>NW_028317816.1:8587500-14565000 GCF_062004578.1 Staurois parvus | reverse complement strand
TAGAAGAGATAACTAGTTTAGGGCCTTGTTCCAGACTTTCCTCCCAATCCTCCCTATCTAAAGATGGGATATCTTCCTTCCACTTCTCCCACATACATTCAAGTTTGGGGGAGTTAATGGCCCATACAGGGCCAAGAGAGGTTTACCCAAGTCTCCCGGGACTAGCAATTCCTCAATAGGGTCAGCCTGGAGGATAGGCATATGGGGAAATTGAGCTCTCGCAGTGTGTCACAGCTGGAGATATATGAAAAATATTCTAGCTGGCAGTCGGACAGAGGAGGAGAGTTGGAGACAAGGCAAGAGGGCCCCCTGGGGCATAATATCAGCCAAAGTTTTAAAACCACACCTCGTCCAGATTTGGGGGTCAGAATAGTACGGAAATGGGAGAGAGAGGGGTTGCCCCAAAGCAGCTGGAGACCACTGGTTCTGACTCGTAAAGCGACGCCGGGCAGTCACCCACGCCCTCCAAATGGTGTGCTTCAGTTCAGGAACCCTCTTGGCCCTCTATATACAAAATTACGTAAATCGGACAAAGATCTCAGGAATGCCACCTCCAAGCACACTGCAGCATTAGATTTAGAGCTCACAAGACACCAGTAAACTGAGACTAGTACCTCTGCCCAAAAGTATAGTTGAAAATTTGGTAAGGCCAGTCCCCCTAGCCAGGGCGGAAGCCAAAGGGTAGATTTCACCAAACGGGAAAGGGAGCCATTATTATTATACAGGATTTATATAGTGCCAACAGTTTGCTCAGCGCTTTACATTATAGTGGGAGACTATACAGTAACAATACAGTTCAATACAAGAGGGATTTGAGGGCCCTGCTCCTTGGAGCTTACAATCTAGGAGGGAGGGGTGAATGGTACAGTAGGTAGTCACTGTGGGGGATGGAGTGGTTGGAAGAGTAGAGGATTCAAAAATTAGCAGAGGGCGGGATAGGCTTCCCTGAAGCGGACAGTTTTCAGTGATCGCTGAAAGGCAAGTAGAGTAGGTGATAGTCTGATAGATTGGGGTAGGGAGTTCCAGAGGATGGGTGATGCCCTGGAGAAGTCTTGGAGATGAGTATGGGAGGAAGAGATAAGGGAGCTAGAGAGTAAGAGGTCTTGCGAGGAGTGGAATGTGCAGTTTGGGTGATATTTAGAAATAAGATTGGTTATGTAAATTGGAGCAGTGTTGTGGATGGCTTTATATGTCATTGTTAGTGTTTTGAATTTTATCCGTTGGGCAACTGGGAGCCAGTGGAGGGATTGGCAGAGAGGGTTGGTGGATACAGAACAGTTAGTGAGGTGGATGAGTCTGGCAGCAGCGTTCATGATAGACTGGAGGGGGGATAGCATACGATGAGGTAGACCAATGAGGAGGGAGTTACAGTAGTTGAGGCGTGATATAACAAGGGAGTGAATAAGTTGCTTGGAGCCATTACAAATAAAGGAGCTCACATATTTATCAAGATCACTGAAAGAAGAAGAAGGGACCCAGATAGGACAGTTTCAGGAAAATATAGTTAAATTTAGGCAAATACATCATTTTGATAAGGTTGATACGGCCCAGGAGAATCAGCTGGAGGTCAGCCCAGGCAGTACATTGTGAGGGGCTCTATAAAAAACTTTAAAAAACAATGTGGTCTACCACAATGTTAAATATAGACCTAACAGAGTATTATTGAATTAACAATGTGTTAATTCAATAATGTGTCAAGTTGCTGCAAAAACACTTAAAATGTTCCCACAATGTAAAATTATAATGAATTAGTGTTGCGCAACTCCATAAAACATATAAACATTTATACATATAACACACATAAATAAATTACAAATTAGTGGTAAAACATCAAAAATAAACAGTGCTTAATAGTGCAAAAATAGTGTAATACAAGTCTCTCAGTGCTCAATAAGCCAAATGGCTATAAACTCTTGTGCTTCCACTTGTATATAGTGCTGCACACCAAATTGCATTCAGTGCCCCTCCACCTGGAATAGGATGGCAGGTCACCTGAATTTGTGGACCTATATATACACATACCGGTACATAGGTTTATCAAGCATGATAATTTCATGCACGAACTCCAGATGGCAGCAAAGGACTTGTACTTTATGTAATAAGGATGGTAATACCAATAACCAACAGGGACCTCTTCATTGAGGTTCAACAGGGCATCGTTAGTGTAAAGGGATAGATTTTTCCTACAGAGCCCCCACCCACAGATCCTGGACTTCCAAAGACTCCCTGATCAATATGACCAGGGGTTCCCCAAGGGTTTGGTCCCCCAAAGAGGCTGGGGGACAACGGGCAGCCCTGGCGTGTAATGCAATGAAGTGAAAAGGACTCAGAAAGCCTGTCATTGGTGCGGGCCTGCGCTCTATAAACATGGAGCCAATGAAGAAATTTTGGGCCAAAGCGGCCGAGGACCTCCCAAAGATAGTCCCACTCTACTGATTCAAATGCCTTTTTGGCATTCATGAAAGCAATAACCCTGGTACCAGAATCAACATATGGTATAGAAAGGTTCAGGAAAAAGTGTCTGATATTAATGTCTGCTCCCTTGCCCGGCATAAACCCTGTTTAGTCGATATCAGTGAAGTCCTTAATCACCTTGGAAAGATGACTGGCTAGGATATTAGCAAATATTTTTTGCGTCAACATTCAATAAGGAAATACACTATATTGTCAAAAGTATTGGGACACCGCTCCAAATCATTGGATTCAGGTGTTCCAATCACCTGCATGGCCACAGATCAGGGCTGGGCTGATCATTCAAGTGCTCTGGCACTGCTGGAAGGCCTGGGGTCAGTAGGGGGCCCCATGAGATGCCCCTGGTACCTTGCATTGGCTTTTTTATAGGCTTTTTTGGGTGTTGGCGAGGACACAGGGGCCCCATGATCCCCTATTGCCCAGGGGCCCCATGAGTTGTCAGTCTGCCCCTGCCACAGATGTATAAAATCAAGCACATAGGCATGCAGACTGCTTCTACAAACGTTTGTGAAAGAATGGGTCGCTCTCAGGAACTCAGTGAATTCAGGCACGCTACCGTGATAGGTTGCCACCTGTTCCATAAGTCCATCTCTGAAATGTATATATACAACCTTTTTGTGAATTACAGAAATAAATAAAATAAATAAATAAATTGATTTTAAACATATAATGTGCAACAAAGTCCCACTAATCAAAAAAGTGTCCAAAAAGAAAGTCCAAAATAGTGTCCACAAATATCCCAAATTTATTCACTCTTTTCATCCACTGAAAGGATTGGCTCCTATTTCATCCAAAACGCACCTCGAAGTAAAAAATATAATAATATCTAGTGCATTACCTCAATAATAATAAAAATAATCACCCCGTGCAACCAAAATACACTTCAAAAAAACCTTTTGTGCAAAGAAAAAAAAAAAAAAAAAATCCAAATTATTTTCTTATAGTGCATATAATCACACACATCAAACTGTGAGCACTCTGTGGTCACTGCAATTCAGTGTCTACCATCAACCAACACACAGTAGTACTAAATACTATTACCCTCTATGAGTATTGAAATACTCAAACAATACTATGGAAAAGTATTCCTCCACATTATCTTCCAATACGTTTTTTCCAAGGTCCTCAGAGAGATAAGAAGGGTCTCAGGACTAGTATTCCAAGCATAGGGATAACTTTTTATTCATCACTTATATTAAGATTTAAAATTATCAGCTCCAGACATGGTTTCAAGCTTTTTCAACCAAACACCATAGAAAACCATGCGTTGAAAACCAACAAAATGGCCACGCCGACACTTCCGGTCTACGTACGTGCATCTTTACGTCACTCCCCTAATGCGTTTTGTCACTTCCGGACTTCGTCTGAAGTGCAGAAGTGAAAGGGTTTGGAGAAGCCGTGGAGAAGGTTATGATGCCTGTAACATCATTCAGCATGACCGTTTTGGTGGTGGGTTAGTGATGGTCTGGGGAGGCATATCCATGGAGAGATGCACAGACCTCTACAGGCTAGACAATGGCACCCTGACTGCCAATAGGTATCGGGATGAAATCCTTGGACCCTTTGTCAGACCCTATGCTGGTGCAGTGGGTCCTGGGTTCCTCCTGGTGCACGACAATCCCCAGCCTCATGTGGTGACAGTATGCAGACAGTTCCTGGAGGATGAAGGAATTTACACCATTGAATGGCCTCCATGCTCGCCTGACCTAAATCCAGTAGAACACCTGTGGGATATCATGCTTTGGTCCATCCGACACCACCAGGTTGCACCTCAGACTGTCCAAGAGCTCAGTGCTGCCCTGGTCCAAATCTGGGAGGAAATACCCCAGGACACTATTCGTCATCTCATTAGGAGCATGCCCCGAGGTTGTCAGGCATACATACAAGAATGTGGGGGCCATACAAACTACTGAGTACTATTTTGTGTTGCTGCAATGAAATTTCAGCAAAATGGACTAGCCTGCTGCATAATTTTTTCACTTTGATTTTCGGGGTGTCTTTGAATTCAGTCCTCTGTAGGTTGATTATTTTCATTTCCATCAAACAATGGGGCATCCTTATGTTCCTAAAACACTACCCAGTCTACAAAATACTCCCACAAATGCGGCACATTGATTACAAACAAGATTTGTTAAACACTTGCCCTCCAGAGGATTTACCCCCCTTCCTGACCAGGCAATTTTTTGCGATACGGTGCTGCGTTACTTTAAATGACAATTGCGTGGTCATGCAACGATTCACCCAAATTCAATTTACGTCCTTTTTACCCACGAATAGAGCATTCTTTAGGTGGTATTTGATTGCCTGTCCATTTTTTATTTTTTGCGCTATAAAAAAAAAAATAAGACCGACAATTTTGAGAAAAAAAAACATATTTTTTACTTTTTGCTATTAAACATGTCCAGTAAAAAAAAATGTAAAAAATCTAATTTCGGCATAAATTTAGGCCAACATGTAATCTGCTACGTCTTTGCTAAAAGAAAATCCCAATATGTGTAAATTAATTGGTTTATGTGAAAGTTAAGGCATTTACAAATGGCGGTATATATATACTGAAATTTGTTTTTGTATTTGTATTTTTACTAGTAATGGCGACAATCAGCGACTTATAACGGGACTGCAGCGGGCATTCTGACACTGGGGGGAACTGACTTGGTGTCACTGACATCCCCAGTGACACCAATATAGTGATCAGTGCTAATAAAAAGCACTCACACTGTACTGTGTGCCGTTTTACATCATGCTCTGTGTTTGTGCTTCACTGTAAGCACACTGCCTTGCAAAGCAGTGGGCAGGAGCTGACAGGGAGGAGAACTGTTTTGTTTACTAACAGTTCTCCCCCCATCAGAGATCCTCAGCAATCACCAGGCGTCGGCGAGTCATCACTGGTCAGAACCGGGTGATTGATAGCTGCGGCCAAGAATAGCGGTGCGGGTAGGGCGTGCGCACACCCCCGACTTGGAAATGCTAAATCACATGTATATATACATGATTTTGAGCACAGCTGCCACCCTGTAGCAGTATTTCTGCTATGGGGCGGAGCTAAAGTGGATAATTTGCACACACAAAAAAGTATTTTTCCTAACAAATTCTTTCAAGTCCATGTTGCAAAGATGAATACACCCCAAAAAAAGTCTTGGGAGCAAAGCTACATTTTAGACAACAAAATCCTAATTAACAAGAATTCAACTACAGGGAAGTTTAATTATTCATTAAACAGGTGTCCAGTAGACAGTTGAATATAAAAGGGCATTACTTAACAAAGAAAACCCCTTCCCATTTCATGCTGTCAGCAATGGCACCACATGGAAGAGAAATGTCACAAGGCCTGAGAAAGAAAATCATTTCTTTACACAAGAAAGATGAAGGCTACAAGATCAGCAAAGTTTTACTTATCAGTCAGAATAATGTAGCAAAAGTGATACAAAAATTTAACAAACATGGAACTGCAACCATCTCACAGAGATGTCCAGGCCGTTCATGGAAGTTAACACCTCAACAGGAGCATCTTCTGATGAGAAGGGTTTAAGAAAATGGCCATACAAGTTCACTGCAGTTAGCTTAAGAAGTAGAAAGCCAAACTGGGGTGATTGTTTCCCGTGACACAAAATGATGTACAATGAAGAGGAATGGCATGCATGGGTGTCATCCACGAAGGAAGCCTCTCCTAAAGCCCATGGTGCAAGGGGCTGCATTACATACGAGTGCAAGGGAGGGGGCGCAGCCTGCATTGAACAATGTAGCCTGCTGCCTCCACCTTTCTCACACTTGTATGCATTGCAGCCCACTGCCCACCCCCACACACATATCCATACAATGCAGCCCCCCTCCTACATCCATGTCATTCAGCTCCCCTCCTCACACATACATTCATTGTATGCAAGTATAGGTTTTGGAAGGGGTGGCAGGGTTTGCGCTGTGTGTGAGGGGTAAGAATAGGGGGCAGAAAAGGGCAGTAGTGTATGAGAGGTGCAGTAGAATGAAGTGAGTTTAAGTTTTAAAAAGTGAATCTGCTGAGGTTTATATATGTCTGTGAAAATGTCCTTTTTGGCCCATTAATTTAATGGGGCCTACTTATACCCTACACTAGGTAGAAACTGAGGGATAGTAATGGATTTAAAGAGATGCAGCAAACAAATTCAAGAAGGTATCCATAAATTCCATATCCTAACTGGCCAAAATCAAGATAACATTTTTACTATTTTAAAAACACCATTTTAGTTACCCTCCTGATCAGGGGCGGACTGACAACTCATGGGGACCCCAAGCAATAGGGGATCATGGGGCCCCTGTGTCCTTGCCCAAACTAAAAAAAGCCTATGAAAAAGGTACCAGGGGCATCTCATGGAGCCCCCTACTGACCCCGGGCCCTTGGGTAGTGCCCGAGTTTCCAAATGGTCAGTCCGCCCCTGCTCCTGATATAGTATTGGCAACTCATAAAGAATGAGATACTAATTCAGACTAATGGTTCTTTGTTACTTATTATATGTTTCTTCAGTTTGTTTGAAGGGCACGAAAACACTCAACAAATGCTTATTGTCAGTCTCTGAACCAAAGAACTACCACCAGGCCAGCGATGATTGCATTGCACAAGGTGGAATCCTGAGTACGCCAGAAACCAGAGATGAGAACGACTTTTTGAATGATTATGTGCGGAAGAGCTTAGGCATAAGCTCTGAAATCTGGATAGGTATCAACGACATGGCAAATGAGGGTTCATGGGTGGATTTGACTGGCAGTCGAATTTCCTTTAAACTTTGGGAGACCGGAACAACCTTGGAGCCTGATGGTGGAAAACAGGAGAACTGTGCAGCATTGTCTGCTACTGCAAATGGCAAGTGGTTTGACAAAAATTGCAAAGAGGAACTGCCTTTTGTATGCCAGTTTGCAATCGTTTAGTTGACATCTCTATGGTATATTATTCAATTTAAAGAGTAAGTCCAAATATAATGGACAGTTTTGGATTGATGTTGCTACAGTTATCCTCTGGCTTATATATGTCTAAGTGTATCTCTCCAGTGTAAGACCTCCACATATGGTGTCCAGTCCTTCCCAATTTATACAACAAAATGGCACATACCAGAGAATCTAACATTCATGAGAGTTATAACTTTCTAAAAGACTACAGTGGGAAACAGAGCTGGGGGATCCACTGGGGTAATTTCACAGTTGGCGTACCAATAAGAAGTCAGTGAGCAAACTAAACTATCAGCATCCACCCAAAACTGAAAAATTTTATATTTGTCCTTAATCTACAAGCATGCTTAAGAGCGATTATGTAGCAAAATCTAAACACAATAAGCTCAGTCACCTGAAACAAATGTAAAACTTCATGCTTAATGGAACTATACTTGTCATTGTCACTGCTATATTTTATTTAGACCCTATCTTTAACTTGCTGGCACATGTATTTATTTACATATTCTGTATTGTACATAGCCTTATGAGAGGAAATAATTAGCGTTCCATGCTATGTTAACTGTATTAAATAAAGTCTTTTTCATACATTTCTTCATATTACAAATGAGTTTTTTCACTTGTGGATTTCAAAATTAATTGCATTGAACAAAATCGGTCTTTAAAGATACACAGTTGCTAAACCATTTGATTCAACAAAAATACATTGGACTGTATGTGCATTTAACATTTTTATGCATGTTTTTTACATATAAAAGTCTTTCTGTAGATATTTAAGACTTCTGCAATGTGCTACCATCTTGGATGTGATGTCATTAGCTTCAGTAGGCTCAAAGCTGTCACTCAAGTGTGAGTGTGAAGTGTATTTAGGGAGGTGAAGAGGAAGGTGGAAGAACTGGGCTAGCGCATACAGCACTTGGAAGAGGAGTAAGCTAGCATGTGCAAGGAGCAGGGGCGGACTGACCATTTGGAAATTAGGGCACTGCCCGAGGGCCGGGGTCAGTAGGGGGCCCCATGAGACGCCCCTGGTACCTTTTTCATAGGCTTTTTTGAGTTTGGGCAAGGACACAGGGGCCCCATTATCCCCTATTGCCCGGGGGCCCATGAGTTGTCGGTCCGCCCCTGGCAAGGAGAGAGAGGGATGTTCTAGGTAGTTGACCCTTCTTGGTGTGGTCAAATTTTCTATCCAGTTCAATGGCACATTGAAAGTGAATAAAAAAATAAATATTATACTGGTCTTTCCATATGGCTAAATAATACTAAAGTAATCCCTGGGAAGCAAACACGGAATTAACGTGTTGCATGCAAACTCACTCCAGCTCACATACCTTTTGTTGTGCTTTGTGTGACTGTGTGAGCCCAATCAGACTAATGACCTAGACATTTTGCAAGACATGAAGTGAAAATTTGTATTGTTTCCTAAGTATGCCTCTGTTTTATTGCATAAAAGTTCATGTTACATTTATACTAACCCGCCATAACATTATGACCACCCACTTAATACTGAGTAGGTCCCCCTGACCCGACCCACTTTTGGTAGGACCTGGCCCACTGTAGGCTTGGAATATCCCACAAGTTTTGGAGTTTATGACCCAGTCGTCTAGCCATTACAATTTGACCCTTGCCAAACTCGCTCAAATCCTTACACTTGCCCATTTTTTTCTGCTTTCAGTACATCAAGTTCAGAGACAACATGTTCACTTGCTGCCTAACATATCTCACCCCCTTATGAATGCCATTGTAACGATATTATCAATGATATTCTCTTAACTTTTGTCATAATGTTATGGCTCATATGTGTATATGTATGTTTTCTATTGTGATATCACAGAAACCAGTTATGCATTAAAAATGGCTAAATTTAATAGCATCAGAGAAAATCAGATCCACAATAGAAGTTGGTGAATAAGGTTTTGATTCTGATTGGTAGCCATAGAGTAATTATAGTAATATTTATTTATTTCAGGTAGTTATATAGCGCCATCAATTTACGCAGCACTTTACATACATATATATTGTACATTCATATCAGTCCCTAACCCTCAAGGGGTGTACAATCTAAGGTCCCTAACTCACATTCATATATACACATACTGGGGCCAATTTAGACAGGATTCAATTAACCTATCAGCATGTCTTTGGAGTGTGGGAGGAAACCGGAGTACCTGGAGGAAACCCACGCAGGCCCAGGGAGAACATGCAAACTCCAAGCAGTTGGTGCCGTGGTTGGGACTCAAACCAACGACCCTATACTGCCAGGCGGAAGTGCTAACCATTTAGCCACCGTGCTGCCCGAAATAAAGTAATAAAAAAAATCTTCCTTTCACAAACATAATAATAAACATCTAAAACATAGTAAATATATCATAATCCAACCACACTGACCCAAAATACATACATTTTTTAAGTATATACAGTCATGGCCAAAATTCTTGGCACTCCTGTATTTCTGCCAGATATTGCACCACTTCGCCTAGAAAATTGTTGCAATTACAAATGTTTAGGTATTCTCATGTTTATTTCTTTTGTTTGTATTGGTATGACACAAAAAAGTGGAGAAACAAAAATCCAAATCTGATACATTCCACGCAAAACTCCAAAAATGGATTGGACAAAATTATTGACAGCTTCTCAAAATTGTAAGAAGTAATTGCATCCCAAGTTTGTGATGCTCTTGAACTTTGTAATTAAACTCACCTGTATCAATTAACAGGTGCTGACAATATAGAAATCACACCGGCAAGTAGTTAAAATGGTGAAAAATTGACTCAACCTTTCTGTTGTGTGTCTCTGTGTGCCACATGGAGCATGGAGAAGAGAAAGAGCCGCAAAGAATTGTCTGAGGATTTGAGAATAAAAATTGTGGAAAAGCATGGATAGTCTCAAGGTTACAAGTGCATTTCCAAAGATCTTAATGTTCCTGTGTCCACTATGCACAACATTGTCAAGAAGTTTACAGCCAATGGCAGTGTAACTAACCTCCGAGGACTTGGATGAAAGAGAAAAATTGATGAAAGATTGCAACGAAGGATTGTTTAAATAGTGGATAAAAAACCTTGATCAATTTCCAGACAAATTTAAGCTGACCTTCGGGCACAGGGCACAACCACGTCAGCTCACACTATACGTCACCATCTGAATGAAAAGGGACGAAATGGTAGGAGATCCAGGAGGACCCCATTGCTGACACAGAAACAGAAAAAGGCCAGATTGGAGTTTGCCAAAACAGGGTACGGCTCTATTAGCATAAATATCCTTGTATAACGGAAGGGCCTTGTTTATGAGAGCCATCTAGGCTGCAACAGTCAGAGCCTGAGTTTTTTTCCAAGATAATAAAATAGAAGTGTAAGAAGAGTACTTATAGCTCTAGTGGGAGCTAAATCATCCACTAAGCACAAAAGACAGTGTCTTATGGATGGCCTGAGGGGTATAGTAGTAACAACCTAAGCACACTGGAGCACTCCAGTCCAGTACAGCTGGATAGCCGGACAGTCCCAGAAGACATGCATAAAATCTGCCCCAGCCTAGCGGGGGTCAGATAAATACGATGAACAAATTTATAATGTATGAGTTGATCTCGAGCAGAAACAAGCCTGACAAATGGGGCATCCCAAATGTCACTAAATCTTCAGTAACGAGGCCAGGGACTACCGATTCCCAGCTAGACCTACACTGGATGAGTAATGTATGAGTTGGAGGGAACAGAATCTTATATAGCAGACAAAGGTTTGAGCAAGTCCTAATCCCACAGCATAGTTTCTAATTAAGAGGGCACAAAGGAAACTCGAGCACTCCCACACTGTGATTGATATACATGTATAAGTTGTATATATCTAAAAAACTGAGTATTTGGGAGGTAGTAAAGAGCCTTCAACTCATCAAAGGGCTGCAAGACCCCATTATGCACTATAACGCTAAGTTTTTATTCCTATAGCGCATCCACACAGTCGGATCCACATAGTTAAAGTGAGTGAAATAGGGATTCCTCCAAAGTTGAGCATGAGGGGAGAGGGGCAAAGGTCCCCCAAACCTTGATGAACCAAGTGCTCATAAAATCCCAATATGGCCGCCTTTAAGGCAACAGTTGTGTCATCATTTTACTATTTTAAGAAAAAAAGAAATGAGGCCTTTAAAGAAAAGAATACAGTCCCTACAGTTAAACAGGGTGGAGGTTCACTGATGATTTGGGGTTTCTTTGCTGCTTCAGGTACTAGATATCTTGACCGTGTGCATGGCATTATGAAATCTGAAGACTACCAAAGAATTCAGGGGTGCAATGTAGGGCTCAATGTCAAAGTTGGGTCTCTGTCTGAGGACATGGGTCTTACAGAAGGACAATGACCCAAAGCACACGTCAAAAAGCACCCAGAAATAATTTAAAACATAGCGCTGGAGAGTACTGAACTGGCCAGCAACGAGTCCAGATCTAAATTCCATAGAGCATCTGTGGAGAGGTCTCAAAACAGCAGTTGGGAAAAGAAGCCCTTCCAATCTGAGAGACCTGGAGCAGTCGGCGAAAGAAGATTGGTCCAAAATTCTAGTAGAGAAGTGTAAGAAACGTATTGATGGTTACAGGAAGCGGTTGATTTCAGTTATTTTTTCCAAGGGGTGTGCTACCAAATATTAAACTGAGGGTGCCAATAATTTTGTCCAGTCCATTTTTGGGATGTTGCATGGAATGTGTCAGATTTGGTTTTTTGTTTCTCCACTTTTTTTGTGTCATACCAATACAAACAAAAGAAAAAACATGAGAATGCCTGAACCAGGAGTCTTCAAACTTTTTAAACAGAGAGCCAGTTCACTGACCTTATTTGTAGTGCAAAAAAAACCAGGAAAAAACAATACAATATTTAAAATGCAGTGTACATTGTAACGCACTTCACACCAAAATGCACTGTACACTGTAATGCACTTGACACCGCAGTGCACCATACACTAACACACTGGACACCGCAATACACTGTACTCTGATACACTGGACACTCAATGCACTGTACACTAACACACTGGACACCCAATGCACTGTACACTAACACACAGGACACTGCAATGCACTGTACACTAACACACAGGACACTGCAATGCACTGTACACTAACACACAGGACACTGCAATGCACTGGACACTAACACACTGGACACCCAATGCACTGTACACTAACACACAGGACACCACAATGCACTGTACCGTAACACTCTGGACACCACAATGCATTGTACAGTAACACACTGGACACCAGAATGCACTGTACATTAACGCACTGGACACCGAAATGCACTGTACACTAACACACTGGACACCACAATGTACTGTACACTAACGCACTGGACACCACAATACACTGTACACTAACACACTGGACACCACAATGCACTGTACACTAACACACTGGACACCCAATGCACTGTACACTAACACACAGGACACCACAATACGCTGTACACTTTAACGCACTGTACACTAACACACAGGACACCACAATGCACTGGACACTAACACACAGGACACCGAAATGCCCTGTACACTAACACTCTGGACACCACAATGCACTGTACAGTAACACTCTGGATACCACAATGCATTGTACATTAACCCACTGGACACCACAATACACTGTACATTAACACACTGGACACCGAAATGCCCTGTACACTAACACACTGGACACCACAATGTACTGTACACTAACGCACTGGACATCACAATACACTGTACACTAACACACTGAACACCACAATGCACTGTACATTAACGCAATGGACACTGAAATGCCCTGTACACTAACACACTGGACACCACAATGTACTGTACACTAACGCACTGGACACCGAAATGTACTGTACACTAACGCACTGGACACCACAATGCACTGGACACCACAATACACTATACACTTTAACGCACTGGACACGAAAACACAGGACACCACAATACACTGGACAGTAACACTCTGGACACCACAATGCACTGGACACTAACACACAGGACACCACAATGCACTGTACAGTAACACTCTGGACACCACAATGCATTGTACAGTACCACACTGGACACCACAATACACTGTACGCTAATGCACTGTACACTTTAAGGCATTGGACACTAACACACTGGACACCGCAATGCACTGTACACTAACACACAGGACATCGCAATGCACTGGACACTAATACACTGGACACCACAATGCACTCTACAGTAACACACTGGACACCACAATGCACTGTACACTAATACACTAGACACCACAATGCACTGTACACGAACACACTGGACACCACAATGTACTGTACACTAACGCACTGGACACCGAAATGTACTGTACACTTTAACGCACTGTACACTAACACACTGGACACCACAATATACTGTACACTAACGTGCTGGACACCACAATGTACATTAACTAATTAACTACATTGCATTAATGTACATTAACTAATTAACAATGTATATTAATTAATGCACTGTACACTAACACACTGGACATCGAAATGCACTGTACACTAACAAACTGGACACCACAATGCATTGTACACTAACACACTGGACACCACAATGCATTGTACACTAACACACTGGACACCACAATGCACTGTACACTAATACACTGGACACAGCAATGCACTGGACACTAATACACTAGACACCACAATGCGCTGTATACTAACACAGTGGACACCACAATGCATTGTACACTAACACAGTGGACACCACAATGCATTGTACACTAACACACTGGACACCACAATGCACTGTACACTAATACACTGGGCACCACAATGCACTGTACACTAATACACTGGACACCACAATGCATTGTACACTAACACACTGGACACCACAATGCACTGTACACTAACACAGTGGATACCACAATGCATTGTACACTAACACACTGGACACCACAATGCACTGTACACTAACACAGTGAACACCACAATGCACTGTACACTAATACACTGGACACCGCAATGCACTGTACACTAATACACTAGACACCACAATGCACTGTACACTAACACAGTGGACACCACAATACACTGTACACTAATACACTAGACACCACAATGCACTGTAACTGGTGCCTAGTGTGCTCTCCTCCTCTCCTGTTGCTCCTCTGGCTGCAGCAGGTGAAATCAGGGGCTTCCAGGCTGCTGCTCGCTGGCCTGCAGGCTGGGTAAATGTCTTTGGCGGGCCGTGTCTGGCCCGCGGGCTGTAGTTTGAGGACCCCTGGCCTAAACATTTGTAATTGCAACAATTTTCTGGGGGCGAAGTGGTGCATTATGTGATAGAAATGCAAGGGTGTCAATGTTTTTGGCCATGACTGTACATCAGTTTCAGCCAGTCATAAACTGTAAACTACCATAATTAAGTAATTAAAATACAAAAGTATATACCGTATTTGCCGGCGTATAAGACGACTTTTTACCCCTTAGAAATCTTCTCAAAAGTCGGGGGTCGTCTTATACGCCGGTATACGGCATACTGACACTTTTTAGGGGGGAAGGGACCCCAATGGAAGGGACACTAAGTACAGGGGTGGGCAGCGGCTGTTTCTTACCTGGTTCCGGTCCCACGACGATCCGGTCCAGGAAGCGCGGCTGCGCCTTCAGTTCAGTCACTGGATGTTCAGTCACTGGATGTTCGTGCGGCTGCTCGGCCCCGCCTCCTTACCAGTGATTGGCCGCCAGAACTGTAGCTCAGGAAAGGCACACAGGCGGCCAATCACCGGCGAGGGGGTGGAGCCGAGCGGCCCCGCGAAAATCGAGTGCAGGACCAGCAGGTAAGTGGTCAGTGTAGAGGTGCTGCTGCAACCACATATGCTGGCTGCAGCAGCACCATACGAGAACAGGGTCAGCAAGTGTCAGTGGGAGGAATAGTGCCCCATCATTGGTGTCACTGATACCAATGATGGAGCACTATTCCTCCCACTGATACCAATGATGGGGCACTATTCCTCCCACTGACACCAACGATGGGGCACTATTCCTCCCACTGACACCAACGATGGGGCACTATTCCTCCCCCCCACTGACACCAATGATGGGGCACTATTCCTCCCCCCCACTGACACCAACGATGGGGCACTATTCCTCCCCCCCACTGACATCAACGATGGGGCACTATTCCCCCCCCCCCGACACCAACGATGGGGCACTATTCCACCCCCCACTGACACCAATGATGGGACACCATTCCTCCCACTGACACCAATGTTGGGACACCATTCCTCCCACTGACACCAATGATGGGGCACTATTCCCCCCACTGATACCAATGATGGGGCACTATTCCCCCCACTGATACTAATGATGGGGCACTATTCCTGCCACTGATACCAATGATGGGGCACTATTCCCCCCACTGATACTAATGATGGGGCACTATTCCTGCCACTGATACCAATGATGGGGCACTATTCCCGCCACTGATACCAATGATGGGGCACTATTCCTGCCACTGATACCAATGATGGGGCACTATTCCTGCCACTGATACCAATGATGGGGCACTATTCCTGCCACTGATACCAATGATGGGGCACTATTCCTCCCACTGATACCAATGATGGGGCACTATTCCTGCCACTGGTGTGCATTGGAAGAGGGGTAGTCTTATACGGCAAGTATAGCTCAAACACTAAATTTTAGCAGGAAAAGTAGGGGGGTCGTCTTATACGCCCAGTCGTCTTATACGCCGGCAAATACGGTACATAAAAAAGTTTTTCTGCCACTTCCCACTAATCTGCAAGGAAAAAATCAAGCTACATATGTAGGCACTTACAGAAATATTCTTATTAAACATCAAAAGTACCACCATTTAAAAACATATATGATATAAAGCACCCAGATGCCTTTTTCATAATTTTTATAGTGCCTATTATCACACAGAATATGGTTTTGTAAAGTGTTAATATTAATAACAAATATTTCTAGTGCCTACATATGTTTCTTCTTTTAGCTTTATTGATTAAAACACAAGACTGTGGAACAACTGAATTACATAAACAATGGTATATTCTGGTTTCACTTGCCGACTTTTGCATTCTACAGTCCCAGTTTGTGGTTGGTCAAGTCGCTCCTACTCTGCCCTGTTGTGAGGAGGTAGGCTCGCCAGGTTGTGGACGGGGTCACGCCCGACACCGGGGCGTACCTTTTCTGTGCATGCACTCATTAATGCTCAGGACCAGGCGAAGGCGGCGTTCAGGTGAAATCAACCTTAAGGTGGCACCCTGACTTAGAGATGAGCGTGTACTGTGTGTAGCGATATAACATGCAAAATTCCTCTGCATACCTTTTGTCCAATGTCACTGCACGCTTTCTTGTAACATGCTACATTTAGGAGGGACACCGCTGAGCCTGTGCCCTCTCCACCTGTCCAGGGTACCTCTGTCACCTCACTGCTAGTGACAGAAGAGGGTCTAGTCAAGCACTAGCACAGACCTCATGCGTGCTTTCACTTAACTACTTCAGCTCTCCCTTACCTCATGGCAAATTGAAGGTCCTCATAATGTGGATTGGGTCTAGGTTGCTTTGGAAAAACAACTGCTGGGGAGGAAGCCAGATCACCGACTTCCTCTCTACTGGAGGACCTTCTGCCCCACAAGATACCACACTTCACGAGAGGCTGCTGAGCAGTTGACAAAATTACTTGGTTACCCATAGCAACTGCATTTCCTCCACTTGTCTTTCTGAGTTAACCCTTAGTATTGGCCTTGAATCATACCATCCATACTGTATGTGCCTTTACTGACCCATGTTCTTCTATACGCCAAGAACCTTTATGTACCCCTTTAAAGTAAATTCTGACCAGGCTTTGGAAACAGTTCAAAGAACTTTACTGAGAACTTTAAGCAGTACGGGTACAAGTCATTGCATTACATCCCTAACTCACTACTCTTGTAGCTGCCCAGGCATACCTTAAGAATGTGTAAGTTCATTGACTGGAGTACATCAGGTGGTGGTTCCTTGGGTGGACTGCAGGCCCAGCAGCCCCCCTCATTAGCTCATGGTGTCACGATATTTTGACCAGGAAGAGCAGGAGATGACATTTTTATGGCTTGTCTCTGTCTTCCTCCCATGCAGATCACCTGTGAGCAGAGCCCTCTCTATTTTTATAACAGCACAGGGAGGGGACTGAACCCAGATAGACCAGGAAACTGCAGAGACTGGGAGTTTGGGATATAGTATGCATTACTGCATACTAGTGCATATTACTATGCATACTGCATATTAGTCTAAACAGGTTGAAATGCTGTAATACTGACACTCAGTGGCAAAATGTCTCCTTGCTATGGGAACTCTGCTAAGTTCTGAAGTCTTTATCTGTCAAAAGTATATCAGCTTTATTAGCCTAGAAGAAGCTGAATTACCTTTACTGGCTACTACAATCCTGTCGCTAGAGGAAGGCCATCAACCCCCAGGCTATATCCCGGACTACCCTTAGAAGGGACCAGTGTTTGATTGACAATACTTCATACAATGTGCTTTTTATTGGCACATCTGGTGAGTGCGCACTTTATACATTTATCGGCACATGCACCTGAGGATTATATGCACACTGGGACCTAACTGAGTCACCTGGAGATCTGTATTTTAACTTTAAAGGACATTTTAAGATTATTACGCATTTATGCTCATACGTTTATTATGCATATTACTATTTGACTCTATACATGATTTATGCATTTGTTAGTCCAGGACGCACCTATAATTATTGTGCGAGGATTCTTTAGGATTATAACGCACTCATCATTTATGTGCATTTATACTATTCGTTTACATGTTGCACTTTTATTTTATTTCTTTTATTTTTTAATTTGTTTCAATTTAGACTGTTCTTAGCGCTGCACTACCTTTTATCTGATTTATTGAAGGCATATGGTTTACCTTTTTAGTGTTCAGCTGCTTCAGGTTTTAGCGCTCGCTTTTACTCTTTATTTTTTAGTATCCTTACCTGTGCCCCCCTGCAGCCGGTGACACTACCCATTAATTGTCATGGTACCTGCTCCCCTTTGATGGTGCTCAAGCCTAGCAGTAGGCCCTAGCACTGCATAACCTTCTGACCGCATACATTTAAGCAGGCTGAGCCATGCTTAAGTGAGTTAGATGCCGGTCCAGGCTGGATGGGGTAAGGGCTAATTCTTGGTCACCGGTTCACAGACTTTTTGGGTTCCACCTGTGATATAAATTGGGGAAAGGCTGAGACTTGGGAGTCGCTGATGGAGCTGCTGTGAACTGGTTGGTTGGAGCCTAAGACCTGTGCTGCTGCTGATCACAACTACCAGAGAAGATTAACCATACTGAGACTCCTGGGATGCCACCAGACATGGACCATGCCTCCAATAATGGGCTCAACACCATACATGGACTCTAATTCAGGGGCGAACTGACAACTCATGAGGCCCCTGGGCAATAGGGGATCATGGGGCCCCTGTGTCCTTGCCCAAACTCAAAAAAGCCTATGAAAAAAGTAACCAGGGGCATCTCATGGGGCCCCCTACTGACCCCGGGCCCTCGGGTAGTGCCCGAGTTTCCAAATGGTCAGTCCGCCCCTGCTTTAATTCAATTGCAAGGTATGCCTGGGCTGAAGCATAGTTAGTTAGGGATGTAAGAAACTATAGAAGCAGAGTAAAGACTGTTAAACATTGTCTGAGAACCTGATCTGAAGTTATTCCTAAAGGGGTGCTTAATAGGGATAGCACATACAAAGAAACTGGGCCTGTAATAGCACTAAGGGGTATGAAGTTATTGTACTACAATATAAGTAAGCTGCACTTTGATGAAGAACAAGGTTGTTGCTAATCACAACCAAGCCAAGTTGTAGAGTTACAGGCAACCAATCGAGGTGTTGTACCTGGAGAAGGTGGGGTATCCTAAGGTAGTGAAGGGGTACCAGCTGGGTTCCCTCCCTAGTGGCCCATCTCCCATAGCAACCAGGAGCAGACCAGTGTTACGGAGATCTCTATCCTGACTAAGAAACATAACCGAAGGCGTTAACACAGAACATGTATGCGACCCCCAGCTTTTTGTCTGGCGGGGTTCCATTCCATTACTGGGAGTGAGGTAGCAGAAGTACGCTGGATAATGGAGTGGTGTGGTGTGGTTTGGACCGCTACCCCGAATGCAACTCATGTAACACACTGGAAGTAGAGCAATGGGACTGCTCTTTGTAAAGAGAGATGTGGCTTTATAATACTTCCAGTGTCAGCTCATCTCTAATTTGGGAGACTGCATTAATGTTAGACTGTACACATGACGGCAGTTCCCATCTAGTCCCGGGTATTGATTAGCGTGCCCTCGGGCAGAGGCACCCCTAGTGCATGGGTGCCGTAGGCCTCGCCCACAAAATTACATAGCGTAATACAGACACGCAACAAGAGCCAACATACTGTTCGGAATACAATATTATTTGAAATATTCATTTTCTAAGATGTCCATGGACATTAGATGATAGGCTCCTGAATAGCTGTTTTCAAACCACATTCAACAATGATCTAACATCTGTTGGGCACTCAGAGGCCAAAGAATGGCTTTCTAGGGGAAATAGCAAACTGACAAAAAAAACTTGTTACTACTTTTTCCAGCTAGTCCTGGAGGTGTCTGAAAACATCTATCCTGTCCCTCTGCATAGATGAACTACAAACTGTCCCTTAAGGCAATGCTGTAGAGGTGAGAGCTGTTTTCAGCACAAAATCTTGTATCTGCCTGTTTCAACAGACATTTGAATGGGTCATAATACTATATTCACTCTACAATGCAGTACATATACAAACTTGTGTGTTATATAACTATAATTATTATTATTATTATACAGGATTTATATAGCACCAACAGTTTTCTCAGCGCTTTACAAAATGAAGGGAGACAATACAGAATCAATACAGTTCAATACAAGAGGGTTAGGAGGGCCCTGCTCTTTGAAGCTTACAACCTAAGAGGAAGGGGCTGGTGGTACAAAAGATAATAACTGTGCGGGATGGACTGGTAGAAGGAATAGAAGATTCCGTTATTAGCTGAAGGCAGAATAGGCTTCCCTGAAGAGATAGGCTTTCAGAGATTGCCTAAAAGTGGGCAGAGTAGGCGATAGTCTAATAGATTGAGGTAGAGAGTTCCAGAAGATGGGGGAGGCTCTGTAGAAGTCCTATAGATGAGCATGGGAGGAGGAGACAAGGGAGCTAGAGAGCAGGAGGTCATGGAAGGAGCGGAGAGGAAGGTTTGGGTGATATTTGGAAACAAGATTGGTGATGTAATTTGGGGCAAAGTTATAAATTTTTTTTTATGTTATTGTTAATGTTTTTAATTTTATCCGTTGGGCAATGGGAAGCCAGTGGAGGGATTGGCAGAGAGGGATGTCAGATATGGAACGGTTAGTAAGGTGGAGGAGTCTGGCAGCAGCATTCATGATAGACTGAAGAGGGGATAGCCTGCGATTAGGTAGGCCAATGAGGAGGGAGTTACAGTAGTCAAGGCGAGATATAACAAGGGAGTGAATAAGTTGCTTAGTGGTTTCAGAGGTTAGGAATGGGTTTATCTTGGAGATGTTGCGGAGGTGAAGTCTACATGATTTGGTCAGTGATTGGATTTGGGGCTGAAAGGACAAATGGGAGTCTAGGATTACACCTAATACCCTGGAATGAGGGGAGGGACTGATGGTTGTGTTGTTGATCTTGATGGAGAAGGACACGGGCTCGAGGGAATAGTATGAGCTCAGTTTTAGAAAGATTGAGTTTGAGGAAGTGGAGTGAAATCCATGCTGATATGTCACTTAGTAGGTTAGTAATGTGAGAGGAGACTGAAGGGGAGTGGTGGGGAGTAGAAAGATAGATTTATGTGTCATCAGCATAGAGATGGTACTTAAAGCCGTGGGTGTTTATCAAGTGACCAAGAGATGAGGTGTAGATGGAGAAGAGAAGGGGTCCAAGGACAGAACCTTGAGGGACCCCTACAGAAAGAGGAAGTGGAGAGGAGGAGACAAAATTATAGGTAATGCTGAAGGAGTGCTGCGATAGGTAGGAGGAGAACCAGGAGAGAGCAGAGTCTTGGAGGCCAAGAGAGTGAAGTTTTTTTGAGGAGGAGGGGATGGTCAACAGTATCAAAAGCTGCAGAGAGGTCAAGTAGTAAGAGTACAGAGTAGTGACCCTTGGTTTTACCAGTTAGTGATAATAAATCTTATATCTCTCTATACACAGCTGGATGTAGAACTAGAGGTCAACTTTAATATTACCAGTGGCTGTGATCAATAAGAAATGGCTGGCTACATGTTTATTTATTACAAGTACTTATATAACTCTCACAATTTATGCAGTGCTTTAAATGTTGTAAATTCACTATCAAATTTTATATGAAGTAATATTCTATATATTGCTCATGGTACTATACATGATCAACATTTACTTGGATCAAGAGACAAGCTATGTGTGCAGGTCTGCAGCCATTGTGTGGTCTGATCAATGTCTAAAAAGGTACTGGGGCCCAAGTTCCACCTCTGACTTGACACACTTCTGCCCCACTGGAAGTACTGACCATTGAATTTCTTACGCTGGGCATGTCAAAAGGAGGATACCATCATGTTTTAGCCCTGATGGACCACTTTACCACGTTTGCAGTTGCAATTCTGACCTGCAACTAGACTGCCAAGACCGCTGTCCAGATGGTGTGGAAGCACTTCTGCCTTCCTTACAACTGCTTGCTGAAGTTCAATGACACCTTCATAAAACAGCTGAGAGCCTTAGGCCAGCCATAGATGGATCGAATCTCAGCCAGTTTAGCAGGGACTGGACAAAATTCTATCCAACTATGGGCAGGCCGATTTTACTGTAGTAGTCAGCTTGATTATTGTGTTCTTCCGGCTGGGAAGGCTCCCCAATGGCAGAATACAATAGCGCTGATGGGGGAATTAAGCAGTTTTCTTGATGGGGGAATCAAGTGGTGCTGCTCGGGTAGATAGCTCTAACATCAGCAATATACTGTACCTATACCTTTGGCTGCATGGAAGCCTCTCTCTCTCTCTCTTGTGCAAACCACACCCTATGTGTTTAGTTGTTCTGACATCATCAGAACACAAGGAAAAGCAATCTCGAGAATAAATAGACAAGGCTGCTAGTCGCTGTAGCATCTCCCCTTATAGAGAGAACCCGCCAATAGCACTGCCATGTTGAAACATATTCAACTCATGAATGAAAACAACACATGTAAAATAAAATAAATAATTTCTAAATTAATCCACATCACACAGTAAATATATAAGAATACATATAAAACTATACAATAAAATTGCATAATCAATTGAAATGTATGCAAAATTTACATGGAAAGTTGCCAGGTAAACCAGGATGTGACTCAAATGCAGTAAGGACCACTATATACAGTACATATAAAAACGACCACTAAATATATAAAACGAGAACCTCCCTATTGCTGCATTCCTTTCATAAATTACTAACAAAACAATTTAAATTGAAATCTACATTCACACGTTGGGAACAAGTGTATTTGCTTCATAAATCCAAAATGCTTCTCTTTTAGATAACACTCTTTGAAACTTCCCACCTAGCCAGTGTTTGGCTGTTTTTTCTATGCCCCAAAATTTCAGACCACCAGGATCTCTGTCGTGATGTGTACAGAAATGTTTTGACACAAAATGGCCACAGAAATCTCTGATTATAAATGTGCTAACTAAGGCAGGTGGACAGTTTTCTAGTAGTACTGCCAATATATTGTAGCCTGCATGGACACTCCAATATATACATCACCCTTCCGTGTCACAGGACATGAATTGTTTAATCTCAACTTTTTTGTTACTATTCCTTAGAATTAAGTAATTCCTCCTTCTCAAGTTGGAGGTGACCGTTTTACATGCCAACCAGCGGTCTAAAAATGTCAGCTTACATGTTCTGCCCTATAGTGGAGGGTCTATAATACTCTTTGCTAAAAAATATTGCTCTGCATAAAGACCTTCCGGCAGATTATACACAGTCTCTGGGGAAGCTGTAGACCTAAGTGCTTGTTTTTAAAATGCCTCAATGTTTTTTCAAAATCTTTTTGACATTCTTCTGTTTTCTGCAGGATCTGGTCCCTGTCCAGCCTATACACATTTTCAATTTCATCATCCAATTGTTTTTTCTATGTATCCTCTGCTTTAATATGTCCACTTGTTTCAAATAGTCTCCATCCTCTATACCAGCAATGGCGAACCTATCGGACGCGTGCCACAGCTAGCAAGCAGAGCCCTTTCTGTGGGCACGAGAGCTAAGTCGTCAGATCGCTATCTCCTGGCAGCTGAACGTCAGAAAGGAGCACACACTAACCAGTCATTGCCAATGCGCATGCTTGGAAACGAGTCGCAGCTCATCCCGTGATGTCATCGCGCCTGACACCACACTCAAACAGAGTTCCAGTTCTCTGGATCCTTCTGCACACACAGCCAGCTTCCAGACCCAGCAGAGCGTTTTCACCAGCAGCACAGCAGTATCCATGAGGATTTCTCTTCCCCAGGCACAGCACTTTACACTACACTTAAATGTACTGAACAAAAAACTACAAGGTTTAGGGAAAACAGCAGAAAGGATGTTTTGTGATATCAAAACATTTGAGTTTAATTGCATTGTTCACACTTTGAAATAAATACATTGGTTTTTTGTTGTAGTTTGGGCTTAAAAAGGTTTGCCATCACTCCTCTGTACAGTTCATCCACATTCTAAGGAACTGTCCCTTCAGGCCATTGGATAACCAGGGGGGATAATAGCAGCTTCAGAGGGAAATACAGCTGTTTCTATCTGTGTACTTAAAGTAGGACTTAGTCCCCAAACCTTTATTTTTCTTACAAATCTCCAAATCTAAAAAGTTAAGCAATGACTGATCTATATGAAAATGTAAAAATGTAATACTATATTCTTATTGTTCGAATTCAAATATGATAGAAACTGCAACAAATCACATCCCCCCTCCCCCCCACCACTACCATTATAATATCATCGATGTGCCGTTTATACAATTATTCAGGTTTTTTTTTCAAAATGTATTCCATATCTCATTTTGCTATGAATGAATTAGCTACGTTGGGCGCAAATTTTACTCAGGTTATCTGTCCGAAACCCCCCCAACCAAAAATAGTTATGTTCAAGGCCAAATTTTAATGCCTTTATTATGAAATCCTTTTATGTAACATTCAGGGTTTCTGAATCTTTCCAACAACCATTTAACTGCATAGAGTGCCTCTAAATGATCTATGATCGTATATAGGAAACTAACATTTGCTGTACCTAGAAAATGTTTAGAATCCACAGAGATGTCCTTTAAGATATTCAGCACATGTTTAGTATCCCTTATGTGTGTTTCAGTAGACTGGACTAGTGGCTGCAAACAAAAGTCTACTGTATATATTCACTCAACCTGGCCTTCAGAGAGTCAATGTTATTGAATTCTGTGGAGCTTAATTCTCAGTAGTGTCTTTGGAAGTGTCCCCATGATGTTCTAGAAGGAGATTTCTAAGTACAGTGTATACAATACATGTGTATGCATTTACTTGACTTAATACTATGAGGATTTCTCACTATGAGAAGCGCCTGTTCTTTTTGTCTTTTTAAAATGGTGCAAACACCGGATGATGTTCAATGGTAAAAGGTAATTACTGGATATATATTATTCAGATTCCCATCCTCTTGGCTGCTTGTTTTGAAAACTGGAGGTGATACCTACAAATGAGGGGCAGTGATGTGCTATATGACTTCTCTGTAATTAGAGGGTCATACTTTTTTGGTGGGCAATGCGGTGGCCGAAATTCACTTAGTATGGGACATACATGAGAATTTATTTTGGACTTTTCACATAATTATGTTTATTTTTTCATGTGTTTTGGTCTTTTATTTTATATTATATACTGTATTATGCAATTGATTATTTTATCTGCTTACATATTCATGGATTTCACATACCTTTTTGTATGTAATGTGTTTATGTATGCACTTGCCTTCTGGAAGACTTACCCCCCTTCCTGACCAGCCCATTTTTGGCTATTTGGCACTGTGCTATTTCAATTCATAGTTGCATGGTCATGCAATGCTGTACCCAAACAAAATTTATGTCCTTTTTTTACACAAATAGAGCTTTCTTTTGGTGGTATTTTATCGCCACTGGGTTTTTTATTTTGTGCGCTATAAACAAAAAAAACAAAAAAGCAAAAACATTTAGAAAAAACCCTGATATTTTCTCTTTGCTGTTATAAAAAAATATCCAATAAACTCAAATTTTGTCATAAATTTAGGCCAAAATTTATTTTGCTATATGTCTTTGGTATAAAAAAAACACACTAAGAGTATATTAATTGGGTTATGTGAAATTTATAGCGTCTACAAACTATGGTATAGATACTGGAATTTATGTTATTTTTTACTATTCGGTGGTGCGCTAGTTTAACTGACAACTGCGCAGTCATGCAATGCTGTGCTGTACATAAATGAAATTTGTATAATTTTTTTCCCCATAAATAGAACTTTCTTTTGGTTGCATTTGATCAACTCTATATTTTCTCATTTCGGTTATAAAAAATATCCAATAAACTCAAATTTTGTCATAAATTTAGGCCAAAATGTATTTTGCTACATGTCTTTGGTAAAAAAAATACCAGTAAATGTATATTAACTGGTTTGTATCTACAAACTATGGTAAACTGGAATTTACACAGCTTTTACTTCCTGACTGTCTATCACATTTCGTGAGGTGCTAAAATGCCAGGGCAGTACAAACACCCCCAAATGACCCCTTTTTTGAAAGTAGACACCCTAAGCTATCTGCTGAGAGGTATGCTGAGTCTTTGGAAGATTTATTTTTCCACAAGTTTTTTGGAAAATTACAAAAAAATTTTCTTTTATACAAAGTTGTCATTTAAATGGTATATTGTTCACACATGCAATTGGTATATTTGGAATTACACCCCAAAATATATTCTGCTACTTCTCCTTAGTATGGGGATACTACACGTGTGAGATTTTTTGGCAGCCTAGCCACATACAGAAGCCTGAAATTTAATGACCCCTTTGAAATCCTGATGGTGTGTAAATTCCTAATTTCACTTCTTCACTACCTATCACAGTTTCAGAAGCTCTGAAATTCCAGGATAGCACAATCCCCCCACAAAATGACCCCTTTTTGGGGTCTTTGGATTTTGGGGTCCTGTATGTGGCTAGACTGGCAAATAGTCTCTCACATGTGGTATCCCCATACTTGGGAGAAGTAGCAGAATGTATTTTGGGGAGTAATTCCATTTATACCCATGGCATGTGTGAGCAATAAATCATTTAAGTGACAACTTTGTGTAAAAAAAAAAAATTGTAATGCCCTGCATTAGAAGCTTATACAACACATCACTCACTCTTCTAACCACCTGAAGATCAAGCCTTTTCTGACACTTTTTGTTCACATGAAAAAAAATCTGTATTTTTTGCTAGAAAATTACTTTGAACCCCCAAATATTATATATTTTTTTAAAGCAGACACCCTAGAGAATAAAATGGTGGGTGTTGCTATTTTTTATGTCACATAGTACTTGCGCAGTGATTTTTCATACGCAAATTAAAAAAAAAAAATATCAGTAAATAGATACCAAACATGACATGCAACGGCGACAAACTACATACATTTTTAAAATCCATAGGCAATGGTTTAAAAGCCTTTACGGGCTACCATTTTAGATTTACACATGAGGTCTAGTGCTAGAATTACTGCCCTCGATCTGACGTTCGCGCCAATACCTCACATGCATGGTGCAACCGCTGTTTACATACTGACGCAGGGGAACGCCACTTGCGTACACCGCTGTGGGGGGACAAATTTTTTATTGAAATCTGTGCCAAAAAATATTGTAAAATATATATGCTGAAGCATAGGCGCAATCCACCCACTGGCCACCCCAGGCCCCCATACTCAGGCATATATGTTCTTTTTTTAACTGCGGATGAAAAATCTCATCTAACAGCACTGCACACACTGACGTATATTCTGAGACCAAGACCCTGTTGCTCTCAGAATAAACAGATTGGTACTGCAGCTGAATGGCATTCCTGCAAAGAAAACATCATTGGTTAACAATAAAACAGTAACAATAAAACAGTGACCTTTGGGTTGGGGTACCAGGAATTACATCAGGAAAATGCCTCTCATGGAGCTGGCTCACTGCACCTGGGTTGGAGGTTTGGGCCACAGCACCTTCTGGATACAAAGGGGCCATGATGATCTCTTCCTTGAGTTTTAGGAAGGATCCTTTTCATCCAGTTGCTTTGTAATGCACAAAAGAGTTGTACAGAGCCAATTGAAATAAATATACAGACACTTTTTTGTACCAGCGTCTGGATTTACGGGAAACCAAGTATGGCTTCATCATCTGGTTGTTGAAGTCCACCCCTCCCATGTTAAGGTTATAGTCGTAGACACTCAACACCAGCTGCAGTGGAAATTTGGATAGTCATGTCTGCGTAAATGGAATACAGGACAAAAACATCCCATTTGTCCTTCCACTTCACTGTGAACAATTCATAAATTTGTCAAGTGGCTTTATCTCCCTTTCTAAGACGGGTATTTACAAGCTTTTGGGGGAAGCTCCGGCAATTAGGTCACACAGTGCCACATGTGCCAATTCCAAGATTGTACAAATGTCTAAATAGTGGCACGATTCTATGAAAACTGTCCACGTATAAGGATGACACTAAGTCCCAAATAATCTCGACACTGCTCCACATGTAGTCTGGGCATCCAGGGGGCTCCACGTGACTATCTTTTCCCTTGTAAATCTGAAAATTAGATGTATAGCTTGTTGCCCTCTCACAAGTCTTATACATTTTGACCCCATTGTTTGAATGCAATGCAGCTAGAAAAATTAATGAGGGACTCATCCACGCAGGTGTTTTGCTTGGCAGTATACACATCTGCAAATTTCTGGTTAAGGTGATTTACCAGAGGACGAATTTTGTGGAGGCAGTCATATTCAGGGTCACCCCAAGGATGACAGGGTGTGTTATCACTGAAATGCATAAATTCCATTATATTCTCATATCTATGCTTGGCTGAGGGTTAGGCTCAAAAAACCTTTAAATTCAGAAACCATAATAGTTTTCCATGCAAATGGTCTGGCAAAGTTTGAATTTGGGTTGGCATGTAAATTGCTTTGATCCACAATCAACCCATACAGATCGTCTGTGAAATACAGCTCCAAAAAATCAAGGGGAGTAGTTAAATTTGCTGTTTCTACCTGAATTCCAGCTTGGGCAGTGAATGGGGGAAGTACGGGTGCTGCAGAATTTGTGGACTGCCAATCAGGATTTGCAAGCACATTCAGAAGGACACTATGGGTCTGTGTTCAAATTCTTGGTGACTGCAGGACACTACTTGTGCTAGCCACTGCACCAGCTTGTACTGCACTTATGGGACTCGCCACTTTACCAAGTGATACTGCAGTGCTGATATGTATAAGAACAGGATGTACTAGGCCGCTGGGTCTCGTCAGTTCACCAAGAGGTAGAGCGGCACTAGCACTGGCACTCTGGCAATTGTAACACCTTAGCAACCTGGGAACAGGGTCAGGTATGCCTAACCTTAGTATGGACATCTACTCCATTGTCTGACCTGTCAGGGTGCCGCTGCTCTCTACAGGTTTGTATTCTGAGCCTGATTTTGTCAGTGAGGCTTCCCCCTCGCTCTCATCTGACATCAGAATCCTGTAGAACTCTTCACTAGTGTACCTTTCATTGGACATTTTGGCCACTAAATTTCTAGGTACCTAGTGCGACCTACGGGAAAAAGAGCACCTGGCTTGTCAGGGACTGCTTGAACCGGTACAAAAAAAATACCTGCTAGTGCTAGTAGAGATCAGGCCTAATTGTGCGAACCCTGCAGTTTTGTATGCAATGTATCAAGTGACAGTGATCTACTGACAATACACTTACAGGTGGAGAAGGGGGGGTTGGTTAAGCGTAGGGGACACTATACTATTGTGAATGCTGGTAAAGTTCCGATCAAAGATATTGATCCATTTAGACACTATACTAGCAATGGAGGTTTATTGTTTATGTGAGCGTGTTCCTGGCAATTAAAGGCTTAAGTGTGATGACTGATGTAGTGGCAGGCAATATGACGCTATCTGGGAGGGCGATAACTGCTGCTGACGCTATCTGAAGTCACCTGTGACACTAATACAGTGATCAGTAAAAAAAATGTGTACACTGTACTTATGACACTGGTGATAGGGCAGTGAAGGGGTTAACTGGGGGGGCGATCAGAGGGCTAAATATGACCTAGCTGTGCTTTTACTGTGTGTGTGTGTGTAGTGCTTTGACTCACATGGATCTGCTTTCTTCTCTCTCTGGAACGGAATATGCTCCAAGGAGAGAAAATTGCATAATTTCCTGTGCCTGTGTAGTGTAAACACAGACACAGGCTGAGCTCTGATTGGGTACAGCCGATCAGCAGGTCCAAGCCAAACATTATTGGCATGAATCTGCTGAGTGATCGGTGCTGTACACAATCACAGCACCACTGGGCCAGGGTGCGCGCCCCCTGCCCGTGAACATGGCAGGAGTGCAGATTACATTTATATACATCATTTTGCGCAGGGAAGTAAAACTGCTATAGGGCAGGCGATAACTGGGTATTCATATGTGATATTAAAAGGGGTACTTAACAGGGATTCCCTCTGTCTCCACTCTTCTTTGCATTTTCTATCGCACCCGACTCACTACATTTTGGAAGCCTGAATTTCACAAACTATCACCTGCAGTCATTTGGTAGCAAACAATTCACTTGAGGTCAGTATAAAGTGTTATATTGTATGATGTCATCACACTCCTTTGACTGGCAGCGCCCACATGTTCGCCTGCATGAAAGATTTTCCGTGCCTTTTCTTCAAGGTTTTTGGCAGTGATGCATTATGGCACACATGTGACACATCTGCACAGATATCGATAGTGTTTGATCTCTCTAATTATATTAGGCTTTCCTACTCAATCTATGAGAGAAAAAGTACCACCTGCAATGTATTTACTGTTAGATGGATATAAAACAGGAAAATAGAAGAAAGCACATGTGGAGGGCTACCATAACCCAGATGTGTCCTAACAGAGTTTGAACCAATGTTCTTTAATCTTTAAGGTTTTTTTTTGCAGTTCTCTTTGTTGAGGATGTTTACTAGTGGAAAATTCAGTCATGAGGAATGTATTCTGTAAAACACTGTAAATTATTCCAACACGGGAAAAGACGAGTGGTGGACAAATGAGTGCTTATCAGTGATTGGATGCTACAGGATATTGCACATCACAACCATTAAACATATAAAACCTGGAATGGAGGCTACTATTACTGTGCTCCTCCTGCAAACTCTCAATCTGTTAGCGTGACAACTATTCAACTTGCATCTTCAAAAACAGAGGATACTATATCTACCCTTGCAGCCCTGATGTGAAGATCCAGCAACATTAAAGCAGATGTTGCAGATTAAAGCAGAAAACGAAGAGCCAATTAAAAGAAAAACCACTAAAAGAGCATTTGCTGCACTATTCACCCTCAGTCCAGATATTTCACGTACATGGGGATGAATTGGTGAAAGGTGATTGTTGTCTGTAAAAAAACAATAGGGGTGCAGTCCACTGGTGTATCCAACAGGTTCTGTGCCAGAACACTTCCCAGTTTCTACTAAAGGCAGGCCTTCAGAGGCAGAGAAGAAGCAGTCTCCAAGAACATGCAGAAAAGGATACAAAGAGGTGCCACTAAGTGCACTGTTTTAGATTTATTAAAAGACAAACTAAATTGCACTCACATGAAAGTAAAAGACAGGCACATCTAGGATCAAGTGAAGTCCAGGACCAACAGATGTCTCTACTGTGAGCAACACAGTCTTCTTCCTAGGTCCATAGCTGGTTGGGTGATGTGAGGGGACTGGAACGCAGATGGAGCACAGATGGAACTCAGCGCTTGACGTGTTGATGTCACTGGATGTGATGCAACGGTGTTTTGGGGCATACACGCAACGGAGCGCGCGCTCCTTTGTCAAGCAAACAGGACCAGCTAGATGTGCAAGCTAATATAGGGAGGGGCAGTACTCCTGCCCACCAACAACTCTAAGAGTTCACACATGTGCAATGTGGATTGAAGCTCAGCTAATTGATACAGTAGTTCTTCACAGGTTCACATCAGGTTTACATCAGGTTCAAGACAGGATTAGCTCAGAATCCTATCTTGTTCACACATATGTGGTTTAGAATCGGTTCCCATAGAAGTCAATAACCTGTGATCCGTACCTGAACCGCACCACACTGCTTAGAAATTGTACATGACTCTTTTTAACAGGCACCATAGGAAGAAATGATTTTCACGTCATGTGGATTGGATGCAGTTCAAACCACATCCTATCCGCATATATGTGAGTGGGCACTTAATTAGAAAGCCAGCAAAGAATGACTAACGCCTTTAGAGCCCCGGGTGCTAGGCATTCTTTGTCCCAACCATGGCTCTACCTGTGCAGAGTTTGCATATTCTCCCTGTGTTTGTACAGGCTTCCTCCCACATTCCAAAGTCATGCTGGTAGGTTAACTGGCTCCTGTCTAACTTGGTCTTACTATGTGCATACTGTACATGAATGTAAGTTAGGGACCTTAGATGATAAGCTCCTTGAAGGCAGGGACTGATGTGAATGTACAATATATATGTAAAGCACTGCGCAAATTGACAGCGCTATATAAGTACCTGTAGTAAATAAATACTAAGTCAAATTCAGATGCTTGTGTTTAAAAATACATGTAAGGCTCTACTGATGATTACCAAACTGCATTCATTTGTGCTTGCTATACCTGATCATTTGTATAGGTCAGGCTTGTCCCCACCTTCCATGCCTAATCATAGGCGATGAAGCCTGATTATCACAGTAAATGACTACCAAGGGAGAGGAAGTGGGATAAAGCAGGAAAATCCAAACTTGAAAAATAACTTTAGATATTTTCATCTTTGGCTCTGCTAATTGCTCTGACATATGTTTCTCACGAAGGGAGAACTCTAAACATTTTTTTAAATCACAAATTCTACTTGCATGGTCCAGGTACTAGCTCAATGAAAGTCCTTTGTTTAGCTACTACCATTGAAAAGAATGGGTTATGCCAGAATTAGGATGGTATCATTTATCTGCAAAAAAGTCTTTCTAAGCAGGCACATTTCATACTCCATCTTTAAATAATCCATGTTGATCAATTATTTTAACTTTTGTAGAAATATGGCATAATTAGTAGAGAAACTTCCCAATACTTCTTTATAAATGGGCAAAATCTTTTTTTTTTCAATCTTTTATAAGTATACTCCAAAGACTGTGTTCTTGTAGAGAGAATGAAGTGCCAAAGCTTTGCCCTTTGAGAATTTTGTCATTTTGATACCTTAATTTAAAATCATTCTAGTAGATTGACAGCATGGGCTAACTGCAGCCATCAAAAGATACCTATATGTAACATGACAATAGTTATTTTTAGAGCACCTCTGAAGTTTAAAATTGGGGTAACTGACTTACGTGGAGTCTGCTCACTCCTCCTAATCATTGGTCTAAAACTATGATGGACAGGCTCTGATAAATAGCAAGGTGTAGAATGCAGTCATCAAACACTCCCACTCACATCAACCCTTCTGGGAAATAGCAAAAATGTCAGCCCAGACCTTGCTGAGGGGGGTAAAGGACTGTGTGCTTTTTATGTACAATATATGGCCAAAAGAATGTGGAGATCCCTGTTCAAGGAAAGAGACACACCTGACTGGGACTCAACTAAACCACTACATAGAACAATAACTAAAATAATATATCAAAAAAGGAAAATGGTTTATTCCACTATCTCAATACAATTTATTGCACACACAGCATAACAGCCATATTGAAACTTTGCAAATAATGCTTACACGTATATTCCAACTTCGGCTGATATTTCGTATGCTCTTCCTTTAATGGTGGATGACTGATATGAAAAGCTTCTGGAAGTTCACAGTTGATAAGTACTAAGAGTATACCACTGACATATTGAATGTCCCATGTACTTAGACTGAACTCTGTTTTGATTATACATGGATAGTCAGCATTATGAGACATGGGTTATCTGGATTCTTCTACCCAAAGAAATGGAATAAGGATAATTAGACATAAAGCAGGAATAACAGCCTTTGTTTTTTTTCACAAGAACACGTATTACCATTGAGTGGTTGAGCACCATCAGCCATGTATAATTCCCTTGAGGTGTGGTTCTGTATTGTACTCATTCAGCAATAGGACAAACATCAATATGTGAGCAGGTTATGAGAAAGATCTTTCTGTTTTCCAAAAATATATTGGCCACGTTTTAATGTAAACTCTGGTATGTGCAATAAATTGTATTTTCATCAGGTGTGTCCATTTCTTTTATAATTTATGACTTAGTTTTGAGGATGTCTCTACGTTTCACAAATTATTAATATGACCTTGAGGTTCGGTTTTGATTGGCAATGTTCAATGTAGTTATCCATCCAAAAGAGTGTATTCAGGTCTTCAAATCCAGGTCTATAAAGACATGGTTTGATGAGCTTCTTCTGGAAGAACTGTGCAAGCCCTGACCTGAACCCTACTGAACACCTTTGAAATAAAATGTGGAAGAACTGTGTAGCAGTACCCCCAGATAGGACCCACCGCAAAGAAGTTGACCTGAGCTCTCCCTTACTTGTACTGAGGCCACCAGCACACCGATAAAAGAAAGAAGTTTAGGGGAATGTAATTTTGATTTATTGCTAGAACTTGAATGGGAGAGGGTGCAGAGTATAAGATACTCTGGACTATAAAGTTCAATAAGAGAACTCTCTCTCTCAGAACTTCTCAGCAATAGAATTTTGCTATACAATTCCCTGCCAAAGACCAAGGAAATTTCAGAGTTAAGGACGCATAAAAGATGAACTACTTGACTCATATCTCCATAGTGCAGACGCCAGGATCTTGCAGAACAGTCAGTACTCACAAGGGCAGGGAGTAGCTGTGTCCATTTAGCTTCTACCAGACACCTTCTAGTGAGACTTTGCAGACTGGATCTGTTCGGTGAAGTTTTGAAGCGTTAAAGATAACTTTAGGAGTAGGTCCCCCAAGCTCTGCCAGAGCTGATGCCTTGAAGAGCAGCAACTTGTCGCAATAGGATCTTCTGCAGGGAGGGGCGTTAAAGAGGAGGTAGCCTCTCCTCTCCTTGCAAAGTAAGACAGGGGTAAGTGCAACAGGTCAAACAAGGTCTATGGTTTTGAAAAAGGATGCCCAACAAGCTCACTCAAGTGTGATGGTCAGTTGTCCACAACTCTATGGCCATACAGCATGGCTTGTAGTATCTTCTAGAAGATCTGATGTTGAGATATGCGTACAAAAGGTCTGCCTTATCTGGTACAGTCTTACTGTCCCTTTTAGATTTTCCTCTATTTTATGCTATGGAGACTTTAGTATTACAGGAAGGAGCTCCAGGAAGACTGATTTAACAATATGAGAAGCAAGTCACAGCTCAGCAGCATGTTCTCTTAACTGATGCATCAGTCTCCACAAACTCTGTCATACCGTATATTTATACAGTTTTATTTTCTAGCTCGGGTGTCGGCAACCCACGGCTCCAGAGCTGCATGTGGCTCTTTTTCACCTTTGCTGTGGCTCCGGAGCACACTGCTCACCAGGTGACAGGCAATAGGGTTGCCGTAGCTCAGTGGTCGGCAAGCCGCGGCTCTTTACACATGCAGCTCTTCTGTGTGCCGGGCGCCCGCTGGCAAACATTGGCTGTCAGGATGTAGGCGGGGCAGCGTGACGAACTCCTCTCCTCTCACAGTCCGCCCTGAAGACCAGAACGGCGCGGGAACACGGCGAGAGGAACGCGCGGAGCAAAGGTAAGTGAATTGACACAATATGGGGAATGAATTACTATATGGGGGATGAATTACTATGTGGGGGATGAATTACTATATGGGGGATGTATTTTCAGTTTTAAAAATGTGGCTCTCAAAATAAATTTCAATCGTGGTTTTGGCGAGATTTGGCTCAGTTGAAAAAAAAGATTGCATACCACTGACCTAAGGCTATCATTGTGATTATGACGATACACTGTGGCCCTGATTAACCCTTTGCTTACTGGGCCCTTAAACCCCCTTCATGACCAGAGCGCTTTTTGCAATATATGCAGTGTCGGATTTGTTTTAAATGTTGCAATGGTTTTGCGGCTCCCAGTCTTTTTTTCCCTCTCGGAAACGGGTCCAAGTGGCTCTTTATGTCTTAAAGGTTGCAGACCCCTGTTCTAGCTCAATGAAAATTTAGGACAAGTGCTACAATTTGTATGGAATGATACTCAGAAAACTTATGGAATTTTTTACATTTACCTGAATGTGGATTAACAGAATCTCAAAAAGCTTTTCTTCAGAGTGACCTATTTTGCAACTGATCCAATCATATTAGTTATTAAAGACTTTACTGAGAGCACCTTTCATGTGCTTTTCAAGTATTAAGATTTTTATGTACACAGTCTTCTCTGACTTCCAGTATATCATGCTAAATGACAGCACAGATTATACAGATGCAAAAAGTGAGTTTAGCACAATGTTTCTTAGAAGATGGATTTAATTATTCCCTTGAGCTAGCTGCCAGGACTAAGCAATGGAAATAATTTTTAAAAGGAAGCGGAGAGAACATGAAGACTGTTGCTGCTGTCTACTTTTGAAAATACTGCTTTCTTAGTCCTCAGCATAACAAGGCAACTGACATTTTTAGAATATGAGGTAATTGACAGTTATGAAAGGATAATCTGTAAATCTGAATCCTATTAACACAGCTAGTCTAAAGCTAGCCCAGTTTTAGAAAAATGTCCATCTACAGTAAGCAACCTTTAGGAGAACTGAACAGTGCTGAGATGCTGTAACAAGCACTTCCAATTCTTATCATACAAGACCTCTGTCAGGGATGCAGGTGTGACCAGAGGTGTGTGAACGGACACAGGGAACCGCAGGCTTCAGATATGGTATAAATAAGACAATTTATTAAGACTAACAATACAAATATAAACGCAGTGCACCAAACCCCAAGCTAACACAAATACATACAACAAGGTGAAACAAACCCAAACCTAAACTGATATAGATACACAGGTACATACACATATAGAGCACAACGTAGTCAGGCAGGCCGGGTCGATAACTATCGGGCAGGTAGGTACAGGAGGAGCAGGCGGAGAGTAGTCAGGTCACGAGCCAGGTACAGCAACTAACGGACAGGTAGGTACATGGGGTCAGGCAGAGAATGGTCAGGGTCACAAGCCAGGGATCAAACAGGAGAAGTCAGCAGAGGTCAGGATCAGGCAGGGTCGGCAACAAGTCAGGCAGAAAAAGGAACAGGAATGCAGGTTACAAAATACAAGGGCCCATGGAAAAACACACACCAAGGCACAGACTGCAGGTCTGGCCATCCCTTAAATACACCACCTGCAATCAGCCCCAGGTGATGGCTAATTGCCGAAGTGAACCTCTGGTTGTTGAGAGCACCCGCTGGCCAGCCCTGGTACTGCAGCCCACAAGGCAGGTGAGTCCCACCACTATTGGCAAGTCCATTCCTGACAACCTCCATATTTCTTAGTATTGGTTTCAATAAATAAACTTGCATTAAATTGCTTCTCCAACCTGTTGGACAAAATGGATAGATAAATTGGGCCTTGCAGGGGCAGCTTTAGACTAAATGCGTTAATGGAATTCAAATTTACACCATAAGATTTTGGAGAGGAAGAAGCTGAGTAGTAGCTGTGGCATTACAGAGAATTTTAAAGAGCTGCAAATGAGGCATTTTTCAACAGAATGTTATAGTTTGGGTAAACTAACACAGATTTATTTTACTTTCTCCCTTTTAGTCTGTTAAATATAGCATTGAAATAATTTTGTTTTATACATTAAAAAGTTGAACCTGTTAGAAATCCAAGGAGATAACAGCACAGCCAAGACAAAAAGAGCAAGTTATCAGTTGGTAGCATTATCAGCCCTCTTTGTGGACTACAGAACACCTCCTCACCTGTTATGAACATGAGAAGGGAAGGTGCTCTGTAGTCCTGTTCTAACATTTCTCTTCCATAGATGCAGCCTTTGTACAGTATCTAAAGACTGGTGGACTTTTTGTTCTTGGATTTAGATGCAGTTTAATTCTCTGCTTGTTGGCAGGTGTTTGTTCCCCTTGTTACCTCCCGCTGTAGTGATGCAAGGGGTGGAGTTAGGGCACCTTTATATGCCAGCTGTAGGTGGCACAAAGGGCACTTGGGATTTAGGAGCTGAACCCTGATCTACAGCGATGTAGTGCTGAGACAGAGCTAAACTAAATAGCCCTCTGTATGGCTGAATTGCCAGGGTGATGAGAGAGGACACCTAGGAGCAGACAGTGAGACCTTGCCACCCCTGACCCTCAGCTGCGGATTTGTGGTTAGGATGGGCTCCTGGGCTTATGGAGGATCTCCTTATTGTGGGAGGAAGGACACCCTGAGTGAGTAATACCTTGCTAAATAGACTAGAACATCTGGGGAAGATGGCTTTACAGACATAGGAGACTATTTGCACTCGTGTGACCACTGACTAAGCCTGAACTGTCACTGTAAGCTGATTGGTTTCTATGTGCAAGTGCATGAGATTCTGAGTGAACCAGCTTTAGTAAATAAACCCCAATATGGAACATTTCTCTAAAACAACAGGTAGGAAACGGTCTTATGCAAGATGAAATGTTATGGGTCCAGGGACCACGTGGCGCCAGGGGCGGACTGACAACTCTTGGGGCCCCCGGGCAATAGGGGATCATGGGGCCCCTGTGACCTTGCCCAAACTAAAAAAAAGCCTATGAAAAAGGTACCAGGGGCACCTCATGGGGCCCCCTACTGACCCCGGGCCCTCGGGCATTGCCCAAATAGTCAGTCCGCCCTGTCACAATCCTGCTCACAGGGAGAAGTGCGGTTCTCTATTTTACCCCAAACTTCGGCATTTTGGTACTAGAGCAGACATTACCCCCTCATTCCCCCTTCCTCAGGAATGCAAGCAGCATATGATGCTGAGCCCTGCCTAACAATTCTTTTGCCAAATAAGGCTTGGCTTGTGTGTTGTGGGAAGATATCAGTTGATTTTGTGTAGAAAAAAAAAGCTGTTATGTTTTGTGTGTAGTCAGAGAAATGAGGACTTTCTGCGTGCAACATCTCGCAGAGAAAGAGAAAAGAAGATCTTCCTGCCTTAATATCGAAACTAACAGTGGGAGATCAAAGCATCCTTTTGGTCATGAGACTTGAAGCTGCTTAAAACCAAGGCTGACTGGCAAGTACTTTAACCCTTTAAATTCCTGTTATTTGTTTGCTGTGTTGTTATGCTCTGTGTGTGTATATATATATATATATATATATATATATATATATATATATATTGGTTACATCTTTCTGTAAATATATTTACTGCACCCTTTTGACCTTTTGGTAATAAATCTTACTTTCTAAAAGTGTTTAACTGTTTCTATAGCTCCTGAATGTAACTTACAAATCCCTGCCGCTGAAGAGCGCTACTATGAGTATTTAACCCTCTGTATAACCGGTCTGTAGAGATAGCGGGATACTGACGGTTAACCAATCATCCTAGTGTATTGCTGAGTTTCCTCTTTCTCTGTATAAAAAGGAGGTGGTGGCAGTGTGAAGGGTTAATTGCGTAATTAATCTGACCCAGTAACAAGCGCATTCAGGCTGCCGGTACGTCGATTGTGGTCCAATTAGCTGGAAAATCGGTGTGCAGGGTGCAGCTGAGTGTGGCATTGTTACGCACATGACATTGCGGTTTTAGATTGGCTAGTCCTTCGGTCATGAGTTTGGTGAGAAGGGCTGGGGTCTGACGCCGCGCCCGTCACACACCCCTGCGTGGTGCTAATAGTTAATCAATGCAGACCCACCTTACGTGCTATGAAGCTGTTAAACCTTTGACTGCCAAGAACATATTCTATAAATCGTGGCTGTTTCTCTCTTAGGTAGGTAATTATGTCTTTAGACTCTCACTAGATCTATAGAAAGAACTTGCCTCCTATATATACCCTCATATAAGGAGCATGACAGCCCCATAGTCACAGCAACAACAATAATACATAAAAAAATATCAATGACTAAAATACCAAAAACATGTCAGTTGTACACGTGCACAATAAGTACACCCAGACCTACAAAAGGTTTTCTCTATACTATACACATCTCCACAGTCCACATACAGTCAATCTGGAACAAGTTTAGAGTCATCATATTAGGGAAACACTGCACATATGGAGTACAGATTTGTATTCTAACTCACTTATTTACAGATTTTTGTGTACCTTTAATTTTCACTGTTTCAAAAGAATGCACAAGTGAAATGTGCTAATTTTTTTAACTGAACTCAAAATTAGCCTTTATATTTTAGAGAAATATTGCCTTTGTGTACACTATTGATAATTTTAGTGTGTTTTATTAACAATAACATTTTGATAAGCATTTGGGTATTTAAACACTAAAGTTTAGTGATTTTTTTATGTTTTTTTTTTTAAACCGTACCAGGAATGGTACTTAGCATGAATGAAGAGTGTCCCATGTGTCGGTGGCTGCTGTTTTTGGTTTAAATTCTCTGCCCCCTGCAGTGGTGATCACCTAGTTTTACAGGGGTTAATCTGAGTGGCTTCACATGTGATAGGCACTCGTCAAGTGGTGAAGCTGTGCTATTAGTTCGTACAATGAAAAGCATTCTGTGATTGGAGGAAGTGAGCTTTTCCTTTGCCCATCCTTCATTCATAGACAGCTTTTCATTTTATGAACTGATAGTACAACTTTAAGAGGAGACATGCTAAGGCAGAAGTGCCACCTTTTAATGATATACGTCCTGGAAAAGCCCCTTTTTTCTATTATTCTTTGCAGTACTCTTATGACAGAGACTCTTAAAAATCAGGCTGGCATTGTGGTAAAAATCACACTCCAATTTCCAAGCATGTTTTTCATATTATGGCTACCAGTAACTGGCAACTTTACCCAAGACAGCTGGAAACATTAATCATGAGGGAAGCCAAGTACAGAAGTAGATTGTAAAATCAGTCTGGTGTAAAAATTTTCTGCAAAATAAATTATGTATATGTATATATATATATATATATATATATATATATACACATATACACATATATATATATATATATATACATACACACATATATATATATATATATATATATACATACATATACACATATATATATATACATATACACATATATATATATATACATATACACAGTTCTGTTCAAAATAATAGCAGTGTGTTGAAAAAAGTGAATAAAGCACAAAATCCTTCTAATAGCTTTTATTTGCATACACACAAATGCATTGGGAACACTACACATTCTATTCCAAATCAAAACATGAAGAAAAATATATCAAATTTGTGTTGTTCCTCTAAAAATATTTAAGAAAAGTGAATATTAGACTGTTCAAAAAAATAGCAGTGTGTGTAGTCTTCTTTACAAACTCAAACATTCACTATATAAACTGAAAAATGTTTGAAGATTTTGCTTTCCTTTGAATCACTTAATGAATATTTAGTTGTATAAGCACTGTTTCTGAGAACTGCTGTACATCTGTGTTGCATGGAGCCAACCAACTTCTGGCACCTGTGAACAGGTATTCCAGCCCAGGATGATTGGACTACATTCCACAGTTCTTCTCTATTTCTTGGTTTTGCCTCAGAAACTGCATTTTTGATGTCACCCCACAAGTTTTCTATTGGATTAAGATCCGGGGATTGGGCTGGCCACTCCATAACGTCAATCTTGTTGGTCTGGAACCAAGATGTTGCACGGTTACTGGTGTGTTTGGGGTCGTTGTCTTGTTGGAACACCCATTTCAAGGCGCATTTCCTCTTCAGCATAAGGCAGCATGACCTCTTCAAGTATTCTGATGTATTCAAACTGATCCATGATCCCTGGTATGTGATAAATAGGCCCAACACCGTAGTATGAGAAACATCCCCATATCATGATGCTTGCGCAACCATGCTTCACTGTCTTCACAGTGTACTGTGGCTTGAATTCAGTGCTTGGGGGTCGTCTGACAAACTGTCTCTGGCCACTAGACCCAAAAAGAGCAATCTTACTTTCATCAGTCCACAAAATGTTGCGCCATTTCTCTTTAGGCCAGTCAATGTGCTCTTTGGCAAATTGTAACCTCTTCAGCACGTCTTTTTTTCAACAGTGGGATTTTGTGGGGGCTTCTTGCAGATAGCTTGGCTTCACATAGGCGTCTTCTAATTCGAACAGTACTCACAGGTAACTCTAGACCTTCTTTGATGTTCCTGGAGCTGATTGTTAGCTGAGTCCTTGCCATTTTGGCTATTCTTCTATCCATTCGAATGGTAGTTTTTCGGTTTCTTCCACGTCTTTCAGGTTTTGGTTGCCATTTTAAAACATTTGCGATCATTTTAGCTGAGCAGCCTATCATTTTCTGCACTTTTTATGTTTTCCCCTCTCCAATCAACGTTTTAATCAAGGTACGCTGTTCTTCTGAACAATGTCTGGAACGATCCATTTTCCTCAGAATTTCAGAGAGAAATGCACTGTAACCAGCATGTACAACATTTGCTGCCTTCCTTCCTTAACCTCCCTAGCGGTATTCCCGAGTGTAGCTCGGGGTAAAATGTCAGTGCCAAAAGCGGTAACCCCGAGTTACACTCGGGCTTACCATGCGGCGCTGCATAGGGAGTCCCTGCAGAGCTTACCTTGTCCTTCGCTCCCGCGATGTGTCCCCTGCAGCGTCCCCGGCCATCTCCTCCGGCCGATGCCGGCATCCAGCTTCTGTGTTCCGGTCCCTGTGACGTCGGGACGTACGGGCGCCGCCGCCGGCGGGAAATGGGAAAATTTAAAAAAATGTCATTTTTTTCAAAACACATTTTTCATAGTAAAACATTGCTGTTTCAATCCATTTCACATACATATTGTCCCTAGTGCTTTGTCCTGTGCCCTGCCTGCATTTTGTCTGTTCTTTCTGCCTGGAAACTGAGAAACGTCCATGGCATCCAAAAAGTGTCCCTTTAGGTCAAAAGCGGGTTTAGATCAGCTAGAGAACAGCGATAGAAAATCAGAACCACTTGCAGAATTGAGTGATAATGATTCGTGGGAAAATTCGTCGGCAGACACTGAAAACGATTTTGCGACTTTGCTCAGCAATTCCGAACTTGGCGCTCTATTTCAAATTTCAGTGTTTTCGGTTTGATTATATTATTGAATTAAATGTATTATTATTATATTATTTTTTATGATTATTTATTAAATTATAATTTATGATTTCGTGTTTCAAATTTTATCATACCTGGGATGTTTAATAGACTCTTGTTCGGACAGATTTCAGTGAGTTATTCCTAAAAATTACAGCCCACAATAAAAAACTACATATTTCCATGCAAAATAATGGTACCGCTTTCAGCACCAAAAATCTAAAATAATCATACCGCTAGGGAGGTTAAATAAGGGCAATAATTGCCACCTGTTTTTCAAAGAATGAATGACCTCACTAATAGAACTCCACACTGCTATTATTTTGAACATGCCCCTTTCAATTAGTGATTCAATTACACAGAATCAGCAGCATGCATGTCATGACTGTTGGGTCGGTTGGATTTCTATTACTCTACTACACCTGCTAGTAAATTATTTGCCATGTAGACATATCATTTCTACCAAAAACAGTGATTGATCAGGTTAGTGATGTCTGACTGCTATTATTTTGAACACAAATATATATATATATATATATATATATATATATATATATATATATTTTTTAAGACTATTGGAATGAACAATTACTAAGTTACTAAAATAACTAAACTGGTGTCTGTTCATACAAGACAAATCCTCCTTTAATTACATATGTTTGCTGCTTTGCAAATCTCATCTAAATGTTGCTCAACCAGCAAACTCACCTTATGTGACCTTGTACAGCTGGTTTTACATAAAAGATACCTAGGTGTACACTTGTACAGGCTGAAATACAAGCTGATTGCCATTGGAAATCACTATTGTGAAAGCTGTAAGCATGCGCCTTAGCAATGAAAATCATAACCCAAAGACGAAAATCTGGAAGAGCTTTAAAGTAACATTTTCTCAGAGAAATATGGGGCTGTCCTTGCAGACTTCCTTCTGAAAATGCTAGAATAGCTGCCTGGATGTTATGTTGACTCTGGATTCAATAATTTCTGTCACTGACCTAGAACAATCAGAAAAGTCAGAAGTCCTTATCTAAATACTCAGGGCTGTATTTCTGCATGGCTGACAAGCCGTCGCCCAATGCGGTACACTTTCAAACCCATTTCATGCCCCTTAAAGACCAAATTATCAATGGTCGAAACACTGTACTAAACTTTGCTAAATGCAAAACAGTTGAAGCCCAAATGGACTTTCAAGTGCCCTAATATATGGCATGTAGTTGATTGTCTAAAGTTTATTTCCATTTCATTGTGTTTTGATGAATCTTATCAACTGCTAGCAGGGTCTGCAGTCCTCAGGTTACAGAGGTATGAAGGAATTGAAGCTGGAGAGAGGGGGAAAGGGCACATCAGCGACTCTAACCACCTACTACTAGCACCTATACTTCTTTTAGGATTGCCATCATTGTTTTTTCTTTGGAAGGCCTATGCCAATTGTTCATTTCTATTGCGGTGAAAGAGGATGGTGCCTGCTCTGTTCACTGCATCAGGAAAGGGCAAGTAGCCTATGGCCATACTTTTAACCCCCCATTAACTGTTGTCTTTCCTTCCCTTATTGTTGGGAAGGAATGCCAGCTAAGAATCTGCCACAGTGGGGCTGCCCAGGTTGGAAACTGTACTGTGTATCTATGGTCAAAGTTTTAAAACATACCGTATATTTATTCCCACATTGTCTTTCATTTATTTTAAGCCTAATCCTATTATTCTAAACAATATTGAAGTTTGAAAACTTACTTCATGAAGATCCCCACACATTTACTTTCCTGAATTCTATGACAAATATTCACTATGCCCTGAGAGTAAGAACTGCTGTCTCACACATTTCACAGAGCCTGTCTTCATACTGCTGGACTTGGGAGTGGTTATTGAGGAGCTTTTTTTTTTTTTTTGTTTTGCAGCTCTCATCATCAGATGTCTGCTGTCCACTTTGCCATGCCCTTGTTCCTTCTTCCAGTTGCTTTTCCACCTCTGCTCTTCCTTAAGGGTTATTTCCCGTGGGAAGTTAGCACAACCTGCAATTTCAGCAGCCAGAATCTTCAGATTTTGAATCAAAAGGAGAGAGATTTCATCTAGGACACAGCAGCACAAGGGACATATCCTACTGACAGTAAGTAACATCCCCTTTCTACTGCTTTTTTCATTTGTTTTTAGCTATACTAAGGCTTTATTCACACGCCTGTTCAACTTTTTTTTTTAAAAAAAACCTTAATTTACAAGAATTTTTTTTATTTACAGATCTGAACGCAGTTGCATTGTGTTCAATTGAGACATTCACAAATGTTCCTAAATATGCATTGGGTTAAAAAAAGCTGTAGCTGAGGACATACGCACACACATATGCCAAATACAGGTATTGGGGAAAAAACAGGGCAATTTTACATAAGTATTTACTGATAATTACACATGAACATTTGTGCTAGAAAAGATATGTGTAACATGACTAATAAAATTATTTACACCCACACAAATGTAGCCTTGAGACTTTAAAGTGGTAGTAAACTAAAGAGTTAGATAATGTGCTGACAGGTATAGGATTTATAACAGAAGAGACCCTAGAGGTCACTTCTGCCAAAAAACGTTCCCCCTGCCTGTCATTGAGTAATGTGACATGAGCCGCAAATGTGCAGCTCAGATCACATTTAGGCTTCGTGCTCACTGGCTTATAAAAATACGACTCCTAGAGGAGTTTACTGTTTTGCGTGTAGAAGCAACTAATGTTATCCTATGTGTCCATGCACATTAGGTAGTCTAGCAGTGGCTTTATAAGCTTAGCATTTAGAGGCCGAAAAAAACGCTAAACGCTAGTACAAAAACGCTCAAAATTAGCATTTTTTTCTGCCAAGAGCACTTTTTATTAAGCCAGTGTGCATGCAGCTTTAAAGTCCCACTCCACGTGCCACAGCAATATGACTCATGTGCAAGAATGACATAACCTTGGCCCGGCCAATCAAGTGGGCAAAGATACAAAACATGGAAGGAAAACCGGGCGAAGATGGAAGCTGCTGGGGACCAGGGTGAGCCCTGACAGCACAGTGCTGTAGAGCTCCATTTGTAGGTAAGTCTGTCATAATGTACTAGTATGCAGTGCACACCTATACATTCTGACTTGAACCTGCAGGAGGGGCCCAATTTTGACACTGCAAAAACTTTAATGAAAATGATGTCAACACAATTGTCATAAAAATATGGCAGTTCAGAGTATGTGACTTGAACAGTGTGTAGATGAGGATCGTCAAAGATAATGTAATGTGTACCACACTGTACAAAATGTATCAGGAATCAGAATTTTGTAGCATACAGTACAGTGTACAGATGGAAGTGACCCAGAATATATAATGTACAGACGGAGGCAGTCCCGTGTATGTAACATACAATACAGTATACTGAGTGAGGCAATCAGGAGTATTTAAAACACTGCACATCCTACAAACTAAAACAATTTTGTCAGTCCACAGCATCGGGTGGTCCACAAATTTTTTTTTTTTAATCGTATGTTAGTTGAGGCTATACTGAGATACCTAGTTCTCCTCCAGCATATGCTATTGATGATGTTTGTACTATATACATGAAATCAAGAGTGCACACGAAATCATTAGATTAATTTCTACAGAAACAAAATGTCCCAACATAACCTGCGTTTAGATATATTGCCCAATGTCCTGTCCCAGCTCAAGGCAATCTACAAAAACCATCAGATACTGTATAAAAAGGTATACAGTTAGGTCCATATATATTTGGACACAGGCGCAATGTTCATACTTTTGGCTCTGTATGCCACCAGAATAAATTAAAACAAAACAATCCAAATGAATTTGAAGTGCACTGTTTCAGCTTTAATTCAAGGGGTTGAACATAAATATCAAGAACAAATTTTAGGAACTGCAACCATTTTTAGATACAGTCCCTCAATTTTCAGGGGCTTCAATGTAATTGGACAACTGAATATAATCATAAATAAAATGTTAATTTTGAATATTTTGTTGAGAATCCTTTACTGACAATGACTGCCTGAAGTCTGGAACCCATGGATATTACCAAAGACTGGGTTTCCTCCTTTCTAATACTTTGCCAGGCTCTAACTGCAGCTGTCTTCAGTTCTTTGTTAATGGGTCTTTTTGCCTTTAGTTTTGCCTTCAGCAAGTGAAATGCATGCTCAATTGGGTTGAGATCAGGTGATTGACTCAGCCATTGCAGAAAATTTCACTTCTTTTCCTTCAAAAGCTCCTGGGTTGCTTTTGCAGTGTTTTGGATCATTGTTCATCTGTACTGTGAAGCGCCGTCCAATCAACTTTGCTGCATTTGGCTGAATCTGGGCTGACAATATATCTCTAAACACTGCAGAATTCATCCGGCTGCTACTGTCTTCTGTCACATCATCAATAAACACCAATGACCCAGTGCCACTGGAACCCATGCATGCCCATGCCATCACACTGCCTCCACTATGTTTTACAGATGACGTTGTGAGCTTTGGATTCATGAGCTGTTCCAAGCCTTTGCCACACTTATTTCTTCCCATCATTATGGTACAGATTAATCCTAGTTTCATCCGTCCAAAGAATGCTTTTCCAAAACTGGTCTGGCTTTTTTAGATGTTTTTTGGCCAAGTCTAATCTTGCTTTTCTATTCTATTTTCTATTCTTCAGGCTTATGAATGGTTTGAACCTTGTGGTGAACCCTCTGTATTTGCTCTCGTGAAGTCTTCTCTTGATTGTAGACTTTGATAATGATACGCCTACCTCCTATGAATGGGGTTTTCTTTACAATAGAGAGGATCCTGCGATCATCCACCACTGTTGTCTTCCATGGACGTCCATGCCTTTTTAGGTTGCTGAGCTCACCAGTACCTTCTTCTTTCCTCAGAATGTACTAAACTGTTGATTTGGCCACTCCTAATGTTGCTGCTATCTCTCTGATGGATTTGTTTCATTTCTGAAGCCTTACAATGGCCTGTTTCAATTGCATGGACAGCTCCTTTGAGCGCATGATGTAGGTTCACAGCAATAGATTCCAAATGCAAATATCACACTTAGAATCAACTTCAAACCTTTTACCTGCTTAATTGATGAAGAAATAAAGGAGTAGCGCACACCTGGTCATGAAACAGCTGCGATTCAATTGTCCAGTTACTTTTGGTCCCTTGAAAAAGGGGGGGGGGAATGGCTACTCTTAAGAGCTGTAATTCCTAAACCCTTCCTCCAATTTGGATGTACATACCCTCAAATTAAACCTGAGAGTGTACACTTTCAGCACATATCTATTATAGAACTATAGCTTGAATATGTTTTGGTAAATACCTTAAAAAACTAAAATTGTGCCTGTGTCCAAATATATATGGATATAACTGATGTAATTGGCTGCCTCCTTTCAGCTACTAGTTGCAGCGATTGTGCTGGTGTCTGGTGAGAAACAAGTTATGGAATTTTACACTAGTATTTGAGGGCCCATTGGATGGTGGGCCTGGGGCATTTGTCCCTTTTGCTCTTGATATTAAAGCAGCCCTAATTTGAGTCGAAAGAATAAGTGTTCTTATTTGAGTTGAAAATTAGGACATATACATACCATCTGCTTTAGGCAGGAAATGCTGTACTTTTATGTTTTTAGAAATGCAACCATACAGTATAAAAGATATGAATATCCCAAGTATATAAATTCCAGACAGAACCGCTACGTAGCTGTGAAATAGCATTACATACATGTCTCAAACAGCGGCCGGCAAGTACAGGCCCAGCAGCAGGAAAGAGCCCAGCAAAGAATGCACTCTGAGAATTCAGTGTCTAAGGTAAGAAAAATGTTCTTGGCTGCATTGTCAATCGTTGAGTCCAACACAGGAGTGGCACAGCGACATGCAGATATTCATTTAGAAAATAGCCACTTTCAGCTTTATTTCACATACAAAAACAGATTGGAATTTTATTATATAACATGTATTTAATCCTTTGAAAACAAGGTCATTGCACTGAACAAATGACACAGCCAACCCTTCCTCACACACAAGTTTCAAAAGCACAATAAACAATAAATATACCAAAAAAGCATCAACAGAGAGTTATAAGAAAACAATGTCCTATAGGAGTGCAAATATTCCAAAATACGGAGAACTAAGGCAGCAACCTTTTCTAAGTTACAAAACAATTATACAATCTGGAATGTAGATATACAGTAAATTACAAAAATAGGAAAATGTGCGAAAACACAAGAAAGAATAGGATTTCAAATAATATATTACTTGAACTAACTAAATCTTAAAAAAAAAATAAAAATCTGCTAACAATTATGCTATACGAGGGATCTACCCATTCATTTTAAATTGTACTTAGTCAAGTAGACACTCACACTATACTTATTGGCAAATATTGCTGATTTAATGCCCTAGTTCCCAACTTTCAACCCAAAGGCCATGTGAATCCCTTTTTTATTAGTTGTGAGGCTCTTGAACCCCAGAAATCTGTAGTGAGAGCATTGAATTGCAAAGGCATAGGAGAAGAAATCTCTTCTAGCCTCATGTAATGTGTCCCTGGTATTTTATTGTCATTTGCACCAAGTGTCCAGTTTCCAACCAACCTTTCTCAGCCTCTTCAACACAGAGGAACCTTCAAAATAACTTTCCGGTGTCAGGGAACCCCTGCTAAAAATAACTATCTACAACTCATGGTACATTAGTGTGATGGTCAGTGAGAACAATGCTCCTTCTACTTATGGTCACTGGGAAGAATTACCCCCTTATATATATAGATAGATAAAAAGATTAATGGTGTCAGTAAGAACTTATCTGAGAGGCAAACATTGCTCATTGCCCCTGCAACCTCTGGAGGAACCCTGGTTGAGAAACCCTACTGTAGTATGTACACAGGCTCTGACCAGCATTACATATACTGAACATTAAGTGCAGCTCCTTGGTAATGTCAGGAGCCACGGTTGAGGTTCATTTGTCTCAAAAGCTGAAAAGCACTGCTTTCTAACATATCGATAAAATCTGACACCGTCCAGTGTAAATCACTTTGTGAGCCAAACACATCACTTTAAATCCTACTTCCTAGCTTCAATTAGGGCAAACGTTTGTTACTTTTTCTCATTTTAAAGCATTTTGCCCTGCAGATGAAAACCAACGGTGATCTATTTCAAGCTCTGTACTGATTCCAAAATTAAAATATATATATATATATATATATATATATATATATATATATATATATATATATATATATATAAACTACGATGCTTGTCAAAGTTACTTCAGACTTTTCCTGGCTGAAAAACAAACCTTAAAGTGCATGTCAAGCAAAAAAAAAAATGCAAGCACATTTCCATGTCTTTCATGCCTGTACAAGGACCCTGCAAGTACTGAAAAATACCAGTTGATCTGCCTGAAATGTACTCTGTTATTAAGCCCTGTTGTGGGCTGGCAGCACACAACTTTTTTTCATGGACCGAATGGTGTCAGTCCTGCCAAATGTGTAAATTTCAAAATTACTGGAACCACTCTTACTCTTGGATCTCTACAAGATATGACAAAAATAAACATTCTGTAGTGCAATATAAGAACTAGGAGGGCTAAGGCTGGCCACAGATGGATTGAAATTCAGGCAGTTCTGAAGTCGACCCATTGATCACCATAAAGCGGAACTTCACTCTCTCAATCAACATTGACTATTTGTAAACCTTATGCTGCTAGCATAATAAATAAATATAGAAATAGACAGAATTGAAAGTATATCATATTTACTGGTTTTTAACTTTTTTTTACATTTCTTCAGTTACTTCCAGGCTTTTATGGCTAGGCGAATTATGTCATACATCCTAGGAGTTTTCGGGGGGGTGTTTCTCAGTTAAGCACACCCTCTAGCATGTATGCCTGAGCTAAGGGCTGATGGATTCAAAGAAGTAAATTCTACATTAATTATCTGCCCTTATCCAAAATGGCTACAGCCAGAATTACTAGGAGGAGTTTTCTCAGAGAAATAAAGTACAGAGACATAGATGGATGGGTGAGTTTGCTTTAAGTATTAAAACTGAATTAAATAGAGTTTTGCTCAAATGCAGTGTAGTTGTGCTTTAATTAAGTACAACTAGCCTGTCTGGTTTTTTTGTGTGATCATTGCTGGCAGTGATCACTGTATTCTGACAACTCCAGCTTGCACAACAGCACAGCAGGAGGACTTTCCCCAAAAACACTGAATGTGGTGATGGGAGAATCAAACAATTTTCTTTCCTTCAACCTGTGGCTGAAGAATAGAAAATTCTATAATGCATGCCTTGCTTAAACAGCCTCTTGGCGATAACACATGAAGTGTGCAGAGGACACAGGACAGCCCTAAAATTTCTGACAAGATCATGTTTTTTTGCACTTATCACACAGATAATACAAAATGCTTTCAAGATATATTTTACACACCAAAGTAAAGCATATAAAAGAAGTTCATTGTTATGATTTAAAACTTGTATCCACAACTAAAACGGCACTTTAGAAAAAAAAAAAAAACATGCATAAATTCACACTTACTACATTACCACTCCTGTAGTTTTAAAGCAGATTATGCATTCAACAGAATGTGGAAGTATGAAACACACACTCACACACACACAGACGTTCAAGAAATTCCTGTCTCAACACATTCTGTCAAATACCTATGTATTTAATGTATCCTTGCCTACATGTTATATCTTGTGCATTTGTTTTAAAGCTGCAAATGGACTAAATAATGTATTCACAAATAAATGTGCTTCACTGTGTCTTATACTTTTTTTTTTTTTGTTTTAAACATACAAGGATCACATTGAATCAATAGTCTGATAACTTCTTGAATAGAGGTGCATTAGTGTACAGCCCAGTAAATCTGCTCTCTAGCAATTTTCAGTTGCCTTTATATACAGGTAGCTAAGAGTCCTAAGAGCACTAGAGTAAGTAATATCAAACATTGCATCTGGGGGCTCTAATTACACGTGCTCAAATAGGAGAATATAAGTACAGAAAGTACAGGGTTTGTTTAGAGGAACAAGGTTTTCTCCTGTAAAGGCTCATGCCCACAGGCATAATGAAATACTGATATCTAGGCAGTATTTTGCTGGTAGAAAGATTCTGTGTAAATAACACATGGAGTGGTAAAAGGTTCTTAACTATTCACATCCATATAATCATTTTTGCATTCCTCTAGCTCGGTTTTCAATCCCAGCTGTTTTGTGCATTTGTTTAAATTTACGCATGTTTGAAAGTACATGCATTTACATGCATAAATTACTAATTGCTGATGCAGAATTTTTTACTTTGATTTTGCACAGCTAAATGCAGTACAGTTACTAAGCTCAACCACAGCTGTGTGTATGGGCCCATAATATACAAAACTGCAGCATTCAGATATGTAGAAAACGGAACACTGTATGTACCCAGATGCAGCATTTTTACGCCTGTGTGCATAAGACTTAAATGAAACCTTTTGGTTTACTGAAAAAATTCCAAAGTTAATTACAATAGGGAGAAAATAGTAATGTAGTATTCAGAAATCAGTAAGAAATCCCTGGTTACCCTGATTTGTGCATTGCTGCAACAGCCTGGTGGGAACATGCCCTATAGGTACCTTTGTTAAAAGTAGTATGGAAGCTGCCATTAGCAATCTCAAAATGCTAGTTGCCTGGCAGACATGTGATCCTCCGACTTCAATCCATTCTATGTCTGTCATGCAGCAAGTGATGTCAGAATTGCTATTCTACATAATTATTCTAGATCAGCGACCTAAAGTGATACTAAAACTTGAATTTGTAAAAAAAATTTAAACAAACATATTATACTTACCTGCTCTGTGCAATGGTTTCGCACAGAGCAGCCTCAACCCTCCTCTTCTTGGACCCCCCACCTGCACTCTTAGCTCATCCCCCCACCCCTCTCCCAGTGCCCCCATGGAAAGATGCTAGACCTGCTTGTCATCTAGGCAACCAGCATTTTCAGAAAGAGTGATCACCAATGATAGCCTCGGTTATAGCACTGACTGCAAAGACAGACCATGTGACAGCCCCCTCAGGCTTACTAGCTACCCAATTCAGGACTATTGTCCAGTTTTAAGATGTATACCTGTTTGAAGAGAGAAAAAAAAAAAAAAAAATCAACGTAACATATAAACATTGCTGAAACATGTTGGTAACATCTTTGTGGACATGTAGACAGAGGATTCCAGAAAAAAAAATACAATAAAAAAAAACCCCATTGTAAATCCATTTCTTAAATAGTTATTGTTGGATTTGCACATAATTTCTTCTTCCAAAAAGGTTTCTTTTAAAAACAAAAAGTGTATAAATGTTTTTAATGGAATTTAAAAGTAATTTATTAGGAACTGATAAATGCAATGCAGACAGTCAAGTGTTACTGAGAAAACTGAAGTACATTTGCAGCATGTAGTTTTCACTGTATTGTATTTTCAGATGAGCTTGAATTGATTTTGAGTGTTTCATCCGTGCAAGAATCACATTTTTTCCAAACACTGTGCTTATTTGAAGGTAATATTCTAGCTGACAAGACATTAATACCTTACCGTTCACAGTCCGCTAAGCCCATGTGGCTTCAGTGACAACTAAATCCAGTGTATTTATTTGAGTCATATCAAAATAAATATTTTCTCCTGATGGATGATCATTCAGAAACAGTTCTATTTTGTTTCTCCTACGTAGTTATGGTTCCACTTTCCGATTCCTCGATGTAAGGTATGCTGGTATCTTCATTTTCTACTGGTTGCCTTACAATTGGTTCAGAGCCCGTATAGATCTCATTTTCTTTCATTGAACCTGCAAGTGGGTCCAACACTGTATCCTCTCTAGTGCTTCCATTAAGAAATTTCATAGGGGGAACAGGTGGAGGATCACCCATGGGACCCTCAAATGGCCTGTACACATCTACATCTGGGTTGGAGTCACTCTTTTCCTGTAGCAGGTGGCCATACACTATTGTATCATCAATTTCTGCGTACACATGCGATTCATTAGTCTTCCTACCCTTCTTAAAGAAGGCTTGCCGCCTCGGTACTTCTGTGTTCACCTCGGTATTGTATATACCCACTGGAGCTTTCTTCTTCTTTTTTCTACAATCAAACAAAAAAAAAAGGGTTGATAATGACCATAAATTATTAAAGCATTTTCACTTTCAAGTGAATTAAAAAAAAAAATGGATTTTTGCATGATTATTACTGGATAATTGAAGTCACCAGAGCTTCAGTTTACTTATTAAGCTAAGTGCAAATTCACTTTGCAAAGAGAAAATTTACTTAGCTTAGTGAAGCTGTGCTGCCTTCAATCATTCAATTGTGTACAAGCAAAAATCCAGATTTTTTTTTTTCATTTTACTTGCACGATTGGTATTATTTACTAAGGGAATTTTCAATTTGCTTAGCTCATTCACTAAGATAAAACAATATTCTTCATGCAAAGTACAAATTCACTTCAAACATTATCATTGCTCTACTACCTTAGCAAATTATCCCCCACTGTGAGCACCAAAATATTCCCTCTACTAAGATACAATAGAGGCCAAATCTGTGAAAACTTCCAGGAGTTTAACCAATTGTCTATCAGCATCATTTATAAACCGCTGGTAGCACAGATTTTTAAAAACACTCTCAGGTGCTATAGCAGCCAGAAGTGTGTTTACTACTGTCAAATACAATAAATAACACAAACTAGCAAAACAAACCAACAGCCTGTATTGCTACATCAATAGAAAGACCATAAAGGATATGATAAAATATTATGCTGTAGAAGAAATTTTATTCAGCTGTATCCAAGGGAGACCAACACAGCATGGAACACCGTGTCCGTGCCCAGAGGACACCAGGCAGTCAGCTAGTCAAACAGCTCCCAGGTAACACAGTAGCAGTCTGATTGTCTCCACAGCAATGCGTTTTGAGGCCCAACCTCTCTTTCGTACCTAGAATAATTAGAAATAGTTCTTCCAGCCAGCACCATAGGTGTTTCTGAGGTGTGGTAGCCACACTGTATATTGCCTAACCAGTTATTAAATAAGCGATTCTAAGTGATTCTAGGATTCATTCAACCTATGCCTGCAAAGGGCAGAACCTTCTGCTGAGGAACTAGGTGTGGGAATCCTAGGGATCCCCGATAGGGAATATGATAGAATAGAAATCTCAACAGAATTTGTCAGAAGATTGCAGCTCAGTCACAGAATGAGTCTATTTCCCAATAATCAAGTCCCATGAAGGTTTCAGACTTACACAATCCCCCTTAGGGGAAATCCACAACAGGGTAACAGAGTGACTTGTATTTTCATTCCACAGGGAAGAACAGGACCTTCTAGCGATGGATACTCCTTTGCAAAGAAGAAATGAGGTGCACTCAAATATAGAACCTCAGCTCTTTTAAGTAAGAATCACCAGATAATACCTTGATTCTAGGAAGAAAAACGGTATGGTTTGGAATGACACACTCAACAATGTCCAATGAAGAGAACAGGTCTTTCAGCCTCCATATGAGGCCCAGCAAGGGTCAGGTTAGACAACAACGGTGAGAACCTCCGATGACTTGAATAGAGGTGCATTAGTGTACAGCCCAGTAAATCTGCTCTCTAGCAATTTTCAGTTGCCTTTATATACAGGTAGCTAAGAGTCCTAAGAGCACTAGAGTAAGTAATATCAAACATTGCATCTGGGGGCTCTAATTACACGTGCTCAAATAGGAGAATATAAGTACAGAAAGTACAGGGTTTGTTTAGAGGAACAGGGTTTTCTCTTGTAAAGGCTCATGCCCACAGGCATAATGAAATACTGATATCTAGGCAGTATTTTGCTGGTAGAAAGATTCTGTGTAAATAATGCATGGAGTGGTAAAAGGTTCTTAACTTGAAAAGTGATGACTTGCAGAATCAGATTTAAGGACTAGGCAATAAGATACATTCAAAAGCGGAACCCTCCCAGGGTGGAAGAGGGAAGGGATAATTCTCACCCTGACCAAAATCTGGTAAATAGCTTCTGGGACTTTCTTTTTTTTTTGGAAACTACCAGCTTGGTGCCTTGCCAAAATTCCAGACTCTCTAAATGGTCTGAAAAATGGCACAAACAGGAAGGCAGGTGCATGTTAAATGGAAATTCCCTATGCCATGTTTGCTGTATGATATGCTGAACAAACATCAATGAACTTCATGCAGAGGGCTGAGCAAATGAGACACATCTTGAGGACTTCTGGCCTCAAGATCTGTGGCTTAAGCGCACGGTAGACTGATTGCCTATGAGGTAATACTGTAGTAGTACATGAAGGATGGGGTTATGAAGGATGAGGTTTCTCCATTCTATTCACAGATCTCCTGCACAGAGCCAGGTGCACACTACAACCACTAGTGGTACTGGGAATTACATTCTGACCCACAACAAAAACGACAGGTGCCGCTCATGGCTCCACCAGGTCCTCTTGAATGACAAACTACTAGGAACGCCGACAAGGACAAAGCTCAAAACATCCAGTAGGGAAAGGGAGTCCTAAAAGTCGCACATAACAGCAAAACCCTGCAAGGAAGTGTATGATAACCTCCAAACGCATTTCACTCCACCCCCGGAAAAAAGAAAGAAAAAGTGAATAGACTAGAGCTAGATCAGGGTTTCATCTAGGTTAATGTCTGTGTCAGGGTCAAGGCCAGAGGCAAACATCAGGGTCAGTGTACTCTGGACAGGATTTAAAAAGCATTTTTAACCACTTCAGTTTCCGCAATGTACTTGTACGCCACGAGGTTGAAATGGTTATATAAGCAGCTACAGGCATCACCCCAGCATCTTGTTTTTTTTTTTTATTTCTGCCGGTGGCAGGCTTTAAAGTAAAAGTGATAATAGCGACTAATTAGCCGCTGGATCATTTTTACAGGTGGCGGGAGGGGGACCAATGGTGTTCTCAATGCAGAGTATATGCCTGTATTTCTCAGCATTGAGGACAACATTTTTGCTGACCAAATCTACAACTCCATTTGAAAAAATGCAGACCCAAACTTGCAAGGAACCTGCACTGTGTTTCACGGTTGCCTGCAGACACCCATTATTGTACAGTTCTCCAGCCCTTTGGCAAACAAACTGCCTCCTGCTATAACCAAACACTACGGATTTTGACTCACCAGTCCAGAGAACTTGCTGCACTTTTTCTACACCTAAGTTCATATGTTTTCATGCATAGAATGTGGAAATAAGGATAAGCGACTAACCTGTGCTTGAAAACTTTTCAACTCCAGTGCAGAATAAAGGCCACAGGTGCTCTGGATGGATGGGTAAAATTTCTATGCTTTTCATGTTATATTTTATCTCCAACACCCCATCCTTGTGACAGCTGGGATATCTGGGGTCTTCCTTTTCACTTTCTGTCCCATTGACAACCAACATTTGGACCAAGGTTGAAACATTTTCACAATCCACAGCTAAACATTTTGGCTGGTATTCCATTTTTATGGAATACAAAAAACAAAGAAGGAATATACCAACTTGCTGATTGTTTGCTTGAATAAATGAATTAATGAGCAAATACAGTAGATATAAAAAGTCTACACACCCCTGTTAAAAATGGTCACATTAAAAAGGTGGAAAAAATTCTGAAATGATTTATCTTTGTCTCATTTTTTTACATCACAGAAATCTGACATTTTAATAGGGGTGTAGACTTTTTATATCCACTGTACATGAGTCAGACATTACTGGCAAATACCAATTTGAGAAATGTTTCCACTTACCTGGTATAACAGGAAACTTGTTTATTACAATTACGTAATGACATCTAAATAATATTCCAACATAAGTATGATAAAATTATAGCCAGCAAATAACCTATGAAACACATATATAATGAGGTAACACTTACTTATTTTTGACACAGCAGATAGTTATTATCACTGCAAGAACAACAGCAGTTGCTGCACCAGCTGCAATGAGTAAGTACGTAATACCTGTGAAAATAAAGAGAATATATTATAGGTGAATGCATTTTCATCATGTACAGCAAGAAAGAGGATTTCCAAATGGCTGTGTATTGTGTAAAATTGTTTTCTGTGATATGCGCTGAACAGGAAATAAAATTAAGCTTCAACATCTAAAAAGACCGAACCATATCCATGTATTAGACAAATTGGCCTAAATAGGTTATCATGGGAACTGATGAGTGAGTTGGATCTATCTGTAGCTGTAAAAAAATCTGTACAAATAAAATCCTGACACGTTAAAATAATACTGTGTAATATAAAAAAATAAATCAAGTGTCCCTGTATTATTAAAAAAACTTCATTAAAAGAGGAACTCCCCCCCTCGGGTTTATTTTGCTTTCGACCCCCTCATACCTTTTATGCTGGGTTATACTGGAGTAATCTACTTACACACACCCAGCAAATCCAGCATCGTTTCTCCTGTACTTTGAAACTCTGCTGCAGTGTGCCACCATCTTCTTTTCTTACCTCATCAGGAGCTGGCTATCTTTTCCTGTTTCTTGCAACTAGCCCCCTGATGACATGCTGCCCAGTCCTTCCCCCTCCATATGCTGGATGTAAGCAGATGCCTCCTGGTATATCTGACACAGATATCCCAAGGGACTGCTGAAGCAGGGCTGATGTCATTCTTGCCTAGACGAGCATAGAGGCAGGAGCAGGGAGAAAGCAAAAGTCCAGGACAAAAAGGTAAACAAACCAAAAAGTGTTTGCTTTTCAAAATTACTGAGGGGTGCTGTTTTGGTTATAAAGGTCTGCCTTACTGCTAGATGTGCGACTACCTAGACCTCACGTAAGCAGTAAGTAGCATTTTATCAATCTCCCCTCCATGAGTTATCACTCAGACTGCACATTGGTGCTTTATGGCAATTAAACAAGATGTGATGCAGCAGATAGAGGAACTGTGTAAAGCTGGCCATAGATGGCATGAAAATTGGTCAATTCAGCAAGGAAAGGCTGAATTTTGATCAATCTATGGTTGTTCCCACTCAAAGAGAAGTTGATCTAACAATCGGCTTCTCTCAAACAGAAATTTTGAAACATTTCCTTCAGTCAGCACATACAGCCAAATCAACTGCAGTGCTGATCAGTGTATTCTGACAGCGGAGTTCATACCATCCAAATACAATAGCATAGAGGGGAAGAATCTTCCATTCACCTCACTTGTGTGGATGGGGAATCCTTTTTCTTTTTTTTTTTTTTTTGATCAGCCTGCTGACTGATCAAAAAAAGTATCCATCTATGGCCAACCTAAGCAAATGATGTAAGCTGCTAAGGACATAAAAGAAAGATGTGGGTAGGTACCAGGATTTACATGAATGTATCATCCCAGGGGCTGATATTTCTGTCCAGGAAGGAGTCATTTAGCATGATGCATGCAGGCAACATAGAAACAAATGTAAGATTATGTCCAGTTTTAAGTGATATTATTTATGGGTTGAGTAGAAAGAAAATGTAAGATATTTGTCAGCTAGGTGCAGCATTGTGCGGTAAGCAGTAAGTCCAAGTTGGCAATAGCAATATATTGTAGGAACGTGCAGCAAGACAGAGAGGCCTGGTGGGCCAGCACAGCCATCCTGAGCCACTTACAACTTTCACCTCGATGGAACTGTGGCTTGAAGAATGGAAGATGCCAACAGCGTCTGCCATGAGGAGCGGAATGCGGCCTGGCCAGTCCACACCCAGAGGGTGAAGGCTTCCTGAAGAGGAAGACTTAGTTCCTGCACTGTCCCTACTCCTCCAGAACCTTTCCTTGTCTCCAAGAACTGTCCATGACAGATAGGGAATCTATCCCAACGCTAGCCACCTGAAAAAAGTGCACCAAGCCCGGAAGTTGGAGTTTAAAATAGACTATGCCTGACTCAGGATGGCTGGCAGAGTCATATGGGGTGCCAACATCCAATTGGGAAGCTTCGCCCATGTGACCAAGGAAATCATAGAAGAACTAAGTTCCTCTCAACTTCCTACCCCATCTGCATTGCCACTACAGTCAAACGCCACCTGCCTACATATTTGCTGACAAGAGATCTAACATTTTGCTTTAATTCATGACTAATCATAAGCTACTCTGCTTTTACAGTAATGTTTATGCAGCAGCCACCTTAGTAACATTCACTCACCGGCCACTTTATTAGGTATACCTTGCTAGTGCCAAGGAAATATCCCCCACACCATTACACCACCACCATCAGCCTGAACCATTGATACAAGGCAGGATGGATCCATGCTTTCATGCTGTTTACGCCAGACTCTGATCCTACCATCAGAATATTCCAGCAACCAGTCTGCCCATTCTCCTCTGACATCAGCAAGACATTGTCGTGCACGCAACTGCTGTTCACTGGATATTTTTCGGACCACTTTCTGTAAACACTAGAGATGGTTGTGTGTGAAAATCCCAGTAGATAAGAAGTTTTTGAAATACTAACTAATACCAACAACCATGCCACGTTCAAAGTCACTTAAATCCGCTTTCTTCCCCATCTTGCTGCTTGGTTTGAACTTCAGCACGTCATCTTCACCACGTCTACATGCCTAAATGCATTGAGTTGCTGCAATATGATTGGCTGATTAGCAATTTTTGTTACTAAGCAATTGAACAGATGTACCTAATAAAGTGGCCGATAAGTGTACAAGAGGTCATGTAAAAGGTTAGAAAAGCACACAATGCATTTTGCTTCATTTTATAAAGGATTACCATCTGGAACAACTTTTTTCTGGAGAATAAACTTTTTGTTCTGGGCATCCTATATAAAGCATCTGGTAGGTATGAACTGTCCTGGTCTCAGAAGAAAATGCAAACGAGTGTAAACTGGTTCTCTCAAGCCCTTATCACATCTTACCTGTGGACATTGGACTTAAGGTAACAGACAGCTGCAGTTTAAGTTTCTTTGTAGCTGTCCAGGGTTTGCAATTGGAGATGTTTACCCAAAATGAAGAATACATATCAAGGGGACCTGGCAGCTGCTGCTCATCTCCTTGTACTATTCCGGGTCCATTGTCTTTCTCCTCCTTTACACGGACATATACCCGGCCCATTTCACAAGATATATCCAATTTATCATTTCCAAACTTCAGTCGGCCAAACTGTTTGCTGGGTACTTTTATATTCCACGAAAGAGAAATATAATCTGGGAGCCCATAGTCCCAGTTTGGAGTCTGAATATAAATAGTTTCTCCAGGTTTCGGAGATGATGTAAATATACACTCCTCTGTAAAAGAAAAAAAACAGCCAAAAATTATTGGAAAAATAATAATAATCTAATTAATCCAGTACTTTTAAATATTAGGGTTTCCAAGTACTGGCACAGATCTTTCAGTGTCTTAAAATTTCTCAAGTGGGCAAATGATTATATTGTAATAAATGGTAGATATATACTACTGTTTGTTTATTACAATATCATTATAAAGAAAATCATATGCCAAGCAGGTAACAGAGTATAGTTTAAGTATAGTATGATGGCAAGATAAACTGTAAGCACTGCTATAATACTGTATACCAAGACTTTTGAATAGGCTCAGGAAGAGTTAGATAAAGAGAGAACAGAAGTTTTGCAGCTCCCGTTGTCTGATAGAAAACTCCTACTGGGTCATTTGAGAAAGGGCGAGTCACTGCTGTGATGTCACTGTGATGTCACTCAAGTTCTCTAATCAACAGGCTTCATTTCCAGAGATGAAACCTGAATAAAATAGCTGAATGAATAGGATTTCACAGCTTCATCTGTAGGCTGGATAGAAGATTTTAATAATATGCAGTTTCAAATTTATCTTAAATGAAAATAACTTTAAAAAAAGTAAAAGACAAAAAATGTGTATTTCTTTTGTATTCAATAAACTTTCAGCTATCAAACCCTTTCTTCTGGATACTCTTGCTGTTAGCCGGTTCTGACAGCTGCACATAAGACCTCATGCACACAGGACGTTTTAAAAACGCTCCTCTTGGCAGCAGCATTTTGGTAGAAAACACTTTTAAAAGCATTTTGGCGTGTTTACAGATGTCAAGCACTTGGGTGTTAATTCATTTCAGTGGCCAGGATAATTTATTCTAGCCATTGAAATGAACGCTCAAGTGCTAAAGCCCCTAGCTCCAGTTTTTCTGCCAAAATGCTGCTGCTCTTGGATGCACTGGCCCTGGGTTTTGTGCCTGCTTGTAAATGCCCCTGCCATGAAGAGCTTCTAAAAGTCTTTGTGTGCACGGACACATAGGATAACATGGAGGAGCATTTACAAGCAGTAAAAAAAAAAAAAAAACCCCAAAAAAAACAGAAAGCTCCTGATGCCGCTAAAAGTGGCTGCAAAAAAATGCCCTGTATGCATGAGGCCTAAAACATAAAATACTGTTAGTAAGGGGGCTTGTTAGTGTGATGATGCAATGCCATGAGATAAGTTTATAGGCAATTAAAACAGCTACTCGGTACCAAATGACAGGGCCTAAGATTAGATATCTTCTTGGCACCAGTAGTCGAATGCCCATAGTTGTCAACAAAGGTCTTCTGCTGCTAAGGGCAAATTAAAAGACTGCAGCTAAAAGTGTCCCCTATATGAAAGTGCTCATGACACTTAACTCCAGGAAAAAAAATAAGCATTTAGAATCTGCTGGCACACACACACACACTAACTGATCCACTGAGCGCTATTAGTATAGCTTTCACTATACTCTGGTCCTAAGAGGAAAGCAACAGCTCTCATACACGGTAGCTGCACTGTGCACCCCTCCTCTTCCACGGAACACTTTGGATTTTGTGAATCGGTTTTGTGATTGGCAACGGGAGAGAGGGATGGGCAGTGCAGCTGTAAACAATGCTATGCTTGCTGTATAGGAGACTCATAACTAGGGTGTCAGATCTTGGAAACTAAAGCAATATCTATTAAAAAAAACAAAAAAAGCTCCGGCAGGTAGCAAACACCACACTTGACCTCACTGTGTCCTAGCGCAGATGTTAAAAATGCATTTCCTCACTGAAGTTGTTAATCACTCCCTTCCCTGAACAACCAACATCTAACCTCCCAAGCCCTAAACCCTGCACACTTTGCCAATAATCTTGTAGGGACCCTGTCTCCAAATAAATTCCCCCAAAAATGTATACTTGGAAAAGGACTGAGAAAATACTCACCTATCCTATACTGTTGAAGGCCGTTTTATTGCTGAGGAAATGTCCCCAAAAGTCTGCTGGGGAACCAACACTCTTAGGAGTGTTTATTTCCAATGGTCCTTTCTGCTCTTACTGGTTCCTCCTGCTGACCCCCACGTCACTACATGAAGGTTAGCAGAAGGAACAGTGAGCTCTGCAGGGAATATGAGATCAGCACTTCTGAAGAGTCTGTTTAATAGTAGACTTTGGGGGATTATTCTGTAGAAATAAAGCAGTGCTCGGCAGCACTGACAGTGGGATAGGCAAATGTTGTGTTCTTTTGCAGGTATTTCTTTATTGGAGAATGTATTTTTGGGTTAGGGCTAGGTAATACCCAAAACCCATCTATAACTAAGACCTAACTCGGCTAGGTTTTTATTGCTGTGTGTGTCCTCTTTGGGTACAGCTTGTTTATTTTTTTTGGCAATCATTATCTCAGGGATATAATGCGATTACAATGGCTAGCACTAGTAGGCTCTGATGAAGTGCATGTGTACCAGCAGTTTTTCAGTTTTAGTTGTCATGGTAACATTTCAAATTTTTACATACCTCTAATGAAGGACACAAAGGACACATGTAGGTCATGTTTCAGCAGTTCTTGCATATCTGTCTGCTGTGGTATACGCATAATGATAGTGACATTGTCTCTCATTTGAACCTCTTCAAAGGATCCATTTGGACAAAAGGTGCCAATTCTAAACTGGTCTTTGTTGGTAGAGCTGAAGATTTCGTAAGCAAAACCTGAAGCAGTTAAGTTGCAGGGTTTATCCTGAGTATCTTGCTGAAGGAATAGAGATTTAGAGGTCACTTCAGTACTGATGTATTCTGGTGCTAGCAGTCTCCATGTAAAACTCTCCAGGCGGACAGGGAAACGAATGAATGATTGAGGAATGTTAAGGGCCATGTTGCTGATATTGCAGGTTCTGAGATCCCAACATGCTAAGAACACAAAATAAAATTGCAAAGAATATGTTAAAATAAAGAATAAGCTACTAAAATAATCAGTAGTTAGCACAAAAGATCCAAGGTCACATACCAACACTACTGAGCCTCCAGGCTGTAACAAGCCAAGCAAAAAGATTCAGGGTTTTTTATGCATACTCTGTGTCCTGCACTACTTACAATAAATCTAGAGTAGTCTATTCTAGACATGTGTGATTTGTTTCACCACGAATTGAAATTCGGACTAAATTTTCGTTATTCGGATGTACAGTGCTCAGCATAAAAAAGTACTCCTCAGCAGACTTGTCAGAAAATGGGATGTTCCTAACATATCTAGTCCATATCAGTATAGATATCCAGCATGATATTTTTCCCCATTGAGATCTGATGTGTTTTCAAAGTGTTCCTTTAATTTTTTTGAGCAGTGTATACACTGTATATATATGGGAAAGGAGGCGGGGGGGCTGCATTGCATATGAGCGCGAGGGAGGTGTTGCAACCTGCTGCATTATACTTTATGCACAGTGCTCAGCATAAAAGAGTACACCCCAACAGATTTGTCAGAAAACCTTAACTTTTCTTTTAGAATTTACATTTTCTATGGGACACTATGCTACAAAATACTCCTACAAATGCGGCAAACAAGATGTGTTAATTTGCACACACAAAGTATTTTTCCTCATAAATTCATTCAAGACCATGTTGCAAAAATGATTACACCCCAATGAAAGTCTTAGGAGCAAAGCTATATTTTAGGCAACAAAATCCGAATTAACCTAAACCTAATTAAGAATTCAACCCCAGGTGAGTCGAATTATTCATTAAAGAGGTGTCCAGCAGACAGTTGATTAAAAAAGGGCATTACTTAAAGAAAACCCCTTCCCATTTCATGCTGTCAGCAATGGTACCACATGGAAGAGAAAGAAAATAATTTCTTTACACAAGGTGAAAGCTACAAGATCAGCAAAGCTTTACTTATCAGTCAGAATGCTGTAGCTAAAGTGATTAAAAATGTAATGAAGACGAAACTACAACCATCTCACAGAGACATACAGGCTGTCCATGGCAGTAAACACCTGTCAGGGATCCCGAGCCAGATCGTTTCGCACGGGTCTGCACACGCGCGATGTGCCGAGGCGCTCTGGCGTGCGGGTTATAGGACTTGGACATCCGCGACAGTAGTGGCGCTCACGCATGCGCACTTGCGATCGCGGATGCACGCCTGGCACCAATAGGAGCGCAGGGCGCCCTATCTAAATGGAATCTGACAGTGCTTAGTTGCTATATGGTCTTTCCTGTGTTCTGTGAGTTACTTTGCTGCTGACCCTGCCTGATCCTGATCTGCTGACTTCTCCTGGTCTGACCCCTGGCTTACCTGACCATTCTCCTGCCTACTCCTGTACATTTGATCCCCTGTTGCCAAACCCGGACCGTGACCCATTTATTCTTCTGCCTGCCGTTTGCATTGACCTGCTCCGCTGTTACCGACCCGGCCTGTCTGACCTCGCTTACTCTGCCTCCTCACATCAGACTCTCACCAGCTGCGCAACACCAACAGCTGCCTCTACCACGGCTGGCTGCACCCAGGGGTCGCGACCTGGTCTTGGCTTGCTCCACGTCCATCCCCACCATCAGGGGCTCTGGTGAACAAGCAGGTCGGAACTTAGATTCCGCGCCCTGGGGAATCCTGGTCTGTGGAACACTAGAGGCTACCACCGGTTGATCCCCAACAACACCTCGACAGGAAACTCTTCTGATGAGAAGGGTTGAAAAAAAAAAATCACCATGCAAGTTCACTGCAGTTAGCTAAAGAAGTAGAAGTCAAACTGGGGTGACAGTTTCTCATGACACAATTCAGCGTACACTGCAGAGGGATAGCATGCATGCATGGGTTTTGTCCATGAAGGAAGCCTCTCCCCTAAAGTCCATGCACAAAAAAGCTCACCTACAAGTTGCAAGGGCCCATGCCATGCTGAAAAATAAGAAGACTACTGGGACTCTGTACTCTGGAGTGATGAGACCAAGATAAATGTTTTTGGAACCGATGGCTTCAAAACTATATAGCGTCGCAAAGGTGAGGAGTACAAATAGAAATGCATGGTGACTACAGTGAAACATGGTGGTGGCAGTATCCTTCTGTGGGGCTGCAGGAGTGCTGCTGGTGTTCGGAAGCTGCATTTCATTGATGGTATCATGAATTCACAGGTGTACTGCTCTATATTAAAAGAGAATAAGCCACTATCACTCCGTGCCCTAGATCGTCGTACACCTTTCCAATATGACAATGATCCAAAACACACATCTAAGGCCACTGTTGCATTTCTGAAGAAGAACAGTGATTCAATGGACAATTATGTCTCTTCATCTGAACACCTATGGGGAATTCTGAAGAGACAAGTTGAGCATCACTCTCCATCCAGCATCCAGGCTCTAAAAGAGGTTGTACTTGAAGAATGGAAAAAGACAGATGTTTCAATACGTCGCCAACTTGTTCATTTCATGCCTAGAAGACTTGGTGCTATCCTTACAAATCATGGAGGTTATACAAAATACTAGATGTAGTAGTTTTTGTTGTGGGGTTTATTCATTTTTGCATCGACTAATTTGAGTAAAACTGAAGATTTTGTAATCTAAGTTATAGTATTTAACTTACTTTCATGTAATGAGCTAAACAAATGTTGTATAAAACGCAGTTTGTCAAAATTTTGGAAATTGCTCTTGTATTCATTCAGATATTGATTCAAATCTTACTTTTCAAAATGGGGGAAAACTCATTTATGCTGAGCACTGTATATGAATCTCCAAACCACAATAGTAATGAATTTTAACAAATCTGAAATTTTGTTTTACAGAAACAAGGAATTAATTCCTATTCATTCGGATGACATGATGCGATCGTTTGGGTCGTTTGCTAATGTTTGAAGCATCCGAAATAACATAACAAATGAATCCAAAATTAATTGTGTTCTATTTGCTCTTTCGGATCCATTTTGTTCTTATTTTGCATTGACATTATTCATTATTATAAAAAGTGCACTACATATGAATTGGAAACATATTGCAAGAAATCCAGTGCATCTAGAAAGTATTCACAGCGCTTAACTTTTGCCACATTTTGTTAGGTTACAGCCTTATTCCAAAAGGATTAAATTCATTTTATTCCTCAACATTCTACAAGCAATATCCCATGACAATGGGAAAGAAGATCATTTTGAAATCTTTGCAATTTATTAAAAAAAAAAAACACATGTACATAAGTATTCACAGCCTTTGCTCAATACTTTGTTGAAGCACCTTTAGCACCAATGACAGCCTCAAGTTGTTTTGAGTATGATGCTACAAGCTTGGCATACCTATTTTTGGGCAACTTCTCCCATTCTTCTTTGCAGTACCTCTCAAGCTCCATCAGGTTGGATGGGGAGTGTTGGTGCACAACCATTTTCAGATCTCTCCAGAGATGTTCAATCGGGTTCAAGTCTGGGCTCTGGCTGGGGCACTCCAGGACATTCACAGAGTTGACTCGTAGCCACTTCTTTCTTATGTGGGCTGTGTGCTTCGGGTCGTTGTCCTGTTGAAAGATGAACCGTCTAAGGTCCAGAGTGCTCTGGAACAGGTTTTCATCAAGGATGTCTCTGTACATTGCTGCATTTATCTTTCCTTCGATCCTGACTAGTCTCCCAGTTCCTGCCGCTGAAAAACCATCTCCACAGCATGATGCTGACACCACCATGCTTCACTGTAGGGATGGTATTGGCAGGTGGTGAGCAGTGCCCAGTTTCCTACAGACAAAATGCTTGGCATTCAGGCCAAAGAGTGCAATCTTTGTTTCATCAGACCAGAGAGTTTGGTTTCTCATGGTCTGAGAGTCCCTCAGGTGCTTTTTGGCAAACTCCATGCAGGCTTCCGTCTGGCTACTCTACCATACAGGCCTGATTGGTGGAGTGCTGCAGAGATGGTTGTTCTTCTGAAAGGTTCTCCTCTCTCCACAGAGAAATGCTGGAGCTCTTTCAGCGTGATCAACGGGTGCTTGGTTACCTCCCTGGCTAAGACCCTTCTGCCTCGATCGCGCATTTTGGCGGAATGTGTTTGTTCCAGGCTAACAAAATGTTATGCTGAAGAGGCATTCAATGGAACTAAAAGGGAACAGCCTCCAAAAGGGAGGGCTAGGACTCATGGAGGAATGTCTTTTTGAACTTATGTTCTCAGTATGAGATCTTAGAGAGACCAATATGTTTGCCAGAAAAAAAAACAAAAAAAAAAAAAAACTTTTGCCTGGGCTGTGTCTTGAATGAGGCCCAAGTATTCTAGACAATAGGAAGGCTGAAGGGCAGAGATCAGAAAGTTGAACAATGCAAATAGTTAAGATGAATCCTGAAGAACGTTGTCTAGGTACCCAGAGTTAGAAAATGTATATTATATAGGGCACGCTTGTTAGAGCCCAACCTCTGTAGCTGTAGGATAAAGGTGCCAGATGGATATCAGGGATGGATGGATGGGAGCAGTAACACTGAGGCAGCTCTTCTTAGAGTGGAAGCAAGGCTCTAATGCAGTAAACATGAAAAAGAGAGGAAGGCGCCTCTAAGTGCAATATAGACAATTAGTGAACAATAGATAAATTGCACTTAAAAGATAAATAGTTAAAAAGACTCATTGCGTGGTGTATTAAGATCCATGTGAGACCAGCAGGAGCTCTGTCTATAGGATCAGGAAGTATGACCTAGAATGTGACTGTGTATCAAAATGAGGCTTGGAGGGCAAAGTCAGATGTAGAAGCTGAAGGGGGCGGTAAAGCATTTTGGAGCATGCTCAGTAGGCTCCTTCTTCAGACCTGAGGTGTATCTACACTGGCAAGCATAGTTAGTGAAGCCATAGCATCAGGTGTATAGGAGAATGGAGGTGAGAGATCTTCTGCGGCTTTCTCTAACTCCACCGCTGAGTCTTCTTCATTCTCCTCCGTGTCTACTGCTTCTAAAGCAGATAGTTCCATTTCAGTAGAGAAGGTGAGGGTGGAGAAGCCTGGCACTTTTGATCTCTGGAGAGTTATGGCTGTTTTAAAGCTGTTAGTTGTCTGAAAGTTGCAAAAAAATCTGCCTTGCTCAGGTAGACCGCTTGTGTGCAAGAGACAGAGCTAGAATCTGTTGCAGAGACTGATGTTAAAATAGAGTCTTGCTTTGGTGCAAGGGAAACATCATCACTTTGAGCAGTTGGAGTGTTTTTTTAATGCATCGGCATAGCGAGTATGCCATTGTTTTTGCTGCGCCCCTCTTGCACCTGGTTTCCACCATTGCAATCAGTGGGGATTTTCACCTATGGGGTGCTCAAGAGGTAGGATAAAGAAATGTGGTATGCGTGTCTCGAGGAGGATACACAGCAACCCAGGTGTCAATCATCCTGTAGCAAAGTGGCAAAAGGGTGCGAGGAAGTACTTTTGTAAGGGCTCTGGGCAGAAGTGGTGGTTATTGGGCAATCTGTGATGTTATGTAACACCTAGTCATCCTCCTAAGACTAAGCTCTACATGGTGGAATTTTTACAATCAAATCTGAAATTTTAAACACTCGACAAGTGAATAAATTCAAAACACATACCCAGTTTCCTGATAATTTTATGTAAAAATAAATACTACTCACAAGTCACCTAAATAAATGTACTGCAAGTAATATCTTATACTTGCTTTAAAGCTACTGTACTGGTCTGATAACAGGATGGACCTGTCTTACCTTTCCACATTGCTGGTCCCTGTATGGGTCCAGACTTCGCCCATCACAGTGGGTGTATCACTGGAAGGGTCTTCAGGATCTGGGAACCATAGGAATGGACTTTGACCCTGGACTTCTATAACCCCCTATGGCTAACTACACTCACTGCACTCCATGACAAGATGAGTGCCCAAGCAGGATCCAATGCCAAAAGTGACATTACACATCATTCCTACAGCGTGGGGTCTAGTTCCCAAGGTATTACATAGGTTACAGCAATCCAGATACACAGATTCAACTGTTATAGCAGATGGCAGTGAAGAATTGACTGAAAAACGTGAAGTGAAACAATAATCTAGTTATGCATAGAAAAACTTCTCCATGAGGGAGCAGGGGTGCATCATCTAAGGACACTAGCAAACAAACTGAGGACTCATGTAGTGGAGTTATAGCAGTTACACTTACTGTACTGTATGAATCAATTTATGTTGACCTTTATATCGACTCTTGCCCTGCAATTTACTCAGGGTTCAACAGGTCTTGCATGAAAGTGGAACTGATCAGAAATTTAAATAATGATCACAACAGTGAGATCATTGGCAAACTATGAACACCTACATATTTCTTTTACAGCTTCTGCACTCAGGCTGCGCAAATCTTGACAGAGAAAAGAGATTTTGTAGTATCTCCCTCCTTCAATTTCCAACTCAGGTGAACAATCTTCAGGTCCTTTACAGATCTCACAGACTGGGGTAAACTGACGTCCAACGACTTTCTTCTTTCTGATACGCACACGTAAATCTTTCTCCTTTGTCAAATCTAGTACATATAGATCATCTGTAACAGAAAAAAAATGTTACCATGCTGCAAAATCTCAACATCCTCTGTATACAGAACCATCATATCATGCAGCATTATAAAAAAATACATTGTCTATGCAGTATACAGTGGGACTCACATCTATGTGCTCGACTAAAATCAATAGAACCACAAGAAACTTCAAGTCAAAAAGCATTTAAAATGTCCATCAATACATGCAATGTTATGGCTAATCAAAGATAACAGCAGGTTACACTCAGTTGCTGCTATTGGGTGAAACCTATTTACAATAGAGAACATCCTCACTTTAAAGCAGAACTTAGTCTACAACATGTTTAGCTGTGGTTGGAACTGGGCAGGTTTAGTCTGTTCATAATAGACCCTACTCTGTACTCAGTGGCCAATATCCTAAAGTTAAAATTAACTCTCCATATACTTTTTTAAAAGAATCCACATTAGGGCAGGAGAAACTGAAATACCACTGCAAACAGGCATCAGTATGCTGAATATGTAGATCACTACTGCTGGTAGCCGGGTGTCAAGTGGTCATTATGATTGTTCATAGGGATCACATGATAACAATGTAAACAACCTTTCATGAAGGACTTTCCATTCATGAACAGCTTGCTTTCTATTGCGATCTGTATTTGGCCCACAGAAATCACACGGTACCTGGCTACCTGTACCATGTGAATACCTTAGCCATTTACAGATCACAATCAAAAGCAAGCTGTTCATGAATGGGTAATCCATTCATGACAGCTAAAACTATTGCTTATATGGTGATCTTCACTGTATAAGCAATAACAGTGTAAAAAAAACAATCTCTGATCACCCCTCACCTGAGTATTACAGGGCTGTATATAAATTTAATTAGAGAGAGACAGTCTGAAAACAAACAGTTTCAAATATAACCAAAAATATATTATAATATAACCAATAATCTATTTTAGGTACTTTATTTGTAAGAGTAAATCATATTAAAACCAGCAATTGATAACAGCACTAACTATGCATTTGTGCTACACTCTACAATACAATAACACAGCTCATGGGTTGGATCTGCTAAGCTATAACATGTTGAGAGAATGAGTGGCCACAGGAAAAATAATGTTGTACCTACACATGACAATTAAAAGCATGGAACACTGTAAAAAAAAAAAAAAAAAACATGTTCCATTTAAGGTAATGAAAAATATGTACAAATTATGAAATGTTTTACATAATCAATCCCCAGTTAGTGGCAAGTGATTCATATGCAGCTTGGCCACTTGTCCAAGGTACCACTTTAAAATGGTAAAGGGAGCCAGCAGCTCCGTGGGTTACAGCAGGCTTTAACACTGAAACCACCATCTATCCTTTACAGCTTTGGTGCAGCACTAAGCCCTAGAGCAAACAGATCAGCTGGTAGTCCTGTTACAAAATACTCCACAGGAGGAAGATACTGTATGTGTTGTCACATATAGAAGCAGCTCTGTAATGGTGCCCGACAAAGCAGGAGATCATAGTTATTAGTGAGACAGACCTATTGCAACAGAGCAGTATTCTGAAAGAAAGAAGGGGGAAGGTAATCAGGTCATTCACCAGTGTGATGGGGCTCCTTCACTGTCCAATGACAGGGTGGGGTAGGAAGACAGCTGTAAATAAAAGTAAAAACTGTAGTAAAAAAAAAAAAAAAAAAAAAAAAAAAAAAAATCAGCTCTCCTAATCTGCTACACAGGGTGTAAATAACAAAACGGGATGAATAGTAAAAATTATGCATATTATGTTAGGTAGCCTACGAAGCCTAATACTGTATATGCAAAGTATAAAGAGTAGAGTCAAGAAATTAAGACAATTTTGACCCAAAAAAAAAAAAAGACTGAATGTAGGCTTTAAAGCAGATGTAAACTCTAACTGAATTATAATTAGAAATCTAAACATTGTATAATAAATAACTGCCTTTTTAATAAAAATTGTTTGAACCTATTTTCATTGTTTGTAACATGTTTTCAATAATAAAACTAAAAATGATGGAATGGCCACTTACTTCCAGGTGTCTTCTGAACAATGACTGTAAAATTCAAGGTAAGTCCAGGCTGATTAGTGATCTTTCTGTCCACTACACAGTTTTGCAAAGAAAAGTTGAAGTTATTTTGTATATTTGCCGGTTGCTTTTCATGCAGCTTTAATGTTGACAGCTTTGGTAGATAGTATTGCACTTCTAGTTCATTCTTTTCACACATTGGCATGGTGTAGTTAACAAACTTGACTACAGCTGCATGACCAGAAGGCAAGTTGAACTTCCAAGTCATGCGTTCATTAGAAGGAAATGCAGATGGGAAGTTTGCAGATAACAGTGTTACAAGTGATTCCGTCTGGAAATTTGATTCAATGATACACAATCCTGTGAAAAGCAAAATATTAAAGAAAAGCACTTGAGAACTTGCCAGACGGGTAATATTTATTTGTATGCTAGATGCTGTCAAAGGTTACTGCCCACATAAATTGTGGCCAACAATTAATAAGCTACACATCAATTGCGTACAGAATTCATAATTAAAGTTGAACTTCACACAGTTATTTAAAAAAATGTATATAGCTCTAGATTTATTAAATAATTTAAAAAGTGTATTGAAGTTGAGTTGTAAGTTGAATTGGTAACAGATTCTTGCAGTCCCCTATACAGCAGCACTCAGGCAGGAGAGGGAGAAGCAGAACAGAGACAGTCAGGTATGCTACATGCATATGTGCTGATAGTGAACATGCTGATAGAGGGAGAGAGCAGAGTGAACAGAGAGATGACCTTATCTTCTTTTTCTCCTTTAAACCAAATGTCGGGTGGCAGCGGCGTGCTCCATAGAAACCAAGGGACTTTCTGAATGTGTGTACGGCAGCCGGTCTGTCAAAGGGTCATGACTGAAAAAGGTCTGCTGATTGGCTCCCAGTCAGTGCTCTCAGCCAACAGCTGAAAGCGTTGAGTGAAGTGTTCTGGCGGGGGGCGTCCACCGTCAGAACACAACAGCACAGTAGGGGAGATCGCTGTATAAACATCAGATAGTTAGCACATCCGCACCTCCTGAGCCGTCAGGTTTTTTTTCAGCCTGCTGGGGTGAATGAACATAAAAAAAAAAAAAATTATAAGTAGTGTATACTAGGCTTTGCTTTCCATTTAACAAGCTCTGGGTGGAGAGAAGACACCACCGAATCCCTATAAAGTCAATAGCTGTAACTGAGAAATAGGGGTCATCCTCCTAGTTGTGCTGTATGGCAGGGCTCTGGAGATCACAAAACTGATCGAAAAACACTTTGATAGGTTAAACAGTTCGCTTATATGTATTTTATCAATTTCTTTGGCAGTTCAGCTTTAAACAACATATTGCAACCACAAAATAAATCGTTTACTTTTGAACATTATAAATCTAATCACTGAAGTGTTATTAAAGACAACATTTTGTTATTAAAATAATAAACTTGTTATACTGCTCTGTGTAATGGTTTTGTACAGAGTTGCCCCGAACCTCCTCTTCTGGGGTTTTTCCCGTGAGCAATCTTGGCTCCTCCTCTTTTCTGTGTGCCACCATAGCAAGACACTTGCTATGGGGGGCAGAGGCACACAGGGCGTGCTTGCTTCTGAGCTGTGCAGCTTGGTCCTGCCCTACCCCAACTTCCTCCTCACAGCATTGATTGACAGAAGCAATGGCTCCTGTTGCAGCCTGAGTCTCTGCGTGAAGATGAAGAGAGAAGAGATACAGGCATGTAAAGCACTGGATCGATCGACAACTCAGGAAAGTACTTAGGAAGGTGGGGGAGGACAGAAAGCTTTAAAAGTTTTTTTTTTTTTTACCTTAATGCAGGGAATGCATTACGTTAAAAAAAAAAAAAAAAAAACCTTTTGACTTTAGAACCACTTTAACTTAAAAGAAATAGAATATTACTATACACAGTCAATGTTAACATAGAAATGACTTTCTAAAATAAGCCAGCAACAGCACAACAAAACTATATCCAAAAAGAACAGTACTTCAGAATACGTATATTAGTTCACATATGTAGATCATATAGTATAGTACTTACAGGTAGCAGAAAAGTAGGAATATCCTAATAATAGAATCTCCCACCTCTGCCTTTATCAAAAACTATCCACTTAGTTTACCTGTTTAGTGCAGTGACCATATTAAATCCTGTATTGACTGGCTTTTGTGAACAAGTCTATAGGAAAGCAAAACCCTCCTGAAGCAAGTCAAAAGTAGGTCAGTAGGCAACTCAACTGAAGCTCTCAATGAATTTTAAACCACTTTGAGTCCGGACATTTTCACCCCTTTCCAGTCCAGGCCAATTTTCAGCTTTCAGCACTATCACTCTTTGAATGACAATTGCGCAGTCATGCAACACTGTACCCAAATTACATATTTAGCATGTTTTTAGACCAATTAAACTTTGTTTTGGTGGTATTTTTTCACCACTGGGATTTTTATTTGTTTTGCTATATAAATGAAAAAAAAAAAAAATGTTTTTAAAAAATGTTTTTCTTATACAATTTTGCAAACTGACAATCTTTCTTCATAAATCTTGGACAAAATGTATTCAGCTATCTTTTTGGTAAAAAAAAACAAAAAACAAATCAGTTTATAAAAAATTATAATTGTTCAAAAAATTTTTTTACATTTCTAGTATTTTTAATATTGTTATTTTTTTATATTTTTTTTTTTACATGTCTTCACCCTAGCAGTACAGTGTCACCATAGTGCCACTGTACTACTTGTGGGGGGTGAAGAAGATTTTTGTTTTTTTACACTGATTGCTTTTACACCTATAAAGGCTGTAAAAGCAATCATTTCTCCTCTCTGGCTGCATTCCTGCAGCCATTGAGAAATACTGTGAGAGTTGTGATTGATCACAGCTTGTCACAAGGTACAAGGCTGTTGTAAATATACATGTGTCATGTAACCTCTGTGATAATTCACAGAATTCACAAGTAGTAAACAATGATGTCAGGAAGTGACATCTTGTTTACGACTGATCATGTGATCACCGATTGGCCAATCAGTGATCGCATGAATCCAGACCTCACACTGCAGTCCCGTACAGCGATCTGTGTTCCACTGTGTCTGTGTCCCAGGGAGAACACACAGGCAATAGATTCGGGGGGACATTTAGAAACGTCCCCCTCCACATTGACAATGCTCCCTTCTGGCTGTTTATCGGCATTAGCCGGACGGGAAGAGGTTAAATGGTATCAGAAGGGTCTCCATCTGTCATCTACACAAGCCCAAAGCCTGTTGACACTTTATAATAATTAAAGTGTATCTATGGTTGAAATGTAAAATCATATTGATTTCTACATTTTATTTCTCTGATTAATCTGAATGATCAGGAAGTTTGTAAACTTACTTTGTGAAGATCTTCCTACATTTACTTCCTTGAATTTGGTGACCTATATTCGCTACTATGCCCTGTGAGTAGGCACTGCTGTGTCACACAATTCACAGAGTCTGCCTTCTGAACTACAGAGGCACTGAGGAGTTTCAGGAGGCGGAGTCAGTATAGGAATCACTGCTTGCAGGCAGCAAGGTACCATGGGATATGAAGTCCTTTCAAATTGAAAGTAAACAGCAGATGTAAAGCTGCAAAGCATGCAGGGAATCCAGTAAGTTGTGGAATGAGATGGCCATCAGACAGGCAGAACTCACATGATGTAAGCTTATATTGCATTGTCAAACTAACTACTGTTGGTATTGCTATTACGATGCTGAGGTTATAAAAATTAAGTGTATCCTGGGACTATAGAACTCCTTTAATTTACAAATGTATAAAGGTTTTCCTGGGAAGTTTTAGGATGAGCTTAAAAAATACAAGGGTAGCAAATCAATTCACTAAGCTACATGAGTGTTTTATCAAGATCATTTTCTCATCAAGACATTGAATTCACATACATAAATACTGCGAAACCCTCAATGAAACGCTTTAAAAGCAGTCAGTCATTTTATCTTTCACCTATTCTAAGAAGAAATTTCTTTCCAATGTTAAACTGATCATAAACGTAATTTCCATTCAAACATTTTCCCTTTGTTTCAGATATTAGAGCACAATACAGTTCCCGAAGAAACGGATGCAAGCATTATTTGTAAAAAGGTTCCCACTTAATTAACATCTTATTTGTCTCTACTAAAAGCAGATACTGCAAATATTTACATAAAATATTGACTCAACCTCAGCCAAGCTTGCAACACACAAAGATAACGAGTGCTTCATATTTTTTTTAAATATTTCTTCAAAAGGCATGGATCTCTACAGAAGTGAGGAAGTCATATGGATGCCTTCACTGTGGTTCTAAAGTCAAAATGCTTACCTGGAAGGTAAGTGAGGGATAAAAACAACAAAAAAACATCCATAATAACCTATGTCGCTACAGCATCCCCTGCTGCCTCTAAGACTCAGAACCAAGCAATCACATGGCGCCTGATTGCTCAGCTCTTGGACTTCACTGAGCAGAGAGCGGTCACTGTCAGTCTCCACTATGCCCCTTCAGAGCTCACTTGAGCACCGAGCTGTGGAGGGAGTGGGAGCTGCTGGCTAAGGATCGCAGCAGCATGCTGAGAGGCTAAATCAGCTGCTAGTCAGGCATCTGGGTGGATCCAGGTATTACTGTCAGGATTCTTGCAGAGCCTTCATGCCATGTCTGATGAAGGGATCCTGTGCAGCTCCAAAACACTGCACTTGTACTTTTGTGGTATGATCTTTCTGCAATAAAAGTTTTGGACATTTGAAGATCCTTGTTGTGCAGGTCAATATATGCATTGGGCCATCTCTGTGACATTAGCGGACAGTGGACTTTAGTTCACTGTCAGCTGAATCTGAGTCACAGAAGTGCAGAATACAGTACTGTGCAAAGGTTTTAGGAAAGCATGACAAAATGCTGTAAATTAAGAATGCTTTCAGAAAAAGAAGTCTTAATATTTTTTTCCATTAACAAAATGGAAAGTAAATGAACAGAAAAGAAATCCAAATCAAATCGATATTTGGTGTGACCACCCTTTTGCCTTCAAACCAGCATCAATTCTTCTAGGTATACATGCACACAGTTTTTGAAGGAACTCAGCAGGTAGATTGTTCCAAACATCTTGGAGAACTAACCACAGATCTTCTGTAGATATAGGCTGCCTCAAATCCCTCTGTCTCTTCATATAATCCCGGACAGACTGATGTTGAGATCAGAGCTTTGTGGGGGCCAAACCATCACTTCCAGGACTCTCTGTTCTTCTTTACAATGAAAATATACTTTATTGCCAAAAGTATTGGGACACCCCTTCAAATCACTGAATTCAGGTTCCAGTCACCTCCATGGCCACAGGTTTATAAACTCAAGCACCTAGGCATGCAGACTGCTTCTAACATTTGTGAAAAAATGGGTCACTCTCAGGAGCTCAGTAAATTCAAGTGTGGTACCGTGACAGTTGCCACCTGTTCAATAAGTCCATCCATGAAATTTCCCTGCTACTTATTCCATGGTCCACTATAAGTGGTATTATAACAAAGTGGAAGCAACTCAGCCATGAAGTGGTAGGCCACGTAAAATGACTGAGTGGGGTCAGCGCATGCTGAAGTGCAGAGTGTGCAGAAGTCGCCAACTGTCTGCAGAGTTAATAGCTAAAGACCTCCAAGCTTCACGTGGCCTTCAGATTAGCACAACAGTGCACAGAGAGCTTCATGGATTTGGTTTCCATGGGTGAGCAGCTGCATTCAAGACTTACATCACCAAGCGTCGGATGCAGTGGTGTAAAGCAGGCCGCTACTGGACTCTACAGCAGTGGAGATGTGTTCTCTGGAGTGACAAATCACGATTCTCTGTCTGGCAATCTGATGGACATGTCTAGGTTTGGCGGTTGCCAGGAGAAGGTACTTGCCTAACTGCATTGTGCCAAGTGTAAAGTTTGGTGGAGGGGGGATTATGGTGTGGGGTTGGGCTTGGACCCTTAGTTCCAGTGAAGGGAACTCTTAAGGCATCAGCATACCAAAGACATTTGGAACAATATCATGCTCCTAACTTTGTGGAAACAGTTTGAGGATGGCTCCTTCCTGTTCCAACATGACAGCGCATCACTGCACAAAGCAAGGTCTATAAAGACATGGATAAGCAAGTTTGTGCAGGCCAGTCAAGTTCCTCCACCACAGAGTCCTGACCTCAACCAGATAGAACACCTTTGGGATGAATTATAGCGGAGACTGTGAGCCAGGCCTTCACGCCCAACATCAGTGCCTGACCTCACAAACATTCCCAGAGACACACTCCAAAACCTTGTGGGACAGCCTTCCCAGAAGAGATGAAGTTGTTATAGCTGCAAAGGGCGGGCCAACTCAATATTGAACCCTACGGACTAATACTGGGATGCCATTAAAGTTCATGTGCATGTAGAGGCAGATGTCCCAATACTTTTAGCAATATAGTGTAGTTCTTAATGGCATTGACTGCATGTGTGGAATCATTGTCCAGCTGCAGAATACATTTCAGGCCAATCACATGCCTCCCTTATTGTATGGCATGATGGATGTGGCTGTATTTCTTAGCATTGAAGACACCATTGACTATGACCAAATCTTCAACTCCATTTGCAGAAGGTCAGCCCCAAACTTGTAAAGAACCTCCATCATGCTTCACTGTTGCCTGCAGACACTCAGTGTACTGCTCTCTAGCCTATTGCAAACAAACTGCCTCCTGCTACAGCCAATATTTAAAATTTTGACTCATCAGTCCAGAGGACCTGCTGCCATTTTCAGCACCCCAGGTTCTATAGGATGTGGAAACAAGTGACTCAACTACAAATCTTTTAGAAAACTGCGGTCACCTGGTTAGAGAGTCTTCTGTCCTATTCTGTTTGGATCACTTAAATAGGTAGCCAGCTTAGACCTCAATCAAATAAATACTTGCTAACTGGTAATGGTGTCACCATATATTAGGAAAAATGGTTCAGTTTATTTATGGTGCCCCTTAGCAGTTACTGTATGCTGATATTTTTGTGCTGCATGGCTGAATCTACTATGGTTAGGTTCCTTGCACAGAAGGAATTTTCAGCATTGGTCATCACATTGTTCAGTTATCAGCATGTAAGCCACTGCTCTCCCCACTTTAGATTATGTAATAGCACTATGTAGTAAACATAACATATACAGTATGTTATGGTTTTAAAATATAAATATACTCATATGAAACATCAAACCCTCCTTACGTCAAACCTTTTCCTTCAAGTTTGGAGAGCTGCACCCCCCCCCCCCCCCCTCCTTTTTGCTGCAGTTTCTGTAATGTTTTTAGAACTTCAACAGTTAGGACATTCAGTTTCTCTGTTAGGTCATGTCCAGCTTCTCCTTAATGATGATATCTTCTTCCTGGGGGTGGGAACAAGTCCCTTTGTTTGGTTACTTTCGCTGAAGAGTGGACACAGTCTGCTTCACATCTGTGCCACCTGGGTCAGCAAATCAGGGTGCGGTTTATTCCATTGAGGCTCCATGTGTAGATGTGGTCAGCTGCTCAACTTCTAACTCCATTGATCATCATCATCAGGCAGGTAACCACTCCTTTGAGCCACCCGTACAGAGACGACTTCTTCCTTAAGTAGTGGCTTGCTCTGAGTAGTTTGCTCTTGATTTTTCTCATCTAACAAAGCCTCTTACTCCCTAATTTCCATCATTAGTTGTGAATAGGTGGGAGCAGATTTGGTTTCTTGAGAAGAAGATTCAGCACTACAGGATGGTTTGGATGAGATCCTTGTAAGACTCGATCAAGTCGGACCTAGTCAGCCTGTCGTGAATCTATACCTTTTGTTGAAGGATTTGGATGTAGGATCTTGTCCGCTAGAGTTATGAAGTCAGAAAACTTTTCACTGTTCACTGGTGAATGTGCTTGAACATTTATGATAAATCTAGGAGTTTCTCTACTCGTCCACACACAGCATACAACACCTCACTATAGTCCAAGGCTACACACTGCTGCTTTCCCAACTTTAAAAAAGTATTAAACCCAAAAGCAAATATTATATTGCAGCTTAACAATTCTTAGATGTGCTGGCTGTATTAGTTTCCTTTCCTTTATAGTTTTCCTCTTCTTTTTTCATCTAGTAAACTAGTCATCAAGTCTGTTGTTTTTCAAAAGCACAAGCTCTCCAGTAGAATGTATCAGTTTACATGGATGAGACAAACCACTTAACACTGGCAGGGGTGATTAACAGGATCAGCTTTTATTTATTTATGCAGAACCTTTAACCCAAATGAAAAAAATGTTTGCTGTAACAGATTCTAAAAAGTGTGAGCTGGAGTTTGGCTTCCATTTTTTAGTGCATCTAAATCTGCGAATACATTTAACACATAACCTTTTCCCACCAGACTGACAATAGTTCTGTCTGCTGTGCCTCCTATCTCATTCCTCCAGTGTTGTGTCTCACTAATACAGGGTGCAGCCACTGCATCTAATCATTGGTAAGCTGCCATATAATACATTTTTGGCTTTGGGTTTAATACCACTTTAAGCTACGTATCACATCACCAGCAGGGCCCCTGAAACTCTCATTAATTATTTCAGTTTCTTTAAAGCCTCAGGGATCTCACTTTTCTAGTGCTGATGAAGCTTGGTCCATCTATGATTCAAAGTCCTCATCCCCAGATGGAACTGGAGTTTTGTCTAAGAACCACCATAGCTTGTGATATCCATGATTGCTGGGGACATAACCATTCTTGACAAAGTTCTCCACCAACTTCTCTACATCAGTGAAAAAGGAAGCAGGGGGTAGTGCTGAAGTAGCCATAGTCTAGCTTGACACAACCAAATAAAGCGAGCTGCTATGTGAAAAGTGAATAAAATTACAACTCGAATTTATCCTGTGAATTAAATAAACATCGAAATAAAGCCACTGTGCATACATGCGAATGTCATATAATTCAACACAAGCTCAAAATTACAAAATACTGTGTACGCTATAATTAACCTTCAACATAATACAATACACAACATGAGTGTTATACAGTGTAAACATAGTCCTTTTTTATAACACTATGTTGTGCTTTTCACAAATCACCATCCGCGCTGCATCCAATTATAAGGTGATCACACCACCACCAGATGTCTCCTGTAAATGAGACTTGAGCTCTCAGGATTAGTTTTTGTGTATCGGACACTTGTAGCCTGATTAAATGGGCTTCGACTTTCTCTGATGAACATGATCACCCAGGAAGTGGGTGGGAATGTCTCTTCTCTACTCATAGCACACAGGTAGAAGTAGCAGCTAGATCCACCTTCACGTCTAGCAAGAACACTCTCTGCTCTGGGGATAGCGTCTTTACCACTTCTTGATTCTGCGCCACTTGTCCATTCATCTCCTAGCACAGGGCTGTCAAACTCAATTTCATCACGGGCCATATCAGCATTATGGTTGCCCTTAAAGGGCAGGTTGACAAGATGTCTAAAGCATACTACCTCACCCCCTTAGATCAGATTTCAAAAGCCCCCCATCATCAGAAGCCAAGGGTCCCCCACCCTCCATTACATCACAGTGCACCCCTCCCCTTACTTGGTGTTGCTGCCAGTAAGAACCTTGGGGTGGAGCTGGGAAGCAGAAAGTGCAGTGTCTGGAGGAGGAACAGAGGAGGGTTGGAGTCAGTTGCCAGAGTCTGCTGAATGCTGAGACCAGGGTGGAGATGAGGTGGGTGCTGCGGCTGTACGGAGAGGTGCAGGATTTGTCGGAGGAGTTGTGTCCTCCTCTCTGCTGCTGACTGCTGAGACAAGGTGAGGGTGGAGATAAGGGAGGATGCTGGTTTAAGAAGAGATGAGAGAGCCACATGAAATGGTCTGGTGAACTGGATTCGGCCCGTGGGCCTTGTGTTTGACATGTGGCCCAGCACATCAAGTACAGTACACAGTTCTGGTCGACCATTTCGCTATTGACACTATTTCACAGCTGCATTGGGGTCCATGTCAACTTCTTCCAGCTCATTATCTAGGTTACTGGCACCAAAAACAGAGTAATCCTCAGACAAGAGCCCACACGTAGCGCTACCCCATAGGGGTCACTGATTAGGATGGATCCTCTGTTCTTTGCCTCAACTTTTTCCAAAAAAACATCTGCCCCTCTAATACACCAGGTCGAGTGTAAAAACGTACAATATCACTGGAAATCACTGAAGGCAATACTTAGTACCCAGTAGTAGCTCTATATCAAAGAAAACAGGCACCGAACCTGGTATTAAAGGCAAGCCCTTTAAGAGCGTTAGTGCACTTATGGATAGTCCCAGTTGCTTGCAGTATAGGTACGGTATAGTCTACTCACAGGAGCAAGGCACTTGTGGTTTAAATGAGGTGCAGGTTCTGTGATGTAGGAAGTACTGCACTGCACCCTTCTCACTCCCAGTCTCAGGCTTGGATCTCTGCTGGTATGGTCTCCAGCTGGCAGGCGAATATTCAGAGAGGGGTGCTCTCTGTCTCTCTAACTCCCTCAGTGACAAGAAGAAGAACTTTCCCAGGGAGTTTAGCAAAAAATCATCTCTCCACTCTCACTACACAGTACCTACTGGGATCTGTAGTATGACCATTATAGTGCAACCATTATATGTCTGCCACCTCCCAGGATTCTGAGTGCTCTACATCAGTATCTCAGTAGAGAGAAAAAAGAATAAAAGGGCAATGTCTCCATCTCGCTGTAACCCAGCACATGGCATTATATATATATATATATAGATATATATATATATATATATATATAGATATAGAGAGAGCGAGAGAGAGCGAGAGAGAGCGAGAGAGAGCGAGAGAGAGCGAGAGAGAGCGAGAGAGAGCGAGAGAGAGCGAGAGAGAGCGAGAGAGAGCGAGAGAGAGCGAGAGAGAGCGAGAGAGAGCGAGAGATTTTTTTTTTGCGAGAGAGATTTTTTTTTTTTCCTGGCTGCTTGACCACCTAATCTATGCTTTGACTATTGTTCTGACAGGACTTTGCAGATTTCTACTTTTTAAAATGCTAAATCAGTCTCCATTATAGCATGACAGCTTCACTAGAACTGCAACATTTTTTAATATCATGTTGATGTGTTTCATAAAATCTAATTAGTTACTATATATTAAATTAACCTATAAACAGAATTTTGTTTCATTATCAGGAACAGCGGAAAAAGAAGGGCATGTGTTTGTCATAGAGACTGTGCAATTAAACAATCCTAGAACATTACAAACAACCACTCCCTGACAAAATATACTATTTTAAGCAGGACACTTCCTTGCAATGCAGGTCAAAAGGAGTAGCATGAATGACAGCTCCATACCAAGAAATAAATAAATCAATGTATGATTAATCATATAGGGATTACAACTGACACCAAAATATATAAACTTCAAAAACCTTACATTGCTGTAAGGCTCATTGTAATGTGCCCGTACGTTCTACAATGACCCATGACAACTAACCTTATTGCTTTACACGGTCACATACAGTGCATCCAGAAAGTACTCTAAGCGCTTAACTTTTGCCACATTTTGTTATATTACAGCCTTATTCCAAAATGGATTAAATTTATTTTTTCCCTTAACATTCTACAAACAATACCCCATAATGACAACGTGAAAGAAGTTTGTTTTGAAATCTTTGCACTTTATTAAAAATAAAAAACAAAAAAATAAAAAAACACATGTACATAATGTATTCATAGCCTTTACTCAATACTTTGTTGAAGCACATTTAGCACCAATTGCAGCCTCAAGTCATTTGGAGTATGATGCAACAAGCTTGGCACACCTATTTTTGAGCAATTTCTTTCATTCGTCTTTGCAGTACCTCTCAAGCTCCATCAAGTTGGATGGGAGTGTTGGTGCACAGCCATTTTCAGATCTATCCAGAGATGTTCAATTGGGTTCAAGTCTGGGCTCTGGCTAGGCCACTCCAGGACATTCCCAGAGTTGGCCCGTAGCCACTCCTTTGTTATGTGGGCTGTGTGCTTAGGGTCGCCCCAGTATAAGGTCCAGAGCATTCTGGAACAGGTTTTAATCGAGGATGTCTCTGTACATTGCTCCACTGTAGGGATGGTATTGGCCAGGTGGTGAGCAGTACCTGGTTTCCTCCAGACATGATGCTTGGCATTCAGGCCAAAGAGCAAAGAGTTCAATCTTTCTTTCATCAGACCAGAGAGTTTTGTTTCTCATAGTCTGAGAGTCCCTCAGGTGCCTTTTGGCAAACTCCAGGTGGGCTGCCATTTGCCTTTTACTGAGGAGTGGTTCCGTCTGGCTACTCTACCATACAGGTTTGATTGGTGGAGTGCTGCAGAGATGGTTGTTCTTCTGGAAGGTTCTCCTCTCTCCACAGAGAAACGCTGGAGCTCTTTCAGAGTGACCATCTGGTGCTTGGTTACCTCCCTGACTAAGGCCCTTCTCCCTCGATCATTTTGGCTGGGCAGCCCACTGTAGGAAGATTCTTTGTGGTTCCAAACTTTTACGGATAATGGAGGCCACTGTGCTCATTGGGACCTTCAGCGCTGCAGGAATTTTTCTGTACCCTTTCCCAGATCTGTGCCTTGATACAATCCTATCTTGGAGGTCTACAGACAATTCCTTGAACTTTATGGCTTGGTTTGTGCTCCGACATGCACTGCTAACTGTGTGACCTTATATAGATAGGTTTATGCCTTTCCTAATTATGTCCAATCAACTGAATTTCCCACAGGTCGACTCCAATCAGGATGATCAGTGGAAACAGGATGCACCAGATCTCAATTTTGAGTGTCATGGCAAAGGCTGTAAATGCTTATGTACGTGGTTTTTTTTTCATTTTTTTAATTTTTAATACATTGCAAAGATTTCAAAAGCGAACTTTATTATGGGGTATTGTTTTCAAAATGTTGAGGAAAAAAAATTAATTGAGTCCATTTTGGAATAAGGCTGTAGCAACAAAATGTGGCAAAAGTTAAGCGCTGTGAATACTTTCTGGATGCACTGTAAACTTGCAGTTTCCAACAAATTCAAGACCCTAAACTGCACGCTATAAATAATTGAGTTAAAGGTGGAGAGCAAGAGGTTGAATCCTCTGTTTCCGAGTAGTTAGCAGATGAAAAGGCACCATGTAGTCGGGTTTTGAATCCCCTCAAACCCGGGTAGTAAAGAACAGATGGCTAGGAGTTGTAAAGCATGCCCTCTTTGTGGGTTTGAGGTGAGGAAGAAGACCTATTTGTCCTCGATGCAGAGTAAGTTGCCTTTGAAGAAATATTTTATGTGAAAACTTAGGTGATGCGAGACCTACTCGTGAACTTTGAAGTGAAAAATTGTTGTTTAATTTGTCTAAAAAATTATTCAGTAAAAACATTTCAAAATATATATCTAGTTGTGTGGAGACTCATCATTCCTTATGTAGTGAGCACTTGGTCTAAAGTTAGGAGGTGAAGGTTGACACAGGATACAGAAAGGCCAAGAGTGGCAGAACTGGTCTGGACCACTGGAGAAGCAGCATTTGTCCATATGGAGAGAAAACAAAATATTTGTTCATAGAGAAATAATATCTGTCTTGTGATTATTATCCAAGGTAGATATTGGATGGTCATTATTCTATATGGGTATTTCTTTAATCAGTTGTTCAAGCATAAAAAGGAGAAAAACACTATCCAACCCTGCTTTGGCCTCCAAACTAAGAGTTATATTCTCCAAAAAAAGAAAATGTATAAGTAGCTTGGAGAAAAGGCTGCATACAAAGGCTGCAACAGCAGGAGTTTGCACATTTTACCAGTCACAAATCTAAAAAAGATCAGTGTTATGCATGTCAGGAATGCATGCTATGACACTACAACAGTTATGTAATATTCTAGTGTGAATCCATCCTCTACATTTAAAAAGGAGCATCTAAAGCTGTGAGATTACATGCTGCCACCAGGAGTTTCACTGGCCATTGCAGTGTAAACTACTGCTAACAGGGCTCTTGACAGGAGACAAAGGAGGCGGCGTAAAGACTTATCAACCTGTTAGTATGGCGCTGCTGTTGTCAATCTCCTATCTGTAGTTCCACCTGTGATGTTTTTCCCACTCAATCAACAATGAAACTGAACAGTATCAGTACTGGAGATGCACATCTAGAGTAGCAGAGCCACAGGGAAGGGAGTCAATTCCACTGCAGTAAGCGGCCATATTGGGGGCTTTAGGAGCTTCTTTAAAGGGAGACTAAATTTTGAGCCAGACATTTATCACAGTTGGATTTAGGGAACTCAACATAAATTGTAAACAGTCACTCACAGCCGCTTTTATCCATAAGCAGACTATGCTGCCTATTCAAAAAATGGTTGTACCCGTCACCAAGGAGCTTTTTACATTGATGACCTGAATTTGTCCAGTCATGCACCAGCTACAAAAATACCCTAAAATGTGTTAAGTTAGAAGAGTGAAAACGAATTTAAACAGCAGATGTTAGGAATGCTGTATTAAAATAGAACTAAAGTCAAAATTTTGTTTATTTTTGGGTAGTGTGGAGAGGGATTGGAATCCCTGTAATTTTGATTGCGGTCTGTGCCCCGTTAGGGATATTCACTTTCTATATTTGTCCTGTTTACCATTATCACTGAAAGTAAATAAATAAATACAATTATGGGTTGTCTCCAGAAAAGTAATATAGGGGAAATCGTCCAATGGGGGACAGTAGTTCTGGTTATCTGGGAGTCCCCAAGGTATACCCTTAACCACTTCAATACTGGGCACTTTTACCCCCTAAATGCCCAGGCCAATTTTTAGCTTTCAGCGCTATCACACTTTGAATGACAATTGCTCGTTCATGCAACACTGCACCCATAGGAAATGTTTATAATTTTTTCACACAAATAGAGCTTTCCTTTGATCGTATTTAATTCCCACTGTTTAAATTTTTTTTGCTAAACAAAAAAAGACTGAAGATTTTGAAAAAAAAAAAAAAAAAAAAAACTTTTTCATTTCGGTTAGAACATTATGCAAATAAATATTATTTCTTCAGAAATTTAGGCCATAATGTACACTGTTACATTTCTTTGGTGAAACTAACCCAAATCAGTGTATATTATTTAGTCTGTAGGAAAGTTATAGAGTCCACAAACCATGGTGTAAAGCTATCTGAAAATCGATCAAGTCTGACATACTGACTGCATTTCTTGAAGCCTTAAAATGCCAGACCAGTACAAACATCTCCAATGACTCCTTTTTAGAAAATAGACAGTCCTAGGTACACTATATTAGCAAACGTATTGCGACAGCCCTTCAAATCATTGGTTTCAAGTGTTCCAATCACCTCCATGGCCACAGGTGTATAAAATCAAGCACCTAGGCATGCAGACTGCTAAAACATTTGTGAAAGAATGGGTCGCTCTCAGGAGCCCAGTGAATTCAAGCATGGTATCGTTATAGGTTGCCACCTGTGTAATAGGTTCATCCATGAAATTTCCTTGCTAGTAAATATTCCACGGTCAACTGTTAGTGGTATTACAACAAAGTGGAAGCAATTGGGAACAGCAGCAACCCAGCCACGAAGTGATAGGCCACTTAAAATGACAGAGCTGGGTCAGGGCATGCTGAAGCACACAGTGCGCAGAAATCACCAACTGTCTACAGAGTCAATAGCTAAAGATCTTCAAACTTCACATGGCCTTCAGATTAGCACAACAGTGTGTAGGCAGCTTTGTGGAATGGGATTCCATGGCCAAGAAGCTGCATCCAAGCATTACATCACCATGTGTAATGCAAAGCGTCGGATGCAGTGGTGTAAAGCACACTGCCACTGGACTCTAGAGCAGTGGAGACGTGTTCTCTGGAGTGACAAATCACGCTTCTCTGTCTGGCAATCCGATAGACGTGTCTGGGTTTGGCGGTTGCCAGGAGAAGGCTCCTTGCCTGACTGCACTGTGCCAAGTGTAAAGTTTGATGGAGGGGGGATTATGGTGTGGGGTTGTTTTTCAGGGGTTGCGTTTGGCCCCTTAGTTCCAGTGAAGGGAACTCTTAAGTTGTTAGCATACCAAGACATTTTGGACAATTTCATGCTCCCAACTTTGTGAGAATAGTTTGGGGATGCCTCCTTCCTGTTCCAACATGACTGTGCACCAGTGCACAAAGCAAGGTCCATAAATACATGGATGAGCGAGTTTGGGGTAGAGGAACTTGACTGGCCTGCACAGAGTCCTGACCTCAACCTGATAGAACACCTTTGGGTTGAATTAGACTGCGACCCAGGACTTGTCATCTGACATCAGTGCATGACCTCACAAAATGCGCTTCTAGAAGAATGGTCAAACATTCCCATAGATACACTCCTAAACCTTGTGAAAAGACTTCCCAGAAGAGTTGAAGCTGTTATAGCTGCAAAGGGTGGGCCAACTCCATATTGAACCCTACGGACTACGACTGGGATGCTAATAAAGTTCATATGTGTGTAAAGGCAAGATTCCCAATACTTTTGGCAATATAGTGTATTTAGTGAGGCATGGTGAGTTTTTTGAAGTAATTTGTCACAATTTTTTGGAAAATTAAGAAATTAAAAAAAGTTTTTTTCCCACAATTTTTAAAAATGTTTTACATATGGCCATCAGTGCAGTACAGCACCATCATATAACTAGTGTGGCAGTGATCAGGGACACTGACTGGTGACAGTATGTAAAAAAGTATGTACATATTTTTTCTTTTTTATTCCTTTTTTTTTTTCACATACAGCGACCAGGGGAACTACAGTGTTACCATAGCAACATTGTACTACTCTGGGGAAGTGATCAGGTTTTTTTTTTTTTTTAAATACTATGATTGCTTATAATTGAATTTTAGAGTTAGTGAATCATTTTTCATTCTGAAAAAATGGTTGCTTATGTTTACTATTGTGATTAGCCACAGCTAATCACATGGTACAGATGGGCTGCGATTGGTCCTGTCTATACCATGTGATCACAGAGCTCATCACAATAGAACACAATGAATGGCATGAAACACAGCCATTCATTGTGTACAATTGTCATGTGATCCACTGTGATTGGTTACAGCAATCACATGATACCGACACCGGGTCAGTACAGTGATCTGTCATTGGTCATGTCTGAAGGACACAGTCAGTGCCAGGTCAGACTGGAGCACGGCCCATTGAGCACACACAAGGTGATGTCTTCTCAGCATAAAAGGGCTCCTACCTGGACATCATATTACAGTAGGCCGGGCGGGAAGGTTTTAATTTTCCTCTCACTTCCTGTTTTGGCTATAGGAAATGAAAGGAAATATGGTCAATGGGACACAGATGGCATAAATAACCTGACAGGAGATATGACCCCTCCCTTACTGTATCCAAAATGATTCATGTTTTCAACACTTTTTCCCTGTGTCATTTCATTTTACTACACATAACTTGTTTTAGTTTCTTTGTATGTATGGATTGCATGGGTTGTTATCGACATGTTGTGAAAATTTAATGTCAATAGCACCTTTAGAAATACACTATATTGCCCAAAGTATTGGGACACCTGCCTTTACACGCGTAAGACCTCTAATGGCATACCAGTCTTAGTCCGTAGGGTTAAATATTGAGTTGGCCCACGCTTTGCAGCGATAGTAGCTTCAACTCTTCTGGGAAGGCTGTCCACAAGGTTTAGGAATGTGTCTATGGGAATGTTTGACCAATATTCCAGAAGCAAATTTGTGAGGTCAGGAACGGATGTTGGGCCAGAAGGCCTGGCTCACAGTCTCCGCTCTAACGCATCCCAAAGGTGTTCTATCGAGTTGAGGTCAGGACTCTGTGAAGGCCAGTCAAGTTCCTCCACCCCAAACTCACTCATCCATGTCTTTATGCACCTTGCTTTGTGCACTGGTGCACAGTCATGTTGGAACAGGAAGGAACCATCCCCAAACTGTTCTCGCAAAGCTGAGAGGATGAAGTTGTCCAAAATGTCTTGGTGTGCGGACGCCTTAAGGAGTTCCCTTCATTGGAACTATGGGGTTCAGCCCATCCCCTGAAAAACAACCCCACACCATAATCAGCCCTCCACCAAACTTTACACAATGCAGTCAGGCAAGTACTGTTCTCCTGGCAACCGCCAAACCCAGACACGTGCATTGGATTGCCAGACAGAGAAGCATGATTCATAACTCCAGAGAATACGTCTCCGCTGCTTTTTTATTTACACAAGCCATCTGTCAGAATAAAAAACTATTGAAGGCTCATTCAGGCAGACACTCTGCATTTGGATTTGTGCACCTGCTCCTGCCCACATGGCAAACTTTGACGTGCAATTGTGCCCATGTAGCCACTGTGTGTGCATCCACTTCCATGGGCTTCCCACACATAGCTCAGAGGTAGATGCACTCTGCCAGCAGCTATGCATGGAGGCTTAATCGCCCATCTGAAAAAGCCCTTAAAATAATGTATCTGCCTGATCCAAGCAACCCTGTTAAGTTGGATCATAAAAGCTTCACAGAAAATTATCACAAAAGATACCCTGAACTATTAAGACATAATATTAAGACATACTTTTGATGGAGGTTCGGTTAGCCACACTGAACACGGGGTCTTTAATGCTCTGATTCCAAGGGAGACTTAGAGCAACAACACCTCTTTCGTGGACTTTAATTCGAGAGACAGTCCCATTCCTGCAGAAGGCTCCAATGTTGATGGGTAAGTCACCTGAGAAAGTACTGATCTTGAAATGTAATAGGTCTGGGCAATTATCTGATGGATGGATCTGTTGTAGCCATGGATTAGAAAAGCCAAGTACAAGACCATTACTCCGGACGGCTGATATGTGCCAAAAAAATGTACGATTTAAGCCATTTAAACTTGAAGGTAGCAGGCTTACATTTAAAGGACAAGCACCATAATCACAATCTAGAAAAAAGAACAAAAAGCAATACATTTAGACTATAAACGGAGAGACCAGCATAAAACATTAAAGTGAGCTTGTGCCCACACTCTGCATACTACATTAATTACATATTCTGAGCAGGTATGAGCTCAGGAGTGTCTGGACAAGGCATTCCCTGGCCTTAAGTAACTGCTTTCTGGCAAGATAGCTCAGGTGGGTTCAGAGTGATGCAAATACAAACACACCTGAGCTCATAAGTGATTCTGCACAAGCATTAAAAGACTTTAAAACAAGCCCAACATTCACCTATGTAGCTATAGGTATTGTGGAGAAATTTGTGCTGAAGAGCAAATCTTTGCAGTCTGACAGCTCCCTAATGTAAACACACAGCATGTGCTTCTAAGCTGTTAGAAACCAACTGAAACCTAACTTTAGAGGCCTTATTGTGACCTCTTAGGATCTTTGAGGATACAATACTTTACAGTACACGCAGCCAGAGGTCAGAGATTTTTTTTTCAGGCTAGGTTCACACGGATGTGATCAGATTTTGATTCAACTTTCAGTTAAATCATGTAATGCAACTTGGAGGCAACTTTGATAAGGTTTGCGGCCATAATTGCACTAGAATTGCACCAAAGTGGTATGGGAATCTTTTCCTAGTTGCATTGATGTGAACGGGCACCACTGAAACGTGATTTCCATTGTCATGCAATTCCGTACGATTTAAAAATTGCACTAGTGTGAACGGAGCCTCAAAGCTCTTTTACTGCTTACAAAAATACAGTTAGACTCATAAAGATAGCATAGTCATTATAGTTTGCTTGATCACAACCAATTAGTAGCTCTAAACAGCAGTACAGTTCACCAATGAAAATAAAAGTTCCACAGTGAGTATAACAAGCATGCTTTCCTGCATATACAGACTGATATTGTAAAGCGCTGCTCAAACTGTTGGCGCTATATAAATCCTGTATAATAATAATAATAAAATAATTTTACTGTTGTGGGTTTAGCAACTCTTTAAGTTACTTAAAAGATATTTAAAGGCACAGCATATACTTTAATGGATTTTAATGCACACAAACACAATACCCAACTGTTTGGTAGAATATAAAAAGATGGTACGCCAAATACATAGATACCAAATATGTCACGTTTTAAAATTGCGTCCACCTGTGGAACTGCACCAAATTACGGTACCTACAAATCTCCATAGGCAACGCTTTAAAAGCATTTACAAGTTACCAGTTCAGAGTTACCTAGGAGGTCTGCCGCTAAAATTATCACATAGTTACATAGGCTGAAAAAAGACAAACGTCCATCCAGGGCAAAAAAAAAAGTTATAATCCTATACCCACAATTGATCCAGAGGAAGGCCAAAAAAACCCCCAGCCAAGCATGATCCAATTTGCTCCTGCAGGGGAACAAATTCCTTCCTGATCCCCGAGAGGCAATCAGATATTTCCTGGATCAACTTTACCTATAAATGTTAGTATCCAGTTATATTATGTGTATCCAAGAAAGAATCCAGGCCTTTTCTAAAGCAATCCACTGAGCTGGCCAGAACCAACTCTTGAGGGAGTCTATTCAACATTTTCACAGCTCTTACTGTGAAGAAACCTTTCCGTCTTTGGCGATTAAATCTCTTTTCCTCCAGATGCAAAGAGTGCCCCCTTGTCCTCTGTGATGACCTCAGGGTGAATAACTCTACACCGAATTCACTATATGAACCACGGATGTATTTATATATGTTGTTCATATCCCCCCTTAATCTCCTCTTCTCAAGAGAGAATAAATTCAGTTCCTCTAATCTTTCCTCCACTATGTGTGAATTGGTGCCCACAACTGAACTGCATATTCCACATGAGGTCTTACTAATGATTTGTACAGGGGTACAATTATATCTCTCTGAGGAGTCTATACCTCTCTTAATACAAGAGAGGATTTTGCTCACTTTAGAAACCGCAGCTTGGCATTGCATGCCATTATTAAGCTTGTGATCTACCAGAACTCCCAGATCCTTCTCCACCATTGATTCCCCCAGTTGTACCCCCCCTAGTATGTATGATGCATGCATATTCTTAGCCCCCAAATGCATAACTTTACATTTATCAACATTAAACCTCTTTTGCCACATAGTTGCCCAATTAAATAGTGAATTGAGGTTGGCTTGCAAATTGACCTGTAAATTGACTACATAGCTTGATGTCATCTGCAAACACCGAAATAGTACTTGTAATCCCAGACCCTATATCGTTTATAAATTATATTAAAAAGTAAGGGTCCCAAACTGAACCTTGGGGTACACCACTAACAACCCTAGATCATTCAGAGTATGACTCATTAACCACTACTTTGTGAATACGATCTTTTAACCAGTTTTCTATCCATTTACATAGATTTTTCCAAGCCTATAGACCAGCAATGGGCAAACTACGGCCCGGCGGACCTTTTAATCCGGCCCGCGGAGCTAGGCTCCTCTCACAGTCCGCCCTGAAGACCGGTGTAGCATGAAAATCTGTCTCCAATGAGGATCTGTCCCCCTCGACGTATCTGGGCATGTGCCGGAGATCGCCGATCGGCTGCTAATGCCTGAAACTGGCACATGCGCAGATACGTCGAGGGGGACAGATCCTCATAGGAGACAGATTTTCATGCTACACCGGAACGGCGCGGGAATACTGCGAGAGGAACGCGCGGAGTAAAGGTAAGTGAATTGACACAGGAGGGACTTGGGGACTTAATATGGGGGATGAATTACTATGGGGGATGAATTACTATGTGGGGGATGAATTACTATGTGGGGGATGAATTTATATGGGGAATGAATTACTATGGGGGATGAATTACTATGGGGGATGAATTACTATATGGGGGATGAATTACTATATGGGGGATGAATTACTATATGGGGGATGAATTACTATATGGGTGATGAATTACTATATGGGGGATGTATGGGGGATGAATTACTATATGGGGGATGAATTACTATAGGGGGGATGAATTACTATAAGGGATGAATTACTATGAGGGATGAATTACTATAGGGGGGATGAATTACTATGTGGGGGATGAATTACTATGTGGGGGATGAATTACTATGTGGGGGATGGATTACTACGGGGGATGGATTACTACTGGGGATGGATTACTACTGGGGATGGATTACTACTGGGGATGGATTACTACGGGGGATGGATTACTACGGGGGATGGATTACTATATGGGGGATGGATTACTATATGGGGGATGGATTACTATATGGGGGATGGATTACTATATGGGGGATGGATTACTATATGGGGGATGAATTACTATATGGGGGATGAATTACTATATGGGGGATTAATTACTATGCTTACTATGGGGGAATATTACTATACTTACTATGGATGACACATACACATCATTCATCTACTCTTGGTCCGGCCCCCGGGTCCAATATATGAACCCATTGCAGCCCTCAAGTCAAAAAGTTTGCCCACCCCTGCTATAGACTTTAGCTTACATATTAGCCGTGTATGGGGAACTGTGTCAAACGCTTTTACAAAATCCAAGTATAACAGGTCCACCCCTCTGTCCAAGGTTTTGCTCACCTCTTCATAAAAAGAAATCAGATTTGTTTGAATCCATGCGATCTGTTGCTTAAAATATTTTTTTTTCCAGCAAGAACTCATCTATGTGGTCTTTTATTAAACTCTCCAGTATCTTCCCAACTATAGAAGTTAAACTAACAGGTCTATAATTATTTGGTAAAGATTTTGATCCCTTTTTAAATATTGGCACCACACTGGCCTTACGCCAATCCATTAGTACCATGCCAGCCATTAAAGAGTCCCTAAAATGAGAAACAATGGCTTTGAAATGACAGAGCTCAATTCTTTAAGGACCCATGGGTGTATACCATCCAGTCCAGATGTTTTATTCACCTTTATTCTGTCTAAATATTTCTGGATCCTATTAGTTGTGAACCAATGTGGATCATCTGGGGCCCAATATAGACAAGAGCTCCCCCATGCTCCTTTGTATACACAGAGCTGAAGAAGGTATTTCATAAATTTACCTTCTCTTTGTCCCATCACGCACTCTAGATTATTTTGTAAAGGGCCTACATGCTCAGACTGGACTTTTTTACTATTAATATATTTGAAAAATTTTGGGGGGGTGGTCCTGCTATCTTTTGCAATCTGTCCTACATTTTCAATTTTTGCAGCCTTGATTTCCTTTATACATATTCTGTTATATTCTTTGTAATGTTTAAATGATGATAGCATTCCTTCATTTTTATATTTAATAAAAGCTCTTTTCTTATTATTTATAGCTTTTTTAACTTTGGCCGTAAGCCACATAGGTTTGATCTTGCAGTGTGTTCACACACAGTCTTTTAGAACTCCCATTTCTGTGTTGTGTTCATCGATGCCAATATTCCCTCCCAGTTTATGTTCTGGAGAGCAGCTCTCAGCCTTGGAAAACTAGCTATCTTAAAGTTGAGTTTTTACTTTTTCTGTGTGTGCTTGTTGTTTACAGTGAATAAATGAATTCATGTTATGGTCACTGCTAACCAGATGTTCTTTTAGATTTTATATTATTGCTCTCACTCTGATGTTTGCAGCAATACCTCACATGTGTGGTGCGATCGCCATTTACATCTGCGTGCGGGTCCTACATACGTGTTCGCATTTGCGTGTGAGCACAGGGGAATGAGAGACCTTTAGTTTTTTTTTTTTTATTAATTTATTTTTTTAAACTAACTTTTTTTTCTGATAAAGTTTATTGCTATTACAAGGAATGAACAACATTCCTTGTAATAGCATGGACCATGACAGGTCCTCGTTATGGAGAGATCGGGGGTCTCTCAGACCCCACATTTCTCCTCTTGCCACCAATGCAGCTGGTCAGACACAGATCACGGTGACTGGCTGCTTCCTTAACTGATAATGGCCAGGTAAACAAAGGGCCAAAACAGTAAGTGATGAAATCCTCATAGCTTCCTGTTTCTGATGTCACACAGTAGGAGGAACAACACCCGTTCTTCTCACTGTGTGCCCAGAACTGAATGCTGCCAGAAGTATCCTTGCTGGGCTCTCCAATCACAGAGGAGAGTCTGGTAAAGGCAGTTGCAGGAGGGGGGTGTGCAGCTGTTTGTAAAAGTAATCCAGCGACTCATTAGTCGTTTGGATTACAAGTGTACCTCAGTTTACGATATTAATGCTTTCTCTGGGATGTTTTGTATTGCGAAAAATTTGTATACCGAAAAGCGGTTTCCCATAGGAATGCAATGAAGACCCATTAAGTAGCTGTCACTATAGGTCAGTGCCGTTTTTTTTTTTAAATGTAATTACCGGCTTTTTTTCTTCTTCACTATAGCTCAGAGAATTAGCTGTCACATTCCCCCCAGCTAAAGAAAGTTTCCTTTTAGTTTATTTTCCTGAGCTAAAAGAAACAAATGTTTCCTTTTAGTTTGTTTCCTGAGATAAAAGAAACAAAGTATCCTTTAGCTCCAGGGAAAGTGACAGCTAATTCTGTGAGCCAGCAATTTAAAAACTGACACCAACATACACTTCATATTGCGAAAAAAATTTGTAAACCAAGGCATTATTTTCAATGGATTTTCATTCGTAAACCGAAAATTACATTAACCAAGCTTTCATAAACTGAGGTACACCTGTATTTTTTTTTTGTGCAGAATCACCGGCCCTAAAGAACGATAGCTCGATCATTGCTGCAGCGAAGATCAAGATATCCCCCTTCCTGTCTGCGACCGTTTATAAACGTATGTTGGACAGGTGGGGGTTAAAGCGTGACAGTGCCAAAAGCGTAAAAATGGCCTGGGCAGGAAGGAGGTGCCAGTGTCTGGTATTGAGGTGGTTAAATTACAAAGCTGTCTGATTTGTTTAGGTAAAGAGAGCAGTATGGGACCTTTACCACTGAAAGGTCTCTCTAGGGCCACTCCATCAGGGTAACAGGCTTTAGTGCCTTTATTGGGCATATAAACTTCTTCTGAAGAGCATCAGATTCAACAAGCACTTACAAGGTATTTAACAAGGTTATAATGGCTTTCTTGAAGCCCTTTAAAAGCCCTTTAAAAATATAATTCAGCTTCAGTCTGGAAGTACGGATCTTAAATGCTGCTAAAAGCCTGTTCAAAGTGAACATGTGAAGGCAGAAGGCTAAAAGATCCAGGGCTGCCATCCTGATCCTGGCATCACTACCAAATATGTCAACTGAAAATGACTTTCTGGTAAACACTGCTGTAGAATAATTCTGCACTGAGAGAATATGAAGCCTGTCGCTGCAGACAACATCTAAAACAGCTAGTTGTCTAGCTGTTGGGCTAAACCAATACATAACTTCAATATATTCCATGTCAGGGACCTGAAAAAGCAGAAAAACAGTAAGAATAGTTTAGAATTCACTCCAATTTATTTGATGTGTGTTCCAGGTCAGTCAAAATAATGAAGACAGAGGAAACCAGCAGTAGAAGAATCAGCATTTCCATATTTCTCTTAAAACAGGCCTCCTTTATGACCTACTGCCAATACTCCCAAACTGGAATTGAGAAGTGCTTTAGCATTCTCTGATTAGACGAGGTGAAAAGAGCGACATGACTGCCCTGCCTCTCCACCTCATCCAACCAGTGAACAATTTGCATTCATTTATAAAATGCTAAACATTCTATGGCTTCTTTTACAAGGGGCAGACTGATTAGATAAGCAGGGGGATCTGTCCGCTCATCTCCTGCTGATCAGAGCAGAGCAGGCGGATGACAGGTATGTGTCTGCTTAGTTTTTGCCCGCTCTGCACTGTGGGTGGGTAGAAACAGATGCTCCCTGTCCGTCTACACCTGACTGCCCTCCGATCAGATTAGACAAAGAGAGATGGATCCCCTTTTATTTTTTCTTAGTGGACTGGATCGGATGTAGGTGGGTGTAAACTGAATTCTGTCCGCCCTTAAGGGTGAATGGAGGGTTCGATCAGGTCCACCTGAAAAATTGACAGGTGGACATGACCGGACCCTTCGTGTGAAGGGGCCTGTGCATGGCATTTCTGCTGAGTGGCTGACCTACGGTGTTCACAATGCATCAGGCCAGTCACTCAGCACATGTTCTGGAAGCAAATGGAGATCACTGGAGTGGCGGTGTCTACTTCAGTGATTTTCAGCTTCCAGGGGCATCAGCCAGGTATGAAATATACATAGTTATATTGGTTCAAATTGTATGTAAAACAGAACAAGCCTGGAATTAAACTTTATAGCCCAATTTTCAGTGTGCAAAGTAAGGGCTCATTCACAGCATGCACAGTCGGCAGCATTGCTCAACACAGGCCAAATGCAAAACACAAGCAAAATGTCATTGTTTGGGCCTAGCCCACACCAACATGCTGCATTGTTGTGCACTATATGAAAAAAGGAAATGCTGTACTTCGCACAGCTTGTTATAACATGTTGCAATGTGCTGCACAGCAATACAGAATGAATCTTACAAAGTAAAAAATAATTTGGCTGTTGCTGTGTAAAATGGATGCACCCACAGCCAAAGCAAAAAGGCTGGAATCATTCCTTTGCTAATTGCTATGTGAAGGCACATTACAGTAAATAGGCAGGGTTAATTTTTTTACTGCCAAGTTCTGGCCAGTCACTATAATTTGCAACAAATTTTCTATACACTGCAACCAAAAGGAAAACACAAAGGCCCCTAGCGGACTGATTGGTTCTGCCTGCCCATTTTCCAGGTGGACCCAATACAACCCTCCAGTCTCCTATGTGTCCTTTTACATCTGCCTACATCCAATCCAATTCACTAATAACAGACGATTGGGGGTCCAGTCCCCATCTGTCTAGTGGAGTGGATCAGTTGGCAGTCGGGTGCATTTATATCTGACTGCCCATAGAGGAGAACAGGTTGTGTCTGTGTCCCCTCTACATAAGCGTAGTGGACCAGCCATCCGCTTGCTCAGTGGGAATCAGCAGACAGATCCTTTTTTTCCACACTAATGCAATTTCAGATTAAACTGGAGTGGAAAATAATCGCATGACAAGGTAAATCACATTGTTTTCAGTGGTGTCCTTTCATATCAATGCGACTCAGCATGGAACGATTTTGGAAAAGGTTTCTGTACCACTTTGGTGCAATTCCAGAGCGTTTTTGGCCCCATAGAACATACAAACCTTATCAAAGTTGCATTCAATTTGCATCCAAGTAGCACTATATAACCGCACCGAAAAAGTCAGCTCAAAAAATCGTACTACAGCAGTAAGAACCTAGCCCACAGGTACAATTCAACAAGTTATACCAACCATTATGCATATTACTGTTCGTATTATATCATTTAAACATTCTCTGAGTTAGTTACTGTGATTTGCTAAGGTAATAATATTGTAAATGTGTACTTCTAGAATTTAAAAAATGGCACTGGCCTAACCCACTAACCAACCTATGTTAAACCTGATCACAAAGTCCATTTGTTCATGCATAATAAACCATTTGAACAAAATTAACTATGCTTTAGTAGTTGTACTCCTATATAATGTTCTTGCCATCTGCTCCAGATACATCTGCCTCACTTACATTAATGATTTACTGTGTACCTATAAAATGCAGCCTTGTGTCTATATAAAAACCCCTGGAGGATTGTACCTATTTCCTCTATTTAAAACATGTGAACACAGTCAGACATTTACGGAGGCAATGGTAAGAAAGCTAAAGTACACGTTGCTATATTTTCAAATATGTTACCTAATATCTGTTGAAGCCTCCCTAATAGCACAACAAAAGTGGTCCCCGTGATGAGGTCTGGAAAAACCCATAACCAAGTCAAGAACACCAAGATACCCCAATTCTGGTAATATTTGCCAGGTTCTGACAAAGGTTCAATTTAAGTTGATTTCTGTCTGTAGGGACAGCATGAAAAGGATTCCATACTTCCCCCAAGGAGAATATACCAGGATAAACAGCCTTTTAGCCACATTACAAGCAATCATTATCAGTATACTAATTAAACCTGGAAGAACTTCATAACCATCTTAATAAGTATTTTTATCCTCCACCCTCCCTCATTTTTTTTAAGCCCCTACTTACCTGATGGTGCATTCTGCACATTTCAGATACTCACCCACCCAGCCAATCCAGCTAAGACCCCCTTCTCTACTGGCAGCGCTCTGTTCAATGTCACCATGTTTGGTGTGACATCATCAAAAGGCTGCTGGTTGTTCAGGATTCATCCGGCGTGTCTCCTGATGACTCCCCGCTATGCCCACCTCTTCCATCCTTACTGAAGGAAAGGCTTTGCCTCCCTGGATTTGTGATGTGCATATCCCAGGAGCCAAAAGAGAGGACAGTGCAGAGGCAGCAAATGATTTGCCGGGGGGGGGGGGGGGCGGGGAGAATTTATTAAAAAAATTTTAACAAAAGGAAACAAAGGGGAAAAAAAAAAAGCACTATCCATCCGGAGGACCAGAGGAGGGGTAGAGAGGAGGGATCAGGTTTCAAAAGATAACCTTTTAATTTAGACAATTATAAAATAAATCAGAAACCCCATTAACAGGACCTAAGTAATTAAAGAAATAACCATCTGAAGTCTGGTGTTTTCCTATTATAGAACACAAATTTTTTCCACCAAAACCTGGAAAATATATAACCAACGTGGGAATTTTTCCCATTTAATAGCATGCAGCAACAGCCCTGAAGAAGGGAGAGTCTTTTCTCCCGAAATGTGTTGGCTTGATGTACTTGATGTTACTCTCAAATGCCTCCAAATCTACCATCAAAAGTGCATTCTTTTGGACATCGGGCACTCCTTCTTTGCTACTATTCCAAGTATATGTGTGGTTTTGCACAGAGAAGCCCCGATCCTCCTCTTCTCAGGTACCCCACCAGCGCTCCTGGACCCTCCCTCCTGCCAGCTGGCCCCACAACAAGCAGCTTACTATAGGGGCACCAGAGGAGGCTTGGCCCAAAGCCGCTGCTCTGTGTGTTCATTCACACACAGACGTGGCTCTGCGCAGCCCCTGTTCTTTCCGCATTGGTTCATTGGCTATGACTGATCGCAGCAGGAGCCAACAGCTAAGGGGTCTAAGGGAGTGGCAGCTGCATGATCATAAACATTGGGGGAGATTTGCTAAGACTGGTGCACTCAGAATCTGGTGCAGCTGTACATAGTAGCCAATCGGCTTCTAATTTCAGCTTGTTCAATTAACCTTTGACAATAAAACTTGGAAGCTGATTGGTTTGTCAGCAGAGTTGCACCAGATTTTTCACTCTCCAGTTTTATTAAATAAGCCCTATTGTGACCTTCCACCAGCTATTCCTCAGACCCATTGATTTTTCAGGCTATTTCTGTCCACAAACCCCTAAAGGGACCAGAGAACAAGACCACATCAGCAGTCTGGAGCTTTACTTTATCATCAACGAAGAACATCAGCCAAGAGTGTTTTGAATGAACTTTGCCAGAACCAAGAAACCCAGGACTTTTTGTTAAAGTACTTTCAATCGTGATCACTTTTTATTTGTATGTTGTAATATTGTCTTTTTTCTTTTGCAATACTGTTTTCTTCTGTAAATATTTTGTTTTCACTGTTTTACCCATTTATTTACCCATCCTATTAACCTCTTAAGCTCCGGAAGGTTTTACCCTCTTCAAGACCAGGTCATCTTTTGCTATTCAGCACATTGCTACTTTAACTTTGTACGGTCATGCTACACTGTACCCAAATTAAATGTATATCATTTTCACACAAAGAGCTTTTTTGGTGGTATTTGGTTACCACTGGGTTTTTTAAATTTTTTTGTGATATAAAAAAAGGGCTAAACATTTTGGGAAAAAGAAAAACGATACTTTCTGCTATAAAACATATCCAATGAAATCAAATTTCTTTATAAATGTATGCCAAAGTGTATTCTGCTACAGTGCTATTTTAACTGGCAATTTCTCAGTCATGCAACACTTTAACCAAATGAAATTTAGATCTTTTTCATGCAAATAGAGCTTTCTTTTGGTATTTGATCACTGCTGTGTTTTTTTATTTTTTATTATAGAAACGAAAAAAGCCCAAACATTTTGAGAAAAAAATATAAAATTTTATACTTTGCTATAAAACATGCAAATCCAGGCCTCCTCCCCTCCTCTACCTCTCTTCCAGAAGGTTCCAGAAGGATTGGAGGGCTCCAGAAGCCCTGACCTGAGGTAACCTCACTCCCTCACTCTCAGGCTGCCTCATCCCAGGCTTCTAACAAGCCACACCACAAAAAAAAATCCTATCTACCTAGACGGCGCTACAAATGTATAGATACACAAATATTGCACTTTATTGATATACAATACAGGACCCTGTTGGCTTACATGATATTTTTATGATTTTAAAAACTTTAATTTTATAGATGTTGTTGGACAGTTTTGCTTGTCATAGCAGTTACATGGCTATGTATACCCTAATTACGGTGCCTTGAAAACATATTCATACCCCTTGAAATGTTCCACATTGTCATGTTACAACCAAAAACGTAAATTTATTTTATTGGGGTTTTATGTGATAGACCAACACAAAGTGGCACATAATTGTGAATTGGAAGGAAACTGATAAATGGTTTTCAAATTCTTTTTACAAATAAATATCTGAAAAAGTGTGGCATGCATTTGTATTCAGCCCCCTTTACTCTGATACCCCTAAATAAAATCTAGTGGAACCAATTACCTTCAGAGGTCACCTAATTGGTAAATAAGTCCATCTGTGTGTAATTTATTCTCAGTATAAATACAGCTGTTCTGTGAAGCCATCAGAGGTTTGTTAGAGAACATTAGTGAACAAACAGCATCATGAAGCTCAAATAAAAGACCAGACAGGTCAGGGATGAAGTTCTGGAGAAGTTTAAGGCAGGGTTAGGTTATTAAAAAAAATCCCAAGCTTTGAACATCTCACAGAGCACTGTTCAATCCATCATCCGAAAATAAGAAAGAGTATGGCACAACTGCAAACATACCAAGACATGGCCATCCACCTAAACCGACAGGCCGAGCACGGAGAGCATTTATCAGAGAAGCAGCCAAAAGGCCCATGGTAACTCTAGAGGAGCTGCAGAGATCTACAGCTCAGGTAGGAGAATCTGTCCACAGGGCAACTATTAGTTGTGCACTCCACAAATCTGGCCTTTACTGTATGGAAGAGTGGCAAGAAGAAAGTCATTGCTGAAAGAAAGCCATAAGAAGTCCCATTTGTAGTTTGCGAGAAGCCATGTGGGGGACACAGCAAACATGTGGAAGAAGGTGCTCTGGTCAGATGGGACCAAAATTTAACTTTCTGGCCTAAAAGCAAAACGCTATGTGTGGTGGAAAACTAACACTGCACATCACCCTGAACACACCATCCACACTGTGAAACATGGTGGTGGCAGCATCTTGTTGTGAGGATGCTTTTCTTCAGGAGGGACAGGGAAGCTGGTCAGAGTTGATGGGAAACTGGATGTAGCCAAATACATGGTAATCTTAGAAGGAAACCAGTTAGAGTCTGCAAAAGACTTGAGACTGGGGCGGAGGTTCACCTTCCAGCAGCAAAACGACCCTAAACATACAGCCACAGTTACAATAGAATGGTTTAGATCAAAGCATATTCATGTGTTAGAATGGCCCAGTCAAAGTCCAGACCTAAACCCAACTGAGAATCTGAGGAAAAACTTGAAAATAGCTGTTCACAGACGCTCTCCATTCAATCTGACAGAGCTTGAGCTATTTTGCAAAGAAGAATGGGCAAAAATGTCACTCTCTAGATGTGCAAAGCTGGTAGAGACATCCCCAAAAATACTTGCAGCTATAATTGCAGTGATAGTGGTTCTATAAAGTATTGACTTAGGGGGGTTAAATGGAAATGCACCCCACACTTTTCAGATATTTGTTACAAAATTTGAAAACCATTTATTATTTTCCTTCCAGTTCACAATTATGTGCCACTTTGTGTTGGTCTGTCCCATAAAATACATTTAAGTTTTTGGCTGTAACATGAAAAAATGTGGAACATTTCAAGGGGTATGAATACTTTTTCAAGGCACTGTAAGAATCTAAAATAAATTAGGATGCCAAACATTCACACATTCTTCATTTAGAAGAAAAGTGCAGGGGAAGGGCTTTGACGTCACAACACTTGTACCTAGACAGTTACCAGCCGGCTGTACCTAGGACAGAACTGCTAGCGGTATTGGAGTCATACAATTTGTACAAAGTGCTTTTATTTACTGCACATGTGAGTGTAAAATTTTAATACAATAAATGCTTAATATAAGGATAAAGCACTATGTTCTGGTATTTGTTTTGACATTTGAACCGATGGAGGAAAACTACTAGAGGAGTGAAGGGGATCCAGACCTGTCGGATACCTATCCCATCCAAATTTTGAGTCAAATAAAGGGACGCAAGCTATATATGACCTCACTTAAAGGTTTGGTCATATATTTAAGGTGAGAGCACAACTGGTGGGGGTGCACAATTGTTGATCTGTCTATAGACACCAGAGGTGGATTAAGAAACATCTGATATATTGCACAACAGTGATTTCAGAGAATAAAGAAGTCTACACAGACATTTTGTTACATTTGTGTTGGATTTATCTTCTCAACTGCACTTATGATTTATCTGTTTTGAGTGAGGAGCGGCACATTAATGTTTTTTTATTTTTATTGGCACATTTCTATAAGTATGTGTATGGTGCAAGAAATCTGCTAATGTATATGTATCACAATTTTAGCACAGAGAATTTGGTATAGCAGCTCACAAGCTTTCGTTGTATATACTTTCAACATTTTAGGTTTCCTTAATCAGAGCACAGAATCTGAACAGTTAACTTACCAACTGTCCTGTTGATTTCCATAATATAGTACTTCTCAGGCGTTTTACAACTGAAGTCATAATTCACCGTGCTTCCAGAACGAATGATCACACTTGTCTTGTCACACTTATTTTCAATGCAGAGGGAGCAGGGAGATGGTGTTGTAATAATGACACTTCTGATACTGATGGTTATGTTGTCTCTTGGTTGTAATGAGATGGTGACACACTCTGTAAAGAGAACAGTACAACTTTTCATTAAAAAGAAAAAAAAATAGTTATAGTATCTCTAGGCAAAACTTTTTTTTTTCTTAATTCTGGATAGAGTGGTGAAGGGTTTGCCCCTCTATCAAGTCTTATCTGTCCAGGTCTCCATTAGGGAGATTCAAACTTCGATTTTAACTGGCAACCATTGTCACCTAGTAGAAAAAAAAAAAAAGGGGGGAAATCCAAAATTTTAGAGTTGTCAGCAGAACAAGTGGTAAGAGGAAATCTTTCAATGGGCACATTTCTTCCTGGGACAACAGTCCTAAGAGCAGATTTTCACTCACTTTGGGAGATTTCCTCTAACTTCCTGTTATGTTCCCGTGGCAGGAACTAAATAGGGAATTTTCCCCAGTGGCGCATAGGAAAACAAAAAAAGGGGGGGGGGGGTTAACTCTTCCCTACTTTGTCCAAAACAGAAACAAATGTGGCTTCAGTCCTAGCTCATACCATTTTTTTTGTGCTTTCTGCAGAAAAGCACTGCAGTCAATTTAATTTGGTTTCCTATTGGACATGTTCACATCTATGCATTTTTGAGCCACTGCATTTTTGGAAAAGGTCAGGGACTTTTTAAAATGCAAAACATTGCATTTTTGGTTCAATAGACTTTAACGGAGATGTGGCAGAAAGCACATGTAGTGCATTTTGAAGCGTTTGTGATGCAAATTGGGTTTTTATTCTGCCCAGCAACAAGTTGGCCAAAAGGAAAAAAAAAAAAAAAAAAAAAAGCAAAAAAAAAATGCAAAAACGTGTCAAAAACGCGTGCAAAAAACGCAAAACGTACTACAAAAAGCACTGCAGAAAAGAACAAAATGCATACTGCATTGGTGTGAACCAGGCCTTACATACAATTATCATTTACAAAACAAAATTTTCTATTTTCATTGTTTTCATATATTTTAAAATGATTTACTGTATTTGTGTAATATAAGTGTGTAAAGAAAAGTTTAAATGTGAGGTGTTTGCTGCAGTTTCAACTGTCAGTGCCAAGGCTTTATTCTTTTCATTGCAGACGTATTCAAATTATTCTGAGAGCTGGCTAAAGGAACACACCTTAAAATTCCAATGGAACAAACCCAAGCTAGAGAACAAAAGAAAAAAGGTAATAACAATATGCAGTGTTAAAACGGGGCTCACATAATAAAAAGAAAATGAAAAAAAAGAGCCAGAATAATTTCTCAGCAGTTTTACATAAACCACAGATAACGAATGTCCATATACTAATCACACCTTGTGATCATAGTGCATTTACTTCTACAGCCAACAAAGATTATGACAATCAGTAGCATATTTAACATCACAGCTGTAACAACCTTGGTTTGGCCTAGGGGAGCAAAGGCTAGAGACTGCACTGTTCTTATAGTCCCATCTACTGCTCATATCAGCATTTAAGAGAAGCTGTATTTCACGTTGAATATCTCAAATGACAGAGTTGCTCCCAAAGCTTTAAAAGTGTGCATAGTTGCTCATGGAATTATGATCTTTACTAGGTAATGTGTCCTTGAAAGTGTAAAGAGATGATCATACTGTGTTTATGATTACAATTTAAAGCCGAACCCCTGCCAAAATTATTTTTTTAGCTTCGGTTTACAATATGAACCACATGTAACTATCATTTTCTGTCAAACGGGACTATTGGAAAACTGTTCATCAGCTGGCTGCAGCTGAAGGGGAGTGTCCCCACTGTCAGACTGCAATGGCAAAGTGGGGAGGAATTCACTTACTGTGTGGATGAGGGAATCATATGTATACAGTTTTCCCGAAAATAAGGACAGTCTTATATTTTTTTTGGCTCAATAACACACACTAGGTCTTATTTTCAGCATGTGTCTTATTTTTTAAATATCCAGGTGTGGACACGGGGTGCAGAGGTGAGCTGCAGGCAGTTGTGGATGAGGGTTACTATGGAGAGGGCCGGCTGATGACAGTTGTGAGCTGCAGTCAGGTGTTGCAGGGGTGACTTGACAGGTGAGTTTCAGACAGGGTGCAGATATGAGCCACAGACAGGGTGCAGGGGTGACTTTCAGACGTGGGGTGCAGAGCTGAGCTGTGGCCAGGGGGTGCAGAGCTGAGCTATGGCTGGGGGGTGTAAAAGGTGGGTTGCAACTCAGCTCACCTCTGCACCCCCCCAGCAGCAGCTCACCTATGCACCGTGTCTGCATCTCACCTGACTCAATTTACCTCTGCAACACTTGACTGCAGCTCACCTTTGCACATCCCCCCTCCCCATCCACTGCCCTCATATGGTTGGCTAGCTTTGCAAAAAGCTGTCAGCAGCTGGCCCCTCTCTATAGTAACTCCCATTTCGGGTCCTATCTTTTCACACAGGGCACCAAGCGCACTTACTCACCACTCCGCCTCTTCCCCACTGGCCTGTGATCATCCCTGGGGCATCTGCCTCCATGCATTAGGCTGCAGGAGGAGATGCCCCACCCTTAAACACACTGCACCCAGAGATCTGTTCCTTCCCTGTCCCACAGTGAGTACAGAGGAAGGGAGGTACTGGGGTCACATTAGCTGATGGAGAAAAACTGACGGAGAAGAGAAACATTGGAATACTAATCAGTACCAGTGTGCAAAACTATATTTGCTCTGGAAGAATAAATCACTTCCAACCTTGTGAATGCTGCGTGTGTGGATGTTGCTGCATTATTTAAAACTCTTAGAATAGTTTTTTTACATTTTAGAATGGAGTGCCTCAAGACTGTCCAGAATTTTAAAGCAGAATTCCATGTAAATTTTTTATTTTCCCATGCAGTGGGACTGTGCATGGGAAATAGTATGTTTAAATTATTATTATTATTATTAAGAAGAAAGGAAAACAGTTCGGCACTATAATAAGGTGGTCATTGTGACAATAAAATGAACATCTACAGAAAATCACTGTAAAGAACAAGTGCACTTTTTGCCTACGTAATCTTTTCTACTTCCTCTCAAATACACTCTTAAAGTGAACCTTCACAGCTAACTTCAACTTTACCTCATTGTAATCCTTCCCCCATCCTTAATCTAAAAAGCCAGGCTGCAGAAAGGAACTGAGGAATTTGTTTCCTTGGTCCCTCTCTGACTCCAAAAGGAAGACTGCAGGGGTCCATTTAGACCCCTGATATTTCACCAAAGACCCCCCCCCACCACCACACACACACACACACTCTTACTAAAAGTATTGTGAAAAAAAACACAATACTAGAAAATGTAAACTATAACTTAAAATATAGGGGCTCATTTACACGGGTTCTCTGGCCCATACAGTGTGAATGAGCAGTTTGTGCAGCTGAAGCTGTCTGCTACTTTATGGCAGTGTTTCTCAACTCCAGTCCTCATGGACCGCCAACAGGTCATGTTTTCAGGATTTCCCTCAGATGAAACAGCTGTGGTAATTACTAAGGCAGTGAAACTGATCAAATCACCTGTGCAAAATAATGGAAATCCTGAAAACATGACCTGTTGGGGGTCCATGAGGACTGGAATTGAGAAACACTGCTTTATGGGGACACAGTGGCTGTACCAACATAGCCACATGCCCTAATTTGACAGGAGTGCAGGTGTGTGTTAATGGCCCCGAATGCATACTGTCTGCGTTTGGGGACGAACACCTGCATTTACATAAAGATAGGTGCAGCGCTAAAATTCAGCCTAAACCCATATAATTACACCACATTCATATGTGTACGGTGCTAATTGTACCAAATAAAATTATATATAAAGTTTAATATGCGTGAGAAATCGTGAAGGCTTGACTCGAAATGGTCAGCAAAGCAGACAGTGAAATCCAACTTCGTCACTAATAAACCCTTGTGATGTGACTCCTTGCTCCAATCATATAAAATGCGCACTCACCAGATGCACATGGAATTTGTGCATTACATATAAACTTTCTGCAGGGTCCCCTTTAAGGTAGATCAGTCAGCCTGCCAGGAGTATGGATCCTCTATCAGGACACCAGCCTCTAGTTCTGCTCCTCTCCCTCTGGGGGTCTCCACGAGCAGTTGGCTCAAAGCCAAGCCATATATAAAAAAGGCTTATAGTGTAGTATTTTCCAAAGGTATCAAATTTATTATGGATGCTTATTAAAAGCAGTTAAAAAGTTCTCCAAATATCCTCAGACAATAAGGAAATAAAGTGCACAAAGTAAAATAACCAGATGTAAATCTCTCCAGGTAGCTGTGTAAGCCACTTTCCAAAATGGCCGCCAGACCTCCGGTCGGCTCCAGCGGCATGACGTCACGACGTTAAGGATTCTCAACGCATTTCGTGCAATAGCTTGTTATCAAAAGGGGTGTGCCATTCACATGCCTGTCAAATTAGGACCTGCGGCTGTGTTCATATAGTTGCTGTGTCCCCATAATGTAACACAAACTGTCTGCACACAGCTACAGCCAAAAAAGTCTGGTTTGCACCATATAGGCCACAGCACCCATGTGAATGAGCCCCAAGACTTAATTCACATACAGAGCTTTATTTTTCATACAGTTTTTTTCCATTGGTTTTTCTAAATGTATAGTGTGAACGAGGCCTTAGGGTCAGCCTTGCTTATCTGGCCAGCAAGGGAGTAATGTGTGGAAGTAGGCCAGTACTGGCTTTGCATAGTGATCCTGGGGCCAATGAGTAACATCTGGTTTCTGTAGCGAACCCCTAGGCACCTAAAAAGCTTTGAATTGAAATGTATGTATTATTAATGAAATATAAATATCTTTGTTTGGAGGAAGGGTATGAGAACAGTATAGTAAGAAGCAGAAGAGCACAGTAAGCCTCAAACATTAAAGTTTAAAGAAAGACAACCAAAGTGCCAACACATGCTGCCAGAACTTGTTAGTACATGTCTGCCCTAACATGAAAGCTGAGATGGCATTTAGTTCAAAACAAAAATACAGCAAGAAGTAGCATGGCAAATTTAAAGTGGTTTTAAAAAGGTTGAAGGTTTTTTTTTTTTACCTTCATGCATTCTATGAAGTACCTACTCAAAGTGAATGCGTGTCACAGAATTCAAGGAAGTAAATGTGTGGGATTTGTTTTAATTAAGTTTTCAAACTTCATGATCATTCAGATTAATAGGGGTAGGCTAGAATGAATTGAAATAGAAAAGCGGAAATGGATATATCTTTTCAATTCTGACCATAGATACTCTTTAAAGTGATAGTTGCTTGGCCATCAGTGACTACAATATGTCATAAATTACTCACCTGAAACAAGCAAGTGATATCAGAACTCCCAATCCAAGTGTTGGTTTCAGACAATGTGGTAGATTTACTAAAACGGGAGCACTCAGAAATTGGTGTAGCTGTGTATTGTAGACAAGCAGCTTCCAACTTCAGGTTGTCCAATTAAAGTGATAGTAAACTCGTTTCTTTAAATTTTATCTATGTAAGCTTATAATAAAGCTTGCCTGTAGGCAAAATGAATATCTCCTAAACGTGCACCATTAAGGAGATATGCTCTCATTCCTAAAGCTGGCACATGCGCTCTGAAGGAACGGCATACCCGGGCTGCTCCTTCAGAGCGGTGTTCCATGGCCCGGGACTCTTGCGCGCATGCGCTGGAGTGACATTATTGTGGCCCGGCCTGTCAGAAAGCTGAAGATCGCAAACCCAGAAGAACTGGGCGAAGATGGAAGCCTCTGCAGTGGTGACAGCGTGCCGCTAGAGGGCTTTATTTTAAGGTACATTTTACATGTGGTGCATACTAGCACATTATAGCATTACCTTGCAGGGGATTATTTCTCACGGTTTACAATCGCTTTAAGTTTTGACAAAACCTGGACGCTGATTGGTTTCTATACACAACTACACTAAATTCTGCACTCCGTTTTAGTAAATAACCCCCACTGACTTAGAATGTTTCAAAGCCATTGGATCAGCATACAAGTCAGGCATCTAGCATTTTACAAGGATGTTTGCAGTGGCACAATTTATATTGTCTGGCCTGGAATGTGTTCAAACACAGAATAAACCATGGTCAGCCTAATTACCAGAAAGCCAATAATGTCTCAATATAGGTTATAATTATAACCCTGTCTCAGTACTATGCTTATACTATGCTTATTGTGACTCTGACGTACAATATAATGAATGTTTTGACATACTGTAGCATCATTTTAGTCTTCTTTTAAAGTGTTACTAAACACACAACAATAAAATCAGTCTGCATATGCAGTAAAGCATGCTTGATATACTCACTGTGGAATCTAAGGGGTTAATCCTCTGCATTGTGTAAAAAGGCTGCTTGATCCCGTCTTCTCTGATCCTCCCCTTCTTCTACTGTCCCCTATCCATCTGCTGATAGAACGGAGTCTTGGGGCAAACTGCACAGGCTCAGTTTGATGTATATTACTAGAGGTTTTTTTTTCTTGTGATAGTGCATGTGATCAGCAGAGGGCCAGTTAGCGCTGTCCAGACAGAGGGTCAGGGGTTATGCAGCCTCATAGGACAATCGGGGGAGAATGCAAATTCCTCCTACAAGCTTTAACCAGTGCTCGGCTGGACACTGATAGAAGTCACGGGACTGCTCTATATTGTTGATAAGAAAAAGGTATTTAGCAGTTTATACAGTTCGGTCCATCTAGATTTGGACACAGGCACAATTGTCACACTTTTGGCTCTTTATGCCACCAGAATAAATTAAAATGAAAGAATCCAAATGAATTTGAAGTGCAGACTTTCAGATTTAATTCAAGGGGCTGAACATAGATATTTTAGGAACGTACAATTTTTAGAAACTGCAACCATTTTTATACACAGTCCCTCCCATTTTCAGGGGATCAAATGTAACTGGACAAAATTAATATAGTTATATATAAAATGTTCAATTTTAATATTTTGTTGAGAATCCTTTACTGGCAATGACTGCCTGAAGTCTGGAACCCATGGACATTACCAAAGACTGGGTTTCCTCCTTTCTGATGCTTTGCCAGGCTCTAACTGCATCTGTCTTCAATTCTTTGTTTGTGGGTCTTTTTCTCTTTAGTTTTGCATTCAGCAGGTGAAATGCATGCTCATTTGGTTTGAAATCAGATGATTGACTCGGCCATTGCAGAATATTCCACCACTTTTCCTTCAAAAGCTCCGGGGTTGCCTTTGCAGTGTGTTTTGGATCATTGTCCATCTGTACTGTGAAGTGCCGTCCAATCAACTTTCCTGCATTTGGCTGGATCTGGGCTGACAGTATATCTGTAAACACTGCAGATTTCATACGGCTGCTTCTGTCTTATGTCACATCATCAATAAACACCAATGACCCACTGCCACTGGAAGCCATGCATGCTCATGCCCTCACACTGCCTCCACCATGTTTTACAGATGATGTTGTATGCTTTGGATCATGAGCTGTTCCAAGCCTTCGCCACACTTTTTTCTTCCCGTCATTCTGGTACAGATTAATCTTCGTTTCATCTGTCCAAAGAATGCTTTTCCAGAACTGGTCTGGCTTTTTTTTTTTTTTAGATGTTTTTTGGCAAAGTCTAATCTGGATTTTCTATTCTTCAGGTTTATGAATGGTTTTCACCTTGTGATGAACCCTCTGTATTTGCTCTCGTGAAGTCTTCTCTGGATTGTAGACTTTGACAATGGTACACCCACCTCCTGCAGAGTGTCCTTCACTTGTCTGGATGTTGTGAATGGGTTTCTCCTTACCATAGAGAGGATCCTGCGATCATCCACCACTGTTGTCTTCAGTGGACGTCCATGCCTTTATATGTTGCTGAGCTCACCAGTGCGTTCTTCTTTCCTCAGAATGTACCAAACTGTTGATTTGGCCACTCCTAATGTTGCTGCTATCTCTCTGATGAATTTGTTTCATTTTTGAAGCCTTACAATGGCCTATTTCACTTGAATGGACAGCTCCTTTGAACGCATGATGTAGGTTTACAGCAATAGGTTCCAAATGCAAATACCACACTTAGAATTAACTCCAGACCTTTTACTTGCTTAATTGATGAAGAAATAACAAAGGAGTAGCCCACACCAGGCCATGAAACAGCTTTTGATTCAATTGTCCAATTACTTTTGGTCCCTTGAAAAAGGGGGCATGGCTACTCTTAAGAGCTGTAAACCAAACCCTTCCTCCAATTTGGATGTACATACCCTCAAATTAAACCTGAGAGCGTGCACTTTCAGCCCATATCCACTATATAACTATAGCTTGAATGTTTTGGTAAACAGCTGAAAAAAAACTAAAATTGTGCCGGTGTCCAAATATATATGGATCCAACTGTATTTACTAAAACAATTGCATTTCCATGTTCCATGTGTACTGTGGGAGAACATATATAGTGAATTCAGGGTCCTGGCTTTAGTAACACTTTAACCTTATGGATCCCTTTATCACTCAAAACATGTCTCTATACATTCTTAAAGTGGTTGTAAAGGCTCAAGGTTTTTTGTACCTTCATGCAATCTATGCATGAAGGTAAAAAAAAACTTTCCGCATGCATCAGCCACCTCCCCCCAGCCCCTCCTAATACTTACCAGAGCCTGTCACGATCCAGCATTGCGCATGAGAGCCTTGGCTCTCCAGGGACTCTCCCTCCTTATTGGCTGAGACAGCAGCGGAAGCCATTGGCTGCCGTCAATCACAGCCAATGAAAAGAGACAGGGGGCAGGGTCGAGCCATTGCTCGGTGTGTGAATGGACATGCATAGCAGCAGCTGGGGAGCAAGACTGTTTGGCTGCCTGCTCTGGGGGCACTTAGCAGGAGGGAGGAGCCAGATGCACCAGTGGGGGATCCGAGAAGAGGAGGATTGGGGCTGCTCTCTGCAAAACTACTGCACAGAGCAGGCAAGTATGAGATGTTTATTGTGAAAAAAAATTGCCTTTAATATCACTTTAAATAAGGAATAAGCAAGACCCTAAAAACTGAAACAAGCTTTACTAAATAAAAAAAGTTCACATATTTGTTCCATCAATGAAAAGATTTGTTCAATAAAGATACCTGTATATATTTACAAATCTAATTTAATGTATCCTTATGGCTGTTGAAAATTAATCACATTTTAGGAGAACGTTAGTCCATAATGCATTTCTTTTAGCTGATTTTTGCTTTCATACTTTGATAATCTAAAAAAGCAAGGGTGTGCATTGCAAACTTTGAGAAAAAACCATCTGAAAACATTTCATTGCCATAGAATAAGTGGTCTAAGATGCTGCTTGTCCATGCTTTAAAAAGTGTTCTCTTTGGTTATCGAGTGCTGAAAGACAGATCTGTCATTATAATTCCATGTTTAAAACATTTGCATATTTATAACCAGTTCAGACAGTTCCCTGTTACTGAGGAATTTTTAGCTGATCACTGATGAGCAAATTGAAAAACAAAATAGCCAAGGGAATCATCAACTCTAATCACCGAACAGGAAACACTGTAGGAAAGCAGGAATGATAAGTGTGCAGGAAAGTGTACAGTATGTACTGTATATAGACAAAGCTTTGTTTTAGAAGTTTCGAGTAGAGAGGGGGAGGGCTACAACTCCTAGCAAGTTTTTATTACAGTATGTTCCACTGGTGAGATTCACCCTTTATCTCTCCTGGTGGCAAATGTCACAAAGAAAATGATGGGAAATTAAAGATTTTTACAGCTGTCCCCAGAAAACTGGCCAATGGCCACACTTGTTTTGGGAAAAACTGTTGACAAAAGGAATTGGCCTCATTTTTTAGAAGTCTTCCTTCCTGTTCTGTTTCTGTGACAGGAAGTGAAGACAAATCTCCCCAATGGGACACAAACAACAAAAATGAAACCGACAGGTTTTTGAACCCTTTTCTATGGCATCTAAAACTAAAAAATAATTTGCAGGTTTACATACTTTAACCAGGATATATGCATGTTTGTGAGGTGTTATGACTGACATACAGACCAGAGCATAAAGTATACCTAAAGGCAAAAAACTTTTTTTAGTTTTAGATACAGTGGAGATGGATTAGAACACCTGTCAGAGAGATTCACCCTCTCTATTTGTCCTCATCATTATCATGGACAGTGAAAGTAAAAGAAAACCTCAAATGTTGGCTTGTCCCCACAACAGTAATAGGAGGGGAAATTTTCCAAATGGGGACACTAGTTCTGGTGACTCACTTTGGAGGGATTTCCTCTTACTTCCCGTTTTGGCTATGGGGCAGGAAGCGAAGGGAAATCTCAATGGGAAACAAATGAGAAAATAAATGACAGGGATTATAGGCCTAACTTAAAGTGTTACTAAACCCACAACGGTAAAATCAGTCTGTATAAGCAGTAAAGCATGCTTGCTATACTCACTGTGGAACCTAAGGGGTTAATCCTCTGCATTGTGTAAACACGCTGTTTGATTCTGACTTCTCTGACCCTTCCCTGATTCCAGTGTCCCCCTCTTATCTCCCGATAAGACATATTGTGTGGAGACACTCTGCACATGCTCAATTTGGTGTGTATTTCTGGGGGTTTTTTTCCTTGGGAGAACGTATGTGATCCGCACAGGGCCAATCAGCACTGTCCAGACAGAGGTCAGTGGTCCTGCATCCTCCTAGAGCAAAATGAAAACTCCTCCTACATGCATTAACCAGTGCTCGGCTGGACACTTATAGAAGTCAGAAGACTGCTCTAACTGTTGACGAGAAAAGGCATTTAGCTGTTTCTATTTACTAACATAATTGAATTTCCATGTTGTATGTACTGTGGGAGACCAGATATAGTGAATGCAGGGTCCTGGGTTTAGTAACACTTTAAGCTTCAGCAAGAACTATCTGACTTTCGGCCGGTGTGTACAGCTCTCTGTCTGACAGAAGTTGGTCTCACAACCAGCTTCAGTTGAACTGGGATGCTGGAAAACCAGCATCCAATCAGTACTGATCAGTATGATCTGACAGGGGAACAGTCCCCTTGTCAGTCAGAACAAAACAACACAGCAGGGGAGATCGCTGCACTAACCCTGCTGGGTTCGCCAACCCCCCCCCCCCCCCAAAAAAAAAAAAAAACACACCTTATAGTATGTGCACCACATAACTCCATCCAAAATGAAAAAAAAAAAAAGTTTTGCTTATAGTTACACTTTACAGTGCTAACATGCTTAGATGTGAGCTGCCTTAACCAGCAAAGGATCTGTAATTCTGTCCAGCAAGGGGCGTTTGGAAAGCGTTGGTAAAACAGCCAAGTGTGAACGAGCCCTAACACAGGAAGCTGCAAATCTGATCTAGGAAACAGCCAACTCATCTTCCTGTGCTTTTTGCAAAGGGGTAGGAATCACAGGGCTTATTGGAATTTTGGAAGATGAAACAGTTCACAAACATGAATCTCAGGATGTATATTTAATCGTTTAGTTGAAGTACCACTTTAACTTTCAAATCTGTTAACATAATGGGTAAATTATAAACTTTTCATAATGGCAAGTTGTTGGTGGGTCCTCTGCATCCTCACATACAAGGCCGGACTTTTTATGCAAGCATTGGCCAAAGGCCCTTAAAGAAGTGGCTTCAGAGGACAGGTCAAACAGTCTACCCCTAAAACTAAAGTGGAACTTCACGCTCTTTACCGCTTCCGTGCCGTCCTATAGCAGAAATACTGCTACAGGGCAGCATGGGTGCGCAAAATCACATATATACACATACAATATGTGTGTGTGTAACGTACAAAAAATGCTGGTTTGTGGCAATTTACCGCGTTTTGACGCGATTTTCAGTGTTAGAGCGCTATTACAGGTAAAAAAAACTCCTCTAGAAACCCACTAGTCCTGGGGTTTTTTTCCAGCCAAAAAATGCCCCTGCCAAAAAATGTTGATTACAGTCTACGTGTGCATGGACACATAGGATAACATGCTGGGGGGTTTACTGGCTGTAGAGAAAACCTTCAAAAGCCAAAAACAGCTGCTGTAAAAACATCCCGTGTGCATGAGGACTTAATTTACATGTATTGGGATTTATTTTAGCAAAGAGATGTAGCAGAATAAATTTTTGTACTGGGCATGTTTAATAGCAAAAAGTAAAAAATATTTCTTTTTCAAAATTGTCGGTCTTTTGTTTATAGCGCAACAAAATGTAAAAACACACAGGCGATCAAATACCACCAAAGAAAGCTCTATTTTTGGGAAAAAATGGATGTAAATTTTAGTTGGGTGCGGCATTGCATGACCGCGCCATTGTCAGTTAAAGTAACGCAGCGCCGTATCACAAACAAATGGCCTGGTCAGGAAGGGGGGTAAATCCTCTGGAGGGCAAGTGGTTAATCAAAATAGACTATTTTTATTCCTTATGCTGCTAGCATTAGTAAATAAATAGATAGGAAAGTATATTGCATCATATATTTACTTGTTTTAAACTTTTTTTTACTTTTCTTTAGTTACTTACTGGTTTCTTGCCTAAGTAAATGACATCATACAACACAGGAATCTTTTGGAGGGGAGTTTCTCAGCCAAGCACGTTCTGCTGCGTGTATGCCTAAACGAAGGGCAGATGGATTCCAGAAAGTCAATGCTACATGAATCATCAGCTTATAGCCCTGGTTCACACTGATGCGGAATTTGCAGCGTGAATTCCGCACCGCATCACAAGCGTATCCCGTTCACGTGGATCGATCCGGGTGTGTATGTTAAGTTAACGACACCCCCACATTAGTGAGCAAAATGCGGTGCAATGTGCAGAATCAGATCGCATAGGGGTGAATAGCCATACGATCCGATTCTAGTGCGGACCAAAAAAGGGTCCTGCACGTTTTTGGTGCCGATGTGGTGCGAATAGAGCCTTACAGAAAGTATGACTCCAATCGCACCGCATACAAATCGCATGTGATTTGTCCAGGAATGCGGTGCGGTTTCTGTGCGAGTCACATAGGATTTACCGCACCGGACTGATGTGAACCCAGACTTAGTCAAGATTTACGCATCCAGAAATGCTTTATCATGGAGACATGGATGGGTGGGGGAGTTTGCACTGAATAATAACATTGAATCAAATAGCATTTTGTGCTGCTCAGGTGCAATATAGTTTTGCTTTAACAAGCATTTAAGTTGGAAAGGGGGAGGAGGCAAAGCAGTTTGTTCAGACTGGGGCTTTAATAATTTATGACATTTCTGAAATATTGCTTTGTCGGGTTATTGTTATCAAAGAACAGTACAAGCTAGTAGGTCATGTGTTTTGGCATGGCTCCCATCACCTTCCCTGTGACCATGGCTGTTAGTAACAACCTAACCACAGCCAGTGTATACAATACAGACAATTGACACTTGTCAGAACTTGCAGTTAACCCGGCCAACTCTATAAACGGGGGTTGGCCTTGAACTGCCGGTTCAATGCAACAACAAACATGATTCGCTCAAAAGGACCACTTAACAGTTCACCCAGCCTTTGCAAAGTGAGCCCAAATCACATCGCCCATGTTCCCTGCCTCTGGGTTATCCTCCCAGTTAACCATTAGATGCAATAGGGAGCTAGTAGTATTAGCCAGCAAAAGATCAGTTATTAAAACTATCCAAATCATTTCTAGTTGTTCCTATAATAAGCAGAGTATCCAAACAGCGTAATGGCTTTTACAGGAATCCTGTACTGTCTTCAATACTATGAGTCATGTTCTGGCACCTAGCATTGAGCCTACGAAGGCACGGCTGAGAGAAGTGGACTCTGCCTGCATGCATAGTTCTGGCACCAATGCAATCAGTAGTGAGACAGAGTGCCACTTGAGATATGTAACACACTGAAAACCAATAAAAGGAGAATTCTACATACCATTAACACAAATGAGCCTCCCACTGACACTAGTAAAGGAGCACTGTTCCTTCAAATGCCAATGCCAGGCTATTCTTCCTTCCACGGACCACAACCTTGACCATTGATGCTGCATGTCACATATTCTTGAACTATGCTTTTGTACACTAGATTGTGCATTACAGTCCTGGCAGCTGCACATTACATTCCTGATTACAGTCCTGACCAGTGTTTTTATCCAAAGGTTACTGGTTGCTAACGAATCCCCTATTTAAAGTAGTTGTAAACTTCAGACATGAAAATGAACAATACCTATCCCTCTAGAGCAGCCTCTCAACTGTCGTGCCCAGGCACCCCGGGGTGCCTTGGCAAAATGTCTAAAAATTGCCAAAAACGTGTATACAAGCCAGCGGGTTGAACAAGCCCGCCTTTTAGTTAAGCAAAGCCACAGGTTTTCATTGTGCACCATTACGACCTTCTAGCCACCGGCGTTCTGACAACCAATTACATCATCAGTTGATAGGGAGGATGACAGGCGCCTGCACAGCATCCTAGTTTGATCCTCCCCTGCCCCTCTCCATCAGTGATGGGGTCACATTAGCTCAGTGATGGAGAAAAACTGAGAGAGAACAGAAACGCTGCAATCTGTACCAGTGTGCAAAAGTATATTTGCTTTGAAAGAATAAATCTCCTCTAATGTTGGGTGTCCTACATGTTGCTGCATTATATAAAACTATTAGAATCATTTTTAACATTTTAGAATGGGGTGCCTCAGGACTGTCCATACTTTTAAAGGGTGCCTTGACTGAAAAAAGGTTGAGAAACATTGCTCTAGAGTGTATGCTTGTCTGAATTCCAGATCACTAATGCCAGATACACACAGGCCAAATAATAGTCAGTTCGGCAAAAACCAGCCTACTTTTGGCCTTGGTGTACAACTCCCGGTCCACCAATGGCTGCCAGCGCTGATCAGTGTGCCTTGGTGAGGGGGGGGGGGCAGTCCCCCTGTCAGAATGCATTAGCACAGCGGTGAGAGATTGCTATACGGACATCACTTAGTAAAGCGATCTGTTAGTATTTTTTTGTTCAGCCCACTGGGTTTAACAAAAAATAAATAAATAAAAATTAAAAAAACGTATATAGTGTATACCAGGCTTAAATGTCTTTTTTGTCTGCTTCCTCATTTCTGTTATTTGCATGTTTTCCTGACACCGAGAAAAAAAAAAAAAAAAAAGACAGGGAGGGACCTCCAGCACAAAGCCTGTGATTGACAACCTCAGCTCTGTTCCTGTATGCTACAGTGCCTTCAAAAAGTATTCATACCCCTTGACATTTTCCACATTGTCATATTACAACCAAAAATGTAAATGTATTTTATTGGGATTTTATGTGATAGACCAACACAAAGTGGCACATAATTGTGAAGTGGAAGGAAAAAGACACAAAGTATTGACTTAGGGGGGCTGAATACAAATGCACATCACACTTTTCACATATTTATTTGTAAAAAAAATTTTGAAAACCATTTATCATTTTCCTTCCACTTCACAATTATGTGCCACTTTGTGTTGGTCTATCACAGGGGTGGGCAAACTTTTTGACTTGAGGGCCGCAATGGGTTCATATATTGGACCCGGGGGCCAGACCAAGAGTAGATGAATGATGTGTATGTGTCATCCATAGTAAGTATAGTAATATTACCCCATAGTAAGCATAGTAATTAATCCCCCATATAGTAATTCATCCCCCATAGTAATTCATCCCCCATAGTAATTTCATCCCCCCTATAGTAATTCATCCCCCATATTAAGTCCCCAAGTCCCCCCTGTCAATTCACTTACCTTTGCTCCGCGCGTTCCTCTCGTCGTGTTCCCGCGTCGTTCCGGTGTAGCATGAAAATCTGTCTCCTATGAGGATCTGTCCCCCTCTACGTATCTGTGCATGTGCCAGTTTCAGGCATTAGCAGCCGATCGGCGATCTCCAGCACATGCACAGATACGTCGAGGGGGACAGATCCTCATAGGAGACAGATTTTCATGCTACACCGGTCTTCAGGGCGGACTGTGAGAGGAGCCTAGCGAGAGCCTAGCTCCGCGGGCCAGATTAAAAGGTCCGCCGGGCCGTAGTTTGCCCATTGCTGGTCTATCACATAAAATCCCAATAAAATAAATTTACTGTATGTTTTTGGCTGTAACATGACAAAACGTGGAAAATTTCGAAGAGTATGAATACTTTTTCAAGGCACTGTATGTGTCTTCTCACTGATCTCTGCAGTGTGTAATTTCAGCCCCTCACCCTGGTTTCTATAAACTCACACAAGCTTTATAAATTCTGGACTTTGAATGGATGTACAGGTGAGAATCTGCAGATAAACAGGTACAACTTATGTAGGAGGATTTGTTTAATCTCTGTGTATCACCTGAGGCCAGTCACTTCACTGGATAAGTGTTTACAACCACTTTAATGAAGTTCTTCTTTAAGATAGGCTGGAACGAAGTGTTAGCTCTATGTCTATATTTTGTTTTAAAAAAAATATGAAATTGAGTTTTATTATGTAAAAAATAATGCTTTGCCCTGATATTCATGTGTGGCCGTGAGACACTCATCTGTGGCATAGCATTATCCTTTACAATAAAGTACATTTTCTTGGCTCAAAAGACTGTATATGTATGCAATAAATACTTTATTTAGGCTCAAGACTCCCAGCTAGCTATGTTCTGCACAATGCAGCTTCCTATATTTTTTTGCCACAGCCCACTGTCCCTGTGCCAGAAGCAATAAAAGAGAAGTATGGCAAAAACTTCTCACAGGACTGTTTGTAATTGTTGATGAGTATCTACACATACAGTACGATGCTCAAACACATACACATCAATAGTAAAGCACACTTGCTGGGGCAAGTTACTGTAAACTACATTGTGCACATCCATCCCGAACAATGTGTCCAAACTGACAGGGAAGACTGTAAACAAAACTTTCTTCCTCCCCGTTGGTGATTGTCGGTACTCACCGTGCACCTGCAGGTAATTACCGGGTGGGACTTGGTGATTGACAGCCGCGAATGGCGGCGTGGGTAGGGCTCACGCACGCCCCCTACCCGGAAATGAAAAATCACGTATATAAACACGTGATTTTGCACACCCGTGCTGCCCTGTAGTAGTATTTCTGCTATAGGGTGGTCAGGAAGCGGTTAATGTCATGAATTTAAATTAATATGAATTTATTTTCAGCACCTTTTGCAGTGTTAACCACTTGCCTTCTAGAGAATTTACCCCCCTTAATGACCAGGCCTCTTTTTGCTACTCGGCGCTGCACTAATTCAACTGATAATTGCGTGGTCATGCAATGCTGTACCCAAACGAAATTTACGTACTTTTTTTCACACAAATAGAGCTTTCTTTTGGTGGTATTTGATCACCCGTGCGCTTTTTATTTTTCGCACTATAAACAAAAAACTTGAGAAAATTTTTCTTTTTTGGAAAAAAAAAACTATTTTTAATTTCTGTCATAAAAAAATAACCAAAAAAAATTAAAATTTCGTCATAAATTTAGGCCAAAATGTATTCTGCTACATGTTTTGGTTAAAAAAAATCCCAATAAGTGTATATTTATTGCTTTGTGTGAAAGTTATAGCATCTACAAACTATGGCATAGATAATGGAATTTACACAGCTTTTCCTTTCTGACTGCTCATTACATTTGTTAAGGTGCTAAAATACCAGGACAGTACAAACACTCCCAAATGACCCCTTTTTCGGAAAGCAGACACCCTAAGCTATCTGCTGAGAGGCATATTGAGTCCATGGAAGATTTATTTTTTTCCACAAGTTTTTTTTTTTTTTTTTTTTTTTTTTTTTTTTACACACAAAGTTGTAATTTAAATATATATTATATATTTCTCGCTCAAGCCATGGGTATATGTGGAATTACACCCTAAAATACATTCTGCTACTTCTACCGAATATGGGGATACCACATGTGAGACTTTTTAGGAGCCTAACCACATACAGGAGCCTGAAATCCAATGACCACTTTGAAAGCCTGAAGGTGCGTAACTTCCTCATTTCACTTCCTCACTACCCATCACAGTTTCGAAGGCCCTGAAATGCCAGGATAGCACCAAACCCCCCCCCCCCCCCCAAAATGACCCCTTTTTGAAAAGTAGACACCCCAAGGAATTTAAAGAGAGGCATGGCGAGTATTTTGCAGATCTCATTTTTTTCACAAGAAATAAAAAAAAAAAAAGAAGAAAAAATATGTTTTTGGTTTTGATCTTCATTTTCCAAAAACTTGTGGCAACAAACAAGATCTGAAAAATACTCATCATGCATCTTATCAAATTCCTTGGGGTGTCTACTTTCCAAAAAGTGGTAATTTGGGGGGGGGGGTTGGTGCTATCCTGGCATTTCAGGGCCTCCAAAACTGTGATAGGTAGTCAGGAAGTGTAATGAGGAAATAAAGTCCTTTAAAAGCCTGAAGGTGCTTATTGGATTTTGGGGTCCTGTACTTGGCTAGACTGCCAAAACGTCTCTCACATGTGGTACCCCCATACTCGGGAGAAGTAGCAGCATGTATTTTGGGGAGTAATTCCACATATTCCATGGCATGTGTGAGCAATAAATCATTTAAAGTGACAATTTTGTGTAAAAAAAAAAAAATAATAATTTTCCAAAAACTTGTGGTAAAAAAATAAACTCTTCTATTGATTCAACATGCCTCACAGCAAATAGTTTGGGGTGTCTACTTTCCAAAAAGAGGTCGTTTTGGGGGTGAGGGCGTTTTATGCCCAGCAGTAGAAGTTTATGCCACACATCACTCACTCTTCTAACCACCTGAAGATCAAGCCTTTTCTGACACTTTTTGTTCACATGAAAAAAAAAATCTATTTTTTGCTAGGAAATTAATTTAAACCGCCAAACATTATATATTTTTTAAAAGCAGACACCCTAGTGAATATAATGGCGAGTACTACAATTTTTATGTCACATAGTATTCACGCAGCGATTTTTCAAATGCAATTTAAAAAAAAATACTTTTTTTACTTTTAATGTACAAAAACACAATATATTTGCCAATTATTTGGTAAAGTACAAAAGATGATGGTATGCCAAGTAAATAGATACCAAACATGACATGCTTTAAAACTGCATGCCCCGTGCAAAGGCGACAAACTGCATACATTTTTAATATCCATAGGCAACGTTTTAAAAGCCTTTACAAGCTACCAATTTAGATATACAGAGGAGGTCTAGTGTTAGAATTACTGTCCTTGATCTGATGTTTGTGGCGATACCTCACATGCATGGTGCAACTGCTGTTTCCATAATGGCACAGGGTCAAGGATCACGAATGCAGGTGCGCGGGAGGGTGGGGGGGGGGGTTGAGGGTACTTTTTTTTTTTTAAAGTTATTTTGATTTTTTTCTTTATTTTTACATTGTCCCTTTAATTATATATTTTTTTTATCACTTTTAATGCTATCACAGGGAATGCAAATATCCCCAATAACGTCAATGGACATTGTCATATATTCTTTTTTTCAGAAATCTGGGGTCTATCAGACTCTAGATCTCTACACTGCCCTTACATTATCTAATCAAACTAAGATCGGTGTGATCAGATGCTTTCCCAATTTACAAATGGCGCTGTTTATATCCTGCAAAACTGAAGTGATGAAATGCTTGTAGCTTTCGAATTCTTAGACTATAGAGATGATTGGCACCATTCTGGTCTCCAATCAGCTCTATGGTCAGCTGGCAAAAATACCAGCCGCATTATCAGGTTCTTCTCGGGACTGCCCGAGAAGGTCGTGGAAGGCAGCGGGGGAGCATTGTCTCCCGATGCCTGTAAAAGCAATCCTGCAGCTAATTAGCCACTAGGATTGCTTTTACATGAAAGCCGATCGCTAGCTGAAAAAAATGATACCAGGATGATGCCTGCAACTGTAGGCATCATCCTGGTATAACCATTGAAAGTCCAGTGATGTACCAGTACGTCGCTGGTCCTTGTTGGGTATATATGCTATGTTCTTTTTTTTGTATGCAGCCTGTGGACTGAATGAAAAAAAGAGAAGAAACCTCTGCCATAAAAAAAAAAAAAAAAAAAAAAAAAAAGTGTGGTATGCACACATTAGGTCACACTTTGCCGCATGCGCCAGTTCCAAGATTGTACAAATGTCTAAATAGTGGCACGCTTGAATAAAAATTGTCCACGTATTAGTGGTACCCCATATGGAAAAAGGATGACACCAAGTCCCAAACTATCTTGCCACTACTCCCCATGTAGTCTGGGCATTCGGGGGGGGCTCCACGTGACCCTTTCCCTCATGAATCTGAAACTTATATGTATAGCCTGTTGTCCTCTTATCTTCTTCTGTTTTCTTCTACATTTTGACCCCATATCTGGCACGCTTGCTGGGGAGAAATTGTTTGAATGTAAGGCAGCCAGAAAAATTGAGGGACTCATCAACGCATAGACACCTGCAAATTTTTGGTTAAGGTGATTTACGAGGGGCTGAATTTTGTGTAACCGGTCAAATTCAGGGTCACCTCAAGAACGACAGAGTGTATTGTCGGTGAAATGCATAAAACACATTATACTCGGATATCTATGCCTGGCCATGGCAGCAGAGAACACGGGCATATGATGAATCGGGTCTGTGGACCAATACAACCGCAATTATTTTTTTTTAGTAATGCCCATGTTGAGGGTTAGGCCCCAAAAAAATATAAAATTCGGAAACCGTATGAGTTTCCATGCGAATGGTCTGGCAAAGTTTGAATTTTGGCTGGTAGCGATACATTGTTGTGCATATAGAATGCTTTGATCCACAATCAATGCATACAGATCTTCCGGGTTGGGCAGTGAATGGGGAAAGTACGAGTGCTGCAGAATTTCTGGGCTGCCAATCAAGATTTACAAGCACATCTGGAAGGATATTAGGGGCTCTACAGGCCTGTGTGCAAATTGTTGGTGGTTGTGGGACAATACTTGTGCTCGTCACCGCACCAGCTTGTACTGCACTTATGGGACTTGCCACGTCACCAACTCATACTACAGTGCTGGTATTATATAGTGCCAACAGTTTGCTCAGTGCTTTACAATATAACGGGAGACAATACAGCAACAATACAGTTCAATACAAGAGGGTTAGGAGGGCCCTGCCCCTTGGAGCTTACAATCGAACAGGTATGTGAAAGACCAGGAAGTACTAGACAGCTGGTGCTAGCCAGTTCACCAAAAGGTAGCGCGGCACTAGTACTGGCACTCTGCTACATATGAGAGTCATCAAAATTTACTGACAAGTGCTAACAAAGATCAGGCCTGATTCTGCGAACACTATGGTTTGTTTGCAATGTATCAAGTGACAGTGACCTACTGGCACTGCACTTGCTGGGGGAGAAGGGGGGGGGGGGTAAGCTTAGGGGCTAAACGCAGGTGCCGGGGCTGATCTTGCTAGCGCTGCGTTTTTGGGGACACTATACTAATGTGAACGCTGGTACAGTGCTGATCTTATCAAAGATATTGATCTGTTCAGACACTATACTAGCAATGGAGGTTTATTGTGTATAAGCATCTTCCTGGCAATCAAGGGGTTAAATGTGATTACTGGTGTTCTGATGGGCAATCTGATGCCATCTGGGAGGGGCATGAAAACCATGGGAGTGTAAATCATGTGTGTATATATATATATATATATATATATATATATATATATATATATATATGTGTGTGTGTGTGTGTGTGTGTGTGTGATTTTACGCACCTGTGTCGCCCTGTAGCAGTATTTCTCCTACAAGGCAGTCAGGATGCGGTCACATAAGCGGTTTTATGTTATGGTGCTATGTTACTTTGACAATTGCGAGGTCATGCAACGCTGTACCAAAATTAAATTTACATCCCTTTTTCCCCACAAATTGGTCCTTCTTTTGGTGGTATTTGATCGCCTGTGCGGTTTTTATTTTTTGCACTATAAAAAAAAAAAAAAGGACGACAATTTTGAGAAAAAAAAAAACAATATTTTGGACTTTTTGCTATAAAACATGTCCAGTAAAAAAATTTTAAAATCAAATTTCGTCATAAATTTTGGCCAAAATTTATTCTACGACATGTCTCTGCTAAAAAAAAAAAAAATCTCAATACGTGTAAATTAATTGGTTTCCGTGAAAGTTATAGCATTTACAAATAGCGGTATTTTTTTTATACTAATAATAGTGGCGATAAGCGACTTATGGCAGCAATCGGTGATTTATGGCAGCAATCGGCGACTTATGGTGGGAATGTGGCAGACATTCTGACACGGGGGGGGGGGGGGGACACACGGACTGACTTGGGGTCACTGACATCCCCAGTGACACCATTACAGTGATCAGTGGTGCAAAAAAAAAAAAAAAAAAAAAAAAAAAAAAAAAAAACAACAAACACTGTACTTATGGAACTGGGGAGGAAGTGGTTAACGTTTGGAGACAAAGGGTTAACTGTGTGAGGGGAGTGTTTTACTAGGGGGCAGGGGTGTGTACCTCTCCGATACACACTGTTCCAGAAGGCTGTGATCAGCAATTCCGCAACAGTGTGCTGAAAGCTGACAGGGAGGAGAGCTCCATTGAAAACAATGCAGCCTTTCTCCCAATCTGTGTTTGCCGGCAATCCCCCTACCCCGGAATGCAGGATCACGTTTATATACGTGATCCTGCGCAGAGGGGCCACCTTGTAGCAGTATATCTACTGCGGGCGGTCCCCTAGTCGTTAAAGATCCTGCTTTCCGCATTTTTGGTGCATATTTGGTGAGTTAAAAAGTTTTTAATCTGCCCAGCAACAAGTTGGCCAAAAAAAAAAAAATTTACAAAAAAAAAAAAAAACGCATCAAAAAAGGCATCAAAAACGTGCATGCAAAAATGCAAAACGCACTGAAAAAAACAAAACACAAACTACATTGATGTGAACCAGGTCTGAAATGCATTGAAAACCCATAAAAAGAGCACGTGTTGTGTTTTGATACATTTTTTGAGTCACATGGCCTATGAAAAATGCACCCTAAGCATGGTAAAATTGTGGCAAAATCTCAGGTAAAGTCACGGCCATTATCTGCACATTTTTTCCTATTGGAAAAATGCTGATAACACTGTTTTCGCCCAATACACTCCAGCCGCCGATATATACTAGTGCATCCCTAACAGCTAGAGAGAACTGACCACGGTGTGTTCTGCTTAGTGTGGTCAGATTTTAAGAGGACAGCAGCGGGACACCGGGGATTTCACACAAAGGAATCGATAGAAAGGAGAACAGGATACTTTTTTATACAAGTACAGCAGGCACATCAGAAGTGTAATAAAAGCGCCACACCCTTAATACTTTAAAGCAGCAATTCCACCTCAAAGAAACCAAATAAATTTCTTAGTGCTATAACTTAAATAAAGGAATGCGCTAAAACCACAAACTATTCCTAATTTAGTGTAGAAACATTAGTGCAAAAGATATATCTATTCTCAATTAATATAAAAAAATATCAAAATTCTGTGCAAAACTATTTTTTAGTGCATAAGTAATTTAAATAATTACATTTGTAAATATAAAAATTGTCCAATTTTGAATTTCTTCAAATGTCCAAACAAATCCTTTTCAAATTCAAGTGCTCTCAAAGAAATTGTGCCAAAATCCACCACCAAAGTAAAGTTGGGTAACTCACCAGAGCTCCATGCTGATCAATCTCTAGATCAGCAAAAACGCTTTTTGCTCTGGGAGCAGATGCAATAAATCAACTTCTCAGGTTACACAATCATCCATAAGGTAGGTATCCACCACTCAATAGAACGGTTCCAGGAGCATTATATCACTCTCTCTTTTTATATCTCTCCACCAAGGTCATGTTTGGGAATGAAAGAGAAAATCATGGTGCAGCCAGTTTTTTTATAAAAAGTATCCAACAATTTAATAAAGATTTACACTCACAAAAAGGGTGTCTTCACCGACACCAGTATAACAGCATAAAACAGCAAATGGTATAACAGCCTCCTGTTCCCCGCACACTCACTACAGCGCTCGTGACTCAATCCTCTCCACAGACGTCAGCATCCAGCAAGCCAAGCCCTACTAGTTTCGTCATGAATAACGTCTTCAAGGGGCGATTTCACACAAAGGAATTGATAGAAAGGAGGACAGGATACTTTTTTATACAAGTACAGCAGGCACATATCAGAAATATAAATTGTTGGGTTTACATATTCTTTAACAGGTTCCTGTCCGTCCTATAGCAGTAATACGGTTACAGGGCAGCACAGGCGCGCAAAATCACGTGATTTACGCTCCCACGGTGATTGCAGGTCGCCCCCGCCGACCCGTGGATGCCGTGATTCGGTGCCCAAGGAATCGGTCATCGGATTTAGGCCAGTGAAGTTCAGCCTAAATTGGATGAGCGATCCCTGTCCTATCAGGGATCTTCCTGTACCTGTGTTTACACTTACACAGGTACAAGAAATAATGACATCTTCTCTCTCTGGGCCCATTCCGTCCCAGAGAGAGAAGAAAGATACAGTGAGTAAATCAGCACACTTACTGTAGACACAGTTAGAACACATTTAGGTCACATTTAACCCCTTGATCGCCACATTTAACCCCTTCACTGCCCTGTCACCAGTGTCATTAGTACAGTGTACAGATTTTTTGCTGATCACTGTATTAGTGTCACCGGTGACTTCAGATAGTGTTAGTGTCAGATAGCATCCCTCCCAGATAACGTCAGATTGCCCATCATTACACCACTAACAGTTAACCCCTTGATTGCCAGGAACACACTCACATACACAATAAACCTCCATTGCTAGTATACTGTCTGATCGGATCAATATCTTTGATCAGATCAGCACTATACCAGCGTTCACATTAGTAGAGTGTCCCCAAAAATGCAGTGTTAGCAGGATTAGCCCCGGCACCTGCGTTTAGCCCCTACGCTTACCCCCCCCCCCCCCACCTCCTCCCTTCCTCTCCCCCCAGCAAATGCAGTGTCAGTAGATCACTGTCCCTTGATATACTGCACACAAAAAAGCAGTGTTTGCAGAATCAGGCCTGATCTGTGTTAGCACTTGAGGGTACATTTTTTTGTAGGGATTCAAGGAGTCCCTGACAGACAGGTGTTCTTTTTCCCGTGAATCGCACTAGGTACCTATACATTTTGTGGCCAAAATGTCCAACGAAAGGTACTCTAGTGAAGAGGCCTACAGGATTCTGAGCATGTCCAGTGAAAGCGAAGGGGAAGCCTCACTGACAGAATCTGCCTCAGAATACGAACCTGTAGACAACAGATAGCTCAGACGAAGGAGAATAGGTCCCTGCTAAGGTCAGGCATACCCGACCCCATTGCTGAGATGTTATAATCGCATGATGATTCTCATATGCAGCAGAGTGCCAGTACTAGTGCCGCTCTACCTTTTGGTGAGCTGGCGAGCACCAGCGGCCTAGTACATCCTGGTCTTATACATACCAGCACTGCAGTATCACTTGGTGACGTGGCGAGTCCCATAAGTGCAATACAAGCTGGTGCGGTGGCAAGCACAAGTAGCGTCCCTCAGAATTCGCACACAGGCCCATAGAGCCCCTAGTGTCCTTCAGAATGTACTTACAAATCCCGATAATCAGCCCACAAGTTCTGCAGCACCCGTACTTCCCCCCATTCACTGCCCAATCCGAAATTCAGGTGGAAACAGCAAATTTAACTACTCCCATTGATTTTTTGGAGCCATTTTCACAGAAGATATGTATGCATTGATTGTAGATCAAAGCAATTTATATGCACAACAGTTTATCGCCGCCAACCCAAAATTCAAACCCTGCCAGATCATTCTCATGGAAACCCATTAGGGTTTCCGAATTTAAACTTTTTTTGGACCTAACCCTCAACATGGGCATTACTAAAAAAAATTGCGGTTGTATTTGTCAACAGACCCAATTCATCAAATGCCCATGTTCTCTGCTGCCATGGCCAGGCATAGATATGAGAATATAATGCGTTTTATGCATTTCAACGTCAATACACTCTGCCATCCTCAGGGTGACCCTGAATTTGAACTGCTCCACAAAATTTGGCCCCTCGTAAATCACTTTAACCAAAAATGTGCAGATACCTATACTCCCCAGCAAAACATCTGTGTTGATGAGTCACTCAGTAGTTTTCCTGGCTGCCTTACATTCAAACAATTTCTCCCCAGCAAGCGTGCCAGATATGGGGTCAAGATGTATAAGACCTGTGAGAGGGCAACAGGCTTTATATATAAGTTTCGGATTTACAAGGGAAAAAGATAGTTATGTGGAGCCCCTCATATGCCCAAACTACATGGGGAGCAGTGGCAAGATAGTTTGGGACTTGGTGTCATCCTTTTTCCATATGGGGTACCACTTATATGTGGACAATTTTTATTCAAGCGTGCCACTATTTAGACATTTGCCAGGAAGCGGGAGGAAGAGGAGAAGGAGAAGAAAAAGAGCATATATGTCGAAGCATGGGGGCTTGGGGTGGCCAGTGGGTGGATGGCCCCTATGCTTTGACATATTTTATAATGTTTTTGGCACAAATTTCAATAAAAAAGTTGTTTTATTGAGTCACTGTTTTATGGTTACAGTTTTATTGTTAACCACTGCTGTTTTCTTTGCAGGAATGCCATGCAGCACCAACTTATTTATTCTGACAGCAACAGGGTCTTGCTATCAGAACATACATACAAGTATGTGTGTGCAGCGCTGTTGGATGATATTTTTCATCCGCAGTTAAAAAAGAGCATATATGCTGAAGCATAGGGGCTGGGGTGGCCAGTAGGTGAATGGCCCCTATGCTTTGGTATATATTTGAAGAAAGAAAACAAAAAACATATTTTTTCTTTATATATATATATATATATATATATATATATATATATATATATATATATATATATATATATATATATATATATTTCAAAACCTTGTGAGAGAAAATTAGATCTGAAAAATACCAAGCCTCTTTTTAAATTCCTTGGGGTATCTACTTTCCAAAAAGGGGAGGGGTTTGGAGCTATTCTGACATTTCCTCTGAAATTGTGATAGGTAGTGAAGAAGTGAAATGAGGAAGTTGCACACCTTCAGGCTTTCAAAGTGGTAATTGGATTTCAGGCTCCTGTATGTGGCTAGGCTCCCAAAAAGTCTCACACATGTGGTATCCCCATACTCGGTAGAATTAGCAGTATTTTGGGGTGTAACTCCAAATATACCCATGGCATGTGTGAGCAATATATCATTTAAGTGACAACTTTGTGTAAATAAAAAAAAGTTCTCATTTTCCAAAAACTTGTGAAAAAAAAATAAATCTTCCATGGACTCAACATGCCTCTCAGCAGATAGCTTAGGGTGTCTATTTTCTGAAGAGGGATCATTTGGGGGTGTTTGTCCTGGTATTTTAAAACCTCAAGAAATGTGATAGGCAGTCAGAAAGTAAAAGCTGTGTAAATTCCATTATCTAAACCAATTAATATGCAGTTATTGGGATTTTTTCCCAAAAACATGTAGCAAAATACATTTTGGCCTATATTTTACAACATTTGAATTGTTTGGATATTTTTTATGACAGAAGTAAAATAATAGTGTTTTTTTTTTCTAAATTTTTGGGGGGTTTTTTTGGTTATAGCGCAAAAAAACAAACAAAACCCCAGAGGTGATCAAATACCACCAAAATAAAGCTCTATTTGTGTGAAAGGACATAAATTTCACTTATGTACAGTATTGCATGACCCAGCAATTGTCAGTTAAATTAGTGCAGGATTTTTTTTTTACCAAAGACATGTAGCAGAATAAATTTTGGCCTAAATTTATGACCAGCTTTGAGTTTACTACATATTTTTTATAGCTGAAAGTAACATTGTTTTATTTCAAAATTTTCGATCTTTTTTTGTTTATAGCAGCAAGAAAAAAAAACAAAAAACTAAAAAACACAATATTCTAATTTTCTGAGATTGTGGATTTGGGGTTTTCATGAGCTGTAAGCCATAATCATCACAATTATGACAAATCACAGCTTGAACTATCTTGCTTTGCATGTAATGAGTCTATTTCATATATTAGTTTCACCTTTAAGTTGCATTACTGAAATAAATGAACTTTTGCATGATATTCTAATTTTTCGAGTTTCAGCTGTATATGGCAGGAAACTGCTCTGATTTGACTGGGCCCTGAAGATGGTTAAGGAAATAAATTGTTGAATAAGGTGATAATACATGCCTATAGGGGAAACGTTGCTGCAAAAAAAGCACCTTTCCAGACATAACTGTGTGAAAGCAATGAAGCTGAAGAGAATGTCACCTGACCTAATACAGAACAATAGCCAGACACCAGTATCAAATGCATTAACTGCTATTTACAATGTACTAGGTAAATTTACCCAGTAGTTTATTTTATATGTACAACATAAAGGAGGTTTACACTTCTGCCAAACTGTGAGTCATGCCAGGTGAGGTAGAGAAACTGGGTGTTCCTTTATAAACACCAACCTATTACTTAGACAGCCAAGTACCTGACAGTCAGGTAAGGTAATATTTAACAATATTTCGGAGCATAAAACTGTATTAGCAATCAATCCAACTACTGTTCTAAACTGATGAAATGTGAACTGTGGATGGTTAAAGTCAAATGTACTTGCAAAATATCAAGGCTGTCATTGCCAAATCCTGCTTTAGAAAATGTCATTTACCTGGCTTTCATGTCAATTCAAAGACTTCAATAATGCACTGCTCCAAAAAAATTAAAAGGAACACTTTTTAATCGCACCTGTTCCCGCAACCACATTGCGTGTCTCTTGCATTCATTCTGAAAGGCACCCCAACGCATCTCATGTGGCGTGATCACGGGTGCAGTAACCACACAAACTGCATGGTCAAAACAGTTGCCGTGTGGAGGCATTTTGGAGAGGGTGCATGCACCTTTTCCTTGCGTGAGGTGTGGGCACAGCAGCCCATGCAAATGAATGGACTGCCGTACCCGTGCAAATGCGGGCTGCTTGGCTCTCTGTGAACCAGGCCTTATTTGGACAGTTGACTGTTACTTGTCCTCACAGGTGCACTCTTCTCATACTTTCCACTGCATTTCCCCTGCTGGGGACACGGGTATAAAATCTTTCTGCTGGCTATCTTGGTTTATCTTTTCAGGTCCTGTGACTCCTTCCCCCCACCTCACATCCTGGTTACTGACAAGGAGGTACAAAAAACATCTTATCGCTAGAAGATCCTCACTGCTTTCATCGTAGGCAGTGAATGTCTCTGACCAAACAATCAGAAACAGACTTCATGAGGGTGGCCTGAGGGTCCGACATCCTCTAATGGGCCCTGTGCTCACTGGCTGGCACCATAGAGCTTGATTGGCATTTGCCATTGAACACCAGAATTGGCAGGTCCACCACTGACTCCCTGTGCTTTTCACAGATGAGAGCAGGTTCACCCTGAGCACATGTGACAGACGTGAAAGGGTCTGAAGAAGCCATGGAAACCGTTATGCTACCTGTAACATCATTCTGCATGACCCTTTTGATGATGGGTCAGTGATGGTCTGGGGAGGCATATCCATGGAGGGACGCATAGACCTCTACAGGCTAGACAATGGCACCCTGACTGCCATTAGGCATCCGGATGAAATGCAGTGGGTCCTGGGTTCCTCATGGTGCACAACAATGCCCGGCTTCATGTGACAAGAGTATGCAAGCAGTTCCTGGAGGATTTGATACCACTGAATGGCCCCTACAGTCTCCTGACGTAAATCCAATAGAACACCTATGAGATATCATGTTTTGGACCATTCATCGCCACCAGATTGTACTTGAGACTGTCCAGGAGCTCAGTGATGTCCTGGTCCAAATCTGGAAGGAAATACCCCAGGACACCATCCATCGTCTCATTAGGAGCATGCCCTGACATTGTCAGGCGTGCATACAAGCACATGGAGGCCATACAAACTAGTGGTGCACTGAAATGAAAATTCTGGTACCGAAGCCAAAAATTCAGGATGTACTTGGCCAAAAACTGAAAATGAGCAGTTTTTATAAATTAATATATAATTTTTTTGGAAAAAAATACACTTTGATAAAAAGAAAAAAAAACCCACACAATACATACCCCATTTGTTTGTAAAATATGAAAGAGGATGTTATGGCGAGTAAATAGATACCCAACATGTCAAGCTTTAAAATTACGCACGCTCGTGGAATGGCGCCAAACTACAGTACTTAAAAATGTCCATGGGTGATGCTTTAAAAATTTCTACAGGTTAGCAGTGTAAAGTTACAGATGAGGTTTAACGCTAGAATTATTGCTCTTGCTCCAACGTTCGTGGCGATACCTCATGTGTGTGGTTTGAACACAGTTTAAATGTGGGCGTGGCCTACGTATGCGTTCACCATTACGTGCAAGCACAGGGGGACGTTAAACTTTTTTTTTTTTTTTTAAATTTTACCCTTTAAAAAAAATTTCAATCCCTTTTATTCCTATCACAAGAAATGCATGCATCCCTTTTGATAGAAATAATTAGTGACAGGTCCTCTTTATGGAGAGATATGGGGTCATCTTTCATAACATGTAACATATTACTTCCATATTCAGGGTGTAACATTTTACGAACGGACAAGCCCCTGCTTCCTGTTGTAACAGCTAGCCTGGCCGCATCATTCATTCACGCTATTCTGTGAATTAATGAACTAGAAGTCCCGACAGCCTTAGTGGCTGTTGGCTTGAAATTCTCAATGAACTACCATGGCGCTGTAGAGCGCCGTGGTAGTTCATTGAATCTTCCACTCAGTATATCTGCTTGCCCATACATTCTGTACAGGCAAGCAGATATACTGACAGGTCTGCAGGAGACCTGCATGGCACCAGCGAACTGCTGATCACTGGTGCAATGCTTTAGTTTAGAGGCTCCTGCAACAAAAAATAGATTCACATTTCTTTAACCTGCAAAAGAAATGTGCATTATTTTTTGTAAAAAGGTCAACTTATCGTTTAATGTAGAAGTAAGGGCTCGTTCACACTTGACTGTTTTACAAACGCTTGCCAAATGCCCCTATAGCGTTTGCCAAGTGTTGGTCCGGCATTTGCGGAGCGGTATTTTAACGCTCCGCAAACTCCGTATACGCGGTTTAGCGCCAGTTGCTAGGCATTTGTCGAGCGTTAAAAACGCCCCACAAATGCCTATAATGAAGTTTGAATGGTGTTACCGCTCCGCAAACACCCCACAAATGCCCCGCAAACGCCAGCCGGGCGTTTGCGGAGCGGCACCATAGACTAGAATAGGAGGCTTTAACGCCTCCTGACTTGACCAGAGGCGTCCGTTTTGCCGCGACACGATGCTAATGCTCCTGTTAGAACAGCACCATGTGCTGCAATGTGCAGAATTGTCAGAGGCGTTTGGGAAGCGGTAAAAATGCTTCCCAAACACCTCTCTGCCGCCTGCACACAATGCTAGTGTGAACGTAGCCTAAAGTCTGCTGTCTGTCACAAAAAAACAAAAACAAACTCATAATCCTTAGTTTAGCAAATGACTCATCAATGCTCAGGGGAACTGTATTTTAGCCATTACTTTGTATTGTGGTGGAGGCCATTCTTCTCTAATGTTGATGCTTAGGCCATCTTGTTCGTATCTCAACATTAACTTCCTCTATCCAATGATGTATTCAGGGTATGCCATGGACACCACTTGAGAAGAGATGCTAAATCCTGGATTTCCCAGAGTCCTCTAGTGTTATACCTGCTCCATGGAAACAAATTACGCTAATCCAGAGCAGGTGGTATCAAGTGCCTCCCCTAGCGTTCAGAAAAGAATGGAAGGCTGCCTGTCACAAAACCTGCTTTGCCCTCTGCCATGATGCACTATTCGTAAGATAGGGATCTCATTTGAAGTGGGCTCTAAGGAATCTCATGTGAAGGGGGGGTCACTGATGTGAGGAGGCTCTGATGTCGAGGGGGCTAGAGAAAGATAAAGTTCAAAGACTGCAAAGACAGGGAGGTGTGGGACTCATAGTAGCACAGCATGAGTATTGCTAAGGCAATCAGCGGAAGTGTGGAGTGACTACACTGTCACACAGTGCAGCTGTGGATAAAGCCAGCCCTAGAATTATCAAAATTAATCTCGTTCAGCAGGAACCGGCCAAATATCAATCCATCTATGGGCAGGCTGGTTGTACTGAAGTCGATTGATTGACTTCAGTACAACCAGCCTGTTGGGTTTTTTGTTTGTTTTTTTATTTTTTGTTTACTTCAACCTGTGGTTAAAGAAAGGAAAATTGCATAATAGATCGCCTGCCCAAGACTGCACTTACAGCACATTGGGTTAATGACTCAACTAATCTGTTAGAAATATATTAATTAAAAGATTAGTTTGATTTGCTGTTCTGAGTTGATATTATGATGAAGTTACTGTATATAAAATATAGGTTTGCAATGTTTGGATGGAGAGAATGTTACCAGCAGCCCATGGATCTCCAGAATGGGTTCAAAGCTTTATTCAGCAATCATATGGTAAAGAAAAAAAAAAAAAAAGTAAATGTTTTGAAATGACACAGGCAGGGGCAGACTGACAACTCATGGGGCCCCCGGGCAATAGGGGATCATGGGGATCATGGGGCCCCTGTGTCCTTGCCCAAACTCAAAAAAGCCTATGAAAAAGGTACCGGGGCATCTCATGGGGCCCCCTACTGACCCCGGGCCCTCGGGCAGTGCCCGAGTTTCCAAATGGTCAGTCCGCCCCTGGACGCAGGTTTCTTGCATGGTCACATGCCTGATGAAGGAGTCCAGTGTGGCTCTGAAACATTGCTTTTGTTACAATGATGTGATCGCTATATAAAGCTTTGGACCCATTTCGGAGATCCATGGTGTTCTGGTGACATTCTTTCGCTCTGATTACCTTTGCTTCCAGCTGCCGGTCGCTGCAGCGCCCATTTACACTTACAGCCCTTATTCAGGAATAGTACATAGAGATGTTTGGATGGGGCACAATTTCAGTGCTTGTAATTAAAGATGTGCTCAGGGTTTGGTCTGAACTTGGATTTGGACTGAACCTAGAAGGAAGCTGGGACTCCTACCCATACAACTAACTGTGGCCAGGACATTCTCCACCCAACAACTACATGTACACAAAGGGGTGGGGATGCTCGTAACATCATTGACCTAATTATTATTATACAGGATTTATATAGCGCCAAAAGTTTGCGCAGCGCTTTACAGTGTGAGAGCAAACAGTACAGTTACAATACAATTGAATACAGGAGGAATCAGAGGGTTCTGCTTGTTAGAGCTTACAATCTAAAAATGGGAGGGTCAAGTGATACAAAATGGGGGGATGAGCTGATGGAGCTGATTACATGAACAGTTGTTAGGTGGGAGGCAGGATAAGCTTTTCTGAAGAGAAACGTTTTCAGGGATCGCCTAAGAAGTTGACAAGAGTAGGAGACTGTTGGACAGATTGGGGTAGGGAATTCCATATGATGGGAGAGGCTCAGGAGAAGTCCTGCAGGCGAGCATGGGAGGAGGTGACAAGGAAACTAGAGAACAGGAGGTCTTAGGAGGAACAAAGTGTGATTCGGTTGGTATTTGAGACCAGGGGCGGACTGACTATTTGGAAACTAGGGCACTGCCCGAGGGCCCGGGGTCAGTAGGGGGCCCCATGAGATGCCCCTGGTACCTTTTTCATAGGCTTTTTTGAGTTTGGGCAAGGACACAGGGGCCCCATGATCCCCTATTGCCCGGGGACCCCAGGAGTTGTCAGTCCCCCCCTGTTTGAGACTAGGTTAGTGATGTAGCTGGGGGGCCGAGCCGTGGATGGCTTTGTAAGTTGTTGATATTTTGAATTTAATTAATTGGGTAAGTGGCAGCTAGAGCAGGGATTGGCAGAGAGGGGTGGCAGACACTGAACAGCTGGTAAGGTGGATGATTCTGGCAGCAGCATTCATAATATGGACACATGGCCATATTATGCCAATGTCATTGACTCATAGCGATGTGGTCTGAAAAGGTCAATCGTGTCAAAAGCATCCCTGTCCCTTTGTATACATGCTGATTGGGCAGCAGTTGGCAGAAGTGACATCTTAATTTTGGGTTTGGTCCAAATTCAAGTTCCAACAAAACTTTGGCTCATCCTTACTTGCTACAGGAGCTATATTTTTTGTAGATGTACCCCTGCTTCTTCCACTGATGCCTCTTCAAATCCAGGGCATGCATGGGCCAAAACAAACCAATTAATAATTGCATGAGTGATTATCTATGCCAGAAACAAGGGATGAACTCTTACTTCTTCAGATCCTTGTCCAAACCCATGTGAGCGAGAAGCTATCACTACACTGGGACAGTCATCTGCAGCTGGGACATTTCCCACTCCTCAGCAGCACATACAGGGGGCCAGTAATGTCTCAGTGCAGACCATTGGCCCAATACAGTGACAGCATCCTAATGGGCTCGCTCATGTGGTATTGAACTAGGATCCGAATACGCTCATTCCTGTCAGAGATCTATGATGATGTCATCCTGGCATAGGCGCTCTTCACATCTCGGCATGGACTGAACGTATAATGAGCTGCGCATGCACTGGTGACATCATCAATGATAACCACAATATCCCAGAACATTAAGGCTTTGCTGGCAGCAGATAATAGCAAAAGCAGTACGTTATATATACTTTAGTTAAGAAAAAAAGTTCCAACATCAATTTTACATCTACAGTACTTTAACCCATGTCATAGAATACCTGTACACCAAAGGGCAGCCTCACATGACATGTATATATAACCTCAGGTAAAAGCCATATTATATGGGCTAAGGTAAGTGACACCTACCTGTCACATGTGATAGCAGGAAGGACAGGAGGATGCTCTGCAGCAGCATTGCTGTGTCTATAGCCCGGGCCAGTGGCTGTATAAATCAGTCCAGGTGTAGGGGGCACTCCTCAGTCCAGGTATAGCAAGCTCTCCCTAGTCCATGTATAGAAGGCTGTCTCCAGACCAAGTGTATGAAGCTCTCCCCAGACCAGGTATAGAAGGCTCTCTCTAGACCAGGCATACGGGGCGCTCCTCAGTCCAGGTATAGAAAGCTCTCTACAGACCAGGTGTACGGGGCACTCCTCAGTCCAGGTATGGAAGGCTCTCTACAGACCAGGTGTACGGGGCGCTCCTCATTCCAGGTATGGAAAGCTCTCTCCAGACCAGGTGTACGGGGCGCTCCTCAGTCCAGGTATGGAAAGCTCTCTACAGACCAGGTGTACGGGGCGCTCCTCAGTCCAGGTATGGAAGGCTCTCTACAGACCAGGTGTACGGGGCGCTCCTCAGTCCAGGTATAGAAAGCTCTCTCCAGACCAGGTGTACGGGGCGCTCCTCAGTCCAGGTATAGAAAGCTCTCTACAGACCAGGTGTACGGGGCGCTCCTCAGTCCAGGTATAGAAAGCTCTCTACAGACCAGGTGTACGGGGCGCTCCTCAGTCCAGGTATGGAATGCTCTCTACAGACCAGGTGTACGGGGCGCTCCTCAGTCCAGGTATGGAAGGCTCTCTACAGACCAGGTGTACGGGGCGCTCCTCAGTCCAGGTATAGAAAGCTCTCTACAGACCAGGTGTACGGGGCGCTCCTCAGTCCAGGTATGGAAGGCTCTCTACAGACCAGGTGTACGGGGCGCTCCTCAGTCCAGGTATAGAAAGCGCTCTACAGACCAGGTGTACGGGGCGCTCCTCAGTCCAGGTATGGAAGGCTCTCTACAGACCAGGTGTACGGGGCGCTCCTCAGTCCAGGTATGGAAGGCTCTCTACAGACCAGGTGTACGGGGCGCTCCTCAGTCCAGGTATGGAAGGCTCTCTACAGACCAGGTGTACGGGGCGCTCCTCAGTCCAGGTATGGAAGGCTCTCTACAGACCAGGTGTAGAGGGTGCTCCTCAGTCCAGGTATAGCAAGCTCTTCCTAGTCCAAGTATAGAAGGTTCTCCCCAGACCGGGTGTATGAAGCTCTCCCCAGACCGGGTGTATGAAGCTCTCCCCAGACCAAGTATAGGGGGCGCTCCTCAATCCAGGTATAGAAGCTTCTCCCCAGCCCAGGTATAGGAGGTTCTCCCCAGCCCAGGTATAGGAGGTACAGGTCACCTCACGCCTGCCCTCGGCTTCTTGTAAACATCGTTATCAGCACGCTGTCGCCTCGTCCTCGGGTCATGTACACAGACAGGGCGATAATAGACGCTTTGTTCCTCCGTCCTCACCTTCCCAGAAGGACCCAGCCCACAGGAAACGGATGGAAGCAGACCTGTACACTCCCAGCTACTCATCACCGTATGAGGCGGGTCACAAGGCGCTGTGCCTCCCTCCAGGTGTACTCGGGATGAGGAGCCCTGCCCGCCCTTCTCTGCTCAGTGAGGGACGCCGTCTGAGCTCCCTGGTAATGAGATATAGAGTATATATATCCATATTCTTATCATTATGTACAAGTGACACAAAGTCCAGGCCGTGGAGAGAAGACCCTGGCTTTAACCCTTTTACTGCCAGAGCCGTGTTTGTGGTTTTTACATACATACTGACAACTCATGGGGCCCCCGGGCAATAGGGGATCATGGGGCCCCTGTGTTCTCGCCCACACCCGAAAAAGACTGTGAAAGGTACCAGGGGCATCTCATGGGGCCCCCTACTGACCCGGGCCCTCGGGCAGTGCCTGAGTGCTCAAATGGTCAGTCTGCCCCTGCATGGAAATCATGTTAGGTCTGGAGATTAGTTTAACCTTCCCCTCCCCCAAACATATACAGTGCCTTGAAAAAGTATTCATACCCCTTGAAATTGTCCACATTTTGTCATGTTACAACCAAAAACGTAAATGTGTTTTATTGGGGTTTTATGTGATAGACCAACACAAAGTGTTACATAATTGTGAAGTGGAAGGAAAATGATAAATGGTTTTCAACAGTTTTTACAAATAAATACCTGAAAAGTGTGGCGTACATTTGTGTTCAGCCCCCCGAAGTCAATACTTTGTTGAACCACTTTTTGCTGTAATTACAGCTGCAAGGCTTTTTGGGGATGTCTTCACCAGCTTTGCACATCTAGAGAGGGACACTTTTGCCCATTCCTCTTTGCAAAATAGCTCAAGCTCTGTCAGACTGGATGGAGAGCGTCTGTGAACAGCAATTGCCAAGTCTTGCCACAGATTCTCAATTGGATTTAGGTCTGGACTTTGACTGGGTCATTCTAACACATTAATATGCTTTGATCTAAACCATTGCATTGCAGCTCTGGCTGTATGTTTAGGGTCATTGTCCTGCTGGAAGGAGAACCTCCGCCCCAGTCTCAAGTCTTATGCAGACTCTTAACAGGTTTTCTTCTAAGATTGCCCTGTATTTGGCTCCATCTATCTGCCCATCAACTCTGACCAGCTTCCCTGTTCCTGCTGAAGAAAAGCATCCCCATACCACATGATGCTGCCACCACCATGTTTCACAGTGTGGATGGTGTGTTCAGAATGATGTGCAGTGTTAGTTTTGGTCCACACATAGCGTTTTGCTTTTAGGCTAAAAGTTCAATTTTGGTCTCATCTGACCAGAGCACCTTCTTCCACATGTTTGCTGTGTCCCCCCACATGTCTTCTCACAAACTGCAAGTGGGACTTCTTACGGCTTTCGTTCAACAATGGCTTTCTTCTTACCACTTTTCCATAAAGGCCAGATTTGTGGAGTGCATGATTAATAGTTGTCCTGTGGACAGATTCTCCTACCTGAGCTGTCGATCTCTGCAGCTCCTCCAGAGTTACCATGGGGCTCTTGGCTGCTTCTCTGATTAATGCTCTCCTTGCCCTGCCTTGTCAGTTTAGATGAATGGCCATGTCTTGGTATGTTTGCAGTTGTTCCATACTCTTTCCATTTTCAGATGATGGATCCAGTGCTCCATGAGATGTTCAAAGATTGGGATATTTTTTTATAACCTAACTCTGCTGGTGTGTTCCTTGGCCTTCATGATGCTATTTGTTCACTAATGTTCTCTAACATACTTCTGAGGCCTTATGAGAACAGCTGTATTTATACTGAAATTAACCACTTGCTGTCCAGAGGATTTACCCCCCCCCCGACCAGGCCATTTTTTGCGATACATAGCTGCGTTTTTTTAACTGACAATTGTGCGGTCATGCAATGCCACGCCCAAATTAAATTTATGTCCTTTTTTTCCCCACAACTAGAGCTTTCTTTTGGTGGTGTTTGATTGCCTGTGCATTTTTAACTGCGCTATAAAAAAAATGGACAATTTTTTAGAAAAATACAATAGTTTTGACTTTTTGCTATTTTGCTAAGAATGTAAAAAATAAACTTTCGTCATAAATTAGGCCAAAATGTATTCTACATGTCTTTGCTAAACAAAAAATCCCAATGTGTGTAAATTAATTGGTTTACGTGAGAGTTATAGCATTTACAAATTGTGGTATAGATACTGGAATTTATTTTTATTTTTTACTAGTAATGATGGCGATCAGCGACTTATAGAGGGACTGCAGTAGGCATTCTGACACTGGGGGGAACGGTCACTGAGATCCCCAGTGACATCAATGCAATGATCAGTGCTAATAAAAAGCACTGATACTGTACTAATGGCACTAGGCAGGAAGGGGTTAATATGTTGGGCAATCAAAGGGTTAACTGTGTGCTGTTTCACAGTAAGCTGTGTGTGTGCTTTCAACTGTAAACACACTGCTTTGTATGGCTCTGCGATGCAAATTAGCGACCTCACAGAACTGGTCTTTTTCCATGGGGCCGCTAATTTGCGTACCTGTCTTTCTGCTGGGAGCGCCAGCATGGCGAGCTCCCAGCACAAAGACCGGGGTGTCACTGAGAGCCACAGGCCCCATTCTAATGATTGGGACTTGGAACTCCTGATTCTGGGTCACCTGATCACTGTGATAACCCCCCCTTGTTTTCTCTTTCTGAATGGAGGAGAGAAACATTGTATCTCTCTCTGTCCTTTCAGACAGAAAAAAAAAAGTATGTGTAATAAATAAACCAAAATACAATATATGCACAGTAAACATAATACACATTAACATTGCACACTCTAACTGAAAGTGAAAAGTGCTCAGTATGAGTATGAATATTGGTAAAAGTAAAATCCACAATAAAGTGCAAAACAGGTCATGCGTTTGCTGACTAGATGGTGCCAAAATACAACATATGCACAGTGAAATAATACACAATAACATTGCACACTCTAACTGAAAGTGACAGGTGCTCAGTATGAGTATGAATATTGGTTAAAAGTAAAATCCACAATAAAGTGCAATAACAAAGTGCTTGACATTTAATGTGCAAACACCGCGATGTCAGTGCTTCAATTCTTCACTCCAAACATGATGCTTGTTAGCATGCCACACGTGTATATCGTAATCCAAAAGTGGCTAAAGTGCCTCCTCACCTTAACCATGTGACCCCTAAGGGCCACAATGCTTTAGGTAATATAGCTCCACCAGACTGGGGATCTCTGTAATAATACTCCTGTAGTATCACTCGATCTCCTCTGCCAGGTCACTTATGCCCTCAGATGGTAATACCCCCGGGATAATCACAAGGCCATAGAGAGGTAGACAAAGAGAGCCTCCATAGTGAAATGCCGTTTATTCCATATAGCAGATGAAAACAAGCCAAAAGAAAACACTCACAGTATAGCAGATCTCATACAGCAGGTCTCCCATGTACTGTGGGTGTACTGGAAGGTGCTGGGTGTTCAAAGATGGCGTCTGCCGAAAGTACGTCAGCGCGCTCTACGCGTTACTCCACGATATCATGTGGCTTCATCAGGACCCTGAAACTGAGCTGCAGTACGGTGGCCAAGACCATACAGCGGTTTAACAGGACAGGTTCCACTCAGAACAGGCCTCTCCATGGTCGACCAATGCAGTTGAGTGCACGTGCTCGGCGTCATATCCAGAGGTTGTCTTTGGGAAATAAATGTATGAGTGCTGCCAGCATTGCTGCAGAGGTTGAAGGGGGGGGGGGGAATCAGCCTGTCAGTGCTCAGACCATACGCTGCACACTGCATCAAATCGGTCTGCATGGCTGTCATCCCAGAAGGAAGCCTCTTCTAAAGATGATGCACAAGAAAGCCCGCAAACAGTTTGCTGAGGACAAGCTGACTAAGGACATGGATTACTGGAACCATGTCCTGTGGTCTGATTAGACCAAGATAAACTGATTTGGTTCAGATGGTGTCAAGCATGTGTGGCGGCAACCAGGTGAAGAGTACAAAGACAAGTGTGTCTTGCCTACAGTCAAGCATGGTGGTGGGAGTGTCATAGTCTGAGGCTGCATGAGTGCTGCCGGCACTGGGGAGCTACAGTTCACTGAGGGAACCATGAATGCCAACATGTACTGTGACATACTGAAGCAGAGCATGATCCCCTCCCTTCAGAGACTGGGCCGCAGGGCAGTATTCCAACATAACGACCCCAAACACACCTCCAAGACGACCACTGCCTTGCTAATGAAGCTGAGGGTAAAGGTGATGGACTGGCCAAGCATGTCTCCAGACCTAAACCCTATTGAGCATCTGTGGGGCATCCACAAATGGAAAGTGGAGGAGCGCAAGGTCTCTACCATCCACCAGCTCCGTTATGTTGTCATGGAGGAGTGGAAGAGGACTCCAGTGGCAATCTGTGAAGCTCTGGTGAACTCCATGCCCAAGAGGGTTTAGGCAGTGCTGGAAAATAATGGTGGCCATACAAAATATTGACACTTTGGACATTTTCACTTAGGGGTGTACTCACTTTTGTTGCCAGCGGTTTAGACATTAATGGGTGTGTGTTGAGTTATTTTGAGGGGACAGCAAATTTACACTGTTATACAAGCTGTATACTCACTACTTTACATTGTAGCAAAGTGTCATTTCTTCAGTGTTGTCACATGAAAAGATAGAATAAAATATTTACAAAAATGTGAGGGGTGTACTCACTTCTGTGAAATATTGTATATCATAAGAGGCATGGCGAGTTTTAATTTTTTTTACATTTTTGAAAATTAAGAAATTCAAAAAATTATTTTCACTATTTTTTTTTTTTACATACTGTCACCAGTGCAGTACAACGTCATCATAGAAAAAGTGTGGCGGTGATCAGGGACACTGATTGGTGACAGTACGAAAAAAAAAATTGATAATTTTTTTTTCAATTTTTTTTATTTTATTATTTTTTGTATTACATTTTTTTTCTCTTTTTTTAAGATTTTTTTTTTCATATTACACTATGAACAAAGTATAATGTTATAGTTTTTTTACACAATTTGATTGCTTATAGCAAATAATTTCTTTGCTATAAGAAAACATTTAACTGAATGAAATCGATTCATTCAGGTTTTTTTGTTGTGATTAGCTGTGATTGGCCATGACACAAATGGGCTGTAGTTGACCCAGCCTGTGCATGTGGTCACTGTGACCATTTACAGCTAGATACACTTGTATACAATGGATGGCATGAAAGGAAGCCATCCATTGTTCACAATTGTCATGTGACCTGCTGTGATTGGTCACAGCAGGTCACATGGTACTGTCAATGGGCCGGTACACAGATCAGTCACCGGTTGTGTTCGAGGTACACAGCCGGTGACAGATCTCACCACAGCGTGGCCCTGCGGGCACCCGCAAGACGCAATTCGGGAAGGACGTCATTTGACGTCCACCCGGATTGTCGAGAGTCCCTCCCCCGGCCATCATTTTTCCTTTTGCCTGGGCGGGAAGTAGCTAAAAACTCTATTTTATTAAAACATAGTGGCCACTCATATAATAAAGGTGTCAACTGCACCAGATATATTGTGCAGAAAGATCCAATGATGTATAAATGCAAGTCAGCAAAGATAAGTCCCACTCATCTGCAATGACACTGTAGTGGTGTATCGAGTGTGTCGTGATGTCATCAAGCCCCTCCTCTACACGTTGCACCACAGGGTCACGTGGCATCCTCAGGGGGATATGATTGGATGCCATCACGCTCTGAGCTTGTATATAGCAGCCAGTGGCCATTTTCTTGTAGCCTCCATGTGACTTGCCCTGACCAATCAACTGCTCCTGCGGCCATTTTATTGTATTCCAATACATATTAACATGCAGACTACAGCAACCAGTTTCTTAAAGTCCCCATGTGTCTTACCTCAACCACTCTACAGCTCCCATTTTATTGTAGTTTGACAAAAACAACACCGCAGAATAACTCACCAATGAAGATATCACCCCTCTCTTCTACACTCAAGCGTCCCGCGGTTATATTAATTTAGTCCCACAAATACTACCACCATGGATTGGATGCAATATCTAACTTATTACAACCACCTCCCTTTATACTTTACACAAGGCCATAGAAATGCAGACATTACTAACACCCCAGGGATTAAATTTATGCATTCACAACTAGATATTGCTCTCCAATGTTGGTATCAAAACATACATGCGTAACATAATACCATATTGCACTCCCATTACTTCCAAATATGAAGCAAGGCTACACTGGTGCAACAGTATACAATCACACATGGATATCTCAATCCAATCATTACAGATGTACTGTATATTAATGATAACATATAGTCGTGAATCACCGTAGCTGATAAATGTAATCTCCCATAGCCAATATGACAGCAAAGCAACAAGAATATATTAATCACTTATAAAACACATTGGGGTTTATTTACTAAAGCTGGAGAGTCCAAAATCAGACTCCCTTCTGCATAGAAACCAATCAGCTTCCAGGTTTCATTGCCAAAGCTTCATTGAACAAGCTGAGGTTAGAAGCTGATTGGTTTCTATGCAGAAGGGAGTCTGATTTTGGACTCTCCAGCTTTAGTAAATAAACCCCATTGGGTCAAACTCTGCATTTAAACCATTTAGGACCAAAGATCCCAATTCATAGATCCATCGAGATTCTTTCTTACTTAACTCCCTAATCTTATGATTCCCCCCTCCAATGTTTTTTATGTTTCCACCCCCCAGAATTGTAATAAACTGTAATACCTTTGATGAACCAATCTAAAATGGTTGGACAAATAGTGATCTTTGTAACCTCTACCTATATTGTAAACATGCTCCTTTATTCTCTCTTTTAATGCTCTTAGTCATACCTACATAAAAAAAATCTGCAGGGACACATCAACATATACACTACTCCTTTAGTGTGACAAGATATAAAATCCCTGATCACATACTGTCGTGCTGAAATCGTGTTACTGAATGTCTTTCTTCTATTATTATTCTTAACCGTAATACAGCTATGACAATGGCCACAGGCATAGAAGCCTTTTCCATCAAAAAAATTAAATTTATTGTTGTCATTCTGAGGATCTATTATATTTGCACTAACCTATCCTTCAGAGTGGGTGCTCTTTTATATACAAATATCAATATACGATTTTAAAAGTTTACCCTGATTTAGAATGGGCCAGTATTTGCGTATAATTTGTTCTACTTTTTTGTGTTGCATATTTTAGTCCATTACTAGTTCTCTGTCTTCATTTTTTCTTTATTTGTCTCTTAACATATCTGCTCTGTTTATATTACTAACTAATTTCCTTTCCTTTTTAAGAAGCACTGTATCATATCCTTTATTGGCAAACATATTAATAAGCTTATTGGTCTGCTCTTTAAAATCCTCATCCTGAGTGCAATTCCTTCTAATTCTTATAAATTGCCCTTTCGGGATGTTGATCAGCCAGGGCTTATAATGACAACTGTTATTCGGTATATAAGAATTCCTATCTGTATTTTTAAAATACATTTTAGTGATTATTTTATTCTCACTGACCATCACTTCCAGATCAAGAAAATGTACATTAATATCTACTGATAACTGGATATTCCTGTTGTTATTATTAAATTCATCAATAAATATATTGATGTCATCTTGCACCCCATTCCACAAGAATATCAAGTCATCAATGAACCTTCTGTATAATTTTATCTCTGGTCTAAGGGAATGGAAGATGCATTCCTCCTTCCATTTGGCCATATATATATATTGGCCACACTGGGCGCAAATTTTGCTCCCATAGCGACTCTGTTATGATCCGCCAGGCGGAGCCTTCCAGCTACCAACTGACAGACCAACCCAGAGCGTGGGGTCTAAGCCCGGGCTGTGCCTTCACCAGGGCCCCTGATGGTGGGGATGGACTTGAAACAGTCCCGGGCCAGGTCACGACCTCTGAGCGGGCCCACCAGCGGCTGAGGAGGCCTCCGGGGATGTGTGTAGGTACCGGGAGAGCCAGATATGAAGAGGATGGCGGCCCCAGCAGGGTGGTACGGATAGTGGTCCCGTGGGGGTAAGCGGGGTACCGAATCGGCGGGCAAGGAGTAGTCGGGTCACATGCAGGGTCGGCCAGGTAAATCAGTCCGTAGAATAGTCAGGATAATCCGAGTCAAAACACAGGAGCGGGCAGAATAGTCAGGAGAAGCCGGGTCAATCACAGGAGCGGGTAGAATAGTCAGGGCAAGCCGGGTCAATCACAGGGGCAGACAGCGTAGTCAGGGTCAAAAACAGGGTCACAAAACGGGTGCAGGAACTCAGGATCACAGGAAGACCTTGCGGCAATTGGTGACAGTGCAGGGCATCTTTAAATAGTGCGCCCTGCACTGTCATTGGCTGGCTAGGACGCGCCCCCGGCTGTCATTGGATGCCTGAGGCGCGCCCGCGGCTCTCTACTGCGCATGCGCGGCTCCCTGTCAGCCGCGGCTCGCCGGGACCTAGTGCCCGTGTGCCGGCGCGATCCGCCGCCAGTGCGCATGCGCGGGGGGCGGCGTCGTGACACAGGACTCCGGAGCCGCGATCCCTGACATTGCCCCCCCCCAATGGGCACCCTCTGGGAGCCCCACTGATCTCTCCACCGCGGGTGACCACGAAAAAACTCCCGGATGAGCCTGGGTGCGTGAATGTTCTGGGCGGGTTCCCATGAGTTCTCCTCAGGGCCATAACCCTTCCATTTTATCAGGAACTGTGTCTGGCCCCCAATCTTTCGGCAACTGAGGATAGTCTCCACCTTGTATTCCTCCTGGTCACCTATGGTGACTGCCTCGGGAGGTCTGGATTCACGGTCCGGGAAGGAATCCGGTCTGGATGGCTTCAGGAGAGATACATGGAACACAGGATGTATCTTGAAGGTCCGCGGAAGCTCAAGTTCGTAGGCCACCTTGTTGACTACACGCTTTACCGGAAATGGGCCAATGTACTTGGGTCCCAGCTTCCTTGAAGGACACAGCATCTTCAAGTTGGTCGTTGCCAGCCACACCTGATCCCCTGGTTGAAGCAGTAATTCTCCTCTTCTTTTCCTGTCGAACGCCCTCTTACTGTCCTCTTGGGCTTTAGCGATGGCTTCCTGAATTGTTTTGTTATTGACAGAAAAGAAGTTCAAGACGTCTTGAGACGCCGGTACCGGATTTTCAGGCATCAGATCAGGGAGAAATGTGGGATGATACCCGTAATTGGAGAAGAACGGGGATTGCCCCGTCGCTGAGTGACTTGAGTTGTTGTACGAGAATTCTGCGGACGGCAACAACGTCAGCCAGTCATCCTGAAGGTAGGACGTGTAACATCGTAAGTATTGCTCCAGCGTTTGGTTGGTCCTCTCGGTTTGGCCGTTGGTCTGTGGATGGTAGGCGGATGAAAGCGACAGCTTGATTCCCAGTGCCTTACACAAGGCGTTCCAGAACCTGGAGGTGAATTGGACTCCCCGATCTGACACTGTATCTTCGGGAACCCCATGAAGCCTCACTACTTCCTTAATGAAGATTCGTGCCGTTTCTGGTGCCGATGGGGTCTTCTCCAGGGGTATAAAATGTGCCATCTTTGAGAAGCAGTCCACGACCACCATTATTGCTGTGTAGCCTTGGGATGGTGGGAGTTCGACCACAAAATCCATGGCTATCATTTGCCAGGCCCGCTTGGGTATTGGTAATGGACGTAACAATCCCCATGCCCGGCTCCTGGAGGGCTTGTTCCTTTGACAGGTGGAGCAGGTCTGGACGTAACGCTCGCAGTCCTTATTCATGTTCGGCCACCAGAACGAGCGCCGTAGTAGTTCCAGAGTTTTCGCAACCCCGAAGTGACCTGCCATTTGATGGTCGTGGCAGTGCCCTAGGACCAAGGTTCGCACTTCTTCTGGGACCATGATCCGGTCTTCCTTCCAAAACAGCCCACCATGGTTCAGGAGGGGTGACCCAGACGGAACTGGTAGTCCTATAGAAGCGTCGAGAAGTCTGGAACAAAGTTCCGTTTGTAGAGCGAGGAAACTTCCGGATGGTAAGATGGTGTCAGGTACCACTGCGTCGTCGGGGTCCTCAAACATGCGGGACAGAGCGTCTGGTTTTGTGTTCTTAGTACCGGGTCGGTACGTTATATGGAATGTGAATCGCGAGAAGAAAAGAGCCCATCTTGCCTGGCGAGGTCTCAGTCGTCTTGCTGTTCTTAAATATTCAAGGTTTTTGTGATCTGGGAATATTAGGATTGGGTGTGTGGCTCCTTCCAGTAAGTACCTCCATTCTTCTAGAGCGGATTTGATGGCCAGGAGCTCCCAATCTCCAATATCATAGTTACGTTCTGCCGGTGTCAACTTCCTGGAGAAGAACGCCACGGGGTGCAGTAGTTCCTTGGTTCCATTTCTTTGGGACAGAACCGCTCCTACCGCGTTCTCAGAGGCGTCCACTTCCAAGACATATGGGAGAGAAGAATCCGGGTGGCAGAGAATGGGAGCAGAAGTGAACAACTTCTTGAGCTTCTCGAATGCCGTCTGAGCTTCGGGAGTCCACTTAAAGCGGACCCCTTGTTTCGTCAGTTGCGTGATCGGGGAGACCAGACCGGAGAAGTTCCTAACAAACTTTCTATAAAAGTTGGAAAAGCCGATGAAACGCTGTACCCCTTTTTATCGGCGGGTATTGGCCAATCTAAGATCGCCGTGACCTTCTGGGGATCCATCGCGACCCCCGCGGAAGAGAGAACCAGTCCCAAGAACGTGATTTCGCGCTGCTCGAAACAGCACTTTTCTGCCTTGGCGTATAGCCCGTGTTGACGCAACCGTTCTAATACCCGTAATACGTGACCTTGATGAACCTCCAGTGAAGGGGAGAAAATTAGGATGTCATCCAAATAAACCACCACAAAAACATCGAGGAAATCACGAAAAACATCGTTGATAAAATGCTGGAAAGTTGCCGGTGCATTACAGAGCCCGAACGGCATCACTAAATATTCATAGTGACCGAATCTCGTACGGAAGGCCGTCTTCCACTCATCCCCCTCCCTGATACGGACAAGGTTATAGGCCCCCCGCAGGTCTAGTTTAGTAAATATCATTGCTGATCTTAATCTCTGGAGGAGCTCGGGGACTAGTGGTAAGGGATAACGATTTTTTACCGTTATCTTGTTCAGATCACGGTAGTCTATGCAGGGCCGTAACGATTTGTCCTTCTCTACGAAGAACAACCCGGCCCCGGCTGGGGATATGGATGGACGAATAAATCCCTTCCTAAGGTTCTCGTCAATATATTCCCTCAGTACTCCCGATTCCGTTTCTGACAAAGGAAAGATACGGCCGAATGAGATTTCAGATCCGGGTAGGAGGTCTATGGGGCAATCGTATGAACGGTGCGGGGGAAGAACGTCAGCTCCTCGCTTACTGAAAACGTCTAAGAAGTCATAATAGGCCGGGGGAATAGTCTGGGATAGATTGACATCGCCATCCACGCACAGGAGGAACCGGGGACCCACGGATCCTGCGACGTGGCAGTGATTCAAACAGTAAGGTGACCTAAATTGAATCGTTCCCCTTTCCCAGTCAATCTGGGGGTTATGGGCCCGCAGCCAAGGGAGCCCCAGAATGACTGGAAATAGGGGAGATGCGATGGCATCCAAACGGAGGAACTCCTGGTGATGGTCTGCCATTGTGGTGAAAATGGGTGGTGTCTCCTGGTCCACCACCCCTGATTTTATACTGGACCCGTCTGCCAAGAAGATGTTGAACCCCCTTTCTTTGGTCTGAAGTGGTATTTTTTGCCGGTGGGCAAAAGTCAGGTCGATAAAACAACTACAAGCTCCTGAGTCAACGATTGCGGTCACCGACAGTGTTCTTCCCGGGAGCTGTAAAGACACAGGTATGGCCAGGTAATTTGACTGATCATCCCTTCCTGCCGGTAAGGTAAAAGAAAAGGAAGCGGACTTACTCATTTTTGCAGGACAGGAGCGCACCTGATGACCAGCTTCCCCGCAGTACAGGCATAGGTTCAGCGATCGTCTCCTTTGACGTTCCTCGACCGATAAGTGGGAACGGGCCAGTCCCAGTTGCATGGGTTCCGGGTTGTCCCCCGATTCCGTGCTTTGGGGATGGTTCCCTGGGGTTGGAGCTGTGTCTCTTGGTGGGATCCATGCCACCCTTTGACCCTGGCTGCTCCTTTCCAGCCGACGTTCCCTTAACCTACGGTCAATCTGGATGGCCAACTCAATCAGTTTTTCCAGGGAGTCAGGTAGGCCTACTCGTGCAAGTTCGTCCTTGAGAGATTCAGACAGTCCGATGCGGAACTGGTGACATAAGGCCGCATCGTTCCATCTGGTGTCTCCCATGCATCGCCTAAAATCGGATGCGTATTCTTCGGCTGCCCGGCGGCCTTGCCGCAGAGAGTATAGGGTAGCCTCTGCGGAGGCAGCCCGCTGAGGGTCGTCATACAATACTGCCATGGCCTGAAAGAACTCGGTCATGGAGTCAAGCTGGGGGTCGCGCCTCTCCATCAGACGGTGAGCCCAATCCTGGGGCTCATCCTGAAGGAGAGAGACTATAAACCCCACCTTGACGGTCTCGGTGGAGAACGTGCGGGGCTGCAAGTCAAAATACAGGGTGCAAGCGTTTCGGAAGGCTCGGAAGCGGCTCCGGTCACCACGGAACCGTTCCGGCAGGGGAACGCGGGGCTCAGGAGCTGAGGGTGTGGCAACCGCTCCGGATGCCGGGGTAGCGGGTGGTTCCACAGATGGAGAACTCTGAGCAGGGGGAGTCTGGGGGGCTAACGTCTCCATGCGGTCCTCCAGTCGGGCGCAGCGACTGTGGAAGTTCTGGAAAGCCTGGGTCAAAGTTGCCAGGTGCTGGCAAATATCCTCTAGGGACGCCGGTCCACTTCCTGGCTCTGTCATGGCCGCAAGGTACTGTTATGATCCGCCAGGCGGAGCCTTCCAGCTGCCAACTGACAGACCAACCCAGAGCGTGGGGTCTAAGCCCGGGCTGTGCCTTCACCAGGGCCCCTGATGGTGGGGATGGACTTGAAACAGTCCCGGGCCAGGTCACGACCTCTGAGCGGGCCCACCAGCGGCTGAGGAGGCCTCCGGGGATGTGTGTAGGTACCGGGAGAGCCAGATATGAAGAGGATGGCGGCCCCAGCAGGGTGGTACGGATAGTGGTCCTGTGGGGGTAAGCGGGGTACCGAATCGGCGGGCAAGGAGTAGTCGGGTCACATGCAGGGTCGGCCAGGTAAATCAGTCCGTAGAATAGTGAGGATAATCCGAGTCAAAACACAGGAGCGGGCAGAATAGTCAGGAGAAGCCGGGTCAATCACAGGAGCGGGTAGAATAGTCAGGGCAAGCCGGGTCAATCACAGGGGCAGGCAGCATAGTCAGGGTCAAAAACAGGGTCACAAAACGGGTGCAGGAACTCAGGATCACAGGAAGATCTTGCGGCAATTGGTGACAGTGCAGGGCATCTTTAAATAGTGCGCCCTGCACTGTCATTGGCTGGCTAGGACGCGCCCCCGGCTGTCATTGGACGCCTGAGGCGCGCCCGCGGCTCTCTACTGCGCATGCGCGGCTCCCTGGCAGCCGCGGCTCGCCGGGACCTAGTGCCCGTGTCCCGGCGCGATCCGCCGCCAGTGCGCATGCGCGGGGGACGGCGTCGTGACACAGGACTCCGGAGCCGCGATCCCTGACAGACTCCTTCCTTCTGTAAATAATATTTCTGGTTATACCAAAATAGTTATGCATCAAACAGAAGACCAAACTTTTTATAATAATTTTTTTTGTGTCTGAGATAACCCACTATTTTTATTCAATATCCATTTAACTGCTTCCATTGCCCCATCATGGTTAATATTGGTGTTAAAAGAGGCAACATCAACTGTCACCGATTGTGTCATTAGAGACCTCTACCAATTTGTAAAAGTTGCAGTATGTGCTTAGTATCCTTCAAATATGCCCGTGTCCCATGCACCATAGGTTGTAAAAAAGAAATCAATGTATTCTCCTAAACATGTGGATAGAGAATCTATCCCATTAACAATGGGTCTTCCTAGTGGATTCTGACTTTGTGTATTTTAGGAATACAGTACATTACTGGCATCCTACATACTGATGGTATAAGATATCTTTCCACTTGCTTATTTAATACTCCTTTCTTAATCCCATAATGAATTACTTTTTTCTCCAGTTCTTTATTATATTGTCTGGTGGGATTACTCTGCAAAACCTCATAAGTGTTACTATCACTCAATAACCTTTCCATTTCATTGGTGTATTGCTTCTTATTAAGAATGACAATCCTTCCCCCTTGCCAGCTGGACGGATCACCAGATTTTTCTTCAATCTAGGGACTTGATGCCCTTTCTAATGGCCCCCTCCTCATATACTTTTTTTAATGGGTAATTTAGCTAAATCCTCAATTACCAACTTCCTAAACATATCTGTATACCTATTCTCATTAATGTTAGGACAAAAAGTAGAATGGTTCTTCAAATTAGAGTGTGTCTCTTCATTAACTACGTTAATCGCATTACTGTGCATAAAATTACTTAATACTCAAATTTCTAACTAACTTTTGTATACCTATATATGTTTCAAACGTATTTAATCCTTTTATAGGAGCATATTTCAAACCCTTATCTAATACCTCCAGTTTCCCTTTTAGAAGAGGTATACTACGTAGGTTAAAAATCCCTTTTCCTACTACTCTCTCCTTCTTTTTCTGCTGTTGTTGGACTCTCCTCCCTGCCCTTCGGCCTCTCTTTTTTCCTCTTTCCTGTATCGTACTGTTGTGTTGGGGCCCCCTCTTGGACCTAAAAAAGGTTTTGGTGAGTAATAATATTCCTAATCAACCCTATGTTGTAACCAGGCATACCTGTTATTGGTCGGTACATCATTACACATATATGGGGGTTTCCTAAATCTCGTTATCTGGGGTTTGCGACCATTGTATTTTGTTGGTGACCATATTGATATGGATTCCTCTGTTGGTGATGAAATTGCTCATTGCTATAATTGTTGTACTGCGGTCTGCCTCCATTGTGAGGTTGCCCATTTCCATAAATATTATACTGTGATCCACTGTTTTTAATGGTCCCTGACCTATATTATCTTCACTTCTCTGTGTGTTATGCATCGGACCACTATGGGGTTCTCTTCTTGGTGTATAATTGTACCCCTTATTTACCACACTAAATGTTTGTTGAACAAGGGTTCTAAGCAAACCATTTTTTTCTTTTGGGGTACCTACATGCCTTCCTCTATCTGGCGAGGTATTAGTTGAGCCAACCGCATTCTCCAGGGGCAAATTTTACCACCTAAAGTCCTGCTTGACTTGATAATCCCCCACATCTCTCTGATATTTCTTTTACTTTTTGATTTTTTTATCTTGGTCTTCTTTTCTCCAAATGTTTGTTCAACTCATTGGTCAATTTATTAAAATCCACATGATTTTTAAAAGGATCTATTTTCTCTTTATATTCCTTAATGATCACTTCAATTTTGTGCACGTTCCTTTGTTTTCTCTTAGTTAAAAATTCTAATACCTCCTTTCCTTTTGCGTTAAAAAATGAATACCATTCTTCTACATCTTCCTCCTCTATCAGCCCATCATTGATGGGAACATTCTATCTCAATTTTCTAGGGATAATCCCATCCTTAATATACTGCTCCGAGGTGACCAAATCCCACCATAGATTAATTTTTTTATCCATTATGTGCTTTAACCTTTTTATCCAAAAAAATCTCTTCCAAATTAATCTCCTTGTGCTCCAAAAATTCCCAAACTCTATCCATTACTGCTACAAGTGAGTATTGTGAGTGAGAATAATACACAACTGTGATGAACAATCTCTCCCGAGTGGTGTGAAACTATGAGCTACAATCCTGAAAGTGACTTGCACTACCACAAACTCATAACATGTGCACAAATACAAATTATATACATACAGTGCCGCGCTTCCTACATCACATATTAATAAAACCAAAAAATGTGTAAACATAAATCGATGTGAAATGGTGACTACAAATCATGAAACACAAAAGTCTCTAAGTAGTGTTTAACCTCCCTAGCGGTCTGATTATGTCAGTATTTCTGTGCTCAAAGCGGTACATTTTTTTTGCATGGAAATATGTAGTTTTTTTTATTGTAGGACTGTAATTTTTAGGAATAACTCACTGAAATCTGTCCAAACAAGAGTCTAGTAAACATCCCGGGTATGTTAAAATTTTAAACACGAAATCATAAATTATAATTTAATAAATAATCATAAAAAATAATATAATAATTTTAATTCAATAATATAATCAAACCAAAAACACTGAAATTTTAAATATAGCGGCAAGTTCGCACATCACTGAGCAAAGTCGCAAAATCGTTTTCAGTGTCTGATGACGAATTTCCCCACGAATCATCACTCAATTCTGCAAGTAGTTCTAATTTACTATTGTTGTTCTCTAGCTGGTGTAAAACTGCTTTTGACCTAAAGGGACGCTTTTTGGATGCCATGGGGATTTCTCAGTTTCAAGGCAGAAAGAACAGTAAAAATGCAGGCAGGGCACAGGACAAAGCACTAGGGACAAAATATATGTGAAATGGTTTGATACAGTAATGTTTTACTATGTGATTTTAGTATACCATATTTTTCGCTCCATAAGTAGCACCTGACCATAAGACGCACCTAGGTTTTAGCGGCTGAAAACAGGAAAAAAAATATTCTGAACTAATGGACTGCAGACATAGTACAGGAGATGACCAGAGACTGCGGACACAGTACAGGAGATGACCAGAGACTGCGGACACAGTACAGGAGATGACCAGAGACTGCGGACACAGTACAGGAGATGACCAGAGACTGCGGACAGTACAGGAGATGACTGCTGACCTTTGGGGAGGGGGGGGAGCGGGTACCTGAATTTGACAGGTACCCGCTCTTACTTCCGTGGAGTTGTTCTTTGACCTTACCTGTTCCTCCATCCAGCCGCACGCTGTCTTCCCGGCTTCTGTAGTGTGGGCGCTGGGCTTGACAGCCGGGTGCCCAGTGCGCATGAGCGAGAAGCGCTGCGCTTTGTGACTGGTCCGGCGGCTTCTGGGACCTGTCATGTGTCCCAGGTGCCACCTTACCATTCACAAAGAACACCGCTTCTTGCGCATGCGCACTTGGCACCCGGCTGTCAAGCCCAGCGCCCACACTACAGAAGCCGGGAAGACAGCGCGCCGCAGGAACAGGTAAGGTCCCGCTACAGAGCTGAGCGGCCGGCCCAGTATTCTGACACGGCGGCGGTGGAAATACCGGACCGGCTGCTCCATATTCGTTCCATAAGACGCACTCACATTTTCCCCCTTTTTTTGGGGGAAAAAAAGTGCATCTTATGGAACGAAAAATACGGTATATAGTGAATGTCGCTTTGTCATTTTTACATTTCCCACCAGTTCTGTTCCCGTACATCCTGACGTTGCAGGGAACGGAACCCAGAAGACAGATGGCGGCATCAACCGGAGGAAATTGCCGGGGACGCTGCAGGGGGGACATGGCAGGAGCGCAGGACAAGGTAAGTGCAGAAGGGATCCCAGAGCAGCACTGCAGGGTATTCCTGAGTGTAGCTCGGGGTTACCGCTTGTGGTACTGAAACTCTACCCCGAGCTACACTCGGGAATACCTCCAGGGAGGTTAATGATTTGTAGTCACTATTTCACATTGATTTATGTATACACATTTTTTTAGTTTTTTTAATATGTGATGTAGGAAGCTTAGCACTGTATGTACAGTCAGGTCCATAAATATTGGGACATCGACACAATGATGACTTGCTTCACTGATAGTGACAGCTCTTTGGATCTCATCTTGAGAGTTGACAGCAACAGATTCCAAATGCAAATAGCACACTTGAAATGAACTCTGGACCTTTTATCTGCTCATTGTAATTGGGATAATGAGGGAATAACACACACCTGGCCATGGAACAGCTGAGAAGCCAATTGCCCCATTACTTTTGGTCCCTTAACAAGTGGGAGACACATATGCAAACTGTAGTAATTCCTTCACCGTTCACCTGATTTGGATGTAAATACCCTCAAATTAAAGCTGACAGTCTGCAGTTAAAGCACATCTTGTTCATTTCATTTCAAATCCATTGTGGTGGTGTATAGAGCCAAATGTTAGAATTGTGTCGATGTTCCAATATTTATGGACCTGACTGTATATAGTTTGTAGTTGTATTAACCCTACTGCATTAGTAGCTTGCAGGGTGAGGGTCGGGATGGACTGAAAAGGATTTTAACTAAAAGAAGAGGAATCTGCACAAAGGATGCATCCTACTGACTAATCTACAAGGGTTGAACAAAAATATGGAAACACTACATAATTTACAGGTGTGAAATTGATGGAAATTTCATGTTGAAAGAGGAAGTGATGTAACTTTTTTACTTCCACTGTGTGATGAGACACCTAACTAACCTGTGGGAAGCCTCACTTTTGTCATTTACTGCATGCGCTGCTAGTAACACGGAGTCGTATCAGAGCTTACTGAGTTTCAGAGAGGGTAAATTCTTGATGCCCGCTTAGCTGGTGCCACTGTTGCAAATTTATTTGTGGTGTCGTGAGGTATAGTATCATAGGTTATGACAGCTGTAACAGACCAAACCAGGACAGGGTTTTTGGAGGGGACTAGGGGCTAGCCTTCTACCCACTGACTATGGCCCATGGAGAGAGCAAATCATTCTCTAATGAAGGACAGGAACGCGATGAACGTTGAGAGTGAGGCTTGGATAATTTCTCTGAATAAATACAGCTTCCCTTCTGGAGTGGATGGAAAGGTGTAATATTAATCTTATACAGGTTAGTGGTCAGAGGAAATAAGGGGGCCCTCCTACAGACTGGGTTGGAAAATCTCCTCCACTTGAGACAGAAATATTTATCAACAATCTACCTCAAGAAATCTACGCTGATTAATTAATTTCACTTCTTCAGACTGTTGGAATGTTGTATGAGTTTTTTCTTATGATGGACAGATTATACAAGTGAAAGCAAACACCTGAAAGACAGCATGTGTAATGTACTTTGTGTATTCAGTGGTGTGGGCTTGTTGCTGGGCTGTCTGAGGTGGGCTCCTGGCTCGTCTGGGTGCTTGGCTGTGTCTTCGCTTACTGTTAATTAGAACACTGTTACATATTAGTTGCTAGCTCTTGCTTAGATTTCTGTTAATTAGATCAATGTTAGCTGTTGGCTATACTGTTTGCACTGTTTAGGATAATGTGATCAAGCTCTTACCTAATCAGTGTGGGATGTTTATCCCAATGTGTAATATTTGTTTACACATACACAAGCAATACTACAGACCAGCATGAGAGAAGGTGACAAGGAAGCTAGAGAGCAAGAGGTTCTCCCATTTAAATATGTGATGTTTTCATTGGCTGTTTAATTTAGCCAAGGATCTCAGACCTTCGGGAAATCTCCTGTTTTTTGTTATTTAGTAAAGCTTTGTCATTGGCCACTGATTGTCATTGATCATTATAAAGTTAATTTCTGAAATTAACCAGTTCCATACTTCAGTACAGACAACCAGAACTAAGACCAGACAGCCAGGCCTAAAACTAGTTGAGGAAGTCAGCCTGCAGTACAATTTGTTCTGCCTTTATGATGGACTCCTTTATCAGTCTTGGGGTGACTAATTATTCTCCAGAAGTGGGGAAAATTGTGAATGAAAGTGAACTCCAAGTTTATAGCTGAGGCTATTTTTTAAGGCAGGCTAAGTTTATATTTATACATAGACATTTGTTTTTCATACTATCTTTACTTTTTATTGAGGTTTTACTATTTAATTTGTGGCCCTCCAGCTGTCGTAGAACTACAAGTCCCATGTGGCATTGCAAAACTGACAGTTACAAGCATGACTCCCAAAGGCAGAGGCATGATGGGACTTGTAGTTCACCAACAGCTGGAGGGCCACAGTTGCCCACCCCTGGCTTAGACTATACTTAACCATGTTCTTTTATGCCATGCCCAATATCTGCATTTTTTTGCTTTTTCAGGTTGTCCCTCTTTGTCAGTCTCTGTTAGGAGCAATGATTACATTGACAAATATATGCAAATTTTAGAAAGTACTCATGCTGTCATCGTTCAGTAATAGATTTTAAGCATTAACACTATTATCTTGTCTTATTGCAATTTAGATGTGTAGACATTTGTGGAAGGTAAAGTGTTTGTTGATGTGAGATTGAGTGACTGGGCATTGGTAACTGGAGGGGCTCAGGGAGATTTACTGTAAGGTAGATGTTTCCTATTCAGGAGTTTATTATCGCCTCTTTTTTACTACATGCATAACTATATTAGCGCTGGATACATTTTGTACAAATGTATAGTTAACAACATCCTGCATCCAGTAAAATTGTTGTTTACTTATGGGTAACTGTAAAGTTACCGCCATCTGCTGGTTACAAAAGAAATATACCCGTTAAAGTACACAGCACAGTTCTAAGTATACAGTGTAAAAGTCAATCTATGTTTATCTTACGTTTTCTTTATTCAATGTCAGCACTAATGATGAGGAGTTAAACATACACTATATTACCAAACTTATTGGGACACTCCTCCAAATCATTGGATTCAGGTGTTCCAATCACCTCCATGGTCATAGGTGTATAAAATCAAGCACCTAGGCATGCAATAGAGTGAAAGCAGACCCAAACTGTCTCTCAAGGAATACTTCTCTGCCAATGTGAATGGCTGTTCTAGACTCCAAAGGAGGATGATTAACCCACAGAAAGAAAAAAAATTCCCACATAGTGAACTAAATTTTTATGAAGTCATTTATTAAAACAATTATTTATACTCACAAGTAACAAGTGAATAAAAGCAAGCATTGAGACATAAATATGGTCCAGTCCCAAGTAAAATAAAGGCACTTTATACACAGGAATTAACAGCCGGCTCGCTCTGTGTGTACAGGGACTCTTAAACACTGCATTCCACCCTTATCGTTGCTCCATCTAAAGTGTTTTGTCACTATGGAGACTTCCTAAGAGGATTCTGTTGCAGTGCACTTATCACAAGGTGGAAAGTTTTTGGTTGCATGATATCTGTTTACAGAAGAGAGCAATACAAGACTGAAGTGGACACTTTGGGGTAGATTCACTAAAATTGACCGTACTGTAGATCACCTTCCACCGAGCGAATACACTAAGCTAAGGGTCGGGAGTTAATGGTATAAGGGGCAACCTTTATATCAGTGTGTCCCCCCTTGCCTTACCTTATTCACTCCCCCTATATCAGATTCTCCCCCCCATTAGACATCACTGAGCACCCGGCCCACCATACTCCCCAGCCCCCCCCCCCCCAAACATCTGGTTGAGCCCAGCTTCGAAACTGAACTTGAATGGCTCCGAAACGGGCCATTTTTTTTTACAGGTTTTACAGTTTGTAAATTGCCCAAAATTTACAGATGGTTGGCTACCCTGCTGAGGGAAAATGGATATCGTAAAAGCAAATTTTGGCTGAAGTCATCTGCAAGAGACCTCTGCCTCCCTCACAGTTTCAAAATCTACACGTAATTCATAAAATCAGCCAGGACCAAGATATGGTACTATTGAGCAAATAAAATATTGAGCAAATCAAGGTCACACATGACCAGGCTATTGTATACAGAAGACATGATAGCTGCCCCCACCTCTTAGTTGACAGACCTATCTGAAAGATTCCATGTTTAGTATCTTTTGGAATGGGAATTCAGTGCTGGACAATAATCTACCAGTTCCCAGAATGGAAACTGCACATAAGTCGAAGATATATCTGTATAAAACTGTTTGTAAAGAGGGGTCCTGGTACAGTTGTAAACTTGTGACATCTCATCAGCCACTCCTCTGCCTCTTGATTGGTCAGATCATTTCTGGCAACACCAAGAAAATATATTATTTTTGGCAACAAAGTATATAATAATATGGGTCACAGCAATAGCAAAACTACGTGCGACATATTGCAAAAAGACAGAAGGTAAGGAAGTGACAGGCATTACACAACAGTAATATATACATGTAAATATGGAGAAGGGACATCCAACCAACAACACAAAAAGGATAATTGTTGCAGATGGTGAGTGAGGAACACTGCTTCCTGTTAAAAAAAAACTTTCTTAACTTTTTTGTAAAGACTAAGAAAAAGTAGGAAATTCTGACTAGAAAAGAGAAAATAAAAGAGCCAGAAGTGGATGGAGAGGATAGAGAAAAGGCAAAGTAAAAAAAAAGGGGGGAAAAGAATGGAAGGAAAGGGGGGTAGGGTTCTTCCAAGACTTGAAGTGCATCCAGTTCCTCTAGTATGCTGAACTAGGTGAATTCAGATTATGGTATCTCTCTGAGAAAAAACACTGGATCCAATAGAACCATGTTTTGCTGAAATTCTTATCTCTGTAGGGAGGAAGCAATAACATTTACTGATCTTATCCACTGCTTGCACAGTGAGAGGGTCTGGGGATCTCCACAGCACTGGGATGCACACCCTGGCCACATTGGTGCCTTACCAATGACTTTTTGTAGTGTTTTTTGAACAAAGAGCTGCTGAGCTCTGATGTAAGTAGAGATCCATAAGGTCTTGGATCAAGGTACACATGTCACGCTAGAAAGGCTGGATTTGTGGGCATGACTAGAAGATATTGAACAACGTGCCTCTGGCCGAGTCGTATCTTCAACAATTAGGACTAGCATTGGGGTAGATCCTATGTAACTTCATTGGGACCCCGTACCATTGAGTAAAAGCTTGTAGCCACGCTCCTGCAACTTCGAGGAAAGCAAGGATTTATGTGTAAAGTGAGGAATAAACTCTTTGTTCCAGCATCAAGTGTAAGTTCAAGTTTTTTCCCCTTTTGGCAAGGAAGGAAGGGACATAGTTCTCTGGGGGAACTGCCAATGCTTTATAAGCTACCAAAAGTCTGTGTCTCAGAGGAATGGAAATACACTCCAGTTTGAAAGAAGAGGGTGGGAAATTTTGCATCGAAAAGTCCAATTTGAAAGTTGGGGTTTCCAAGGACAGGCAACATCAGAAAGTCAGTACCTGGATGAAGGAGAGTCAGGGGCATGTTGACAGAAACTCTATATGTGGTGACAAGAAGGGGTGTTCCTGAACCGAGGAGGGACATGAATTCTTCAACGATGGAATGGCCAGGGCTAGGGACAGGCAACATGGCCTGCTGCAGCATCAGCCATTCTTTGGAAGTAAAAAAGGACAAACTCCCAACTAAGCTGCTGTAGGAAGTTTGGTGGGAAACATGGAAAAAGTTTGAAAAAGGTATAATAAATGAGGCAGCACATTCATCTTTAATATACTATTTCTGCCAAACCGCATACAAAAAGAAGAGCACCACCGCATTAAATCTTTATGGATAGCAGCAAGAAACTGAAGGAAGTTTTCCTAAAAGGTGTCCTTCAGGGATCGGGTGATGTAGACATCCAAATATTTCAGTTTGCCATCTACCCATTTAAATGGAAAGCTTGTCCTCAAGGTGTGTGGGATTGAGATATTCAGCACCTCAGATTTTGTGAGGTAAATTCTCTAGTTTGAGAGAAGAGAGTAGCAGTCAAACCAGCTCAGAAGATTTGGAATTGTGGTCTCCATAGATGTAAGAAAAAGGCTGCATACACATTTGACAGCTCTTCTGTACCAACAACAACGAACATCTATCACATCCTATGAAAGCCACTGTACCATCTAGCTTGTTGAATGGACTCTGCTAAACCAGGACTTGATCAGTATTTTTCATTTTTAAACCCTTTTGTTTTGCTGTTGCATTGTTGTTTCTTTATTTCCATTGTAATACCTTTATTTTTCTATGTAAATACTTTATTTGCAACATTTTTACCTTTTCATTATTAACCACTCGGTAACTGCGCTATAGCCTAATGATGGCTACAGCGCAGTTACCGCAGTTACCCAGGAGGGTGCGCCCCTACGGACACAGTTGATCACGTCATGAGGTAAAAGGCCAATCACAGCGGCCTTATACCATGTGATCAGCTGTGTCCAATGACACAGCCGATCACAGAGTAAAGTTTCTGGTTATTTTGAGCACTTTCCTCTCCCTGTCACAGGGTGAGGAAAGTACTGCCGATAACCGGCAGCTGTCACAGAGGAGGTCAGCACTGATCATCAAGGCACTGATGGGGGTATAAGTGCCCATTAGGCAAGTGGTTAAACAATATTTTGAAAAGCGTTAAAATTGTCTCTAATGCACTAATGCAGAACCTAAAGAATCCCTGTCTCTTGAAGAGCGGTACTGTAGTGTAAATCTCTGGATATACAGTACTTGTCTGTGCTGACAGTGTTTGTTACAGACATTTATTTTATGCCATAAGTGTTATTGCTAATATTGTAAATGGGTGATAGCCTGAACCTTATCTGACGGCAGAGTAAAGAGTTATTTGCTTAGTTAACTAAGCCCAGTGACAAGCAACTCTGTCTGTTGGCACTTAGATTATGGTCCTGCAAGCTGGGCAATCTTTGTTCAGGGAAGCTTGAGAGGGTCATTGTTGCTTATCAGTTGCAGCACAGTGTGAAGTTGACCAGCCATTTGTAACAAGTTGCTGAAAGGGGCAGTGATTGCAAGGGAGACTGTCACCAGCACACCGAAGATCACCAATATGGGTCCAAAAGTTTTAATAAGCGATCACATAGTTCAAGTAAGGCAACGTTTCGGAGTCTCATGGGACCCCTTCATCATGCATGCCTTGCTGTAACTATGTAATCATTTATTAAAACTTTTGGACCCATATTGGTGATCCTCGGTGTGCTGGTGACATTCTCCCTTGCTGATTCTGTTCGGTTCCAGCTGACTGTCGCTGCAGCACCCACCTATACACACAGCCATTTTTAACACAGGAACTTGTGCGTTTGGACTGTACACTTGCATTCAGGGGCAGTGATTGAACACCGTGTTTGTTACAGGGATCACTGGGAAGTGGGGGGGGGGTGGAGACAGCTAGGAGCACCAGCGGGGGACCCCAGAAGTAGAGGTTTAGGGTCCCTCTATGCAAAACCATTGCACAAAGCAGGACACTATATGTTATAATTTTTTTTCATTAAAATAAAGAGTTGCAATCACTTTAAAGTAATCAGTCCTTTGGGATTTAGGCTACATTCAAATGAATGGGCTGCCGTGTCCACTCACCTGTGGCACGCAGTGCCGCATACATGTGAACTGTGGCTTTAAAAAAATTCTCTTTCTGCCTGGCTACAAAATACATTAGACATTTTATATAAAGCTATTTTTCACAAAATAGATTATATTTATTTCAGGGCTTTGACAGGTATGGTACAAAAGAAGTGATTAAATATATTGAATGAATGTTTCATTAACTCATTATGGCCTTATGCCTTTCAAGCAAGTATACTGTATGTTGTAGCTTAGTATCCATGTTTCCATGACAACTGGAAGCATTCATTGCTCTCTATGGATTTCATAAATAAGTGACAGACTTTGGAAAGCATTAAATAAAGACAGTGAAGTATTCTACAAAACAAAAATAACTGTTTTTTTTTTTTTTTTTTTTACCTAGCAGTAGCCCACATTAGGTTTAGCAATATATGTAATCAGATTCACAAATAAATATCCAACCCCTGCATACATTTTTCTTTTCTTCTTAGCTACTGCAGTTTTCCACTGTCCTAAGCTCCTGTAAAGCATATTAGTGAAATCTATTAGTCTAAAGCATATAAATCTACATCAGGGATGCTCAACCTTTTGAAGAGTCAGGGCCACGTAAGTGATTTGCTAGCCGGTCGCGGACCACAATGAAATGAAATGGTTCAGAACTTAAAATTTTTTAAATTGAATAGCAAAATGAATATTTTCTATTTGCAGGTGCTGACCACTGGTGGGAGGGAGAGGAGGAGAAGCTGGCTTTTAGCGGTTGTAGGAGGAAAATGGAGAGGATCTGCCCCTGCATATGCTTCTGCCATCGCCCCTCCTGTCCGAGTGTAAAACAGAACATGACAGAGAGGCCACACGGGCCCCCTGGAGCATGGGGCGGGGTCTCCACTTCAACCCTTGAAGCTACACCAGTGGCTGGGGGCGCAGGGAGGGATAGTGATAAAACCACATCTCAACTATGGGGTTTTATCGCCCCCCCCCCAGTCCGCATATGTAAGCAAGCCTTTACTGTTCTGAGCCCCCTATAAGACTGCTTTCACACAGATGTGCACCTGCGTCTTTCCTGCAGGTTACCTGCGCTTTGCCATTCCCTTCTATTATATTTTGTGGGTGTGGTGCACTTTCTGAATGTGCACCAAACCCACAGGATATAATAGAAGTCTATGGCTCAGTGCAGGAAAGCCCCAAGTGCACTGTGCTACATCTGCAGATAAGTGTGAAAACAGCCTAATAACCCTTTTTAAAAGAGCTAATATGCCAATTGCAAAACTATGCAATGATTATTAACTACTTGCCAACCGCGCTATAGCTGAATGACGGCTACAGCGTGGTTGTCCAGTTCTGGGAGGGTGATCTCCATGATCGCTGTGTCCTATAGACACAGCTGATTATGTGATGTGGTAAAAGGCCAATCACAGCGACCTTTTACCACGTGATCAGCTGTGTCCAATGACACAGCAGATCACTGGGTAAATGCAGTTGCCGGTTACCTGCTGCACTTTCCTCATGCTAAGTATTGCCAATAACCGTCAATTATCAGAGGATGGATCGGCACCAATCCTCAGGGCATCCACTAGAGATGAGCGAAGTATTCAAAAATTCGATTCGACTGATTCGGTGAATTCGTGGAAAAATTTTGATTCGAGTCGAATATATTCGCTGCAAATTTAACTTATAAAAGGGTGTTTCTAGGCTTCAGAGAGACTTTATATTAGTGCAGAACACTGTACCTTTAATTTAAATGCCCTTGGAGTCTGCTGGGGAAGAGAAATAATACTGACAGTCAGTATGACATGCAGATGAGTGCCGTCGATCTTAGAATCACCACACACTTCACTCATTTGGGCAGTCACGGGGCCAAAACCAGAGTGTGGAGCCACAGTGTGGCGGTGGAGGCAGCAGCAATGGGAGGCCATACAGCACCCTATGACAAAAATGGAAACCACCAGCAGTGTGAGGAGACCTGAAAGTGGCACATGGCAGAGTGTGGCGATGGAGACAGCAGCAATGGGAGGCCGTACAGGGACCCATGACACACTCTGGACCTGGCAGCAGCATGAGGAGACGGTACAGGGGCCCATGACAGATTACGGGCCTGGCAGCAGCATGAGGAGTTGGTACGGGGGCCCATGGCAGATTACGGGCCTGGCAGCAGCAATGGGAGGCCGTACAGGGACCCATGACACACTCTGGACCTGGCAGCAGCATGAGGAGGCGGTACAGGGGCGCATGACAGATTACGAGCCTGGCAGCAGCAACTTGGACAGGAGGACGTTCAGCTTCTGCACCATCGGGTGCGTGCTCGCAAACTGTTGTCTCTTGGAAACGGATTCCAAGAAAGACTGCTGACGGAATCCGTGAAGAGGAGTAGCAGGAGAAGGAGCATCTGAACGAGCGGAATATGCCAACAAGCGACAACAGGGGCCCATGACAGATTACGGGCCTGGCAGCAGCATGAGGAGTCGGTACGGGGGCCCATGGCAGATTAGGGGCCTGGCAGCAGCTATGGGAGGCCCGTAATCTGCCAGCACCCTATGACAAAAAATGGAACCCACCAGCAGTGTGAGGAGACCTGAAAGTGGCACATGGCAGAGTGTGGCGATGGAGACAGCAGCAATGGGAGGCCGTACAGGGACCCATGAGAGACTCTGGACCTGGCAGCAGCATGAGGAGGCAGTATAGGGGCCCATGGCAGATTAGGGGCCTGGCAGCAGCTATGGGAGGCCCGTAATCTGCCAGCACCCTATGACAAAAAATGGAACCCACCATCAGTGTCAGGAGACCTGAAAGTGGCACATGGCAGAGTGTGGCGATGGAGACAGCAGCAATGGGAGGCCGTACAGGGACCCATGACAGACTCTGGACTTGGCAGCAGCATGAGGAGGCGGTATAGGGGCCCATGGCAGATTAGGGGCCTGGCAGCAGCTATGGGAGGCCCGTAATCTGCCAGCACCCTATGACAAAAAATGGAACACACCAGCAGTGTGAGGAGACCTGAAAGTGGCACATGTTTGGGGCATGATTCATGGCGGATTTAGTCAGTTGTGTCAGGAACTGGTGGTTTGAAATCCAGACTAATCCACGCCTGATTTATTTTCACAAACGTGAGTCTCTCCACACTTTGGGTGGACAGTCGTGTCCTCCGCGGAGTTGCAATACCTCCTGCCGCACTAAACACGCGCTCCGATGCCACGCTACTGGCCGGGCATGACAGCCTTTCAAGGGCAAATTCAGCTAGTTGGGGCCAAAGGTCAAGTTTCGTTGCCCAGTAGTCAAGGGGATTGTCTACCTCGGTTGGCAGGGTGCTGTCCAAGTAGGCCTAAGCCTGTTGTTTGAGGTCCTGCTCCAGGTCCACCTGATGCTGCTGCTGCTGCTGCGGCTGGTTAGTAGTTTCCTCACTGCTCTGGTGAAGAAAGCTACTCATCATCGACTGCAGACTGAGGCAGCTGCTGCTGGTGGAGCTGCCACTGCTCCTACCACCCCACCCCTCCCCTGCTGCCATGGCAGCGGAACGCGAGCGCACAGGGCCCACAGTGTCTGAGGATGGACGTTGGCGCAGACAGGCAGAGACCAGCTGACTACATAGGTGGTTTTTATAGTACGTTATTTTGGCCTCCCTCTCAGCAGGTGTGAAAAAGGCCACCATTTTTGAACGGTAGCGAGGGTCCAACAAGGTGGACAGCCAAAAGTCATCCCTCTGTCTGATGGTTATTATTCGGCTGTCGGTACGCAAGCAAGAGAGCATGCTATGGGCCATTTGTGCCAAGGAATGCGAGGGACTCCCTGCCTCCATCTCCACAGCATACTGCCACGGTGCGTCTGGGTCCTCTGTCTCCTCTTCCTCCTCCTCTACCAGATGCTCCTGCTCCTCCACTCCTGTCCGCTGAGTGGAAAAACCACCCATTTCACTCAATAATTCCTGAGCACCAATGTCCTCCTCTACCTCCTCCTCTTCTTCCTGTCCTGCCCCCACAGGGGTCATGTGGCGTTGAGATCTGTGCACCACCTCTACCGCACCCTGACCAGCCATTGTTAACAGCATTTGTTCCAGGACGTGCAACAGAGGAATGACGTCGTTCATCCCATAGTCCTGCCGACTCACGAATAGCGTGGCCTCCTCAAAGGGCCTGAGCAAGCGCAGGTGTCACGCATGAGCTGCCAATGGCTGACATCTAAGTTACACAGGGAGTACCTTTATCCGCTTTTAACATCATGAAATCTGTGATGGCCTTTTGCTGTTCGTAAAGGCGGTCTAACATATGTAGGGTTGAATTCCACCTTGTTGCAACGTCACAGCATGAGGAGGCGGTACAGGGGCCCATGGCAGATTAGGGGCCTGGCAGCAGCTATGGGAGGCCCGTAATCTGCCAGCACCCAATGTCAAAAAATTGAACACACCAGCAGTGTGAGGAGACCTGAAAGTGGCACATGGCAGAGTGTGGCGATGGAGACAGCAGCAATGGGAGGCCGTACAGGGACCCATGACAGACTCTGGACTTGGCAGCAGCATGAGGAGGCGGTATAGGGGCCCATGGCAGATTAGGGGCCTGGCAGCAGCTATGGGAGGCCCGTAATCTGCCAGCACCCTATGTCAAAAAATTGAACACACCAGCAGTGTGTGAGGAGACCTGAAAGTGGCACATGGCAGAGTGTGGCGATGGAGACAGCAGCAATGGGAGGCCGTACAGGGACCCATGAGAGACTCTGGACCTGGCAGCAGCATGAGGAGGCGGTATAGGTGCCCATGGCAGATTAGGAGCCTGGCAGCAGCTATGGGAGGCCCGTAATCTGCCAGCACCCTATGTCAAAAAATTCAACACACCAGCAGTGTGTGAGGAGACCTGAAAGTGGCACATGGCACAGTGTGGCGATGGAGACAGCAGCAATGGGAGGCTGTACAGGGACCCATGAGAGACTCTGGACCTGGCAGCAGCATGAGGAGGCGGTACAGGGGCCCATGGCAGATTAGGGGCCTGGCAGCAGCTATGGGAGGCCCGTAATCTGCCAGCACCCTATGTCAAAAAATTGAACACACCAGCAGTGTGTGAGGAGACCTGAAAGTGGCACATGGCAGAGTGTGGCGATGGAGACAGCAGCAATGGGAGGCCGTACAGGGACCCATGAGAGACTCTGGACCTGGCAGCAGCATGAGGAGGCGGTACAGGGGCCCATGGCAGATTAGGGGCCTGGCAGCAGCTATGGGAGGCCCGTAATCTGCCAGCACCCTGTGTCAAAAAATTGAACACACCAGCAGTGTGAGGAGACCTGAAAGTGGCACATGGCACAGTGTGGCGATGGAGACAGCAGCAATGGGAGGCCGTACAGGGACCCATGACAGACTCTGGACTTGGCAGCAGCATGAGGAGGCGGTACAGGGGCCCATGGCAGATTAGGGGCCTGGCAGCAGCTATGGGAGGCCCGTAATCTGCCAGCACCATATGTCAAAAAATTGAACACACCAGCAGTGTGTGAGGAGACCTGAAAGTGGCACATGGCAGAGTGTGGCGATGGAGACAGCAGCAATGGGAGGCCGTACAGGGACCCATGAGAGACTCTGGACCTGGCAGCAGCATGAGGAGGCGGTACAGGGGCCCATGGCAGATTAGGGGCCTGGCAGCAGCTATGGGAGGCCCGTAATCTGCCAGCACCCTATGTCAAAAAATTGAACACACCATAGTGTGAGGAGACCTGAAAGTGGCACATGGCACAGTGTGGCGATGGAGACAGCAGCAATGGGAGGCCGTACAGGGACCCATGAGAGACTCTGGACCTGGCAGCAGCATGAGGAGGCGGTATAGGGACCCTTGGCAGATTAGGGGCCTGGCAGCAGCTATGGGAGGCCCGTAATCTGCCAGCACCCTATGTCAAAAAATTGAACACACCAGCAGTGTGAGGAGACCTGAAAGTGGCACATGGCACAGTGTGGCGATGGAGACAGGAGCAATGGGAGGCCGTACAGGGACCCATTACAGACTCTGGACTTGGCAGCAGCATGAGGAGGCGGTATAGGGGCCCATGGCAGATTAGGGGCCTGGCAGCAGCTATGGGAGGCCCGTAATCTGCCAGCACCCTATGTCAAAAAATTGAACACACCAGCAGTGTGAGGAGATCTGAAAGTGGCACATGGCAGAGTGTGGTGATGGAGACAGCAGCAATGGGAGGCCGTACAGGGACCCATGAGAGACTCTGGACCTGGCAGCAGCATGAGGAGGCGGTACAGGGGCCCATGGCAGATTAGGGGCCTGGCAGCAGCTATGGGAGGCCCGTAATCTGCCAGCACCCTATGTCAAAAAATTGAACACACCAGCAGTGTGTGAGGAGACCTGAAAGTGGCACATGGCAGAGTGTGGCGATGGAGACAGCAGCAATGGGAGGCCGTACAGGGACCCATGAGAGACTCTGGACCTGGCAGCAGCATGAGGAGGCGGTACAGGGGCCCATGGCAGATTAGGGGCCTGGCAGCAGCTATGGGAGGCCCGTAATCTGCCAGCACCCTATGTCAAAAAATTGAACACACCAGCAGTGTGAGGAGATCTGAAAGTGGCACATGGCAGAGTGTGGCGATGGAGACAGCAGCAATGGGAGGCCGTACAGGGACCCATGAGAGACTCTGGACCTGGCAGCAGCATGAGGAGGCGGTACAGGGGCCCATGGCAGATTAGGGGCCTGGCAGCAGCTATGGGAGGCCCGTAATCTGCCAGCACCCTATGTCAAAAAATTGAACACACCAGCAGTGTGTGAGGAGACCTGAAAGTGGCACATGGCAGAGTGTGGCGATGGAGACAGCAGCAATGGGAGGCCGTACAGGGACCCATGAGAGACTCTGGACCTGGCAGCAGCATGAGGAGGCGGTACAGGGGCCCATGGCAGATTAGGGGCCTGGCAGCAGCTATGGGAGGCCCGTAATCTGCCAGCACCCTATGTCAAAAAATTGAACACACCATAGTGTGAGGAGACCTGAAAGTGGCACATGGCAGAGTGTGGCGATGGAGACAGCAGCAATGGGAGGCCGTACAGGGACCCATGAGAGACTCTGGACCTGGCAGCAACATGAGGAGGCGGTATAGGGGCCCATGGCAGATTAGGGGCCTGGCAGCAGCTATGGGAGGCCCGTAATCTGCCAGTACCCTATGTCAAAAAATTGAACACACCAGCAGTGTGAGGAGACCTGAAAGTGGCACATGGCAGAGTGTGGCGATGGAGACAGCAGCAATGGGAGGCCGTACAGGGACCCATGAGAGACTCTGGACCTGGCAGCAGCATGAGGAGGCGGTACAGGGGCCCATGGCAGATTAGGGGCCTGGCAGCAGCTATGGGAGGCCCGTAATCTGCCAGCACCCTATGTCAAAAAATGTAACACACCAGCAGTGTGAGTAGACCTGAAAGTGGCACATGGCAGGGGCATGATTCATGGCAGATTTAATCAGTTGTGTCAGGAACTGGTGGTTTGAAATCCAGACTAATCCACGCCTGATTCATTTTCACAAACGTGAGTCTCTCCACACTTTGGGTGGACAGTCGTGTCCTCCGCGGAGTTACAATACCTCCTGCCGCACTAAACACGCGCTCCGATGCCACGCTACTGGCCGGGCATGACAGCCTTTCAAGGGCAAATTCAGCTAGTTGGGGCCAAAGGTCAAGTTTCGTTGCCCAGTAGTCAAGGGGATTGTCTACCTCGGTTGGCAGGGTGCTGTCCAAGTAGGCCCAAGCCTGTTGTTTGAGGTCCTGCTCCAGGTCCACCTGATGCTGCTGCTGCTGCGGCTGGTTAGTAGTTTCCTCACTGCGCTGGTGAAGAAAGCTACTCATCATCGACTGCAGACTGAGGCAGCCGCTGCTGGTGGAGCTACCACTGCTCCTACCACCCCACCCCTCCCCTGCTGCCATGGCAGCGGAACGCGAGCGCACAGGGCCCACAGTGTCTGAGGATGGACGTTGGCGCACAAAGGCAGAGACCAACTGACTACATAGGTGGTTTTTATAGTACGTTATTTTGGCCTCCCTCTCAGCAGGTGTGAAAAAGGCCACCATTTTTGAACGGTAGCGAGGGTCCAACAAGGTGGACAGCCAAAAGTCATCCCTCTGTCTGATGGTTATTATTCGGCTGTCGCTACTCAAGCAACCGAGCATGCTATGGGCCATTTGTGCCAAGGAATGCGAGGGACTCCCTGCCTCCATCTCCACAGCATACTGCCACGGTGCGTCTGGGTCCTCTGTCTCCTCCTCCTCCTCCTCTACCACATGCTCCTGCTCCTCCACTCCTGTCCGCTGAGTGGAAAAACCACCCATTTCACTCAATAATTCCTGAGCACAAATGTCCTCCTCTACCTCCTCCTCTTCTTCCTGTCCTGCCCCCACAGGGGTCATGTGGCGTTGAGATCTGTGCGCCACGTCTACCGCACCCTGACCAGCCATTGTTAACAGCATTTGTTCCAGGACGTGCAACAGAGGAATGACGTCGTTCATCCCATAGTCCTGGCGACTCACGAATAGCGTGGCCTCCTCAAAGGGCCTGAGCAAGCGGCAGGTGTCACGCATGAGCTGCCAATGGCTGACATCGAAGTTACACAGGGGAGTACCTTTATCCGCTTGTAACATCAGGAAATCGGTGATGGCCTTTCGCTGTTCGTAAAGGCGGTCTAACATGTGTAGGGTTGAATTCCACCTTGTTGCAACGTCGCAGATCAGGCGATGCTGTGGAATTCCGTTCTGCCGCTGCAGCTCAAGGAGGGTGTGCTTTGCGGTGTAGGAATGGCTGAAATGCATGCAAAGTTTACGTGACATTTTAAGGATGTCTTGCAGTGGGATGGTGGATTTTAGGAACCGCTTGACAACCAGATTGAACACGTGAGCCATGCATGGCGCATGGCACAACCTTCCTTGACGCAGAGCAGACACCATGTTCTTTCCGTTGTCGGTCAACATGGTTCCGATTTTCAGTTTGCGCGGAGACAGCCATCTGTCGATTTCTCTGTTCATTACACTCAGAAGTTCCTCCCCTGTGTGACTACGTTCGCCAAGGCATACCAGGTGCAGCACAGCGTGACACCGTTGCGCCCTGCACATGTGATATGCCGGTCGGGTAATGGGACTTGGCACGGGGGTGGCGGCTGAGGACACGAAGGAAGAAGAGGTGGTAGAGGCGGACATGTTTTGTGGACCAAGGACGTGCAAACGTGGAGGCAAAAGCGGCGTGACCTGTCCAAGTTGCTGGTGCGGCTGTGACGGCACCACGTTCACCCAGTGGGCCGTAAATGACATGTACTGTCCCTGACCGTAGTTACAGCTCCACACGTCGGCGCTGCCGTGCACTTTGGCAGAGACCGACATGCTTAAAGACTGGCCCACCATCTCTTCTACATGTGAATGCAGGGCTGGCACTGCCTTTTTGGCGAAGAAATGACGGCTTGGCACTCTCCAACGCGGCGCGGCACAAGCCATCATTTCTCGGAAAGGTGCTGAGTCCACCACTTGGAAAGGGAGGGACTGCAGCACCAGCAACTTGGACAGGAGGACGTTCAGCTTTTGCACCGTCGGGTGCGTGCTCGCAAACTGTTGTCTCTTGGAAACGGATTCCAAGAAAGACTGCTGACGGAATCCGTGAACAGGAGTAGCAGGAGAAGGAGCATCTGAACGAGCGGAAGATGCCAACGAGCGACAACTCCCCTCAGCAGAGGTGTTGGAGCCTTGACTGGCTGATAGAGGGCGATTGACGTCGGGTGACGGAGCAAGTAACGGAGCAGGTGATGGAGCGGGGGCTGGGGCGGGCAGAACCGCCGTATCTTTATCACGGTTTTCCCAGGCCACCAAATGGCGACGCTGCATATGCTGCCGCAACGCTGTAGTCCCAACATGGGCCCCCTGGCCACGCTTGACTTTCTGGCCACATAGTCGACATACGGCTACGTTTACTTCCTCGGGCGGCTTGACAAAAAATTGCCACACCGCCGAGTAGGAAACTTTGCCCCCGATACTCCTCACTGGCTGACTGCTGCTTCCTCCGTGCACACCGGCACCACTACTGGCCGTGGTGGTAGGCTGCAGTGGAGCTGGTGCTGTACTCCGTGGCCGTTTGCCTCCACTGACACTGCTGCGACCCTGCTGCCTCCTGGGCAACCCACCGACTGTTTTGCTCGCTGCCAAGCTGCCACCCTCTTCTCCTGATGATGCGGAAGCAATAGCCTGATGACGACGAGGCTGCCAAGTGCGATCAGCCTCCTCATCATCAATTAGGGTCTCCGCCTCACTACTAGCCCCCTCGGCTGCGTGTGGGTCAGGAGACAGACCTGTCTCTAGATCGGCTACCGAGCCACTCTCCTCGCCACTACTTCTTCGCCTGGCTGCTGAAGAGGCGGATGTCTCCCCCCGTTCCTGACCGCCCTCTGTTTGCTCTTCCTCACTGTACAGTGGGGCTGAGCCCACAGCATGCGATACTTCGCTTGGTGAGGGAACACCAAAGGACAGGGGCAGGTAGAGGACACGTGATTTCAGTGGGCTTGGTCCCGGGCCATGCCAACTAACGGTTGTGTCTGACGTACCCACCGACCGTTGGCTGTAGGTGTCAGAGGTGACCTGGGAAGAGGAAGACGACCGAGCCAACCAATCAATGACGGCAGGGTTGTCGGTGGAGACACAACCGCTGGATGACACCGGGAGCACTGGCCTCTGGCTGCGAATAGTGCTGCCTCGACCCCTTCCTCTGCTGCCACGTCTGCTCGCTCCTAAAACATTGCCTCCTCTGCCACTCCTCTGCATGTTGTCTGACATACTCTTTAATTAAACGATTCTGTGTCCCTGAGTAACAATTCTGTGTCTGTCCCTGAGTAACAATTCTGTGGCCCTAAGTAACAGTTCTGTGTCCCTCAGTAACAATTCTGTGTCCCTCAGTAACAATTCTGTGTCTGTCCCTGAGTAACAATTCTGTGTCCCTGAGTAACAATTCTGTGTCCCTGAGTAACAATTCTGTGTCCCTCAGTAACAATTCTGTGTCCCTGAGTAACAATTCTGTGTCCCTGAGTAACAATTCTGTGTCCCTCAGTAACAATTCTGTGTCCCTCAGTAACAATTCTGTGTCCCTAAGTAACGGTTCTGTGGCCCTAAGTAACGGTTCTGTGTCCCTCAGTAACAATTCTGTGTCTGTCCCTGAGTAACAATTCTGTGTCCCTAAGTAACGTTTCTGTGTCCCTAAGTAACGTTTCTGTGTCCCTAAGTAACGATTCTGTGGCCATAAGTAACGTTTCTGTAGCCCTAAGTAACGTTTCTGTGGCCCTAAGTAACGTTTCTGTGGCCCTAAGTAACAGTTCTGTGGCCCTCAGTAACAATTCTGTGTCCCTCAGTAACAATTCTGTGTCTGTCCCTGAGTAACAATTCTGTGTCCCTAAGTAACGTTTCTGTGGCCCTAAGTAACGGTTCTGTGGCCCTAAGTAACGTTTCTGTGGCCCTCAGTAACAAATCTGTGTCCCTCAGTAACAATTCTGTGTCTGTCCCTAAGTAACAATTCTGTGGCCCTAAGTAACGATTCTGTGGCCCTCAGTAACAAATCTGTGTCCCTCAGTAACAATTCTGTCTGTCCCTAAGTAACAATTCTGTGGCCCTAAGTAACGATTCTGTGGCCCTCAGTAACAATTCTGTGTCCCTCAATAACAATTCTGTGTCTGTCCCTAAGTAACAATTCTGTGGCCCTAAGTAACGATTCTGTGGCCCTCAGTAACAAATCTGTGTCCCTCAGTAACAATTCTGTGTCTGTCCCTAAGTAACAATTCTGTGGCCCTAAGTAACGTTTCTGTGGCCCTAAGTAACGGTTCTGTGGCCCTCAGTAACAATTCTGTGTCCCTCAATAACAATTCTGTGTCTGTCCCTAAGTAACAATTCTGTGGCCCTAAGTAACGATTCTGTGGCCCTCAGTAACAAATCTGTGTCCCTCAGTAACAATTCTGTGTCTGTCCCTAAGTAACAATTCTGTGGCCCTAAGTAACGTTTCTGTGGCCCTAAGTAACGATTCTGTGGCCCTCAGTAACAATTCTGTCTGTCCCTGAGTAACAATTCTGTGTCCCTAAGTAACGTTTCTGTGGCCCTAAGTAACGTTTCTGTGGCCCTAAGTAACGATTCTGTGGCCCTAAGTAATGATTCTGTGGCCCTAAGTAACGATTCTGTGGCCCTAAGTAACGTTTCTGTGGCCCTAAGTAACGTTTCTGTGGCCCTTAGTAACAATTCTGTGTCCCTCAATAACAATTCTGTGTCTGTCCCTAAGTAACAATTCTGTGGCCCTAAGTAACGTTTCTGTGGCCCTAAGTAACGTTTCTGTGGCCCTCAGTAACAATTCTGTGTCCCTCAATAACAATTCTGTGTCTGTCCCTAAGTAACAATTCTGTGTCCCTAAGTAACGTTTCTGTGGCCCTAAGTAACGTTTCTGTGGCCCTAAGTAACGGTTCTGTGGCCCTCAGTAACAATTCTGTGTCCCTCAGTAACAATTCTGTGTCTGTCCCTAAGTAACAATTCTGTGGCCCTAAGTAACATTTCTGTGGCCCTAAGTAACGTTTCTGTGGCCCTAAGTAACGTTTCTGTGGCCCTCAGTAACAATTCTGTATCCCTCAGTAACAATTCTGTGTCTGTCCCTGAGTAACAATTCTGTGTCCCTAAGTAACAATTCTGTGGCCCTAAGTAACAATTCTGTGGCCCTAAGTAACGTTTCTGTGGCCCTAAGTAACGTTTCTGTGGCCCTAAGTAACGATTCTGTGGCCCTAAGTAACGTTTCTGTGGCCCTAAGTAACGTTTCTGTGGCCCTCAGTAATAAATCTGTGTCCCTCAGTAACAATTCTGTGTCTGTCCCTAAGTAACAATTCTGTGGCCCTAAGTAACGATTCTGTGGCCCTCAGTAACAAATCTGTGTCCCTCAGTAACAATTCTGTGTCTGTCCCTAAGTAACAATTCTGTGGCCCTAAGTAACGTTTCTGTGGCCCTAAGTAACGGTTCTGTGGCCCTCAGTAACAAATCTGTGTCCCTCACTAACAATTCTGTGTCTGTCCTTAAGTAACAATTCTGTGGCCCTAAGTAACGATTCTGTGGCCCTAAGTAACGATTCTGTGGCCCTCAGTAACGATTCTGTGGCCCTCAGTAACAAATCTGTGTCCCTCAGTAACAATTCTGTGTCTGTCCATAAGTAACAATTCTGTGGCCCTAAGTAACGGTTCTGTGGCCCTCAGTAACAATTCTGTGTCCCTCAATAACAATTCTGTGTCTGTCCCTAAGTAACAATTCTGTGGCCCTAAGTAACAATTCTGTGGCCCTAAGTAACGATTCTGTGGCCCTCAGTAACAAATCTGTGTCCCTCAGTAACAATTCTGTGTCTGTCCCTAAGTAACAATTCTGTGGCCCTAAGTAACGATTCTGTGGCCCTCAGTAACAAATCTGTGTCCCTCAGTAACAATTCTGTCTGTCCCTAAGTAACGATTCTGTGGCCCTAAGTAACGATTCTGTGGCCCTAAGTAACGATTCTGTGGCCCTAAGTAACGTTTCTGTGGCCCTCAGTAACAATTCTGTGTCCCTCAGTAACAAATCTGTGTCCCTCAGTAACAAATCTGTGTCCCTGAGTAACAATTCTGTCTGTCCCTGAGTAACAATTCTGTGTCCCTAAGTAACATTTCTGTGGCCCTAAGTAACGTTTCTGTGGCCCTAAGTAACGTTTCTGTGGCCCTAAGTAACGTTTCTGTGGCCCTAAGTAACGTTTCTGTGTCCCTCAATAACAATTCTGTGTCTGTCCCTAAGTAACAATTCTGTGGCCCTAAGTAACGATTCTGTGGCCCTCAGTAACAAATCTGTGTCCCTCAGTAACAATTCTGTGTCTGTCCCTAAGTAACAATTCTGTGGCCCTAAGTAACGTTTCTGTGGCCCTAAGTAACGTTTCTGTGGCCCTAAGTAACGTTTCTGTGGCCCTCAGTAACAATTCTGTGTCCCTCAATAACAATTCTGTGTCTGTCCCTAAGTAACAATTCTGTGGCCCTAAGTAACGTTTCTGTGGCCCTAAGTAACGATTCTGTGGCCCTCAGTAACAAATCTGTGTCCCTCACTAACAATTCTGTGTCTGTCCCTAAGTAACAATTCTGTGGCCCTAAGTAACGATTCTGTGGCCCTCAGTAACTAATCTGTGTCCCTCAGTAACAATTCTGTCTGTCCCTAAGTAACAATTCTGTGGCCCTAAGTAACGTTTCTGTGGCCCTCAGTAACAATTCTGTATCCCTCAGTAACAATTCTGTCTGTCCCTGAGTAACAATTCTGTGTCCCTAAGTAACGTTTCTGTGGCCCTAAGTAACGTTTCTGTGGCCCTAAGTAACGTTTCTGTGGCCCTTAGTAACAATTCTGTGTCCCTCAATAACAATTCTGTGTCTGTCCCTAAGTAACAATTCTGTGGCCCTAAGTAACGTTTCTGTGGCCCTAAGTAACGTTTCTGTGGCCCTAAGTAACGTTTCTGTGGCCCTCAGTAACAATTCTGTGTCCCTCAATAACAATTCTGTGTCTGTCCCTAAGTAACAATTCTGTGGCCCTAAGTAACGATTCTGTGGCCCTCAGTAACAATTCTGTGTCTGTCCCTAAGTAACAATTCTGTGGCCCTAAGTAACGTTTCTGTGGCCCTAAGTAACGTTTCTGTGGCCCTAAGTAACGATTCTGTGGCCCTCAGTAACAAATCTGTGTCCCTCAGTAACAATTCTGTGTCTGTCCCTAAGTAACAATTCTGTGGCCCTAAGTAACGATTCTGTGGCCCTCAGTAACAAATCTGTGTCCCTCAGTAACAATTCTGTGTCTGTCCCTAAGTAACAATTCTGTGGCCCTAAGTAACGTTTCTGTGGCCCTAAGTAACGATTCTGTGGCCCTCAGTAACAAATCTGTGTCCCTCACTAACAATTCTGTGTCTGTCCCTAAGTAACAATTCTGTGGCCCTCAGTAACAAATCTGTATCCCTCAGTAACAATTCTGTCTGTCCCTGAGTAACAATTCTGTGTCCCTAAGTAACGTTTCTGTGGCCCTAAGTAACGTTTCTGTGGCCCTAAGTAACGTTTCTGTGGCCCTTAGTAACAATTCTGTGTCCCTCAATAACAATTCTGTGTCTGTCCCTAAGTAACAATTCTGTGGCCCTAAGTAACGTTTCTGTGGCCCTAAGTAACGTTTCTGTGGCCCTAAGTAACGTTTCTGTGGCCCTAAGTAACGTTTCTGTGGCCCTCAGTAACAATTCTGTGTCCCTCAATAACAATTCTGTGTCTGTCCCTAAGTAACAATTCTGTGGCCCTAAGTAACGATTCTGTGGCCCTCAGTAACAATTCTGTGTCTGTCCCTAAGTAACAATTCTGTGGCCCTAAGTAACGTTTCTGTGGCCCTAAGTAACGTTTCTGTGGCCCTAAGTAACGATTCTGTGGCCCTCAGTAACAAATCTGTGTCCCTCAGTAACAATTCTGTGTCTGTCCCTAAGTAACAATTCTGTGGCCCTAAGTAACGATTCTGTGGCCCTCAGTAACAAATCTGTGTCCCTCAGTAACAATTCTGTGTCTGTCCCTAAGTAACAATTCTGTGGCCCTAAGTAACGTTTCTGTGGCCCTAAGTAACGATTCTGTGGCCCTCAGTAACAAATCTGTGTCCCTCACTAACAATTCTGTGTCTGTCCCTAAGTAACAATTCTGTGGCCCTAAGTAACGATTCTGTGGCCCTCAGTAACAAATCTGTGTCCCTCAGTAACAATTCTGTCTGTCCCTAAGTAACAATTCTGTGGCCCTAAGTAACGTTTCTGTGGCCCTCAGTAACAATTCTGTATCCCTCAGTAACAATTCTGTCTGTCCCTGAGTAACAATTCTGTGTCCCTAAGTAACGTTTCTGTGGCCCTAAGTAACGTTTCTGTGGCCCTAAGTAACGATTCTGTGGCCCTAAGTAACGTTTCTGTGGCCCTAAGTAACGTTTCTGTGGCCCTTAGTAACAATTCTGTGTCCCTCAATAACAATTCTGTGTCTGTCCCTAAGTAACAATTCTGTGGCCCTAAGTAACGTTTCTGTGGCCCTAAGTAACGTTTCTGTGGCCCTAAGTAACGTTTCTGTGGCCCTCAGTAACAATTCTGTGTCCCTCAATAACAATTCTGTGTCTGTCCCTAAGTAACGATTCTGTGGCCCTCAGTAACAATTCTGTGTCTGTCCCTAAGTAACAATTCTGTGGCCCTAAGTAACGTTTCTGTGGCCCTAAGTAACGTTTCTGTGGCCCTAAGTAACGATTCTGTGGCCCTCAGTAACAAATCTGTGTCCCTCAGTAACAATTCTGTGTCTGTCCCTAAGTAACAATTCTGTGGCCCTCAGTAACGATTCTGTGGCCCTCAGTAACGATTCTGTGGCCCTCAGTAACAAATCTGTGTCCCTCAGTAACAATTCTGTGTCTGTCCCTAAGTAACGTTTCTGTGGCCCTAAGTAACGTTTCTGTGGCCCTAAGTAACGTTTCTGTGGCCCTAAGTAACGATTCTGTATCCCTCAGTAACAATTCTGTCTGTCCCTGAGTAACGTTTCTGTGGCCCTAACTAACGATTCTGTGGCCCTAAGTAAACGTTTCTGTGGCCCTAACTAACGTTTCTCTGTCCCTAAGTAACGTTTCTCTGTCCCTAACTCTCTCCCTGCATACAGCCAGGTCTGCCTCTGTTGAATGACTGGAGGCAAATGGAGAATTCTAAAATGGCCGCTATTTATAGCTCGACCATTACACTGTGCTGGCTGGCTGGCTGCTGATTGGCTAATGCGATCACATGTCATGAATGAATGCATTATGGGTCAGCGCGCCTTATCTGCGCGCCTTCCCAGACATCCCCGCTCCGTCGCCGCACATGTCGCCGCCATTTTAGGAAAAATTTCGATTCGCGCATCCGAAGTCTGCTTATTTTCGGATTCGACGCGAATCGAAATTTTCCTAATATTCGAAACGAATTCCACTTCGCCTACTTCGATTCGCTCATCTCTAGCATCCACCTATCAGTGCTGCCTATCAGTGCCGCCCATTAGTGCTGCCTATCAGTGCCACCCATCAGTGCTGCCTATCATTGAAGCTTCATCAACGCACATCAGTGAAGGAGAAAAATTACCTGCTTTGATAAATTTTATAATAGAAACAAAGAAAAATGTTTTTTTTTTCATACAAAAACTAAAACACCCAGCGGTGATTAATTACCACCAAAGAAAGCTCTATTTGTGTGAAAAAAATGATAAAAATTTCATATGGGCACAGTGTTGCATGACCGCACAATTGTCATTCAAAATGCGACAGCGCTGAAAGCTGAAAATTTGACTGGGCAGGAAGGGGTATAAGTGCCCAGTAGGCAAGTGGTTAAACTGACCTTTTTCTCTTCCAGGTTCTGTTGGCATCACTATGCTGCTGACGCTGACACCTTCCAGCAGAAACTTTACATGTACTGGAAAAAGTCACAAAGTCCCGTATTTGAGCAGGAGGACAGCCGTCCATGATGAACTTGCAGAAAGACAAAAGGAAGCATGACCCTCACACTAACTAAACTATCTGTACAGTTTTCTAGCAGGGGGTTATGATCCTGCTGGCAGAAACTTTTTACACAAGAGTCTCTGAAGGAGGCGCCCCTCAATAGTATCAGTCTCTTTAGCAGTGTTCTGGGCCTTACCACCACATTTTCTTCATGGGCCATACTAAAGAAAAGAAGAAAAAAAAAGAGAAAAAGGGGTGGGTGGTGTGATCTTGCCCAAGTGTTCAAGTAAAAGGGGTTTTCCCAAGCATTTTCACCCGTACATTTCAGGGTTAGGCAGGCTGATGGCTTCTCCATTGGGACCCTGCTTGTTCACCGAGTAGCTTCTGCTGGGCCATCTGACCTTGACAATGACTACCCGGTCCTTGTAGGTGGCCCTTCCTTGGCTCCACTCCAGCCAAATGTCCTGGAACCAGTCCAAAACATCTGAATTATGAGACCCCCTTTGAAATCTGGGAACAAGCAGAGTGTGCTACACCCAGGAGAGGATTACTGTTCTTTATATGAAAGATATGTTGTTCGCTTTCTGTTACTTTGATTTTTGTATCTCTGTGGGAATTCCCTTCCTCACTCTAAGAGAATGTTTCTGATATATCTGTAAATAAACTTTCAGGTGATTCTTTACCACTTCAGTACTGGGCACTTTCATCCTTTCCTGCCCAGGACAATTTTCAGCTTTCAGTGCTGTCGTACTTTGAATGACAATTGCGCAGTAATGCAACGCTGTATCCATATTACATTTTTATACTTTTTTCCTCACAAATAGAGCTTTTTTTGGTGGCATTTAATCACAATGTGGGTTTTTTTATTTTTGCTAAATAAACGAACAAAAAGACAGAAAATAATTAAAAAACATGTTTTTCTTCGTTTCTGTTTTTCAAGTAAATTATTTTGCAAATAAATAATCTTTCTTCATAAATTTAGGTCAAAGTGTATTCTGCTAAATTTCTTAGGTAAAAATAATCCAAATCAGTGTTAATTTAGCCTGTAGGAAAGTTAGAGTCCACAAACTATTTTATATGTATGTAAGTTGTACTATTTTAAAATTACTTTATTTTTTTTACGATATTTTTTTTTTTTTTTTAACACACTGAACAGAAGAATACAATGTTACCATAGTACTCTGTGGAAGTGATCAGGATGATTGCTTATACCAGTGAATTTCACTGTTACAAGCAACCATTTTTACTTAATTAAATTGATTCATTCAGTGTTTACTATTGTTGCTAGCTATACCATGTCAGAGATCAACACAAGAGTACACAATGGATGTCATGAATGAAAACCATCTGTTGTATACAATTGTCATGTGATCTGCTGTGATTGCTCACAGTGATCAAATGGTACTGGCAGCCTCCAGTACACTCATCGTTCATCCACTGTGTCTGGTAGACAAAGTGGGTGACAGATTGCACCACAGTGGGTTTGTTCCAGGAGAACATCATATGAACAGTGAATGTCTGGCCAAGCCTTCATTTATCTGGAGGCCAGGTGGGAACTGGGTAAATAAAGAATTAACAAAAAAAAGAAAATGCAGGACAGGATATTGAATGCTATTTTAAAGATCTCTTTATTCAAAGGCAAGAGCTTGCTGTTTAGGGATCATTTTTGGTTCAAGAAGTAAAATGTTTTAGATCGGGGATGCAAAATATTAAAACTGATTGTAAGTTTAGATGCCAAATTACCTTGTGAGCATCCAATAATATGGAACTCAAATGCCTGCAAAGTGCAGCAAATCATAGCAACCAATTAGACTTAAATTTACAACAAGGTAAAAGGTACTGTAGGGAGGTCTGCACTGGTGGGGAGAGAGAGGGTCTTTACTGGAGGTTGGGGTCTGTACTGGTGGGGAGGGAAAGGGTCCATATTGAGATGTGGCTGGGGGAGTGGGGGATCTATGCTATGGGGGTGGTCTGTACTGGTGTTCTGTTCTGAGAGCTGGGAGGAGGGGCCTGAGCTAAGGAGGAATTAAAGATATGGGGGAAAATCTGTACTGGAATGGGAATAAGGTCTGTGGGAGCAGATCTGTACTGGGTGGCATATGGGCTTGGGGTTGGGGGAGGGTTGTACTTGGAGGAGAGGGTAAGTTTTGGTTGTACTCTCTACACTACCCTGTGCAATATGTACTTCTGACCCCTGTACAGTGTACGTTATACACTTTTGATCCCTATACTCTGTCCAATAGCTACTCCTGACCACTGTATTGGAATGATAGCTTCATGATAGCCACTCCTGACCCCGGTACTGTATGCAATATGCAATCCTGACCCCCGTACTCTCTACGATAACCACTCCTGATCTCTGCACCCTGTGCATTATGCACTCTTGATTTTTACACTTGCTGCAATACCCACTACTGACTCCTGTACATTTTTTGTGCATTTTGTGCACTCCTGACCCTGGCATCCTATATGTTGCACACTTCTGAGCCCTACACGATTGACACTGTTGTACATTTCATACTCCCAACTACTGCACTCTGTATGCTGGCCTTCATATGACATACTCTTGACCACTGCACTCTGAATACATTATATACTTCTTAAGTTTTTCTTTGCAGAATGGCATGTGCAGAAGGGCATATGTAATGGAACAGTTTCATTACTTGAAAAATGAGTATCCTGAGGTGTGTACATGTCTGTTAGTTTGTAGCACAGTCTTTAATGGCTCATTGGCAAAGACACTCAACCCCTTGCAGTGCAAAAAGCTGTTTTTATTTTTTTGTACTAGAGCTAAGCTGCACGTAGGCATCCTATATAAAGTAAATGGACCCATAGTATGACAGGCATAGACCTTGACATACAGGCTCTGTATACCTGACCCTACATATGTCAGATTCAGCTGTGCGGGTGAATCCATATTGCTGATGCACACCCATTCACTTTATATAGCCTGCCTGCACACCGTATGCTTTGAACATTTAAACCACAACAGCAAACTTGTGCTGAAATAATTTGACTTCTACAGGTGTAAGCAAATGCTGTGTTTGAACAAGCATTGTTGCTAATTTGTTTTGCAAACTGAACATGTAGTGTCTCTTTCATTTCCTACTTATCTGCATTATAGCCCCAGCACACCAGAGATATCTGTTGAAGACTGTTTCAGAATATTCAAGGTATGAATCAATAATATACTCCGATGCATATGATAAAGTGACATGAATTAAACATTTTTGTTAACACATAAAGGGCTGTTGCACATGGATGACAAAAATACCACATTTTTAGGTATTCAGACATTTTTTTAAATTAACTGAATGTGGCCCATTGCTTTCAACGGGCCTCTACACACAGGGGCATAAATATCAGTAAACGCATGCCGTGGTTTAGATCCGCAAAACAAAATACAAAAATCTGTTTTATATGCATAAATCACACCTCCCCCTATAGTAGATGTTTTTTTTATAGTTCTAATAATTTTTACGAACATATATGCATGCACTATACAGACCATACTCACATTTTTTAGCACTGGATCTTTCTACCAGGAAGATCCTGCATGCATACAGCAAGGACCCTAACAGTAAAGCTGAACTCCAGGAAACCAATGTCATGCGTTGCAGTGGGGCTGTGCCCATACTGCAGGGGTTGACTGCTTGTTTATCTAGGAGGTCTGGGTATAGCCTTTTGTACTTACCCGATCTTCCACTCCCACAGGCTCTTCTGTACTGCTAGACTAGTTCCTGCAGCTTCTTCCCCTCTGGTGGTCTAATGTCTTCTGCCATCAAGACCAATGCAGGGACCATAGGCAAAACCTTTTTTAAAATTCTGATAGAGTGGTGAGGGGTTAGAACCATTGTCATGTTTTCATTGCTGCCTGTGTCTCTGCTAGGGTGAGTCACTTTCTCTAATTGTCCTGATCATCAGTGTCACAAGGAATTAAATTTAGGATAAATCCAAATGTTTACATTGCCACCAGAACAGGAATAGAGGGGAAATTTTTCAATGGAGACACTTGTTCCTGTGACAACTGACTAAGAGGGACTATACCTCACACTAGAAAAATATGATCTCACTTCCTGTTGAATCTACAGGACAGGAAATGAAGGTATATCTCCATAGTAAGATACCAAATGCTTCAGCTGTTTTCTATGCTCTTACTAAACTGTTCCTGCTGGACCTAGCAACATTGCCTGCCTCTAACTAGTAGGGGGAGCAGACAAGCCAAAAGAATTCCAAGAGACCTCTATGCTGGCCACAATGGAATATGGGAAGTGAAGTCCAGGAAGGGAATTATGCTATGGACTTTTCTGGACCATTGGACTACAGTTCCCAGAACAAGATGGCAATAAATGGAGAAAAAAAGTTGCATTTCTCAGGCTGTGGAATGAATAGTTTCCTTTTTGCCGGGAGAGAGACCAGAGAGTGCACATCGCTGTCCAGTGTGCACCACCAGTGCAGTATGTCGGCAGCCTGAGCAAGATGCAGAGTGCTGAGTTCGGGGTAACGACAACCAAAGTCACCTGGGTGCAGAGCAGAGAGTGGATCAGATAGTGAGCTGCAATATTGCTGTGACCAGTGAGCTGCTGCTGTGTGGATTTACTATCTGATGCTAGAGAGAGAGAGAGACTGTTCCTTTTAAGGAACTGATCGTACAACCATCTAGTAGCCTTATTGCTGCCTGCAGACTTGACTGAGACTATTCTCATGTGCACCAATGGTGCAACTGGGCCCCGATGCTAGTCAGCTGAAGGGTTAGGATTGTAGACTACTATGGTACATATACTGAAATTTATGCAGCTACAGTAAAGACACCAATGGCAGTGATCAGCGACTTATAATGTGACTGTGACAATGTGGCGGGCAGTCTGGCACTAACAAATACATGCTGGGAGGGACACTAACTGACACTGATGTCGCTTGTGACACGAATACAAGCTATGTGCCTAAAAAGTGTAATGTGTGCTGCTGTTACTCACAGATCTAGCTGTTTTTTTTTCTCCCTGCTTTTCCCTGCTTTTCAGGGAGAAGAAACAGCCAGATCGGTGTTATGTTTACACAGAGTTCTGTGTGTTAGTAAACAAAGAACTCTGTGCTTTGATTGGACACAGCTGATCAGCAGGTTTTAGGCAAAATCATTGGCTGAAACCTGCTGCCAAACTCGTGCTGTGTCCAATCACAGCACGTATCAGCAGGGGCCACGCACATGCGAGCCCAAAAGACTGCAAGCAGGTGGTGACATACTCGTACATTACCTAGCCTGCAGCTGCCACCCGCTCGCAGTAGATGTTCTGTGAGAGGACGGCAAGCAGTTAAGCAGCTCTTATATGTGTATTCCAGCTGCATATTTAACTGTTTGACTGGAGTTAAGAAAAAGAGTGTGTCACTGATATGTATTGCCTGCTTGTTGCATCAGTGGTGCTATCTAGCAAGTGACTTCAGCAAATGCTCCAGATATAATATAAGCATGGTTTTCTCCAGTTTCTCTGGTTTCCTTCTAAAATTTTTAACACCAAGGAACCCCTGATATAACTTCCTGGTCTCAGGGAACCTCTGCTAATAACTACTATGGGATTGATTTACTAAAACTGGAGAATGCAAAATCTGGTGGAGCTCTGTGTAGAAACCAATCGGTTTCCAGTTTTTTCCGTCAAAGCTGTTGTTAGAAATTGATTGGTACAGCCACATCAGATTTTGCTCTCTCTAGTTTTAGTAACCCAACCCCCTGTATCTGTAGCCCACTGTAGATTAGCAATATGGTCATTGGGAAGAATCCCCACTTTACAGTTAGCTAAAATGATCATTTTTGCCAGTGGTTACTTATCTGAGAGGCAGAACTTGCTCAGTGGTAGGAATCCATAGGAAACTGGTTGAGAAAGGTTGTGGTTGAATAAATGGGGACTCACCAAATTGGTCCTAGAGCTGGTAAGAATCATGTATTTAATGGAACATTAGATTGTAAAGCAGCTTGGGATAGAGACTAATCTGAGCGAACCTTGTAAGCTCCCTGTACACTGGGCATTTGTCCAGCTCTTCTAAACGCTTTTCTCCTAAGCCGTGGTTAGGCACGTTTAGGTGCGTCAGTTGCTTAGGCATTTCATAGGCATTGTATTTAAACACGTCTGGCGTTTTTTTTTTCTGCCAAAATTCTCCTCTCCTGAAGGCGCAAGTGATGGGGGTTTTTTTCTGCCTCTAAACACCTGTAAATGCCTATGTGTGCATGGACATATAGGCATTTAGAGGTAGGAAAAAAAATAAAGTCAAACATCAAAAAAAAGTCAAGCGCCTGTAAAACAGGCGTTTTTGAGGCCTATAAAGTACCAGCTAATATGTTGATGTTTATATGTAAATACAGAAAATTAATACATACTTTTAGAAAGCTTTACAAATGGTGAAAAATCGAATTTCCCAGTTTACTTATTTGCTTGGATAATTGAAGGGAACGACATTTCATTGTGTGAACATTCTCAATTCCTTTAGTAAATCATCTTATATATGTCCATATGTGTTAATGGTGACTGTTAACATCTGTGTACATTATGTTATGACATTGTGGATTAACACCTTCTTTTCACTTAAGTCAACTTGAACAGTGAATACAACACTTATGGGAGGTCCATATTTTTACTTTTTTTTTTTTTTTCTTTTTTGTTTTCAAAATTGTATTTAGTTTGTGAAATAATAGGGCCTTGGTGGTTCAATGGCTTACTGCCTTGCAGTGTTGTAGTTTTGTTTTAACTGAGGGTAATGTCAGTATGCAGTTTGCATGTGTTTCTAACATATGAAGAGTGGAAATCAATCAATCTGAATAATCAGTCTGTATACTGGGTCTAAGGATATGCCAATGGCCCTAGTGCGGGCCTGATAAAATCTTGAGGCAAGTTGAATGTGGCCCATGGCCTGTATTTTGAAGACCTCTGATCTAAGGCACTGATGCCTCAGTCTGCTACTTTCACAAGATTTCGAGTGAGATGTTGTAATTTCACTACTGTGCTGCTCACTGTTATTCTGAGGACTTGTTGATTTTGGAAGCTATACCTGAGGACCTGCAGTGCAAGCATTTTCTTAATCCTATTTTGTAAATTCAGTAGATCTGTACTTTCTCTACCTCTCCTGCTGGTTCCTGATCATTACCCCACCAGTCAATAGGGAGATAGGTCTGACTTTACTAAGCAAAGCCCTTCCTCTACTAAAATGACTACCTACACACAGGGATACAGTGCAAAACAAGACATGGTAAGTCAGCAGTGGTGAAATAATGCACTGTACCAGCCTACAGGCAATACTTGCTAGCATCTTCATTATTATTTCTGTATCATTATCAACCTATATCAAGTAATAATGCTTGGGTTTTTAGGCTGCATTCACACTGGAGCAGAGCGATTTTCAAGGGTTTTTATTTGAGCATTTTTGCAAGTGTATACAAGCGTTTTTAGAAGAGTATTACAGGCTTTTTACATGTGTATTTATGCTTGAGGCTTTTCGTTTTAGCTACAGGAAATTACTTGGAGGAGGAGATCAGTTAATATGTGCTAAAAAAAGGGCCTAAAAAAAACAACGCTCAAATCAAGTGTATACACAGGCATTCCCATTGAAGTCTACGGGGCCAAAAACACTCAACTTTGCCTGATACATAGCTCATTTAGTTTTTGGAGCAACAGGCATTCACCTACAAGTGGCAAGATGCCCATATGTGAACAAGGGCTATTGAATGCAATAAGTTTTTGCTTTTATGAGCGTTTTTGTGAGCTACAAGCTACAAAACTCTCAGGTGTGAATGGGCCCTTTATGAAAAATATAAATATACAACATTTTGCAACATTTTGTAATTTAAAAAATGTTCTTTATTCAAATGACTAAAGGAGATATATATATATATATATATATATATATATTTATTTATTTTACAGGGAAAGCAGCAGAATTAAAGGACCGGAATCCCTATAGAACCTTGGACAAGTAGTGTACTATGGTGGGAAGAACATGTAAAACTCAACCACCACAAAAAAAGACTAAATACCCTGTAGTACACTGCATTACTATAATCATCATGAGCTGTAGAAGTAAAACCTACTACTAAGAAAGTTATACTTACTGAATTTTAATTACAACTGAATTTCAAACATGCTCTGCTTCTTTTTTTTTTATTTCTTTTCCCCAGATCTACCATATGTAGCCTTTAAAGCTCTAGCTTTTGCTCACATATTGCTCCTGTTCTGAATGAGTGATTGTCAGATGATTTAGAAGTAAAGTGGTAAATGTCAAAATGAATTGTGATAATGGATTTTGCTTAGTATACAAAGTTCATTTTTTCTCTGCGACAGTTAATCGGTCTTCACACCTACACATTTTTTACCTTGCATTCGTGGAGAACAAAGAAATCAGCAGCAGACTCGTGCTGAAAATACTGACAGTAGCCTCTTCATTTTTATGTTGTTGGAAAAGAATCCTGTGTACGATTATTATTATTATTATTATTATTATACAGGCTAAGATTAGAGCATTTATAGTTGTTTTATTATAAAAAACCAAGCATGACAATAGTTTTGAATAGGTAAGACAGCTCTTGAGTCAACCTCTAAAGTTTATCTGTCACCTAATCACGTTGAAGGCGGCTACTTAATCTGGCCATATACTGTGCAAACTGGAGAAAATTCATTTTGTGGGTTGCCCTTGCCGCCCCTTCCTGTCCAACATCTTTCAATTGAAAAATCAAAGGAGCTGGGTGGAAAATTGTTGGCTGAACAGAAGCTGCAACTAATTTGGGTTTTCTGATGGCCACCGCCACCAGCAGGGCAATTCGTCCATCCCCACTGTTAGTCTGCAGGCTGAACAAAAAAGAAAATGTGTCAGTGTATAGCCAACTTTAGGAATTACTTTAACTAGGAATTAACGATAACGCACATGAACCTAATGTATGACTGACGTTCTGTATGAATACCCAACAAGCAGTACTTCTGCTGTTGCTACGGCAGGTTAGAGCATGAATGGATAGCAATGACTGCCTGGTTGCTAGAAGGGAAACAGACATTTCTTCTATCAGACACTTTATGCTTTACATAGTTTAGTCACATACCCAGCCCCCTTCAAATGTGTTTCCTTTCACTTATCCCTACATCACTACTGTGTAATGAAGTAACGTAGGTGTCATTGCAAGAAACCAGAGAGTGCAGAAGGGCACCAGGCATCCAAGACTCCTGGAAGTGTTGGGTACAGGAGACACTTCAGGTGTTGGGAGAGTGCATGTGATCAGCACTGGACCAATCTGCACTGTCCAGACAGAGGGTCAAGGGTCCTGCAGCCTCATAGGACAGTGATAGGAGAATTAAAACTCTTCCTACAAGCTTTAACCAGTGCTCTGCTGGACACTGACAGAAGTCACAAGACTGCTATACACTGCTGATGAGAAAAGGTATTTAGCAGTTTATATTTACTAAAATAATTTCATTTCCATGTTCTGTGTACTGTAGAAGACCAGATATAATAAATGCAGGGTCCTAAATGTGCCCCAGGGAAATGCACTAAAACCGCGCAAGGTCAGACACACCTTTATCACTTAAAGACTAGATTTACATGTAGCATGGTATCTGTATATCAAGGTGACAGGGTCTCTTTAATTTGGTATTTCATAATGAGTCTACAAGTCATTACTAAATCCCAACATTCACAAAGCAGAACTCTAATTTGTGAGTGTTTAATATGTTCCAAGGTACATGGTAATATCTTGACAATTAGAGACATCTCTGAAGTGGTAGAAGGCAATACCGTATGCTGGATTGTGATTTTGGCTGTACAATGGTAGTTTATACAGTGTGTAATGGTCAGCACAGTTCCACTCAATGTTCACCTTGCAGGATGGGGAGAATGCATTTTCATAATGACTATCTAGTATAAAAAGTGATAGCTCAGAATAGAAATGCACCGATCAACAAACAAAACTCTTTTCTGCCGAAAGTCATTAGGGTTTGTTTACTAAAAGCAAATAGGCTGTTTATGATTTTTTCCCTCATTTAGTGAATGTAGTAAAAATTCACTTTGTGAAAAATACCCCTTAATGGGCAAGGAACATTTTAGAAAACTTTGTTTACTTGCATATGATTAGATGATGGGAGTCAGTGGAGCTTAACATTCATTAATTCTTTTACAAAGTAAACAGCCTGTTTGCCTTTAGCAAATCAACCCAGTTAAGTTTAACATACAGACTTGATTCAGAAAGGAAGAACAAAACACATCTTAATTTCTTGTTAATACATGTATGTGCATACGCTCCAACAGAGATACACAGACTAAAATGTTCTTTTGCTTACTCTGCAAGGCAGTACAAAGAACCATGAAAATTGCATCAACCCATAGCAACCAATCTGTTCACAATTCATCAGTTTAGAGACGCCAGCCCACAAAATAATGATATGGGTTGTTGCACATAAAACATTACTTCATATTGGCTTACTACATAAACCCACACATGGTATTTCTTGAATTAATGGATAGTGCTATGATTTTGTGTTTATAATGTTTTTGTGCCAAGTTGCTAATATAACTGCATCTATAAGACAAAGGTTTTCAAAAACCACCCAGGACTTTTACATTTATGTAGTTCACTATACTTAAGATATGGTTCTTTTGCCTTTAATTGGAAATAGCTTAAAGTATATTTAAAGTCAAAACTTCTTATCTTGATCATATAGTACAGGACAAAGAAATAGTTTAAAGTACTGTGTATCTAAATCCAAACCTTTTTTCCATTTTAATAGATTAGATAACAGTTAACCACTTTCAGTTTTTTGGCATCTGTGTTCCATTGGGGCGATTTCCCTTCGCTTCTATCCTATACAGTACACATTTACAAGGATGTAAGAGGAGATCTCTTCAAGGTTAGGGAAATCTCTTAGACAGCTGTCACTGGAACAAGTGGCCTCTTTGGAAGATTTCCCTTCTGTACCTTTGTTTGGTAACAGCTCGCATTTTTGAATTTCTCATCACTTTCAGTATCAGTGACCGTGGTACAGGTACACAAGGATAAATGGACAGGGTGAATCTGTGTAGCAAGGGCACGGACAGCAAGTGTTTTAATTTGACACTACTGTATACAAAACTTTAAAAATTACTTAAGCTACACTTTTAAGTTTTACTAAACCCATAACAGTAAAATTAGACTTTATATGCAGTAAAGCATGCTTGTTATACTTGCTATGGAACCTAATGGGTTAATCCACATTGTGTAAAAAGGTTGTTTAATCTTGTCTTCTCTGATCCTCCCCTTCTTCCACTGCCCCCAATCAATCTGCTGATAGTACAGAATTCTAGGCGTCACTCTGCACATGCCCAGTTTAGTGTGTGGCTAGAGCATTTTTTCTTTTTCTTTGGGGGAGTGCATGTGATCAGCACTGGGCCAAAGAAAAGGCATTTAGTAGTTTATATTTACTAAAGTCATTTAATTTCCATGTTCTGGGTACTGTGGGAGATCAGATATAGTGAGTGCAAGGTCCTGGGTTTAGTAACACTTTCAGTTTAGTAATTCATCCCCGTTGTATACATAAGTGAATACATGGTTAAGCCATCATGCATTATTTAATAATAAATTGTAAAGAGCTGTGAACAGCTAATCAGTTCTGATTAAACTAATTACATGCAAATGCTAAAAACTGATATCTAATTAGTTGCTATGAGCTTTGGCAAATCTTTGTCCTTTGCACTTGGTTTATTTAGGAAGGCATTAAAAAGATCACTAATGGCATTAAAATACAGTAGCTCATATAATTTTACCATTTAGCAGTTGAGAACATTTGAAACAAAGATACATTCTAAAAAGTTGCTTTGGGCATTTGACATTTTTTTTTAGCACTGGAAGCCAGATGGAGTTGTTTGGCAAAAATATGTTCTATCATTTTGTAAAGTGCTGAGCAAACTGTTGGCGCTATATAAATCCTGTATAATAATAATAATAATATCCACATGCCTCTACTATTTATATAAACCTAAATTTTAAAGTAAAATTAGGTGTCCTTTCATTCTGGTTACAGTGGCCAGTTATTCATATGGACCTGTTCGGAAGCTCCATATAAGTCTATGAGCAGTTGGCAAAATTTGGAAAAAACTTTAAAGGCCTTGGATGTCACAAAAGTGACGTCTGTCCCATTCTGCAATGTTTCAGCAGGGGATCTGTTCACAGATCCCTTTTTAAACTGAGTGGACAAAGTCCACATAAAAGAACCTTAACACTTAACTGTTTCGGCTCAGAATCCGCACCGCACACTGGCACCTTAATATTACCCCTAACTTAACTCTAAAACTTACTAACACCTAACCTGACTTTAATTTATAAATCAATCCTTCCTCTAAATTTAACCCTTAATTTAAAGCGTATCTAAACCCAAGAAGAGAAATTGCTAGTATTGCAGCTTGCCAGTTCCTAGTCGTGGTGGCTTCATTAGTTTTCTTTTTCTTTAGTTTAAGTTGATATTCTTGCCATTAAGTCACTTTCTGTTATAGGATGACAACTGTACTGAGTAGCATTGTCACCTTAGGACTGGGAGTGTGTTAGGACTACATAACACCTCCCTCAGAGAGCAGGGGATAATGCTAACTGATAACAGTCCAGAGGCAAAGAGTACAGGAAGATATCAGCTCACAAGAATTCTGTGATACAGCTACACAGATAAAATTAAACACTTTCAATGGTATAACAGACCAAAATGGAGCAAATAAGAGAAATTTATTGTTAAAATTTACATACACTTTAAACAATAAGCAGCCCTTAAACCTTCATATTAAACCTCCATAACACTGAAACTTAACCCTTTAAGTCCAAAACCTAACACTTAACTTATCTATGACCGTAAAGCTAGTCCTTCTCTGTTGTAATCCTTTTGCTAATATATACCTACAACTGTATGCTTACTTTATCTATGCTGATAGTTTCCCGTATCAGTCACAGTCCCTGCACCAAGATGCCAGACTAAATTATTTGTATGTTATCTCTTTTCTTAGTAAATAAACACATACATTCCTATGTAATCTGTTCAGAGTACACTGTTCTAAAGTAAATTGGAGTAACTGTAGTTTATATTGCAAGTTGGAGGGATATACATTTTGCAGCATTTTTGAATATCATTATGTATTTTACATTCATATAATAGTATGTTCATATGTAAGTTGTGAAATCATATAGAAATAAAATTGCACACATCATTGATAGGCTTTTACAAATTTTGTAAGAGATAAGGAAATTAATAAAAAATAATTACATTAAAAAATCAAGCTTACTGAGAAAAGGGCAGTTGTTTTACAACACAGCACACCATTGTATAATGACATAACTATGTTTTATGTTAAATCATTTTTAAAGGCTATTTACTACTTGTCCTTCTCTGTTCCATACCATTAGGCAAGAACCCAGCAATAATGGGCACTGGCCAGATGAGGGCAGCAACACTCCAAACAATGATAACCAGAGTCATGAAACAGGCTACCAAAGTGGACTCAATAGGCTTCCGATTCATTCTCCAGCCCTGTTCACCTCTCAGCTCCTCTAAACTGAAGTCCAGGCAGCAGAAATTCAGTGATTCTCCTAACAGCGAATTTTGAGGATCTGTTGAAGTTGAAGAAATGAAAGAAAAGGTAGAAGATGCAGCAGAAGAAGCATGCTGGTGCCTCAGGTGACCACTCCTCCTGCTTCTTGACCATCCACATCCTATGCAAAGGCGAAATTCCTGTTGAGCACCGGAAACCCCTAGATGCTCAATAACAACTGGGGATACCACCCGGTTATAGGCTGCTGCGAAAAATGCTCTGCCATGATTATTGGTAGAAAAGAGCAACAGGTCGCACTGGAAGCCCAATTGACGCCCCCAGCGGACCAGTAGAGAGGTGAGCATTAGCCTCTGAACACTGATATTGCAGTGCACTGACCCATGTTGTTGAGAATGGGAGGCATGGAACTCCTGATGGGTTTGAGGAGACAGGATCAAAGTCTCTTTGTTGCTCTCCCAGGTATTACTGGCAGAAGGTAGAGGAGAAGGAGAGGAAGAAGGTGGGATCTTGGTATGTCCTGGTTGGGTTCCCCTAAGCTCTTCGCCACTCTCCGCAACTGTTGTCCTCTTTTCAGTTTGTAAGTCAAACTCCAGATTAGCCAAGGACCTGCTTGAAGAATTAATAGGGAGTAAGAAGATGTCTTCTTCAGTGTGTCCCTCCTGACTCCATCCTTCTGTTGGTGGCTGGATACAGATAGCCAACAAAGCCACTAGCCCCTGGAGCAGGCTGCTTGGAGGGCACAGACGCAGCACCCTCATTGCACAGGATGTTAGAGAGGAGGCTGCATGGTTAACTGGAAAGAGACAGTGCTTGCACAAAGACTGAAACTCACACAGGCGTGGAAAAGGATGCTAGTAACTGAGATCGCTCCACACTGCCTCCAAGTCATCCTCCCTCTGCTTTACCCTCCTCCTCTTTCTTCTTCTCACAGCTTTTGATTTAGATGATTAGAGAATTGCACAATGATCTTTATCAATCTCTTTTATTTTTTAGGTTTCCAGAGGAGCAAGTAGTGATGGCCCCTGCCTAACAAATGCATTGCAACACTTACAGCCCTCTGAACAGTGGGGATGTTTTTACCTAAGATCCTCTGAAAGAAAAAAGCAGCAGGTGCTAGCTTAGATTTTGTTATAGTTCTCAAAGTAAAGAAAAAAAAGTAACAGCGGCAGATCGAAGATTTGTAGAAGAAATAACAACCGCATTTAGAGTTTTCTACATTTCTAGCTTAATGTGATATCATTTTGGCTCTGACATTTTAGGATTAACAGAGTTTGTAAATCAAAAATAACAAATTCCATACTTTTGTAAGGACAAAAGATCTGGATGGCTGAGTGGCAGCATATTTAGTTAAAGGTATGTAATTCTTAACAATTAACTCTTATTCGGTCCTCTTTTGTATGTTAAATAAACCATTGAAAGTGTTTTGTTATATTAATTTAATGAGTGCAAAAATACCTGCTTATTGTGCCAGAAATAATGTCATCTGATAAATTTGCGTTGTGTACTCTGTCTGCACTTGCAGTTATCAGTTAAATTGTTACCAGCTATTTCTGAGGACTACAGAACCCCTCCTCTCCCTTTTATTTGAAGAAGACAGCCTAAGGCTTCTGCAGTCTTTTCCTAAGAGGCAATGCTGCTTCTCCATAGATATTGTATGGAGCATTGGCACCCTAGGACAGGGAGTTACTGGCAGGACCACCAGGTGAAAATAAAAGGGGGACAAAAAAAGAAAACTAATGCAGCCACCACATCTCAGGACTAGTAAGCTTATTACACTTTTGCTCTTGGGTTTACTTAGGTATACTTTAGCAAGTAATTGTTCACAACCTAACAGTTGCGCTCAGTGGTGCATTGCATGATAACCGCATTTCAGAACAAGGCAGTTTTATCATGGTTCAATTCAAATCTACGTGATTATAAGTATTGCAGATTTAAAGCAGGCTCCTAACTCCTGCATGTAGTAGTTTGGATAAATTTACTTAGAGTACAATGACAGGTGTCCTTCCAGGAAATGAAAGGAAATCTTTCCATTGCGGCAGGACAGTTGCTGAAATAAGAACCTGACTGTATCCTTATTTTTTCTTTTGTTTACTTGTTGTTTGTGTCTAAATTGGAGACACCCCCCCCCCCCCCACTCACTTCCTGGATAGGGAAAGAATGATTACCACTCTCTTCAAGGAAACACCTACAGAATGTTGAAATCTTCCACTCTCTATTGTAAACCTTTTCTAGTTCTTATTCCCATAGGAGCCACTGGAAATTTGCCCAGGTTCTTCCCAAATGGATAGCTCCGCAGCCAGGCACATGAACACAGTCACTCGTTTCCTCAATAACCAGTCTAGGGGTGTTGTTTTTGTTTTTATTTTTGGAGAACTTGGATAGGGATGAGGGAGCTGAGTGGGATACTCCAAAAACAGGAACTATGTACAAATGGAGGGCAGTGAACTCTTTTTGTAAGGCTGAAGCAGAAGTCCTTGCATATAGCAAACTGTGGACTTGGCTTGTAGTAGAACAGTAAAAGCACTCAGGCTTCCTTCTTCAGAGTAACAAGATCAGTAAAGCACACAGGCTTCTTTCTTTAGAGCAAACAAGAGCAGAGTCCTTTTAAGATAACTAGGCAGACTAAGCTCTTCAGCCGATGTCTCCTTTAACAAACACACACAGCTGATGCTCTAGCATCAGAGGGGTAGGGTGGCAGCAGGCCAAAAGGTCTCTAAGGTCTCTCAGCAGTCTGTACTCATGAAAGATCCAGGACAACTGGTTGCCTCCTTCCAACTTCCAAGCACCACTTTCCTCTAGTGATACTAGACTAGATCCTCAGCAGACAGGCCCTCAGTCAGCTCTCAGAAATTTCAACATCCAGGCTCACAGGTAGCCCACCTGAGGCTTCTCAAACTGTAAGCACATGGCAGGATAGCCCAGGGAGCAAATGGCTCCCCCCAGGCTGTGTTTCTCTCCTACTGGAAAAGACCCAGAGCTGATTGTGTTCAGAGAATATATACAGTTACCCAGCATACCATCAGGGCACAGATCCCTGGGATTGACTAAGGCTGTATGAATATTCAGGCTGCCATCTGCATAGCCCCACACCTATATTCCAGAAGGTTCTACTGATTTCTGGAAAACAGAATGAGTTACCAGACTGACAGCAACTGAGAACACTGAACAAACCTAACTAATCAATTGAAGCCACACTGAATGCAGCAAGGCAAGCTAAATTTACCTGAAAAAATATACACAGTTCCACTGAACACAGTGAGCCAGCATTATATTTAAGTAATCATAGCACCTATCTAGGAGGGTGCTAATCATTTCTAAAGTAATAACCGTGCTAAAGGTACCCATGAATACCTTCTGACAATAGGCCCCACCTTCAGTGTTTAAAGCGAAACTAAACCCATAAATGTAACGGTTTCCCAAAACAGTTACATTCATGGCAAGCCACAGATGCTAATTGTCATGGTTTCTTGTACTCTCAACTAATCTGTCAAGCCAACATGGATGGTGTCAAAACTGATCATACACTCATTAGCCACTTTATTAGGTACACTTGTTCAATTGCTTGGTAACACAAATTGCTAATCAGCCAATCACATGGAAGCAACTCAGTACATTTAGACATCTAGACATGGGGAAGACAGCTTGTTGAAGTTCAAACTGAGCATCAGAATGGGGAAGAAAGGGAATTTAAGTGACTTTGAACGTGGCATGGTTGTTGGTGCCAGATGGGGTGGTCTGAGTATTTAAAAAACTGTTGATCTACTGGGATTTTCAAGCACCACCATCTCTAGGGTTTACAGAGAATGGTCCTAAAAAGAGATGATATCCAGTGAGCGGCAGTTGTGTGGACGAAAATGCCTTGTTGATGTCAGAGGAGAATGGACAAACTGGTTCAGCTGCAACATTCAGATGGTAGGGTCAGAAGTTGGTGTAAACAACATTAAAGCATGGAACCATCCTACCTTGTATCAACGGTTTAGGCTTGTGGTGGTGTAATGGTGTGGGAGATATTTTCTTGGCACTAGCAAGGTGTGCCTAATAAAGTGGCCGGTAAGTGTATGTGCAGCACCATGGTAGCTGCAGATCAGACAAAGGCTAAGATGCCAGCTTCCTTGGCTGTAAAGAATAGGGGGGTTTAGTCCTGCTTTAACTACTAAATGCCAGAACGTCAGTGAGCAATAGAGTTTCTGGCATTTGACAGCTGAACAGCAAAGGGCAAAGCATAATCTATCCTTAAGGAGAAATGAGGGCTCGATGAGGCACTGCTTGTAACAGTGAGGCATGAGGCACTGCATGTAAGAGAGTGGTAGGAATAATCTAGAATCTTGAAACACAGAGACATAGAGAGGAACCGGGGCACAATGACCAGGATAAGTAGGAGAGACAGATCCAGCAAATCACGCAAGCGTTGCTTTTCCTATCAACAGGAAAGGAACACAGGACTAGCACACTATACAGTAATGCACATTTTATTAAAGAGATGTAGAAAAGTCATATAAAATGACAGTGTGCATGCTATGAATAGCAAAAATAACATATAGCAGTTAAGTACAAGTGAAATGGTACGTTTTACAAAGTGCATACAATACATTAGACAGCAGATTATGTTAGAAGAGGCACCCAGATCACAGATCGAGGGGTGAAATCTCAGTAAGATCATATGTCTGTGATCTGGGTGCATCTTCTAGAGTAATGTGCTCAGACCAAAGGAGAAACAGATTCCGTAGCACACTTAGCCCTAGCTAGCCTGAAAAAAAAAACCCAAATTGACCCTATCTAACAATTCATGCTAAAAACAGAGGGTTTTGTTTACACACATTTGCAAATATACAGTATGATTAAGCCGCAGTGCCTAAATCAAGGCTCCTTCGTGTACTGCGATCCTAACTATAACTTTCAGAGTCATCCTGTCTTAAAGGATCCCCGCATCAAATTCAATCAACTGTACAAAAAAGTGGCAACCACCCCAACCTATAACTAGCCTTTGAAGTAAGGTGCACATGAAAGACTCTGAAAATTACAGAGTTAGGACTGCGATACACAGAGGATCCTTGATGTAGGCCCCGTGGCTTACACATACTGTATATTTGCATATACTGTGCTGGATTCAGCAAGAGGAGACTGTTGCTGTTCCCTATGCTAAGCAAGCTAATAGTAGCAGCACGTGTTTGGTAAGAAGAGACTGTGACCTGCTGCCCTGGATTAAGCAAACTAGTAGACTACTAGTTTGCTTAATCCAGGGCAGCAGACCACTGTCTCTTCTTACCAAACAAGTTTTGCTACTACTAGCTTGCTTAACCTCTTTCTAGTCAGTGCTACCCTATCAGTAGAGCCCAACTAGTGCCCAACAGTGCAGCCTCATCTGTGCGCATCAGTGCATCCTCACCAGTGCTGCCTATCAATGGCACCTCAACAGTGCAGTCTTGTCAGTGCAGCACCACTGGTGCCCATTATTGCAGCTCCACCAGTGCCCATCAGTGCGGCCTGATCAGTGCATATCAGTGAAAAAGAAAAATTTCATAACAGAAACTAAGAAAAACATTTTTTGTTTTCAACATTTTCTCTTTTTTTTTTTCATTTGTTTGGCAAAAAAAAAATAAAAACCCAGTGGTGATTAAATACCACCAAAAGAAAGCTCTATTTGTGTGAAATAAAATGATAAAAATTGAATTTGGGTACAGTTTTGCATAACCAAGCAAATGTCATTTAAAGTGTGACAGTGCTGAAAGCTGAAAATTGGATTGTGCAGGAAGGGGGTGAAAGTGCCCTGTATTGAAGGGGTTATCCAGGGCAGCAGGCCACAGTCTCTTACCAAACAAATGCTACAAATGGGACACAGGCTATGTTTCAGACAGTATACTGATCTAACAACTTGTGATTCACTGTTGGACCTGTTTTCACAGGTCATTTCTGGATATTAGGTATCGGGAACATCAGCAGTACTTGAGGCCTGTGACACATACAAGCACACATAGGGGTTGATTTACTAAAGACAAATAGACTGTGCACCTTAGAAAGTGCAGTTGCTCCAGTGCTTAGGAAATTAGATAAAGCTTCACTTTGCAAAGAATAACCAATCACATGCAAGGAAAATAGAAAAAAAACATTCATTTCTTGCACATGATTGGATGATGGAAGTCAACAGCAATTCTGAGTGCACAGTCTATTTGCTTTCAGTAAATCAACCCCTATGAGGATGACTTACTAAAGCCAGATAGATTGCACTTTTAAAAGTGCAATTGCACTCTGCAAGTGTAGTTGCTCCAGAGCTTAGTAAAGAGAGATAAAGTTTCTCTTTACAAAATACACCCAATCACATGCAAGAGACATAAAAAAAAAAAGCTTGCACACGATTGGATGATAGAAGTCAATTGAGCTTCTGCTCATTTACTAAGCACTGGAGCAATTGCTCTTGCATAGCGCAACTGCACTTTGCAAAGTGCACAGTCTATTTGCCTTTAGTAAATCAACCCCATAGTGTATGCTCTCTGCTGACAAGATTCTGCAGTTCCTTAACACCACAGATCTGAATGTAGATATGTAATTGCATACAATCAAATTGCAGAATTACACCTGCACTTGTGAGTTATAAGCTACCTTGTTTAGATAGAAATTTTGAAGATTAACTCTGTTTTAACTTTCTTATTGCATTGCACTACACCCAAACACCCCTTTCTATCGTGTTTATTTTTTCAATGGTGGTAATATCTTAGGGTTCTCATTTTGGTCCGTTATGCCATTCCAGCCACTCTGTGCACTATTCATCCTTTTTCGTATGGGGGAGAAGGTTCCCACTTGGAATCTTTGCTCCCTCATTCTGCACTGTACATTCCCTATTTAACATTACTACATTCTACACAATGTAAGTCATCTCAGAATCTATTTAACCACACCCCCTTTAAGCCATGCCCAATCATTAGCACAATTTAAACCACACCCTCTTTTCGCTGCAGCACACTTTGCGCGCCACATTTTTATCTTTCTCAATTCCTAGTGCCCACTTTTGAACTTGCATACAGGCCCACTGATTTCATGATACGCCTCTGCATACAAGGGAGGAACCTTGATTTCCCTTTAACAGCTACACAGGTCTTCCATAGATGTCACAATACCCTTGTCAAACTCATGCACTTTGTTCAAACTCTTTCCTAACTCAAGCCACATTAAAAATGATCACACTTGCCTCCCTCCCATGGTCCTGCATCAGCTCACGGCCCAGTCCTCTGTTCTCCAGTGTTGAAATGTGGATAGTCACACCTACAAACAGCTACATCTCACCCTGAGCAGGGTCAATACTACTGTGTGTTAGCCCATCTCCTTGCAAAAAAATACAATACTGTAGATTCTTCAGAAGCTGAGAAGGTAATTACATACAATGTGCCTGGATTTAGGCTTTAAAGTGGTATTATACCCTCACTGGTTTTTTGTTTTTATTTAATAGACTGAGAACAATTAAATAAACATTCCTTAGTAAACTATTTGTTAAAATTCTTACCCCACCACTTGCAGTTTATAACATTCAATGCTGCTGGTTCCTACTCTCTCAGTGCTGCTTCCCTGAATTTGCAGTCTTCGAAGGAAAATGTTAAGAGTGAAGTCAGTTTGTTAGCTTGGAGGAGGGAGGAGCATGGGGGGGGGGGGGGTTGCATTGCCATCCTAGGCTATGGGGTGTTTTTATTGGTGCTCAAAGTGCAAAAAGACACAACTCTAGTCCCTGTATTCAAAGGTGGTTTCATAGGCAGCTGCAAGAGAAAGGAATGGCCCTGAAACAGTAAACCTGGGACAGGGGTCATGGCACCATCTTAATCAAGAACATATTAAAAGATAAACAAGCTGCATACTCAGTAAGTGATTAAATCAGCTGCTAAAAGTGTTTTCAACTGAGGGTTTATTATTACTTCAAGTATTACTTTAAAAGGATTATCAGGAAAAAAGGAAGAAAAACTATTTTCATAGAATATAGCAACAAATATGCTATTCACTTGTGACTGTTTTTCCAGTTTACAAATCCCACCCACTCCCTAGTCCAGAATCAACTGACATTCTGACTTTTTTTTCTTCACAATATACAATTTGCTTACATTCTATGCCTTTCTCATTCCTTTACTAACAACCATAGTTGCCTCCAATTCAGAGGTGGCTCTCTAATTAGGGAGATTAGGTGGCCGCCTAAGGCCTTGTGCTCTCAGGGGCCTCGCGGCTGCCTAATTTGCCTAGCGGGCAGGCAGGAGCGGGAGCTGCAAGGGGAGGAGAAGAGGCACCCGATGGACACTGAGGGGACCCCAGCCCCGGACACCTTTGCACAGGCAGCTGAAGAGGAAAGATTCTGGCTGTCTGATCGGTCTGGCCCTGCCCTCATACCCTTCAAAGCACTCGGTACAGTGTTGGGGTGACAGTTGAGAATCGGGGGACAAGAATTGGTGCTGGTTGGGGGGAGTGCAGTTTATCCACAGACAGCTGACTAGGAGCAAGATGCAGGAGCAGAACCTGCAGGAGACAACCCACAGAGACAGCCACATCAAGTACCTAGCTGGGTAAAAGAAACACTGACCCCCGGGGGGGGGGTATTATGAGGATTCCTTATCACTGTGCGCTTTGTGTGATGATCAGGAGTCAGGAGTATAAGGAGCTGCAAAAAACTGGAGGAAACCTCCTCTGTGCAGAGCTGCTTCGACTCCTGCTTCAGGCCTACAGGCTGCTGCTGCCAGGTAAGGTAAGAGAGTCCCTTCCTGCCCCCCTCTTGTCACACTGACTCCCCTCTTGTCATCCTGCCCCCCACCTGTCACATTGCACCACTACTGTCACACTGTCTTCCATCACACTGCACTTCTATTGTCACACTGCCCCCCCTTACCATCCTTTACCACACACACCCCTACTGTCACAGTTCCCCCCCCCCCTTGCCATCCTTCCACCACTACACACACCCCTACTGTCACACTATCCTCCCTTGCCATCCTTCCACCGCCACAAACACCCCTACTGTCACAGTGCCCCCCCTTGCCATCCTTCCACCGCCACACACACCCCTACTGTCACACTGCCCCCCTTTGTCACTCTGTCACACTGCACCTATAATGTCACACTGCTCTCCTTCTTGTCATCCTGCACCCCTCCTGTCCTACTGCCCCCCACCTGTTACACTGCTTCCTCCTGTCATCCTGCCACCACCTGTTGCTCTGCCCCCCTCTTGTCATCCTGCCCACCCACCTGTTACACTGCCTCCCCCTCTTGTCACACTGCCCCAGCTGCTGTCACACTGCCCTCTCCCTCTTGTCACACTTCCTCCCGACCTGTCACACTGCCCCCCTCCTGTCACGTTGCCCCCCACCTATTACAATGCACAGGTACCCTTCTCCTGTCACAATACCCAGGTTCCCTTCTCCTGTCACAATGTCCCCCTCCTATCACAATGCCCTCCTCCTGTCAAAATGCCCAGGTACCTCTCTCCTGTCACAGTGCCCCCCCTTTCCCGTCACAATGCCCAGGTACCGCTCTCCTGCCACAATGCCCCCCTCCTGTCACAATGCCCAGGTACCTATCTCCTGTCACAATGCCCCCCCGTCCTGTCACAATGCCCCCCCCACTGTCGCAATGCCCAGGTACCTCTTTCCTGTCACAATGCCCCCGTCCTATCACAATGCTCCCCTCCTGTCACAATGCCCAGGTACATGTGTCCTGTCACAATGCCCCTGTCTTATCACAATGCCCAGGTACCTCTCTCCTGTCACAATGCTCCTGTCCTATCACAATGTCCCCCCTCCTATCACAATGCCCAGGTACATGTGTCCTGTCACAATGCCCCTGTCTTATCACAATGCCCAGGTACCTCTCTCCTGTCACAATGCTCCTGTCCTATCACAGTGTCCCCCCTCCTATCACAATGCCCAGGTAGCTCTCTCATGTCACAATGCCCCCCCTCCTGTCACAATGCCCCCCTCCTGCCACAATACCCAGTTACCCCTCTCCTGTCACACCTCTCAAGTACCCTTCTTCTCTCACACTGTTGCCCTCGTGTCACACTTCCATGTCCAATTTTCAAGTGTGGCTGTTGATGTAAAAGGGGATTACTGAAGAAGAGTGACTCCTCATGTAAAGGAGGACTACTGATGTAAAAGGGAATCTGATGTAAAGGATGGCTCTTGATGTAAGCGGATGGGGCTCCTGATGTAATAGAGGAAGATGAAGGAGGACTCCTGATGTAAAGAGTTATTGTGTCCACAGCAGGTATGGGGCATAGGTTTAGGAAAATAGATGATGAACCTATGGCCTTTGTTAGGTATTGTGACATGTAGGAATAACGGAGAGCTGCCTAGTAAGTGACTAGTTTAGTGTTGCAGTGCATATCCTGGTGTGATATGATCCGATGACATGCTGGAACAGTGTAATGTATTAATAATTTTATTGTTTGAATTATTTTTCCCATTATGGGCTTGAGTGGGGTCTCAAGGCAAAGTTACCTGAAAAACCTGAGATCACATTCCATAAAGCTACAGCACTCAGAAATAAAATAGCCCCAAATGTGGTAAATCCACCAACAACCACTTCATTTTTTTCTGAGATGAAAGGATTTTTTCCATGCAATAAATGTATGATATGCCAGTGCAATAGTCAAAGAAAAAAGAAAATGGATACGTTTACAGCCTCTGCCACTGTTGGATCTCATAATATCCAAAGTTTCATCTCTTGTAATAGTCGCTTTGTTGTCTACATGCTTGAATGTCCTTGTTGGAAACAGTACATAGGACGCAATACTAGAAGACTTAGAGACAGATTACACAAACATGTTTACAACATCAAAAGGGGTTTTACAGAACATTCCCTCTGTAAAGATTACAGACACTATCACAATAGAGATCCTACTACGTTGAAGTTCGCGGGCATTGACATAATTCAAGCCCATTGGAGAGGGACACATAAACGCAGAGCAGTTTCTCAACTTGAGACAAAATGGATTTTCGAGATGGGCACTCTTTTTCCAGCAGGACACATGTGGACATTGACATAAATTGCTTTAGTGACAATAGTTAAGAATGAGAAGGTCCACTTTTTACATTTCATTCATCTATACTGATTTTTATCCACAGAATGTTATAACTATTTTAGTCCTTTTATATGCCCAGATATTTATCTTCATACATATAAATATAATAGATGGATATCAGTTGATCTCGTCTATTCTATTCTAGATCCATTTTTTGTATTTAGTGCTACAACAAAGCATATCATTCCCTTTGATGTACCAGCATAATATATATATATATCGATATTTGATCTGTATTTTTATTAATGATACATATGAAATTTTTCTTAGCTATCTGATTTTATACTGTATATTTTAAGTTTTTACATATCATTTTCTTCTTTTGACAAATACCTTCATCATAAGCATTGGCATATGTCCTATAGCTTACTTACCTTTTTTATTTTTTAATGTTTATTACCATCCGTATGTTTTTTAAAATGTATGTTTTATGTATTTCTTTGTAATATGATTGTATCTTATTATGGATTTAAACTCACAACCACATTGACTACCTTATTATTAGTATTTTTTATAAATAATTATTTATTAATATCCTCTATATTGGCACTGACTTGCTGGAATCCCTAGTCCTCTTTTCGGTTAACCATAAATGCATTTTTTTTGCCCTGTTACTATTGGGACGGTAATTAATTTTGCTGCACAATGTTGCCGGTGTTTATCCAGCAATGAAATCATATCTCATATGTTAGTAGTCCAATATTATTATTTATTATCATTACCATCATTTAATTGATTTATATAAGTCATATCCTCTATCGCTCAACAGCGATATTGTTTTCCTCAGGAATTGCAGTGTGGTCGTTGTTTAATCCATGACAAAATGGCGCCTGCGCATGCGCGTGCACATGTTTTGATCTTCGGCAAGATGGCGCACGTGAATTCCGCATGTGCCATTCGGTCTATATAAAGCTTTCATCTGATATCCAGCAGTATTGGCATACCCCTTCTGAAGAAGTGCGTGGCATGAAACATGTTAAGGAGGAGCCATACACCGTGACATCACACCGCCGGAGCCTCATGATGGTCCAGCAGCCATCTTGCTTTTTGGAGGGAAAGGTTAACTACATTATAACTGAGACCTGATGTATTGTTTTAATCTACTTTTTATCTACTTTTCCACGTGGATGGCTGCACAATTTTAATACATTTTGCTATTATTGGAAATTAATACACTATGGGCTACATCTTTTCTGGCTCTATACCGAGCTAAATAATTTACAGAGCCTAGTGTGGAAGACAGCTGCAGGGCTGCTCAGGATCCAGAGGAGGGAGATTCCTTTCCAGGCTACATCATCCATTCCACCTTAAAGCGGACCCCTGGCTGAAATACATCTTACATATATGGAAGACAGCTGCAAGGCTGCTTAGGATCCAGAGGAGGGAGATTCCTTTTCCAGGCTGCATCATCTGTTCCATCTTAAAGGGGACCTCTGGCTGAAACATACCTTACACATATTTGTATATTAAAAATACGCATCTGGTGAGTGCGTGTGTTTATTATACCCCTGGCACATCACCGAATATCCCATCAGCACATTGAATATAATTCATGATCACTTGCATGTAGATCTTCACTCAATGTCACAGATTTATGGACATTTATTTATTTATTTATTCACGTTCACAAGGACTATAAGCCACTGTAGCACTTTGATGATATATTTCACTTTATTTTATTTTTTTTAGCACAATTTATATGTGATCACTTGACTTGATTTTCCATTTTTATTGGTTTACAAGCGCTGCACGTTTATTTTTTAAATGTCAAGGCAAAGTTTTGCTTAACCACTTGCCAACGGCGCTATAGCTGAATGACGGCTACAGTGCGGTTGTCCAGTTCTTGGAGGGAGTCATATGACATATGGACACAGCTGATCACGTGATGTGGTAAAAGGCCAATGACACAGCAGATCACCAGTAAATGCTGTCACAGCGTGAGGAAAGTACTGCCAATAACCGGCGATTGTCAGAGGACAGCTTGGCACCAATCATCAAGGCACTGATGATCAGTGCCCAGCAGTGCCGCCCACAAGTGCCCAGCAGTGCCACCCACCTATTCCCAGAAGTGCCACCCATCAGTGCTGCCCAGCTGTGCCACCCATCAATGCCCTTCGGTACCGCCTATCAGTGCCAGCTCATCAGTTCCACCTATCAGTGCTGCCTATCCATGCCACCACATCAGTGCCACCTATTAGTGCCCATCAGTGCTGCCTATCAGTGCAGCCTCATCAACGCCTATCAGTGAAGGAGAAAAATTACCTGTTTGCTAAGAAACAAGGAAAAAAAAATTTTTTTTTTGCTCTTTTTTTGTTTATAGCGCAAAAAATAAAACACCCAGCAGCAATTAAATACCACCAAAAGAAAGCTCCATTTCCTGGGCAGGAAGGGGGTATAAGTGCCCGGTAGGCAAGTGGTTAAGGCCTCACCAAGCCTAGAGCCGCCTCTGTGCCTAATATCCCCAATTCAACATTCAAGTCGACCTGTTTTTTTTCCTCCACAATCTGTTCAAGTTAGATGTTAATTTACAATTGACCAAAAAATACCTGTATATGTCCTACTAAAATTTTATTTGATTGGGCAGTGATTAATACCAACGAGTTATGAATAGCTTACAGGGAAGAAAACAATCATACTAAATTAACTAATTCATGAATGGGCACATACTAGCTAGTAAATATAAAAAGCATTCCAATTATATTGCAATGAGTGGGAAATTAATCTTGTCCATAAATCACTTTAAACATGTTCCAAGCTACTCCTTTCAGTCTGACTACTTTTGTTGGCCACATCAGGAATCTGAAACTTGTCAATTCTAGAGCCCCATAGGTACATTCAAGTCACCTAAGGGTTATTGCAGAAAATTACCCTGTGATATGGACAAATATGTTTTATTTAGCAAAATACACATATCGTGGTAGGGAGCCCATCTGCCATTATGATGAAGAGATGTTAGTTCTTTCACTTATCCCATAGGCATGTTGTGGAACATTGGCTCATGGGTAAAATGGGGCCACACTGAATTAGAGGAAGACCTTAGACTTTGCTGTGCCACAATCCATGTTTCTGTAATATTATCTAACTATATCTCAAGTGTGCAGGGCAATGTACAGTAGCTCTGGGTGCTGTTATTAACACCTTCCCACCCAGCCTATAGCAGATTGACGGCCGGGCAGGACATTCGCCGTTGTGACTGGGCGTCATATGACGTCCTGTCAAAAAGAGCCGCTCACGTGGCTGCGGGGCCGCCTGACACCCCGTGGACACAGCCTATGACATATCACTACACCGGCCTGTTGCCAGTGTCATGTGACCGCTGTGACCAATCACAGCAGATCACATGTCAATTGTATATAATGGATGGCTTCCTGTCATGCCATCCATTGTATACAATTATATTGTTAGCTGTGACTAGTCAAGGCAGTTACATGATACAGACAGGGCCAATCACAGCCCATCTGTATCATGTGATCAGCTTTGCCCAATCACAGCAAATCACAACAAAAGCTGAATGAATCCGTTTCGTTCAATAAGAATGATTGCAAATATCAATGAAATACATTGGTATTAGCAATAATAATGTGTTAAAAAAAAAAGATCATGATCGCTTGCTAAGAGTAGTTCAATGTTACTATGGTAACATTGTATTGCTTTGGTCAGAGTGTGCTGAAAAATAAAATAATAAAAAAAAAATAAAAAAATAAAAAAAATAATAGAAACATTGGAAAAAAAAAAAATTCAATTATTATTATTGTTTTCACCAAAGAAATGTATCAGAATACATTCTGACCTAAATTTATGAAGAAATTTTATGTATTTGCAAACTTTTATAACAGAAACGAAGAAAAGTGTATTTTTTTTTCAAAAGTTTCAGGTGTTTTCTGTTTTATTTAGCAAAAAATTAAAAACTCAGTGATGATTAAATACCACCAAAAGAAAGCTCTATTTGTGTGAAAAAATTATAAAAATTTCATATAGGTACAGTGTTGCATGACCGCGTCATTGTCATTCAAAGTGCGACAGCTCTGAAAGCTGAAAATTGGTCTGGGCAGGAAGTGGGTATAAGTGCCCGGTATTGAAGTGGTTAAACAGTGAAGGGACACTGACTATACAATATGAAGTGTCACACCTCCCTGTTGAAAGTTTGTGTTGCTTGCAACTGTCCATGCATTTTTTTCTGTTATTTTGAAAACACAAATTGAAGAATCTACTTCCAGTAAGCAATACTAGCAGCTCTTCTTTCCAACAGTTTAATCGTGTGCAGCCAGTTTTGTAAAACTTCTCATATACAAAAGAAAAAGGAAGATTTATTGCAGATGATGGAAGAGACCTTTGATGCACATTGTCTACCATTATTGTGGATGTAATCCTATCATTTGTCTGCTTTCTTCCTGGAATATGGATAATCATGTTATGCATTTAATCAGAACAAAGACAAGGGCTTCGAGCCTTTCCCGAGACACAAGCTTACCTCCCTAAGCTTGGCATCCTTACACAACCCTGCAGTATTTGAAACAGATGTTCTACTAAAAGACTTTTGAGGTGTGTATATATATCCCTTAGAGGGGATGGTAATCTTTTGAAACTTTATAGTCACACGGGAAAGTAATCAACTTAATAGAGTCATTGTGTTACTGCTCTAAAAGCTTGTTGCTGTTTATATTTTGTTATCATATATGTACAGAGTGATAGTTGTCACTGGCCATTTGGCAGGCCATATGCTGTCATGGTGGATGGCAGGTGGGTTGCAAGCCCTATGTAAGCTTCAAACCAGTGTATGGTTAACTTGCAAAGTAGTGTAAAGTGATCCTAAAGGTTGATTTTTTTTTTTTATAATAAACATGTCATAAATACCTGCTCTGTGCAAATGGCTTTGCACAGAGCAGCCCCGATCCTCTTCTTCTCAGGTTACCCGCCAGTACTCCTGGCCCCTCCCCCCTACTGACTGCCCCCAATAGCAAACCTCTTGCTCTGGGGGCGATTGAGTAGGTTCGCTTCTGAGCCACGCACCTGTGATTGGACATTGGCAATTCATGCACAGAGCATGCTCAGCCCCACCTTCCCCTCTCTCCTCATTGGCTCACTGGTTATGATTGACAGCAGCAGGAGGCTCCTGCTGCTGTGTGAGCCAATGAGGAAGCAGAGACGTGGGAGAGCTGTTGCTCTCATAAACATAGCTGGATCGAGATGGGGCTCAGGTAAGTATAAGGGGAGTCTGGGGGCAGCTGCACCCAGAAGATTTTTAACCTTAATGCATAGAATACATTCTGCCTTTAGAACCACATTACCCATTTTCCTCTCACAGCTGTTTACCCCCTATGAACCAGAGCAATTTTTAAATTTCTGCTATTGGTCTGTTATTTCAGCGATATCTTTGTCATTACTTAACCACTTGCCCTCCTGAGGATTTACCCCCCTTCATGACCAGGCCATTTTTTGTGTTATGGCGCTGTGTTACTTTAACTGACAATTGCGCAGTCATGCAGCACTGCACCCAAATAAAATTTACGTCCTTTTTTCCCATGAATTGAGCTTTCTTTCGGTGGTATTTGATCCCCTGTGCGTTTTTTTTGCGCTATAAGCAAAAAAAGACTGACAATTTTGAGAAAAAAAACTATATTTTGAACTTTTTGCTATTTAACCAATTCAGTACCAGGCAATTTAACACCTTCCTGCCCAGGCCAATTTTCAGGTTTCAGCGCTCTCACATTTTGAATGACAATTGCGCGGTCATACAACACTGTACCCAAACTAAAATTTTATCATTTTGTTCACACAACTAGAGCTTTCTTTTGGTGGTATTTAATCACCACTGGGGTTTTTATTTTTTGCTAAATTAACAAAAAAGACAGAAAATTTTGAAAAAAAAAAAGTTTTTCTTTGTTTCTGTTATAAAAGTTTGCAAATAAATAATTGTTCTTCATAAATTTAGGCCAAGATGTATTCTGCTACATGTCTTTGGTGAAAATAACCCAAATTAGGATGTATTTTTTAGTTTGTAGGAAAGTTATAGAGTTCACAAACTATGAGATAGATCTGAGTATTGATCAATCCTGAAATACTGACAGCCAATCTAATTTCTTGAGGTCCAAGAATGTCAGAACAGTACAGATATCCCCAAAATGACCTTTTTTGCAAAGTAGACAGTCCGACGTACTTCATAAGAGGCATTTTTGTATTTTTTTTGTCATAATTTTTCGGAAAATGAAACAATTAAAAAAATTAGTTTCATTATTTTTTTTTTTACATATTGTCACCAGTGCAGTACAGCGTCATCATATAACTGGCATGGCGGTGATCAGGGACATTGACTGGTGACAGTATGAAAAAAAAATATATATATTTTTTTTTACTTTTTTTAAGATTTTTTTTTTCATATTTCACTATGACCAAAGTAGTACAATATTACCATAGTAACGTTGTACTACTTTGGGGAAGTGATCAGTATTTTTTTTTTTTGACATCAATTCATTCAGGGTTTTTTTTTTTTTTTTTTTTTTTTTTTGTGCTTAGCTGTGATTTGGCCGCAGCTAATCACATGACATGTGCATGTGATTAGCTGTGACCATTCACAGCCAGACAGTAGTATACAATGGATGGAATGAATGAAGCCATCCATTGTATACAACTGTCATGTGACTTGCTGTGATTGGTCACAACAGGTCACATGGTACCGGCAACGGGGCCGATACTCAGATCTGTCATCGACCGTGTCCGAGGTACATGGCCGGTGACAGATCGCGCAGCTGCGCCGCTCTGCAGGAGCGCAATCTGCGCATGTGTGGGAGGATGCCATATGGCGTCCACCCGGAACGCTGATGACATTTGCCGCCCGCCATTCTGCCATAGGGCGGGCGGCAAATGGTTAAACATGGCCAGTAAAAAGATTTTAAAAATCAAATTTTGTCATAAATTTAGGCCACAATGTGTTCTGCTACATGTCCTTGCTAAAAAAAAATCCCAATACATGTAAATTAATAGGTTTATGTGAAAGTTATAGCATTTACAAATGGCGGTAAAGATAATGGGATTTTTTTTTCTACTAGTAATGGCGGCTATCAGCGACTTTTAGAGGGACTGCAACGGACATTCTGACACTGGGAGGGAACTAACTTGGTGCCACTGACATCCCAGTGACATCAATACAGTGATCAGTGCTAAAAAAAAGCACTGACACTGTACTAATGGCACTGGGCAGGAAGGGGTTAATGTGAGGGGCAATCAAAGGGTTAACTGTGTGCTGGGAGTGTTTTACTAGGGGGTGGGGGTGTGTTCTTCACTGTAAGCACACTGATCGGGATGGCTGTACTGTGCACAGCTATCCCGAGTAGTGTGTTCGAGCTGACAGGGAGGAAGATTGTTTGTAAACAAACTGTTTGACCGTTTGTTGCTGAGTTGGCTTCTCTGTGCATCCAGTTATCCACCTGTCCTACTCTGCATGCTACCTAGTTTCTTCTTCACCTGTTCAGTGCTACCAGTCCTGCTGCACCTACTACCTGCCAGCTGCCTGTCAAGCACCTGTCACCTTCTGTCTGCCCAGTCCAGGGTCTGCTGTCTCTGCTGCCACCTGCTGTTCCAGCGAACTGACCTACCTCTGGCAACGCACCAGCTTCCCACTGCTGCTGGGGGAACATCTTACAGGCACTCATACCTCGCCGTGCTCTTGCGGCCACTGTCACAACCAGGGGCGGACTGACCATTTGGAAACTCGGGCACTGCTCGAGGGCCCGGGGTCAGTAGGGGGCCCCATGAGATGCCCCTGGTACCTTTTTCATAGGCTTTTTTGAGTTTGGGCAAGGACACAGGGGCCCCATGATCCCCTATTGCCCGGGGGCCCCAAGAGTTGTCAGTCCGCCCCTGGTCACAACATCAGTGGTCTCAGAGCCAGGGCTGTACGAGAGGCCTCCTTCTACATGTCAGGTTCTGCTCCTAGGTACGTGACATATATATTGTTTTTTAATTATAAGCAAGGCTTTCTTTTTGTGGATATTGTCTTGCAACAATAATATTTTTTCGTAATCCTTAAAACAATTAAGCATGGGTTCACACTGATGCAGTGTGAAATTTGCAGCGTTTTCTGTGTGAATTCCGCACTGCATCAGAATTGCAGCCCGTTCATGCAAACCGCTGCAGGTGTGTATGTTAAAGCGGAGTTCCACCTAAAAAAAAAATAAATAAAAGTCAGCAGCTACAAAAACTGTAGCTGCGGCCTTTTAAAATACAGCCACTTACCTGTCTCTCAGTCCAGTGGTATCTTTACCACTGCTGGTTTCACCAGCCATCTTCTCTCCCTGGCGCCGGCATCTTCAGTGTGGGCACCCGGCTGTGACAGCTTGCGGCTTCACAGCCGAGTGCCCACTGCACATGCGCGAGAAGCGCTGCTCTTTGTGAATGGCTCCGTAGTCTTCTGGGACCTGTCACGTGTCCCAGAAGACTATGGGGAGGGAGAACAACTTCCGCTTCCGATTGCCTAGGTGATCGCAGCGGAAGTGGGAGCAGGTACCTGTCAAATTTCGGGGGACAAAGGCTTAAAGCAGAACTTCCCCTTTTGGGTGGCGCGCCGCTTTAAGTTAACAACACCTCGAAATCGGTCCACAAAACGCAGTACGATGTGCAGAATAGGATCGTATGGGTGTGAATACCCATGCGATCCGATTATAGTGCGTACCAAAAAAAGGGTCCTGCACCTTTTTGTAGTGGTTGCGGTGCGATTTGAGCCATACAAAATGTATGGCTCCAATTGCATCGCACACAATTCGCATGTGATTTGCACAGGAATGTGGTGTGGTTCCTGTGCGAATCACATGCAATATAACGCACCGCATATGTGTGAACCCAGCCTTAACATAGTAAAACCTTTTTGAATGCACTTTTTCTTTTTTTTGAGCAGTGTTAATGTAAAAATACATAGTGTTACTGCACACAAAAAGTGCACATTTTATTCTGTAATTTGGCCTGTTTAAAATGACACAGAAATTATGATTCTGGTACAAAGCATTGCAAAGTTATTTACAAATGAGTTAAAGTGTTTTTTTTTTTTTAATTTTGCGCTTTTTCGCAAAAGTGTAAATTTATGTTAAAGGTGTAAAAATATTAACAAACAAAACAAACAACAAAAAAAAAAGTTTAAATATTATTAGTTAATAAAATATAAATGAACAAAAAAAAATCAGCAGGAAAATGATAACTGGAGGAGAATAAGGAGCACTCCTGGCCCCTCCCTCCTGTCAATCAGCTTGCTATGGGCTCACCCAAGCAGGTAAGCTCCCTCTCCTGATTGGCTTACCGTCTGTGCCAATGGCTCATGCTGCTGTCTTAGCTAATCAGAAGTGAGAGTCCCCAGAGAACCAAGGCTCTCGTGGACATCTAAAGACCGTGAATAGTTAGGTGCTAAACCAACCAGGCAATAAAATTAAAAATACAAAAGCTATCTACATCTTATAACGGTTGCTAATATAAAATCAAATGTGATAATACATGATTCCTATGGCATCTAGCTGATAACATAAATCCAACATTTATATAAGTGATAATAAAACAGTCATGATGTATACAGTTGCAAGAAAAAGTATGTGAACCCCTTGCGATTACGTGCAGTTTTGCATGAATTGGGCATAAAATGTGCTCTGAACGTCATCTAAGTCACAACAATAGAAGAACACAGTCTGCTGAACATAATACTACATAAACATTAGATATTGCCATGGTTTAATTGCACATAACATGTTAACATTCACAGTGCAGGGAGGAAAAAGTATGTGAACCTTTGGACTTAATAACTGGTTGACCCTCCTTTGGCAGCAATAACCTCAACCAAACATTTCCTGTAGTTGCAGATCAGACCTGCACAACGATCTGGAGTAATTTTGGACCACTCTTCTTCACAAAACTGTTTCAGTGTAGCAATATTCTTGGGATGTTTGGTGTGAATCGCTCTCTTAAGGTCATGCCACAGCATTTCAATCGGGTTGAGGTCAGGACTCTGACTGGGCCACTCCAGAAGGCGTATTCTGTGCTGTTGCAGCCATTGTTTTGTTGAATTACTTGTATGCTTTGGGTCATTGTCCTGTTGCATCACCCATCCTCTGCGGAGCTTCAGTTGGCGGACAGATGGTCGTACGTTTTCCTGCAAAATATCTTGATAAACTCTGGAATTCATTTTCCCATCAATGACAACAATCCGTCCAGGCCCTGAGGCAGCGAAGCAGCCCGAAACCATGATGCTCCCTCTGCCATGTTTTACAGTGAGGATGAGGTTTTGATGTTGGTGTGCTGTGCCTTTTTTTCTCCACACATAGTGTTGTGTGTTCTTCCCAAACAACTCAATCTTGGTTTCATCTGTCCACAGTATATTTTGCCAGTAGTGCTGTGGAACATCCAGGTGTTCTTTTGCAAACTTCAAACGTGCTGCAATATTCTTTTTGGACAGCAATGGCTTCCTCCGTGGTGTCCTCCCATGTACTCCATTCTTGTTTAATGTTTTCCTTATTGTAGATGTGTCAACAAAAATGTTAGCATGTGCCAGAGATTTCTGTAGGTCTTTAGCTGACACTCTGGGATTCTTCTTTACCTCATGCAGCATTCTGCGCTGTGCTCTTGCAGTCATTTTTACAGGACAACCATGCCTAGGGAGAGTAGCAACAGTGCTAAACTTTCTCCATTTGTAGACAGTCTGTCTTACCGTGGACACATGAACATCAAGGCTTTTGGAGATACTTTTGTAACCCTTTCCAGCTTCATGCAAGTCAACAATTCTTGATCGTAGGTCTTCTGAGAGCTCTTTTCTGCGAGGCATGGTTCACATCAGACAGAGCTTCTTGAAACCAGTAAACCCAAAACAGGTGTGTGTTTTTTAAGGGCAGGACAGCTGTCAGCAACACATCCAATATCATCACACTGATTGGAGTCAAGGTTGGCTCACTCCTGGCTCCAATTAGCTCTGGGAGAAGTCATTAAGCTAGGGGCTCACATACTTTTTCCTCCCTGCACTGTGAATGTTTACATGTTATGTGCAATTAAACCATGGCAACATCTAATGTTTGTGTAGTATTATGTTCAGCAGACTGTGTTCTTCTATTGTGGTGACTTAGATGACGTTCAGAGCACATTTTATGCCCAATTCATGCAAAACTCCACGTAATCCCAAGGGGTTCACATACTTTTTCTTGCAACTGTATAGCAACAGTCCCATAGAAGTACGTTGCTGTGAACCAAAAAGGTATACACTCTCGCCATGTGCAGACGAAATAAGTGAATTTCACACTCACCAAAGGTGATTGACCCCAAATAAGTTTGTCAAGCAGTGCATTTGTTATATTGGAATAGAAGACCAGCAGCGGATTCTCCTGGGATACCCGTCCTGGTTGTCAGCATATCGTATGTGTTGCCCCAGTAGAACATTTATAAGATTCCAAAATGTAGCAGTAATAACAAGGTTCTATGCACCAGATTCTCCTTATCATGAAGGTAATGCTCCACACAGCTCAAATAAATCAAATGAATTAAGTATTCTGAGTGTAGTATTTATTAAAGTTTTGCATGAAAAAAACAAATGACTACCAAAACACATGTGTAGGTGCCCAAAAGACCAGCACCAGTTTGTATAGCCTGATATTAAAACAATGGCCAGCATGCTCTCTAAGCCTCGCTTTTGCTGAGCCGGATGTGACATTACAGGAACCCAGAAGTGACGGGATCACGCTTCTACATACATTTCGCCTGGCGGTGGCATCAGGAAGTCTCGTGGACATCGCTGGAACGGGATGGGGTAAGTGTTAGGGGGGGCTTCAACACAGAGGTTTTTTACATTTATGTATACAATGCATGAAGGTAAAAACCTTGAGCCTTTAGAACCACTTTAATTAGGGATGATTAGAATACACTAAGGATTAATAAGGGGTCAAACAGAGAAACATTTCATTTAAAAAAAAAAACAACTTTTTTTTTACTGGTCAGGTTGCTTTAAGAGTGCTTTCACATGGGCGGATCTGTTTAGTGGATCTGCTTGCTCAATGGGGTATCTCTCCACTGATCCCCACTGAGCAAGCGGATGACAGGTCTGTGTCCGCTTTGCTACTGCAGAGCAGACACAGAGCAGCTCGCTCTCCTCAATGGGCAGTCGGTTGAAAACGGACCACCTGTCCATTTCCATTCAACCCCATATGACGGACAGAAGGGGAATTGGATCCCCATCCATCCCTATTTTGTGGGTCGGATCGGATTGGATGTCTTTGGGTGTAAACGGACACATGTCTGTTTACACCTGCAGCTCCATAGAGGAGAATGGAGGTTTTTTAGAGGCCTAGCTGACTTCATCTGCAGATTGAAGTTCATCTCTTTGATCTGTTGATGAAAAACAGAAAGATACAAAATGAAACCATGCTTCTTTGTATCGGTTGAGTAATGTTATTGATAAACATTGCTAGACTGCTTCTTTTTTTTTTTACAGCTCCAGCCGTCAGAACACTCTCTGTGTACTTGGATATGCCGCTTAGAATAATCAGAGCTGAGTTGCCGAGTACTTGGACAGGGGAGGTCCTGGCAGCAGGGCAGAAGGACTGGACGTGTTACATATGCCCTGTGTACAATGATGATTTTTTTGGGTGTGTGTAATACGACCAGAATCTACAACTGGTTAAAGCAGTTATGGTCAAACAAGGAAGCAGGGGAGCCCATGGAAGAACAGGTTTCTTACCATGCCTGTGTAATGATATGCTGCCCTTTAGACCTGTGTGTTTCATTACAAATCGATTTTTGAAAATTCAGATGTATCATAGTAACATTTGTTACTATGCACATAGTAACGAATATCAATGAATTTAAAAAAGGTATAATGAATTTTACAAATGCAGTAGTTTCATTCGGATGTCACATGTTGCGATGGTAGTTTGGGCTCATGGAAAAAGTAATCCAATTTTCAAATTTGTTTAGTGTAATGCAATGCTAGATGCAATAACTAAAAGCAAGTCATATACACACAATTACTCACACGCAGGTATGTTTAACCATTTACACCATTAATTATTCTAAGCATGTGAAAGACCCTCTACCAGATGAACAGATGGGAAGACGGGAAGGAACAGACCCCATAATGCACAGGGGGTCACGGGGAAGACCAATCAATAAGCCCATATAGCCTTGGCAAGAGTCCCAGCGTCAGAGCATCCTCGTCTGCATAGGAAGGCTCCCCTTGATTATGCTTAAGCTCCCCGTTTTTAAACCCTTTTTCTGGCAGCTTTCCAGAAGTGGGCGGGCGCCACACCCTCTCTAGGAGGAGTTGGCAGAAAGGTTCTATGAGGATAAAAGAGTCACGCCCAGCCATTATATTGAACAAACAACGTTATCTAAGAATATCACACTTTTGCTTCAGATCAGCTTCTTATCTACCCTAAACTTAAAGATTTCTAACTTCTCAAACAAGTAGACATCTTTTATTGCTCAAACAAGTTCTTATATAATTTAAGCAGTCTAATGTAACATTTCTAGATGTCACAAACACGTTCCATCCCACAAACAAGTTCTTATCTGCTTTAAGCAGTCTAATGTCCTGTGATTTGATGGTGTCTCTGTTCCTTTAGCCTAGAGAAATTACATCAGTCACTTCTCATGCTCCCGGCATCTGGGAAACGATGCTTTATTGTAAAATTACCCAAGAAACAAAGGGTCCAAGGCCAAAACATTTCATAGGCATTACATTCAGTAATTCAGATTCAAAGAAATTTGTGATTTAAATTGAATTTATAATTGTCATAGTCAATCAGTTCAGTTCCACAGTCTAATGCAATTCTAAAGTTTAAAAAATTCAGGGCTGACAAATTTTTTATTTTGTTGCGTCTGAAAATATTGCATCCTGACGAATAATTTCGATATATGAATATCGAATCCACTGAAAAAAACTGCAAATTCTTCTGAAAAAAAAAAATGCTAAATTTTTCAAATCTATCCAGACCAACAAATATACTAAATGAATGCTGAAGATATGAGACAAATTCCAAAAATAATTTAGTTCAACACAACGAATTTGATGAAATGAAATTCTTTAATGAACAAATGCATCTGAAATGAAATGTGAAAGTGAGAGAGAGAGAGAGAGAGAGAGAGAGAATGATTCCTGGCAGCTAGAAGTCTGGTTGCATGTCAGATTAGAAACTACTAGGGAGCAACTAAAGTGCAGAGAATATAAACTGACTCTTAGTTCCAGTGTCACACCACAGTTTGTGTGTGAAAAGCTGCATTCCAGGTTGCTTGGACAACAGCTGGAGGATTTCACTATCAGCACTGATCTTATCTTCAGGTCTCTGACACAAAGAAGGATGCCATGTTGCAATTATTCTCAGCAAATTAACTTTTCTACAACAGAAGTATCTCTGTTGATAACTATATATGCACAATTTCACCAGGACTCTTGTCAGGCCCTTTGCTGATAATGTCTGTTTGTACATTGGATGTACTATTATTAATCTTTTTGTATATACTGTAAAGTCTACATTGTTTCTATACTGGTGTGCATCTGCATACTTATGGTTGATGGTTTATGCAGGTTGCAATAGTTCCTCTGCCCTCAATTACTTTGATTAGATTACTGGATAATTTCCCAGGAAGGGAATCCCCTCTGTTCACAGAGGCCCTGTCCTGGGTGGAGGCATTGCCAACTCATAACTGACCAAAAGGAGGGCTATACCACCTATCCAGCAAACCAAGGCTTTTGGAAGTACCTAAGGGCAAGGGCTTAGACAGAGTTTAATTTCAGTGCAGTTTAAAACAGATGGTTGTAGATTTAAGAGAACCATTCATGTTTGTGCTTATACAAGTGTTTCAGTATGCAGTGAATATGAATATAATTGTATAAACTGTTGCCTAGTTGTGCCACAGTCCTTGTATCTTCAAAATATTCCTAAATTACTTTGCCACAAATACGTGTCCCACAGATGCACATAAACCTTAAGAAAAAGAAAGAATCACTTTTAAAAAAATGAAATTCTTCTTTTACATATGCTGTTGTGTGCACATATAGCTAAAATATTTGTCTGAGCTTACCTTAAGAAAGATTGTCATAAAATTGTTGGGGCTACTTAGCAATCAGCAACTGTTGACAAAAACTACTTAGGATGCAGCAGTCAGAACTATGTAACATACAACATAGCATACAGAGTGGAAAGGTTAGGGGTACATAAAATACAACACAGCTTATTGAAAGCAGTGGTTAGGTGTATGTAATGTGAACCACAGCATATAGACTGCATCCTACATGCTGGACTAAATGTACTGTAACTCTCTAACTCTCTAGTTCTTTGATGTAAACCCTGTTCTTTGGATATGCTGTGTATTCACCCCTTTAGAGAGATTTGAGAGAGACCACAGAGTGCATGTACATGTATGCCATACTAATTCACATGGGGGGGTGGGATCGGGGGCCCCCTTGTAAAAGGGGGCTTCCAGATTCCCATGAGTCCCCTGCCTGCAGACCCCCACAACCACCGGCCAGGGTTGTGGGGTAGAGGCCCTTATCCCCATCAACATGGGGACCAGGTGCATTGGGGGGAGGAGCCCTCCCTGCCCCAAAGCACCCCCCCATGTTGAGGGCATGTGGTCTGGTATGGTTCAGGAGGGGGGGGCTGCTCACTCATCCCCCCCTTTCCTGACCTACTGGGCTGCATGCTAAGGGTTTGGTATGGATTTTGGGGGGGACCCCCATGCCATTTTTTTTTAATTTTGGCATGGGAGTTCCCCTCGAAATCCATACCAGACCCAAAGGGCTTGTTTTATTTATTATGGTGCCAGTTTTTAAATGTAATTACCGCTTTTTTTTTCTTCACTATAGCTCAAAAATTCAGCTGTCACTTTCCCCCCAGCTAAAAGAAAAAGTTTTCTTTTAGTTTATTTCCCGGGTAAAGAGAAACAATGTTTCCTTTTAGATTCTTGAAAGAAACAAAGTTTCCGTTAACTCTGGGGAAAGTGACAGATAATTCTGTGAGCTATAGTGAAGAAAAAAAAAATCCGGCAATTGCATTTAAAAATTGTCACCGATTTACACTTCGTATTGGAAAAAAAAATTGTAAACCGAGGCATTATTTTCAATGGATTTTCATTCGTAAACCAAAAATTACATTAACCAAGGCGTTTGTAAGCCGAGGTATTACTGTACCACTATTTTATTCTCTAGCGTGTCTGCTTTCAGAAAATATATCATATTTGGGGGTTTTATGTAATCTTCAGGTCTAAAATTATTTTTTAAACGTGTGCAAAAAAAAGCAAAAATTGCCCTGGGATAAAGGATAAGTCTGACTGTCCCCTTCCCTGATGAGCACCCAATCAGTGCTCATTACATTGCAAGGTCTCTCTCCTCCCTGCTAGTGCCCGGGTGCGGTACTGGAGACAGGCAAGGAGGGGAAGAGGAGTTAAACCGTGCAATATTAAAATTATTCCACGTTTAAGTTGCCATAAAGCCCCTTTTGTTTTCAAAAGCCCCAGACATTCCTAAAATCACCTCTGATTAACTTCTTTTTTTCTTATCAGGACAAGTAGATTGTCATGAGGGACAAGTAGATGGGGACACCGATTTAGTATTGGGACAAGTAGTTTTTAAAAAAATTTCCACACCCCTGAGCAACTATCGACTCCTCTCTCAACAATAGTTTTTCCAGCAGCCAGCATCAATAGAACCTCTAGCACATCCCAGCACAATTTGCCATTACACACATGGGGCAGCACAGTGGCTAAGTGGTTAGCACCTCCGCCTAGCAGCACTAGAGTCTTTGGTTTAAATCTCAGCCACGGCACTACCTGCCTGGAATTTGCATGTTCTCCCTGTGCCTGCGTAGATCTTCTCTGGGTACTCTGGTTTCCCCCCACACTCCAAAGACATGCTAATACATAAATTGGCCCTAGTATATGTGAGTTAGGGAGCTTAGACTGTAAGCTCCTCGAGGGCAAGGACTGATGTGAATGTACAATATATCTACCTATCAACTTCTGTTCAACCAACCAGCTGGGATAAAAACTGCTTGATCAGCAGCTGCAGCACTGATCTACAGTATGCATTCTGACAGTGGGGGTGATTCCCTATGCACCTTGATTGTGCAGTTGAGTGCATTGTTTCAGTCTTTTCATTCAGCCCACTGGCTGAACAAAAAAGCTGGACCATGTAGGCAATTCATTCCTTCTCTTGGCTTTTAATACATACAATACTTTTTAAATCCAAAAAAGGTAACTGTTGGTTTTCATACTTCAGAACCTGTCACTCTCTCTCACAAGAGTTGGTGCTTCTCTTGTGCTAACTCTCATGAGGGGCAGTGGTAGGCTCTGACACACTGCACATCACATGAAAGATAGCTGTAGCACAGAGGTCAGCCAGAAGGAAGCTAAGTTATGTTTTAATCACTCTAAAAGGAATATACAGTGCAACGTAAATATTTTAGAGTTTAGATATGTCAGTTTAGATTTTTCAGTACAAAAAGGTCCATTTTATTCTTTTGGTAATGTATCAATAATTAAATAAGAATGGGTCAAAAACAAGCAGAATGTTACTTGCCTATATAGTCCATCCACAGCGCTGGCTGATAGGAGCAGCTACATGAATCTGGCTGTCAGTTTCATTGTTTCTACTATGGTCCCTACTTGTGTTTACAGAATGATAGGTACAGATGTAATTGGAGACTGGTATTACAGAGCTTAGTGCAGCCTTTTAAGTCCCCCTACCACACAGAGGAAGAAGATGTTGCCTGCGTAACCTGCTGTGAATACTGGATGGAACTGAGGATTGTGGAAGAGCTAGTTCCATATTGACTAAGCCTGCTTTATGGACTAATTATAGGAACAGATCCCAGAATCATTAGCGGCTTGGGGTTTGTTCCTGGGCTCAGGGAGATGCAATGGGGAGCGTCTGGTTTCTGGTGAGATGTTTACCACATCTGACATGGAGGGAGGCACAGCAGATGACACTCTCTGGTCCCTGAGATTATAAAAAACTGAAAAATTGGGGAAAATTTTTTTTCCTTTTTTTTTTTCTTTGGAAAAATTGGAAAAAATTAAGTGTGGAATATGTTCTTCCACAACTGTAAGTAATATATCTATGAAGTGGTATTTAAACCATATAACATGAAGACCTTAATGAGAGAGTTCTGAGACTTTATGTAAAGCCCTAAATTATTGTAAGTTCTCTCAGCTGAAAAAAAGTAAGTCCTGGAATACAACTCAAGTAACACCGTACTTCTAAATGCAGTTCTCAAACAAGAGAAATGTGCATTTCTGACACTAGAGGCACGTCAGGGGAAAGGCTCCAGTTTAGTTTGCTTGTGAGCTCCATCTTGTATCTCTTACAGTTGGGTGATTGTTGGGAAACAGTAGATAATAGTTTTTGTCCTCTCAGGACTTAATTGACAAGTAAGAGGGTAAATTTGTCTGAGAAATTCGTTTACCTTTATAACCTTTAAATGATTTCTATTAATGTTCTCCACCTTCCCAGCATTTTGTTCCTCACAGCATAATAGTCTGGTCAGTAAATTGGGTTTTCCTTTTCTCAGTAAAATGGTTAGCCCAACATCTAGAGTTTGGATACATTTCTACATTGCAGTTTCTGCTGAGAGCAAAGCTGCAATTTACAAACATTGTGAGAAGAAATATTAATTTTCAAATGCTACACGGAGGACACAACACCTTGCACACCAGAGGTGCCCTAAAAATACTTTATGGAATTAAACAATGACGACTCTATTGAAAGTGCAAGTAGCTTTTCCTTCCAGACTTCTTATTCCAGAAATATTCTTTCTGCTGTTTCTGGATCATCACATGGTGTTTCTTCACAGCATTTTCAAGTAAGGAAGTGTTGCAAACCACGGCCTCCCAAAAACATACAATTTCATTCATAGATAGAATTATACCTGAAAATCATTGATTAAGCTCTTCACAGAGCAATATGTATGTTCTTGATCAGCATTGTCAATAACTTAACCACTTGCCCACTGGAAGATTTACCCCCTTCATGACAAGGCCATTTTTTGCTATTCAGCACTGCGCTATTTCAACTGGTAATTGCATGGTCATGCAATGCTGTACCCAGACAGAATTTATGTCCTTTTTTTCACTCACATAGAGCTTCCTTTTGGTGGTATTTGATAACCACTGGGTTTTTTATTGTTTGTGATATGAACGATAAAAGACCGAAAATTTTGGGGAAAAATAAGATATTCTCGTTTCAGTTACAAAAAATATCCAATAAACTCAAAGTTAGCCATACATTAAGGCCTAAATGTATTCTGCTACATGTCTTTGGTAGGACAAAATCCCAATACGTGTATATTAATTGGTTTGTATGAAAGTTATAGCGTCTAAAAACTATGGTATATATACTGGAATTTACGCAGCTGTTACTTTCTGACTGCTTATCACATTTCTTGAGGTGCTAAAATGCCAGGGCGGTAAAAAGACCCCCCAAATTACCATTTTTGGAAAGTGGATACCCCAAGGAATTTGCTGAGAGGCATGTTGAGTCCATTTAAGATTTTATTTTTTTGCCACAAATTTTACAGTTTTTGAGATTTTTTTACACAAAGTTGTGACTTAAATGATATATTGCTCACGTATGCTATGGCTATATGTGGAATAACACCCCAAAACATATTCTCCTACTTCTCCCAAGTATGGGGATATCACATGTCAGAGACTTTTTGCCAGCCTATCCACATACAGGCCCCCAAAATCCAGTTACCACTTTCAGACTTTCAAAGGGCATTGATTCCTCATATCACTTCCTTACCTACCTATCACAGTTTTGGAGGCCCTAAAATGCCAGGATAGTACAAACACCCCCCAAATGATCCTTTTTTAGAAAGTAGACAATTCAAGGAATTTGCTAAGAGGCATGTTGAGTATTTTGCAGATATGATTTTTGTCACAGGGTTTTTAAAATGAAAAAATACATCTTTGTTTTCTTTCTTCATGTTCCAAAAACTTGTGGCAACAAATGAGACCTGCAAAATGCTCACCATGCCCCTTAGCAAAAATCATGGAATGTCTACTTTCCAAAAAGGGATCATTTGGGGGAAGGGAGGGGAGGGGGGGCTTGTACTATCCTGGCATTTCAGGGCCAACATTAGACGCTTATGCCAGATATCACCCACTTCTCTAACCACTTGAAGAACAAGCCTTTTCTGACACTTTTTTTTCACAAGAAAACATTTTTTTGCTAGAAAATTACGTTGAGCCCCCAAACATTATATATGTTTATAAAGCAATGGCCCTAGAGAATACAGTGGTGGGTATTGCAAATTTTTATGTCACACAGTATTTACGTAGCGATTTTTCAAATGCTATATTTGTTTTTTTTTAAATACATCTTTTTGAATCTTAATGCACAAAAGCACAATATATTGCCCAATTGTTTGATAAAATATAAAATATGATGTTACGCTGAATAAATAGAAACAAAACATGACATGCTTTAAAATTGCACATGCCCATGCAACGGCGACAAACTACATACATTTTTAATATCGATAGGCGATGCTTTAAAAGCCTTTACAGGTCAACACTTTATATTTACACAGAAGGTCTAGTGCTAGAATTAATGCACTTGATCTGACATTCGTGGTGATATCTCACATACATGGTGCAATCCCTGTTTACATACCGACACGGGACCGACACTTGTGTTTGCCTTTGCACATGAGCAAGGTACAGTGTCAAAATTTTTAAAAATATCAAAATTAAAAAAAATCACCCCTGTTCTGCCCTGGAGGGGAGGGGGTAATTTTATTTTTAATTTCGATTTTTTTATTTTTTTTACACTGTCCCTTTTTTTTTTATTACTTTTATTGTTATCACAAGGAATGTAAATATACTCTACTGCAAACAGACTCTAGATCCCTCCTTTGCCCTTAAAGCATTTGATCACACCAAGATCGGTGTGATCAGATACTTTCCCAATTTAAAAATGGCGCTGTTAATATCCGACAAAATGGGAATGATGCAATGCTCGTTGCTTCCGGTTTCTTAGACCATATGATGATCAGAGCCAGTCTGGTCTCCAATCAGCTCTATGGTCAGTTAGTGGCTGCATTCTCGAATTCCCCTGTGGGACAGGAGAGCCCAAGAAAGCCCTTCCTGCTGCTTGTAAAAATGAACCAGCAGCTAATTTACTGCTAGGATTGCTTTTACATGAAAGCTGACCACCAGTGTGCGGGCAATCTAACTCTAGCTGACCCTGGCTGGGAGGGGAGCTTACAGACCTTGATGTTATCTGATGTCACTAGTGGCAGTAATACAGTGATCAGTGAAAAATTCTATATACTAACACTACTAATGGCATTGGCTGGGCGACGGGGTGATCAAAGGGTTAACAGAGGCGATCAAAAGGTTAAATGTGCTAATCTGTAACATGTAGTGCTTTTACTCACAATGCGGTGTTCTCTCTTCTCTCCCTAGACTGACAGGGGGGGCACAGGCGTGTTTACAATCCAAAATAGACAGCAAAGTAAGGTGATGTTGCTTTGCCCAGAGCCGCTGCTTGCCAGCACAATGGGGGGCAGGCGGTCAGCAAGTGGTTAAAAAAAAAACCCTTATAAAACAACCTTCAGGAGGCATATTTGTTAAAGATTCCCTGGGTAAGTCTCCCAGTGAATAATTGATAGGTCCAAGTAATATTAAAGAGGATTCACCCTGCATTAAAGTCACATTCACCTTATTTGCAATTAGATAAACATGTACCAGGTGAATGCAGCTGCCAGTGAAAAGATGGTTGATCTCACAAGTACAAATCAGTGAATGTCAGTATTTACCCAGCAATTGTTCTCCATGAAGTGTCTACTGTCAATTTTTTTAACATAATCACATTAGGAAATTGCCTTTTATATTTCCTATAGGTAGTGATGTCCTGCCAAACTCTTTGCTTAGAGTCCCCTAGGTATATAAAACCATGCCAAGATGTAAAATTTCCTCATTGCTGAATCGAGATTTGTGCATTGAGGGAGGTAGGGCCTGCTCCTCCTTTGTCTGACCTGCCAGGGCTGGATTGGACAGTACAGGACATCACTGGACAGTGCTGGAGTCTGAAAGATTACACATTATTTAAAATAGATTAAGAAAATATATTTTAGATCAGTGTCTGGTGTTTTTAATTATATTCTTTTGCTTGCCAAAAACCAATTCATCAGGAAGGGGGTAGCCACCTACTTCCCCCAATAGTGATAGGTGAAACATAGGCCCCTACCTTGCCACCATCCTCTCCTTAGTACCAGGAATGTCAAAGAGACCAGTGATGGTTAGCATCTGGCACTGGTGCTTTGGAAAGGGGACCCCAGTATCCAAAGCAACCTATACTGCTGAAGAGAATGCAGGCTGGTATCAACACAGCAGGGGGGGGTGGACACATGCCACTTTTTTGCTATGGGGATAAGGCCAATGTGTTTGGTGTGATGAGTTGGTTGGTTTTGGGAAGGGGGGTGCTTTTTATGTATTTTTTAAAGATAAATTTATGTGTGTGTTTTATATATATATATATATATATTAGCTCAGAGAATTTTAGGAAATATCAGAAAAAATAATTATTGATAAATACAGTATATCTCTTAGTGAACAGCGTGAAGTACAGTTCCAACCCTGGATTAAAAAAGAAACAGCAAGTATACACAGTCTGATATTATGATAATTATATATTTTAAAAAATATTTTTTTTTACAACTGCTCTTTCTGACATTTCCTGTCTACCACTATCAGATACATTTAAATAAGTAGGAATTAATAATTAATTCAGTGTTATAGGGTGTTAAAACTGGATAGTTCTACATGAGGTGGTTAAAATACATATGTTTTACAAAGAGTCCATTCTCCAGGAGCAAAAATGTTAAATTTTGAATAGATGTGAGCAGGGGCGGACTGACCATTTGGAAACTCGGGCACTGCCCCAGGGCCCGGGGTCAGTAGGGGGCCCCATGAGATGTCCCTGGTACCTTTTTCATAGGCTTTTATGAGTTTCGGCAAGGACACAGGGGCCCCATGATCCCCTATTGCCCGGGGGCCCCATGAGTTGTCAGTCTGCCCCTGGATGTGAGACAGTTGAATCACCCAACAGATTAGCATTTCTTTTTTCATTTATGTAACATTGAGATTGCAGGAAAAAGATTAAGAATCATTTTCCTGAAGGATGAGACGTAAGATGGAGGGGGGGGCTGTGTTTTCCAGTGGGGCGATATTAACATTGGAGTTCCAGCAATTTATAAAACATCAATGCTTGGAATGATCCTTTAAAGCTTAATCAATATCTGAATGTCACAACTCTTGTGTTGTGTGCAAGTATGATACAAAAATATTTTTGTGGTAAATTAAAGGCAAGAGATGCAGGAGACTATTTTTTAACCTTTTCAAAAGAAATGTTCAAGAGCAGACAGACGATCTAAAAGAGCAATATACGCTGGCTCACAGACACCTTGTGAATTCCCACTGTAAAGAAAATATATTAAAAATGGGAGAGCTGTGGAGAAATGTACTCTTAATGTTCCCTTCAGTGGATATGGAAGTTTAATAGATAGATAGATAGATAGATAGATAGATAGATAGATAGATAGATAGATAGATAGATAGATATGAGGTTCAGTTTCAAGAGGTAATCCAAATGTCAAAGTGTGTTTGAGGACTTCCTGCCCACGTTTATTCATCAGAGTTGCAGAAACACGACCAAAACAAGAGGTTCCCTCGCAGGGGAAATAATCACAACATAAAATCCAACAAAAGCTATTTGGCCTCCTGGCTAGTAGTGAGACCACATTGAGTCTTCAGGGACCAACAACATTGATTATCTCAAAGAGAACACAAATTTTGCCCTAGGTGGGGAACAAGGTGTGGCCAGTGCGTAACCCCCTGTTAATTGCTAGACACCATTTACTCCCACCAGTTTATCTCATAAAATGCCAGAACCTATGTGGCAGGTGCACGCCATCCACAACTCTTCCTTGGATTGAAAGGGACTGTTTGTCGCTAGCATAAAGTACCCTCTGAAACAGGCTTTGTAAGGTGGTGACTGGTGTGACTATTAACACGGCCCCTATAGGCACTTCATATAGCCACCATTGGTTATCATTGATTAGCAAGATGGAGACATTACCAAACAAATGAGGATGGGAAATATAGTTTTGGTACATGATATCACATGACATTGCTGCAGAAAGGAACTAAAACTCCCAAAAAGCTTTGTGGCTGAGGTAGAGGGGCAAAGCAATGAGGAGGAATGGCTCGAACAAAATTCTAGGTCTTAGAGGTCAGACTGGAGAAGAGGAAGGACACAGGAATCTAAACACGGAGCCTGGTGGATTTGCACAAACGACGCATCTGCCAAGGAGTGACTGGGACTGGCAAACTAATAGTCATTAATATAGGAGCATTGGCAGTCTCAGGCAAGCGAGAGAATCCTAATGAAGAAGCTGTCATGTCAGTCTCACCCTTGGCCACCGTTACCTCAGAGAGAGAGGGTGGTAGCCATTTTAAATAGAAAGCAATATTTCAGAGAAACTGTCAGTTATTACCTCGGGGAGAGGACGGCAGCCAAATGGTATACACAAAATACTCCTGCGCTTGGAGGTGAACTCAGTGTAGCTATGGATCCGTTTGTAAGATCCTGGATGTTGCATGCCTTGCTGCCCTCAAATAACTGGGGAAGTCCAGAACACTAGATGCAAAGAAACATACAGAGGGCGCATTGGCCTAGTGCATTACCTAAATGACATTTATTATTAAAAGTAACAGATAGGGATATACTCACAAATGACAATAGTATAAAAGCTCATCATAAGAAACAGCAATGTCCAGTCCACCTGATATAGTATCCCCACAGGAACACTGGACCTCCAATAGGCTAAAGAGTTTTGGGGACTTGCCTCTTCTTCAGAGCCTGCATGCACAGTGCCTAAACCCTCTTTATAAATGGTTTGATATCGGGTCTAAGTGCTGCAGATGGGCTGTCACCTCTATGCCCAGAGGCGGGGACAGCGCCAATAAGTACGACCCACAGAAATGCATTGAAATGTATAAATTAATGATAACAATGAATTCCAATACATGTACACAAGTGCTTGTAAAAACAGTGGAGCACATAGAAAACTGTATGAAATTTGTGTGAAGAGGAAGGCAGCCATCTTTAACAGTTAACAAAGCTGTTAGTTTCACTTCTGGCCACCATTACTTCAAAAAAAGGATGGCAGTCATCCATAAAAGTCAGCAATATTTCAGAGAAACTGTCAGTTTTCACTCACAGCCTCCATTACCTCTGGGAGAGGATTGTAGCCATCTTAAACAGACAGCATTATCTCATATAAACTGTCAGTTTTCACCTGCAGCCACCATTACCTCAGAGGGAGGACAGCAGTCATCCTTAACAATCAACAAAGCTGTCATTTTTACTACTGGCCAGTATTACCTAAGAAAAAAAAACAGTAGCCAACTTTAACAGTCAGTAATATTTCAGAGAAACCGTCGGTTTTCACCTGCAGCCACCATTACCTCAGGGAAAAATAAAATTCTTCCTACTCTCTCCTTCCATTGGCGCTTGTTTCAAACTATCTTCACCTATGATTGTTTCCATTTATTTTCTAAAGAATCACCTTATAAACACCTCTAGAGGGATTGACGGTTCTAACTGAGATTCACTCCTTGTGCACCATAAAATAAGGGCCCCAACTAAGCTAGCAAAATGAAAAAAGAAATTACAATTTTGTCCTTACTATTAGCACTTGTCTCACTATTTATTTTGTTAAAAATAATTTTATTAATATCAAAACCCTACAGGCAACTTGGATTTAGCAGGGCCATCCCTAAGTCTGAGGTAGTTTAGCTCTCTGAATTTTTTTTTTCCATTTCTGTAGCTACTTTATTTGGACTCTGGTGGTCCTGTTATAAACATAGTGGAATCTGGGCCCAGTCAAAGTTATAACGTTGTGATTATACTTGTATAACCTTGTTTTTGTTTACTCACCTACCTTCAATATACTCAGTATCATTTTTAACTGGTGTGGTTTATTTGTGTAAAGTAATATAATGTGAAAGTGCTATTGAGAAAAATCACATAATACAACAACAGTGAAGTCCAATCCCTAATCAGTCTATCAACTATAAACCATAGCCTTCCTGTTTCATCACAGTGAAAAATACAGTCCAAAATTGAAATATGATATAATCAATCCTTCCAACGATATCCACGATGTATACACCTCAAAAAAAAGAAATATCATATAGTGCATTACCTTTTATAAACAAATAATGTCATGCTAGTGAATACCCCATACAATTTATGCAGGGAATATTTGTGAAAAATAGTGAAAAAAACGTGAAACAATCTGTGAAATCACTGTGTATGTGAATCACTCTTCAGTGCCACACAAAAGAAAGATTCAAACTGGTATGCACTTCTATTTATAGTAAGGATACCCTTACCAACAATCCCAATAAAGCATGCCTATAATAATCCAGGAACTGAACAAGATAGCCCTCCTGTGGATCTTCCCCAGGCATATTTGGTCTCCACGGCACTCCCTGGATTCCTCAGTCACAATACTCCAATTGTCTCCAAACACTTCACTCCATCCAGAGATAAAACATGAGAGACAATAAAAGTGTAATACCGCCAATCACATTACAATATAAACTTTAGATTCCTTCAGAATTTCTAGTGTTATGTGGTTACACCCCTTTAGCACCTGATGGATAAATGCATGCACTAGCTGTATGGATTTGAGCACAGGGATCTCTTGTTTGTTGTATTGTTGGGTCAGTAGCCAGACCTGAACCTTGTAGCTCTCCCCATTGTGTCTTTTCCCCTATGCTAGCATTGTGTCCACAGTAGCACTTGCGTAGGCAGGGCAGAGTAGGACTGGCCATAGAGGGATTACTTTGACGCAGTTGGCCAGCTTAAGCATGTATTGCAATATGTATGAACTAAATATCCCTATTTATTGCATAGTTTGCTTGAAAGGGTATACCAGTGTGCAGAGGGTCCTTCAGAATTTCTTTATTATAATTGCTCACATTGATAGCCTTTAAAATCGCCTAAAATATAAGAGAAGGAAACCTCTCAGCCATCCAGGAAAACGTCCAGGTGATCAGATATGATCTTTTCCCTTCTCCAAAATGGCCACCAGTCAACTTCCGGTTCCGGTGTGCGTCTTGACGTCACTTCCCTTGACGCGTTTCGTCATCGACTTATTCATAAGGGAATAATTATTTCTGTAAAGAGTGGTCGAGGTATTACACCATTCATTTTAGTGAAAGTAGAATAATTTCAGAGGGATTACCATACTAGCGGCTCTTTTGAGGGTGCCCTACATATACAGCATATAATATATATATACAGTATACTGTATATATACATACTTGCCAACTGTTTTGAATTTGCCTTGACAGTCCTACTTTTTACTCCATTGTCCTGCATTGAAAGAGTCTCAAGCTGTGTCCCAGGAACACAGAGTTAGTTACAGGCCTCCCCAGTGCTTTGCAACCAAGGCACATGTTCCTCATCTCTGTCCCTCAGGTCCTGAGACTTCAAACTGCCCACACTGCTCAATTTGTTGGTGTTAGCTTCTGTCCTCACCACTCAGATTCTATATCTGTTAGTGCACAATAACAGCAGGCACCTCTTAGGACAGCCAGCCAGCAGAAGAACCCTCTGCTTTCTCTGACACCACCCCATCTTTGTCTCTGGTGCTGCTGAGTGGACACTCCGCAGCTTCAGTCAGAGGAGCTCAGCAGCAGAAGCAGTAAATGCTGCTAAGCACAAACATCTGAGGGGACTACAGGCATGGTAGTCTCAGCAGCATAGGGAGCTCTCCATCTTCCTCCAGAATGGGACAGCATGAGTGAGGTATTAATCCCCCACTGAGCCCCCTTTCAGCACCTGATGTGATTGGGCACAGCACGAGTTTGGCAGCTGATCAGCTGTGTCCAATCACACACAGAATTCTGTGTTTGCAAAACACAGAATTCTGTGTGTAGGGAACAGCAATCTGGCTTTTTATCCACGTCAGCCCCAGAAGGTTTCCCTCCTTCCTGACCAGGCCATTTTTTGCTACTCGGTACTGCGCTATTTCAACTGGTAATTGCATGGTTATGCAATGCTATACCCAAATGAAATGTATGTCCTTTTTTACACTAATAGAGATTTCGTTTGTTTTTTTATTTTTTGTGATATAAATGAAAAAAGACCAAAAATTTTGAACCCCCCCCCAATATTTTCTACTTTTTGTTATAAAAAATATCCAATAAACTCAAATTTAGTTATAAATTTAGGCCAAAATGTATTCTGCTGCATGTCTTTGGTAAAAAAAATTCCCAATACATGTATATTAATTGGTTTGTGTAAAAGTTATATATATATATTGGAATTTACACCACTTTTACTTTCTGACTGCCTATCAAACTGCTTGAGGTGCTAAATTTTGAAAGTAAACACCCCAAGGAATTTGCTGAGCAGCATGTTGAGTCCATGAAGGATTTCATTTTTTGCCACAAATTTTTGGAAAATGGCAAAAAAAATGTTGTTTATTTCACATAAAGTTGTAACTTAAATTATATATTGCTCACACGTGCAATGGATATATGTGGAATAACACCCCAAAACACATTTTGATTGTTTGGCAGCCTAGCCACATACAGGCCCCCAAACTCCAATGACCACCTTCAGGCTTTCAAACAGCATATTTCCTAGACCGACAGTGGGGGCAGTGGGGAACACGCTCATGCATATTCTCACACCTGGAAATAGATTGTGACGTAAGGGTACGTTGCTTTGCCCAGAGGCAGGCGGTCGGTAATTAGTAAAAAAAACTTTAAAAAAGTAAAATTTTTGTTCTCAATATTTTAATTTTTTTAACATTATTTTTCACTATTAAAAATGACAGCTCACTAGGAAGGGAAACAAAGCTGTAATCAAATTGATTTATAACAGTTCCGTAGACATTGTGATCATGTGATCGCACAGCGAGCACATGATCACTGGGTCCCATTTATGGGGATCTGCATTCTGCCGGTTACACGGTGCAGGTCAGAGCGAGCACACAGTGCCCCCTGTGTTGGTACAGCTAAAGCGATGCCTACACATGCTGCCCACCTGCAGTACAAGTACTGTGGGCGGTCGGCAGGGAGAATAAACAACCATACACTAAAGTAAAATCAGCACATATTACACACTACACATTGTTAGGCATGCAATTAACCCCTTGATTGCTCCTATATGTTAACCAGTGTTAAGTCAGTGTCATTAGTACAGTAACAGTGTACAGTATTAGCACTGATCACTGTATTAGTGTTATTATTGATGCCACTGTCAGTTAGTCAGTGTACCTCCCAGCCAGCGTTAGCTAGTGCCAGAATTGCCATCATCTCAGCCCCATTATAAGTCACTGATCACCGCCATTACCAGTATAGCATAATAGCTGCATAAATTCCAGTATATATACTATAGTTTGTAAACACTATAACTTTTCCACAAACCAAATAATATACACTTATTGGCATTTTTTTCACCAAAGACATAAATACATTTTGACCTAAATTTATGAAAACAGTTTTTTTTTTTATTTTTTTTAATTGGATATGTTTTAGAGCTGAAAGAAGAAAATAGTTTTTTTCCAAAAATGTTGGTCATTTATCGCTTATATAATAAAAAATAAAAAACTCAGTGGTGATCAAACACCACCAAAAGAAAGCTCTGTTTGTGTGAAAACAAATGATATAAATTTCATTTGGGTACAGTGTTGCATGACTGAGCAATTGCCAGTTAAAACCGCACAGTGCTGAATAGCAAAAAATGGCCTGGTCATGAAGGGGGTTTTGCCTTCATTGGCTTGGTTGACGCACAGTAAGAAGAAAAAAAAAAAAAGGAGGGGGGTCCCTAGAAATTTTTTTTCTAAATATTGTAGCAGCTGTGTGTGTATGTATATACAGTGGGGATCGAAAGTTTGGGCACCCCAGCTAAAAATTTGTATTAATGTGCATAAAGAAGCCAAGGAAAGATGGAAAAATCTCCAAAAGGCATTGAATTACAGATTAGACATTCTTATAATATGTCAACAAAAGTTAGATTTTATTTCCATCATTTACACTTTCAAAATAACAGAAAACAAAAAAATGGCGTCTGCAAAAGTTTGGGCACCCTGCAGAATTTATAGCATGCACTGCCCCCTTTGCAAAGCTGAGGGGGCAGTGCCCACAGTTCCCACATATACAGTAAAGTTACACAGTTTCCACATATAAAGTTACACTAAGTTGTTGCAGCACTCATCTTTTTATTGATCTAACTGAAGTAACAAATCTTCATTGTTTCAAAGTTACAAACAAGTAAATATACTGGCAGCAGTTTTGTTACTCTGCACTTACTTATGTTACAGAAGTAACATAAGTACTTCTCCTTACCTGTAAATGGTAATGTACACTGAGCTGTGCATGCACCACTCTGTGCCATGATAAAGTGACTCTCATGTGAATGCTGGAAAGTGATGTGATTATGGCAACCAGGGTATTTTTTTCTCAGAAAATAGGTGCCGGAACTCAAGCACTGAGTTCCGCCAAGTTCCAGCTGAAAAGAAAGCCCTGAGGGCAGCCGAACAGAATAAACCCAGGATGAAGACCAGGTGAAGATGGAAACTCCCAGGACTAACTGGAGTACTGACTCCGCAGTGCTGGAGGGCTTTGTTTGACAGGTAATTCTGCCACAATGTGCCAATATACAATGTATACTAGCAGAATATGACATAAATCTCCTGGGGGCCCATTCAAAAATAGCAGAGTTTAATTCTGCTTTAAATAATTTGTGTTGCAAGATAAAAAATTTAATTAAAAGAACCCTGCTAAATAAGGTGAATGATATTTACCATTCTTGTGGGCATTGACCCCCATCTTACTCTCTTGCAGAGCTGTGGTGGTCAAAGTATCTTCAGCATCTGATACACATTCAGGTTTTTTAGTTACATGGTTCAGCTGTTGTATTCTGTGGTTTCAGCTGATGGCTGCTAGAACACTACACTACAGAACATTATAGTGATGTAGGGACCAGCCGGTAGAACCACAACCCTCAATAGGGAGCCATGCATCCAACACACACAAGAGTGTGCCAGATGCTGAAGATTCTTTGACTCCCAAAGCTCTGCAAAAGTACGACGATAAAGATCAAGGATTATCCTCTGTGTCTCGAGAGTTCACAGTGGGATTTTCCACACATCGGGAAACAGACTCCTCATTATATGTTATGTACTTCTATTCTGGTTGCTTCTTGTGCCCCTCATCAAAATGCTATGAAATGTTTAAATAAAACCTTTCCAGAAAAGGTTTCTGGAAAGGGTTAGATATTGCTGGATGCCCTACAGCCAGAAAATGAGGTGGATTCTAACTTCTAATGCATACTGTGAGAGTCTTGTGGTATGCAGTGAATTCAGACTAAGCAATTGCACTATTGCAGGGAGGTCTGTATAACTCTGCAAGACTGCAGGCAAGGCTGAAGGTCAGATTTAAATATATGGCAAGATAACAGACCATCAAGCCAATTAAATGCACATTGCAAAGAAAATGATGTTTTAGTTTGTTTCTAAATTATTGAACAGTTACACTAAGAGGAAAGTTTTAGAATGATCTGCTGATAACAGGCCAACAAGCTTAGTAAATGAGCTGAATTATTGATCAGTAACACCTGTTGATCAGTGAATTCCCTATATTACCAGAAACATTACTTATTTTTCTTGCTACAGTTCGATGGGAGGGGCTGATTTTATCTACCATTGCCTTTTTTCAGGGTATACCACAGTTGTAATTATATCAATGAATATTTAAAAAACAAATCACTATCAGAAAGAGGTTTGCCTCTTTTCTGTGGCTTCAGCAATCATTTTTTGACACATTTTGGCCATTGTTTTTATTGTATTGTAGCTGCCTTAAAAATATTGTTGGCCAGCTATGCTCTTTTTTATTATATTTTTACTTTATCATTTCTAATCTGACCTGTAAAGGGGTCATGTACTTGCTGAGTAATGAATCTTGAAAACAGCTCTTGGAAAACAGCTGTTTTATTCTTGACATAGTAGACATAATATATAGCTATCATGCACAATCACAGCAATCCTGCTGCTTTTGAAAACCTGTGTTCACTATAAAGTTTTCTTTTATTATCTGAAGACATTTTGGTAAGGCATAAAAACCACATTAACAGTTCATGAAATAATGTTTAAAAATGCTCTGACTATACAAAAATATAGTATTTACCCTGTCACGTATATGCAGATTTTATAATTTATTTCTAAAAACCCAACTCCAGGTACCTTTTTAGAGGGTTTAAGTGATATTTACCTATGCTTTGTAGTAACTTAAATATTTCTTTCTTCCAATAGCTCAAAATGATTGCTTTCAGCTTTACCGCAATGTACAGATCTCTCGCCCAACGCCAACTTCAGTGATGCATTTATGGTAGGCTCCAGCATTTGTGACATATCTCAGCTCCTTTCTTTACTTGGCCAATAACAAATTGCACAGCTGCAGCATCCGCAAAGACTGATTGGACAATCGTTGACCAGGGTAGAAGCATGACACCAAGGGGTTTATTTACTAAAGCTGGAGAGTCCAAAATCAGACTCCCTTCTGCATAAAAACCAATCAGCTTCTAACCTCAGCTTGTTCAATGAAGCTTTGGCAATGAAACCTGGAAGCTGATTGGTTTCTATGCAGAAGGGAGTCTGATTTTGGACTCTCCAGCTTTAGTAAATAAACCCCCAATAGTTCTGTCACATGCAGTGCTGATACCGAGAGGGGGATGGAAGCACAGTGGGAGCTGTACTATCAGCCCAAAGGTACAAGCATCCCAGCAGGAGGAACCACAGCTGGGAACACTCACACTTCTATGCAAACTTGTAGATTGGAGCAGGTTCTGATGTACCGACAGTGTCTGTCTCTGAGTGCTGAATGCAGCCTGGCCAGATGCAGGATGGCATGTCCCTAGCCTGTCCCTACTCATCCTGAATATTTCCCTACCACTATTCACTTTCCCTGACAGACGGCTGAACTGTCCCTGAACTATCCGCTCTCCAAAACGTGTGCCAAGGCCTAGAGGCAGAAGATTCTGCTGATCCAAGATGGCCACCACGGTCACCTGAATGCAGTGTAGCCAACCAGAACTATATCCAGGGGACTAAGGAAGCCATAGAGAAACCAGGTTTCTCTCGACTTTCTCTCCAGCTGCAGTACCGCTCCAACTGAGTACCACCTACAGTGGAGAACAGAGACTGCACCTGCCTACATGCTGCTGATTGGATCTGATCCTGCACTGCCAGGAGGAAGGGAGATAGAAGAGAGTGAGTAGGTTTACACAGATCCATGACCGTTAGCTGTTCTGGGAGAAGAGAGAGATGTTGGCTGCATCACACAGCCCAGCACTCCTTCCATGATACACAGTGTACCAGTGCTACACAGCCACTGCTCACAGTGGTCAGGAAGAAGGCAGCGGTGAATGAAGCGAGCTGGCCTTAGCACCTGCAGCTCTCTCTCTAACTCTCTTCCAACAGCCTGCTGGAGGGAGATTGGCTACATTTGCTAAGTATTTTTTTTACACTTTTTTAATAATTTTTTTCACAATGCTGTTAGAGGTGTTTTGGTAAAATATCAGGGGTCTAAACTGACTCCTGATAGCTTACTTTTGAGAAAAAGAAAGGAACTGAGGAGATAGATCCCCAATCCCCTTTCTCTACAGCCCCAGTTGCACTGCAGATAAATGAACAGGAAATGCTCAGTACAGAGGCTTCTGTTCATTCATAAATGGAAGCGGCAGTCCAACACTGCTATATGCTGGTAGCATAGGGGTTTTTTTTAACCTTTTCGGCATCACTAATAAATATGTCATATTTATTACTGTATAAGCGGCCTGAAGAGGTTTCAGTTGGCATTTAATACTTTCTGAGTAACTGCAAATCAGGAATGTTAGAGTAAAGTCAGAGCTCCTAACCTTCCTACTTGCTTCAGGTCAAAGATATAGAAAGCATCTGGATCAACATGACAGCAGATGACCTAGTATTTTCATAAGCAGATGTCAACAATGGCAGCCTCCATCATTGCTGAATTCTCTTTCTGATAAAATTAGTAGCATGGTTTTCATGTAGTGCAATAATGTTCTGTTACAGGCACACTGCCTCACAAATCCTGCAACTTAGAGTGCTGGCTCCCAGCAGTCACTGGCTGCTCCAAGGAATTTATCCAGATTACTCGCAAAGAAAGTGGAAGTTGCTCGCTGTTTAAAAGCCTTGTACAAATGTATTAAATGCTGTGATATACAGAATGCTCCACTTGGTAGCAGACTCTCAAACCTATTTCGCTCCATGCAGGGCTACTATTAGAAACCACAGGGCCCCATGCAGCCCCCTCCAAAAAAACCCACAGTTTACTATGCTTCAGTTATGAATGAACATAGTGAGCGATCAGTACCAATCACTCATTGTGTTCTTTCAGGAAGGGAAGGGGCTGGTAAAAGTGACATATGGACCCTTCCCCCACTCTCCATCCTAAAGGATTCTATTGTGTGCTTGCAGCTGCTGGTGGGAAGCTGAATGCACTGTGGAGTTGGGGGTGGGGGCATACAGGGGGGCCTGGGCAGCAGGAGGGAAAAGTATGGTGCACAGGGAGGGTGATGGATGGGGGGCAATTAATGGAACCAATCCCCTGTATGGCTCTCTCTACAGCAGCTGAAAGCCAGTGGGAGGAAGAGGAGAAGAAACCAGTTCAGCTACTGTAGAGACGGCCATACAGTGGATCTGTTTAAGTAATTGCCCATCCATTGTGCCGATTACCCTTCCTGCCCACTTCTGATTCTCCCAGCTGGCTTGGGCCCTGTACAGGTGGAATGATGGTATCCCCTTATTCACGGCCCTGACTCCATGCAGAGCTTACTCATAGGGTAAGAGTCACAGAGTGGGAGCTGCATTACATTGGGGCTCTCACTCCAGTGACTGCTAAAACTAATCAATTAACACAATGGATGGCCCATGAGATCCAGCATTTCACTGATGCACAAAGGTACATGTCAAACACAGTCACCGCTTCACAAAAAATAAGTTCTAACCCAATGTTCTGGAATACCCCAGACTTTCACGGAAGACTACATTGTATCAAATATATTGTGTTATTATGATGTAATTCTTCATATCAATGTGTTGGCTAGCTTAATATATAACTCTGATGTAGCTAGCTAATATGCATTTAATTTTTTAAGTCTGATCAGATTTTCCCTAAACCTGGTGGCTGATTGCTTCTGTCTGCTTTTGTAAAAATCTTCCAGAAATAGAGTGGGAGGATCAATTAGTGGGTTATGAATAGTTACCCTAGCCAATTCCTGGGAGCAGGGCGTCTTTAATATTGATTGGACCCTGGGCAAACATTTTCTTGGGCCAGCCCCCCACACCAACCCACTTTGAGACATACAAAAAATTGCAGGTAGACTCAAAATCAGTTTACTACAGCAGATCATGCAGCAATTGCAATTGACTGCCAGAGGTTACAGAATATCATTACAGCTCACTGACATTGCTAGAGGTTACAGCACATATTATGGCTCACTGATTAGTTTCTAGAGGTTACAGCACATAATTTCTGCTTGCTGATTGGATGCTAGAGGTTACTGCATATCATTGCAGTTCACTGATTGGTTGATATAGATTACTGCACATCATTACCGCTCACTGATTGGTTGCTTGAGATAACTGCACATCATTACCACTCAATCATAGCACTGGTTGCTATAGATTACTGTTTATCATTACTGTGCACTTACTGTTTGCTAGAGGTTATGACAAACATTACGGCTCACTGATTAGTTGCTAGTGGTTACAGCAGATCAATGTTGTTCACTGATTGGTTGTTAGAGGTTATTGCGCATCATTACTGCTCACTCAGCAGTGGAGAAAGGAAAGCAGCACATTAATACATATACTATAGGAGATAGTCAGAGACTGCAGACACACTACAGGAGATAATCAGAGACTGCAGATGTTCTACAGGAGATGACCAAAGACTGTGGATGTACTACAGGAGATGACCAGAGATTGCGGATATACTACAGGAGATGACCAAAGACTGTGAATGTACTACAGGAGGTGATTTGAGACTGTGGATGTACTACAGGAGATGAGCAGAGACTGTGGATATACTACAGAAGATAATCAGAGACTGCCGATGTACTATAGGAGATGACCAGAGACTGCAGATGTACTACAGGAGATGACCAGAGACTGCAGATGTACTACAGGAAGTGACGAGACACTGTGGATGTACTACAGGAGATAACCAGAGACTGCAGATGTACTACAGGAGATAATAAGAGACTGCGGATGTACTACAGGAGATAATCAGAGACTGGGTATGTACTATAGGAGATGACCAGAGACTGCGTATGCACTATAGGAGATGACCAGAGACTGCAGGTGTACTACAAGAGATAATCAGAGACTGCGGATGTACTACAGGAGATGGCCAGAGACTGCAGATGTACTACAAGAGATAATCAGAGACTGTGGATGTACTACAGGAGATGACCAGAGCACTGGCTCCCATGTTGTGCGCTCTGCACTGCAATCATCGGGGCCACAATTTGCAGGCAGCGTGTGCTAAATGGGAAGCTGCTTTGGGCCCCACAACAATGACTGGGCCCGGGGTCGCTGCCCCATTTGCCCCATGTTAAAGATGGCCTGCCTGGCAGGCTAATCTATGGGAGAAGGTGTGGCTAGAGAGAAGATAAATATTTGGGAGTATTTGATCAGAACTCTCTTCACCTGGGGCTTTTCCCCTGGGAGGGTGTGTGTGTTCAAGAAATGTTACTGCCACTGGGCCTCAGCAGGTGTTATAGCTGAAGGGATGAAGGAAGCTGAACTTAAAGCAGAACTACACTGTATCTGAGCAAAACAAACCAAAAGCACAATTTAATTCATTTTTAATATTCAGAGCAACCTCACCCATCCATGTCTTTATTTTGCTGAGAAATCACTTAAAAAAACACCACCCTAACATTTCTGGCCATGGCCATCTTGAGTATGGGAAAATGATTCAAGTAGCAATTAATGACTGGAATCCATCTGCCTTTTTCGCAAGCATACAGGCAGGAGGGTGTGCTTAGCTGAGAAAAACGCTCCTCCTCTCCTAAAGACTTCTGGGATGTATGACATAATTTGCCTAGGCATGGAAACCAGGAAGTAACTAAAGTATGTACAAAACAATAAAAAAAAGTAAACACAATATAGTTTCCTATTTACTTACTAATGCTAGCTCAATAAGGATTCAAAATAGTCAATGTAGATGAGAGAGTGAAGTTCCACTTGCCTGTGGAAAGGTGGAAGCCTTTCACCTGTAGCTCCAGGTACAGAATTGCTCAATGAGGAAGAAATGCCAGAGGCTGCTCACATAGAGTCTCAGATTGATGGGCTTTCCCCTTTTTCTTAAGCATTATTTTGAGGCTGCTACTAAAAGGTCATGTTTTGCTGGAACATGATTTTTCATGGAAGCGGTCCTCCAAGATTTTGTGCCTTGAGTATCCCGCAACCCTAGCCTCTACTCCCTGCATTTCTTTAAAGTGTTACTAAACCCAGGACCCTGCATTCACTATATCTAAAATTGTACAAATGGACTTATAGGTGCAACGGTAAAACCTATATATGCATATCCAGTGCAAATCAACCAATGTATTGCAATATAGAGGTGATGGTGTCACCCTCTCTTCAAAAATATTTTGAGAAATTGCAAAGCTGCAATGTACAAACAATGGTGAAACCCCCTAAGTACAATAATAATAGCATTGGTGCAAACCAACCAGTGTATGAGAACATAGTAGTGATGGTGTCACCCTCTCTGCAAAAGTTAAGAAATATTGCAAAGCTGCAATGTGCAAATAGTGGTGAAACCCCCATATACAATAATAATATATGTACATTGATTTTACATTTATTATGAATATATGTAGAGGGTTTCACCACTATGTGCACATTGCAGCTCTGCAATATTTCTTAACTTTTGCGGAGAGGGTGACACCATCACTACTGTGATGGGTTGAAGAGTGTGCAGTATGCTGCTTACAGATTGTAGGGTTGAGGAGCATGCTACATGCACAGTGCATATTTAAGAAGTGCACTATGTACAGAGTGCAAGGGTTAGGAGGATGCTACATACAGAGTGCAGGGTTTAGAAGGATTCTACATATAGACTGCAGGGTTCAGGAGGATGCTACATACAGAGTGCAGGGCTCAGGAAGATGCTATGTGCAGAGTTCAGAAGTGCATTATGTACAGAGTGCAAGGCTCGGGAGTGTACTATGTACAGAGTACAGAGCTCAGGAGGATGCTACATACAGAATGCAGGACTTAGGAGTGTACTAGGTACAGAGTGCTGGGCTCAGGAGTGTACTAAGTAAAAAGTGCAGGGCTCAAGAGGGTACTAGGTACAGATTGCAGGGCTCATGAGGGTACTAAGTACAGAGTGCAGGGCTCAGGAGGGTACTAAGTACAGAGTACAGAGTTCAGGAGTGTGTTATGTATAGAGTGCAAGGCTCAGGAGTGTACTATATACAAAGTGCAGAGCTCAGGAGGATGCTATGTACAGAGTGCAGGGCTTAGGAGTGTACTACGTACAGAATGCTGGGCTCAGGAGTGTACCAAGTACAGAATGCTGGGCTCAGGAGTGTACCAAGTACAGAGTGCTGGGCTCAGGAGTGTACCAAGTACAGAGTGCAGGGCTCAGGAGAATACTAAGTACAGAGTGCAAGGCTCAAGATGCTACTTACAGAGTGCAGATTTCAGGCTGTGGTACGTACAGGGTTCAGGAGTGTGACATATGGAGTGCTCAGTAGTGAATGGGCTGATTCTCTTTAATATTTTGCATGACATGAGGAGGGACAAGATAGTACAGAAAGAAAGTTCAGGTTACTTTTATAGATTCAGGGCTCTTGCATACAGGTGGCTGTCCTCTGTCCAGACATCCCAGGTGCAGTGTACAGCCTGTCATTGACATGAATGATTGTACACTGCTGTACTCATGTTTATGATTGCAGCACTGTATAATGGAATACAGCAGCCTACAACCATTCATGTTAATGACAGGCTGTACACTGCACCTGGGCTGCCCGGACAGAGGAAATTCAACTGCAAAGCAGAGGGATGGATAGATGGATAAAAACGCACAGACATCCTGCATTCTTTTCTCTCTGGTAGAGTATCTGTAAGAACCATGACTTGTGCTTGCATAAAGGAATGTAGGATGTATGTGTTCTGTCTGTCCCACCTGTTTACCACAAGCCTTGCTGGTGTTAGAATACAGCCTGGATGGTCTTGTTCTCTTGGTCTGCTCTGCTAACCTCCATTATCCTACACTATGGAAAGAGCAGGTTCCATATATATGATGGAAAGGGTTACTTAGAGTGTAAGAGGGCACGCTGATGGGAATACCTGATGTAAGGTGGCACTGTGATGGGGATATCTGATGTAAAGGGGCACACTGATGGGGACAACTGATGTAAAGGGGCACACTGATGGGGACAACTGATGTAAAGGAGCACACTGATGGGCAGACCTGGTGTGATGGGAATACATGATGTAAAGTTGCACTCTGATGGCGACACCAAAATGTAAGGGGGCACACTGATGGGCACACCCTATTCGGCCAGAAGAAAATTTTAGTGACCAGACCTCCTTGAATTTTAATTCAAGAGTCCCCAGCTTTCTTGCATTAGTAGAGGATTTGAGGGTACAATAAAATTAAAAAAAAAAAAACAAAACACGAGAACTAGCATATGAATTTTGAGGATGCTTTTGGGGGTGTTTAAATATTTTTGGGGGTGTCCGATAATGTACCACTTTGCCCAGAAAAATTGTTGCAATTACAAATGTTTAGGCATTTTCATGTTTATTTGTTTTGTGTGTATTGGTATGGCACAATAAAGTGGAGAAACAAAAAGCCAAATCTGACATATTGCACGCAAACCCCCCAAAATGGACTGAACAAAATTATTGGAACACTCAATTTAATAGCACACCCCTTGGAAAGAGAAACTGAAATCAATTGCTTCCTGTAACCATCATTGAGTTTCTTACACCTCTCTACTGGAATTTTGGACCATTCTTCTTTCTCCAACTGTTCCAGGTTTCTCAGATTGGAAGGGTTCTTTTTCCCAACTGCTGTTTTGAGATCTCTCCACAGGTGCTATATGGGCTTGAGACCTGTTTGAGACCTCCTGGGTCTCCTACCATAGCGTCCCTTTTCATTCAGATGGCGACGTATAGTGCGAGCTGACACAGTTGTATCCTGTGCCTGAAGATTAGCGTGAATTTGTCTGGAAGTAGATTGAGTTTTTTTTATCCACCTTTTGAACAATCCTTTGTTGCAATCTTTAACTGGTTGCCGACCAGCCACAGTGTTTTTACTGAGGCAGGGAGGCACTGCTGCACAGAATGCCGTTTTTAAACGTCGGTCTGCAAAACAGGTAGGGGGCATGCGCGGGGCGGGTGCCTGCCCTATCCGTCCGATCACAGCAGCGGGTGTCAATCACCGGGTCCCGGCGCTTACCGTCAATCACTGACAGAGCACGGCTGCAGTGTTTACACTGCAAGTCTGCTCCCTGTCAGTTCCGAGCACACGCTGATCCTGAGAGAAGAGTTTATCTCTCCGAGTCAGCGCGTCCCATGAAGCACACACCCCTGCCCCCTAGTAAAACACTCCTCTCACACAGTTAACCCTTTCATTACCTAAATAAAGTTAACCCCTTCCTCCCCAGTGCCATTAGTACAGTATCAGTGTTTTTTTTGCACTGATCACTGTATTGGTGTCACTGGGGATGTCAGTGACCGCAAGTCAGCTCCCCCCCAGTGTCAGAATGTCCGCCACAGTCCCGCAGTCCCGCCATAAGTCACTGATCGCTGCTATAAGTCGCTGATCGCCGTCATAAGTTGCCGATCGCCGCCATTATTAGTATAAAAAAATGTAAAAATTCAGTATCTATACCGCCATTTGTAAACACTATAACTTTCACGTAAACCAATTAATTTACACGTATCAGGATTTTTTTTAGCAAAGACATTGCGCAGAATACATTTTGGCCGAAATTTATGACAAAATTTGATTTTTAAATTTTTTTACTGGACGTTTTGTAGCAAAAAGTCCAAAATATTGTTTTTTTTCTCAAAATTGTCAGCCTTTTTTTTATAGCGCAAAAAATAAAAACCGCACAGCACAAGCGATCAAATACCACCGAAAGAAAGCTCAATCTGTGGGAAAAAAAGAACGTAAATTTAATTTGGGTGCAGTGTTGCATGACCTCGCAATTGTCATTTAAAGTAACGCAGCAACGTAACACACACTGCTTCTGTAACGGCTTCTTGACCGCCCTATAGCAGAAATACTGCTACAGGGCGGCATGGGTACGCAAAATCACATATATATATATACGTGATTCGTGCTCTTGTGGTTTTCCCGCCCCTCCCAGATAGCGTCAGATTGCCAGTACACCAGTAAACATTTAACCCCTTGATTGCCAGAAACACGCTCATGTACAATAAACCTCCATTGCTAGTATAGTGTCTGAATGGATCAATATCTTTGATCAGATCAGCACTATACCAGCGTTCACATTAGTATAGCGTCCCCAAAAACGCATCGTTAGCGGGATCAGCCCCGGCACCTGCCAGCACCTGCGTTTAGCCCCTACACTTACACCCCCAGCAAGTACAGTGCCAGTAGGTCACTGTCACTTGATACATTGCACACAAAACCGCAGTGTTGGCAGAATCCGGCCTGATCTCTGTTAGCACTTGCAAATCTCTTGTAAATTTTGATGACTCTTAATGGGATTTTTTTAACCAAAAACATGTAGCAGAATACATTTTGGCCTAAATTTATGACGAAATTTTAGTTTTTTTGAATATTTTTATGACCAAAATGAGAAAATATTGTTTTTTTCAAACATTTTTTTTTTCTTCAAAACCTTTTCTGGTTATAGCGTCAAAAATAAAAAGTGCACAGGTGATCAAATACCACCAAAAGAAAGCTCTATTTGTGTGAAAAAAGGACATAAATTTCATATATAAACTCGTAGTAATAATAATTTATGTACTGTATTGCATGACCGCGCAATTGTCCGTTAAACTTGCGCAGCGCTGTATAGCAAAAAAATGGTGTAAATTGCAGTATCTATATCATAGTTTGTAGACGCTATAACTTTCACACAAAGCAATCAATATACACTTATTGGGATTTTTTTTACCAAAAACATGTAGCAGAATACATTTTGGCCTAAATTTATAACCAACTTTGAGTTTACTATATATTTTTTATAGCTGAAAGTAAAAAATATTGTTTTCCTTCTAAATTTTTGGTCTTTTTTTGTTTATAGCGTGAAAAATAAAAAGCGCACAGGTGATCAAATACCACCGAAAGAAAGCTCTATTTGTGTTAAAAAAAGGACGTAAATTTCGTTTGGGTGCAGCATTGCATGACCGCGCAATTATCAGTTGAATTAGTGCAGCGCCGAGTAGCAAAAAGAGGCCTGGTCAGGAAGGGGGTAAATCCTCAGGAGGGCAAGTAGTTAATATATTTTTCACTTTTGTCCACGTGCCATGGGCTGTACTCTTCTTGGCAATGTTGTGCACAGTGGACACAGGAACATTAAGATCTCTGGAGATGGATTTGTAACCTTGAGATTGTCCATGTTTTTCCACAATTTTTGTTCTCAGATCCTCAGACAATTGTTTGCTGCTCTTTCTCTTCGCCATGCTCCATGTAGCACAGAGACACACAACAGAAAAGTTGAGTCAATTTTTCACCATTTTAACTGGTTGCTGGTGTGATTTCTATATTGTTAGCATGTGTTAGTTAAAGTGTTACTAAACCTACAAGAGTAAAATCAATCTGTATATGCAGTAAAGCATGCTTGTTATGCTCACTGTGGAACCTAAGGGGTTAATCCTCTGCATTGTGTAAAAAGGCCGTTTGATTCTTTATTCTCTGTTCTTCCCCTTTTTCAAGTGACCACCTCTTATCTCCTGATAAGACAGACTGAGCTGTAGGCATTTTGCACATGCTCAGTTTGGTGTGTATTGCTAGAGAGTTTTTTTTTTCTTGGGAGAGTGCATGTGATCAGCACAAGGCCAATCAGCACTGTCCAGACAGAGGTCATGGGTCCTACATCCTCCTAGAGGAGAATTAAAACTCTTCCTACAAGTTTTAACCAGTGCTCTGCTGGACACTGATAGCAGTGACAAGACTGCTTCAACTGCTGATGAGAAAAGGTATTTAGCAGTTTATATTTACTGAAATAATTGAATTTCCATGTTGTGTGTACTGCGAGAAACCAGATATAGTGAATACAGGCTCCTGGGTTTAGTAACACTTTAAGGGACATTGGTCACCATGCTTTGTTCTAATGTTCTCATGTGTTAACAAAGGTTGTGTTAAGGCTCATTATCATGTGTTTTATGACACATCACAAATTTGTTCTTGAAGGTCTGTACTCAGTTCAAATTAATGGGGAACTGCAGGTTAGAACATCCAAAAATAACAGTATAAAGAACATTTTGTCAATGCCTCACAGCAGAGCCTATTAGTCAGAAAATGTCCTATTTAAAAACAATCAACATATATATAAGAAAACAGCAAAATCAATGACAATGATTAGTATGTCAATTAGATGTAATCACTCTATTTGCTCCAGCTTTAAAAAAAAAACAGCTGTTGTACAAATATTTTACTATACAATTTTAATTACTGTTCAATATTTCCTCTTCTTACATCAATATTTAATGTAAAATCTTCTGTTCCTTTTTTTTCTTTTTTCTTTTTTAGATTGTGGAGTCACAGACAAAATTAAGTCTGTATGTGTTCCAAGCAATGCAGTCAGCTTCCCAGAAAATTAAGGAACAAAAGTCTATTTTTAGTAAACTGAACCCCAGAAAAATATTGCTGCTACAGTATTTTCTATTAGTAATTGATCTAATCAAGACTGGCAGGATTGAGACTTGCACTCCACAACTCTCCAAGGTTCCACTGATAAAAATAGACCTCAGTTTATTCATTTACTCTTTGGTCTTTGACCTGGCAGTGTGCTATCCTGAACCCAGTCTAAACATTTGATAGAACGAGGCACGATGTTAAAGAACGATGCTGCCTCCTAGGACATAGAGCATGTTCAAATTTGTAATGATAAAGTTATGCTGGCACCGCGAGGTGATTGACACCGGCAAAAACAAATGGAAAGACAGGAAGCCCCCTCCCAGATATAACTGTAGTGCTACTTCCATAGGAGCTTCAGGAATACTGTCCAGGTCTTCCCCAAAAGCTCTAGGGGTGTTATTTTTGTTGTTTATATTTTTGGAGAACTTGGATAGGGATGAGAGGATAAAGTGGGGTACTCCAAAACAATAAACTATGTACAGCTGAGAACTCTAGTATTCTTTCAGTTAAGCTTTGACGGTGGAAACAAACAGTAGACTTCAGCTTTAAGACGGCAGTAGTAGCAAGCTTGAGCAGAGTCCTTTTTTTTAGGTTGGAGATTAAGTGGACAAAGCTCTTTGGAACACCAGCAGGTGTCCCCTTTAACCTAGACCCGCAGATGACTCCCCAGCACCCGAGGGTGTTAAGTAGCACGCAGTCTCTAAGATCCTTAAGGGTGTCTATATGTTCAAGGCCCAAGAGCAGCTGGACACCTTCCTCTATGATACCCGACCAGATCTTCAGTACGTGGCCCCTCAGTCAGCTTTAGTAGAACTCAGGTCTCAGAATTTAGGCCTCAGGTAGCCCAGCTGGCTGCACGGCAGTAGTTGCCTTGGAGGACAACGGGCTGGACCAATCCTGGACAGGAAAGACCCAGAACTCAGTGTGCTCAGAACCTCAGGTAGCCCACCCTGCTGCACGACAGTAGTTGCCTTGGAAGACAACAGGCTGGACCAATCCTGGCCAGGAAAGACCCAGAACTCCGTGTGATAACAGAATATATACAGTCATGGCCGAAATTGTTGGCACCCTTGATATTTCTCCAGGAAATCATGTATTTCTCACGAAACGTATTGCATTAACACATGTTTTGCTATACACATGTTTATTCCCTTTGTGTGTATTGGGACAAAACAAAAAAAGGGAGGAAAGAAAGCAAATTCGACATAATGTCACACAAACCTCCAAAAATGGGCTGGACAAAAGTATTGGCACCCTTTCACAACTGCGGATAAATAAGAATGTTACAAGCATGTGATGCTCCTGTAAACTCACCTGGGGCAAGTAACAGGTGTGGGCAATATAGAAATCACACCTGAAAGCAGATAAAAAGGAGAGACGTTCACTTAACCTTTGCATTGTGTGTCTGTCTGTGCCACACTAAGCATGGACAACAGAAAGAGGAGACGAGAACTGTCTGAGGACCTGAGAACCAAAATTGTGGCAAAATATCAACAATCTCAAGGTTACAAGTCCATCTCCAGAGAACTAGATTTGCCTTTGTCCACAGTGCGCAACATTATCAAGAAGTTTGCAACCCATGGCACTGTAGCTAATCTCCCTGGTCGTGGACGGATGAGGAAAATTGATGAAAGATTGCAACGCAGAATAGTCCGGATGGTGGATAAGCAGCCCCAAACATGTTCCAAAGACATTCAAGCTGTCCTGCAGGCTCAGGGAGCATCAGTGTCAGCGCGAACTATCCGTCGACATTTAAATGAAATGAAACGCTATGGCAGGAGACCCAGGAGGACCCCACTGCTGACACAGAGACATAAAAAAGCAAGACTACAGTTTGCCAAAATGTACTTGAGTAAGCCAAAAGCCTTCTGGGAAAACGTCTTGTGGACAGATGAGACCAAGATAGAGCTTTTCGGTAAAGCACATCATTCTACTGTTTACCGAAAACGGAATGAGGCCTACAAAGAACAAAACACAGTACCTACGGTAAAATATGGTGGAGGTTCAATGATGTTTTGGGGTTGTTTTGCTGCCTCTGGCACTGGGTGCCTTGACTGTGTGCAAGGCATCATGAAATCTGAGGATTACCAAAGGATTTTGGGTCGCACTGTAGGGCCCAGTGTCAGAAAGCTGGGTTTGCGTCCAAGATCCTGGGTCTTCCAGCAGGACAATGACCCCAAACATACGTCAAAAAGCACTCAGAAATGGATGGCAAAGAAGCGCTGGAGAGTTCTGAAGTGGCCAGCAATGAGCCCAGATCTAAATCCCATTGAACACCTGTGGAGAGATCTTAAAATTGCTGTTGGGAAAAGGTGTCCTTCCAATAAGAGAGACCTGGAGCTGTTTGCAAAGGAAGAGTGGTCCAAAATTCCGGGTGAGAGGTGTCAGAAGCTTATTGATGGTTATAGGAAGCGACTGATTTCAGTTATGTTTTCCAAAGGGTGTGCAACCAAATATTAAGTTAAGGGTGCCAATACTTTTGTCCAGCCCATTTTTGGGGTTTTGTGTGACATTATGTCATATTTGCTTTTCTGCCTCTGTTTTATATTTGTTCCAATACATACAAAGGGAATAAACATGTGTATAGCAAAACATGTGTTAATGCAATACCTTTTTTGTGTGAAATACTTGATTTTCAGGAAAAATATCAAGGGTGCCAACAATTTCGGCCATGACTGTATATATATATATATATATATATATATATATATATATATATATATATATACAGTATTGTAGTTCAAGTCATTCACAGGAAACTGTGAATGAATGACGTGACTGTATGGGCGGAGATGTGTTATTTTAAAAAATTGCCAGCTGACGCTGGGAGAAGAACCCTGCTCTCTGTCACTGTGGAGGGAGTGGCTGCAGCTGTTGGAATGTGTTACATGCTCCACACTAAATATGGGTGTAGCATGTAACATGTTCCAAAAGGTGAACTTATCTTTTAAAGGCTTTTTATTATTTATTATGATTACAATTGTACCATAGGTTACAGCCTGCTGGCTCAGAGGAGAAAGAAATGGTGCAGCACGATCAGCATCTGCATGTGGACCAGTATTGATGGAGACAATTGGCCCTAAGCATACCTCCCAGCTTTTTGAGATGGGAATGAGGGACACCTATTAGCAAAAGGTATGTAGGCATAGGAAACACACCCCTGACAGGCGTACTTAAAGGAGAATTATACAAAAAAATTGTTAAAAGTTTTATTCACAAAATAGGAGGATTTTCATTTTGAACAGGCAACGGCTGCCCTGATAGCTTGTCTGCCGAACTCCACAGATGAGAGAGCCTCTGGGTCCACTTTGTAGTGCCTCATAAATGTGTGTTGAGACGACCATGTAGCTGCTCTGCAGATGGTCTCGATGGATACAGTTGCCCTAGCTGCCCATGAAGCGGAGGCAGACCTGGTCGAATGCGGACTGATTGAAGAAAGGGGTTCCAAACCCCTGGCCCTGTACGCCTTATGAATTAACTTAACTATCCATGAAGCAATTGTTTTTGACGAAGCCTCCTTTCCCTTGTTTTTGCCCCAAGGGATGACAAATAGATTAGACAAATCCCTAAAGGATGCTGTAGCTTGAAGATAACACTTAAACACACTGGCAATGTCGAACTCATAGAGGGTACCCGATTCCGGGTCTGAAAAGGTTGGCAGGGCTCATGATTCTGAAAGATTGGAAAATGAATAAACCTTCGGAACAAATCCGCGCAGTGTTCTAAGTTCCATCCTATCTGGGTAAAAAGCAATGTGGTCTTCTTCCGCCCCTAAGGCTTGAAGTTCTGACACTCTTTGACCAGATTATAATGCTGTTAGAAAGACCACTTTTAGAGTCAGATTCCACAAAGAAGCTGATTCGGACGGAGAATAGGGTTGGCTGGATAAAGCCTCTAGGACTACAGAAAGATCTCAGGTGGGAAAAGATTTTTTGATGGGTGGACATATCTTCTTAACGCCTTTGAAGAATTGGAACACAAGCGAATCTTCGGCCCACCTCTTGTCTGTTGATGCCGAGATTACTGCCACTTGCACCTTAAAGGTGCTCAGGTCTAGACCTAGGTTAAGGCTTGCCTGGAGGAAGTCCAGAAGCTGAGAAGTGGAGGGCAGATCTATATTGAAGTTTCTGCTAGTTGAAAAGGCTTTAAACGTGTTCAAACCTTATCATACATATTAATTGTAGAAGGTTTTCTGGTTTTGAGTAGTCGAAATAACCTCCGAAGAACATCCTAGGACCTGGAACCTCTGCCTTTCAACAACAATATGTGAAGATTCAATTTTTGTGTGCTGATCCTGACACAGAAGAAAAGGTATGAGTGGGATTTTTATCGGTGAGCGAACACTGAGAATCACCGCTGCAGGAAACCATGGACATCTCAGCCAGTACTGTAGGACTGCTATCACTGTTGTGACTTCCGTCAGAAGTCTTGAAAAGGAACTTTGAGATAAGAGGCCGGGGGGGGGGGGGGGGAATGCATAAGCCAGGTTGAATTCCCATGGACTCGAGAGGACATCTATTGCTTCTGCCTGGGGGTGAGGTAGGTGTGAAATGAACCTCTGCACCTTGGAGTTGTCTGCTTAAGCAAAGAGGTCTATATCGGGAAGACCCCACAGATTCACAATCCAATCGAATATCTTGGGATGCAGAGACCATTCGTTGGCGTCCACAAATTTTCGGGACAAAAGATCTGCCTTTGTATTCAGGTGGCCTGGCAGATCGACTGCTGTTAGATCCATTAAATTCCTTTCTGCCCAAAGGATGATGGTTTCCACTTCTCTCAATAAGGACCTGCTGTGGGTCCCCCCTGATGCTGGATGTATGAAACTGCAGCCCTGTTATCCATTTGGAGAAGGACTGGCTTGCGTCTGATTTTAAACTCCATGGCTATCAGAGTGGGAAAAGCTTTTTGAATTTCCAGAATATTTGAGATGATTCTTGTTGCATGAAATGCCCATTTTCCTTGAACTGAAACCTGGTTGCAGTGTGCCCCCCAGCCGATCACACTGGCATCGGTGGTAACTATGGTTCAGGAGAGATACCACAATGGACACGATCGTGTAAGCATTTCTTTCTTCATCCACCACCATATTCCCCTGTGCATCAGACTTGTCAAACGTATGGGCTGAGATAGGTAAAGCTTGTTCCATTGTCTTAGAAATTCTAATTGAAAGTGCCTCAGGTGCCAGTGAGCCCATGGAACCATTAAGATACATGCTGTCATCACCCCTATTAGACTCAGGCAGCTTGAGGCTGTCAGGTGGGATCGTGTCCTCACTTTCTTCATCTTCCGGATGATGGCTGTCATCTTCCAGATGATGATGGCGGAAGGGACACTGACCCCTTGGAAGTGTCGAACAGGGTGCCTAGATAAATCATTTGCTGTGTTGGAATAAGTTGACTTTTTGTTTGATTTATCACCCATCCAAACTCGGTGTAGAATCAGAACTTCCCTGTGTTCTGTTAGTTGGGCTGGATTCTTCGCTAGTAGTAGGACATCGTCCAGGTAGTGATATACCCAGAGCCCAACTTCCCGTAATGGGGCTAGGACTGCGATCAGTACTTTTGTCAAGACTCTGGGAGAAGTACATAGACCAAAGGGCAAACTCTGGAATTGCAGATGAATCTGGCTGACTGCAAAGCTCCGATATTTCTGAAACATTGGAAGTATAGGTTTATGTAAGTACACGTCTTGAAGGTCCACTGACAGCATCCAGTCCCAAGGTTGAACTGAATGGATAATAGTCTACAGTGATTCCATCTTGAAGCTCACCAAGAGTTTGTAATGGTTTAGATTCTTGAGGTCTATTATGGGTCTCCAACCACCATTCCTTTTGGGTACTAGAAATAGCTTGGAGTAAAAACCTGAAAACCTCTCGGATGGAGGAACCAGTATTACCGCCTGCTGTAACTGTAGGGAATCCAGATATTGAAGAAGTACCTCTTACTTGTGAGGAGACTCTGGTATTCTTGTGGGGGTGAAGAAGTCACGAGGTGGCCAGACTGCGAAAGCCCAGAAGTGTCCGAACTGAACTGTTGAGTCCACCCAGGGATCCTGGCATCTTTGCATCCAAACCTTGGCAAAATGCCTCAGTCTGGTTCCTACTGGGATTGCCTGGTGTCAAAAGGATTTGGTGGTGTCCTGTGGGTTAGGCAGAGCCTTTTGTTTGTGGGTCCTCAAAAAGGTGGATTGTGTGCTTCTCCAGGCCTTCTTGAGTCTCTGCCCTGTCTGAACTGCCTGTAATCTTTGCCCCTGACCTGCTGAAATCTTGAAGTAAATCCACTGGTACGTCTAAGTCTTTTGTCTTGGGGTAACAGGCTTGATTTTCCTCCTGTAACATGGGAAATGGCCTTTTCCAGCCTTTCTCCAAACAATGCTTTGCCATCAAAAGGAGTTTTACACCAATTTTGTTTTTTTTAATCAAGCAAACTTTTTATTGAGTGACAAGAACACGCCTATCTGAAAAAGAAGGTTTCTAAAAGATCCACGCGGAGTAATATGAATTCAAATGAATTTAACAATACTTTATTTGATCACATAGATCATGGGGAGGTTAAACATAAGCACGGTGTACATATGAAAAAAATAAAATCATGTTTAAAAACACTTAGCGTCTTCAATTAAGGGTCATCTTAGCCAACAGAGCACCATATAAGGCAGAGTGGTGTAATGATGGAATAGTTATCCTGGATTTCCGTAGGTTTCCTGCTTAATATTTGTGTGAACCGTATATTCAGTAGGTGTGTTCCCAGTATAGATCAGGGACCTCCTGGAATGTACAAGCTGGAACACAAAAATACATGGTATGTATCTAGCAATATGGAAACCAAATCACATCCAAAATTTACCAGGCCTCCCTCCACAATAGTCAATGGATGCTGCTGTTACCTTCTCATAGGTGAGACTATCATACCCGCCTCTCAAATGTAGGGACTTCCTGGATAGCCACCCCAAATGGAACAGGGTCCACAGTACCAAATGATTCTGAGGATATATATAGAAAAAGATAATAAATGTGTAGAACATGGGCATCAGGTAATCCCGAAAACAAAACACACATAAAGATGTGGATATATTACCATCAATAAGGATCAAGAAGACTCCTGTCGACTTTAACTAAGATCAGGTCCTTGATGCTTTTCCAAAAATGCATATGGGGGTGAGGGACCAGGTATACACGATGCGTGGATTTCAAACACATATAGTGTGTATATAGCATATAGCAGGCCGTAGATACCTGAATTTAATATACCCAGTAAAGGGCCCCGGCATTCGCATGTCTACATCTAGGTATGTGGGAAGAGGAGCTAGTATATCCCTCCACTCCCTATAAACAATATGTAATAACCTGGTTGCGATACATTGATGATGTCCTAATGGTATGGGATGGAGGTATGGATGAGCTTAAAAGCTTTATGGAATTTTTGAACAAGAATGATAGAAATATCAAACTTACGTATACAGTGGATAGAGAGGTGATAACATTTTTGGATTTGTCAATCTCTGTCCACAAAAATAAACTGGTCACTAAAACATTTAGAAAGGAAACAGCGGCCAATACACTTCTACATGCTAATAGCTACCATCCAAAGAGTCTAAAACAGGGAATCCCTATCGGTCAGTTCCAGAGAATAAAAAGAAACTGTACAGAAGAATTAGAATATAGACATGAATCCATCCAGCTCTACAAAAGGTTCAGAGAGAGGGGCTATTCACATAGAACCCTAAGAAGAGCAAAAAGAAGAGCCCTCGGTAAATCAAGAGAGGAACTAATTAATAAATCAAAAACAAAGGCAGCTGCGAATACTGAAAACCAACCGGTAAGATTCATAACTAAATTCGGACAACAATGGGATGAAGTCAAGAAGGCCCTGGACTCCCATTGGCATTTACTAATTCAAAATCCGCAGATAGCGAAAGTAGTAGGAGAGAGCCCCCATATGGTGGCAAAACGAACTCGGAATCTAAATGATATATTAGTACAATCAGAATTTCAGAGGGTACCACAGAGAAACTGGCTAACTAGGAAGACTGGTATATATGGTATGTTTCCATGTGGTCATTGTCAGATTTGCCCATTTGTACATAAGTCTAATCAGTTCTTCAACAATGATAACTCTAGGATATTTCAAATACGAAGCTTTATTAACTGTTCTAGTAGTAAAATGATATACATGATAGAATGCCCATGTAAAAAGATTTATATAGGAAAAACCAAAAGAAGCCTTAGGACTAGGATTGGTGAACATCTGAGAGACATTAGAAATGAAAATAGGAATGTGAGAAAGGGAGAAAAAGTGAACCCATTGGCGCAACACTTTAAAGAAGTACACGGGGGCAAAACAGATGGTTTAAAAGTAAAAGGGATCTTTCTGCTGAATATTTCGGCTCGTCGGGGTGATTTTGATAAAGTCCTCCTACAAAAAGAAAAATTCTGGATCTATACCCTAGGAGCACTTGTCCCTTCTGGACTAAACACAGAACTTAACTTTGGGGTGTTTTTGAAATAAATTCCCTTGAACTCTCTATATATCATGAGCTATAATCTACATTGCGATACCCTATATATGCACTAAATATGGGCCTCTGTGGACAAAATATGAACCTAATTGTTCGATTCTTTCTACTCTAATTAGGTGGTGAGCATATAGAACAATAGGACTGTTTTTGAAATCTTGGTAGCTGTACTTGGTCTTGATGTTTCCCTATGTGAAAGTGAAATATGCTAATAATAGTCTCCCGTCTATCATTCTCCTGGAAGATGATTTGGTCCATAGTAATTAGGCTCCTCTTCCACATCCAGCAATCATTTTTAAATTCAGGATATATGTTTTAATTCACTTCTGGATATTCCCAATGTAGTGATATTCTTTCAACACAAGATGGCGAGGTGGAGACTTTTTGGTATGCAATTAGTGCACCATATAAGGCAAAGGATTGAAGTCCCCTCCCAGTTCTGACGAAGTCTGCGGTGATTGGCGGACGAAACGCGTCAACGTATTGACGTCACTACGCTCGGCGTCTTCACAGGGTGCGGCGCCCACGAGGCGGGAAGGAACGGCGGTGTCACAGCTCCCTGCTAGGTAGGCCCAAGACCTTTTGAGAACTACCAGTGGGCTATTATCACAGCGGTTCGCAAACGGCAATCCTTCAGGGAAATATATCTTCCACCGGTGGCAAGTTATTTAAAAGCTTACGGCTGTTGAGATTTACAGAGCCTACATGGTGTTCATAGGGCATGTTGTATGGGCCTAATTTACCCTGTATACTCGGGGAATTTTTTGGAAATCCTCTAAGGAGGAGAATCTACATATATATATATATATACATATGCTATCCTATTCAGGTATTTTTTGCTGTGACATAGCCACATCCTTATAAAACCGCAAATAACCTTCTCAAATTGAGCAATTTTTGGAAACCCTTTACTGGGTATATTAAATTCAGGTATCTACGGCCTGCTATATGCTATATACACACTATATGTGTTTGAAATCCACGCATCGTGTATACCTGGTCCCTCACCCCCATATGCATTTTTGGAAAAGCATCCAGGACCTGATCTTAGTTCAAGTCGACAGGAGTCTTCTTGATCCTTATTGATGGTAATATATCCACATCTTTATGTGTGTTTTGTTTTCGGGATTACCTGATGCCCATGTTCTACACATTTATTATCTTTTTCTATATATATCCTCAGAATCATTTGGTACTGTGGACCCTGTTCCATTTGGGGTGGCTATCCAGGAAGTCCCTACATTTGAGAGGCGGGTATGATAGTCTCACCTATGAGAAGGTAACAGCAGCATCCATTGACTATTGTGGAGGGAGGCCTGGTAAATTTTGGATGTGATTTGGTTTCCATATTGCTAGATACATACCATGTATTTTTGTGTTCCAGCTTGTACATTCCAGGAGGTCCCTGATCTATACTGGGAACACACCTACTGAATATACGGTTCACACAAATATTAAGCAGGAAACCTACGGAAATCCAGGATAACTATTCCATCATTACACCACTCTGCCTTATATGGTGCTCTGTTGGCTAAGATGACCCTTAATTGAAGACGCTAAGTGTTTTTAAACATGATTTTATTTTTTTCATATGTACACCGTGCTTATGTTTAACCTCCCCATGATCTATGTGATCAAATAAAGTATTGTTAAATTCATTTGAATTCATATTACTCCGCGTGGATCTTTTAGAAACCTTCTTTTTCAGATAGGCGTGTTCTTGTCACACTATCATATTGTTTAGTATGCTGTCCCCTGGGTTTATGTATCCACACTTGTACAAGTGAGTCGGAGAGGTGCTTATGACATTAACAATTAGTGTCATTTTTGGTGGCTTGCTTTTGCTTTATTGTTGTGAAACTTTTTATTGAGAGGAACAAATATGCAGCCACATTACACATTCAATGAAAACAAACACAGGACAATTAAACAAATGAGTGATACATTATACAGATTATAGAACCTTTGCTGCAGGCAAGGAAAGGAGGACCAGCATAATAGCAACCAACAACATAAATTTACAAAGAGTAACCATTCCTCCTCCTCCTCGTCACAAGTAGATGTAGAGTCGAGCCATCTATCCCAAACCTTGTGATATTTAACAGGGCATCCTCTATGTATATAAATGACCTTCTTATATGGTAGAGTGCTATTTACTGCAGCTACCCACTGTGAAAACATAGGCGTCAGCGCCTTTAACCACTTTAACCACATACGGGAAAGCAGTAGCTTAGCCACAAATAGCGTCTCATGCAAAAAAAGAGTCTGAAATTTGTCTGTTTCTGAACTACGAAGAAGACCGAGCAAGCACTGTTTAGAGAAAAGGGTAAGAGGAGAGCCATCTTGTCATGGAGGAACCAGACCACCTGAGACCAGTAACCCCGTATGAAGGGACAGGACCATATTAAATTAGAAAAAGTACTATCAGGGTCCCCACATTTAGGGCAAAGTGGGCTATGTTGTGGCCTGTATTTAGACAATCAAATTGGTGTCAAGTAGGTTCTATGTATGATATATAGCTGAGTAAGATGGTCCAACAACCTCGGGGAAACCATCTCAGTTGAGGACAACACCTCCTCCCACATTTCATCATCCAGCTACCCCACGTCCACCTCCCAGCGGTTTTAAGGCGATATGCCAATAATGTTGCAGAAGGTAAGAGCAAAGCATTATAGAATGTGGAAGTGAGTTTCTTATATTCCGTGCCCATAATCACATCCAAAAGACAATTAGAGTTGGGTTGTAAAACAGAGCCACCAAACTGGGCCCACAGAGTATGACGGAGCTGGAGATAACAAAAAAACATAAAGTTGGGGAGATCATATTCCCCCTAGAGGTCTTGAAAAGACCTGACTCCCATACTGGTGAACACGTGAGAAACATATAAAATCCCCCTGCCGATCCATAGGCTAAAATCAGGGAGTGTGCGCAATTTGGGGAGATCCAGGTTATCCCACAAAGGGAGCATGGATATGCAGAACTGCAACCTTCCAGAGGCTAATGACCAAATCTTACAGTGGTGATACAGCAATCCCCTTCGGTCCCCCACAGCCACAAGATCCCGCATAATTAGATAATTGGGCTGCCAAATAATAAAGGTTAATATCTGGGAGCGCGGTACCCCCCAGATGCCTGGGATTTTTAAGAGCATGCCATGACAATTTGTGCTGAGCATTACCCCAAACAAAAGAGTTAAGCATAGAATCAAGGGATTTAAATACCTGCAACGGTAAATATATAGGTGCGTGCCAGAGAATATACAGAAGTTTAGGAAGAAGCACCATCTTAATCAAATTAACCCATCCCATAACCCCAAGGGGAAGATGAGACCAGGCCTGCAATCTGGACTTTAACATAGGATAAAGGGGTTCTAAATTAAGTTGGGAATAATCCGAAGCATCACGAGAGACCACAATCCCAAGATAAGTAATGTTGCTGACCCTAACCAGAGGAAACCTAGCCTGTTCCCTAGTAGGGGCACCAAAATCTAAAGGAAGAATCTGGGATTTCCCCCAATTTATACAAAGCCCTGAAAAACGTCCAAAATTCTCAATAAGAGCAAGAGCAGCCCCAAGCGAAGGGCCCACATCCTCCAGATACAAAAGCATGTCATCAGCGTAAAGACTCACCGTCTCGGTCAGTAGACCGGAACGCAAACCATGGATATCAGGATGTAGTCGGATAGCTATGGCCAAGGGTTCTACTGCCAGTGCATACAGTAGGGGAGATAGGGGGTAACCCTATCGCATGCCCCTGGAAACGGGAAAGGAATCCAACACCCATCCACCCACCAGGACCCTTGCCAAAGGAGCGTGATAAAGTAATATAAGCCATTTAAGGAACTTGGGCCCGAAACCAAAGTTTCATAAACATTCCCATAAATACCCCCACTCCATGGAGTCAAAAGCCTTAGCTGCATCTGGGTAGACCACGACTCTAGAGCACGTATTACCATGGGTAACTTGCAAATTCATGAAGAGCCTCCGAAGATTGAATGCCGTATTTTTAACTGGCATAAACCCGACCTGATCCATATGAATTAGATCTAGTATAACTTTATTTAGGTGCAAGGCCAGGGCCTTAGCCAAGATCTTAATATCCAATTGCAGAAGGGAAATGGAGCGATACGACTCAGGAAGTGAGGGGTCCTTCCTAGGTTTAGGGATGAGAACAATTAAAGTTTCGCACATAGACTGGGGAAGAGAGGCAGATTCAAACATATGTTGATATAAAGAATGTAAACGAGGGATTAAAGATTCCTGAAAATATGTGTAAAACTCTAAAGGGAGTCCATCAGAGCCCAGCGCCTTTGAGGGAGACAGGTGGGCTGTAGCCTTGGCGATATAATCCGTGGAAATAGGAGCCTCCAGGAGAGCAACCTGAGGGGGAGTAAGGGTAGGAAATGGTATGGTTTGTAAAAATTGAGTGAGCTCATCTGGAGACTCATGAACCGTGGAAGAATAGAGGTTAGAAAAAAAGGTTACGAAACTCTGCCGCCACCAGATCTGGGTCAGTGATACTAGCGCCCGAGGTGCCTCTCAAGGAGATCATGACGGGGGGTCAAGGTCCAAATGGGCCAAGTATGCTAGAAAGCGACCAGCCTGTTCTTCATGCTCTAATATTCCCTGCCTGGTAAAAAAGATATGTTGCTTAGCCTTTTCAAAGAGGAGATGATTAACTAGACGAGCATGCAACCTTACCAATGAGGAGACCTCGCCCGAGGGGTTAACTTGAAACGAGTGTTCTAGGTCGAGTAAACGCTCCTGTGCCCGCCGAACAGCGAAGCTCGATGTAGATTTGTATCTGGAGATGCGGGATGCCGAAACGCCACGAGCGTGCAATTTAAAGGAGTCCCAACCGGAACCAAAGTCAACGGAACCCACGTTATCCGCAAAGTAACAACTTCAAGCGGTCTGTACATCCTCCAAATCTGGGAGAACAGTCAGCCAAAAAGGATTCAACCTCCACATATAAATAGGGGAGGAAGAAGGCTGGCTGAGTGACATCCAGTAGGAAGCATGGTCTGACAATACCAGAGGGGTAAAACCCACCTCCCCCAACTTAGATAGTAGCGATTTGGATATAAATATATAATCTATGCGAGACATCGTGGAGTAGGAGGTCGAAAAACAGGAGTAAGCCCTTGTCATGGGGTGCAAGTTTCTCCAAGTGTCCACCAGCGCTAATTCCATCAAAAGTTTACCAAACCGGGGCACATGGAATGGAGTAGGAGCAGAGGGGTCATAATCCAGTTTATCTAGACTAGGGTCTATAATCATAATAAAATCCGCCTGCCACACTGCTGGAATACCAGGATGACACATAATAAACATCAGACCCTCATTGAATCTGCAAACTGAAAGGGGGGAGGGATATAGTAGGCCAATATCAACATTTCAAAGTCACTGAGAACAGCATGTAGAAAAAGGAACCTGCCCTGTGGATCCGCCTGCAAAGTCAATAACTGAAAACGGACTGTCTTAGCAATCACTTTGGCAACACCACGTGAATTGGAGGTGTAGGTAGCTTGATAAAGCCAGGCAATCTATGTTTTTTTAAGGGCCATCTGAAGTTGACCGGTGACGTGGGTTTCCACAAGGACCACCACATCAGCCCGCAGAGATTTTAGTTAGGATATAATTGCAGTACGCTTAAGTCAGGCTCTCATACCAGCAATGTTCCACGTCAGGAACTTAAGGGAGGCCATGGCACTATAAACAGTAAAAGGTTGGGCAGGCGAATCCTCAAGTGCAAGACATAATATACAATAGGAGCAGGGGATAGTACCAAATATAGGTATACACATATCTGGGATATAGGTAAACGAGTCCCATACATTGCATACGGTGATACCATGAAAGCAGCAATGGACAGCACAACATTCCTCTCAAGTTTTCAAACACAGTATAAAACAAATAGGAACAATTGGAACAAATAAGAAAATAAACTATGGACTCTTGACCAGCATGGAGAAGGGAGCAAAACAGTGCATCCCACTCCAGCTGGCCAGGAAACCACACATAAATAAAGTTGCAGAATGAAAAATAAAAAACACCAGAGCTCTGCCCATAACTGAATTCTGCGGACAAGAAACAGCAACCACGAACAGAGCTCCAGGTACTAGGGGAGTGAACAATTCGCTGAAAAGCAGTACACAACTCAGGCTGCCAGGTGTCCCAGTGAGAAAATAACCAAGCATAAAACCAGCAAAAAAAAAAATAAAAAAGTAAAATGAAGGAGAGAGGAAAAAGAAAGGAGAGGGGGAGAGGAAAAAAGAGAAGGAGGAGAAATAATGGGAAGAAGACACAGAGAGGAAAAACTAAGGGAGAGAAAGGGGAAAAAAGCAGAAAGTGAAAGAAAACAGAAGAGGTAGAGAAGGAAACAAGTAAGCAGGCAAAAGAGGGGAAAAAAGAAAAGAGGAGAAAAAAATAACAAACATGGGAAAAGTAGAAAAGAAAGACTGCAAAAGAGAGAAGAGAAAAAAAAAGGAAACCAAGTAGAGGGGGGAGACACCAAACATCTAGAGAGGAAGGGCCAAAGACTCATAAAAAGGATGTAGAAGAAAAGGAGAGAGGAGCTGAAGCTGAAATATGAAGTGTATGAAAAGAGAAATAAAAGAAAAGGAGAGGGAGGAGGAATAAACACTAGTAGAGAAAGAAGGAAAAACAGGATGGTGAAGGCAAGGAGTAATAGGGGAGGCATAGACAAAGGGATACACTTTCAGGGCACCGGGCTAGGGGGAGACCAAGCATAGTAATAGAAACCATCACAGTAATAATAATGAGAGAAAAAGAGGGGGTATATCAGGCTGGAGCAAGTCCTGGTGCTGTCTGTTGATCCAGCCAGGTCAGCACCGATTCTGGATCTTCAACAAAATGGACCTTTTCATCCCCCACAACTTGAAGTCTAGCAAGGAAAAGCATAGAATAGGACACATGGTGGACCCGGAGCTGTCTCTTAGCCTCCAAGAATTGTGCACAACGTTTTTGGATCTCTGCCGAAAAGTCTGGAAGAACCGTGACTCTGAAACGGGATACTTCCCTTTTCCCTGGTAAGGCGAAGAATAGTGTCACTGTCCTGATAATTCAGGAAATTTGGCAATAAACGTGCGTGGTGAATGCCTAGAGGCCAACCGATGGGCGCTCTCCACCACGAAGGTAGGGGAGAACACCTCCCTACCGTAGGTAGTAGTAAGTAGCGACTCCAAGAAGGAGGCCGGGTCAGAGCCCTCCACATTCTCCGGCAGACCAACAAACCTAAGATTGCATCGACGAAGCCTGTTTTCCATATCGTCTTGCTTTTGCAACACTGTATGGAGCTGATGTTGCAAGCGGTCGGTGGCGACTTGTAGTGGCTTCAAATCGTCCTCCACGCTACCACCTCCGTAACCCGCTCCCGGAGTTTTTGAAAATCCTATTGAATCAACCAGATATAAATCTTCACCTCCTCAATCTTACAGGTTAAGGTACTCTGGCAGTTAGAGATTGCTTCCAGCACCTTGTTAGTGTCAGACTTCACTGGTTCCTCTGAGGTAGAGGCTTCGACGCCATCTTCCATTGCACGTCACTTCCTTTTTCAGTCGGAAGTGACGAAACGCGTCAGAACGTAAGGACGTAACATTACAATTTCAAACCGGAAGTAGCGGCACGGCCATCTTGGATACTGGAGTTCAGCTATATGGACTGTGGGAGAGGATGGACGCTGGCGTTCTCTATGTAAGCTTTGAATAAATTTGTACAACTTCTTTTATATACTCCACTGAGTCATGTATTATCTGCCCCTTTGAGGAACGGGGAAGGTGAATTGGAAACAGTAGGAAGCTCCCGGAGAGGGGGAGTCTTTGGATTGCCTGGGAGGAGTTTTTGCTTGGTCTTCATTGGAAGAGGGTAATGGTATTTTATACCACAAGAGAAATGGCATTATTTCATTTTTGATGCATGTGATCTTTTATGAGAGGGTAATGGTATTTAGTACATTTGGATGGTGACACTGGTTGTGGAGTATTGCACTTTATCACAATTTTGGAGTGTTGCTTGTCACTGGTGGGAGTTTAGGAGGAATCACTTTAGTGTCACGAGTAGAGATGAGCGAAGAAATGAAAAATTCGATTCGGCTGATTCGGCGAATTCCAGTGTGAAATTCGATTCGATGCGAATTTCTCCGCTACGAAGATGACTTATTTAAAGGGTTTCTAGGCTTCAGAGAGCCTTTAAATTAGTGCAGAACACTGTACCTTTAATTTAAATGCCCTTGGAGATGAGGAAGGAGAAGGAGAAGGAGAAGGATGAGAAGAAGGAGAAGGATGAGAAGAAGGAGAAGGAGAAGGATGAGAAGAAGGAGAAGGATGAGAAGAAGGAGAAGGATGAGAAGAAGGAGAAGGAGAAGGATGAGAAGAAGGAGAAGGAGAAGGATGAGAAGAAGGAGAAGGAGAAGGATGAGAAGAAGGAGAAGGATGAGAAGAAGGAGAAGGATGAGAAGGAGAAGGATGAGAAGGAGAAGGATGAGAAGAAGAAGGCTGAGAATAAGGAGAAGGATGAGAAGAAGGAGAAGGAGAAGGATGAGAAGAAGGAGAAGGATGAGAAGAAGGAGAAGGAGAAGGATGAGAAGAAAGAGAAGGATGAGAAGGAGAAGGATGAGAAGAAGAAGGATGAGAAGAAGAAGGATGAGAAGAAGGAAAAGGATGAGAAGAAGAAGGATGAGAAGAAGGAGAAGGATGAGAAGAAGGAGAAGGAAGAGAAGAAGGAGAAGGAGAAGGATGAGAAGGAGAAGGATGAGAAGAAGGAGAAGGATGAGAAGAAGGAGAAGGATGAGAAGAAGGAGAAGGAGAAGGATGAGAAGAAGGAGAAGGATGAGAAGAAGAAGGATGAGAAGAAGGATGAGAAGGATGAGAAGAAGGAGAAGGATGAGAAGAAGGAGAATGATGAGAAGAAGGAGAAGAAGGAGAAGGATGAGAAGAAGGAGAAGGATGAGAAGAAGGAGAAGGATGAGAAGAAGGAGAAGGATGAGAAGAAGGAGAAGGAGAAGGATGAGAAGAAAAAGGATGAGGAGAAGGAGAAGGATGAGAAGAAGGAGAAGGATGAGAAGGAGAAGGAGAAGGATGAGAAGAAGGAGAAGGAGAAGGATGAGAAGAAGGAGAAGGATGAGAAGAAGGAGAAGGATGAGAAGGAGAAGGAGAAGGATGAGAAGGAGAAGGATGAGAAGAAGGAGAAGGAGAAGGATGAGAAGTAGGAGAAGGAGAAGGATGAGAAGAAGGAGAAGGATGAGAAGAAGGATGAGCAGAAGGAGAAGGATGAGAAGAAGGAGAAGGATGAGAAGAAGGAGAAGGATGAGAAGAAGGATGAGAAGAAGGATGAGAAGAAGGAGAAGGATGAGAAGAAGGACAGTTCTGTGACAGTTTCTGTCTATTTCTGACAGTTCTGGGACATTCACTCCATACAGCGGTTTCAACCGCTGTATGGAGGGAATGTCATAGAACTGTCAGAAATAGACTATTAATGACAGTTCTGGGACTGTCCTTCCATGCAGCGGTTGAAACATTGTATGTATTTGTTTCCATAAATGGATCCATTTATGGAAACAAATACATACAATGTTTCAACCGCTGCATGGAAGGACAGTCCCAGAACTGTCATTAATAGTCTATTTCTGACAGTTCCATGACATTCCCTCCATACAGCGGTTAAAACAGCTGTATGCAGTGAATGTCCCAGAACTGTCATAAATAGTCTATTTCTGATAGATCTGGGACATTCACTCCATACAGCTGTTTTAACCGCTGTATGGAGGGAATGTCATGGAACTGTCAGAAATAGACTATTAATGACAGTTCTGGGACTGTCCTTCCATGCAGCGGTTGAAACATTGTATGTATTTGTTTCCATAAATGGATCCATTTATGGAAACAAATACATACAATGTTTCAACCGCTGCATTGAAGGACAGTCCCAGAACTGTCATTAATAGTCTATTTCTGACAGTTCCATGACATTCCCTCCATACAGCGGTTAAAACAGCTGTATGCAGTGAATGTCCCAGAACTGTCATAAATAGTCTATTTCTGATAGATCTGGGACATTCACTCCATACAGCTGTTTTAACCGCTGTATGGAGGGAATGTCATGGAACTGTCAGAAATAGACTATTAATGACAGTTGTGGGACTGTCCTTCCATACAGCGGTTGAAACATTGTATGTATTTGTTTCCATAAATGGATCCATTTATGGAAACAAATACATACAATGTTTCAACCGCTGCATGGAAGGACAGTCCCAGAACTGTCATTAATAGTCTATTTCTGACAGTTCCATGACATTCCCTCCATACAGCGGTTAAAACAGCTGTATGCAGTGAATGTCCCAGAACTGTCATAAATAGTCTATTTCTGATAGATCTGGGACATTCACTCCATACAGCTGTTTTAACCGCTGTATGGAGGGAATGTCATGGAACTGTCAGAAATAGACTATTAATGACAGTTCTGGGACTGTCCTTCCATGCAGCGGTTGAAACATTGTATGTATTTGTTTCCATAAATGGATCCATTTATGGAAACAAATACATACAATGTTTCAACCGCTGCATTGAAGGACAGTCCCAGAACTGTCATTAATAGTCTATTTCTGACAGTTCCATGACATTCCCTCCATACAGCGGTTAAAACAGCTGTATGCAGTGAATGTCCCAGAACTGTCATAAATAGTCTATTTCTGATAGATCTGGGACATTCACTCCATACAGCTGTTTTAACCGCTGTATGGAGGGAATGTCATGGAACTGTCAGAAATAGACTATTAATGACAGTTGTGGGACTGTCCTTCCATACAGCGGTTGAAACATTGTATGTATTTGTTTCCATAAATGGATCCATTTATGGAAACAAATACATACAATGTTTCAACCGCTGCATTGAAGGACAGTCCCAGAACTGTCATTAATAGTCTATTTCTGACAGTTCCATGACATTCCCTCCATACAGCGGTTAAAACAGCTGTATGCAGTGAATGTCCCAGAACTGTCATAAATAGTCTATTTCTGACAGTTCTGGGACATTCACTCCATACAGCGGTTTCCGGCAAAAAGTGTATGTGCAGAGTTCCTCTATTCTGCAGATACACTTAGAGGAGCTCTGCAGATACACTTAGAGGAGCTCTGCACATACACTTTTTTCCGGTTTGGAATTATTCTTATTTTCATCCTACTTCTTCTTCTTCTTCTTCATCCTCATCCTCATCCTCTTCTTCTTCTGAGGATGAGGATGAAGAAGAAGAAGAAGAAGAAGAAGAAGTAGGATGAAAATAAGATTAATTCCAAGCCGGCAAAAAGTGTATGTGCAGAGCTCCTCTAAGTGTATCTGCAGAGCTCCTCTAAGTGTATCTGCAGAATAGAGGAACTCTGCACATACACTTTTTGCCGGCTTGGAATTATTCTTCTTTCCATCCTACTTCTTCTTCTTCTTCTTCTTCATCCTCATCCTCAGAAGAAGAGGATGAGGATGAGGATGAGGATGAGGAAGAAGAAGAAGAATGAAAAGAAGAATAATTCCAAGCCGGCAAAAAGTGTATGTGCAGAGTTCCTCTATTTCTGACAGTTCTCTCACAGCTTCTTCACATGTACAGCGGTTGAAATATCTGTATCCTAAATGGAAACTAATAGATACAAATTGTATCTATTAGTTTCCATTTAGGATACAGATGTTTCAACCGCTGTACATGTGAAGAAGCTGTGAGAGAACTGTCAGAAATAGAGGAACTCTGCACATACACTTTTTGCCGGCTTGGAATTATTCTTCTTTTCATCCTACTTCTTCTTCTTCTTCTTCTTCTTCTTCTTCTTCTTCATCCTCATCCTCATCCTCTTCTTCTGAGGATGAAGAAGAAGAAGAAGTAGGATGAAAAGAAGAATAATTCCAAGCCGGCAAAAAGTGTATGTGCAGAGTTCCTCTATTTCTGACAGTTCTCTCACAACTTCTTCACATGTACAGTGGTTGAAACATCTGTATCCTAAATGTAAACTAATAGATACAATGTTTCAACCGCTAAACATGTGTTCCTTCTGTCAGAGAACTGTCAGAAATAGCGGAGCTCACTGCAGGGACACTTTTGCCGGCTGATCGGGAAATGTTCGATTCGCGCACCCGAAGTAGGCAAAATTTCGGTTTCGACACGAATCGAATATTTCCTGAAATTCGACTCGAATTCCGGTTCGCCTAGTTCGATTCGCTCATCTCTAGTCACGAGTGCTGTTTTTTGTTGTAATGATAATGCACTATATTGAGTTTATATTTTTTTGAGGTATCCTGATTTGAGGATTCGGGATTGAAAATCAGCAAAGTGGATTAGTCCCCAACGTTTGAAAAAGCACCTTTATATTGAAAAGCACTGTATATGGACTTTTATGTGGACATTTGCTGACATATGTTTTGCACTGTTGGGGGTGGTAGAGGGTGCATCGAGTAGTTATTATTTATATTTTATTTTGTTTACACTTTCAGGGGTGAGAGTGATACTTTTAGAGGTAGAGGGTGCATCGAAAAGATTTTATTTACACTCCCTGTTGCATAGCCACTTCTATGTTGTCCGTACATACTTGCAAAGCATTGGAGACAGATATCAGTGCAATTGCTGGCTTGCAGGCATTTCTGGCCATCTAACATTTGTGAGGTCTAGGACTTGGGCAGCATGAGGATTGTTTTCTTTTGCAGAAGAACGTGCCCCAGTCGAATAGTATGTGGAAGATCGAGCTTGTCTCAGGCTGCCCTCATTGGATTCTTCATCTTTCCTGGATGTCCTCCTGGACCTCTACAGAACTGAAATACATAAATGTACCAGCATAAGTGCACTCTTCTTTTTTTTTTTACTTACCTAGCCAGAGTAGAGGAGGGTCTTGTTTGGGCAGTGAATGGCTCATCTCAAACACAGGGCAAAAAGAGCAGCTATAAGACAGGAAGAGGATTTAGATTACTCTTTTTTTTTTTGGAAAGAAAAAAAGGAAACAATAAAGGAGGGTGCATGGGAGAAAGGAAGAAGGGGAGAAAAGAGGAAGAAAGGAAAAAAAAAAGAAGACTTACCACAGGTGAATACTGGTGATACTTCCAGGTTCTCTCAGCATGGCCGGCCTCCACAGAAGCCGCACGAGGCCACACTAAAGCTCCTGGGACTAAACAGTGGAAGGGGTGAGGTAAAGGGAAACAACTTCTTCCCTCATCCTGGAAGGAAAAAAATAGGAATTCAAGTAAGGGCAAAAATAGCTTATTTGCCCATAACCAAGATGGCCACCATAGTGTTGAGCTGCACTGCGCATGTGTGAACTGGCATCTCTAGGACCCGGACAGCCAACTCAGTCACGTCGGGCATCCATGCATGCGCACCGCGCCCAAGAAGATGCCGGGACACAGGAAAAGCCGAAGAGGGGAGTGCGACGGCTCTATAGGGGAGGGAAAAACAAAAAGCAAAGAAAGAGAAAGCAGAGGGGTGAAAAAAATACCTGGGGAGAGACAGAGCAGGATCATAGAATGAAGAAGACAAACAGAGGGACAGAGAAGGAGAGTGGGTGAGCGCATGGAAAGTAATGGAGATAGCTGCTCTCTCTGTCCTAAGCTTCATGAACCCATGGCAGACATGGTGCTTTTGGATAAGCAACAGCTGCTGTCCCAAAAGACCCCCAGAAGGGACTCCCTACTTTATCAGCGCCTTTAGATGCCTAAGAGTAGGGAGTGCAACTGGGAGAGGTTGAACCCAGGCGGAAGCTGTTCATGGCAGAGGTAAGGACCACCGACTTACATTCACTGACCATAAGGTATGAGGAAAAAAAGAAAAACGCTGAGGGTACCTTAATCCTTTCTTTTATATATTCACTGGTCCTGAGGGAGGAGTCTAAGGCGGAGTTTATCACAGGTATACTGCCATGGAGGCTCCAGGAAATTAATTTGCCCTAGCGAGTATGAGGAGCAGGTTCTTTGATCTATCCTGTGCACCATATAAGCCACAGGTATAGAACTGGTGGCCCTCCAGCTGTTGCCAAACTACAAGTCCCATGAGGCATTGCAAGATTGACAGTTACAAGCATGACTTCCAAAGGCAGAGGCATGATGGGACTTGTAGTTTTGCAACAGCTGGAGGGCCACCAGTTTTACACCCCTGATATAAGCACTGAGATGGGGCCAACCTGCAAATAACAGTCCTATATCATTGTTGTTTTTATAGCAACAGATAAATCTAAGCAGGAGGCAATCTCTAATACCAAAAACCCGACACTCGTGAAGTTGTCATTGCAGCTTTTTCTCCTGAAGCTTCCTCCACATTGATTAGCTGGAAAAAGATTATACAACCATGACAACCTATCCATGCAAAACTCACATTAAAAATGTATTGGGTGCTTTACTTGGCGTGCTGAGACAAATAACAGTAATAACAAATGTATTACCCAAAGGGGGGTCTTATCTATTTACAGTCGGCTGTCAAATAATTCTTGTAATAGCAGTATATTGTCAACAATGTATCTTGGAGTACCCATTGTGCTCACACTAAAGCAAGGAAATTGATTTTCTGGTGTACATAAGGGAATTTCTAGAGAAGTGCAAATACAGCACAAAAATCAGAGGTGCCTTATTCATATGATTTTCACCAGAATATCTACCCACTCTGTTAAAATACACAGGACATGCTTGCTATTTTAGTCATTTGCTTATCTGAAGCATGGCATGTCACAATCTGATTTAATTAGTCCCCAAGGATCGCATGACAAGAGTGTGCTAGAGGGGACATATAGCAGATAATTTTGCAGGTTTAGGAAACCCTAATTAGCTGTATGATTTACACATAGATATAATTTATCCTCAGCTGCCTTAGTAACTTGCTAGTCTGGTCCAATGTATTCTCCACCTTGGAGTGATTATAGATATTAATAAGAAAAATGTTTAGAGTATGTTCTGTAAAGGACTAATAAACCAATAGAATGAATGTAAGTGTATAGTGTAATGATGCAAACGTTTTTTTTTTACTCTGTTATGTCACCAGTAATATTTATAATAGAAAATAAAAATGAGTTGGGTTCCAAAAGCATACATTTTTAATCCACTCTACACTTAACCTATTTGACAGGCATTCCTTTATTGTTCACTTTTGTCGACACCTATTATAGTGTCCTATGTATCATTTAGTTGCCACCTCATCCCTTTAAATCCAAACAGATACTAATTACACAGGTTCTGTGGCTGATTAGGTGTTAATTAAACTCACTTAGGGTTGGTTCACACTTGATGCGATTTAAAATTGCACGTTTTGTTTGCGATTTCACCGTGTTTTCTGAAGATTTGCTTGCAACATGTGAAGATTTCCCAACGATTTCTTGCATTTTCCATTGCGTTTTGGAGTGCAATTTCTATTGTATGTATGTGAAATCGCATCAAACTGCAGAAAAAGTAATACAAGAACAACTTTTGAAATCGTGCTGCAGCAAATCGTGTATGTTAAGACACTCACATTTATTTGATCCAATTTCAGGTATGATTTAAATTCCCAAATCGCACCTGAAATCACAGCGGTGTGAACTAGGGCTTAGTGCTTTATCTGCATTAAATTAGCTTCTGAATCTGTGTCATTAATATGTGTTCGGTTTTAAAGGGATGAGGTGGCAACCTTAATACTAGCACATCTTCCTCTTTTTTACTCTAGTCCACGGGTGTCAAACTGGTGGCCCTCCAGCTGTTGCCAAACTACAAGTCCCATGAGGCATTGCAAGATTGACAGTTATGAGCATGACTCCCAAGGGCAGAGGCATGATGGGACTTGTAGTTTCGCAACAGCTGGAGGGCCACCCATTTGACACCCCTGCTCTAGTCTATCTAAATATCTGGTTTCACAGAAGATGGCAATTTTGGCAGTAGAGGTAGCAACTCCTAATATGGTTGTGGCCTGGGATCCAGCACAAGAATGCTTGTCTTGGCCATGCCAATTTCATGCTGTTTAGTCATTTCTTGCTTATTCTTAGGGGTTTGATAGCAGCATACCACACACCCTGTGGCGAACTGTGGGGCTGATAGCAGTGCACCTAATGAGCTATGGTGACTTGAAGGTGGAGCCAAAATATTGTTTAGCTGTGCAAGCAACAAATGTACAATCATCATAATACACAGGCAGCAAATGGTTAGTTGTTACAATACACGGGCAACAAACAGGCAATTGTTACCATATATGGATATAGCAAACAGTAAAACATTGACATATGCGGGTAGCTAATGGGCAAGTATTACAATGCACAACAAACAGGCAATTGTTACAAAACACAGGCAATGACAATAACAGTTTCAGTAACTGGAATCCATTTTGCCCCTTCTTTTATACTTACTTTAGGCCTCTCAGCAAGCAGCAGGCTGTAGTTTCATTGTACAGCATAGGAAAAGCCTGGGGCTGGCACAGGCTGTGCTCTCTCCTCTTACCGCTTCTCCTTCTGACCATGAGGAATATGTGTGGACAGAGAGAGGAGCTGGAGGAGAGAGCACTTCCCATGCCTCCTCATGGTTATTTCCTTCTCTAAAGGCCCAGCTTGCTACCTAGCAGCTGACCAAAGTAGTGAAACGGATGTTACTACTCCATTAAGTGGCTGGGTCAGAGGGGACCTTAAGACCACATAATCTTTTTTGAGTAGTCAAAGTTCTCACCTATAGTTACTCAGTTATTGACAGGGAAGGTGTTGCGTGTCCTGGCCTGCATTTTCCATCACAGCCAAGGTAAGATTAACTATATCCCTTCCATTCATGCAATTTGAAAACCTGGCTGAAAAAATATGGACTAGTTAACAGATGTGCACTTGGCCATGTCTTATGTACACAGCTCACCTGGAAAGAATAAGGATGTTCTAGCCAGGGGAAAGGATGGAAGCATGCTGGAAAACCTTGAAAGAATTACATGCCAGACAGAAGCAATACAATGTGGGCAGCAGCATCCAAAGAGAACAGAATATTCATCAACCAGTAGAAAAAAAGTAAGACACAACTGCTAGACTTTAATCAAGCTCTCAATGTCCCAATGTGCTACAGATAAAGGAGCAGTTTGCAATTAAGCACCTGAATGGGAAACCCACTGCAATTTCCTGACTTTAAATTGGGGAACATTCTATGCTATGTAATGGCATGGAAGATTGGTTGTACTGTGTGAGTGCTGCACAAGCAAGCACAAACTTGCACATAAATGCTCCTCTAGTTGGCATGGTTGGTTTGAAACATCAATTGTGCTTTAAATATCAGCTGGCTCCATGTCAGGAGCGTCTAGCGCTCCTGATCCGTTACAGCTGCCGGTCTCATTCCAGCATGCTGGTTTTGGCTATGATGCACTGTCACGTACCTGATGGGAGACTGAATTGACGAGGTTGGCCTCACTTGTGTCACTAATCCTGAGCCTGCTGAGGTTGGAACAGAGGGCGTCTAAGGACCAGGGGGACAAGAGCGCCAGGGTTTTGCTTGTGGCTCTTGCAGATGATGACCTTGATAAGCAGGATATCCTCTGATTTGGGTACTGTGGAGATAGACCAGGCAGGTACAGTGGATTGCCAGATGCACAGCAGAGCCAGGTATGCAACCAGGACACAGGACTGGAACGGAGTTGTAGGATAGCCAGGGTCATAACAGTCGGGCAGCACGGTACAGGATCAGGAGGAAATGCCAGAGTCAGGAACAGAGCCGAAGTCCGGAACCGGGGGGGGCAGGAGAGTACTCAGAGTCGGGTCAGGAACAAGCCGGGTCAGAACCAAAGGAAATCGCACAGGAAACAGGACATGGGGGGAGCTGAAGACCAGTCAGCACTGAATGAGCACCGAGGTGCCCTTTAAATAGCCTGCCCAGCATCGACAGGTGCGCCTGGGTCCTTGTGCCTGCCGGTGCCGTCATTGGTGACAGGCGCCCCTGGGTCCTAGTGCCCGCCTGCCTGTATGCCTTGTCGGGATCCTGCACATGTGCAGATTCATGTGCTTCAGCGATCTCCTTGTTCCCTGACAAGCACTCTCCTTGTCTGTCTGTCCACCTGCAAGGTGATTGATGTGGCCAGTCTCTGGGTGAAAAACAAACCCAATTTAAGCCAGCCAAGCCTGCACTCTCATGCTTGTGTTATTGCGTTAGTAACACATGCTGCAAGCTCCCTGTCTTTCTGTCCTGCTCTACTGTGTGGATTCCCTTGTTGAAGACCTCTAATTGGATATTGATTAATCTCTAAATTCTGCCTGCCTTTTGACTATGGATCTGTACGGACCCTGACTATCCTGACCCTGTATGAAAAAAAAAATCTTTTAGAATGTCTTACTATTATCCCAAAAGTAACAAATGATGCCCGAGATGCTTGTGATATGGGTGTAATGTCAGTTTCTATTTGTTACCTTTCACCAGGCAAACATTTACCCAGAATGAGAGATGACATTAAGGAGCCCTCTACACTGTGTGCACAGTTTATGGAGATTCCTGTGTGAATGGCAGAAAGACTGGGTGTTTGGCAGAGTGAACTTTCAACTGCAATGTAACGTGAGAAATTTAGCAGCTGCATTATTATCACTGCCAAATATTACAGCTTCCTGCTCAGGGCTTCTGGTTGTTAAGAATCAGGCATGTGCCGGTTTCCTAACAACCAGTGACCCATCCCCACCCGTAATATTCAGACTCCTGGTTGATAGGTAAATGTAAACAAAGGGAGAGTGGGGTCCACTCCCAAAATTGTTTCTGGCCTGGTGTGGATGTTAAGAGGAACCCTATATAAAAATGTTGTCCCCCAAAAATCCATGCCAGACCTTCATCTAAGAAGGCAGCCTGGCTGGACAGAAAAAGGGGTAGACCACCCCTCAACATGGTCTAGTAACTTGCCAGGGAGACCACCCAGCAAAGAAACTTGTTCCCATGTATTACGTACCTGGTGATGGAGGCCAATGGAGAGAAGGCTTCCCTTGCGGCTAAGTTCCGAACTCCCCTGAGAGTGGGACAGCGGGAGTCAGGCCCAAAGTTGCACAGGTCGCCTGTAAGAGTGCTGGTTGGTGGTCCACTCAGAAGCACAGCTGGTGCACGGAGATAGGTCTGCAGACAGGAGGCACCTGTGTGTGATATGCAAGCCCTTCCAGGATTTAGGTGTTTACTGGGTAGTCGCTTCAAGCCAAGGTCAGGTACCAGGTGGGAATCACAGCAGACGTAGTCAGATGGGATAGCCGAGGTCATACACAGAGGAGCGAGAGAGAGAGAGTATCCGTAAGCCAGGCCGAGGTCAGATCAGGGGTAAGGCAGAGTAGACAGGTCCAGGAGTAAGCCGACTCGGCAACAAGAGATCACGGGTCAAGTCACAAGAAACAGGAACAGGGCACGGGGAGCTAGAGATCATCCAGCAACTTGAGGAAGTGATGAGCCGCCTAATAAAGGCCATCTGGCACCAGACTGAGGCTGATGTGTCCTTCTGCGGCCATGCAGAGTACTGGCAGAACTGCCAGATCTTCCAGAACCTCTGCCGTGGACAGGACCCTGACACCATGTTGATGACCACAAGGGCCTTTTCCCCACAACCCTGGCCCAATGGTTGTGGGGATCTGCAGACAGGAAACTTATCAGAATCTTGAAACCCACTTTAAAAATAGGAAGGCCCCCAGATACCACTCCCCTGTGAATGAATGACTAAGGTTTTTTTTTTGCACACAAATCCCACTTTTTCCTTAAAAGTCTACTACATTATTTGATGGGGACCCCAAACGGGGTTTTTTTTTTACACTATCCCTTTGTTTACATTCAGCCTTTATTATATCCTCAGCTGGAAGTTGAATGTGCACTGGTTGTTAGGACACTGCAGATGGCAGGCTCCCTAACAACTAGGAGCCCTGAGCAGAAAGCTGTCACATTTAGTAGCTGTAATAACTCCTCTGCCAAATGTTTCACTTCACACTGCAATTGGAGATTTGCTTGGTCATTCATTCGACTGTTTGCACAGGTATCTCCATAGACTGTGTATACAATGCAGAAGTCTCCCTCATATTATTTCCCCTCCAGGTCAAATAGAGTTATGAATTTCTATTTACAGTAAGTCCCCGACTTACGAACATTCGAGTTGCGAACTTTCACAGATACGAATGGACCTCGCATTATAAACATTAGTAGATGCAAACAAAGTACCGGAAGTAGCTCACGTATCTGCCGGACATTGTCACAGCTGTGCTGCTGTGTGCTTACTGTACAGTACAGTGCCATAGTGTACTGTACAGAGCCCAGGATGTCCGGAAGCAAGAGGAAAAGCAGTTTTGATGTGGAGGGGACTGCTAGGAAGCACAAAGCAATAACCATGAAAACAAAAGTGAAAATAATTGAGAAATTAGACTGAGGCAAAAGATGGTAGACATCGCTCATTCTTATAACATGAATCGTTCACCCATTGGCACAATTCTGAAGAGCAAGGCCAAGATCATGGAACATGTGAAGTCTGCTGTGCCTATGAAGTCAACAATAATATCCAAAAAGCGTGGGAAAGTGATAGAGGAGATGGAGAAACTTCTCACTGTGTGGATGCAGGATCAGCATCAGGTTCCACTCAGCTTAATGCTTATTCAAGAAAAAGCTAAAAGCCTGTTTGAAGACTTGAAGAAAAAACGGGGTGAACAGTGTGCATCTTTTACCGCCAGCCATGGATGGTTTAACAGATTCAAGGCTAGAGCCAACCTTCATAATGTAAAAGTAAGTGGTGAGGCTGTGAGTACAGATACCATAGCTGCCCAAGAATTTCCAGCAACACTTAGAGAAATTGATGAAGGTGCTTATTTACCCCCACAGGTTTTGAACATTGATGAGACAGGACTGTACTGGAAGAGGATGCCAGAACGAAGTTACATCAGTAAAAAGGAAAAGGTGATGCCAGGCTTCAAAGCAGCAAAGGACAGACTTACTCTGTTGTTTGGTGGCAATGCTTCCTGTGATATGAAACTAAAGCCTCTCTTAGTTCACCATTCAGAGAACCCAAGTGCCCTCAAAAACATAGCCAAGGGCTCTCTACCTGTTGTTTGGAAGAGTATCTCCAAAGCCTGGGTTACACAGGCCATTTTCCAGGACTGTTTTTTCCACCAATTTATCCCAGAGATAGAGAAATATTGTTTGGAGAAAGATATCTCATTCAACATTCTTTTGCTGCTTGACAATGCACCAGGTCACCCCCAATTCATGGATGACTTTCATCCCAACGTCAAAGTAGTGCATCTGCCATCGAATACTATAGGGCTCATCCAAACTATGGACCAAGGAGTTATTGCAACTTTCAAGAAATATTATTTATGTCACACTTTTCAACAGGCAGGTTGTTCCTATTGATGAAAAAGGAACAACCTTGCAACAATTTTGGAAGGACATTAACATCTACAAGGCCATAAAAAACATCAACTTTGCTTGGCGTGAGGTATCGGCTGTAATCATGAATGAGGTTTGGAGGAATATTTGCCCACAGTTTGTTCATGAAGTTCATGAGAAGGTGGGTAAGGAGTTCAAAGCGGTCTTCAACAACTTAGTGACCCTTAGCATGAAGCTGGAGCTAGATCTGCAATAGGACAACTTCATTGAACTCCTTGCTGTGCAACATGAGGAGTTTACTATTGAGGGCCTGATGGAATTAGAGACTCAGCGAAAAGATGAAGAGAGCCAAGAGGAAGATGTAACTGAAGAACCAAAGAGATTCACAACACAGGAAATGGCAAGGGGATTTTATTTACTTGAAGAGGCACTGTTAGTTTTTAAGGTACAGGACCCCAACATAGAATGATACGCAAAGGTTGCAGCAGCTGTTCAGAATGCCATCCAGTGCTATAGAGTCATCTATGATGAGAAAAAAAACAGCTGCTACTCAGACATCACTGGATCATTTTTTCCAGAGGGTAGACAGAATTTAATCCATAAAAAAACCTGTGTCATCAACATCAGGGGTGAGTGAAATTCCATCTTGCATTCCATCTGCTATTGTGGATGATCCTTCAGCTCCATCAGCATAAGGTATGGGCCAAATTCCATCTTGCCCTCCATCTCCTGTTGATGATCCTTCAGCTCCATCAACATCAGGTATGGGCCAAATTCCATTTTGCCCTCCATCTCCTATTGCTGATGATCTTCCAGCTCCATCCACATCAGGTGTGGGCCAAATTCCATCTTGCCCTCCATCTCCTACTGCTGATGATCCTTCAGCTCCACCATCTCCCACCTACCTCCAGTTAGTAACCCTCTTCCACTATATTCCAGTTGTGGTACTGTACTGCACTGTACCACGATTTTAAGGTAACTGGTAAAGTAAAAATTGTTTATTTACAGCTGTAGTGTACTGTACCACCATTTTAAGGAAACTGGAGAAGTAAAAATAGTTTATTTACAGTATTTTTTTGTGTATTTTTTTATGCTTTACATTGTATATTTGTGTCAAAGGTGTATAAGACTCACTTTGTCGGATTTACGAACAAATCTGATTTATGAACAATCTCCCGGAACGGAACTCGTTTGTAAGTTCGGGACTTTCTGTATTGGTCAAATGTTCTTCAACGCTTATGTTCAAATTTTCTTATGGTCATTTTATTTTAGGATTGAATGATAAAGGAAAGTACCTTTCGCCCATCAAAAGACAACAAAAGCTGATATTACACATGTTTTACAAACATTATTGTTTTTATTCATTACTTTTTCACTAAATGATGAGAGATTTGCAAAGCACATTTTTTATACATAGACCCACAATAGTGTGATGAGAAAATAAAAAGGGACTATAGGATAAATTATTTTAGAGTAAGTTCAAAAATGAAGTTTTTCTGCTTCTAAAACGTTTATGCTTTTTATTACTTACATTTATTCTGTTTTTATTACTGCTACTGTGTCCTTTTTTCTCCTGGATATATCAGTTTAAAGGAGCAACAAAATAATTACGGTAACTGCTTACATAACAGCTTCCTATTGAGGAAATAGCAGTTTACAAGTGTTAAAGCAAATATGCCGCAAGGTAAGATCACAATAATGGAAAGCAACCTAAGATCCTGAAGACATTGCTGTTCTGATTTTTAGATTAATAGTACAGTGAAAAATCAGGGTTTTGGAATTTTTTATATAAGACAGTCATTGACATAGTAACTATATGGAGTTTAGAGTTTGTGTACATGAGCATTATTAATATACTCAAGATCTTGCTGCCAGAAACTTTCAGAAAAAAACCAGCATAAAAATGCATGTTCTGGCGCGTAAACTACTTACAGGTTTAGATGCATATACACATGTACAGCATTTAAGAGCATATAAATCTTCATCCGTTCTTAGAGCTCTACTAGAATACATTTATATTCAAATGCATGTATATGTGTTTATAAACATTTACAAGCATATAGGCATATGTTATGCCAATATGCTCATCTTGAATGCAGAGTTTGGGCTTCTTAGTTTGGATTAGGTTTTTTTTTTTTCTACACAATACTCAACGCTGCTCTATTTTGTTCCCTTTTATAGTAGGGTCCACTGAGTTCATCCTTGCACTGTAAGGGGCATCCTGCAGACTCTGATGTAGGGGGGAGTCTGTACCGGGTTATATTAACCTGACCTACATGTAAAAGGAGAAATACTGTATGTTTTTTACCTTTTGTTATATTTGTTATTTATGTTTTGTTAAGTACATTGCTAATAGCAATAGCTACATGCTTGTAGCTTAAATATTGATATTTGTGCTGAGAGTAGTCATTTTGGCTAACCTTTTGAACTTTCAGTACATTTTTTGTGTTGTGTCAGTAAAATAATTGGCTCTGTCAGTAAATGTTTTGTGTAGTGTCAGTAAATTTCACTTAAGGAGATTGGCAACCCTGCCTTGGGCCCCCACACATTTCTAATGACTCATCACTGAGGCCATTTCATTAGCTGCATGGATGTCAGTAAGGGACTGGCAGCTTTTCTTGTCACTTTATACCTAAAATGTTTTTTTTAACTGACAATCTTCCTGCAAAGCCCTGGTTCAGATGGCAAATGAGACAAGAATACTGTACATGGTATATTCTTGGATGATGTACACAACTACTAGGCATTTGGAAGTAGACTGCCTTAGGCTTATATTCTATTGATGGGTCAATCAACACAATTCAGATAATTTAAAAAATCAATAACATCCACTGCCATACTCATTACTGATGACAAGCAAAAGCTATGTGATTAGCTTAGGAAGAAAGATTCCATGTAATGGGAACGCAAAATCAGATTTTCCTTTTACTGGTTCCTACAAACATGCTGATGAGCATCCACTTCAGGCTCAGGGCAGCTATGATTTCCTTAAATGATGAAATCTGATGTAAGTTATAATGCTCATTATCATTAGTTTGGATGGATTCCAGAATTTCATTTTGTGAAAAACAGAAGATAACATAACACATAATGATTTCAGAAACATGTCAGTAAAGCTGGCTAAAAAGGCCACACGGACCAAATACTGTTATGCAGGTCATAGATCTTCCCTAATGTTCTTTTCTTTTCATCGTAAGGATGTGTTATTGCATAAACTGAAAACATTTACAAGCTTTATATTGATCCTAATAACTTAATATGATTCAATAAAAAAAACATGATCCAATTATGTTACACACTTGCTTATGCAAGTGTATAACATGCATAATTATAATAATATGCTAATAGTATGCAATACACTTGCTTCAAAATATCTTTCTGCTATAACGGCCTACGAAGGTAGAAAGGCAAATGTTTCTCTACAAGACCAGGGACTCGTATCTGTTAGTGTATATGAATGATATATCCAACCCACCCATATACAGTTGTGCTTAAAAGTTCGCATACCCTGGCAGAAATGGTGAAATTTTGGCATTGATATTTAAAATATGACTGATCATGCCACAAAATGCTCTTTTATTGAAAGATGATGATCATATGAAGCCATTTATTATCAAGTAGTTGTTTGGCTCCTTTTTAAATCATAATGATAACAGAAATCACCCAAATGACCGTTATCAAAAGTTTACATACCCTGGAATGTTTGGCCTTGGTACAGACACACAAGGTGACACACACGGGTTAAAATGCCAATTAGAGGTTAATGTCCCACATCTGTGGCTTTTTAACCACCTTCCGCCCGCCCTATAATACAAGGACGGGCGCAAAGTGGTTCTCTCGTTCTGATAGGACGTCATTGGCTCCAGGGGTGTAGAGGTACTCACTACAACAAGAAAAGGAAAAAAAGAGGCGCACCAGCCTAGAGCATTATCTTAAGTATTTTTACTGTAAGGTAAAGTACTTCTCACAAGCATAAAAGAAAAACACATGTCAAGGCACACATCTGTGGCTGGATACAACAGCCTTCCAGACCTATGGGGGACCTCACCGAGGTTCCTGAAGGCTGACGTGTTTCGAAGGATGTCTTTCTTCCTCAGAGCCTAGCAGCAAATGGCCAATTTTATAATCAAATTCATCACATAATAATCAAAAGCTCCTCCTCCATTTCCACACTATAAACAATATGAACCATGGACTAATACCCTAATGGCAATAAACTACTATTTGTGATGAAAGTTATCCAATGGTGAAGTGCGCTCTTGGCCTTTTGGATGACAAAAACTTCATTAAAAACACAGGCAGCCATAGTCTTGCCCGCAACTGCCTCCACTCGGTGGTTCCCTCTGTGCTGGAATGTCCGCTGCTACATAGATCACAAAATTGAAGCCAAGAGTGTGTTCCAGTGACGTACTTCCGGTACACCGCTGCGTCACTTCCGGTCCACGGCTGGTGATCATATTGGTGGAATAGTCCAATAGAGGTCTACATAGAGACCTCTCAAACTGGAAGATGCATGTTGCATATGGTAAAAAATACATGGCAGACGTTGCTAACAGTGTATACACTATACTGGAGTGGCAGGCTAATACAGAATGAATGGAAATTTTACCTTGTTTTTAATAAAAATCCTTAAGATAATGCACTAGGTTGGTGCACCCTCTTTTTTCTTTTTCTTGTTGTAGTGAGCACGGGACATCCCCAGTCCTTGAGGGCATCAAGACCATGTGTGATTATTTGCTCCTACACTGAACCAGGAGATTTTTGTTCTGTACATTTGGTGTAAAGGTACTCACACTGTCCTGTAGCTCTGGGTAAACTGCGTTCAGGCCTCTCACTGAGCTAGTTTCTTTCCCTGTCCTGTTGGACTGTAAATTAGTGGAGCTCCCTCTGTCACCTTCCTTTCCTTCCTTGCAGCCTCCAGCCTGAAGGCAGCCCCCCCCCCCCCCCCAGGCTACACAACAGCAGCTTCAGTAATCCATCTCCCCCCTGACCCCAGACTCCTGCTGAGATGGCTTTTTATATCCAGGGGCAGTCTGCCACACTACCAGGTCCTCCAGCCTGGGATTGGTCATGCTCCCATGATTATGTAGATCTAGGTCTCCACCCCTCTTCCCATTGGCTTCTGGAAGTTTCCATGGACCACCACAACAGCTGAAGGTGATAGTGGCCCAACCTGCTGAGTCATCCAGCCTAGCCTGGCCAGACCTGGACTTGACCCCCACTCAGACATGCTCACTTAAACTACTAAGTGAGCCAGTAAATGTACCTATTTATCTAGTGCCACTAGAGGGTGCTACACAAGCCTTCCAACATTTTGATTTTTTGATATAGGAAAAAGTGCTTTTGATATTTTGAAAAGTTTACCAAAAATATGTAGACAAAAGACAACCATAACAGGCATGCAGTTATCTGGATCATGAATAATTAATACGTAAAATAAATTATTATTCAAATTGAGAAGTGCTTTTATTCTGGTCTACTTTTTCTTTATACTTTTTAAAATACCAAACACAATAATATAGAAGTTGGATGAAAGGGTAAGTGTAGTATACCTGTAGCCCTTACTACCTTAGGAGCCACTTTAAATTTGACCAGGTTTTTTCACAGTGGATTGCCCCGCAGCCAGGCACACAGAGTCACTCTTTTCCCTAATAGCCAGTCTAGGGGTGTTATTTTTGTTGTTTTTATTTTTGGAGAACTTGGATAGAGTTGAGGGAATTAAGTGGGATACTCAGAAAACAGAAACAATGTACAAATTAAGGACAGTGGTCTCCTTTTTATAAAGCTGAAGCAGAAGTCCTTGCATTTAGCAAACTGTGGACTTGATTTGTAATAGAAGTAAAAGCACATAAGCTTCTTCCTTCAGAACAACAAGAGTACAGTCCCTTCCCAGAGAAATAGATAGACTAAGATCTTCAAAACACCAGCTGATGTTTCCTTTAGCAAACACACCACTGACTTTCTAGCACAAGAGGGATGGCGCCAACCCAAAAGTCTCTAAGATCTCTCACAGCCAACTTCCAAGCGACACCTTTCTCCAGTGATACCAGACTAGAACTTCAGCACATAGCCCTTCAGTCAGCTCTCTGTAGTTTCAGCATCCAGGCCCTCAGGTTGCCCACCTGAGGGCTCACACACAGCAAGCACAAGGCAGTGTGGCCCTGGAGGGCAGCATCCCTCCAGGCTGGACTGATCCTCAGCAGGAAAGAGACACAGAAACCCAATCTCTCAGAGTATTTATGCAGTTACCCAGAAATCTTCAGGGCCCTGTTTCTTGGGATTGGCCAGGGCTGCATAAATATTCATACTGCCATGTGAGAACACTGAACTGACCTACTTAAGAACAGCTAGATTTACCTAACATGCTAATTAGAGCCACGCCGGTTAAAGCGAGGCAAGCTAACTGTACCAAACAAAAAACATATCCAGCTCTACTGAACACAGTGAGCCAGCACTAAATCTAACTAATCCTAACACCTATCTAGGATGGTGCTACTGTACATAATATTCTTGATAGTGGTTCAAATATCAAATAAAAAAGAGAGACAAATGAAAAGAAAGAGAGACAAAGGTAAATGGTTCCAAAAGACCAACAGTCCCCCCAAATAAGGGACTGTTGGGAGCAATGACACTGTACAGAAATACTTTGAATTGTAGTAAGTAATCATAGGATTTGTGCTGGCCATATTATTATTATTATACAGTATTTATAAAGCGCCAATAGTTCGCTCAGCGCTGTACATTACAAAATATCATTTTTCAATCATTTTAACAAGCTTATGACCGTAACAATATCCAAGCAGCACAAGGTAACCTGTGACCAACAATTTCAAATATTTCATAGTATCAGTGAAAACTGCCTTTGGTAAGTATTGACAATGTATTTTTTAATGTTGCATTTGAAAGCTAATTGATTGGTCAAGTATTGCAACAGTTTATCTGTATATCCTTACCAGAAAGATATGTCGCCATCTATGGACAATTTTATTTTACCAATATAACATTATTTCACCTTGCCCACTGGGGCTTGCTCACATAGGCTTTTTGTCACCAAAAAGGATTGTCTAACAGGGGAATCTAGTATTTTCTTAATAAGTCTGTCTCCAAAGTTTGGGGCTCTCCAATATATAAAAGTTGGTTTTAAATTTTATCAATGCATAATATATGCCAGTGTTTGGGAAACACTGATTCTACCTTCCTGTACTGTGAATGAAAATACAAGAAAAATCCCCATTGTTGGTTAGTGTTATCCAATCTTATCCTCCAGGCATATCTCTCTAGAGATAAATCCAATCTTTTGTATAGTTTTATCCAAGTTTTTTGAAGAATAACCTTTCTAAAGAAATCTCTTTGACAACCTGAGCTTGGGTGAGAAAATCATAATGTTTAGTACAGTTTCCTCTGACCCTCATCATTTGTCCTTTTGAAATATCCCTCAACCACACAGGATGGTGGTCACTGTTAATGGATAAATAGCTGTTCCTATATGTAGGTTTAAAATACACCGTAGTAGATAGATTATCACCATCCCTGTATATTGTGACATCGAAAAATGTTATTTCCTCTTTATCCCACTGGTAATCCAACCTAATGTTATTTCTATTTTGTTTAACTCCTCCATAAACATAATTAAAAATTCCTTTGAACCATTCCATATGAGCGGGAAGTCATCAAAAAATCTCCAATAAAACAATAATTATGATCTCTGCTTACCAAATACAAATCTATCCTCCCACTCTGCCATGAAAATATTCACGAGAATGGGCACAAATTTCATGCCCATAGCCATGCCTTTTATTTTGGCATACCAAAAGTACTTGTGTGATAAGCAAAAATCCAGGGCTCTTCTTAAAAACATTATTTAAAAAATGATATAACTCATTAAGCACACTGCAAAGATGTGGTAGACTATTGTTTGGGGTCACATTTGGACTCTTAGGGACACTTTACACTGTGTTTAAAGTGGAAACCCAGCTCAAATTATATTTCTGGTTTTAGATAGATTAGGTTAGGGCTGAACCTCTCTAAAAGCCTTCTGTGTCCATGCTGGTTTTATTTCCTAGAAACACAACCAGAAGTGAGTAAAAAGCTCTCCAAAGTGAGTTGGGAACAAGGCCTGGGTATGGTCAAAATGTGTCATTTTATGTGAAACAAGGGTTTTTCATGCATACATACTGGAGGTGCTGATAACTTAGATCAGTGTTTTTCAACCTTTTTTGTGCAAAGGCACACTTTTTTCATGAAAAAAATCACGAGGCACACCACCATTAGAAAATGTTAAAAAAAATTACCTCTGTGCCTATATTGACTATATATAAAGTAATTCTCTTGAATAGTAATCAAACACAAAGAAATTATTTTATAATTACTTTATTATGAAATAATAAAGTATTTTATAATTGTTCATATTTCTGTTGACTTACTCAGTGCGAAACCTGGGCCTGTTTGGCTGAACACAAAGCTGATATTCTGGCAGGAATCGAAGAAAGACACACACGTAGCTCTTCGTCAACAGCTCTCAGTCTCTCTCTGTCTTTAGTTTTTATAGCAATCAGGCTTGAAAAGCTCATCTCACACAGATATGTAGTGGAAAATGGGAGCAATGTCAAAATAGCTTTGTTTGCCAGAACGGGGAACTCCTTGGCAGTATCCAACCAAAAACTGTCCAAAGGTAGATCAGCAAATCTTAGCTTGAAACCACGATTTTGTCTCAGTTCAGTTAGTTCCTCCTGCTCCTGTAAAGTCATGTTCTTTCCACCAACTGATGCTGAGCTATAAGGGTCCCTAACCCAGTCAAGGCATTCAGTGGAGACTGAAGAGAAATAAAATGACAACTTCTCCTCGAGAGTTTTTAAATGTTTAACTATTATCTCACCCAGTGCAGCAGTGTGAACACCTTGCCATTGCTTGGTGAGTGTGAACATTTCAAGATTGCCACTTTCCACGTGTTGATGCCAGAGTTGCACCTTTGAACGGAATCCATTTATTTTATCTGTACTTGTAAGCAGATTTTCATTTCGGCCTTGCATTCGTGTGTTCAGCTCATTCAGATGATGAAAAATATCTGCCAGGTATGCCAGCCTTGCACACCACTCATCACTTGCAAGCAGCTTTGCGTAATCTGACCTCTCATTTGTCAGAAACACTTTAAGTTCCTCCCGCAGCTCATACACACGAACCAAGACTTTGCCACGCGACAACCACCGGACCTCCGTATGAAACAGCAAGGTTTTATGCTTCGCTCCCATCTCCTCACACAAAGCTGCAAACATGCGACTTTTCACGGGTCATGACTTTACAAAGTTTACCATGCGCACAACATCATCCAACACAGGAACTAGGTCTGCTGGTAAAGTCTTGGCTACGAGGGCCTCACGGTGTAAAAAACAATGCGTAACAATCACATCTGGATTTCTTTCCTTCACTCTGCTTACAAAGCCTTTGGTGCGCCCGACCATGGCTGCAGCTCCATCGGTGCAGACACTTGTGCAGTTTTCCCACTTAAGTCCTCCTTGTTCAAGGTATTCTGATGTGACCCGAAAAATTTCTTCTCCTGTTGTTTTTTCTGGCAATGTCTTGCAAAAAAAGAAGTTTTCTCTAATTGCATCACCATCCACAAAACGCACATTGGCCAAGAGTTGAGCATGTCCACTGATATCAGTAGACTCGTCAAGTTGCAATGCAAATTTCTCACTGATACGGATCTTTTCCAAAACCACACTTTCTATGTCTGCAGACATGTCATTAATACGTCTGGAAATTGTGTTGTCTGAGAGAGGGACTTTGTCTATTTCCTTAGCTGCTTCAGGTCCGAGCATCTCCTCTACAATAGCTTTGCAGGCGGGAAGTATTAATGTCTCTGCCACAGTGTGTGACTTTTTTGACTTGGCTATAAGTTCAGCAACTTGATAGCTAGCTTTAAGAGCTCTTTCATTTACCTTTGTGGTTTTTCTCATGAAAGTTGCCTGTTTCTCCGTGTTTTCACGCAGGTGAACAAAAAAGTCTGCATTCTTGTTTTGAAGCGAAGGGTGTTTCGTTTGGCGTTTAAGTTTACTTGGGACCATAGCACTATTAGATAGCTTTTCACCACACACCACACACAGTGGAGTTGGTTTCTTTGCATCTCCGGTGAAAGTAAATCCAAATGAAATATAGCTTTCGCTATATTGCCTTGTGCCAGAGAATTTCCTTGAGCTAACCATCTTTGCTTTCTTTTGATCCCCACTCATACTTGGGCTCTTATCTGGCTCCGAATTTTGTTCAGAGTCCAGTTCTTTCCTTTTCAAAAATTTGTCCATCACTGCAGTATCTGTTCCTGTCTCACTGTCACTCAGTACTTACTGCGCTTGTCTCCTCCAGATAGCCGCTGTCCGTCACACTCAGCACTCCATCCAGATCCATCAGTCAGCGCTCTTCTGCTCCTGTCTCCTCCAGATCCATCACTCAGCGCTCTTCTGTGCTGCGTCCGCGATAATCCTCCAGAGTCCAGATCCTTTGGTGCTCTTCTGCGCATCGGCGATCTACTGCGATGTCTTCTCCTGTCAGTGTAACAGTGACACCGGAGCTATTTATAGTCCGTAACATGCGCTTCGGCTCACAAATAGACCAATCATTAGATTCTAATGATTGGTCTATTTGTGAGCCGAGGCCACATGTTACGGATGAAATTGGCATTTTTCCCACGGCACACCAGACAATATCTCACGGCACACTAGTGTGCCGCGGCACAGTGGTTGAAAAACGCTGACTTAGATTTAGGGGAAATGTCCCTTTCACAGTTCTCAGTGGAACACGTGTCCCTATTTAGATTGTCCATATTCCTCTTTCTTGTATCAGCTATTTTGCTTTATGTTAAACAATGATAGGAATCTTCTCATGTGGATAGCAACCTGACAGAGGTTCCAGTCCTTCATATTCAAAACTAGAATCCAAAAAAAAACATTTTGACAGAGTTACAACTTAATACTTAACCCAATAATTTAAAGGATACTTTAGATCTTCCTGCATGTCCCCTAAGGGAGAGCAGCAAATAGAAAATGTTCATGCTTGTGTGCAGAGATAAATTGCACAATATGTGGAGTAAAATTAAATCTAACACATGTAATATTTCATTGTCAGATAACAGGGCTTTTGATGAATTGGACTCATTGGGTGATTTAATTGTCATTGTCATAGTAGATAAAAGAAGGATGATGATAGCTTTGAATTATTCCAGCATGTTATTGAAGCAGTAAGAAGGTGACAGGAATATGTAAAGTTACTACGGTAATGCCACAGCACAATTCAGAGAAACTATTGGTGAACTGGCAGAACCATAGAGTTGAATTGAATTGTACATGAATGCAAGAAAAACATGTTTTATTGCATTTCAATGTGAAAATACATAGAAAATGCATGTGGACAATCAAAAAAGAGCTTGAAAATAAATCCAATGAGAGCGCCTTTGTTTTGAAACATGACCTTGTGATCAGCTCTGTGCCCCCTATGACCAAAAGTCCTTGTCAGCACACAGTTTGAATTTTTCAGAAACTGAAATGTTTATTTCTTCTTCTTCGTTCAGATTTAATAAAAACAAAACACTTAACAGATAATAAGTGAATCAGCCCACATCTATGATTCTACGGACCAGACATTCACATTGTGTGCCTGTTTACCAATATTGGGCTTGAAGAGTGATTAGACAATGGGAAAAAAACATGCTGTCATACATTTTTCATTTACTCAGGTCAATGAGTTTCACTACAAGCTTGTACTTCAGATGTTTTCGATTTAACACATAAAAGACCAAAGACTCAATGTTGTGAACTTGAATGAGTTTGGACCAGGGGCGGATTGACCATTTGGAAACTCAGGCACTGCCCGAGGGCCCGGGGTCAGTAGGAGGCCCCATGAGATGCCCCTGGTACCTTTTTCATAGGCTTTTTTGAGTTTGGGCAAGGACACAGGGTCCCCATGATCCCCTATTGCCCGGGGGCCCCATGGGTTGTCAGTCCGCCCCTGGTTTGGACTCTCCTCTTCATCAACTCTATGTACACGTAACCTACAATGGGCAGCACTAATGATCTCATTGCACAGCAGGACAAAATACCTGCTCAATATGGATGACCGTACATAGGAGATGAGCTCTGCATCAAAAAATTTAATGGATCTACACTGCTGCCGATGCAAACTCCCCTCCAGCAACAGATGATCTCCCCATAGCAGCCATGAAGTTCGAATTCACAGCTACTATGAGTTTGAGGTGAATGTTCAAGGTTTGCAGTCCCAGCACATTTATGGTGAACCAAATTATTCTTAACCTTAATGCACTGTCTGGCCTTTAATTTCAGGCCGGCTGGTTTACAAGGGCCAATAACAGGGGCTTTGTTATGTACCAGCCCTCTTTCATTATCAAAGGGTGGGTTTGAGTAGTTAAAGGAGAGCTGATATTGTGTAGGAGAATTTGTTGGTATACAGTGATATGCTTTGATACATTGCATTACATAGCTGTAGATTGCAGCGTGTTGGGTTATATATTCTATGTACCCCCTGTGTTCACAGTTCAGAGACCCAACAGTCCATTTTAGGCTACCTTTTTGTGTGTAGCAACAACTGTAGTTGCTGTTTAGCTGATGCTGTCCTTTAATCTTTTTTGTGTTTTGGGGCTTTTTTAACCACTTGAGCTCCTGAGGATTTACCCCCCTTAATGACCAGTCCTTTTTTTGCTGTTTGGTGCTGCACTAATTCAAATGATAATTGCGCGGTCATGCAATGCTGTACCCAAACAAAATTTACGTCCTTTTTTCCCACAAATAGAGCTTTCTTTTGGTGGTATTTGATCACCTGTGCGCTTTTTATTTTTGCGCTATAAACAAAAAAAAACGAACATTTTGAAAAAAAACAATATTTTCTACTTTCAGCTATAAAAAATATATCGTAAACGCAAAGTTAGTCATAAATTTAAGCCAAAATGTATTCTGCTACATGTTTTTGGTAAAAAAAATCCCGTGCATTACCGGGCAAACTGGCGCTATCTGGGAGGAGCGCTAACACCATCGAAAGTCACCAGTGACACTAATACAGTGATCAGTAAAAATCTGTTCACTGTAATCAATGACACTGGTGACAGGGCAGTGAAGGGGTTAACTGGGGGGGCGATCAAAGGGTTAAATGGGATTACTGGTGTACTGGCAGGCAAACTTTCGCTATCTGGGAGGGGCGCTAACACTATTGGAAGTCGCCAGCAACACTGATACAGTGATCAGTAAAAATCTGTTCACTGATCAATGACACTGGTGACAGGGCAGTGAAGGGGTTAACTCAGGGGGGGGGGGGCGATCAAGGGGTTAGACGGGATTACTGGTGTATTAGTGGGCAATCTGGCGCTATCTGGGAGGGGCGCTAACACTATTGGAAGTCGCCAGCGACACTGATACAGTGATCAGTAAAAATCGGTTCACTGATCAGTGACACTGGTGACAGGGCAGTGCAGGGGTTAACTTGGGGGGAGAGATTAAGGGGTTAAATGGGATCACTGGTGTACTAGCGGGCAAACTGGCGCTATCTGGGAGGGGTGCTAACACTATCGGAAGTCGCCAGTGACACTGATACAGTGATCAGTAAAAATCGGTTCAGTGATCAGTGACACTGATGACAGGGCAGTAAAGGGGTTAACTGGGGGGGGGGGGGCGATCAAGGGGTTAAACGGGATTACTGGTGTACTGGCGGGCAATCTGGCGCTATCTGGGAGGGCGCTAACACTATCGAAAGTCGCCAGCGACACTGATACAGTGATCAGTAAAAATCGGTTCACTGATCAGTGACACTGGTGACAGGGCAGTGAAGGGGTTAACTGGGGGGGGGGGATTAAGGGGTTAAACGGGATTACTGGAGTACTGGCGGGCAAACCGGCGCTATCTGGGAGGGGCGCTAACACTATCAAAAGTCGCCAGCAACACTGATACAGTGATCAGTAAAAATCGGTTCACTGATCAGTGACACTGGTGACAGGGCAGTGAAGGGGTTAACTGGGGGGGGGCGATCAGGGGGTTAAATGTGTCCTAGAGTGTTCTAACTGTGGGTATGTGCTGTTTTACTCACTGTTTGTATGTCTTCTTCTCTGTCTGGAACGGAATGTGTCCAGGCAGAGAAGAATGACATCATATCCTGTCCTGTGTAAATGTCAACACAGGACAGGATAGGACAGGGACCGATCATCTGATTTCAGCCAGACATCACTGGCTGAAATCTAATGATTGATCCCTCCGGGATCAAATGGTGTCACCCGCGGGTCGGCAGGAGCGTGCGCGCGCCCCCTGCTGGCAAAAACATCGGGAGTGCGGAGCCCATTTTAAAACGTGCTTTTGCGCCCCAGTGCCGCCCTGCACACGTATATATGCATTGGCAGGGCGGCAAGTGGTTAAAGGTTTTTTTTTTATTTCAAACTAGGTTAAAGCACTGAGTTGAATTTTCACATTTCAGACTTTATTTTTAGGGGGTGTACATTTATTATTTTTTTCTGTTATTAGTGTATTTTTTCAGGTGTGCAATGTACACTTATAGCTGGCTTAGGCAAAGCTTCCCTTTGTTTGCTGCACATCACATATACTTGTGTAGCCCTCTTTGGAGGGGTTATGAGAATGGCCCTCCCCAAACAGGATATTGCACTAAACCTGTAGGTAAAATGGAGTCCCATAACCTTCGTCATGTGGAGGAGTGGGTTAGATACTACAGTTGGCAGTGCCTCCACCCAGGACAGGACCTCTTTGAACAGTGGAAGTAACCAATATTATAATCAAAGTTATTGAAAGCAGCAGAACTACTGCAACCAGCATATAACATTAACCATAAGTACTTAAATGCACACCAGTATGGATAATACAAGCTTTATATAAGAGAAGATTATTAATAGTATATACATCCAATATACACACCAATGCCCAACCAACATCCTGATAGAATTGTGTGCATATATACAATTATTAATAAAGATAGCTCCAGATGAATGTTGTAGGGGCACCTGAGGATGATCACAATACAGCCTACATCTCGGTGTAGATCTGTGGTGACCCTCCAGTTTTTATCCAACCAGCCTGGGATACAGCTTCTCACATGCAGAAACTGTAGTGTGGCACTGGAACTCACAGTCAGCATATATACTGCGCTTAAGTATCTAGTAGTTTCTAATGCAACCGGATCTCTACCAGAAGTGACCGTCTGATGCCTAACCTGGTTTTAGAATATGGTGGCTATTGAGCTGCACTATAGATACTATGGACACACACAGGAGGAAATAAGGTGCCATTTTCTACAATACCATTGCACAGAGCAGGAAAGTTTAAACCTTTTCTTTTATTCTGACCTTGATTTTAGAAAAAACAAAAGTTAGACAGACCTAAGCAGGTTCCCAGGTCAAAGCAGTGGTCAGGCCTCAGCATTTAGAGACAAAGCATGTCTTCCTTTTTTTATTTCAAAGTGGCCATGCACTGTGGACAGGTTGTAATTGAGTGGCTGAAAAAGTCTCTTTTTTTTCCTGCAGGCAACAAGCAACAGGAAAACAAGCAGTTGTCTGCAACTGCTGCTAAAGCACCCTCCTTTTCTACCTCCTCTTCTGTTAATCCAGACATAGCCCCCTAAACTGGAAATGAAACTTGGTGGCATTAATTGATCAAGTGATCACCAACTTGCTGCAGAAGGATGATCATAGTCACATAAAAGCATTCATACATTTAGAGATTGAAGATGAAGATATGTCAAGCACGGAAGGTGTTCATGGGGTCATGCCGATTAAAACAGAACTTGACTCTGTCAATCAACAATGACTATTTTTAATCTTTATGCTGTTAGCAGTAGTAAATAGGAAAGTATATCATATTTAGTTGTTTTAAACTTTTTTTTCATTTCTTCAGTTACTTTCTGGTTTCCATGCCTATGCAAATGATGTCATATATCTCAGTCTTCAGGAGGGGAGAGAGGGTTCACAGCTCAGCCTATTCTTGTGTTTAGGGCAGATGCATACCAGGAAGCAAATAATGAGTGAATCACCTGTCCTTACTCAAGATGGCCACTGTCAGAAATTCCAGGGGGTGTTTTTCAAAATGATTTCTTAGTAAATAAAGCATGGAGACATGGATGAATGGCTGAGTTTGCTTTGAATATTAAAAAATAATTAAATAGCATTTTTGGTTTGTGGTGCTCAGATGTATTGCAGTTCCATTTTAAGTTCAAACGTATGCTTTAACCTCCATAGAATTCTGCTATAATCACCCTGCCATCTCCAGCAACATCCTTCCAAAAACAGGTGTCAATTCTACAGTTGCTGGAGTAAAAGGAAAAAACATCCCTAAATCAATACCTTGACCAGTATTATATTGCCAGCTTGGCAAACTGTTGGCGTTACAGTTACTCCCATTCCAGCTTGTGAAATCAGCCCCATTCTGTGATTTTATGGCCTGTGCTACCTCAGCCAGCATTATTTTTCCCAAGAGACCATCCGTAACCTCCACCAGAATGAGGAGTGTTGGGTGACTGTATCACTTGACCTTGCTGTCAGCAGCATGGTGTATATCATCATGGACATGTGGACCACTAAGTATGGGAAGGTGTGCTACATATCATTCAGGGCACACTGGGTCATTCTTCTAGTCACCGGGAAGGATGCAAGACATGGTACACCACTGTTGCTGCTGTGTGTCTTGTTCAGTGGTGACAATGTTACCTATACTTACTCTTCCTCACTGGTCCCATCTATTGAATGTGTGGGAAACCAGCAGTCCCCATCCCAAATGCACAAGAGCATATGCAATGTTCCATGCTAAATGTTGCCATGCTGTTTTGTAGCTCGTTTGGCTGGGAGGCAGGAGGCAAACTGAGTCACATCTGTGGCAGTTCTACAAGCCCAGAACAAGAGGTGGCTGGTCCCATGCCATCTTCAGCAAGTGACAACAGCACTAATTTGCTGGCCTTCTTTCACTTGGGAAATATCACACTTTTCCTGGCACATGTCCTGAGCTTGGTAGGGTAGCAGTTCATCACTTAACAGCCTGGCTTCCAAGAGATCCTTTGTCAGGTCAGTGTTTGCCTGGCAGAAATGCAGCTTGTGACAACCTCAGAGCAGCAGCATATCATCAATAATTAGCTGTGCAATTATAGTAAAAAGACAGGCCCTGGAGAGATGAAGTTCTTTTCCCTGTGTCATTGGCTCCTCATTCAGGATACATGCAGCATTTTGGAACCTTTTGGAGAACAACCAAAATGTTGAGACACAAGGGGGCAGGTATTAATGATACATTCCCTCCTGGATCACACACTCTGTGGCCTGGAAGCACAGCAGAAGGAGGAAAATGCAGAGATCTGCTGTTGCCTCAAGGCCAGCAGAATCCTACTGCCTCCATCCCTGCGAGGCAGAGGCAGCAGGAGAAAGAGGAGGAATATGAGGAGGGGGTTAGTGTACTAGCGGTGAGGAGAAGGAAAAAAGGGGCAGGCATCAAGGATGATGTTTCACAAGAGAGGGGTCAGATTATTGTCCCCAGTGATGGCAGGAACTTTGGGCCCTCCGCTGCAGGCAATTTGTGGTGAGTGGGGTCTATTATGCCCAAATGCCCACACAAGGACCTCGGGATTTAGGTAATCAAATGAAGGGTCCACTATTGGCCACCCCCTGATACAAGGGTAAAATGACCGATTTACTGCCACCATCCGAGAGGCATGTCACTTTAAGGAGGTACTTTTTCTGTATTTGTTGATGCTGGTAGGATTAATTCTGATGATCAATATCATAAGATGGCCACAGCTGCCAGGCCCAGCTGAAGGAAGAGCCTAAACCACATGATTGCAGACCACAGCAGGTCTAGAGCTGATGCCGACAATCTTTATACGGATCCCATAGAGTATTGTGTGTCCAGTCTGGGCCACTGGCTGGAGCTTGCACAGCGGCTTCTAGCTTGCCATTCAACCAGTGTGTTTTCTGAGAGTGCCTACAGTGCAGCAGGAAGTTTTTTCAAGCCTTTTATCTCTCTCTAATATTGCAGCCTAAGCAACCTCTTACATACTGTTCGGCCCCTGAACAATATTTGTGTCTACTGTATCTCAAATAATACACTTTAATGTTTATTTAAATGTACAAATGTATCTAATTTCTCCCACTTACACTGGGGCCTAACCTAAGCTGCCTACATGCTGTTCAACTACTGAACAATATGTAGGACTATTATCTTTCAGATGATACACTCATCTCTCCCTCTAATATTGTGGTCTTACTGAGCTGCTTACTTACGATTCCACCACTGTACAATATTTGTGGCTATTGTCTCTCAAATAAAACACTCGTGTTTAATTCAGGATAAAACCTTCTTCATCTCTTCCTCTTATATTGTGGCTTAACCAAGCTGCTTACATATTGGTCAGCTACTGGAAAATATTTGTGTCTATTGTTTCTCAGATAATACACCATTTTTAATTGCAAGATAAATCCTACCTTGTCTCCTTCTATTTGCTGCCTATTCACATACTCACATACTGTTCTAATGCTTGTCAATTTCTACTAAAAGCATACCTAAAATCTATATTTTTAAAATGTTAGGAATAATTGGAATACAGGGATGGTTTTTGGAGATTTTGGTGTTGTGGTTTCAAAGTGTTTTGTGCACTTTGTTTTGCTTTTCATTAAAATTAAGACAATGCAGTGCGGTACTGCATAAAAAAGAAGCTCACAAATTATACTTTTGAACTGTTTTGCCACTTGCAAATTTCAATGAAGTAAAGTGCTTTAGCTATGTTTTTAAGGGTCAGGTTTTTTTTTATAGCTTTTAGATTTTCTATGCAAAATTGCAACAGCTCAAATAAGGTGCAATATTATACAAATAAAGTGCAAAATATTTTTTAAAAATTAAGCGCAAAATATTTTTTTTAAATTATATGACTGTCAGCCTGACGTGTAAAACAGTCCGCCTGTGCAAAATAAACTTTTTAGATCTTAACACCACCAAACTGTACTTTTCCACTACCAAATGAAGTGCATGAAGTCACCAGAGCAATATGCTGGTCAAACCATAAACCAGCTAAAGCACATGTTGCACTGTGAGTAATGCTCTGCAGTGCTGTAATCCTACAATTTCAGGCTTTACTAGACAATTGTATCTCTTATACACTCAAGAGGAAAAAGAAGAGAGCAGCTTCCATAGCGTAAAACCATCAACTGATTTATTATATAAAAACATATAAAAATACTCACATTTTCACTGACACAAGTATAAAGGCAAAACAATATAATGGATTGTTTCCAGCCACAACCCACGAGTTGTGGTGTGTATTGCTAGAGAGGTCTTTTTTTCTTGGGAGAGTCCAGACAGAGGTCAGGGGTTCTGCATCCTCCTACAGCAGTATGAAAATTCCTCCTACAAGCTTTAGCATGTGCTCTGCTGGACACTGATAGAAGTCCCAAGACTGCGACATATTTTTTCGAACGAAATCCTGATGGGCCGGGGGTGGAGCCTAACCCTGGCGGCTGACGAGAGCCAGATGTAGGAGCTCTCGGGCAAGCTCCTTCACCCACCTCCCCAAACCCCTACCTGTGATGTGGAGCTGCGGTGCGGTGGTCCCCCTTGGATGGATGGAGGAACCCTGCGGGAGAGCTGAGTTGTGAGAAGGGATCCGGCTTCGGTGCTCGGGGTGAAGGTGTGTCGGGCAGCGGGGAGACAAGGTGGAGCGGTGCAGACACGTGACCGGCCGCTAAGCACCACTGGGAAACCAGGAAGCCGGCCGGTGTTTGGTGCAGAGAGAGAGGAGCTGATCGGCTTGTGGATCTACCCCTTGGAGCACGGCTGCCGACCTAATACCTGGTCCCCTGTTATAGCGCCGATAGTCTGGTGCCCTGCTAATAGGCTCACTGCTCGGAGCTCTGCATCCTAGCCTAGTGCTCAGAATCCTGTCAGCCGGTTTCTACCTGGAGCTCTGTCTGCCGGCTTGTTGGCTGGGATCTTGACCGTTGCTGGACTGCTGGGGGCTGTGCTGGTCGGTCCGTTGTTTGGGGCCCTGCTGGTTGGCCCATTGCTCTCAGTCCTGCTTCTGAAGGAGGAGAGACACGGGGGATTGGAGAGAGAAAGGAGGAGGATTTTTTTTTTGGAGGAACCCCTAAAATGATCACACTGCCCAGCTGAAGGACAGAGAGGAATGTTGGTCGGGCCCCGAGAAGAAGAGAGACACGAGCAGGGTGAGTGACTCTGACCGAGTCTCAACAAAATTATGTGCTTCCTGTGGGCTGTTGGGAGAGGCAGTGTGTGAGAGAAGAGAGGGGAGCCCCTTGAGTGGGAAATATAAAGTAGTGAAAAGGAGAAGAGGAAAAACGAATAAAAAGCTGGAAAATCAAATGAGTGGATAAGTAGTGACGTATATATTAATAGTTATCTCTCCTTAACCCCAGAGCCAATAAAGAAGAATAAGAGCAATAGAAGAATGAAAAATAAAAGTACAAAAGGAAGTGGGCTAAAAGGGACTCAGACTGGCACTATTAAAAAATACACTTCCCAGGGAAATATAACCCCAGAAAGGACTCAGGGCAAAAGTGGAAAAGGTGAAGTAGATCTAAGCCTGGAAAGTAGCCCTAGACTATCACTAGGCCTTGACATTAGCAGCCAACAAATATCGGCTAATATAGAGATGGAGACAGAGCTACAAATACCAAACAAAAAAGAAATGGCAGAAATGTTCAAAGATCTGGAGAAAACAATAAAACAAGAAATTGTAAATATTCGAAATGATTTGGGTCACCTTTTGGTGAGAGTGGAAGAAACGGAGGAAAAAGTCAAAAACCAGTCCCAAACTATTGCCGAATTGGAAAAAGAAATAATTAACATGAGGAAAGCACAAGAAAAATTGTTTTATAAGGCTGAGATACAAGAAAATAGGAATAGGAGGAGAAATATTAGGATACGTGGAGTCCCAGAGAATTCTAAAGGAGAAAATTTGCAAGAGATGGTCTGTAAAATATTAAATTCCATAATGGACAGTACTAATATGGAAAAAACTAAAATAGAAGGAATTTCTAGACAAGGAAAAATCCAAGGAAATTCGGGAAAAGATAGGCCACGAGATATACTTGTCAAATTCTGTGAATTCCTAGATAAAGATAAAATTTGGAAGAGGATAAAGGGAAAAGCAGTAATTATGTATGAAGGAAAGGACTTACAGATATATGCGGACTTGTCACCAGAGACTTTATGGAGAAGGAGAACCCTTAGACCTCTATTGGAAAGATTGAAAGAACAAAAGGTGCAATATAGATGGGGGACCCCTGAGTGCCTAATAGGATGGAGAAATGGAAATACAGCATATCTTAGGTTCCCAGAAGATTTGAAAAATTTTTGCGACAGACTCAATCTACAAAGAATGGAGATTCCTGGCTGGGAAGAAGAACACTGGGAAATTAGAACGAAAAGAAAAGAGGACTGGCAACTGGTTGGTGGGGGGGGGGCGGAGGGGGGGAGGGGGAGAGGGAGAGAGATAGTGTTTTTTTTTTGTTTTTTTTTTTGTTTTTTTTTTTTTCTCTCTCTCCGCCTTATCCCTTCCGCCCTCAAACCACTGTTATTGAGATATTTTGGTAGGATTTAGGGGTTAAGGGGGAGGGGGGGAAGGGGCGGAATGCTGTCCAGGGCTGGAGTTTTTCCCCTATAGATTAAATCAAAAGTGGATAGTATTACCACAAATGATTGGTAGGCAATCAACAGGCCTAAAAAGAGGGGAGGGGGAGGAAGGGGGGTGGGATGGGAAAATGGGTGGGAGGGGGGAGGGGAGGGGAGTTGGGTGGGACGGGAGCTGGGTGGGAGGGAGGGGAGGAGGTATTGGGTTAATACTCTGCATGACAGAAGGGACAAAGAGGAAGAGGCAATCTAGAAGAGAGATGGAGTTAATGGGGAAAGATGGAAGAAATACAGTTTATAACTTATAATGTGAATGGGCTGAGTTGTCCAGGGAAGAGATTTAGGTTGTTTAATGAGTTACATCATAGGGCGACGTCAGTGGTATTTTTACAGGAGACGCATTTTGAGATAGAGGCAAACGTGAAATTAAAATCCAAATACTACCCAATATGGTACTATGCAGATTCTCCAATTAAAAGAGCAAAAGGGGTTGCAATAGGTTTGGCAAAGAATATGAGATTTGAGCTACAGGATAGAAGAACCGACCCGGAGGGGAGGTTTTTATTCCTAAAAGGTAGACTTCAGGGGATAGAGTGTACTTTAGCCAATATATACTGCCCTAATAAAAACCCGGAGATATATATGAAGGGTCTGTTGAAAAAATTAATGGAATTCAAAAAAGGGCGTTTGATAGTAGCTGGAGATCTAAATTTCTGTATGGACCCACAAAGGGATAATACCTCTTCTGTGCAGAGAGAGGGGAGTAGGTCTCTGAGAGTTTTGAAGAAAGTGATGCATGAATGTCAACTAGTGGATACCTGGAGAATAACGCATATGAAAGACAGAGACTATACCTTCTTCTCTAATGCACATGAGATATACTCGAGATTAGATTACATCTTAATAGACCATCAACTTATAGATCACCTGGTTAAAATTGACATAGAGACAAGGACGTTCTCGGATCATGCTCCGGTCGTAATGAAAATGGAATGGGGAAGAAGGTGGACTGGAGGATTAGGGTGGAGGTTAAATGAGGTTCTTCTTCTGGATGAGGAGGTAGTTCAGAAAATCGAGAAAGAGATTAAGGTATACTTTAAGGAGAACGAATCAGAGGAAGTATCGATAGCCACAGTCTGGGAAAGCCATAAGGTATTCATAAGAGGAATCTTGATAGCGGCAGGAGCAAGGAAGAAAAAGGAAAGAAGAGAGAGGGTCAGTGGGCTATTAAAAGAAATATTGGATTTAGAGCAGATACATAAGAAGAAAATAACAAAAGATACGAGACAGAAGTTATTGGATAAAAAAGATGAACTAGAGAGATTGATGGATGAGGAGAAGAGAAGAGTATACAACAGGGTTTTGAATGAGAGATATAGATGGGGAGACAGACCAGGAAGATATTTAATGAGAGCTTTGAATAAAAAGAAAAACAGGAACTATATAGAAAAGATAAAAAGCTCAAAGGGGGAGTTGGTCCACTCAAATAAAGAGATTATTAAAGTGTTTACGGAGTATTACAAAAAGTTATATAATATTAGTCCCCAAGGCCCTCTAAAACAAACTCAAGAGGTAATTAACAAAAAAAAGATGACATACTTAAAAAATGCGGGATTACCAAAACTAAGTGAAGCACAGTTGAACTCCCTAGACGCAGAAATTTCCCAGGAAGAAATCAAAACAGCATTAAAAAGCACAGGGGGGGGAAAAAGCCCAGGCCCGGATGGTTATACAGTTAAGTACTATAAGAAATTTAGTGAAGTACTGTTACCCAAACTGGAGAAATATATGAATGCTCTGGGAGGTGGGATGGAAGTGAGGAGAGAATCCCTACAGGCCCATGTAGTGCTTATTCATAAGGAGGGAAAAGATCCATCTCAGTGCTCCAGCTACAGACCTATCTCATTATTGAACACTGACACTAAACTGTATGCAAAGGTGTTAGCAAACAGGTTGAGGGACTTGATGCCTGAATGGATACATGGAGATCAGGTGGGCTTTGTACCGGGGAGAGAAGGTAGAGATAACGGCTTGAGAACCCTCATGCTTATTCAGAAAAGTAGAAAAGGGAAAGCCCCGGTAGTGCTCTTGTCAATTGATGCAGAGAAAGCATTTGATAGAGTGGACTGGGGCTTTATGATGGACAACTTAAAAGTGCTGGGGATAGGCGATAGAATGCGAGAGTGGATAAGTAAATTATATAGGGAGCCTACTGCAATCATCACGGTAAATGGGGAGAGATCAGAACCCATTGGAATGTCCAATGGTACAAGACAAGGCTGCCCACTATCCCCCCTGCTATATGTATTGTCACTCGAACCTTTGTTGTCAACAATAAGAAATAGCGGATCGGTAAAGGGAATTCAGATAGAATCTATAGAACACAGAGTAGCGGCCTTTGCGGACGACTTATTGTTCTATGTGGGGAACCCCCGAATAACTCTCCCAAATATAATGAAGATTCTGAAGGAGTACGGTGAACTATCAAATTTAAAAATTAATCCAACGAAAACAGAGATCCTGAATATTAATATATCAAAGAACGAAAAAGAAAAACTACAAAAAGAATTCCCCTTTATATGGAGAGAAAAAGAGATAAAATACTTAGGAATAAAACTCACTGCCTCATCTAAGCACCTGTATAGATTAAACTATATCTCTTTGATAAATGAGATCAGGGAAGATTTAAAAAGACTGGAAGGAGGAAATCCATCCTGGATAGGACGTATAAACTTAGTCAAAATGGTAATTATGCCTAAAATACTGTATAGATTTCAAATGGTACCAATTAAAATCCCAGAAGCCTTCTTTAAGATAATGAAAAAAATGTTAACAAGATACATATGGAAGAATAAAAAACCTAGAATAGCATATGAAACATTGAGCAGGACTAAAGAAAAAGGGGGATTGGGTCTTCCAGATGTCAAGAGATACTATAAAGCAGTGGTCTTAGCAAGAATATATGACTGGACATTTAACCATAAGGGGAAAAGTTGGGTAACAATTGAAAACGATCTTAGTGGCACTAGATTGAACCAGACGATATGGGTTCCACCACAGTTTAGGGGAATTAAAGAAAGCACAAGTATCTACACTCTAAATGTTCTTAGGATATGGGACAATTTACACAAAAACATGAAATGGGAATTTAATTCTATATTAATGCCTCTCACAAATACTGATTACTTTCCTCCGGGAAAAAATAAGATATCGGGGAGATGGTTTAGAAAGGAGGATACCCAACTGAGAGATGTTTTGGTGGGGGGGGAATTGAGACCACTTAAAGATGTAATGGAGAATAAGGGAGATATTTTTATTAGAATAGATGAGTGGAAATATCATCAAATGAAATGTTTTATTGGAAATCTTCCGAAACCCTTGAGAGTAAAACAGGAGTGGAATATGTTTGAAAGGTTGTTAGAGACACGAAGGGATGGGAAGCACGGTGTTTCAAAAGTGTATAGAATACTCACAGAATTAGACACAAACACAAAGTTAATCTTTATCACAAAATGGGAAAGAGATATGGGAGTTGGGTTTGACGAAGATAGACAGAAAAAGATGTTTAGATTGATACACGATAATGTGAGTATGAGAGAGGTTGAGGTTAATTATAAGTGTGTGACACGATGGCACATTACACCGAGTGTAGAGCACAAGATGAATGGGGAGGACTCAGATAAGTGTTGGAGAGGGTGTGGAGAGAAGGGCACGGTGTTTCACATATGGTGGGAATGTCCGAAAATCCAGGCTTTTTGGAAGATAATAGTCAAATTGATTAAAGAAATAACTGAAATTGACATAGGGTTAGACCCAACGACGTGCCTCCTACACAATGTAGAGACATCAGTAAATAAATATAAAGACTCAGGTATTTGGTATTTTTTGAATGCGGCGAAAGGGTTGATACCCAAGTTTTGGCGGAGGGCTGAGGTACCAAAGGAGGAAGACTGGATTAATAGAGTAAACCAGATAGGTAGAATGGAAAGATCATATCATATGCAGGAAGATAAGATGAGAGTTTATCTCAGGAGATGGGAAAAATGGGAAAGAGCAGGATTGAAAGAGAAATATAGGAAAATATGAACCAGGATGTTAGCAGAGGAAGAAAAAGAGAGGAAAGGGGAAAAAAAAAGAAAGAAAGGAAGGGGAAAAAAAAGAAAAAAAAAAATTTAATAAGCCTCAAGAGAGTAGAATGGGATAGAGTCTGCAGAGGGGGAGGAGGGGGGAGGAGCGGTGGGAAGGGGGGGTAGTGGGATGGGAAAGAAAAGAGTTTTTAGTAAGGGATAGATAGAAATGTTAGAAATGTTTATTTGTATGAAAATTTTTTTCCCTTTTTGGGTTTTTGTAATAATATGAAAAATTTAATAAATATTTAAATTAAAAAAAAAAAAAAAAAAAAAAAGAAGTCCCAAGACTGCTATATGCTGCTGATGGGAAAAGGTATTTAGCAGTTTATATTTACTAAAATAATTGCATTTCCATGTTCAGTGTACTGTGGGAGATCAGATATAGTGAATGCACGGTCCTGGGTTTACTAACACTTTAATGTTGAAACCCTCTATATGGGAACAGTGTTTAACTATATTTGTGATTCAGGCACTCCTATCCAACAATACATTCGAGTCCTGTGTTCACTGGGATCTCTTTGTGGACTATATACTGCTGAGAAAAATAGCATTGTCTAGGATCACCCCAGCTTGTGACTGGACAAATACAGGAGCACTAGCACACTGAAGAGGTCATCACTCTGCTCTATCCTCCTCTCAGGAAGCACTTAGAATAATATGAGCAGCAATGAACAATGCAGTACAGCCTGAGTGAATCAAAGTGCTGTTACCCTCTGCCAGTCTTGTGGCCGGCTTTAGGAAGAAGGGTCAGCCGCACACCGGAGAATAGATGGATATAGTGTGTATTTATTGATCCATAGGACACACAAAACACCAGGCCATGAATACAGGACCTGTTAACGCATTTCACATGATCTTGTGCTTAATCATAGCAAAGAAAACAACAAAAGTGCTGTCTTATATAGATAGTAGTTAATAAAGAACCCCTGTCCTAATCAGCACTCCTGAATCCTGAGGGTACACCTACTAATACATTGTAACAAGACATATGAAACCATTGTATCAAAAACAGTGATCTCAGAGAACAACAAGAAAGGAAGAAAAGAAAAAAGGAAAGTTAAGTGGAATAAAAGGAGAAACAAAAAAAGAGAGAATAATGGATAAAAATAATTGTGTGAAAAAAGTATAAATGAAAAATAGAATAACGAACACAGATAAAAGTGAGTAAATATCCCAAGAAGATATGGGCTAAAAAGCCACATTTGTAAATAATCAAAATTTAAATATAAATATATGAAAAAAAAACATTAAAAAAATGCATGTCTACTTGGGATAAGATACAAAAAAAACAATCACAAAAAACCATACATATTCAGACTGGAATATATCAAAATAGCAGAAAAACAAATATATCAAAAGTAACGCATCGAAAAACAACGCATGAAAAAACAAAAAGAAAAAGAAAGGAAAGATCTTACAGAGGAAGGAGGTGTTTATGCTTCCTCTGATTTGGGCATAGATCGGTTCAATTTTGTCTCTCTCAGGACTAGATCTGATTTTTATCCTATAGAATCTCGCAGTCCTGGGATGGACAAATATCAAAATTTGGTTGAAAGGGATTTAGCCGCCTTGGCAATGCAAGTGTCCACTGGTATTAGTCCATAGCACGATAACCTTACACATGGGGAAAGGATATCTTTGAAGAATCTAGAAAGTGATAAATCGATTGTTATCCAAAATGGTGATAAAGGTGGCATGGTGGTGGTTATGGTTGTTGACATGTATCAGAAGGAAGCTGAGAGACAGCTTTTGGCTATCTCCACTTATACCAAATTAAAGGGGGATCCCACTAAAAAATATTTAAAATAAATAAATAAATAAATAAATAAATAAATAAAAATATATATACATATATATATATATATATATATATATAAAGTGACTCTTAAAAATCTTGTTGACAAGGGAGTCCGGATTGGTATTTTCACTCAGAAGGAGGCAGATGTCCTTGTCCCCGATTTCCCTGTGCTGTCTACATTCTACTACCTACCAAAAACCCATAAAGGTTTGCATCCTCTACAAGGGAGGCCCATTATTTCTGGCATCGGGTCTTTAAATGAGACTTGGGTCATTGGTTGGATACAGCTCCAGCCTTTTGTTGTACAGCTTCCCAGTTATTTGAGAGACACCAATCACCTTCTCCATATTATGGAGAGTCTCAATGTGGGTCACCTGTGATGTTGGCAGTCTATATTCCACTATACCTCATCATCTTGCCATAAAGGCGATATCTTTTTATCTAGAATCCAGTACTGGGTTTAGCATCGAGCATCGTTTATTTATTTTAGATGTATTAGAATATCTGCTCACCCACAATTTCTTTATCTTTAATGGCGAGTTTTTTCTTCAAAAGTGTGGAGCCGCGATGAGCTCCAAATTTTTGCCGTCATTAGCCATCCTTTATATGGGTTGGTGGGAGCGGTTACACATTTATGGCACTGGTAATCCCTTTAGGCACCATATTAGAATGTTCTTTCGCTATATTGATGACCTCATATTCGTTGTAGACAAAGGTCTGGGAGACTTGTCAGTCCTTTTATCTTATTTAAACAACAATGATAAGAATCTGTCATTCACAGGACTAGGAGGAGAGAGGGATTTTCTTCCTCAATGTTGGTCTGACCAGTGATAATTGTAGCATTACCACTAGTCTATACAGGAAACCTCTATCTGATAATACTCTTTTATTAGCCCAATCGGGCCATCCTAGACATACTATCAAAAGCATTCCTGTTGGACAATTTTTGCACATTCGTTGCATCTGTAGTGCCCAGCAGGATTTTGATAAAGAGGCTCTTGCTCTATACCAGCGCTTTTTACATAGCGGATATTCTAAATGGATGATGGATAGAGCATACTGTATAGCCAGTTCTAAACTCCTAGATTGTAAGCTCGAAAGAGTAGGGCCCTCGAACCCCTCGTGTATCACATTGTATTGTTATTGTACTGTCGCATGTTCTGTCTCCCTTTGTAATGTACAGCGCTGAGTGAACTATTGGCGCTTTATAAATACTGTATAATAATAATAAATGGAGGGAAGATCTTCTATCGAAGGAAAAACCATGCAGTGGGAGTGATAGTAAGAGAAATGATAATGTCAATGAATCCAGTAAAAGGAATCTTACTTTTTCTACTCCATTCAGTTTGGAATTTATTGAAATTAAACGCATTGTCACCCATTATCTTTCTATCCTATGTGAGGACCAGACATGGGCAAATATACTCAAGAATGGTATTAATGTAGTTTCAAAAAGAGCCCCTACCTTAGGTAACTCTTTGTCTCCCGTACAGTAAGACTTCGAAGTGTGACCTAGTGCATGTGGCTCAGCTGTTTCTTCTAGATCTAGAAGAAAGACCTATCTGGGTGAAAAACTTTGTTTTATAGGAGGTTGGGAGGGCATGGTTTCTACAGATGTGGACTGGGAGAGTCACACAGAGCAATCAGATCCATCCCCCGTGAAGGGCAACATTTTACCAGCACGTGCATGTCTTCCATGCATCCCCGTGCCTGCAGTCCCGTTGTTATCTGTTGGGACGGAGGCACAGCACAGACACAGCCACTGCTCCCAATGTGATATTGGTGGGGGTGTAAAGCCCAGAAGCACCCAGGGTGAGTTCAGGAACATGCACCCACACCCACATGGATGTTATATTGGGACATAGCAGCCGTGTCCATGCAGACATCAATGGGACTGCCTATGTAGGCATGCATGGTACACCTGTGCATCCCTGTGTGGGTAAACATGGCCTTGCACAGGACATAGATCAAATTGCCACATGTGAACAAGGGCTTAGGGCTTTGAGGGGTGATCTTCACTAGACATGGATTGGGGCTGTTGGGTGAGATCTAAGCTGGAGTGGATGTGGGCTTGGGAAGAGGGGTTTGTACTGGCTGGAAGAGATGATTTTTGGCTGTATTCTGTACTGTGTCCTGGGCAACACTTACTCCTGACCCCTTCACTCTCTGCATTACTTACTCCTGACCCCTTCACTCTCTGCATCACTTACTCCTGACCCCTTCACTCTCTGCATCACTTACTCCTGACCCCTTCACTCTCTGCATCACTTACTCCTGACCCCTTCACTCTCTGCATCACTTACTCCTGACCCCTACACTCTCTGCATTACTTACTCCTGACCCCTTCACTCTCTGCATTGCTTACTCCTGACCCCTTCACTCTCTGCATTACTTACCTCTGAATTCTGTGCATTATACACTTCTTTGCGTTTTCCCCCACAGGTGGGGGATTCAGGGGGTCATGGTTCCTGCACCTATTCTCTGAGAACAAAGAGCCCTGGATATACTGTATTTATTAATTTGTTAAATTAAATAAGGACAAAGTTATTGTCAAATTACCAGGTCAAGAGCAGACATTTAAAAATTGCTGGTCAATAACCAGTGTTGAGCAAGTTGGCCTTGCTCAGAGTTATGCTTTAGAGACTTTATTTTATATTTGTTATACATGTAGGGTTCTCCCTGTAAAGTTTCCTTTCTTCAGCTGCATTCTCATGAGAACATTTGAGGCAACATTATTTCTAGGAGCATAGCCAATATGACCTTCTTAGGCATAGAACTGTATTGTTTCAGGCAACTGACACATGATCTACTCTTATCTCTTAGCTGTACAAGAGTCTTCAAGTTGTAGAAACAACTTATAAAACTTCAAACACCATCGTGTGTGCTTCCTCTCTGTGTACATAGTACAGGTTTTTTTAAGTGGTTAAAATGTTGTAAACGGTTAACTGAAAGTAAAGGTGTCCTTTTATATGTGCCTCAAGTTCAGTTTGCCAATTGTTCAATCTGTTCTGTTCTCTTTTTACTTCATATAGTTAAGATTTTGACATATGCCTGCCAATCAATATCATGTAATAAAATATAGATGCCAACGTAATCAACGGTTCAGCTATGTTTGCCAGAAAAAAAACAGATTTGAGTAATTAGTATAGGATGTGGTGAAAAGTCCATAATTGTGAGCTTAATTATCCTAGAACATGCTTTCTTCCCTATACAGTGAGAAGATCCTTCTGTCATTTCAAAAACGGAATCTGTGAAGGATTGAGTTTTAAAGATGAATTTTAGGCAAATAGCTGAATGCACAAATGAAAAACACATCTAAGAAAACTGACTCTATGACTATGCTCTATTTAGAGTGAAACACCTTAGAAGAATCTGTATTCCTGTCTACTTTGCATTGATTTGAGGCACAATAAACATTCACAAGTTTACATCAAAGTGGCGTCATCCGGTTTTTGTCCAGTGAAAGAAATTCACAGTACAAAAACAGAATTTTTTTTTCCGTCCATTCAGCCATGAGATTTACACAGCTTGGCTGCACATCACAACTCTTTCTGGCAAAGCAGAAGATCTACCGGTAATTCTTCTCTGCAATGAAGCACAACTGACTGGCTTCTGGTGCAGCTTCTACAGCCCCCAGTCTGAGCTCTGCTGTATAGGAACTGCAAGAGCTTGATATTACATCACATTCAGGTACGCTTCTTACATTTAAATATATACTTACTCCAGGAATTGGTATTTCGGTTTACGGTGTATAGACCACTATAGTGGGGCATCAAGGCCACTATGGGAAGGAGGATCCATAGGGGTGGCCAGGATATTTGGTGTTAGTTCATCTTTTCATTTTTCAAGGAAAGGAGAACTTTTCCCTTTTTAGTTAATTATCATTGCATTAATTTGTGTCTTTTATTTCTACATAGAGCTTGGCTTTGAAGAAAACTTGTACTAAAACTTGTTCCTTGGCTTCCATGATAATTCGCTGAGGTCAGTACTCTGCTGACCTGGGACCAATACCCAGATCAGGAGTTCTGACTTCATTTTGACTTCTCCTGATCTGTATACTCGCTTCGTATCAGTGACTGAAAGTATAGAAAGCCAAAGACAGCCAGGCAGTTAGCATTTTTATGAAGAAGTCAGCAATATCAGCCTATATGTGTGTGTGTGTGTGTGTGTGTATATATATATATATATATATATATATATATATATATATATATATATATATATATATATATATATATATATATATATATATATATACAGGTTTCCTTTAAATTAGTAATAAATCCTTAGCGTTTTGTAGCTTAACACATTGAGAACAATAAAATAAACAAGCCCTCTAAGGTATTTGTTAAAATTTCTTACCTTAGCTCTTGCAGTTTACCACTTTCAAAGATGCTGGCCCCTGCTCTCTCAGTGCTGGTTCCCTGAACTTACAGAGAGTTAACAGTGGACAGTGTAGTTTGCAGTCAGACTATGAGCTTGGGGTATGAGATGAGAGTGCCTTGTCATCCTAGGCTATGGGGCTCTGTGTTTCTATTGATGCACACAGTGCATTGTGATGCAATTCTAGATCCTGCATGCAGGGATGCTTCATAGGATGCTGCAAAAGAAAGAAGTCACCCTGAAACAGGAAACCAGGGCAGTGGTCATTGCACCAGTTTTAAGTGATTGTAAAGTTTTTATTTTTACAGTACTGCTAAATCAGTTGCTGAGCATGCTTAAAAAGCAGAGGGTTTAACCACTTGCCCTCCAGAGGATTTACACCCCTTCCTGACCAGGCCATTTTTTGTGATACGGAGCTGCGTTACTTTAACTGACAATTGCGTGGTCAAGCAATGATGTATATAAATGAAATTTATGTAATTTTTTTCCCACAAATAGAGCTTTCTTTCGGTGATATTTGATCACCTCTGCATTTTTTATTTTTTGCGCTATCAACAAAAAAAGACCGACAATTTTGAAAAAAAAAAAAAACAATATTTAACTTTTTGCTATAAAACATATCCAATAAAATTTTTTTTAAAAATCTACTTTCTTCAGAAATTTAGGGCAAAATGTATTGTGCTACATGTCTTTGCTAAAAAAAAATCTTAATATGTGTAAATTGGTTTACGTGTAAGTTATAGCATCTACAAATGGCAGTATATATACTAAATTTTTTTTCTATACTAGTAATGTCGGCGATCAGCGACTTATAGTGGGACTGCGGCAGGCATTCTGACACTGGGGGGAACTGACTTGGTGTCACTGACATCCCCAGTGACACCAATACAGTGATCAGTGCTAATAAAAAAGCACTGACACTGTACTAATGACACTGGGCAGGAAGGGGTTAACATCTGGGGAGATCAAAGGGTTAACTGTGTGCTGTGTGTGTGTTTTACTGTGTGCTGTGTTTTACTAGGAAGACATGCTGTTTTCTATCTACTGTGCTGTGCAGAGACATACAAAGCAGCATGTCCATGCTGACAGGAGAGAAACCTGTGTTGTTTACATACAGGTCTCTCCCCTGTCAGCTTTACCCGATGATTGCCAATTGCCAACTGGGAATCGCCGGCTGGAACCCGGTGATTGACATGCCTAGTCGCCAAGAAGCAAATGCATTCTACTGCTTACAGCTGAATTCCAGGAATTATTTGTATTACATACTTATGCTGGTCCAGCTAGGCACAATATAAGTATGACGGGGAAGCTGGAAAACACCGTAGTAGTCAGCACTACTACGGTGATAGCTACATTCTTCCTGGTCCTGCTTATGTTCTATGTGAACAGCTGTCCGACAGGAGGCTGCTCACTCTTCAACACCGCCATTAAGAGAAGACCTTGTATTTATTCCAATGAATACAAGGCAATCTCTTCCAGTCAGAAAACACCTTGTATTCACTGAAAAAATACAAGGCGTTTTGTGAACGGCAAGCATAAAACCGTCTGTGGTCGGTGTTCAGTGGGGCAGGCACTCAAATAGAACTTGAGCAGGACGCCGGAGATCGCAGCTATCACAGCAGTAGCACCAATTACTATAGTGATTTCCAGCTTCCCCACTAGTCCATCAAGATTGAATAAAGATTAATTACATTGTGCCAATCTGGACCAATGCACAAGTATGCAATACAAATAGTTTTTGGAGTTCAGCTTTAAAGTGAAATTCCAGGTTTCAATGCAATTTAACCACTAGCCTACAGGGCACTTATACCCCCTTCCTGCCCAGGCCAATTTTCAGCTTCCAGCGCTGTCGCACTTTGAATGACAATTGTGTGGTCATGCAACATTTTACCCATATGAAATTTTTATCTTTTTTTGTGACAGATAGAGCTTTATTTGGTGGTATTTAATCACCTCTAGGGTTTTTTATTTTTTGCTAAACAAACCAAAAACCACTGAAAATTTGGGGGGAAAAACGTTTTTTCTTAGTTTTTGTTATTAAATTTTGTAAATAAGTGATTTTTCTCCTTCACTGATGTGTGCTAATGAGGCTGCACTGATGGGCACTGATAGGCTGCACTGATGGGCACTGATAGGTGGCACTGATGAGGAGGCACTGGTAGGTGGCACTGATGGGCATTGACAGGCATCACTGATGGGCACTGAAAGGCAGCACTCATATATGGCACTGATAGGCGGAACTGATAGGTGGCACTGTTAGGCGGCACTGACTGGCACTGTTAGGTGGCACTGACTGGCACTGTTAGGCGGCACTGATAGGCAGCACTAACGGGCACTGATAGGCGGCATTGATGCGCACTGATAGGCGACACTGACTGGCTCTGATAGGCGGCACTGAATGGCACTGATAGGCAGCACTGATAGGTGGCACTGACTAGCATTGATAGATGGCACTGACTGGCACTGATAGGTGACACTGAAAGGCAGCTCAGATGGGCACTGATAAGTGGTATTGATGTGCACTGGTAGGCACTGATATGTGGCATTGATGTGCCACTGATGGGCACTGGCAGGTGGCATGGATGAGCACTGACAGCTGGCACTGATGGACACTGACAGGTGGCACTGCTGGGGCTACACTGATCATCAGGACACACTGATCATCAGTGCCCTGATGATCAGTGTACATGTCACCTCTGAGGAATGCAGATTACTGGCTCTCTCTTTACCTCACAAGCTGTCAGCATGACAGCACATGAGGAGAGAAATGCCAATAACCGGCATTTCCCTATTTACATGCAATCAGCTGTGATTGGACACAGCTGATCACATGACCGAACCGACATCTTCAGCTCTTTCCATTGATCGTGATCCGCTGTGTCCGAGGGACACAGCGCACCACCGATCGCCGCGCTGCACACCCCCGGAGCCACGCATGCGCGTTTAGAACGGGAGGACATCATATGACGTCCTCCCAGAACGAGAGAACCGCCTTGCACCCGTCATTAACTTATATGGTGGGCGGGAGGCGGTTAAATAGCTTGTTTGGGCCAAGATGGCCATAATAACTTATTTCCATTACTAAATGTCAGTTTGAATTCCAGCCATGGCAATACCTTCCTTGAGTTTGCATGTTCTCCATATGCCTACATGAGTTTCCTCCGGGTACTCCTGTTTCCTCCCACATGCTGGTAGGTGAATTGGACGCTGTTGAAATTGGCCCTAATATGTGTACTGTATATATATGTTATGGACCTACGACTGTAAGCTCCTTGAGGACAGCGACTGATGTAAATGTATAATATATATATATGTAAAGCACTGCATAATTTGACAGCACTATATAAGTACCTATAATACATTTCTTAAATAAATGATATGCCTGCTGTGTGTGCTGTAATATACAGTAAGCTGCCCTGTGTTCCGGTAGCAATATAGGTAACTGCCTGCCTACTGCTGGAATTAAAGAGAGACAGGCTGAGTGCTTCTCCACCATTCAGGAGTAGGCTTGTATTTTTTTATTAATGAATACAAGGCTTCCTCTGACTTGCCAAAGTGGGAAGATGGGCAGATAACATCACAATTTCCACCTCAGCCGGAAAACCTTTTATTCATTGATAAAAGAAAAAGCTTTCTTCTGACAGAGAGGCTCTCAGCCCAACTCTCTTTATTTCCAGCGGCAAACGGGAAGTCGACCATACGGTTGCCAGAGCACATTTACTGTATGTAGCTATTGTTACTACATTATATTACAGCAAACACAGCAGGTGCATCATTTAGTAGTGGAAATAGTTCATTTGGACCAGCCTGGCCCAAACAAACTATTTAAATTGCTTTGAAAACTGGAATTCTTAGTAGTCTTGGTATGACAGCAGGTGGGTAAAGCCAATTATAAACCTTTGTGTTAAAAGGTTATGGAATCCTGCCCACTAGTACTGATGATGTAATGGAAACAATAGGTCAATCAAGCACTTTCTATGGAATATGTGCTTTGTCTTCATCCTTCTCATTATTATTGCATGAATTCTGTTGCTATGAGTCAATTCATATTAAAAATGTAGAAGTCAACTCAGATCCTCTAAAATAATATGCGTCAATATAACTTGGGTTTGCAGAGACAGTTATCTGGCTCTGATTGTGATTTTATTTCCATCAAAGCACATGTTAAATTAACTTCTCTCTGCCCACGTGCAGCATGCAGACTTCCCAGAGCCAGTCCTGCAGAGTTATTGCAGTTGTGGACAATGTTGATTAGCTTGACACATACAGTAATCTAGTTTTTGTAAATAAAATACAGAAAAATATCAGATAAAATAGCTCCTGGCATATGATGATGGGCTAGCAATCACTATTAAAAACTACATATTTATTGTACAAACAACTCTTGGCAAAAGAGAAACCAGCATTTTATTTTAAAACTAGCAGATTTAAATACATTAAAATATAACCATGGAGGACCTCTAATTTTTTTTCCCTGGGCAGGGGGGAGGGTTCAACTTTGGCCACCCACAAAAGGATAATTAGATGTTACATGCAGTGATGGAAGGAGATTTTAATTTAAAGAATAAGTTCACATTTCATAACATGTTATACAGTTGTGCTCAAACGTTTACATACCCTGGCAGAAATTGCGAAATTTTGGCATTGATATTGAAAATATGACTGATCATGTAAAAAAATGCTCTATTATTGATGGATGATGATCATATGAAGCCATTTGTTATCAAATAGTTGTTTGGCTCCTTTTTAAATCATAATGATAACAGAAATCACCCAAATGGCCATGATCAAACTTTTACATACCCTGGAATGTTTGGCCTTGTACCACTAGCCATTAGTCCTGGCTGTCAGGCTACCTGAACAGTGCCTGCAGCTAATCGCCTGCAGGTGCTATTCAGCCAACAATTTTAGGCATGGCTAGAACTGAGTTAAGCAGGCCATACATGGGTCGAATTCCAAATGATTTGTAGTTTGTTCTGTAATCCAATGGTTCCAAGTTTCACAAATTTTCCAACATGCCCGATAAACGAAATGGGGAGGAACCACAAAAAAATTAGCCGGTGCCGTTGCCCCACTAACAGAGCGAAAATCGATTATTCTTAGGTCCGATTTTCGAACAAAAAATCATCTGGAAATTGACCCATGTATGGCCGGCCTTACTGACTTTTGTTGAGCTAGCAGGGCCACCCATTGTTAAAGTTTCAGCTGATTCTAAATCTCTGAATCAGCCAAAATTCAATCAGTGTATGCCCAACTTTAAAAAAAAAATCTGCTCTCATGATGTCAAAGACTCTCTTCCTGTCCCCATGGGGCAGTCCTGTGTATCTAAACTGCCAATCATCAAGCACACATGTCACATGGGAGGAAGGAAAGTGAGAAAATAAAGGCACTAGGTATTGTCTACACTCCAGTGGTCAATGGAGTGGTGGGGGGGATAAAAGGAAAAATATGTGATGCTGGTGGGGTAACCATTAAAAAGAACCTGTTGCAAAGTCTTGCATGGGCAAAGCCTATTTTCAATTCAAAATGTAACAATGCATTTTTCCTCTGAGCATGAAAAAAAAAGAAAATTCCCTACTTTTTGAGCATACTTATATTTTGAAAAGCAACAGGCTTGCTGTCCTGTAGTCACCAGAATTGGACTGTACTTACCTTCACCATGCTTTTATGCTGCTGTGACCCTAGATTCCCATGCAAGTTTAGACACACTGGAAGGCAATATCTCCAACAAGCTCCCTTCCTCCACATGTGCAGCACTCAGGTCTAGAAACTGGACACCAAGCATTGAGATTATAGACTGGCAGGAGTGTGTGTGTTTGGGGGGACAGGAGGGTTATCACATGCAGACAGGGCTTTTTTTTCACAGAGAATAGGTGCAGGATCTCCCCTCTTTTGAGTCACCGTTTCTTGGTTCTCCCCCTACCCACCTCCCAGTACCGCCCCTTTTTGAGAATACAGAACCAAGTATAATTTTGTGGTGCTACGTAATTTGTATGGAATTTGTGTATGTTAACAAGAAAGGTAGATCCCCTGCAGCCACCAATAATAGCAGTAAGATAGCTTTCCTGCAGCCAACAACAAGAGATCCCTCCCCCCTCCCCCACAACAATAAAGCCCCCCAGCAACAATGCCGCCCCAGCAACAAAAGATCCATTTCAGCAACAACAGACCCCCAGCAGCAACAACAGATTTCCCAGCAGCCAACATATAGCAATAGACCTCTCCCTCAACAGTAGATCCCTCCCAGTAACAATATATTCCCCAACAGCAACAATAGACCTCCTCGGCAGCAACAGACCCCCACGCAAAAATAGATCCCCTCCAGCGACAATAGATCCTCAGCAGCCAGAATAGACCCTCCACACCCAATCACCCCTTACCCATTACAACTATGTGCAGTGCACATGATTGAGTTTAAGAAATAGCCCCATTTACTTGAATGGGTTGCATTTGATGGCCGATACTGCCTATCAAATGTGATTGAGGGGATCACTTTTGCTGTGGCGCAAAGCATTGCAATTGTGCATATGTATTAGCCTTTACAGCTGCCTTTGCAGCTTAGGGGGGGTGGTTTGGAGGGAGGAAAATATGCAGCTCAACCACCTGCTTTCACTGCCCCAAACAGCAAGTGTAATCTAGGCCTTACTATCTGTAATTCTGTGTTCAGTGAAATGCCTGCATGTTTCCCCATACCTGTAATAATCAGGTATTTCTTGGATGGTGGATTGGGGTGGCGGGGGAGTGCGGGGAAGGTAAATGTAGTTATGATGCCTGCTTTGCAGTAACCCTATTACGTTCCCTATTATGGGAAAAGTATAGGCTTTTTTTAAATAGTTTATTTAATGTGATTATTGTCCTTAGCAGGTTATATTATTGTACACTGTATACATCTATTCATATTTATTCTAATCTTTTTGCTTAAAATTAAAAGGTTGGTTCCCGTGGAGTATTATACTCAATCTACAATAGAAATAAAGCTTTCATTTACTCCGCACATTTTTCTATCAGTTTCTATAGCTGTTTACCTGAAATGAGTTCCTGATGGCGTTGAAAGCATAGATATAAAACCTGAACTTTGAAGAATCTTTCTAATAAGTGGTTTTGAATATACACGCACTATATTGTGTCAGCTGGCATCAAGCCCTCAGCTTTCCACTCAGCAAACTTCAGCATCCATTTTTATGCATAATCAATAACTCAAGTAATTATATTTTTCTTCTGACATTTTGCTTGAATCTGGTGGGAAAATCACATCAAACCAATTTGTTTCATTATGTCTGAATGCACAAAACACTAGCACCCACGGGTTACATTGTAACATACAGTCTCATGTGCATATTGCCTTTGTGGATAGGCATCCCACTGCTTCCTGGCCATCAAAAATAAATATATATATATATATATATACACACATAAATGCTGCATCAATGTGTACAAACACACATATACAGTAAATATACACTATATTGCCAAAAGTATTGGGACACCTGCCTTTCCATGAACATGAACTTTAATGGCATCCCAGTCTTAATCCATAGGGTTCAATATTGAGTTCTTCCACCCTCTGCAACTATAACAGCTTCAACTCTTCTAGGAAGGCTGTCCACAAGGTTTAGGAATGTGTCTATGGGAATGTTTGACTATTCTTCCAGAAGCACATTTGTGAGGTCAGGCACTGATGTGAGACGAGAAGGCATGGCTAGCAGTCTCCGCTCTAATTCATCCCAAAGGTGTTCTATCGGGTTGAGGTCAGGACTCTGTGCAGGCCAGTCAAGTTCCACCACCCCAAACTCGCTTACCCATGTCTTTATGGACCTTGCTTTGTGCACTGGTGCACAGTCATGTTGGAACAGGAAGGGGCCAGCCCCAAACTGTTCCCACAAAGTTGGAAGCATGAAATTGTCCAAAATGTCTTAAGAGTTCCATTCACTGGAAATAAGGGGCCAAGCCCAATCCCTGAAAAACAACCCCACATTATAATCCCCCCTCCACCAAACTGTACACTTGGAACAATGCAGTCAGGCAAGTACCATTCTCCTTGCAACTCCCAAACCCAGAGACATCCCAAACCCATTCCATGAAGCTCTCTACACACTGTTGTGCTAATCTGAAGGGCACATGACGTTTGGAGGTCTTTAGCTATTGACTCTGCAGTCAGTTGGTGACTTCTGTGCACTATGTGCTTCAGCATGCGCTGACCCCGCTCTGTCATTTCACGTGGCCTACCACTTCGTGGCTGAGTTGCTGTTGTTCCCAGTTGCTTCCACTTTGTTATAATACCACTAACAGTTGGACAAGGAATATTTAGTAGCAAGGAAATTTTAGGGATGACCATGGAAGTGATTGGAACACCTGAATCCAATGATTTGGAGGGGTGTCCCAATACATTTGTCAATATAGTGTCTGTGTATATGTGTATATATATATATATATATATACACTGTATATACGGTATAGACATATATATCAGTGCTGTGCCCTGTCACAGTAAAAAAAGGAATATGTGTCACACAGGTTTCTCACTGATGCAGGTTGAGGGGCTCCAGAATGTCTATTACTTAGTGGAAAAAACTGGTTTTGCAGTTTAATCCAGGATTGGCAATTCCTGGATTAGGTTCTTTAGTCCCAAGGCTTCGAAGAGTCTTGGGAGGGATGAAGCCTCTAGCCCTGTGTCTACATATGCCACAGCCTGGAGATAGTATCTTTATGGTTTCCTGATCCCTGAAGGCAGCATTCCGGTTTGGCTATGCTCAAAGTTTTGAGTTATCTGCAACTGGGCTCTGTGTCATCACTGCCGCTGCACCTACCCACACTTGGCAGCAGTTGGCAAAATATGTCCCTTGCAGCCAGTGCAGGAGGATTGGGCTCCATCATGGCTCCACTATAGTTGACCTTAGCCCTGGTACCAAAATTTAATGGCTCAAACATCCCCTTGGTAAAATGAGAGGAGAGACTGGAAAGTGCCATGCGCCTGTACCAGGGCTCAGTTGGGCTGGTAGCGGAAATGGCTATTACCACCCTAGAGGATGACGCCTGCCAAGTGGTGATGGCGCTGCCAGAAGAAGAGGCCTGTTTGGAGAGAAGGTACCGGTTCTGGAGCTGAGGTGTAGATTCTTTGTCAGGAAACAGGAGGATGAGAGTCTCACTCATTATGCGGTAGCTATGCAGAACCAGAAATGTGCATCATTGTGCCAACATCTCTGATTCAGACCACATGCTGAGAGAGCAGTTCATAGCTGGCATGAAAGCTGGTCTAGTCAGGAGAGCAATGCAAGAGAACATTAAAACACAACCCGCCATTTTCTTCCATTGTGTTGTGGTGGATGCGGTTGCACAGGAGGAAGAAGAGGCAGAAGCAGCAGTGGCAGTGACCAAAAGGTATGAACCTGTGTACCTGAAGGATGAGGCCTTAGTCCCTTCACCTATGTCAGCCCTACAAACAGCACTGAGAGAGTTTGTTCAGGATATTGCTTCCCTAAAACAAGAGATGTCCTTCTTTAAATGGGACTCCCCTAAACCCCATTGGGGTGAGATCCCATTATGCAGGGACCCCGAGAAGGACTTGCAATGTGGCTGCTATAGGCATACATCCAAAAACTGTGAACGATTTGAGTTTAAAAAGTCCTTAAAGCCGTCATTAAACTAGTGGCTTTGGGGGCCCCCGGACCACCATTTCCAAGTCCCAGCAAGTTAGAGGCTATGGTTGCACCATCCATTGGTATCAGTCCCATGCCTGATTCACACTGAGTCAGAGGTCACTGTCATGGAATATGAGTTTTATGCACAGAGGTTTGGGACACAGGAACAACTGAATCCCTGTTGGCTGTCCCTTAAGGCAGCTAACAATTTACCCATTCTGCTTGCAGATATCACTTGGGTGAGGTTCTAAATTGAGGAGTAGGTTGTGGAGCAGGTAGGAGTAGTGGTAACTTGAAGTCCAGTTAACCTAGCAGTGCCTGTTGTGCAGGACATGAACGATCTGAAAGACTTGGACTTACCTTGCCTGTTGGCCAAAAACAAACATTACAGCTGGAGGGCCTGGGGCCACGGGTACAGCTTAGGGTACTCCAGGCCCCAAGCAGAAATTACTCCTGGGCCCCCTACGAGAGGTATTCTTGTCACTCTCCATCAGGACCCACAAGCTACAGGAAGCCACTGTCATTGTTGAACCCCTCAAGGACCCAGGGGAGTGGCTGGTTGACTGTACCTTGTCCAAACTCCAATCTGGGAACTACACCAATTTCACTACCCAGGCATGCCACCTTGGCTGACCTCTACGTGGTGCCTCATTACTGCATCTCTGAGGCCCAACCAGGGTTAGAAGCCATATGTGCTCCTCTACAACCAGCCATTGCATCCTGGGATGAAGCTCAATACAAGCTACTACTGGAACAGCTGGACATTCCCTTCCAGGACTTTCCCCTGCCACAACAGAGACTGCTTCACCAGCTACAGGAGAAGCACTTGCTAGTGTTAGCCACCAGTTCAGAGAATTATGGGTTCACTGAGACCATCGACCACCCAATCCACACAGGGGATACACTGCCCATCCAGAAGCGGTACTGACACATTCCCCTAGCACTGTGCCATAAGGTAAAGGATTTGCTCTGCAAAATGCTGCAGAGCGGTGTGATCTAAGAAAATCCCCAGTCCCTGGGCTGCACATGTCGTTCTAGTATGAAAGAAGGGTGACAGCCTGCAGTTTTGTGTAGACTATCGCAAACTCAGTGCTTGCAAACACAGGAGTGGGTAGGGAAATTATCGATGGTCCTTGGACAAGCAAAGTTCTTCTCCACTATACCTCTAGCTAATGGCAGATCCCCGTCCAGGACCAAGACAGAGAAAAAAATGCCTTCATCACACCCTTAGGACTGTTTCAGTATAACTGTATGCCCTTCGGCCTAAGCAACACCCCCAGCACCTTCCAATGCTTAATGGAAAGATATCTCAGAAACTTTAATTCGGAGATTGTGCTAGTCTATTTAGATGATATTATCATCTTCTCCAAGACATTTGAAGACCATAGTAAACATCTGGACCGGGTGCTGGTGAAAAATACCAAAAGTGCCAAGGGACATAAGTTGAAGCTCAAGTGGGAGTGTAAGCCATACCAGGTGGTGGGGCAGCCTTTCCCATCTACCCCTGTCTATGACTTGGTCTCTGAGGGGCCTGACCTGTGAACAGGTGACTCCGCCAAAACATGCTGAGACCCTGTGTGCTAATTGGTGACTGCCCTAAAAAGCCTGCCGATGATCGGGAGGCATTCAACGCCACGGATCTCTCACCAATGCACAAGACCCTCACTGAATGGTTCCTGCCTCCCCTTGTGCTTGAGCCTCTGACCTCCACTGACCCAAAGACTGACAGCTCCAGTGTCGGGAGTCAAGGAGACCCGGCAATCCCATCCAGTACAACATACTGTACTGATATGTCTGAGGACGCAACCTGGGGCCTTGGTGAAGGGAAGATATGTATGAACCCTTGCGATTGGGGTCCCCTGAGCCACTAACTGAAGAAGAACCATCGCCAAGTGACTCGGCTGAAAGCCAGGAGAATTGTTGCCATTTGCAGTCCAACCGCGGGTAACTTTCTGCAAGATATTCTGACTCTGCACAGCCTTTTGATTCAAAGGACTGGCTGTGATTCAAGGCTCCTTTTCTCTGGAGACAAGTTGCAGCAGGAGCAGTGTATGTGTGTGGAGAAAGACACTAGGAGAATGTCTACCCTATCTTCAAGAAGAGGTGGTCAGATCAGACCAGGCCATCAAGCTGAGAGGTATTCAATGACGGAGTGTCATTAAGCAGGAGTCTGTACACATTTCATGTGTCAGAAGAGTGAATGAGACAATGTGGCAAGTCTGCCTGGAAACAAACTCTAGAACCAGGGACGTAGATAAGGGGTGGTGAGGAGGGTTCAACCTTTCCCCAGAGCATCCTGAAAAATTCCCATGCAATGTCCCTGCTGGCACGCTGCTCAGCCTCGGCAACAGTGCAGTAGAAGCAATCAGAGTTGCAGAGTGCAGCAGCCAGCCCCTGTCTACCCCTCTACTGTGCCCAAGCCCCATCAGTTTAATAAGGGGGCCCCCAAAAGGTATAAAACTCCTGTGAGGTCCTGATTCTTAGATTACCCACACACAGGTCTTAGATACTGGCAACTGACAGTGCAAGGCTGGGGGAACTCCTAGACTCCTCCAAATCTCTGACATATCATATGATACAGCTGAAGAGAGACCAGGGAAGCAGAAGTATTTCTTTGCCATGCTGAATCTGAGGTCTCCTAGGTGGTAGAACTTCTGTTTGGGAAAAGGAAGGGGTGGGAATACTTGCCTGGGGGAGTTTCTTTTGGTGGGGGGTTAAGGAAAGGGGTAGGTTTGCTTTTGGAAAAGGGGGGGGAGTTTCTTGTAGAGAGGTTTACAGGGGGTTGATTCGCACCAATTAGAATGGTTCCATTGAGAACAATAGGGTGCAACTTGTCATGTGATTTGAACTGTAAAACTGCATAACAAGTTTTCAGCAATTAGCATCATATGATGACTGATTTCTATGTGCTTTTGGCTGCTGAGAGAAACCTGCTGGACACCGGAACTACAGCCTATAGGTATGGGAGCCACAGTGCCACAAACAGGTGAACCAATTCCTGACAGTGGGATGTTGACTGAGGGAGATATTTTTGCTTTGGGTGGTAGGTTTAGAGCCAGGGGTTTCATTTTGTGGGAATATTTAAGGGAGTGCATTGTTTTGCAGTGGGGATCTTTGCTTGGAGAGGAGGATGTTTCTTAGGAGGGAGAGGGGGGATGACTGAGGGAAAGGGGGCTTTGCTTTAGGAGAAAGTTTTGCTTGGGCATGTTTTTGCTTTTAGTTGCTGGAAGTAAAGAGTGCTTTTGGCAGATTTTTGTCTGAAGTAGGGAAGATTTTTAATGGTAGATATTGTTTGGGGGAGATATTTGCTGATATTTAGGATTTACATTTTTGGTAGGGTATAATTTTGCTTGTGGTGGGTGGACTGTGGAATGGGGGAGATGCTTGCCTTAACTCAGTGTTGTGTGTTAGGGCTCGTTGACACCAACAGCCCTGCTGAATGCATGGCTACTAGCATACACTGGGAGTAGACAGCATGAGGTGCACAACACATCACATTGTTTACTTTTTTTGTAAGAACTTTATGGAAGTGATACAGGTGACATTTTATTCAGTTCTGTTCAACACATTGGTGTTGGGATGTGGCACAACTCTACTGCAAGGCAGTGGTATGAACTGAGTACATGGCAAACAAAGCAAGTGTCTTTGCCTCGGGACTGCACTGGGCCAGGCTGCCCAGTATAGCCAAACACAAACGGTGTGAACAGGCCATGAAAGTGGAACTGTTGTTTGTTTTTTGAACAGTGCTAGATGGATTTCCTCGCTTCTGCTAAAAAAAATACTGCTCCCTCCCCCATAGCAATTTGTTAAATATTGTACATTGTCTTTTGCACACGTGCTGTCCAATAGCTAAAGCGGAATGATGCAGACCCAGAAAAAGTGATGGAAAAGATGGAGGCGCTGGAAGAAAGAAACAACAAGGGACAACAAAGCACAGCTCAAGCTTGTCACCAATGCAGGAAGGAACATAGGCAGGTAAGTCTGCCATAATGTGCAAGCATACTTAGCATACCTACACATTATAATAAGTGCCATTAAATTACAGTTACGCTTTAAGTAAGCCTGACCTATGTACTCTGTATGGTAGACTATAGGTAGCATACTCCTGATCAGTGGACCCTGTATACTGGGCTGCAATTTAAAGGTAAATTCCACCTTTTGCAAAAATTTAATAAATACATGCACATTCGTTAAAAATGAAGAAAAAAAGGCACTTCCCAGAAGACTGCCGGACGAATCAGGAGGCGCTGTGCGACTTGCGCAGGTGCAGTGGGCACCAGGCTGTGAAGCCGCAAGCTGTCACAGCCTGGTGTCCACATTTGAGATGCCGGCGATATGGAGGAGAGAAGGGATGGTGCGGGACAGTACATTGCTGGACCCTGGGACAGGTAAGTATGTGTTTATTAAAAGTCAGCAGCTATAGTTTTTGCAGCTGGAACTCCGCTCTGCTCCGTAAATCACTGAATTTACTGCCCACCACAATATTTTGCCCTTTGCACCTGCTCAGGTTGCACAGTAAGGTTAGCTAAAATCAAGTATTAGGCTAGGTTCACACCTATGCAGTTTGCGCTTGATTCATTTCTGCAGTGCATTTTGCTGTGTATTTGCACGTGTGTTTTTGATACATTTTGTTGTTTTTTTTGTTGCTAGGCAGATTTAAAATGCAGCAAAAGCGCAGTACATGCTTTTTTGCAGCAATTCCATTGAAGTCTATAGAACCAAAAATGCAACTTTTTGCATTTAAAAAAGTCCCTGATCCTTTCCAAAAAATACACTGGGTGAAAATGCGGAGATGTGAACCTGTCCCATAGGAAATCATGTTAAATGGACTGTAGTGTGTGTTTCTGCAAAACGCAAAACTCTGCGGAAAAGGCTTAGGTGTGAATCTAGGGTAAGATCCTATTCATACATCTTAGTGCGGCAAGTATACTGCACTGGCCGTGGAAGGCGGAAGTGCACTCCTTTTTCAAGCAGCTGCTTGAAAAAGGAGTGCACTTCTGCCTTCCACTGCCAGTGCATGCTCCGAAACGCGTTGCAGTGCACCCTCGGATCTGACGTCATCACGGCCACGCCACCGCTACGTTCCAGCGTGCGTTCCATCCGTCTCTGAGGGAGGACGTGCATGCAGGCCGGCCTCACCGCTGTTCCCCTCCAGCCTCCACGCTGTTCCAGCCGAGAGCTGACCTCCCCACATCGCAGTAAGATGACGGCTCTTCACCCGGGTTACCACCCCACCGTTAACTATTGTTAACCACGGTTTTTAAGCTTATGATTACTTCACACATGTGAGTGTTTCTACATTTAGACTTGAATAAAAAGACTTATTGCACTTAGAGGCGCTTCTCTCCTTTTTCTCATCTACAGAAGTTGCTACAGCTTATTTGGAAGCCTTGCCCTCAGTGCCACACGGAATCCTACACTCTTCATACAGTAGCCACTAATACCACGATCACCCCATACTACCATTTCCAAGGACTTTGCAGTGTTTGCGCTGTTACAACCCTTCCTCATTTTTTCTACTGCAAATACTTGTACCAGGGATCTAAGGTGTTCAATCATTGGCAGCTGCTCAGCCTGTACACCCAAGTGACAGGCTGAAAAGAATCAAGGCCGTCTGCTGCCGTAAATATGTATCTGCATGTATCTGCACATCTAGTGGTTACCTGCAGGTAGAGATACATGTCTGCCCTTGGACAAAATTTCTCTGCATCCAGGGTCGGACATTTGTGCCTAACAGCAACTAACCACTGGATGTGCAAATACATGTTAACAGCAACAGACGGCATTGGCTCTTTTCAACCTGACACTCAGGTGTACATGCTGAGCAGCTGACAAAGATGGGAACATCTGGGAATCCAGACTGTAGGTATTCATGGTATTCTTGCTGTTCCATGGCCATTCCATGGATATATGAATGAGATCTAAGACTGGATAATAGCCAATCTTACTGTGCAACCTGAATCTATGTGAAGTTGGCTCAATTTCTTTTATTTAGAATACATTTACCAGGTACCCGCTGCCTATTGTTACCCAGTGAAAAGTACCAATTATATACATATATATACATACATATTTTAAAACACTTTTGGGTTGATTACTAAAACTGGAGCCCTCAGAATCTGGTGCATCTGAGCATAGTAGCCAATCAGATTCTAACTTCAGCTTGTTCAATTAAGCTTTAACAATAAAACCTGTAAGCTGATTGGTTTCTATGCAAAGCTGCACCAGATTTTGCACACCCTAGTTTTAGTAAATCTCCCCCTATATATCCATATAGTGCTAAAGAAAAAAAAAATCAGTATGGATCCAAGTAAAAAAAATAGCTCAGGAAGGATATAGCTGGTGTATATTTACAAAAACTTTGGATGTCAGCTACATAAACACATAGGGCTAGTTTCCACCAGCATTGCGGTCCGAAGAGGACTCGTATTCAGATTGCTCTTCAGAGAGCATTTGACAGCCAATGAGAAGGTACAGTATTGCTTCAAAAGCACCTGTTTTAATTCCTCAAACCCTACACTAGTGCACCACAACTGCGTGCATTGTGTTCTTGCTGGGTGCCCCTATTCAGTTGAATGGGGATCATTTTTGCCAGGCTGCATGCAAAGCCTCATAGTCCCACTTCGCTGTCACATGTTTTTACTGCTCATCCCTTTAAAACTAAATACATGTTAATCACACAGGTTCTGTGGCTGATTAAGGTGCTAATTAAACTCACTTAGTGCCTTATCTGCATTAAATTAGCTTCAGAACTTGTGTAATTAATATGTGTTCTGTTTTAAAGGGGTGAAGTGGCAACCCTAGATCTGAACCTCCTTTAGGAATAAAAAGGGATCTACAGTCCTAGTAGTCTAGAACTACGAAGCCTGATAGCAAGGAGGCTGGAAGATCTATGTGTTGATGCTAAAAACCTTTGATGGTAACCCTGTGCCTATTTTTTTTAACGTTACTTTTAAATAAAAATGAGCCACAAGCCCTGAAAATGTCCCCCACTATGCATATATATATATATATATATATATATATATATACACATACATACATACACACACACACACGTACAGTACATACTGTTAAATGTGACTGCATTCTGTATACATTGCATGCTTTTACCAGGGCATTTCAAATAAGAATGAAGGGTTAGCAAGGAGATTTTTTTTAGCAAGGCTGCAGAGAAGATTGATTTTGATAGATTACAGTTTCAAACTACCAGTCTAAATAAGAACAAAATACTTTAAAATGATATCACAGAGCTTCCAACACTTCCAGTAGCAGCAGTATACTATAGTCTTTATGTCTGATGTTGTAGTATTCTCATGGAATGGCAGCAGGAGAAGAACCCCATAGGGATATCGAAATACAGCTTTCAAGAAAGGTTTTCAAAATGCATTTTGGAAAATGAACCAACTGCTTTTGGAAAGTGGAAGGACCCCAGATAATAGCCTGGTTGGATGGCAAACAATCATGCAATTCTCCAGCTTTTTTTAAGAAGTAAAACTCCAGTTGGGTATACTTTGCTGTTGGCAAATTGTAGGAAGTTAAGCCACTAATCAAAGTGGTCATTGTAAGTGAAGTGTTTCCTAGCATACAAGAGTCTTGTATAAGTTCAGAATTGGCAGTCAGTTTTCCTTTCAATGGTTTTTATTGGTTTTTTGAATTTTTTAAATACAGGATACAAATTCGACTGTATTCTAACACAAAAACAGAATCGTGACATTGAACAGTAGTTAACACCAGTCTTATACAAATGAAGTATAACTAAAGTAGGTAATGTTCAAGATAACTTGTCAAAAGGAGTAGAAAAAAACATACATTCTGTGTCGGATGATTAAATAGTACACAAAGAGGCTACCTGTCTGTAATTCAACAGCCAACATCATTAAAAAGAGGTATATCATTAAGATACACTGATATCTTAACAAACGAGATGTGTACAGCAACTCATGGTACATAGGGCAGGGCATCCATGTGGAAGAGCCAAAAACAGAAATCAGAATGGAGAGAGAAAAGGAGAAAGTGGAGACATAATAGGAGGAGAGGACATCTAAAACGCCTGAGATCAGTTTATGAGGTTGGAAGAGGTTATAGTGAGGAGAAGTTGTTCATTGAAATCTCTGGGTGGGCGTGTTGGATCCATGGGGTCCAGGTTTTAAGTAATTTCTCATAAGTGTCTGAGAGGATGCTGGACGGTTTTTCGTTTATTAGGAAGAAGTCAAGGCGGTGGAGAACTTCTGTGAAGGATACAAACTGCTGTTTCCAGGCTTTTGCTATGATTTGTTTGGCTGCCAATAGTACATGAGTGGCTAATTTAAATTGATAATTAGACATGCAGGTTTTAAATGTAAGAGCGTGTACCAAGGGTCTCTCAGAAATGGGCAAGTGAAAAAAGATTGGAGTAGTTTGAGAACCTTTGTCCAGAATCGAGAAGGCATAGGGCATGTCCACCATATACTGTATGTAGCGTTACAGCCTCAGAAGCAAATATTAGGGGCTGATGGGTGAAGAAATGCTAAGCATGATGAGACATGTTACCATATTGTCACCGTTTTGAAGGCCATTTCCATAGTGAGGATATTGATGGAGCATAAGGTCAGAGTTAACCATATCTGTGACCAGCATGCATGGTCTTTAGTGGCCTTTAGGTCTCTTTCCCATCCGGAAACATAAGCGTGGTTGTTGGGATTCTGTAAGTTAGTTAATTGTGAATACAGGAACTATCTTATCTCTAAAGTTTAGGAGAGAGAGGCGTCCGGTGACATATGTGTTCGAATAAGAATAATTGTGTGGTCGAGTCTTTGTTGGAAAGGACTGAGTTTACCTAATGTTTGATCTGTAGATTTCGGAAAAGTTCAGTAGAGGGGGCTTGATGTTTGTCCCTTATTTCTGCCCAAGTGTAAACCGAATGGCCCGTGAAAAATAACAATTGGAAATTGAGGGAGATCCAGCAATGAAATGCGGTTGGGGATTCTAGACCAGGTGGAAAAAGAGGTTTGCCTATGAGGGGGAGGAGTGGTAGGTGAGGGCAAATGAAGCCACTGGTGTATTTTGTGGAGTCCCATATATGCAATGAGTGGGCTATAAGAGGACTAATAGAGGTAGGTCTGGATTTGGGGGGAGAGTCATAGTAGCAAAGAGAGGGAGATCAGGTGGCATGAGACCGCTTCCAGAGTTACCCATATGAGAGCTTGTTGTGCTGCATACAGTGAGGTTAAAGGTGCGACTTGAGCCACCACATAGTACTTGGAGAAGTTAGGGACTCCCAAACCCCCCCTGTTTGGCAGTCATTTTTCAAAGAAAACATCAAGAGGGTCCAGAGACACACCTGATTCTAAAACTGTATCCATTTCGGGGCATGGCTTGGTGCATAGAGCTGTAGGAAGTGCATCCCTGCAGCTCCCAACCTGAGATCCTCCCAAAGGGCTTTTCACCCTCCTTTTGGCACCACCGACGCCCATTATGGACAGGAACCAGCACCGGACCCCCAAGAGAGCAGCTGGGGGATGGTCCAACGCTGATTTAGGCCATTTCTTTGCACGGACCAGGACCGCAGCCCTACACGCTCCGGCCAGCAAGATGGTGCTGGTTTCTCTTGCTCCTTCTCCTCCGGACACAGTACCACCACAAGATGTGCAGGTGAGCTCTCACAGCCACCCTTCCTCTCCTGGGGATCCTGACAGACTCTCCCAAAGGTCCTGCAGCCCCTCTCAGGCGTCCATCTGTTCCTGTAAGAAGAAAAAAACAACTGAATACCTGAGCTCCTGCGCTGGACAGTGGACTCCACAACGTCAGTATCCCCACATGTGTATGGAAGGAATACAAGCTGTGCTGCCCTCAGTGGACCAGGGAAATCCAGATAGAACTGTTTATGAAAAGACAAAAAGAGGGCGCACGGGCCTATATAGACCCGTGTTCCCTCTTTTTGTCTTTTCATATACAGTCCATCTGTTCTGGGGATGGCTGGGACTTACAGTCCCACATCAGATCTCTTCATACATATATTAAATCTCTTCCTACAAAGGCTGATTTTGAACTTTGTGTGAAACGTATTGAGAATACACAAAAACAGGAGATTTCTGACCTTAAACAAGATATTTGTGTACGTGTGGAAGAGATTGAAAATACCGCTGATGGCCTCTGCAATGCCTTACAGTCCCATGAAGAGACACTTAATTCTCATATGGTCTTATTGCACCAACTCATGTATCAGCAGGATGATATCGAGAATAGGAACCACTGTAACAATATTCGGATCAGGGGTGTGCCAGAGTCCACAGAATCTACCAACCAGAATCAACCAGCTCCTGCAACAGTCTAAGGATACTCATATTGAGCTGGACTGTGTACATTGTACTCTAGGCCCCAGGAATCCTGACCCCTCCTTTGTCCATGATATCCTCTGCAGGGTCCACTATTTCAAGGTCAAAGATGCCATTATGCGTGCAGCTAGCACACAGGATACCATCTTATTCAATGAGATACCAGTGATGCTTCTCCCTGACCTCTCCTGCCAGACTCTGAACATGCTCAGGGCCCTGTGCCCCCTCACTCAGCTGCTACAGGATTGACACATCTGCTAACAGTGGCAGTTCCCTTTCCATCTCCGAGTTTTTCAGAATGGTAAATCTGCACCGTTCCGCACCCTGGGGGATCTGGCCGCTTTCCTTGGTACTTTTGAACTGCCTCAAGTGTCTCTTCCAGACTGGCCCTTTCCGTTCCCGACCCCGGGACTTCCATTTACTTCACCTTGGCAGCAGTCCGGATAGAAGAAGCTTTCCAGATTTTCCTCTCAGAAGATTCCTGATGGCTGATTTTCTTTCTGTTCGAGGCGTGAGGTTCCTCGTTTATGCATTTGAATTTGCACTTGCCTTTGCCACTGTTTTTGTTGGCTGGTTTCTGGGTTCTGCTGGTTCCTTGCTCTTATTTCACTACATTCAAATGTGTGCCTCTTAAATGTGTTTTTTCCCTTTTTTTGCTTGTTATGAGGGTTTACGATATGCATTCTGTATGAGGGGGCCGCTCTATTCTTAGGGTGACTTCCCTAGAGTTTTGTTTCCCCGCGGGGGGATCTAGGCTGGGACTGCACCATTGTGCCTTTGACGTTCCCCACCTAGGCTTCTCAGTGTACTTTGTTGCCACACTGTATGTTATCTAGACAGTTTTTTTGTCTGCTAGATTCTCTTTTTTGATCTCCCTTTATTTCTGTTTTTTCTTCTCCTGTCCTCTGTCTATTTACCTTCAGCGCTTTCTTTTCTTTTTTCCTTTTTCCTCTTCTACCCTCCAATTTGTTTTTTTTTAATTACTTTTTCTTGGGAGTCGGGGGGGGGGGGGCTTGCAGGGGCGCTGTTGGTGGTATACGTTTCCCTTGCTTTATCTTCCATATGACAGGTATGACACCCATTGGGTTTTCCTCTGTTAATTGTAGGGGATTTAATACCCCGGAAAAGTGGAGCCAGATGCTTTATCATTTTCACAAAACTGAACACAGATTTTGCTCCTCCAGGAGACTCATTTCCACAAGGATAGTGTGCCAGTCCTCCGGAATTGCTATTACACTCAATGATATCATAGCACTAATGCATGGGCCAAATCTAGGGGGGTGTTGGTTGCCTTCCATTGTACATTTAGCCCTGAGGTCTTGGACTCTTTTTTAGACCCGGCCGGCCATTATATTTTCCTTTAAATTGAAGTATCAGGATTTTGTTTTTGGCTGGTGAATATTTATGCTCCTAATCAAGACCAAGGCTCCTTTCTCTCTGCGGTTCTATCCGAGTTGTCCGCCTTCAAAGGGCCCATGTTTCATTGTAGGAGGTGATTTTAATATGAACCCTGTCTTCTGCTTCAGACACCTCCTCCAGCAGATCTTCTCTCTCCTTTTCGGTGTTATCCCAAATCAAGTCTCATTTGCATGACCTGCACTTGGTAGATGTGTGGCGGGTCCTGCACCCTTCAGAACAGGATTATAGCTACTATTCGGCGGCTCATAAGTCCTATAGTCGTATTGATTATTTTTTTGTTTCACTATCCTTACTTGATTCCCCTATTTTGGCTTTCCTTGGTCATTTCTTATGGTCCGACCATGCTCCTATTCATCTCACTATATAAAGGACAATCTCCCCACGCTTTTACATTGCTCTTCCTGGCGCTTGAATGATACCTTGCTTAAAGATTCCGTATGTTTCATGAGGGCTGTACAAAACTTTGTACTGGATCATGCCTCAGATGCCACTGGCCCCCTACCCAGTGGGAGGCCCTTAAATGTGTCCTCCGAGGAGTGTTCATCCAGTATGGCTCCCAATTGAAAACGGCTCTGACGGATGGAGGTTGTTTTCGCTTATTGCAGCGTTAGAGACCTCCCACAAGCGTACGCTGGATCCGGGGCTCACGGTGGACCTCTCTAATGCACGTCGTGACTTACTCCAATTATTAGACTCCTCCTCCCTTATCGCCCAAGATAAAGCCCGCAACACCCATTATTCTCTAGCTAACAAATGTGGTCAGCATCTGGCGCGGGTACTCCACCCTCACCCATCTCGTCGGCTGATCCAATATATACAAGCTCATGATAACACCAAAATCTCTCATAACAAGGGAAGTTCATCCGCATTTGAACGCTACTACTCTGAACTTTATAATTTGTCCCACGCTTTTTTCAGCTGTCTCCATGGATTCTTGCCCCCAGGCTATGACTCAATACATTGCTGAGACAGCATTATCGGTCTTTGATGTGCAGGACTCTCTCGACCTCGAGGAGCACTTTTCTGTTCCGGAGGTTCTTGGAGCAATTAAGGTCCTTAAATCTAGCAAGTGCCCGGGCTGGGTTTATCCAAAGATTCTACAAAACATTTTCCCCTCTGTTAGCCCCGCTTTTAATTTAGGCCTTTAATCCTATTGATGACTCTCATTTACTCTCCCCGGCCTTTCTTTCCGCTAATATTTCGGTTATCCCTAAACCAAGTAAAGATCCTTCTCTTTGCAGTAGTTATCGTCTGATTTCTCTGCTTAACTTGGATGTTAAGCTTTTTGCGAAACTTATGGTATTCCTTCCAGCTCTGATTCATCATGATCAGGTCGGATTCAAAGCTAGGGACAACACTACTAAAACAATCCACCTTATCTCCTTCATTAAACAACACAACTGAAGGCCTGCTTTCTCTCGTTTGATGCTGAGAAGGTGTTTGATCGTGTCGATTGGCGATTCCTGCACCTTACCCTAGAGCAAATAGGTATGGGTCCACGGTTCCTTAATAAGATTATGTCCCTGTACTCTCACCCCACAGCTTCGGTTCTTGTAAACGGTACGACCTCTTCGTCCTTTTCAATCTCGAATGGTACCAGGCAGGGTTGCCCTCTTTCTCCTTTACTTTTTATCTTGGTTATGGAGCACCTTGCACAGGCTATACGGGCTAATGGTTCTATATTAGGTATTCATACATCATAAACTGTCTCTTTATGCAGATGACCTCCTAATTTATATGTAACAACCTCTCATCTCTCTCCCCAGCCTGCTTCAGGAGTTCCACAGATTCAGTTTGTTTAGTAACTTTAAACTCAACATTTCCAAAATGGAGGCATTGAATATCTCTCTACCTGATTGCGTATTGTCTCAACTTCACTCCAATTTTTTGTTTTAATGGCGTCCGCAGGCCATTTCGTATCTTGGGTTACTGATTTCTTCTGATCTTACTGCTCTCTACTAGCTCAATTATCTGCCTCTGCTTACGCGCCCTCGCAAAGACTTGGCTTCATGGGGAGCCTCCTCTCTGCCCTGGTTTGGACGAATTAATACCCTTAAGATGGACACCCTTCCGAAACTACTATATGTTTTCCAGACTATCCCGATCTCTGTGCCCAAAAGTTTCTTCCTCAACTTGCGCTCATTATCAATCAGGTTTATTTGGCACCGAGGTTTTTCAAGAATGAAATACAAACTGCTCACCTATCCAAAGCTTAGGGGTGGAGTAGGTTTACCTGATTTTGAGTTGTATTATCAGGATGCCCTGTTGGCACGTGTGCTTGAATGGTTCCCCAGACCTTTTCATAAAGCCTCCTGCATGGTAGAACAGGACCTATCTCAAACCAACCTTCGGACTCTCCTCTGGGGTTACGATCATGACTTTCAACATCTACCTGGCCTGTTTCCCCAAGGGATGAGATCTTCTGTCTTGGGCCCTTTTGCCTGTACCTCTTGGCAGGTGGCCCGAGACTTTATCCACCCTCAGACAGGTCTCCCACTCCTCCCGGGTGGCCCTAGGGATTGGCTGACTGCTTTACATTTGTCTTCATATTGTAAACATTTACATTCCACTTCTCAAATTCATCGCCCGCTTATGGAATTTGAGCAATTGTGCTCCCTTTTGGAACCTCTGAGACATGTTCTGGCCTCCCGTTACAAAGTTTTGCATGCCGCAATTCATTCTGAACTTCCGCCCTTCACTGAAGTGTGGATTCGGGACATTGGCAGAGATATATCTGCTGAGGAACAGTTTACGTTGTTTCACTTCACACATAAATCCTCTATTTCTTGCTACTCTCAAGAAAATAATTTTAAGCTCCTCTCCGATGGTATAGGGACCCCTATTCCCTTCACAGGATTTTTCCATCCACTTCCAATCTTTAATGGCATTGTAACGCGGCTTTGGGCACTCAGTTTAATATTTGGTGCGAATGTGATAAAATTCGACCCTGTTGGTACCAAGTTTTTGAAGCCTATAATAAAATCTATGGTGAGTCCGTGACCTCTTTGCCGGAGATTGCTCTTCTCTTCATTTTACCAGGCTCGCTGGAGGCACAGAGGAAATGTTTACTAAGTTTCTTCCTGTCTGTGGCTCGTCAATTGATACCCTACCGCTGTGGGTTTATGCGATTAATGATATTGTGCGAATGGAAGAGATGTTGGCGTTTTCCAATGATACCTATGAAAAACATAAATTATTATGGGCGGTCTAGCTCCATTTTTCCTCCTCCTCGTCTCTTTGTGACTTGTGTGCCCCTGCTGTGCCTTCTTAGACCTGGACCGTTTGGACTGGTGGACCCACGGCTGTCTGGCTTGTATCAGTGCATTTGCATTCGATTTGTGCGATTGGATTGCCCACCCAGGGCCCCTTTGGAGTTGTTCCACTTTGGCTTTGCCCCCTTGTCTGTCCCGTCCCCGACTCTTCCTCCTTTCTTCTCTTTCTTCCTGTGCTTCTTCCTTCCTTTCTTTTCTCCTTTTTCCCTTTTTATTTCTTTGTTCTTTTTATTTGGTGGACTCTGCCCGGACATATGTTGCTGCTCTTCATGCCCTTTTTTGAGATTCTCAAGATATATGTCTTAAGTGTTTTCATGTTATTTATCTAGGTTTTCCTAATTTGACTAGTGAAATTCACTGACTTATATTATCTCTTTGGCTCATCTTCTGTTTGAGCCTGTTGATTGTTCATATGTGTATGTACTCGCTGGTTCCTTTTTTTCTTCTCTGTATACGATGTTATAAAACTTAATAAAGACAAATTTGCCTTTAAAACTGTATCCATTTCACTAAAGTTTGAGATTAATTTATAATATAAAAATGTACCAATATTATAGAAATAGTCACTGTCCTGGTATTATAACTATGGCACTACCTGCACAGAGTTTGCTTGTTCTCCTTGTACTTCTGTGGGTTTCCTCTGGGTATTCTGGTTTCCTCCCACACTCCAAAGACATGCTGGTTAGTAATTGGTTCCTGTCTAAATTGTCCCTAGTATGTATGGGCAGGAACTGATTTGAATATACTATATTTATGTAAAGTGCTGTGTAAATTAATGGCGCTATATAAGTACCTGCGATAAATAATTTTATATATATATATATATATATATATACAGTATATAGCCTAGTAATGCCATTAATTAAGTTGAAAGACGATTTTAATCTCTCATAACTCCTGCAGCTTTTGTCCAGGGGAAGGTAAAACAAAGCTTCTTGGCTAATTTTCCCACACAGAAGGAATAATAACTAATACCTGACAGTCTGACTAATTCCTTTGATCAAAATAATCTGTCAGCCTTTAGCAATTATAACTAATGATGTAACACCAGTTCTCCATACCCAACACAACCTTAAGCTGAAGATTAGTACATTATTTTTTTCTTGGGATATGGTTAATAGTGTGTACTCCATTATCTGAAGGTGGCTGCATCTGCCAAAAATCATCCCCAAAGTGACTTCTTCACAGCCGCCAGATACCAGTGTTGCCAACCGTCCGTGTTTTTACGAACAGCCAGTAAAAACCGGGCAATTTTTGCCCTGCCCATATATGCCCGTAATAGGAAGCCATTCCAGTGAAAAATGTCTAAGAAGGCTCGGCTCAGAACTGCACATGTGCAGTTCTGGAGCTGCCTGAGTCCTGAGACCACCAAAGTGTGTGCGTCTAGCGCCGGCATGGAGTTGGATCTGTTGTGGAGGAGGCTGTATGCGAGGTGAGCCACAAGGCACGGCTGGAGTGGCAAACTGGAGCCTCGTGTGTGCTGGACAGGAGCTAGCAAGGCAAGTGGGGTCAAGAAGCCTGCGAAGCTTGGGTGGGAGATTCCCCCCAGGCAGAGCCTCATGCCTCCTGACCTTACTGCTCCCTTCCAGCCCAGAGCCCCTAGTTTTACATGGAGTGACTGACGTGGAAGTATGTGATTAGGGGTTCGCATAGGGGAGGCTGCTGACCCTACATGTTCCTGGAGACACCCAGAGCCCCCACCTCCCAGAGGAGATCCTATCACTGGTAACCCCCCCTCATCCTTGGAGATCTCCAGAGGGCCTCTGTGTCACTGGAGATCCCCTGAGGACCACTCTTATCCCTGCAGGATCTCTGGAGAACCACCCTTATCCCTGGAGATCTCCCGAGGACCACCCTTATTCCTGGAGATCCCTTGGGGACCACCCTTATTCCTCCCTGGAGATCCTATGAGGACTACCCTCATCCCTTGAGATCCCCTGTGGACCACCCTCATCTCTGGAGACCCCTGGGTGCAGTATCAGCACAACCGAAGCCCCTCCAGTTATACAGTGGACAGGCTGTGGGGAGCGTTTTGCTGGTGAGGAGTAGGTAGCACAATCTGGTGGACGATAGATGTGACGCTCGAGTCCCTCTCCATTATGAGGAAGACCTCCAGCATGGAATTCACTTGAACTTCCAAGCCAGGGATAACTTCTGCTTTACCCACGTACTACTACCGACTGTGCCCACCAATGTGTCATCATCTACTTTGCCCACCTACTAATGCATTATGTACTCTTGGATCTAATGTTCCCTCCTTTTTTTAATCACCTACTCTGCCTACCAGGCATCACCTGCCCTTACTATATCAAAAATAACATAAGAAATATGTTCTTACTTTAATATATTTCATAAATGACATTGCTAATTGCATATTATACTTGTTTGTAGCTTAAATACTGACATTTGCACTTAAAACTGTAATTTGTTTAACTTTTGGAAATGTTAGTAAAAATTTGACTGTGCCAGTAAAATTTGGGTGTCGTGTCAGTGAATTTCAATCTGGTAGGTTGGCAACACTGCCAGATACTGCCCTGAGTGGATGTCTTCCAATGCTGTGAAGGTTAACACTGAGAAAAGTTGCATGCTTGCCCCCTTATGCAACTTTTTAGCAGAAGCCGCAAACTGCATGTAATAGGAATCACACCATTGCACATACCTATTGTGTTTGGTGCTGTACCCTGAAGAAATACATAATAAATAAAAACTAAAACTATGGGAGTTGTGATTTTTTTATGTCACACAATATTAATGTAACTGTTTGTCAAACACATGTTCAGTAAAAAAAACAGTAAATAGTTAATTTTAGGGCGCAATAAAAAGAAATATCCAACCCATTTTTGTACAATAAAAAATATGAGGTTGCATCCTGTAAATAGATACTCAATATGTCAAGCTTTAAAATTGCGTGCACCCCTGAATTGGTGACAGCTTCATTCAAATCTGTACCCAACACACAGGTTTACATATGCATATCCATTTATGTGGAGGCAAGGGGCTTTTTAATTTACTATTACAATTAAATTATTTTTTTTTACACGGGGCAAATATCATACTGTTGGTGACAGGTCCTCTTTAACCACTTCAATCAAAAAGGATCATAATACAGAGTAAATGTAACATAATGACAGCGCTTACATTATGCAATCATAAGAAAGAGAGCAATTGAACCAGTGTGAGATTATTATTATTTCAAGTAGTTATATAGTGCTGTCAATTTACTCAGCGCTTTATATATATATATATATATATATATTGTACATTCACATCGGTTCCTAACCCTCAAGGAGTGTACAATCTAAGGTCCCTAACTCACATTCATACATACACATACTAGGGCCAATTTTAGACAGGAGCTAATTAACCTACCAGCATCTCTTTGGAGTGTGGGAGGAAACCCACACAGGCACAGAGAGAACATGCAAACTCCAGGCAGATGGTACTGTGGTTAGAATTTGAACCAACAACCCTAGTACTGCCAGGCGGAAGTGCTAACCATTTAGCCACCGTGCTGCCCAAAGAGCTTTTTAAAAGCAGAGATAGAGTGTCACATAGGGGACATGACCAAACGAGAATTAAACCAAGGCTGAGTGAGACAATAAATGCAGCAATTAACAAAAAAGAAAACGTTTACATGACCCTTCCTGTTGGTAAAAAAGAAACACGTAGAAAAGTAAGACATTATATGAGATGTATTAACAGGAAGGGCCAGAGCACAAGAAGAAAGTGTGGGCTGAGAGTAAAGTAGTGGGGAAGGTAGAGGGAGAGAGGCAAGATGGTAGGTAGAGGAGCTTCTCCCTGAGAGGGATCCATGTGGGCAAGAGTTTAACCTGGTTGAAGGTGTGCAGCAAAAAAGGCATCAGTATATACACAATATTTTCAGGGTATCCAAATGGATTGAAAGGTTTCCTCCTTGTTGTACAGAGTGGCTGTAAGATGTAATTTTTTTTGTCACAATTTTATTATTAACTACATTTTAAAATGTTTCCCTTTTTATTTTACATACTGTCACAAGTGCATTACAGAGACATCATATGACTGGTGTGGCAGTGATCAGGAATACTGACTGGTGGCAGTATGTTAATAATAATTAATTTATTTTTTTTTATATACTGTGACCAGAGCAGTGTTGTGTTATCATAGTATCTATGGTTGCTTATAATAGTTATAAGCAATCATTTTTATGAGAGACATCTAATCATTCAAAACCATTCATTTAGTAGTATTGAGATTAGCTGTGATTAGCCACAGCTAATCACATGGTAGAGATGGGCTGTGAATGGCCCTCTCTGTACCAGGTGATCACTGTGACCAGTCACAGAGCTCATTACAAAAATACACAAAGAATGGCTATGACTGAAAGCCATTCTTTGTGTACAAATGTCATGTGACTGCTGTGATTGGTGACAGCGGTTACATAGTACTGGTAGTAGCCCAATATACCAATCTGTCATCTGCTCTGTCCCGTGAACACAGTGGGTGACAAATCACCCCGCAGTGTGGCCTTTAGAGTGCATGACTGAAAAGATATCATATGACATCCTCCCGTATCTAGGAAGCTTTTGCTCGCCTGTCAATTGACAATAGGCTGAACAGGAAGCCTTTAAGGAGACATCAGGGGTCGATTATACCCCTAATGGCACCTATGAATCCCAATGAAGCTAATCAACCACAGATGAAGTGCAATGTAGTGAAAAAATGATTGCTTCCACAAATTCCAGTGGCTTTACAGCCACCAGAAAGCCAAGTATACTTACACTGCTGCAGCGGACAGGAGTGCGTGTAAAAACCCTGATATAGGCCTTAAGTCAGTGGCAGCAAAAAGAGCCAAAGCCAAACCTGTTTTGTTTTGGAGAAAGCAGGGAATAGTTAGAAACCTTTTTTTTTGTTTGTGCTCTGTGTTCCATTGTGGAATTTTTTTTCACTACCTGTCTCAGAGATACAGGATGTAAAACAAATTATCCCTAATGTAAGAGAAAACCTCTTTTATACAGTTGATACTAGTGATAATCAAACTGAGCCAAATTTCCATCACTGGATGTTTGCTGAACCCTTGAGTAAATCAGCAGACCTCATAGTGCTTGAACCCCATAAAAGAATTTGTAATAGTTTTCTAGCTTTTTTCAAGTTAAATTCTTAAGCTTTTGGTAAAAAAATAAGGACATGCATTGCTGGGCACTGCCACAAGGAACATGTACAAATGCACAAAATATTTTTAAATAAACAGGGCAACATTAAAAATACAAACTCCCTCAATAATATGCTTGGAGATGCCTTAAACTTGCAGTGGTAAACCTATAGGATATACTCAGGCAAAAGTGATATTAACCACCTCCATGCATATAAGATAATGATGGGCGCAAGGAGGTTCTCTCGTTCTGGGAGGACATCATATGACGTCCTCCCACTCTAACCGTGCATGCGCGGCTCCGGGGGCGTGCAGAGCAGCGATCAGTGGTTCGCAGTGTCCCTCGGACACAGCAGATCACCGATCAACGAAAAGAGCCAAAGATGTTGGCTCGGTCATGTGATCAGCTGTGTCCAATCACATCTGATCGCATGTAAATAGGGAAATTCTGGTTATCAGTATTTCTTTCACGCTGACAGCTCATGAGGAGAGGAGAGCCGGTAATCGTCATTCCTCAGAGGGGACATGTACACTGATCATTGCACTGATGATCAGTGCACCCTGATGATCAGTGCAGCCCCAGCAGTGCCACCTGCCAGTGTCCATCAATGCCAGCTGTCAGTGCTCATCAATGCCACCTGCCAGTGCCCATCAGTGCCACATCAATGCCTACCAGTGCACATCAATGCCACCTATCAGTGCCCATCTGAGCTGCCTTTCAGTGCCACCTATCAGTAACAGTCAGTGCCACCTATAAGTGCCACCTATCAGTGCGCATCAGTGCCACCTATCAGTGCGCATCAGTGCCACCTATCAGTGCCCGGCAGTGCTGCCTATCAGTGCCACCTAGGAGTGCCAGTCAGTGCCGCCTATCGGTGCCATATATGAGTGCTGCCTTCCTTCAGTGCCCATCAGTGCTGCCTGTCAATGCCCATCAGTGATGTCTGTCAATGCCCATCAGTGCCACCTACCAGTGCCCATCACTGCAGCCTCATTAGTGCACATCAGTGAAGGAATAAAATCACTAATTTACAAAATTTTATAACAAAAACTAAGAAAAAACATTTGTTTTTCAAAATTTTCAGTTGTTTTTGGTTTGTTTAGCAAAAAATAAAAAACCCAGTGGTGATTAAATACCACCAAAAGAAAGTATGAACAGGAGCCAGGCGCTGTGTAGTTTTGTGATGAAAGTAATACACCTTATATGGAGGTGTGCCTTTAATAATTCATATGGTAAAAAATGGATAACCAGCCTGTGGCTTTAAGAAGCCAGGTTCCAAGATGGACAGCCCGTCCACTCAGAGGGAAGCAGTGGAGAGTAGAATGTCTGTGAGCGCAGGGACCACGTGCATCTGACGTCCCAGCGTCCCGGATCACGTCACCACGTTGTGGAGAGACGGAGGGGGGGAACTCTCGCTGGAGCCGCAGCTTTAGAAGGAAGAGGCCAGTTGCCGGGACAACATGTTTTGTGCGCATGTGCTCTATCAAGTCTCTTGATAAAGTGCAAGACTTGATAAAGCAAATGCGCGCAAGTCCCGGCAACCAGCCTCTTCCTTCTAAAGCTGTGGCTCCAGCGAGAGTTCCCCCCCGTACTCCATTTCTCCACATCTTGGTGGATGCTGGGACGTCGGATACACGTGGTCCGCATTTTTCTACACTCGATTTTGCCTTGTTTTATTTGGGTCTTTTTTTTTTTTTTTTTTTTTTTTTAAGCGGAATTTTTTTTGCTTGGCAGAATAATAATGCAAAACACAACATTGCGGCAAAAACACACTACCGTGCATTTCAGCAAATTCTACATTGAACTCTATTGTAGCAAAAATGCTGTTTTTTGCTTTTAAAAAAAGCCCCTGACCCTTTCCAAAAACACAGCAGCTCAAAAAAGCATACATGTGAACATGTTCCATAGGAAACCATGTTAAATGGACTGTAGTGCATTTCTGCAAAAAGCACTAAAAAAACACATTGGTGTGAACGGAGCTTAAGAGTGTGGTATGGATTATATAGCGTGGGGGAAATCCAATTTGTTTTTTCAAAGAGTCCCCCTTAAAAAATGTACCAGACCCTTATTCAGGAATGCAGTCTGGGTGGCCAGGAAAGCAGCTGGCAGCCAGTGTACTTCAGATTCTACATTAGTAATGATTTGGAATTAATTTTGTTAAAAAAAAATATAACATTTGCATTGCATGTGAAACATGGGAGATAACAGCAATTGTGGGCTTGATGCAGCTATGCCAGCTCTCACAATGCTTTTCATCACTCTTCACATCTCCCATTTCATATTCATTTACAGGTGGACTGAGGAGGTTTACAATGACTGTGCTAGGTTACTGAGCTCCTAGCAGCCTATTAACAGCTTTATTCCCTTATTCTCACTAGACTTCTATGAGCCTCTTCTATTATGGTGTTTTACAGATCATTTTTGTCTTCTTCTAACTGGCTTTAGGAGCTCAGGAGTGAAAACAGAGGGAATGGAAAAATACTTATAAAGGCAAGTAAATTAACCAGCTCAGCTCTTGTACCTGGATGTCCATTCTGTATGAGAGCAATTTTTAGATTCTGCTATGGGCCTGTTTTTTGGTGATTATTGTGTCATTGCTTAAAATAACAAGGTATTACATATTTTTTTCATATTTGGGATATACTTAACACTTAACTTATGATTCTTGAACCAATCATTGTGAAGTTCTTTATAAATAAATGTTTTGCTTGTTTTGTTTTAATGTAACACGGAAAAAGCTAGCAAACATGAATTTAAAGGGAAAACCTCCCAATAAATCATGATCCAATTTGCCCCTGTGAGGGAAAAAAATTGCTTCCTGATCTCCCATGAGGTAATCAGATACGCCCTTGATCAACAATCTCTGGGGTGACCTCTAAATAATAATATGCATTTATATATGGGCAGCACAGTGGCTCAATGGTTAGCACTTCCACCTGACAGCAGTAGGGTCATCGGTTTGAATCCCAACCCCAGCACCACCTGCCTGGAGTTTGTATGTTCTCCCTGTGCCTGTGTGGGTTTCCTCCAGTTACCCTGGTTTCCTCCCATATTCCAAAGACAAGCTGGAAGGTTAATTGGATCCTGTCTAAATTGTCCCGTGTATGCATGAATGTAAGTTAGGGACTTTAGATTGTACACTTCTTGAGGGTTAGGAACTGATGTGAATGTACAATATGTATGTAAAGCACTGCATATATTGATGGTGCTATATAAGTACCTGTAGTAATAATATTTTGTGCATTTAGGAATGCATCCAGCTGTCAGGGCTCCAGGTATGACCAGAAGTGTGTGGACTGACACAGGGAAACGCAGGCTTCAGGAGTGATATATAAGAATATAATTTATTAGGAACTACACAAGTATACAACACACAGTACAAACAAAACCAATCCTCCAACTAATGTCAGTATGTTCAGGAACACAGACAGGCGTAGTCAGGCTGGATAGGTAGAGTGGTCAGGCAGGCCGGGTCAGGAACAATCGGGCAGACAAGGTACAAATGGAGCAGGCAGGAGAAAGGACAGGAATAGCCGAGGTCAGTGCAGGCGGAGTTCGATCAGTGTCAGAGTCAAGCAGGGGAAACAGGTAGGCAAGCAGACGACAGGACCAGGTACAGGGGCTCATGGGAAACAAACACCAAGGCACTGACTGCAGGCCTGGCCATTGCTTAAATACACCTCCTGCAATCAGCCTCAGGTGATGGCTTGATTGCAGGAATGAGATTCTGGCTGCTGAGAGCACCTGCTGGCCAGCACTGGTACTGCAGTCCACAAGGCAGGTGAACCCCAGCACCACGTGTGCTGAGCCCATTCCTGACACCAGCTCTTTTTAAAACAATCTACTGAGTGGGTTAGAACCAGCTCTGAAGGGAGTTTATTCCACATTTTCACACCTCTTAAGTGAAGGTTAAATCTCTTTTCCTCCAGATATAAAGTGTGCCCTCTTGTCCTCTGTAATGACCTGAAAGTGAATAACTCTACAACAAGTTCATATGGACCACTGATGTATTTATACATGTTGGTCATATCCCCCTTAATCTCCTCTTCTCGAAAGAGAATAAATTTAGTTTAGCTAATCTTTCCTCTTAGCTGAGCTTCTCCATGTCCCTTATCAGTTTAGTTGCCCTTCTCTGCAGAGTTTGGCATTTATAGCAGCCCTTGTGTTCATGTCCTGGTGGATGGAGATTGGGGGTTCTGTGGTGGATCAGTAGAGCGACAGTCCATATAAATTATTTCAAGTTCTGTGGCCAGGATTCTTGGTGGTCCTTATAGTAGTATGTCATAATTTGATGTAGGCTACATTGCATGCTTTTAATTAGTTATGGATTAGGTCTCTTATAATATGCATTGTGTTCAATATATCACATATGCTCCGAAAAAGACAAGTGTTAGAAATGTGTTGGATCCTTTTATGTGACATCTGCTGTTTTGGACAAGCTAAAATCTACAAACTATATGATATGGCAAACGTTTGAAGTATATTCTATGGACTCTAAATGTTGAAGTGGCAATAATGCATGTTGTGTTTTTTATCATGATTATCTTGTTATAAAGGAAATGTGTTTTTACCCATGTTGTTACCACACTCAGTATATATGTGCCCTTAAAAAAGTCCTGGCTACAGTTATTGTTTTTTTTAAAGCGTTGAACTGTTTTGAGATGTGGACACATTGATTAAGCACAATCCTTGGTTTTATGATTTACAGTAGTGATGTCACTAAATCTCATGCCAAGTCTTGTAGGACTAGTAGTCAGAGGCACAGTGCCCTAGATGATCTCACACTGTCGATATATAGCTATGATGCTGAAGGCACAGAGGTGCCAGGGAGAACATCTGCGATTTTCCAAAGGGAAGTTCAATACAAAATGAACAAAATGATTTTTGTAGGCCAAAATAACATTTCTAAATGACATATATAATACACTATATTGCCAAAAGTATTGGTGTGCCTACCTTTACACGCACATGAACATTAATGGCATTCCGGACTTAGCCCGTAGGGTTCAATATTGAGTTGGCCCACCCTTTGCAGCTATAACAGCTTCAACTCTTCTCAGAAGGCTGTCCACAAGGTTTAGAAATGTGTCTATGGAAATGTTTGACTATTATGCTAGAAGCACATTTGTGAGGTCAGGCACTGATGTCGGACGAGAAGGCCTGGCTCACAGTCTCTACTCTAATTCATCCCAAAGGGGTTCTATCGGGTTGAGGTCAGGACTTTGTGCAGGCCAGTCGAGTTCCTCCACCCCAAACTCGCTCATCCATGTCTTTATGGACCTTGCTTTGTGCACTGGTGCACAATCATGTTGGAACAGGAAGGGGCCATCACCAAACTGTTCCCACAAAGTTGGGAGCATACAATTGTCTAAAATATCTTGGTATGCTGATGCCTTAAGAGGTACCTTCACTGGAATGAAGGGGTCAAGCCCAACTCCTGAAAAACAGTCCCACACCATAATCCCCCCTCCACCAAACTTTATACTTGGCACAATGCAGTCAGGCAAGTACCGTTCTCCTGGCAACTGCCAAACCCAGACATGTCCATTGGATTGCCAGACAGAGAAGCTTGATTCATCACTGCAGAGAACACATCTCCACTGCTCTAGAGTCCAGTGGCAGCGTACTTTACACCACTGCATCCGACACTTTGCATTGCACTTGGTAATGTAAGGCTTAGAGGCAGATGCTCGGCCAAGAAAACCCATTCCATGAAGTTCTCTACCAACTGTTGTAATCAGAAGGCCACATGAAGTTTGGAGGTCTTTAGCTATTGACTCTGCAGACAGTTGGCGACTTCTGTGCGCTTCAGCATGCACTGTTCTCGCTCTGTCATTTTACGTAGCCTACCTAATCATAAGTGAGGGAGGTTAAAAAGCCAATGACGATCAATGTTATGGCGCATGGGCATGGATATTTTAATTTTTTTGCCACTGACACTTCCACTGATCACTGGTGATTGTAGTATTGATTTGAGGGAATATAAAATTACACTGCCCACCAATATTTTAGGATTGTTTCGGGGAGAGATTAAAGTGCCAATTACCCTGCTGAACCAGCTGAATTTTAATCAATGTATTGCAAGCGTTACTTAAGAAACAATTGGCCTTATCAGGTAATAAAAGTATAAATTGAAATTCCCCTTTCCTGCTAAATCTTTCTTAAAAGAAAGATGCAGACATGAGAAAATCTAAGTATAAAACAAGTTACAGGTTACAAAACGTTTTAAAATATAAAATGAACTTTTAAAAAGAGTGCACTAATGAATATTTTGTGATAGCTGCACTTTAAGAAATGTAACAAGTTTGCAATATACAGTGAATGATAGAGAACATAACATTGATTTACACTTCTTCAAGTGCCAGTATATTTTGCTGCATTTTACATATAAAAATAAACCTGCGGGGCACATACAGCAGTAATTTGATTGCACCTCTGCTCTTTTTTAATCAAATTCCTCAAAGCATTGCATGTTTTTTTGAACAGCAGTGCACACAAAACACTGATGTTAGAGCTGAATAGATGTCATTGGCATTATGAGTTACTCAACATGTTAAATGCCTGTTGCTCTATTCTAATGCTAAACACTCATGCCCTGCTCCGACTCATTAGAGTTTGGTGAACCTGTAAGTAAAATTAATTGATGAAGACAAAAGCTTTCCATCAGAAGTTACATCATTCTCTGGCAGAAAACTTTATTACTGTGTAAATGGCCACAGATGATCCAAGAAGTAGTCTAAAAGGGGGTACAAGCGGCGCTCTTACGCTGTCTTTTCATAAGAAAAATGGCTTCGAAAGGAGACAGATGTTTGTTTAGGCAGCTAGAATGTTTCTAGTTATGGCTGTGAAGTCTGAACAGGTGGGTTACATGGCCACCCACCAATCCATTTATGATGAAATTAGATGTTTTAAATTTTTTTACTGGACATGTTTAATAGCAAAAAGTCTAAAATATTGGTTTTTTTCTAAAAATTGTTGTTTTTTTTGCTTATAGTGCAAAAAATAAAAAAACGCACAGGCAATCAATTACCACCAAAAGAAAGCTCAATTTGTGGGAAAAAAAGATGTAAATTTCATTTGGGTGCAGCGTTGCATGACCGCATAATTGTCAGTTAAAGTAACGCAGCGCCTTAACACAAAAAATGGCCTGGTCATGAAGGGCGGTAAATCCTCAGGAGGGCAAGTGGCTAAACTAGCAATTGTTTTGTTTACATTCTGCTGACAGCAGGGAATCCTGCTGACAGCAGACCAGTCATGGTTCACACAGAATTCAGATTGAATCCATATTTACGATTCGATTCAAATGCTAATACTTCAAACAGGGGCGGACTGACAACTCATGGGGCCCCCGGGCAATAGGGGATCATCTGGCCCCTGTGTCCTTCCCCAAACTCCAAAAAGTCTATGAAAAAGGTACCAGGGGCATCTCATGGGGCCCCCTACTGACCCCGGGCCCTCGGGCAGTGCCCAAGTTTCCAAATCGTCAGTCCGCCCCTGACTTCAAAACATTTCTAATCTTTTCGAATATGAATAAACAAAACTAAATTAAATGAAACAAATTCTGAAAATGAGTCATCAAAATGTAACAAATGCAGCGATACTAAATTAGTAACATAACAAATCTATCCAAAACTAAACAAATTTTTAGTTCTGCATATGTCTAATACTGTAGATACTAAACGTTTTGAAAACAGCTTTAAAAAGGCTAGAAATTCTGATCTTCTTTTCCCCCATTTTTTAGAGTTCATGAACACTGGCTTAAAAAAACGCTGCTTGAACAGGAGTTTTGCATTTTGCTTGTAGAAGCAGCTCAAAGTTATCCTATGTGTCCATGCACATTAGAGCATTTAGAGGACTATTTTAACCCCTTCACACTGGCGCCTCCCGGCCCTTTAAGGGTTTCAGAAGCCGGGAGGCGGGGCGAGGTTTAGGGTCATGTGACCACCGTGACACGCCGTCACGGCGGTCACATGATCAGGAAAGGTCCTGATTGAAAGAGGAGATTGGGACCTTTCCGTGAGTACCGGACATGTGTGCTGGGAACGCGCATGGTGCGCGCTCTCAGCACATACAGTATGTTCTTTTTTAATAGAATGCAAATGTACGGCTGCTCGGCGTCTAGGCCCAGAAGCTGCGTTCAGCCGGCGTGAAGAGAATAAGCACAGAGTTTAGAGGCAAAAAAAAACACTTCTATTTTGCATTTTTGAGAGCAGTTTGCGGGCAGAAAAAACACTAAATGCGCCTATATGCACCTAAACGCTAGTACAGTACTGGTGTTTTTTTTAAACCAGTGTGCATGGACTCTTTGTGTGATTGATAAGGAGTGCATCACATGCTACAACAAGTATGTTATGGCAGCACAGCATGTGTATAAGATGAATCCTTGTCACTAAGACACATAACATCTTCATTTACATTATCAAGGGCTTAACCGTAAGGCTGCTAAGAAATTAAGAAATAGAAAGCATTTTCAAATATTTTCACAGAAAGAATATGCAATGGATGAAATATGTTGAAAGAATGCATATTGTTCCATTTAATGAAAGACTCCTGTAATCTCTTTTATACATTGTCCTCTGCAAATAACAGAGCAATGAATAGATGAGAAAACTTGGATGATTTAAAGGACCATAATAATTTAATAAAGGATTTGCTAAAGCAGGCTTAAAGTGCAATCTGGTATAAAAGAGAATAAATAATGAGATCTGAAGATTTGGAATAATTCAATTTAATAACATATAATGACTGCTCAATTCTCAGACCTAGTCAATCACATTATCTGGTAACGTCTCATCTCTTGTAAGTTAAAAGCTGACCTAATGTGAAGATATCCACTTTCTGAAAAATGAAACAGAGAATGGAATTGCTCAGTTTTACCCTTCTGTGTCGCCAAATGTTCCATTTTATGTTACATCATATTTGGCTGCTTGAGTGTTGCCTTTTTTTCTTTGGTTATTCAGCTACATGTGTTTAAACAAGGCAGTTAGTCTTTTATTCCTGTTTCTTTTATAATAACCAACAGATGGTTTAGAAAAAAAAATATTTGAAAAAGTTTCTGTGTGACACACATAAGTAAACATCACAAAAATAGCATTGGATGAATGTTGAACACTAATAATTATGCACTAAAAACATAATATTCAAAGCAATCTTAAATCTTAAGTTTATTTATTTCTTTTTTGTAGGATACAGCACCAAACACACTACGTATACGCAATGGTGTGTATCATCCCAGTACCTACAGGCAGTGTTTTTGGTAAACCGCTAGATACTGCCCTGAGCGACTGTCTTCTGGCTCTTTGAGAGTTAACAGTGTGATAATTGTGCGCTTAGACACATGAACGCTGACCACCATTTTGTTAAGGTCTACCATCTTGTATCATGATCTGAAAATATCATTCTCACTCCGTCTAGTCCCCCCCCCTCCCCTTTGAATGGAATGTGGTCTGTGTGTGCACTGGGGTAACAAGTGCATAAGGCACAGCTTGAAAAACGTCATGGTTGTAATCCCTTATTAACCACTTGCCTACCAGGCATTTATACCCCCTTATTTACCAGGCCAATTTTCAGCTTTCAGCGCTGCCGCACTTTGACAATTGCGCGGTCATGCAACATTGTACCCATATGAAATTTTGATCATTTTTTTCTCACAAATAGAGCTTTCTTTTGCGCTATAAATAAAAAAAGTGCAAAAAATTTGAAAAAAAAAAAAGTTTCTTTGTTTCTTTTATAAAATTTTTCAAACAGGTATTTTTTCTCCTTCACTGATGTGCGTTGATGAGGCAGCACTGATGGGCACTGATAGGCGGCACTGATGGGCACTGATAGGTAGCACTAAAGGGCACTGATAGGCAGTACTAATGAGGTGGCACGGATAGGCGGCACTGATAGACAGCACTAATGAGGTGTCATGGATAGGCGGCACTAATATGCAGCACCGATAGGCGGCACTGATAGGTGACACTGATTATGGGTACTGATAGATGGCACTGACTGGCATCACTGCTGGGCACTGACTGGCGGCACTGACTGGCACAACCCCTGGGCACTGACTGGTGGCACTGACTGGCAGCACTGGTGGGTGGCACTGGTGGGTAGCACTGGTGGGTGGGCACAGGTGGGTGGCACTGGTTGGCACAGGTGGGTGGGCACAGGTGGGTGGCACTGCTGGGCACAGGTGGGTGGCACTTCTGGGCACAGGTAGGTGGCACTGCAGAGTGGCACAGGTGGGTGCACTGCTGGGCACAGGTGGGTGCACTGCTGGGCACGGGTGGGTGATCTGCTGGGCACGGGTGGGCGGAGCTAGTGGGCGCACTGCTGGGCACAGGTGGGCGGAACTTGTGGGTGGCACTGCTGGGCACCGATCATCAGGGCACTGATCATCAGTGCCCTGATGATCGGTGCCGATCCCCGCTCTGACAACTGCCGGTTCTCGGCAGTACTTTCCTCACGATCTGACAGCGTGAGGAAAGTGCAGCCGAGAACTGGCACTTGCATTTCCCTCTGATCAGCGTGTCATTGGACACCGCTGTGATTGGCCTTTTACCACATCACGTGATCAGCTGTGTCCGTAGGACACAGCGATCACGGAGATCGCCGGGTGCGCGCCCCCTGGGGCGCGCAGGAGAGCGCGTTCTGGGAGGACGTCATATGACGTCCACTCAGAACTGGCCGGCCGCAGTGCAGCCGTCATTCGGCTATCTGCGGTCAGCAGCTAGTTAAGCCTAGTGCCAGAGTGTCTGACGAACACTTTCCTTGGCCAGGTCGTAAAACTATAACTCAGTCGGTCACTTGACATGTAAGCATTACAGCAGGGGCCACAAAACGTACATCCCACATGAGTAATTTTTCATACAAATTCCTAACTTCAGCAGGAACTAGGGCACATTGATATAAAATATATATTCAGATAGGTCATTTTAATACGAGTCACATGACACCTTACATCCCTATGTAGCATCTACAAGAGGGTAGAAAGCAATATATTTTTATCCGCAGTGGCAGGATTTGCCATAATTGGTATCTGGACGTTCGGAATATGATTCTGCATATTAATCTGCCAGTTGCTAGGATGCTACCTATACCTATTGAAGGTTAGTGACCATGGTATAAACTTGTAAGGGATTTGGTCATAGCCTGGGTCCCCGCCTAACACCCATCCCCAAATGAGGTGATTGGTCCTTTGCTTTCAGGAGACACCCCTTTGGGTTACTAGAAAAAAGGCTGACATGCCTGGAGAGAGGTAAGAAGAGATACCTCCCTTTTAACATCAGGAACATCTTTGGGAGAAAGTCAACCTTTTTGTTCGGACGACTGGATTCTGCTCAAACCAAGGACTCTTGCAAGTATTCTGCCTTCTGAAACTTCTTTCTTTTATTTCTATGTTGTTTTATTGCTCTCTCTTTTTATATATATATATATATATATATATATTTGTTACATCTTTTCTGTAAATATTTTAATTGCACCATTTTGACCTTTTTAGTAATAAATCCTATTTTCTGAAAAGTGTTGAAACTGTCTCTAAAGCTTCTAATGCAAACTAAAAGAATCCCTGTCTCTGGAGAGTGCTACTGTATGTATTAACCCTCTGCATACATCTGTCTGCGCTGGCACAGATGCTTATTCAAACATCATAGTGTTACTGCTAAGATTTGTGAGTTTCCTCCTTCTCTGTAAAAAGGTGGTGGTGGCAGTGTGAAGGGTTAATTGTGTAATTAACCTGACCCAGTAACAATCGCTCTCAGGCTGCTGGCACATAGATTGTGGTCCAGCGAGCTGGAAAATCTTTGTGCAGGGCACAGCTAAGAGTGGCATTGTTACGCAAGTGGCAGTCTTAGATTGGCTGGTCCTTCCTCCACAAGTTGGTGAGAAGAGCTCAGGTCTGACACCGCGCACCGTCACAAACAGCAGCCACTGCTACTGAGAAAAGTTGCTCTGCTCACTCTCCCCCTTCTTCCCTCTTGACCATTCCTATTACTTGTATTGTTATTCTCTCACAATGTATCATGTTCTGTTAATGGGTAGTGGAGAACCTGTCATTCAACTGCACATTCAAAAAAGGCAATGTGAAAATATTAAAGTGTTACTACACCCGCAACAGTAAAATCAGTCTGTATATGCAGTAAAGCATGCTTGTTATACTCACTGTGGAACCTAAGGGGTTAATCCTCTGCATTTATAAAAAGGCTGTTTGATCCTGTCTTCTCAGTTCCTCCCCTTTTTCAAGCAACCACCTCTTATCTCCTAATAGGACAGACTGAACCGTAGGCATTTGCACATGCTCAGTTTGGTGTGTATTGCTAGGGAGTTTTTATTTTTTCTTGGGAGAGTGCATGTAATCAGCACAGGGCCAATCAGTACTGGTCAGTCAGGGGTTTTGCATCCTCCTAGAGCAGAAAGAAAACTCCTCCTATAAGACTGCTCTAACTTATGATGATAAAAGGTATTTAGCAGTTTATATCGACTAAAATAATTAAATTTCCATGTTCTGTGTACTGTGGGAGACCATATATAGTGAATGCATCATCCTGGGTTTAGTAACACTTTAACTAAAACAATATGAATAGCAAAGTGGGCAGAAGTGGGTGGGTAAGCAGTGCAACTTTTCCCGGTAGCAGCAGCTACTACTAATCTTTACAGCACTGGAAGAGAGCCACTCAGAACAGTATCCCACAACTCTGACAGAGGGTGTTACGGTCTGGGGTCAACCTCAGAGACCAGTAGCTATAGCAGTCAAGAGATTCCCATCTACCAGCAGAATAAACAATACGAGCAGACCACCCTAGCTGGTGACACAGACTCATCTGAGGGGCAGGGTATAAGCACTAATCAGTCTTACCAGAGCTCCTCATGGGTTTTGCTGCAAGCTAGTGCCAGGTCGGGGTCTTCAGGATCGCCCACCTGCAGAGGGCAGAAGAGAGCCACGTTGAGACTGAGAACTCGCAGGAGAGGAAGAAGGATCTGACTTCATTACAAGTGGCTGTGAGTACAAGAGGAAAGGTGGGGGGCACAACTCTACTGTATGGGGACACTGTGATGGGGGCATCTGATGCAAGGGAACATCTGATGTATGGGGGCAATGTGATGGGTACATCTGATGTATGGGGACACCTGATGGATGGGGACAATGTGATATGGACATCTGATGCATAGGGACACCTGATGGATGGGGACAATGTGATATGGACATCTGATGCATAGGGACACCTGATGGATGGGGACACTGTGATGGGGAGACACCTGATGTATGGGGACACTGTGATGAGGGACACCTGATGTATGGGGACACTGTGATGAGGGACACCTGATGTATAAGGACACTGTGAAGGTGAGACATCTGATGTATGAGGACACTGTGATGGGGAGCACCTGATGCACAGTATATAGGCACTGTGATTGGTTGAAGATAATATATATGGGCAGTGGGCATGCAGGCTAGTAGTGGCCCCAGTGCATTACTTTGCCCAGGGGCCCATGATGCTATTAAGTTCACAATGGATCCCAGCCTTGACAGAGGGACTGCAGAGATAATTTTTACCAAAAATAGCTACCGGCAGGTAATGGGATATACACAATTACACATAACCAGTATGTTTGGTGATACATCCCCAAAATAAATAAACTTCAGCTTTATCCACTTGCTGATCGCATAACCTAGTTATATGGCAGCAGAGTGGTTTTCATGTGGCAGATCATGTACCTAGTACATGACCCAGTACTGTCGGGTCGGGGGGAGTGTACGCGCACCGCTGTGACCCGGCTGTGCTGTGATTAGACACAGCACAATCCGATCAGCTGGCACCTGCTGATCGGTGAAGAGAAAGACAGAACAGTGCTCTGCCTATTGTAAAGAAGGAAAATCTCTGCCCTGCTTGGGGGATGTGCTGAATTTTGTTTCTCTGCAAAGCAGGGAATAAAAATCAGCACATCCCTCAGTGAAGGCACCACCCACATAGTACACACACTGGTTAGGCCCACATTTAAAACTTTGATCACCCTAGATATTTAACCCCTTCCAAGCCAGTGCTTGTACAGTGACAGTGTATATTTTTAGCACTGATCTTTGTGTTAGTGTCGCTGGTTCCCACAAAGTGTCAAACGTGTCAGTTAATGTAAGATTGTCTTCCGCGATATCACACTCCAGTTATAAGTCACTGATCATTGCCATTACTAGTTTAAATATAAATAAATAACAATTACAGTATATATATCATAGTTTGTAGATGCTATAATGTTCGCGTAAACCAATCAATATATGCTTATTGAGAGTTTTTTTAATGTAGCAAAATACATATTGGACAAAATTTATGAAGATATTTGATTTTGTAGTTTTTTTATAGGATATCTTTTATAGCAGAAAGTAAAAATTATTGTTTGTTTTTCAACATTTTTGGTCTTTTTTTTCATTTTTTGCACAAACATTTTTTTTGCACTTATATCAGCACAAGGGCCTATGCCCCCTGGATGTTGGCCTGTGCTGTGACTGTCTCTTTGCAGGATTGGGATCTCTCTTTGCTAACTATATGTTAGCTAACTATATGTTGCTATCTATATGTAACTATATTTGCTAACATAACATTCTCCATGGCTTCTCCATAGCCTTTCACATCTGTCACATATGCTCAGGGTGAACCTGCACTCATCTGTGAAAAGCACAGGGTGCCAGTGGTGGACCCGCCAATTCTGGTGTTCAATGGCAAATACCAATCAAGCTCTATTGTGCCGGGCAGTGAGCACAGGGCCCACTAGAGGGCGTCATACCCTCAGGCCACCCTCATGAAGTCTTTCTCTGATTGTTTGGTCAGAGACATTCACACCAGTGGCCTGCTGGAGGTCATCTTGTAGGGCTCTGGCAGTGCTCATCCTGTTCCTCCTTGCACAAAGGAGCAGATACCGGTCCTGCTGATGGGTTAAGGACCTTCTATAGCCCTGTCCAGCTCTCCTAGAGTAACTGCTTGTGTCCTGGAATCTCCTCCATGCTCTTGAGACTGTGCTGGGAGACACAGCAAACCTTCAGGCAATGGCACGTATTGATGTGCCATCCTGGAGGAGTTGGACTGCCTGTGCAACCTTTGAAGGGTCCAGGTATCGCCTCATGCTACCAGTAGAGACACTGACACTATCCAAATGCAAAACTAGTGAAAAACAGTCAGAAAAGATGGGTAGGGAAAAAAATGCCAGTGGACTCCACCTGTAAAACCATTCCTGTTTTGGGGATCATCTCATTGTTGCCTATCTAGTGCACCTGTTGTTAATTTCATTAACACCAAAGCAGCTGAAACTGATTAACAACCCCCTCTGCTACTTAACTGACCAGAGCAATATCCCAGGAGTTTAATTGACTTGATGCTATACTCTGATTAAAAAGTGTTCCTTTAATTTTTTTGAGCACTGTATATATATAATGTGTCTTTCTGTCCTAAATGTGCATAAATAATAGTTTTGTTCTATATATATATATAGTTGTGTTCAAAATAATAGCAGTCAGACATCACTAACCTGATCAATCACTGTTTTTGGTAGAAATTATATTTCTACGTGGCAAATAATTTACTAGCAGGTGTAGTAGAGTAATAGAAATCCAACTGATCCAACAGTCATGACATGCATGCTGCTGATTCTGTGTAATTGAATCACTAATTGAAAGGGGCATGTTCAAAATAATATCAGTGTGGAGTTCTAGTAGTGAGGTAATTCATTCTTTGAAAAACAGGAGGCAATTATTGCCCTTATTTAAGGAAGGAAGGCAGCAAATGTTGTACATGCTGGTTACAGTGCATTTCTCTCTGAAATTCTGAAAAAAATGGGTCGTTCCAGACATTGTTAAGAAGAACAGCGTACCTTGATTAAAAAGTTGATTGGAGAGGGGAAAACATATAAAGAAGTGCAGAAAATGATAGGCTGCTCAGCTAAAATTATTGCAAATGCTTTAAAATGGAAACCAAAACCTGAAAGACGTGGAAGAAAGCGAAAAACTACCATCCGAATGGATAGAGGAATAGCCAAAATGGCAAGGACTCAGCCAACAATCAGCTCCAGGAAGATCAAAGAAGGTCTAAAGTTACCTGTGAGTACTGTTACACTTAGAAGACGCCTATGTGAAGCCAAGCTATCTGCAAGAAACCCCCGCAAAGTCCCACTGTTGAAAAAAGATGTGCTGAAGAGGTTACAATTTGCCAAAGAGCACAATGACTGGCCTAAAGAGAAATGGCGCAACATTTTGTAGACTGATGAAAGTAAGATTGTTCTTTTTGGGTCTAGTGGCCAGAGACAGTTTGTCAGATGACCCCCAAACACTGAATTCAAGCCACAGTACACTGTGAAGACAGTGAAGCATGGTTGCGCAAGCATCATGATATGGGGATGTTTCTCATACTACGGTGTTGGGCCTATTTATCGCATACCAGGGATCATGGATCAGTTTGAATACATCAGAATACTTGAAGAGGTCATGCTGCCTTATGCTGAAGAGGAAATGCCCTTGAAATGGGTGTTCCAACAACGACCCCAAACACACCGGTAAACGTGCAACATCTTGGTTCCAGACCAACTTCCTCTTCAGTTATGGAGTGGCCAGCCCAATCCCCGGATCTTAATCCAATAGAAAACTTGTGGGGTGACATCAAAAATGCTGTTTCTGAGGCAAGACCAAGAAAAAGAGAAGAACTGTGGAATGTAATCCAATCATCCTGGGCTGGAATACCTGTTCACAGGTGCCAGAAGTTGGTTGACTCCATGCAACAACAGATGTACAGCAGTTCTCAGAAACAGTGGTTATACAACTAAATATTAATTAAGTGATTCAAAGGAAAGCAAAATCTTCAAACATTTTTCAGTTTATATAGTGAATGTTTGAGTTTGTAAAGAAGAATACAAACACTGCTATTTTTTTGAACAGTCTGATAATATATATATATATATGTATGTGTGTGTGTGTGTGTGTGTGAAACTGCAACTCTTTTTAGTTAAGATTTTACATAATTGTATAATAATAATAATAATTTACCCTCCAAGACATCTATAATGTTGTCACAAAGTCCAGTTTGTTATAGCGAATGTTAATCTTTCCCTATAACAAATGAGTTACTTTAGTTTCAAGGAAACTCAAAATAGTCAAGACTTATCTTAGAGTGACACTCAGTGGCAAAATGGTGGTAATACTAAAACAAACAATGGGTGGAGTCTGAGACAATGTTACCAATCAAGAGAAGGTAACACCTACCAGGCTACCCCCTAGGCTGGTATATTCAAATTTTATGAATATAGTGCATGCCCAGAGATAAAAGGGAACGTCAGGTAGCCAGAGGGGATTCAGCCCCATCCATCTGATCATATAACCTTCACGGAGGTCATACAGAGATCACAGCCATCTGATCACAACATTCCAATGGGACACAACCTTCCATCTGACCGTCCATCTTCCTGCATATCTGGCACACAACTCCAGCATGTCCAGATGCCGTTTTGTGAGAGCTAAACTCCACCCATCAACCGGCAGTCATCTTTGATTTACCTGAGAATTGGAGGGTAACTATTAACTATATCCTAGTAATTCTAGAAGTCCACATTAAGAAGCTTTCGTGGTACTAATTTTGTGGTAGTTTAATCATCTCATTACGATAAAATAACCACCACCTTTATATAGTTTAATTTTAGCAGTAGTATTATTCTTATTTTGTTCTTGGGCCATATTGGCATATGGTTTTGCATATTTTGACGCTTATTCCTTCCGCTGAAATTCCATAAAACACAGACCATTGTCTGGTGCCAATCTTCACGCATGGTGAAGATTGGCACCAGACGGACTATTTAAAAGGTGCCTCTGCCTGTGCTGAGTGCTGACTGGTCTTCAGCTGTTCCCCGTTTCCTGTTCATTCCTGTGTGATTTCTTTGTTGCTGACCTGGCTTGTTCCTGACCTGACTCTGATTACTCTCCTGCTTGATACTGGTTCCTGACTTCGGCTCTGCTCCTGACTTTGGCTTGCTTCTGATTTGGTACCTCGCTGTCCGCCCATTGATGACCCTGGCTATTCCTTTGACACTGCTCCTGTCTCCCATCCCTGCTTCCTGCCTTGCTCTGGTGCACACATGGCGACCTACCATACCAGCTCTGCATATCACTACTGATCCTGAATCGGAGGTTCATCAGTCTTCCAAAGTCTCCAACTGCAAGAGCTGCAAACAACATCTGCTGACACTCTTGTCCCCCTGGTCCCTAGACACCCTCTGTTCAACTTCCAGTGGGGTCAGGGCTAGTGACACAAGTGAGGCCAACTTTGTCATTTCAGTCTCCAATCAGGTACGTGACAATGGCGTTTGTGACTTGTTCATGGTGATAGAGACAGTGAATGAACATATCTGATGCTCTGTATCTGTTTATGCTTTGTTTTAGTGTACTGTTGGAAGGTAGAGTCTATATATAGCATTAAAGTCTATAAAAATATCCAAATTTTCTCTATATAAGCTTCTAAGTATATACAGCTGTGCTGGTCGAGAGTGAAAGAAAGACCCACTTTTGTTTTATGGACTCCTTGATAATTGTACACTATATAGAGGTGGTCAGTTTGATGTTTTGGGCTTATTCTAGTTTGGAGATCTTGCTTACATGAAGCCACCTTACCTGCATTTGTATTTGTTTCCTTATATTCCATCTAGTTTGGATATTTGATAACTGAACCTGTAAGCTGTGATCCACCAGTTGAACATCGAGATATTGCCTTTTTGTGGATAGTGTATCTTTCCTGTGCACTCCTGCATCTGCCCCCAAGACCTTTTAACCATTTGTCTTCTACATATGTCCTGATTAGGCAAGCATGCTGCCACTTATAATATAGACACAATATAATGGAATTTTTTGTATCTTATATTGTATATTTATACATGTGTTTATACTTTAACAGTTCTTTGGCAACACCCACCCAATCGGTCCTGAGGAAGCAAGAAAAGTTTGTGAAACCTGCGTTGACCTTTTTTTTTTTAAATGTAGATCTTATGTTTATTTGCACTGGAAACAGCAGATACTGCTACAAAATAACTATATAATAAGGTGTTCATCAGTTCTTGGCAAGTAACCCACAGGATGCTCAACTTCCATGGACACAGCTTCTCACAGGCCAAGCTTGGTCCTTCTCCAATGTCTCCTCTTGGAGTTATACCTGATCTTATTGCCAGTTTTCATTCTGATCGACTGCGGGATTGGTCTATTCTGTTTCTGCTTCTTGGCGAGAAACCTCCTAATTCTGAAGGTCTTGTGGGACGACATAGCGAACCGGCAGACCCTGTCATCACAATGCAAGCTGAGAAAGAACCACGTTGACCTTTTGAGTATGGAAACGCCACTGGCAGTGACCTGAAAAACATCACACTACAATAACCTACTCCTCTAAATCTATAGTAGTGACATACAGCTGAAACTCAAAAAATTAGAATATCGTGCAAAAGTTCATTTATTTCAGTAATGCAACTTAAAAGGTGAAACTAATATGAGATAGACTCATTGCATGCAAAACAAGATAGTTCAAGCCGTGATTTGTCATAATTGTGATGATTATGGCTTACAGCTCATGAAAACCCCAAATCTCATGGTTGGATGACAGCTATCCCAAATCGAATGTATTGAGTTAGGTGTTGCAATGTTTTTATGGAAATATTTTTTTAATTATGTGGAAATAAAAATGATACATTTTATGAAGTTGCCTCATGTTCTGCCAATAAAATCTTTTTTTTGGTACCATAGTTCAAAATTACAATATATATATCGTTTTTGGGATGTAGCATGGTGATGGTCTACCCAATTCCTCCATGTTGATATAAAATTCACTATTTATTCCAGCTATGGATTAAGGAAAAAAAATATATTTTTACAGTTTGGCCTTAGCTTGATAGAAGGTTAAACATTATCTGAAACCTTACTTTGTGAAATAGAAGCTTGACTGTTCTGTACTGCCATGCTTTTGTAGTAAAGTGAAAGAGCTCTTAATAAAGACAAAGACCTGCGTGTACATGTACTACATTTTTGATATACATGTTAAATCAGCATTTTGGCTATTACTATTACTTAAAAACCCCAGAACGGTAAATATTTTTTGAAAACAGAGGCCCTGTAGATTAAAAAACATGGTAGTTGTACTTATTTATATCTTCAGATATTTGTACAACATTTTATCAAATCTGTAATCTCCTAAAAACTGGGGATTAAATTGTGTTTGTGTGCAATAAAATTCATTTTAGTGTATTTTTTCCTGAAATATATTTATGGCCAGGGGCGGACTGACAGCTCATGGGGCCCCCGGGCAATAGGGGATCATGGGGCCCCTGTGTCCTTGCCCAAACTCAAAAAAGCCTATGAAAAAGGTACCAGGGGCATCTCATGGGGCCCCCTACTGACTCCGGGCCCTCGGGCAGTGCCCGAGTTTCCAAATGGTCAGTCCGCCCTTGCTTATGGCTTACTCTAAACTGCATCCATGAGCTTCACTCATTCTCTGGATGTATGAAGTACTTCTAAAGAAGCAAAGCGGTTTAGCAGTTAAAATGGAACTAAACCCATTGATTTAACAGTGTCAAAAACCAGTTACATTCACTCCATACTGGGAGTGCTGTCATGTTTGCTTGTGTTCTCTACCAAACTGTCTAATCATCTAATGGCTGGTGTAATAACTGATCACATGTGCAGCATCATGGCAATTGAAGATTAAACAGAGGCTAAGATGGCAGCTTCCTTGGCTGTGAACTATAGAAGGGTTTAGTTGTGCTTCAAAGGCAGTGTTTTCCTTTTGAGATAACAGTTTTACATAAATGAATAAAAGCTGCTGGAATGCTTGGTCTGTTAACTACTTGCCCTCCAGAAGATTTACCCCCCTTCCTGTCCAGGCCATTTTTTTGCGATACGGCACTGTGTTACTTTAACTGGTAGTTGCGTGATCATGTAACACTGTACACAAATGAAATTTATGTTTTTTTTCCCACAAATAGAGCTTTCTTTCTGTGGTATTTGATCACCTCTGCAGTTTTTATTTTTTGCACTATAAACAAATAAATTCAACAATTTTGCAAAAAAAACCTATATTTCTGACTTTGCTATTAAACATATACAATAAAAAGATGTCGGCATAACTTTAGGCCAAAATGTATTCTGCGACATGTTTTTTGCTAAAAAAATCCCAATACGTGTAAATGAATTGGTTTACGGGAAAGTTATAGCGTCTACAAATGGCGGTATATATACTGGACTTTTCATTTTATTTATACTAGTAATGGCGGCGATCAGCGACTTATAGTGGGACTGTGGGACTGCAGCAGGCATTCTGACTCTGGGTGGGAACTGACTAACTGCCACTGACATCCCCAGCGACACATACAATAACCAGTGCTAATAAAAAGCACTGACACTGTACTAATGACACTGGGCAGGAAGGGGTTAACATCTGGGGCGATCAAAGGGTTAACTGTGTACTGTGTGTGTTTCACATTGTGTACTGTGTGCTGTTTTACAACAGAGACATGCTGCTTTGTATTACTCTGCTGTACAGAGAAATACAAAGCAGCTTGTCTTTACTGATAGAAGAGAGACCTGTGTTGTACACACACAGGTCTCTCCCCTGTCAGCTTTCCCTGATGATCACCAAGTGCCGGCGGGGAATTGACATCTCTTGCCACCAATGGTGGTCGCCCCCTACCCGGAAATGGATTTTGTGCAGCCCTGCCGCCCTGTAGCAGTACTTATACTATAAGGCGGCGGGCAAGCGGTTAAAGGAAGTTGACAATGACAGACTTAGGTCCCGGTCACACCAATGCGACTTTGAAATCGTGCAATTTCCAGTGAAGTCGCATGATTTTAAAATCAGATGTCATTCCGACTTGAGGTGCGACTTGCAAGACAGCTGCCCAGATGACTGCAAGTCACACCTGAAGTAGCTCATGCACTACTTTAGAAATCAGTGTGGCTCTGACCAAGTCGGAATCACATTGATATGACTAATTGTGGACAATAGGGTGTGACTTGCCATGTGATTTGCAACTCGCATGGAAAATCACATGGCAAGTCGCATCCGGTGTAACTGGGTGTTACTGACTGGATCACCAGGTGAAAAAAAAGGAAAAATACCTACCAAAAAAATGGCTCATTGCAATATTTTACATTTTTGTTGTTGAGTTTAATACCGCTTTACTCTGGCTTGACCCTGAAATCTCCAGTACAATGTCTTTCTGACTGGCAGAGAGGGTAGGGCAGCACTGTAAACCTTGGCAAGCCAACAATGGATGGTTCTTGAGACAAGGAGAGAGCAGATATTGATCCTATCAGGGTGATGTTGCTCCATCATTGTGCAGTTGCAGACTGGGATGTGTTCTAGACCAAGCTGTATTATTGCCAAGGTGCCAGGGATTGTCTGGCAGGGGTGCCTTAATTATATATATATATATATATATATATATATATATATATATATATATATATATATATATATATATATATATATACTGTATGTATTTTAGCTTTGTATTTGGCTGCCTTCCTGAAGTTCAGCTTTAAAGTTTCAGGTCTGGAAGTTATAATTAGTTTTACTTAGTATTTTAAATAGTACTTTTTGAAGGCTGATGTGCCACACAAAAAGTGAACCATTTGTTCAAATGTGTTTTGCTGCTACATTATGTTCCCAGGTTTAGCAGCATTTATCTACTGCGTGTGCTCTGCCAAGATCATCACCATATGAAGGCAGCTTTTCGAAGTGCTATTTTTAACAAAGCTGCTTGAAATTATTATGTGATGATAAAGTTCTCTTATTTATAAAGGATGGATTGTATAATAAATGTATTATGGTTTAAGTAAACAGGAGTTAGAAAGGAGCGATTTGCACTGCCAGAGACAAAATACATCAATGCGGTAAAGCTAAAGTTAGAATTTACATTTGAAAAAAAATCACAAAAATAGACATCGTCATGTTCTTTGCTCCAGTTTTAATTCTTATATTATTATTATACAGGATTTATATAGCGCCAACAGTTTGCTCAGCACTTTACAATATAACGGGAGACAATACAGCAACAATACAGTTCAATACAAGAGGGAAAGGAGGGCCATGCTCCTTGGAGCTTACAATCTAGTTTTAATAAATAGATCCAGTAATTGTCAATATACTTAAAGAACAATTGTACTTTCAGTGTATTTTGTATCCTCTCTTTTTTAATGCATTCCATACAAACTTTCGTTGCTTTTGATTTATGAGCAGCACATTTGCAGCCTAGCATATGAGAAACTCACATATTTACCACTACCACCACCAACACATCATGTTAACAGCAAAGGGCCCTGGTGCCCTGCAGCCTATAATCAGGTCTGGAGCACAGCAGGCTGCATAATGAGTGACAGTGGCAGGCTTTAGTTCTGGAACTGCGAATTGTCAGTAACAGCCACGGTCCAACTGTCACCTCCTGGGCTTTTGCTCCTGCTACCAAGCACCATAGAAGTCAATGTAAACACAATGCAGAACAATGCTTCCGCACTGTGTTTACATCAGAAGTGAAATTACATAATGGCATTTTCTGTTAGAATGAAGGCTCAGGGTGAGCTGAAGCTGCTATGTCTCTCTGCAGCAGTAAGCCTAGGTTCACACTTGTGTGGCTGCGTTTTGCGTGGGCATTGCAGCCCATTCATTTGATTGAGCTGCTGTGTCTTCTGAAAATTTCCTTTGAAAATGCTCCCCGCATGGAAACCAAAAGTGTAGTGCGGTTCCCAGTGCGGAAAGCCGTGCTGCGGTTTCCAGTGTTTGGGGGCGCCATTAGAATTAATGTCATCCCCACACATCTCCTAAGGGTTGGAGTGGGTGGTTGCGACTGCGGAAACAGGTGTGGCGCCGCAGTGGCAATCACCCATACAGGTGTGAACCTAGCCTTAATCACTGCTATAATTATTTTTTGTTTGCTCAGGACAGCCAGCAGTAGATCACTATTAGAGGTAACCTGTTGCTGCAGAGCTGTCTCCAAGAAAAAAGATCCAGCACACCCATGAAGACATTCTTTAAAAAAGGATGTTAACAAATGTAATAAAGTGATTATAAAGGCTTATTTTTTATGAAAAAATAAAAAAATGTCTATACTTACCTGCTGTGTGCAGTGGTTTTGCACAGAGGAGCCCGGATCCTCCGCTTCTTGGGTCCCCCACCAGTGCTCCTGGCCCCTCCCTCCTGTCGGGGGCCCCCACAGCAAGCAGTTTGCTAGGAGGGCACCTACTGCTCCGTGTGTCCATGCACAGATAGAGCCTTGTCTCGGCCCTGCCCCATCTCTCTTCTAATTGGCTCACTTGCTGTGCTTGACAGCAGTGGGAGCCAATGGCTCTCACTTCTGTCTCAGCCAATGAGAAGGAGGAGTCCCTGGATAGCCGAGACTCCAGTGCATTGCTGGATCGAGAGGGTGCTTAGGTGAGTGTTAAGGGTGCTAGAGGGGATGCTGCAAAGAGAAGGTTTTTTACGTTCATTCATAGAATGGGTCTTTATAACCACTTTAATACAAAAGAAACCCTCTCCCCCACGTATGCTAGGTCATAACAAATATATTGGATGCACCTGGTAACATCTCTGTTTACTGCATAAGTAAGTGCAATGCCATTCTGCATTTCATTGCACATTTGAAAATCAGCCTTTTTTAATGCAGCATGCCCCAAGTATGTGCATTGTGGTGTGGTGCATTGCAGGGCGGGTGCTACTGCAATAGCGAGTTGGGTGTCATTCAAGGTTACCATGCAGTTGCAGTGATGCACAGTAAGCCATACATTAGTGCAACACAAATGTATGAAAACTAAACCATTGTGTTGTCCCCACGACATATCAGGAGCCACACTTGAGACCCTCTATAGTCACTAAGTTGACCACAACTTGTATAGGGCATTCTGACTTGTGAACTAGGCATATTGGCTATGTACAGAAACATACATTTTAATCTGGGCACATGTAAGGTATTTAGATTTAAAAACATCCCAACAGTATTTTTGTAACAGAAAAAATTTATATCGTATCTTAAATCATAATGAAGGGAATTTACCAAAACTGAAGAATAACAAATCTGAAGCATCTGTGCATGGCAATCTATTTTTTTCTTTTCAATGCGTAATTTAACAAGCTGAAGATATAAACTGATTGGCTTCCATGTACAGTTGCTCCAGATTCCGTCTGCTCTATTTCAATAAATTCCTCCCAATGTGTTTTGTCATATGACCACTTGGCATGAAAGATTTCCTTAATTTTGGCCATAACTATAAAACAGCTGATATCATTACTAATTAAGGTTTGCATTTAATTTTCTTTGTCAACCTTATCACCCACAAGCCACATATTTAACCAATTACAACCTATTTTTGTCCCTTATTTGGGCGGCTACAGACAATGCATGTGCTTTAGGTATGACTTGCCGCAGCGTAAGAACTATGCAGAATACTGCGGTGCTGTGTGTCCTGGCTCATGGGGGCTATGAAGAAGGTTTGCAGATAAAAAGAAGCTGCTACTTTACCCCATATTTGCCACATGGCACTAGTTCCATTACTGAACAGGTGTCCTACATCAGCTATAACCACTAATATTCAGTGGAGAATTCAATCGAGAAAGTACGCTATACAGGCTTATGTTATGTTATGGCATAAAAAGTGGCCACCCAGCAACTTATCAACAATCATCTTTATCAGTGTTCTAGCAGTTCTAAGGTGATAAAATGTGAAATCTGCCTGCTTACTTTCAGTCACTGTATACTGTGTTAAATAACCATTTTAAATAAAAAATTACTCTTCACATGATTACTATTAAGAATCAGTTTATATTTTTTTTAAAACTCTGTTTATTGCTCTCAAAACAGTTTAACAGTTTAAAATGTATAAATGTATTCATATCCAGTATACATGTATATTAATAGTATTATTCAGGATTTCTATAGCGCTAACAGTTTGCATAGTGCTTTACAATATAAAGGGGGGCAGTACAATTACAAGGCAGTTCAATACAGAAGGAATATGAGGACCCTGCTCACGGAGATTACAATCTAAATATACTGTATAAGTACAAAGACAAGTATTTGTAATAGAAAAATAAAATAATAATTTAACAAACTTTGACAGTCTTTGACAGTTATACTATAACCAACAATTTGTCAGATACATTCTATAAGGTAAACATACTGTTAATTTCCAAGATTACATTAAGAAGGCCAAAGTTGACACCATAAATCCCAAACATGATGACATTTATAAGGACAACTTCTACTCCCATACATATCCTTCTCATAAGGGATAATCTGATTTATTAACAACTTCCACTGGGATACATTAGGAAGAGATTGGTACATATATCTAATAGCAATGGCTTTGCGAGCTGTGAACTATGTTTCCCATAGGAATATTCTGGTGTAGCGTTGCCAGTGTATTTACTTCAGTAAACAATATCTAATAAGGGCATGCGTAAATAAAATTATATATCACCATATAATTAAGTGTCCCTAATAAATCTGTGCAAATCCAAAACAAACTCAGAATATCATCTGTGAATATATATCACCATATAATTAAGTGTCCATGATAAATCTGTGCAAGTCCAAAATAAACTCAAAATATCCTCTGTGAATTCATAACATTGTGAATAATCCACCACCAAATGAATTAGATGGACTCACCAGAGCTTTATGCTGATCAAATTATAGACCAGCAATAGCGCTGTGCTCTGGGAGCGATGGGTAAACGATATCCAGGTATTATATGTAGTAATGTTCAATAATAGTCACATCCAGGTGATCAATAATGGTAATCGGCATAAAGACCAGCATATCACTACCAGAAGCAATACTCTGCAGCTAAAGATCTCATGATGTATCTCTCCATTTACCTCCGTATCTCCATATATGCATGAGTCACACTCAGGGACAAAGGAAAAAACATAATGGCGCAGTACGTTTAAAACACATCTATATTTATTAAAATACCAAACAACTCACAAGAGAGGTGTCCAGACAGACACCAGCTTAATCGGCAATACACAGCGCTAAAGTAATGGACGATCCCCGCTCACCGCGGATCACATCCGACACACACTGGGAAAAGGAGCGTCCTGACGGCAACATCGAATAGGCCACGCCCAATGCGTTTAGTCACGACGTCATCAAGGGGCGGTACCGTTTATTTGCCAAAATAATTTTTTATATATTTTTTTGAGTGGGTGTTGCTGCTAATACACGGTTTAATTTGTTTATATAGTGTGGCGCTTTTTCTATTGGTTTATTTATTTACTTCAATAAACTAAATAAATTAATTTTGGGCATGCAAACTGAAAGATTTAGTAGGGCAGCAAGAAAAGTAGTCACTGGCAGAAAACATACGGCAGGATTAACTGTTCAATTATCACTAGTGAGTCATGCTGTACTGTGATGGACGCGGGATCGCTGCCACCAATATGCGACGATCCCACGATTGCTGTCACCAATATAGGACGACCGCGGCATCAGATCCCAACCCTTCTCACCAAACTCATGACCGAAGGACTAGCCAATCTAAAACCGCGATGTCACGTGCGTAACAATGCCACACCCAGCCACACCCTGCACAACGATTTTTCATCTAATGGACCACAATCGATGTATCGGCAGCCTGAGCGATTGTTACTGGGTCAGGTTAATTACGCAATTAACCCTTCACACTGCCACCAACTCCTTTTTGTACAGAGAAAGAGGAAACTCGGCGATATCCGCAATAACACTATAATGGTTGAGGTAATCGTCTGGATAACACGGTTAGACATGAATTATGAAATTCTACACTGAATGGTTCACGAGATCTACTTTTCTGATTTTTTATGTGTTCCAACCACGAAGAATAACCTATCAAACTGTTCGCCTCCTCGTGGCCAATGTGACGATATGCCCGTTTTTTATGTTAGTCTCTCATATTCCAAGATATGAGACATAGGGGAAAAATGGATTTTTAAAAGAGCTAGCTGTTCCCACATTCCATGGGATGTCTTTGAACTCCTGGGAAGGCTGCGTTATCTTTTTACGAAGTGTTAAATGGCACAGGTTCTTTAGACAGTGAGGCCCCAGCTCCCTTGGGGACTTTATAGCTCCTAGCCCCCTGCTGGGCTCTGGCCTCCTGTGACACTCCTAACACACACACACACTGCCATATGTCACTGTGCCTCTCAGAGAGGGAGGGGGAAAGTATGAGGGGAGAAAATGGAGATTCTTAACAAAATGGAGGTTGCGTCCATGTACATATGAGAAGAGCACGTCATCACAGTCTTTGTCTGATATATTTTAATTCTGTTATGAAACAAAACGTAAACCGGCAAGTGGCGGGTGCTTTTAAAGGGAAACTATATTGCTTTGGGGTCAGTTTTCAGATAGTTAGTACAGTGGCTCTTCCTAAGCTGTGAGGTTTTTTTTTCGCTCAGCCTGCTGGGTTGAAGAAAAAAAAAGACTAGTATTGTGTACCAAGCTTTACTTAACTGAAAGTGACAAAATGTATTTAACAATGTATTTTTAGTCCTAATCGTAATAAAGAAAAGATAAAACAATGTACATTCCCTTTAGGCTTGTTCGCACCATGGTGCAGGAGACGTCAGTTTTTCTGCACACATTCTGCAAGGGCGCAACAAAATCAATTGTTCTCTATGTGCCCTGTTTACACCACAACACTAGTATCACGTGCACATTTTTTCTGCAGAGGAACCTGCAACGTGTATAAAACTCAATGAGGCGTGCATGAAAACTGATGTATACTGATGTCTCTGCAAGTGATATCTACACATCAGTTTCCTTGAGTTTTTCTGCATGTATGGTGTGAACGAGACCTTAAAGTGGCTATGTTACAAATCTGAGGAACTCAACATGAAAAATAGCCAAGGTTATCCTCAGTGAAATCTGATTGTCAAAATGGTCTATGCCCTTCCTAATCCTTTATAATGCTTGTAAATCATGCTCTTCAAATTTAGTGATTTGCTCAGGAGGTTGGTGTGGCCAAGAATGGTCTCAAGAGGTATAACTTTATGAGGTTTGCAGTATCAGCCTCAACAATGGTGTCATACTAACCTGTTCCAGTGCCAGATCTACCCCTCTATGTGCAGCCCCTGGCTTCCTGCAGTGCCACAGACAGTTACAGAGGGGGGCTGTCCTAAAGGGCTAGAATGTCCTTATTCAGTGTTCAAGCAACGCATCAACAAGCTAGCTACTGGACCCCCTACATGTTCTAGTGATCTATCCTTTGATCCTCACCACCTCCTCACATATCCTCTGCTCCCCAGTGCCGTCAGTCTCTCCAGTGACTCTAGTGTACTACGGTACTTCCTGAATGAAGCCCTGTGATCCTTGTGTCCTCCAGCCTGTACCTAGCCCTGTGACCCTTGTGTACTCCAAGTCTGCATTCAGCCTTTTGATCTCTGCACACTCCAACCTGTACCTTTTGCCATGTTCCCTGTTCCTGTGATCCTCATGTTCCCCAGTCTGCATCCTGCCCCAGTGACTCTGTGCACTCTTAGCCCATTTTCCTCACCTCAGCCTCTCTGTGTTCCCATGCACTCCTCTAGTTCGGACTGTGTTACCTATAGACTTGAAATCCTAGTGTCCCCGCACTTCCCTTTCCTGCATACCAGCTCTCAGTTTTTAGTAGCTCGGTTGAATCAGTGGGCCACAACCTGGGTATAGCCTGAAGCAAAACTCATCTCCACCTTCAGGAAGCTCCGGTGAAGGCAAGGCTTTTCCTTAGATGCCTGCGCCTTGACCCTTCTAAGGGCTTTCACCAGTGCAGCATGGGTGGGCACACTGATGGCAATGGATATCCTGCTTCTGCTTAGACTCTTTGCTGTTCTACGTGTCAGCTTTGTGGCCAATGCCACTGCCTAGCCTCAGTTGACATTACTATTGTGTAATGGTGGCCAATCTGCTCCCTAGTGGGAGCTCGTGACAACTGTAGAATGATTTCAATAAAATTTCACTTCAGCTCACAATTTAACAAATCAGGGCCTGTATCTCTAATAATTGCTGTATAACAGTGAAGCAATATGTAGCAATTAACAATGTTTTCCTTCCTTGATCATTTCATTTTCACAGCAGGTCACACATTGGTTGTGTACTTCCTAAAGTAAGGACACATTACCATGATCCTTGTTCCACAATGGAAACATTTGGTTGAGATGAAATAGTACAAATGGTATGTAATACATACTCTATGACTAAGCTTAATACAAGCAAGGGAGGAGTTCAGGTGGTCTGTTCTACATCGAAAAGATCAATAATTACAGGATGTGGCTTTAATTCTGAAGCTCAGCTATTTTTTTCCTCAAACTAATTGATTGTGCGACAGGAGATAAGCCTTTTGGGAGCTGGCACCTGGGTCCACATTTGTGAAGGCAAGCGCATGTGTAGCGGAGTAGGAAAAACTTTGTGAAACCTACATTTTTGCAGAAATTACTCTAAAAAATGTGATCTAACATTGCTATAATAGAGACAACTTTTTTTAAAACAACACAATTAAAATTTTGCACTGACTTTATCTCCACAAACTCTCCTGCATTATAAATGACCCCTAATGGGTATACATGCACTTGTCCTAAAGCAGCCTTTCTCAGCCTTTTTAACAAAGAAGAACCCTTGAAGTAACATTTTGGCTTCAGGATACCCCTCCTAATAATTATTATATATACAGCTCACAGTACACAGTAGATTAATGTGATGGTCACCGGGAATGCTCCTTATAGTTGTGGTCAATGGGAAAAATCCCCCACTTACTGGCTAAAAAGATCATTGTTGTCAGCGATTACTCATCTGAGAAGCAGAAATCACTTAATGTTCAAGGAACCCCCTAGCAACCTCTGAAGCAACCCCAGGGTTCCAAGGAACCCTGTTTGAGGAACCCTGCCTTAAAGGGGCTTCCACTTCAAATTCCTGTGTATACCTCCTATATTCTCCAGACCTGTCATTTCCAGCCTGAGAACAAATGACCAATCATTGAGTTTGGGGAAGGGTGCTAGGCGGCCCCCAAGTTAATGACCAAGTTCCAACTGCAGTTTCATACTAATATTAATAACTTCAGGTATGTGCAGGTGGTATTCTAGCAACTGGCAGATTAATATTCAGAATTATATTTCAAACCCAGGGATACCAAACACAGCGTACCCTTGTCACCCAGGAGGGAAGAGACTGCTTCTTCTCTCTCCTAGGTGTTAATATAGTCATGTATGACCTCGTTTGACTCGACACGAAAGGACTTTTCTAAATATATACCTAATATTAATGTGCTCAGTTCCTGCTGAACTTTATGAATTGTATGTGAAATGGTTACATGTGGAATGGATGTTTTATGGCACTCTCTGCATCCTAGAGCCCTAATGGCCTAACAGGTCATGGCTGACTGAGTTATTGTTTTACGATCGGGCAGAGGAAAGTGGTTTTCAAAGCAGACCTCCTGCACCAGACTAATTAGCAGTTTATAACTCTGGAGCTCATCTATCTGTGTTTTATTTAAGATAAGAGGCCCTTTTTGAAGTCGGTTCAACTTACAGCTACAAATTCCGTTTCAAGAGAGAGGAGGGAGGAGAGACAAAATGGCTGAGGCCTAACAAGATGGCTGTCACGTACAGCATCCATGTCTCTATTGCACACAATTGTCACAGTACATGCATTACTTTTGGTGCGATTTGCATAGACATCTGTATCAGATGTCTTGCAAATCGCACCTGAAATCGACATGTCCCGCGACTTTGAAATTGTGCGACTTCATTGTAAATCGCTTGATTTCAAAGTTGGGCTTGATGTGACCGGAGTGTAAGACATCTTCTCTAATCATGACTGTCCCATTGACCTTGACTGACCTCTGCTTGATGCCCCATTGACTGGACCACAGAGTAAGAATTCACAACAATATATTTGTTATTCTAAACTTGTAGGTGAATTAAAGGAATTGTATTTATTTCTAGTTTGACAATTTAGTGAAAAATAGTTCTGTACTTTGTATAGACATTTTATTGCTATATGTTTCCCTATTGGGGAGATTACACCCACTATTTGTCACTGAAAAAGAAAGATAGGGTTGTGAACAGAACAAGAGAAGAAATCTCCCAGTGAGAATATCAGTTCTCTTGAATCTCTGGACAAGAAGCAAAGAGAAATTTCCCCAATGGCAGAAACAGTCAACAAATAAAGAAATAACCTGGCAGGGGATTTAAAGCTGAACTCTGAAATGTTTTTTTTACCGTTTGCATTGAAAAGCAAATAAACACTAATGCATTGTGTGCAGCTGCTGTGTTATGCAATACTCTTACAATCATTCCCCCCATATATTCAGCACCGAATGTCCGACACTGAAACTTACACTTGTAGCTGGAGCGCACAGATCACAGTGGGTCATTTGCTCTGCAACTCGTCCATTACCAAAATGTCTTGAATTCTTTTCAGTAAACACAAGATGTTCTGTGATTGGAGGAGGGGAGATCAATATTATTTTTTTGTGTGTTGTTTTGTTGAATTCAACAGTATGTAAAGCAGTTTGATTAAATTATCTATGAATTCCTGTGCCCCACAGGGGGTAGGAGATGAGGTTGATCTCTGCAGGGATTACAGACAGCACAGTGACCTGTAGCTGGAAAAAGCCAGACATGCTGACCCTGGGTGCTTAAGGCTTGGCTTAATTCAAAGGAGAATATAACATCCCTATGCTGCCAGAAAGGGTCAGACTGTCCAGAGCTTACTCCAGTGATGGACAGAGGAGCTCATGGTTGCAGGCCTCCTTAGAAGGAGACTAGAAAATACGTGGAACTGCTGATACAGAATTTGCTTTCTACACTGCTGGGACTTGTAGTTCTGTGTGGTGTTCTGGAATCTAGGATCAGATGTCTTGCAAGGATGACAATGACAAATTTGGGTCAGGGCTGAGAGGCTCTGCAGAGTTCCCTGACACCTCCCCCCTGATCTAGAGACTTGGAGGAGTCTCTAGAGCTAAGTGGGCGGGGGTGAGGAGGAGTTGGTCTGCACTCTAGAGGGGTCCTGACCAATCCCCAACAGGAGGCTTGGCATGGGGTCAGGACAGGCCTTAAGAGTGACTGAGCCTGCTCGATGGCAGAGTTTGGGTGGAATTGAAGTGAGAGGCTGAAGAGCAGGAGCCTGGGAGAGGCCCCGGCTGAGAAGTGGCTCACCTCCTGGCAGTGGAGCTGGAAAGGAGGAAAGCTCAGGACCTCATTGGCCCAAAGAGCAAGGACCATCTGTGCCGCAGGGAAGGAGCGGCCCAGCGGAAGGCCTGAGAGCAGCGACCAATCCATCAGCTCACAAACTGAAGACCTACACACCCTGGGCCAGTAGGGTAAAGAATCACTCTGGTGAAAAAGCATATTAGCTGTCTTACCCGGGACTGTCTCACACTGCAGTGGCAGGCACTGGATCCCCTGCCTGGGGATTCCTTCAGACAGCTGAATAGAAGAGGATTATCTGGAGTCTGGGGTGGTACACCAGGAGAGGCTGACTAGCTCACCAAGAAGATCTTTGTTTTAACCACTTGCCTACTGGGCACTTTTACCCCCTTCCTGCCCAGGCCAATTTTCAGCTTCTAGCGCTGACGCACTTTGAATGACAATTGCGCGGTCACTGTATCCAAACAAAATTTGTATCTTTTTTTTTGAGACAGAACTTTCTTTTGGTGGTATTTAATCACCACTGTTTTTTTTTTCTGAACTAAAAAAGACTGAAAATTTTGAAAAAACAAACGTTTTTTCTTAGTTTCTGTTATACAATTTTGTAAAGAAGTAATTTTTCTCTTTCACTGATGTGCGCTAATAAGGCTGCACTGATGGGCACTGATAGGCAGCACTGATGAGGAGGCACTGATAGGTGGCACTGATGGACATTGACAGGCATCACTGATGGGCACTGAAAGGCAGCACTCATATATGGCACTGATAGGCGGCATTGATTGGAACTGTTACTGTAGGCAGCACTGGCGCGCACTGATACAGTGGGGCAAAAAAGTATTTAGTCAGCCACCAATTGTGCAAGTTCTCCCACTTAAAAAGATGAGAGAGGCCTGTAATTGGCATCATAGGTAGACCTCAACTATGAGAGACAAAATGAGAAAAAAAATCCAGACAATCACATTGGCTGATTTGGAAAGAATTTATTTGCAAACTATGGTGGAAAATAAGTATTTGGTCAATATCAAAAGTTCATCTCAATACTTTGTTATATATCCTTTGTTGACAATGACAGAGGTCAAACATTTCCTGTAAGTCTTCACAAGCTTGGCACACACTGTTGCTGGTATGTTGGCCCATTCCTCCATGCAGATCTCCTCTAGAGCAGTGATGTTTTGGGGCTGTTGCTGGGCAACACGGACTTTCAACTCCCTCCAAAGGTTTTCTATGGGGTTGAGATCTGGAGACTGGCTAGGCCACTCCAGGACCTTGAAATGCTTCTTACGAAGCCACTCCTTTGTTGCCCGGGTGGTATGTTTGGGATCATTGTCATGTTGGAAGACCCAGCCACATTTCATCTTCAATGCCCTTGCTGATGGAAGGAGGTTTGCACTCAAAATCTCACGATACATGGCCCCATTCATTCTGTCCTGTACATGGATCAGTCGTCCTGGTCCCTTTGCGGAGAAACAGCCCCAAAGCATGATGTTGCCACCCCCATGCTTCACAGTAGGTATGGTGTTCTTTGGATGCAACTCAGCATTCTCTCTCCTCCACACACGACGAGTTGTGTTTCTACCAAACAGTTCTATTTTGGTTTCATCTGACCATATGACATTCTCCCAATCCTCTTCTGGATCATCCAAATGCTCTCTAGCAAACTTCAGACGGTCCCGGACATGTACTGGCTTAAGCAGGGGGACACGTCTGGCACTGCAGGATCTGAGTCCCTGGCGGGGTAGTGTGTTACTGATGGTAGCCTTTGTTACGTTGGTCCCAGCTCTCTGCAGGTCATTCACTAGGTCCCTCCCTTGTGGTCCTGGGATTTTTGCTCACCGTTCTTGTGATCATTTTGACCCCACGGGGTGAGATCTTGCATGGAGCTCCAGATCGAGGGAGATTATCAGTGGTCTTGTATGTCTTCCATTTTCTAATTATTGCTCCCACAGTTGATTTGTTCACACCAAGTTGCTTGCCTATTGCAGATTCAGTCTTCCCAGCCTGGTGCAGGTCTACAATTTTGTTTCTGGTGTCCTTCGACAGCTCTTTGGTCTTCACCATAGTGGAGTTTGGAGTGTGACTGTTTGAGGTTGTGGACAGGTGTCTTTTATACTGATAACAAGTTCAAACAGGTGCCATTGATAGAGGTAATGAGTGCAGGACAGAGGAGCCTCTTAACCGTTTCAATACCGTGCAATTTTACACCTTCCTGCCCAGGCCAGTTTTCAGGTTTCAGCGCTCTCACACTTTGAATGACAATTGCGCGGTCATACAACATTGTACCCAAACTAAAATTTGATCATTTTCTTCACACAACTAGAGCTTTCTTTTTGTGGTATTTAATCACCGCTGGGGTTTTTATTTTTTGCTAAATTAACAAAAAAAGACCAAAAATTTTGAAAAAAAAACACATTTTTCTTTGTTTCTGTTACAAAAGTTTACAAATAAATAATTGTTCTTCATAAATTTAGGCCGAGATGTATTCTGCTACATGTCTTTGGTGAAAATAACCCAAATTATTTTTTAGTTTGTAGGAAAGTTATAGAGTTCACAAACTATGGTATATATCTGAATATTGATCGATCCTGAAGTACTGACAGCCAATCTAATATCTTGAGGTCCAAGAATGTCAGAATAGTACAGATATCCCCAAATGACCCCTTTTTGCAGAGTAGACAGTCCGACGTACTTCATAAGAGGCATGGCGAGTTTTTTGAAGTTGTATTTTTTTGTCATAATTTTTCGGAAAATGAAAAAATTAAAAAAATTATTTTCACTATTTTTTTTTTTACATACTGTCACCAGTGCAGTACAGCGTCATCATGTAACTGGCATGGCGGTGAACAGCGACACTGACTGGTGACAGTATGAAAAAAAATATATATTTTTTTTTAATTTTTTTATTATATTAAATTTTTTATTACATTTTTTTTAAGATTTTTTTTCATATTTTACTATGACCAAAATAGTACAATGTTACCATAGTAACACTGTACTACTTTGGGGAAGTGATCAGTATTTTTTTTTTTTTACACAATTTGCTTATAGCAAAGAATTACTTTGCTATAAGCAAGCATTTACCTGAATGAAATCGATTCATTCAGCTTTTTTTTTTTTTTTTTTTTGTGCTTAGCTGTGATTTTGTCACAGCTAATCACATGACATGTGCATGTGATTAGCTGTGACCATTCACAGCTAGGCACTAGTATACAATGGATGGCATCATGAATGAAGCCATCCATTGTATACAACTGTCATGTGACCTGCTGTGATTGGTCACAGCAGGTCACATGGTACCGGCAACGGGAGCCGGTACTCGGATCTGTCATCGGCCGTGTCCGAGGTGCACGGGCGGTGACAGATCGCACTGCTGCGTCGCTCTGCAACCGCGCAAACCGCGCATGTGCGGGAGCACGCCAAATGGCGTGCATCCGGAAAGCTGCAGCGCTTTTCAAGCCGCCAAACGGCCATTGGCTGGGCGGCTAATGGTTAAAGAAGAAGGTACAGGTCTGTGAGAGCCAGAAATCTTGCTTATTTGTAGGTGACCAATTACTTATTTTCCACCATAATTTGCAAATAAATTCTTTCCAAATCAGCCAATGTGATTGTCTGGATTTGTTTTCTCATTTTGTCTCTCATAGTTGAGGTCTACCTATGATGCCAATTACAGGCCTCTCTCATCATGGGAGAACTTGCACAATTGGTGGCTGACTAAATACTTTTTTGCCCCACTGTAGGTGGCACTGACTGGCACTGATAAGTTGCAATGATTGGCGGCAGATAGTGTCACTGACTGGCACTGATAGTTGGCACTGAAAGGCAGCTCTGATGGGCACTGATATGTGGCATTGATGTGCACTGGTAGGCACTGATATGTGGCATTGATGTGCACTGGTATGTGGCATTGATGGGCACTGACAGGTGGCACTGATGGGGCTACACTGTGGCATTGATGGGCACTGACAGGGGGCACTGATGGGGCTACACTGATCATCTGTGCTCTGATGATCAGTGATGTCCCTTCTGAGGAATGCCGCTTACTTCCTCTCCTCATGTGCTGTCAGCGTGAGGGGAGGAGTGCCGATAATCGTCATTTCCTGTTTACATGCAATCAGCTGTGATTGGACACAACTGATCACAAGACAGAGCCAACATCATTGGCTCTTTACTGTGAACCGCTGTGTCCCAGGGTCCCAGTGGTCGCACATGTGCAGTTAGAGGGGGAGGACATCATATGACGCCGCCCGCCTGTCATTTCCTTATATGGTGGGCGGGAGGCTGTTAACCCTTTCCATACAGGGCACTTTTACCCCCTTCCTGCCCAGGCCATTTTTCAGGTTTCAGCACTCTCACATTTGAATGACAATGATTTTATCATTTTCTTCACACAACTAGAACTTTCTTTTGGTGGTATTTAATCATCTCTGGGGTTTTTATTTTTTGCTAAATTAACAAAAAAAGGCTGGAAATTTTGAAGAAAAAACCCACTTTTTTCTTTGTTTCTGTTATAAACGTTTGCAAATAAATAATTGTTCTTCATAAATTTAGGCCAAGATGTGTTCTGCTACATGTCTTTGGTGAAAATAACCCAAATTAGGATGTATTTTTTAGTTTGTAGGAAAGTTATAGAGTTCACAAACTGTGGTATAGATCTGAAAATTGATCAATCCTGAAGTACTGACAGCCAATCTAATTTCTTGAGGTCCAAGAATGTCAGAACAGTACAGATATCCCCCAAATGACCCCTTTTTGCAAAGTAGACAGTCCGATGTACTTCATAAGAGGCATGGCCAGTTTTTTGAAGTTGTATTTTTTTGTCATAATTTTTCGGAAAATGAAAAAAATTATTTTCACTATTTTGTTTTTACATATTGTCACCAGTGCAGTACAGTGTCATCATAACTGGCATGGCGGTGATCAGGGACACTGACTGGTGACAGTATGAAAAAAAATATATAATTTTTTAAAAATTTTTTTATTATTTTTAATTTTTTATTACATTTTTATTCACAATTTTTTTTTCTTATTTCACTATGACCAAAGTAGTACAATGTTACCATAGTAACATTGTACTACTTTGGGGAAGTGATCAATATTTTTTTTTTACACAATTTGCTTATAGCAAAGAATTACTTTGCTATAAGCAAGCATTTACCTGAATGACATCGATTCATTCAGGGCTTTTTTTTTTTGTGCTTAGCTGTGATTTGGCTACAGCTAATCACATGACACAGCTGGGCTGTGATTAGCCCAGCTTGTACATGTGATCGCCGTGACCAATCAGAGCTACACACACTAGTATACAACGGATGGCATGAATGAAGCCATCCATTGTGTACAACTGTCATGTGACCTGCTGTGATTGGTCACAGCAGGTCACATGGTACCGGCAACGGGGCCGGTACTCAGATCTGTTATCGGCCATGTCCGAGGTACACGGCCGGTGACAGATCGCGCCGCTGCGTGGCTCTGCAGGCGCGCAAACTGCGGATGACCAGGAGGACGCCATATGGCATCCTACCGGAACGCTAATGGATTTTGCATGCCGCAATTCGGCCATTGGCCGGGTGGCTAATGGTTAAAGAGCCTTGTAAATAGTTCCAGGAAGATTTTCCTCACTTGCCGTTTCCTTGGGCATGCCATACACCCCTTAACCCATTCAAGTTCACTTCCCCTAATAAAAAAAAAAAACAAGCTCAAGGACTGGTTACTGTCTTCTGGATGCAAGTCTGTGTGGAAAATGCGTGTTGCCTGGCTGTGCAGGACTATAGGGGGACCAGGGGCTGACTGACCATTTGGAAACTCGGGCACTGGGTCAGTAGGGGGCCCCATGAGATGCCCCTGGTACCTTTTTCATAAGCTTTTTTGAGTTTCGACAAGGACACAGGGGACCCATGATCCCCTATTGCCTGGGGCCCCATGAGTTGTCAGTCCGCCCTTGAGGGGGACCCAAATCTTCAGCAACTCCTAAGGGGGTAGTGCTACCGAAAACCTAGAAAAACAGTTTTGCTTTGTGACGCTTTATGAACCCATCACTAATAAGCAAGGCAGCAGTCCCCAATAGCCCAATGTGGTCAAACATTGAGGTTAGTTCACACCACATACATTCCAGGGCTTTTTTGTGTGCAACCAAAACACATAGAAAGTAGGTTACATGGTTTTCAATGGCACAGTTCACACCAGTACTTGCAGTTTCACTGCATTCCCATTGCAGAAAAAAAAAGTAGAACATACTGCATTTTTCCTACACAGAACTGTACTAGAAAGTGGTAAAACGCATCAAAAACATATCATAAAACACACCAGACCCCAGTAAAGCGAAAAAAAAAACTCTGAAAAAAATTATTTGGAACACATCCGGAAAAGCATCAAAAACGTGTTAAAAATGCACATGCAGAAACGGATTGAAGTGTGATTTTGTGGTGTGAACTAGACATCTCCCCATTCTCTGCCATTTGCGTTTACCCAGTTCCTTGAACTTCTGGGTAAGGGAGGACTGTGCTGAGGACAGGAGGAGCGGTCACTTTGGAGGACATAAGAGGGGGGCTTGCTGCTCTAGGCAGTATGAAGCAGAGTATGTAAGTTAGGAGCACATATGCAGGGGTGACACCATGGGACTCATAAAGAAGGAGTCACTGGAGCAGAGGTCGCTGGTGCCAGCGCTGAGAGGGATGACTAGAATCAGGTGGAGGGAAGAAGTGGACATCAGCAGCCGTCACATAATGTAAGTATTTAGCATTGGGGGAAATACAAAAAGAATATCTTTTCCTGTCACTTTACTCATCACATTCTGTATAAGGTGAAGGATGCCGGTAAGTGTCCCTCTTGCCCTTATCAGAGAGGTAGGTGGGTATGTATTTAGGAAGGATGTTGTGCCTCCTCTACACTTATAGTAGCAGTAGGGCTCTCACAGGGTGACACATGACACACTGGACTGGAAGTGCTGTACAGACACCAGGAAGACACCACAGTGCACTCCGTATGACCGTCACTCCCCCGCCATCTATTCAAGTCTGGCATTCACAGTCACATGGTGCAGCAGCGTCACCCAGTGTCGGGTCACATGATGGTGATGTCATCCAGCGTGTGTCCTGGAGGAGAGAGGTAGGACGTGCTGTGTGGGTCACTGTGGTTCATTCATTGGGGGATCACTGCTGGTTGTTGTAGTGGGTGAGAGTACACAGGGTAGCATGGCTTGCTACGCTGCTTCCGTATTACTGTGTGAGAAGGAGGAGGCTGCTGTGAAGACGGTAGAATACTCTGCTGCTGATGACATGAAATGTTACACAGATACTGAACTGTCATTAAGGGGTAATGGGAAAAGAATTGCACACATGACATGTTTAATATGTGTAAATCTGGACATTTATTAAAAATAACACCTGGTGGTGCTGCAGTGAGCTTTCCTCCTGTAGGGTGACTACACTTCCTGCAGTGAGGGGAACCTTCCTCCTGTAGGGTGACTACACTTCCTGCAATGAGGGGAGCCTTCCTCCTATAGGGTGACTACACTTCCTGCAGTGAGGGGAACCTTCCTCCTGTAGGGTGACTATACTTCCTGCAGTGAGCTTTCCTCCTATAGGGTGACTACTCTTCCTGCAGTGAGGGGATCCTTCCTCCTGAAGGGTGACTACACTTCCTGCAGTGAGGGGAGCCTTCCTCCTATAGGGTGACTACACCTCCTGCAGGGAGGGGAGCCTTCCTCCTATAGGGTGACTACACTTCCTGCAGTGAGCTTTCCTCCTATAGGGTGACTACACTTCCTGCAGTGAGCTTTCCTCCTATAGGGTGACTACACTTCCTGCAGTGAGCTTTCATCCTATAGGGTGACTACACTTCTTGCAGTGAGCTTTCCTCCTATAGGGTGACTACACTTCCTGCAGTGAGCTTTCCTCCTATAGGGTGACTACACTTCCTGCAGTGAGGGGAACCTTCCTCCTGTAAGGTGACTACACTTCCTGCAGTGAGGGGAACCTTCCTCCTGTAAGGTGACTACACTTCCTGCAGTGAGGGGAACCTTCCTCCTGTAAGGTGGCTACACTTCCTGCAGTGAGGGCAACCTTCCTCCTATAGGGTGACTACACTTCCTGCAGTGAGGGGAACCTTCCTCCTGTAAGGTGACTACAGTTCCTGCTGTGAGGGGAGCCTTCCAGCTATAGGGTGACTACACTTCCTGCAGTGAGGGGAACCTTCCTTCTGTAAGGTGACTGCACTTCCTGCAGTGAGGGGAGCCTTCCAGCTATAGGGTGACTACACTTCCTGCAGTGAGGGGAGCCTTCTTCCTATAGGGTGACTACATTTCCTGCAATGAGGGGAGCCTTCCTCCTATAGGGTGACTACACTTCCTGCAGTGAGGGGAGCTTTCCTCTTATAGGGTGACTACACATCTTGCAGTGAGGGGAGCTTTCCTCCTATAGGAGGACTACACTTCCTGCAGTGTGGGGAATCGTCCTCTTTTAGGGTAACTACACATCCTCCAGTGAGGGGAACCTTCCTCTTATAGGGTAATTGCACTTTTGCAGTGCGGGGAATCTTCCTCTTATAGGCTGACAACACTTTTTGCAGTGAGAGGTCAAGGTTCAAGCACTTCCTGTTATAGGGTGACAACACTTCCTGCAGCGAGAGGTCCAGGTTTAGACACTTCCTTATATAGGGTGACAACACTTCTTGCAGTGAAAGATCCTGGCTCAGACACTTCCTCTTATAGGGTAACAACACTTGCAGAGGTTAAGGTTCAGACACTTCCTGTTATAGGGTGACTACACTTCCTGCAGTGTAAGATCTTGATTCAAGCACTTTTATCGGGGGATTTGAGCAAGAATTGCACCACATTCCTGTTCAAATTGCATTCTATTATTTGCCGTGCGATTTACGCCCGTTCATTTGGTATGAGTGCAAATTTTATCGTAAAGTATCGATATTGGTGAGTACTTGATCGAAAGTATCAGTACTCGTACTCCCTGGTAAAAAGAAATGCTGACCAATCAGAAGCTATCTAACCCTTACTGTCATCCCTGCCAGCTATGACAAGCTTGAAGGGGTGGGGAAACTTCATGAGATTTGAACAAGAATTGCATCGCATTTCGTTCAAATTGCATTCCATGCTGCCACAAAATGAAAAGCCACTTCACAGGTCTGGGGTTTTCTCTCCTCTCCCTGCAGCGGGCTAGATGGCTTCTGATTGTTCAGCACTGTGACAATGCTGACCAATCAGAAGCCATCTAACCCATACTGTCTTCCCTGCCAGCTATGACAAGCCTGGGTTCACACAGGAGGGGTGGGAAAACTGCATGAGATTTGAACAAGAATTGCACCGCATTCTTGTTCAAATTGCATTCTATTCTTTGCAGTGTGCTTTACTCTCGTTCATTTGCTATGGGCGCAAACGTTACCACAAAGTATTGGTATTGGTGAGTACTTGACCAAAAGTATCAGTACTCATACTCCCTGATAAAAAAAAGGGTATCTGCGCATTCCTAGAAATCACCCAAATGGTCCTGATCAAAGGTTTACATACCCTGCAATGTTTGGCCTTGGTACAGAGACACAAGGTGACACACAGATTAAAATGGCAGTTAAAGGTTAATTTTTAAATTGCAATTAGTGCCTGTGTATAAATAGTCAATGAGTTTGTTAGCTCTCCTGTGGATGCACTGAGGCTAGATAATGAGCCATAGCTAGCAGAATAGAACTGTCAAAAGACCTACGTAACAAGGTAATAAAACTTTACAAAGATGGAAAAGGATATAAAGAGATATCCAATGCCTTGAATATCCCAGTCAGTACTGTTCAATCACTTATTAAGAAGTATAAAATTTGGGGATCTCTTGATACCAAGCCAAGGTCAGGTAGAACAAGAAAGATTGCAGCCACAACTGCCAGAATTGTTTGGGATACATCGAACAGCCCACATGTAACCTCAGGATAAACACAGGCTGTTCCGGAGCACTATACGATGATACTTGGAACAAAAGTGAGCTGCATGGAAGACATGCCAGAAAGAAGCCTTTACAGCAACAATGTTACAAAAAAGCCCGGTTACAATAGGCCAAACAACACTTTCACACGCCTCACGGCTTATGACACACTAATCTGGAGTGACTAGACCAAAATTGAGCTTTGTGCTCACAACCATAAGCGCTGTGTTTGGAGAGGGGTCAACAAGGCCTATAGCGAGAAGAATACCATCTTCACTGTGAAGCATGGCGGTGGCTTGCTAATGTTTTGAAGGTGAGGCACAGGAATCTTGTGAAGATTGATGGCAAGATGAATGCAGCATGGTATCATAAAATACAAAGCAGTGTGCTTGCAGTGTAAAGCACACACAGCCCACATAGTAAAACAGCACACAGTTAACCCTTTGATTGCCCCACATTAATCCCTTCCTGCCCAGTGCCATTAGTACAGTGTCAGTGCTTTTTATTAGCACTAATCACTGTATTGGTGTCACTGGGGATGTTAGTGACACCAAGTCAGTTCCCCCCAGTGTCAGAATGCCCGCCACAGTCCCACTATAAGGCACTGATCGCTGCCATTACTAGTAAAAAAAAGAAAGAAATTCCAGTGTATATACTTCAATTTGTAAACGCTATAACTTTCATGTAAAAAATTAATTTACACGTATTGGGATTTTTTTTTTTAGCAAAGACATGTAGCAGAATACATTTTGGACTAAATTTATGACAAAATTTGGTTTTTAACATTTTTTTACTGGACTTGTTTTATAGCAAAAAGTCAAAAATATTGTTTTTTATTCTCAAAATTGGTGGTCTTTTTTTGTTTATAGCTTAAAAAATAAACACAGAGGCAATCAAATACCACCAAAAGAAAGCTCTATTTGTGGGGGAAAAAAGGACATAAATTTCATTTGGGTGCAGCGTTGCATGACCGCGCAATTATCAGTTAAAGTAACACAGCTCCGTATCGCAAAAAATGGCCTGGTCAGGAAGGGGGATAAATCCTCTGGAGGGCAAGTGGTTAAAAACAAAAGGGGCTTTATGTGCGACTTAAGCGTTTCATATTTTTAACATTGCGCTGTTTATCTCCTCCTCCCCTCCCTGCCTGTCTCCAGCACCGCCCACGGGGACTAGCAGGGAGGGGAGTGACCTTGCTTTGTGATGAGCACAGATTGGGTGCTTGTCAGGAAAGGGGAGTGTCGGGCTTATCCTTTATCCCTTTCTCTGCCAGAGCTGTTTTTGCATTTTTTGCACACGTTTAACAAATCATTTAAGGCCTGAAGATTACACAAAACTCCAAAACATTATATATTTTCTGAAATCAGAGAACCTAGAGAATAAAATAGCAGTAGTTCCAATTTTTTATGTCACACGATATTATCACAAAGGCCTAGCAAATGTAAATATTTAGTAAAAAATACACTTAAATTTAAGGCACAAAAAGCAATAAAATATCCAATTTTTTTGTGAAATATAAAATACAAGGTTGCATCAAGTAAAGAGATATCCAACATGTCAAACCTTAAATTTACATGTGCTCATGAAATGGCAGCAAACTTTAATATCCTATATTTTTTTTTATAGGTGATGCTTTTAAAGCATGCATAAAAGTGGCCACCCGCCCAAGTCTATAACTGGCTTATGAAGCAAGGACACATAAACAGGCATCACATAGTGAAAAAAAGGGGGAGAGAACAATGTTCTTGGACAACTTGCCAGCCAGCTTGCTAACAACCGAATTAACCTGTCTAACAGTATGCGTTTATAACAGGGGTTTAGTTAGCACACATTTGCAAATACATACGTAAGCCACAGAGCCACGACACGGCACCCTGATCATCTGTGGTCCTAACTCTAAAATTTATGAGTCCCCATAGTAGAGGCACATGCATTTAATGGATAGATCAAGGGCAGGTGGACCTGAGGGAGCCACCCCTCTTAAAGGCAAAGGAGTGCACTGGACCCCAGCATGTAGCACAATGGCAACCAGGGCCCTAGTGCACCCACGTACCAAAAACTCAAACATGCATAAAAGTGGCCACCCGCCCAAGTCTATAACTGGCTTATGAAGCAAGGACACATAAACAGGCATCACATAGTGAAAAAAGGGGGAGAGAACAATGTTCTTGGACAACTTGCCAGCCAGCTTGCTAACAACCGAATTAACCTGTCTAACAGTATGTTTGAGTTTTTGGTACGTGGGTGCACTAGGGCCCTGGTTGCCATTGTGCTACATGCTGGGGTCCAGTGCACTCCTTTGCCTTTAAGAGGGGTGGCTCCCTCAGGTCCACCTGCCCTTGATCTATCCATTAAATGCATGTGCCTCTACTATGGGGACTCATAAATTTTATAGTTAGGACCACAGATGATCAGGGTGCCGTGTCGTGGCTCTGTGGCTTACGTATGTATTTGCAAATGTGTGCTAACTAAACCCCTGTTATAAACGCATACTGTTAGACAGGTTAATTCGGTTGTTAGCAAGCTGGCTGGCAAGTTGTCCAAGAACATTGTTCTCTCCCCCTTTTTTTCACGACGCTTTTAAAGCCCCTCATAGGTCATCAGTTTAGCATTAAGGAGGAAGTCTGGTGCTAGAATTATTGCTCTCATTCTGGCGTGTGCTGCGATATAACATAACATGTGTATATCAATAGTCATTTTCATGCGTAGGCGCTGCAGCACGTGCTTTTATGATTGTACGTGTGTACATTTGTGGGAGGTGGGGGGCTTTGAAATTTTTTTTTTCGGGGGGGGGGGGGGTTATATGCTTGGATGTAACTTTAATTTTTAAAAAAATAAAAACAATTTTTTTTAATCACAGGTGACAGGTTCTCTTTTTTGAGACATGTATATATATTAGAGAGAGAGATCACCTTTTTATCTTTTGTTGCATGCTAGTGCTGCCGATCTCCTTCAGCCTCTTTACAGCCCATTCCTGTCTACATGAACCCCTGTAATGCTAATGCCTGCATGGCATTTTCTCAGGTTGGACTTTCCTGAACCATGGCTGTGTAATGTGTGCTGAAATGGCCTTTATATTGTACTCCCCTGGAATGTTAGGGACTGATGTGAATATACAATATATATGTAAAGCGCTGCGTAAATTGACGTCGCTATACAAGTACCTGAAATAAATAAAGTATAGTTCCAAAACTCTGACAAGGCATGGAGAGAGGATCGTAATGTTATAATAGTAAATGCCTGAACAAGGACCTTCAGGGCAGGCACAGCACATTTTATTTATTTATTTATTTCAGGTACTTGTATAGCCCCATCAATTTACGCAGCGCTTTACACATATATATTGTACATTCACATCAGTCCCTAACCCTCAAGGAGTGTACAATCTGAATCCCTAACTCACATTCATACATACACATATTAGGGCCTATTTAGACAGGATCCAATTAACCTACCAGCATGTCTTTGGAGTGTGGGAGGAAACCGGAGTACCTGGAGGAAACGCACGCAGGTACAGGGAGAACATGTAAACTCTAGGTAGGTGGTGCCGTGGTTGGGATTCGAACCAACGACCTTTGTACTGCCAGGCGAGAGTGCTAACCATTTTTTCACTGTGCTGCCCGCATACCATGTTTGCATGCCTGTCTTTTGACTTAAGCCTGTGGTTGCTTTCAATTCCTTGTGTGAAAAATGCCTCCTTCCCCGGTTCCTGTCTTCAGGTTGCTCTGTCTCCTTACAGGGTTCCATGGAGCCACCTTTGCATGTGTGGCATGCATGCACCTAGCTGGCAATGCAGAGGCGTCTTCTTATGTCCACATAATGCTAGCCCTGACAGCAAGTCACTTCACTGCTCCCCCCACCACTTCCAGTGATTGAGAGCAGCTAGAGCCTGCTCTGTCCGTAGTGTAGTGTATTATAGTATAGTGTAGTGTCGTGTGTGTGGGGCACACACTCCCCTGCCTACATTCAGAGAAGTAGGGCTGGATCCATTAGTGGTGAATAACATACATGTAAGTGTTTGAGAAGACATACAAGCATGAAATGAGCATTGCTGCACTGCTTGGTTGCAATGCAATAAGTTAGAAAATGCAGAGGTTTTATTGATTTATGAGATTTTAGTGATTGGGTTTAAAGCGGAAGTGAACTAAAAAAAAAAAAAAAGATTGTGAGCTAGGGGCTTCTTTTTGCTAAGAGGCATGCTATGTGTTTTGTGCAACAAAACAAACTTATCTGCCTGCTTGCAATCTTCTACTGAATGTACAATGTGCATGCGCAGCTCAGCATACATTCTCGGCATGGTGTTGGGATCAATGATGCACATGTTTTGGAGTTACATCATCCCTAGGAGCCAATCAAAACTTTGGCACCCAGAAGATGCTCGGAGAAAATGGGGGTGATTTACTAAAGGAAAATAGGCTGTTCACTTCACAAGGGAAGCTGTCCCAGAGCTTAGTGAATGTGTTCAAATTTTATCCAATCACATCCAAGGATCAAAAGCCAATAAACAAAAAAAAAAAAAACCAGCAGTTTCATCTCATTCACTAAGCTCTGGGGATAATTCCCTTGCAAAGTGAACAGAATATTTTCCTTTAGTAAATCAACTCCAATGGGGAAGATTTGCTAAAACTTGTGCACACAGAACCAGGTGCAGCTGTGCATAGTAACCAGCTTCCAGGTTTTATTGTCATAGTAGCTGATTGGCTACCATGGACAGCTGCACCAGTTTTAGTAAATCTCCCCCAATATGTCAGCGACTGGCGAGGGATCCAATAGTTTTATCTCTGGAACAGAAGAATTTGTGGAATTTGTTCCCTTTTTTTTTTAGACAATCAAGGCATGATCCTGAGAAGAAGTTTGTCAGAACATTAGAAGTCAAGTAGGACTAGTTTGGAGCAATTATTGTTAGAATTTGCAAAAAAGTTCAGGTAATAGGCTCAGTTCCCTAAAGAAACTGACAAAAATAACAATGATTATCTTCACAGAAGATAATGGGGGAGAATTATTAAAACTATTGCACTCAAAATTTGGCGCAGTTGTGCATGGTAGCCAATCAACTTCTCTTTTCAGCGTGTTCAGTGTAAGCTTTGGTAATCAAACCTAGAAGCTGGTTGTTTTTTATGCAGCGCTGCACCCGATTTTGAACTCTCCAGCTTTAGTAAATAACCCCCTGTTTCCATGTGCAGAGTGAATCTGTACGGGAGTGATTTCATAATTATCAATCAGCTGATGCACCTGCAGGGCTCAAATGAGGAAAATTACAAGGTCTATAACACCTTAGATGTGATTTCTCTTTGGGGGTATCTCACCAAAATTTAATTTTTGTTGCAGGGAATGTCAAAAATCTGACTCTTTGTGCAGACTTCTGGGAAAATCAGTAAGCCAATCACTCATTCAGAAAATTATGTTTCTGGGGGGGTCGTTTTGTACACCATCTATTTACAGAATGCCTCCATATTGTATTTTACAGAAAGTTACATCACTGCAGATTGAAAAGGAATGGTCATATTTAATAACATCAAATTACAGTATGACTCGTGTCACAATTATTTTATGCTGTGTTATTTATTTATTTTTGCGATATTTTTTTTCACCCATGAAAGTGGAGTTACCCTTTAACCCATAGCAACACCCCCAGCGGGACATGCACAACATGAAAAAATAAATTGTAGAGTGGCTGCCTGCCACCATCTTTGTAGTACTACCGCTCTCACTTTGGAAAACTGACAAAACCCAGCTTATAGTGGAAAGACAGGGACTTGTAGTGCTCCTGGGTAGCACTTATTTGCAAAGTCATTTCTACAGAGTACTGCCCCCTTGAGATTTCTCCATGCAGCAACATAGAAAGTTATTAAATTTTTATAGCTGCTGTATGCTGTAGTTCCAGCCTCTGGCCTCTACTAGCACCACTGAATACCATGGAGAAGATTTCTCTGTCACAGATTTTAAATGCTGCCTGACCCACAGAGATTTATTTTCCTGTATTGACACCTGTCACCTGGACAGGAATTAAGAAAAAATGTGCCTAAGGGGGGCATAAATAAAAAAAAAATCCCAAACTTTACAATAAAATGTGTTTTTATTGTTTCTTGGGTAACTAAAATTTAGCTTCACTATCAAATAGATGGAATGGAAGATTTTGTCTGGAGCTAGGCTTTAAATATCTGTGAATGCTCAAAGGCTAACATTACTTTTGTGAAGACAAAAATTGCAAATAGAATGAAATATATATTTTCAGCTCTTTGGTCTTTGCCATGGTGGAGAGTTTGGAATCTGATTGTTTGATTGCTCCTGTGGTCAGGTGTCTTTTATACAGGTAACAAAATGAGATTAGCAGCACTCCCTTTAAGAGACTGCTGCTAATCTCAGCTTGTTACCTTATGAAAGACACCTGGTAGCCAGAAATCCTGCTGAATGATAGGGGATCAAATACTTATTTCCCTCCTGAACATGCAAGACAGTGCATCATTTGTTAGACATGCATTTCTTTTGAATGTTTTGTTGCTATTCTGTCTCTCAGTGTTACAATACACCTCCCCATTCGATTTTTAGACTGATCATTTCTTTGTGAGTGGGCAAACATTCAAAATCAGCAGGGGATCAAATACTTATTTCCTTCACTGTGTGTGTGTGTGTATATATATGTATATGTATAATATATATATATACAATTGGTACACAACCCATTTTGTAATTTACTGTTATTAAAAATTATCTTTCCTTTTCAACCTACAATGTGGCAACCTGGAGGCCTTCTGTGTACAGTTGTTGTACAAAACTTTCCTATAATCATAATGTCCTGTGTGTGTGATTTGCTCACAGATTTTCCCAGAAGTCTGCACTAAGATACAAGTCAGATTTTAAATATCCTCTGCAACAAAAGTTTCATTTTTTATTAAATGCTCCCAATAGGTTAATTACTTCTGAATGGATGCTGACACAGCCACTTGCCTCATTAGAACACTGCAAGTGCATTAGCTGATTAGTAATGCAAAAATCACTTCCATTCAGATTCACTCTGCACACAAGAAATAGCTTTTTCTCCAGGGCAGAAAAAGGTTAGGAATTTGAAACAAAATTAGTTAAAATCCCCACAATGTATATTGATCACCCGGAGTGGATTGTTTTTTTTCTGAACAAAAGTGGAATTACTCTTTAAAAAGACATTGTCACTATGCCTATGCAGGAAAAAGTGACAATGTCTCTGGCCCCTACCTTAATGCCCTTATACTCCCTTTGCTGCATTCCCTCACTACTCTTCCTTGTTTCTGGGTATGGGCATACAACCTGCTCCCCTTTTCCAGTCCTAGCAGCCAATTGGTGGACCTAAGCACTATCACATACCCAAAGGAGTAATGTCACTGCGAGTTTCCCCAACTTTGCAAAAAACAAGATTTTTTCAACTGGGGGAGGAGTGCTTAAAGGCTAAGTTCATATTTGTTTTTTAGTGTGGAGCATGTAACATGTTCGAGCTCCTGCCACCTCCCCTTCCCGATTTCCCCTCCCTATGACAGTGGGTACGAAATCTCACTGTCACAATTTAAAAAAAGTGCAACTGTGCGGGGCTCTGCCCACACAGCTGTGTCATTATATTACAATTTCCTGTGAATGAATGCCTATTAGTACCATCAGCCATTGCGGCTAATGGCTTGCAGTTCTCAAGGAACTGTGAGGGTGCTGATTATGGGCAGCACAGTGGCTAATTGGTTAGCACTTCCACCTGGCAGTACCAGGGTTGTTGGTTCGATTCCCAGCCACGGCACCACCTGCCTGGAGTTTGCATGTTCTCCCTGTACCTGCGTGGGTTTCCTCCAGGTACTCCAGTTTAATCCCACACTCCAAAGACATGCTGGTAGGTTAATTGGCTCCTGTCTAAAGTGGCCCTAGTATGTATATATATGAATGGGAGTTAGGGACCTTAGATTGTACACCCCTTGAGGGTTAGGGACTGATGTGAATGTACAATATGTATATGTAAAGTGCTGTGTAAATTGACGGCGCTATACAAGTACCTAAAATAAATAAATAAATCCACTTGACCAACTCCACCCCGTCTAAAAGGGGCCGTAGGGCTAAAATATAACAAAGGATAATAATATTAATTGTGTAAATTGACAGCGCTATATACAGTTGTGTTCAAAATAATAGCAGTCAGACATCACTAACCTGATCAATCACTGTTTTTGGTAGAAATGATATTTCTACATGGCAAATAATTTACTAGCAGGTGTAGTAGAGTAATAGAAATCCAACAGACCCAACAGTCATGACATGCATGCTGCTGATTCTGTGTCATTGAATCACTAATTGAAAGGGGCATGTTCAAAATAATAGCAGTGTGGAGTTCTATTAGTGAGGTCATTCATTCTTTGAAACACAGGTGGCAATTATTGCCCTTATTTAAGGAAGGAAGGCAGCAAATGTTGTACATGCTGGTTACAGTGTATTTCTCTCTGAAATTCTGAGGAAATTGGGTCGTTCCAGACATTGTTCAGAAGAACAGAGTACCTTGATTAAAACGTTGATTGGAGAGGGGAAAACATATAAAGAAGTGCAGAAAATGATAGGCTGCTCAGCTAAAATGATCGCAAATGCTTTAAAATGGCAACCAAAACCTGAAAGACGTGGAAGAAAGCGAAAAACTACCATTTGAATGGATAGAAGAATAGCCAAAATGGCAAGGACTCAGCCAACAATCAGCTCCAGGAAGATCAAAGAAGGTCTAAAGTTACCTGTGAGTACTATTACAATTAGAAGACGCCTATGTGAAGCCCAGCTATCTGCAAGAAGCCCCCACAAAGTCCCACTGTTGAAAAAAAGACGTGCTGAAGAGGTTACAATTTGCCAGAGAGCACATTGACTGGCCTAAAGAGAAATGGCGCAACATTTTGTGGACTGATGAAAGTAAGATTGTTCTTTTTGGGTCTAATGGCCAGAGACAGTTTGTCAGACGACCCCCAAACACTGAATTCAAGCCACAGTACACTGTGAAGACAGTGAAGCATGGTTGCGCAAGCATCATGATATGGGGATGTTTCTCATACTACGGTGTTGGGCCTATTTATCGCATACCAGGGATCATGGATCAGTTTGAATACATCAGAATACTTGAAGAGGTTATGCTGAAGAGGAAATGCCCTTGAAATGGGTGTTCCAACAAACAACGACCCCAAACACACCAGTAAATGTGCAACATCTTGGTTCCAGACCAACAAGATTGACGTTATGGAGTGGCCAGCCCAATCCCCGGATCTTAATCCAATAGAAAACTTGTGGGGTGACAACAAAAATGCAGTTTCTGAGGCAAAATCAAGAAATAGAGAAGAACTGTGGAATGTAGTCCAATCATCCTGGGCTGGAATACCTGTTCACAGGTGCCAGAAGTTGGTTGACTCCATGCAACACAGATGTACAGCAGTTCTCAGAAACAGTGCTTATACAACTAAATATTAATTAAGTGATTCAAAGGAAAGCAAAATCTTCAAACATTTTTCAGTTTATATTGTGAATGTTTGAGTTTGTAAAGAAGAATACAAACACTGCTATTTTTTTGAACAGTCTAATATTCACTTTTCTTCAATTTTTTTTAGAGGAACAACACAAATTTGATATATTTTTCTTCATGTTTTGATTTGGAATAGAATGTGTAGTGTTCCCAATGCATTTGTGTGTATGGAAATAAAAGCTATTAGAAGGATTTTGAGCTTTATTCACTTTTTTCAACACACTGCTATTATTTTGAACACAACTGTAATAAATAAATAAAATAAATGACCACTCTCAGTCCACATGCACACTGGATGTTTTGATAATGCTGGTAACGTTAGCTGTGTAAAGTCACGTTAAAAACTTGAGTTCTTCAGTTTTTTTTAGCACTTTTGCATTAGCGTTTAGCGGCGTTTTGCCACGATTAGCGGTGTTTTCCTGTGTTTTTCCACGTTTGAGTTTTTTAGCGTCTTTTTTTCTAACAACAAAAAGCATTTTTTGGTAGTAAAAACGTCCAAAAATGCCATTTTGCTGCATTTTGCCATGTTTTTCTGAGTTTTTCAGCGTTAGAGCGTTTTTACAGATAAAAAACTCCTCTAGAAATCCACTAGTCTTGGGGTTTTTTTTCTAGCTAAAAAATGTCCCAGCCAAAAAACATTGATTACAGTCTGTGTGCATGAACACATAGGATAACATGCTGGGGGGTTTACTAGCTGTAGCAAAAAAAACTTCAAAAGCCAAAAACAGCCGCTGTAAAAACATCAAGTGTGTATGAGGGCTCATAGTCCACTGATTCTTGCTGCCATTCAGTAACTGTCTGCTCGTACTAGGTACGTGCAGACAGCTTACTGAGTGTTTGCAGGATCCAGGCATTACACTCGCAATCTGCTGGTCGCATGTGCAATGCCTTTCAGACTGCAGGGAAAAAAATAATAAATGCACATTTTTTTCTTGCAAAAAAGATGTGCATTTATTATTATTATTTCTTTTTTTTTTAAAAGGTGAACTTAGCCTTTAACCACTTTGCCTCTCATGCCTGTTCACCCCCAATGGACAACAGTATAACACATATATTGTTTTTTTAAAGGACAAACAAGGCTTTTTCCTTAATTGACTTGCAACAATTTATTCTTTTTTCACTATTCTTGGATAATTAAACATAGCAAAACAAAGCTCGGTTTTTCTACTTTTGACCAGTGTTAGTTTGAAAATAGTGTTAACGCAGATAAAAAGGGAACATTTTATTCTGTAATTTGTCCTGTTTAAAATGACACTAAAATGATCCTGGTACAAAGCACTACAAACTTATTTACAAATGAAATAAAGTATTTTTAGTGCTTTTTTAAATGTAAATATGTGTTTAAATGTGTAAAAGTTTTTTAACAAAAACATAAAAAGTGTAAAAATTAATGGTAAGATAAAAACGAAGAAAAAAAAATCAGAAGGTAAATAATAATTGAAGGGATAAGAATGAGGAGTAGGGCTAATTAGAGTAAACTCAGGGTTAATAAGAGGTTAAGCAAAGAAACATTTTATTAAAAAAAAAAAAAACAAAACTTTTTTTTTGCTTGTCAGGTTGCTAACTGACATCATCTGCATGAATGAACAGAATGGATACAAAAGTAACAAAATGTTGCTTTGCATCTTTGTATAGTCTGAGCAGGTTTGTCCCTCTGCTTTTTTTTTTTTTTTTTTTTACTGCTGCAGCTTCTCAGATCTTCTCTGTGTACACATTATTCTGGCTTTGATTGTTCGGAGCTGAATTGCTGTGTACTGGGATGGGGAGCAGGGCAGAAGGACTGGACATGCTACACATGTCCTGTGTACAATGATGACCTTTTTTTGTGCGTATGTAGCGTATTTTTAACTTTTGTATTACCTGTGTAATCTGCTAAATGAAGGGAATCAAGCCTAAGAATACCTGCGAATAGTTTCTTTGGAATATGGAATTTAGGAAGACGCTTGGATGAGTTGAGAAATGTCTTCAAAATAACAAAACAAGTCCTGTGTAGTGTGTCTAAGGCCCCTTTCACATGGGGCAGATTTCTTTTTGATTAGCAAGGGATCAGCTCACAGATCCCCTGCTGATTGGAGCAGTGTGGACGGATGACACGACCTTGTCTGCTCAGTTTTGCAGAGCAGACATGGACAAGGCCCGCTCTGATGTATGGCTGGCCGGGAGTAAACGCTTAAATGAGTGAGGATGGATCCCCTTCAGTTTTATTAAGTTGACTGGGTCAGACCTGGAGGTGGGTTGGTGTAAATAGACACAAGCCCATTTACACCCACCTGTCCATAGCCATGAATAGATATTCTGATCAGTCTGTCTGAAATACTGATAGGTGGACCTGATTGAAACAGCCGTGTGAAAGGGGCCTAACTGCTTCTAGCTGTACCATGATCTGTACACAACAAAACCTTCAAAGATGTTGTTTTGCCTTCTGTTTAGGAATGGCTTCTTTATGATAAGACTGGTTAAAGGATACACTACAGCCATGTACCTGATCGTGGAGCCCAACATGACAAGGGTGGCCTCTTGTTCAATTCCTGTCCAAGCACCCCTGGTAGTGGAAACAGGGAGTGCTAGGGCAGTGGAAGGGCGCAGATGTCAGGAAGCTGGAGTTGTGGACTGAAGCTTGGGTACACAGGAGTCCTTATATTGGTAGTATGGAGTCTGGTCACAAATTATGTTCAACAGCAGCCAGGCAAATAGGTGCAAGGTCAGAACCAAATTCAAGGTCTGGGACAGGCAGTCCGTAACATGCTGGCAGCGAGATACTAAGTCAGGATGCAAAGTCGTCAAAAATCCAAGCCAAGGTTGGTAACACAAGTGAGCAGAAGACATAACAGGCAGGGGTGAGCCAATAGTGAAATCTGATGTAGCCAGATCAGGAACAAGGTAAGCGCACTTTCAAGAACCAGGAATACAGGAACCAGAGCTGAAGGTCAGGGAGAATTTTGGTTTAAATTGGCCGCCACGATCTGTGGGCGTGTGCGCATGCACCAGTGTGCATTCTTGTCCTTGTACGTCTAGTTAGACTTCTATGCTCATGATCCTGTGCATGAGAATGAGCACCTGCTGCATGGAAATGAGCATTTGCTGTACGAGATCCCTGACAACTACACTCATGTTTGAAAAAGTCCATCCAAGGAACAAAACCTACCCACTCATTATTTTAGTTTTCCATTGAGGCACAGCTGTAGTCTTTTTGACAGCAAGATGGTGATCTGAAAATTCCTATTTCAAACCTGTTTGTAATGCAGTAGAGGAATTCCCAAAGTACTCACACCAGGCTGCTTGTAGTCCTTTCATATACACAAAGCGGAAAAAATACCAACGTTAAGATGTTTCTGTCAGCCACAGCGGGTGAGCTTTACAAAGGCTTGATGCAGAGCATTATAAAGAACTTAGAGTTCTGTAATTGAGTAAACGTTCTAACTATTCACAATAGTAAAATCAATAATGTAATTTAAAAACATTTTTTTAACTTAAAAGGGCCACAGGTATAATTATTAACAAAAAATACCAGATTCTGTTTATCAAGAGCATTTCTCTGTTTATCAGGATTTTGTATCTTGATGCTTGGCCAAATTAGTAGCATTTGCCCTAGGATTTTTGAGTTGGCTTTCTCTGTACTAAAATTTTTGAGTTGTGAAGGCTTGAACATGATGTGCATGAGTTTTTTTTCAATCTAACTATGTAACTATAATTGTGATTGATTTTTCACAATACTCCAGAGTAAGCGGGGGTGATTTTTTTTTTTTTCCACGCAGTCCAAGTTTTCTTAAATATGGCAGCTCTACAGTACACTGATTCCAGTTTGTGTAGTCTTTATATCACAGCCCAGTCAATAATAGTAACACCTCTGGTATCTGCTTGGATAGAATTACAATGAAAAACAGGATTTTTTGTTACTCACTGTAAAATCCCTTTCTCTGAGTTCATTGACGGGCACAGTCTCTTCATATTCTTGACCCTAAGTACGCCCCAAAGCAATGCCTCAAAGAGGGGAGGAAACCAGGAGCAAACATGCAACCACATGGATTTCCCCCCTCCCTCAAGGGAATAAAGGAACCACAAACAGCTGCTTGAAAAACCAGCATCCAAAGATGCCAACACATCCACTGTGTAAAACTTGGTAAAGGTATGCAGACCTGAGACACAGACGCCCAAAGTCAGAGTGCCCAGGGGACACTAAGCTCCCTGGTGGAGTGTGCCGTGACAGGGAAGAGAGGAGCCCGACCCTTAATGGCATAAGTGCAGACAACCATCTGCTGGAGCCAACGAGAAATGGTGGTGGAGGAGTCCGCCAGGCTTGTCTGTGGGCCGTCCCCTCAACAAATAGAGAGTCTGCCCTCAGATAGGAAGTTGCAGCAGACTGGCACACACGAACCACCTGGCCCGCATTCAAGGAGTGCAGCACAAGATCCTTCAAATCGCCATCTGGATTAGAACTTCCAACCTAGATTTGGCAGAAGCATCACCTTATAGCTGGGGGGAGTATATAACGGCTAGAGCTACAAATAGACAGTGCTGTGTGTTTTTTTTTTTTTTTTTTTTTTTTCTAGTGCTCTACTTCTGTAGGTGGTGCTATAAATCCTATGGTCAAGAATATGAAGAGGCTGTGTCCGTCAGTGAATGTAAAAGAAATATTAATTACATTTTTTTTTCACGTAATGCAAGATGGTATTTAGTTATAGAGTGTCTTTATTTAGCAAACCGGAAATGGGTCTCCCACTTTGCTCCTTCTGGATTCTGGGGTCTGGGTGGGTGACTTTCCCAATGTGCATTGGTGCTCGGCGTAAGCCGTCATGGTGCCAGTGTGTGGGATGTAAACTGCTGCTGCCACATGGGGTAGTGTGTATATGGTGCCAACTTGCCATGGCAGCGTATGCCGGTTCTGTGGGAGCTCCTCCCCTCATGGGCAGCGTCTGCATGGCGCTGGGAGGGACCTGCAATCAGACCTTTGGGATAAATGGCAGTGATACACAGAGTATGCTTCTTCCCCTTTCTCTCTGGGTCACTGTGGACTACACTCTGGATTACAGCTTGAGTATGCAAGACCATTATGGTATTGGCTTTTGCACTTTTTTTTCACATTGCCTCTTGCTTTTGGATTTCTATTGCTATATGAGCACCTTTTGAGCTAAGTCTCACACTGGTTCTATTCTTTTTCTACCCTTTTTTTTTTTTTTTTTACAGCTATCTAGGTGTGAGTATCTAGTAGTATACTATTCATTTCACAGTTATGTTCTTTTCTCTGTTTATTTGATTCATATAGTAGCCACAAGTTATATACCATTTATATGAATGTCAACATATTTATTCAGTGGAATAATGCACATCAAGATATTTTTCACATAAACTGCCAGTATTTGATGTGGGTATCGCTATGGATCACTATGTATGGTTCTGTACCTTATCAGAAGTCAATCTGCTTTCCATTGGCCCCTTTTGTCCTCATGGGTCAAACTGCCACAGCTCCTGGTCCCCAGGGACCTTCAACCTCCAGTATTACTATGTCCATTTTAGAGATGATTTGTAAGTAGTAGGGCTATCTGATTAATATGGGGAGCCTTTTGTTTGACCATGCAATATTATTATATTGCTAAATGCTTCATCCTTCTCAGATATGCACCTTGCATCTACTCCTGAGAAAGTGGACAGTGATCCACGAAACGCGTCGACTTCTTGGATGCACTTTATCACACATAAATATTCATCATAATAAATCATCATGCATAAATATTGGAACTGGATATGTAAATCAATATTACAACTATGGATGATTTTATATTGCAATATTTTTATGTGGTTATATTATATATATTATAAATCAGCTCAGCGCTATTTTTTACAGGATTTTATTGTGATGGGATGCGTACATATGGATTAATAATAAATATGCAATCATTTGTATTGATTATATAGCTATCTGTAGGTTATGTACAGGGTAAAGTTGTAGCTCTTTATTTAGCAAGAGTAGGACTCCTGTACTAAAGTGCAACAATGTTCTGTGCAGGACGCCAAGAATGGGTCCTGGATGAATACTATATTTCACTTGCGGGTTGTGGTCCCTTTAAGGGGAATAATTAGTAATCAGTCTGTGCTCAGTGGTTCTCACCCATGGGTGAGGATATGCAGGTTAGGTTGATAAGAGAGGAGAGAACTGACTTACAGTTCTTTCTGGATTAGTAAGTCCTCATTTGTGACCCGGATTTCCAAGGAGAAATTTGGGTGAGAAAGAATCTTCAACCTTGATTACAGGGACTCTGGTCCCAACGAAGTTAACCTGCTTCCAGGAAGAGGCACTTACAGACAGTAAGCTCATAAAGCAGGTGTGGAGTAGTGAGGAGTTTAGAGTGGGCAAGCGACTGTATTATTATTATTATACAGGATTTATATAGCGCCAACAGTTTGCTTAGCGCACTGCATAACCGCTGGGAGCTGCCTATGGCTACGATAAACTTACTCTGGGTAAAAGCTTAGTGTGAGTGTAACTCTGTTGATACTATTGTGCTGAAGATAAGCAGACTTTTATGCTGTTGTTTTGTTGAAGTTACAGCGGAGTCGTTCCCCGCCCAAAAAAAAAAAAAATAATTCAAACAAACACTGTAGCTGCTGTCTTTTAATGTTAGGACACGTACCTGTCCAGGCATCCAGTGGTGTCCTCACCTGAGCCAATTCTTAAATTGGCTATCTGGTGCTGGTGCCGCCATCTTGACTAAGGGAAGCCAGCAGTGAAGCCTTGTAGCTTCACAGCCAGTTTCCTACTGCACATGCGCGAAGTGTGCTGTACTTTGTGAATGGACTGCAGTCTTCTGGGACCTGTGAAGTGGCCCAGGAGGCTGCGGGGGAAGGAGGGGTGGCCGAACTTCCGGTTCACTTTGCCCTGGTCAAAACCAGGTACCTGCTCCCCCCCAAAAGGTGCCAAATGTGGCAGCAGAGAGGGGGAGGAGGCAGACAAGTAGAGCTTCCCCTTTTGTCAAGTGGAACTCCGCAAGTGAAACTTTAAGTTGACTGTAAGCAATTTTTGTTTGCTGTTGGAAGTGTAAATTTGTTTATGTAAAGGAATAGAGGTTTTCTGTTTATTTAAAAACTGTTTTGCACGTGGTACTGGAGCACTACCACAGTTGCTAATACCTCAAAACTTTAAAGTTCATGTGAGGGTTCGGCTTTAAATAGTGGTCATAAAAAAAACCCATCTGTCCACTCACCAAACATTGGTTTCAAGGCTGTTACACACACTATTTTCTAGAAAATCAGAACAGAGATGTTCCAATGCAGAGATGATTCCTGCAAAAGCCTAAGCACAATTTTGCAATGTTGACATGTGTTAGTAAAACCGTACATGTCATCACAACTACTTTGTACATCCAGGTGAATTATACCGCGTTTTTTTTCAGAACAAATTGGGCTTTCATTTGGTGGTAAATGGTAATGGATTTCTCCTGATTTGTTTTTTTATATCAAAGGAAAACTGGCCCAAAACAGTAAAACAAAAATCATTTTTTTAATTTAGCTGTGTGTTTCTTGTTACTACCATAACCTACCACCAAAGAACAACCCAAAGTAAGTTTTCCAGCTCTTAACAATTGCAGTGATACCATATATGTATATGTTATCTGTTGTTTGTACCCACAGTACATCCCAGAAACAATAGTGTGCATTTCTTTTTACCTAAAACACACAGACACTAACTGATACCAATTTAAGAAACAAAAAAGAAATCCTGACCTTTGACCCTGATCTTGATCCAAACACTAATCCTGGCACTGAACTAGATCAAACCTTGATTTAGGTGTTTTTTCTTTTCTTTTTTAATATTTATCTTTTTTTTTTTAACTGTTTTCTCCCACCCCCTCTATGCAAGGAAAGAGAGAGATACAATGTATCTCTAACCTCCATTCATAGAGAAAAAAAAAGGGCGGGGGGGCTGTACAGTGACTGATAGCCTGTGATTGGCTATCACAGTTATCTCAGCGATAATGTGACCCGGAATCGGGAGTCCCAGGTCCTGATCAGTGACACCCCTGTCTTTGTGCTCGGAGCACGCTCTGCGCCGCGCTCCCTGCACAACGACATGTACGCAAATATGCTGCCCCATGGAAAAAAGCCCTGTGAGGCTGCATATTTGTGTTACATTGGCGTGAAGGGGTTAAAACCACTTCACATCCAGACATCAGAGCCCGAAACACAGGACACAAAATTCTAATTAAAGACTTACGACCTTAGGAGCCTATAAACATTACCACGACCTTGGTGGCAGACCATCCCCCAGGCCAGTATTTCCCAACCTTTTTTCAGTCAAGGCACCCTTTAAAATTATGGATAATCTCAAGGCACCCCAATCTAAAATGTAAAAAACTATTCTACACACATCCAGTACACCCAGCATTAGAGGTGATTTATTCTTCCAAAGAAAATACACCATTACTAGGTGCGGACTGACAACTCATGGGGCCCCCGGGCAATAGGGGATCATGGGGCCTGTGTCCTTGCCCAAACTCAAAAAAGCCTATGAAAAAGGTACCAGGGGCATCTCATGGGGCCCCCTACTGACCCTGGGCCCTCGGGCAGTGCCCAAATTTCCAAATGGTCAGTCCGCCCCTGACCATTACACACTGGTACTGACTAGTATTCCATTGTGTCTCTCATTTTCTCTCCCTCACTCTGCTAATGTGACCCCAGTGCTTCCCGAGAGGGCAGGGGAGGGCCAAACAAGGATGATGTGCATGCACCCGACGTCCTCCTTATCAACTGATGATGTCAATGGTTGTTAGGAAGCTGGCAGCTAGAAGGTCATAACAGTGCACAATGAAAACCTGTGGCTTTGTGTGCTAAAAGGCAGGATTGATCCACCTGCTGGCTTGTATACAATTTTTGGGCATGTTTCCAAGCCACCCCTGATGAAGCCTGAAGGCACCCCTGATGAAGCCTGAAGGCACCCCACGGTGCCTGGGCACCCTGGTTGAGAAAGGCTGCCCCAGGCCATCAGAGGTTGCTGGTTGATCATATGGACTAATTGCATATAAACATTATTTTATTTGGATATTTGACAATCATAGATTGTAGATTTGGTGTGATTGCATTCTGCTGATAACATTTAATTTTAACCTATTTTTGTTTCTCCCACCTGACTGGCCCATGCAGCAGTGACCCGACTGTCTTTAGTTCCCTACAGAAGCAGCAAATTTACTACAGTGTTTGTTCTGACTTGTTGCAAACATGAGTGAAATAATATTTCTCAGTCGATGTCAAAAAAGATATTCCAAGACAGAGTTTTCCCTCTGATGCACAGAGGAAAGGATGGCCGCAGCTGATTTAGAGTTAGGTTAAGTAGCTCTGACCCATCCGCTAACTTTGAAGCCGCCTGCTTTGTCGACAGCCAATATTGCAGAAGAGCATAGTTCAATCATAGCAGCTTTTCAAAAAGGAACACAGATGGCAGCTGCTATGGGTATCGGAGTTTGTCAGCGTTGCTCATTCTCACTGTGCTTAGTTATCTTCTATCACGCATAAAGTTCATTTTTAAAGCTATGTATGTGGTGCGGAAGCAGTCACTTAATGATTAATTGGGTTTCTTTTTTTGAACATAAGCCAAATATGTCTCTAACAGTTTTACATGCGGTCCAGAGATTTGTACTTAACCAGGCAGTAGCTAATAACAATGATCTAAATTCATTCATTTTTTTTTTTTTTTTTTACTGCTCTGAACTGATGAATTCAAAAACTGTGAATTGATGCTAAGCATTACTTTTTCCACTGTTATTAAGTATGCCTTTCAGGCATACTTGGAAAAGTTGTGCAGTGTTAATGGTGTGCAAAATGCAGCAACCATGGCAACTATTTTAACTCTTTTCTGCTTATTTTACGCTTTCTACTGAGAAGACGAGAAGAAAAGAGTATATGCATATGCTTTTTGTTAACTTTGCTAGTACTCGTGGCCCCTGAAACCCGGAACACTTTTTAAACCTGTGACAATGGGTTTTGGGCTTCTGTTTATTGGTAAATGCAATTTGCTTTTAGGTGAATGTTGCTTGCATTTGGTATCAAGTTTGAGGCGCTTCTGAGATGATTCACAGTTTGACAAGTGCAGGTGACCTACTAATCCGATTCACGCTTCTTTTGTGTTCCATATAAACTGTATGGTTAGCTCTGACGTGAGCAAAGGCCAATGACACAAGCCGTTATAGCAGTGGATTCCAAACTGCGGGTTTTGTTTGCAGTTATCTGGCCCTTGGGACACTATTCATCCCACTGATGCAAGACACTATTCTGCCAACTAATGCCAACAATGGGGTACTATTCCTCCCAGTGATACCAACCATGGAGCACTGTTCCTCCCTATTAGTGAGGCATGGGCCAAAAATAGGGTTATTGCCATTTTGCCAATATAAAAAAAAAGGTGCCAATCAGGGGCGGACTGAGAACTCATGGGGACCCCGGGCAATAGGGGATCATGGGGCCCCTGTGTCCTTGCCCAAACTCCAAAAAGCCTGTGAAAAAGGTACCAGGGGCACCTCATGGGGCCCCCTACTGACCCCGGGCCCTCGGGCAGTGCCCGAGTTTCCAAATGGTCAGTCCGCCCCTGGTGCCAATAATGCTGATGTTTATTTTTTTTTTTTTCTGTTAATGGAGTTCACCTTTCAAACACCCATATTCAGGGGGATCTTCTCCTGCTAGCTGTCAACATTTTTTAAAAAAACACAGCAGTGCAGGGCTCCGCCCACCCACCCAAAATACTCTGTGAATGAAAAACTACAAGTCCCGACAGCTTGTAGTTCTCAGTGAACTACCTCAGCTTCACTGATTCTTCCTGTCAGAGTGTATCGGCTTGCTGGATGTACGCACAAGCAGATGTACTGACAGGTCTGCAGGAGATCTGCATGGTACCAGCGATCTGCTGATTGCTGGTGCCATGCTTTCCAGGCTCCTGCAACAAAAATAATAAATGCACATTTTTTTTTTATCTGCATAAAAATGTGCAGTTACTTATTTTTTTTGTCAAAAGGTGAACTTATCCTTTAAATTATTGTGCAGCATATGCAGTATCTCACAGAAGTGAGTACACCCCTCACATTTTTGTAAATATTTTATTATATCTTTTCGTGTGACAACACTGAAGAAATGACACTTTGCTACAATGTAAAGTAGTGAGTGTACAGCTTGTATAGCAGTGTAACTTTGCTGTCCCCTCAAATTAACTCAACATATAGCCTGGTCCTCATGTGACTCATTAGTGTTACAAGGTCTCAGGAGTGAATGGGGAGAAGGTGTGTTAAATTTGGTGCAATCACTCACACTCTCTCATACTGGTAACTAGAAGTTCAACATGGCACCTCATAGCAAAGAACTCTCTGAGGATCTGAAAAAAAAAAATTGTTGCTCTACATAAAGATGGGCTAGGTTGCCAAGACCCTGAAACTGAGCTGCAGTACGGTGGCCAAGACCATATAGCGGTTTAACAGGACAGGTTTCACTCAGAACAGGCCTCACCATGGTTGACCAAAGGAGTTGATTGCATGTGCTCAGCGTCACATCCAAAGGTTATCTTTAGGAAATAGATGTATGAGTGCTGCCAGCATTGCTGCAGAGGTTGAAGGGGTGGGGGGGGGGGGGGTCAGCTTGTCAATGCTCAGACCATACGCCGCACACTGCATCAAATTGGTCTGCATGGCTGTCATCCCAGAAGGAAGCCTCTTCTAAAGATGATGCACAAGAAAGTCTGAAAACAGTTTGCTGAGGACAAGCAGACTAAGGACATGGATTACTGGAACCATGTCCTGTGGTCTGATGAGACCAAGATAAACTTTTTGGTTCAGATGGTGTCAAGCAAGTGTGGCAGCAACCAGGTGAGGAGTTCAAAGACAAGTGTGTCTTGCCTACAGTCAAGCAGGGTGGTGGGAGTGTCATGGTCTGGGGCTGCATGAGTGCTGTCAGCACTGGGGAGCTACAGTTCATTGAGGGAATCATGAATGCCAACATGTACTGTGACATACTAACGCAGAGCACGATCCCCTCCCATCGGAGACTGGGCCGCAGGGCAGTATTCCAACATGATAACAACCCCAAACACACCTCCAAGACGACCACTGCCTTGCTAAAGAAGCTGAGGGTAAAGGTGATGGACTTGCCAAGTGTGTCTCCAGACCTAAACCCTATTGAGCATCTGTGGGGCATCCTCAAACGGAAGGTGGAGGAGCGCAAGGTCTCTAACATCCACCAGCTCCGTTATGTCGTCATGGAGGAGTGGAAGAGGACTCCAGTGGCAATCTGTGAAGCTCTGGTGAACTCCATGCCCAAGAGGGTTAAGGCAGTGCTGGAAAATAATGGTGGCCATACAAAATATTGACACATTGGGCCCAATTTGGACATTTTCACTTAGGGGTTGCCACTTTTGTTGCCAGCGGTTTAGACATTAATGGCTGTGTGTTAAGTTATTTTGAGGGGACAGCAAATTTACACTGTTATACAAGCTGTATACTCATTACGCTGCATTGTAGCAAAGTGTCATTTCTTCAGTGTTTTCACATGAAAAGATATAATATAATATTTACAAAAATGTGAGGGGTGTACTCACTTCTGTGCGATACTGCACATACATACATATATATATATATATATATATATATATATATATATATATATATATATATATATTTCAATAAAATTTATTTTATGGACATATATAAAAAATATATTTAAAAAAAAAAATTGCAGTAAAATTTCCACTAGTGATGGACATAGTCCGGCCGCCCTTAAAGTGTTACTAAACCCACAACAGTAAAAACAGTCTGCATATGCAGTAAAGCATGCTTGTTATACTCAACTGTGGAACCTAAGGGGTTCATCCTCTGCATTGTGTAAAAACGTTGTTTGATCCTGATTTCTCTGATCCTCCCCTTCTTCCAGGGTGCCCCTCTTATAGAGTGTATGTGATCAGCACAGGGCCAATCAGCACTGTTCAGAGAGAGGTCAGGGGTTCTGCATCCTCCTTGCGCAAAATGAAAGCTCCTCCTACAAGCTTTAAGTTACAAGACTGCTCTAAATGCTGATGAGAAAAAGTATTTAGCAGTTTATATTTACTAAAATAATTGCACTTCCATGTTCTGTGTGCTGCGGGAGACCAGATATAGTGAATGCAGGATCCAGGGTTTATCAACACTTTAAATTTTGAAGGACAACAAACTGGTCCTTTCTCTGCTGTCTGCTAAAGAAGAGGGCTGACTTTCCCTCTCATGTAACAACCTACTGGTCCTTCAGTGCACAGCATCAATGCAGAAGGAAACAGAACAATGTTCGGCCTAGAAAGTGAACACTTGAATATCACAGTACATTGGAATTTGGAGGTACTGGGGTGCTTGTGAGATAAAGGGAAACTGTAATATTTTTACATTTATATATGAAAGAGATTGGTTTAATGTAAAAAATATATGCAGTAATGCACTTTTTATCTTTGCCTCTTTGTGTAGTTTGCAAATATTTACAGTATGTACGTAATGTAGGTCATATTTGCTCATTACATATGTAGGCTCTTCTTTTGGATGTACCTTCCATATCCTCGTTTCTCAATCCAAATCTGCTAGACACGGTTTTCTGATAGACTCACAATAACCGGAAACACCTACAATACAGATTAGTGGCTCTGTGTATACTAGGCAATGCATTCAGCAACTCTGCTTAAAGCAGTATTAAACCCAATACCAAAAATGTATTATATTGCAGCTTACCAATCATTGTATCTGGTGGCTGCAGCAGTTTTCTTTGGCTTTTTCCCCGGTGTTTTCACCTGGTGATCTGACCAGTAACTCGCCTCCTGTATTAGTGAGACGCAACACTGGGGGAATGAGATAGGAGGCATATCAGACAGCACCATCATCAGTTTGGAGGGAGGGTAGTGTTATATGTATTAGCAAATTTTGGTACACTAACAAATGGTAGCCAATTCCAGCTAAATCTTTATAACCAGGTACAGCAAACAATTTATTTCCTTGATCATTTAATCACCCATGCCAGTGTTAAGTGGTTTGTCTCATCCAAGTAAACTGATACATTCTGCTAGAGAGCTTGTGCTTTTAAAAAATCTACAGACTTGCTGGCTGGTTCCCCAGATTAAAATAGAAGAAAGCCTAAAAAGGAAAACTAATACAGCCATCACACCTAAGAATTGGTAAGCTGCAGTATAATAAATGTTTGCTTTTGGGTTTAATACTGCTTTAATAACTGCTGAAATAAACAGAGTGACCATTTGCTTATGATTGATATAATTTAATTTAAAGCATTACTTTGGCAGGCAATATGCACTTATTGGTCTGTTACATTAAAGTAATGTATACTAGATTTGTTTTTCATGGAAATAAATTAGGGTTATAATTCATGTAGCAGTTCTGTACACTGGAGGGCAACGATCACAAATTGACACGTGTTTTTCCTGCTGCAGGCTGTACTCAGCTAATGTTTTTTTGGTTCAGCACTGTTAAAAATACTATAGATGTAAATTCTAACTGAATGTTTAGTTTGCAAGAACACAGTAATCCTGCATTCACACTTGAGTGCTTTGTAGCTTGAAGCTCACAACTCGAAGCTCCAAAAACGCTCAAATTTAAAAAAGCAATTGTTCTCTATGGTACCTGTTTGCAGGATCAGGTGTGAACAGGCACCATAGAGAACAATTGATTTTTTAAGTTTGAGCTTTTTTGAAGCTTGGAGCTTCCAGCTACAAAACGCTCAAGTGTGAATGCAGCTTTATAAACAATTACCATTGTTTGTTTTGTTTTTTTCACCTCTTTTCATACTTTCTTGCATCTTGGTGCTTCAGATCTCCTGCATGCTTTTGGCAGCCACTGCTCCAGGGATGACTCCATGGCATTTCATAGGGGGGTCATGCCGTTGACAACAGTGGACGATGCTTGCTTTAACCACTTGCCCTCCTGAGGATTTACCCCCCTTAATGACCAAGCCTCTTTTTGCTACTTGGCGCTGCACTAATTCAACTGATAATTGTGCGGTCATGCAATGCTGCACCCAAACGAAATTTACGTTGTTTTTTCACACAAATAGAGCTTTCTTTCGGTGGTATTTGATCACCTGTTCGCTTTTCATTTTTCACGCTATAAACAAAAAAAGACCAAAAACTTTTAAGAAAAACTATATTTTTTACTTTCAGCTATAAAAAATATATAGTAAACTCAAAGTTAGTTAAAAATTTAGGCCAAAATGTATTCTGCTACATGTTTTTGGTAAAAAAAATCCCAATAAGTGTATATTGATTGCTTTGTGTGAAAGTTATAACGTCTACAAACTATGGTATAGATACTGCAATTTACGCCATTTTTTTGTTACAGCGCTGCTGTAACGGACAATTGCGCGATCATGCATTATGGTACATAAATGAAATTTACATCCTTTTTTTCCCACAAATTGAGCTTTCTTTCGGTGGTATTTGATTGCCTGTGAGTTTTTTATTTTTTGCACTATAAAAAAAAGGCTGACAATTTTGAGGAAAAAAAACTATATTTTGGACTTTTTGCTATAAAACATGTCCAGTAAAAAAAATTTAAAAATCAAATTTAGTCATAAATTTTGGCCAAAATGCATTCTGCGACATGTCTTTACTAAAAATAAAAACCCCAATCCGTGTAAATTAATTGGTTTACGTGAAAGTTATAGCGTTTACAAATGGCGGGAAAGATAGTGGGATTTTAAAATTTTTTTTATACTAATAATGGCGGCGATCAGCGACTTATGGCGGGACTGTGGGATGGCGGCGGACATTCTAACACTGGGGGGGGAACTGACTTGGGGTCACTGACATCCCCAGTGACACCAATACAGTGATCAGTGCAAAAAATAAAACACTGACACTGTACTAATGGCACTGGGGAGGAAGGGGTTAACTTTATTATTCAGTGAAAGGGTTAACTGTGTGAGGGAAGTGTTTTACTAGGGGGTGGGGGGGGTGTACTGCATGGGGACAAGCTGATCAGGAGAGATAAACTCTTCTCTCCTGCTCAGTATGTCAGGAGCTGTCAGGGAACTGACAGAAAGCACAGCTACTGCAGCTGTGCTCTCTCTCAGTGATTGCTGCTAATCGCCAGGACACAGCCGGTAACGACTGGCAGTGACCCGGCGATTGACATCCGCGGCCGTGATCGACGGGAAAGGTAGGGCGGTGGAGCGCCTACCTGTTTTAAAACCACATGTTTTAAAACGTGGTTTTGCCCAGCCGTGCCACCCTGACGCTGTATTTCTACAGTGGCTGGGCAGCATGTGGTTAATGTGTTGTAAAGTGGCCACTTGCAGTCTTTACTGGAAGCCTGTGTGACAGGGTGACAATGTAGGAACACAATTCGATGACTACAGTCACCCTGCCTGAACAAGGACTTGTATGCCCAGATAACTAGATATTATTGTTTTCATGCTAACTCCAGATTTAAAAATATTGAAAATTAGTTTTGAAATTACATCAACATGTTAGAGCCTATGTGGGATTTTGGTGTTTAAACTTACATTTACAAAAATTGAAAGCAGTGTTGGGGAGGTTGGAGAAAAGATTCTCCTACTGCTGAGGACTGTTACGAAAGAAAAGAAAATGATAAAAATAAAATCTAAGATCTGAAATGTGGCTCGTCAGAAAATCATATTATAAAAAATTGCTCGGGTCAGAAGGATTCCTTTGTGGCTGCTAAAGGATATTCAGTAGTATTTAAAGAACAGACAAATATAAGTTCTTTTGTGATTTTTTTTTTGACAAAAAAAGTCTGCCTGGTTATGGACTTTGTACAGATCAAAGACTGTAATAGTGATGGCTATTGCCCACCTGGTTCGATTTAAATATTATTAATCAGTGTAGAACTCTTTACAATGTAGGTATTACACACTGACATTTACTTTCTTTTTATTTATGTAGGGGCTTCACATTGTAAATAATGGGTCCAGCAATACTGAGCCTTGGATTCTGCAGCTCTTGCCTTCGAGGGAGACTAAATGGACTGGCATGGCCCAAAAACTGGCAGCGGGTTACATGTCATGGAATAACTCGGACCATTTGTTCTGAGACGGGACAGTGGGAAAAAGCTTTTGGAGTGGAAACCCGAAAAAGGGTAGAAAGATTTTGGCATCACAGGATAAAGGACCAGTATACAAAAATCAGTGAAGTAGATGTAAGTATGTACAGTAAACTATAAATGCACTTTTGGGTATGTGACAGAAGTGTAAGTTGGACAGAACACACGCGGAGAGCATTTTGAGGGCACACGATGAGTATAGCAAGGTTCTGGCAAAACAAAAGTTAAGTCCGTACCACAGGGTGGGGCACAAGGATCCCCGAGTTCTGGTAGGCAACAAGGGGGTTAGTCTGTAGCACCGACGGGGCCCTCAACAGGGAGGCGGGCAAGGATTAGGTCCAGATTGGCACACAGCAGGGAGGCAGAGCTCTGGCGGGCAAGGATTAAGTCCGGGTTGGCACACAGCAGGGAGGTGGGCTCTGGCAGGCAATGGGGTAAGTCTGGCTTGGCACACAGCAGGGACACAGACTCTGGCAGACAATGGGTTAAGTCCGGCTTGGCACACAGCAGAAAGACAGGCCGTCTTCTCTCCCTGGCACTGGCATCTTTAGTGTGGGCACCCAACTGTGACAGCTTGCGGCTGCACGAGAAGCGCTGCGCTTTGTGAATGGCCCCGTAGTCTTCTGGGACCTGTCACGTGTCTCAGAAGACTATGGGGAGGGAGGGGGGAGGACAACTTCCGCTTCTGATCGCCTAGGCCAGTGGTCGGCAAGCCGCGGCTTGTGAGCCACATGCGGCTCTTTACAAACTTAAATGCGGCTCTTCTGTGTGCCGGGCGCCCACTCCCCTCCCTCCTCTCGGGCGGCCGCCCCCTCCCCTCCCTCCTCTCGGGCGGCCGCCCCCTCCCCTCCCTCCTCTCGGGCGGCCGCCCGCTCCCCTCCCTCCTCTCGGGCGGCCGCCCGCTCCCCTCCCTCCTCTCGGGTGGCTGCTCCCCTCCCTCCTCTCGGGCGGCCGCCCCAAAAGTCAGGACTCTGCAGCTGTCAGGATGTAGGCGGGGCAGCCAGGATGTAGGCGGGGCAGCGTGACGAACTCCTCTCCTCTCACAGTCCGCCCTGAAGACCAGAACGGCGCGGGAACACGGCGAGAGGAACGCGCGGAGCAAAGGTAAGTGAATTGACACAGGGGGGACTTACTATATGGGGGACTTACTATATGGGGGACTTACTATATGGGGGACTTACTATATGGGGGATGAATTACTATGGGGAATGAATTACTATGGGGGATGAATTACTATAGGGGGGATGAATTACTATATGGGGGATGAATTACTATGGGGGATGAATTACTATATGGGGGATGAATTACTATATGGGGGATGAATTACTATATGGGGGATGAATTACTATGGGGGATGAATTACTATATGGGGGATTAATTACTATATGGGGAATGAATTAATATGAGGAATGAATTACTATATGGGGGATGAATTACTATATGGGGGATGAATTACTATGGGGGATGAATTACTATGGGGGATGAATTACTATATGGGGGATGAATTACTATGGGGGATGAATTACTGTGGGGGATGAATTACTATGGGGGATGAATTACTATGGGGGATTAATTACTATATGGGGAATGAATTAATATGGGGAATGAATTACTATATGGGGGATGAATTAATATGGGGGATAAATTACTATAGGGGGGATGAATTACTATAGGGGGGATGAATTACTATATGGGGGATGAATAACTATATGGGGGATGAATTACTATGGGGGATGAATTACTATATGGGAGATGTATTTTCAGTTTTAAAAATGTGGCTCTCAAAATAAATTTCAATCGTGGTTTTGGCGAGATTTGGCTCAGTTGAAAAAAAAGGTTGCCCACCACTGGCCTAGGCGATCGCAGCGGAGGTGGGAGTGGGTACCTGTCAAATTCGGGTACCCACTCCCCAAAGATGCCAATCCTTAATGGGGAGTGGGGGCCAAAGTATTAAAGCGGAATTTCCCCTTTTGGGTGTAGCTCCATTTTAAATTTATTGCTGTGTACATTGATCACCCAGAGAGGATTGTTTTTTGTTTTTTTTTTTCTTCTCCAAAAGAGGAGTTACGAAGGACAAACAAGCTAGTATAAATGGACCACATGCTTGCAGCACTTCTGCTGAAAGATACGAAATCATATGCCTGATGTGGAGGGCTTGTACCAATTAATTTTACTAGATTTTGCTAGGTGAAAGGATTACATTTTTATTTTCCACTGTGAACATGTTTTGTAAAATAGGTGGTGAAATTTTTCTCTTGCTATTAATGCCAAACACTGCAGGCTTGTGCTATCTTTTTATAATGGAGCAGGCCAAGGTCTTTTCTTGCTGCGGTTTTACAACTAGCACTGAAAAATGTGAAGGCTATATTATATAGTGTGAAACTGTAACAGTACATGCTGTACTAACCTAGAGCTGTCTATGTTGTTTTTTTTTTTATATATATATATAGAAGACGAAACCAAAGTTTTATGTATTGTCCATGTTTCCATATCCCTCTGGAAAATTGCATATGGGGCACGTACGTGTTTACACACTAAGCGACACCGTTGCACGGTTCCAGAAGATGAGAGGCATGCAGGTAAGATCTAGCTATAACGATCATTGGCATCTACCTTTTAAACTGTTTAGAGAACATGTGTGTTATGTACTTCATATGCTGTTTGAAACTCCCTGTGTAAAGACTGTGATCTGCATACATGTAGGGGAGCATTTATCATTTCTGTACAGCAAGGCAATACTAAACAGTAGGAATGAGACAAACTGTCTCAACAACTTTACAGTTTGAATCATAAATAACCTCCATCAGCTACCCCAAAGTAGCACTGCAATAGAATAAAACCTGATTCTGACCATTGTTTGAAGAGGAAGTCCAACTACGTGTATGTATGGATCAGTTTTTAACAACCTTTCACATTCAGAACAGCTTTTGCATTTTTTGCACACATGCTTAAAAAATCATTTTAGGCCTGAAGATTGCATAAACCCCCAAAACATAATATATTTTCTGGAAGCAGACGGGCTCAGAGAATAAAATGGTGGTAGTTCCAATTTTTTATGTCACACATTATTACCACAAAGGTCTAGGAAACGTAAAATTTCAGTAAAAAATACACTAAAGTAAATGTTAGGGCACAGAAACACAGTAAATTACCCATTTTTAAAGTAAAATATAAAATATGAGATTGCACTGACCAAATAGATACCCAACATATCAAACGTTACATTTGTGTGTGCCCATGAAATGGTGACAAACTACAATACCCTATATTTTCCATAGGTGACACTTTAAAGAGTAACTTCACTTTCGTGGAGCGTAAAAAAAAACAAATTATAAAAAAAAATGATACAGTGTTTACAATTATGACACAAGACATATTGTAATTGAATGGTATTAAAAATGACCTTTCCTTTTCAATCTGCAGTGCTGTAATTTTATGTAAAATGCAATGCAGTATGGCTACCCGGAGGCATTCTGTACCCAGATGGTGTGCAGAGCACCTCCCCAGCAATGTCATTTCCTGCTTGTGTGATTGGCTTACCAATTTTCACAGAAGTCTGCACTAAGATACAAGTCAGATTTTAGGCATCTCCTGCAACAAAAGTATCCTTTTTGGTGAGATATTGCCAAAGGGAAATCCTGTCTAAGGGGATGCAGACCCTGCCAGTTTCCTCATTATAGCCCTGCAGGTGCACCAGCTGATTGAAAATTATGAAATCGATCCCATACAGATTTACTATGCACATGGACACAGACAAACAAACAGCTATATCTTGAGAATAACAGAGGGTAGGAATCTACAACAAACTTTGTTAAACTCCTTGCAAGGTGCATACAGTAAACCACCCAAAGGGGATTGGTTTTTTTTTTTTCAACAAAAGTGTAGTTACCCTTTAAAAGCCGCAGTTAGTAAAAAATAGGTTTAGAGGTTCAAATATAAATTACTGTATCACCCAATATATGGCCAAAAAGCATGCAGACCAAAAAAGAGATTTGTGAAAAGAGATTCACAAGAAAGTGGCTACATAATGGACAGAATGCGATACTCAGAAAAATTTCCAAAAATTATGCTTTATTACACATTAATGATTGACAATTGGGCAATCGCCCTGGTTTACCATCACCTCAGTATGAGACAATACACACAGACCTAAAACCATTAAAATCACACCAAGACCGGTCTGGATATAAATGTGCTGCAAAGGCTATGACAACCATAGTCTAAAGCATTTGCAGCACCGCACATTGGTTACACTCCCTGTAGGAGGTTATTGCAAAAAATTGTACCATAGGTACAGTCATGGCCGAAATTGTTGGCACCCTTGATATTTCTCCAGGAAATCATGTATTTCTCACGAAACGTATTGCATTAACACATGTTTTGCTATACACATGTTTATTCCCTTTGTGTGTATTGGGACAAAACAAAAAAAGGGAGGAAAGAAAGCAAATTCGACATAATGTCACACAAACCTCCAAAAATGGGCTGGACAAAAGTATTGGCACCCTTTCACAACTGCGGATAAATAAGAATGTTACAAGCATGTGATGCTCCTGTAAACTCACCTGGGGCAAGTAACAGGTGTGGGCAATATAGAAATCACACCTGAAAGCAGATAAAAAGGAGAGACGTTCACTTAACCTTTGCATTGTGTGTCTGTCTGTGCCACACTAAGCATGGACAACAGAAAGAGGAGACGAGAACTGTCTGAGGACCTGAGAACCAAAATTGTGGCAAAATATCAACAATCTCAAGGTTACAAGTCCATCTCCAGAGAACTAGATTTGCCTTTGTCCACAGTGCGCAACATTATCAAGAAGTTTGCAACCCATGGCACTGTAGCTAATCTCCCTGGTCGTGGACGGATGAGGAAAATTGATGAAAGATTGCAACGCAGAATAGTCCGGATGGTGGATAAGCAGCCCCAAACATGTTCCAAAGACATTCAAGCTGTCCTGCAGGCTCAGGGAGCATCAGTGTCAGCGCGAACTATCCGTCGACATTTAAATGAAATGAAACGCTATGGCAGGAGACCCAGGAGGACCCCACTGCTGACACAGAGACATAAAAAAGCAAGACTACAGTTTGCCAAAATGTACTTGAGTAAGCCAAAAGCCTTCTGGGAAAACGTCTTGTGGACAGATGAGACCAAGATAGAGCTTTTCGGTAAAGCACATCATTCTACTGTTTACCGAAAACGGAATGAGGCCTACAAAGAACAAAACACAGTACCTACGGTAAAATATGGTGGAGGTTCAATGATGTTTTGGGGTTGTTTTGCTGCCTCTGGCACTGGGTGCCTTGACTGTGTGCAAGGCATCATGAAATCTGAGGATTACCAAAGGATTTTGGGTCGCACTGTAGGGCCCAGTGTCAGAAAGCTGGGTTTGCGTCCAAGATCCTGGGTCTTCCAGCAGGACAATGACCCCAAACATACGTCAAAAAGCACTCAGAAATGGATGGCAAAGAAGCGCTGGAGAGTTCTGAAGTGGCCAGCAATGAGCCCAGATCTAAATCCCATTGAACACCTGTGGAGAGATCTTAAAATTGCTGTTGGGAAAAGGTGTCCTTCCAATAAGAGAGACCTGGAGCTGTTTGCAAAGGAAGAGTGGTCCAAAATTCCGGGTGAGAGGTGTCAGAAGCTTATTGATGGTTATAGGAAGCGACTGATTTCAGTTATGTTTTCCAAAGGGTGTGCAACCAAATATTAAGTTAAGGGTGCCAATACTTTTGTCCAGCCCATTTTTGGGGTTTTGTGTGACATTATGTCATATTTGCTTTTCTGCCTCTGTTTTATATTTGTTCCAATACATACAAAGGGAATAAACATGTGTATAGCAAAACATGTGTTAATGCAATACCTTTTTTGTGTGAAATACTTGATTTTCAGGAAAAATATCAAGGGTGCCAACAATTTCGGCCATGACTGTATATAATATCACATGCTATGCATATAAGCAAATACAGTTACCACGTGGAGAGAAGCATAACCCTAAGCCTATACAAGGCAATCTGGGTAAAAAATTTAATGAAAAAAAGGGGGGATAGACCCCAGTAATATAATTATGGATTCATGCAGTACAACCCTATAAAGGCACATGTGGTTGGGGCCCATCTATCTGTGGTAGACGCAAATAGTTGCAAAGATTCTTATAGATGAAAGAGTCCCTGTTGGTGTCTTGATGGAGAGATGAATGCAAATAGCAGAGGCCTGCTTTATATGGTTTCTTCACCACAACGTGTGGACTGCAAACCACTTTAATATTTGAAATAGAATGAGGCCCGATGGGTCTTCCGCCTGTTGCAATGTATGTTGTATGCCTTGCATCTAGATAAAGCATCATAATGTCCCCATTCTGCAATAAGACAAATGATATAAGAATAGTCACTCTGGGTACTCTCACTCTGATGTATATATAGTATAAGTAACAAGGAGCCTTCTTCGTTATTCCTGTAACAGTCCACTCACCACCTGTGCCATGGGTAGTAGAAAATAGAAATATCCTTCATAGGTACTGCCGTGTTGATCCAGGGAACTACCGCTTACATCAGCCGACATTTCGCGGGTTCCGACCTCTCCATGGCGCCTGTACAGCTTTTGCATGACTCATGGCATGTGAAAATGGCTGCCTCCTTGTAGGTCGGCGTGCAAATCACCAATGCGCATGACCGGAAGTGACGTATCTGATGTATAATTGTGCTCATGTGATTACTGCAGTCCCTCCTTTATGTCTATAGCTTGTGGTTGGGCTTCAGCAGTGCCCGCATGTTAGACCTTTGTGACATGTACTGCCACTGCAAGTGAACCCAGGCAGGGTGATAAAAACACCATCTGTAGTCCAAAACACCAGTGGGCGTGTCCATGACTGCCTAAGCTCACAGGAAGGGGTTGGATGATGTTGGGCATCATTCAGTTAGGAAACGGGGCAACAACTTATGAAGAACCAGGACACTGCAAACAGTATGTTTGTTCTAAAGTGGGTAGGTATTGCATTGAAAACATTAAAGCAGATGAACAAGGTTTAAAACATTGCCTTCCCTTAGCTCATAAACTTATTGCATACTGTTTACGCTTTATTCTTCTTTGGAGCTGTCCTTTGATCATACAGCTCCATCTCGCCTGTGCCAATAAGCAGCTTGATTCTAGGACTGATTTGCAGAGAGCCATTATACCACCCACCAACTTTCATTGCTCCCCTATTGTAGTTGTTCCCACCAGCCACAGCAGCTGCTCATTGACACAGGGTCGCCAGAGCTGTACAATCATGTGACTTTGCTGAAGATTATTGAAATAAAGGTATTTACACTAAATTAATTTTACAAACAGTATGCAGCATGTATACAAACGGGTGGGGGCAAAGTTTTAAATCTTGTTCATTTTATCCTTTCCTTCTACTTTAAGATATTACTCTATCAAGTTAATTGGTAAATAATTTCAGCTTTCCCTGATTTTTGTTTTCTGTATGTCTATGACCTGGAAGTATAGAAACCTTATACAGTACATGGTATGATACCCAGCGTTTTCACGGGGAGGTCAGCAATGGTAGTCCCATATTTCTCTAAAAACGGGTGCACTTTAGGAATTCACTTTTGCACAGAAAAACCACATTTAAAAATACTCAGTGAAAAAAAAAGAGCTCTCCTTACACCCCAATTTCTCACCCCTTTGCCTGGGCCTGGAGACGCTGAGGATCATAAATCTCATGGAAATGCACTCCAGCTATTCAGCAATTGTAATGCATTTTTCAAATGTATAGTAGTGTCCTGTGTGGAGGGCTTTGTGTCCTGTCAGTGGCTTTTTGGTGCTTCTTTTTTGGCTCCCAGCAGCCAGTTGTCAGTTCTCTGCTTTCCAAAGGGCTTAATCAGATTTGATAAGCGTTCCTAGTTTGGGGCTCTCAGGAGAACCTAAAGCGTCTTCCCTCCCTCTGCCCTGAGTTCTGTCCTGTAAGTTTGTATTTTCCAACAGTCTTCTCTAATTTTACATATACTGTATATTATGTATGGTCCGTTGGTGACTTAAGTAGCTGCACTTGAGCCCTCTATATCTAGGAAATTGACCTCCACTGCTCAAAAGGACAGTGCAAATTGTATTTTTTGTGGAAAATTTGAACCTAAGGATGTTTGCAGTAATTGTTGGACAATGCATCAGAAACATAGGATATTTAGGGCATATTCACACCAGATGCGGTGGGACTGTGTTGGGTGGCGACTCCAGTGAAATCCCAGGGCTTTACAAGGCAAAATGCCTTATCTCTAGTGTGCCCTTTACACACCACTGCGTTGTGGTGTGCCTCACACTATACAGCCTGGCAATTGAACTTAAGCTATTACTAAACCCAGGACCCTGCATTCACTATATCTGGTCTCCCACAGTACACAGAACATGGAAGTGCAATTATTTTAGTAAATATAAACTGCTAAATACCTTTTCTCATCAGCAGTTAGAGCAGTCTGGTGACTTCTATCAGTGTCCAGTAGAGCACTGGTTACAGGTTGTAGGAGGAGTTTTCATTCTCCTGTAGGAGGATGCAGAACCACTGACCTCTGTCTGGAGAGTGCTGATTGGTCCTGTGCTGATCACTTGCACTCTCTTAAGTAAAAAAAAACCTCTCTAGCAATGTACCCCAAACTGAGCATGTGCAGCTTGTCCCAAGCCTCTGTTCTATCAGGAGATATTTAGGAGACACTGGAAGAAGGGGAGGATCAGAGAAAACAGGATCAAACATCCTTTTTGAGTGGAGGATTAACCCCTTAGGTTCCACAGTGAGTATAACAAGCATGCTTTACTGCATATACAGAATGATTTTCTGTTGTGGGTTTAGTAACACTTTAATGAAACGTGTCTGTGACATTTCTGTAAACTTGAAAGTGAGAAGTAGGATGCACCAAGATCAGTGCATCAGAACTGTGGTGATCCTGCCAGACCGCACTGCATACCAGCTGCTGTGTTGTAAAGCAGCAGCTGGTGTGAATTAGCCCTTATTTATTTTACTTTTGTGCAGCTACAGGAAAATACTTCTTCTAAATATTTGCTTTACTTAAACATCATCCTAGGTGCATGCTCTGTATTTTTTTTTTTGTTCAGCACACAGAAAACGAATTAAAGCTACAAGTCTGCTTGTACTGGACAAGACAAAGCAGGTTAGGAACCCCAGGAATGATATCAGCTTTAATTTGCATGGGAAATAATAGGGCTTTTCAGTTTAACATTCCTGATTAATTTTCCATTTTTTGATGCTTACCTTTGTGCTATGTAAAACAGCTGGATTTGGATTTGAAAAAAAAATGACTGTTCTTATTGAATGTTTTACTAAATACAAATATTCAAATAATTAGTGTGTGGGCATGGAGGAACAATTCTTATGGCGTCTTAAGGATCTAACAAAAGACAATTTACATTGCTCAATGAAAACCTGAAACTCTCATACTGAGGACCATGGCAAACAGAGTCCAGTAAAATATTTCCACTTTCATTTGAAAATATTGCAATTTTTTTAAGGAAACCAATGAAGGGGGATTATAAAAAACAAATCTAATCTAAACAGTTCTAATGACAGAACCTATTACATCTCCAAAACACATCTTGTGTCTTTGGGAAGATTGCTGATGTACAAATAGGACAAACTGTAAACAAGATAACCAGAATAATGCCTTGAGTTCATTAGACGTTAGTTAAAATAATGTGTTTTTCCACCCTCCCTACTGACACATAAAGCACAAAAAGGAAAGCACATTTTGGATTCTTGGAAGCAGATTTCCAGTCCACCTCATCTGTGGAATTCTGAGGAGTTGCCAGAATAAGAAAAATATACCTGAATCTGCTGTTACGTGACCACCAGTAGAGCGTCCAGTGGGACCATTGAAATGAAGTGATCTTCACTGCTTAGCCAACCGATCTTTTGTTTGCCGCTTGTTGTGATGTTATACTTGAAGACTGTGTCCCTGTATGGACTCCTGTAAGGAACCTATTGATAGCCTCCATATGAGCAGTATGTTCATAACCAGGAAGTGGCACTACAGAATAGACCTTCCCACACTGCAGACAGAAAGAAGGAAAACCTGGAATTTGGCCTGTCATGTGACTGAAGTCTTGGTTAAGTAATTGGAGCCAAATATATTTTGTCTACCTGAGTTGTAATTGAGCCCTTTTTTAAATGAGTCAAATAAGCTCACCTATTTTTTCACTTCTATTTCCTGTCCTTTATATTATCAGCTCTTCACCAGCAAGACCAGCCATATGACCTGAGAATCAACTTTATACTCTTATACAGGTGAAACTCGAAAAATTAGAATATCGTGCAAAAGTTCATTTATTTCAGTAATGCAACTTAAAAGGTAAAACTAATATATGAGATAGACTCATTACATGCAAAGCAAGATAGTTCAAGCCGTGATTTGTCATAATTGTGATGATTCTGGCTTACAGCTCATAAAAACCTCAAATCCACAATCTCAGAAAATTAGAATATTACATGCAATCAATAAAACAAGGATTGTACATAGAACAATATTGGACCTCTGAAAAGTATAAGCATGCATACAGTGGGGAACAGAAGTATTTGAACACCCTGCGATTTTGCAAGTTCTCCCACTTAGAAATTATGGAGGGGTCTGAAATTCACATTGTAGGTGCATTCCCACTCTGAGAGACAGAATTAAAAAAAATAATCAGGAAATCACATTTGTAGGATTTTTTAAAGAATTTATTTGTCTTGCACTGCTGAACATAAGTATTTGAACACGTAAGAAACAGCAAGAATTCTGTCTCTCAAAGACCTGTTACTGTGCCTTTAAAAGTCCACCTCTACTCCACTCATTAATCTAACTTAGTAGCACCTGTCTGAGCTCTTTAAAGATACCTGTCCACCCCACAGTCAGTCAGATGCCAACTACTACCGTGGGCAAGACCAAAGAGCTGTCAAAAGACACGAGAGACAAAATTGTGGACCTCCACAAGGCTGGAAAGGGCTACGGGGCAATTGCCAAGCAGCTTGGTAAAAATAGATCAACTGTTGGAGCAATTGTTAGAAAATGGAAGAGGCTAAAGATGACTGTCAGTCTCCTTCGGACTGGGGCTCCATGCAAGATCTCACCTCGCTTTGATACAGCTTTTTGGGAACATCTAACTTCTTTTGCAATTACCTTTTGAGGCTTTCCCTCCTTATGGAGGGTGTCAATGATGGTTTTCTGCACAACTGTAAGGTCAGCAGTCTTTCCCATGATTGTGATTCCTACTGAACCAGACTGAGAGACCATTTAAAGGCTCAGGAACCCTTTGCAGGTGTTATGGCTTAATTAGCTGATTAGAGTGGGACACTTTGAGCCTAGAATATTGCACCTTTTCACAATATTTTAATTTTCTGAGATTGTGCATTTGGGGTTTTCATGAGCTGTAAGCCATAATCATCACAATTATGACAAATCACGGCTTGAACTATCTTGCTTTGCATGTAATGAGTCTATCTCATATGTTAGTTTCACTTTTTAAGTTGCATTACTGAAATAAATGAACTTTTGCACGATATTCTAATTTTTCGAGTTTCACCTGTACTTATCACAGCAGATTACAAAATAGTTTCATGAATAGATTAATGAACGTTTTTTTACATTTGTTGTTTTTTAGTTTCCTCAACTGCTCTTAGCACTCTACTTTTAAATAGTTTACCCAAAAGTTAATATGTAAGTCATAGGTCAACTTTGGTGGTTTTTTCTTTCACCTTAAAAGCTGGTCACACAAGTATTGTTCTGGATGTACAGTACAATCTCCTTTAGATCTCCCAACAACTATAAAGTATGAGTACCCAACTGAACAAATATATATATCAAATGGATTACTTTGGTAGGACCTCACAATAGATTGATTTAGTAGTTCTAAACAAGAGTGTACAGTGACTGTATAATCAGATTGTACCATGTTTGACCAGCTTTAGATACTCTAGCAAAGAAATTACCTAGCACAGTTCCTGGCTTTGCTTCCCTTTATAGCAGAGTCTCTTTCCTCTAGCTTTATGCTTTAATGGATTATGTGCCAATGCAGCTACCTCATCTAAGGTAGGGTAAGCTGCAATATATTCTATTTTTGTTCTTGGATTTAAACTCATTTTTAAAAATGTAAGGTCTGGTGAGTTGACTTGAGTACCTGGGTCCAAAGATTGTCCCGCTGTAGCCTGTGAGAGATATAAAAAAACCATTGGGTTATGCAAGCCGTTAGAATCAACCAGAAATTGGTGGGTAGACTTCTAAATTAATTAAAAACAAGAATGCCTGTGCCATAAATAGGGGTATATGACCTACCAATATCTGTTCATACCACTGTAGTACACTTTCTTTCAACATGTTTTCATAATTTGTAGAGGATGGAAGCTTGTTAATTTTACTTTTACATAAAACTATGTGAACTTATCTGTACATTTTGGTTATGTTGTCCAATTTTATAGTAAATGTCAGTCATATTTGATGGGGATTAAGGAGCTCAGAGACTCTACTGTGACCTTTTAAGCTGATTTGGTGAAGAGGGATTTAACAAAACAGAAATAGCTTAATTTTGTTATTTTTTTTCGAAGAGCCAGCAAAAATTAAGAAATTGCTTCATTACATAATCTTTGCTGGCATGGTCAGCAAGGTAAAGGATTTGCAGTTCATTTGTTATAGCATAAAACTAACAAGCCAGGAATTAATAGTTCTCAGATGGTTTCTGGTAATGCTTTCAGTCAAATGCAAACAGTCTTGAGCATTTGGGATTATAGAATAGAAAATAGAAGCTAAAATAGCTAGTGTTCAGATACAATGAGATAAAACGATGTCAGCTCTTCCAGATAAATTTAGCCTGAAGCACTGTAAACTTCCTGATTGTGGTAGTTTTGTTATCTTTGTTAGAGCTATCAAACTGCCTGCTGCAATAGATTTATTTTATGATATTTGCATCTCTGGAAATCACCCTCAGCATGGAGTCGGTTTTGCAGGCGATTGCACATTGAATGTATATGTAAATTTTGCTAATACAAAATGTATTCAAGAATTGTATATATGTATTTTGTGTGTGTATGTACAGTATATGTATGTATGTATGTATGTCTCTGTCTGCGCCCCTCTCTCTCTCTCTCTCTCTCTGTATGTGTGTGTGTGTATATATATATATATATATATATATATATATATATATATATATATATATATATATATATATATATATACAGGCAGGTATATGGAGCATTTAGAAAGTATTCAGAACCCCTTCACTTTTTTCAGCTTCATTATGTTGCAGCCAAACAAACTACAATTGTTTGAATTAAATTTTTTCCTCAATCTATATTCAGAACCCCATAATGACCAAGTGAAAACAGAAAGCAAAAGAAGTGCCTCCCATTTCTCTTGATCGTTACCTGTGGTAAATTCAGTTGATTGTACTTGATAAAAGGCCTCATAGCTGAAAATGCATACTGTATCAGAGCAAAAGCCATGAGGTCAAAGGAACTACCTGCAGAGCTTAGAGACAGGATTATTGCAAGACACAGATCTGGGCTTTCTGGCAGAATGGCTGGACGGCCAAACAGTTCAATCTTGGTTCCATCAGACTAGAGCAGTGGTGGGCAACCTTTTTTTTCAACTGAGCCAAATCTCGCCAAAACCACGATTGAAATTTATTTTGAGAGCCACATTTTTAAAACTGAAAATACATCCCCCATATAGTAATTCATCCCCCATAGTAATTCATCCCCCATAGTAATTAATCCCCCATATAGTAATTCATCTCCCATATAGTAATTCATCTCCCATATAGTAATTCATCCCCCATATAGTAATTAATCCCCCATAGTAATTCATCCCCCATAGTAATTCATCCCCCATAGTAATTCATCCCCCATATAGTAATTCATCCCCCATATAGTAATTCATCCCCCATATTAATTCATCCCCCATATTAAGTCCCCAAGTCCCCCCTGTGTCAATTCACTTACTTTTGCTCCGCGCATTCCTCTCGCCGTGTTCCCGCGCCGTTCCGGTGTAGCATGAAAATCTGTCTCCTATGAGGATCTGTCCCCCTCGACATATCTGCGCATGTGCCAGTTTCAGGCATTAGCAGCCGATCGGCGATCTCCGGCACATGCGCAGATACGTCGAGGGGGACAGATCCTCATAGGAGACAGATTTTCATGCTACACCGGTCTTCAGGGCGGACTGTGAGAGGAGCCTAGCGGGAGCCTAGCTCCGCGGGCCGGATTAAAAGGTCCGCCGGGCCGTAGTTTGCCCATTGCTGCCCTATTGCCTGTCACCTGGTGGGCAGTGTGCTCCGGAGCCGCAGCCAAGGTGAAAAAGAGCCGCATGCGGCTCTGGAGCCGCGGGTTGCCGACACCCGGACTAGAGAATCTTGTTCCTCACAGTCTGAGAGTCATTTAGTTGCTTTTTTGCAAACTCCAAACTGCCAGAAAGCCCAGATCAGTGGAGGGCTGCAGTGATGGTTATCCTTCTTTAACTTTGTCCCATCTCCACGCATGATCTCTGGAGCTCATTCAGATTGACCATTGGATTCTTGGTCACCTCTCTTACTAAGGCCCTCCCCCCCGATTGCTCAGTTTGGCCAGTCAACCAGCTATTGGAAGAGTTCTGGTTGTGTCAACTTCTACCATTTGAGAAATATAGAGGCCACTGTGCTCTTGGGAACCTTCAGTACAGCAGCATTTTTTGTAGCCTTCCCCATATCTGTACCTTGCAATAATCCTTTCTCTAAGCTCTGCTGGCAGTCCCTTTTGACCAAAATGCATTGTCAGCTGTGAGGCCTTGTATAGAGACGTGTGTACCTTTCCAAGTCATGTGTACAAATATCTCAGCAACAATCGAGAAATGGGAGGTACCTGAGCTAAATTTCTAATTTTTATAAACTCACAGACCATTTTAACCACTTCAATACTGGGCACTTTTATCCTCTTCCTGCCCAGGTCAATTTTCAGATTTCAGTGTTTTTGCACTTTGATTGACAATTGTGCAGTCATGCAAAACTATACCCATAAAATATTTTTATCATTTTTTTCACACAAATAGAGCTTTCTTTTGGTATTTAATCACCACTGAGTTTTTTATTATTTGCTACATAAACAAAAAAAACCCGAAACTTTTTAAAAAAAAAACTTGTTTTTCTTTGTTTCTGTTATAAAATTTAGCAAATAACATTTCTTTATAAATTTAGGTCAAAATGTATTCTGCTACATTTCTTCGGTGAAAATACCCCAAATTAGTTTATATTATTAGTGTGTAGGAAAGTTATAGAGTCCATAAACGATAATATTTATATCTGACAATCGATCAATCCTGATATACTGACGGTCATCTCATTTCTTGAGGCCTGAAAATGCCAGGATAGTACAAATACCCCCCAAATTACCATTTTTTTTGGAAAATAGACAGTCCAAGGTATTTAGTAAGAGGCAAGGTGAGTTTTTTGGAGGTTGTAATTTATTGTTACAATTTTTTGGAAAATGTAGAAATTTACGAAAAAAAAATCACTTTTTTTAAAAAAAAATATATTGTCACCAGTCCAGAAAAATGTTGTTATATAACTGGTAGGCGGTGATCAGGGACACTGACTGGTGACAGTATGTAAAAAAATAAATAAATAAATAAAATTTTTATTTATTTTTCACAATGTGATCAAAGCAATACAATGTTACCATAGTAACATTTAACTCCTCTTGGCAAGTGATCAGGATTTTTTTTTTTTTTTTTTTTACACATTGTGATCAATGTATTTCATTGATATTTGCAATCATTGTTACTGAATGAAACTGATTCATTCAGTCTTTTGTTGTGATTACCTGTGATTAGGCAAAGCTCATCACATGATACAAATGGGCTGTGATTGGCTCTGTCTGTACCATGTGACTGCTTTGACCAATCACAGCTAACAACACACCCTGATGCAATTTGACATCTGTGAGGGTGCGGGTCCTCGAACACACACTGACTGCACTATCTACAGAGTCCTGGTAGTTAAATCTTTGTATGCTAGTTTAAGCTCTTTGCACTATATAATGTGAGTCTATAATAAATCAAAATAATGAGTTAATAGAGAATTTTATTTTTTATTGTAAATTTCAGACAGTAAAGATATTAGGGCTGGCTTTCTGGCTTATAAAATGGAAGCAAATATTGATCTTGTAAATCAAAGTAGTCTGTCCATGGTCTCTAATTTAGTTTAGTTTAACATATTGGTTGTTTTATATGTGCAAGGAAATTCTTCTGGCGTCTGGTCTCAGCAAACTAGATCTGTGTTTGTGTGCAGACCATGACATCACCTGCCCTTTTCAAATGGGTGACAAAACGGGGGCTAGAAGACCGCAGGGCCTGTCTCAGACAAGAAACATGCTTACAGTCTAGTAATGTTTTATTAAAGCATAATACTGTATTTTATGTATGAAATGGAAGAGTTCACACTTTTTTTAAAAATATTTCTTTTGAGCTTATTGCCATGACAACAGCAAAGGCAGTTGACTTTGTAAATGTACTAATTTATTCAGTTGAAATTATGTTTGTGAAGTTCTGTTTTATGGAAATCATAATGGGTATAGGAAAAAAAACGAAGCCCCTTGCTGATGCTTGTGCTTTCCTGTGGTCCAGCAATCAGTTGGTGGATGTGGGTTTGTTCCATTTGCTAGTCATTGTTCACTTTGAGAAAGTATTTAAAATTCTCCATATTTTCTTTGATCCTCCTTTCCATGTAGCTTCATTTCTCTGGAAGTGCTGTTATCTTCTTGGCTCCTGTGTCATCACTGGGACTGCTGAGGTTCCCCCTCTGCTGGAGCTTAAAAAGGGATCCAGGAGGTTTTCCCATGTCATTTTCTTTAGATGTAGGTGAATGTGGGGTGCTCTGTTAGATCCCTTCTCCTTGCTTCGGAGGCAGAGGGTAATCAGAAGTGACAGTGTCCTCCTCAGTGTATGTAAGAACACTATGCACAGGGTGTCAAAGCTGTAGAAAATTCACTGCACGCAAACTAGCATTGGAAGGGTCGTTGACTGGCAGAATTACTAGATACTATATGGTTGAATGAGCTTTTAGAAAAATAAAGGTCACGTCCAGCACCTTAAGTTCCCTTTCTTATTTCTGCTCCTGCACAGTAAAGACCTGTAGACTTCAATAGGGCTTGTCCACCTCAGTCTCCCGAATAAATATATATATATATATATATGTACTACTCCAAAAAATTAAAGAAACACTTTGAAAACACATCAGATCTCAATGGTGAAAAATATCATGCTGGATATCTATACTGATATGGACTGGGTAATGTGTTAGGAATGTATGGATGCTCCATCGTATGATGGAAATGAAAATTAGCAACGTACAGAGGACTGAATTCAAAGACATCCTGAAAATCAAAGTGAAAACATGATGCAGCAGGTTAGTCCATTTTGCTTAAATTTCATTGAAGCAACTCAAAATGGTACTCAGTAGTTTGTATGGCTCCCACATGCTTGTATACATGAGCTCCTGTACAGTCTGAGGTGCAACCTGGCGGTGTCGGACGGACCGAAACATGATATGTTGGTATGAGGTGTTTTGTTGGATTTAAGTGAGTGTGGGGCCCATTCAGTGGTATCAATTACTTCATCCTCCAGAAACTGCATGCATACTCTCGCCACATGAGGCCGGGTATTGTCGTGCACCAGGAGGAACCCAGGACCCACCCAGCGTAGAGTCTGACAATGGTTCAGAGGATTTCATCCCGATGCCTATTGGCAGTCAGAGTGTCATTGTCTAGCCTGTAGAGGTCTGTGCGTCACTCCATGGATATGCCCCTCCCAGACCATCACTGACCCATCACAAAAACACTCATGCTGAACTATGTTACAGACAGCATAACATTCTCCGCGGCTTCTCCAGACCCTTTCATGTCTGTCACGTGCTCAGGGTGAGCCTGCTCTCATCTATGTAAAGCACAGGGCGCCAGTGGCGGACCTGCCAATTGTGGTGTTCAATGGCAAATGCCAATTGAGCTCTATGGTGCCGGGCAGTGAGCACTGGTTCCACTAGAGGACATCAGGCCCTCAGGTCACCCTCATGAAGTCTGTTTCTGATTGTTTGGTCATAGACATCCACACCAGTGGCCTGCTGGAGGTCATTTTGTTGGGCTCTGGCAGTGCTCATCCTGTTCCTCCTAGCACAAAGGAGCAAATACCAGTCCTGTTGACGGGTTAAGGACCTTCTACAGCCCTATCCAGCTCTCCTAGAGTACTGCCTGTCTCCTGGAATCTCCTCCATGCTCTTGAGACTGTGCTGGAAGACACAGCAAAGCTTCTGGCAATGGCACATATTGATGTGCTATCCTGGGGAGTTGGACTGCCTGTGCAACGTCTGCAGGGTCCAGGTATTGCCTCATGCTACCAGTAGTGACACTGACCCTAGCCAAATGTAAAACTAGTGAAAAACAGTCAGAAAAGATGAGAAGGGGAAAAAAAAATGTCAGTGGCCTCCACCTGTAAAACCATTCCTGTTTTGGGGGTCACCTCATTGTTGTCCATCTAGTGCACCTGTTGTTAATTTCATTAACACTAAAGCAGCTGAAAATGATTGACAATCCCCTCTGCTACTTAACTGACCAGATCATTATCACAGGAGTCGAATTGACTTGATGCTATACTCTGATTAAAAGGCGCACCTTTAATTTTTTTTTGAGCAGTGTGTGTGTATATATATATATATATATATATATATATATATATATATATATATATATTCTTGATTTCAGCTTTAAATTACCCCTGTACCCCTACTGAGGAGCAGCTTTGCAGGATCTGTTTGTCTTTTGGAATCACATTTTGGAAAGTTTAAAATCCTCTAGCATCTATAAAACATTTTAGTATTATCTGACACTTCAACAGAGTGAAGAAAGCTATTTGATTACTTGCTGAAATGTTGTTCAACATAGATGAGCATATTAAAAACTGGCACTACAGTGAAGTGTCAATAGTGAAGTGTGACACTAGTGAAGTGCTGTATCTTCTAAATGCAATGTGTCCTTCTTTTGCATGTATATAATATAGTGAGCAAGTGTCATATATACATTTTTTTTGTATTCAGGTCATTAACCCAATGGGCTGGGATGCCTTTGGACTGCCTGCAGAAAATGCAGCCATTGAACGTGGTTTAAGTCCAGACACATGGACCCAAAGGTAAGGACTGTCTCTGTTGTTTAGCCATAGACATTAAATGGACAGATGTACATGTACGATCTTAAAGTGACTTTAAAGGCTTGATTTTCTTTTTATTTAAATAACAAATACATCATACTTACCTGCTCTGTGCAATGGTTTTGCACAGGGCAATCTTGGTCCCCCTTTGGCACTTCTGGCCCCTTGCTGAGTGCACATGCTTGTGTGTGCTCACTCCTCGGTCACCTCTATGTATCTATGGGACACACAGAGCGCAACTCAGCCCCACCCCTTTCTCCCTCCTCACTAGCTGTGATTGAGAGCAACATGAGCCATTGGCCCCCACTGCTGTGTCTGAACCAATGAGGTGTGAGAGACCTGGGAGAGTTGCTGCTCTCATTCACATCGCTGGATTGAGATTCGGCTCAGGTAAGTATTGGGGGGAGGGGGGGCTGAGGGGGAAACTGCACACTGAAAAGGTTTTTTACCTTCATGCATCGAATACATGAAGGTGAAAAAACCATTACCCTTTAGAACTATAGAACCACTTTAACCCAGCCTTTATTTCAAACAGGTTTGTGAGCTTGGATATGCTGATATTGTTAAAGTATGCATATATATTTATGTTTTAAGGTAGAAAAAGATTAAGTGAAGAACGACTGCTGCCATCCATGTAAATGATCAGTATTGCTTGATCTGTCCAATCAAAATAGGATAGACTGGAAGAATCCTCATTTTATGTCTATTGGTACCCTCAGGATTCATGGCACCATAATAAGGTTTTAGGCATACAAAAGTCAATGTAGTTTAGCCTCCCCTTTAAATGCAAATACTATATTGATCAAGAAGTTAAAACACATCCCTAATGAGAAAAGTATTTTTTTTTTCATCCCAGTCTGGAAAATCTGCCTCATTAATGCTTATTTAAAATTGAACATAGGCTAATGCAGCTGTACTTGGCTCTGCTCCCTTCCTAGGCCAGCAATTTTAGTCCACTGTCCTGTAGGCTGATCTTAAAGACGAACAAAACTATCCTTTCCTTTACAACAGGCGTCAATAAGTGACGGACCGTGGGCCGGACCCGGATCGAATGACAGTCCTATCCAGACTGCGGCTCCGCCACCCAGCAGCCTGGGTGTCCTCTCCTGGCTGATTACCTCCCCTGTTGCTGCCTCAGCTTTCATCCCTGCAACAGCTGGCAGGCAGAAGGCGTGGCACACATGGACAGAGGGCGGGACCACCCAAGCCGGTGACTTGCCACCAGGACACGGAGCGGTCCCAGCAACTAATAACCCGCCACCAACAGGAAAAGCAGGGCAGTCCCGCCCCCCCGTGATGTGAAGGGAATTCTAAATTGTACAGGGGGACTGTATTGTAAAGGGGAATGCTGTGATCTTGTGGGCAGCTAAGTCAAAGACCTCTTGCACACAAAAGTAAAAGGATAAGTTCACCTTTTAACAAAAACTAATGCACATTTTTTGCTGGTAAAAAAAATGTGCGTTTATTTATTTTTTTGTTTGTGAAGCCTCCAAAGCATTGCACCAGCTTTCATCAGATCACTGGTGCCATGCAGGTCTCCCCCTAACCTGTCAGTATATCTGCTTGCTCGTACCTCCCGTAGGGGCAAGCAGATACTTACTGACGGGAAGGCTCAATGAACTAACTATGAGCACCGTGGTAGTTCATTGAAAACTACAAGCCAACAGCTGTAAAGGCTGCCAGGATTTGTAGTTTTCCCATTCACAGAATACTGTAAATGAGTGCTGTGTTTTTTTTTTGTTTTTTTTTTATTTTGACAGCTAGCAGTGAAGAGTAGATCCCCTGCCAGCTGTCACAATAGGGATTGGGGGTGTGCGGGGGCCAGTCTGATTGTAACATGTTTAATGTGACACCCTGAATATGGGTGTAACATGAAACATGTTATGAAAGGTGAACTTATCCTTTAAAAATGCTGCACTTTTTTACTGATCTGAAATTAGATACATTGTTGTCTATGGAACATTGCACACAGCTGAGTAAAGATCAGTAATACAGCATTGAATACAGAGCAGTAAAACAAAACTAGAAAATTTTTCATTTGAGTGCAGTAATTTTACTTGCATACGTGTGTTTAATCGTCCATAAGCATGTTTATGTGAGTATAAATGAGTATTTTACAATACTGGCAATGAAGAAGAATTTTACTTATACACTTATGCACCTTTACTCTCCTGTACTCAACATCACTCAGGTCTTTACACATCTTTACACACAGTTTTTGGCCCGTTGTACATGGGCACCACAAGCTCCTGTGTAAATATCAGTAAATTATGATACCCGTGTGCAAGGGGCCTAATAATGAAGTCTACCAGGTAAGATGTGGACCTAAGAATGGATTTTTATTCTGACACAAAGCTCTCCAAGGCCAAGAACAAGACTTGTTAGGATTCTGAAAAAAACAAGTTTCTTTTCTGTACATCAGTCATCAACTGTGGTGCCCCTCACCTCACCATGTATAGGTGAAAAACCTAGGATATATATATATATTAGCAGAATCAACAGCTAAGACCTCCAAATGTCATGTGGCCTTCAGATTAGCACAACAACAGTGCATAGAGAGCTTCATGGAATGGGATTCCATGGCCAAGCAGCTGCATCCAAGCCTTGCATCACCAAGGGCAATGCAAAGCGTCAGATGCAGTGGTATAAAGCATGCCGCCACTGGTCTCCAGAGCAGTGGAGATGTGTTCTCTAGAGTGACGAATCACGCTTCTCTGTCTGGCAATCCAATGGATTTGTCTGGGTTTGGCAGTTGCCAGGAGAATAGTACTTGCCTTACTGCATTGTCCCAAGTGTAAAATTTGGTGGGGGGGGGGGGGGGTTAAGGTGTGGGGTTGTTTTTCAAGGTTTGGGCTTGGCCCCTTAGTTCCAGTGAAGGAAACTCTTGAGGTGTTAGCATACTAAGTCATTTTGGACAATTTCATGCTCCCAACTTTGTGGGAAGAGTTTGGGAATGGCCCCTTCCTGTTCCAACATGATTACGCACCAGTGCACAAAGCAAGGCCCATAAAGACATGGATGAGCAAGTTTGGGGCGGAGGAACTTGACTGGCCTGCCCTCAACCTGATAGAACACCTTTGGGCTGAATTAGAGTAGAGACTACGAGCCAGGCCTTATCGTCCAACATCAGTGCCTGACCTCACAAATGCTCTTCTGGAAGAATTGTCAAACATTCCCATAGACACACCCCTAAACCTTGTAGACAGCCTTCCCAGAAGAGTTGAAGCTGTTATAGCTGCAAAGGTTGGGCCAAATCAATATAGAAGACTAAGACTGGGATGTCTTTATTCATGTTATTAGTTCATGTGCATGTAAAGGTAGGCGTCCCAATGTCCCAATACTTTTGGCAATATAGCGTATGTGTGTATATATATTACACATACATACATACATACATACATACATACATACACACTATATTGCCAAAGGTATTGGGACACCCCTCAATATCATTGGATTCCGGTGTTCCAACCACCCCCATGGCCACAGATGGCTTGTATAGTAGGGAGGGACTCAGCTGGGTTAAACACAGAGAGGAGAACATCGTCTGCATAGAGTCCTATGTTGTGTTCTTCTGAATCAACTGAGATACGGGGGTTATGCCTGATTGAAGCCGGTAGTGGTTTCATGACTCGGGCAAAGATAATGAGCGACAGGAGACAGCTCTGTTGCATGCCATTAGTAATAGTGAAAGGGGTAGAAAGAAACCCTGAGGGCCAGACTAGATAGTGTGGCTGAATTATATTAGTATCCCTTCAGGTACAACCAATGTATTCTGTTGAAGGCCTTCTCTACGTCTAAAGACAGAAGCAGGAAAGACCTTTGATGAAATTCTGCCCATTGGATAAGATCTACAAAATGTCTTGTCCCATCATAAGCTGTCTCCCCTGGACAAACCTTACCTGATCTTAATGAACCAGCAACAGTAAAAGTAATGAGATAACCGCGATGCCAGGATTTTGGTGTAGTTCTTTATGGTCAAGTTTAAAAGTGAGATTGCTCTGAAGTTTGCTCAGTTATCTGGTGACTTTCCAGGTTTAGGCAATGTCACTATAAGGGCTTCTAGTGATTCTCTAGGGATTTTACCAGCAGGTGAGACCTTTTTGCAGATATCAATTCCTCCTTATCTTGGAGATTGAGGTTAGTTTTGTGAGAGTGTCCCACTACCTAAAAGACCTCTAATAATGGCTTTATACGTCTTTCAGAGAAGTGCACCTTCAGAAACAGAGCCAGAATTAGACTGAATTACAGTGAAAAATTGTGACATCTCCTATTTGATCTTTTCCTGGTAGGATGGGTGAGACAGTAGGGGGGTATTCAATCTCAAAATAGAATGGGTTCTCTTATTCAAAGTAGTATATAACTGAAGAGATTGGGCATGGTCCAACCAGGTAAGAGAGCCGATTTGAACAGAGCTGATTGATTGTAATAAAATTTTGTTAACCATAAAAAGATCACTTTCTGTATCATGTAAACATCTCCACGGTTTGTAAAGATCTGCTGTAAGGAGGCAGGAAGACAGAGCAGTAGCTCTTCTTCTGCGTGCATTAGAGGAGTCCTGCCTACAGTCTATAACCCCATTATATATATATCTAATTGATCCTTTGGGCAGGGGCAGAGCCTGTCCATAAGTGATCTAAAGAAGCATTTTTGGCACATATTAAGGGCGTAAAGAGTAACTATAACCAGAGGTTGTCAAATTAGGTGGAAAGGATGATATAACGACCTTGGGAGTCAGAATCTATGTGGTGTGTTGAAAAGAAAGAAATGTCTGATTGCTAACATCACTCCTCAGATTGATGTTGTTCCTTCTGGATCAACTATTTCATTCAAAGCCTTAGGCCTGTTTCACAGCAATGCGTTTTCTTGGTGATTTTTTGCAAAAACGCACTACAGTCCATTTATCATGGTTTCCTGTGGAACACGTTATGCGATTCTGATGCCTTTTTTACACGTTTTGCTTTTTTTATTTTGCCCAAGAACAAATTGTCCAAAAAAAGCATAAAACGCAAAATGCATTAAAAAAACACTCACGCAAAACGCACCTCAAAAAGCACTGCAGAAATGGATTAAGAGCAAACTGCATATTATTATTATAATACAGGATTTATATAGCGCCAACAGTTTCTCAGCACTTTGCAATATAAAGGGAGGTAATACAGCAACAATACAGTTCAATACAAAAGGGATAGGAGGGCCTATAGATGTGAACTTACTGTTAGTACAGTTTGCCTCTCAATATGGTTATTACGTTCCTCTACTTGGTCTATTCTGGAGTGAACATGAGCAATGGAGGAACGGATTTCAACATGGATATCTTTCTATAAGGGCAATGCTCAGAAACCAGGTTATCAGATGCTGGCATAGTGACAAGAGTCATTTTATCCCCCTCCATGCACTGTAAAGATGATTCCCAAAATGCTTTTTAGGCCTCATGAACACTGGACGTTTTTACAGCTGCTGTTTTGGGCGTCAGACTTTTTTTTAATGGCCTCTAAACTCCCCAGCATGTTATCCTATGTGTTCATGCACACATAGGCTTTTAGCAGTGTTTTCTCTGCCAGTGTATTCTGGAGCAGCAGCATTTTGGCAGAAAATTCACTGCCCAGTGTTTAGTAGTTTTTTTATTTCACTGGTCGTTAAGGAGAGGGCCAGGAAGCTGGCTGCCGCATCCACTATGCCAGCATCTGATAATGTAAAAAAAACCTTTGCTGGCAATAAAAAAAAATTTAAAAAAATTGGTGTGGGGTCTCCCCCAATCCTTACGAGGCCCTTTGGGTCTTGTATGGATTTTAGGGGAACCCCACGCCAAAAATAAATTAATTAAATTTCAAAAAACGGCATGGGGTCCCCCCCATAATCCATATCAGACTCTTATCCGAGCATGCAGCCTGGCAAGTCAGGAAAGACTCCTCAACCATACCAAGACACATGCCTTAAACATGAAGGGGGGTACCCTGCCCCAAAGCACCTTGTCCCCATGTTGATCAGGGCAAGGGCCTCTTCCCTACAACCCAGGCCGGTGGTTGTGGGGGTCTACGGACAGGAGGCTTATCGGAATCTCGGGCCCCCCCCACCATGTGAATGATTATGGCCTACTCATTCACCAATGAGCCATTCAGATGGCGGAGCTGCCAGACAGGAGTATCCTTCATTGGGACCAGGGTTTTTTTCTCTTTCTTTTCTTTGGGTTTGTAGTGGCGGCTGGCCTCGTGGTTGATGATGGATCTACACCAGGGGACTTTTTTTTTTTTAATAAAGGACTTGTCAAAAACTTGAGTTGTGTTTTTATTTACTTTTTACACTTTTTGGTGAATGAGTAGTGGTACCATTTACACCATACTCATTCACATGGAAAGGGCGGGGGCCCAGATTCTGATAAGCCCCTCGCCCACAGACCCCCAAAACTACCGGCCAGGGTTGTGGGTAAGAGGCCCCTTGGGGGGACCCCCCCTACTCTAGAACACCCCCCTATGTTGAAGGCTTGTGACCTGGTATGGTTCAGGAAGGGGGAAGGGGAGCTCGCTCATCCCCCCCCCTTTTCTGACCTGCCAGGCTGCGTGCTTGGATAAGGGTCTGATCTGGATTTTGGGGGGGACCCCACGACATTTTTAAAAAATTATGGCTTGGGGTTCCCCTTAAAATCCATACCAGACCCAAAGGGCGCCATTTTTTTAGATTTTTTTATTGCCGGCAATGGTCTCTTTTACATTCAGCTGTCAACAGGGAACCCCGCTGCAGCTGATGACTCATTTGTTGTCAAGGAAGCGACAGTCAGCTTCCCAGCCTTCTCCTTAACAACGGCAGCCCTATTCCTTAACGCTGAAGCTACTAAACATAGCTTACATACTAGGCTAAATGCCGGTAAAAATGCTAAAACATCAACGTTTTTTGTCCAGCTTTTCTAAAGTAGTTTAGCTTTTTTTAGGGTGCATGAAGCCTTACACACTGGAGCCTTGTTAGGGGAATGAGCAGGTGATGAGGCTGCCCCCTTGGTACTGTCTTTGCCTTGGGTGTTGTTTTGGAGATCTCCAGTTTCTGCGACCTCCATGGCTGCTAGAGCTTCCGGGCAATCTTGTGCCTCCATTGCCACTTTGCTGCCCCTGGGTCCCTGTCATTAGCATCGCTGATTGGTAGAGAGCTGCAGCAGGTACAGTTGCTGTGAAGCTGCTGACAGTCTCCCAGCAGGTTGCAGCAGGGGACTGAAGGTACCATTCTGCTCTGCAGCCAAACCACGCCTTCCCACCACAATATGATATTTTATTCTCAATTCATTTGTTAATGATCAACAAATTTGTAGACCATCCCTGATTTTCCCACTTGCGTATTACTTTCCTAGATAACCAGGAAACTAGGAAGGGAAATTTACGGTGATTCAAAGTACAATCATCACATAGCATGGATTAGTTTGTGTCATCTATATGTACGAATTCAAACTCTAGACCAGTTTTATTAGGTCTTAAGCTTGACAGAGTTTATTTCAAATAGGATAATTAGTTTTTCCTTTAAATGTGGTTTATGTAACATGGCAGTGTGTAGTCTGTGGAGTTGTAAACATTTATATGTTTTGCTTTTAGATCAAAAGTAATTACTGTATATCTTACTGCAGATCTGTCAAAATTATATTATTCTCTAGTTTATTTACAGCCTTCAAGATGAAATATTCAGTACCAGTAATTGCTGCGCTGGGTAAATTGTATTCTGTTTTATGTGAAGTTGTGAGTTAAAACTATGAGTCATGTGACCTTGCCATGAAAGCTGTAGCCTTGAGAGATACACAAAGCACAGAACTGAATGCAAACAAGTATCCTGTACAAATTGTAAATCATTTCTTCTGATTTCCCTATTTAATCCCTTGCCAGCGTGTCTGTAGTAAATCCCAAAATGGATCAAACCCTTGGTCTGCCTAGTCTTCCTTCCATATGACCAAATTCAAGTCACAATGTGCCCATTTTGGGCAAGTCTTACTCCTTTAGCTTCTAAAACCTGAAAGGGAATGGCAGGCTAAGTTCAAGTAAATGTGGCCCAAGACAGTTCCTCTTCTTCCAGTGTAGCCCAGGAAGGCCAAAAGGTTGGACACCCCTGGTGTAGAGGGTAAAGAAGCAATGGATCTGTTGCAGTTTTGAGCAGATACCTCTTCATGCTTGTACAGTACACCTAATAAACCAGTCCTTTTCCATTGTATGATGTTTTGTCTGCAAAAAAATATCCATTGTGCCTTTTTGTTTTTTAAAACCTTAATTCAATTGCCCTTTTGATGACAATCTACTAGGGAAATTGGGGGATTTATCTTGGACTACAGAGTTTAGAAACTAGTAAGCTCAAATTCAAATGTGAATCTTAAGAAAACCACTGCCAGACATTCAGTCCATTTTTACATTGCCTGGTGTTAATTGACTTATATGTCACGGAATTCCCAGTCTCTGTCGAGCTATTAGTCTCAGCATGATGGAAACATTACATCCCAGCTACACATCGTAGCCATACTCCCCAGACTAACATCCACCTTTTGAAATAATACGAATTACACATTCATCAAGAACAATGAATTTTGTTTGTTATAAATGCATTAATTACCTCCTACCCCGTGTGCAACTTTGATGCTGTATGAGTAACATACAGTGTGTGTTAAAGAACCAATGTAACTAATAAAACCTACATCTAATTATTTTAAAAAATGTGTCTTACTGATGCTTATACAAGGAAAAAAAATGATACTTTTTTATGAACATATTTTTAAAATATTGTATAGAGCAGCCTTTTTCAAAAAGGATGCCTTGAGGTTTCTACAGGGGTGGCTTGGAAAAATGTCTAAAAATTGCTCAAAATTTGTATAAAGGCCAGTGACCTTCCAGCCACTGGCGTCCTAATAATTAATGACATCATCACGTCCTAACAACTAATGACATCATCAGTTGATAGGGAGGATGTTGGTTGCCTGCACAGCAATCTTGTTTGACCCTCCCCTGCCCTTCTTCGTCAGTGCTGGGGTCACATTAGCTGAGTGATGGAGAAAAACTGAGGGAGAAAAGAAACATAGGAATACTAATTAGTACCAGTGTGCAAAAGTGTATTTGCTTTGGAAGAATAAACCACCTCTAACGTTGGATGTCCTACGTGTGTGGATGTTGCTGCATTATATATAACTATTAGAATAGTTTTTTACATTTTAAATGGGGTGCTTCGAGATTGTCCATAATTATAAAGGGTGCCTCGAGACTGTCCATAATTTTAGAGGGTGTCTTGACTGAAAAAAGGATGAGAAACACTGGTATAGAGAACAAATAATTAGCTTGCATTTTTGTGGTTATTTTATATGTGCATATAGTTTGATGTGTATAGTGAAAATATAAAAGATCCTCTTGTGGTCAAATAGTCTTTTTATTATTAGTCTTTACCAGACAACTTATGGGGCCCCCGGGCAATAGGGGATCATGGGGCCCTTGTGTCCTTGCCCAAACTCAAAAAAGCCTATGAAAAAGGTACCAGGGGCATCTCATGGGACCCCCTACTGACCCTGGGCCCTTGGACAGTGCCTGAGTTTCCAAATGGTCAATCCGCCCCTGGTCTTTACATACTGCAAGAGCAGCATATTCTGCAGCAATCTGTAATATGAATAAATCGTAACATAATCACACAATATTTCATTAAAGCTAAACTCATTTAGAAGACACAAAACAGTGCAACTATTTATTCCATAATACATCTGTAGCACCCTCCTATGTTGTAGGCAAATTTAGTTTAGCTCTAGTCTGTTTGTCTCACAAGCTGCTGATCTGATTACTTCCCCCTGCATTCTAGAATCACAATGGGAGGAAGATGAGAGAGAGGCAGCTTGAATATTTAATCCCTGAGGAGGTGTGTCCAGTAGATGACTGAAGAGCCCATAAATAGGAGCAGTGTGTGTGGAGCCTGGGTCCAGTACTGCCAGAGGAGACCCTATATATATCAGCTTTGCACCTGAGGACAGGTTTCTGGAAGCATTGTTCAGAGGTCATCGAGGTTCCAGATGGAACTGGGAGGGCCTATTCTCAAAGTCTGGTTTGGGAGTTTTATGGTCTAGAGAGATCACCCAGTGAAAGTTGGGGGGAAGAGTGTCCAGCTGTCCTACGGAATTGCAAGTGCTGTGCCTTAGTGACTGTGCAATTCTCGTTTCTTTTAAGTCCTACGCACCTTTCATCCAGTAGAGAGTTGTGTGGGATGTTTTGTACATATCTGTTTGAAGAGAAGAGTCCTTAAAAATGTCAGTTCAGAAATTCTGGGGAATCCCATGCTCCCTTCACCCCATCCAAGTTTATTCTGCAAAAAAAAAGCGTAAAAATACACCCTTATACTGTCCTGTTTGAACCAGTAAAATGGAGAAAATGCTGTGTGTCTGGCTGTGTGTGCACTAATGGTGGGGGAAGGAATCTGCTGTTACCAGCGGCTCCTTCAGGGGTGTGCTACACATGCTCAAATGCATTATATTTTTTTAATGTAAGCATTATATGCCCCTGAATTTTACTTGATATCAGATTCCCACAACCTCCACAAAGTAGAGCTCAGAGTGAAAGAAGGAGAAACAACACAATGGGGTTTATTTACTAAAGCTGGAGAGTCCAAAATCAGACTCCCTTCTGCATAGAAACCAATCAGCTTCCAGGTTTCATTGCCAAAGCTTCATTGAACAAGCTGAGGTTAGAAGCTGATTGGTTTCTATGCAGAAGGGAGTCTGATTTTAGACTCTCCAGCTTTAGTAAATAAACCCCAATGAGTCAATCGGTTGAGCTTTAGTATAAGAAGCATGCAGACAGATGGAGAGTGCAAAGTAACAGATGAGCTAACCAGTCTGCTTGTTTTCCTTTCTCTGTCCTGTCACAGGCTAGAGGTGGTGAATAGACTTGTAGGTGTAACTCAGCTCTAGCAAAAGAAACAAAGAAAAAAATTTGGTCTCCTGGAAAAACTCTGTAAAGCTCAAGACTGGATGGGCAGAAATACAAATTATTTGGCAGGGATAACAACTCTGATATTCAGTATGTATTTTACATGTGTATAAAGCAATTTGCCTAGGGTTTAATTTCAGGTAGAAAAACTATTAAAATAAAGCTTGGAGAGCCCTGCCAATAAAAGCTTAATCTTTTAAAGGAGATGGTGGAATTAAGAGATGAGGAAAAGGTGCCTGCTTTGTAAAAAGAATCAGCAATGTCAAAAAAGCATCCTTATTGAAAAAGGGTGACCACATAGTCAAATGTGTGTCCACTTTACATGGCAGTTTTGTGTATGGATTCATCTCCAAATTGCGTTTTTTCCTTCTGCAGACTTATTTGCATATCTCACAAAGGCGTGAAGCTTGTATATCATGGATCAGTGAAGCTACCAAAAACTGCAACTGGAAATAATTGCTTTTGTGTTAATGATTCTGAATAAATTATCTTTGTATTTGCAGAGTACCAGATTAAATCTTTTTCTTTGTTTTGTTGCTTTTTATACATAAGCTTGGTTTCAATTCAGCGAGCTGGGGAAAGGAGCTGCTTAACATATACATAGCAAGCAATCTTTTCTAGGTGCAGATTGAGACATTTGTGATTGCCATGCTCATCTCTTTTCTTAACATGAGGATTACATTGAACAGTATTTGAATACAGAGTCAAAGGAACAATGAAATATGACTCATAGTTACAGGATGCACAAAGCACAGCTCACCTGCAATGCCCAGTTATTGTGGAGCAATGTGTACTTTGGACGGTCTGAAAATATCCAGCTATCACAGCCATTGTGTCTTTTTCTATGTACCTGCAACATTTCATAAAGGATCAAGAAATCTGCTCCTTGTTTCTGTGTTAAAATGATTCATATGTTCTAAAAAGATCTGCAGGAAAGATGCTAGCCAGAGCAAAACCATCTGTCCTGAAATATTGACTACTTCATTTGAAGTTTAGTTTAAAGGAAACCTTTAATGAAAACAATATATAACATGTTATTTCTGCAGTATCCAGAAAATGCTAATTGCCTGGCTCTCTGTGGTTAGACCGTTTCAGACAGTCCCTAACTCATACCAAGCATACTCTATGCATTAAAGAAGTTTAAGTGAGGCTTTGTACTAAGTTGTGCTACTGTTTGAGGCCTTTGAAAATGGGTATCCGCTAGACTCCAAGAAAGAATCTGTCATTATCTTGTTATCCAAACCCGAAAAATTTCAATGCACTTCTCACTGCCCAATATTGCTTCTAAAAATAGAGACATAAAAACATTAGCCAATCTTTTAAGATTTAATTTATCCTAAGTGATTCTCACTCTTAATGCCTGGATTAATCTGTTTTTATGCTGGGTAAAGGTACTCATAATAATATTACTCATCTCTATGGACATCTTCAGCCTTTGATACTGTTTGATGGTATTTCCTTTAGGAAACTACGCCTTGCATTGGTTTCAAACTTTCCTTCACTAAATGGCTCCAGATTTTATATACAGAGCCAAGAGCAAGTGTTTGAACAATCTCAACTACTTGCTTTCTCTTCAGAGGGGCACCTGGCAGGGCTGTGCTCTGTCATCATAACTGTTCCATAGCCAAAGAACCCATGGCTGTGGCTCTCTTAGACAGATTTATAGCATTGATGGTGTCTGCTGGGAAGATCTTATGGAGGAGAGAATTTTGCTGTACAGGAACGACTCTTTAGTATACCTTAGAGGCTCTGAAAACTGATTTCATGCATTATTGCATGTCGTAGAGGGCTTTGGAAGAGTCTCAGGATTGAAATTGGACTGAGACAAATCAATGGCCTTCCTAATAGGCCCTCCACAACTACTTAGCCCAATTCAAGATGCAGACCAACATATCAATTTAAGTACCTGAAAATTCGAATCCATAACAACCTAACTAAATATGAGTCCTTTGTTATAATCCCCTTTATGACTTATACTGAATATAGATCACTAATCTGGAGCTCCTTACTGTTAAATGTTATTGATCACATAATACTAATTGAGATGAAATTTCTTTATACTCTTAGGGCGCCCCCAATATTTATCTCTCTGCAGCTATTTCTATGTATTGACCTATCTATCCCTTCTTTTATCTGGAGCAATTCCCAGCCAAGAATAGTTGAATCTCTTTTCAAGACACACTGGCTTGGCCAGGCATAACCTATATAATTTTTTACTGCCCTCCCGGTAGAAGTTAAAGACTCCCCAAGCCTTATGGTACATCATCCATAGATCTACATTACAACAGTGTAATGATGGTCCCCACTGGATATTCCCTACCTTCCCTGGATTAAAACTGAGGGCATTCTCTCACCTTCCCAGTCTCTCTCTGTGGCACAGTCATAGCTTGAAGGAACTCTACAATGACTTTGACTCCAATTGATGGTCCAGCAAATGTATTGTCTTCCTCTCACTGTTTGAACAATGGCCAACACCAATAGAAAACACATATCAGCAATACATTTTTGTTCAAATGCCTTCTGTTATGTCACATCACTCTGTAAGAATTCAGTTTTGTGCTCTGGAGGTGAAATTTTCTCCTCTGTAACACCCCTTTTACAGTGGATGACAACCCAAACTAGCCACAACTATCTTTGGAAGTGGGTCACTGATACCTGGTTTATGGATGTTATTACTACTGTGGACAAACTAATTCAATTTAGGCTTATCCATTAGTTGTGCTATACACCAGACAAAATATGGTGTGTGAGTCTTGGATTCAATGCCAGCTAACAAGTTACATATGTTCTGGCCTTGTCCCAGTATTGATTCTTTCTGGGACAGTCTGTGCTAGCTACCCATTTAAACTTTATGGGTTGGTTCACACTATAGAAACGCAATTCAGATGCTTTCCGGATGCGTTACTGCATGCGTGTTTTTGACGTGTTTTTGATGCTTTCCAGTTCATTTTTCCCCCTCTCTTTTTCTTCAATTTAAATAGGGACATGTGCATTCTGGGCTGTTTTTTATGCGTTTTACAGTGTTCCAATATAGTTCTGTGTAGGAAAAATACAGTCTGTTCTACTTTTTTTTCTGCAAATGGAATCCACTGGAACTGCAAGCACTGATATGAACTGTGACATATAACCTACTTTCTGTGCGTTTTGAATGCAGAAAAAAAAAGCACACTGAAATGCATGTAGTGTGAACTGGCCCTCATGCTCTGAGGACATTGGCGATTCCCCATCTTGGCATTCTCAGTGATTTTGAACCTCTTATTCATACTCACCGTGTATTGGCTGATTCTGTTTCAAGCTAGAAAGGCCATTCTGCTCAACTGGAAAAATGTTACTCCTTCAACCCTTTAGCAAGTATGCCACCAAGTAATTTTGAACTTCCTAAATATAAAATGATATACATGGTCAGAGCATGCCCTAATACGTTTTATGAAAGTTGGCAACCATGACTGGACTCTTCTGCAGTTCAACTCTCCTTGAGTCCTATATTCATGCTAGTATGCTAATTCCTGCCTTTCAACCAAATTATCCGAGTTCTATCTTTTACTGAAGGAGAGAGTAATGTGTGAGTGCAAAGTGCAATATGTAGGTTGTATGTATGTGTGTAGTATGTGCTATCCAAGTTAGAAAAAAAAAAAACATATACCAAATGAAGTTTGATTAATTTCAAAGCAATAAATTTGCTTGTTTGTTTGGTGCCAATGACTGAAAGTATTGCAGCCACCATATTAGGTCTACAGCCATGCTATGAGCCTAATGAGGCCAGCAGGAACAGCCTAGTGATTTCAGTTAGGACAGACTAATCTTCATAATTATGTTTTATTATTTTTTTTAGGAATTTTATGACAATTGCTAAATTTCTAACACATTTTTGTTAACGTGCAGTTCAGCTGTTCAGTGGACAGCAGTTAAATTTCCCATTTAGTTTGTTTAATCTCATTTTTATTAAATTTTGAGGAAAAAGCAAAAACATTTTAGCAGTACATAAATCTGCCATTGATTATCAATATTCATTGAATACTTGTAAATGGAATACCATCTCTGCAATAGATATATTAAATCACATATCTACAGAAACACAACAGCAATGTTGTCACCCCATGTCTGGGAGTGTAACAGAGACTTTCATTTGAAACCAGTTACTTAGATGGTGATATTGTTCTATATGGTAAAACCATGTCTGTCATATGAAGATACTCTAACCAATGGTGTAGCTTGTAGTATCCTGTGTCCCTACAGGTAGGGAATAGAAGCCAGAGTCAAACTTGGATATAACAGTACAGAGGGAGGGATACTGGCTTTTTTATACTTCTGGTGCTCTTTAGGGGCCAGTTCACATCACGAAAACACACTCCAGATGCGTTCCATATGCGTTTTTGCTTACATTTCACACCACACTCTGTTCCAGTGCATTTTTGATGTATTTTGCTGTGTTCCAGTACAGTTCTGTGCAGTAAAAATGCAGTATGTTCTACTTTTTTTTTCTGCACTGGAGACTAACTTGAACTGACAGAACTGTTGTGAACTAGGGCCATTGGAATACATGGAAAACACTGTGCATGCATTTTTGATACAGAAAAAAAATACACTGCACTGCATCTGGTGTGAACCAGCCCTAAACATTGATCTGCAATGGATCACTCTTCATGGGGCATTGGGTATTTGACATGTGGTTAGGAGCGCAACGTTGCAGCCATAGCATGTGTATACCCCCTTCAGCTGCCTTTGTAGCGTAAGAAGGAGGGAGTGAAACAGTAAAATTATAGCCCAACTGTGTGTTTTTACCACCCTACAACTGTAGGCATAAACAAAGCCATCTATAAGAAGAGGGATGGTATATGGATTTGAGAAAAAGCATGGGAGCTCAAGATAGAGATGTGGTGTCAATCAACCATACAGATACAAAAGGTTAATAGCAAATCGATATATGATAAGTCATATGGGGACCCAAGACAAAAAAAGGAGGCATATATTTCATCCATTTGGATTTATAGCATTACATTTACTCATTAGTTTCTTAAGTGATGAGTATTTTAAAAGTAGTTCAATAGTACATTTTTCATAGGAGACATATTCATTTAGATCCATTATCCAATCAGAAAGAGGTGATGAAAGAGGCGAGGCAAGGTCAATTTAATTGTAATCAGCCTACGAGCTATATATAGAGTTCTAGAGCTAGTGAGCACCAGATTGTGATACATAGAAGAAGAATAAATCTGGTCTAAAAGGCATGTGAGGGGATCCACTAAAAGACTAGTCCCCCAATAAACCATTTAAAGTACCTAAGCCCAGTATCTCTTCAACTTGGGACATTGCCACAAAAGATGGATAAGGGATCCTGAAGAGTAATCACACCTGTCACAACAGGGATTTTCTATCAGCCCCATTGTCTGTAAAATTTGTATACCCTATGTAAAATAAATACCTGGGTCAGTCTGGGTGAAGGCAAGAGAGAGATGTGCTGCAGAGATTGTAAGATATTGTTCCAAATGTCTTCTGAAATGGTACCGATGTCTCTCTACCATCATGCTCTACAGGCTAATAGAAATTTTGGTAAAAAGCAGTCTAGTAACATCACATATGTGGGCGAAACTAAGCCTTTTGTAGAGGATGTCTAAACAATGTTATCAATAATATGCATGCGAGACAAATAAATAAAAAACAGATTAAATTGCGCTTGTATAGCATACCTTAATTGAAAGGTAACTGGTAAACCCATTTAGGATTAAGGTGGTTCTAAAGGATAAAAATGTTTTACCTTAATGCATTCTATGAATTAGGGTAAAAAAAAAAGTTTAAATGTTGTTCTCCCCCCCCAGTCCCCCTTAAATACTTACCTGAACTCGGTCTCAATCGAGCGCTGTGCTTGAGAACAGTGGCTCTCACCTTGCAGGACACAGAGGCAGCAGCAGAAGCTTTTGACTCCTGCTGCTGTCAATCAAATCTTGTGATGTGAAATAGGGGGCAGGGCCTAGCCGGGCATAGGCAGTGCGACTTGGGAACAAGTTTGCCAAGTGCTGCCATGAGAGGCAGCTTCCGATGGGGGAACTTGCTGAAAAGGAGGAACCAGGAGTGCTGGCGGGGCATCCCTGAAGGGGAGGTTCAGGGCTGTTCTGTGCAAAGCTATTGCGTAGTCCAGATTAGTATGACATGTTTATTATTTTTTTAAAACAAAAATACAAGGTTTAGAATCACTTTAAGGGCCAGTTCACACTAGATGTGTTTCAGTGTGCTTCTTTTCTGCATTCAAAATGCACAGAAAGTATGTTATATGGTTGTTAATGTCATAGTTCACATTATTGCTTGCAGTTCCAGTTGCAAAAAAAAAAAGAGTAGAACAGGCTACATTTGTCCTGAACAGGACTGTACTGGAATGCAGTAAAACGCATCAAAAACACCCTGGAATGCACTAGAATGCACTAAAAACGCACTGAAATGCACATTTCCCTAGTTCAATTGAAAAAAGGGGAAAAAATGAACCGGAACGCATAAAAAATGCACTGGAACGCATCAAAAAAGCGTTAAAAAATGCATATGCAGAAACACATCCGGAATGCATCCAAACTGCGTTTCTACGGTGTGAACCGGCCCTTAGTGCAGATTTGTCCATTAGTTGTGCAAAGGACTTTAGACTCGTTATGATAAAGGTGGAACAAGGTGTAAACTCCAGCCCTCTCCCGTCTCTCAAAGCCCTGTAGTTTGTGAATTTCTGGAAACAGGTCATTGTGCCAAATCCCTACCCTAATTTAATGCAAAAACAATACTATTCTCACATTTATCTGAAAAGGAAAGATGTGATAGAATGAAAACTAAATTGTAAGTGCCTATAAAACTTACGGCTGTACACTTGTAAATTTCTTTTGTTTAGCCCCACTGGGCTTGTATTTTTGTAATGTTAAGAGTAAAAATTAACTGAAAAATTCAGTTAATTATTTGTGCAAAGTTAGACCACCAGCCTGTGACGTACCCATATTATTTATTTGTCTCTTGCAGTAATATTGAGCACATGAGGCAACAGCTGGAAAAAATAGGCCTGTCGTTTAGCTGGGATAGGGTAAGTAAATTAGTTTATCTATCTTATCCTTATTCCAAAAGTAACTGTGTTTTGAATGGGCCTTCCACATTACAGTTTTTTTGTTTAATTTTCTAATACAGCATACTTGTGTGTATACAAGAAAGTGCAGCGCTGAAATAAATATGATATCCAAGTGTCTCTGTAAAATCAATAACTTAATTAAATCGATAAAAATCCCATCTAAAATCAGATGATAAATATAATCAAAAGTTCTGATATAAACAATATATAAAATAAGGTGACTCTCGTGCTCTGGTGACTCTGGACCCGGTATCAGTGCAGTAGTGGTAAAGGTAATGCGCACTCACTGGACGCGCATAATAATTGCGCATTATGTTATTAATCCAGATGTCATCAAATAGGAAATGGCTGGATTATCTTCCCTCTCAGGGATGGTGGGTCATCAGACCAGATGCTATGGCAGGGGTCTGCAACTTTTAAGACATAAAGAGCCACTTGGACCCGTTTCCGAAGGGAAAAAAAAGACTGGGAGCCGCAAAACCATTGCAACATTTAAAACAAATCTGACACTGCATGTATTGTTTCTTACCTTAATGCTATATACAGGATCGTGCAGTTAGCTGTCAATCTGAAGAAAAAAAGAACTTTTCCACTTAACAATGTAAAATATATTTTTGCACATTAATAGCTAATTAAAATATTTAATTTATCTGGTTAATGGGATTTATTCTCCTGAACCTCAGTGCACAGTGTCTGCACATCAGGGCTGTAAGACGTCACCTTCATTTTCACACAGGTTTGCAAGCTGTCATCTGTGAGGCGTGATCGATGTTTGTTTTTAATATAGTTCATGTCGGAGAAGACCTGCTCACATACATATGTGGAGCCGAAGATCGACAGCACTCCAAATGCATACTTTTTCATGTTTATATAAGTGTTGGGGATAGCATTCCAGGTTTCGAATACAAGTTTGTCCTGTTTGGAAAGGTTTTTAATATCACTCCATTTATGATTCTGTGCCAGAATGGCCTTCTGCCGGGCAACATCCTCAAGAGTAGCGGTCAAGCATTTAAACTTGGACACCCATATATCTTTGTCGGCTATATCGGCCAATTCCATCTCAAGATCAGGTTGACTTACACCTGCAAATGCAGTCATATTCAATAGGGATGGATCAATCGCCAGGGGAATGACAGGGAAGGATAATGTGGTTTTTTCCTCTCTGAACCCACAGAATCGTTTCCCAAACGAACTTTGCAATTTTTTAAAATATTTTTTTGGATATGTATTATAGCAAACAATTATTTAAAAATGTTATTTTTTTCTAAATTGTCGCTCTTTTTTGGTTTTTAGCGTAAAAAATAAAAACCGCAGAGGTGATCAAATACCACCAAAAAAAGCTCTATTTGTTTGAAAAAAAGGACGCCAATTTTGTTTGGGTACAACGTCGCACGATCACGCAATTGTTAGTTAAAGTGACGCAGCGACAAATCGCAAAAAGCGCTCTGGTCATGAAGGGGGTTTAAGGGCCCAGTAAGCAAAGGGTTAATCAGGGCCACAGTGTATCGTCATAATCACAATCATAGCCTTCGGTAAATATGAGGGCCCAATGTAATCCAAATTATAAATATATTATTATATTATTGTCACTTTTCTATTAATATTTTTTTAACCCCCCCCTCAGAACTACTTTTCATAGAAAACGTTAAATTAACTTACCTTTTTTTGTTCTTCACTCCCGCGCAGTGCTCTGTTCTTCTTCACGCTCATGCAACGCTAGCTCACGCTGGTTTCGGCTCTGTCACTCCTCCCCCTCGCACACAGGAGGCCTGACGTCACTAGGCACTGTACTCGTGGTGAGGCGGAGCTGAACCACGTTGAGTAGCTACGCCGTATAGTAATTCATCCCCCATATAGTAATTCATCCCCCATGTAGTAATTCATCCCCCACGTAGTAATTCATCCCCCACGTAGTAATTCATCCCCCATAGTAATTCATCCCCCATATAGTAATTCATCCCCATATAGTAATTCATCCCCCATAGTAATTCATCCCCCATATAGTAATTCATCCCCCATATAGTAATTCATCCCCCATAGTAATTCATCCCCCATATAGTAATTCATCCCCCATAGTAATTCATCCCCCATAGTAATTCATCCCCCATAGTAATTCATCCCCCCTATAGTAATTCATCCCCCATAGTAATTCATCCCCCCTATAGTAATTCATCCCCCATAGTAATTCATCCCCCATATAGTAATTCATCCCCCATAGTAATTCATCCCCCCTATAGTAATTCATCCCCCATATAGTAATTCATCCCCCATAGTAATTCATCCCCCCTATAGTAATTCATATCCCATAGTAATTCATATCCCATAGTAATTCATCCCCCATATAGTAATTCATCCCCCCTATAGTAATTCACCCTCATAGTAATTCATCCCCCATATAGTAATTCATCCCCCATAGTAATTCATCCCCCCTATAGTAATTCATCCCCCCTATAGTAATACATCCCCCATAGTAATTCATCCCCCCTATAGTAATTCATCCCCCATAGTAATTCATCCCCATATTGTCTCAATTCACTTACCTTTGCTCCGCGCGTTCCTCTCGCTGTGTTCCCGCGCCGTTCCGGTCTTCAGGGCAGACTGTGAGAGGAGAGGAGTTCGTCACACTGCCCCGCCTACATCCTGGTTGCCCCGCCTACATCCTGACAGCCAATGTTCCACGCTTCGCGGGCCGGATTAAAAGAGTCCTGACTTTTGAGGCGGCCGCCCGAGAGGAGGGAGGGGAGCGGGCGCCCGGCACACAGAAGAGCCGCGTGTGGCTTGCGATCCGCGGCTTGCCGACCACTGAAACCCTATTGTCTGTCACCTGGTGGGCAGTGTGCTCCGGAGCCGCAGCAAAGATGAAAAAGAGCCGCATGCGGCTCTGGAGCCGCGGGTTGCCGACACCCGTGCTATGGGGTTGGTACAGGTGGTCCTCGTCCTCTAGGGCTCCCCCTTTCCAAAACCTGATGTTACTCTCTGGGTATGCAGATAACCACTCAGGGTATAGTGATCCGTCCCGGAGTAATGGGTCTGTAAGTTTAGAGAGCGACATCGGCTCCCCCGGAATCCCACTCCGAGCTCCGCCGCCGATCCCAGCACTACACAGGATGCCCACCGCCCAGAGACACCTGGGCGGTGGGCGTACTATACCCTGAGTGGTTATTATTATTATGCGCGTCCGGTGAGTGGGGATTACCTTTACCACTACTGCACTGATACTGGGTCCACAGTCACCAGAGCACAAGAGTCACCTTATTTTATATATTGTTTACATAGGAACTTTTGATTATATTTATCATCTGATTTTAGATGGGATATTTATCAATTTTATTTAGTCATTGATTTTATAGAGACATTTGGATATCATATATTTATTTCAGCGCTGCACTTTCTTGTATACTATTTATGTTAGGGTGATATTTGTTACCTTTTTGTGCATAGCAGCTTTTCTGGTCTATGTTCAAGGTGCTCGCACTTCTGTTTATATATACCTGTGTGTATGCCCTTTGGGCTGCATGTACGCTGTATGTGCTCTGTTCTTTACATTTTTTGTTGTGTATGCTCATGCTATGTATAGTGTGTGCGCTATGTGTTACGTATGCTGAATATTTTCACGTTGAAAAAATATTGAAACAATTACTTAAACATATCAACATGAAAGATTACAAGAGGAGGTATCAGACTATTGATGCTAAGAAAAACGGTGTGTATTGAGAACATACATGACGTGTACATAGCACATATAGAGCAGGTACGGTACAGTGCAGAAGCTTATATACAAACACATAATATAGTAATAATAACAGTAAGATAAAGGAGGGTGCTCAGCCAAGGAACTGCTAGTCATCTACAGTGCCTTGAAAAAGTTTTCATACCTATTGAAATTTGCCACATTTTGTCATGTTACAACCAAAAACATAAATGTATTTTATTGGGATTTTATGTGATAGACCAACACAAAGTGGCACATAGTTGTGAAATGGAAGGAAAATGATAGATGGTTTTCAAAATTGTTTAAAAATAAATATCTAAAAAGTGTGGCATGCATTTGTATTCAGCCCCCCTGAGTCAATAATTTGTAGAACCACCTTTGGCTGCAATTACAGCTGCAAGTCTTTTTGGATATGTCTACCAGCTTTGCACATCTAGAAAGTGAAATTTATGCTCTTTTTTTCTTTGCAAAATAGCTCAAGCTCTGTCAGATTGGATGGAGAGCGTCTGTGAACAGCAATTTTCAAGTCACAGATTCTTAGGTCTGGACTTTGACTGGGTTATTGTAACACATGCATATGCTCTGATTTAAACCATTACATTTCAGCTCTGGCTGTATTTTTAGGGTCATTGTCCTGCTGGAAGGTGAACCTCCGCCCCAGTCTCAAGTCTTTTTCAGACTCTTAACAGTTTTTCTTCTAAGATTGCTCCATCCATCTTCCCATCAACTCTGGCCAGCTTCCCTGTCCCTGCTGAAGAAAAGCATCCCCACAACATGATGCTGCCACGACCATGTTTCACGGTGTGGATGGTGTGTTCAGGGTGATGTGCAGTGTTAGTTTTCCGCCGCACATAGCATTTTTCTTTTAGGCCAAAAAGTTCACATCTGACCACTGCACCTTCTTCCACATGTTTGCTGTGTCCCCCACATGGCTTCTTACAAACTGCAAATGGGACTTCTTACGGCTTTCTTTCAACAATGGCTTTGTTCCTGCCACTCTTCTATAAAGGCTAGATTTTTGGAGTGCACGACTAATAGTTGTCCTGTGGACAGATTCTCCCACCTGAGCTGTGGATATCTGCAGCTCCTCCAGAGTTACCTTGGGCCTCTTAACTGCTTCTCTGATTAATGCTCTCCTTGCCCAGCCTGTCCGTTTCGGTGGACGGCTGTGTCTTGGTAGGTTTGTAGTTGTGCCATACTCTTTCCATTTCAGATGATGGATTGCACAGTGTTCCGTGAGATGTTCAAAGCTTGGGATATTTATTTATAACCTAACTGTGATTTAAACTTCTCCACAACTTTATCCTTGACCTGTCTGTTCCTTGGCCTTCATGATGCTGTTTCTTCAGTAATGTTCTCTAACAAACCTCTGAGAGCTTCACAGAACAGGTGTATTTATAATGAGATTAAATTTCAGTTAGGGGTATCAGTAAAGGGGGCCAAATTCAAATGTACACCACACTTCACAGATATTTATTTGTAAAAAATATTTTGAAAACCGTTTATCATTTTCCTTCCACTTCACAATTATGTGCCACTTTGTGTTGGTCCATCACCTAAAATCCCAATAAGATACATTTACGTTTTTGGCTATAACATGACAAAATGTGGAACATTCCAAGGGGTATGAATACTTTTTCAAGGCACTGTATTTTGTTAGAATCAGGAGAAACCAAATAGAAGATACCCCAGGTAACCTAGCCAAAATTCTGCGATTAGATCAAGACCCTCTATTCTTACACAGGTGCTAGATTGTGCCAGCCACCAGTCCACAATTTTAGAGGGACAACCTCAATGCAGATATCAGCTTTTCTGCTGAAGAATGGAATTCACATCTACCAACCAGGATTTTATCCAGTTAATTGTGATCACTTTTTTATTGTGCTGTAAAGAGTCTCCTGCAGGGAATTTTTCAGGAATTTATCAGTGTCAGAGTCATGGAAAAGACCAAGTAGGCATTGTTTAGGGTCTAGTGTTAAGGGAGAATGCATTTGTTCCTGCAGACATTGCACTATCTGGACCCAGGATGTCTGTATTATTGGGCATACTCAAAATAGACAATAGAAGGTGCCTGGTATGGTAAAGCAAAGTGGGCATAATGGGTTACAAGTGGGGCACTACCTAGGTAAGCAGACAGAGGTGAGGTCCGCTCTTCTGTGCAAAATATACAGCTGTATTATACAGTCCGAAAACTTAGTTGTGACCGACTTGTAGTTATCTAGAATTTCCTTCCACTCCAGGTTCTTTATGTTGCCTATATCCCCTTCCAATCGGGTCTTAACTTGGCACACCAGTTTGGTGCCACAAGGCGTTAGTAGGATGTTGTATAGTGGGGAGATCAGTTTCGTGGGGTCAGTACCCTGGATTGCTTCTAGAAGGGGGACTGAAGAGTGTGTTGGATAGGAATCAGGGAACTGGGCTCAAAAGGTGTAGCGAATCTGAAGCTATTGAAACAGCATATGGTTAGAGAGGGAACATTTGTCTTTAAGGGTTTGGAAGGTCCTAGGGCCATTAGCGGATAGTACTTGGTGTAGGTAAAGGATCCCCCTAGAAGCCCATATGGGTTCAGTAGGAAGAAAAGTTCAGGTAAACTTCCGTCGTGCTAAAGAGGAGTGTGGGAAAACGTATGCTGTGTATGATATGTGTTGTGCATACTGTGTACAATGTGTAGGCTATGAGCGATGTATACACTGTCTTCAGTTCCATTGCGTGCAGTCACTCCAGAGTCAGTTGGCACAATCTTGGGGCATAGGATATGACATCTTTCTATATAGCTGAGTAATACCAATGCATTTACGGTATTTATTTCTTGTTTATATCACTGAAGTCAAATACTCAGAAATGTTGTAGTTGGACTTTAACGGTTGAGAGGCTATATTATCATCGTTGTTGTTATAGTTGTGATCAATTTTTCAGTCAAGGATATGGCAAATCTCCAAGACCTGGGACATTGTGTCTGACAGACTAATCTAATGTATCCTTTGAACATCTGTTCTTTGTATGATTGAACTTAAGCTCACCTAACCTAATGCCAAGTTGAACACTTTAAGCTTTTATAGTACTTGACATAAGGATGTTTTCTGTATTTCACAGCAGATAGCTGGGAAAATTGATAAAATGTTTTAAGATATTTGTTTAGTGCACAGGACAACTGTGCACTGAATTTCCTATTCTCTTTGCAGTGGCATGCAGTTTTATCAGTCCTGCCCAGTTTTACTTCTGTGAATAAGAACACCGCTCCCTATGTTATAGAGATGAGGAGAGGAGACGTGTTCTGTAGTTTAAATCAGAAACCAGCAGCCTTGGGTGGCAACAGTAGTTCTGAAATGGTAAAGTAGGGTGTTACTGGCAAAATTCCTAGGTAAAAATATTTTTCCAAAACATGAGAAAGAAAGCATAGAAAAGAGAATACAGAGAAAGAAGAGAAGAACAAAGCGAGTGAGAGGAAAAAAAAAATAAAAAGAGAGAAGGGGGGGGGGGGGAGGGGGGAATGGAGTTTAGGCAATGGCAAGGAAAACATAAAGGGGAAGATGATAGGGTAGTGTGTCGAATGACCATGTCCAATAGCACAGCTAATTGTAAGCTTTAGCTAGAATTGGTGACATGAAGCAGAAAAAAACGCAGGATCGTCAGGAAACTGATAGTCAGTAAATGTTTGAACAATTTGACAGCCCTCTTGCCAATAGCTCCCCAACCTTGGGCAGGACCAGAAGACATGAAGGAGTGTCCCCCTCTCTGAATTACAACGCCAGCATTTATCTGTGGTTGCCAGAAAGAATTTGTGGAGGGCCGATGGCAAACGGTACCACTATGATAGGATCTTGAAATTATTTTCCTGAATCTTAGAAGAAAGTGACAGTTTCAATGCAACGCAAACTATGTTAGATTTTCGGGATTCCGAAAAAGTCCTTGCCCATTCAGATTCCCATTTCCTCAAACAGAGTAAGAAGAAGTCACCCGGAGGTGAAATCAGAAGGGAGTATAATTTTGAGAGGGCTTGAGGGAGGGGGCCACTGTCCAAGCAGTATTCCTCTAATGTAGTCAGGCTGCGCTGAAAGCTTTGAGCGGGTGGTAAAGAACAAATGATATTTATGGAGCTGTAAGGCCTTCCAGAAGTCAAGGTGATATAACCATTAAGATCCGTCAAGGTTTGAATAGAGTGCCAAGAGTCTGCGTCCAGCAAGTGGAAGGCTTGAAAACTACCAGAGCAAAGACAGGACTGGAAAGCGCCTTTCACACATCCCGACAGAATGTGCGGGTTACCTAAAATTGGAAATAGGGGAGAACTTCCTGAGCATATGGTTGTAGTTGAGAATACCAACGAGCACATGCGTGCATGAAGAACCCGACTTTGGTCCTGTTTGATATGAGTCCAGATTTTAGTATCCCTATAGAGGCACCAATCTATTAAGCGGCCCAGGTTGGTAGCCTGATAATATCTCTGCAGGTCAGGAACAGCCACACCGCCATGTTGTTTCGAAAGAGTGAGCAGTCAACGATGGATTCGAGGCCATTTATTCACCCAGATAAAGTCTAAGAGTAAAGAGTGAGCTTGTTTAAAGAAGAATATGAAGGGGATATAGATCGTAAGGCTAGAAATAAATTTAAAAAGTTGGGTAAGATGCTCATTTTAATAATGTTACATCGCCCAAACCAAGAATGGAGATTTCCACATCATTTCTCCAGTAGAGCACGTACCCGACCAAAAAGTGGTGGAAAGTTTAAGGTAAATGTATTAAAGTCTAGGCGGAATATTAGTACCCAAATATTTCAATGCCTCATTAGTCCATTTTAATTTATAATTCAGTTGTAGGGATCTCTTAAGAGGTTTTGGCATTGCTTCCAATTTGGAAAAGTTTATTTTGAGATTAGCCAGGGACCTATAATGCTGGAACTCATGCAATAAGTTAGGAAGTAAGATTCCGGGGTTGGTTAGGGAAAATAGCATGTCGTCCGTGTAAGCAGACACTTTGTATTGGGCATCTCCTATATATAACCCTCGGATGTCTGGATTTCTTCTTAAAGTGCAAAGGAAAGGCTCTAGAGTTAGGGCAAAGAGCAGGAGTGAAAGCGGACACCCCTGTCTAGTGCCAATAGTGATGGGGAAAGGATGCAAAAACATGCCATTCACTTTAACCACGGCTGTTGGTGCAGTGTAAGCACTGAAAATCCAGTGAAACATGTTGTTCCTGAGGCCAATGTATCGCAATACTGCCCGTATAAACTGTCATTTCACCCGTTCAAATGCTTTTTAAGTGTCTGTACCCAGAAAAAGAGAAAGGGTATTGGTCTGAGTGGCCATATAAATCAGGTTAAGAACCTTAATGGTGTTGTCTTGTGCCTCCCAGTTTGGAATAAACCCCACTTGCCCCAGGTGGATCATCTGTGGCAAATGTTGTAATCTGGTGGTGAAAAGTTTCAGATCAATGTTTAAAAGGGAAATTGGTCTGTAGCTACCGCAAGATGAAGGATCCTTCCCCTCTTTTGGTAGAACTGCAATATGAGTTTTCAGGGTGTCCGAGGGAAAAGATGCTGAATTTTCTAAAGCACTAAACAGCTTGAGCATATAAGGACCGAGATGGGGAGGTAGCAGTTTATAGTATTGATCAGTAAAGCCATCTGGGCCCGAGTCCTTACCCGATTTGGCAAGATCAACTGCCATTGTAATGGGGACCTCTAACTCAGTGTTTCTCAACCTTTTTTCTGTCAAGGCACCCTTTAAAATTATGGACAGTCCCGATGCACTCTTTAAAATATGGACAGTCTTGAGGCACCCCATTCTAAAATGCGAAAAACTCTTGTTGTTTGTATATAACGCAGCAACATCGACACATGTAGGACACCCAACATTATAGGTGATTTATTCTTCCAAAGCAAATACTCTTTTGCACACCGGAACTGAGTAGTATTCCAGTGTTTCTCTTCTCCCTCAGTTTGGCAGAAGCAGGCAGAGCTGGGTTAGCGCATGCTGAAGCGAACCGTGCACAGAAGTCGCCAGCTGTCTGTAGAGTCAATAGATACAGACCTCAACTGTCTGTAGAGTCAATAGCTATCGACCTCAACTGGGTTTCCATGGCTGAACAGCTTCATCCAAGCCTTACATCACCAAGTGCAATGCAAAGCATCGGATGCAGTGGTGTAAAGCATGCCTCCATTGGACTCTAGAGCAGTGGAAACATGTTCTCTGGAGTCACGAATCACGCTTCTCTGTCTGGCAATCCGATGGATGTGTCTGGGTTTGGCGGTTGCCAGGAGAACGGTGCTTGCCTGACTGCATTGTGCCCAGTGTAAAGTTTGGTGGAGGGGGGATTATGGTGTGGGGTTGTTTTTCAGGAGTTGAACTTGGCCCTTTAGTTCCAGTGACGGGAACTCTTAAAACGTCAGCATACCAAGACATTTTTGTACAATTTCATGCTCCCAACTTTGTGAGAAGAGTTTGGGATGGCCCCTTCCTGTTCCAACATGACTGTGCACCAGTGCATAAAGCAAGCTCCATAAAGACATGGGTGAGCGAGTTTGGGATGGAGAAACTTGACTGGTCTGCACAGATTCCTGACCTCAACCCGATAGATCACCTTTGGAATGAATTGTGGGACTGCAAGCCAGGCCTTATCATCCGACATCAGTGCCTGACCTCACAAATGCTCTTCTGGAAGAATGGTCAAACATTCCCATAGACACAAACCTTGTGGACAGCCTTTCCCAGGAGAGTTGCAGCTGTTATAGCTGCAAAGGATGGGCCAACTCAATATTGAACCCTACAGACTAAGACTGGGCTGCCAATACAGTTCATGTGCGTATAAAGGCAGGCATCCCAATACTTTTGGCAATATAGTGTATATCAAAGACTAGGATAACAGCTGGAATGACAGTTGCAGAAGATCAACAGTGACAAAATACTAGCATTGTTCCGAGAATGGTTTAAGTTTTGTGATTTTTCAGTGTCAAATAACTATTTCAGTATGTTTGTGCTACATCAGGCGATGCATATAGATTAAACTAATGATTAGGCAGCACTATGCTGTTGTTACATGTTGTATCTCCAAGGAGCAGGGCTCTCGAAACCCTCATGTATTGTATTGTTACTGTATTGTATCATGTACTGTCCCCCACTATAATGTACAGCTCTGAGCAAACTTTTTTGCGCTATATAAATACTGTATAATAATAATATCTGTGGGAATCTTGTCCACATGCATTGTCTAACACATTTCTAATTAAACAATCAGATACTTTGTGTGTGGGAGGCTTACAAGTAAACTTGCATTTTATGGGTTAAACATTCAGACTGCCACATAACTTTTTTCCCCTTTTAAATCTTTTTACTTAGCAACAGTCTTGCTGAAAGTGTCATTATGGTCCTCCATGAATGTCACTGCTTACAATAGATCTGCAAGTGTGTAGGAAGTACATCTTGCAAACTAGCAATTCCTCTAGCGCAGCGTGATATTGGTAACATTCGAGTCACTCATACAATGCCATTGTATCTCAATGCTGTTGCTGCTGTTTACTTTATATGACAGCAACACCAAGCAGAATCAGCTTATTGTATTCTCGCAGGAGCTTGCAGACTAGAACATACTGTCAGTACAAAGAAATTCTTCTGTTAAGTGTTCACATTACATTATGTGCCTGCCAGTCGAAAATCTGTCACACATTGCAAGGAGAGATACAGTTATCAGTATGCATGTAAAGTGGCTGTCAGCCTAACCTGGAGCATGGAATTGTGTGCTGGTGATTTGTAAATAAGCAACAACACCATTGTCAAACAGAGCAGATTTGATTGTGCTCATTCTTCCTAGATCAGCTTTGACAAAAATTTTACTTAGGCATATATATATATATATATATGCAAATGTATATCTTTGCACAATATACATTGGATTTCACGTGAAATGGGAAATTAAATTTAGTATTTTCCATTTCAGTGTATTTTGTATTACATAGATCAGCATAAGTGGAATTATGATGACCTTCCTAAGGTCATTTTTGGAATGGAATCCCCGACAAATATTGAATTGTCATAAGGTTTGCTAGTTGGCTTTAGTTGGCTTGAAAATTATTTTATAATAGCAGATAACAGAAATTGTATTTTTTACAAGTTCAGGTTTATTTTATAAGAAAATGAGCTTTGAGAAAGTTTATGCATGTGTATCTGTGTCTCTCCCCTACCATTTTGTAGTACCATTCATATACAACTGAAGTAAGGAACAGGACTTAAGCTTTCCATTACCATACATTTTCCCATCCCCATAGTACGGGGTTTGGAAAGATTGGAATTCAGAAAGGAATGGAAATAAACTGTGTAGGGTCATTTAAAAAAAAATTAATTGGTTGTTTTTACTATACATAATCAAAGGTATTCTTTAAAACTCAAGGGAGGGAAAAAGACAAGTATTGCATTTAGCTGAATATTTGTTTACATACTTCAATAGTAGCAACATTTTAGAATCATATTATGAAAGGAAATTGTAGCATAAGCCAGCTCACCCACCAATTAACTGGAAGCTTTATGTTGTGCAGCATTTACAACAACTTCCTCCAAAAGCCAACAAAAAAGTAACAACAGGTCAACACCCCCTCCTACCATTAAAAATGCCATCTTTATTGTATTTCTTTTTGGGTACTCCCAGAATCCCTGCCAGGGCTTTCAGTGGTACTTGCTGAATCCCTGTCAGGACTGTCAGAGTTCCCTGAAACTGAGCTGTGTCCTCCCCTGACCAAAAGGGTATTACAGTGTAAGCCTTTGAAGTGGTTAGTGCTATGCCCTATTGCCAGCTACCATTGTGCAAAAAGCCCCTCATACCTACCTGTGAGATAGCATGACTGTTGATGACCAGGATTAACCTGACTACTTTGATTGCCACTTGCTCCAATCCATGCCTGAACCTGATTAGTCGTGTCACCTGCCAAGACCCTTGCTGGAACCAGACTACTTTCTTGTTTGCCTTTTGCCTTGACACCTGCCTGAATCTGACAGTTCTTCTGGCTGCTTCCTAGTGTACAGTCTCCACACCATATCCGTTCTGTTCTTGCTGTCCCCTTGGTGGTGCAATCCTGAGGGCTGTGACCTGGTGACAGTTTGCACTCAAGTAAAAAAAAAAGACTGCTAGGGTCTCTGGCCCATATCCAGTTCCAGGAGCTCTAATGGAGTCCAGCTATCAAGCCCTTAGTTGTGTATAAATATATTCAGGCAATGGGACTTATACATAATACAAAATTACTTCTACCTCTAGACCAAGCTCATGAGAGCCCAAAACCATGGGAAACCTATTTATTTATTTTAGATAGAGTCAGGTTAGAACGTCTGTTGGGTACTACATGCTGCCTATGTACCCATTTAGAATATTTTTATGTTAAATTTATAATGTAGTCTATGTCTCAGATTTCTGTTCTTGGTCTGTTCTGTATGATGCTCATCATCTGGACAGGAAGTCAGCATAAATTATTATTATTATTATTATACAGTATTTATATAGCGCCAAAGGGTATGCTCAGCGCTGTACAGTAGCAAGGGGGACAGAACATGAGACAAGACAGTAACAATACACTACACGAGGGGTTCGAGGGGCCTGCTCTTTCGAGCTTACAATCTAGGAAGTCAGCATAAATCATTACCTGTAAGGGTCACAATGTAATCCTGATAGGGATTCTAAACCTTGCTCAGTCTTTTAGAAAATTGTGTTTCTTTTGCGTCTTTGTTCTTCTTGGGTAGGATTTTCTCCAAATTTCTGTTCTGATTGACGCTCAGCAAAGAGACAACTGGGTAGATATACCTTTGCTTTCTGTCCTGAGAAGTATTAGATAAAATTGAAGGGAGGAGAAATTGATGAAATTGGGACAGCAAAAAAAAGATGGTCAAAGTTCACATTTTTTCTGTACTCCAGTATCATGGTTGGATGTATAATAAGAGAAAAGCTCAAAAGATTATAACATCCCAAAAATTGTCATGTAAAGAAGGAACAATATGCATATGTACAGTGTAATAAATCTCATTGTGGGATGTGTCCCGGAGTGTGGAGAGAAAAATGTGCGCAGCAACAGCACAATCAAAAAGCAAGAAAAATACAAAAGCAAAAAAACAACATGAAAACTCTTAGATTCAGTGAACTAACAGAATGGGAGGAGTGCAAGTCACATTGGCAAACTATTGTAAATTGCCAAGCCTTGCTGTTGCAAATCTGCAGAAGTCTAGCATTGATACATCGAAAAGTGCAGATTCCACAAAACAGAATGCAACTAAGATATTTGTTAAATGATAAATGTAATAAAAATATACTCACAAACAGGAGGATACATGTGAGGGTATTGAGAAATCAAAGCTAGTATTGTGAACCCAGTATTATGACATATGATCTGTTTCCAGAACAATAAATGCTGATTTTGTTCATAGCTATTTAATAATTTTTTAGCACTGTTTGTGTTTTTGTTCCCTGTCTACTAACCTGTGCATTATGCTTTCCTGACCCCGTGCATTACATACCCCTGCCCCTCTACTCTGCGCATTAACTTTTTCAATTCCCTACACTCTCTGCATTTCACACTTTTGAGCCCTGCATAGTAAACATTATATATTTCTGACCACTATACTATTTATGTTGTACAACAATCCCTGGTTGCTATATAGGCACTGACAATGTTAATAAAGTTCTTCTTCAAGGTAGGCTGTATGCAGATGTAATTGTTCTCTGCATGCTCAAGGCTAACTTCCTCACTAGGAAAAAGAATTATCTAGAACGCTACCCTGTACACCTCCCAACTCAGACTCTGATCCCCAAATTCAGTGTTGTCACTCACTCCATGTTCCCTCTGCCCGGACACCATTCATGTTCTCTTGCTTCAGACATCTGATTTTGATTCTGCTCCCTCCCCCTACAGACTCCCCCTCCCCTTGGCCTTTCGCAGTATTTATTACCCTGTTACCTCCACCCACACATTCTTCATAATCTGTTCACGTGTAATCTACCTATATTTACACCTCCCCTTCAGCTCCCTCCAGGGGAGAGCGTTGACTTTTTGAGTATTCAAAGTGGTTGTAAACCCTTACATATATTCAGTAAAGTAACTAGCGAAAGGTGATGCACAGGGATGGAAGAAATCCTCCTACGTAAGTTGTACCTATTTATCTGCAGTATTTTCTTCTCTAGAGCAGAAATGATAAAACTTGTTTGAGCTTCCAGAAAGCAGGGGGCGGAGAGATGAAATTACACACTGATGAGCTCAGTGAGGAGAGCTCTGAGAGCTGATTGGAGGGAGTGGACATCCCCCCCTTCACACAGCTAACATGAACACAGCTGAGGCCTTTCAATCACAGTTTGTGTGCTGAAGGCCCCTCCTCTGTCACCTTTTTACCTCTTGGTGTCAGGCAAACTTATCAGAAGTTGCTCATGCAGATAGCAGAGGAACAAGGCAGAGGACAGAAATGACACTCAGTGCTCTGGACTGATACAAGTACACACTATAGAAGGATGTGCTTTGTTCATATTTCATGTCTGAGGTTTCCAACCACTTTAAGCACAGAACATCAACACAACTGTTCTCTGCTTGAACCAGCTGCTGGACAATGCTGTACCAAGTCACTGTTAAATGGTAGAGTAGATGATATCACCCATTCACACAACCTCTCACAGTTTACATTATTCACACTATTTCTCATTTCTTTTTTAAAGAGTCTAAATTATCACCGAAGTCCACATACTGTACCTTTGCTTCTGCTGGGGAAACATACAGTATCAACTATCTTTAACAAAAGGGTTGTTTCCATCTGGGAGAATAACAACTTATTATAGTCTCTATGAGCTGGTTCTGGGTTATCATGTCATTTTGTTTTATCACCATGAGTGTTATCAGTGTGAATTTTGACAGTATGACCATTATTTTTATGTCTCGATTTATTTAGAATAAACATAGCCTATATATCCAAAACTCAACATGGCTTTCATAATACCATTTAGTCTATTATACTTTTCTCTGCATGTTACTTTTTCAATAGATGTTCACACAGCACGCAGACATTATATTATGATTATTGCCATACTATAATTAACAATATTTTTTAATTTAGCTGATATTACTGTGGTTTTAATGCCGCTTTTATATGTTATTGAATTATTAGATCTTATACCACCAATTCACTGTTTTTCTTTCTTTTTTTTTCTTTTTTTTTACAATTTTGTTAACATTATGGATTCAACAATTACCCTTTCAATACTTTTGTTACATTTCATGTGTAATTTCATATCCTGTATTACCATATTTGATGTAATACTTATTATTATTATCCTTTATTATTATTATTATTATTATTATTATACAGTATTTAAAAGCGCCAATAGTTCGCTCAGCGCTGTACATTACAAAGGGGGACAGAACATGTGACAGAACAATACCAATACAATGTGATACACGAGGGGTTCAAGGGCCCTGCTCTTTCGAGCTTACAATCTAGGAGGGAGGGGGTGGTGGCACAGGAGGAGATAGCTGTGGGGGATGGAGTGGTAGGAAGAGTGGAGGAGGTCAGCAAGTTAGCAGGGGGTGGGGTAGGCTTCCCTGAAGAGATGGGTTTTCAGGGTGCGCCTAAAGGAGAGGAGAGTAGGTGATAATCTGATGGGTTGGGGCAGGGAGTTCCAGAGGATGGGGGACACCCTGGAGAAGTCCTGGAGGCGGGCATGGGAGGAGGAGACCAGGGAACTAGAGAGAAGGAGGTCTTGTGAGGAGCGGAGTGTGCGTGCTGGGCGGTACTTGGATATTAGGTCAGTGATGTAGTTCGGGGCAGTATGGTGGACAGCTTTGTACGTCAGTGTTAGGATTTTGAATTTGATCCGTTGCGCAATCGGAAGCCAGTGGAGGGATTGGCAGAGGGGGGTGGCGGAGACAGAGCGGTTGGAAAGGTGAATGAGTCTGGCAGCCATATTCAGGATCGACTGAAGCGGGGATAGCCAGCGGCGAGGCAGGCCAGTGAGGAGGGAGTTGCAGTAGTCGAGTCGTGATATGATGAGAGAGTGGATGAGCTGTTTAGTGGTTTCTGGGGTTAGGAACGTGCGGATTTTGGCGATGTTGCGGAGGTGGAGTCTGCACGAGTTTGTTAAAGATTGGACTTGGGGCTGGAAGGATAGGTTGGAGTCCAGAATGACACCCAGTACTCTGGATTGCAGGGCGGGTTTGATGGTGGCGTTGTTGGATGTTGCAGAGAAATCAATGGTTGGTGGTGTCTGGGCTGGGGGGAAGACAAGAAACTCGGTTTTGGAGAGGTTCAATTTAAGGAAGTGGAGCGACATCCAGTCTGATATGTCGCTCAGTAGGTGTGTGATTCGGGCTGAGACCAAGGGGGTGAGGTGGGGGGTTGAGACATAGATTTGTGTGTCGTCAGCATAGAGGTGGTAGTTGAAGCCGTGAGAGTGTATGAGTTGGCCAAGGGAGGAGGTATAGATGGAGAAGAGAAGGGGCCCAAGGACAGAGCCTTGAGGGACCCCAACAGAGAGGGGGAGTGAGGGGGAGGTGGTAGCATTATAGGTAACGCTGAAGGAGCATTGTGACAGAGCCTTGAGGGACCCCAACAGAGAGGGGGAGTGAGGGGGAGGTGGTAGCATTATAGGTAACGCTGAAGGAGCGTTGTGACAGGTAGGATGAGAGCCAGGAGAGAGCAGAATCTCTGAGGCCGAGGGAGTGTAGTTTTTTGAGGAGGAGGGGGTGGTCGACTGTGTCGAAGGCTTTAAGTTCTATTTTAGCCCTAAGGCCCCTTTTAGATGGGGTGGCGTCCGTCAAGTGGATTTATTTATGTATTTATTTCAGGTACTTGTACAGCGCTGTCAATTTACGCAGCGCTTTACATATGTATTGTACATTCACATCAGTCCCTAAACCTCAAGGGGTGTACAATCTAAGGTCCTTAACTTACATTCACACATACATATATTAGGGCCAATTTAGACAGGATCCAATTAACCTACCAGCTTGTCTTTGGAGTGTTGGAGGAAACTGGAGTACCCGGAGGAAACCCACACAAGCACAGGGAGAACATGCAAACTCCAGGCAGGAGTACCGCCTGTCTGTTTCCATCCAACTGTCATCTGATTCACCAAGCAGATGGAGAACAGATCCCTAGCCATCTGTTTTTAGTGTACAAGATCAGGTCAGATGCCACCCGGTGTCAGGGGACACATGTCCGCTGACACTCACTGCACCATGGAGAGCTGTGGATGGTCTGCCTGAAAAACTGACAGGTGGACCAAATTGGACTGTCACTGTGAAAGGGGCCTAATGAAGGGCCAATGTGTGGTCCCTAAAATGTATTGGATTTTTTGCACAAGTTATGTTTGTGTTGTAGAATAAACTAAATTTTGGACTTAGAATGACATAGGTTTCTTTGTCTCACATGCTTATTGGAATTGTCTTTTCAGATACTGGCACAATATTGTTGGGTTTTGGAGATTTAACTGAATCCACGTAACTGCCAAATTATACATACTGTACATCAGTCTTAATTTTTCAATCACCCTGTCCTCAAACAAATGCTTATAAATGCACATTTAGTGATCTAATTTTTTCATAACCTTTGGACTTTTCTGCATTTTGTAATGTTAACACCATTTAATAAAATACTTAATACTTTTAAGATGCTAAATATTTTTAATGCGATGCTAAATTTAATAAAATGTAGCTCCAGGCAAATATCATTAAAATCCTTACATGTTTATTGGTTTACATTCCAAAAGATTTGTATTTCTGTACAACCTGTATTTGGATTTATGCACACCACATTCCACAACTGGCCATACAGGTGGAAAAATGCTTATTCCCAACTCAAGATGCACCTATTGTATATTTTAATCATATCTTATGTTGAAAATCTGTGAATCTTGGGTGAAGGCTGTGCAAATATTGGTGGAAAACATTAAGTAGACTCCTATGTCACCTCTGTGCCTTCAGCTCACTGGACAGTGAACCAGCATCATCACGTCTTTCCACTTAACAGTAAATAAAGCTGCTCTAGGAATTCACAGATTGTTATACCTGGGTGTGGCAGAGGTGTGTAAATAGTAGGAGCAGTTGAATAAACTTGCACAATTTTTTGGAAGATAAACTGTTTAACTGTATTTAACTGTTTGCTTGGAGTTCCACTTTAAACAAAAAAAAAAAACAGAAATGTACAGGTTGTAAAAATATTCACCCCCCTGTTAATCCTAACGTCTTCTCAAGGACCTGATTTGTTCCTTTTTCTGCTTGATTCTATTTGTTCAGGTATGTGCTATAACTAACTGTGGGGCCATACAGAAACTGCCAAATTTTTTTTTAACTCATGTGAGCCCTTAACCCATACAAAGGAGAACTTTGTTGAACTATTTAGGTGACTTCTGAAGCCAGTTGATTGCACCAGTGTCTGTTTAGGGGGTTCACAGCAGCAAACAGGCTTGTACTTAAAATTCCTATTAAATTCAGATTTAAAGAGTAACTTTTGTTGAGAAAAAACCTTCCTCCTACCTTTTGTTGTTCTGAAGAAAGAGCTGTTTATGCCTGTGTGGAAATTGAATCTAATGGAAGTGGTTTCATAGTTAAAGCGGAGTTTCACCCAAAAGCGAAAGCTTCTCTTGTTTGCCTACTCCCCCCTACATGTGGCACCATTTGGAGGGGGGGTGGAGAATGGGTACCTGGTTTTGACAGGTACCCGCTCCCACATCCAGCTCAGTTTACTGCGGCGAACTGAGCTGGAATTTCGGGCCCCCCTGCGGCGACCTGAGCTGGAATTTCGGGCCCCCTGCAGCCGTCTGGAACATTTCACAGGTCCCAGACTACTGCTGCCCATTAAAGCGCAGTGCAATTTGCACATGCGCAGTAGGAGACCTGTGAAGCCACAAGGTTTCATTGCCGGTTTCCCTTAATCAAGATGGCAGCACCAGCATCCAACATCCAGTTGAAGAATTGGCTCTCAGTGAGGACACACCTGGATCCTTGAACAGGTAAGTGCCCTGATATTAAAAGGCAGCAGCTACAGTATTTGTAGCTGCTGACTTTTAATTTTTTTTGGCGGAGGGGCTGGGGGCCAGAACTCCGCTTTAACTTAAAGCTGCTGCACCTGCAGAGCTCTATTGAAAATTGCATTCCTTTAGACAGGCTCACAAAAAAATGACATGTTTGTTGCAGGGGATGCTTGAAATCTGACTAGTATCTTTGTGCAGAGTTCTAGGAAAATCAGTGAACCAATCTCACAAGCAGGAAACTGTGCCGTTGGGGGGCATTCTGTACACAGAATGTGTACAGAACACCTCCAGGAAGTCATATTGCATTGCATTTTACAGAAAATTACAGCGCTGCAGTTTGAAAAGGAAAGGTAATTTTTAAAAACATTCAATTACAAAATGACTTATGTCACAATTGTATATGCTATATATTTTTTTTTTTTGCAATTTTTTTTCTCCCATGAAAGTGGAGTTACCCTTTAAAGAGGAACTAAACTGTATCTAGGCATGACAAACTGAAAATACTATTCAATTAATTTTTAATATTAAAAGCAAACTCACCCACTCATGCATGTCTTCATGCTATATTTTGTTGGGAAATCACTTTGAAAAACACCCCCTACCATTTCTAACTGTGGCCATCTTGTGTGACGGCAGATGAATCATGTAGCATTTACCTCTGGGAATCCACCTGCTCATAGCTCAGACATGCAGGCAGGAGGGTATGTTTAGCTGAGGAAGCCCCCCTTCCAGATGAAAGCAAGAAAAAAAGATTCTAATGAAGACTCCTGGGATATATGACATCTATTTGGCCTAGACCAGGAAACAACTGAAAAAATGGTTAAAACAATAAATTTAATATACCTTTACTAAGGCTGCATAAGGAATACTTAATCAAGTTAATGTTGATTAAGAGAGTTTGGTTTTCCTTTAAATTCAGTTCTGTATGTGCAGGGTTATATTGCTTTCAAACTAGGTATTCATGATCATAACTTGTTTTCATGGTTAATCTGAATGGGCTTACAAATAGCAGAGCCTTGAACTGCCTTTCAGAAGGATGTTTTCCTACTGCTGTTTAAGTGCCACATAATGTGCCTAGGCTCTTCATGTGTCACATTAGAGGGCATGTTTTGGTCTGAGCTTTGACAGTGTAATATGAAGCAAAATGGGAAGCTTCTGTTTCCCGCATAATGAATGTAATTGCAGCAGGCAGGTTAGAGTGCAAGAAGAAAACTACATAATAACAAAAGGGAGTATGGCTGTCATGGTGTGCACTCTGTGAATTAAATTGCATTTCTTTTAACAAGCTTTCCAAATAGTATTGTTTGATGTATGAACATAATAACAATAATTTGGAATATTGCTACAAAGTTTCAAGGCTACTAATAAAGCACTTTCTTGAACTTTGATATCCAACTGGAGAAAATCCAGTTTGTGGAACAGTAACATTTCAATATATTACCTAAAGCTGTTAGGAGACTCAACCAAGATGGACTTTTATACTCATTGAACTCTTGGTCATTCACCAGTCATTATATTCAAAGGATAAATCACATTGTGCATCTTTTTAGATTTTACTAATCTGAAAGTTAGTTTGCAAAGTGAAAGTTTCCTTTTTTTTTGGATTGAATATGGAACTAGAAAAGCTACAATTTCTAGGGAAATTGTGTGAAGTGTTCTTGCCTCCACCAGTAGTCTACAACTGGAGTGGGCGGAGTAACTGGGTGGAGTGGCTTGTCACTCTGCTGCCTGCTCACACACCTGGGTTCCTATGGCAACTCACTCTACAGCAAAAACAAACTGCTCCAACTTGCTCACTTCATTGGCAGTTGCCATCTTCAAACGATTGTAGTTTAAAAATTATAAATCCTGCAGCGAAGTGCTTTATATTGTGAGAATCACAAGATCAAGACCTACATTTTGATGCATAGTATGTCTCTGAAATATTAAAAATGAAGGCACAGTCGCAGTTTAGAATTTGCCCTTCAAATTTGAGGTGGCAAGAGTGGAGTTTCAAAGAATGCCAATGGGTGGCGTGAGTTGCAAACAAATGGTCATATTGTGAAAACTATCAGGACCATGGCTTAGACGTGGACATTTTTAGTGGCAGCAGGGATAGCTGAACGTTTTGATATAAGATTTGTGTAGGTGGGCTTGAAAATGACAGAGTGATGGCAGTTTAGAAATCATGTCCTGATTTTTCTGCTCACACTCTAGCTTTTGTCAGCTCCCACTCTAGTTTTGAACATTCCGCCATTCATTCCTATGGGACCAATTTCACCACAAAAACGCCGATATTTCATGAACCATTTGGTAAAACATTCCACAAAGTAATAGCACACCAATCGGGAAAAATCTGCACGTTTCGGTATATTACTGTCTATGTAGTGTAAAAACTGTGGGAGGAGTTAGGGTGGTAACTTTGGCTATAATAATAAGAATATATATGTGAGATAACAGTAAGTGGTCTTGCCATGCATTTAATAATAAATCTGTCAGAGATTCAACAGGGACTGAGAAGAAATCTCTCCGAAATGAGAGTATATACCAAAGTGTTGGTGACAACTGTAAAATTTAGGATTTCCTATCACTCTGTGTTGGCAGGACAGATAGAAGAGGTGAATCTCTCCAGCGGAGACGCAGATAGCAGTAAAAACATTACAGGGGCTTTAGCACTTCCCCACAATCCAAAATAAAAGAAAGCTTTGGCTTTAAATATACTTTAGATAACTAGCTTAAGGCAAAGTATGTAATTAGATAATGCTTTAACAGCCTGAGAACTACTGGATTTTTGGCCTTTGCAATTTTCAAGCAGTGGAAATCAATATCAAGTAAGTCAGACCTGCTTGACACTGTGGCGTTTCAATTACTGGTGAACTTGGCCTGTCCAGGATCAGCAGGGAGAGCTGTGCCCAGATGTAATTGCTCTTCAAGCCCTGTTCCCAACTGTGAAGAAACATTGTTCAGAACAGATTGTGACATGTGCCTATTTAAACACTGGTTGAATGACATTTAGTTTTCTAAAGCACAGTGTATAATAAAGAGGTTTTTTTTTTATACAAAACTGTTTATACCATATTACCTTGGTTGTCTCTTATTGGTTTGCAGCCACTTTCTGTCTACATTCATGCACTCCATCAATGTTTGCATTTTTAGGGCAGGTTTCTTGATGATAACTCCTGTAGGCAATGTTTGAGTAATGTTTGTGGAAACCGCACCTGAAAACTTCCATAATGAAGTCTTAATCTCTTTAGTGACCTTTGTCCAGTACATATTTTTCTTAAGTCAGATAGGCCGTTTCTATTTTATTTTGAGACATAAAAAAATTAGGATGTCAATGCAAGTTGCAAAGATTACCTATTCCTTCACTAATCAGTATAAACCATGCTAACCAGTGTAAGCTTCTGCATCTGCCTCTTGTCTGAGAAAACATGCATTTAGCAGTCCAGAGGGGTGAACAAAGTTTAAAAAAGACTGGCACTTGCTTGGTATTGGTGGCTGCTTGCCCTCAAAATCTTCATGTCAGGAGGTTTAGCATATAATGATCTCCAGCCACAATTTAGCTTGTTTGACCAATACTGCTGTTAACACGATTCACAAACATTTTTTGGGACTGTTTTTGCCAGCCAACCTTTATTTTTTTTAAAGTAAACATTTTCTGTTTTGTTGAAACAAATTTGAGTTGAGGTTCTCCTCATCTACAGAAAGCAGTGGAAGGCTCACTGAAGTAGGTTTTTTTTAGGCAATAATGAGGGTCAAGTGTATAGAATCTGGTCTTAGTGTGTAAGGAAATGCCCAAAAGCATTTTTAGAGAGTTTAATTAATTCCACTCCCACCACCACCATGCTAATATATCATTCGCTTCCCCTCCTCAGCTAAATACCTACGTAGTTCTGGTATCAGATCTCCTTGGGTTCTGCTGTGATCCAACCATTTTCACAGTGGCAGGGTCTCACACTGTCACCGCGCCCTTGATCTAAACTAGCTATTAGCCCTTGGCATGCAGGTGCATCCCCACTGCAAAGAATAATTTTTAAGTTTCACAACGTTAGTCTTTAAGGTTTTTCTAATTCTTGGAGATCCCTCCAAGGCTAAACTGAATTGGGACTCCCACTCCAAGTTCCTGAGGGTTTGAGACCCTTGGATAAATCTTAAAGACCTTTTAGGTCTGGACTGCCTCCCGTTCACGATATAACAATTGATGTGGCCCACTCCAGGACGGCACAATGGATTGAACCGCACAGGATACCTCCCCTCTCTGTTCTCCCTTTTTTCCCTAGGCAAATCCTCTTTCCCTCTTTTCTTTCTGTTTTTTTCTCCCCTTTTTCCTGTTCGTTCTTTGGTTTAATTCCTCATTGGTCATTGGCCGTCCCCTGCCTCTCCTTCCTCTTCTGGTTTCCAGCCCTCCTATCTTGAAAGTTGGAGCCCCACCACCACCACTTTTTTTGTTTTTTTTTGTGTCCTTACTATACTTTCCCAACCGTTCTGTACCATGTGACATAATGTTATCAAATTTGCATACTATGGACTAGTGCTTGGCTAGTGAACAATTTTGTATAGTTTAGTAAGCAAGTAATTTTATTTCAGTGCCCAGTGATATACCCTCGTTTTCTAAGATTTTTACCACTTGTTATTTAACTTTAAAAACTTCAATAAAAATCTTTGTAAAGCAAGGCTAAACTGGACTGTATATTTTAATGATTTAGTTGAGTTATGATAAATAACTCAATAAAACTGATATCTTGCAAAAATTTGTGATTGGCAGCAAAAAGTTTGAAATATATAACTAAGGTGGTGTAACTTGGCTCCTAAAGTGAACATTTACTTTTTAGAGCCACATTTGACCATACCCCACTTTGTTTATGTGTTCCCATTCACACAGCACACAGAAAAACTTTTTTATAAATATATTTCTTTCCTTTTAGATGTTTCTTAGGAGAAGGTGTCATGGCTGACTGCAAGCATTTCTGTACAAGTACATTGTGAGTCAGTCCCAATAGGAGAGACTTAGCGCAGTCTCAATTTTCTGTCAGTCATTAACATACAATGCAGAAGTTATGTTTCTAAATCGTTAACTGTTTGAGCACACAGTGTTCAAATCTAAATTGCAACTTAAAAAGAGATCTACAAGCACTCATAAAGGAAATGATTTATTGGCCAGATTACAGGTAAAAACAGAGGGGGAAAAAAGCCTAAAAAAGAAAACTAATGCAGCCGCCACATCTAATGGTTGGTAAACTGTGATATATTATTTGTTTGGTTTGGGGTTTAATACCACTTTATATTTGTTACATGTTGTAGCATAATATAAAGTAGGTGTTATCTTAATTTAGCTTCAGATGTGGAAACACTTGAAAATGGTTTGCTGTACTCTGAAGAATATAATTTACAAATCATGCCTTGGATAGAAATGATGGTATGAAAGGAGTATGAGCTACTTTTTGGAAAATGTTCTGTCACAACTGTTAATATTTATAATCAAAAATATATTAGAAATGCATCTGGAGAGCAAGAAAGAGCTTGAAAATGCTCATCGAGTTATCCACTCTCATATCTTTGGAAGTAGCATTGTAAGTTTAGATATTAACAGCAATGTAAGTTTTAATATTACTGTAATTATTTATTTGCATAGCATTGGGTTTGTATTCTAGTTGTAGTTTTTGCTAGACATGTCCTTGCTGCCATAGATATTGCTGCAGACTGAGCCCACCTGAAGGAGTTGTGAAGTCCCATGCAGCTTTCTTATAGCATCATTTCACAGCTCCCTTGCTCACAGGCGAGTTGACAGCATCGACTTCACCATCTGTTTCATTCCCCAGTCTCCACAGTTGTGTTCAAGGTGAAGCAAAACTTGTGAGGTTCATGCTGATTCTTCAAACTTGTTGTCACAAGCTGGAATGCCGAATGACATTGGAGTCCCTAAACACTGTTCCTCTTAACAATTGAGCTTCCCCTTCAACGCTTGTTGAGATCCTATTTATAGAGCTACAATAAATAAAATTCATAATTCAGAGTTTAATAATAGTGACAAAAGTTAGATTCATCTTTATATTAATTTAAATAATTAAAGCAGTATTTAACCCAAAAGCAAACATATTGCAGCTTACCAAGTCTTAGATCTGAGGACTATATTAAATTTCTTTTTTAGGCTTTCTTTTATCTATTTTCATCTGGTGATCCAGCCAGTAAGTCTGTTTTTTTTTCAGCAGGAAAAACTCTCTTTCAGTTACAGGGATGAAACAGACAATTTGACACTAGCAAGGGTGCTTAAAATGATCAGCTTTTATTACCTGTGTTTATGTAAAACTTTTATCCCAAAAAGAAAAACTGTTTGCTGTAAATGATTAAAACATATTAGCTGGACTTTAGCTTCAATTTGTTAGTATATCTAAATCTGCTAGTACATCTATCATTACCCCCCCCCCCAAGACTGACAATACTGCTGTTTAAATCTGCCTCCTGTGCTTATTCATCCATAGTGGTGTCAGTATAATACAGGAGATGAGTTATTGGCCAGATCACCAAGTGGAAACAGGTACAAAAAAATGTATACAGGCGCTACATCTAAGGACTGGTAAGCTGCAATATATCAAATTTTTTGGTCTTGGGTTTCACACCACTTTAACGTCATGTATTAGTATGCTTGATAAAGTTTTTTAAAAAAACTTATATTTATAAATAAAAAATTGATTGATATAAAGTGTTAAGTATGTTCACATGTTTATTTTTTGTTTTTTACAGGAAATTACCACATGTTCAGCCGATTATTACAAATGGACTCAATATCTGTTTGTCAAGATGTACGAAGCTGGACTTGTATACCAGAAAGAGGTAACAGATAAACTGCCTTTTGAAATATTTTTCCATCTGTATCCAATTGGGGAGATTTCCCTTCACTTTCTGTCTAAAGATGAGCCAGGACATCCCCCAAGCTCATTTTTTTCTGAATGCCAAACTCTGCTTTTTTTTTCCAGGCAGGCAAGGTATGGGGGCAGGAATGACCTGGCCTGCAGCTCATTACAGTAAAAAAAAAAGATGATTTTGGAGCACGCCCAAGCTTATCTCTAATTCTGTCCCATAGCCACTATAGGAAGAAACGGAAATCTATGATAGTCACCAGCCCCCTTTTGGAAGGTTTCCTTTGTATTCCTGGTATGGTGACCACTAAGAAAAAATTTAAATTTTCTTTCACTTTTGACAGGTGTCAGTACAAATACTGAGGGTGAATCTCCCTGCTGGGTACAGAGACAGCAATAGAAAATGAACAGGTGTTTTAATCTCTCTTATCTCTATGTAAAAAATAAAAAAAAATTGCCTTTAGTCATACCCCACTTCAAATTTTGTATCTAAATGTCAGTTATATTTATTGTAAGGATCTTAGCAAATGTTGATGTATTCTGACAGCAGAGGACACACTGTGTGCATTTGGGGACCCCCACCCACACAAATGTCATATTGAGACACAGCGGCTATGTCCATGCAGCCGAGTGTCCAACTAGACAACCATGGGATGCCGGCATAGGGATGCACCCATGACCTTTGCATCCACATGCTGGCAAAACACTGCCCTGCACAGGGTATGTAATCACCCCATGTGAAAGAGGTCAAACGATCACAGTTGGTTAATCATTCACAGTATTTTAAAACACATGCACTGGAAGATTCACCTGTACTGTGTTTTTTATGCATGTCTCTGCTTTATAAATATTCCTCTACCAATGAACACTTTTCCCAGCTTTACCGATAATGGGACAGCAGCTAATATTCCTTCCCGGCTCTCAACGTTCTCAGCCCTGTGCGTGTTGCTGCTGTATCTACTTTATTACAGTCATATACAACACTTATTTATTTGCAGATCAAGAAAAGCTCATCATATTACCACATTATAGGAACATTTTTTTCTGGTTTAGATTTGCTAGGTAGAGCGAACACACAGTTAGTGTTGGAGGTTCTATGTTGCTTAGAAACTGTTTTTTAATGGACAGAAACTGTTTTTCATGGAAAGATTTTTTTTTCTTCATTATGTTACATATAACCAAGTGGAATACTAGGACAAAAACTTGTAGATTTCATAGATTGCTTCTTACATTATGGTTTAATTTAATTTTGTAGATTACCTACTGTATTTTTTGGAACAGTTGTTAAAAATAGTTATATTCAGAAAACACTGAAAATATTTATCTTGTTCATGGTCTTCATTTAAACCAAATTTGTTCAAATGTGGAATGACCCTGTTAATCAGGAGTTAGTAAGAATAGAGAAGACTGCAGGAACTATTAAAATACAGGTAACCTCTGTAGCAGATAACTGGCAACAAATCCTATTAGGGCCGACAACAGCTACAGTGAGATGTATTCTCTTCCCTATCCTGAAATACAGTGTCTAGAGCATGAGCTACTTAAAGTGATATTAAATCCAAAAGCAACAATGTATTGCAACTTACCAGTCATTAGATGTGGTGGCTGTATTAGTTTTCTTTTTTAGGCTTTTTTCCCTGGTGACCTGGCCAGTAATGTTCTGTACTTATATAGTCATTACTGTTGATAAATGAGCACAGGGGACAGATTTGCACAGCAGCATTGTCAGTCGGGGGGGAGGGGAGTGTTAGAAGTACTAGTAGATTTAAATATACTAATAAATTGAAGCCTAACTCTAGCTAATACTTTAAAATCAGTTACAGCAAACAGATTTTGGGATAAAGCTTTTACATAAATAAAAGTTAATTATTTAAAGCACCCTTGCCAATGTTAAATGGTCTGTCTCATTCCTGTAACTATGAGAGAGCTTTTCTTTTGAAAAGAAGCAGAGTTACTGGCCAGATCACTACATGAAAGTAGAGGAAAGAACGCCTAAAACAGGAAACTAATACAGCCATTAAGAATTGGTAAGCTGCAATAAAATAAATGTTTATTTTTGGGTTTAATACTGATTTAACAGCAGTTGTCAGTAGTGTCACATATAGGGCTTGTCCATGGGTACTGTAAGAGGAACAGGCTCAAGGTGTAGTGCCAGTGGGACACCATGCAAGGCATAGGGACACCTAATAACAGTCCCAGCAGGCGTGTCCTGCACTTTTAATCAGCAAGGCAGTAAACAAACATAGTTCAATGCAGGAATGTACAGGGCTCCCCCTATAGGGCTCTCCAAAATAAACAGGCAGCACATGTTCCTTTTTAGTGTCAACAGGGTCTCACAACAGAGGGAGACTTTAGCATAGGTCAGATATAAAAACACCTGTGGCTAACAGGTAAAGTGTCAACTAAGGACTTGAGGCTTTATGTCACTCAAAGCTCTGCAAAGCCTTTAAGGCTCCTGAACCCAGACCAGAACTTATTAAAAACTGAGAAAACAACTAGGTTTGTTTCCTCCATAGCACACACAAATCCTTGAGCCCCTTAACTTGAGGTGAAATTATTAAAAAATGTCTGAGACAAATTCTGTCTCAACTGGTGTTATTGCCTATAGCAGCGGTCGCTGAATGGCGGACCGCAGTCCGAAGAATGGCCCCATCAGTGCTCCCTTCTGGACCGCCAGCCTGCGATGACAGATCCGCCACTGAGCAGGGTGGTCGCCACGGCAGCCGATGACATCACGTGTGCACCCCGCCCTTTGCAGCTGACTGTCTCTCCAGCTCCTGCTCCCTGCCTGCTGTCAGGGTAGGGTGTAATCTTACAGGGGTACTCTGATGGGCACATTTAATGTTAAAGGGTCATGCTGATGGGCACATTTAATGTTAGGGTGCACTCTGATGGGCACAACATAGAATGTGCCCATTAGAGTGCCACTTAACATAAAATGTGCCAATCAGTGTGCCCTTTAATATAAATGTGCTCATCAGAGTGCTTCTTAATATAAATGTGCCCATCAGAGTGGCCCCTAACATAAAATGTGCCCATCAGCATGCCCCTTGTTTTATGTTAAGGGGCACTCTGACGGGCACAATTCATGTTAAGGGGCATTCTGACGGGTACATTTTATGTTAAGGGATACTTTGACGAGCACATTTTATGTTAAGGGGCACTCTGATGGACATCTTTTATGTTAAGGGGGCTGTCTGATGGGCACATGTTATGTAAGGGGGCACAAATGGGCACATACTGTGGAAAGAGGCACTCTGATGGGCACATGTGGAAGGGGGCAGTCTGATTGGCCCATCTGATGGAAAGGGGCACTCTGATGGGGAATATGATATAAAGGGGCACTCTGATAGGAAAATATGATGGAAAGGGGTACTTTTAGTGTAAGGGGGCACTCTGACGGGAATACCTGATGTAAGGTGGCATTGTGATGGGGATACGTGATGTAAAGGGGCACTCTGATGGGGACAACTGATGTAAAGGAGCACTCTGATGGGCACACCTGATGTGATGGGAATACATGATGTAAAGTTGCACTCTAATGGCGACACCCTATTCAGACCTCAGCCAGAAGAAAATTTTAGTGACTGGACCTCCTTGAATCTGCCTCCATATTTAATTTTTATTCCCTCACAGATTATAAAAAGAACATTTTTAAGCTCCTTGGCTGAACTGCAGTTGAGACAAAGTTTAGACAAAGTATGTTTCAGACATTGTTTATTAACCCCCCCCCCCATGTGTCAGTGAGAAATCTAGGTGACACATATACACCATCTAAATCATGCAAGTACCCTATTGGTCTTTTCTGTTATAAATGCTTCTCCCTGCCTGTCAATGGTAATGTACACTGAGCTGCGCATGCACCCTCCTGTACTATGGTGAAGTGAATTATGTGAACGTCCATGGGAGTAACATTATCGTTGCCTGGCCATTCATGCGGCTGGACAGACCGAACCCAGAAGGAAGACTGGGAGAAGATGAAAGCAGCCGTGACCAGCAGGAGAGCTGGCAGCGCATTGCTAAAGCGCATTGTTTGGCAGGTAAATCTGTCAATAATGTGCTAATATTTACTACATACCAGCAAATTATGGATAATACCTCCTGGGGGCCCATTTAAAGAGGCCTTGGGGGCCCATTTAAAGAGGCTATATAGCCTCCCTCACAGTTTCAGAGACAGCAAGACTCAGCAATTCCTAATTGTAAGCAATAGACACTGTGTGTACAATTATTAGGCAAGTGATTAGTTTGACCAAATCATCATTTTTATGCATATTGTCCAACTCCAAGCTGTATAAACTTTAATGCTTATTGGATTTAAGCATATCAGGTGATGTGTATTTGTGGAATGAGGGAGGGTGTGGCCCAAGAAGATCGTCACCCTATATCGAGGTGTGCATAATTATTAGGCAGCTTCTTTTCCTCAGGAACAATGGGCCAAAAAATATATTTAACTGAACCTGAAAAGTCAAAAATTGTAAAAAGTCTTTCAGAGGGATGCAGCACTCTTGCTAAGATATTGGGGCGTGATCACAGAACCATCAAACATTTTGTTTCAAATAGTCAACAGTGTTGCAAGAAACGTGTAGAGAAAAAACAGAGAAATTAACTGGCAAAGATTTGAGAAGAATCAAACATGAAGCTACTAGGAACCCATTATCCTCCAGTGCTGTCATATTCCAGAGCTGCAACCTACCTGGAGTCCCCAGAAGTACAAGGTGTTCAGTGCTCAGAGACATGGCCAAGGCAAGGAAGGTTGAAACCCGACCACCATTGAACAAGACACATAAGTTGAAACATTGAGACTGGGCCAAGAAGTATCTGAAGACAGATTTTTCAAAGGTTTTATGGATTGATGAGAGTGACTCTTAATGGACCACATGGATAGGCTTGTGTCTGGATCAGTAATGGGCACAGAGCTCCACTCAACTCATTCTCCAGCAAAGTGGAGGTGGGATATTGGTATGGACTAGTATTATTAAAGATGAGCTAGTTGGACTCAAAATCAACTCCCAAACCTATTGCCAGTTTTTAGAAGACACTTACTTTCTTCAAGCAGTGGTACAGGAAAAATTCAAGAAGACCATATTTATGCAGGATAATGCTCCATCGCATGCATCAAAGTACTCCACTGCCTGGCTAGACAGTAAAGGTCCTGAAGATGAAAAAGACCTAAATCCTATTGAAAACTTGTTGGCCCTTCTATAACGGGAGATTTACGGTAACGGAAAACAGTTCACCCCTCTGAACAGTATCTGGGAGGCTGTGGCAATATTGGTCACTGATTTATTTTTTTTATGTCAGAAATGTTTATTTGTAAATTTTGTTTACTATTCTCGCTTTAACCACTTGCCCTCCTGAGGATTTACCCCCCTTCCTTACCAGGCCTCTTTTTGCTATTCGGTGCTGCACTATTTCAACTTGTAATTGCGTGGTCATGCAATGCTGTACCCAAACAAAATTTATGTCCTTTTTTCACACAAATGGAGCTATCTTTCTGTGGTATTTGATCACCTGTGCGCTTTTTATGTTTTGCGCTATAAACAAAAATTTTGAAGAAAAATTATATTTTTTACTTTCGGCTATAAAAAAATATATATAAAAAACTCAAAGTTAGTGATAAATTTAGGCCAAAATGTATTCTGCTATATGTTTTTGGTAAAAAAAAAAAAAAAATCCCAATACGTGTATATTGATTGCTTTGTGTGAAAGTTATAACGTCTACAAACTATGGTATAGATACTGCAGTTTACGCCATTTTTTGCTATACAGCACTGCACTAGTTTAATTGACAATTGCACGGTCATGCAATACTGTATGTAAATGCAATTTATGTCCTTTTTTTCCACACAAATAGAGCTTTCTTTCGGTGGTATTTGATCACCTGTGCGCTTTTTATTTTTCATGCTATAAAAAAAAAAAAAGACTGAAAATTTTGAAATACACGACAGTTTCTCATTTCTGTCATAAAAAATATCCAAAAAACTAAATTTCCGTCATAAATTTAGGCCAAAATGTATTCTGCTACATATTTTTGGTAAAAGAAATCCCAGTAAGTGTATATTGATTGCTTTGTGTGAAAGTTATAGCATCTACAAACTATAGTATAGATAATGGTATTTACACAGCTTTTACTTTCTGACTGGCTATCACATTTCTTGAGATGCTAAAATAACACCCCCAAATGACCCCTTTTCGGAAAGTAGACACCCTAATCTATCTTTTGAGAGGCATATTGAGCACATGGAATATTTATTTTTTTTCCACAAGTTTTTGGAAAATGACAAAAGCTTTTTTTTAACACAAAGTTGTCATTTAAATTATATATTTCTCACAGAAGCCATGGGCATATGTGGAATTACACCCCTAAATACATTCTGCTACTTCTACCAAGTATGGGGATACCACATGTATGAGACACCCCAAGTAATTTAAAAAGGCATGGGGAGTATTTTGCAGATCTCATTTTTTCTCACAAGGTTTTGAAATATCTAAAAAAAAGAAAAATATGTTTTTTTGTTTTCTTTCTTCATTTTCCAAAAACTTGTGGCAATAAACAAGATCTGCAATATACTCACCATGCTTCTTATCAAATTCCATGGGGTGTCTACTTTCCAAAAAGGGGTCATTTGGAGGGGTTTAGTGCTATCCTGGCATTTCAGCGCCTCCGAAACTGTGATAGGTAGTCAGGAAGTATAATGAGGTAATAAAGCCCTTTAAAAGCCTGAAGGTGCCTATTGGATTTTGGGGTCCTGTACTTGGCTAGACTGCCAAAAAGTCTCTCACATGTGGTATCCCCATACTTGGGAGAAGTAGCAGAATGTATTTTGGAGAGTAATTCCACATATTCCATGGCATGTGTGAGCAATAAATCATTTAAGTGCCAATTTTGTGTAATAAAAAAAAAATTTTTTTTTGTCATTTTCCAAAAACTTGTGGTAAAAAAATAAATTATTCTATTGACTCAACATACCTTTCAGCAAATAGTTTGGGGTGTCTGCTTTCCAAAAAGGGGGTTGTTTTGGTGGGGTGGGGGCATTTTATGCCTAGCATTAGAAGATTATACCACACATCATTCACTCTTCTAACCACCTGAAGACCAAGCCTTTTCTGACACTTTTTGTTCACATGAAAAAAAAAAATCTGTATTTTTTTGCTAGGAAATTACTTTGAACCCCAAAACATTATATATTTTTTAAAGCAGACACCCTAGTGAATAAAATGGTTCATTTTTATATGTCACTTAGTACTTGCACAGCAATGTTTCAAACGCAAATTTTTGGGGAAAAAATACACTTTTTTTTTTACTTTTAATGCACAAAAACACAATATATTGGCCAATTATTTGGTAAAATATAAAAGATGATGGTATGCCGAGTAAATACAGTTGTGGCCAAAATTATTCAACCCCCAATGCTGTAAAGGGGTTTAGGGACTATAGTGTACATTTGGAATTGTATTCAGAATCAAATCCTACAAGGACGTTGTAACTACCCAAATGCAACTAAAATGACATCAATTGTTTATGTAATACAGTAGTAAATGGTTCTTATGTGGTTTCTTCATTGCCACAATTATTCAACCCCTTAAAGACTACCACTCTGAAGAACAGAGGTTCATACAGGTGCTTTCCATCAGGTATTGAAAACACCTGTGGATGTCACCGAGCAGCAATCAAGCATAATAAGCACCAATTAGGCAGCTTTAAAATGACTGTGATACTCAGCTCCTTCTAGACATTTACTGGTGTGGTTACAAACATGGTGAAGGCAAGAGAATGGTCCAGGAAGACAAGAGAAGAGGTGATTTCTCTTCACAGGAAGGGCAATGGCTATAAGAAGATTGCAAAGATGTTAAACATACCAAGAGACACCTTAGGAAGCATCATTCGCAAATTCAAGGCAAAGGGCACTGTTGAAACGCTACCTGGTCGTGGCAGAAAGAAGATGCTGACTTCGACTGCTGTGCGCTACCTGAAGCGTAGAGTGGAGAGAAGTCCCCGTGTGACTGCTGAGGAACTGAGAAAAGATTTGTCAGATGTGGGTACAGAAGTTTCAGCCCAGACAATAAGACGCACACTGCGTAATGAAGGCCTCCGTGCCAGAACTCCCAGGCGTACCCCCTTGCTGTCTCCAAAGAATAAGAAGAGTCGACTGCAGTATGCCAAAAGCCATGTGGACAAACCACAAAAGTTGTGGGATAGTGTTCTGTGGACTGATGAAACAAAATTAGAACTGTTTGGGCCCATGGATCAACGCTATGTTTGGAGGAGGAAGAACAAGGCCTATGATGAAAAGAACACCTTGCCTACTGTGAAGCATGGTGGAGGGTCAATCATGCTTTGGGGCTGTTTTGCTTCTGCAGGTACAGGGAAGCTTCAGCGTGTGCAAGGTACCATGAATTCTCTTCAGTACCAGGAGATATTGGATGGAAACGTGATGCAGTCCGTCACACACCTGAGGCTTGGGAGACGTTGGACCTTTCAACAGGACAATGATCCCAAGCATACCTCCAAGTCCACTAGAGCATGGTTGCAGAGGAAAGGCTGGAACATTTTGGAGTGGCCATCGCAGTCACCAGACTTAAATCCGATTGAGAACCTCTGGTGGGACTTAAAGAAAGCAGTTGCAGTGCGCAAGCCTAAGAATGTGACTGAACTGGAGGCCTTTGCCCATGAAGAATGGGCGAAGATACCCGTAGATCGCTGCAAGACACTTGTGTCAAGCTATGCTTCACGTTTAAAAGCTGTTATAACTGTAAAAGGATGCTGTACTAAGTACTAAGATTGAATGTCACTTGGGGGTTGAATAAAACTGATAATGCTGTGAGCACAGAAAAGACATTTGTGGTTATTTCATTATAACTGTTATGTTATATTTGTCTGACCTACAAGTGCCTCTTTAATGTAAATGTAAGCAAGATGACTGAATGATCAAAAGCAATGTCAAACTGGCCAAAACACTCAATTTCAGTGGGGGTTGAATAATTTTGGCCACAACTGTAGATACCAAACATGACATGCTTTAACACTGCGCATGCCCCGTGCAATTGCGAAAAACTGCATACATTTTTAATATCCATAGGCAACGCTTTAAAAGCCTTTACAAGCTACCATTTAAGATTTACAGAGGAGGTCTAGTGCTAGAATTATACCTCACATACATGGTGCAACTGCTGTTTTCATACTGGCACAGGGTCAATGCTAGCGCACGCAGGTGTGCAGGGGGGGGGGGGCGAGGGTGATGTTGGGGTTTCTTTTTTTTTTTTTTTTTTTTTTTTTTATTATTATTATTATTTTAATTATTTTAACACTGTCCCTTTTCATTTTTTTTTTTTTTTTATAATTTTTAATGCTATCACAGGGAATGCAAATATCCTCTATAACTTTAATGGGCATTGTCATACTTTTTTGAGAAATCAGGGGTCTATCAGACTCTAGATATCTCCACTGCCCTTACGTTATCTAATCTCACCAAGATCAGTGTGATCAGATTCTTTCCCAATTTACAAATGGTGCTGTTTATATCCTGTGAAACTAAAGTGATTAAATGCAGCTGCAGGCATCATTATTATTATTATACAGTATATATATAGCGCCAAAGGGTTTGCTCAGCGCTGTACAATAGCAAGGGGGACAGAACATGAGACAAGACAGAAACAATACAATACACGAGGGGTTAGAGGGCCCTGCTCTTTCGAGCTTACAATCTAGGAGACTGGTATAACCACTCGAAGTCCAGTAATGTACCAGTACATCACTGGCCCTTGTTGGGTGTATATGCTATGTTCTTGCCTGAAAAAAAAGAAGAAATCTCTGCCAGAAAAAGTGTGTGGTATGCCCACCATTAGAATATACTGCCGTGCATCCACCCACTTCTAATGGTGGGCACACAATAAATGTTCCAAAAAATATTATAAAATATATATGCCAAAGCATAAGGGCCATCCACCCGCTGGCCGCCACAGGCTCCCATGCTTTGGCATATATGCTCTTTTTTTCAACTGCGAATGAAAAATCTCATACAACCGCACTGCACACACCTACTTATGTATATTCTGAGAGCTAGACCCTGTTGCTGTCAGAATAAACAAGTCTGTGCTGCAGCTGAATGACATCCTCATTTCTCAAGCAGGCTTTTTCCCCTTTTCTAAGACGGGTATTTACAAGCCATTGGGGAAAGCCCTGGCAATTAGGCCACACGGTGCCACATGTGCCAATAAAAAGATTGTACAAATGTCTAAATAGTGGTACGCTTGAATAAAAATTGTCCACGTATAAGTGGTACCCTATATGGAAAAAGGATGACACCAAATCCCGAACTATCTTGCCACTGCTCCCCATGTAGTCTGGGCATCCGGGGGGCTCCATCTTTTCCCTCGTAAATCTGAAACTTATAAGTATAGCCTGTTGCCCTCTCACAGGTCTTATACATCTTGACCCAACATCTGGCATGCTTGCTGGAGAGAAATTGTTTGAATGCATGGCGGGCAGAAAAATTAAGGAGGGACTCATCAATGCAGATGTTTTGTTGGGGAGTATAGACATCTGCAAATTTTTGGTTAAGGTGATTTATGAGGGGCTGAATTTTGTGGAGCCGGTCAAATTCAGGGTCACCCCTGCCATGGCAGCAGAAAACACAGGCATATGATGAATTGGGGTCTGTGGACCAATACAACTGCAATTAATTTTTTTAACGTAATGCCCATGTTGAGGGTTAGGCCCAAAAAAACTTTAAATTTGGAAACTGTAATGGGTTTCCATGCGAATGGTCTGCCAAGGTTTGAATTTGGATTGGCGGCGATAAACTGTTTATATAAATTGCTTTGATCCACAATCAATGCATACAGATCTTCCTTGAAAAGCAATGCCAAAAAATCAAGGGGAGGAGTTAAATTTGCTGATTCCACCTGAATTCCGGGTTGGACAGTGAATGGGGGAAGTATGGGTGCTGCAGAATTTATGGGCTGCCAATTGGGATTTGCAAGCACATCTGGAAGGATACTAGGGGCTCTACGGGTCTGTGTGCGAATTCTTGGTGGCTCTGCACTTGTGTAGGCAGGGCAGAGTAGGACTGGCCATAGAGGGATTACTTTGACGCAGTTGGCCAGCTTAAGCATGTATTGCAGTATGTGTGAACTAAATATCCCTATTTATTGCATAGTTTGCTTGAAAGGGTATATCAGTGTGCAGAGGGTCCTTCAGAATTTCTAGTGTTATGTGGTTACACCCCTTTAGCACCTGATGGATAAATGCATGCACTAGCTGTATGGATTTGAGCACAGGGATCTCTTGTTTGTTGTATTGTTGGGTCAGTAGCCAGACCTGAACCTTGTAGCTCTCCCCATTGTGTCTTTTCCCCTATGCTAGCATTGTGTCCACAGTAGCACTTGTGTAGGCAGGGCAGAGTAGGACTGGCCATAGAGGGATTACTTTGACGCAGTTGGCCAGCTTAAGCATGTATTGCAATATGTGTGAACTAAATATCCCTATTTATTGCATAGTTTGCTTGAAAGGGTATATCAGTGTGCAGAGGGTCCTTCAGAATTTCTAGTGTTATGTGGTTACACCCCTTTAGCACCTGATGGATAAATGCATGCACTAGCTGTATGGATTTGAGCACAGGGATCTCTTGTTTGTTCTTGGTGGCTGTGGGACACTACTTGTGCTTGCCACCACACCGGCTTGTACTGCACTTATGGTACTCGCCACGTCACCAAGTACTACTGCAGTGCTGGTATGTTAAAGGCCAGGATGTATTAGGCCACTTGTGCTCGCCAGTTCAGCAAAAGGTAGAGCGGCACGTGCTGACACTCTGCTGCATATGAGAGTCATCAAAATTTACTGGCAAGTGCTAACAGAGATCAGGCCTGATTCTGCGAACACTGCGGTTTTGTGTGCAATGTATCAAGTGACAGTTACTTACTGACGCTGCACTTGCTGGGGGAGAAGGGGGGTAAGGGTACGCGTAGGGGCTAAACGCAGGTGCCGGGGCTGATCCCGCTAACGCTGCATTTTTGGGGACACTTTACAAATGTGAATGCTGGTATTGTGCTGATCTGATCAAAGATATTGATTCGTTCAGACACTATACTAGCAATGGAGGTTTATTGTGTATGTGAGCATGTTCCTGGCAATCAAGGGGTTAAATGTGATTACTAGTGTACTGACGGGCAATCTGAGGCTATCTGGTAGGGGCGCGAAAACCATGGGAGCGAGAATCACATATATATACATGATTTTGCGCACTCATGCCGCCCTGTAGCAGTATTTCTACTATAGGGCAGCGCGGAAGTGGGTAAACATGTCCAGTAAAAAAAATTAAAAAATCTAATCTATATATACGTGATTTTGAGCACCCGTGCCGCCCTGTAGCAGTATTTCTGCTATAGGGCGGTCGGGAAGCGGTTACCAGATGAAAATAAACAAGTGAGATAGGAAAATGTTAATTTTTCATTTAGTTTCATAACAATTCTGCACACTAATAGTTGCTCAATAATTGTGGACACATAGATACTCTCCTAAGAAAGCTAAAACCTTACTTTTACTTTTTTTTAAACATTCAGATTTGAGATTTATTAACCTTTTTGGATTGACCGAGAGCACTGTAGTTTTTCAATAATGAAATGAATCCTCAAAAATACAACTTGCCTAATAATTGTGCACATAGTGTAGTATTCAGCTGTAGTATAGCTAGGCTCTAGTAGGCTGTGTCTTCTTTAAGCCAGTAAAATTCTACCTTTTACTTTTTGTTCATTTTTACTATCTAATATGGTCTCAACCATAAAGGAAAGGTGAAGAAAAACATTATTGTGAAAGATTACTACAAATTACTATTCTGGTCAATAAGATGTGTCAGATGGCCTTTTTTCTTGTAGGTGATCAGTAAAACAAAGATCAACAACTTCCTAATGGCCTTGTAGCCCCAGGATATATTCCCAAATTACATTTAAATAAACATGAATTAGATTACAGCTAAATGAGATAAAACAATAAAAGATTTAAAGTCTTAACAGTTTAAAGTCTGTCAGCAAAGATTTTTATTTAATTTTGTATAATGTAGTTCTAAAGGTAATTTTTTTTTCTTTAAAATAACAAATATCATACTTACCTGTTGTAATACAAAATGCTGGGTGCAATAACTAAAAGCAAGTCATATACACGCACACAATCAACATGTAGTCATACAGGTACTTTTAATCAGCATTTACACCATTACATATTCTATGCATGTGAAAGATCCTCTACCCAATGAATACCTGCCCTGGCACATCATAGCATTCACCCGGCACTCCAAGAAATAACAGAATCCAACTGCAATATTCTTGCGCTGTCAAAACCTCCATTTGTATTATCACATGACACACAGGAGGGTATATCTTATAGTCAACACAATCTGCATAATAACACACACCAATAATAATGTGAGCATTACAGCATGAAATAGACACATCATTTGACAGCGTCACAGCATAGAATTAATACATTACCAAAGCTGGAAGGAACAAATCCCATCGGAACCATACTGCCCAGGGGGTCATGGGGGTGCTGCTTCAGATTGAGTGCGGCTTAGAACGAGTGCGAAGCAGTTAAACGCAGCAGTTGAACTAAAGCAGGAGAACTTAAGCAGCAGGAAGACACAACAACAGCAATAAACTCTACTGCACGCTGGACAGACTGCAAGCAAACACCCTGGGAAACATCTCTTACATGCCTGAGTCCCACTCCGTGTACCTTTATATAATACACCCCTCTTCTCCTTATCACATTACTATCCTCTATTCCCAAAATCTCATTTCTTTACCCCTCTGCTCCACCCCAAAACGTGTACATCTCCCCCTCATTGCTATCATCTCCCTACTATTGCTCTCATCACCTCCCCAAAACACCTCTTCCACTCCTCCTTCTCATTTTCCTCTCCTCCGTTCCCAAAATCCATTCACTATATCCCTCTGCTCCTCCCAAACAATTGTATATTGTCTCCTCACTGCTTCCTTCGCCCCTCTACGGCACCCACCACCTCCTCCTATTACTCCACTCTCCCACTGACCCCAACACCTCCACTAGTAGTTTTTCACGCTCCTGCACATCCCGCTCCCATGCCACCTTTCTCACCCTTCTCCTCCTCATAACCGCGGGGGAAATCTCCCCGAATCCTGGCCCTCCACCACCTCCCTCACCTGTACAACAATCTCCCGCCTCCACGTCCCGCCGCAACCCCCGCAACTTAGTATCTGTCCCCCTGCTCCCTAAAATCTCCCCCCCGTTTTCATGTGCACTCCTGAACACCCGATCGGTGTGCAACAAGCTTACCGCCATCCACGACCTCTTTGTTTTCCGTTCCCTCAACCTCCTAGCGATCACGGAAACCTGGATCCAGCCCACTGACTCTACCTCCCCTGCTGCACTCTCCTATGGAGGTCTCACCTGGACCCACTCACCCAGGCCTAACGGTCGTAAAGGTGGTGGGGTTGGTCTGCTCCTGTCACCGCAGAGCACCTTCAGAGTCCTCCCAAACCCCCCCTCCCTATCCTTCTCCTCCTTCGAGGCCCACTGCGTCCGACTATTCTCCCCAACCCCCCTGAAGATTGCTGTGATATACCGGCCTCCTGGATCCATACCCCGCTTCCTGGATGACTTCTCCTCCTGGTTACTCTTCTTCCTCTCCTCTGAGCTACCCACCATCATCCTTGGGGATTTCAACATCCTTGTCAACCTCGACAACTCAGACACAGCCCGTCTCCTCCACTTAACCTCCTCCTTTACACTTGCACAGTGCATACAATCCACCATCCACTCCAACGGTAATATCCTTGATCTTGTCTTCTCCATCCACTGCGCTCCCCACAACCTCACTAACACCCCCTTCCCTCTCTCTGACCACAACCTGATCACCTTCTCTATCTCCTCGTCCTCCAACGCCTACCCCTCCAAATATCACACTACTACCAGCCGTAACCTCCGCAACCTTAACCCTGCCCCCCTCCACTCTGCAGCTGATCATCTCTATGACAGCATCCTCCCCCTGTCCTGCCCCGACTTGGCTACGACCGCCTACAACAACACGCTCTCAACAGCCCTTGACTCACTAGCGCCTTTAACCACACGCAACATCAGACCCCGACCGCTCCAGCCTTGGCAGACTGATCACACCAAAACCCTCAAACGACACAGTCGTGCCCTGGAGCGACTATGGCGCAAAACCAAATCCCAACAAGCCTTCACCCGCTACAAATCTGCCTTCCACACCTACACCTCCTCCCTCCATGCTGCCAAACAGGCCTACTTCTTGACCCTCATCAAGGCCCTCTCCTCCAATCCTCGCCGACTCTTCTCCGCCTTCAACACTCTACTCTCTCCACCCCCACCACCACCCAGCACCTCACTCACTGCCCTTGAGATTGCCAATCACTTCAAAAACAAGATTGATTCGCAAGGACATTGCCACAACTCACACGCCCTCTCAACCCGTCCCCTCTCACACAGCTACCCCCTTATCCCCCCTTCCCCTCGACATAACCCGCAGCGACTTCGTCGCTGCTCAAACTCTCTCCAACCCCCTTCACCCTCACTCAGCTACCCCCTCATCACCCCTCTCCCACGGCCCCACCACTGCTCTGACCTCCTCTTCCACCCCACCCTACATTCCTCATACTGAAGCTCCCCCAACACTCCGCACCTTTGACCTTACTACCATCGAGGAAGTCTCCAAGATCCTCTCTGATGCCCGCCTCACCACCTGCCCCCTCGACCCTATCCCCTCACAACTCCTACGACCTCCTTCCCCCTCCATCCTACGCTCCCTCACCCACATCTTCAATCTCTCCCTCTCCTCCGGCACTTTCCCCTCCCCTCTGAAACATGCACACATCACCCCCATACTTAAAAAGCCCTCCCTGAACCCTAATGACCCGAACAACCTCAGACCCATCTCCCTGCTCCCATTTACATCTAAACTCCTCGAGCGCCTAGTCTACACCCGCCTATGCTCTCACCTCAACGACAACAACCTCCTCGATTCCCTACAGTCCGGCTTCCGTCCCCTACACTCCACCGAAACTGCCTTACTCAAACTCTCCAACGACCTGCTAACCGCCAAAGCTAATGGCCACTATTCAGTGCTCCTACTCCTTGACCTCTCTGCGGCCTTCGACACAGTCGACCACCCCCTCCTCCTCAAAAAACTACACTCCCTCGGCCTCAGGGATTCTGCTCTCTCCTGGCTCTCATCCTACCTGTCACAACGCTCCTTCAGCGTTACCTATAATGCTACCACCTCCCCCTCACTCCCCCTCTCTGTTGGGGTCCCTCAAGGCTCTGTCCTTGGGCCCCTTCTCTTCTCCATCTATACCTCCTCCCTTGGCCAACTCATACACTCTCACGGCTTCAACTACCACCTCTATGCCGACGACACACAAATCTATCTCTCAACCCCCCACCTCACCCCCTTGGTCTCAGCCCGAATCACACACCTACTGAGCGACATATCAGACTGGATGTCACTCCACTTCCTTAAATTGAACCTCTCCAAAACCGAGTTTCTTGTCTTCCCCCCAGCCCGGACACCACCCCCCATTGACTTCTCCGTCACATCCAACAACGCTACCATCAAACCCGCCCTGCAGGCCCGAGTACTTGGGGCTGGAAGGATAGGTTGGAGTCCAGAATGACACCAAGTCCACTCTTTAACAAACTCGTGCAGACTCCACCTCCGCAACATCGCTAAAATCCGCACGTTCCTAACCCCAGAAACCACTAAACAGCCCATCCACTCCCTCATCATATCACGACTCGACTACTGCAACTCCCTCCTCACTGGCCTGCCTCGCCGCTGGCTATCCCCGCTTCAGTCGATCCTGAATACGGCTGCCAGACTCATTCACCTTTCCAACCGCTCTGTATCCGCCACCCCCCTCTGCCAATCCCTCCACTGGCTTCCGATTGCGCAACGGATCAAATTCAAAATCCTAACGGTGACGTACAAAGCTGTCCACCATACTGCCCCGAACTACATCACTGACCTAATATCCAAGTACCGCCCAGCACGCACACTCCGCTCCTCACAAGACCTCCTTCTTTCTAGTTCCCTGGTCTCCTCCTCCCATGCCCGCCTCCAGGACTTCTCCAGGGTGTCACCCATCCTCTGGAACTCCCTGCCCCAACCCATCAGATTATCACCTACTCTCCTCTCCTTTAGGCGCACCCTGAAAACCCATCTCTTCAGGGAAGCCTACCCCACCCCCTGCTAACTTGCCGACCTCCTCCACTCTTTCTACCACTCCATCCCCCACAGCTATCTCCTCCTTTGCCACCATCCCCTCCCTCCTAGATTGTAAGCTCGAAAGAGCAGGGCCCTTGATCCCCTCATGTTTTGCATTGTATTGATATTGTTCTGTCACATGTTCTGTCCCCCTCTGTAATGTACAGCGCTGAGCGAACTATTGGCGCTTTATAAATACTGTATAATAATAATAATAATAATAATGGGGAAGCAGTAAGCACGATCAATTGATGAGCTGATATAGCCTTGGCAAGAATCCCAGCGTCAAAGTGTCCTCTGACCACTAGGGGGCTTCCTATCGGTCTCGCTTGGACTCCCAGCTTTTAAACTATTTTTCTGGAAGCTTTCCAATAGTGGGCTGGTGCCACACCCACCACAGGAGGAGCTAACAAAAAATTCCGCGAGGATAACAGTCCCGCTCAGCCACCATATAGATTCCAAACCATTATCTGAAAAGTCACACTTTTGCTTCAGATCAGCTTCTTATCTACCCTAAACTTCTTATCTACCCCAAACTTCTTCTCATCTACCCTAAACTTAAAGATTTATAACTTCTCTAGCAAATAAACATCTTTAAACAGGTTCTTATCTTCTAATGTGACATTACTAGATGTCATAAACACGTTCAATTCCATAAACAATATCTTACGCTAAGCAGAATATATTGTGACTCTGTTCCTTTGGCTTAGAGTAATGACATCAGTCACCTCTCATGCTACTGGCATTTGGGCAACAATGCTTTATTGTAAAAATTACCCAAGAAACAAAGGGTCAAAGGCCAACACATTTCATAGGCATTCGTGCATGCTTGCTCCCGAGCTGCCTCTGTGTGTCTATGGGACACACAGAGTGTGGCTCAATCCAGCCCCCTGCTCTGTCCTCACTGGCTGTGATTGACTAAAAATGGCTCCCGCTGCCTTGTCTCAGCCAATGAGGAGAGAGACATCCAGGAGAGCCGAGGCTCTCATGCACAGCGCTGGATGAAGATCGTGCTCAGGTAAGTAGTGGGGGGAGGGCTACTTGGGGAGTTGCACACTGAAGTTTTTTTTCCCTATGCATGAAGGTAAAAAAACTCCACCCTTTACAACCACTTTTAATTGCTTGGGGTTTTTACCATTTGTGTCTAATTTTGGAGAATTCCCTTCACTTCTTGTCCTGTAAACTCACAGGACGATAGAGGATGTTTCCAATGTGAAGGACATCCCCTCGTAGTTGTCTCAGTAACAAGCGTTCACATTGGAAGAATTTCTCTTTATTCCTCTCCTGGTGGCTGCTCAGAATTTGGCATCTATACTCAGTTTCATTCTTGGGACAACAGTGATCAGGAGAAATAGAGAAAGAAAATCTCCATAACAGGACACAGGCAGCTATAAAAACCTGAAAGTGGTTCTAGGCCCTCATCACTTTCATTTTCATTTTGTTAGTCGTTTCCTCTCACCAGAAAGTGTGTCCCCCATTTGCAAGTCCCTTGTTTCAAATGTTGTGACAAAGCTGTTTTTGGTGTTTCCTTGTAAAATTTGTCTTCTTTCCAAAAAGGAATTAAGCTGGCCAACCCAGAACGTCTAGATGAATCATTGTGATTTTCATCCAGGAACTGGCATTCTGATTGAATGAGCTCAGGAGAACATTTGTTCCTCTCGCTGTTATTATTGTGTTTGATTTCTGGCTGCCCATCACAGCTCAGTGTTCTTTTTGCAGTTAATTAAAGGAGTTATTTTTGTCATTTTGATGTGCATTTTGTTTGACTAATTTCTGTCATGATTTTTGAAAACCTAATGTTTAATAAGATCTTAATAGCTATAGCATATTATTGCACAATTCAGATATCTACAGAATTGATTATTCTTCCTTCCTTCCAGTCTTAGTCTTTGACCTCTCACTAGAAAGTTTTGTCCCCCATTTGCATGTCACTTTGCTTCATATGTTGTGACAAGGCTGCTTCAGTGTTTCCTTGTCGATTTTGTCTTCTTTCCAGAAAGGAATTGAACTGGCCAACTCGGAAAGTCTGGATGAATCATAGTGATTTTCATCCAGTAGCTGGTGTTCTGATTGAAGGAGCCGAGGAGAACATTTGTTCCTCTCGCTGTTATTGTATTTGGTTCCTGGCTGCTCATCACAGCTCAGTGTTCTTTTTAAGGAGGTATTTTTGAAATTATGATGTGCATTTTGTTTGTCTAATTCTAATGATCATGACAGTTGTAGTAGAATATTGCATGATGCAGATGTCTAAAATACAGATTTTTTTTAAATTGAAAGTGGTTGTAAACACATATACCCAGTGCATTGACTGCCCTCAAGTGATACACAGAGATGAAGTAAATCATCCTGCATAAAGTCTACCAGTTTATCTCTAGCCCTCTGTCCCTTACATCTATTCAAAGTGAAGAGTTTACAAAGGAACTCTCAGCTCTGAAAAGCAGGGGGTGGAGACATGAAGATACTCCCAGGAGAGCTCTGAGAGATGATCGGAGGGAAGAGACATACCCCTTCCACACAGGAACAGAGCTGAGGCTGTCAATCTGCTGGATCTCCCTCCCCTGTCACAATTGTTTTTTCTTGGTGTCAGGAAAACTTGTCAGAAGTGATTCATATTGATAGCAGAGAAACAAGGCAGCAGACAGAAATGACGCTTGGTGCTCTAGATTGAGACCAGAACACAGTATAGAGGGATATGCTTTGTTCATATTTCATGTCTGAGGTTTACAACCACTTCAATGTACTCTATGTATGTCAGTAGAGTCATATGGGGGCTGTCATTGCTGGCCTTATTCTGAAAATGCTATTATTTCATTGACCTGGAGCAATAATGCAACAAATGAAATCCAAATAAAAGTCACAATTCCTTTTTTTTATACTTTTTTGGGTCATTAACTCAAAGGGTCATTAGCCAAAGGATCAGCTTGACAGCCAGACATCTAGCATTTTCAAAGGGAGAAGTTGTGAGAGTTTACATATTTCTCTCATAACAGGTTGCTCTTAAAAGATATCTTAAAGCCAAAATTTTTTGGACAGCATGGTGAAGAGTTACTACCTCTACCAGGTTTTTATTGTAGTCTGTGTTGAAGTTGGGCAGAATTACCCTCACTATGTCCTATGTGTCCTATTGACCACTGTCATTGGTACTAAAAGTGTAGTGAAAAACTTAGAGTTGTTGCCAAAACTTAAATAGAAGAGAAATCGTCAAATGGAGACACTTGTTCTGGTGACAGCTAAGAGGGCATTTCTTCACATTTCCTGTTGTGTCTACAGGACAGGAAGTAAAAGGAAATTTCTCAAATGGGGCATGAAATGGCCAAAAAAATCTGATCAGGGTTTTAACCATTTCCACTCTAGCCAAAACATTTTGGCTGTAAATCTGCTTTAAGTTTTTTTATAAATATTAATATGCAAAGTAATCACACATTAAATGATTTAATGATGTTCACAGTAACAGTATGTACAGTACTCATAATAAAGCTCTCCTTTGTTCTTTGTCTCCCACTTTATAAAAAATAATTTTATCATCCAAACAGTAAGAAAATATAAATTGATGTATCTACAAAGCTTACACATATCTGTTTTCAAGTATGTCTGTCAGCAGTTTTAAACTTTAAAGCATACAACTCTTCAGGATGCCTGTAATGTTTCGTATTAGCCAGAAGGCATCTTGTGTGCCTTTTTGAAATGAGAGTTTATTTGTTCCTAGGAGTTTGGATACTCTGACTTCGGGGCATAATCCTAACCAATGCCACCCCACTTTCCATAGTTCAAACTGTTCGCACAGTTGCTCTGCCATGACCTCAGATAACTCTCAGCCTCATGATAATGAGGATTCCCTCACACCAGAGCAGGACCACATTGTAACACCGGTCTCTGCATGACGCTTGATATATTTTTAGCACACTGTAAGCAGCCTATCAGACAAAGGCAGAATTTTCTGCATTTATGTCACAATTCCTTGGAGAGTTAACAGTTCTAATACAGGCAGTTCTGTCTGAAATGCCAGGTTCCTCCCCTAATCTATCCATTCCTGTTTGTGTTAGTTCCCAATATCCCTTATAAGACATAAAATCGCATGCATAAAAAGGGAAAAAGAGGACCTGGAGGTGATTTTGGAAGAGGTCACAGAAAATACCTAACCCTGGGCCCCTATACACAGGCTAATATAGTATCACATAATGTGTCTGCTGATATTGAAATGCTTATTTACACTATTTGCAAAGGCCTTTACACTATCACAATGGATCCTTTTCCATCTTGCCATGCCCCTTCAGGAAAACAGATACTGGCTAAGTCTAAAAACACTTATCCTGTTCAGGAACAAACAAAGGGCACACTTTATGATGATTGGTGTACTCCAGTAAAGGTTTTCACTCCCCCAAAAACATTACTAAACTTTATCCAAGGGAAAAATAATTTAATGCAAGATGGACAGCGTGATGAATGCGGTGCCCGACCCCTGCCCTTCCAACTCATGACAAAGGACCAGCCAATCTCACACCGCGCTGTCACTTGCTTAACACTGCCGCTCTCAACTTCACCCTGCACAAAGATTTTCCAGCTCGCAGGACCATAATCTATGTGCCAGCAGCCTGAGAGCAAATGTCACTGGGTTCGGTTAATAAGCATTTAACCCTTCAAACTCCAAACTGCCATTAGATAGCTTTGGGCCTATCAACCCTTCACAATGTTAGCTAGAACAAATGTGAACAATAAACATTTGTAACACACACTGTCACCACAGACAGGTATATTCAGAGGATTATTAAATACAGTAGCACTCTTCAGGAGACAAGGATTCTTTAGTTTGCATTAAAAGCCTTAGAGATGCTTTTAAAACTTTTCAGAATAGGGTTTATTAATGAAAAGGTCAAATGGCTCAATTAAAATATTTACAGAAAAGATGTTACAAGAAACGCAACAGAGAAATAAAAGGAAGTGAAAATGGGGAATACTTGCAAAGTCCTGGTTTTAGCAGAGTCCAATTGTCCAAGCAAATAGCATGGCTCGCTTGGGTGTTCCTTGGTTGATGTTAAAATGAGAGCTTCCCTACCAGGTCCTATCATTCCCTTTTTCTGTAATATCAAAGGGGTGTCGACCGAAACCAACTGACCAATCATCAGGTTTAAGGGATGGGTGCTGGGAGGTCAACAAGTTTATGACCAAGTCCCAACTACAGTTTTATACTAATGTTAATAATTTCCAATGTGTGCAGGTGATATTCTAGAAACTGGCAGAATAGTAGTCAGAATTATATTTTGTATCCTGGTATACTAAACAGCATTTTTTGGATGGATTTGTCACCCAGGAGGGAGAAGACTGCTTTCTCCCCTTTCATATGTGCTAACTTAATCATGTATGACCTTGAATTGTTCAGTATGATATTCCCCATTGAAATATATACCTAATATTAATGTGTCCGTTTCCTGTTGGATTTTACCAATTGTGTGTGGAATTGTGAAGTTGTGGAATAGACGTTTTATGGCACGCTGTGCATTCCTAGAGCTTTAATGGTCTTACCCATCATTTGTGATAGGCTTGACTGAGTTATTATTGTTTTACAACAGGTCAGAGGAAAGACTTTTTCATGGTTCATGGAAACAGACATCCTGCAGACCTCAATTAATGTTTTACAGATCTGACCAGGTCTGTTTGCTGTGTTCTGTTGTCCCTGATTGAGATAAGAGGCTGTTTTGAAGCTTTTTAAAAGTTATGGCTACAAATTCCATAGTTTGCAGGAGGAGGAAGGGAGTAAGATCACTTCTCATGAAACAAAATGGCTGAGACCTTAACAAGATGGCTACCGCCTACAGCTTTCATGTCCCTATTGCGCACAATCATTGCAGACCGTACCGTAGTATATTCTTCCATTTTATATTTAAACCAACATCTTACAACTTCCTAAAAAGATGTGCCTACTTTCAAAGTTCCCACAGTTATGACATTGAGACACTTTTAACATCTCTCATTAACCTGGCAAGCCCAGCTGTACAACCAACAATTGCCGCTTTGCCTGTCTGTCTGACTGCAGCTACCTGGACTATGTATAAGCATTACACTCCTGTTTTTCAGGATCCTGCCTTAATAGAGCAACTGCAGCTCTTACCCTCTATCCTGCTGCATTGTGCAGATGCACTAAAACGTGACATAACACTAAGTTCTGGGATAGCCTTAATTTCCCTCCGTTTTCCCATAATCTTATGGCTAAAAGGCAGGTCAGCAAAGACACTTCATATGTCTGCCATTTGAGGGAGGACGTCTCTTTGATGACACTCTTGACAAAGTCAAAGATGTCACTAGAGAAAAAGTTATTCCCCCACAGCACTTCACAGAGACTTCTCTTGAACTCATCAAAACATTGAGGGCTTTACATTTCCAGTCAGGCTTCAAATGGTAAATCTAGGTTTAGGCTTTCTTGTCAACAAATCTATGGATCCAAGACCTAACAAGTCTTCCGTAAAACTTCCCAATGAAGGAATGCCCTCACTCTTCAGAGTTGGGAGTGGCACCTCTGGATTCCAACAGGAGTTTAGAGTGGTACAAAGAAGAGTTAACAACTCTATCCCTCACCATATTTTCATTTTTCTTTCTTGTCCAAGACTGCCAGAATTGCAGGACACCCTGCACCATTTATAGATCTAGGGAATAGTCACTGTACCTCAAGAGGACAGATTAATTAAGTTCTACTCTCACAGGTGCATGGTACCTAAGCTCAAGGGAGTTTTTAGTCCTGTCTTGGACCAAAAACTTCCCTACATATTAATTGTTCATGTTGTCCTTGGGCCATTGGACTATTCTCTATTCCTGTAGTGGCCTCTAGCGTCCCTTGGACACTGCAAAACAATCTATCAAACAACAGCTCAAAGATAAACATTTTGACCTGAAATATGAATTATTCTGGATGTGTTAAATCTCGTCACTGTCTTTAGCAAGTTACTTATATTGTAACTTAGAGAGAGATTTCCATAGCACTTATATCAAAGGCCTGAATTGCTCCCTGGCCTTAGCCCAGGCTACTTTTTGCCCTTCTGAAGTACCCGGATCCAGAGCATATTGCTGGGGATTCTCCCTACAGCAACCAGGTGCTCAGGCACATTCACCCTAACAGAACACTTAGGTTTCATGCACACCAAGGGAGCAGCAGCCTCACCTGCTCATTCCTTCAACAAGGTTCCAGTGAGTAAGGCTTCATGCACACTAGAAAAGCTAAAAACTGCTTTAAAAATGTTGGACAAAAAACACTAATGTTTTACATTTTTTGCCAGTGTTTAGCAGTGTTTAACCTAGTGTGTAAGCTACATTTAGTAGCTTCAGCATTAAGGAGAGGGCCAGGAAGCCAGCCACATTGTCCTTAAAGAGCGGATAAGTTATCAGCGGTCAGTGAGGTTCCCCACTGACAGCTGAATATAAAAAAATGTGGTTTAAACAGCATGGGGGTCCCCCTCCCAATCTATACCCAGGCCTTTTGGGTCTGGTATGGATTTTAAGGGGAATCCCACGCCAAAATGATTAGACAAAAAAAAAAATACGGAGTGGGGCTCCCCCCCGAAATCCATACTTTTTTTTTAAATTATTATTTTGACGTGGGGTTCCCCCATGGTGATATCTTTCACTTTTTTTTTTTTATTTCTGGCAATATTTTTTTTTAATATTCAGCTGTCAGTGCGGAACCTCGCTGACAGCTGATGACTCATACGTTGTTAAGGACATGATGGCTGTCTTCCCGCCCTCTCCTTAACAACCAGTGAAAAAAAAAAAACCCAGCTTTTTTTGTAACAACCATCTGGCGCCCAGTGATTAGCAAATTTTAAGAGCGTTTAGGAGCTGTCAGCGGTTTTTCTGCCAAATCGCTGCTGCTCCTAGGCGCACTGCCCCTTATGTGCATTATGTGATACATATGTGACATGAGTGTATAGGATTTATAAATGAGAAGTGATTGACACTCAACTATCATAATGCTAACGATTATAACCATTAGATGGGTAACTGGAGTTCAAAATAACAAGTTGGCAGTGTACATTAAACTGGATAAAACCAGAGATATGGCTGATATTCACCAGATGTGCATTCTATCAAAATATGTAACTACGCATGACGGCACGAGCCGATCACGCGTTGACTCTAGCTACTTTGCAGAATCATACATGATGTTATATAACCAGGAGATACTGCGCATGGCAGTAGATAAGGACATTCCGAATTATGTATATAAAAGGAGGATTCTAGGGAAATTTGGGGCTCATTGAAGATGCGGCAGATGTGCCTTGCGGTGATTTCCCGGATTTCCCCTTTGCTGATTGTTGGAGTCCCCCAATCATTGGGCAACGGGTGTTTAAAACCGCCATTGTGACTGGGCATAATATGGCGTCCTGTCAAAACGAGCTGCTCACGGGGCTGTGCAGCAGCACGATCTGTCACCGCTGTGTCCACGGAACCCAGCTGATGACATATCACTACACCGGCCCGTTGCCAGTGTCATGTGACCACTGTGACCAATCACAGCAGATCACATGTCAATTGTATTCAACGGATGGCTTCCGTTCATTCAGTAAAAATGATTGCAAATATCAATGGAATACATTGGTATTTGCAATCATAATGTGTTAAAAAAAAAAATCCTGATCACTTGCCCGAGGAGTTCAATGTTACTATGGTAACATTGTATTGCTTTGGTCACAGTGTGTTGCAAAAAAAAATAGTAAAAAAAGAAAAAATAATGTAATAAAAAATAAAACAAATAGAAAAAATTAAAAAAAAATACAAATTATATTATTTTTATTTTTATTATTTTCACCCAAGAAATGTAGCAGAATACATTTTGATCTAAATTTATGAAGAAATGTCATTTATCTGCAAAATGTTATAACAGAAACGAAGAAAAGTGCGTTTTTTTTTTTTCAAAAGTTTTTTTTTTTTGGTTTATTTAGTAAAAAATAAAAACCTCAGTGGTGATTAAATACCACCAAAAGAAAGCTCTATTTGTGTGAAAAAAATGATAAAAATCTCATATGGGTACAGTGTTGTATGACCACGCAATTATCATTCAAAGTGCGACATCGCTGAAAGCTGAAAATTAGCCTGGGCAGAAAGGGGGTAAAAGTGCCCAGTATTGATGTGGTTAACCTTTATGTTTAGGAGGGCTGTTGGCACAGTGCTGCTGCCCGTGTGACAGGACAAGACTCTGTCACTGAAAAGATAGGAAAAGGTGACACAGGATTTGCAATTAGGGTGAATGTGATGTTCCAGACTGGTGTTTCTGGGCAGAGAAAGCTGTGAATTTAACTTCTCTGGATTCTGCAGCTCTGGATCGGAACATTTAATCCTGTTTCTGGGTTTTGCTAGACACCTGCAATCTGGAGTACACAGGTTTGAGGTATCGTTATATACTCAGTTCTGAGAATAGTCCAGAACTCCCAGTTGGAGACCGCTCCCAGTGGGAGAGATGGAAGTTCTCGTTGAGGGGTCAGAGCACCCAGCCAGAAGCAAAGAGGCTGAGGTCTCAATTCAAGGAGCCAGGACAGCTCCTAAGAGGGTGTCAGGAGAGCCCCAATCCATAGCCCAGATGTGGGCCATACAGCAGGGAGCTCTGACTAAAGGCTAGAGAGCCAAATATCCAGGAGAGCTGAACAACATGGAGAGACTGGTAAGAGGAGCAGCATGATACAGCAATTGAAGCCGAGTGAGCTAATGAGCCAGATGGCTTGGCATTTTCTAGTGTTTCTGCTGAAGTTGGAGAAGATCCCCTGCATGGGAAGTCATTCGTTTGTGAACTTTTGCTTTCTATTAAATAAAAGTAAGCTACCAAGCCCTTAAAAATAGTTCCTGTCTGCTGTGGACTCACTAAAATAACTCATCTACCACGAACTACTCCATGTCACACCAGTTATTGCCTACCCTTCTAATTCCCATGCTCTATGAACACTAGGCCTGTGTCCTATACTATACAGTTTATGTAAGAGGAATTTTGACTGTAAATGGCATATCTTGGAGTACAGTACACGGGCCACCGCCCCTTCTGTTCCTTGATTACTCTGTATTGCTTGCTACAATACTGAGGACTCGCAGAGTGGGGCAGCGTTACAGGAATGTTGCCCTCAGCGGTCATGTCCTTAAAAGCTTTGCCAGTGTCCAATCACCTGAAGGTCTGAGCCTATAACCCAAGCTCTATGAATACTAAGCCTGTGTCCCAGTACTGAACTCCAAGATATGGAATTTACAGGTAACTCAAAATTCCTGTTTTCATTTGAAAAATGCACTTTTGACAGTGACAAATTTTAAAATGGTGTTTCCAGGTAAAGAAAATTTATTTTGTAGAGGATTGCAGAACTGTCTTAGAAAGTGAATCTTTAGCCAGACTGTTGACTTTCAAGCATGTAGAGTACATATTCTTAACCAGCAGTAAATAAGCTTTTAAACACGCCCGCACTGAGTTCTGTATCGGCAGGTATTACAGTGGGGATCGAAAGTTTGGGCACCCCAGCTAAAAATTTTTATTAATGTGCATAAAGAAGCCAAGGAAAGATGGAAAAATCTCCAAAAGGCATCAAATTACAGATTCGACATTCTTATAATATGTCAACAAAAGTTAGATTTTATTTCCATCATTTACACTTTCAAAATAACAGAAAACAAAAAAATGGCGTCTGCAAAAGTTTGGGCACCCTGCAGAGTTAATATCTTGTACTGCCCCCTTTGGCAAGTATCACAGCTTGTAAACACTTTTTGTAGCCAGCCAAGAGTCTTTCAATTCTTGTTTGAGGTATCTTTGCCCATTCTTCCTTACAAAAGTCTTCCAGTTCTTTGAGATTTCTGGGCTGTCTGTCACGCACTGCTCTTTTAAAGTCTATCCATAGATTTTCAATTATGTTGAGGTCAGGAGATTGTGAAGGCCATGGCAAAACCTTCAGTTTACGCCTCTTGATGTAATCCCCCGTGGATTTCGAGGTGTGTTTAGGATCATTATCCATTTGTAGAAGCCATCCTCTCTTTAACTTCAGCTTTTTCACAGATGGCATCAAGTTACCATCCAAAATTTGCTGAAATTTTATTGAATCCATTTTTCCTTCTACTCGTGAGATGTTCCCTGTGCCACTGGCTGCAACACAACCCCAAAGCATGATTGATCCAACCCCATGCTTAACAGTTGGACAGAGGTTCTTTTCATTAAATTCTGTGCCCCTTCTTCTCCAAATGTACCTTTGCTCATTCCGGCCAAAAAGTTCAATTTTAACCTCATCGGTCCACAGAACTTGTTTCCAAAATGCATCAGGCTTGTCTATATGTTCATTTGCAAAGTTCAAACGATGATTTTTGTGGTGAGGACGTAGAAGAGGTTTTCTTCTGATGACTCTTCCATGAAGACCATATTTGTACAAGTATCTCTTTATAGTGGAATAGTGTACCACAACTCCAGTGTCTGCCAGATCTTTCTGGAGGGATCGTGCAGTCAAACGTGGGTTTTGAATTGTTTTTCTCACAATCCTGCGAGCTGTTCTGTCTGATATTTTTCTTGGTCTTCCAGATCTTGCTTTAACTTCCACTGTTCCTGATGACTGCCATTTCTTAATTACATTCCGAACAGAGGATATTGACATGTGAAAACGCTTTGCTATCTTCTTATAGCCTTCTCCAGCTTTGTGAGCGTCAACTATTTTCAGTTTCAGTTTTCTAGACAACTACTTAGAAGAACCCATGGTGCTGATTGTTGGGGCAAGGTCAGATGAGTCTGGGCATTTAAAACCTTTTAGATTGACATCATCTGGTCTTCCCAGACGATGATTGAGAACAATCCATGACACTGGCAGGTTTCAGCTTTGCAAAGGGGGCAGTGCATGCTATAAATTCTGCAGGGTGCCCAAACTTTTGCAGACACCATTATTTTGTTTTCTGTTATTTTGAAAGTGTAAATGATGGAAATAAAATCTAACTTTTGTTGACATATTATAAGAATGTCTAATCTGTAATTTATAGCCTTTTGGAGATTTTTCCATCTTTCCTTGGCTTCTTTATGCACATTAATACACATTTTTAGCTGGGGTGCCCAAACTTTCGATCCCCACTGTATAGAGCAGCTCATGTTCAACTACAAACATTTTTTAAGATAACATCATCCATTTCTTAAGATCATATTGTTCTTTTGTAGCCTTGTTCTTTATTGTTTATGTTCTGTAAAGGGACTAAAGGATTACAAAATAATTGGTTTATACTCTGACAGTAGATGTGTGCTTTTTATTGCAGGCTTTGGTGAACTGGGATCCCATGGATAAGACAGTGCTTGCCAATGAGCAGGTGGATGAACAGGGTTGTTCTTGGCGCTCTGGAGCAAAGGTGGAGCAAAAGTATCTGAAGCAGTGGTTCTTTAAAACTACAGTTTTTGCAAAGGTATGAAACATCTACATAAAAATGGAAGTTAAGTAAAACAACTTCTGACTATAGTGGACATGGCAAAAGTTAACTTGTTATGGTAAAATGCAAGATAAACTAACACGATTGATGTTACTGTAGGGCGCCTGTACCTGTCCTTGGTAACTTTCCCTGGGTGCTCTCAGCCTTTAAAATAGGGACATACATATTAAATGCAAACGGTGATATTTGTTTTTTCTTAAAAGAAACCTGAACTAAGAAAATATAAAAAGTCCTGCTGAACGCTCTTTCTGAAGATGCTAGCTGCCTAATTGGCATCTTCATCCAATGACTTTCCAGTGCTTTGAGTTACTGCCCTTGAACAAGTTCTGACTTCACTCTGGCTTTCTAATCTATATGCTTATTCCCTGTCAATAACTGGTTTAAAACCAGAAACAAGACATTAGCAAAGACAGCCTCTGTATTTCCCTCACTATAGGTTTCCTTTTCACTCACTGCAGTTTTCCTTAAAGCACCCATCCCCCCCACCTTCCCTGTACCTGTAGTGCAATACATGTACTTTAGGTGACTGAAGACGACCTAAACTTATCTGAAACTGGATGGACAAAATACAGACCCTTCGGCAAATCCCTTTTTATGTATTTAATTTGTGTATCTCCTAGATTGTAAGCTCCAAGGAGCAGGGCCCTCAAATCCCTCTTGTATTGAACTGTATTGTTGCTGTATTGTCTCCCGTTATATTGTAAAGCGCTGAGCAAACTGTTGGCGCTATATAAATCCTGTATAATAATAATTTCTAAATACATAAAATTTCATAAATCATATATATTCAACAGAAAGTGCTATTGAAAGTTCAGGATACTATGTGCCCACTACTTGCCAACCGCAGATAGCCGAATGACGGCTACACTGTGGCTGGCCAGTTCTGGGAGCGCGTCATATGATGTCCTCCCAGAACGCGCTCTCCTGCACGCCCCCGGGGGCTCGCACTCGGCAATCTCCATGATCGCTGTGATCAGCTGATCATGTGATGTGGTAAAAGGCCAATCACAGCAGCCTTTTACCACGTGATCAGCCGTGTCCAATGACACGCTGATCACCGGGAAATGCAATTGCTGGTTCTCGGCTGCACGTGAGGAAAGTACTGCCGAGAACCGGCAGTTGTCAGAGCAGGGATCGGCACTGATCATCAGGGCACTGATGATCAGTGCCCTGATGATTGGTGCCCAGCAGTGCAACCCACCAGTTCCACTCACCTGTGCCCAGCAGTGCATCCACCTGTGCCACCCAGCAGTGCCACCTACCTGTGCCCACCAGTGCCACCCACCAGTGCCCACCACCAGTACCCATCAGTGCTGCCAGTCAGTGCCCAGCAGTTGTGCCAGTCAATGCCTAGCAGTGCCGCCAGTCAGTGCCCAGCAGTGATGCCAGTCAGTGCCACCTATCAGTGCTGTCTATCAGTGCCGCCTATCCGTGCCACCTCATTAGTGCTGCCTATCAGTGCCGCCTATCAGTGCCCATCAGTTCTGCCTATCAGTGCTGCCTATTAGTGCACATCAGTGCTGACTCATCAACGCACATCAGTGAAGGAGAAAAATTACCTGTTTGAAAAATTTTATAATAGAAACAAAGAATTTTTTTTTTCTTTTTTGAATTTTTTGCAATTTTTTGTTTATAGCGCAAAAAGTAAATCACCCAGCGGCAATTAAATACCACCAAAAGAAAGCTCTATTTGTGAGAAAAAAATGATAAAAATTTCATATGGGTACAATCTTGCATGACCGCGCAATTGTCAATCAAAGTGTGACAGCGCTGAAAGCTGAAAATTGGCCTGGTGGGGGGGTATAAGTGCCTGGTAGGCAAGTGGTTAATATAAAACTCTTCCGCACTCAGAAGGAAGAAAGTCTACTTGCTAACTCTGTACTTTTAACCCCTAATTATAGGAATATCAAAATACACTTGAATATATACACATCCTTATCCTGGGAGTTCAGGCGCCTGAAGAATTTGAAAGATGAAATGTAAAGCGTAGGATGTGAGTGGCATCATTTTGTTTTGCAGAGACTGCCTGTTGCATGTTTGCCAAGATTAAGAGATCTGCTGTTCAAGACCAGAGCAGGTATTACTGTATATGGAGTGCTGTTACTTATGCACTATGAAAATGTGGAGCATACCACTGATTTGTGAAGTGAAAATTGAAATAATATACAGTCAGGTGCATAAATATTGGGACATCGACACAATTCTAACATTTTTGGTTCTATATACCACCACAATGGATTTCAAATGAAACAAACAAGATGTGCTTTAACTGCAGACTGTCAGCTTTAATTTGAGGGTATTTACATCCAAATCAGGTGAACGGTGTAGGAATTACAACAGTTTGCATATGTGCCTTCCACTTATTAAGGGACCAAAAGTAATGGGACAATTGGCTTCTCAGCTGTTTCATGGCCAGGTGTGTGTTATTCCCTCATTATCCCAATTACAATGAGCAGATAAAAGGTCCAGAGTTCATTTCAAGTGTGCTATTTGCATTTGGAATCTGTTGCTGTCAACTCTCAAGATGAAATCCAAAGAGCTTTCACTATCAGTGAAGCAAGCCATCATTAGGCTGAAAAAACAAAACAAACCCATCAGAGAGATAGTAAAAACATTAGGCGTGGCCAAAACAACTGTTTGGAACATACTTAAAAAGAATGAACACATCGGTGAGCTCAGCAACACCAAAAGACCCGGAAGACCACGGAAAACAACTGTGGTGGATGACTGAAGAATTCTTTCCCTGGTGAAGAAAACACCCTTCACAACAGTTGGCCAGATCAAGAACACTCTCCAGGAGGTAGGTGTATGTGTGTCAAAGTCAACAATCAAGAGAAGACTTCACCAGAGTGAATACAGAAGGTTCACCACAAGATGTAAACCATTGGTGAGCCTCAAAAACAGGAAGGCCAGATTAGAGTTTGCCAAACGACATCTAAAAAAGCCTTCACAGTTCTGGAACAACATCCTATGGACAGAGGAGACCAAGATCAACTTGTACCAGAGTGATGGGAAGAGAATAGTATGGAGAAGGAAAGGAACTGCTCATGATCCTAAGCATACCACCTCATCAGTGAAGCATGGTGGTGGTAGTGTCATGGCGTGGGCATGTATGGCTGCCAATGGAACTGGTTCTCTTGTATTTATTGATGATGTGACTGCTGACAAAAGCAGCAGGACGAATTCTGAAGTGTTTCGGGCAATATTATCTGCTCATTTTCAGCCAAATGCTTCAGAACTCATTGGACGTCGCTTCACAGTGCAGATGGACAATGACCCAAAGCATACTGCAAAAGCAACCAAAGAGTTTTTTAAGGGAAAGAAGTGGAATGGTATGCAATGGCCAAGTCAATCACCTGACCTGAATCCGACTGAGCATGCATTTCACTTGCTGAAGACAAAACTGAAGGGAAAATGCCCCAAGAACAAGCAGGAACTGAAGACAGTTGCAGTAGAGGCCTGGCAGAGCATCACCAGGGATGAAACCCAGTGTCTGGTGATGTCTATGCGTTCCAGACTTCAGGCTGTAATTGACTGCAAAGGATTTGCAACCAAGTATTAAAAAGTGAAAGTTTGATTTATGATTATTATCTGTCCCATTACTTTTGGTCTCTTAACAAGTGTTAGGCACATATGCAAACTGTTGTAATTCCTACACCGTTCACCTGATTTGGATGTAAATACCCTCAAATTAAAGCTGACAGTCTGCAGTTAAAGCACATCTTGTTAATTTAATTTCAAATCCATTGTGGTGGTGTATAGAGCCAAAAATGTTAGAATTGTGTCGATGTCCCAATATTTATGGACCTGACTGTACATCAAACTCCCAGAATATAGATGCAGACATAAACCAAGCACATTTTGACCTTTCTATCTTTAGGAGTCAAAAGTTCAGGGTGAACAGCCTTCCAAAAGGTGGTGGCACGTGAATGGGGATTTGCACTTTTTTCAATTTGAGTGTGGAAAAGTTATTTTTATTAAAGGATAAATTCACCTTTTATAACATGTAGCATGTTACACTCATAATCAAGCTGTAACATGTAACATGTTATGAATAGACAGGCCCCTGCTCCCCCGCTGTGACAGCTAGTGGGGATATTCTCCTCCCACTAGCTGTCAAAATTTTTTAAAGAGGCGGCTCTGCCCACCCGGCTGCATCACTCATTCACAGTCCTCGGTGAATGAGAAACTACAAGTCCCGACAGCCTTAGCGGCTGTCCTCTTGCAGTGCTATTTGCTGTTGCAACAAAAAATAATAAATGCACATTTTTGTACCTGCAAAAAAATGTGCATTTATAATTTTTTAGCAAAAGGTGAACTTATCCTTTAAGGAAACATTTTATGAACTCTCAAAGGCCCTTTTTTTTGTTTGGATTAATTAAATATGAATTATGAAATTTTATTTATAATTTTTCACATTGAGTGCTTACTTAACTTTGGGTGGTAAATAAGTATCTGGTAATTTGAATGTAAAGGGTAATCACAGATTTTACATACTGTCTGTGTTCCGCTTAAAAGGTTCGGGAATGTAAAAAAACAGTCACACTCACCTAGGTGGATGCAGTGTCTGTCCGCATATGTATGGGACATATGCATGGGGCTGCCTCTACATCCAAGAACTGAGCAAATAAATACCATATAAACAATGAAACCATTAGTATAACATCTGGATTTAAATGTTTAAATTACCTCATTCTAGGTGTGTCCAATTATAAAAAAAAAAAATGGAGCACAGAAAGTTTGTGATGTCAGTCATAGCTACATGTTAATATTATTATAATACAGGATTTATATAGCGCCAACAGTTTGCGCAGCGCTTTACAATATAAGGGAGACCGTACAATTACAATACATTTCAGTACAGAAGGAATAGGAGGGCCCTGCTCATGGAGCTTACAATCTAAAGGAAGGGGGAGGTGATACAAAAGGTGATAGCTGCGGGGGATGATCTGGTGGAGGCGATTCAAGTACAGTTCTTAGGTGAAGGTGGGGTAGGCTTCCCTGAAGAAGTGAGTTTTCAAAGATCGCCTAAAGGCAGACAGGGTGGGGGCTGACCGGGCATGCTGTGGTAGGGAGTTCCAGAGGATGGGAGAGGCTCTGAAGTCCTGGAGGCAAGCGTGGGAGGAGATAAAGAGGGAGCTAGAGAGGATATCTTGGGAGGAGCGGAGTGGGCAATTTGGGCGGTATCTGTGGATGAGGTTGGTGATGTAGCTAGGGGCAGTGTTGTAGATGGCTTTGTAAGCTGTGGTTAGTATTTAGAATTTTATACGGTGGGTTAGTGGAAGCCAGTGAAGAGATTGGCAGAGAGGTGCAGCAGTCGCTGATTGGTTGGTAAGGTGTATGAGTCTAGCAGCAGCATTCATAATAGACTGAAGGGGGGATAGCTTGTGTAAGGGTAGACCAGTGAGGAAGGAGTTGCAGTAATCAAGGCGGGATATAACCAAGGTGTGGATAAGTTGTTTTGTGGTGTCATTGGTCAGAAAGGGGCAGATTTTGGAAATGTTCCGGAGGTTGAGGCGGCATTATTTAGCCAGTGAGTGGATGTGGAGCCCAAAGGAGTGGTTAGAGTCTAGGATTACGCCTAGCACCCTGGCATGAGGGGAAAAACCAATGGTTGTACCGTTGATCTTAATGGTAAAGTTGTGAGTGGATGATCGAGGAGGAGGAAATATTACAAGCTCGGTTTTTGAAAGATTGAGTTTAAGGTAGTGATGTGACATCCATGCCAATATGTCGCTTAGTAGATTTGTGATACGTGAGGAGATTGAAGGGGTGAGCTGGGGAGTGGAGAGATAGATCTGGGTGTCATCAGCATAGAGGTGGTATTGGAAGCCATGGGAGGTTATCAGTTGGCCGAGGGAGGAGGTATAGAGAGAGAAAAGGAGGGGCCCAAGGACAGAACCTTGGGATACCCCAACAGAAAGAGGAAGAGGAGCGGAGGAGGAGTTGTATGTGACACTGAGAAAGGTAAGAGGAGAACTAGGAGAGAGCAGAGTTATGGAGGCCGATGGAGTGGAGTTTACTGAGGAGGAGCGTGTGGTCGACTATGTCAAAGGCAGCGGAAAGGTCAAGGAGTACGAGTATGGAGTAGTGGCCGTTGGTTTTAGCAGTTAGTAGGTCATTAGTGAGTTTTAGTAGGGCAGTTTCTGTGGAATGTTGTGGGCGAAAGCCAGAGTGTTGGAGATCAAGAAGGTTGTTGGTGAGTTAGCAGTTCATCAAGGTGCTTGAGAAGCTTGGAGGCAAACGGGAGCAGGGAGATGGGTCTTAAGTTATTCAAACAGGTGGGGTCCAGCGATGGTGTTTTGAGAATGGGGGTAACCAGTGCATGTTTGAGTGGGGAGGGAAAGGTGCCCATGGAGAGTGAGAGGTTGAAGATGATTATACACCATTAAATTACCTTTGATTGATGATCAACTTTAAAGTGTACACTCATCCGCCGCTTTATTAGGTACACCTTGCTAGTACCAGATTGGACCCCCTTTTGCCTTCAGAACTGCCTTAATTCTTTGTGGCATAGATTCAACAAGGTTTTGGAAAAATTCATCAGAGATTTTGGTCCATATTGAAATGAGTTACTGTTGCCTTTCTATGATCTAGCACCAGTCTGCCCATTCTCTGACACCAACAAGGACTTTTCGTCTACAAAACTGCCGTTCACTGGATATTTTCTCTTTTTTGGACCATTCTCTGTAAACCCTAGAGATGGTTGTGCGTGAAAATCCCAGTAGATCAGCAGTTTTTGAAATACTCAGATCAGTCTGTCTGGCACCAACAACCATTCCATGTTCAGAGTCACTTAAATCCCCTTTCTTCCCCATTCTGCTCGGTTTGAACTTCAGCAGGTCGTCTTTACCATGTCTAGATGCCTAACTGCATTGAGTTGCTGCCATGTGATTGGCTGATTAGCAATTTGTATTACCAAGCAATTGAACAGGTGTACCTAAATAAGTGGCCGGTGAGTGTATGCATAACCAAAACTTTTTTTAGCATTGGATAAAGTAGGGAAGGACAATGGCAGGAGAGGAGCAGTGTACATAGTGAGATACTGCTAAATGTCAATGTCGGGTTTTAAATGTAATTACCAACTCACTATAGCTCTGAGAATGAGCTGTCATCCTCTCCTCTGCTAAGGGAAACTAAGGGGCAGGGTCACTGGGTGACCCCGCCCCTTAGCAGAGGAGAGGATGACAGCTGATTCCCAGAGCTATAGTGAAGGGGGGAAAAAAGACGGTAATTACATTTAAAAAATGGCATTGTTTTTAAATGCAATTACCGGCTTTTTTCTTTGCTATAGCTCCAAGAATGAGCTGTCATCCTCTCCTCCTCTAAAGAAAACTAAGGGGTGCGGTCACTGGGTAATGTCACTGGGTGACCCCGTCCCTTAGTTTCCCTTAGCGGAGGAGAGAATGACAACTTAGTCTCAGAGCTATAGCGAAGAAAAAGCCAGTAATTGCATTTAAAAACAATGCCGGTTTTTAAATGTAATTACCGGCTTTTTTTCCCCCTTCACTATATATCCAAGAATGAGCGGTCATCCTCTCTTCCGCTAAGGGAAACTAAGGGGTGGGGTCACTGGGTGATCTCGCCCCTTAGTTTCCTTTAGCAGAGGGGAGAATGACCGCTCATTCTTGGAGCTATTGTGAAGGGAAAAAAAGCCGGTAATTACATTTAAAAAGCGGCAGTGACATAGGGGCAGCCAGGAAGGGAGCCTGAGTGTATACACTGCTCCCTCACTATATACCCTGCTCCTCTCCTGCCCCCTCCTTGCACACACAGCCCCCCCACCGCCTACAAAGAGGACCTGTCACTCATATGCTATCACATAGGGGACTACTGATCCCCTATGTGAAAGCAAAATCATAAGTTAACAAAAATGAATAAAACTACACATTAAAGTAAAAAAAAAAAACACACACACACACACAAAGAAATTTGAGCCTCCCCACCCCCCACATAGGCAGACATTTCGGCTTTCGGCTACGTGCATTCTGAATTTTCGGTATCGTTTTCAACACCAGAATTTTCATTTCAGTGCACCACTAATTTGAACCACTGTCAGTTTTTTATTGCTGTCTGTGCCCCTGCTTAGTAGATTTACCTGCTCTCTTTCTTCTGGTGACCGTTGTCGCCAAAACAGAAGAGGAAAAATCTAAAATGTTAGAGTTATCACCAGAGCTAGAAATTAGGGTAAATCATCCAGTGAGGACACCTATTCTGGTCACAATTAAGAGAGGAATTTTCTACACTTTGTAGAGCTTTCCTCCTACTTCCTGTTGTGTCTCTTGGACAGGAAGTGAAGGAACATCTCCCCAAAGGAACACAGTCAGCAAAAATATACTGACAGAGTTTTAACCCTTCTCTACTCTACTAAAAAGGTTTATTTTATACATACTTTAGGGACATACAAAAAAACCACTTAATAACTTTTTTATATCACTTATTATATATTATTTGATCAGTATTCTATCCAGGTGTATAGCTAGGTGTCAGCAGCAACCCATCCCTAGGCCATTAGTATATCCAGGGTAGTGCAGGTGGTTCTCCATTGTCTTTTTTGACTTATTATAACTGCATACAGTTTGAAAGCAAACTGAAAGAAATGCCCAAGCAGATTTAGGATTCAAAGTCCATTAACATTTATTTAGTTGAAGTAACAATGCGTACACAGCACTGCAAAGAGTAATTGGCATAAAAAAAAAGGCTGGTTAGTGTGATCAATTAAATTAAACCAAGAAAATTATTATTTAATGTGAATTGCTGTGTGTAGAACATTTTAAAAGTGAAAGCAGAGATCGTTTAAGCCCCAAGTTCCGTTTTCTCTATTTGTACAAGTTATTTTTGTTATCTCTAGTATTTATTTTGGGGCAAAATATTTTCATCAGTTTGCAGTTTATGCTTTTACCGCTTGCCTACAGGGCAGTTATACCCCCTTCTTGCCTAGGCCAATTTCCAGCTCTCAGCGCTGTCACACTTTGAATGACAATTGTGCGGTCATGCAACACTGTACCCATATTAAATTTTTATTATTTTTTTGTGACAGAGAGTTTTATTTTGGTGGTATTTGATCACCTCTGGGTTTTTTATTTTTTCTTAAACAAACCAAAAACCGCTGAAAATTTTGAAAAAAAAAGTTTTTTCTTAGTTTTTGTTGTAAAATTTTGTAAATAAGTGATCTTTCTTCTTCACTGATGTGCGCTAATGAGGCTGCACTGATGGGCACTGATGAGGAGGCACTGGTAGGTGGCACTGATGGGCATTGACAGGCATCACTGATGGGCACTGAATAGCGGCACTGTTAGGCGGCACTGACGGGCACTGTTAGGCGGCACTGACGGGCACTGTTAGGCGGCACTGATTGGCAGCACTGATAGGTGGCACTGATTGGCACTGATGTGACACTGAAAGGCAGCTCAGATGGGCACTGATATGTGGCATTGATGTGCACTGGTAGGCACTGATATGTGGCATTGATGTGGCACTGATGGGCACTGGCACGTGGCACTGTTCAGCACTGACAGCTGGCACTGATGGACACTGACAGGTAGCACTTCTGGGGCCACACTGATCATCAGGGCACACTGATCATCAGTGCCCTGATGATCAGTGTACATGTCCCCTCCGCGGAATGCCGATTACTGGCTCTCCTCTCGAGCTGTAAGCGTGACAGCTCGTGACTAGAGAAATGCCGATAACCGGCATTTCACTGTTTACATGTGATCAGCTGTGATTGGACACAGCTGATCACATGACCGAGCCGACATGTTCGGCTTTTTCCGTAGATCGGTAATCCGCTGTGTCCGAGGGACACAGCGCACCGCTGATCGCTGCACTGCGCGCTCCCTGAGCTGCGCATGCGCGGTGAGAATGGGAGATCCACCTTGCGCCCGTCATTGGACTATATGGCGGGCGGGAGGTGGTTAAAATGCAAGTCCATAGATCCAGTCTTATCAGTCCCTGTGTCTTGAAGAAGTTTACAATCTAATGTCCACTCTGCCCTTACACACTTACTAGGGTTAAGCCTAGTACAAACGATCAGAAAATCGTATGAAAAATACCGCTTTTGAAGCGATCATATGATCTGATCATTAGTACACAGCTTTTGTCCGAAATTGTTTGAAGTGACAAGCATGAAAATTTTTTTTGTACAATAACAAATCGTAAGATTTTTGTTTAACCTGTACAGGTTTGTCTGAAAATACAATACAAATACATTAGATCACTTACAAATTTTCTTTGTCGTACAGGAATGTTTGTATCTTTAGTAACCTCTTTAATTTCAATATGAGACTAGCGTGAAAAAAAAAAAAAATCAAGATGATCATTCATCCAATATTCTCATCATGTGTATGGGGCTTTATTGTGAGAAGAAGCCAGTTAGCCTATCGGTATACTCTTGAATCATTTTTACAAGGCTGTGTCCCACTGAGGATTAAAGACGCCAGTACCGTCCTGTCAAAATATGTGCCATTTAGAGGGTTACATGTAAACACAAAGGAATTACATTTAAAAAACATTTAGTGCCAGTGAGTCATCACCATCAGGCTTTGCTGAAATGATATGCGCTTTGAACAAATAGCTCGATTTTCACATCTGCCTTTTTGATGTTTGTTTAATTCCTTCTTTCCCCTGCCAGCCTCCACTGTGCTAAGCAGTGAAGTACTAGACAGGGTCTTTTCATTGAAGTGAACTGTAATCATACCTCAGCTTTGTTTGCAATGCACTTATTACTTCTTTTTTTCTTGTGCTGCTACAAATAACCAATGACCGTCATGTTATGGTGTATTTCCTTAATAACAGACACACATGCATTAGACAAGGTAGAAACTTCTAACAATATGAATCAAATCGGCAGCTTTGCATGTTTTAGAGACTTGGGCAGACATAAGCGGTTGCCATGGTGACTGTTCTCCACATGTTAGTCTTTGATGCTAAATTTCTGTGTTTTTGAGGAGTCTTTGTGATTGTCAGCAATTGTGTTGCCCAAAGGAATACAGTAAGATTTTTCCCAATAGAAGCTAGCTTTTGCAGCATGGGGCTAACATTTTAGCTCTGACAGGTACTTTTATTGGAGTACACTAAGCTATATTTCTAGCTGTTAATGTTAGTATGATGATGCGTGTGAAGATGTTAATTCGGATTCATCTGATGATACACAAATGTGATATTTTATTGGGAATGTTTGGAATGTGGAGTTTCAGTTACTTTGACCACTTTACCTCAAAAATGTCTTCAAACTTGGGAGCTCAGTGTGTAATTTTAGGGAATGCTGAGCCCTCTCTGATACCCAAGACAAGTGGTTCTCAACCTGTGGGTCGCGACCCCTTTGGGGGTCGAATGACCCTTTCACAGGGGTCGCCTAAGACCATCGGTAAAACACATAAAGAGCAGCTACTGTGTAGAAAGCAGCTACTGTGTTGAAAGCAGCTACTGTGTAGAAAGCAGCTACTGTGTTGAAAGCAGCTACTGTGTAGAAAGCAGCTACTGTGTTGAAAGCAGCAGTATTGGAGGTAAAATGACACTTCATGAATTATAATTACTGGGTAAATAATTTTATGGTTGGGGGTCACCACAACATGAGGAACTGTATTAAAGGGTCGCGGCATTAGGAAGGTTGAGAACCACTGCCCAAGACCAAATTAATGCATTGAGCTGTGTGGCATAATGATGCAATAAATGTGAGCTGCAGAATGTGATGGCATTGGTGCTGTAGCCCAAATTCATTGTGAACAATAATGCCACTTTTGAATAAAAAAGTTTGATACTACATACTGCATATGACTGCTACACTAAACGTTTTGTAGTTTGTTACATTTTAGTTATGTCTACTCCCAGCTATAATTTTCTAAACCTGGCAAAAAAAACTAGGCAATTGATTTCATAGATGGGACAATTTGGGGGGAGTGTAGCAATCTAAAAAATGATTCTAAGTACGTGAACAACAAGACTTGCCTTAAAGGACAAGTTTAGGATTTAGAATAAAAAATACCCAGCCCACCTAGCTCCCTGACCTATTCTAACTCTGAAACCACCTACCCAAGTTCCTACTGAAAGGAAAAACGTTTAGGGAGTACCATACTGGAATGTGGTTTCATACTCCAGGCCTGGTTTCATAAAGGGTTTTAAACAATGCTGATTTTTTTGCAAATTGGTTACAAACAATTTAAATGTCCCCACACCACCACAAAAGTAAATTAAGCCTTTAAGAGAAAAATGATCACTTGTGTATCAAGGCTTCCCATTTTATTAATAAATATTGCTTCGGACATAATTTGTGTGTTTATCAGCTTGTGTCAGGAAGGCATAGGATTCTTTTATGATGTTCTTATCCAATTGACCTCCTTTGACCACTGGTTAAGAGAAAAGAAAATCCACACATCCTAAGACCTAAGGGAATAAGGCTTACTATGAGATGTAATAAAGAATAGAAAATGTTATGAGGAAGATTGTGGAGAAGCCGGCGAGTTCTGGCAAAATGGGTCTTCTAAGAAGGGAAGCCTAGCTAAATCTGGAAACCTTAAAGTACACAGAACAGACAAAAAATTGCTAAAAGTATTAGGGTGAATGATTACATAAAAACTTGAGTACTGCTTTAATTAGCCAGTCCTTTTATCTTTCTTCTAACCTTGAGCTAATAGGCTCGATGGGAATCTGGATATATATCTCAGACAAGTTGGGTGACCAAATTTATAATTTTTAATTTTTTTTGTTCAGCCTTGATAGAAGTTAGGAGGCCATACCAGCAAGAAATAATTTATCATTCAATTGTCTTAGATTGATATTTGATAGTGGTAATATACAAAGGCATTGAAGAATTGTATTTGTGTGTCTACAGTCATTTCAGTGAAGCATGCATACAGATGAATAGCATTTTATCGTACTTTGTAGTTTGTAATTTTGTACAATTATTTATTAGGCTTTTCTAACTTTGCATGCCTGCAAATTGTTGTTCTGATTGGTTAGTATGAGGATGTTTGAGTTGAGCCGTGATCACATCAGGTCATTGAAATATTCAGGTCTAACTGATTGCAGTCTTAAGGGGTAGTTAAAAGAATCCTCCTGTTATTGTCTTTTACAATAATGCATCCAAAATGCCGCTTGTGAAAATTCTGCTACTGTTGCACAACAGGGTAGGATGGGTATAGCGTGGCTGTACTGTGACAAAAAAAATACACTGGTGAGCACATGGTCTTGTGTAAAATTATACAAACCTTTTCTCACAGCACCAACATAGTATAAATCCCTATTCACACCTGATTGCTGTCCACAGGAGCAATCAAACAATCAGATTCCAAACTCTCCACCATGGCAAAGACCAAAGAACTGTCCAAGAATTTCAAGGACAAGATTGTAGACCTACACAAGGCTGGACTGGGCTACAAAACTATCGCCAACAACTTGGTGAGAAGGTGACAATAGTTGGTGCAATCATTCACAAATGGAAGAAATAAAAAACAACTGTCAGTCTCCCTGGGTCTGGTGCACCATGCAAGATCTCAGCTCCTGGAGTGTCAATGATCATGAGAACAGTGAGGAATCATCCCAGAACTACACGTGAGGATCTTATCAATGATCTCCAGGCAGCTCGGACCACAGTCACCAAGAAAACAATTGGTAACACACTACGCCGACAAGGATTGAAATCCTGCAGTGCCCACAAGGTGCCTCTGCTCAACAAAGCACATGTCCAGGCCCGTCTGAAGTTTGCTACTGAACATCTGAATGATGCAGAGGAGGAATGGTTAAAAGTGTTGTGGTTAGATGAGACCAAAATCGAGCTCTTTGGCATCAACTCAACTCGCCATGTTTGGAGGAGGAGGAATGCTGCCTATGACCCCAAGAACACCATCCCAAATGTCAAACATGGTGGTGGAAACATTCTGTTTTTGGGGTGTTTTTCTGCTAAGGGGACAGGACAACTGCACCGCATCAAAGGGACAATGGATGGGGCAATGTACTGTCAAATCGTGGGTGAGAACCTTCTTCCCACAGCCAGGGCATTGAAAATGGGTCGTGGATTGGTGTTGCAGCATGACAATAACCCAAAACACATGGCCAAGGCAACAAAGGAGTGGTTCAAAAAGAAGCACATTAAGGTCCTGAAGTGGCCTAGCCAGTCTCCACACCTTAATCTGATTGAAAATCTGTGGATATAGCTGAAAGTTCGAGTTGACAAATGTCAGCCACCAAACCTTAATGACTTTTAGAGTATCTGCCAAAAGGAGTGGGCCAAAATCCCTCCTGAGATGTGTGAAAACCTGGTGGCCAACTACAGGAAAGTCTGACTTCTTTGATTGCCAACAAGGGATTTGCCACCAAGTACTAAGTCATGTTTTGTGAAGGGGATCAAATACTTATTTCCCTCATGAACATGCAAATCAGTGCATAATCTGGTAGACATGCATTTCTGCTGAATTTTTTGTTGCTATTCTGTCTCTCAATGTTACAATACACCTACCATTCGATTTTTAGACTGATCATTTCTTTGTGAGTGGGCAAACATTCAAAATCAGCAGGGGATCAAATACTTATTTCCTGCAACACACACACACTTGGGAAAGTATTCATACCCCTTGAAAGTTTTGTCATGTTACAACCAAAAATATAAATGTATTTTATTGGGATTATATGTAATAGACCAACACAAAGTGGCACATAATTGTTAAGTGGAAGGAAAATGATAAATGGTTTTCAAAATAAGAAATATCTGAAAAGTTTGACATGCATTGGTATTGAGTCCCCTTTACTCTGATACCCCTAACTAAAATCTAGTGGAATCAACTGCCTTCAGAAGTTGCCTAATTAGTTAATAGAGTCCACATGTGTGTAATTTAATCTCAGTAGAAATACAGCTGATCTGTGAAGCCTCCATAGGTTTGTTAGAGAACATTAGTGAACAAACAGCATCATGAAGGCCAAGGAACACATCAGACAGGCCAGGGATAAAATTGTGGAGAAGTTTAAAGCAGGGTTAGGTTATAAAAAATATCCTAAACTTTGAACATCTCACGGAGCACTGTTCAATCCATCATCCCAAAATGGAAAGAGTATGGTATAGCTGAAAACCTACCAAGACATGGCTGTCCACCTAAACTGACAGGCCGGGTAAGGAGAGCATTAATCGAAGAAGCAGCCAAGAGGCCCATACTAACTCTGGAGGAGCTGCAGAGATCCACAGCTCTAGTGAGAGAATCTGTCCACAGGACAACTGTTAGTTGTGCACTCCACAAATATGGCCTTTATGGAAGAATAGCAAGAAGAAAGCCATAAGAAGTTTGCAAGAAGCCATTGGGCAGACACAGAAACATTTGGAAGAAGGTGGTCTGGTCAACTTGAACTTTTTGGCCCAAAACAAAATGCTACGTGTGGCGGAAAACTAACACTGTACATCACCCTAAACACACCATCACCACCGTGAAACATGGAAGTGGCAGCATCATGTTTTGGGATGCTTTTCTTCAGCAGAGACAGGTTAGAGTCTGCAAAAGACTTGAGACTGGAGCGGAGGTTCATCTTCCAGCAGGACAACGACCCTAAACATACTGCCAGAGCTACAATGGAATGGTTTAGATCAAAGCATATTCATGTGTTAGAATGGCCCAGTAAAAGTCCAGACCTAAATCTAATTGCGAATCTTGTAAGACTTGAAAATTGCAGTTCACAGACGCTCTCCATCCAATCTGACAGAGCTTGAGCTATTTTGCAAAGAAGAATGGGCAAAATTTTCACACTTTAGATGTACAAAGCTGGTAGAGACATCCCCAAAAAGGCTTGCAGCTGTAATTGCAGTGAAAGGTGGTTTTACAAAGTATTGACTCAGGGGGACTGAATACAAATGTACACCACACATTTCAGATATTTATATGTAAAACATGTTGAAAACCATTTATCATTTTCTCTCCACTTCACAATTATGTGCCACTTTGTGTTGGTCTATCACATAAAATCCCAATAAAATACAATTGCATTTTTGGTTGTAACATGACAAAATGTGTAAAATGTCAAGGGATATATATAGATAGATAGATATACACACATATACACATCAGCTTCTGTCTATATTTGTTGACTGCATAAATCAATAAAATATACATTTGTATTCATTTTTATGGTGGCACCACATTTCAAAAACAAGTCCGGCTTTCATGCAGTCGCAAACATTAAACTAGCAGATATCTTTTTTTTTTCTTTTGATTTTACTTTGTGATATATAGCTATAAAAATATACTAGTGTAGAAGAGTGAATATCTGTCCTCTGGTGTACAATCCCTTTTGGATCCTTATTCTTCTGACACCAAAATCTGTATTCTGACTGCTCCCTTTTGCACTGGCTCCACTGAGACATCAAATGCTATTTGCATGAAAGTGTCCATCAAGACATGCTGTCAAGGCCCAGTATCGTCGAGGAATGATGCCTTCAAAACTTTGGGGACTGAAGGTAAAACCTAATGCTAGTCTTCCCTTAGGCAGCCATGAGCAGAATTTTAAAAAATGTGGCGGCGTGACTGTTTCGCTTCAAACATATTTTTTTCACAATTGACTCAAATCTCTGTATACAATTTATTTTTCAGCATTTTCTTTTATAAGAAACCTTTTTATAAAAAAAACCAAAAAACTTTTTTTGAGCATAGGAAGACCGAGTGTACAAGTGTGAATGGGGCAATTAAAAGAGTGAAGTTCTGCATGTTGAACTTAGTCAGATGTAGGGAAATAGGCAGAAAAATGTTCAGTTGTGAATGGGGGCTAGCATCCTTGGTGTCCACCTAAGCTCCTGTCTTAAGCTGCCAGTTTGCAATAAATGAAAAACACATAAACAAGGAAGGAATTGGGTAATTATTTTTTATTAACTGCCATTTAGAAAGATTTATTGAAAGTGTAAGTTTACATTTGAAACATTTTGCAGCAAAAAAAAATTGCATTATGTGCTTGAAGCGCTGTTACTACGTTTAAGATTTGATCTGGAACGAAGGTGCAATATTATTCTGCAGGGTACCCTGGAAATCACTGAAACCTGTGAAGTTACAGTATGCACAAACCCCCTTTCAAAGTGCAAAGCTAGGCTTCAGCAACTTACTGAGAGGTGTCATACATTGTTTTGTGGAAATTAATAAGGGGCCCCAGTTGCTGAAACATGTGCAAGATTTTAGAAACTGCAGACTACATGCATCTAAGTTTGCAGGTATTCTGGGGTAATCTGCAGGCCCCTGCAAGCCTCTCCTGCCCTGAGGATGCCTTCAGACCCCCACCAGCAGTATGTTTTCAATACATTGGCAGTTCAGTGTGCTATGCTTGGGGGGGGGGGGGGGCTGGGCCATGGCACTCTGCACCCACAGTCTTTTCCTAGGACCCTTTTACATTGATGCAATTTTGATGCCCTTTTGTGCAGCTTAAAAGCCCTTTCAAACTGATGCACTTTTGATGCATTCCCATTGACTTACAATGGAAGGTACATTATGGGTGTGCTTTTAAAGAACTGCATCAAAGATGCAGCATGCAGGACTTATCAAAGCGCAGCACACCTGTAGCGTGAACCGTTACATAGGATTTAATGAGGAATAGCTTTCATGCTCTTTTGCCACCCTGGAAAAAGAATGGCAAAAGCACACCAGTATGAAAGGAGCCTTAAGAAGCCTTAATCTGCCAAGCTGAGTGATGCTGGGCATCATTTAAATCGGAGGACTGAGGATACGTTGTGGCAAAGAGGTAATATGTGGGTCAGATTAAAGATGTGTATTGCAGCCTAAACTCCAGTGTATCTTATATTTATCTTTTTTAAAGAGACAACAGTTGCTTAGCTGCTTAGTGTATTTTTGTTTATTCCAAAGTAACGTGGATGAGTTTATGATGCATCCCCACTGCTTTTCTCTTCCTCTTGCTCTTCTGTTGTGTTCTAGATTTAAATCCCACCAGGAACACAATAAACATGCAGTGTATATTATTCTGTGGTTAGTGACTCCTGCGCTACCTGTGATTAAGTGTTAAATAACTAAAAATGTGATTCCCTGATGAAGTCACGTGACCATGACATAACTTGTGGGGAGTGAGCGGAGGTAGATCAGGACCAGAAGTGACGTTACACAGAAGTGAAACTCCGGTATCTATGTGTTTAACACAATTGATATGTTTTTAGTGTAAGTGCAATTTGTTTTTTTAATTTAATAAAATTATTATTACGAACTATTTCATACTATACCATAAGAGGCTTTTAGGTATCTTGCCAACACATGGGCAAGACAAACATGGCTGCATGAATGGGCAAGAGAGCACCGCACATGTGACTGGAGGCAATAGGATATCCAGGGGGGAAAGTCCCTAGTGCCATGGTGGTGTGAATGAAAGATTGCTGAAAGACAGATGAACTATGATATACATACTATATCATATCTTTTTTTTTTTTAAGCCGAAAGTTTGGTGAGCACAGAGGTGGCACAAATTGTGTAAAGAGGAGTCTTGCAGTGGGAATTTACTTCTGGTGGACCGATCACATCATAAGATCACTTTATGACACATTATAGCTCTTGGACTAGGCACTTTATTTTTTGACAGCATTTCTGAGTAATAAGTTGTATAGTTTCACTGTTTTATTGATGTATATATAGTATGCTTATATTACATGCATTGTAACGCAACACAGGTTGATTACATGGATATTTATTTTAGCACAGTGTTTGTTATAGCTTTTGCAGTGCAGCATTGCACTTTTTATTATTTATGCAGTGTGTATTGGCTACCTGTATTTGTGTTGCTTTTATTGAGCACTCCAGATTCTTCCCAGAAGCCTAAATATATTTTAGTAGGTTATTAGGTATCAGACCAAATCACTAGTTTGTGTATGAATTATAGGGGTATTCATTCTTGAGCTTATCCTGGCTGGGATCAGAAACTTATGTAAATTGAGTTTCAAAAATAAATTTTATGACATGTCCATTAACAAGGAATATATCAATAATATATTATTACTTTAAGGGTCATGAGGCTTTACAAGAGAGTTTTAGCCATCCTTTAGAACAGATTTGAATCTTGTTTGCTCAGCATACTTTTCCATTATTGACTATTAAAATCTTAAAGCGGTATTAAACCCAAAAGTGACTGTTTATTATATTGCAGCTTACCAATTCTTGAATGTGGTGGTTGTATTAGTTTTCCTTTTTAGACTTTCTTTAATTTTCACCTGCCAATAAGCCTATCTTGCAGATTTAGCAATTACATAGTTGAGACAAACCATTTAGCACTCACAGAGGTGCTTACAATGATCAGCTTTTATTATTTTACAGGATTTATATAGCGCCAACAGTTTGCTCAGCGCTTTACAATATAAAGGGAGACAATAGAGCAATGATACAGTTCGATAAAAGAGGGTTAGGAGGGCCCTGCTCCTTGGAGCTTACAATCTAAGAGAGAGGGGCTGGTGGCACAAAAGTAATAACTGGGGGATGGACTGATAGGAGAAAGAGAAGATTCAGTTATCAGGCAGGATAGGCTTCCCTGAAGAGATAGGTTTTCAGAGATTGCCAAAAGTGGGCAGAGTAGGCGATAGTCGGATAGATTGGGGTAGAGAGTTTCAGAGGATGGGGGGCTATGGAGAAGTCCTGGAGACGAGCATGGGAGGAGGAGACAAGGGAGTCAGAGAGCAGGGGGTCGTGGGAGGAGCAGAGAGGACAGTTTGGGTGATATTTTTAGACAAGATTGGTGATGTCATTTGGGGCACGGTTATAAATGGCTTTATATGTTATTGTTAATGTTTTGAATTTTATTTGTTGGGCAATGGGAAGCCAGTGGAGGGATTGGCAGAGAGGGATGGCAGATATTGAATGGTTGGTAAAGTGGATGAGTCTTGCAGCAGCATTCATGATAGACTGAAGAGGGGATTGCTTGCAATTAGGTAGCCCAATGAGGAGGGAGTTACAGAAGTCAAGGCGAGAGATAACCAGGGAGTGAATAAGTTGCTTAGTGGTTTCAGAGGTTAAGTACGAGCGTAGCTTGGCGATGTTGCGGAGGTGAAGTCTACAAGATTTGGACAGTGATTGGATTTGAGGCTGAAAGGACAGATGGGAGTCTAGGATTACACGTAGTACCCTGGCATGAGGGGAGGGAATGATGGTTGTGTTATTGATCTTGATGGAGAAGTCAGTTGAGGGGGCACGGGCCGGAGGGAATAGTATGAGCTCCGTTTTAGAAAGATTTAGTTTGAGGAAGTGGAGTGACATCCATGCCAATATGTCACTTAGTAGGTTAGTAATGCGAGAGGAGACTGAAGGGGTGAGGTGAGGAGTAGAAAGATAGATTTGTGTGTCATCAGCATAGAGAAGGTACTTAAAGCCATGGGATTTTATCAAGTGACCAAGGGAGGAGGTGTAGATGGAGAAGAGAATGGGTACAAGGACAGAACCTTGAGGGACCCCTACAGAATTGGAGAGGAAGAGACAGAGTTATAGGTAACGCTGAAGGAGCACTGCGATAGGTAGGAGGAGAACCAGGAGAGAGCAGAGTCTTGGAGGCCAAAAAAGTGGAGTTTTTTTGAGGAGGAGGGGATGGTCAACAGTATCAAAAGCCACAGAGAGGTCAAGTAGTAAGAGTACTGTATAGTGGCCTTTGGTTTTAGCAGTCAGTAAATCATTAGTAAGTTTTAGTAAGGCAGTTTCAGTGGAGTGGAGTGAGCGAAAGCCAGACTGTAAAGGGTCAAGAAGGTTGTTGTCAGTAAGGTAGGCGCTCAGGCGATCATAGACTAAGTGTTCTAAGACTTTAGAGGTAAATGGAAGCAGGGAGATGGGTCTTAAGTTGTTCAGACTGGCGGGGTCCAGCGAGGGCTTGTAAGTATGGCAGTGATCTGTGCGTGCTTTAGAGGGGAGGGGAATTTTTATATTTAGAGGGGAGCCGATTTTTATATGTGTAAAGGGGAATGCTGTGGACTTTGATTTAAAGGGTAACACTGCGGACTGTGATGTAAAGGAGTCTCTGGTCACCAGAGCCCCCCCTTACACAAGAGCTCCCCTTACATCAGAGTCTTCAGAGTTCTCCTTTACATCAGAATCTGCAGGGTTCCCCCTTACAGTGCAAGTGCATAAAAGATGAGAAATAACAAGTTACCCAAAATCCCAATGGTATAATGGCTAAGATCCCCAAATACACATAATACTGTCCAAATACAATGTATATAAGCAGATCCACAGCCTCAAAACTCAAGCTTGTTCAGATTACATGGAAGTATATGGATCCCCATACATAGAATGTGCATTCCATCCGATCTATAGTGAAGGCCACCTTTATATTTATATGTAAACAGATTTTCATATTTATGTGGCCCTTTTATAACTTATTTGTCATCTTTTATGTAATGTGAAAATATCTTCACATCTTGATCCGCACGACATATGTGGGTTATACGTGGCTGAGAGTCTGCTTTTATCTGTATATTGCTATATTTGCTGCTGCTGTTTTTATTCACTCATTTTTGTACAGGGTCCTTATTCTGTTAGATATGTTAATGCCATATAGATGAGTGGGTCATTTGAGTTTATCACCTCCTTACATTTACCCCTATGTGATTGCTTATTGAGTATACACATTTAATTTTATAGCTAATATATGGGAATTTTGTCATTGTTAATGAATTTTGGGGGTTAAGTCTTGAGAGGTGCTGAGAAACTATGCGGAGTAATTGGATTATGGTTTTGTATTAGGAAATTTCAGGTGTCCTTGCTGTCATGGCTGGGTGGAGCTTTCAGTTTAAGGTGAGGGCAGTTGCATAATCACACAAAGGATATATTTGTAGTTTAGTCCCTTCTGTTGTTAAGAGGTTATGAATAAGCGCTAGTCTTTAGCGTGAAACGTGTTAACCCTTGTTGTTCCTGACACTGTCTGTGATGATGATTCTATCTACATTCAATAAAGATTGAAGTGTGCGGCGGATTCCGGATTTCCATTTCCTTGTAGACAGAAATGACAGTTAGTGCTCTGGATTGAGACACGTACTCACTATAGAGGAATATGCTTTTTTCATTTCACATCTGAGGTTACAACCACTTTAAAGTGAAATATTTTACTGCTGTTATGTATCTTAAGAGATATAAGAGCTGCCAGATGAAACCTCACTTTTGTCCAAAGGAGCAGGTTTGAAAATGGAATGTGTTAATTCATAGAATATGCATTAAGTATTTTAATTTTTTTTATTGTAGACAATGCAGGACGCTCTGGCTGATCTACCTGAATGGTATGGGGTAAAAAGCATGCAGGCCAACTGGATTGGTGATTGTACTGGCTGCTTCTTTGACTTCATGTTAAAGGTAAAGGTTAATCGGATTTTAATATTCTGTTCACCAAATATGGTAAAACTGGCAACTTCAATGTGTAACTGCATTTAACAGCGTCACACCTCTATGCTTTCATTTATTGAAAAAAGTTAAATTGTGAACATTTCCCACCACCCTTATTTAAACTGTATTGCTGCAGCTCTTGACATTTCAGACTTGGCTGTGGATATTTCCATCACAACAGGAAGCAGTAAGGAGGATATGACTGTGGAGTGCAGCCTACTGAAGATCAGATGCATTGGCAGAAAGATTGTTGTTGTCCTTAGCCTACAGGGAAACCTGCTCTTGTGCTGTCCTTGGGTGAAACAGCTAGTGGTATGCAATTTTTAATGACAGTAAGCATTATCCAACTGTTTTCCCTACTGCTTTCATAGCCAGAATACAAGCCTTGAGACAGTGACACTAGCTGGCAGATGTCAGTTTCTTCTTGTGTACTGATTTACTGCAATATTTCCATCAGCAGGCATTCATAATTTACCCGAATAATACATATCCAATAGATCTTCCCTATTAGTTCATTTAATGTTTTTACTAGTATCCATTATAGGTATATGATTCAAAATGGGATATTAAAGCAGATCTAAGCCCTTCTATCCTTAAAGCGGAGTTCCACTCTCTCTGTAAAAAAATGAAAGGCAGCAGCTACAAAAACTGTAGCTGCTGACTTTTAAAAAAAACAGCAACTCACCTGTCCCATGATCTGGTGTTGCCCCCCGCCGCAGCCCGTTTCACCGGCTGTTTTGTATTCCAGGCAACGGCATCTTCAGTGTGGGCACCCGGCTGTGACAGCTTGCAGCTTCGCACTGTGCATGCGCGAGTAGCGCTGCGCTTCCTGAATGGCGCCGTCCTCTTCTGGGACCTGTCACGTGTCCCACAAAACTTCGGGGAGGGAGGGTAGGAGGACAACCTCTGTTTCCAATTGCCTAGGCAGCAGAAGTGGGAGCTGGTACCTGTCAAATCCGGGTACCCATTCCCCCCCCCCCCCCCGCTCCCCAAAGGTCCCAATCCTTAATGGGGAGTGGGGGACCGATCTTTAAAACGGAACTTCCCCTTTTGGGTGAAACTCCGCTTTAACACCCAAGGAAGCTGCCATTTTAGACTCTGCTTTGATGTGCAATTGCACACGTGACCAGTTGTGACATTTGATGGCTCAACAGTTTGGTTGAGAGCACAAGCAACTGGGACAGTTATCATTCATGGCATGCCTTGAATGTGACTGTTTTAGGAAACCGTTAAACTGATGGTCTCAGTGCTGCTTTAAATCATAGTTCATTAAACTGAATTCCCTATTGCCTAACCCTTGGCCCCAATTTGGTCTTTTCTGTCTGTTGGTGTGTTTTTGTTTTGTTTGCCTTTTTGGAGAGTTAATTTCCACTTTAACCTCAGTCCAGTTTGAAATTCAGTTTATAAAAGAACAGTTGGATATTGACTGGTTGCTGTGTATATTACCTCTACTTCTTCCTTCCACATTTTCAGTGAATCTGTGGAAAGATGCCTTTAGGGCACAAGGTGCCTGAAAACATTACATAAACAGGCTACAAACTAGTTCTAAAACGGTCATCTGACTTTTTCACCTGAACCAGAGTGTGAAGCTGCTAAAGAGGCTAAACTCTGAGATGACTGTTCACATTTAGAGAATCAGCAGGCAGCCAAAGTGCCCAAAGGCTGTCACACTGTGTCTGTACATGCTTCCAACCACTCTTCTGCATTTGGCCAGCTTTATGGTAAAACTTTATTTGTCTCTTTCTATTGTTTTGCAGGTGGACAATGTGAAAACCGGAGAAATTATTCCGTCTTATGCTTTCAACCCAGAAGCTATTTATGGAGCATCACACATTGCAATATTACCAAGTCATAGATTGCTGCATGGTGGTAGCAGTGTGAGAGGAGCCCTGCAGGAGTCTTTCACAGCAGGCAAAGGTGAGAAAAGGAGAATTTTTGTCAATGTCAGTGATCAGAGGTGACAGTGGATCTTGACCATTGAAATAAGAAATTATTGTGAAAATGTATTCCCATTTAAAGTCTAAATAATGATTTGGTTCCATGTCTCTGAAGATGATAAAAATAGCATGTGTTGATGCCCTCCTGGGCTCCATAGTAATATCTGTGATCTGCCCAGTAGCATAATGAATATATGAGTGCCTGCATACAGTTAAAATGGAATATTCATGCTCAGAACTATGCATTATTAGGCCTCATGAATAAAATGAATATGAAAAAAAATATATGTTTGGCTGCCTATAGCAACTACAACGTAATTGTGTGGTGAAATAGTGACAGTTGGATTGTACTATTGGACACTATGGTACAAGAAGAACGGTGCCAGTTCAGTAGAAAATTCCTATTTCTTTATGCTTTAATAAAATGGGTAAATAGACAATGTATAAGGGAGGAGTCATGCTATAGCTAGTAAGCACTATGTAAAAATGTTGCATTTGCATGTGAGATATCAATTTATTTATGTTTAATATTTCTGTTTGTGTTGTGAATTCAGATTGCCTCACTCGTGTATCTGCAATAAATGTATTTACTAAGCAAGAGCTACCTCTCATCATCTCTGAAAAAAATGAATTTGAGGGTTATCTAGACAGTAAAATTGGTAAGTTAAAGTTTAATACATTGACTTAAAGTGGTTTTAAACCTCAGACATGAAATATGAAAAAAAGCAGATCCCTCTATAGTGTGTACCTGTCTCAGTTAAGAACACTAAGTATAATTTCTATCTGCTGCTTTGTTCCTCTGCTTTAAGCATGAACCATATCTTACAAGTTTTCCTGACACCAAGATTAAAATGGTGACAGGGGAGGGACTTCCAGCAGATTGACAGCCTCAGCTCTGTTCCTGTGAGCTGTGTGGAGGGGGGGTGTCTCCTCTGTCCAATCAACTCTCAGAGCTCTTCTCACTGAACTCTGCGGAGTGTAACTTCAGCTTTCCACCCTCTTTTTTTCTGAACTCTCAGACAAGCTTTAGAAACGAAGGACTTTGAACAAATGTAGAGAAGAGAAGACTGCAGATAGACGGGTACAACTTATGTAGGATGATCTGTTTCCTCTCTGTGTATCACCTGAGGCCAGTCACTTCACTGGGTATATAGGGGTTTACAATAACTTTAAGATGAGATATATTTTTTTTCCTCCGCTGATATATGTCTCTTACCTGTTAGGCATTTTTTAATTCTGTAATACAAGCACCTGAAACAACACGGGGGGTTAGGTTCATTTCCCACAAGGAAAATTATATCTACCATATTTTTCACTCCATAAGACGCACTTTTTTCCCCCCAAAAAAGGGGGGGAAATGTCAGTGCGTCTTACGGAGCGAATATGGACTGGCCGGTCCGGTATTCCCGCAGCTGCCGTGTCAGAATACCGGGCCGGCCGCTCGGCTCTTCTCTGCAGCAGAACCTTACCCGTTCCTCTGTCCAGCGCTGTACAGTCTTCCGGTGCCAGCATCTTTAGTGTGGGCACCCGGCTGTGACACCCGACAGGTCCAAGAAGACGCCAGACCATTCACAAAGTTCAACGCTTCTGTGACAGCCGGGTGCCTACACTAAAGGGAGGACAACTCCGCAAAAGTGGGAGCAGGTACCTGTCAAATTCAGGTACCCACTCCCCCTCCCTCCCCAAAGGTCCGCAGTCTCTTGGTCATCCCCTGTACTGTCTGCAGTCTCTGGTCATCTCCTGTACTGTCTGCAGTCTCTTGGTCATCCGCTGTAGTGTCTGCAGTCTCTTGGTCATCCGCTGTACTGTCTGCAGTCTCTGGTTATCCCCTGTACTGTCTGAAGTCTCTTGGTCATCCGCTGTACTGTCTGCAGTCTCTTGGTCATCCGCTGTACTATCTGCAGTCTCTTGGTCATCCGCTGTAGTGTCTGCAGTCTCTTGGTCATCCCCTGTACTGTCTGCAGTCTCTTGGTCATCCCCTGTACTGTCTGCAGTCTCTTGGTCATCCCCTGTACTGTCTGCAGTCTCTTATTAATCCCCTGTACTGTCTACAGTCTCTTGGTCATCCCGTGTACTGTCTGCAGTCTCTGGTGATCTCCTGTACTGTGTCCGCAGTCTCTGGTCATCTCCTGTACTGTGTCTGCAGTCTCTGGTTATCTCCTATACTATGTCAGCAGTCTCTGGTTATCTCCTGTACTATGTCCACAGTCTCTGGTCATATCCTGTACTGTGTCCGCAGTCTCTGGTCATCTCCTGTACTGTGTCCGCAGTCTCTGGTCATCTCCTGTACTATGTCTGCAGTCTCTGGTCATCTCCTGTACCATATCTGCAGTCTCTGGTCATCTCCTGTACTGTGTCCGCAGTCTCTGGTCATCTCCTGTACTATGTCTGCAGTCTCTGGTCATATCCTGGACTATGTCTGCAGTCTCTGGTCATATCCTGTACTACGTCCGCAGTCTCTGGTCATCTCCTGTACTACGTCTGCAGTCTCTGATCATTTCCTGTACTATGTCTGCAGTCCATTGGTTAAGAATATTTTTTTTTCTTGTTTTCCTCCTCTAAAACCTAGGTGCGTCTTATGGTCAGGTGCATATTATGGAGCGAAAAATACGGTATATGTGTTAGTATGGCCTTATTTGCACAGGGGTATCTCCAGATTTCCCAGTTTTCTACCACAGCCCAAAAACATAGTTGTACTCGCCTTTAAAAAAAAGAGTGGTAAATGAACTACCCTCCACCCAAATTGACCCTCTTAGATTGTTAGCAGGGACTCATGACTAGCCTTTGTACTTGGTAAATGGGTCTGGAATTTTTCAGGGCAGAATAACTAAAACAAATAAATTACCCTCTCAGAAAAGAGAGGACACAGAGAAGACTTGTTAGGTCATCATTGCATAAGGCAGAGAACAGTATTTAAAGTGAAGTAACATGTATGAATCAATCACCACACATCTTCATTCTGACTGCCATATACTGTACTGATAAATAATTATTACTGGCAACTGTACTCTGCTGCAGTTTGCACTATTGCAGAGTTTATTTTTTTTTTACTGTTTTTACTATCTTAACAGTAAAAACAATGAAAATTTACTGTAGCGTATAGCAGTTGTTCAGATGATAGAATTCCTGTGTATTTGAGGTGAAAGCTAAGGTGACTAGTTACTAGAGATTGGTACACAGCACTTTTGATTTCATCAATATTAACTAAAGGCCAGAACTGAATTTATGTATATGAATAAAGTGCTAAAATGAATGTACGTGCAAAGCCATGCTTTTGTCCTTATTGTGCCCATAGTGCATTAACCTGTACTTCACCTGTGTCACTTTTTGTAAGAGTAAGGATCAAAAAATTATTGTGACAAGCACAGCAATAGAAGCCATCTCAAAGATGATTTTTCTTTGTCCAGTGGGTAATTGAATATTGTATGTTTTAGTAACTCAGTGTTTGGTATTGATAGGTATTCCAAGCACAAACCTGGAAGATGGCCTCTTGGCTGACAAGTTGGGTTTGACTTATACAAGGGTTATTGAAACACTTAGTGATGGCACTGAGAGAATAATAAACTCAGCAAGGGTAAGTCTAATACTTTGGGAACATCATTTACTGAAAGTATGCAATGGGGTGCTTTTCTTTATTTAATATAATTCATGATTTCCATTCGGCCGTGTTATCAATGCGTGGTAACAGCACCACGGCATAAAAGTTGATCTGAACGAAGTTAATTTTCTTTGCTACAGTAAAACTGGTACTGTTTTCTTTAGGAGGTGGGTAGTCCGAAAGCTTGACTGGGGTAGGAGGGTAGTCCACATTCTTTGAAAACGGAAAGAAATACCATGACAGCTGGGTACTGGACAGGTTTATTTTTTAAGAAATCTTGTGTGTTCACATGATTAGAAACAACACTGATTAGTTCCCGATCATTAGTGTTGACTGGAGCTGCCAATGATATCCTGATCTGACAGCTAGCAGCATGATAGATGATAGTGTAACCTTCTCTCAGCTCAGAGTTTCATGTCTGTAAAAGTTCATCTACAGTTTGTGGTGGTTAATGGTTAAAAAAAACTTTTAATCAAATGTGACTTCATTACTTTGTATTAAAAATAAAAAATAATTTATTGGAGATTCAGATGTGGTGGCTAACTTAGATTGTTTTTAGGATTGTCCCCCCTATATTTTCACATCGTGATTCTGCAAATACATTTCCTGCCTTAAGAGATTCCTCTATTCAAAATAAACTACGTGGATGAATGTTTGGCTCTCCCGCTGCGGATTTGTATTCTGACAACAAGCATCAACAGCTATCAGACTATTCAAACAGTCCCTGCATCTGATTGGATGTAGGTACTATTTGGCGAACAATTTTCCTCCCGGCTTCTTTGATTTTTCAGTTGAAGTATGTTGGGCAGGAGGGCAAATTTTGCTCTGTGTTTGGCCAGGTTTAGGGTGACAATACTAACTTCTCATACTATATTAGTGGAGAAGATACAGTATCACCCTAGGATAGGAAGTTTGTTAGGACTACAGTACACCCCACTCTCTTTTTCTCCATAGCATGGGGAGTGTGCTCTAGTGCATAGAGAGAACTGTGAGCAGTGCTTGCTAACTGATAAGAGTGCAGCACAGGAAGTTATCAGCTTACAGAATTTCTAGCAGGATTCACCAGTATTTTTTTGCGCCTATCAAACAGATAGGACAAAATACTTTCAATAGTATATTTAACGTGTTCCAACCAGCTGTATGCATACTTTAACGCCGAGCATCTGCATATGTGTGTCAATAAGGAATGGCTTTTCTGTGCTGAGTGCGCACTCCCAGCAAGTAACTAAGATGTCCTGGGCAGCTCCTGTTGCAAACTAGTGATCAAGAGATTCTGATCCTGTGACTGATATGCCAGCCAGTCACAGTATTCCCAAATCTGAAGCCTGCATCCACCTTCCAGCATTTAGATCTGCTTAATGGGCTGAGTGCAGTGGCAGCAAGGAGTTAACAGACCAAAAGGGAGAAAATAATAGGAGTTTATTGCTAGAGCTTATATGTACTTTAATAAAGTATTGACAAATACAAAAGCAGTTTCTTATACTGACTGCTTATTCATTTTGAATAGGCTGCCTAATGCAACACACCTCAGTGCACAAACTGCGTGCAATGCAGCATGTTGTTTTATAGTGTGAATAGGCCCAGAGTCAGACACTTTTCACTGCTGCTTTATTGTCCAGTAAGGAGGCAGCTGACACCAAAAGCTGAAAAGCTACTCCAGTAAATATTAGAATAATCTTCCAGCTGAATTTCGATCCATTTATGGGCAGGATGGCTGTGCGGAAGTCGATGTACTGATTGACTTCTGTACAACCGCCCTGTCAGATTTTTGACACTTGATCAGTGCTGCTGGGTATAACTGGCAGTGCTGGTCAATTTAGTCTCCCTGTTGTCAGAATACAAAGGCTCAGCGGGGATGATCCCCCCCCCCCCCCCCCCCCCCTCAGTAGAGTTTTTTTTTTTGTCTTTTTTTTTTGAAACAATATTTATTGAATTGTATACGCTTGGCACAAAAATACCTTGACATACAACTCTGTAAACCATTTTTTTTTTTTTTTAACAGTGGTGAGTACAAAAGTCAATACAACTTCTGTAATGGAAACAAAAGACAGTATCCAACTAGACATCAATGTCATAACAAATCAGTACAACATAGGCTGAATTCCAAGACCGAAAAACAAGAAAACATTTTTTTTAAGCAATTCCCTAGGATTGGAAGTTTGGTTATACAGGCCTGAACAATTACACCTCTATCAAAAAGACAACTGGGAAAGAGTGTCATATGGGCTAAGAAACATATGGAGGCGCATGGGTTCCCTTACATGACTTACATGCCTTACATGGGAAATATAGAGCTGTGGAGTGGGGCTATGAGAGGAGTTAGGCAATCGTAGTTACATATGGGTGGCCAGTTCCACGGGAGTAAAGAAGTGTTCCTTGAAGTGCCGCCATCTAGAGAAGAAGCGACATTAAAATTTAAACATTCTGGGTAATGGTGTCCAGCTTCTCCAGATTAAATAGGGCAGTAGTGTCTGTATTACCATTTTAAGCTGTGGAGGGTTTGTCTGTATCCAAGCTTGCAGGAGTGTACTATGAGCCACCAACAAACAAATATGAATCCACTGAGGAAGAGCATTTGGACTTGCTGACATCTTGGGATCTTGATAATTGAAGAGACAGAGCATAGGGTCTTTGGTGAAAGTGATGTTATACAGATGATTAATGTAACAAAGAACTCGGTCCTAGAAGGTGGAAACTCACACACATTCCCAAAGGTGATGAAAAAAAGTAGGTCGGGTGTGGTTGCACCAAGGACACGTAGGGCGGGGAGTGACCGCTGGGTTCGCTGAGAAAGGATAGTAAGCTCTGTAGATGATTTTAAATTGAGTTTCTCGCCATGTTTTGCAGAGGACAAGTGAAGAAATTTTCCAGTATCCCGACAATGTTTTGTCCGGAGCATCATCAGTAGACAGTATGGGAGTCCATGGCTTAAAAAGAGTAATATGGTACTTTGCAGACTGGTGTGAGATTAGATGAGAGTAAATTGCTGAGATAGAATAATTATCCTGATGTAGTAGAGTTTCTATAAAGGTGCACTGGAAGGGATATTGTTCTGGAGAATAGCACGTCCTGAGGAAGGTCACCAGCTGATGGTAGTGAAAGATAAGAGCTCCCGGTAGGGAGTATTTGGCAGCTAGTACTGAAAAAGGCTGAAAGATACATTTGGTATCATCAAAGATAGATATGACTTTACTAAGTCCACTATGAGACCATTGATTGAATGCTGCATGTTCACTCGCTGAAGGGAACATAGGGTTTAAAAGAATAGACAGATGGGAGGATATCGTTGGCGGTAGGTCAAGTAGTTTTCGCATTTCCCTCTAGGCCAATGCTGTGTCTCTAATCAGGAGGTTTGATTGGAAGGATCGAGGTAAGGCCTTGAGGTTAGAATGTAGAATGGTTGGAAGGTGTAGCCAAGAGACCAGGGCCTCTTCTAGGGAGTAGTTTAAATAACAGGGTTTCCCAGTAATCCAATCAAGACTCTGTCAGAGGAGGCAGGACAGGTTGTAAAATCTAATATTCAGCAGGCCTGCACCCCCCTCACTCTTTTTAGGAGACTAAGCTTTTGTAATGCAATACGCAGTTTCTTATGCTGCCACAGAAAGGTCTGTAGAGCCCTATGGATCTTCTGAACATCAGAATGTTTTAACAGAAGAGGGAGTGTTTGCAAAGGATAGAGCAGTCTTGCAAAAGAAACCATTTTGTAAAGCTGACATCTCCCAAAGAGTGAAAGGGGAAGAGTCATCCAAACTTCCACTTCCTGTACAATCTTGTTGATTAAAGGAGGGTAATTTAGTTAATAGAGAGACAATGGTTCTCTGCCTATGCGGATGCCCAAATATGTGATGGATTGAGTAGCTATACCAAAGGGAGAGGAATGAACCCAGTGCTTTGCCCGTAGCATTCAAAGGGAGTACTTTGCTCTTATCGAAATTGATTCTAAGGCTGGAACACTTACGAAAGGTCGCAAACAGGTCCTGATGTAGTAGGAAGTCTTTGGGTGGATCCAAGGAAAATAGTAGTATATCATCCTCAAAGAGAGCTGAGCGGAGAGTAAGGTTGCCAATCGTGACAACAGTAACCCCCAACGTCGAATTGAGCCATCTGAACAAAGTTTCAAGGGCGATATAAAAGAGGAGGGAGGAGTGCGGGCAGCCTTGCCTAGTGCCTTTGGTCAAGGAAATGCTTGAGGAAATAAAGTCAGATGTGATTAGTCTAGCCGTGGATGAGGAGTACATGCATTCTAAAAATTCCAAAATAGGTACCGAGAAACCAATCCTCTTCATAACCATGAAGAGCCAAGCAAAGCTGATGTTATCGAAGGCTTTTTAGGCGTCTAAGGATATAAGTGCTAGATCTATCTCTGGGTTTGTTTTAGCATGTTCAGGGCTAATAGTACTTTGCGGATGTTAAGTGTTGCCCAGCGAACCAGGATTGGGCCGAATGTAGTATTTCGGGAAGCAGTAGAGCCAACCTGAATGCCATGATTTTGGAAAGTATTTTGGCATCTACATTGATTAAAGAGATGGTTCGGTATGATCCTGGGAGCAGTGGATCTTTCCCTTCCTTAGCTATGAGCTTAATGTGCACTTGGGAGCCAGTCGGAAGATATGGGCCATCCTCCCACATTGCCTTGTAGACATGATGCAGAGTGTCTGGGATGAATCCTGAAGTTAATTTGTAGAATTCCGCACTAAGACCGTCGAGTCCAGGAGCTTTAGCCGAGGGTAGGTGTGACGATCGCGGCGTCAGACCCCAGCCCTTCTCACCAAACTCGTGACCGAAGGACTAGCCAATCTAAAATAGCGCTGTCACGTGCGTAACAATGTCACGCCCAGCTGCACCCTGCACACAGATTTTCCAGCTAATGGACCACAACATGTGTAACTGCAGCCTAGAGCGATTGTTACTGGGTCAGGTTAATTACGCAATTAACTCTTCACACTGCCACCACCTCCTTTTTGTACAGAGAAAGAGGAAACTCTGCAATATCAGCAATAACACTATGATAGTTGAATAATCGTCGATATACCACTGTCACCGCAGGAAGACATATACCGAAGTTTAAAACACACACACAGTAGCGCTCTTCAGAGGCAGGGAGTCCTAGTTTGCATTACAGAGCTTTAGAAACAGTTCAACACTTTCAGAAAGTAAGATTTATTACTAAAAGGTAAAAAGGGTGCAATACAAATATTTACAGAAAAAGATGTAGCCAATATATATAAATATACAGAGAACAATAGCACAGCAAAGAGATAACGGAAAGGAATTTAGGGAGGTAAAGTACTTGCCAAACGTCCTGGTTTAAGCAGATCAGGTTTCATGAGCCAAAAGGATGCTTTATCTCCCAAAATTAGTTCTGATGTTAAAAGGGAGATTCTTCAACTTTGCTCAACACAGCTCACCTTTACTTCAAGCACCACAGCCTTTATCTAGGAACTCAGCAGGGTGTTTCCCTGAAGCAGAGAACCAATCGCCTCATTTGGGGAGGGGGTTGTGTAGGCAGGGAGCTCAGGCTATGACCAAAGCCTTCACAAATTATACTATGGGCAATGACTTTTCCTAGGTACATATAACATTCTATCCACAAGTAGATTAATAACCAAAATCTTCTGCGGAATATCTACATATGAAATATGAGATACCTGCTTGGGTGGTTAAAGAGATATAATTTTCTGCTCTCCTGTATATGCCAGCTAGGGGGTGTAATATACCAGGCGACTTGTCTTAAAGTGAGCCATCCGAATATGTGCTCCATGTTTGCGTAATTATTTCCTATTTGGAGATATAAAATTATATGGAAAGCTGGGTTTTAAAATGTAAGCCTGTTTTATGACTCCCTGGCATGTCTTTTGAAGCTCCGTTAGGGCTTGGTTTATGGTCTTACGATATCCCAGATTGTGAGCTAACAGGCATCTAGGCACCAGCTCGGCTGGGGGTTTTATAGCCATGCCGCCCTCCCAATGAGTTTGCTGCCTGTGATCTCTGCAACAAACAGACCACATGTCACTAAACAGAGAGGGAGGGGGGATGTTGGAGGAATCTGATTTGGGAGAGGGAGATACAATATGGAGGGGTTTGGAGCAAAATGGATGACCGCGTCCATCTCTGTGTGCATGATTGCTACAGTAGGTATTTGATAGTCGCACAAATGTCGCCTCGTGTAATGGGAGCATTTAAGGCGGTTAGCTGGGATCCAGAAATCTTGGGAAGATTAATAGAGGCTAGAAAGTCCTCGGCAGCTCTAGAATCAATTAGGGTCCTGTGAATACAAGGAAGTATAATAGGATGTAAGAACGTCATTAATATCAGATGACAGCGATACGACATTGCCCGCGGGTGACCGGAGCGCAGAGATATAAGTGGGAGTACAAGGACAAGCTCCCGCACTAAGCCATGCCAACAGCTTTCCCACCTTATTGCCATATCTATAAAAGTGGAAAAGGCCAAATTGGCTGCTTCCTGGTGTTCAGCCCAATAATCAATGGCTCGTTTGGCAGATTGCCAATTCTGCCTATTCTCGTGCGTGTGATTACGAGAGAGCGCGATATGTGCCTGACAAAGAGATTCGCTTGCCTGTTGGTAAGGCAGTTGGGACCTTTTCTTAAATTGCGGGGCATAGGAGATTATGCGCCCTCTAAGGAATGCCTTTCCGGCTTCCCAGAATAGGTTAGGAATGGTTAAATGAGCTCCATTCCTGCCTGCAAATTACTGCCATGCCGCAAGTAAATAAGATTTGAAGTCTTCTTTATTAGGTAAATAAGCAGGGAAGTGCCAGGGGTTCGGGATTTTGGAGTTTTCAACCCAGACAGCTGTAATAGGATGGGACAATGGTCGGAAATAGCCATATCAGAAATAGTCGTTCTACGTAGCATGGACAAGAGAGACTGCAAGCAAAAAATATAGTCAATGTGAGAGTCATGAGGGGATGAATAGAACGTGTATTCACTGTCGGGTGTTGGAGATGCCATACGTCATGCATATTAAGCATACCCATAGATTGTGTTAAAGCGGTTGAGGGGGGATACCGAGAAAGTTGTCTGGGACGTCGCGTGGGATATTCTCTGTTTCGATCAATATCATTGTGCATAACTGCGTTAAAGTCCCTACCCAGGATTTGACAGGATTATGGAATTTGTAAGGCCCATGAAGTCAGATCCTGGTAAAAGTTTTGTCCTGGAGAATTGGGAGCGTATAGAATAGAGATAGTAATTTTACGAGAGGCGATAGTAATATGGACAGTGAGTTTGCGACCCTCAGAATCAGAGCGAACATTGTAACGCATATTTTTGTGGAATAGTATAGCTACTCCCGCCTTACAGCCCACGGCCGAAGAACCAAACACCTGACCCACCCACAGTCTCGAAAGATGAGAAAGATTGCTGGCGGAGAGATGTGTTTCCTGCAAGAGAGCTACATCTGTCCCCAAACGTTTCAAATGACATAGTACTTGCATACGCTTGTTCGTTGAGCTTAGTCCCTTAACATTCCATGAGATTACCTTCAAGTGATCCCTGTCATCAGGTGGAGGCATGTCTATCGTAGTACAAAATTTGGAAAATGTCTACAATAGGGCAGAATCACGCCAGGCATCACCCCAACGAGTACAGGCTGATCAGAGCAATATTCGTTACCTAGGGAAATGCAGCAATAAAAGACAACATTGCAAAACAATAAATGCAGAACTTCTCTAATAAATGGGAAGAAGCTCCCCAGGTAGATCGGGAACTTCACTTTTTTCCGCATAGAGCAATCCAGTGAAGCTCCCGCACTCAACACTCCACTACTGTCTTGGACAACAACGTATACAGGGGGGGGAAGAGCGATTGAAGGGGGAAGAAAGTGGGGGTGGAGGAAGGAAGGAGAATGGTGAAAGGGGGAACAAAAGTACCTGAAGACCCTCTTCGCCCATCCGAGGGGACAGGTGTGCAGGGCGGATCACCACAGGAGAGGCATGAACAAAACAGGTAAATACCAAACATTTGCCATTATAAGACAAATTATATCGGTCCCTGAGAAAGCATAGAAAAACACGGAAAACCATTACATATCCGATGAAACAAGTCAGCGGGTAACATAGCGATCTTCGGCCCGACCAAAGCGCACCCATTTATTCAGTGGCTTTTGAGGACTTGGTTGATTCTGGAAGGGAGCAGAATTTCCCCTTGGGGAGAGGAGGAAGACGGTGCAGAAGAGGGACTTTGATCCATGGATGCTTCAGGGATACCGTTGAGGTATTGCTCCGCTTCCATCAGTGAATTGAAGGATAGCCTTTCTCCATCCGATGGCTGGATATGAAGAACAGCGGGATAAGCCAAAGTCAACTTAACCTGCCTGTGATAGAGAGTGGAGCAGATTGCAGAGAAGACCTTGTCGCATAACCTCCATGGAGTGGTCCGCGAACAAGAGCAGTTGGTGTCTGTGCAAAGATAAAGCATGTGTGCGCCAAAATTTCTGAAGGATGGCCTGTTTGTCAGCGTATCTTAGATAGTGGACAATCACCTGCCTAGGTTTAGTTTGAGAGTCGGACGGCGGTGGGCTCTTTCAACTGTGCAGGGGTGTCGCAGGCCTAAGTGCTCTGGAATGGACGTAGCAGATATGGTGATCAGCATGGAGGAAGAATACGACTCGGGCAGGCCTATAATGCGCAAATTAATCCGCCGTGAGTGGTATTCTAGATCGTCTACCTTATCCTGAAGATCTCTTTGGACTGTGGTGAGTCGGACTACTGCCGCAGAAACAGCCAATGAGCCGTCTTCAATGGAGCAGATCCTATCTTCCATCTGTGTAATGTTGTGGGCTTGGGTGTGGAGATCTTTGTGTAGCTGTTCTAGCCCTTTAAGAACAGCACTGTTGACCTCTGCCATGAGAGTGGGTGCCAGGAGTGCCATAACTGTGTGGGTGATGCCAGCTGGTGAGACAGGGTCTGGAGGCTGAGGAGTAGGAGGCTGTGGCTGGTGAGGGCTCTGCTGATCCCCATCCCCTGTGTCAGTGGGGATGATTTCAGCGGCAGCCATCTTGGCTGCAGCGGCCGCTGTGTCCCCTTGTGACAGGCGGCAGAGTGAAGAGGAGCGGGATTGGGACTTCTCCACGAAGCGGTCCATGAATTCCAGAGGCAGAGGGGGGGTCCCCCCGAAGTGTATAGCGGGCTTTGGACAGCAGCGGTGGAGGAGGGCGGCGGGACCAGGGACGGCTCCTCTCCATACGGTGCTGGAACTGGAAGTTGTAAAAGTTTTAATACTTGTTTGGTTTTCAACTCATCTATGCCCTGCTGTAGGTTGTATATCAGTTGTTGATTTCCCCACTTATGTGAGGAGCAGCCACAAAGAAAGCAAGAGATGTTTAATTACTTTTGATGATTCTAATGCCTGGATTAAAGATTTGTGGTTTAATCTACCTATGGACATGCACTGTTTTTTTCTGATGGACTTTGCATTTTTAGCTTATTTTCCACATAGCTCTTAATATTTATACAGTATATTTCTATAGTTACAAGTATTTTGAGTTCACTTTAAAATTTTTGCTTTTATTTTTATTACATCTAATACTACCCTCTCCCTAGATGTGTCTGTCCAAAAGTATCTCTGTTGCTTCTCCGTCCGGAGTGCAGAAACCCTAAGACAGGAAGTTTTTTCCTGGCTGGATCATCAGGTGAAAAAAAGCCTAAAAATAAAACTAACGTGGCAAACACATTTAAGATTGATGAGCTGCAATATATAACATTTTAGTTTTTTAATTTAATACTGCTTTTCTCATTATGTGTTATGGTTTAGGGCCCTTCCACCCCAGAATGTGGTGCAGGAAAGGTGTGTTTCCTGCACTGCAGGCAAATGCACTGCCCTTACTAAAAGCATATGTGCGATTAATTGTTAATGGTACCTGAAAAGCATCTAGCAAATGCAGTACTATGCCTTTTGGTGCAACGCGATTTGTAAAAGTAGCTCATGCACTACCTCTGCATTTGGCAGCCCAATTAAATGATTGGGTTGTCAAAACCAAAACATGTGTGGTCTAGTGTGAATTGGCCCTAAGACGTTATATCTCTTTACATGCACATCTTCCTTGTATTATCAAATATAATATACTAAGGTGTGATGATTTTTTTTCAGTTCACAGGACTGAGAAGAGATGAAGCATTTTGCGCTATAACCCAACAAGCCCAGGATGAGGGAGTTGGTGGACACCTGACTAGTGACAAGCTAAGGGACTGGCTCATATCAAGACAACGTTATTGGGGAACACCTATCCCCATCATCCACTGCAAATCATGTGGTACTGTCCCTGTACCGTATGAAGACTTACCTGTGCTCCTTCCCAAAGTGACTTCCTTCACAGGGAAGGGCTCATCTCCTTTATCAGCTGTAACAGACTGGGTGAACTGCAAGTGTCCAAGGTAAAAGAACCCAACATAATCCATGCATCACTTCCAAATTCACAGTAGAGCTACCTGACTTACCTTATTCTCTTTGTGCCTTTCATAAAATGTTCTGGAAAGTTAAGTACTTCAGCAACATACAAAATATCAAGATCAGTAGAAACTGCCATTTTCACTAGCTTTGCAAGTAGGACCAGTAAAACTACATAGGAAACAGAGTTCTCCTATAAGACTTATTTTTGTGCCACTCTTCTACTCTTGCAGTCTGCTCAGGGTCAGCTTTCATCTTCTTTCAAAGGAAAAAATGTGTTATTAGTGACAACTGCCTGGTACAAATAAAACATGGCTTGCAGCATTCCTCTTTCATAGCTAATGGAACAAATAATGTGATTCAGCCAATATCTGCCGACACTGTTGCTCATTTTGATCATTTTTGTTGTAACGTAAGACATGGATGTCAGGATGTTTTGATAAAACCTTTTGTACCCACATATAACAAAGCAGCAGTGAGCAATGGTGCAATCTCTTATAAAGCAGTCCTTTAACCACTTGTCTGCCAGTGCCTTTTTTGAAAGGGCCATCATTCAGGGTTAACCCTAAACTGGTAACCTCTAAAGGCTTTTAAAGCAATACCTATAGACAGTATGGGTACCAAAGTTTGTTGTTTTTTCACAAACTTGCATAATTTTAAGACTTGACACATTGGGTATCAGTTTACTCGTTGCAACATCATCTTTGATATTTTATTATTATTATTGTTTGCACTAAAATTAACTTTTGTGTACCTTTTTTTTTTTTTAATAAATATTTTGATATTTTGATCAACATGCACTACTATCATATGACATAAAAAAATGCAACTACTACCATTTTATTCTCCAGGGTTTTTGCTTTCAGAAAATATATACTGTTGGGGCTAGTTTTCATGCCTAAAATATGCATTTTAACAGGTGTGCAAAGATTGAAAAAATCTGCTCTAGTAGTGAAGTGGTTAATTAGATAAGTCATTGTGTTGGGTTATTCTACCCTGCACACATATATGAAAATAAAATAATTAAAACATTGAAAGAAGTACATTCTTCTTCAGGCATGGAAAGGAGTACATTTTTCTTTACCTAGGATAAAAAAAATATCTTAATAGAGAGGAAAGAGATTTGGGGGTATTTACTGTGTTTCAGATGACTGCAAAATGAGATAACAGAAGAGTGATTAGAATTCTGTGGTGTATCACTAGAGGGATCACCAGCAGACAGTGGTGTATTTATGTTTTGTACTGCCCTAGGCAACAAAAAATCGGCGCCCCATCCCCAGTGCACCCTCACTGTCTCTAGTGCACCAACGTTTGCTGGGCGGAACTTTAGTGGTCGGCCACATCTTTCTGTGAAGGTGTCAGTTAGTGGTATGAGCGGCGAGAAGGTGTCATTAGTGGTATGAGCGGCGAGAAGGTGTCAGTTAGTGGTATGAGCAGCGACCTGGAGACCTCACTTACAAAAAGATATTGATAAGATAGAACAAGTCCAGAGACGATAATAAAAATGGTGAAAGGTCTGAGGGATAAATATATCAGGAGAGACTTCAGCAACATAATATGTACAGTTTGGAGGAAAGAAAGGAAAGGCGAAACATGCCTGAAACCTTTAAATGCATTAAATGTGTCAATAAGGCTCAGGAGGGCATTTTATTATGAAAGTCCTCCCTCATTCCTCCTACCACTTCATCCCCCCCAGCCACTTCCTACTGTACCTTTACCCCCTCCCTCCTAGATTGTAAGCTCGTAAGAGTAGGGCCCTCTTACCCCTCGTACGCTGTCTGTCTTTGTTGTACTGTGCCATGTATTGTCCCCCCCTATTGTACAGCGCTGAGCAAACCCTTTGGCGCTATATAAACTCGTAGTAATAATAATAATAATAAAGTAAAGTTGTTCTAAAGGCTTAGGCTTGGTTCATATCTATGCAGTTTTCCTTTTGATTCATTCCTTAGTGCTTTTTTGCAGTTTTGAGTTTTTGCACATTTGTTTTCTTATGCTTTTATGTATGCGTTTTGCATCTTGTATGGGTTTTTTTGGCAGTGTGTTGTTGCACAGATTAAAAAAAAACGCATCAAAAATGCATCAAAACTACATTCTTTACTGTAGCATCTCCATTGAAGTCTTTTGAACCAAAAACGCACCGTTTTGCAACAGCTGAAAAAAGCATAGAACATAGTTCCTTAGGAAACCATGTTAAATGGACAGTAGTTCATTTCTGCAAAAAGCACCAAAAAACGCATAGGTGTCCAGTTCTGGGAGGCGTTATATGATGTCCTCCCAGAACGCCCCTCCACGCGCCCCCAGTGTCCTTTGGACATAGCTGATCACATGACTCGGTTAAAGGCCAATCACAGCAGCCTTTTACTACGTGATCAGCTGTGTCCAATCACAGCTGACCACTATGTAAATACACTTGCTGTTTATCAACAGTACTTTCCTCACGTTGTCACAGCATGAGGAAAGTACTGCCTGTAACCGGCAACTGTCAAAGCAGACATCTGCCCTGATTATCAGTGCAGCCCCAAAAGCACCCACCAGTGCTGCCCATCAGTACTACCCATCAATGCCCAGCAGTGCTTCCCATAAGTTCCCAGCATTACTGCTAGTGAGTGTCGTTTAGTGCTACCTATTAGTGCCCATCATTGCCACCTCTTAGTGCTGCATATCAGTCAGCATCATCAGTGTCTCCTCATCAGTGCCCACCAGTGCAGCCTATCAGTGCATCCTCATCAACTCACATCTGTGAAAGAGAAAAATTACCTGTTTGCAAAATTTTATTATAGAAACAAAGAAAACATTTTTTTTCAAAGTTTTTTTGCTCTTTTTGCCTTTATAGTGCAAAAGATGAAAAACCCAGTGGTGATTAAATACCACCAAAAGAAAGCACTATTTGTGTGAAAAAATGATAAAAATTTCATATAGGTACAGTGTTGCATGACCGCTCAATTGTCATTCAAAATGCAACAACACTGAAAGCTGGAAATTGGCCTGGGCAGGAAGGGGGTAAAAGTGCCCAGTAGACAAGTGGTTAAAATAATCACATTTTATTGCTTTGCAGCCTGACATGAAGACAAGCACAGTTTTTGTTTTATCCAGCTGTATTTACTTAATGCAACTTATAACTTCCAAGTGAAAGATCTAACACCAACATGTCAGAAAATATTAAAAAAAATTCAGAAACAATCACTGAGTTGGATAAAGGTTCACACCCGTGTCAGTATTTTGTTGAACCACCTTTTGCTTTAATTACAGCCTGTAGTCTGTTGACATATGTCTCTACTAACTTTGCAATATTTGCCAACTCTTCTTGCCCAAATCTGATATTATAAAATTACCTTTAGTGTGATGCTTGAAGTCTTTCCTCTCCTATCTGGTTTTACTGTATGTGTTTCTCTAACGTGTGCTACAGTCATCTCTGAAACAATTAGAAATGTTCCTTTTCATGTGTTCTAGGTGTGCTGGAAATGCAGTGAGAGAGACAGACACAATGGACACATTTGTGGATTCAGCATGGTACTATTTCAGATATACAGATCCCCATAACTCAGACAGGTAAAGGAACTTATAAACTGTTTTTTAAAGCTGCACAAAATTGTCTGTATCCCTTGTGATTAGGCTGTTAGCCTCACTCATTAAAGCATGTAACTTGACTATTAAAACATTTTGCTTTGCCCACCTGTAGCTTAATCCAAGGGTAGATAAATAATTGCTCAAGCCAGTTAGCTCAGTGTAGGAACCTCCAGGCCATTATATGTCAGTAGACATGTTCTCCATTTATGTGCAACTATCTGGCTGGGATTTGTCTAGACTTGACCAAATTTGTAAAATGTAGGTGTTTGGTATCCTCTCTAGTGCTCAGGATAGTGCTGGACCACAACAAAAGGTGGGGCACGATGGTTGAATGCACATGTTCAAGCATATAGTGGTCATGGAGCTTTTACCCATACCAAGCGTTGCTGGTAGTTGAGCTGTGTATGACTGAATGATGGCACTAGAAAAAGGCTTGTTGAAGAAAAGCCACATGAATAAACATATGAAACTGTTTTTTGTAAGGGAGGAGACATGTTTAGTTATATTTGGCAGTATTTTATTTGCTAGTAGCATACATATTCATTTTATTGACATTACGTTTATTTAACACTGTATTAAAGCCAAAACCAAAAATGTAGTATATTGCAGCTTACCAATCATTAGATGTGGTGACTGCATCAGTTTTCTTTTCTTTGGCTGATTTCCCTCTGGTTTCACCTGGTGATCTGCCAGTAACATATCTCCTATAATAGTGAGACACAACACTGAAGGAATGAGATCCAGTACCTTGAAAAAGTATTCGTACCCCTTGAAATGTTTCACATTTTGTCATGTTACAACACAAAAAGTAAATGTATTTTATTGGGATTTTAGTGCCAGATTAACACAAAGTGGAACATACTGGTAATTGTGGAAGGAAAATGATAAATGGTTTCCAAAATTTTTTATAAATAAATATTTGAAAAGTGTGACGTGCATTTGTATTCAGCCCTCTTTACTCTGCTACTCCTAATTAAAATCTAATGGAACCAATTACCTTCAAGTCCAGACCTAAATCCAATTGAGCATCTAAAGCAAAACTTTAAAATTGATGTTCTGACACTCTCTATCCAATCTGACAGAGCATGAGCTATTTTTCAAGAAGAATGGGCAAAAATGTCACTCTTTAGATCCCCAAAAAGACTTGGATCTGTAATTGCAGCAAAAGGTGGTTTTACAAAGTATTGACTCAGGGGGACTGAATAAAAATGCACGCCACACTTTTCAGATATTGATAAGTAACACATGTTGAAAATCTTTTATTATTTTCCTTCCACTTCACAATTATGTGCCACTTTGCATTGGTCTAGCACATAACATCCCAATAAAATACTGTACACTTACATTTTTGGTTGTAACATGACAAAATGTGGGAAATTTCAAGGGGTATGAATACTTTTTCAAGGTAATGTAGGAGGCACAACAGACAGCACCATTGTCAGTCTGGGGGGTGGGCTAGTTATAAATGAATTAGAAGATTTACATACAATAACAAATGGAAGCCAAAGTCCAGCTCACACTTTATAATCAGTTACAGCAAACCATGTTTAATCCTTTTGGGATTAAGGTTTTGCATTAATAAATAAATCACCCCTACCAGTGTTAAGTGATTTGACTCATCTATGTAAACTGATACATTCTGCTGGAGAGTTGGAGAACTTGTGCTAGTGACTGTTAAAATAATGTTTTTAGGATATGTACAGAGACCAGTGTATGTTACAACTGTGCACAAAAACGAATGGTCCACAAAGTCATCATACAGACAAATAGCATAAACAAAGTCAATGAATTGCCAGGCGAATGGAGATCTAAGTGTGGTAATTTTCTATACCAAGCTGAAGCAACCGCAGGAGACTGGGAAACTAAAACAATAAAAGGGGCACAGCTAAGTGTAGTATAGCCTTCTTTATTAGATAAAAAGGATAAAAAATGACCACTCACAGAGTCCAAAGACAAACAGCGTGTATCAACATCTGATGTTTTCCCAGCATACACAGACCGATGCAATGATAGGGGATAGCAGGCATCCTACACCAACCAGAGGCGCTTGTATATGCACATAAGCTTGCAATGGAGTGAAGTCAAAGGTGTGTGAAGGAGATTCCAGAAGTGGACATGGTTACACATTTCGGGGGGTGCCCCCTTTGTCAAGCCTGCCCAATGAAAGTGCAAGGATGATATCTTAAGGTGTGCACAATACGGTAAAACGTATTCAGTTTAGACAAGTGTCAAAGGCTTGAATAAAAGGCCCCCTTTAATAAACTTATGCATTCAATAAATCCATATACAGGTAGTAGAAGTACCTCAGCCTTTCTTTATACGCCTGTGGTTTCCTGACAACAGAACTGGGAGACTGCAGGGCAGAAGTGTGAGCCATTCATGTTCAGGTCTACTGCATTTCACAGTTTTGTGAAGATAACAATGGGAGCTTGCTTACACGACAAGACAGAACAAGGCTGGCCTCATCAAGGAGCTGCTGCTTGTTAACATTCCAAAAACCGGTTTAGAGAAAGTCCTTCACCAAACTATACTCTATACATCTGTGGAGAAAAACGAGCTCAGGGACCTAGCAATTCTGACTAGCAGGGCTGCCTGCATGGCAAAGCTTGCTGAACAGACTTGCAGATCAATTTATAAATATGTATATTAACTGTGATTTAGCTGTTTTTACTGCACTTTCCCTCTTAATTGAACCCTTGTGAACTTTTCATAACTCAGCACATACATAATGAAAGGCGTTTCTTTGATGAAGGAAGTTATCCATAATCTGTGTTAGGGATTTTCTAGTTTTCAGAAAGAATGTGATGAGTCGTCATTGCCAGTTCAGTAGACTCATTTTACTATAACTAGCAGTCTTGAAATCATTTTCATCATGGCAGAGAGTAGTCCCAGAACTGCCTGCATTGCTTTTCTCACTGTCATATTGCCAGCTAATCGGGTAACTCTTCCCTGAATGTTAACTTTTCTGTGATGTACACAGCTACTATGAACACCTTTATCTCATGATACTTTTTTTTTTTTTTAACCATGCCAGTCTTTTTTTACAAGCATTGTTGTTTTTCTTCCACAGGCCATTTGATAAGTCCTTAGCTGACTTCTGGATGCCCGTTGATTTGTACATTGGAGGGAAGGAGCACGCCGTAATGCACTTATACTACGCTCGTTTCTTCAGCCACTTTTGCCAGTCCCAGGGCATGGTGAAGCACAGGTTAAATATAATTCTTAGGCCATTCTTTCAGCAGACTTTCATCAAGCAGATGAGTGATTACATATCAATTTTCCTCTTGATTCAAGTAGTGTAGCCTGAATCCCGGATCTTTCAAAGGCTGTTCCACTTGCCTGTCTAGCACGTTGCACATTTACATTTTCTCCAAGCTATTTTTGCATTTGATCAGTATGTCAGTATATCAAAATCACTCCAGTGACAAAAGTTTTATATCTGTTGTTAAGAAACAAATGCTGCATTATAGGAGAAGGAAGTTAAAGACAAATTTAAGAATGTATTTCACTCAAGCACAGCTACCTGGTATACTGGGAGCGACAAAATTCAGTGGTGAACTTTGTCTTAACACAAAATTGAAGGGTTTTAGTCCACGGAGAAGTGAAAGCAACATTAGAATTTGAGTTCTGGAGTTTACAAGAGGGCTGCTGTGGAGTTTTTTTTTTTTGTTTTGTTTTTTGGTTCCTGATAGCCTTTGTATTACACTGCTCAAAATATTTAAGGAACACTTTTTAATCCATGGAGGGATTAACAGACCTCTACAGGCTAGACATTGGCACTGTGACTTCCATTAGGTATCGGAATAAAATCCTTGGACCCATTGTCAGACCCTATGCTGGTGCAGTGGGTACTATTTTCTTCCTGGTGCACAACAATGCCTGGCCTCATGTGGTGAGAGTATGCAGGCAGTTCCTGGAGGATGAAGGAATTGATACCATTGAATGACTCCCACGCTCGCCTGATGTATATCCAATAGAACACCTCTGAGATATCATGTTTCGGTCTATCTGACACCACCAGGTTGCACCTCAGACTGTCAAGGAGCTCAGTGATGGCTTGGTCCAGATCTGGGAGGAAATACCCCAGGACACTATCCGTCATTTCATTAGGAGCATGCCCCGACATTGTCAGGCATGCATACAAGCACATGGGGACCATACAAACTACTGAGTAACATTTTGAGTAGCTGCAATGAAATTTCAGAAAAATGGACTAGCCTGCTGCATCATTTTTTCACTTTGATTTTTGGGGTGTCTTTGAATTCAGTCCTCTGTAGGTTGATAATTTTCATTTCCATCAAACGATGGGGCATCCTTACATTCCTAACACATTACCCCATCCATATCAGTATAGTTATCCAGTATATTTTTCCCTATTGGGATTTGATGGGTTTTCAAAGTGTTCGTTTAATTTATGTGAGCAGTGTAATTTGGAATGGCCTTTCTCAACCATTTTACCCCTGAGAACCCTTTGCTTAATTTTCAGGTCTCATGGGAATCCCTGCTTATACCAATTCATTGGTAGGTCAGTAGCGAAATGTTCTTTACATTATTTGACAGTGGGAAGCCTGCCCCCCTTACAGTGGTGGTAAAAATGCTACCCTTACAGGCAGCTGAGGAGATCATTGTTGTCATGCAGATGACTATGACAAGTCGTTTTGGCCCTGGAACTGTGCAGGCACCATCAAATGGAAGATCAATCAGCCACAACCCAGGGAACCCCTAGCAACCTCTGGAGGAACTCCGGGGGTTCCATGGAACCCTGGCTGAGAATGGGTAATGTAGACATTGGCTACACTGATTGGACAGATATATAAAACATTGATTCATTCAGACATGGAAGATCACATACAATTTGAAGAGAGCCTCCCGAAGGAGCCCAGTGTCCACAGGAGCTCACAGATACAGGGCTAGCCCATTTTCCATGGACAGCTCATTCCAAAGATTTTATTGTCAAGGCAACAAGGAACAAACATATGAACAGTGTCTATGTATGATCAAGTGCTGATGTGAAAGGCACTAAAGTCCTTGTATTCACCATAGTCTACAAAATGGGGTCGATGTCAAAGTTGGGGAGAAAATGAATGAGCTAGTTTGGCACCATCACAGTGATCATGGCACAAACAGTATATTTGTGGAACATACAAAGGTTTATTTGCTTCTACTTGGAAGTAACATCTGAAATATTAAATATGTATGTATGTACACCCAATCAGGTGAATCTAGTATAAGCTTTCAAATGTAATTTCAAAAGTCGTAAATCTGTAGCTTTCGTTAAAAAAATACCACTTGGTGATATGTCCACTAAGGTCCTTGTTTAAGCACTTCCTGTTATAGGGTGACAACATTCTGCCCTTGTCTACCAGTTGCTCTCCTGCACTGTCACACAAGCTTCTAATACAACAGCCACTTGTAACCACTTCTAAGGCAACAAGTGGTTGTTTTTAACCCACATTACACAAGCATGGTCTACAGTTGTCACCAGGTTCAGATTGAGACAAAAAATGGCCCTGGACATTTTAGACTGAGCAGACCATTTTTTTAAGTAAATTACAAATAATGACAACTACTGGTTTTTTCTGTCTTTTAGTTATATTTAACCTTCTTCAGTCACAGTGGGCAGGGAAGATAATTCTCGCAAGCTTACTGTGAGGAGAGGAGATTATTTTTAACTGAGCATTTAGGCGCTCAGCCTTCCCTTACTGCATGTGTGAGCTGGATCAGTGATGCCAAGTATTGAACCCACTCAACTAGCATTTTTCAAGTAGAGGTCAGTAAAGACAGCCTCACAAATCTCTCAGTACAGATTTCCAATACAATACAATGTTGCATTCAATGCCACAACATCTGCTATTTACCAAAATATAAATTGTGCGCTCAGTCACTGTGAAACACAGCTGGTGACCTCGCACTGTGTACACACTGATAGAACAGTGAGTGTGTGGTCACTTAGCAGCAAACCAAAGCTTTGCACACTACTCAGCACTCTTCATTTTCTGTCTTCTCTTCCAGTGACATTATTGCACTCACCTTGACCGGTAACTCATGCCTACATTCCAAATCGTGGATCACCACTGGCCAGGAGACATTTTCCTCTCTATTGGATGTGACATCTGCCAATTGGAAAGGGAGATTGTTTTCCTGTGCCTTTTGCCACGGTGATGTCAAGGAACATGGTGGCTGCCGTGTGGTGAAGCTGCCTGGCCGGGAGATTGCGGCGCTGTGTGCGAAGGGATTGGTGGTTTGGTGAATTATGAGAGAGCGCTGTGTGGCACAAGTGACTAGGCCCAGGAGGAGGCTCTGAGGGAAGATGGCAGGCTGCAGTTTTGGCCCTGTTAGGATATGCAGCCCTATGGCCAGTCTGGGCCTGGTTGTCACTATCGGGAAACTCATTCTGAGGCATGCCATGCAGCAATTGCTGGAGTGCATACATGTTCTAAGACAGATGAGACAGCTCTGCAACGTCAACTGAAATCTCTTGCTGTGGGAGCGAGGTGCTCAGGCTGAAAGGCTTCTGATAGCCTCCAGTGCTGAATAAGTCACAGGAAAAGCTGGCACTCTAGTATATCAGCATAAGTGGATATCCTTTAAAACAGAACGGTAAGATACAGCTGAATAGGCAGCCAATGTGTTTCAGCTGTTAGGCCTTAGTCATGGCCAAGGCCAAACAAATGAAATGCATTGTCTATTCAGCTCTATCTTACCATTCTGTATTAGAGGATATCCATTCATGCTGATCTACTGGAGTGCTTGCTTTTTCCCTGTGTTTTATAGTGCATACATGTTGACAGCATATGGATTCAAAGAGGTTATAGGAAATCCGCAGCACTGAGATGTAGCAGACAAGGGAAAAAAATTAAAAAACTTTAAGATGCACAGTGCTTTAGCAAAATATTTTGGATGGGGTTTAAAGCAGAAGTACTGTGGAGCTGGTCCAGACTGGTGGAAAGATTGCAACTGTATGGTCTAGATCAGTGGTGGGCAACCTTTTTTTTCAACTGAGCCAAATCTCGCCAAAACCACGATTAAAATTTATTTTGAGAGCCACATTTTTAAAACTGAAAATACATCCCCCATATAGTAATTCATCCCCCATATAGTAATTCATCCCCCATATAGTAATTCATCCCCCATATAGTAATTAATCCCCCATATAGTAATTCATCCCCCCTATAGTAATTCATCCCCCATAGTAATTCATCCCCCCTATAGTAATTCATCCCCCATATAGTAATTCATCCCCCCCTATAGTAATTCATCCCCCCTATAGTAATTCATTCCTCATATTGTGTCAATTCACTTACCTTTGCTCCGCGCGTTCCTCTCGCCGTGTTCCCGTGCCGTTCCGGTCTTCAGGGCGGACTGTGAGAGGAGAGGAGTTCGTCACGCTGCCCCGCCTACATCCTGACAGCCAATGTTTGCCACGCTCCGCGGGCCGCATTAAAAGGTCCGCCGGGCCGTAGTTTGCCCATTGCTGGGCTAGCTGCAGAGTCCTGACTTTTGGGGCGGCCGCCTGAGAGGAGGGAGGGGAGCGGGCGCCCGGCACACAGAAGAGCCGCATTAAAATGTGTAAAGAGCCGCATGTGGCTCGCGAGCCGCGGCTTGCCGACCACTGGTCTAGATCCACCCAGGAGCCTGGACTGGCACCTGGCTCAGCCTCTCAGCGAGCCGCCAATAGCCTGAGCTAGAGATGAGCGAAGAAATGAAAAATTCGATTCGACTGATTCGGCGAATTCGTGGACAATATTCGATTCGAGTCGAATAAATTCGCTGTGAATTTAACTTAAAAAAGGGTGTTTCTAGGCTTCAGAGAGACTTAATATTAGTGCAGAACACTGTACCTTTAATTTAAATGCCCTTGGAGTCTGCTGGGGAAGAGAAATAATACTGTCACTCAGTATGACATGCAGATGAGTGCCGTCGATCTTAGAATCACCGCACACTTCACTCATTTGGCCAGTCACGGGGCCAAAACCAGTGTTTGGAGCCACAGTGTGGCGGTGGAGGCAGCAGCAATGGGAGGCCATACAGCAACCTATGACAAAATGGAAACCAGCAGGAGTGTGAGGAGACCTGAAAGTGGCACATGGCAGAGTGGGAGCAATGGGAGGCGGTACAAGGACCCATGTCACACTGTGGACCCAGCAGCAGCGTGACGAGGCGGTACGGGGGCCCATGGCAGATTTGGGGCCTGGCAGCACCTATGGGAGGCCTGTAATCTGCCAGCAACCTATGACAAAATGGAAACCAGCAGGAGTGTGAGGAGACCTGAAAGTGGCACATGGCAGAGTGGGAGCAATGGGAGGCGGTACAGGGACCCATGTCACACTGTGGACCCAGCAGCAGCGTGACCAGGCGGTACGGGGGCCCATGGCAGATTACAGGCCTGGCAGCAGCAATGGGAGGCCCGTAATCTGCCAGCACCCTATGACAAAAAATGGAACACACCAGCAGTGTGTGAGGAGACCTGAAAGTGGCACATGGCAGAGTGTGGCGATGGAGACAGCAGCAATGGGAGGCCGTACAGGGACCCATGAGAGACTGTGGACCTGGCAGCAGCATGAGGAGGCGGTATAGGGGCCCATGGCAGATTAGGGGCCTGGCAGCAGCTATAGGAGGCCCGTAATCTGCCAGCACCCTATGACAAAAAATTGAACACACCAGCAGTGTGTGAGGAGACCTGAAAGTGGCACATGGCATGAGAGACTCTGGACCTGGCAGCAGCATGAGGAGGCGGTATATAGGGGCCCATGGCAGATTAGGGGCCTGGCAGCAGCTATGGGAGGCCCGTAATCTGCCAGCACCCTATGTCAAAAAATTGAAAACACAAGCAGTGTGTGAGGAGACCTGAAAGTGGCACATGTTTGGGGCATGATTCATGGCGGATTTAGTCAGTTGTGTCAGGAACTGGTGGTTTGAAATCCAGACTAATCCACGCCTGATTCATTTTCACAAACGTGAGTCTCTCCACACTTTGGGTGGACAGTCGTGTCCTCCGCGGAGTTGCAATACCTCCTGCCGCACTAAACACGCGCTCCGATGCCACGCTACTGGCCGGGCATGACAGCCTTTCAAGGGCAAATTCAGCTAGTTGGGGTCAAAGGTCAAGTTTCGTTGCCCAGTAGTCAAGGGGATTGTCTACCTCGGTTGGCAGGGTGCTGTCCAAGTAGGCCTAAGCCTGTTGTTTGAGGTCCTGCTCCAGGTCCACCTGATGCTGCTGCTGCTGCGGCTGGTTAGTAGTTTCCTCACTGCGCTGGTGAAGAAAGCTACTCATCATCGACTGCAGACTGAGGCAGCCGCTGCTGGTGGAGCTGCCACTGCTCCTACCACCCCACCCCTCCCCTGCTGCCATGGCAGCGGAACGCGAGCGCACAGGGCCCACAGTGTCTGAGGATGGACGTTGGCGCAGAAAGGCAGAGACCAGCTGACTACATAGGTGGTTTTTATAGTACGTTATTTTGGCCTCCCTCTCAGCAGGTGTGAAAAAGGCCACCATTTTTGAACGGTAGCGAGGGTCCAACAAGGTGGACAGCCAAAAGTCATCCCTCTGTCTGATGGTTATTATTCGGCTGTCGCTACGCAAGCAAGCGAGCATGCTATGGGCCATTTGTGCCAAGGAATGCGAGGGACTCCCTGCCTCCATCTCCACAGCATACTGCCACGGTGCGTCTGGGTCCTCTGTCTCCTCCTCCTCTACCAGATGCTCCTGCTCCTCCACTCCTGTCCGCTGAGTGGAAAAACCACCCATTTCACTCAATAATTCCTGAGCACCAATGTCCTCCTCTACCTCCTCCTCTTCTTCCTGTCCTGCCCCCACAGGGGTCATGTGGCGTTGAGATCTGTGCGCCACGTCTACCGCACCCTGACCAGCCATTGTTAACAGCATTTGTTCCAGGACGTGCAACAGAGGAATGACGTCGTTCATCCCATAGTCCTGCCGACTCACGAATAGCGTGGCCTCCTCAAAGGGCCTGAGCAAGCGCAGGTGTCACGCATGAGCTGCCAATGGCTGACATCTAAGTTACACAGGGAGTACCTTTATCCGCTTTTAACATCAGGAAATCTGTGATGGCCTTTCGCTGTTCGTAAAGGCGGTCTAACATATGTAGGGTTGAATTCCACCTTGTTGCAACGTCACAGCATGAGGAGTCGGTACGGGGGCCCATGGCAGATTACGTGCCTGGCAGCAGCAATGGGAGGCCCGTAATCTGCCAGCACCCTATGTCAAAAAATTGAACACACCAGCAGTGTGAGGAGACCTGAAAGTGGCACATGGCAGAGTGTGGCTATGGAGACAGCAGCAATGGGAGGCCGTACAGGGACCCATGACACACTCTGGACTTGGCAGCAGCATGAGGAGGCGGTATAGGGGCCCATGGCAGATTAGGGGCCTGGCAGCAGCTATGGGAGGCCCGTAATCTGCCAGCACCCTATGTCAAAAAATTGAACACACCAGCAGTGTGAGGAGACCTGAAAGTGGCACATGGCATGAGAGACTGTGGACCTGGCAGCAGCATGAGGAGGCGGTATAGGGGCCCATGGCAGATTAGGGGCCTGGCAGCAGCTATGGGAGGCCCGTAATCTGCCAGCACCCTATGACAAAAAATTGAACACACCAGCAGTGTGTGAGGAGACCTGAAAGTGGCACATGGCAGAGTGTGGCGATGGAGACAGCAGCAATGGGAGGCCGTACAGGGACCCATGACACACTCTGGACTTGGCAGCAGCATGAGGAGGCAGTATAGGGGCCCATGGCAGATTAGGGTCCTGGCAGCAGCTATGTGAGGCCCGTAATCTGCCAGCACCCTATGACAAAAAATGTAACACACCAGCAGTGTGAGGAGACCTGAAAGTGGCACATGGCAGAGTGTGGCGATGGAGACAGCAGCAATGGGAGGCCGTACAGGGACCCATGAGAGACTCTGGACCTGGCAGCAGCATGAGGAGGCGGTATATAGGGGCCCATGGCAGATTAGGGGCCTGGCAGCAGCTATGGGAGGCCCGTAATCTGCCGGCACCCTATGTCAAAAAATTGAAAACACAAGCAGTGTGAAGAGACCTGAATGTGGCACATGGCAGAGTGTGGCGATGGAGACAGCAGCAATGGGAGGCCGTACAGGGACCCATGAGAGACTCTGGACCTGGCAGCAGCATGAGGAGGCGGTATATAGGGGCCCATGGCAGATTAGGGGCCTGGCAGCAGCTATAGGGGGCCCGTAATCTGCCAGCACCCTATGTCAAAAAATTCAACACACCAGCAGTGTGTGAGGAGACCTGAAAGTGGCACATGGCAGAGTGTCGCGATGGAGACAGCAGCAATGGGAGGCCGTACAGGGACCCATGAGAGACTCTGGACTTGGCAGCAGCATGAGGAGGCGGTATATAGGGGCCCATGGCAGATTAGGGGCCTGGCAGCAGCTATGGGAGGCCCGTAATCTGCCAGCACCCTATGTCAAAAAATTGAAAACACAAGCAGTGTGAAGAGACCTGAATGTGGCACATGGCAGAGTGTGGCGATGGAGACAGCAGCAATGGGAGGCCGTACAGGGACCCATGAGAGACTCTGGACCTGGCAGCAGCATGAGGAGGCGGTATATAGGGGCCCATGGCAGATTAGGGGCCTGGCAGCAGCTATGGGAGGCCCGTAATCTGCCAGCACCCTATGTCAAAAAATTGAAAACACAAGCAGTGTGAAGAGACCTGAATGTGGCACATGGCAGAGTGTGGCGATGGAGACAGCAGCAATGGGAGGCCGTACAGGGACCCATGAGAGACTCTGGACCTGGCAGCAGCATGAGGAGGCGGTATATAGGGGCCCATGGCAGATTAGGGGCCTGGCAGCAGCTATGGGAGGCCCGTAATCTGCCAGCACCCTATGTCAAAAAATTGAAAACACAAGCAGTGTGAAGAGACCTGAATGTGGCACATGGCAGAGTGTGGCGATGGAGACAGCAGCAATGGGAGGCCGTACAGGGACCCATGAGAGACTCTGGACCTGGCAGCAGCATGAGGAGGCGGTATATAGGGGCCCATGGCAGATTAGGGGCCTGGCAGCAGCTATGGGAGGCCCGTAATCTGCCAGCACCCTATGTCAAAAAATTCTACACACCAGCAGTGTGAGGAGACCTGAAAGTGGCACATGGCAGAGTGTGGCGATGGAGACAGCAGCAATGGGAGGCCGTATAGGGACCCATGAGAGACTCTGGACTTGGCAGCAGCATGAGGAGGCGGTATATAGGGGCCCATGGCAGATTAGGGGCCTGGCAGCAGCTATGGGAGGCCCGTAATCTGCCAGCACCCTATGTCAAAAAATTGAAAACACAAGCAGTGTGAAGAGACCTGAATGTGGCACATGGCAGAGTGTGGCGATGGAGACAGCAGCAATGGGAGGCCGTACAGGGACCCATGAGAGACTCTGGACCTGGCAGCAGCATGAGGAGGCGGTATATAGGGGCCCATGGCAGATTAGGGGCCTGGCAGCAGCTATAGGAGGCCCGTAATCTGCCAGCACCCTATGTCAAAAAATTGAAAACACAAGCAGTGTGAAGAGACCTGAATGTGGCACATGGCAGAGTGTGGCGATGGAGACAGCAGCAATGGGAGGCCGTACAGGGACCCATGAGAGACTCTGGACCTGGCAGCAGCATGAGGAGGCGGTATATAGGGGCCCATGGCAGATTAGGGGCCTGGCAGCAGCTATAGGGGGCCCGTAATCTGCCAGCACCCTATGTCAAAAAATTCTACACACCAGCAGTGTGAGGAGACCTGAAAGTGGCACATGGCAGAGTGTGGCGATGGAGACAGCAGCAATGGGAGGCCGTATAGGGACCCATGAGAGACTCTGGACTTGGCAGCAGCATGAGGAGGCGGTATATAGGGGCCCATGGCAGATTAGGGGCCTGGCAGCAGCTATGGGAGGCCCGTAATCTGCCAGCACCCTATGTCAAAAAATTGAAAACACAAGCAGTGTGAAGAGACCTGAATGTGGCACATGGCAGAGTGTGGCGATGGAGACAGCAGCAATGGGAGGCCGTACAGGGACCCATGAGAGACTCTGGACCTGGCAGCAGCATGAGGAGGCGGTATATAGGGGCCCATGGCAGATTAGGGGCCTGGCAGCAGCTATGGGAGGCCCGTAATCTGCCAGCACCCTATGTCAAAAAATTCTACACACCAGCAGTGTGAGGAGACCTGAAAGTGGCACATGGCAGAGTGTGGCGATGGAGACAGCAGCAATGGGAGGCCGTATAGGGACCCATGAGAGACTCTGGACTTGGCAGCAGCATGAGGAGGCGGTATATAGGGGCCCATGGCAGATTAGGGGCCTGGCAGCAGCTATGGGAGGCCCGTAATCTGCCAGCACCCTATGTCAAAAAATTCAACACACCAGCAGTGTGAGGAGACCTGAATGTGGCACATGGCAGAGTGTGGCGATGGAGACAGCAGCAATGGGAGGCCGTACAGGGACCCATGAGAGACTCTGGACCTGGCAGCAGCATGAGGAGGCGGTATATAGGGGCCTATGGCAGATTAGGGGCCTGGCAGCAGCTATAGGAGGCCCGTAATCTGCCAGCACCCTATGTCAAAAAATTCAACACACCAGCAGTGTGTGAGGAGACCTGAAAGTGGCACATGGCAGAGTGTGGCGATGGAGACAGCAGCAATGGGAGGCCGTATAGGGACCCATGAGAGACTCTGGACTTGGCAGCAGCATGAGGAGGCGGTATATAGGGGCCCATGGCAGATTAGGGGCCTGGCAGCAGCTATGGGAGGCCCGTAATCTGCCAGCACCCTATGTCAAAAAATTGAAAACACAAGCAGTGTGAAGAGACCTGAATGTGGCACATGGCAGAGTGTGGCGATGGAGACAGCAGCAATGGGAGGCCGTACAGGGACCCATGAGAGACTCTGGACCTGGCAGCAGCATGAGGAGGCGGTATATAGGGGCCCATGGCAGATTAGGGGCCTGGCAGCAGCTATGGGAGGCCCGTAATCTGCCAGCACCCTATGTCAAAAAATTCAACACACCAGCAGTGTGAGGAGACCTGAATGTGGCACATGGCAGAGTGTGGCGATGGAGACAGCAGCAATGGGAGGCCGTACAGGGACCCATGAGAGACTCTGGACCTGGCAGCAGCATGAGGAGGCGGTATATAGGGGCCTATGGCAGATTAGGGGCCTGGCAGCAGCTATAGGAGGCCCGTAATCTGCCAGCACCCTATGTCAAAAAATTGAAAACACAAGCAGTGTGAAGAGACCTGAATGTGGCACATGGCAGAGTGTGGCGATGGAGACAGCAGCAATGGGAGGCCGTACAGGGACCCATGAGAGACTCTGGACTTGGCAGCAGCATGAGGAGGCGGTATATAGGGGCCCATGGCAGATTAGGGGCCTGGCAGCAGCTATGGGAGGCCCGTAATCTGCCAGCACCCTATGTCAAAAAATTGAAAACACAAGCAGTGTGAAGAGACCTGAATGTGGCACATGGCAGAGTGTGGCGATGGAGACAGCAGCAATGGGAGGCCGTACAGGGACCCATGAGAGACTCTGGACCTGGCAGCAGCATGAGGAGGCGGTATATAGGGGCCCATGGCAGATTAGGGGCCTGGCAGCAGCTATGGGAGGCCCGTAATCTGCCAGCACCCTATGTCAAAAAATTCAACACACCAGCAGTGTGAGGAGACCTGAATGTGGCACATGGCAGAGTGTGGCGATGGAGACAGCAGCAATGGGAGGCCGTACAGGGACCCATGAGAGACTCTGGACCTGGCAGCAGCATGAGGAGGCGGTATATAGGGGCCTATGGCAGATTAGGGGCCTGGCAGCAGCTATAGGAGGCCCGTAATCTGCCAGCACCCTATGTCAAAAAATTCAACACACCAGCAGTGTGTGAGGAGACCTGAAAGTGGCACATGGCAGAGTGTGGCGATGGAGACAGCAGCAATGGGAGGCCGTATAGGGACCCATGAGAGACTCTGGACTTGGCAGCAGCATGAGGAGGCGGTATATAGGGGCCCATGGCAGATTAGGGGCCTGGCAGCAGCTATGGGAGGCCCGTAATCTGCCAGCACCCTATGTCAAAAAATTGAAAACACAAGCAGTGTGAAGAGACCTGAATGTGGCACATGGCAGAGTGTGGCGATGGAGACAGCAGCAATGGGAGGCCGTACAGGGACCCATGAGAGACTCTGGACCTGGCAGCAGCATGAGGAGGCGGTATATAGGGGCCCATGGCAGATTAGGGGCCTGGCAGCAGCTATAGGAGGCCCGTAATCTGCCAGCACCCTATGTCAAAAAATTGAAAACACAAGCAGTGTGAAGAGACCTGAATGTGGCACATGGCAGAGTGTGGCGATGGAGACAGCAGCAATGGGAGGCCGTACAGGGGGCGGTATATAGGGGCCCATGGCAAATTAGGGGCCTGGCAGCAGCTATGGGAGGCCCGTAATCTGCCAGCACCCTATGTCAAAAAATTCAACACACCAGCAGTGTGAGGAGACCTGAAAGTGGCACATGGCAGAGACGGAGCAAGTAACGGAGCGGGTGATGGAGCGGGGGCTGGGGCGGGCAGAACCGCCGTATCTTTATCACGGTTTTCCCAGGCCACCAAATGGCGACGCTGCATATGCTGCCGCAACGCTGTAGTCCCAACATGGGCCCCCTGGCCACGCTTGACTTTCTGGCCACATAGTCGACATACGGCTACGTTTACTTCCTCGGGCGGCTTGACGAAAAATTGCCACACCGCCGAGTAGGAAACTTTGCCCCCGATACTCCTCACTGGCTGACTGCTGCTTCCTCCGTGCACACCGACACCACTACTGGCCGTGGTGGTAGGCTGCAGTGGAGCTGGTGCTCTACTCCGTGGCCGTTTGGCTCCACTGACACTGCTGCGACCCTGCTGCTGTCTCCTGGGCAACCCACCGACTGTTTCGCTCACTGCCAAGCTGCCACCCTCTTCTCCTGATGATGCGGAAGAAATTGCCTGATGACGACGAGGCTGCCAAGTGCGATCAACCTCCTCATCATCAAGTAGGGTCTCCGCCTCACTACTAGCCCCCTCGGCTGCGTCTGGGTCAGGAGACAGACCTGTCTCTAGACCGGCTACCGGGCCACTCTCCTCGCCACTACTTCTTCGCCTGGCTGCTGAAAAGGCGGATGTCTCCCCCCGTTCCTGACCGCCCTCTGTTAGCTCTTCCTCACTGTACAGTGGGGCTGAGCCCACAGCATGCGATACTTCGCTTGGTGAGGGAACACCAAAGGACAGGGGCAGGTAGAGGACACGTGATTTCAGTGGGCTTGGTCCCGGGCCATGCCAACTAACGGTTGTGTCTGACGTACCCACCGACCGTTGGCTGTAGGTGTCAGAGGTGACCTGGGAAGAGGAAGACGACCGAGCCAACCAATCGATGACGGCAGGGTTGTCGGTGGAGACACGACCGCTGGATGACACCGGGAGCACTGGCCTCTGGCTGCGAATAGTGCTGCCTCGACCCCTTCCTCTGCTGCCACGTCTGCTCGCTCCTAAAACATTGCCTCCTCTGCCACTCCTCTGCATGTTGTCTGACATACTCTTTAATTAAACGATTATGTGTCCCTGAGTAACAATTCTGTGTCCCTGAGTAACAATTCTGTGTCTGTGCGAGTAACAATTCTGTGGCCCTAAGTAACAGTTCTGTGGCCCTCAGTAACAATTCTGTGTCCCTGATTAACGTTTCTGTGGCCCCAAGTAACAGTTCTGTGGCCCTCAGTAACAATTCTGTGTCTGTGCGAGTAACAATTCTGTGTCTGTGCGAGTAACAATTCTGTGGCCCTAAGTAACAGTTCTGTGGCCCTCAGTAACAATTCTGTGTCCCTGATTAACGTTTCTGTGGCCCCAAGTAACAGTTCTGTGGCCCTCAGTAACAATTCTGTGTCTGTGCGAGTAACAATTCTGTGTCTGTGCGAGTAACAATTCTGTGGCCCTAAGTAACAGTTCTGTGGCCCTCAGTAACAATTCTGTGTCCCTGATTAACGTTTCTGTGGCCCCAAGTAACAGTTCTGTGGCCCTCAGTAACAATTCTGTGTCTGTGTCTGTGCGAGTAACAATTCTGTGGCCCTAAGTAACAGTTCTGTGGCCCTCAGTAACAATTCTGTGTCCCTGATTAACGTTTCTGTGGCCCCAAGTAACAGTTCTGTGGCCCTCAGTAACAATTCTGTGTCTGTGCGAGTAACAATTCTGTGTCTGTGCGAGTAACAATTCTGTGGCCCTAAGTAACAGTTCTGTGGCCCTCAGTAACAATTCTGTGTCCCTGATTAACGTTTCTGTGGCCCCAAGTAACAGTTCTGTGGCCCTCAGTAACAATTCTGTGTCTGTGCGAGTAACAATTCTGTGTCTGTGCGAGTAACAATTCTGTGGCCCTAAGTAACAGTTCTGTGGCCCTCAGTAACAGTTCTGTGTCCCTGAGTAACAATTCTGTGTCTGTGCGAGTAACAATTCTGTGTCTGTGCGAGTAACAATTCTGTGGCCCTAAGTAACAGTTCTGTGGCCCTCAGTAACAGTTCTGTGTCCCTGAGTAACAATTCTGTGTCTGTGCGAGTAACAATTCTGTGTCTGTGCGAGTAACAATTCTGTGGCCCTAAGTAACAGTTCTGTGTCCCTGAGTAACAATTCTGTGTCTGTGCGAGTAACAATTCTGTGTCTGTGCGAGTAACAATTCTGTGGCCCTAAGTAACGGTTCTGTGGCCCTCAGTAACAGTTCTGTGTCCCTGTGTAACAATTCTGTGTCTGTGCGAGTAACAATTCTGTGGCCCTAAGTAACAGTTCTGTGGCCCTCAGTAACAATTCTGTGTCCCTGATTAACGTTTCTGTGGCCCCAAGTAACAGTTCTGTGGCCCTCAGTAACAATTCTGTGTCTGTGCGAGTAACAATTCTGTGTCTGTGCGAGTAACAATTCTGTGGCCCTAAGTAACAGTTCTGTGGCCCTCAGTAACAGTTCTGTGTCCCTGAGTAACAATTCTGTGTCTGTGCGAGTAACAATTCTGTGGCCCTAAGTAACAGTTCTGTGGCCCTCAGTAACAGTTCTGTGTCCCTGAGTAACAATTCTGTGTCTGTGCGAGTAACAATTCTGTGTCTGTGCGAGTAACAATTCTGTGGCCCTAAGTAACAGTTCTGTGGCCCTAAGTAACAGTTCTGTGGCCCTCAGTAACAGTTCTGTGGCCCTCAGTAACAGTTCTGTGTCCCTGAGTAACAATTCTGTGTCTGTGCGAGTAACAATTCTGTGGCCCTAAGTAACAGTTCTGTGGCCCTCAGTAACAATTCTGTGTCCCTGATTAACGTTTCTGTGGCCCCAAGTAACAGTTCTGTGGCCCTCAGTAACAATTCTGTGTCTGTGCGAGTAACAATTCTGTGTCTGTGCGAGTAACAATTCTGTGGCCCTAAGTAACAGTTCTGTGGCCCTCAGTAACAGTTCTGTGTCCCTGAGTAACAATTCTGTGTCTGTGCGAGTAACAATTCTGTGTCTGTGCGAGTAACAATTCTGTGGCCCTAAGTAACAGTTCTGTGGCCCTCAGTAACAGTTCTGTGTCCCTGAGTAACAATTCTGTGTCTGTGCGAGTAACAATTCTGTGTCTGTGCGAGTAACAATTCTGTGGCCCTAAGTAACAGTTCTGTGTCCCTGAGTAACAATTCTGTGTCTGTGCGAGTAACAATTCTGTGTCTGTGCGAGTAACAATTCTGTGTCTGTGCGAGTAACAATTCTGTGGCCCTAAGTAACGGTTCTGTGGCCCTCAGTAATAGTTCTGTGTCCCTGTGTAACAATTCTGTGTCTGTGCGAGTAACAATTCTGTGGCCCTAAGTAACAGTTCTGTGGCCCTCAGTAACAATTCTGTGTCCCTGATTAACGTTTCTGTGGCCCCAAGTAACAGTTCTGTGGCCCTCAGTAACAATTCTGTGTCTGTGCGAGTAACAATTCTGTGTCTGTGCGAGTAACAATTCTGTGGCCCTAAGTAACAGTTCTGTGGCCCTCAGTAACAGTTCTGTGTCCCTGAGTAACAATTCTGTGTCTGTGCGAGTAACAATTCTGTGGCCCTAAGTAACAGTTCTGTGGCCCTCAGTAACAGTTCTGTGTCCCTGAGTAACAATTCTGTGTCTGTGCGAGTAACAATTCTGTGTCTGTGCGAATAACAATTCTGTGGCCCTAAGTAACAGTTCTGTGGCCCTAAGTAACAGTTCTGTGGCCCTCAGTAACAGTTCTGTTGCCCTCAGTAACAGTTCTGTGTCCCTGAGTAACAATTCTGTGTCTGTGCGAGTAACAATTCTGTGTCTGTGCGAGTAACAATTCTGTGTCTGTGCGAGTAACAATTCTGTGGCCCTAAGTAACGGTTCTGTGGCCCTCAGTAACAGTTCTGTGTCCCTGTGTAACAATTCTGTGTCTGTGCGAGTAACAATTCTGTGGCCCTAAGTAACAGTTCTGTGGCCCTAAGTAACAGTTCTGTGGCCCTCAGTAACAATTCTGTGTCTGTGCGAGTAACAATTCTGTGGCCCTAAGTAACAGTTCTGTGGCCCTCAGTAACAGTTCTGTGTCCCTGAGTAACAATTCTGTGTCTGTGCGAGTAACAATTCTGTGTCTGTGCGAGTAACAATTCTGTGTCTGTGCGAGTAACAATTCTGTGGCCCTAAGTAACGGTTCTGTGGCCCTCAGTAACAGTTCTGTGTCCCTGTGTAACAATTCTGTGTCTGTGCGAGTAACAATTCTCTGGCACTCAGTAACAATTCTGTCTGTCCCTGAGTAACAATTCTGTGGCCCTAATAACGTTTCTGTGGCCCTAAGTAACAATTCTCTGGCACTCAGTAACAATTCTGTCTGTCCCTGAGTAACAATTCTGTGGCCCTAATAACGTTTCTGTGGCCCTAAGTAACAATTCTCTGGCACTCAGTAACAATTCTGTCTGTCCCTGAGTAACAATTCTGTGTCTGTGCGAGTAACAATTCTGTGGCCCTAAGTAACAGTTCTGTGGCCCTCAGTAACAATTCTGTGTCTGTGCGAGTAACAATTCTATGTCTGTGCGAGTAACAATTCTGTGGCCCGAAGTAAGAGTTCTGTGGCCCTCAGTAACAATTCTGTGGCCCTAAGTAACGGTTCTGTGGCCCTCAGTAACAATTCTGTGTCCCTGTGTAACAATTCTGTGTCTGTGCGAGTAACAATTCTGTGGCCCTAAGTAACAGTTCTGTGGCCCTCAGTAACAATTCTGTGTCTGTGCGAGTAACAATTCTGTGTCTGTGCGAGTAACAATTCTGTGGCCCTAAGTAACGGTTCTGTGGCCCTCAGTAACAGTTCTGTGTCCCTGTGTAACAATTCTGTGTCTGTGCGAGTAACAATTCTCTGGCACTCAGTAACAATTCTGTCTGTCCCTGAGTAACAATTCTGTGGCCCTAATAACGTTTCTGTGGCCCTAAGTAACAATTCTCTGGCACTCAGTAACAATTCTGTCTGTCCCTGAGTAACAATTCTGTGGCCCTAATAACGTTTCTGTGGCCCTAAGTAACAATTCTCTGGCACTCAGTAACAATTCTGTCTGTCCCTGAGTAACAATTCTGTGTCTGTGCGAGTAACAATTCTGTGGCCCTAAGTAACAGTTCTGTGGCCCTCAGTAACAATTCTGTGTCTGTGCGAGTAACAATTCTGTGTCTGTGCGAGTAACAATTCTGTGGCCCTAAGTAACAGTTCTGTGGCCCTCAGTAACAATTCTGTGGCCCTAAGTAACGGTTCTGTGGCCCTCAGTAACAATTCTGTGTCCCTGTGTAACAATTCTGTGTCTGTGCGAGTAACAATTCTGTGGCCCTAAGTAACAGTTCTGTGGCCCTCAGTAACAATTCTGTGTCTGTGCGAGTAACAATTCTGTGTCTGTGCGAGTAACAATTCTGTGGCCCTAAGTAACAGTTCTGTGGCCCTCAGTAACAATTCTGTGGCCCTAAGTAACGGTTCTGTGGCCCTCAGTAACAATTCTGTGTCCCTGTGTAACAATTCTGTGTCTGTGCGAGTAACAATTCTGTGGCCCTAAGTAACAGTTCTGTGGCCCTCAGTAACAATTCTGTGTCTGTGCGAGTAACAATTCTGTGTCTGTGCGAGTAACAATTCTGTGGCCCTAAGTAACAGTTCTGTGGCCCTCAGTAACAATTCTGTGTCTGTCCCTGAGTAACAATTCTGTGGCCCTAATAACGTTTCTGTGGCCCTAAGTAACAATTCTCTGGCACTCAGTAACAATTCTGTCTGTCCCTGAGTAACAATTCTGTGGCCCTAATAACGTTTCTGTGGCCCTAAGTAACAATTCTCTGGCACTCAGTAACAATTCTGTCTGTCCCTGAGTAACAATTCTGTGGCCCTAATAACGTTTCTGTGGCCCTAAGTAACAATTCTCTGGCACTCAGTAACAATTCTGTCTGTCCCTGAGTATGAATTCTGTGGCCCTAACTAGCGTTTCTTTGTCCCTAAGTAACGATTCTGTGGCCCTAATTAACAATTCTGTGTCCCTGAGTAATAGTTCTCTGTCCCTAAGTATCGTTTCTCTGTCCCCAAGTATCGTTTCTGTGGCCCTAACTCTGTCCCTGTCCCTAATACAGAGCGGTCTGCCTCTGTTCAATGACTGCAGGCAAATGAAGAATTCCAAAATGGCCGCTATTTATAGCTCGACCATTACACAGTGCTAGCTGGCTGGCTGCTGATTGGCTGATGCGATCACATGTCGTTGAGGAATGCATTATGGGTCAGCGCGCCTTGTCTGCGCGCCTTCCCAGACATCCCCGCTCCGTCGCCACACATGTCAGCCGCCATTTTCGGAAAAATTTCGATTCGCGCGTCCGAATTAGGCTATTTTTCGGATTCGGCGCGAATCGAAATTTTTCAGATATTCGACTCGAATTCCACTTCGGCTACTTCGATTCGCTCATCTCTAGCCTGAGCCATCTGATCCTGCTCCCTCCACAGCTTAGTGTGCTGGGGGGGGCAGAGCAGAGAGTCATTGACTGACAGTCTCGGCTCTCAGCCTCAGAGGCGGCGGGGGACAGATGCAGCATTGGGTTGATGGTGCATCCACCTAGGTAAAAAAAAAATATATATACTTCTATTGTAAATCTGCTTTAGTATTATTTTTTTTTAATCGCCATCAAACAGAATTACCTGGCTTTAGCCTGCCTTAATTCATTTGATAAAGTAGTCTTTTCATTTTGTGGGTTTGAATGAATTTTGTATGTCAGCACCCGTCTGTAGAGCTTCTTACCTTGATGTAGAAAGTTGTTGGAAAACATTAAAAAATGTAAAATAAATTTGGAACACTGCCATCTTAACATGAAATGTGATAAAAGCAACAGATGAATGGGAATGAATAAATCTTTTGTCTCTCTTATAGTTTATGTATTTTATTACTTAGAGTGCTTCCAGAATGAATTATTAAAACACTGTTGATATGAATCATCCAAAAAGATTTAGGGATCATTGTGTGTGCTAACAGAGATGGGCTTAGCAGGAACCATTTTCTAGTCTTGTCATTGTAATATTTTTTCAGAGTAAGAGGGTAACTCATTACGTATGAATGCTCTGAGTGCTTCTGTCATCTTATTTAAAGTACTGAAAACTGTCATGCAGAACCTTTACCAATTCATTTTATGTTCAAAATAAATTATGCGCAAATCTGCTCAGAGACACGCTGCTTGACAGATACTGTGAAAAAAATGTTCATAACACTTTTTCTATTTAGTTAGAGGGAAATTAGGATTCAGAGTTATTGTTGTTTATGTTGAGATAATTTCTGATGCGTTTATTTGCTGTTCTCTGTTTTATTAATATATGATATAGGGAGATTTGTAGATTATCTGCAGGAGATGTGTTTGTGTTCCTGCAGAAACTCATCCAGATTTAACAATTATATATCCAGTTGAAGACCAAGCTTTTTCTAGCACTTTTTGTTTACATGTAACAATCAGCATTTTTTGTTAGAAAATTTCTTAGAACCCCCAAACATATATATAAATATATTTTAAAGCAGAGGCCCTAGAGAATAAATTGGTGGGTGTTGAAAATTTTTATGTCACATGGTATTTGCACAGTGGTTTTCCCCCCCCAAAAAAGTGTTTTTTTTGGGCAAAAAACATAATAATGCAGTTATGTGGGTTCGCTATATGGATGATGTTCTGGTGGCATGGAGAGGGACGTCGGAAGAATTCCAGTTATTCATAGAAGAACTAAATTGTAGTGACAAAAATATTTTTTAACATATAAAGTGGATCAATGTGAAATGGAATTCCTAGATCTGAAAATAAGAAAAGTAGGAGAGAAAATAGAGACTGCCACTTTTTGTAAACCTACGGTAGGCAATACCCTTCTCCACGCCACCAGCCACCATCCCTGGTCACTGATTAGAGGGATCCCTTATGGACAGTTCCTAAGAAGTAGGAGAAATTGCTCTAATATAGATGATTATCATGTTGACAGGCAAGAACTAAAGGAGTGGTTCCAAGTGAGAGGATAGCCTAGGTCAGTACTAGAGGAAGGCAGAGTGTGAGCACTAAAACAAAATAGGACACAGTTAATACAAAATAGAAAGCATAAAAAGAAACTACAGCACGATAGAATAGGGCTGGTTACCAGATATGCAACACACTGGAGTCAGTTAGGATCTGTGCTAAACAAGCACTGGCATATCCTAACGTTAGATAGGAGAATAATGAATATAATAGGGAAGAGGCCCTGGATTATAGCAAAGAAGCGCCTACTATAGGTGATACCTTGGTCCGTAGTGAATACAGGAAGTGAACCTATGTGTATACAACCACCCCTGAAGGGCATGTTCGCATGCGGACATTGTCCATATGCAAAAATGTACATAAGGATTAGAGAATTCAAGGACTCCACTGGTACGAGAACATATTGTATTAATTCCTTCCTTAATTGTTCATCGTCATGGGTTATACATAGAATACAATTCCCATGTAATAAGGCCTACATTGGGAAAACAATGAGGAATAGGAGAACATTTAGCCAATATTACTAGCAAAGATGAGGAGTCCCCAATAGCCATCTATTTTGAACAAGATCATAATTCATCTTTGAAAGGTGTAAAATGTGCAGCCATTATCCAGTTGTCATTATCAGAAAGGAGGGGAAATAAGGATAAAATCCTTTTGCAAAAGGAGGCAACATGGATTTTTCTATTAAATACAATGAGCCCTCATGGATTGAATAATGATTTGTCATTACAACCGTTTTTATGAAGATTGACTTATACCTTATATAAGCGAGATGTTGGAGACCATGCGGAACTCAGCAGTAAAAATGGTATCAACCTTTGATTGGGGTAGTCCGTGATTGAGATGACAAGAATTAGAGGATTGTTTCCTCAGTATTAAATGGTTCTGCATGCTGTCCAACTAGCAGGGGGAAACCCACATGGAGTTTAGGTTAAAATGTATCTCTGGGAGGTTGCCTTAAGAGGCGGAATATACCTGCAGTAATGGAGATAAATAGTAGAGGCATACAGCCAATCCCTATCTAGGCCGTGAAGTAGCCATGGTCAGTGGGAGGGGCGAAACATGTAGGCGGAAGGGATCACATCCTCCTTCCTTGTGTGATCCCCTGGTGAGATGCCGGAGAGCATACCGGCTCTCTAGCCCAGTCTGTGAGCATGTGCTGACCTGGACTTGCAACAGCTTGTTCAATTAAGCTTCGGCAATAAAACCTGGAAGCTGAATGGTTTCTGTGCAAGATTGCACCAGATTTTGTACTCTCCAGTTTTAGTAAATAACATCCAAGATGTTTTCTGTTAGGATAAGTCAGAGAGGTGGGGCATATTACATCAAAATCAAGGGACTACATCCCCAGCTGCCCTCCAGGTGTGAGATATGAAGAATTAGATATAACCATGCTGGACCAATGCAAGTTTAACAAAAAAAGGTAATGCCTGGAGTTCTACTAACCGCTTCCCATACGCTCTATAGCAGATATACTGCTACAGGGTGTCACAGACGTGCAAAATCACATGCGCATGCACGCCCTACCCGCGCTGCCATTTGCGCATGTGGCTGTCAATCACCGGGTCCCGGACCAAGATTACTCGCCGGCACTCGATAATTGCCAAGCATCTCCGACGGGGGGGGGGGGGGAGAACTGTTAGTAAATTAAAACTTTGATCGCCCCACATGTTAACCCCTTTCTGCTCTGTGCCATCCTTGCCTCTGATGTTTAACAAGGTCTGATTTATCTGAAAAACATTTTCCGCAGTGTTGTAACAGAACCGACCCAGACTGCGCTTGGGTACTTCCGTTAGAATACCGCTTCCCCGTCCGAACACCGACAACAGACACTTCAGCTGACCATACAAGACTAGACGACACCAATCTTGAAGTAATCCAGAAGCTAGACTAGCTTATTTGAACACCGATACAAGATATACAGTGGGGATCGAAAGTTTGGGCACCCCAGCTAAAAATTTGTATTAATGCGCATAAAGAAGCCAAGGAAAGTTGAAAAAATCTCCAAAAGGCATCAAATTACAGATTAGACATTCTTATAATATGTCAACAAAAGTTAGATTTTATTTCCATCATTTACACTTTCAAAATAACAGAAAACAAAAAAATGACGTCTGCAAAAGTTTGGGCACCCTGCAGAATTTATAGCATGCACTGCCCCCTTTGCAAAGCTGAGACATGCCAGTGTCATGGATTGTTCTCAATCATCGTCTGGGAAGACCAGGTGATGTCAATCTCAAAGGTTTTAAATGCCCAGACTCATCTGACCTTGCCCCAACAATCAGCACCATGGGTTCTTCTAAGCAGTTGTCTAGAAAACTGAAACTGAAAATAGTTGACGCTCACAAAGCTGGAGAAGGCTATAAGAAGATAGCAAAGCGTTTTCAGATGTCAATATCCTCTGTTCGGAATGTAATTAAGAAATGGCACTGATCAGGAACAGTGGAAGTTAAAGCAAGATCTGGAAGACCAAGAAAAATATCAGACAGAACAGCTCGCAGGATTGTGAGAAAAACAATTCAAAACCCACGTTTGACTGCACAATCCCTCCAGAAAGATCTGGCAGACACTGGAGTTGTGGTACACTATTCCACTATAAAGAGATACTTGTACAAATATGGTCTTTATGGAAGAGTCATCAGAAGAAAACCTCTTCTACATCCTCACCACAAAAATCATCGTTTGAACTTTGCAAATGAATATATAGACAAGCCTGATGCATTTTGGAAACAAGTTCTGTGGACCGATGAGGTTAAAATTGAACTTTTTGGCCGGAATGAACAAAGGTACGTTTGGAGAAGAAGGGGCACAGAATTTAATGAAAAGAACCTCTGTCCAACTGTTAAGCATGGGGTTGGATCAATCATGCTTTGGGGTTGTGTTGCAGCCAGTGGCACAGGGAACATCTCACGAGTAAAAGGAAAAATGGATTCAATAAAATTTCAGCAAATTTTGGATGGTAACTTGATGCCATCTGTGAAAAAGCTGAAGTTAAAGAGAGGATGGCTTCTACAAATGGATAATGATCCTAAACACACCTCGAAATCCACGGGGGATTACATCAAGAGGCGTAAACTGAAGGTTTTGCCATGACCTTCACAATCTCCTGACCTCAACATAATTGAAAATCTATGGATAGACCTTAAAAGAGCAGTGCGTGACAGACAGGCCAGAAATCTCAAAGAACTGGAAGACTTTTGTAAGGAAGAATGGGCAAAGATACCTCAAACAAGAATTGAAAGACTCTTGGCTGGCTACAAAAAGCGTTTACAGGCTGTGATACTTGCCAAAGTGGGCAGTACAAGATATTAACTCTGCAGGGTGCCCAAACTTTTGCAGATGCCATTTTTTTGTTTTTTGTTATTTTGAAAGTGTAAATGATAGAAATAAAATCTAACTTTTGTTGACATATTATAAGAATGTCTAATCTGCAATTTGATGCCTTTTGGAGATTTTTCCATCTTTCCTTGGCTTCTTTATGCACATTAATACAAATTTTTAGCTGGGGTGCCCAAACTTTCGATCCCCACTGTATACACTCAGGGGGCAATCCCCCCTCCTTGCATAATGACACAGGGCGGGGCAATCTACATTTAGTAACAAGAGACACACAGGTATTCAAACTTCACACCAGCAGACAGTGCCATCAGGAGTGAGGGCTGCTGGAGACACTCCCCCCCCCCCCCCCCCACTAAGCTAATACACATAAACACATACATCCCATAATAGTTTGCTCCCAAGCAAAACACACAATAGAACAATTGGATGCAACCACGACATTAAACAACAATCCCCCACCCCAATATTAGGGCAGATCACCCTGTACCCCTAACAGGCACAGGGTGATTTACACATAAGAGGGATATGGGGAGCTGAGACAGGGGTCTCCCCACCTCTCCAAAGTGAGCTGGGTTCCATGGGCCCCCCACCCAAACTGACTCCCGTCACAAGTGTCAGTGCTTTTTATTAGCACTGATCTCTGTATTGGTGTCAGTGACACCAAGTCAGTTCCCCCCAGTGTCAGAATGCCCGCCGCAGTCCCACTATAAGTAGCTGATCGCCGCCATTAGTCAAAAATATTGTTTTTTTTTTTCTCAAAATTGTCGGTCTTTTTTATTTTTATAGCACAAAAAATTAAAACCGCAAAGGCGATCAAATACCACCGAAAGAAAGCTCAATTCATGGGGAAAAAAGGATGTACATTACATTTGGGTGCAGCATTGCATGACCGCGCAGTTGTCAGTTAAAGTAACGCAGCGCTGTAATGCAAAAAATGGTCAGTAAAGGGGGTATATCCTCTGGAGGGCAAATTTTAAACTGCACCATAAAACACATAGTAATCATTTTATTGGTTGCTATGAGCAACCAGTTCTTTTTTATTAATAAAGTCTTCAATATACAGACAGCAAGTCGCTTGAGCAGCACTCAAAAGACTAGTGCTGATGGCAATAGCATAGACTACTACGGTGGGTTTCTGCATCCCCATCTGCCCTCTGGATGTGAAATATCCTGTGCAAGGGCCATGTTTGCCCTCACAGGGGTGCAAAGGTGTTCATGCATCCTTGTGCAGGCAGTCCTACTCATCACTTGGGACGCAGCAGCTGCACAGACACAGCTATTGCTCTCAATTTGACAACCGTGGGGGGTGCAGGTACACAACCCTGAATGCAGACAGTTTGCTCTCGGGGCCGTGCACACACAGCTGTCAGATTGGAAGCAGCGGCTGCATCCCAATTGACATGAGTAGGATTGTCTGGACAGTGTCGCATGGATCACACAACCCTTGTATGGGTGTATGCTGTAAAACACCTGTGTGACTGAGGCCTTAGATGTAGCCAAGCGGGACCAATGTAAGTTTAAAAAAAGAATAGTTCAGCTTAAATATAATTACTTGCTGCCCAGGGCAGTTTTGAAATGTTTCACATATACTGTAAATGTAAAAAGCTGCATTTGTGTGCTAGAAAATTACTTAGACCCCCAAACATTATATATTTTCTGAAATCAGAGGCCCTGGAGACTAAAGTAGTAGTTTTTATGTCGTACGATATTTGCACCGCAGTGAAAAGCATATTTTCAGGGAAAAAAATACACTTAAATATATTTTAGTGCACACAATATAATACCCAATGTTTTGGTAAAATATATCTTTATATTATATATAATTTTGCAGTAAGTAGGTAGTAAATAGATACCAAACTTATGAAGATTTTAAAATTTGCAATCCTGTGAAATGGCAAAACATTTCGGTGCCCAAAAAACTACATAGACTATGGTTTAAAAGCCTTTACAGGTCAACAGTTTAAATGTGAGCTTTGGAGCTAGAATTATTGCTCTCACTCTGATATTCATGGCGAAACCTTACATAGTGCATGGGGAAAAAGGGGTGCTTTAAATGGAAAAAAAAAAAGAAATATTTAAATTACGTTTTTTGCACTTTTTTTTTATTTAGCTTTATTGCTATCACAAGGAAGCAAACAACATCTCTTTTAACCCCCCTAGCAGTCTGATTATGTTGATATTTCTGTGCTCAAAGCGGTACATTTTTTTGCATGGAAATATGTCATTTTTTTTATTGTAGGCCTGTAATTTTTAGGAATAACTCACTAGTCTAGTCTAGTAAACATCCTGGGTATGATACAATTTGAAATACGAAATCATAAATTATAATATAATAAATCATAAAAAATAATAATATAATAATAAATTTAATTCAATAATATAATCAAACCAAAAACACTGAAATTTGAAATAGAGCGCCAAGTTCACACATCACTGAGCTTAGTCGCAAAATAGTTTTCAGTGTCCGATGACGAATTTCTACGAATCATTATCACTCAATTCTGCAAGTGGTTCTGATTTACTATCGCTGTTCTCTAGCTGTTCTAAAACCGCTTTTGACCTAAAGGGACGCTTTTTGGACGCCATGGACGTTTCTCAGTTTCAAGACAGAAAGAACAGTAAAAATGCAGGCAGGGCACAGGACAAATCAGTAGTGACAAAATTTATGTGAAATGCTTTGATGCAGTAATATTATACTATGTGTATTTATTGAATGTCACTTTTAAAAATTTTTAAATTTCCCAGCGCTCCGTCCCCCGTACGTCCTGACACTCGCAAGGATGGAACCAGGAAGACAGATGCCGGCATCGGCCGGAGGAGATGGCTGGGGATGCTGCAGGGGGGACATCACGGGAGCGAAGAACAAGGTAAGTGCAAGAGGGATCCCAGAGCAGCTCGGGGTTACCGCTTTTGGTACTGAAACTTAACCCCGAGCTACACTCGGAAATACCGCCAGGGAGGTTAATAGCTTTGGCAGTGAAAAGTGCTCTTTGAGATTTCAGAGGTCTGTTAGACCCCTGATATCTCCTCTGCATTTTAACCTCCCTGGTGATATTCCCGAGTGTAGCTCGGGGTAATGTTTCAGCACCACAAGTAGTAACCCCGAGTTACACTCGGGAATACCTTGTAGTGCTGCTCCGGGATCGCTTCTTCACTTTCTTGTCCTGCGCTCTCGCGATGTCCCTCCTGCAGTGTCCCCGGCAATGTCCTCCGGCGGATGCTGGCATCTGTTTTCTGAGTTCCGTTCCCTGTGACGCCAGGACGTACGGGGGATGGAACTGGCGGGAAATTTGAAAGTTGTAAAAGTGACATTCACTAAATTCACTGAAATCACATAGTAAAACATTACTGTATCAAAGCATTTCACATACATTTTGTCTCTAGTGCTTTGTCCTGTGCCCTGCCTGCATTTTTACTGTTCTTTCTGCCTGGAAACTGAGAAATGTCCATGGCGTCCAAAAAGCGTCCCTTTAGGTCAAATGCGGTTTTAGACCAGCTAGAGAACAGCGATAGTGAAGTAGAATCACTTGCAGAAATGAGTGATAATGATTCGTGGGGAAATTCGTCATCAGACACTGAAAACGATTTTGCGACTTTGCTCAGTGATTTCGTGTATCAAATTTTAACATACCCGGAATGTTTACTAGACTTGTTCGGACAGATTTCAGTGAGCTATTCCTAAAAATTAAGGCCTACAATAAAAAAAATACATAGTTCCATGCAAAAAAAGTACCGCTTTGAGCACAGAAATATGGACATAATCAGATCGCTAGGGAGGCTACCACAGCCGATTAAACACAGAGCAGTTTGATCGGCTGCCCACTGGCTGCTAACGGGTCAGTAAACAAAGATCTGAAACTGGAAGTGACAAAATCCTCATCATTTTTTGGATATTTCACCGCTGTGCTCAGTCAACCGTACTGCTTGCAGCACTTCCAGGGTCCTTGGTTGGACAGGATATACCAGGAACAGCGGCGGGAGGGGGACCCTCTTCCAAGTCCTCTTAAAGTGAACAGGCAGCTGTGGAGTCACTCAGATCATTTTTACCTAAAAGCTGGTCGCTGGCTGTAAAAATTGATACCAGGATCATGGTTGCAGCTGCAGCAATATAACCACTTACTACTGAGGATGTAGAGGTATGTCGTAGTGGCTGGAAGTGGATAATATTCTCTGTTAACGTGAAAACAACTGCTGAGCACTCCTGTGTTTATTCAAGGGGTCCGTAAACATGGGAAACATGTTTATGGGTGGGGTATACATTTTTGACCATTTCTGATCACAGCCATTCATTCAGTCAGGAGAGTCTAGGGGACACTTCTGTTATTATTTCATGATTATAGCAGAAGGGAATGTAAGGCTTACTGAGCTAGCCCTGCGTGAACGTAAGCCATATATCCTTGGCTGGGAAAGGGTTAATAGATTTTTTACTTGTTTAATGTTCTTTAATCTTTCTTGTCCTCACAAGTTGTGTTTCTTGGGACAGAACTTTCATTTGCAAGCAAAGTCAAATAAATAAATGTTATACTGTGCTGTATCAATTGAAGGCACACACAGAAAAGCACTTTCATGTACAATGTTTGTAATGTAGAAACAAAACCTACAAGTCAGGGTAAAGCAACTTGTGTAGCATTCATCTTATGTAATTCATTCAAATGTATGAGAACTTTGCCTGTGTATGGCCTTCGTAAAAGTGCACCTCTATACGGTATTGCTTTCTTAATGTTCCTATTTCTTGTTACAGGGAACCCTTCAAGAAACTCTTGGTACAAGGCCTCATCAAAGGACAAACATTTACGCTTGCATCTTCAGGAAGATATTTGAAGAGAAATGAAGTGGATCTTAGTGGTAATTTGGTTAAAAATATTGAGTAAATGTTTTGCCTATCAACAGAAAATGAGACATAATCAACTTTTGTAAAGGTAGCAGATTGTCTTCATAAAGGTCTTGGAGGTCATGAATTTATAAATCTGTTGTGGTTATAGATAGCGGGTATAATGCTCCCTGGGGTGAGCAACTCTTTCAGATACAGATACCAGTCCAGTGATATAGTGAGGACTAATGGTATGTTTATTTGTGCTGTTTACAAGGCTATATACAGGTGGTGTACAGTGCTCCAAGAATAAACAGTGCAAAACTTAAAAAAAAATAAATCCTAGCAGTGTCTCAGCACTAGCTACACATACAGCCGTGGCCCACATTTTTGAGAATGACACAAATATTAATTTTCACAAAGTCTGCTGCTTCAGTGTTGTTAGATCTTTTTGTACGATGTTACTATGGCATACTGAAGTATAATTACAAGCATTTCATAAGTGTCAAAGGCTTTTATTGACAATTATATTAAGTTTATGCAAAGAGTCAATATTTGCAGTGTTGACCCTTCTTTTTCAAGACTTCTGCAATTCGCTCTGGCATGCTGTCAATCAACGTCTGGGCCACATGCTGACTGATAGCAGCCCATTCTTTCATAATCAATGCTTGGAGTTTGTGTTAATGGGATTAAGGTCTGGTTCTGGTCTCGGACCCAATATTTCGATGTTTTGTTCCTCAAGCCATTAAGTTTTTGCTTTTGCCTTATGGTAAGGTGCTCCATCATGCTGGAAAAGGCATTGTTCATCCCCAAACTGTTCTTGGATGGATAGATGGGAGAAGTTTCTCTTTATATTTGTGTCATTCTCAAAAATTTGGGCCAGCGTTTTAGAAGGAAGAAGTAGTCCCGCAAGACTCACGCTATTGTAAATCCACTAATAGAAAAGTATATGGCAGTCTCAGGCTAGAGTCTAGGCTGAGACTGCCATATACTTTTCTATGAGCGGATTTGCAACAATGTGTGGCTTAAGGGTCTTCTGCTTCACTACGTGCTGATGTTTGGAGCAAAGACAAGCACCGTTCCTGGCCAGTACTCCCAGCAGTCGACGATTGATTGGGATCGTCTAGGAGCCTGAGCAGCACCCACATTTGTACAAGAAAACCTCACTATCAGGCTGTCTAAACCTCCACTAACACAGTATTGCAGTTTTCACTTACTGTTTAGCTCCAACAGTGCATGAAATAGTGGCAAACACAGACTGCTGTCCATCCCTGAAAGAGAAGCCACATTGCATAGGGCCATCAGTCATTGGACAGTTTGCTGCCACCTGTCCGAGGTCCTGGCAATGAAAACAATTTAACATTTCCCCAGTTAGGTCTTCTGGAAGACACGGACTTCCTTGGTTTGGGATGCCAATCTCCAGAGCTGACACCAACCTTTTTCTCCCCTATCTTTTTATCATGTTTACCACCAACTTCCCCTGGAGCAGTCTTACTGGTTGCCAGGGAAAACCATGGCTCTGGGGGGAAAGTCCATGGGGTTGTTGCCACTCAACTTTGAAGGACCAGCTGCTGGCCCACTGTACTCTTACCGCCAAGGTAACACCTGGTTCTGCTAATATTTTCTATTTGACTTTGCCATAATCCAAAGCATCTATCTACTCCAAATCATAGTAAGCCTTCTACAATTGACCGGTTAGTAAGGGGGTGACAGGACCTGCCCAATGTGTTTTAGGCCTGCCTTCCCTTTTGGCAGTTCTTTCAAATATAACCAAAAAGGCCTCCTGAGTTATCATCAGCAGTCAACCCTGACAGAAAGTGCCCAGTATGAATGGCTTAGAAGCTTTCAAGAACACCTGTGGCTTTTGCAAGGGACCTCCATGCAAATGCCTGCACCACCTGTCAACCCTTTCTGTCTTCTGTTTCCTCTTGGTAAGATCTTCTGCATTTGTTCTTGTACAGCATTAATCGGTTTGTTTATTACCTGCATTTCTTCCTGCAGTGTGGTGTTTGCTGTTCTGCAGTGTTGGACAACACCAGTTGTTTTATGATCTCCTTCATTTTCAGTCAATTCAGGTAGTGGCCCTTTAAATAGCAGTTTTTTGCTAACACTGCCTGCAGTCCTCCGTGCTATTTACAAGGCTATATGCAGGTGCTGTACAGTGCTTTAATAATAAACAGTTCAAATCTTAAAACAAATTAAATCCTAGCCTTGTTCCAGCTTTAACTACACACAAGGCAATCCTCACTACCAGGCTGTCCAAGCCTGTCGCTTGTCAACCACCACAAACATTGTTTTGCAGTTAGCTTTAACTGGCATGACCTGTGGGAAGCCTTAGATGTGATTGTTTTTGATATGATGAATTTTTGCAAGCACACTATCTGTTAAACCGCAAATACAGTGACCCTTCTCTTTTACTGTATCTATGCTACGCTTCTGTCTATTTTTCATAATGATACCATAGAAGGACTTGTAATGTTTGGTAAAAAGAGAATGAAAGAGTGATTTTCTGGCAGTTTACCACAAAAGTCATCAATGTTTCTGGGTGCTGTCTATTACTGGCACCACAAAGCCTGTCACTATTTAAGATATTTAAGTTCAAATATTTGAGGGTTTTTTTTCTTAGGAGTCACATCTGCTTTCAGTGTGTAACCCTTTTTATACTTCTGGAATGTATTTGGTTGTTGTGGGCTTTGCAGATACTTTTGATACATAACTTCTAGTCATATCCTTTAACAACTCTTTACTGATTGGTCTTGATCCTGCACCAATATGCTGCATAGATACAAGTTAGTATCCTAAAGAAAAATGTGTAGATAGAGATATTAAATATATCTTTATTAACTTGTTCTGAGGCTTTCATCCGTATCACCATTCACTACTTAGTGATTTACTGATCTGGAATGAATATGTGCTTATTGGGTATAAAAGCACTTGATCTGTACAAACATAAAAATGACTGCTCTGCAAAATTGACCATCAAAGTCAGCATTGACAGCTCACTTTCCTGCCCCCTCAGGTTACCTTTGATATTAATCCATTTGGTTTCTCTCCACACAAGACATAAAAAATGACACTTTTGCAGGCGTTTGAATTGTTTTTTCAGCCTCTTAACACACCTCATAGGCACACATAGGCATTTACACCCATATTAGAAGAGGAACATTTAGAGGCTGAAAAAAGAAAACCAACCCCTTGTGCATTCAGATGAGGAGTGTTTGGGCAGAAAGACTGCTGAGCGTGTCTACTCGTTAAGCGCGATTAGTGCTTGAGAGTTCATCCATTTCAATGACTAGAATAAATTAATATTCTGGCCAGTGGAATGAATAAATGCCCAAATGCCTGATGTGTCTTGATGCTTTTTCTTCCCCTGGAGCAAAGGCGTCCTACAGAGGAAAAAAAAATGCCTTGTGTGAGGCCTTGGTGATGTTTTACACTGGAACGTGGTGTGGGGAAACCCACATTCTGTGTGCAGTTCCCACATCGCTTTAAAAAAGTGCTGTGTCTTTGGTCTTCAGTGGGTATCAGGGTAAAATTAACAACACCCCAAACACAGATAGCAAACACAGTGCATTTGCCTGTACCAGATTGCATGGTACCAAAGTACAATGTAATCCGGTTACTTTTGGTGCAATGCAGTGCGATTTCAGACTATTCAAATGAATAGGCTTATAACTCACTGCACTCGAATCGCACAGGGACACGAACACGTTCTGTGAAATCCCTGTTGTGAACCAGCCCTTAAAGTTGACATGAATGTGAATGTTCGCTCTGTATAAAATTAATATGATTACAGCTAGGATGACAGAGATAAACACAGTATCTGGTGGAACAGTGCCCCTATTAGCCATAAAATGTGAAACCATTAAAGTACTCTGGTCTAATGGAAATACAGGAAATTGTATTAGAGAGGAAAGTTAATTAAATGAACTCTTATGCTTGTAGTGAGAATGCGGCTAATTTGCAATGTCGGACCTGACACTGTGAAAAATATTTAGTGCACTTATCATCCCCTCCAGAAAAAGGTGGTTTGTCTGTATGTCTGACTATCTATCTGTCATTTTGTGGTGTGATAATAAATAATCTCAGTGCATACACTAACTGAATGTTAGTCAAGCCTAACAAAAAGTGGTTAGGCTTAATTACTTAATTACCTAATTTTGATAGAAATGAGCTAGAAATGACCAGACATGCACATTCACGTTTTTTATTAAAAAAAGTTTAATGATTCCATTCCTAAATTAACTTCATACACCAATTGATATTCTTTGGAATTTATTAAAAAAAAACAAACCTTCATCGCATGATGGATATAAATAATAAAGATCCAAAACTTACCAAACAAAAATCCAGTGCAAAGGTGGTGGCAACAAGTGCAAAAACTAATGTGAGGGTGATACTTGTGCATATCATAGCTGTTGTAAACAGACTAAAAAAACAATTGTTTAAAAAAAAAAATGATAGTCTCACTTTGGGACAGAGTATCATTCTGATTGAAATCATATCTTGTGGCAGAATAGAAGACGCTTCACTGAGCTTTACTGGCCCTTATTCGAAAATATTCAGCTATGACCTACTGAGGAGGAATGGCTAATAACTGGTAAAAAATGTTTAATCTTCTGCATGTGCCCAGCTGTTTTGGAAGTTGGACCCCACAAACAGCATCTTTTAATGGAAAGAGTAGTTTTATTGTAACTGCATTTGGGTTATGTGTCGCTTATATGCAAACACTGCTTAGCAGATTGCTTCTTTCTATACGTCTTATTGCAGTAGTTTAAATATGTCTCCAAAACAACTTTCAAAATGTTAATAGTGGAATACTAGCTTGTATGACCAGTCTTTTTTTTTTTAAAGGTAATTGTTTTAGTAAACTAACTGAAACCATCCATATGGATGACAACTGTGTTTTACTCGTAGAATTTTCTTCGTCTTTATAGTAGAGGCACATATTATGTGTGGGGATGAGTTTGCAGACCCTGATGCCAAGAGTGATGAGTTGAGGTTAGCCAGATTGATTGCTGACAGTTGAGCATGTCCCATGAACTGGCATGCTTTGTGCTCTGTAGTGTGGCAATGTAATGTGGCCTAAATCTTCTGTCCCTGGGAAAATGATTCACAAGTCCATGTGACACAGCTAAGACTGTCGTGTTCTGCAAATTTTCCAGAGACTATGTTGGAAATTATGCTTCTGTGCAGCTAGTCTTCAGCCATAGCTTGTTTCACGGCATCCATCTACATGAATTTTAAAACACTGGTGCCTTTATAATGACCCCTGCACAAACAGTATGCTCAGAACCACTGCAAATTGTGCTCACTCCAGTAAAATCCCTAGATTACAGCCTAGTACAAGTCACTTGTTGATGACTGGAACTTCCACAAAGAATAACAGCAGTCCTTCACAGCATGCAGTGAAGATGCAGATGGGGACTACCATTGTGGTGGCTCCGGGCAGAAGGTGCAGTCTAAAACCTAGAAGGGAGGGTTTGTTACGATGCCAGAGGCAGGGAATTTGTGTGATGCATGTTACTTATTTACCTATCCTTCAAAGCCTGCCAGCAGCAAGTGAAGTGGAGGTGTCTTATTAGCAAAATTAGAGGGCACACACATAGGTCATCCACATCTGCTGGTAAACAGAGGCTTCAGCTACAGTCCCTGCATCTTGGCCACATCCCACTGATGAGTTTCACCCTGATTGGGCTTAGTCATAGTGGTTGATCTATGTGGTCTGCGCCCCCTGGATTTTTGTATTGTGTCTGTTCCCTGTTGTAACGTGCTATTTGAGGGGCCACTGTGGGAAGTAAACCAATGGAAGGACAAACAGGAGATGCTTGAGCAGCGCTATTGTAAAGTGAAGGTGTCACCTGAATTATTAGTGCACCTAATTTCTGAGATAAAACCAGTTTTATTCTTTTGATACTTATATTTAGTTAGGCCTATTCAGTTGAATATCTTATGAATGTTGCCTTTATACTTTTGAAATGAGCCAACCGAATAGGATATTATGATATTATCAATGTATTATTGCTAATAATGTTAGATGCATTCATATGCAAATTGCAGTTATCAAAACTGAAATAGAATTAACAAGTCCAGCAAGACATTTAGTTTAGTGTAGGCTTAATAAAACACTTCATACCCTAATGTTGTTTTTATCATTGTGATCTTAAAAGCATTTCAAACCAACTTAATGTTTTTTAATATGTAAAAAGGAGCTGAACCAGTTCATGCTGACACTGGGGAGAAGTTGCAAGTAATATGGGAGAAAATGAGCAAATCCAAGCACAATGGAGTGGATCCTGAGGAAATGGTGGAGAAGTATGGCATTGACACCACTCGCCTATATCTTTTATTTGCTGGCCCTCCAGAGCAAGATATCTTATGGGATGTAAAGAGTAAGTACCTGCTTTAAACATGTTGGAGCTGTCTGTAAGGCAACCCTACTCAAAAATGTGGGGTCTGCTGCTGCTTCCTTCTGAGCATACTATTTGCCTGGCTGTATGGTTTTAATACTGCCTGGGTTATTCACACTGCAGTGTCATCACAGATTGTTTTCTTACTCAATGGCGGAGACACAACACCAATTGGTGTCAATTATAGCTACATTGTTGTTTTCTGGAGGCACAAATACAACCAAAGCTATAACAGGACTTAATGATGAATGCAATGAAGAAAACAAAATGCTACATTGCGGAGGGAAGGCGATAATAACAGATATTAAAACTGAGGCGATTTCGTATTTAACATTATATTTTGCTTTTTACCGTTAAAAAAAATAAGATGAATTTAATTTCCTGTTCAGCACAAAAATATCAGTGATTGTTAACAGTATTCACTAAACTTTGTAATGAATGTATAAACTAATTACAGCATTCTGCTCCAGTCCTTAATTGCTCGTGTCTTTATAATGTGCTGACCAGAGTTTTGTATTTGTGACCTGATAGTGAAGTCTTTAATGTAAATGGGAAAGGGAAATGATAACATATTGTGGCAGACCTGCTCAGATTTTATGATGAAATACTGTGTGGGGCTTTATAACTACCAGACATCTGTTCCGAGCCTGAAATATTCATGACCTGATCTCAAAGTTTATGGTTATGAAAACGCACAATCTCCCTACATTCCACAAGTCAAAAGCATCCGTCTGATGAATCTCTGATTAGCAGTGGTTGTTTTTAGCTGTTCCGAACTCTCAAGGGAGAGCTTTCATTCTTGGTGATTTTGACAGATGTTGCCTGTTCCCACAGTACATGATATTTAGACCTGAAGAAAGTCTATCCTTTTAAGATCACATTTGTCAATAAAGCTGTAGGGAGCCACATGGCTGCCACATTCTACGCAGCTGTCATTAAAGATGACCTTCACTTAAAAGTGAGATACCACTCAACCTCCTCTCCCCCTCCCAGCAAATTCATTTTTGTTATCTTATTCTGACAAGTGTCCGCTATCACTTCCGCAATCTTTGCCTTGGTGAGAATTATCTCAGCTTGGCCCACCTGCAACCTCCTGAGACATGTCATATATTCTAGGAGGCTGCAAAACCAGTTCCACAGAGCTGCTCGGCATGTGCAGCGGAGAACTGGCTGTTAGACTTCAGGAAGTCACAGCTGGCTCCCATATTCAAAATGGCAGCACTCCAGAGCTGCAGCCTAGCAAAGGATTGGCTCCTAGCAAGGCTCCTTGGGCTGGTAAGTGTCTATTTCCTAAAAGTCAGCAGCTTCAGTATTTGTAGCTGGTGACTTTTATATATATATATATATATATATATATATATATATATATATATATATATATATATATATATATATATATATAAAAAAGAATAAAGTTCCTCTTTAACCACTTTCTGTTTGGCCGTTGTACATAAACAGCCAGATAGCTCATTCTTGAGAGCAGGAGGGCAATTTTAAGCATCCTCCTACTCGTGCATGCCCTCTACCATGCACAGAGGTTCAGTGCTATCGATCACGGTCACACCAGCATAATGTCACAAGACCAGTGTAAGCAAGCAACAATGTTCCTGATCACTGCCAACACCAGTACAATGTCACAAGACCAGTGTAAGTTGGAAACCGTGTTACTAAATGCTGTCACACTAGTCCCAATGTGACCTGTTAAATCCTGCAACAGTGTTCCTGATCATTCCCACACCAGACCAGTGTAAACCAGTAACAGTGTTTGTGATCACTGCCACACCAGCCCCAGTGTCACCAAGCTTGATAAGCCATCAACAGTGTTCCTAATTGCTATCACACCAGCAGAAAGCAACAGTGTTCCTGATTGCCTCCACACCAGTGCCAGTGACCCAAACTATTGCAGCCAGCAAGAATGCTTCTTATCATTGCCACACTAGTCCCAAGGTCATCTGACCAGTTCAGCCAGTAACAGTGTTCCTGATTGCTGCCACACCAGTCACAGTGTCACCAGACCAGTATACAGCACCAACACTCTTTCTGATCTCCACCACACCAGTGCCAGTTTCACCGCAGCCAGCAACAATGTCCCTTATTGCTAGCCACACCAGTCCCAGTGTCATCAGACCAGTGTGACCCAACAACAGTGTTCCTGCTCACTGCCACACCGGTGCAGCCATCAACAGTGTTCGTGTTCACCTCCACATCATCCTCAGTGTCACCAGACCACTGCAGCCAGCAACAATGTTCCTAAATTTTAGCCACGCCAGTTTTACCAAAGCCAATGCAGCTATCAACAGTGTCCCTGATCGCCACCACACCAGTGCCTGTAACCCAAACTATTGCAGCTAGCAAGAGTGCTCCTGATTGCTGCTACACCAGTCCCAATGTTACCAGACAAGTGTAAGGCAGCAACAGTGTTCCTGATCACCACCACACCAGTTTCAGTTTCACCAGACTAGTGTAAGCCAGCAATAGTGTTTTTGATTGCTACCACACCAGTCCCAGTGTCATCATACCAGTGTAAGCCAGCAACAATGTTCCCGATCACCACCACACCTTTCTTAGTATCACCAGACAAGTGCAACCAGTAGCAATGTTTCCGGAACACTAGCCACACCAGTGTTAGTATCACCAAAGCCAGTGCAGTTATCAACATTGTCTCTGTTCATCACCACATCAGTACGATGTTACCAGAACCAGTGCAATCAGCAAGAGTGTTCCTGATCTCTGGCACACCAGTCCAGTGTTTCTTCTGCCTCCTGCCTATACTGTCCCTGGTCTGTTTATTGACCAGGTTTCTGCCTTCTGCCTGGATCAATTCTTTGCCTGTTTGCTGACCATGTCTTTGCCTGCCGCCTGAACTGACCCATCTGCACATCCCACTGGTTATGTTCTTGTGAGACACCAGCCTTAGCCATCCTTTCTGGACAACTGCACTCCTAGAACCACAGGAACGTTTTTATTCAGCCTCCTGTACTTCTTGGCCAGTGAACATGGTATTCCTGAGGGCAGCCACAAATGAGCAGGCTAGGCTTTCTTGGCTTATAGGTACGGGGACTGCTGCAGCTACACTAAGCTGTATTCCCTGACCACTTATACAGGAGAGAGCATAACAGTGCACTGTTTTCTATACAGAGTTAGCTGATGTTTGGGACACACAAGATAAAATATCTGGTAGATAATTAGTCCAACCCTGAAAAAGTCTCACATGTGGTATCCCCATACTTGGGAGGAGTAGCAGAATGTGTTTTGGGGTGTAATTGTAAGTATGTCTATGCTGTTTGTAAGAAATCATTTGTTAAAATTACAACTTTATGAAAAAAAAACTTTGGAGGTGTTTGTACTATACTGGCATTTTAAGGCCTCAAGAAATGAGATAGAACATCGAGATTGATATATTTTATATATATATATATATATATATATATATATATACTATCATTTGTAGATTGCATGTCTTTTAAAGAAACTAAATAATATACACTTATTTATTTTTCAGGTTTTTTTTGCTAAAGAAATGTAGCAGAATATATTTTGCTGTAAATTTATGAACAAAAATTATTTATGTGCAACATTTTATAGCAGAAACTAAGGGAAACAGTTTTTTATTTTTATTTTAATTTATATAATTAAAAGAACAAAAACACAGGGATGATTAAATACCATCAAAATTACGTTCTATGGGTAGAGTTAGACATGTGTCTAAATCTCCTTAGCCTTTGAAGCCCGATCTGCATTTGTATATTGCTCCACTGCCTGTGAATCACAATTGCACCACAACCATGTGTATTACACTTTTTTTGCGGGGCATTTGCAGTGCTTCCTCATTTACTTGAATGTGTAGCGTTTGGAGGACTTGCCCCCCACTGATCACTACATGTCGGGTGAACTATGTCTTGGTCGTGATGCATCACAGCTGCGGCATGTAAACATCCTTGTCAGCTGCCTATTGCAGGTTAAGGGGGGCGGTTAGCGTGCAACAGAAATACTGCACAACCGCTCATTTTTGCCACCCCTCCCTCAGCCGGAAGTCTAAACAAAACCTATCTGTCTCCAGTAGGTTGTGTAAGTTACTTTTCTGATTAGTTTCTAGTCCCTTTAATTCCCAGGAAGGGGGAAATGGCATACAGTTTAACTATATAGTGGTGTATCAATTAAAGTATAACTTTTAGTTTTAGGTAGAGAGGGATTAGAACACCGGTCTTGTTTATATTTCTGTCTCTACCCCAGTTAGGGAGATAACCCCTATTTGCTCTGTTTACCCTTATCATTAAAAGTGAAAGTAAAAGAAAATCCCAAATTTTGAGTTGTCCCCAGAAAAGTAATAGAAGGAAAATTTCCAATGGGGACACTAGTTCTGGTAACTTGGGGGGGCCCAATGCATTCCCTTACTTTGCAGGGTTTCCTCTCACTTACTGTTTTAGCTATGGAAAGTACCGTAATTCTTCTCAATGGGACATGGATGACAATAAAACCTGACGAGTTATAACCCTCTTTTACTCTAGCCAAAATGAAGTGAATTATAATACAGTTTGCATTTGATTCATTTTTTTTTTTTTTTTTTTGCACAGCCGATGCATTACCTGGAGTACAAAGATGGCAGGCTCGAGTGTGGGCTATAACCAGCAAGTTTATTGAAGCCAGAAAGCCTTCAGTTGTTCCTGATCCCAAGCTTCTTAATAAGAATGACATTGCAGAGGCCCGGAAAATTTGGCAAAAAAAGAACTATATCGTTTCTGAGGTAACCAGTTATCCATGGGCCACAATGGCTTTCACTTTAGTCCTTGTCACACCTCTTTAAATTATGTATGTAAATTGAACATATGAATACAGTGCTAACACCAAGAGGTACCTTTATCCTTTCTCAGTTGTGCCCCAAGACATCTAAAACCAATGGTGTACTACCCTTCAAGACTCCTGCTAGTGTCTAGGTACAGATTTCTTCCTTCTATTGGCCAACACTACCAAAAAGTGGTAAATCATACATGCTGTATATGTATTCACTTTTTTTTTCATTTTAGGGATAGAGATTATTTTATACATATAGGGAAAGTTGTAATATGCATGTATTATGATAATTGTTTCCACATAGACCCACTTTTTATTTAATTGTAAAAGATGTGGATGTGTGAGGTTTCATGATATTCAAAAAATCAAGGCGGGGCATTTCTGCACTTTAGGTAAACATTGTCAGAATTCAAATACAATCCTGAAAGTCGGTTTGTCATTATATATACAGTTGTGTTCAAAATAATAGCAGTCAGACATCACTAACCTGATCAATCACTGTTTTTGGTAGAAATGATATTTCTACATGGCAAATAATTTACTAGCAGGTGTAGTAGAGTAATAGAAATCCAACAGACCCAACAGTCATGACATGCATGCTGCTGATTCTGTGTAATTGAATCACTAATTGAAAGGGGCATGTTCAAAATAATAGCAGCGTGGAGTTCTATTAGTGAGGTCATTCATTCTTTGAAAAACAGGTGGCAATTATTGCCCTTATTTAAGGAAGGAAGGCAGCAAATGTTGTACATGCTGGTTACAGTGCATTTCTCTCTGAAATTCTGAGGAAAATGGGTAGTTCCAGACATTGTTCAGAAGAACAGCGTACCTTGATTAAAAAGTTGATTGGAGAGGGGAAAACATATAAAGAAGTGATGTACAGCAGTTCTCAGAAACAGTGCTTATACAACTAAATATTATTTAAGTGATTTAAAGGAAAGCAAAATCTTCAAACACTTTTCAGTTTATATAGTGAATGTTTGAGTTTGTAAAGAAGAATACAAACACTGCTATTTTTTTGAACAGTCTAATATTCACCTTTCTTCAATTTTTTTAGAAGAACAACACAAATTTGATATATTTTTCTTCATGTTTTGATTTTGAATAGAATGTGTAGTGTTCCCAAAGCATTTGTGTGTATGGAAATAAAAGCTATTAGAAGGATTTTAAGCTTTATTCACTTTTTTCAACACACTGCTATTATTTTGAACACAACTGTATATATTCATTCATTGTAAACATACAAAGGACCTATATTGTGCTAGTTGTGCCAAAAAAGGCAAGCTGTGGTCAAAGGAATAGTCACCAGTAATGCCTGTAGTCTCCCTGAAGCTGATATTTTGGACCAAGAAGCAGGGTTGTCATCCATCAGTAAATTTACAGACAGTTTGTAAAAATAAGTGATTTTTACACCTGTCTATAAATATCAGGGGCTGATAATTTGTCATGCAGTGTGGACTTTTGTAAGTGTAAACCAGTCAAATTACTTGTTATAGGTATTGTCAGTTTTTCCATATTGTGTTTATACTGTTATTGATTGCAAACGTCCCATCAACATCTTGGAACTAAAGCCATCAGATTGTCTCTACAACACTGGACTTTCCTTCTGCAAGGTCACCCAGTCAGGGTACAATCAGATAATGCCAAGCAGTGGCCTATATAAGCCATCAGATAAGCACCAGGTTTCCATAAAAGAAACAAGGATACTCTCCTGGACAGAAACTCAAATTCTAGCTCTCTCAGCCATTTGCATGCCTAGAGTATATAATTGGCAGGTAAACTTCCTAAGCCGATTCTGCCTAGACCCAGAGGAGTGATCTCTGTACCAGAGATCTCTCAAAATCTGTCAAAGGTAACCAGATATGGACATCCTGGCCTCTAGGTTAAACTACAAGCTAAACAAATTTGTACTCAAGGGAAGGAACCCTCTAGCATTTGCAGTGGATGCACTAGTGATTCCTTGGGCTCAATTCAAGCAGGTGTATAGTTTCCCTCCAAATACTATCTTCCCTCAACTGCTGCACAGGATAGAGGTTGAAGGGGTTCATGTCATTCTCACCACACCAAATTGGCCAAGAAGAACATGGTGCACAGACATGCTTGGACTTCTGGTGGATGAGCCTTGGCCTCTTACAAACAGACCAGATGTACTGGTCCAGGGCCGCTATTCCATCTTGTTTCTCAGTTGCTGGCTTTAACGGCATGACTGTTGAAACCCAAGTTCTAAAGGACAGGATTATTTCTGATTTGTGCTACTCAAGGGTAAGAAAATCCAACCTCTTTTTATTGGCTTTTCCTCAGTCAGGTCTTGACCAATGCCTGGCCATGTGGGCCCTCAAGGGACACATTTCTGCTTTATCCATTTTATTCTAGAAACCTTTTGTCTTGCAATTCCTCATCAAAGCACTTCTGGGATTTATACAGTGTATAGTTTATATATTTATTGGGATATATACAGTGCCTTGAAAAAGTATTCATACGCCTTGAAATGTTCCATATTTTGTAATGTTACAACCAAAATTGTAAATGAATTTTATTGGGATTTTATTGTATGTGATAGACCAACACAAAGTGGCACATAATTGTGAAGTGGAAGCAAAATGATAAATGGTTTTCAACATTTTTTTACAAATAAATATCTGAAAAGTGTGGTGTGCATTTGCATTTGTATTCAGCCCCCTTTACTCTGATACCCCTAACTAAAATCTAGTAGAACCAATTGCCTTCAGAAGTCACCTAATTATTAAATAGACTCCACCTGTGTGTAATGTAATCTCAGTATAAATACAGCTATTCTGTGAAGCCATCAGAGGTTTGTTAGAGAACATTAGTGAACAAACAGCATCCTGAAGGCCAAGGAACACACCAGACAGCTCACGGATAAAGTTGTGGAGAAGTTTAAAGCAGGGTTAGGTTATATCAATCTATCATCCCAAAATGGAAAGAGTATGGCATAACTGCAAACTTACCAAGACATGGCGGTCCACCTAAACTGACAGGCCGGGCAAGGAGAGCATTAATTAGAGAAGCAGCCAAGAGGCCCATGGTAACTCTGGAGGAGCTGCAGAGATGCACAGCTCAGGTGAGAGAATCTTTCCACAGGACAACTATTAATCGTACACTCCACAAATCTGGCCTTTATGGAAGAGTGGCAAGAAGAAAGCCATGGTTGAAAGCCATAAGAAGTCCCATTTGCAGTTTGTGAGAAGCCATGTGGGGAACACAGCAAACATGTGGAAGAAGGTGCTATGGTCGGAAGAAACCAAAATTGAACTTTTTTGACTAAAAGCAAAACGTTATGTGTGGCGGAAAACTAACACTGTACATCACCCTGAACACACCTTCCCCACCGTGAAACATGGTGGTGGCAGCATCATGTTGTGGGGATGCTTTTCTTCAGCAGGGACAGGGAAGCTGGTCAGAGTTGATGGGAAGATAGATAGAGCCAAATACAGGCAATCTTAGAAGAAAACCTGTTAGAGTCTGCAAAAGACTTGAGACTGGGGCGGAGGTTCTCCTTCCAGCAGGACAACGATCCTAAACATACAGCCAGAGCTACAATGGAATGGTTTAGATCAAAGTATATTCATGTGTTAGAATGGCCCAGTCAAAGTCCAGACCTAAATCCAATTAAGAATCTGTGGGAAAACTTGAAAATTGCTGTTCACAGACGCTCTCCATCCAATCTGACAGATCTTGAGCTATTTTGCAAAGAAGAATGGGCAAAAATTTCCCTCTCTAGATATGCAAAGCAGGTAGAGACATCCCCAAAAAAGACTTGCAGCTGGAATTGCAGGAAAAGGTGGTTCTACAAAGTATTGACTCAGGGGGGCTGAATACAAATGCACGCCACACTTTTCAGATATTTATTTCTAAAAAATATTGAAAACCATTTATCATTTTCCTTCCACTTCACAATTACGTGTCACTTTGTGTTGGTGTATCACATAAAATACATTTATGTTTTTGATTGTAACATGACAAAATGTGGAAAATTTCAAGGGGTATGAATACTTTTTAAAGGCACTGTAAATCCCCCAATTCAGCCTCCTGTGTTGCTTTGGGATCTCACTTGGGGCTCACTGTACTTCAGAGAATTCCCTCTAAATGAATTAGAGATAATATGCTGGGAGACCTCACTTGTAAGTAGAGATGTTACATTTCTGGAAATTTTTAAGCTATGAGATTTTTTCCAGAAAAAATGGAAATTTTTGGAAAAATTGAAAAAAAATATCAGTGTTGGAGTAGTTTTACAAGTTGAAAAGAAGCGTGTTCAAGGAGTTTAAAAGCTTCCTGCCAATATGCATTTTTAGTTATTGACAATGCTGATCTAGAAACTTCTATTGCTCTTGCAAAAGTCTGATCAGCTTTCTCCTGATTTTCAGGTGTTATTTTATCTATAAATTAAGTTATTGTGTATTTTTGTGAGGCAGTAGTTTGTAAAACTCCCTTACCTGAATCATTTTGTAAAGCACTGCGCAAATTGTTGGTGCTATATAAATCCTGTATTATAATAATAATACTTGAAGGAGCTGCTGGTGATGAAACACTTTGTGAGGGTCCAGAAGCAGCAGAAAGAGAAATTTTCTGGAATGAGAACTCTGGAGGAAAAAGCACTCTTATTATGGTCCTTATTATTTATTTTCATAAAGTATTTTAATGTCTTTAGGGCACCTCTTGGTATGCCATGGTATGTTTTGCCATCCTTGTAGAATTTGGAAAAATAATATTTCTTCTCATGATATTTGCAAATTGCAGCTTTGTTCTCAGCAGAAATTGCACTGTGGAAATGTTTCCAAACTCTAGATGTTGGTCTCACCATTTTACTGAAAGGAGGAAAAGAAAAAACAATTTGCTGACCAGCCTATAGGTTAACGTTATGCTGTGGAAAACATTAATACTAATTATTTAAAATTTAATAAGGTAAACAAATTTGTTAAACAGAAATTTTCATCTACTGTATCCCAACAATCACCCAACTGTAAGAGGTACACAATGGAGCCCACAAGCAAACAAAACTGATGCCTTTGCTTTGTAGTGCCCCTTAGTGGCAGAAATGCATATTTCTCTTGCTGGAGAACTGCATTGAGAAGTGCATTATTTCTTTAAATTGTATTCCAGGGCTTCAGCTGAAAGAACTTGTAATAATTTAAGATTTTATATAAAGTCTCAGAAATCAATCATTAACATCTTCATGTTATATAGTTTGAATGCCATGTCATAGATATATTATTCATCATTGCATCTTTCTTTCCTTTTTTCTTTTTTTTTTCCAGAAAAAAAAAAATACTTTAGAAAAAAAAGAATCTTTTTTTTTTTTTTTTTCTAATTTATTTGGGTTTTTTCCTGGACTTCCCATCTCTACCTGTAAGGTTGCTTTCCTGGTAGCCCTTACATCTGTTTTCAGTGGGCAACTCTTTCCTGTAAAGAGAACTTACACAAGATCAAAGAGGTTTTGAGACCAAAACTTTACTTTCTGCCCAAGGTTGTCTCTCCTTTTCACTTCAGTGAGGACATTTTTCTTCCCTTTATCCTGCCCCAAAACATGACAAGTTACTCTACATGCTTAGATGTGGTCAGCACTGTCAGGGTCAGCTACCTGCAAGCATCAGCATCTATTCGCAAGCCCGAGTCCCTCTTTTGTCCTGCATGTGGATGTTATTAGAGGGTATCCTGCTTCTAATTCCACTATTGCTGGTTGGATCAGGCAACTCAAAGAGCATACGCCCTTTGGGACAGAGTTTCTCCTTTCCCTGTTAGAGTCCTTTCAACAGGGCAGCTGGTATCTTTGTGCTTTTCAGCTTTTCCCAGATCTGCAAGGCCACAACCTTGTCCTATGTTCTGCCAGGTGGATGTTCAGACCAAGGCTAAAGCAAGCTTTAGCCACAAAGTGCTTTAAGCTGTCACCTGAGTTTTTTGTTTGAGTTGAAACTTGAAACTTTGTTTTCTTGTGCACTTTGTCACCTGGCTGACGAAGGGGCCCTGTGAGGACCTGAAATGTTGCCGCTGTACATAATATGTGACCACTAAATAAAGCTTTGGACCCTTCTGAGGACTTCTTGGTGTGCTGGTGACATTCTTCCTCTTGAATTATTGGTGGTTCCCAGCCCATAGTCACTGTAGCACACAACACTACTAAACAGCCATCTGCAGGAACGTATTCGTTGGGAAAACTGCAGTTGTATCTGTATTTTGGCTTCCCTGAACGGCACCCCTGACAGCTGCCTATTATTATAAAAGGGGTCATTAATCCTGGTGTAACCTGGAGAACGTTGGGGCACCACATTCACTGATCAGTTTGATCCTGATTTTCATTCTGCAACCAAATGGCATTTGGTGGAACAACTACATCTCAAGGTGAAAAATTCTCCAGAAGCGTGTATAGCCAGAAGGGGATTGAGGCAATCCTCTTTCCACCGGACACTGACGAGGCTTTTGGATCTGACGCTCAAATGATTGAGAGACATTAAAAGTCTCAAGAAGTGACAGCTTGATCTCGAATTACATGGACAAACCTTGTCCAAATATTACAGAGAAAGAAAAATCCCAAGGGGTTTTCGAATTAAAAATCAACCAATGATAGGCTTACACAAACTCGAGTTTTGCAAGACGTGTGAAATATCTACCCAGAACTCACTGAATTACATGCTTCTGGTCATAGAGGAGGTAATGGTCAAGTTTTGCCAGGTCAACCATAAACTGACTGCTCTCGAACTTTCACTACAGGACAAAGGCAAGTAAAATGCGTTCTTTACAAGATATTGATAAAGAGATTGTTGCATATACTGCGCACCAGCGACAATCCAAATGTGATAAGCTTAAACAGGTGAACCTTGATTACCAGGAGGGTAGAGTTTATTTGTGGTTGACTGGCAATACCAGACACAATGTCAAAAATGACTTGAACTCTTCGATCAACATTGGCCGCTCGAATGGATGGATCTCCATGCATACAGCCGAGTTTCTGATGGACAAAATCCAAGACTACTGGTAATTTATTGGTTACCCAAAATCCATAAGGGTACCAACCTCCTCAAATTCATCCCCATTGTGTACGGATCTGGCTCAGTTACCCAGCCCCAGGCACAATGGCTTGACTTTCATCACCTCTGGTGAAAAGTTTGCCAGCACGTCAGAGAAACATGTAATTTTCTCGATAAACTTGGGAGATTCTCGACGTTTGATACCAACTGGTGATTAGCAGTCATTAATATTTCATCCTTATATACAAGCATACCTAACGTAGCTGGTCTAACAGTGGTTAAACTTTTCTAAGCCAAATCAACTGCCTTGAGTCTTCCAATCCATTATCTGTTTGAATGTTTACATTTTGTTTTGGAGCATAATTTTTATGCATTTGAGAGAACAAAATATGCCCAAATACGAGGCACAGCCATGGGCAGCTGTGTAGCCCACTTATTTGTTAATCTGGTTGTAGGATACATGGAAGAGTGTGACACCATCTTCTCTGACCATGCAAGATGTTGGTTAATATACATTGATGATATTTTCCTGATTTGGGAAGGTGGTGAACCTGATTTCTTTTCATTTGTTGATTGAGTGGGATTTTCCCTGGTATAGCTTTTAATCCCAGGATAAACACTTGCAGCATCACTTACGTTAATGTGATGATCAATGATAATGGGTTACTTAACATTACAGTCTTCACGAAACCAACATAAAGAAATACCTTGCTCCATTACCGGAGTGCACATCTCAGGCACCTCCTAAACAGTCCCACACTTGACCAGGCCCTGACTAGAGCCACCACAGATTGTTGTAGAACCTCAAGGACTTGGGATAGACCACTGTTCATACACAAGTTGAATTGTGAATTTGTCCATATTAGAGGTATAGCCTCACGTAACCTCCTTATTCTTAAAGCTGATGACACCCTGGCGACAAGTTTGAAGAACCCACCATTATTGGTTCATAAACGAGGAAGGTCCCTGAGAGACTTTCTGGTCCAGGCGGACCCTAGACCTAAATGTGCCAAACCTGCCTCCAGGCTATCACAGAGACAGGGTTGTTACAAATGTCACAACTGTATTGTCTGCAGTTCCATGATTTGCAGTGAAAATTTGACACATCCGCATATCGGCAGGTTTTACTGAATACAGAATTATCTCAATTGCAACAACGAATATTGTGTGTACATCTTAAAATGTCCATGTGCTTGTGTATATGTAGGTAAGATGATTGGCCCCTTTAACTGGAGGTTCCAGAGACAGGAGCGACATAATAACCTGTGGCAGTACATTTTGTTACAGAAAAAATATCAGGTTCATGAACTGAGGGGCATGGTAATTGAGCATGTTGACCATCTTACACAAGGGGATGACCGCAATTGTCTCCGCCTACGCATGGAGGTGTACTGGATTTATACTCTTAATACTTACAGCCTGGGGGCCTTAACTCTAATTTATCTTTCACCTGCTTCCTTGATGAGAGATGATGTGTTAAAGTGCATTCAAGACTGAACTTTGTAGATACTTCTCTTTTCTTCTCCTACTTCACCTTTTTGTCTATTTGTCCGCATTCTTCTTTCCGTTTCTACATCTCTTTTCCTTTCTATCCTTATAATTTCTGTTTAATTCTATTTAATTTTCTTTTTTTCCGTAATTTCCTTCGTTTCTTGCTTGTTCTTGATTTTTCTCATACTTTCTATTTTATTTATTTTTTCTGTATTTTTTTTTGCTGTATTATTTTTCTTTTCCTTTTTCTTCTTTTACTTTTTGTTTTATTATTTGATTGGAGGACTGTGTCCAACCATTGCAGACTGCGGCCCAGATCTCCTGGAAAGCCTTTCCCGAGCACTCTGTGAAGATGGAGGATAGACAGCGTCAGAATAACATCAGGCTTGTGGGCTTTCCAGGAGGGGGCAGAGGGCAGAACATTCGAGAATTTCCTGGAGAAATGGCTCAGGGATAACATGGATCCCGCTACCTTTTCCCAGTTGTTTTCCATTGAAAGGGCCCATCGTATTCTTGTCCAGGCCCTGCCAGCAGGGGCGATTTTTCACCCCACGATTGCACGATTGTTTCCATGACCGGGAAAATATTCTTCGAGCTGCATGGGCAAATCCTGAGTTGATGTATAATGGCAACCGTATTTCCTTGTGTCCTGATTCCTCTGTGGCTACTTTCTACATGTGAGGAAACGACTTTATGATCAAAATCTAATTTACCTGGCTAAATTGAGGGTGGTGGATCGGGGCAAAGTGCATTTATTCAACACACCTACTGAGGACTCTCAGTGGCTGGATACAAGAGGTAGTCCAAAGGCAGGGCACTCTCCTAGGCCCCCATTATGCTATTTTTCATCTTGCTTCTCTGGTACAGCTTTAGTTTTATGGCTGGGAAGTTTGAACCTGGATACTTTGGACCTGCTGCACATTGTTTGATTTTTTTTGAATTTCAGATTGTTTGATTTTTATGCATTTACAGTGCATTTTTCTCCTCCCCAGTATTTTGTGTTTGAGGCATTTGGAAACTATAAACTCTTGTTATCTGGACTGTCGGGGACTGTGGGGTCCCTTCTGGGATCTCACCACCTCTCCTGCTTACTGTTTTCTTGTTATGGGTACAAAGCACTTGGCATGTTGGGGCTGGGTGCAGGGTGGGTGGGTCTTTGGTGTTAGTTTAATTTTCTTCATGGGTCCTAAGAATGTGTATACTATGCTGGGGGCTCTCCCCTTCTGCTTTTGTATATTCCCTTCTGTGTTGTATTATTTGGTGGTTGTAGGTGTCTTGAAACCCTTGATCTCTGTGCAATGTATAGATTCTTTTTGGCTGACTTAAGATGGCGCTAATTTTAAAATTGATGCTATGGAATGTCCGGGGCCTTAATTTCAAATTTAAATGTTCCCTTGTGTTTAATTATCTCAAGAAATATAAACCACATATTGTTTTCCTTCAGGAAACACATTTGCAGGGATCTAGGGTTCTATCTCTGAAGAGAGCAAATATTGCTGGTTCCTACCATGCCACGTATTCCTTTTACGGCGGAGGAGTGTCTACTTTAGTAACAAAGGCGTTACCTACAGTGGAGATCGAAAGTTTGGGCACCCCAGCTAAAAAATTTGTATTAATGTGATAAAGAAGCCAAGGAAAGATGGAAAAATCTCCAAAAGGCATCAAATTACAGATTAGACATTCTTATAATATGTCAACAAAAGTTAGATTTTATTTCCATCATTTACACTTTCAAAATAACAGAAAACAAAAAAATGGCATCTGCAAAAGTTTGGGCACCCTGCAGAATTTATAGCATGCACTGCCCCCTTTGCAAAGCTGAGACCTGCCAGTGTCATGGATTGTTCTCAGTCATCGTCTGGGAAGACCAGATGATGTCAATCTCAAAGGTTTTAAATGCCCAGACTCATCTGACCTTGCCCCAACAATCAGCACCATGGGTTCTTCTAAGCAGTTGTCTAGAAAACTGAAACTGAAAATAGTTGACGCTCACAAAGCTGGAGAAGGCTATAGGAAGATAGCAAAGCGTTTTCAGATGTCAGTATCCTCTGTTCGGAATGTAATTAAGAAATGGCACTGATCAGGAACAGTGGAAGTTAAAGCAAGATCTGGAAGACCAAGAAAAATATCAGACAGAACAGCTCGCAGGATTGTGAAAAAAACAATTCAAAACCCACGTTTGACTGCACGATCCCTCCAGAAAGATCTGGCAGACACTGGAGTTGTGGTACACTATTCCACTATAAAGAGATACTTGTACAAATATGGTCTTCATGGAAGAGTCATCAGAAGAAAACCTCTTCTACGTCCTCACCACAAAAATCATCGTTTGAACTTTGCAAATGAACATATAGACAAGTCTGATGCATTTTGGAAACAAGTTCTGTGGACCGATGAGGTTAAAATTGAACTTTTTGGCCGGAATGAGCAAAGGTACGTTTGGAGAAGAAGGGGCACAGAATTTAATGAAAAGAACCTCTGTCCAACTGTTAAGCATGGGGTAAAATCAATCATGCTTTGGGGTTGTGTTGCAGCCAGTGGCACAGGGAACATCTCACGAGTAGAAGGAAAAATGGGTCCAATAAAATTTCAGCAAATTTTGGATGGTAACTTGATGCCATCTGTGAAAAAGCTGAAGTTAAAGAGAGGATGGCTTCTACAAATGGATAATGATCCTAAACACACCTCGAAATCCACGGGGGATTACATCAAGAGGCATAAACCGAAGGTTTTGCCATGGCCTTCACAATCTCCTGACCTCAACATAATTGAAAATCTATGGATAGACCTTAAAAGAGCAGTGCGTGACAGACAGCCCAGAAATCTCAAAGAACTGGAAGACTTTTGTAAGGAAGAATGGGCAAAGATACCTCAAACAAGAATTGAAAGACTCTTGGCTGGCTACAAAAAGCGTTTACAAGCTGTGATACTTACCAAAGTGGGCAGTACAAGATATTAACTCTGCAGGGTGCCCAAACTTTTGCAGACGCTTTTTTTTGTTTTCTGTTATTTTGAAAGTGTAAGTGATGGAAATAAAATCTAACTTTTGTTGACATAAGAATGTCTAATCTGTAATTTGATGCCTTTTGGAGATTTTTCCATCTTTCCTTGGCTTTTTTATGCACATTAACACAAATTTTTAGCTGGGGTACCTAAACTTTCGATCCCCACTGTATATCAGTGCAAACTATTAAAACTGACCCATATAGCCAGTTTGTCATTTATTGAGGAGACTTTAATGCAGTGTTGGATCCCTTTCTTGATTGTAGGGGGGAGTTCCCGAATTTTCCCACCCCTTTTGCGCTATGGTTGTGTACAGGGGCAGACTGACAACTCATGGGGCCCCCGGGCAATAGGGGATCATGGGGCCCCTGTGTCCTTGCCAAAACTCAAAAAAGCCTATGAAAAAGGTACCAGGGGCATCTCATGGGGCTCCCTACTGACCCCGGGCCCTCGGGCAGTGCCCGAGTTTCCAGATGGTCAGTCCGCCCCTGGTTGTGTACACATGGTTTTCAGGACATTTTGAGATTCAAACATCCGGATGTTAGAAAGTACTCTTGTTATTATGAGACTCACAAAACTTTATCGAGAATTGACACTGTACGTGCGGAGGTTTGAACTCAGACCCTGTGGTACATACAGTGGGGCAAAAAAGTATTTAGTCAGCCACCAATTGTGCAAGTATGTCTTCCATTTTCTAATTATTGCTCCCACAGTTGATTTGTTCACACCAAGCTGCTTGCTTATTGCAAATTCTTCCCAGTCTGGTGCAGGTCTACAATTTTGTTTCTGGTGTCTTTTGACAGCTCTTTGGTCTTCACCATAGTGGAGTTTGGAGTGTGACTGTTTGAGGTTGTGGACAGGCGTCTTTTATACTGATAACAAGTTCAAACAGGTGCCATTGATACAGGTAATGAGTGCAGGACAGAGGAGCCTCTTAAAGAAGAATGTACAGGTCTGTGAGAGCCAGAAATCTTGTTTGTTTGTAGGTGACCAAATACTTATTTTCCACCATAATTTGCAAATAAATTCTTTCCAAATCAACCAATGTGATTGTCTGGCTTTTTTTTCTCATTTTGTCTCTCATAGTTGAGGTCTACCTATGATGCCAGTTACAGGCCTCTCTCATCTTTTTAAGTGGGAGAACTTGCACAATTGGTGGCTGACTAAATACTTTTTTGCCCCACTGTATCTGTATTAAAGGCATTATCTCTGACTCGTTTCCTGTATATAGGGGGAACAGACAGGGGTGCCTTCTATCACTGCTCCTGTTCGCACTGGCCATTGAGCCACTGGCTGCGAAATTAAGGGAGGTTGTTAGAGTTTGAGTATAGGTCAATTGGAAGAATGCGTGGCTCTCTATGCGGATGACATGTTATACCTGCAGGACTCTGGTTCTTCTCTAACTGCTGGCTTTTAGGTAATACAGGAGTCTGGATATTTTTCCGGGTTTTTTATCAATTGGTCTAAATCCTCCCTATTCCATATTGATAATATCCCTGGCACTAAGGGGCCATGTCCCATAACGCTGGTTACCTCCTTCCGGGTATCTGGAGGTAATGGTACAATTACCAGTCTCTAAATTCATTCATAACAATGTGCTTCCGGTCCTGGAGGCGTTTTAAGGACAAATTCAGTCGATGGCAAGCTTTACCCCTCACTCTGATGGGGCATAATAATTTATTTAAATCTATTTTCCTCCCTAAATTTGTATATATATTGTCCAATTCCCCTATGTTTATCCCCCAACGCATTTTCCAAGCCATTGTGATTAGGTATTGATGACTTTCCTGTGGGGTTCTCATGCTCCCAGACAGTCCTTGGCAACTTTAAATTTACCTTTAGATTTGGGAGGTTTGGCACCTCTGGATTTACAAGGATATTATTTTGCTTCTCAACTAATTTACCTTCATTGGCATTTTTCCCCCAAATTTCACATGGGACTGGAGGCAGTTGAAGCCACTTCCTATGAGTCACTGACTAATCTCCACTATAGGAAAATAACCCCTGGAGGGGAGAGAATAGAGGTTATGAATCTACCTGGGAAAATCTTTAAATTATGTTCATGTATCATACCGGGTATCTCCTTCCGTAGGTCTCCCAATAATCCCATATGGATCAATCTTTCCTTGGGGGAATTTTACATTTTAGCGTCAATGAGCCACAGGTCCTGCCACCACTGGCAGCAAAGTTCTCAGCAGCCCGATGCCTGGATACCTCATGGCGAAATCTTCCGCTTGCTAACAATATATGGATTCTATACTATAAACATCTTTAAAAATAAAAATAAAAAAAAATTATTTAACAGTAATAAATATAATAATTAAATAAAGTGCATTCCACAATTAAAGTACATCAACAACATTCACAGTCCAACAAAACCATTACATCAACATTCACAGTCCAACAAAACCATTATAAAGTGCTTCAGTAAAGAATTAAAGTAAAAACAAAATTTAAAAATATGAAGGAATGTGATCCAACCAATGTCCCCAAACACAGACGATTCCAAAAGATCACATGGTGATCACCGCATTCAAACACTGGTCCTCTCCCAAGAATCTCCTTGTGGTAATCTGTTCTCCTTATAATGCATACTCCTTAATTGAATAAGGAACTGGCATATGTTAACCCTCCACCCATATATGTCAGTGTATACCACTATTCAGTTTTCAGTTCAACTTCAGGGCGTCATACAAGAGGGCATGCAGAAAATCAATGCCCAATACATCTTTATACAAGCTAAAAGTGAGTACATAAAATCACACTCACATGAAATTGTGCTATTTCCCAGTACAAACAGGACAGCATGATCATCCATAGAGATATCCACACCGCTTCCTCCTTCCAGGTATGCACGTGCAGTCTCTAAGTACATGATGACTTCACAGGATCCCAACTCCACCCAATTCTCTTTGTTATAGTAACTTTGTCAGGAGTGATATTGCTTGGATATGTCCTATGATCTAAAAATACAAGTGGTGTACTGTACAATTAAGATAATAGGAATTTTTACTTAAAGTGTTACTAAAGGCTGATTTAAAAAAAAAAATTAAAATAACAAACATGTTATACTCACCTGCTCTGTGAAGTGGTATTGCACAGAGTAGGTCCGATCCTGCTTTTCTAGGGTCCCCAGCCAGCAATCCTGGCTCCTCTTCTTTGTGTGTCCCCATAGCAAGCTGTTTGCTCTGGGGACACATGCTGCATGCTTGCTTCTGATTTGTGTGTCTTTGGAGCCGCACTCTATAGACACACACAGCGAGACTTAGCACCATCCCCCCACTTCCTCTTCACCGCATTTGATTGACAGAAGCAAGATCCTTTGGCATCTGCTGCTGCTCGAGTCCCTGTGTGAAGAGGAAGCAATGGGAGAAAAGATGCAGCCACGCACAGCGCTGATCTCTTCTCTCCTCTCTTCCCCTTCACACAGGGAAGGGGAAACATATGGAAACTAAGAACGTTTTTTTACCTTAAAGTGGACCTTCAGTCATTTTTTAACTTTCTGTACATGAAATCTTCTGCCCCTGATGTGCCATCATTGAAAATACCTTATATTATTCACTTCTGCCTTGACAGCTTGTCATTTGCCTAGGCGAGTGACGTGGTTTGCTGCATTCACGCTGGCACCTGGGATAGAATCGTCCCGTATCCCAGGAGTCACTGCTTTTTTTTTTTTTTTGCTTTTTCACTCTCATGAGAGTTTGCTGCTGGATGAATGGGGGTGGGGAGACTGGAGGAGGGATGTGGGAAGGCAGAGGAGCGCCAAAGAGGGCTGGAGGGGGCCAGATGAGGGCAAACATAGGAGGAGACGTGCGGGGATTGCAGTGTTTACTGCACATGCATAGCTGGGAGCCCCTTTCCAGCCCATGCACGTCTAAGAGCCTGTTTCCTGCACGTATGCGAGATTTCAATGGGCCGGCAAGGCAGAGTGACAGTGTACTGCCAGAATAGTGTAGCTAGGCTTCAGTTGCTCATGGCTGCTTCCAGAAAAAGCGTGGGGTATAAAAAAGGTCTGGAAAATGTAAGCATTACAATAACACTAATTGCTAAATAGGCTTATCTCTGTCTAAACTGCATAATGATATATTTTTTTTTAGATAAGGCATCCTTGGCTGCAGTTCCTCTTTAATGCAAGCAATGCATTAAGGTAGAAAAAAAGTTTTTAGCTTTAGTATCACTTTATCTATAAATTCATTATATTGTAGTGCAGTACAGAACAGATCCCCCCCCCCTTTCCAAGTAGCCTGATGTCTTATCTGTATTTGTCATGAACTCTTCAAATTCTTTCAGGAAAATGTCTTGAAATGCACCTGTCACTTAAATTTTCCATTGTCCTTTGACTTTGTAATTATTATTGAAGCACCAGTGCACAAATAGTGGACATAGCCTGGTTGCTTAGCTGTTGCAGCCAATAGCAAGGAAAATGATTTGGCTAGGCATGATTGATGGTGGATAGTTTGACCCGACCTCCAGAAATAAACAGCATGTCCTTTGCTGCTAAGTTTGGCTTTTCCACTGAGCTTTCAGGAACACCTATACTTACAATGTTGAGTGCTATGGTTATCAATCACACCCATCACTGTACTTTTTGTGCCTGCATATTTTGACATATTTGTCAATCTATAGTGTGGTATGGAATGTTATGTAGAATGACACAGGGAAAAAGAATGAAGAAAGGGAGGTGCAAAAAGGCATGGAAAGCCAAGACACCAGCTGAAATCTATCAGTAATTAGAAAGCAATCCTGCCCCTTGTCAGTGCAAATTAGTATCAGCCGGTTCAGTTTCAACTGATGGCCTATACAAAAGTGTCTCAATACCAAGGTGTCACACTGATGATGGGTAACAGCAAAGAGCTCTCTCAAGACCTTTGCACCCTTATTGTTGCAAAACATACTGATGGCATTGGTTACAGGAGGATTTATAAACTTCTGAATGTTCCAGTGAGCACTGTTGGGGCCATAATCCAGAAGTGGAAAGAACATCATTTCACCATTAACTGGCCACAACCAGGTGCTTCTTGCAAGATTTCTGACAGGAGTGAAAAGAATTTTCAGAAGAATTGTCCAAGAGTCAAGGACCACTTGTGGAGAGCTCCAGAAAGACCTGGAATTATCAGGTACAATTTGTTTCACAGAAAACAATAAGTAATGCACTCAACCGCCATGGCCTGTATGCATGCACACCACGCAAGACACTGCTGAATAAAAAACATGTTGAAGCTCGTTTAAAGTTTGCTGCACAACATTTAGACAAGCCTGTGAAATACTGGGAGAATATAGTCTGGTCAGATGAGACCAAAATTGAGCTTTTTGGATGCCATAATGAACACCATGTTTGGAGGTCAAATGGCACTGCACAACACCCCAAAAACACCATACCAACAGTGAAGTTTGTTGGGAACATCATGATGTGGGGCTGTTTTTCAGCATACGGGAATGGCAAACTTCATGTCATTGAAGGAAAGATGATTGGAAAAATGTACCATTGTTGATAAAAAATCTGCTGCCATCTACCAGGATGATGAAGATGAAATGAGGGTGGACATTTCAGCAAGACAATGATCCCAAACACAAAGCCAAGGAAACTCTCAATTGGTTTCAAAGAAAGAAAATAAAGCTGCTAGAATGTCCCAATCAATCACCTGGCTTGAATCTAATAGAAAATCTATGGAAAGAACTAAAGATCAGAGTTCATAGAAGAGGCCCACAGAACCTTCAATATTTGAAGACTGACTGTGTGGAAGAATAGACCACAATCAAACCTGAGCATTGCATGCCACTAGTTTCTCCATACATACATCTTGAAGCTGTCATTACCAACAAAGGATTTTGTACGAAGTATTAAATACATTTCAGTTAGCGTGTTCAAACCTTTTTACCTGTGTCATTCCATTTTATTACACATAACTTAATTTCTGAACATATTTGTTTTGGTTTCTTTGTATGTACGTCTGTATTGCATGGTTTGTTACCAACATGTGGTGAAAATTTCATATTCAATATCATCTGTAGAAAAATATTTACCGAGAAAAAATGGTGACACGTTCAATACTCATTTTACCTGCTATATGTATATATACACTATAATGCCAAAAGTTTTGGATCGCCTGCCTTTACATGCACATGAACTTTAATGGCTTCCCAGTCTTAGTCCATAGGGTTCAATTTTGAGTTGGGCCACCCATTGCAGCTGTAACAGCTTCAGCTCTTCTGGGAAGGCTGTGCACAAGGTTTAGGAGTGTGTCTGTGGGAATGTTTGACCATTTGTCCAGAAGCACATTTGTGAGGTCAGGCACTGATGACAGATGAGAATGCCTGGCACGCAGTCTCCATTCTGATTCATCCCAAAGGTGTTCTGTAGGGTTGAGGTCAGGACTTTCTGCAGGCCAGTCAAGTTCCTCCAACCCAAACTCGCTCCTCTATGTCTTTATGGACTTTACTTTGTGCACTGGTGCATGTTGGAACAGGAAGGGGCCATCCCCAATCTGTTCCCACAAAGTTGAGAGAATTAAATTGTTCAAAATGTCTTCTTATGCTGACGCCTTAAGAGTTTCCTTCACTGGAACTAAGGGGCCAAGCCCAACCCCTGAAAAACAACTCCACACCATAGTCCCCCCTCCACCAAACTTTACACTTGGCACAATGCAGTCAGGCAAGTACCATTCTCCTGGCATCTGCCAAACCCAGACACGTCCATTGGGTTGCCAGCCAGAGAAGTGTGATTCCTCAGTCCAGAAAACACTGCAAAACTGCTCTAGAGTCCAGTGGTGGCGTGCTTTACACCACTGCATCCGACGCTTTGCATTGCACTTGGGGATGTAAGGCTTGGATGCAGCTACTCGGCCATGGAAACCCATTCCATGAAGCTCTCTACACACTGGTATTGTGCTAATCTGAAGGCCACATGCAGTTTGGAGGTCTTTAGCTTTTGACTTTGGAGACAGTTGGCGACTTCTGTGCTTTGGCATGAGCTGACCCTGCTCTCTCATTTTACATGCTTACCACTTCGTGGCTGAGTTGCTGTTGTTCCCTGTTGCTTCCACTTTGTTATAATACCAGTAACAGTTGGTCGTGGAATATTTAGAAGGCAAGGAAATTTCACGAATGGACTTGCACAGGTGGCAACCTATCATGGTACCACACTTGAATTCACTGAGCTCTCCACGGCTTTCGACACGGTCGACCACCCCCTCCTCCTCAACAAACTATACTCTTTTGGCCTCAAAGACTCCGCTCTCTCCTGGCTCTCTTCCTATCTATCCCAACGCTCCTTCAGTGTTACCTATAACGCTGCCACCTCCCCCTCTCTGTTGGGATCCTCCAAGGCTCTGTCCTTGGGCCCCTTCTCTTCGCCATCTATACCTCCTCCCTTGGCCAACTGATACACTCCCACGGCTTCAACTACCATCTCTATGCTGATGACACTCAAATCTATCTCTCTACCCCTCGCCTCACTCCTTCAGTCTCCGCCCAAATCACTAGCCTTCTGAACGACATATCAGACTGGATGTCACTCCACTTCCTCAAATTAAACCTTGCCAAAACCGAGCTCCTAGTTTTCCCACCAGCCCACGCCCCCCGACCTCTCCATCACGACCAACAGCGCCACCATCAGCCCCACCACGCAATCCAGAGTACTAGGTGTCATTCTAGACTCCAATCTGTCTTTCCAGCCCCAGATCCAATCACTGACAAATTCATGCAGACTCCACCTCCGCAACATCTCCAAAATACGCACGTTCCTAACTCCAGAAACTACAAAGCAACTCATTCACTCTCTTATCTCCCGACTTGACTATTGCAACTCCCTCCTCGACTATTGCAACTCCCTCCTCACCGGCCTACCCCAACACAGGCTATCCCCGCTTCAGTCTATCCTGAATTCTGCGGCCAGACTCATGCACCTTACCAACCGCTCTGTATCCGCCACCCCCCTCTGCCAATCCTTCCACTGGCTTCCGATTGCCCAACGCAAATTCAAAATATTAACATTAACGTACAAAGCTGTTCATAACACTGCCCCAAACTATATCACCGACCTGATATCCATCTACCACTCAAAACACACTCTCCGCTCCTCACAAGACTTCCTTCTCTCCAGTTCCCTGGTCTCCTCCTCCCATGCCCGTCTACAGGACTTCTCCAGGGCTTCCCCCATCCTCTGGAACTTAATACCCCAATCCATCAGCCTGTCACCTTCCCTCCTCACCTTCAGGCACACCCTGAAAACCCATCTCTTCAGAGAAGTCTACCCCGCCCTCACCTAATTTACTGATCTCCTCTGCTCTTCCCAACCCTCCATCCCCCACAGCTATTTCCTGCTGTACCACTCTCCCCTCCCTCCTAGATTGTAAGCTCCAAGGAGCAGGGCCCTCAAACCCCTCGTGTATTGTATTGTTACTGTACTGTCTCATGTACTGTCTCCCATTATGATGTACAGTGCTGAGCAAACCGTTGGCGCTATATAAATACTGTATAATAATAATAATGGTACCACGCTTGAATTCACTGAGCTCCTGAGAGCGACTCATTCTTTGACAAATGTTTGTAGAAGAAGTCTGAATGCCTAGGTGTTTGGTTTTATACACCTGTGGCCATGGAAGTGATTGGAATACCTGTTCACAGGTGCCAGAAGTTGGTTGACTCCATGCAACACAGATGTACAGCAGTTCTCAGAAAGAGTGCTTATACAACTAAATATTAATTAAGTGATTCAAAGGAAAGCAAAATCTTCAAACATTTTTCAGTTTATATAGTGAATGTTCGAGTTTGTAAAGAAGAATACAAACACTGCTATTTTTTTGAACAGTCTAATATTCACTTTTCTTCAATTTTTTCAGAGGAACAACACAAATTTGATATATTTTTCTTTATGTTTTGATTTGGAATAGAATGTGTAGTGTTCCCAATGCATTTGTGTGTATGGAAATAAAAGCTATTAGAAGGATTTTGAGCTTTATTCACTTTTTTCAACACATTGCTATTATTTTGAACACAACTGTGTGTGTGTGTGTGTGTGTGTGTGTATATATATATATATATATATATATATATATATATATATATACACACAAACATAATATGTAAAATCTGTCTTGTATAATTGACCTGAAGACGTATTGATAGGAAAGCCTATTTCCTGCATCCAGTTGCTTCATGCTACTCTCAAAAGTGTACTATGTCATTTAAGGACTATATTCAGCCAAGTAGAGCATTGTTAGCACTGTCTCCTGTACCTTGCCATTTCTTGATCTGCATACTGAGCTGTATTCTCTAAGAAATGTTATTTCTCTTGACACCTTCTCCTTTTGTCTCTAACCTTCCACCCCGTTCTTTTTTTCTTCTCTTCTCAAAGTTATTTCTCTCCTTATGTTTTCAGTTCCCCTTTAGTGTTAAAGCTATTTCCATATTTGTGCTTTTTACATAGGAGACACCTAATTCTGTTCTTTGTTGTTTTGACATAGACACCGTTTTTCTCTAGTTTGTGACATAGTCTAGATGTAAAAAGAGCTTGGGAGCAAAAGCAGAACTGTTGCCTTCAGTGATCAGGTTTTATCTTTTTATCTTAAAAAAGGAATCTGGTTGTTCACTTGGGGCCACAATGTAGCTTTTGTTCTAATTTTTTCCATACATTTTTATTCGTTGCCCACTTTGTGTTTGCTATCTTCATGTCCAGTCTCCTTGATTTTGTCAGTTATAGATCGTTGTCTTGAATGGAAGTAGTTTATTAAACAACATTGTCCCCAGGTTGATTAAATGATTGAAAGTTTTATCACCCTCAGGCTTTGTACAGCTCTGGAAGATGAGACGTAGTGGCTTCTAGCCTTCTACACCCCAGCTGTACCTTTTGTGGTGTGCAGTAGGGTCCCCATCTGGATTCTTGAGAGAGAATTGTCATTTACAGTGTGGCACAGCTAAATAACTTCCAGCTAAATAACTTCCAGCCATGACAGGGGAAGGATCTGCAATCTTTAGTGGTTTTTGGGATCACTGAGAATTATAAGTAAAATGTGAGTTTCTGAACCCTATTCCAAACTTACATAAAAGTTGTGTTAATATTTAGGCTGGAATGTTTTACAATGTAATGTCTCTTCCTTTCTTTTCCCCAGATCTCTGTTGGAATAGAGTGTGTAAAGTTTTGAGATTCCACTTCATGCTGGTTGCAAACAAGCAACCTTAATAACAAATCAGGAAACTCCTGGGGGCTGCAGAACACATTGTGTGACACTACATAATGTCATGTGGCAACTGGGAAATTACTACTTTTAGGTTTATTATTAAAATATACCTAACACAGCATTGCTTCTACAGTTGTGTCCAAAATTATTCAACCCCCAATGCTGTAAAGGGGTTTAGGGACTATAGTGTACATTTGGAATTGTATTCAGAATCAAATCCTACAAGGACGTTGTAACTACCCAAATGCAACTAAAATGACATCAATTGTTTATGTAATACAGTAGTAAATGGTTCTTATGTGGTTTCTTCATTGCCACAATTATTCAACCCCTTAAAGACTACCACTCTGAAGAACAGAGGTTCATACAGGTGCTTTCCATCAGGTATTGAAAACACCTGTGGATGTCACCGAGCAGCAATCAAGCATAATAAGCACCAATTAGGCAGCTTTAAAATGACTGTGATACTCAGCTCCTTCTAGACATTTACTGGTGTGGTTACAAACATGGTGAAGGCAAGAGAATGGTCCAGGAAGACAAGAGAAGAGGTGATTTCTCTTCACAGGAAGGGCAATGGCTATAAGAAGATTGCAAAGATGTTAAACATACCAAGAGACACCTTAGGAAGCATCATTCGCAAATTCAAGGCAAAGGGCACTGTTGAAACGCTACCTGGTCGTGGCAGAAAGAAGATGCTGACTTCGACTGCTGTGCGCTACCTGAAGCGTAGAGTGGAGAGAAGTCCCCGTGTGACTGCTGAGGAACTGAGAAAAGATTTGTCAGATGTGGGTACAGAAGTTTCAGCCCAGACAATAAGACGCACACTGCGTAATGAAGGCCTCCGTGCCAGAACTCCCAGGCGTACCCCCTTGCTGTCTCCAAAGAATAAGAAGAGTCGACTGCAGTATGCCAAAAGCCATGTGGACAAACCACAAAAGTTGTGGGATAGTGTTCTGTGGACTGATGAAACAAAATTAGAACTGTTTGGGCCCATGGATCAACGCTATGTTTGGAGGAGGAAGAACAAGGCCTATGATGAAAAGAACACCTTGCCTACTGTGAAGCATGGTGGAGGGTCAATCATGCTTTGGGGCTGTTTTGCTTCTGCAGGTACAGGGAAGCTTCAGCGTGTGCAAGGTACCATGAATTCTCTTCAGTACCAGGAGATATTGGATGGAAACGTGATGCAGTCCGTCACACACCTGAGGCTTGGGAGACGTTGGACCTTTCAACAGGACAATGATCCCAAGCATACCTCCAAGTCCACTAGAGCATGGTTGCAGAGGAAAGGCTGGAACATTTTGGAGTGGCCATCGCAGTCACCAGACTTAAATCCGATTGAGAACCTCTGGTGGGACTTAAAGAAAGCAGTTGCAGTGCGCAAGCCTAAGAATGTGACTGAACTGGAGGCCTTTGCCCATGAAGAATGGGCGAAGATACCCGTAGATCGCTGCAAGACACTTGTGTCAAGCTATGCTTCACGTTTAAAAGCTGTTATAACTGTAAAAGGATGCTGTACTAAGTACTAAGATTGAATGTCACTTGGGGGTTGAATAAAACTGATAATGCTGTGAGCACAGAAAAGACATTTGTGGTTATTTCATTATAACTGTTATGTTATATTTGTCTGACCTACAAGTGCCTCTTTAATGTAAATGTAAGCAAGATGACTGAATGATCAAAAGCAATGTCAAACTGGCCAAAACACTCAATTTCAGTGGGGGTTGAATAATTTTGGACACAACTGTATATACACATAGGCAGGGGTTGACCAAAGTGTTTAGGAAATGCTAATAAAATCTAATATCATTTGCATGTTTGCCCAATAGTGTGCTTTTCCTTCTCATAGAAAGTGGTTGGCTGTCGCACACATCCCTATACTGCATAATGGGCTTCAATGTATAAAGGTATCTGAGATAAAGGCTATGTGTGTTGGCCATAGCATTCAGTTGTTACTAAGTACTGTTTCCTTGATATAGAATATCAAAATTTTTGAACTAAGAATGATAATTCTATTTGACACAAGAGATAAGGGCCTTAATTTGGACATGGGATTCCTCAATCATTATCCGACATTTTTATGACTATTAGCTGTAGCTTGACTCCCTCTGTGTGAGTGTAGTATCCCCCCCTCGCTTTGACTGCATCTTATCTCTAGCCTCCTTTTTTTTCTTTCATCTCTTCTAACATTCTGCTAACTTTGTGAGTAGTACTGCTTAGACCTGAAGAAGGGGACATTCCCCGAAAGCTTGTCCTCAAAATTGTATGTTAGTGCAAATAAAAAAAGTATCACGGACAGTACTCAATTGTTTCTGAAGCAATAATATATAATTTCATCCAACATTATGTATTTTAATTGCCATTTATTTTGAGCTATCATTGCAATGTCTGATGTAACTTTCATCTTTTTACATGACTGTTTTTCCATATATTTTTATGATATTACAGTGGTAGTAAAGTAAAGAATTACAAATATCGCTGACAGGCAGGATTTTTAGAACAGAAGAGAATGTAGAGGTCTCTTCTGTCAAAAATGCCAACCTGGCCTATCAGCGGGTAATGTGATCTGAGCCACGCATTCACAGCTCAGACTACATGTATGGCATGTGTGCTGCAACAATGTGACTCTCGTACGCATGCAGGAGTATGTTAACGCCCCTTGGCAGTTCAAGCGGCCAGAGATTTGGACCCTGGAAGGAAGATTGGGCAAAGGTGGAAGAACTGGAGACCAGGGAGATCTGTGACAGCGCAGCGCTGGAGAGCTTCTTTTATAGGTAAGCCTGTCATAATGTACTTGTATGCAGGAAGCATGCAGCCTCCCATTGCTTTCAGTTGGGCTGCCTCACACAACTCGCAGCCTGATCCCCCCCCCCCTGCTGTTTTTATCGCATCTACACGCTGTCGGGCAGAAACACATGAGTGAATGTAGTCTTATTGCAGAGCACAGGCCATGTGCACACAGAGTCCTAGATCTCATGAACTGCAGCTGACAGTGTACTGTGTGTTGTGTTGCTCACTGTGTGTGAATGCATGTTGTTTCTCAGTGAATAGAAATGACCTGCTGTGTTCCATCTTGTTTTGTCTGCTTCAGTATCGACTTATACAAGAGCAGTAATGAGTATGAAAGGCTGCTCAGAGTAATGTCTTAGGCTGTGCAGAGTAATTTGGACTGCAAGGTAAAAAACTTTGTGTGCAGTCCCCCTCCTCCTCTTTATACTTAGCTGATTCTGCTCTTGATCCAGCACCATGCCCAAGAGCAGCCACTCCCTTTCTCTTCACTAGAGATCAAGCCATTGGCTCCTTCTGCTGTCAATCAAAGCCTGTGAGAAGGGGGCAGGGCTGAGGCATGATGTGAATGTCAGTGGACACACATAGCACAGCACTTGGGAAGGGGGTTGGCAGGGATGCCAGGAGCACAGACAGGGAACCCCTGACTGCTATTGTATTCTGATACCCTGCGTCCATAGTTGTCAAAGAACCCAAACAGTGACTGCATCTGATTGCCAATTTTCCTCCTGGCAAATTTCAGATAGAATTATGTCTGGCTTTAGGGTGCCAATAGGGCCATGCATAACTCGAATTTTCAGCCGGTTCGTCATGAACCAGATGACATCCACTGTTCGTATGGGCAGCTTAACCTTTATTTGCAACCGGAGGTTACTGCACATTACTTTTGCACTCTGACCAAAGAATGTTTTGCATAGCCTGAAAACCATATAGGAAAAAAAAAATACACTTATGTTGAGGAATTAGTCCATTGCTGTTAACTTCCATTAATTTTAAAAAGATTTTTTTCTGTTTTTGTTGCTAAGGTAACCAGCTACTTCACCGAGGACTTAATTTTCAATGCAGCTATTTCCCAGCTAATGAGTCTAAGCAACATACTCATGGTAAGTGCATATGCTGCTTCCAACCTGCCCTTCCTTTGCAAATGTGTAATTATGACCTGTAGTTGTTAATAATGACAGTGAGGATTCCTCTTCTCCTGGCCAGTCTTATACAAGTGGAACCGATTATTGTGTTGCTGCTTTGTATTCAGCTTTCAGTTATTTTGCAAATTCTACAGACACAGTGGAAATTTGTAGCACTTATATCATTGTTAGCCAATGCTTTCTTGCTTTGAAAGTGGTTCATTGTTTTAAATACAAATTAAAGGGTTGTTTTCTATGTAGCCAATGACATATGAGTTGCATTTCCAAGGCCAAATGCATAGGAACAATTACGATTATTGAGCATTAGTTAGAGGAACTATACTGTGGAAGCTGTGCCAATAAAAGGCAGGCAGAGAGCAAAGTATTAGTCACCATATCTGCCTGTGGTATCCCTGAAGCTGATCTTTTCGCCTATGACTTACCATGGCTTGTTCTGTTCTTTGTTGCTGTGTAACTTGGTAGATGCAGGGATTTGCTTCCTCAAGTTAGAGCTTAAAGCCAGAAGGACAGTGAACAGCACAGTAGAGGCATCACTAAATCTCACTCCAAATCTCCTGAGACTAGCAGTCAGAGGCAGCAGTGCCTTAGATCTCACACTGCAGATGTACAGCTATGAGGTTGTAAACACAGAAGTGTCTAGCCATCCCCACCTATAAGGAAGTGTGCTGCTATTTTTCACGCAGAATTCCATACAAAAGGTACATTTTCAGTGTACTTGTTAGACAGAGGTAACATTTTTTTATGTTTCCCTTTAACTTCTTTCTGCCCACCCACAGTACATTTACCATTTAAAAAGAGGTCAAAATCTTTACCAAGTAATTATAGACCTGTTAGTTTTACTATAGTTGGGAAGATACTGCAGAGTTTAATAAAAGACCACATAGATGAGTTCTTGCTGGAAAAAAAATATTTGAAGCAACAGACAGCATGGATTCATGAAAGACAGAAGTTGTCAAACAAATCTGATTTCTTTTTTTGAGGAGGTGAGCAAAACCTTGGACAGAGGGATGGCTGTGGATGTGGTATACTTGGATTTTGGAAAAGCATTTAATGTTGATAATGTAAGGTTATGCACTTGGGGGGCTAAGAATTTGCATGCATCATACATACTAGGGGGGGGGTACAACTGGGGGAATCAATGGTGGAGAAGGATCTGGGAGTTCTGGTAGATCACAAGCTTAATAATGGCATGCAATGCCAAGCTGCTTTTTTTTTATATTTATTCATTCATTTTTTTGTTCTTTATATTAAAGCACAGTTATTTGTTTTTTTTTTAATACTTTAAATAAATTAAACAAACTGAAGCCAAACTCCTGCTCACACTTTATAATCAGTTATCACAAAGTTTTTTTCCTTTCAGTTTTATATGAATAAATAAAAGCTGATCTCTTAGATTGTAAGCTCCAAGGAGCAGGGCCCTCCTAACCTTCTTGTATTGAACTGTATAGTTGCTGTACTGGCTCCCTTTATATTGTAAAGCGCTGAGCAAACTGTTGGCCCTATATGAATCCTGTATAATAATAATCATTGTAAGAGCCCCCATCGGTGTTGAGTGGTTTGTCTCATCCAAGTAAACTGATACATTTTGCTAGAGAGCTTGAGGTTCCGAAAACAGCAGACTTGCTGGCCAGATCACCAGATGAAAACAGAAGAAAAAAAGCCTAAAAGAAAGCAAATACAGCCAACACTATCTATGAATTGGTAAGCTGCAGTATAATAAATGTTTGCTTTTGGATTTAATACTGCTTTAAAATGATATTAATTTGTTTTCTTAAATAATACACTTGTCATACAATGGTTTTGCACAGAGCAGCCACGATCCTCTTCTTCTCGGGTCCCCCTTAAACAGTTCCCCCAAGAGCAAGCCGCTTGCTGTGGAGGCACTGGTGCGTGGTTGCTCCCGAGCCCTGCTCTATGAACCCATAAGAGACACAGAGCAGAGGCTCGGCCCTGCCCCTGCTCTCTCCTCATTGGCTGTGATTGCCAGCAGTGGGAGAGAGAGACCTGGGACAGCCGAGGCTCTCGTGCATATCTCTGGATCAAGAGGGGACTATTAAAGGGGCTGTGGGGGAGCAGCACACTGGCTGTATCTCACCTTCATGCAGAGAATGAAAAGGCCTTTAGAACCACTTTGATCTAATATTTTCACTTCCATCTGATTTTCAAGAAATATGATTTTTTTTTTTTTTAGGTTTTATTTTTTTCTGTGTAGTAATAATTTTCTTTGGTGACTTTTACTAATTTTGATTAACAAAAAGAGCATCATAAGCGAATAGTAAGAGTCTGCAACAAATATTGTAAAGTGTGACAATATATAAATACAGAGAACCTGTTCCCAAAAGCTTAAAATCTCTCCAAATATAATTCAGTGAAACAGAATGTAATAATGTGGAGGAGCTGAGATAAAGCTTTGCCTGTAGATAAGGTACTATAGCTTTTTTAATCTATATAATCCTTTTATAGGTTTGCTAGTTTCCAGGCATAATCAAGCAGCACTGACACTGTGAGTTACATCTTGTAACTTGGCCTGTTTGCCAGAGGAATGATTTTGAGGAATGTGTAATGTTCTTATACTATGACACTTGCATTGCACCACAGACCTAATTAACTGCTGTTATTGGGATCACTAGCAAAGAAAATGACATTTGCTATTTTTTGTGACACAGTGCCAACATTTAACTTGAAGTCAGTCTCTTAAACCAGCATTAAATACAGTGTATGTCAAACTATACAGTAGGTTTGAGAAAGGTTACTGTTTGAGGGGTGCTAATAAACTGAGCATATTAATTGATCTGTCAATTTCTAGCGCAGTCTTTCTCAACCTTTTTTCAGCCAAGGCATCCTTTAAAATTCTGCACAATCTCAAGGCATCCCATGCTAAAATGTAAAAAACTAAACATAATGCAGCAATATCCATGCACATAGGACTCCCAACATCAGAGGTGATTTTTTTTTTTTTTGACAAAGCAAAAAAAAATGCTACCTAGTGTTCCATCATTTCTTTTCTCCCTTATTTTCTCTTTCCCGCTCAGCTTACGGGACCCCGGTGCTGACAGAGAGGGGCAGGAAAGGGGCTTTGATGGCATCAGTTATTAGGACATCGGTGGCTGGCCCACATTGTACCCAAGGTTGTAATGCTGCACAAAGCTTTGTGTGACTGGCTTGCTTGACACTCTTTGGGCAATTTGGGGCATTTTGTCAATGCTACCCTGAAGAATCCAGATGGCACCCCAGGGTGCAGTGGAAAAGTGAATAAGGCCGCTGTAGACAGACAGGCAAGGCAGTGCAGCTGGTGATTATTTTGATCTGTAAAAAAAGACCAGGCTTTACCTTTAGGGGGTATAGTTTATGGTCTTTTACTCCTTAAAGTGTTACTAATCCCATGACCATGCATTTACTATATCTGGTCTCCCACAGTACACAGTACATGGAAATGCAATTATTTTAGTAAATATTAACTGCTAAATACCTTTTCTCATCAGCAGTATGTAGCAATCTTGTGACTTATATAAGTGTGTGGCCAAGCGCTGGTTAAAGCTTTTTTCATTCTCCTCTGACTGTCCTATGAGATTGCATGACCCCTGCCTCTGTCTGGACAGTGCTGATTACATGCACCCCCCCAAAAAAAATAAACTCTAACACTACACACACACTCTACACACCAAACTGAGCTTGTGCAGCGTGCTTCCTAGGGCTCTGTACTATCAGCAGATGGATTGGGGACTGTGGAAGAAGGGGAGGATCAGAGAAGATAGGCCTTTTTACACAATGCAGAGGATTAACTCTTTAGGTTCCACAATGAGTATACCTAACTTTACTGCATATACAAACTGATTTTACTGTTGTGGGTTTAGTAACACACTAACTCTCATGATCTATTTTTATGCCAGTTTTTTGTCATTTGAGTGCTCTGATTAAGATTTGTCAGAGATGGTTATTCACAATGCTTGTATTGTTTGCTTCATTTAGAAATGCTTGTTGAGAAGTTGAAGATAATAACAAATCCCAGCAGTCTTCTTTTTTTTTGCTTCCCTTGGCTTTTTTGAGTTTTGAGTTTTTAATGTAGCTAATGCTTTTGCCTGCATATTATAAATGTTGACAGTAGGTGATGAACTATCACAGATTAGACAGCAGACATCTATGAAACTGAAAAATACATTGCCTGCTATTCCGAGTTCTGCAGAGATGTCTGTGTTTCTTTTTTTCCTTTCACATCTTCCTTATGAAAGCATTAAAAGAGACACTGAGAGCCATTAAGTCTTGGATGTTGTTATAATAGATGTAGCAGAAATACAAGATTAATGGAGTCCTTTTCACCATGCTGCCATTGTTTGGCTTTTCTATGGGAGCTGGTTTCCAAGGAAAATAATAATAAAATAAAATAACAGAAGATATGTAAATTCTATCTCTTGAAATTCCTACAATTATTCTTGGTGACTTCAACATCTCTGTTAATCTTAACACTCCTGCTACCTCTAAACTTCTGAGTCTAACCACTTATTTTGACCTAAAACAATGGACACATGCTTCTACTCACTCCAATGGTAACTGCCTGGACCTTGTATTCTCCTACCTATGCACTCCTTGCAACCGCACCAACTTTCCTCTTCCTCTCTCTGATCATTCACTTATTAGCTTCACTCTCTCCTTGGCTTCCTCCTCCTTGTCTTTCAAATACCAAACAGTTACCCATAGAAACCTTTGCGATCTTAACCCCTCTCTTCTTTTTTTAGCAACACATTGTCTCTATGACAAAACCTGTCCTGCCCCAACCTGGCCACTTCTGTCTGCAACAGTTCACTGTCATCCACCATGGACACATTGGCTCCCCTCACTACACGCAGAATTAGGCCCCGACCGCTACAGTCCTGGCAAACCAACAATACCAGATACCTCAAAAACCTGGAGCATCTATGGCGTAAGACTAAGACCCAGCAAGACTTTGACCAATATTAATCTGCCCTTCAGAAATTCAACTCCTGTCTCCACACTGCCATACAGACCTATTTTATCACTCTCATTAACACCCTCTCACGCAATCCCCGACAACTCTTTTATACCTATATATAGAATTTGGACCGCGCATAAATTGTGCAAACAATATAAACTTAGTAACAATCAATAAATAATGAGTGATAAACATCTATAAACTGGTTTTAGTATGCAGTCCCAGTATGTGATAATAAAGTGGAAAGGTGCTAGATTCTTGATTGTGAACGCCGTATTAAAGCGATCTTTACTTTAAGTTTCATTGTTTACTACAGTTGCAAGAAAAAGTATGTGAACCCCTTGGGATTACGTGGAGTTTTGCATGAATTGGGCATAAAATGTGCTCTGAACGTCATCTAAGTCACAACAATAGAAGAACAGTCTGCTGAACATAATACTACACAAACATTAGATGTTGCCATGGTTTAATTGCACATAACATGTAAACATTCACAGTGCTCCACTGTGCTCAAACTGGTGCCCCACATGGATTTGCACTCACCATCATCCCATGACCACCTATCTCTAGGATGGTCACTTGTGCTTTGTTGGGACTAGCCCAGTACCAGCATTATGTTGGTGACCGATGTCCCTTCACAAATACTCCACAGCGTTGCTAATGGTAACCGATGTATCTTCACAGGGGCTAGATGGTATTGCTAATGGTAACCAACAATCCTCCCCAGGGGCTAAATCAATACCAGAAATCCTCCTCTCCATGGCTGTGATTGCTGCATTATTACAGTTTATAGTCAAGGGACAGGAAATAAATAATGAATGTCCTACTCAACACAGGTAGCTGTTATGTGCAGATAGATAATGACCTCTTTCAGCAGTATGAGTAAGCTGCCGACTACACAGTATACAGATGCACAATACAAACTCTCACATGGCGGTTTAACTTACGTTTGCATCTGTTTTTCACATTGCAACTCTTGTAATTCTAGCCTCATTTCCTTTTGACCAGTACAATTTTTCTCACTTCTTTGGACATAAAGCAAAGACTTGCAGATAATTTTATATGAACTGTCGTGATCGTCTCTTGAAAGCTATGTACTAACGATCAGATGATCGCTTCAAAAGTTGTAATTTTCGTCTGATTTTCTCATCATGTGTACTAGACGAAAGTCTCATACCATGTCAGAGCCACAAAATAAATGCTATTTATTCCAATGTTGTGTTTATGAGTTCACAATTAGGATTGCTGCATCACACGGGTTCATAATGTTTATTACTCATAAGCGCAGCAGCATTCTTTCTACTTTTCTACCTTTAACTCTCTACTTCATCCTTCTTTACTTCCACCCACTAACTCACTCACTGCCCAGGAGATACAATTCGTGACGAGATCCCCACTGTACAGATATCTCCCTTCCCCTACACTCCTTGTCCACCTGCACAATCTATACTTCCCTTATTTAACCCAGCTACTATAGAGGAGGTTGGTAAACTTTTTTCTAAAGCCCACCTAAACACCTGTCCCCTCGCAAATACTGCAGTCACCCTCTGGCTCTATCCTTCACTCTTTAACTCATATCTTCAATCTCTAACTTTCTACTGGCATCTTCCCCAACTCTCTATAACATGCGCTAGTCACCCCCATACTTAAAAAGGCTTCACTGGACCCCACCAATCTTAGCAACCTAAGAGCCATACAAAGCAGTGTGCTTACAGTTGAAAGCACAGACACAGCTTACTGTGAAACAGCACACAGTTAACCCTTTGATCACCCCACATGTTAACCCTTTCCTGCCCAGTGCCATTAGTACAGTTTCAGGGCTTTTTATTAGCACTGATAACTTAATTGGTGTCACTGGTAATGTAAGTGACACCAAATCTGTCCCCCCCCCCCCCCAGTGTCAGAATGCCGGCTGCAGCCCCGCTATATTTCGCTGATCGCTGCCATTACTAGTTAAAAAGGAAACAAATTCCAGTATCTATACCGCCATTTGTAAACGCTATAACTTTCACGTAAACCAATTAATTTACACGTATTGGGATTTTGTTTAGCAAAGACAGGTCGCAGAATACATTTTGGCCTACATTTATGACGAAATTTGATTTTTTTACATTTTTTTTACTGGATATGTTTAATAGCAAAAAGTCAAAAATATTGCTTTTTTTCTCAAAATTGTTGGTCTTTTTTTTGTTTATAGCACAAAAAATAAAAACCGCACAGGCGATCAAATACCACCAAAAGAAAGCTCTATTTGTGGGAAAAAAGGACGTAAATTTCATTTGTGTGCAGCATTGCAAGACTGCGCAATTGTCAATTAAAGTAACGCAGCACCGTATCACAAAAAATGGCCTGGTCAGGAAGCAGGCTAAATCCTCTAGTGGGCAAGTGGTTGAAGGCATTACATCATCACCTTTCCGTGATCAGTGCCCTGATGATCGGTGCCCAGCAGTGCCACCCGCAAGTTCCGCCCACCTGTGCCCAGCAGTGCGCCCACTAGCTCCGCCCACCTGTGCCCAGCAGATCACCCACCTGTGCCCAGCAGTGCACCCACCTGTGCCACTCTGCAGTGTCACACACCTGTGCCCAGAAGTGCCACCTACCTGTGCCCAGCAGTGCCACCCACCTATGCCCACCCACCTGTGCCCACCAGTGCCACCCACCTGTGCCCACCCACCAGTGCTGCCCACCAGTGCCACCCACCAGTGCAGCCCAGCAGTGCTGCCAGTCAGTGCCACCAGTCAGTGTCCAGCGGTTGTGCCAGTCAGTGCCGCCAGTCAGTGCCCAGCAGTGATGCCAGTCAGTGCCGTCTATCAGTACCCATCATCAGTGTCACCTATCAGTGCCGCCTATCAGTGCTGCATATTAGTGCCGCCTATCCGTGTCACCTCATTAGTACTGCCTATCAGTGCCCTTTAGTGCTGCCTATCAGTGCCCATCAGTGCCGCCTATCAGTGCCCATCAGTGCTGCCTCATCAACGCACATCAGTGAAGGAGAAAAAATACCTGTTTGAAAAATTTTGTAATAGAAACAAAGAAACTTTTTTTTTTTTTTCAAATTTTTTGCATTTTTCTTTTTATAGCGCAAAAAGTAAAGCGCCCAGTGGCGATTAAATACCAACAAAAGAAAGCTCCATTTGTGAGAAAAATATGATCAAAATTTCATATGGGTACAATGTTGCATGACCGCGCAATTGTCAATCAAAGTGCGGCAGCGCTGAAAGCTGAAAATTGGCCTGGTAAATAAGGGGGTATAAGTGCCTGGTAGGCAAGTGGTTAACTGACACTTATTGCTATTTCCTACACAGTAATTGACTGATTAAGATGTCTGTGTCATAGAAATAGGATTCCTGTATTTAAACTGTGTATAGTCAGACTTTTATTTTCTTGTTTTGGAGCAAGTTGGGAAAGGTTAAAGTGGTTCTAAAGCCTAAACATTTTTTACCCTAATGTATTCCTTGCACTGAGGCAAAAAATGTTTAGGCATTGGTACTGGCCCCTCACCCCCCTTATACTTACCTGAGCTCTCATTCGATTCAGCGCTGTGTCCATCTTCAGCTCTTCTCTCCCCTCACTTCTTGGTCTCACTAGCTTTGTTAAGGCAGCAGGAGCCATTGGCTCCCACTGCTGTCAATCAAAACCAGTGACAAGGGAGCCAGGGGGCAGGGCCGAGTCCCGCTATCTGTGTAAATACACAGAAAGCGAGGCTCAGGAGTGAGCCTGAATGGGTGCCTCCATGGGAAGAAGTTTCCTATTGGGGGCACTAGCCAGAAAGGAGAAGTCAGGAGCACCATTGGTGGACCTGAGTTGCACAGAGCAGGTAAGTATAGACATGGTTTTTTTCCCTATAAATTTTCCTTTACAACCACAGTAAACCCATACTAGGTTATATTTCTGTCTGTGTACCTTTGGAGACATTTCTCTTTACTTTCTGGTACAGATATGCACCAAAAAGCTAGAGGACGTTTCCCAAAGTTAGAGTTGTCGTCATTGGAAAAAGTTCCCCTTGCCACTTGTTCTGGGGACAATTTTGAATAGCCCCTCACTATAAATCTTGGTGATAATAGGTGGTGAATCTCCACAGTGGGAACACAGACGGCAGTAAAAACCCCTTCTCCACTTTATCCAAAATAATAAAAATAATTGCTTACACATAAACTATTTTTTTTTGGTGACACTTTCCCTAAAAAAAACACAAACAAAAAAAACCCCTCCTCAATACTGAGTGCATAGCTATATTTGATTTTAGTATTTCAAGCAATACTTAAATATTGTTCATGTAAAAACCAGATTCATTTGCCGATGTTTATGTGCAGCAGACCTCTCCACACTTTTCATAGTGATGGGAGTGCCCTCTTGTGGACATTTTATGGTTTTTTTTATCCCTTTGTATTCTCTGATTAGTGATTACTGTAAAACTACTTTCAAGGACTGTAATGATCACCTTAGCATTGAATGGACTGCTTTCCAGAATGCATTTAATCAAAACATTCTTTTACAGAAAAAAAATACAATTTACTGACTTTATGAAAGCACAAACCATATTGTAAAATGTATATACCACACTGGCCATTTGTTACTATAGTTTTATTGAGCTTTCATTAGAAAAGAGAACACATTGTGCAAAATGTAACACAAAAGGTCACATACATGGGCATTATATTACAAATCACCTGTATTTTACATTACAGAATAACCAGGTCTAGATGGGCAATGTTACAGAATTAAAGGGTTATTAAAGTGGTTCTGACGGCTCAAGGTTTTTTACCTTCATGCATTCTGTGCAGTGGAACCCCAACCCCCCCAATCCTTACTTGAACCAATGAAAGCGCAAAGGAGCAGGCTGAGCCATGGCTCTGTGTGTCTTATGGACGCATAGAGCAGTAGCTCTGGAACAAGCATGCATTGGTGCCCCCAGGGCAAGCAGCCTTCTTTGGGGGCACTGCTCGAGGGAGAGGAGCCAGAGGGGACCTGAGAAGAAGAGGATTGGGGCAGCTGTGTGCAGAACCACTGCACAGAGCAGGTAAGCATGACATGTTTGTTATTTTATAAAAAAAAAAACTTGAAACCACTTTAATCTTATGAAGGAAAGCAATTGTATTTACCATAAAAAAAAGTATGGCAGAGGAGATGAATGTATTAATAATTACAGGCCTTCCTGTAACCTGGATAGAGGAAGGCTTGTGGATGTAGTGTATCTAGATTTTGCCAAAGCATTGGATACTGTAACCCCATAAATGCCTAATTTTACAAATTGAGGTCTGTTGGCATTCAGGATAGTGTGTGTACCTGGACTGAAAACTGGTTGCAGGGGCACGTCCAGAGGGTGGTAATAAATAGTGTTTCTTCTAAATGGTCTGGAGTTTTTAGTGGGGTACCCCAAGGTTTTATCCTCAGACCAATTCTGTTTACTTTTTCTTAGATGACATAGAGGTTGGTATAATTACATCAATCTTAGTTTTTGCTGATGTTACAAAGCTAAGCAGGGTGATAACTTCACAATTGGATATAGCAACTCTACAGGAAGACCTCAGTAATATAGAGGGATGGGCGAACACATGGCAAATGAGGTTCAGTGTAGGGAACTTTAAAGTAATGCACTTGGAGGCTAAAAATACGAATGTTACTCACTTGCGGGAGAACCTTTGGGGAAATCAAGGATTGAAAAGTATCTGGGGGTGTAGTCTATGACAGACTCAGCAATAGAATGCATTGCAAAGCTGCAGCAAGTAAGGCCAGCAGGCTATTAGCATGCATAAATAAAAAGGGTATTTACTTAAGATATAAAACTACAATCCTGCTACTTTAAAAAACCCTGGTCTGGCAACATCTTGTGTATGCCATCCAGTTATGGTCACCAATCCTCAGGAAGAATGTGATGGAACTGGAGAAAGTCCAGAGAAGGACAGCAAAGATAATAAGGCACTGGAGGACCTCAGTTATGAGAAACGACTACCACTAAACTTATTGTCCTTGGAGAAGTGACGCTTGAGGGGAGACATAATCACACAAATACAGCTGGTAAAATAAGTATTGAATGCGGCACCATTTTTCTCAATAAATATATTTCTGAAAGTGCTATTGACCTGAAATTTTCACTACTTAGCAGAGCCAGTGACATGGGAATTGTCACCCCTCTCATTTCAACCACTGACACCAGTTATATTTTAGCCCTCTGTAAGGGGTGCCTTCTAGAGGCCACAAGTGAAAGAGAGAATTTTGCTGATCTTCAATATAAGGGAGACCTTATATTAAGGGCCCTTCACCTATTGGCCAAAAATGTAAGGAAGCCCTTCACCTATTGGCCACTAGTGTAAGGGGGAATGTCTGCATTAACCACCAATGTAAGAAGGCATTTCATCCCCAACCACCTGATGTAAGAGGATATTTATTCACTAACCACCTTTGTAAGTTACAAAATTCCTTCCTGATCCTCCAAGAGGCAAACGGATATTCCCTGGATCAACTTTACCTATAAATAGTAACCAGTCATAGTTACTATACCAGTTAAATTTCTTTTCATCCAGACATAAAGAGCGCCCCCTTGTCCTCTGTGATGACCTCAGGGTGAATAGCTCTAAACAGAGTTCACTGTATACACTACTGATGTATTTATACATGTTGATCATATCCCCCTTAATCTCCTCTTCTCAAGAGAGAATAAATTCAGTTCCTCTAATCTTTCCTCATAGCTGATCTCCTCCATGCCTCTTATCAGTTTGGTTGCCCTTCTCTGTACTTTCTCCAGTTCGCCAATGTTCTTTTTGTGAATTGGTGCCAAAAATTGAACTGCATATTCCAGATGAGGTGTTACTAATGATTTGTACAGGGGTAAACTGATATTTCTCTCTCTCTGGAGACTATACCTCTTAATAGAGAGTATTTTGCTCGCTTTAGAAACTGCAGCTTGGCATTGCATGCCATTATTAACCACTTCCAGTCTGGACACTTTTACCCCCTTCCTGTCCAGGCCAGTTTTCAGCTTTCAGTGCTATCACACTTTGAATGACAATTGCGCGGTCATGCAACACTGTACCCATATGAATTTTTTAGCATTTTTTTGAGACAGATAACTCTTTATTTTGGTGGTATTTATTCACTACTGGGATTTTAATTTTTTGTGCTATGTAAATGAAAACTAATGTGTTTTTCTTATAAAATTTTGCAAATATTTCATCATAAATCTTGGCCTACATGTATTCCGTTATCTTTTTAGTATAAAAAAAATAGCCCAAATTAGTTTATAACCAAAAATTATAATTTTTAAAAATTTTTTTACATTTTTTTATTTTATTATTTATGGGATTTTTTTTTTTACATACTTGTCACCCTAGTTGTGGGGGGTGATGAAGATTTTTTTTTTTTTTTTTTTTTTTTTTACACCGATTGCTTTTACACCTATAAAGGCTGTAAAATCAACCATTTCTCCTTCTCGCTAGCTGCATTCTTGCAGCCATTGAGAACTACTGAGTGAGCTGTGATTGGTCACAGCTTGTCACATGGTATAAGGCTGTTGTGAATAGCCTTGTACCATGTGCCCTCTGTGATCATTCACAGATTTCACACGTAGTAAGCAATGATGTCACAAGTGACATCTTGCTTTCTATTCTGCATGTGATCACTGATTGGCCAATCAGTGATCACATGATCAGGACCTCGCACAGAGGTCCCATCCGATCGGTGTTCCACTGTGTCTGGAGGGGGGCTACAGCAACTGGACATCTAGCCACCGCAGGTGGCCATCCTGAACTAATGGTCAGTCATTTTTATTCTATTATATTACACATTCAATATGTGGATTAAAGTGTCCCTATGCATTATTACGCTATGTGGTGGCCCTTATTGGGCTGTCCGTGTGAGTGCCATCATTCACAGTGCCCACTTTAAAAGGTGACCACAGATGGTGACACATACTGAGGGATTCCGGAATCTTAATGCAGATGAAACCAGATGGTAATATGGAATGTGACCTGTCCTGGGAACAGATGACCCATTAATTGCCTGATGACACAGGATTTTTCATATTGCGTGTAAAAAATGCACTTCTGGTGAGTGCGCATTTTTATTCACTTGGAACACATCATCTGTCACTCCCGGATCGGATATCCATACACTAAGAATTGCGATCCTTTGGGATCAACACGTTTATACCTTTTTTGGACAATTATTTCACTAAATCACCATACGGTGATATCTTTTAGTGCACCTGATGTATCATTAAGGATGTGAATATACAGTGGTATATATATATATATATATATATATTTATTAAGTTGCTGTGAGGGACCGCCGAGCGGCACCACTAGCACTCCACTGGTCAGGCGTGCCCAGAGCGCGGAGTCTAAGCCCCAGGGTACTTGTTCACCAGGGCCCCTGATGGTGGGGATGGACTTGTAGTACCCCGGGACCAGGTCGCCACTACTGAGCACACCTGTCAGTGGTAGGGGTGTTCGCCAGGGGCTCCAACCAGGGAGAGCCAGATGTGAGGAGGTCGGGTGACCCCGATGGGATGGATGGATGGATGGCTGAGCAAGTGCGAAGTCAGACAGGCCAAGTTGGTAACGTAGAGGACGGTAAGGTACAAGGGAGCAGGCAGAGAATCGTCGGGTCACACGCCAGGTCAGCAACAGTAGGTCAGATCTAATGAGGGGCATCCAGGGAGAGAGGTCAGGCAAAGCAAGGGTCTGGGCAGGAGAAATCAGCAGGTCAAGAACAATCTGGGTCAAATAACTTACAAGGCACAGGTTCAGAATCACAGGAAGCAGGCAAGACCAGAAGGCAACGAAATGACAGCTCAGGGACATTTAAATATCCCGCCCTGCGCTGCCATTGGTGCCCAGCGGGCGGCCGCGGCTTCTACTGCGCATGCGCGAACTCGAACGCCGCGGCCGGCCCGGACCTAGTGCCCGTGTCCCTGCACAGGGCGGAGCAGTGCGCCTGCGCCGGGACCATCGCGGCAGGGATCGAGGGGATCCCTGACATTGCCCCCCCCCCCTACGGGCAACCTCCGGATGCCCACCCGATCTCTCCACCACGGGTGATCACAAAGAAACCTCCGGACAAGTCTAGGTGCATGGACATTATGGGCTGGTTCCCACGAATTGTCCTCAGGGCCGTAGCCCTTCCACTTGATGAGAAATTGGGTCTGGCCCCCCCTTCGTCGGCACTTCAGGATTGTCTCCACCTCGAATTCTTCTTCCTCTTCGACTGTTACGGCCTCCGGGGGCCTGGATTCCCGTTCTGGGAAGGCATCAGGGACTACCGGCTTCAACAGGGACACGTGGAAGACAGGGTGGATCTTGAGGGTCTCAGGGAGAACAAGTTCATAGGCCACTTCATTGACCATCCGTTTGATGCAAAAAGGGCCTATAAATTTAGGTCCCAACTTTTTTGACGGGCAGAGCATCTTCAAGTTCGATGTAGCCAGCCAAACCTTCTCTCCGGGCCGCAACACCAGATCCCCTCTTCGCTTCCTATTAAAAGCCCTCTTGTAGTCTTCTTGGGCTTGACGGATGGCTTCCTGTAGTTTTTTATTGTTTGAAGTGAAAAAGGTTAGTGCATCCTGTGTCGCTGGAATTGGGCATTCCGGGACTAAATCCGGGAGGAAGACAGGGTGAAACCCATAGTTGGAGAAGAACGGGGACTGCCCTGTTGCTGAATGGCAAGCGTTGTTGTACGCGAATTCCGCCAAAGGAAGAAGAGGCACCCAGTCGTCCTGAGAGAATGATGTGTAGCATCGCAGGTATTGCTCTAGGGTCTGATTGGTCCTTTCGGTCTGACCATTGGTCTGAGGGTGAAATGCCGAGGAAAGGGATAGCTTGATATCCAGGGCTTTGCACAATGCCCTCCAAAATCTCGAGGTAAACTGCACCCCTCGGTCCGAGACGATGTCTTCGGGGACCCCATGCAGTCTAACAACCTCTCGGATAAAAGCTTGCGCCGTCTCGGCTGCTGATGGAGTCTTCCGTAAAGGAATGAAATGGGCCATCTTAGATAAACGGTCCACGACCACGAGAATTGCTGTGTGGTCCAGTGAAGGTAGAAGCTCGACTATGAAGTCCATAGAAATTTTCTGCCAGGGCCGTTCAGGGATGGGTAATGGACGTAGCAGGCCCCACGCCTTATTTCTTGAAGGCTTGTTCCGCTGGCAGATGGCACAGGAGCCCACGTAACTTTTACAATCCTTGGCCATGTCCGGCCACCAGAAGGAACGTCGGAGAAGTTCCAGGGTCTTGACCGGGCCAAAATGTCCTGCCATCGGGTGGTCATGGCAATGTCCCAAGACTAGGGTTCGGGCTTCCGGGCTTCCTCCGGCACCACAATCCGGTCTTCCCTCCATAGGAGTCCCCCCTTGTTCTGGAGGGGCGCCCCATCGGAGGTAGACATTGCTGTGGACGCTCTCAGTATCTCGGAGCGAAGGTTCGTCTGGAGGGCCAAGAAGTTTCCCGCAGGCAGAATAGTGTCAGGTACTGGGATCTCCTTGGCATCCTCGTACATACGTGACAACGCGTCTGGCTTCGTGTTTTTTGATCCCGGCCTGTATGTGATGTGGAACTGGAACCTCGAGAAAAACAATGCCCATCTTGCTTGTCGTGGGCGCAAACGTTTGTCCGTCCTCAGATATTCCAGGTTCTTGTGGTCCGTGAATATCAGGATGGGATGTGAGGCACCTTCCAGCAGGTACCTCCATTTTTCTAATGCGGTCTTGATAGCCAGTAGTTCTCGATCCCCAATGTCGTAGTTCTTCTCCGCAGGGGTAAGTTTCCGTGAGAAGAATGCTACTGGGTGAAGTAATTCCTTGGCGCCCTTTTCTGGGAAAGGATGGAGCCAACCGCGTTTTCTGACGCATCTACTTCTAAGATGTAGGGCAGGGAGGCGTCGGGATGACCCAGAATGGGTGCCGAGGTAAATAACTTCTTTAGTGCTTCAAAAGCTTCCTGTGCCTCTGGCGTCCATCTGAATCGCGTCCCAAGCTTGGTTAACTGAGTGATGGGGGAGACCAGACCCGAGAAGTTCTTGATGAACTTCCGGTAGAAGTTTGCGAACCCGATAAAACGTTGGACGCTTTTCCTGTCCGTGGGTTCAGGCCAATCTAGGATCGCAGAGACCTTCTGAGGGTCCATTGCGACCCCCGTGGTGGAGATAATCAGACCCAGAAATGTAACGCTAGCCTGTTCAAAGCAACATTTCTCTGCTTTAGCGTACAACCCATGCTGCCGCAACCGCCCCAGCACCTTTGTTACATGTACCCTGTGCTCCCCCAGGGAGGATGAAAAAATCAAAATGTCGTCTAAGTAGACGATGACAAAGATATCCAGGAAGTCCCTAAAGATGTCGTTTACAAAGTGCTGGAAGGTGGCCGGCGCATTGCACAACCCGAAAGGCATGACCAGGTAATCGAAATGGCCGAAACGGGTGCGGAAGGCCGTTTTCCACTCATCCCCCTCCCTTATGCGAACCAAGTCTTAGGCTCCCCTTAAGTCCAGCTTGGTAAATACTACTGCAGCTTTTAAGCTCTGGAATAATTCTGGTACCAGTGGTAATGGGTAACGATTTTTGATTGTGACCCTATTCAGCTCCCGATAGTCAATACATGGCCTCAAAGTCTTGTCTTTCTTTTCTACAAAGAAGATCCCTGCACCTGCTGGGGAAGTTGAGGGACGGATGAATCCCTTCCGGAGGCTGTCCTCAATATAATCCTTCAGGGCCCCTAATTCTAGCTCAGAAAGGAGAAAAATTCGCCTGAAGGGAATTTCAGAACCGGGTAACAGATCAATAGGACAGTCATATGGGCGGTGGGGGGGTAGAGTATCTGCTCCCCGTTCACTGAACACATCAAGAAACTTATGATAGGCTGCAGGAATCACTTGTTTTAGGCTGGCATCCCCTTCAGAGCACAGGAGGACCTGGGGGACCTCCGGGCCCGAAGTTCGGCACAGTTCCCGACAGTATGGGGAAGGGAACGAGACAACCCCAGTTTCCCAGTCAATTTGGGGGTTATGGGCCCGCAACCATGGGAGCCCAAGAATGACTGGGAAAAGGGGTGATGCAATAGCATCCAGGCGGAGGAGTTCCCGGTGCTGACCGGCAATGGAAGTCACAATGGAAGGGGTCTCCTGGTTAACCACCCCTGACTTTATCCGGGAACCATCAGCCAAAAAGATGTGAAACCCCTTCTCCTTTGGACGGAGGGGGATACCCTGCTGGTGAGCAAAATTGATATCCACAAAACAGCTGCATGCCCCCGAATCAACTATGGCCGTCACCTCCACGGTCCTTTCTGAAAGCTGAAAGGAGAGGGGGACAACTAAGTATTGGGATGGATTCATATTGCCAATAGATAAAGAAGATGAGGTGAACTTACTCAGTTTCTGCGGGCAGGAACGTACCATGTGACCAGCTTCACCGCAGTAAAGACACTGGGAGCGTCTGCGCTGGCGTTCCTCTGGCGGTAGTTTAGGCCATGCCAGGCCTAGCTGCATGGGTTCGGGAGCATCTTCAGATGGCAGGTTCTGGATGTTTGGCCTAGTATGTTGACTGGATCCTTGGAATGACCCCCAGGTATTGCCGCGACCCTGACCAGACCTCTCCAATCTGCGCTCCCGTAGCCTACGGTCAATTTTAATGGTGAGTGCAATCAAGTCCTCTAATGTCTCGGGCACCTCCACCCGGGCGAGCTCGTCTTTCAGAGCCTCAGATTGGGCCCATACGGAACTGGTGCAAAAGTGCGAACTCAGCGAGTGTCTCCCATCCAGCGCCTAAAGTCAGAGGCGTATTCCTCAGCCGCTCGCCGACCTTGTCGGAGTGCGTATAATGTGGCCTCGGCCGAGGCCGCCCGTTGTGGGTCATCGTATAAGATGGCCATAGTGTTAAAGAAGTTGTCAACCGTAACCAGATGGGGATCATTATTTCCCCTTAGTCGGTGGGCCCAGTCTTGGGGTTCACCCTGCAACAGGGAGATAACAAATCCCACTTTCACCGATTCTGTCAAAAAAGTCTGTGGTTGCAGTTCAAAATAGAGCAGACACGAGTCACGAAATGACCGAAAGCGTGTGCGATCCCCGTGGAAGCGCTCGGGTAAGGGTACTCGGGGTTCCGCCATAGGGAGTGATGCGGGAGGCCCAGGAGCCGGCTCGTGGGCTGCTGCGACCGGAGGTGCAGGAGCCGGGGCCTGTGAAACAGGAGCAGATATAATGCAGGCCTGAAACCGATTCTCAATCTGCAAACATCTGTCCTGTAACGTGTTTACTGCTTGCGTCAGGGTAGCCAGGTGCCTGCAAACCTCCTCCAACGGGGAGGGTCCTCCTCGAGGCTCAGTCATGGCCTTCTGGTACTGTGAGGGACCGCCGAGCGGCACCACTAGCACTCCACTGGTCAGGCGTGCCCAGAGCGCGGAGTCTAAGCCCCAGGGTACTTGTTCACCAGGGCCCCTGATGGTGGGGATGGACTTGTAGTACCCCGGGACCAGGTCGCCACTACTGAGCACACCTGTCAGTGATAGGGGTGTTCGCCAGGGGCTCCAACCAGGGAGAGCCAGATGTGAGGAGGTCGGGTTACCCCGATGGGATGGATGGATGGATGGCTGAGCAAGTGCGAAGTCAGACAGGCCGAGTTGGTAACGTAGAGGACGGTAAGGTACAAGGGAGCAGGCAGAGAATTGTTGGGTCACACGCCAGGTCAGCAACAGTAGGTCAGATCTAATGAGGGGCATCCAGGGAGAGAGGTCAGGCAAAGCAAGGGTCTGGGCAGGAGAAATCAGCAGGTCAAGAACAATCCGTGTCAATAACTTACAAGGCACAGGTTCAGAATCACAGGAAGCAGGTAAGACCAGAAGGCAACGAAATGACAGCTCAGGGACATTTAAATATCCCGCCCTGCGCTGCCATTGGTGCCCAGCGGGCGGCCGCGGCTTCTACTGCGCATGCGCAAACTCGAACGCCGTGGCCGGCCCGGACCTAGTGCCCGTGTCCCTGCACAGGGCGGAGCAGTGCGCCTGCGCCGGGACCATCGCGGCAGGGATCGAGGGGATCCCTGACAGTTGCACAATATGACTCAGTGCTGCACCTATTTGTCTTGACTTATATATACTTTTGAAAGGTTTCTTTGATTGCCTTTTTTGGTGTTCTAGCAGCTACGTTATTTCTCTCTTTTCTTTGCGTAGCGCTCGCTAAACATTTCCTTTTTACACTTTGAATGACAACTGCGCGGTCATGCAACACTGTACCCATATGAATTTTTAACATTTTTTTGAGACAGATAAAGCTTTATTTTGGTGGTATTTATTCACCACTGGGATTTTTATGTTTTTTTGCTATGTAAATTAAAAAGTCCAAAAATTTTGAAAAAAAGTGTTTTTCTTATAAAATTTTGCAAATCGTATTTCATCATAAATCTTGGCCAAAATGTATTCTGTTATATTTTTAGTAAAAAAAAAATAACCCAAATTAGTTTATAACTAGAAATTATAATTTTTAAACATTTTTCTTTACATTTTTATATTATTTTTTCTTTCTTTTTTTTATTTTTTATATACTGTCACCCTAGCAGTACAGTGTCACCATGGTGACACTGTACTATTTGTAGGGGGTGATGAAGTTTTTTTTTTTTTTATACAGACCGCTTTTACACCCATAAAGGCTGTAAAATCACCGGATCGCGGTGCTGCGCGCTCCCAGGGAGCACGCACAAGCAGGGTGCGGGGAGTCCGTTTATATACAACTGCCGGACGGGAGGTGGTTAATTTACCTAGTAATCCTGCGAGTAAAACACATTCTGTCCCTGAGTGGCTACGTCACTCCTCTGCTGTATCTATGGAGGGGAGCCGTGGTCGTCATCCAAGGATGCTATTCTGATATGGACTACAAACATGCATGTATCTCTTCATCTCTATTACATTCTCTATTTGGCATCTCTATTAGGCAAAGAAATTGGTAGTTTACAGGAGATAGCTAGGAAGGAAGATATTCTTTGGTGCAGTTAACATGAAGTGACTGACACTGCATTTCTGTCAAGATCAGCAAGTACTTTCTGTACTTGCTGAAAATGTTCTTAGCTTTATAAAAGAAAACTAATGCAGCCATCACATCTAAGGATATAATATGTTGCATTTTTTTTTAAATTTAGCTGCTGTCTTTTAAAAATCAGGTACTTACCAGTGCCTGGGGTCCAGCACTGACTTACTGCAACTGGTTCTTTTTATTGCTGCAGGTCGCTGGTGCCAACATCTTGGATGCATGATCTAGCTGTGGCCAGGCTATCTGAGGAATCATAGCCAGTGCCCCACTGTGCATGCCTGAGCTTGTATAGTGCATTGCGAATGGTTCTGCAGCCTTTTAGGACATGTGAGGTGTCCTGGGAGGAGAGGGAGCAGGGAAATGGACATAATCTTTGCCCAGGCCAGGCTTTCAGATATGGGAGCAGGTACCGATACAAATTGGTACTCGCTGCCTCCCCCCAAAAAAATCTAACCCACTGAATTACAGGCTGGAAGGAGGGAGTAAACTAGCGGGACTTCACTACTTTTTGAAGTTCTGCTTTACTTTTAGTTATTAACCATAAACCTCAGGTTCAATTATTGTCCATCCGTTTCTTTTTCTATATACTCTTTTTTTGTTTTAGTTGAATATTTATAATTGTTTAGCACATCACATTATTGATATATTTGTGTAGCTCAGTGTTAGTGAATTGTATTTTCATTGTGATACACAACATTATTTTTATATTTGGTATTTCTTATTACTGTCTCCGTTAGAGCTGTATGAGTGGCATTATTGCAACACCTTATGCTAACCTTAGGAAGTTACAAAAAAAAGTGTACCACTCAAAATTCAAGAAGCTTCTTCGTGCTTATAATGAGGACTCAGAAGGTATAACATTGCTGATTGCGTTTCAGTTTATTAAACGAAAATATGTTTCTGTGATCTGCCTCTTTGTAATGGTGATCTTCAAACGTTTTGGCTTCATTTCTTAATGAAATGAACCAATCTTAAATTGATTCACAATCAGCAACATTATAAGGGAGTAGTTCCTTGAATTTTGTGTGCTGCGCATGTTTTTTTTGTTTTTTTATCTAATAATAAAAACTTGGGATTTAATAATTCCCTGCTCTAATCAAAACTAAAAATGATTTGATTACAGTTAAACGCTAGCATAAGTTAAAGCGAAATAAACCCAAAAACAATCGCCTGTTATATTGCAGCTTACCAATTCTTAGATGTGATGGTCGTGTTAATTTTCTTTTTAGGCTTTCTTACCTTTATTTTCATCTGGGGATCCTGCCAGTACGTCTGTTGTTTTTCATAAGAATAAGCTGTCTTTTAGATGTATCAGTTACAGGGATGAGACAAACCATTTAACACTGGCACAGGTGCTTACAATGATCAACTTTTATTTATTTTAGTAAAACCTTTATCCCAAAAGGTAAAAAATAATTTGTGGTAGCTAGTATAAAGTGTGATCTGGAGTTTGGCTTAAATTTAGATAGTGTATTAAAATCTGTTTGTACTTTTATTAACTTTTATTAAAGTCAATTTCACAGATTTTTATGTTTAGAAATTTTACATAGTTCAAGTCAGAGTTTTATTTTGTATGAAGACGGTTACTTTGAATATTATATATAATATACTTTAATAGTTGATATCTCCTTATATGCTTACCCTTTCTTTATACACTGCTCAAAAAAATTAAAGGAACACTTTGAAAAGACATCAGATCTCAATGGGGAAAAATATCATGCTGGATACCTATACTGATATGGACTGGATAATGTGTTAGGAATGTAAGGATGACCCATCGTTTTATGGAAATTAAAATTATCAACCTACAGAGGACTGATTTCAAAGACACCCTGAAAATCAGAGTGAAAAAATAATGCAGCAGGCTAGTCCATTTTGCTGAAATTTCATTGCAGCAACTCAGAATGGTACTCAGTAGTTTGTTTGGCCCCCATGTGGTTGTATGCACGCCTGGCAATGTCAGGACATGCTCCTTATAGGATGACAGATGGTGTCCTGGGACATTTCCTCCCAGATCTGGACCAGGGCATCACTGAGCTTCTGGACAGTCTGAACTGAAACCTGGTGATGTCAGATGGAGCAAAACATGATATCCCACAGGTGTTCTGTTGGATTTAGGTCAGGCAAGCGTGGGGGCCATTCAATGGTATCAATTCCTTCATCCTCCAGGAACTGCCTGCATAGTCTCGCCACAAGGCTAGGCATTGTAGCGCACCAGGAGGAACCCAGGACCCACTGCACCAGCGTAGAGTCTGACAGTGGGTCCAAGGATTTCATCCCGATATCTAATGACAGTCAGGGTGCCATTTTCTAGCCTGTAGAGGTCTGTGCGTCCCTCCATGGATATGCCTCCCCAGACCATGACTGACCCACCATAAAACGGTCATGTTACAGGCAGTATAATGTTCTCCATGGCTTTTCCAGATCCTTTCACGTCTGTCACATGTGCTCAGGGTGAACCTGCTCTCATCTGTGAAAAGCACAGGGCACCAGTGGCAGACCTGCCAATTCTGGTGTTCAGTAGCAAATGCCAATTGAGCTGTATGATGCCGGGCAGTGAGCACAGGATCAGCTAGAGGATGTCGGGCCCTCAGGTCCCCCTTATGAAGTCTGTTTCTGATTGTTTGGTCAGAGACATTCACACCAGTGACCTGTTGAAGGTCATTTTGAAGGGCTCATCCTGTTCCTCCTTGCACAAAGGAGCAGATACCGGTCCTGCTGATGGGTTAAGGATCTTCTTCGGCCCTGTCCAGCTCTCTTAGAGTAACTGCCTGTCTCCTGGAATCTCCTCCATGCTCAAGACTGTGCTGGGAGATATCGCAAACCTTCTGGCAATGGCATGTATTGATGTGCCATCCTGGAGGAGTTGGACTGCCTGTGCAATCTCTGTAGGGTCCAGGTATCTCCTCATGTTACCATTAGTGCCACTGACCCTAGCCAAATGCAAAACTAGTGAAAAGAAAAGAATGAGTAGTGAAAAAATTGCCAGCGGCCTTCACCTGTAAATATTTCCTGTTTTTGGGGGTCATCTAATTGTTCCATCTAGTGCACCTGTTGTTAATTTCATTAACAGCAAAGCAGCTGAAACTGATTAACAACCCCCTCTGCTACTTAACTGCCCAGATCAATATCCCAGGAGTTTAATTGACTTGATGCTATACTCTGAGCATTGTACATAATTGCACAGTTTGTCAAATTTGGGAGGTTTGTTAACATAACTAGAATATAGCAATTGAAAAAAAAATTTAAATAAATAAATATACGTTTGCTGTAACAGAAACTGTGTTACATCAATCAGTACCATTGTATAACTTACTTTGAACTTTTAGGTCGCTGCAAACAATGTCCATGCTAAATCAATAACTTGACTCCATATACAATATAACTCCACTGTATTAATTTTTGGTTAGCCAGTTCATAAAGTGTTCAGTTATGTTTGGTCACATTATTATAAAAGTCATATACTGCCTTCTGAAAACTAAATTCATATGACAGATTATGCAGAAAGTGGTTTGGCATGCAAGGGGTTATTCGCATTATTTCTATTTGACTGTTTTCCATCTGATGAAATGGCTAAAAGCTCAATTACTGCACTATGTATTCTGGAAAGGTGGGTGAATCGGCTACATAGGAGTAGACTGACTGGTCATATAGCTAGCCATAGACAGGCTCCCGAAAAACAACAGGCCTTCACTAACTGAAGCTTGCCTAGGACAGCTAATTAGTACATTTTTGCGTGAGTAAATGAGAGCTGAGGTGGATGAAGTATGTTTGTATCTCTAACAGTGCTTATAAATAGCTGCACATAAGTGTTTTTTTTCCTGTTGAATTTCTTTATTTTGTATTATGGAGAAATTAATAGGATGTACTGCAACACAAAGGTGGGAGGAAATCTCTCTTTAACTGATGTAAAGAGTTATAAACTGATGTTAATGTGACCATGAATAACATCCTTATTTTCCCAAAATCATCCATTCACATCCACTTCTTAATGGCCCTGTAATCCATTTTTCATGAAATTGTTTATTACTGTGTTTTTCTTCCTCCTCGTTATGTCCTCCATGAGCTGCCAAACTCTCCTTTCCCCCTAGCTTCCATTTGTTTGAAAGGAGCAGTGCACATTAGCTGTGGCCACATTCACTGCCTTACAGTTGTGTCCAAAATTATTCAACCCCCAATGCTGTAAAGGGGTTTAGGGACTATAGTGTACATTTGGAATTGTATTCAGAATCAAATCCTACAAGGACGTTGTAACTACCCAAATGCAACTAAAATGACATCAATTGTTTATGTAATACAGTAGTAAATGGTTCTTATGTGGTTTCTTCATTGCCACAATTATTCAACCCCTTAAAGACTACCACTCTGAAGAACAGAGGTTCATACAGGTGCTTTCCATCAGGTATTGAAAACACCTGTGGATGTCACCGAGCAGCAATCAAGCATAATAAGCACCAATTAGGCAGCTTTAAAATGACTGTGATACTCAGCTCCTTCTAGACATTTACTGGTGTGGTTACAAACATGGTGAAGGCAAGAGAATGGTCCAGGAAGACAAGAGAAGAGGTGATTTCTCTTCACAGGAAGGGCAATGGCTATAAGAAGATTGCAAAGATGTTAAACATACCAAGAGACACCTTAGGAAGCATCATTCGCAAATTCAAGGCAAAGGGCACTGTTGAAACGCTACCTGGTCGTGGCAGAAAGAAGATGCTGACTTCGACTGCTGTGCGCTACCTGAAGCGTAGAGTGGAGAGAAGTCCCCGTGTGACTGCTGAGGAACTGAGAAAAGATTTGTCAGATGTGGGTACAGAAGTTTCAGCCCAGACAATAAGACGCACACTGCGTAATGAAGGCCTCCGTGCCAGAACTCCCAGGCGTACCCCCTTGCTGTCTCCAAAGAATAAGAAGAGTCGACTGCAGTATGCCAAAAGCCATGTGGACAAACCACAAAAGTTGTGGGATAGTGTTCTGTGGACTGATGAAACAAAATTAGAACTGTTTGGGCCCATGGATCAACGCTATGTTTGGAGGAGGAAGAACAAGGCCTATGATGAAAAGAACACCTTGCCTACTGTGAAGCATGGTGGAGGGTCAATCATGCTTTGGGGCTGTTTTGCTTCTGCAGGTACAGGGAAGCTTCAGCGTGTGCAAGGTACCATGAATTCTCTTCAGTACCAGGAGATATTGGATGGAAACGTGATGCAGTCCGTCACACACCTGAGGCTTGGGAGACGTTGGACCTTTCAACAGGACAATGATCCCAAGCATACCTCCAAGTCCACTAGAGCATGGTTGCAGAGGAAAGGCTGGAACATTTTGGAGTGGCCATCGCAGTCACCAGACTTAAATCCGATTGAGAACCTCTGGTGGGACTTAAAGAAAGCAGTTGCAGTGCGCAAGCCTAAGAATGTGACTGAACTGGAGGCCTTTGCCCATGAAGAATGGGCGAAGATACCCGTAGATCGCTGCAAGACACTTGTGTCAAGCTATGCTTCACGTTTAAAAGCTGTTATAACTGTAAAAGGATGCTGTACTAAGTACTAAGATTGAATGTCACTTGGGGGTTGAATAAAACTGATAATGCTGTGAGCACAGAAAAGACATTTGTGGTTATTTCATTATAACTGTTATGTTATATTTGTCTGACCTACAAGTGCCTCTTTAATGTAAATGTAAGCAAGATGACTGAATGATCAAAAGCAATGTCAAACTGGCCAAAACACTCAATTTCAGTGGGGGTTGAATAATTTTGGACACAACTGTATGTACATTACAAATCACATAGTCCATAATCTATGGTCTTGAGTCTTCCAAGCAAGAGAGGGTGGCTACATTTCAACATATAGTGGGACCATAGAGTAAAAGAAGTCTGATGACAGCGGCAACAAAAAAAGGAATTTTGAGGAGGCTGTAAACAGTAGACGGTCCTTTGCTTAGTTTAAGAATACATACTTAGGGTAGGGAAAATAAAGGATTGGATAGAAAGAGTAGAGAAGATATATAGAATGGAGGAACTTTACCATATGGAGGAAGATAAAATGGAGGTATTTCATACAAGTTGGGAAAAGTGGGTACAGTTTAAAAATTCAGAGGCATACCTAGAATATGTGAAATAAGGAAAAGAAGGGAAAGGGGATAAATATAGTACAGTATAATACCAGTAATAGCTAAGGTTCTGGATTTCTAAAATGAAGTTAAAAATGCATAATCAAAGGGGGGGTAAAAGGTCACCGAGATTATTTCTGGGGAGTGTTTTGACAGAAATGTCTAATGTATACTGTCTGTTTTATTAGCTTTTGTAAATTTAATATGGTGATTTGAAAACAATAAAAAATTTAAATAAAAATAAAAAAAAGAATACATACTTGAATAAAATATTTTTTTTAAACCAGTTTAATGTCACTTTAATGTATAAAACAACTTTTCTTTTTCATTCATTAACAGACATTAGATTAGTAGTAATTCAAAAATAATTGTGTTATACCCAATTCACTAAGCATTTTTTTTTTAAGGTAAAATAAAGCGTCAATCAAAATTTCATCTGTTTGCTCTTAAGCATTGGTTCTTTTTGCAGCTTTCAGGATCAGCTCATTTTCAGCATAGCCTAGGATGTCATAGATACTATAGATGCTAGACAAAAGGTGCAGTGGCTGTCTGGAAAGTGACCATAGGGTACTGGGCTCTGCTTGCTGTGCTTTCTGGATTTGTGCCCCCTTGTTAATTTGCCATAGAGTGCTTTCCAGTTCCAGAGCAGTTGCATTACTTACCTGTTACCTTGTCTGCAATGACTCCTTTGTGTGAGTGAGCCTATGCAAGAGGATCTGGTCTTTCCTCAAGGTCCTGGCACCAACAGAAATCTGAAACTTCAGCGATCAGATGAAGATGCTTCCCATAAGACTTTGCAAGCAATGCTTAGTGCAAGCTGCCCCTCCTCAGATATGGTAATCTTCAAACAAACTTCAAAAACACACACGGAAGGGCGCAAATGCCTAGCACATTGCCACCTTCAACATTTATTGAATCTAAATACATATTCAAATTACATACTCACATGTGAAAATGGGTGTATCAAACTAAAAACCCCAGTCGTAGGTGATGTCATCTATTCACACACCAAGTGTGTGGAAATGGAATTGCATTTTGGGGGTAAACCCCCTTCCTCGAGCTCTGAAGCCATAGATCACTCTGAACCTATCAAGGATAATCCCCTTTCATTTCTCAGGGCTGTGTTCCTTGTTGCCACTACCTGTGTGAGGCATGTATCAGAGCTGGGAGACTTGTCCTGTAAAAAAAAAAAAAAAAAAAGTTTTCTTGGCCTTACCCAAGGATAGATTGGTGTTCAGGCTTAGGGCCCCCTTCCTTCCTAAGATGATTTTATCTTTTCACCTCAATCAGGACATTATTCTTCTGTCTCTTTGTTCAGTTCCAGTACATTAGAAGGGAATTCTCTTCATTGTCTGGATGTAGTTCATACTGTGCTAATTAATTTTACACCCACTTCTTCGATCAGGAAAACTGGTTCTATTTGTCATTCCTGATGGTCCAGCTTTGCACTCCACCATCTCTAAGTGGCTCAGACGGGTCATCATCCAAGCTTATGGTCCTAAGGACAAAGTACCCACCCTTTTGTCAAAGTGCACTGTTTCCCCGATTTGTTCACATGTTCTCCAGGTGGATGTTCCAAGCCTCATCTGATATCTGATGCTAGCTTTGGGTGTAATTCAAAAACAATTGTGTTATACCCAATTTACTAAGCATTTTTTTTTCTTTTTTTAAGGTAACATATTGCGTCAATCAAAATGTCCAGTTTGACTGGTTTTGTTATATGGGCTTGTTAGGGTCTCATTGCTGTGTTGCCCACCCCACGGTTGGGCTGCAATTGTGTGTCCCAAATGTCTTTTTATTAAACAGACCACTTTTTTTTGTCTCTTTAAGCATTCTACTCAGCAAGTTGTTCAACACAGCAATGAGTTTGAAGATGCCTTAGCAAGTCTCATCATTATGATGTCACCCATGGTACCACATTTTTCATCAGAGTTATGGAGAGGTAACACATCTCAATTAACAGTCTAATTTATACAGTGGATATAACAAGTCTACACACCCCTGTTAAAAATGGCAGGTTTCTGTAATGTAAAGAAATGAGACAATAATGAGTAACGTGACCTATAAACTGTACAACTCAATTGAAAAACAAATTGAAATCTTTTAGGGGAGGGAGTAAACATAAAAAAATAAAATAATGTGGTTGCATAAGTGTGCACACCATCTTATAACTGGGGATGTAGCTGTGTTCAGAATTAAGCAATCACATTCAAAATCATGTTAAATAGGAGTCAGTACACACCTACCATTATTTAAAGTGCTGATGCTCTGATTAACCCCAAATAAAGTTCAGCTGTTCTAGTAGGTCTTTCCTGACATTCTCTTAGTCGCATCCTACAGCAAAAGCCATGGCCGGCAGAGAGCTTCCAAAATGTCAGAGGGATCTCATTGTTAAAAGGTATCAGTCAGGAGAAGGGTACAAAAGAATTTCCAAGGCATTAGATATACCATGGAACACAGTGAATACATTCATCATCCAGTGGTGCAACAGTGACATTACCAAGAACTGGACATCTCTCAAAAATTTATGAAAAGACGAGAAGAAACTGGTCTGGGAGGCTGCCAATAGGCCTACAGCGACATTAAAGGAGCTGCAGGAATATCTGGCAAGTACTGGCTGTGTGGTACATATGACAACAATCTCATATATTCTTCATATGTCTGGGCTATGGGGTAGAGTGGCAAGATGGAAGCCTTTCCATACAAAGAAAAACATCCAATCCCAGCAAAATTTAGCAAAAACACATCTGAAATTTCCCAAAAGCATGTGGGAGAATGTGTTATGGTCTGATGAAACCAATGTTGAACTTTTTGGCCATAATTCCAAAAGATATGTTTGACACAAAAACAACACTGCTCATCACCAAAAGAACACCATACCCACAGTGAAGCATGGTGGTGGCAGCATCATGCTTTGGGCTGTTTTTCTTCAGTTGGAACTGGGGCCTTCGTCAAGATAGAGGGAATTATGAATAGTTCCAAACACCAGTCAATATTGGCACAAAACCTTCAGGCTTCTGCTAGAAAAGAATGGCTTCACCAGAAGATTAAAGTTTTGGAATGAGCCAGAGCCCAGACCTGAATCGCAATCTGACAGATTTGGAGTGTTTTTGCAAGGAAGAGTGGGCAAATATTGCCAAGTCAAGATCTGCCATGCTAATGGGCTCATACCCAGAAAGACTGAGTGCTGTAATAAAATCAAAAGGTGCTTCAACAAAGTATTAGTTTAAGGGTGTGCACACTTATGCAACCATATTATTTTATTTTTTTATTTTTACTTTCCTCCACCTAAAAGATTTCAGTTCATTATTCAACTGAGTTGTACAGTTTATAGCTTACATTAAAGGTGGAAAAGTTTTTAACGGGTGTGTAGACTTTTTATATCAATCTATGTTAAAGAGTGCCAATGAAACATGCTGACATTGTAAAAACTCAACTGACAACTAAGATGGACAGTGCATACACCGCGCAGTACAGCTAATAATGATGTAACATATTTTAGGTATATATCACAAGCTTTACACTTTAACTAGTAGACTCTATATTTTTCTTTAAAAGAAGAATATGTAACATTTTGCAGGTTTGGGACAGGTGAAGCATAAGCTGAGCACACAGTATAACTGGAATAAGGATGTCCTCCATCAGGCCTGGCCAATCATAGACCCAGAATACTTCCGTCAGCCTGACACTGTGGAAGTGTCTGTACTGGTAAGAAACATTTTTTCTAGTTTTGAATGGAGTGAATAAGGATTAGAACTCCAGTCAGATTTTTACTGCTATCCAGGGCTCCAGATAGAGGAACACGAGCAGAAATGTAATGGGTACTACTGGTATTTTTTGTCAGTGTTGCTGTGGAGGAATTCCCCTCACTCAGTGTCTGCTAAAATATTGTCAGCAGGACAGGAAGAGATTTAAAGTGGAAGAAAAGCTTTACTATAACTACTGTTAAAAATGTCCTTTCCCCACCTCCTCCTTCCTATCCCGCCTAACTTATGTAAAAAGATTGGTGTACTTACCTATTTTAAATCTGCTCCAGAATGGTCATGTGATCCTGCAGCGCCGGCTCCCCTGTGTAAGGGAGTGCTCGACAACAGCAGTGACGCCACTCATAGGCTCCCATAGCCCAGCCGTTGTCTGTGCTCCTTCCTCTTCCCTGGATCATATGACTGGACCAGAGCAGGTTAAAAATAGGTATGTACACAGATCTTTTTTATACACGGTAGACAGAATATGGAGGAGGGAACATTTTAACAATAAGTATATGACAAATGTGTATTCCGCGCTGCCTATAGGTGAAATGTTATTAAATAAATCACTGTATTATAAAATATAAATATAGCACAATATTGAATTCTGTCCTGGGAGTGGCTGCAAACAAAGTGTTCCCACAATGATTGCAATAAACCCCAAAAATAAATGTTGTGGCTCCCCGTGATCATATAATCCATGCTCCAAAATTCATTATCAAATAAACAATGACCTCACTTTCAACAATCAACAAACTTTTCCTTAGAACAGAAACCACATATCATAATGTCCATAGTCCATAAGTTGGGGCTGTGTCACTTCCGGTTCCGGCTCTCCCAGCACCCTGGCTCACTTATCATCCTGGTCACGTGACTTCCTCAGTAGTACCCTCTGAGGGAAGTACACTATATTCAAATCGCACTGTCCTTGCAATCTGAAGCAGGTGTCGGTGCAAAGTTAGTGACACCTCAAACGCAGGTCGCAAATGCAGTGCGTTTGCCTGCACTGAATCGCATGGTACCGAAGTACAGTGCAGTGCATTTCCAAAAGTAGTCATACACTAGTATTGCTGTGGTCTGATTACAGCCCAATCAAAATGAATTGGCTGAAAATGTATTGAACAGAACTACATATGAATCGCACAGTAACATGCTGCTTGTTCCTGTGATTCACACACAGTTACTAGTGTGGATGGTCCCTTACTGTTTTCCCCTAAAAATCTTTGTTTTTAAGTATAATTTTAGTTTACTAAGTATGTATATACTTGGTGACAGTTGGATTTTCTCAATACATGAAAATGTTGGTCATTTAGTGGCTTGAAATTCGGACAGTTCTTGTAAGTTGACCACAAATCGAGTCACGGGTGGCCCTGCTGAAACCAAACTTGACAAACTTTAATTAATAAAATTGAAGGAGGTGAGCAGAAAAAAAGTCAGCCAAACAGTGAGTGCAGCCAAACACAAGCAGTCACTGTTTGGGTATTGTGAAAGCCGTGGGTGTTGCATGTCAAAATACAATAGGTGGCAGCGGGAAATTCTGTCAATTCCTGCTATTTACCATGGATGGAGGAATCAGTGGGTTTCTCTTGTTTAGCTATCTGGTCTTTACACACATGGCTTGTTAATGGTCTCTTTCCTGCTTTGTGGTACAGCCCCATAGTACTGCTATGTTCTCCTTACAATATAAGTCTTTCAGTCAGAAAATATACTGTGGCTGGTGTCTTATCTCCACTGCTAACCAGTTCAGCAGATGCACCTGTGAAACCCTTATTGACCAGAACAACCTTTATATTTTAGCTATGAACCTATTGGTTAGCCAGTTACAGAAATAAAACAAATCAAAATATACAGTATATATTTTTTTTGGAAAAAAAATAAAAAATGGCACAGATGACAGAAAAATGTTACAGGGAATAAGCAGGGTCTGTATAAAGTTTTTATATATAGTCCAATATGATCCAGAAAAAATAAATAAATACACATTCCAGGTAACCTGTATGAGAGCTAGAAGCCAACTCTAGTATAAAAAAAACAGCAAAAACAAGTGCCATCTGAATGTAGTATTAAAGTTAAAAGTACATTTATTGTGCTGAAGATAAAATCACTTACAAGAAGAACAATGTAATACTTCTCATCAGTCACTGATGCCGAGTCCCGTGTTACTCACTCTGTGTAGATAGGATGGATAAATGAAAACTTCATTCGGCGTCCTCTGCTGGTAAGCTGAGGGCTTCTGAGTACAGCGGAGGAAAGAGCGTGACATCACTCATGACGAGGTAAGGGGGTGGTGACGTGCTTGCGGAGCATGCATGCTCTTTCCTTGGGCCAGAGGAAGGAGTACTATAAAATGAAACTTCAAACAGTGTTAGCTAGTCAGTGCTTTTATTACAGAGCCCAGGACCCAGTTGTCAAATGACATTACCAGAACTGCAGCAGGTGAGGGAGACCAGGGGTGTATAAGATAATTTTGGTGTTTAACAGAATTTTCTGGCCTGTTTCACACAGGCCTCAGCTTATGTAGCGGTAGTGTGAACAGCAAGCTTTTATGATACTTTCAGCAAACTTTGAGCATCTTTCTCTAAGCCTTTAAAACAGCCTTCAGCTCCTGTTTGAAAATGTTATACAGTACACTGATCCTAATGGTACTGATTGTCACTTTAAACAAGCTGCTAGCATGCTTTCAACAAACTTTAAGTAATGCTAAAGCCTGCTAGGAGCTTGTTTAAAGTGACATTCAGGATTGGTGCTTAACATTTACAGACTGGAGCGCAATGGTACTTTCAGGGGTCGTTTACACATGCTTTACTTTCTGATCTGCATTTAGATTGTTCTTCAAGAAATAGACTCCCCCTAATTACCAGACAACTACGCACAACGTACGCGACGTCAGTGCGGCCACATTCACTTGAAGCAAAGCATTGTGGCTCAGCATCTGTACACCCTGGCTGCTGCCTCCAAAGAAAAAGGGGGGCTGTTGAGGGTCAGTAAAATCACGGCTGAACCACAGGCTTTTAACCCCCCAACGCAATCACAAGTGTAAATGATCCCTAAAAGCTTCAACAAAGCTTGAAAAAATCTCTGAAAATGCTTTGTAAAAGATTACTGTTCACACTGCTCTTATACAAGCTGAAGCCTGTGTGAACTAGGCCTTAGGGTGTACCTGGTACATTCAGGGTCCATGACTGGTTAATTAACGAGGTTGAAGGAGAGGGTGAGTCAAATACAGAGCTCCCTCTAGTGGATAATGTGTATATCCTAACAAATAATACAATAAATTGGAAGTGCTAGCATTAAAAATACGGAAATCCCATCACAAATAGCACACTGTGCTAATAACACAAAATATGCGCATTGTGAAAATATACACATTTTACAACTTTAAAAGTAACTCTTCTTTAACAGAAACAGCTTACTTGAGCTTTTTCTATGGTTTCTTTTTAGATTAATAACAAAGCCTGTGGCACGATCAGCGTACCCTTTGATGTTTCCCAGGAATGTGAGAAGATCCAAGACCTGGTGATGAAGAGTCATCTAGGCATGACACAACTACAGGGGCGCACAATTAAGAGGACCATCCTATCCCCAAGGAAAGCTCTTATTAATTTCCTTGTGCAAGAGTAGCTTTTATTTAAAACAAATCACTGTAATAATGGACATCCACAGATCTCAGTCAAAAACGAAAAGTAATTGCCACAGCCACAAATGTTCTTATGAAACAGCCAGGACAAATGCATACTTCATCGTGGACTCGGCAGATTTAAATAAGCAATACAAATGTTTGCAAATGCCTAGCAGTGACCCGTTTGAGCAGCTGAAACATGACTGTCCTAGAATCTCTGAATGTACTATTTCTAACTCAGGCCTACTTCTTTAAAACAAAATTGTTTGACAAATTGCAGGAAACAGTATTTTCTAGACTGCAAATTCTAATTCATATTATCAAATGTGGACTGATGCTCATGATGTGTTCATCACTGCGGTCTTGGTTGCCATACTCCAACTGAATAATAAAGTTGCCTGTTAGGAGAATGTTGTTTTCTGATGGATTAAGTACAAGCTGCTAATTTATTACAGTGGTTATGTCTAATATAGTTTAACCACTGTACTTTTGTACATATTTTAGTACCTCTTGAAGCCAAAAAGCAATTAAGCAAAATAAATACTCATTTACATAGTTAAGAATTATATTTATTAATTTGCTGTTAAGCTGTTTTTTATTAGAAGACATAATCCTTGCATTATATATCAAAAGCTTTCATACAGCAACTCAAACTATATGGCCAAAAGTATTAGAACGCCTTCCTTTACACGCACATGAACTTTATTGGCATCCCAGTCTTAGTCCGTAGGGTTCAATATTGAGTTGGCCCACCATTTGCAGCTATAACAGCTTCAACTCTTCTGGGAAGGCTGTCCATAAGGTTTAGGAGTGTGTCTATGAAAATGTTTGACCAGACCAGAAGCGCATTTGTGAGGTCAGGCACTGATGTCGGACGAGAAGACCTGGCTCGCAGTCTCCGCTCTAATTCATCCCAAAGGTGTTCTATTGAGTTGAGGTCAGGACTCTGTGCAGGCCAGTCAAGTTCCTCAAACTCACTCACCTATGTGTTTATGGACCTTGCTTTGTGCACTGGTGCATAGTCATGTTGGAACAGGAAGGGGCCATCTGCAAACTGTTCCCACAGTTGGAAGTATGAAATTGACCAAAATGTCTTAGTTTGCTGATGCCTTAAGAGTCCCCTTCACTGGAACTAAGAGGCCAAACCCAACCCCTGAAAAACAACCCCACACCATAATCCCCCTCCACCAAACTTTACACTTTGCACAATGCAGTCAGGCAAGTACAGTTCTCCTGACAACTGCCAAACCCAGACACGTCCATGGGATTGCCAGACAGAGATGCGCGATTCATCACTCCAGTGAACACGGTTTCAGTACTCTAGAGTACAGTGGCGGCATGCTTCACACCCCTGCATCCGACGCTTTGCATTGCACTTGGTGTTGTAAGGCTTGGATGCAGCTGCTCGATCATGGAAACCCATTCCATGAAATGCTCTTTACGCACTGTTTTGCTAATCTGAAGGCCACATGAAGTTTGGAGGTCTTTAGCTATTGACTCTGCAGACAGTTGGCGACTTCTGTGCACTTCAGCATGCTCTGACCCCGCTCTGTCATTTTACATGGCTTACCACTTTGTGGTAGTTGCTGTTCCCAGTTACTTCCACTTTGTTATAGGACCACTAACAGTTGACCGTGGAATATTTAGTAGCAAGGAAATTTCACGGATAGATTTATTGCACAGGTGGCAACCTATCACAGTACCATGCTTGAATTCATTGAGCTCCTGAGAGCGACCCATTCTTTCACAAATGTTTTTAGAATCAGTCTGCATGCATAGGTGCTTGATTTTATACACCTGTGACAATGGAGGTGATTCCAACACCTGAATCCAATGATTTGGAGGGGTGTCCCAATACTTTTGGCAGTATAGTGTATATTAAAGTGTAAAGTTAAAAAAAATCTTTTAGTTTTAGATAGATTAGGTAAGTGTTAAAACCCTCTCAAGTAATTTTGTTTGTGCCTTGCTGTGAGGATTTGCTTTCACATCGTGTCCTAAAAATGCAACAGGAAATACGGGTGAATCTCTCCAATGTGAATGGAATATCAATCTTAGAGAATTTTGGCAGAAAGGTTTTCCCATTGAAATATGTTCCCTCACCTCTTGCTCACAGTGACCACTGGTACAAATAAAGGGTTGAACCTTCTCAGCAGGGGCATAAAAAGCAAGAAAAGTGGGGAACAGCACTGCCTCCTTACTTTCAATGCAATCAATATATAAAGTGCTATTTATATTGCAAAAGTCCCATATATAAAGTACTAAAGTCCCCAAAAAAATCAATGTCCAGATCGTGATAAAGTGCTCTGTGCCACTCCAAACAACATCAACACTGGTCAAAACAATGTGCTTCAAATGGATGTGCTTCACAATGGGATTCCTCCAAAAGACCCATGATGCCCAGTATGCACACCTCACTCACCGGATATATTTGACTACTTGTGTTACCAAGTGAATCAACCAGCGCCCAATGTAGTCCAGGTACATAAAAGGTCAGTCCTCCATCCAGCTTGTTATGGTGTCCTTAGGGTGTCTTTTCCTGTAACCAGAAGGTTGTTCACCAGGTGTAAAAAAATAAAATAAAGGTGAGGGAGGGGAGCCTCACATAGTGAAAGTACCACTTATTGTGTAAAAAACAAAAAAGGTATTGCACTTAGATGTTAAACATCAATAACCACCTAATAAAACCATGAAGTGCCACGTCTTATATGGATCGCCTAAAGATGTCGCAAATTGATGATGAAATGAGTAGAGCAAAACTTCCAAGTGATATATCTGCTACTTGGAGAGCATGGCAGCCATATTGGAAGCAGCGCTGAGGTTTGTTTGTTTCCCTCCCTGGTGCCTAACATGTCAGGCTCTGCCAGCGCTTCAAGTGGTCAGCACAGCCCAAGACGCAGCAGGTTGCATACAAAAGTGCTGGCTGGCAGCATGCAGGACTTGCATGTTAGACACTGAGGTCTAACCCTTCATTACTCTAATCAGCAACAAAAAAAGTGCCTTTACATACACTTTAACCACTTCATCTCTCATATCTGTGCACCGCCCATGGACCAAAGCAATTTTTACATTTTTGCTATGGGCATATTGTTACAGAAATAACTGTCATTACTTAGGATAACAAAGTTATACGTATATATTTTTAGAACAAATAAAGTTTTCTTTTGGTGATTTTCTCTTGTAATTTTTTTTTTTTCTTTTGCAATCCATAGACATCATAAAAACTTAAAACCAAAAAGTGCACTTTTTCTACTTTTTGATCAGTATTACTTTTACAAAAAAATTGTTACTGTTTATCAGAAGTATATACTTTATTCTGTCATTTGTCCTGCCGGTATTTAAATGAAACTAAAATTATGATACAAAAGGACTGCAAAGTTACATGTAGATGTTAAAGGCAAGGTTGAATAAAGACACCGGTCCATCCAGTTCAACTGGTATGTCAAACCATTTCATATATCCCTGTTTATTGCTTTTGCTAAGATGCCCATCTAAGAAATTATCGACACTTCCCGCTGCCAACACCAACTGTGGAAGGGAGATCCACATCCTTACCTCTCTGACAGTAAAGAACCCCTTACGCAGTTTAAATCGGAACTTCACCAAAAAGGGTAAATTTTGCTTGTCTACCTCCTCCCCCACTCCTAAGTTTTGACACTTTTTTTTGTGTGTTTGTGTGTGTGTGTGTGTGGGGGGGGGGGGCTCTGGTACCTGGTTTTGACAGGTACCTTCTCCCACTTTGTCAGATCCCCGAGGTGATCTAAGTGCTAGTTCAGCCCCCCTCCTTCCCCCCCCGCAGCCCTCTGGGTTTTCATTACAGGTCGCAGAAACCAGCTGTCACAGTCCACTTCCAAAAGTAAACATGCCAGTGCCTGGACCTGAAGATGGCAGAAGAGCTGACACAGCTGAGGACAGCGCTGGATCTCTGGACTGGTACATGTACTAATACTAAAAGTCAACAGCTACAGTATTTGTAGATGCTTTGTTTTTTGGCTGAACCGCTTTAAGGTTAAACCGTTTCTCCTCCAGCTTCATTGAGTGGCTGCGTCTCTTCTTAATCTCCCTGAGATTGCATGGTTTTCTCCCTATGCTAGAATCACCATTGAGGTTAGGTATATTTCTATCACATCTCCTCTTAAGTGTCTCTTTTATAGCTAGAATACATTCAATGCTTGTAATCATTTCTCATAACTGAGGTCCGCCAGTCCTCTGGACTTTCTCCAGTTCCAGTACATCCTTCCTGAGGACTGGTGAACAGAACTGGCCGGCATACTCAAGATGCGGCTGGACCAGAGTTTTGTAAAGTGGTAGAATTATAATCTTATCTCTTCACTAGATACTCTTTTTTTAATGCATACTAATATTCTGCTAGCTTTACTTGCTGCAGCTTGTGATCTTCTATGACCCCATATGTTTTTCCATCCTGGATTCTCCCCAAAGGTTCCCTCCCAGCATGTAACTTGCATTCATATTTTTAGCTCCCAAATGCATTACTTTTTTTTTTTTTTTTTACCAGTAAACCTAATTTGCCATATATTACAAATCCTCTTCTCGCCCCAAACCATCCCTGCAGCACAAATACCTGTTCCCCCAATCCCTCCAACAAAAATTCTTATCTCCCCACCTAAATTCCCTATCCCAGTACAAATCCCCCCCCCCCCACCATAAATCCTCCCCCTAAACCTCTCCTTCTAGCAAGAATCCTCTTAATCTCCCAACTGCCCCCTTCCAGCAAAAGTCTTCCCCACAAAATCCCCTCCTTCTAGCATAAATCCTCATTGTTCCCCCCAAATCTCTCTTGCAAGCACTGCCCGTTGCTCCAGCACAAATCCTTTTAGTTTCTCTCAGCATAAATTACCGCACTCGCCTTCTGGTAACATTTCTCTCATTCCCTTTTCGCTAGGCACAAATTCCCTCTCCCATGGTGCAAATGATCCTACAACTATCCCCCAGCATAAATCCTCATATACATATTCCCTCAGATGCTGGGACCTCAGTGTCTAAATATCTCCTTCATTCAGGATCCTCCCCTTCTGTTGTTTACAAACCTTGGCAAAGCTTTCTTAGGTGAACTACAAGTGTATTACATGAAGTTGTCAGTGATGCTGGCTCCCACTGCGCTGGTGACACGGGAACAAGTATCTTCCAGTGAATTCATATAGCTACCAGTACAAAATACAAATATTCTGAACCACCTTATTGGGCAAGAGCCACTGGAAGCCAGAGTCGGAGGGGGGCGAAGCGGAGTTGAGAGGTTCTGAAGTCCTGAAACGGCTTGCATAGACATAGCTTTTTGCTAATGGGGGGCACCTACAAAGTACATCATTGGTTGCTAGGACACGGGCTGTCCTACCAATCAATGGCAGCAAAGAAGACTGAATGGGGAGTTGGAGGGATAGAGGCAAAGAGCGCAGACATTCAGAAATCCTCACTGGGTGAATGAGAGCACTCATTGCATCTATTCCAAATACCCCCACTAAGTGGAGTGGAATCCAAGACCTTGGGAGGTATGCAGGTATTTTAACAATCCAAAACCCTTAGCAAGTGACTAGGGATTTGGATTTTACCACCCCACCCTATCCTGGTGCCCTAAGGCAGCTGCCGAAGTATGTCTGGGGTCATTGTCCTGCTCTAGAATAAACTTGGGACCAATCACACGCCTCCTTGATGGATAAGTATCTGCCTGGATTTCTCAGCATTGAGGACAGCAAGGATCCTTACCAAATCTCCAACTACATTTGCAGCAATGAAGCCCCAAACATGCAAGGAACCTGCACTATGCTTCACTGCTGCCTGCAGACACTCATTGTACCGCATACCACTCCTTTGGGGAACAAACCGCCTCCTGCTACAGACAAATATTTCAAATTTTGACTAATCAGTCCCCAGAGCACCTGCTGCCATTTTTCTGCACCCCAGTTTTTATGCATAGTTGAGTCACGCGTTTCCACATTGGAGCTATGGCTTATTGGCAATTCTTCCATGCAGACTACCTCTAACCAGATTTCTCCAGACAGTAGATGGGTGTACAGTACCTTTTGTCCCACTGGTTTCTTCCAGTTTTGTGCGGATGACACTGCTAGACATCTGCCGATGTCAAAGGGGAGTATGCACAATGTGTCTTTCATCTGCTGCATTGTTTCTTTGGCTGACCACTGTGTGTACATTCCTCAATATTGCCCGTTTATTTGTGCTTCTTCAAAAGAGCTTGAACAGCACATCTTGAAAACCCCAGTCTGCTTTGAAATCTTTGCCTGCGATAGAACTTGCTGATGCAGTACAACTACCTTGTGTCTTGTTACTGTGCTGTCTTGCCATGGTGTATGACCTGTGATATGAAACGGTCTTCCACAACCTCACCTTAGTTTCACCCAGTTTTAAGCCGCCTCCTCAGATGTTTCTGTTTCAATTAATGACGGTTTCAACCTACATATGAAATTGATGATCTTTAGCACCTGCTTGGTATATATGCTTAATCCTACACCTGACTAATCCTACAAAATGCCTGACTTAGTGCAAGTGTACAAAGTGTGCACGTATAAGAATTGATGCTGGTTTTAAGCCAAAGGGTAGTCACACCAAATAATGATTTGATTTGGATAAGGGGTGTCCAACCTTTTGACTCTCCTGGGCCACATTGGAACAAGAGACATCGTCTTGGGTCACACATAAATTACACTAGTAATGATAACTGATGAGCAGAAAAAGTCAGGCAGCTCACAGTTAATCACTGACATAGATAACATCAGTAATAAAACTTCATTTTTTAAAATTGTTTTATTATAAAACAGTGCAACATAAACATTGTGCGATACTTGACACTGTTTTTGATAAACTTAATACATCAATATCTGGTTCAATGAATGTAGCAATTCCCAATGAATTCTCAAGGCGCTCATCAGATATTTTGGTTCTAATTTTGCCCTTCGTGTGCTTTATCCTTGAAAATAGTTGCATGCAAAATATAGGTGCTGCCAAAAACCAATGACATAAATAAGGTGGGATTGTGAACCGTGGGATATTATTCTTTGGGAAGATAAAACTTATAAAAAGTCCAGTAAAGAGACATTGTCAGATTTTTCTTTGGCTGCATGTGTCCACATCTTCACAAAAAATCCCCCCCCCCCCCCCAAAAAAAAAAAAAAATCAATATTTTTAGAATTTACGATTTTGTGTTGGACACCCTGATTTAGATTTTGCTTCTGTTCGCTCACTTTGAATTTTGTAAATAGATAACAATTTCTGAAAATATTCTTACTTTACAGCATTTCTTCACACCTGCCTAAAACCTTTGCACAGTATTATACACTAACCAGCATATTTATTAAGTACGTTTCAATTGCTTGGTAACACAAATTGCTAATCAGCCAATCACATGGCAGCAACTCAATACATTTAGGCATCTAGACGTGGTGAAGACGACTTGCTGAAGTTCATACAGAGCATCAGAATGGGGAAGAAAGGGAATTTAAGAGACTTTGAACATTGCATGGTTGTTGGTGCCAGGCGGGCTGGTCTTAGTATTTTAAAAACTGATTTATTGGGATATTCACACTCAACCATCTCTAGGGTTTACAGAGAATGGTCCGAAAGAGAAAATATCCAGTGAGCGGCGGTTGTGTGGACTAAAATGCCTTGTTGAGGTCAGAGGAGATTGAGCAGACTGGTTCAAGATGATAGAAAGGCAACAGTAACTCAAATAACCACTCGTTACAACCAAGGTATGCAGAATACCATCTCTGAACACACGACACGTTGAACCTTGAAGCAGATGAGCTACAGCAGCAGAAGACCACATCAGGTGCCACTCCTGTCAGCTAAGGACAGGAAACTGAGGCTACAGCTCACACAGGCTCATGAAAATTGAACAATAGAAGATTGGAAAAACGTTGCCTAGTCTGATGAGTTGATTTCAGCTGTGATATTCAGATGGTAGGGTCAGAATTTGGAGTAAACATGAAAGCGTGGATCCATCCTGCCTTTTATCAACAGTTGTGGTGGTGTAATGATGTAGGGGATATTTTCTTGGTACACTTTAGGCCCCTTAACAAACCATTGGTAACACAATATGCTGCCATGGATTGAAATTCTGCAGCGTGCGCAAGGTCCCCCTCCTCAAGAAGGCACATGTACAGGCCCGTCTGCAGTTTGCCAATGAACATCTAAATGATTCAGAGAAGGATTTAGAGAAAGTCCTGTGGTCAGATGAGACCAAAATTGAGCTCTTTGGCATTAACTTGACTTGCCATGCTTGGAGGAAGAAAAATGCTAACTATGACTTTAAGAGCACTATCCCTACAGTCAAGCACAGAGGGTGAAACATTATGCGTTGGGGCTGTTTCTCTGCTGAAGGTACAGGCCGACTGCCGCATTGAGGGGTCAATGGACAGAACCATGTATTGTAAAATCTCAGATGAGAACATTCTTTCCTCAGCCAGAACACTGATGATGGGTGTTCCAGCAGAACAGTGACCCAAAACATACTGCCAAGGCAACAAAGGAGTAGTTCAAGAAGAAGCACATTAAGTGGCCTAGCCAGTCTCCAGACCTTAATCTTATAGATTTATGGAAGAAGCTGAGACATCAAGTTGCTAAGTGACAACCAAGAAACCTTAAAAATTTAGTGAAGATCTTTAAAGAAGAGTGGACTAATATCCCTCCCGAGATGTATGCAAACCTGGTAACAAACTCCAAGAAGCGTCTTACCTCTGTGCTTGCCAACAAGGGTTTCTCCACCAAGTCCTAAGTCATGTTTTGCTTGGGGATCCAATACTTATTTTACTCACTGAACTGCAACTCAATCTATAACATCTGTATCATGTTTTTTTTCTGCATTTTTGGTTGATATTCTGTCTCTATCATTTAAAATACATCTATGATTAAAATAAAAATTCTAGACCCTTCATTTCTTTGTAAGTAGGAAAACGTACAAAAGCTGCAGAGGATCAAAAGAGGTGTGTAGGTGTGTGTGTTTTGCATTTCATTTCTATTTTAAACTGAATGGGCTGTTTTGGTAAGGGTTCACATATATTTTAACAAAAGCAAGAGGTGTTCATTGGGGGCTTAATAGGATAAACTTAGGCTTAATAAAAAGTTAAATAGGTACACATTTATTTTTCTTGGCAGGTTTCTTTCAAGTATAACTAAAAGCAGAACTTTTGGGGATAGAATGGAAAGAGATTAGAACACCTGTCAATTGTTATTGTTGTCTTTGCCTGTTAGGGATATTCATCCTCTATTTATTCTGTTTACCATTATCATTGAAAGTAAAACAAAATCCCATATTTTGGGTTGTCCCCAGAAAAGTAATAAAGGGAAAATTTTCCAATAAGGAAACTACAGGGAATTCCCTTAACCTCCCTAGCGGTCTGATTATGTATTTTTTTTATTGCAGGCCTGTAATTTTTAGGAAAAACTGAAATCTGTCCAAGCAAGAGCCTAGTAAACATCCCGGCTATGTTAAAATTTGAAACACAAAATCATAAATTATAATTTAATAAATAATCATAAACAATGATAATATAATAATACATTTAATTCAATAATATAATCAAACCAAAAATACTGAAATTTGAAATATAGCGCCAAGTTCGCACATCACTGAGCAAAGTCGTTTTCAGTGTCTGATGACGAATTTCCCCACGAATCATTATCACTCAATTCTGCAAGTGGTTCTAATTTACTATCGCTGTTCTCTAGCTGGTCTAAAACCGCTTTTGACCTAAAGGAACGCTTTTTCGATGCCATGGACGTTTCTCAGTTTTCAGGCAGAAAGAACAGTAAAAATGTAGGCAGGGCAAATGTAGGCAGGACAAAATGTGTGTGAAATGGTTTGATACAGTAATGTTGAACTATGTGATTTTAGTGAATTTAGTGAATGTCACTTTTTGTCAGCTTCAAATTTCCCTCCGTTCCGTCCCTGTACGACCCGACGTCGCAGGGAACGGAAACCGGAAGACAGATGCCGGCATCGGCCGGAGGACATTACAGGGGACATCGCAGGAGTGCAGTACAAGGTAAGTGAAGGACAGATCCCGGAGCAGCACCGCATGGTAAGCCTGAGTGTAGCTCGGGGTTACCGCTTGTGGTACTGAAACTTATCTCGAGCTACACTCGGGAATACCGCCAGGGAGGTTAATTTGCAGAGATTTCGACTCACTTTCTGTTTGGCTTTGGTACATGAAGTGAAGGGAAATCTCTGAAAACTGAACACAGATGGCAAAAAAAAAAATCTGGAGAGTTATAATCCTCCCTTGCTCTATTCAAAAAGGAAAAAAAAAGTTTTGCCTGTACCATAGTTCTACTTTAACTTACAGTACATGCAGACTGAAACCCATCCCTCTGGTTTGCAGGTGAATGAAACAAAGTAGACAAGTAACAATGTTACTTTGTGTCTCTAGTGTCTGAAAAGTATTTTATACGGTTATATTTACACAGCACCACTCTGCGGGCATTTTGACTGTCTGGAATTATTTGCAAGTGCAAGGTGGGCAGCAAGGCACAGGGTTTACAACATGAACCCGTGTACTTCATTTGTTTTGGGCATGTGTAGTATGCCCGATGCCCAAAACTGTTCAGACTCTGTTGCCCCACCATTCATTTTTACAAATACCTTTGCATAAGATATGTGCATTTAGCCCTGTTTCACACTAGTTTGACTTGTATGATTTGAAACCGTCAAAGCGCATGACAAGTCGAACCCTATTGTCTGCAACGGAACCATTCAAATTGGTGCAAGTCACACCTGAAATCGCAAAAAGTAGTACAGGAACTACTTTCAAAATCAGTGCAACACTGACTCCATCAGAGTTGCACCAAAGTAACTCCTGCATGTTTAGCGATTTCAGGTGTGACTTGCATAGACATCTGTGGATGAAGTCACACAGATGTCTTCCAATTCACACTTGAATTTGCCGTAAACCAGGGCTTATTGTATTTTATTCATGTTATGTACCTGCAAGCCCTGGTTCACATCAGATTTGACTTTAAAAAGCTTGCGATTTCACTTGAAGTCACACAAATCCAAAGGCATGTCAGTGCAACTTCAGGTGCGACTCTGAAGTTATCTGTGCGACTTCATGCAAAGATGTCAAATGCAAGTCGCACCTGAAATTGCAAAACGTAGTGCAGGAACTACTTACTCCAACTCCGGATGAATGGTTCCATTGGCGAACAATATGGTGCAACTTGTCGTGCAATTTGAAACTGTCAAATTGCATGACAAGTCGCACTGGTTTGAACCAGGACTAAAATCCTCTAGTCTCCCAAAAGAGAGGGGGAGGGTGTACTAAGGAATTATCTCTGCTGACGTAGTCAAATTTGCTGGCATGTTTGGTGGCACACTGCAAGTGAAAAAAAATTGATTATGGAAAGGAAACACATTGCATGAAAGCATGTAAGAAGACTAGCTTTTTCTGTGCCTTTACCTCCAATTTTTGAGGTTGGTGACAGGTATCTTTAACCAAAGTTCAGTTTCACGTGTGTCTTAAAATACAGTGCTTTGCATAGGTATTAATCTTGGATGTTTGTATATTTTGTAGTGTTACAGCCCAGACATAAAATGGATTTAATTCGGACATCTTGTTAAAATATACAATGTACTCCAATTTGTTGAAGTGGATAAAAAAATTTAGTTTTCCAAGTAAAAAATAAAAAGTCTTAACTGCATTCATCTCTCCTTTGCAGTGAAACCTTTACAAAATTTCTGGTGCAGCCAACTGCCTTTGGAAGTCACATAAAAATTTGAATAGAATTCACCTGTGTGCAAATAAAGTGTAATATGATTTCAAAATAAACACGTCTTTTTAGAAGACCCAGTAAGCTTTCAAAATCATTTTGGGATAAAGATCTGAATATTTGTCAATTACAGGCCCTTTCACATTGCACTGTTGAAAAATGCGGTAAAAACACATACAGTCATGGCCGAAATTGTTGGCACCCTTGATATTTTTCCTGAAAATCAAGTATTTCACACAAAAAAGGTATTGCATTAACACATGTTTTGCTATACACATGTTTATTCCCTTTGTATGTATTGGAACAAATATAAAACAGAGGCAGAAAAGCAAATATGACATAATGTCACACAAAACCCCAAAAATGGGCTGGACAAAAGTATTGGCACCCTTAACTTAATATTTGGTTGCACACCCTTTGGAAAACATAACTGAAATCAGTCGCTTCCTATAACCATCAATAAGCTTCTGACACCTCTCACCCGGAATTTTGGACCACTCTTCCTTTGCAAACAGCTCCAGGTCTCTCTTATTGGAAGGACACCTTTTCCCAACAGCAATTTTAAGATCTCTCCACAGGTGTTCAATGGGATTTAGATCTGGGCTCATTGCTGGCCACTTCAGAACTCTCCAGCGCTTCTTTGCCATCCATTTCTGAGTGCTTTTTGACGTATGTTTGGGGTCATTGTCCTGCTGGAAGACCCAGGATCTTGGACGCAAACCCAGCTTTCTGACACTGGGCCCTACAGTGCGACCCAAAATCCTTTGGTAATCCTCAGATTTCATGATGCCTTGCACACAGTCAAGGCACCCAGTGCCAGAGGCAGCAAAACAACCCCAAAACATCATTGAACCTCCACCATATTTTACCGTAGGTACTGTGTTTTGTTCTTTGTAGGCCTCATTCCGTTTTCGGTAAACAGTAGAATGATGTGCTTTACCGAAAAGCTCTATCTTGGTCTCATCTGTCCACAAGACGTTTTCCCAGAAGGCTTTTGGCTTACTCAAGTACATTTTGGCAAACTGTAGTCTTGCTTTTTTATGTCTCTGTGTCAGCAGTGGGGTCCTCCTGGGTCTCCTGCCATAGCGTTTCATTTCATTTAAATGTCGACGGATAGTTCGCGCTGACACTGATGCTCCCTGAGCCTGCAGGACAGCTTGAATGTCTTTGGAACATGTTTGGGGCTGCTTATCCACCATCCGGACTATTCTGCGTTGCAATCTTTCATCAATTTTCCTCATCCGTCCACGACCAGGGAGATTAGCTACAGTGCCATGGGTTGCAAACTTCTTGATAATGTTGCGCACTGTGGACAAAGGCAAATCTAGTTCTCTGGAGATGGACTTGTAACCTTGAGATTGTTGATATTTTGCCACAATTTTGGTTCTCAGGTCCTCAGACAGTTCTCGTCTCCTCTTTCTGTTGTCCATGCTTAGTGTGGCACAGACAGACACACAATGCAAAGGTTAAGTGAACGTCTCTCCTTTTTATCTGCTTTCAGGTGTGATTTCTATATTGCCCACACCTGTTACTTGCCCCAGGTGAGTTTACAGGAGCATCACATGCTTGTAACATTCTTATTTATCCGCAGTTGTGAAAGGGTGCCAATACTTTTGTCCAGCCCATTTTTGGAGGTTTGTGTGACATTATGTCGAATTTGCTTTCTTTCCTCCCTTTTTTTGTTTTGTCCCAATACACACAAAGGGAATAAACATGTGTATAGCAAAACATGTGTTAATGCAATACGTTTCGTGAGAAATACATGATTTCCTGGAGAAATATCAAGGGTGCCAACAATTTCGGCCATGACTGTATGTGTTTTTGATGCCTTTCTGACACGTTTTCTGGTTGCTTGACTCCCAGCATGCACCTGTGAATCAGACACGTGACTCAAAAAGAGCATCAAAAATTCAACCACGGTTTTCATTAATTTCAATGGGGTGATGCTGTTTGGAGTGATGCAGGCCTTTTCAAAATGCACCACACTCACAGCGCATTGGTGTGAAGAGTTCCATAAGATATATAGGGAAACCTTTTTATTGTGTTTTCAGCAAAGTAAAAGCACAGCAAAAATGCATCACTGTGAATGGGCCCTAAAGGTTGGGTAAAATTTTTTTTTAAAATAAGTCCACAATACCTTTTTAAATGCCTTTATTTAAAATAAAAAGATAAAGGTAATGGCACTGCCTAGAGAAACCTGTCCACCAAAACTCTGAAACTGGCTACAAAAGGGCATTAGTCAACAATATCGTGGATGATCCACTTTATGGGAGAGTGACGAAAAAAACCCAAAAACAAACATACTAAATAGCAGGTAAGTATAAATCTTTGTTATTTATTTTCTATTTGCATTTTCTTCATCTGCACGTGATTGGATAATTAAAGTGAATCGTTATCCTTTTTTCAGTGCAACATTCTCAACTTTAGTAAATCAGGTTCATTGCGTTATATTGATGTAAAAATCATGAGAAGTTTATTATGATGCTGGCAGAAATTTGAATACGAAGGACTAGCTACTGTATCTTTATCAGATGCCCAGCTTGTTGAAAACCAGCCAGGTTAAACTAAAGCGGTCTAGTGTCTGTGATATCTTTACCCCTGGTACAAAACTCCACACTACTCATGCAGACACCTTTCACTCTATTTACAACCCACCCCCCCGGTCCTAATAACAGCATGTTTGGCCAATTGTTGGGTATCAGAGAATATCTACAGAAAATGACACTTCCACTCTCACAAGAGATGAATGTGACTCTCTTTCCCAACTGATGACTACTGAGGAATTAAGGCCATAGCGGACACCCCCAGTGGAACAGCGCCAGGCCCACATGGCTTGACTGTAAAATACTATAAGTCCTTTCAAAACGCAACTTACCCAGTACTTTCTATAGGGCTTTAATGTCCTAAAGGAGGGCCATACTCTACCATCAGACTTGCTGAGAGCCTCCAGTATTCCCAAACTAGGCAAATTTCCACTCCTGTGTGCCAGTTACAGGCCCATATTCCTCAACTGCGATATAAAACCATTTGCCTAAATCTTAGCCAATAGGCTAGGCACAATCCTTCAATGCATTATTTCTCTGGACAAAACTGGATTCATTCAATCCAGAAAAACTAGGGATAACACTATTGGATTATTGACTACCATTGCGAAAGCCAAGAAGACTATGACCTCCCTATCAAACACTTAGTGGCAGATCATACGCTAACAACCTCCTCTTCTATATTACTAATCCCACCATTTCCCTTCCATCCTGCTTGGCAGAACTGCATTCCTATGGTTCCCTGGCCGATTTCAGAGTAAATTTGAAAAATTCAGAGGAATTCTATGTCTCCCTCTTAGTATTTCTGTCATCATGCTCACACTTTCAGTTCCTTTGGGCTATGCAGACCTTAAAATACTGGAAAATCCCAGCAAACCTTAACCTCCTCTTTAAACTAAATTTCTTACTGATCTTGTTCTTCCTTCAACCACTTTAAAAGATATACAAGGTTATGCTCTTACATGTGTTTTCAGATTGTCCTTCCATTAGGGCTCGTTCACACTAGGCTGTTTTGCCAACGCTTGCCAAACGCCCCTATAGCGTTTGGCAAGCGTTGGTCCGGTGTTTGCGGAGCGTTTTTAACGCTCGGCAAACGCTCCACAAACGCCGCATGCGCGGTTTAGCGGCAGTTGCTAGGCGTTTGCCGAGCATTAATAACGCCCCACAAACACCTATAATGCATTTGAGTGGTGTTACCGCTCCGCAAACGCCCCGCAACCGCGTCGCAACTGCACCGCAAACGCCGGCCGGGCGTTTGCGGAGCGGCACCATAGACGAGAATAGGAGGCTTCAAAGCCTCCTGACTCGACCAGAGGCGTCCGTTTTGCCGCGACGTGACGCAAACGCTCCGGTTAGGGCTCGTTCACACTAGGCTGTTTTGCCAACGCTTGCCAAACGCCCCTATAGCGTTTGGCAAGCGTTGGTCCGGTGTTTGCGGAGCGTTTTTAACGCTAGGCAAACGCTCCACAAACGCCGCATGCGCGGTTTAGCGGAGTTTGCCGAGCGTTAATAACGCCCCACAAACGCCTATAATGCATTTGAGTGGTGTTACCGCTCCGCAAACGCCCCGCAACCGCACCGCAAACGCCGGCCGGGCGTTTGCGGAGCGGCACCATAGACGAGAATAGGAGGCTTCAAAGCCTCCTGACTCGACCAGAGGCGTCCGTTTTGCCGCGACGCGACGCAAACGCTCCTGTTAGAACAGCACCATGTGCTGTAATGTGCAGAACTGGCAGAGGCGTTTGGGAAGCGGTAAAAGCGCTTCCCAAACGCCTCTCTGCCGCCTGCACACAAGGCTAGTGTGAACGTAGCCTTAGAACAGCACCATGTGCTGTAATGTGCAGAATTGGCAGAGGCGTTTGGGAAGCGGTAAAAACGCTTCCCAAACGCCTCTCTGCCGCCTGCACACAAGGCTAGTGTGAACGTAGCCTTACCCCCTTCTGGCAACAAGGTTTACTTTTAATACAGCAGCTTTTGAACATTTCCCTTACTTATTCACCTTCTGAACACTGTGAGGGCCTGCATCCCAAGAATATGGAAAGGGTGAACAATTTAGAATAGATGGAAAACTTGAAAAGCCTTGAAAGACAAAACTGAAGCACAAGTGAAAAGATGGTTCTACTAGGAAGAGATCTATCTTCTGAATGCCTACAATTCTGAACAGCCCTGCCCATCACCATGTCCACTTGTTTCTGGTGACTTCCCCTGCCTGTCCCCCTATTTCTTCTTGTCCTATACCATCTCTTTCCATCCAATCCTTCTTTTTTAACCTTCAACCTACACTTTATTTAGAGGACCCCCCCACCTCATTTTGGACCATAATTTATATAAAAATTGGTGCCCATGGGACTTATTTTCCGTCCTTGATGTCCAACTGCCTCAAAGGGAACAGGCTGTGGTACATGCTTCTTCAAATTCTATTTTAACAGGTGCTACTCTTTATGTATTCACATAACAATTTCTACTTGTACTGTTACACTTTTGCATTGTAACACTACCCTAGTGTTTTATTGAGTCCTGAAGTGAACCCTTAAAAGAAGTACAAGCAAAGCTCTTTTGGCTATACTCCTGTGGATCAAAGGAGTGCAGTTTGTTCTGTACTACTGTAACTTGTTTTCATCTGACAGCGGGTTAAAGCTGACGTCACTCAGCCAGTCCAGGCTACAGAAAGAAACCAACTCTACAGTCAGGATCCATCCCAGAGTCTTCAGCGGCACCTGGTTCAGCCTCTTCTTGCCTTGAGTAGCAGCAAGGTTCCTTTAAAGCAGACATAAGATTAAGGACAAAAATGATTTTGATTTACACAACCTGTCATGTCTTATGGTCATTTAGTTTGACACTATTAAAACTAGACAAAAGAAATTGAGCACAAAATTGAAGTTCTTGGCAACACCAAACAGACAGGTTTCTCCTTTTATTGTATGCAAAATAAAGTTGGCTATTTTTTGCTCTCCAGTTTTAATACACCAATCCTAAAAGAAACTTCATATATTATTTTGGCAGATAAAATGGATCAGTTTGGTAATAAAGAACAAAATGGGGTACATTGAAAATGTATAGACTAATTTCACTATATTTAGGAAGTAATAGTAAATATGGTAATATTTCCCAGCACCTGTGGAGGTCTTACTTGAATCGCAGGGTGCATCTCATCACAGGCTTCGGTTTACTTTTGAATTCAGTGCTCTGCTTGCACATCTATGTCATCTATTTACAGAGATTAATCACTTGCCACTTATACCCCCTTCCTGCCCAGGCCAATTTTTAGTTTTCAGTGCTGTTGCACTTTGAATGACAATTGCCCGGTCATGCAACACTACATATATGAAATTGTTATGAGATTTTTTATAACTTATTAATTTTTTTGCAAAAAGTGGTATTTGCCTTTAAAAAACATCAAATACATATGTACCCCAAATATTTTTTTTCACTTACAGTAATGAAGTATCTTAACACCGTCTGGTCTCTGCTTGACAGGTGTACATATGAAAATCAGTATTAGATTAACAGCCTTCAGCATGTTTGCTGACACATTGCAATTGCTGTAAAAATCTGAGTTTCAGCAATTTGATTGATTTCCTGGAGCAGCATACAAATTTTCAGAACATTCTATTCATGTAATAGTTTTCCTGTTTACAAGCAGAAACAAGAAAATTGTGTTTTTAAGGTAAAGAGTATTTTTGTTATATATAACAAAAATGCAGCGCTAAAATACAGGTTAAATATAAAGTGATAAGTGGTATGTCCAAGCGCCAAAAAGTGACAGTGTATCGTCTTATTTGTAAACTATAAACGTATGATATAACGTAAATTAAAGTCCAAAGAAAATTGGGCTGAAAGTATCACATAGGTGCATTGACACTCCAGTGTCTGGGGATACAAGTCGTTCACACTGGAAATACATGGATAAAAAGGTGCTCGTCACGTTCCGTGGTAAGAAAAAAGAGGTGTGCTTGCACTCACTGGATACACAATGATATTGCACATATATGTATTAATCAGGACACTGGTGGTCATCTAGGAACTGGTAGGGATGAGGCACTCCGTTGGTATTCAACACTCCCAGGGGAGGACTCCAGACCTCCCAGTGGGACCCTCACAGCATACAGGGACTGCTCCTTGGTATCACTTACACCCAGCATCAAAATATGTCAGCAACAGTGGGTATGCACCTTAAATAGCCCAAAGAATAAGCCACCAAACAAAAAGCTGCAATGAAGTATGTCCCATGTTGCACAGGCTGCAGGATTCTGTATAGATCTTCACAGCAGAGCTGCCCTGTCCTTTTCCAGCTGCTGAATTTCTGGCACCACAGAAGTTAACTGCTTCAGGTCTCTGGGCTCAGCTACAATAAAGATGCGTGTCTCCTCCTTGCTTCGACCCACAAGAGTCAAAACACCTTTAGGATCACCAAACTGGATCCTCTATGTACATGATTCCTCCGTCACTGTGCACCTCTCCCTGCAGTGCTCTCCCCCTCAGGAATATACATAATGGTGGCGAAATCCTCTCCAGGTATACAGGTGTGGTATAAGCCAATATCTGAGGACAGCAGGCTGACCGCAGTTATTAGTTTTCTGTTTTAATTTGTGATAACTATATAAGTGTTATGATAAAGAAAAAATGCACTCACAAAAATGGCTGTTAAGCATCTAGCTGCCAGATGGTGCTTTTAGGGGTTGATTTAGTAAGAATTCACATTTCCCCAGTGAAAGTGCATGTACACCTGCCACTTTATTAGGTACACCTTACTAGTACCAAGAACATATTCCCCCCCACACCATTATACCACCACCAGCCTGAACTGTTGATACAAGGCAGGATGGATCCATGCTTTCATATTGTTTATGCCAAATTCTGACCCGACCATCTGAACATCGCAGCAACCAGTCTGCCCATTCTCCTCTGGCCTAAACAAGGCATTTTCATCCACATAACTGCAGTTCACTGGATATCTCTTTTTCGGATCATTCTCTGAAAACCCAAGAGGTGGTTGTGCGTGATAATCCCAGATCAGCAGTTATTGAAATACTCAGATCACCGTCTGGCACCAACAACCATGCCAAGTTCAAAGTAACCTAAATCCCCATTCTTCTCCATTCTGATGCTCGGTTTGAACTTCAGCAAGTTGACTTCACCGCTTCCACATGCCTAAATGCATTGAGTTGCTGCCATGTGATTGGCTGATTAGCAATTTGTGTTAACAAGCAATTGAACAGGTGTACCTAATAAAGTGGCCGGAGAGTGTATGATCGTTCTGTGGGTGTGGGGCAAAAAACAAATGTTATCAGGCTATATCCTGTGCTTTTCAACTGAAAATCATTGATTTTAACCAGAAAAAAATGCAAATAGCTCAGCTGAAATTAAGTGTTATAGGAAAGTCCTGTGATATTCTTTATAAATCAACTCCTTAGTTTATGTTTTTGAAAATAGCACCCAGATCATCCTTTACTCCCCTTTCAGTGCGACAGTGCTTGATGCCTATAGCTGGCCATACGCCAGTAGAATTTAATTAGAAAAAAAATTTGTTTTCAGAAATATTTTCTTTTAGAAATTTTGTTCAATTATCTGCTAATAGGGTCAGATTGTCGATGTGACAGTGCTTGATGCAAAAAGCTGACAATGCATCAGTTGAATTTAATTCTAAAAATATTGTTTTCTGAACTTTCATTCAATTTTGTGTTATACGGGTGAAATTGTTGATTGTTTTTGACCACAGGGAGGAGTAGATTTTTGGAAGAAGGGTGGAAAATTATTCTTAAACTAAAATTGTATCTGAGAATGTTGTTTTCATTCAGGAAAAATAACACTTCCAGTATATGTGCATCCTGAAATCAAATATAAAATCAAAAGCATTGGCATGGCAAAGGGACTATATTTTTTTTTTTGGGGGGGGAGGGTTCATATGAAAATTGTCTAGTCCATAATGGTACTATTAAATGCTGTGGCAAACAAGTTTTTAAATTTTCGTACAAAGTTGCATATGGAATTCTACTGATGCATGACCAGCTTAACTTTCATCAGTGATATAGCTGTGGGGGGGGGGTAACGAGACTCTTTGGGTATGTGTCTACTGGCATTACACATCAAGATCCTACAATTTTGCCCATTTTTTCTTAGTAACATTGCTTTAGCTCAGTGAAGTTAGACAGAGACATTGATCTGTTTCGTTTTCTTTCTCATACTGACATATTGTAAAAATATTTAAAGTTATAGAGGGATCAGAGAAAAAATGGTTGGAGAAATGTGTAGACACCTTTTGATGAGTGGGACACGTTTTTATATTTTTCGAATTGATATATTGCTTGGTCCTAAAACTAGAGAGAAAAGAGAAAATCTCCAACATGGTTTTTAAAAGATTATATATATATAAAAATATTTTTGGCTTTTAAAAAAGGTATCTGACATTATTCATTACCTCCCTGTGCTAAGCCACTCACAAAACACAGCAGCAGCCTCAAATGCTGCGCTTTGTGAATGGCAAGGCAGAGGGCCAAACTGTCACAATGAAATAAGTGTCTGTCTTAGTCACCTTTCCATTATGGCTAGGAACCAGAAGTATGTGAAAACTATCACTCATTTGTAAGGTAAATAAATTATTAATGCTATAAAAATGTAAGAAACAATGCTCTAGGAGTTGGGCTGGAAAGTGAATACACAGCCAAAAAGTTTAGCTTTGGAGTAAGAATGGGTTAAAATCCTGGTAAGATTTTTTTTTTTTGGAGTAGAGATGGGCTAAAATTCCAGAGCAATTTTTTTTTTTTCATTTTAGTTTTGGAGTATGGATGGGCTAAAACCTCAGTAATTCTTTTTTAATTTTGGAATAGGGATGAATTAAAACCACAGTAAGTTATTTTTTTAATTTTAGAGTAGAGATGACCTGAGTAAATTATATTTTTGTTTTAGAAGATATATAAGTGAGCGCTTGACTAACAAGGAGAGCAGCTATGCACCAGAAAGGAGACCATAAAACCTTCAGTAATAAATAGTATAAAATAGTGCAGCGCTAAAAAAAGTGTATGGGTATAATAACAATGATAAAATAATATAAAGGAATAATAATCAATAAAATGCAAGGAATAAATGTAAACCATAAATGACCATCATAAAATAGCTCTTAATCATGAAATATTAAAATATTAGGAAAAAAGTCCATAAATTCAAATGTGATTTAGAAGCCAAAAATCATGAATGTACTCCAAGGTGACGCGATTAATCCCAGTGGTATATCAGTCATCAGACAGGGTGGTGGGTGGCAACAAATAGATGCGCACTCACCAGAAGTGCAAAGGGAATGCGCAAAGTATTTAATCAGGTGGAGGTCTGCCTGGAATCCCTCTTAAGATGGTGCAGCTTAGGAGTGGTGGATAACGTCAGGGTGTCCTTACATCCGGGGGTCCACTTAAAAGACGTGCATTCAGCCTCTTCATAAACCAGGGATGATCACCAGGGGGGAGTACGGATGGGCTAAAACCTCAGTAATTCTTTTTTAATTTTGGAATAGGGATGAGTTAAAACCACAGTAAGCAGTAAGTTATTTTTTAATGTTAGCGTAGAGATGGGTTAAAACCTGAGTAAATTATTTTTTCGTTTTAGTTTTGGAGTATGGATGGGCTAAAACCTCAGTAATTCTTTTTTATTTTTGGAGTAGGGATGAGGTAAAAGCCCAGTAAGTTTTTTATTTTTAGTTGTGGAGTAGAGATGGGTTAAAACCCCCAACAAGTTTTTTTTTTTGTCTGTATCCTATTGGATAGATTTCTCTTCACCTCCTGTCCCAGAGATGTAATGGTAGTGAAAGCACTGCACTGCACTGGAGATAATTTATCAAACATCATACTTACAAATAACCTGGACAAAGTTTTGGAGTTCTCTAAAAGCACAAGGGATTGTTAATAGTTAAGAGGAAGAGAGAAAACAGCGCCTCTAAGTGTAAACGTTAAACAATTTTAATGGAGCTAACATCAGGCAACTCGCATGGTAAAGTAAGATATCAGGCTCATCAGACAATCAATGGTAACATAACCACCGTATCTCCAAGAGTGAAAGTTGAGAAGGATCAAGTCCGTAACAGACATGTGGTGAGTTTTCTCTTTGACATTTTCCAGGGTCAGCTTCTGTTCTCAATCACAGCCTGCCGACAGTGGATGGACTTTGTATCATACCTCATTTCCCATACTGGTCTCTTCATACTCTTCACCACTTTGTATGGACTATAGGACTGTGTTCATCCCATACCAGTAATCCTTGCGTCTATATCTATCCAATTTAACAGTTAAGAGGGACTGGCAGTGTTCACATGGTAAAAGATTCTTTGAAATAAGGCAAAACACATAAATGGGAACTTGGAAAACACTGGCTTTTAAAAGGGGTGCTTCAATATATTTGAGACATTTTATAGACTTCAACACAATTGCCATAATACGGTAGAAAGTGGAACAAGCATACTAGCTAACTGTGGGAGGCTGTAAAACAACTTCTATGTAACTTCTCTGTACTGCGTCTTGAATGCATCTTGGACAATTATTGTAACCAGAGTAACACTATAAACACTGACTAAAGATTAGATTATAATCTTTGCAAGTCAGTATTGTGCATTTTAACAAGTGATACTACATATGATAAATACAGAAAATCTCTGAAATATTATACTGTAAGGGCACAGCTAGAACACAATCATTTTGTCCTTACATTGCTTTAAGCTGACTACACACATTACAATCTTAATGTACAATTTAGTGTAGATTTACAAATGACTTAACTGTACGAGGGCCTACTTCAGTAGATATAAATTTAATGGATTGTTTAGAGCAGCCATTCTCAGAGTTACTCTAAGAACTCTAAAAGTCCTCCAGCAGATGTTAGGGGTTTCCTAAGCTGTGGTTGTTTGACCTCCCATTTTATGTACCTGGGCGATGGTGGTGGCCAAGCGATGGTTCCAGGGCCAATGTACTTTGCAAAACCAGCATCATTATACCACTGGTCTTTTTAGCTGTTTGTATGAGTGGCATTCTGACTGTAATAGGGCATACTTCCTACTGACCACTAAATGAACGTTAAATGGGGGTTCAGAAGTACTAAGAGCAGAAAAACTTTCCGGAGATAGCTGCAGCTCTTGGCATTTCCAGAATGCTGGGAATCAACTTTACAATACGCATGCACGAGTGATGTCATCTGATGTTTTTTGATGGAGAGATGAGCCTTTAAGAATTCAACTGCTCATGTTGCAGTAGGCTTGCATATGGGGAAAGGTGTGAAAGCTGGGTTTAAATTTCACTTTAATAAATATGAAACAACAAAAAAAAAAAGAATAGTTAACTTGCTCTGCTGTATATCCACTTCTAGATACAAACATATGAGGAGCTTCAGCATGCAGATATTTTTTGTAAACCTTTGCAAGGGACTGATATACTACAGGTATGGGATGATTTAGAAATAGCCTTTTGGGTTCTGTATTAACAAGCGTGCAGGTTTTTTTTATTTTGTCCTTTTAGAAGTAAAAATGACCAGCTACATACCACATATTTTGGAATGAGAATACAACAACCCTATCCATACACAGTAATTTTCCAGCAATTTCAACCAACACTAAAATGACTAAGATCAATACTACTTACCACCAACAGTTCCTAATAGAACCATAAAATGATTGAATCAGTTGGTGGTAGGAAAGATAGCGTCCTGCTGCCTGACTACAAATATTGGAATACACAAAGAACTTGAGGTTGTCAGTGTTAAGAATTTGTCAAAGTTCTTAGAGCACATTGGCCACTTTGATATGCGTTATATAGACATGCGTTTCATTGTGGTGGATGAACATTTGGCAGCATTTTTTTTTTGTGGCGTTTCCACGTTGAAGATGCTTCTTTATGAGCATTTTCATTGACTAGGTGAGAATGAAGAATAAAAGTTTAATAATGTTATATAGAAGAAAAGTGTGTGTGTGTGTGTGTGTGTGTGTGTGTGTGTGTGTGTGTGTGTGTGTGTGTGTGTGTGTGTGTGTGTGTGTGTGTGTGTGTGTGTGTGTGTGTGTGTGTGTGTGTGTGTGTGTGTGTGTGTGTGTGTGTGTGTGTGTGTGTGTTTTGCAGCAAGTCTGCCTCTCTGCACCGCATCACGTATACGTACATGACCGAGCTACTCCGGGTAGGTGTCGAGTGCATTGCCCCAGCTGTGCTGCCATTTGCTCCAGCACATGCCGATCAGCGGGTCCTGGCCAACATTTGATGTCAGGACTTGCTGAACAGGGGGAGTGAATGACAGGACAGAGCTCAGTGTTGGTAAACAACACAGAACTCTCTACTGACAGCAGTGATATGCTGTTTTCTTTCTCCCTGCTAAAACACAGGCACATTTCTTAGTGAAAACACCACACAGGCACACACACAGTTAACGCCTTGATTTCCCATACTTGGTAACCTCTTCCCAGCCTATGCCATTACTACAGTGACAGTGTATATTATTACCACTGATCACTGTATTAGTGTCACTGGAGAGGTCAGTGACAGTCTTCCCCCCCCCCCCCCCCCCCCCGGCATCAGCTAGTGTCAGATTGCTCGTGGCACTATCACAGTCCCACTATAAGTCACTGATTGCCACCATTACTAGTGTGTATGCAAGATATATATATCTATATATATTCCAGTATATATCCCATAGTTTGTAGACGCTATAAAAAAAACTTTCACACAAACAAATTAATATACACTTGAGATTTTTTTTTTGTTTGGTTTTTTTTACCAAAGACGTAGCAGAATACACTGACCTAAATTTATGAAGAAATTTGTTTAAATTTTGGGGAAGGGGGGGGAGGGAATTTTATAGCAGAAAGTAAAAGAATATGGTTTCTTTTTCAAAATTTTCAACTTTTTAATTTAAATAAAAATAAAAACAGTGGTGATCAAATACTACCAAACGAAAGCTCTATTTGTGTGGAAAAAAAATGAAACAAATTTTTGTTTGGGTATAGCGTTGCTTGACCATGCAATTGACAGTTTTATGAGCAGTTTAGCGGAGTGCCGTATAGCAAAATATGGCCTGGTAATGAAGAAGGTAAAATCTTCCGGAGCTCAAGTGGTTAAGTCTAGTATAGATGGAGTAAATAGTCCACAAAACACGTGTGACATTCTATTTAATATTAAATTACACTTACATAATATATCATTAGGAAAATCAGCAAAAGGCCAGTCAAGTGCAGCAGGGGGGAAGGGGGTGAGAACAAAGAAATCTGTAACTGTCTGTAATCAATTAATTGTAACCACTGCATCAAGACCAGCCAAAGGGATAGATGTGTCCCTCCTTTATATATGCCACATTGTTTGTTGAATGAATAAAGTCATAGAGAGTCAGATAAGAAAAGATGATGTTTATTATCATCATGCCTTGCTATACACATACACGTGTTTTCAGCTGTGACTGATAATTGGATAACAGAAAAAAATGCCTCTGTTTTACCTAAAGTGTAAAATGAAAAGCTGGAGAGGCGCATGATGGGAAATGCAAATAAAACACATGCCATTGGTCCTTGCAAGGATTAACTCTTGCCAGAACTAGCATCACAAACACAGTCACTAAAGATGGTTTCCCTGAAGCTTTAGACTAAATAAATAGCTGAAGTGGGATTCTATTTTAGACAATTTCTCCAACAAGGAGCGAGTTCCTAAGTGAGGATTCCCTAGTGACGCTCCTTTTGTCTGCCATAAGAAGCAGGCAGCAACATTAACCCCAATCCCTGTGTGTTGCACACTGACTTTGTGTGATGCATTGGCTGAACTGACAACCTTGATGTGCGCTGTATCCGCTCATGCATTTGTATTGATTTAAAAATATCATTTATAAAACTATAATGTAACGTGTTCTAAGCATTTAACATAATTTAATTTTCTTATATTCATTATACTGTAGATCATCTAAATTTGAAATAAAATAGAAAAACCAATTAACAATTTTTGCTTTACAAAACAAATAAATCTCGATAACCTGCGCTTATTGGCATTAGCAAATAAAAGATGTTAATGTTAAAGCAGTGTTAACCACTTTCCCTCCACAGGATGTACTCCCCTTCCTGACCAGGCTAGGAATGCATTAAGGTGCTGCGTTACTTTAACTGACAATTGCAGGTCAAGCAACGCTGCACCCAAATTACATTTACGTCCTTTTTTCCCCACCAATAGAGCTTTCTTTCAGTGATATTTGATCACCTGTACGTTATTTTTTGCGCTATACAAAAAAAAGAGAAAAAGAAGACTGACAATTTTGAGGAAAAAAAAAATTTTTTTTTCACTTTTTGCTATTAAACATATCCAGTAAAAAAAAAATAAAATAAATTAAATGGTCATAAATTTAGGCCAAAATGTATTCTGCTGCATGTTTTTGCTATAAAAAAAAAATCCCAATAAATGTATATTAATTGGTTTACGTGAAAGATAGCGTTTACAAATGGTGGTATATATACTGGGATTTAAAAAATTTTTGTTACTAGTAATGGCTGCGATCAGCGACACTGTTGGTGGTGGGGGGGACTGACTTCCCCAGTGACACCAATACAGTGATTGGTGCTAATAAAAAGCACGGACACTGTACTAATGGCACTGTGCAGGAAGGTGTTCACATGTGGGGCGATCAAATGGGTGTGTGTGTTTAACTGTAAGCACACTGTTTTGCATGGGGCTTTCCCTTTTATTTTCCCCTGGTGATCCAGCCTGTAACACACATCCTATCTTGGCCATACGCTAGTAGACTTTATGAATGACCAGTTGTACGAATATTCGTACAACAATTCTCTGTATATGAGGACTCGTTGAATGGTGATTGAAAGTACTTCAAAATCTCATTTGCTTTTAACTTTCAATTTTGGAATGAATGTAATTTTCCAAACAAAAACCACATACAGTAGATTCAAAATATGTTTGAGAAAAATTTTCCATCCTTCAAATTTTCTCATCACAATCTTCACAACTGATCGTCAACTGGTTCCTGCTAATGATTAGACAATCTAACATTTGTAAAGCAGAACATTTGAAACAAAATACTACCATATGGCCAGCTTTAGGGTGCCTCCACTCTGGAAGGAGGAGCAATGGAGGTACTTATGGACAGCAACCTTGTCAATCTGGGGGTAGGGTATTTCAGATGGACTAGCAGCTTAAGATGGAGTTGACTAACAAATTAAAAAGTCAGACTCCTAACACTATACACATTTACAACAATAGTTTTTTTCATTTTTGGAATCGCGCTCAGCTATTCAAAAGGCTGCTTTGTGTTCTGTGAATGAATAGAAAGCTTCCTCTGATTGGATGAAGCAGAGAGGTGGGCTGATGACATCAATCTACGACTCGGCCAATCAGAGGAAGATTTGCATTCAGCTTCATTCACAGAATACAAAGTGGCCTATGAATGGCTCAAATCAGCTCTGTTTTGTACCAGGTGTGAGACAGGAAGTCTCTGTCTCACCCAGAATCCAGCCTTGTGTAGTGTATGTAGCTGAATCTACATACGTACAGTTCATACAGCACTTAGAGCCAATGCAGCAGTTAGTGAAGGAAATAGTTCATTTGGACCAGCATGGTAAAGTGACAGAAAACTTGCAAATCGCAGCTTTAACTCTTTCCTATGAAGATCAGATGTTCAGGGAAGCAGCACAGAGAGAACAGGATTGAAAGTTGTAAACTGCAGGTTTAACCAAGAATTTAACAAATATTTTACTGGGGAATGTTTATTGTATTGTGCTCAATGTTAATAAATGCTCAGGGTTTAATACTACTTTAAGGTGCAATCTTCCAAACGGTTGCATGATTTTCCTATTAGTAAAAGAAAAATACTCTTAAATTTATATTTATTTAGGCTGCCACCCAGATAAGAATTCCCCCTGCTCTTTTAGTACAGGCTGCACAGACCTGTTGTTGCAATACACGCACGTCTCAACTATTTGTAAATTGCAACTACAACAGTAACATAACAAAAGCCAAATAGTTTAGGAAGCTATAGGTCTGATTTTTTAAAATGTGAAAAGAGATTAAGTGCAGTGAAGTCATCTTGTCTTCAGAATTAAAGTGAACACTTAATATAAACAAGCAGAGCTAGAGGGACATAAATAATTAGGCAATCTAACCAAATGACTAGATATGTGTAATTTATGGTAACGAATATAAACAACTGCATTCTGGGCGATTATGGGTCTAGAGAAGCGATTTGAAACTCATTTGGTATTTGTACAGGCAACACACATGACCTGTCTGTCATTTACTCAGATATTGTTTGGTCAAGATAAAAAACAGCCACATAACTACATCTGCAGCTTGTATCCTGCCATCATGAACGTTTTTCTGTGTCTAAGCAGGCAAACAGGAAGTTCAGCTCATTTCATTAAAGCTATAAGCAGCTGAATCTACTATTAGAATACATAAATGTTTTACTTGTCGAAGAATCTGTAACTCTAAGCAGCCAATTGCAAGTTACTCCTGTTATATGACAAATTCTAAACCTCCGCTGCAACACAAAAGCTTGGTTGGCACAAAGACATCCTTCCAGCTTGCTGACTGGATGAGAGCTTCAGAAAAGTGATTAGGTCATCCCTCTGCTCACTCCTGTTAACATGTTCCCTATTTGCACATGTGCATGCGAGTAATATAACAAAAATGAATGCTTTCATTTGCTAGTTTTAAAGCTTTGCTTATCAGAAGGGTCTAGCATTTGGCTATTTCTGTAGACTCTCTGAAGCTTCTGCAGGTACGCCTAGATGCCAGCATTTTATACCAACAATTTTATTTTTCTTTTAGAGACAAAGCCTATACACATCCTGCTACATTGATATTCACAAATTACACTTCTTCCTATTTCATGACCACCAAGATTCTAGTCCACACCCTCCAAATTTCTTCATTCGCTCAATAAGTGCCTCCTCTTCTCTGGTCATCCAACAAAATTCTCATTTCTATTGTCTATCATGAATACTGCTGCAGGAATTATCCAGCCCATCTAGGACCCATAACAGTTGCCCCCCTCTGTCAGTCTCCTCACTACATTTCAATGGCAGAATATAAGTTTTAATTACGGTTACAGTGCCTTTAAAAAAGTATTCCTACCGCTTGAAATGTTTCACATTTTGTCATGTTATAACCAAAAACAAATATATTTTATTGGGATTTTATGTGATAGACCAACACAAAGTGAAACTAAAAAGTAAAAGGAAAATCATAAATGGCTTTTAAAATATTTTTACAAATAAATATCTGAAAAGTGTGGCATACATTTGTATTCAGTCCCTGAGCGAGCAAGAGATGGTGGCTATATTTCTACATACAATGGTACCATGAACGACAAACAAGAGCAAAAATAGCAACAAAAGATAAAAAAACAAATTGGAGATTTGGAGAAAGAAAAATAAATTTGGAGCCACGAAAGGTACTATTTTAAGAATACTTTTTTTTTTTTTTAGGAATAATTTTTTTTAATCCGGAATTTAGCATCACTTTAACAAACCCATACAAAATTTTCCAATGATCTGTAAACAAATTAATTGGCTTTATATGTAATGCCATCAAACAAACCAGAGCTCACTCCCAGAACTCTCCAGTGCTGATCTTCCTTGAAGTTAACCCCTTGACGCCGACAGTACACAAATATGCGGCCCCACGGAACTGGGCTTTTTTCCGTGGAGCCGCATATTTGCGTACTTGTGTTCTTACCGGGATCGTGCCCGATCGCGTGCCCGCAGCGAGGAGAGTGGAGTGTCAATGCAGCTTCGGAACTCGGACTGATGATTGGCAGGCTGGAGAACCCACCCCCAGTCATGTGATCACTGTGACAGCCAATCACAGTGAACACATGAATGGGAAGCCTGTCAAACAGCTTCCTAGTATGTTCTTACCGGGATCGCGCCCGATCGCGTGCCCGCAGCGAGGAGAGTGGAGTGTCAATGACAGCTTCAGAACTCGGACTGATGATTGGCAGGCAGGAGAACCCACCCCCAGTCATGTGATCACTGTGACAGCCAATCACAGTGAACACATGAATGGGAAGCCTGTCAAACAGCTTCCTAGTATGTTCTTACCGGGATCGCGCCCGATCGCGTGCCCGCAGCGAGGAGAGTGGAGTGTCAATGACAGCTTCAGAACTCGGACTGATGATTGGCAGGCAGGAGAACCCACCCCCAGTCATGTGATCACTGTGACAGCCAATCACAGTGAGCACATGAATGGGAAGCCTGTCAAACAGCTTCCTAGTATCTCTTTCTCTTCAGATCGTGAGGAGAAAGTGATACAGTGTGATGTTTCTCAGATCTTTCTCTGAGGAAAAAAAAAAGTAAAAGTAAAATATAATATAATCAGCCCACAGTAGTTCCCAGATTAGGCTCTGATCATTCCTGTTAGTGTAGTGTAGTGACAGCTTCCCTCCAGTTCACCTGTCACCGTTGTCCCAGCGTTTGTGTTCCTATTGCAACTGGTCCCAGCGTTAGCGTCAGCGTCCCTGTTGGTCCTAGCGTTAGCGTCAGCGTCCCTGTTGGTCTCAGCGTTAGCGTCCCTGTTGGTCTCAGCGTTAGCGTCCCTGTTGGTCTCAGCGTTAGCGTCCCTGTTGGTCTCAGCGTTAGCGTCCCTGTTGGTCTCAGCGTTAGCGTCCCTGTTGGTCTCAGCGTTAGCGTCCCTGTTGGTCTCAGCGTTAGCGTCCCTGTTGGTCTCAGCGTTAGCGTCCCTGTTGGTCCCAGCGTTAGCGATTCACTGGTTGATATCAGTGTTTTATATTAAAAAAAGAATAATTATATATACATACACTTTTAGATTTAGTGTGTGCCCATACTGTCCATTTCTGTATGTTAGTACAACTAAAAAAAATTGTGTTAATTAGTGCTTTGGCCAGTATCAGTGCTCCTGTGAATGCCGTTGATCGTGTCAGTGTTTTAAGAAAAAAGTTTTAGATTTCAGTATTTTACATACTTTTGCATAGTTTGGGGCCTATATTTTTTTTTTAAATGGCAAGAAGGCTGTATACTGCTGAAGAGGCATATGCCCTCCTATGCTCTGACAGTGAAGCTGAGTCAAGCTCAGAAGATGAGGATTTCATCTGTGACAGCAAAAGTGCCACTTCAGGCAGCTCCTCCAACTCTGAAAGTCCGAGTACTAGCAGGCAGCAAGAGGATGCACAGGGGAGCCCCACATCAGTTGCTGCACAACAGTACACCTCTCAGTGGATACCTGCGAGGTCTTTCACCCCTCAAATACCAACATTTACGGCCTCACCAGGCATAAATATCAATGTTGAAAATTTTGACCATGTGGATTTCTTCAAGGTATTCATAAGTGATGAGCTCCTAGAGCATATCATTGATCAAACTAATCTTTATGCCACCCAGTTTATGGCTCAACACCCGACATCTTCTCACAGGAAGAGATGGGTGCCAACACACCTTACAGAATTCAAAATCGTACTGGGTTTGTTACTCAACATGGGCATAGTCCGAAAGCCCACAATTCGGCAGTATTGGACCTCTAGCCCCATCCATGCCACACCATCTTTTCCTGCAGTTATTTCAAGAGACCGCTTTGAAGTATTGCTGCGATTTTTGCATTTTAATGATAATTTGCAGTGTCCCCCAAGCAGTGACGCCAGATATGACCGCCTGTTCAAATTGAGGCCCCTAATTTCTTTTCTTTCTGAAAAATTTTCAGCTGTTTATACCCCAGAAAAGAATATCTCCGTTGATGAATCCTTGCTGAATTTTAAAGGCCGACTGCATTTTAAGCAGTACATGCCATCAAAACGTGCCCGGTATGGCATAAAATTTTACAAATTGTGCGAAAGCACAACAGGGTATACATTTGATTTTCTAATGTATGAAGGACGGGACAGACAACTCAACCCCCAGGGCTGCCCAAACAACCTTGGAGTCAATGGGAAACTTGTTTGGCAGCTGATCCAACCTCTGCTCCGCCAAGGCTACCATCTTTACGTTGACAACTACTACAGCAGTGTGCCACTTTTTAGAGCTCTGCATGCTGCTGGCACAGGAGCATGTGGTACAATGCGGAAAAACCGCAAAGATTTTCCACAGCAGCTGGTGAAACAACATCTGCAGAGAGGCGCATCTCTCAGTTACCAACAGGAGGAAATGATGGCTGTCAAATTCTCAGACAGAAAAGATGTCTATATGCTGACAACAATCCACCCAGAGGGCACAGTGACTGTAACAGAACGGGGGTCAGCTACACTGAAGGAAAAGCCACTGTGTATTATGGCATACAACAAATACATGGGTGGAGTTGACCTCTCTGACCAGGTCTTGCAGCCCTACCTGGTGCTGAGGAAATCAAACGCCTGGTACAAAAAGGTTGCAATATACCTTATCCAGGTGGCTATGCACAATTCATTTGTCCTTTATAAAAAATCTGGTGGTACTGACACCTTCCTGCAGTACCAGGAAAAAATTATAGAACACCTGATGTTTCAAGAAGAACCCAGACAAACAATAGAATCAGAGGATGTTAAGAGACTAACAGAAAAACATTTTATGTGTCCTATCCCCTTCTCATTAACCAACAAATACCCTAGGAAGAAGTGTCGTGTGTGCAGCAAAAAAGGGAAAAGAAGTGATACTCGTTACCACTGTCCAAGATGCCCTTCCAAACCAGGCCTGTGCATCCACCCTTGTTTTGAAATTTACCACTCTATCCCGCATTATTGAAAACCAGAAATATCAAGAGGGAAGAGGTTAACTATTACCTTATTTCTTCCCTTCTATTAAAATAGCGCCAGTCATTTATGCAGTATTTTATGCATATTTTTAAGTTAGCCCTTAAAGGATAAATTCACCCTCACAAAAAAAAAAAAAAAAAATGCACATTTTTTTGCAGGTAAAAAAAATATGCATTAATTTTTTTTCGTTAGGAGCCTGTAAATCATGGCACCCATGGTCAGCAGATCGTGGGTGTAATGGCATGGTCCTACAGGCTTGTCTGTGTTGCTGTCTGCCGAACCTCTGATATGGGCAGTTAGTTACACAATGACAGGAAGCATCAATGAACTATCTAGAGATCTCAACAGTGCCCTGGTAGTCCATTGATGACTACAAGCCGACAGCCACAAAGGCTGCTGGTACTTGTAGTTTTCACATTCGATCACATTAGTTTGGGACAGCGAGTGGGGGATCGTCACCCCCCCACTCACTGTCACAGAAACGGGAGATCGGGGGGGTGTGGGGGCAGATGTAACATGTTACACCCATATTGAGGGTGTAACATGTAACATGTTAAAAAAGGTGAACTTATCCTTCAAAAATAATATCACGCTGCAGAGTGTCTGTAATATATATATTGAAGTGTTGCATTCAGAGAGGGCAATTAATCCAAATCGAATTATCAAACTATTGTTTTTGGATCCCACTATGGTTAAAAAAAACATATATTGCACACATATATAGTATCCCCATGCACGTCAGAAGTAGGAGAATTTATTTTGGGTTGATTTTTGCTGGTAGGTCATAGTAATGGCACAAAATATACAGCTAAATTAAAACACTTGTGAAAACAAATGTAATTTTATTTTTTTTCCCACCAAATCAAAAAGAATTACTTCAAAAACAGAGGGTCAAAACCCAGGCTGCACCCCTAGATAAATATCTTAGGGGGTCTGGATTGCAAAATGAATTGATTTGGGGGTAATTCTGTTATTTGGATATCACAAAATGTCTGCAATAAATGCATGGTGCCTGAAACCTAAACTTGAATTAAATGCCCTCTCAAAGGTAAAATGCACACTCTTGATTCTGAGCCCCACTACAGGTACACAAAATATATAATGCACACATATATAGTATCCCCATGCACGTCAGAAGTAGGAGAATTTATTTTGGGTTGATTTTTGTTGGTAGGTCATAGTAATGCCACAAAATATACAGCTAAATTAAAACATTTGTGAAAAATTTTTTTTTTTTTTTTTTTTTCCCACCAAATCAAAAAGATTTCCTTCAAAAAGAGAGGGTCAAACCCCAGGCTGCACCCCTATATAAATATCTTAGGGGGTCTTGATTGCAAAGTGGAGTGATTTGGGGGGTAATTCTGTTTTTTGGATACCATAAAGTGTCTGCAATAAATGCATGGTGCCTGAAAACTAAACTTGAATTAAATGCCCTCTCAAAGGTAAAATGCACACTATCGATTCTGAGCCCCACTACAGGTACAAAAAATATATAATGCACACATATATAGTATCCCCATGCACATAAAAAGTGGGAGAAGACTTCCGGTTCCGGCGCCGGATGCTGTGACTAGCGGGACCCGCGGCTCCCGGGAACCCGCCCTTATAACATCTGCCATCTGCCTCGGGGACCCCCGCATCTTGGCTTTGGGGTGCCTCCTCACATCCCGCGGCGGCCCCAGCATGGAGCGGTACCTTCTCCCGATGCAGTCCGGCCACGAGTCGGCTGCTGGGGCGGAGGGGTGCGGCTCTCCCCCTCCTGCAGCCAAGATGGCCGCCGAAGCTGCCTGTCACAGCATGGACACAGGCACAGAGGGAGATCACAACGTGGGAGCAGGTATGTCTGCACCTCTCCCCACCATCCTCACTGCCTCTCCACTCACATCAGGCACTGATAGCTCTTCTGAGCAATATATAAAAATAGCCCAGGCAGTTTCTTCAATTTTGCTCCCAAATATCACACAGGCTGTGGATAAGGCTGTAAGCCAGGGCATTGAACAGCTGCGAATAGATTTGGGCGAACATTCTAAACGGTTAACTGTGGCTGAGCAGCGCTTATCTGACTTAGAAGATGAAGTCCATTCCATACAAGCAGTTACGTCACAATCCAATCGTATACAGCAAAATATATTGGATAAAATCGACGATCTGGAAAATCGATCACGTAGAAATAACTTACGCATCGTGGGTCTCCCAGAATCTTTTAATACAGGTTCTCTTCCCGATCTCTGCTCAGCACGAATCCCTGCAGCTTTGGGTCTATCCTCCTCCTGTCAGGTAGAGAGAGCTCATCGCCTGGGGCCCCCATCTAACGAACGCCGGGTACCACGTTCGGTGATTGTCCGCTATCTCAACTATGCTGATCGCATGGCGATCCTCACCTCTTTTCGTAATTCCCATTCTCTACAAATTGAGGGTCACAAATTATTAATATTTGCGGACTATTCACAGGAAGTATCACGTAAACGGAAAGCGTTTCAGCAAGTCTGCGCCACTCTTCACCAGAAAGGAATAAAATTCACATTAGCGTATCCGGCTACGTTACGTTTCAATGCACCATCCGGGGAATCCAAATCTTTCGTCCACCCTGAAGAAGCCCACCAATACCTCCAAGATCATCTAAATGACGGGGATCCGTCGACGCGTATTGCGGGCAGGAATTCTGGCCCTAGAGATCAACGTAGTCCTCGCAAAGACCCACCTAAGCGTCAACGCACAAACCCAGCATCTTCCAAATCTCGCCCGCCTTGAAGGTATAAGAGGCCATTGGTCTCTACATATTAGCTTTAAGCTTCTCTCCTGGCCCGATTGGTACGGATGTGACTGTTTTTCATTTTTTGCTTGGTTTCTATTGCTTTCTATTGCAATGAACATACTTTCCAAAGTCTGAGTTTTATTGGTTGTTCAACTTGTAATGTTATATATATATATATTATCTGATGGTGCGGCGTTCTCTCACGCTCACCTGCTTCAACATTATTGTGTAAATCATATATCTGCTTGAATTTATACTTCCCTACTCCTGCATGTGCCTGGTTCCCTATTCCCTATTTCGGCGGTGCTGGGGGGGGGGGAGATGCTGGAGCCGCTGATGGGAATAAATTTGAGGGAGGCCCTCTCCCATCCCAACAATTATACACTGGCCCCTGGGGCAGGCTCTTCTCCCATATACTCCCGGTCACGCTGGTATTGGTGGAAACAGCATGCGGAATGACGTGAAGTCCTGTATACTGTATTGGTATATTGTATGTTTTGACTTTTTGTTGGGCTCTATTAGGGCCCTTGATCTTGTTCTCGCCTTTCTCTCTCGCTTTTCTTTTCTTCTCCAACTTTATTTCTTGGGAGAACTCCTCCGTCCTCTGAGACCGGTTTCTAATCACCCCCAATTGTCTAGCGAAGCAGTGTTCATTATGCGTACATTTCTAATGGGTAAAATGATTATCCTTCTATCATATCAAGCACATCAGTTAAGATGACACGTATTTTCTCTTGGAATGTCAAGGGTCTCAGGTCCCCTCACAAACGCATGGCGGTTCTACGACATCTACGGCGCTTGCGTGCGGATATAGCTTTGCTCCAAGAAACTCACCTTACCCAATCTGACTTTATCCGCATGCGTAAACTATGGGTGGGTCATGTTTTCGGCTCCTCTTCCCTAAATAATAAAGCAGGGGTACTTATTCTTATTCACAAACGGCTTAATCCGGAATTAGTCGCTATGGATGCTGATACTGAAGGCCGTTTCATAGCAGCTCATATCAAACTCGGAACCCAAGAATTGGTTCTTACTAGTTTTTACGCACCCAATTCCCCGACGAGGCAGGTTTTCCAGGCCCTCTCTTCACGGCTGGCGGCATATGTTCACAAGCCGCTCGTCGTGGGAGGGGACTTTAATTCTGTTATGCAAGAGCAGGAGGATAAATCGCAGAATGTAGACCGTGGCCCTCGCTCCCCTCAGTTTCCCCGTCTCACACCTACTTTGCTATGTAGCTTCGCTGAAGCAATGCAAATTACCGATATATGGCGCTTAACCCATCCGGACGGCAAAGATTACACTTTCTATTCCACTGTTCATCATTCTTTATCTAGAATAGATTATACCTTTTGTAATTCCGTTCTACTGCAACATGTTGTATCATCTACCATACATGACATAGCCATATCAGATCACTCTCCAATCTCTATTACTATAAACTTTCTAGACCCTACGCCACATCCTAGGATATGGCGTTTCCCCTCGTTTCTGGCGAATAATCAGGAGCTCTCCAAACTATTACAGGACACCTGGGCAGACTTTCAAATTACGAATGCTGTCCATGTCTCTAATCCAAATTTGTTTTGGGATGCAGGGAAGGCTGTGTTACGCGGCAAAATCATCGCTTTTACGTCCGCTTATAAAAAAAGAATTTCACGTAATTTCACTGAAGCTAGTAACCTTCTTAGACTGACTCAAAGAAAAATGGCGGACTCTAATACGCAGGACAACAGAAAAGCTTGGGCGGACGCTAAAACCCAATTTGATACCTGGGCGGCTGCTCAGGAAGCATTACATCACTCACACCTTGACTTACAATATCACAGGTTTGGTAATAAACCAGGCAAACTGCTGGCGCGCATGTGTAGGAAGCCTTTCACCCCTACGCAATTCACCTCTCTTAAAGACTCCCAGGGGGCACTTAAACAATCTCAGGAAGAGATTATATCTATTTTGGAAAACTTTTATGCAGACTTGTACGGGCCGGATCCTATTGACCAGGCACGAGCACAGTCCTTTCTGGAAAGTGTAAATTTGCCCCAAATAGATCCAATAGCACTGCAATCTCTAAATGCCCCTATTTCACAGGCGGATATTTGTCTAGCTATTAGATCTCTAGCTAATGGTAAAGCTCCAGGTCCAGATGGGTACACCTCTGAATTTTTTAAACTAATGGACAAAACTCTGTCTCCTACTCTCCAGCTAGTTTATCAGTCCATCCAGGAGAGCGGGGTATATCTCCCATCGGCTTCGCAAGCCCACATTAAACTAATAGCAAAAAAAGGTAAAGACCCTTCTGATCCTGGATCGTATCGTCCCATTTCCCTCCTTAACCTAGATGCAAAGATCCTTTCTAAGATCATAGCTAACCGTTTGGCCATTATTTTACCCTCTATCATTCACCCTTCTCAAGCAGGTTTTATAAAGGGTCGATCGGCCACGTCTAATATCCGCAAAGTGCTTACAGTTCTGCATCAGGCTAAAAATAACCCCCTTCAGGATTTAGCGATTATTTCTCTCGATGCTGAAAAAGCCTTTGATAACGTTAGTTTTCAATGGCTTCAACTAGTACTCTCTAATTTCGGCTTTTCCGGTTCGTTTATACAGTTAATTCAGGCTATGTATTCTGCCCCAACGGCTCAGATAGTAGCCGCGGGAAAAATATCTAACTCTTTTCTACTACATAAAGGAACAAGGCAAGGCTGTCCACTATCTCCCTTGCTTTTCAATTTAGCATTGGAACCCTTAGCCCGCTTCCTGCTTTTTCAGTCACAACTTCATGGCGTTCAAGTTGCTCAACAAGACCTTCGCCTAGCTTTATTTGCGGACGACATATTAATATTCACATCCAACCCGTCACTAGATCTGCCATATATTCAGAAAGTTTTTGCAGACTTTCGGTGTTGCTCGGGTCTTCGTATTAATTTTGCAAAAAGTGAGGTCCTTCCCCTATACCACGCCCGACTTCCAGATTGGGCCTGCGACTCCCTCTTTAAAATCAATACACGTTACATTACCTATCTGGGTATCAAAATTGGGAAATTGGCTTCGTCCCTTTATTCTCTTAACTTTTCGCCAGTTATTCAAAAAATTTTAGCGGAATTGGAAGTGTGGAAAGACCTGCCATTATCCCTCATGGGTAGAGCCCATCTCTTCAAGATGACAAGCTTTCCGAAGCTTTTATACCCTCTCCAAACTATCCCTCTTCTGCTCAAACGCACGGATATAGTCAAGTTAAACAAGGGGATTTCCAGCTTCCTATGGAGAGGGCGTCGCCCGCGTATAGCTATACACAAGCTGTTTCTCCCTAGATGTGAGGGCGGCCTGGGCCTCCCCAACATCCGGCTCTATAATTTATCTTGTATTTTACGGGTGTGTATAGATTGGTTATCCCAAGCGTCCATGTTCTCCAATTACCTACTTGAATCAGCCATGGTGAGTCCGTTCGACCTGTCGGCCCTATTACATTCTAACTCCAACTCAATACCGGTTCATCTTAAACATAATCCACTCATACGGGATACACTCTTCACTTGGAGGGAGGTCAGACGTAGACTAGGAGTTTCTCCCTGGATATCTCGCTTTCTTCCCATACATCACAATCCTTCCTTCTCTGTCTCTCAACAACATGCAGCCTACGATTTGTGGTATAACCAGGGTCTTAGACTTGTGAACCAATTGTATGATGGTGCATCAGGTTCTCCCCTTCCGTTTCAACAAATTCTTGGCTCGTTTGAACTACCTTCCCATCATTTTTTGTATATTTTACAAGTCAGGAATTTTGTGAAATCCATAGCTCAGGATAAGTCCACCCGTTTTTGCACGACTATGATAGAGGTTCTTGTGAGGAACCAGAAGTATAACATATCTAACATATATAATCAATTGTCCTTGCAATATGCTACACCGTTGGACTCCTCTACCTCCATCAAAACATGGTTGCGGGACTTCGACAATGTTTTCACTGCGGAACAAATACTTGCAGGCTTTAACACTACCTGTGCGTTCAACACGAACGAATTTTGGCGGGAGCAGCAATTTAAAATTATGCATCATGCCTATATGCCTTGTTTGTACTCAAGATCGGACCCAACGATCTCTGCGTGTCCGCTTTGTGGCTCATATAAGCCATCCCTCCACCACAGGTTTTGGAGTTGTCCCTCGATCTCTAATTTCTGGTCCCAACTCTTGAACTTTATACTCTTCGTTACTGCTCTCCCGCTACCTAGAGACCCACTGCTCCTTCTTTTTGGAAACCTGGATGTTCCCGTAACTGCTGCTTCACATCAGCACATTGCTCTGCTCAGAACTGCCAAACCGTGGCTCTCCACCTGCCTGATGGCAGCGAGAAGGTCAATTTTAAAAAAATGGGCCTCCAACTGCCCGCCAACCATTTCGGATGTCAAATTGGACTTACACTCTCTACTTCGTTTGGAGCGGCTCAGCATTCATAACTCCCCATCTACTCCAGGAGAGGAAAAGTTCAACCGCAAGTGGGGACAATATGTTTCAAGAATACTCCCTTCCTCGGAGTCTCAGCACCCCTCACATGGATTTCTAGCCTGGTCCTAATGTAGCCTCTGGGATATTCCTGATGCATTATGTATTGCTCGTATTAGGGGTAATCTGACTGTTTGAATTATACTTTCTGGGCCTTCTTGGACCTTTGACAATCTACCCTCCTTCCACTTTGGATTCAGTTTTCAATTTTCTTCTACTCTCTTTCTTTCACAACTTCGCTTCTTTGATGACTCTTAGGGAACTGTCCCCATACTAGCCCATCTACACCTCCACACACTGTCGAGCTGTTTCTTGCTACTGACATGTTCTTCCGGTCATCTGGCCTCTGAACCTAGGCAATACATTCCTAAGTCTTCTACTTCTCCCTCTTTTCTTTCTTTCTTTCTTTCTTTCTTTCTTTCTTTATCTTTGTCTTTCATGATGGTCTATTTCTTTCTAGACTTGTTTTCTCAATTTTCTTTCTCCTTATTTCCCTACGGTCTAATCTCTATTCTTTATTCTATGTTTTCTGTTTTTGTTCCCACTTCCTATCCATATGCACGTTGACCCTCCTCCTGGTCATTTGACTATTGGCTAACATGGAATATATCTGCTTGTCTCTCTAGAATTATACCTTTGCATGTTTTGACTCGTATCTTCTTAACAACCTGGATACATTACTCCTAAGCCCTTACATTTCGACACTTCGTGCGATGTCTCCCTTTCCATAAGTAAATCTTTTATTCCTACACATCTTTGTTTTTCTCTTTGTCTCTCTTGGGGCTTTTGCATATTCGTTATGAGAACAATTGGTATTTTTGGATTTTGTTACCTGCTTTGACATGTTGCTACGCTACGTATACTGTATAACTTTTATCGTTGGTTCATGTGTGTATAAGATAAAACCTAATAAAGTCTCTTTTAAAAAAAAAAAAAAAAAAAGTGGGAGAAATTATTTTGGGTTGATTTTTGGTGGTAGGTTATAGTAAAAGCACAAAATATACAGATAAATTGAAACATTTTTGGAAAAAATTTAGATTTTTGTTTTTCTCTACCAAATTAAAAATCATTCCTACAAAAACAGAGAGGCTAAAAACCCAAGATTTACCCCTAAAAAAATACGACAGGGGGTCATGATTTCAAGATGGAGTGATTTGAGGGGTAATTCCATTATTTGGATACAACAAATTGTCTGTAATGAATGCATGGTACCTGAAAAGTGAACTTGGATTAATTGCCCTCCTAAGGGCAAAATGTGCACTATGGTTTTTGGGCCCAATAATGAGTACAAACAACATATAACACACACATATTTGGCATATTTATTCACAGCAGGAATAGAAGAAGTTATTTTGGGTTGTTTTTTGGTGGTGGGTCATAGTAGCAGCAAGAAATCTATAGTTAAAATGGAAAAACTGATTTGTTTTTTACCATTTTGAGCCGGTTTTCCTTTTATAATAAAACAAGATGTATAAATTATCCATTAATATTTACCACCAAAAGAAAGCCCAATGTGTCCTGAAGAAAACGAGGCATAATCCACTTGGATACACTAAGCCGTTGCAAAGATATGTACAGTTTAACTAACACATGTCAAAATTGCAAAACTGCATTCAGGCATTAAGGTTTGTTTTACCCTTAGGCATGAAGGGGTTAAGAATCGTTTGATTGGGATTATGATTAGTGAAAAACTGACAGCTATTGAACTGCATACCCAAAGGAGAATCCTTAAAATTTGGCCCCAACAATGTTTGCATATTGGCAATGTCCATATATCCAAGTATAAGACTCTCCCCCTAAATTGTATGTTATACATGCCTATAGGCCCAAATATAAACTATCCTACACTTTCCTCATCATAACATCCAATGGTGTCAGAATTGTTACAGGTACTTATATAGTGCTGTCAATTTATGCACTTTTACATATATATTGTACATTCACATCAGTCCCTAACCGTCCCTAATCTAAGGTCCCTAACTTACATTCATATATACATATAGTAAGGACAGTTTAGACAGGATCCAATTAACCTACCATCATGTCTTTGGAATCTTGTGTTGCTTTGATGTGTGTATGTGTATTCTGATTTCCTCAGACTTTCATAGAAGAATCTGTTTGTTTCTATTAGAAGCAGACATTAGGATACTTTGAGTGGCTAAGTGGACAGTTCTCAAACAAATACTGTTGGAAAAGTTTACACAAGCTGTTCTCTAAAACAATGAGAACATAGATACTATTGTTGTATGTTGGGCTTTTGCAGTTGGTAGTTAAATGCTTCTATTGTTCTACATTAAATTATATAACCAAAGTCAACAATTTAGGTAACAATGGTCAACAATAGCTCGACCTTTTGACATATATGACCCATGGCATGTATGATACAAAAGTGCCATCTAGAGGTGAGAATGGATACACTCATGTGGGTTTGTCTACCTAAACTTTCTAAACAAAAAGGCCAGCAACTTAAGCTGAAGGGGAGCTACATAATGTGATAACAAGGAAGGTCTATGCCAGAGGAAACATCACAGGAACAAAGAAGAAACCACACCCAAGGATTACACTATAGCTTGATCTCTTGCAATTTCTTGTAGAGTAAAGCTGGCCATACACTATACAATTTTCTGTCCAATTTCTGCCCAAATTCCTTTAGATTTACCTTCAACTATGTAGTGCAAGAGCCTGCCTAATTGCATACAACTGAAAGTGTTGTTAGTTTTGACCTCCTATTATATGGTTTTTGGTAAATCTAAACCAAAAATCTCAAAAAAAAATTGTATAATGTATGGCCAGCCTAAGCCTGGGTTGTCCACGGACATCGTAAAGCCACCAGAGCTAAGAAACGTTTAGCATATTCCAATTGTATAGATAGGTAGTGTTTGTGCATGCTTGTTATATGTACATCTGTTAGTACTGTAATAATTCCTACAACTGTAATAGTTTGTGCGTATAGTATTTTGTTTAGTAAAAGCACATTAAAACACTACAAAGATTTAATTGCTTCCTTGGGTTTTCTGCAAGAACCTTAAAAGATGCAAAGCAAAACAGTTTCCAGTGAGGGGAAAAAAAAAGCCTAAGAGCATGTCCTGTTCACATAAACAGATATTGTCTGTGTTCATATAGAAGAGTCCTGAAGACTCCTATTACATTGATACATGTATATGTTTCCTGAACTACCTTTTTCCTATTAAAAACTATTGAACAAGAAATCATTTTGGATTAGTTTCATATACAGACAGGTCCTAATCCAACATATTTTAACTTCCACAGATTTATTAATAACTTGTAGAACTGGGTTATAACAATGAAGGAGACAGGAGTTACATACTAACCTTCCATGGACAAGTCTCCTGCTACCACTGGACACTTCAGTGGCTTCATGCATATACATTGTGATAGCACATTCAAAACACCTGCACTGCAGTAGACTGCAATGCACAATAAGGCATACTATACATTGTGATGTGCTGCATTGGAAAAATGGAGCAGGTGCGTTTTCTGGTCTACCTGCTGACGATGTGCATTAATTCACAGAATAGGACTACACAGATGCAAATGGGACATAAGTGTTCTACACCTACATAGACTGCCTAGACACCTGCAGTGCTGAAAAACACAAAAGTCACAATCACAGATGTACGCTACACACTTCTCACTCAAAAGTAATAAAAGTTATTAAAAACTATTATTAAAACACCACTAATTAGTAAATAGACGTGACACAAATGTGATCAATAATCACGACAGTGATATTACAGCAGACACTAATGTATTGTGGTGAGACGCTATTGAGAAACACCAAAATGAGGTTTGCTAATAAATACTTCAGTGCACTCCGAAAATTGTGACAAACGTATCAAGTCCTGAAACAACCAATTTTGTAAATATTTGTATTTGGTAAACTGAAGTGATCTAGGTGGAATTGTCATTTAAGGAAATACTTTTGTGAATATTTCAGTAGAACTAAGAATTCCTATCCTTGTGCTGACACCTTATATAATATAACATAAGGACAACAAAATCAGTAGGAGAGCTGGTAATTTCAAAATCACCTGCGAAATGGCAACTGCCACATTTATACCTTGACAAGTTTCCACTAAGTAGGTAAAATTAATGCATGTTGGATTACCCTGTGTGTTATTCTCCTATCTTGGTACCAGGGTCAGTTTTCTGGTTTGTTCACACTTGGTGGTGGTATACATATTGATGCATTTGTCACTGATATCAAAATGCATGTAAATGGAAAAGCAATTAGTAATTATGTCTGAAAAAACCTGCATGCTGTAGCATTTGTGCACTTGACCTGCATTTTCCCAATGAATGCACCCACGCATATGGTGAGAAGCCCCTAGGGTCTTAGAAGATTCTCGTTTCCAGAAATCAGGACTAGATTCTAACCTGGATTTGAATGTTTGATTTAAAAATGGGGCAAAGAATGAGGTCATATACATAATGAATCTGAAGCTGTTTAAATATTATTCCATGTATCCAGTTATGTTGGAATATAAAGTTCCATGCTGTGATATAAGATGCTGTACTGTTTTCACACATAAATAGGTGAAGTTTGTGGTTTTTCCACTACAGAAAGGCCTTGCCTATGGATATTTTAGACGTTTTGTAGACTTTCTGTCCCAGGAGGCCATTTTTCATGATTAAATTAATGTGTTTTCTTTTGGTAAAGAGACTAAAGGAGTTAATGGATTTTTCCAAAGTGACTTACATAGAAAAATGATGGCAGAAAAAGACTAAGTGGTCCATCGAGTCTGCTAGGTTTTTGTTTTTTTTGGGGGGGGGGGGTTGTTTTTTTTCGTGTTAACTTTTTTGTCCGAGCACAGATCTATGCTTGTTACAGCCATAAACTGCTACCACTATCATATCTCTTGTTCTTGCTTTGGATTTCTGCTTGTTTTCTTCTGTACTGCAACCTATCATATAATATATAACTTTGTGTTGGTTAGCATGAAGGAACCATCCTGATAAATAAAAAAACAAAAATACTCTAATAACTTACTTGCTTTTAAGTATATTCAACCTGTACATGAGACATTATTAGTCAAAATGTGGAGACAATAAAAAAGTAAAACAATTTTGAGTAAGCAGACATACTGTATGTAGCATTTTATGAAACTTCAGGTTCTACAAATATGAATGTCCGTCAAACAGTAAAAATGAAACCAAAAATTAAGAAGAGGCAAAGACGGGGAAACTGGTTTAGGGTCACCAAAAAAAGGAAGAAGGGAGTAGTAACATACTACAGTGATAACTACGGTTATAATAAAAGGCCCAATATAAAAGCTCATCCTCAACCCCAAAAAAAGCAACATATCTCTTTTTACCAGAGAGAAATAAAATCCAACTTTGTCAATTACTATGCCAAATACAGGAGAAACATTTTAGAGCCATCTAAACTATTAGGCTGCCTTAAACTGGTATTAAAACCAAAAATGTCATTAATTGCAGCTTACCAATCATTAGATGAGGTGGCTGCATTTATTTTAGGCTTTTTTCCTACTGTTTTCACCTGGTGATCTGGCCAGTAACACACATACTGTTTTAGAGTGTCTCCACTCTGGATGAAGGAGCACAGAGGGCACCTTTGGACAGCAGCATTATTAGTCTGGGGGTGGGGGTAGAGGAGGGTTAGATGTATTAGCAGATTTAGATACACTAACAAATTGAAGCCAGACTCCGGCTCACATTTTATAAGCAGTTACAGTAACAATTTCTTTCCTTTTGGGATAAAGATTTTACATAAATAAAAGCTGATCATTGCAAGCATCCCTGTCAGTGGTAAATGGTTTGTATCATCTGTAACTGCTACATCTGCAGGGCATCTTGCTCTGGTGGAAAACAGACTTACTAGCCAGATCACTAGATGAAAATAGAAAAAAAAGCATAAAACAAAAAAAAAAAATACCGCCATCACACCTAAGAATTGGTAAGCTGCAATATAATACATGACTGCTTTTGGGTTTAATACAACTTTAATGCAATAAGCATCCTACTGTGTGAATCCAGGCTTGAAGAGAAAGTATAGCGTATTTTCAGTGAGAATATATTTTAGGTTACTATTACAGTGTTTACCCTAAAATTTGTTATATGATTTTAATATATTTTTACAGTTCTCTATTTAATCTGACAGATCAAAATACCCATTAATCTATTAGAAATGCACTCAGCTAAAAATTCCTGTTGGTGACGGACAACATTTTTGTGGACTAAGGCAGCCCATACATTACTTCCTTTTTTTTGTTCAACCAGCGGGTTCAATGAGGGAAAAAAAATTATCCGATTTCCCCATCTGCACATTTGATGTGAATGTGGGAATCGCCCCCGCTTTGCTACTATGTTCTTACTGCGGAGATACTTCTCTGCCATCAGAACACACTGACCAGTGCTGCTGTTTATAGCACCGATCGATCGGGAAAATCTGTAGATCAAATTTGTAACCAGGATACCACCAGATAAGAACCTGGATGGCAAATTACCTTCCTTGAGATTACCCAAGGGACAGCGCTGAATTTTGTGGCATGATGAACAGGTATTTTTTGTACTTCAAATGCTTTCAATGGTATATGTAGCAGACCAAAAAGTAAGAAAACACTGGAAGTTCATTGTAGGGGCTTACATAAAACTTTAAAGTATTATTAAATCCACAGCAAACATTATGTTGCAGCTTTCCAATTCTTAAAGTGGTTCTAAATGGCAGGTTTTTGTTTTTTTAATCTTTAAGCATTCTTAATGCATTCTTTGCTGTGACGGAAGCGTAGGCAGGACAAAACACACAAAGAAGATGGCAAACACACAGAGCTTTATTGAACTACGGAAGGCACTCAATCAGGGTAGGAAGGTAGCGTCCAGGTACCCAAAAAGGGGAAGAAGGGAGGAGCCCAAAATAATTGTAATCCGGCCCACGATAGGGCAATCTAGGTAGCGATGGTCCGAGCACTCGGGGGGGCAGTCCAGGTAGCTACGGTACTACAGACACGCAATAGGCAGTCCGAGCAAGTATTAATCCCGGCACACTATAGGGGCAGTTCAGGCAGCACTGATCCAGGCACTCAATGGGGCAGTTCAGGTAGCAATAATCCGGGCCCTCAATGGGGCAGTTCAGGCAAGGGTAATCTGGGCACACAATAGGGGCAGCTCAGGCAAGGGTAATCTGGGCACACAATAGGGGCAGCTCAGGCAAGGGTAATCTGGGCACACAATAGGGGCAGCTCAGGCAAGGGTAATCTGGGCACACAATAGGGGCAGTTCAGGGCACTCCGCAACATGCGGCTTGTAGGGACACTCACGGTAAGCGGCTTGCAGACACTCAGCAGCAGGCGGCTTTCAGGAACACTCGATCAGCAGACAGGGGCAGCTTTCCAGGGACAACAGCAGGCTCACAGGGACTCAGCTGTGGGGTCTGACCTCAGCTCAGACCTCACACAGCTTTCCAGGGACAACAGCAGGCTCACGGGGACTCGGCGGGGTCTTGGCTGTGGGGTCTGACTTCAGCTCAGACCTCACACAGCTTTCCAGAGACAAAGCGGTCAGCAGACAGGGTTCAGCTTTCCAGGAACAACAGCAGGCTCACGGGGACTCAGCGGGGTATTGGCTGTGGGGTCTGACCTCAGCTCAGACCTCCCAACAGCTGTTCTCTCTCTCTCGTGGAGGGGACTAACACAGCAGTCAGCTTGTCAGGGACACAGCAGGCTTGCAGGGACTCGGCTGCGGGGTCTGGCCTCAGCTCAGACCCCGCACAGCACCCTGTCCCGAGCGGGGGACAAATTCTCATCTGGGTCCCGCGCCGGCCTTCTTAAGCCGACACAGGACACTTCCCGGTTGCCCTGGCAATGGCTGGCCCAGTGTCGGGTTGCTGGGCCAACGAGGTACACCCCCTCACTCGGGACGTACTCAGGGAGTGCGGCCTTGGTCTCCGGCGGGCGCAGAGCGCAGGAAGCCTCATGCCCGCGCTGCGCCCGGCGGGGGGCGCGCGGAGACAGGTCGGCAACACTGTGTCAGAGTCCCCGGGCGGCGGTTCATCCCTCTTTCAGCTATATGGCTGGGAGAGGTGTGATTCCCGCCACAGGGGTCACTTTCCTCCCATCCTGCGTAGCCTCTCTTCAAAGGCTGCGGCAGGATGAGAGGACCTGACAAGGGGGACGGAGGGTGAGGTGACAAGAGGGGACAGCAGGCACAAGGGGGCTGGGGGAGGCACGGGCACTCCGTGACATATGCATTAAAGTAAAAAAAAACCCTTCTGCATGCAGCCTTAAACTCTCCTACACCTGATCCCAATCCGCAATATGCATGAGAACAGAGGCTCTCTCAGCTGTCTCCCTCCTCATTGGTTTAGAGACAGCAACAGGAGCCATTAGCTCCTGCTGCTGTCAATCACAGCCAATGAAGGAGTGCAGGGCGGGGCCAAGCCATGCTCTGTCTATGGACACAAAGATCCTGCTTGGGAGTGAGCACACACAAGTGCCCCATAGCAAGCAGTTTGCTATGGGGGCACTCGGTAAGTAGGAGGAGCCAGGGGACTCTTAGGAGTGGACTCTCTGTGCAAAACCATTGCACAGAACAGATAAGTATAACATGCTTGTTAATTTTAAAAAAGAAAAAATGTAATCGTGATGGCTTTATTAGTTTCCTTGTTTAGACTATATTTTCTTTTATTTTTACCTGGTTACCTAACCAGTAAGTCTGTTTTTGAACAGAAAAGCTTTCTTAGTTACGGGGATGAGGCAGACCATTTAATACTGGCAGGGGCGCCTAAAATGGTCACCTTTATTTAGTAATGTAAGACCTTTATCCCAAAAAGGAAAAACTGTTTGCTGTAACTGATTATAAAGTATTGGCTGGCGTTCAGCTACAATTTGTTATTGTATTTAAATATGTTAGTACTTTTAACACTCCCTTCCACCAGACTGACAATGCTGCAGTGAAAAACTGCCCCGTGCTCCTACAGAAAATTTTTGGTTTTGGGTTTAATACCGCATTAAGGTTGATAATGCAGAGAATCCTGTTTAATTTTTTTTTTTTTGTAATTACTCAGAGGTCCAGTCTCATAGCCCAATAGATTAATGGATACCCCGGTTAAGAACACTTAATATAAGATACCCACATAGGGACTTCATTGTTTTAAATGAGTCAACTGAACTAAAGATTTGTATAGCAAAAAAGTGTGTAAAAGACAATCACTGGGGGTGATTTACTAAAACTGGTGCACCTGTGCATAATAACAAATCAGCTTCTAGGTTTCATTGTCAGTTTAAATTGAACAAGCTAGAAGCTGATTAGTTACTACGCACAGCTGCACAAGATTCTGTGGGCACAAGTTTTAGTAAATCTCCCCTACTGTGTACTACTGCATAGCAGGAAGCAGAGCTTGCAAAAGTCATGCGCAAATATAGATTTCTCCATTTACATACCAATAAAGTAAAGTTATCAGAAACAAAGTTTTTTTTTTTTAAATAACTATACATCAATTTAAATTCTATCATCTCCATCATCTTAAATGTCCTAAATGAAGGTGAAGAAACCAAGTCAAACACCTTTACATAGGAACCCAGAAGATTCTTGTCTGGATTTATAGCTTTCCCCTTTCTGGATGATACCCTGTTGACTGTGAGAAACAAAAGACCTCCTCATTTCTCCTCAGGATAGTTGATAATTGTCTGGGAACAAGATTAGGTTACATAACTCAAAATATCCTTTTATTTTGATAGAAAAAATGTCCAGTTTTTACGGGACTCCCGCATTGTGAGGGAGGTCATTTTCTTCTCGAGCTTTTGACTCAATGCATCCCTGCTGTAAAATGGATCCAAAGCTTACTTGAGTGTTCTATAAATGTCTACACAGAATGATATCCATTGCTGATCCAGTGAAGAATTTCTTGTAAGGGAAAATGCCAAAAACAAGGTATTTTCTAGAAACTGGAAAATCAGATTACTCTGAAAAAACTGAAGCATGCACTTTGGGTTGCAAAGCCCCTAAAGAAGGGTCTCTTTTTCAGGGGACCTGGATTTTTCTTGAGCAATCACTTTTTTTTTTACGCAATCAAAATTATTGTGGTTTGAGATTCCTCTGAAATACATACACTGTGCAACATACACTGTGCAACCTAATGACAGCTGTTACCCTGGACATTTTAGGAAGAAAGGAGATATACAGCATGTAAAATAAGTATTTAACATGTCACCATTTTTCTCAGTAAATATATTTCTAAAAGGTGCTATTGACATGAAATTTTCACCACCAAGTTGCTAACAACCCATGCAATCCATACATACAAAGAAACCAAAAGAAATAAGTTCAGGAATTAAGTTACGTGTAATAAAATGGAATGACACAGGGAAAAAGTATTGAACACATGAAAAAAGGGAGGTGCAAAAAGGCATGAAAATCCAAGACACCAGCTGAAATCCATCAGTAATTAGAACGCAATCCTACCCCTTGTCAGTGCAAATTAATATCAGCTGGCTCAGTCTCAACTTGTGGCCTATAAAAAAGGTATTACTAAAGGTGTCACACAAGAAATATCTCGATAGCTAAAAGCAAAGAGCTCTCTCAAGACCTTTGCAGCCTTATTGTTGCAAAACATACTGATGGAATTTGTTAAAAGATTTCTAAACTTCTGAATGTTCCAGTGAGCACTGTTGGGGCCATAATCTGGAAGTGGAAAGAACCTCATTTCACTATAAGCCGGTCACGACCAGGTGATCCTCGCAAGATTTCTGACAGAGGAGTGAAAAGAATTATCAGAAGATGTCCAAGAGCCAAGGACCACTTGTGGAGAGCTTCAGAAAGACCTGGAATTAGCAGGTACAATAGTTTCAAAGAAAACAATAAGTAATGCACTGTACCGCTGTGGACTATATGCACACTCCCCATGCAAGACTCCATTGCTGAAGAAAAAGCATGTTGAAGCTCATTTGCTGCACAACATTTAAACAAGTGTGTGAAATACAGGAAGAATATAGTCTGGTCAGATGAGACCAAAATTGAACTCTTTGGATGCCATAATACACACCATGTTTGGAGGTCAAAATGGCACTGCACATCAACCCGACACACCATACCGACAGTGAAGTTTGGAGGTGGGAACATCATGGTGTGGGGCTGTTTTTCAGCATATGGTACTGGCAAACTTCATATCATTGAAGGAAGGATGAATATAAAAATGTACCAAGACATTCTTGATAAAAATCTGCTGCCATCTACCAGGATGATGAAGATGAAATGAGGGTGGACATTACAGCAAGACAATGATACCAAACGCAAAGTTAAGGAAACTCTCAAATGGTTTCAAAGAAAGAAAATAAAGCTACTAGAATGGCCCAGCCAATCACCTGACTTGAATCCAATAGAAAATCTATGGAAAGAACTAAAGATCAGAGTTCAAAGAATGGGCCCACAGAACCTTCGAAACTTGAAGACGGTGTGGAAGAACAGGCCAAAAATCACACTTGAACAATGCAGGCAACTCGTTTCTCCATACAGGAGGGGTCTTGAAGCTGTCATTACCGACAAAGGATTTTGTACGAAGTATTAAATAGATTTCAGTTAGTGTTCAATACTTTTTCCCTGTGTCATTCCATTTTATCACACAACTTCTTACCTTCTTTGTTTTGGTTTCTTTGTATGTTTGGATTGCAAGGGGTGTTACTGACGTGGTGAAAATTTAATGTCAATAGCACCTTTAGAAACATATTTAGCAAGAAAAATGGTGATGTGTTCAATACTTATTTTACCCGCTGTGTCTCTCTGAATTATTATTCAACCTGAAAGACTTTTGCTATACAGCTCAGTTCCTATTTAAAGTTTAACTTTGGGCAAATAAAAACGCCTTCTTAGGTAAAGTATTAATGTCCTCACTACAGCAATTTTTTCACTAAAAAGCGGACATGTAACATCAGCAAAATGCCTTTTGTGCATATCAGTAGATCTTTTTACCAGCCTGACAAGTCTGCAAGCCACGTGCTTGAGGTATTTGGAATAGAGGTTGTATTATTGAGCAATGTTGTAGAGAAAAGGTGTGATGAAGCACGCAGGGCAGGTTTTTTCTACCCATGCCTTTCCTATTGATTGGCATTCTTTTCTCCCAAGTCTCTTCCTAACATGAGAGATGAGGCACTAAAACAGATCCAGAGAATTTGATGGTAAACATGAGTGATTGATTTGACAAATTGTATTGTGTTTCTTTCAATGAGTGCACCATTGTCAGCTTTTAATTGGTGACACTTTACCATAATTTTGTAACCCCTTATAAAGGACAATTACTGGCTACTGGCAGTCCCCACCTACTGAATATCACTATTGTTGCATGTCCTTCAGTTTTATGCTGATACAATTGTGAAACCAGCTAATGCACATAAATTGTGAGCCAACTCTAAGAATTAAAAATAGGTGTTTAGAAGAAAAAAAAAAAAAAAAAAAAAAAAAAAAGGACAATCATCACAGTTAAATGAAACCTACAGTGGGGTACAGTTCGGAGCACGACAATGCAGCTCTACAACACCAATCTCTCTATGCAAAGCATAGAACATGGCTGACCAAAGATACCCACTGTGTCAGATTTAGAGAACGTAGCTGGTCCCACTTCACAGCTATAGCTTTATGGGTTTGATATAAAGCAGCTCACAAGTTTTCTTGCCATTTATTCCAGAATAAGAGACAGTTTAGTGTGCACGAGAGCTTGCACCAGTACCAAGATTAAGGATTGCTATCTAAACATTTTGTATAAGCAGTTGCTGGAAATCCTCATCATCCACAGATACAAGTACATTTCCCAATTTTCAACAGGATAACTACACTTTGTGTGAACATACAGAAAACACTATATTGCCAAAAGTATTGGGGCACCCCTCCAAATCATTAGATTCAGGTGTTCCGATCACATTCATGGCCACAGGTGTATAAAATCAAGCACCTAGGCATGCAGACTGCTTCTACAAACATTTGTGAAATAATGGGTCCCTCTCAGGAGCTCAGTGAATTCAAGCATGGTACTGTGATAGGTTGCCACCTCTGCAATAAGTCTGTGAAATTTCCTTGCTACTAAATATTCCACGGTCAACTGTTAGTGGCATTATAACAAAGTGGAAGCAACTGGGAACAACAGCAAGTCAGCCTCAAAGTGCTAGGACACATAAAATGACAAAGCGTGGACAGCGCATGCTGAAGCGCACAGAAGTCGCCAACTTTCTGCAGTCAGTAGCTAAAGACCTCCAAACTTCACGTGGCCTTCAGATTAGCACAAGAATGCATAGAGAGCTTCATGGAATGGGTTTTCATGGCCGAGCAGCTGCATACAAGCCTTACATCACCAAGTGCAACACAAAGCGTCGGATGCAGTGGTGTAAAGCACGCAGCCACTGGACTCTAGAGCAGTGGAGATGTGTTCTCTGGAGTGATGAATCACGCTTCTCTGTCTGGCAATCTGAAGGACATGTTTGGGTTTGGCAGTTGCCAGGCAAATGGTATTTGCCTGACTGCATTGTGCCAAGTGTAAAGTTTGGTGGACAGAGATTATGTTGTGGTTTTTTTTTTTTAGGGGTTGGGCTTGAATCCTTAGTTCCAGTGAAGGGAACTCTTAAGGCCTCAGTATACCAAGACATTTTGGAACATTTCAAGCTCCCAACTTTGTGGGAACAGTTTGGGAATGGCCCCTTCCAGTTCCAACATGACTGTGCACCAGTGCACAAAGCAAGGTCCATAAAGACATGCATGAGCGAGTTTGGTGTGGAAGAACTTGACTGGCCTGCATAGAGACCTGACCTCTACCCAACAGAACACCTTAGGATGAATTAGGGCGAAGACTGCGAGCCAGGCCTTCTCGTCCAACATCAGTGCCTGACCTCACAAATGCGCTTCTGGAAGAATGGTCAAACATTTCCGTAGACACACTCCTAAACCTTGTGGATAGCCTTCCCAGAAGAGTTGAAGCTATTATAACTGCAAAGAGTGGGCAAACTCAATATTGAACTCTACGGACTAAAACTGGGACCCATTAAAGTTCATGTGTGCATTAAGGCAGGCATCCCAATATTTTCGGCAATATAATGTATATTGTGTACTCTGTGTTTGCTGCGACAATTTATACTGAACCAGGTAAATATAAAGTAAAAACTAAAAGCCCTGCCCCCATGTAATTGTGCTATATATAAGTGGTAAATCTGAATCTCTGTACCTTCTCTGCAACAACCCAATTATACAAACCTTAAAGCCGAATTGTAGTCATCTACAAAACGCTATGCAACACAAATGTACGGTTTCTTTTTTCCTGAAAAGGACATCATTATTTTAAAGCCACGGACATAAGATTTTCAATTAGACAGACATAATACTATTAACATCCATTTTCATAGCCTTACCTTTTTCTTGTGTAACTGCTGTGCAGGGTGTATGTATTTATATACTGCATGGAGGAGATTTACTAAAACTAGAGTGTTCAAAATTTGAAGCAAGAAAGAAGCATTTCAACCAAGAGAAAAGACTATTTTGAGGCAAGCAAAAATCAAAAAGAAAAAAAACACAACATACAAGATTACATTAATCCAAAAAAATATAAAAAATACACAGACTTCAATTGTGTTTTAATTCTTTACCCTTTACTGGCTTTAATTTCTGCTCAAGAATTGTCTGTGGTCAAAAGCTCTAAAATTCACAAATAGCAAATGTTTAGCAGCATAACTGGTAAACTAGAAATATAACTATATTAGAGTGGTTAGAGAACAGCAGCAGGGATTCTATGCATCACACCAAGGCTAATACGATGGAGGTAGTTTATTTTTTTTACCCCAATTTTTAGGTCTTTAGAGGTGGGAGAGGAAGTTATGGAAATCCCACTAGCTTATATAACGATATGTGTATTATAACCATGTTTCTAGCTCAGAATGAACTTCAGGCCTGTCTCTGCCAATGCATACAGGACCTAATGTGAACTTGCTTTTCATGTATCATGTATGAAGTGCCCAAACTGGTCCCAGGATTATTACTCTCGAGCAGAGAAGCCATTAGGAATACGGCCTGCAGCTAACATTCAATTTAGAATGACACAGCCTAAAACACTGTGATCCAGCAACAGCGATATATGCATTACGCTAGCAGCACTCAACCTAGCCAGAACCCTAAAACAGACATAACATTTTACATGACTCCTCATATATCGTAATCACCCAGATTTCAATTTATGTTTACTAAATCACTATTAAAACTCCACAAAGTTCCTTCCTAATGTTTTCACAAAAATAAATACTACACTTTGCACTGTTTTTATATGTAACCAGTGCAGTATTCCCACTCACCCTTCTCATTTTTATATTTGTTTAAAATATACATATCAAGAATTGTCCACACATTCGCACAGGTTACATACACGTATCAAAATTAGAGCATTGTACAAAAAGCGTTGTAACTTAGAGATGCAAAGTTAAATTGCAGCATTAATTCTGGAGAACAGTTGTAATGTTGTGACCTTCTGACCCAAACATCAAACGTGAGGCATCTACTAGTGCCTGTGTACATGTTATGAGATTGCAGGGGGTTTCACTTAAGTGTAGTGCTTGTCAAGTCCAATCCAACCAGGGAAATACATTTTCAAAGTAAAGTTCAGTTCCAACACAAATAGTTACCCTTGCAGGGGTGTTCAGCATTCCTTTTCCAATGCTGCACAACAAAACAAATACTTGCTTCAGCCTCCTCACCTAATCTTACAGTGCGGCTGCTCTGGCCTCACACTTCTGGCCCCTGGCTGGTCATCCACACGGTCTCACAAAACTCTGTCACTCTTGTAGCTCCCTGCTGCACTGTCCTTGCACTCTGACCTCTGGGCCGGGAACCTCCTCTCTCCCGGGTAGCGCTCCGAATCACCACCAGCCTCTTGATTAAAACAGCTGTGTACACCTGCCCACTCAGGCTGCTGGTCTACAGTAAGCTGTGGACACAGGTTGGAGGCTTCGTACCTCCCAATCCTCTTCGAAGTCTCTGAACTCGAGAACCCAATCCAAGAGTAACCAATCCTGAGAAAACTGCAAAACCAGTTTTCTCTATTCTGAACAGATATCCTGGAGCCCTTCCCTCCCTGCAAAAGTGAGAACCCTGTGTAACATTTACCGTTGAACAATATGACCAGGTACAGCCCTGTCACATGTTTAGTAGGCAGCTTGTCTCTTGTAATATAACCCTGCTATAAGGAATCTCCATTAATTTAGGGATTAGAAAAATGGAGTTGGGATTAAGCAAAGGGAGTGTACATCTGGATATGTCCATGGCACACATGGGTGGAGGTGAGATTTAAGGACTGGATGGAGAGGTTAAGAAAAAAAAAAAAAAAAGAGGAAGAAGAGGATGGGTATGGTAAGTGAAGAACTGTAGGGCGGAGAAAGTAAAGGGAGTGTGGCACAGATCACTGGTGAGTGGAGTCACATTTTGGTGGGGCCCTATGCTCCACCTAGATATGGCAAGGAGAGGAGGGGGGCTGACACAGTTGCCCACTTTATTGAATACAACAGAATTTTGTATTGAGAATACATGAAGTCTATCCAGGAAAACAATGGTTTTCTGAATTTCTCATCAGTATCCCTGATAGTGTGAGATTTTCTATAAGCATTATCTCATTCACTTTGGACAGCCATATGAAAGTTGGAGGGAGAATTCTTCCACATTGCTTGAATGCATGCTTGGGCTGCATATAGCAGATGTATAGTAAAAAATCATTTCAATTATGGTCTAGAAAATGAGCTTAGATGCAGTAAATGTGTGACTGGTATCTTTCTAACTCAAGTCCTGAAATCTCGCTTGTATAGGTAGTATTGTTGTCCCAGAAGAGGAGCTGCAGACAAAACCAAAAGGACAGGATTCCAAGTGCCATTTTCAGAGTTACAAAGCCAGCAGAGTAATCTTGTGGTATAACTTACCGTATTTGCCGGCGTATAAGACGACTTTTTGACCCTTGAAAATCTTCTCAAAAGTCGGGGGTCGTCTTATACGCCGGTACACATGTTAGGGGGGCTGCGGCATTAAGTACAGGGGTTTGCAGGGGCTGATGTCTCTTACCTGGATCCAGTCCCACGACGATCCGGTCCAGGAAGCGCGGCGTCTCCTTCAGTTCGGCCACTGGATGTTCGTGCGGCTGCTCGGCTCCGCCTCCTCACCGGTGATTGGCCGCCAGAACTGTAGCTCAGGAAAGGCACACAGGCGGCCAATCACCGGCGAGGGGGCGGAGCCGAGCGGCCCCGCGAAAATTGAGTGCCGGAGCAGCAGGTAAGTGTTCTGTGTAGAGGTGCTGCTGCAACCACATATGCTGGCTGCAGCAGCACCATACGAGAACAGGGTCAGCAAGTCTCAGTGGGAGGAATAGTGCCCCATCATTGGTGTCACTGATACCAATGATGGGGCACTATTCCTCCCACTGATACCAACGATGGGGCACTATTCCTCCCACTGACACCAACGATGGGGCACTATTCCTCCCCCCCACTGACACCAACGATGGGGCACTATTCCCCCCCCCACTGACACCAGCGATGGGGCACTATTCCCCCCCCCCACTGACACCAACGATGGGGCACTATTCCCCCCCCCCACTGACACCAACGATGGGGCACTATTCCCCCCCCCCCCCCACTGACACCAATGATGGGGCACTATTCCTGCCACTGATACCAATGATGGGGCACCATTCCTGCCACTGATACCAATGATGGGGCACCATTCCTGCCACTGATACCAATGATGGGGCACCTATTCCCCCCACTGATACCAATGATGGGGCACTATTCCTCCCACTGATACCAATGATGGGGCACTATTCCTGCCACTGATACCAATGATGGGGCACTATTCCTCCCACTGACACCAATGATGGAGCACTATTCCTCCACTGATACTAATGATAGGGCACTATTCCTCCCACTGACACCAATGATGGAGCACTATTCCTCCACTGATACTAATGATAGGGCACTATTCCTCCCACTGACACCAACGATGGAGCACTATTCCTCCACTGATACTAATGATAGGACACTATTCCCCCCACTGATACCAATGATGGGGCACTATTCCTGCCACTAATACCAATGATGGGGCACTATTCCTGCCACTAATGCCAATGATGGGGCACTATTCCTCCCACTGACATCAATGATGGGGCACTATTCCTCCCACTGATACCAATGATGGGGCACTATTCCTCCCACTGACACCAATGATGGGGCACTATTCCTCCCACTGATAACAATGATGGGGCACTATTCCTTCCACTGATACCAATGATGGGGCACTATTCCTCCCACTGACATCAATGATGGGGCACTATTCCTCCCACAGGTGTGCATTGGAAGAGGGGTAGTCTTATACGGCGAGTATAGCCCAAACACTACATTTTAGCAGGAAAAGTAGGGGGGTCGTCTTATACGCCCAGTCGTCTTATACGCCGGCAAATACGGTATGTAGGATAGTCGGGACCCTATATCACCAGGAAAGATTTATAAATCCACATTCTTGATAGTGGATGACTAGCTAAGATTTGTGTGCCAGATACTGGGTGAAATCAAGTTGTTTTGGGAAAGATGTTGTGTTCAACTTGTTTTCCCTTGGTCGAATTATCTGCTGGAGAACCAAGCAGTTTGTACAGCAGGGGTAAAAAGATGTCTGGGTGCAGTTTTGTTTAAACAAATATTTTCAAACATTGTGAGAGGTCTATGTAGTGAAGCACATTTAGGAATAGATATAAGGATATATCTAAGTTGTAGCGCACTCCACTAGGTGGGATTAGAAACTATTGTAGCTCCCTCAAGGAGGGAACTACCTTACCTAGACATTGCCAGCAGCAAAAGGGTTAAAATGTATCCAAAATCATTGTTTTTCAGTTTTGAATAGATTGGTGAGAGCTTAGAAACCCTGTCAAGTTTTTTTCCCATCAGAGTCCCCAGTAGGTAGATTAACATTATTTATCTTGGTGACCACATCTAAAAGGGAAAGTCAAAGAAATTAAAATGTCGCCAGAACAGGAATAGAGAAATCTTCCAATCAGGACACTTGTTCAGTGGCAAATAAAGAAGGTTTTCCTTCTTTTGGAGGGATTATCTCTCACTTCCTTTTGTGTCTAGAACACACAAATTATAGAGAAACCTCCCCAATGAAACACAGGAGGCAAAAGAACCCTTGAGGGCTTGTTCACACCAGCATGCACTATGCAACGCACCACACCCTACCTAAATGCAGTGTTGTGGCATCAACAAGCCACACAAAAAATGTGGCCTTGCATTAAGCCTATATTTACTGAGGCAGATCAGTTGAGATAGTGGGAGTTAGCCCTAACATGGGTTTCAATCCTTACATTCTACTCCAAAAATAAGAAATACGTTTTACACTTTAGCCCCCATTCACAAGTGATTTTGAAGCTTTTCTTTGCGTGCCTTTGAAGTGTTTCTCGTGTTTCAGGCAATTCAGTTTTGGCCAATGGAAAGCAGAATCATCTGTGATATCATATACTCCAGGGCGTCACCCATCCTCTGGAACTCCCTACCCCAATCCATCAGACTATCACATACTCTCCTCTCCTTTAGGCGCACCCTGGATACCTACCTCTTCAAGGAAGCCTACCCCACCCCCTGCTAATTGCTGACCTCCTCCACTCTTCCTATCATTCCATCCCCCACAGCTATTTCCTACTGTACCAATATCCCCTCCCTCCTAGATTGTAAGTTCGAAAGAGTAGGGCCCTCAAACCCCTCGTGTATCACATTGTATTGTTTTGTACTGTCGCATGTACTGTCTCCCACTGTAATGTACAGCGCTGAGCAAACTGTTGGCGCTTTATAAATACTGTATAATAAGTCGGCAATGTTCCTGTATCTGCTTCCTGTTTTTTTCTGTGTGGTGTTGTCTTGTGATTTTGGAGTTCTTGAGCCAAGTCCACTATACCAATTTCTTCCCAGGCCCTCTGCCATTTGCCACAGCTCTTGTAACGGATTTCACTGGGGTTGCAGAAGTTCTTCTGGGCCCTTACCAGACAAAAAGTCTCCACAATCAACATGGACACTCCTGAATCCACTATTCTGTTCATAGGTCTGAGCTTGCTAGCTGAGCTAAGAGCAGACTATTAGTTCAGTGAAAAAAAAACAAAAAAGTGAAAAATGTTCTAAAATTCTTCTTCTGAGATGCAAGTCTATAGGGTTAAAAATGAACAATTTTGCCTCATAAAAAGCTCATGTACTTTTTCACTCTAAATGCAACAGTGTGACCCCAGGTGTAAATAAGCACCACTGGATTTAATGGGAATCTTGTTGACTGTGGTTGTACTACGGGAAACGCGGAAAATTGCTCAGGTGTGAATGCGCAATCTCTATCAACAACTTTCTCTTGTTTGCTCCTTTTAGGCTGTTAAATATACCATTGATAGTGTTTTATCACATCTGTTCAGCAAGTGCTAATAGAAAATAGCTGTTCATCCAGACAGAAATCTTGGGAGCTGGTAACTGTCCACAGAGAGAGAGTACAGGAAGTTATCAGGCTGTTCCATGCTATCTCCTTTGACTACAAAACCTCCCCTATGTAACTGAGAGGGGGAGGTGTTACACAGTACAAATAAATACCCTTCCTAGGATGAGAACACAGCTCCTCCTGGATACAATACAGTTGTCACCCTAGGGCAGAACATGTGTTCCTTGCAGGATCACTAAGTGAAAATAAAGAAGAAAAAAGTATAGAAAAAAAATGAAAGCAGCAGACACATCTAAGTAAAAGTCAGCTGCAATGTACTGAATTTATATTCTTTTAGATATACTTTAGATTGACAAATGAAATCCGTATTCTCCAAAAACAATCTATGCACATCCACTACTTAATGTCCATGTAATCTATTTTTCATGAGAGGGTGGCTACGATCCTGCATACAGGAGCCAATGCACAATGAATGGAACCACCTTCTAACAGAAAGTCAGATCAGAGCAGAAAAAAGGAAAAAGGAATTTGGAGACCAAGAGCCAATTCACACCATGCCCACACATGAATCGCACAGCAACAGATTCAGACTACATGCAAAATGCATTCCTTTTGCGATCTGCAGGTGTCAACAGAAAGCTAATGACACCCAAAATGCAGTGCATTTGAAAACGTAGTGCATGCACTACTTTTGGTGCAGTGCAATTTTAGCCTATTTAAAATTAACAGTCTGAAATTGCATCGCACAGAACCAGATGTGAATTGCACAGCACATTCCTGTGTGGGCATGGTGTGAACCAGTGCTTAGGAGGCTGAGAACAATAGAAGGTACTTTGAGTTATTGTGGACCTTCACCCTAAAGTATGTCATGTCGTTTTTGCCTCCTTCCCCCTCACAATTAGACTTTTATTTAAAGTGATTCTAAAGGCATAAATATATATATTTTTTTTAAATACCAAAGATGTCTATACTTGTGTATACCTGTGTGCATTGGTTTGCACAGAGCAACCCGGATCCTCCTCTTCTCGGGTCCCAACAGGCTCTCCTGGCCCCTCCCTCCTGTCGGGTGCCCTCTCTCTCTTCTCATTGGCTCACTTGCTGTGATTGACAGCAGTGGAAGCAAATAGCTCCCTCTGCTATCTCAGCCAATGAGACTCCAGTGCATATCGCTGGATCGAGAGGGAGCTTAGGTAAGTATTAGGGAGAGCTGGGGTGGGGGATAATACACATAGGCAGGGGTGGACTGACAACTCATGGGGCCCCCGGGCAATAGGGGATCATGGGGCCCCTGTGTCCTTGCTTAAACTAAAAAAAAAAAAAAACCTATGAAAAAGGTACCAGGGTCATCTCATGGGGCCCCCTACTGACCCCGGGCCCTCGGGCAGCGCCCGAGTTTCCAAATGGTCAGTCCGCCCCTGCACATAGGTATTTACTTTCATGTATAGAATGCATGAAGGTAAAAAACCTTCAGCCTTTACAACCACTTTAACAGCTTCCACACCGCCCTATAGCCAAAATACTTCTACAGGGCAGAACCGGTGTGCAAAATCATGCCTACATAGGTCTATAAAAGTACAGCACTGACATATGACAAATGCATTTCTAATGTATGTGCGTTTCTACTAGAAACTATTTTATATTTTGGGGGATTCTCTTTATGAGTATTATTTATGATTTAACGCACCTACAACCTCTGTGCGTTTTCTTATACAGTTTCATCTGGTATATTATCCTTTAACGCTGCACTACTTTTATAGATTTATCTGAAGGCTTATGGTTTTACCTTTTAGAGTTTTCACTTTAATATTTTACGTCTATATATGTAATTTTGCAGTTCCGGGTAAGGGGCACGTGTGCCCTACCTGCACCGCCATTCGCTGCCTCAGCTGTCAATCACTGGGTCCTGGAGGGTGATTTCTCGCCGGCATGCGGTGATCGACGAATATATCCGATGGGGGAGAGACCTGTTTATAAACAATACAGATCTCTCCCGTCAGCTCCTGCACACTGCTTTGCATATATATATATATATATATATATATATATATATATATATATATCCATTTGTAAACACTATAACTTCATGTAAACCAATTAATTCACACATATTGGGATGTAGCAGAATACATTTTGGCCTAAATTTATGACGAAATTTGTTTTAAATTTTTTTACTGGACATGTTTAATAGCAAAATTGACAGGCTTTTTTTGTTTATAGCGCAAAAAATAAAAAACGCACAGGTAATCAAATACCACAAAAAGAAAGCTCTACTTGTGGGGGGAAAAGGACGTACATTTCATTAGGGTGCAGTGTTGCATGACTGCGAAATTGTCAGTTAAAGTAACGCAGAACCGTATCACAAAAAATGGCCTGGTCAGGAAGGGGGGGGGGGGGGGGAATCCTTCGGAGGGCAAGTGGTTAATGGAAGCCACTGTTTTGTGTTGCAAAGCAGAGCTTCTGCATTTCTTGCCTAGGCAATTATTACAGTTTTTCCCCCACACCTCTGCATGTGTGGGTCCCGATTGAGTCCTTTGGCACATTTGTACACATGAGATTTCCCATGAATGTGAGAAGATAGCTATTACGGAAGTCCCAAGCCTTAAAGTATGTGTGGGAAATCTACAGAAAGGAATGCCATAACCAAGGGTATAACTACCCATCAAAAATTCTCTGACTCACCATGAATAAAAGATGAGGATTATTAACCGAACACATAGCAGACTAGAGCAAACTGCAAGAAGAGCGGTATCTAAATCCAAAGCAGAGTACAAAGTACATCAAAATGGATGCAAAACTTTTGTTTTTAATACTTATTTTTTTTTTTTGATTGACTGTGTGTTCACCATGTCTTAGAAGAGAAGAAATCTTCATTAGTAAAAAAAACTGCAGAAACGTATGAAAAGTTCACTTTCAATATGATCTGGGTGATTGAATCTTCATGACTTAAATGTCTTGCTGATTTCCAGTAATAGCATAGTTGAAGCTATCACTGGAAATCAGCGATTCTTTTCATACATTTCTGCAGTTTTTTTTATTAATGAAGATTTCTTCTCCCAGAAGGTTTATAACCACCGGTTTTCTAGCCGTAAACAATTCTACAATGATTCAGCTAAGTGAATGCGCTGGACTTTTTTTGCATTTGTTTTTAATAGTTTTTTTTATTTTTTATTGTGTGTTCACCATGTCTTATCAGAGGATCATTGTGATCGTAATTAAGATATTGTTTTGCATCCATTTCGATGTACTTTGTACTCTACTTTGGATTTAGATACCGCTCTTTTTACATGTGTGGGAAATCACCTGCACAGATATGCCACAGAACTCTGCCAGGACTTGAAGGTTGGGCAGAGCCCCCTGGCACAACCGCACACGCACCTTGAGGCTGGGTCCACACCTGAGCAAAGCAGGAACTAGAATTCCCACGCATTTGTTTTCACATTTTGAAGCACATTTACTTGCCCCTACATGCAACAAGCACTCCAAAACTTTTTTTTCTTAGTGTAGCACGGTTCATTTTTTCGTTGTGCACCGGACACACACCTGACTGCCATGTCCGGGACACCATTAATGACACTACAAGCATAACGCACGCTTGCACATTTTCTGTCTGTACACCAGACACACATCTGCGAGCCATGTTCGGGGCAACATTAATGACACTACAAGCACAACGCACGCTTGCACATTTTCTGTCTGTACACACACCTGCGAACCATGTTCGGAGCACCATTAATGACACTACAAGCATAACGCACGTTTGCACATTTTCTGTCTGTACACCAGACACACACCTGTGAGCCATGTTCAGGGCACCATTAATGACACTACAAGCACAAGGCATGTTTGCACATTTTCTGTCTGTACACCAGACACACACCTGCGAGCCATGTTCAGGGCACCATTAATGACACTACAAGCACAACGTAGGCTTGCACATTTTCTGTCTGTACACCAGACACACACCTGCGAGCCATGTTCAGGGCAACATTAATGACACTACAAGCACAACGCACGCTTGCACATTTTCTGTCTGTACACCAGACACACACCTGACAGCCATGTTTGGGGCCTCATTAATGACACTACAAGCACAACGCACGGTTTCTGTGTTCACCACACACCTGTGAGCCATGTTCGGGGCACCATTAACAATTAATGACACTACATGCTTGCACGTTTTCCATGCGTGTTGTCGTGCCTTCAGGAAACACCAAGCAAAGGAAGCCAAATAGCTGCTCTGAAGGGAGGAGGAGCCTCGACAGACAGCGCTGAAGTTCCTCAGAAGTATGCCCACCTATGTTTTTGTTTAAACCAGAGTTTAGTGTCACTTTAACGTTGTCATCTGCCCCCTGAGCATAGAAGCAGCAGCCCCTGGAGGTCAGAGGTCACACTGGCAGACATAGACAATGCCAGAGGTCGCCGTTCTACAGATAACACGCCATTTCTATAATGGTATTGCTCTCACTGTAGACGGGTCGAGGCCTTCTCCTGGCTGTCCAGAACCACACACTTCCCCGGAGTAGAGCGGCGGACTTGTGAATGAAGCGGAGCCCTTCACACACAGGAAGCCAGCCTCAACTCTCCCGCCTCCTCCATTGGCCAGCAGCAGCGGGGACACGTCACGAAAGCGTGCAACATCACGTGTCCACCAACAAGCCCGCCCACTCTACTACACATACCGACCGTTAACGCGGCCAACGTCCAGCTACAACTAAATTCAAATGAAAACCGCCCATTCCCTTCTCCCGCCATTCTGAGGACCGCGCGAAACGGCGTGCAACGGAGCGGACACGAGTTGTCCGTGACCCTCTGTAAGTGAGCCGTGCGCACACTACTTCTGCCGGTGTCTCAGCCCCAGTCACGAATTGTATAGCGCTTAGTTCGCTTTCACGGCTCCGCCGACAGTAGTTTGCACGGCCCGTGAATTTGTAACGTTTATTATCAGGTGAGCGGAGAGGGACGAGTAAAGTTTGAGAGAAAGCCGGGCGGACAGGAGGCGGTGCGCGCCCCCGACGTACCCGAGCCAGGAAAAGCAGAACAAAGAAGCCGGAGTGCACGACTACATGAGGGGGGATCGCTGGCGCCGGCTTCATTTCCCTCTCTGCTCTGCCATTGGGCGCCGAGTCTTCGGGCACCGCCAGAGCCACCAATGAGGCGCTAGAGCCGAGGAGCCGGTGTGGGCGTGGCTGTAGCCGGGGAAAGGGTGGGCGGGGAGAGGAGGATCAGGGAGGTTAGTTTGGCGCCCGGGACCCGGCGCTGCTGAGTGAGCTCGGCCGGCATAGACACATACTGGGGGGAAGGTGGCGAGCCGGGGGACGCGGAGCACCGGAGGAGGCGGGAACCGTACGTACGGTAATTGACGACTGACTCCCCCTTTCTGCTTGTTCTACTTGCTGTTGTATGGGCCCTGTGTGAGTGCAGGCGAGGACAAAGGGGCCGCCCCCAGCCAGGGAGAAGGAGGGGCTCCGGACACCAGTACACAGGGGGGCTCCGGGGATAGGGTCAGTCTGGGGACAGGTGCCTATAAGCACACCCGCCTGCTGCACCAAACTTTCCGGCCTCCGCCGGGGGCACCCGACCGGGAACAAGGGTTCCGGGGACACAACTTCACACCGAGCCGGCTCCATTCATCGCTGGGACAGCTGTGCCGGGGGGCTGAGACACCACAACTCACATCTCCGGGGGAGGGGGCTCTTCTCTCTGCTTGTCACCTCACAGGAGGGGAGCCACACTTCTAAAAACCGGAAAAAACTTTATTTTAATTTTTTTAGTTTTGGATAATGGAGAGGAATTAGACCCACCGTCAGGGTTTTGTTGTCAGTGTCCCCATTAGGGGGGTTCACCTACCTTCTCGTTTTGTCCTGGTGGTCATTACTACTGAAAGTGATTTTTTTTTTTTGAGTGGTCACCCTTACAGGAATGGAGGGGGAAGCTTCTAATGGGGACACTTTCTGGTTTCCTCACTTCCTGTTTAGATTGTGAGACAGGAAGTGAAGGGAAATCTCAATGGGCCACGGAGTGCAAAAAAAGACTGGGTGTTATTCTCCTTTTAGGGTACATTTAGACACATGTCTCTTTCCTCTCAAGCCCGGTCTGTGTTCGGATCGTACAGAGGGTGCTTTCCTCACTTTTTGCCAGCAACGTCTCACTATCCATTTGTGACCCCATTTTTGTGTGTGGCACTTCCCTATTTATGTGAACGTTTCACATTTGGCAGACTTGCCACCCACTGCTTGTTCCATGTTGGGTAAACCTTGCTGCGGGTGAGATGCTTCATGTGAACACCCACATATGCTGCCTGTTGCACTTTAAGACTTGATGAAGCCTTATGGCTGGTTCACATCACATGCAGTCCAGTCTGTTTTTATTTATTTTTTTCCTGCATTAAAAATGAATGGATATTCGGTTATATGGTTTCCAATGGCATAGTTCACACCAGTGTGGTCAGTTCCAGGAAAAAAGTAGAACATGCTGCATTTTTTCTGTACTGGAATGGAGTAAAATTAACCAAGAACGCACATGTCCTTACATTATTATATTATTATACAGGATTTATAAAGCGCCAACAGTTTGCTCAGCGCTTTACATTATAGTGCGAGACAATACAGGTCAATACAAGAGGGATTTGAGGGCCCTGCTCCTTGGAGCTTACAATCTAGGAGGGAGGGGTTAATGGTACAATAGGTAATCACTGTGGGGGATGGTGTGGTAGGAAGAGTAGAGGATTCCTATATTAGAGGGCGGGATAGGCTTCCCTGAAGAGAGGTTTTCAGAGATCACCTAAAAGTAGGTAGAGTAGGCGATAGTCTGCTAAATTGGTGTAGAGAGTTCCAGAGGATGGGGGACGCCCTGGAGACGAGCATGGGAGGAGGAGATAAGGGAGCTAGAGAGTAGGAGGTCTTGCGAGGAGCGGAGAGGACGGTTTGGGTGATATTTGGAGACAAGATTGGTGATGTAATTTGGGGTAGTGTTGTGGACGGCTTTATATGTTATTATTAATGTTTTGAATTTTATTCGTTGGGCAACGGGAAGCCAGTGGAGGGATTGGTAGAGAGGGGTGGCAGATACAGAACGGTTAGTAAGGTGGACGAGTCTGGCAGCAGCATTCATGATATATATCAAGTGATACTAAACCCACAACAGTAACATTAGTCTGCATAAAGTAAAGTGTGCTTGTTATACTCACTGTAGAACCAAAGGGTTAATCCTTTGCATTGTGAAAAAATGCGGTTTGATCCTGACTTCTCTGATCCTCCCCTTCTTCCAGAGTCCCCCTCTTATCGCCTGATAAGACATATGGTGTGGAGACACTGCACATGCTCAGTGTTGTGCGTATTGCTAGAGAGTTTTATTTTTCTTTGGAGAGTTCATGTGATCAGCACAGGGCCAATCAGTGCTGTCCAGACAGAGGTCAGGGGTTCTGCATCCTCCTAGAGCAGAATGAAAACACCTACAAGCTTTAAAATGTGCTCAGCTGGACACTGATAGAAGTCATAAGACTGCTATATATATAGCTGATGAGAAAAGGTATTTGGCAGTTTATTTTTACTAAAATAATTGAATTTCCATGTTGTGTACTGTGGGAGACCAGATATAGTGAATGCAGGGTCTGGGGTTTAGTAACACTATAAGATGCAAGGGGAAAAAACGCACCAGAACACGCCAAAAATACACATTCAGAAATGCATCTGGACTGTTTCTATGTTGTGAACCAACCCTTGCACTATCCAAAATGAGGAAAAAGTTTTGCCTTTACTATTTTAAAGTTTATGTAAACACTGTAGCCAAAATCAAATCTATTTAAAGGTAAAATGTAGTTATATTTAGTAATGCTGCTTTAATCACCGAGCAACCCACTGAAAAAGCTTTCACCAAGATTCATATGTACAGTCACATTGGAGGTTTGAATGAATGAGCTGAAAGTGAAACTTTAGTCAGAAAACTAGTTTAGTCAGAACTATGGGCAAAACTTTTTTTTCTTAATTTTGGATAGCGTAAGTGAGGGTTATAACCCCTCAGATTTTTTTTTTTTTTTGGCCATCTGTATCCCATTGTGGTGATTTCCCTTCACTTCCTGTCCCATACCCAAACAGGAAATGCAGGGACTTCTCTGCAAATTAAGGACATTTCTTGGGGACCTGTAGGAAAATTTCCCCTCTTACTTTTCTGGACACAACCCGAAATTTGGGATTTTCTTTTACTTTCAATGATAATGGACAAACAGGACACAGAGATAGTGAATCTTCTTAGTGGGGTCACAGATAGCAATAGACACTGACAAACATTCTAATCCCTCTGCACTCTAGCCAAAGCTAAAATCTACTACTACTTTAAAGTCCTGCTAGATCACTTCAGGTAGGCCCATTTGCTATGTAAAAAAAAAAGGGGGTGGGGGGTAAAAATAGGTGCTTATACTGTTTAAAATCCAGTAATACACTCTCACCCTGCTCTGCACATGTTCAGTTGCTCTTTACATTTAGGCACTGTGCCAACTTTGTAGAGGCTGATCTGCTGACAGCCTGAAGATTTACTGCTGTTCAGGGGCTCTGGGCTTCAGCAAGAAGAAACAGAAACAATGCTGGAGGCAGTTTACAGCATGCACTCATTTTGGTAGAATAATTAACTACTTCAAGTCCAGACACCTTTACCCCCCCTTCATGTCCAGGCCAATTTTCAGCTTTCAGCGCTATCACACTGACAATTGCGCAGTCATGCAACACTGTACCCATATGAATTTTTTTAGCATTTTTTGAGACAGAGCTTTATTTTGGTGGTATATATTCACCACTGGGATTTTAATTTTTTTTTGCTATATAAATGAAAAAGTCCAAACATTTTGAAAACGAGTTTTTCTTATAAAATTTTGCAAATAATATTTCATCATAAATCTTGGCCAAAATTTATTCAGTTATCTTTTTAGTAAAAAAAAAAAACCCAAATTAGTTTACCCAAAAATTATAATTTTTAAAAAAAAGTTTACATTTCTTTTTTTTATATTTGTTTTTTTGACATACTGTCACCCTAGCAGTACAGTGTCACCATAGTGACACTGTACTCCTTGGGGGGGGGGGTGAAGATTTTTTTTTTTCCACACTAATTACTTTTACCCCCATAAAGGCTGTAAAAGCAGTAATTTCGCCTTCTCTCTGGCTGCATTCTTGCAGCTATTGAGAAATACTGTGTGAGCTGTGATTGGTCACAGCTTGTCACATGGTACAAGGCTGTTGTGAATAGCCCTGTACCATGTGATCTCTGTGATCATTCACAGATTTCACACGTAGTAAGCAATGATGTCAGAAGTGACATCTTGTTTACTACTCTGCATGTGATCACTGATTGGCCAGTCAGTGATCACGATTGGGACCTCGCACAGAGGTCCCATACGATGATCGGTGTTCCACTGTGTCCAGAGGACACAGCGGGCACAGGATCGCAGTGCTGCGCGCTCCCAGGGAGCGCGCACAGGCCAAAACGGCGGGTGCCGTTTATGAACAGCAACCCGTTCCTGGACTGCCATCGTCCGTCCGTTGATATGCAGTGGCTAGACAGCGAGTGGTTAATGTGGAATGTCTGTTCTGTGCTAAAGAACATTATTTTTATCATGTTATGGTTAAAGTTCCGTTGTTCAGTCCCCATTATTTTTGTCCCATCCCTCCCTTGACATATTTGAATGCCATTCAGATGTGCCACGGGGCTTTTAGGCCTGGAAGAGAGCTGTGGCACATCTGCACATACAACACTCATGTCTGGGATCTTTGTATCTGCAGTGTTTTGGAAAACTGCATGTCCTTAGATGTGCTGCAGATCTCTGCTGGGCGCTGAAGGCTTTGCTACATCTGTGCAGAATCATGTGGTGCACATGCTCTCATCAGTAAAACTGAGAGGTGTGGAGTGGAAGCTACCTGTTTTTTGCTTAAGAAAGAAGGAAGTGCAGCACGAAAAGGCCAGAAACCATAAAGAAAAATTGACACGGTTTAAAGTAACACTTTTTATTCAGTATAGCATCAAGTCAGTTAAAACCATGGGATATTGATCTGAACAGTTTAGTAGCAGAGGAGGTTAATCATTTTCAGCTGCTTTGGTATTAATGAAAATAACAGGTGCACTAGATGGGCAACAATGAATTGACCCCCAAAGCAGGAATGGTTTTACATTTGGAGGCCACTGACATTTTTCCCTACTCCCTTTTTTTTTTTCTTCCATTTTACTAGTTTTGCATTTAGCTAGGGTCAGTAGCAAGAGGTGATACATGGACCCTACAGAGGTTGCACAGACAGTCCAACTCCAGGATGGCACATCAATACATGCAATTGCCAGAAGGTTTGCGATATCTCCCTGCACAGTCTCAAGAGCATGGAGGAGATTCCAGGAGACAGGCAGTTACTCTAGGAGAGCTGGTTCACCCTGAGCACATATGACAGATGTGAAAGGGTTTGGAGAAGCCATTAAGACTGTTATGCTGCCTGTAACATCGGTCAGCATAACTGTTTTGGTGGTGGATCAGTGATTGTCTGGGGAGACATATCCATGGAGGGACATACAGACCTCTACAGGCTAGACAATGGCATCCTGACTGCCATTCTGTATCGGGATGAAATCCTTGGACCCATTGTCCGACCCTACACTGGTGCTGTGTGTCCTGGGTTCCTCCTGGTGCACGACAATGCCCAACCTCGTGTGTAGTATGCAGGCATTTCCTGGAGGATGAAGGAATTGATCCCATTGAATGGCCCCATGCTCGCCTGACCTAAAGCCAATAGAACACCTCTGAGATATCATGTTTTGGTCCTTCCAATGCCGCCAGGTTGCAGCTCAGACTGTTCATTAGCTCAGTCATGTCCTGGTCCAGATCAGGGAGGAAATACCCCAGGACACTATCTGTCATCCTACTAGGAGCATGCCCTGACGTTGTCAGGCATACATACAAGCATATGGGGGCCATACAAACTACTGAGTATCATTTTGAGTTGCTGCAATGATATTTCAGTAAAATGGGCTAGCCGCCTGCATAATTTTTTCACCTTGATTTTTGGGGTGAATTTAAATTCAGTCCTCTGTATGCTGATAATTTTCATTTCCATCAAACAATGTGGCATCCTTACATTCCTAACACATTATCCAGTCCATATCGGTATAGATATCCAGAATTATATTTTTTCACATTGAGATCTGATGTGTTTTCAAAGTGTTCCTTTAATTGTTTTGAGCAGTGTTGTATTCACATTTATTTATTGGGGGGGGGGGGGGGTAGCCAGGTGGTTGTAGTTTTCTTGGGTGAAGGTCTCCTTTAACCCCCTCTTCCATTCCTTTGCTCTATATAACAAAGTTATCTTATGCGATAATCCTGAAATGAAACAAAATGAGAACAATGACCTTGGTTTTAACATAGATGCAAATTCGGATGCGTTTTGAACCACACCGATTTGCATGACATGAACCAAAATACTTTTCTGGAGCCCATTCACATATGTGCAGGTTGGCCATAGTGCGATGTGAAAAAGAGTCCTCTCCAGTTCAGGTGTGATCTCTAATCTCATACACTTTAACAATTCACATTGGCATCACACCTGAACCACCGAGCAAAATTGCACCGGACTGGGCTTTACAATCGCACTGCAAACCAGCCAGCACATATGTGAACTCAAGTCTCAAGGATAAGTTCACCTTTTATGAAAAAAATAATAAATGCATATGTTTGCAGGTAAAATGTGCATTTATTATTTTTGTGCACTGGAGCCTATAAAGGCATATCGTTGGTGAAGTGCCAGGGTCCTGCAGACTCTCAGTACACTGTCTGCCTGTACCTTCTGTATGGGCAGACCATTACTGAATTGCAGGAAGAATCAATGAACTATAAGAGCACTCGCCAGCATCCTCGCAGGTCATTGAGAACTACAAACCGTCAGCTGCAATGGATGATGGTACTTGTAGTTCATTCATTCACAGAACTCCTGTGAATAAGGCCTGCACAGCTGTACTGCTAAATTGTGAGAGTGGGTGCTGTTGTCACAGGGAGGGGCAGGAGCTAGACAATGTTAAATGTTCCATCCTAAATATGGGTGGAACATGTTCCAAAGGGAAACCTTGCCTTTAAGGGCTTGCCCTTTATGTAGAGGATATGCATTGTTACAATACTTTGTTGTTCTTTTAACTTTATGGAAGTGTCACAAAATTACACTTTATTCAAGTCTATGCACTATTACAGTGTGTTGAACTACGTAAAAAATACAGTCTGCAGTATTATGATGTGAACTGGGCTCGTAGAAAAGAACAAAACAGGGCACAGTCTCCTCATGCATAAACGCAATAACCAAAAATGTATTAAAAAGATGCAAAAGATAGATATTCATCTATTGCTCTGAGGAAGGGAGTTTGACTCCCGAAACACGTTAGCACTTTACCTGAGGATGCATGCTGTCCACGATTGGCACCTTTGACTTCTTGTCTCTGTTTTTATCATCTTTTATGGCTTGTTAGTATGTTTTTGGATCTTTTTAACACATTTTTGGTTAATGCATGAGGAGAGTGCGCCCTGTTTTGTTTTTTCTGCTAGTATCAAGATTCCCCGATCTATCAAGGGCGTCGCCTCAGCAAGTGCACGATTCCATTTTGAGTGCAGCAAGAGAGATTTGAGCTCCAGTTTCTGCTTACTGTTGAAGTTTTTTGTGTACCGTAGTATTGAGTCTAGCACTGATCTGTGCACATCAATGCAGAGAGTGTGTGAAGGAGCCCTCTCTTTGGGGGATCAGTGTTGGCACGTGATCAATCTATCACAGCTTTCTCCTCAATGGACCTTGATAAAGAGTCTGGTTTAATGCTTCAAAATAATTTTAATATTTTCAATATTTTTTCCAGAGGTCCTTGTTGGGGCACTTATTCTCTCCATCCTTCATCTGTGTTCCTATGTAGTCAGTCTCTCACAGAGGCTACAAAATGACAATATAAGTGGTTCTCTCTACATACATCAGGGTCTGTGCCAAAGTTTTTGTTTTGTATTTCCATATAAGTCTATAGGAACATAAAACCCACTTGAAGCAGATCAGATGCACTTGTTAATGAATTCTGAATGATCTCAGAATCATCCAAAACTGATGCCATTGATATTAGTCCAAAGCCTGTCAACACAGTCATGATTTGCTGCAGTTGACCTTAGGAATCCTGCTCTGAGAAATGCCATTATTATTATTATACAGGATTTATATAGCGCCAACAGTTTGCTCAGCGCTTTACAATATAAAGGGAGACAATATAGCAACAATACAGGAGGGATAGGAGAGTCCTGCTCCTTGGAGCTTACAATCTAGGAATGCCATGCAGCCCTTACTGAAATGTATACATATAGATGGGAAGAGGCTGTAAGAGATCAGTTTAACTGAAATGCAAGAAAGAAAGAAAAGTAATGAAACAAACTTAATGTCATTTGGTTACATCTACTGTAATGTGAACAATGAATGTGTGCAAAGGTTGTTTGGGAACCAGATGTTGCTTCATTTGTCCACAGTTGCAATTTTCTGAGATATTCATAATACTGTTCTGTTTTCTTGGGTAAGATTTTGTATTTTTATACAGAATTAAAAAATGTTTCTTGCACCACTGTGTGGCTTGCTTTATGATTGTCTCCAGATACATTTTAATACAGCTCTATAAAGTGTCCACATTCAGCGCTGGTAAGGTTTTCTTAAGATTTTTAGAGGACAATTTTAAGAGTTGGTTTATAAAAGGAAGCAGCTGATCATGCAGCTTTATGTGAAAGAGCTCCATATCTCAACACAAGTTACATTTTATTGACATTTGCTGTGCAGGTAGGAACATTTACATTATACTTCTGAGATATCAGGCTGATGAGAGGTTATGTCCTTCAGTGCTAAACAGGAAGTAAGCTGAATGTAGCAAATATTTTCCTTCAAAATCAGAACTTTAAAACACTTAAGGCAACATCGGGGTCTGAACGATATAATTTTTTATGTGAATGTTCTTACTATTGCTATACACTTCATCTGTTGTTAATATTTTTGGGTTTCTGTCCCAACAAATCTGTTACCTTGAAGGAGTACTTCATTTGAGTAGCACAGCTTTCACTAAACCTTGTTCTAAAGGTTAACTCCATCTTTAGCTACATGTTACACCCACATTTAGGGTGTAACACATTTGCTAAGCACCTCGCCCCATGAGTGTGTGAAGGTTCCTCCCCTCCACTGTCGCTTTTAAAATTGGTGCAGGTCTTCACCCGCATAGCTGTGTCATTGATTCATTAGCAGATCTGTCCAGCAGACTGACTTGCAGTTCTCAATGGAATACAAGCATGGTAATGTGTACACTTGCAGTCTATTGATACTTCCTCCAACTCCAACTGAAAGCTCGTACGGAGGTACGGGCAGAGAACTGTAGGAAGAGTTTGCAGAAGCCTGACATTACACCTGTGATCTACTGATTGTGTGTGCAATGTTTTGTAGGGTCCTATAAAAAAATATATATATATATTTTTATCTGCAAAAACAAAATGCATTTATTTTTTTTCTAAAGGGTGAACGTAGTCTTAAGTCTAGGTTCACACCTATGTGTTTTCCAGAAACGCACATCAGTCCATTTTAACATGATTTCCTATGGGACAGGTTCACATCTCCGCGTTTTCACCCAGTGCTTTTTTGGAAAGGGTCAGGGACTTTTTTAAACGCAAAATGTTGCGTTTTTGTTTCTATAGACTTCAGTAGAGATGCTGCAGAAAAGCATGTAGTGCATTTTTTTGTGCGCTTTTGACATTTTTTTTTTTTGTTTTAATCTACCCAGCAGCAGGTAAAAAAAATGCATAAAAATTGCATGTACAAAAACGCACTGCAGAAACAGATCAAATGCAAACTGCATAGGTGTGACCCTAATCTTAAAGTGGAAGTAAAGGCAATACCCAACTAACTCTAAACCTACTCTCAGCCACATTCTAGGCATAATCTATCTAGCCCTGTAAGGGAAAAAATATCACTATACAGGTGAAACTTGAAAAATTAGAATATCATGCAAAAGTTCATTTATTTCAGTAATACAACTTAAAAGGTGAAACTAATATATAAGATAGACTCAAGCTGTAATTTGTCATAATTGTGATGATTATGGTTTACAGCTCATGAAAACCCCAAATCCACAATCTCAGAAAATTAGAATATTGTGAAAAGGTGCAATATTCTAGACTCAGTGTCCCACTCTAATCAGCTAATTAAGTCATAACACCTGTAAAGGGTTCCTGAGCCTTTAACTGGTCTCTCAGTCTGGTTCAGTAGGAATCACAATCGGGAAAGACTGCTGACCTGACAGTTGTGCAAAAAACCATCGTTGACACCCTCCATAAGGAGGAAAAGCCTCAAAAGGTAATTGCAAAAGAAGTTGGATGTTTCCAAAGTGCTGTATCAAAGCACATTAATAGAAAGTTATGTGGAAGGGAAAACTGTGGAAGAAAAAGGTGCGCAAGCAGCAGGGATGACCGCAGCCTGGAGAGGATTGTCAGGAAAAGGCCATTCAAAAGTGTTGGGGACTTTCACACAGAGTAGACTGAGGCTGGAGTCAGTGCATCAAGAGCCACCACATACAGACGGATCCTGGACATGGGCTTCAAATGTCGTATTCCATATTCGAAGCATCTTACCTGGGCTAAAGAAAAACAGACCTGGTCTGTTCTGGTCCAAAGTCCTCTTTTCTGATGAGAACAACTTTTGCATCTCATTTGGAAACCAAGGACCCAGAGTATGGAGGAAGAATGGAGAGGCACACACTGCAAGATGCTTGAAGTCCAGTGTGAAGTTTCCACAGTCTGTTGATTTGGGGAGCCATGTCATCTGCTGGTGTTGGTCCACTGTGCTTCATTAAGTCCAGGGTCAACGCAACCGTCTACCAGGAGATTTTGGAGCACTTCATGCTTCCTTCCGCAGACGAGCTTTATGGGGATGCTGACTTCATTTTCCAGCAGGACTTGGCACCTGCCCACACTGCCAAAAACACCAAAACCTGGTTCAATGACCGTGGGATTACTGTGCTTGATTGGCAGCAAACTCGTCTGACCTGAACCTCATAGAGAATCTATGGGGCATTGCCAAGAGAAAGATGAGACCGAACAATGCAGAAGAGTTGAAGGCCGCTATTGAAGCATCCTGGTCTTCCATAACACCTCAGCAGAGCCACAGGCTGATAGCTTCCATGCCACACCGCATTGAGACAGTAATTGCTGCAAAAGGGGCCCAAACCAAATACTGAGTACATATGCATGCTTATACTTTTCAGAGGTCGATATTGTTCTATGTACAATCCTTGTTTTATTGATTGCATGTAATATTCTAATTTTCTGAGATTGTGGATTTGGGGTTTTCATGAGCTGTAAGCCATAATCATCACAATTATGACAAATCACGGCTTGAACTATTGCTTTGCATGTAATGAGTCTATCTCATATATTTCACCTTTTAAGTTGCATTACTGAAATAAATGAACTTTTGCACAATATTCTAGTTTTTTGAGTTTCACCTGTACTTACCTCTTCTGCAGCAACTCCGGTCTAGTCCCATGCAAAGCTGTAAGTGATGGCTTGCATGTGTAGGAGAGGCAGCCGACAACTGAAACCCCATCGTAACGGTATGGGTGATGTCCAGACATTGCTGTCTCCTGCACACAGAAGGCGCAGCTGGAGACCGGACCAGAGCATCTGCAGAACAGATAAGTTTAGTGATTTGTTTTACTTCGGCTTAGAATGGGGCTGAGAGTAGGTTTAGAGTTAGTTAGGTTTTGCCTTTACTTCCACTTTAAACATAAACTGTGGCGTGCTTTTAGTGAGTAAATATTGAATTATTGCAGTATTTTCCTGAAAACTATTTGCGACTTTCCATAATATTGCAGTATTCTGAAAGCCACTTATGACTTTTCCATCTTTGCAAATTTCTGTACCACAATATCATCGTTGTATTACATATGCAGATTCTACCTCTTCTGCCTTTCCTTGTTTAACATGTGCTTAGTAAAAAAAAATTCAGTCACTCCAGAATCCTAGATTAGCAGAGAAGTGCAGCCAATATGCACTACTATACAGGAAGCACACCTGTATATATAATGGACAGTTATGGTTACACCAGACTGCTCATAGAAATGTGTTTTTTGTTTTGTTTTTTTCTTTACAAAGACTCAGTATATTTATGGTATAAATTTCAACTGGGCTAATGTGGTAGTGGAAGGGACATCTCTATCAACTAATTTCTTGTAAATAAATTGTTTCTTCAGGAGTGTATTTAAGGCTATTTCTACAACATAAAACAAATATATATATATATATATATATATATCAGAAGTGAGTACACCCCTCATATTTTTGTAAATATTTTATCTTTTCATGTGACAACACTGAAGAAATGGCACTTTGCTACAGTGTAAAGTAGTGAGTGTACAACTTGTATAACAGTGTAAATTTGCTGTGCCCTCAAAATACCTCAACACACAGCCATTATTGTCTAAACCGCTGGCAACAAAAGTGAGTACACCCCTAAGTGAAAATGTTCTAATTGGGCCTATTTAGCCATTTTCCCTCCCTTCCTCTCACTCATACTGGTCACAGGAAGTTCAACATGACACCTCATGGCAAAGAACTCTCTGAGGAAATGAAAAAAAAATTGTTGCTGTACACCAGTGTTTCTCAACTCCAGTCCTCATGGACCCCCAACAGGTCATGTTTTCAGGATTTCCCTCAGATGAAACAACTGTGGTAATTACTAAGGCAGTGAAACTGATCAAATCACCTGTGCAAAATAATGGAAATCCTGAAAACATGACCTGTTGGGGGTCCATGAGCACTGGAATTGAGAAACACTGCTCTACACGAAGATGACCTAGGCTATAAGAAGATTACCAAGACCCTGAATCTGAGCTGCAGCAGTGTGGCCAAGACCATATAGCGGTTTAACAGGAAATGCCTCGCCATGGTTGACCAAAGAAGTTGAGTGCACGTGCTCAGCTTTATATCCAGAGGTTGTCTTTGGGAAATAGATGTATGAGTGCTGCCAGCATTGCTGCAGAGGTTGAAGGGGTGGGGGGGTCAGCCTGTCAGTGCTCAGACCATACGCCGCATACTGCATCAAATTGGTCTGCATGGCTGTTGTCCCAGAAGAAAGCCTCTTCTAAAGATGAACCAGGTGAGGAGTACAAAGACAAGTGTGTCTTGCCTACAGTCAAGCATGGTGGTGGGAGTGTCATGGTCTGGGGCTGCATGAGTGCTGTTGCCCTGAGGAGCTACAATTCAGTGAGGGAACCATGAATGCCAACATGTACTGTGACATACAGAAGCAGAGCATGATCCCCTCTCTTCGGAGACTGGGCTGCAGGGCAGTAATCCAACATAACGACACCAAATGCACCTCCAAGACGACCACTGCCCTGCTAAAGAAGGAGGGTAAAGGTGATGGACTGGCCAAGCATGTCTCCAGACCTAAACCCTATTGAGTATCTGTGGGGTATCTTCAAACTGAAGGTGGAGGAGCACAAGGTCCCTAACATCCTCCAGATCCGTGATATCATCATGGAGGAGTGGAAGAGGACTCCAGTGACAACCTGTGAAGCTCTGGTGAACACCATGCCCAAGAGGGTTAAGGCAGTGCATTAAAATAACGGTGGCCACATAAAATATTGACACTTTGGGCCCAATTTGGACATTTTCACTTAGGGGTGTACTCACTTTTGTTGCCAGTGGTTTAGACATTAATGGCTGTGTGTTGAGTTATTTTGTGGGGACAGCAAATTTACACTGTTATACAAGCTGTACACTCACTACTTCACATTGTAGCAAAGTGTCATTTCTTCAGTGTTGAAAAGATAGAATAAAATATTTACAAAAATGTGAGGGGTGTACTCGCTTCTGTGAGATATATATAATGTACTGGATGGCAAAAGGCATGCCCTGCAGGGCGAGTGTAGAGGCACCAGCAGAAAGAGAATTTGACACTTGGTTTGCCACAGATTTGCATGGTTTCTGGTTAAATAATAAATTATGCAATGCACATTATACACAATCTCACCTGGTCCCATGGTTACCTACATACATATTCTGATCTGAAATCACTGTACCTTGAGACACCTGAATAATTAGGTATCCAGTCCATTCCCCCAAAGGTTTCCATTAAGGGCTGGTTCACACCAAATACAGTACAGTGAGTTTTTTTTTTTTTTTTTTTCTGCATCAAAAATGCATGCACAGTGTTTTCCATGTATTCTAGTAGCCCTAGTTCACACCAGTGCAGTCAGTTTCCAGTACAGAGAAAAAAAAATTAGAACATACTGTATTTTTTTAGCTGCACAGAACTGTACCGGAACATGGCAAAAAGCATAAAAATTGCACCTAAATGTTAACTACCAGCGACTGCGGCACATAGCTGAAAAAAGTTTAAAGAAAATACATCAACTGCACAATTGGTGTCTGTATCTCCTATAATACACCCATAAATACAATGTAATAAATAATGTTATTATGGTAGTCTCTTACCCACGTTCAGGCGAATAGATGATCCTAATTCTCCTCTTCTGTACAATGCCCCCATTCTTAACAGAAACTTGAAAGGCCAAGTTACATCAAATGCTTTCTAATAGTTAAAGCTTAAAGTGATTTTTATTTTAAAAAAGGAATCTGCTTTTACAAACATGTCATACTTATCGGCTCTGTGTAGTGGTTTTGCTCTGAGAGCAGCCCTAATTCCCCTCCTCTCGGGTCCCCCGCTGGTGCTCCTGGCACCTCTTTCCTGTCAAGTGCCCCCACAGTAAGCAGCTTGCTAAGGGGGCACCTGAGTAGAGTTTCCTTCACTTCCTACTCTATAGTCAAAACAGGAAGTGAGAGGAAATCTATCTAAAGTGTTACCAGGGTCACCAGAACAAGTGTCCCCATTAGAAGATATCTCTACTATTCCTGTTCTGGGGACAATCCAAAATTTGGGTTTTTCTTTTACTGATGATGGTAAACAGCACAAGTAGAGAACGTGAATCTCCCTAATGGGGACACTGCAAAGAAAATAAAATTGACAATGGTTCTAATCTGCCTCCACTTTATCCAAAACTAAAAAAGGTTTTGCATTAAGTTTAATTTTAACCATAGCAGAATTTTGAAAAATCAACCTTCTTGCCCATACTAAGGTTATCCCCAGTCCTGTCATTAGTCTAGACCACCAGGTGAATATAGGAGTATGTGTTGCCCCCTTCCACACCTTGTGAGACTGCAGCCGCAACTCCTTCCCTCAGTCCCCTCTCCTTATGTGCCACATCATGAGCACCACTCGTGGTTTGTGATGTCACCATGATATGGATACGTGTGTGTCCATTTGCACACGGGAGTCCCCATCAGCGGGAGCCAGTAGGAAGGGCCACTGCATTGATGTACATTTTGTGATTTACCCAGCAAAAATAAGCTGCTTTCAGAGACTGCAGCTCTCAATCTGAAGGAAGATAGAGGGTACAAACTGCCAGGCAACATTTTTTACATAACCTGTTTATGTACATTGCTGTCTTGTAATCTACAATAGTACAAGCATGCAAGTAATTTTTGTGTTGAAAAAAATCAGCACATTTAATATCTGCTTCTGAAGCTCATAAGAAATTCTTTGAGCACGTCGAAAGTGTCACATGTTGGAAGCAGACCTCCCCTGGTGTTTTTTTTTTTTTTTCTTCATTTGGGAGCACCACAGAGCTTACGTCGGTGGACTGTTCCTTGGTGTCTTCACTTACAATGCATGCTGTGGGCCCTGCATCGGTCTTGGTGAGTACATGTGCATCTGACCGCTGGAAGAGCAGCGGCAAGGACCTCTTTTTCAGCTCGGAGGATCTCGTAAATATGGGTCCTTTCACATTGTCATGAAGTTTGGATCGTCTTTCAGTTTTTCAGAACGCAATGTATGTTTGTGAGATGTAAATGGAAGCTTATATCTGATTCTAAATCCGCAAAAATAATGAAAAAGTTTACATCCTTTTCTGGTTTTGCAGATGTTAACAGATGTCTGTTTACATCTGTTTTTGATGCAAGAAACCTTTTTTTTTTTTTTGCTTTTGTCCACCTATGACTTTTTTTTTCTTAAAAAAGAAAAAAAATACACACACGTTAAACAAGGATGAACACTGATGTGGATGTGAAATGTAAAAGGATTGAGTTTTAATTTGTTTTGACAACGTTCATGTGAAAGGACCCCTAAACTGCTTCTGCTGGTCCCCTAAATGTAAACAAGCATTTAATCTTTGGTGCGTATGGCAGTCCTATTGTAAGAGAGGATTATTACTTTCCCTGGAGTTCAGCTTTAAGCAAATTGATAGATTCCATTTCTGACTCCTTTTTGATTTCTGATTCCAAATGCTAGTTTTCTGACTATTTTAATTAGGGATGCACCGAAATTTAGGTGGCCGGAACTTTTCAGCCGAAAATACCGCTTTCAGCCGTTGGCTGAAATGAAAAAAATAATCACCGATACAGGTGCCGAAAAAACCCTGCCAACGGCCGCTGCTCAGTAGTTCTCAGCCTTACCTGAGAAACCATTGAGTGATCCCGGCGCTGGGCAGAGAGATGAGTGAAGGAAAGATGGCCTCCATTCATCTCTATGCCCTTGGAGGACCGTAGCACTGTCACTTCCGGTTCCGGCCATTTTTTTTTTAAAGCACTAGATTAATGCTTTTTTTTTTTTTTTTTGTTCATCCAATGCTTTACATTGCAGAGGAGAGATGTGTCTTATTGACCCCATATCTCTTCATAAAGAGGACCTGTCACTAATTATTTCTATCACAAGGAATGCAAGCATTTCTTGTGATAAAAGTGATTAAAAAATGTTTTAAAGGGACAGTGCAAAAAAACCCAAAACCTTAAATAATATAAAGTTTAAAGTGCCCCCGTGCTTGTAGTTAGTGTTGAACGCATACATAGGCCATGCCCACATATGTAAATGGTGTTCAAACCACAGTCATGCGGTATCGCCATGAATGTCAGAGCAATAAATCTCGCACTCGACCTCCTCTGTAACTTTACACTGCTAACCTGTAGACATTTTTAAAGCATCACCCATATAGATTTTTAAGTGCTGCAGACTCACGCCATTTCACGAGAGTGTGCAGTTTTAAAGCGTGACGTGTTGGGTATCTATTTACTAGCCGTAACATCCTCTTTCATATTTTACAAAATAATTGGTGTATGTAATGTTTTTTTTTTTATCCAAAAAATATTTTTTTCCAAAAATATATATTCATTTTTTTTAAAACTGTGTTTTTGGCCAAGTGCATTTTGAATTTTCTGTTTCGGCACCAGAATTTTCATTTCGGTGCACCACTAGTTTTAATGCTTTTGCAGTCCGTGACCATAACGTATGCTGAAAAGAAGGTTTTTGATCTGCTTACTTGCTCTAGGATAGTCAGTACTTTTTTTTTTTTTTTTTTTATGCCTAGTGGTCACAAGGCTTAGAACCTATGTTGTGTTTTTATTACTGCGCGCATCTCCATTGGGAAGATTTCCCTTAACTTTCTGTCCCAGAAGCATAGTGAAGAGTCAGTGGAAATCTGCTCCAAAAAAAATAAATGTTTGACAGCTGCCACCAGCAATGATGTCCCAAAATATTTTTGCTACTGGTGATCACTGTAAAATTATGGATTTTCTGTCTCTACGACAGTGGTCACTAGGAGAAATGATGAGAGCAGATTTCCTTTAAGGGTCACAGGCAGCAGTTTGGATAGGGCTCTAACCTTATGTAAAACTAGGCGAAAAATTTTGACTGGAGTTCTTCTTGAAAGCCACTAGATCAGTACAATTGTAAGACAGCTAGCATTTTCAGGAGGTCAGAAGTGGCAGCCTGTTTTCTTAGTAAAGGTTACCGTTAAACTAAATTGAAATATTTAGGATTCAATAACACTATATGCTTTGGGCTGCACTAGGTAGCTTTGCCCAATGCTTAGACAAGGCAATTGTTTTGAGTCTGAATTCAGTTCACACCACTATGCTGAAAAAAGTAGGCTGTCCAACACTTTTTTGTTTTCCTTTTTTTAATGCAGTGTATAGTATTAAAGATGAAATGTCACTCTGACATTTTCAAAAAAAAAAAGGCAAACCGCATGACATGCTGTATGTGACACATTGTCACTGCTCCCTTCCCACTGCACACCAGCAACGAGTAGAATGGGATCTAAATAATATTTTCGGAGACTCAATGCTTCCTAGACCAACCCCATTCAATTTTGTAGGTATTGGTAAACGATTATATTCTGCTTTTGGAACCCCCCCTTTAAGCTTTCGCAATAAAACCTGATAGCTTATTGGTTTCTCTGCAGAGTTGCACTAGATTTTGCACTCTCCAGTTTTAGTAAGAAATCCAAAAGCTCCTAAACTCACATATAGGAGCAGCATTGCACATATGAGGCCTATTCTGGGTCTGCATAATGTCCTTTGTCTTTTGGCATGGCAAATAAATTGTCAACTTTAGTCACAGAGGCACCAGCTGAGCGGGCACCAACAATTTGCCCTCTTTTGAAGCTCAGTAAGCTCTGACACGACTCCGTTTTACTAGCAGCACACGCAGTGAATGACGAAAGCGAGGCTTCCCACCTGTTAGCTAGGTGTCTCATCACACAGCAAAAGCAAAGGAATGTTACTTAACTTCTGCTTCCAATTTGACACAGTGGGGTTTATTTATTAAAGCTGGAGAGTGCACAGGCTCACTTCTGCAGAGAAACCAATCAGCTTCCAGGTTTTATTGCCAAAGCTTAATTGAACAAGCTGAGGTTAGACGATGATTGGTTTTTATGCAGAAGTGAGCCTGATTTTGCACACTCCAGCTTTAGTAAATAAACCCCATTTCGTTACTTAAACATCTGCAAATCATGCTGTGTTTCTGGGTTTTTTTTTTCTAACCCCTGTATGTTACTGTCAGAATCATTAGTAAAAATAAAAGGAGAAAAAAGCCTAAAAAGTTGGCACTACATACAGGAACTGGTAAACAGGTAAACTGTTACATTACATTTTTGTATTTTGGTTTAGGTACACTTGTATATGGATACAGCTAGACTCATTATGGAGAGTGGAATAGTGATTTTCTTTACACGATTGATTCTTTTAATTTGTCTCATGTAGTTGGGACTGAAAAAAAATAAAAACAATTTAATGCTTTAATTATTAAGGTAACAAAGAAGGTGTGTAGTTTTCCACCAGACAAGTACTGGAGTTCCTCCAGCTGAATTAACCTAAAATAGGTGTGAACAGTAGCTTGTAAAGGTCAAACTACAGTGTTGCAAGCCATGCATGGCATATGAACATAGTGATCTGAGCAGCTGTGGATGTATTCAGGAACAATCCACAGCCCAGGAATTGGAAAGGACCATCCTGGTCAGGATGGCAGACTAACTGGCCAATTGTCTTGCTCTGTAAACTGCAACAGAAACATGTGATGTCTATCAACGTCTAGCAATATACTGTGCTTACATTTGAATTTTTAGCGCATAATACATGATCGTGTTTGTCTTTCCTGTACTGCTCTATATTCTGGTATTATGAAGTTATTATAAAAGCATACATACTGAAAAAAAGAAAATAACTTGTTAGATAAGTATGGTTAAATGACAAGGTAGTATAAAGTGCAGTCTTATCAGCCATTCAGGTTGTAGGGATTGGTAAGCACCGTGGATGCAGTTTTACTAAAACTGGAGAGTGTAAAGTCTGGTGCAGCTGTGCATGGTAGCTAATCAACTTTTAACTTTAGCTTATTCAGTTACACTAATGCAGGCCATAGATAGGGAGAAAACCGGCCGATTTTTCTTTAAAAAAAAGAAAAATCGGTCGTTCAAGCGGCCGACGTTACCAGGAACGGTAAAAAAAATCCTCCGATTTTCATCCCGTCTACAGCCGGCAAAAAGTGTCCCTGCAGAGAGCTCCGCTATTTCTTTGACAGTTCTTTGACATTTATAGTGGTTGCAACAATGTATCTATTTGTATCCATTTAGGATACAGATGTTTTTATTTGGAAACAAATAGATACATTGTTGCAACTGCTATAAATGTCAAGGAACTGTCAAAGAAATAGCAGAGCTCTCTGCAGGGACACTTTTTGCCCTACTGGAATTATTCTTCTTCCTCCTCCTCCTCCTCCTCCTCTTCCTCCTCCTCCTCTTCCTCCTCCTCCTCTTCCTCCTACTCCTCCCCTTCCTTCCCCCTTCTTCTTCTTCTTCTTCTTCCTCCTTCTTCATCTTCTTCTTTAGTTTACGATCCATTTTTAGGAGGGGGTGATCCTTTTTCCTACTCGGTGATTCTGTGTTTTTTTTTTTAATTTTTTACAAATAAAATTTTTGGCATGTTGGTGTTATATCTTTCACTTGGATGTTTTAAGTTGCATAGAACAAAAACTGTGCCTGTCTTCATTTCAGCCTGCAAAGCAACACAATGTGATTATTTTAAAGGGGGGTGATTTTTTTATATACCCACTGTACTATAATTCAATTTTAATCTGATCTTTGTGCCCACATCTCTGTGCAGCACAGAGTGTGAAGGACTGATGTGTGTGACTTAAAAAAAAATGGCATTGAACATTTATGCCCTATACACTGCAATGCAATATAGTTGCTAGCGGACTGTTAATAAAGGAGCCATGCGTGATGGATGAACATTAAAGTCTAGGGCTTGAAACTTGTTTTCACAAACATATGCAACCGGTACAAATCTTTGATCCCCTTAATAGTTTCTGTTTCTTTCTTGGGACAGTCCCTTTATTATTTTCTGCAAACCAAGGTTTGATTTTTTTTTTTCTTCAGTGTACCATACAGTGCTTGAGATCTGCAAAAGAATGAAGTATAGTATTGTAATGTTTACCACAACCTTTTGCGCTTGAACATTCATTTGAATTGCTTTTATCTGTGTTGTATATTTCTCGAGTATAAATGTGCTGTTGCTAGGCAGTAGTACTATTGTGTTCAGTTATCACAGATTCTTGAAATGCAATTTATTTTCCTTTTACCTAGTCCTCCGGTTTTGTTTGAAAGGGAAAAAAAATATAATAATACTTAAATTAATAAAATATGTGTGTGTGTGTGTGTGTGTGTGTGTGTGTGTGTGTATATTACACACACACGCCTCCAAAAAATTAAAGGAACACCCTGAAATCACATCTCAATGGGGATAAAATATCATGCTAGAGGATAAATATACCGATATGGACTGGGTAGTATGTTAGGAACATAAGGATGCCCCATCATTTGATGGAAATGAAAATTATAAACCTACAGAGGACTGAATTTAAAGACACCCCTAAAATCAAGGTGAAAAAATGATGCAGCAGGCTAGTTCATTTTGCTGAAATTTTATTGCAGCAACTCAAAATGGTACTCAGTAGTTTGTGTGGCCCCCACGTGCTTGTATGCATGCCTGACAACATCGGGGCATGCTCCTAATGAGAATACGAATGGTGTCCTGGGGTATTTCCTCCCAGATCGGGACCAGGGCATCAGTGAGCTCCTGGACAGTCTGAGGTGCAACCTGGCGACATTGGATAGACCGAAAAACATGATATCCCAGAGATGTGTTCTATTGTATTTAGGTCAGATGAGTATGGGGGCCATTTAATGGTATCAATTCCTTCGGCCTCCAGGAACTGCCTGCATACTCTTGCCACATGAGGCTGGGCATTGTTGTGCACCAGGAGGAACCCAGGACTCACTGCACCAGTGTAGGGTCTGACAATGGGACCAAGGATTTCATCCCTTTACCTAATGGCAGCCAGGGTTTCCCTGTCTAGCCTGTAGAGGTCTGTGCGTCCCTCCATGGTTATGCCTATCCAGACCATCACTGACCCACCACCAAAACAGTCATGCTGAGCGATGTGATAGACGTGAAAAGGGTGTGGAGAAAGTTATGCTGCCTGTAACGTGCTTAGGGTGAACCTGCTCCATCTGAGAAGCACAGGGCGCTAGTGATGGACCTGCCAATTCTGGTGTTCAATGGCAAATGCCAATTGAGCTCTGTGGTGCTGGGCAGTGAGCTTAGGGCCCACTAGAGGATGTTGAGCCCTCAGGCCACCTTCATGAAGTCTGTTTCTGATTGTTTGGTCAAAGATATTCACATCAGTGGCCTGGTAGAGGTCATTTTGTAGGGCTCTGGCAGTGCTCATCCTGTTTCTCTTTGCACAAAGGAGCAGATACCGATCCTGCTGATTTGTTAAGGACCTTCCATGGGCCTGTCCAGCTCTCCTAGAGTAACTGCCTGTCTCCTGGAATCTTCTCCATGTTCTTGAGACTGTGCTGGGAGATATCACAAACCTTCTGGCAATGGCACATATTGATGTGCCATCCTGGAGGAGTTGGACTGCCTGTGCAACCTTTGTAGGGTCCAGGTATCGCCTCATACTACCAGTAGTGAAACTGACCCTAGCCAAATGTAAAACTAGTGAAAAACAGTCAGAAAAGATGAGTAGGAAAAAAAATATCAGTAGCCTCCACCTGTAAAATCATTCTTGTTTTGGGGATCATCTCATTGTTGCCCATCTAGTGCACCTGTTGTTAATTTTATTAACACCAAAGCAGCTGAAACTGATTAACAACCCCCCCTGCTACTTAACTGACCAGATCAATACCCCAGGAGTTTAATTGACTTGATGCTATACTCTGATTAAAAAAACCTTTAACTTTTTTTAGGTGTGTGTGTAAATTTTGTATTTTTTAATTATTAAAGAATGCATTTCCTTTTTTTTTCAACCTGGGAGTTGCGACATGCTTCCTTTGTTTTTTCTACGCTCTTGAAAAAAGGAAAAATGCCTATCAGAAAAAGAATCTATTGCCATTAAAATCTGCAGCCAGCTATGATTTTCTAAAGTTGCCAAAAGAAATTAAAATTTCAAATTTCAACCAGGTAACATTTTTTTAGTTTGTAGATAGGAATTCCAAGAATCACAGAACTTTAAATAAAATTTCAGATAGTCTTTCACATCCCTCATTTCTGTAAAAATTGAAGTATAGAATGCTTTCTCAAAGGACATACTTTGTGCAGCAGTCCACCTAATTCTTTTCTGCCTCCCCACTCTACAGTGGGCATGGTTATTGACTTTTATTCCAATAGCAGCCACTCCTCTTTGGGCTGCATGATGCACTGCATCACGTAAGCTGTCAGAAACTGATCCCTTGTAGTGTCTTGATTCAAGAGAAATATTTCTAAATGGTGACACACCTCACTACAATGTAACACCACATTTTGATGCTGGGTGCAAGGTAGCACTGTTTGAGTATAACTGAGTGTCGTGGCAATGACAAAGACAAAGTCATTGCCACTTTGCCCTCCTTTTAAGTTTTACTCCATTGAGAGTAAAGTGCTGCAGGTTTAACCACTTGCCTACCAGGCATTTTTACCCCCTTCCTGTCCAGGCTAATTTTCAGCTTTCCGCGCTGACACACTTTGAATGAGAATTGCACAGTCATGCAACGCTGTGGCCAAACAAAATTTTTTATTATTTTTTTTTTTAGACAGAAATTTCTTTTGGTGGTATTTAATCACCACTGGGTTTTTTATTTTTGCTAAACAAACTAATAAAGACTGAACATTTTGAAAAAAAAAGTTTTTTCTTAGTTTCTGTTATAAAATTTTGTAAAAATTTAAAAAAATTGTAAAAGTAATTTTTCTCCTTCACTGATGTGCGCTAATGAGACTGCAGGGATGGGCACTGATAGGTGGCACTGATGGGCATTGACAGGCATCACTAATGGGCACTGAAAGGCACTTCTATATGGCACTGATAGGTGGCACTGATAGTTGGCACTGAAAGGCAGCTCTGATGGGCACTGGTATGTAGCATTGATGTGCACTGATATGTGGCATTGATGGGCACTTACAGGTGGCATTGATGGGCACTTATGGAGCTACACTGATCATCAGTGCCCTGATAATCAGTGTAGATGTCCTCTCTGAGGAATGCCGATTAACGGCTCTTCTTTCCTCAAGTGCTGTCAGCGTGAGGAGAGGACTGCCGATAATCGGCATTCCTGTTTGCACGTGATCAGCTGTGATTGGACACAGCTGATTACATGACAGAGCCTTTGTCATTGGCTCTTTTCTATGATTGGTGATGCGCTGTGTCCCTGGGACACAGAGCACCACCGATTGCCGGGGGCGCGCATGCGCAGTTAGAGCAGAAAGATGTCATATTAACTCCTCCCAGAACGAAAGAACCACCGCCCACCCATCATTTCCTTATATGGCGGGCAGGAGGTGGTTAAAGTGATACTCCTGGGTGCAGTTTCACTATTCCAGCACTGGTACTGATCACACCGACAGTTGCTTGTGGTTTTTTTTTTTTTGGTTACTTTTTATTTACCTTTATTTTTAAAGTAGAACTATAGGCAAAACTTTTTTTGCAAATTGAGGGAATTCTTTGGGGATCCCCAGGTCACCAGAACTAGTGTCCCCATTGGAAGATTTCCCCTGTTATTACTTTTCTGGGGACAACCCAAAATTTTGAACTTTCTTTTACTTTTACTTTCAATAATGGTAAACAGGACAAATAGAGAGGGTGAATTTCCTTAATGGGGACACATACAGCAATAAAAACTGAAAGATGTCCTAATCCCCCTCCAGGCTATCCAAAACAAAAAAAAAAGTTTTGCCTTTAGTTATACTTTAACTCCAGCTCCACCACCACCACCACCATTCCCGCTTAGGTGAGAATGATGTCCTTGCTCCCAAAGCCTTCCAGGAGACTGACATCACATATACCAGAAGACTGCAGACGTACAATACAGAGCGATTGGTGGATGGGGCTGGCTCACATTATCGCGGGCGAGCTCTCTGAACCTGAAGAAGCACTCAACCAAGGTGGTGGTGCAACACCTGAGCCGTGGGTCACAGCAGGACAATGCTGGTTCCACTTTGCAGAGGAGTATGTGAAGTGTAAGGGCCTGCCTGATTGGACACAGAGTTTTGGTAGAACTAAAGTTGGTTGTACAAAGATTGTTACGTGTGTGGTGCACTTTACTTTTTTTTTCAAAGCTGTGTTACATGCTTCTGCGTTGAAAGGGATTCCTTTGCTATATTACCTTTTTAGGTATATTCTGTGAGCACACAAATCACCACTCGCCCTCTTATTCAGATATCAGGGACAACCTTAATTTTTTATGGTTTTTTATGTATCCACCCGTTTATCATCTTGTGACTGTTTGAGTAGCTGAGCCTTGAGTTGTTAGTGGTGTGTTTGTTGCTATTGTGCTCATCCGTACCGGACCTTCCTGGTCCAGTGCCCCATATCCTGAATTTGTGGTTGTGGAATTGCTTTTCCATTGTTGCATATTTTATTAAATGTCTTCTACAGGAAAGTGGCAGAGCTATATATCATGAGATTATCGTGCTCATCTCAATTACCATTGTTACTTAGGATACAAATTGCTGACAAAAGCAAGTTCTCATGCAGTGTTTCGCCTGTGCCCTTGGTGTATTGAGAGAGATGTGTGCGTTGATGTCACCAATGAAGGTTACATTCTTGAGTGATTATCAATTTAGGCAGTGTAATACCTCATGTTAATATGTGCTAGAGACTGTTGTGGTTGTTCCATTTCCAATGCATTCAGAAATGCTTGTAATGAACTTGTAATTTTTTTTTTGTTTGTTTTTTTTATATATTTGTTAGGAATACAGAATTTAGGTTTTTCTTACTGGGAAAAGGATTTTTGTCTTGGGCTGCTCATACATTATACAATTTATTATTAAATTTCCTTTAGATTTACCTTCAATTATGTAGTGCAAGGGCCTGTCTGATTGCATACAAGTTGAAAGTGTTTCAGTTTGAATTCGTATTATATGGTCTTGGTAAATCCTAAAGGAAACTTGTACAAGAAAATCTAATGTATGACCAGCCTTAGTGACTGTTCTCACCAGGACAGAAAGTGAGAAGAGAAATGTAAAGTGTTAAGCCGGCCATACACACAGACTTACAGTGCATTGCGGTGTCCAGTGCACTACGGTGTCAGTGTGTTACAGAATACAGCGCATGGCGGTGTCCATTGCATTGCAGTGCATTATGGTGTACAGTGCATTGTGGTGTCAGTGCGGTACAGCGCATGGCGGTGTCCAGCACCTTACAGTGTACAGTGCATGGCGGTGCCAAGTGTATTACAGTACAATTCATTGCGGTGTCCAGTTCGTTACAGTGTACAGTGCATGGCGGTGCCAAGTGTGTTACAGTGTACAATGCATTGCAGTGTCAGTGCGGTACAGAGCACAGCGCATGGCGGTGTCCAGCGCCTTACAGTGTACAGTGCATGGCGGTGTACACTGCGTTACAGTGTACAGTGCATGGCGGTGTACACTGCGTTACAGTGTACAGTGCATGGCGGTGTACACTGCGTTACAGTGTACAGTGCATGGCGGTGTCCACTGCGTTACAGTGTACAGTGCATGGCGGTGTCCACTGCGTTACAGTGTACTGTGCATGGCGGTGTCCAGTTCGTCCCAGAGTACAGTGCATGGTGGTGTTTACTGCGTTACAGTGTACAGTGCATGGCTGTGTCCAGTTCGTCCCAGAGTACAGTGCATGGTGGTGTTTACTGCGTCCCAGAGTACAGTGCATGGTGGTGTCCAGTGCGTTACAGTGTACAATGCATTGTGGTGTCCAGCTTGTCACAGAGTACAGTGCATGGCGGTGTACAGTGCATGGTGGTATCCACTGCGTTAGTGTACAGTGCATGGTGGTATCCACTGCGTTACAGTGTACAGTGCATGGCGTGTCCAGTACATTAGTGTACAGTGCATGGAGTTGCCAAGTGCGTTACAGTGTACAATGCATTGCAGTGTCCAGTGCATTACAGTGTACAGTGCATTTTAAATATTGTATTGTTTTTTCCTGTTTTTTTTTTTTGCACTACAAATAAGATATGTGCGGTGTCCATAGGAATTTGTTCATATAATTTTCAAACTATAGTCCGGCCCCCCCAACTGTGTGTCTGTGAACTGGCCCCCTGTTTAAAAAGTTTTAGGACCCCTGGGTTAGATCATATGAGTTTTATTTATTTATTTCACTGCTGTCTGTATTCCCTATATGGTAGATTCCCCAATATATTCTGTGATACTTAAGTAGTCGCTGGAACAGGAATTATAAGAAATCTCCTAATGAAACACAACAATAAATTCCTGCCAGAGGGAGCACATCTCAGTATTTTCATGGTTCCACTTGATGCATAAAATGCAGTGCTGCGCCAGATCATTTGTAAGAAGTGCTTAAAGCAGAGTTCCACCCAAAAGTGGAAGCTCCACTTATCTGTCTCCCCCCTCTTCCCCTCCACTGCCACATTTGGCACCTTTTGGGGAGCAGGGTAGAGCAGGTACCTGGTTTTGACAGATATCTGCTCCCACTTCTTTCTTGGTTCAACCCCCCCCCCCCTTCCCCCCCATCAGCCCACTGGGACACTTCTCAGGTCCCAGAGGACTGTGGTCCATTCACAAAGTGCAGCGTGCGCAGTAGGAAATCGGCTGTGAGGCCGCAAGGCCGGTTTCCCTTAACCAAGATGATGGCTCAGGGTGAGGAGACCACTGGATCCCTGGACAGGAAAGTGCTTTAATAATAAAAGTCAGCAGCCTACTGTATTTGTAGCTGCAGACTTTTAATTTTTTTTGGCAATTTTTAGATGTAATGCAGGTAGGGTTGCACAGTTATGGGGCTGAAGAATAAATGAACAATTCTGTGGGGACCACTGCATGAGAAGCAGGTGTTGATTTTATTGAGGGGGCTATAAATAGAACCTGTATGGATACAATTACATGTAATTGGTCTCCTGTTAGCTAGACCCTCTATACCCTCTAGAGCCCTCTACAAAATAAATACTAAAATAGCTCTATACTAGAAGGTGTTCCTTTACTGTATTTTAACATTTTACTATATCCAAAAAGGGAACGTGCAGTGAACATATTTTGTGTAGTATATAAAAAATATTTTCCCAAGTTATCTTCCAGGACGGCATACATGAGTGATGGCTCTGTACATTAGACAGGAAACAACTCCCAGAATACTTCCCAGGAAAGAAAAACGCTTTCCTCACTGCTGCCTCAGCCTTGTGTTTCCTGCACCTCAGCGGGTACTTCCCTATTTATTTTCTTATGGGTTAGTGTGTGAAGACCCTCCTGCTGCTGCCGATGGTCATGTAGGAGCTCTGCAGACCAGAGGCTGGTAGACCAGGAGAGAATCTCTTGTTAAATCTCTTACCTATCTACTTTCCTCCGTGGTAGGTTTTCAGATGATTCCTGGCAGCTTCCTCTCTTACGACATCTGAAAAGCTGGACCTTGCACCCTGGTGGGATTTTGGGGAAAGGTGACTCCTTGCAGCTTCCACTCTTAGGCTGGCTATACAGTTACTTTAATGTTACTAAACCCACAACCATAAACGTAGTCTGTATATGCAGGAAATCATGCTGGTTATACTCACTGTGGAACCTAAGGAGTTAATCCTCTGCATTGTATAAAAAGGATGTTTGGTGCTGTCTACTTTGATCCTCCCCTTCTTCCACAGTCCCTAATCCATGTCCTGATAGAACAGAGCCTTGGGGGCAATACGCACATGCTCAGTTTGGTGTGTATTGCTAGAGAGTTTTTTTTTCTTGGGAGAGTGCATGTGATCAGCACAAGGGCCAATCAGCACTGCCCAGACAGAGGGTCAGGGGTTATCCAGCCTCAGGACATTCAGGGGAGAATGAAAACTCTTCCTACTAGCTTTAACCAGTGCTTGCTGGACACTGATAGAAGTCACAAGACTGTTCTAACTGTTGATGAGAAAATGTATTTAGCCGTTTATATTTACTAAATTAATTGCATTTCCTTGTTCTGTGTACTGTTGGGGACCAGATATACTGTAGTGAATGCAGGGTCCTGGGTTTAGTTACACTTTAAGAATGGTTGTTCAATTTTTTAACCTTTAATGGAGTCAAATAACATTCAGTTTCAACCATAGTGACAAGAAGGATGGAAACCTTTGCTCGAACAAATTTTGTATGAGGTTTGCATTACACCCAGGTCACATCGGGAGTGACTTGGCATGCGATTTGCATATCGCATGCCAAGTTGCACCCTATTGTCTGCAATTACAGCGGTCATATTGGTGCGGTTCTGACTTGGTTGGAGCTGCACTGATTTCTAAAGTAGTACATGTACTACTTTTGGTGCGATTTGCATAGACATCTGTGTCAGATGTCTTGCAAATCGCACCTGAAATTGGCATGTCCCCCGACTTTGAAATCGTGCGATTTCACTGTGTGTCGCACGATTTCAAAGTCGGGGTTGACATGACCGGGGTGTTAAGGAAATTGCATTCCAAAACCGAACATTTAAAGCAAACTAAGTTTTTAAGTACATTCGAACAACATTTCTCATAGAACGTGCTGAGAAATTTCGTACAAATGTTCATACGAAAAGCTATGGTTAACGTTACAGCTCAGCAGTTGCCCTTTATTCCTCGCATGTGTACTAATCACCAGATGTAGAGGGAGAGATTGTTGTCACAAGTAATATATTCCCAGCAGCTCCAGCTTAAAGGATAAGTTTACCTTTGTCAAAAAAATCATAAATCCCATCTTTTTACAGGAAAAAAAAATGTTCATTTTATTATATTTTTTACTAGAAGCCTGCAAAGCATTGCACCCGCAAAGCTTTGATGATTAACCTGGAATTATATACCTTTATCCCACCTAAGTGTTGACTGCGTAGACAGGTTATAATGACTGTTGTGTTTAAAAGTTGTATGAGAGGCTGCATGCAAAGAGAACCATACCTTATACCTAAACTAGCAGCAGAAGTCTGTCCTTTTAATATCTGCAGCACTGACAGGGGCAACTGTGTTACTACAGACCTATTGTAATTTACGTTGTACTAAACCTGGGAAATCAGAAATTCCATGCGTTATGCAAAATGTGGCAAGTCAGAATGTCAACTCATTGAACACAGCAGTGAATACTACAGTGATTCTCTGCTTCTAAAGCAGTCCAACAGGTATGGCATATGCATTCTTAGATTGGTCTGAGCTAGACCAATGTAATTATGCAGAAAAATCCACACCTGGAATTCAGCTTTAACATGATAATAAACTATTACGTAAACCCAGATGTGACTTAAATGTGATTAGGTGATTTAAAATATTGGCACTTTGAGCACACGAACGGAAGGGATTCTTTCTATACAAGCTCACGAAGATTTTCATCTTATCTGATTATTGAAAATTTTATGAGGATTGTATTCTTCAAAATGTTTTGAAAATTGTATTCAATATTTTATATGGGAGAACCCTATTAGAAGATTTGTGAGGTTCAAGCATTTGTCTTGGACTTTTTCAGTTTTTGATTTATTGTGTTATCTGTAGCACTGTCTTGCTAGTTATATTGATCCAGAATTAATCTAACTCGGGGCTCGACAAATCCCAAGCGCCAGGTCACCATGGCGACTAGACTTTGCATCCTGGCACCTGGGTTCACACACTACCTCCCATAGGCTTCAATGGGAAGTTGCGCCCCGTAGGCTTCAATGGGAAGTTGCGCCCCGTAGGCTTCAATGGGAAGTTGCGCCCCGTAGGCTTCAATGGGAAGTTGCGCCCCGTAGGCTTCAATGGGAAGTTGCGCCCCGTAGGCTTCAATGGGAAGTTGCGCCCCGTAGGCTTCAATGGGAAGTTGCGCCCCGTAGGCTTCAATGGGAAGTTGCGCCCCGTAGGCTTTAATGGGAACACGCCTCCTATACAGTGAAGGAAATACGTATTGGATCCCCTGCTGATTTTGAATGTTTGCCCACTCACAAAGAAATGATCAGTCTAAAAATCGAATGGTTGGTGTATTGTAACACTGAGAGACAGAATAGCAACAAAAGATTCAAAAGAAATGCATGTCTAACAAATTATGCACTGATTTGCATGTTCATGAAGGAAATAAGTATTTGATCCCCTATCATTCAGCAGGATTTCTGGCTACCAGGTGTCTTTCGTACACGTAACAAACTGAGATTAGAAGCAGTCTCTTAAAGGGAGTGCTGCTAATCTCATTTTGTTACCAGTAGAAAAGACACCTGTCCACAGGAGCAATCGAACAATCAGATTCCAAACTCTCCACCATGGCAAAGGCCAAAGAGCTGTCCAAAGATCTCATGGACAAGATTGTAGACCTACACGAGGCTGGACTCGGCTACCAAACTATCAGCAAGCAGCTTGGTGAGAAGGTGACAACAGTTGGTGCAATCATTCGCAAATGGAAGAAACACAAAACAACTGTCAGTAGGTCTGGTGCACCATGCAAGATCTCACCTCGTGGAGTGTCAATGATCATGAGAACAGTGAGGAATCATCCCAGACCTACACATGAGAATCTTGTCAATGATCTCCAGGCAGCTGGGACCACAGTCACCAAGAAAACAATTGGTAACACACTGCACCAACAAGGATTGAAATCCTGCAGTGCCCACAAGGTCCCTCTACTCAAGAAAGCACATGTCCAGGCCCGTATGAAGTTTGCCACTGAACATCTGAATGATGCAGAGGAGTACTGGTTAAAAGTGTTGTGGTCAGATGAGACCAAAATCGAGCTCTTTGGCATCAACTCAACTCACCGTGTTTGGAGGAGGAGGAATGCTGCCTATGACCCCAAGAACACCATTCCAACTGTCAAACATGGTGGTGGAAACATTCTGCTTTGGGGGTGTTTTTCTGCTAAGGGGATAGGACAACTGCACCGCATCAAAGGGATGATGGACGGGGCATTGTACCGTCAAATCTTGGGTGAGAACCTTCTTCTTGAAAATGGGTCGTGGATGGGTGTTCCAGCATGACAATGACCCAAAGCACACGGCCAAGGCAACAAAGGAGTGGCTCAAGAAGAAGCACATTAAGGTCCTGGAGTGGCCTAGCCAGTCTCCAGACCTTAATCTGATTGAAAATCTGTGGAGGGAGCTGAAAATTCGAGTTACCAAATGTCAGCCACCAAACCTTAATGACTTGGAGAGGATCTTGGAGTTGGGAGAGAAGTAGGCCAAAATCCTTCCTGAGATGTGTGCAAACCTGGTGGCCAACTACAGTACAGGAAATGTAGAGATTTGCCACCAAGTACTTATTTTTCTCATAAACATGCAAATCAGTGCATAATTTGTTAGACATGCATTTATTTTGAATTTTTTTTGCTATTCTGTCTCTGTGTTACAGTACACCTACCATTCGATTTTTAGCCTGATCATTTCTTTGTGAGTGGGCAAACATTCGAAATCAGCAGGGGATCAAATACTTATTTCCTTCACTGTAGGCTTCAATGCGAACACTCCTCCCGTGGAGCGCAGTGGGAAGCCGCCTCCCGTGGAATGCAGTGGGAAGCCGCCTCCCATGGAGCGCAGTGGAAAGATTCCTCCCGTGGAGTGCGGTGGATAAACTTCTGTCAATAGCAATCCTATGTGAACACTTATCTCTGCATGCCAGTCTACTGTATCACTTGCGAGTCTGGAGCGCACAGTTACAAACTCGCACAGGACCCTTTTCATAATGGCACTCAAAACACAATGCAGGTGGATCGCAGCTGTGTGAACTACCTCAACAGGAACACAAAATTTCTAGCCTGTCTTGCAAATCTGTGAGTTTTAAAACAAATCCAGAATCGCCTATGTGTGAATCAGAGTGGCTCAATTCACGCCTGGTTGTTTTGGAATCGCAGCAGAATCATTGCGATTGCAAAACGCAGGTTCAGGTGCCATTACTTTCAATGGCACCTAAAACGTGGTGCGGTTTTGATGTGATTGTCACGTGTCAAAATGCATTGTGTGAAGTTTTGGGCGTTGGCAACCCTCGCTACGCTACAAAAAACTTTTTTTAATTTCACATTTGTCAAGCCCTGATCTAACAATCTTAAAAATGTCTCCTCCCCTTCCTAACACCTATGCTGACTAACGTGTAGGAAAGATCTGTGTAATTACCTATTTTTATATAGGTCTGGTCTTTGATCTCCTGTGTCGGCTGCATGGGCGAGGAACGAGCGCTCGATAGCGGCTGGGAGTGGTGCCGTCACTCATAGATGACTATGGGCGATCTGTTGGCACTCTCTCCTGCAGCCACTGTTGGCTGACAAAAGGGAGCTGGATCATGTGACCAGACTGGAGCAGTCTGAAAATAGGTAGGTGTCCAGATCTTTCTTACACCAGTTAGTTAGGATGGGTGTTAGGAGGGGGCACTTTTAACATTAGTTAAGTATATCCTAGAATTCTTTAAAGTCATAAATTTTTCTCTTTTATACTTTGTGGTGAAGTTTGCCTATACTTATGCAGGCATCTGCACCTGACTACAGTTAGTAGACCATTCTGTTTTAATGCAGTGCCCGGGATCAGATGAGTTAAAATGTAGAGGCTTCCAATTTAATTACATTCAAGTGCTATAATTTTTTACATGCATTAGCTATGCGCAGTAATATTGGATATTTACTACCAAGCCAGAATTTTTGCTTTTCCACTGAAGATTGTATAGAATATATTAGCTACGGATCTGCAAACCTTTCATATACAGCTGTTCCACCTCACTATGGTTTAGGTCTTTCATCTTCTTAATCAAGGCAACTCTGTGAGTTCATTTGACTGGGACAAATTAGATTGCATTGCAGAGTTCTATGAATTTATAGATGTATTCTATGCTCTGAACAAAATATCATTGGGTGGGTGGGGGGGGAGCATTACACAGTACTGGAGCAGTGATTGTGTCTTTTTAGTTATTTTAGGTTCTTCTGCTAGATATTTTGTTACAATCTGCAAAGTTAGCACAACAGAACATGGTGAATTTTATGCTTGCCTTGGCACTTTACAGCTGGAATAGAATTCTTTTAATATTCAAGGTAAAATTTCTCATGACAATTTGTATAATGCAATTCTTCTATCTCAAAGTGGACACATTTCCTGATCTTAAAGTAAAGCTATTAAAAACCTGGTCAATTGAATAATAATAATAATTACCTTCAGTGATAACTGCATGTTAAAATTATCAGTAGATCCAGATATAGGCGTCAGTTATAGAGTTATATAACTGTATGTTAATACTGACCCTTCATGTGGAGGTCACCTGCTTTTTGCCCTGTGTATTGTTGGGCCATCAGGCCTAGTACACGTGATGTGATATGCTGAACGTAAGCATTTAGTCCCGCTGTGCTAGTTAAATCTTTAGGCCTTCATCTGACATAGCAGATGCAAGAGAGACCAGTTTGTATGTGGGTAACAAACACACTTATCTTTTTTCATGAAAAAGTATTAATATTAATAAAAAGATACCGGTTTTTCTGTTACAAAAGTGTGTAGGCATTGCATATTTTTAAAGGGCACTGAAGAAAAAAAATTGCAAAACATATTATGGAATTTCAAGGCTGATAGTGTGGGAAAGGAGAAAAGACATGTTTTTGTGAGAATTACCTTGATTTTATCTGAAAAGCTCTTGGGAGTTCTTCTTTGCAGCAGATGTCTTATAATACCGTACATGTTTATAACTATACATTTGTACCCCTTAGTAACTACATTTGTTTGGGTTTTCTTGATGCGGAATTACTGACTGAACCATTTGGGTGTTTTTATCTGTTTCTGGGAAATGTGGATGCATTTGAGCTTTGATATGTGTAAATGTTTTATTTAAATTAGCTCCATAGTGATGGTGTCATGTGAAAAGTAAATATATATTTTTGACTTGGATTGGTCTTAAAATACCCTTTTTGTTTAAATGCTGCTCCTGGCCTTCCAGTGCTTTATGCTTGCATAGATAAGCAACAGCCATGCTGTTCATCACAAGACTACTGTCAGTGATTTTTTTTTTTCATCTGCACAAATAGTTTTTCAAGACGGCTTACAGGGTGTTCCCTTCTTCTTGATGTAAGTAGTACTGATACACAAAGGTTTAGCAAAATTTTCAGACAAAATCTGTGAAAATAACAATCTCTAGGATCCCCCCTCCCTCACCAGATTATTGTATTTTCAGTGTATCTTAACGGTTTGCTAAACCTTTGTGTATCTGTCATCTTTGACCGAAAGAAGGGAACGCCCTGAATCTTTGTCCTGAAATTTGCGGCTTCACAGCTGGGTGCCCACTGCGCATGCGTGAGAAGTGCTGCGTTTGGGAATGGCCCAGTGATCTTCTGTAACCTGTCACGTGTCCCAGAAGACTACGGGAATGGAGGACAACTTCTGCTTCCAATCACCTAGGTGATCGCATCAGAAGTGGGAGCGGTTACCTGTCAAATTCAGGTACCCGCTCCCCAAAGGTGCCAATCCTTAATGGGGAGCATGGGGAAAAGCATTCAAGCGGAACTTCCCCTTTTGGGTAGAACTCCGCTTTAACACTAATATGGCTACAGTCATTGGTTTGTGGGCAGTTCCTTACTAGGTCTGCTTGGTTATAGGGCACTGATGCCTATTGAACTGAGCATTCATATTTTGACACCCTGCACAGCCATGGTAGCAGGATAGTAGAGATAAGATAACAGAGCGTGTTAGAACTCTGTCAGACTATATATCAATGTATATAGTTGCATAGTTAGTCTGGCTGAAAAAAGACAATAGTCCATCCAGTTCAACCATTAAAAAAAAAAAAAAAAAAAAGTTGTAATCCTATACCCACAGTTAATCCAGAGGAAGGCAGAAGAAAAACAGCAAAGCAAGATCAAATTTTCTCCTGCAGGGGAAAAAATTCCTTCCTGATTCCCCAAGAGGCAATCGGATATTCCCTGGATCAACTTTACCAATAAATGTTAGTATCCAGTTATATTCTGTGTATCCAAGAAAAAATCCAGGCCTTTTTTAAAGCAATCTACTGAGCTGGCCAGAACCAACTCTTCAGGGAGTCTATTCCACATCTTCACAGCTCTTACTGTGAAGAAACCTTTCCATGCTTGGAGGTTAAATTTCTTTTCCTCCAGATGTAAAGAGTGCCCCTTGTCCTCTGTGATGACCTCAGTGAATAACTCTACACAGAGTTCACTATATGAACCACTGATGTATTTATACATGTTGATCATATCCCCCCTTAATCTCCTCTTCTCAAGAGAGAATAAATTCAGTTCCTTTAATCTTTCCTCATAGCTGATCTCCTCTATGCCTCTTATCAGTTTGGTTGCCCTTCTCTGCACCTTCTCCAGTTCCCCAATGTTATTTTTGTGAATTGGTGCCCAAAACTGAACTGCATATTCCAGATGAGTTTTTACTAATGATTTGTACCGGGGTAGAATGATATCTCTCTCTCTCTGGAGTCTATACCTCTTTTAATACAAGAGAGGATTTTGCTTGCTTTAGAAACTGCAGCTTAGCATTGCATGCCATTATTAAGCTTGTGATCTACCAGAACCCCCAGATCCTTCCCCACCATTGATTCCCCCAGTTGTACCCCCCTAGTATGTATGATGCATGCATATTCTTAACCCCCAAGTGCGTAACCTTACATTTATCAAAATTATACCTCTTATGCCACATAGTTGCCCAATTAAACAGTGCATTGAAGTCAGCTTGTAAGTTGGAGACGTCCTGTAAGGACTTAATTTGTGCATTAAAAAATATCTTAACTGTAAAAGTTGTGCCCTAAAGAGGCTGAAGTCACTGTTATTGCCTATAGGCTCCCAGCATCTGATCTTTCCTACGAGCAGCGTTCAAGTCAAACCAGGACTTTTGAGTTTATAGAAGAACACATTTCTAAAGAAGATTTATAACAGAACACATTTCAAGGACTGGAAACTGCATTTATTTTTCAACATAGTCCCCTGCTACATTTATACACTTATCCCAGCGGTTAACTAATGCCTTGAAAGCTTTGACATTAAAAGATTTGTCAGTACGTCTGAACCATCCTAGGACAGCCTGCTTCACTTCTTCATCATTGTGTTCACCGTTCCCACAGAAAGATTTGTCTCTTGTGCAATTTCATGACGATTATGCGTCTATTATCCAGGATTAGGCGTTCCACATGCTGAAAGTTCACAGGAATGACTGCAGTCTGCTGGGAACCATCATGGCCAGGACCGTCACTGACAGACGTACAGCCATCTTTGACACGTTTCGACCTTTCAAATGTCTTACTGCGACGGAGTGTCTTATTACTGTGCTGTGCTTGAAGTCTTCTGTAGATATCCGTGGGTTTTACACCTTTTTTAACAAGAAACTTCATCACCACACACTTTTTCCTGCATGCACTAACACTGTTGTCTGCTATCATGATTATCGGTCTCTGGACTGGCCCGTGACATGTGCATTGCCTATCAGTAATAGGACACACTTGCCACTTACTACTGCTTGTAGTACCAACTAGCTAGCTTCCCTTTTTATACCTGTAAAAATAAAAGTCCTGGTTTGAACGCCCCTCGTACATTATTGACTAAAGCAAGCCATAGATAGTTTGAATCTCTGACGGTTCAGCAGGGACTAGCTTGATTTGAACATCTATGGGCAGGCTGATTGTACCCAATTCAATTGTTGTTCATCTTGGGTACATTCAGCCCGTCGCATTGTTCATGTAATTATTGCTAGCAGAAATCACTGGGTTCTCCCATTGCCGGGAGAACACAATAGCTCATTAGGAAGGATTCCCTTATCAACACTGACTATGTTGATGGGGTAATTGAGCAATTTTCTTTCCTGCGACCCATGGTGGCAGGAATGAAAATTGCATAGTCTATGGCCTGCCTTAGCATGCGCTTGTGTAGAGCTGGGTACCTCTGTGTAGAGGTGGCCAGCTTGGTAGAGGCAGGGCTATGCTCCCTAATTTCAGAACTGCCCCTTGATGACTGGTGATCTTCTCTGATTGATCCAGTGCCTTGAAAAAGTATTCATACCCTTGAAATTTTCCACATTTTGTGATGTTACAACCAAAAATGTAAATGTATTTTATTAGAATTTTATGTGATAAACCAACACAAAGTGGCACATAATTATGAAAAGAAAGGAAAATGATAAATGGTTTTCAAAATATTTTACAAATAAATATCTGAAAAGTGGCATGCATTTGTATTCAGCCCCCTTTACTCTGATACCCCTAACTAAAATCTAGTGGAACCAATTGCCTGCAGAAGTCATTTAATTAGTAAATAGAGTCAATCAGTGTGTAATTTAATCTCCGTATAATGCAACTGTTCTGTGAACGTTTTTGGTTGTAACATGAAAAAGTATTCATACCCTTCGAAATTTTCCACATTTTGTCAAGGCACTGTAGGGAATATTCAGAAAGCAGCAGTGGAGATAGAGAAAAACACAGATCCATGGAATATATGAAGCAGAAGCAGGGAAGTCTTGTACAGCTTCCTCTCCAGCAAGGAACCGTGAGCAGTACAGTAAATATTTTCCCTAAGAGATGGCAAATCTTTATTTTTTGAGTTCAGGTTCACTTTAAAGGTAAATGTAGATCTGAAAGGATTTTATAATATTTTTAGTTTAAGGTAATGCTTCTAAAATAGGACACTGAGAGCCTCAAATTATAGCAATGCCAGGGAATGTGTGCTGGAACATAGTTCCAAAAATAACCAGGACGCACTTCTTGAGTGGGAAACAGAAAACCTCATTTGTACATTGTTTCTGTGAATCAAATAAGATGTGCAAAAGGATAGAAGCTTTACATAATATTATTTTTTTTGTTTGCCTTGTGATTCATGGCCTTTTAATTGGAGATTAAAAATTGAAATTCTGAAAGTAACAATGCTAATTGAACTGGGCCATTTTGTATGCAAGAGACAGAACCATATTTTCATTCAAAGCTGTATATTTCTTTTCTCTTTTCATGAACCAGAAGTAAATCCTCTTTAACACCTATTCTCATTGTAAAAACTGAAGGCTAAGTGCTCCGTTTACAAAATAGATGGATAAATAAATGCACGCAAATTATATATATATATATATATATAAGTGTATATTTATAATTTTTTTGAAACCTTGGAGCATGGAGAGCATTGTATTCATGATAAATGGATTGCGGGTGCAATGCTCTGACTCCTGCAGACTCTTTTTGCACCTGTTGGCCTTTACAAAGGTACAGATCTTTTGTTAGAGTCCATTCACACTTGTGCAACTTGCCATATGATTTTGGGGTCCAAAGTCGCATGACAAGTGGCATTCCATGTTTCTCAATGAGTACCATTCAAATCTCTGACACCACAAGTCGTAGCGACTTGAAAGTAGTTCTTGCGCTACTTTGGTACGACTTTTGACACGACTTTAGTCCGGTGAATGTAAAGTCGCACTGGAAATCTTGCGACTTTGGAGATGCGCTAATGGGAATGGAGCTTTAAAGTGGAAGTAAACCCTATTTTTTATGTTTTACCCACAGGTATGCCTTTAATAAGGCTTACTTGTAGGTACTATAAATATCTCCTAAATGTGCACCGCATATTTACTGTAGCAGTGCAAGTGATGTCACCAGCGCATGCGCACTAAACTCTCAATGGACGGCATGCCGAAACTCCCGCGCACATGCGAGGGAGTGAAGTTATCACGACTCTGTCAGTCAAATGGCTCACGAACCTGGAAGGAAGACAGGGTGAAGATGGAAGCCTCGGGGTGCAGTGACAGTGCTCCCCTGCAAGGCTTTGGTTTCAGGTAAGTCTTTCCTAATGTGCTAGTATGTGATGCAGACTAGCACATTATGCTCTTAACTTGCAGGGAGAAATTTTCTTTTATTCATTGTGGTTTACTACTGCTTTATAGGGTGGAAGAAAGTGTCAATGGACTACAAGTATTGTGATGAGACGGTACTTGGATACTCTGTCAAGAAATACGAGCCTCTGTAATACAGTGGCAGATGGAACTTGTAGTTTTTTCATTTACACATTATGAATGATGCGGCTGCGTGGGGGGGCCATGTACAGCTCTGTCGATCTTGGTTTGCCATGTTTTTATTGCTATGGTTGGTTCCACTGGATTAGTTCTCTTGACTTTTGTTTCCAGCAACAATGGGGTTCATAAACACACTGGTGAAGCGCTAATACTAAAAGAATAAATAACATATAAAATACAAATACACAGCAAGCAATAAAAGTGCAGTGGACCTATAGAGTGCAAATCCACTTAAATCAAATAAAATGCTGCAAAAAGTGAAGTGAACCTCTAATTATACACATAGTCCCATTTCATAAGGAAAAAGATAAAAATCAACCCCCCATCCACAAAGGGGGCTAATAGTGAGTGAATGGGTGACCCCTCAGGAGGTAAAAACACACAACAGTTGTGAAAAATAAAATAAAGTGTCCAAATGATGAAATCTCAGCCACATAACAAAATGGATGCACATGCAAAAAAACATGCAAACAAATATAGACGTCTAGACAACACTATGTATGACACACAGGTGTCAAGATGTAATAAAAATCCTAAAGGGTTGCAGGCAAAGGATGTAGGTGCTCGTGATGGGTGATCTTCACACAGGGTGACAGGAATCCCGAATGGCAGAAATGCCCCCTCACCTCCAAGCAATGACCACAAGGGCCAGATCGCCTTATGACTCCCACCACGATACCACGTCCAAATCAAGATGTTGCACAGGATACTTGTCCGCTAATGATTCCAGGTCACACTCCCCACAGAGCCACACCGTCAAAATACAAGCACAGAACAACCTCCATAGTGTAACACGTTTATTAAACAGCAATAGATAAAATACAATTGCCCACTCACATGTAAAAGATGAAAAAAATGCTTTGCCACCACTTAATATGGGTGTACTGCATGGATCCTTGGACAGAGCCCAGCCTGGCGTCCAACCGGAAGTGCGTCACCGGAACTGACATACCGACGCGGTGCGTCACGATCACGTGACTTCATCAGGGTATAATGGGGTTCATGAGACAAGATAATTTAAAGGGGCACAATATCCATAGGGGGCACAGACAGCAGTGAAAAGTGAGTGAAGTTTCCTCTGTATTAGGAAAACATATCACACCCAGTAACTCTGATAAATGGCATCATTTTGGTAGCAGGATATTGTTCATTATGATAGGATGGGCCATCGTGCTCATTTTGAAAAGGGTACAAACCTTTGGCTTTGCTAGTACCAGCATGTGATTTGGCTTTGCAGGTTGGAATACAGAGTCATTTTTTTAGGTTTGCAAAGGTAATGAATTTATGAAATAAATGTTTGAAACACTCACCTGTATTGGTTTTGTTTTAAATGATGGATAACATTTAATTAAGAAATGGCAGTGAAAACTGTGCACTTTACTGTTGCTTGACAACACCTAATATTTCTGGTGACACGATAGAAATTGCTCTTTGCTTGAACATCTTTTAACTGCCATATTTTCTGTATAAAAATGTTTATTACTAAATGTTTTTGCTGAAGGTCATTTGCACATAAGTGCCTTGGCTCTTCTCTGCACATTGTTTTCAAAATATAAAATAGGAACATATTCTTTTGGAGGGTCAGTCCACCTTAAACTATGGTGTGTTGTTTTCTGGAGCAGCAGGTAGCTTTTGGTGCAGGGCTACTGGCTCAAAAGGTGATTATTTCTCCCAAAGGCTCTCTTTGCACGAACTCTCCATCTCTCATGCTAACTGAAAGTTTTCAGTGCTGGAAACTAATGATCCAATGAACTAATGATTCATAAAAAATATTTCTTTCTTGTCTATTGAGAGGTACCAAAGTAAGTGTGAAAGTAGAACAATAGGTAAAACGTTTTTTTTTTAATTTTGGCTAGAGTAAGGAAGGTTATAACCCCTGTAAGGTTTATTTTTGCTATCTGTATCCCATTGGAGAGATTTCACTTCCTCTCCCATAGCCAAAATCGGAAATTATAGGAAATCCTTGCAAATAAAGGGAATCCCTTGGGGACCCCCAGGTCAGCAGAACTAGCGCCCCATGAGAAGGTTTCTGGGGACAGCCCAAAATGTAGGATTTTATTTTACATGCACTTTCAATGATAGTGGTAATCAGAATAAATAGAGAGGGTGAATCTCCCTAACAGGGATACAGGCAGCAATAAAAACCTGAGGGGGTTCTAATTCCTCTCAACACTATCCAAAACGAAAAAAAAAAATACCTTTAGTTGTACTTTAAAGCGTATTTCTACATTTGCAGTAAAATATAGAAAAAAAAACCCTCTAAAGGTTTGTGTTTTCACATAGCATGCCTTTTTTTTTTTTTTTTTTAATATTTCTTACCTTTTAGATGTTTCTGAAAGGAGGAAGTGTCAGGGCTGTTTTTTTTTTGAACAATGATAGAGTGAGTCTAGGTCTGTCCTAATCAACATACAATGCAAGAAGCCCAGCCCCTAACCCCTAGCTTTTGTTAGGACAGACAGTGTTCAAATCTAGCTACAATTGATCATGAAGATCTGCCAGGACATCACAGACAAGGTTATTTATGCCAATGCATTCTCCGTGAGTGCTTTCAGATTGTCAGGAAATTTTGTCTCATCCTGGTTCATGATTGTGGGCTTGAGGTTTTGAGAAATGGGCATCTCCAAGTCTGTGATTCATATAATGCTAGTAAGCCTACTTCTTCTCAGGTCTATTAGCGGGCGTGGAAAGCATGCTTCACTTGCGACAGCCATGCATGTATCAAAGCTCAGCAGGGATTTTCGATCTATGTATGGACAGGTTGGTTGTACAATCTAGCTTGATCAGTGCTACTGGCTATAGCTGCCAGCATTGATCCGTGTATTCTGATGCTGGGGAAGGCTCTCTGCTGTCAGAATACAATGACTGAGTGGGAAGGATTCCTCTCTTCACACCAAATGTGTGGATAGGGGATTTGGGTCATTTTTATTTCCTGTTCATTCCACATTGCAACCGTCGATTGTGTCTAAATGCCTTGGCAATGGCTGCCCTCCTCCACGTGCACTCCCTCACCATGTTTCCCATGCTCCGTGCGCCCAGATAGAAGGGGGGAAGCCAAGCAGACATTAATTTGCTCTCCTCCACTCCTTTTTGCTGCCCCACAAGTGATGTGTAAAATGTCACTTCTGGGTCCCCCTTTCACTTTCCTCAGCCTGTATGGCTGGGGAAGAACAGGTGAGACATCTAGGGTCTCGTTAAAAAGAACCTGTCGGCAAAAAATTATCACATCAAGGATTTGTTGTTCCCTATGTGATGAAAAAAACAAGTTAAGTAATGGGAAGGTGGGTAGGGGTCTTATAAACACTTGCCCTCCAGAGGATTTACCCCCCTTCCTGACCAGGCCATTTTTTTGCATTATGGTGCTGCGTTACTTTAACTGACAATTGTGCGGTCATGCAACGCTGCACCCAAATTAAATTTACATCCTTTTTTCCCATGAATAGAGATTTCTTTTGGTGGTATTTGATCGCCTGTGCAGTTTTATTTTTTGCTCTCTACAAAAAAAAAAAGACTGACAATTTTGAGAAAAAAACTAAATTTTTGACTTTTTAATATTAAACATGTCCAGTAAAAAATTTAATTTTGTCATAAATTTAGGCCAAAATGTATTTTGTTACACGTCTTTGCTAAACAAAATCCCAATACGTGTCAGTTAATTGGTTTACGTGAATGTTATAGCGCTTACAAATGGCGGTATATAAACTGGGATTTTTTTTATTTTTTTTTTTATTTTTACTAGTAATGGCAGCAACCAGCGACTTATAGCAGGACAGCGGCAGGCATTCTGACACTGGGGGGAACTGACTTGGTGTCACTGACATCCCTAGTGACAACAATACAGTGATCAGTGCTAATAAAAAGCACTGACACTGTACTAATGGCACTGGGCAGAAAGGGGTTAATATGTGGGGGCGATCAAAGGGTTAACTGTGTGTTTTACTGTGCACTGTGTGTTTCACTGTAAGCACACTGCTTTGCATTGTTTGCAATTGTATTGTTTGCAATTTTGTGTGCTTCACTGTAAGCACACTGCTTTGCAATTGTATTGTTTACATACAGTTCTCTCCCTCCATCGGTAATGCTCTTCGATCACCAGGTGCCAGCAAGTAATCACCGGCCAGAACCCGGCAATTAACACACACACACACACATATATATATATATATATATATATATATATACAGTCATGGCCGAAATTGTTGGCACCCTTGATATTTCTCCAGGAAATCATGTATTTCTCACGAAACGTATTGCATTAACACATGTTTTGCTATACACATGTTTATTCCCTTTGTGTGTATTGGGACAAAACAAAAAAAGGGAGGAAAGAAAGCAAATTCGACATAATGTCACACAAACCTCCAAAAATGGGCTGGACAAAAGTATTGGCACCCTTTCACAACTGCGGATAAATAAGAATGTTACAAGCATGTGATGCTCCTGTAAACTCACCTGGGGCAAGTAACAGGTGTGGGCAATATAGAAATCACACCTGAAAGCAGATAAAAAGGAGAGACGTTCACTTAACCTTTGCATTGTGTGTCTGTCTGTGCCACACTAAGCATGGACAACAGAAAGAGGAGACGAGAACTGTCTGAGGACCTGAGAACCAAAATTGTGGCAAAATATCAACAATCTCAAGGTTACAAGTCCATCTCCAGAGAACTAGATTTGCCTTTGTCCACAGTGCGCAACATTATCAAGAAGTTTGCAACCCATGGCACTGTAGCTAATCTCCCTGGTCGTGGACGGATGAGGAAAATTGATGAAAGATTGCAACGCAGAATAGTCCGGATGGTGGATAAGCAGCCCCAAACATGTTCCAAAGACATTCAAGCTGTCCTGCAGGCTCAGGGAGCATCAGTGTCAGCGCGAACTATCCGTCGACATTTAAATGAAATGAAACGCTATGGCAGGAGACCCAGGAGGACCCCACTGCTGACACAGAGACATAAAAAAGCAAGACTACAGTTTGCCAAAATGTACTTGAGTAAGCCAAAAGCCTTCTGGGAAAACGTCTTGTGGACAGATGAGACCAAGATAGAGCTTTTCGGTAAAGCACATCATTCTACTGTTTACCGAAAACGGAATGAGGCCTACAAAGAACAAAACACAGTACCTACGGTAAAATATGGTGGAGGTTCAATGATGTTTTGGGGTTGTTTTGCTGCCTCTGGCACTGGGTGCCTTGACTGTGTGCAAGGCATCATGAAATCTGAGGATTACCAAAGGATTTTGGGTCGCACTGTAGGGCCCAGTGTCAGAAAGCTGGGTTTGCGTCCAAGATCCTGGGTCTTCCAGCAGGACAATGACCCCAAACATACGTCAAAAAGCACTCAGAAATGGATGGCAAAGAAGCGCTGGAGAGTTCTGAAGTGGCCAGCAATGAGCCCAGATCTAAATCCCATTGAACACCTGTGGAGAGATCTTAAAATTGCTGTTGGGAAAAGGTGTCCTTCCAATAAGAGAGACCTGGAGCTGTTTGCAAAGGAAGAGTGGTCCAAAATTCCGGGTGAGAGGTGTCAGAAGCTTATTGATGGTTATAGGAAGCGACTGATTTCAGTTATGTTTTCCAAAGGGTGTGCAACCAAATATTAAGTTAAGGGTGCCAATACTTTTGTCCAGCCCATTTTTGGGGTTTTGTGTGACATTATGTCATATTTGCTTTTCTGCCTCTGTTTTATATTTGTTCCAATACATACAAAGGGAATAAACATGTGTATAGCAAAACATGTGTTAATGCAATACCTTTTTTGTGTGAAATACTTGATTTTCAGGAAAAATATCAAGGGTGCCAACAATTTCGGCCATGACTGTATATATATATATATATATATATATATATACAGTTGTGACCAAAATTATTCAACCCCCACTGAAATTGAGTGTTTTGGCCAGTTTGACATTGCTTTTGATCATTCAGTCATCTTGCTTACATTTACATTAAAGAGGCACTTGTAGGTCAGACAAATATAACATAACAGTTATAATGAAATAACCACAAATGTCTTTTCTGTGCTCACAGCATTATCAGTTTTATTCAACCCCCAAGTGACATTCAATCTTAGTACTTAGTACAGCATCCTTTTACAGTTATAACAGCTTTTAAACGTGAAGCATAGCTTGACACAAGTGTCTTGCAGCGATCTACGGGTATCTTCGCCCATTCTTCATGGGCAAAGGCCTCCAGTTCAGTCACATTCTTAGGCTTGCGCACTGCAACTGCTTTCTTTAAGTCCCACCAGAGGTTCTCAATCGGATTTAAGTCTGGTGACTGCGATGGCCACTCCAAAATGTTCCAGCCTTTCCTCTGCAACCATGCTCTAGTGGACTTGGAGGTATGCTTGGGATCATTGTCCTGTTGAAAGGTCCAACGTCTCCCAAGCCTCAGGTGTGTGACGGACTGCATCACGTTTCCATCCAATATCTCCTGGTACTGAAGAGAATTCATGGTACCTTGCACACGCTGAAGCTTCCCTGTACCTGCAGAAGCAAAACAGCCCCAAAGCATGATTGACCCTCCACCATGCTTCACAGTAGGCAAGGTGTTCTTTTCATCATAGGCCTTGTTCTTCCTCCTCCAAACATAGCGTTGATCCATGGGCCCAAACAGTTCTAATTTTGTTTCATCAGTCCACAGAACACTATCCCACAACTTTTGTGGTTTGTCCACATGGCTTTTGGCATACTGCAGTCGACTCTTCTTATTCTTTGGAGACAGCAAGGGGGTACGCCTGGGAGTTCTGGCACGGAGGCCTTCATTACGCAGTGTGCGTCTTATTGTCTGGGCTGAAACTTCTGTACCCACATCTGACAAATCTTTTCTCAGTTCCTCAGCAGTCACACGGGGACTTCTCTCCACTCTACGCTTCAGGTAGCGCACAGCAGTCGAAGTCAGCATCTTCTTTCTGCCACGACCAGGTAGCGTTTCAACAGTGCCCTTTGCCTTGAATTTGCGAATGATGCTTCCTAAGGTGTCTCTTGGTATGTTTAACATCTTTGCAATCTTCTTATAGCCATTGCCCTTCCTGTGAAGAGAAATCACCTCTTCTCTTGTCTTCCTGGACCATTCTCTTGCCTTCACCATGTTTGTAACCACACCAGTAAATGTCTAGAAGGAGCTGAGTATCACAGTCATTTTAAAGCTGCCTAATTGGTGCTTATTATGCTTGATTGCTGCTCGGTGACATCCACAGGTGTTTTCAATACCTGATGGAAAGCACCTGTATGAACCTCTGTTCTTCAGAGTGGTAGTCTTTAAGGGGTTGAATAATTGTGGCAATGAAGAAACCACATAAGAACCATTTACTACTGTATTACATAAACAATTGATGTCATTTTAGTTGCATTTGGGTAGTTACAACGTCCTTGTAGGATTTGATTCTGAATACAATTCCAAATGTACACTATAGTCCCTAAACCCCTTTACAGCATTGGGGGTTGAATAATTTTGGTCACAACTGTATGATTTGATTTTGCGCAGCCGTGCCGCCCTGTAGCAGTATTACTGCTATAGGGCGGACGGGAAGCGGATAAAGAAGTGAAGCGGTGCACAATTGTGTACCACCACCATTGTGTATCGCTGCAATGAAAAAAAAAAAAAACTTTTTTTTTTTTCTCTATACAGTGGATTACAGTGCATTACCATGCATTAGAGGGGCAATTCAAAATAAATTTCAACACAGTGCACTAACACGCATTTTGTGCATTACTGCAACAGTTTATGCAGAAAATACAGCGGTTAAAAATTATGTTCAAAGAGCAATTTTTATCATGTTACTAGGAAGATTTGGTGTTGTTAAGCAACAGTAAAGTGCACAGATTTCACAGCCATTTCATAATTAAATGTTATCCATCATTTAAAAGCAATACAGGTGAGTGTTTTAAACTTTTATTGCTTGAATTCATTACCTTTGCAAATCTAACAAAAATGACTCGGTCTTTATTTCAACCTGCTAAGTCAAATCACATGCTGGTACTAGCAAAACCACAGGTTTATACCCTTTTCAAAATACGAGTATGATGGCCCATCCTAACATCAAGATCAATATCCTGCTGCCAAAATGATGTGAAGAGACCCTAGAACAAATTATTATTATACAGTGTTTATATAGCGCCAAAAGGTTTGCTCAGCGCTGTACAGTAGAGTGGGGGGACAGTACATGACACAATACAGTAGCAATACAATACACGAGGGGTTTGAGGTCCCTGCTCTTTCGAGCTTACAATCTAGGAGGGAGGGGGTATAGAGGTACAGGAGGAAGTGGCTGAGGGGGATGGAGTAGTAGGAGGAGTGGAGGAGAACGGCTGTTAGGTGAGGGTGGGGTAGGCTCGCCTGAAGAGATGGGTTTTCAGGGTGCGCCTGAAGGTGAGGAGGGTAGGTGACAGTCTGATGGATTGGGGTAGGGAGTTCCAGAGGATGGGGGAAGTCCTGGAGAAGTCTTGCAGTCGGGCGTGGGAGGAGGAGACCAGGGAGCTAGAGAATAGGAGGTCTTGTGAGGAGCGAAGGGCACGGGTAGGGTGGTATTTGGGTATCGGGTCAGTGAGGTAGTTTGGGGCAGCGTTATGAATGGCTTTGTATGTCAGAGTTCGTAATTTGAATTTAATGCGTTGGGCAATCGGGAGCCGGTGAAGGGATTGGCAGGGGGGTGGCAGAAGTGGAGCGGTTGGTGAGGTGGATGAGTCTAGCCGCTGAGTTCAGGATAGACTGGAGCGGGGATAGCGTGTGTTGGGGTAGGCCGGTGAGAAGGGAGTTTCAGTGGTCTAGGTGTGAGATAATAAGGGAGTGTACGAGCTGTTTAGTGGTGTCTGGGGTGAGGAACGTACGTATCTTGGAGATGTTGCAGATTAATTAATTTGCAAGTCGGCAAAACGTGCTGTGCAAAGTTACATTTATAATTTGGAATTGAAAACACAATCTTTGTTAAACAAGGCAATAGCTGTAACTCCAAACAATGTGGTCTACATTACAATCTGTTGCTAATCTAGCAAAATGGAAAAATATATTTGAGAACCCAGCCATCTGCATGTGGCTTTATAGGTGAGATGCGCTAAATCATATGGCATCTGATATTGCTACTAATGTTGCATGCGAATGGTCAACGTCCTTTACTATTCTTGTATAACACTGGAAATCTGATGTCCTAAATATATTGTGTTGAGTGTTTATCCTGACTGAGTATACGCAAGTCATGAATGTTTTTCTTTTTTTAAATCTCTAGGATAATCATGGGCCAGACGGGTAAGAAATCTGAGAAGGGACCAGTATGCTGGAGGAAGCGGGTGAAGTCAGAGTACATGCGTTTGCGGCAGCTCAAGCGATTTAGACGAGCGGATGAAGTAAAGGTACATAGATCAAAGATACGATGCTGGGAAATGTATAAAATTACATTAAGATATAATATTTATTGATCTCGTTATTGTAACCTATGTCAGAGGTAGTTTTAGTTTATTAAAGCTATGAATGCTCTTAAATTAACCACATCAGCCCCAAAAGGTTTTCTCCCCTTCCTGACCAGGCCATTTTATGCTAATTGGCACTGCGCTATTTCAACTAGTAATTGCACGGTCATGCAACACTGTACCCAAACAAAATCTTTGTCCTTTTTTCACACAAATAGAGCTTTCTTTTGGGGGTATTTGATCACCACTGGATTTTTTATTTTATGTGGTATAAATGAAAAAAAGCAAAATAAAAAAAAACAATATTTTCAACTTTACTAAACATAAATTTAGACCAAAGTGTATTCGGCTACGTGTCTTTGGGAAAAAAACAAAAAAAATCCCAATACGTGTATATCAATTAGTTTGTGTGAAAGTTATAGCACCTACAAATTATGGTGTATGTATATATTGGAATTTACGCAGCCACATTTCTTGAGGTGCTGAAATGCCAGGGCAGTACAAAAAACACCAAATTAACCCTTTTTGGAAATTTTGAGGCATGTTGAGTCCATGGAAGATTTACCACAAATTTTTGGAAAATGACACTTTTTTTTTTTCCATCTTAATTACACAAAGTTGTCACTTAAATAATATATTGCTCCCACGTGCCATGTGTATATGTGGAATAACACCCCAAAATGCATTCTGCTACTTCTTCCAAGTATGGGGATACCATATGTGAGAGACTTTTTGGCAGCCTAGCCACATACAGGCCCCCAAAATCCAATGACCACCTTCAGGCTTTCAAAGGGCATATTTCCTTATGTCACTTCCTCACTACCTATCACAGTTTCGGAGGCCCTAAAATGCCAGGATAGTACAAACACTCCCCCCAAATGACCCCTTTTTTGGAAAGTAGACACCCTAAGGAATTTGATAAGGGGCATGGTGAGTATATTACAGATATCATTTTGTCAAGTTTTGAAAAAGAAATGGTGTTTTTCTTCATTTTCCAAAAACTTGTATCAACAAATGTGATATGCAAAATACTCACCATGCCCCTTTCAAATACCTTGGAGTGTCCAACAAAAATGGATCATTTGTGGGGAGTACCTCTATTATCCTGGCATTTCAGTGCCAACATTAGACGCTTATGCCACACATCACCCACTCTTCTAACCACTTGAAGACCAAGCCTTTTCTGACACTTTTTTGTTTACAGGAAAAAAAAACAAAAACCTTTTCCCTAGATAATTACTTTGAACCTCCAAACATTATGTATTTTTTTAAAGCAGAGGCCTAAGGGAATAAAAAGGTGTTGCAATTTTTTCATCTCACACAGTATTTCTGCAACGATTTTTCAAATGCAGATTTTTAGGACAAAATACACTTTTTTTTGAATTTTAATGCAAAAAACACAATATATTGCCCAATTGATTTAATATAAAAGATGATGTTACGGTGAGTAAATAGATACCAAACATGACATGCTTTAAAATTGCGCATGCCCCTGCAATGGTGACAAACTACGTAAATTTTAAATATTCATAGGCGTTGCTTTAAAAGCCTGTAGATTTACACAGGAGGTCTATTGCTCGAATTACTGCCCTTGCTCTAATTTCGTGGTGATACCTCACATGCATGGTGCAATCTTTTTTTACATACCGACAAGGGACCAACGCTTGCGTTCACCTTTGCGCACGGGGATGGGGTGATATTTTGTTTTAATTATTTTTACACTTCATACTGCATTTTCCTTTTTTTTTTTTTTTGATCCCCTTTTAATCACAGGGAATGTAAATATCCCTTGTGATAGCAATAGGCAGCGACAGGTACTCTTTTCTGAGTATAAGACTCTAGATGTCTCCTCTGTCCTTAAAGCATTTGTTCACACCTAGATTGGTGTGATCAGATGCTTAAAAATGGCACTAAAAAATAACGATACCAGGATGATGCCTGTAGCTGCAGGTATCATCCTGGTATAACCACAAGTCCGGTGACATACCAGTACATTGTTGGGCATATTTGTAATGTTCTTTTTTTTTTCTTTTTTTTTTTTTTTTTTTCCAAGAGAGTGTTATCATTGAAATGCATGAAGCACATTATCGTCTCATATCTATGCCTGGCCATGGCAACAGAGAACATGGGCAATATGATAAATCGGGTCTGTGGACCCATATGACTGCAATTCATTCTTTTTTGTATTGCCCTAGTTGAGGGTTAGACACAAAAAAGTTTTAATTTCAGAAACTGTGATAGGTTTCCATTCGAATTGTCTGGCAAGAGCTGAATTTGGGTGTGCAACGTTGTACTGTTCGTATAAATTGCTTTGGCCCACAATCAAGTGATACAAATCTTCTGTGAAAAACAGCAGAAGGGGCTAAATGCTAGTACTGGCAGTGAACGGGGCGATCCTGCTAACACTGCGTTTTTGGAACATTATGCTAAGCGGGCACTAGTATATTTCTGTTCGTGATCAGAGCACCTGTGGAGAGATTTCAAAACACCAGTTGAGAAAAGGAACCCTTCCTTCTGAGAGACCTGGAACAGTTGGCAAAAGAATGGTCCAAAATTCCAGTAGAGAGGTGTGAGAAAGTCATTGATGGTTACAGGAAGCAATTGATTTCAGTCATTTTTTCCAAGTGGTGTGCTATCAAATATTAAATTAAGGGTGCCAAAAATTTTGTCCAATCCATTTTTGGGGTTTTGCGTGGAATGTGTTAGATTTGGCTTTTTATTTCTCCACTTCTTTGTGTCGTACCAATACAAACAAATTAAATAAACATGAGAATACCTAAACATTTGTAATTGCAACAATTTTCTGGAAGAAGTGGTGGATTATCTGAGAGGAATGCAGGGATGCCAATATTTTTGGCCATGACTGTATTAATCCATACAAACACTATACTAGTAATGGTGGTGATCAGCGACCTATAGCGCGAGTGCGATAGTGTCCGGGCAATCGAACGCTAACTGACCCTGGCTGTGAGGTATGCTAACTGACCCTGACGCTATCTGATGTTGCTAATGGCAGTAACACAGTGATCAGTGACCAATTCTGTATACTGAAACTGTACTAATGGCACTGGCTAGGTGACAGGGGTGATCCAAGGGTTAATAGGGGGTGATTAAAGGATTAAATGTGCTAATCTAATGTGTGTGTGGGTGGGTGTGTAAAATGTAGTGCTTTGTGGTGTTCTCTTTTCTCTCCCTGGACTGACAGAGGTAGGGGAGGGCAGTGGGCAGCCGTTGCAGGCAGGCAGGGTAGCAAGTAGTGTAAAAAAAAAAAAAAGTTTTTTGTATTTTTTTTTTTCTTAAATTTAAAAAATACTTTCATCAGAGTAGTGCAGTGTTACCATATTAACATTGTACTACTCTGGGGGGTGATAAGGGATTTCTATTTTAATTAAACTTTATATTGCAGGTGCAATAACGATCATTGCACTTGCAATACAATGCTTGCTTTAGACTGTCATGAATGGTTTAAGTTGATGACCTGTGATCTGTGATTGGTTACAGCTAATCATATGGTACAGAGTGCTGTGATATTGATATTGTGATATTGTCAGATATCTTGCAGATGCTCCTTGCACTGGCAGATCTTCAGAATCTTCTGTCCCAAGTGCCAATTTTCCATCCTGGGTGTTGGTCGCTCACTTTACCAGCATGGCTGTTGAAGCCCAGGTTTTAAGGGACAGGGGCATCTCTGAGTTTGTGATTCCTAAGTTAAGTTTGCTACAATTCTTGCTGTTTTCCATGATGTCCCCTATTGGGGGCTATTTAAAAGTTTTTGCAAAGTTGATGGGTTCTGTTTATCTGCTATTTTTTGTATGTGCATGATATTTGCATGTCTCATTTAACTCCTACCCACCTATTGTAGGATGACGGCTGAGCGGGATCCCTATAATCCTGGGAGGACATCATATGATGTCCTCACAGGATCGTGCCTCGCTCCCCCCACGTGTTGCGGTCCAGTGCAATCTGTCATCTGCTGTGTCCACTGGTCACAGCAGATGACAGATCACTACACTGGCCCGCTGCCAGTGTCATGTAATCGCTTTGACCAATCACAGCAAATCACATGACAGTTGTAAACAATGGCTTCCTTTCATGCCATTCATTGCTTACAACTGTGCTGCTAGCTGTGATTGGTCACAGTGGTCACATGTACAGACTGGGCCAATCACAGCCCATCTGTAGCATGTGATCAGCTGTGGTCAGTCACACAAAATTATGTCAAAATACGACAGCTTAAAAAAACTCAACATTGCCTCTTGCTAAATACCGCAGACTGTCTACTTTCTGAAAAGCGGTCATTTGGGGGGTATTTGTACTGTCCTGGTGTTTTTGGGCCTCAAGAAATAAGTCAGTACATCAGGATTTATCGATTTTTATTTATTTTATCTATATATATCATAATTTGTGAACTCGATAACTTTCCTACTAACTAAATAACAAACACTGATTTGGGATATTTTCACCAAAGAAATGTAGCAGAATACATTTTGGCCTAAATTTGTGTAGAAAGATTATTTATTTTCCAAATTTTATAACAGAAACTAAGAAAAATGCATTTTTTCCCCCCAAAATTTTCAGTCTCTTTCATGTATACTGCAAACAATAAACAAAAAACAGTGGTGATTAAATACCACCAAAAGAAATCTCTATTTGTCTGAAAAAAATGATAAAAACTTAATATGGGCACAGTGTTGCATGACTGCACAATTTTCATTCAAAGTGCAACAGCGTTGAAAGACAATAATTGTCCTGGGCAGAAAGGGGGTAAAAATGCCTGGAGGGCAAGTGGTTAATAAGAGTGAGATATAATGTTTTCTTCGTAACCAATCATAATTTCTTTCAGTGATCTGATTTCTAGCATACTTTTTGCCTGGAACTATGCTTGCTCATTATTTTTAGCTTAGAGTTGTTTTAAAACATCTGTAATGCTTATAAAGATAAAAATTGTTATCCATGCTATTTGTCTGGAGCTGCTTATTCATTTATAACCACTCTGTTTTGCAGAGTATGTTTAATTCAAATCGGCAAAAAATTCTGGAACGAACTGAAATTTTAAACCAAGAATGGAAGCAAAGAAGAATTCAGCCTGTGCACATTATGACCTCAGTCAGCTCTCTTCGAGGAACAAGAGAGGTTTGTGTTTAGCCCTCCTGATATCACCTAGCCCCCTATTGTGATATTTATCACAATAGTCATTTTGACGTTTTTAAAAAATTATTTAGTTCATGTTTTCTTATCTGCTGTAATAGAGGTGGTTGTACTGAAGGAGAATGTTGATGCTGAATGAATTTACTGTCCAAATAGAATCCTGGGTTATATTGCATATTTTAAAATTACAGTATAGATGCAAAAAATCCTTTCCTGCAGTGTGGGAATTTCCAGCCCTCATAGGAAAGAGTTAACAGTAGACAAGGCAGCCAGTCTTTTATATTGGAGAAGAGACCCTGGAGGAGGTGGGAGGGGCAGGGGACTACCTTGACATCCTAGGGCTCTGTGTTTCTATTGATTTACATGGTGTAAGGACACACAATTCTAGTCCCTGCATGCAAGAGTGACTCCACAGGACACTGCAATAAAAAAGAGTCACCCTGAAACAGGAAACCTGTGGCAGTGATCATGGCACCAGCTTAACATTAACATGGAACATAGTCAAGAAATTAAAAAAAAGTGCATACTTGGTGATTAAATCAGTTGCGGAAAGTGTTTAATATCACCTTATGAATCCTCAATAACCAACACCCTTCTGGGAATGTCTGATGCTGGTTCTCTACTGTGTTCTTTAGTGATGTGTGGCCCAGAGAGTGGAATCACAGTTTACAGAAAGAAACCAGGCATTAGAAACTCAAGAAGTGTGTTTGATGCTGAAGATCCTTAAAGCATAAGTTTAGTCAAAAAGCAAAAATCAGAACAAGGATCTCTGAATGGAGGGGGCACACCTTTTAGTCTTTGGCCTGTCCTCCCATTTATAGATCCTTTTTCATTCATAGAAGCTATAGTACGACTTCTATAAATGCTGGAACTGGGTGGAAAGGGCAGGCATCGTCAGGCACTCTTGATGAGTGCCTGTCACAACTCTGTCAGCTTTATCATCCCCTGTCACAAAGAAAGAATGTGGGGAGGGGAAATCAATGGAAGAATATTTCAGCGAATAGAAGAGAGAGCAGCACAAGGGCCACACCCTACTGACTGTAAGAAATGCCCCTTATTTTTGTTTTTTAATTTCTGACTCATGTAGGCTTTAAACCAACATAGCTCTTAAAAAAAAAAAAAAAAAATCTGAGACATGGGTGTGGGACAGGTAAGATTTTATACATCTTCTTTACACTACTTCAATTTCTTTTTCTTTTCTTAGACTTCTCTGCTAGTGTTTTTCTCCTGAGGCTATTGTAAAATGCACAGCTGATTTAAGCAGTGTTTTTATTCCAAACAGTTAGGGATTCTGGGTAAAAACGCACACAGTAACATTACAAAAAATGAAAATTGAGCAATGCTTCATTGTTCTGCTTATGTGATCTACCATATTCATATTGTAAATTTACCAGTTGGGCATTTTTAAAAGTTAGATGTCTTTGTTCCTTAATCTGACAATGCCTTGTATGTGCCGGGGATGACTACAGATTTGAAGTAGATAAAGCCATGGCTTCAAAGTTGAATGATAGTGTGACTGCACTTGTTGGAAAATTTCATTCGGTTTCACATTTGTTCTAAGGGCAAGTCTTACCAAGCCTGTAGTTAAGGAGTCGATACAATCTGCAATAAGCTAATTTTTCATGTCTGAGGATAGTGTAATAAAGAGAACTTCCTCATAAACACATGCTGCTCATACATATTTCAGTGAGCAAAGATCATGCCATTAATTACTTATGCTGTTTTCTGTATAGTATAAATATATGCCACCTGCTATCCTTTATGTGTGCATGTACATGTGTGTGTGTGTGTGTGTGTGTGTGTGTAGAGAGATATATATATATACAGTGGGGATCGAAAGTTTGGGCACCCCAGCTAAAAATTTGTATTAATGTGCATAAAGAAGCCAAGGAAAGATGGAAAAATCTCCAAAAGGCATCAAATTACAGATTAGACATTCTTATAATATGTCAACAAAAGTTAGATTTTATTTCCATCATTTACACTTTCAAAATAACAGAAAACAAAAAAATGGCGTCTGCAAAAGTTTGGGCACCCTGCAGAATTTATAGCATGCACTGCCCCCTTTGCCAAGCTGAGACCTGCCAGTGTTATGGATTGTTCTCAATCATCGTCTGGAAAGACCAGGTGATGTCAAGCTCAAAGGTTTTAAATGCCCAGACTCATCTGACCTTGCCCCAACAATCAGCACCATGGGTTCTTCTAAGCAGTTGTCTAGAAAACTGAAACTGAAAATAGTTGACGCTCACAAAGCTGGAGAAGACTATAAGAAGATAGCAAAGCGTTTTCAGATGTCAATATCCAATGTTCGGAATGTAATTAAGAAATGGCAGTCATCAGGAACAGTGGAAGTTAAAGCAAGATCTGGAAGACCAAGAAAAATATCAGACAGAACAGCTCGCAGGATTGTGAGAAAAACAATTCAAAACCCACGTTTGACTGCACGATCCCTCCAGAAAGATCTGGCAGACACTGGAGTTGTTGTACACTATTCCACTATAAAGAGATACTCGTACAAATATGGTCTTCATGGAAGAGTCATTAGAAGAAAATCTCTTCTACGTCCTCACCACAAAAATCATCATTTGAACTTTGCAAATGAACATATAGACAAGCCTGATGCATTTTGGAAACAAGTTCTGTGGACCGATGAGGTTAAAATTGAACTTTTTGGCCGGAATGAGCAAAGGTACATTTGGAGAAGAAGGGGCACAGAATTTATTGAAAAGAACCTCTGTCCAACTGTTAAGCATGGGGTTGGATCAATCATGCTTTGGGGTTGTGTTGCAGCCAGTGGCACAGGGAACATCTCACGAGTAGAAGGAAAAATGGATTCAATAAAATTTCAGCAAATTTTGGATGGTAACTTGATGCCATCTGTGAAAAAGCTGAAGTTAAAGAGAGGATGGCTTCTACAAATGGATAATGATCCTAAGCACACCTCGAAATCCATGGTTGATTACATCAAGAGGTGTAAACTGAAGGTTTTCCCATGGCCTTCACAATCTCTTGACCTCAACATAATTGAAAATCTATGGATAGACCTTAAAAGAGCAGTGCGTGACAGACAGCCCAGAAATCTCAAAGAACTGAAAGACTTTTGTAAGGAAGAATGGGCAAAGATACCTCAAACAAGAATTGAAAGACTCTTGGCTGGCTACAAAAAGCGTTTACAAGCTGTGATACTTGCCAAAGGGGGCAGTACAAGATATTAACTTTGCAGGGTGCCCAAACTTTTGCAGACGCCATTTTTTTGTTTTCTGTTATTTTGAAAGTGTAAATGATGGAAATAAAATCTAACTTTTGTTGACATATTATAAAAATGTTTAATCTGTAATTTGATGCCTTTTGGAGATTTTTCCATCTTTCCTTGGCTTCTTTATGCACATTAATACAAATTTTTAGCTGGGGTGCCCAAACTTTCGATCCCCACTGTGTGTGTGTGTGTGTGTGTGTGTGTGTGTATATATATATATATATATATATATATATATATATATATATATATATCTATCAAGTCCTGAGCTACCTTAACAGTTACTCGCCAACAATTGCCCCTCGCAACTCCTACCCTGGCCTGCCCCTAAACATGCCCTTATATGTTAAATGTTTTATGCAGAATAAAGGTACAAAAATAAATATTAATAACATCAACTTTAACAATATTACCATGAAGCAATGTAAACCTAAAAGGAAAATAAGTGCTTGACATCAATGGGGAAACATAATGACGCACAGTGCGGAGGTCAGTGGTGTGACACATGGGCAGGAACGGGAGAAAGGGAGGGAATGAAGGAAGTTCGGACTTTCGTGGATGGTTACCGGCTCGCTGGCTCAGTTAGAAGCATCACAGAGCTGCCAGCTGCTCTGTATCCCGCCCACACATCCCCTTCTGTGAAGCTGCATGGACTGCGGCGAGGCGGGCATAGAGGGAGGTGGATCAGATCCAGCATCTCTCCTATTGGTGCAGAGGATGGAGGGGAGGGGTTTGGCACTGAGGAGCACACAGGGGGGCCTAGAAAGAAAGGGAATTCCGATGGATGGTCGAGGGTGATCGGTGCAGCGGTAGGAGCAGTTACAAGCACCAATCTCCCTGTATAGCTTTCAATGAAGCAGCTTGAAGCCACATCTCATCCTTTTACTCTAGCTGCTTTCAGCTGCTTCATTGAAAGCCATACAGGGAGATTGTTGCTTGTAACTGCCGCCCCTCCAACCCAACCCTAGTCCAGGCCCTGCTTGCCCCCACGTTATTTCCAATCTCCAAATATTAGCAGGCGAGTGGAAATTTTGAGGGACATATATAAATATATTTATTTATGAAGCTCTGTATTTATTAATGCACTCGTAACCACTTGCCCTCTGGAAGAATTTACCCCCTTCATGACCAGGCCATTTTTTTGCTATTTGGCACTGCGTTATTTTAACTGACAATTGCGCGGTCATGCAGCACTGTACCCAAATACAATAGAATATATAGAATTTGTTTTCACACAAACCAAGCTTTCTTTTGGGGGTATTTTGATCACCACTGTTTTTTTTTTTTTAGTTTTTTTTTGTTTTGTTTTTTTCATTCTATAAATGAAAAAAGACTGAACATTTTGAAAGAAAACCCTTTTTACTTTCTGCTATAAAACATATCCAATAAAAGAATCAAATTTCATCCAATCCTGAGTAACCCGAACTTTGAACTGGGCTTATTAAATGGCTCCTTTGGGACCTTTCTACACTTAATTTTCAAGTCTCTAATTTTCTGGTGAATAGCTCTTGGCCTTCTATACACACTCTTTTGTGTCTGGTAGGTGTATGTCAATTGAATTCCTGGAGGGCTCTCCAGCTCCATCACTTTCTCTGTTCACTTCCCCCTACAAAGGGTTATCGACGCTCTTTAAAGCAGCATTCCAGTCACTGTGTTTATCAAAAGTCAGCGGCTACAAAAACTGTAGCCGCTGACTTTTAATAAACACTTACCTGTCCCAGGGTCCAGCAATGTGCTCACCTGCGGCATCCCTTCTCTGCCTCTTTTCTCCCCGGTGCCGACATCACAACTGTGGGCACTAGGCTGTGACAGCTTGCAGCTTCACAATCGGGTGCCCACTGTGCGTGTGCTAGTCGTGCTGCGCATTCTCATTGGTCCAGCAGTCTTCTGAGACATGTGAAGGTTCTCAGGAGACTGTGGGAGGAAGGAGGGGGCCGAACGTCCGGCTCACTTCTCCTTGGCGAACTGAGCCAGAAGTGGGAGCAGGTACCTGTCAGGTATCTGCTCTCTTCCCCTCCCGCCCCAAAAGGTGCCAAATATGGCAGTGGGGGGGAGGAGTCAAATAAGCGAAGCTTCTGCTTTTGAGTGGAACTCCACTTTAACTACACTGGAGGAATACTGTTCTGATATGGGCACATTCCCCCACGCACTCTCCAAACTCCAAAAGACTTCTGTCCACCATATCTTGTGAAATGGGAGATCGACCTTTTTTTAGAACATTCACAGACTCCCAAAAAAATATGATCAGATTTACTTTAAAATCCTCCCTCTGTACAAGAATTCAAGAGAATAATTTCAAAAATTCTGACCCATTAGTACAAAACCTCTACAAATTTATACAAGTTCTCCCCAACTATCTCGAATAAATGTTGGCGTTATCAAGAGGAGGGATTTCTCCTACATGTGTTTGTCCTGTCATAGGCTTGCACACTATTAGAAAGAGGTCCGTCGTATTGTGCAAAAATTCACAGATTATCCAGTCCCTGATGATCCAGGCTTTTTTCTTTTACATGTCACCACTATACGGTCCAAAACATACAAACGATCAGTCCTACACTTTTTTTAAATGCTGCCAAGGCCTGCACCCCTTTAGATGCAGAGACACACAGCCCCCATCTGGGGGGCTCTGGCTTCATAAAGTGGAGGATTTGAACCAAATGGAAGACCTTTTGCTATCGCACCAACACAAACTTGGAGGCTATGGAACATGTTCATATATTCTGAGGAATGGAAGTCTCTTCTCACGATGAGTTCTACTGGAACCTCATCCTGGTAATGAGTGCTCCATACACAGCACCTCTCCTCCCATTAACCACTCCCTTTTTTTTCTTTGTCTTTTCCTTTTCCACCTCTATCTCTTTTCCTGCAGCAGTGTCCCACTCCATCGACTTTATGTAAGGTGGTCTCCCACAATGGTCCGGTCCTCTAAGGGGACCCTGTGTCTACAGAGTCATGACCTATGTTTTTTAATTATATTCTGACATGTTGATTTGTGATGCATTTGACGTTTGAACATAATTGTCTATGAAATTTGAGGACACCCGCTGTTCTGTATAAATAATGATTTTAAAAAAAAAAAAATCAAATTTCTTCATAAATTTTGGCCAAAATGTATTCTGCTACATATTTTTGGTAAAAAAAAAATCCCAATAAGTGTATATTGATTGGTTTGTGTGAAAATTATAGCATCTACAAACTATGGTACATATATTGAATGTGTGTATATCTATCTATCTATCTATAGATCGATAGATACACACATACGCACACAGTATCTCACAGAAGTGCGTACACCCCTCACATTTTTGTACATATTTTAATATTTTATTGTATCTTTTCATGTGACAACACTGAAGAAGTGACACTTTGCTACAATGTAAAGTAGTGAGTGTACAGCTTGTTTAACAGTGTAAATTTGCTGTGCCCTCAAAATAACTCAACACACAGTCATTAATGTCTAAACCGCTGGCAGCAAAAGTGAGTACACTCCTAAGTGAAAATGTCCAAATTGGGCCCAATTAGCCATTTTCCCTCCCCGGTGTCATGTGACTCGTTAGTGCTACGAGGTCTCAGGTATGTATGGGGAGCAGGTGTGTTAAATTTGGTGTTTTCGCTCTCACTCTCTCATACTGGTCATTGGAAGTTCAACATGAACAGTGGTGTGCAGCGCTAAAATTATAAAAATCATATCAAAAAGGTATAAAGAAACAACCGTAAAGCTATAAAATATTTCACAAAATCACAATTGTGTATTTAAAAAGACATATAAAAGTTCGTAAGGTGACTATAAGTGCCCATGAATCATATATCTTCCTGGAGACGGTGATTGTGCAAACAGGTGTATACGAAATGCGCACTCACCAGAACGCACAAAGTAATGCGCGTTTTGTATTAAATACTGATGTCATCTAATGGTCATCCCTGGGCAGGACAGGAGTACAGTAAACTTCCTCTTAGGATGGATGGATCCTGGGACTTTAAGATGATGGATCAGGGTTTTCCACAGTTCCCCTCTCTGGTGGTCAGTTGTTGGATAGCTGTAAATTAGTACTCCCCAGGGGAGTCAAGGCAAAGACATACCCATAGTGTAGTAGTTTGGAGTATTTATTGCAGAAATAACTGGTATCCAAGTGTAATGTATAAAAATAGCAGGTACAACAGCGTGGACTAACCGTCCAGAGTTAAAAGATGGCTATATATATATATATATATATATATATATATATGTGTATATATATATATATATATATTTATTTATTTAGTCTATGAGAATGTTTGACCATTCCTCCAGAAGCGCATTTGTGAGGTCAGGCACTGATGTCTGTTGAGAAGGCCTGGCTCGCAGTCTCCGCTCTAATTAATCATTAAGATGTTCTATCTGGTTGAGGTCAGAACTCTGCAGGCCAGTCAAGTTCGTCCAGCTCAAACATGCTCATCCATGTCTTTATGGACTTTGCTTTGTGCACTGTTGCATAGTCATATTGCAACAGGAAGGGGCCATCCCCAAACTGTTCCCACAAAGTTGGGAGCATGAAATTGTCTAAAATGTTTTGCTATGCTGACACCTTAAGAGTTCCTTTCACTGGAACTAATCCTCCTCCACCAAACTTTACAATTTAGCACAATGTAGTCAGGCAAGTACCGTTCTCTTGGAAACTGCCAAACCCAGACACGTCCATTGGATTGTCAGACAGAAAAGCATGATTTGTCACTCCCGAGATCACGTCTCCACTGCTCTAGAGTCCACTAACGGCGTACTTTACACCACTGCATCCGACGCTTTGCATTGCAAGAGGTAAGGTAAGGCTTGGATGCAGCTGCTCGGCCATGGAAACCCATTCCATGAAGCTCACTACGCACTGTTGTTTAGCTAATCTGAAGGCCACACAAAGTTTGGAGGTCTTTAGCTATTGACTCTGCAGATAGTTGGCGACTTCTGTGCGCAACAGCGTGTGTGTGTGTGTGCGTGCGTGCGTGTGTTACGTCGGTGATCAGCGACTTAAAGCAGGACTGTGATAGTATGGCGGGCAGTCTGACACTACCTGACACTTTTGACACTGTTGGAACCAGTATCACTAATACAGTGATTAGTGCTAATAATGTACACTGACACTGGGTAGCAAAGGATTAACTGTGTGCCTAACAGTGCTTGGTGCATTCACTGTGTGTCAATTTTTGTTCCCTGTTTTTCAGGGAAACAAAAGCCAGCTCATCCCTGCTGTCAGGACGAAGTCTGTGTTGTTTACAATCACAGATCTATGCCCTGTCTTCTTTGTTGATCAGAGGGTCCCATCCATCAATCATTGGCCAGGGCCTGCTGATCGGCTTATGCTGTGACTAATCACAGCACAGCCGGGGCGGCACATGTACACCCCCTTCCCGGAACAGCTGGATCATGTATTTGATATGTGATCAAGCGCAAGCAGTTAAATGGATCAAGCAGTGTAAGTACCTAATTTTGACTTGGTACCAGCCTCTTGCAGTCCATGCAGAGCTTAGAAGGGTGGGGGGGGGGGGGGTTGATCAGTACAAGGAGCCATTGCACTACGTTATTCTGTCCAGTCACAGGGTTGTGGTGAGGAAGAGGTCTGAAGTGCTACTGAGCTGCAACAGAGAAAAATCAGAGCCCCATGTGTCTCTGCCCCTGTCCTCCCTGCCGAACATGGATGTGTGGTTTGGCAGATATGTGTAAATTTTAGAATTGGGTGGAGAAAAATTCTAATCTTTTGAAAACTGCTTCCAAATACTGTATATATTTCATCTGTATATTTAGCTATTCATCTGGAGTTTAGATTTCATTCATCATTGTCTCTTAATGGCAGAATTCAGACATTTTAATACAGCTGATATGAAGACCTGTACTGATAATTTTGTATTACTGCAATGTGTGCTAATGTGGTCTTAGTACGCGTCTAATCCTTACTGCTTTCTAATTGCTTTTAAAAGCATTTTTTTTGGTGGATAGATGGGAAAAAATACAACTCATCATGGTTTTTCTTGCAGCCTACTTGAAAAGATGTTTTTATTGCTTCTTGGTTGGGTAGATTTCCCTTTCCATAGATGTAGGAAGAGAGGGAAAGTTTCTTTAGGTATGGTTACACCTTTAGAAAATTTGACAAAGGGGTACTAATCCTACCCCACTGTTCCTGAGACCAAACAAAACAGTCGTGGCTGGAGTTCAAAGTTAACATGTTCAGGATGTTTATCAATTTCCTTTTTTTTTTCTTTTTTTTTTTTTTTAGTGTTCTGTGACTAGTGATCTTGACTTCCCTAAACAAGTTATCCCACTGAAAACCCTCAACGCTGTAGCCTCTGTGCCTATCATGTACTCCTGGTCTCCCCTTCAACAGAATTTTATGGTAAGTAATTCTGGATTGCTTATACATTGACAGTTCTTTAAAGGATAAGTTCACCTTTTGTAGCCTGTTACACCCATATTCAGGGTGTAACATTTTATGAAAGCACCAGGCTCCGCCCGCCCGGCCAAGTCACTCCTTCACAGTATTCAGTGAATAAGAACACTACAAGGTCTGATAGCCTTAGCGACTGTCAGATTGTAGTTCTCGGTGAGCTCTGTGGTAGTTTATTGATTCTTCCTATGAGTATATGTGCTTGCTCCTACATCTTGTATGGGAAAGCAGATATACTGAAAGGTCTGCAGGAGACCTGCATGACTTCAGTGATCTACTGATCGCTGGTGCAATGCCAAACAGGCTCCTGCAACAAAAAATAACTTGCAAGAAAATGTGCATTTATTATTTTTTGTTAAATGGTGAACCTATCCTTTAACTGGTGATGTATGTCTGGAATCCCAATGGCTTTGTAATTCAGTGACACCTTTATTAAGTACACATAAATTATTTATTAAGAGAGACTTTGAGACTTGGGTAATAACCTCTTATGTGCTGGGAATGTTCTGTGATTGTTTGTCTACAGATTATAAAATATAATTTCTTTTGTACATTGATGGACACAGCTCTTCCTCATTCTTGACATTAGGGTTATAGTGGCATTTTCAGGAGTAGGAAACTAGGCAGAAAAAAAGAACACCACACCGCCTATGGACAGTCTTAACTGGTAGTCAACCCCCTATCTGCTATAGGCAGCTCAGTTTTTTTTGTTTTTTTTTCTGCTTAGTCTTAGGAATAAGGACCTAGCTCCCATCTGGAACCTGTGGTTTCATAGTTTTTTTTTTTTCCTGTAAAGAATCTTCAGTCACCAGCTGGCTGGGCGACAGGGTGGACAATCTTAATCCAGTAGTCACCCCAGCCTGGCCAGCGAGCGCATGCAGATCTTTAGCTATGCATGGGGTTAGCTGTGACAGACCGGCGTGGACAATGGGCAACCTTTTGAGCATTCCTTATGGGGAGCACATATGACCAATCAGCTCTGGGCTGGTTGCTCACAGTGTCCCCCAGGTGAACAGCACCCTGGCTCTGGCTGAGAGGTGTTCTGTCACTGGGAAGGTATCCCCTCTATCTTAACCTGGCTCTTTTGGTGTGGCTAAGGACCTACCAATATCCTGGAGCTACGGGCGATCAGTCTGGTTCTCTGGATTGACTTTCTCCGTGGACTCCAAGACAGGATCCAGTCAGATAGTGCCGGTTGAGGTCGGACTCTCTTTTTGTGATAGCAGACGGCCCACGTAATGGCTTGGCGGCTTCCTTTACCGTTAGTGTTTGATGGACCAGGCAGATGGTGGTTCAGGCCTATGCTATTAAGTGTCAGGCCTCCCCTGCTCCCTGTTAGGTGTACTCCTCCAGGTCGATTAGTTCCTCTTGGGCTTCCTGACATCAGGCGTTTGTGTCTCAGGTTTGCAAGGCGGCTGCCTGGTTGTCTGTGCACATCTTTGCCAAGTTTTACATAGTTGATGTTTTGGCATCTTTTGATGTGTTTCAGCTGCAAGATCTTGCAGGCGGCCGTTTGAGTTCTCTTGTCCCTCTCTGGTGGAGTTCTCAGATGTTGTTCAATGTTTTTGCTCTGATTATCCACCCCTCAATGAAGTACTGCTTTGCGGCGTCACCAAGGTCAAGGATAAGGAAGAGCTGTGTCCCTCAGTGAACGTAAGAGAAACAGGTTTTTTTTTTTCCGTTACATAACGTAAAATCCTTTTTTTTGAGTTCATTGACAACCACAGCACCTGCCCCTCTATTGTGGTTTTACCTTGTACTGATTTGTGATGAACTGAGGTACTTATAGCAGAAAGGGGGTTGTCTACCAGTTACGGCTGCCCATAGGTGGTGCTGTGTTCTTTTTTTTCTACTTCGTGTCCTACTTCTGATGGTGGCGCTATAACCCTACAGTCAAGAATAAGGAAGAGCTGTGTCCCATCAATAAACTTTGAAAGGGATTTTGCTGTGAGTAACAAAAATATCCAGTTATTGATGTATTCTAACTGTAAGTTAATTATTTTATGTAATCTTGTAATGTTAGCACTATTGAAAATCTGAAATAAAAAAGTAAATAAAAAGAGCAGCCCATTTTTGTGGAATGGATTTATAGAGCAAGTCCAGTGCATTTCCTTACGTGTTCACATTAGGTACAAGGAAAATAAATTGAGCTCATGTAAGCTTTTGAATACATTTGTGGTTGTGCAGCTTCCCATGTTAACCTTTAAACATATCCCTGTGTAAAGTACATTATTGCAAGATTAGTGCCCTCTGACATACACACTGTCAGACCAGTTTAAGATTGACTAATGCTGGGGCCTGTGATCTTCTATTAACTTCCTTCAAAGTTCAAGTTCAGTAGATAATTGCTATGTTGCATGTACTTGCACTGAATTCAAACAGCAGATTTAAAATCGGTTTTGCAACTTTTCTCTATTCTAGGTAGAAGATGAGACTGTGCTACATAACATTCCTTACATGGGAGATGAGGTGCTGGACCAAGATGGGACTTTTATAGAAGAATTGATCAAAAACTATGATGGAAAGGTCCATGGTGACAGGGGTATGATGGGATGTTCCATTAATTAATCTCATCTGGGGCTGCTACTCATTTCTTTTCAGGGATCCATTCCTGGTATTATTCTCTTTTGATGTGTTCAGAAACCTTCAAAAGTTTTCTATGAATTTTAGGACCACCACTAAGTACTCATTGCAATGGCCGTATACAATTACCCTAATGCAGTTTTATAAAATGCAGAAAATGTTATACTTCATGTATGGCAAGTCTGTTTCTCTCTTCAGAACCATTGAGCTTCTCCCTTTCCTGCTAGCATCAGGGCAAGGGCAGGTTAATGAGTTGGCTAAAGAGAAACACAGACTATATATCCAACTGTCTCTTCACTTTTTCAGAATCTATTATTTTTATCATCAACTTTTTCCTTCAGCTGCACTTGTAACAGTTTAACATTGTGTTTCCATTCTTCTTTCTGTGTTCTATCTAATCAGGTCTGAACTAGGAGAAATAGTTCCTGTTAGAGTATGGGGGCTTTCCCTGGTCTGTTCCTGCTTAAACTGTGCTGTTCATTAGCTTGGTGCACTCTGAGTAAACATGTAATCATAGTTGCTAGAAGTTTTCTGCTTCTGTGCTATTAGGTTAAATTGTTGATTTGGATTTTCTTAGTCACTGTTTGAAAATCATATCCTGCTTTCTAAATGTACCAAAGGTTTTTGTTACTGGAAACTTCTGAGCGATAAGTGATCTTACCTAGTGAAAATGCAAGCTGTAACTGTCATTCTGATCTTTTGACTTCCTTTCTGATTCACTCACCCATAGCAAGTGAAGGCAGACCTTCCAAACTGCCTACTTGTTCTGGGTCAAGACAAGCATGACAACCAGGCAGCCAGCATTTTCAGTTAGCATGATGTAAGAAAATAGGGGAACTATAATGGTCTTGGGTCTGTTTATTTTCTCTTTGTTTTTCTTTTTTACACTTTCAATTACACACATAAAATATTTATTATGCAAATACTTAAAGTGATTGTAAAGGCAGACTTAAAATTTTAATATCAAACATGTCATACTTACCTGCTCTCTGCATTGGTTATGCACAGAGCAGCCCCGATTCTCCTCTTCTCGGTTCTCCCACCAGTGCTCCTGGCCCCTCCCTCCTGCCAAGTGCCCCCATAGCAAGCAGCTTGCTATGGGGGCACCTGAACAGGCTTGGTCCCAAGCTGCTGCTCTGTGTGTCCATTAACACACAGATGCAGCTTAGCCATGCCCCCCGCCTCCTCATAGGCTCCCTGGCTGGGATTGACAGTAGCAGGAGCCAGTGGCTCAGCCATTCGAGTAGGGATAGACACTGCTCTTGTGCACATCGCTGGATCGAGATGGTACTCCGGTAAGGATTAGGGGGGGGCTGCTGCACAAAGAAGGTTTCTTATCTTCATGCATAGAATGCATGAAGGTAAAAAACCTTGAACCTTTACACCCATTTTAATATATGGAAAAAGATTGTCAAAGCACTATATACTGTATATTATTTAAAGACTCAAAAAAAAAGGTAATATCTAAAGAGGCTCAACAATTCTCAGGTCATTCAGGGTGAATTCACACAACGCAGAGCAGCCACAGTGATTCACTACTCTGGGCGCTCTGCATTGCCGGCTGTGCTAGGGGGCAGTGTGGTGTCACCGCATATAGTGTGAATTGGCCCTCAGTCGTCATAGGCTTGCTGGCAGTCGCAGCTGGCAAAACGACACATACACTGCAAAAGACTTTAGCTGTTAAAGTGCTGAACATGGCCATAGCTCATCAAACTACAGGCCAATTTTTCACTGTGCAATATATGCTTCTTTGGTTAGGAAAGGGTAAATAGTTGTCTTTTTAACATGTTTGTGTCCTTGGGTGAAGCCTTTTGTCTAGCTGGCTGATAATTGCAGCTGTTAGTGGTCATGTTTTCTTCCAGCCAAATCTCTTGGCAGCTATGCAAAGCTCTTGTTCTATAACGATCATGGGTCAGGCTGAGCTGGTGGGAACACTAGCAATGTAAAATGCTGAAATGCTTCTATTTTTGTGTTTGCGAACTACACACGTGTCTTTCACAATTTTAGAAGATCCTGGGAACAGGAAAGATTCCAGCTTGTATATCTGGCTGTTTTGCCACTATTTTGACTGATTCTTTAAACATGAAGTTTTGAGAAATATAGTTTGGTAAAAGTAAACCTAGCTCTGATTTTTGTTTAGAACTGCAGAGCAAAATGCCACTTTATCAGATTTTATCTGTGTTTATTCCTTTACTTTGCTTGACAAATTTATTGCTTATAGGTTTTTGCAGTATAGTGTTGACATGCACAAGAAGCACTCATTAGGCTTAATCCACTAAAGCCTTGTTTACACCGGCAGCCTGGGAAGAGGTGAGGGGTGGCAGTAAAAATAGGCTTCATTCATGTTTACGGGACAGTATTTTGGTAGAAAATCCCCCTTTGGCTAAAAAAATGGGCATTCAGGAAGCGGCAGTATAACCGATGGCCACTTCTCTATTACCCCACCATAGATAAACTCTGTTTAAATTCCTGTGGTAAACTGGAAATTAAAAGAACATTATACAGGTTCAGTGTTTATTGAGGCCAATATCTCCTAGCTATGCCAGTATACTGGGAAGTCTTGTCCTGATGACAGCTTAAAGATAGCCTATGGATATGATGTTTGCACATCAAATTGATCAATAAAATAGTTCAAAGATAAGTGATAAAGTGACATAGTGCAAATACATATACAATAGGTGTAATGCGTCACTTACTAGTGACTCGCCATGTGCACATTGCCAAGTAAAAGTCCAAATATTAAGGTGCCTAGAAAACTTCCGGATCCAAATGACTGGTCATAATAATTGGTTATAAAGATGTAAAGACTGCGCACTCACCAAACGCGCAATCCCACTGCGCATTTAGAGATATCAATCTCAAAGAACCAGGGTGTCCCCTTTAAAGGTCTGGTCAGGTCCAGTATCCCTCTTGTACCGACATTATTATTATTATTATTACTACGAGTTTATATAGCGCCAAAGGGTTTGCTCAGCGCTGTACAATAGGGGGGACAATACATGGCACAGTACAACAACAACAAACAACGTACGAGGGGTAAGAGGGCCCTACTCTTACGAGCTTACAATCTAGGAGTGAGGGGGTGGCTCACCTCCTCTGTGGATGGTAAAAGCTCACGAGAAGCTCAGAAAAGAAGAGGCTAATAAGCGTGATACCGTTTGAATAGAGGGTGCTTTATTGAATAGATAACAAAGCCACTGACCAGTAACGATGATCCAGGATGGCTGCCGTGACCAGTGTAGTGCCGGCAGTGTGGTGTCCTAGTGCTGTAGCCCCTCTGATGCGTTTCGTGCGATGGCACAAACTCATAGGGGGTTTGCATATCTTTTTACCCATAGCAAAAGGAGTGATCATTTAACTGTCAATTCAGTCATTTTCATGGTAATTTGTGATGGCTTGTGTGGAACAAATTTTTTGGCCTGTTGCATCTAAAGAAGCTATCAGCAATTCTATTGCCTGGATAGTATTTTGTTGATTGACACCTGCCCAAGAAGTACTGCCCAGTTACACCACAGTGTTGCTGTCCCTGTACTTTCAGTGATTGATCTATAGCTTTTTGTTTTTATTTTGCAGAGTGCGGTTTTATTAATGATGAGATATTTGTGGAGTTGGTTAATGCCCTAAGCCAATACAGTGATTATGAAGATGATGAGGATGGTGATGACAATCAGGACGATGACCGAGATGACAAAGAAAAGGATCAGGATGACAGCATGGACGGTGAGTGGTCATCAGTGTGTTACTTTTACCCTTGTTATCCCTGAATGTGTGCAATAAAACCTCACTTTATATTTCCTACCAGACAAGGTGACCCAGTTGCCACGGAAGTTTCCTTCTGATAAAATCTTCGAGGCAATATCTTCCATGTTTCCTGACAAGGGAACAACAGAAGAGCTGAAAGAGAAGTAAGCCATGTTGTGACCTTGTGTATATTGCTTCATAAATGTATCTGCATTGTCTGTGTACAAAGTCTATATATTTAATCCTTTGGTTTAATCTATATGAGTTTTGTTTTCTGAATAATACCCGTTTGCTTTTAGTCTAGAAAAAACAGTGCAGTGGCGAAAAACGTTGCTGTAATACAACTGGACAAATGCATGTTGAATTTAGGAGACTGCTAAGGAACTAGCACTTACTTTCAAGGGACAATAAAACACATGCTTCAATTCAATAACAAAAAAAAAAAAATAGTAGCAATGTTGCCTCATTGGATCTTTGGCTCCTATGGTTGTTTTTTTTCCAGTCGATCTATAGAAAGCAATCAGATTCCATGTCATGCAATTTTCTTTTGTGGTTTTGAAAGCTCTTGATGGCCGCAAAGCGCACGTACACTATATTGCCAGAAGTATTGGGACACCCCTCCAAATAATTTGATTCAGGTATTCCATTCACCTCCATGGCCACAGGTGTATAAAATCAAGCACCTAGGCATGCAGACTGCTTCTACTAACATTTGTGAAAGAATGGGTCGCTCTCAGGAGCTCAATGAATTCAAGCGTGGTACCGTGATAGGTTGCCACCTTTGCAATAAGTCCATCTGTGAAATTTCCTTGCTACTAAATATTCTACAGTCAACTCTTAGTGGTATTATAACAAAGTGGAAGCAACTGGGAACAACAACAACTCAGCCACCAAGTGGTAGGCCACGTAAAATAACGGAGTGGGGTCAGCGCATGCTGAAGTGCACAGAAGTCACCAACTGTCTGCAGAGTCAATAGTTAAAGACCTCCAAACTTTGTGCGGCCTTCAGATTAGCACATGTAATGGGCCTCCATGGCCGAGCAGCTGCATCCAAGCCTTACATCACCAAGTGAAATGCAAAGCATCGGATGCAGTGGTGTAAAGCACGCCACCAATGGACTGTAGCGCAGCGAAGACGTGTTCTCTGAAATGACGACGAATCACGCTTCTCTGTCTGGCAATCCAATGGACGTGTCTGGGTTTGGTGGTTGCCAGGCGAATGGTACTTACCTGACTGCATTGTGCCAAGTGTAAAGTTTGGTGGAGGGGGGATTATGGTGTGGGGTTGTTTTTCAGGGGTTTGGTTTGGTCCCTTAGTTCCAGTGAAGGGAACACTTAAGGCATCAGCAAACCAAGACATTTTGGACAATTTCATGCTCCCAACTCTCTGGGAACAAATTGGGGATGGCTCATTCCTGTTCCAGCATGACTGCGCACCAGTGCACAAAGCAAGGCCCATAAAGACAGGGATGAGCGAGTTTGGGGTGGAGGAACTTGACTGACCTGCACAGAGTCCTGACCTCAACCTGACAATACACCTTTGGGATGAATTAGAGTGGAGCCAGGCCTTCTCGTGCCTGACCTCACAAATGCGCTTCTGGAATAAGTCAAACCTTCCCATAGACACACTCCTAAACCTTGTGGACAGCCTTCCCAGAAGAGTTGAAGCTGTTATAGCTGCAAAGAGTGGGCCAAATCAGTATTGAACCCTACGGACTAAGATTGGGATGCCATTATAGTTCATGTGCTTGTAAAGGCAGGCATCCCAATACATTTGGCAATATAGTGTATGTGTCAGTAAAAAAGGTGGACTGAATGCCTGGCTGCTGCACATATAGGTTCACGGTGGCAGGGGGTTGTGTTGAGGGCATGCTCACAGAGAAATGACTGAGTTTTCTCTGATAGCTTTCGGTCAAGTCTTCTGATTGGGAGCTAGTGGGAGGGGGTCCCAATCATGTGACCGCTGAGAGACCCAATCACGGTGGTCACATGATACAAGAGGCCACACGGTCTCCCAGGCATTAAAGTCTACTTTGGGCCACTGATGGGCAGCTTTAAGGGGAGAAAAGTCTGTGGCTGTCTTTTGCAGCTTACCCCTTTGCCTTGGCAGATGATTATAAATGGAATACATATTCTGCAGTATGTAAGGGGCTGCTTTATTGGCAATGTCCTGTGGAATTACGGACTGTACTGTGGTTTTTATGTTTTTCTTTCTCACACCAAATACTTCCATTTTATTTCTCTCTATGAAAACCATACTTGCATAATTTATGTAGCATTTTGTGTTCCGATTTTCAGCTCTAGTCAAAGCAATTACAAGTACAAATAATGTGGTTTCAATGCCACAATTAGAAGCCTGACATGATTTTATGTAGATCATGAATAAACTACATGAAAGGGTTGTTTCACCTTCTAGTGAGTGCATCATTTGTAGCAGCGCTTAGAGATTCTTACGTTTTTATATGAAGAAAAGCTCTTTCATCATAGGGGGCATGTTACATCCAGGCCTTACAGTATCGTGTCTAAATATTAGGCTAGGCGTTAGGGAACATATTTTTTTTATACAAAATTATTCAATGAAAGAGTATGTTAAAGGACAACTCCACCAAAGTTGATTATTTCTATTTTGGATCGACATTGCTGGTTATTATCACTCACCATTTTATGCATCTTTTGAAGTGGTCACAATGAACATTTGCAGTAATCTGAATTTCCAGTTTTGAATTCCTATATAGTACAGCTATACCTTTTTAGTAATCACTTAATTTTTGTATTAACTTGTATTAATTTCCTCTTAGATTAGAATTGTGAGGCTGAGTGTCAGACCAGAAGCCCTCACAGAGTCTGTCCCATCGCCTGCCTGAGTTTAGTGCAAAAAAACCCTTAAAGTTGTCATATACCAAGAGTGCTGTCAGGATTACATGCAGGAAACTATAGGATTTGGTATTTGACATCTTTACCCTTCAGAAAAGTGGAACTAAAGCCCGAAAATACCTCTGCACCAGGGATGCCACTTTCACAAGCTCCCTCTCCAGAGACTACAGTTTCTCTCCAGCTTCATCCAGGTTCCTGATCCATGTCCTGATTGACCCCTGCACATTCACATGGGAGTTCATTCATTTTGGCACCAAAGTGTGCACAGCTCAGTGTGCATTCTGAAGAAGATTGTGAACAGACAGTAAAGTTTGCTTTATTGCAGAAGACATAGCATGCCTGATCACGTTTTTTATTCTTTTTCTTTAGATTTGCGTTAAGAATGCCACATTGATCCTGAGTTAATGCAGGAAACAAGTGAGCCTCTATGGACATTACAGCTTGATACAGAGTTAATATATCTAGTTTGACACTCAGGGTATACATGTAGTACAAGGAGTGGACATTCAGATTGCTGACTGATTCTTTTTAAATGTCTGATAATTCATCATGGGTATGGGATACTGTCATTTGGTTTTGTAATGGTCTCATCAGCTGGGTAGAACTAGGAATTCTGATTGTACTTCCTGAAGGGATAAAAAAAAAAAGGCATATGACTCATTATAACGAATACCACAGCAGATTCAAATCTGTTTTTGGGTGGATTTGTCTTTTGGAAGACAATCAAATACTTTTTTTTGTTAGTCATACAGCTTGATATATAGTCTCCTGTTCTTCTCCACCTTGCGTTTTGCTGATTCTCCTGCTGCTGTCAATCACAGCCAGAGAGAAGAGAATGAAGGGTGGGGCCAAGCAGCACTCTGCGTCTATGGACACACAGAGCCGGGTCAAGGTCCAGCACACATGAATGCCTCATAGCAAGCAGCTTGCTATGGCGGCACTCAGCAGAAGGGAAGGGCCAGGAGTGCCAGCGGAGGATCCTACAAGAGGATTGGGGCTGCTGTGAATCATTGCACAGAGCAGGTAAGTATAACATGTTTGTTCTTTTGAAAAAAAGGAAACAGACTTTACAATCACTTTAATTGATAGTAAGGTGTTCTAGTGTTCCTCATTCCTTTAATAATTTACTTCAAAGTGCAACATATTCTTTTAGGTGAACTTTAAAGTGTATATAAAACCAAAAGCAAAAATTTAGCATATTGAAGTTTGCCAGTCTCGTGATATGGCGACTACATTAGTTTTAATCTTTCAGATAAAGAACGCCTTCAGTGAGGACAGAAGTTACCTGTTGCTCCTGTCAGAAAACTTTTGTTCTTGTAACTTCCTGTGCACAACAGAAAAAGGTCTGCTACTGTCACCTTGAATATTGTGAAAGTAACTATGTCAATGAGATATGAATACTTGCCTATTTCAGCTGCCTGAACTGCTAAATGCTGCTCTGATGGGAAGAAATTGCCCTCTACAGTCTATTCATAAACAGACACTTCTGGAAGTCTCAATCTCAATGTCCTCCACTGTGCTCAGTGGTTCCTCCCACCGACCCTGCATCACTAATGTGTCTTTTGTAACATGAGGGTTGGTGCTCTGCAGGGAACAAAGGAGATCAGGTCTTCTGTAAACAGGTTTTGTTGGAAGATTTCCCCTTACCAGAAAAGTATTTAGTGGTGCTGGCTACAGGAGAAAGAGGTAGAGCCTACTTTGCAGGTAACTCTTCTGTTGGAATTCTTGAATGACGTAACTTTAACGTAAATAAGTGCTAGATTGTTGATTGTCTTTTTATTAGAACTGTTATTTTTGTTTTGTGTTGTTGATTTAATATCAACATCCTTATTTCAGATATGCCATGTATCTTCACTTTCCAGGTACAAGGAATTGACAGAGCAGCAGCTACCTGGAGCTCTTCCTCCAGAATGCACCCCAAACATTGATGGACCAAATGCAAAATCTGTGCAAAGGGAGCAGAGTCTTCATTCATTCCACACCTTGTTTTGTAGGAGATGTTTCAAGTATGATTGCTTCTTGCATCGTAAGTACCCCCTTTATTTACATATTTGCAAAAGATCTTGAAGTTTTAATCTAGAAATGTAAGCTCTCAGGATGTAATTCTGAAAAATATACTTTTGCACCTTTTCTGTAATAGTTACTCTGCTATGATTTAGCATTGCATTGAACCAATTAAGCACACATTGCTGTTGGAAGGCCACTTGATGCAAATTTGTATTTGTAACACTCCTTAAGGAAATCCTATAACAATTGTTTTTTTTTTTTTTTTTTCAATTGTTTTTTTAAGCTTTTCACGCCACTCCAAACACATACAAAAGGAAAAATAATGAAGCTGCAAATGATGGAAAGCCCTGTGGTCCCAACTGTTACCAGCTTTTGGTAAGATTTGTCCCATTTATCTTCTTTGCATTCTGTATTTTAGGATGGTGATACTTGGGCAGATGTTTACTTATAATAATGATGGGACAGTAAGACATTTGCCCACCCTTAAACAATGTGCACGCCACTGGGGTCTTTCAGGGTCATTTGCATAAACACAGCGAGCACACATTGAATACTGTTTCTTTTTCTCCATAAAAAGAGAGTGACTATTCACAAATATTTTTGTTGTTTTCTGTAGTGCTTTTCAGTGCATGGCCCAGTCGTGGCAAGTGATGTTTAATTTGATTGCCTTGCTTGCTAGCATAAGATGTCTGGTACTGCCATCTTATGACTGTAAGGCCGGCTGCAAAACGAATGTTTTGTCAATTGAAAAACAAAAATGGTGCATACAATTGTGCAATCATTGGTTTCATTTTTCCAGTATGTTGGATCAAACACTTTTGATTGCTGCTGGCACACTAATGATGCGAAAAACAAACGATCCGGCAATCGACAAGAATTTTTGTTTAGGTTTTCGCCATTTCTATGGCATGCATAAGAATATAAAATTGTAGTAAAATGATGGAACCTACAGATTGATGGATCATTGCACAATTACATCTTGAAAGCTGATTATCTGACAGTGATTTGAAATGATTGTGAAACTGAACCAGAATAATGATTAAGTGGACTTCAATGCAAAACCTATGTACTCTTAAACTGTCCCCTTCGTTGTAATTCTAACTAACCTGTGTAGGAAGGATTTATACACTTATTTTTAGGCTGTTCTGGTCACATGATCTCCACTGTGTCAGCCAGCTCCAGCTGCAGGGGAGAGGAGAGAAAGCTTCGATAACAGCTGATAATTCCTGGGAATGTCACCTATAGACTTCAATGGCCAATTGTCTGCAGAGGCTGCTGGCTGACAGAGGGGAGCTGATCATGTGACCAGACTAGAGTGACCTGAAAAAAGGACAGATATACATATCTTTCTTATACAGGTTAGTCCCCAAATAGGTGTTTGGAGGAGGGAGGGGACAATTTTAAGAATAGATAGGTTTTGCCTGGAATTCTACTTTAAAACTGTACTACACGCATATTAACCTATTCCCGTCTGAACCATTCCAATAAACGTTTGGATGGGAGCGCACAGCACCGTTATCTGTGCCCTCTGTGTCCAGTGGAACACAAACCGCTGTTTGGGGCCGCTATGTGAGGTCCCAATTCATGTGATCACTGATTGGTCAATCAGTGATCACATGAACCGTAGTAAACAAGATGTCACTTCCTGACATCATTGCTTACCACTTTTGAATTCTGTGAATGATCACAGAAGTCACATGGTACAAGGCCATTCATCACAATATTTCTCAATGGCTGCAGGAATGCAGCCAGAGAAAAGGAGAAATTATTGCTTTTACAGCTTTTATGGGTGTAAAAGCAATCACAATGTAAAAAAACTGCTAGGTTGACAGTATGTATAAATAATATAAAAACAAAATAAAAATGTAAAAACATTTTTTTTTGAACAATTATAATTATTTTTCTGTATACTGATTTGGGTTATTTTTTTTACCAAAAAGGTAGCAGAATACATTTTGGACAAGATTTATGAAGAAATATTATTTATTTGCAAAATTTTATAAGAAAAACTTGTTTGTGTTTTTTTGTTTTTTTTTTCCAAACTTTTCAGTCTTTTTACCTTTTATATAGCAAAAAAAATAAAAATTCCATTGGTGAATAAATACCACCAAAAGAAAGTTCTATCTGTCTCAAAAAAAATGCTAAAAATTTCATTTGGGTACAGCGTTGCATGAGTGCACAATTGTCATTCAAAGTGTGACAGCGCTGAAAGCTGAAAATTGGCCTGGACTGGAAGGGGGTGAAAGTGTCCGGACTTGAAGTGGTTAAATAGCCATATAAGACATGGCTTAAATGGTGCTAATGCTAAAGCGGGTTATTATTTAAATTTAAAAAAAAAAAATCTGCCTGGTTTTAACCCTTTGCTGCCAGAGATATGTTTGCTCTATTGGTTACATGTTTAAGAAATCATCATTTTAGGCCTGAAGATTACGTAAAACGCCCAAAACGTATGTTTTCTGAAATGGACACCCTAAAAAATAGTGGTAGTTTTTTTATTGTCACACAATATTAGTGCAACAGTTTAGGAAACACAAAATTTCTGTGTAAAATATACTAACCTCAATTTTAGGGCACACAGACACAACTATTTTAGCCACTTTTTACTAAATATATAAGATGTCAAACCTTAAAATTGCATGTACCCTTGACACGGCAATAAACTTTGGTACCATATACAGTATTTTCCATAGGCGACAGGATTAGGATTAAAAAGAGGGTTAACCTTTTGAACTGGAGCTACTCCTAAGAAAATAAATAAATAACTTTAGCGTATCTTAATTTTGGTCAAGTGTCTTACAACTGCCTCATGTAGCATGACTGTGTTTTTAGGAAGGTGCCAAGGAATATGCTGCAGCACTAACAGCAGAGAGGATAAAGACCCCACCAAAGCGCCCTGGTGGTCGCCGAAGAGGCAGACTTCCAAATAGCACCAGCAGACCTAGCACGCCAACTGTCAATGTGTCAGAAGCCAAAGACACCGATAGCGATAGGGAAGCTGGCACGGAGACTGGTGGAGAAAGCAATGACAAGGAAGAGGAGGAAAAGAAAGATGAAACCTCTAGTTCTTCTGGTAATTTTTTTTTTTTTTACTTTTAAGGGACAGCTCATTTTAGCCACATGGAAACAGCTGTGATTGGGTGTACACATTAATTTATTCCAAAAATGCATTGTTTCCTGTAGAAGCAAATTCTCGTTGCCAAACTCCTGTCAAAATGAAGCCAAATGAGCTCCCTGAGAATGTCGACTGGAGCGGAGCAGAAGCATCTCTGTTTAGAGTCCTCATTGGCACCTATTATGACAATTTCTGTGCTATTGCCAGGTTGATTGGGACAAAAACATGTCGACAGGTATTTTTTTTTTAACTTCTGTACTGTTAAAGTGGTTGTAAACCTCTGAAATGAAAAATGAACAAAGCATATCTTTCTGTAGTGTGTACATGTCTCAATACAAAGCACCTAGTGTGGTTCCTATCTGTTCTCTCCTCCCTCTGCTATCTGAATGAGTCACCTATGACAGTCTATCCTGATACCAGAAAATCTTGGGAGATGCCTCTCCCTAGCCCCCAGAAGGTGATTGACAACCTCAGCTGTGCATGTTTCCCTATGAATTTGTGTGTGAGGGTGTGCATCCCTTCCCTCCATCAGGTCTCGGGTTATAGTCAGCTCCCTGCTGTGTGCTCTGCAGTGTGTGATATCAGATCACCACCCCCTGCCTGCTGGAACTCAGAGGTGCTGTGTAAAACATGTGCTTTAGGAGGCTGTAAAGAAGAGAGGACTGCAGATAATCAGGTAATACTTATGTAGGAGGATTTGTTTCATCTCTGTGTATCGAGGTTAGTCACTTCACTGGGTGTATTTAAGGGTTTACACCCACTTTAAAAAACTTTGGTAATCCTTTTAAAAGATAATGTGCACATACCAAAACTGAGGCATTTTATTGATGGGCAGCTTTCAAGGTCTAACACTTTTTTAACCAGTTATAGGCATTGGTACACAGGGCATGTGTAGTCTGTCCTGTCCTTCTGCCCAACAGCTGCACCCCCCCCCCCCCATTTTCTCCTCACACTTGCCAGCAATTCATTTCTGTCAAAAGGACAGCCATAGTGTTGCTGTGTAAATGCAGCAGCTGTAAAAATATGGACTTTCTGACAGTGTTTATAAACTGTACTGACTCAAAATAGAGAGATATAGAGTAACATTGTTATTGTTATATCTACTCTGTTTCATTAGAGAGACCAAGCTTCACTCTGCATGTGATATGTCGGTTAAAGTGGTTGTTAAGGCTCAAAGTTTTTTACTTTCATGCATTCCGTGGATGAAAAACGATCCAGCGATGTGCGCGAGAGCCTAGGCTCTCCGGGGACTCTCCCTCCTCGTTGGCTGAGACTGCAGTGGGAATTATTGGCTCTCACTGCTGTCAGTCACAGCCAGTGAGCCAATGAAGAGAGAGAGGGGGCATGGCTGAGCTTCAGCTTAGTGTGTGAGTAGACACACAGAGCAGCTGCTCAGGAGCAAGCTTGTTTGGGTTCCCCATAGCAAGCTTGCCTGCTTTGGGGCCACTCGGCAGGAGGGATGGGCCAGGAACGCTGGTGGGAGACCCAAGAAGAGGAGGATCAGGGCTGCTCTGTGCAAAACAACTGCACAGAGCAAGTAAGTATGACCTCTTTTTTTAATTGCCTTTAATATCACTTTAAGGCTGCTTGACAAGTAAAAAAAAAAACTTTTTTTTTTTTTTTTTTTGCTTTTAAGCTATGGATAGGGTTGAAAAGATTATAACCCCCATTAATTTTTTTTTGCCGTTGGTGTCTGTATTGGAGAGATTACCTTTTGACATCTTGTACTCAAGACACAACAGGATGATAGAAGAGGTCTCTCCAATGTGACCCAGCTCTGTGTATAATTTGAACATCAGCCATAGAGCTTTGTAAACAGGTTTTTTTCCATAAATATAGTTATGGTTTGCTTGGTAAAAATGGGGCCTAGAGCTCCACATGCTAGCAGGGAATAGTAAATATAATATATTTGCCAAACATAAACCGAATAAAAAATGTAGGTACATAATATAATAAAGAAAAAATATATAAACTACCTAGCATTCCCTATAAGCTTTAGATGCATTTCATTGCTGTATTCAAAATCTGTGTGTTTAAGTATAAATGACCTGCTGTTCCCAATTATTTCTGAGACCCTCAATAGTCACATTCAATTTTGACTTCTGGTAATTCTCATTTGAAGTAAGGTTGAATTTAAAACAAAAACACACCCATCTAGTTTTTATTCAGTCTGGAGTCCTGTTACACATCCCAGAAAGTCCCCAAAGCTGCCCATAATGTGTGGAAAGTCATATGAATATTTATTACTTAGAAACCCATACTTAGGAGAAGCATTAAAAATGTTTTGTATTGGCATCAGTGGTTTACACTAATTTGATTGCAGTTAGTGCTAAAGTAACAACTTTTAATGGTTACAGGTTTATGAGTTTAGAGTAAAGGAGTCAAGTATCATAGCTCCGGTCCTTGCTGAGGATGTGGACACACCACCCAGGAAGAAGAAGCGGAAGCACAGGTACGTTTTGTGATGTGTGGGTGGGATCTCTTTGGTCTGTTGTTCATGGCCAGTGAGATGCTGCCAAACCACAGTTACTAATAAATGAAATTGGTGTTCAGAGAGAAATAGCAGTGGTAAAAATATGTTTGTTAGCTTACTCCGCCACCATTGATAGAGGGTTAGGATTGCTTTAGGAGAGAACTTCTGCTCTGGAAAATTGTTTGAAGTTACTAAATTCCTTGCAAGTTAGGTTAACTTCCCATCATTGTAGAATGATCTCCAGTGAAAGATAAGTTACCTGCCCTGGAATGGGTATATTAGATTTGTATCTTTTCTGCATGCGTCATTGTTTATTTGAAGAGATTAAAAAAAATCATGAAAATGTTCAACAATATTTTTAGAACAGTAGAAAAAAAAAACACCACCGTTTGGATTCATACATTTTCACTGGCACTTTATTCCAGGTATATGCAAAAAGTACAAATATTTGAAAGTGCAGTAGGCCAGCCTAGGCCTTAAAGTGTTACTAAACCCACAACAGTAAAATCTGTTTAAGCAGTAAAGCATGCTTGTTATACTCACTGTGGAACCTAAGGGGTTAATCCTCTGCACTGTGTAAAAAGGCTGTTTGATCCTTTCTTCTCTGCCCCTCCTCTTGTTGAAATGACCAGCTGATACAGGCTGAATCCTAGTCACATGCACATGCTCAGTTTGGTGTGTATTGCTAGAGAGGTTTTTGTTTTCGAGTGCATGTGATCAGCACAGGGCCAATCAGCACTGTCCAGACAGAGGTCAGGGGTTTTACTTCCTCCTAGAGCAGAAAGAAAACTCCTACAAGCTTTAACCGGTGCTCTGCTGAATTCACAAGACTGCTCTAACTGCTGATGACAAAAGGTATTTAGCAGTTTATATTTACTAAAATAATTGCACTTCCATGTTCTGTGTACTGTGGGAGATCAGATATAGTGAATGCAGAATCCTGGGTTTAGTAACACTTTAAAAAAGCTAATACTGGAAACAGCATTGTGCTTTGCAACAAAGGGACTTAGCCAGCCATAGCCTTCAGTGCCAAATCTAGGACTCCCCAACATTCAACTACCCCCACTGACCTGATTTGGGCACAGCAAGCCCTCTGGACAAATCCCACTTATGTCAATACCTGAAAGATAATAGGACAAAAGGATAGAAATATCAGAGCTGCCATTGCTTGTTTTTGTGGGTGTAATTATGTAGGTCACTTACCAGTCTTGTGCATGTTCCCAGTCTGTGAGTCACTAAGTAATTGGGATGGAGTATCAAAATGACAGCCTTAGAATTGACACCTTCAAAAAAAGTTATTCCTTTGTAGCAAATGTTGCAAATACATAGCCCTTCTGGGTACAGGGAAGCATGTTACAACCTCCCAAGTTGCAGTGCTTGGGCCTGAGTGGCCTATTGCAATTCTCAGACACTCTCCTCTAACCAGGAATATGATGTTCTCAATCTGCTAAAATAATTCACACAGATATTGCATGAAGTCAGAACTGCAGACAAAAAAAGTGCTGGGGAATCCAAGGGGAAGCAAGCAAAAGGATAGGGAGGAAGGGGGATCAGCAAACTATGAGCTGATCTTGTACAGGGGAGCGGAAAGAGGAAGGAACGGAAGAGATAATCATGGATCACATGCTTAAGGTTTACATCTCACAGATGATCTATCATCTAAATCCTATAAATCCCTGGGAAATGTAAACTCCACATTTGGTAAATATAGTGTAGTGTATATCATTACTGCACAAGCCATATTTTACTTTATTCAATGATTTGGTAAATATAGTTTAGTGTATATTATTACTGCACAAGCCATGTTTTACTTTATTCAATGATTACCTTTCATTTCAGTTTGCTACAAATTCTTGCAATAGATGCCATTCACTTGGTGGGCATAGTTTGCTTCTTCCTCAACAAAGATGTTATTTTATCATGTATTCTCTGGCTGTTTTGGGTACAGTTTTTTGGAAACAAAAACACCCAGTTTAGTTTTTTTTTTCTATATATATATTTTGTAGACTGTGGGCCGCACACTGCAGGAAAATACAGCTAAAAAAAGGTATGTATGTAGTATATTTGATATTATTAATGTGATCAATTCTATAGACTCATAATGTTGTCAGTGAAATCTATACTGAAGCACATTAAACCTGCATTCAGTTGACTAAAAATTAAATTTAAACAAGCTTCTGTATCATGAGATTAATCGCCTGCGAAGTACGTCTTTTTTTCATATCTTTTTGGGCCAGTAAACATATGGTCTTAGAGCAGATCATTTACAGTAATACATTTAAAGCTGGACTCCAGGTGAATATCTAAATACACAGTTTTTCCTGCCTAAGGATTTGTATTACTTTTCATCCAGTATTGAGTATAACGTTGTCCTGCCAGATGTCACCTGACGTTGACCTGACTCTTCTCTTCTGCAGTAAAAGTGGCTCTGACATGATAGTAGTATAGGATCTGTCATTCGTTTGGTTTATTATTTTATATTTTTTTTGTAGTTGCCTTGAGTTCAGCTTTACTATTGACTTTGTGATAATTTGCCTGTTTGATCTCCTCCCCTATTGTGGTGTTTTTCTTTACATGTCATGATCAAGATCATATTTGAGGAAAAGTGGTGTAGCTATGATTTAATACAGGTCATATGTGCTTCAGCTCTCTGTTGGTTTTATGTTCCTTTAGATGGCTCCTCTAATCATGTTTACAATTACCAGCCTTGTGATCACCCTCGCCAGCCCTGTGATGGCTCCTGTCCCTGTGTGATTGCACAGAATTTCTGTGAGAAGTTCTGTCAGTGCAGCTCTGAGTGTAAGTTACATGAAGATGCAAATGAAATTATGGAATAGACACACTGGTTCTCTATATCTTTACTAAAATATATGAGGAGAGTAAATAGAAAGTATATGATATCGTAGTTTTTTTGGGCTGTTTTTTGCATTTTTAACCATACTAATGTACACAATTTATTAAGGCCAAAACAGGTTCCCTGGATGTCGCTGTAAGGCCCAGTGCAACACCAAGCAGTGTCCATGTTATCTTGCTGTGCGGGAGTGTGACCCAGACTTGTGTCTCACCTGTGGGGCTGCTGATCACTGGGATAGCAAAAATGTTTCTTGCAAGAACTGCAGCATTCAGCGGGGATCCAAAAAGGTCAGTAATACAGAGTAACATAACTAAGTAATTTAGTTTAAAAAAAAAAATCCTACAGTTTCCTTAATGTTAAAGTGTAAGAACAATAAGGTGCTAACAGTCATCTGAAGCAAGCTTCACTTCATTATTTAATTTTACTTCCTCAGATACTGATAAAGGTGATTTAACCACTTGAGTTCCGGAAGGTTTTACCTCCCTCGTGCCTGGTCACTGGTTTTTTGCTATTTAGCATTGCGATACTTTAACTGGTAATTTTGCAGTCATGCAACACTGTACCCAAATTACATTTTATTTAATTTTTTTCACACAAATAGAGCTTTCTTTTGGTGGTATTTAATCACCACTGGGTATTTTTTTATAAACAAGAAAACCGACGGCACATTATGAAAGAAAAACATAATAGTTTACTTTCTGCTATAAGATATATCCAATAAGAAATCTTTCTTCATAAATTTAGGCCAAAATGTATTCTGCATATCTTTGGTGTGAAAAAAAAAAAATCCCAGTAAGTGTATATTGATTGGTTTGTATAAAGTTATGGCATCTACAAACTATGGGATATATGCTGGAATGTTTTATACTTGTAATGGCGGTGATCAGCGACTTATAAGGGGTCTGTGATTGTGGTGGGCAATTTGACACTAACCGACGCTGGCTGGGAAGTACACTAACTGACACTGTCATCACCAGTGACACTAATACAGTGAACAGAGATAATACTATACACTTTCACTATACTAATGACACTGGCTGGGAAGGGGTTAACATCTCGGGGTACTCAAAGGGTTAAGTGTGTACCTAACAAGTGTTAATGTGTAAAACATGCTGCTTTTTACTAAATATCTGTTTGTTTCTTCTCTATGCAAAGCAGGGAGAAGGTTCAAACAGATTGTTCCCTCTGTACAGAGCCCTGTGTGTTTGTCAACACAGGGCTCTGTGCTGTGATTGCACACAGCTGATCAGCCATGAATCATTGGCTGAAACCTGTTGATAAAATCTTGTTGTGTCTAGTCATAGCAGGAGCCGGCAAGGTGGGCTAAACCTGAAAGACACTGCCAATGTACAAGTACATGATTGAGCTGCCCACAGTAAATTGTGGGCAGGCAGTCAGCAAGTGGTTAAGGAATAAGTGCACATACACAAGTTCTTTTTAATGTATAACCTAGCTAATCAAGCATAATTGCACATTTACTTTTTTTTTTTTTTTTCCTTGCTAATAATGTCCTCTAAATCTTCACTGGTTCACTTAGTTTACGTTTCCAGACCAATGCAGCTACCTTCATACCCAGTCCTCTGAATGTGATGCTCTGGTGGTGTATGCTCCAGAGTCACAACTGGTCTGCAGGGAGGACCATGTATGTCTGAAAGTATGCAGTCTTTCTAGTTCTCAGTTACTCAGAAAATGCTAAAACTATTAGCTCTACATGAGAGTCGGGCAACTAGCAATGCAATGAGTAAAGAAGAGCATAACCCCCTTTAAAATAATCACATTTTGTTGCTTTGCAGCCTGAAATGGAAAGAGACGGATTTTCTTTTATCCAGCTGTATTTATTCAATGCAACTTATGGCATCCAATTAAAAGATATAATATCAGCATATCAGAAAAAAAAAATCAAAAACCAAATCACTGAGTTGGAAAAAGGTTACATTGTTAATACCCCCTTGTCAGTATTTTGTTGAACCACCTTTTGTGGACTGCAGTCTTCAAGTCATTCCACAGATTTTCAATGGAGTTTAAGTCTGTTCTCTGACTAGGCTATGCAAGGACCTTCCATACACAGGAAATGTGTTGGCACAGGTCCAGTGTTCCCTAGAGGTCATCATTTGGAAAAAACAGGCTTCTTGGATAAGTCAAATAGGATTTCCTTAGGGCATCAATCAGGTCACACTTCAAGGCAGGCCTTCTAGGATAAGCAGGAAGCAATCCAAGAAAACTCCATGCAAAGACAAGTAGAAAATGGCACCACTGAGTGTAGACTGTAAAATGCTTATTCACAATAGGCAACCTAAATTGTACTCACTTGATAGTTTATTTATTGTTATTTATTTCAGGTACTTGTATAGCGCCGTCAATTTACGTGGCGCTTTACACACACACATATATATATCTTGTACATTCACATCAGTCCCTGACCCTCAAGGGGCATACAATCTAAGGTCCCTAACTCACATTTATACATACACATACTAGGGCCAATTTAGACCGGATCCAATTAACCTACCAGCATATCTTTGGAATGTGGGGGGAAACCGGAGTACCCAGAGGAAACCCACGCAGGCACAGGGAGAACATGCAAACTCCAGGCAGGTGGTGCCGTGGCTGGGATTTGAACCAATGACCCTAGTACTGCCAGGCGGAAGTGCTAACCATTTAGCCGCTGTGCTGCCCATAGCCACTGTGCTGCCCACACAGGTATGTTCCATACCTGTGAGATCCGCCGGGAAAGTTGACTGATAACAAGCACATCAGGTTAGTTTCAGATCCGGGACTGGTAACAAGCCACGGTGCGGATAAACCCTGTATTCTCTGCGTTCGGGGCCGGCTGCAGGTGGACAGGGGACTGGAACAGGAGCTGGGGCTGAGATGGAATGCAATGCTGTGTTGGGCATGTCTGCGTCACCAGAAGTGATGTGATGGCATTTCTGAGCATGTGCACCACGGTGGGGGCACGCTTCTTTGTCAAGCTTGACCCTGTCCACCTGAATCTGGCCTTGAACGCAGAGAATAGAGGTTTTATCCACACAGTGGCTTGTTACCAGTCCTGGATCCAAAACTACCTGATGTGCTTGTTATCAGTCATCTATCATGTGAGTGCAATTTATGTTATCTATTGTGAATAACCATTTTACAGTCTACATTCAGTGGTGCCTTTTTCTACTTGTCTTTGCAAGGACATTCACCTCTTTCTCCTTCAACCACTGTGTGGTCATTTTTGCTGTGTGCTTTGGGTCATTGTCATGTTGGAAGGTAAGCCTTCTTCCCATTAACTACTTTCTGACAGAGGGCAGCAGATTTTCCTCAAGAATTTGATGGTATTTTGCCCCATCTGTTTTTCCTTCTATCCTAACAAGTGCTCCAGTCCAGTGTAGGAATGTTGTCCAATGTAGGAATGGTATTTTTTTTTTGGATGGTGATCTGTATTGGATTTCTGAAAGACATATCATTTAGTGTTGAGGATTGTTTGCTTCAGTTGCACTACTAGGGACTGAAATGCTCCAGGAAAGCTCTTTTCATGCTGAGCTATTCAAAATGACCACAGGTGATCAGATCTGAAAGTCAAATGGCTTTGTGTACCATTGAGAAGGTGATTAGCTACACCGATTTAGTTTACAAATCATTTTTAGCAGGAGCGATCTTTTTTTCCAACTCAGTGATTCTGTTTTTTACTTTTTATTTAATTTTTTTCTGACATATTGGTGTTATATCTTTCACTTTGATGTTATGAATTAAATACAGCTGGAAAAAAAAACTGTCTGTATAGCAGGCTGCAAAGCAACTGTGTTTACTTTAAAGGGTTGATTTATTTTCTATACCCACTATGTAACAAGGCATAGTCTACTGTGGCAGCTGTCTGTAAGCACAGGTTTAAAATGGCAAACTTAATTCTGATCAAACACCAGTTAGAGTGCCTTACAAAATTTCATATCTTCTGAGAAAAAATAGGCTGAAAAGTATCTGGCATCTGTAATCAATCTCTTCCAGTAGTGTGGTAAATGGTTCAAATAAGAAATCTTAGGAAAATAGTGAGGCCCTAACCCCCCAGTCACATCAATCCCAACTTTGAAATCGTGCGACTTACAGTGAAGTCGCACAATTTCAAAGTCGGGTGAGATGCCAATTTCAGGTGCAATTTGCAAGACATCTGACATAGATGTCTATGCAAATCGCACCTAAAGTAGTACATGTGCTACTTTAGAAATCGGTGCGGCTTCGACCAAGTTGGACCCGCACCGATTTGACTGCTCTAATTGGCAATAGGGTGCAACATGGCATACAATTTGCAAGTTGCATGGCATGCATATCACATGCCAAGTCACACCCGATGTGACTGAGGTGTTAAAGTACACCTTCATGAGAAAGGTAAATGGACTGCCATGGCTTGCCTCCTTCTGAGAATGCTAGTTGGTTTGCTGTGCCTGATTGATACGTTTAAATCATAGACTCAGAACAAACATGCTGTAAATGAGAGTAAAGTGTCAGAATTCCTCCTCTCATGTACTGTAGATATTTGGAGACAAAAAAGTACTGAAAAATCTGATCTGTTCTGCAGTTCACAAATCTAACCTATATTGGCTATGCATTGACCATTCACTGTTACAATTTCCAGAAGTGTCTCACAATAATATAGCCTTTGAAAATGTTTGGGTAACAAGCAATTCCACAACACACTGGTGTCAATGTGCCCTAAAGAGAACCCACCAGTATAGAAAAGTAGAAGTTGCTGCTGACTTTGTGTTTTAGAATTGAAGTTTTGGGGTTGAAATGATTATCCTTGTCACACTTCTTTGTACATTACTGACCTGGAACACACCTCTTAGTCACGTTCGGATACCTGACCTGCAGTCCTTTTATGGGTCAGCCTCTAACTAAACAGTAAAGCAAGCATAAGGATGACACACTGGGAGTTTGCACATTTTAAAAACAAATCTGTGGAGGAAACACACATTTCTGTCCTGAGAGATTCCAAGTAAATGTTCCTTCAACTCATGGATTGGACTGACTAGTTCTGATTCTCCATTATTTGGTCCAGTTTTGACAGTAATATTGCCATGTTTGTGGGTTAGAGGCATGTAACAAATACCCTGTCTGTGCTTGCCTCCCCTCTTCCTATAACACTTGGTCCTGAAGCCTTATTTCATCCCCTTTGGCAAAGGGGCCCAGTGGTAGGTAAGGCCTTTTGAATTTTTGCAATAGATGCACGTGATTGGGCGGTATGGCTGCCTTGGCATTAGGAACATTGCAGAAAGTGAGCTGGCCATTTCAAAACATTATTTTTACAAGTGTCTTGGGACATAATCATGTAAGAACAACAAGTCTCATTAACCTTCTATTCATGAACTCCATTATTTTCCTGGCTTAGAAAGAAGGGTAATGCCATTGAATGTGAGCCTTGCAACAGGTGCAGTTTTGTGGTTCTGCTGCTTATGCTTGCCATTTTCATATATTTGATTGTCTGTCTTGCTACTGCGAGCTGCTTTCCTTTATATGATGGTGACTCTGTGACCTGCAATGTAATGTGTTGCATTAGCAGCTGTAATGTTCCATAAAGCATCCCCTCTCCCATGTATGTAAATCTATGCATTAAAATGTAAACACTAACCTGTATAAACAAGAGACTTCTCTACTTTCTTAGCATTTGCTTCTGGCTCCCTCTGATGTAGCTGGATGGGGAATCTTCATCAAAGACCCTGTGCAGAAGAATGAGTTCATCTCTGAATACTGTGGAGAGGTAAGCCAAGATCATATGCACAACTACATGTACACATACGGGATGTAAGTTGTTTAGATCTTGTTGCATGTTTCTGGAATGCGACTTGCTTGTGTTACCCTTATCAGCCACTTTAAAGCGATTCTAAAGGTTAATTTTTTTTTGTAAAACAAACATGTCTATACTTACCTACTGTGTGCCGTGGTTTTGCACAGAGCAGTCTGGATCCTCCTCTTCTTGGGTCCCCCGCTGTCTTTCTTGGCTCCTCCCTGTCTGTCAGGTGCCCCCACAGCAAGCAGAGACTGTCATTCACATTGCTGGATCGCGATGAGCCTCAGGTAAGTATTGAGGGGGTTGGGGGCACAAGATTTTTATCTTCATGCATAGAATGCGTGAAGGAAAAAAACCATCAGTCTTTACCACCACTTTAATGCTTTCTTCATCCAATAGCTGATCGGCTGCTTTGGGCAGCGCAGATTTTTGTATACTGCACAATGGCATTATCATTAGATGAATGCAAAATCATACCAAAATGGGCCTAAGTAGGTACGGTATAGAGGCTCAAGCCTTATTTGCGATTAAATCTATTTGGAGCAGGGGTGGGCGACTGCGGCCCTCCAACTGTTGTTGGACTACATGTCCCATGAGGCAATGTCAGAATGACAGTTCCAAGCATGACTTGCAGAGACATGATGGAACTTGTAGTTCTGCAACAGCTGGAGGGCTGCTGTTACCCACCCCTCTTCTAAAAAATCTAACAACCTTTTATGTGTCAGGAGATAAACTTGTCTTTTTCTACTACAGGGCTGCTTTGCCTGCTAAACTTCTCTTTTGCCATCAATATGAAGTAGATCAAAGCAAAACAGTAATAGTTTTTTTTTTGTCACCATTCATTTTGAATATTTAAAAATGTATAGACTCCTTTTTTTCACCCTTGTTTAATTAATCGTATAATGTTTTAAAGTAGAACTATATGATAGCCCACCCAATTTGGAGTACGTGTTTGTTTCTGACCGGTATACTGTTCACCTTTTTACCCTCTGGCTTCCCCTACCCTTCCCCTTTAACTCAGGTTCCTCAGTCTATGGACACGTGACTTCAAACTATGTATAATGCCTAGCAATTCACCCTTTTAGTATGTTATCCTGTTGACATTACTAAGCATCAATTGGAACTTGTATGACTATGAACCTGTTTACTCCTTTCCTTTTGTTGTCCCCCCACCTGTAACTGTACCTGTTTAAAATTAATAAAAACTATTTGAAATAAAGTAGAATTATAAGCAAAACTTTTTTTTTTCCCCATTTTGGATAGCGTAAGGGAGGGTTATAACCTGTCAGATTTTTTTTTTCGCCATCTGTGTCCCATTGCAGAGATTTCCCTTCACTTTCTGTCCCATAGCCAAACAGGAAGTGAGAGAAAAATCTTGAAATTAAGGGAATTCCTTGGGGACCCTCCAGGTCACCAGAGCTTGTGTCCCCATTGAAAGATTTCCCCTCTTATTATTTTTCTGGGGATAACACAAAATTTGGGGTTTTGTTTTTTACTGTCAATTTCAATGATAATGGTAAACAGGACAAATAGGGTGAATCTCCTTAACGGAGGCACAGAGAGCAATAAAAACTGACAGGGGTTCTAATCCCTCCCCACTTTAGTTGCCTTGCATTTAGTTATGCTTTCATTTTACACACACATGTTAAAAACAGGTGTGCTCAGAACACTTAGGCTGTGTTCACACTACCCTTGTTTGCAAGCGGCAGACAGGCGTTTGGGAAGTGTTTTTACCGTTTCCCAAACGCCTGTGAAAATTCTGCACATTGCAGCACATGGTGCTGTTCACATGGGAACGTTAGCATCGCGGCAAAACGGACGCCTCTGGTTGAGTCAGGAGGAGTTGAAGCCTCCTATTCAAGTCAATGGTGCCGCTCCGCAAACGCCCGGCCGGTGTTTGCGGAGTGTTAACACCATTCAAACTTCATTATAGGCATTTGTGGGGCGTTTTTAACGCTCGGCAAACGCCGCTAAAGCGCACATGTGGCATTTGCGGAGCGTTTAAAAACGCTATGCAAGCGCGGGACCAACGCTTGTCAAATGCTATAGGGGCGTTTGACAAGAGTTGGAAAACAGTCAAGTGTGAGCGAGCCCTTAGGCTGCTGTATTTTTGGAAATCTCATCTCACTTAAAACTACTTGTTGAAGGAAGAGGCCAAATCGAGCTTCATTTTATGCTCTCCAATACATCCAATCACTATCTTTTCGCTTGCTTTCGGGCTCTCTTGACACAAAAAAAAAAAACCCCATCTGGCTTTGTATGAGCAGGCAGGAAAGTGTGTCCACCTCTGACTTTTTCATCTCTGTACATTGTGAATAGAGCTGAATAGCAGATAGAATTATATTTTTTTTTTTAGGCTTGGGCATAAATGAAGATGATGTGCTCAAAATGCTATGTATTCTCTTCCCTACAGATACCGAACTGTACAATAGCTGTGGGTCAGGAGCTTGCTCCTCTTGGTGGAGTCCTTCTACACTGCTTTATTCATATATTAGATTCCTATATTATGTGTGAAATAAAGGTCTAAAAGAGCTTATAATTCTTCTTGGCAACAAATCACTTGTTCTGACATTTTCTACTAAGAAAGGTGAAAGAGAGAGCTCATTGGTTGCTAGGAGGTAAAGCTACTCAATATTAGGCCCTTAGTGAGTGCAATGTGCAGACTTGATGCTATTATAGAAGTAGACAAAGTGGAAAAATGTAAAGCCAGCTGAGTGAGATTGAAATCTTCAGCTTTGCTTTTGTATGCAATGCTTAAAGCGGACCTTCACCCTAATTGTGAAGTTGTCCTCCCCTGCCTCCTCCCCCCTCCCTTTCTCCTGCAATGCAAGTTCTATTTTTTTTTTTTGTTTTTCATTTAAAGCGGTAGTAAACCACATGGAACAAAAAAAAACCTCTGCAGGGTAAAGACATAATGGGCTAGTATGTATCATATACTAGCACATTATGAAGGACTTACCTTGAAACAAAGCCCTCCAACAGAGCGCTGTCACGGCTTCCGTCTTCACCCGCTCTTCCTTCCGGGTTTGTGAGCTCTGGCTGGCTGACTGGCCGAGCCACGATGACGTCACTCCTGTGCATGCGTGAGGGAGTCCCGAACCAAGGCACAGTGCTCTGAAGGAATGGCATACCCATGCAGTGCCTTCAGAGGACATGCACCAAATATCAAAAAGGGCTAATATCTCGTAAATGGTTCACATTTAGGAGATATTAATTTTATCTATAGGTAAGCTTCATTAATAATTTTACCTACAGGTAAGATTATAATAAAGAGTTTACTACCACTTTAAGCATTTATTTGTGCTGCAAGGCAGCGCTTCTGCTCTGCTCACCTAGGCAAGACTTTACCACCAGGGCTGTGAACCTGAGGGCCCTGCAGCACATCTGCACAAGCGCCGGGGGTACCCAGTATTTGCACACATGCAGGTTTTGCCATGCACTTGCAAATAAATTATTTATGTATCAGTGAGTAGAATACCGAGCTCGAAATGTGGAAGGGATCAGGGGTTCTATGTATTATTGAATTATTCTATTACCTTGTGAAATCCAGGTAAGTTATGATTGGTATAATGCAGTGTAAGACTCTGCCGATCTTCAACCAGGCAAGGGATTACTGTTCTAGATAACACAAATAGTGTATAGTGGGAACATTTGGATATTTTTTCTTTTTAAACCGTATTAAAGGTGTTTTAGTACCATTTGGGCTAGCTAAGTGCATCACTCCCACAGAACTGAAATAGAAATGATGTGTTCATGTCTATATGCTTTATTCCACAGATCATATCTCAGGATGAAGCAGACCGAAGAGGCAAAGTATATGACAAATACATGTGCAGCTTTCTCTTCAACTTGAATAATGGTAAGCTTGACAAGACCTTCTAAGCTGCCAAATTGTGGAGCGATGCTTACCCACTTAGCATTGTTGTAGGCTCTAGCTGGATTTTCTACAACCCCACCACCACCCCCACAACTACCACCACCACAAAATAGCAAAAGTGTGATTGGTTCAGAATATGGCAGTATATAGAATACAAATAAAAATGCCCAACCTGGTTTGACAAAACGGTGTTAGTATGTAAATTCTGGTATCATGTGAGCATTTAGCTTGCTAGGACAGCATGCTGTTAGAAATGAGCTGCCTACAGTAGAGAAATAATTGGCATAGTTAGTTCTTCTTTAGAAACAAGTGCTGTATGATGTGACTTGCTCTTTCCTTTAAGTAGTTCAAGACTTTGGCAGTGCTGCAGATGCCCAAAAAACATCATCATAGTACACGACTACATAGTACATAGCTACACATATCCAGTCTTTCTGCCATGCTGCTGGGACTCCTTCCCAGTACACAGCAATTCTGAACTCTGGATTATGCAAAGCTGGCGTTGATGTGTACACAGAACAGCTTTCGCTGTAAAGAGAAAAAAAAAAAGAAGCAGTCTGAGCAGTGGTTATCAACAACACTGTTTTGTCACAAAATAGACAGTTTCAAAGTAGCATTGTTACTTTTGTATCATTCAGTTCATTCATATGCAGATCAAAGGAATTAACTTCCAATATGCAGGTGATGTCTAAAGAAACCTGGCAAGTTTAAAAAAAAAAAAAAAAAAAAAATTTTAATAAAATGTTTTTCTGTGTAACCCCTTGGTTTACTCTGATCATCCCTAATTAAACTTCTTATTCGTCTCCATTCAATTAATATTTTCCTGATTTTTGTTTTTTTTTGTTTTGGTTTTTTTTTTTTGCTTTTTGTTTCGTTTCTATTTCATTAACCATTAATATTTAAACTTTTTTGTTTGTTTTGTTTATGATATCTTTACACATTTAACCTGTATTGACACATTTCATTTAAAAAATTTGTAAATAACTTTTGCAATGCTTTGTGTCAGATTCATAATGTGTCATTTTAAAAGGAAAAGATTATAAAACAAAATTCACTATTTGTTTTTAAACGAACACTGGTCAAAATATGCTTTATTGTCCAAGAATTGTGGGGGGGGGGAATCATTTTAGCAAGGCAACATGACAAAAGGAAAGCTATGTTTCTCCTTATAAAAAAACAAAAACAAAACAAAAAACACTATATCTATTACCTTGTTCTCCTACAGCGGTTGTAAACCTCTAACATGAAATAAGAAGAGCATATTCTTCTATAGTGTGTACTTGTCTCAATCAAGAGATCTGCATGAGTCACTTCTGACAAATTTTCCTGACAGCAAGAGGTGACGGGCGGGAGCGCCAGCACACAGCCTGTGATTAACAGTCTCAGCTCTGTTACCGTGTGCTGTATGAGGTGGGGTGTCCTTTTCCTCCAATCAGCTCTCCTCCATGAGCTCTGCAACTAAGGCTCCGGTCCCCATACTTTCTGGAAGCTCAGACAAGCTGTATAAATTACATATTTAGTGCACAGCAGCATACTGCAGAGATTCACTACTCACATCCATCTCTTGGACTCAATATATCTATTGGAGACTTAGTAACTTGGCCAGTGGGTCACAAAGCAACCTCTGATATATATATCTTAAAGGGATTGTTAAGTAAAGATTAAAAAAAAAAATAGCAAGTTATAGCTGCCTGCTCTGTGCAAGGGTTTTGCACAGAGCAGCCCTTATACTCTTCTTTTTGGCTCCCCTGGCTCTCCCTGCCCTTCCCCTCTGTCCCCCGACCCCACCACCCCTGCCTTTTGCTATGGGGGCACTCGAGCTGGCTTGCTCCTGAGCCACACTGTGTGTGTCCACTTATGGAGGGTGGCTCGTCCCCATCCCCTCTCTCTCCTCACTGGCTGTGATTGGCACAGCTTGAGCCAATGAGGAGAGAGAGACCCCAGAGAACCACTGCTGCCATGCACATCGCTAGATTGAGATGGGGCTCAGGTAAGTATAAGGCGGGATGGGGGAGGAGTTGCACCCAGAAGGCTTTTTAATAAACCTTGAGCCTTTAGAATCACTTTGTTATTTACGTGGAATTGTCAGCAATGTACTTGTGCATTCTTCATAACCATTTGTCTCTCTCTTAGATTTTGTAGTTGATGCAACCCGCAAAGGAAACAAAATTCGCTTTGCGAACCATTCTGTGAATCCAAACTGCTATGCAAAAGGTATGTGGTAAAGTGTGTTGGTGTTGAAGGGCCTATGTATGTGCACATTACAAGTAGAAAAAAAAGACTGAACATCTTGAAAAATAAAATTTATTTTATTTTTTATATAGATTTTTTTTTTTTCTCAAAATGTTCAGGCTCTTTTCATTTTATATAATAAAAAACCCAGTGCTGGTCAAAAATGATAAATTTATTTGGGTAGTGTTGCATGACTGTGCAGTTGCTAGTTAAAGTAGCGGTGCTGAATAGCAAAAGATTCCCCAGTCATGGAAGGGGTAAAACCTTCCACAATCAAGTGGTTAATGATATGACTGGCTGTTCATCTTGCATAGTATTACTGTACAGTAGTTACAGTGCCTTATTTCACTGTAAATTCAAGTCTTCTAGATAGGTCTGAATAGAAGCCATAGCCTCTGGCTGAGATCATATCACAGCAGTTTTGGCACGGGAAGGTCAAGTGATTGCAGTGTAGCCTCTAGAGAGGGAGATTATATGCCTTTGTAACGTACAGTAATGGAAATGGTATATAGAGCAAGCATGGAATAATGTACAAGCAGCGTCAAATTGCTCGATGTATATTTACAAGAAATAAATTCCTGCCCTCTGATGACTTTACCTGCAGGCTTTCTAGCTCCTGAGAGCCATCCTATGTCAGTCAGCTACGTTTTGTGAATTTGGCCTGCACGGGCATAATGTACAGTTACAATGTAGAACCAAAGAAATGTGCGCTGACAAATACAAGTGGTTTGCCTGATCGAAGATCTTTTATTTCTGTTTCAGTAATGATGGTGAACGGTGACCACAGAATAGGAATTTTTGCAAAAAGAGCCATCCAGACAGGTGAAGAACTCTTCTTTGACTATAGGTATGTATGGTGTTTGGGGAATAGCTAAAACGGTTACTTTTTTGTAAACAAAAAAACATTCTGTAACTGCAGACATATTAAAACTACTGTAATGGGAACATTGTGTACTCTTTAATCTTAGAGAAAAACCATCAACCAGTGATTGATGATGATGATTCACCTTTCTCTAACGTGAGTCTGTAGTTTGCGCATGCAGGGCAAAGCATCAGGTTTACTCTAATTCAGAGCACCACGGGTACATAAACTACCTTTCTTTTACTCTTGCGCTGCATGAGTACACCCCTCACTGATGGTATAGTCCAGACCAGGATTGTGGACCGTTGAACAGCCACTGCTGGTGTACTTGGGTGGGTTGTTGGTCTCCCATGAATATCCTAATCACCTGAGACTACAGAAATTGTTTGTGCACGTTGTACATTTTCACCAGATTGTGGTTCTATGTTAAAAAAAAAAAAAAAAAAAAGCATACAGAGCCCATTAATTTTTGAACCCCTGAAGGAAGGATTTCATTATGACTGTAATTGTAAATAATGGATGATTTTTAGTAATTGCATTTTGATCTTACGATCATTAGAATAAAAACATAGGCTGGCCATACACTATACAATTTTCTTACAGTTTTCTGCCCAATTTCCTTTAGATTTACCTTCAACTATGTAGTGCAAGAGCCTGCCTAATTGGATATAATTGAAAGTGTTATTAGTTTTGACCTCCTATTATATGGGTTTTGGTAAATCTAAACCAAAAGTCTCAAGAAAATTGTATAATGTATGGCCAGCCTTACTGAAACTGAGCACGTCTGTTTCTCATTCAGACTCGTTAGCTGGAAAACGGAGATTCAGGCTGGTAGGACTAGGAAATCTTCCTGTTTTCTGCAGCAACTGTGTGGAAGGAATTTTGGAGTTACCTTACCTTAGTTGCACTCATCTCAAGTACAGAGTTTTAGCATGTATGCTTTCTTAACATTTTAAATTCAATTTGTCTTTTGTTTTTGTTTTAGATATAGTCAAGCTGATGCTCTGAAATATGTGGGTATTGAGAGAGAAATGGAAATCCCTTGATTCACCAGCTACCTCCTCTTACAACCCATGCCTTACCTTCTTCAGGAATTTCTAATACTGGCTCAATTTTAGCTACAAGAAAAAAATGAGTTGAAGTTCGGAATTTACTGAGTACTGTACAAGTAATTTATAGTGATGTCAAAAGAAGATCAATTATGCTTTTTTTGCCAGCTGCAAAACATTTTGTACTGATGAACTTTTGGCAATAATGTATTGTGGTACATCTCCCACCTCAAATAAAATATACTTGAACTTCTTTATCTTCTGTGTGACTGACCTAATCTATACCATTTGATGAATGGAATCTTTTTCTGCTTGGTTGTTTGAAATGTTAAGATTTCAGAGTGACTGTACAAGTAGCCCTCCTTCTTCACATCATATAGAAAAGCTCCTCAATGAAGTCAAAAAGGATCACTTTGTCCAAGTCACTTCAAGCAAGATGATTTGGCCAGTACAACATGAAGTGACTTGAGGGATTTGTGCTAGTACATTTTTAAATCCAAACGCTGGCCGAAACTGTGTAAGGGTTAGAAGTTCTGTCAACCTTTTTTGCTATGTCTGCCAGCATAAAGTATGTACAAGGCAGGGGCAGGTGGACTGACCATATGGAAACTCGGGCACTGCTCAAGGGCCTGGAGTCAGTAGAGGGCCCCATGAGATGCCCCTGGTACCTTTTTCATAGGCTTTTTTGAGTTTGGGCAAGGACACAGGGGCCCCATGATCCCCTATTGCCCGGGGGCCCCATGAGTTGTCAGTCCGCCCCTGGTACAAGGAGTAAAAATATAACACGAAAAAAAAAAAATACTATTTTGGTCTAGGTCAATTTTAAGACCGCTGACATGTTCAGGATATCGCCAGATATAAAACACTATCCAAGTGAAACTGATAATGTGACAGAATTCTATACTGACACTTATAAAATCCTGGGGCTGCTCCTAAAACAGATATGTATGGGAATCCTGGTATGACTAGAGCAATTTTTAGATTTCAGACAGATAAATCATACAGCTGAACCAGCACTGACATATCTGTCACTATTATGAGTGCACTAGCAGTTGAATGGATCACAGCAACTTTTGCTTAGATTAGCAGGAAGCATTCCCTTCTGCTCCATTCATTTTCTTCTCTTCATACCAGCTTCTGCAATAGTCTATGTAGTTGTGTGTCTCCCCTGTACCCCATCAGGGAGCTGTGCGCATGCTACGTTCTCCTGCAGTCAGTGACATGCCCTGTTGGGGGAATGGGACCCAGTGAGAAATAGAGAGAGGGGTGGTGGCTTCAGTGCAGGCTGTACCCTCCTACAGGGAGTGCCTATAATTTAGGCTTCAGCCTACGACGGATCTACAGTCAGCACTGACGGAAATAAAAATACAGGGAATGACCCTGGAGCTAACTTTTTCCTTTTTTTTGGCAGTGTCCAATCAACTGCTGCATATAACCTAGGGTTAGAGATCAAGGACCCTGTGTAATGTATGACATGCTGGATAAAAGAGGGGTTATACGAGGGCTAGCTTACAATTTTTCTCTTTGCAGGCCAGTTCAAGAACATGTTCCTGTACGACTCAGTTTGGTGCGGTTTTCAGCCCATTCTTTTGAATCACTGGAAATCACCAGGAGTAGTAGATGCACCGCACCAGATCACATGGTACTGCAGTACCACACGATCCCGTATAGGTAAACTGCATTTGTGATCTGCGTTTGGGTGTAGTTAGGATTACATTGATGCCCGCAGCAGATCACACAGCCAGTGCATTTTGAACGCAGTACAGAAAACACGCATTGTGTTCTGGTGTCAACGAGCCCTGCTAGTGTCCGAACATCCTGTAGATGACAGTATAACCCAAGTACATCTGAATTTGTGTTCCGTAATGGACAAGAAAAGGTTAAATTATCTCAAAAATGTACTGTAACCACTTCAAGTCCAGACACTTTTACCCCCTTCCTGTCCAGCCCAGTTTTCAGCTTTCAGTGCTATCACACTTTGAATGACAATTGCGCGGTTATGCAACACTGTACCCATATGAATTTTTTAGCATTTTTTTGAGACAGATAAAACTTTATTTTGGTGGTATTTATTCACCACTGGGATTTTTTTGCTATATAAATGAAAGTCCAAAAAGGTTGAAAAACGTTTTTCATATAAAATTTTGCAAATAAATAATCTTTCTTCATAAATCCTGGGCAAAATTTATTCGGTTATCTTTTTAGTAAAAAAAAAAATAACCCAAATTAGTTTATAACCAAAAATTATAATTTTTCAAAAAAAAATTTTGTAATTTTTATTTTATTTTTTATATTTGTTTTTGCTTTTTTTAAAACATATCACAAGATCACAAAAGGCTCTTACTCCAATATCAATGGATATCCTCAGTGGTCCTTCCGTGGACCCCTCAACAGGTGGGTATGTAATCAGGATTCACTGGGCAATGACATCAACTAAATACACCCCTCATCAAGGACCATGATGGGTGAAAAAAGAAATCCTCATAGTGTATTTCTTAGTAAGTCATCAACTTTTAATAAGAAAAAAAAAAAATGCCCACTCACATTTAGTAGCATATTTTTCCAGTTCACAACACTGGCAGACCTCATGCATCGGTGTACTGCATGGGTTTAAAGCTCATCCAGGTGTACTAAGATGGCGGCCGTACTGAATGTACGTCACCGCTAACCGGAAGCTGCGTCACGGCGTATCTACGCGTTGCGTCACTAACACGTGACTTCGTCAGGATATCGCCATTGGTGCTCAGCTCATTAATAAATATAGGGAATCTCCCATTAATCTCCCAGAGGTGTACTTTAGAACAATTAAGCGAATGATAACAATATATATGGAAAAATAAAAAACCTAGGATATCATATGAAGTGCTAAGTAAAAATAAAGAAAAAGGGGGGTTGGGAGTACCAGATTTTAAAAGATATCACAGAGCAGTTATTTTAGCAAGAATTTTTGATTGGATGCATAACTCAAAGAGTAAACATTGGGTCACAATAGAAAATACACTTAGTAGAAAAGATTTGAGTGGGAGTGTGTGGGTGCCAGCACAGTTTAGAGAATTAGGGGAGAACACGAGGATTGTAATAAGGGAGTGGGATAAAATGCACAAACAGAGGAAATGGGATTTTAATTCCTTGCTAATGCCACTAAGAAACTCAGAGTTTTTTCCCCCAGGTAAAGAGGAAATCACAGGCAGATGGATTAAAAAGGAAGACGCCCAGTTGAGAGATATAATGGAGGGGGTAAAATTAAGAACATTGGAAGAATTGAAAATGGAAGAGGGAAAGATTTTCACTACGATAGATATATGGAGATATAATCAACTGAAACAATTTGTGGAGAAACTGACTAAGCCCCTTAGAACTAGGAAAGACTGGAACGTATTTGAGAAATACTTAGAAGCACGAGGGGATGGGAAACACAGCACTGCCAAAGCATATAAAGCACTCACTGATTTAGATAGTAAGTCAAAACTAAAGTACATAGGAAAATGGGAAAGGGACTTAGGAGTGGAATGGGAAGAGCACACACAGAGAAAAATATATAAAAGGGTACACAAAAATATAAGCATGCGTGAGGTGGAAATGAATTTCAAATGTCTGACAAGGTGGTATGTCACACCGATGATTGAGCACAAGATGAGTGGGGGAAATCAACCTTGGTGTTGGCGAGGATGTGGAGGGTTGGGCACGATGTATCACATATGGTGGGATTGTTTAAAAATACAAGTATATTGGAAAAAAGTTCTAAATCAAATTAGGATCATTACTGGAACAGAGATCGGACTGGACCCTGAAACCTGTCTTTTTCATAACTCAATATCTGAGAATAAATATAGAGAATTGGGTATAGGGAGTTATCTAAATGCAGCACAAAGTTTGATCCCCAGGTTTTGGCGCAAAGTTGAGGCACCGAGAGTAGAGGACTGGATAAATAGTCGACCAGATCACGAGATTGGAAAAACCTTATTATATGCAGGCGGATAGGAGCATATTGTATGAAATGGGAGGAATTTAAGGTAAAGGTAAAAGAAGGTACTGAATAAGTAAGAGCAAAGAAAGGGGAAAGAAAAAGGAGAAAATATAGTAATTTGTCATTCTATCTTCCAATTCTTTGTATCCATAGGATGTGAGATACAAGCTGATCAGATAGATGTCATGGGTTTAAAGGAGGGGGTGGAGGGTGGGTTGAAAAAAAAAAAAAAGAAAGGGGACTAGGGGGAGAAAAAGCTACGAAATAAGGGTTGTATGAGATTTTGGTATGTTGTATTTTCTATCATGAAACTTTGTATTTTGTATTGGTTTGTTTGAAAATGAATAAATATTTAAATTAAAAAAAAAAAAAATAAATATAGGGAATCTGCCAATTATCAGCTGGATTTACTTTGTCTTCCTAATTGCCTGCCTGCGGCCATTTTATTGGAGTCCAGCAGTTCCCCACAATGTGACTATGGATAATCTCCATTGCTAGTATGAAATGACTTAGAAATACCGATCCAAATGTAAAGTCTCGGTCAGCAGCCATACTACTATTATCGAGTATTAGAATATTATAAAAGTAATTTGAATTCTAGTAGCGCTGCACTATAAGATGTTTATTTCAGCTTACTGTATACGGTATCAGTTTGGAGTGCTAGCAGCTTGTTGTTATAGTTATCCCATAGAGCGCAGGAAGATTATACACTGTACACTAGCTTAATTTTAAAAAGTCCAGTGCAGGCATATGCAAAAAGTGCAAATACCGTTCGTGTGTATTAACAAGTCCAGCAATAAATTGTGTCCGTATGTAAAACCATCCACCAATCCAAGTGCTGTTCTATATTTATTGCACCTTTCTGATGTCACTAATAAAGTGCTCTTCCGCCACATAATAGCGTAACTGAACTCACCAGAGAGATATGCTGGTCAGATTATAAACCAGCAAAACCGCATGTTATAGGAGTAACGATCTGCAGTTCTATCTCCAGAGGCTTTTAAAAACTGCATCACACTATCCCATATCTCATGAGGAGAGAAAGAAAAATGGAGCAGCCATAGTGTAAAACCATTCAATCTGTTAATTCAAATAAAAGCACTAAAGCCACTCACATAGACTTGTGTCAGAAGTGATCACGCATAAAATCGTAAAGCTGGTTAATCCCCGGCCATACTCTATTGATCGCAGAACAACCGCCATGTGTGGTGACGTCACCTCCCAGCCCTGCCCTACGCATTTCATCACTTGACATCCTCTGAGATTGAGATTTTATTTGCAGTATGCTGGATGATATATAATTAGTTGCACTTTATTTTATGTCATATGGTTGCACAAGACACTTTGCCATTAATCACATATATGTGCTCTAATATTAAATAATAAGATAGTCTACATGTCTGTTTTTTGCACTTTAGCCAGGAATGTTCTATAATATGAGACAATAGTCTATATCTTTCACATGGTTGAGGGGGACGGAAGTATATATGGGTAGCGCTGTTCATTTTCTTTGACAATTTATTAGTGGATGGTTATACCATGTAGGACAGCAGCTACTTTGTTAGTTTTGTTTTTGAACAAGTGTAAAGGTCTGAAGCACAGTCCTATACAATATTTTGTACACCCCAGAGTACACTGGAAGTACCTGTGACCAGTGAAAGCGATGACAGTTCAGCGCTAGAAGGCAGTTTGACAGGTAAGTCTGTCATAATGTGCTAATATAAGGCATTTATTACTGTTAACTTGTGCTCAGACTATTCACATTAATTAACTAGATAATGTGCTCAAACAGTAAAGGCACTTTAAAACAAGCCCTAGTAACCTCTGTAGCTATGTTGGGTGGAGAAATGTGTCTTCAAAGTTCACAAAAGAGGCACTGAAGTCCCAGCTCATTTCTACTTTTGTTTCAGGGGCGAGCAGATCTTGGTATCATGCCAGCCCTCTACTGTACGCACACAGCAGGTATTTCAGTAAGGCTGCTTTCACATTGATCCTTTCCTTTCAAAAAGCTGAAGAAAAACATGTATTCCTATGAAACTCTTCACACTGATCTGTTGGGGGTCCAATGCGTTTTTCAAAGTCATGCTGCATTTTTGATGTAGAAAGCAAAAAAACACCTCCCCGTTGAAATCAATGAAAAATGCACATGCGTTGTGGTTTTGAGACACGTCCTTTAACCCGTTCATGCCTAAGGGTAAAACAAATCCTTAATGCCTAAGCACAATTTTGCAACGTTGACATGTGTTAGTAAAACCGTACATATCACAACTACTTTGTACATCCAGGTGAATACCTTTTTCTTTTTTTTTTTTTTTTTTTTTCAGGACAAATTGGGCTTTCATTTGGTGGTAAATGGTAATGGATATATCCTGTTTTTTTTTCCATTATCAAAGGAAAACTGGCCCAAAATAAAAAAGATTTTTTGTTTTTACTATTTAGCGGTGTTTCTTTTTACTACCGTAACCTACCACCAAAGAACACCCCAAAATACATTTTCCAGCTCTTGAAAATTGCAGCGATACATATATGTGTGTTATTTGTTGCTTGCACCCGTAGTAAAGCCCAGAAAGAATAGTGCACATTTTGTTTTTTTTACCTAAAACACACTGACACCAATAAAAATAAAATAATCCTGACCTTTGACCCAAACACTAACCCTGGTACTGAACTAGATCAAACCTTGATCTAGGTATTTGTTAAAAAGAAAGGAAAAGAGATAATTAAAAATAAAGAACATTTTTTCCCTGTATGCAAGGAGTTAGATGCAATGTATCTCTCTCCTCCATTGACAGAAAAAAAAAAGGGGGGGGCAGGCTGTACAGTGACTGATCACTGTGATAATGTGACAATCAGAAGCTATCACAGCGATCATGTGACCCAGAGTCCCAGGTCCTGATCGTTAGAGCAGCACCCGGGGCTCTCAGTAACACCCCAGTCTTTGTGCTGGGTGCGTGCTCCCAGCATAATGGTAGGTACACACATAGCAGCCCCACTGAAAAAAAAAACAGTTCTGTGAGGCTGCATATTTTTGTGATGTTGGTGCCAAGGAGTTTAAAAAACACCACAAACGCTGTAAAAGCCCAGCAAAAATGCATATGTGTTTTTGCCATGGATCAGTGTGAAAGTAGCCTTTGAAACCTCTTTGTTGTGGTCTTTGAGGATGAATTACTGCACAGTATATAGATCTAGAGAGCAGAGTGAGGGCGTTTATGATTTGTAAGAAGATGTAAATATCTTAATGTCCATAGTCTGGGCACAGGTGCACTTTTAGGTTAGCTAATTACCTGTCAAGTGTACCCTTTTGCTTCAGATCTATTTCAAAATATGTAGCAATGGCAGCCCCCAAGGATCTCTTAGAAATTATTTCCTTAAAGGCTTCTCAGCAGTCATATGTGGTACTTCTAATGGCTCATATACACGGAGCGTTTGGAAAACTCTTCTGAACGATGGAAACTGACTGCTGGAAAACATAGGTTAAAAAACATTTAACCTATGCGTTTATGTGCATTTAGAAGCATTTTTAAAAGATAACCTCAGGAGACCTTCCCAAATACCCAGAATGCACTGAAAAATAGTAAATAATTAACTATTCCAGACATTTTGAGAGAAATAGAGCAGAAGCAGAGAGAGCAGTTTGTGTTGAGATGAACTGTCTTTTCTGGTTGTATTCACTATGGATCCCATAATAATGCAGCACCTTCTACCATTTTTTGCTTCACGCAAAACCTGGAACGGACTGCGCTGGTGTACTAGGTCCATTAGAATACATGGAAAAGGCAGTGCATGCATTTCTGATGGAAAAAAAGGCTCTGGACAGGATCTGGATATGGAACAGTTAAAAAAAAACTCTAAAACCGCAAATGCTTATAAACGCAGTTAACCACATTTACGCACGTTTGAAAGCCGGAAAAATCTACTCCCGAACGCAAGTTTGGTGCGTTAAAAAAAAATTACTGTAAACGACATAGTGTACATGGACACATAGGAAAACATTAGGGAGAGTTCAGGGGCTGCTGAAAAAACCGCTCAACAGCTCCTGAACGTCAGTTTATCAGCTTCAGTGTACATGAGCCCTAAGGCTGACATCCAAATGAAAGTCACTTTGTTACTTGGGTTAAGGGTCCCACACAAAATGTTCAATGATGTGACCCAGTCCTCTGTTAAAGAGAACATGTTATAAGAGAAATGTGGTGGCTGCCACTGTTCACCTTTTCTTCTGAAAATGCTAGCTGCTTTGCATAATACTTCACACGACTTTGATGCTTAACGAGTATGCATGTTTGGACAATTAAGCAGATCAAGATAGTTAGAATCTCAGAGTCAGCGAAACCACTTGTTAGTACAACACAAGCATTTTCAGAAGACGCTACGGCACTACATATTTACTAAATTTATATGCCAGTACCATGCAATTCAAGCTACAGCCCACACGACTTTATCCTGGTACACATGCAGATTTGGCATTACTTGAAGCTGTATCACCCTCACATGAAAAGCTTGCTAATCTGCCCTGGGGATCCACTGCTCATCCCCCTCTCACCACTGCTATCCACCAACACTGGACAAAGGAGACAGCAACTCAGCACAGAGGAGAGGGGGTATGACAGGCAGTGTGTACAGAGCCAGCATAACTCCCTTCCCACCCTCCATCTGTCCATAGCACGTGGCTATACATTTATTTCTTGATGCCTCCACTCACTGTATATTGCAATGCCTTCAGTCACAGCTCCAGAGGTCAAAGTTTACAAAATGTTTTCCTATAGTGCGGTTTTTTTTTGCCTTCCTCTGGATCAACTGTGGGTATAGAATTATTTTTTTTTTTTTTACTTTTATGGTTGAACTGGATGGACTTTTGCCTTTTTTCAGCCAGACTATGTAACTATAGTACACTCACATTATTAATCACAGTACCTTCTGTTCAGGTGTACACTTGGGTCTCCCTACGGCGCCAACTGCTCTGGAAAGAACAGCAGCTGTTTTATCTCATGTCCTCGGCAGAACGTACTATGATTAATGAAAAATGTTCATGTAGAAGTTGACCTCAAAAGCTGTGATGGAATGGATTACTTAAGATACAGTAAGTGGAGACATCAAGAAAAATATAAAGCATTTGCTTTGGATGGATGGTATTTGGGACATATTTAGCACCTGCTTGCCATATGGGGCTCAGTCTTTCACTTCAAAATAGGGAGCGGAGAAGAGATTAGGAGGAACAGGGCTACAGAATGAAGAGGGGGTGGGGGGCTCAGTGCTGGCTGTAACGCTCTTATAGGAACACCCATAATTTAAGCTTTAGAAAGGGGGGGGGTGTATATCCAGCACTGACAGAAATAAAAATATTTTATTTGAAAACCCTTGCACAGTGAATCCCCTTGGTTGGGGGGGTCAACAAGCTTCTTGTGGCGATACCTCTTCGCAATGCCAGTTTTGGGCTACAAAATGAAAATCGGAAAGCAAAAAAAGGAAATAAATTGCTGTTTGTTCAAGTACATCCAGTAGATGGCACCATTACACTGAAAAGGAGAAACCGTCTATAAGGCAGTGTTTGTGGACAGCCCTCCCAATTATTAATTACTTTGTTTCCAATAAAGTCAGCTGTTATGGCTACACACACAGAATGTTAGACAACTGTGTGCTTCCAACCTTATGGCAACTATTTGAGGAAGATACTTTTCTGTTCCAGCATGACTGTGCTCCTGTGCACAATGCCAGCTCCATGAAGACAATGTTTGACAAGTTTGGTGTGGAGGAACTGGAGCATCCTGCAAAAAGCCTTGACCTCATTGAACACCGAAGAGATCTGAGCCAGGTCTACTTATCCAACATCACTACCTGACCCCACAAATGCTCTATTGACTGAATGGGCACCAATTCCCACAGACAATAATTTATAGAAAGCCTTCCTCCAGGAAGCTGTTATAGCTGCAAAGAGAAGACCAACCCTATATTAACCGCTTGCCGACCCGCTGCAGTGTTTTTACTGTGGCAGGGCGGCACCTGTACCACGCGTCTTTTAACGTCGCTGTGCAAAAATAGGTAGGGGGCGCGCACCCGCCCTACCTGTCCCGCCGATCATGGCAGCGGGTGTCCATCACCGGCTCCCGGCATTGGCGATTACAAGTAATCACTGACAGATAACACGGCTGCAGTGTTTACATTGCAGCTCTGCTATCTGTCAGTTCAGAGCACATTGAACCTGAGAGAAGACTTTATCTCTCAGGATCAGCGTGTTCCTGTGAAGTACACACCCCCGCCCCCTAGTAAAACACTCCTCTCACATGGTTAACCCTTTCTTTACCTAATAAAAGTTAACCCCTTCCTCCCCAGTGCCATTAGTACAGTGTCAAGCGTTTTTTTTTTTTTTTTGCACTGATCACTGTATTGGTGTCTCTGGGGATGTCAGTGACCCCAAGTCAGTTCCCCCCCAGTGTCAAAATGTCTGCCGCAGTCCCGCCATAAGTCGCTGATCACGGTCATAAATCGCTGATCACTGTCATAAGTCGCTGATCGCCATTATTAGTATAATAAAAAAAAATCCCAGTATCTTTCCCGCCATTTGTAGACGCTATAACTTTCACGTAAACCAATTAATTTACACATATTGGGATTTTTTTTTAAGTAAAGACATGTTGCAGAATACATTTTGGCAGAAATTTATGACTAAATTTGATTTTTTAATTTTTTTTACTGGACATGTTTTATAGCAAAAAGTCCAAAATATTGATTTTTTTCTCAAAATTGTTGGCCTTTTTTATAGTGCAAAAAAGAAAAAACCGCACAGGCGATCAAATACCACCGAAAGAAAGCTCAATTTGTGGGGAAAAAAAAAAAAGGATGTAAATTTTATTTATGTACCATATTGCATGACTGCGCAATTATCCGTTAAACTAGAGCAGCGCTGAATGCAAAAAAATGTTGTAAACTGCAGTATCTATACCATAGTTTGTAGATGTTATAACTTTCACACAAAGCAATCAATGTACACTTTTTGGGATTGTTTTCTACCAAAAACATGTAGCAGAATACATTTTGGCCTAAATTTATAACTAACTTTGAGTTTACTATATATTTTTTAGAGCTGAAAGTAAAAAATAGTTTTTCTTCAAAATGTTGGGTCTTTTTTTTGTTTATAGCGTGAAAAATAAAAAGCGCACAAGTGATCAAATACCACCGAAAGAAAGCTCTATTTGTGTGAAAAAAAGGACGTAAATTTCGTTTGGGTGCAGCATTGCATGACCGCGCAATTATCAGTTGAATTAGTGCAGCGCCGAGTAGCAAAAAGAGGCCTGGTCAGGAAGGGGGGTAAATCCTCAGGAGGGTAAGTGGTTAATGTCCGTAGTTTTGAAATGGGATGTACAAAAGCTCATACATAATGGGCAGATGTCCACAAACATTTGCCAATACAATGCATCTCTCCAACCATTCATTTCTAGGAATCCCACAAAGGGTTAAAACGTGCATATCTTGCCATTGTGTGACAATGAAAAAAGCATTGTAGATTTCCTTACCAAAAGATGGTCTCTGTAGGACGATTCTTAGCTCATGGTCCCATTTCAGAGGGGTTACCAGCTGAACACAACTCGTACAGAAAGGTTTGAATTTTTTTTTTCCGGTTTTATTTTCACACATTAAAAAAATGAAACACACTATACAAATGGGATTTCATAGCAGATTACATTAGGTCCATTCCATACTCTAGGTCATTGTGCTGCCAATATATTTAGAACTAGCTTCATTGACATCTGGTGCCTGTACAGCAAAATTGGACTGATTTAAAAGGAGGGAGGTGGTAGCATGCAAACATCAGTTTGGGTACAGGCTCCCCTCAGTTCTTAAATTAAAAGGGCTTAGGTGTCCATATATCCATATTTACATGCTTGAAATGGTGGCAGTCCCTGGGCTGGCGTTTGGGAGTCCTGTTTCTGGGTTGGTAAAAAGAGTCGGACCAAGTGGCAGCAATTCAGCTCCTATGAAGTTCCTTTGTGTCACCATTCTTTCCATCATATCACTTTCACTATCTGCTGAGTGTCACACAAATGACATTTATCCAATCAGGCAATTTCTAAATAATAAGTATAAAATTTTCTTTTTTCTTATTCAAGCCAGATAACTGTATGTGTCCTTTTCTCCATCCACGCGCTCCAAGTACTCCTTTTCTATAAGGATGTCGATACATTTCTGGGGAGAAAGAAAAAACAGTAGTGAGAAGCCATTTCAATACAATCATCAGACAAACAATTCCAGGACAATGATAATATAAGAAATAGAGGAAAAACAAAAGCGCCACAAACTAAATAAAATGAAAGCTGCATTCCTAACCAAAAAAAAAGGTAAAAATGTGAATAAATCAAAGAGTGCGCTAAATATAAGTAAATACAAAAATTATTAGTTTAAAATGATGTCCGTGATAAAAAAATATATAAAAGTCCATCCACCATCACAAAGTAATTAAACAGTTCTGAAATCTTGTGAATTTATTCACAATTCCAGGACAATACAAAGAAATGACATTAGGGTGTGCAAAGTGGCCCATTTCTAAAGTTGTAGTCTTGGAGAAGGTAGTATGGAAGGTGCACACAGCCTCCTTATTTATCCAGGTTTTTAGGGTATTCCGGAAAGGTAATATTAAGTACAACACAGGGGCGGACTGACAACTCATGGGGGCCCCCGGGCAATAGGGGATCATGAGGCCCCTGTGTCCTTGCACAAACTCAAAAAAGCCTATGAAAAAGGTACCAGGGGCATCTCATGGGGCCCCCTACTGACCTCGGGCCCTCGGGCAGTGCCCAAGTTTCCAAATGGTCAGTCCGCCCCTGGTACAACCTACCATATTACTCTCCACTAATGAGATGATTTCAAGTTTATCCCCTACCAACAATCTGAATAGAAAAGTTATGTTTTTGAAGGGATTGGTGTCACTATGAGATGAGCCTGTCATATCTTACTCCTCCACTCCATCTGTCATTACTAATATTATTTATAACGAGGTACAGTATCTGCTTCCCCCACTCTCCACCTTCACAGCATCGTGCATATTACTACAGTATATGTGCACTTTTAGACTTTTACAATGCAGTTTAACTGATACAATGCAGCAATGTCCATTAGCCAGCAGGTGCCTCCCTTTCAATTACTTTGTATAGTAACAAAGAGCAGGCAAGTCAATGTGGTATTTGTTGGGCCACATGCAACCTCTCACTTCTTCCTTGCAATGACACCAGAAGTCTCAAGAGACACAGCCGTGTTCTTGAGCGAGTGTGGTGTAAAACTAAATCCCTGCAAGACTTCACCCTGTACAAATCTGCCCTTCTCAAATACATCTCCGGCCTCCACGCTGCTAAACAAACCTACTACACCACCCTTTTATCCAATCCTCGTCAAATCTTTTCTACCCTTAATTCCTTACTTCACCCCCACTGCCTCCAGCCGCCAACTTGCTTACTGCCCATGAGATTGCCAATCATTTAAAAAACAAAACACAAATTCATGGTGAGATATCCAGTGTCCAGCTTTTTCCCCCAAACACACCATGTCCCACACTACACTCAACACTTTCCTTCAACCCTGAGGAAGTTACCAAACTCCTTTCCGCTGCCCACCTCACCTCTCACAATTACTGCAACCACCTTCCTGCTCCATCATAAACTCTCTAACCGACATCTTCAACCTCTCCCTATGCACTGGTCACCCCCATAAAAAAACAAAAAAAAAAAAAAACCCTCGCTAGACCCCATCTGTTTGAATTACTTAAGACTCCCTGCTCCCCTTTGCCTCCAAGCTTCTTATGCCTTATCCACAACCGTATGAGTTGCTAACTCACCGACAACCACCTTCTCAATCCCCTACAGTCCGGCTTTTGCCTGCAACATCCCACCGAAACTGCCCTGTTAAAACTCACCAATGGCTTACTAACTGTTAAAACCAATGGCCAGTACTCCATACTCTTAGACCTTTGTTGTCACATACAATACAGTCTCCTCCGCTCCTCTTCCTATTGGGGTACCCAAAGGCTCTGTCCTTGCCCCTCCCTCTTCTCTCTTTATACTTCTTCCTTGGGCCAACTGATAACCTCCCATGGCTTCCAATACCACCTCTATGCAGATGACACCCAGATCTATTTCTCAACTCCTCAACTCACCCCCTCAATCTCCTTACGATTATTTACTGAGCGACATGTCCGTTTGGATGTCACACCACTTCCTCAATCTTTTTAAAACTATATATTTCCTCCTCCCTGATCTCCTCCATATGACTTTACCATTGAGATCAACGACACAACCATTGGTCCCTCCACTCATGCCAGGGTGCTAGGTGTAATCCTAGACTTGAGCTCTCCTTCAGCCCCATATCCAATCACTGGCTAAATCTTGCCGCCTCAACACCGCAATTTCCGGCATTTGCAACATTCTGACAAATGACACCACAAAACAGCTTATTCACTCCTTGGTTATATCCCACCTTGACTACTGCAACTCCCTCCTCACTGGCCTACCCCTACACACAGGCTATCCCCCCCCCCCAGTCTATTATGAATGCTGTTGCTAGACTAATACACCTTACTGATCAGTGACTGCTACCCCTCTCAGCCAATCTCATCACTGGCTTCTATTAGCCCAACGTGTAAAATTCAGAATACTAATCACAACGTACAAAGCCATCCACAACATCGCCCCCAGTCACATCACCAACCTCATCTGCAGATATTGCCCAAACGGTCCTCTCCTCTCACTCCAAGACCTCCTGCTCTCCAGTTCCCTTGTGATCTCCTCCCACTCTCGCCTCCAGGACTTCTTCAGAGCCTCTCCCATACTTTGGAACTCCCTGCCCCAGTATATCCGGTCAGCTCCTACCCTGTCTGCCTTTAGGCAATCTTTGAAAACCCACTTATTCCGGAAAGCCTACCCCACCTTCACCTAAGAACTGTACTTGAGTCACCTACATCAGATCATCCCCTGCCGCTATTACCTTTTGTATCATCACCCCCTCCCTTTAAAATTGTAAGCTCCATGAGCAGGGCCCTCCTATTCCTTCTGCATTGAACTGTATTGTAATTGTACTGTCCACCTTTATATTGTCATTGCGTAAACTGTTGGTGCTATATAAATCCTGTATAATAATAATCAAGCCAGTCTTAGAACTTTAAAAATTTAATGTGGCCCCAGGCTGTGCTACAGTGGATAAACATTACAATTACTTAATAAAGAAGCAGCCTAATACTTTAAATGTTTTATGGACACTTTGTCCGGGACAAAATATTTTCAACTACAGCAATTACTGTAATGAAAATAAAGTGCAATCACTACTTTTCTGGAGTCATAGTTAATAATATACGAGGGGCATTCTAGTCAAACTGGGATCTTTAATTTTACAGGTATAAAAAGGGATGCTAGCTGGCGGTACTACATGTAGTAAGTGGCAAGTGTGTCCTATTACTAATAGGAGACGCACAGGGCACAGCCCAGTAGAGACTGTTAATCAAGATTGCAGACAGCAGTGTTAGTGCATGCATTGAACAGCGTGTGGTGATGATGTTCTTGTGAACGAAGGTGTAAAACCCACGGATATCTACAGAAGACTTCAAGTACAGTACAGTGATGAGACGTTCAGCTGCAGTAAGACATTTGATTGGAGTAAATGTTTCAAAGATGGCTGTACATCCATCAGTGACAATCCAGGCTGTGATGGTTCCAAGCCCACAGCAGCCATTCAGCCCGTGGAATGCCTAAGCCTGGATAATCGACGCATAACCTGACATGAAATTGCACAAGAGACAAATCTTTCTGTGGGAACGGTGAACACAATAATGATGAAGTGAAGCAGGCTGTCCTAGGATGGTTCAGGAGTACTGACGAGTCTTTCTATGTCAAAGCTTTCCAGGCATTAAACACTGGGATAAGTGTACAAATGTAGCAGGAGAGTATGTCAAAAAATAAATGCAGTTTCCACTCCTTGAATTTTGTTCATTTAGAATATAAACTCTAAAGTCCCAGTTTGACTTGAACGCCCCTCAAATAACAGGGGTATTGCTTTAAAAAATGCATAGAGGTTCTATCAGTAATATTTTCTTGCAGCAGAAGTCCGAATCGCATGTTTGTGTTATGACAGATCCTTCACATCACGGCTCCCCTCTCATATTACATCACAATAGCATTCTTACATCCGTGTCCACAGTACTCCCTGCGTATCAAAAACCCACCTTTACATCACAGACCACCTCACACCCACTTCACAGTAGTGTTCATATTCCCCCCCCCCCCCCCTTTATTCACAGCAGTGTCCTCAACCCCACTTCCTATCACCCTCCTCACAGCCATGGCCTAGCCCCCCTTCCCATCACCCAACCCTCTTCTTCCACAGCCATTTCCTCTTCTTCCTTTCACATCAACCCACCCCCCCAAGCCATTTCCTCTACCCCCTCACTCTCTCACCTTAAACAGTTATCCAGGACTGAAGGTGGGAGGCACAGGAGCAATGGATGGAAGACAGGAGTGGGAGCTGCTCAATTAAACATTTCATATTTACAAGCTGGTGATTGGAACCTGCTGGTTACTTGAGAAGTGAACTCCCATTCCGGCCCTCCGTCCAGTACTACTGCTGTGCCTCTCACCTTGCATCTAGAACTGTCCTGCCTCCCACTCTTCTGCACTGCTGTGGGAATGAAAGCAACGGAAACTGGGAGGAAAGTAGCAGCTCCTAAGTGGCGTGATCATGGTGGTCCAGATGGGACCGTGACTCGGCCTGGATCATGATCCACCATTTAGTGATGCTTCATATATAGTGTGCCTTTCACAGTAAAACTTGCAGGTTTGACCCACTCAGTGCAGCTAACGTGCCAAAGAATCTCCAGAACCTCTTTGGGCATGGAGTGACGTGCAACCAAGTGTGAATGAAGCTTCTGCATTGCTTAAAGCTAAACTAAATAGCTAAATACACAGATAAAATACTATCTGGAACCCATTTTACCTGCCATCAATTTGTCAATTTGCATCCAGTTCTCTCATGCATCACAGCTCTGACTAGCAGGATAAGGAAGCTAATTTTCATCTGCTGCAATTAAGTAACACTTTCATGTCCTTTCCCTTTCCCAACCTGTGACTGGAAAGTAAGACCAGGCTCACATTTGTGTGGTACGGTTACACACTCGTGTTAATGTGCATTGCATTAAAAGTAGTGCATTCATGTTGAATAAGCTGCTGGCACACCTAAATCATGGGGAAAAAAAACTGCACCCACTCTTTCAGAAACTACAGTGCACTGGGGTGAGCTGCACCGTGGTGTGTTGGCTTGTTGAGTTGGGGTGCTATTCATTTCTGGATTTCATCTTGCATGTAATCATCCAAAGGAAAAGCTGATGTCGTCAGTCATTCTGTATGCACATCAAGTTCCTAAACCTCCCAAGACATACTGGTAGGTTAATTGGCTCCTATCTAAATTGGCCGTAATATGTGTTTGTATGAATGTGAGTTAGGGCCCTTAGATTGTACACCCCTTGAGGGTTAGGGACTGATGTGAATGTACAATATATATGTAAAGCGCTGCGTAAATTGACAGCGCTATATAAGTACCTGAAATAAATAAAATAAATGTAAGCCCAGAACTGACAATTGTTATCACTGCAAACATATCCGGAGGAGGACAGAACCAAAAATGTTACAATAGTGGTTTCCCTTCTTGCGCTACATTTCTGTAGGACAGAAGGAGCATGAACCTGGTAAGCACAGAAAAATAACAGTCCAAGGTCTGTTTTCCAATGTTTTAAATAAAAGAGTTTCATAGCGAAGATTTTTTTTAAGCGGTAACACTAGATATTCCACAGAAAGCAGAATCTATTTTACACACCTTGATTACAGGAACGCGTGGCTTGAATCTTGATGATAACTGGGTCAAGACTTCTCCAAGGAGTTGCTGGTGTTTCAAGACCTTTCTCATTTTCATAATTCGTACAATGGCGGCCTAAATCACAAGAAAATGTGCACTTAATATTACAGAGATTTCAATGACTGTTGTAAAATATAAAACAAAATACAGAAAAAAAAAAAATCAAAGAAAGTGAAATTTACGTATTTCACGTTTATTAAAAAAAGAAAGCTACAATTTGAAAACATAAGATATATAAAAAAAGTATACATTTTTTAGTACTAGCGCTGCGGTTAATGGTCCCTAGTGCCCAGCCTCACAAGTTCCATTGTAGGGAAGCTTCAAGACTGTTTCAAAGTATTAACACAGCAATCAAAGAGTACTTGGCTAGCAATCATTAACACATGCCTCCTAAATCTAAGCTATACCCCCCAGACTTGTATGCATTGTTTACTCCAAAATCAATTCTTCTGTGTAATTTCTTCATATCTCAGTTTTTTTTTTTTACTTACCATCTTTCACCAATATGTGGAAAAGGTTAAAACACAAAACCAGTATGAGCAATATGAATTAAATTAAACCTATAGATTTGACTTTGGAAAGGTTAAACAACAACATGATCTGCCTATTTTTAAAGCCTCACCACGTGGAATCGGTTGTAAGCACTTTCTATGTGATCAACCATATTAAAAGCATCAGACTTGATTATTTGCAGACAATTAAACTGACCCTGTCACCAATCAGAATATTTATGTGGAATGTTCATGTAAAAGCAGTCACTCCCTAACTTAAGCACCATGCAATTTGTGGAACGCCAAACTTATTCATTGAGTAACTGCTATGGAATATGCAATCATATTAGGTAAGAGAATGGCGCCATCTGAGTAAAAATGATCTCCGGCATCCTATGAACTTATCTAATCTGAACTCCCACATTTTTGGCACTGCAATGAGCTGCAGGCTGGGTCATTTATCCCCTCTGCAGCTCAACAGAGTACAAAGTAATGGGAGTTCGGTTTAGAGAGGAGTTGAGAAGATGCCCAAGCTCATCTCTACATCTGAGACTTTCTCACAGGTCTTTTGCTTGTAATAGACTCCCTTTAAACAGGAACTGTTTTTCAGGAACAGTACTTTTGATACAAGTTGTCCTTTTAAGCCATGGCCCTCCCACTAAGTACATCCTTCCTAGTCATTACTTAAACCCCGACACCCCCCCGCCCCTCACCCTCCATCAATCTTCTCTATTGCAGCCCTGATTTGAGCAACACATCCTTTACGAAAAGTCCTCACTGGGTCCTCACTGGGTCCTCTGCACCATGGCCCTACTCATTTCTATAGGAAGCTGTAATCATGCTGGTTTCCAGCCATCCTTTAAAATACAACTCTTCCCAAAGAAGTTAATTGGGCAGCAGTGCACATGTGCAGGATAAAGAGGATGCAGCAAGCACACTTTCTGCACTGCTTGAAAGGCTTTATGGCTCTTGGCAGGACTGTAGAGTGGTGATACAGGGACAGAATTAAGAATTGGACCAGGTGGGCTGCACTCTTTACTGAAGTCTATCGATGAAAACAGTTTCAAATGGTAAACTTATTCCAGGTTAAAATGCCACTGCTCTTTTCATCAAGGTTGAGGGTATTTAACCTGGATTCTGAGCATATAAAAAGGAATACCCTAGAGCCAGAAATCAGGGTATTACCTGGATGAGAAGTTTTCGATCTTCCTCAATGTTTTTGTGCGTCGTCTCCTGTTCTTGTTTCTGCTCAGTTTTCATGGGGACGTTAATGTTAACTCTAAGCTTCTTACTGCCAAGTCAGACATAGAAGAAAAAAAAAAAAAGTATAAAAATTATTGTGATATCCAATAAAAGTTTAAAAGAAAACATGTTTGCTTTTCGCACTGAAAGCACAGACCAAAATTTTAACAATTTAAACCTATCCACCCAACATTTCCAGAAAGTAAGCCTTTCCCCTTTTTGGTCCAAATCTCATCCAAGGCTTTATCTGTGTAAATTAACCCTCAGGAGTTGAAATCTATATTGTGCAAACTAATCGTTAAAAACACCCTTGTTTTTTATTGTAGTTAATTGTTCTACCAACTTTGTTTTTTAATACAATCACTCTTCAAAAGTATCTGGAAAACTTTGGTTGGAATTATCTGCACACTTGCTTAATACAAAGCTCCAGGTGAACAGATATACATACCTGAAATATATAGATGCAGTGCAACAAATTTTACCTGCCAAACCATTTGTAATTCTGTTCAGCCAGTCATCTGATCCAGACACCCATTACAGGTTTCACAGTCAGGCTCTAGACTTCTCTCCAAACTACACTGCAGTAATGTAATACAGCATGGTCTGTGACCCAACCTAGCCTAAGTCGTCCCTATACTGACCTCTAAGTGTTACCTGTTTAGGGCGATAGTACCATACACCCCTGAGTGCTGCCCCCTCTCTCCCAGTCTCAGTGCTGTGGAGGATTGCAGGTTTTGTGGAAGATTACAACAGTATATCACGAGTTAGAACTAAAATGAGTACCTAAATCAAAGTCAAAATATTTAAAACATAATTGGTTTACTTTGATTGCTTGATTGTATTTTGCAGCAGCTCAAGAATCACTATTCTCACTTTTGATTAGTAGAATGTTTTAGGTATGAGTGTATGCATTATACAAAAGTTGTTTTTTTTGTTTTTTTAAGTTCTAGATGTGAAAATCATCTTGATGCAAATACATTCCAGTGTGTGCTAGGGCTTTTAGAAAACTGATTTTGAAGTATAGTTCTTAAAGACAAGTGCTTTTTATATATGCAGCCACTGCTTCCAGTTCTGTACTGCAGTAATTATGCTTTACTTGCTCTCTCAATGCTTTTCTGTAAAGCCAATCAGATTGATGGAAGAATTTCCTATTCTTGTACAGGGATCATAACTGCTAGATAGCACCTACATTCTACAAAACTGTATATAAAGCAGAAGAACTGAAACATGGAAAATCAAACAAATAAGTCACATAGTCTTTACAAAAACTGTACTCATTGACCAGGGACTATGGTTTCCCCATAATACAAATCTATCTGAACAAAAAACAAAAGCCAACAAAACTTTTTTGAAATATTTAGGCTTTGGGACTGTCATACTGATCCTTGCTGCAACATTTAACACTGATTGTATTATTTTTTTTTTTTTTAAGTTATTTATATAGTGCCATCAGTAGCGCAGCACTTTACACCTATGTGACGGGAGTCACTCTGGGTTGGGGCCCATGGAACCCAGCTCACTTTGGAGAGGTGGGGCGACCCCTGTCTCAGCTCCCCATATCCCTCTTATGTGTAAATCACCCTGTGCCTGTTAGGGGTGCAGGGTAATCTGTCCTAATATTGTGTGGGGGTGTTGATTGTTTAATGCCATGTGGTTGCATCCCATTGTTCTATTGTTTGTCTGGCTTGGGAGCAAACTATTATGGGATGTATGTGTTTGTGTATTAGCTTAGTGGGGGGGGGGGGGTCTCCAGCAGCCCTCCCTCCTGATGGGACTGTCTGCTGGTGTGAAGTTTGAATATCTGTGTGTCTCTTATTACTAAATGTAGATTGCCCCACCCTGTGTCATTATGCAGGGAGGAGAGATTGTCCCCTGAGTGTATATATCTTGTATCTGTGTTCAAATAAACTAGTCTACCTTCTGGATTACTTCAAGACTGGTGTCGTCTAGTCTTGTATGGTCGGCTGTGGTGTCTGTTGTTGGTGTTCGGACGGGGAAGCGGTAGTCTAACGGAAGGACTCAAGCGCAGCCTGGGTCGGTTCCGTTACAACCTGTATTGTACATTCACATCATTCATAAACTATCAAGGGGTGTACAATCTAAGGCCCACAACTCACATTCATACATACACAAACTACGGCCAGTTTAGACAGGAGCCAATTAACCTACCAACATGTCATTGGAGTGCGGGAGGAAACCAAAGTACCGGGAGGAAACCCACACAGGCACAGGGAGAACATGCAAACTCCAGGCAGGTAGTGCTGAGGTTGGGATTCGAACCAACGGTGCTAGTGCTGCTAGACGGAAGTTCTAACTACTTTGCCATTGTGCTGCCCCATGTCTAAATACCCATCCTATTTACATCAGTGATCAGCAGCTCATTAACTAGTAAATTAAAGCAAAGGATGACAGCCCAGGGCCTACATCTTTTTAAACAATTCAGCAATGGAAGGTTCCACATTGTCTGTCCTCAAAGGTCCCATCTTGCAAGACAGCTATATTCCAATCTATTCAGCAGAAAAAAAAAAAAAACTATACAAGACATAAAAACTGTTAGGAATTTACATCTACATACTTTTTATAGCCCAAATACAGCTTTATTAAGATATCCGGCCTCAACTCCACTTCATCAACATTTGCATTTTCATCTTCTAATACCTGTAGTAAAGAAAGAAATATAAAAAATTAAAAAAAAAAAGGAAAAAGAAGTTATTCAGTAATATCTGAAACATAACATTTTTAGGTTTACAATCAATCTGGTAATTCTTGCATACTATTATAGAAATATTTAAAGGCCAGCAATGCTTTAATTTTCAAGGAGGGGAAAAAAAGAAGAAAAGAAGGACTAAGCTTTTTCCCATTTTAATAATGTGTGAAAAGTCAAACCCTGTCAGGTATTTCCACCCTTCCTGTCCACACTGCAGAGATTTCACCAACTTCCTGTCTCTGTGAGCATAAAGGAATTACAGGAAAACCTTCCCATCGGTGACATAGATGGCAATTAAAGAAATATGACAGAGGTTTTAATCAGCCCCCAAACAACAAAATCCAAGTGTTTTTATACTGTCTGTTGGAGATTTCACTTGCTTGGCAATAGATCTACATTCAGGCACAGGGCCTGTTCTTGAACATAACGCATTAAAGTATGGTACTCATCAAATAAATTACTCAGAGAAAATACATAGAAATGAATAATATATCTAAATTATTGTAATTTAAAGCTTAACCCAAGGCAAATACTATTTCATGCAGTTATGTATTTATTTAATTAAAAAAAAAAAAAAAGAATTAAATGTATTTAGGCGTATCTATGGTCAAATTCAAAATCATATTTTCATATTTCTACATTGTATTTCAAATATTTCTAGCCTACGCCTAATAATCTGAAGGATCTGGAAGTTTGTAAAGTTACTTTGATCCCCACACATTTACTTACTTATACTCTGAACTGTAGTCACTATGCCCTGTGAGTAGGCATTGCTGTGTCACACAATTCACAGAGCCTGCCTTCTGAACTACAGAGGTGCTGAGAGGAGGAGTTTAAGGAGGCGGAGTCAGTACAGGAATCACAGCTTGCAGCTAGCAAGGTACCGTGGGACATGTAGTCCTTAGAAATTGAATGTAAACAGGGGAGGAAAAGCTGCAAAGCATGCAGGGAATAAAAGGAAGTTGTGGAAAGAGATGACTAGCAGACAGGCAAAACTCACAAAATGAAAGATTTTTTCCAAGTAAGCTTAAATTGGAATCTCAAAAATCCCAGGTTTCCATTGCTTTTACCTTTCTGACATCATAAAAATTAATGTGTATGTATTATTATTATACAGGATTTATATAGTGCCAACAGTTTGCACAGCGCTTTACAAAATGAAGGCAGACGTTACAGTTAAAATACAATTTTGTAAAAGAGGAATCAGAGGGCCCTGCTTGTTAGAGCCTACAATCTAAGAGGGAGGCTCAAAATGATGCAGAAGACAACTGTGGGGATAAGCTGATGGAGAACATAGCAACACAGCGTATTAGTTAGAAGCAAGATAGGCATCTTTAAAGAGAAGATTTTTCATGGATCGCCAAAATATGTATAGATTAGGAGATAGTCTGACAGATTGGGGTAAGGAGTTCCACAGGAAGGGAAAGGCTCAGGAGAAGTCCTGGACGCAAGCATGGGAGGAGGTGACAAGGGAGCTAAAGAGCAGGAGGTATTGGGAGGACTGAAGAGATCGGTTTGGTTGGTATTTTCAGACCAAGTTAGTGATGTAGCTGGGGGCACAGTTGTGGAAGGCTTTGTAAGTTGCTGTTAGTATTTTGAATTTTATTCATTGAGTGAGCGGAAGCCAGTGGAGGAACTGGCAGAGAGAGGTAGAAGACACTGAAGGGTTGGTAAAGTGCTTGAGGCTGGCAGAAGCATTCATGATGGACTGAAGGGGCAATAGCCTTGTTTGACTTCCATACTGATATGTCTGTTAGTAAATCAGTGATATGTGAGGGAGGGTGAGCGGAGGAGTAGAAAGATAGATTTGGGTGTCATCAGCATAGAAATGGTATTGGAAGCCATGAGAAGCTATCAGCTGACCCAGGGAGCAGGTGTAGATCGCGAATAGGAAAGGTCCAAGGACAGAACCATGGAAGACTGACGTTAAGAGGAAAAGAAGAAGAGGAAGTAGAATTGTAAGTGACACTGAGGGTGTGGGTGAGAGGTAAAACGAGAACCAATAGAGACACTGTCACAGAGACCAAGGAAATAAGAGGAGGAGGGAGTGGTCAATTGTATCAAAGGCAGAAGAGATCCAAAAAGAAGAGTACAGAATAGTGACCGTTGGTTTTAGCTGCAAGTCGTTTGTGAGTTTTAGAACAGTTTCTGTGGTGTTGTGGGAGAAATCCAGACTGAGCTTGAGTTCACACTGATGTGGTGCGGCACATCGCATTTGATTCGTACAGGAACCGCACCGCATTCCAGCGCAAATCACATGCGATTTCTGTGAGGTGCAATTTGAGCCATACATTTTGTATGGCATGAATCACACTGCATCCGCACCAAAAAATGAAGTGCAGGTCCCTTTTTTTGTTCGCACCAGAATCGAATCACATGGGTGTTCACATCCATGTGATCTGATTTTCCACATCGCCACACGTTTTTCAAACTGATTTCAGGGTGTCGTTAACTTAAAATACACACCCGCAGCGGGTTGTATGAACGGGGAGCGATTATGATGAGGTGCAGAAATCACACTGAAAGCAATGCGAATTCTGCACAACATCAGTGTGATCCCGGGCTTAAGGGGATCAAGAAGGTTATTCTCAGTGAGGTGATAGATGAGGCGGTTGTAGACTAGATGTTCAAAAAGTTTGGTGGCAAAGGGGATTAAGGAGATGTGTCTTAGGATGTTGAGATTTGTGGGGTCCAGTGGGGCCTTTTTGAGTAAGGGGGCATGTTTTAGAGGATTGGGAAAGATGTCATCAAAAAAGGAGAGATTGAAGATATGAGTTAAAAGAGAAAAGGATAGAGCCAGAGGGTGACCGTAGTATTTGAGAGGGAACAGGGGACAGGTGGTTAGGTGCGTGCTGGAAAATAGGTTTAGTGACTTCCTCTACAGTAGCTGGGTTAAACAAGGGAAGTATTGAATGTGCAGCTGGACATGGAAAGTAAGGTCTGGAAGATATTTGTACAGATCACAAATTGTAACTGTGACTATAGAACTCCTTTAAAACGTAGCTAGCATATATACCAGAGAGGTTTCAGTCTCTTGCAATCCCCTGTACAGTAGACTGTGAGCAGAGGGATCAGCTCAGTAGTCTGCTGCTGCTCCTGGTGGGGGACAGGGAGGTAACTACTTCAGGAAAGAGCATACAGGTGTCTTGCCAGGCTGTGTAAATCTTTGGATGACCAGAATGCTAATTCTTTTTACTGCAACTGTATATTTCGTTTGCCTGGCATTCAGCTTTAACAACCAACTTTTTTTTTTATCGTAATAAAAACAGTGCCAAAACTCACCAATAACTTTGATTTAAGCAAAATTTGTAGAACCTGAACCAGGATGTCCTGTAACGGGAAAAAAAACACACATCTTAAAATCCCTGTGATTTGCTGGTATTGTGTCCAATATTATGTTATCTGGATGGTTTTCCAAAAAATGTATAGCTCAGTGTTTTCTCACATTTCTCTTCACATTTCCAACAGTAACAGGCTTTCAAGCAGAACTGTAGTAGAATAAGCCAACGCACAAATACACTTCTTCCCAGTAATATACTATCACAATCTGCTCACCCCACTAGACACGATGTTGGATTCAATGCTCTCTTCCACACAGGTAGCCTTGCCACATTTATTGAACGTTGAAAAACTCCACATAGGAGCATTTCAGAAGATAAAAGCCACTAAACTGTGTATTGGTTCCCATGGCAGGACTGACAACAGCATGCACAAGTTTTTGTTAACACGCTATACTGATACACATAGATAGGTAACCCAATTTGATCTGCTCACTCACACAGATCTCTTTCTTAGAGTGTTACTAAACCCAGGACCCTGCATTCACTATATCTGGTCTCCCACAGTACACAGAACATGGAAGTACAATTATTTTAGTAAATATAAACTGCTAAAACCCTCTTTTCATCAGCAGTATATAGCAGTCTTGCTAATTCTATCAGTGTCTGGCTGAGCACTAGTTAATCTGGTAGGAGGAGTGTTCATTCAGTGTTCTGACTGTCCTATGAGGCATAACCCATGACCTTCTGGACACTGCGGATTAGCCCTGTGTCGATCACATGCACCTGCCCCCCCCCAAAAGAAAAAAGACTCTCTACCAAAACACACCAAACTGAGCATGTGCAGAGTGTCTCCTAGGGTGGTGTATTATCAGCAAATGGATTGGGGACTGTGGAAGGAAGGGAAGATCAGAGAACACAGGATCAAACAGCCTTTTTACATAATGCAGAGAATTAACCCCTTAGGTTCCACAGTGAAAATAACAAGCATGCCTTACTGCATATACAGACTGATTTTACGGATGTGGGTTTAGTAACACTTCAAGGACAGGGTAATTGCAGGTTAAGCTCTGGAAGCTGCTGTATTGACTGTCTACATCACAACAGTATTCTGAGATCCTGAGAGACACCAAAAGAATGAAAAAGTTGTGTGCATGCATGCATCCCATTTGAAAAAGAAGGAAATTCAGGACATGGGATAAACACCACATGTATCCTTGCAAATAACCTGCACTAGGAATAAGACTCCATAAAATCTCATTTGCCCACATTATTTGAGTACAATACTCAGTTCACAGATCTATCATAAAAAAAATTAAAAAAAATCTATTTATTTTAAACACAGACTTAAAAAAAAAAATATGTGGAATTTATCATACCATTTTTATCTGCGTACTATCTGTCAGTTGCTGTACTGTGTATGCATCTTCTGTGTTGTATTGTAGCAGGATTGCCATCTGGAATGTGGACGCCTAATAGGCAGAAAAAGATCATATATCATTGTACAGTGCATTGTATGTATTCATTTTATGTATTGATGTAACAGCAGCACTTCTACAAAGCTTTAACAGAGAACATGAAACCATCTGCATTTATCTCAACAATAGGGTATAATTTTGATATGTGTAGCGTGTTCACTGCATGGCCAGAGAGAGCCATGTGAGTTGTCTGACAGGTTACCAGGTTACAATGGCTCATAAAGCATTGTTAATTCACCACTGCTCCCACCCCCTTCCCCTTCTCTCTAACTGTTCACCTCTACAAGAAATTATGGCGCTGAATAAATGAAATTCAAGTAGATGGATTAAGAGATTAGTTGTGGAAGGTCCACTTCAGACATAACCAATGCATGGTCTTTACAATAACATACTGCAGGGGTCAGCAAAAAGACATCTGCAATCTACTTGCCAATCAGTGTCATGTGAGAAGCAAATCACAGTTTGCCATGACGCCCCCTTGTCAGAAGTGGTCTCCCCCTCTTTGACCAGAAATCGGAGCAGCAATTAGTACCACAAAGCCAAAGAAAGTCCTAGGCTCCTTGCCAACCCCAATGTGTCATATGAAACAGCCAAGGGAAAAACCTAGAAGGATTTCTCCTACTCTGCTGGGCACCACTGCATCTGCAGTCCAGTGCATCAACTTGAAAGAGGAAGAAATTGTGGTCGATTTTAGCTTGGGGGGGGCAGATATTTGTACTATAAAGAGAGTATTTTTGTATTGGCGAGATACGCGTTTGTTACTTACTACCAACCCCTGAACTCTCCAAACCCTCCTTACTTTTTAATTTGTCGTTTTGTCGGTTATCTCCATAAAAAGACAAAGTATGCTGCACCCTGTTGATCTTTGACTTCTCCCATGTTGTTCAGGTAGATCTCCACCTCTCTATGGTTGCCTACCCCTGTTGTAAAATATCTTTCACAGCTCCCAACAATGGTACCAACCTGCAAAGTATATCGATTTTTAAAGCAATTAGTAACCAATTCTCCTTTGGACAATTGATATAACCAAGTTAATTTCCTTCCACTGTGGCGGCTGGCATAAAAAGCTGTAAATCTCTGGTAACTGCGCTCCAACTGAAAGAAAAAAAAACAAAAAAACATTCAGAGTCGGGGAAAAAAAAAACAACAAAAGGTTTTGCACAATCTATGTGGTAAGAGGGAAAGAATGCCACTCAACATTACCACGCTGTGATTGACAGTTGGGCTTTGAACTAGAACTACTCTCACTAAGAATTTTAACTTTGTGCTCGATTCTGTAGCATATGAAAAAAAAAAAAAAAAAAAAAGCCAAAATAATGGGACACCTTTTCCTGAAAATAAATTCCGATTCCAGCAGTATGGGTTGGTTCTAGGTTTACAATCTATATTGCTTGTTGATAAGTTGTTCCAGGCCACCACTAGATAGTGCTATATGAATATTGGTCATGCATTGGGCTAAATGTGCAGCCTTTACCAAAAACACCTATTTCAGAGCACGGCAAGATATGTACGTCAAATTGCTGGAAACAACATTTATCTTCAGGGAAGCGTGTTTTTTTTATTTGGCAGGGACAGGTACAAACGTATAATGCACAGCAAAAGTGAAGTCTCGCTTTACAGTGTATGAAAACCCAACAATTAAACTTCTCTTATTTGATCCCTTTTGAGGCTGCTAAACAGAACACCGCAAGTGTTTTATCTATTTGAGTGCAAACAAATACCTGTTGATTTTTCCAGAAATCTTGTAAGCCGAAAACATTCAGTGCCCTCTCTGCCTGTGCACAAGGAAGGGTTATTGGGGCAGACGAGAGATTTACGTAATCCATCAGAAATTAAGTAGGTAGGGCTGACAACATGTGCTTAGGAATTCAAAGCGGTGTTGCCATATCAAAAAGGAAGGCAGGAGCACACTATAATTCTTGCACAACAGTTTTTTCAATTTCTTTTCGATTGGACATAAGTTTTAAGCCAATCACAACAATGAGAATGTTTTAATATTGGATGAAACATGGAAGTGAATTATTGCTGCATGTGTACCTATTGAGGACATTTACTGCTTTATTTGCCATCCTGAAGCAATGGATAATCCAAATTTTTAAACTGCCTACAGAACATGAATAAAGGGGAAATTGTACACAGGGGGCACCTGCTCTGGGACAATACTTTCCTACTCCTTGCAGAAAAAAAAAAAAAAAGATATATATATATATATATATATATATAAATAAAATATAATCTTTAGATCGAATGCAGCAGCTACTCTCACTCACTACTAGAGGAAGATACAGGACGAATAAGAATAAAATACCAGAGATAGGCAAGTTGCCTTCTACTAGTTATAGTTAACTACAGGCCTAAAACAGGCATAAATTCATCATGTGTTATTCTTGGTTTAAAGAATATATAAACCCAACACTTCATATACCCGATATGTGTCTGCTGTACCATGTACATGTACGAAAATGTATCCTGTTTTCTTTGTATTGATTCCTTTGAGTGAAATCCCTGATGTTCCTGCCAGCCCCTCTGTTTTCCTATTAAAAAATTACCACTCTAGGTATGAGAGCAGGGCATGGTCAGTTTTATGGCTGTGTGGGAGCTAAATGATCAAACGTCAGCTGCCATTCACTGGGAAGATCAGTGTGCTGCTGTTTCTCCTCCCTGAGATCCTTATAAAGCTAAGAACAGAGGTATGTGATCACTTATAAAAAAAAAAAAAAAAAATTGTATTTTAAAGTTTTTGTTAATCGTATACACAAATGTTTGGCTTTTCACTTCTGTTTTAAACTGAATGGGTTATTTTACAAATTGAGGGTTTGGTAATTGTTGTAAAATAAACAAAAGCTAACATTTAGCAATATGTTCAGCCTCCCATTAAGCTTCCAAAATATGAAAGCTTTATAGTAAGCAGGAAAATGGGTATTTTGTGGTATCTATGTCCTGAAATGACTGCATAATTCTGAATGCCATAATCCTATCACACCCTCCGGAGTCATCAGAAAATAAAACACATACAACAACAATTTTTTTTTTTTTGTTACACTTCCATGTCTGACAGACATTGCATCAAGTCATCTCCCAAATGTACAGTAACACGTATTTAGCAATCTGTGGCTCTCTCAAAAGACTGTCTATTCGCCATAACAGAAATGAACAAAGCCATATTATGGAGGCAACCAATCCATATCATACCTCAGAAGGTAACGCAAATGTGCAGAACTGTTGAAAAGGCCATGACCCAGAGCTAAGGACTTGTATGCTGAAATCCACTGCAAAAGATAAAACCGAGAAAGGTTAAATGCTTGTTACATATGAACTTAGGCAATGACCATGCAGTAGTAGCCCCACACAGAAATAGCATCATAAACTGTATCTCTGTGTGGAAAATCTGTACCAAGATGAAGATGCAAATTCTGAGATTAGCAAAGGGACAGGAAACCCTAGGGAAACAGTACCCAGATTGCATTAATACCTCACCAATTTTACTTGTTGACAAGAGAGGCCTTTAAACAAGATTTATTTATTTTTTTATAAAGGGAACACATATCTGTTTTAATATATTCTACTGAAATTAAAGTTGGATAAAATAACACACTGGCAAAATAAAAGCAGCATCAAGGATTCAAAGCCCACAATGTTGAAGGCAACATTATAAAAGGACCAGAAACTCAATTACACCATTACATGAAAAATACTAAGTCCAGAACATTCAGGTAACAAAAATGATTGTGCTAACCTCTTTGACAGTTAAACTGAAGGTTCACTTTCAACATGAAAAAAGTGTGCTGAAATACATTCCTCAGCCTTGTACATCTGATTTTCAATATGTTTCTACAAATGTGGTTCTCTAATTTATGGAGGTTTAGTTTATAGGATATAATATGTAAGAAAGAGGGGGAATTCTTATGACACTAAAGAAAAAGAACTAATTTTACTGCTAGAAAGCATCATATGCCTCAGAAACCCCTGTCATGGCATAAAGGTGGACAGACAGCTAGCATTATATAAAATATTACATATAAAAGTGCAGTTATTCAAACTAAAGAGGATCTCTGCTAAAAGTGGGAGGCATATTGTTTCTACAAAAACACTACCACCGACCTATGACATGCTAAGCAGGAAATGTCAGTTGTCACACACAAGGCTTATGTGTGATTATTCCCCCACACATGGATATCTGGTAGAGGCATGAACAGAAACAACTGGAACCACCGTTTTTCTTAAACTGCATTGGGATTTAAAGTGTACTAGGAGAGCAAGCTACAGTGGGTACAGAAAAGAATCACCCCCATTATAATAATCACATTTTGCCACTTTGCAACCTGAAATGAAGACCAACACCAGTTTTGTTTCATCCAGCTGTATTTGCTCAGTGCAACTTATAACATCCAAGTGAAAGACGTAACACCAAATGTCAGAAAAACATTTCTAAACACAGAATCATGGGTTGGAAAAAGGATCACCCCCTCCTAAAAATGACTTGTAAACTCAATCAGGTGTAGCCAATCACCTTCTCAATGGCACACAAAGTTATTTAACTTTCAACTGTGATCAGCTGTGGTCATTTTGATTAGCTCAGCATGAAAAGAGCTTTCCTGCAGCATTTCAGTCCATGGTAAACAATCAAGTATGGGTGGCAAGGCACTGTTAAAAGATTTCCGGGATAAAGATGTGGACAGGCACAGTCAGGAGATGGATATATACAAATTTCAAAGGCTTTATCAATGCCTAGAAGCACAGTGAAGTCTATTATTAAGAAGTAGAAGGTATTTGGTACAACACAGACCCTCCATGGATCAGGACGTCACTCCAAACTGGATGAAAGAGCCAGAAGGAAACTGGTAAGAGAGGCTACCAAGAGGCCTACAGCAACTCTGAAGCAGTTGCAGGAATTTATGACAAAGAGTGGTCATTGTGTGCATGTGATAACAATATCACAATTTTTCTACAAATGTGCCTTGTATAGGAGGGTTGCAAGAAAAAAGCCACTCCTCAAGAAAGGCCACATGCAGTCATGACTGAGCTTTGCCAAAAACGCACCTTGAAGATTCTGAGGCCACGTGGAAAAAGGGGTTATGGTCAGATGAGACTAAAATTGAAGGATTTGGCCTCAAAACAAGTCTGGCGGAAATCCATTACAGCTCACTATCCAAATAACACCAATCCTACATGTAGCACCCTCTAGTTATAGGCTTTGTTATTTTGTTAGAGGCTGGGTAGCCTGGGATGAATCAGCCTGGGAATGAAGTAGAGAGAGTTCACCTCAGAACAAGCTGGGAGGCTCTACAGGTCAGGGCTTCTGGAGCCTTTCCACCCTTCCAGAAACTGGGAGAACTTTCTGGAAGAGAGGCGGAGGAGACCCAGATTTGCATGTTTAAGGGAACTTGGCCAATCCTTAGACAGGAGGCCAGGCACGGTGGCAAGAGCAAACCTTAAATGTGACAGAACCTATGCAGCAGGGAGTTGTTCCTAGAGTCGGGTGGAAGATGGAGTGAGAGGAGGCTGGAGTGTGGAGTCTGGGAGGTGGGGCAACCTACAGGTGAGATACTGGAAAGAAGGATCTCCACTGCCCAAAGTCTCCTTAGGAGGACATCTTGTGAGGCAGGGAAGTAGCCAATCCAGCGTAAGACCTGAAAGCAACTACAAACAGTGCGAGTACTTCTACACCCCCTGGGACAGACAAAGGGAGAGGGTGTTCAGGTGTAAGACCCAACTAGTTCTCATCCAGGACTACTTAAATGTTAGCTCTTGGAACCCCTTGCCCAAGGATTCCCTCAGTGCAGCCGGGTGAAGAGGAGGTACAACAAGGGGACTTCAGTCCTCAACAGATAGTACTATTTTCCTGAACCACAATTTTTGTACAGTATACAGTTGTTTGTCCTCAAGTTTGCAGTTCTTGCACATCCCATATACCCTTAGATATACCAGGGGTATTTCTCATATCTCATATATCCCTAGACTCCATCCAAGTTGTTAACCCTCTCAATAAAAACAACTAAAAACCAGCTCAAGAACGGTCTTACTGACTTTGTATGGAAAGATGTGGAAAATGTGTGTTGCCTGGCCATGCAGAGCTTAGGGGGACCCAAACAAATCCAGCGGCTTTTGAGGGGGTAATGCTACAATACAGTAAAGCATGGAGGTGGTAATATCCTGTTATGGGGTTGTTTCTCTGCAGCAGAGACAGGAACACTTGTCAGGATATAGCAGGAAAAATAGATGGGGCAAAATACCATCAAAGTCTTGAGGAAAATTTGCTGTCGTCTGCCAGAAAGTTGTCAATGGGAAGGAGGTTTGCCTTCCAAAATGACAATGAACCAAAGCACACCGCAAAAATGACATAGTGGATGAAGGGAAAAAAGGTGAATGTCTTTGCATGGCCTAGTCAGAGCCCAGACTTAAACTCCATTGAAAATCTGTGAAATGACTTGAAGACTGCAGTCCACAAATGGTCTTTATCAAATTTAACTGAATTTGAGCAGTTCTGCAAAGAGAGGGCAAATATTGCAAAGTCTAGATGTGCAAAGTTAGAGACATATCTCAAAAGACTAAAGGCTGTAGTTAAAGCAAACTGTGGTTCAACAAAATACTGACACAAGGGTGTGATCCTTTTTCCAATGCAGCAATTTTGTTTTTGAATTTTTTTTCTGACATGTTGCAGTTCTATCTTTCACTTGGATGGTATAAATTGCACTCAGTAAATATGGACAGATAAAACAAAAACTGTGTCTGTCTTCATTTCAGGCTGATTTTAATAGGGGAGGCGATTCTCTTCTATACCTACTGTATATGCAATAACTAGTGGGGCTCTTCTACAACCAGCATGAATGAAAATTTCTTCAACTGGCTACTAGAATAGAAATAACTATGACCAGGATAACAGCAAGTCACCCATCTGCAGAGTAATTAATCCCAGGCACCAGGTCAACCATATTAACTACATAATTACTTCCTAAATTGGAACACTAGCAACAGCTGTTTTTTCTAGGCTTGAACAGAGAGGGAAGTGCTGTAACGTCTAAAATTTTCATAGCTGTTTGCATCCATGTTCACCATCTGTCCTGGTAACTACTGTCAAGGGGAAATCCAAAAATTTAAATTGTCACCAAAACAAGAGTGGAGAGGGTATCTACTAATGAGCACACCTATTACAGTGACAACTGTTAAGGACGAGATTTCCAATTACTCTAGGGAGATTTCCACAATCCCTACAACAGAAAGTAAAAGATGGGCATGAATACCTGAGCATTTGTAATCCTTGCTCACTTTATTCAAGGCTAAACTATATTGTTGCCAGGAGGCAGACTAAGGCAGAGAAGGGGGGGGGATCAAACTATATTATCAATGTAATGCAAATTTTAAGAGTGCTGGAAAGCAACACCAAGTCTAGATGAAGTGCATTTTATTTAAATACTCCAGCCATAAAATGTCTTAGTATGAGGTACTCACAGTCAAGAGGTTCTGAATTTGTCAGGTGCTTTTTAAACTGTTCATTTAAGTCTTTGCTGACACCAATGTCTTGGAACATCCTTTGCAGCTTTGAGGTATATTCAAAACCACAGGCTTGCTGTAAAGATACGAGTGATAAAGCAGTGCAATTAGCTCTCCACCCTTACCTCAAATACCAAAACAGTGAACGTATGACATATTTTAAATTACCATTCAGTTATGCAGTATATAAAGCAAATGCATTTCATTGATGTAAATTAGTTTGTTAAAAGCTTTCTGAACTCTATGCATACAGTATGGTTTTTACAAGCAGGAACTTCGCTTTAGAGTAAAATGCCGAGCTGGATTCATCAGCAAAAGAGCAACACTACTCTTATGTCCTTAGCCGACATGTCTTAACTCAGTAGCTGACCTGTTCCTTCAAAGTGGAATATCGGACATGCCAATAAAGTCAGCGCAACACACATATATGCGGCCGTGCGGGCTGCGTTTTGCATGGGCAGGAGAGCCCATTCATTTGAATGGACTCTAGTGCCCGTGACACGTAGGGAAGAAGTCCCTGTGCTTCTTCCAAAAAAGCAGCCTACGCGGGAACCTCGGCTCCCAGTACGGTTGCGTTTTCCAATGCGGGCGGCGTGCCATTAGAAGTAATGGCACACACCCGCGGGTCCGCATTTCTCTGTGAGGGTGGTGCGGCTGCATGGATTTTCATGCGGATCCTCAGCGGCACCACCCGCACAGATGTGAACCTAGCCTTCATGAGCATCATATTTTAAAGTTTAGATCGGCAGTTAAACTGACAATGACATTAGGAACTAGGCATACATAATTACATATTTCTAGTTCTCTACTGCAAGATTAACGTACTCTCAGTGAGTAGTATTTTACACATGGACGCTGTATTGCAATTAAAAAAAGGGATACAGAAAAAAACAGATAAAGCCAAGAAATAAAGTGGACTTTTTATTATCAAGTATCTTATTAAGTGTCTTTAATAGGATAACCAATTGCATTTGTGTATAGCATGCAAAACAGGAGGAACGTTTAAAGTGGAATTCCAGTAAAACTCTAATTAAGCCTATGCCTACTCCTACCCCCATTATAAAATTATTCTATTAAACCCAGAAAAAGAAAAAAGATGCCAACTCTTACCTATTCTGAAGCCACTCTGGTCCGACCACACAATTGGGTCCCAGTGCTGACTTCAGTGTAGAGAAGGGAAAGCGAATAACGGATGCCACACTAAGACTCTGGGTGGCATCATTGCCCAGGCTCCGCAGCCATTGTCGCTGCCTCTCCTCTACACAGAAGCCAACCCTGGGACCCGAACATGTGACTGGACTAGAGAAGCTTCAGGATAGGCAAGTATAGACATCTTTTCTTTTAATAGGCAAGTAGGTAGATAGGATAGGGATGGGAGTAGGTTTAAGCGGAGTTAGAATTTTACTGGAATTTCACTTTAAGTGTAGATAGGAAAATACTGAGCAAAAATACTAAATATGAATGATACAACCGTGTTCACCTTTTCTAGTTATAGGCTTGAAAATGCAGCCAAAATTATTTTGAAAAGCCCCACTGCACAGTAAAGATGGACAGGACCAGAAAAAGCACCACAATTTTCTTCTACAGAACCTGCATAACCTACTGATTTTTCACAGAGCCCAAAAACATCTTTAATACGATTATACTCCACAGATGAGTTAAAGTGTTACTAAACCCCAGACCCTGCATTCACTATATCCGGTCTCCCACATTACACAGAACATAGAAGTGCAATTTCGTTTAGTAAATATAAACTACTAAATACCTTTTCTCATCAACAGTTAGAGCAGGCTTGTGACTTCTATCAGTGTCCAGCAGAGCACTGGTTAAAGCTTGTAGGATGAGTTTTCTTTCTGCTCTAGGAGGATGCAAAACCTCTGACCTCTATCTGGACAGTGCTCATTAGTCATGTGCTGATCACATGCACTCTCCCAAGAAAAAAAAACAAAACACCCTCTCTAGAATACAAACCAAACTGAGCATGTGTAGAATGGCTACGGCTCAGTCTGTCTTATCAGGAGATCTGAGCATGTGCAGAATAACTATGGCTCAGTCTGTCTTATCAGGAGATATGACGTGGACATTTGAAAAAGAGGAGGAACAGAGAAGACAGGATCAAATGGCCTTTTTACACAATGCAGAAGATTAACCCTTTAGCTTCCACAGTGAGTATAACAAGCATGCTTTACTGCATATACAGACTGATTTTTCTGTTGTGGGTTTAGGAACACATTAAATAAAAGACTCCTCCTACCTAGGCTATTGATCAGCTAAAAAAAAAAAAGATATACTCTCAAATAACTTACCTTAAGTTTGGATATCATACTCGCTTCTGCATCATCGCTGGCGCTGTTTTGGTGCACTAAACGTTTTGCGAGCATTTTTGCATAGAATTTCTGAAATACATCCTTATCTTCTATGTATTTAAATACTACCATCTGTGGAAGAAAAATTTCAGAGCTAGTAACAATCCCTTTGCTTTTATCAATTAAATGGGTAAAACAAAATAAACCCCCCCAAAAATATACCAGACGCATGATATAGCCATCTAAAAACAGCAATAGCTGGGCTTTGCACTAGTACATATCTGTATTTTTAGGTTCAATAGGAATGGAAAGACATGTTTAACCAATTCAATACAGCAATTTTACACCTTCCTGCCCAGGCCAGTTTTCAGCGCTCTCACACTTTGAATGACAATTGCACGGTCATACAACATTGTACCCAAACTAAAATTTTAGCATTTTCTTCACACAACTAGAGCTTTCTTTAGGTGGAATTTAATCACCGCTGGGGTTTTTATTTTTTGCTAAATTAACAAAAAAAGACCAATAATTTTGAAAAAAAAAGTTTTTCTTTGTTTCTGTTATAAAAGTTTGCAAATAAAGAATTGTTCTTCATAAATTTAGGCCAAGATGTATTCTGCTACATGTCTTTGGTGAAAATAACCCAAATTAGGATGTATTTTTTAGTTTGTAGGAAAGTTATAGAGGTCACAAACTATGGTATAGATCTGAATATTGATCAATCCTGAAGTACTGACAGCCAATCTAATTTCTTGAGGTCCAAGAATGTCAGAACAGTACAGATATCCCCCAAATGACCCCTTTTTGCAGAGTAGGCAGTCCGACGTACTTCATAAGAGGCATGGCGAGTTTTTTGAAGTTGTATTTTTTTTGTCATTTTTCGGAAAATTAAAAAAAATTAGTTTCACTATTTTTTTTTTACATATTGTCACCAGTGCAGTACAGCGTCATCATATAACTGGCATGGTGGTGATCAGGGACACTGACTGGTGACAGTATGAAAAAAAAAATAATATATATATTTTTTTTTTCATATTTCCCTATGACCAAAGTAGTACAATGTTACCATAGTAACATTGTACTACTTTGGGGAAGTGATCAGTATTTTTTTACACAATTTGCTTATAGCAAAGAATTACTTTGCTATAAGCAAGCATTTACCTGAATGACATTGATTCATCCAGAGGTTTTTTTTTTTTTTTTGTGCTTCGCTGTGATTTGGCCACAGCTAATCACATGACATGTGCATGTGATTAGCTGTGACCATTCACAGCTAGACACTAGTATACAATGGATGGCATGAATGAAGCCATCCATTGTATACAACTGTCATGTGACCTGCTGTGATTGGTCACAGCAGGTCACACGGTACCGGCAACGGGGCCGATACTCAGATCTGTCATCGGCTGCGCCACTCTGCAGGAGCGCAATCTACGCATGTGCGGGAGGACGCCATATGGCGTCCACCCGGAACGCGGATGACATTTGCCGCCCGCCATTCGGCCATAGGGCAGGCGACAAATGGTTAAAATACACACATTTATAATAAAAAATAAATGATAAAATGTTGATTCTTACAACTTGATTAAGTGTGTCTTCCAATTCTGCCTCTTCTGGATTCTTGGAGCTGAACAAACAGAATAGAGTATGAACATTTTAAGTAGATGCAAGTCAAGAAGAAAATGCATATACTCACAAATGCAAGAAAGAGGAGAATGTAATTTGTTTGTTATAAAGCTAAAAGATGCTTACCTCTTCTTTAGTAGAGAGTCACAATAGCGGGCAAGTAGTTCAGGAGATTTGCTGGAAGACTGGGCCATTTTTGTCACTGCATTGTTATTTATAAATCGGCCACAAGCCTGTAGTGAAGAGGAGACTTGTATGAGGAAATTGTTCTGAATTAGTGGGTAAAAAAACAGTGATTAGAAAACAAAATGTAAAAATACATACCTTATCCAGAGCAGCCACAAACCCTGCATCGTTGTTGAACGCTGACATAACTAGTGCATTATATTTCTTGTGGACATCCAAGACTGTCTGTACATACATTTTTGGATCCTGGGAGAATATAACAACACTTTGTGTATTAAAAAAAAAAAAAAAGAAAGAAGAATACAGATATATGTACGCACGCACACACAGATAATGCTATTATCATTAATCATTAGATACACTATATTGCCAAAAGTATTGGTTGGCCTGCCTTTACATGCACATGAACTTTAATGGCATCCCAGTCTTAGTCTATAAGATTCAATATTGAGTTGGTCCACCCTTTGCAGCTATAACAGCTTCAACTCTTCTGGGAAGGCTTTCCACAAGGTTTAGGATTGTGTCTATGGGAATGATTGACCCTTCTTCCAGAAGCACATTTGTGAGGTCAGGCACTGATGTCAGACGAGAAGGCCTGGCTCACAGTCTCCACTCTAATTCATCCCAAAGGTGTTCTATCGGGTTGAGGTCAGGACTCTGTGCAGGCCAGTCAAGTTCCTCTACCCCAAACTCACACATCCATGTCTTTATGGACCTTGCTTTGTGCACTGGTGCGCAGTCATGTTGGGACAGGAAGGGGCCATCCCCAAACGGTTCCCACAAAGTTGGGAGCATGAAAGTGTCCAAAATGTCTTGGTATGCTTACGTCTTAAGAGTTCCCTTCACTGGAACTAAGGGGCCAAGCCCAACCCCTAAAAAACAACCCCGCACCATAATCCCCCCTCCACCAAACTTTACACAATACAGTAACGCAAGTACTGTTCTCCTGGCAACTGCCAGACACGTCCATCAGATTGCCAGACAGAGAAGCGTGATTCGGCACTCCAGAGAACATGTCTTCACTGCTCTAGAGTCCAGTGGCAGCGTGCTTTACACCACTGCATCCGACGCTTTGCATTGCACCTAATGATGTAAGGCTTGGATTCACCTGCTCGGCCATGGAAACTCATTCCATGAAGCTCTTTACGCACTGTTGTTGTGCTAATCTGAAGGCCACATGAAGTTTGAAGGTCTTTAGCTATTGACTCTGAAGACAGTTGGCAACTTCTGCGCACTGTGCGCATCAGCATGAGCTGACCCCGCTCTGTCATTTTACGTAGCCTACCACTTCGTGGCTGAGTTGCTGTTGTTACCACTTTCTTATACTACCACTAACAGTTGACTGTGGAATATTTATTACTTATTGCACAGGTGACAACCTATCACGGTACCACACTTGAATTCACTGAGCTCCTGAGAGAGACTAATTTTTTCACAAATGTTTGTAGACGTCTGCATGCCTAGGTGCTTGATTTTATACACCTGTGGCCATGGAGGTGACTGGAACACCTGAATCCAATAATTTGGTGGGGTGTCCCAATACTTCTGGCAATATAGTGTGTATGTATATGTATATATATATATATATATATATATATATATATATATATATATATATCTTAGATGAAACTATAAATTGCATCTTCCCTGATACTTGGCACTTAAAAACACAACATTTGATTTTATAGTGCCAAGAAAAAAGTTTCAGGTTTACTCAAGGAGTGTCATATTAATTTACCTTTAGCTTCCCTTTATACCTATCTGGTGTGTTACTACAATCACGTTGATATCTGGTATTTTGTGCATTAACATGTGCTGCATTAAAACAGCTTGTTAATTTTGAATGGGATGTCAATGCACCACAACACACTTAAAACCAGTTATTCACCATTTGTCATCAATGCACAGAATCCCCTGTGCACTGCAATGCGATGAAATCCATGTATGAGAAGGTCTGTTGGGGAACCATTAAAAATAAATGGCACCCCATATCAGATGTTACCATGCATTGTAGTAATGCATGTTTTCCCACACATTACCACAATTCATAAATGTTGAAGCCTGCCTAAATGTCAACACAAATCAGGAGGGGGAAAAGAAAAAAAAAAAGCAGCTGAGGAATTTGCAGATGAGGCTTCTAAGTGATGTGTACAAGTTTCAGCTCTATTCTTAGTAGTGTAACAAACATTACTTACATTCTGTGCTGCTTCTCCACACTTTTCTATAGCAGCAAGTCCTTGATTGTGGATATGTGTTTCTAAAAGTTTTTTCAGCTCTCCCAGACCATCCTGTATTCGTGATACAAGATTGTACATTCGCCCCAGATCTGAAAGAAAAACATTTTTTATTTTTTTTTTTACAAGGGAGTAAACTAAAGTTTTACTATACTATGTACAATGACCTAAAGCAGAAATAAAATCTCAGTTTATAAAACTGCACAAGAAGGCTCTATATTGCAAAACAGACATGCAATATCCCTTCTGCAATTAAATAAACCTACCTGTCTGCTCGCAGTCTTCCTGTGAATGTAGACTGTGCAGGCTCAATTCAGTTTACATTCTGGCACAGATCCTGTGAACTGGAATGACTGAATTTCTGCACATGTACAGAAATAACGTTGCTACAAGTGACTGCAATGGCCAAAGAAAACAGCCACAACCTGGAAGAAGCTGGGAAGATGCCATTGCTGGTGAGGGACATTGGACTGTTGTAGGAGAGGTAAGTATTGTGGACTTGATTTACGCTTTAACCCCTTGACGCTGACCGCATGCAAATTAGCAGCCTCACAGAACTGGGCTATTTTCCGTGGTGTTGCAAACTTGTGTACCTGTCTTTCTGCTGGGAGCGCGCTGCACGGCACACTCCCAGCACAAAGACCGGGGTGTCACTGAGAGCCCTGAGTCCCGTTCTAATGATCGGACCCGGAACTCCCGATTCCGGGTCACCTGATCGCTGTGATAGCCTCTGGTTGGCTATCACAGTGATCAGTCACTGTGAAGCCTGCTCCCCTTGTTCTCTCTCTCTGAATGGAGGAGGAGACACACATTGCATCTCTGTCCTTTCCGAAAGAAATAAAAAAAAAAAACAAAAACAAGTGTTTGTAATAAATAAATACATTAACAAAAATATTTAAATAAAACAAACAAAAACAACTACATCAAGGTTCGATCTAGATCTGTGCCAGGGTTTGTGTTTGGGTCAGTTAGTGGCAGGATAAAAAAAAAAAAAAGCAAACTGTGCACTATTGTTTCTGGGCTGTACTGCAGGCACAAACAACTACCATACACATATGTGGTTTTGCTGCGATAATCAGGAGCAGGAGAAATTATTTTGGGTTGTTCTTTGTTGTTAGGTTATGAAAGTAGCAAGATATATACAGCTAAATTTAAAAAAAAAATTTTTTTTCACTATTTTGAGCCAGTTTTCCTTTGGTAATAAAAGAAAAAAAAATCAGGAGATATCCATTACCATTTACCACCAAATGGAAGCCCAATTTGTCCTGAAAAATGTATAATTCACCTGGATGCACAAAGTAGTTCTGATATGTACAGTATTGCTAACACATGTCAAAGTTGCAAACTTGTGCTTAGGCATTAAGATTTGTTTTACCCTTAGGCAAAGAAAGTTTCTAAAACAAACCCTCTGCAGGTTTTTACAATATTGCACCTCATACTAGCACATTACGCCTTACTTGTCAAAGGATGCCCTCCAGCTGTCAGTGCATAAACGCTTCCATCTTCTCCTGGGTTTGCTCTATTCTGCCACTTGCATGGATGGTCTGTAATGGCATAACTCCTGCGCATTCACACTGGAGTCACTTCATCACAGAAAAGAGTGCGTGCAGTAAATGTACTCTGAGCTGTGCTTATGCAGTTCAGTGTACATTATTGCTGACAGACACAGGGAAGCATGTATGACCGAAGAGACCACTAGGTCTTGTCTGCCATAAAAATCCTGCCTGTCAGTGTTTTCATTTTTGGGCTTAATTCCACTTTAAAATATTTTTCAGAAGGTACTGTTTTTTCATTTCAAATTTCTGATCTCATAATTATATTTCCCCCTTGCAGCTACTTGTAGACCAAGTATTGTAGTCACCATTCCTACTGAAGAACTGATCAGAAAAAATGCCTGACTCAAAGTAGATTATACAACATGAACAGAGTTTTTAAAACAATAAACAACCCTGTCAAAACAGCAATGTGGTGGATGCTATTGGTGAGGCATTCATAGTCTGAGGTCTCTTGAAGTATGGCCTGTTAACTGTCTGACCCCAAACACACAGAGGATGGGAAAGTATGTGTGAGGTCAGATACAGATGCACATAAAAATGTATTTTAGCACATCAGCTTTTTTTTTTTTTTTTTTTTTTTTTAATTACTGGTGGTACTCCTCCACCCCCCTCAACATGAAGAGCTAAAGCACATACGCTTTAAGAAAAAAAAATGCTACTTTTACAGGCATTCAGCTTTTTTTATGCCTGTTAGCCTATGTGGCCATTCATATCAGGCATTTGGATCTAAATTTCAAGACCAGTCTTTAGAGGCAAAAAAACAAACCAAAAAAACAAAAGTTGAGTTTTGGGAGGAGCTTATGAGCATAATGTAGGCACGCATAAATGCAAACTTATGAGTGTAAATGCATTTCAATGGCCAAAAAAAATTATTATGGCCAGTAGAATGGATTTACACCATACGAACCATTTTTCCAGTTGGCATTTTTCCAAGTGCTGGCAGAAAAAAAGCCAGCATATTTTGAGCATAAATTCAAAAGCCTGCGTGCATGAGGTCTAACTTGAAACAAAGTGGGAAAAAAAGATAACCATTTTTAAATAAAATTTCTACGATTAATAAATCCCAACATATGAAATTGAACCAAGAGCTACCAAGTCACCTTCATTCTTGTCTGCATCAAGTAAATTCTGGAACTCTGTATGGAAGATCTCCAGGTGTTTTTCTATGAGGACCTGTTCACATTTCCTTGCTAGCTCATCCTGAGTGCTCTCATGAAGGTATACCTGTACTCTTCTCTGCTCTTCTAAAAGCCGAGCTTCAGCCTAAAAATGAGGGGAAAAAAAAACAAAAACTATTATGCAACGACTACTACATAAAACATTCAATGGTAAGCCATATTCATGATGACCAAAAGGTGTGTGTGTGTGTGGGGGGGGGGGGGGTTTGCTCCTTCTTCCCTCCCTCCCTGCAGTTTTCTGGGACACAGCACAGGTCCCAGAAGACTGTGGAAAAAAAAAAAATCACAGTGTGCAGCGTGGCTCGCACATGCACACTGGGCACCTGGCTATGAAGCCGCAAGCTGTCACAGCCAGGTGCCCACAGCTAAGATGCTGGCAACGGAGACCTAAGACGATACACAGTGCCCCCTCGGGTGAGAACACAGGTGGATCCGGGGACAAGTAGGTGTCTGTTTATTAAAATTCAGCAGCTAAAGTTTTTGTGTCTGCTGACTTAATTTTTACAAAATTGACTGGAGCTCTGCTTTAAATATAAAGCAACATCCCCCATCTCCAACACACTGTCAACTTTGTTCTGAAAGCTGGATTACAAACTATGTCCATGTTGATATGCTTCAGGGGGCTTGTTCACACCATGGTGCAGAGACAAAAGCAATTGTTCGCTCTGTGCCTTGCTCACACCACAACGCTAGTATCAGGTGCAGATTTTTTCTGTGCAGGAGTCTGCAATATGTATAAAACCCATTGAAGCGTGCATGTAAACTAATGTTTCTGCAAGTAAAATCTGCATGTCAGTTTCCATCAGTTTTTCTGTACATATGGTGTGAACAAAGCCTTAAATAGCTTGAGTCTGCTGCCCTTTGTTCCTCTCACAAATGCTTCTCTCCCCATGCATGTGAATGAAAAGGCAACTTGAAGCAGCCTAAGGCTCCATGTACAGGAGCCTACCCTGACCACCGGCCATGGGAAACCGCAAATCGTGACAAAGCTGCAAAATTGTGGTACCGCGGTTGCCGCATTTTGCGGCTTCTCGCAGTCGGCGGTCAAAACTTTTCCTATCCTGAATGCGATTCTTCCGAGTTCAGGAGAGGAAGGTTTAACCTCACCTAAATGTGGCAGCTCCTAAACTCTGCTAAAAGTCTATGTGTACATGGACAGATAGGCTTGCATGGAGTTGAGTTTAGGAGCTTTGGCAAAAAAAACCTCGAGTTTAGGAGCTGCTCATGTACATGAGCCCTAATGCAGATTAGAAGGTCAAAAAAAGAATCAAATAAATGAAAGACAACTGCGGATAAATTCACTTGCCAATGTGTCTCAAATTGATGTCAAATGCAAGCAGAATGCATATGAAAGAAAGATGCATTTTTTCTTTAACACAAGCCCAAATCCTATTGACAAAGGCCCTAAGAGTTCCTGTAAGCCTGTGGAGAATCTAGTGTTGCACTGTTACTGTAGAATCTCCATGTAAACGCATGAAGAATACATGAGGAACCAGGAAATACAGCTTACACAAAGCCTTTGCTGACATGGTAGGAGTATTTTAGAATAACCAATGAAGGGCTCATAGATATGATAGCAAGCGACTTGTGCTTGGGTTTTCAAAATGGTTTCAGGGGTGTTACCATTGATCTATAAAAAAAGAAAAATAAAAGCACTACAGAGGATCCACTGACAGCGACCGGTTCCAAAGTCTTATTTGTCAGTAGCTGCAGGCATCTTTCCTCTAGACCAGGGGTCTCCAAACTTTCTAAATAAAGGGCCAGTTTACTGTCCTATAGACTTTAGGAGGGCCAGATGGAGTAGAAAAGGTCCCAACATCAGTGGGGAAAAAATAATTCCCAATTGTTTGTATCAGTCAGAGGAATTGTGCCCGATCACTGTTGTCATTGGAAGGCGTTGGTGTAAAGGGGGGGGTGGGGAATTAAGCCTGATTGTTGGCATCAGTGGATGAAATAATGCCCCAAGGGCAAGATAAAGGCAACCAAAGGGTGGCATCTGGCCCCCGGGCAACAGTTTGGAGACCACTGCACTAGACCCCTGGTGCCCAGCACATGTCCTGGAGGGCCTCTGAATGCGGTCTATAAGCTATTGGGCACTAGATAGGCGGCAGCGAGCTGAGCACTGGAACGCCTTCTATGTTTAAATAATTTAAATAGTGCTTTTGGACCAGCTTCATCAAGAGATGTAGTGACTGTGTGCGCTGTACAAGCTGTATGTAGGCTCAGCTAAATACAGTGAATGGCGCTGTGTTCCCACTCCTGAAGCAAGATTGAGTTGGGTTGAGCGGTACTCAACTTTTCACAGGGAGCTTTGTATTTTATGAATGAATACAAAGCTTCCTTTGATTGGCTGAGTAGGACATTGTGGTGTCATCAGCCTGCCTCTTCACCTCAGCGAACCAGAGGAAGTTTTGTAACGAGTCATCGATTTTGTTCTGGGAGTGTGACAGGAAGGTCTTGTGAGACTACATACAGCACACACAGCGGCTGCATCCCTAAGTAAATAGTTCATTTGGACCAGCATGGTCCACCTAAACTATTTAAACCATACTAAAAGCTGGAGCTCAGCTTTAACTTTCACTGCTACAGACCACCCATTTATGGGGGATGGGGAGATTTAATTTCACAGCCAGTGACCACCAATGTGGTGGATAGGGTTAATTATACTGACACCAGTGCTGGGTGCTATTATTGCAGCCACTGATATCAGTGCTGGGGGTTGTGTCCACTGACATGAATGTTAACCCCTTCCCGCCGGCGCCTCCCGGCCCTTTAAGAATTTCAGCCGCCGGGAGGCGGGGCGGGTGGGGCGTCACGGCGGTCACATGATTGGGAAAGGTCCTGATCGAAAGAGCGGACCGGGACCTTTCCGTGAGTACCACACGTTTGCTGGGAGTGCACAGGGCGCACGCTCTCAGCACATATGTCTTTTGTTACATGAACGCAAATGTGCAGCCGCTCGGTGTCTAGGCCCAGACGCCAGGCATGAAGGGGGTTAAGGATTATTATTACATGCATTGACACTAATGTTGGGGATTATTATCACCTTCACGTACACAAATGATGGGGTTTATTATTGTACTCACTGACACCAATGCTGGGGGTTATTATTATTGCCAATGACACCAGAGCTGGGGGCTAATGTACTCCAACTTCTTCATTGTGCACTGGGGTACGCAGGACCAACATTTTTGGGTGCTAAGGTGCATTAAGAGCCATTTATTTTGTGTGGGCTGCCTCACTTGACGCGGTGCACCTAAATGTATGAAAATGAGCTGCTATTGTGCAGCCCTCTGGAAGTGGCGAGGTCACACTTGAGGCCCTCTATAAATTTAAAACTGACCACTACTGCTCTAGACCTTTGCGTATTCATCCACGTACTTGCAGTACCACTCACTAAGAAGAGTACTTAGTAGCAAAGTACTGTCCAGTACTACTACTTAACCACTTCAACACCGGGCACTTTTACCCTCTTCCTGCCGAGGCCAATTTTCAGCTTTCAGTGTTGTCGCACTTTGAATGACAATTGTGCAGTCATGCAACATCGTACCCATAAAAAAATTATCATTTTTTTCACACAAATAGAGCTTTCTTTTGGTGGTATTTCATCACCAATGAGTTTATTTTTTGCTAAATAAACCAAAAAAACCCCAAAACTTTTGAAAAAAAAATGTTTTTTCTTTGTTTGGATTATAAAATTTTGCAAATAAATAACATTGCTTCATACATTTAGGTCAAAACATATTCTGCTGCATTTCTTTGGTGAAAATACCCCAAATTAGTGTATATTATTTAGTCTGTAGGAAAATTATATAGTCCACAAACCATGGTATACATATATCTGACAATCGATCAATCCTGATGTACTGACGGCCCATCTAAGTTCCTGAGGTCCAAAAAGCCCCAAATTACCCATTTTTGGAAAATAGACAATCCAAGATATCTAGTAAGAGGCATGGTGAGTTTTTTGGAAGTTGTATTTTTTTTTTTTTTTTTTTTACATATCACAAGTCCAGTACAGCATTATTATATAACTGGTGTGGCAGTGATCAGGGACACTGACTGGTGACAGTATGTAAAACAAAATAAAAGTAATAATTTTTTTTTTTTTTAATACATTACTTTTTCTTTTTTTTTTTACTTGATTTCTTTTTAACACACTGTGACCAAAGCAATACGATGTTACCATAGTAACACTGAACTACTCTGGTCAAGTGATCAGGATTTTTTATTTTATTTTTTTACACATTAGGATTGCGAATACCAGTGTATTTCATTAATATTTGCAATCATTGTTACTGAATGAAACCGATTTAGTCTTTTGTTGTGATTAGCTGTGATTGGGCAAAACTCATCACATGATATAGATGGGCTGCGATTGGCCCTGTCCGTACCATGTGACTGCTTTGACCAATCACAGCTAACACAATTGTATACAATGGATGGCATGGCAGGAAGCCATCCATTGTATACAATTGACATGTGAACTGCTGTGATTGGTCACATGACACTAGCAACAGGCCAGTGTAGCGATATGTCATCGGCTGTGTCCCGTGGAGGCAGTCAGTGACAGATCGCACCGAGGCAGCGTGAGCAGCTCCTTCTGACAGGACGTCATATGACGCCCAGTCACAAAGAGAAGTGTCCCGCCAGGCCTTCAATCTGCTACAGGCCAAGCGGGAAGATGCTAATGTCCACTTATCAAAAACAAAATGTTTACTTCATCCATATGTATGTAGATTGCAACCTTTTACTTCAACATATTTTAAGCCCTTATAACCAGCGACTGTACTGAAAATGGAAATCCACAGTTTTTCTTTCCCATCAGTATGCAGTAATTAGACAATTTTGCTCAAGATTTAAACTTAATAAATGAGAAAACAGACAAGGCCACGTTGCCAAGAACTGAAGTCACCTTCTTCATGTATTCTGTGACGGGGTTCTGCTGTAAAAACTCTGTGCTCTCTCTTGTATAGAACCTCTCTGTGTCAGCCAAAAACTGAGATTCAAAAGATTCTTTGTACACGGTCAACGTGGGGCCTTTGGCAAACGCATCATCTTCATTCAAGCCCAGCTCGACTGCAAATAGAAAAGAATACTGTCAGGCTATGGTTTCAAGAGAGCATTGTGTTAGGAATCCTCAGGCCCAGTGTTCCCATTCTCCAATGACTGTAAATAGGGCACACATGTCAAATCCCATTTTCCCCTATGCTTGTTCAATTTAAATGAGGTGTGTTTATTTTCAATCACCACAGGGTCTTCTATTTCAAAAAGTGAATATAAGCCCTTATTACAGAAGTCTGAGAATCACTGGTAACGCAAGTTCTTATATTTTTTCAGTAACAGGACATTTTTTGCCAAGACACGTACCAAAGTTAATACAAACTATTTTATGACTGTGAAGACAAAGAATTTAACTGTAAACAGTCATGTGCTTTCCTAAACCAACACATTATTTCTTTATTACTGAAATCTGTAGAAACGTGTCAGCAATCATTCTGTAATAACAGCATTTTTATACATGTGCACAAACTGACCCAGTCAATGCAGCCATTATTACTTTAACAGAACTGTACACTTTATACACACTGTGCAACTGAGACTAATTACATATATAAAAATAGGATTATTACTAGCGGTTAGGGGGAAAAAATGGCACACAAGGTACCCAACTGTCCTTTGGAGAAATGTTTACCTAAAGTAGCCATGTGACTACAGGGTCAACAGAGCAAACAGCAATACCATCAGAATGCCTGTGTGAATGAGACCTTTGGCAGGACAGGTCTTGAAATGCCACCAAAATGCAGCTCTTCAGCCACTGCAAGTGTTTATCCCATCTGGATGTGTGAATTCCCGCTACCTCTTCCCCATGTGGTTGCACCAGCTCATACATCACTAAAGGACATACAAGCCCGTGGAAGAAACCACCATGTGCAGGCACTCGACTTATCAGGATAGTCAAATAACTGTGGAAGCATCATGGCAGAATTTCAAGATAGGTCAAGTAAGGGAGAAAGGTAAATATATTACCTATTCTTTCTGAAGGTATTCCTGTTGTGACAGGGTCACTTTAAAGAAACCCAAAATGCAGATAAAAAGCACAATATAAGTATAACTCTTTTTACAGTTATGTCTCCTACGGGACCAAGTACATGTAGTACTTTGTTCCATGTTGTCAGGTGTTTTCCAACCCTTCGGGGACAGAACTCAAAAAAAAAAAAAAAAAAAAAGTTAGGATGAATTTTCTCTAAATGCCTACTTGCAATATTTTCCCTTTCTTAAATAATTTTTTACTCACTTGCAACATGAACTTGCTAAAAAAATTCACTTTGTGAATAATCTAGCACTGCCCCCTCCCTCCTTACATGTCATAGCCCTATCTCTTTTTAACAGAGTGTATATTTACAGTGTTAACCCAGAATTTTTGTTCCTCCACTTCATACATAACCTATTAGGTAGCTGCCAGATGGGAGGAAAAGCATCATTTGAGTGACAACTCGGAGCCTGTTGGGGCTGCTGACATCACATTTGTGATGGTGGCACCCAGCAGCGGTCTCAGGGATTTTGGATATCTACATTAAGGTGGCTTTTACAGTTAAAAGTGGGAAGAACGTCACCAGCACACCAAAGATTTCCAATTAGGGGTCCAAAACTTTAATCAGCAATCACATATTTACAGCAAGTGCAACGTTTCGGAATATCGCAGGACCACTTTGTCAGGCATGTCACATGCCTGATGAAGGGGTCCTATGAGAGTCTGAAACGTTGCACTTGCTGTAAATATGTGATTTCTGATTAAAGCTTTGGACCCTTAATTGGACATCCTTGGTATGCTGGTGATGATCTTCCCATTTGAGTCTTTTTTTCGATTCTAGCCAATGGTCTCTACAGCACCCATTTATGCATACAGCCAACCTCAGATCCAGGAACATGTGCATTGGGATTATTCTATCTTTTTACAGCTAAAGAACATGCAGAAAATATGTTAAATGCAAAAATATTTTTATTTGTCTATGGAAAGATTTTTGAAGAAAATGAATGGTCTGGCAAGGACGTCTAAGTAGTTCTAAAGGCTGAATGTTTTTTTTTTTTACCTACTGTGTGCAGGTACGAGGTACAGGCAGTGGTGTATTTAGGTTTTGTGCTGCCCTAGGCAACACACAAATTGCCCCTCCCCCACATAGATAGCCTGACATTGACCTACAACACCCCTGATCCCCCCCGAGAGAGCCTTCCACTACCACTGCCCCCCATCCCATATACCAGCCACCATCCGCCATGGTGAAACAGAGAAAGACATTTGCCTTCACAACTCCAGATATCCCTGGGAAGAAGAATGGGGTAATGCATACACCGTCAAGAAACCTACAGCCTCTCTTGGAAGCCACCAGGTCCCCATGCCGGGTGTGTCCCTTCTTCCGAGGGGAAGTGCTGCCCCCCCTGAAAAATGCCGCCCTAGGCAAATTCCTTGTTTGCCTTGTGGTAAATACACCCCTGGGTATGGGCAGTAAACATACTGATTATCTGCAGGGTCCAGGCATTGCACCCCAAATCTGCTGTTTTGCGGGTCCAATGCCTTACAGGCTGCAGTAAAAAAAATAAATGCACTTTTTTTTTACCTTCAAAAAGATATGCATTTATTGTTTTTGTAAAAGGTGAACCTATCCTTTAAGTGTTAACATGTCTATGGGATCTTACCATAAGACTGTACAACTCCACTGATGAGCCTTGTGTTTATGGTTTCTCCATTTCGCTCTTTTTCAATCAGTTTGAGCACTGCATTTGTAACCTAAAAAAAAAAAAAAAAAAATGCACACATGATTTTTCTCTATATATTTCTGGCTAGGGAACAGATTAACAACTTGATATATATTTTCAGAGTTTTTTTTTTAATCTTTTTTGGCCCATGCATGTGCTACCTCATCTAATATCAAATGAACTGTGGTGGATATTTCAGAACATCTTGACTATGATCCTAATGTAGTTTGAGTTATGACCTGTTATTAACCTCCAACTCCTAAGTTTTGGATGGTGCTTGCATATATTTTCTTTAACTCCCTCTTGGCCTTGCTATTATAGTATTTTTTAGGGTTAGTATATGGTTTTCTCTTCTCTCTTTTTTTTCACTCACATTTTGATTATTATTAGTTCCTGGTACTTGTGCCTGCTATCTATCCGCTGTGTGGGACGTTTGTTGGTGCCCGTTTGGCCTTTTTAAAGCATAAGTCCACATTGCTAAGCAGTCAGTTCACCAATTTGAACATACCATCATAAACTGTATGTGAGCATATATTGTTTTTATTTTGACAACTATGGTTTTGTTTCCAGAGTAAATTTTGACCTTTCCTCCTGAAGCGGATCATGTCCACAAAACATGTAAAGGAGTAAACATCACCCCCCCATGGCTCTATCATCTTACGGGTTAAGCTACAGTACTTATGATTTATGTACTTCACTATACCATGTTGTTAAATCATGTGGTTTTAAATATAATTTCATGTGCATGTCAAAGAAATTTTTTCACTTGGTATCATTAAATATATTCTTTTTATGCTATTGTGTTGTCAATCGGTACTGAGATAGTCCATTTAGTCCAATTTGGGGTACCTCCTGTTTAATTTTTATATAGAAAAATAGCATCACAAGACCAGTCTATCACAGTGGCTGCCAGTCAGTGTCACTGTAAACTCCACGTTGTCTAAATTAACCTTCCTATAGCCAGTTGTTAGCACTGAATTAACTGCCTAAGGAACAACTGCAGTATTACACACATCTCATAAGCTTCAAGCCAAAGGACAGATAAATCTCTAGCACTTTATGAGTTCTTTAAAACTTACAAGTGGAATTCCAGCCTAACATTAGCTATGCTTAAAATGTTCCTTCTGCCCCTTTTGCTACCTAGCCGGTGTATACTTACCCATTTTTAGTCTGCTCTAGTCCGGTCATGCGATCTTGTGTTAGTGAGCAGCGGCTGCAGGAGAGACAAGGGAGTGCTCAACAATGGCGGGGAGCTGTGACATCACTCATAAGCTCCCATAGTTCAGCTGTTGTCCCTTCTCTCCCCTGCAGCTGCTGATCCTGGGCACAGGGTAGTTGGATATATGAGATCATGTAACCGAAGTGGACTAAAAATAGGCAAGTATACCCATCTTTATACAGGTTAGGCAGGATAGGTAGCAGGAGGTGGAAGGGATCATTTTTACACATAGTATTAGGCTGTGTTTCCACTTTTCATACAATATTGCCAACAGTCACTTCTTATTTTAAAATGTGGTGCATAAATAGGTTTGGCTTATAGTAGAGCAATGTTGTGCAAAAGCCATACTAAAAAAAGATTTATAAATACATCCAGCTTTGCCAACTCAGCTTCTAAGATCTTTGCTATATACCGACCGAGAGGAAGTGGTAGTAATTAAAGTGACAATTTGCTCTGGTTTTTAAAAGATGTTTTTTATGGAGGTATGTGTTCCTAACTCAGAAAAGTACTTTCTATTGCCATCAGCCTCCTCCAAATTCTGTTTATTTCTGCTGCTGTGGTCTGACCTCCTATGGGGTGGCAAAGTTTGGTCTTCATGGCCCACTTTAGAGACATATCAGAGCGCTTGTGATTAGTCACATGACTGCTCTGACCAATCAAAATCACTATGAGCTGTCCTGAAAGCCCTACAAAAAGAAGAAGAGGAAGAGGAGCAGGAATTTCATCCCAGAACTACACCACCAACTGCATGGGCAGTGACAGCTAATCAAGCATGAAGATAAATGCAAGCGGGGGCAAAGCAGGTGGGGAGAGTGTAGGGCAGGGTTTCTCAACCAGGATTCCATGGTTCCCAAGGGTTCTTCCAGAGGTTGCTAGGGGTTCCTTAATCAATGAGCAATTTATGACTCCCACATAAGTTTCTACTGACACAAATTATCTTTTTATCAGTAAGATAGTGTAAGTGTAAGGAGTATTCTTCCCACTTTCCATCACATTAATGTATTATGAGCTGTAGATATATTTAATTTCAGGCAGGGGTTCCCTGAGACTAGAAAGTTATTTCAAGGGTTCCTTTGTGTTGAAAAGGTTGAGAAAAACTGGTTTAGGGTGTTAGTTCACCTTTTCATTTTCTTGTGAAAAAACTTACATATTTAGCTACCACAGAGAAAAAGAATGTCTCCTGTCCTACCAGGGCTGCGCTATTTGGTGGAGTGCTGTAAATTTCAGATCTGCACAGAAATGCAAATCCTTTCACGGATAAAACAGCACATATATAATATATGCAATTTCATTAGCTGCATTTTGGCAGTTTACCTGGAGTATAGCAAATAAAATCCATAGGGCACCAAGTAGCAATTAGGAGTAATAATAATTAAGATGACTGATGGAAGAGGAATGCAGGTTTCTTAGTACATTAATTCTCTGAGACAACAATAGCTATGAGCTTATGACATAATAAATGAGCTGAGGCTGCCTCTTTAGTGCAATGTGCATGATTTATCGCCAATAAGCAGATGAGATAACATGCAAAATTTGAACTAAGGTTTTTAAATATGAGCTTGGTCATGCCCTCCTTCAACCTTCACAGACTCTTTACTGCTAACACATTTTCAAAGCCATTAAAGGAACCATAAAAGGAGGTGAGACTGTTGGCCCAATCTCGATTTTACATGAATTGACCCACTTTGCCATAACCTGCCAAGTTATACTTTTTTGTTGTTCCCTAAGCCCTATGCCAAATAAGCCATTGTTTCCATGTACTGCACTGATGATGGCCAATAAGCTTGAAACAGCTGTATGAAATTTGGAATGAATGGCTCTATAATATTAGGCCATTTATGCACTATAATCCAGAAGTTCTCGATGTACAGTTGTTAAAGAATGAATAAAGGAGACATTTGCAAGGCTCTACCCATTATCCTGCAATAAGGAATGGTGCTCATATTTTCTGATTTGTGATGGAGACACATGGATACCTTTTATTGTATGAAGGGAATGCTATGCTTTTGCTAGGAAGACTTTATGAAAGGTTTACTTGTAAAATCAAAATTTACAAAGCTGGTCATATCATCTACTGCTGTCTTCCATCAAAAAGTTTGTAATTTACCATCTACTAAAGAAAGTCAAGTCCATGAAGCAATGAAAAATGAGGGAACCAATAGTACCTTACCCTAAGCCCAGTATGAATTTCAGAGGGAGTATTTGAATTTAACCATGCTTCAGAAAGCATACGGAAGTAGATTTTTTTTTTTTTTTTTTTTAAATTTGCAAAACATCAACATTTATTCTCAAAACCCTATTTAAAACCATATACATATGCTTGTTCTTATAAAAGGTAAAACATGTCCTCTGTTCTCACAGAATAACAGCTTCAAAAGGACCAGAAAATAATCAATGATGCTCGCAGCTCTTACCTGTTTGTTCAAAGGCCGAAAAAGGCAATCCCTCCAAGTAACTAAGGCAAGCTGGAAAGAAGAGAAATCAATGATCACTGGGTGTCCATTGCCAAGAAAAAACTGAACAATAAGACTACCGAATAAGAAAAGCTAGACTCAATTTATTAACATGATCAGGAAATCAAAGTTCTCTTACATAGAAAAAAGGTTTAAATGGGAATGCACAAGTGATTTGTATAGATTATATCAATATTATGGTCAACAATTTTTTCCATCAGAGTAATATTACAATTTGAACAAAAACATTATGCTGTTCTATATAGTCAGCCGGTGACAAATTAGTTTCCAATTCAAAAGTATTTTCACATTCTCTACCACCTACCGTAAAAAGCTTGTTAACAAACCGCAATAGCTCAAGTTATAATTTATGCAACTGAATGACAAACTGCAATGGGACCTCCCACTATCTGGTGGTTCACTCAGAGCTTTCAAACTAGTCAAAACAGTGTCTTGAGGTAAGCAGTGATAACTCACAGTGCACTGGAAATCCTTTGTCATGTATTAAATGTTTATTTTGAAGATTGAAGACATACAGGGGTTGATTTTCTAAATCTGGACTGTGCAAAATATGGTGTAGCTGTGCACGGTAGCCAATTGGCTTCTAACTTCACCTTGTTCAATTAAGCTTTAACAAAAAAATTTAAATAAAAATGGAAGCCAATTGATTTCTATGCACCATATTTTGCACTCTCCAGTTTCAGTAAATCTACCCCTATGTATCTATACAAAAGCATTCACCCCTTAAACATTGTTATAATTTTATAGTCATGGAACAGTGCATCACAGTGGATTTAATTTTGCTTCTATTAGCATTGATCTAGAGTGGGGGTCAGCAACCCATCGATCGCAGTCTATCAACTGTGGGCAGGTGACAGGTAGACCGCTAACAGGTCCCTCTCCCTCCCTTTTCCCCAGCCTCCTCCACTGCTGCTGACATTCTCAGTGCACAGAGGAGAGCAGAAGACAGCAAGCTCAGAACGGAGAGCAGGAGGAGCAGCTGGCCAAATTAACTTTTCATATTAAAAGCGGCAGGTGATTGATTGCTAGGTCTGTAAAAATAAAAACTACTGACACCGTCCACTGCCCTGCTGACTGGCACAAACCACTGACCTACTGACACTGTCCATTTTTAAGGTAGGCCAAGTTTGTATTTTTACAGTGACATTTGTTTAATTATATTTTTTGTAAATGGCGCTGAACCCCGGTGATCTTTAATCTCTTTCATGTTGTTCAGGTAGATCTCCACCTCTCAAAGTTTGCCTACCCCTGATCTAGAGAAATGCTCTCTAATGTCAAAAAGACCACAACCCTTTCAAGTCAGCATTTAGTAGATGTGTTTTTTGGCAATTACAAGTTTGAGGGTTGTGTGGATAGGAATCTATCAGCTTTGCAAATCTAGACACTTCCCATTCAATTTTTACCCATTTTTTTGTACTAAGCTGCCACAAATTCGTTATTGGATGGAGATTTGGACTCAGATTAGGCTATTCAAGAACAACACTGTTTATACTGTACCCATTTTCTACCAAGACAAAATTTTTGGATTTTTCGTTAAAATGGTGGCAGCTTGCCATTTTTTTTTTACGCTACATATTTGTACAACCGCTTACCAAATCTATATTTTCTATTAAAAAAAAACAAAAAAAAAACAACACTAACACGAATTTTAGTGCACACAAACACAATAGAATACCTTTTTTTTTTTTTGTAAATATAAAAGATGAGGTTGTGTAATGTAAATGGATGCCAAACTATGGTATCCAAAACATTTCCATAAGTGATGCTTCAAAGCATTTACAGCTCATCAGTTCAGAGTTTACTATGAAAGATGGCCCTAAAATTATTGCTCTCACTCCTGTGTTTTGCGATCACAAAGTGGCAGGCCACGTAAAATTGACAGAGCGGGGTCAGTGCATGCCGAAGCGCACAGTGCGCAGAAGTCGCCAACTGTATGCAGAGTCAATAGCTAAAGACCTCCAAACTGCATGTGGCCTTCAGATTAGCACAACAACAGTGTGTAGAGAGCTTCATGGAATGTGTTTCCATGGCTGAGCAGCTGCATCCAAGCCTTACAACACCAAGTGCAATGCAAAGCGTCGGATGCAGTAGTGTAAAGCACACTGGCACTGGACTCTAGAGTCACTCTGAAGTGACAAATTACACTTCTCTGTCTGGCAATCTGATGGACGTGTCTGGGTTTGCCAGGAGAACAGTACTTGCCTGAGACTGCATTGTGTCAAGTGTAACGTTTGGCGGAGAGAGGAATTATAGTGTGGGGTTGTTTTTTTAGGGGTTGGGCTTGGACCCTTTGTTCCAGTGAAGGGAACTCTTAAGGTGTCAGCATACCAAGACAATTTTATGCTCCCAACTTTGTGGGAACAGTTTGGGGATGGCCCCTTCCTGCTCAAACATCACTGCGCACCTGTGCACATAGCAAGGTCCATAAAGACATGGATGAGTTAGTTTGGGGTGGAGGAACTTGACTGGCCTGCATAGAGTCCTGATCTCAACTCAATAGAACACCTTTGGGATGAATTACAGCAGAGACTGCGATCCAGGCCTTCTCGTCCGACACCAGTGCCTGACCGCACAAATGCATTTGTGGAAGAATGGTCAAACATTCCCATAGACACACGCCTAAACCTTGTGGACAGCCTTCCCAGAAGGGTTGAAGCAGTTAGAACTGCATAGGGTGGGCCAACTCAATATTGAACCCTACAGACTAAGAATGAGATGTCATTAAAGTTCATGTGTGTTTTATTGAGGTGTGTGCGTATGTATGTATGTATGTATGTATGTATGTATGTATACACACACACATACATACATACACAAAAAAAAAAAAAACAGAGGGAACACTTTTAAATAACAGTATAGCATCAAATCAAGTAAACTCCTGGGATATTGATCTGGTCAGTTAAGTAGCAGAGGGGGTTGTTAATCAGTTTCAGCTGCTTTGGTGTTTATGAAATTAACAACAGCTGCACTAAATGGGCAAGAATGATACAAACCCCAAAACAGGAATGGTTTTACAGGTGGAGGACACTGACATTTTTTCCCTACTCATCTTTTCTGACGGTTTTTCACTAGTTTTACATTTGGCTAAAGTCAGTGTCACTACTGGTAGTATGAGGCGATACCTGGACCCTACAGAGGTTGCACAGGCAGTCAAACTCCTCCAGGATGGCATATCAATACGTTCCATTGCCAGAAGGTTTGCAGTGTCTCCCAGCACAGTCTCAAGAGAATGGAGGAGTTTGCAGGAGACAGGCAGTTACTCTAGGAGAGGGTAAAAGGTTCGTAACCCATCAGCAGGACTGGTATCTGCTCCTTTGTGCAAGGAGGAACAGGATGAGCACTGCCAGAGCCCTACAAAAAGACCTCCAGCAGGCCACTGGTGTGAATATCTCTGACCAAACAATCAGAAACAGACTTCATGAGGGTGGCTTGAGGGCCCGACGTCCTCTAGTGGGCCCTGTGCTCACAGCCCGGCACCATAGAGCTCGATTGGCATTTGACATTGAACACCAGAATTGGCAGGTCCGCCACTGGCGCCCTGTGCTTTTCACAGATGAGAGCAGGTTCACCCTGAGCACATGTGACAGACTTGAAAGGGTCTGGAGAAGCCGTGGAGAACGTTATGCTGCCTGTAACATGGTTCAGCATGAGTGTTTTGGTGGTGGATCAGTGATGGTCTGGGGAGGCATATCCATGGAGGGACACACAGACCTCTACAGGGAAGACAATGGCACCCGGACTGCCATTAGATATCGGATGAAATCCTTAGACCCATTTGTCAGACCCTACACTGGTGCAGTGAGTCCTGGGTTCCTCCGGCTGCACAACAATGCCCAGCCTCATGTGGCGAGCGTATGCAGGCAGTGCCTGGAGGATGAAGGAATTGATATAATTGAATGGCCCCCATGCTCATCTGACCTAAATCCAATAGAACACCTCTGAGATATTATGATTCGGTCCATCTGACGCTGCCAGGTTGCACCTCAGACTGTCCAGGAGCTCAGTGATGTCCTGGTCCAGATCTGGGAGGAAATACCCCAGGACATCATTCATCATCTCATTAGGAGCATGCCCCGATGTTGTCAGGCATGCATACAAGCAAATGGGGGCCATGCAAACTACGGAGTACAATTTTGAGTTGCTGCAATAAAATTTCAACAAAATGGACTAGCCTGTTTCATCATTATTTCACTTTGATTTTCAGTCCTCTGTAGGTTGATCATTTTCATTTCCATCAAATGGGCCATATCAATATAGATATCCAGCATGATATTTTTCCCCATTGAGGTCTGATGTGTTTTAAAAATGTTCCTTTAATTTTTTTTTTATATATATACAGTTAGGTCCAGATATATTTGGACACAGGCACAATTTAATTTATTTCAGGTATTTACCAAAACATACTCAAGCTATAGTTTTATAATGGATATGAGCTGAAAGTGCACACTCTCAGGTTTAATTTGAGGGTATGTAGATTGTAAGCTCCAAGGAGCAGGGCCCTCAAACCCCTCATGTATCGCACTGTATTGTTATTGTATTGTCTCATGTATTGTCCCCCATTGTAATGTACAGCGCTGAGCGAACTGTTGGCGCTATATAAATACTGTATAATAATAAAAATAATAATGTACACCCAAATTGGAGGAAGGGTTTAGGAATTACAGCTCTTAAGAGTAGCCATCATCCCCCTTTTTCAAGGGACCAAAAGTAATTGGACAATTGAATCAAAAGCTGTTTCATAGCCAGGTATGGGCTACTCCATTATTTCTTCATCAGTTAATCAGGTAAAAGGTCTTGAGTTGATTCTAAATGTAGTATTTGCATTTGGAATCTATCGCTGTGAATCTACATCATGCGGTCAAAGGCCCGAGGAAGTCATGTAACCTGTGACATAACACGTGGGACGGAGGCGTGGTGACGTCATTTCAAGCGTGGAATGGCAGCTGTCATCTTGCTACACCCATGCAAGTACACCCTGTATGTCCTATGCAGTTTTAAGCTTGTGGGTCTGCAGGCCCTGTGAATTTTTTGTAAGTAGTTATTTGGCACGTGTTGCCTTATTAAATAGCTTTACATACTGCACTATGGGAGTCTTTTTTTCACCTCTTTATGGGGATCGCTTGAGAGGCTATCCGGTCCAACATCAGTAGGAGGGGAGATACCTCCACTGTTACTACTCCTGGATTATTGCCTTAGGTCTAGAAGGGATCAAGACCTCTCCTCGGAGTGCTATTTTGATGCGAATTGGTCCCTAGGGGCCGCAGTGTGGAGGTGAGCGGGCATGCTAGCCAGTGGTGGATACGTTTGTTAAGAGGATCACCGTACCTGTCACCAACCATTGATTGCACCAAGTTGTATTGCTGGACGATACATGGAGTTTCATTGGACTATTTTTCGTTTGGTTCACATTTTTTATGACACCTTTATCCTTTGTCTATATATTTTTTTGATAGTGTCATTTTTTTCACTTATGCATTTGATACACTCACCTGTTTCTCATATTGTGGATTATGTTCTTTATGTGGTACTATACATTTTGATCACGCGTTTGGTGGCAATTTTCACGTTTATGCTTATTTATTATTTGTGTGCTCAATTTGGAGTATTTATTCCCAATTTTTGGCCTGATTCACTTGTATATATTTTATATACAGAAGGTACTTAGCCCCACTGTTCACTTCCTTGCTCCCCATCCTCAAATAGGGGAGTTCTCATTTTTTTGCACATCATTGTTTATATATTCTTTGATCACGTAGTTGTTGTCCCTACCACCTGACGGTATTTTCTTTTGCTGTAATGTTTTTTATTTCTGATATTTATCAGTTTATATTCACAGAGGACTAGCACAGCACCACCCTTGTTAGTTTGTTTCCACTATTTGGTATTATAGTTAGGTGTTAGCAGCCATTCCTAGTTATTGTCATGTGGGGCTTAGATTCACTTTTTTTTTTTTTCCATTTCAGCTTGAGGTAGACAGTGCAGGAAGATTAGCTCTGTTTCAATGCATTCAAATGAGCTGTCCATGCAAGTGAAAGAGGCCATTATAAAGCTTCGAAAACTTAAGAAATCCATCAGAAAGATAGCCGCAACATTAGGAGTGGCCAATTCAACAGTTTGGTACGTTATGAGGAAAGAAGAAAGCACTGTTGAGCTCAGCAACATAAAAAAGGCATGGACGTCCACGGAAGACAACAGTGGTGGATGATCACAGGATCCTCTCTATGGTAAAGAAAAAAACATTCACAACATCCAGACAAGCAAAGGACACTGTCCAGGAGGTGGGCGTATCATTGTCAGTCTATAAACAAAGAGAAGACTTCACAAGAGCAAATACTGCCTAGTGTGGTCAGTTCCTGGCAGGAAGACAGGGATTTCAAGCAAAGGAAGCAATACAAAGAGAAAAAAAGATACTTTTTCATACAAGCACTAAGTGGTACAGCAGGAATATATTAGGAATATGAAATGTTTGGTTTACATATCCTTTAATGTCTTTCTTGCAGCCGATGAAGCATTAGACTGATTGATTGGCTGTTAACCTGGCATTTCAACCAGAGTTTAAAAGGATTGAGCACCTCTGGGATCATTAAATTCCATAGAACAAGGAACACTTTCCTCCTGCTCGCCATCCGGACAGTTTATTTTGCTCCCGGGCTCCCTGGAGGAGTGGGAGAGCTCAAGAACCATGGCAGGGAGGGGAAAATGTGGCGGGGGGACAGCACTACACAGGACAATAAAAAGTTATTGGACAGCTCTAAAACTGCCCAAATCTCTTTTACATAAGAGCTGGGAGGTGACTAACAGATCTAGCCAGTCCCAAGCAGCAGAGTAATCTCTTTAGATGTTTTGGAGCCAAACATAAGAAAGGCAACATGATGTTCTAGTTCAAATAAGCAGAGACCACCTTAGACCAGAAGGAATTACGTGATCTCCACACAACGCTGTCCTTGTGAAACATAAGAAAAGGCTCCTTACAGGACAAAGCCTCAAACTCAGACACCCTCCCAACCGAGGTGACAGCCATGAGAAAGGTAATTTTCCATGATAGATCAGTGAGAAATATATCCTGAATGGGTTCAAACGATGGCCTCTGAAGTACCAACACTACCAGATTTGAGATTCCATGGAGTTAGCGGGGAGCGTACTGGGGATCTGATGGAGAAGTGTGAAACAAGTAGTCTCTCAATGAGCATTGCCAAGGCAGAAACCTGACCGCTTTTAGACTTCAGGGCTCAGGACTTTTGCAGTCCTAACTAAAGGTAGTGTAACAACCACATCATGGAGTATTTCTTAGGATAAAGCTTTCCCTTTTCACAAGAAGAGGGCTTTTTGGTCTCCGCCCAAGTGGGAATCACAGAAGATCACATGCCTGAAGAAGGGGTCCTGCCCGGCTTCGAAACATTGCACTTTCTTCTGTGATGCGATCTTATTGCAATAAAAACCCCTTTGGACCATATTTGGAGATCCAGGGTGAATATGTACGTTAGAAAGGGGAGGAACACATATCAGGTTGAACAGATTACACAGATTGACTAACGAATCTAATCCAAAGACCTTGGACTTAAATGCAAAAGTGAATAGAAGGGAACTCCGAGGAACTAAACTCCTACACCTTAGACTAAAGGGTCTAAAGCTTTTTAAGGGGAAGGAAAACACATGCCAGTAATGTGTTAATGACAAGGCTCAGATACTCCAGCCAGGGTGATTTCAAGGTCGACTTTTTGATATTGAGGACCCACTCGAAGTCCTGCAGGACTTGCACCATCTGCGGTACATTGGCCCTGAAGTCTTCTCTTAAATGTTCCCGTAACAGTAGAATATGCAGATATCCCAGAATGGGGATACCTTGGCTTGCAGAAAAGCCAAAATCAGAGCCAGCACCTTCACAAACATTTGCTGTGAGGAGGCCAAGTCAAAGGTCTGAACAACCAATTAAAAATAGCGTTCCCCCACTGCAAAGTGCAGGTAGCACTAATCAAGTGAAAATATAAGAAAGTGGAAATGGGCAGAGACCAGAAAATGCCGCAAGATGGGGTTACTACTAATTCTATGCAGGATTTTTAAACAGGTAAGAACTTGTTTAAGTTCTTCAGGTCCAGAATGGAGTGCACATTGTGATTTGGTTAGGGAACTCTGAACAGGTTGTAGTAGTAATTGTGAAACCTTTCAAGTTCTGCAGCAAGGGTAATGACCGCCTGAGAGAACAGCTGGTCCAGTGCAGCAAACAAGGCTCCTTTTTGGGTGCAGTATGCGTGTTTGACAGCATGAAGCCTAGAACAAGCAATATGCGAAACACCAGATTAGCTTGTTGTCTCTGGACGCAATTTTTTGGACCCAGACATGAGAGAGATTTTTGGAAAACTTCTGCAGGCTTCAGAGCCACTCTTACCAGAGAGAACAATCTTAAACAGGGCCTCAAATGTCTTATCTGTTTATGTTTAAAGACTGGAACCACCAGGGACTTATTCAAGTAGGAAATGGCTGGGTCAACAACAGCCAGAGAACCCCATGGGTATTGCCAAGTGAAATGTTCCAGTACTGAAAACATATTTTCCAAGTGAGTCCAATCAGCCTATACAGTGGGGAAAAGTATTATTTGATCCCCAGCAGATTTTGCAGATTTACCCACTTGCAAAGAAATGAAGGGTCTAATTTATCATAGGTGTATTTTAAATGATAGAGACAAAATATCAACTAAAAGTCTAGGAAAAAAAAAAAAACAATGCAAATGGTATAAATTGAGTTGGAGTTCAGTGAGTAAAATAGGTATTTGATCCCCTACCAACCAACAATAATTCTGGCTCCCACAGGCTGACTATGTGCTCATGTGGTACACAGATTAGTCGTGTCAATTTAAGAAGCTGCTCCTAACGACAACTCGTTATGTGTATAAAAGACACCTGTCCACAGAATCCAATTTTTCCTCACCATCATGGGTAAGACCAAAGAGCTGTCAAACGACGTCAGAGGACAAGATTGTGAGGCTGGAATGGGCTACAAGACCATCAGCAAAAAGCCTGGTGAGAAGGAAACAACTGTTGGAGCGATTATTTGCAAATAGAAGAAATACAAAATAACCATCAATCGCCCTCGGTCTGGAGCTCCATGCAAGATTTCACCTCATGGGGTAAGGATGATCTTGAGAAAAGTGAAGGATCAGCCAAGAACTACTTGGGAGGAGCTTGTGAATTATCTCAAGGCATCTGGGACCACAGTCACCAAACAAACCACTGGTAAAACAATATGCTGCCATGGACTGAAATCCTGCTGCGCCAGCAAGGTCTCCCTCTTCAAGAAGGCACATGTACAGGCCTGTCTGAAGTTTGCCGATGAACATCTAAATGATTCAGAGAAGTATTGGGAGTGCTGATGAGACCAAAATTGAGCTCTTTGGCATCAACTCGACTCGCCATGTTTGTAGGAAGAAAAATACTGACTATGACCCTAAGAACATCATCCCTACAGTCAAGCACAGAGGTGGAAACATTATGCTTTGGGGCGGTTTCTCTGCTAAAAGGTATAGGCCGACTTTGCCACATTAAGGGGCCAATGGACAGGGCCATGTATTGTAAAATCTTGAATGAGAACCTTCTTCCCTCAGCCAGAACACTGAAGATGGGTCGTGGATGGGTCTTCCAGCATGGCAATGACCCAAAACATACCACCAAGGCAACAAAGGAGTGGCTCAAGAAGAAGCACATTAAGGTCATGGAGTGGCCTAGTCAGTCCCCAGACCTTAATCCTATAGAAAATTTATGGAGAGAGCTGAAACTTCGAGCTGCCAAGCAACAGTCAAGAAACCTCAAAGATTTAGAGGAGATCTGTAAAGAAGAGTAGACCAAAATCCCACCTGAGATGTGTGCAAACCTGGTAACCAACAACAAGAAATATAGTACCTCTGTGCTTGCCAACAAGGGTTTCTCCACCAAGTACTAAGTCATGTTTTGCTTGGGGATCAAATACTTATTTTACTCACTGAACTGCAACTCAATCTATAACACCTGTATCATGTATTTTTTCTGGATTTTTGGTTGATATTCTGTCTCTATCATTTAAAATACACCTAAAATTAAAATTATAGACCCTTCATTTTTTTTTGCAAGTGGGCAAACGTAAAAAATCTGCAAGGGATCAAATATTATTTTCCCCACTATATACCGGTCAGTGAGGAAGCACAGGAAAAGATATGGGATATTAAGGCAGCTGCCAGAACTCCAGATCCAGAGATTAGCGGAGAGGACTCCAGAAGGGGCAACTTTAAGCTAGATGTCTGCCAGGAAGCCCACTGTGGTCTTTGGTGTTTAAACCCTTGACCTCCTCCTCCTCAACAGTTCTCAACAGTCACTTCCTGATTAACAAATGTACCAATGCTTACAGAACACTGTATAGATTTATGTTGGTCCCAAGCATGTTTTAAACCACTTATTGTTGACTGACTCCCTACCTCTGCTGTAAGTCTATTCCAAGAATCAACACCCTTTAAGTAAAATAATACTAAGATTAGTTATGAACTTTCTTCCAGTTTGAGGTCATGGCCTCGTGTTCTTGATCTTGGTTTCATATTGAAAATATTCAAAGATTGAACCTTGTTCATCCCCTTGATGTATTTAAAGGTTTCAATACGTCTCTCCTTTCCCTTCTTTCCTCCAGACTGTACATATTAAAGTGGAAGTTCAACCAAAGATGAGAAGGTCCACTTTTCCCCCTCCTCTCCCATATTGGAAATGGAAATCATAGCCAACTGCCCACAGTTAAGCCAGCAAAGAGCTGGGTCAGGGGAAAACATCACTGGATCCTGGGACAGGTGTCTGCTTTTTAAAATTCAGCAGCTACAGTATTTGTAGCTGCGGACATTTTTTTTATACAGGGTAAAGATTCTCTAAGTTTCTGATGTCTCTCTTGATAGGTTTTATCCTTCAGACCTTTTACCATTATTGTTACCAGTCTCTGGACTTGGTCTATCTTATCTATATCTTTTTGTAAGTGTAGTCCCCAGAACTGGACACAGTATTCTAAAATGAGGTCTCACTACAGATCTATATAGGGGAATTATTATCCTTTAAAATGGTTAAAATGCATTTCTGTTGATCAGTTTCAACAAAAACAAAATAGAAACCCTGTAAGCGTCAAGGGTCGAAGACAAAAATAAAATACTTATTAGAGATACTATAAATATATGTGAAACATCTGTTTAAAACCTTGAAGGATTAAGAAAAAAAAACACAAAGTATATCGGCCCTAAACCATTATGGTTTCCCTTTAAGTAATAATACACGAAGTATGAAGAATAAAAAAAGCCTACCGAGTAAATTTCATATATCCCTTTGCGCCCTTCATCACATTCACGCCGAACCCAGTGGCGGTTGAGATATGCACAAATGCCATTCAGTACTTTACTAGAAAACCGATAGTCTTCCCACTGTTGTGTGTAAAACTTTAGTACACTTTCATCCATAAGATCTTCTCCATCCTGCAGAGTGAGCACATAAATGTAATCAAAGATCCTAGAGTCATTTTCTTAGAATGTCCTGCTAAGCAAAATTTTAGGGCAGAAATAAATTCTTCTATTTTACTCGTTTTCCTGCCACATATTCTAGGAAATAAAGTGGCTAGATCACTAAAATTCAGACGAATCAGTAAGGCAGATCACATTATCATCTTGAATAAATAAAAGGTACCTTTGTCTTTCCAATGAATAAAAAAACGCTGCTCCCAAGCTCCCTCATGTGACCCAGAGCCTAGATCACATGGTCTCTGGCCACCAGGAGCACAGTGGAGGTTTCACATCATTAGAGACTGCAATGAAACTATTGTTGTCAATCAGACAGACTATGTCTGGTAGACTAGAAGTGAAATAAGAAGAGCAAGGTACAACTATTATGAGGTAGAACTAGGCAGCAATCAGGCTTGCATTAAACTGATCTTAAAATATATAGAAGGAAACAAAAAAAAAAAAAGAAACTGCTCTTTAAAAAGAGAAACTCACCTTCAGCAGATTTGTTAAGTAACTCTTCAAAAACTCTTTTAATCTCTTATACAGTTCAAGCCCAACAAACTGAGCTCCTCCAGGGGTCTGGCCTTTTTTGGACTTTGATGGTGGCACTCCAGAACCTCGTGCTTGATTAGACTGGTGTACACTTGTACAGTAGTTATATACATGACTGAGAGGACAAGTTAAGGAGTAAAATAACTAGGACACATTAATGCATATTTAGAAAAGAAAACACCACAATAGTACCATAAAATCTTTCCCTTTTCATGACAGACTGGTTAGCCTGTCAAATAGATAAAACACAGAGTTGAAGAAAAAAAAAAAATTGTGTTTTGCCATCCAAAATATTTGCCATTTTGTTCTGCTACTTTAAGGGCTCATGAATATTTGAGTACAATTTGCTGCATTCCGATGTGCGATTTACTTGGCTCTGAACAGTGATGTATGGGCACAAGCACACCGTTTTGGTCCACAGTGGAAAGCTGCGTAAACCAAAACTTTTATTTATTACAGGTACTTCTATAGCGCCGTCAATTTACGCAGCGATTTACATATATATTGTACATTCACATTAGTCCCTAACCCTCATAGGGCATACAATCTAAGGTATAGAACATTGCCTTCAAGGTCAAGTGTAAGAACTGCAGTTTATGCTGTCCCATTGTAAACATTTGTGTCACCAATCAGGGCCTACAGATAAATTTGAACGTGTAATTGGCAGCCACCAATCGCACTCAGCCTTACACTCAGCTTTGAATGAGTCATTCAGAATCCGCTGAGGTCATTCTGTGCAAGTGCCACACAAATGACTCGTTCAGGGCCGACGTATAAACATCAATAATGTGTAACCAGCACTGACACAGATTACACATTGCTGCTATTTACATGTCGGCTCTGAGCAGCAGCAGTGTCCATTAGCATACATTTATGCTGTACTCGTGTAAATGTTGCATGCTTACAGTGCGCACACTATTTTTTACACAGGATCTTGCTGCCAACTAGATCCTATGTAAAGGCTTTCCTCTAATGAAGGGTGTCCTACATCTTGCTGGCTGCCTGTTGTCCAAATCCTCTGTTTACTGTTGTCAGATCCTCCTCGCAGCTGCGAACTGCTTGTGCTACATGGGTTTGGAGCAGCAGCTGAGAAAGTCTCTTGATGCCCAGCCTCCTTATTCAATCCATCCGCCATTAGAAAAACCCCGTATTTTGTTTTTACAGAATGCAACATATTTTGTGAATTGGGAAGGGGAGGATGAACAACAGAATCTCCTCCTCCACTTACAGAACGTGTTACATTTTGTGAGTTTGTTCTTAACCACTTGCCTACCAGGCACATATACCCCCTTCCTGCCCAAGCCAAATTTCAGCTTTCAGCACTGTCGCACTTTGAATGACAATTGCACAGTCATGCAACACTGTACCCATATGAAATTTTTATCTTTTTTTCACACAAATAGAACTTTCTTTTGGTGGTATTTAATCGCTACTGGGTTTTTCTATTTTTTGTGCTATAAACAAAAAAAAAGCAAAAAATTGGAAAAAAAAATTGTTTTTCTTTGTTTCTATTATAAAATTTTGCAAACAGGTAATTTTTCGCCTTCACTGATGTGCGTTGATGAGGCTGCACTGATAGGCAGCACTGATGGACACTGATAGGTGACACTGACTGGCAGCACTGCTGGGCACAGGTGGGTGACACTGCTGGGCGGCACTGTTGGGCACTGATCATCAGTGCCCTGATGATCGGTGCTAATCCGTCCTCTGACAATTGCCAGTGAAGCCAATAACCGGCAACTGCATTTACCAGTGATCTGCGGTGTCATTGGACACAGCTGATCACATGGTAAAATGCTGCTGTGATTGGCCTTTTACCACATCACGTGATCAACTGTGTCCATAAAACACCATGATCACGGAGATCGCCGGGTGCGTGCCCCTGGGGGCGCATTCTGGGAGGATGTCATATGACGCCCTCCCAGAACTGGACAACCGCGTTGTAGTCGTCATTTGGCTATAGCGTGGTTGGCAAGTGGTTAATGGAGTTGGGGATAGTGAGAGCAGAGCAGGTGCTGGGGAACTGTGAAAACTATCCTTATGTTCTTTCCACAATACCTTGTTCCACACATGGGATAAAGCTGACTTGGGTCCGGGTTTACATCTGTATGATGCACATGTATTTTAGGGGCATTACCAAAGAACTCAATATAGCATGCATTTTCACGAAAGTGCCTCAAAAGATGCAGCAAGCAGGATTTTTTGCACTGCATTGCACCTAAAAATGTTTTGCCCAATCCAACAAAAGGTTCAAGGAACTTCAAAATCGGTTAAGTTTATGTTAAAAAAAAAAAAAAAGACCAGTAAAGAGTCATATATATATATATATATATATATATATATATATATATATATATATATATATATATATATATATATATATATATAAAATTATCGGTGATGGATATAAACAGTTGGTAATGGGAGTAATCAAAGAAGGATCCCAAAACTGTGGACAGTAGAAACACATCTGTAGAAAATCACCCAACACAGCACTTACCACTTCAATAACAGATTATTTCCAGGGAAACTAGGTTATTAACTACTTGCTGCCCCGCCATAGTACATTTATTGCAAGAGGGCATCACAGGCAGTCACGTATATATATGTGACTGCCTTCTTCCATGTCTGCAGGTGCGCACATGCGCAACCCCTGCTGACCCGTGCTATGACTGGACACAGCACAAGTTTGGCAGCAGCTCTGTGTAAAGGGAACAGCGATCTAGCGGTTTCTCTCTACAAAGCAGGGAGAAAAAAACAACCATATAGTACAGTTAAAGCAGCACATATCAGACATTGTTAGGCACACAAATTAACCCCTTGATTGGTCCTTCCCAGCCATTAGTACAGATCAATGTATTAGTGTTACTACTGATGTCAGTGTACCTCCCCAGCCAGCGTCAGCTAGCGCCAGATTGCCCTCCACACTATCACAGTCATACTGTAAGTCGCTGATCACGGCCATTACCAGTATAGTATCATGGCTGTGTAATTCCATATACACCAGGGGTGTGGAAATTTTTGAAAAAACTACTTGTCCAGGGATTAAATAGGGGCCCTAATCTACTTGTCCCTCATAACAATCTACTTGTCCAGATAAAAAAAAAAAATTTTTTCAACCAAAACCGTATTTAAATTGGAGGTGATATTAGGAATATCTGGGGCTTTTAAAAACAAAAAGGGGCTTTATGGTGACTTAAACGGGTAATATTTTTAACATTTCGCTGTTTATCTCCTCCTCCCCTCCCTGTCTCCAGCACCGGGACTAGCAGGGAGGAGAGAGACCCTGCAGTGTAATGAGCACTGATACGTGCGCAGCGATATATAACATGCGTAGACGCCCCAGCGTGTGATTTTACGTTTGTATATGTGGGGGCCTCTATTTTTTTTTTGGGGGGGGGGGGAATTGTATGTGCTTGGGTGTAACTTTCATTTGCTACAATTAATAAAAAATAATTTTTTTTTTCCCCATCACATAGGGGACAAAGTCCCCTACATGATGATTTTTGGTAACAGGTCTCTTTGAGACATTCAAGGTCATAAAGACCCTGGTTGTCTCCCCTCTGCTCCACTGGGGATTGCTCTACAATCTCTCAATGGGGACCCAGAAGTGACATCATAACGTCACTTCCAGGTCAGCACAAGAAAGGGAGGGGAGCGCACATGTCCGCTCTTTCCCCTCCCCTCTAGCCATCGGCGAGCCGGGCCCACAGAAGGGCAAGCGGTGCCCGGGAGACCTCATGCCGGGGACGGGCTGCTGCTGATTGCTTCACCTGACAGGTGAGCCCTGCTGCTTGCCCGCAGCAGAGCTAAAGGCAGAAAGAAACTGCCTGCCCGGCGCCCAGAACTACATGTCCCGGGCGTCGGATGATTGGAATCCAACACACACACACACACTAGTTTGTAGACGCACAAACCAATTAATATACCCTGATTGGGATTTTTTTTTTCTTTTTACCAAAAAGACATAGGAGAAGCAGAATACATTTTGGCCTAAACATTAAATCTTAAAATAAAATTTTATCTTTTTTTTTTTTTAATTAAAAAACCCAGTGGTTATCACCAAAAGAAAAGTTTTTTGTGTGAAAGAAAAAATAAAATATTTCATTTTGGTACTGTGTTGAATGACCGTGCAATTGACAGTTAAAATAGCGCAGTGCTGAATAGCAAAAAATGCTCTGGTTATGAAGGTAAAACCTTCCATAGGTCAAGAGGTTAAATAGAAATCGTTCACATTTTAAAAGTTGTTACATCTTATATAGCTGCCTGTTCAAATCTTTGTGGGATTGGATAAAAATGTTCTGTGGCCAACCCAAACATGGGAGGGTGTGCAGTGGGAGTACATTACAAAATAATAGAAAGTATTATTTTCTAAAACCCCAATTGTAACTGAACTCTGTAATTAGACAATAACATCATAAATGCATTTTTGTTTAAGAGGGCCATATGCAAATCATTTAGGAAAACCAACCCTCAAATATTTTATTTTAAATCCCAGCTAAAAATGTACAACTTTTTATGTCTTTATAGTCCTAATAATAAATTATGGCTAATTTTTGCATTGAAAAGTGTTAAAATAATTTCTCTGTAAAAAATCTGCTCCCTCCAGTTGCTCTATGCTAGCATAGCTGAGTAATGGCCATAATCCTCCACACAAGGGTGGTCACACAGACTTGTGTTAGAAAGAGAGAAGAGAGGGGCATATCAGACTAGTTCTGTTACTGAGCACTGATTACTGAGACTACTGAGCAACTGTTGTAACAGGAAAGTTGAGGTCAGACTAAACAACACATTGTAAGACTATGTCTATCTGCATAGCTTTTTCATTAAATGTAATTGGCCTTTAAGTAAAAAGACACGTGCCTACTACACACACAGACCTCCTGAAAATACCCAGTTGTAAATATCCTGGCACCAAGTTCTTCAGTAGCCCCAAATGCACCATTTTCAAACATATTGAGGCATAAGTGAGCTAAACAAGAACCTAAAGAGTAACTCCACTTTGAGAAAAATCAATACCCTCTGGGAGATCAATCTACATTGCAAGGATTTTATCAAAACTTGGTGGCAGATTCCTCCATGAACACTGGCTTTAAAAAAACATTGCTCCTAGAGTTTTGCCTGTGGAAGCTACTAATGTTATACTATGTGTCCAAGCAGATTAGGTTAGTCTAGAGCGTTTTTTTTAAGCTCAGCATTTAGGAGGCACAAAAAAAAAAAATCCTTCCGTTTTGCATTTAAAAAAAAAAAAAAAAAAAAAAATGTTGGTACCAAAAAACGCTCAGAATTACCATTTTTTTTTTTAAACCAGTGTGCATGGAGCCCAAAGTAAAAAAAACTTTGTCAACATCTGGAGCAAATCTCAATGGGAGTGACTTATTTTTAAAGTGACACAAAAATTCTTTTGTTTGTTTTTTTTTTAAATAACAATCATGCCGATACTTACCGTATTTGCCGGCGTATAAGACGACTGGGCGTATAAGACGACCCCCCTACTTTTCCTGCTAAAATGTAGTGTTTGGGCTATACTCGCCGTATAAGACTACCCCTCTTCCAATGCACACCAGTGGGAGGAATAGTGCCCCATCATTGATGTCAGTGGGAGGAATAGTGCCCCATCATTGATGTCAGTGGGAGGAATAGTGCCCCATCATTGATGTCAGTGGGAGGAATAGTGCCCCATCATTGATGTCAGTGGGAGGAATAGTGCCCCATCATTGATGTCAGTGGGAGGAATAGTGCCCCATCATTGGTGTCAGTGGGAGGAATAGTGCCCCATCATTGGTATCAGTGGGGGGAATAGGTGCCCCATCATTGGTATCAGTGGCAGGAATAGTGCCCCATCATTGGTGTCAGTGGGAGGAATGGTGTCCCATCATTGGTGTCAGTGAGGGGTGGAATAGTGCCCCATCATTGGTGTCAGTGGGGGGAGGAATAGTGCCCCATCGTTGGTGTCAGTGGGGGGGGGAAATAGTGCCCCATCGTTGGTGTCAGTGGGGGGGAGGAATAGTGCCCCATCGTTGGTGTCAGTGGAGGAATAGTGCCCCATCGTTGGTATCAGTGGGAGGAATAGTGCCCCATCATTGGTATCAGTGACACCAATGATGGGGCACTATTCCTCCCACTGACACTTGCTGACCCTGTTCTAGTACGGTGCTGCTGCAGCCAGCATATGTGGTTGCAGCAGCACCTCTACACAGAGCACTTACCTGCTGCTCCGGCACTCAATTTTCGCGGGGCCGCTCGGCTCCGCCCCCTCGCCGGTGATTGGCCGCCTGTGTGCCTTTCCTGAGCTACAGTTCTGGCGGCCAATCACCGGTGAGGAGGCGGAGCCGCGCAGCCGCACGAACATCCAGTGGCCGAACTGAAGGAGACGCCGCGCTTCCTGGACCGGATCGTCGTGGGACTGGATCCAGGTAAGAGACGTCAGCCCCTGCAAACCCCTGTACTTAATGCCGCAGCCCCCCTAACATGTGTACCGGCGTATAAGACGACCCCCGACTTTTGAGAAGATTTTCAAGGGTCAAAAAGTCGTCTTATACGCCGGCAAATACGGTATCTGCTCTGTGCAGTAATTTTGAAAAGAGCAGCCTCGATCCTCTTCTTTTCGGTCCCTACCCGCGCTCCTGGCTGCCCCCCCACAAGCAGTGCCACCAGGGAAATCCGCTCACCCTGGGGCACTGCTGTGTGCTCGTCCTCGAGCCACTGCTCCATGCATCCATAAGACACAGAGCAGTGACTCGCCCTCTCCTCATTTGCTCACTGAGTGTGATAGACAGCAGTGGCAGCCAATGGGCTACCGTGGCAGCCAATGAGGAGACAGAGTCCCCACACAACTGAGGCTGTCGAGAATGTCGCTGGAATACATGAAGGTAAAAAAACATTCAGCCTTCAAAAGCGCTTTAATCATTTTTTTTTTTTTTTGTGATTTTTTTTTCCCCACAAAAGTGTGGTACCTTAACTAGGGCGAACTGCAGGAACAATGCTCCTATTTAGAGTGAGCATGTGAGGATACAAAATGTGAAAACTGCCACTACTGACTTGCTTTAGAACTTTCATTCAAACCTTAGTTTCACAACCTAGAGAGTCATGCCCTGGAACAAGCATGCAGTCAGCGAATACTGAAAATCAGAACTACAGATTCACAGTAAGGGACAGGTGGGCATGTATGTTAGCGGTAGGGAATATTGTATGTATGTCTAGCGCTGCGCCATTCTTTACTCCGTTTTCACAGTGTATTTTTTCACTGGGTGCGAGTTTCTTAAAGTTAGTCACTGCTGTCCTTTCGACAGTTTAGGACAATGGGTATTAAATACAGGTAGGCAAGTGACTACAGGGGGAAGAGGATAAGAGGCGGGTTTTTTTCCCCCTATAATAGTTATCAATTATTCATCTCCCCTTATATAGGATACATACATTCATTCTATGAAACGATTAGTACACTATCACAATATACTAAAGCTGGGTACACAGGGTCCAAATGTTGGCTGGTTCATCAAGAACTGATCGACACTCGGACACTGTACAGCTGTCCTTCCAACAGAAGCCGGGAGGACCAGCTTTCTTTTGAAGGGACATGCTGGAAAACCAGCATCCAATCAGCGTTCGCAGGCTATCGCGAGAGCTGCTTAGTGTGTTCTGGGGGGAATCTCTGTCAGAGCACAAAGGCACAGCAGGAGAGACCGCTGCACTAACATTGTCTAGTTAGTATAGCAGTCTCTCAAATTTTTTTTTTTTGTTCAAACTGTTGGGTTGAACGAAAAACAATATTCAATGTGGGCAGCACAGTGGCTAAATGGTTAGCACTTCCGCCTGGCAGTACTAGGGTCATTGGTTTGAATCCCAACCATGGCACCACATGCCTGGAGTTTGCATGTTCTCCCTGTGCCTGTGTGGGTTTCACCAAGTACTCCGGTTTCCTCCCACACTCCAAAGACATGCTGGTAGGTTAATTGGATCCTGTCTAAATTGGCCCTAATATGTGTATGTATGAATGTGAGTTAGGGACTTTAGATTGTGAGGACTGATGTGAATGTACAATATATATGTAAAGTGCTGTGTAAATTGACAGCGCTATACAAGTACTTGTAATAAATAAAAAAAATAAATGTACATACCAGGCTTAAGCCAAGTTAGAACCAGTAAAACAAAGAATACCATATGTAAAAGATCCTGGAAAAAGAGATGTTGCTTTGGCTGCCAAGGTGGTAGGTCTGTAGTCCCCAGCAATGGAAACTCTGCCCTACCGACATGGCCTGTAACTCACCAGGTATTGAAGCCAGGACCAAGATTGGTAGTCCTGGAGTCCTAACTTTTAACAATAGCTGCTTTCATATTTTAATTTGCACAGATTCACTTTGAAGTGTATGTAAAGTTCAAATATTTTTAGCTTTGGATAGAGCAGGGATCGGTTAAACCCAGGCAGATTATGTTCTATTTTTAGTTGCACACTGCTGAGGAGATTTACCTTCACTTCCTTAAATGCAACAGGAAGTTAAAGGAAAGAAAGGGAAATTCCCCTTTTAGACAGCTGTCACAGGAGTAGTGTTACCATTGGAAGATTTTGCCTCGAGCCTTATACTGGTAACAACTCTAGAATTTTGGATTTTTCTCCCTGTCTCAGTAACAATGATCACCAGTACAATTAGAGAAGTGAGCCACTACAACAGGGGCACATACAGAAATAAAGTTTTGCCTTTACCTACCCTTTAGGACAGTGTTTCCTGTTTAATAAGTCACCTCAAAAGACAAGTCCCCTTCTCAACAACATTTATCTGCCTATCGCTGCAAAGCACACAGATATTTGTGCTCCTCCTATATTTTCAATCAGTCTGTGCAATACCATCAATAACACTATAAAAAGAGTGTGAAAAAATAAAATATAAAAAAAATTGCAGTTGTAAAAATGAAGTAATTGACTAGAACACACTATTAGATTTGAATCTGACCCAGCCCATAAAATCAAAAAAGCCAAACCAGTCTCCATGTTTTTAAATACTGGTGAAATCTGAAATTTGCTAGGTTCCATAAACAAACAGCTAAGCAATTAGACCAAGAAATGCTAAAACCTGTCTGATAATCTGCCAATAAATGGTTTTTGCAGCACTTTGAAATCTGTTTTGTATAAATATTCCCAAAAATGGCAAAGGACTTCCATTTTATATCCAGAAGAGTTTCCAGAGTCTGACAATTCCATGTTCCAGGAATCCTTCAAGATTTACCATGACGTGCAACGCTCTGAAAGCAGATTGAAGGATACGTATAGAGTTCCATGTATCTGGACTTTGCCATGCTCTGTCTGGTGTAAACTTGCTGGATGCCGGCCCGCAGGTCATCCCATATCTGGTCCAAGCCAATCTGTTTAAGTCCATGAGGATTTTGACCCCTGTTTGATGACATTTTATATCCTTACAGCTCTCTTTTTCTTGCACTTGTTTGAAGTCCTTCTGTGCAGAACCTCCTTAAAACTGCACTAGTTAATCCTCCATAGGACGGCACATTCCAAGCTTCGGCTGGGTTTAAATATATTCGGAGGGTGTGGAGTTAACAAAAACGGCCTTTAGTCAGCACACCTGAAAGACATACCGATTGGTGGAGTTAAAAAATAATACAAATAAATCTACGCAATCTTACACTAAAGGTAAACATTTGTGTATAGATAAAAAAAAACATTACCACCAATTTTTCCCTCTTTTTTTAACAGTGATCACATTCCCTCTGTTCTTAGCTGCATATGAGCTAGGGGAGGAGAAACAGAAGTACACTTATCTTCCCAGTGAATGGCTGTGCAGGGGCGTATGTGTCAGTATAAGTCTGACAACGAGAAGACAGCACACTAAGTTCCCAGCATAGCTAGAGAACTAAGCACAGTGTGTTTTCCTGCTTAGGCCTCAAGCACAATGCTGCTCATAGTGAGTTCAAGTGCTTCAGGCATTTTTGTTTACCAAAGCCTCATGCACACATAGACTTAGAGTTTAACAGCAGCAGAGTTTAGGGACAGTTAAATGTCCCTATCCTGAACGGAGAAGAATCACGTTCAGGAGAAAAATGTTTTGGCCAAAAAACACTAAACGCTGCAAAAACACATGTACACACGCCTAAGCACTAACTCCATTTAGGACTTGGACGTTTATTCATTTCAACGGCAAGAACTCTGGCTAAAAAGCAATAATGTGTTTACATGCTGTTTTGCCACATTTAGTGTTTTTTTGCTGCCGATAGAAAGATGTTCTAGAGTACATGGAGCGCCTTAGTGTGGTGAGTTATTACAGGAATACCGGGGATTTCACACAAAGGAAGCAATACAAAGAGAACAGGATACTTTTTTCATACAAGCACATGCTACAGCAGACACATATTAGCAATATGAAATGTAGGCTTTACATATTCTTTAATTCACAAAGCTCACACACAAGGATCCTTACACAAAAAAGTGAGCTATTTTCAGAAGAGTCCTAAACGGAGCCTTTTAAGCAGTATAAATCTAAACACAGATTACAAAAATTTTACTTCATGTACATTTGGAGAAATACAGAGAAGTTAAATTACTAAATTGTTGAAAAAAAAAAAAAAAAAGTACAAAAATATGCAACAAATTAAAGCTAAACCTAAAACTGTATTCATTTTATTGAAAACTTAAAAACACACATAATAATATACTGAATCTATAATCTATTCTATAAGCCAAGTAACATAATATAGGTTCAATAAGTTATTGCTCATGGTCAATAATAACTAACTTAAACAAAAAAAAAAAAAAAAAAAGGGAGGCTTTTGAAAACGTACATGAGCACGAAACGCAATAGGGAGGAGCCCAGCTGCTGATGTCACACCGCACAGGCTGCGAGTAAGGCCGGTGGCCATCTTTATTGTTAGCCAGATGTGAGTGCACTGTTTTTTTCACATTCCTTGAAATATTGAAATAAAAAATACTGCACTATCAAAGATTTTTTTCTGGCTCGTTATTTACCTGCCATATGCCCATGATTGGTCTCTAACATCGGACGTGATGCCCCTGGAACCTGTGAGTGAGGTCTGCTGATCACCTGACGTGCTCCAGATGACTCTTAATACACCCATTCGGATCCAGATGACCATGACGGGATTTGTATACACAAATGCGCTTAAATATTGTGCTTCTGATTAGTGCAATATCATACAAAAGCTTCCAGCTACCGAGTCACGGATTTCACTTCTATTTATTTATCATCTTTTGCATTTGGACTTGATTATGTCATGCATTGAACACCGAATGTCACTTTAACCATTCACTTTATGTTCACCATATCAATACGTCATAATTAGAGGATATCACCATATTGTACTACTTAAAGCGCTCCTTAGAGCCTACACTTATATATATTTTTTTTCACTTTTAATATCTCTACTCAGCGCTGCATTTCTGTATTACATATTTATCTAAAGGGTCTAAGGCTATACCTTAATGCTAGCGGCTTGTTACCTAGCTCTTGTGTTTCTATCCTTTTATCATGGGTGGACTTAATGCACAGGTGGCAAACTATCACAGTGCCACACTTGAATTCACTGAGCCCCTGAGAGCGACCCATTCTTTCACAAATGTTTGCAGAAGCAGTCTGCATGCCTAGGTGATTGATTTTAAACACCTGTGGCCATGGAGGTGATTGTGCCAATAGTTAATAAGGGGTTTTTGACAGGTTTGATGGAGACCCACATACATTTTTAGTGTGTTTAATGGAAACCTGGAAGCTGCCACTGCGGAATTTCATCTGCAATTGCTAGCTTCCAGGCCGTTTCTGGTTTTGAGGACCCAATACAAGTACATCCATAAGCCAAGTCAGAACTAATGAACTTTCTAACTTTTTCAAGGTAAGTTCCAATGAAGTACTGAAACTGATCAGAATGATTGAGAGCCAACTAATGTTTCAAGGAGACATCAACCATGACAGGAGAAAGTTTCGAGGTACAGTATATTGCAGTCATGAAACCATTAGGTATTCTAAGAAAGCTCAAACATTTTATTAATATAGGTGAACTCCACCAACAAAAGAAAAGATTTAAATCTGCGTAAGACTTAATTCACCTGTGTGTAAAGAATAGGCATTTGTTTTGTGTTACTGAAGCTTTTCAAACCTTAAAGCAAACGCCCGTTCTATACATAAAATCCAGCACAGCAACTTTTCAGCAATCAACGCCAATCACAGTACTCCCTAAATGCATTTTTGATGCTCAAGAGACATTCAAAAAGCTTTGCTTTAAAATTAAATTTCCTTCTACATAAATTAAAAAGAAAAAAAAAAAAAAAAAGTGGTGTTCTGAAACCTTCAGTCCACATTTTACAAACGACACTTAAATGAATCCAAAATGCATGCACACACCAACCCTATAGGTTTTTCAGAAGTGTTTTACAAAGCTTTCCTGTCAACACTCATGTCAACAAACCTAATGTAAGGTGCGTTCCCAAATTAAGAATTCTGGGTTCCTCTCTGCTGCCAAAGCTAAGGAGAGTCAAGTTGAGTGCATTTCTGCCATTCAGGAGAATCAACAAATACAAGGCTTATGATGATTGAACGAAGCAGAAAATATGACATCTGCTCGCCGCACCACCTTGGCCAATCAGAGGAAACCTGGATATCATTGATGAAAATACAATACTTCTCATGAATGGCTTTGCCCAAACTATTTATAGTAGAATTCCAGGTTTAATTACACTTTAAAGTGGTTATAAAGGCAGAAGGTTATCTTTTTACTTTATTGTAATCTTTGCATTAAGGTGAAAAAAAAAAAAAAGTTCTGTGTTCAGGTCCCCTTCCCCCAGCTCCCCCCTAAATACTTACCTGAGCCCAATCTCGATTGAGCACTGTGCCTTAGAGCAGCAGTGCTCCTTTCTCCCTCAACTCACTTAAAATGGAGGCAGCAGCAGGAGCTGCCTGTAATGGAGGGTGGGGCCACGGTGCGTGTGCGTGTGTGTCAATAGACATGCAAAGCCCGGCTCAGGATAAAGCTTGCAGTAGTGCTATGAGGGCACTCAAAAGAAGGTAGAGGAGCCAAGAAAGCCAGCAGGGATATTTAGTCAGCCACCAATTGTGCAAGTTCTCCCACTTAAAAAGATGAGAGAGGCCTGTAATTGGCATCATAGGTAGACCTCAACTATGAGAGACAAAATGAGAAAAAAAATCCAGACAATCACATTGGCTGATTTGGAAAGAATTTATTTGCAAATTATGGTGGAAAATAAGTATTTGGTCACCTACAAACAAGCAAGATTTGTGGCTCTCAGACCTGAACCTTCTTCTTTAAGAGGCTCCTCTGTCCTGCACTCATTACCTGTATCAATGGCAACTGTTTGAACTTGTTATCAGTATAAAAGACACCTGTCCACAACCTCAAACAGTCACACTCCAAACTCCACTATGGTGAAGACCAAAGAGCTGTCGAAGGACACCAGAAACAAAATTTTAGACCTGCACCGGGCTGGGAAGACTGAATCTGCAATAGACAAGCAGCTTGGTGTGAACAAATCAACTGTGGGAGCAATAATTAGAAAATGGAAGACATACAAGACCACTGATAATTTCCCACGATCTGGGGCTCCATGCAAGATCTCACCCCGTGGGGTCAAAATGATCACAAGAACGGTGAGCAAAAATCCCAGGATCACACGGGGGGGGGGGGAGGGGGGACCTAGTGAATGACCTGCAGAGAGCTGGGACCAACGTAACAAAGGCTACCATCAGTAACACACTACCCCGCCAGGGACTCAGATCCTGCAGTGCCAGACATGTCCCCCTGCTTAAGCCAGTACATGTCTTGGCCCGTCTGAAGTTTGCTAGAGAGCATTTGGATGATCCAGAAGAGGATTGGGAGAATGTCATATGGTCAGATGAAACCAAAATAGAACTGTTTGGTAGAAACACAACTCGTCGTGTTTGGAGGAGAGAGAATGCTGAGTTGCATCCAAAGAATACCATACCTACTGTGAAGCATGGGGGTGGCAACATCATGCTTTGGGGCTGTTTCTCTGCAAAGGGACCAGAACGACTGATCCATGTACAGGACAGAATGAATGGGGCCATGTATCGTGAGATTTTGAGTGCAAACCTCCTTCCATCAGCAAGGGCATTGAAGATGAAACGTGGCTGGGTCTTCCAACATGACAATGATTCCAAACATACTGCCCGGGCAACAAAGGAGTGACTTCGTAAGAAGCATTTCAAGGTCCTGAAGTGGCCTAGCCAGTCTCCAGATCTCAACCCCATAGAAAACCTTTGGAGGGAGTTGAAAGTCTGTGTTGCCCAGCGACAGCCCCAAAACATCACTGCTCTAGAGGAGATCTGCATGGAGGAATGGGCCAACATACCAGCAACAGTGTGTGCCAACCTTGTGAAGACTTACAGGAAATGTTTGACCTCTGTCATTGCCAACAAAGGATATATAACAAAGTATTGAGATGAACTTTTGATATTGACCAAATACTTATTTTCCACCATAATTTGCAAATAAATTCTTTGAATTTATTCTTTGATTGTCTGAATTTTTTTTCTCTTTTTGTCTCTCAACGTTGAGGTCTACCTATGATGCCAATTACAGGCCTCTCTCATCTTTTTAAGTGGGAGAACTTGCACAATTGGTGGCTGACTAAATACTTTTTTGCCCCGCTGTATATAGATCTTGCAGTTTTTAATTTATTGTTCTCCAAAACCATACAACTGACAATGAAACTGGATAGCAGTCATAAACAGAGCAAAGAAGAGCTGCACACCGAGATGAAAAAACATCAAGAGAGACTTGTAAAGCTTAGCTCGAGGCCTTTCATGATCCCACTCATCCCCTAATACCAAAGCTCTGTATAGTGGGATAACAAGCCATACTGTAGGAAGAAGCATTCAGCCAACCTAAGCCTGTAAAATAAAAAGCAGCAGGTTCCAAAGTAAAAAAAAAAAAAAATACCAAAAACAAAAAAAAAAAAAAAAAAAAAAAAAACACATAGAAGAAAACCATTTCTGACAAAACCGGCTAAAAATTATAATCTAATCAGAGCTAACCTACAGAGCCACATGTATAAAACCTGAATGAAAGAAGCTGCTGTCCATAGCAACAAGGTGTTTACAGCCATTATCTAAACTGCACTAGAAAATGAAATCCTGATTGGTTGCAGTCAAATACATTCCCTTTCTTATTTCATTTTTAAACTAGAACTAAAAAGGCAAAAGTTCTATTCGTTTTGGAGTGGAGAGGTATTTAAACATCATTCAGGGTTTGTTTTTTTACCATTTATGTCCCTATTAGAGACATTCAACTTCTCTATTCATCCTGGTGACAATTATCACCAAGAGTGAAAGAAAATTCCAAATTTTGAATTGTGACCCAAACTGGAATAGAGGGAAAATCTTTCGATGGGAACACTAGTGCTGATGACCCTGGTGACAACCAGGGAATATCTTTTCACTTCCTATCGTGGTTCTGGGACAGGAAGCGAAGGGAAATCTCCCAATGGGACACAGATGGGAAAAAATAAATTGCTAGGCGTTTAACCACTTCCCACCCATACGATATCATATAACGTCCTGGACTTTGAGTGGAGATATCTGTATGATGCCTGAGGCTATAAAATCCTTTCCTTGAGAGAAGTCTTAAACCTTCAGATTATACTGCCACCTACAATGAAGATTGAAAATTGGCAAACAAGAAAACTAGAGATCTGTCAGGATACCCCTCCTACTACCAGCATGTCTCGGTTTTGACACAAAGAGCAAGATCATAAAACACAGTGGAATAGAACCTATATTCAATGGACTTAAAGAAAAGGATTTAATGGCAATTGCAAAATTCCTTAATTTCTCTCTAATCCATTGATGGACACAGGAACACCTAAAACCTTCAGGATATCCAAAAGTAGTCAAATGGAGGGTTAGACAATACAGCAATCAATCTCTAACAAGCCCGAAGTAACAACATGAAGCTTGCATTAGATAAGGCAGAAACCTCTTAGAAGAACTTGAAAAAAGTATGAATAGAAAACCAAGTGGCAGCTTTACTAATCTGGGCAAGTTTTTTGTTTGCTAGTGTCCAATCCTCCTGTTGAAGCAGTATAACCCAAGGATTTAAGATTCCTCTATCCCTCAATAGATGCAAAATATAATTATAACAGAAGATTAGTATTGGGGATGCAACGATTATTTTCAGAAAAGATTAGTTGGGCAATTACCATTTCGATTATTCGGATTTAAAAAAAAAAAAAAAAAAACACACTTAAAAAGTTTGGTGTAAAGTTTAAAAAAAAAAAAGAAAAAAAAAAAAAAAAAGACAATTTATTCTTGAATATCTATATGCAGTGGTAAATATAAATAACCAGCTATATAGTTGAGAACAAAATATCTAATCCACTCTAAGAACAGACAGAAGAGATATATATACACTATTAGAGGGTGAATCTGGTACATATCATCAGACTTAGAGATCAACATTTTTATTTAAAGAAAAAAAAACATTTTGAAAAAAAATACCTAAAAACACTTTTTTTTTTTGAAGATTTTCAGACAGGGTTGTCATAGACAGGTAGATTGATACAAGCTACCTGCATCTGCTGTCACTTATGATGGACATAAACTAATTAATTTTTTGTTTGATATTTTTCGTTTTAAGAAAGTTTGTTCAATTTTCTAATCGTTAGTGGAGTCAAATCTCCAAGACGAAGACGGGAAAATTCGAAGGAGCAGAATCGATAATTCTTTTATCCAAGAGAAGTTTTCTGACAGTGTATGTGGTTTTCATTTATTTTAAATATCCAATAGATCCAAAAAAAAGTGTAGCGCAACAAATCTAAACACAAAATACAATCATCTCATCCCAATAGTGCTATAACATATAACCATATATAATACACCTTACGGAATAATAATCAGTCTCTATATTAAGAGCAATCCACATCCATATCTTCTAAGTCTTGTTATCCTCCAATAGTGAACGTCTTGCTCCACACACACACGAGAGAAATACACAGCAGCATGTCCTTGCTGGCAGGAGAGAGACCATTGTTGTTTACACACAAGTCTCTCCCCTGTGAGCTTTACATGGCGATCGCTGGGTGCCAGCGGGGAATTTCCGGCCGGGAAACAGTGATTGACATCCCTAGCCACCAATGGCGGCGCGGGTAGGGTGGCGTGCGCACACCCCTACCCAGAAATGTAAATCACGTATATATATGTAATTTTGTGCAGCCATGCCACCCTGTAGCAGTACTTCTACTATAGGGCGGTGAGCAAGTGGTTAACAAATGAAAAACAAGTGAGATGAGAAAATGTTCATTTTTCAATTAGTTGCATAATTCTGCACACTAATAGTTGCCCAATCATTGTGCACACGTAGATATTCTCCTAAGAAAGCAAAAACCTCACTTTTACTTTCTTAAATATTCAGGTTGAGGTTTAACATTTTGGATTGACAGAGAGCACTGTAGTTGTTCAAAAATGAACTTAACCCTCAAAAATAAAAACTTGCCTAATAATTGTGTACACAGTATATGTGTGCTGCACAGGGGCGGACTGACCATTTGGAAACTCGGGCACTGCCCGAGGGCCCGGGGTCAGTAGGGGGCCCCATGAGATGCCCCTGATACCTTTTTCATAGGCTTTTTTGAGTTTGGGCAAGGACACAGGGGCCCCATGAGTTGTCAGTCCACCCCTGGTGCTGCACTATGTATACTGACATGTATGAACGGTGTACTGAGCTGGATGTGTGCTACACTGTATATTCGGATATCTACACAAATAATGCATCCTGTATGCAGGCCAACTAATCAGTTGGCCAACTAAACAATTATGAAAATAGTTGACAATTATTTTCATAATCTATTATGTCGATTAGTTGCTTGAACCCAAATTAGCGCATTGATAAAATTTACGAGTATCCAGAAAAACAATGTTACTTTGTTGGTAAAAATGTAATTTTCCTTAACTTCACAAAGTAATAAAAGCAAAGAATCCAGGATGAGAAAACTATTAAACAAAGCAAAAAGCTGTAAAGCATATTCATGAACACGACTACGTAAACAATAAAGATGATTACCATATTTTTGCTATAGTATGTAAATTAAATGACATGGCTGGAATTTAGCTTTCTGTACATACAATGTTTCTTTGACTCATATTTGCCCACTCACTATGACTTGTGTGAAGGAAAGTCTGTGATTCTAGCATAAACGGGAACCCACTCAGGAATGGAAGGGGAAAAAAAATGAAACTGAACAATGTCAGAGCAGAAAGTAAAGCTGAGACACACCTCCCTGTAAAACCCTCACACAATACTATCACAGCCCTGAAACAGTTCGGCACACACACACACACCTACAAAGCAGGAATTTTCAAAAGTTAAAAAGCAATATCACAGGAATCATCATCCTCAGTAAGTTGAGAAGCCAAGGTGAATGCAGCTCTGAAAAACAATACTTTGCATCAAACAATCAGAGTATTACACAAAGAGTGCAATTAACCCTAAAGTACTAGGGTTACCTGCGGCTATAAATGCAGAATCAGCTTCAGCAGTAACAACAGTCTGCATATACAATAAAGCAAGCTTGTTATACTAAGGGGTTAATCCTCCGCATTGTGTAAAAAGGCTGTTTGATCCTGTCTTCTCTAATCTTTCCCTTTTACTGTCCCCAATCTATCTGATGATAGTGCAGAGCCTTAGGAGGCACTCTAGCAATTCATGCCAAGCTGAGCATGTGCAGAGTTTTTTTTTTTGGGGGGGGGGTGCATGTGATCAGCGCAGGGCCAATCAGTGCTGTCCAAACAGAGGACCAGGGGTAAGCAGCCTCAAAGGACAGTCAGGGGAGAATGAAAACTCCTCCTCAAGCTTTAACCAGTGCTCAGCCAGACAGTGATAGAAGTTATAAGACTCCTATATACTGCTGATGAGTATAAAGGTTTTTAGCAGTTTATACTTACTAGAATAATTGTATTTCCATGTTCTGTGTACTGTGGGAGACCAGATATAGAGAATGCAGGGTCCTGGGTTTAGTAAGACTTTCACTGAAAAAGCTGAAGTTAGAAGCTGATTGGCTCCCCCCCGTGTGCATGCCACATTTAGATCTGCCGGCAAGAACTCGCTTATTTTTGCCAGAGGCAGCCCCTGGCCACATGTATGAATGTAGAAGTAGGTCCCTTGAACAAGCAGCAGCTAGCTCATGTGCATACAATACTGTGCAGAATAACTGCATTCTGCGTATTTAGCCTGTCCAGCTAAGTTGTATTTCAGCCTGCTGTAGACTTTGTCTGGCAGCAGCCAAGGGAGCTGGACTGTGCACCCGTACCTCCCAGTCACACTAAAACGCTGGGATGGCTCACACAGGAACTAGATCCCCATTGTACAAGGCGATTTAAATGCAGTTGATTCTTCCAAAGCTTAGACAAGTACAAAATTTGTGAATAATATTTTGATAGACTTGCAGATACTTTTGCCAAGTACATAATGTGACATTTGTTACATTGGTGAGTAAACTTTAGCTATAAAGTGCAGTATCTCAGTCAGGAATTATTCCCAAGGCCCCGTTCACATATGGGTGATCTAGAACCGCTGGCATAATGATGCAATTCTACCAGCGATTCTGGAATGCGATAAAATTGCAAAAGAAAAAAAACAGTGTTTGGTCACACAAAATGCTTAAAAAAAAAAAAAAAGTTCTCTCCAAAAAAAACACAAAAAAGGGGTAGAAGGCCGCCCGCCTTTCTACCTCCAATAAGAGAACAAGTTTTGGACCAATGTAACACAGTATATCATAGCTTGCCAATCCTGCTGGAAGCTGGAAATAACTGTAGTAGGCACAGCTACTACAGTGATCTCCACTAGCTTCCACATCCTGTTCCGGGAAGCTGCTCATCGTCGTAGGGAAAGCTCTCCTTGCAGATGGCAGTTAGGTTCTTCTTTAAACCCTCTTATCCTTTTCAGCCAAGGAAGCTGACATCTTAGCCTCTGTTTGATCTGCAACTGCCATGTGATCAGTTATAACGCCAGCTACTTGATTGTTTGACAGTTCGGTTAGGAGCACAAACAAATATGACAGTTACATTTCTGGCATAATAGGGATGTAACTGTTTGTTTGTTTGTTTTTTTTACAGTTAAATTGCTCAGTTTAGCTCTTCGGCCTCGTTCATACCATAGTGCCAGGGACATCAGTTTTTTTGCACATGTTCGGCAAGGGCACAACAAAATCAATTGTTCTCTATGTGCCCTGTTCACTCACTAGTATCACATGCAGATTTTTTTTTGCACAGGAATTTGCAACGTGCAAAAAAAACACACTGAAACACGCATGAAAACGGATGTACACTGATGTCTCTGCATGTCAATTTCCATCAGTTTTCAAGCATGTATGGTGTGAACAATTCGCAAGAAGTAAAATGTGATTTCTAAGTTGCAATTTTGTGCAGTACAACAAAAATCTTACATAAAAAAAAAAAAAAGTGACGCGCTCAAGTCTTGCACACTTGACACATTACCTAAATATTTTTAGCTTAGACTGCATAGACTAAATGGTGATGAAAAATTGCATGCTTCTTTAGTCCTAAATGGGAATCACATACGATGAAGTCTACACAGCCATAGTAATTCCTTCAAGACGGAGGGCAACACAAGTCCTAACGACTGAGCACAATTTTGCAACTTTTGACATGCGATAGTATAATCATACACATGATCACAACGACTTTGTTTATCCAGGTAAATTATACCTTGTTTTTTTTCCAGGCCAAATTGGGCTTTCACTTGGTGGTAAATGAGAAATGATCTCCTTTTTTTTTTTTTTTTAAATCAAAGAAACGGTCTCAAAATAGTAAAAAAATATATATTTTTAAATTTAGCTGTATTTTTCTTATTATTACCATAACCTATCACCAAAGAGCATCCCAAAAAAAATTCTTCTACTCCCGGCGATCACAGTGATTCAAATCTATGTATGTCATTTGTTGTTCGTACCTGTAGTACAGCCCAGAAACAATAGCACACATTTTGCTTTTTCTCCTACCTAAAACACACTGACACTAATTTAAATAAATGTTTTTTATTTTTTTTATTTAATTTTTTTTAAATCCTACCTAAAATATACTGACCCTGACCTTTGACTTAGGAACTGACCCTAAAGCTGGCTATACATAATACAATTGTCTTTAGGATTTACCTTTAATTATGTAGAGCAAGGGCCTGTCTGATTGCATACAATTTGAAAGTGTTTGGATTTGACCTCATATTATATAGTTTTGATAAATGTAAAAGGAAAATTGTACAAAAACATTGTATAGTGTGCATCTAGCTTTACTCTAACCCTGACCTAGATCAAACCTTGATCTAGCTATTTCTTTTTTTCTTTTTTTATGCACACTTTTGTTTATTAACATTTTTCTTCTGGCAAGTAAAGAAAGATACAATGTAGCTTTCTCTCTATTCAAAAGAGAAAGCATACATGGGGGCGTCATTTGCAGTGATTGATTAATGTTATAACCAGTCAGAGGCTAGCATAGAAATCAGGTTATTGGGAACTGTGCTCTGGGGCTCTCAGTGCCATCACATCCGCTTCAATGAGGCCAAACGAGTACTGTCAGCGGAAAGGAAATAATCAAAGAGTACAAAAATATTTAATAACCACAGGAAAAAAAAACCGAACTACTAAAACCAAGAATATTTTGCTAATCCACAAGATATGCAATTCTATCGTGTAAAAATCTAAAAATGATCTAAACAAACCAAGAGCTGTGAAAGCTCAAGTATGAAAAACCCTTTAGATGTAAAAGTTATAAAGTGACAAAATTGTAAACGCAAGTGCTAGTGTCATGTCACTGATAACTTAGTCATCTGATTGATGAAGCAACAGATGTAGCTTTATATATCGTGCATCATCCCATGTCATCAATCATTTATGACCATTAAAAGCTGAGACAACATAACCCTCTTTCACAAATATGATGATATTCACTATAGCTATAAACTGTTTCCTGCTGCATCAAATGAAAACATGATAGAACATTTTTTGTTACAGTGCAGTTGTTACAGTATTATCACCCAAAAATGTGTTTACATCAAACTGGTCATAAAAAATTTTGGGTCTAAGCCTTGCCCAGCTAAAAACAGGTTAATATATCCTGACAAAAACATGTATAGCTGTGCTCCACTGACCAAGCACAAAAATGCAAAGAAAGATCCCTTGACAGGGGTGTGGAATTTTAAAAAAAAAAAAAAAACTACTTGTCCAAGGGACTAAATCGGGGTCCCAATCTACTTGTCCCTCATGATAATCTACTTGTCGTGATTTTAAAAAATATGAAGGGTTTATCTTTATTAGGCAGAGGTGCTTTTAAAAATGAAAGAGGCTTTATGGAGACTTAAAAACTTTGAATGTTTTTAACATTGCACGGTTTATCTCCTACTCACCTCCCTGCCTGTCTCCAGCTCCGCAGCCAGGGACTAGCACCGAGGGGAAAGACCTGTAACGACTGGGTGCTGGTCAGGAAAGGGAAATGTTGGGCTCTTTTAATTCTCAGCAGAGGTGCATCTGCTGAGCGAGAAAATAAGGCGCCAGCCCCAATGATATAAAACAAACAAAATTAAAACAAATACACAAAAAAAGTTATTCGTTCAGGTTACCCTTGCACACAAACACTTGGGAGCTCAGTACTAGCATCTGCTGAGCAGTCCAATGCAATTTACTGCACGGTAATTCACATAGCATGAAGCTTGTCGCCCAAAAAGGAGGAGCTCCTGCAAGAGCAGGATTTTGCATTGAAGTCCAAGTGAGGAGATTTTGCATTGAAATCAATGGGAAGCAGTTGTGGAAAGATCAAATTGGCAAAATCACGCCTGTACTGAAATCGCATTGAAACCGGAATGACATTCACAAAGAAGCACTGCTATTTTAGCACACATATGTGTAAACCCAGGCAAAGGAGGCTGCTTGCTCACAGCAGGGCTACATGTAAAACAAACCCACCAGCTCCATGCCTAGAACTGCATGTCCCAGGCATCAGGCAATATGATTTGTGTATAGCTGCTTGATCAATATACTTAAAGCAGAGTTCCACTCACCCTGTCAAAAAATAAAAAAAGTCATCAGCTACAAAAACTGTAGCTACTGACTTTTAAAAAAACAGCCACTTACCTGTCCCTTAGTCCCGCATTGTGTCCCCCACAGCCGTTTCACCGGCCGTCCTGTATTCCGGGAGGCCGGCATCAAAGCCGGGTACCCACTCTGCATGCTCGAGTAGCGCTGCACTTCATGAATGGTCCTGTAGTCTTGTGGGACCTGTCACATGTCCCAAAAAACTACAGGGAGGGTGGGAGAGAGGACACCTTCCACTTCCAATCGCCTAGGCGATCGAACCGGATATGGGAGCGGGTACCTGTCAAATTCGGCTACCCACACCCCCCAAAAGGTGCCAATCCTTAATGGAGGGAGGGGGGGGAGCAGTCCTTAAAGTGAAATTCCCCTTTTGGGTGGAGATCCACTTTAAAGTGAGCCTGGCCTGTCCTAAATCTTTTCTAAGATAATAGTGCTGAGCTTCACATACCTTTTGTTGTCTGCAAGTACCTGTGTTAATCTTTAGATCAATAACTGTGTTCCTGTAGAGTCCCTTACTTACATGAAGCCTGAACTTCTGCTCCAACAGAAATAAACCCAACTGCCTCCAGTCACACCCCTATCTTTTAAATTGTCAAATGCCAAAACTTTAGTGATAAATGGAGGCTTCGGCATTTTAACAAATAGCAAAGGTGAGGATAACTTCAAAAATGAGCCAGGACCTAATCTTGACTTGGGCAGAAGTTGAGGCCCTATGAACAGTGTGGGCTTAGGATCTAAAAGATAGATTAGTACTTACAAGACCACACGATATCTGCATCTTGACACTTAACCTAAAATGTTACTAAACCCACAAAATTAAAATCAGTCTTCTTGCTATATTCACTGCAGGGGTTACTTTCTGAGGGAAAAACACTAACTGAAATCAAAGTCACCAATGGGTAAAGGTTATGGTAGTATGATCCACCATCAATGTCGTCTTGGATGTTAAAGACCCTTAAAAGAAACCATTCAACACAAAGTGAAAAATTACTACAAGAATCACTGTGCAGAGAGAGGCAGCACAGAAATGTGCTGGATAAAGGAAAATCCAAAGATGCAAAATAATCTATAATAGGAGTGCAGGCGGTGCTTCCAACTGCCCCAATATCCAGTATGTACAATAAGTCTGAGGGAAAGTCAGACTATCATTTAAAACTGAAGCAAAAGCAGCTTTGGATTGGTACAAAAGAGAACAGAGAAAAGTCTAATGGGTTCTATTACAAATCTCTGAGCCAATTGAAGAACATGAAAATGATCACGTGATAGCTTTCCAGCTGTACATCTGTGCAATACATGCACATTTCTTCATGTTTTATCCAATTAAAGACTCTGAAGAACAAAAAAACACCTATTGGTCTGCCAAAAATCAACCAAAAAAAATTAGTACCTGACTTTGTTTAGTGTATTTAAATTTGCTAGTACATTTAACATTCACCTTCCTTCAGAAGAACAATTTTGCTGTCCAAAAGGTGCCCCATGTGCTCCTTCATACAGTGAGGAGGCACTAATACAGGAGGTATGGTATTGGCCAGATCACTAGGTGAAAACCGGTGAAAAATACTAAAGAACAAGCAAAAAAATAAAAAAAACCGAACTCAGCTACCACATCTAATGATTGGTAAAAGCTGCAATAGAACATGTGTCTCTAAATTCTGGACACATAGGCAAAATGCATACTGAGAGAAAACAGTGATATTTCCTATGTGTCCAGACTTTATGAACACCCTGTATTACATTTGTAGTTTTGGGTTTAATAATACTTTAACGAATATGTAAACCCAACATTTCCTGATATGTTCTTGCTGTACCATGTACTTGTATGAAGAAGTATCCTGTCCTCTTTGTATTGCTTCCTTTGTGTGAAATTTCTGGTTTCTCTGCCAGTCCCTTTGCTTTTCTAATAAAAACTACACTAGGCATGGCAGCACGGAGTGGTCAGTTCTCTAGTAACTCAGTGTGCTCTCCACCAATGATCAGACTTGTCGTGACACGATCACCCCCCCCCCCCCCCTGCACAGCTATTCACTAAGAAGTTCAGTTTTCTGCTGTTCTTCTCCCCCCAGCTCTCTGTTCTCAGATGCATAGAGAACTTGGGGGTATATGGTCACTTATAAGACAGGAAAAAAGGTAATTATGTTTTTTAGATTTATGACATGCAAAAAACATTGTGTATTCTATATGTAAGGATAGAAGGAAAAATGGATGGGGCAAAACACCATCAAATTCTTGTGGAAAATCTGCCGTCTTCTGCCAGAAGGTTGTCAATGGGAAGAAGGTTTACCTTCCAGCATCCTTGACTATGTGGACACAGCCAACAGCCGCATCATTTCCACTGGCAGGTCCTGTAGGACGGCGTTACAGCAATGGTGCCATCCTATTGTGATGAGCGTGATACTCTCCTGTATCTTGTGAGTTTTTAGTACAGCTACTTTATTAAAGGTTGATTTTTTTACTGCGCTTAGATGGTGCTTCCCTCCCTTTCTTTTCCCTCATTCACTACAGAGCTGGCTTACTCTGGGGACAGTAGCCACTGGTGCTTAGTCTTTATGGACATTCATTTGGACTTTAAGTTATATGGACTGATCTTCTTTAATATTGCATTTCTATATATGTGGCACTTATTACATGGACTTTAACCCCTTCTTTGTGTCATAATTACCTACATCATAGTTATTAGTAATAGATTGAATTTTTCACACTTCAACCTCTCTCATTATTAACCATCCAATATGTAATGCCAAAGTGAAGTGTGGCAAAATTGTAAAAAGCAAAGTGGCATACCAATAAGAAGTCAAAAGGGGAGATAGCAAAAACTGATTCACCACTATGTGGAAGCCTTGGGTTCCTTCCTGGGCCACTCTGAACTTGAAAGTATCTGTTATTTCAGTACAGAGTGGCCTAAATCAGCAGTTTTGGGTGGTAACTGACAGAATGCAGTTATGAACATGTAAAATCTATTCGCAAAACTGATTTTATTCACCTTTATGAATATATCAAGACTGGGAGGAGGAACTACATGGAATGTTTTTTTAAGGGTCTGAATCAATAGGCTTTTGCTGCTTCAAACAGGTATTGCATTTCCATACAAGTCTATAGAAAAGAAAAACCTACAACAGCAGGTCAGATGGATGTAGACAGCAAGTCAAATGCAGGTCAGGTGAACACAGACAGCAGGTCAAATGCAACTCAATGAATTTTGAATAATCTCAGAAATTTCTCAAACTGATGTCAAACCAAAACTATGGACAGAAGCTACATTTACTACATGACAGAAGCTCAAAACCTGTAGACACTGGCGCTAAATTATTTATATTTTTCATTAAACTTCAGAGTATCAGTTAACAGACTTTTATAAATAGGTTTTTAATAAACATTGAAGTACAGGTTCACTTTAGCCTAAAATATCCCCAGCCCCCGCACTACAATTTCTAAACCACAACCATATTCTCCTCCAGAGAAGGTACCTACTTGCCTAATTTCAAGGGAAACAGTCTGCTGCAATGTTTTCAGTCTTGGAGCAGAAATCTTAGCCTATGTTTGCCCTACTTGTGCAGTAACTTTTCATAGGCCTGAATAAAACCATATATGTACCGTTGGAGTAAGGTCCAACAATATACAGGTGCTATTACAGTAAAGGTCCCATTTAAGTACTGTAAAAAAAAAAAAAAGTTACTGCACAGGCAGCATCTGACAAGATTTCCACACTGTGGGAGGCTGCCACTATATGAAAGAAAGGATGGCATAAGGATGAGGGGAGTTTAGCTTAGAATAAAAAAAAAAAAAAAAAATGTGAAATTTGACTGACTTTTATTTCACAAAGCCACTGTGTATCAAACAGTCACTTTTTTGTTTTTTCCTAAATACTGTTTTAGGGCCCTTTCACACCGAACACAGTTGAATGCAGTTGGCTGCTATTTGAACTGCACTCCAACTGCACAGACAGTCCAAAATCCAGGCAATCCTATGGGCATAGTTCATACCAATGCAGTGCAGTTAAGTGCAGAAAAGTAGAGCGCGCTGCATTTTTCCGCAGCACAAAAATGCATGCAAACGCACGGCAATGCATCACAGTGGACATACTGGCCTCACAGGTCAAATGCAGCTAGTAAAACGTGTGTCAACTGCATGCATAGGTGCTAGGAAAAAACGCACAGTTACATGCAGTTTCTGGCATGAATGGACCCTTACTGTTGCTCAACTTTTCTTGCATCTCAAGCAGCCACTTCTTGTCTACATGCATGTACTCCAGCAATTGCTGTCTGCCATTGTCCACCCCCAGGCACGTAGCCTGCCTGCACAACACTGGTCCTCGTCCGTTGATGGCGTTCCTCACCATCCGTGACAGTGGGGCTCCTTCCATGGACGTTGTACCTGTGCATCACTGACAGCAAGCGATCACTGTTCTACTGTCTCGTAAATGCAACTTACCTTTGGTGTATTAAACCACACACTAATACTACACTCAGTGGCACCACCCTTGTTTTCCTATTTGCTTTCCAAACAGAGCCTGCATACTCTGAGGAGCGACTGCCACAGTGGATGAGGGTAAACCCCCCCTTCACACATATGGACTCAAACTGCACCCTAGGCTTTGCCATCCATCTTAGTGTCCATTCCCCCATGTCCCACAGTGAGTGAGCACCCTAAAGCAGAAAATACATTGTTGGCGGAGTCACAGGTGGAAATTAAGAAAAAAAAAACTACCTATAAAAAAAACAAATGCATCCACCCAATCTAAAGATTAACAAGCTGTAAAATATATATTTTTTTCTTGGGTTCAGACACACTTTAATAAAAAGGGACACACTTTGGAGGACAGTGAGACTGATATTAAGAACAGCGAGCAAAGGTAACACTGTTCAACAGGTAAAAAGTTTTGGGCATAAAATTAGCTAATCTTACATAATTTTGGGGTGCTGAAAACGAAAATGACCCTAAAAAATGTTGGATTGGCTCTAGTTTCCATGATATATTCACCCATCTAATGACGTAAGCCATTCAAAATTATGATGCAACTTCAGCTGCATATTGCGCAATTGATACTGGTGACCAATAGAAAATTGCATGTTTACTGAGATGATGCAATATTAGCCTTTAATTGCATCACTTCACTGCATAAAAGCTGCAGTATCTGTAGCTGATTGTAGTTCGACAGCGTCTTTACATTTCGTTTTATGCTTATATAGGCTACTCAGTAATGCCTCGAACTTGTGTGAATAAAGCAGATAATTTCTGCTATATCTGCGGTGAAATAACTTTTATCTCACAAAAAAGGAGGATAACAGGAATGATTAAGAAAGCCTACAACTTGTATTTTGGCTGCAAGATAGGAGACCAGGACAAGAGCTGGGCACCACATATATGCTGCAATTCTTGTGGGACGGCACTGGAGCAATGGTTGAATGGAAAAAAGGCATCTATGCCTTTCGCTGTGCCAATGATTTGGAGAGAGCCAACAGATCATGTTAGTAATTGTTACTTTTGTATGGTGCCTCCAATTGTAAAAGGGCTAAATAAGAAGAAAAAGTTATCTGTGCACTATCCAAATATTCCATCGGCAATACGTCCAGTTCCTCATGGAGAGGGGCTACCAATTCCTAAAGCACCAGAATCCTTCGTGGTTGAGTCAAGTGAGGAAGAACCTGAAGCGTGTAGTCACGTGCAGTTGTAAGAGATAGCCCTTTCCTCGAATACAAGAGAAAAGCCAAGAGAAGCAAAACCGACACAAACTGAAGACAAAACTAGTGAGAATCCTAAGTATTAAAATGATTCAACTTAGCTTATGGCTATAATTTTTCTTGGTAATCCTATGCAATATATTATGCCATTTAGGCTTTGTTATGTAGTCAATATCACTTGCTTTATATTTGTGGAAAGACATCTATCTATATAATTATTGTGCATTATGTAGTCATTACGCCTATAGTAGAAAACTTTCCGTTTACAGAAAAACTAGAGCCAATTGACAAATTTCATTGTTATATTTGAACTCAGAATGTGAAATTCATTAAGAAATGGATCCTTTTGTTTCCAAAACTGGCAAAAAATAAAAATTTGTTGAACAGTGTAATAAAAAAGTGGCAAAATGTCTTCAACATCATTGGGCAGGTCCAGTTGAATGTGACTAACTACTACAAGGTATACCATGCCTGAACATACAAGAAACTTTATAAAAAATTTCACTTGCTTACATTCATCTTTGCCAAAACCTAGCAAAACTGAATAGAGAAATTGCATGGAACAGTTTTAATTATAGCTATTTTACCCATAGAAAACTATAGAGTAATAATTATTAACCCTTTAGGCATACGCTCTACTACACTTTTAAAGTGGAATTGTACTTACCTGCTTGGTTGTGACTCCAGCTATGACAGATCAAAGCCATCCCTCGCTGGCCATACTGTCAACACTGACAAATTCTGTGTCACATATTTCAAGTCTCATGTCACTGATCTCTTCCCATGAAGTCTGATGTAAGTTCTACAAGTTACATTATTCCCATCACCTAGCTGTATTAGTGGCACCTTAAAGTGGAACTAAACCCTGCTATTGGTTTTCAGCTAAGAAGGCTGCCATCGTTCACACCATACGTGCAGAAAAACTGACTCGCAGATTTAACTTGCAGAGATATCACTTTACATCAGTTTTCATGTACACTGCTATGGGTTCTATACACGTTGCAGATTTCTGCGCAGAAAAAATCTGCACATGATACTGGTATTATGGTGTGAACAGGGCACATAGAGAACAAATGATTTTGTTGTGTCCGTGTAAAAAAAACTGATGTCTCTGCACCACTGCATGAACGAGCCCTCTGCTTGATCTTCAACTGCCATGATGCTGCACATGTGATCAGGTATAACTTCAGCCATTTGATTTGAGAGAACGAGCTTGGACCAATGTAACTACAGTGAAAGAAATAAGTATTTGACCCCCTGCTGATTTTGAATGTTTGCCCACTCACAAAGAAATGATCAGTCTTAAAAAAAAAAAAAAAAAAAAAAAAATCGAATGGGGAGGTGTATTGTAACACAGACAGAATAGCAACAAAAAATTCAAAAGCAATGCATGTCTAACAAATGATGCACTGATTTGCATGTTCATGAGGGAAATAAGTATCTGATCCTCTATCATTCAGCAGGATTTCTGGCTACCAGGTGTCTTTCATACAGGTAACAAGCTGAGATTAGAAGCATTCTCTTAAAGGGAGTGCTGCTAATATTTTGTTACCTGTATAAAAGACACCTGTCCACAGGAGCAATCAAATAATCAGATTCTAAACTCTCCACCATGGCAAAGACCAAAGAGCTGTCCAAGGATGTCAGGGACAAGATTGTAGACCTACACAAGGCTGGACTGGGCTACAAAACTATTGTCGAGCAGCTTGGTGAGAAGGTGACCACAGTTGGTGCAATCATTCGCAAATGGAAGAAACACAAAACAACTGTCAGTCTCCCTAGGTCTGGTGCACCATGCAAGATCTCACCTTGTGGAGTGTCAATGATCATGAGAATAGTGAGGAATCATCCCAGAACTACACGTGAGGATCTTGTCAATGATCTCCAGGCAGCTGGGACCACAGTCACCAAGAAAACAATTGGTAACACAATACGCCAACAAGGACTGAAATCCTGCAACGCCCGCAAGGTCCCTCTACTCAAGAAAGCACATGTCCAGGCCCGTCTGAAGTTTGCCACTGAACATCTGAATGATGCAGAGGAGGATTGGTTGAAAGTGTTGTGGTCAGATGAGACCAAAATGGAGCTCTTTGGCATCAACTCAACTCGCCGTGCTGGAGGAGGAGGAATGCTGCCTATGACCCCAAGAACACCATCCCAACTGTCAAACATGGTGGTGGGAACATTCTGCTTTGGGGGTGTTTTTTTGCTAAGGGGACAGGACAACTGCACCGCATCAAAGAGACGATGGACAGGGCAATTTACCATCAAATCTTGGGTGAGAACCTTCTTCCCTCAGCCAGGGCATTGAAAATGGGTCGTGGATGGGTGTTCCAGCATGACAATGACCCAAAACACACTGCCAAGGAAACAAAGGAGTGGCTCAAGAAGAAGCACATTAAGGTCCTGGAGTGGCCTAGCCAGTCTCCAGACCTTAATCTGATTGAACATCTGTGGAGGGAGCTGAAAGTTCAAGTTGCCAAACGTCAGCCACCAAACCTTAATGACTTGGAGAGGATCTGCCAAGAGGAGTGGGCTAACATCTCTCCTGAGATGTGTGCAAACCTGGTGGCCAACTACAGGAAACATCTGACCTCTGTGATTGCCAACAAGGGATTTGCCACCAAGTACTAAGTCATGTTTTGTGAAGGGGATCAAATACTTATTTCCCTCATGAACATGCAAATCAGTGCACAATTTGTGAGACATGCATTTCTTTTGAATTTGTTTTTGCTATTCTGTCTCTCCATTTTACAATACACCTACCATTTGATTTTTAGACTGATCATTTCTTTGTGAGTGGGCAAACATTAAAAATCAGCAGGGGATCAAATACTTATTTCCTTCACTGTATGTACACAGTATATTATACTTTGTCGATCCTACTGGAAGCTGGAAATAACTGTAGTAGGCACCGCTATTACAGTGATCTCCACTAGATTCCACATCCTGTGCCAAGAAGCTGCCCATCGTCGTAGGGAAAGAGCTCTCCTTGCAGATGGCAGTTAGGTTCTGCTTTAAAGAAGATCTAAACCCTCTTATATTTTTCAGCCAAGAAAGCCGACATCTTAGCCTCTGTTTGATCTGCAACTGCCATGTGATCAGTTATGACGCCAGCCACTTGATTGTTTGACAGTTTGGTTAAGAGCACAAACAAATGTAAGTTACATTCCTGGAATTCAGCTATTTTTTTAAACTGTTAAATTGATGGGTTTAGTTCCACTTTAAAAATTCCGAGAATGAGCCAGGGTGCTTATATCTTAGGCAATGTAAACCATATCAAAATTGCTAGAAGAAACCTTTTTTAGAAGAATAAACTTTGGAAGTCTCTTCCGCTACAAATTTCCCAGCAATTTTAAATAATCCCCCAAGTTCTGCTTTAACGGAAACTTTCTGCCTCCTAATAGCAAGATCCAAACACCCAATACCCAACTGTCACTTTCCAGTTCAAGAGTGACTCTGCACAGGTGACAGCTCATTTGTTCTGATCATATATGCGACCCAACAGAAAGCTCCAATGATTGCAGAGACTCGGGACACTGTTTTCATGGCCAAATTCTACAGAATATTTTAAAAATATACACACTCAGTAAGTGTACTTTGGGTCCCTGGGCTCTCCACCAGTTTAATGTGATCATGCATAAGAGTCAACATGCATGGGTATCAGTGTTTTGCATTTCTGCAGGATTTGGAACACAACGGTTGATCATAGCAGATTACCTCCTGACAGCCCATGTGGCCGGGATTGTACAAGAATATAAATCTCTCCACAGAGGGATCCGAGATCTTAGATTATTAAATTATTAAAGCCTAACTCCAGACAAAAAAAAAATGTTTTCCCATGCAGTGGGGCTGTGCCCAAACTGCATGGGTTAACTAATTTTTTTCTAGAGAAGAGGAGAGCGGAGATATACTTACCTGTTCCTCCAATCCTCCCAGCACCAGCGTGGTCCGGCACCCCTACAATTTAGCAGTCTGGAGTTGTGGACTATTCCAGATGTCAGCAAGCCCAGAGACCAGGAATAGTCCACTGCTGGACTGTGGGGTAGTGCTGTTTTCTGGCGGAACAAAGGTTTGGCGAGTATAAGCTTAATCCTCACCCATAGACAAAAAGAGCAGTTGACCCATGCAGTGCGGATACAACCGCACTGCATGGGATAACTTTTTTTTTTGCCCAGAATTGGGCTTTAAAGTGGTTGTAAACCCTTACATATACCCATTAAAGTGACTGACCTCAGGTGATACAGAGAGATGAAAGAAACAAATCCTCCTACATAGGTTGTACCTGTCAACCTGCAGTCATCTCTTCATCCGTTCAAAGTCCAGAATTTATAAAGCTTGTCTGATAGTGCAGAAAAAAGGGGACAGAGAGCTGAAGTTAAACTCTGCGGAGCTCAGCAGGGATTGCCCTGAGAGCTGATTAGAGGGAAGAGACCCCCCCTTCACAGCACACAGGAACAGCAGTGAGACTCTCAATCTGCTGGAGGTCCCTCCCCTGTCACCATTTTTCTCTTGGTGTCAGGAAAACTTGTCCGAAGTGACTGATGCAGATAACAGAGGAACGAGGCAGCAGACAGGAAAGGCACTTAGTGCTCTGGATTAAGACAAGTACACACTATAAAGGGATATCCTTTGTTCATATTTCATGTCTGAGGTTTACAACCTATTTAAGTAAATTGTAACTAGAACTAGTGTCGCCACTGGAAGATTTCCCCCTTATTCCTGTTCTGGTGACAACCCAAAATTTGTCATTTTCTTTCACTTACATTCTTAGTGATAAGGGCAAAGGGGACAAATAGAGAGGGTGACATAATGGGTTATGCCTTGTAAATATTTCATGTTTGAGGTTTATGACCACTTTAAATGTTTATTAAAGCAGAACTACACTATCTGAGCACCACAAACCAAAAGCGCTATTTAATTCATTTTTAATATTCAAAGCCAACTCCTCCATCCATCCATGTCTTCATGCTTTATTTTGTGGAAAAATCAAATCACTTACAAAAACACCCCCTAGCATTTATGGCTGTGGCCAGCTTAATTAAAGGCAAATGATTCATGTAGCATTTGCTTTCTGGAATCTATCTGCCCTTAGCTCAGGCATGCAGGTGGGAGGGTGTGCTTAGCTGAAAAAACCCCTCCTGTAGACCCCTGGGATGTATGGCATCATTTGCCTAGGCCTGAAAACTAGGAACTAAAAAAAAAATCTGTAAAACAAGTAAATACGATATAACCTCCTATCTAGTCACTAATGCTAGCAGTATAAGGATTTTAATATAGAAAAACGTAAAACAAGTAAATACGATATAACCTCCTATCTAGTCACTAATGCTAGCAGTAGAAGGATTTTAATATAGAAAAACGTAAAACAAGTAAATACGATATAACCTCCTATCTAGTCACTAATGCTAGCAGTAGAAGGATTAAATATAGTCAATGTTCTTATCCTCTGTGGCAAACAATCCCTAAACCCCCAAATCCTTCCTTATCACTATATCTCCTCTTCCCCAAAAACAAAACTTCCTCCCTTTTTTTTCCCCTCTCTCTCTCTTTTCACTCTTTACCTTCCATGTGATCTAGAAACTGTGCAGGCCTCCCCCCACGCGAGGTGTGCGATAGAACTCTCATAGGGCTCCTGCTACCCCACCACTCACCTGCATATGCACACAGTTCTATTAATAGGGGTTAGGTTGCACGGCCCATGCCATGTTTTTCAAACCTTGATTTGTATGCGATCTTTACTGAACTTCAGCTTCAAGCAACTTTGACGTTGTATTTTTTCAACTCTTCATGTACTCCTGCGTGGGGGAACCAATCTAACATACTATATACTGAACTATGCTATTTTTATTGTTTAGACATTGTATGCTCTAAAACTTTTCCAATAAAAACTTTTTGATACCAAAAAAAAAAATAAAATAGTCAAAGTTGATGAGAGAGGGAAATTCCACTTTAAATTAGGACTCCACCGCTGGGATGAGCACCAGAGATCTAACTGATCTGTATTAGGACTCCCTGACACACAGGCAACTTATCACTCAATCGATCAGAAATGGCTGATGCAATTCCACGGTGATTGATCGACTAGGCAGAACTGAAATCAATCAGAAGTTTAGTAAAATAAAATACTTATTCAGTTTGATCATTTTCTTCTCAATGAATGATCATAAGGTGGCTGTACACACTACAATCTGATTGTACAATCGCATTGAAATTTGAGGACAGACCTATACAATCCAATCAATTTCTACCCAATCACGCAGGTCCTTATGTTGTCAGCAGATTTCACCAATTGCCCTCCAGAGGATTTACCCCCCCCCCCCCCTTCCTGACCAGGTCATATTTTGGTCATAAATTTAGGCCAAAATGTATTCTGCTACATGTCTTTGCTGAAAAAAATCCCAATATGTGTAAGTTAATTGGTTTACGTGAAAGTTATTGCATCTACAAATGGCGGTATATACAGCAGACTTTTTTTATATACTGGTAATGGCGGCGATCAGCGACTTAAAGCGGGCATTCTGACACTGAGTGGGAACTGACTAATTGCCACTGACATCCCCAGTGACTCTAATACTTGCCCTCCAGAGGATTTACCCTCCTTCCTGACCAGGCCATTTTTTTGCTATATGGCGCTCCGTTTCTTTAACAATTGCGCAGTCATGCAACACTGCACCCAAATTAAATTTATGTCCTTTTTTTCCCACAAATGGAGCTTTCTTTTGGTGGTATTTGATTGCCTGTGCATTTGTTATTTTTGGGCTAAAAGCAAAAAAAAAAACCTGATAATTTTGAGAAAAAAAAAAAAAACGATATTCTTGACTTTTTGCTATTAAACATGTCCAGTAAAAGAATTTAAAAAATCAAATTTCATCATGAATTTAGGCCAAAATGTATTCTGCGACATGTCTTTGCTAAAGAAAAATCCCAATATGTGTAAATTAATTGGTTTACATGAAAGTTATAGCATCTACAAATGGTGTTATATATACTGGAATTTATATTTTTTTATACTAGTAATGGCAGCGCTCAGCGACTTATAGCGGGACTGCGGCAGGCATTCTGACACGGGGGGGGGGGGGGGGGGGAACTGACTCACTGACATCCCCAGAGACATTAATACAGTGATCACTGCTAATAAAAAGCACTGACACTGTACTAATGACAATGGGCAGGAAGGGGTTAACATCTGGGGCGATCAAAGGGATAACTGTGTGCGTGTTTTACTTAGGAGAAATGCTGTTCAGAGAGATACAAAGCAGCATGTCCATGCTGACAGAATGTTCAGAGAGATACAAAGCAGCATGTCCATGCTGACAGAATGTTCAGAGAGATACAAAGCATGCTGACAGAAGAGAGACCCGTGTTCTTTACACAGAGGTCTCTCCCCTGTCACTGTTCCTTGATGATCGTCGGGTGCCGGTGGCAGACCTCTGGCCAGGACCCGGTGATTGACATCCCTAGCTGCCAACAGCGGCACGGGTAGGGCGGTACGCACACATCCCCAGCTGCCAATAGCGTCACTGGTAGGGCGGTACGCACACATCCCCTACCCGGAATACAAAAACACATATGTATACACATGATTTTGCGCAGCCCTGCCGCCCTGTAGCAGTACTTCTGCTATAGAGCAGTGGGCAAGTGTCTACAGTCAGCCTAATAAGTGTGTGGCCGCCTTTTCAGAGATGAACACCAGGACCACCATTGCCAATCTCCCTGAAATGAAAAGTTTATGGAATGACACAGCTGAGGAGGATATACTATAAGAAGCAGAGTGCAGAACTTCCCCTGGAGTGGTGTGTGGCCCTGATCAGCCCCCTATAGAGCCCTGTCCCATAGTCCCATCCCTCTGAGCACTAGTCTATCATTCTTATATAACAGAATGACGACTGATACCAATGAGATCCTCATACATCACACACACGCAGTCCTGTACAGGAGCCCTGACCCCCTCAGCTGACTCAGCACACACAGGCACCCATGTTCTAGGAGAGGTGAAGCCTGGGCTGACATCTGCCATCATGTGAGCTGAGATAGAAGACACCGGCTCGGTACCGGAACAGCGCACACTACATAGCACGCTCTCAGCGCCCAGCATGGTCCGGGCCTGCCTCTCCCCCCGTGCTCCCGCTCACGTAGCCACCTTCCCACCCCTCCCCTCACCTGTGTCTCGGCGGTAACGCAAGAGACAGACCCCCAGGGAGAGCCGGGCACTGTCAACCGGAAATCCCTCCTTTCTCCCGAGCTAGTCAGCCAGTCAGCGCGCAGAGTAGAGCAGCCAGGACTTCCGGCCACTACCACGCCTCTTCCTCTGCCGCTGACGAATTACAGCACGCAGCGGACATCACCATTCCGAAGCCGGCAACACGGGGGAGGGGGCGGGATTATGCAAATACCAGCAGGTGACGTCGGTGTGTGGCTGTTTGAGCCTAGATAAACGCGGCGGCCAATCAGAGAAGGCAGGTTACTGGGATCTATGGAAACAGCACACAGCGAGCGGAAGGCCGTGGTGTATATAGTGGACGTGGGTAGTGATGGGCTCGGAGTAATATCTCTGCTGGCCTATAGCAGCCTCTTCAATGTACACAGTGATAGGAGAATGACGGATCTATATTATGGAGGGCGTGTGACAGATCAATGATACACAGCAGAGGAAGGCGGGACCAGGCCCTGGACATGCCAACAGATCTACCCCCCCATCCCCTCTATTGATGATTGCCATATGTGACACCAACTGACAGCAAGATGACAGCTGTCACCAATACTGCGACACACTCCACAATAAAGCACGTTTTTTTATATAAAGTGAGGGCCAGTTTACACTATCTCAGCTCTCTAAAGAGTGATCTGAGTTCAGATCGCTCTTCAGAGAGATCCTTTGACAGTAGAAGGCACCACCTGCTTGATCCCCGCACTAGCGGTTGCAGCGCAGCCCCATTCAATTAAATGAGTCGCATTTGGTGGAGTGCAACCTTAGGGATAATTTTACTACAGTGTGAACCATTGCAGCATATGTAATCCCCTCTCCACTGTCTTTGCAGCATAAGGGGGTGGTAAAACTGCAGCTCAACCATGCGCTTTTACCACCTATGATGCTCTTCTGAACAGCAATCTACTGCAGATTACTCTTTGAAGAACAACGTAGGTGGTAAAAAGTATGGCAGAGCTGCAGTTTTACCACCCTCTTTTGCTGCAAAGACAGCAGAGTGATTTGCAGTGCATTGCTGTTCAGAGGGCATTGCAGGCGCTGCTGACAGGCAATCAGGAGGTGATACTGTTGCCTTATTTTTGACAGCAAAACAGAATTTTTTTAATGGTCATCAGGGCCGGATCTAGGGGGGTGCTGGGGTGGGCTGTGCCCACCCAGATTTAAGTTGTGTCCCCCGGCCATGTCTCTGAAAGTGCATCTACTGATCCATGATCCAGTCTGATGCTGACCGTTGACGTAAGGAGGTACTCTGATGGGGACAATCCATATAAGGGGGTCACTCTGCTGGGGACACCTGATGTAAGGGGCACTGATGGGGATAACTGATCATATGCAAAGGGGCACTTTGTTGGGGACAGTTGATGCAAGGGAAACTCTGATGGAGACTCTGATGTAAGAGGGCACTCTGATGGGACACCTGATGTAAGGGGGCACTCTGGGTGGGACCCTGATGTACAGGGGCACTCTGATGGGGACACCGAATGTAAGAGGGCATTCTGATGGGGACACCTGATGTAAGGGGTCACTCTGGGATACCTGATGTAAGGGGTCACTCTGATAGGGACACCTGATGTAAGGGGGCACTCTGATAGGGACACCTGATGTAAGGGGGCACTCTGATAGGGACACCTGATGTAAGGGGGCACTCTGATAGGGACACCTGATGTAAGGGGGCACTCTGTTGGGGATCCTGATGTAAGGGGGCACTCTGATAGGGACCCTGATGTAAGGGGGCACTCTGATAGGGACCCTGATGTAAGGGGGCACTCTGATAGGGACCCTGATGTAAGGGGGCACTCTGATAGGGACCCTGATGTAAGGGGGCACTCTGTTAGGGACACCTGATGTAAGAGGGCACTCTGATAGGGACCCTGATGTAAGGGGGGCACTCTGATAGGGACTCTGATGTAAGGGGGCACTCTGTTGGGGACACCTGATGTAAGGGGGCACTCTGAAAGGGACACCTGATGTAAGGGGGCACTCTGATAGAAACCCTGATGTAAGGGGGCACTCTGTTGGGGACAATTGATGTAAGGGAGAACTCTGATGGAGGCACTCTGATAGGGGTCCTGATGTACGGGGAAAAGCTGATAGTAACCCAGTGTAAAGGGGGACTCTGACAAGGACTCCTGATTTAAAGGGGGACTCTGATAGGGACATCTGATATAAGGGGGAAAGGTTCTGTGTCAGCCTAATACACACTAGTGTTTCCCAGGTCGTGACATTATGTGACAGATTCTCAGTGACTCACACACAGTGTTGCCATTATGCCCCCTGACTTTTTTTTACTGCACCCACAGATCAAATAGTCTAGATCTGGCCCTGATGGGAATACTGAGCTGCAACCGCTTTTGGATCGCAGTTGCAGCATTTGAATGGTTGCTGAGGGTACTGCCCACCAAACCTGATAGTGGGAAAAATTATTTTTGTGTCACAGTGCAAAGCATCATGGTTTGTGTGCACCCCCATCCAGCTGCCTTTGCATCTTAAAGAGGAGTTCCACCCAAAAGGAGAAGTTCTGCTTTAAAGATTGGTCCACCACTCCCCAACTCCCCATTAAGGATTGGCACTTTTGGGGAGCGGGGGGGGAGGGGGTACCTGGAAATTGACAGGTACCCCCTCCCACTTCCGCTGCAATCGCCTAGGCGATCGGAAGCGAAAGTTGTCCCTCCCCGTAGTCTTCTGGGACACGTGACAGGTCCCAGAAGATGACGGGGCCATTCAAGAAGCGCAGCGCTTCTCACGCATGCGCAGTGGGCACCTGGCTGTGAAGCCGCAAGCTGTCACAGCCAGGTGCCCACATTGAAGATGCCGGCACCTGGAACACAGGACGGCCGGTGAAACGGGCTACGGGGAGGATCGTGGGAGAGGTGAGTGGCTGTTTTTTAAAAGTTAGCAGCTACAGTTTTTGTAGCTGCTGACTTTTATTTTTTTACAGTGGAACTCCGCTTTAACCGCTTCAATACCGGGCACTTTTACCCCCTTCCTGCTTAGGCTAATTTTCAGGTTTCAGCGCTCTCACATTTTGAAAGACGTTTGTGCGGTCATGCAACACTGTACCCAAACTAATTTTTTGTCATTTTGTTCACATAACTAGAACTTTCTTTTGGTGGTATTTAATCACCGCCGGGTGTTTATTTTTTTGCTAAATTAACAAAAAAAGACCAAAGATTTTGAAAAAAAAAAACATGTTTCTTTGTTTCTGTTTGATGCAAATATATAATTGTTCTTCATAAATTTAGGCCAAGATGTGTTCTGCTACATTTCTTTGGTGAAAATAACCCAAATTAGTATTTACTATTTAATCTGTAGGAAAGTTATAGAGTTCATCTAATTTCTTGACGCTCAAAAATGTCAGAATAGTACAGATATCCCCCAAATGACCCCTTTTTGCAAAGTAGACAGTCCTACGTACTTCATAAAAGGCATGGCAATTTTTTTGAAGTTCTAATTATTTTGTAATAATTTTTCGGAAAATGAAGAAATTCAAAAAATTTTTTTCACAATTTTGTTTTTACATACTGTCACCAGCGCAGTACAGCGTTAGCATATAATTAGTGTAGCAGTGATCAGGGACATTGACTGGTGACAATACGAAAAAAAACAATTGATAATTTTTTTTCAATTTTTTATTCCATTTTTTCTTTTTTAAGATTTTTTTTCCATATTACACTATGACCATAGTAGCATTGTACTACATTGGGGAAGTGATCAGTATTTTTTTTAACACAATTTGATTGCTTATAGCAAAGAATTTCTTTGCTATAAGCAAGCATTTAACTGAATGAAATCGATTCATTCAGGTTTTTTGTTGTGATTAGCTGTAATTGGCCACGGCTAATCACATGACACAGATGGGCTGTGATTGGCCCAGCCTGTGCTTGTGATCACTGTGACCATTCACAGCTAGACACACTTGTATACAATGGATGGCATGAAAGGAAGCCATCCATTGTATACAACTGTCATGTGACCTGCTGTGATTGGTCACAGCAGGTCATATGGTACTGGCAACGGGGCTGTTACACAGATCGGCCGTGTCCTAGGTGCACAGCCAGTGACAGATCTCACCACAGCGTGGCCCTGCAAGCACGCGCAAACTGCAATCCGGGAAGGATGTCATATGACACCCTCCCGGAGGGACTAGAGGTTCCCCCGGCCGTCATTTGACTATAGGCTGGGCGGCAAGTGGTTAATGTATATCCTACTATATTGTGTGTTTGTTTCTATCCAGAGCACTAAGTGTCATTTCTGTCTGCTGCCTCATTCCTCTGCTATCTGTATGAGTCACTTCTGAAAGGTTTTCCCATACTAAGAGAAAAAAAGTGACTAGGGATGGATCTCCATGACACAGCTTGTGATTGACAGCATCAGTTCTTGTGTGCTTTGTGAAGGGTATCCTTTCCCTCTAATCAGCTCTCACTGAGCTGTGCAGTGTGTAAATTCAGCACCCCTCCCTCCTGTTTCTGAACTCTCAGAGAAGCTGTGTACATTCTGGACTTTGACAGATGAAGAGAAGAAGGGGCTGCAGATAAATAGGTGCAACTGATGTAGGATCAGGGCTTTTTTTCTTTGGGAACGTGGGGGAATGCAGTTTCAGCGCCTCCAGCACTGCATGTATGCAATGGCAAGGGGTGCTGGGGGATCTATTGTCACTGGAGGAAAAGTTTTTTGTGCGGTGGTTCATTGTTGCTGGAGAGATCTATTTTTGCTGGTGTGAGATCTATTGTTGAGGGGTGGGCTACTGTTGCTGACTGCTGGGAGTCTATTGTTGCTGGAAGGCATCTATTTTGTGTGGCTGTTCATTGTTGCTGGGGAGATCTATTGTTGCTGGTGGGGGATTTTTGTTGCTGGGGTCTATTGTTGCTGGAAGGGATCTACTGTTGAGTTAGGGGTCTTTTGTTGCTGGTTGCTGAAGAGTCTATTGATGCTGGCTGCTGGGAAATCAGTTGTTGCTGCTGGGAATCAATTGTTGCTGGAAGGGATCTACTGGTGAGATAGGGGTTTATTGTTGCTGGCTGCTGGAGAGGCTATTGATGCTGGCTGCTGGGAAATCTTTTGTTGCTGCTGGGGTCAATTTTAGCTGGAAGGGATCTACTGTTGAGATAGGGGCCTATTGTTGCTGGCTGCTGGAGAGTTTATTGATGCTGGTGGGGGATCTATTGTTGCTGGGGGTCAATTGTTGCTGGAAGGGATCTACTGTTGAGTTAGGGGTCTAGCGTTGCTGGCTGCTGGGGGGTCTATTGATGCTGGCTGCTGGGAAATCTGTTGTTGCTGCTAGGATTCAATTGTTGCTGGAAGGGATCTACTGTTAAGATAAGGGTCTATTGATGCTGGCTGCTGGAGTCTATTGATGCTGGCTGCTGGGAAATCTTTTGTTGCTGCTGGGGGTCAATTGCTGCTGGAAGGGACCTACTGTTGAGTTAGCGGTCTATTGTTGCTGGCTGCTAGAGAGTCTATTAATGATGGCTGCTGGGAAATCTGTTGTTGCTGCTGGGGGTCTATTGTTGCCAGGGTCCATTGTTGCTGGGGGTGGAATCTATTTTTGCTGGGTGAATCTATTGTTGCTGGGGAGGGTCTATTGCTGTTGGCTGATCTATGTTACTGCTTTTCTTGTTATCATTAACACATTCCATACAGATTATTTAGCCCCACAAAATTATACTTGGCTCTGTGTTCTCTAAAAGGGGCGGTACTGGGAGGTGGGTAGGGTGGAACCAAGAGACGGTGCTTGGAGGTGGGTGGGGTGGGCAGAGACAAGAAATGACTCAGAAGGGGGGAGATCCTGCACCTATTCTCTGAGAAAAAAAAGCCCAGGTAACACCAATGCCATGAGCTACACATGTACATATTACCCCATGGTGGCAGCTTTGTGTTCAGGAAAATACATCATACGCGGGAAAGTGCCATCAGCATTTACATGAGTACAGGTGTGTGCCGCCAGCCACTTCTGTGGCCGGACATATGAACCACCTACCCTGCATGGAAATGCACTCAAATATATCACATCTGCTACAGTGGGCTTTAAAGAAAACAATATAAAGTATTTTGGCTTCTGCTGTAGGAAAGAAAATGCAACGCATTAAAAAACACGACAACGCACATCATGTCAAGCAAATGTAAAGTAGGTGCTGAACGCAGCACACATGCTGTGAATCCAGCCTTAAACTGGGTATACACAAAAGATTATTTTTGTTTAGACTGTGGACCAGGGGCGGACTGACCATTTGGAAACTCGGGCACTGCCCGAGGGCCCGGGGTCAGTAGGGGGCCCCATGAGATGCCCCTGGTACCTTTTTCATAGGCTTTTTTGAGTTTGGGCAAAGACACAGGGGCCCCATGATCCCCTATTGCCCGGGGGCCCCATGAGTTGTCAGTCCGCCCCTGCTGTGGACTGAATGAAGATAATCTAAGGCCCCTTTCACACGGGCGTTCCGTATGTCCGTTTTTCATCTGTCCGTTTACAGTTGAAAAATGGACACCCATGTATTTCTATGGACTAGCGGATGTAAACGGATGATCATCTGTTTACATCCGTTAATGTCCCCATCCGTTAACCACTTGCCCTCCAGAGGATTTACCCCTCTTCCTGACCAGGCCATTTTTTACGTTACGGCGCTGCGTTACTTTAACTGACAATTGCGCGGCTGTGCAATGCTGCACCCAAATGAAATGTATGTCCTTTTTTTCCCACAAATTCTTTCTTTTGGTGGTATTTGATCCCCTGTGCGTTTTTTATCTTTTGTGCTATAAAAATTTTGTTTTTAAATTAAATTTTGTCATAAATTTATGCCAAAATATATCCTGCAACATGTCTTTGCTAAAAAAAAAATCCCAATACGTCAAAATTAATTGTTTTACGTGAAAGTTATAGCGTTTACAAATGGCGGTATACTAGGATTTTTTTCCCTCAGTTTTACTAGTAATGGCGGTGATCAGTGACTTATAGTGGGACTGCGGTGAACATTCTGACACTGGGAGGAACTGACTTGGTGTCACTGACATCCCCAGTGACACCAATACAGTGATCAGTGCTAAAAAAAAAAAAAAGCACTGATACTGTACCAATGGCACTGGGCAAGAAGGGGTTAACATGAGGGGAGATAAAAGGGTTAACTGTGTGCTGGGAGTGGTTTACTAGGCGGCGGTGTGTTGGCGCTTCACTGTAATCACACTGCTCTGGATGGCTGTACTGTGCACAGCCATCCAGAGCAGTGTGCCCGAGCTGACAGGGAGGAGGACTGTCGTCCTCCCCATCGGTGATCATTGGAAATCAGCAGGCGCCAGCGAGTAATTACCGGCCGGGGTCCAGTGATTGACAGCCGCAGCCACGAATGGCAGCATGGGTAGAGCGCGCACGCAGTACGCACGTGCCCCCTACCCGGAACTGCAAAATCACGTATGTTTACGTGATTTTGCGCATCCGTGCCGCCCTGTAGTAGTATTTACAGGGAGAAGGGGAAGCGGTTAGCAACCATTTTTTTTAATGGAATAAAACCCTATGTAACAAATGTAATGAACAAAAAACGGATGTAAACAAATGAAAAACAGATGTAAATGGACAAAGATGAATGTAAAAGGAAAAAATAGGACGCAAACAGACAAAAAAAAGGACGCAAATGGACAAAAACGGATGTAAACAAACCAAAAAAGGATATAAACAGACAAAAATGGATGTAAACTGATAAAAAAACTGATGTGAACTGATCCGTTTTTTCTTGGAAAAAATGTGACTGAACTGATGAAAAAAACGGAACGCCTGTGTGAAAGGGGCTTAACAGATTCCCCCATCCACGATATCCAATGCGAATGGAGGAGTCTTCTGTTGCAGCTATTGTTTTCTGACAGCTGCCAGAGGTGATTGTCTGAATACCGGAAAAAGACCGCATCTGATTGGCTGCAGTCACTGTTCGGCCAAGAATTTTCCACCTGGCTTCTTTGATTTTTCAATTAAAGGATGTCAGACAGGGTCACGCACAGAGCGAATCAGGGACCAGCCACATTTTCATATAGTGAGTACCCAGCTTTAATCATTACCCAGAGGTGTAGCCTCCTTTCCTACAGATGTGACAGAGCACTGAGGTGTGAGAATAATGGTGTTGTCATGCTTTCGGAATTGTGACAAAACACTCAGGTGTGAATGGGGGCTGACATCAGCAAAGCACGTTTACTGATTGGAGAGCTCTAGGTCTCACTCGACAAGACCAATTCAAAAAATGTCGGAAACAGGCGAATACAAAAATCTTTATTGCTTAACCCCTAGACGCCGAGCGCACACAAATATGCGGCCTCTCAATGTCTGGGCCTTGACACCAAGCGGCCGCATATTTGCGTGCGATTAGAAAATACATATGCATGCGTGTGCGCCCTGCGTTCTCCCAGCACGTATGTCTGTGACTCACGGAAAGGTCCCGATCTCCCCTTGCGATCGGGACCTTTTCCGATCATGTGGCCACAGTGACAGCGAATCATGGCGGTCACATGACCCTAAAACCCCGCCCCGCCTCCCAGCTTCTGAAGCTCTAAAAAGAGCCTGGAGGCACCGGCGCAAAAAGGTTAAAGCAGTAAAAATATTCCATGACAAACTTATCTAACGCGTTTCAGTCTAAAAACAGACCTTATTCATAACTATGTCATAGGACTTGTACCAGGGGCGGACTGACAACTGAAGGGGCCCTCTGTGTCCTTGCCCACACTCAAAAAAGCCTATAAAAAAGTTAACGGGCATTTCATGGGGCCCCCTACTGACCTCGGGCCCTCGGGCAGTGCTCGAGTGCTTGAATGGTCAGTCCGCCGCTGACTTTTACTTATAAGCAGATGGAGGCCGCTAGTCGTGCATGGTGAGCTTATATGCTGTACGCCTAATACAGGTAGTAGCAACCCACTTCTAGTTGAATTTGCAACTGACTCAGCAAGGGGTGTGTTGGACCACTGCAGAGAGACCACTGCTTCCACATAGAGAATAAGTCCTTCTCTGCAGCACGCTGGCACAGGCTTTTCTCCTTAGGCTATGGCTGCTTTCTAAGTCCTCATGCACACTTGACGTTTTTACAGCGGCTGTTTTTGGCTTTTGATGTTTTTTTCTACAGCCAGTAAACCCCCCAGCATGTTATTTTATGTGTCCATGCACACATAGACTGTAATCTAATTTTTTGGCAGGGACGTTTTTTGGCTGGAAAAAAACCCCAGAACTAGTGGGTTTCTAGAGGAGTTATTTAGTAAAAATGCTGTTATGCTGAAAAACATTTCAAAAACGCAGTGTTTTTGGCTGCTTTTTTTACCAAAAAAAAATGCTAAAAAGCGCAAATGCGGAAAAACGCTGTTAATTGCGTCAAAATGCCGCTAAACGCTAATGCAAAAATGCTAAAATAAGCTGAAAGACTCACGTTTTTAATGTGATTTTACACAGCTAACTTTACTAGCATTATCAAAACGCCCATTGTGCATGAGGGCTTAACCCCGTGGTGCTGGCCCCTCCCAGCCCTTTAAGGGTTTCAGAAGTCGGGAGGTGGGGCGGGGTTTTAGCATCATGTGACCGCCGTGATTAGCCGTCACATGATTGGGAAAGGTCCCGATCAAAAGAGGAGATTGGGACCTTTCTGTGAGTACCGGAGATGTGCGCTGGGAGCTCGCAGGGCGTGCGCTCTCAGCACATATGTTTTTCTTAATTCCACACAATGTGCGGCCGCTCAGCGTCTAGGCCCAGATGCCGGGAGGCCGCACATTTGTGTGTAGCCGGCGTGAAGAGGTTAAACAAATAAACTGTCAGACTTTTTGTTTCAATGCACCTGGAATGTATTTAGCTAATTCAAACTGAAGGTTCAGTTGGGGTTTAAAGGAAAACTAGACTTTCCTATCATTTTCAACCAAGCAAGCTGCCATCTTCAACTGCTCATGTGATCAGTTATGACACTAGACATTTAATGGTTTGACAGTTTGGTTGAGGGCCCGAGCAACGAGTTACATTCCCGACATATTTTGTTTTGAAACTGTTAAAATGATGCGTCGAGTTCCGCTTTTACCCCCCCGGTCATATCAAGCCCAATTTTAAATTGTGCGACTTACAATGGAGTCACACAATTTCAACGTCGGGTGGCTTGCTGAATTCATGCACTACTTTAGACCAAGTCGGAACCACACCAATATGACCGCTCTAATAGCAGACAATAGGGTGCGACTTGGCATGCGATTTCCAAGTCGCATGGCATGCAAATCGCAAACCAAGTTGCACCCGATCTGACCGAGGTGTAACTGTACAATATAAAAGTACGTTTTTTAACTCATTCACTATTATAAATTACATCCTAGAATACTCTTGTGATGAGTTGCATACATTTTATTCCCTTAGGGCTCATGTAAACTACAGCTCCTAAACTGACATTCAGGAGCTGTTCTGTGTTTTTTTCAGCAGCCCCTGAACTCTCCCTAATGTTTTCCTATGTGTCCATGTACACATAGTCGTTTACAGGCAGTTGAGTTTACAGTCTTTTTTTTTTAACGTACCAAATTTGCATTTAGGAGTAGATTTTACCGGCGTACCAAACGCTTGTAAACGCGATTAACAGTGTTTAGAAGGATTTGCGTTTAGAAGCGTTTTTTAACTGTTCCATGTCCAGATGCTGTCCATAGCCTTTTTTTTATCATCAGAAATGCATGCAAAGTGTTTTCCATGTATTCAAATGGACCTAGTACACCAGCGCAATAAGTTCCAGGTTTCGCATGGAGAAAAAATGGTAGAACGTGCCGCACTATGCTCATGATGGGATCCATAGTGAATACAACCAGAAAAGACAGGTCATCTCAACACATACTGCTCTCTCTGCTTCTGCTCTCTATTCTCTCAAAATGTCTGAAATAGTTAATTATTTATAATTTTTCAGTGCATTCTGGACATTTGGGAGGGTCTCCTGAGGTTATCTTTTAACCACAAGCCTACAAGGCACTTATACCCCCTTCCTGACCAGGCCAATTTCCAGCCTTCAACGTTGTCACACTTTGAATGACAATTTTTTTTTTTTGAGACAGATAGAGCTTTCTTTTGGTGGTATTTAATCAACTCTGGGTTTTTTAAACAAAAAACTTCTTAAACAAGCCAAAAACCACTGAAAATTTTGAAAAAAAAAGTTTTTTCATAGTTTTGTGTTATAAAATTTTGTAAATAAGTGATTTTTCTCCACTGATGTGCGCTAATGAGGCTGCAGTGATGGGCACTGATAGGCTGCACCGATGGACACTGATAGGTGGCACTGATGAGGAGGCACTGGTAGGTGACACTGATGGGCACTGAAAGGCAGCACTGATAGGCGGCACTGACTGGCACTGTTAGGTGGCACTGATTGGCACTGATAGGCGACACTGGCGGGTACTGATAGGCAGCACTGACTGGCACTGATAGGTGGCACTGATAGGTGGCACTAATTGGCATTGATAGGTAGCACTGACTGGCACTGATGGGCGACACTGAAAGACAGCTCAGATGGGCACTGATATGTGGCATTGATGTGCACTGGTAGGCACTGATATGTGACTTTGATGTGGCACTGGCACGTGGCACTGATGAGCACTGACAGCTGGCACTGATGGACACTGACAGGTGGCACTGCTGGGGCTACACAGATCATCAGGGCACACTGATCATCAGTGCTCTAATGACACTGTTCAACAAATTTTTATTTTTTGCCAGTTTTGGAAACAAAAGGATCCATTTCTTAATGAATTTCACATTCTGAGTTCAAATATAACAATGAAATTAAGTCAATTGGCTCTAGTTTTTCTGTAAACGGAAAGTTTTCTACTATAGGCGTAATGACTACATAATGCACAATAATTATATAGATAGATGTCTTTCCACAAATATAAAGCAAGTGATATTGACTACATAACAAAGCCTAAATGGCATAATATATTGCATAGGATTACCAAGAAAAATTATAGCCATAAGCTAAGTTGAATCATTTTAATACTTAGGATTCTCACTAGTTTTGTCTTCAGTTTGTGTCGGTTTTGCTTCTCTTGGCTTTTCTCTTGTATTCGAGGAAAGGGCTATCTCTTACAACTGTCCAGCAATAGTCAGCAAGCATTGATGGGCTGCATTTACCTTGATATCTTCTTTCCATAGCTGCAATGTCTTGATGGAAGCGCTCTCCGTGTTCATCACTCACTGCTCCACAGTTTGGTGGGAAAAAATCCAGATGCGAATGTAGAAAATGAATTTTTAGAGACATGTTGCAACCCAGCTTTCTGTAAGTCTGGATGAGTTTTTCTACCACTTTCTTGTAGTCTGGTGTTTTATTGTTTCCAAGAAAATTTGATGTCACTGATACAAATGCTGTCCAGGCAGCCTTTTCCTTTCCACGCAACAGAGAAAGAAACTCATCATCATGAATAAGTTTACGAATCTGTGGCCCAACAAAGACTCCTTCATTTATTTTTGCAGCACTAAGTGCTGGAAATTTGCTAATCAGGTACTTGAAACCTGCTTTATTCTTGTCCATTGCCTTAACAAAGTTTTTCATTAATCCCAACTTGATGTGTAATGGAGGTAATAAGATCTTATTGCTGTCTACAAGTGCTGGATAGTTAACATTTTTTCTCCAGGCTGCAATGACTGGCGTAATGGCCAGTCTCTTTTGGCATAGTGCATTTCTCTCGCACGACTGTCCCACTCACAGAGGAAGCAGCAGTACTTAGTATATCCACCTTGAAGTCCAAGTAGGATAGCAATCACCTTCAGGTCACCACAAATCGACCATTGATGTTTATCATAGTTGATGCACCTTAAAAGCTCTTTCAAGTTTTCATACGTTTCTTTCATTGAAACTGCGTAAGCAACTGGAACTGACGGCAGCTGATTGCCATTATGGAGCAAAACAGCTTTAAGACTCGCCTTTGAAGCATCAATGAACAGCCTCCACTCATCGGGATCATAGCATACGCCAATGGCTGAGATTAAACCATGAACATTGTTACATACAGCAATATCACCTTCCTGGACGAAGAATGGGATCAGATCTTTCTGACGATGACGGTAGAAAGACGTATGAACATCACTTGCTAGGAGATTCCACTGTTGTAGTCTTGACCCCAAAAGCTCTGCCTTGTTCTTCGGAAGATCCAGGTCTCTGATAAGATCGCTCAATTCCACTTGTGTAATGAGGTGTGGTTCAGTGGGTGTGGATGGAAGAAAGTCTGGGTCATGTGAGGTTGACGGTTGATGACTACACGCTTCAGGTTCTTCCTCACTTGACTCAACCACGAAGGATTCTGGTGCTTTAGGAATTGGTAGCCCCTCTCCATGAGGAACTGGACATATTGCCGATGGAATATTTGGATAGTGTACAGATAACTTTTTCTTCCTATTTAGCCCTTTTGTTGGAGGCACCATACAAAAGTAACAATCACTAACATGATCTGTTGGCTCTCTCCAAATCATTGGCACAGCGAAAGGCATAGATGCCTTTTTTCCATTCAACCATTGCTCCAGTGCCGTCCCACAAGAATTGCAGCATATATGTGGTGCCCAGCTCTTGTCCTGGTCTCCTATCTTGCAGCCAAAATACAAGTTGTAGGCTTTCTTAATCATTCCTGTTATCCTCCTTTTTTGTGAGATAAACGTTATTTCACCGCAGATATAGCAGAAATTATCTGCTTTATTCACACAAGTTCGAGGCATTACTGAGTAGCCTATATAAGCATAAAACGAAATGTAAAGACGCTGTCGAACTACAATCAGCTACAGATACTGCAGCTTTTATGCAGTGAAGTGATGCAATTAAAGGCTAATATTGCATCATCTCAGTATACATGCAATTTTCTATTGGTCACCAGTATCAATTGTGCAATATGCAGCTGAAGTTGCATCATAATTTTGAATGGCTTACGTCATTAGATGGGTGAATATATCATGGAAACTAGAGCCAATCAACATTTTTTAGGGTCATTTTCGTTTTCAGCACCCCAAAATTATGTAAGATTAGCTAATTTTATGCCCAAAACTTTTTACCTGTTGAACAGTGTGATCAGTGTAGATGTCCCCTCCGTGGAATGCCGATTACCGGCTCTCCTCTCTTCTCGAGCTGTCAGCGTGACAGCTCGTGAGGAGAGAAATGCCGATAACCGGCATTTCCCTGTTTACATGTGATCAGCTGTGATTGGACACAGCTGATCACATGACCAAACCGACATCTTTGGCTCTTTCCGTGGATTGATGATCCGCTATGTCCGAGGGACACAGCGCACCGCCGATTGCCGCGCTGCGCACTCCCTGAGCCGTGCATGCGCGGTGAGAATGGGAGGACGTCATATGACATCCTCCCAGAACGAGAGAACCACCTTGCGTCCGTCATTGGACTATATGGCGGGCGGGAGGTGGTTAAAAACGCTTCTAAACGCAAACTCTCATAAACACGGTATGCAAACACGGCTAAACTGACGGTTTTTTAACCTACGTTTTCCAGCAGTCCGTTTCCAGCGTTCAGAAGAGTTTTCCAAACGCCCCGTGTACATGAGCCCTTAGTATAGTTAAATCGGAACTAAAGTCTACAAAACATCATTTAAAAGCAGGCAGGCCCTTTATTGCAGGAGATACATGCAATGTTTCTGGGGTGTGTGGTTACTACAGTCCTGTGTTATCATGATGTCACTATCTGCTATCTACAGTATGTACACATAAATGAAGCATGCATAGGCTCTATATAGGCATTGTATGAACAGTATATGTGTTGTTCAAAGCGTTCACTACAGTTTTATTTTTGATAACCGCAAGCCTGAAAAAAGTCCCTGGAGTCAGTGAGATGTGGGTGCTGAGACAGAGCCATGTATAACTGTAGACCCAGTAATCATGATCTCAAGGCTGAGTTGTAAATGATGACTACTACCACCTCCACCCACCGTGCTGCTATTAGATGAGCAAGTGGATAATTGCTGTGTATGCTAAATAGCTACATAGTTAGTAACTGTGAATAACAAAATCACATGCCCATCTAGTTTCGAGCTATAATAGAGTTTGGATTATTTGTTGGGATGTCGTATATCTCCACATGCTACTGTATATGGAATATTAAAAAAACATGAAATATTTTGCTATATATCTATTTCGATAATCATTTTAATCCCCCACTTAACATCTACATAGATTGCACTGTAAATTATGTTCTTTTCCATGGTTTATGCACAGAATCATCCAAAAATTGAATTTATCTGCTCATACAGAATCAATCTTTCAGTGTGATTAATAATCCAGGCAATAAAAGTTTTGCCGTTCGTAATATCTGCCTGCCTAGTCTTGAGCCTAGTAAACGCGATCAGAAAATCGTATGAAAAATACAGCTTTCGACACGATTGTACGATGATCTGATTGTTAGTACACAGCTTTCATTTGAAGAGACAAGCACGAAAATATTTCTCATACGATATCAGATCGTACGATTTTTGTTTAATAAGTACAGTTTTCAGGCTGTACTGATTAAACGAAATCAGATCATACGATTTTCTTTCAATCGGTACAGTTTTCATCCGAAAATACAATACAAATACATTACATCAATTTTCTTTCTATTGTACAAGAATTTTTGTACATCTTTAGTAGCCTTTTCACTTTCGATATGAGACTAGCATCCAAAAAAAAAAAAAAATGAATGATCATCCAATATTCTCATTGAGGGCTTTACAGTCATCTGTGGCTGGGGCATTGCCTGCCCTGTAGCCGCACATATATTATTATTACAGGTACTTATATGGTGCTGTCAATTTACGCAGCGCTTTACATATATATTGTACATTCACATCGGTCCCTAACTCTCAAGGGGCGTACAATCTAAGGCAGTGTTTTCAACCTTTTTTCAGTAAAGGCACCCTTTAGAATTAAGGGCTGTCCCGAGGCACCCTTTAGAATTATGGAGAGTCTTGAGGCACCCCATTCTATAATGTGAAAAACTATTCTAATAGTTTTATATAACGCAGCAACATCCACACATATAGGACACCCAATATTAGAGGTGATTTATTCTTCCAAAGCACATACACTTCTGCACACTGGTACTGACTAGTATGGTACTGACTAGTATACCAGTGTTTCTGCTCTCCCGCAGTTTTTCTCCATCACTGAGCTAATGTGATCCCATCACTGATGGAGAGGGGCAGGAGAGGGTCATACTAGGAGGCTATGCAGGCAGCTCACATCCTCCTTATCAACTGATGATGTCATTGGTTATCAGGACGCCGGCGGATAGAAGGTCGTAATGGTGCACAATAAAAACCTGTGGCTTTGTGTAACTAAAAGGCAGGCTTGTTTCACTCACTGGTTTGTATACAAGTTTTTTGAGCAATTTTTAGAAATTTTGCCAGAGCACCCCTGAAGAAACCTCAAGGCACACCGGGGTGCCTGGGCACCCTAGTTGAGAAAGGCTGATCTAAGGTCCCTAACTTACATTCATACACATACTAGGGCCAATTTAGACAGGAGCCAATTCACCTACCAGCATGTCTTTGGAGTGTGGGAGGAAACTGAGTACTTGGAGGAAACCCATGCAGGCACAGGGAGAACATGCAAACTCCAGGCAGGTGGTTCCGTGGTTGGGATTCGAATCAATGACCCTAGTACTGCCAGGGAGAAGTGCTAACCATTTGGCCACTGTGCTGCCCATATATGCACAGATGATTGACCTGTACAGGTGACAGCTTTCTGTCAGACTTGCACACGTGGGCTCAGATCCTGCTTTGAACATGCCCCAGCGTATCATAACTGATAAAGGGTGCTGTCAGGATATCTTCACTAGGTGATGGTCTCACAGAAATCTGAAGGGGCTATCTTCCTTGAACACAATTGTTTTCTATGTGCCCTTGCATTGGTCCTTTCAGATCACTGCAGCTCAGTGGACATGGTGTGAGCGAGCCCTTTAATGCCTTCTTTTACAAGTCACATTAAAGGAATTTTATAGCTGAAGCAAATAGTAGGCAACTGACTCAGAGCTATATGTAAAAATACTGTGTGACGTGTAACCTACACATACACACCCCTTGACAAAAACAGCCGTTAATAATATATTGTCACAGACAGATTGAATCTGTTTAGCAGAGCAGTTAAAATGCAAACTTTTTTAAACACACATGTGAAACCACATTTATGTGTTATAGAGTATCTTAGAAGAATATATAAACTGTTTACTTCTAACATTCCTGCTGCACATTACGCCACTGTGGAAATTGATAGTTTTTTTAGCATATCTATTAAAAAGGAAATCACGGGATTTATTTTTTAGATTAGACCAGCCATTCTCAGCCACGGTTCTGTGAAAACCTAAGGTTCCTCCAGAGGTTGGTAGAGGTTCTTTGAGCTGTGGCTGATTGACCTTCCAATTGATGGTGTCTGCATAGTTCCAGGCCCAATGTAGCCTGGCAAAGCCAGCTGCAGGACACCAGTAATTGTTAAAACGATTCTAAAGGTTCATTTTTTTTTTTTTAAATAACAAACATGTCCATACTTACCTGCTGTGTGCAGTGGTTTTGCACAGAGTAGCCCGGATCCTACTCTTTTCGGGTCCCCCACAGGCTCTCCTGGCTCCTCCTGTCTGTCGGGTGCCTCCACAGCAAGCAGCTTGCTATGGGGCACCCGCTGCTCCATGTGTCCATTCACAAACGAAGCTGCGGCCTGGCTCCTCATTTGCTGACTGGCTGTGATTGACAGCAGTGGGTGCCAATGGCTCCTGCTTGCTGTCTCAGCCAATGAGGAGGCAGAGACTAGGCTGTCATTCACAAAGTTACCTGAGCCTCATCGCAGTCCAGCTATTTAGAGGGCTGGAGGGGATGCTGTAAACCAGTGGTTCTCAACCTGTGGGTCGCGACCCCTTTGGGGGTCGAACGACCCTTTCACAGGGGTCGCCTAAGACCATTGGAAAACACATATTTCTGATGTGTAAAGAGCAGCTACTGTGTAGAAAGCAGCTGCTGTGTTGAAAGCAGCTACTCTGTTAAAAGCAGCTACTGTGCTGAAAGCAGCAGTATTGGAGGTAAAACAACACTTTATGAATTATAATTACTGGGTAAATAATAATTTATGGTTGGGGGTCACCACAACATGAGGAACTGTATTAAAGGGTCAAGGCATTAGGAAGCTTGAGAACCACTGCTGTAAACAGAAGGTTTTTTTACCTTCATGCATAGAATGCATGAAGGTAAAAAACCTTCAGTCTTTACAACCACTTTAAGCTACAATCAGAAAATAATATGAAAAATACCGATTTTAAAGTGATTGTACGATAATCTAACTGTTAGTACACAGCTTTCGTCCGAAATTGTTCGAAGGGACAAGTACAAAAAATTTTCTTGTACGATACTAGATCATGAAATTTTCGTTTATTCAGTCCAGTTTTCGGTCGAAAATACAATATAACACATTACTTCACTTTTGAATTTTTATTCTGTCGTACAAGAAGTTTTGTAACTTTAGTAACCTCTTAATTTTCAATATGAGACAAGCATGCAAAAAAAAAAAAAAAAAAAGACGATCATTCCTTCAATATTCTCATAGTGTGCAGGGGGCTTAAGGTTGGCTTTTTGAACACCATTCTAGGGGTTTTCATCTATTAACCACAAATATAAGAGGAACCCCCCCCCCACACACACACACACACACACATAATGAGTTAGTTTTACTCAGGGTTCCCCGAGACCTGAAAATTATTTTAGGGGTGTTTTGGGGGGTAAAAAAGTTGAGAAAAACTTATATAGAGATTGACATCCCCTTCTTCTTCCTCCTACTATGTTATATTTTTTAGCCATTCATATGCCTCAAACCGTAATCTGGTTTGTGGACCACAGCTTGTGTTCTCTACACTTTTTGATCCTCCATGCTTCGTCTATGAACGAGCATTTATTTTTTGGAGCCAGAGTGATTACCTGTTTAGAAGGATCAGGATACATGCCCAAACATAGAGCCTCTGATCTTGTTTGTGTTGTCACCAGGAAAATGTTTATTGGTAAAAACCAACCCTTCCTCCAGGACCTACTGAGGGTGGATAATGAATATTCACCAACTGACATATTGTCATCTGTTTTCATTTGTATTTCATCAGTTTATTGGTACACATCACTCACTGATGTATAGATGAAATTTGTATTTTATAATCAAGATTTTAAGGTATTTGGGGTTTAAAATGTTACTAAACCCAGGACCCTGCATTAACTCTATCTGGTCTCCTACAGGACACAGAAAATTAAATACTTTTTCTCGGCAGCAGTTAGAGCAGTCTTGTTCAGCACACAACTGGTTAAAGCTTGTAGGAGAAGTTGTAGGAGGATGCAGAACCTCTGACCTCTGTCTGGACAGTGCTGATTGGCCCTGTGCTGATCACATGCACTCTCCCAAGAAAAAAAAAACCTCTTTAGCAATACATAGGAGTTTTCTTTCTGCTTTAGGAGGATGCAGAACCTCTGACCTCTGTCTGGACAGTGCTGATTGGCCCTGTGCTGATCACATGCACTCTCTCAAGAAAAAAAAGAACCCCTATAGCAAAGTACAGGATTTTTCTTTCAGCTCTAGGAGGATGCAGAACCTCTGACCTCTGTCTGGACAGTGCTGATTGGCCCTGTGCTGATCATATGCACTCTCCCAAGAAAAAAAAAGAACCTCTATAGCAAAGTACAGGATTTTTCTTTCTCCTCTAGGAGGATGCAGAACCTCTGACCTCTGTCTGGACAGTGCTGATTGACCCTGTGCTGATCACATGCACTCTCCCAAGAAAAAAAAAACCTCTCTAGCAATACATAGGAGTTTTCTTTCTGCTTTAGGAGGATGCAGAACCTCTGACTTTTGTCTGGACAGTGCTGATTGGCCCTGTGCTGATCACATGCACTCTCCCAAGAAAAAAAAAACCTCTATAGCAAAGTACAGGATTTTTCTTTCAGCTCTAGGAGGATGCAGATCTTCTGACCTCTGTCTGGACAGTGCTGATTGACCCTGTGCTGATCACATGCACTCTCCCAAGAAAATAAAAACATCTATAGCAATACACACCAAACTGAGCTTGTGCAGAGTGTCTCCACACCATATGTCTTATCAGCAGATAAGATGGGGACAGTAGAAGAAGGGGAGGATCAGAGGAGAAAGGATATAACAGCTTTTTTACACAATGCAGAGGATTAACTCCTTAGGTTCCACACTGAGTATAACAAGCATGCTTTACTGCATATACAGACTGATATTACTGTTGTGGGTTTAGTAACACTTTAATGTCTGCTACTGCCATTTCCTTTCAGGCATATACAGCAAGTTTAACAATAATGATTTCTGTCAACATCCCATATATTGAAAGCTAAAAGCTTATAGTTTTCTTTCCTGTTTCAACATAGAAGGGTCACAACCCATCAGGTTTTTAGAGAAATCTGGCCATTCATTATAGTATCTGATTGTACAATCTTGTTTAAGCTTTACCAATTAATGTTTAATATTAGAACAACCCTAAAAAAATCAAGTCAAATTGTGTCTATACTGAAAGGAACATGCTGAAAGGAAGAAAGAGCAGAGGGATGTGTACATCAGTCTGCTGCTGTTCCTACACTGTCCAGTTATGCGCTGAGGCAAGGAAGTGACCGAACTGTGTTGTTTAACTGCAGTAAAATCTGGTTTCCATCTTGGCTGTGTCATCTGCTACAGCTGTGTAAATCTGGCAGCAGAAATTATGGCCTAATACTATATATCCCTAATTTACTAAAAAGATCTCCCTAACAATTCCAAATGTTTGAAAGATACATAATAAAAATGTAGACAACTGCTTTACATAAAACATACAATGCAGGATATTTCAACAGAACTAAGTGGCTATACCAGCTGTTGGAATAAAAGGAGAACTACGCTCACACTAAGCATATGACTGTTATCATAAACTAACAATAGTGACAAAAAACACAAACAGTTTTGTGGTACCCAAGGTCTGCTGGCTGGGGTCAACATTCTAAAACTAAAGCACATTTCCACATCTCTGTATTAGTTTTCTTTCACATTGATCCTCTGCAAAAACACAGCAAAAACACATAGTCTTTCTGAGCAGTTTTAGTCACAAGCCTACAGGGCACTTATACCCCCTTCCTGCCCAGGCCAATTTCGAGCTTTCAGTGCTGTCTCACTTTGAATGACAATTGTGCGGTCATGCAACACTGTCACCATATGAAATTTTTATCATTCTTTTGAGACAGATAGAGCTTTATTTTGGTGGTATTTAATAAACTCTGGGTTTTTTTATTTTTTCTTAAACAAACCAAAAACCACTGAAAATGTTGAAAAAAAAAAAGTTTTTTCTTAGTTTTTGTTATAAAAGTTTGTAAATAAGTGATTTTTCTCCTTCACTGATGTGCGCTAAAGAAGCTGCAGTGATGGGCACTGATAGGTGGCACTGATGAGGAGGCACTGGTAGGTAGCACTGATGGGCATTGACAGGCATCACTGATGGGCACTGAAAGGCAGCACTGATATATGGCACTGATAGGCGGCACTGACTGGCACTGATATGCGGCACTGGCTGGCACTGATATGCGGCACTGATGTGCACTGATAGGCGGCACTGACTAGCACTGATAGGTGACACTAATTGGCAGCACTGATAGTTGACACTGACTGGCATTGATAGTTGGCACTGACTGGCACTGATGGTGACACTGAAAGGCAGCTCAGATGGGCACTGATATGTGGCATTGATGTGCACTGGTAGGCACTTATATGTGGCATTTATGTGGCACTGATGGGCACTGACAGTTGGCACTGATGGACACTGACAGGTGGCACTGCTGGGGCTACACTGATCATCAGGGCACACTGATCATCAGTGCCCTGATGATCAGTGTACATGTCCCCTCCGCGGAATGCCGATTACCGGCTCTCCTCACCTCTCGAGCTGTCAGCGTGACAGCTCGTGAGGAGAGAAATGCTGATAACCGGCATTTCCCTGTTTACATGTGATCAGCTGTGATTGGACACAGCTGATCACATGACCAAACCGACATCTTCGGCTCTTTCCGTGGATTGATGATCCGCTGTGTCCGAGGGACAGAGCGCACCGCCGATCACCGAGCTGCGCACTCCTTGAGCCGTGCATGCGCGGTGAGAATGGGAGGACGTCATATGACATCCTCCTAGAACGAGAGAACCACCTTGTGCCCGTCATTGGACTATATGGCGGGCAGGAGGTGGTTAAAGGACACATGACTTAAAAACTGCACCAAAAACCGCTTATCAGAGGCGTTTTTGAGGCGCTTTTCAGGCATTTTTGAGGTGCTTTTCAGGTGTTTTCCATTGATTTCAATGGGAAGAGGTGTTTTGGGGGAATTTCTTTTCACTCACCAAACATGCCCCAAAGATGCTGCAAGCAGGAAGTTTTACACCACAAGCGCAACGACTCAGTGTGAAAACATATACAGATACACATTCACATACATACGGAAGCGTTTTTCTTGATCCTTTCAGGCGCTTTTTTTTAACACAAAAACACTTCAAAAACTCCTCAGTGTGAAAGCAGCCTTACTCTTATGGTGGCCATACACGCTTCAATTTTTCTATCTAATCGATTTTACACCGCACCGCAAGCGCAACGCCGCAGTGTGAAAACATACATATATATACATTCACATACATAGGGAAGCGTTTTTCTTGAGCTTTTCAGGCGCTTTTTTTAATGTAAAAATGCTTCAAAAACTCCTCAATGTGAAAGTAGCCTTACTCTTATGGTGGCCATACACGCTTCAGTTTTTTTATCTAATCGATCTGCAATTCAAACAAAACAATCAAATCTGAAGAAAAAAAAAACAAATAGCTATAACTCCTGTTCTGACCGATTTTAGACTAATTTTCAATTGTATTTTATCAGTCAATTGGCCACGGCAAAAAATTATTGATCATTTTGCATTGATCAGTAGCACTGAGATACATTGTTCATGAATTTGATCATATTTCGGTGGGTCAGATTATGAGATTGCATGGTGGAAACAGAGATGTGAATGATGACTTGTGATTGTAAGTTACAATCATATCATTACTATTAATGGAAATCTACTTCCCCATGTATGGCATATCAATCAAATAGGTTGTCATCTACACATCAATTATTTTGTTCAGAAGAGATTGATTGGAAAAGATATTGAACAGTTATTGAAGTGTGCATTGCCATCAATAGGGCCCATGCACACTGGTGGGTGCGTGTTATGTCCTGTATATGGTGTGGCTACTAGTGTGCGTTATGTAGGGATGGTCGGATACTTTATTTTCCAGCACACACCAACGCAGCGCATTGGTGTGAGCTGAAACAGTAGGACATTAGGCAGTTTGCCTTGCATATGCATCGGGAGTGAGTTGGGTATGCTGTCCAGCACAGTCCAACAGCTCTGGTGTGAACAAGCATTTAAGATATAAGGCTCATGCACACTGAGCGTTTCAATGGCCAGAATAAATGGTTATTATGAATATATGAAATTGCCTAATGTCCAAGTGCTTGATGTGCCTTCCTGTAAAAAACAAAAACAATCACCCACTAAAAAGACAGCGTGAAGAATACAAAGTGTGTCATAATGGGGTTCTCCTCCTCCCTTCATATCACCATCCCCCCCCATTGTAGTGTTCTCTGTCCCCCATAACAGTGTTCTCTGCCCCCTTCACATCATCCCGTCACCGTAGTGTTCTCTGCCCCTCTACTTTACCCCCATAGCAATGCCCTCTGCCCCCTTCACAGCACCCCTCCCTCACTGTAGTGTCCGCTGCTTCTCTGCCCCGCCCACCATAGCAGTGTCCTCTGCCCCCTTCATAGCACTCCTCCCTCACTGTAGTGTCCGCTGCCTCTCTGCCCCACCCACCATAGCAGTGTCCTCTGCACCATCCACATCACCCTCCCACTGTTGTATCTGCTGCTCCTGTGTCCCCCATAGCAGTGTCCTCTGCCCACTCCACATCACTCCCCCCCACTGTAATGCTCACTGCCCCTCTGCCCCCCCCCCCCCCAAAGCATTGTCCTCTGCACCATACTTCCCACTGTTGTATCTGCTGCTCCTGCGTCCCCCATAGCAGTGTCCTCTGCCCACTCCACATCACTCCCCCCCCCACTGTAATGCTCACTGCCCCTCTGCCCCCCCCCCCTAGCATTGTCCTTTGCACCATACTTTCCACTGTTGTATCTGCTGCTCCTGTGTCCCCCATAGCAGTGTCCTCTGCCCACTCCACATCACTCCCCCCCACTGTAATGCTCACTGCCCCTCTGCCCCCCCCCCCCCATAGGATTGTCATCTGCACCATCCACATCACCCTCCCACTGTAGTATCTGCTGCTCCTGTGTCTCCCATAGCATTGTCCTCTGCCCCCCCCCCCAAAGCAGCGTCCTCTTCCACATCCACATCACCCCCCCCCCCCACACACACACACACACACACACTGTAGTGGCCGCTGCCCCACCATTGCAGTGTCCTCTGCCCCCTCCACATCATCCCCTCCCACTATAGTGTCCTCTGCCCCCCAAGCAGTGTCCTCTGCATTCCCCTCACTTCACCCCCCCCCACTCTGTAATGTCCTCTGTCCCCCTCTCCCATAGCAGTACCCTCTGCCCCTTCACATCACCCCCCTCATTGTAGTGCTCTGTGCCCCCCCCCCCCAAGAGTGCCCTCTGTTCCTCTACAGCAGTGTTCCCCCCCCTCCTTCATACATCTCCTGGAGTGTGCAGGTAGCATTCTCCTACCTGTTGTGAGGTGTACAAGAGAGCAGGAGGGGAGGCAGCAAAGTACTGGATGGAGGGCAGGAGCCGAAGCTGCTAATATTAACTTTTCATATCCACAAGTTGGTGATTGGTTGCTAGAACCGCCTGGCTTCCTAACAACCAATCACCTGCTAGTAAACTGCAGCAGCTCCCAATCCCGCCCTCTGTCCACTATGCTGCCTCCTCCTCAGCGGCCCACAGTCAACAGGTAGATCGAGGTTGACCCCGGCACTACAAGATTCCACGATCTGAAGAGGGCTGCACTGTTTTAACCATCCAGCCTAAGTTGCACAGTGGTCTTGGCATTTGCATAATTTATGGATTACTGAGCACTGAAGTGTGAAGTTTGCATCTTTGGTTTGCCTTTTTTTGAGCTGCTCCCTTGGAGCACAGGCATCCAGGAGAGTTCACAAAAACGGCCCGTGCATGGGGCCTTATTATTAGGCGTGATGCACACAGGATGTTTTAAAAACGCTCCTCCTCTTGGCAGCAATGTTTTGGCAGAAAAAAAGACTGACACTTGTAATAGTGTCTAAAGCTTTTACAAGTGTTTACAGGGGTCAATTACTTGGACATTATTTCAGAAGCCAGAATAAAAATGTATTATGAAACTAGTATAGATGCAAAAAGTATTTGCGCTTGGTGAAAAAACATGTAAATAAATATACTCAAAATAAATAAATTGTTGAGTGCAGCAACCAAAAAAAGTTAGAATACCAAACTAATTAATGTATCCACTTGGTACGCTACTCAATTACCACATATGGGCAGCAACAACAAATCAATTAAAATATATGTGTATAAGTCTCAAAATCCGAAGATGATCAGTGCAGTCCAATAAAATTAAAAGATGAACGTGCTCAATCCATGTATCATCCAGCAGTGATCCAAAAACCACATTTAGAAGTGAGTCATTGTGCTTCCACCACCAGACAAATGTTTAGCCTCTTACCAAAACATTGATTTCATTAGATCCATTAGGTCGGCACTGACCGTTTGTCCAGCTAGATATTCTCTTGTTCTCAACGAATGCTCACAAGTGGATAAATACTTCCATCAAAGCAGGTACAAAGCTTCCCTTATCCACAGACGTCTGCTTTGCTCACCCTTTTTTTAGAGGTGCCCCTCTGTCCTGGCAGGAACAGCAAGCCTATGTCCGGGAATCTCTCTCTGGTGTCCGCTCTGGGTGTCTCCAATAAAGGTCTCCGATGTCCGGTTCGGGTGTCTCCAGCAAAAGTCTCCGGTGTCTGGTCGGGGTGTCTCCAGTCGGGCCGGGTGTCTCCGATAAAGGTCTCCGGTGTCCAATTGGGGTGTCTCTGGTAAAGGTCTCAGGTCTCTGATCTGAGTGTCTCTGATAAAGGTCTCCGGTGTCCGGTCTGGGTATCTCCGGTAAAGGTCTCAAGTGTCCAGTCTGGGTGTCTTCAGAGAAAGGTCTATGGTGTCCGATCTGGGTGTTTCCTGTAAAGGTCTATGGTGTTCGGTCCGGGTGTCTCCGGTAAAGGTCTATGGTGTCCGATCCGGGTGTCTCCAGAAAAGGTATCCGGTGTCCGATCTGGGTGTCTCCAGTAAAGGTCTATGGTGTCTGGTCCGGGTGTCTCCAGTAAAGGTCTCCGGTGTCCGATCTGGGTATCTCCAGTAAAGGTCTCTGTTGTCAGGATTGGATGTCTCCAGTAAAGGTCTCCGGTGTCCGGTCCGGGTGTCTTCAGTAAAGGTCTCCAGTGTCCGATCCAGGTGTCTCCAGTAAAGGTTTCTGGTGTCTGGTCCAGGTATCTCCTGTGTCCGGTCTGGGTTTCTCCGGTAAAGGTCTCTGGTGTCCGGTCCGGGTGTCTCCGGTAAATGGCTCTGGTGTCCGGTCCGGGTGTCTCCGGTAAAGGTGTCCGGTCCGGGTGTCTCCGGTAAAGGTCTCCGGTGTCCGGTCTGGGTGTCTACGGTAAATCTCGGCACCTCTCTTGCCACAAGAGCAGCTTCAACCACGCAGAAGCCTCCAGAGACAAAATTATACCATTTACATGCATCAAGCATTTTTTCTGCCAAAATGCTGCTGCTCCTGGACACACTGGCCCTGAGTTTATATTCCTGTTGGTAAATGCCCCTGCTACTAAAAGCTTTCAAAAGTTTACGTGTGCATGGACACATAAGATAACACGGAACATGTTAGAAACATAAAAAAAAAAAAAAAACACTTGACGCCCCTAAAAATGGCTGCAAAAACTTCCCGTGTGCATGAGGCCTTACAATTATGGATTTTAGAGGCTAGTGGCAGTTTGGGTGGAATATATCAGGTCCTACATCGATTTAGGTATAGAGAAGTTACCTCAAGTATGTAGTAATGTATTTGTGGGTCCTGTGGCTCATGCACATCCTATAATTTCACTAACCAATCCTTCCAACCCTCCAGCTCAGCCTCAGCCCACCCTGCCTCCACTATATAATGTGCCTTCCGTAGTCCTTAAGTCACCTTCTGAGTTCATCTCTCCACTGTTTTTAGAACAGTCCATGGTTTCGTGTACATCCTTTCACAGCTTTCATTTATCTATTAACATTTCCTAACTCCTAGACAGGAATCGTTTTTTCCATTTATATAACAGAAAACAGGGAGTGCTTATAAGTGTGATGTCAGAAATATAGAATTCATATACAACAGAATGGGATATATAACAGGCCTGCTGTCTTTTGTATACAACTGTGATTGCCTGAATTCATGAATTAAAATAGAACGGCACTGCTTCTGTTAAATATCAGTCATCCAGCTGCATAGAGAAAACATGGAAGTGGAACAAATGTATATTTTATTAAATCGCCAGACAGTGCTAGCTCCTAATATGTATGTCACAAAATACTAGAGAACAAGGAGCTGTTCTCCCCACATCTGTCTGGCCAGAGGTAAAATGCTAATGGTGTTATTTTCTTTATGTGTGTTTCCCAAAAGTCAGGGTTCATCACAGATACTTTGCATTTTAGGGCCGGTTCACACTATAGAAACGCAGTCCAGATGCGTTCCGGATGTGATTCTGCATGTGCATTTTTGACATGTTGCAGTGTGTTTTTGATGCGTTCCAGTTAATTTTCCCTCCTCTTTTTCTTCAATTGAAATACGGACATGTGTGTTTCCGTGCATTTTTGGTGCATTCCGGTACATTTTTGATGCGCTTCACCGCATTCCAGTTCGGTGCAGGAAAAATGCAGCCTGTTCTACTTTTTTTTCTGCATCCAGAACGCACTGGAACTGCAAGCACTGATGTGAACTATGACATTGACAACCATATAACCTACTTTCTGTGCATTTTGGATGCATGTAGTGTAGTGTAAGCTTCCTTGCTACTGTAGAGGTTCCTATAAAACAGTGGTTTCCAAACTGCAGCCTTGGCTGGATGTGGCCTATTGCTTCCCTTTATCTAACCTTTGGGGCAGTATTCCACCCGCTAATATGAGACACTATTCCTCCCACTGACACCAACAAATGGGAAAAATTACTGCCACAGGCAATAGGGTTTTATTTCTCCCACTGTCACCAACAATGGGGCACTATTCCTCATCCTACTGCCAAAGATGGGGCACTATTCCTCTCATTGACACCAACGATGGGGCACTATTCCTTCCACTGACGACAACAATGGAGTACTATTCTTCCAGCTGACACCAAAAATGAAGCACTATTTCTCCCACTAAAACCAAGGATGGGACACTATTCCTCCCCTTAATACCAATGATGGAGCATTATTCCTTCCACTGACAGCAACGATGGGACACTATTCCTCCCCCTGACTCCAACAATGGAGTACTATTTCTCCCACTGACACCAACAATGGGGCACTAATCCTCCCACTAACACCAATGATGGGGCACTATTCCTTCCACTGACACCAATGATGGGGCACTATTCCTTCCACTGACACCAATGATGGGACACTATTCCTCCCACTGACACCAATGATGGGGCACTATTCTTTCCACTGACACCAATGATGGGGCACTATTCCTTCCACTGACACCAATGATGGGGCACTATTCCTTCCACTGACACCAACGATGGGACACTGTTCCTCCCACTGACACCAATGATGGAGCACTATTCCCCCCACTGACACCAATGATGGGGCACTATTCTTTCCACTGACACCAATGATGGGGCACTATTCTTTCCACTGACACCAATGATGGGACACTATTCCTTCCACTGACACCAATGATGGGGCACTCTTCCTTCCACTGACACCAACGATGGGACACTGTTCCTCCCACTGACACCAATGATGGGGCACTATTCCTTCCACTGACACCAATGATGGGGCACTATTCCTTCCATTGACACCAACGATGGGACACTGTTCCTCCCACTGACACCAGCAATGGAGTACTATTTCTCCCACTAACACCAACAATGGGGCACTAATCCTCCCACTGATACCAAGAATGGGACACTATTCCTCATCCTATTACCAATGATTGGGCACTATTCCTCCCACTGATACCAACAATGGAACACTATTTCTCCCACTGACGCCAATAATGGGCCACTATTCCTCCCACTAATACCAAAGATAGAGCATGGTTTACGCACACTGATGCTACAACATTTTCTACTGCCACAGAAGTTTGAATACCTCTGCTATAGAGCCTAGATAGTGGTCAGACATGCAGGTAAGATTTAAACTGGCGCCTTTTAGGTATGGCATTTACACAAATAATGTTCGGTTCAGCCAAATACGTGCATCTCCCAGCTCTTTTCACTGTTCTAATGATTTACTACCCCTTGAAACATCCTATTTACCGAGATAGATAGATAAAAGTCAAATTTCTATACTCATCTGGATGGGTAAGTGCAATGATTGTCATTTATTAGCCTTAGTACAATGTTTTATTTAGAGAAAGCTGTGTCTAAAAGCTTAGCTACTTCTGCTGTGCTGTCTCTTTAGGTACCGCAGTGCCCAGGAAATTCTTTGTCATGTCATTAATGGTGTGTTTGTAAAACAAAGATTACACAGTATAAATATATATATGTATAGGGTATTAGGGTAGTGTTTCAGATTCATGTGGGATGGCCCACTCCTTGCAGCCAATACATCACAAAGCTGTCCAAAAGGCATCACTACATGGCGTACCAAGGTCCGGATGTGGACCGAGTCACTGTTCCATCCGGACCCATGCAGTCCTGCCATGTAGGAGCCTTTTATTCCCCCCGCAATCTCACCATCATCCTCAGAGAGCTGACAGCAGGAGGCAGGACAGTTCCAGATGGAGGGTGGGAGCTGGCCAAGGTTAACAAGCAGGTGATTGGTTGCTATGATGAAGGGCAGTCCTAGCAATCAATCACTGTCTGTCAATCACTGTCTGTGTAAAGTAGGACAGCGGGGGGGGGGGGGTGAAGTTAAAGGGGCTAAGGGCATTAGTGTGAAGGGGCTGATGTGAAAAGGAACCCAGGACTGAATATGAGGGGACTAAGGGCTGAATGTGGGGGGCATAGAACAGTAATGTTGGGGGGGGGGGGCTGAGGACATTAAGTGGGGGGGCTGAGATCAGCAATGTGGGGGGAGCAGTGTGTGTGTATGTGTATGGGGGGGTTGGTGTTTGAGGACATTAAAATTAAAGTGGAGGAGCTGAGAATTGAAATGTGAGGAGCTAGAGGCTGCAATTTGGGGGGGGGGGTTAGAGCATTAAAGTGGGGGGCTGAGGACAGTAATGTGGGGGGCTAAGGACTGTGGTGTGTGGGGCTGAGGACATTAAAGTGACGAGGCTAAGAACTACAATGTGGGGATGGAGATGGTAATGCGGGGTGGCTGGGACAGTAACGTGGGGGGGGGCTGAGAACTGTAATGTGGGGGCTGAGGACAGTAATGTGGGGGGGGGGGGGCTGAGGACAGTAATGTGGGCACTGAGGACAGTAACATAAGGGGGGCTAAGGACAGTAACGTGGAGGGGGTTTGAGGACATTAATGTGGGGAGATAAAGTAAAAAGGGGCAGAGAACTCTTCAGTGGGGGGGGAGCAGAGGACAGTACTGTTGGGGGGGGGGTTGGGGGTTGATGTCAAGGTATGAGATGTGAGAACACTACTGGGAGCTGAGGACACTCATCAAGGGGGGATCTTGCTGTGAACGAGGAGGGGATTGTGATGTGCAGTGGGATTGAGGACACTGATGTAAGAACAGGTTCAGATCTGTACATGTGCATTTGGTGCACACGTCGTGGGTAGGTCAGCCCATATACTTTTATGGGCTGCACTACCCGCTAGAAACATGAAGAAGTCCCCAACCCTTTTTTTTTCAAAATCGACCACAGCAACATGTGGTTTGGCCCACACAGACCTCTGATGCATGAAAACTTTACTACCTGGACCTCGGGGAATTTTTATTCAATACCCCTACTGTAGGCCTAAGGTAATGGGATTCTAAGCCTCTGCCTAATTATAGTTACTTAAGTGTTCTACATCCATAGTGCCTCCGTCTAAAGGAGTTTTTGGGACTACAAGAAAGATTCTCCTTAGGACTACCTTTAACCAGGTATATCACACATTTTCTTGCGAAAAGAATGCAGGTCCAGAGTAGCAGTATTAAACCCAAAACCATTTTTATTTAGGACGTGTTAGTCCTATTATGTTGAATACATCATTTCTGTTCACTTGTTGATTATTGTGCACGTTGTTTTCATCACAATCCATATTGCACTTAGTTTGGTCTGGTTTCAGGCCTTTACATTTTTATGTATCGTTTATGATGCATTTATAGCTTCATGCATTTATACTTTCATGCACCTTGTATGATTAGTTTTGCACATATTTTTTGCCATTTGATTTTGGCACAGTTTTCTTTCCCTGGTGTTTTTTGTGCACTTTTATTTAGGACGTGTTAGTCCTATTATGTGATATACATTATTTATGTTCACTTGGTGACTATTGTTCATGTTGTGTTTCATCACAATCCATATTGCACTTAGTTTGGTCTGGGTTCAGGCCTTTACGTTTTTATGTATTATTTATGTTCACTTGCTGATTATTACTCACGTTGCCTTTGTCACGGTTCATATTGCACCTAATTAGGTCTGGATTCAGGCCTTTATACTTATCACCTTTGTTTTGGGGTTATTTTTCTGTCTACCCACTCTTCGAATTATTGTGTCCTTAGTACTATTGATATTAGGGCAACATCATTTTATTTGTTTTGTTTCCTTGTTCTAGTGGTGTCTAGGTGTTTGCAGCTTTTTTCAATAGTCCTATCTATACCTATAGCAGTGCAGAAAGGTTTTTTTCTATCAAAAATGTAACATATTGCAGCTTACCAATCATTAAATATGGTGGCTGCATTCGTTTTCTTTTTTTAGTTTTTTACTTTATTTCACCTGGTGATCCAGTCAACAACACCTTTCTTGTTTTAGGGCATCTGCATTCTGGATGAAGTAGTAAAGCAGACAACTTTGGATAACAGAATTGTCAGCCTGGAGATAGAATAGTGTTAACCAAGCAGATTTAGATGCACTTGCCTAACACATTGAAGCCAAACTCTAGCTAACACTTTACAATCAGTTACTACAAACTGTTTTTTTACCTTTTTGGGATAAAGGTTTTACATAAGTGAATAAAAACTGATCATTGTAAGCACCCCTGTCAGTTGTAAATGGTTTGTCCCAATCCTCTATCTACTACTTTGACTGGACAGCTTGGTCTGTCTTGGTTATAGAAAGTTGAAAAATAAATGAAATACTGGCTGGATAGCCAGGTAAAAATAAAGGAAGAAGCAAAAAAGGAAAATTAAGGCAACCACTGCATCTAGAAATTGGTGAGCTGAAGCATGGACCTTCACCTCCATCTTTAACTTTCTATAATATTAGTCCTCCCTCCCTATTTTTTCTTAATATCTATCTATCTAATATATATATATATATATATATATATATATATATATATATATATATATGTATGTATATCAGCATAAATGTGTACACCCCAACAGATTTGTCCGAAAACCTTTACTTTCCTTTCAGAATCAACATTTTCTATGGGACATTATACTACAAAATATTCCCACACATGCAGGCCATTGATTGCAAACAAAACAAGATTTGTTAATTTGCACACATTTTTCCTAACAAATTAATTCAAGTCCATGTTGCAAAAATGAATACATGAATACACCCCAATGAAAGTCTTAGAAGCAAAGCTAAATTTTAGACAACAAAATCCTAACTAACAAGAATTCAACTACAGGTGAGTCTAATTATCCATTAAACAAGTGTACAGCAGACAGTAAAATATAAAAGGGAGTTACTTAACAAAGAAGACCCCTTCCCATTTCATGCTGTCAGCAATAGCACTGCATAGAAGAGGAATATCACAAGGCCTAGGAGGAATAGGCACAAGGAAAATAATTTCTTTACATAAGAAAGGTGAAGGCTACAAGAAGATCAGCAAAGCTTTACTGATCAGTCAGAATACTGTAGCAAAAGAGATACAAAAATTTAACAAAGTTGGAACTGCAACCATCTCACAGAGACGTCCAGGCTGTCCATGAAAGTTAACTCCTCGACAGGAGCGTCTTCTGATGAGAAGGGTTGAAGAAAATCACCATACAAGTTCACTGCAGTTAGCTAAAGAAGTAGAAAGCCAAACTGTGCTGATTTTTGACACAATACGGTGTACACTGCAGAGGAATGGCATACATGGGTGTTGTCCATGAAGAAAGCCTCTTCTAAAGCCCATGCACAAAAAAGCCTGCCTAAAATTTGCCAGGACCCATGCTGTAAAAGAAGACTACTGGGAATCTGTACTCTGAGTGATGCAACCAAGATAAATGTTTTTGGAACAGAAGGCCACAAAACTGTATGGCGTCGCAAAGGTGAGGAATACAAAGAGAAAACATGGTGCCTACAGTGAAACATGGTGGTGGCAGTGTCCTGTGGGGCTGCATGAGTGCTGCTGGTGTCGAGGAGCTATAGTTCATTGATGGTATCATGAATTCACAGATTTACTGCTCTATATTGAAAGAGAAGATGCTACCATCACTCTGTGCCCTTGGTCGTTGTGTACTTTTCCAACATGATAATGATCGAAAACACTCATCTAAGGCCACTGTTACATTTCTGAAGAAGAACAGGGTGAAAGTGACTCAGTGGCCAAGTACTGTATGTCTCCTGATCTGAACCCAATCGAACACCTATGGGGAATTCTGAAGAAACAAGTTGAGCATTATTCTTCATCCAGCATCTATTCTCTAAAAGAGGTCGTTCTTAAAGAATGGAAATAGCTAGATGTTGCAATATGCCGCCAACTTGTTCATTCTATGCCTAGAATACTTGGTGCTGTCCTTACAAATCATGGTGGTCATACAAAATACTAGATGTATTAGCTTTTTTTTATAGGGTGTATTCATTTTTGCATCAATTAATTTGAGTAAAACTGAAGATTTTGTAATCTAAGTTATTATATTAACCTTACTTTTATGTAATGAGCTACACAAATGTTCTATAAAACTGAGTTTTGTCACAATTATGGAAATTGTGCTTGTGTTCATGGAGATATTGATTAAAATCTCACTTTTCAAAAGGGGTGTACTCATTTATGTTGAGCACAGTATGTATATATATATATATATATATATATATATATAAATAAAATGTTCTTTTTTTTTTTCTGGTTTTCTTGCAAGGCAAAAATAACATAGCCTTGCTGCCCATGGCCTTCTGGGATACTAATGCATGTGCACTGCTGCGTCATCAGGGGGCCAACTGTAAGACCCAAAAAAGACAGCAGGCACTCACAGATGGCAGCGTGGGATTTTATGTACTTTAAAAAAAAAAAACTATTAAAGTTTCTCTTTACCTATAGGCAGTGTAGATCTTTGTTAATAAGGATGGCATGAAAGAAATCCAGCCGTGGGGCAATAAAACCATGAATGTGATCACCGCATTCAGAATACTTGAAGCCTCATAAGCACAGCATGCTTGGATATTATGGTTGTTTATTAGGAAATAATATTTCTTATGCCCACAGCAGACATTGTATGTTCTATACAACTTTTAAAAAGCAATAAGAAATTAGACAGAAGGATGGCATCCCAAGGTTAGCAGCTGCAGTTATTAGTACCCCATTCTTTGTTTGCTTATTAAATAAATGTTTTAAAATCCGTAGTATTGGATAATAAAGATCTGTTATCTGTGGGCAGCATAAGCCAATGATCACAGTTGAGCCTCAAAAAAAAAAAAAAAAAAAAAGGGAAACAAAAGTTCTTTATTTTTAACTCTTATGTATTTCCTATCATTCCACTATAAGAAACCGCTTCATAAACGAAATGTGCAGCTCCAGCACACACATTGTTCCAATATTAGATTGAGGCCTGGTTCACACCAATGCATTTTTCAGTGCATTTTCACTAACGCACTATGGTCCATTTAACTTGGATTCCTATGGGTCACATTTGTGCATTTTCTATTAGTGCATAAGAGTTTGGGACTTTTTTTATCCACAGCAGGTTGTGTTTTTGGTTCCATTGACTTCAATAGAAATGCAGCGAAAATGCATCAAAAACGCAGTGCTAACATTTTGCATTTCTGCTGTCTTTTTGCTGGTTTCTCCTGCAAGACAACAGACACCTCCCCAAAATGCATTAAAGACACAGCCAAAAACACATGTGGAAAAAATTCAAAACGTATCAGAAAAATGTGGCAACTGCAATCTGCAGAGGAGTGAACCAGGCATTAGGCGTTTTTTAGTGCCTTTTGCAGTCCATTTAACATAGTTTCCTATGGGACAAGTTCTCATCTATGCTTTTTTGAGCAGCTGCATTTCAGGAATAGGTCAGGGAACCCGCTAGTTCATAGAGGGCTATGGATGGTCCGATTAGGTCCTCTTGAAACTGACAGACAGACCCGATCAGACCGTGAGTCTGAAAGGGGCCTAAGGCTCTGTTTTTAGCATACAGGATCAGATTGGATGCCGGCGGGTGTCAGCAGACACATGTCTGCTGACACCTGCCAGTCCATAAAGGACTATGGATGGTCCGATCAGGTCCTCTTGAAATACTGACAGACAGACCGATCAGACCGTCAGTGTGACAGGGGCCTTAGGCTCTGTTGTTAGCATATAGGATCAGATCGGATGCCGGCAGGTGTCAGCAGACACATGTCTGCTGACACCTGCCAGTCCATAAAGGGCTATGGATGGTCCGATCAGGTCTTCCTGAAAAACTAACAGACAGACCTGATCAGACCGTCAGTGTGACAGGGGCCTTAGGCTCTGTTGTTAGCGTACAGGATCAGATCGGATGCCGGCGGACATATGTCTGCTGACACCCGCCAGTCCATAAAGGGCTATGGATGGTCCGATCAGGTCTGCCTGAAAAACTAACAGACAGACCCAATCAGACCGTCATTGTGAAAGGGGCCTTAGGCTCTGTTTTTAGCATACAGGATCAGATCGGATGGCGGCGGGTATCAGCAGACACATGTCTGCTGACACCCGCCAGTCCATAAAGGGCTATGGATGGTCCGATCAGGTCTGCCTTAAAAACTGACAGACAGACCTGATCAGAACACCAGTGTGAAAGGGGCCTTAGGCTCGACTACTCAGGTACAATGCAGGGTTAATAGCACCAAACTGTGCGTAATGACCCCCCACAGCCTGGAGTTTGAGGGCAGCATTGAAGCCTGCCAGAGTCAGGAATAAGGTAAGTAACACAAGCTTATCCCTGCACCTCTAGATGAGCATTTAGCCCTAGCAGTGTAGGGGGTGCCCAACTGCAAGGGTACATTTTGTCTTGTTCCCAGAATTCAGTTTTAAAAGATTAGTTCATCTTTTAAGAAAAAAAATGGATTAACACTCAACACTCTCCCCTCCCCCCCCCCAGTTCCCTCTGTACTTACCTCCTTGGGTGAAGCAGTCTGGGGATTTGAAATCCCTGCTTTTCTCTCTCTTCCTTCTGTAGCACTTCTGGGACAGATCACAGCAATTCTCTGTGCAAGCACTGACCAATCAGAATCACTTCGATCTGTCCCGGATGTGCTGCTAAGACAAGAGGGAGAAGAGTGGGGATTACAAGTCCCCAGACCTCTGCATCGGCTCCGTGAGCACTGACAGCTCCTCAACCATGGAGGACAGCAGTGACTGGAGGCTGGGGAGGGTGTACAGGGTTAGTTCACTTTTTCCGTAAAGATGAACTGACACTTTAAGCTGCTGCACACTTTTCCTTCCCTACTAAACAAAACAACATGCAAAGGTGAAGGGTGTGGCTTTTTACTGCAAGGCAGGACAAAGTTTTGAGTCACTGACCTAAATCAAGTGTATAGATTAACATTCTTGATGGCTGAAAGTATTGACACAAGACAGCATGAAAGCCAGGCAGCTAGCATTTTTAGATGGAGAGGTCAGCTTCTATGTGTCACTCATGACTGCTTTACTGTAAAACAATATGACAAAAAATGATCAGAAAATGGTGGGAAGTGGTGAATATGATATTTCAGAGGACACTGCTCCACTTTAAAGGTGTGCTGACATTTACCCTGACTGGAGGGAACCCTAGTAGGTGACATCAGATGCATGTGATGAAGAAACATCTCTTACAACACAGCTTCTGGTATGTGATCACATGTACTGTAGGTCTTATTTTACTTGTTTCTCTTCCTCCTTCATTTCCTACTTGTATGTTTGCATTAGAAAGTAGCAAACACGTAACTGGCTGGGATGGTATGTTCCTTGAAAATGCTGTCAAACTAGATATGTTAATGCTACAGTCATACTGTACCACCATAAAGAGTCTACTGAATTAACCGCCTCGGCTATTGCAGGCCTAATTTGCTTCCAACTGACATCTATAAACCCTAATGCTAGCTATACACTCATAGATTTTCCTCATTCAGCCCACAAGCTCAACAAAAGAAATTTAATAGATTTCTATATCCGCGAGATGACTTCTTAAGCACTCAGGAACCCCAATCCCAGGGTGCTTAAATATAAGTCCCTACAAGGTCCCGGATACCCAAAACCAGCAGCATGTGTACACAGGTGTGAGAGTCCCTTCCATATACACTGACAGGTCTGTGTCAGGTCCCACATACCTGGAAGAGACCTGCGGCACATCTGTGCACGCAGAGGATATTTCAAGATGGTGGCGCAGAAGAGCAACAGCAGGAGGAGAATTTCGCCAGGGTGAAGTTTCTCTTTTTTCCTATTTGAGGCACCAATTTAATCTGCATAAAAAGTTTGCCAGGAAAAAGCCTTTGCTTGGGCAAGGAATAGAAAATATGAAAATAAAGAAAGCAGCTTTGACTGCAGCACTCACCTTCTCTCTTCCGCTGCCCCCCACAAATTCACACGCTGAATGATTAAGCGTTGTCTCCTGGGTTGAAAGAGCCCATTCCCTGCCTGGACTTACAGGAGAATGGCATTATGTCATTTGGGAAAAGTGGATCAAAGGGATTCTGAGCCCAGGGTTGGGCTTTAATGGTACCTACAACATGAACAATTTCTAGTCTATACGTAATCTCAGACACCACTAGGTTACCCCTCAGGGTCACCGTACATGTTACAATCTGACCATTCAACCCTGGTTTAATCAGCTTTAGATTTACCAAAACTCTGTAACATGAGGACCTACCTATTCTATCCAATCAATTTGTATCCAATCAGGCAGACCCTTGAACTACATACAGTTGGCATCTAGCAGTAAGATCTACCATAGTTGGTAGATCTATGGAGATTGTACAGTCAGATTGTAACATGTGTCATGAGCTTTAGGGGGAGGGATAAATCAGTCAAATAGGTTAGAGAACCCATTGCGGTTGCCACTGCCCATGATTAGTAGTGCCTGGAACAACCATCTCTCATCTCTCTCTTCCATCTCTTCTCTGGAACAACCATCTTAGCCAAGCTAGACTATATTGCCAAAAGTATTGGGATTCCTGCCTTTACATGCATATGAACTTTAATGGCATCCCAGTCTTAGTCCGTAGTGTTCAATATTAAGTTGGCCCACCATTTGCAGCTATAACAGCTTCAACTCTTCTGGGATGGCCGTCCACAAGCTTTAGGAGTGTGTCTATGTGAATGTTTGACAATTCTTCCAGAAGCACATTTGTGAGGTCAGACACTGATGTCGGACAAGAAGGCCTGGCTTGCAATCTCCACTCTAATTCATCCAAAAGGTGTTCTGTCGGGCTGAGGTCAGGACTCTGTGTAGGCCAGTCAAGTTCCTTCACCCCTAACTCGCTCATCCATGTCTTTATGGATCTTGCTTTGTGCACTGGTGCGCAGTCATGTTGGAACAGGAAGGGGCCGTCCCCAAACTGTTCCCACAAAGTTGGGAGCATGAAATTGTCTTGGTATGCTGACACCTTAAGAGTTCTCTTCACTGGAATGAAGGATCCAAGCCCAACCCCTAAAACACAACCCTACACCATAGTTCCCCCTCCACCAAACTTTACACTTGGCACAATGCAGTCTCAGGCAAGTACCGTTATCCTGGCAAACACCAAACCCCGACATGTCCATCGGATTTGCCAGACATTGTGATTCGTCACTCCAGAGAACCCGTCTCCACTGCGCTAGAATCCAGTGGTGGGGTGCTTTACACCACTGCATCTGCCGTTTTCCATTGCACTTGGGAATGTAAGGCTTGGATGCAGCTGCTCAGCCATGGAAACCCATTCCATGAAGCTCTCTACGCACTATTGTTGTGCTAATCTGAAGGCCACACAAAGTTTGGAGGTCTTTAGCTATTGACTCTGCAGACAGTCTGCACACTGTGCGCTTCAGCATGCGCTGACCCCGCTCTGTCATTTTACGTGGCCTACCACTTCATGGCTGAGTTGCTGTTGTTCCCAGTTGCTTCCCCTTTGTTATAATACCACTAACAGTTGACCGTTGAATAATTAGTAGCAAGGAAATATCACAGATGGACTTATTGCACAGGTGGCAACCTATCATGGTACCATGCTTGAATTCACTGAGCTTCTGAGAGTGACCCATTCTTTCACAAATGTTTGTAGAAGCAGTCTGCATGCCTAGGTGCTTGATTTTATACACCTGTGGCTATGGAGTTGATTGGAACACCAGAATCCAATGATTTGGAGGGGTGTCCCAATACTTTTGGCAATATGTTGTAGCGGTGCATATTTATGGGGCAGAGAGGCTATAGAAAGAGAGTCTGTCATCATTAACTAGAGAAATGTTTAATAAATGTGGCCTAGTAGTACAAGGGTTGTTGGTTTGAATCCCAACCGCAGCACTACCTTCATGGAGTGTGCATTTTCTGCCTGTGCCTGCGTGGTTGTACTCCAGTTTCCTTCTCTACTCCAATGACATGCTGGTAGATTAATTGTCTCCTATCTAAAATGGCCCTAGTATATGAAGTTAGGGACTTTAGATTATACATTCCTTGAGGGTTAGTGACTGATGTGACTGTACAACAAATATGTAAAGTGCTACATAATTTGACAGTGCTTCTATAAATACTTGTAGTAAAATAAATTAAATATTTGATCTTTGATTAGTTGATAATTAGCTATTTTCATTATTGAATTTTGTGAGTAGAGAAGTAAACGCTTTATATTCAAGGCTTGTCCAGCTTCGAGCGGCGCCACAAGCTTGCTAAAGGTTTCTATTCAAGGTGTCGCTCTTTAGAGTAGAACTGTACTGCATCTGAGCACCACAAACCAAAAATGCTGTTTAATTCATTGTCAATATTTAAAGCAAACTTGCCCATCCATCCATGTCTCCATGCTTTATTTTGCTGAGAAATCACCCCCTAGCATTTTTGGCAGTGGCCATTTTGAGTAAGGGCAGATGATTCATGTAGCATTTACTTCCTGGAATCCAGCTGCCCTTAGCTTAGGCATGCAGGCAGGAGGGTGTACTTAGCAGAGAAAGCCCCTCCTCCCCCATGAAGACTCCTAGGATATATGACATCATTTGCCTAGGACTGTAAACTAGGACGTAACTGAAGGAGTGTAAAAAAAAGGCATTTTTTTGCCAAAGCTCCTACACGCAACTCCTCCATAGGCTTTTAGCAGAGTTTAGGAGCTGCCGCGTTTAGGTGAGGTTAAACCTCCCTCTCCTGAACGCGAAAGAATTGCATTCAGGATAGGAACATTTTGACTGTGGAAAAAAGCGGTAAAAACACGGCAACCCTCCCTTCTCTCCTGAAGACTGCTGGACTGTATGACATCATTTTGCCTAGGCATGGAAACCAGGAAGTAACTGAAGAAATATATAAAAAAGTTTAAAACAAGTAAATATGAAATACTTTCTTATCCATTTACTGATGCTAGCAGCATAAGGATTAAAATAGTCCATGTTGATTAAGAGAGTGAAGTTCCTAGTTCACACGGAAGCCATCCACCATGAAAAACAAGTGATAAAATTAAGCAGCACAAGTAGCCAATCAGTTGTGCTTCAATGCACAGAGCACACTGATATGAGGACAGAGCAAAATGACAAAGGGAAGAACTTGTCAATCTGCTGTTTCTTTTTTTAGCTTTCAGTGACAGATTAGGGGCAATAAGGTAATGTGATACCCAGAAAGGGTATGTGATGTAGCAGAGCTGTGTAAATCTTAGGAAAGGATGGACAGACATGCAAAGCAGCTACCTTACATGTATTTAATCTTCAACATTACACCTCCAATTACAACCGTGTCAACAAAATTCAGCTACAAGTATACTTTAGACCAGTGGTCTCCAAACTGCAGCCTGAGGGCCAGATGTGGCCTTTTGCTAGCCTTTATCTGGCTCTTGGGGGAATTAATATTCCTACTGATTTGAGTCACTATTCCTAACATGGACACCACTAATTGTCCCAATAATATCAATGATGGGACACTATTCCTCCCATTAACACCAATGTTGGGACATTATTCCTCCCACTAACACCAATAATGAGGCACTATTCCTCCTACTAACACCAATGATGTGGCACTATTCTTTCCACTGACACCAACAATGGGGCACTATTCCTCCCACTGACACCAACAATGGGGCACTATTCCTCCCACTAACACCAATGATGAGGCACTATTCTTTCCACTGACACCAACAATGGGGCACTATTCCTCCTGGTAAAACCAATGAAGGGGCACTATTCTTTCCACTGACACCAACAATGGGACACTATTCCTCCCACTAACACCAATGATGAGGCACTATTCTTTCCATTTACACCAACAATGGGGCACTATTCCTCCTGGTAAAACCAATGAAGGGGCACTATTCTTTCCACTGACACCAACAATGGGGCACTATTCCTCCTGGTAATACCAATGAAGGGGCACTATTCCTCTTCCTACTTACCACAGTCACTATGCAACTGAACACCACACCAGAGGCATTGTTAACTTTCACTCATGCCAGGTCTGGGCACTGACCACAATCTGGCCCCCCAAAAGTCTGAAGGACAGTAAAGTGGCCCTTTGTTTAGAAAGTTTGGAGACCACTGCTTTAGAGCACCATATCCCAAATGAAACCAAGGTCGAAAAAGATGGCTACAGCATGCGGCGGCATTTGGCCAGGGTGTACCGCAACAAAATGATTGTTTTGATGACCGCATCATTAACACCCCAGTCACATAAAACCCAACTTTGAAATCGTGCAACTTACCGTGAAGTCGCATGAATTAAAAGTCGGGGGACATGCTGATTTTAGGTGCGATTTGCAAGACATCTGATGCAGATGTGTATGCAAATCGCACCAAAAGTAGCACATATACTACTTTAGAAATCCAAGTCGGAACCGCACCGATATGACCGCTGTAATTGCGGACAGTAGGTTGCGACTGCAAGTCGCACTTTATGCAAATCGCACCCGATGAGACCGGGGACTAAGTGTACATTAATTGGCACGCACTAGTGGGTTAAAACTTCTCTTTTCAGACATATCAAAGTATACAAAACGTGATCACGACATAGACCTCCAGCTTGGGGTTTAGAGAGCGGTCACCGAGTCTCAATGCGACGTCCATGTACCCTTTAGAAAGATTTACTATAACTACGAATTCACATATTAGACCAGGCCTTGAAATTTCCACTCTCCTGCTCGCCAATGGTGAGTGGAAATTATGTTGGGGGCGAGTGTGCCCCCAGGGACGTCTTGCTGAGCAGGCTGGGAGCTCAGGCCGGATCTGTCATTGGCACTAGGAGCCGTCAGACTGCTCAATAGCTGAGCGCAGTGAAAGCAAAGGAAGGAGTGTGTGCTGTGCTCTCTGCCTCCCCCTAGAGTGCAGTATCCAGCTCTGTGAGTGAACAACGAAGTACTGCAACTTTTTATAGGGTGTGTGTGTGCAGGGGCGGACTGACCATTTGTTAACTCGGGCACTGCCCGAGGGCCCGGGGTAAGTAGGGGGCCCCATGAGATGCCCCTGGTACCTTTTTCATGAGTACCTTTTTTGAGTTTGGGCAAGGACACAGGGGCCCCATGATCCCCTATTGCCTGGGGGCCCCATGAGTTGTCAGTCCGCCTATGTGTGTGTGTACCTAATTTCAGCTCATTCTGATCACATGATCCTCTGTCAGCCAGTGGTGGCTTCAGGGGAGAGGAGAGAGCACTTAACAGCGTGTGTGTGTACGTGTGTGTGCCTGTGTATGCATGTACATGTGTCTGCGTGTATGTACATGTATGTGTGTTTTTGTGTATGTATGTACATGTGTCTGTGTATGTATGTACATGTGTCTTTGTGTATATACATGTGTCTGTGCGTGTGTATTTCTGTGTATGTACATGTATCTGTGTGTATGTGTGTCTGTACGTGCCTGTGTGTGTATACATGTGTCTGTATGTGTGTGTGTGTACATGTGTCTCTGTGCGTGTGTGTACATGTTTCTGTGTGTATGTACCAGGGGTGGACTGACAACTCATGGGGCCCCCGGCCAATAGGGGATCATGGGGCCCCTGTGTCCTTGCCCAAACTCAGAAAAGCCTATGAAAAAGGTACCAGGGGCATCTCATGGGGCCCACTACTGACCCCGGGCCGTCGGGCAGTGCCCAAATGGTCAGTCCGCCCCTGGTATGTACATGTCTGTGTGTGTGTGTACAGGTGTCTCTGTTTGTGTGTGTTTGTTGGTGGCGAGTAACTCTAAGGCCTGGTTAGTAGTTGAGGACTTGAAATTTTAAGCCCTGTATTAGACAATATATAATATTTTGATTGGATTTCACGTGTGATGTTTGTTGTTAATGTTTCACGTGGCTTTGTTGTAACAGGTTTTTAAGTCTTTGTAAAACATATAAACAATAAGATGATATAAAATATTAAAATGGAAAACGCAGATAACATAGAAAATGAGATCATGATAGATAGATAGATAGATAGATAGATAGATAGATAGATAGATAGATAGATAGATAGATAATCTCATTAACCCTACCAGCATTCTCTCTGGGTCTTGCAGCCTCCTCCCTCCATATAGTACATAGATTACGTAGATTGTCAGATATCAGCGGACAGGATAGCCTCTTCTATTCTGGCAGGAATTAAAGAGACGCAAGAGGAAGGAATATGCAGTGAGTAAGGCCTCTCTGTACAAGGCCTGCCTGGAAGGCAGATGAGGCCTGTGATCTCATGGTCACAGTACTACTCCTCCCACTGGATTGTCACTAGCTACTCCCACTATTACCATAAGGCAAGCCCACAGCTCACAAATGGTTCAAATGACAATCAGAGCTGTTCCCAGATAATGACATCACCAAGCCCTATTTATAAATGACTGCTCACGTTGCTCTTGGTGCCCCAGCACAGCTCTGAACACTCGAATCACGTTATGACACTAGCTGCATTGTGTTCTTATGTTACCGTCATCTCACATTCATTTACTTTGTGGAAGACTCAGGGACTTTATACCTTTTTTGTGTTTTTTGTTTCTTCTGTATCTGCATGCATACAACATTCTGTCTTGTACAGTGTTGTGTAATAGGTCTCGCTCATCTCTCCCTCACTGTCTGTCCCTTGAACAGTTCATCCAGAATGGTGCACAGTTATATAACCCATCCTGGACTACTTTCCACTGAAGAGAAGCAATGAGGCAGCACAGAGCAATGTTGATGGGCAAAGCGCGAGAACGCATAGCAACCGGAAATCCAATTAGCTGAAGACGCAAGCTGAAATTTCATTGGACTCTGTGTATTACTGCACTAATCTTTCAGCCATTTATACTGTTTATAGGAAACACTTGAAAGTACTTAAAGAGGAGTTCCAGCTGAAAAAAAAGCAGCTACAAAAACTGTAGCTGCTGAATTTTAAAATACAGCCACTTGTCCCTCAATCCAGCGGTGTCCTCACCACAGCTGGTTTCACCGGCCATCTTCTCTCCTTCGCGCCGGCATCTTTAGTGTGGGCACCTGGTTGTGACAGTTTGCGGCTTCACAGCCGGGTGCCCATTGCGCATGTGCAAGAAGCGCTGCTCTTTGTGAATGGCTTCTGGGACCTGTCACGTGTCCCAGAAGACTACAGGGAGGGAGGGGGGAAATGGCAGAAGAAGTGAGAGCGGGTACCTGGGACTTCTGGGACCTGTCACGTGTCCCAGAAAACTACGGGGAGGGAGGACAACTTCCGATCACCTAGGCGATCGCAGTGGAAGTGCGAGCGGTTACCTGTCAAATTCGGGTACCCGCTCCCCAAAAGTGCCAATCCTTAATGGGGAGCAGGGGACAAAGCATTAAACGGAATGTCTCCTTTTGGGTGGAACTTTGCTTTAAAGTGTTACTAAACCCACAACAGTAATATCAGTCTGTATATGCAGTAAAGCATGCTTGTTATACTCACTGTGGAAGCTAAGGGGTTAATCATCTGCATTGTTTAAAAAGGCCGTTTGATCCTTTCTTCTCTGCCCCTCCTTTTGTTGAAATGACCACCTGATACAGACTGAATCAGTAGTCACATGCACATGCTCAGTTTGGTGTGTATTGCTAGAGATCAGTACAGGGCAAACCAGCACTGTCCAGACAGAGGGTCAAGGGTTTCACATCCTCCTAGAGCAGAAAGAAAACTCCTCCTACACGATTTAACCAGTGCTCTGCTGAAGTCACCAGACTGTTCTAACTGCCGATGAGAAAAGGTAATTAGCAGTTTATATTTACTAAAATAATTGCATATCCATGTTCTGTGTACTGTAGGAGTGAATACAGGGTCCTGGGTATAGTAACACTTTAAAAGGTAACCACTTTCTCACTCATCATTAAATATTTGTAATCATTAGGCTTCATGTAGATGAGCCTACTCTGACTGCTGTCCGCTGGGAAATGCAAATTGCGGCAACAACGCAGTACTACAGTTGCCACGTTTTTACAGCGTTTTCCCACGATCAAAACGTTCCTACCCTGAATGTGATTCTTTTGCGTTCAGAAGAAGGAGGTTTAACTTCACCTACATGCGGCAACTCTTAAACTATGCTTAAAGCTTATGTGTATATGGACACACAGGCTTTCATGGAGTTGAGTTTAGAAGCTTTGGCAAAAAAATGCCAAGAGCTCCTATACTCAAGTTTAGCAGCTGCTCATGTACATGAAGCTTTAGGCTTTATGTACACGAGCCTACCCTGACCGATGGCCGCGGGAAAACACAAATCGCGTCAAAAACACGGTACCGCGGTTGCTGCGTCTTGCCATTGTTTTGCCATTTTTTGCATTTTCCCGCAGTCGGCGGTCAAACCGTTCCTATCCTGAATGCGATTCTTTCATGTTCAGGAGAGTGAGGATTAACCTCACCTAAACACGGCAACTTTTTTTTAACATTCCTTCAGTTACCTTCTAGTTTCCAAGCCCAGGCAAACGATGTCATACATCCTCAGGAGTGGAGGACGGCCTTTCTCAGCTAAGCACGTCCTCCTGCCTGCATGCCTGAGCTAAGGGCTGATGGGTTCCAGGAAGTAAATGCTACACCTGCCCTTACCCAAGATAGCCAGAAATGCTAGAGGTGGTTTTAAAAGTGATTTCTCATCAAACTAAAGCCTGGAAACATGGATGGGTTAGTTTGCTTTGAACATCAAAAATTAAATAAATAGCATTTTTGGTTTGTGGTGCTCAGATGCAGCTTAGTTCCACTTTAAAGGGTAACTGCACTTTTTTGTTAAAACATTTTATATATATATATATATATCTTGCACTAGATGTGCACAACCTAGAGCTGTACACTTAATGTAGACCTGTCCCGATGTTGGATACTCATTGTAGGTTTGCTTTCTTCGGTGATCACTACTCCTGTCCAGCTTACCCCAGAGGTTTGTATATTAGGACTCCTAGATGAAGAACTGGGACCCACGTATCCTAGACTATTTCTGACATAAATGCTGTTCTTGGCCTGAGAAGATGATTGCATTTAAGTGAATGCAGGCCTTTCCTCCCTCTGTATGTCAGTGGGTGAACTCGGTATACCAAATTATCCCCTCTGAGATAATAGGTGATAATTCCCTCTTATCTATGGCAATACAGGTTGCTCTTATAACCATTTGAGCTCTGGAAGATTTTACCTCCTTGATAACCAGGCCATTTCTTGCTATACTGCTCCACACTATTTTAACTGGTAACTACGCTGTCATGCAACGTTGTACCCAAACTAAATTTACATAATTTTTTTCACATAAATAGAACTTTCTTTTAGTGGTATTTGATCACCATTGGGTTGGTTTTTTTTGCAATATAAACTAAAAAAAGTTTATTTTTTAGTTTCTGCTATGAAACATATCCAATAAAAAAAAAATCTAATTTCTTCATAAATTTTGGCCAAAATGTATTCTGCTACATATCTGATAAAAGATCCTAATAAGTGTATATTGATTGGTTTGCGTGAAAGTTATAGCGCCTACAAACTATGGTATATATACTAGAATTAAAAAAATAAAATTTATGCTATTGACAGTGATCAGTGATTTAATGGGACTGCGATAGTGCGGTGGGCAATCCGACACAAACTGACACTGGGAGGGGAATCGACTAACTGACATCAGCAGCAACATTTAGGACTCATGTACACTGCAGCTGCTGAACTGACGTTTAGGAGCTGTTCAGCGTTTTTTTCAGCAGCCCCTGAGCTCTCCCTAATGTTTTCCTATGTGTCCATGTACACATAGTTGTTTACAGTCGTTTACAGGCAGCTGAGTTTACAGTCGTCTTTTGAACGCTCCAAACGCGTGTTCAGGAGTAGATTTTACTGGCGTTTCAAACACCAAACGCTTGTAAACTCGTGTAAACCGCGTTTATAAGTGTTTGCGTTTAGAAGCATTTTTAACTGTTCCATGTCCAGATGCTGTCCAGAGCCTTTTTTCATCATCATCATCATCAAATGGACCTAGTACACCACTGCAGTCAGTTTCAGGTTTCGCGTGAAGGAAAAAATGGTAGAACGTGCTGCATTATGCTCATGATGGGATCCATAGTGAATACAACCAGAAAAGACAGGTCATCTCAACACATACTGCTCGCTCTGCTTCCGCTCTCTCTTTCTCTCAAAATGTCTGAAATAGTTAATTAATTACTATTTTTCTGGGCATTTGGCAGGGTCTCCTGAGGTTATCTTTTAAAAATGCTTCTAAACGCAAACGCACATAAATGCGCATAAACGTGGTATGCAAACGCGGCTAAACTGACGTTTGTTAACCTACGTTTTCCAGCAGTCAGTTTCCATCATTCAGAAGAGTTTTCCTCATGCATACTGATCATTTTTACAGCAGCTGTTTTTGGCTTTTGATGTTTTTTTCTACAGCCAGTAAACTCCCCAGCATGTTATCCTAGGTGTCCATAGACTGTAGTCAACGTTTTCTGACAGGGGCGTTTTTTGGCTAGAAAAAAAACCCAGAACAAGTGGGTTTCTAGAGTTTTTTTTACCTGTAAAAATGCTCTAACACTGCAAAACATGGTAAAAAGTGGCAAACTGGTGTTTTTGGACATTTTTTGAGCAAAAAAATGTGTCCATAGACTGTAGTCAACGTTTTCTGGCAGGGGCGTTTTGTGGCTAGAAAAAAACCCCAAAACAAGTGGGTTTCTAGAGGTTTTTTTACCTGTAAAAATGCTCTAACACTGCAAAACACGGTAAAAGTGGCAAACCAGTGTTTTTGGACATTTTTTGAGCAAAAAAACATAATTTTTTGGTTAAAAAATGCAAACGCGAAAAAACATACTAATGCAAAAACGCTGAACAACTCATGTTTTTAACGTGACTTTACACAGCTTATGTTACCAGCGTTATTAAAACGCCCATTGTGCATGGAGCCTAATGCTCCATGCACACTAGTGTTTTTTTATGCTCCTAGAAGCTGTTATTAGCATCTTGTTCTGCTCCTTAAAACTAAATAGTGTTTCCTATGTGTCCATGCACGCTACTTTACGATATTAGCATTTCTTGAGTTTCAGCATCTAGGAGCGGAAAAAAAATGTTTTGTTTTTCCAAAAATGCTACAAAAAAAAATAACAACCTGCTAAACGCTCCTAAACACTAGTAAATGCTACTAAATGCTACTAAAACGCTCCTAACAGCTTTTTTTTCTAGCTTTTTTCTACATGTACTGTCAAAACTCTACTAAAACGCTAATGCTCCTAAACACTATTACCAGTGGGGGTTTTTTTCAGGCGTTTTTTGAGCTTAAAAAAAAAACGCTATGGCGCATGGAGTCTAATACAGCGAAAATACTAAACAGTGTCACTAATGACACTGGCTGGGAATGGGTTAACATCTAGGGCAATCAAGTGGTTAAATCTGTGCCTAACTATGTGTAATGTGTGTATTATGTGCTGCTTTTTACTAATGATCTCTAAGTTTCTCATCCCTACTTTGCAGGGATGAGAAACACAGAGATCGTTCCCACATTGCTCTGTGTTGAATGTCAACTCGGAGCTCTGGGCTGTGATTGTGCACAGCCCATCAGCAGGTCCCTGCCATGAATCATTGGTCGGGTCTTTCTGATGTGTACAATCACAGCAAGCGCACGTTCGGGGGGGGAGATGTACATGCACGCGCGCGCAACCCGGAAGTAGGCAGCGATGCACAGGTGTACAGGTAAGTTGCTTTGCCTACAGCAGCTGCCCATCCTTTGTAAGGCGCTAAGCAGTTAAATATCACAAAATTTGGGACACCTGGTGTAACTCTATACTCCTTTCAAATACCAACAGAAGTTAATACTCTTTTTCACATTGTAATGATCAGGTCGATATGTTATAGTTATACATGCTATTTCATTTCACTACTGATAACCACAACATAGGACATCTGTTCTTTATTTTCCTTGAAGTTATTTATTGCCTTTTATGCTGATTGTTGTTACATGTACACATAACTGGACATTGTACTCTGTTCCACTACAGAACGCATATTTTATCATTGTACATATTGTGTAATAAATAGAGTAAAAAAAATATTGCAAAAGAAAAAAAAATTAAAAAAATAAAATAACATATACAATTGCTACACAAGTCATATTGTAAATCCAACTCAACAAACATTTTTCTCCTGCGCTAGGGAAAGGACTCAGTATACCCAATAGGAATGTTCTGGAATTTTCTGGAATGTGCACTGCTTGCTGCCCTCCACAGACCGGGGTGGTCCAAATACACTAGATGCAAATGGAGAAACAGAAAAAGGGCGCACCGACCTAGTGCATTATTGTTTAAAATATTTATTGAAGAAACAAAGTAAGTATCATGCTCACAATAGACATAAAAACACAGGCATGTCAAACTGAACAAGATGTATGATCCAAACAACATTTGAGTCCATATGGTGGAACCCTGGATGACCAACTGGCAAATGCGTTTCGAGGACACAGCCTCTTCCTCAGAGCCAACATGAGGCTCTGAGGAAGAGATTGTGTCCTCGAAACGCGTTAGCCAGTTGGTCATCCAGGGTTCCATCGTATGCACTCAGATGTTGTTTGGATCATACATCTTGTTCAGTTTGACATGCCTGTGTTTTTATATCTATTGTGAGCATGATACTTACTTTGTTTCTTCAATAAATATTTTAAAAGATTCTGCACTAGGTCGGTGCGCCCTTTTTCTGTTTCTCCATTTGCAACAAGTCATATTGTAATGGAATTACCTTTTCTCCAGCTACTGTAACTTCCTGTAAAATGCAATATGGAAACTGGAGGCCTTTTGTACACAGATGATGTACAGAACTTCCCCAGAAATGTCATTTCCTGCTTGTGTGATTGTCTCACTGATTTACCCAGAAGTCTACACTTTTAGGAATCCACTGCAATAGGAATGATATTTTTGGTGAGATTCTCCCTAAGGATTATTCGCTTCTAAAGGGATGCAGAAACGGCAACGATTCTCATTAACCACTTCCCGACTGCCCTATAGCAGAACTACTGCTACATGGCAGCAGGGCTGTGCAAAATCAATTTTGTATTTCCCTACTCGCATCACCATTGGAGGCTACAGCTGTCGATCACAGGGTCCCGGATGCTGATTACCCGCTGGCACCCGGAGATCACCGAGTATCACTGATGGGGGAGAGTTTTGTATGTAAACAATACAGATCTCTCCCCTGTCAGCTCCAGCATGCTGCTTTGTATGGCTCTGCATAGCAGAGCCATACAAAGCAACGTGCTTACACAGTAAAGCACAGCACACAGTAAAACACACACAGCACACAGTTAACCCTTAGATCACCCCAGATGTTAACCCCTTCCTGCCCAATGTCATTAGTACAGTGTCAGTGCTTTTTATTGGTACTGATCACTCTATTCGTGTCAGTGGGATGTCAGTGACAGCAAGTCAGTTCCCCCCCAGTGTCAGAATGCCCGCCGCAGTCCCGCTATAAGTCGCTGATCACCACCATTACTAGTATAAAAAAAAATTTAAAATCCAGTATCTATACTGCCATTTGTAAACGCTATAACTTTCACATAAACCAATTCATTTACATGTATTGGGATTTTTTCTTAGCAAAGACATGTAGCAGAATACATTTTGGCATAAATTTATAACAAAATTAGATTTTTAAATTTTTTTTACTGGATATGTTTTATAGCAAAAAGTCAAAAATATTGGGGGGTTCTTTTCAAAATTGTTGGTATTTTTTTGTTTGTAGAGTAAAAATAAAATTTATCAAATACCCACGAAAGAAAGCTCCATTTGTGGGAAAAAAAGCACTTTTCATTTGGGTGCCACTTTACATGACCACACAATTGTCAGTTAAAGTAACGCAGCACTGTATCACAAAAAATGGCCTGGTCAGGAAAGGGGGTAAATCCTCTGGAGGACAAGTGGTTAAAGCATTGCAAGTGCATCAGTTGATTAGATTGAACACAGACACTCTCATTCAGCAACCAGACTTCACTGGACATACTGGAACATATCGCTTTTTCTTAAAGTGGTTGTAAAGGCTCAATGTATTTTACCTTCATGCATTCTATGCATGAAGGTAAAAAAACCTTCTGTGTGCAGCAGCTCCCCCAGCCCCCTCAATACTTACCTGAGCCTCATCACAATCTATCGATGTGCACAACAGCCTCAGCTGTCAGGGGTCTCTGCCTCCTCAAAGGCTCAGACAGCAAGTGGGAGCCATTGGCCCCCGCTGCTGTCAATCACAGCCAGTCAGCTAATAAGGAGAGAGGGCGGGGGAGGCAAGCCACGGCTCCATGTCTGAATGAACACATGGAGCAGTGGGTGCCCCAGGGGCGTATTTACCACAAAGCAAACAAGGCATTTGCCTAGGGAGGCATTTTTTCAAGGGGGCAGCGGCATTTTTCAGGTGAGCGGCGCTGCCCCTCAAAAGAAGGGATGGAAGAAAGGACACACGCAGCATGGAGACCAGGTGGGATCTGAGAGAGGCTGCAGACTGCTTGATGGTGTATGCAGAGCCTGACTCTTGTTCCCGGGGATGTCCGAAGGTGAGTGTCTTCTCTCTCACCGGGGGGGGGGTGTTGCCAGTATGTATGGGGCGGAGGTAGTGGTAGACTCTCTCGGGTGGGGGGGGGGTGCTGTTGGTCAATGTCAGGCTCTTATCGTGGGGGAGGGGGGTGTTTGTCAGTGTCGGGGTCTCTCTGTGTCTGTGGGGTGGGGGGTAGCTGAGTTTGGTGTTGCCTAGGGCAGCATGAAACCTAAATACACCACTGGGGTGCCCCCACAGCAAGCTGCTTGCTGTGGGGGCACCCAACAGGAGAGCCTGCAGGGACCCAAGAAGAGGAGAATCCACGCTGCTCTGTGCAAAATCACTGCACAGAGCAGGTAAGTATAACATGTTTGTTATTTTACAAAAAAAAAAAAGAACCTTTAATATCGCTTTAAGAACAGAAAGAGGTAGGACTCAGCAGCATCCCTCGAACATGCCGCTGTCTCATCCCCAGCTGCTGGAGCAGAAGAAAACATTGCTCCCAAACCCTGTCTCTTGGTCAGCTTGGCAAACTGCTGGCTTTACAGCAGCTTTAATTTCAGTTGGTGGAGCCTTTCCCTTCTGCAGCTTTCTGGCCTGTGCTGCAGTGGCAGGTGCCCAGGCCATTCCTGCTCCCTGTGTTGTTGGACCACGCTGTCAGCAAAGAGGTCCAACAAGCATAGGCAGGGACATTTCATCTCTTTTATGGCACACTCGGTAAGTTTGCAGGTGGCTGAAAGGAATGCAGGACATGTGGCCTGCTGCAGCTCTTAGTTCCACCACATGTTCTGCACCATGGGAACAGCTCAGTCACCTCTAATTACTTCTCCTCAATGACAACCAGAATGGTGAGCAAGGACCAGACAAGGATTAACAACATTAATCCTGGAGCATATAATAGTAATAGTAATAGACTAGGCATAGAAGGCATATCAGTAGGGAGGAAGAGGAAGACTTCCTGGTGTGTCAGTATACTATTGCAACTCAATTCTTTCCTACAAGGCAGAGAGAGAAGCAGAGGAGAAGAATAAGGTGGAGGGTTGGGGTTCCCGCAGTGAGGAGGAGGACATGGGTTAGGCTTGGGTTAGGCTTCTAGGAGTTGTACATAGGTGGGGTTGATAATTGAGGTCAATGTTGTGTTCAGTTCTCTGCTGCAGTCAATGTATGAAGTTAGTACATTATTTTGCTGGCTGGTGAAATAAATAGACACTGATATTGATTTTCTTATAAACTGGTTGGTGTCTCTCATTTTCAGAATGTGGGTTAGTGAAGGCGCCTAAATACTGTGTATATAGACGCTGCAATGTTTTGATGGCTTTTTCTCAGTGAAATAAACAAACTCGTGATTTTTTTTTTACTAAAAGCTGGTTGTTGTCACACCTATTCAAAATGCAGCCTTGTACAAGTGCTTAAATACTGTGAATGTACTCACTACAATAATTTAGTGATCCAAAAAAGTACACTCTAATGTTGATTTTTTTTTAAATTAAAAACAGGTTGTTGTCTCTCCTGTTCAAAATATGGTCTACTAAAAGGTCCATGCAATATTTATCTGATTCTTTCCGGTACATAAATACACTCTAATGATGATTTTTAGATTAAAAGTTGAGTGGTATTTTTGCTGTTCAAATTGCAGCCTACTAAAATTGCTATGGAATCTGTACAATATTTGAAAATGTAGCCTGATCCAAATGTTTAAATACTGTCTGCAGAGCCTGTACAATATTTTGTGAAATACATGTACTCTAACCTAAAGTTAATTTATTTTGTATATATTTTAACCGCCACCAGGGCCTATATTTATATATTTATATTGTTGTTGTAATAACAACTTTTTATACACTCCTGTTGTACTTCTGTATACACTCCAGATGCACTCTGTTTCCTCAATTGTAGGTGGCTCTCGACCCAAATGGTACCATAGCCTGATTTTTCTGTTTTCTGGGTCCCTGAAGTCAGCATTTCGGTTGGCTATGCCACATCCAGGTGACCCCTGGCGGCCCCAGTTAGCAAAGTCTTTATAAGTGTCTTCCCCCACGTTTTTGTGCGCATTTGCGAAATGGCGAGAGTAGGAAAAGAGCACCCGTCTGTCAGGGAAAGTGATAACGGCAGGGAAAGGCTCCAGATGAGTAGGGACAGGCAACCCTTCATGGAAGCCCATGCTTTGGGACCAGACCAGCCAGGCTGCATTCCACCCTTTGAAGACAGACGCTGTCGGTGCATCCTTACTCGATGTATCTCTGCATTGAACTGAACTGTGAGTGTTACCCTAAACAGTGCTCTCCCGCTGGGGTTTTGTAGTTGGCCTTCTCTGCAATACAAGTTCTGAGTTTATCTGCAACTGGACTCTGTGTCTTTACTGCTTCCACACCATGCTGCACCTACCCACACTTGGCTGCAGTCAGCAGGATATGTCCCTTGCAGCGGGTATGGAAGGAGGATTGGGTTCCAGCATGGCTCTGCTAGGAGCGGCCTTAGCCCTGATACCAAAGTTTAGTGGCTAAAATAACCCCTTGGCATAATGGGAGGAGAGACTAGAGAGTGCCGCGCCCCTGTACCCTGTTCAAGCCCAGCTGGTGTCGGAGCTGGCTATTAACGCCTTAGACAATTAATCCCGCCAGACAAGGATGGTGCTGCTGAAGGAGGGGCAGGCTACTTTAGAGTGGATTGTGTCATATCTGGAGGGCCTGTTTGGGGAAAAGATTCCACTTCCGGAGCTGAGGCGAAGATTCTTTTTCAGAAAACAGCATTAGGTTGAAAGCCGAGAGAATCGTCACCCTTTGCGGTCCAACTGCGGGCAGCTTCTTGCAAAATATTCTGACTATGTTCTTTGACTTGTTCAGATTTAACCATGCTCTTATTGCATCTTTAGTGCTGCTGTTGTGTTATTTTTATGTTGTGATGCCGAGGACAGCATCTGTCAAACGGGGGGGTGGTGTAGGCTGTTGCAGTCTGTTTCCTCCACTGTAGGTGGCACTCAACCTGAGCAATAGTCAGGGGAAACCTGGTTTCTCTATGGCTTTCAGGTCCCTGAAGGCAGTGTTCTGGATGGCTACACTACATCCAGATTACCCATTTTGTCCATTTTGGGTCAGCAGAGTCTTTATAAGTCTCTGCTGCGAGGTTTTGGCACACATTTGTATAGTGGCAAAAGTAGGGAAAGAGCACCTGTCTGGCAGGGAAAGTGATAGCGGCAGGGAAAAGTAAGATGAGTAGGGACAGGCTAGGGACCTTCATGGAAGTCTCCCTTTGAGACCGGACCTCTGAAGACAGATACTGTTGGTGCATCTTTAACCACTGTATCTCTGCATTGAAGTGATCTGTGAGTGTTACCCTAAGCAGTGCTCTCCCGCTGGGGTTGTTTGTAGCTGGCCTTCTCTGCAATACAAGTTTTGAGTTTACCCGTAACTAGACTCTGTGTCTTTACTGCTGCCGCACCACACTGCACCTACCCACATGTAGATCGGGTAATTATTTCTAGGTGAAATTTACCGCTGTGCATTGGTTCACCTCATGTTTGTCCAGTCTGTTTGTCTCACCTATATTTTTATGAACCTTACTAAACCCTGGTTTATCCTACTGCCAACTCACATCCTGTGTTCACAAACCTGCCAGAATCAGGCGTAGTTTTATAAGTGAACTCATTTTTTTAAATATATCTTTACAAAATAAACAGAACCGATGCCCTCTCGTTTCCTTCTTCGTAATATTGATAAATGTAATTGCATTTACGAGTGAGTGACTTCCTCCTTCTTGTGTAGTTTGTACTTTGGAAATAAAAGCTGGCTCCTAGAGGAACCCATAAAGACTACTGTGGTTAGAGTGGATCTTTCAGTAACCTCACACATCTGTGTGAAGAAATTTTAATCACAATATGTATATGTGGCATTTTTTCTGCCCCTAAAGACCCCAGCATGATAGTTTGAGTCCATGTACATGTAGGCATTTAGAGGAGATTAGAGGCATGGGAATTTAGAGGCAGAAAAAAAACCCTACTGCCTGCAAGTCCAGGAGTAGCATAATGTTGGCAGAAAAAAACAACTCTAAATGCATCTAGGTGTATTTACGTGTTTATTTTCTTCCAAAACTTGCCAGGAGGAAAGGCATCTAAGGCTCCATGTACACTGCAGCTGATAAACGCACGTTTAGGAGCTTTTCTGTGTTTTTTGCAGCAGCCCCTGAACTCACCCTAATTTTAACGCACCAAACTTGCGTTCAGGAGTAGATTTTATCAGCGCACCAAACGCTTGTAAACACAGCTAACCGTGTTTGCCTTTGGAAAATGTTTTTAACTCTTCCATTTCCAGATGCTGTCCAGAGTCTTTTTTTCATCATGAAAAATGCATGCAAAGCATTTTCTCGGTACTCAAATGGACCTGGTACACCATACTTTGAGGTTTTGCATGAAAGAAAATATATTAGACACTACTGCAATAATTTCTGCACAGAAATGAGCTAGAACACATCCAAACACCAAAGAAAAAAAAAAAGACAGCTAATCTTAACAAATACTGCTCTCTCTGCTTCTGCTCTCTCTATTTCTCTCAAAATGTCTGAAATAGTTATTTTTTACTGTTTTTCAGTGCATTCTGGGCATTTTGGAAGGTCTCCTGAGGCTATCTTTAAAAAATGCTTCCAAATGCAAATGCGCATAAACGCAGTATGCAAACGCGTCTAAACAAACGTTTTTTAACCTACGTTTTCCAGCAGTCAGTTTCCATCGCCAGTGTCCCATGTACATGGAGCATTACTGATGTCAATGGTCGTTACATTATTTTAGCTTGCACAGTGAATAATGTGGTATACACTATTGTTTCTCTGTATGCTCCTAATCAGGGGCAGAGGCCATTCTTGCGTAAGCTCCTCAAAAAAGTTAAATCTAAATGTAAAGCAAACCACTGCCTGCTTAGGGATTTTAACTTGGCGGTAGATAAATCATTAGATAGCACCTCTTCTTCAACTAGGCCTACACTGAAAACTATTTTACATAATGAAGCACTATATGATGTCTGGCACTGCTTCCACCCACGTGAGAAGGACTATACGGTCTTTTCAGTCCCACATAGTTCTTACTCAAGGATTGATCTGAGCTCTTTGACATATCTTCCCCGTATAAGGTAGCTAAGGTGACAATAGGAGATATTATATGGTGCGACCATGCTCCACTTATTGTGGAACTTGATGAACAGTACAATGTAGCTCCCACGGTATTATGGTATAATAATACACGCCTTTTTAATCGAGAGAAACCGGACACAGCTGGAGGAATTTTTCCACTTTAACACTACCCATGATTCTCAAACTTCAATGATTTGATATGATAGCTTCAATGATATTGCAAATGGCTTTGAGGGAAAAGAGACAGAGGATGCTGATGGATAAAGCCCTTCTTGATCTTGAATTCAGCAATTAGAAACGCAAAAAAAACAATTGGTTACCCCTGCCCTAGTGGAGGAATTACAAAAGTGTAGAATGGAGCTTAAACAACTCCTAGAATATGATCATGAGAAATATCTTAAATGTCTCAAATGTTCTCATTGTTTGCATAGTATAATTTTGGATTTGCTGCCAAATCCAAGCAAGACAGGCAAAGCTAAAATTGGCGCATTTAACTGACTCCACAACAGGTATTTATTTATTTCAGGTACTTATATAGCGCTGACAATTTTACACAGTGCTTCACATATGTATATTGTACATTCATATCCAGGGGCGGACTGACAACTCATGGGGCCCCCGGCAATAGGGGATCATGGGGCCCCTGTGTCCTTGCCCGAACTCAAAAAAGTCTATGAAAAGGGTACCGGGGCATCTCATGGGACCCTCCACTGACCCCGGGCCCTCTGGCAGTGCCCGAGTTTCTAAATGGTCAGTCCGCCCCTATTCATATCAGTCCCTAACCCTCAAGGGGCATACAATCTAAGGTCCCTAACTTACATTCATATACATGCTAGGGACAATTTGGACAGGAGCCAATTAACCAGTCACAGGGAGAACATGCAAACTCCAGGCAGGTGGTGCCGTGGTTGGTATTTGAACAAATGACCCTAGTACTGCCAGGTGGAAGTGCTAACCATTTAGCCACTGTGCTGCCTAACCAACCAAAATTTCCCACCCTAAGGAAATGGCTAACTCCTTCATGGATTATTACAATGCTCTTTATAATCTATGCTCAAATTCCAGTACATTTCAGCCCTCTGCTGAGGGTATACAGTAGCTGCCTTCTTGAACTCAGTGACACTCGTTGTTGGAACGTTTAAATGGCCCCTTCAGTAATGATGAGATTACAAAGTCATTGGGAATTTAGTGAGACAATTAGGATGCTGCGCTGCCATTCCTGTGAGACAATGGTTAAAGAAATGATAATGTGTGTGTTTGAGAATCAATAATAAAGTGGTGTGGTGCTACAATACACCTCCCTCGTCAATGTATAATTGTATGATCTCAACTCTAAGAATGGAAACTTCCAATAGTGCATTCCTTGTGTCAATGCACCTATCACTTAAATAAATGTGTTAGTGCACACCACTGTATTGCATAGTGCCACAATACACCTCTCTCTCAAGTGAAAACTTTTGTGACACTTTAAAAAATGACACATATAATGTTTGTGCTATAAATAATAAGTGAAACCCCTATATATCAGTCACTTGAGTGTGACGGGGACTGCAGCGCACCTTCCCCTCACGATAACACGCTATATTGATAGTGCTAAAACTGCATGAAGTGTGCTTAGAAAATGAAGAAAATATAAATAATATATACAAATCATAAAGCATAGGTGAAAACGTCCATGTATCAAACTTCAAATATTGCGGAGGACTACTGTAGATTGTGCTGAAATGATCCTTAAAAATAAGTGTCCTTAAAGAAAAAGTCAATATATGAACAATAAATGTGCCAGTTCATATTAAAAAGTCCTGGTGCTACAGGACACCGTCCATATCTAAAAACCATAGTGATTTAGTGATGAACTGGTGATCTTGACAACAATTGGTGATATGTGCTTCAGTCCTGCTCCCCCTCCAGAAATCCACTCAGCGCAAGGTATTGACCACCTAAGCTTAGGTAGGTCAGAAGCGCTTTTGGGTGCTTCCTCAAGCCCCTGAAATGGACCTGTCTCCTGTGAACTTCTAAGACCGCTGTCCACTGAACCAGGATCCTCCCGATAAGAAGGAAAAACACTCCAGTGTTCCAAACGACCACCAATCCTCCTCCACCACAGCAGGAATAATCAAAGGGAAACTTCCAAAGCGCTATACCATTTTGAGTAAAAACACATAAACTTGCACTTACATCAAATCCATGTATGTGGCACTTTAAAAACAAAATGTCCTAGGACGCTGTTGCGATCTGCATGCACCCTCGTGTAGACCGGAATTGACGCAATTAGCCCCGCCCAACGCATTTCATCATAGTAACATCATCAGGAGCCCTGATATTAATGCAGTGATTGGGGCCTTCGATAATGTTTCATATTATAAGGTCAACATATCAAAGTGCCACGCTCTCTCGTCAAACATTACTAGTAACATCCAAATTAAACTGAAATCTTTATTCTCATGTAACTGGGAATCTGATAGAATTCAATATCTGGGGATCCAACTAACAGCAAATGCCAGACATTTATATGAGGTCAGTTTTAAAAGTTTAGTGACCTCTGTTCAGGCTGAACTTTCACAATAAAGCAAATTTGAGATTTCATGGCTGGATCAGATAGCAACTTTTAAAATGATTATTCTGCCAAAAATTCTCTATTTATTTAGAACAGTATCGATACCTTTGCAAGCTCATTTTTTAAATACGATTTATATTGCTCTTAAATACTTTATTTGGAAGAGAGCTTGGGCAAGGGTCTCCTTCTTTATCCTTACCAAGCATAGGTCCAGAGGAGGAATGGGGGTACCAATGTTAAGAGACTATCACAAGGCAGCACTACTTGACTAACCTAAAGCGTGGTTAGATCAGGCCCCTTGTTTAGGTAATACCATACAATGGGTAATATTTGAACAAGCTATGGTTAATGGAAGAGATCTTTAAGCATTACTGATAGCAGCAGTGACTAGACAGCCACTATACCTGTTGGAACATCTCTCTATCTCGTCTTCTTTGACTGCGTGGAGATGTCTTTTAGATACAGAAAGAGAGCCCTTTTCTTCCGCAGTAGATGACATACCACTTTTGAGTTTTTGATTCCAGCCTCCTCTGTGAAAACGTGATCCCTGGAAATATACAACACAGAGATACATATAAATTGGTTCAAATTAGACTTTTTATATGTACCTTGGCATCTGATTAATTTTGTTAGATAAACAGACTTGGGAATTTTATCATACAGATTCTACACAGAAAGGTGGAATATCTTGGTTTTACACCCAACTTCAACTATTGCAGACACCCGCACTGGTTGGAAAAGGATTTCAATCACATTCGTAACAAGCCTGGAACCAGGCCTTCAAATACAATCACCGAGTAGCCAATTGTGTTTCACATAGGGAGAATATCTTAAAAATTATGTATAGGTGGTATTTAACACCTGTTTGGTTATCGAAAATGTACCCTAATGCACTTCTTGATTGCTGGCACAATTGTGGTCAGCCTGGTAATATACTCCATATCCTATGGCATTGTAAATCAGTAGTCAGTTTTTGGAAATCTGTTTTTAATCTGATTTAATCTATTACGGGGATTATGACGCCCCCTTCTCCAGCATTAGCACTACTAGGGCTCTCAATTCCTAATCATTTCCGGACAGTAGTTATACATATTCTAATAGCAGCCTGACTAACGATAACAAATCAATGGAAAAAAGATACAGCACTTGCAGAGGTTATAAATAGAGTACATTTACAGTGTTCTTATTGTAGCGCTACCCCCCGAGGGAGCTGCTTGAATATTTGAGTCCCCTGATGCTTTGCCTCAATCCCAAGAACAACCTCTACACCTCTGGCACACCAGGTTAGATTCAGTCACTGCAATGAACAAATTAAGATAATCAAATATTGCCTTACTAGAGAGTATTAGGTCAGCAGAGAAACAGATCATAAACTGCGAATATTTCCCCACGATGCTAAGCTTAGACTTAGACAAAATTACAATGAGACAGTAATGCCAGTAAACCATATTGTGAAACTGACAAACCTCCAGTAGGTATACGATCCCAGGAACAAGAAGGGGAAGAGGAGACCCTTGGTCAGTCAGCCCCCTCTAAGTCCTCATGCCACAGGCAAAATAACAACACAATATACTAAATCTGGGCAGGAGTTTTGCTTTAAATAACTGAGCAATAATTCAACAATATTAATAAACAGTCAGCGGCCTCTCTGTAGATTAAGTCCATTTAAATAGAGTAGTCCTAGAGATGAGTGTATTCCTTAATTCCAGGCTACTTATGATGAGGCACAGATTTGTCACTGTACAATGGTAACAACTGGATGAAAGATATTAGCGGATAGTACTCATCAACAGCAACTTCGGATTTAAAGTTGTCTGCATGTAGTGCTTATACAAGGAGGATTGTTGGGCATACACCCGCTCACCAAACCCCTGGAGAGTGGCACAGCCAGTGATTTCTGGCTCTTGACAGTACAGGATGCTGCTTAATGGCCTCCGGGCAACCAGTCAACCCACTGATGAAGAGACCTGCACAGTGATGCCCCAGTTCAATCTTCAAATAATGCTGCAGTCCCTGCAACACTGAGGGTCGGGGTGCGCTGTGTTGAGGTACAGAACGACTGAGCAGGGTTCACTTGGTACACTGCTGAACCGTAGCCTGGGAATAAGTCACACTCCCCTCTGTCAGTCTCCAAGTCCTCATGCCAATAGAGCTAACATGACTGCAGCATGAAATATATATCTCTGCCCAGAATTCCTTGGGGTTTCCTTATTTCTGGTAGTTGTAGTTCAGATAATGCTGAGCAGTACAGTATAACTAGGCTGTAAGACTACAAGTCCCAAGATCCTCTGCTTCCAGACACTTCCCACTCTGTCAGCAGGAAATGACATGATTACTCTGTACTGGAAGGAAAGAAAGGGAATCTCAGTCTGTGCAGCAAATGTCTTTGAAATTCAGAATGACATAGCCTGACCCAGCTATATCTTCCCCCACTCAAAACCTTTGGTCCTCCCAAGGAACGGTAACATTTTCAAACCAAGAATACTTGAAAGTTAACCAAACTACCACACACTATACATATTGAATATATATATATATATATATATATATATATACCCTAAACACTTCTTTAACCACTTGCCCTCCAGAGGATTTACCCCTCTTCCTGACCAGGCCATTTTTTTCATTAGGGCACTGTATTACTTTAACTGGCAATTGTGTAGTCATGCAACGCTGCACCTAAATGAAATTTATGGCCTTTTTTCCCCCACAAATAGGGCTTTTGGTGGTATTTGATCGCCTGTGAGTTTTTTATTTTTGCGCAATTTTGAGAAAAAAAACAATATTTTTTACTTTTTGCTATTAAACACATTCAGTAAAAAAAGTAAAAAAAAAATGTCATCATAAATGTAGGCCAAAATGTATTCTGCTACATGTCTTTGCTAAAAAAACGCCAAATATATGTAAATTAATTGGTTTATTCTGTCCAGAGGCCACTGAAATTGGGATGGCTCACCTAGATGTTTTCACCTAAAGTATCATAAATCAGGCTCTTTGGAGGGGGAATCATTAATTTTGCTCTTTGATCTTTAGGTTTATCTACTTGCGATACAATAGACTCGTCTTCTTCACCGATAGGCTGACAGGGTTCTGCGGTAAGAGGGGTCTGGGAATCCTCTTGACCTGATGGGGACTAGCTTTGAGGTGTGAACTCTGGGGCCTCAGGCCTGAGGGTTCCAATATCTGTGTCTCTAGGAAGAGAAGGAACAACAGTCTTGGACGTGGCAGACGGCCACAACCAAACCATACCTATTTCTTCATCCTCACTGTCCTCTTCATCGGGGCTTGGTGACATAGGTTGAGACCTGGTTGCGGTGCGTGATGTTTGAGAGGTGGACTGAAGCTGTGGTTCTGGCTGTTGGGGCACACGGACTGCTTCCGATAAGGGCTGTAAGTGATTATAGTGCCAAATCTTTAGTGGGCCTAAGTTTCCTTCTGGGAAAATCTGATACACTAGCAGCCCCGGAAACTGCAGATGATATAGGGCTGTGACTTCCAGTGATCAGCTAACTTGTGCTTCCCAGGGATGCCCAGGTTCCTCAGTAGTACTCTCTCTCCAGGTTGTAGATCATGAGCTCTCACTTGCAGGTCAAAATTTTGTTTGTTATGTTGCCCCCGAATGTCTGAGGCAGCCTGGGCTTTCTCATAGGCTGTTTTCAGGTTTTAATGCATGCGTTTCATATATCCTTTGTGGGTAGTCATCGAGGTATGATCCACGGATGTGCCAAATGCTTGATTAACCTGTAGGCAAGCTTCCCTCCCAAACATCAACCTATACGGTGAATAACCTGTGGCATCACTTTCAGTACTATCGTAGGCATGTACAATGGCTGCAATATGTCTGCTCCAATGTTACTTTTTTTCTGAAGACAGAGTCCCAAGCATATCTAAGAGAATTTGATTAAACCTTTCTGGCTGGGTTCCCCCAGAGGGTAGTAAGGGGTGGTTCTTGACTTCTGAATGCCCAACAGGTCTAAGAGTCTTTTATTGAGCCTACTCTCAAAGTCTCTCCCCTGGTCTGAATGAATCCATTGAGGTAGGCCTTAGTGGATGAAAAACTTCTCAACAAGGACTTTCGCTACTGTGGACGCTTGCTAATCTCTGATTGGGAAGGCCTGGGCATAGCGGATGAAATAATCAGTTACTACCAAGACATTCCCCTTTTCACTCAAGTCAGGCTCCAGACATAGAAAGTCAATGTATACCAATTCCATTGGACCCTGGCTTGAAGGTGGCCCATTGGGGCAGCTTTACTGGGTAGAGTCTTTCTATGTATACATCACAAGCAGGAGTGACAATATCCTTTGACCACAGCCTGCATGCAGGGCCAATAGAAGCGTTCCCTCACTAGCTTGAACATTTTTCCAGGTCCTAAGTGACCATCATTGTCATGTAGAGCAGTCAGTGCTGTTTCCCTGTACTTTCTTGGGAAGAACAGCTGCCACTTGTCTTCAGGATCATCTAAGGGGCCCCTTCGGTAGACCACCTCGTTGCATAACTACAGACAGTCCCATTCCTTGTGTACTAGACATGCCTCTTTTGGAGAGTCTGTCAGCAGTAAGTCTGGGTTCTGACCCTCCAGAGCCTTCAGGGTTAAGCCATAGAGAATACCCTCCATCTGATGCTTTCTCAAATCCCTGTTTGAAAGTTTTGGTAGGCCTTCATCCCTAGTTTGGGAGCGATCACAGTAGTATTTGGGAATATCTGCGTCTGAAACCCTAATGGCTTCAGCCCCCGTTGTCCCTCTGGCCCGACATTCTGCTTCTAGACACAAGGCTTGTGTCCCCTCTTGCGTCAGCTGGGTCCACTCTTCAGAAGATTCCCCTGAATCATAGGGTCTCCTTGACACGGCATCAGCATTTCTATTCCCGGCCCCAGGACAATACTTCAAGCTGAAGCGAAACCCTGATAGGGTGGCCAACCACCTGTGTACAGTGGCATCCAACTTGGCTGTGGTAAGGATTTAGGTGAGGGGGTTATTGTCCGTTTTGACCACAAAGTCTGCACCGTACAAGTAGTCTCTCCATTTATTCACCACTACCCACTTCAGGGCCCGGAATTTCAACTTATGTGTGGGATAATTCTTCTCAGCAGAGGTAAGGCTTCTACTCACATAAGCAACTGATCGCAGATGCCCACCTTGCTCTGCATACAACACCCCTTCTAGTCTGTCCTGTCTGGCATCCACATGTAGTTTATACGGCTTGCTTGGGTCAGCATAAGCCAGGATGGGAGCAGTTGTTGGACTCCATTTCAACTGGCAGAAAGCCTGTAAAAACTGGTCAGTCCACTGATCTTGGATGGATTCCCGAGATTTTCTGGGCCCTCTCACTTGTTTGTCCAACTCTGTTGAATTTGAATATCCATCGTCATCCTCATTAAGGGGCCAGGCTATTTTGGCAAACCCCTCGACAAATCTTCTGTAATATAAACAATACCCCGGGAAGGACCAGAGTTCAGTTACATTAGTAGGCCTCGGCCAGGAGGCAACAGCTTCTAACGTCTGAGGATCAGTGGCTACTCCCTCAGTGGAGACAACATGCCCCATATAATTGACCGAAGATTGATAGAACTGGCACTTTTCCAGAGACAACTTCAATCCTTCGTCATGGAGCCTCTTCAAGACCTTCTCCACGCGTTCTTCATGTTCTTCAAGGGTTTTGCCAAAGACGATGATGTTGTCCAGGTACACTATCAGGTTTATGTCTCCTACTGTCGTCTCCTTTAATCCCTGAAATGTTGCTTGAGCTCCAGACAGGCCTTGCGGCATTCTGTCACATTCAAAGAACCCCAATGGGGTGATGAAAGCTGTCGTCTCCCTGTCTTCAGGGTACATAAGAATTTGATAGTATCCGCTCTTTAAATCTAGCACACTGAACCATTTTGCCCCAGACAAGATCTGTAGGGCATCTTCAATTCTCGGGGTAGTGTACTGGTCTAGGATAGTCCTCCAAGTGAGTGTTCTATAATCAATACGCAACCTCAGAGAGTCATTCTTCTTCCACTACTACTATGGGGATAGCATAAGGACTTCATGACTCTCGGATAATGCCGGCTCTCTTCAGCTCTGCTAATTGTTCCTGAAGATCTTTCAGATCACACAGCAGGACCTGTCGAACTCTCTCCCTAAATGGCTTGTCCTCCTAAAGGCGAATCCGATGATGAGCACTTTTTGCACATCTCACGTCATACTCGTTGCTTGAGAACACCTCCTGCCACCTCAGGGGTTGGGCTTTGGCTCTTCTGTGTCATTCGGGTGGGAGTGAGGTGATCTGCTGACAGATTGACTCAACAGGTTTCTCATCTTTTGCTCCCCTTGTCAGAGCGGAAAGTTTTACTGGAGTGGCTGAATTCACTTATCCCAACAGTATTCGGGCTTGCAATTTCACTGTCTGCGATATTACGGACACTAACGGGAACCTTCCAGTGGCTTCACTGCAGAGCCTTAGGAGAGATCACGTCTGGAATCACCTCCACCCCCCCTGTCCCTTTTGGCAGTCGGCTTAAAGAACAACGTAAGGTCTCGGTTGTTCCCAGTGGAGCATGACTGAAGCTTGAAGACACAGCACCTTTCCAGGTTGCCATATCTTCTCACTCTTGTCCAGTCACCATATCTTCCACACTACTTCAACTTGGGCTTTCTGCTGTTGGACCAGACTTTGGTAAGCTTGTCTCATCATATGGTGTACGCCCTAAATGTGGGTGTTGGACTCCGAAACAAGTGGAGTAAGTAGCCTCCTGACAAAGTCAATGTTTGTTCCGATTATCACAGAGCTCTTGTCAGCTCCTTATGAGCAAGGGCATACAACAGCTAGTATATCGAATGTCTCAGTCTGTCCAGCCACAGAGGGGTTAAAAGTCAATTTGATCAGTACGTATCCATCATACAGAACGTTTTTGGTTCCAAGGCCCCATATCTCTAGCTCCTACAACTTTTGCAGGGGCAAGTGTTTAAGGTGTCGGTCATACAAGTCTCAATACATCAAAGTCACTTGGGCGCCCATGTCCAGCAGAGCTTTAGTATAGATACCTTCTACTTGGATGGGCAAGATGGGAGAAGGCCCTACAAGTTTGTCAGGAAATCTCCCAAGGGTAAAACGGTTCATTTGATTTGTTGTCCGCACTTATGTTCCCTTACTGGTGATTTTCTGGACATTAACTTCCCATTGTCAAGCACCCGAGGTCAATGGGAAAGGGTGATCTAATTGCTCTGAGGCAGCAGAGGGGAGCCTCTGCAAAGACTTAGGCCTTCCCAGAGGTATATTCACACTCTAAATGTTGGAGCTAGCTATTGAAATGGGCACCCGGTTGGCTCCTTCACCGAGGACCTCTGAAGTTTCTATCATTGGGCTTCAAACTTCAATGGGCTTGCACACACACGCTGTTATGTACCTGATAGGAGACTGAAATGACAAGGTCGGCCTCACTTGTGTCACTAGCCCTGACCCCACTGGAGGTGGAACAGAGGGTGTCTAGGGACCAGGGGGACAAGAGCGCCAGTAGATGTTGTTTGCAGCTCTCTAGCGATTGGTGACCTTGGAAGACTGATGAACCTCCGATTCAGGCACAGTATTAATATGCAGGTATGGTAGATTGCCAGGTATGCACCAGAGCAAGGCAGGAAGCTGGGATGGGAGACAGGAGCAGTGTCAAAGGAATAGCCAGGGTCATCAACGGGCGGACAGCGAGGTACCAAATCAGAAGCAAGCTAAAGTCAGGAGCAGAGCCGAAGTCAGGAACCAGTATCAAGCAGGAGAGTAATCAGAGTCAGGTCAGGAACAAGCCAGGTCAGCAACAAGGAAATCACACAGGAACGAACAGGAAATGGGGAACAGCTGAAGACCAGTCAGCACTCAGCACAGGCAGAGGCACCTTTTAAATAGTCCTTCTGGCGCCAATCTTTGCCGTGCGTGTGCTTGAGCGCGATCGTGCATTTCTGTGCGCATGCACACGTCTATTCGCCAGCCATCTCACGGGAATTCCCTTACACACGCTGGTGATGGCCCACTCCTCCACAGTTAAAGCAAATCCCCTAATTTACTGGCTTATAAACTTGAACAGCTACAGAAGTTAGAGGTTGCTTAGGCTCTAGTACTTCTTAGCCAGGTGAAACAGTGATCTTGGCTGTCAGCAAAGCCATCATCTCAATCAGTTGGGACTGTTGGGACTCTTGGGTTCTCAGAAGTTCTATCTCAGGGTTGTCTTCAGCCACACAGGCCACCCTCACCCCAGCAGCGGGCTCTGGTCCCAGGGCCTTCTTTTTCCAACATGGCCTCTTCTTCTCATACAGTCTGAATTAAGTCGGGATACTTCAAAATTCCACCATCTCTCTGAGTCTTCAGCTGAATGGTGATAGAGTCTAGAGGTTGCACTCCTCTCAAAACCTGTTGTGCCTGCACTTTGTCCACTGACCTGGGTTCCAGACCCTTCTTTAGTAATATCTGGTGAATTATCTTGTCTACATGCCTCATATAATCATAGCTTCTCCCCTTCATTTTGATAGGTATGTTCGAACTAGTACATGAGATCGAAGGTGTTTTCCGTTTGGCCAAACACATCTTGCAGGATAGTCAAGTAATCATGAGCAATACAATCTTGTTTGCTAAGTTTCTAGTTGTGAATAGCTTGTGTGGGGCCCCTTAGGTTGTCAGCAATTCTTTGTTTTTTTCTGGGCCTCTGGAACACTCGTCTAAAGCTTGAGTGGCTTGGTCCAACCACTCCTCCAAACAGTCCTCTTCAGCAGGCACAGGTTGATTTCCGGAGAACACCCTCAGTTTCTGGTATCCGGACTTGTGTGTTAAATTGTTCTTTTGGCATTTTTCCACAAAGTCTCCCAAGGCAGCAATAATTTCTAGCCTAATTAAGGAGACTGTTGCTTACGGTGCAACTCCTTCAACAGGAGGAGTTTGGCTTAATGTTTCTGGACTCCTGGCTGTTTCATTCAGCTGGGTCAAGTGAACTTCCTTGTTATTGGTCCACTGTCCCCTAATGCCCTGGAAACGGTCAGGTATACCTTTCTTCCTTTCCACCAGAATGTAAATACAGGAGCTCTCTTGATCAGACTTGATATCCACCACACACGTCTTCTGATCAGGGGCAATGTCTTTAATGCCTGATCAACTTCCTTGCACGGATCCCCAGGAATACTGATCACCACACAAGACTCCCGGCAGCCAATTTCTTCCTCATACCACTGGATTGCAGTGTCCATCTTGGTAGACTTCGGGGCTTTGTTAGTGTTGTTTGCTTGCTAGCAGAGCAGGGGATCCCGGACGAGCTCCCACATGTAGTGCTACTCTCGAAGAAGCTGCTTGAATATTTGGGTCCCCTGTTGCTTTGCCTCAACCCCAAGAACAACCTCTTGGGCACCAACGAACAGATTAAGATGATCAAATAGTGCTTTACTAGACAGTATTAGGGCAGCAGAGAAACAAATCATAAACTGAATATTTCCCCATGATGCTAAGCTTAGACTTAAACAAAATTATAGCAATCTTGGCAGTACAGGATGCCGCTTGATGGCCACCAGGGAACTGGTCAAACCACTGGTAAAGACCCTGCACAATGCCCAGTGATGCCCAGTCCAATCTTCAAATAATGTCGTGGTCCCTGTAACACTGAGTGTCACCCCGCACTGTGATGTGGTACAGAGCGACTGAGCAGGGTTCACTTGGTGCACTGCCAAACTGTGGCCTGGGAAGAAGTCACACTCCCCTCTGTCAGTCTCCAAGTCCTCGTGCCAAGAGAGCGAACATGACTGCAGCAAGGAAATATACTGTATATCTCTGCCCAGAATTCCTTGGGGTTTCCTTATTTCTGATGGTTGTAGTCCAGATAATGCTGAGGAGTACAGTATAACTAGGCTGTAAGACTACAAGTCCCAAGATCTTCTGCTTCCAGACACACTTCCAACTCTGTCAGCAGGAAATGACATGATTACTCTGCACTGAACACTAGAGGGAAAGAAAGGTAGTCTCAGTCTGTGCAGCAAATGTCTTTGAAATGCAGAACGACACAACTCCTGGCCCAGCTACATTAGGTATACTCTTTTGCTATTTTACAAGGTAAAGGGGACCAATTCAAACACTTATGGGAATCATGGTTGACAATTTTCACAGTACCTATGTACCATGTGTTTTGAATACTGTACCTTAAGTTAGATGGGATTGTGGCAGATCTGTTTCCTGCCATCTACAAGTGAGCATGTACTGTTAATTAACATACATAATGTTGTTGTTTTTTTCTTTCTCGTTTAATATGTTTAGTTTATTCTAGGAACATGAGCTAAGCTGACAGTCTTATCTCAATGCCTTTTTCTACATGAAACTATACCCTAGCTGATTTCTTGATACAAGCATGACCATATTGCTTAATCAAGCGATTTGTGTATACACACCAGATGGTACTTATTTGTATTATGTCAGACTTATGAAAAAACTCTTACATTTTAACTTGTGTATCTGTTAAAACTTTATAAAAATCTAATGTTTCAAAAAAAAAAAAAAAAATCAGAGTTGATTAAATACCACCAAAAGAGAGCTCTATTTGTGTGAAATACATGATAAAAAAAAAATTCATATGGGTACAGTGTTGCATGAGCATGCAATTGTCATTCAAAATGTGACGGCGCTGAAAGCTGAAAATTGGCCTGGTCAGGAAGGGGGTGAAAAGGCCCAGTATTAAAATGGTTAATCATGAGGGCTCAGCATCTCATGTGGGAATTACCCAGGGAGTTTTGCAAATGCAGTCTGCCTGGGAAAACCTACTCTTACAGGCTGAAATCCACCTATTAAGGCATTTTGATACATAGCTTCTATCAAAAGCCAGCCCACTGCTTGCATTAGGGCTCTTGAGAGGAATATGGAGGGCAACACCTTCCACTAGCCATGATCTGTCTGCATTCCATAGAAAAGCACAGAGAACTAATGATGACATCACTGAAGCTTTGTAATGACAACAGGTTTTATTTAAAAATGTCATTAGAATATTTTGAATGGGGAAAGGTGGAGGGAGGAGGAACCAGGGAAAGCAAAATATAAGAAGATTAAACTTCAGTTTTAACCCTCACTGCCCTAAAAGCAAAAATGATTAAAAACGCATGGCACAGACAGGGTGGAACAGGTGGCTATCAAGTGTAGTTTTTCTACAGTTATAGGAAGGGTACAAACTATCAGATGGGGGGATCTTTGTTCATGCAGAGTTTGCAAAAGTGTCACTTTTAAAAAAAATTACCGATGTTACTTTTCCCTGTTACTCATTAGATTGCAGAAGTTTGTTGATTATGTACCAGTAATAATTTTTTATATAATTATCTAGTTTATGGTACCTGGTATGCTTTGAAATGTTATGCAACTGCTGTTCAAACATTTCTCTGCAGTGTTATTTACTGTGTAATAAAACTATCCAATCATAGAAACAGTAAAAATAATTAGACTAGTAAAAAAATAAATGAATATGCTTATTAGAAAACAAAAGTATCCTGCACTTGGAGTGATTTTTAGTAACAGAAGTATTACATTAAAAATATTGCAGTGATATTAACCATCTTTTTTTTTTTTTAGACCATTCTTGCTAGTGCTATTGAGTATCGTGGTAGGATATTGCCACCTGCTGGACATAAAGGCATACAACAACTGGAATTCAGAAGAGACATTATTTAGAAAAGGCTGGTGCTGAAATTAGAATATTTTACATAAACAAAAAATACTCTGCACATGCAGTTAGGGTAATTTATCAACGTTGTCACACAGAAAGGCAGTGCAGCAGAAGGTGTTGTACTGTTGTTAAGACATATTTTATTTAAGATTGCAGCTTAAGTCATACATTTTTTCTTCAACTGGTTAAACCTATTGAGATATTGCCGAACTCTCCTAAAAGTGCAACTTCTTTAATTCTTTGAGCCACTGATCAAGAGCAAGCATGTACAAAAGGACATTAAAATTTCCTCATCTGCATATTGTTCTTTGAAAATGGCTTAGAAAGTATGGACACCAATTGATCAGCTATCAACCATGCAACTGCATGAAATTTTCCCCTTATGATAGGTACACTGTAAAAGTGATGAACAACATGCATCTGACTAACTGTTAACTAGTTCCAGTCTGGGCCATTTCTGACATTTCTCTCATACATGAAAAAAGTTAGCAGTTTATGGCTAGAAAATTACTTCGAACCCCCAAACATTAAATATTTTTTAATCAGAGACCCTGGAGAATAAAAGGGCTGTTGTTTGTTTATTTATTTTTCTGTTTTTTTACACTGTGCTTTTAATTTTTTTATCAGCTTTATTGCTATCACAAGAGATGAACAACATCCCTTGTGATAGCATGGATCATGACAGGTCCTCTTTATGGAGTGATCTGGGGTCTATTGAAATCCATATCTCACCTTTCACCAGCAACATTGACTGAAACCGTAAGTGACAAAATCCTTGTCACTTCAGGTTTCTGACATCACACAATGGAAAGAACAGCATCAGTTCATCTCACTGTGCCCAGAAGCTGATGCCACCAGTTGCATTCTTACTGGGCTCCCCGATGGGACAGAAGAGCCCGGTAAAGGCTTCAGCAAGGGGAACAGTATTCCGCCACCTGAAAAAGTGATCTAGTTGCTGTATAGCCGCTAGGATCACTTTTACATAAAAGAGAATCACTAGTTGAAAAGAATAATACAAGGGTCATGACTGTAGCTGCAGTCATCCTGGCATAACCACTTCAACCTGCCACTGTTTATAAAAGGGCAAGGGACAGGAAGTGGTTAATTGCTGTGTGTTTTAGCAGAACTAAACTCATCATTACTCATCTTCCCTCCAGAGATGCAATGTCAGTGAGCTCCATTGCAGACGCTGAGATCTTCTAATGGGTTTGGAGTCTTCAGTCACCTTAATTGGTTTGGCAGAGATGATGTAGCTTCCACAAAAGCACACAGGAGTTCCTTCATTTTGGCACCACTGCGTTCCAAGAATGTATATTGAGTTGCGCATGCTTAGTGTACATTTTAAAGCATCTACTGAGGAGGAAGGTAAGAAGCCTTTTTTATAGAAGAGCAGTCCTTCCTGCTCAAAAGTTTTTGAAATCTGGGCTACAGTCCGCTTTGGGTAAAAAACAGTTACGTACAGTATGTGCTTTTAAATATCCTGCAGATGTTTACAGAACTTTCACCGTTGACTGTCCTGGATTGCAGATACAAGGGTCAGAAATAGAGACCTATTATAATGGCATTTGCTGGCCAGTGCCTAGGACAACAGTATTAGAGGGACTCTGTCAAGCCTCAAAATGTACAAATTGTGAAAATGTTTTCCTTCTTTCCACTTGTGGCCATTGTGCTAAATTCATCAGGAGAACTGTGATGGGAATTAGGTTCTAGGGTTGTTGAGAAGGGTCCGAAGACTCTTAATTTCTCAGGAAACATGACACCATAACTCTTGACTTGCTTGGTATTCTGTATAACTAAAATGTAGTTCTGCATAAAAATCAGATAGCATGCTTCCCCCAGTAGTGTATTGTGAAATTAGTTTTTACTAAAATATTCACAGGACAATGAGGTAGGGTTTGTACAAAAGGGCAAAAGGAGTATCTAACTTTTTGTCTGTGTAACGCCCTCTAGCTTAGCCAAAGAGAGTTTGTTTTATTTTTTAGGCAGAGGTTGAGTAGCAGCCTGGGTTGAGTCAGCCAGGTTTCTCTAGGTCAGGGCTGAGGGCTCTGCAGGTCATTCCCCTGATACCTCCTCCTGCACTGGAAACTTGAGAAGTTTCTGGAAGGCAGTGAGTGGGGGTGAGGAGGGGATAATCTGTATGCTCAAGGGACTCTGACCAATCTCCAAGCAGAAGACTTGGCATAGGGTCAGGGCACCCCTTAAGTATTAGAACCTGATCAGCAAGGGAGTAGTGTGTTGGGTAGAAGATGGAGTGAAGGCTGGAGTGTGGAGCCTGGAAGGGGGTCCAGGAGATGGGCCTACTTACAGACAGGAACTGAAAGGAGGATCTCTCTCTTCATCTTCCCCAGAGAGGATGGCCTGTGGAGCAGGAAATGAGCCAGCCCAGCATAAGGCCTGAAGGCAGACACCCAGCCACCAAGCTCACAAGATAGACAGAGTGAGTAATCCTACACCCCGTATAAGGATAAGGGGAGGGGGCAGTTAGGAGGAAAACCCAACTAGCATCACATCTGCGGATGTTTTTCTAAGCAGCATTTTCTGGGTCCCCTTGCCCAGGGATACCTTCAGGCAGGTGGGTGAAGAGGAGGATTTATGTGGGGTCTGAGGAGGTACACCAGAGAGCTAGAATGCTCTCAGAAGAGAGACTATTTTTTCCATACCTGTACATAGTTGCTAACGAGTTTGTCCTCAAGTTTGCAGTTTCCTTGGGCATCCCATGCATCCTTCAACCCAACCCAAGTTCAAATCCTCTTAATAAAACATCAAAACCAAGATCAAGGACTGTTTACTGACTTCAGTGTGCAAGTGTAGAAGAAAATGCATGTTGCCTCCCCAGAGCTTTAAGCTGACCCAAAACCCAGCAATGCATAAGGGGGTAGCGCTACATCTGCATAGGGCAGTATTTTAACTAAATCTACCCCACATAAGAGACATTCTGATGTGTTTTGGGTATGCACCTAATCATGCGTAAGCTCTTGCCTGTAATGTAACATATTTATACAGTGGTAAGAAAGCTAGCCGCTACACATACAGTATGTAGCCCATTGAAATGTTATTACTTGCAATACATTAAAATAGACATTAGAGGGTGGGGGTCTGCCATTCAGGGTCACTCATATGGAGAGAAGAGCCCTCTGAAACTTGTATGTTGTATAGCAGGATTCAGCTGGTGAGCAGGGCAGTCAGGGCTACATTTCCCAAGAGAGGCACTGTGCGCCAGGGCCAGATCTAGCCCATCTGATCTGGGGGGTGCAGTAAAAAAATTCAGGGGGTATAATGTCAATAGTGTGACAGGAATGCATGGAACCAGTATTCCCTGTTCTCTCAGCACATGTATGAACCACGGAGTCATAACCCGGAAGTACCATCTGACAGTGCAGAGGAGGAGCAGAAGTGAACTGGAAATGTTAGAATTAATTAGGCTGTCATTAGTTTAGGGTGATTAAACAGAACCTGCCCTCCTTTATATCAGGTGTCCCCATCAAAGTGCCTCCTTACATAAGCTGTCCCCATCAGAGAGCCCCTTACATCAGCTGTCTTCATCAGGGTGCCCCCTTTGCATCAGCTGTCCCCATCAGGGTGCCCCCTTTGCATCAGCTGTCCCCATCAGAGTGCCCCCTTAAATCAACTGTCCCCATCAGAGTGCCCCCTTACATCAACTGTCCCCATCAGAGTGTCCACTTACATCAATTGCCCCACTGCGAGTGCCCCCTTTACATCAACTGTCCCCATCAAAGTGCCCCCTTACATCAATTGTCTGCATCAGAATGCCCATCAATTGTCCCCATCAGGTCTCATGGATTTGTGGATGCACTCTCAGAGGTCTAGAGGGGGCAGAACTAAAATCTGGGGCAAAGCCCACACCAGCACCCCCCTAGATCCAGGCCTGGTGTGCGGGCGGAGGGCATATAAATATTAAAGCCTGGGAGATTGGCCAGGGGGAGTGTGGGGAGAGACTGAAAGAGAAGTAGGTGTGCTGCCTGCTGAAGTGCTGACCTAGGCCATGGAGCCAGGGTTGGATAGAGAGAGAGGAAGCGTGGAAAGAGTCTACTAACCACCAGGTCAGCCACGCTGCCCAGCAAGACAATCTGACTGCAGGAGACCAAACGGGATGCCGAGTCCTGAGCCAGAAAGTCAGTGGACTGACTCATGCATTCTCTAACCAAGTGAATACTGAGAGTTTGCCACCTCAGCTATCTAACTACACATAGTTGTGAACATTACGTGTAGCTGCTTCAGTTTGCAGCCTAGTTCTCACAGCCGCCATCATTGAGAATCATCTACATTGCAGTTTCTTGTACAAGCTGACCGCAGGACATACAGTTGCTGGCCAGGATACAGCTGTGTCCACTGAAACAAGTTTCCCTTCCTCAACAAAGCAGGATTCCCATTACTGTTAACTTTTGATGTACAAAGGGAGTTGTCTTTTCCTATAGACATTTTTTTGCCAGTTGTTGCTATTCATTACTTCAAGCCTGCCCTATGTTTAGTGCTACCACCAAGAGGAAAAGTGTTAATTCTCCCCTTGTTCCTTCACTATCTCTGTGTCACCATCCCAAGGAACTATATTACACACCTCAACTCAAGTTCATACCAACTGGGCCCCAACGAGCACGCAGAAGGCATTGTAGTGTTCTTAAAGGGACAGTGTTCAATTTCATATGAGAATTCTCTTTCCTTCACATCTAATCCTTGTCACATAGCTCTGAGGACCCACAGCAAGCTTACCTGTTTCTTGATAGTTGTTTTCTGCTCACTGGGAAATCAGCAGTCCCCTCAGATTGGAGGCAGTGAATTATATCTGAAATCAGGGCAACTAACAGCTATTGTTGCTTTATGGTGAATGTTGTTACTTTTGCTCACAATTACCAAGAGTGGTTATATTTACTGCATATATTAATGTCATTGTGTTCTTTTTGACTAAGTTACCTTTGATTCCAGTATAAGCTTCATATTATTTTACACCAACTGGTCTGTGAGTCTATTTTTCAGTCGTGATTTACTTTGGTCATGGGAGTAGGTAGTGTTAGCACAGGTTGGGCTTGCAACCAGAAATTCAGATTGACATGGAACCCAAAATAATTATTAAGCAACCCTAAAAAGATAGTGCTATATATACATCCACAGCCAGTACTGCCACAGACAGCTTTCAGTCAAGGTTTCTGATTGTGAAACATTGAAAGGGACTCCTGGTCATGTGATTGCTATGAGAGACAGTCACATGATCACTGCCTCTTGGTGACCCTTTATTTGGGCTTTAACCACTTCAAGTCCAGACACTTTTCCCCCCTTCCTGTCCAGGCCAATTTTCAGCTTTCAGTGCTATCACACTTTGAATGACAATTGCGCGGTCATGCAACACTGTACTCATATAAATTGTTTAGAATTTTTTTAGACCGATAAAACTTTATTTTGGTGGTATTTATTCACCACTGGGATTTTTATTTTTTTTGCTATATAAATGAAAAAATCCAAACATTTTGAAAAAAAGTGTTTTTCTTATACAATTTTGCAAATAAATAATCTTTCTTCATAAATCTTGGCCAAAATGCATTCAGTTATCTTTTTAGTAAAAAATAACTCCATTAGTTTATAACCAAAAATGATAATTTTTCAAAATTTTGTTTTACATTTTTATTTTATTTTTTATATTATGTATGTTTTTTTTTTTAATATACCGTCACTCTAGCAGTACAGTGTCACCATTGTGACACTGTACTACTTGTGGGGGGTGATGAAGATTTTTTTTGCTGTAAAAGCAATAATTTCTTCTTCTCTCTGGCTGCATTCCTGCAGCCATTGAGAAATACTGTGTGAGCTGTGATTGGTCACAGCTTGTCACTTGGTACAAGACTGTTGTGAATAGCCCTGCACCATGTGATTTCTGTGATCATTCACAGATTTTACACATAGTAAGCAATGATGTCACAAGTGAAATCTTGCTTACTACTCTGGCCAATCAGTGATCACATGATTGGGACCTCACACAGAGGTCCTGCACAACGACTGATGTTTGGACACAGCGGGCACCGGATCGCGGTGCTGCGTGCTCCCAGGGAGTGCGTACAAGCAGGTAAGCAGGATGGATGTTGATATACATGGACCCGTTTATATATGTGCACCCACCCCTGCACGGCTGTTTATATACATGGGCAGGACGGGAAGTGGTTAATGCCCAGGAGGTGGTGTTAAGGGGTAAAACCTTCCAAATTTTTGGAACATCATCAGTATCTCAGTTCGGATGACAATTTCTGGGCATACTGAAGAACTTGCTCAAAAAGTTTTATACTATTTCTGCACCTGCATCCTCCAATGACCCCCACCATGCACCCTGCATCCTCCAGAATCCTCCACTGTATACCCTGCATCCTCCATAATCTCCCCAATACAACCTGCATCCTTCAGAATCTACCCAATAAAAACTGCATCCTTCAGAATCTCTCCAATACCCCCTGCATCCTCCAGAATCCTCCAATACACCCTGGGCCCTCCAGAATCCCCAACCATACACTCTGTGTCCTCCAGAATCCCCCAATATACCCTGTGATCTCCAGAATCCCCCACCATACACCTTGCATTTACCAGAATCTCTCCAATACACTTTGTGTCCTCCAAATTCTCCCCAATGTAATCTTCACCCTCCAGAATCTCCCCAATACACCCTGCATTATCCAGAATTCCCCAATAAATCCTGCATCCTCCAGATTCTCCCTATTACACTCTGCATCCTCCAGATTCTCTTAATACACTTGGTTTGTAGTGATAAGATACAGTGTAATTTTGCTTTAAATTGTTGGTTCAATATTAATACCTGTAATAATAAATTCCTTTTTTTTAAGGTGTTACTAAACCCAGGACCCTGCATTCACTATATCCAGTCTCCCACTGTACACAGAACATGGAAATGCAAATACTGTTGTAAACATAAACTGCTAAATACCTTTACCCATCAGCAGTATATAGCAGTCTTGTGACTTCTATCAGAGTTCAGCTGAGCAATGGTTAAAGCTTGTAGAAGTTTTCATTCTGCTCTGACTGTCCTATGAGGCTGCATAACCCCTGAGCCTCTGTCTGGACAGTGCTGATTTCCCTGTGCTGATCATATGCACTCTCTCAAAGAAAGAAACAACCTCTCTAGCCATACACACTAAATTGAGCATGTGCAGAGGGACTCCCAGAGCTCTGTGCGATCAACAGATGGATTAGAGACAGTAGAAGAAGGGGAGAATCAGAGAAGACAGGATCAAACATACTCACTGTGGAACCTAAGGGGTTAATCCTCCACATTGTGTAAAAAGGCTAACAAGCATGCTTTACTGCATATACAGACTAATTTTACTGTTGTGGGTTTAGGAACACTTTAAATCAGCCTGTACATATTTTTCTTGAATAGGAGAGGATGACCTAGCTGTGCCACCCACTGTATCCTGGGATACTAATGTTCTGCATCCCATGAGGTTTTTGGGTCCATCTACCTTAGATTGTGCATGCGCTTTCGTGTGTCATCAAGGGGCCACCTGAAAGAACCCATAAGAGACAGCTGACTCTTGATGATGTCACAAAGGTAGATCAGGGTATGAGAGCTGTCATGCAGCAGCAGTGCTGGATTCATTGGCCATGTAAATATGTTTTTTGAGGACAACTAAGCAGACAAGGTAAGAGGGAACAGAAGAATTCAGTTAAGACATGCTGATGAAGCTCCTCTTTAAATGCTGTTAAACGCTTTATTCCAACACTAGAAAAGTTGGACAGATAAAGGAAAAATATCTAAAGTTGTCAGGGGGCTGCTACTACTCCTTAGCTAGTAGTCACTTAGTGGGTCTTAGTAACCAGAAGCAGAAGCAACAAAACAGGAGTTTCTTTTGGAAATCTGTTGAGTGATGATTCTAGCACATAATCTCTTAGGCTCTCCATGGCCACCAGAAACACAGCTTCTCACACAGAGGGTCAGTACCCTCTAGGGTTAGGCTTCAGGTCTGAGGTCTCAATCCAGGCACAGAACCTTCTCTGATCCAGCTCCAACCCTCTGTGGGGAAGGGCTTGCAAAGACCCTTCCAAAACTACTTCTCCCTGTTTTGTCAAAACTAAGCCTAACCCATACCTACCAACTTTCTAAGATGGAAAAGAGGGACACCCTAAGGTCTAAATGTAAGGACTAAGGCAACACCCCCAGTTATGTGGTCCATGAAGGACTTCTGGATGAAGTTTTCCTACTGTTACAGCAAATCATACCATATTTAATAAGGGTTTTTGCCTTCCCCTGGATCATTTGTGGGTTAGGGGCATGCAACGAGTGGTTCTCATGCAGGCAGTCCAATTCATGTCTGCTGCTCCCAATCTGACATCTGCGTGGGTATGGGTCTCTGAATCCACACTATCTTTGTTTACGGACCTGCACCCACATGGATGTCAAATTGGGAGCAGTGGCTTTATCTGTGCAGCCACTGCGTTCAAATTGACATGAATTGGACTACCTGCATAGGGATGCACGCAACACTTTGCATCCTCATGCCCAAACACGACCCTCCCAATCTGACATCCGTGTTGGTACGGGTCTCTGAATCCACACTATCTGTGTGTATGGATTTGCACCCACATGGATGTCAAATTGGAAGCAGAGGCTCTATCTGTAGCCGCTGCATCCCAATAGACATGAATGGGACTGCCTGCATGGGGATGCATGCAACACTTGTGCATCCTTATGCCCATGCATGCAAACACGACCCTTGCACCCGTGTATGCTTAAGTATGCCCTTGTGAACAAGGCCTAATAGTAACGTACAGACATACATACATACATACACACACACATATAAATATGCACAAGTGTATATATATATATATATATATATATATATATATATATATATGGTATCAAAAAGTTTCAAAACTAGTTTTGTAACAGGCCACACACACAGCTACAGGAAGCACTGACCTTCATAAGTCAGTGTGCCAAAAGACATAATCCTGTGTACATCGGGCGCTGTGCAACTGGTGCTATTCTGACCATGTGCATTACCACATCTGCTATTTCATCATGGACAGTAAGTCAGAACATAGAGCAAACGTGTTTAAAAACAGTAAGCTGTTGAGACTGTACTAGAGTACTACAAAAATAGCGGCTGCCATCCCCTGCCTGGCTGCACTTTTTAGACTAGCTGCAACTGCTGTGCTTCTCCTCCTCCTCCCTCCTGTAATTAGTGATGCTGCTGTCACATCTCCTGTCAGCCTATAGTGGCAGAGTCTAATGCAAGATTATCATTGGGGCCCCCCATGCACCTGGGGAGCCCATGCATTCAGAAAGCCCTACTTGCTGATGGCGAGTGTGATGGCGCTACAGTGTTATGGGTGGAACTGCATATGGGAGTGCATACTTCAAAGTGGAGAGTTGCATAGATAGAAAGGGCTGGGACAGTGATAATAATGGGCAGTTTTAACTACCCTGAAATTGACTGGAGTAATGGCACTGCTTGAACAGTTTAAGGGCAGAAATGAAAAACCTAGTACAAGACAAATTTATGTTACCATTGATATACAGTAAGCCCCAGATGGAAAGGATGCTCTGCTGGACTCGGTAATCTCAAACCATACAGAGCTTGTTACTAGTGTTCATATAAAAGAACATCAGGGTAGCAGTGACCATAGCATGATTTCATTTAATGTTAGCTGTAAGCAACAAGCACATACGGAAAAAGATTAAAAAAAGTAACTTTAAAGTGATATTAAAGGTTCAATTTAAAAACAATTAAAATAACAAAGGTAAAAAATAGTAGTAGTAAGCGCTTCTCTGTAATAGCAGTTAGAACACTCAGGTAACCATATAAAACCTCTAGTATAAAATAAACAGTGGTATAGTGTTGGGAATAGCCTTGTACCATGTGACCTCTGAGATCATTCACAGATTTCACAAGTGGTAAGCAATGATTTCAGAAGTGACATCTTGCTTACTACTGTTCATGTGATCACTGATTGGCCAATCAGTGATCACATGATCGGACCTCACACAGGGGTCCTGTAGAACGATCGGTGTTCCACTGTGTCCCAGGGAGCACGTACAAGCAGGAGGCGGGGAGGACGTTTATAAATGGCCACCCGCCCCTGCACTGCTCCTGTCCGGCCGTTTATATACATGGGCCGGACGGGAAGTGGTTAATATACTGCAAGGGTTTAAGTCTCTTTGATTTACCACAAACTATCAAAAAAAAAATCCACGCAAGCAAAACACTTTGCTAATTATATAACTATGTTTTGTGCTCTGATGTTTCTTCTATTGAAGTCTGGTCTTTTGATTAGAGGAAAAGTGAGTATAAAGTGCATAGTTGAGTCACTTAACCTTGTTTCCATGTCCTATACACCAAAAAATGGCAGCAGGTCCTCTGGAGCGATGAGTCAAAATCTGAACTATTTGGCTGTAGCAAATGTCAGTTTGTTCATGAAGGGCTGGAGAGCGATACAATAATTAGTGTCTGCAGGCAACAGTGAGGCATGGTAGAGGTTCCTTGCAAGTTTGGGGTTGCATTTCTGCAAATGGAGTTGGAGATTTGGTCAGGATCAATGGTGTCCTGATTGCTAAGAGATACAAGCAGATATTTATCCATCATGCCATACATTCAGGGAGGTGTGTGATTGGCCCCAAATGTATTCTGCAGCAGGACAATGACCCCATACATGCAGCCAATGTCATTAAGAACTATCTGCAGTGTAAAGAAGAACAAGGAGTCCTGGAAGTGATGGTTTGGCTTCCACAGAGCCCTGATCTGAACATCATCCAGTTTGTCTGGGATTACATGAAAATACAGAAGGATTTGAGAAAGCTTACATCCACAATAGATATGTGGTTGGTTCTCCAAGATGTTTAAAACAACCTATCTGCCAAGTTCTTTCAAAAACTGTGTACTTAGAAGAATTGATGTTTTTTTAAAGGCAAAGGGTGATCACACAAAATATTGATTTGATATGGATTTTTCTTCTGTTCATTTACTTTTCATTGTGTTAATTGATAAAAATAAACTATGAACACTTGTATTTCTGAAAGCATTCTTCATTTACAGCATTTTCACACCTGCCTAAGACTTTTACACTGTACTGTATATGGCTCTTTCCATAAACCCAAACATACCCAATTCCTTACAGTAGATCAAAACAGGTTTCCCCTGTTCCTTCCGAACTTTATTTCTTATGGGTTCCCTTAATTTTATTGACAAATCATGTGGTAGACCCTAACCTAGCGTTTTGGAGGCTTAAGCATATAGATTTTCTCAAATTGATATCATGCTTACCCAGGATCATTTCAAGGAAGTGCAATACATTTTCCACATGTCACCAAGACAAGGAGGGCACTGTCAGGTCATAATAATATCAGCAGTACATAAGCAATATTTTCAATTACACTGACCACCTATGGCTTGTTTCAGAAGAAATAACTTATTCTATGAGGAAAGAGAAAATAAAAACATAGCCCTAATAGTCACATGTATTTGGAAAAAAATAAAATTTTAGCAACCACTCTTCCTTAGCATGTAATAGCCAACAATAGTGGGTGCAGGCATGGATACAGCACGCCTTTTACAGATACCTTGTGGTATTAAAGTGGGGAATGTACAGACAGATTATCTGGGTTTTCTGCTTTATGGTCAACAAGCTGTGTTTGCAGCTTTGAAGATGAGAACGTCAAATGCAAGTCAAAATGAGATCAACTATGGTTAAATGCACCTGTCTATGCACTGTGAATGATCGCAGAAGTGCCTCACACTGGTGTCCAATGACATGAATCAAGCTAACTTGTGTATTAGCAGACCTTTAAGTTTAGGAAACTTGGATATATTTTTAGAAACCATATGGTATATATGTTTAGGCCAGAGATCTTCCATAAAACCCATCTCTGGGCAAAAATTAAAAATGAATAGCCCCCCAGCAGGTGCGTGAAATGTTACTAAACCCAGGACCCTGCATTCACTATGCCTGGTTTCCCACAGTACACAGAACATGGAAATGCTATTATTTTAGTAAATATAAACTGCTAAATACCTTTTATCATTAGCATTATATTGCGGTCTTGTGACTTCTATCAGTGTCCAGCTGAGCACTGGTTAAAGCTTATAGGAGGAGTTTTCCTTCTCTCTTGATTGTCCTATGAGACTGCATAATCCCTGACCCTCTGTTTGGACAGTGCTGATTGACCCTGTGTTAATCACATGCACTCCCCCAAGGAAAAAACACCTTTCTAGCAATACACACCAAACTGAGCATGTGCAGCTTGCCCCGAAGGCTCTGTTCTATCATCAGATGGATTGGTGACAGTAGAAGAAGGGGAGGATCAAACAGCCTTTTTACACAATGCAGAGGATTGATCCGCTAAGTGATGCCAGGCATCAACAACGAGGCTTTTACTTTCCATTCATCATACATCAGCATCAGAGGTTGGTCATCAGCTCTGAGGAAAGGGATTCGTCCCCGAAACGCGTCAGCTATTTGCCATTTGACCATTTGACCGCACTGACAGTGAGAACACCTTGCCTGCCATTGTGGCCATTGTCATTTTTCTATGCTTTTTAGATACATGCTTCGTCTGTGAGTATGTTTTTATTATTTCACTCCTACAATAAACCTTGGATAATGCACTAGGTTAGTAACACTTTACATTAAATATCTCAGGCTAAGAGATGGAGCTGGAGCTGTTTCCCACTCTAATTCATTTTAGTCGCAAGAGTTCCTCTTCCAAGTTGAGTGATACACACCACCATTCAGAATGAGAATATCCTGTGTGTGCAGAATGTCATGGATCTGTTCTATTAGGAGTTGTCACTATGATGCTTTTCACTCACAATGTAATAATGCAGAGATGCTGGTGATGACATCAGTGGAAATCTCTGCATCATCCGGGCCCCTCCCAGAGCCGGATGTTAAGTGAAGAGGACCCAGGGCATCATGTGACCAACTTAAAGCCCATATCTGGAAAGGTAAGTAATAAAAAAAATAAAGCATAATATATTGCTTAGTTCTAAGGGAACAGAAGGTTGTGCTCCAATGTTGGGTTATAACAATCAAAGTGAGCTCCACAGCAGCCACTATATTTAGCTTAGCAGTGGCAAATTGAAGTGAAGGTTAGGAATGGAGAGCAAACTTAATTACAACCTGAGGGCAATACCATAATTGCTCCTTAGCTATCATTTTTGCAAAACATTTCACAATTCATGTATCGGCTAGGATTTCTCTCACAAGTAAAGAGCTGGAGTACAGGAGCTTTTATCTTTGTTATATAAATTCATATATTGGTAGTGTTTGTTCCTTAAAATATAACAAGTACATGACATATCAGTCCACAAAGTTAGAATACCTCTACTTTGTGTTTTTTTGCTTTTTTTTTTTTTAATGACATTAGTCTGTCTGAGAATATTATAGAGTCAACAGCATCAGTTACTCCCAATTTATGTACAATTTATTACATGTCCAACTTGCATATTTTCAAAGGGAATAAATCTAAATCTAAATTATTTTTTGTTTATAATAAGAACAATTTGACTATAACAATACATAGTATTACACAGAGGTAAAACTGATTTATGCATAAAAAATAAACAATGATAAGTAGTTTGGATATGTATTTGTATTGTGTATTAAAATATACAGAAATAAACATTTTAAACAGATTTCATGTTTAATGGTTATTTTTTATTTTTCTAATATTTGTTTTTCAGGAAGAAGGCAATTTTGCAGATTCTAAATTGTCATATTATTATGTACTGATTTACTGTCCATGAGTGATCTTTGGCTAATATAAGAAAAATCCGATAGGTTGCCAGAAAGAAAGAGAGAGAGAGATAGCAGCAGTGATATATCTCCTCTGGCTCAGAGGCTGTTGTCACATGATTTTCAGAACAGAAATGTTTAGGAATTATATTTTGGCCATACATTGCAATAGTGATCAGGCTGATTACATCACATTTGTCAAGCTGGTGTTTTTTGGGGTAGAAGTCATCCCTTATTTTTGCCATGCAGGCCTTTAATCTTTTAAAATCTGAAATACTTTTCAACATAATATTAACTGAAAACAACTATAATAGTTTGTTTTTTATAATTTTTTTCCCTGCTACCTTAAACTGTTGTTTTTATATCTGCTTTTGCTACTTTTCTAAAATCTTTGTTTTTCACATAAACATTTAATACAAGGCACACCTGTTAGACAGGATTAAGAGGTGTGGGAGTATTGTTTGTTTTTAGATAAAGAGTACAGTGAAAGATGTTTGTCTTCAGACTCTCTCTCTCCCTCTCTAAATTAATGAGCCATGTTAAGAAGCAGGCAAAGAGGGCAATTCATTTTCATGAAAAAGAACTCTAAGAAGAGCTGCCTCAGTGTTATTGCTCCCATCCATCCCTGATATCCATCTGGCACCTTTTTTCTATAGCTACAGAGGTTGGGCTCTAACAAGTGTGCCCTATAGAAAATACATTTTCAAATTAATTTTTAGAATTCAGTTGTATGTGTGAATTGAAGCTTGAGCAATTGAATTCTGTTAACAACATGCTTTTTTTTCAGCAGAGCACATAAGGATTGCCCAGAAACCACGTGGAAAGGTGCCTAGAACTCCACCTGCTGCCTCTATATGAGAATTAAAAAAAAATCGAATGCAATGTTTCATATTTACCAGAGAAAAAATATTTTTTTTACGTTCTGATCATAATAAAATAAAATATGATTGTAAGCTCCAAGAAGCAGGGCCCTCCTAACCCTCTTGTATTGAACTGTATTGTTACTGTATTGTCTCCTGTTATATTGTAAAGCACTGAGCAAACTGGTGGCGCTATATAAATTCTGTATAATAATAATAAATGCAAAGTCAGTATACATTCCCTTTAAGGCTACAGATAATTTCGCAGCTGCATAAATAAAAAACAATTATACTATCTTTGCTCCAGATACAATATTTTCTTTATAATTTAAACATTAAAGCATACCTTTAGTGAATGTAAAGTGCCTGAGCAGACTTTTGAGTGAAATAGCAGTCTCGACGTAGGCTCAGTTTTGTTTCAGTGGGCCTGAGATCCCCGAAATCCAGATGTCTTTTATTGAAAAAAGTGATGTAGCGCTAACACCCAAAAAAAAAAATAACTACATAAAATACAAATGCACATAAAATAAAATATATCAAAACTGCATATAATGTGACATAAAACAAAGCGACAATATTATATAGTGACTAATACTATAAAATACAGCATGTGGGCTGTAAATCCTAAACATACACCTTGATCTCTCAAGGAGCAGGAATAAGTGAAAAGAATGATGTGATCAAGAAACAGGTAAGTGAACTCCAATAATCACACTACTAAATATGTGAAATGATCCAAATGGGATCTATAAATGATATTAGAGTGCAACAAATAGTCCAAATGTGACTATTGCATAATAGTGCCTATTATGCAATAGTCGCATTTGGACTATTTTTTGCACACTAATATCATTTATAGATCCCATTGGGATCATTTCACATATTTAGTAGTGTGATTATTGGAGTTCACTTACCTGTTTCTTGATCACATCATTCTTTTCACTTATTCCTGATCCTTGAGAGATCAAGGTGTATGTTTAGGATTTACAACCCACAGGCTGTACTTTATAGTATTAGTCACATTATATTTTTGTCACTTTGTTTTATGTCACATTATATGCAGTTGTGATTTATTTTATGTGCATTTGTATTTTATGTAGTTTTTTTTTTTTTTTGGTGTTAGCGCTACATCACTTTTTTCAATATTTGTCTATTAGATCAATAGGTATATGACTGGATGTTGGCAGCTGCATTCATTATAGGGATTTTAGTGTTTAGGTAGGAGCGCAGGAGGTTCTTACATATATCACCTGTCTTTTATGCACCTACAAACCAAGGTCTCCGTTTATGAACCAGCGGTAATAGATCGCTGCTCAGTTCTCCAGCATTCTCGGAGAACACAGTTCTCCTGTGAATGCAGTTTATGAAGCAGTTCTCCGAACGAAGGGAGAACGGTCTCCAAACACTGGAGAACGGTCTACAAACTCTGGAAAATGGCTAATTTTACTATAATCTCATGAGATTACAGTAAAAGATCAGTTTACTAAGCAGAGGTAAATTATCTCTGCTTAGTTTGCGGTCCCTCCGATTCTCCAGCTCTGGGCTGGAGAATCTGGAGGGAGAACACAGATCTCCAGTGAAGGGCTGACATGATCTCCTGAGTGTCATAAACTGTGAATGACCAGAGAATAGCTGAGATCCGTTGAATCACAGCTATTCTCTGTGTCATAAACAGACACCCAAGTCTGGTAAAGTCAAACTGTGGTCTACCCCTTCCTAGCTTGTAGAATCCACTAATGACTATTAAGGGTACGCAGCACAGCTTTCTGATTTTTCAGGGCTACCAAGAGATCTGAAACAAAGCTGACCTAACACATGCGTGTTTAGTTACCAGCAAGTTCAAATGTTAATGTTGGCACTTTACATCAATTACAGATATGCATTACTATTAAGCGAGTGACAAAATGAATAAATAAATCTGCTACATTAGCATTTTTAGTTTAATCCAATTTATAGAGGTTTACTATAAAATGTATAATCTGATTTCCTCTGTTCTGTAAAGCCTGGTGACCCCTTGAGTGCAGACTAGATGGTTATGACTAGAAATGGGCCTTGTTTGTGCAGCAGTAAACTAAGGGCTACGTTCCTTGGCATACTTGTCCAGGTTAGCACCACTCACTTGAGTCTTACACCAGTGGTTCAGAGAGTTGCAGACAGAGGTGGAATTAAGGTGTGTTCAGAATTCACAAGATGAGGCTTTAAGGGGTAAAACTGTTCTTTGAGCAGCAGCCCTGTGCAGGCTGTTCAATAGCAGTATTACTCTTTTGTTCTCATCATTCCTAGGAGATCAAGAGAGTAAAAAAAAAAATAGCTACAGAGTGGAATCTGGTCTAAGACACATTGGCAAAGCTGAAGGAATCAAGCTAGAGTGTTATAGTGTAGTGCAGCAATGTAAAGAACTTGCAATCAATGATGTTTGCTCCTAAAGGTCTTGGTTGCCAGCCTAACTAAAGAACTCCAAAAGGTCTTCATGTTCTCCGTGGTTGTCAATGTCACTACCTTGCCTGAATTACTCTAAGAGTACCTTTTTAAAGACCATAACTATCCTGAGTATTGAGTGTGCCAAATGTTCATAGTGCATGCCTAATCATGTAAGAGGCTTAAAGGAAATGTTTCCGGAGAGAAACATGAAGACTGCCATTGCTGGTTTCATATTCTGTAGACACTATGGGGGAGATTTACAAAAACTGGTGCATTCAGAATCTGGTGCACTTGTTCATGGTGGCCAATCAGCTTCTAACCTCAGCTTGTGCAATTACGCTTTGGAAATAAAACCTAGAAGCTAAATTGTTTCTTTGCAGAACTGCAATTGAGTTTGAACATTCCAGCTTTAGTAAATAAACCCCTACATGTCTGGCTGGCATGATGATCCTCTTGGTTCCATAATTTAAGTCACTGACCTGGGACACGTAAGCAGATAAGAGCTTTTGACTTTTCTGATTTGCTTCGGGGGTCCGTGACTCAAGAAGTATTAAAATAACAACTCGGCAATTAGCATTTTCAGAAGCAGGTTGGCAATGGCAGCTCCTTTATTTCTTTTAGAAAATACTTGCTTTAATTGTAGATTTCCAGGGAAATTGCTATTGTGAATCCCAAAGTAAGCTCTCCCAACATATTACAACACTGAGTAGGGGAGCATGGCATCCTTCATTGAAAATGGGCAACATTTAGGAAGCCCACTGCTTAATAGAAGTATTTTCAAAATCTAAAAGAGATCTGATTTTTGGAAGTTCTACAGTCAGACTCAGAGAAAACAAATCATTTAATAAGCTCAGCCAACTGCCCTTTACATAAACAAGTAGCCTTAGGTACTTAAACAATAGAAATGTTCATATATTCTAATAAACTTTTTTCTTTTATGAATAAGCGCATTTTGTGCATACAGAGTGTCTGGAAAGAAATCTTCAAGCCAACAAATGGACTCCATTAAGCTAACGCTCTAAGAAATGTGAAACCTGAAAATGTCATCAATTACATGGTTATAGCCTTTCATGTGACCTGGAAAACCAAAACTGTTCAAATACACTTATGGTGTGATTTCCTAAAGGGAAGGGAAATAAAAATCCAGTCCTATGCAGGGAAATTGAAAAACAGATGCTTCTGCACAGGAGAGGATGTACATCACTTCACTTTAGAAACTCCTCGGTTAAAGATTTTTATGAAGACGAAAAAGAAGATGCACAAGCCATTGTAACAGAAAAAGGTGCAATATATTTCATAATATTTTTTTTCTTTTGCAGTGTATACCATTCAAACATTTTGATTTCACTACACCAAGAGTACCTTAGTGCATAGTTCCCATTTTTAGGGTTAGGCAACTTATGGCTGACCTCTAGTTCCAACTATGGTCTGTACTCTAGTGGCACAGGTTGTCTATCCCTAAATGTATTCGAACATAGCAACAACTTCTAAAAAAATGGCAAATACATTCTTTATTGGCATGGTAATGCTCCAGCCTAAACCATTCTGAGTTACCGCAGTGCCTATGCATGCAATGAAAGTATTTCTGATATAGGACAAAGGAAGTAGATGAATTTTAGGACAATTACGTGGTTTGTGTGTGAGATTATATATAAACACTTACACAGGTTTATATATAACAGTTGGTGTATATAATATATATTGGCTTCTTTAAGTTAATATTTCAAGGGCTTATAAAACTTTATAAAACTGACCCTTTAACTTTGTTTAGTATTTAGATTGCCTCTAAACACACACAAAAAAAATACAGATATAATTGACAGATCCAAACCAAGGCTGAAACGCTAATAGCTGATATTTCTTTTTTTTTTTTGTTTTGGACAGGGAAATAGAGAAGGAGCAAAAACAAACGTAAACATAAATAAAAAAAAAATTAAATGCTTTCATCAAAGTTTATGAATTTGCAATTTTTTGTCGGCGTTGTGTTTGGCCCTTCTGGGGCCACCTGGCTGTGCCGGTCTTGTGAGGAGAAGTCTGGAGCCGAGCACTGGCAAGACATAGTCCCTCCCTACACACCAGAACCCATTCTTTTGTCACCGATGTAACCATAGTTAGATTAGCCATTCCTTTTTGCTCTCGTCGATGGTCTCAGTGAAGTTGGGGTCATTGTTGATGATGGCAGCATCAGCATTGTCTGCAGATTCGGCTCCCTTAGCTTCATTGGTATGATAGGTCCCCTTGTGGCGGAACATGTAGCGTATCAGGAACACCAGGGTGCACAGTATGGTGAAGATCACCACGGCAATGATACCTGTAGGGAAATGAACCCAACATTATTTTAAAAAGATCCAAAAATGCATGTGTATAAATAAATAAATCATCATACTCTTGTCCTATTCAACCACAAATCTTTTTTTTTTTTTTAATAAACTGATGTCAATGAAAACACCTTTGAAATACTTTGAAAGCACAGTACTTACTTTTCAGGTGCAAAATTTAGTTGAAGAAAGTACGAAGCTTCAATCTCATCATGTTTTCTAAAGCATCCTAAATAAAGTCTGTCACTCTGTGGAATAGACTCCCTTAAGAAATAGTTCTGGCCAGCCAGTAGATTGTTTTAAATGCACAAAGTACAACTGGATATTAAAATTTATAGGCAAGAACACCAGAGATGATTAATTCAGGGAATATCTGTTTGCCTCCTGGGAGACGGTGCCTTCCTTAGGTATGGGTTTCTGTATATAGAAGTTTTCTAGTTATTTATTCTCTTTATTTATTTTTTCTGTTGGTTGAACTAGATGAACTTGTGTCTTTTTTGCCTAACTATGTAATGTAACTCTATAACTAAGGGAAGAGCGCAAACTGCTGCAGAAATGAACTGCATATTTTGGATTTTCCAGAGCACAATCAAAGTGTAGCCTGTTTTGTAGCTTTGGCTGCACAAAGGAGACACTTTAATAATTCAGTAGTGATTGAAGCAACAATTAACGCTGAAACTCCAAAAATTCAGCAACTTTGTAAAAAGTGAAGACACTCTATGAGTTTAGTCCAACAAGGTGCCTGTCACCTTCCTGGGCTTATCTCTATTATTTAAATCTAACAGTTTTTTTGTGCTTCCAGAGCTCTAATGCTGGACTCAGCTGGTCTCAGCCATTTCAATGTAGTGTTGGTGCAGCTACTAAGGCTGCGCCTCCTCTCCTCATGCCCAATCACAGAAGCCTTTGTATTGTGTGAACTCATGCACAGAATACAATGGTTTCTGTGAATGGGCAGCAGAGGGGAGGGGTGAGCATAGCTGCTCTTTGCGCTTCTCTCCTCTCTCACAGACTGGAGTGTACTCTGGCAAAGCCATAAACCTGTTGCGTACAAATATTAGAGATAAGCCCAAGATGTGACAGGCAGCTATTAGGATGTAACTCAGTGTGTGCCTGAACTTTTTCTTACAAGTTTTCTGATTCCTGGAATTCAGCTTTAAAAACAATTAACACCAAAACACAAAGAAAAATTTGCAAGAACCTCAAAATTACATTATATGTCTTCTCAAAAGCTGTTGTGGACCACTTTCTTGTAAATTTCCACAGAATCATAACATATATATATGGCAGCCTTCAACATCTGTTGTTATTATAGTTATGAATCAGCCAGTGTTTGCTTTGTACGTAGTCGTAGACTTTGCATCTTGTTCCATCAAGGACGTTGTTGTCGTATTCTCCTTGAGCATTCAACATGCGTGACTCAATCACAAAACTCCTATTTTATAAACATGTTATGTTGTTATATAAAGCCATATGTATTTAGCCATTTTACCCTGGATGTAGGGCTCATTCACACCATGGTGCAGAGGCGTCTGTTTTTCTGCATGCGTTCTGCAAGGGCACAACAAAATCAATTGTCTTCTATGTGCCCTTTTCACACCACAACACTAGTATCACATGCAGATTTTTTCTGCGCAGGAATCTGCAATCTGTATAAAACGCATTGATACGCGTATGAAAACTGATGTAAACTGATGTCTCTGCAAGTGAAATCTGCGCGTCAGTTTCCAACAGTTTTTCTGCACATGTGATGTGATTGAGGCCGTAAATTTGAATTCTTTCATACTTATTTAGCAATTGTACAGCTTCCAACCGTCACTTGTTTGGAAAGGCTGTTCCTCTTTGGAGCCAAAATTATTCTGTCCCTTTTTCCACCTCAGCTGTCCCACTTTTTGATATGAGCTCTGCAAATAAAATGCACTATTTAACTACGAAAACTGTTAACCTATATTAAACCTTTCATCTGACTTCTAAATGGTTGCACGTAAATTAAAATGAAAAAAGCACTTGCGTTTATTAACAGTCTTTTTTGGCGTATTATTTGTGTTCCATAACCTGGGGCTTGGCAGGGGTGTATTCTTTGCCTACATACATCATCTCACAAAGTTAGGAGGCATACAAATGTACAGTGGGAGTGATTTACTAAAGACATGTAGACTGTTCACTCAGCAAGGAAAGTTACATTTTGCAAAGAACTCTTCCCCAGAGAGTATCCAATCATGTGCAAGGAAAATTTAAAATAACAGCATTTTTGCCTGCATGTGATTGGATGATGGAAGTCAGCAGAGCTTCACCTCATTCACTAAACTCTGGGGATAGTTCCCTTGCAAAGTACAACTTCCCTTGCAAAGTGAAATGTCTAATTGCCTTTAGTACATCACACTTAATGCTGAACTCCAGGAATTCAGTTACTTTGTAAAAAGTGCAGGCATATAATGAGTTAAATCCAACAAGGTGCATGCCACCGATATAATATAATATAATTTACAGTACATCTGACAAGTTTATGGAGCTCATGGAAGATACCTTCCAGAGCTCCAACCTGGACCTTCTTGACCTGGACCTTCTTGACCTGGACCTTCTTGTTTCTGCTCCTTTTTAGTGCAGAATCGATGCAGCTGCTATAACCGCCCAATCACAGAAGCCTTTTTATTATGTGATCTCATTCGCAAAATACAAAGGCTTCTGTAAATAGGCAGCAGAGGGGAGGGGCAAGTATAGAAGATGTTTGTGCTTCTCTGCTCTCAGAGACCTGAGTGTCTCCTCCGGGAGTGACATAAACATGTCAGCTGTAAATAATAGAGATAAGTCTAGGAGGTGGCATGCACCTAGTTGGACATAACTCATAGTATGCTTTCACATTTATCAAAGTAGCTGAATTCTTTGAATTCAACTTTAATTAACTGTAATGCTGTGACAGACCCTTTCCATCAATGACTGTTCTACTTAGGGCCCCAACCAAGTTCATCAGTGTAACACCATAACATAGTATAACTCCAGTACCATGCCAGTAGTATTGCAGATTCCCTTCAGTCACAGGGGAATATAATTGCTCTAAAAAGCAATGCAATGTATCCATAAACCACCTGCATCAGTTAAAGTGTGAGCAAGTTGTATACTGTATATCAGCCGTATCTCAACTCTGTATCTCTATTGTGATAGGTATTTGTTCATTTTTCATCTTACAGCACCAATGTCACGCCAGGGTCAGTCATCATATTCATCCATTATTTTAATGTTAGCCACCGTTGTCTCAACTTAAACTCAACAATAAATTCAAAAATCCTTGTGCAGATGCCCAGCTCTATTTACCGAAACTTCTCATTGCTCTAGAATTGCTTGGACTGTATGCACTGTGATTTAGTGAGCCAGCTAGTGTTAAGGTTAAACCTCTTTATTGTATGGCATTTGTTAAACCAGCAGATGCACAGCCCATTGTAAAAATGAAGAATGATTATCATTGTGGATAAAGCAGATATTCTTCCCCAGGCAGTGATCAGGGCTTAGGGGCAAGTAGAATATATATTTGCTGTTCAGCCAATGGGGATATTTGATTCTGATAAACATTTTTTTCGCCTGGCACAAAAACACTTCAGATTTCTGTTATCTGCTGGTATAAGATATATATGTCGTAACTGAATGACATTTTGTTCTGCTAAAGCAATGTGTAATAGGACATTTGCTATATTTTTTATGTTTTCAACCTTTTTTTTTTTTTTCACACATCTCATTACTACTGATCTATCCTCCAGCCTCTTTCCAGTGTACATTTATGCACTCCCACAGCAATAGCTGCATGTCATTGCACAGGGTATGACTTGGCAATGACCATTGGAATAGTCTCCACCAGAAATGCATTTAACAGGGTGACAACCTAGAAGCAGTGATAAGCAGTGGAGGCATTCCCCACCCCACAGCTGCACATATACACAACCCTTCCATGTGGGGCAGGGAATGCCTTCGCTGCCTTTGATTGGCTGTTGGCTTTGACATCTTTCTAGTGGGATAGCTCAGGCAGGTTCGGACTTGTGCCTGAATATGTCTGAGCTCACACTTACCCAGGAGAGCAAATGGATGACAGCAACAAAATGTTGACAACCTTTAACCACTTAAGAGCCGCATCATATCAGATATACTGCTACAGGGTGGCTCCACTGCACATGTATATATATAATTCCGGGTAGGGGGCGCGTGCACGCTGCCCTACCCACGACGCTATTGGCTGCTGTATATGTCAATCACCAGGTCCCGGACAGCGATTCCCGGCTGGGCCTCAGTGATGGTCAGCAGGGCTGAGAGGGGAGACATTTGTGTGTAAACAACACAGATCTCTCTCTTGTCAGCATGGACATGCTGCTTTGTATGTTTCTGCACAGCAGTTAGTCAGTTCCCACCCAGTGTCAGTTAGTGTCAGAATGCCCACTGCAGTCCCGCTATAAGTCGCTGATCGCCGCCACTACTAGTATAAAAAAAATTAAAAATTCCAGTATATATACTGCCATTTGTAGACGCTATAACTTTCATGTAAACAAATTAATATACACTTATTAGGATTTTGTTATTAACAAAGACATGTAGCAGAATATATTTTGGCCTAAATTTATGACTAAATTTGATTTTTTAAATTTTGTTTTGGACATGTTTAATAGCAATAAGTCAAAACTGTTGTTTTTTTTCAAAATTGTCAGTCTTTTTTTGTGTATATCGCAAACAATAAAGAACACAGATGATCAAATACCACCAAAAGAAAGTCATATTTCTGGGAAAAAAGGGACATAAATTTAATTTGGGTGCAGCATTGCATGACCACGCAATTATCAGTTAAAGTATCACAGTGCCGTATTGCAAAAATTGGCCTAGTCAGGAAGGGGGGTAAATCTTCTGGAGGGCAAGTGGTTAAGCAGAAGTGTCTGAGCAAAGACCTTCATGGCAGGATCACCAGGTATTATTTTAATGAGAGCTGTTGAATTAAAAAGATTGAAAATACTTTTGAAATCACTTTACTTTTACAATTAGCATTACATTGATTAAAAATGATATGGGATTGTAGTGATTGGGTTTGCATTTATGTTCAGCCCCATTGAGACTACATTATCATGTGTTATGGTTTACCAATCTAAAATGCCAAATAAATCTGTTACTGGAACAGATGAATGTAAATACTAACTGCCCATGCGGCAGAAAGCTGCTTTTTTTTGTATAGAATTGCCTTTGGAATTCTGTTGGGAAACCAAAACTTATGGGAGTGTTGATCCTCTTTGTCCCCTATAGCGCTCGCTGGTTCCATATGCCGACCTCCATGTCACTATAGGACACACTGCAAAGTGGTATGCTACATAGTGAGTTCAGAATCAGAAATACGGTTCTGGGGCTTATTCCTTTATAAAAACTAATCAGCAAAAACAGCTACCATATTTCTGTCCTGACAGGTTCACTTTACATTTCTTACATAAGGTCATATCATAATGTACTGAGGGGCCATGCTGGTACAGGCTGAGAGTGAAATCTGGCACACTGTGGAAATATTGTAGATCTTTCGTTGATTAAGAATTTATAGTGTGATGTACTTAACAAGCTAATGTAAAACTTGAATTGTGAGTGGTGCTAACATTACCTATTAAATAATTAAATTAAAGCACTTGGGTGTCCGTTTATGAACCAGCAGTAATAGATCGCTGCTCAGTTCTCCGGCATTCTCGGAGAACACAGTTCTCCTGTGAATGCCGTTTATGAAGCATATGTAGATCAGTTCTCCAAACGAAGGGAGAACGGTCTACAAACGCTGCAAAACGGCTGATTTTACTATAATCTTGCGAGATTACAGTAAAAGATCAGTTTACTAAGCAGAGGTAAATTATCTCTGCTTAGTTTTCGGTCCCTCTGATTCTCCAGCTCTGGGCTGGGGAATCTGGAGGGAGAACACAGATCTCCAGAGAAGGGCTGAACATATTCTCCTGGGTGTCATAAACTGTGAATGACCAGAGAATAGCTGTGATCCTCTGAATCTCAGCTATTCTGTGTGTCATAAACGGACACCTTGGTGTGTTCTGTTGCTTCTTATTTTTACAAGTTATTTCCCTATGAGACAGAAGCTGCAAGATGAGACAGAATCGGGTTAATTTACTAAAACTGGAGAGTGCAAAATCTGGTGCAACTCTGCATAGAAACCAATCAGCTTCCATGTTTTATTGTCAAAGCTTAATTGAACAAGCTGAAGTTAGGAGCTCATTGGCTACCATGAACAGTTGCACCAGATTTTGCACTCTCCAGTTTTAGTAAATCTACTCCATTGTGTCTCTGGAATTTGGTCTTTATTTAAAAAGATTATGGCATGTGCCTAAAGATCACGTATCCTTTTTGTTGCACTATTGGGAACTGCTTTTCATCATATTTTCATCTCCCAGCTTATTGCTGGACTCCAGGCAGCTATAAAAGATTGCCAAAATTCCATATTAAGCCCTCATGCACACTTGATGTTTTTACAGCGGGTGTTTTTGGCGTTTGACATTTTTTTCTACAGCTAGTAAACTCCCCCGCATGTTATTCTATGTGTCCGTGCACACATAGACTGTAATCAACGTTTATTGGCTAGGATGTTTTTTGGCTGGAAAAGACCCCCAAACTAGTGGGTTTCTAGAGGAGATTTTCAGCTGTAAAAATGCTCTAACACTGAAAACACTGCAAAATGCAGTAAAACGCTGGCAAACTGGTGTTTTTGGACTTTTTTTGGGCAAAAAAAACCTTTTTGTTGGTAAAAAAAGGCTAAAAAACGCAAATGCCGAAAAATGCGGGAAAACGTCACTAATCGTGGCACCATGTCGCTAAAAGCTAGTGCAAAAATGCTAAAAAAAAGCTGAAAAACTCATGTTTTTATCATGACTTTACACAGCTAATGTGACTAGCGTTATCAAAACATCAAAAATGTGCATGAGGGCTGATTGTTAAAATAATGAATATATTTGAAACACAAGCAGCATAGGTGCCTGAATTTGACTTGGTATCTTCTTTATTAAAGTGGTTGTAAAGGATCAAGGTTTTTTACCTTCATGCATTATATGCATGAAGATAAAAACCTTCTGTGTGCAGCATCCTCCCCAGCCCTCCCCAATACTGACCTGAGCTTCATCAAGATCCAGTGATGTGCATGAGAGTCTCCTTATTAGCTGAAACAGACTATTAGCTGGGAGCGAGCTTGCTCGGGTGTCCCCAGAGCAAGCTGCTTGCTATCGGGGCACTCAGCAGGAGGGAGGGGCAGGAGCTCCGGCAGGGGACCTGAGAAGAGGAGGATCGGGGCTGCTCTGTGCAAAATCACTGCACAGAGCAGGTAAGTATAATATGTTGTTTTTTTTTTTAATCTGCCTTTAATATCACTTTAGGTCAGGGGCGGAATGACCATTTGGAAACTTGGGCACTGCCTGAGGGCCCGGGGTCAGTAGGGGGCCCCATGAGATGCCCCTGGTACCTTTTTCATAGGCTTTTTTGAGTTTGGGCAAGGACACAGGGGCCCCATGATCCCCTATTGCCCGGGGGGCCCCATGAGTTGTCAGTCCACCCCTGCTTTAGGTCCTCTATGTAGTACCACTCCAGGAGAAGGAGAAGCAGCACAAAGTGTGCTGCTGTGATGATGTGTTAAAAAGAACATACTGATAGGAGGGGAGAGCAGAGTGATTGAGGGATGAGCTCATCATTCTGTTGCTTCTCTGTCCAGTCACAACCTGAGGCATAGTCTAGACCTATTTATTACTTATTTGCAGTAGAGAAAACCCAGGTCTACCACCCTGTCAGAAAGAGTTGGTCTTTGTGATGGGCTTAGTCAGTATCCCAGAACGGGAAATACAAAAACACAAATCTTTTGGCAAGTAAAACATTTCCCTTACATGTATTCATCTCTGTATTTAACTGTTTGCCTTGAGTTTACCTTTAAAGAAAAAGGATGCCATCTTTCATGGGTCTCATCAATAATGGGTAATTTACCCCAAATGATATTATTATACTTTAAATGTTTATAACAATATCACTACTCCCCAAGTAAAGTTGTAAAGATATACTGAGACTAAAGTGTTGGCATCCCTGTATAAATAAAGGAACAGTCGTTAGCATTTCCTTCATTTACCTCCAATGATTGCAGAGTTTCTGTTCACGCCATCCTTAATAGCTTGTCCTTCATTGTTCGGGAAGTTGGCAGTCTCTGTTATGAATAAAAAAGTGAAAATGAAGATATAATAAACATTAAAAAGCAGACTAGTATCTGTTAGAATATTACAGATTGGTGATTGATATTTCTTAGGAGGTCAATGGCTCAAATGATACACTAAGGCAGTGGTCTCCACACTGTGGCTCTGGGGCCAGATGCAGCCTTTTGCTTGCCTATATCCAGCCCTCAAGACACTTTTCCTCCAACTGATGCCAATGATGGGGTACCATTTCTCTTACACCATCCATGGGGCATTATTCCACCCACTCTTACCAACAATGAGGCACTATATCTCCTACTAAAACCAATAATGGAACATTATTCCCACTGACACCAGGGAATTTTATACTCCCACTGGCCACAGTCCGGCCCCCCTAAAGCCTGAAGGACAGTAAACTGGCTCTTTATTTATAAAGTTTGAAGACCTCTGCACTCGCGTTAATCAGGCTTGTTTGTTCTATGTCAGAACTAGAGCCCAATAGCTGCAGTTGGTAATGCCATGAACACCATGCTCTAAAATGGATCTCAGAACTAGTGGGCATGAGCCCTAATACACATATTACCTGTCTTTGTTATGCTTTTGTAAACCCACTTGATACCTTCTTAGTCTGGCTTTCAAAACCTACAACACGTTGGTTATATAGAGACCATAGGAGTGTATGAAGGTTTAAAACTAAAGACAAGAACTGCTATGATTTTCAATGCCAAGTAACATTCTCGGCTCACTGCATGTAGCTTATTCATGTTAGCCAGGCAGTGGTTTTTGGTACATTGAGGTGGAGTTATACTAAGATATATACTTCATTGTTGATGATGTTGCAAATGAGGTAGATGTTGATTTTTTTAATAGAAAAATGCATAGAAATAATAGAAAAGGTGTATTCTGAGCAGGGCCCTCTATTTCCTCTTGTACCAAATTGTATTGTAAATGTCTACCTTCATTTTGTAAAGCACTGAGCAAACTGTTGGCACTATATAAATCCTGTGTAATATTAATAATAATATTCTTCAAATTCTTTTACAAAATACCTTCTATATCTCCAGCACTCATACAGAAATGACTAATGAATTTGGTGACACTGGTATATTTAGAGAGGGTGCAACTACAATAGAATGTAGCTCCCTCATTGCAGGCTATTATTATTATTATTATACAGTATTTATAAAGCGCCAATAGTTCGCTCAGCGCTGTACATTACAGAGGGGGACAGAACATGTGACAGAACAATACCACAACAAAATACCACAATACAAAACATGAGGGGATTGAGGGCCCTGCTCTTTTGAGCTTACAATCTAGGAGGGAGGGGATGGTGGCACAGGAGGAGATAGCTGTGGGGGATGGAGTGGTAGGAAGAGTGGAGGAGGTCGGCAAGTTAGCAGGGGGTGGTGTAGGCTTCCCTGAAGAGATGGGTTTTCAGGGTGCGCCTAAAGGAGAGGAGAGTAGGTGATAATCTGATGGGTTGGGGCAGGGAGTTCCAGAGGATGGGTGACACCCTGGAGAAGTCCTGGAGGCGGGCATGGGAGGAGGAGACCAGGGAACTAGAGAGAAGGAGGTCTTGTGAGGAGCGGAGTGTGCGTGCTGGGCGGTACTTGGATATTAGGTCAGTGATGTAGTTCGGGGCAGTATGGTGGACAGCTTTGTACGTCAGCGTTAGGATTTTGAATTTGATCCGTTGCGCAATCGGAAGCCAGTGGAGGGATTGGCAGAGGGGGGTGGCGGAAACGGAGCAGTTGGAAAGGTGAATGAGTCTGGCAGCCGTATTCAGGATGGACTGAAGCGGGGATAGCCAGCGGCGAGGCAGGCCAGTGAGGAGGGAGTTGCAGTAGTCGAGTAGTGATATGATGAGGGAGTGGATGAGCTGTTTAGTAGTTTCTGGAGTTAGGAACGTGCGTATTTTGGCGATGTTGCGGAGGTGGAGTCTGTACGAGTTTGTTAAAGAGTGGACTTGGGGCTGGAAGGATAGGTTGGAGTCCAAAATGACACCAAGTACTCTGGCCTGCGGGGCGGGTTTGATGGTAGCATTGTTCGATGTGATAGAGAAGTCAATGGGGGGTGGTGTCCGGGCTGGGGGGAAGACAAGAAACTCTGTTTTGGAGAGGTTCAGTTTAAGGAGGTGGAGCGACATCCAGTCTGATATGTCGCTCAACAGGTGTGTGATTCGGGCGGAGACCGAGGGGGTGAGGTGAGGGGTTGAGAGATAGATTTGTGTGTCGTCGGCATAGAGGTGGTAGTTGAAGCCGTGAGAGTGTATGAGTTGGCCAAGGGAGGAGGTGTAGATGGAGAAGAGAAGGGGCCCGAGGACAGAGCCTTGAGGGACCCCAACAGAGAGGGGGAGTGAGGGGGAGGTGGTAGCATTATAGGTAACGCTGAAAGAGCGTTGTGACAGGTAGGATTAGAGCCAGGAGAGAGCAGAATCTCTGAGGCCGAGGGAGTGTAGTCTTTTGAGAAGGAGGGGGTGGTCGACTGTGTCAAAGGCCGCAGAGAGGTCAAGGAGTAGGAGCACTGAATAGTGGCCATTAGCTTTGGCGGTTAGCAGGTCGTTGGAGAGTTTGAGTAAGGCAGTTTCGGTGGAGTGTAGGGGACGGAAGCCGGACTGTAGGGGATCGAGGAGGTTGTTGTCGTTGAGGTGAGAGCATAGGCGGGCGTAGACTAGGCGCTCGAGGAGTTTAGATGTAAATGGGAGCAGGGAGATGGGTCTGAGGTTGTTCGGGTCATTGGGGTCCAGGGAGGGCTTTTTAAGTATATGGGTGATGTGTGCATGTTTCAGAGGGGAAGGGAAAGTGCCAGAGGAGAGGGAGAGATTGAAGATGTGGGTGAGGGAGCGTAGGATGGAGGGGGAGGGAGGTCGTAGGAGTTGTGAGGGGATAGGGTCGAGGGGGCAGGTGGTGAGGTGGGCATCAGAGAGGATCTTGGAGACTTCCTCGATGGTAGTAAGGTCAAAGGTGCGGAGTGTTGGGGGAGCTTCAGTATGAGGAATGTAGGGTGGGGTGGGAGAGGAGGTCAGAGCAGTGGTGGGGCCGTGGGAGAGGGGTGAAGAGGGGGTAGCTGAGTGAGGGGGAAGGGGGTTGGAGGGAGTTTGAGCAGCGGCAAAGTCCCTGCGGGTTATGTCGAGGGGGAGGGGGGATGAGGGGGTAGCTGTGTGAGAGGGGACGGGTTGAGAAGGCGTGTGAGTTGCGGCAATGTCCTTGCGAATTGTGTCAATCTTGTTTTTGAAGTGATTGGCAATCTCAAGGGCAGTGAGTGAGGTGCTGGGTGGAGGTGGGGGTGGCGAGAGTAGAGAGTTGAAGGTGGAGAAGAGTCGGTGAGGATTGGAGGAGAGGGCCTTGATGAGGGTCAGGAAGTAGGCTTGTTTGGCAGTATGGAGGGAGGAGGTGTAGGTGTGGAAGGCAGATTTGTAGCGGGTGAAGGCTTGTTGGGATTTGGTGGCTATCCCCTCTTCAGTCTATCATGAATGCTGCTGCCAGACTCATCCACGTTACTAACCGTTCTGTATCTGCCATCCCTCTCTGCCAATCCCTCCACTGGATTCCCATTGCCCAATGGATAAAATTCAAAACATTAACAACAACATATGTATAAAGCTATTTATAACTCTGTCCCAAATTACATCACCAATGTTGTCTCCAAATATCACCCAAACAGTACTCTCTGCTCCTCGCACAACCTCCTGCTCTCTAGCTCCCTTGTCTCCTCCTCCCATGCTCGTCTCTAGGTCTTCTCCAGAGCTTCCCCATCCTCTGGAACTCTCTACCCCAATTTATCAGACTATCACCTACTCTTATCACTTTTAAGCGATCTCTTCAGGGAAGCCTATCCTGCCCTCAGCTAATAATGGAATCTTCTACTCCTCCTACCAGTCCATCCCCCACAGTTACTACCTTTTGTACCACTAACCCCTCCCTCTTAGATTGTAAGCTCCAAGGAGCAGGGCCCTCCTTTCCCTCTTGTATTGAATTGTATTGCTGCTGTATTGTCTCCCATTATATTGTAAAGCAGTCAGCAAACTGTTGGCACTATATAAATCCTGTATAATAATAATAATAATAATAATTATACCTAAATCAAGGACAGGCAGCAGAAGAACTGCCAGCATATTTGGTACATTGATAAGGACCAATACCCAACATGCAAGTGCTAAAAGTTATGGATTTAGTAGTCAGTAAAGATAAGAGAAAGAAAAAAATAGTAGCGACAATAATAATCATGTTTTTTTAGTTTATGTTACTCTATAACCCTAATACCAACTTCTTGAAAGTGGTTGTAAAGGCTCAAGGTTTTTTACCTTTATGATTTCTATGCAAGAAGGTAAAAACCTTTATGCAGCAGTGCCCCCAGCCCCCTCAATACTTACCTGAGCCCCATCAAGACTCAGCGATGTGCATGACAGCCTCGGCTGTTCCGAGTCTCTGCCCCCTCATTAGCTGAGGCAGCAAGGGGGAGCCATCGGCTCCCGCTGCTGTCAATCATAGCCAGTCAGCCAATGAGGAGAGAGAGGGAGCTGGGCCAAGCCTTGGGTGCCCCCCATAGCAAGCTGCTTGCTATGGGGGCACCCGACAGAAAGGAGGAGCCAGGAGAGCCTATGAGGGACCCGAGAAGAGAGAGAAAGATAGAAAGGAGGAGCCAGGAGAGCCTGTGAGGGACCCGAGAAGAGAGAGAGAGACATACAGACAGAAAGAAGGAGCCAGGAGAGCCTGTGAGGGACCTGAGAAGAGGAGGATCCAGGCGGCTCTGTGCAAAACCACTGCACACAGCAGGTAAGTATAGACATGTTTACTATTTTACAAAAAAAAAAAAAGAACCTTTAGTATTGCTTTAAAATGTGGCTTGTTTTGCAGAACTACAAATCTCAGCTGTCTTATCAGGTTTTAGCTGAAAAACACAGTGGGTTTTTCTACAGGCTCTGGCCCGGAGGACTCCCTGCATGACAGGTGGCTGAGCTTATCATCCTATATGAAAGAGACCTGGATACCAGGATTGGTCATACCTTTAGTTCCTAAGGGGGATATCACCACCACTGCTATCCCGGATCCGTACCTACTGATTGGTCGTTTAGATGTGTCTAACATTGTGAAGGCTTTTTGGCCCCTTGGGGTCGCTACATGAAGATGAGGGGGCAATTTAGCTGGTGACAGATCCTATTTCCCTACACCTGCATCACTTATGTTCTTTGCTGGAATTTCCACTATATCCAGCTGTTTGAGGATTACACATGTGGACTTTTGTTCTTTAGTATCAATATTGGTGACACAGTTTTGGCAATTTCTGCCTAGTAGTGCTTTTTTATTTATGTAGCACAGTATGTCACTTGTCAATTATCTGTGTTGATACACTTTGATATTCATTTAATAGCACTTTTAGTCCCAACTTTAGGGACTTAAGCACGTTATTTATATTCATATTTATTTATTATTTTTTGTGGTCATCTATCACGTTTCTGATACACATATATATCCTAGATTGTAAGCTCGAAAGAGCAGGGCCCTTGAACCCCTCGTGTATTGTATTGTTTCTGTCTTGTCTCATGTTCTGTCCCCCTTGCTATTGTACAGCGCTGAGCAAACCCTTTGGCGCTGTATAAATACTGTATAATAATATATGTGGAAGGACTTTGGATGCGGGCATAATTTATGCCAAGTGTCCATCACCTTGTGATTTTGTGTTTCATGTCACCTCATCCTTGTTTTATTGACACGTGTGCTTTTTTGTGCACTATTTCCTTTTACATGCATTCATATATTTGTTTGTTTTTTTTCCATATGGGTGTAGATTTTGCATATGATTGCAGGATATTGTGAATTTTAGATGTATACACATCTCACACATAGCTGACTGTATAAGAGGATTATTTATTTATTTGCTTGTGTTTAATTCTTTATTGAGTATATATAGTATATAGGTAATTGTGTGGGAGCGCAGCATCACTTTTTTTCTCTTTCTTCGCCATTCTATCCAGGTGTATAGCCAGGTGACAGCAGCTTCCCAATCTTAGGATATTAGTGTATTCTGGGTAGCACAGGTGGTCCATAGCTTAGGTTTACACCTCTGTGGTTTGTGGGGTTGTGTTTTCGTGGGCACAGCAGTTGATTCATTTGAATGGGCTTTTGTATCTGCTGGAACCCGTATGGCAGCTGCACAGAATAGCATGGTGCTGCATCAGCATAAGTTTTCTTGAACCGTACTTAATTTTCTGATGCTTGGGGTTACCATTAATGGCAGCTCCGCACTTCTGCTAAAGTGTCTGTACTGAGGTAGGGGGGTCCGTAGTGAGGGAGGAGGTCTGTACTGAGGGTAGACTATATTTGGTGGACGGGGGTGTGACACCAACCCTAGTGACACCACTGGCTGACTTCCATCATGCAATCATGTATCCAATCATGCAATCATGTGCTAGTTTTTTTGGATGTGATTAGGTATTCCTTGTAAAGGGAGGCTTTACCTCATTTACTAAGCTCTGGAGTAACTGCGCTTGCAGAGTCTAATTGCCTTTTGTAAATCAACCCCAGAGTTCCTTTTATAAATGTCTTGCGATGATAGAAGTAAGTGGGCCAGCACTGGCCTACAGTACTTAGGTGTCCGTTTATGAACCAGCGATAAATGATCGCTGCTCAGTTCTCCGGCATTCTCGGAGAACACAGTTCTCCTGTGAATGCAGTTTATGAAGCAGTTCTCCGAACGAAGGGAGAACGGTCTCCAAACGCTGGAAAACGGCTGATTTTACTATAATCTTACGAGATTACAGTAAAAGATCAGTTTACTAAACAGAGGTAAATTATCTCTGCTTAGTTTGCGGTCCCTCTGATTCTCCAGCTCTGGGCTGGAGAATCTGGAGGGAAAACACAGATCTCCAGTGAAGGGCTGACATGATCTCCTGAGTGTCATAAACTGTGAATGACCAGAGAATAGCTGAGATCCGTTGAATCGCAGCTATTCTCTGTGTCATAAACGGACACTTTAGTCACAGTCAGTGGGGCTTCTTCTCTACTGTTGAAGATGTTTCATAGCCACCTCTTTAGTTCCAAAAAAATGGCTTGGTTAAGCTATGAACAGGGGCGGACTGACCATTCGAGCACTCGGGCACTGCCCGAGGGCCCGGTGTCAGTAGGGGGCCCCATGAAATGCCCCGGGTACCTTTTTTATAGGCTTTTTTAGGTGTGCTTTGAGTGTGGGCAAGGACACAGGGGCCCCATGATCTTCTGTTGCCCGGGAGCCCCATGAGTTGTCAGTCCGCCCCTGGCTATGAAACATCTTCAGCATTACAGAACATATCCAGTTAAATGTGACTAGTTATTACAAACACTTTCCTCTAAAGGTGGCCGTGGAACTTCTGGTATTTTCTTGTGTTGCTCAGTCAATGCTTAAAATTGCACAAATGCTGGTGAAAGACTGCCCTCTTCATTGGATCATACAAAATTTAAAGTGTTACTAAACCCACAACAGTAAAATCAGCCTGGATATGTAGTAAAGCATGCTTGTTATATTCACTGTGGAACCTAAGGGGTTAATCCTCTGCATTTTGTAAAAAGGCTGTTTGATCCTGATTTCTCTGATCCTCCCCCTGCTCAGTTGTCCTCAAAAAACATACTTACATGGCCAATGAATCCAGCACTGTCTGATGTAATCCGCTGCTGCATGCCAGCTCTCATGCCGTGATCTACCTTTGTGACATCATCAAGAGCCAGCTGTCTCTTATTGGTTCTTTCAGGTGGTCCCTTGATGACACACCAAAGCACATGCACAATCTGTGGTAAATGGATCCAAAAGCCTCATGGGATGCAGAACGTTAGTATCCCAGGAGACTGTGGGTGGCACAGCTAGGTCATCCTCTCCTAGGCAAGAAAACCAAGTGCAGGGCTGATTTAAAGCGTTACTAAACCCACAACAGTAAAATCAGTCTGTATATGCAGTAAAGCATGCTTGTTATACTCACTGTGGAACCTAAGGGGTTATTCCTCTGCATTGTGTAAAAATGCTGTTTGATCCTGACTTCTCTGATCCTCCCATTCTTCCAGTGTCTACCTCTTATCTCCTGATAAGACATATTGTGTGCAGACACTCTGCACATGCTCAGTTTGGTGTGTATTGCTAGAGAGGTTTTTTTTTTCTTGGGAGAGTGCATGTGATCAGCACAGGGCCAATCAGCATAATAAATTATATGGTGCTTGCGAGCTACTATGGTATGATTAATTGTGGTGCATGTCTAATTAAATAAACTATATTATTGTGGTTCACTGACACTGTGACACATACTCATATACCTGTGCAAAATTAATTAGAATAAAATTAAATATATTAGTGTCACACTCCACTGGATGAAAAATGTGAACAAATTCCTAAATACTAATATAGCTACAATGCATAATATTGGTGACCATATATTTAGTGATCCTAATGTGACAACGTAAGATATATATAGTGACAAAATATATATGTCCAATCAATTTTATATATGAAAAATAAATAAACAAATATATATAATTGTGTCGCAAAATTATCAAAATGCCAATCAGCAATTATTAAAAGGGCCAATCAGCACTGTCCAGACAGAGATCAGGGGTTCTACATCCTCCTAGAGTAAACTACAAGCTTTAACCAGTGCTCGGCTGGACACTGATAAAAGTCAAATGACTGCTCTAACTGCTGGCGAGCAAAGGTATTTAGCAGTTTATATTTAATAAAATAATTGCATTTCCATGTTCTGTGTACGGCTTGAACCTGGGGGAACGTATCTGTTAGAGCTAGAAAACTGATTGCATGCATGCACCGGAGAGACACAAAGGATGGTGATAGCCTGAAGGGATCCATCCGTTTATATTGGTTGTCCAGTATCTTTGCTCTGCATGAGAGCAATGGTGATACACATCTCCAGGCCATTACATTCATGTGTTTCTGACTCTTATTAGTTAAGGGTCCATATGTTCTGGTAAGAGTCCTACCAATATATTCTGGCAGTGCACTTGTTTTATTTGAAGACATGCAATGTTTGATTTCACATGTATCCAAATATTGGGACTTTTTTTCTTCATTTCTCTTTATTTGGACTTGATTTGGGAGCAGGGGCGGACTGACATCTCATGGGGCCCCCGGGCAATAGGGGATCATGGGGCCCCTGTGTCCTTGCCCAAACTCAAAAAAGCCTACGAAAAAGGTACCAGGGGCATCTCATGGGGCCCCCTACTGACCCCAGGCCCTCAGGCAGTGCCCAAGTTTCCAAATGCCCCTGTTTGGGAGTATACGTTGATGGTGTTTCTCCTACACCTTTTCTTTACATATGTACACATTTGTAATCAATGATGGTTTAGCGCGGCAATTTATTTATGTTTATCTGTACACAATTTATTTGATTGTTTTGCTAGCAGCATATTTTTTATTTTCACTTTTTGCATGACTTCACCTTCGATGTTCTGTGTACTGTGGGAGACCAGATATAGTGAATGCAGGGTCCTGGGTTTAGTAATACTTTAACTAGTAGCCGACCGCAGATAGCCGAATGACGGCTGCACTGCGGTCGGCCAGTTCTGAGTGGACGTCATCTGACGTCCTCCCAGAACGTGCTCTCCTGCGCGCCCCAGGGGGCGCGCACCCGGCGATCTCCGTGATCGCTGTGTCCTACGGACACAGCTGATCACGTGATGTGGCAAAAGGCCAACCACAGCGGCCTTTTACCACGTGATCAGCGGTGTCCAATGACACGCTGATCAGAGGGAAATACAAGTGCCGGTTCTCGGCTGCACTTTCCTCACGCTGTCAGATCGTGAGGAAAGTACTGCCGAGAACCGGCAGTTGTCGGAGCGGGGATCGGCACCGATCATCAGGGCACTGATGATCAGTGCCCTGATGATCGGTGCCCAGCAGTGCCACCCGCAAGTTCCGCCCACCTGTGCCCAGCAGTGCATCCACTAGCTCCGCCCACCTGTGCCCAGCAGATCACCCACCTGTGCCCAGCAGTGCACCCACCTGTGCCACTCTGCAGTGTCACACACCTGTGCCCAGAAGTGCCACCTACCTGTGCCCACCCACCTGTGCCCACCAGTGCCACCCACCTGTGCCCACCCACCAGTGCTGCCCACCAGTGCCACCCACCAGTGCAGCCCAGCAGTGCTGCCAGTCAGTGCCACCAGTCAGTGCCCAGCGGTTGTGCCAGTCAGTGCCGCCAGTCAGTGCCCAGCAGTGATGCCAGTCAGTGCCGTCTATCAGTACCCATCATCAGTGTCACCTATCAGTGCCGCCTATCAGTGCTGCATATTAGTGCCGCCTATCCGTGACACCTCATTAGTGCTATCAGTGCCGCCTATCCGTGCCACCTCATTAGTGCTGCCTATCAGTGCCCTTTAGTGCTGCCTATCAGTGCCCATCAGTGCCGCCTATCAGTGCCCATCAGTGCTGCCTCATCAACGCACATCAGTGAAGGAGAAAAATTACCTGTTTGAAAAATTTTATAATAGAAACAAAGAAACGTTTTTTTTTTTTTCAAATTTTTTGCACTTTTTTTATTTATAGCGCAAAAAGTAAAGTGTCCAGTGGCGATTAAATACCACCAAAAGAAAGCTCTATTTGTGAGAAAAAAATGATCAAAATTTCATATGGGTACAATGTTGCATGACCGCGCAATTGTCAATCAAAGCGTGGCAGCGCTGAAAGCTGAAAATTGGCCTGGTAAATAAGGGGGTATAAGTGCCCGGTAGGCAAGTGGTTAAACTGAAATAATTATACCCGCTTACATAAATTTGTAGATGAAATAGTGGGGATAACTGTTATGTACATAACTTTACATAAGCAAAGACAGCTTTGAGATAATCTCTTAAATTTCAGATCTGAAATGTAGTGTACTTATGCACAGTATTATGCAACATACTGATGACAAAATCACACCCAAGAGATAATCGAAACACCCGTGGGATGATTTACCTTCTGTATCTAAGTAACTAAATGCCTAAACACATTTACTCTTTGGAAATAAAAAAAACACACAGTGAGTTGTTGTGCTTTACAGAGCATGAATGCAAAAGAGACATTACCCTACTTACTTGTAGAAGATAAATAAAGGGCACCTTGAAGAAGAGATTTAAGTGTTGTTTTCTGCCTCTGAATGTGAAGGTTATTGCAAATCGCTTAACAATCAATTCTAGATCATATCTTTACAGGTGTGCATAAATAAACTTCTGTCATGTCACAATATACAGCCAATGTATCATTTTTCATAAAAAAAAAATGTCTCTTTTAGGGCTTGTTCAGGCATGTGTCAATCACTGTCACACTTCTGAAAAGAAATCCGCCCTAGGATCCCTTTTCAGGGACGTGTGACAGGTGGTGAGGAGACTCTATATTGCTTCCTTACCTCCTGATTTAACCCTTTAAATGCTGCATTACTGTGCTGTAATCAGGGGCAGTTTCAGGGCAGCCCCATAGACCTGCATTGGCAAAACCTGCCAAAAGGGACATGCTGTTTAATTTTTGCTGTGGTGTTGAAGCACAGCATTGCAGCTGCAACATGTGTACAGCTTTGAGTGGATGAATGTCACCAGGTCAGGCAGGCAGTCAGTCAGGGGCAGGGGCTAACTGACAACTCATGGGGCCCCCGGGCAATAGGGGATCATGGGGCCCCTGTGTTCTTGCACAAACTCAAAAAAGCCTATGAAAAAGTTACCAGGAGCATCTCATGGGGCCCCCTACTGACCCTGGGCCCTCAGGCAGTGCCCGAGTTTCCAAATCGTCAGTCCACCCCTGGTCAGGGGGCAGTAAAATCACAGCTCAACTGTCTGGTTTTACTGCACCCGGGTCGCATGTGTGAACTAAGCCTTATTATTGCAAAGCAATCTTTGAGCTCCAGTGAAATGACCTTGCCTAGGCTGAAATGCTATAATTAGTCTGCTGAAAGCAAGACAAAGCCTGTTCTCAATCTCCTCTTCCCAAATGCTCAAATGGCAACATTGTAACTTACTAGCAAGTGGCTGAGCTGTGTCAAACATTTGTGAACACATCCAATAACTACACAGGTACTGAGCCAGCACCTATCTAGCATCTATCCAATGAAATTAAGTATTTCTAAAATAGAACAGCTAAAAGTGACCTTGCCTCTATAGTAACAATTTTACATGAAGCCAAATGTGTAAAAGAAGACAGTAATTGGAAATCGTCTGCAAAAAATCAGCATTGAAATCAACACTTCTGGGAGTGTCAATCTTATGGATCCTTAAAACAGTGTTAAACTAAAAAGCAAATATTTAACATACTGCAGGTTACCAGTTTATAGATGTGTGTCTGCATTTGTTTTTTTTTGTTTTTTTAGGCTTTCTTTCCTTTATTTTCATGTGGCGATCCAGCCAGTGAGTCTGTTGTTTTTCAACAGAACAAGCTCTCCTACAAGGTAGCAATTAGAGGGCCGAGGCAGACCATTTGTTACTGACAGGGGCTCTTACCATGATCAGTTTTTATTTATTTATTTAATTAAAAACTTTACCCCAAAAGGAAAAACGGTTGCTATAACTGCTTGTGTAATTGCAGTGTGAATTGGAGTTTGGCTTCAATTTGTTAGTGTATGTAAATCTGCTCATCCATCTCACACTCCCCTCCCCAATACTGACAATACTGCTCTCTGCTGTGCCCTCTGTGCTCCTTCATCCAGAGTGTAGGCACTTGAACACAGGAGTTACTCCCCTCCCCCATCCTGACAATGCTGCTGTCTGCTGTGCCCCCTGTGCTCCTTCATCCAGAGTGTAGGCACTTGAACACAGGAGTTACTCCCCTCCCCCATGCTGACAATGCTGCTGTCTGCTGTGCCCCCTGTGCTCCTTCATCCAGAGTGTAGGCACTTGAACACAGGAGTTACTCCCCTCCCCCATGCTGACAATGCTGCTGTCTGCTGTGCCCCCTGTGCTCCTTCATCCAGAGTGTAGGCACTTGAACACAGGAGTTACTCCCCTCCCCCATGCTGACAATGCTGCTGTCTGCTGTGCCCCCTGTGCTCCTTCATCCAGAGTGTAGGCACTTGAACACAGGAGTTACTCCCCTCCCCCATGCTGACAATACTGCTGTCTACTGTGCCCCCCGTGCTCCTTCATCCAGAGTGTAGGCACTTGAACACAGGAGTTACTCCCCTCCCCCATGCTGACAATACTGCTGTCTGCTGTGCCCCCTGTGCTCCTTCATTTAGAGTGTAGGCACTTGAACACAGGAGTTACTCCCCTCCCCCATGCTGACAATACTGCTGTCTGCTGTGCCCCCTGTGCTCCTTCATCCAGAGTGTAGGCACTTGAACACAGGAGTTACTCCCCTCCCCCATGCTGACAATACTGCTGTCTGCTGTGCCCCCTGTGCTCCTTCATCCAGAGTGTAGGCACTTGAACACAGGAGTTACTCCCCTCCCCCATGCTGACAATACTGCTGTCTGCTGTGCCCCCTGTGCTCCTTCATCCAGAGTGTAGGCACTTGAACACAGGAGTTACTCCCCTCCCCCTTACTGACAATACTGTTGTCTGCTGTGCCCCCTGTGCTCCTTCATCTAGAGTGTAGGCTCTTGAACACAGGAGTTACTCCCCTCCCCCTTACTGACAATACTGCTGTCTGCTGTGCCCCCTGTGCTCCTTCATCCAGAGTGTAGGCTCTTGAACACAGGAGTTACTCCCCTCCAACTTACTGACAATACTGCTGTCTGCTGTGCCCCCTGTGCTCCTTCATCCAGAGTGTAGGCACTTGAACACAGGAGTTACTCCCCTCCCCCATGCTGACAATACTGCTGTCTGCTGTGCCCCCTGTGCTCCTTCATCTAGAGTGTAGGCTCTTGAACACAGGAGTTACTCCCCTCCCCCTTACTGACAATACTGTTGTCTGCTGTGCCCCCTGTGCTCCTTCATCCAGAGTGTAGGCACTTGAACACAGGAGTTACTCCCCTCCCCCTTACTGACAATACTGTTGTCTGCTGTGCCCCCTGTGCTCCTTCATCCAGAGTGTAGGCACTTGAACACAGGGTGTGTTACTGGCCAGATCGCCAGGTAAAAACAGAGGGGAACAATCCTAAAAAACCAAATGCAGTTACCACACCCAAGGATTGGTAAACTGCAGTGTTTAACATTTTTATTTTTGAGTTCAATACCATTTACCAGCGCTCACTAGTTCCTCTTGCTAACCTCTTGGTCACTGCATTATTCTGTAATGGGTCGAGGTCAGCCAGGGGAACCAGTGAAGGGTATTGGGAACCCATAAGATCGACATTCCCGGAAAGGATTATTTTTTTCCTATAGACTCCAGTGCCTTTCTAAAGGTTAGAGTGCCATTTGATTGGAGGAGCAGCAGATAAGGTAAGTACCGTATTTACTGTTTTTCCTTTAGTTATTGCTTTATGTAAAATCATTACCATAGCAATAGGATTACTTTAATTCAGAGTCTTATCTAGAGACACCTTTAGAATCAGTAGACATTTTTTTTTAAGCTGTTTGCCTCAAATGTCATGGAACTTGTGAAGCTCCAAATCTCTTTATTAAAAGGCCCTTCTTATCGAAGTCAAGACATTTAAAAGTAATCCCTGCTGTAAAAAAAACCAAGTTGTTTTGCAATGACGGGAGAGAGAAATCATCTTTTACTTTCCCTGGTACCTTCAGAAACATCTAGACATCCTGCTCTCATGGAGACATCATCCTAAAGCCAAAAAATGATCAGACAGAACTGTTCATGCCCTGCTCATGATTTATTAATGTATAGGCAAAAGTCCTTACTACCTCGTAATTGCAACTGTAACCAGCAAAATACAGGCTGATGCAGCAAATACTTCCGGCTTCTAAAATCTATGCAGATGCTGGTATGTGAAAGAAGTAGATTGCTTTAGATTCATTTAATGACAGATACTGCTTTGTAAGAGGAATATACATTTTATTTAAAGGAAGATTCTGTTATCTAAAGAAAAAATTGCAGTGTGTGATGTGATAATATACTCTGAGCCATGCCATTCAAAACTGACAGTTAATTTTTTAATATCCTTTATTTATGAAAGTTACAAACACAGTGTGACGGGAGTCACTTTGGGAGGGGGGCCCATGGGACCTAATATTTTGTAGACATGTCTAGGAGATAGGTGGGGTGGGGGTTGTGGATTGTTTGGTGTTGTGTGGCTGTATCCCATTGATCTATTGTTTGTCTTGCTTGGGAACAAACTATTATGGGATGTATGTGTTTATGTGTATTAGCTTAGTGGGTGGGGGGGTGTCTCCAGCAGCCCTCCATCCTGATGGGACTGTTTGCTGGTGTGAAGTTTGAATACCTGTGTGTCTCTTGTTACTAAATGTAGATTGCCCCGCACTGTGTTATTATGCAGGGAGGGGGGACTGTCCCTTGAGTGTATGTATCTTGTATCTATGTTGAAATAAACTAGTCTACCTTCTGGATTACTTCAAGATTGGTGTTGTCTAATCTTGTATGGTCAGCTGTGGTGTCTGTTGTCGGACGGGGAAGCGGTATTCTAACGGAAGTACCCAAGCGCAGTCTGGGTCGGTTCCATTACACACGGGTAGTATACGAATCTCCAATAATGTAACAGTAACATTATGAGAAGGTGAATAATGAATCTTTGAACTCATCAAACATCCACATATACCTATTGCCAGATACATGCCATTGAGGAACCTACATTGATCCTGGTGTTACATGGTAGCAGTTCAGTTTTTTGGTAAATGATAGAGAATTAAACCAGACTGTTTCTTCTGTCTTGGAGACTGTGGCCATTATGAAGACTTTCCACCCACCCTACTGGATATTTTATTTTTACTTTATACTATAGAGAATGTAGTAAGAGGTGGTGGAGCACACAAATGTGTGTGAGAATACCTAACACTCCTGGGTGGTCAGGAACAGGATCAAGGATTATGGAAGGACAATCTCACAGTTGGAGTGTCCAATAATAAAATATAATATAAGGGGCCAGCATCTAAATAACACTAGGGGTCTCCAAAATTTCTAAATAAAGGGCCAGTTTACTGTCCTTCATACTTTAGGAGGTCCAGATTGTGTCCAGTGGGAGTAGAAATTGACCCAGCATTAGTGGAAGTAGACAATGTCTCAGGCTTAGAGGTCAGTGGCAGTGAAAAAATTACATAGCTCCTGTCTTCTGAAAGAAGAGGAAAAAAAACAATTATTGGTATTAATTGGAGTAATAGTGTCCTATTGTTGGTGTCAGTGAGAGGAAGAGTGCCCAGTCGTTTATATCAGTGGGAGGAATGATGCCCCATGGTTGGCATCAGTGGAAGGAACAGTACCCCATTATTGGTGTCAGTGGAATGAATAGTGCCCCATTGTTGGTGTCAATGAAAGGAATGGTGCCCCTTTGTTAGCGTCAGTGGAAGGAATGGTACCTCTTTGTTGATGTCAGTGGGAGGCATATTGCCTCAAATCAGTGTGAGGGATTATGCTCAAGTGCTGGATAAAGGCAAGCATATTGATAAACTATCACTTTAGTGTGCCATTACCCTTTAAACAGCTTCGGCACAGTGGTCATCAAGGCCTATATTATATGTCAAGTAACATCTTTCATGAAAGATTTCCATCTTTCAGGTTGCCTAACTCCGCTATGAACTAACTCATGGCCACTTTTTTTAAATATATGCACATCTCGTAATGTATAATTCATACTGTTTGTATTTGAGCCTCACAGCAATTAAAGTATCTAGCCCATATTCAGCTGATAGCATCAGATATCAGAACTGCCAGGAAAGAAAAATGTGTTCATTATTATTTTGTTCATTCATCCGTGCATTAAAAATTACACAAGAGTGCATACAATGCACATGATGGATAGAGTTAATTTTAAGAGAGCGCTTAAAGTACATCAAAAGGCTGGGTGACAGTTTAAACAGGTCTCAAATCCTTTTAATATTTGAGGCAAGAGCCTTAAAAAATTAACAAAAAAACTTATTTTACCTCCATTGAGTCAGCCAAATCCTCCTTTATATGTGTCTTAAACACTCCCCCTCCCATTAACTGCAGTAAAACTGGTAGTGCTTCAGGCTCAGAGTCAGTTTTGCCATCTCAGAAAGCAGTAAGCAGGGTTAGGTGTGGCCTGATGCTTATTGACCTGCTACAGACTTGTGAATAGACAGGTGTGACAATGCTGATTGCAATATCCCATGCAGCATCTTCTCATCCCATTGTAGTAAAAGCTCCAATAGCCTACATGAAGGATGATGCTACTTTGATTTAATTAGCAGTGCAGCAATGTTGTCACCCCCACCCCCCCATGATCAGAGGCTGTGTGATGTGATGCTAAGGAGGCTAAGGAAAACCCTCAATAAGTGCTGCAGATATTTTTCTTCTTTTTTCTATGGGAGGCCATATTTCTACTATACAGCAGGAACCATTCAAACACTGGCCAATAAGACCATGATAATCACAAAGCAGGGAGCTTAGAGACTTTCATGGTAGCTATAGCAGCTCCAGGTCAGTCATCCCACTATTCAGACTCTCAGATTGCTTTCTCATTCCCACCACAAAACAGCATGGTCAATAGTGACCCGCTATTGTTAAATACTTTGCCAGAGAAGGTTGACTAGGGGAGGAGAAATTAAGTAAACCATCCACCACCATACAATGTAATAAGGACTCCTTTTCCCCATCAATCAAGGGACCCTCAGGAGATGTGCCTTAGGCCACACTAAGGTGTCCATTTATGAACCAGCAGTAATAGATCGCTGCTCAGTTCTCCAGCATTCTCGGAGAACACAGTTCTCCTGTGAATGCCGTTTATGAAGCATACGTAGATCAGTTCTCCAAACGAAGGGAGAACGGTCTACAAACGCTGGAAAACGGCTGATTTTACTATAATCTCGCGAGATTACAGTAAAAGATCAGTTTACTAAGCAGAGGTAAATTATCTCTGCTTAGTTTGCGGTCCCTCCGATTCTCCAGCTCTGGGCTGGAGAATCTGGAGGGAGAACACAGATCTCCAGAGAAGGGCTGAACATATTCTCCTGGGTGTCATAAACTGTGAATGACCAGAGAATAGCTGTGATCCTCTGAATCTCAGCTATTCTGTGTGTTATAAACGGACACCTAAATCCCAATAACATCAACTCCATGTAGATATGCTATAGTGCCAAAAGTATTAGGACACCTGCCTTTACACGTACATGAACTTTAATGGCATCCCAGTCTTAGTCCATTGGGTTCAATTTTGAGTTGCCCACCCTTTGCAGCTATAACAGCTTCACCTCTTCTGGGAAGGCTGTCCACAAGGTTTAGGAGTGTGTCTATGGGAATGTTTGACCATTCTTCCAGAAGCGCATTTGTGAGGTCAGGCACTGATGTCGGATGAGAAGGCCTGGCTCGCAGTCTCCGCTCTAATTCATCCCAAAGGTGTTCTATCGGGTCGAGGTCAGGACTCTGTGTAGGCCAGTCAAGTTCCTCCACCCCAAACTCGCTCATCCATGTTTTTATGGACCTTGCTTTGTGCACTGGTGTGCAGTCATGTTGAAACAGGAAGGGGCCATCCCCAAATTCTTCCCACAAAGTTGGGGGCATGAAATTATCCAAAATGTCTTGTATGCTGACACCTTAAGAGTTCCCTTCACTTGAACTAAGGGGCCAAGCCCAACCCCTGAAAAACAACCCCACACCATATTCCCCTCCCCACCAAACTTTACATTTGACACAATGCAGTCAGGCAAGTACCGTTCTCCTGGCAACTGCCATACCCAGATACATCCATCAGATTGCCAGACAGAGAAGCATGATTCATCAGTACTAGAGTCCAGGGGCGGTGTGTTTTACACCACTGCATCCGACGCTTTGCATTGAACTTGGTGATGTAAGGCTCGGATGCAGCTGCTCAGCCATGGAAACCCATTCCATGAAGCTCTCTACGCACTGTTGCTGCGCTAATCTGAAGGTCGCACAAAGTTAGCAGGTCTTTAGCTATTGACTCTGCAGACAGTTGCGGACTTCTCCGCACTATGCGCTTTAGCATGCGCTGACCCCACTCTGTCATGTTATGTGGCCTACCACTTGGTGCCTGTGTTTCTGTTGTTTCCAGTTGCTTCCACTTTATTATAGTACCACTAACAGTTGACTGTGGAATATTTAGTAGCAAGAAAATTTCACAGATGGACTTATTGCAGAGGTGACAACCTATCATGGTACCACGCTTGGATTCAATGAGCTCCTGAGAGCGACCCATTCTTTCACAAATGTTTGTAGAAGCAGTCTGCATGTCTATGTGCTTGATTGTATACACCTGTGGCCATGGAAGTCATTGGAACACCTGAATCCAATGATTTGGAGGAGTGTCCCAATACTTTTGGCAATATAGTGTAGGACCATGGTCACAATTAAAACTAGAACCTGTGCTGTGGAAAATACAAGTAAGCAATACTAATCAATGAGAAAAATTCCCTGACAAGTTCTCTGGTCATCTCCTTTTACATGAAAGTGTATATATAGGAAAAATTTATTTTTTTTCTATAATGGGATAAAGTAGGTAAAGGGGTAAATCCCCTACCAGGAAACGTTTGCTATCAGCTGTTGTGGAGATTTCCTTTTATTTCTTGTCTTACAGACCCAAGAGAAAGCGAGAAATCTCTTGAAAGTGAGGTGATCGTCCTTGTTAGTTTTCCTAGGAAGAGAAGTCCCCACTTGAAGATTACCCCATCAACTCTTGTTCTGATGAAACTGTAAAATTTTGAATTTGAAATCTCCTTCTGTCTCATTGATAATAGTCACCAGGACCATTACAGAGAATAAATCTACCAAGCGGGAACAGAAACTGCAGTTTTTACAAAGCAGGATTGTTTTCATCATTCTATAAATTTACAGCCAAGTTTTTGTGATACTGAGATGCTAATCACTTTTTCATATCATCTTTGTTTCAAGAGTGTGAAATTCAAGTGGGCTGTGAAGCAAAAAACAAAGAAAGGCAGGTGTTGGATGAGCAGCTACGGTTTACGAAGCAGAAAAAGAGTGAAAAAGACATGCTAATAAGTGAAAATGAGCACTAATTTATAATGCTTCTTTACTCTCTGTCATAATGAACCCTATTAATACTTTGCTGTATCTTGGATACTGAATGTTAGCAAAGCCAGGCATAGGCGGGTCAAATCCCAGCTGGTTCAGCAGGGACTGGCCAAGATTTGATCATCTATGGGCAGGCTTTTTTTTCCACCATGGGTGACAAATTGCATAATATATAGCCTGCATTATTAGGACAATTAAATAAGGTCAGTCATTTTAGAGGCATAGTCCACCATTTGTAAACATAAAAAAATCCATTCAAATTAAAAACATACATTTTGTGCAACTTACAAAGGAGAGATGGAAGCACACACTGAAAGCTGGTCAATTTTAACCCCTTCATGCCAAAGGGTAAAACAAATCTAAATGCCTAAGCAGGGGTGGACTGACCATTTGGAAACTCGGGCACTGCCCGAGGGCCCGAGGTCAGTAGGGGGCCCCATGAGATGCCCCTGGTACCTTTTTCATAGCCTTTTTTGAGTTTGGGCAAGGACACAGGGGCCCCATGATCCCCTATTACCCGGGGGCCCGATGAGTTGTCAGTCTCCTGTTTCATAGCTGATCCTAGTTCTGAGTGAAATCTGTATGCCTTATCTTTTAATATGAACAATATTTCTCTATCCCTGTCTTGATGTGTGACTAGTGGACTTCATAGTTCTGACCCAACTTCTTATCTGATTTATCCCTTGACACTGCTGTCAACCAGATGACCTAATCCTTGACTATTGTCTATCTTTACTGTCTTCCTTTTAGGCATTGACCTTGGCCCTTGTAGATACTGTTAGCTTTAACATAAAAAATTGAGGGAACCAAGAGTACTACATAATCAAATAAACCTTTGTCTAAGCACAATTTTGCAATGTTGACATGTGTTAGTAAAATCGTACATATCATCACAACTACTTTGTAGATCCAGGTGAATTATACCTTGTTTTTTTCCAGACAAATTGGGCTTTCATTTGGTGGTAAATGGTAATGGATATCTCCTGATTTTTTTTTTATTATCAAAGGAAAACTGGCCCAAAATAGTAAACAAAAATATTTTTTTTATTTAGCTGTGTGTTTCTTGTTACTACCATAACCTACCACCAAAGAACACCCCAAAATAAATTATCCAGCTCTTGACAATCACATAGATACCATATATATGTATGTTATTTGTTGTTTGTACCCATAGTACAGCCCAGAAACAATAGTGTGCATATTGTTTTTGTCTTTTTTTTATTTTTTTTTTACCTAATACACACTGACACTAACATTGACACTGATACCATTTTTTTTAAAATCCTGACCTTTGACCCTGACCTTGACCCAAACACTAACCCTGGCACTGAACTAGATCAAACCTCGATCTATGTATTTTTTTCTTTATTTTTTCTTTTCTTTTTTAATATTTATTTATGTTTTTTTTTTCTTTACAAACATTGTTTTCCCCTCTATGCCAGGAGTTAGAGCCTGGAACAGTGCTAGGTGTTCGATTGGGGTTCAATAAATTATGTGCATTTATTACATTTTTGCATTGAAGGCTGCAGAGCATATTCACCATGATCAGTTATTTTTGGGTGCAATGCACAGACTCTTGCATAGTCCACATCTCATACGAAGGTGTGGACCTACTGTTATAGGGTTGGAGGAGGTAAACAGTAAAACTACCAGTGTGGTGATGCCACTGCACTTGTGCCGATGTGATCTATGAATCACTTATTAAGTGACTGTAATATAAAACCAACACCATGTCTCCATTTAGGTGTTTCTTGACAATAACTGAATGACTAGTTATATGATGAAGATCTAACTATGTCTACCAATGTTTCAGAAGATTTCTCTCTCTGGCTATATGCAGGTATCAAACACTTCTTTTCTCTAGTCACATCATGTTGTATAGCAACAGCATTTGACGAATGACACGTTGAACAAAATGAATGCAATTATACAGCATGCAGATGTGCCAGATTGCTATGAATAGAATTACTAAGCTGCACCATTAGCTAATGTTTAATAATCACACAAGCCTTATTTATGGGAATACATTTAAAGCTCAATATGCATGAAATGACCCTTTTTCTGATAGGACAAAATATCAGATATTTGCATTTTAGTAAAAAAAAAAAAAAATCCTACCTTTACAGTTTATTTCCTTCTGACCTGGGAGAAATTTTGTAACTTGTTTTTCTGGGAGACATACAGTATTTCTGGTCTTATCTTTATAATTTACTGCATAGTTTTCACGTATTGGTAAATTAACAGACTGCTATTAAAGCGTATATAAGCCCAAAAAATAAAATTTGAATATATTGCAGTTTATTAGTCCTTAGATATGTTGGCTGCATTAGTTTTTATTTTTTCCCCCCTTTTATTTACACTTGGTAATCCAGCAAATAGAGAAGAACTTTGGGTTCTGACCTAAGTAGAGTTCATTCCTAACTTTGCCTCCTCAACGTTCCGTGAACGGGTGAACTAAATGGGATGTATTCTGGCTCACCCACTGGACGTGTTACAATGTGCCACTGATGTCCTAGCAACCACTGACACATGTTAACAAGACCCTTTATAGGTATACAAAAGCGTGGAGATAGTGGCTGACAAATATGGCCATGTGGGGAACAGACCCTGTCTTTATCAACATTGGCAAGGTATCTTCTTCATGTTGAAGGCATGTGGCCTAGTATGGTTCTCCGCCTTTCCAGGCAAGCCAAATTGCATGCTCAGATGAGAATTTGGTATGGATATTGGAAGGACCTCCACAGCAGTCCATTCATTTAAATTTTTAAGGGACCTCACAGTTTTATGTATGTATGTATGTATGTATGTATTTATTATGTGTGTGTGTGTGTGTGTGTGTGTGGGGGGGGGGGGGTTCCACCATAAAAGCCATGACAGATCCTCATCAAAACTAAGCATTCTGGTTTAAATTTTGGGTTGTCCTACAATTTTTTGCTGCATGATGTACTACAGTGAAAGTGCCATTTTTGAAATGATTAAACAAAGATGCCAGTAATTTATTTTTCCCTGCAGGCTTTTTTTTTTGTAACAAACCCTCCTCCAAAAGCTGATTACAGGACCCAGGTCCTTTACTCTTAAGGACCTAATATGTATTTTGGAGGGGTCCCCTTAAAAATAAAACAAACAAAAAAAGACAAGCTACCAGGGAAATGTAATTTACTGGCAATTTAAATGTAATTTTTGTTTCATTGTAAATGTCATTTTTGCTGTAGTACATTGTAATCATTGTACAGGTATGCACTTCATGAGCAGAGTTAGGGAATCCCCGAGCATGTTATGTAAAGGACATTCTTAAAATCACTGCTCTCTGCTAAAAGGTGTTGTTTTCTTCTGCATTTTTTCTCATTGGTACACATTCCGCATTACAGTGCCCAGTCCTCATGCTGTTTGACAATTACTTGGTTATTAGCTTCAAAAATGGCCAGAACTGATTTGAAAAATTCAGCTCCTATTCACATCATCGGGGTTTGGATTAACCGAACTTCAGCACAGTTTGGCGAACCTCCCACAGACTGAACCCAGGTACATTTTGCTCATTCCTACCTGTGAATACCACACTTTAGGGTCTATTTAGGTAACATTTGTTGCATGAATGAGAGACTAATGCCTGTATCATCAGTTCCATCTAGCGGCCAAAACACAGTATAGTTGTCTGGAAGGCATCAATGAGCAAACTATACTACATTTTGGCCACTAGATGGAGCTGATGGTGCAGGAATTAATCTCTTAGAGAAACAGTGAGATATTGTTCAGCTTACACCAGGGGTGGGCAACCTTAAAACGCTATTAAAGGTTTTTTTTTTAAATAACAAACATGTCATACCTTCTGTGTATGTAGTGGATCCTCCTCTTCCCCCGCAGGATCTCCTGGCTCCTCCTTTCTGTCGGGTGACCCCACAGCAAGCAGCTTGCTATGGGGGCACCCGCTGCTCCATGTGTCCATTCACACACGGAGCCGCGGCTTGGCCCAGCCTCTTCTCTCTCCTCATTGGCTGACTGGTTGTGATTGACAGCAAAAGGAGCCAATAGCTCCCTTTGCTGTCTCAGCCAATGAGGAGGTAGAGACCTGAGACAGCCGAGGCTGTTGTGCACATCACTGGATCTCGATGGGGCTCAGGTAAGTATTGAGGGGGCTGGGGGCACTGCTGCATAAAGGTTTTTCACATTCATGCATAAAATGCATGAAGGTAAAAAACCTTGAGCCTTTGCAATCGCTTTAAAGAGGTGGAGATCTATGTTAACTACATGGGAGAATACAAAGATCACCAAGCACAGTATTACCCAGCGCTGCCTCCTCAGACCTAATTTAAACATTTAATTACCATACTACGACAACCATGGGTTTAAACCAGATGGTGAGAAGGCAACATATCTCCTCTTCACAACCTGTCAAACACACTGGGATCGCTTTTTAGAGAAGCAGCAGTGGCTGCTACACTTGTGAACAAGCCCTTAGTTTAATTCGGCAATGGCACCCTCAGGGCTCATTCATGTGCAAAGTTGGGGGGGTTCTAAAATCCTGAGGTTGAGTTGCAGTTTTACCACACCTAATCCCTACCCTCTTTAGCTGCTGAGGCAGCAGCCAAAGATGTACACATGCCAAAGCAAGAATTAAACCCTCTGTTGCTTTTGGTGGGTGTTACCGCCTGCCAATCGCGACCCATTCAGGTAAATGGAGCCACTCAGCATACGCCTGGCAACTGTATACTTCTGCAGGGTCCAAGAGGTTAAAGCAGGTGGTAAGAAAGCAACACATCACTGCCTGCTTTAACCTCTTCTTTTCTGTACTGCACAAGGTTGCTGGGCACTTGCAGAGCGGTCTCATTCACTGGAATGGGTCATGCTGGACAGATACTATACCTATCAACCATGACAGGGTGTATATCTCCTGCTGTGACATGTGTACACCCCTGGCCCCTGCAGCTAAAAGGGGTGCGGTTGGGGAGAGGGTAGTAAAAACACTCCTTAACTATGAGGTTTTACCGCCCCCTAAACTGCATATATAAATAAACCCTTACTGTTCTGAGCCCCGTATAAGGCTGCTTTCACATGGATGTGCTGCAGTTTACCCACACCACGTGTGCAGCGCCATACATCTGTGACTTTCCTGGGTTAGCTGCACTTTGCCGTAGACTTCTATTATATCCTGCAGGTGTAGTGCACTTTCTTGCATTCAGGAGTTTTGTTGTGCTTTCAAAAAGTACACCAAACCTGCAAGATATAAAAGAAGTCTATGGTTAAGTGCAACAAACCTGAGAGAAACTGCAGGTACACTGCACTGCACCCGTGGTGTGGGTAAACCACAGCACATCAATGTGAAAGCAGCCCTATAGTATAATGCCCAGTGTATGGCTTCACACTGACCTGAAGATCTCTTCTTTCCTGCTGCTGGCACCACTCTGGAGACTGGGATAAGCCGGGATAAGAGGTGGAGTGCAGTTGGTATGACTCCGCATGGGACAGGAGCCAGCACTACAGAGGAGGCATCGGCTTATGCAGCTCTTGCTCCCTACTACAGCTCCAACTTTACATGTAGTCCCCCTGCATTGCACTCTGTTCGATGCTCTAGGATGGCGGGTCAGCAAGCCCAGACCATGATCTACCAGTCACCTGATCACAATCATTTGGTAAATCAAGATCTACAGGTTACACAAATGCTTCTGACATTCATGAAACTAATGTTTTATAAATCAACCTCTATCGATCCTTTTAAGTCTACTCTTCTTTCTTCACTCTCTTCAATCTATAAAAGCATGTATGGTTGTCACACAGGCTGGTCTTTTACCGGCAGAAGAAACCACAGCATACAGCAGGTGACCAGGCATCTGGCATTGCCAGAATTCCAGTCATTCTAATTATTTATTTTTTTCTGTTTCTAAGCTTTAATAATGCAGAGATTCTATCACTAGACCCTCCTTAAATTATAATGAACTGAGTACCTTTGTGAATTTCTGCAACCTCTGAGCAGCAAAGGATTTTTGATGCATTTAGGATGAATGGAGAGAGCTTCTCACATGGCAGAGTGTTTCCTGCCAATACTGTGACTGTGTCATGTCAACCCTCCATTTAAGACACACTTGCGGCAGGCAATAAATCCTGGGTATAGTATTTCTGTGGAGTCAGCAGGGGGTCGATATAAAACCTATTGAAAAGCTATTCCTTCTGTCTTTAATTTCATGCTCAGCCAGTATCCGATCACTTGCTGGCTTGAGATCACAGCACAACTGTTCTATGCAATGACTACAACATATTGTTTGATTTCTAAATGGGTATCTCCATCAGCAATTCTATTAAGGCATAAAGGAATTATACATTTTACAGTTTCCCATGTATGGAAATCACCATCTTTCATTTTGGTATGGGTTAAGTATGTTAACTACACTGAGGCCAATCATATACAAACTGAGATATGCAAGAAATGCATCATTCTAGAGCATTGTTGGTCACAGTCTAGAATGACTTGCAACCATCCGGGATTGTATTAGTGTATGTATAACTAGGATAGATACAGTATGTAGAGTTAAAACCTTGTCCAGTAATTATTAGTTTGTCTGTGTAACATTGGGAAAATGTTACTTTATATTCCGTCCTGGAGACAAAACAGGAAGTGAGAGGAAATTCTCCTCTTAGACAATTGTCCTTGGAAAAGGTTTCCCCATTGGAAGATTTCCCCTACACTCACTTTCCCTGTAGGTGACAAGAGTCACTAATATAGTGGTGAATATCCTCAGTCTCTTGGGATACAGACAATAATAACAAAATTGACAGATTGTTTAACCCTTCCTCAATCTTTCCAAAAATAAAAAAAAATGTTTTGCCTAGATATACACATTAACTCCTTAGTGAGTATGCACACTTCTTTCAAAATATGGCTTTTTAAACAACTACAAGAGGGTGAAGTGGGTTTCCAGGTAGGTGACCACAAAGATGGCTTTTAAGGCCAGCAAGAGTCTCATGGTTTACAGGTTAAAGCAGTGATGAAGAGTTTAAAAACTCTTTCAATCCGTGGCATCATAAAATGTTGTGAAAAAGGTAAAAACAACATATAAAAGGATATGAATGAAGAAAACAGAGAAGTAGGGCACCTAGATCATGTCATGATTGGAATGGAGACAAAAATAGAAAAAGTAGGAAGGGGTGATGAGAAATGTGGGGAAGAAAGGGAAAAAGAGAGCATAAAGGACCACAGGCGTGCAAAGAGCAGGAGCGACACAGTGGAAGTTGGGGTTGTGGGAGGAGGAAGACCAACTGAAGGAGGACGGATTCTGTGTGGTGCTCAGAAAGTACCTGCGTGAAACTTAGAGGAACTCTCGGGGAAATTGATAATAGTCTATCCATGGGAACCAGATTTTGAGGAAAGTTTTTGGACATCATTCAGGGTGGTCATCATCCGTTCCTGTATCTTAGTATCTTTACTACTCAATGGCTCTACTAAGTGTACCCTTTAATGGTATATTTTATATAACTTTCTTATATGTTATGCCCAGAACTAAAAAATATACATATTTAAAGCGTTAAGTAAAAATTAACTATTTCATTTGAAGCAGATGATTAATTTAGTTTCATAGACTTCATGTCTTAAGAGATGAAATGTGTAGGGTGGGACTCATGGTTTACAGGTTAAAGTGGTGAGGTAAGATCAAAAGCTCTCAGGGAGCTTGCAATTGGTAGCATGAGTAAACTTTGTGAAAAAGGGAAAAACAACATATGCAAAGGATATGAATGAAGAAAACAGAGCAGAAGGACACTTATACCATTTTATGATTGAAATGGAGACAAAGACAGAAAAAGTAGAGAGATGAGGAGAAATGAGGAGAAATGAGGAGGAGAGAGGGAAAAAGAGAGGATAAAGGACCACAGATGTGAGAGAGGCATGGTGGAGGTTGCGGTTATGGGAGGAGAAAGCCCAGCTGAAGGAGCATGGATTCTGTGTGGTGCTCACAAAATACCTGAGCAAAAAGAAGAGGAGCTCTCTAGCAAGTTGAAAAAGTCTATCAAAGGGAACTAGCTCTTGAAGAAGGTTGTTTGGGCATCAGTGAGGGGTGGGCATCATTCTTTCTTGTATCATGGTACCCATGATCCTCTGTTTGACTTCCACAAAGTATACTGCCATGTCTTAGTCTGCTGCATGGCCAGAAATATAAAGGACAGGAGCAGGGGCAGACTGACCATTTGGAAACTCGGGCACTGTCCGAGGGTCAGTAGGGGGCCCCATAAGATGCCCCTGGTACCTTTTTCATAGGCTTTTTTGAGTTTGGGCAAGGACACAGGGGCCCCATGATCCCCTATTGCCCGGGGGCCCCATGAGTTATCAGTCCACCCCTGGACAGGAGCCTACATTTATATCTAGTCAATGAGGTATAGATCTATATAGTAGGGCTTTCCAGGAGTTCTTGGAAAGAAAGGCAATTGTAGACCCTAATCAACTGTTTCTATGTGAAGGAGCCCCCCCCAAGAAAAATTGGTGAAGCATAATAGGATCAGAAGCCAAAAAGAGTAGCTTTTAGGGGCTTTCACCTAGATTAAAGTGTTAGATTAACATTTAGCTGCTGCTATCCAGATTTGGTTCCACACTGGAAGGTTCAGTGTTTCCTCAATATCTGATTCCCATTTTATCATGTATGAAAGCTTTTTGCAATTAGATGGGAAAATTAATGTGAGATAGAGTTGGGAAATTAAACCTGTGAGGGCAGGGTCTTGGACGCAGCAATTGCCATAAAAATTAGAGAATGGAGGTGGTGGCACCAACTTTGGTGAGTGTAAAGATGAAATGGTAGATGCGGAGATAGTAAAAGGTTTCTGTCAGTGGCATTTACCATTTGTGGTATACGTATTAGAGGGATTTAATACCATCTATAGTAAGCAAGTTATATAAAAATTGTACTCCTTTAAACGTCCCACATATAGGTGTAGCCTGCAGCACATTTTACAACAGGTTGGATAATATTTGTAAGACAAGCAGTTGCTCTCACAAAAAGCTTTTTGTGCTTTTACATTGCTTGAAGACACAACAATGGTATAGGGGCAAATGCCAGAGACTGGAGGGTGATAGATGCTTTTTCAAAATTGGAAGCCATATATATAGGGATACAATATAGGGATACACAACACCTTCATTAAAATTCTATCATGTATTAGTTCAGATATCCAGGGTATTCTGTGGACACCAAATCATTTTTGTTAGATTTAATGCATAGGATTTGTACAGGTTCTGAGACTGACATATCTCTCACAGGTGAGATGGTGAAGAGCAGACATCTGCTAATTATCTCACCTAGTCACAGGCAGCCAGCTCCTGCATAAATCATATGTGTCCTTGATTGCAGGGACAAAATGCATACACATCCCAAATATGTCACAAGGTGACCTCAAGCTACAATGCTGCTTGAGATCTATTAAAACCATAGTGGAAACAATGCATTTGTAGAAACCTCCAAGTACATAACAGATAATACAAAGAACAGCTTTAGCTTCTCTCTAATATAATGATGTCCGTGTTATTTTTTTACATTATTTTGAAGAGAAACACAGTGACATTATGGAAACACTGAGGATAATTGATCAAATATCTATACTAAATATCCCTACCCTTTAATAGTATATTTTTTTATAATTATGTTCTATTTATGCTCCGGACTAAAAACGTTTAAATACTATTTAATATGTTACATAAATATGGACTATTGCATATGAGGCAGCTGATTATTTTAGTGACATCTAAGATGTGAAAAGAGTAGGGTGGGACCTGTTTGACGTCATCGCGCTGATCATGTGTTGCGGCTTGGTGCTCTGGGACACTCATGGTGGTTCACACTGTAAGAATCCGGGGTTGACTGCTGAGGATTATACACATGAGAGCACAAATAGTACTGTCTATGCATTTATTCAAATATATTTTTTTAGTGGGATGAGTTTTTTTAGCTGTTTTTATTATAGTTTATTTACAGTATAAAGTGTCTTTGTTTTCATTAAGCGTACTGCACTTTATATGGAAAGTTGAGAGCCTATTGGTTGGGATTATCAGAAGTTTATGTTGTTTCTTCTGAGAGAAAGGAGACCTTGACCAGCCTATAATTTGGAGGTCAAGTAGGTTTGCTGAGTGTTTGTCCAGGAAGTGGAGGGTTGACATTAAACAATGTTTCCATGTGCACATTTTGGAGGCGACACCTATAATACAAAGAATCTGAGTCTTACAACTTACTTTGGTGATTTGCAAAATCTGGAAAAGATGCATAGGGCCGTTTATTGTAAATTGTTGTGTTCTATTGGTTTTACATTTATATTTGAATGTGTTGTATGGCATTTTTCCCATTTACAAGATTTAGTATAGTGCTACCTTATCAACTGACAATTTAATTTAGTTTAATATTTGAAGATATGCAGCTCACAGCTGAGTATATATTTATTTGCTTGCTCCTCATTGGGGCTTTATAGAATAATGGAAACATGACATGATAAGAGGGATGATGGAAGGAACATAAGTGATATTTCTGTGTATAAAAACTCTGGCATCTAGGGTGTGAATTTACATTTGTGTATGCACTATTAGGGGACACCACATTTAGGTATTCATATAAAAATTACTGTCTTCTGTTTGAAAACTGAAAGGGTAGTATGAGGTAGGGGAGCAATATTGCTATTGCTTGGCATAAAAATATTATTTTGCTAAACATTTTTTTTTATTATTATTATTATTACTTTTATTATTAATGGAAATAAAGTAATATTTGAAGCCCTGTGAAGTGGCTCTAAGCCTGTTTTTCTTTCTGAATAGATAATATTGAAATTCAGTTCCGTCTATTTGCTTGTTTTAAATAAAATCTGCACAGTAAGACCATTCAGTACTCAGACTGCTGTGAAGGTTCTTCATTATAGACTGCTTCCAAAGAATCCCAATAAATAGATGGACAAATAATATGAAATATTTAGCTGTACAGAATACCTTTTAGTTAAACATGGCTATTAGTGGCTGTAGGTCACAAGTATACATAAAAATACTCTTGTAGAAAGAAGCCATTCTGTAACAAATCTCACTACCCAGTCAATCACTGTTCAAGAATATAAAAATCAAATCACAACGAGTTAATTTACTGTGCCTAATTAACAAAGAAAATGGCTATGTTGGCAGCCTGCCAAAAAGGAAACATTCGCTTTCTCCTGCCAAGGCATTATAAACGGAAAGTTCTTTTTTCTTTATGGAGAAATTAACTCCTTTAAATGATATATCAAGTAAAATGTGGTATATTTAACTGTTAAATCAGTTTACAGTCTGAAATTAAGACATTAAATGTAGGTCAATATCTTATTTACACGCTGGCAGCAAATTTAGTAGTTAATGCTTGGAATCAGCATCAAGACAGTGTAGAGAAAGACTGTTCCTACATGTATCAGGGGGAGCAGTCTCCCTTTTGTACCCAAATCCCACTGTTCCTTTTTTAGCCGACGATCCTTCTTTTAGGTTTGATGCATAGATATACCAAAGAAACCTACCATTACACTAACAGCTGTGTTCATGTTTGTGTCAAATTTTACTCTATACATGAAATTAGTTTGTCATTGGTTTTCAAAGGCTGGTATAAAGAAAAAATAGTGATGACACACATCAGTTCATTTAGATTTTTCTGATTTTCTAACTCGCTCTAGGAATAATGATGGAAAGTGGCCTCTCTGGGATATATGAAAAAAAAATAAAGTAAAATGGGGTTATGGCAAGCGTGGGACATTTTTTTAAATAGAAATGGTTTTAAATTCATTGTATTTACATTTTATGAAGCTGGTGATATTTTTTTAAAGTTTTGTATATTTATTTTTTTAATTTTAAGTATACACTCTTTGTTATACAAATAAAGATGCTATACATGAAAAAGGATTCTTAGAGCACCACGAGTTATCTAAGAAAGGAACATAGTAGCTATTTGCCTTTTAATTTTTAGTCCTAGTCAGGGGCGGACTAACAATTCATGGGGCCCCTGGGCAATAGGGGATCATGGGGCCCCTGTGTCCTTGCCCAAACTCAAAAAAGCCTATGAAAAACTTACCAGTGGCATCTCATGGGGCCCCCTACTGACCCCATGCCCTCAGGCAGTGCCTGAGTTTCCAAATGGTCAGTCTGCCCCTGGTCCTAGTCATATTAAAGAAAGAAAATGAATATGCATACAAATATAGAACATAAATATACTGCACATTCCTTGTAAACTTTTTACCCCCCCCCCAAAAAAAAAATACTCCATAAGAGACTGGTAACACTACTTGCCTTGCCAGCCTTAGGAACAGACAAAAAACCAACATATACCTGTCCTTAGATGGCAATTAATGTACTCTGATTTTTAAAAATAAAGAATTAAATTTTCAAAATGCAAATTAGTAAATTATCTTTTCACATATAAAAATAGGCTACTGTATTAATAATAGCTTGTACTAACAGCAGCTCTTGTACTAATGTGCTGAATGTTTAGAAAGGTCCCTGTCATTCTCTAAGCCTTGATTTTACTTTTGTACTCAGTGCACTACCAAGCCTTTTAACATCTAAATCCAAAATGTTGACATAGAATTTTTCCCAAAGGAAACAAAATAATCAGAGCTTATAGTTACCTGGGTTTATATGCCAAGGATTATTAACTGATTCCATTTGTGGGATAGTAAGAGGGGATGCACCACAGTTCGATTCCACTAGTTCTCCCACGACTTGCACCTGGGAATTATTTCTCGATCTTAAGGCCAATTTCAACGGTGCGATAAGGTTGAACTGAACTCTAGAAAGGCATCCACTGAAGCCTGGGGTATTGTATGATTGGATCTCCTGGTCTATCGTGCCAGTCTCTGGAGACAAAGAACAAAATTGTTTTGTCAGCAAACAATTGCACTTAGAGGATCTACAAAAAAAGCCAGCTCACAAGTGGTCTGTCTTGTCTGGCATAAGGAGCGCATTCAGCTACATTATCCGCACTGCAGTGCTGATCAATATCTGCTGTTCAAGAACAAGGTTCAGATAAAGGTATAATTGGCAGGCACCTAAATAACAACAACCATACATCACATCTGTCAGCACTTGTTGAACACAGCTTCTGCGTCCATGATGGTAAACTGCTCACTTGGCAAATGCACATCTTATTCAGCATTGAGTTCCAGTATACAAGTATTTAGTTTTAATCAGTTCTTTACACAGTGGGGTTTAAAGTCTGAGCATATAAAGTAGAACACTCCAAGCCTCTGTTCTTGATCAAACCAGATGAAGTTTTATGAATTATTCTGGTACCACCATTTACTCAATAAATGACTTACTCAGGTGCAGATATAATCTCATATCTGATGATTTAGCAGAGAGGTAGATTAGGAACTACAGTTCACAGGCCTACCTGCTGTAGAAAAGAAATAAAAAGGGTGATGCTTGTACCAAACAATGAGGTGTTGCTTGTATGTGTTTCCTCCAACATAAGAAAAATGACACATGAAATATGGTTTCTATACCAACAATTCTAAGTTCCTTTGTTTTTTTTTCCAAATAATATACATATTGTACATAGGCATTTGGGCTATATTTTATGCTATTTGTATTACAATAACAGAGTTGTTGCTAGTGACAGGGAACAGTTTACAACAGTGACTCTGTAAAGCCATGGTCCCTAAAATGTGTCCCGCAGGCTGGATGCAGCCCTCTACTTGACTGACCCTATTCCCATTACTTCCACTGACACCAATAATGGAGTACTGTTCTTCTTAATGACACAAATGATAGGGTATTATTCCTCCCATTAACACCAATGATGAGGTGCTATTCCTCCAACTGGTATCAACAATGGGGCACTATTGCACCCACTGATATCAAGATGGGGAATTATTCCTTCCACGGGCACCAAAGATGGGGCACTATTCCACCCACTGACACCAACATTAGGGAATTATTCCTCCCAATGGCATCAAAATTGGGGCAATAATCTTCCCACTGGCACCAGTGATGGAAAACTATTACTGTTCCTCTTATTGACACCAAAGATGGGGTAATATTCCTCCCATTAACATCAATGATGAGGTGCTATTCCACCCACTGACACCACCAATGGGGGGCTGTTCCTCCTACTGGCACCAATGATGGGGTACTACTCCTTTCACTGGCACCAATGATGGGAAGTTATTTCTCTCATTAACACCAATGATAGATTGCTATTCCTTCAACTATCACCAACAATGGAGCACTGTTCCTGCCCTGACACCAACTATGGGGCACTATTTCTTCTACTGACACCAACAATTGATAACTATTCCTCCCACTGATGCCAACAATATGGGACCTTATTCCTCCTCTCACTAACTACTGTTATTTTTTTTACTCTTACTGTTCACCAGCACCAGGGTATTGTTTACTCCCACTGACCACTGATGCCAAGGCATTTTACACTCCACTAGCCACAGTCCAGGTCCCTTTAAGGTCTGGAGGACAGTGGCATGGCCCGTTGTTTAGAAAGCTTGAGGACCCCTGCTCTAAATTATTGAAAGCGCGTAGGAAGGTTTTCATTTCTTTGTTTAAGTTGAATTTGAAAAATTGTTGATGTTGGTTACTGCACATTATTGTACTCTGCAACATGTTACAAAATAAAGGCATTAACATGCTGAAATTGATTTACTTGCACAGTTCATCAATTTGTAAGAAAAGAATGGTAGCCCAAAGGAACAAGGCCTTTCAATTTTAATTCAGTTCACACAACGTCTAAGTGATTGCCAACCACAAGTCAATGGTAAAGTTCTTCCTTTTCCCATGCGTACACAATTAGAATGTTGTGCTGTGTTAGTCACTGGTAAAAGCAGAAAAGCTGTAGTTTAAGTGATAACATTTATTGTTTAAGTCTACAGTCAGGAAATTCTATCTAATAGAGTTTTGGACTGCATGGGGGGTGAGGATAGGGAAGGTGATAGAGCACTGGAGGTTTGTCTTTGGAGCTGAAAGTTGATAATTGCCTATTGAATTCCTGGGATTTGCCCTAGGGTGCTCAGGAAGAAAAAAAGTCACATGCAGGAACCTTGCCATGTTTACTTTCAATTTTTTAAAGAAGCGGTTAGAGCTAATAAATGTAAGGTTCACTTTTTAAATCCCTCCATCTTGCTGAAACACAGAGTAAAAAACTTGAAAAAAAAGATCTGAACAAGTAGTTACTATAGCATTTTCTTGTCACCTCTGGAGTGCTGACTCTTCCCTGTTGGCAGAAGGATCAAACCCCCCAGAAGTCATAGGAGAGATAAATATACTATCTATATTTTTTAGTTTAACGTTTACTCTGTGGGGGTGGTTTTTAAAAAGCAAACTATGCAAAGGTTTGTGTGATACAGAAAGGGCTGTGGATAAGGGGGTAACACCAGTCCGGCTGTATGGGGCCCACACCAGCAGGGGGGCCCAGGCAGCTGGGTGAATTGGACATGGGCAGAGATTGTGAGGGGCACTGCGAGGGGCAATTACTGCAACCGATCCCCTGTATGGCTCTCTCTGCAGCAGCTGAAATCCGGCTTCTTCTCCTCTCCCCCTCTCCACTGGCTTTCAGCTGCTGCAGAGAGAAATATACAGGGGATCAGTTCCAGCAATTTACCAGCCCATTCCTTTCCTGAATGAACATGAGTGATCAGTACCCATCACTCACTGTGTTCATGGTTTGTGGGGTCCTGTGAGGTTGACTGTAAGGGGCCCCGTGGTTTCTAATAGCAGCCCTGGATACATATATAGGAATATACTCTATTTTTTTCTAAATAAAAGTGTAATAAAACCACATGAACATGAAATCCTAAAGAAACCTTGTCACTAACCTAAAAACATAAAAGCATAGAAAAATCATGTATTTTAAATGCTTATTTTCAATGTTTTTCCTTTCCATAAATTACATTTAATATATTGCACTTCGCCTTTGAACTTTTAAAAAAAGATCTGTAGGGGGAACAAGTAGTAGCATTTTCTCATGATTTCTGGAGTGCTGACTCTTCTCTGTCGGCAAAAAGATCAAACTCCCCCCAGTAGTCATAGGAGAGAAATATACTATCTATATTTTTCCCTCCTACAGTTTTTTTTTTTAATGTTTACTCTGAGGGGGTGGTAATTAAAAAGCAAACTATGTAAAGATTTGTGTGATACAGATATAGGAATATACTCTATTTTTTGCTTAAATAAAAGTGTAATAAACCCACATCAATATTAAGTCCTAAAGAAACCCTGTCACTAACATAAAAATATTGCTGATAAAAGCACAGAAAAATCAAATATTTTAAATGCTTACTTTCAATGCTTTTCCTTTCCATGAATTATAGTTAATGTATTGCACTTTGCCTTTGAACTTGCTATAAAATTTGACTAGCCAGTTTCCTAGCACAGCTACCCTCCCTACTGGCACATCATAGTCGCCACTTCTTCTGAGAGTATCTAATTACTCTTTGTGCTGGCCAAGGTCCTCTGCCCATCTTTAAGCTTTAATATAGCTTCTGTGGATGGAGAAATAGGGAATACCATAGAGTGTCACTTAAGTGACAGCTTGGAGTCTGCTGGGGCTGCTGACATCATTTGCAAGATGGTCGCACCCAGTAGCAATCTTTTCAGGTATATAACATGCCATAAGTTGGTTGTAAAGGCAGATGATTTTTTTTACCGTAATGCATTCTATGCATTAATGTAAAAAACCTTCTGAGTGCAACTCCCCCCCAGCCCCACTTATACTTACCTGTGTCTGATTCTAGATCCAGCGATGTGCATGACAGCCGCTGCTCTACCGGGTCTCCCTCTCCTCATTGGCTCACACAGCAGCAGGAGCCATTCACTCTTAATGCTGTCAATCACAGCTAGTGAGCCAATGAGGAGAGAGTGGGAGGTGGGGCAGGACTGAGCCATGTTTGTGTGGGAATGGATAATGTTTTTTTACAGGAGCACAGCTCGGGAGAGAGCTTGAGTGCCCCCATAGCAAGAGGCTTGCTATTATGGACACTCGGTAGGGTGAGGAGCGAGGACTGCCAGTGGGGAACCCAAAAAAAAGGATTGGGCTGCTCTGTTTTTTTTAAATACTACTTTTAGAATCACTTTAAATACACATATAATCTTATAGGACTATCTTTGTTAAAGGATAAGTTTTCTAACATGTTACACATTATTCAGGGTGTAACATGTAACATGTTAGTGCTGCAGCTGCCTGGAAGCCTGGAAAGCATTGCACCCACGATCAGTGGATCATGGATGCTATGCAGGGCCTTTGCTGACTCTGTGGGGGAGTTTTACTAAAACTGGTGGAGCTGTGCTTCTAACTTCAGCTTGTTCAATTAAGCTTTGGCAATAAAGCCTGGAAGCTGATTGGTCTCTATGCAAAAGTGCACCTGATTTTGCACTTTAGTAAATAAACCCCAGTAAATGGAGAAATGGAGTTACTATGCCCCCCCATTCCACATATATGGTATGATTTCAATGGGACAATAGTATGGAAACTTCACACCTTCCAAATGAACTATTAGACATATGGTTGCTGCTCAAACAAGCCATTCACATTCAAGCAAAACAAAATACTAAGCACTGCTGGATGACATAAAAATTCAATAGTGTAATTACTACTAATTCATCATTGTACATTAGTTCTGTGGATAAAATAACAAAAATGCCTAATAATAATACACCTAACCAGGCAAAATGCACCAGTAATCTCAACATATGCTTTAAGAGGGAATACCTAACATTGGGGGTACCCCTCCCTAAGCACCAGTTCCTGGTGCTGAAAGGCATTGGGCTCTTCAGCATCTCTATTGACTAGAACAGAGTAGCAACAAAGAAGTGGAGGATTTGGGTGTTTCCTGTGACAACCTATAATAGTGTGAATATTGGAAATTACATATGGTGAGTGTTGGGCAAATGTACATGAAAATGTGTTTTATGTGTAGTGTGAATATTTTCTAGTGAATTTTGGTTGAACATTACAAGGATGTATGGCAAATTATACGACAAGTCCTTTAGAAATATCCCTGCATGCTTCCTATTCCCTATGGATGTATACATTCCTTTATGCTGGGAGGGCTGTGATTGCTACATACTAATATAAAAATAGGCAAAAATATCAAAAGAACAAATAGTCGGCATATGCACCAAATCTTTGTGTGGAGAAAATGTGCTCATGTATAGAGAGGGCACTCACTAATGGACCTTCTGCTCCAATTTGCATGGAGCAATGCACTTTTTTGTGTCGTTTTTTTCACATATAGTTGTTGTATGACATCTCTTTTAGTTAATGACTATCTAAACACCTATACATTTCTACAACGTATTGATAAATTCTGCTGTGCTATTATGCTGATGTCATGGCAACTAATGCAGCAAAGATAGGCAAGGTGATTTTGCCTGCTTAAATGCAGACCTCTTGCATGTAATTGTGGAGAGTGATCTTGACAGAATGAAACAGATCAAAGGCATTTGAAAGTGAAAGGCTGAAGCCAGGGTCGATAACTGGGTCTGGCTCCTCTGAAGCATGATGCCTTCTGACATTTGTTGAAATCAGTGGTGTGCCGCAGACAGGAACCAAAGAACCAGCCCACAACACCTCTTCCCTTGTCAAATTTCAATAAGTAAGAGTAATTTATCAATGTCATTTTATTTAGTACCTTACAGCAAAGCCAGAGAGTAAAGAGACATTAAGCACTGTTATTTAGGTAGCAAACCTAGTAATGATTATTGAGTGCTAGACACAGCTGACCAAGACACATACTTGTGTATGGTTAAATATGTCATTTAATATCTTTGTCTTTCAATAGATTACCTCTAAAAATGATGAAGTTTATTGTCAGTATTTTGCATATGGCATGGGATTTAATTGACAAAATAACCAATGAAGTGCTCATGATAAGACAAATCTAACTTAAAACATTTTAAAGGTTTTGTACGCTTTCAAATGTTTTTGTTGTTTTAACTAGGTATTAGTGTAGTTCTATTCCCTGTGCTGTTTGTTCACTGTACCTGGTAAAGATGGGCTCACATGTTGTGGCTACTATGTGAAGTGTCATGGCCAATTAATTCCTCTTTGTCCATGTATTAATTCAGCAAGCTTGTTCCTAGGGACAGGGAACACTTTGTTCTGGGTCACACAGGGGTTTATTTACTAAAGCTGGAGAGTCCAAAATCAGACTCCCTTCTGCATAGAAACCAATCAGCTTCCAGGTTTCATTGCCAAAGCTTCATTGAACAAGCTGATGTTAGAAGCTGATTGGTTTCTATGCAGAAGGGAGTCTGATTTTGGACTCTCCAGCTTTAGTAAATAAACCCCACAGTATCCAATGCATGGGCTATGGGAAAACTAAAGGGAACACTGATGCAAAGGCAAAGTGAGGGAGTCCCTGGTTATCACTAGGGCCACTAGAACTAATGTTCCTGTTGGAAGAGTTCCCTCTTATTGCTGTTTTGGGGACAGCCCAAAATGTTGGATTTTCTTTTACTTCAACAGGACAAAGAGTAAGGCTGAATCTCTATAATGGGAGAACAGACAGCAATACAAACCCAGCAGATGTACTAATGCCTCTTCACTCTATCCCAATTAAAAAAAAAAGTTTTGCCTTTAGTTATACTTTAAGGTAGGTTAAAAACATACAGTTTCCAATGCATGGGCTATGTGAGATGTAGGATAGGTAAGTAGTATTTTTTTGCCTAAGTAAAGGGTGCCTTCCAGCTAGCTACTATCCACCAATGTTGAGGATGGGGATTATTTTTCCAGTCATCCACTACAAACCAGTGCTACAATGCTTGGGGTGCTATAGCCCAGCCATCCAATTACTACCAATGCTGGAAGGTTATTGTTTAAGCCAGCCACTAACCACCTAGGGCTGGGAGTTATTGTTCCAGCCAGCCACTAACCACCAATGCTGCAATGCTAGGGGTGGTGTTTATTCCAGCCAGGACCAACGGTGCGGGGTTATTGTTCTAGCCTGCTATCAACCACCAATGCTGGGGGGGAATGGGGGATTTTTATAGTTAATCACTGACCACTCATGCTGGGGGGATATTTTTACACCCGATCACTGACCACCAATACTTTTTAACCAATTTCTTTATTGTCTTAACAGTTGCTGGTTGCAGAAGTAGTCACTGGCTTGTTTATGAGGTTCTTCTTTAAAGCAGAACTAAAGGGAAAACTGAGGAAAAGGCAAAGTGAGGGAATCCCTGGTTGTCACTAGGGCCAACAGAACTAATGTTTCTGTTGGAAGAGTTCCCTCTTATTGCTGTTTTGGGGGCAGCCCAAAATGTGGGATTTTCTTTTACTTAAAGTTTGATGTTGACGGTAAACAGGACAAAGAGAGAGGGTGAATCTCTATAATGGGAGAACAGACAGCAATAAAAACTTGGCAGGTGTACCAATCCCTCTTCACTCTATCCCAATTAAAAAGAAAACTATTTCCTTTAGTTATGCTTTAAGGTAGGTTAAAAAACATAAGTGCTGGAAAAGTTTAATAAAAAAAAAGATGGGACTGAGTGCTCTATGTGTCTGCTAGACTCAGATTATGTTAATCCATGCCCCTTTAGTACCCTTACACAATTTGACCATGCCCACCATTCAGCATTATTACTGAAAATATGTATCTCAAAATGTATCTCAAAAAGTGTACACATGTAGGTGGCTGAAATGTGGAAAGGCTCGGTCTTGTTCCGGGCCCAATTTATGATCTTGCACATAGGCCCTCATGGTGATTGTGGCTTAGGCCCCTTTCACACGTGTATTCCATATGTCCCTTTTCCATCTGTCCGTTTATGGATGAAAAAAAGACCCCCATTTATTTCTATAGACTTGCAGATATAAACAGATGAACATCTTTTTGCATCCGTTAATGTCCACATCCGTTTTTTTGAACGGAAGAAAACCCTATTTTTCTTCAGCAAAAAAAAAAATGGAATAGACGAAAAACAGATGTCAATGGATGTAAACGGATCAAAAATGGATATAAATAGATGAAAACAGATGTAAACTCATGAAAAACAGATGTAAATGGATGTAAACCAATGTAAACGGATGACAAATGCAATGTAAACGGATGAAAAACATGAAAAAACAGATGAAAAAACGGATGTAAACTCATCCGTTTTTTCTTTGAAAAAATGTGACAGAACTGAAGAAAAAAAAACGTAATGCACTTGTGAAAGGACCCTTAGGGAACTCATATGCATTGGATATGTAAATACATCTTTCATGTTCAGATTTGTTGCATCCATTTACATAAGTATTTAAACTACAAGCAAAAAGCAGCTTTCAAAAGGAAAATAATTGAGACAGGAACTTCTAAGAACGAGAAGAAGAGCAAGACATGAAATGTGTAGTAATACACAGGGAGCAGAGTGCACGAAAGATCTTTATTGTCTCAAGTCCTGTATTTACTTTAACTTCCATATTAAATGAATGGAACAAATACATGGATATGTAAGTTCCTGGGGTGCAATTTGCACAAAGCGTTATTAAAGTAACTCTGTTACTTATATAAAACTTCTGCAAAAATCTCACCCTCTAACACAGGAGGTCGGCAGGAGGAACTACTGAGCACTGTTGGGGCCTGCCTCTTATTGGATGCCCTAGAGATGGGCAACCTCCTTGGAGGTGGGAAGGCTGGGACCAAGCTAAACTTTTACAGTTTATGTAACATCACCTATCTTTATCTCTAGACCTACAGATCATTTCGACATGAGTATGTTCTTTGACAGTAACCACTGCTGATATTTTATTATATCATATACTACATGAGGGGTGTCAAACTGGAGGCCCTCCAGCTGTTGCAAAACTGCAAGTCCTATCGGCAACAGCTGGAGGGACTTATCCACCTATCACAAAAATATAACTTTTTAGGTTGAATGGCCCTTTCAATTAGGAGTATAACTGGATGTCTTGGGCACTTATTTTATATTATATACAACTAGAAATCTCATAACAGAATGGGAAAACTGCATTTCTTTGAACTCATGTGCTGATAGCTCTCCGCTTACACAAATAATTTAAAGGTTCAACAACTCTGTAGACACGAGACCCAGTCAATCCACTCTCACATTTCAGAAGTTAGTACGGGTGCTCTCTCAGTACATGTGGTTACAAATTCAGCTGGTGTGCATAGAATGATGGTAATTTCAGTACCATTAGGACATCTGCCTTCTTATGCCCAATAGATAAGGTAGTTGCACACTGTACTGATGTTCAAACATCAGTATTTTGGCTAAAATGTCTTTATTTTGCACATATTTGTGTATATGGGCGTACATAAGTAAAATAAATGCTAGCTCTCAAAATGGAATTTTTATTCTCTACAAATTAACATTTTGCGTGGTTATTTGCATATACATTACTGACTGACAACTCTGATCTCTGTATTTTTTAAAATGTTTTCAATCTGTACAGGCACATTAAAAACATTGGGGTGCATATAGATCAGTCAAAAAAAAAAAATAGGTAGGCCTAAAAATGCTGAGTTTTTAGGCAGCAGTGTGCATGAAGCCATGTAGTGCAGAATATACAGCAATGGCAACAATGGCTCTTTACTGAAATCTAGGTGATAGATAGCTGTAACCATAATTTGTTTTTAATAATATGGTATTGTTTCAGCAGTCACTCACTTATTCCTTGCAATCTTATTTTAAATGATTAGAAGCCACGACCTTAGGAATTGTCAAGGTGGATCTATTTCTGGAGGAAGATGCAATAACATTGATCTTGTGGTTTGACCTTTATAACATTCTGTTCAGCACAGATATGTAACAATCTGTATAGGAAATGATAGGATATATCTACATTGTATCTACTTATATGCCTTAAATTCCTAATTATTTGGGAAAAAAACAAAGTAATTTAAAAATGATTCATAAAGTAACAATTTAAAGTAGTTGTAAACCTCAGACATGAAATGTGAACAAAGCATATCCCTCTATAGTGTGTACTTGTCTCAATTAAGAGCACTAAGTGTCATTTCTCTCTGCTGCCATGCATCACCTCTGACACCAACAGAAACATGGTGACAGGGGAAGGATTTCCATCAAATTGACAGCCTCAGCCCTGTTTCTGTGAGCTGTGTGGAGGGGGGTGTGTCTCTTCCCTCCAATCAGGTCTCAGAGCTTTTGTACAGTGTGTAACTGCAGCTCCCCACCCCCTACTTTTCAGAGCTGTGAGATCCTTGGCAAATTCAGCACTTTGAATGTATGTAGGGGACAGGCAGCTGTAGATAAACAGGTACAACTTATGTAGGAAGATTTGATTCATCTCTGTGTATCACCTGAGACCAGTCACTTCACTGGTTATATGTAAGAGCTGATTGACACATGTGTGGTGTGGATTGAAGCTCAGATTTATTTATTTCAGGTACTTATATAGCGCCATCAATTTATGCAGCGCTTTTACATATATTTTGTACATTCACATCAGTCCCTAACCCTCAAGGGGCATACAATCTAAAGCTCTAACTCATATTCATACATATATACATACTAGGGCCAATTTAGACAGGAGACAATTCACCTACCAGCATGTCTTTGAAGTGTGAGAGGAAACCAGAGTACCCGGAGGAAACCCACGCATGCACAGGGAGAACATGCAAACTCCAGGCAGGTGGTACCATGGTTGGGATTTGAACCGATGACCCTAGTACTGCCAGGCGGAAGTGCTAACCATTTAGCCACTGTGCTAATTCACAGCTAATTGATACAGTAGTTGTTCAGCGGTTCACATCAGGTTTACATCAGGTTCAAGACAGGATTAGCTCAGGATCTTATCCTGTTCACACATATGCGGTTTAGAAATGGCTCCCATAGAAGTCAATAGCCTGTAATCCGCACCTGAACAGCACCGCATTGCTCAGAAATCGGACATGACTAATTTTAAAACCACTCTGAATCTGCACTGCCAGTGCACCAGACATATGTGAACAGGCATCATAGGAAGCAATGTTATTTCACATGCCATACAGATTGGATGCGGTTTAACCACTTGCCCTCCAAAGGATTTACCCCCCTTCCTGACCAGGCCATTTTTTGCGATATGGCGCTCTGTTACTCTAACTGACAACTGCGCAGTCATGCAACGCTGCACCCAGATTAAATTTATGTCCTTTTTTCCCCCTTTCTTTTGGTGGTATTTGATTGCCTGTGCATTTGTTATTTTTTGGGCTATAAGCAAAAAAAACCTAATAATTTTGAGAAAAAAACTATATTTTTGACTTTTTGCTATTAAACATGTCCAGTAAAAGAATTTAAAAAATCAAATTTCATCATGAATTTAGGCCAAAATGTATTTGCTAAAGAAAAATCCCAATATGTGTAAATTAATTGGTTTACATGAACGTTATAGCATCTACAAATGGTGTTATATATACTGGAATTTTTAATTTTTTAAAAACTAATAATGGCAGCGCTCAGCGACTTATAGTGTGACTGCGGCAGGCATTCTGACACTGGGGGGGCGGGGGGGACTGACTCACTGACATCCACAGAGACATTAATACAGTGATCAGTGCTAATAAAAAGCAATGACACTGTACTAATGGCACTGGGCAGGAAGGGGTTATCATCTGGGGCGATCAAAGGGTTAAGTTAACTGTGTGCTTTTTTACTGTCCGCTGTGTTTCACTGTGTTAGCACATTGCTTTGTATTGCTCTGCTTTGTATTGTTCTGCTATGCAGAACAATACAAAGCAATGAGCAGGAGCTGACAGGGGAGAGATCTGTATTGTTTACATACAGGTTTCTCCCCCATCAGTGATACTCGGTGACAGGGGCGGACTGACAACTCATGGGGCCCCCGGGCAATAGGAGATCATGGGGCCCCTCTGTCTTTGCCCAAACTCAAAAAAGCCTATATAAAAGGTACCGGGGGCATCTCATGGGGCCCCCTACTGACCTCGGGCCCTTGGGCAGTGCCCGAGTTTCCAAATGGTCAGTCCGCCCCTGCTCGGCCGGTAGGGAATCACCAGCCAGGACCCGGAGATTGACATCCGAGGCAGCCAATGGTGGCACAGGTAGGACACGCATGCCCCCTACCCGGAAATGCAAAATCACTTTTATATATATATATATATATATATATATATATATGTGATTTTGCGCAGCCCTGCCACCCTGTAGCAGTATTTTTGCTATAGGGCGGTGGCAAAGCGGTTAAACTGCATCCAATCTGCTTATATGTGAATGGCCCCTGGTGGGGCCAATGCGCCTTTTTTGTTTCCTTTTTTGTTTTTGTTGTGTTTTGCATTTGGATTGCACTGAGCTAGGTTGCCCAGTGCAATCCCAGTGCAGCTGGTGTGAATGGAACCTTACCATCATATATATACAATTTAATGAATTAAGTACCTTTGAGTTTATACTTGCTGTAATACTGATTATGTACACAATAATATTAGTTTGAGCAGCTACAGCAAGATTGTCAGTAGCCTAAAATATTTTTTGTCAACATGCATGCCTATTTAAAGCAGCCAGCATAACACTAGTGTTAATATTGAATAAAACAGAGGCAAGCTGAAAATAGTGCTGTTACTGTGGAAGATGTCTTGACTCACAATTCCCCACTGTGGTATTACTGAGTATGTGTGAGCAGAGGAAGAGCAGAAGGAAAAAAAAAACATGATCCAAATTAATTTCCTAAAGTTAGAATGGCACATCTAAAAATACTGGTGCTTTCCTGGCATATATTGAAGAAAAAAGAAAAAAAAAATAGTACGATAAATCTTAGAAACCAAAGCAGAATGTGCAGTCTAATAAGTCAAAGTGCAGTATTCCAATTGAAGGAGATCCCAACAATCAATGAACAATTACTTATTCTGCTCATTGATATATAGAGCTGCCATTTTTTTCTGCGTAGCTTTCTAGGAAACATTGAACCACTTGGTTCAGAGGGATCTTACAGTTTAATGCCCCTGTCCCAGTCAAATACACTTTAAAGCCTAACTCCAGCCAAACTTTTTTTTTAGTTTCGGATTGAGTAGGTAATGGTTAGATATAGATACTACATTTTGATTTTCTGCTCTCTATGATGATGTTAGGTTGCTTTCCCCTCTCTTCTGGTCCTGGTGACCAATTGTCATAAGGGAAGGAAGTGAAGAGAAATCTGTCCAATTGGGACAATCTGTCCATGCAAACAAGCATGCTTTAGCAACATGGGGAAGAATAAGAACCCGTGTCTGTTCTCTATTGTTGTCTTCTTGTCTAAGGGATGGCTGTTCCACTCATTTAAGCAAGTAATCATATAAGTAATGCTCATTTAAAGTGGAAGTTTGGTCAAACACTAACTAGAATCTCTGAAACGGTAATGGATAATGTGTGCTGCTTAGCAGGGCTGCTGTTAGAAACCATGGGGCCCCATACAGCCAACCTGACAGGGCCCCCTAAAAAAACAAAACATTTTACTATGCTTCAGTTATGAATGAACACAGTGAGTGATTGGTATCGATCACTTGTGTTCATTCAGGAAAGAAAGGGGTTGGCAAATGTAACATATTTACTGGACACCTTCCCCACTCTCCATCCTGTGTGGTTGCTGCATATCTCACGAAGCCTGACTGGAATACTCCCGAAATGAGAGACCTTGTCGTTACTGCTCACCTCCACCAGCACAGGAGTGAGCTCTCAAACGCTCAGCTTGGAGCTACTGCATCAGGGGAGAAAATGAGCACGTGATAAGGACTGCATCAGAGAAAAAGCTCACTCCTGTGATGGTGAAGGTGAGTAGTAATGGCTAGGCCTCACTTAGCAATGTCCTAGCAACGTCCTGGGAGGATTCCAGTCAGGCTTTCAGAGATACAAAAATGGCCTACAACTATAGCAAGGGCATTATTCAACTTCAGTCAGAGGTGCACAGTTTGTTTTATCTGCAGACACCCTTTACCTGCACAGGCAGTTTTTTGTTTAAGATAAACTAACCCATTAAGCAAAGGATGGATCCCATGAAGCTGCACATCTTTTCAGAACTGCATAGTGAAACGTGTTGAGGGCATGGCCTGGTGGGAGCCCAGGCTAAGACTGCCATTCATTCCAATATCAGCGGGTCTGCATAGCTATGCGGCTTCATTGGATCCATCCTATACATAAATCTACTGCCACCCCCATTCTAAGTATATTCTACTCTGTAAACAAAAGATCTATATACTTAACTATGCTGAGGGCACTCCAGTCTGGTCACATGATTGGGTCCCAGTGCTGGCTTCAGTGACAAGGAGAGATCACCAACAATGGCTGCAGAACCTTGGCAATGACATTACCCATAGGCTTACTATGGGGTATTCATTGTTGACTGTCCCTCCTCTACACTTGAGCAAGTGCTGGGAGCCAGTCATGTGACCTGACAGTAGCTAAAAAGGTAAGTATACAGACCTTTCCTTTCACAGGGTAGATACAATAGGCTTAGACTGGGAGTTGGAAGTAGATTTAAGTATAGTTTTTGACTGAACTACCACTTTAGGTAAGTACTCATTTAAATACGGGAAAATCTCCTGTAAGTGGTCACAACAGTTGGGTTATTTTGATTTTTAACCATTTCCAACTATACTCAAGGCTAAAAAAATATTTTTTCAGGCTGCAAATTTAGGGTAAAGCCAATTTCACCAGTATGTTTGTTGGGTTATCTTTCATTTTCCTGGCTGCTCCAATGTGATGAAATGCTAAATATGAATGTTTTCTATTGGCTACTACAGTTTGTAAATGGTCACCACACTATTTGTTATATTTTTCTGAAGCTACTAAGAAATAATGGGTCTCATACGTCAAACTGTCAGTACCAGTGCTGTTCTTCAGCCACCCATCAAATTTAAACATGTTCTATAAAATGACAGCTGGACACTGACATTTTAAATCTGATGGTGACTATGGATAAATACTGACAATTCTTAGTACTGCTTTGATACATGAGGCCCAATCAATTTAACCACCGGGGGAACTAAACTAAATTGATTAAGACTCATACATACAATTTTCTCTGTCTGCTATTCTATGCTGTTAGCATTTTTAGCTACTTGTCAGTGGCTTTACAAGTATAAAATGTTACAATCGAATGAAATGTAAATGTTACAATATTGCAAACACATGATAGTGAAACTTTATCTTTTAAAAGAAACTTCAAGCAGGCAGGATTTTAATGCAGAAGAGACATGCTATGTCTCTTGTGCAATAAAGTTAGACAGCTGCAGGGGCAGACTGACAACTCATGGGGCCCCCGGGCAATAGGGGATCATGGGGCCCCTGTATCCTTGCCCACATTCAAACCACAACCAAAAAAGCATTTGAAAGGTACCAGGGGCATCTCATGGGGCCCCCTTATGACCCCGGGCCCTCGGGCAGTGCCTGAGTTCCCAAATGGTCAGTCCGCCCCTGGATAGCTGCTTGTATGCCACTATACACACACACGTGAGAGTGATATCATCCCTGCTCGGCCGACGGAAATGGCTAGGGATCAATACCTGGGAGCCGCAGGGATGAAGATGTCAGTGGCCGCTGGGGCATGGCAGGGCATGACAGCTGTGTTTGATTAGTGTAAGCTACAGTAAGGCTAAGTTCACAATTGTGTGGGTGGTGAAGTGTTTGTGTGAGCACAGCAGCCCATTCATTTGAATGGGTTGTTGTACCTGTGGAAATGTGGGGGAAAAGGACCCTTACCCCTTTTAAAAAATGCGGGCACTCAGAACCACATGGTGCTTTTGCACTATGCAATTTCATGCACCCGAAATTGTGCCGGGGTAGCATTAAGAGTTAATGGTAACCTTGTGCATCTGAAAAAGAGCAGCATGTTTTGCATGCAATTAACAAGTGTTTCTAGACCCGCTATAGTGTAAACCTAGCTTAAGAAACTGAATAATAAATTATGCAGCAGCTAAGGCTAGGTTCACACTGTAGCTGGTCCAGGAATGCGTTTGCAGACCCACAGGCAAACCACGTTGTTCTTTAGCAGATGCATGGGGCTGCTGTTAATGGTGCCCCCATGCATCGGAAAATGCTGCGTAGTTTTGGGTGTGCCAAAACACCATGAAGTTCTGTTCAGCTGCATTTTTAAAAAATGTTAGGAACCTTTCTACTGCATTTCACATGGGCACAGTAGCGCATTGAAATTCTGTTCCCAGAACTATACAGGAGGCTTCACATAATTTAATGATGTTGGGGAAAGGGCATGGCTATTCCACTTTATGTGCTATGACTTTGGTCCAAATCTGGAAGAGACAGGTGTCCCAACAAAAAGGATTACAGCTCCTTTAGAAATGTCACATTTTTTCAGAAACAGATAATCAGATTCCCTTGTACATGCACATCATCACATGAGTTCCTCTAACAAATAAGAGTAGAGAAAGATAAATGTCTGCAATGTATTGTATTTTTTCCTAATACAACAACATAGTCACTAAGTATAATGAAAAACAAAATGACAACACTACAAAGTAGAGGAGCCAAGCAAAATAATGTCCGTTATTTTTACTTAAAGTGATACTAAAGCTAAACATTTTTTTTACCTTAATGCATTCCTTTCAATAAGCTTCAAAACATTTTGTATTTCTCGGGGCCTCCCCCTTCATTGTGTGAGGGGGAAGAAAGAGAAGAGATCCAGTTCTGTGCACGGCTGCATCTCTTCTCCCCTCTCTCTCTCTTCACACAGTGGGGGCAGGGCTAAGTCCTGCTGTATGTGTCTATGGATCAGCTCCACAGACGCACAGCTCCACTGCTCGGGAGTGAGCAGACACCGTGTGCCCCCATAGCAAATGGCTTGCTATGGGGACACACAAAAAAGAGGGGGAGCCAAGATCGCCAGCGGGGGATCCAAGAAGATGGGAATCGAGGCTGCTCTGTGTAATAGCATTGCCCAGAGCTAGTGAGTATAACATGTTTGCTACTTTAATTGAAAAAATAAATTAGACTTCAGAAACACTAAAACACTTTAATGATTTACTAGATACATGATATGGCCAAAGGTTTGTGCCCATCACAGCTTAAGGGGCATCTCATTGTAAAAGAATAGGTATTAGTGAGAGGTTGGCTTCCGATTTGCACTTTTTACAGCCTACACTCTTCTGGGAAAGTTTTCCACAAGATTTTGATATGTGTCTATGGGGATTTGCTCTGATTCAGCCAAAAGAACATTTGTGAATTGAGGTACTGATGTTGGATAAAAAGACCTGGCTCACAATTGGCATTCCAGTTAAGCCACACAAGTCCCCCCATAATTAACTCAACAAACCATGTCTTTATTGAGCTGGTTTGTCCACAGACACAGAGACACCATCATGCTGGGACAAAAGCATCTTCCCCAAACTGTTGTCATACATTTGGAAGCTCAAAACAGTACCATTCGCTGAAACTCCTGAACACCATAATTATGATGCTTTTGGCTATATGGTCAGGTGTGATGTTCACAAATAGGTGACCATATAATATGCTGTATATTGAATATGGGATTGGGTGAATTATGTGTGTTATCACATGCCTATTGCTACAATTTATCAGTGGCACAGTACAAAACTACTGTATGTGCTAGGAATTTCTTTGTCAATTTATGTATTTTCATGTATGTATTTTAATTTTTTTGAAGATTACCTTATTCAGGACCATGGGGAAATGTCTAAACAGTTTATGGACTGGAAGCAGACGTGGAAGGTCAATGAGAGGATTTTATAACCTGTGACTTCCCCTTCTTCGGCTACCTACTTATTAATTATAAATTCAGTGATTCGTTGCATTTACAAGCCATAGACAGAAATTATTGTGAATTTTTCAGTCTATAGGTTTGACATGAAATTCCTATGACATTTTAGAGGAAAGGAATTAGATGTAGCTATGTAAAGTCTACATATATTTTATTTTGTTTTCTGTTTTTTTAAATCTAATCTGCTTTTGAGTTTATGAACTGTAACTATATTTTTAATATCTTCTGTACTCTTAATATCTACTGAGTTGAATGAATTTGCTGACATCATTACTGTAATCCTTAGAGTGGTTATTATGTCAAGATCAGCCACTTCCTTATGACTAGTGCTGCAGTACTCTTCACCTTCAGCCGCCTCCTTTCATGGAAGGTTTATTTGATTATGTTGTACTCTTGGTTCCCTCAAGTTTTTATGTTAAAGCTAACAGTATCTACAGTACAAGGGCCAAGGTCAATGCCTAAAAGGAAGACAGTAGATAGTCAAGGATTAGGTCATCTGGTTGACAGCAGTGTCAAGGGATAAATCAGATAAGAAGTTGGGTCAGAACTATGAAGTCCACTAGTCACACATCAAGACAGGGATAGAGGAATATTGTTCATGCTAAAATAAAAGGCAGACAGTAGATGAGTCAAGGATTAGGCCATCTGGTTGACAGCAGTGTCAAAAGAAAAATCAGATGAGAATTTGGGTCAGAACTATAAAATCCACTAGTCACACATCAAGACAGGGATAGAGAAATATTGTTCATATTAAAAGATAAGGCAGACAGATTTCACTCAAAACCAGGATCAGCTATGAAATGGGTGGACTGACAACTCATGGGGCCCCTGTGTCCTTGCCCAAACTCAAAAAAGCCTATGAAAAAGGTACCAGGGGCATCTCATGGGTCCCTCTACTGACCCTGGGCCCTCAGGCAGTGCCCGAGTTTCCAAATGGTCAGTCTGCCCCTGCTATGAAATATCACCAAACTAGGCCAGGTTATGCACCTGACAACCAAACTCTATTTTGCAATAGGCAACCAGACTCAGGTGTCTAGTATTACTAGTATTATTTGATAACACAAAAGGCAATCCCTGAGTACTTGTGTTTGCTCCAGCAGGGACAAGTATGTGCTAGTACACACCAACCTGAAAAGCAATCATAATGGCATTGGCTGATGCACATGGGAAAAAAGTGGGTAGCGAGAAAAACAGTAAAAACAGGAGTAGAAGCAGCAGATGAGTGGTCCACAATGGATGAATCTACTTGGGTTAGATTTGCAAAGGGTTTGGAAAATCTTATTAGAAATGTGATTATCCCCGATTTAGTGGCTGATTCCATTAAAGTCTACTGTGTACTTTGTTTCTGAATTCTGGCCATTTAAAGGCCTAATAGGCAAAATACTGTCAAACCAACATGGAAAGCTGAGGACTGCCACAGGGGACATGAAACCATGCCAAAAAAAAAAAAATTAAATAACCATAGGGCAGACAGAGGGTCATTTCATGTGGATATGAGGGCAGCAGTGAAAATACACAATTTGTTTTAAATAGCATACTTCACGTACTAGATGACTTAACGCTGTATGCGGTATTTTTTTCATAATTTACTGGATTTACATAAAGCAGTAGCATCTTAATCTGATTCATATCAGATTAAAAAGTAGCTTTAGCAGCGACACATGCTTTTTCATTTTATCAAGCTCTCAATAAAGTACAACATAAGGCAAAACTTTTTTTCCCTTTTGGATAAAGTGCAGAGAGATTAGAACACCTTTAAATTTTTTTTTTGCTGTCTGTGCCTCGGTTAGGGAGAGTCATCCTCTCTATTTGTCCTGTCTACCATTATCACTGAAAGTGAAAGTAAAAGAAAATCCCAAATTTTGGGTTGTCCCCAAAAAAGTGATAGAGGGGAAATCTTCCAATGGGGACACTAGTGGTGAATTTAGGGTCCCCAAGAAATTCTTTTAATTTATACAAGATGTTTCAATATATATATATATATATATATATATATATATATATATATATATATATATATGTCTATCTATATATATATCTATATATATATATATCTATAGATATCTATCTATCTATCTATATATATATATCTATAGATATAGATATATCTATATATATATATATATATATATATATATATATATATATATATATATATATATTATTTTTAGCTGAAACTTGGTGAAACTCAGTTCCACCACTTCTGGCTCAGGCCCTCTGCTCTCTGCTCACCATTATCACTTGTAAACACAGAATCCCAGTTTCTGTATTCACAAGTGACAGCTTCTCTCCCAACAGCTCCCACAGATCTGATCTACTTAGTGGCTTCCATTGGGTGCAGGATGGGGACAAGGGAGATGCAGGTGCCCAGAGTGGAGTGCAGATGCTGACACCTCCACTGGATGATCTCCCTACAAGTGATAGAAGTGGAGCCACCTACAGTGTGTGGCGAGATACTAGAGCTGACCGGGTGCTTCAGCTTAATACAGCAACAAAAGTAATGGGGTAGATGGGGCAGTGAAAGGGGGTTGCATGTAGAGGTCAGAGCTGAAGAGGGGTGAAAGTGAGATGTGGATGAGGGATGCAGAGGTAAGCAGCTGTGGAAGAAGGCTGAACTCTGCACTCTGTGTGTAGCGCACCCTAAACTCTGCACTCTGTATGCAGCGCACCCCTGAACTCTGCACTTTGTGTGTAACCCCCCCTGAACTCTGCACTCCATCACTAATGCACTTCAGGTACTTAATGCCCCTTTAACACCCTCACACTGTTAGTGAAATTTGACCACACACTATTTAATGCAGTTTGGAGGATGTGTGGGGGATTTGGGGGGTCGTGGTTGAGTTCCAGCATCTATTTTCTGAGATAAAATCCCAGTATATGTATGTGTGTGTGTGTATATGTATATATATATATATATATATATATATATATATATTTTTTTAATTTTTTTTTCTTTCTAGTAAATTATTGTTTTCCCCAGCAATTATAATATTAATTGGATGACTTTACTTTTACAATGTGCAGTTTTCTCTAGGCCACCATATATTTAAATTGTATCATGATGTATTACTTTGGTCATGTTAGTACACGGGATATAACATGATGTATGATCATTGTGTTGTGATAGGTTATTTTTTTACATCCACATACAGAGATTTTTAATAGAAAAGAACATGGTTAATCTGCGTGCCTGTCACCATGTGCGTTTTGTCACTAAAACAACAGAGAGATGCTGATTGACATCAATAGGTTTCTCAGTGCTTTGTATAGATTCAGTTCAAAATAAAGACAGTGCTTTCTATGCATTTAATATATTGTGTCTAAGAAAATGAAGGAATAGCACGCACATTTGAGCAATGGTACATAACCCTAAAATTACACATGATTTGCTTTTTCTTCATTTAAATTTATTCAAAAACAGATTTTGTACTGAATGTGTATACTACACAGACAAAGGAGTGCTTGTGAAAGATACAGCATTGTAAGTCCGCTCCAGCATCAAGCTATAGCTTCTTCCACTTTAAATTTCCTTTCATTGAGACTTATTGAACCTTGAAGTCCCTAGAGCAAATCAGAATCTATAGACACACATGCACCTTGTTGTAAAATATATGTCTTACATATATCTATTTTTTTCATTTAACGTCATTTTAAAAATACACCAAACAAGGATGTGAAAACATATCCACAGTAAATATTAATTATAACCACACACAATCTGATCAGTGGTTTAATGTGCGTTATCAAGTCATAAATATTCATTTTCCTGAAAATGACACCAGCAGCTGTGCAGTAAAGTAGTAAGCATCTTTTATCATTCATAGGCTGTAGTGATATAAAGGTTCTACTCACCTAAAGACGCCTGTATGTTCTGTGCAGATGGGTGTGTGGAGCTAGTCTGTGTGCATGTGGGGTTGGATGCCTTGTGTCTGCAGCATCTCTCAGTCAGTACAAACTGCTGGCATTCTGACTCTCGGAGCAGCACAGCCTAGTAATGTACAGGGATGCAGGTGATGGGCTGTGTGCAAAACAAAGCATGGAGTCTGGGGACCAGATGAACCCAGGACTATCAAGTGCTGATTATAGAATGAAACATGGACTGGATTGTGTTAAAGGCCATTGGGAAAAACATAAATGGATAACATGTGTTGGCGATTTTATTCCATTTTTAAAATAAGTAAATATTCTGTTAACATTTCATATTTATTCCTCTGTCCTAGAGTAGATATTATGACATATACATACAATTTGTACAAACAAAATCATATAAAAAATTATAGAACTAAAGGATCCTGTTCCATAAAACTTCTAGTTAAAGTGGAGCTCCAACCAAAAGGGGAAATTCCGCTTTAAGGACTGGTCCCCCGCTCCCCGTTACGGATTGGCACCTTTAGGGAGCGGGTACCCGAAATTAACAGGTACCCGCTCCCACATCCACTGCGATCGCCTAGGCGATTGGAAGTGGAAGTTGTCCTCCCTCCCTGTAGTCTTTTGGGACATGTGACATGTCCCAGATGACTATGGGACCATTCACAATGCGCAGTGCTACTCGCACATGCCGGGCGCCCTCACTGAAGGTGCCGGGAACACAGGGTGGCTGGTGAAATGGGCTGCAGGGAAGATCGAGGGACAGGTAAGTGTCAGTTTTTTAAAAGTCAGCAGCTACAGTTTTTGTAGCTGCTGAGTTTTATTTTTTTTTCATTTTCACTGGAACTCCGCTTTAACAGTTGAATGGTTTAATCTTCTACTTACAAGATGGGCATGTTTTTTTAAGACATACAATTGTTTTTAGTGAAGTAAAAGTAAAAAATCGGAATAATGTTACTGTTTATCTGAATTACTTGCATAATCGTATTATACAAATAAGAAACAAGTCAATATTACTTACCATACGGTATATAAAGATCTAGATCAGCCTTTTTATAACCTTTTTTACCCATGAGGAACCCTTAAAATAATTTGCAGGAACCCTTTTCAAAACCAATTTGTTGGTGGCCAGTGGGAAAAATGCCTCTTACAATGGTGGCTAGTAGGAAGAATGTTAAGTGGTGCCACCCTTACAGACAACTGGTAAGATTATTGGGCTTTTGCGCTAACTTTGCCAAATGGCGATAACCCAGGTACCATCAAATAGGAGGTCAGTGAGCCACAGCTCAAGAAAGCCCCTAGCAAGCTCTGGAGGAACCACAGGGTTCCATAGGACCCTGGTTGAAAATGGAGGATCTAGTGTATGGTATTGGGGTAATAGGCCATATTACAATACTTGCATTTTATTTTCTCTGTAAGACTGACATTTTTATTCACTAGGGCAAAATAAAAGACTAAAGAATTACACCTGAAAAACAAATTGACACCCATTACATCTAATATCTATCTTTGTCCTCCCATTAGTGGTTCAGAAGGCTGACATCTGCCTGGTTGCAGGCAGATTAGTTGGCAGGTGAGATTCATCCTTTTATAGCACTACCCCCTTAGGAGTTGCTGAGTTTTGGGTCACCCTATGGTCCTACACAGCCAGGCAACACGCATTTTCTTCAGACCTTGCACACTGGAGACAGTATATAGTCCTTGAGCTTGGTTTTGTGGTTTTATTAAAGGGGTTTAGAACCTTGATGGGATTGAGGAGTGTATGGGATGCCCAAGGAAACTATGAACAAAAGGACAAACTCCTTAGTAACTAAGTCCTAGCAGCAAAATCTCCTCTTGAAGAGCTCTCCATCCCTCCTGGTGTACCACCCCAGACCCCAGATGAATCTTCTTCTCATCCTGCTGCCTGAGGTAATCCTTGGGCAAGGGGTCCCAGAATGATCCACTTTTAAATCAGCAGTTCCAGATGGGGGCTAGTCAGGTTTCCCACCAGAATGCCCTCTCCCCTTGTCTGGCCCAGTGGGTGAAGGATTACTCACTATTCCTTTCCTACAGGCTTGTTGGGTAGATGACTGCCTTCAGGCCTTCTGTTGGGCTGGCTCCTTCCCTGGCTCTACAACTGGTCCTTTCTCTGGGGGACCAATATGGTTAAGTGATCCTCCTTTCCAGATCCAGCCTGCAGGTAAGCCCCTTCTCACTGGGACCCCTCCCAGGCTCCTGCATCTCAGCCTCTCACACTCCATCTTCCATCTGAACTCTCCTACTGCTGAGTAGGCACAATCACACTTAAAGACTGCCCTGGCCCCATGCCAAGTCCCCTGAGTATGCAGATCAGCTCCTCCTCATCCCTGCCCACTGCCTTCTCACATTTCTAGAGCAGGGGGAGGTATCAGGGAACTCATCTGCAGAGCCCTCAGCCCTGACCTAAGATGACCTGGTGGACTCACACCAAGACTGATTCATACCCAGGCTGGTGCTCAAAAAAACCCCCCAACTAGCTAGCTCTGCCTGGCTAACTAGAGGGGCGCTACACATCCATGCTGTTTAGCGTGGGTAGGTACATAAAAAGATTTCTCTTGCTCAACCCACAGAGCTGACAAGAAAAATCTTACAGTGTGTGGCCAGCTTAAGGCTCAATGTCACATTTTCCAGTTTTTCCTCATTTCCAGCCAAAAAAAGCCTGTGGTTTACAAAGCTCAGTGTGAGAGAGTATGTTACATTAAACTGACCTCAAGGCATTATAATTTCCACGTAAGCATTGATATACAGTGGGGCAAAAAAGTATTTAGTCAGCCACCAATTGTGCAAGTTCTCCCACTTAAAAAGATGAGAGAGACCTGTAATTGGCATCATAGGTAGACCTCAACTATGAGAGACAAAATGAGAAAAATCCAGACAATCACATTGGCTGATTTGGAAAGAATTTATTTGCAAATTATGGTGGAAAATAAGCATTTGGTCAATATCAAAAGTTCATCTCAATACTTTGTTATATATGCTTTGTTGGCAATGACAAAGGTCAAACGTTTCCTGTAAGTCTTCACAAGGTTGGCACACACTGTTGCTGGTATGTTGGCCCATTCCTCCATACAGATCTCCTCTAGAGCAGTGATGTTTTGGGGCTGTCGCTGGGCAACACAGACTTTCAACTCCCTCCAAAGGTTTTCTATGGGGTTGAGATCTGGAGACTGGCTAGACCACTCAAGGACCTTGAAATGCTTCTTACGAAGCCACTCCTTCATTGCCCGGGCGGTATGTTTGGGATCATTGTCATGTTGGAAGACCCAGCCACGTTTCATCTTCAATGCCCTTGCTGATGGAAGGAGGTTTGCACTCAAAATCTCACGATACATGGCCCCATTCATTCTGTTCTGTACATGGATCAGTCGTCCTGGTCCCTTTTTGGAGAAACAGCCCCAAAGCATGATGTTGCCACCCCCATGCTTCACAGTAGGTATGGTGTTTTTTGGATGCAACTCAGCATTCTCTCTCCTCCAAACACAACGAGTTGTGTTTCTACCAAACAGTTCTATTTTGGTTTCATCTGACCATATGACATTCTCCCAATCCTCTTCTGGATCATCCGAATGCTCTCTAGCAAACTTCAGATGGGCCCGGACATGTATTGGCTTAAGCAGGGGGACACGTCTGGCACTGCAGAATCTGAGTCCCTGGCGGCGTAGTGTGTTACTGATGGTAGCCTTTGTTATGTTGGTCCCAGCTCTCTGCAGGTCATTCACTAGGTCCCCCCGTGTGGTCCTGGGATTTTTGCTCACCGTTCTTGTGATCATTTTGATCTCACGGGGTGAGATCTTGCGTGGAGCCCCAGATCGAGGGAGATTATCAGTGGTGTTGTATGTCTTCCATTTTCTAATTATTGCTCCCACAGTTGATTTGTTCACACCAAGCTGCTTGCCTATTGCAGATTCAGTCTTACCAGCCTGGTGCAGGTCTACAATTTTGTTTCTGGTGTCCTTTGACAGCTCTTTGGTCTTCACCATAGTGGAGTTTGGAGTGTGACTGTTTGAGGTTGTGGACAGGTGTCTTTTATACTGATAACAAGTTCAAACAGGTGCCATTGATACAGGTAATGAGTGCAGGACAGAGGAGCCTCTTAAAGAAGAAGGTACAGGTCTGTGAGGGCCAGAAATCTTGCTTGTTTGTAGGTGTCCAAATACCTAATTTCCACCATAATTTGCAAATAAATTCTTCCCAAATCAGCCAATGTGATTGTCTGGATTTTTTTTCTCATTTTGTCTCTCATAGTTGAGGTCTACCTATGATGCCAATTACAGGCCTCTCTCATCTTTTTAAGTGAGAGAACTTGCACAATTGGTGGCTGACTAAATACGTTTTTGCCCCACTGTATTCTATATAAGCTGCATACACAAACTAATACAGTGAATATCAAAGTGAGGCTGCCAGCATAGATATTGCTGCCATTGCTGACTTGTAATTGAAAGTGCATGCTTTAAGAATATTATCCCTGTCCTTCATTCATTTATTTGTGAATTCCTGAGCTGCACCAGGCATGTACACATCAGGCATCAGATTGTTAACTCACAAAATACTGAAGGATGAGACCCCCAGAACATGCATCTATAAGATGTAGGCAGTAAAATGGGCCACACATAATGATTTTGTCAGTTGAAATGTATTCCGTCTACAATGTTATTTTTAATTTGAATGGTGAGACACCCTGCTGGTTCAATCCCAGCACAATAGGCATAGCTCCCTTTGAATGTAATTTCCTCTAGGCACCTAGTGTCTTCTTTGTACACATCAGGCTGAGATTATAATCAATATATTGAATGCAAACTGTTGATCACTATAATTAATTCAGAATCAACACTCATGAGGGGATGACCCCTATTTATTCACATCCCTCATTCATCCAAGGGTCACCTCCTTTGTTCTGTTCACTTTCTTCCAATTGCCAGTCATTATATATGGGGGGAAGTCAAAGTACCATTATGATATTGGGTTTTAAAAGCTTGGTGATATTTTAATGTTTTTTTAATGTGTAGACTTTTTGAAATATATGGTGTTGCTTGTTCTTGTCCCAGTAGGTGATGAGACTCCTTACTAATGGTTCTGCATTTAAAGGTTAACAACATTTTTTTTATAGATCAGGAAATCTGCATTGATCAACTAACTGGTCTTAAGGACACTTTGATACTGAACTACAAAAGGGAATTAAACAGATAGGTTGGATGGATAGAATATATAGTGCACAGCACTTTTAAAGTGTATATGAAGGCAAAATGTATTTTTCAGTTTTGGATAGAGTGGGGACTGGTTTGACCCTCTGTCAAGATTTTGTTGCTGTCTGAGCGGGAGGACAGGGTAAGTATTTCAAGGTGGATGAATATTGCAGTCACACCTGTCTAAAATGGGAATTCGACTAACTTAGGGGGATTTCCTTTAGTTTGCTGTTGTGTCTATAAAAACACTTTAAGGCCTCATTCTATGCTGCTGCTAAACGTACTTACAAAGTGAGGTCCCACTGCACTTCATATATTAAATACAGTTTTGGCTAGGGGGGAATAAATTATTTGCAAATATTTACCTTATTCTTTGCTCCCCAGCTGGGGGGTGCTTACCTTCATTGCCGAACACTGCAAGTTGTGGGCGGGCCCTCGCCATTCACCCATACTATGAGACCCAGATTTGGGGGTTTGGGAGAAATAAAAGGAACTTTTTTTTAGCTTCAGAGAAAGATAATTTAGTAGTTAGGTGTTTTGATTTTTTTTGCTGGAGCAAATGGGTGCTCTGTTCTTTCCTGACATCCCTGTAAATGTGGTCCAGGGAGGCACCAAAGAGATGTTCTCCATCAAAGGGCATACACGGTAAGGGTTTTTTGTATTGGATTTCTGCAGACCAACATTTAGGCCAAAGAGTTCTCTGTATATGCACAGACAGAAGACTCAGTATGAATATGAGGTGTTAGATATATACAAGCCCATTAACACAGTAATGTAGGGCAACCGGGGTTCAATGTGTTTCTAAATTAAATGATCAGTTAGAATTGACTCAGATGTTTTAGTCATATTCCTGGTCCATATTCCCAAGGTTTAACAAATAAAGGTGACAGCATGGTTTACAGGGCATGGCTTGCAGGAACAATAAAACGGGACAATGGAATGGGTTTCCTGTCTCTTTTCAACTAGGTTCTTAATATCTGAAATGTCCTCAAAAAGAATCATCAGTGTCTTATAAGGGCAAGAAATTGCTGGCTGCACAATAGAAACAGCCCACCTCTTAAGAAACCTCACAAATTATCCAGAGTGTTAATCCCATAGGGAAATTGGCAGGATCGCAGTATGTCAGGCTCCAAAAGTAGCAAAGCACTAAATAATTTACCACAGCTACAGTATGGAGCGTGCCCTATGACAAGCAAACACATCAGCAAGGTACTGGAGAATAACAATGCAGAACCCAGTAAAATGTGTTGTATCCAGAGAGTCTTTGTCCCTTAGGTGGGCGTATTCCTAAGGGAGTCTTCATGGACAGAATTATGTCAGTGAGTGTATCCTGGCCCAAGACCTGTAAAGTGCTCTGTGGCTAAAACAGTACAGAGAGTCTTTAGAGGGGGCCACAAGCAGAGCCCAGTCCCTGAAAGTCACATTAGAGGTAGGCCCCACATCTTACTTATGGAAGAGTCTGGGAACGACCTCCAAATTGTCACCATGGATTAGCTGCATTATGAACCCTGATAGTTTTGGAAGATAATGAATAATCTTGTTTGAAGAAAAGTATTTTAAAAAAAGAAAAATGTAAAATAAAATAGGTTTGTTTTTTTTTTACTTGAATAAAAGCTGCCCATTCTCCTAGGACACTAGCAAAAAAGCTGAAGCATGATGGGAGTAGGGGAAGTTATATCTGGCTGACCAATGGTTTTTTGGTTGACAGTGTTTAATTCCCCTGTAGACAGCAGTATACCTAGTTGTCTCAGAATTCCTTCAGACTTAACATCTATTAATAAACTATGAAGAAAAGTATTTTTACTAAGACATTAATAAAATGTGGGTTCTAATAATTGTGGGTACACAGTGGCCCTTTACTGACTTTTCACCACTGTAGGTATGTGTACAAGCCCACATTCTACTTTCAGTCAATGGATACTATACAAACACATAGATACTATTGGGTTGATCTACTAAAGACAAATAGACTGTACGTTTCAAGTGCAAATGCACATTACAAAGGCATTTGCTTCAGTGCTTAGTAAATGAGATGAAGCTTCACCTTGCAAGGAATACTCAATTACATCCAAGGGAAGTAAAAACAACATTTTTGCTTGCACATGATTAGATAATGGAAGTGAGCAGAGCTTCCCTTTAATATGCAGAACTTTCATTTACTAAGCTCTGGAGAAAACACCCTTGTAGAATGCAATTGCACTTGCAAGTCTATTTTCCATTAGCAAATCAACCCCTATATCTACTTACATCTGCCCCATTGTGTCAATTTGTTTGATTAAAAAAAATCGAAGAAGTATATATAACTAAATTATGAATATATTCTGTCCTGAATGAGATTACATACATCTAATTTAGTCTTCTCTGAGATCATAGCTAGTGATTTAAGCCATCATCAGAATGGATCATTCCAATGTCATTCTCATTAAGCATCAAGCTTTAGAATTAGCACAATGGCCTAAGTGCTATTCAAGCTGATGCACATAGGCAGAGTATAAGATTTGTGAGACAGCTGCTCGTTTGACGTGACTGAACTGCATATGTGATCAGAAGCAGCAAAATGAGAGGCCTGCTGCTGGAGTGGAATTTCATGGGTTTTTACACGCTCTCTCAGCTGACATTTATATTGAGGTTTGGTCCATTGGGATATTCCTATCATTTACCATTTAGTTACAAGGCTTACTGCCTTGCTTGAAGATGAAAAGGATGATTTGACCCTGGAACAGCTGAAGCAGATAGTACTAAGTGTTATCGCTCTGGTGGTAGCCATTTCATGCTCTCATTTCTGTGGCCCCAGTGGATGCTGAGATTAGCAATTGCTGACACTGTGACTTACGCTAAAAAAGAAGACTGAGCTAGTTAGATTTAGTAGGCAGGTGGCAACACACTTCTGATCCCTGTATAAACCTATTTTTTAGTATCATAACTGGTATTGAATGTTCGTAGCATTACCATATTTTTCTACTATATATTGACAACTCTTGTGTAACTGGTTGCTATTGGTTACATAATTTTTTTACCTTTTCACAAGTTTTTTGCTGTTATTTATGGTCTAAGGTGTCCGTTTATGACACGCAGAATAGCTGCGATTCAGAGGATCTCAGCTATTCTCTGGTCATTCACAGTTTATGACACCCAGGAGAATATGTTCAGCCCTTCTATGGAGATCTGTGTTCTCCCTCCAGATTCTCCAGCCCAGAGCTGGAGAATCGGAGGGACTGAAAACTAAGCAGAGATAATTTACCTCTGTTTAGTAAACTGATCTTTTACTGTAATCTCGTGAGATTATAGTAAAATCAGCCGTTTTCCAGTGTTTGTAGACCGTTCTCCCTTCGTTTGGAGACCTGATCTACATATGCTTCATAAACGGAATTCACAGGAGAACTGTGTTCTCCGAGAATGCCGGAGAACTGAGCAGCGATCCATTACTGCTGGTTCATAAACGGACACCTAAGTGGTGGTTGAAGGCTTACTGTTTCTCTCCTGAGACAGCCATACAAAGGTACAAGTATGAGTTAGTAATTTGTAATAATACATTGAAAAATATAGAAATATGATAAAAAAACATACATATCAGTAGGCATGTAGAAAGATAGATAGATAAAAAATAAATAATAGTCATTAACATGGCTGACTAGACAAATAAATGGTAAATTCTGTATAGTATATACATTTTCCTTCCCATGTCTAATAACTGCTTATACATTGTTCAGTCTGAATTTTTTTTTTGTTTACAAATGTTTTTATTGAAAGATAGACAACAAAAACAGCACAATCATGAGGTATAAAATACATCATGAATAAGGAACATAGGCAGTGAGCAGTATTGTAAAATGCAGTCATAGAAAAATAAAGTTCAAGTACAGGAGTGCGGTAGGCAGTAAGCTATACAGAACAACCACATAACCAACAGAGATTCAATATAAATCGATCTATGGTAGATCATTAATCAAATAATAAGTGTCGATGTGTTTTCCAACCATCCCATTTTCTGTTAAATAAGTGCATCCTGTCCATTACTGTATATTGAATACGTTCCATGAGCATAACCACACCGACTCTCCGCAAAACAGAGGCCATAGGAACAACCGGTGATTTCCAATGAAGGGCAAAGGCCCATAGGGTGGAGACACAGATCGTATGAATTAGGCTCATTATGTTGACTGGGATCCCCGAAATGGGAGCACCCAGTAAACAAATTTGCATAGACATATTTACCGGAGTATCCGCCAAGGCAGAGGCCACCGCAGAAACTCTGTGCCAAACCAAGGAGAGACCAGGACAAGCCAGGCTGAAGTTTTTTAGCACCATTTATGACTGACTATTTCAGATATGCCTAAATTGATATTTTTGATAATCAACCAGTATATAGGTGATGATGGTGGTGGGGCTAGATCAGAGGTGGGCAAACTTTTTGACTTGAGGGCCGCAATGGGTTCATATATTGGACCCGGGGGCCGGACCAAGAGTAGATGAATGATGTGTATGTGTCATCCATAGTAAGTATAGTAATATTCCCCCATAGCAAGCATAGTAATTAATCCCCCATATAGTAATTCATCCCCCATAGTAATTCATCCCCCATATAGTAATTCATCCCCCATAGTCATTCATCCCCCATAGTAATTCATCCCCCATATAGTAATTCATCCCCCATAGTAATTCATCCCCCATAGTAATTCATCCCCCATATAGTAATTCATCCCCCAAATAGTAATTCATCCCCCATAGTAATTCATCCCCCATATAGTAATTCATCCCCCATAGTAATTCAACCCCCATATAGTAATTCATCCTCCATAGTAATTCATCCCCCATATAGTAATTCATCCCCCATAGTAATTCATCCCCCATATAGTAATTCATCCCCCATATAGTAATTCATCCCCCATAGTAATTCATCCCCCATATAGTAATTCATCCCCCATATAGTAATTCATCCCCCATAGTAATTCATCCCCCACATAGTAATTCATCCCCCATATAGTAATTCATCCCCCCTATAGTAATTCATCCCCCCTATAGTAATTCATTCCCCATATTAATTCATCCCCCATATTAAGTCCCCAAGTCCCCCCTGTGTCAATTTACTTACCTTTGCTCCGCGCGTTCCTCTCGCCGTGTTCCCGCGCCGTTCCGGTCTTCAGGGCGGACTGTGAGAGGAGCCTAGCTCCCCTCACGTTCGTCACGCTGCCCCGCCTACACACATCCTGACAGGCTCACATCACGCTCCGCGGGCCGGATTAAAAGGTCCGCCAGGCCGTATACGGACCGCGGGCAGTAGTTTGCCCATTGCTGGGCTAGATCAATAGATGGTGTGTTTTGTGCAATGTTCCATTAGGCACTTTTTATAGCAGCACAGAATAAAAAAAGCTAAAGCTATTTAGGCTATTATCAAGGTTATTTTGCAACCAGGATAAATATATAGTCCACCATGAAGATAATGACTATTTTGATTGACTGGAGCTCACTGAAAAAAATGAAAGCAACCATATTCTTTTAAATATTTTCCTGATACACACTGAATTGCCTGTAGAGAATATTGCAAGGAAACATCTCTGTCTCATTAGCACCATGGGAAAAATTGTATGTGCACAGCAACCAGGCTGTAACACAGCTAGAGGTCCAGAACGCACAAGATCAACAGACATATGAGTCCCCCACACACGCATTGTTTTAACGGCTAGCAGAAATAAATGGCAGAATGCAGACCACTAAAGTAATAAGCTATTCCTTTTTATGAGACTATTTATAGAAGGAATGACTGCCACTGAAGGAAACTATACGGACCTGATCATTCAATATCTATTTTCTTTAATGCTTTTCTGGAAGTTCAAAAACCATCGTCCTTTTACCAGTATTCCAGGGGGATACTACATAAAAGAACTAAAAAATATGTAGGTTTTCTTACAGAAGCCTTTATTCTATTTGAAGTTGGGGATAATTCAGGGAAGCTGGAGTTTTTAAAAGCCAATAAATAGGTGAAAATGGGTATCATTTTAGGAAAAAAAGCCTTTATGTTCATATTATCCATGTTCCCAACATTCAATCAGAACTGTATTTTTCCTGGGTTGAAAATTAAACAAACAGACAAAGGCTCTAAGGGGGCTTTAGTTTTCAGCTGAATATAGTTGATATGGCATTTCTGGGTGTAACAAATGCATAGAAAAATTGATCACATCCAAAATGATTTTTATGGGGGTACTGTTGGCCACAATGAGGGCACAGTAAGCAGAATGTAACACAGCTAGAGATGTAGAACACACTAAATACACAGACACATGAGTCCCTCAAACATACTTATTTTAAAGGCTAGAACAAATAAAAGGCTTTTCAGGGTAGAATTCAGATTGCTGAAATGATAAACAATTCCTTTTTATAAGACTATTAAGAGCATAAGTGACTTCCATTGGAGGAAACTATACAAGCCCGATCAGTCAATATCTATTTTCTCTAATGCTTTTTTGGAAGTTCAAAACAATCATCCCTTATCAGTATTCCCAAAGGGGACTACAAAAAGACATAGTTTTGCTTACAGAGGCCCTTATTCTATTTGAAGTTGGGAATAATTTAGGGAAGCTGGAGAAAGCGCCAAAAAGTAAGTGGAAACATTGTATATAACTTTAGAAAGCAACAAAAGAAAAAAACCTGGGATTTTTAAGGTGCAAGAGTAAAGGTCTCAGAAATGGATGCCAATATTAAATTTTAATTGAGTATATAATTCAAAACATCTAAAAGATTTATGTCTTGTCAAACTTGTAGATTACACCAGGCTCCTAGTCACAGCCTCCCATCACTCTTCATAATAGTTTACATTTTTGCCTAGACCATGTATAGAGACTAAACATGGGGAATCCTTCATACACTGCAAACTTCTGGAAGGGTTTGAACTCTCAACATGTTTTATGGGTCATACTTCATCAGGAGAGACTCTGACGGACTGATGTAAATAGAGGAGATGACACAGTCAGACTGTAGCGGGGATAACGTGGAGTGGAGGGCATAAGAAAACTAACCATGGATACCAATGTCCACAAGACAACATGTATGTAAATGGAGGGGTAAATCCAGACCCCCAATGGAGAAAAGGAAGCTGTACAAGCTTCCAGGGATGCCCCACTTTATACAAGATGGCTTAGCTTGTCTGTAATATGTGGTCTACCCCAGGGTCACAACCACCAAAACACTGCTCGAGGGTGGAAGAAGTCTGTCCTGTCCCATGCCCATTTTCTCCAGTGAAGTGTGTCACCTTGGATGATCATGTAATTTTTATGTGAAAAATTTCTTGAATGAACTGTGCCCCACACAGATCATCATGTGATTTTCATGTGAATATTTTCTCCAATGAACTGTTTTAAATTTAAACATTACCCTCTTTCTACACCAGTGGTAGCCAAAGCTGACCACTGATGGAGGATGATGGTGAACTCACCAAAATGCAGGCAGGAGTAGATACAGTTGTGCTGGTGGATGTTCAAACTGGTTGTGTTACTCACCCTCCTCTCCTGGGGAGGTACATGTCTCCATTCATGTTGGGAGTGTGAGTAAGAAGCAGCCTATAGTCTGCGAGGTAAAGGACAGATGAGGGCTGCTTGGAGAGAGGTGGATTCGATATTGAAGGAGAAGCTAACAGAGGACACCCCCCTTCCCCAACAGGTATTACACTTCACTCCCATTGCCCCCCAACACTGTCAGACATTCCTCCTCTACTGGTCTTGTTGTTTCACCAACACCACTTCCCCCCACATAACACATATTCCTCCCAAGACATCTCACCCCTCTCCAGTCCACTTTGTTAACCTCCTCGGTGGTATGATTCTTTCTGATTTTTTGTGCTGAAAGCGGTACCATTTTTTTGCATGGAAATATGTAGTTTTTTATTGCAGGCTGTAATTTTTAGGAATAACTCACTGAAATCTGTACGAACAAGAGTCTAGTAAACATTCCGGATATGATAAAACTTGAAACACGAAATCATAAATGATAATTTAATGAATAATCATAAAAAATAATAATATAATAATAATAAATTTGATTCAATATTATAATCAAACCAAAAACACTGAAATTTGAAATACAGAGGCAAATTCGCACATCGCTGAGCAAAGTCGCAAAATTGTTTTCAGTGTCTGATGACGAATTTCCCCACAAATCATTATCACTCAATTCTGCAAGTGGTTCTGATTTACTATCGCTGTTCTAAAACCCCTTTTGACGTAAAGGGATGCTTTTTGGACTCCATGGACTTTTCTAAGTTTCCAGGCAGAAAGAACAGTCAAAATGCAGGCAGGGCACAGGACAAAGCAGTAGGGACAAAATATATGTGGGATTCATTGAAATTTGCAATTTGCAATGACAGCAAAAATGACATTTTTTTAAAATTTCAAATTTGGCGCCGGTTCCGGCGCCCATACGTCCCGACGTCACAGGGACCGGAACACAGAAGCCGGATGCCGGCATCGGCCGGAGAAGATGGCCGGGGACGCTGCAGGGGACACATCGCGGGAGCAAAGGACAAGGTAAATGCTGCAGGGACCCCCAAAGCAACGCCGCATGGTAAGCTCGAGTGTAGCTCGGGGTTACCGCTCTTGGTATTGAAATTTTACCCCGAGCTACACTTGGGAATACCGCTAAGGAGGTTAAAAGACATCTCATCCTGGTTGCTTCACCCCCTACTGGACAGACTGGGAACTGCACTTGAGGCCTTCTATATATGCTACGTTGTATAGAATTTAAATATATTGTCTACTAAGTTGAAATATGTAGGCTATATTTGCATCTACTACTTGGAACATCTTTATCATACAACACACACTGGGTTAGATTTACTAAAATTGGTGCACTCAGAATCTGGTGCAGCTGTATATAGTAGCCAATCAGCTTTTAATTTCAGATTTTGCACTCTCCAGTTTTAGTACATAAACCCGAATAAATATTAAGACCTAAAGGCAAACACGATGACCAAGAGCATTCGCAGCAAGATTTTTCTATAAAAGGAAGCAGCTCAAATCTACTTCTCTGACAACTCTTTGGAGCTGTGCACTACACTGATCACAGGTGTGTTTCCATGGTAACTGTTCAAGTTGTCGTTTTCTCTAGAATTCACCTCTGAAAGAGCCTTTAACACAAACCAAGTTGCTTCAGCATCTTATATTATTCAGAAACATCTCCACACATAGCTATGCCATGGGCAGAGGTGCTGTACTGGTCTATTTAATACATTTTCTATTTACAATTCTAACGTTGTAACACATATAGTCCTTCAGTTGATACATTATTTCAAAAACATTTCTTTTAAATATATTTTCTGTTGTAAGAGTGTCAGAATAGGCCTACAATGTAACAGTGGAATAACCCCCTTCCCCCACCACCAGAAATCTCTATTTAGTGTATGTACAGGGCTTGTTTTCAGACGGGAACGCGGGGAAACGTAGTTCCGGCATCTCCAGCACTGATTGTACATGGCAAGGGGTGCTGTAGGATCTGTTGCTGCTTTTCTGTTGGGGGATCAATTTTTGTGTGGTGGTCTATTGTTGCTGGGGAGGTCTATCGTTGCTGGTGGGGAATCTATTGTTGAAGGGGTCAGTTGTTGCTGGCAGGGATCTACTGTTGGAGGAGGGGTCTATGTTGCTGGCTGCTGGAGAGTCTATTGATGATGGCTGTTGGTAGATATATTGTAGCTGCTGGGGTATTGTTGCTGGGGTGGTATTTTGTTTTGGGGGTCCATTGTTGCTGGAGTAATCTGTTGTTGCTGGGGGGGGGGGGTTATATTGTTGCTGGCTGCAGGGGATCAATTGTTCTGCTTTTTTTTGTTAACAAATTTCATACAAATTATTCAGCGCCACGAAATGATACTTGGCTCTGTATTCTTTAAAAGGAGCAGTACTGGGAGGTGATTATGGGGCGGAGAAAAGAAGTGACTAAGAAGGGGGGAGTTCCTGCACCTATTTTTTGAGAAAAAAAAGCCCTGTGTATGCATTTAAGTGAAGTTTTCTCAGCTCATTAGCATTGTAGGGTTTAATTTCCCTTTAGCCAGATGAATCCTACAGAATATTAAATTTCCCTGTAAGATTGGTGCATGAACAGATCAGTCGGCTAAGCAAACAAAACAAGCATTCCTTCTGCAAGTCCCCCATGTATTAGAATAATTTACATTTTTTTTCAGCAGTGCTTATCTGCTTGCACTGGTCCATCAGACGCATCCCTTCTGGCAAATGCCGGGATTGCCATTCTGTGCCTGGATTGTGATGACTTGTGATGTATAGATATGGCTATATATGTTAGATTTAATATCCAGATTCAGTTTCAATAAGAAACTCATTCTAGATGCATCAAAACAAAAGATGTGCAAATTTTTTTCTTTAGAATGCAGCCAAAGCCTGAGTAGAAAAGTCTGTCCTCTACTAGCATGCTGTAGACAAGGATTCTTGTTGTTTGTGTGGATGCAATAACTTCTCTGCAGAGATCTAATGTGCTCATACCTATAGCTCTGCAATCAGCTAAGCGCATGTTTTCTACTGATTGGAGAGTTCACACTCTGACTTATGCAGACCATAGATGGTTTGTTTATTGGCCGAATTTTCGTCCGAAAGAATAATCGGCCGATATTTGCACTGTTAGTGGGGCAATGTTGGATGATTTTCGCGGTTCCTCCTCGTTTCTTTTATCGGTCATGCTGGATAATTTACGAAAAATGGTAAATTTTCATAAGCATTGGTGGCAACAGAACGACCGATTTATCGTTTGTCGGCCGAAAATTCAGCCGATAAACGAACTGTCTATGGCCTGCATTAGCAGGGTAGGAGGGGAAAGAGGGACATGTCAGATTTGCTGAATTAAACTGAAAGCTAAATTTGGATTTAACCGTTTCCGCTGCACCCTATAGCAGACATACTGCTACAGTGTGGCGCGGGTGTGCAAAATCACGTATATATACATGATTTTGCAGTTCCGGGTAAGGGGCACGCACGCGCCCTACCCGTGCCACCATTTGCAGCCTTGGCTGTCAGTCATCGGGTCCCAGCCGGTGATTCCCCGCCGGCACCCGGCGATCTACATGTATCACTGACAGGGGAGAGACCTGTGTGTAAGCAATACAGATCTCTCCACTGTCAGCTCCTGCACATTGCTTTGTATGGCAAAGCCCTACAAAGCAGTGTGCTTAGAGTGAAACACACACACAGCCTACATAGTAAAACAGCACATAGTTAACCCTTTGATTGCCCCAGATGTTAACCCCTTCCTGCCCAGTGCAATTAGTACAGTGTCAGTGCTTTTTGTTAGCACTGATCATTGTATTGGTGTCACTTAGGATGTCAGTGACACCAAGTCAGTTCCTCCCAGTGTCAGAATGCCCTGCTATAAGTCGCTGATCGCTGCCATGACTAGTAAAAAGAAAATGCTATAACTTTCACATAAACCAATTAATTTACATGTATCTGGATTTTTTTTTAGCAAAGACATAGCAGAATACATTTTGGCCTAAATTTATGATGAAATTTGATTTCTAAAATTTTTTACTGGATATGTTTAATAGCAAAAAGTTAAAAATATTGTTTTTTTTTTAAATTGTTGATCTTTTTTTGTTTATAGCGCAAAAAATAAAAAACGCACAGGCGATCAACTACCACCGAAAGAAAGCTCTATTTATGGAAAAGTAAATTTCATTTGGGTGCAGTGTTGTATGATCGTACAATTGTCAGTTAAAGTAACGCAGCGCCATATCGCAAAAAATGGCCTGGTCAGGATGGGGGGTAAATCCTTTGGAGGGCAAGTGGTTAAGCACCAGGAAATAAAAGCGGATTATGACAAAACACTTTTACTGCAGAAGGTACTATCCTAATCCCTATCCTAGGGCTTTATACTAACCCTCCTTACAACCCTAACCCTTAGGCTCCATTCTGCAGTTTTGTTTCTTGTGCAGAATCACTGCGATTTTGCCTGAGATCCCAAATAACACTGTAATAATGGCAAAATGCACCATGCATGTTCGGGTGCCATTCATTTTAATGGCACCTAAATGCATTGCTGGTTTTGCAAACCTTATCGCGCAAGGAGCAGGAGCTTTTTTTTGGGTGACAAGTTTCGCGTGATGTTATTTATCGTGATTGCCATGTGATTTATAAAAGTGACAAAACTGCACCGTGGTTTAGGTGCAAGGGTACAGATGTGAATAGGACCGCTCCGCTGAGTGCTACATTGAAGTGTGTTGACCCTTAGGGGTCGCAGCGTGGAGGTGAGCATGCTTGCTAGCCGCTGGCGGATTCTTGTGTTGGAGTGATCACCGGACATTGTCACCGATTGAATAAACACTGAGTTGTATTTTGGACTGTGCACTATATATTGTGCATATACAATATATTGGGGCTGTTCATAATACTGCCCCAAACTACATCACCGACCTAATATCCAAATACCACCCAAAACGCACTCTCCGCTCCTCACAAGACCTCCTTCTCTCTAGTTTCCTGGTCTTCTCCTCCCATGCCCACCTCCAGGACTTCTCCAGGGCATCACCCATCCTCTTGAACTCCCTACCCCAATCCATCAGACTATCACCTACTCTCCTCTCCTTTAGGCGCACCCTGAAAACACACCTCTTCAGGGAAGCCTACCCCACCCCCTGCTAATTGTCGTTCTCGTCCACTCTTCCTACCACTCCATCCCCCACAGCTCTTCCTCCCGTACCAATATCCCCTCCCTCCTAGATTGTAAGCTCCAAGGAGCAGGGCCCTCGAACCCCTCGTGTATCTTGCATTGTATTGTTATTGTACTGTCTCATGTATTGTCTCCCATTGTAATGTACAGCGCTGAGCGAATTATTGGCGCTATATAAATACTGTATAATAATATAATAATTGGTTTTGTTCACTAGTTTGGCACATTTGATCTTTATGTCATTTGTTTCAAGATGTTTAAAACTGTGATATTTGTTTATTCATTCACTTTATTTATTTGATTGCACTCACTTTAATATTTATCACATTGCATTTACAGTGAAGGAAATAAGTGTTTGATGGGTGGATGGGTGTTCCAGCATGACAATGACCCAAAACACACAGCCAAGGCAACAAAGGAGTGGCTCAAGAAGAAGCACATTAAGGTCCTGGAGAGGCCTAGCCAGTCTCCAGACCTTAATCCAATTGAAAATCTGTGGAGGGAGCTGAAAGTTCGAGTTGCCAAACGTCAGCCACCAAACCTTAATGACTTGGAGAGGATCTGCCAAGAGGAGTGGGCCAAAATCCCTCCTGGGATGTGTGCAAACCTGGTGGCCAACTACAGGAAAGGTCTGACCTCTGTGATTGCCAACAAGGAATTTCCCACCAAGTGCTAAGTCATGTTTTGTGAAGGAGATCAAATACTTATTTCCCTCATGAACATGCAAATCAGTGCTTAATGTGTTAGACATGCATTTGTTTTGAATTTTTTGTTGCTATTCTGTCTCTCAGTGTTACAATAGACCTACCATTCAATTTTTAGACTGATCATTTCTTTGTGAGTGGGCAAACATTCAAAATCAGCAGGGGATCAAATACTTATTTCCTTCACTGTATGTCATTTTATATTTGTTCCCCTGATGATTTCATTTATTTTAGGATCACGTGCATGATTTTATTATATATTTATTTCATTCTTTTGATTCACAAGAGTGAGTTTGAGATTCATATCCACGTTTGGATCACATCCATTTCTCTCTATATATTGGGTTAGGGTTAGCGCAGCACCACCCTTGTTTGTTTATTAAAAATGAATGGCACCCAAACAAGTGTGGTACGTTTTGACTAGAGATGAGCGAATCGAACCAGGCGAAGTGGAATTCGTTTCGAATATCGGGAAAAATTCGATTCGCATCGAATCCGAATTTTAGCCAACTTCGGGTGCACGAATCGAATTTTTCCCGATCAGCCGGCAAAAGTGTCACTGCAGAGAGCTCCGCTATTTCTGACAGTTCTGACAGTTCATTTACAGCGGTTGAAACATTGTATCTATTTGTTTCCATTTAGGATACAGATGTTTTTATTCGGAAATAAATAGATACAATGTTTCAATCGCTGTAAATGTGAAGGAACTGTCAGAGAACTGTCAGAAATAGCGGAGCTCTCTGCAAATACACTTTTTGCTGTACTGGAATACTTCTTCTTTTCATTCTTCTTTTCATTCTTCTTCTTCTTTTCATTCTTCTTCTTCTTCTTCTTTTCATTCTTCTTTTCATTCTTCTTCTTCTTCTTTTCATTCTTCTTCTTCCTCTTCTTTTCATTCTTCTTTTCATTCTTCTTCTTCTTTTCATTCTTCTTTTCATTCTTCTTCTTCTTCTTTTCATTCTTCTTCTTCTTCTTTTCATTCTTCTTTCCATTCTTCTTCTTCTTCTTCTTTTCATTCTTCTTCTTCTTCTTTTCATTCTTCTTTTCATTCTTCTTCTTCTTTTCATTCTTCTTCTTCTTCTTTTCATTCTTCTTTTCATTCTTCTTCTTTTCATTCTTCTTTTCATTCTTCTTCTTCTTCTTCTTTTCATTCTTCTTCTTCTTCTTTTCATTCTTATGCTTCTTTTCATTCTTCTTCTTCTTTTCATTCTTCTTTTCATTCTTCTTCTTTTCATTCTTCTTTTCATTCTTCTTCTTCTTTTCATTCTTCTTCTTCTTCTTCTTTTCATTCTTCTTTTCATTCTTCTTCTTCTTCTTTTCATTCTTCTTTTCATTCTTCTTCTTCTTCTTTTCATTCTTCTTCTTCTTCTTTTCATCTTTTCATTCTTCTTCTTTTCATTCTTCTTCTTCTTCTTTTCATTCTTCTTCTTCTTTTCATTCTTCTTTTCATTCTTCTTCTTCTTCTTTTCATTCTTCTTCTTCTTCTTTTCATTCTTCTTTTCATTCTTCTTCTTCTTCTTTTCATTCTTCTTCTTTTCATTCTTCTTCTTTTCATTCTTCTTTTCATTCTTCTTCTTCTTTTCATTCTTCTTCTTCTTCTTTTCATTCTTCTTTTCATTCTTTTTCTTCTTCTTTTCATTCTTCTTCTTCTTCTTTTCATTCTTCTTTTCATTCTTCTTCTTTTCATTTTTCTTCTTCTTCTTTTCATTCTTCTTCTTCTTCTTTTCATTCTTCTTTTCATTCTTCTTCTTCTTCTTTTCATTCTTCTTCTTCTTCTTTTCATTCTTCTTCTTCTTTTCATTCTTCTTTTCATTCTTCTTCTTTTCATTCTTCTTTTCATTCTTCTTCTTTTCATTCTTCTTCTTCTTCTTCTTTTCATTCTTCTTCTTCTTCTTTTCATTCTTCTTTTCATTCTTCTTCTTCTTCTTTTCATTCTTCTTCTGCTTCTTTTCATTCTTCTTCTTCTTCTTTTCATTCTTCTTTCCATTCTTCTTCTTTTCATTCTTCTTCTTCTTCTTTTCATTCTTCTTTTCATTCTTCTTCTTCTTTTCATTCTTCTTCTTCTTCTTTTCATTCTTCTTCTTCTTCTTTTCATTCTTCTTTTCATTCTTCTTCTTCTTCTTTTCATTCTTCTTCTTCTTCTTTTCATCTTCTTTTCATTCTTCTTCTTCTTCTTTTCATTCTTCTTTTCATTCTTCTTCTTCTTCTTTTCATTCTTCTTCTTCTTCTTTTCATTCTTCTTTTCATTCTTCTTCTTCTTCTTTTCATTCTTCTTCTTCTTCTTTTCATTCTTCTTTTCATTCTTCTTCTTCTTCTTCTTTTCATTCTTCTTCTTCTTTTCATTCTTCTTTTCATTCTTCTTCTTCTTCTTTTCTTCTTCTTCTTCTTCTTCTTCTTCTTCTTCTGGCAACTCCACCACGCAGCTCATTTTTGTTCCAGTATTACTGTATTTTGCTCCTTCAAAATCCTGAAACTTTCTTTTGGCAGGTGTACAGACTCAGGTACTCAGTGCAGGAATGGTGGGAATCCCTCACAATGGACACAGCAGGTGTACATACAGACCCAGGAATTCAGCACAGGGATGGTGGGAACCCCTCATAATGGGCACAGCAGGTGTGCATACCCAGAACCTCAGCACAGGGATGGTGGGAACCCCTAGTAATGGGCGCAGCAGGTGTGCAGACCTGGGACCTCAGCACAGGGATGGTAGAAACCCCTCATAATGGGAACAGCAGGTGTACAGACCCAGGAATTTAGCACAGGGATGGTGGGAACTCCTCCTAATGGGCAGAGCAGGTGTACAGACCCAGGAACCCAGCACAGGGATGGTGGGAACTTCTCATAATGGGCGCAGCAGGTGTGCAGACCTGGAACCTCAGCACAGGGATGGTGGGAACCCCTCATAATGGGCACAGCAGGTGTGCATACCCAGAACCTCAGCACAGGGATGGTGGGAACCCCTCATAATGGGCACAGCAGGTGTTAGGGGGTTTAACTCTCCAGCATCCATTAGAGACTGATATAGTAATATAGTTCATTCTTCTTTTCATTCTTCTTTTCATTCTTCTTCTTCTTCTTTTCATTCTTCTTTTCATTCTTCTTCTTCTTTTCATTCTTCTTTTCATTCTTCTTCTTCTTCTTTTCATTCTTCTTCTTCTTCTTTTCATTCTTCTTTTCATTCTTCTTCTTCTTTTCATTCTTCTTCTTCTTCTTTTCATTCTTCTTTTCATTCTTCTCATTCTTCTTTTCATTCTTCTTCTCATTCTTCTTTTCATTCTTCTCATTCTTTTCATTCTTCTTTTCATTCTTCTCATTCTTCTTTTCATTCTTCTTTTCATTCTTCTCATTCTTCTTTTCATTCTTCTTTTCATTCTTCTTCTTCTTTTCATTCTTCTCATTCTTCTTTTCATTCTTCTTTTCATTCTTCTTCTTCTTTTCATTCTTCTTCTTCTTCTTTTCATTCTTCTTTTCATTCTTCTTCTTCTTCTTTTCATTCTTCTTCTTCTTTTCATTCTTCTTTTCATTCTTCTTCTTCTTCTTTTCATTCTTCTTCTTCTTCTTTTCATTCTTCTTTTCATTCTTCTTCTTCTTCTTTTCATTCTTCTTCTTCTTCTTTTCATTCTTCTTCTTCTTCGTCGTGCCCCGTGACTGCCCAAATGAGTGAAGTGTGCGGTGATTCTAAGATCGACGGCACTCATCTGCATGTCATACTGACTGACAGTATTATTTCTCTTCCCCAGCAGACTCCAAGGGCATTTAAATTAAAGGTACAGTGTTCTGCACTAATATAAAGGCTCTCTGAAGCCTAGAAACCCTTTAAATAAGTTAAATTTGCGGCGAATAAATTTGCATCTAATCAAATTTCTCCCGCAAATTCGGCGAATCAGCCGAATCGAATTTTTGAATAATTCGCTCATCTCTAGTTTTGACACTTTTATAGTGTGATTTGGGATTGTGGACAGAATTTCAGCAATTCTGCCTGAGATCCCGAAACATCAGATGTGAATGGGGCCTCACACGTAACAGGGCGTTTTCACACCAGTGGCACCAAGGCAGCTGCAGACAGAGGTTAAGATAGCAACTTCCTTGGCTGTAAAGGATAGGAGGGTTTAGTTCCATTTCAAGGCAAATTGCCTTGTCTATGCATTGGAACTGCACTTGATGCTGCCCAATACAGCCCAACAGGACTGGTGTTAACCCTGTAACCCCAACATTAACTCTAAGGCTCCATGTACACGGGATGTTTGGAAAACACTTCTGAACGATGGAAACTGACTGCTGGAAAATGTAGGTTAAAAAACGTCCGTTTAGCCACGTTTGCATACCACATTTATGTGCGTTTATGCACATTTGCATTTAGAAGCCTTTTTTTAAGATAACCTCAGGAGACCTTCCAAAATGCCCAGAATGCACTGAAAAACAGTAAAGAAATTAACTATTTCAGACATTTTGAGAGAAATAGAGAGAGCAGAAGCAGAGAAAGCAGTATTTGTTGAGATTAGCTGTCTTTTTTTTTTTTGGTATTTGGATATGTTTCAACTCATTTCTGTGCACAAATTATTGCAGTAGTGTCTAACATATTTTCTTTCATGCGAAACCTCAAAAGTATGGTGTACTGGGTCCATTTGAGTACCGGGAAAATGCTTTGCATGCATTTTTCATGATGAAAAAAGGCTCTGGACAGCATCTGAAAATGGAAGAGTTAAAAAAATTTTCCAAACGCAAACACTTATAAACGCGGTTAGCCATGTTTACACTTGTTTACAAGCATTTGGCGTTTGAAACGCTGATAAAATCTACTCCTGAACGTAAGTTTGGTGCGTTCCAAAAAACGACTGTAAACTCAACTGCCTGTAAACAACATAGTGTACATGGACACATAGGAAAACATTAGGGAGAGTTCAGGGGCTGCTGAAAAAATGCAGAAAAGCTCCTAAACGTGAGTTTATCAGCTGCAGTGTACATGGAGCCTAACTCTCCCTAATGCTAACATTAGCCCTTTTTAGTATACTCGCCTTTCCTGTGTCATGATCCTCTGCACCGAAGTTAAACCCTGTGCAATTTACTGATTCACTTTTTTTGACAGATAGCACAGTGTATACAGGTCAAGAATATATGACAACTGAGAATGTATGTTTGCCCAATTCAGACGGAATGTATGCTTGCCAGGAATATCAATGACTTTAGACTAATAAGCTGTATATCGAATTATTTTGCTCTCCAACCTTTCCATTACAGTGATTGTAGCTGAACAAATAAATAGCTTATAATAGCATTTCAATGAACAAGGCTGTGTGTTATACTAAAATGCACATTACATCACATCTAGAAAGAATAATCAATGTCAGAAAACACTGAAAATATTAAGCTAGAACGTGTAAGGTGAATAGGGTCATAAGAAAAAGATAATTCAATTTGTCAATTATGTATTATTATTAACTGAGCATCAATGCTTATTATTTAAACACTACAGGCATGAAACCATCAAAACAAAATGAGAAAATATCTCAAATTTTATGTATACGTGAAAGTCGTGACTTCAGTTGCAAAGAAATATGACTTTCAAATTATTATGACCTTTTTATATGTGCTTGATGAATGCAGTTTGCAATTAATTGTATTCCTACAGCCTGGTTGGTGACAGGTTAGGAGGATATGCCAGCACTGACTACAATAGACTGCGGAACACTGAGCTCAAGGACAACTAAGTCACTCAGTTCTATGCTGGTACCATCATCTGCTATTGTGCTGTTCTGTAGGGATATGAGTAATGACAGGGAAGACTGAGGGTGGGATGCATACCATGAATAATAATCAATATTACATTATTATATATTATTATATATACTGTATATATATAAATCATTATTTTCACACATTGCAAAATGTCATGTGACCAAAATGGTCTGGTTATGCTAAACTATAGAAAAATGTACAACACAAATATACAGAATAAAAAAAATATAATTTCTGAATAATCATTTTGCATGTATTTGTACATAGTTACATAGCTAGTCTGGCTGAAAAAAGACAAAAGTCCATTCAGTTCAACCATATTTTGCCTTCTTGTATTACAAATATCCATCTTAAACACACATTACATCTAATTAGTACAGACTTGACCCATAATCATAGTCTGTATGTTCCACAGTTCATCAAGAATGTTCCTTAAAGGTGTTGTAGGTAATCTGGCTGGATAACAACAACATATGAGCCCTCATGCACACTTGATGTTTTTACAGCGGCTACTTTTGGCTTTTGACGTTTTTTTTCTACAGCTAGAAAACCCCCCAGTATGTTATCCTATGTGTCCATGCACACATAGACTGTACGTTTTTTTGGCTGGAGAGTTTTTTGGCTGGAAAAAAACCCCAGGACTAGTGTGTTTCTAGAGGAGTTTTTTTAGCTGTAAAAACACAAATGTGGAAAAATGCAGCTAATCGCGGCAAAACGCCACTAAACTCTAATGCAAAATGCTAAAAAAAAAAGTTGAAAAACTCAAGTTTTTAACGTGACTTTACCCAGCTAACATTACCAGCATTATCAAAATCTCCAGTGTGCATGAGGGCTTAGGGTTGATTTACTAAAACTGGAAAGTGCAAAATCTGGTGCAGCCATACATGGTAGCCAATCAGCTTCTTAATTCAGCTTGTTCAATTAAGCTTTGTCAAAAAAAAAACCTGGAAGCTGATTGGTGTCTATGCAGAGCTGCACCAGATTTTGTAACTCAACCCCATAGTGTAATGTATAAGTGGTACCCCAGATGGAAAAAGGATGACACCAAGTCCCAAAGTATCTTGCCACTGCTACCCATGTAGTCTGAGCGTCCGGGGTGATCCACATGACTATCTTTTCCCTCATAAATCTGAAAATTAAATGTATAGCCTGTTGCCCTCTCACAGGTCTTATACATCTTGATCCCATATCTGGCACACTTGCTGGGTAGAAATTGTTTGAATGCAAAGCGGCCAAAAAATTAATGAGGGACTCATCAACGCAGATGGTTTGTTGGGGAGTATAGACATCTGCAAATTTTTGGTTAAGGTGATTTATGAGGGGCCGAATTTTGTGGAGCTGGTCAAATTCAGGGTCACCCCGAGGATGACAGTGTATTGTCATTGAAATGCATAAAATGCATTAAACTCTCATATCTATGCCTGGCCATGGCAGCAGAGAACACGGGCATATGATGAATTGGGTCTGTGAACCAATACAATGCATTTTTTTTAGTAATGCCCGTGTTGAGGGTTAGACCCAAAAAAATTTTAAATTTGGAAACCGTAATGGGTTTCCATGCGAATGGTCTGGCAAGGTTTGAATTTGGGTTGGTGGCGATAAACTGTTGGGCATATAAATTGCTTTGATCCACAATCAATGCATACAGATCTGTGAAAAGCAGCTCCAAAAAATTAAAGGGAGTATTTAAGTTTGCTGTTTCCACCTGAATTCCGGGTTGGGAAGTGAATGGGGGAAGTACGCGTGCTGCAGAATTTGTGGGCTGCCAATGTGATTTGCAACCACATCCGGAAGGATACTAGGGGCTCTACGGGCCTGTGTGCGAATTCTTGGTGGCTGCGGGACACTATTTGTGCTCACCACCGCACCAGCTTGTACTGCACTTATGGGACTTGCCACGTCACCAAGTAATACTGCAGTGCTGGTATGTGAAAGACCAGGTTGCTGGTGCTCGCCAGTTCACCAAAAGGCATAGCGGCACTAGTACTAGCACTCTGCTGCATATGAGAATCATCATGTGATTGTAACATCTCAGCAACCTGGGAATGGAGTTGGATACTCCTGACCTTATCAGGAACCTCTTCTCCATGGTCTGAGCTATCTGTCAGTGTGCCGCTGCTGTCTACAGGTTCGTATTCTGAGGCTGATTCTGTCAGGGAGTCTTCCCCTTCACTCTCACCTGACATGCTTAGAATCCTGTAGGCCTCTTCACTAGAGTACCTTTCCATTGACATTTTGGCCGCTACATTTATAGGTACCTACCTCATGGGAGAAAGAGCACCTGGCTGTCAAGGACTGCTTGAACTGCTACAAAAAAATTTACCGGCAAGTGCTAACAGAGATCAGGCCTGATTCTACGAACACTGCGGTTTTGTGTGCAATGTATCAAGTGACAGTAATCTACTGACACTGCACTTGCTGGGGGAGAGGGAGGGGAGGGGGGGTAAGTGTAGGGGCTAAATGCAGGTGCTGGCAGGTTCCAGGGCTGATCCCACTAATACTGTGTTTTAGGGGACACTATACTAATGTAAATGCTGGTATAGTGCTGATCTGATCAAAGATATTGATCCGTTCAGACACTATACTAGCAATGGAGGTTTATTGTGTATGTGCATGTGTTCCTGGCAATCAAGGGGTTAAATGTGATTACTGGTGTACTGATGGGCAATCTGATGCTGTCTGGGAGGGACGCTAACTGACGCAAACGCTATCTGAAGTTGCCGGCGACACTAATACAGTGATCAGCGAAAAAATCTGTACACTGTACCAATGACACTGGTGACAGGGCAGTGAAGGGGTTAACTGAGAGGGGTGACCAAGGGGTTAAATGTGTCCTAAAATGTGTTCTAACTGTAAAAGAGTGCTGCTTGTACTCACTGTTTCTTCTTTCCTCTCTCTCTGGGACGGAATGTGCCCAGACAGAGAAGATTTAATCACTTCCTGTACCTGTTTAAGTGTAAACACAGGTACAGGAAGATCCCTAATAGGACAGGAATCGATCATCCGATTTAGGCTGAAAATCACTGGCCTAAATCGGATGATTGATCCCCGCGGGTCCGCAGGGGCGTGCGCGCACCACCCCTGCCCTCGATAAACCGCGGGAGAATGAATCACGTTTATATATGTGATTTTGTGCACCCGTGCCGCCCTGTAGCCGTATTTCTGCTATAGGGCGGTCGGAAGCGGTTAACAGTGAAGAGGACTGCAATCAATGTAAAACTCTGAAAGAAGCAACAAGGAAACACATCAATCACGTAGGGTTGGCAACAAGGTGAGAATGAAACTGTAGAAACTTTATTGTAGATGCAGAGTATAAAAAGTTCTAGGAGACAAGCAACACTAGCGACCCTACATGCTTGGAGCGATCCTACGTGATTGATATATGCAAGTTGAACGGATAGAGACTGCGGGAATGGCATGGTGAGAGCTATACTCCTTCTGGAATGTGTTATAGGGGTTGCAGCACTTTTCTTTTGTATATGATTATTCGGAACAAGGAAACATAAGTGTCCAAAATTATGCAGTATATGTTGGAATTTTTCAGAATGGCTAATGAACCATTGTCTACCTACCAAAAACATAACGGACAACTTCATGTGTCTGTGTGCCACAGAATAAAATCTTGCATAAAGTGCTAATTTGGCAACCAATGCAATTATGTAGGTTTGTTGCTAGTCCTGGATTAACCATTAAGTTAAAGAAACATGCTTAGGGCACCACGGGATGAGGACACCATAGTCTTTTGCCCTAGCTATCATTCCCTTAACTCTTTTTTCATCTGTAATGTAAATAATGCTTTCTAATCTTTGGGAAGGAGATAAGAAATAGTAGTCAATACATTTTGCAATTAAATGTTTCCTTATACCAATTTTATCTAAAAGAAAAAAGGCACAAGAAGTGCTAAAATTAGCATTTTTTTAGGTTGCCCCCCTTCCCTTGTTTTTTTTTTTTTGGCCTGGAAAAAACCTGCATTTTCAATCTCTCCTTTCACTTTCAACACTTTTAAAGTCTCAACTTCTCAGTTAAAGCGGACCCACACTGTATCTAAGCACCACAAATCATTAGTGCTATTTAATTCATTTTTAATACTCAAAGCAAACCTCCCCCCATCCATCCATGTCTTGAAGCTTTTTTGCTGAGAAATCATTTAGAAACCCCCCCTAGCATTTCTAGCATTGGCCATTTTGAGTAAGGGCAGATGATTCATGTAGCAATTTTTTCCTGGAATCCATCTACCCTTTGTTCATGCATAGAAGCAGGAAGGTGAGCTTAGCTGAGAAACCCCTCCTCCCCTTCTGAAGACTCCTGCTATGCATGACATCATTTGACTAGGCATGGAAACAAGCAAGTGAATAGAGAAATGTAAATAATAGCTTAACCTCCCTGGCGGTATTCCCGAGTGTAGCTCGGGGTAAAGTTTCAGTACCACAAGCGGTAACCCCGAGCTACACTCGGGCTTACCATGCTGCGCTGCTCCGAGATCTGTTCTTCTCTTACCTTGTCCTGCGCTCCCGCGATGTCCATCCTGCAGTGTCCCCTGTAATGTCCTCCGGCGGATGCCGGCATCTGTCTTCTGGGTTCCGTCCCCTGCGATGTCAGGACGTACGGGGACGAAACGGCGGGAAATTTGAAAATGACAAAAAGTGACATTCACTAAATACACTAAAATCACATAGTAAAACATTACTGTATCAAACCATTTCACATACATTTTGTCCCGAGTGCTTTGTCCTGTGCCCTGCCTACATTTTTACTGTTCTTTCTGCCTAGAAACTGAGAAACATCCATGGCATCCAAAAAGCGTCCCTTTAGGTCAAAATCGGTTTTAGACCAGCTAGAGAACAGCGATTAGTAAATTAGAACCACTTGCAGAATTGAGTGATAACGATTCGTGGGGAAATTCGTCATCAGACACTAAAAACGATTTTGCGTCTTTACTCAGTGATGTGCGAACTTTCAAATGTCAGTGTTATTGGTTTGATTATATTATTGAATTAAATGTATTAATATTATATTATTATTTTTATGGTTATTTATTAAATTATAATTTATGATTTCGTTTTTCAAATTTTAACATACCCGCGATGTTTACTTGACTCTTGTTCGGACAGATTTCAGTGAGTTATTCCTAAAAATTACAGGCCTACAATAAAAAAAATACATATTTCCATGCAAAAAAATGTACCGCTTTGAGCACAGAAATATGGACATAATCAGACCGCTAGGGAGGTTAAAACAAGTAAATATACTATACTATCCTATTTATTTACTAATGCTAGCAGCATAGTCAATATTGATTGAGAGAGTGAAGTTCCACTTTAAGGAATGTAAGGGCCGGAGGGGCTGTGCTTAGGGCAAAAATTAGACTTAATTCCAGTCCTGCTTTTTTCATCATATAAACCACAGCAACTTTTTTTATTATACCATGTATAGCATACCACTTTGAGTAAAAGTACAGTACATACTAGTTTAGCAAGCACAGTCTAGTGAAAATAAATGCTTCTGCAAATCACTAACTGTTGAATACATCTATTTTCCAGTAATAACAACAACATGGACTATAAATGCAAAACAGGAATAATATTAGCAAAAAGTAATTCATTATAAATATAGCATACTAAAGAAAAGGCTCAAATATGTACTGTAAGATACTAAAAATATTCTCAGGAAAATCATTTCGCTAACTAGCAAACTTTGCTCTTAGATGTGACATATTGGGGCTGACATTGAGATTTAGTGTAGATTTTACTATTATGTCCCCCCTCCTCCCAATGTCTTATAGTTTTTGTGTTTGCGTTGCCCTGAAATCTAATTGGTTTTGTGAACATATCCCACTTGCATCTAACATTTTCTTTTATATATTTGCAGCAGTTCTTTAGTTATGACCTCCCTAGATTCAAAGTTCAGGTATAAAGACACATTAAGAGGTCCTTTCATTGTTTTCGGAGTTGTACACAAATTGTTATCTGTCATTGCTAGTTGCTATTGTCATTCCGTATGCTGCTTTGTGGGAAGTATTTCCCAAAATAAAACCTCTTTCTTTAGCCTTGATGTGTCAGAGGGTATAGCATAGCAAGAATTGTCTTTGCCATCCGTAATCAGAAGATCTGGCCATTAGTTGGTCCTTCAGGAGTAAACGCTACATGGATAGTCTTTTGTAGCTGTCAAGCTGAAAGTAACATCCATTTGGTGTCTTAGGAAATTACCACTCGTTCTATACAGTTTAGTGACAAAAGTTGGTTACCTGCCCATCTCAAGTCTGAGCATCTAGAATTGGGCAGACCCTCTCAGTCCAACATCTCTAACAAACATGACTACCAAATAATGCAACGGTAGGATGTTAGATCCAATTGTTGACAGCAAAACCAAATGTAAGAAATCTTCCTAGTTTTCGGGTAGCAACAAGGTTCCTGTGAGCCATCTGTGCAATATACTGTGCATTGCATTCTGTGATACATGAATAAAAAGAGGAAGAACACATACTAAAATTAGGGGATTCTCTCTCACAGTAATATGAATATTTTTCTTACTAAATAGAGTCCAACCTATTATATTCCTACTGGTATTTGACCATGGGTCAGATGAAGGGTAGCTGCTGCCTTAGGTTCTAAGATCCTAGTGCTCAAATCTTCAGCCCTTTGCTGCTTACTGTGCAACCCTCAGATTCCAGAAGAGAGTAGTAGGAGCATTGATTTGTAAAAATACTGTAATAGCAGTGATCTCTAACACTTTTTTTGTAACATGTTCCTAGTCTCTAACATTCTCCTGAAGCACATCTTCAGCACTCAAGCACACCTATAGAGTGTCCACAGTCTCTGACTATCTCCAGTGGTATGTTAGTAGTTTCTGACTATCTTCTGTAGCACATACAATTCTGAATGTTGTGCAGCATCCCTGGGGAAGTCAGGGGCCATACTTAAGGCCCCTTGTATCTAGCATCTGACCTCCACTGCATTAAGCCCAGGAAGTTCTCCTTTTGTCCTTTTGTTTGATGCTGCAGCATAGTTATAGTTTGCGATTGCTAATTGCTAGGGATGTTGAATTACTTGATTTGGCCATAAGCCTGATTTTATTTCTGTAGTGTACAAAATTGCAGTGCATTGCAGTGATAATTTTTAAGTAGGAATTATATACTTTGGAAGATTTTACTTGTCAATAGGCATACAGTAGGAGACACAAAGGGGTTGATTTACTAAAACTGGAGAGTACAAAATTTGGTGCAGCTCTGCACAGAAACCAATCAGCTTCCAGTTTTCTTATTAAAGCTTAAAGCAGTAGTAAACCATGAAAAAAAAACAATCTAAAAAATCTTCTCCCTGCAAGTTAAGCGCATAATGTGCTAGTATGTACTGCATACTAGCACATTGTAAAAGACTTACCTGAAAACAAAGCCCTCCAGCGGAGCACTGTCACAGCTCCCCGAGGTTTTCATTTTCACCTGGTCTTCCTTCCAGGTCCACAAGCTGTGGCCATCTGATTGGCTTAGCTACGATGTTGTCACTCCCGAGCATGCACGAACATAGTTTTGAAACGCTATCCATTGAGGGTGCAGTGTGCATGTGATATCACCAATGCTGCTACAGTAAATATCTCCTAACCTGTTGGTGCACGTTTAGGAGGTATTTACAGTACCTGCAGGTAAGCCTTATTCAAGGCTTACCTGTATGTAAATGGTGCAAAATAGAGTTTATTTCCACTTTAATTGAACAAGCTGAAGTTAGAAGCTGATTGGCTACCAGGCACAGCTGCACCAGATTTTGCCCTCCAGTTTTAGTAGATCAACTCCAAAAGGAAGGCCAGGTGAAGATGGAAGTCCTGTTAGTGGTGACAGTGCACCACTGGTGGGCTTTCTTTTAAGGTAAGTCTCTCATAATGTGCTAGTATACGATACATACTAGCACATTATTCCATTACCTTGCAGGGGGAAAGGTTTTTTTTTTTCGTTTTGAAAGTTTACTACCGCTTTACCATAGCACTGTACCATGCGTGGCAAATTTCTGATTATCCATCTGGCCACAAACTGCTGTTGCCTCCATGCCCCAACTCCCTATCATATTTTCTATACTTTTCCATGTCTATTTGATGTTTTGGATTTGATCGGGCCCAGATAGCTAGACTGACTGTTAAACTGGATAAAGAATTCAAATGTCAAATTCTTCTAAGATCACAAGACGCGTTTCACTTTACTTACCAAGCCAACATGTAACACAACACTGCCCTCTATTGGTCTTGACCTGTGTCAAATCATTTTGGTTTTAGCAGTAATGAAGCAATCAGGAGGTGATAGTGATGTCAACAGTATAAATGTAGTTACAAGTTTTCATTTAACTGAGGAATTAGAATTTTCAAATCTTTAAATAACTAGTTATGCCACAGAATAAAAATATCCATTCAAACCTTAGGAAAAGTAAGTTAGGTAGAGATACATGGAAATACACTTCCTAGCCTTTGTTGGCCAGTACTGGTAGGGTCCATTTATACCATGCCAGTCCATTGCAGTGCTCATTAACCTGTGTTGCATTAGGGCAGCCTATTCATTTGCACAGACTATTAACACACCACAACAGGCTGAAAACATGATTTGTCGCAATTTTGGTAACCCAGCGTACTACACCGCATGGTAGTGGTGTGTGTCAAAATTGTTTGACTTACATGGACCTTGAATAAACAGCATGAAAGGAAACCTATCCTGAGATAATTAGATTGCCATTGCTGGATTCTCATTCTGCAAAAAGTAAGTTGCCTGGCTGTCCACCTAGGACATGTGTGTTGAACTGCATTTTACAAGTATGCTAAAATGTCAACCCGCATTAAAACATGCATAAAATGGATGGAAATTCACATCTATTTTCCCAGCATTTTATCACAAGTCAGTGTGATTTCAGCCTAAGAATTATTAAAATTGAGATTATTAGATATTGTCAAAATGCAATAACTTTTTCAATGGCATGAATGGGCATAAAAAGACGCATCTTTGAATTTTTCTTTCTAGGTTGAGAATTTTACTGTAAAGTCAGATTATGGCAGTAAAGGTATCTTGCAATATCTTTGGGCTTGTAGACTGACATAAATCTAAGTATAAAATATTCACTATGTGTCTATGTCAAACCTCCACACAGTCAGAAGGAAACTTGCTGTACTTTCTCTAATACACATAGTTCATTTATTACTTCTTTTTTTTCAGGCTGTGTTTTTGAGTTGTACTACAAACACCTACTCTGCCTAATCTCCACTACTTAGAAGGGAAGTGTTCTGTAGTTTACAGAAGATACATGGAAAAATAACATTTCAGCTCAGTACATTAGAAGTTCAGGATCAACAGGTATTTTATTGTACATGCATGAAATGTAAGGTGGAGTTTGCCCGATGATGTCAGCACGCTGTTACCGGACATAGCTGCCGATCTATGCAGAGTGACATAATGGGTTCTTGGATTGATCCTACTGTGGACTAAGTACCTGTCCGTTTACATAGATTGATGGTACATACTTTATTTTTTTATCTATGTATTTTATAGGCATGGGTGTAATTTTAATAAAAACGGTACAGGTAACACTGTGGAACTTTTTTACGTATCTTTGAGCTCTGATGATTTATGAAACCGCCTGGAGGTTACCCTTGTTACTCCTTTGCATCGATGAGCTGAAAGGTTATGGTGATCTATATGCTGTTACAGGCCTTCTATAGTTTAGGTCTGTTTTTAAGGTTATTAGCTTTTGAATGTCACAAGGTGATTGGGCAGATCACATGTGAATTTTGGATGCATGAGAAAATGGCACAACTTGAAAATGAATACATGTTGTCTAATGGTGGACTTTTTTGGATTTTATATGCACTTGAAAGGTTATGACACTCTGAATTTTATATGTGAATACTGTATATATTCAATTTTAGTTTGCACACTTATGAAGTTAGGTTTATTTTATTGTTGTAGCATTCTGACATTGCATGCTTATACAGTATATTGTATCTGTGGTGTAGGCGCACCACTGGGTGGCAGATGCTAAGATCACAGGGTGTACTGTGGCGGCAGAATACACAGTATACGAGGGGCATTCAATCAAACCGGGACTTTTGAGTTTATATAATACAAGAACACATTTCAAGGATTGGAAACTGCATTTTTTTTACATATTCCCCTGCTACATTTATACACATATCCCATGTGTTCAACTAATGCCTGGAAAGTTTTGGCATAGAAAGATTTCTCAGTACGCATCCTAGGATAGCCTGCTTCACTTCTTCATCATTGTGTTCACTGTTCCCACAGAAAGATTTGTCTCTTGTGTGATTTCATGACGATTATGTGTCTATTATCCAGGATTAGGCGTTCCACATGCTGAATGTTCACTGGAATGACTGATGTGGGCTGGGAACCACCACAGCTGGGATCTTCACTTACGGATGTACGGCCATCTTTGAAATGTTTACACCAATCACATGTCTTACTGTGGCAGAGCGTCTCATCACCACACTGTGCTTGAAGTCTTCTGTAGATATCCATGGGTTTTACACCTTCGCTCACAAGACACTTCATCACCACACGCTGTTCAATGCATGCACTAACACTGTTGTCTGCCATCTTAACCTCTTGGCGTCTGCCGAATGCCGTCTGGGCCTAGATGCCGAGTGGCCGTACATTTGCAATCTATTAAAAAAAGACATATGTGCTGAAAGCGTGCGCCCTGCACGCTCCTAGCACACATGTTCAGTACTCACAGAAAGGTTCCGATCTCCTCTTTTGATCGGGACCTTTCCCGATCATGTGACCACCGTGACGTTGTGTCACAGTGGTCACATGACTCTAAACCCCGCCCCACCTCCCAGCTTCTGAAACCCCTAAGGGGCCGGGAGGCACCGGCGCCAAGGGGTTAAGTTACAGTCTCTGGATTGGCCCGTGACATGTGCACCGCCTATCAGTAATAGGACACACTTGCCACTTACTACTGCGTGTAGTACAAACTAGCTAGCTTACCTTTTTATACATGTAAAAATAAACGCCCCGGTTTGACTTGCATGGCCTCTTGTATATAAATATATATACAGGGCTTTTTTTCATGGGGAACATGGTGGAATGCAGTTCCAGCACCTCCAGCATTGAATGTATGTCTTGGCAGGAGGTGATGGGGTGTACTGGAGGGTCTATTGATGTAGCCTGCTAGGGGATCTATTGTTGGTGGGGGGTCTGTTGTTGCTGATAGGGAATCTATTGTTGCTGGGGAGGTCTTATGTTTCTAGGAGGTCAATTGTTGCTGAAAGAGATCCACTGTTGAGGGATTTTCTGATGCTGGCTGCTGGGAAATCTATTGTTGCTGCCTGGGATCTATTGTTGCTGAGTGGGGGTTTATTATTGTTGGCTGCAGGGGATCTATTTTCACTGCTTCTTGTTTTCATGAACACATTCTATAAAAATTGCTTAGCACTAAAAATGATTCTTGATTCTGTATTCTCCAAAAAGGGTTGATACTGGAAGGTGGATAGGGGGTGGAACCAAGGGACATTGCTAGCAGGTGGGTGGGGGGTGGAGATAAGGGGTGACTCAGAATAGGGAGTACATGCACCTATTCTTTTAGAAAAAAATCCCTGTATATACAGTATACACTATATTGCCAAAAGTATTGGGCTGCCAGCCTTTACACGCACATGAAGTTTAATGGCATCCCAGTCTTAGTCCGTAGGGTTCAATATTGAGCTGGCTCACCCTTTGCAGCTATAACAGCTTCAACTCTTCTGGGAAGGCTGTCCACAAGGATTAGGAGTGTGTCTATGGGAATGTTTTGACCACTTACAAAAGTGCATTTGTGAAGTCAGGCACTGATGTCGGATGAGAAAGCTTGGCTTGCAGTCTCCGCTCTAATTCATCCCAAAGATGTTCTATCAGGTTGAGGCCAGTCATGTTCCTCCACCCCAAACTCATTCATGCATGTCTTTATGGACCTTGCTTTGTGCACTGGTGCGCAGTCATGTTGGAACAGGAAGGGGCCTTAAGAGTTCCCTTCACTGGAACTAAGGGGCCAAGCCCAACTCCTAAAAAACAACCCCACACCATAATCCCCCTCCACCAAACTTTACACTTAGCACAATGCTGTCAGGCAAGTACCATTTTCCTGGAAACCACCAAACTCAGACACGTCCATCGGATTGCTAGACAGTTATACATGCTGCCAACTTTGCACAAAGCAAGGTTCATAAAGAGATATATATATATATATATATATATATATATATATATAAATATATACTGTACTTGCAAAGGGTGGGCCAACTCAATATTGAATCTTACGGACTAAGACTGGGACATCATTAAAGTTCATGTACGTGTAAAGGCAGGCTGACCAATACTTTTGGCAATATATATATCTACACTGTATATGTGTGTGTGTATATATATATATATATATATATATATATACATATATATATATATATGTATATCATTTTTATATAAAAGAGGACTTTTCTCAAGCAGCCATTATCCCAATGACCTTTCTGAACACAGTGATTTATTGAATTGAGTCATAGGTGACATAGGACAGACGTGTCTACCACTGAGGAACATGTTTTCTCTGTAATATGTCCTTTAATGTTTATTCCATGATGATGTCTTTTCAATGTCGCCATAAAGTAAGGTGACATTGTTCAGGCTTAGCTGTATTTTATGGCTGAAAATTACACTTACCCAACACTCTTCCAAGGAAAAGGGCCTTTGGTCTATTAAACCGAGTCTCGGAAAAAGCAGGAAGGCTGTATGTGGCTGGTGGGTAATGATCGAGCTGAAAAATAAGAAATGAGAGCAGTCAGACAATGCCATTTCAGTACAAGCTCTGCAACATTATATTTCATGGATTCAGCTCTTTTTAATATCACATTTTCCCAATGATTCTTTTAAAAGGCCTGACCACAAATGCACCTTCTGTGTCCTTGAAAACTAAGATTATCTATTATTATGTGCATTTCCTAGACAAAGCAAGACTGGTATGTGTATGTATTAAATGTATATACAATATAAACATGCAAAATCTACATGTTAATCTACAGGATAACCGTCCAGTGATGTTTAAGCCATGGACTATTCAGTCAAAAGACCTTTTTCCTCGTACATCTGCTATGACAGTGCCTAGAATCCACTTTAAGGTGTATTTATTAAACATTTGCAGAGCTATTTATCTTTGGAAACTGCATGTACATTTGTTCTGTGTGAATGGTAGTAAAATCAAATTATATTAAGCTATTTTCTTATAATTTGAATGTGGTATTATGGCCACTAGATGGAGTCTACAATCATGGTAAATAAGGATTTTTTCTCCCTTGATCATCTGCTCCATCTAGTGGCCATAATGCAGTACTTTCCTTATTCACACTATTCTGTATGAATCAAGAACATTCAACCTGGAAAGAAAATAGCCTAATAACATTTTATTTTGCCCTCATTCACAGATAATGATTGTACATGCAGCTTCACAGGATGAAGAGCTCTGATTATTGGTTTTAACACAGGAATTACTGTAAAGATTCAGATTTATTTAAGACAAAACAATTAATTTAGACACCAATGTAAAAGAGGAATGCTGTGCAGCAAAAAAACATGTATGGAGAATTTGTAGTCCTGCAGATGTGAGAATCTTGCTGAATCAAGCTCCTTGGGAATACACAAACCTCTCACAACAGGTAGAATAAGGTATATGGAATTTTTAGAAAATGCATCCACAATGTGTATAGAAAAAGTTGTGTCCTCCCAGCAGCTGCAGAGTGGAACTCCCCACATGGAAGAAAAATATATTTTAAATATATTGTAAAAATATTCTTCCCAAATATATTGACATATTTGAAATACTACAATTTTGGCCGTATTCAATATATATATATATATATATATATATATATATATATATATATATATATATATATTTTTTTTTAATATATTGAATACGGCCAAAATTGCAGTATTTCAAATATATGTCAAATATTTGGGAAGAATATTTCTAAAATATATTTTTCTTCAATGTGGGTCTTGCTCTCCGCTTGTAAATTGTGGTCTGACACAAGGCAAGGGTCACAATCTGCAATTGCTAGTTGGGGACGAGGGGGGGGGGGGCAGGCTTGTCTACTCAAGCTGTAGGCTGTATATGGTTAACTTAAACTGAAAGTTTAATTGGACTTTAAGCTCATACAGGTAAATAGATTAGAGGAGTGGCAATCTCCACCCCCTCCTGGCTGCTTTTTAGGATACTCCTACAAAATTTCCATCAAACAGAAGGTCTGAAAGGAAATAGATCCTGTTGTGCGCTCTCCTTAGAATACCCATACTACTCCTAGAGTCATGTGCCATGGGTGTGCCCTGTAGTAATAATAATAATAATAATAATTATTATTATACATGATTTATATAGCGCCAACAGTAATACATGTTTATTTGTAAAACTAAGATTATATATGTAGCCACCCAGTCCTAAGCAGGGGTGACTATTTGAATTTCGTGTTTTGCAAGACTGTAATCAGCCTGATTAGGATAGACACCTCAGCTTTCTGCAGGTTTTCCTAAACTCTTATTATTCTGTGCCTCTGCCTACTTCCGGAAAATGTCCCTAACACTGACAATAGTGTGGGGGACTGCATTAGCCTAGGTCAGGGGTGGGCAATGTGTGGCTCTCCAGCTGTTGTGGAAGTACATTTCCCATGAGGCATTGCAAAGAACAGACATTGCAAAACTGACAGAGGCATGATGGAACTTGTGGTTCTGCAACAGCTGGAGAGCCGCACATTGTCCACCCCTGGTCTAGATTATAAATAGTTATATATCCCTGGCCAACCATTAGGGAGTATATTGCCAGTGGTGTGTGCTGGGGAAGGGTATAAATATTGAAGGGAGCCTTCCTGAAGCTCACTTGCCTCCAAGACTGTGCTTGGTGAATTGCTGCTAATGCTGAAGTTATTCTCTCTGGTCTGTTGCCCAGGGAGGGTGTACTGAATTTCAGACAGTCCCAAGCCTTGGGGCCTGGAGCTTACTGCTATCCAGCTGGTGGGTGTAGTCAAGCGAAGTGTAACAGGATTGGAGCACCAAAGGTGAAACTTTGACTTATGGGGACATTCCAGGGTCTATCATGGCTCATCCATGCAGTGCGAGTACTGAAACTGCTTACAGTTAGTGATCCAAAGAATACAGATTTGCTAGTCTGACTTAAAGGTCCTCTTTCTGTATAATGATAAGTAGGCCTTCCATTTCTTCTCTTGGTTTATTGTGCCCTAACCCTCTCTCTCTGAGTGTAATGCCCTATTAAACTCTATTAAACTGTCATAAACTGACTAGCACCCATCTGTTCACAACCCTACTATAGGTCAGGGACTAAACCCCAAAGTGAAATATCAGCCCACCTGACCTCTGACTTCAGAGCAAAAGTCTGTATTTACCTACTTTTTGGGTTTTGGGGCTTCCTGGGAGAAACATAGAACTGTCACTTAGAGTAGCACATTTCCCTGTTAGTGACTCATAAAGCATTCGGATTAACACAACAGCCAGACAGCTAAGGAAAGGAGAGTTCACCTGCAGCAGCCTGTGTGTTTTCTCAATGCAGGTGTATTAACTGGTCTGCACTTTGATAATGACCTGAAGCAGACCTGTGTTCATATAGTTCTGTAATGAGGAAATCAATATTCCCATCATTTTCAAAATACATTTTTAATAATGATGTAATTTTAAAAGCACCACATGCACATATATGCCAGTGATACTTTAATTTGTATATTGCTCATATAGAGTTGCCAATTGTTCCCACACATAGAAATAGTTTTTATAATAAAAATACTTTTATTCATATTTGAAATTAGAAGTGCATCTCATTACTAGTTTCTGTGGCATTACTACCATCTAGTGGTAAAAGAGAAACTTATTTTTTCGTGCGTCTAAAAGATTTGGCATCTGATGTGGACTATGTATCGTCTAGGTATTGCATTCTATCACACACCCTGTATTGCAATGGATAGGGGATCATCAAGTATTCTGCAAACCCCTTGTGTCAACATCAGCAGCCCTGGAGGATTTCAATACTGCTCCCTCCATGTGCAGGCCAGGCAGTGAAAAGAGGGTTTCCTTGCTGCTAGTCATAGGTTTGCAGCAGGTTGGATGCCTGTTGCAGCCCAATAATGTTTTTGTAAATATTGTTTGGGTATGCAGTGTCATATTTAAACTACTGTTTGGTAGCCATTATTACAGATAATCTCTTTCTGTCAATTATTATCATTACAGGATTTAGGTAACCAACAGTTTCTGGAGCACTTTACAAAATAAAGGGAGACAGTACAAAACAAAACAACTCAACACAAGAAGGTTAGGAAGATCCTGCTTCTGAGAGTTTACAATCTAAATGGAGAGGAATGAGTTGGGGGATGAGTTGATGGAGAACGTACAATTTCAGTTGTTAGAAAAAGGTAGGATAGGCTTTGCCTAAAAAGGTGCGTTTTCAAGGATTGCCTGAAGGTGGAAAAAGTAGGAGATAGATGGATGGATTGGGGTTGATAATTCCAAAGGATATATGGATGGATTGGACTAGGTAATTCCAAAGGATAGATGGATAGATTGGAGTAGGTAATTCCAAAGTATAGATGGATGGATTGGGGTAGGTAATTTCAAAGGATAGTTGGATGGATTGGGGTAGGAAATTCCATAGGATAGATGGATGGGTTGAGGTAAGACATTCCAAAGGATAGATGGATGGATTGGGGTAGGTAATTCCAAAGGTTAGATGGATGGATTGGGGTAGGTAATCAAAATGGATAGATGGATGGGTTGAGGTAAGAAATTCCAAAGGATAGATGGATGGATTGGGGTAGGTAATTCCAAAGGAAAGAAGAGGTTTTGAAGAAGTCCTGGCGATGAGCATTGGTGGAAGTGACAAGGGGGTTAGAGGGCAGGAGAAGGAAATCTTGGGAGAAGTGAAGAGGGTAGTTCAGGTGATATTTTCAGTTGAGGCTGGTAATTTAGCTTATGGCAGAGTTGTGGATGGCTTTGTATATTGTAGTTAGTATTTTGAATTTTGTGGTGGGAAACTGGGAAAGTGGGTTGGTGGACACTGAGTGGCTGCATAGGTGGATGAGTCTTGCAGCGACATGTAGATAGAATGAAGAAGAACATTTTTTAAATGTTGCAGAGATGAAGGTGGCAAGAGTTGGACAGTGACTGGAATGCGGGGCTGAAAGGAGAGGTGAGAGTCCAGAATTACAGCTAACACTTTGGTCTGAAGGAAGAGCTTGATGGCTTTGCCTTTGACCTTGATGGAGAAGTTGGGGGTAGGAATGCAGGGGGTAGGAAATATTTTAAGCTATTTTAAGGGTGAGCTGAGATTTGAGGTGATAGAGTTTTTAGGAGATATTGGGTGTTGTCAGCAAAGCAAAGAAGGGGAGATCATCAAATGACCCAGCAAGGAGGTATAGAGAGAAGATAGAAAGTTATCATACAAATTCCCCATGGGACTTTTAAGGCAGGTAAGACAGTTGTGTATATTTCAATGAAAGGCTGGTATGCTAAATTTTATTACAAAAGATCCACAGAGTACACAGTTAAATTACATATAAAGAGAATACTATACCAGTGTTATTACATGAAAAGTATTTTAAAACCGCATATGTCCATAATATAGAATTATGCCTTTCGTGGCTTGTATTTTAGTACAAACATCAGGACAAAACCCAACACGTTTTGGAGAGACTCCTTCATGATGGCTGACATCAGGATTAATTCTTCATGATGGCTGACATCAAGATGGGAGCAGGTGTCTGCTCTTTCTTACACATGGTGGCCCCAGTGGATGTGCATTGACCCCTAGGATATGTTCCCGCCCAGGTCCGAGGTGGATAGGTAGGGTGTTGGCAGTCTAACTCTTGCAACCATTTGTACTCAACTACTATTTATATGTTGTTGTTGATCTAGTATACCCCTGTGTTTATCCCCTGAAAAAGGAGTCTCTCTGAAATGCATTGGAATTTATGCTGATGTTTTTACTCCTATAGTAATCTCTTTATATGTAATTTAACTGTGCACTTCATGGATCTTTTGTAATAAAATTTGGGGCACAAGCCTTTTATTGAAATATACACAATTGCCAGATCTGCCTTAAAAATCCCATTGGGAATTTGTATGATAATTTTCAGTTCAGAGAGGGATGCTGGCAGAAAGAAATATCACCCACCCAGCCATTTTAGAGAGAGAATAGAAGGAACAATGTCTTGTGGAATTCCTACCAAAAGAGGAAGAGGAAAAGATATAATTGTAGTTGATAGGAAGGGGAGTTTGACACAGTTGACCACCCATTCCTCCTCTACAAAGACAGCAGAAAGATCTAAATGTATGAGTATGAAGTAGTGGTCTTTGGTTTTGGCAGTCAGTAAGTAGTTGGTGAGTTTTAGTAAGGTAGGTTTTGTGGATTGTTGTGACCGAAAGCCAGATTGGTAGGGTGGAAAAGATTGTTAATAGTGAGGTGTTGGCTCAGGCATTTGTAGACTAGGCATGCTAGAAGTTTGGAGGTAAATGGGAGCAAGGAGACTGGTGTTAATTGTTCAGACAAGAGGAGTTCATTGAGAGTTTTCTCAGTATGTGGGTGGCCAGTGCATGTTTTAAAAGGCTGGGAAAGATATCAGTAGAGAGAAGAATGAAGATGTGAGTTAGAGAGCATAGAATGCAAGACAATGAGCAGAGTGGCTGTGAGGGAATGGGATCCAGGGAGGTGGTGAGGTGGGTATCAGACAGAAGTATAGCAACCTACTCGGTGGTAACAGGTTCAAAGTGTTGAATGCGTTGCTAGACATCGTATGTTAGGTGGTGGCAATCTTGTTTTTCAAGTGATTGGCAAATTTCTGGGCAGTGAGGGAGTTAGGGGGCAGAGGCATGGGGGGGGGGGGGGAAGTAGAGAGTTAAAAGTAGAAAAGGCTTGGTGAGGACTGGATGAGAGGGTGTTGGTAAGAATGATGAAAAAGGTCTGTTTGGCAGTGTGGAGGCAGGAAATGTATTTTTGGAGGGCAGGTTTATAATGAGCGAAGTCTTACAGGGATTTACTTTTATGTCACAGTCCCTCAAGAACGTGGCTATGTTTTTTAGATTTCAGATGTTGTCTGTTTATGAAGGTTGTAGCATTTGGGTCCTAATTTTGTGTGTGGTGAGGGGGCCAGTGTTTCCAGAGAAGATGAAAGTGAGCTATTGTAGAGGGAGGTAGCAAAGTCAGGGTAGGACAGGGGTAAGATACTATAGTAAAGGTAGTCTGTTGCTGAGAGAAGTAGAGAAGGGTAAAGTGATGATAATTTCTATGGGCAATTTCTAGTTGGAGGCATAGAAGGAAAAGGATAGGGAAAGTGAGAAATTGATAGGATTGCAGGCAGAAAGAAAGAAGAAAAGTGGTGTTTCAGAGGTTGCAGGGAGTGCACAGATAGGAGATTATAAGGTCAAGGATGTTGCCAGTGAGTTAAAGTGTGTGTCCATTGTGTTAGGCCAAAAGACATGGTTGATTGAGGAGTTGAGAAGTAGCTGGGGAGTTAACATTAACAAGGATGTTAAAGTTACCAAGGATGATGATGGGTATTTCAAAGGAAAGATTATAGTGTATAGAGGTGATGGTTTAAGGGTACCTATAGACATGAGAGGATTATCTCTCAATCTGGTTGCAAAAGGTCAGACGGAGTAATCATCGTATGTCTGTTGTACCTTAATATAGTCCATGTTGTCTGTTCTGTGGTTGACAAAGTCAATGCATTATATTAGAAAACGTTGTCTGATAACTATTGTTTCCCTACAGATAACCCAGCAACACCCTTGCACCCATACTGAATTTACAGCTTTGTTCAGCTGTGTGTTGTCTTTTGCCTTTTGGTGGTAATATTGTGCTTGCATATCCACTTTGACTTAAGCCTATAGGTGGCTTAAGACTCTCACCTCGCGAAAGTGACCATGCTAAGCATTGCAGAAAGGATGCAAGTTCAGAAAATGTATGTTGGCTGCCATTTCTCACCACTTTCTGAAAATACCTGCTGAGCCCCAGGCTTAGAAAAAACATGGAGTAAATGAAGTCAAAGTTAAGTCAGAACATTTGATCTGCATACTAGTTCTAGGTCAGTGACATAAAAAGTATTGAAGCCGCTTAATCAGCATGACATAACAGCAGCTAATGTTACCTCAAGGAGAGGTCAACAACCTACATATTTCTCTCAGTTTTCCTTAAAGTGAATCCATTTATATGCACTGTGCTGTCTGAGATGTATTTTTCAGTTGTTTGACAGTCCAAAAGATACTAGCAGATGTGTTATGTGTAACAGAGGCACGGATGATGCCACAATTCATAATATCCAGACTTAACTGTTAGGCATTGCTGGGCTGCTGTCAGTTTCCAGACGCATGGACAGGAGGGCAGCAAAAACATTAAATATTTCACAGGGTCAGAAGCAGAAATAATTTGCATGTTATTAGCATTTCTATAGCCTGAAAGGCCTGATATGTGGTTATAAATTTTAAATGATCTACCAACCCAAAACTAATATTTTAATTTTTGACAGAGGGTGAACAGTTAAACCACCTGATATTTTTTATATTTGCAGGATTACATAGCTGAGATCATTTCATTTGACCCCCTGTGACTGCACACCTGCTATGGCCATTATAAGTGGTTCCCACTCTCCGTATTGGGTTGTTTTATTGCTATTACAAACAGGAGTAGCTGGTACCAGGGGCAGACTGGCCATTTGGAAACTCAGCACTGCCTGAGGGCCCTGGGTCAGTAGGGGGCCCCATGAGATGCCCCTGGTACCTTTTTCATAGACACAGGGGCCCCATGATCCCCTATTGCCCGGGGGCCCCATGAGTTGTCAGTCCGCCCCTGGCTGGTACATGCAAAGATAGGCAGGAACACCTCAGACTCACTGGTGGGCAGGAACAGAGCTGGAAAATATGGCAGGAAGATCTACTTTTTGGAGTATCAAAGATTTATAAGAAACAAGAACTCACACAGTTTGACCTGTGCTTTGGCCATCCAGAGAAGACCATCAGGTTGACTTCAAATGGTTGTAAAAGGCTGAAGGTTTTTGTTACCTCTGTGCATTCAATGCATGAAGGTAAAAAACCTTCTGTGTGTTACTCCCCCCCCCAGCCCCCCCCAGTACTCACTGGATCCCCCCTCTTGATCTAGTGATGTGTACAAGAGCCTCGGCTGTCCCAGGACTCCCTCTCTTCATTGGCTGAGACAGTAGCCATTGCCTCTTCTATATTACAGGGACAATGCCCTCTGACTCTCTAAAAGAACCTTTTATCTTGACAAAGGCAAATCAAAACTAACTTGTAGCTTGGGAAGGAAGATAATATTAAAATTAATTAGATAGCTGGTTTTAAATTAGTTGTAAAGCCTAAACCTTTTTTTACTTTAATGCATTTCCTGAATAAGGATAAAAATTGTTTAGGCATCAGTACCCCGCTCACCCTCCCTTTTACTTACCTAAGCCTTCATTCAATCCAGTGCTGTGCCCATCTGCAGCTCTTTCCTCCACTCACTTCCTGGTCTCACAGGCTTTCCTGAGTCAGCCTGAGGTGTGTATAGATGCAGGCAGCGGGGTTCAGAAGCGAGCCAGCACAACTGCCCCTATAGGAAGCAGCTTCTTATGGGGCACCCGCTGAACAGGAGGAGCCAGGAGTGTCAACGGGACACCCAAGAAGAAGAGGTTCCACTGCACAGAGCATCTGTTTTTTTTTTTTTTTAATTACATTGGTAATTATTGGAATTTGTTGTTCTGCACTGCATGGGCAATGCACAAATTCACTTGAAATATTGCTTTTGGATGTAGTAATCCATCAACACTGTAGTCTAAATACTTCTGAATATTTAGACTAAGAATTTTCTTTAACCTGTTTTGCATGGAGATTCTATTAAATAAAGAGTTCTTTAACAAGGGGTATCCATATGACTTAATAGCATGGAAATCAAATCTAGCTGGTGTGGGACTGGATCTCTAAATAATTAGTTGTTAAGTATTGTTGTTAGGTTAGAATCTAACCAATAATCTAATCATTGGATTTACTATCATCATAATTTTTATTGGCATGAAATCTGTTTAAATTATAAACATTGTCTTGTTTGATATATCTACCATGAGAGAGAATTATTCAGGAAAGGATGATTTTATTTCTAATACGAGCTGAGAAAGAAAACACATTTCAAAAAGCCTGGGTTGGATATCAAACAGTTTTGGTATGGGCAGATCACAGCTTACCCTTTTATTGAGGACAACTAGCTAGCTTTTGTATTTGTAACATAAATAAATGTAGCGCTACCCCCTTGAGGGCCACTAGATTTCATTGGCTCCCCCCTAAGCTCTTCACGGCCAGGCAACGTGCATTTTACACATGTTCACACGCAGTCAGTAAAACAGTCCTTATGCTAGTTTATTGTTTTTATTAAGGTGTTAACAACTTGGATGGGGTCTAGGGGTATATGGGATGCCCAAGGAACTGCAAACTTGAGGACAAACGTCTTAGCAAACTGTACACTGTACAAAAAATGTAGATCAGAAAAAAAGCACTGTCGCTTTAAGGAACACTGAAGTCCTCTGGATTTACCTCTTCAGATCCCAGATGAATCCTTCCTCCTTCAACTGGCTGCACTGAGGGTATCCTTGGGCAAGGGATTCAAAGATCTGCCACTTAAGTATTCCCACATGAGGACTAGCTGGGTCTTGCACAAGTAAGTGCTACGCCCAGAGATAATCCCCATGGAGGTGGAATGTCGGTGCTCTGGCTTTGTGTGTCTTCCCAGCACAAATGCAACTGAATGATGAGGATTGGTATAGTCAGTACTCGTCTTCCCAAATAATAAACTTTATTGAGCGAGTAAAATGTGCATATAAAATGGCTTACGCGTTTCGGCAATAAGACTTAGTCATAGCCAATGGATGTGACAAAGGTTTATTGCCAAAACATGTAAGCCATTTTATATGCACTTTTTACATTTTACCCACTACCTCACTCCCAGGCTGACTCATCCCAGGCTTCTAACAAGCCTCTAGTTAACAAAAATCTATCTAGCACTTGAGGGAGATACAGCAATATGATACAATCCAAGTGATGTTCCTTCAGTGATGATGGTGATTTAGAAAGTCTAGAGAAGTGGGTATGGGGACATATTGGACAATTCATTGGAGGTCTGTAATCATAAAAGTTTAAACATTCCTGTGCTAAATGTTTTATTTCATACAATGTTTAATGTATAGTGATGGCAGGATTCAGTCTGCAAGAAGTAATGTGTGCCTTTGCCCCATGCTACACTAGTCACAGAGGGATTCTCACAATACGACTGCACCATCTTGAATGAATAATTTTCTGCCATGCTGCAGATGTCTAAATATTCCTGACAGACAGAGTTTAATCTTTCCTTCTATGCGACAAATTAAAGACCTGTGCTTGAAAATAGCTAACGACTGCTGATAAAGCATCTCTACATGGGTTTAATACACACTAATGTGATATAATTAGGCAACCAGATGGCTCCTGCTTATTAAAAGTGATTTTTTTTTAAATATTCAGGAGTGTTCCTGGTCTCCAACCAGTTTCTCTGAGGTATATCATTATGTTAATTTAAAAGGATAATGTGAAAGTTGGGTTACTGTTCTAATACGTATATACCATTTTTAAACAAAGGATATCACAATTGTATGATGTGAACCATTTTGTTATGTTTGCCAATCAATGAAACAATCCTGAACTCATAAAATGTTCTGCCATCAGACCCAAACTCCTAGACCTTTATATACAAGAGACACTAGTTTAAGTTTAGGCATTGCAGCCAAATCATGTCCTTTCCCCCTGCCTGCTGACTGGACAATGCAGGGGAAGCAGCAGATGTGCTGTTCCTCTGCTCTTTATCTCAGTGTTATCTTGTCTACATGTTCCTTCTCATCACAGGCACAATGCAGCCCACCCTATTGGCCAGTAGTGCTGCCAATCTGTCTCCGAGTCTGAAAGTTGCTGGACAGTGGATTACAAGATGTTGATACCAAGTTAAAGCTGAACTCCTGAAACCTAAAAAACCCTCACTTGCATTGGGGTGATCCTCACAGATACTGACAGTAAGCTCAGAGCACAGGAAGTCTCCAATTGCTAATAACTTACTTGTGGTTCCTACATATCACATGATTTACTGAAGAAAGCTAAAAATAAGTTATTTATACTCATCCGCAACCTCTCCCTGCCGCTAATCACTTTTCCTGACAGTTGGGTGCTCTGTTTCTACCCTAACTACTTGCAAATGCGTGCCAAATCCTGGGGCAGGCACTTAAAAAGGCTCTGCTGACCCAAGATGGCCACCAGAGTCACCTGAGTGCAGCTTAGCCAACCTGAATGGTGTCTCGGGAGCTGAGTAAACCATAGAGAAATAGGTTTCTCTTGACTTCCCCTCCGACTGCAGTACTGCTCCAGTTGAGTGCTACCTACAGTGGAGAAAGCAGACTGTACCTGCCTACAAGTGTTTGTACTCTAACCTGTAAAGAACCCAGTACCCTTGGTCCTCTGGACCCTGACATTGCATCCTCCTGCATCCCTGACTCTGAAAATCTCTGCCTTTCAGCATCCAGACACTGAACCACAACACCCCAAACCCTGTACTTTCTGCAAGCTAGCAAATCTTCATTTACCCCCTGTCTTTGTTCCCTTGGACACCTTTGAGAGAGAGGAAGAAAGGCTAAACCTGGAGTTTAGTAGATATTTCCTTGTCTTTACTGTTTGCCGATGGAAGAATACATTTTGTATTTTTAGAATACAGGATCCTGTGCAGGAATATCATTTCATCATTTATAATTTCCAATGCAGCAGCTATTATCTGGAGTCCAGTATCCAATGTATTCCTTATATCTTTTACTTTCAAGGTACATTATTTTTTAATACAACACTGTTATTTATTGCTCCTCCCTCCTAAACTAGTAAACCTATATATTGTTATTTTAAACATGCATTCTCCATATCAGACTGAAACTAAAAGGGAAGTTAAAACTGAGCTTTACTTTCTGTATTTTTCTTAGGATGCTGCCTTTACTCCTAAGTTTGAGAAACTAAGACTTTTAAGATTGGGCAATGTAGAGAAACCATAGCAAGCATGAAGTTTCCAGCTGAAGGAGAAAAAATATATATGATTTCTAAATACTTTGTAGGGTTACTTCACTTTTCTTTGCTACTAGCCAACATGTAGCAAAGCAAAAAACATTTAAAAAAATTCAGTTTGGTGAGGATCGACAGTTTTAATTATGCTTTAAGTAAACCTTTAAAAATGCAGAATTCCTTTAAATAACATGCCTGGAGCATGCTCCGAACTGCCTGTAAATGGGCACATCTGTACAATGTATACAACATCAAAGCACACATTTGCAAAGAAAATGAAAATCAATTGAAATTGCTGACAAATGACAGCTCCCTGCTGCTTACTTTTGTTTGTTAACAAAAATGATTCCTCTCAACTATACCAGACCTTTATACTAGATGAAGGTCTGGTATAGCTGTTAATGGGCACCCTACAAACAAACACATGTGATTTCCCATAAAAATATATACCAGACCCCCCTTATGCTAGATGAAGGTCTGGTATAGCTGTTAATGGGGACCCTACAATCAAACACATGGGATTTCCCCTAAAAATATATACCAGACCCCCCTAATGCTAGATGAAGGTCTGGTATAGCTGTTATTGGGGACCCTACAAACACATGGGATTTCTCCTAAAAATATTTACCAGACCCCCCTTATGCTAGCTGAAGGTCTGGTATAGCTGTTAATGGGGATCCTACAATCAAACACATGGGATTTCCCCTAAAAATATATACCAGACCCCCTAATGCTAGATGAAGGTCTGGTATAGCTGTTATTGGGGACCCTACAAATACATGGGATTTCTCCTAAAAATATATACCAGACCCCCCTTATGCTAGATGAAGGTCTGGTATAGCTGTTATTGGGGACCCTACAGACAAACACATGGGATTTCCTCTATAAATATATACCAGACCCTCCTTATCCTTGATGAGGGTCTGGTATCGATGTTATGGGGGATCCCTCAAATAACAAAAAAAAGGAATAGGGTCCCCTCCAAAATCTATACTAAGCCCTTTGGGTTTGGTATGAATTGTAAGGGAGAACCCATGCAAAAGACAAAGAAAAAAAAGTTTGAGCTCCCTTCCCAAAAACCATACTAGACTCTTATCCAAGCATGCATCCTAGCTGGCCAGGAAAGAGTGAATATGGATTCCTCAGGTGACAGTTGAATAGGTGGGGATGAGTCATGGTTGTTAGAAAGCTGGTGGTTGCCAACTTCCTAACAGCCAGCCTAAGCAGAAGCTGCCACATTTAGCAGTTGTAGTAATACCGCTGCTAAGGCCTCATGCACACAGGGCATCTGTTTAAGCGTTTCTGAATGCCAGAACTCTTGGTAGGAAAAAGCTGCTTAAAAATGCAGTAAAATCTGCTTATTGCACATGTGTTTAGGAGCTTTTAGGCGTGTCTAACATTTGAGCAGTAATGCATTCTATTGGCCAGAATAATATTTTATACTGCCCATTGGAATGCATTATTGCTCAAACTCTAGATGCATCTAGTGTTTATGCATGTTTAGATGCATTTAGGCATGTTCCACATTTTTTCTGCTCTTAAGCTCCTTTCCTGAACGCACCTTTGGTGGGGGTTTTTTTCTGCCTGGAAGCTGAATGGTTTCTATGCAGAGCTACACAAGATTTTGCAGTTTTAGTAAATAACCCCCATTGGCTCACATAGAGGTGTTTTTACAGACTGAAAAAAAAAAACCGCACAACCCTTATAACAGTGGTGTTTTTTAAGCTCTGTGTGCATGAGACCTAAACATTTTATTTCCATTACTGCTGGAGGTTTGAGTTGATGGAACACCAATTTAGTTTTGCTGTTTGCCGAAGCTTCAAACAAGCAACATTTGGAACCAGCAGGTCATCCCTACTGGTAAATAGGGGTATGCTAAAAGCAATCTACCACTGATGCCCAATTATTTGCATGCTCATTATTGAAAAAAAACAAACAAACAAAAAAACATATTTTTAAAGGCAAAAACAGTTATCTGTGAGAAAAACATAGTTGTGCATTCTTGCAGATCATTACTGGTAACTACTGACTGAGCATCATGGGAAATCTAAGGTATATTAGGACTGTCTAGCCTGCTTTTCATTGTTTAAGTGAACCTCTACTATTTATCACAATAAGTAGTATTTTTTTGCACTTCATGAGAACCTTGAAACTCTATAAAGAAAAAGGGTTCCAATTATTTTTAGATACTTTCATTTTTCAAAGCAACATTTGGGATAAGTAACAGCTGGCAACTTAAAAAGACTGTTTACTCCCTCTAAGGAGAGAGAAAACGTTGATTTGAATCAGTTTTCTCCTAACAGAGGGGTGATGTAAGTTTTAGCACAAATAATGAACCTGACATATGTTTTATTGAATCATTTCTCTAATCTTTCCTTTTTAAATTAAGCCTATATATTTCAATCTGGTCTTATATGTGCACATTAAACAAAGTTGTGGAAATTAGCATGCCTTCACATGCATTCGCATATGTATACACATAATAATTATTTTATATTGGGAATACATTTAATTTTTATGGCCAACTCATGCCAATAAAATACTAAGCTAATAAATCATTGTTAATTTGTGCTATACTTATATCTTTTATCCTGGTGTGTGGTTTGATGTCTTCCATCTGGACACTCACCTATTTTGTATCTTAGCATGTTAAAGGCACTGCTAATAATTTAACATCCGCAAAGCTGTACTTTCCAAGTAAAGGCTGTAATTTCTCTTTCAGCCAGGCAGATTTATTTACCCATCCACACTAAACAGCATAAATGGACAAATTTCTCCTGCTGGCTATTGAATTTTCACTGTCTGTCAGAGCTATTGAGCTCTGTGAACAATTGCCAGTTAAGATTAGCCTGGTTACATAGCTCATTTATGCAATATTTCATAAATACTTCACTAATACATAAATACATATTTAAAAACATTTAGTCCTGGGTATACCTGCCAATTTTTTAAGATTCTAAAGTGAGCAGTGAAATATAGGACCCACCAATGAAAATCTGCTTTTAAAGAACCAGGTTTCAGGGCCATCCTGATTCTAGGTTTACTATAGTACATAATGAAACACTGATACATAATGAATCACTGTTCATAAAGTGGTGAAACCAGGATCAAGATACCACACCTTTAAATACATTTCAGCTATCAGTGTCTACATTTCTATCCACACAGGGGCTCTTTAATAAACATTTTTTATGCATTTTAAACATTTTACCTGGAAGATGATGTTCCTTCCAAGCCTGGTTATATTGACATTGTGTGGTTGGCCATTTGCCATATTCTTGTGGTCACTGATATCTAATATATATGGCTCTTTGGTGCCACCTAAATTATACCAAATTTGCAAGACACCTGTAGGAAAGATCAAACACTTCATATTTCTGCACACATAAAATATCCAATAATCCAAACTTTAAATGAGATTGAAAAAAATATTAATTATTGTCAACCAAATGTTTTCAACAAACAATTGGTATGCACTCAAATGTACTGAGATAGTAGCAAGTTGACAAAGTAACCTATCAGAACAGATACCATTTTTGGCTCATAGTAATGAAAATTTGTGGACTAAAAAAACCAAATGAAGTGTTTATTAAAATTGGGTAAACGCTGAAGGTGAATTCTAGGCTAAGAGATAAATATACAATTCAAATTCATACATTGGAGTGGTGTAATCTTCTAAAGTATTTCCATTTCTTTCCTTCTTGTCCTAAGAGCATTGCATCCCTGCTAGACGTCATAGCAAGGTCAGTGACCTCACTTTTCTTTACTAAAGATAAGCTATAAATACTGGTCACCTTTCTGCCCCTGCTTGTGATTTCACAATATAAGAGAAGCTGGGCACTAATGAAGTCATCTCTCTTTTCTCTCCTTCTATCAGCATGTTTCTTTCAGTACATGTGAGTGCAACAGAGCCTGAATAACTTGGAGCCCTAGCCCCTATCTCTCCAAGGTTGGGTTCTACTGTCTGAATTCTTCTGAACAGGGGATTTTATGAGGTTGATATCAAGATACTGTATAAAGGTACCAAACACTCCCTGGTAATTTTGGAGCCTGTAGGTAAAATTAATATCTCCTAAATGTGCACCGTTTAGGAGATATTCACATGTTTTGCAGCCAGTGACATCACCGGTGCATGTGCAATTGGCAGAGTGATGTGCCGCAATCGTGGCTCCCGTGAGCATGATTTGGCTGTAATGGAAAACTACTGCAGGTATGTGCAGGCATCTCTAGGCTCTTAATATATTTTGGTTTTAGTGACAGGGTCACTTTAATTTGCTGTAAACACACATTCAAATAATAGGTTCTCTTTACCATTGATTCAGAATGAGCAAAAATAAAGTTAGGAAAAAAATGTTTGCATGTTTGCAAAATTTGTTCTAGAGGATTTTTGAACTTGCTAGCTGACAAAATGTTTGCTATACAGAAAAAAAAACAGAACAGTGCTTTTAATGCAAGTGCATTAATTTTGTTATTTTTCCTATATAGCTGATTCAAACATAAATATTTTACATATTTTATATATTTAAATCTTAACTAAATTCTCCAAATCAACATGAACTATTGTTAATCCTTGTGCTGCTAGCATTAGTAAAAAGATAGGAAGTTATATTATATTTATTTATTTGTTTTGTTTTACATTTTTCTAGGTTGCTTCCTGGTTTCTGGCCTATGATGTCACACGTCCCAAGAGTTTTTCATCTGAAGGAGGGGAGGAACGGCTTTCTCAGCTAAGAACACCCTCCTACTTGCATGCCTGGCCTAAGGGCAGATGGATTCCAGAACGTAAATGCTACACAAGTCATCTGCCCTTACTTAAGATGGCAGTGCCTAGAATGTTCAGGGAACATTTTGTAAAATGATTTCCCAATAAAATATAGTATGGAGATATGGATGGATGGGTGAGTTTGCTTTGAATAATAATGAATTAAAATGAATAAAAATGAATTAAATAGTGTTTTACATTTGTGGTGCTCAGATACAGTTAAGTTCCACTTTAAAAGCCTGTCTATTAAATTCTTTTCAGTATGTCTCACTCTTGTATTGAACAGATTATTATACATCACTATAAATGTGTATATTCAAAGGCAAATGTAATTTACTAAACTAAACTGCCAAAACAAAGTTGATAATATAGATATAATACTTTACCTGGTGGTTTTAGAAGCACCGCCATATAATCTTGGGAATAGGAACTGACATACACGAGGATACATGGGGCTTTGGTAGTACTGAAGCTAAAAAGTAACTCTTCTTTTGTTAAAGAACTCTCTGAAGCTGTAGTCTGTAGGACATTAGAGATATCTTTTGGACTGACCACTGCTGACGTAGAGGCTGTATGGAAATTATATCTCAACCACGTGCCTTCTTCAAAGTACCCTCCAACAGCTACAATATAGAAGAATTATAAATGCATTAAGCGACAGTGAACTCATCTTAGGCAGTAGCAGGCACATGGGCTTATCAGTGGTAGCCAGTGTGAGATAGTGGAACACATTGCAAAGCTTATTATTATTCTCCCTATACCTACACATAACGGCTGTATAGAATTGCACATGGTATGCAATCACTAGTAGTACAGCTGCTTAGCAGATTAAAGCAAAATAGATTATTAATTAATTTAGTTGCTACTTCTGTTCCTGGCAAGATATCGGAACATAGGACTCAAATTTACATAATACGATGTGGCAGAATATAGATTTAAATTTTAATATGCTTACCATCTTTATCACACCTGAAAAATTTTGTATTTACTGATCCCCAGACAATCTGGACTCCCTTTTAAAGTCCTGCATAACAGCAGACGCAACAAGATGCAGCCATTATCTTCATTAGCCAGAAAAATGCCTTCCATGTTCAGATTTAGCTTCACTTTGCAACTGGGAAACAATAGTCTTCAACTTTAGTTCTACCAGCTGTCAATCCATTGTCAAAGGAGTCTGCCTCAGTGTTCAGTATTCAGTGTTCAGGGTACCCTCGTTGGAATGGAAGTTGGTGGAGCTTAGCCATTAGGTTAGGGGAAGTCAGGCCCCAGTAACAAATTAAAACTAAATCAGAGAAAGACACCCAAGATTGTTTTCTGGCAAATAAAGGAAATAACAGGTATCCAGGGTAAATGCACTTGGGCAAGGTGTTTAAGTTTAAACTTTTAGGAGTACAGGTTCCCTTGTTCCCTCTGTAAATTGTCCATCTATCGTCTACCATACTTATGTCAAAGCATAGGGTGGATGTGTACATCATTTAAAATATCTTTTGACAGTTTGATCATGTTATTATAAGCAATCATTTCCAACTGTACAAACCCTCTTGTGATAGCTATTTTCTTTTCCTAAATTTTCATCATTTGAAAGCATTAGGGAAAATAAAGGGCATCAGAAGGCATGAGCCTTTGTCCTCCATTATCTTATTTTACTTGTTAATATTTAATCAGCATATTCTTATAGTTCTGCAGACACACACATGCAGGATAATATTAATGGAAGCTCCCATTATGTTTTTGGGTAGAAACCCAAATAAACATGCAGAGAAAATACACATTTTTGCAGTTAAGGTCAATTCATACCTGAAAATTGTGTAAGAAACAGTTTCCTACACAGTGTTCACAACACACTAGGTGTGTGATCTGGTGTGAGTGTCAATGTAATCCTAATGACACCACAAATGAAGATAGCAAATGCAAAGTGTTAGCCTGCACCAGATCACATGATACCACATTAAGTAAACTGGTTGCAGGGCATGCACTACTTTGCGATTTTAGCCCATCTAATTGAATGGACAGAAAATTGCACTGCACTGAATCACACAGGAATCACACCGAAATGCAGACCATGTTCCTGTGCAAATCAGGTGTGAACCAGCCCTTAGGCCCCATGTACATGGGACACTTCTGAACCATGGAAACTGACTGCTGGAAAACATAGGTTAAAAAACGTCTGTTTAGCCGCATTTGCATACTGCTTTTATGCGCATTTATGAGCTTTTGCATTTAGAAGCGCTTTTTAAAGATAACCTTAGGAGACCTTCCAAAATGCCCGAATGCACTGAAAAACAGTAAAAAATTAACTATTTCAAACATTTTGAGAGAAATAGAGAGAGCAGATGCAGAGAGAGCAGTATTTGTTGAAATTAGTTGTCTTTTTTGTTGTTGTGGTGTTTGGATGTGTTCCAGCTCATTTCTGTGCAGAAATTATTGCAGCAGTGTCTAACATTTTTTTTTTCATTCAAAACCTCAAAGTATAGTGTGCTAGGTCCATTTGAGTACCGGGAAAACGCTTTGCATGCATTTTTCATGATGAAAAAAGGCTCTGGACAGCATCTGGAAATGGAAGAGTTAAAAACAAATTTTTAAATGCAAACGCCTATAAACGCGTTTAGCCGCATTTACACGAGTTTACAAGCGTTTCGCTTTTTGAAACGCTGATAATATCTACTGCTGAATGCAAGTTTTCTGCATTCAAAAAGATGACTGTAAATTCAACAGCCTGTAAATGACTGTAACCGACATAGTGTACATGGACATATAGGAAAACATTAAAGTGAGTTCAGGAGCTGCTGAAAAAAACGCTGAACAGCTCCTAAACGTGAGTTTATCAGCTGCAGTGTACATGAACCCTTAAAGTTTGATGTGTGAATTCAGACCTGTGCATGAATACTACCTATACAGCCTCCAAGCTGGCTACTTGCTCCTGTGTCACTGTTTATAGTATGTAATACCTGTTTATCAACTGTAAATTGTATAAAATAGGCTCTTCCGGTTTTTGGTTTTCCTACTACTTAGGCATACAAATTACAACATAGTTTTTTTTCAAAGATGCAATGTATGAGGGCTTATGGATGTTCATTAAAATGAACACAGTGGCAGTAGTAAAATAATTAATAGCCCAATTAACGATCACAGCAGTTTTAACGTTGAGATTTTATTTGAAAAGCCCAGGGATTAGGTTATGCCATTTTCACCGCAGGATATGCAATTGCACACTTCTTAGTCCTCATGAACACTGGACTTTTGATAATGCTGGTAATGTTAGCTGTGTAAAGTCACATTAAAAATGTGATTTTTTTCAGCTTTGTTTTAGCAATTTTACATTAGCGTTTAGCGGCATTTTCCCGTGTTTTTTTCACATCAAACAATGCCCAAAAACACCAGTTTGCAGTGTTTTACAGTGTTTTACTGCGTTTTGACGCATTTTTCCACATTAGAGTGTTTTTACAGCTAAACAAACTCCTAGTCCTGGGGTTTTTTTCCAGCCAAAAAACGTTGATTACAGTCTATGTGTGCATGGACATATAGAATAACATACTGGGGAGTTTACTTGCTGTAGAAAAAAAATGTCAAAAGCCAAAAACAACAGCTGTAAAAACGTCCAGTGTGCATTAGGACTTACGTAGATTGTAAGAGTATGCATGTACATAAGTGCCTTGTGCTTTGCTTATACTTTGTCTCATCAGTAGAATTTTTTTTCCTGGAGTTTAAATAAAGTGCTTGCATTGTATGGTATTTACTTTAGTGTGATTAATGTGATTAAAGTAAACCTGTAGCCAGGCTTTGGACATTCAGATATTTAAATATTCTTAACATGCAATAAATGAGCATTTATACAAGCCCTTACTGACACCTCTAGCTGTAGGCACTGTAGAGGAAATAATTCTCATAATTCACCACAAAGTTCATATCGTTTTGCTTCCTTTGACAGCAGATTGCTGTAGGGTGTTCAGGAATGAGCTGCAGCCTGGCTTTAGAGTTTCTGTTATAAACTTTGAGGCTGAAGAACTCCACAATGTCAGCAGTTACAGAGGTCAGTTTAGGCTTTTTTAATGCTTCTTAAAACTGTATAAACATACTAATATCTATAACCTGGCCACTGGGTTATTTAACAGAGAAGAAACAAATATACATACAGTACTCACCTACTCTGCTTTTATCCCCTGCCACCTCTAAGACAGAGAACCAAATGAGAGGCCGAGCCAGCTAGATGGATCCTGAGATTAAAGTCAGGGTCACTTCAGAGCCTGGACCAGCTCAGTGACATCAGTCAACAGTGCGCTAAAGCTGAATACGGGTCACAGGAATGCAGATCTAAGTGCACTCCTGTGACCCACAGGAGAAGTAGGGCCAAAAGAGTGTTGGCCCTAATTCTCCTTTAAGTTCCAACTCTCACCAGCACTTTGTTTTAGTTTTGGATAGAGTGGGAAAATGTTAGAACCTATGCCTGGTTTTAAATACTTTTTGTGTCCCAGTTAGGGAGATTCTCCTCTCACTTTGTTCTCTAAGACACATGTCACTTAGACAGGAAATTATTAAAATATCTACAAGAGGGACTCAAAACAGCAACAACCTGACTTTGCATTCTTTCCAGTCTCTACTGGAAAGCACTTTTTTTAAAGCAATCTACATTCCTGTTAAGGGGACATTATCCTTAACATCCTGTTCTGTCTGACTCCTGCCAAATAGACATGCAAATCTGACCCATTGCCACTATCTGTAATTATAATAAATACCACCCTAGATGTAGTGTCTCTGTATCACCTGGAAAGTGAACAGCACAGTTGACAGAAACAGAGTATAAGAGGATTTCAGGTTTCAAACACTGAGATTCAGTCATGCTTCTGTGCAGTATGACTCTACATAAATTGTAAACTAAATGGTTATCAATGGATTAATTCATGTTCTTCTGGTTGCAGTCCCTCCTTCTGCTATTTGACCTATTAAAACAATAAAGCTTATGGCAAGGCAGCCTTGCAATGTCATTAATGCACTTTGGGCTTTTGAGTTTATGTGCTTTTTCTGTTATTGTTTTGTTTTCTCTTGAACAAATATGAGTCCCACTGGTTCCATTTCCTTCTTATGGCACAATGTAAAATCTATATAACTGACAAAGGCCATTAAAGTAGAAAAGAAAACCTTCAATATTCCAAGTACATCATACTGATATAAGGCCTTATAGCAGTAACCTTAAGTTTATACATTTTAAGCCAATCAGATATATGAGTAAGCTATTACAGTTACTATCGTAAGCCATTAGAACTGTATCAGGCAACTTGTGTCAATATTGCAGCGTGCACGTTCTGCAAAACTTTTCTCTCTTTATCTACACACCCTGCTATTATTTATGTAAGAGACGCTAACATCATCTAAATAAGTGCTTTCAAAAGTGAGTGATACCAGCTCCTGGGAGGCCCTGGAATGGTCCAGGGGGGAGATAGTAGCCTTGGGAGAATGTCAACAGCACACCAAGGATCAGCAATATGGGTCCAAAAGTTTTAATGAACGATCACATAGTTACAGCAAGGCAATGTTTCCGAGTCTCACAGGACCCCTTCATCAGGCATATGACCTGTGATCTGTCACATGCTTGATGAAGGGGTCCTGCGAGACTCCAAAACGTTGCCTTGCTGTAACTATGTGATCGTTCATTTAAACTTTTGGACCCATATTGGTGATCCTCTGTGTGCTAGTGACACTCTCCCTTGCTGATTCTGTTCAGTTCCAGCCAACGGTCGCTGCAGCATCCACTTATACACACGGCCATTGTTAAGGAATGTGTGCGTTTGGATTGTACACTTGCAGGTAGTAGCCTTGGGTGCAGTTGTGGGAAAAAATAAAGGGGCAATGGAAGCATAAAGAAAGAAGATAAGAGAATAAACATTTTGAAAAACTGTTCATACATGTTTCATCTGTTGTGTAAGATAGAGATTACGTTGTAGTGATTACTTTATTTTCCAAACAAACACACAAAATACAAATTACAGTATAACTGTTCAGTGGCCAAGTTCACCAATAGTCTTAAAGCCCAACTCTGGGCAAAAAAAAAAAGATCTGTTGTAGTGGGGCTATGCCTGCACTGTGAGGGTTAAGTGCTCGTTTTGTACAGGTGAGAAAAGAACAAATGGCGCTCCACTAAAATCCATGGGTGGATTGTTACCATGTCTACATGCTCAAAGCAGGGCTATTGATGCTGCTTTGGGCTTGATTACGTTAGAATTCAAGACCGCTCGAGCGCTGGTGTGCATTGCCATCTTCATTAATTAAATAAAAACAAATGATGGCATACTCACAAAATCCATATAAAAGCATTGCACAAAACCCAGGAAAACGAAGGGTAAGCCAGAAACTGTAGCACTCAAGGTCCTTATGTGTGACAAACTACTTCTGATGCATTTTGATGGACATGCCCCCTTCCTTAGAACAAACTCTGAGAAAGAGTGCATGTCCCTCGAAACTTGTCAGCAATAGTTTTTCACACATGAGGGCCCTGAATGTTACAGCTCCCAGTTCACCCTTCTGTTTCCTGGGTTTTGTACAATGCTTTCATACCTTGGCTTTTGTGAGTATGCACTCATTTTCTTAAATTTAAAAAATAAAGAAAGTAATGCACTAAACCTTTGCGCCTTTTCTTTTGTTTGTATATGTCTTCCAGATTCCCTGATCTTGCGAGATTAGCATTGGCGGAATGTTCCTGTCTTAACAGAAATCTGATGATATCACATCATCTGCCTTCTCAAGTACCCCTGACCGCTTTGTTGTCAGTGTGGATTTATTGTGAGAAGAAATACAGATCCCCTATATTGCCAAAGGTATTGGGACACCCCTCAAAATAATTGGATCCAGGAGTTCCCATCACCTCCATGGCCACAGGTGTATGAAATCAAGTACCTAGACATGCAGACTGCTTCTACAAACATTTTTGAAAGAATGGGTTGCTCTCAGGAGCTCAGTGAATTCAAGCATGGTACCGTGATAGGTTGCCACCTGTGCAATACGTCCATCCATGAAATGTCCTTGCTACTAAATAGTTAATGGCAGGGACGGACTGACCATTTGGAAACTCAGGCACTGCCCGAGGGCCCGGGGTCAGTAGGGGGCCCCATGAGATGCCCCTGGTACCTTTTTCATAGGATTTTTTGAGTTTGGGCAAGGACACAGGGGCCCCATGATCCCCTATTGGCCGGGGGCCCCATGAGTTGTCAGTCCACCCCTGGTCCATGGTCAACTGTTAGTGGTATTATGACAAAGTGGAAGCAACTGGGAGCAACAGCAACAAATGAAGTGGTAGGCCATGTAAAATGACAGAGCAGGGTCAGTGCATGCTGAAGTGCACAGTGCTCAGAAGTCACCAACTGTCTGTAGAGTCAATAACTGAAGACCTCCAAACTTTGTGTGGCCTTCAGATTAGCACAACATCAGTGCATAGAGAGCTTCATGGAATGAATTTTCATGGCCGAGCAGCTGCATTCAAGAATTACATAACCAAGTGCAATGCAAAGCATCAGATACAGTGGTGTAAAGCACACCACCACTGGACTCTAGAGCAGTGGAGACATGTTCTCTGGAGTGACAAATCTTGCTTCTCTGTCTGGCAATCCGATGGACGTGTCTGAGTTTGGCAGTTGCCAGGCTTGCTTTCAATTACGTTCATGCAATTACTCCATACTAGTGAAATTGGTATATGTAAAATGCATAAAAAATGTTTTATTGGCGGGATTAGAGACACTATTACAGTCTCTGACGTTCCTGCAAGCCAAAGCAAGGCTAGCAGGATGGAAGGTGCTGAAGCACATGGCTGTTAGAGCTCCAATGAATGAGGATTGCATCACAGATGGGGCTTTGCTGGGCAAGACAGGGATTTTGTCAGGTGTGACAAGAGCAGAGCAGGGCAGGACGGGTTGGGGCCAGGGGCTGGGCTGCTCGGAGCTGTGCTGCGATTCTTGCTCATGCAATTATGGTTCCAGGAAGCACCTGTGAGCAGCCACGTTCAGCTGCACAGGCACACCATTGTCAGTGACGATCAGGAGGATTGCTGATTGCCTAGATTAGACTATTGTTTCTAATCAGACAGTCAGCAAATACAATAATGCATAATGTAAACGTTGTAGTTATTGTACACACTAACCAAGGGCAGATTTGCATTTTTAACTGGAATTCCACTTTAATTTTCCATTCAAAATAAACAAAACCTTAAAAAATTATAAAATAATGTGTGCAGTAAATTCAGCTGATGGGTGCAGTAATGCTTAAAGTCAATGTAAAATGTAATTTTTGACTGAAAAGGTAGGGGCTAAAGCATGAGTGAGAAGCAAATGAAATGTGTTTTGTAGTTTTCCAGTAGGGATGTCCAATAGTCAGGTTTAAATACAAACTTTCTGAAAACTCGTTTTATAGCTTGCCTTCATTGAAAATTAATTGATTATACCAGATTTAGGATTGCATCAAGTGACTAGTGAAACTTTCTGTTAGAAAAGTTTAGAAGGAAGATTTTGCTGGACTATAATCAACCCTGGATAAAAAATGAGAAGAGTCAATGCTCTGTGCAGCTTTACATAGAGGGTAAACCTGTCAATATCCATATTTCATGAAAAGTGGCAAAATATCAGGTTCTTTTATAAAAATACCCTGAATCAGTGAAAATGATAGCTTACAAGGTTTGCTGTTCTGTAACTCTGTGTTAAAATGTCAACTTAAAAAAGAGAAGTTGTGTTTCAGCCATATGTTAATATTTTCACTGTGTACAGCTTTCCTATGACCATCAGAAGTGAACATCTTCTTAGGACATTTTATAAACCATGTCTGCCTATTTGTTTGTTGTGAACATCAATAAAAATGACATCTCATTCCAGATTGCTGCCTGATTTTGTTCTTTTGGAATAGCAAAATGGTTATACCACAGACCAACAATTTTCGAAAAGGTCAGACAGCTTGCAGGTTATTATTCAAGCTATTTCATGTATCTGGACTGGAACTCTTTCCACATATCATTTTAAAAATGATCCATCATTTGGAACTATAGAAATAATGCACTTACCACCGCAAGATAGCTTGTAAAAAAAACTGCAACCAAACACATAAAGCAATATATATGGACGTGTGCTTCACTTACCAAAAGCTTTTCTTTCCATGCTGAAGACAGCAAAATGCAATATATTTAAAGCATATGTCCCCACACAGCTAGTATCTTAGGTTGGAAGGCTTGCCAATTTAAAGAGAATCTGTGAGGATAGAAATATAGGTCCTTCCAGTGCTGAGTTATTTTGAAAGGTGCAGGGTCTAGTGCCTTTATAATGATCTATGTCTGCTGCCCTACCATGTCAATGAGCTGGAACAAGCATGCAGACAAGAGCTTTGCTTTTTTCACACTTCACTGTCTGGATAGTTTCAGGTCAATAAATTAATATGTAGTGAAATGAAGATCCAGCCAGCACCCATTTAAAGCATCCAATAGGAGCCAGCAGTAGGACCCATAAAAAGAGTCCATCAAAGTTAGATTTCAAAGTTCTATACTGGCAGGTTCAATGTAATCACTATACTGTATATAAAGATGGGCCGGTTCCACATCCATATTTTCATAACCACATTTGAGACTGACTTTACAGGTACCATAAAAATGCATGTATGAGTAAAAATAAATATTGTCAACATATATGACTCAAATCACAGCATTGTTACAATGTATCATTATATCATACATTGAAAACACCATTCCTAATGGCATGCCTTAGACCATAGACCATGTGTATATGTACTGTATTTAGATCTACTTACTATCCTTAATATGATGTTAGTATCACATTCTATATATAATGGATATATAACATAATCTTGGCTAATAGCGGAATAGATTCCCATTTCAATGGACGATAAGTGTTTTTGAGAAATATATTATGTTAAACAAAAAAATTTATTAAATCATACTCATATGTATTTCTGTGTTCTTGTAAAGCCTGAATATCTATCTCAAGTGTGGTCAATTCAATGACTTACAGATTTCTAATAACTTTTAATATCCCAGACAGGGGGATCAGTTTCTAGTTCTACCCCTCTCACCAAATTTGTGATGTTCTGCCTACATTACAGGAGAGTTTTTGTGATCGGATCAACAATATTTATCAAAACTTGGGCTCTTAATCCATGTGCCTCATAGCATAAGTTTTGAGCACAGCAAGAGGACTGCAGTCTAGTAGAGACCCCCCCCCCCCTTTTTGATCTACTCCACCTTTCTGTATTTTCCTCTTTCCTTGAAAACCTTGGTGATTTTCTAGTCTCTTTTCTATACTTGCTCTCACTCCAATGCTCCCCTCCCTTATCCCTACTATACATTTGATCCCTACTAAAATGTGTAAACTAAGAGAAATGACAGTGTAGCCAGGTGCTTGGCTAAAGGCATGGAGCAATTTAGGGAATTGTGCTGCAGGGTTCTCTTTGCTCCTAATGCTCCAGATGAATTGGTTAACACTACCTTGCCTCCATTCACCAGAGGGAGCTGACAAGCAGAAGGAGCTCAAGAGACTTGATGACTGGCAGCATTGAATAACAGGAGATGAAGTTCGGGAAATAAACTTTATTATGGCAGTTAATGGATGATTGGACTAGAATTCCCAATGTGAGCTGGGTATAAGGGGAAAGAGAGCTGTATTTTCACAGGATGAATATCAAGGAACTTTCTCATTGTTGAGAGGAGGTGTGCACATCTCTGCTACTTTATGCACATCAATCTGCAACAAGCTTGTGGCTATGTGCTAAAGACCAGAGTTGCCTCTGGCAGATCCAGAATGGAACTGATATCTGAACAGTGAGACCACTGTTGCTGTATCACTGGGACTGTTGAGATGCTGCTGCTATTAATTTGTTGCTGCCAGTAGAGACTTAGCACATAGGGACTGGCCATCTAACTAGCAGCATTATTTATTGTATTCAGATTTTAGTGGGACCATACTCATGTACACCATTGTAAAGATTCAGCCCCAACATTAGCCAGCTGAAGAACTACGGGTAAAGACTGTTTATTCAATATCTGAAATTGCCTATTGTTTATAGTAAGAGGGATTTTTAAATTTCATTGCTGGCATACATATAGAGTGTACTCTAAAATGGATACAGCCTACTGTTTACAGAGGGTTTATTGCAGTATTGTTTATCATTGCCATTACTGCTTTCCAATGCAATTACTTAAGTATTTCTAATTTTGCGGATCACCAGGTTTAGTCTAATTTAGCTGCATAGAACTCCATTCTATGCACCATTATTTATTGCATGCAGATTTTACTTGAACCATACTCATGCACACTATTTTAAAGCTTAGGCCTCAACGCTAGCCAGCTGAAGAACTAGGGCTAAAGTCTGTTACTCAGATAGCTGAAATTGCCTATTGTTCATAGTAAGAGGTACCTTTGGGGAGTTTTAAATTTCATTGCTGCCATTCATATAGAGTGCACTCTAAAATGGATACAGCCTAATGTTTACAGAGGGGTTATTGCAGTACTGTTTATCATTGTCATTACTGTTTTCCAATGCAATTACTTAAGTATTGCTGATTTTGTAAATTACAGGGTTTAGTCTAATTTTTCTGCATATAACTCCATTCTAAGGTGCTATAGCCTAAATAACATATTGTTCAGTGAACCGTGATTGACCTAACAGTTTCCTTACTAAAGTCTGTGCATACTGCTATTTCCTGCAACCTGTGACATTATTGGATTGATTTACCACTAAACAGTCTGATGTTTGCTTTTTGATACTGAGACTTAGTTGTGTACAGGATATCTATATTTGTGCTCCCAGTAGCAGTGAAGTTTCCATTTGCTTAACCTTGTGTGCGTGGGGTTGAGGTTGTTCTCAGAGTCAAGGCAGAAGAACAGAGAACCCAATCTACCATGCAGCCCCTGCAGGGGTAGCACGACAACAGTTATACCTTTCATGTACATTGGACTTCATGGGGCTGTTTTACTAAGAATAAGGTGAAACAATAGAAGTTAGACACCAAACTTCACCTAATTGAAACCATTAAGACCTTGATGTGGTGAACTGAAAAATGTCTTCACGAAGGAAAATGTCTGTTAGTAAATGTCGAATTATATGTCTGATGTATGTTGATTTGACCAATTATTTGGATTGTTATCTTCTTTTAAAAAAAAAAAATTGTTAAAAAAAAGTTTTATTTATTAAAAGCTAGATGGCAACGCATCATACTGAATATCTGAGATATTAGTTTAGAAAAAATTTGATTTTAAAATAAAAAGGTTAAAGAAATAGTGATATAGTAGTTTATAACTTACCATTGATACAGTTGTTCCCGTCATATGCAGTTCTTGAACAGTCGCAAGTGTAACCCTTGTACAGTTCATTACATGTGCCTCCATTTTTGCAGAGATTTTTATAACTGGTGCAGTGTCCTGAACAGCCAGGCTTTACTCCTTGGGTTGCCTTTGCTCTTTCTTCCAAGTCTAAGGGAACGCCATTCACTCTCAATGCACGGATGCATCCCAAGAATCCTTTCTGGTCTCCGGCAGCACCTTTGTGTTTAAACATGACAGAATAGAATTGGAAATTAAATTGGTTTTAATCAATTATACAAACCTTAATTCTTGTCTTACAGAAAGTTTTTTTTTTTTTTTGGATCATGGTACCCTAAGTTTAAACAATCAAATTAGTAGTTTGGAACGGATTAGATCTTGAGCTACTGCCTATCATTAAGGATGGTCTATAGCTACATCCACACTGGTGCATCCCACTTCTGACTGCAGCAACACTCTGTACTATGTGATTAGCTGCGGCCAGTTTGCATGCGCTCAGAACACCGCAAAAGCACCCAGCCCTGGACTTGCACTATCTAGAGTCTAGGGTTGGTTGGAGGCTCAGATGAGTAGTTACATGCAAACTGCAGAGGTGTTTGCCACTGTATTCAACTCCAATAGACCTCTACGATTAAACCCAATGTAGGTGAAACATGTCAGAGGGGCATGGCCAATGGGCTGGGAACTGAGCTGAAACATGTCATTCATTTACCTTGCAATGGAGTCGAATACAGCGAAAACTCAACTGTATTCACTGTATTCAGCTTCATCAGTATCTGCATGCCATGTTATATTTTTGAAGGAAGATGTTCTCTATCTCTGCCAGCAACTGAATACAGAGTGTGGACCTGGGAGACTGATACTACAGGCTTGGAAAGGCGCTGATCTTTTATAGTATATGTGGCAATATTAGTTTGTTTTCCCTGAACTCCATTCTACATTTTTTGTAGCTGAATTTTTATAAACAAAAAATATTATACATACATCAAAATTCACAAATAAGCACTTGAAAAATAATCAATACCAGCAAAAGTGCAAATTACTATTTGCACCTTTGTTGATATTGATACATTTTTCTTACAACGAATTGTAAATTTTGATGGAAGTATAATATTTTTTTTTAAATCCAGTTAGTTTTAATTATTTATAAAGGAGCACAGTGCACTTTACAAACACATATTAATTTGTGATCACTGTTTCATTTGCATCTCCAGTTATGCCTAGTACACATGATGAGAATATTGGATAAATGCATGCCAATCTCATATCAAAAACAAATAGGTTACTAAAGTTATGAAAATTCTTGAAGACAGAATACAACTTCGAAAGTGATGTAATGTATTGTATTGTTTTGTTTCTGAGCACGCCTGATCTTGGTCACTTGATATTTTTTGTACAAATACTATGTTACTTACACAAAAATTGTTCATTCTGTTATCTTACGAGAAAAAAATTCATCTTTGTCCTTTTCGTGAACTGTCATGATCGGGTCTCGAAAGATGTGCACTAACAAATAGCTTATCAGACAATAGCTTCAAATGTGTTTTTTTCACCCGATTTTCTCATTGTGTGTTCTAGGCTTTAGGGTTGTAGATAGGAATGCAGATTGTTTATTTATTTTTCGTTAAAGAAGAGCTCTATCCATTTTTATGTTTATTAAAGTGTTACTAAACCTAGGACCCTGCATACACTATATCTGGTCTCCCACAGTACACACTTCAGGGAAATGCAATAATTTTAGTAAATATAAACTGCTAAATACCTTTTCTCATCAACAGAGCGGTCTTGTGACTTCTATCAGTGTTCAGCTGAGCACTGGTTAAAGCTTGTAGTAGTAGTTTTCTTTCTGCTCTAGGAAGATGCAGAACCCCTGACCTCTGCTGAGCAGTGCTGATTGGTCCTGTGCTGATCACATGCACTCTCTCAAGAAAATAAAAAAGGTCTTGTGACTTCTATCAGTGTTCAGCTGAGCACTGGTTAAAGATTGTAGTAGTAGTTTTCTTTCTGCTCTAGGAAGATGCAGAACCCCTGACCTCTGCTGGGCAGTGCTGATTGGTCCTGTGCTGATCACATGCACTCTCTCAAGAAAATAAAAAAAACCTCTCTAGTAATACACACTAAACTGAGTTTGAGCAGTGTCTCCACACGATATGTCTTATCAGGAGATAAGGGGGGACCACTGGAGGAAGAAGAGGGTCAGAGAAGTCAGGATCAAACAGCCTTTTTACACAATGCAGAGGATTAACCCCTTAGGTTCCACAGTGAGTATATCAAGCATGCATATACACAATGATTTTACTGTTGTGGGTTTAGTAACACTTTAAAAGTCAGCAGCTACACTCACCTGTCCCAGAATCCAGCGATGTGCTCACCAGAGCTGTCCCTTGCCTCTGTCTTCTGTCCCTGGTACCAGCATCTCAATTGTGGGCACCCAACTGTGACAGCGTGCATCTGCACTGCAGATTGTGAATGGTCCCGCAGTCTTCTGGGACCTGTCACATGTCCCAGAAGACTGCGGGGAGGGAGGTTGGAGCAGAGGTGGGAGTGGGTACCCCTTGCCCCCTCCCCCCCAGAAAAAGTGCAATTTGGGGAAGAGGAGGAGGGGAGCAAGCCTTAAAGTGGAACTTCCCCTTTTGGGGAATCACAAAACTGACTGAACTGTATACAAATCATTTGATATATAAAAACATATAAATTCACGTACATTCAACTGTTTTCCTCCCTTTCCAGTGCAAGCATGAAAACATTTAGGTTAGTGCACCTTGAATTCAATGATCATCATAGATACAGCCATGAACAATAGCTGGCTGCTATGGACAAAGGCCTCCGCCACTTTTAAAGTTTCACTTTATTGTGGTGACTTTTTAAAAAACAAAATACCTTCTTATCAACTTTACATTTCAATTACAGTAATCAATCTTAAATCCTAAGCACGGTTACAAGATATAATAGAAGAAATTCCTCACTATGGCCTGTTCAGTAACTCGGCACCATGGTAATGGATTCTTATATGACAAGGCATTAGAGAATTTACATAATGTTCTCTTTTCTTTGGAGCTGAACATTCAAGCAAAGAAATGAATATTGTGATTTCTTCCTCTCTTGTAGATATGTACTCAGAGTGGCAAAGGAAAAACATAATTCGAAAATGCAATCATCCATCCAACAACTGATACTTGTACACTGTATCAGGTGTATTCATCCAGCATTCTGAACTGCAAGGATTAAAATGAGTGAATAAAACAGTAAAAAAAAAGATTTTAACCAGATTTGAGGAAGATTGCACTATTTTGATGAGAATACATGACTTCCATAAGAGCACCATTTCTACCATCTTGTATCTTTTGTTGGGTTCACCCATACTGTCTTGCTTGCTCACATACCATTCCCTATGTTTGCCTTCCCACTCCCCACAGTAAATCAGACTGTGATATGTCATCAGACTCAACCTCCCTCCTCTCCATATAAAAATGAACTATGTGCTGGATATGTCTGGTTATTTCTGCACACTTGCACCAATTGGAGTCACAGTGGTTGATTTAGTAAAGAGAAAACAAATGGGCAGTTCACAATGCCAGAGAAATTGCACTCTTTAGAGCTTAGTGAATGTGATGAAATTTCACACTCAAGAATATCTAATCACGTGGAAGGATTTTTGCTTGCATATGATTAGATGGTGGAAGTCAGCAGAGCTTCACCTCATTTTCTAAGCTCTGGGGATAATTCCCTTGCAAAGTGAAAATTTTATGTGCCTTTTGTAAACCAACTCCACAGTGATAGTGCATTAGTCTTGCTATACTCTCATCCAGTACCATAATGACTGCATCACAGTCATAGGCAGTGCATTTACTTGAACACTGTATAATAAAATCCACACCCAGGGTAAACCAATGATCAGTGTCGCCCCCAAATATTTATAGAATACACAAAATCCAAGACACAAATTATACAAAAATAGGTAAAATTTCCAATTGCCAAGATATTACTTTTCCCCTGGAAAGCTATGATTATAAACTAGAACCCAACATCAAAATCTATCATACGTCAAAAGGTCCCATTTCATAGTCACGTAGAATATTGATACTATAAATTCTTCAATCCTCCAAAGGTTTTCACCGTTGATTTTTAGGTGTTCAATTCATGTGCAAAAAAAAAAGGAACCTTTTGATGTATGACGAATTTTGATGCTGGGTTCTAGTTTATAGTGCATTTACTTGTTAACAATGTTCATTACTAGCAGTAAATCATTTTTATTTCTATCTTTGTGTGTTATAATTGCAAAAGGACTTGCAGATTTATCACAATACTTCACAAACAGGGGAACAGGAATTAGTCATGATCAGTTTAAAGCGGAGCTTCACCTAAAAGGGGAAGTTCAGCTATTTCTCTTCCTGCTTCATGTTTTCAAGGGGGAGCGGGTATCTGGTTTTGTCTCTTGAGAATGTCATGATGATGAAACACCAGGTCGGGGCACAGCAGGAAGTGACATCATCTCGCTTAGTGAAGTCAGAAGTGTAAAAACTTGCAGTCAGAAGGGAGGAGGAAGGTGACCGTAAAGGTACCATACTATTGAGTGGTATCTCAGCACTTCTAATGCATTAACTCATATGCATATACCCAGGGGTGTATTTGCCAAAAGGCAAAAAAGGCATTTGCCTAGGGTGGCATTTTTTGGGGGGGGCAGCACTGCCCCTCAAAAGAAGGGACACACGTGGCATGGGGACCTGGTGGGTTCCAAAAGAGGTTGCTGGTTTCATGATGGTGTATGCACAGCCCGACTCTCATTCCCGGTGATGTCCAGAGCTGTGAACGTGAGTGTCTTTCTCCCTCTCGCCATGGGGGATGGTGGCTGGTGTATGGGGGGCAGTGGTAGTGGAAGGCTCTCTTGGGTGGGAGGCAGGGGTGTTGTTGGTCAATGTCAGGCTCTCTTTGTGGGGGCCCCGATTGTTGTGTTGCCTAGGGAAACCTAAATACACCACTGCATATATCCCGATGCAAGGCGATTCAGCTGTTAATGTGAGTAGGCATTGTGGAAATGTTTAATGGAATAAAACAAACTTTAAAAGCTTTTACACTATGGTTTCCTTTATATTTTCCTCGTCGCAGGAGTTCTTACATCAATAGGTAATAGAGTAAAGAGAAAAACAGCTGGCCCTAATGAAGAGTGGGTGGTGGAAATCCCTATTGAGTGCTTTATGACAAACCTTTGAGAGGTAGTCATACAATTCTGGTGAGTTGGTGATGGAGGATCACAGAAGCACTAAAAACATAAAAGGCCCACCATTTACAATTTGAAGAAAGCCCTTTTATTGCATGGACTGTTTATAAGCTTGGAAATTGTTGTGAAAAACTGTGTGCACATGAACACTTTATTTATTCACATTGCTGTATAAGATTGTACTTTCTTTAGTATTTTGATATTTTTATATACAGGTTTATGCATAATAACCAATAACGCCGTATAGAGTTTTGAGATATACAGTATACAAGTCCCAGAAAGCTGCGATACCATTCAGATAGCACAGCACGGCTCGTATATGCGCAGTGAGCAGCCAGCTGTGAAGCCACAAGCCGGCTGCCCACAGTTAGTATGCCAGCACTGGAGACCAATGCCTGGTGAAGAAAGTGGCCAGGTGAGTACATCATTGGATCATGGTACACATGAGTGTCTGTTTATTAAGAGCCAGCAGCTACAGTTTTTTTAGCTACTGACTTTTATTTTTCACCAAGTGACTGAAATAACTCTTTAACCACTTCCGAACAAGCAACGTACCCATCGATGGCCTGACATCTCTTCCAGTTTACTCGGAAACTTTTGCCGCCATTTTTAAGAATCTGGAAGCATTCAAAAACACCTATCTTGGTGTTCTGAAAGTTTTCAAGTGCAGAGAAGGGATATTGGATTTCATAGACCCCAGATCCCTTCATAAAAATACCTGTCACGTGTCTATTGCTGTCAAAGGGGATGTTTACATTTCTTGTGACAGCAATAAAAGTGATTAAAAAGGTAAGTGACAGAGTAAAAAAAAATTGATAACTAAAATAAAAATTAAAGTGCCTTGGCCCCCCTGTGCTTGCGCGCAAAGGTGAATGCACACTTTGGTCCCACACACGCAAACAGCGATCGTTCCACACGTGATGTATCATCACGATCATCAGATCATGGGCAGTAATTCTAGCACTAGACCTCCTCTGTAAATCTAAATTGGTAAACTGTAAAGGCTTTTGAAGCATTGCCTATTAATAGCAAAATGTAAACCATTTGTCATCATTGCAAGGGCACACGCAATTTTAAAGTGTCACATGTTTGGTATCTATTTACTCGGCATATCACCATCTTTTTTATTTTACTAAAAATTGGGTTATGTATTGTGCTTTTTGCAATAAAATAAAAAAAGTATTTATTCCCAAAAATTGAGCTTAAAAAAATCGCTGTCCAAATACTGTTTGACATTAAAAAAAATCTAAAAACCACAAATGTATTCTCTAGGGCCTCTCCTTTAACAAAATATATAATGTTTGGGGGTTCTAAGATATTTTCTAGCAAAAAATACTGATTTTAAAATGTAAACAAAAAGTGCCAGAAATAGCTTGGGGTATCAGTTAAGCTGGCCATACATGGATTGAAATTCAGCTGCATTTTGATCCATGTCTGGGCACCATTGTCGAACAAATGTCAATCTACTAATTGACTTCTGTTCAACCAACCTACTGGAACACGTCCGCTTGCAATGTATTCTGAAGTCTCCCCACTGTCAGAAGACGAAGAAACAGCGGTGAGGATTCTCTCATCCTCCTTGAATGTATGCATGGTGTATTCAGGTCAGCTTTTTCCTTCAACCTGCTGGCTGAAAACTGACTAATCTATAGTCAACTTTACAGTCAGTGTTAGGGAGTGCAATTAAAATTATATAGTGGCAGAGTTATGAGGTTCAGTGCTAGTTTTCTGCTTGTCCTGTAAGTTGTACAACAACCCTGTTCAGCTGTTCAAAATGTAAGACTTTTTTTTATCAGTGTAGTTTAATGTTGGATACTAACCATTTCCTCAAATGCAAAAAGCAACAAAGAAAAACCGACATTTCACACACATATTACCAACATTACTTAATACTTCTTAACTTCAAGCTATCACATTAGTTTTTAAATCTTCCTGAGCAAGTTGTAGTAGAAAAGGAAGAGGAACTGAACGAGGACTTAGAAAGGTATGCATTGAGGAAGAGGAGAGTTGTGAAAGTCAAATATTTGTTACAGTTAGTATCTGTGGCTGTCTTGGCACACAGAGAAAATACAGGATTGAGAAAGTTAAGGGTGAGCATTTGTTATTTATTCTATTAATGCCATGCATGACCTAGCACACACTTGGTAAATTACTTACCTCTAACCCCTGAATGTGCACTTTTTGGCTTAATCAATATCCCAGGTTTCAAAATTTCAAGAAGCTCCAACCAACTTCTTATTGTTATCTCCCTTGTAGCATGGAAAACCATCCTTCATAAGTGGATCTACCCGTAACCCCCCACCACTTCTTTGTTCCTAGCCAAATTATCCTATGTTTTCCACATGGAATGGGTAGAGGTCTTCTTATGCAAGGAATCACATATTCAAAAATTCTTTGAAATTTGGAAGTTTTTCATACAAACCTTGCCCATAGATATTAAAATATCCATAGTACACGCAGTGGTAACAAACCAGATTGCTAATAAATGACCACCCAACTGATTTCATACCCTCCACTTAAATTGAAATATGCTCTATAATCAAATGGCCTTTCCCCTTTCCCTCTACTTGCTAATTATTAGCTCGACCATCATCCGCTTGGTTGCTTACTAAGGTTTCCCCCTAGACCCAGCACTGCTGGTCTGTTCTCAAACATTTCTAATAAATTGGAAACTGTTATTCCTATACTGCCTCATTGGTTAAACGTTGCAGTTACGTTTATCATTAAATGCATTCTGGCATAAAAAAGTAAAAAAAATGTAAATTAAAAAAGTCAAGAAGGCTCTCACTGGTTCAAGTAATGACATAGTGGTAGATATAGTGGAAACTGTGGAAACTGTTTCAAAATGTTAAATAGACATTAGCAGAGTGTGGTGATGTTAAACAAAACTACCTGTAAAACATACATTTGGGTACTTCTAGTTTTGGACAGGATATAAAAAGCCATCACAGTTTCTTGTAATAAATGCAAGCTAGCCAGCAATGGCAATGCTATCTTCTTCCTTCCCATCTTTCATCAATCCCATTCAAAATTGTTAATGCTATTTTGGTAATCTGTTGCATTTACCCATAATCATTCTCCATAATCTAGAAGGGTTCGGTGTTACAAGCAGCTCATATGCTAAACATGGTCTCCTCCACCTCCATGTGATTCAACCAAATCTACCAAATCTCCTCTTCCTACTTTCTTCCCCTGGGTCTGCACATACCAAGCATCTATGTTGGCATATCTGAACAAGGAACATCAAGAGATGCTCAGTAATCCCGCTGTCTACCAAATATGCACCCACCTGGACATGGTGCTAGTGGTGAAACAGCTGCTTTTACCAATGAAAGGAATTAAGCATGCTCCATTAGAGACTTCTTAAGAGGACTTCTAGAGCTGTCTTTGTGGTATTTGCAGTCTCATCTATAGCCAAGTACATGGTACTACCAATACTTCTAGAAGGCAAATTAAGTAATAGTACTTGTCTTTCATTGAATATTGGGTAAAAATGTTGACTGGCTGCAACATTGTAACAAGACCTGGTAATACCTCCAGAAATGTCGAACTTGTGTTTAGGAATCAAATAAACTCTGTGGAGGCACTATAGGCAGGCAAAACCTTGGGACCTTCTTGCATGAGGTTTCCTGTACCTGCGCTCTAAGGGGATAACATTGAACTAAGTAGTGTGGATGTCGGCTGCTAGATGGAGATGATCATCACTACTGTATATTACACGTACGTAGGTTGCAATCAAATTTTTTTACAAACTGACAGCTGAAAAAAGATGAGCTTTTAAGAGGCAAACTGTAATGTGAACATAGTGTCTGGTGTATGTACTTTACCTTTTTATTGGGTACATTACAATAATACAATATTTTTTCTATAGAGTTTTTAATGTAAAGTTTTCATTTCTTTGAGTTGATTAATTTTTTAAAAATCATCTTCCCCCACGGACACCGACCAACACCCCCCCCCCTTTCCCCTCCACAGAGAGAGTCTGACATTAAACAACAGCCCTACCCCCCATCTGTGAGAGACTTCCATTATCCCCCCCCCCTTGGCGATAGAAAAAAAGACACCCATCTTCACGGCTCCGGACAACCCCGGGAATGAGAGTCAGGCTCTACGTATTCTATTAAGCAACCCCCAGCTTCTCTCGGATCCCACCTGGTTCCCATGGCGTGCGTGTCCCTTCTTCCATCCCTTGTTCTGGGGGGAGGTGCTGCCCCCCTGAAAAATGCCGCCCTAGGCAAGTGCCTTGTTTGCCTTGTGGTAAATACACCCCTGCATACATACTTTAAAGACCTATGTCTGTATATAATTAAGTGTTCTTGCATGGCAAGACCACTTACTGTTATTTCACATATATATTCTTATTATTATAGCCAAATTCACCACCCTAACTCCTCCCACAGTTTTTACACTACATAGACAGTAATATACCAAAACGTGTGGATTGTTCCCAATTGGTGTGCTATTACTTTGTGGAACTTTTTACCAAATGGTTCATGAAATATTGGCCTTTGTGGTGAAATTGGTCCCATATGAATGAATGGCAGAATGTTCAAAACTAGAGTGGGAGCTGACAAAAGCTAGAGTGTGAGCTGAACAATCAGGACATGATTTCTAAACTGCCATCACTCCCTCATTTTCAAGCCCACCTACACAAATCTTATATCAAAACATTCAGCTATCCCTGATGCCACTAAAAATGTCCACGGCTAAGCCATAGTCCTGATAGTTTTTACAATATGACCATTTGTTTGCAACTCACGCCGCCCATTGACATTGTAGACTACTGGTGGAGGCAAGAACACTTCACACAATTTCCCCAGAAATTGTAGCTTTTCTAGTTAGTTATTGCATCACTAGACTGTTGGATTTCCCTGCATCCCACACATGCTTTACCAGTCAAATTGTTTGGTGTACTGAGACCATATAATGGCTGCTACCTCAATTATTATTAACAGCATGCAAAGAATAAAACTGCATCGTATTTACTGATCTGCCACAAAATGTAAATATGCTGCATATGGACTATTAAAATATTAATGTTTATTGCTTGTGTGCCATCAGGAGGGACTGGTTAATTTTGCAGCCATCATTAAAACGATATGAAACACTTCTGTATTTTGATTTAATTATGAGAGTAGGTATCTATTACATAAGACATCCAGATGTTACTGGCAACCATGGCATGTATCAGGGCAAAATGAGTGCTAAGCCGCTTCTGCATATCAGGCTGCCAGCTCCTGCTGAATCACTAAGCAATGATTTAATATACTTCTTTTTTTTCTAATCCCTGCTCTGCTGCAATAGTTTATTAAAAGCTCACATTTGCTTCAATTATAAGCTCTCAGCATAGAGCTGCCTAGATAATATTTGTGTGATATTTTTATTACATCATTTGAACCTGAGAAACATATGGCCACTTTATGACGCCTTATAGCAGTCTGCATGCAATAAGAGATGCTTGCAGTGCTTTGATCAATAAGCCTGCCAGTGACTTGTACACATGGTGTAATGCAATCCATTTTATTTATTGATGCCACTTTTAATGTTAGAAATGATAAAATATTTACTGAGGGTTTTGCTGTAAATTAAAGTATATTTAGAGCCAGAACCTTTTTTAGTTTGGGATAGTGTAGTGAATGATTAGGACCCTGTAAAGTTTGTTTTTGCTGTCTGTGTCCAATAGGCAGATTTCTCTTGACTTAGTGTCGCATTGACACTGCAGGAAGTAAAAGGAGATGCCATTGAAGCAAGGAGATTTCTTAGTTGTTTCTAGAACTGGTTTCCCCATTGGAAAAATTTCCTCCATCCCCCTGTTCCAGAGGCAGCTCAAAAATGTTGGATTATGAATCACTTTTTGTACCAGGAACAATGGTCACCAGGACCAATAGTGGAGGTGAATCTCCCCAGCAATAATACATACAGAAGTAAAAACCTTATATGGGTTCCAGGGGCGGACTGACAACTCACGGAGCCCCCGGGCAATAGGGATCATGGGGCCCCTGTGTCCTTGCCCAAACTCAAAAAAGCCTATGAAAAAGGTACCAGGGGCATCTTATGGGGCCCCCTACTGACCCCGGCCCTCGGGCAGTGCCCGAGTTTCCAAATGGTCAGTCCGCCCCTGAGGGGTTCTAACCTTTCCACATTTATCCAAATCTTCAAACAAATGTGGGCTATACATTACACTTTAAAATGGGGCTATCCATATCTATGCAAGCCAGCATGATTAAACCTGCATGTCGCAATACACAGCTACAATAAAGAGTAACAAAAATATACCATTTATTATTTAATAGCAGTCACTGAGCTGTAGTCAAATGACTGTGCCTACCCCTAAGAGGAACAATGTCTAGAGAATGATGTCATGCTGCAGACAGGAAGAGGTGTTTCCTTATTTTCCCTCTCCTTCCTAGTGATCATTAACTTAGACCAGGCATGTCCAAAGTCCGGCCCGCGGGCCATTTACGGCCCGAGGGTCGGTTTAATACGGCCCTCCATGTCAGTGTGTCAGTGTGTCTTATGGAGCGAATATGGAGCGACCGGTCCGGTATTTCCACCGCGGCCGTGTCAGAATACCGGGCCGGCCGCTCAGCTCTGCAGCGGGACCTTACCTGTTCCTCTATCCAGCGGCGCGCTGTCTTCCCGGCTTCTGTAGTGTGGGCACTGGGCATGACAGCCGGGTGCCAAGTGCGCATGCGCAAGAAGCGGTGCTTTTTGTGAATGGTAAGGCGGTACCTGGGACACATGACAGATCCCAGAAGCCGCCGGACCAATCACAAAGCGCAAGTGCTTCTCGCTCATGCGCACTGGGCACCCGGCTGTCATGCCGAGCGCCATTACAGAAGCCGGGAAGACAGCGCGCGGCTGGATTGAGGAACAGGTAAGATCAAAGAACAACTGCGGAAGTAAGAGCGGGTACCTGTCAAATTCAGGTACCCGCTCCCCACCTCCCCAAAGGTCAGCAGTCATCTGTACTGTCCGCAGTCTCTGGTCATCCCTGTGCTGTCCGCAGTCTCTGGTCATCCCTGTGCTGTCCGCAGTCTCTGGTCATCCCTGTGCTGTCCGCAGTCTCTGGTCATCTCCTGTACTGTGTCTGCAGTCCATTAGTTCAGAATTTTTTTTTTCCTGTTTTCTGCCTCTAAAACCTAGGTGCGTCTTATGGTCAGGTGCGTCTTATACGGCGAAAAATACGGTAACTTGGCATAAAATAATTTATTTGCATTTAATTGTAATGGTTCAAAGAATGTTTGGAAAAATGTTCGGCCCTCCACCATGTTCACTTCATCCAATCTGGCCCTCTTTGAAAAAAGTTTGGACACCCCTGACTTAGACTGTTCATTGTACAGTATACTTCTAGCAAGTAGCAATGTTAAAGGATAAGTTCACCTTTCGTAACATGTTACACCCATAGAGAGTGTAATATGTTACTGGCCACCGCCACCCCCCCAATCCCTCGATGTGACAGCTAACAGGGGATCTTCTCCCCCCTCCAGCTGTCACAATTTAAAAAAAAAAAAAAACATGGCTGTGCAGGGCTCTGCCCAACCAGATAATTATTCACAGAGTTCTGTGAATGAGATATTACAAGTCCCGACAGCCCTTGTAGCTGTAAGCTTGATGTTCTTAATGAACTACCTCTGGGCTGTTGAGTGCTGTGGTAGTTCATTGATTCCTCCTGTCAGTGTGAAACTGCCTGTGTATATTAGATATGAGCAGACAAGTACATTGACAGTCTGCAGGAGTCCTGCATGGCACCAGAAATCTGCTGATTGTTGGTGCAATGTTTTCCAGGCTCCTAAAACAAAAAATAGAAAATGCACATTTTTTACCTAAAAAAAATTAGCATTTATTATTTTTTGTTAAAAGGTGAACTTATCCTTTAGGGAGAGCACGGTAGCTAAGCTCTGTGAAACAGCAGGTGGATACACAGCCACAAATACACTGCTCAAAAAAATTAAAGGAACACTTTTTAATCAGAGTATAGCAGTGGTCACTAAATGGTGGACTCCAGTCTGCGAACGACTGTCAGCCCACAATGACAGATTTGATGCTGAGCAGGGTGGTCGTCATGGCAACATGACATCACGTGTGTGTCCTGCCCCTTTCAGCTCACTGTCTCTCCAGCTCCAGCTCTCTGCCTGTACACAAGCGTCCAGCAAGGATCCCAGCAAGCTCCTGTCTGCCCTCAAGATAGGGTGTAGTATTACAGGGGCACTCTTATGGGCACATTGAATGTTAAGGGGCACTCTGATGGGCTCAACATAGAATGTGCCCATCAGAGTGCCCCTTAACATAACATATGCCCATCAGTGTGCCCCTTAACATAAAATGTGCCCATCAGCATACCTTATTTTATATTAAGGGGCACTCTGATGGGCACATTTTATGTTAAGGGGCACTCTGATGGGCCCATTTTATGTTAAGGTGCACTCTGATGGGCACAACATAGAATGTGCCCATCAGACTACCTCTTAACATAAAATGTATCCATCAGAGTGGCCTTCATATAAATGTGCCCATCAGAGTGCCCCTGAACATAAAGTGTGCCCATCAGAATGCCCCTTATTTTATGTTAAGGGGCACTCTGATGGGCACATTTTATGTTAAGGGGGCACAAATGGGCACATACTGTGGAAAGGGGCACTCTGATGGGCACATGTGATGGAAAGGGGCACTCTGATGGGGAATATGATGTAAAGGGGCACTCTGATGGGGAAATAGGATAGAGAGGGGTACTTTGAGTGTAAAGGGGCACTCTGACGGAAATACTTGATGTAAGGTGGCACTGTGATTAGAATACATGATGTAAAGTTGCACTCTGATGGTGACATGTAAATGTAAGGGGGCACGCTGATGAGCACACCCTATTCGGACCTTGACCAGAAGAAAATTTTAGTGACCGGACCTCCTTGAATTTGAATAAAATACCCATGGAGTATAGCATCAAGTCAATTAAACTCCTGGGATATTTATCTGGTCAGTTAAGTAGAAGAAGGGGTTGTTAATCAGTTTCAGCTTCTTTGGTGTTAATGAAATTAACAACAGGTGCACCAGATGGACAACAATGAGATGACCCCCAAAACAGGAATGGTTTTACAGATGTTGGCCACTGACATTTTTTAACTTACTCATCGTTTCTGACTGTTTTTCACTAGTTTTGCATTTGGCTAGGGTCAGTGTCACTACTGTTAGCATGAGGCGATACGTGGACCCTACAGAGGTTGCACAGGCAGTCCAACTCCTACAGGATGGCACATCAATAAGTGCCATTGCCAGAAGGTTTGCTGTGTCTCCTAGCACAGTCTCAAGATCATGGAGGAGATTCCAGAAGACAGGCAGTTACTCTAGGAGAGCTGGACAGGGCCATAGAAGGTCCTTAACCCATCAGCAGAACCAGTATCTGCTCCTTTGTGCAAGAGAGATTAGGATGAGCACTGCCAGAGCCCTGCAAAATGACCTCCAGCAGGGCACTGGTGTGATTGTCTCTGACCAAACAATCAGAAACAGACTTCATGAGGGTGGCCTGAGGGCCTGACATCCTCTAGTGGGCCCTGTGCTCATTGCCCGGCACCATAGAGCTCAATTGGCATTTGTTATTGAACACCATAATTGGCAGGTCCACCACTGGTGCCCTGTGCTTTTCACTGATGACAGCAGGTTCCTCCTGAGTGATATGCAAAGTCTACTTGTGCTCTTATGTAGAAAATCAATAAATAAATAAGTAAAGCTGCTAACATCTGATCCAATACCTAAAGATCTAATAAAATGTAAAAAACCAAAAATGATGTAGCGCTAAACCCAAAAGAATCATATTAGGCCCATACACAATCTGACATAATGATATGATCATAAACATATAAAGAGGGCAAATTAGGTTCCCCCTGAGCACATGTGACAGACGTGAAAAAGTCTGGAGAAGCCATGGAGAACGTTATGCTGCCTGTAACATGGATCACCATGACCGTTTTGGTGGTGGGTCAGTGATGGTCTGGGGAGGCATATCCATAGAGGGATGCACAGATCTCTACAGGCTAGACAATTGTTATACCCTACGCTGGTGCAGTGAGTCCTGGGTTCCTCCTGGTGCACGACAATGCCCGGCCTCATATGGCGAGAGTATGTAGGCAGCTCCTAAAGGGTGAAGGAATTTAAACCATTGAATGGCTCCCACGCTCACCTGACCTAAATCCAATAGAACACCTCTGGGATATCATGTTTCGGTCTATCCAACGTCGCCAGGTTGTACCTCAGACTGTCCAGAAGCTCAGTGATTGCCTGGTCCAGATCTGGGAGGAAATACCCCAGGACACCATCTGTCGTCTCATTAAGAGCATGTCCCGATGTTGTCAGGCATGCATACAAGCACGTTGGAAACATGCAAACTACTGAGTACCATTTTGAGTTGTTGCAATGACATTTCAGCAAAATGGACTAGCCTGGTGCATCATTCTTTCACTTTGATTTTTGGGGCGTCTTTGAATTCAGTTCTCTGTAGGTTGATCCTTTTCATTTCCATCAAACGATGGGGCATCCTTATGTTCCTAAGACATTACCCAGTCCATATCAGTATAGATATCCAGCATGATATTTTTTCCCATTGAGATCTGATGAGTTTTCAAAGTGTTCCTTTAATTTTTTAGAGCAGTGTATAACAGAAACAACATTTAAATGGTACTTACTATACTCATTTTGTCATGTAACACATCTTTTATTAAATTATATTTACAGCCAGAATATTTTTTGCATTTTGGATAGAGCATGGAAAGATTAAAATCCATGTCAGGAATTTTTGCCATCTGCTTCCCAATGAATAGATTTCTCTTCACTCCCTTTTCTCTAGATACAACAGAAAATAAGAGGAAAACTCTCCAACATGATGGAAATCCGCTCTTGTAAACAGAACAAGTGTTCTTGTTGCATTAATTTTCCTTTGTTCCTATTCTGGTGAAAACTCAAAGTTTTGGATTTTCCTTAATTTTCAGTCTCAGGAACAGTGGTCACTAGAATACACAGAGAAGGTTATACTTCCTGATTGGGAAACAACAGCAATAAAAAATCCTCACCACTGTATTCTAAAAAAGGTTTGGTTGAAAAAGTTTTTGGGTTTAGATACAACACTTGGCTTAGATGGCATCCCCCTTGCGAGATACATATAATTTTCAGCAGTTTGCTAGTCAGGACCCGATGGTCCAAAAGGTCTGAAGTTAAAAAAAGGTCCACCAAACAGCATATTTTAAAAGGTATAAAACACAATATGCACAGCTATCCCTTTGGGAAACCTACTGCATAATCTCAGGATGTTTGCTGAATTCCTTAAGTAAATAGCAGTTCAACAAGCTATGAAACATAAATGCTTTTCTGCTTCAGGCTAGCCTCACTAAAGAATTCACTGAATGTGTGAAATGACAGCACACCATAAACTGAGCTCTATAATGGTAACTTAAATGACGACTTCAACCAAAATACTCATGAAGATGGTAGTTTAACATGCAGAAACGTTCTTAGTTAAACTGTACCTGAACCCATAATCAAAATGGTAATATATTACAGTTTATCAATCCTTAGATGTGGTGGCTGCATTAGTTTTCCTTTTTTTTAGGCTTGTATCCTTTATTTATACTTGGTGATCTGGCCAGTACACACTTCCTGAAGGGTGGCTACACTCACTACTCCACTGTATCTAAGGAGAAGCAATATAGCCATCCTTAAAAAACAGCATTGTAACGCTGTGGAGAGGATAGTGTTAGATGGACTATTGGTAGCTAACAAATCAAAGCCTTACTTCAGCAATCACTTTTTAAGCAGTTATATCAACTTTTTTCTCCTTTTGAGATAAAGGTTTTAACTAAATGCACATAAACTGAGCATTATAAGAACCCCTGTCAGGATTAAATGATTTGTTGCAACCTTCTGTTAAAGGAAATCAAAAAATAATAGGCTTACTAACTGGATGAACCAGTAAACAAAACTATTTTATATTTTGACCAGTTTCACTTTCACAAATGCTCTAAGTCAGGAGTACTGAACCTAGGATATGGGGATCAAATGATGATAGTTTTAGACTGGATCTCTGAATAATTTTTTAAATTGTTAAATTATAATCTGGATCATTATGTATTAGATTATTAATGAACAGTGATAGTTAATAGCTAGATTATTATATAGAAATTGTCATTAGTGGGTGTCCTCAGCACCACATCCCTAAACAAGGTACAAAAAGAACAAAGGAAAAAGTATTGGACTTTTAAGGTGCTTAAACCTCAGGAATGGACATAACTCACTTATTAACAGTGCATATGTTTTATTACATTGAAAATATTGATGTGAATTAAAGCTTCACAAAGTACAATTTCAGAACCAGACACCTTTATCATCCCACCCACTATATAATTACATGAAATTATAACAGCAGATAAACTTTAGTATTACTGTACAAAGGAGCGGGGCATTGAAGGATGCTGTATCTCAATGTGTTTTATGGGTTGCTTACCCTTTTAGGTGAGCTAGTTTGTATCAGCCCAGGTGATGCTGCTAAATAATAGAAACGGGGGGGAACAACATATCATCCCAGGTCACCGGCATCTGACATGGATGCCATGGACATAAGGGGGCCTACGCACCTGAGGTATTACACCTTGTCTGCTGAAAACTAAGGATCTTGAAACACAAGCATAACACCAAACTAAAGTATGGTAAGCTAATTTCAAGCAGCACAGTGGCTAAATGGTTAGCACCGCCACCTAGTAGGACTAGGGTCGTTGGTTTGAATCCCAACCACGACATCACCTGCCTGGAGTTTGCATGTTCTCCCTGTGCCTGTGTGGATTTCCTCCAGTTTCCTCCTACACTCCAAAGACATGCTGGTAGGTTAACCCCTTCACGCCTAAGGGTAAAACAAATCTAAATGCCTAAGCACAATTCTGCAACGTTGACGTGTTAGTAAAACCGTACATATCATCACAACTACTTTGTACATCCAGGTGGATTATACCTTGTTTTTTTCAGGACAAATTGGGCTTTCATTTGGTGGTAAATGGTCATGGATAGCTCCTAATTTTTTTTTTATTATTAAAGGAAAACTGGGCCAAAATAGTAAAAAAAAATCATTTTTTTTAATTTAACTGTGTGTTTCTTGTTACGACCATAACCTACCACCAAAGAACAACCCAAAATACATTCTCCAGTTCTTGACGATCGCAGCGATACCATATATGTGTATGTTATTTGTTGTTTGTACCCGTAGTACAGTCCAGAAACAACAGTGCGCATTTTGTTTTTGTCTTTTTTTTACATTTTTTTTTACATAAAACACACTGTCATTGACATTGACATTAACACTAACTGACACTGATACCAATTTTTTTTTAAATCCTGACCTTTGACCCTGACCTTTGCCCTTGACCCTGACCTTTGACCCTGACCTTGACCCAAACACTAACCCTGGTACTGAACTAGATCAAACCTTGATCTAGGTATTTTTCTTTATTTTTTCTTTTATTTTTTAATATTTATTTATCTTTTTTTTTTTTTTTTACAAACTTTTTTTTTATCTCTCTATGTCAGGAGTTTGAGAGATACAATGTATCTCTCTTCTCCATTCATAGAGAGAGAGAAAACAAGGGGGCCGGGCTGCACAGTGATTGATCACTGTGATAGCCAATCAGAGGCTATCACAGCGATCACGTGACCCGGAATCGGGAGTCCTGGGTCCCGATCGTTAGAACGGGACCCGGGGCTCTCAGTGACACCGTGGTCTTGGTGCTGGGAGCGCGCCGAGCGGCACGCTCCCAGCACAAAGACAGGTACGCAAATATGCGGCCCCACGGAAAAAAGCCCAGGTCCGTGAGGCCGCATATTTGTGTTACGTCGGCGTCAAGGGGTTAAGAGGCTCCTGTCTAAATTGGCCCTAGTATGTGAATGTATGAATGTAAGTTAGGGACCTTAGATTGTACACCCCTTGAGGGTTAGGGACTGATGTGAATGTACAACATGTATGTAAAGCGCTGCGTAAATTGATTGCACAATATCAGTACCTGAAATAAATAAATACTATCCTTGATTGAACAGTGGTACTAGCAAACGTCCCCCATCAACAGCAATGCCTAAATCTAGATTATTAACTACCACTGCTATCAATACCATAGAAACGTATAGTTTAATTGAATTAAAAAATATGTGCACATTTTATTTATGAAGCCTACTTTTGCAAATTGTCTAATCTACGTGTGTTTTTTAACCAATAAACGAATAATAAACAATAAAATAACCAAAGTAGTGAAGGTCACTATGGAGAAAAACATATTCAAAGCCTTCCCCAATTCCTGGCATCATTTGCTACAATGGCTAAAATTACAATTTTATCATGTCACTGGTTCTGAGCTGTCCAAGAAACTTTGTACACAAAAAGTAAGCCTAAGAAACATTTTCTTCCACTTTTCATTGAACATGATAGGACAAACACGAATGTAATCATATATCTGCATCAGTAGAATGTCAGTATATACTTATTTCTATATTACCAAAATGACTGATTTTCTTACCAACATAGAACTGGCTAGTGAGCTCAAGTCGTGTATGACCATGAGTGGGTGCTTTGCGAATCTGTGGTTGGAATTGATCGACCTGTAATCTGGCTTCTTTTACATTTCTCTCTGCTCTGATCCGATGCCACTGGTCATCATTCAGCGGAGTGGGAGAGGTAACAATAAGTTCCACAGGACCATTTCCAACATCAAACGAGAACGACACTTCGATGTTTGCTGGACAGAGTAGAAGCAAAAAAAAATTAGCAACCTTTGTAAAAAATCTTTAAAGAGTCACTGAGATCATGCCTAAATATAACCAGTGCACAAGAAAGTATTCTTCACGTGGGGGTGGGGAATAGTAAAACATCAATGAAATATGAAAGGAAGACTTGTACATGTTTGTACATGGAGTGAGTAGTTTATTGTTCTTCTAGATTAATTTTAGGCCAGAAATGTCAAGGTTGTTTGCAAGCTGCTCAATAGAAAAATCAAATAAGTCTGGAGACATGGGATACCTCCCTCATTCCTCTGTGGATATACTGTATGGGATTTAGGATTTCAAGTTTGGAGCTTTAAATATGTGACTGCAGAGACTGATATTTAGGAGGATTTAAAAAGGAATCAGTGATTCCAAATCATTATAGAGCTGTCAACATGTAGTTTCAAGATAAACTATTAAATGCGTTTTCCATGTCTAAACCCAACAGCATCAATTATTATTTTCTGTAAAAACTATCTTAGTGGACTATGTTTATTGTTTTACAAATATTGTCCTGAGGGCGTTGAACCCCACTTGATCCCTCTGGACCAAAGGTAGCACTTTTTTATTTAGATGCACTGCTAAAAGAGAAGCAAGGTTTCTTAAATTCTACTTCCATCAGCAAGATGTGTCAATAATTATTAATCGAGTCACTGTCCCATAACAGCTATGAAGTTTGTGCCTTCTGGCTTCAAGGGTACAGTGTTTGTTCCTGGTCAATCTCCTAATGAAATAGTAAAGCCATAGGATAGGTAAGCTTGGGATCTAGCAGTCGATACAAAAAATGCAAACAATGACAATATCCAAATTTTATGACAAGTGTATGTTAACAAATGAATGCATTTTCTCACCATGTACAAAAAGTTCTTTTTCTTACTCCACATAATGAAAAACAACAGGAAAGCCCTACAACACCCCTTTTAATTAACTAATTCTCCATAGTCCTCAGCGATTTAAAACAAAAAATGTCAAGCCACCGCTAAATGGACTACCATGAAGATTTCAATGTGAACATCAAATTACTTTTAACAAAATGTAATTAACTTACAGTCATAAAGTAGAAAACATCTCTTTATTACATGCAGAAATAGAAAGAAAAACAAGCAGAGATAAAAAAAACATTTTTTTATTTCTATTTGTATATGTATGTTGCAATAAAAAGGTGTTTTAGACTTTATGGCTGTGAGTTAATTATATTTTGTTAAAAGTAATTCATTGTTTATATTGGATCCTCAACGGTAGTCCATTTAGTGTTGGTTTGACCTTTTTTGTTTTTGCATTACTTTTTTTCCCTTTTAATGCCAGTACATTCAAAAATATAGTAATAATCTAAACAAAGGATTTCACTGGTCTCGGTCTAAATATAAGCCTTGTCTCTGGATCCAGCACTTTCTCATTATTTCATTGCCTTACTTCTAAAAGCCATGCAGGGTAACAAATGAAAGAACACAGAGTTCAGTGCACACATCACTGCCATATGGATCTAGAGTTATACAGGTTCAATCACTTTATCATCAGAGACATAGCAGAACTGTACTCTCACTTTTAGTTTGTAACTGTCCATGTGGGAAGGAAGGACCACTGACAGTATTGGGATATCAGTCTACAGTTGCCTTTTAAGAGTTTGTATATAATGTGTGGCATAAAATTTTAATCAAGAGGTCATAATCATTAGTTATCACTATATTATTATTATTATTATACAGTATTTATAAAGCGCCAATAGTTCGCTCAGCGCTGTACATTACAAAGGGAGACAGAACATGTGACAGAACAATACCAATACAATGCAAAACATGAGGGGATCAAGGGCCCTGCTCTTTCGAGCTTACAATCTAGGAGGGAGGGGGTGGTGGCACAGGAGGAGATAGCTGTGGGGGATGGAGTGGTAGGAAGAGTGGAGGAGGTCGGCAAGTTAGCAGGGGGTGGGGTAGGCTTCCCTGAAGAGATGGGTTTTCAGGGTGCGCCTAAAGGAGAGGAGAGTAGGTGATAATCTGATGGGTTGGGGCAGGGAGTTCCAGAGGATGGGTGACACCCTGGAGAAGTCCTGGAGGCGGGCATGGGAGGAGGAGACCAGGGAACTAGAGAGAAGGAGGTCTTGTGAGGAGTGGAGTGTGCGTGCTGGGCGTTACTTGGATATTAGGTCAGAGATGTAGTACGGGGCAGTATGGTGGACAGCTTTGTACGTCAGCGTTAGGATTTTGAATTTGATCCGTTGCGCAATCGGAAGCCAGTGGAGGGATTGGCAGAGGGGGGTGGCGGAGACAGAGCGGTTGGAAAGGTGAATGAGTCTGGCAGCCGTGTTCAGGATGGACTGAAGAGGGGATAGCCAGCGGCGAGGCAGGCCAGTGAGGAGGGAGTTGCAGTAGTCGAGTCGTGATATGATGAGGGAGTGGATGAGCTGTTTAGTGGTTTCTGGGGTTAGGAACGTGCGGATTTTGGCGATGTTGCGGAGGTGGAGTCTGCACGAGTTTGTTAAAGATTGGACTTGGGGCTGGAAGGATAGGTTGGAGTCCAGAATGACACCCAGTACTCTGGCCTGCAGGGCGGGTTTGATGGTAGCGTTGTTGGATGTGACGGAGAAATCAATGGGGGGTGGTGTCCGGGCTGGGGGGAAGACAAGAAACTCGGTTTTGGAGAGGTTCAATTTAAGGAAGTGGAGCGACATCCAGTCTGATATGTCGCTCAGTAGGTGTGTGATTCGGGCTGAGACCAAGGGGGTGAGGTGGGCGGTTGAGAGATAGATTTGTGTGTCGTCGGCATAGAGGTGGTAGTTGAAGCCGTGAGAGTGTATGAGTTGGCCAAGGGAGGAGGTACAGATGGAGAAGAGAAGGGGCCCGAGGACAGAGCCTTGAGGGACCCCAACAGAGAGGGGGAGTGAGGGGGAGGTGGTAGCATTATAGGTAACGCTGAAGGAGCGTTGTGACAGGTAGGATGAGAGCCAGGAGAGAGCAAGTTTATTACTACCATTTTTAAAATCTGTGATTGGCATACTTCTAGTATTTTCTATGTTATATTGTAATAAAATTAAAACTGTTAATGCTTAACACACGATCTTGCTATTTTCAGTACAGATATAATATAAAATATCATCACCAATAAGGGTGATAACCATGGTTAGCAATGACAATAAACTTAAAAATGAATACATTATCACATATTATACAAAATTTTACATTGTATAATTATGTTTCTTTGATTAAGTGTTTTCCTCATTTATTTGCCTTGTAAGGTCAAAAGTTTAATTATCAGCTGTAATTAGTTAAGAATATGCAGCACCTGCTTCCTGTTAGAGGCAGTGCCCAATATCCAGTAACCTCATACTGGGAATACTGAAGAATACAGTATGTGTTGATGGTTATCATAGCCAATTTCTAGAATAGACATGTGAGGCTCTTGGCAGTTTGGACAATCTTGTATCAACAGCTAAGTCATTTCCTCTTTTTATCTATCTCATTTAAATAAATGAGCATACAGATATTTTTTTGGAGTCAACTGACTTGGTGCAATGCATCATCTATTTTACAGTATACATGTGAATAATTTTCTTTTTTTACATTCTGCTGTGCATTTGATTGCTCCAGAACTAGTAATAGGAGCTTGTGAGTGCACCTACAGTTGGAGGCTTCTTAGTCAGGTAAAAAGAAAGGTGACTTTTCTAATTTGCTTATCCTGATTGTGTGTAATTGACTTTTGCCAAAGTAAAGTGAGTCACGGATTGGCAGTGAGTATACAGTTTAGGTGTGCCAACACTTCACTGTCCGCATATTTGTTCAAAGTTTGTGACTTACTGAGTAGTGAAGCAAGAGTAAAGATAACAACCTTGGAACTTTCACGCTCATGAAAGTCAACAATGGCATTTCCAAGGGTTTCCCATAAGTCCATAAAGGTACGGTTGGAGGAAGTGGATAACATTTACCTTGAGGTTAGGATTAGTGTAGAGGTTGAAGGTTATGTATAGGTGTAGTCTCAAGGCAACCCTAAAGTGGTTCTAAAGGCAATTTTTAAAATTAAAATAAAAAAGAGGTTGTATTTATGTACCTGCTCTGTGCAATAATATTGCTCAGAGCCGGTCTCTTACCTCGTCTTTCATGGTCCTCCACCAGCGCCTTCCCCTCCTTCTTCTTATAAGTGTCACCCATAGCAAGCCAAGTACTATAGAGGCACCCAAGCGGGCATGCTCTCAAGCCCTGCTGTGTGTCTATAGACACACACAGTGTGGCTCCGCCATGCCTCCCGTGGCCTCATCACAGGATTTGACTTACAACAGCAGGAGCACTGGCTTCCACTGCTCTCAATGTAGCCTGTAGGAGCAGGAAGAGGGGAGGGCAGAGCAGCAGCAGCTTGGCACATCACTGGATTGAAAGAGGACCCAGGAAAGTGTTTTTGGGGGGGTAGTGGGGCACATTAGGGTAAAAAGCACCTAGACTTTAGAACCACTTAAACTGTTCGAATTAACGGCCCTCGTGGTTTGCTGCCAATTATTTGTTTTTTAGGAAACCACCTTTAACTAACTCAGAAAAGCTACAGTTGGCGCAGACAGTGTAAATGACAAAAGCTACATTTAAAATGACCTTAAAATATTTAATGTGCCAGAGACTCATAATTTAGGGATCGTGTAAAAACAAGATTAATAATGTTATATACTGTACAATGTATGTTACTATTGCATTCTGTGTCATTCTTAATGTACATGACAATGTTTTTCATGTGGCTGAAATAAGATTCTGGCTTGATGTAAAAGGTCAATTCATTCTTATGATTACAGTTTTCAGGGAAATAAGCTTTTATTATACATATTGGCACAATACATAATAGCAGATAAAATCTAGTTAAATGATTCGATAAAAGGTCTTTGAAAAGCTCAATGGGTGCCAGCTAGCATTTTTAGCATTCCATTAAAGTTAGATGCCCAAAACTAATTCCGCGTCCCAGGATTACTGAGGTGTATAAAAACCTTGCTGTGTGACATTTGATATTCACCAACTGTTCTGTAGCTGTTAACAAGGGCGAAGCTGCAGGGGGAGTACCATGCTGAGCAAACATAGGTACCAATGCTGCAGGCACCAATTTAGAAGACATGCTTCCTAAAATAACTTTCCTTTGACCTATTGTATCTTTGTTTTAACCTTGAAAGTACAAATATCCCAAGATAATATACCACCATCATATTAAAGCGGACCTGAACTTAAAATGTGATGCTTTGCTATGCTATAGGGAACATTTAAGCCTGGTTCACACTAGTGTGATTTCAGAAAGGGTTCCTGTACTGCTTTGGTGCGATTCCAGCGTGATTTTGGCTCCATAGAATATACAATCCTTTTTAAAATTGCAACAAAGTTGCATCCAAGTAGCACTACATAATATGTAAAGACCATGCCGGCAACGCAATCACTTCTTCATAAACTGTATTTATTAGTACAACACGGACATGATATGATCCATAAAACTGATGCATTTCGGCATACATGCTTTGAGGAAGGCTTTGGCCGAAACGTGTCAGCTTTTATGGATCATATCAAGTCCGTGTTGTACTGATAAAGACTGTTTGTCAAGAAAGGATCGTGTTGCCGGCAAGGTCGTTATATATTCTTCAGTGAGCATTCCAGCCTATGCATGGGTCCCCCACTCCCATTCTACCAATATAGCAGTAGAGCTTGGCTGAGTTGTTTGGATAGCACTACATAATCACACCGAAAGTTGGATCAAAATTGTATCGCAGTGTGAACCTAGCTTTAGAAATGTTAACTGTGCCTAAGCAATACCCTGCAAATTGAACCTTATTACCTGAAACCTAGAAGTGGACTTTCTGGTATGTGAATGTGCCTAGGCACACCTGTGCCTACAGTCTTATGGCTGTATCGCTGCAGTATTAGATATAGGGCACCTCTGACTGCTAATCTTTGGAAAATTTGAGTGAGAGTTGATGATATCTCTACTGCGCTGTTCACTGTACTCAATGCTGAAGCAAAATCCTATCTCTACCAAAATGGTTGCCTCCATACAGACAGTGCAGAACAAGACATGGTAAGTTATTAAAGTGACACTAAAGGTCCAGATGTTTTAAATAACAAACATGTAATACTTATCTGCTTTGTGCAATGTTTTTGCACAGAGCAGCCCTGATCCTCATTTTCTCGGGTCCCCCATCAGCACTTGCTCTGGGGGCACTCGTGCGTGCTTGCTCCCAGTGGTTCCAACTGCAGTGTCTGAGACAATGAGGAGGGTGAGACCCGGGAGAGCTGCTACTCTTGTGCACATCCCTGGATCGAGATCGGGCTTGGGTAAGGGGGGCTGAGAGGGGAGCTGCACACTGAAGGTTTTTTTACCTTCTTGCATAGGCTGCATGAAGGTAAAAAACCTTCAGCCTTTAGAAGCACTTTTAAGTAGTAGTAAACTCCTGAATTTAAAAAAAAATGTGGGCCCTTGGGTGGTTTAAGCCATAGTGACAGACTTACTTTAAGACGAAGCCCTCCAACGACATGCTGTCACTGCGGTTACTGCTTCCCCCTTCACCCGATCTTCACCTGGGTTCACACTCTCCACCCATTTGAATGGCTGAGCTGCAATAATGTAACTATGCAGGGGAGTTAAATTCGCAGCACAGCCCTCTGAATGCATGTCACACTCAGCCTGCTACCCATTCAGGGCACAGTGCGCATGTGCCAGTGATGTCACCACCTACTTCAAGCATGAATATCTCCTAAATGCCACATGTTTAGGAGACATTTATTGTACCTACAGGTAAGCCTTATTATAGGCTTTTCTGTAGGTACAAGTAAAAAACCACTACCATTTTATTTGGGAAATATTAGCTGCAGGGAGGGAGAGCTTAGACAATACTGGTGGCTATTGCTTTGCCTCGGCCAACTTTTTTTGGCACAGCTTTTAAAATTCAGTACCCCTTTAAAAAAACACTTTTAGCCATAAAATTTTTTTAGAACATCCAATCACTAAATTTTTTTGTATTTTCTAGAAAGTCTGAAATTAAAGTATATCTTTGACCAAAATGTTTAATTATTATATTAGTTTCCAAACTTAATTTCATTTATTTCTAGCCTACTTTGTTAATCTGAACACACATTTATTTCTTTTGAACTACAGAGGTGCTGGGAGGAGGTGTTTTAGGAGGTGGAGTCAGAACAGAAATTACAGCTTGTAGGCAGCAAGGTACCATGGGATATTTAGTCCTTTAGAAATAGCAAGTAAACAGCAGAGGAGAAGCTGCATAGCATTCAGGATATCCAGGAAGTTGTGGAAAGAGATGGCCAGTAGACAGGCAATACTCCCAACATGTAAGGAGATTTTTTAAGTAAGCTATAATCACATATAGCACCCTCTTGGTATCAGATGCATGGTAAATTTAGCTTTTGGCTCCTATGTAGTCATTGGGGTGGCTATTGATTTTTTTGGACTGTTCTGGATTTCACAGGCTGCAGGTTTGATTGTTTTCCCCTGCATTCTGAAGGCTTCCAGAACATAGGAGGCTGGGAATGTCAAATAGTATTTATTGGGCTTCAACCAACCCTGGGAAGGTGTGCCCAGTAGGTGGCTGGTCCAGTCATGCTGGAGAAGTTTCCAGTGTCAGGGGCTGCTGCCCCTTTGAGGCAGCCCTGTTGATGGTCATTAATGTCCCAGCAACAACAGAGCTGGAGAGCTTATTTCTTATTACTTCTGAGGTTAAGAATTTGGGTCTGGTGGACTCACTGAAAAGTGCCTGGCGGAAGTTGGGAGTTGCGCCATGCAAAATTGTGAGTACTGATCCAAGCTCAAGAATCTAGTGCTGTTCTACTTTTGGGGGCCAGCGGTAGCTTTTTCTCTGAGGCTGCTCATACAGAGTCTCGGTTCTGTCTTTCCCTTTGGCTACTGTTTTAAAGACTGCTCAGAGAATTTGTACCTAATGAAGTGTGCCTTCCTGGTTATCCCATACCACCCCAACCCCTCTCCTGTTACTCCTGCGCTGTTTTGGGAAAGAACCAGTTAATCCAGGGGCACCTATGGGGGTAGCACTACACATAAAAATGAATTGATGAAATTAAAGAAAAACATTGTAATGTACATGAACCACTTGCTGACCCACTGCAGTACATACTGTATACTGAGGCAGGTTTTTTCCTCCAGGCACAGCAATGTACCTGTATATTGTGGTTTTCTTCTAGAAAATTGAGCTGACATTCGCTGCAGCACAAGCCCATCAATGGGTCCCAGTTAATGATTTATGGCTGGGATCCACTGATCCGCTGCGTATATGACAGAAGAGAGCCCTGTTTTGGTAAACAACACATAGCTCTCTACAGATAGCAACAATGTACTTTTTTTCTCCCTACACAGCAGGGAGTAAAAACTAGCACATTGCTAGTAAAAGTAAAATCAGCACACATTACACTGAGTAAACATTGCTAGGCACACAGTTAATCCCTTATTTTTTTAATTGGATATGTTTAGAGCACAAAATATTGTTTTTTTTCCCAACAATTTCTGTCTTTTTTCATTTATATCTCAGTGGTGATCAAATACCACCAAAAGAAATATCTATTTGTGTGAAAAAAGGATATACAATTTGTTTGGTTATGGTGTTGCATTAATGCTAAATTATCAGTTAAAGTAGCGCAGTGCTTAATAGAAAAAAATGGCCTGGTCAGGAAGGGGTAAAACATTCCGGAGCTTAAGTGATTAAGAATGACATACAATGCAAAGTTAACAAATATAGCATTCTTGATCTTGTTTTTATATAATTCCTAAATTTTGTGTCTCTGCCATGTAAAATGTATAAGAAAATTAAAAAAAAAATAGCTTTGCGGTTTACAGCTTGTGCTCCAATTATAACTTTTCTATGTTATTTTTAGTGACTTCCTCAGAAACAAGTAATTGGCAGAAAAATCATTAGGGTGCATTAAATGGGGTAATTAAGCTTATATTGGATTGTCAAATATAACTATTGTTTGTATTGTTATTACAATGCTGATGTTATGAAATTAAAGTGTATGCTTTGAACATAGAACTCCTTTAACCACTTCCTGTCTGGCCCATGTAGATAAACAGGTGGACGGGAGCTCTGCCGTTGCGGGTGGACGTTTCTAAACGTCCCCCTGCATCCATTGCCTGTGTGCGCTCCCTGGGAGTGTAGCTGCATCGCGATCGGTGCCCACTGTGTCCAGAGGACACAGCAGAACACAGATCACTGTATGGGACCTCTGTGTGAGGTCGGTTCATGTGATCACTGATTGGCCAATCAATGATCACATGAATAGTAGTAAACAAGATGTCACTTCCTGACATCATTGCTTACTACTTGTGAAATCTGTGAATGATCACAGAAGTCACATGGTACAAGGCTATTCACAACAGCCTTCTACCATGTGACAAGCTGTGACCAATCACAGCTCTCACAGTATTTCTCAATGGCTGCAGGAATGCAGCCAGAGAGAAGGAGAAATGATTGCTTTTACAGCCGTTATGGGTGTAAAAGCAATCAGTGTAAAAAGAGAAAAAAAATCTTCATCACCCTCCACAAGTTGTACAGTGTCACTATGGTAACACTGTACTGCTAGGGTGACTGTATGTTAAAAAAAACATAAATAATAATATAAAAAAATAAAATAAAAATGTAAACAAATTTTTGGAAAAATTAAAATGTTTGGTTATAAACTATAAACTTTTTACTAAAAAGATAGATGAAGACATTTTGGCCAAGATTTATGAAGACATATTATTTATTTGCAAACGTTTATAAGAAAAACACTTTTTTCAGAATTTGTGGAATTTTTCATTTATATAGCAAAACAATAAAAATCCCAGCGGTGAATAAATACCACAAAAAAAAGTTTTATCTGTCTCAAAAAAATGCTAAAAAATTCATATGGGTACAGTGTTGCATGACCGCGCAATTGTCATTCAAAGTGTGATAGTTTTATGTGATAGCACTGAAAGCTGAAAATTGGCCAGGACTGGAAGGGGGTGAAAGTGTCTGGACTTGAAGTGGTTAATGCAGGGCAAAATCTAGTCATGTACCAGAGTACATTTGAATACAATGAATATTCTCTTCCAGCTTGGCACAAGAGAACAAGGCGTTGTTGCCTCTATAGATGTAATATTCATAGTGTTATAGCATATTATATGATAAAGAATACTATAGTCAGTATATTTTGACTTTTAGTGCTTAACTATTTTTTCAAAAAAGTGTTTTTCTTATAAAATTATGCAAATAATCTTTCTTCATACATTTTGGCCAAAATGTATTCAGTTATCTTTTTAGTAAAAAAAAAATAACCAAAAATTTTAATTTTTCTATTTTTTTTTACATTTTTATTTTATTTTTTTATATTATTTATGTTTTTTTTTTTTTAACATACTGTCACCCTAGCAGTACAGTGTCACCATAGTGACACTGTACTACTTGTGGGGGTGATGAAGATTTTTTTTTTCTTTTTACACTGATTGCTTTTACACCCATAAAGGCTGTAAAAGCAATCATTTCTCCTTCTCTCTGGCTCCATTCTTGCAGCCATTGAGAAATACTGTGAGAGCTGTGATTGGTCACAGCTTGTCACATGGTAGAAGGCTGTTGTGAATAGTCTTGTGCCATGTGACCTAAGTGATCATTCACAGATTTCACAAGTAGTAAGCAATGATGTCAGGAAGTGGTTAATGTGGCAGGAAACCTTGCTAAGCAATAGGAAGGCTCAGGAGGTGAGAAGGGGTGGGGCCAGAGCTTTGGAAAATGTAAGGTTACCATTATCATAGGGACAGAAAATGATGGGAAAGCAATGTTTTACATATGTCACCAGAAAAGGAAGTGGGGGTAAATCTTCCAATAGAGATACCTGTTGTGGTGACTATTGCCTCAACTGGCTGTGTCTCAAAGAAAGAAATTGAAGGAAAAAAATCTCCACAATGGGACAACACACATAAACAAAAACTGACAGTAATTACAACCCTTCTCTACTATATCCTAAACAAAAAGATATGTATTGACAATACATATGATTTAAGAAAATAGGTAGAGTGCTAATAGACTGCACACACACACACATTAAGCAAAGAGAAAAAAGAGCTTACATTTTAGTTCTATCTTTATAAAGTCTGTGTTTCCCCTGTTTTCGACTAATACTCCATCTGGAGCAGAGGTCTTAAAGTAAAATGAGATATCAGCGCTGGTTTCTCCTTGAAATGTAGAGAAATGAAGGAAAGAGTTTGGTGCGATGAAGGAGACTGCATTCCAGTAGTTTTCTGTAGGGTGAGACAAAGGGAAAATCAATTTAGCATTGACAGGAAAGCGTTCACTTTCTTCTAACATTATACATCAGTGGCTTATAGACCTTTCATTTTTAACCCCTTAGTGACTAAGGGTAAAACAAATGTTAATGCCTGAACCAGGGGCGAACTGACCATTTGGAAACTCGGGCACTGCCCGAGGGCCCGGGGTCAGTAGCGGGCCCCATGAGATGCCCCTGGTACCTTTTTCATAGGCTTTTTTGAGTTTGGGTAAGGACACAGGGGCCCCATGATCCCCTATTGCCCGGGGGCCCCATGAGTTGTCAATCCACCCCTGGCCTGAACACAACTTTGCCATGTATTAGTAAAACTGTGAACTACTTTGTTCATCCAAGTGGATTATACCTTGTTTTTTTGAGGATTAATTTTGCTTTCTTTTGGTGGTAAATGTAACACACCTCTTATGATTTTTTTTTTATTAGTAAAGAAAAAGTGTCCCAAACCTGAAAAAAAAAAAATAATTAAAAAAAAATGTAGCTGTATGTTTCTTTCTACTACCATAACAGCCTAATCTCAGTTTATGAGTGTGAACCTGGCCTAAACTGTAAGGGTTCAAGTGCCCTCCAAAAATAAACCAGACTATTCCAAAATAATAAACAAAGAAACCAGTATTATTGTACAGTTACTATCTGTTACAAAAATAGCAAAACTGCCTTTATTAGAATATCTGTACCAATAAACCCTAAGCCACAAAAAAAGTTAATATCTAAAAAAAATAATTAAATCATTTCTGCCTCATCTCCAGAAAACAGCTAATATAGAATAATATACACTCTGTAGCAATAGATGACAAAATGTCACTGTTTTCGTTTAGTCCACAAAATGCTTTATTGGAAAAGAAAGCAAGAGGATATATAAATGGGCACAAGGGCCTAGAGCAGTGATGGCGAACCTTTTTGAGCCCGAGTGCCCAAACTGCAACCCAAAACCAACTTATTTCTTTCAAAGTGCCAACACTGCAATGAAACCTGAATATCGAGCTTTTGGTTTAGAAAAAACAACTCGTACAGTAGTGCAAACTAATTAACAGTACAGGGATGACCAGAGACTGCGGACACAGTACAGGGATGACCAGAGACTGCAGACACAGTACAGGGATGACCAGAGACTGCAGACACAGTACAGGGATGACCAGAGACTGCAGACACAGTACAGGGATGACCAGAGACTGCAGACACAGTACAGGGATGACCAGAGACTGCGGACAGTACAGGAGATGACCAGAGACTGCAGACACAGTACAGGGATGACCAGAGACTGCGGACAGTACAGGAGATGACCAGAGACTGCGGACACAGTACAGGGATGACCAGAGACTGCGGACACAGTACAGGGATGACCAGAGACTGCGGACACAGTACAGGGATGACCAGAGACTGCGGACACAGTACAGGGATGACCAGAGACTGCGGACACAGTACAGGGATGACCAGAGACTGCGGACACAGTACAGGGATGACCAGAGACTGCGGACACAGTACAGGAGATGACCAGAGACTGCGGACAGTACAGGGATGACCAGAGACTGCGGACAGTACAGGGATGACCAGAGACTGCGGACACAGTACAGGGATGACCAGAGACTGCAGACACAGTACAGGGATGACCAGAGACTGCGGACAGTACAGGGATGACCAGAGACTGCGGACACAGTACAGGGATGACCAGAGACTGCGGACACAGTACAGGAGATGACCAGAGACTGCGGACAGTACAGGGATGACCAGAGACTGCGGACACAGTACAGGAGATGACCAGAGACTGCGGACACAGTACAGGGATGACCAGAGACTGCGGACACAGTACAGGGATGACCAGAGACTGCGGACAGTACAGGGATGACCAGAGACTGCGGACAGTACAGGAGATGACCAGAGACTGCGGACACAGTACAGGAGATGACCAGAGACTGCGGACACAGTACAGGAGATGACCAGAGACTGCGGACACAGTACAGGAGATGACCAGAGACTGCGAACAGTACAGGAGATGACCAGAGACTGCGGACAGTACAGGGATGACCAGAGACTGCGGACAGTACAGGGATGACCAGAGACTGCGGACACAGTACAGGAATGACCAGAGACTGCAGACACAGTACAGGGATGACCAGAGACTGCAGACACAGTACAGGGATGACCAGAGACTGCAGACACAGTACAGGGATGACCAGAGACTGCAGACACAGTACAGGGATGACCAGAGACTGCAGACACAGTACAGGGATGACCAGAGACTGCAGACACAGTACAGGGATGACCAGAGACTGCAGACACAGTACAGGGATGACCAGAGACTGTGGACAGTACAGGGATGACCAGAGACTGCGGACACAGTACAGGGATGACCAGAGACTGCGGACACAGTACAGGGATGACCAGAGACTGCGGACAGTACAGGGATGACCAGAGACTGCGGACACAGTACAGGAGATGACCAGTGACTGCGGACACAGTACAGGGATGACCAGAGACTGCGGACACAGTACAGGGATGACCAGAGACTGCGGACAGTACAGGAGATGACCAGAGACTGCGGACAGTACAGGAGATGACCAGAGACTGCGGACACAGTACAGGAGATGACCAGAGACTGCGGACACAGTACAGGAGATGACTAGAGACTGCGAACAGTACAGGAGATGACCAGAGACTGCGGACAGTACAGGAGATGACCAGAGACTGCGGACAGTACAGGGATGACCAGAGACTGCGGACACAGTACAGGGATGACCAGAGACTGCGGACACAGTACAGGGATGACCAGAGACTGCGGACACAGTACAGGAGATGACCAGAGACTGCGGACACAGTACAGGGATGACCAGTGACTGCGGACAGCACAGGGATGACCAGAGACTGCGGAAAGTACAGGAGATGACCAGAGACTGCGGACAGTACAGGGATGACCAGAGACTGCGGACATAGTACAGGGATGACCAGTGACTGCGGACAGTACAGGGATGACCAGAGACTGCGGACAGTACAGGGATGACCAGAGACTGCGGACACAGTACAGGGATGACCAGAGACTGCGGACAGTACAGGGATGACCAGAGACTGCGGACACAGTACAGGGATGACCAGAGACTGCGGACACAGTACAGGGATGACCAGAGACTGCGGACACAGTACAGGAGATGACCAGAGACTGCGGACACAGTACAGGGATGACCAGAGACTGCGGACACAGTACAGGAGATGACCAGAGACTGCGGACAGCACAGGGATGACCAGAGACTGCGGACACAGTACAGGAGATGACCAGAGACTGCGGACAGTACAGGGGATGACCAGAGACTGCGGACAGCACAGGGATGACCAGAGACTGCAGACAGCACAGGGATGACCAGAGACTGCGGACAGTACAGAGATGACTGCTGACCTTTGGGGAGGGAGGGGGAGCGGGTACCTGAATTTGACAGGTACCCGCTTTTACTTCCGCAGAGTTTTTTTTTATCTTACCTGTTCCTTTATCCAGCCGCGCGCTGTCTTCCCGGCTTCTGTAGTGTGGGCGCTCGTCGGACAGCCGGATGCCCAGTGCGCATGCGCGAGAAGCGCTGCGCTTTGTGATTGGTCCGGCGGCTTCTGGGATCTGTCATGTGTCCCAGGTACCGCCTTACCATTCACAAAGAGCACTGCTTCTTGTGCATGCGCACTTGGGACCCGGCTGTCACGCACACTACAGCCGGGAAGACAGCGCGCCGCTGGATTCTCCTGGCGTGCCCACAGATAAGGCTCGGCGTGCCGGCTGTGGCACGCGTGCCACGGGTTCGCCATCACTGGCCTAGAGCATCGCATAGGTGTAACAAAACAACGATCAACCATCATATCATATTACAAAAGCAGCAAATATCAAGATAAACAAATCCCCTTAATCAGGGGTATCAATCTGGCAGCCCTCCAGCTGTTGCAAAACTACAAGTCCCATCATGCCTCTGCCTTTGGGAGTCATGCTTGTAACTGTCATTCTTGCAATGCCTCGTGGGTTTTGTAGTTTGGCAACAGCTGGAGGGCCACCAGTTTGATACCTGTGCCCTTAATTATCCAAAGCCTCAAAAGCAAGAAGCATTGTAGGGCCTTTATTCAAAGGTCATAATGTAGAAACATGAAACTGAAAATTACTATTGAAGATGTATTTTTGAGCTGGAATTTTGGAGCCATAGCGAGGGTCAAAAATAAGCCCAAGTGGTAAGGACAGGGCAATTTGCTTCATGGGTAAACAAAAAGACAGGGTATTAGTAGTTTTGCATCATGAGTGCTGCACCAGGCCAGCTGGTAGCCCCAAGTGGAGTTACTAGCAGTTCTAATGGGGGAGGACAAGGGGGAGGACAAACAGCATGGGAAAGAAAAAGAAAAGAAAAAAAAGAAAAAGAAAATGGAGTGGAGGGGAAAAGGAGGGGGATGTGGGGGAGGGAGAGGGATTACCGTATTTGCCGGCGTATAAGATGACTTTTTGCCCTGAAAAACATGCCTCCAAGTGGGGGTGTTATCTTATTTGCCGGGTGCACTTCAGTTGGGATAGACATAACTGCCATAGTGGCCTTCCGATACTCGCCCGGTGCCCATAGTGGCCTCCCGATGCCCGCCCACCTGATTCTACATACCATCCAGTATCGCGCGGAATCCAGCGGGTCATCAGCGTGGCTGCAGCGAGCATCAGCAGCGATACAGGGGTGCCAGCCTTTTCGGCGTGACCAGCCCGTTCTGCTCGGTGGGAAGCAGCGGCGCTCCGGCCCGCCCCTTGTCTACGCAGAGCTCGCACATGCGGACTTAAGCACTAGTGCCAATTACAGGGAGATGCAGGGACTGGCCGGAGGCGCTGCGGTCGCGTTGTGGCCGTACAATGGTGACAATGACAGGTACTGTAATGGCACTAATACTAATACTAATGGCACTCATGTGAAACCGGTAACAATAAATGCACACAGGGGTATACTTTTATACATTTTACAACTTTCTCCTCGCCCCCTCCCCCCTTCTTATGCATACCTTGATAAATACTCCCTATCCAAATCTCTTATCAGGTCATAATATACCGTATGTCACTTGGTATTAATATATGGTACGGTACTATAATACTGGTACTATCCATAATATGGATTCAAGGGCGGACCAGACTGCTGCTAGTGACATGGAGACAGGGAGGGCAGACAGGGAGCAGGGACCAATCCAATCAGGCTTTGTATACAGCCAACAGCCAACCACAGTACTGCATCATTGTACAGTACAATACAGCATAGAAAATGTCCAGCAGTCAAACCCCTATCAGGGGGTAGTCTTATACGGCGAGTATATAACAAACTCTATATTTTGAGTGGAAATGTTGGGGGTCGTCTTATACGCCGGCAAATACGGTATTTTGGTTAATATTTGGTGGACACCCAAAGATTTACATATTATTGTCCCTTTTAATCTGATTTTTAATTTTCACTGCTGATGTGCATTAAAATATAGCCCAGAGTTAGGCATTAACCAAATGTCATAACTATGGAAAAACATAAAAACATCAACATCATCCCAGAAACAGCTTTAGGGTACTCAAAAAAGTTTTCAAAATATGAGCTTGCTTAAATTACACCAGATCTTCAATTTAACCCGTAAAGTCCAAATCTATTTAAGTCACTAGCGTATTTTGGAATTGCTTGCATACAAAACCCCACATTGAAAGAAAAGTACTAGAATAAAATTGTAAATCAGATATTTTATCTTCCTTTGCCTTAAGTTTCAGTAGTTTGATTTTAGTCTAAAGCATCAACAAATCAGTGTGCCATCATTTCAGACGAAGGCGTGCCACAGAAATAAATTACAAATGGAGAAATGCAATGGAGTCCTTGCAGCAAATCTACATTTAGAACCTTGGACTGTGTTTAGCACCCATCATGAGTGCAAAGAATCTCTTATTTCATTGCAAACCAACGGTTTTCATCTGTCCCTCTAAAAATCAGGAGTGAAAAGAATAAAAAGCTCATTTTTATGTCATTTGTATTTTATGTTGACCTAGCATGGAAGAAAATATCAATTTGATGCAGAAGCTTTAAATCACCTAAACTTTATCATAAAGTCAAGCCGAGATGGATGGCGTGACTTGTTTTCATCTCCAGTTTTATGAAACTTTAAAATCAGCTTTTAAAAGATCTCGCTTCTTTATCAAAACAAAAAGAAAGCCCTGCAGTGAGCATCAATATCACAACCAAGGTTAGTGTAAGACACAAATTACTCTTATTATTTCACAGGAAAAGAGAGTGTGAAACACATTACTGCGGCCCTCTTTGTAAAACAATAAAACAAACCAATTTCTTAAGGATTATGGTATAACTACATCAATTTGTAGATACAACAAAGCGCAGGTATTTATTACATATGGGGCACCATGTCCCGTAACAGTCAATGTAAAAGAAAATTATTATACGGTTTTACATTTTTTTCTACTGATAATAAAAAATGATAATACTGTAAGCCATTATTGTCACTACTGAACTCATTAGCACTATTACCTAATATTCATACTAACAGCAACAATGAAATGGAATTATCTAGGATTTTGATAGCACCTTCAGTAATTACTGAGGGCTGAGAATTAAGAGAACAAAGAAATGCACATCTGAAATACAAACGCCAATACAAATTGTGATCTGTGTGCCCCTTCTAGAAAGCATAGCCTAGCCAAAGACCACACTTTGCAACACTTAAAGTTAATCTCTGCTTTGCGCATGTCCAGTAAAGCAATAAGTTCACTTGACTTGTTTACTTGACTTGTTTTTCCCAGTAGAAACTTACTTAACTTTTCTTGGCTACTCCACCTTTCGTTCAGCCATTGGGAGCCTATGACTCACTCCCCTTTATCCCCTTTAAAGTGCCTGCACCATTGCTTAACCCCTTCACGCCTAAGGGTAAAACAAACCTAATGCCTAAGCACAATTTTGAAATGATGACATGTGTTAGTAAAACCGTACATATCATCACAACTACTTTATACATCCAGGTAAATTATACCTTGTTTTTTTTCAGGACAAATTTGGCTTTCATTTGGTGGTAAATGGTAGTGGATATCTCCTGATTTTTTTTTATTATCAAAGGAAAACTGGCCCAAAATAGTAAAAACAAATAATTTTTTGTAATTTAGCTGTGTGTTTCTTGTTGCTACCATAACCTACAACCAAAGAACAACCCAAAATAAATTTTCCAGCTCTTGGCGATCGCAGCGATACCTTATATGTGTTATTTGTTGTTTGCACACGTAGTGCAGCCCAGAAACAATAGTGTGCATTTTTTTTTTGTTTTTTTTTTTACCTAAAGCACACTGCCACTGACACTAACTGACAATGATACCAATAAAAAAAAAATCCTAACCTTTGACCCTGACCATTTGGCCGTGACCTTTGACCCTGACCTTGACCCAAGCACTAACCCTGGCACTGAACTAGATCAAACCTTGATCTAGGTATTTTTTATTTTATTTTTAAATATTTATTTATTTAATTTTTAATTTTTTAACAAATATATTTTTTTTTTAAAAAAGCAAAAAAACCCTAACAGAGAAAAACTAATGGGGCTTTTAGGGCACCATACCATATGAACATATAAAGATGCACAATATGAAAGCATTAGATGGTATCTAGTGTTTTCATGTTGTGCATCTTTATATTTTCATATAGTATAGTGCCCTGAAAAGCCCCATTAGTTTTTTTGCTTTTTTTTTTATTAAATAGGGGTGTGACACCTATAAAACCACTACACAAGGACAGGTGAGATTGAATGTCTCTCCAGCTCCGATTTTTTATCTAACAATTTTTTTTTCTGTATGCAAAGAGTTAGAGAGATACAATGTATCTCTCTCCTCCATTCATAGAGAAAAAAAACCAAGGGGGTGGGGGTGAACTATACAGTGATTGATCACTGTGATAGCCAGTCAGAGGCTATCACAGCGATCATGTGACCCAGAATCGGGAGTCCCGGGTCCCAATCGTTAGAACGGGACTCAGGGCTCTCAGTGACACCCCGGTCTTTGTGCTGGGAGTGCACTGTGTGGCGCGCTCCCAGCAGGGAAACAGGTATGAAATTATGCAGCCCTACGGAAAAAAAGCCCAGTTCTGTGAGGCCGCATATTTGTGTGACGTCGGCGCGAAGGGGTTAATGATATCATGTGGTATCACAAGAGAGATGAGAAACCTGCTAATGCATCTTACAGTATTTCTTGGAGTAACCTTTCAAACCTGGGTTCCTCCAGAGGTTTCCAGGGGTTCCTTGAGCAATAAGCAGTAATTATTTTTAGGGGTTCCTTGAGTCCAGAAAGTTATTTCATAGTTTCCTCTATGCTAAAAACATTGACAAAGGCTATCTTACAGATTTCAATGACAAGATTTCCCCATAATAGTTCACACCCACCTAACAATACTACTCCTGCTTCAGCAAGGTTTTCCTAATTCCCACAAATTAAATCTGCAAAAAAAATCCAACAAGCAAATAGTTTGGTAGGAGATAGACAGTTACGTTAAAAAAGACACAAGTCCATCTAGTTCAACCAATAGAAAAAAATAAATAACAGTATAACTAGGAATACATATATACACAATCCTATACCCGTGGTTAATCCAGAGGAAGCCCTAAAAATGATGGTCAATTTTGCTTCAGCAGGGGAAAGATAAATACCTTCCTGGTCCCCAGAAGGCAATCAGATTATCCCTGAATCAACAATCCAACAATCCAAGGTGGTATTACCTACAAATGATACTATCCAGTTATATTGTGTACATTTAGGAATGCATCCAGCTCCTTTTTTAACCAATCTACTGAGCTGATCAGACAGAGTTTTTGAGACAGTCTATTCCACATTTTCATAGCTTTTACTGAGAAGAAACCTTTTTGTATGTAGAGGTTACATTTCTTTTCCTTCAGACATTAAAGTGTTACTAAACCCACAACAGGAACATGAGTCTGTATATGCAGTAAAGCATGCTTGTTATACTCACTGTGGAACCTAAGGGGTTAATCCTCTGCATTGTGTAAAAAGGCTGTTTGACCCTGACTTCTCTGATCCTTCCCTTTTTCCAGTGTCCCCCTCATATCTCCTGATAAGACATATCGTGTGGAATCACTCTGCATATGCTCAGTTTAGTGTGTATTGCTAGAGAGGTTTTTTTTTCTTGGGAGAGTGCATGTGATCAGCACAGGGCCAATCAGCAGTGTCCAGACAGAGGTCAGGGGTCTTGCACCCTCCTAGAGTAGAATGAAAACTCCTCCTACAAGCTTTAACCAGTGCTCTGCTGGACACTGATAGAAGTCACAAGGCTGCTCTAACTGCTGATGAGAAAAGTTATTTAGCCGTTTATATTTACTAAATAATTGCATTTCCATGTTCTGTGTACTGTGGGAGACCAGATATAGTGAATGCAGGATCCTGGGTTTAGTAACACTTTAAAAGTGCCCAGTTGTCCTCTGTATTGACCTGAAAGAGAATAACTCTACACCAAGCTCACTACATGGACCACTTATGTATTTGCAGTGAAGGAAATAAGTATTTGATCCTCTGCTGATTTTGAATGTTTGCCCACTCACAAAGAAATGATCAGTCTAAAAATCGAATGGTAGGTGTATTGAGAGACAGAATAGCAACACAAAATTCAAAAGAAATGCATGTCTAACAAATGATGCACTGATTTGCATGTTCATGAGGGAAATAAGTATTTGATCCCCTATCATTCAGCAGGATCTCTGGCTACCAGGTGTCTTTCATACAGGTAACAAGCTGAGATTAGAAGCAGTCTCTTAAAGGGAGTGCTGCTAATCTCATTTTGTTACCTGTATAAAAGACACCTGTCCACAGGAGCAATCAAACAATCAGATTCCAAACTCTCCACCATGGCAAAGACCAAAGAGCTGTCCAAGGATATCAGGGACAAGATTGTAGACCTACACAAGGCTGGATTGGGCTACCAAACTATCGCCAAGCAGCTAGATAATTTGTTAGACATGAATTTCTTTTGAATTTTTTGTTGCTATACTGTCTCTCAGTGTTACAATACACTTACCATTCGATTTTTAGACTGATCATTTCTTTGTGAGTGGGCAAACACTCAAAATCAGCAGGGGATCAAATACATATTTTCTTCACTGTATACATGGTGATCATATCCCCATTAATTACCTCTTTTCGATAGATAGATAGATAGATAGATAGATAGATAGAGTACATACAAGCAAAAATCAGCCTTTTTGACACTCTGAACTCTCGTGACTTAATCTTCAACTGAAAATAGACAGAAAACACCAACCAAATGCATGTCTGGCCCTCATAAAGTATAAATGGCCCCCAAACTCCCAGATCTGCACAGATTCTATGTCAGCCTCTGACCTGAGCTCAAAAAATGATGAAATCTCATAACAAAGTCTACTTCTTTATACTGCTAACACCTCTTAGAAGTTAGCTGAAAGTTCACCCTTAGCCATTGCACACTGACTGTGAACAGAATATGAAATCCTATTTGCCCAGTTGGTAGTTCTATAAAAAAATAGGAAAAAAAAAACTTGAACTGTATTTATCACTAATAATTTTAGTGCACTTGCAAATCATCTCAATGAAGACATAATTTTGCTAGCCTTAAACAGAACTCTCAATATCTCTATTGCCTTCATCTGTAACACAAATAAAAACCTACATGCTGGCAAGGAACAATAGCACTTCCAGGTAGGACATAATATACAACATATGCATTATGCCGTTTATAGTCTGATTTTAGCCATACATTAAAAAACCTGCATTGCCGCAGTTATTCTTTTTCATAAAGTATTCACCTAAGGAATCTCTTTATTTAAAGCGGAGTTTCACTCAAAAGCAGAAGCTCTGCTTATTAGCCTCCTCTCCCCCTCCACTGCCATATTTGGCACCTTTTCATGGGGAGCGGATACCTGGTTTTGACAGGTACCTGCTCCCACTTCCAGCTCAGTTCGCCACGGCGAGTTACCCTGGAATTTCGGACCCCTCTTTGCTCCCGCAGTCTCCTGGGAACTTTCACAGGTCACAGGAGACTAAAGGACCAATCAGGAGGCACGACTCGTGCATGCACAGTGGGCACCAGGCTGTGAAGCCGCAAGCTGTCACAGCCTGGTGCCCACAGTAGAGATGCCAGCGCCGTGGAGGACAGAAGGAGAGAAGGGACTATGCGGGTGAATACATTGCTGGACCTTGGGACAGCTAAGTGTGTGTTTATTAAAAGTCAACAGCTACAGTTTTTGTAGCTGCTGACTTTTAATAAGCACAAAAATGGCTGGAACTCCGCTTTAAGGGCATATTTAGTCCTTAAATGTAGCAATCTGATTTTCAAAGGAAAAAAATATCATATTTAGATATAGGTACAATCTGTACAGAAAATTAACAAGAGACATCCATAGAGCTAAAAGTACTTGATGTATATAATATAATATTGTTGTAATAAATGTGCTCTGTTAGATAATTAAGGGTTGATTTACTAAAGGCAAATAGACTGTTCACTTTGCAAGGGAAGTTGCACTTTAAAAGGAATTTGTCCCAGAACTTAGTCAATGTGGTGAAGTCACACTTTACAAAGAATACCCAATCATATGCAAGGAAAATAAAAAAAACACTTTTGCTAGCACATGATTTGATAATGGAAGTAAGCACAGCTTTACCTCGTTCACTAAGCTTTGAGGCAAATTCCCTTGCAAAGTATAACTTTGCAAAGTGCAACCACATAGCCTACCTTTATATTTGTTATGAAGGTTGATTGGCGTTTATGCCAAATCTGAATGTTACTTTTTACAATGTGGCCCCTTGGTAGGCAGCCATGCCATTAGTCTGCTACCTGCACGTAGTATTGGAAATCTCCTTGTGGAGAACATACATTTAGGAGAGTTTCCATAGCAGATCTGTGTTTCAAGTAGGGATGAGGTTTAGGACCACTGCTTCCATGGATTGATGGGGAATCTCCAGGATCAGCAATCTTTGTGAATCACAAACTTTAAAAAAAAATGTTTGCAGGTTTGCCGCCAAAAATAGAGCAACACATAGCACGGTGCACAGTCTTTGAAAAGTGGTCTGCTATGGATTGCTCTTCAGAGGGTGAAACTTGTGTAAATGACATGACACAGTGCACTGCAGTGAAATTATTGGCTGCAAGGCAAAAAAAAAATGGTGGTGTCTGCATTTTTCCCCAGAGCAGCGCAACACACACCATGCATTTTGTTGCACGACAATGGCTGTTGAAGGTGGTGTGAAGAAGCTTAAAGGTGAAATAGTCCATTAAAGCAGATCTTGCACTAAGGCTCCATTCACACTTGTGCACCTCCAAAGTTTGGTGCAACTTTGATGCCACTTTGAAATAACCTAGATGTAACTTTGGATGGGTGCAAATTGGCTGGGACTTGTCCTGCTGCAAAGTTGCACCACTGTTGCTTGTAAAAAATTTGGGTGCAACTTTTAAGGGTTAACATTGAAGTCTATGGCCCTCCAGTTACATGAAAGTCGGACCAAAGTAGTGCATGAACTACTCTGATGTCATTGCAACTTTAAGTCGCATAAATGTTTGTCATTGGAAAACATGGGGTTTGGCCATGTATTTTTGATGTCCAAAGTCTAATGACAAGTGTGAATGGGGTGTAAAAGGTCCACTTATATGGTAGCCCCCCCCCACCCTGGCTTACAAAATGCTTTAATGCACCAGGTTATGCATTCAAACAGACTAAAAAGTACATAGGGAAAGTAGAATTGAAAGAAGTCAATGAATTACAAAACTGTAAAGGCTCAGAGCAATTCTCTATTGTAGTGAATGTAGGAATAAAAATTCACAAGCAGTACTAATTAATCAGAGGTGCAATATCCATGTATCAATTATGTGCTGCTTTATTGTGACATGTATAGCTGATGGGTCTAGTTAAAAAAAAAAATGAGAAGGAAAACAGCAAGCTTTTTTTGTAAGCAAATAAAAGCAGCATGTAACTGATGATACCTTAATTTTGTTGCATTTATTTATTAGGGTATGCTTTGTATTAGCTGTAACTTCTACTCAACAGATGCTTACAGTTGACATGTTTACTGTGAATAAGGAACACTGCTTTTACTGTAACAATGATGTAGCATTTGGGGTGAGCCGAGGTAACAAGGCAATGACTCCCAAAATCCCAGCTGTGACTGTGATACAAGAATATAAAGTTATTTCTTCTCATTGCACGTATTTTGGCTAAAAAGAAACACATTTTGTAGGAAGATTTTGGGAAGATCTTATTTGTTTTAAGTTTTTAAAATATTATTTATAATTGTCAAATATATATATATATATATATATATATATATATATATATATATATATATATAAACTCAGCAGCCAGTTTATTAGGTACACCTGTTCAATTGCTTGCTAACACAAATTGCTAATCAGTCAGTCACATGGCATGTAGATATAGTGAAGACGACTTGCTGAGGTTGTTGGTGCTAGACGGGCTGGTCTGAGTATTTCAAAAACTGCTGATCTACTGGGATTTTCACACACAACCATCTCTAGGGTTTACAGAGAATGGTCTGAAAAAGAGAAAATATCCCATGAGCGGCAGTTGTGTGAACAAAAATGCCTTGTTGATGTCAGAGGTGAATGGGCAGACTGGTTCAGCTGTGACATTCAGATGGTAGGGTCAGAATTTGGTGTAAACAACATGAAAGCATGGATCCATCCTACCTTGTATCAACGGTTCAGGCTGGTGGTGGTGGTGTAATGGTGTGGGGGATGTTTTATTGGCACTAGCAAAGTGTACCTAATAAAGTGGCCGTTGAATGTATGAGTATATATATATATATATATATATATATATATACTGCTCAAAAAAATTCAAGGAACACTTTTTAATCAGAGTATAGTATCAAGTTAACTCCTGGGATATTGATCTGGTCAGTTAAGTGACGTGCCATTGCCAGAAGGTTTGCTGTGGAAACTGGACCCTACAGAGGTTGCACACGCAGTCCAACTCCTCTAGGATGGCACATCAATAAGTACCATTGCCAGAAGGTTTGCTGTGTCTCCCAGCACAGTCTCAAGAACATGGAGGAGATTCCAAGAGACAGGCAGTTACTCTAGAAGAGCTGGACAGGGCCGAAGAAGGTCCTTAACCCATCCGCAGGACTGGTATCTGCTCCTTTGTGCAAGGACGAACAGGATGAGCACTGCCAGAGCCCTACAAAGTGACCTCCAGCAGGCCACTGGTTTGAATGTCTCTGACCAAACAATCAGAAACAGACTTCATGAGGGTGGCCTGAGGGCCCGACGTCCTCTAGTGGGCCCTGTGCTCACTGCCTGGCACTATAGAGCTCGATTGGCATTTGCCATTGAACACCAGAATTGGCAGGTCCACCACTGGTGCCCTGTGCTTTTCATAGATGAGAGCAGGTTCATCCTGAGCACATGTGACAGACGTGAAAGGGTCTGGAGAAGCCATGGAGAACGTTATGCTGCCTGTAACATCGTTCAGTATGACCGTTTTGGTCAGTGATGATCTGGGGAGGCATATCCATGGAGGTACGCACAGACCTCTACAGGGTAGACAATGACAACCTGACTGCCATTAGGTATCGGGATGAAATCCTTGGACCCATTGTCAGGCCCTACGCTGGTGCAGTGGGTCCTGGGTTCCTCCTGCTGCACGATAATGCCCAGCCTCATGTGCTCATGTGTCATTTTTTATTGGGCACTACATATTGTTGGCATGCCACTACAAAGTCCACACCAAACTTGTTTGGTTTCAGCAAACTGTTGCACAATCAATTTAAGGCCTGCTTTCCCTTAATTTTCCCTTTAACTCTTGCAGGTACTGAACACCTGCCACACACACAATGTTCTATTTCTTTTAAAGGCTCATTTTCCACAGAACAAAAAGATCATACAGGAACCCAAGTATTAATGGGGATCAGCTACTTTGGAGCAGACAGAAATCTAAATTTGCCTGCATTTTCCACCAGTTGTGACAGAAATATACTTTACAGCAGGATTCCTACACAGGGGTCTCAGCATTTTCCAGCTTTGAAGAGATCATGGTCTCTACAGCCACTGTAACGTCCAGGTGCTGGCCTGGTCAATGCAGACAGACAGAGATACAAAACCTTCCTACCCTCTCTGTGCACCTGCTACTCCCTGGCAGCACATTGGTTTCCCCAAGAGGGTAGAGCCCTAAACATACTTAGCTCCCACAATCACTAGTTGCTAGTCACCATCAAAATGTTGGCTTCATTCCGCCCATTGTTCCACAAAGCTTCCTGGCTCCCCAGCAGTATTTACTAAACCTGGAAAAACTGAAAGGCCAGTTTCTTGCTATCCATCTTGCTGCCATTTTTGGGTTCATGCAGCCCAGCCCCCATTGAAACAATGCAGCTTCATCCCAGCCACCTGTAAAATGTAATAGGGGTCTTTCAGGGGGCTGTGGGAGCATAACACGTCATGATTGCCTAGGCAAAAATGTTGGTGGGGCAGGGCTACAAAAACAGAAGTAGCTAAACAACATGTTGGTGGGGGTTAAATAATAAAAAGAGAAGCAGCCACCTAAAAAAAACCTGCTATTACTATTGTGGTGGGGGCTTGGGGTACAGAGGCATGGACCTAAAGTGTTATTGTCGAGTGAAGTTACGCTTTAAGGTTAAACTCTGGACTAAACAAATACTCTCTGAGTACAAGAGACATTGATATTCCTATGGGACTCATGGTGTCCTTTGTGTATTTCTTTCAGATCTGTGCAGCAATCCAGTCTCATTGTATTGAGTGTAAAGTCTGCCCCCATGTAGTTCTCTTCAGGCAGTGTAAGGGATTTCTGGCAAAGAGAATCGCGATCGGGAATGCGCATGCGCGAAAGAGATTCCACAGAAGAGCTGCCGGTTGTCCGCAGGCGAGCAGGAATGTGCGATTGCGCACATGCACGCACATGTGCACACGCACGGCGAAGATTGGCACCAGATGGGCTATTTAAAGAGGGTCTCTGCTCTGGTTCAGTGCTGACTGGTCTTCAGCTCCCCCCTGTGTCCTGCTTGCTCCTGTACGATTCCTTTGTTGCTGACCCGGCTTGTTCCTGACCCGACTCCGATTACTCTACTGCTCCTGGTTCCTCCTGGTTCCTGACTTTAGCTCTGCTTCTGACTTTGGCTTTTTCCTACTGATTCTGTACCGCGCTGCCAGACTGTTGATGACTATGAGGATACTCTGCCTACCAAGGTCATCATCTGCAAGAGCCGCAAGCAACCACTACTGGCACTCTTGTCCCCCTGGTCCCTAGACTCCCTCTGTTCCAACCTCAGTGGGGTAGGGCTAGTGACACAAGTGAGGCCAACCTCGTCAATTCAGTCTCCTATCAGGTACGTGACAGGCAGCCTGTAGTGAGTGGAACTTCTGGAACCCTCTTACCACTTTGTTTTTAGTACAGGCAATGTGCAGCACAGTGATGATGTCATCCAGAGCTTGAGGCTTCTAGGCCCAGTTGCAAAGTTGATTTTGGGCCCCCCACTACCACCTGCAGTTTCCACCATGTGCCAAGATACTCCCACCACACGCCACAATACTCCATGTGGCTAAAGAGTTATTTCAGATCTTTATTTACATAATGAGAGTGTAATTCAAAAAAATTTGGAGAAACTGTTCACATTTTGACATACCTCTCCAATTCTTTTGAATACCTTGGAGCAGAAGTAGCTAACCTTAGAGATCTACCTGAACCACAAGATAAAAAAAATCTCCCTTTTAAAAGAAACTAATTAGCAAGGCCAAAGTAAAACTTTAGAAAAATATAATGTCACTGTAAAAATATAAATTTAGCCTACCTTAAAAAGGCACAGTGTAATTCAGTAGGGCAGAGATTGGTATCAACAGGGCAGACGTTGGTGTCAGTAGGGGAGTGGATGGTGTCAGTCAGAAGAGCAGGGGATGGTGTCAGTAGGGCAGTGGATGGTCTCAGTCAGGAGAGCAGCTGAAGATGTCAGTCCGAAGAGCAGTGGATGGTGTCAGTAGGGCAGTGGACAGTGTCAGTAGAGCAATGGATGGTGTCTGTCAAAAGAGCAGTGGACGGTGTCAGTAGGGCAGTGGATGGTGTCAGTAGGGCAGTTGATGGTGTCAGCCAGAAGAGCAATGGATGGTGTCAGTAGAGCAGTGGATAGTGCCAGTAGGGCAGTGGATGGTGTCAGTCAGTAGGGCAGTGGATGGTGTCAGTCAGAAGAGCAGTGGATGGTGTCAGTAGGACAGTGGACGGTGTCAGTAGAGCCATGGTTGGTGTCAGTAGAGCAGTAGACGATGTCAGTAGGGCAGTGGAGGGTGTCAGCAGGGCAGTAGATGGTGCCAGCAGAGCAGTGGATTGTGTTAGTAGAGCAGTGGATAGTGCCAGTAGTTTTAATTTTTGTTTTTTTATTTTTTAATATTTTTACCATTTCATTTTACTTTTGTAAAATTTAATTTTTTATTATATTTTTACAATTTTTTAGCAGCCCTTTTGGGGGGCTTTGGTGAGATATCAGGAGTCTAAATAGACCCCTGGGGGTTTATTTACTAAAGCTGGAGAGTCCAAAATCAGACTCCCTTCTGCATAGAAACCAATCAGCTTCTAACCTCAGCTTGTTCAATGAAGCTTTGGCAATGAAACCTGGAAGCTGATTGGTTTCTATGCAGAAGTGAGTCTGATTTTGCACTCTCCAGCTTTAGTAAATAAACCCCCTGATGTCTCACTTTGAGACAGAGAGAAGAGATTGAAGACACAGTCCTTACCCTCCATCTCTGTAGCCTCAGCTGCACAGATGAATGAATAGGAAGTGCTCTGAGGCTTCCTGTTTATTCAGAACCAAAGCACAGTAAACAGTTTACTATGCTTCTGTTATGAATGGACAAAGGAGTGATTGGTACCGATTGCTCACTATGTTCATTCAGGAAAGTAAAGGGCTGGTAAATATAGCATATTTACTGCCCCCTTCAAATATGACATACGGTATTTACCTGCCCCTTCCTCTGCTTTCCATCCTCAAATAATCTCCTACAGCAACAGGCAGGAAAGAGAAGGGGGGAAAGGGAGGCACACATGGGGCCCAGACAGTAGAAATAAGAGTAACCCGAAGAGGAGGGGGTTGGTGGTGGCATATACAGGAACAATCCTCTCCAATTATCCTCCTGCAGCTGCTGAATGCCAGCAGGATGGAGAGGACCAGAAGTGGGCATTCAGCAGCTACAGGAGGAAAATACAGGGGAATGGTTCCTGTGTATGCTACCACTGCCACCCCTCCTGTCCGGGTGTAAAACGAATTGTGACAGGGATACCAACCCTGGAGCACAGACGAGATCTCCATTGGCACCCCTGACACTACAACTGTGTAGGTGTCCCTTGCTGCCTGCACACTATAATTCCCAGCATTTCCAGAACTCACCCCTCTCCCATGCTGGCTCCTTTCACTTCCCCACATATGGGGTGTCCCCAGTACAGGGAGAGTCCAGGGAAGTCTCAGTCCCCCTCAATGTTTTGAAGTCCCCCAGCCCTGTGTCCTGGACTGTAGAGTGCTCCCAGTCCCTCCACATCCCCCCTTCCTCCCATCATACTCCACTTTCACCTCATCCCACTTGATGAACTTGCTGCCTTGTTGTAGCATCTCCTGCCCCTGGACCAGCTCCAGTCGGAAAGCATGTACACCCAGTCAGGCCCTCGTCATGACTGATGGCAGATTGGTGGGAGGCATCAGTGTGGACTGACTTGGAGGAAAAGGTGAGGGAAGGAGACAAGAGAGGAGAGTACGGGACCCACTCACAGAGGGGCAGGAACAAGGGAGACACGGAGATGAGATGGTCTGCGTACCACTCACTACTATGCATTACACAATTATTATTCCCCTCAGCACGTAACCAGCATTCTCCACTCAGCGGCTGCATCCTGCCTTGCATCTATGTGGAGGGGAACTATCCAGTCCCATTCCTTACCAGGGCAGACTGACAACTCATGGGGCCCCCGGGCAATAGGGGATCATGGGGCCCCTTTGTGTTCTTGCCCATACTCAAAAAAGCCTATGAAAAAGGTACCAGGGGCATCTCATGGGGCCCCCTACTGACCCCGGGCCCTCGAGCAGTGCCCAAGTTTCCAAATTGTCAGTCCGCCCCTGTTCCTTACATACCAGCCTCTCAAGTGACCCCTCCATCCACACACAGATATGCTGTGCTCCACAGTATGCGTGACACAGTGACATGTGAGAAGGATGCTGCTCGGGCCCCCCTGGAGCATGGGCAGGATCACAATTGTTACCCCTGCGACCCTTGATGCTATGCCTATTCTGTCACCACTACGTTTACAAGGTAATATCTGAGTTTGCAAAGGCATCTGGTGGGCACAAAGGGGCTTTGTATCAATTGTAGCTATGAGGAATATATTTAGACTAACATTTTATGTCTGAAGTCTGTCTTTAATGTAGGGAACCTCTAATACAGCCTGCATAACCCATTAGGGGCAGTCTGACTCACCAAAGTGCCTCCTGTTGTGTTTTTGCACCCCACCCACTCCCTATACAACTACTGGCCAAGCAAAACACTTGATCATTTGATATATTTGTAGCTAGCAGGGTTAGGGGGCTAGGGGTCCAAGCACCCATATGCCCATCATTGTTTAAATGTGCATCCAAATCCCAAGGGGCTCTTTGGCAGCTGCACAGTTTACACAATTGGTAGGTTCTTCCCTGTCACTCATCCGTGACTAAATTGTCTACAAAATCTGAGATTATTGAATAACCTCTATATAAAATAACCTGCAACATTTATTCAAACACTAAATAATAAAGTCACGACTTATTCAATTTGATAAAACAAAAATAATGACAATTTAGGAGATGAGAAACCTAATAGATAGTCTTTATTCCATATGAAAAGAGACAACTATCTGTTATGAAGAGCTAGTTTATCTCAAGGTAGCATGTGGTCTTGATTTGATGTATTTCTTACAAACTGTTGAATGACTGTAGTTATTTTGCATTACTTTTGCTAAAAAGCAGTTCTGTCTGCTGGCAAAAAAAAAAAGAAAAGAAGATTACACAGCACATCATCGATATAACTTATTGACATCAAAGGAGCCATTCTCCATATACTGACTTCTGGCTCAGCTTGCAACAATTGTGCTGATTTTTTGCTTTCAAGACGAGTGTCAGTTTCTGGATTAGGAGCTGTGCTGACCACCCACTGTTCGGAAAGCTCTAATAAGCCTTTAGGATCTCAGAATTCTCTAAGCAGATTTAAGTCTCTTCCCAAATGGATGTTTAACCTAGATGCTCAGTGCTAGGCGAAGTACACATGAGTGTCAGTGCACAGTACATCTGCCTCTTGCATTTTAAAACTACCCGCAACATCTTTGTTCTCTCCAGAGTGCATCAAGCTTACTTAGGACAGGAACAGGTGCCAATGCTTTTCCTCTTAATACAAAAGGATGAAAATGCTTTACTGAAAAATTGTGTACATCACCTTGTTTAGCTCAGTACACCCTTCGGGCTTGGGGGACTTAGGAATGCTGAGTGCGCATTAGGAATATGTGATGACTGCCCTCTTTCAGTATGACAGTTTGGCAACATATATCTGTGCTTAGGATACTACACTATTTTGTATCTGAAATATCATGGGCCACACAAACCCCTGCTGCCAATCTTGACATGTCTTTAATTTGTAGGGCACAATAGCACTTCTCACTAAGTAGAGTTTAAACATGAATCCAAAAGCCTATACACACAAAAGTATCCCTTTGAATCATCCTTTATTGTAACAATTTCCAGGACATAAAACAAAGTCCAGTTTAAAGCGGAGTCCTACCCAAAAGGAGAAGTTCTGCTTTAAAGATTGGTCCCCTGCTCCCCATTAAGGATTGGCACCTTTGGGGAGCGGGGGGAGGGGGGGAATGAGAACCCAATATTTGACAGATACCCGCTCCCACTTCTGCTGCGATCGCCTGGGCAATCGGAAATGGAAGTTGTCCTCCTACCCTCCCTCCCCGAAGTCTTGTGGGCACGTGACAGGTCCCAGAAGATGACGGGGCCATTCAAAAAGCGCAGTGCTACTTGCGCTTGCGCAGAGGGCACCCAGCTATGAAGCTGCAAGCTGTCACAGCCGGGTGCCCACAATGAAGATGCCGGCCTCCTGGAATACAGGACAGCCAGAGAATGGGGTTGTGGCAGGGTCAATGCGGGATCGTGGGACAGGTGAGTGGCTGCTTTTTAAAAGTCAGCAGCTACAGCTTTTTTTTTTTTACAGAGTGAGTGGAATTCCGCTTTAAGCTGCATTGGCCTGATTCATAGTTGTACATACAAAGGTATGGCTCCTAAACATCCCTCCCCAGGCAAATGACAGCATCTTCAACATAAACAGGCATAATAATGCACCAGATCTAATTGTGTAATATGTAATTAGTATATTTCTCTTATGTAGCTACAATCCCAGAGAATATTTTTTACGATATATAACAAAGGGGTGTTATGATGCCAGGGGGCTCCATGTGGGCTCAACCCAGGCATGGAGTCTAAGTGGCAGTTGGTCTTCACCAGAGCTCCTCATAGTGGAGATGGTCCTGGTTTTCATTGCTGCAACTGGCAGCAGGTCACGGTCCTCAGGAACTCACCACAAGGGTGTTTCTGGAACGAAAGTGCTAGGGTGCAGAGACTATTCAAAGTGTTGTAGAGAAAAGAGTGGTCAGGTCCAGGCGGGGATCAAGGCAGGTAGCAGACAAGAGAGTAGTCAGGTCCTGGAAGAAGTTTTTTATACTTTGAGCTCTCAGGTAGTTGGCAATAGCCACTACCCTTTTAGTCGGAAGACAGGACCAGCATCACTACTGGGAACTCTGGAAGTCTTTGAGGGTAGTAGATGCGCTAGGAGTTCTGGAAATCATGGCAGGGATCCTGCAAGGAATCCTGGAAGATGCAGTTGGAATCCTGTACTGTAAAGGGGATGTACTGTAAATATGTTACAGTAGACTTCAAATATGTAAACAAGATTCCATCTATAATTCATTCCAAAATGCATTTATTTTTTTAATTTAAGGATTCATGAGGCCTCACGGAGGGTACCATGGAAATCCCACCATGGCACAAAGGGAAAACACTTTCAACATCAGAGCTGAGATAGTGTAGGATTTGTGTTTTGTGTGCTGCAGTCTGTTACAGTAAAAAAGATTTATAGGGGTAATTCTGTATGTTCTGTTTTTTTGTATATGAGCACTACATTGTAGCTTGACGCTGCTGACAATAATAATAGTAATGGCAAGCACTGATGTTATTATATGAAGAAGAATGATATTGTATTAATGTATAACTAAAGGGACATTTGTTTTTAACGTTTTATATCAAAAAACACTGTCAGATTTTGATTGCTGTCTATATCCCATTAGAGAGAGTGACTTTTTCAAATTGTTCTGATCTCTAATATTATGCGGAATGAAAGTGAGTGTAAATTGAAAAATTTGAGTTGCCACCAGAACAGGAGGTATGATGAAAATCTTCCTATAGCAACATACACTCACCAGCCACTTTATTAGCTACACCTGTTCAGTTGGTTTGTAACACAAATTGCTAATCAGCCAATCACATGGCAGCAACTCAATGCATCTAAGCTTCTGGACGTGGTGAAGACGACTTGCTGAAGTTTAAACCGAGCATCAGAATGGGGAAGAAAGGGGATTAAGGGACTTTGAACTTGACATGATTGTTGGTGCCAGACGGGCTGGGCAGAGTATTTTAAAAAAATGCTGATCTACTGGGATTTTTATACACAACCATCTCTAAAGTTTTCAGAGAATGGTCCGAAAAAGAGAAAATATCCCGTGAGCAACAGTAGACAAAAATGCCTTGTTGATGTCAGAGGTCAGAGGAGAATGGGCAGACTGGCTGGAGATGATAGAAAGGCAACAGTAACTCAAATAACCACTTGTTACAACCAAGGTATGCAGAATACCATCTCTGAGTGCAGGACACATCGAACCTTGAAGCAGATGGGCTACAGCAGCAGAAGACCACACTAGGTGCCACTGCTTTCAACGGAGGATACAATTCACACAGGCTCACCAAAATTGGACAAGAGAAGATTGAAAAAACGTTGCTTGGTCTGGTGAGTCTTGATTTCCCTAGAGATGTTTGTGCGTGAAAATCCCAGTAGATCAGCAGTTTTTGAAATATTCTGGCATCAACAACCATGCCACGTTCAAAGTCACTTAAATGCCCTTTCTTCCCCATTCCGATGCTCGATTTGAACTTCTGCAAGTTGTCTTCACCACAACTAGATGCCTAAAAGCATTGAGTTGCTGCCATGTGATTGGTTGATTAGCAATTGGTGTTAGCAAGCAATTGAACAGGTGTACCTAATAAAGTGGCCAGTGAATGTATGTTCCCATGACAATTGTGTAAGAGGGACCTTCCCCAACATTGGAATTATATCCTCTTGCTTCCCGTTGAGTCTGAAGGACAGGAAATAAAGGAAAATCTCCCAAAATGGCGAAAAAACAATGGTTTGAACTCTCCCCTACTCTATTCAAAATGAAAAAAAAAGTTTTGGCTTTAGATATACTTTAAAGATAATAGGGCACAGTAGACAATGCATCAAAAGGAACAGTCTGTGTTCAAACTAAATACATGAAGCATCTGTTTACTGCCTGGTAAATAATTAAGTAGTATTATGCCTTTTCCCAGCTGGCAGACAAGGGTTATTTGGGTAAATAAACACTCCTGACTTTTCTCTTTACATATGGATAGAAGGTATCTTTAGGCTTGGGAATACTTTCATCTGCAAAGATGCTGTGCTTGGATCACTAAGAGTGACAAAATATGTAGATTATACATGTGCTTTACACCTCATATAGCTTGAATTATTTTACATTTGCACTAAAATACATCTTGAGCTCTGTATGAGCAAATAAAAGTAGTTAGGCTATTTGTACTTAAGAATCTCTCTCAAGAGAGTTAGACGTTAAGTACAAGAATGTGACACAGTAAGAATCGTAGACTACTCAGTAGGCTTCCAGAGTTAGCTTAAGTAGGTCATACTGGAACAAAGACTTTGCAGGGAGTTAAAGCAAAGTAATTCATTTTAGGAGTTTACAGTACTTAAAAAGAACCTGTCATTTTAGGCAAAGTGGATACAATACCGTTGTTGGTCATAGGCAAGTACCAAGTACATTATATTGCCAACAATTTTGGGACACCCCTTAAAATCATTGGAATCAGGTGTTTCAATCACCTCCATGGCCACAGGTGTATAAAATCAAGCACCTAGGCATGTAGACTGTGTCTACAAACATTTGTGAAAGAATGGGTCGCTCTCAGGAGCTCAGGGAATTCAAGTGTAATAGGTTGCCACCTGTGGAATCCGTGAATCTTCCTTGCTACTAAATATTCCAACTGTTACTGGTATTATAACAAAGAAGAAGCAACTGGGAACAACAGCAACTCAGCCATGAAGTGTTAGGCCACATAAAATGACAGAGCGGGGTCAGAGCATGTAGAAATGCACAGTGTGCAGAAGTCGACAACTGTCTGCAGAGTCAATTGTTAAAGACCTTTAAACGTCAAGTGGCCTTCAGATTAGCACAACAACAGCGCATAGAGAGCTTCATGGAATGGGATTCCATGGCTGAGCAGCTGCATCCAAGCCTTCCATTACCAAGTGCATCACGTCAGAAACAGTGGTGTAAAGCATGTTACCACTGAACTCTAGAGCAATGGAGACGTGTTCTCTGGAGTGATGAATCGCGCTTCTCTGTCTGGCAATCCGAGTCTGGATGAGTCTGGTGCAACTGGCAGCAGGTCACGGTCCTACATTGTGTCAAGTGTAATGTTTGGTGGAGGGTAGATTATGGTGTGGGGTTGTTTTTCTGGGGTTGGGCATGACCCTTTAGTTCCAGTGAAGGGAACTCTTAAGGTGTAAGCATCCCAAGACATTTTGGATAAGTTCATGCTCCCAAATTTGTGGGAACAATTTGGTGATGGCCCCTTCCCGTTCCAACATGAAAGTGCACCAGTGCACAAAGCAAGGTCCATAAAGAAATGGATGAGCGAGTTTTGGGTGGAGGAACTTGACTGGTCTGCATAGAGTCCTGAACTCAACCCAAAAGAACATCTTTGAGATGAATTAGAGCAGAGACTGCGAACCAGGCCTTCTCATCCGACATCAGTGCCTGATCTCACAAATGCGCATCTGAAGGATTGGTCAAACATTCCCATAGATGCACTCCTAAACCTTGTGGACAATCTTCCCAGAAGAGTTGAAGCTGTTATAGCTGCAAACTGTGGGCCAACTCACTATTGAACTCTACGGACTAAGACTGGGATACCATTAAAGTTCATGTCCATGTAAAGACAGGCCTCCCAATACTTTTGGCAATATAGTGTACAGTATGTGCATTTGTCATCAAATCTGGCCAAATATGGCATCAGAGATGGCGGCCGGCTTAGTAGTGGGAAGAGGTAAAGTTTAAAACACAACTCCAGCCAATTTCTTTTAATTGTCAGGTTTTAAATTCTGTCTGTGACCCAATTGAAAGGCTTTTGCTTAATTTCCCTCATTTTCCCTCGCCTCCTAACCCTGGAGTATTAGTACATGAAATTGGGAATGGTGGGAAGGCACCAACAACAATGAGCACTTTGTACAGTGTTATAACCCTTCCTCACTCTCCTAAAAAAATGTTTTTTTTGTCTCTGATAGTATAAGAGTTTTAAGGCTTTAAAGATAATGAGTATTTTGTGCTGATGCAAAAATGTAGTATTTAATTATTATAACTGTGCAGGATTAATTAAAATAATGTAAACATGTCTCCCTTTTTAGCTATATTTACTTTTTTTTTTGAACCCCATTATTTAGCTAGCATATATGTGGCTTAGTTTATACTTAGTTGGAAATGACCGGCTCCTTTTAAGCGCAAAAATGATTATCTTTAGTCCTGGAACAACTATTTTAAATTACCTGCTATAGAGATAATAAGGTATGTAGACATTCTCTGACTACAGTCCAATGTGTATCCTAGACAGTCCTTCCATAAATAAGAAATTACCATCCAGCATAACCATTATTATTATTATACAGTATTTATATAGCGCCAATGGGTATGCTCAGCGCTGTACAGTAGCAGGGGGGACAGAACATGAAACAAGACAGTAACAATACACTACACGAGGGGTTCGAGGGCCCTGCTCTTTTGAGCTTACAATCTAGGAGGGAGGGGAAGGTGGCACAGGAGGAGATGGCTATGGGGGATGGAGTGGCGGGAGGAGTAGAGGAGGTTAGTTGTTAGGTGAGGTTGGGTGTTAGGTGAGGTTGGGGTAGGCTTCCCTGAAGAGGAGGGTTTTCAGGGTGCGCCTGAAGGTGAGGAGGGTAGGCGACAGTCTGGTGGATTGGGGTAGGGAGTTCCAGAGGATGGAGGAAGTCCTGGAGAAATCATGCAATCGAGCATGGGAGGAGGAGACCAGGGAGCTAGAGAGTAGGAGGTCTTGTGAGGCGCGGAGGGCACGGGTAGGGTAGTATTTGGGTATGAGGTCAGTTATGTAGATTGGGGCGGCATTGTGAATGGCTTTGTAGGTCAGAGTTAGCAGTTTGAATTTGATGCGTTGGGCAATCGGGAGCCAATAAAGGGATTGGCAGAGCGGGGTGGCGGCTGTGGAGCGGTTGGTGAGGTGGATGAGTCTAGCCGCTGAGTTCAGGATAGACTGGAGTGGGGATAGCGCTCGTTTGGGTAGGCCAGTGAGAAGGGAATTGCAATAGTCCAGGCGTGAGATGATGAGGGAGTGTACGAGTTGTTTGGTGGTGTCTGGGGTGAGGAATGTGCGTATCTTGGAGATGTTGCAGAGGTGGAGCCTGCAAGATCTAGATAGCAGTTGGATGTGGGGTAGGAAGGAGAGGTAGGAGTCCAGGGTGACACCCAGGACTTTGGCATGTGGGGTGGGAGAGATGGTGGCGTTGTTAGTAGTGATGGAGAAGATGGGGGGGGCACGGGGGGGGAAAGACCAGGAGCTCGGTTTTGGATAGGTTAAGTTTGAGGAAGTGGAGCGACATCCAGTCTGATATGTCGTTTAGGAGGTGGGTGATGCGGGCAGAGAATGAGGGGGTGATGTTTATACTATGCAGAGATGCAGAGGCAGAGAAGAGAGGCAGAGACAGATGCATGGGTGGTTTTGGCAACTATCCCTGGGCAGGGATTCAATACTTTCAGCAAGAAGAAGGTAAATAAGGATTTCAAGAGATTAAAGTGACACTAAACTCTGGTATAAAAAAAAAATCTGTTCAAGTATGTATGCTTAAAGCAAACAAGTACCTTCTGTTGCTCTCAGCCTCCTGCATATTCAATTTTTTGTAACGGATTTGTTGGAGGTTGTCTACGTTAATTTTCCATTGTCCCACTATATGTAGTAACAAGACTACCCTCTATTGCTCATGTAGCTTCAGGGGTTTCAGGGTTCACAATGGCGACCCCACCCATGCTTTAGGAGGTCCATACAACTTCCCTGTGACATTAGGTTTTATTGAACCTGGACAGGAGTGGGGGTGGCAATTTATGGGACCAATCACCAATCCCTCTGGCAGCAGCTAAAAGCCTGCTTCTCTCCCTCTCCCTTCCACCTGCTGCAGAAAGAAAGGGGATCGATTCCAGTAAATATCATTATTCCTGTCCATGCTCCCCTTTCTTTTTCTGTCAGGTCCCTCTGTGTGCTCCTCTGGTCCACCACCCCTCTGCAGGATTTCCGGCTTCCCCCTCTTCTCTTCCACTGGATGCTGCGGGAATGTTTCAGGATGGATATTCAATTTACCAGCCCCTTCCTTTTCTGAAGGAGCTGTTTACTCTGCTTCAGTTTGCGAATGAACAGGAAGCTATGTACAGAGCTATTCCTATTCACTCATGTTTTATGCACTACTGACACCATCAACTGCCCTACTGAGACCAACCTCTGCCCTATTGACACAATGCACTGCCCTACTGACAATATTCACACACCGTCCTCTGCCCTACTGACCATGCCCAGCCCTGACACCATCAACTGCCCTACTGACACCAACCTCTGCCCTATTGACACAATGCACTGCCCTACTGACAATATTCACACACCGTCCTCTGCCCTACTGACCATGCCCAGCCCTGACACCATCAACTGCCCTACTGACCATGTCCACTGCTTTACTGGCTGATACTGTCCACCTCTAAGGTAGGCGAAATTTATATTTTTTACAGTGACATTGTTTTATTGTATTTTTCTAAGTTTTCCTTACTATTTAGTTAGGCCTTGCTACTTAATTCCTTATTTAAATAAAGGGCACCAAACCCTGATGTTGTTTGATCTCTTTCATTTTGTGTCGCTGGGGAAAAGCGTTTGCCACGTCACCCTGCATAGTAATTTAGTAAATTCAGGGGGCCTGGGCCCTCTGATTTTCTGGTTTCACCTACAAAGGGTGATGGGGCAAACTCTTTCCCCCAGAGGTGAACTCTCTGCTTAGTACCCCTGCCTAGCTCAGCACAGCCCCTTCCTCCCCGTCCTGCGCAGGTCAGGCTACAGACAGACAGAAATTGATCCTATCAGCAACCATGCATGTGCACACATGGTGGGAGCAGGCAGGCCACACCCTAAACTGCAAGGTGAAAGCAGTGGGCTTGTATGTTAATCTGGAAGTCAAAGAGTCTCCGGCCACCATGGGAACCATGAAAAGGGCCCAGAACAGGCCCTCAGAGTTTCCACTTTTACAAACTAGCCCACCAGGAGTATCTTGACGTACTGTGGAATTGGTGCGTGGTAGTGGGGGGGGGGGCCCAGGTCAACTTTTTCATTGCTTCAAGCTACACCTGTGGGCATTATTAATGTTTGCTTGCTTATACATTTTGCATTTGCCTACTGTATGTATTCTCTTTTCTATATGTACTGTAAGTAATTTATGTAAGGCAACATTTACAAGAAATTAGAGTTTTGAAGCAGTTAACTGCACGTGAAACTTTACAAAAATCTGTTGCATGTGCTTCCTTCTCTTAAGTGGAATGCATTGTGTTACACCTCAAATGGTGTCTGAAATGTGTTTTCCTGGAGTGACAATATTGTACGATATAAACATTATGATTATTACTAGGTGTCATCCATTCATTGTTTGCTTTTTTCTCTCTGTCTCCTGGATAGAAAATCAACAGACTTTGGCAGTATAATTCCAGTGTTGTCTGTTTTGCTGTTGCAATGTTTTGTAAGCTTTGTCAGGTATTTTAGGTAAAGGGATATGTGTTATTTCAGGTAAAGTGCTTCCCAATACTCTCCTGCTGAGTATGGGTAACATTTGTTCCAGGTATAGGTGTATTGTAACCATCAAGAAGCACATGACCTGAACAAAAAGCTATTCTTATTATTATTAATAATACTTGTATTATTATTATTATGCATTGTAATAAAAAAACAACATAATATGTATTCAGTATAATAATAATAATAATAATAATAATAATAATAAAAAAAACAATAATAACAACAATATTAATAATAATATAATACTAATAATAATACTAATAATAATAATAACAATAATTATTATTATGATTATTTTTATTATTAATAATAATAATAATAATAATAATAATAATAATAATAATAAGAAGAAGAAGAAGAAGAAGAAGAAGAAGAAGAAAATGGGGTTGCACTGTCTGAGAAATCCTCAGCTTGTCCATTGAACAGCTGCTATGTAGGACAACTATATTCTCTAGTGGCATGTGTACTTAAGTAAGTGTTGGAGAAAGCCATGTGGTCCAAAACTGCCCAGAAATGTCAATGGCTTGGAAATACAGATTTTAACTTGGCAATGATGGAGTAAAATGTTTTCTTTGGTAGTCTGAGGACTCCTTTCAAGACTGAGGGTTGAAGAAGGAGGAGAGGTATGCTCTAGTTGAGCACGTAGCAGGGGCCCTAGACCTACCATCACCACAGTAACAAATCATAGAAATACTAAAAGGAGCTCCAGACCAAAGTCCAAGGTAGTTTTAACTGTTGGAAAAAGGTATATAAAAACAGCCAATGCATATCGGGTACAACACCACTCCCGCTTCATCAGAGTTGCAAGAACAAACATAAAACATAGTAATACTGATGAAAAAGTGATGTCTAGCTACGCATATGAATTTATACCGCCAATTCTAGAACATGACATAAAATCATCAAACTTGTCACATGAACTGCAGTTGTCCCTACTGAATTGGAGAATGATATATAACAAGCAATATACTCCGTAAAACATTAAATAAAGTAGATAAAAACGTAAACATATATTAATATGCATTAAAAAGAAAATGTGCAAAAAAGTATTGAAATTTTAATAAACACTAAGAACCAAACGGCTGAAATAAGACTAATTAGGCACTGAAAAAAAGGTCTAAACAACACTAAGAAGCCAAATTGCTAAAAACAAGACTTGTTGGCTACTAGAATAAGGAATTGCAATGCACTAGGGATTTGTTCATGTGAGTGTACTTACTTAAGCATACACCCACACAAAGGGCCGTGTTTTCTGGCATGGAATGCACAGGTGTTCCATGCATCCGAGTGCAGGCAGCCCCATTGATGTCAATTGAGATGCAGCAGCTGCACAGACACATTGGCTATTCTCAATTTGACATTCATGTGGATGCAGGTGTGTGCAGATACATGCCCTTGAACGCAGACAGTGTGCATTCAGGGACAAGCACCAATGGCTGTATCCATGCAGCCATTGCTTCTCAGTTGACATAAATAGGAATGCTTGCATGTGGATGAACAGAAAACCTGCAGCGATGTATGTTTAAGTATGGCTGTGTGAACAAGGCCTTAGAAATCAAGCTGATTTCTCAAAACTAAAATCAGCTATTGATATGGATACTAAAAAACACATATAGCAGAGCAATACAAAACAGCATGCCTCCCTAGTAAAGCAGCACACAGTAAAACAAACACAGCACACAGTTAACCCTTTGATCACCCCAGATGTTAACTCCTTCCTGCCCAGTACCGTTAATACAGTGTCAGTGCTTTTTATTAGCACTTATCACTGTATTAATGTTACTGGGGATGTTAGTGACAGTCAGTTCCCCCCCAGTGTCAGAATGCCCTCTGCAGTCCTGCAGTCCCGCTATAATTCGCTGATTGCCGCCATCACTAGTATATATATATATATATATTTAAAAAAAAATTTCAGTATATATACTGCCATTTGTAGATGCTATAACTTTCACGTAAACCAAATAATTTATATGTATTGGGATTTTTTTTTGCAGACATGCACCAGAATACATTTTGGCCTAAACGTATGACGAATTTTGACTTTTTACATTTTTTTACTGTATATATTTTATAGCAAAAAAGTCAAAAATGTTTTTTTTCCAAAATTGTCAGGCTTTTTTGTTTATAGCGCAAAATATAAAAACAAAGAGGCAATCAAATACCACTGAAAGAAAGCTCCATTTGTTGGAAAAAAAGGACGTAAATTTCATTTTAGTGCAGCATTGCATGACCACGCAATTGCTAGTTAATGTAACGCAGTGCTATATTGCAAAAAAAGGTCCTGGTCAGGAAGGGGGGGTAAATCCTCAGGAGGGCAAGTGGTTAAGATATGATTTGTTTTTGATATGCTGTCATTTAATTTTACTTCCTAATAAATAAAGAATTTATTTAAATGTTGTGTTGCTTTTTACCAGTGAATTACTACAGTTGCAGACTTTATTAAAGTTGCACATTTAGTAGGTGTACATATAGACATCAATGAAATTGGAAGATACTGAGAAAAAGAACATATGCTTATTTCTTTTTACACACCAGATGGCAGTATAGACCCACTCAGTAGTTCACAACCAACAGTCAGCTATTGTAAGCAAGACTAATTCCAAGGTGCTATAAGATGCATTTTCATCTGAGATTTCACAGTCAAAAAGTACATATAAGGGCAAGACAAATAGGAGTGTAGTCTGACATTAATAACATTGCTTGATCTTCAGAAGAGTTATACATTTTTTTTGTAGGCTTTCATATGTGAATAATAAAATACTTCAAGTCAGTGAAGTGGCATAATCAGCAGGTTAAATACATTGCCACAAATATTTTCACTCTCTAATCTTTCAGATACACTTAGAATAATAATTCTCATTACTGAAGAAAAGCTGATTGAGGACTGTTTCGCAGATTTGCCAGCTGTGCTTTAAGGAGAATTCACATTGCTTTTCATTTACTAGCTCAAAGGGAATTTGGCACTTTGCTCCTTACCTGTCTCAGCCAAGTCTACCATCCAGCTGCTGTCCTGTAACTTATATTCTGGTGTAAAATTCAAGATAGTTCAGGATAGTTCACACTTGTGTGGCTTCATGTTGGAACCACCTGTAGGAGTCAGATATGGTCAACCTGTGGCACAGGTTGGGGACCATGGCTAAGAGTGGTAGTAAATTAATACTGTATATCCACTATAAGAAAAATTAATAATAGCGCCTATGGTCAAAATTATATAACTTACTAATAGTGTACCAGCTGCAAAAAATCACCATATATAAAGTGTACCAATAAATAAATAATTTGCGCTAGTAAATGTGTATAAAAAGAAATCATCAAATCATAAGTCCAGAAAAAAAAAAATATATGCCAATACCACAAAAAAATAAAAAAACTTTTAAGTGCAAAAAACTTTTGTGCAAAAAAAGTGTCTAAATATAAAAAATTTCACCAAAAAACCTTGATAATATAATGGCAGATCATCCATAAATATATCTTCAGAAACGGAAACTCTGCAACACACCGATCCTCATCGATCGAAATAACAGGATGAAAAACTTTGTAGTTAATCGAAAATCCACTTCTCCAATAGATAAAGGACCACCTTCAAACGTATCCATGGGGGGAAATGCCAAGCACTCGAGAGAAACAGAAAGACTTCATGGTGCAATATTATAAAAACCAATTCCTTTATTAGGTACTCATTGCACTTACTCAAGAGGTGTCCCAGCCGACACCAGCATCAACAGCATAACAGCAATCACATAAACGAGCCTGGCTACTCAGCACATGCGCAGTAGCTGGCAGCCAAAAACGCAATGACGTCACATCAATCAAGCTCCGCCCTATGCGTTTCGTCATCGACGTCCTCACCGCTCCGTGAGGACGGCGATGACGAAACGCGTAGGGCGGAGCTTGATTGATGTGACGTCATTGCGTTTTTGGCTGCCAGCTACTGCGCATGTGCTGAGTAGCCAGGCTCGTTTATGTGATTGCTGTTATGCTGTTGATGCTGGTGTCGGCTGGGACACCTCTTGAGTAAGTGCAATGAGTACCTAATAAAGGAATTGGTTTTTATAATATTGCACCATGAAGTCTTTCTGTTTCTCTCGAGTGCTTGGCATTTCCCCCCATGGATACGTTTGAAGGTGGTCCTTTATCTATTGGAGAAGTGGATTTTCGATTAACTACAAAGTTTTTCATCCTGTTATTTCGATCGATGAGGATCGGTGTGTTGCAGAGTTTCCGTTTCTGAAGATATATTTATGGATGATCTGCCATTATATTATCAAGGTTTTTTGGTGAAATTTTTTATATTTAGACACTTTTTTTGCACAAAAGTTTTTTGCACTTAAAAGTTTTTTTATTTTTTTGTGGTATTGGCATATATTTTTTTTTTTCTGGACTTATGATTTGATGATTTCTTTTTATACACATTTACTAGCGCAAATTATTTATTTATTGGTACATTGTATATCCACTATACAGTAAAAAGCAGATGGCTAATGATTTTTATGACATTATTATTGCACATAGTGCCATAATATAGTGCTAGAATATGTATTGCATCACTGTTTTCAATTTTATCCAGTACAATATAATGCCAAAAATAATGTCATAAAAACTTCACAGCAAACTTTCCATCTACCCAAGTTAAAAAGAACATCGCTTCAACTGAGGCAGATCTGTCAACTGAATACTATATACTGTAGCTATACATTTTTTTGTTATGTTAACTACTTGATGTCCTGAAGATTTTACCAATTTACCAATCAGAAGATTTTCTGTTGATTCACCCCACCTAGGGAGATACAATTTTAGTCCATGCAAACAAGTGTGACTCTATAGCGGGGTAGGCAATCTTTGAGAGGTGGAGATCTACCTGAGCAATTGGAAGAGACCAAAGATCATGCGGTGTGGTCAGTAATAGATAAGGCAGTGTACAGAGGTCAGTAGTATGTAGGGCAGCGTGTAGAGGTCAGTAGTATGTAGGGCAGTATACAGAGGTCAGTAGTAAGTAGGGAAGTATCCAGGAGTCAGTAATAGGTAGGGCAGTGTACAGAGGTCAATAGTAGGTAGGTCAGTGCCCAGGGGTCAGTAGTAGGTAGGGCAGTGTCTGAGCATCAGTAGTAGGTATGACCTTGTCCAGGGGTCAGTAGTAGGTAGGGCAGTGTCCAGGGGTCAGTAGTAGGTAGGGCAGTGTTCAGGGGACAGTAGTAGGTTAGGACAGTGTCCAGGGGTCAGTAGTAGGTAGGGCAGTGTCCAGGGGTCAGTAGTAGGTAGGGAAATGTAGTAGTAGGTAGGACAATATCCAGGGGTCAGTAGTAGGTAGGGCAGTGTACAGAGGTCAGTTGTAGGTAGGATAGTGACCAGGGGTCTGTAGTAATTAGGAAAGTGTCCAGGGGTCAGTAGTAGGTAGGGCAATGTAGTAGTAGGTAGGACAATGTCCAGGGGTCAGTAGTAGGTAGGGCAGTGTACAGAGGTCAGTTGTAGGTAGGACAGTGTACAGGGAAAAGCAGGGCAGAAAACAGGGTGACAGCATGGAAAAGGACAGGGGTCAGCAGGGAGTGTACAGGGGGATCAGGAGGGCCCAATACAGGGAGGTCAGGAGAGCACAGTACTGGGGGGTCAGGAGAGCACAGTACTTGGGGGGTGTAAGAGGACATGGTACTGAGGGTGCAAGAGGACATGGTACAGCAGGATGCAGGAAGACATGGTACAGGGGGCTCAGGAGGACATGGTAAAGGGCACCTCAAGAAGGCACAGTACAGGGAGGCTCAGGAGGACTGGTACAGGTGGGCTAAGGAACGGTGCAGGAAACAGTGCAGCCGATCTACTTGATATATACATATACATATACTCTCTGGCCACTTTATTAGGTACACCTGTTCGATTACTTGGTAACACAAATTGCTAATCAGTTAATCACATGGCAGCAACTCAACTCATTTAGGCATCTGGACGTGGTGAAGATGACTTGCTGAAGTTCAAATAGAGCATCAAAATGGGGAAGAAAGGGGATTTAAGTGACTTTGAACGTGGCCAAGGTATGCAGAATACCATCTCTGAACGCACAACACGTTGAACCTAGAAGCAGATGGGCTACAGCAGCAGAAGACCACACTGTGTGTCACTCCTGTCAGTTAAGAACAGGAAATGGAGGTTAAAATTTGCACAGGCTCACCAAAATTGGACAATAGAAGATTGGAAAAATGTTGCCTGGTTTGATGAGACACGATTTCAGCTGCGACATTCAAATGGTAGAGTCAGAATTTGGCGTAAACAACAAAGTATGGATCCATCCTGCATCCAGCAGAATAATGCACCATGTCAGAAAGCTCCAATCATCTCAAACTGATTTGTTGAACATGACAATGTGTTCACTGCACTCCAATGGCCTCCACAGTCACCATCTCAATCCAATAGAGCACCTTTGGGATGTGGTGGAACGGGAGATTCGTGTCATGGACGTGCAACCAACAAATCTGCAGCAACTGCGTGATGCTATCATGTCAATATGGACCAAAATTTCTGAGGAATGTTTCCAACACCTTGTTGAATCTATGCCATGAAGAATTAAGGCAGTTCTGAATGCAAAAGGGAGTCCAACCCGGTGCTAGCAAGGTGTGCCTAATAAAGTTTTTTTTCATTTCAGTGGTTTAAAACCACTTTAAAGTTAATGTGTAGTGAAAATATGGGGTCTGCCATTAGTGAAAATATGGGGTCTGCCATTATTCACCACTACCTTAACCTCCTTAGCGGTAATCCTGAGTGTAGCTCGGGGTAAAATTTCTATACCAAGAGCGGTAACCCCGAGCTACACTAGGGCTTACCATGCGGCGTTGCTCAGGGAGTCCCTGCAGCACTTACCTTGTCCTTTGCTCCCGCGATGTGTCCCCTGCAGCGTCCCCGGCCATCTCCTCCGGCCGATGCCGGCATCCGGCTTCTGTGTTCCGGTCCCTGTGACGTCGGGACGTACGGGCGCCGGAACCGGCGGGAAATTTGAAATTTTTAAAAAATGTCATTTTTGCTGTCATTGCTGTTTCAATGCATTTCACATACATTTTGTCCCTACTGCTTTGTCCTGTGCCCTGCCTGCATTTTGAATGTTCTTTCTGCCTGGAAACTTAGAAAAGTCCATGGCGTCCAAAAAGCATCCCTTTACGTCAAAAGCGGTTTTAGAACAGCGATAGTAAATCAGAACCACTTGCAGAATTGAGTGATAATGATTCGTGGGGAAATTCGTCATCAGACACTGAAAACGATTTTGCGACTTTGCTCAGCGATGTGCGAATTTGCCTCTGTATTTCAAATTTCAGTGTTTTTGGTTTGATTATATTATTGAATTAAATTTATTATTATTATATTATTATTTTTTATGATTATTTATTAAATTATAATTTATGATTTCGTGTTTCAAATTTTATCATATCCAGAATGTTTAATAGACTCTTGTTCGTACAGATTTCAGTGAGTTATTCCTAAAAATTACAGCCTACAATAAAAAACTACATATTTCCATGCAAAAAAATGGTACCGCTTTCAGCACAAAAAATCGGAAAGAATCATACCACCAAGGAGGTTAAAATGCTTGATACCTGGCGGTCTCTTGGTTTAGTACTTTCTTATTCTCTGGTCTAAAACAATACTGCAATTAGAAAGCCAGAAATCTTGATCTGCTTATCTCTTCTAGGTCAGTGCTTTACTGAAGCTAATGAATTTTAATAACAGCCAGTCATCTAGCACTTTCAAAAGGAAAGGTGAGCAAAGAAAGCCTCCAAGTAAAGATTTCCTTTAGAGATCCTTGAAAGCGACCGAACATTGTTTAAGAGGATCCCTTCTGTAATGCACCAGATACTTTTAAACTCCTCATTGGCTGAATGCAAATATTGGGACAATCTCTAAGATAGCATGAAAATCGCAGCACGGCCATTAAGGCGTGGTGAATTGGAAAAGACATCTGTAGGCGTCAGCTCAGAACTATACCGGACTGTAAAAGCAGCTATCAACAGCACTCATAATTGAGATTTTCATCACCTGTATATACGGCAGAGCAGTCACTGTGGAATCCGGAAGAAGGATTTCATGTTGATGAAGGTAGACTCAGAGCTGCTTCACTGCTCGGCAAAATAAGCAATTTTAAGGGCTGTGCACTCTTGCTGGATGCCTCAGCTCAGTAGTGAGAGTCTGAGCTGTACTTCAATTTCAAATGTTAAGAAATTCCCCTTTTTAGAGCTCCTGAGACCAAACTGCATCAGATACAGTAGACTGATTTATTAAAAGAGCGTTCACTCCACGCAGCTGTTTCTTATTCACAGGTTTTATCCTCCTGTCTATTGTGTAATTAGAATGGTAAAAGGAAATTAAATATCAGAATGGTGCTTTCAATCCATGCTCGGAAAAAAAAATTATTCCCTATATTGCATTAATGAAGAATGTAGCTTGGGATTAAATACGTCTAAATTGTAACACAACACAGGCAAAAAGTAAAAAAAAATATACCTCGATGAAAGAAAATAAACATGTTTATGGTTTATAGAAAATGAAAAAAGTGAGCGCTGATCCTAGAAAGCAGCTAAGCACTCTAAGTAACCAATAAATACTTATACAGAATAATATAAATAAAAGTGCAGCGCTAAGTAATAAATCTGAAAATTGTCCACTGTAAGTCCAGTTCATATAAACGTGCCAGGTGACAAATGGAAATCCACAATGGTGATCCGTGAGGAAGTAGCAGAAATGCGCACTCACCAGGAGGCGGATATATATAAGCAGTATATATCAAAAGCTCATGGATCCTCGGTCAAGAAGAAACAGGTGGATTTCCATTTGTCACCTGGCACGTTTATATGAACTGGACTTACAGTGGACAATTTTCAGATTTATTACTTAGCACTGCACTTTTATTTATATTATTATGTTTATGGTTTATGGCAGCTCTTCTCAACCTTTTTAACCCAGAGGAACCCTTGAAATAATTTTCAGGTGACAGGGAACTCTTTCAAAAAACTCTTTTTTGGTGTTTAGTGGGATAAATGCCTATTACTGTACATTATTGGTCAGAATGTCACCCTTAGGGCCAAGGCGGACTGACAACTCATGGGGCCCCTAGGCAATAGGGGATCATGGGGCCCCTGTGTCCTCGTCCACACTCAAACCACACCCAAAAAAGCCTATGAAAGGTACGAGAGGCATCTCATGGGGCCCCCTACTGACCCCGGGCCCTCGGGCAGTGCTCGAGTTCCCGAATGGTCAGTCCGCCCCTGCTTAGGGCTCATTCACAATTGTGGCAAATACTTCCGCTCTTCTGGAAATGATCCACGCACAGAACAGTTTTCAGAGGTGTTTGAAAGGCACTGAGGAGGGAATATGTTGACTCCTTACTGCCTGTGAAAACCCCATAAATGCTGCACCACTGCCAGGGGTGGACTGACAACTCATGGGGCCCTCGGGCAATAGGGGATCATGGGGCCCCTGTGTCCTTGCTCACACTCAAACCACACCCAAAAAAGCCTATGGAAGGTATCAGGGGCATCTCATGGGGCCCCCTACTGACCCCGGGCCCTCGGGCAGTGCCCGAGGGCCTGAATGGTCAGTCCGCCCTTGACCACTGCACAGCAACCATTTGCATTGCACGTGGTTGTGGGCCAGTTGCAGGGCAACCCTATTCACTGCAATGGGCCTTGTTAGGCAGGGGGTAGCGCCGGCCTAATGTGACTGGCGTATAATTCCTGACAATTAAACAACTAAAAGGATCATGCTATGTATGCCATTACTCCTAAAGTGCGAAATACTCAGAAAAAGTCAATGATCAATTGTATATACACTTCCCCAGTCTAAAGTGCTTATCTCCTCCATATAAATGCGCATATGTGCAATGATATAACAATGCTCTATATAAATGTGCAATCTTCATGCAGGGAATACCAATCCCCTTTAACCCAATAAACTCTGTTCAAAAAAGCAATCATCATATACAAAAATATATGCATGTGGGGGAGATATAAATCAGAGGCAACCTCTAATAGCATAATACTGTATTTATTCAAATTTATAACCAAGTACAATCCACTTCCAAAATATGAATGCTTGTATCTATACAAGCTAAAAGTGCATTGCTATTTCCTATCACCATCTGTATTCCATGCACCGAAAGTTCGGAAGCGGAAATCCCGTTTACTTGGTGGATTTAGCACTGAGCACTGGGAAAATGCATTTATAATGTTTTGCACAAAAGTCACTTTATTTCACAAACAGATTATTGTGAAACTGGAACCTTTATTTTTCATTGGACATTTTTTACTACTTAATGGACATTTTATTTTTATAAATGATGAGTTGAAATGATATGATGATTGCTTTTTGAACACACAGGGGACTGGTATTCCCTGCATGAGAATTGCACATTTATATAGAGCACTGTTATATGGAGCACTGTTCTATCATATGAACATTTATATTTAGTAGATAAACACTTTAGACCGGGGAAGTGTATATAAAATTGATTATTGGCTTTTCTGGAGTATTGTGCACTTTGGGAGTAATAGCATACATAGCATGATCCTTTTAAGTGTTTAATTAGTATTGAGCGCCACACCAAGCTGATTCCATTATTGATTGCAACTTTTATGGGTTAGTAATCTGGGTGCAGGCAGCTATTAGAATCGTGTGTTTTTTTCCATAGTGCGGAGTTCTAAATACAGCACAGTGTATAATTCCTGTCGTGGCCATGAAGTAAAGCATTATGGCCATGGCATGTGTACACCCCTGGCTGCTGAGTTTTCAGCTAAAGGGTGGGGTGGGGAGTAAAAATGCGATTCAAATGTGTGGTTTTATCATCCCCAACCATAGGTATGAACAAGCCCTTACAGACAGTTAAAAAAAATTGGGCTCATGCAGCTGCCTCTGCCAAGTGGCCTTGACCCCTGTCCTATGCAGGTACCATCAATCAGCCACAGCTCAAAGACCAGTCATTGCTACTTTCCTTCCTTGTACATTGTGATTGGTCTTGTGTCCACCCCTTGTAGCTTTCTGCAGGCAGCCTGTAGTGCCAGGTCCCTCCCACAGCTCTGTTCTCTGCAAAGGCTATATGCAGCACTTTGATGGTGTTAACACAAGGTAATATCTGGGTTTTCAAGAACATTTTTTGGATACAAAGCGGATGTAAATCCTGTGCGCTTATTGGGGAACATATATGAATAACATTTTTTAGTCCAGAGTTCAGCTTCAAGAGTTGCACATGACCACTCTCTTTTCTCAGGATATGGTGGGTGGGCACAGACACAAAATGGACAAACAGATCAATATGCTGTGCTACAAGAATGATGGCCCTCAAGATGAATCCATCCAAATGAGGCTCAGAGTAGACATCTCAATCTTGTCAGTAAAGTTAACTGGAAATATCTACCATATGCACTAAAATGGTCTTGCTGTCCTCTTCAGTTTGGGGAAAACCAATACTGAAAAACAAGCACAGGAAGGAGGTGAACCAGCCTAGTGCATTGCTGTAGTACTCTTTATTAAAAAATGAAAAAATGCCAATATACTCATAAGGGAAATGAGATAAAGTGCATATAACAATACTCGTCACACTACCAGACAAATGTCTATCAGCTAGGGAGACGCTAACATGTTTTAAGGGTGATGCCCTCTTCATTAGAACTCAGAGGAAGAGGGCATCGCCTTTGAAACACATTAGCTGCGACCCAGCTGATGGACACGCGTCTGGAGGTGTGATGAGTATTGTTACAAGCACTTTATCAGGGGCGGACTGACAACTCATGAGGCCCCCGGGCAATAGGGGATCATGGGGCCCCTGTGTCCTTGCCCAAACTCAAAAAAGCCTATGAAAAAGGTACCAGGGGCATCTCATGGGGCCCCCTACTGACCCCGGGCCCTTGGGCAGTGCCCGAGTTTTCCAAATGGTCAGTCCGCCCCTGCACTTTATCTTATTTCCCTTGTGAGTATATTGGAATTGTACATATTTAATAAAGAGTCTTGAAGTAATGCACTAGGCCAGTGGTCGGCAAGCCGCGGCTCGCGAGCCACATGCGGCTCTTTACACGCTTTAATGCGGCTCTTGTGTGCCGGGCGCCCGCTCCCCTCCCTCCTCTCGGGCGGCAGGGACTCTGCAGCGTGATCCAAAAAAAAACAGCCAGGGCAGCGTGCTCAAATGCAATGATTGGCCAGTCTCGCTGCCACTCACATCCTGATAGCCAGTGATTGGCTGTCAGGATGTGTGTAGGCGGGGCAGCGTGACGAACGTGAGAGGAGCTAGGCTCCTCTCACAGTCCGCCCTGAAGACCGGAACGGCGCGGGAACACGGCGAGAGGAACACGCGGAGCAAAGGTAAGTGAATTGACACAGGGGGGACTTGGCTTACTACTTGCTACTTACTACTACTATATGAGGGATGAATTAATATGGGGGATGAATTACTATATGGGGGATGAATTACTATGGGGGATGAATTACTATATGGGGGATTAATTACCATATGGGGGATGAATTACTATATGAGGGATGAATTAATATGGGGGATGAATTACTATATGGGGGATGAATTACTATGGGGGATGAATTACTATATGGGGGATGAATTACTATATTGGGGATGAATTACTATGGGGGATGAATTACTATATGGGGGATGAATTACTATGGGGATGAATTACTATGGGGGATGAATTAATATATGGGGGATGAATTACTATGGGGGATGAATTACTATATGGGGGATGAATTACTATGGGGGATGAATTACTATGGGGGATGAATTACTATATGGGGGATTAATTACTATATGGGGGATGAATTACTATGGGGGATGAATTACTATATGGGGGATGAATTACTATATGGGGGATGAATTACTATGGGGGATGAATTACTATATGGGGGATGAATTACTATATGGGGGATGAATTACTATATGGGGGATGAATTACTATGGGGGATGAATTACTATGGGGGATGAATTACTATATGGGGGATTAATTGCTATATGGGGGATGAATTACTATGGGGGATGAATTACTATATGGGGGATGAATTACTATAAAAACTTATTGAAACTAAAAACAGTGTACCATCCTATGTATTTTCAGTTTTAAAAATGTGGCTCTCAAAATAAATTTCAATCGTGGTTTTGGCGAGATTTGGCTCAGTTGAAAAAAAAGGTTGCCCACCACTGCACTAGGCTGACGCGCCTCCTTCCTGTGCTTGTTTTACAGATGCAACATGGTTCGAACTGATTCCCAGTGATGTCAAAGCACGGAAGTCACATCCAAAAAGATAACAGATAGTGTGGTTTAGGAGAACAAATGCATAAAAGTGCAGCGCTAAAAAGTGTTCTTCAGTATAATAAAATGATAAATAATAAAATTATGTTTAAAATTGGTGACAGTTCATGATAAGGTGCTTGATACAGGAGTTGATGGTGACTTCACATTCCAGTGGTGTGTCAGTAAATAGTAAAAATACGCACTCACCAGATGCATATCTTTAAATATTTATCGCTACTTTTTAGCGCTGCACTTTTATGCATTTGAATTTTAGGAGGTTTTATTTGGTTACCTTTTATGTGCAACAGCTATGTTATTGAGCGCTCACTGATTTTTTATTTATTGGTTTAGGAGAACAGTCAGTCTGCATATTCACAGACCTCCGAGCTTCTAAAATGGAACTGAAACTGTTAAAAGGAAACTTTTGATTTTTGGTTAGTTCTGTTATAGTGGTTGTAAACCCTTACATATACCCAGTGAAGTGACTGGCATCAGGTGATACACAGGGATGAAACAAATCCTCCCATGTAAGTTGTACCCTTCTACCTGCAGTCTTCTATTCTCTATCTGTTCAAAGTGCTGAATGTATAAAGCTTGCCTGAGAGTTCATAAAAAAGGGGACTCAGTGCTCAAATTACACTCTGCAGACTCAATGAGGAGAGCTCTGAGAGCTGATTGGCGGAAAGGGACACACTCCCTTCACACAACACACAACAGAGCTGAGGCTGTCAATCTGCTGGAGCCCCCTCTTCTGGCACCTTTTTTCTCTTGGTGTCAGGAAAACTTGTCAGAAGTGATTCATGCAGATAGCAGAGGAAGGAAGCAGCAGACATAAATCACACTTAGGGGGAGATTTACTAAAACTGGAGTGTGCAAAATCTGGTGCAGCTCTGCATAGAGAGCAATCAGCCTCCAGGTTTTATTGTCAAAGCTTAATTGAAAAAGCTGAAGTTAAAAGCTGATTGGCTACCATGCACAGATAGTTAAAGCAGAGTTTCATTCGTTTTTGTAGCTGCTGACTTTTAATAAATACACACTCACCTGTCCCAGGGTCCAGTGAGGTGCTCACCCATGCTGTCCCTTCTGTCCCTCTTCTCCCCCTGGTGCTGGCATCTCAACTATGGTCACAACTGTGATGTGAAAAAGTGCCAAATGTTGCAGTGGGGGGGAGGGAGGATGTAGACAAGCAGAGCATCCCCTTTTGGGTGGAACTTTGCTTTAATCTCCCACTCTCCCTCTTAATTGAGACAAAAACACACTATAGAAGGATATGCTTTGTTCTTTTTTCATGTCTGAGGTTTACAACCACTTTGAATTTGGTTCTAAAAGTCTATAGATTTGTAGACTAATGTATGCTGGTAAACTAGCAGTGCAAAAAAGGGGGCATAAAATGGGTAGTGGTGCACAGGCTACTGAACTGCATGCTCTGCATTGTGTCTGCAGTCTGCTAAACAGCATCTTGATGTGTCATTGAATGGTGTATTCAGCTGTTTGGTTTTAGCTGCCTTTAGAGGAAACCTGCCTTGAGAGTAACAATTAATAAAAAATGAGTAACTCTGGCGCACAGGAGTAACGTCGTGTAAGGGTGAAAAGGATGAAAATGGTAAAATGTATAAAGTAAAAGATGATAATGGCAATATTGGCATAAAAGTACTTAAAACATGGTATGTAAATGCATTTGGTGTACAATACGTCCTTATTAGAATCTCTCAGGCAATTTGCCTGGAATCTTTTAGCAAAAAAAGACGGGAACCATCCTCGGAGCAAGCCAGCTCTGTATGCAGGGAAAGAAGAAAAGAGAAAGGAGGCGCCCTTTTGAGTGTAGTAATAACACTGTGTTTAATAGCAAAGGATTAAAAACACTCACAAAGGAAGTAATAAAACAAGCTCATCTGTGTATATGAGAGATGACCATTCCTCAAAACGTCCTGCAGGCACCACCGAAGGTTGGTGCAATAGCAGCTGGGCTGATGGAGATGGTGAGAGACACTGTAGTGGTCAATCCTACATCAGCCCAACTGCTATTGCACCAACCACTGGTGGTGCCTGCAGGACGTTTTGATGAAAGGTCATCTGATCTGGGCCAGTGACTCAGAAAATACTAAAGACCAGGGGCGGACTGACAACTCATGGGGCCTCGGGCAATAGGGATTCATGGGGCCCCTGTGTCCTTGCCCAAACTCAAAAAAGCCTATGAAAAAGGTACCAGGGGCATCTCATGGGGCCCCCTACTGACCCCGGGCCCTCGGGCAGTGCCCGAGTTTCCAAATGGTCAGTCCGCCCCTGCTAAAGACATTTATTCAGCAATGCATGGCAACTGCGATATGTCAAAATGCTATTTGTCTGGCAGTCCCTGGCTTCAATTATTTTGGCATGTAGCATTTTTATATTGCATAGTAAAGTTAACCTTTTGTATTAAACTAGAACTAAAGGCAAACCTTCTTTTTTTGGATAGAGGAAAATAAAGTTTTTTCCCATCTGTGTCACATTGAGGAGATTTCCACTTCCTCTCCTATACCCAAAACACGAAGTGAAAGGAAATCCCTCAAAAATAAAGAAAATCCCTCTACCTATTTTTTCATTTTATAGTATTTAAAACTGGAAAAAACAGTTTGATGGACTATTGGGTGAACTTGATGGGTGCTATTTTATTAACTATCTAACTATGTAACTGTACTTGCTTGAAATGTTCAAGACTATTGGCAACCATGTAAAGAGGCCTTAATTTGCCTGCACATAGGGTCACAGGATTTTTAGAGTTCCCATAGAAATCTAATATTCATCTCCCAACCCTATTATGAAATCCGCCAGCATGGTAATATGATCATTATCTTTGTTATTATGCTGGTGGATTTCATTATGGTGCTGGTAGATACTATCATACTGTTAGTTTCTGGGGGATGCTTTTTTAGACTTGGTGATATAATCATGCTACAAGATATCATCACAGTGGGAGATCTTGTCATGTTGTAGTAGATCTTAGTACTGTGCTAGGAGATATTTTATGTTCATAGTTTATATTATCATGTCAGTGAATACTATTATGTTTAGAGATATTATCACACAGGGAGATATTAATATTATGCAGAGTCGTTTTTTATTATTATTGCAAATATTAAAAACAAGGATTTGATTATAGCTGTAGCACACACTCCATCTGCAATGGAGCCCAGAAACACAAGGGACCCAGTGCCATTTGGCTACACAGTGATATATAAAGGTAGTAGTATGATTATATAAATACAATTTGAATAAAGTGATAGTATATTCTGTTCGAAATTTTAGATTCTGGTGCACAAGAGGTATTGGTTTGAGATTAAAGTCATAGAAAGGGGGGCTAATGTTTTCCTATGGGTTCCCATCACACATAGTTATGCCTATACACACTATATATGCATATACTATATATATTATATATAAATATATATATATATATATTTTTTTATGTATATTGGGATCCAATCGTGATAGTGGCTCCCTGTAATTTTGACTGTCTTCACTAACTTACTGTAAAGACTATGAACAGTAATAAAACATGTACAATGTATATAGCAATCATCGGTTTTTACAGTTTATCCATTTTTTTTTGGCATGGTCAACATAACACACACAGTGACTATTTTTCCCATGCAGTCACCCCTACTTTTTTCTTTTCTGCACTTTAGCTAGATGAACAATATTTTTTTCCAGGTCTAACATTAGGGAATTAGAATTCTGAAAGAAGAAGATGGGTTAGAGATTAGATTTTAATGGCTTGTTATTATGAACTGTTGTTTAATTAGAGTGACATTTATGACATGTAGTTGTTGGACTGTATTGTCCAATGCACCTGTAGTAGTTACTGCTAATTTGATAGGAGTGCGTAGAATTCTTAATGTTCCATTAATGTCATTAACTGTCACAACAAACCTAAAACAAATAATTCTAGCTTCCATGGGGTTATCTTAACGTGAAGCATATGCTGTATATACTGTATCTCTCTCTCTCTCTCTCTCTCTCTATCTATCTATCTATCTATGTGTGTGTGCACGTGTATTCTAGTGTCAAGAAATTTAAAGCTGAATTTTCAAAACCAGTTTTACTTACCCTGAAGCTGCTTTGCTTCTTTTTGGCATTCTGTCAGTCGCATACATCTGACATTGACTTATCCCATACAATGCAGGACCAGCAGGCCTGCACTGTACGTAAGAATGCCAAGGGCCTGCTTACAATCCAGAGCGTCAGAGAAAAGGAGATAGTGTTTGCTGTCGGAGGACCGAGGGATAAGATAAGTAAAACTTCTTTTTCAGGTACTCAAAGAGAAAAAATGAGCACTTAAAATTTGCAATGTGGGGGAAAGCGTAATTTTTAAATTTCCCCAGAGGTTCGGCTTTAAATATTTACTGGTCAGCAAACCTAAAACTCAACATATGGTAGGCAAACACATGCAGTTTATTAGTTCCCAAGCATTATTACTAATGTTATGCTTATCAAGTATTTCAATGTGTTGTAATGCTGTTGCTTAAATGACCATGTGTCAAATGACCACAAATGGCAACAGCATTGTGTAAGTAACAGTCAATGCAAAAAGATTATTGAATGGGCTTTTGCTCATAAAAATACTGCTTGCTTCCAGCTGGTATAAAAAAAGCTTCCATTAGATTGTCTTTTGAGGATAGCCAGAAAAGGAGCCATTTCAGGGGGTAATAAAAAGCACATAAAGATTAAATACCGATTTCTGGGAAATAACGTCTTTCAATAGTTAAATGTTCATTTTATACAGAGAAAAAACAATTTCACACCAATACAATATTTATTTTTTGTGAATTGAACATTTTGATGTGAAAGCTGTCATGAGACAAAATAACAAGCACATATGGCTTTGTAAATTGATACGTATATGTCATATGTAATTATAGCTATATACAATGTTCAATCTTCTTTTCTATCCTAGACAAAAGATTTCTATCTCATATTTTCTATTTTATTGTTGTAATTGCAGAGAGATTTAAGGCAAAACTAAAATTTATTATTTCTTAATGCAAACACTTTGAAATTGCAAGTCAAAAATAAGGCTCAATGTAGGGCATATGATTCTATGAGTTCCCTTAGTTTGGTCTCTGCAAGCTGCACAGCTTAGAGGTCATATACCTTTTTTTCAACACCTTCCTATATGTATACCATTATTCACCTACAGTATATTCTCCTATAAGAGGTTGAGACTTTTTCTGCACAGTCCAAAGTGGCTTCTCCCACAGTTCTAACCAGTTCTTCCTTCTCATTTGACTAACAGCAGTAAAAATTGGATAAAAACAGACCAGGAGATAGAGAAAGTTAGGTCATGAATGAAAACGATTCATGGCAGTTTGTTTACAAGTTATCATGTGATCACTATGATTGGACATAGCGATCACATGATACCCAAGACACTCACAGCAGCCAGATACTGAGTGCATTGAGTCCACCGAAGCAACACAGCAGTCAGTGGATCATGCACCAGGAGATGCGCTAGTGCTCATGTGATTAGCAGTGTATGCCACATTGCTGAGCAAATGCATGCTGGCACACCCTCCACTCAGGGCTTGAATAATTCCTTCATACCAAACACGTATTTAATTGTTATGGAGAGAGATCAAATAAGAAAAAAAAACAATTCAAATTCTTTGATAAAAGGTGCAAAGGTATGTCGACCTTAAGCAAACAGAATTGATTTTGACTAGTCAATTGTTTCTATGATAATAAAAGCACTTAGATACTGTAGATATTTACTTGTCGTGGAACTTTACCTTATATCAACCTCATGTTTATTAAAATCACTTTCTTTGTAATGAGAAAAAAAGTTGCGCTAAGCCAGACATACAGTTTTGTGATAGTTTGACTGACAATCCCTCAGTCATGCAACACTGTACCCAAATTGATTTTATATCATTCTTTTGAGATAGAAATAACTTTGTTTTGGTGGGATTTAATAACCATTGTTTTTTTTTTACTATATAAAGGTAAAAAGACAGACAATAAAAAAGTTAACGTTTCTGTTATAAAATATATCAATAAATAATCTTTTTTCATACATTTAGGCCAAAATATATTCTGCTACATTTCTTTGGTAAAAAGGTAAAAAGGAAATCAAAATAGGTGTATAATAAGTGTATAATTAGTCTGGGTGAAAGCTAGAGTCTAGAAACTATGGTATCTATATCTTTGAAATTTATGAATCCTAATTTTCTAAATACCTATCGCTTGTCCTTAGGCCCTAGAATGCCAGAATAGCACAAACACCCCCAAAATGACCCCTTTTGGAAAGTAGACACACCAAAGCATTTAGTAAGAGCCAAGATGAGTATTTTGATATCTCATTTTTACCACAATTTTTTAGGAAAGTAAATTAAACTGGATTTTTTTTTAATACAAAGTTGTCATTTTAATAAGATATTTCTCACACACAACATGGGTATATTTAGAAGAAGCAGAACATGCAGTTTTGGACTCTGAGTATGAAGATAGCACCTGTGAGACTTTTGCAGCCTAGCTACAAAGAGTAGCCTAAAATCCAAGGAGTGCCTTCAGGCCTTCCAGGCGCATAAGTCACACATTAGATTTCGTTACTTCCACTGAACTTCCAGAACAGTAAAAATAATTGCTAAATGGCCACAGTTAGGAAAGCAGACACTTCAAGGTATTTGCTAAGAGGCATGATGGTTCTTTTGAAGATTTTATTTTTTGGCACATGTTTTAAAAAAATGAAGTAAGAAAATGACAATGTATTTTTTACACAAGTTGTTACTTTTTAAAGATATTTATCACACACAGCATGGGCATACTTAGAATTGCACCCTAAAACACATTCTGCTATGCCTTTTGAGTATGGGGATACCACATGTGTGAGACTTTTTCACAGTCTAACTACACAGAGGGGACCACATTCCAAGGAGTTCCTTCTGGCTTTCAAGGACCATAAATTGAGCATCTTATTGCCTTACCACCTTACACATTTTTGAAGGCCCTGAAATACCAGGACAGTGGAAACACTTGCAAAATGACCACATTTTGGAAAGCAGACACATACAAAGCATTGGAGCTAGCTGATCAGCAAACTGGAAATACTGGCACTGGATGTGATAAGTAAGCTGAAAACACTGGCTCTGGATGTGATAAGTAAACTGGAAATGCTGGCTCCGGCTGTGATAAGTAAACTGGAAACAATGGCATTGGCTGTGATCAAAAACACTAGCAGTGATTGTGATGAGCAAACTAGAAACACCAGCATTGACTGTGATCATCAAAATATCAATATTTGTGCTGGTTGGTTGTGGTCAGAAACTCATGCTAGAAACACTGACACTTTCTATAATTTCTGCTAATTGGAAACACAGGAACAGGGTATGATCAGCAGACTGGAATCACTGGTTTTGGTCAGAAAATTGGAAACATTTGCACTTGACTTGACACTGGTGCATGATATCAGCAACATTGGCACTAGCTGTGATCCAAAAAATTAGATAACTGACACTTGCTGCACTTAGGTACTTTTGACACTAGATATATTGAAGTACTGGCACTGACTTTAATCAGGCACCATGATTTTAATCAGATCACTAGAATACTGTTAGTGCACTAGAACATTGTCTTTGATAAGCACTTATCTCTACTTCTCCCCCTTCAATGTACAATAGCATTGAGTATTTTGACCATGCCATGTCCCCAATTGGAAGCATTTAATAAAATCGGTTTGAAATTAAACTTTTGCTTCCTCCCCTGCACCTCTTACAAAGGCTCTGTGTGTGTGAGAGTAAGGGGAGAGCTGGTTACTCAATAGTCACAGCAATCACAAGGTACAGAGCCAATTTTATTGGCTGTACTGTCTGCTTGTGGTCAACACTATACCTGCTGCTGCACGCAAGGTCCAGCACCCAGCCTGCATCCTGGTCACTATCATACCTGCCTGCTGCCGCATCCATGCTCCTGTGTCCAGTCCCAGTCTGCATCCTGATTGCCGCCATACCTGCCTGCTGCTGCACCTACGTTCCTGCATCCGCACTGGGCCTGCATCCAGATCTCCTGGGTCTTCACCTACCTGCCACCAGCTCCAGACCTACCCGGCACTCGTGCCACTCCTGACTCTGCGCCCTCTGTTCCCATTATCAGGGGCTCCGAGCAGGAGTCGTAAGAGGACGCCTTCTCTCGACGTCAGGCTCCCCATCCAGGTACCTGACACTACTTGACCTCTCTGCAGCTTTTGATACGGTTGACCATCCCCTCCTCCTCAAAAAACTCCACTCTCTTGGGCTCCGAGACTCTGCTCTCTCCTGGTTCTCCTCCTACCTATCGCAGCGCTGCTTCAGCGTTACCTATAACTCTGCCTCCTCCTCTTCACTCCCTCTTTCTGTAGGGGTCCCTCAAGGTTCTGTCCTTGGACCCCGTCTCTTCTCCATCTACACCTTCTCCCTTGGTCACTTGATAAACTCCCATGGCTTTAAGTACCATCTCTATGCTGATGACACACAAATCTATCTTTCTACCCCTCACCTCACCCCTTCAGTCTCCTCTCGCATCACTAACCTACTAAGTGACATATCGGCATGGATGTCACTCCACTTCCTCAAACTCAATCTTTCCAAAACTGAGCTCTTAGTATTCTCCCCAGCCCGTGCCCCCTCCCCTGACTTCTCCATCAAAATCAAGAACACAATCATCAGTCCCTCCCCTCATGCCATAGTACTAGGTGTTATCCTAGACTCCCATCTGTCCTTTCAGTCCCAAATCCAATCGCTGTCCAAATCTTGTAGACTTCACCTCCGCAATATCTCCAAGATACGCCTGTTCTTAACCTCAGAAACTACTAAGCAACTTATTCACTCCCTTGTTATATCTTGCCTTGACAATTGTAACTCCCTCCTCATTGGCCTACCTAATTGTAGGCTATCCCCTCTTCAATTGATTATGAATGCTGCTGCCAGACTCATCCACCTTACTAACTATTCTGTATCAGCCACCCCTTTCTGCCAATCCCTCCACTGGCTTCCTGTTGCCCAACGGATAAAATTCAAAGCATTAACAATAACATATAAAGCCATTTATAACTCTGCCCCAAATTACATCACCGATCTTGTCTCCAAATATCACCCAAACCGTACTCTTCGCTCCTCGCATGACCTCCTGCTCTCTAGCTCCCTTGTCTCCTCCTCCCATGTTCATCTCCAGGACTTCTCCAGAGCTTCCCCCATCCTCTGGAACTCTCTACCCCAATTTATCAGACTATCGCCTATCTGCTCACTTTTAGGTGATCTCTGAAAACATATCTCTTCAGGGAAGCCTATCCTGCCCTCAGCTAATAATGGAATCTTTTACTCCTCCTACCAGTCCATCCCCCACAGTTACTACCTTTTGTACCACTAGCCCCTCCCTCCTAGATTGTAAACTCCGAGGATCAGGCCCTCCTATCCCTCTTGTATTGAACTGCATTGTTGCTGTATTTTCTCCCTTTATATTGTAAAGCTCTGAGCAAACTGTTGATGCTATATAAATCCTGAATAATAATAATCAACCAGTCTTATATTGAAGCCTTTCTTACCTTTTTTACTCAAGAGGAACCTTTGAAATTATTTTTTGGTCTAAGGAAGCCCTTGCTAAAATCCATTCATTGGGGAACAATGGGAAGAATGCCCTTTACCTTGGTGGTCTGCACCCATTACAGAGGTTATCACAATGCCACCCTTTTTGATCCTTAGCTAAAGAGATCATTGGCATCGTGTTGCTGACTCTGCCATGTGACACTGGCTACATACAGTAACTTTAAAGGCACCATCAGATGGGAGGTTAATCAGCCAAAGCTCATGGAACCCTCCAACCTCTGGAGAAGCCATGGCTGAGAATGGCTGCTCTGTTGTGTAAACAATGGTATTGAACAAGAGTTAACCACATATGTTAACCACTTCAAGCCCGGACACTTTTACCCCCTTCCTGTCCAGGCCAATTTTCAGCTTTCAGTGCTATCACACTTTGAAAGACAATTGTGCGATCATGCAACACTGTACCCATATGAATTTTTTTAGCATTTGTTTGAGACAGATACAACTTTATTTTGGTGGTATTTATTCACCACTGGGATTTTATTTTTTTTTGCTATATAAATGAAAATGTCCAAAAATTAAAAAAAAAAGTATTTTTCTCATATAATTTTGCAAATAAATAGTATTTCTTTATAAATCTTGCCAAAATGTATTCAATTATCTTTTTAGTAAAAAAAAAAAACCTAAATTAGTGTATAACCAAAAATGATAATTTTTCTAAAGGTTTTTTTACATTTCTATTTTTTTTTATATTATTATTATTATTATAATTAGTATTTATTTAACATACCATCACCCTAGCAGTACAGTGTCACCATAGTGATACTGTACTACTTGTGGGGGGTGATGAAGGTTTTTTTTTACTCTGATTGCTTTTACACCCATAAAGGCTGTAAAAGCAATCATTTAACCTTCTCTCTGGCTGCATTCTTGCAGCCATTGAGAAATACTGTGTGAGCTGTGATTGGTCACAGCTTGTCACATGGTACAAGGCTGTTGTGAATAGCCTTGTACTATGTGATCTCTGTGATCATTCACAGATTTCACACGTAGTAAGCAATGATATCAGAAGTGACATCTTGCTTAGTACTCTTCATGTGATCACTGATTGGCCAATCAGTGATCACATGATCGGGACCTCACATAGAGGTCCGGTACAATGATCGGTGTTCCACTGTGTCCTCCAGACACAGCGGGCACCGGGTCGCGGTGCTGAGCACTCCCAAGGAGCCCGCAGGGAGGACGTTTATAAATGGCCACCCACCCCTGCACTGCTCCCGCCCGGCCGTTTATATACATGGGACGGATGGGAAGTGGTTAAATACTGTATAAATTTGTTTCATTGTTTGGAATTTTTCCTTTTTTAATTTTGTATGCATAAAAAGTGATTACACTGTACTGTCCTTTATGTGTGAACACGTTGCCAACATGTTTTACATGAATAAGAGTAAAAAAAAAAAAAGATAGCCCTATAATTTGCCTAATTAAATTGGACATTTTTAGAGCTGTAACCCCCTTACAACTGATAAATTAAGGCTTCTTTCTGTATATCACGCTATATACACACTCACACCTTTCCATCTGGCTGACTATACCTAAAATGTTTAATTTATCAGCCAATTACTTCCCTGCACATCTAGTGTAATTACCTTGATAAAACTAAAAAGACTTCTAGTTATATTAGTGAGGGTATAATCAAACACATTTCTGTCAGAGAATCCTGCAATGACGGGTCTTGCCTTCTCTGTCTGCATCCAGTTTAAAACACTAAACTATCAATTAAGCAATTAGAATGCACATGTGCATACCTCTAACTCCAATGATATATCTTACAGCAAGATCCTTAAGTCGAGATTCCATGACATGCTACATCTTGTGAAAAGTGCCCAACTGGGATGATTCAGTCACAGCACTATTTTAAATAACGTTTCATTACCAAATAATTACACATGTGGTGATTCCCTAAGATTACCGACAAATTAAAGATGTGATTCACATACCAAATGAATGAACTAAAGGAAATAAGATTTGTTCATTTTCAAATACAATGATAAATATGTGCCTAAAATCCCAATCTTCTACAGAACATATGGTTTATTATGGGTTAATGTTGGGAAAAGTAAAGGTAATGTATAATAATTAAATACATATTTTCTTTCTTTCTTTCTTTTGGTCAGCAAATAAATGTTTTAAAGATATATTTTTAGTCAGGCAAATGTATCATGTAAAACTGAATGACACCCTTATCAGATAGTTTAATTTGAACTTTTTATTAGGCAAATCCAGACAGAAAACAGGCTGCTACTGCTGTGCCATCTCTTTAGATAATCCATAGTGCTCTGGTAATCCTTTATCATTCATTAATGTATTTATATAAAACTAAGACTGTATACGTATACAATTGGCTGCAGTGTCCTGACATCCACCCATGGATTACATGGGTGTGTAAATAAAAAACATGGCATTACTCAGGGAGTCATTGATCAAAGCTAAAAAGAATGTACAGTTCACAGCCTGAATTTTAGGAGAAGGCAAGGACTCTGAAAGAGAAGTATGGCCAAAGCTTTTTTGGTCGTATTCTCTTGTGGGTTACAGGAGTGCATTATTTCTACACTCCTGTGACCAAGATTCAGCTGACAGCAGGCTAAAGACCACAATCAGCTAAAGTCCACTGTTGTCTTCCATCACAGAGCCCTTTGTGGCTCGGGAAGGTCAGGATCCAGCCAGATGCCAGAATAGGAGCTGCTCAGTGCTGACAGCCTGAGCTAGCCTCTCTGCCCCCTTTCCAGGCCAGTGCTACAGTAAGCACTGGAGAGGCAGAATCATGTGATCACTTGGTCTTATAGCCGGCAGCGGTAGATGCTGCAGCTTCATAGGTAAGTATGTATGTTTTCTTATTTTAATTTTCTACACTTCTCCTTTAAACACTGCATAAGTACATAAGTCAGGACCCCATCCACTAGAAAAAGAATGTAAAAAGGGAGCGTGGTGTTGGTCTTGAATTGATACAAATATTGGCTATGTACGTGTGTTAAGTGTTTGTTAATTACAGTCTACATTGATCATATAGATAGGGAGCCATTATTTACAATGCTCCCTGCATGAGACGGTGAAGTACATAAGCCATAAAAAGCAAAAATGTGACAACTAAAGAAGACCATGTCCAAATTCTGCCCATCTGTTTCAAAGCAAACTAGTGAATAAATAAAACTCAACCCACATCCACCGTAATCTAGGTACCTACTGGCACCTAATCCTACCTTTACCACAGCTTGGTCTAAATGGGTCAAACTCTTTGCTGCTGATAGTCAACAATCATCTAATTAGCAGCACATTGATTTCGGTTTGCTGCAAATGATGTGACTGCCAACAAGTAGTTAAATCATTCAACACCAATAGATTTAATTGTCTGTGTAGCCCTAGGCCTACAAGCAATGTCAAGATTAGTATATAATTTAGCATATAACTTTAGCTGCCACTGTGTCAGAATCTACCAATCATTTTCCCAAACTGATTTTTCCAAAGTTAGCCTTTGTATGCATTCTTTCCTCATGTGCACCTTTTAGATTGCCTGGATTTTTAAAAGGTTTACTTTGAGCTCTAATAAAACTGCATAAACTGCCCTCCCATAAATGACTTAAATTCCAAAAGTAATTACTGTATAAAATGTTCACAGTCTGTAATATTTGTAACAAATATCACCCCAATCATAATCTCTCATGTGATGTTTAGCCATCAATGTTTTCCTATTCAAAAGTCTATATTGAACTAGCAATGCAATTTCGCATCTTTAATACCAACACACTTTTTAGAATGTCTTCGAGAAGCAGTGATGAAACTTGAACCTGTGAAATCCTTTTATTTCATTTCATCGCATGTGAATATATTCTCAATTCTATAATTATGCTGATTTCAATTGGGCCGCTTGTTGTGAATGAGTTAAATTATGCTCACACAAGACTAAGCTCTCACATGTAGTCGAGCCTCAAGGGCTCGTTAGCAAGAAGTTTAATGACTTGTCAGCAACTTTCTCAACTGAAATTAGGGTATTGCAAATGAAATAATTGACGACAAAGAGTTAAATCTCTTGCTAGGAAGAATAATCTTTTTTATTAGCACTGTGCCACTGAGATTTGTAACCAGTAGTTGATGTATCACAATATATGACATAAATGAACACAGGGACTTTATACAAGCCATGAGCAGTCATGGTATGAAATCAGTCAACATAATTTCATAAGCTTGTGTCTAATATGCATTGAAAGTCTCCATTCTCAGTTAAGCGTGTATGACAAGATTATAGTGTGTATACTGGATTGATGTGGCTGTTTAGCAGAGACATGGAATGTTCAGGTAGTGTCTCTATAAGCTGTGTCATTTTATCTTTGCTACGCATTAGAAATTCAGGCTCATTTAATGAGGTAGTGCAAGGTGCTATGATTGCACTATAGCAACCAGTGAATGGCTACCTTTTTCAGCATATTATTACAGCGACCTTACATCCGATAGGATAAAATGAAATACAATACTTTGCTTCCTACTAAACAACACTCTATATATACCATTGCTGCCTTGCAATTCTCTATCTGTTGAATCAATGTAACATCTATTTTTATTTTTATTGTTTTCCTGTTTGTTTGGACTGCCTTTCACACTAACTATGCTGGTTAATCCAGTTGCTTTAATATCAGGCAGTATGCACTGTAAAGGTATTTTAACCAATTCAATACTGGGCATTTTACCCCCTTCCTGCCCAGGCCGTTTTTCAGGTTTCAGCGCTCTCACACTTTGAATGACAATTGTGTGGTCATATAACATTGTACCCAAACTAAAATTTTATCATTTTCTTCACACAACTAGAGATTTCTTTTGGTGGTATTTAATCACCACCAGGGTTTTTATTTTTTGCTAAATTAACAAAAAAAGACTGAAAATTTTGAAAAAGAAAACACGTTTTTCTTTGTTTCTGTTATAAACGTTTGCAAATAAATAATTGTTCTTCATAAATTTAGGCCAAGATGTATTCTGCTACATGTCTTTGGTGAAAATAACCCAAATTAGGATGTATTATTTAGTCTGTAGGAAAGTTATAGAGTCCACAAACTATGGTATAGATCTGAATATTGATCAATCCTGAAGTACTGACAGCCAATCTAATTTCTTGAGGTCCAAGAATGTCAGAACAGTACAGATATCCCCCAAATGACCCCTTTTTGCAAAGTAGACAGTCCGACGTACTTCATAAGAGGCATGGCGAGTTTTTTGAAGTTGTATTTTTTTGTCATAATTTTTCGGAAAATGAAAAAATAAAAAAAATTATTTTCACTATTTTTTTACATACTGTCACCAGTGCAGTACAGCGTCATCATATAACTGGCATGGCAGTGATCAGGGACACTGACTGGTGATAGTGTGAAAAAAAATATATATTTATATATAAATTTTTTTATTATTTTAAATTTTTTATTACTTTTTTTTCTTTTTTTTAAGATTTTTTTTTCATATTTCACTATGTCCAAAGTAGTACAATGTTACCATAGAAACATTGTACTACTTTGGGGAAGTGATCAGTATTCTTTTTTTTTTTACACAATTTGCTTATAGCAAAGAATTACTTTGCTATAAGCAAGCATTTACCTGAATGACATCGATTCATTCAGGGTTTTTTTTTTTTTTGTGCTTAGCTGTGATTTGGCCACAGCTAATCACATGACATGTGCATGTGATTAGCTGTGACCATTCACAGCTAGACACTAGTATACAATGGATGGCATGAATGAAGCCATCCATTGTATACAACTGTCATGTGACCTGCTGTGATTGGTCACAGCAGGTCACATAGTACCAGCAACGGGACCGATACTCTGATTTGTCATCGGCCGTGTCCGAGGTACACTGCCGGTGACAGATCGTGCCGCTGCGCGGCTCTGCAAGAGCGCGAACTGCGCATGTGTGGGAGTACGCCATATGGCGGCCTCCCGGAAAGCTAGTGCATTTTTCCAGACGCCATACGGCTATTGGCCGGGCATCAAATGGTTAATAATTTTTTTTCTGTTTTTGGTGAGCCATTGCCAAATGAAAGGCAGGACCTGATTTATACTTATTTCTTTCAAGGCAAATGCCATGCACCATCCCTAAAGTTTTTGTGTTCATTTTTGCTGTTTTCCCTAAAATCCCCTATGCCAACAAAGATGATCATATTATGGACTGAGCAAGAATATACTGTACATATTAGAACCAAGGCAGGATTTATGATAATTTAATACTCAAAATACCATTGCTGGAGACTTTTCTGGACTTTTTAGGTAGTCACATGATCACAGCAACATAAACAGTTAAAATTTGTATGTGTTTAATCATTGCATCTTCTTTAAAAACATACAAATGATACATCCCGTTTAGTTATTAACACTTAATCGTTTTCTCAACCATAATATTCTGCAACAAGACTATAATCGCTTAGCCCAGCAAGAGAGTGGTTGGGTACCATCACTAGTAGCCCTGCAGCTGTAGGCCATGGTCTACATTGCTTGTCATGCATCTGGTTCACCTTGTAAAGATATGTGTTTGCTAAAAGATTAACTGATAATTTAAAGCGTAGCTCCAGTCTCCTCCCAAAAAATTACATGTCAGCAGCTACAAATACTGTAGCTGCTGACTTTAAATATAAAGACACTTACCTGTCTAGGGATCCAGCGATGTTCTCACCCGAGGCGATTCTTTGCCACCTTAAGTAAAGGAAACTGCCAGTGAAGCCTTGCGGCTTCACAGGTTTCCTACTGCGCATGTGTGAAATGTGCTGTGCTTTGTGAATGGTCCAGCTGCAGTGGAAGGAGGGGGGCCAAACTTCCGTCTTAGATCACCATGGCCACATCTGACCAGAAATGGGAGTGGGTACCTGTCAAAACCGGTTACCTGCTCCTCCCAAAAAAGTGCCAAATGTGACAGTGGAAGGGGATGCAAACACATGGAACATCCCCTATTTGGGTTAAATTCTGCTTTAAAATTAAAATTACAATTACTGGAAACTTTTCTGTCCTTTTATGTAGTGGTTTGATCACAGCAACATAAACTGTTACAATCCTTATGTGTTTATTATTATTATTATTATTATTATTACTACGAGTTTATATAGCGCCAAAGGGTTTGCTCAGCGCTGTACAATGGGGGGGGACAATACATGGCACAGTACAACAAAGACAGACAGCGTACGAGGGGTAAGAGGGCCCTACTCTTACGAGCTTACAATCTAGGAGGGAGGGGGTAAAGGTACAGTAGGAAGTGGCTGGGGGGGATGAAGTGGTAGGAGGAATGAGGGAGGATGGCCGTTAGGTGAGGGTGGGGTAGGCTTCCCTGAAGAGATGGGTTTTGAGGGAGCGCCTGAATGTGAATAGAGAAGGAGACAGTCTGATGGATTGGGGCAGTGAGTTCCAGAGGATGGGGGAGGACCTGGAGAAGTCCTGCAGTCGTGCATGGGAGGAGGAGACCAGGGAGCAGGATAGAAGGAGGTCCTGTGAGGAGCGAAGGGTACGGGTAGGGTGGTACCTGGTGATCAGATTGGTGAGGTAGTCAGGGGCAGTGTTGTGAACGGCTTTGTAGGTCAGGGTAAGGAGTTTAAATTTGATGCGTTGGGCAATCGGGAGCCAGTGGAGGGAGAGGCAGAGGGGGGTGGCAGAGGTGGAGCGGGTGGTAAGGTGGATGAGTCTGGCAGCTGAGTTCAGGATGGTCTGGAGCGGGGAGAGCCTGCACTTGGGTAGGCCAGTGAGGAGGGAGTTGCAGTAGTCGAGGCGTGAGATGATGAGGGAGTGTACTAGAAGTTTGGTGGTGTCTGGGGTGAGGAAGGAGCGGATCTTGGCAATGTTGCGAAGATGGAGCCTGCATGTGTTTGTGAGTGATTTGACATGCGGTTGGAGGGAGAGGTTCGCGTCAAGAATGACGCCAAGGACTTTGGCTTGCGGGGCGGAAGTGATAGTGGAGTTGTTGGTGATGATGGATAGGATGGGGGGGGGGGGGTGTGGGCAGGGGGAAAGTGTTTATTCCTCGCATCCTTTTTACAACATATAAATTATACATTCTGCTTAGTTATACACATTTAATAGTTTCTTTCAACCATAATATTCTGCAACAAGACTATAATCACTTAGCCTACCAAAAGTATGGTTGGGCGCCATCACTAGCAGCCTTGCAATCATAGGCCATGGTCTAGATAGTATATCCGTGCATCTGGTCCAGCCTGTAAAGAGGCATGTTCCCTAGATTACAATTGGTAACTGAAGATGTCAAATTAGCAGTGGTGTTATGACTAGAGAATCACACTTTCACACTTTTGTAGTTTGCTCTCAATAGTCAAGGGCATTTTAATGGCTACATAGCTAGATTAAATAATGTGTATACTGTATATGGTGTTCATCTTGAGGTGGGTGGAACATGCCACACTGTTATGTTGAGTAAAAAATTTACATGGCAGCATCTATGATCATCGTAAAGAAGGTACTCTTACCTCAACCTATCTGTACTTCAGTGAGCTGAAGGTTTCACCTATCCTCTGCCTTGGGAATTATATTAAGGTCAGGGTCAGTTTAAAATCACTTATCCAGTTACTGTATAGAATAAACAGAGATATTGTGCTCTTTACTGTTTTAAGAGATCTAACATATGCATTTCATTATATATGCAGTGGTTCTAGGCACAAATTTTTCATGTCACAGCCACTACGACTATCCCCTGTGTGGCATCTCTATAATGAGGACATATTATTAGCCTCGTAGTTGGTGGTATGAGACCTCAGCACAGCAGAAAGCATTTTTAACAAAAATTACCATTTAAGCTGTTTATTTTAGCCCTGTAACTTTAAACATGATTGATTCACATTTGTTTCAGGCCAATTACAATCTCTAGAAATCACATACCTCAAAGCTATATGCTTCTAATTAAAAAAAACAAAACAAAACAAAATAAAAAAACACGCTTAAAATCTCTTAAGAGCAACTCATTTTTTTCTCATGGCCTTTGGTACTGAGAACTTGGCAGATGTTGTTGGATGGTGCGCTGATGAGAGAAGACTGGTGCTTTTTTACTTGAGTATATTGAATTTATAAATTTTCTCAGCTGTTTAACATCATGTGGAATGTGGTTATATGTCCTGAATCCCCCAACCTTTACTGTTCTCTGGTTCTTCAGCTGGTTGGAAAACTTCAGCTGTTCAGAAATAGGTGAGTAGCATGCGTCTACTGATATTTTTTGGTTCACAGATATACTGTACATACAGTACATTATACATATATTAAAAAGCTATTGGCATATCTAAAGGTGGCCATACACAGGATGAATATATTTTCTCTGCATATTTGGTGATGTCCTCATTACTCTCAATGAGACATTAATTGGGAGTATGAGGCCATCTTTATTTATATCTTACTTAACAGTAGAGCTGAACAGAATATCAGACATTTCCACTCCACCAATTATAAGTAACCCCAACATCAGCCTCTTACAGTCCACTCTAACAGTGTCATGGATAACACTTTTATCATGGAGTAATCAGCATATAATGGGGTTATTATGTGTTTCATTACCTAGTTTTAACTCCTTCATGACTGAGGGTAAAACAAACCATAACGTCCAGATCCAATTTTGCAACTTTGACACGTGTTAGTAAAATGGTCCAAAATAGTAATAGTTTGTATCTGTAGTAGGGCCCAAAAACATTTTTTTTATTCTACCTAAAACACATTGACACTAACAATAACTGACACAGATACTCATTTTAAAAATCCTACCTAAAATATACTGACTCTGACCATAATTATTTTTTTAAATTTTTTTTACATACTTTTATTTTTTTACATCTTTCTCTCCTGCAAGGAGATAAACATACAGTACAATCTATCTTTCTTTCTAATCAGAAGAGAAAGAAAACACATGGGTGGGCTGCACAGTGACTGATCACTGTAATTGCCAATCAGCGGTGAATTCCAGGTCCAATTTGTTAGTACAAGACCCCCGCTCTGTGCTTAGAGTGCGCTATGCAGCTCGCTCCAAGCATAAAAACAGGTACACATATATACAGTGCCCAAGTTTAAAGCCCACCTCCTGAACACCGCATATATGTGTTGCTGTATCATGGGGTTAAAGAGACACCCCCACCAAAAAAGTAAACACACATGGCTCTCTAATATAAAGGTTAAATACTTACCTTTACAGACTCTCTTACATGGTTAGGTAGTTTGATTGTTAATATCTAACAATTCTCATAGCCCTGTATAATCTGCTTTCTGAGGAAGACATACAAAAGTTTTTTTAAATTTTCGACACTCAGCTAGTACCTTGGCACATTTTAACTGCTCTAACAGTAAAGAACTCATTCTGCCCTCTAAGTTTAAACCTCCTTTCTTCTAACCTCAGATTGAGATTGAGTCTTTCCTGAGGATTGTTGACAAAAACTGGACTGCATACTCAAGGTGAGCTTGAACCAGTGTTTTGTAAAGGAGTAGAATTATTGATTTATCTGTTTAATATATGCCATTTTTAATGCTTGACTTTATTTTATTAGCTTTGTAAGCTGTGGCTGCGGACTGCATGCTACTGCTAAGTTATTGATCTACAAGCAGGGGCGGACTGACAACTCATGGGTCCCCCGGGCAATAGGGGATCATGGGGCCCCTGTGTCCTTTCCCAAACTCAAAAAAGCCTATGAAAAAGGTACCAGGGGCATCTCATGGGGCCCCCTACTGACCCTGGGCCCTCGGGCAGTGCCCGAGTTTCCAAATGGTCAGTCCGCCCCTGTTTACAAGCACCCCAGATCATTTTCAATCATTGCCCCTCCTAGTGTGTAGTTTGCATATGTATTTTTTGCATTTCTCTATATTGCTATTGGCCTTCACTTTCTTGCAGAGCTACAGCTTCAGTTGAGAATCTTCATCCTCCAATACTTTGCTAATGACATAGTGACAGGGGAGGGAGAGGGCATACAGTGGGGGAGTGTAGGTATCCAACACACCTGGAAGTGTTGGATGCTGAAAACTGGTGGTGGTGGCTCTAGGTCTGCAAAAGAGGGACGAAGGTAAGTGTCATATCTATATTTTACAAAGCATTATTTTCTTATTTTTTAGGCAGTAAGTTAGTTATGTCTTTAATCTGTCTAGGTAATTGAAGTATGTACACCATACAATGCTAGGCTGGAAACTCTGGCCATTCGTGTTAATGACTTTACAGATTTCCCATAGGCTGCATTTGGCTTTAGTTCTATGACTGATTACCAGTTACTTCATTTTAAAACCTATACACAAACTATAGTTGGTGGAAAGCTAACATATAAAAAAGGAAAAGGTGGCACACATTCAGCTGTATGGCATTTCAGTTTTGTTTCTGTTTTCTGAACAAAATCGAAGGGATTATTTAAAAGAATGTCCAGTTTATGTAATTTTATTTTAGAATTATCTTAAAATGCCAAAACTAAAATTCTGAATTATATGTGCTTCAAGTAAAAGTAGCTATACAATGTAAAACTAATTAAACAGCAGTGACCCATTTGTTAAAGTTATATTTAACCTTAGGATCTACCATGCTTGAGTCTAGTTAGTTCTAGCTTAGGGAATCTTTTAAGCTTTGCAGCAAGAAATGCTCTGAGGCGATAAAAGCCACTATCTGCCACCAAAGAATATTATGTTGTAATAAAGTTGTAATAGATCACATCAAAATTGTATGGACAGCACTGTGTTTATCATTCAAGTAACCCATGCTCTTGGGAACAGGTATACACATAGGTGGAGGTAGATATCTTGGGATGGCTGCTGTATAACATGTTTCACCTAAACTATCAGCCATTAAAAACATGTTCAAATGGAGGTGTGAATTATTTAAATAGAGTGAAAACATAAAAGAAAATAACTACTACTAAAAAAAGTGAAATCCGTTTTGTAACACTAACACAAAGTTCAATGCACATAGGGTAATCCAAGGGTAAAAAAATCCTCTTAATATTTTAGTCTCTGATAGTAGAAAGTAGCATACTGCCCACAGCCTTATGACCATAAGGCCCATGTCATTAAAAACCTACCCTAACGGTGAATTATGTCAATCTTAGCTAACTTTTTAAATGCATTTATGTTCAGCTTGTTAAAAGTCTGTTTTTAGCCAAATGATTAAAATTCTGAACAAGAAATGCCAATTTGAAACTCCATTATGTGATTAAGCCAAGTTATTAATGAAGATACGAGACAAAAACATCAGAACTCTATCACTTTTCATATCCCAGAGAGAAACATCGACATTAGTAACTGCTGCTTCTGTGGCTCAGGAATAAAATCCTCTGAATATTACAGGTCATTTTTTTATTTTCAGTTAAAAAGAAAAAAAAAATAAAGGTTCCAAAAAAAATGGAATTGGAGGTTATGAGAAACTAGCCATTGAGCATTTTATTAAGATAATGCATAAAAGCTTTCATAAAGATTGATAAGTTAATTAAATTTAGAAAGTTGTTTTATTCACACAGTTTAAAACTTAATGGAAAAATCTTACTAGGCAGTAATGAAGGGTAGTACTTGTCCACGGGTAGGTGTTTGGTTCAGCAATGGTCATACTTTAGACATCCTGTGAAAGGCCAGTTCACTTATAGGCCTGCCCAATCTCAAATTCAGCTAGTACTATAAAGTGTATTGAAGTCACTATGGAGTTTGAGGTCTAATTTTGGTAGTAGTATTATTAAATTAATTTTCATATACTACATATTTTACATGCTGACAAGGCTTCCTTAGTGTATGGAAAGCATTCTGTATCATACTTAATTAACACTATTACAGCAGTGTAATCATTTAAAGCCCATTGGGGTTGTCACTCCTTTTATACAGTAGTTCTGTACCCAACATACTATGATTAGTGACTGATTTTACTTTAAATGTTTTGAAATAATAACCGCTTACTTCTTACTAGCTGCCTCTCTAGTGCTCTGCTCTGGTAGACCTGAGTAACTGAAACAACCTACAGTACAAGTCATGGGTGCACCCAAAACATACACAAGAGCACCCCACAGCAAATGGTGGGTGTGGCTAAATTGAGAGTGGACAAGTCTTAAAGGGGCATTAAATACCAGGAGTGTACTACATGCAGAATGCAGAGTTCAAGAGGGCGCTACCTACAGAGTGCAGGGTTCGAAGTGATCTATGTACAGAGTGCAGGGTTCAGGAGTGCGCTATGTACAGAGTACAGGGCTAAGGACTGCACTACGTACAGAGTGCAGGGTTCAGCAGTGCTCTACGTACAGAGTACAGGGTTCAGGAGTGCTCTACGTACAGAGTGCAGGGTTCAGAAGTGCTCTACGTACAGAGTACAGGGTTCAGGAGTGTGCTACATACAAAGTACAGAGTTAAGGACTGCACTACGTACAGAGTGCAAGGTTCAGCAGTGCTCTATGTACAGAGTACAGGGTTAAGGAGTGCACTTCATACAGAGTACAGGGTTTAGGAGTGTGCTGTGTACAGTACGCAGGGTTCAGTAATACACTATATACAGAGTGCACGGTTCAGGAGTCCGCTTTGTACAGAGTGCAGGGTTCAGGAGTATGCTGCATGCAGAGTGCAGGGTTCAGGAGTGCACAGTGTACAGAGTGCAGAGTTAAGAAACATGCTATATACAGAAAGAAAGGTTCAGGACTGCATATCTCACTGGCTGTTTTAAACCAAAAATTACTTCCCATTTTTCTCCCAAATCTCCAAATCTCCCCAATCCCCCAGTGCAGAGTTCTCCCCCAACCATCTTATCCCCATCCTTGACAGGATTGACGTTCCATTTCTAGCACCAGCCCACCTATCCCCCTATCCAGTGTAAAGCCTTTTCCCCGGCTATCACAATCCTCCCCCCATCCCCCTAGCTGTACAGATGAAACTATAAATCATTTTATCTCCCCCCCTAATAACACTGACACTGACAGCGTGGCTCCATGAGGGGTTATATATATTCTTCTTCCCAGGCTCCTCTGCGTGGTCTCTCATAAGAGAGGTTAGAGCCAAAAGAGGAAACTAGTGGAAGTTTCCTCAGCTGTCAGCTCTATTATATAGGTGGCAGGGAGAGATTCTGCAGGTGCTGGTAATTGCTGCACGGCAATGGATGCCCAGCACTAGTGATTCCATTGGTGCCCCCAATTCCTGTATATTACAGTAGCTGAGCCCAGGGATGGAGGGGAGGGTTCAGTGCAGCAGCTCAGAGAGGAGATGTTACTTCTAAGTGCAGATGTCAGGCTTTTGTGTTTAGCAGTGAAGATAGTGAGTGGCAAGCACATGGCCAGCGCCCTGTGCGCATGGGGTGATTAGGGTGTGCCCAGGCACGCCTATGGTACAAGTGTTATTATACCGACTTGTATTTAAGAGGAAGAGAGGAGGAGAGGGGCAAGTCTGATCAGGTATGTTACTGAGAGCTGACAACAGAATGTGCTGGTTTTAACTCTGGTGCCTAATGGACTGCAAAGTAAAATTTTGACACTCTGAGTAACTGCTGCAACAGTTAAGTGGAGTTAGGATTAGGATGTTTGGGGCTGTTAGTATAATGGTTATAAGACTACATATCTTTTTTCTGGGAGTTCTACTGGGATTAACTTTTTTCTTTTATTTTGAATAGACTTGGGAAGAGTACTTCTGTTAATGTTTCTTTACTGTCTGTGTCCCTGTTGAGGACAATTCACTTCACTTCCTGTCTTTGTAACAGTAGAACAAGAAAGGAGGGGAACTAAGATGCATGCAGTACAAATAAGCAGACGTTCTAAATGATCCCTACTTTACTACGAAACAAAAAGTGTTTTGTTGCAGTCTGTACTGCCCACTGTTCTGGCAGGAAGTAAATCTTTCTAAAGGGGACACAAGCCATAAATAAAAACCCAATGGTGGTTCTACCCTTCCTCACTTTGTCCAAAGCAAAAAAAAATTTGGTTGGAGCTTGACTTTACTAATAGCACTTTTGTTTTATTAACACATTCACTGCACATTAGAGTAAAAAATAACTTCATTAGCAAAAGTGACACACAGTTTCTGACGGTCAATGATAACCTGCTCAGCATTATTTTCTCTACTTGCACAATGTGTCCAGTGCATTTGTAATACAAACCTCTTTTATCATTCAGCATTCAAATGATAGGCCGCTGGGATTTTTGAACATGCTGACTGTGTGGGTTTCTTTCTATTCCTTAAACTGCTCTGTTCTTACTAATTATAATGCATTCAGTCCAAATCAGTTAGTATATTATTACCCTTAGCCACTGCTCTAATACTAACCATGGAAAAAACAGACTGGGAGGGGTCACAACCAAAAAAGCAAATACCTATAATCCAGGTGGACAAGATGTCAAACACATATATGGAGAGCCTCAAGCATTTATAAAAATGGAACATTAATAAAAGTCCTACATCCAGTCAATATAGCAAGGATTGGTAAATTATCGCCCCTTCCCTGTTGTACTTGGAAAAGGGATCAACCGGGGCCTTAGTGAAAAACTGCAGATGTAAAGAGTGACGGTCTTGAAACGCTCAGTTTGCACAGTGAGATATTGGTGTAGCAGTACAAGAAATGTGCAGAACTAATCAGATCAATAACTGAAGGATAATTCCACAGGTATCAACACGCATGCAGAGAAACAGGGTGGATAAAAATCAATGATTTTTAAAAAAAAATTTAAAAAATCGGATTTTTTTTATTTAAATCAGATTTTTTTTTATTTAAATCGGATTTTTTTAAATAAAATGCTTTTTGAGGAAAATATATTACCATCCAAAGGTTATTCCATCATGAAATAAAGATTCGTTTTTTAATTATGTAGAATAAGGATGTATATGTTTAATTTGTTTGGTAAATAAATTCCATTAATCCATTCACAATGTCATGCTCTTCCAGAGGTTTTTGTAAGATTATTGGGCAGTTTCTCTGCCTACAAGATATTATCACAGATGCTTGGTTTACTTTTGCAGTTCTCAAAACTGAATTTGACTCAGCGGAGATCACATGCCTCTTCTTCACAGCAAAAATGTTACAACATGAACAGAGTTAAGAAAAAGACCTTAATCCTAACTTCTACAAACCTATGAATACAGAATCAACCCCTTCAGTGCTAAATTTCAAGAAGTTCAGTGAATAGAATAGAAACAATATTTTTCTGATTGTTTGGAGTGCAATAGATCTGCACAAGAAGAAAGTGAAACTAAGTGTGAGGAGGAAGGGGCTGACAGTCTAAGTTTCTTAAAATATATATTATTTTATTTAGCCAAATTAATTAACAAACATGGATGTTTGTTTAAGCAAATAACATATGCTGTAATATTATTGTTTCAGTTAAATAAATCTATTTAAATTATTATTAAGGTAATGATTATTTTTCTCCTACCTAAGTACAACAGAAAAGTTGTCCAAATATGAATGATTAACCTATTAAACTGGGGATAAAAAAACTAATATGAAAAGTTGTTCTTCTAAAAATCTTCATCTACTTGCATATTAAAGTTATACCAGCAAGAATTAGTCTTTATGTAGAAAACAATAATTTAAATCAAGCCTTACTGACTAGTGATTTAAATCGTGATTTAAATCATGATTTAAATCAGTTTGATTTAAATCAAATCCACCCTGCAGAGAAATATTCTGGATCACAAAAAAAGTGTTGTGACAATGCATAATAGGCATCTTGTTCATCTGAAATTACTGCATATACAGTCATCTGAAAAAGTAAGTGCACCTCATGGAAATTGTTGACCTTTTTAACATATTTAAACATGCAAACATTATATTTTCTTAAACTTTGCATATAGATGAAGGTGATATACTTGAATAAGAACTAAAGAAAGATGTGTCTTTTTACTCAATTACTCAACCAAAATATAATTTGATGTAATTGCACATTTTTGAAAAAAGTAGGTACACCCTTGGCATTGGAAGCTAGTATTGCCCCAAGAAGAAAAATAAAATTACTTTTTGTAGGTGTTTTGTAAAACTGCCAAGCAGTCTCTGATATTGACTTTGATATTGATCTCCTTCATGCAAAATGTCTTTAGTTGTAAGATGTTTGTGTTTCCTAGCATGAATTACACATTTCAACATTTTATTGGGAATCTAATCAGGGCTTTGACGAGAGCAGTCCATAATCCTATATTTTAGCTTTTTGAGCCTTTTCTAGGTGGAATTGCATCTGTCAGTTCGAATTCAGCTCTTGGACAGATGGCATATTCTCACCAAGCTTGATTTGATATGTTACAAAATGTATGATTGACCTGATGACTGTGAACTGCCCAGGTTCTGAAGCAGCAAAGCAACCCCAGCCCATAACATATCTACCACTATGCATCACAGTTGTTATGACATTATTATTATTATTATACAGTATTTATATAGTGCTAAAAGGTTTGCTCAGCGCTGTACAGTATAGATTCTTCTTTCTAAAAAACAGTCTTCAATTTGACAAACATGTCTACTGTTAGTAAACAACTATCTTAGTTTGATCTGTCTTCTGCACATTTAGAAGGGGGTCTGGTGTGCCGTGGGAGAGGTTTATGGGATGGCTGGAGGAGTATTTAAACTAGGATCGAGGGGAGAGGGAGAATTAAATTATAATGGGGCAGACAGGGGTTCAGTCCTTACTGGTGGGTGAAATGGGGAAATATGGGGGGGGGGGGGGTTATGGCAGGTGATATGAAGGTTCCCATGATACAAACAACCATTGGAATTGGTACCATTTGTACAAAAATTAAAAATATTCAAAATACGTGTGCAAAAGCTGTCAATGAGTTGATGTGTTTGTTGACCAATAGAGGAAGTCTGCCAATTAAAACAGGTGAGTTGGAAGCTTTGGTGCATGAAGAGAACTATGATTTAATTGGTACTGCTGAATCTTGGCTTCATTCTTCACATGATTGGGCCATTAATATTGCTGGCTATGTTCTCTTTCAGAGAGACAGTGATAGAATATTAGAAACAGATAACAGTTTGCCACTGAACATATAAACACAGACTAGACCTTCTAGAACAATGTTACTAAGTTACATAGTTAGTCTGGCTGAAAAAAGACAAAAGTCCATCTAGTTCAACCATAAAAAAAAATTTATAATCCTATACCAACTGTTGATCCAGAGGAAGGTAAAAAAAACCCAGCAAAGCATGATGTAATTTTCTCCTGCAACGGAAAACAATTCCTTCCTAATCCCCCGAGAGGCAATTGGATATTCCCTGGATCAACGTACACCATCAGCTCTCACATATTGCCTGTAAAGTCTCTCCTGCCAAAAGCATAAACTTTTACTCTGAAACCACTACTTAAACAAACATGTACTCAGAAAGTCCACCCAATTGTTCAGGGTGGTTAGAAGGTGACTTCTTGGCATATCCAAAGCAACGCAGGGGCTTCTCATGAGTGTGCGGTAGGTATATATGAAGTACCTGAGCAATTTTACCTGTCCTCCTTCACCAGAGGTAATTCCTTAATGCGATGAATGATCTCTTCTTTTATGTTTGTGATATTTTTCATTATGTTATTTTGAGGTATAATATAATTTTTTGGCTGAAGCCCGTTGTAGTCTGAAAATACTATAATATATCTCTTTTTTGTTAGTGTTATTCAGTATTTATGGTAGACTTATGTAAGGTGGAGGATTTACAAGCCATCAAGTTGCTTTTAAAATATTAGATATGTGTATTAAATTGCAGTTTTCACAAAACCAAACATACTGTGTTCAAATTGTGTCTTTTTAGCACACTCGTGCCCTTTACAGTACTCTAAAAATAGCTATGCCTAAATGAAAGTTTGTGAACATAACCATCAGGCAGAACTGCATTGAATTGGGTACTGCAATGTTCTGCTAAGCAAAAACTACAGGCAGAGCTGTATATGGACAATTCCATTCGGAGTTCACACTAGCTTGTCCCGATCTAATCTGCTAAGGCTTCTATTCCCAGGTGTTCTCTGCAGACGACTGGCTCAAAAGAGGAACTGTGCCTGAAAATAATACTACAAGGAACAATACATTCACAGACACATGGGTCCACCATATGCTCCTGCACAAATCCTGACACCATGTAAATTTGCTGTGGATTCCCATTTCTGCCATATGCTTCTTGTATTTGTGCCATTTTGTCTTGTTAATGCTTATCAAGTATTGCTGTCTCCTATAAAATGCACTACTAGTGTATTCGTCAAAATGTCATGAAAAATAACATATTACCTATGTAAATCAATGTCAGAAGAAATCAGTATTGCTCAGTTCTCTTATAATTAAAGAAACAGTAAAGATGTGCAAACAGAAAGCATTCCTAAACAGTAACAGATGTTTCTTTGCAATGCATTATGTCTGATTGAAATTAAGCTTCTTTTCCTAAGGCAAGGTGACACATGAGTCACCGAGCTCAGATTGGGTCTCTTACTGTTAGTAGCAGCAGTTTTGTTCATACTAGGAAAATCGACAAAACATGTTCTGTGATGACTGCTTAAAGTATTACTCCAGCCAAACGTGATTTTTAAAGCTTTGAATAAAGTGGGAAAGGTTAGAACCTCTGCTGGATTTCCCTTATTCTTTGCATCCCTGTTGGGGAAAGTCACCCTCACCTGATGCCCTGGAAGCCTAGTAGTTTATGTCCTCTATTGGATATTTTCTTTCTTGGTGCTTTTGGTGTTAATGTCATGAAATGTACATTTAATACAGTATAATCTACCCTTATGTGGACTGATTATCAGCACAATTATGCCATTTTAGACTTGGTTTGAAGTCAGCTAGACAAGTCTTAAAAAAAGGGTTCTCAAGGAAATGGTTAAATAGGATGGCTACTGATTATTTTGTATTGCTTCTGGCTTAGGTGCTGATGGAGTTAAAAAAAATTTTTTACAGCTGCTCTATGGTGGTCAGATATCCTTTTTAATCCAAAAATATTATATTGCTTGACATGTAGACAAAACATTAATCGTCATATGTTTTATGTTAGCATGTGAAATATTGACAGATGGGCACATATTAGCTATGAAGAACTTGTCATGAGAAAACATAGCTTAACCGCTTGCAGACTGCTCCACTTACATCTGTGGTGGCAAGGCAGCCGCTCTATGCTGGATCATCTGCCTAGTACATAATCTGCTCTTCTGGGTTGGGGACACACACGCATGCCCACCGCCCTGGCTGTGCTGTGATTCGGCCCAACAAAAGTCGATCAGCTGGTCCCAGCAAAAATAGCACAAACAAGGATAAGCGAGCACTAAAAGTCTAAAAGCTGCTAAACACCAAAATGTACCAAAAAACCTCCAAAATAACAATAAATAGCAGGGTGTAGCACTAAAATAACTATATAAAATAATGCAAGATAAATAAATAGGAAGAACCAATATGATCATAAACCATAAATGTCAAATAACAAAGCACAAGAAATAGTAATAAAGTGACTTAATGATATCATATGAAACGTGTCACTCTTATCAAGACTAATTGCACATATACATCATAAAATATAGCACGTTGATAAATAGGTGACTCCAGTGATAAGGTGCTTACACATCAATAAATGAAGTGATTTGAACAGTGATACACTATGTCACTACACAGTGACCAATGGTGTGCAAAGTGCCAGAAATATTAATCAAAATATAGTCATAAATAAGGTGCATGGGAGATCGTGATGATCTTCAAAATCCAGTGATCGGATCCAGTAAGGTGGTGATATAACTCAAATTATAAAGACTGCGCACTCACCAGATGCGCAATCAATTTGCGCATTTAGAGATATCAATCTCAGAAAACTGGAGGTCCCTTTAAGGTCTGGTCTGGTATCCCTCACTATCCGACATCCGCTGCCAGTAATGGTGCAACCGCTCTAGGGGTAGTAAAGCTCCCAAGGAATCAAAGTGTAAAAACAGTGCGGCGCTTGTATAACCCTTACAGCACCTGATATTAAATATCCCAAATAGCCTAAACACATATATATATATATATATAAGTGATAAGCTGGTGATGACATGCGATATAGTGACTAAAACACAATACAATAAATGGTGTCCATGTGTATAAAATATCATGCAGGTGTACACTGCAGGTGCCAATCCTCAGATAGGTGGAGTGCCCCCTCACCTTCCTGCCCAGGCCCCTAAGGACCAATGAGCCTTTGAATATATACTGGATATTTCCCCTGAACGTGGATGGATCCATAAATCAGGGGAAATATCCGGTATATATTCAAAGGCTCATTGGTCCTTAGGGGCCTGGGCAGGAAGGTGAGGGAGCACTCCACCTATCTGAGGATTGGCACCTGCAGTGTACACCTGCATGATATTTTATACACATGGACACCATTTATTGTATTGTGTTTTAGTCACTATATCACGTCATCACCAGCTTATCACTTATTTTATATATATATATATGTGTTTAGGCTATTTGGGATATTTAATATCAGGTGCTGTAAGGGTTATACAAGCGCCACACTGTTTTTACACTTTGATTCTCTGTACATTGTTGGTGTTTAGATTGTGGCACCTTTAGTGCTGGCTGCTGAATTATAGTAGTTTATTTAGTGGTGCAGGAGATATCACTTTTAAAGCTCCCAAGGAGCCCCAGAAAGAGGAGGCCAATAGCGTGATATAGTTTTTTTTTAAAAAAAGGGTATTTATTCCAATAAGTGACAATGATAAAAGTGAATGAGAGAACAAATCTTACTGACCAGCTGTAGTTTCCAAAGATGGCTGCCGGGACCAACGTGGTGTCGGCGGCGTGAAGTCACGATGCTGTGGCTCCTCTCTAACGCGTTTCGTGCAATAGCACGTAATCATAGGGGGTGTAATCATAGGGGCCAGATCATTTAATAAAAGCAGCACACTTATTGGGGTTTATTTTTTAACCAAATACATGTAGCAGAATACATTTTGCCCTAAATTTATGAAGACATTTGTTTTTTAAAACTCTTTTCATTGGATATGTTTTATAGAAAATTTCCCAAATTTTAATTATTTTTTTCATTTTTATAATAAAAAATAAAAAACACAGTGGTAATTAAATACCACACAAAGAAAGCTCTATTTGTATGGAAAATAATTATATAAATCTCATTTGGGTACAGCATTGCATAACAGTGCAATTGTCAAAGTATCACAGTGCTGAATAGCAAAAAGTGGCCCGGTCATCAAGGGGGTTAAATCTTCCAAAGGGCAAGAGGATAAATTAACAGAATGCATGAAAGATTCCTTAAAGTTCTGCTATCCAATTGCAAAGTGTACTGTATAAAAATGTAGACTCAAGTCAATGCCCAGACACATACCCTATACTAACCTGAGCAGATTTACTAGAAGAAATCTGGGGCACCCTACTGATCTTGCCCACTAACCACACCCACAAAATCAGACCTCATTTGTAGCCTCACCAACAAAACCACATCCCCATTTTAACACACCCTTAAAAACCTAGTCATAAATTTGAAAACAAATGGCAGGCATTCCAGGTATAAAGACAAAATAATCAGGCTTTCAAAAAGATGACCCATATATGCATGCATAGTTAAGATGTATGCCTTAAAAGTTAGTATAAAGTGTATATGAAGAAGAAAGTATGCACAGTATTGATTCATGGTGTATGGCTTGTAGCGTGGCAGTATAACAGGCCCCAGCCCATGAGAAATGTTTAGTCGGAAAATATATTTACTAGAGACATCAATACATCATTACATACTCGAACAGATGAAAAATAACAGGATATTTCCTTTGCTGTTGCATACTCTCCAACAAATCCCCCAAAAACGTTCCTTATATTTTTTCTTTTACATATGTTTTATTTTTGCTATAGAAAGATGTACAAATACTGTGTACAGGTAGATACCCAAATGCTGAGCAATCAGACAACCAACAAGATATTATTATTATTATTATTATTATTATTATTAACTTATAGTCAATCAAGGAAAACAATGAGAGAAGTGGTGGCTGCAAGGCTGCCTTATAATTTTTTTTAATATTTTGCCTCCTCTACCAAATAAGATCTTAGCAGGATTTACTGTTTATTCATGAGGCTTGATGCTTGAAACCAGTGTTTCTCAACCTTTTTTCAGTCAAGGCTCCCTTTAAAATTATGGACAGTCCCAATGCACCCTTTAAATTATGGACAGTCCCAATGCACCCTTTAAATTATGGACAGTCCCAAGGCATCCTTTAAATTTTTGGGCAGTCCTGAGGCACCCTTTTAAAATTTTGGAGTCTTGAGGCACCCCATTCTAAAATGTGAAAAACTATCTAATAGTTTAATATAACGAAGCAACATCCAAATGTCTAGGACACTCAACATTAGAGGTGATTTATTCTTTCAAAGCAAATACACTTTTGCACACTGGTGCTGACTAGTATTCCAATGTTTCTCTTCTCCCTCAGTTTTTATCCATCACTGAGCTAATGTGACCCCAGCACTGATGGAAAGGGGCAGGGGAGGGTTAAACTAGGATGCTGTGCAGGCAGCTGACATCCTCCTTATCAACTGATGATGTCATTGGTTGTCAGGACACCAGTGGCTAGAAGGTCGTAATGGTGCACAATGAAAACCTGTGGCTAGTTGTAACTAAAAGACAGGCTTGTTCCACCCGCTGGCTTGTATACTTTAGGCAATTTTTAGACATTTTCCCAAGGCACCCCTGAAGAAATCTCAAGGCACCCCAGGGTGCCTGGGCACCCTGGTTGTGAAAGGCTGCTTTAAACTATAGAAAGGAATTCAAAGGTTTGTACACATTTGTACATACTCTTTTTGTGCATCTGTTGTATTTTGATTCTGATCTGCATGTAGCAGATGAGAGTTCAACTGCAGGGAATGTATTAAAGTAAAAACACATCCAGCCTTTAGAAAAGTGGTCCATAACCTTTTTGGCACCAAGGACTGGTTTTGTGGAAGACAATTTTTCCATGTACCGAGAGGTCAGGGCAGTGGGTTCCGTAATATAGTGCCAAGATAATTCAGCACATGATCGCCGATTACTGTCACATGACCCAAAAAAATCAAACATAAATGTACAAGATTCATAAAAGGTGTTAGACAAGAAATAGATTAAAATAGGTATACCCCTACATAAATAGCAAAATATATCAAAAGTAAGATTCAAATAGATAATAATGTATGACTATGATATACTGTCTATTTATATAAGGCTATACCTATTTTAATATTTTGCTTGTCTAGTTGTTTGATTTTTCAGCTCATATGAATGTAATTGGTGATCATGTGACCATGTGTGTGTTCTATAAGCTGTTTTGTTTCATATTGCCACCAGATACAGCTTGTCACTTGCCACTGTAGCCTGCCACCAGATACAGCTTGTCACTTGCCACTGTAGCCTGCCACCAGATACAGCTTGTCACTTGCCACTGTATCCTGCCACCAGATACAGCTTGTCACTTGCCACTGTAGCCTGCCACCAGATACAGCTTGTCACTTGCCACTGTAGCCTGCCACCAGATACAGCTTGTCACTTGCCACTGTAGCCTGCCACCAGATACAGCTTGTCACTTGCCACTGTATCCTGCCACCAGATACAGCTTGTCACTTGCCACTGTAGCCTGCCACCAGATAGAGCTTGTCACTTGCCACTGTAGCCTGCCACCAGACACAGCTTTGTAAAGGTTTTCTCTGTGCAGTCAAACCTTCCTTTCTGTATCTGCAGCCTCTACCCAGTGCTACTGCCTCAGCTCCACCTCAAATCAGTAGACAGCTGGCACTAGATTCTCAATGAATGGAAAACCTAGATTCTGCACATGTGCAGTTTACCCTTCTCAGTTCCTATGCGAATCTAATGCTGTTGCTGCTGATCTCAAAGTCTTCCAAGATCCGTCCAAGATCCTTCACAAATGCTTGTCACAAGATTAAAAAAAATCTGTATGCATGTGAGTTCTTACATTATTGGTCTTTGATGCTGCATGAATTCAGCCTGTCAGAGATAACAACTAATTCTGCAAAAGCTGCCATGGTATCAGGAAAAATGCATGGACTAGTGCAGACATTATTACACAGTAATACATTTATTACTAAAGGAAACAAGGGCAGTATCTACTACCTCTTAACAGCCCTATGTTTACTTTACAAAAAAGTTTTGTTTTGTCCTTGATGAGTTTAACATCTGTGTCTAATTGTAAATCACTGAGCTTACACTAGCAGATGCTGCTCTATTCTCCATCATATATCATCAGCAGCTTTTTCTAAAATATAGATCATTTGCCTGTTTTTTTCAGTTAGCACAGCCCTGGTGCTTTAAGGAAATATGGCCTGGCCTAAATAATGTCTATGTTCCTATGGAGGTGTCCTAGGGTCAGGGCCTTGGCTTCTCTACAAGTTAAGTTTAATGATTACCCCCTCCAATGCTAAACCATGCTCCTTCTATTTACCTGTCAGACTCCAATAATTCCATGTTACTTTAGCAATGATGTCACTGAAGCAATAGATCACTAAAGAGACCATCCACCTAATGTCACTCCCTAGCTGGCCAAAGTACTGCAGAGTCTCATTTGACAGTGAGAAACCAGCAACATAGAGACATATCACAGGTTTGATAAGTGAGGGAGTGATGAGTGCTCTTTTACTAGTGTAACATGGCACTTATTCTAGGCAGTAAACAATATGGCATGTGCCAGTTAAGTTCTAAGGATGGACTATATCTTGATTTGGAGACTATTGAATGTGACAGTTAAGTTCTAGGGATGGACTTTATCTCAGTTTGGAGACTATGGAATGTGACAGTTAAGTTATAGAGATGGACTTTATCTCAGTTTGGAGACTATGGCATGTCATAGTTCAGTTATAGTAATGGACTTTATCTCAGTTTGGAGACTATGGAATGTGACAGTTAAGTTATAGAGATGGACTTTATCTCAGTTTGGAGACTATGGCATGTCATAGTTCAGTTATAGTAATGGACTTTATCTCAGTTTAGAGACTATGGAATGTGACAGTTAAGTTCTAGGGATGGACTTTATCTCAGTTTGGAGACTATGACATGTCAGTTATAGCAATGGACTTTATCTCAGTTTGGAGACTAAGGCATGTCATAGTTCAGTTATAGCAATGGACTTTATCTCAGTTTGGAGACTGTGGCATGTTATAGTTCAGTTATAGCAATGGACTTTATCTCAGTTTAGAGACTATGGAATGTGACAGTTAAGTTCTAGGGATGGACTTTATCTCAGTTTGGAGACTATGGCATGTCAGTTATAGCAATGGACTTTATCTCAGTTTGGAGACTATGGCATGTCATAGTTCAGTTATAGCGATGGACTTTATCTTAGTTTGGAGACTGTGGCATGTTATAGTTCAGTTATAGCGATGGACTTTATCTCAGTTTGGAGACAGTGGCATGTTATAGTTCAGTTATAGCGATGGACTTTATCTCAGTTTGGAGACTATGGCATGTTATAGTTCAGTTATAGTGATGGAGTTTATCTCAGTTTGGAGACAGTGGCATGTGGCAGTTAAATTATAGGGATGGACTTTATCTGAGTCTGAAGTAAAAATAGAGCTCCATGTTTACAGCCTGGTCCATTGACCTAAGGGTCTCCACATTGACACAAGGCTTGAATTTTAAACCAAAGCTGGCCATAGATGGATTGAAATTTGGCCAGTTCATCAAACTATACCTTTTGCAAATTAGAAAAGGTACAAACTTTTAGAGTAAATTATAAAGTTGTTTTGGGCTCCCCACTTAAATATGGGGTACAACATTCACTGTTCTATATGCTAGGCACTTTTTAGAGCCAAATTAGCTTTAACATTAAATGCATAATCGTGATATTTGTTCTAAAAACATTCAACCCTGGTCTAGACAGAGACAACACTACAGAATAACTAGTTAGGCTAACTATGGTCCCTTTACACACTGATAATGAAAAAGATATTAAGGCAGGTAATGCAAATATAGTTTTTTTTGTTATACATGAATCAGACATTTCTCTGAACCAAGTAACAATTTTTGCTGCCAATACTGTGTGTTAACTCGAGACAAGTAATATCCCAAGTGTTATTGTTACAAACAGGAAAATCAGGTGTTCTCTGGAGGTGTCTTGGTGGACTTCAAGGTTTCATAGGTGTATTTCAGATTTATGATGTTAGTGGATCAGAACATATACCTCTAAACATATTCATATTTCATATTCACTTCCTGGCTGCCAGGGAGGGGAGATGGCATTTTCTCAATGAGAAGCTACTACAAGCAAGAAGGAGATATGATTTTTTGTGCCTGCCATTTTAATTCTCTAGATACATTCCTATCCTTTGATGTCCTTGAAGAACAGAATGTGTTTTTATTGTTGAAAAGTAAAGGAAACCAGTGGTGCATGGAAACAAGTGAGGTGTTTTATAGGGATGCCAGGAGCATACTGGCTGAGTTGAAAGCCTGCCACATGCTTGTGTATGAAAGACAGATGAGAGCTTGCCAGGTATCCAGTGTGAACCTGTTTGTAAATTCTGGGGTAGGGTGTGAATGACACCTTTCTTGGCTGCTGAAGGCATTGGAGTCACAAAGTACTAAACTGGCCAAAGGCATGCGAATCAAAGGCATCAAAGTGGCCAAAGGGGTGCACTTCAAAAGCAATCAAAGGATGTCTGGCATGAAAACTGTCACAATCTGCTAGATTTCTGTCTCAATATGGTGTCACTTTTTATTCTTATTTTTTACATGTAGCTGTAAGTGTTAAAATGCTTTCATTCCACTGAAAATCTGTATTGTTCTAGGACAATAGGTTGTTGTATGCAGCTCTTGATTTATCGTGTTTACCTTTGAACCTTCATATTTTCATAGATAAAACCTTAAAATTCCAGCTACTAGAAAAACAAATACACCCTTAAGCTCAACTCTAACATGTGAACTGCCTGAATTAAGAATAAAACATAGAATCTTTGTGATCTGGTGCCTCAAAAACTATATACATACATAAGAATGGACTTATAATAAGGGTCATACAGAGTATAGTAGTTTTGCAATCCCTTTCTTACTCCACCCACATCTAACTAATTTACAGTTTTTATTAAAAAACAAACAAACAAACTAAAATCTCTTATTTCTTTCATGAAACCACAGGCACATAACAAGCTTTATTCCAGTTCTTCTTTCTCCTAAATTACAGTGTGGGAGGGTCCGTCCTGAGGTGCCCATATTGATTCCAGGTTGTGCGGACACTGAAAATTGGCTGTCCATCACAGGGTTCCTCCAAGATCTTATTAGGGTGCTGTATTCTTAAAGGAGTGGCATCATGGTATTACGATGTCAAAGACCAGCTGGCCATACAAACAGTAGCTAATGATAAATAAATTCCAGTGTCGGGATAAGTGCAATAGAGGATTGGGTTACAATGCAGTCTGCTAAGTGATTCTGGGTCAGTTTTAGCAAAAAAAATATTTATGGAATGGCTAGGAGTGGGTGGAGCAAGAAACATATATTTTTTAACCCAAATTAGTCTTAAACCCCTTAAGTTCCAGATGTCATTTTAAAATGACATCTGGGACTTAAGGGGACTTAATGGCATAGGGACAGCAACTATTTGGCATTGGTAGCCAGAAATCCGCACTAAGCCCAGAAGCAGAAATGATCAGCTACTAGGCTTTAGATCTTGCTACACAGTGATCCATAGTTGGACCAGTAGCAGATCACTGTAAACACAGCAATTCCACATTGTGTTTACACTGGAAGCAATGTGACATCACAAGGGATATCCCAGCACTTCCTCCTAGCATGGAGGTTCAGTCAAAGCTGCGGATTCTTGCCGCAGTAGATCAAAACTCTAGCATAGCCCCCAACTGTCTCTTACTTGGAGAGACTGTCCCACTCTTGGACCCAAAACTGTCCCTCTTTTTTGTTTTCGGTTGTTCTTTTTGGTTTGAGGTACAGACCTCTTTAAAATGTATTATTTAAGTATCAAAGTGTTATACTACACTTAATTGTTCATTTAACCTCTTACATATTGCATTGTTATTTTGAAAAGCCCAGTATAGAGGAAAAGTAGTAGTGGAAAAGAAGCACATGTGGGCTCAACCAATCATTTTCTGCATATTAATCCCTAATATCCTCATGTATTTAACTGGGGCATGGTAGGGGGTGTGTCTTATGAATATATACTTTGTGCTAAGCAGTGTCCCTCTTTCTCATCTCAAAAAGGTGGAATGTATGCTCTAGAGAGCTATTTGTGACTATTTGCAGCTAGCAATAGGTCACTATTAGATGTGATTTGTCAGAAAATCTGGATGATATTTACATTTCCTGTTCAAGCATCAAATGTTCCCATAAGTGAATGCAATGTCATTTGGGTTTTTAGCCATTGCAAACTTATGAAAGACATCATCATGTTAATTTGTGTCCTTGCCTATGCAATTAGTTCTTATCTAACAATTTACGCAAACATTTTTAATTACTGTTTATATTGCAATTTAGAATTGAAAGAGGAATAAAGCTCTCCTAAAGTAAAATGCAAAAGCCTACTTTCAACTTTAAAATTCAGCTTTGTTACTTAAAAATCACATTTATGTTATACCATTTTATCAACAGACTTTGTCGGGTAAATATCTAAGGAATGGATAAACTATTTAAATGTTGTGTTAGGAATAAGTACTTGAAAATGCATGTTCATCAAAATTGTCACTATTTCATCTGAATAACAGCCTAGGGAATACTGTAGAAATATATGTGTCTAAATCTGCCACAAAATGAAAGCTTTATCTGTGATAAAGTGATATATAATACATTAGAGTAGGTATTACCAAAACAAAACACAAATAAGGTTTGGAAGTCAAGGGAATTTAGGGAAAAATTGGCCCAGGGTTCAATTGGTTAAAGGGAAATTATAAAGGAAATTCATTTTTTTTTTTCACATCAAAACTTTTATGCATAGTTTGTAATTATATAGCACATGGAGGCAGCCATATTTGCTCTTTACATATAAAATGTGTACTTCTTACACAATAGGTCTGCGCAATGTTTGTCATGTGCTGATCTTTATGTATTTCTTGAAGTCTACCAGAGAGGGTCTTTAGAGGCAATTGAAATCAATAATCTCTCTGCAGTCTGTAGTAGCTTAAAACACCCACAATATAGTTTATAGTATATATTTGATCTTTGCCGAAGCTTTGGGTCACATAACTGAGCTCAGTGACTTTTACTAATCCTGTCTAAATGTTTGTTATTTACATGGCAAAAATAAGTACTCAATTCTTTTTTGTCCCTGAATAATGATTGAGTACAAGAAACATGTTTTATGTTTTCCTTTGGTATGTGTCGTAAAAGTGGAACTAAACCCATCAATTTAACTGTTTCCCAAAACAGTTACATTGAAGGGATTCCATGAATAATAACTGCCATTATTGCTTGTTTTCTCAACCAATCTGTCAAGCCATCAAATGGCTGGTGTCATACCTGATCACACGTGCAGTACAGAGGCAGTTGCTGATCAAACAGAGGCTAATGTGGGGTACATTATAAACATTATGATGGCTGTACTAACACAAGCAATATTAGTACAGCAATCTCCCCCATTGCACTACTGTGTTCTGACAGGGGGACCGCCCCCGCAAGGACACACTGATCAGCACTTGCAGGCATTGTCTATGACTGCTGATCAGATGTCGGTTGACTTCTGGTTTTCAAGTATGCCCGTTCTTCAGAAGCCGGACATTAGGACAGCGTCTGTCAAACACTCTGCTGTACACACGGCTGAAAGTCGGCTGGTTTCTGTTGAACTGACCGATACTGGACAATATTTATAAGATGGCAGCTTCCTTGGCTGTAAAGGTTAGGAGGGTTTAGTTCCGCTTTAAAGGGCAGATGCAGATCAAGTTCAAAGAAGGCAAACTAAACATGTGAATGGCCTGAATTAAGAATAAAACATAGACTCTTTGTAATCTGGTGCCTCAAAAACTATATACATACATAAGAATGGGTCATACAGAGGATAGTAGTTTTGCAAACGGATTTAAGTTTGCATTTAACAGAACTAGGAAGTTAAGTTGTAAAAAAAGTTCAAGCATCATTATATCCTAAATCAAAAAGTTAATCATGAATATAGCTTCTTTTTCAAATCCTCATCAATATTTTACTAAAAGTATTTTAGCGTTTAGCTTTTGAAGTTTGCCTTGCTGTACCCATCACATCGGCATGTAGACAGTGCACATACAGTATAAGCATGGTCATCTGCATGTTGCACACTGCCAGCAATCCATTTACAATAAAAGGTAACTACCGTAATGGCTGTTTATGACTTGGGATTACATACAGTTTAAATTTGGCATTGGTTGTTGTCAATGTCAAGTTTTCCCCTTTTTTTTTTCCCAATGCTAATTCCTAACGAAGTCAAGGTAAAAAACATACTCAAAGGGATGTGGCTTAACAGTACGATGGAATTTTGGGGGTGAGACTTACTATCAAAAGTGAACTGCTCTAAAAGATAAGAGTGTAGTTTGTATTATGATAGGAAACACATCAGTATGTTTTTCTGCCTTCCTTAACCATCCAAACAACTATATGAGCTGATAAAAACACTGTGGCATCTCTAGCCTACCATCAAAAACCAGTACTAGTCGACGTTCTTTCTTAGGAGACAATATAAAATGACAGTACTAAAATCAAACAGGACAAGCTGATAGTGGCTTGTGTAAAAGGCTCTTTATTTGTGGTAGAACTTGTCATCTCAATGCATGATTTATTATCGCCTTTATTTTGTTTCATTAATAATGAAAATAACAGGTGGAGAAAATTATTTGACATGAGTAATGTGCTGGTTTTGTTGTTATCTGTCTAGACAATGCAATGCATTGATTGATGGTTCCCACTGTAACACATCAGTTTAGGTTTTTTTTTAATGGTATTATTTTAAAATAATTATGAAAATGTGTTTGTAAGCTAAGTGAGGCAAAACTTCCTTTGGCTGCTTCATTTCATGAGCTGTCAATGACAGACTGGAAGAAACAGTGACGTGTATTTGTATGGTGCTCCATCCGTCTCAAGTCAGTCATTTTCTGCCTGAAAAACTGGACAGGTGTGACAGCCTTGGTATAAATAATTTCCATTTTATAGTCAGCTCCACATCAAAGAAAAATGCAGATTTTGTGTACAAAAATTGATACAACACATGTAATTGCTATTTAAGCCACTTTGTCTATTAATATTACTAAAGTCTAGCTGTAGCCAAACCTTTTTTTCTATTACATTTATATATAGAACAGGGAACATTTAGAATTTCTGCTGTGTTTTTATAGCTGCCTGTGTCCCCAGTGGGAAAAGTCACAATTTCTATTTGTCCTGGTAACCACTCAGCACTTAGCATTGCTTTGTTTTATTAAACTTTATTTAAAGGGTTCATTCACCTTTTCATAAAAAAATTAAACATCCTTCCCCTGGTCCACACTGTACTTACCTCCATGGATGATAATTTGTGAGGGCCCACACACTCTTCTTCCCCTTATTTTTCTGTAGGGCTTCTGGGATAGATCAGAGTGGTTTTTATTGGCCAGCACTGACACATGACCATGTTGACCAATCATACATGCTCTGATTTGTTCCAGAAGCCCTATAGAAAGTAGGGGAGGAAGAGTAGAGATTTCAAACTCCCGGACTGCTACAGCAGCTGTGTGAACACTGACAGCTCATCACCCACAGAGGTTAGTACAGTGGGGACCAGGAGGAGTGGGGAGGGTGAAAAGTGTTAGTTAACCCTTATTTTTTTTTTGTCTGATAAGGTGAACCAACCCTATAAATTACACTTCATGTTATTCTAGGCACTTACTTACCTTAAAATGAAGCCAGATGCACTGTCACCACTGTAGGCACTTCCATATTCACTCAGTCTTCCTTCTGGATTTGCGGGCTTTGGGCGTATGAATGGCGAACTGCAATGACATCACTCCTGCACATGAACGTGGGAGTCACGGCCACTGCAAAGAGTTCTGATTTGGTGGCACAATCCATTCAGAGCCCAGTGTGCATGCTCCGGTGATGTCACTGACTGCTACTAAAGTTAATATCTCCTAAATGGTGCATTTTTAGGAGATATTTACAGTACCTAGAGGTAAGCCTTATTATAGGCTTATCTGTGGGTAAAAATAATACAGGTGAGTTTACTACCACTTTAAGCTGCCCTCCATCCATTATGGGGTGCACTGAGGATATGGACTGCTAGAAATTCTTGAGAGAAATGTGATGAATTGTGTGAGGTGTAGTTTCTACAGACTGAACTGCAGATTCAGACAGGGAAAGACTTCAGCTCCCAGCAGCACTGTGATGAGGAGGAGGGGAAGTTTTTTAACTTTCTCGGGCTAAGGGAAGGAGGATGGGAGATTTGCAGAGAAACAGGGGATGGAGAGTGGGCTGCTCCACTTAGGTTAAAAGAGAGACACAGTGGCAGCCATTCTGGAACATCCAAGAATGTCCCAGATGCTGGTTGAGCCAGTTGTATAATTGAGGAGCTAGATGCTGACCAGTTTACAGTTTGCCAGTGAGCAGAAAGAGATCCCCTGCTGACCCAGAATGGTGTTAACCCTTGCCAACCCTTCATTACACCTCGATAAAATAGGGACAGAGTTGTCTGAAAGAATTACATTGGCAATTCCTGCATCAGGGACCTTGAACACTGCACCATAAAGGTTGGGCTCCAATGAGCTGGCCAGCAGAAGAAATAGGGTAGCATATTACTGATTGCTAAACTGTTGTTATACATATAGATACATATACATTTATATAGAGTTGCCCAGCACAGGGTTCAAGAGGGGTTGTGTTTTGTAACAGTTATTGTTTCTGCAGCATTTTACTTCTATTGCATAATCATTGCAGTATATTTCTCTTAATTTTTAACCATTACAGTATAATTCTCTTACTGTTTAAACATTACAGTATATTTCTTATTTGTTTATCTTGTTGCAATATACAGTACTTCTTGTTATTACTTAATCGGTTGCTGTGTCATTCCTGATATCTGTGCACCTTGAGCCTTTGGGGTGTACACACAGCTACCTGCAGAAAACATTACCAGTCCAGCCAGGTGTGTCAGAGTTTATGGCACTGTTTACAGAGTCATGGGCACAGGAACAGTGGACCCATCAAGTGGCTTCTCTTCTGGGGGTTTTAACCATTTCAAGTTTTGGATACAGATATATACTTTAATGCTGGACATTTTGTTGCATTAAATCAGCTTTCAAGTTCCTGGTTTTAAGAACCCAAATGTTAAATATAGTAATGGAAATCAATTTATTGATGCTAATTATCATTCAGGAAGTTGGAAGAAACTGGTATACTTTAGTCACCACCGAACAGGATTAACAATTTGCAATGTAGTTTTGTTAAATATAATAGACTCTTACCTCCTGTCTGGAAAAACTGGCAGTCAGAGAGAGAAAAAATCTCTCCACTGGAACTCCTGATAGCAGTAAAAATGTACCAGTGATTGTAAACCTTCCCTGCTCTATCCAAAGCTACACTTTTAGAGATTTTGCCAGGGCTGCTTTAAAATGTTGATAAGCCTGGTCAAAACTACCTTTAGTGGACTTATCAGATTTGCATGCATTCTTTTTAAAACCCTGAAACTTATAAAATATCTGGTGTTTTAATTATTTTTTTGAAATGTTTAAATAAATCACATACATTTTCATAACAAGTTCTCCTGTCAACTATTTAGGAAAAGATGAAAAATATCTTATTATATAGGACTCTTTCACTCTGTGAAGCCCAGTCTGAACTCATTTCTCAATTCTCAATCCAGCTAGTTGCTAACCTCAGAAAAAGCTTTTCTATCTGAAATAGCCTTTTCTAGTGGAGAAAACATAAAACGACAACAATTGGATATCTCAGACAAAGTTATGAAACAATCAATAGATGTTTTCAGGGTTATTTTCACTCCATTGTAATACATCTCTACAATAGTCAAGAAAAAAAAATATTTTTTACCAAAACTTCTTATAAGGGCAAGAAAAAGATTTTATATTAGTGAGTGTATGATTCAACATATAAAGTGTAGCAAACCATTCATGTTAAAAGCCCTTTGTTGTGAATATAAAGCAAAAACAACCATTTGGACTATGATGTGAGAGCAGCCAAATGTTTTGTTATCTTGGAGAGACAAGTAGCAAGACAAGTCAGCTTAGTATTGTTCATTAAAGAGTTATAATTTCCTCACTGCAAACTCTTAACTTCATGACTAATTAGAATTCACTTTTCTGAAGACAGACCTGTACAAAGTGAATGTTAGGACTGCAAACAAATGTCCCCATGGGATTGTAATGACCCACCTCACCCCATTTCTCCCAAAAATTGCAGATGAAGGCATATAAAAATCACATATTTACAGTGTTTTTCCTTTTAATAAAAATGCTGTATTTACTTGTCAATTACCTAGCACAGCCCCTCCCTACCCTCCCTACCTTACTCTCTATGCGTACAATAAAGTCTAATTATTATCTGTACTGACCTAGCATCTCTTCCTTCCCACTCATCTCTCATATAATCTTTTAGGAGTAAAGAGGAATAGTATAGAATTACCTGAGTGACAGTTTCTAGTCTGCTGGAGCTACTGACATCACACCCAAGATGAAAGTCTTGGACTTGTTCGATGGCTACACAAGACAGGTTTTTGCGAGTAAATAATCTGAATAAAGCATTTAAATGCACATTTAATTCAATGGGAAGATTGTTGATGAAATTAATGGTTTGGCCACAGATTTTCTTTAATAATTGTATTTAAATTTTGGTATATAACATAGTTAGCATTTCAGGCTGGTATGCTAGATTTCTGGTTATTTCTTTCAGCGTGAAGCCTTCCTGGTGTGGTTGGGGCTGCTGCTGAGCAGAGTAAGTACATATATTCACAAGATTGGTGACAAAGTGCTCTCCTGTTAATATACAAGTATCATTTAAAGCAGAGTTCCACCCAAAAGGGGAAGTTCCACTTTAAAGATTGGTCCCCTGCTCCCCATTAAGGATTGGCACCTTTGGGGAGCGGGTACCCGAAATTGCCAGGTACCCGCTCCCACTTCCACTGCGATTGCCTAGGCAATCAGAAGCGGAAGTTGTCCTTCTACCCTCTCTCCCTGTAGTCTTGTGGGACATGTGACAGGTCCCAGAAGACGACAGGGCTATTTAGGAAACGCAGCACTACTCGTGCATGCACAGTGGGCATCCGGCTGTATAGCTGCAAGCTGTCACAGCCGGGTGCCCACACCGAAGATGCTCACGCCTGGAATACAGGACGGCTGGTGAAATAGGCTGCAGCGGGGGCACCGAGGGACCGAGGGACAGGTGAGTGGCTGTTTTTTAAAAGTCAGCAGCTACAGTTTTTGTAGCTGCTGACTTTTATTTTTATACAGAGAGAGTGGAACTCCGCTTTAAGGCTTTTAGCAATGTATCTTCAACAGCAAGATATGAGCTTTCAGTCCACCTACCCTTTAAAGTTGCTTTTCCTTATAGGGGTAATATCATACACTTCATGGGTGGATTGTGTTTCTCATTATTTAGGATGGTCAATTCACTTTGATAGGGTTGAGGTTTGAGTTAGCTGCTTCCTTGGGATTGATGTGAATCCTGTGGTCCCAAGATTATCAAAGCTGGCAAGTTGTGCAGATTTGCCAGAGAAAATGCTTTTAAGCCATAATGAACTACGTGGCTTTTGAACTGGGTCCAACAGACTTAGAAGGACCAGAAAGGGGACATTTAGATAAGCCTGCTCCATCATTATATAAAGAGAAAGGATAGGGAAATCTGGCAAATTGCATATGGAGAAACTAAGGCCTGTAGAAAACTTTACATTAATTCTTATTGCTTGTTTTTGGGGATATTATCCTCTTTACCACCTTTATTATTCTTTCTATTGGGCGCTATTTTGTTTTTAATTGCATCTTGTTGTTAATTTGAGGTCTGCAGTTATTTTAGCTGATCTCCAGTTTATAGCAACCTTTTATTTGTTTTGCTGCAAAAAATTTTTACTTTATTCAGGTGGTATTGGTAGATTTAATTTATTGTGTGGATTTTTTTTGGATATGTGTTGATAGGTCCTTTTAATAGTAAACTGCTTCCCTTTAACCACTTAGCATATGGGGCATTTTTTTTTAAATATTCACACATTTTAAAATGAGCATTTTTTGCTAGAAAATTACTTAGAACTCCCAACCATTATATATTTTCTGAAAGCAGATACCCTGAAGAATATAATGGTGGCACTTGTAATTTTTAATGTTGCACAATATTTATGCAGTTGCTTATCAAATGCATATTTAAAATGTTAAATTAATCTAAATGCACACAAACACAATATAATTCCCATATTTTCTGCAAAATTTAAAAGATGGTGTTGTGTTGAGTAAATAGAAGAAAAAAATGTCAAGACTGAAAAATGTGTGCACCTGTGAAATGAAGAAAAACTACAGTACTTCTCATTTTTCACAGGTAACGCTTTAAAAGTCTTTACAGGTTATCAGTTTAGAGTTAAGTATGAATTATGTTCCTTGAATTATTGCTCTCACTCTGACTTTCATGAGGATGCCTCACATGTGTTGTGCAATAGCTGTTTACATACATGTGCATGACCTATTCTCATGTTTGCATTACTATGTATGTGTGGAGGTGCATGTCACTTTTACAATGATTTTTATTTATTTTATTACAATAAAAAATTTTTTTACAACTAACAGCTAACAAGCCCCCTATGTGATAGCATGAGCAGGTGACAGGTAGTCTTTATGGAGACATCAGGAGCCCATTAGGCTCCAAATGTCTTCCCTGCCCTCCACTGCAGATGATCAAGAACAGGTTGCACTTGACTGGTGGCTTCCCCAGCTACAGTAGCTGGAGAATGACAGCTCTGAAACTGGAGGAATGGGAGAGTTCAAAAACCACTATGAACGGCAACTGTAAAAGTGATTGGGCGGCTCTAGAGACACACAGAGTAAGGCCATATGACCTGAACCATTTAATTTACACATTCAATTTTCCAACTGTCTTGGCATGGTGGAGTCCCTTGTTTCACAGCCCCTGCAAAAGACTTCTATTGTCTACCCTCCTTGAGTATATCAGATTCTTTTCAATCTCCTCTACAGAGAATCTCTAGGATAGAATGGGAACTCCATTCCCCATAGTTACTCTTTTTTTGTAATACCTCTCTATTCCTTTCAGATTTCAGAGAATCTGAAATTTGGGCTAGACACCTAACTTCTTCTTTCCTCCTAGAAGTCTTGTTTCTATGTTTCCAAAAAAACTAACAAAAAAAACCCAGATTTTAGATCTCTGCATTCGTTTTTTTCCTTCCCACTTGTGTGCCTCCTTCTTCCTTGCAAGGAAGCATTCTCACTATTAATATCTGTACCTTTCTGGAGGGTCAACAGACAATATTTTAATCTTTAATTTAACTGTACAATTACAGTGAAATATTCCTCCGTGGAATATTGTAACTTCAAAGGCTTTAATGGGATCTGGTTCTTGAAAATTACTCCTCTGTAATTATTGCACTTACTTGTTCAAGATGCTTGTGGGGTTGTTTCTACAGTGGAATCTGCCCTTTACAAAATCAAGCTTTTTGATTCTTATAATGTATTTTACATTTGCTCAGGCATGTTCTAATATAGCTATCACATCCTGAACCATTTTTGCTTGTGAACAGGATGGATTCCTCCTTTTCTTTCTGTTCCTATTGTTCCTGGGCACCGATTGACATTACAATGTATCTTCACCTCTGCCTAAAATGTTACATACAGTATGCATTGTTGTTTGTTTGCCTTTAAATAATTTTGTCCCTTCCTCACGCCATAGCTAGGAGATGCCCTGCATAGCTAGTCCTACCCTCATTTCAGTGTGCCTTTAGTTTCTGTGCTGAGAACATGCAATTGTTGGAGCTAAACATACTTTGATTTTTTACCTACCTGATTTTCATTTGTGAAGATCTGCACAAGTTTTTGATTAAAGCTTTCCATGATCTGAGGTCAGTTGGATTGAGTCACTGTCTGCCATCGCTGCTGAGATTGTAAGTTATAGCTATCTCACCACAACTTGATCAGTTATAGAGATCACACTTGGAATGCTTAGATTTTGGGAAGCAAAACACTGCCTACCTTTCCTATAGATGGTGTTTATTACTTACCTCCTTTTAATTATTTAGCTAGCCCTTTCTCTATTTAAAATTCTTTTGCTCAGAGGGCTTTTATAATCATATTTGTCTCTTTTAGAGATTATTTTTCTCCCTGAAGTTAAGACTATGGATGCTTTCTATTTAATCCCCCAGATGTTGATTGGTTGGTTCTTTCCTTGGACATACCTTGTCTGCCTCTGCTTCCTTTCCCTGAAGTCAAAAGTTAGGTATGCATGGCTTAGAACTTTTGTTCTTTAATAATCTTTCTTTTTATTGACCACCTTAGTTGTTGGTCAAATTGTCTCTCTATACGGATAATTATTATTTGTCCTCCACTAGTTGAGGCCCAACACTGTTTCAGGTTTCAGTTTCCTATTTTTGAATTGTTTCTCCTGGCCTAGAACACCAGGTCGATCCTTTGATCCTCTGTGTCATCTTCTTGGTTCTAAACATCTCTATATTGACTGACTGTTCTCTATCAAGCCTTTATTCAGGCATTGATTCCTTCTTTTACTCTTGTAGTAAGATTTTATATCTGTAAGATCTTTTAGGGGCTTTTACCCACCCCTTAGAAGGATTGTTTTGGATGTCCCACATGCCGAAGATTGACTACTATCCTATGAAGACAAATGTGTTATTAAACTTTGCATTGAGTTCACTTCTTGGCCCACCCCATGGTATACTTTTTTTTTACTTTCATTTTATGAGACTGATTAAATATAGTTAAAAATAAAAATGTATCCGACCGATGGTAAATACAGACAGTTAGATGTCTGCAAACATTCCCTGTGCATTAAATCTTTTTTATATAGACTCCTAAGTATAAAATATAAAATAAGTTTATGCAATCTTGAATTAGCATGGCACTTCTGTAGTCACATGCCAAATACCCATGGAGCCATAAGCTTTTTGACAGTCCCTTTATTGCATCATGTTTGGAAAACTTCTTAACTATACAGTTATAATCCCTCCTATACACATCTTCATCAAATATACTCCCATTTAACTATAACAAATAGCCAGCTATTTTCTGAAAGAGTAAAACTCCAGTTAAACCATTTTCTGGCATGGAACATAATCCCAGACGAAGCAAAGCATGCATTTTGGTGCCTGTAATTCTACTTGTTTGATAGGAAATACAATCAGCTCCTGTACTGTCCTTCATGGGCTCTTGCTTTCCATTGACAAATGTGTGTTGTTCAAACAAAGGCAAACAATTAAAACTGGTGGAAAAAAACGTTCTTTAAATTAAACCAAATGAGCCATGCAGATTACTCTGGAAATGTGAAAGTTGACAGATAAGTGTTGGAAAACATAAGTGCTGTAATTTATTGTTATAGCACAGAGAGAACTTTATAACATTGGCAGCTTAGCCACGGCTTACAGAGATTAATGTAAGTCCCTAATTGTACAATGAATGGAGTGAGATTGAATTGAATTTTCAAGAATGACTATGTGATGCAGAAGGATTTTTCCTGTGTCATCTGTGCTTCATTTCTCAAGAAGTGAAGGAAATGAAGTAGCTGGAGCAGGGTGATCAGCATTTTTATTTTTATCAAACTGAGCCACAGCTGCAAGCATCCATAAAATGAAACACCAGCTTAATATTTGAATAGAGTCATAGAGACCTAAGACAATTTTGCAATTGTCTACAACATTCTACTCACAGAATGAGAGCTGTTTCTCTAGACTGCCTACTGAAGTACTGAAGTTGTCATTCTTTCAACATGGTAAAGGTGACGCAAAAGATATCTATTTAAATACCAACAGTTAAAATAGGAGATAGGTATCTTACTGGGATTCAGTGAATGGAGAATGCCTACCTAAGTAGATATGTAGTGTTTCATTACTGATAAATGGATAACTATGTAAGCAACCTCTTAGTATCCAAAGTATAGCACTAAAATTTGTTTTTGAGGTTTTTATGATTATAGATTTTTAAAGTTTTAAAAGGACATACAAAAAAAAGAAACTTTAAGGTGCCTCCATTGTGTTACTGACATTACCTGACTTCATGACTTCATCAACTACAATCTCCCTGTCCTTACTGGCCAAAGAGTCCGCCTCATAGAACAAGGATTTGAAATTGGCATGGCTTAGCTCTAAACTCAGGAATGTCAAGACCTTATAGCAAAGTATTTGAAAACATAAGCTATAAAAATAGTTTTCAACAGATCAGCAGAGTCGTTGAAGAAATAACAATAATAGGAGTTAGTCCAAAAAGAAGTGAAGAAGTATGTAGAACTTTTAGGGTGCTTTCATACCTTCAGAAAAATAGTCAAACACAAATATATAAAAAACTGATTTTATTACATAGTATAAAACATAAAAAATAATATATTAGTTTAGGATATACACTGCTAAAAAAAAAAAAGGAACACTTTGAAAACACATCAGATCTCAATAGGGAAAAATATCATGCTGGATAAATATACTGATATGTACTGGGTAATGTGTTAGGAACGTAAGGATGGCCCATTGTTTGATGAAAATGATCAACCTACAGAGGACTGAATTCAAAGAAAATCAAAGTGAAAAAATTATGCAGCAGCCCAGTCCATTTTGCTGAAATTTCATCAAAATGGTACTCAGTAGTTTGTATGGCCCCCATGTACTTGCATACATGCCTGACAACGTCGGGGCATGCTCCTAATGAGACGACGGATGGTGTCTTGGGGTATTTACTCCCAGATCTGAACCAGGGCATCACTGAGCACCTGGACAGTCTGAGGTGCAACCTTCTTCCTGCAGGAACTGCCTGCATACTCTCACCACATGAAGCCGGGTATTGTCATGCACCAGAAGGAACCCAGGACTCACTGCACTAGCGTAAGGTCTGACAATAGAAAAAAATGTCAGTGGCCTCCACCTATAAAACCATTCCTGTTTTGGGGGTTGTTTCATTGTTGCCCAACTAGCGCACCTGTTGTTAATTTAATTAACACCGAAGCAGCTGAAACTGATTAACAACCCCCTCTGCTACTTAACTGACCAGATCAATATCCCAGGAGTTTAATTGACTAGATGCTATACTCTAATTAAAAAATGTTCCTTTATTTTTTTTGAGCAGTATATAAATCTTTCAATAAAAGCATTTGATGACCATTTGATCCACCCTTCAGTACAGTGGACCCCAATACACCTTCCTTATAGAAAATTAGTATGTATGACATAATGTTTCGCTGAATGGGCTTTTTCAGGGGTTCAGAAGAGGGTTCACCATTCCCACTGCCAAGTGATCTACCACCAATGATACTCTCTTCACTTACCAGATGCCAATGACCTCCTTGTTGTACAACAAGTAAAGTCAAATAGCCATTTGTGGTCACTCCAGGACTTCCTTAATTGTCACCTCTCTCCATGGTCTCTTCCTCTCCAGTTGGTCAGATGATGTTTTAATGGTATTTTGCATTTAATCCAAAAAAGTAAAAGGATCCTCTCATAACATGCAACCGTAAATTTCATTAAGAATTATGCCCATCGATCATCATCATATATTTGTGTTTGAGTATTGTTCCTGAGGGTATGAGAGCACCCTAAAAATCCCACATACCTCTGCACTTCTTTTTGGACTTATTCAATAGGGACATGGTGCTGATGGATTGGCTATACTGGTTATTAAATAATAGGAGTTAATTTCATTTAATTGGTTAAGGTGGGGTCAGTATTGGAAAGGTTAAGAAAGAACTGATTTTGCCTTACAAGATGCTATCTTTTGAGCTTGGCCAGATTATCAATTGTCATTTACATTATTAAACATTTGCTTTTATTTAACCCTTTCATTGCAAAGGACACTACCTTGGCTTATGTCAGAACAGAAACTCTCCTCACTGGCCAGCTCAGTAAGCCTTGCATCTAATGCCAGGACAAGAACAACCAGTGCCCAGGGCAAAGATGTCAAACTGTGCCCCCCTTTCCCCTTAGGTGGAGGTGGAGATGGAGCTAATAGTGGCATAGTGTATGTAATTGTGACCTGCGCTTAAATAGAACTAATAGTTGTGGTACACCATAGCGAAGTATAGAGTTTAGAATCAGTGCACAAACTTGGGGTTAAAAGTGGCAAAAGAAAAAATGTGTTTTCATCATTGGTGTAACTGAAAGGAGAATTGTCCCTGTGTTGCTGGTGTTAATGGAAAGAAAAAGGTCTCTGAGTCGGTGGTGTCACTGAAAGGAAAACAATTTTCCTGCATCAGTGGTATTAATGGAAGGAAAAATGCCTCTGTGTCAGTGGTGTCAAAAAAAGGAAAAATATCCCTGCATTGGTGGTGTCAATAGAAACAAAAAATTCAGCTGAGTCTCTGGTGTCAGTCTGAGGAGGACTAATTGGCATTTGTGTTGAGATGAAGGATGGGAGGAGAGATAGGATGTGGGCTATGAGGGGTGCATGGAACTAAAGGGTTATAAGGGATCTCTAAGGGAAGAAGGGGGAGCTGAAAGGACTCTAAGGGCGTGTTCAGACATATGGCTATCATTGATGGTGTTTGACAGGCTGTGAGAAGGTGATATATCACCTCTTCATCGCCTGTTTTAACACTGAAAATGTTGACCCACCGCACTGCAACTTTGTGCTTTGCACATGGTTGCAGCACAGCCCAATTCACTGTGGCATGCCATTTAATTTTTGCCTAGTGTACAGGCCTGAGTGGCTGCATCTTTTTATTCAGGTGGGTGGTCAGGGGCAGTAAAACTTCAGCTAAACCGCCTGCTTTTACCATTCCCACCCACCCATGTGATCAAGCACTAAGACAGCTGAGTCACAATTGTATTGCATTCCCTTCCTAAAGTTTCAGAAGCATGTAATCCCATGGGGATTATAAATACTGCAGCTGTAATGCTTTACATCCTGGAAAAATGCACCCTCCCCTCATCTCATTTGGTTGGCAGTATAATCTGTGAAATGTGACCCATTTGATTTAGAAAATAGGAAAAAAGTAGAATTAGTTAGGGTTAAGAAAAGAGTGTATAGGCAGGGGGCTAGGGTAGTAAAGCTGGCCATACACTAATACATTTTTGAATGAATATTCATAAGAAAATTCTTTGTACATCCCATGACTGTATGAATGCTGTTTGACAGTACTTCAAATTGTAATTTCCTGAAAAAACCCACATACATTGTTATAAGTTAGTCTGTTCAAGAAAAAATGTCCGTCCTGCTCCTTAGAGTTAAAAACACTTAAAACACAAAAATATGTCCAGTTAAAAAAAATCCCAATATGTGTAAATTAATTGGTTTACATGAAAGATATAGCATTTACAAATGGCGGTATATATACTGGGCTTTTTCTAAATGTTATATTTTTACCAGTAATGGTGCCGATCAGCGACTTATAGTGGGACTGCGGGACTGCAGTGGGCATTCTGACACTGGGGGGGAACTGACTTGATGTTACTGACATTCCCAGTGACGCCAATACAGTGATCAGTGCTAAAAAAAAAAACACTGACACTGTACTAATGACACTGGGCAGGAAGGGGTTAACATGAGAGGCAATCAAAGGGTTAACTGCGTACATTGTGCTTTGTCTGTGTGCTTCACTGTAATCACACTGCTTTGCAAATCAGTGTTCACTAGCAGACAGGGAGGAGAACTGCTTTGTTTATCAACAGTTCTCCTCCCCGTCAGAGATCCTCGGGAATCACCGGGTGCCGGCGAGTAATCACCGGCCGAGACCTGGTGACTGACAGCCACGGCAGCAAATGTAACCCTACAAGGAAATGCAGTATACAGTACATTTTTAAGACATTCCAGGACACATATCCTTAATCCCAGTGCATTAAAACACTGTTATGTGATGAGCCATCCCCCCTTATTTCTTCTCATAAAGAGCGCTTAGTGAACTTTATTTTGATAATGGTGGTGGTGGTGGGGGGGCACAAAAACACAAGCTGATTCAAGCTGAGTTATGCTGTAGGCCAGAGAAAAAGTAAGACATTTTCCCATGTATCTGTTATCACTACATAGCAAGTAGAATACATTAGCTTGACCCCAATTTTGCCTTTCAATTAAAAAAAAGTGAACATCTGTTTTTTTTTTTTATTTTTATTTTTTAACAATTAGGGACTAAGGATTTATAACACTTTTTCATGAGAGAACAAGCTGATATTTGACAACTTAACTTTGTCATCATTATTAAAGCCATGTCATGCCATTTTCCTAACGTAATTTGTCTTAATACCACAGAAACCCTTATGGCCCAAGTTGACCCAAGGAGCCAACATAATATTTATTTTAACATTGATCTCTGAAGTGAAAGATTCTAATACCCCGTCCAATCTATAAGATTTGAATAATCTCTGAAAATTAAAGCCACTGAAAGCATCCATTGCAAACAAAATTTTCAAGCTGTTAAATATGTGGCCCATCAGGCTACTGTATAGTCAAAAGGAAACATTTCCTGTGAAATCACATATTGCAAGTTGTCATCCTCTCTAACTTCAATGTTATCAGTCTTTAACCTGGAAGAAGCATGCAGATATGGAATTTTGACCTTTATCTGACTTTTCTCATAGGTAGGGATGAGCAGAACATACCTAGGTTTGGCTTGAGGCAGGTGCAATGAACATTAGAAGTTCTGGTGCCAAATCCAAACCAGATTGAACTCAATGGGGGCCAAATGTTAAAAGGTGTTGGGGCAATTTTCTAGGCTAATAGGCAAAGTGTTATTAAACAAATGACACAGGGGGCTGGGCATGGGCTTAGGGAACATGTACCAAAGCAAAAAAAATCATTAAAAAAATTCAGGGATCAGGGATTTTAATAATGTTTAAAAAAAAACATTAAAATCCAAAATTCCTAAGCATGTCTGGAGGATGCTTTTACAAAGAAAAAAAATTCAGTTAAATTGCTCACATTTGACAGCTTTAGCCACTTTATGTACTTTGTAAAACACTTTTGATGAATGCTCATCATGGTCATTGACCTGGAACAAGACTGCAGGACAGAAGAACTAGTTTCTCTGACTGCATGCTTGTTTCAAGCCAGATGCTGTCAGTGAACCTGGGAAATCAGCATTTTTAACCAGGTACCTGGAGTTTTTAGATTGAGATCTGAAATAAAAGAACTGGTACTTCATTGACGACAGGCTTCCTTTTAACTGGTGGCATTGTTGCTTAATTCAGTAGGAAGAGAATCAGTTATATCAGGTAATAGCCTGTATCCAGTGTTAAAGGCTGGTTATTTTCCAACCACACAGACTGGTTTATTGGCACAAGCGATCCTGTCGATTACCCGAGAGATTGACCTGTGAAATCATGTCCAATTTAATCACACACAGGTGCCTAAATTGAATAAATAGCCTGTCTCTCTGCAGCTGCAGTTGCAAGCATTGCCCTTATTATTTGTGGTTTACAACAGACATTATCACAAAAAGATGTTGGCATAAATGATATAAAAGTAAGGTCTGGGGTAATATAGAAATGAAGAATTATGTAACTTTAGAAAAACTGGATGAAAAAGAGTATTTGAGCTTTTATAATTATATCTGAAAGTGAACCTGCAAGCATATAACAAAAGCACCTCTAAATTCAGTTACATTTATTATAACATCTATAAACACATTTAACCCCTTCCTACCTTCCCTGGCATCCCTGGCGTAGTTCGAAATGCCCAGTTGGCAAGATGGATCAGTGATCATGTGACTACTGTCCAGCCACCTATCTTTACCCTGGCTCAGCAAATATACATCAACCTCCTAGTGACGCATATGTGTGGCATGTGGGCATTAAAGTCCACCCTTTTTGCCACAGAACATATGTGTAAAAGGGTTCAACTCAAGCAGTATAAATAATTTAATTTGCCTTGATTTCAGGCTGTTTTAATCCTCTGTGTAGTAGATTTGTAGAGGAAGGGAAAGCAATAGGAGAGAAGGAGAGAATCAGTCGACCTGGATCAGTAAACTTTATTCTGAAACCTCCCTTTATGGGCATACAGTTACTGAATGATAGGAAGAATCAATGAACTATGTGAGTACTCACCAGATCCCTTGCACTTCATTGAGAACTACAAGCCGTTGGCTGTGGAGGCCGATGATGCTTGTAATTCATTCACTCACAGAACTCTTTGAATGAACAAAGTGGCCATGTGGGCCAAGCCCCACATAGCTGCACTGTTTTTAAATTGTGACAGCAGTTGTGGGGAGAAGACTCTCCACCCGCTGTCACACTTAGGTGACAATTGGGGGGGGGAATAGCAGAAGGTTAAGGTACTGGAACATGTTACATGTTCGAATCTAAAAACTAGCTGTGAATATGTAACATATTCCAAAGATTAACTTATCCTTGAACTACGACATAAAAAGCTGTCAGGTCACCAGCACGGTTGTACAGTCTAGTAGGGCTGTGTGAAACTCAGTACTGGATTAGGGGATCCACCCTAATGACGCCTTTGCTACTAGGGAACCACTAGCCACCGGGGAATACCTTCACCAGACCTGGATGAGTATCTTTGTCATCACATATTTTAACTCTATGTCTTTATGCTGATGATACCACTAGCCACCAGGGACTTATCTATTGGACCTGGATGTATATGGTTTGCATGCTGTTTGAACCTCTAACCACCAGGGAGCCTATCTATTGGGCCTGGATGTATGCTTTTATCGATGTGAGTTCTTGTTGTTTTAGCTCACTTCTTATGCTCTTAATAAACGTACTTCACTATTAGCACTTTCTTGCCTCCCGGCTCGTTTTTTAATGAGCTTTGCAAGGTGGCGATTTAGATTTGAGAGCCAGAGGGGGCCTGGACAGTGTTGGACCTGTGACCCAGATGTCCTCATATGACCAGATATTGCCCAGGCTGCTGACCAGACCGTGACGCCCGGTTGCTGTTTATTTTGCATACAATGCTCACATTGTGTGTACTTGTGGTAAGCGCACAACCTCACTAATTTTTTCTTATTCCACTGAATGGGATTTGGAACACCATTGGATCATATCCAGCTTCCTTTTTGCTACATCATATGAACTATTGAATTGTTACTATATATGGTGACACCCTCCTTGCTTGTTATTCATTCTTTAGCGCTACATACCCCATTTACATTTTTACATTCCAAGGTATTGAGGATTACCCTGTATGTTAGCCGCTCACCTGATCTGTTTGCGCTCACTTACCCACCCTCTACATATATGTCAGTACTGGATTGACAAAGTCCACATGCAAACTTCCAAAGAAGAAGGTAAGCTGCTCACCGTTTAAAAGCTTTTGGTCCAGTATATTAACCCCTTCATGACTAAGGGTAAAACAAATCTTAATGCCTAAGCACAATTTTGCAACGTTGACATGTGTTAGTAAAACCGTAAATGTCATCACAACTACTTTGTACATCCAGGTGAATTATACCTTGTTTTTTTCAGGGCAAATTGTGCTTTCATTTGGTGGTAAATGGTAATGGATATCTTCTGATTTTTTTTTATTATCAAAGGAAAACTGACCCAAAATAGTAAAAAAATAATCATTTTATTAAATTTAGCTGTGTTTCTTGTTACTACCATAACCTACCACCGAAGAACAACCCAAAATAAATTTTACAGCTCTTGATGATCGCAGCAATATGTGTATGTCATTTGTTGTTTGTACCCGTAGTATAGCCCAGAAACAATAGTGTGCATTTTGTTTTGACATTAACTGACACCAATATCACATTTTTTTAAATTTAAAAAAAAAAAACAAGGGGGCCGGGCTACACAGTGACTGGTCACTGTGATAGCCAATCAGAGGCTATCACAGTGATCATGTGACCCGGAATCAGGAGTCCTGGGTCCCGATCGTTAGAATGGGACCCGGGGCTCTCAGTGACACCCCAGTCTTTGTGCTGGGAGCATGCTGTGCGGCTCGCTCCCAGCAGAAAGACAGGTACGCAAATATGTAGCCCCATGAAAAAAAGCCCAGTTCTGTGAGGCCGCATATTTGTGTGATGTCGGCCTCAAGGGGTTAAGCTCTCCATCATACAGACTTTTTCACTGGTTTATACAGATTCTAACATATTTTACTGCACCTGGAGCCTACAAATAGAGTGACTCCATGAGTAGGCTCGAGATGGAGTGAAACACATTAGAATTGTCTGTATGAAGGAGAACTTAATACATTGTAACACAAGCTTTTAATTGGAGAATGTCTTCCATTCTTCTCTGGAAGCTTGTGTGTACAGTCTATGGGTCAGCCTGCAACTGGCCTGTAGCTGTGACCTACTCTGGGTCAGAGAACTAGTGAGGAATAGTGCCTGTAGTGGAATACTATATCATGTGCTATGCTGGATGGACAGAAATTCAAATGCTTGGGTGGATAATACAGTCCTCAAATATGTTCCAATTGTATACACAGATTTGTGCTTTCAGTTCAACTTTAATACATCAAAAATTGGCACTGCATCTGCAGGATATAGGCAGAACGGATTAATTTGGAAAATGACTTCATAACTTTCCCGCAGAGTGATGATTTCTCTCTCTGCACTTTATGAACTTTCAAATGCAAGTTAGGTGCTTCTCTGAGATACATTCTACTAATGATTATACATATTCAAGAATTCCCCTAATACTCCGCTCCTACACTCAGTCTTTTAAAATCTCCAATACTTGTAATAATTTCTGTTTGTACCCGTGAAAATAATCACATCAAAGGTAGCAGCAGAGTGATAAAAGTACACACATGGGATCTCGGCACATAACTGTGTGGTAAAGATTTTAAAATTAAAGTACTTCTGCTTGAAACAAATATTCCAATAATGATGCAGTATATTCCACTAAAAACATAACAAGCCGCTGTTCGCCTTGCGTTCTGTTATAATTAGCCAGCCGTCATTGATTTTAATAATGTCTTCTATGAATCACATTTTAAAGATGAAAAAGGGAATCAATATACTAATGTGCTCAAGGGATATTACAAGTTAAAAATTTATATTGTGCAATTTACCATATACTGCTTCTATTGCCTATGTTAAAGGGGAACTTGACCTGTGAAGTGGTTTGCCTGAATGTCTTTATCCAATTTGAAATGTAATACCAATCACAATTTTTTTCTAAGTTTTGGATAAAGTAGGGAAGGATTAGAACCCCAGTTGGATTTTAAATACTATTGAATGTTTGGAGGGATTTCACCTTGCACAATGGTTTTGCTAAACAGGAAGTGGGGAAAAATCTGGGGGCTCTCTCATGTTGCCAGCAGGTGATATTGCCCTCTGTAAATTAAGCATGGTAAGTCACAGACGTCGTGGCTGGCAGGCATTTAGGTAGGTTATCTTACCCCCTCCTGAATGTCTACTTTTTTTTTTCCTTTTTTCTAATTCCACGAAGAATTGTTTATTAAAATACTGCACTGCAGCTGCAAGCTAAGCATTTGGCCTGTGGTCGCAGTGCGCTTTTACTGACCTCAGTGGGCAAGTCTGACAAGTGGGGTAAAACTCTGCAGGCTGAGTTAACATTGCTATGACTGTGAAGCAAGGAAGCACAATATATTTGGATTATTACATCGAAGGAATTAAGAATTGAGAAGATGTATTGACACCAAAAGGTTTTTTATTTTATTTTTGGACTTTCAAGGATGAAAGTGTGACTTTTAGAGTGTCAACTTCAGGGTTATTGTTTATTTTATTTGGACACCGGTTTTTTGGTTTTGTAAGGAAGACAACCATAGCCTTGACCAGCAAAAAAAAATTGCAGCTGCCCATGTGAAAGAGTCCTAACAGGCAATAAAAGAATCTAACATGGGTCTAGCCTTCCATTACTTTACTAGAATGTTATTGCTAATGGGGGTTTTTCCTTACTTTTTTTGCGATGATAGGAATCCTCTGTATCAGAGAAGATCACTTTACAATGTCCTTGTTCAGCTATGATGCTTTCTTCTAGCTGGACAGCATTAATGATATTGATTAATTGGGGTTACTACGCTAAGAGACTGTTCACTGAGCTTACTAAATGAGGAACAGCTAAGTTCACTTCAACCACCCAATCATATCCCTTTCAAATGACTGGGTATTCCAACACACCGTATTTACTAAGCAAAGTTAACATAGGTGAACAGTCTTTACCACACTTACCAGTGAACCAGTGACTGCTGACCAGTGAAGGAAGCTGAACTAATGAACCAGATTATAAGTATAACAACAGGCAAAGGTGTGTAAATCACAAGTCTGGCTTTACAGAATTAAATGTCTTTGGAAAACTAGTAAACATACTGTTCATGTGAATGTACAGTACCATTGTGAAATAATTTTACAAGTATCCTCCTGCGCTCAATATAGACACGATCCCTACCTTAACAGCTGCTGTCACTCTACCTTAACCATTAAGTAGCCAAATATATACAAAAAATAGTGAAGCGCTTAATAAATAAACATATAAAACTACATATATTAAGGTGCCATCAGTGAATAAAGTGCTAAACGTTAATATTCCTTGTAAACGCTGGGATATTATCAACCAATATTAATTAGAAGTAGTATTAAACCAACCAAACTGAATTCCTAATTTATCAGTGATAAACACAACAGTGACAAATGATGATATAACTCCACAGAGGTATCCTTATCCTCCTTCACTATTTAAATAAAAAGTGCAATAATTGAAGTGAATAAGTGTATACAAAAAACCTTTTTTTTAAAAGTGCATATACAAATCATATATATATGTATAAAGCATACATCATATATATATAAATAAATAAATAAATAAATAAAGTCCATGCAAGTGTAACTTGTGATAGAACAGTGATCTCCACTTCTAGTGCTCAAACACAAATCCTCAAATGGCAGCAGTGCCTGCTCACCTCCCCGCACTGACCCTCAAGGGGCCAAAAGGCTACTGATCTCCTCTATGGCAAACTTTCTCCTCCTCCTCTCGGTAGCTCAGCAGGTGATCCCAAGGTCTCCACTTCTCCTCCACTCATATATCATATAGGGCAAAAAACAGAACTTCCCATAGTGTAATAATGTTTATTGTAAGCCACTTCTCATTACATAGCGGTTATACTCACATTGGATTTCCTGTTACAAAAGCCTTCCACCTCATCCTATAGGTGTATCTTATGAACACAGGGGGAAACCAATATGGCCGCTCCGTTCGGACATGCGTCCCACGTGACCGGAAGTGACGTAGTTCCAAAACCGGATATGGCGTACCGACGCGTTGCGTCACGTGCGTCGTGACTTCATCAGGGTTAACGCCCACCAGTGACTGAATGCCTTTAAATAGGATCCAGCCTAAACTCTCTTCCCAATTGAAGGGCGGGCTCCCGGCGGCCATTTTACCGAAGCCCGCTATCTTCACTAAACAACACGGAGGAACATTAACATAATGTCCCCCTATGGGGAAAAAAACTCCGATCTATGCCACTATTTTGATCCGCGATATTTAAAAACACACTTTGGTAGTATTAAAAACCACTTACTGAACCTATGTTACTTTATTAGATGGACAACACTTAAAAATTGAGTATATAAACATTAAAACCGTAATAACCAAAATATATATGTATATCCAAATACATATATTTCAACATTTTATTAGATTGCCCTTCTACATATAGAGCAATCTTAGGTTTTTTAAAAACCCCATATTCTAGTTATATATCCCTCAAAAAAGTTTAATTACACCTCAATGTTAAAAATAAGAAAAAAATTAAAAAATATAAAAATAAATAACTATAAATTCAAACATTTATTACTTAAACCTTTCCCAGAAAAAACATCTCCACTGTATGTAAAAAATCTCATATACATATAGGGGTCATAGCGATACACCTATAGCTTGAGTTTACAGTTTGCTCATATTTATATATATAAACCTTATATTCATCCTTTTTATTGTATCTCATATATTTAAAAACCATTAGTTTAAACAACATATTAATGCACTACTAATTAAAATAAACTCATAATCTATAAATATATACCTAAACCATTTAGTATTCTCATCTATTCTACCGATAGACCATTAATAAATTGCCAATAAATCAATAAATATGTATCTATTTCAATCCGACTACCACCACTAGGGGCTTCCTAAAAGAATGTAAAGGAATATTAAAAATTTAAAAGTCACTAATAAAACAATTTAGATCGAATTCCACATTGAGTCCTAAAGGTGCCTGTGTATGCATAGTAAAAATCCATCGGGATTCCGCCTGGCTCAAAGATTTGATCCTATTACTACCTCTCCAGTGTTTGGTATATTTTTGTATCCCCCAGAACTTCAAACCTGAAGGATCCTTATTATGTTTTTTTAAAAAATGTTTGGATACACTGTGTTTCGGGAAACCATTTTTTATGTTCTGGACATGTTCCCTAATGCGTTTCCAGAGTGGCCTTTTTGTTCTGCCTATATATTGATAGCCACAGCCACACTCCAAACCATAAACCACACCTTCTGTACGGCAAGTAATAAAATCTTTGATTTTAAACTCCATTCCATCAACATTACATTTAAAGGTTTTTCGTTTCGTGTTTTTTCCTCTCGTTTCTCTGCACCCATAACATTGTCTGCACGGGAAAAAACCTATTTGGTCCAAAAAAGTCGATTTTCTCTTCCTATCAGGTGGATCTAACACACTCTTTACTAACCTCATCCTTAATGTGGGTGCTCTTCTATAGATAAATTTTGGGCAATCATCTAATATTGGATTCAACACAGGATCTGATTTCAGAATTGACCAATGTCTCCTGAATATTTGTTCTATTTTTTTATAATGGACATTGAAGTCTAGCACAATGGCCATCTGACTGTCAAAATTCTCGTCCTTCTTCTTGTCCACTATTAACGAATTCCTCTCCAATTTCCCCACTTCATGAATCTTTCTTTCAATTTCCTGTTTTGGGTACCCTTTGTTTATAAATTTATTCCCCAGCACTTCCGCCTGTTTTTTATATTCTTCTTGATTTGAGCAGTTCCTTTTTAACCTGACCAGTTGTCCCTTTGGAATATTATATAGCCATGGGGGAAAATGGCAACTGTCTACTGGTATAAAACCGTTCCTATCTACTTCCTTAAAGAACGTTTTGGTAATAATATTTCCTCTTTCTATTCTGATATTAAGATCTAGAAAGTTGACTTGACAGTTATCATATGTCCATGAGAAATTTATATTTCTATTATTATTATTCATTCCATTCAAAAAGCCTAATAGTGACTCACTGTTTCCTTTCCATATAATGATCACGTCATCTATATATCTGGAATATAGCATAAGTTCCTCGGGGGTTTGACTATAAATCGCCTCTTCTTCCCAGTGGGCCATATACAAATTGGCCACACTGGGGGCATACTTAGCCCCCATTGCGACTCCTTTTATTTGCTGAAAGAAAGTCTCATCATGCCAGAAATAATTCTGTTGGAGGCCAAATTCTAAGCATTTTAATATATATTTTCTTTGGGGCCATCCAATGTTAGTGTATTGTCTCAGGCCCCAAGCTGCGGCCTCCACTGCTCCATCGTGATCTATAATAGTATATAAAGAAGTTACATCCGCACTTGCTAGAATAACTTCCGAGTTTATCTCTATTTTATCTAGTAGTTGAATTAGGTGCTTGGTGTCACGTAGATAGGCTTTGGTCCTTCGAACTGCGGGTTGTAGGTAGAAGTCCACATATTGACCTAGTCTCGCTAAAATAGATTGTATTCCATTTACAATGGGTCTACCCGGAGGCTCCCTCATATTTTTGTGTATCTTGGGAATTGTGTATATTATGGGTATCCTACATGTTTCTGGTACTAGGTATTTTGCCTCCTTTTTATTTAAAAATTTCCTATTTTCTCCTTCTTGTACCAGTTTAACCAATTTCTTCTTATATATTAATGTCGGGTCTTTTGGAATAACTTTGTATGTAGTAATATCAGATAATTGTTTATTCAATTCCTGTAAATAGTAATCTTTCGACAGAATCACAATCCCCCCTCCTTTATCTGCCGGTCTGATCACTATATTATCTCTTTTGGAGAGTCTGTTAATTCCTGTCTGGATACCAATATTAGTTGATAGTTTTGGAATTTTGAGATTATCTAAATCTCTATTAATCATACGTTTAAAAACCTCAATGTGGTGATTACCAGAATGTTGTGGATTAAAAAGTGATTTGTTTTTTAAATGACTATGTAAAATCTCATTACTCGAACCACTTGCTACATTACTTTTTGCCCCTGGTAGTCCTAGAAAATACTTCTTTATATTTAACTTGCGAATGAATTTTTGAGCATCAACATAGGTGTCAAATTTATTGGCTGCTTTGGGTGGTGCGAATTTCAGGCCTTTATCTAACGCCATGATTTCTTCTTTGGATAAATCGCATCCACTCAAATTAAAAACGCCTTCCCCTATTGTTCTCTTTTTCTTTTGCTGTTTCCACCCTGCCCTACATCCCCTCCTCTTGGGGGGCTTTTCCATCTTACTCCTTCCGGACTCCTGTCTCTGTCTAAAAAATCTCTCGGTGGCAATTCATTTCTTAGTGCCTCATATCTGTTAGATGTCTCAATAGGGCTTCTACCTTCTCCATTAGGTGGATACCACCTTTCTTGTGGGTAGAATCTTGGGCTCCTTTCCGGGTAGTAGTTGTACGGTCTTTGGTAATAATCAGGCCTGGGGGGGCCATAGTATTCTGGTCTGTAATAGTTATTTGGTTGGTTCCACTGTGGATTAGGTCTCCAACCGTTACCTCCATTTTTTCCTTTGTAGTTATTATTATTATTTTTCTTATTATTATTTTTATTATTATAATAAGAACCTCCTTTCTTTGGTTGCTGCCTCCATCCATTATGCGGTGTATGGTACGATGGTGCATATTGGTTAGTTCTCTGATCATTGTTACCTCTAACTGCTATTTTAAGCGGCATAGGGAGGGGTCTGTTTTCATCCATCTTTTGATCTTTAATCGGAGTGGTATTATTGGATCCAATATCTGTCTCCTTTTGGGAACTCTGCCATTTAAAAACTTGTTCTTTTTTAAAATCATTAAAATCTCTCTGGAATTTTTTGGTTTTCCTATATTTTATCTCTTGGTCTAATTTTTCAAGATCTTTATTTAAACGTTTATTATATGGCCCTATGTCTACAGAGTCTTTCATAGGTTCCAACTTATTTTTAATTTCTCCTATTTGTGATTCTAAAATCCTCATTTTTCTTTGTTTTCTCTTCATTAGAAACCTCACAAGTTCTAAACCTTTCTCGTGGAAGAAATCAAACCATTCTTCAGTTGATTCTACATCATCTAACCCATCACAAATGGGAATATCCCATCTAAACCTCCTTGGAATTAACCGATCTTTCAGATATTTTTCAAAGGTGGCCATATCCCACCATATGGACAACTTTTTTTCCATTATGTGCCCTAGTTTCCTATAAATGGTATCTAGATCATTGTTCAGGGCATGTTCAGTTTGATTGAAAATTTCTTCTACATTAATGGCCCTATTTTCCACAAACTGAAAAATCTCCATATTAGCTGCAGGGGGTAATGGTGGTAAATAACACTAAGAAATAATTTTACAAGTATCCTCCTGCGCTCAATATAGACACGATCCCTACCTTAACAGCTGCTGTCACTCTACCTTAACCATTAAGTAGCCAAATATATACAAAAAATAGTGAAGCGCTTAATAAATAAACATATAAAACTACATATATTAAGGTGCCATCAGTGAATAAAGTGCTAAACGTTAATATTCCTTGTAAACGCTGGGATATTATCAACCAATATTAATTAGAAGTAGTATTAAACCAACCAAACTGAATTCCTAATTTATCAGTGATAAACACAACAGTGACAAATGATGATATAACTCCACAGAGGTATCCTTATCCTCCTTCACTATTTAAATAAAAAGTGCAATAATTGAAGTGAATAAGTGTATACAAAAAACCTTTTTTTTAAAAGTGCATATACAAATCATATATATATGTATAAAGCATACATCATATATATATAAATAAATAAATAAATAAATAAAGTCCATGCAAGTGTAACTTGTGATAGAACAGTGATCTCCACTTCTAGTGCTCAAACACAAATCCTCAAATGGCAGCAGTGCCTGCTCACCTCCCCGCACTGACCCTCAAGGGGCCAAAAGGCTACTGATCTCCTCTATGGCAAACTTTCTCCTCCTCCTCTCGGTAGCTCAGCAGGTGATCCCAAGGTCTCCACTTCTCCTCCACTCATATATCATATAGGGCAAAAAACAGAACTTCCCATAGTGTAATAATGTTTATTGTAAGCCACTTCTCATTACATAGCGGTTATACTCACATTGGATTTCCTGTTACAAAAGCCTTCCACCTCATCCTATAGGTGTATCTTATGAACACAGGGGGAAACCAATATGGCCGCTCCGTTCGGACATGCGTCCCACGTGACCGGAAGTGACGTAGTTCCAAAACCGGATATGGCGTACCGACGCGTTGCGTCACGTGCGTCGTGACTTCATCAGGGTTAACGCCCACCAGTGACTGAATGCCTTTAAATAGGATCCAGCCTAAACTCTCTTCCCAATTGAAGGGCGGGCTCCCGGCGGCCATTTTACCGAAGCCCGCTATCTTCACTAAACAACACGGAGGAACATTAACATAATGTCCCCCTATGGGGAAAAAAACTCCGATCTATGCCACTATTTTGATCCGCGATATTTAAAAACACACTTTGGTAGTATTAAAAACCACTTACTGAACCTATGTTACTTTATTAGATGGACAACACTTAAAAATTGAGTATATAAACATTAAAACCGTAATAACCAAAATATATATGTATATCCAAATACATATATTTCAACATTTTATTAGATTGCCCTTCTACATATAGAGCAATCTTAGGTTTTTTAAAAACCCCATATTCTAGTTATATATCCCTCAAAAAAGTTTAATTACACCTCAATGTTAAAAATAAGAAAAAAATTAAAAAATATAAAAATAAATAACTATAAATTCAAACATTTATTACTTAAACCTTTCCCAGAAAAAACATCTCCACTGTATGTAAAAAATCTCATATACATATAGGGGTCATAGCGATACACCTATAGCTTGAGTTTACAGTTTGCTCATATTTATATATATAAACCTTATATTCATCCTTTTTATTGTATCTCATATATTTAAAAACCATTAGTTTAAACAACATATTAATGCACTACTAATTAAAATAAACTCATAATCTATAAATATATACCTAAACCATTTAGTATTCTCATCTATTCTACCGATAGACCATTAATAAATTGCCAATAAATCAATAAATATGTATCTATTTCAATCCGACTACCACCACTAGGGGCTTCCTAAAAGAATGTAAAGGAATATTAAAAATTTAAAAGTCACTAATAAAACAATTTAGATCGAATTCCACATTGAGTCCTAAAGGTGCCTGTGTATGCATAGTAAAAATCCATCGGGATTCCGCCTGGCTCAAAGATTTGATCCTATTACTACCTCTCCAGTGTTTGGTATATTTTTGTATCCCCCAGAACTTCAAACCTGAAGGATCCTTATTATGTTTTTTTAAAAAATGTTTGGATACACTGTGTTTCGGGAAACCATTTTTTATGTTCTGGACATGTTCCCTAATGCGTTTCCAGAGTGGCCTTTTTGTTCTGCCTATATATTGATAGCCACAGCCACACTCCAAACCATAAACCACACCTTCTGTACGGCAAGTAATAAAATCTTTGATTTTAAACTCCATTCCATCAACATTACATTTAAAGGTTTTTCGTTTCGTGTTTTTTCCTCTCGTTTCTCTGCACCCATAACATTGTCTGCACGGGAAAAAACCTATTTGGTCCAAAAAAGTCGATTTTCTCTTCCTATCAGGTGGATCTAACACACTCTTTACTAACCTCATCCTTAATGTGGGTGCTCTTCTATAGATAAATTTTGGGCAATCATCTAATATTGGATTCAACACAGGATCTGATTTCAGAATTGACCAATGTCTCCTGAATATTTGTTCTATTTTTTTATAATGGACATTGAAGTCTAGCACAATGGCCATCTGACTGTCAAAATTCTCGTCCTTCTTCTTGTCCACTATTAACGAATTCCTCTCCAATTTCCCCACTTCATGAATCTTTCTTTCAATTTCCTGTTTTGGGTACCCTTTGTTTATAAATTTATTCCCCAGCACTTCCGCCTGTTTTTTATATTCTTCTTGATTTGAGCAGTTCCTTTTTAACCTGACCAGTTGTCCCTTTGGAATATTATATAGCCATGGGGGAAAATGGCAACTGTCTACTGGTATAAAACCGTTCCTATCTACTTCCTTAAAGAACGTTTTGGTAATAATATTTCCTCTTTCTATTCTGATATTAAGATCTAGAAAGTTGACTTGACAGTTATCATATGTCCATGAGAAATTTATATTTCTATTATTATTATTCATTCCATTCAAAAAGCCTAATAGTGACTCACTGTTTCCTTTCCATATAATGATCACGTCATCTATATATCTGGAATATAGCATAAGTTCCTCGGGGGTTTGACTATAAATCGCCTCTTCTTCCCAGTGGGCCATATACAAATTGGCCACACTGGGGGCATACTTAGCCCCCATTGCGACTCCTTTTATTTGCTGAAAGAAAGTCTCATCATGCCAGAAATAATTCTGTTGGAGGCCAAATTCTAAGCATTTTAATATATATTTTCTTTGGGGCCATCCAATGTTAGTGTATTGTCTCAGGCCCCAAGCTGCGGCCTCCACTGCTCCATCGTGATCTATAATAGTATATAAAGAAGTTACATCCGCACTTGCTAGAATAACTTCCGAGTTTATCTCTATTTTATCTAGTAGTTGAATTAGGTGCTTGGTGTCACGTAGATAGGCTTTGGTCCTTCGAACTGCGGGTTGTAGGTAGAAGTCCACATATTGACCTAGTCTCGCTAAAATAGATTGTATTCCATTTACAATGGGTCTACCCGGAGGCTCCCTCATATTTTTGTGTATCTTGGGAATTGTGTATATTATGGGTATCCTACATGTTTCTGGTACTAGGTATTTTGCCTCCTTTTTATTTAAAAATTTCCTATTTTCTCCTTCTTGTACCAGTTTAACCAATTTCTTCTTATATATTAATGTCGGGTCTTTTGGAATAACTTTGTATGTAGTAATATCAGATAATTGTTTATTCAATTCCTGTAAATAGTAATCTTTCGACAGAATCACAATCCCCCCTCCTTTATCTGCCGGTCTGATCACTATATTATCTCTTTTGGAGAGTCTGTTAATTCCTGTCTGGATACCAATATTAGTTGATAGTTTTGGAATTTTGAGATTATCTAAATCTCTATTAATCATACGTTTAAAAACCTCAATGTGGTGATTACCAGAATGTTGTGGATTAAAAAGTGACTTGTTTTTTAAATGACTATGTAAAATCTCATTACTCGAACCACTTGCTACATTACTTTTTGCCCCTGGTAGTCCTAGAAAATACTTCTTTATATTTAACTTGCGAATGAATTTTTGAGCATCAACATAGGTGTCAAATTTATTGGCTGCTTTGGGTGGTGCGAATTTCAGGCCTTTATCTAACGCCATGATTTCTTCTTTGGATAAATCGCATCCACTCAAATTAAAAACGCCTTCCCCTATTGTTCTCTTTTTCTTTTGCTGTTTCCACCCTGCCCTACATCCCCTCCTCTTGGGGGGCTTTTCCATCTTACTCCTTCCGGACTCCTGTCTCTGTCTAAAAAATCTCTCGGTGGCAATTCATTTCTTAGTGCCTCATATCTGTTAGATGTCTCAATAGGGCTTCTACCTTCTCCATTAGGTGGATACCACCTTTCTTGTGGGTAGAATCTTGGGCTCCTTTCCGGGTAGTAGTTGTACGGTCTTTGGTAATAATCAGGCCTGGGGGGGCCATAGTATTCTGGTCTGTAATAGTTATTTGGTTGGTTCCACTGTGGATTAGGTCTCCAACCGTTACCTCCATTTTTTCCTTTGTAGTTATTATTATTATTTTTCTTATTATTATTTTTATTATTATAATAAGAACCTCCTTTCTTTGGTTGCTGCCTCCATCCATTATGCGGTGTATGGTACGATGGTGCATATTGGTTAGTTCTCTGATCATTGTTACCTCTAACTGCTATTTTAAGCGGCATAGGGAGGGGTCTGTTTTCATCCATCTTTTGATCTTTAATCGGAGTGGTATTATTGGATCCAATATCTGTCTCCTTTTGGGAACTCTGCCATTTAAAAACTTGTTCTTTTTTAAAATCATTAAAATCTCTCTGGAATTTTTTGGTTTTCCTATATTTTATCTCTTGGTCTAATTTTTCAAGATCTTTATTTAAACGTTTATTATATGGCCCTATGTCTACAGAGTCTTTCATAGGTTCCAACTTATTTTTAATTTCTCCTATTTGTGATTCTAAAATCCTCATTTTTCTTTGTTTTCTCTTCATTAGAAACCTCACAAGTTCTAAACCTTTCTCGTGGAAGAAATCAAACCATTCTTCAGTTGATTCTACATCATCTAACCCATCACAAATGGGAATATCCCATCTAAACCTCCTTGGAATTAACCGATCTTTCAGATATTTTTCAAAGGTGGCCATATCCCACCATATGGACAACTTTTTTTCCATTATGTGCCCTAGTTTCCTATAAATGGTATCTAGATCATTGTTCAGGGCATGTTCAGTTTGATTGAAAATTTCTTCTACATTAATGGCCCTATTTTCCACAAACTGAAAAATCTCCATATTAGCTGCAGGGGGTAATGGTGGTAAATAACACTAAGAAATAATTTTACAAGTATCCTCCTGCGCTCAATATAGACACGATCCCTACCTTAACAGCTGCTGTCACTCTACCTTAACCATTAAGTAGCCAAATATATACAAAAAATAGTGAAGCGCTTAATAAATAAACATATAAAACTACATATATTAAGGTGCCATCAGTGAATAAAGTGCTAAACGTTAATATTCCTTGTAAACGCTGGGATATTATCAACCAATATTAATTAGAAGTAGTATTAAACCAACCAAACTGAATTCCTAATTTATCAGTGATAAACACAACAGTGACAAATGATGATATAACTCCACAGAGGTATCCTTATCCTCCTTCACTATTTAAATAAAAAGTGCAATAATTGAAGTGAATAAGTGTATACAAAAAACCTTTTTTTTAAAAGTGCATATACAAATCATATATATATGTATAAAGCATACATCATATATATATAAATAAATAAATAAATAAATAAAGTCCATGCAAGTGTAACTTGTGATAGAACAGTGATCTCCACTTCTAGTGCTCAAACACAAATCCTCAAATGGCAGCAGTGCCTGCTCACCTCCCCGCACTGACCCTCAAGGGGCCAAAAGGCTACTGATCTCCTCTATGGCAAACTTTCTCCTCCTCCTCTCGGTAGCTCAGCAGGTGATCCCAAGGTCTCCACTTCTCCTCCACTCATATATCATATAGGGCAAAAAACAGAACTTCCCATAGTGTAATAATGTTTATTGTAAGCCACTTCTCATTACATAGCGGTTATACTCACATTGGATTTCCTGTTACAAAAGCCTTCCACCTCATCCTATAGGTGTATCTTATGAACACAGGGGGAAACCAATATGGCCGCTCCGTTCGGACATGCGTCCCACGTGACCGGAAGTGACGTAGTTCCAAAACCGGATATGGCGTACCGACGCGTTGCGTCACGTGCGTCGTGACTTCATCAGGGTTAACGCCCACCAGTGACTGAATGCCTTTAAATAGGATCCAGCCTAAACTCTCTTCCCAATTGAAGGGCGGGCTCCCGGCGGCCATTTTACCGAAGCCCGCTATCTTCACTAAACAACACGGAGGAACATTAACATAATGTCCCCCTATGGGGAAAAAAACTCCGATCTATGCCACTATTTTGATCCGCGATATTTAAAAACACACTTTGGTAGTATTAAAAACCACTTACTGAACCTATGTTACTTTATTAGATGGACAACACTTAAAAATTGAGTATATAAACATTAAAACCGTAATAACCAAAATATATATGTATATCCAAATACATATATTTCAACATTTTATTAGATTGCCCTTCTACATATAGAGCAATCTTAGGTTTTTTAAAAACCCCATATTCTAGTTATATATCCCTCAAAAAAGTTTAATTACACCTCAATGTTAAAAATAAGAAAAAAATTAAAAAATATAAAAATAAATAACTATAAATTCAAACATTTATTACTTAAACCTTTCCCAGAAAAAACATCTCCACTGTATGTAAAAAATCTCATATACATATAGGGGTCATAGCGATACACCTATAGCTTGAGTTTACAGTTTGCTCATATTTATATATATAAACCTTATATTCATCCTTTTTATTGTATCTCATATATTTAAAAACCATTAGTTTAAACAACATATTAATGCACTACTAATTAAAATAAACTCATAATCTATAAATATATACCTAAACCATTTAGTATTCTCATCTATTCTACCGATAGACCATTAATAAATTGCCAATAAATCAATAAATATGTATCTATTTCAATCCGACTACCACCACTAGGGGCTTCCTAAAAGAATGTAAAGGAATATTAAAAATTTAAAAGTCACTAATAAAACAATTTAGATCGAATTCCACATTGAGTCCTAAAGGTGCCTGTGTATGCATAGTAAAAATCCATCGGGATTCCGCCTGGCTCAAAGATTTGATCCTATTACTACCTCTCCAGTGTTTGGTATATTTTTGTATCCCCCAGAACTTCAAACCTGAAGGATCCTTATTATGTTTTTTTAAAAAATGTTTTGATACACTGTGTTTCGGGAAACCATTTTTTATGTTCTGGACATGTTCCCTAATGCGTTTCCAGAGTGGCCTTTTTGTTCTGCCTATATATTGATATTTTTTTAAATATCGCGGATCAAAATAGTGGCATAGATCGGAGTTTTTTTCCCCATAGGGGGACATTATGTTAATGTTCCTCCGTGTTGTTTAGTGAAGATAGCGGGCTTCGGTAAAATGGCCGCCGGGAGCCCGCCCTTCAATTGGGAAGAGAGTTTAGGCTGGATCCTATTTAAAGGCATTCAGTCACTGGTGGGCGTTAACCCTGATGAAGTCACGACGCACGTGACGCAACGCGTCGGTACGCCATATCCGGTTTTGGAACTACGTCACTTCCGGTCACGTGGGACGCATGTCCGAACGGAGCGGCCATATTGGTTTCCCCCTGTGTTCATAAGATACACCTATAGGATGAGGTGGAAGGCTTTTGTAACAGGAAATCCAATGTGAGTATAACCGCTATGTAATGAGAAGTGGCTTACAATAAACATTATTACACTATGGGAAGTTCTGTTTTTTGCCCTATATGATGTATGAGTGGAGGAGAAGTGGAGACCTTGGGATCACCTGCTGAGCTACCGAGAGGAGGAGGAGAAAGTTTGCCATAGAGGAGATCAGTAGCCTTTTGGCCCCTTGAGGGTCAGTGCGGGGAGGTGAGCAGGCACTGCTGCCATTTGAGGATTTGTGTTTGAGCACTAGAAGTGGAGATCACTGTTCTATCACAAGTTACACTTGCATGGACTTTATTTATTTATTTATTTATTTATATATATATGATGTATGCTTTATACATATATATATGATTTGTATATGCACTTTTAAAAAAAAGGTTTTTTGTATACACTTATTCACTTCAATTATTGCACTTTTTATTTAAATAGTGAAGGAGGATAAGGATACCTCTGTGGAGTTATATCATCATTTGTCACTGTTGTGTTTATCACTGATAAATTAGGAATTCAGTTTGGTTGGTTTAATACTACTTCTAATTAATATTGGTTGATAATATCCCAGCGTTTACAAGGAATATTAACGTTTAGCACTTTATTCACTGATGGCACCTTAATATATGTAGTTTTATATGTTTATTTATTAAGCGCTTCACTATTTTTTGTATATATTTGGCTACTTAATGGTTAAGGTAGAGTGACAGCAGCTGTTAAGGTAGGGATCGTGTCTATATTGAGCGCAGGAGGATACTTGTAAAATTATTTCTTAGTGTTATTTACCACCATTACCCCCTGCAGCTAATATGGAGATTTTTCAGTTTGTGGAAAATAGGGCCATTAATGTAGAAGAAATTTTCAATCAAACTGAACATGCCCTGAACAATGATCTAGATACCATTTATAGGAAACTAGGGCACATAATGGAAAAAAAGTTGTCCATATGGTGGGATATGGCCACCTTTGAAAAATATCTGAAAGATCGGTTAATTCCAAGGAGGTTTAGATGGGATATTCCCATTTGTGATGGGTTAGATGATGTAGAATCAACTGAAGAATGGTTTGATTTCTTCCACGAGAAAGGTTTAGAACTTGTGAGGTTTCTAATGTATAAAGCATACATCATATATATATAAATAAATAAATAAATAAATAAAGTCCATGCAAGTGTAACTTGTGATAGAACAGTGATCTCCACTTCTAGTGCTCAAACACAAATCCTCAAATGGCAGCAGTGCCTGCTCACCTCCCCGCACTGACCCTCAAGGGGCCAAAAGGCTACTGATCTCCTCTATGGCAAACTTTCTCCTCCTCCTCTCGGTAGCTCAGCAGGTGATTATTGCACTTTTTATTTAAATAGTGAAGGAGGATAAGGATACCTCTGTGGAGTTATATCATCATTTGTCACTGTTGTGTTTATCACTGATAAATTAGGAATTCAGTTTGGTTGGTTTAATACTACTTCTAATTAATATTGGTTGATAATATCCCAGCGTTTACAAGGAATATTAACGTTTAGCACTTTATTCACTGATGGCACCTTAATATATGTAGTTTTATATGTTTATTTATTAAGCGCTTCACTATTTTTTGTATATATTACAGTACCATTGTGTATTTATCTCTCTACCTGGGCTCCTGATTAATTATATATATCAACAAAAAGCGGGGCAACAATAAAATTTGTTCCTGACCTCTCCTTGTAGAAAAATAGAAGGTTAATGCTTCTTGAACTAGGATGGCACTACAGAACTCCTACTCCTCTCTTCCTCACCAAAATATGAGGTAGATGTTTTGTATCCCCAAAAAAACAGCTAGTAACAATGTAACAGAAAAAAGAGTGCAGCACAAGAAGAAAGCACAGGAAGCTACCAGCTCCCAAGATAAAAAGGTATTTTGCAGTAAATAAATAGGTATAAATACAAGCTGCCATGTATAAAGAATATTTCTATGACTGAAAAATTGGGTGGCTGCATCACATCCCTCCTCGTACAGTAACACAGGACGGTACTTTAATATTGCATTATAAGCAAGAGCCAATTGTAATGTGCATTCCCATAAAATATATGGTATAAGCCCATTCTCATAACTATATATAACTATATATATATATATATATATATATATATATATATGTATGCACTGTATACAGTATACATCAATCAGACATAACATTATGATGACCCCCTAATATTGAGCAGATCCTCCTTTTGCCACCAAAACAGCCCTGACTCATGGACATCACTAGACCTCTGGCAATATGCCGTTGAATCTGGCACCCAGTCATCAGTAGCAGATCATTTAAATTCTGCAAGTTGTGAGGTGGAGCCTCCAGCACATCACACAGATGCTTGATGGATTAGGACCTGGAGAATTTATAGGCTTAGTCATCACCTCAAACTCATTGTTGTGTTCCTCATAATTCTTGAACCATTTTTGCAGTATGTAAGGGCACATTATCCTGCTAAAAGAGGCCAGTGCCATCAGGTAATTCTGTTTCCATGAAGGGGTGTACTTGGTCAGCAACAATGTTTGGGTAGCTGATACTTGTAAAAAAAACATCCACATTAACGGCAGGACCAAGGTTTCCCAACAGAATATTGCCCAAAGCATTGCACTGCCTCTGCCGGCTTGCTTTCTTCCCATACTGTATCCTACAGCCATCTTTTTCCCCAGGTAAGTGATGCACACACACCTGCCCATGCACATGATGTAAAAGAAAACGTGATTCATCAGAACACCTTCTTCCACTGCCCTATGGTTCAGTTCTGATGATCACATTCCCATTGTAGGTGCTTGTGGCTGTGGACATGGATCAACAAGGGCACTCTGACCTGTCTGCGGCTATGCAGCACCATACGCAACATACTGCAGAGCAAACTTTTTCTGCTTTCAACACATCAACTTCAGGGACAACATGTCTACTGGCTGCTTAATATATCCCACTTATTTTCACATCATTGTAACAAGATTATAAATGTTATTCTTTTTACTTGTCAGTGATGTTAATGTTATGGCTGATTGGCATATATATAAATATACAGTGTACATATAATATAAAATAAAGATAATATAAGAGTGATTTTCTTTTATTTATTAAAATACTTTTCAAAAAATAATCTCATAATAAATCAAATAGAATAATTATTGTATAGAGGGTACAGACTGGCATTACTAAGGTAAAACAATGCTTAGATTTTAGTTGCTTCTGACTTTAGTTCATGCAGTATTTCAGCAATTCCTTTTCAGATTTTACCTTGATCTTTAATAATACAAAAATATAAATAAAAAACAACTTTGAGATGTGAAAACCTTTAGGCACAATACTTTAATGTACATGGTTGGTCTTTTCAAAGGCTTGGTAACCAGGAAAACTTTACCCTTTAAGGCCAAATTCTAAAACCAAGGCTAAAGCATTGGCCAAATTTTATTTTTGTATTTATATGAACTAATTATATCGAGGATAGCTATATATACATCTGATATTACTTGGTGGCTTTAAGTACATAGATTTAATATACTATATGTATTTTTTACCAAGCTTCATATTTATTGTATTTGATCCTAACATCCTGTAAAGTCTGTGGTAAACAAACTGCATTATGGAGAGGCTCTCAGGTTAAGCAATGTATGATTTATTGTGCAACCAGCATTATTTTGATCTTTTTCAGAGACCTTTGTGAAGATGTTTGCTTGAACAATTCAAGGCAATGTATTCTTACAATACAGCTAATGTTACACTTGTCCCAAGTTCATCTTTTTATCAGACAATAAAGTAAAAGTGCTACTTTTGCAAGACTGAATTGAACAGAGAATTAAATATTCTTTAAAGGAACAGTAGAACCTATTAGGGGAGCATTTTCTATAAAAATTAAAGTATTTGATTAAATAAAAGGAAACATTCAGCACACACACACACACACACACACACACACATATATATATGTGTGTATATCCCTGCTACATTACTTCCTACTTGGTCATTGGTGAAAAGTAGATCTTCAGTGCACCCAACAATCGCTTACATCTCTCTTGAGTTAAAAAGATGATTTTGGCTTATCAAAGTTTAAACTTCCATTGTCATGCCATGACTAAGCAAGGCAATTACCTCCTTAAATAAAGTGATTTCTACATAGTAGTAGTCGTAGAAATAGCTGCAGAGTAAACAATAGGGTAAGATGGGGAGGTGGGGTAAAAATAATAAGCTGTAAAAATATGCACACCTTTCAAATTTTCAAGTTGCAGAAGTACATTGGAATGGTTAATAGGTGGAAAGTGTGCCCATAAAAGAATATATTATTATTATACAGTATTTATTTAGTGCTAAAAGGTTTGCTCAGCGCTGTACATTAGAGTGGGGGGACAGAACATGAGACAATACAGTAACAAAACAAAACACGAGGGGGTCAAGGGCCCTGCTCTTTCGAGCTTACAATCTAGGAGGGAGGGGATAGTGGTACAGGAAGAAGTGGCTGTGGGGGATGGAGTGGTAGGAGGAGTGAAGGAGATCGGCTGTTAGGTGAGGGCGGGGTAGGCTTCCCTGAAGAGATGGGTTTTCAGGGTGTGCCTAAAGGTGAGGAGGGTAGGTCACAGTCTGATGGATTGGGGTAGTGAGTTCCAGAGGACGGGGGAAGTCCTGGAGAAGTCCTGCAGTTGGGCGTGGGAGGTGGAGACCAGGGAGCTAGAAAGTAGGAGGTCTTGTGAGGAGCGAAGAGTACGGGTTGGGTGGTATTTGGGTATCAGGTCGGTGAGGTAGTTTGGGGCAGCGTTATGAATGGCTTTGTATGTCTGTGTTAGTAGTTTGAATTTAATGCATTGGGCAATCGGGAGCCAGTGGAGGGAATGACAGAAGGGGGTGGCAGAAGCGGAGGTGGATGAGTCTGGCCGCTGAGTTCAGGATAGACTGAAGCGGGGATAGTCTGTGATGAGGTAGGGCAGTGAGAAGGGAGTTGCAGTAGTCCAGACGTGAGATAATAAGGGAGTGAACAAGTTGTTTAGTAGTGTCTGGGGTTAGGAACGTACATATTTTGGAAATGTTGCAGAGGTGGAGCCTGCATGAGTTTGCCAACGATTGGACATGGGGTTGGAAGGACAGGTTTGAGTCTAGAGTGACACCTAGGACTTTGGCTTGCGGGATGGGACTGATGGTGGCATTGTTGGTCGTGATGAAGAGGGGGGGGGGCACGGGCTGGGGGGAAAATCAGGAGCTCGGTTTTGGAAAGGTTCAATTTGAGGAAATGGAGCGACATCCAGTCCGATATGTCGTTCAGTAGGTGGGTGATACGGGCGGAGACTGAAAGGGTGCGGTGAGAGGTGGAGAGGTAAATTTGCGTGTCATTGGTGTAGAGGTGATAGTTGAAGCCGTGGGAGTGTATCAGTTTGCCGAGGGAGGAGGTGTAGATAGAGAAGAGAAGGGGTCCAAAGACAGAGCCTTGGGGGACCCCAACAGAGAGGGGGAGAGAGGGGGAGGTGGTAGCGTTATAGGTAACTTTGAAGGAGCGTTGGGATAGATAGGAGAAGAGCCAGGAGAGAGCGGAGTCTCTGATGCCGAGGGACTGTAGTTTATTAAGGAGGAAGGGGTGGTCAATTGTGTCGAAGGCCACGGAAAGGTCGAGGAGTAAGAGGACTGAGTAGTGGCCATGAGCTTTGGCGGTTAGCAGGTCATTAGTGATTTTGAGTAGGGCGGTTTCGGTGGAGTGTAGGGGATGGAAGCCAGAGACTGTAGTGGATCGAGGAGGTTGTTGTCAGTGAGGTGGGTGCTTAGGCGATTGTATCTAAAAGTTTCTCTTTCATTTAACAGGTGTTAGGTATGCAAAAGCCAAGAATTTTTAAGAGCTGAACACATATCTCCATGCTCAAACAGTTAAAGGCTCTCAGTGGGAGTGTCAACTGATAAGGTGAAAATCAGTTTGGCCTTTACCGAATCATCCTACTGGGGAATATAGGAGTGATATTCATGAAATTGTCCTTGATCCTAAAAATAATGAATATGACAATGGAATATGTGATGGAATGAAAATACCTTCTGTTCTAAAAACAATAATCTGGTTGGAAGGTTTTTCATTCTTTTAATTCCTTTTCACCATAACCTGTCAAAATACAATGATCAGCACTGCCGGTGATTAGCTGCAGCACTGATCAAACACAAATTTCACAGGTTTGTTCATAAGTAGTCAATCATTAGATCGACTTCTCATGAGTAGGAATGACCATAGGTGGATCAAAACTTTGCCAGTCACTGTGGAACTGGATAAATTTCAATCTATCTCTGGCAGGCGGTAGGCTGCATTCACTCCTGTGCCTTCCAGGAATACGTGAAAAAAGCATGTTGTGCTTGTGGTGCCAGTAATTGTTAATGCACTCTAAATGTGACTAAAAAGTGTATGTTTTGTCACGCTGTAACTGTGTGGGAAAAATGTGCAAAAATGAATGCCTAAAAAGGTGTGGGTGCTTCTTTTGGTGCATTTGTCCCACGTAGGGCAGGTGTGAATAATGCTTTAAAATTTATATGTAGCAAAAACTTTTTTTATTTTGGACATAGTAGAGAAGGGTTAAAACCTATTGGGTTATATTTTGGTCCCTGTTGGGGATAATTACCTTGCACTTTCCTTTAATGAGGATTTCCCATCTTAGACAGCTGTCATCGTATTGTTTGACACCATTGAGTTTCCTTTTGCCCCCTGTGTTTTCCGCTCATGACAACTGTAACATTTTTGATTACCTCTTACTTTTTGTCTTCTGACAATAGTCATGAGAGTAATTAGAGAGCCCAGTCTTCCCAGCAGCAACAGAATGCAATCAAAATCTGGTAGAAGATATAACCCTTCTCCACTCCATCAAAAACTAAGAAGAAAAGTTGCATTGATATTCACTTTAGGCACCATTCACATTTGTAAATGGTTGTTTGCAATAACCCTTGGGAAAGCAATGGGGGTCCAGCAGTGATTACCTGAGGATGATCGGCTCTGAATCCAGACTGTCTGTTCCCAGAGCTGATCATCTGCTGGTAATCACATTAACAATTTCACATGAATGGCCACAAATAGGCACAGATGCTTTCAATAGAGCTTCCTGCCTGTACTTAGCATGGATCCTTGCTGAGTCTCCTGTGGGTAATGGCAAATGGCCACATTAGCAAGTGTGATTTATTTATTTCAGGTACTTATATAGCACCGTCAATTTATGTAGCGCTTTACATATATATTGTACATTCACATCTGTCCCTAACTTTCAAGGGGCGTACAATCTAAGGTCCCTAACTCACTTTCATATACAAGGGCCAATTTAGACAGGATCCAATTAACCTACCAGCATGTCTTTGGAGTGTGGGAGGAAACCGGAGTACCCAGAGGAAACCCACACAGGCACAGGGAGAACATGCAAACTCCAGGCAGGAGGTGCCGTGGCTGGGATTTGAACCAACGACCCTAGTACTGCCAGGTGGAAGTGCTAACCATTTAGCCACTGTGCTGCCCATGGGACTGAAGGGACTTTAAGGCCCAACTCCAGCCAACACTTTTAGTATAGTTTTGGACAGAGTGGGAGAGTTTAGAACTTTTAAAGTGTTTTTAATACTGCCTGTGCCTTCTTATCCTGGAGACTCCCCTTTTTCTTGAACTGGTGTCTCAAGAAAGGGAGGAAAATTTTCCCCAGTAGGGCACAGACAGATATAAAAACCTAATGTCACCTCTTCTCTTATTGCTTATAAGTTAATGTTTCTTGCCTGGGAGTTGGCCTTTATTAATGTATTCTTTTGGCCAACTCTAATTCAGCCTTGCAGCTAATACAAGATTACTGCATTTTAAACAGATCAGTTCATCAGTGAGTATTAATTACAAATTCACATTTCTTGCTGTGGGAGCAATTATTTTCTAGCATTCTTAACGCACAGGAAAAAACAAGGAAGAAAAATAAATACTAAGTTATTACAGCCATCTTAAAATTCTAATCTAACAAAGAGACAGGCCTATTAATTACACTGCTTGATGAGCAAGGATATCAAATCAAACACTAATATTCACTAACATCCCCAGGATTGATTGCAGTTTGCACAATAATAAACCTGGCTAATATGGGAATAAATAGCAGTGTTGATGACATTGGTAGCAGTGTCCCATCTGTGAAGTGTTCCTTTTATGCGATTACTATTATCTTTTATCAAAAGCAAGTATGATTGGCAGAATTTTCTCATTAACCACAAAAAGGCTTGGTAACACATTTGATATTAGCTACTTTGTTAAGATGGGAAATTGCAGAACAAACAACATAATTAAGTAAGCCATGTCAAAAACCCTTTTTTACTTCTAAAAAATGATCTTACAAAAGCCTTAAAACCTATGCAACTATTTCTATGCACATGCAATGTAAAGAAAATCTTGCATGTTAAGGGATAACTAAATCCAAGAGCAAAAATTTTATATATTTCAGTATATGAATCCTTACACATGGTGGATACATTCGTTTTTATTTTTCGTACTAAGAACATATTCAGCAAATACAGAAAATGCCTGTTTTTCTTGCCAGAAATGCCATCATGTAACGGAGAATGACATAGGCAGACTTGTTTGACGTCCATGGTTTGTTGTCAACCATGGCTCCCTCCATGGATACAATGAAGAACTGAGCGCAACCCACAACATTTGGTCCTTAAGGCCCCTGCAGAAAGTACTCTGTGCCTTGGTGCATCTTTAGACTGGGTTACCAACTTAATTTATCCTTTGCTGTTTGTTCTCTTTTTTTATGTTTCTTTTTCATATGATCTTTTATAATGGTTGTGGTTGAAAGAAATATCAGAGTTGGAACAAGTAATTTTTTAAGCGCACAATAGGAAACACAAATGCAGAAACATTGATTTGTGTAGGGGCTGGGATAGAAGTAATCTCTAGAAATTTTATATATTGTGTCTCTACTCCATGACTTTATCATGAAGCATGTTTCTGACCATCCCGTATGCTTGTGCACAGTTTCTGACTATATTCTGTAGCATGCTCATAGACCCTATGTTGTGTCTGCAGTCTTTGAAAGATTTCTGTGGCCTTACATTTATTAAATACTATGGGGCTGATTTACTAAAAGGAAAAAAAGCTGTTTATTGTGCAAGTGAAGTTGCTCTTGCAAAGTAATTTCCCCCAAAACTTCGTAAGTGAGATGACACTCTGTCTATCATCCAATGATGTGCAAACAAAATTGTGTTTTTTTTTCTTGTATGTGAAAATTTCCTTACAAAGTGTGACTTCCCTTTCAAAGTGAGGTGAAACTGTATTCATTTGAATTAACCAGTGATGTCAGTAAAATTTTTTAAAAATTTCCCTCACAGCTCCTTCTTCTTTACTAATAATCACTCTGCTCAACCCCGATATCTCTTTAGCTGATATAACAGTGACATCTCTGCATTTGGAGACATCATACTCCCAGTTGAATTTTGACTTCTATTATGCAGGCTGCAGAATTAGGGGTGAGACTCTTCCTACTTCAACAGGAAGAGTAAGATTCCATACTGAGAAGGGGGATGTCACTAGCATCCCCGAAAAGAATCCTCATGTAAGAATCCATTGGCTAATCCAGCCTATTAGTTTCTCCCAATTAGCAATAACTCAGGTGTCGGCTATCTTAGCCTTTATTAGCTTTATGATTATTCAGCCCTACAATTAATCTGTAATATGTGGAAAAATCAGACTGAAATACTGCTCTCTGATATCTCTTTTGCTTTTTCTTTTTAATTCATGGTACCAAGGCCATTTTATTTTGGCTGAGGAAATTCAGCTGTTTTGAAGCTGAAGCTTTGAAGCTGCTCAAAGCGGTAACGTTCCCAAAAATAAAAATGTATTAAATTGCACCTTACCAATTCATGGATGTGATGAGTGCATAATTTTTTTTTAGGCTTTTTATTTATTTTCACAAGGTGATCCTGCCAGTATATCTGTTATTTTTCAAGGTCCTTTCTTGTTCATTATATTCTTGTTCAATTCTTTATTTCAACTTCCTTTAACAGAGCAAGCTGTCCAGACAAAGTACAAGTTAGAGCCCTAATGCCCAACCTTCAGCCTGAGGGCTGCATGTGACCTTTTGGTATATGATGTGTGACCCTCAGACCTCAGCAGTTTGTACTGGGAACATTGATTAGGGTAATAGCATTAACCTCTACTAGCCTGATGTAGCATGTTCCCAGTTTCATATTGTATTCTGCAGCCACCCCCAGCCAAAAATGTAGCATATCTACACTCTCTGACCCTCATGCCCTTTAATAGGTCTGCAGTTTCTGACAGTCCTCTCCAGCCCTACATACTGTATATTCAATATTCAATATTATGTGAGATTCATTTAATTTAAAAGTTGAAAAGAGGGTTGAGACAAGCCATTTAACACTGGTGCTTACAATAATCAGCTTTTATTCATTTATGTAAAACCTTTATTCCAAAAGAAAAAAATGTATGCTGTAACTGCTTTTAAACTTTTAGCTGGAGTTCAACTTTAATTTGTTAGTCAGGTTCATCTAAATCTGCTAGTCTAGCACTACCCTCTCCCCAGAATGACAATGCTGCTGTCCAATGGAGTCTACTTAATCCAGAATGCAGACACCCTAAGACAAGAGGACCCTAAAAAAATCTTAAAAACAGAAAATGAATGCAGCCACCACATCTAAGAATTAGTAAGCTGAAATGAATTAAATTTTGTTTTTGGGTTTAATACCCCTTTAGTCCCCCGACACCTTTGAACTGAAGCTTCAGTAGAGTTAGAGATCAAAACAACTCCAAATCTGAACACTGAAACTAATTATTCAAAATGGCTTTGATTACAAGAAACTTTGTAATTCTACAGTATATAACATTGATCCAGATGCGGATGGACTCATTAGAAACATATTACCTTATCTGACTTGTAAATTGCTGCATGTTTAAGTATTCTTTTACCTTTGAGAGGCTCCATTTATAGAATTTTGCAGCTCAGTGTCAGTTTTCACAGATGTCTTCCATCGCTGTATAATATAGGATAAAAGGTCATTTAAAAACACTTACTGTCTCCATAACATCGTAAGGGATCAACAGTCAGCTTTGCCTCTGATGAAGAACGATATGTATCACCAACAACAACTTGTGTGACCGGCAGGTGATCCTTATAGGACAAGATGCCATCATCCTTCCTCCTGCGCCATAAAAAAGGAGAAAGGTAATTCATCACTGAATAATGTAAAATGTAACCATGGTAACTAATACAGCACCTTAAAAAACAAGCAGTTTGCAGCACCTTTCTGACATTTTTCTGTAGGGATGAAAAAAGGTAACAGTAAATCTCAAGTGCAAAATTATGGAGCTTTTTTAATGTACTTTTGAACTAAATAATTATTTATTAAACCGTTTGAGTCTGCTGAGGATGAAGAAAACAAAAACTAGTGATAACAATCCTGGAGCTTTCATTTAGAATGCTCATATATGCAAAACTCTTCCATAATTAATCCTCCCCCTCAAGGGTTAAAATGTTTCTGCTTCCCATAAAAAGATGGAAAAACCATTCAATGAGACAGTATTATCCACTGATGGATTTCTCTGCTGTTCTGTTGACTAAGCTGTCTAAGCTAACATCAACCTGAGTACCTTACTTAGTTAAATAAAGACAATGACTGTTGTTTTCTTTCTTGTGTTTAGATATAATAAAAAAATAAATAAAAAAGGTATGGTGTTACATTTTTAGTCAGGTAATAATAAGATATTGCATTTGAATACTTAGTGTTTTTGATTTCCAGACAGCTTGTGGATCTAGTAGCTCTTTTCATGTCTACCAGGCTATTCATAACTGATCTACTAATAAACACCTGTTATTTACAGACCCTCAGACATTTTAAAGATCCTTGAGGTTGGTGACCAATGTGAATAATATAGTGTTCTCTAAAGTTCTGATAAATATGCTAGTACTATTTAAAAATGAGTAAATTAAATGACAATGTAGACCATTTGAGGGTCTGATGATTAAAGCTGAACTTCAGGACAGATAATTGTCCAGTCTAAGATATCAGCAGCACATCATGTTCTGATAAACAGACAGGACACTTTATGAGCACGAACAGAGAGGAGCTTGAGGCCACAAAGGGCCTCTTAAATTATAGACATAACTAGAGGAGTAAAAGTTCCAAAAGGAAACAGTTTCTGCTGTTCTTCCTACCTCTTACAAAGAAATTGTGATGTGCCAAACCTATAATGTAATGGATGTACCCTGTTTAAAATGTTTAATTAAAAAGTAAAAACGTTACATAAATAGCAAAATAGAGCACATCACCGAATAAATGCAACATGTAAGATAAACCTGACCCTAAATTTCTATAGTTTTCCTTTAAGTCTAGTTCCAAGTTATCTGATGCACCTGATGAATGTTCCAAGCATCTTTACAATATGATCTGGAACGGTAGTCTTAGTTATCACATCTCCACTCAAGGAAGAAAGACTCAGATTAACATAAGGTAAACCTACCATGACTGAAATATTACCTTCCAGGCTTGGAGTCAGTTCCCTCAAGGGGATTCTACATGGAGTTCACATGTTCTTCCTGTGTTTATGTATGTTTGTGTCCATGTGGATGACATTCTAAAGATCCTTGGGGTTGGTGACCAATGTGAATAATATAGTTCAATTGTATAAATAAATTTATAGTGCCGCGCTCTTATTTACAAAATCCTTAACTATAAATGGGGAGGGGAGGGGCTCTGACGTCACGACGTTGCATCAGAGAGGTTCGGCGATTCCAGCAGAAGCAGAGGCAGACAGAGAGGCAGAGTAATATACATCCACTGCTGACCTGTACTACAATAGTGCCATATACTGCTGTGTATCACCGCACCTGGCAGCAATAAATCACTTTTTTATACAAGGATAAGGCACCATGGTCTTTCTTCTTTTTTTCATTTGATCTATACTCCCCATACTGGTGAAAGGAGGATACGAGGAAGAGGTGTCCCCAGGAGGGGAAATGGGAGATACTCATAGAGCTTGTTAATACTCATGCATGAGCAGCTGCGCATGGAGAAAGAGGAGAGCACAGGAGGATTCCAATAGATCTATATTCTCCCTGGAACATCTTGCATATGAGCACTATCCCATCAATCCTGGAAGGATTAAAAGTTTATTTGCCTAAATATATTTAGGCAAATATTAAGGTGAGCGCATATTGAGATCACACGGCACCTGGAGAGAGGGAATAAGGAATTCACCTGCACATTTGCACATATTTATAAAAGACTTTATTTATGCACTTTATTGATTGATTTTTGTACATCCATTAATGAATTTGCACAATATTGATTGATTGATCACACATGATATGTATTACCACAGATTATGTGTCAGGGCTCCCGGGTGTGACCAGAGGTATGTGACTGACGCAGGGAAACGCAGACTTCAGATATGTTATAAACAATATAATTTATTGACACTAACAATACAAACATAAATGCAGTGCAATACTAAAACATAACACAGTGCAAACAAACCAAACCAACCACCCACAGATAACAGTACATACAATGTAAGCGTCGTCAGGCAGGCCGGGTCAATATCAATCGGGCAGGTAGGTACAGGGGGAGCAAGCGGAGAATGGTCGGGGTCACAAGCCAGGGATCAGAACAGGAGAAGTCAGCAGAGGTCAGAATCAAGCAGGGTCAGCAACAAGACAGGAACAGGAACAGGAACGCAGGTTTACAAGATACAGGGCCCAGGAAAAACACACACCAAGGCAGAGTCTGCAGGTCTGACCATCCCTTAAATACACCAGTATAATTAGTTCCAGGTGTTTGACTGGCTGCAAGGTTGAGTCTCTGATTGCTGGGAGCACCCGCTGGCCAGCCCTGGTACTGCAGCTCATAAGGCAGGTGAGTCCCACTATTGCTGGCCAGTCCATTCCTGACATTATGATTTTGATTAATTTATAATATATTCTAATTTATTTACAAGTCACAGTAATTAATTTGATATAATATTATTTATGTATCAACTTAAGCATTTATTAGTGTATTTATTAGTGTGAGATTATTTATAGTTAAGGATTTTGTAAATAGGAGCGCGGCACTATAAATTTATTTATACAATTGAACAATAGGAACACAATTAAGTGGGTTTGTGTAAGTGCCAGCGAACCTAGCACACCATACAAGTAGATAATAATTAATAGTTCACTGAATACCTCATTCATAATAGCTCACAAGTATTCACTCTTTATAGTGAATAATATAGTGTTCTCTAAAGTTTTGATAAATATGCTAGTACTATTTATAAATTAGTAAATTAAATGACAATGTAGACCATTTGAGGGTCTGATAATTAAAGCTGAACTTCAGGACAGATGAATGTCCAGTCTAAGATATCACCAGCACACCCTGTTCTGATAAACAGATAGGGCACTTTATGGGCACCAACAGAGAGTAGCTTGAGGCCACTAAGAGCCTTTTTCTTAGGTAGCAGTGACTGGCACCGCGGCCTAGGGAGAAGGTCCTTAGTGGCCTTAAGCTTTAAGGTGGTTGTAAACCCTTACATGTACTCAGTAAAGTGACTGGTCTCAGGTGACACACAGATGAAACAAATCCTCCTACATATGTTGTACCTGTTTATCTAAAGCTATCTGTCCTCTACATCCACTTAAAGTACAAACTTTACACAGGATCTCTCAGCTCTGAAAATCGGGGGGCAAGGAGCTCAGTGAGGAGAGCTCTGAGAGCTGATTGGAGAGAAGGGACACACCCCTTCACACAGCACACAGGAACAAAGCTGAGGCTTTCAATCACAAGCTGTGAACTCCCCTGTCACCATTTGTTTCTTGATGTCAGGAAAACTTGTCAGAAGGGCTGAATGTGGCCCTTTGCTAGCCTTTATCTGGCCCTTGGGGCACTATTCCTCCCAATGATATGAAGTACTATTCCTCTCACTCTCACCAACAATGGGACACTATTTCTTACACTGATACCAATGATGGGGCATCATTCCTCCCCTTAATACCAATGATTGGTATTAATGTTATTAATGGGAGGAATAGTACCCCGTTGTCACGGAGTGCCCGTGCCTTCCCCACCCCCCTTTGCCTGCTGTTCCTCGGCCATATCCCTCCACCCCTCCCTCCCCCTTGCACATTCCTCTGTCCTTGTAGCTTCCATGAATGGTGCTGGGCCGGCCGTTGCCGAGGCAACCCAGCAACGTCCTGCACGGCTTTTAAAAAGACTGGCACAGGAAGCAGCCCTCCTCTTTGTTCCTGTGCATGCTGCTGAAATCATCTATCTCCCTGAAAGCCGCTGGGAGGCTCGGGTGGGGGGGACCTAGCCTCCGCAGCCATCCCCACTGCACACTCTGCAGACCCCCAAAGGTCAGGACTATAGCCCTCTGCAATACTCCAGGGTTGGGAGTCCCCGCTGCCCTCCACTGAATGTCCCAGGGTGGGAGTCTCCGCAGCTCTGCATGAGCCCCCTCCTCAAAGGTCAGACCCCATACCTGAGACCCCCCCAAGCTAAGGGGAGACCGCCTGACCCTACCTGAGACCCTCCAGCTGAGGGGTGAGTTGCCTGCCAGTTGCCCGAGACCCCTGTCCAGGAGTAAGTTGCCCACCTGTTGCCCGAGACCCCTGTCCAGGGGTAGGTTGCCGAGACCCCTGCCCAGGGGTAGGTTGCCAACCTGTTGCCCGAGACCCCAGCCCAGGGGTAGATTGCCGCCTGTTGCCCGAGACCCCTGTCCAGGGGTAGGTTGCCCACCTTTTGCCTGAAGCCCCGGTCCACTGTGCAGTCACGGAGAGAGAGCCCTGCTGAGACTGTGCCCTCGTGATGAATGCCTGCCTGTTGCCTGAGACCCCAGTCCAGGGGTAGGTTGCCGCCTGTTGCCCAAGACCCCTGTCCAGGGGTAGGTTGACACCTGTTGCTCAAGACCCCAGTCCAGGGGTAGGTTTCCACCTGTTGCCCGAGACCCCAGTCCAGGGGTAGGTTGCCTGCCTGTTGCCCGAGACCCCAGACCAGGGGTAGGTTGCCCGCCTGTTGCCTGAAGCCCCGGTCCGCTGTGCAGTCACGGAGGGAGCCCTGCTGAGACGGGACCCTAGTGACGAACGCCTGCCTGTTGCCCGAGACACCAGTTCAGGGGTAGGTTGCCGCCTAATGCCCGAGACCCCTGTCCAGGGGTAAGTTGCCCGCCTGTTGCCTGAGACCCCTGTCCAGGGGTAGGTTGCCTGCCTGTTGCCTGAGACCCCTGCCCAGGGGTAGGTTGCCCACCTGTTGCTCGAGATCCCTGCCCAGGCGTAGGTTGCCCGCCTGTTACCTGAGACCCTAGCCCAGGGGTAGATTGCCACCTGTTGTCCGAGACCCCTGTCCAGGGGTACGTTGCCTGCCTGTTGCCTGAAGCCCCGGTCCGCTGTGCAGTCACGGAGGGAGCCCTGCTGAGACGGGACCCTTGTGACGAACTCCTGCCTGTTGCCCGAGACCCCAGTCCAGGGGTAGGTTGCCGCCTGTTGCCCGAGACCCCAGTCCAGGGGTAGGTTGCTGCCTGTTGCCCGAGACCCCAGTCCAGGGGTAGGTTGCCCGCCTGTTGTCCGAGACCCCAGACCAGGGGTAGGTTGCCCGCCTGTTGCCTGAAGCCCCGGTCCGCTATGCAGTCATGCAGGGAGCCCAGCTGAGGCAGGACCCTCGTGACGAACGCATGCTTGTTGCCCAAGACCCCAATCCAGGGGTAGGTTGCCTCCTGTTGCCTAAGACCCCTCGTTATGGTTATGATGAGTGACTTCCCCAGTGACAAGCAGTTCTCAGAGGGTCCTGTATACCTATCCACCAGTGAGAGGTCCATTGGAGAGTCCATAAGAACGGGGCTGAGGCATCCATCCTTGGAGAAAGATCCTATTGTGGTCTTAAAGGCATAAGGGCCCATTGGGTCGCAGATCTAAGGTGAGGGGGCAATTCAGCCACAGGAGGAGTGTGTGGACACTATCATCCGATTGCTCATGCGTTTATATCACATGCATGTTTCTCCATTCAAGTTGAGCACTATTGTTCACATTTGAACTATCCTGAGAGGATTGATATTCTTCACTTTTTGATCACCAGCAAGGTTCACCAATCAAGTCATTTATATGCTCATAGGACTTTTTAATATCATTCATCATGCATATATAAGCTGGTATAGGATTTTTATCACCTACTTGGTTGCATGTTTAATATTATGAGCACGTGCTACATTTGCTTCTATATAGTTTATTTGTGCTTTTTATATATCATTGTGGTACGTTTATAGCGCTGCACCATATTTATTTTATAGTACCCCATGTATATTTTCACTGATGCTGGGCCCGGGACATTCTCTACCCCCACTGGTCACAATCCGGCCCTCCCAAAGTTTTGAAGGACAGTAAACCGGCCCTTTGTTTGAAAAGTTTGGAGACCCCTGCTCTAGCTTGAGGCAAGTACACACTATAGAGGGATATGCTTTGTTTATATTACATGTCTGAGATTTGCAACCACTTTAATCATCAGGCCTTCATTACTGTATGGAGTGTGCTGGATTTGTTGTATTTCTAGCTGGATATAAAAAACACAAATTAACAATTTTCTCTATGCTTAATACATCATCACATGATTTGTTTTTCCAAATACAAGCAGCATAGGTACCCAAATTTGACTTGGTATCAGCCTCTTAAAGTCCCTGCACCTCAAAGTTCAAAATGGAAGAAGAAGAAGCAGTACAAGGAGCCAGTTAGTTTATGTGCTGACAAGGACCATGCTAATGAGAGGAGTAATGAAGAGACTGAGCCTGGGTTCACACATATGCGGTACGGCATATTCCATGTGATTCCCACAGAAACCGCACAGCATTTCTGTGCAAATCACATGCAAGTCCTGTGCGGTGCGATTTGAGTGCAGGACCCTTTTTTTGTCCGCGCCAGATTCAGATTGCATGGGTGTTCACACCTATGCAATCTGATTCTGCACATTGCACTGTGTTTTGTGAACTGATTTCGGGGTGTCGTTAACTTAAAATACACACCCGTAGCGGTTCATATGAATGGGGTCTGATTATGATGCAGTGTGGAAATCGTACAGAACCTGCTGCGAATTCCGCATCAGTGTGAACCTGGGCTGACTCATCATTGTGCTGATCTTCCTTTACTGTCCAATCACAGCCTGTTGGTGAGTTCATATGCCACAAATTAGCCTGCAGTTTCTTGTTTGTGTTATTACCTCCTTGCTGCAGTGCTGTTCCTGATCCCTTTCACATGTGTGGTTTGTCTGTGCTCACCTATGGGCATCATCTGCTGTTCTTTGGGTTTTATTTCCTTCCCTTCTATCACTTCCTGGCCTGACTCCTTGTTTGTCTGCCTATATAAGACAAACTCAATCTAGACCACTTTGCCTGAGCAACTTAGTTGTTTGAGCTCCTGTATGTTGCTATCTCCTGTATCCTGCATTGACTACTCGTGTACCAACCCCGGCTTCGTTTCCTGACTGTGCTTGTTTTCCACCTGTCCTGACCTCGGCTAGTCTATCAGATTTTCGTCTGTCTCCTCCCCCATGGTACTCTGCTCCTGAGAGTGGTCTCCTCATCCTCATACCCGGGGGCTGTGACCTGGTTTAGCTTGCTGCAAGTCCATCCCCACCATCAGGGGCTCTGGTGAAGAAGCAGGCTGGGGCTTAGACTCCGCGCCCTGGGGAACCCCAAGTTGACTATCTACAAGGGCTCACTACCACAGGTGCTGACATCATAACAGACTGGGTTCAGAAGAAGTAGGTTGAAAGATGTTGGCTGTCATTCACGCAAAAATGACTGATGACATCCTGTGACAGAAAAGAAGTACTGCAGGGCATGGCTCCAAAATGAAGCTGAAAATTGCAGCAAAAGCTACATTTGATTCTATCTTTTAATGGTCTACGTATTTTTTTTTATTCATGACTGACCTAATTTTAAAACTGTACAATTCACCCAACTAAAGTATCTAACAGACAGATTTCAGATGTGCCTTGCCCTGTGAACATCTGATACAATTCTGAGATTGCTGACAAGAGGAAATGAAATAGTGATTACGAAGGACACGTACATGCCAGAACGAAACCCACAAGAATACTATCCTTCTCGGCCCGTAACTGCTGATGCAAAATGCTGACTTCAGGTCACTTTGCTTTAATAAGTAAAATAAGCCTAATGGAACATATGTTGTTCTTTAAAATAACTCATATTTCAGCCTAATGTGTTTTAAACGAAAGTATTTAATATTACAATGATGATTAAGGGAAAAAACACAATCTGCAGTTACTACATTTGCAAGGATAAAAATAATAGGCGGCATTCTAAAGGCTAGGACAGGCCAACTTTTAGGTGTTATTTTATTTAAGGATGATTTGCTTACTCATTTGTTCTGCCTCATGTAGGATGATGAAGGAATAAACTGTTGGTATAATAAGCAATGGCTTTTAAAGGTCAGAGGTTTAAATGATACACTTGTGTGTGCAGCTAGACGTGCACGTGCAAGCAGCTGCATTTAAGCATTTTAGTTAGTAAATGACTCAAACATCCATTTTTACAATATTTTAAATGCTTTGCCGTTCATCTCAAATAATTATTTACAGCTTAATGCCTGAGAAATTGTAGGCACATTTGCGTTAATGGCAAAGCAGTAAGGTAATTAACTGAAGTGTTTCATTACGCAGAGCAGGCAGTCATAAAGCACAGGCAAAATACATATACTTGTCAGCTTGTAAACATAGACATATGTCTGTCGCTATTATTTTTACTCCAATTAAACTATTTTTTATATCATGAGCTCAGCAGAGCAGACGGATGACCTTGCTAAAAAAGTAGCTGTTAGCTGAAACTTACTCAACTGTCAAGATTCACTTGTGGCAAGAACACCCACTTCTTAATTTTAATTCATATGCGGTAAGGCAGATGTTCTCGAGTGTGGCCTCATTTTTCTTAAAACAGCGCTGATAAAATGTTTATCTCTATAGAAATCCACACGGGATGTTTGACGGATCCTTAATTTATAACAGGGAGAGAGGCACATATATTTGCCTTATTATTCTCCTTCATGAAATATGTCCCATCTGTAAATTGATTTACCAGCTGACAGTCCCAAACAGATGCAAATATTCAATTTTCTTCTGCGTATGTAATAAAGTGGAAGCCAAATATAAACTATTACAATGGTATAGCAGAAGCTAATGTTTAAAAATCTGATGGAGGTTATGTAACATAGGCTGGAGCAGGTAAAAAAGAAGATATTAGAAGATCTGATAGCTAAGGAAGATGACTTAATGGGGGTCTTGGTAAACATAAAAGCCTTCTTTAATAAAGAAATTGAAATTTAGAAACACAAAATACAAAATAAACCCTCTTAAAAGTAAATCCTAAAGAGAGCAGCCATTTAAAATCCAGTAATATTTCTATTCTCTCTTTTTACATCCCCATGCCAGTTCTTCCATATATGATGGGAGACTCCATAATGCAGACATGCAGTAAGTGTTCAGCAGAGGGAGCCATGCATTGGTAATTTTTAGTGTGGACCTTCCAGCACTAAGGACCAGTGTGAGTGTTAGCTGGCTGGCTCTTGCTATACAGTAACATGTTCCTTTAACACTTAATTTGGAATATTTTCTCTCTCTCCTGTATTAAGGAAAAAATGGACTAAGCTATATTTGCCCTCTCCACTCTGCTGCGCTGTCCCCAGTTGCCTCCTCCATCCAGCATTGCCGAATTCCTTCAGGAAGAATGACAGCCAACATCATTCTACCCATTTCCTGTGGGTCCAGCCTGTCATTGACACCCCCTGATTGTGTATTATTTAAAGGCCTGGGCTCACAGTACTTCAAGACTGAGTAGCACTTAAACGTAAGCATTGATCACTAAAAGAGGAAGGCCTTCCGCTGCTGAGAAAGAAGAGGAAGGACCCACAACGTCCTCATGATGAAGACTGTAATGAAAATGTATATATAGGATCTTTTGGTTTAACCGCTTCCCGACTGCCCCATAGCAGAAATACTGCTACAAGGCGGCACGGGTGCGCAAAATAACGTGTATATATACGTGATTTTGCATCACCGGGTAGGGGGCACACACAGCGTGTGTGCATGACCTACCTGTGCTGCTGTTTGTGACCGCCGATGTTAATTACCGGGTACTGGACGGTGATTACTTGCCCATGCCGGGTGATTGCCGAGCATCTCCAACGGGGAGGAGAACTGTTTGTAAACAAAACAGTTCTCCTCCCTATCAGCTCGTGCACACTGCTTTGCATGGCTGTGCAGAGCACAGCCATGCAAAGCAGTGTGCGTACAGTGAAGCACATGGACACAACACTTAGTAAAACAGCACACAACACACAATTAACCCTTTGATCGCCCCTTATGTTAACTCCTTTCTGCCCAGTGCTATTAGTACAGTGTCAGTGCTTTTTGTCTTAGCACTGATCACTGTATTGGTGTCACTGGGGATGTCAGTGACACCAAGTCAGTTCCCCCCAGTGTCAGAATGTCTGCTGCAGTCCTGCAGTCCCACTATAAGTTGCTGATCACCGCCATTACTAGTAAAAAAAAGAAAAATCCCAGTATATATACCGCCATTTGTAAACGCTATAACTTTCACATAAACCAATTAATTTACACTTATTGGGATTTTTGTTTAGCAAATACATGTAGCAGAATACATTTTGGTGTAAATTTATGACAAAATTAGAATTTAAAACTTTTTTACTGGACGTTTAATAGTAAAAAGTAAAAAATATTGTTTTTTTCTCAAAATTGTCGGTCTTTTTATTTTATAGCACAAAAATAAAAACGCACAGGCAATCAAATACCACCAAAAGAAAGCTCAACTTGTGGGAAAAAAAGGACATTTGAGTGCAGTGTTGCATGACCACGCAATTGTCAGTCAAAGTAACGCAGCACTATAAAGCAAAAAAAAATGGCCTGGTCAGGAAGGGGGGTAAATTCTCAAGAGGGCAAGTGGTGAAAAAAAGGTGATGTGTTTGTGTGTGTGTGTATGTGTGGGGGGGGGGGACTTAAAGGAAAAAGAGGAAAGGGGAATAGTCAATGGAAGGGGAAATATAATTAAGCTGGATTTCTGCTTTAAACCCAACCAACCTGAACATTTCAAGAAAAATGTTCCTTTTAGCTGTCCTTTGAATAAAACCCTCATCACCCTGAGCATACCCATGATAGTTAAAAATGCACCCTTATGCCCAGGGGCAGACTGACAACTCAGGGGGCCCCTGGGCAATAGGGGGATCATGGGGCCCAAGTGTCCTTGCCCAAACTCAAAAAAGCCTATGAAAAAGGTACTGGGGGCATCTCATGGGGCCCCCTACTGACCCCGGGCCCTCAGGCAGTGCCCGAGTTTCTAAATGGTCAGTCCGCCCCTGCTTATACCTGCTTCTGGGCAGTACTGATTGAGATCATACAGCGTTTGTAACCATTAACACATCACCAAGGTCATTTGCTAATGTGCATGCATGCAGAACCTCTATTGATTTTTACGGATGGTCTGTACTCTTAGTGACTTTCAGTCATTCATTAGAATACAGCTTTTAGTATTTATTTTTTTTACGATATGTATAAAACTATTTTGGTGAAATTTATGCACCCTGGCCTGGCTATTTATTGCATAATAGACTCGATGAATATGGCAAATGTAACATACACATAGAAATATTTGTATTGTGATTATCAGATTTGGAAACATTTGGACCTATGCCAACTAAAATTAGTTTCAAAATGTCCTTTGGACTAGTGCTACCATTTTTTTATTTCACATAGATTTATGTCATGATGTGTGGTAGAGCATCATGCCCCCTTGCCAGTTGGCACATGCCTACTCTAATAGATTATTTTTTAAAAGTGCATCTAGAACTATATAGAAGGCACCTACAAGTTACTGGATGTACCCAGAACAATTGAGGGGCTGTTTATTACACAAGATTTGTTTTGGTCAGGCTGCTTATCCTACTTATGGACTAATTTGAAGGTTTGGGAGGTGCAACCCATGTCACTAAATTCAAGGACAAAAATCAGGAACTGATGTGCCCTTGGCTTTATGCCCCCAGGCAGTCTTATAAACAAATACATAACTGTTATGCTTGTAGCCCAGCCAGTGGTGCCAATGTCAATCTGCATGGCCTTTGAGCTTCTGATGGGGCTGGACTGATGGACAAAGGAGAATGAGAGACTGTCTCAAGCTGTAACTGCAACCAAAGCCTGCCCACTGCCAAAACATCAGGAGAAATATGGAGGAGAAATATGATTGACAGCAGAAGTTGCCAGAAAAAGCCCACCTCCAGGACTTGGAGCTGGGGACACAAGGATTCTAGGCAACACTACTGGTCAGCAGGACAGAGAGGTACTTCAGTTTATTAGAGGGGCCTGTTGGAGGATTGTATCACACATTTATGGTCATAGTGTATAGCAGTAGTCAGTTTAATGGTCTAGTTGCTTTTGTTACTGTTTTGTGTTATTATTGTCAATTCAACTGTTGAATTACACTAAATCCCTGCTTTTAAAATGAGCTTTTTCTTTTCCTTGAAGCCTTTTGTATTGTGCCTGCTGTGTCAGAGAGTGTGGTATCTTTTGATGGGTTGTCCACACCTGGAGCAGAAGAACTCAAACATCCAGCGCCTCCTTCAGGGTTGAGCTCTACATGGTAATGTAGATTTACGTAATATCAGCTCATAAAATAAAGAACACTGCAGTAGGCTCCAGCAGCACACAACAATATATATATTATGATCCAAAAAACAGAGGTATACCACTCAGGCAAACAATCCAGATCAATCCACAACAGGTGCAGGCTCTGACTCACCACCACACGATGCAATAGGAAGAAGGGTCAGCCGCACACCAGAGGATAGATGAATATAGTGTGTATTTATTGATGCATAGGGCACACAAAACAACAGGACATGAATACAGGACCTTTTGACGCGTTTCACACATTCTCCTGCTTAATCATAATGACTGATTAAGCACGAGATTAGGTGAAATGCGCTAACAGGTCCTGTATTCATGGCCTGGTGTTTTGTGTGTCCTATGGATCAATAAATACACTATATTCATCTATCCTCCGGTGTTCGGCTGACCTTTCTTTCAATATATATTGTGACCTAGTAAAAGTACTATATTACAATAACCCCCCAGGAATTCTCTCATATGCTTCAGATACAGCATGAATACTGTTAACAGTTTTCCTAACAATGATCTAAACAGTGGTTTCCACTTTGGTCTTACAGACATAGCCATCATAGGCTCTCTCTAAATAGTGTTTGAAAGATTGCTCTGTGGTTGCTTAGATTATCACCAGATGCCTATGTTTACACAAAAGATGCAATACATGTTGATAGGGAATGATTTAATCTCTAAGCTTCTTCAGGAACAGGGACTGATGTGAATGGTTCTCTATACTGCAGTAATGCTCAGGTCTGGAACTTTGACACCAAGCATAATTTTCCTTGCATTTTGTGGCATGGAATAGCATTGTTCCCAGTAAATGTTAAAGTCCTCAACTAAAACAATTTTATTTTCAATAGGGCAGGGAAGACTTTGGGGCCTCTGTCAGGTGTTTATTGCCATTATTGGAGAGATTTCCCTTCCCATGCTGTCAGGATGTGATTGATAGGCAATATCTGCAAAGGGTACACAAATGAAAAAAAAAATAGTAGAGTGGAGAATTTCTATCCGTTCCTGTCCAGATGAAGACTACAACCCCTATTACTTGTATTGGAATCACAGGAACAGGAAGTGAAAAAAAATTCCTGTAGTGGAATCACAAACTGAAATAAAAACCTGCCAGAAATAATCTTTCTTGCCCACTCTATGCAAAAAGAGGAGTTAAACCTTTAAAGTGTTACTAAACCCACAACAGTAAAATCAGTCTGTATATGCAGTAAAACATGCTTGTTATATTCACTGTGGGGGTTAATCCTCTGCATTGTGTAAAAAGACTGTTTGATTCTTTCTTCTCTGCCCCTCCTCTTGTTCAGATGTTATCTCCTGATAAGACAGTCTGAACCTGTAGCCACATGCACATGCTCAGTTTAGTGTGTATTGATAGAATGTTTTTTTTTTCCTGGGAGAGTGCATGTGATCAGCACAGGGCCAATCAACACTGTCCAAACAGAGGTCAGGAGTTTTGCATCCTCGTAGTGTAGAAAGAATACTCCTCCTACAAGCTTTAACCAGTGCTCTGCTGAAGTCACAAGACTGCTCTAACTGCTGATGAGAAAAGGTATTTAGCGGTTTATATTTACTAAAATAATTACATTTCCATGTTCTTTGTACTGTGGGAGACCAGATAGAGTTAATGCAGGGTCCTAGGTTTTGTAAAACCGTAAGATAAAATGACAATAGGGGCTTGACATGATCCCCATGTTCAGGCATTTCATAAATGCTATCATACAAAAATCAGATGTGGAGTTGGAGATGCTACTAACCAAACATACAATATAATTCTATGTATATGTTGCAAATCAGCCTGCCTTTGGAAAAAGTCCAGGCTGCTGTAATTCATTTGCTGATCTGATATACAGTAAAAGCGATACACACATAAAAGAGCACATTATCAACTTTAGTAATATAAATGTAAATTGGAAATACGTTGAGGTAATGCTTAGCGCACAAAAGCCCTCCAGGGGTATTTAATCATGCAGACCATGGTTCTGACAGTCATACTGTAGTGTACAGAACACTTCACTAACAAAAGTCAAATACTGTAATCTTACTGGGGATTTAAAGTATATGTTGGATACGGCTGCTGCTATTTTATTATATAATTATGTTAATTTATACCATATTCTGATTAGTGTGGAATAATCACTATAGAACTACGTTCCACTTGGAATATTTAAGGGCATAGAAGAATTACTATGTTTAAAAGGGATGACTCAGTACATGTAGACTTCATTTCATGAATATATGATAGAACGTTATATATAATTAAGTACTTTTTTAAACATTTACAAAGAAATATTGCTCTTTTGTGGGTATTAGTATCTTGTGCTTCCACAAAGGTTGAGAAGCATTTAGTTGCAGCATGTCCTTTTTACCAGTCAGTGGCTATCCATGACAGCTGTGGTTTTGTCTTGGGAGTTAAGAAAAACTAAGCACATGTGTGCTTGGAGAAGAACTATAATTTTTTTCAATATATTTATTTAACTCCTAAGGGGACCAAGTGTATGTAGCAATTGGTTCTGTTCTGATTGCTGGCCCCATTATCACCTAAAATACCTCTATATGATGGTTGTAGCTCCACTTCTTAAAGCCCCAAATTATGGCTTGTTCCTTTTGGGAGGTAAAGCCATCACAGAGCCCCGCCCGCTCTAAGCTGAGTGATCTGTCACAAGTATGAATAAACAGCTAGCGCTGCATGTTCATTCATAATAATATCAGATCATTCAGAGCTTTGGGTCTGTGTAAAGTATTTGCCCTGTGTCCGCGCAAGCAGCTGCCGATACATTATACAGAGCTAATATGAATGAGCAAGCAGTGCTGCTTCAGTAACAGAATACTCAACTTAGAGGAGGCGGGGCTCTATGCTAGCTGTTCCAACCCCCCCCCGCCCACCCACAGCAATGCCCATAATTTGGGCTTCAAAAGGGGTGGAACTACATTAATCATATATAGATTTTTTTTAGGGTTTTCTATGTGTCTTTGGTAGGGGTAGATACATCAGTGGGGACAATGATATGAATTAATAGTCAATTATTTCATCTTTATGTTAAATACTGCTATTAACACAGTGAAATGAAGAAGAAAGTCAAGTTAATGTCTGTTGCATCTTTGTGATTCTTTGGAGGACCAATATAGCAGATATACAGGAGATAGTGGAGAAGAATGGCAAAGGTCATTTAATGGAAGAGAAGCAGGAGGAATCAGAAGTGATGTAGCATCCTACTTATGAGGCTGACCTTTTGGCTTGCTAAAATGTCAACGGTAGGCCTAATGATGAAGATGATAAAATATCAGGGAGATAACTACATATAAGCTATAACTACAGCGTCAGTCTGAGACAGGTCATCTGCTTGCATGTGCATTGAGTGGCTAAGGTATTGATAGCTACTTTATGGGCCCTAACTATTTAACCAAAACAGCTTCTGGCAGAGTTGCTAAACTCAGTAGCACTGCAAATAAAGCTACAATCTACACCTAGCTTGCAACAACTGTTACTGAGAAGAAGGTTCCAAATCCTGATTCTCTATTGCATCTATATACCACCACCTCTGCCAGCACAGCAAAGGTAGCATCTCCTGTGTTAACAGCACAAGTTGACACTACAGGTTTCTGGACAAGTTGGAAATATTTTTCAAGCTAAGATACCACATCTGGAAATGATGTTTAGAGAAAACCTAGACTGCCTCCAATCCCTGATTTTCTATATGGCCCCATGGTTTACTGTGGGTGTAAATTGAATCAGTGCGCTAAGATGACCCAGTGTATAATCGGGTGCTCATCTTTCCAACATCTAACCTCCAGTCTTTGCTGCCACTGAACAAGTATGAGAAACTAACAGAAAAAGAACTAGTTGTGGACTCAACTGGAATAGGGAATTTTGTAAATACTCGAGAAAAATAATTCAAACAAAGGAGAAGGGGATCAGTGGCGCATTAAAACTTCTTTATTACAGACAAAATTAAAAATATAAAACAAACACAAAAAATCGTATCACACTCCACAGGTCCCTAGTAGGCAAATCCCCGTCAGGGGAAAACTAATTAGTAGAAAGATATGTAAGACTCATTTGTAAGCTATAACATGTTCCATGCAGGAAAGAGTGCAAAGGCATAATAACAAAAAAACTACTATACTCAGAATTGACCGAGCAAACTTTTTGAGCCTACCTTGGAGGCAGCCGCTTGTACCGGCGAAACCGGTCAGGAATGGCCCAATACCACACTCCCAGGTATATATTTGTTTTATATTTAATTACTTTCAGTGTTCAGTATAATATCACTTTATTTGTCATTTTTATGCTATATATCATATTTGTTTTTTATTGCGCTGCTTTTCACTTGTTATTTATTGTTCAATGAGGTGATTTTGTTTGCATATTCACTATTTAAGGCAGCAGCACTTTATATATTTCACTTATGTGAGATTATTATTCACTTTTTTAGTGGTTAATTTATTCACATTCTAATTCTATATATCTTGTTTTGCACTGTGAATATGCACTTGATATATTTATTTTTATAATCCTGGGGAATTGAAAACGTTCACCCTTCTCTTACTAATATTAATACTTAAGTTGAGCGTTTACAAATGTATAACTATATTTTCTTTTAGAAAACTGGAATTGGTACACCTCTGTAAATCTTTGCTCATATTAAAGACAAATTGAAACAAGGAAAGACATTAAGAAGCATTACCTATTTTCCAAAACAAACTATACAATTCAATGTGGAGCTACGAACTCCTGTAAAAAAAATTGCTGCAGCACATCATTATAAGTGCACTGTAGTTTTCTTATAGCTTCCCTGAAAATTCCTACAATTGCCTGCTGAGCCTACCAGTGAAATCCACCTAGTTCAGCTTCCTATGATAGTGTGCCAATAATGCTGCACTGCTCCTGAATTCAGAGCAGAGTTGTTACTCTCATGTGTGTAATGCCCCTTTCAACAGGTTTGTCTAAACTTCAGAGCAAGGTCAAAGACTAACTGAGTTGAAGGTCAACTCCCTTTGTGTTTGGTATACTTCACACTATGTTGGTGGCCCTGGAAGCTGACCCATTATCAACTGCCAAAGGCCCAGTTATAAATACTTGCTAAATTCACTTAACTCACACGGGTACTGGTCCTAGAGCAATGGTCACCCAGAGAAACCTCTGCAACTCATTATTTTCTTACTATGGTTCCCCAGTACACTCACACAGACTCATTGGTTGCTTACCACAGTTCCCAAGTACACTCACATGGACTTATTGGTACTCCCGATTCACTCTGGGGCTTTCTCAATTTAGTCCCCAGTACCAATCTCAGTACTCACTTTACTTAATAGTGGAAATGAAAATGATAGTGGATATACCAGCCCTCACTGCACAGACTCCGCTGTGGTGCTCATCACCTGCTGAGGTGGGCTCAGATTGCATTTGAATAGCTTTACTCCAACATAACTTGGCAGAAAACAACCTTTTTTTCATTAAAATGTGTTTCCAACATGGTGGCTTATGGCAAGTCTCAATAGAATAAACATTTCTAAGAGCTTCTAGTACACAAGTGCTCACAGTAATATTGATGCTCAATTAATATCTTAAAAGATGACATTTTTCTCCTGTCTGTCCCCAGAACACTCTCCTGCCCCAAGGGCAAAGACCTTCCCAGCATGGGTATTTAAAAACCTACATTGTCTGTCCCATTCAACTGCAGGGAATCCCTACCCACACAACTCGTACCCTGTACCTTACATGCATCCTTTATATTTCTCCCATGACAGACTCATATCTAATGAGGGAAAAGACCCACTCCCTGGAGAGGGTCTCCATGTGAACATGTGATCTTCACATCTCACTGCTGCCTTCTTTTTTTTTCATTGGGGGCCCTTTTCTGATGAATTGTGTTATATTTATTTATCATGTCTGTGTCAAACTTGTAGCCCAACTTTGTGGAAATTCAGGCACCAGCTTCCCCAAGATGGTGGTTCAGAGCCCATTAAAGAAAACAAGACAGTCCACTTCAGGGTTCCCTCTGATGACCAAAGTATGGCACCAGTCATGTGACCATTCTGTTGTGTGTACCGAGCAATCACTGAGGTACAATATTGTTTGGTGTTACTCAACGATATACATTGGAGAAGTGGGTTGCAGTGAAAGCTGCCACACCTGCCCCCCCTTTATAAACCTCTGCCACTTGTGGGCTGTGCTTGCCTTCACTAGAGTGGGATCAATAAATGTTGCAGACAGTGTAGTTTAACAGATATCTATAACTTGTCAAGACATTGTTCTAAAAATACTGCTGTATTGTGAGAATCTGCCTCTGTCTACTTACACCTGTGATGTTTCGGGTGCGGGGGGGGGGGGGGGGGGGTGCAGTTGAATTGTATTTTATGCTTGCATGATGAAACAAGTTTATGAAAAAGTAGAGCCTTCTTGATAAGGTTTCATTTATCTAAATTGTTTCTGATTCGCATTTGTCAAATATCTTGTGATTATAAACTGTATTTGTCCAATTTAATAGAGAAAAGATTGTAGTGTTTTGCATTTGTGGTTGTCTATTGTGCCAATGCAAACTTCAGTACGGCAATAGCCATATACAGGTGAAACTCGAAAAATTAGAATATTGTGCAAAAGTTCATTTATTTCAGTAATGCAACTTAAAAGGTTAAACTGATATATGAGATAGACTCATTACATGCAAAGCAAGATAGTTCAAGCCATGATTTGTCATAATTGTGATGATTATGGCTTACAGCTCATGAAAATCCCAAATCCACAATCTCAGAAAATTAGAATATTACATGCAATCAATAAAACAAGGATTGTACATAGAACAATATCGGACCTCTGAAAAATATAAGAATGCATATGTACTCAGTACTTGGTTTGGGCCCCTTTTTCAGCAATTACTGCCTCAATGCAGCCTGGCATGAAAGCTATCAGCCTGTGGCACTGCTGAGGTGTTATGGAAGACCAGGATGCTTCAATAGCGGCCTTCAGCTCTTCTGCATTGTTCGGTCTCATGTCTCTCATCTTTCTCTTGGCAATGCCCCATAGATTCTCTATGGGGTTCAGGTCAAGCGAGTTTGCTGGCCAATCAAGCACAGTAATCCCACGGTCATTGAACCAGGTTTTGGTGCTTTTGGCAGTGTGGGCAGGTGCCAAGTCCTGCTGGAAAATGAAGTCCGCATCCCCATAAAGCTCGTCTGTGCAAGGAAGCATGAAGTACTCCAAAATCTCCTGGTAGACGGCTGCGTTGACCCTGGACTTAATGAAGCACAGTGGACCAACTCCAGCAGATGACATGGCTCCCCAAATCAACACAGACTGTGGAAACTTCACACTGGACTTCAAGCATCTTGCAGTGTGTGCCTCTCCATTCTTCCTCCATACTCTGGGTCCTTGGTTTCCAAATGAGATGCAAAAGTTGCTCTCATCAGAAAAGAGTACTTTGGACCACTGAGCAACAGACCAGGTCTGTTTTTCTTTAGCCCAGGTAAGACGCTTCTGACGTTGTTTGTTGTTCAAGAACAGCTTGACAAGAGGAATACGCCATTTGAAGCCCATGTCCAGGATCCGTCTGTGTGTGGTGGCTCTTGATGCACTGACTCCAGCCTCAGTCCACTCCTTGTGAAAGTCCCCAACACTTTTGAATGGCCTTTTCCTGACAATTCTCTCCAGGCTGCAGTCATCCCCGCTGCTTGTGCACCTTTTTCTTCCACACTTTCCCCTTCCACATAACTTTCTATTAATGTGCTTTGATACAGCACTTTGGGAACATCCAACTTCTTTTGCAATTACCTTTTGAGGCTTTCCCTCCTTATGGAGGGTGTCAATGATGGTTTTCTGCACAACTGTCAGGTCAGCAGTCTTTCCCATGATTGTGATTCCTACTGAACCAGACTGAGAGACCATTTAAAGGCTCAGGAACCCTTTGCAGGTGTTATGGCTTAATTAGCTGATTAGAGTGGGACACTTTGAGCCTAGAATATTGCACCTTTTCACAATATTCTAATTTTCCGAGATTGTGGATTTGGGGTTTTCATAAACTGTAAGCCATAATCATCACAATTATGACAAATCACGGCTTGAACTATCTTGCTTTGCATGTAATGAGTCTATCTCATATATTAGTTTCACCTTTTAAGTTGCATTACTGAAATAAATTAACTTTTGCACAATATTCTAATTTTTCGAGTTTCACCTGTAGTAGCCAAAACAATATGGACTGACTTTATCTGATACAGGTATTATGATATAACTTACCATTGCCTCTGGTCAGCATCACAATTACAGAAGAATTTACTGTCAGTACAGTTCCTATCAATTCCGCATGAACACTTCTGAATTCCAGGTCCAGAATCTCCCCAGTAGTAATGCTTTTCATTGCCTTTGCCAACCCACCATGTGTAAGGATTTCCTTCTGAAATACAGACAAAGATAGGATAAAAGATTAGCATGTATAATACAACTACATTGTTAATGCTCAACTATAATTAAAACTTTTGTTTTAATTCTCCAACAAAGTGGAAAAAGGATAAAACCTGTGGAAGGTTTTTATGGCAGTCTAAGCACTTAGATAGCTAGTGCTAGTAATTCAAACCACTCTCGTGACATTTAATGATGGTGACATTTAAATATGTGAATGTTAGCTCAGCTTGCAAAATTTATTAACAGCATATGGAGGGCTATAGTGCTATAGAAATTAGGTGTCTTCTCATATCTGGGTATATGGCATTTGCCTGTTAGGCTCACATGATGAGAACATTATAAAAACATGGTGAGAGTCAATATAACACTTTGGCGTCATATAGTCATCTTTGATGAACCATGTGCTTTCTTTTCCTTATTCTTGCAGTCTATATTGCAACTGCTCAAATCAGCCCTTTTGAACTTTACATTTCAGAGGAACTGCATAAAAGATTCAAGCTAAGGTCTCAAGCTAAGTCTTTACTGAATCCAATTCACTGTGGGTCAGTGGGAAAAACACCTTTTATATTGGTGGTCAGTGGAAGGAATGTCTCCATTACAGTGGTAGTCAAAATCACACCCTTACAGGCAGCTAAAAAAGATCATTGGGTTCATGCAGTTGGCTTTCTCGGAATTACGCACATTCAGATGCGTAGTAAATTAGCCACAGCTCAAGGAACCCCTATCAACCTTTGGAGGAACCCTAAGGTTCGGAGGACCTGAATGGTTATGTTAGAAAGATGTTTGTGTGAATGAAGACATTACTTTTATGGGGCATGGCTCATTAAAGAAATTATGTGGCTTTGGCACAGCCCCCACAGTGTTACAATATTAGTCCCTATTTGTACAATGCTTTACTGAAAAGATACCTGAAGTGCATCTACACCCAAAATCAGACAATGGAACATAGTTAAGCATAGCAGTCCTTAGATGTGGTGGCCGCATTAGTTTTCCTTTTTCAGGCTTATTTACACCTTGTGATCCTGCCACTTCCTGTCATAGAATGGCAAGGCTTTCTTACCAAACTGTATCCATGAATCAGCAGTGCTGTCTACCTAGGACAGGACTACAGAACATCTCTCCCTCCTCTTCTCCATAACATGGGGGGAGTTTTGTAATTCACTATGTAAGTTCCATTAATTATGACATTTTCTCCACAAAAAAGCCATACCATTTCAAAACAGCAGTACAGGGACAAACACAATTTGACAGTATACAGCATAACACGTATGTGGCAAAAGTTGGCAATTCCTAACTGTACAATAAGAGAAGCTGGTTAATTTGTCATGGTGAGAGTTCTCTTCTGATGATTCAATACACTCACTTATGTCAGCAATACAGTAAATGAGTCCTCATTTTCAAGGTGATAGACACCTAATCCTGCATGCAAATTTGCCCAGAGCCAGGCCCTCTTCAGAACTGAATTCAGCCTTACAATGCTCCTATACTATTCACTGAAGAGTAAGACATAACCAAGTGGCAGTCCTAACATGGTTCCAATTCAGTCTTTTTATACTTGGTGATATACAAGCTAGAAACTTATAAGTGTGCTGGAGTGCAGTATTTGACCTATTATAGGACTACCCATTTCACTGTAGAAGGCAAACCCCCTATTTAATTACTTAGATGAAGCAACTATGATGGCTTGACTCCGACACATTGATTTATTAAAACAAAATAGGCTTTTTATTTTGCAAAATAATTTTCTATTTGCATAGTGAATTTCTACTCAGTTTACTGAATGTGGTGAAAATTCACTTTGCCATGAATACCCAATGTAACCAATGTAAGGAAGATTCCTAAAAATGTTTTGAATTTTTGCTTGCACATGAGTGGATGTTGTAAGTTAGTAGCGCTTCAGTTCATTCACTAGGCTAAGGGAAAGTTCCCCTGCAAAGTGAACAGCTTTTTTTTCTTTAGTAAGTCAACCTCAGCATGTATGAAACAGAAGTAAAAACCTGCCATGAAGTAGAATCCTGGCAATGGATATAAACATTTTTTAGTTTAAAATGGTAAAAAAATCAGCTATGTTTTATATCTAATTTCTAATTATGAATACATTATTGCCTTTGGTGCTGCTTTGCAAAGATGCGCATAAGCTTACTTTGCTTATACAGTATATCTAAGCAAATATTTAGTGATTATTAAAAAATTGTGGACAGTGTGCATTTGAGCAGCCAATTAACTATGTTTATTTTTTCTGTAACTATTACTAGCTATATCACTGTTAATTGCTGACTGGTTATCAGCCTAGAATTCCCATACTTGTTTTAAGCCAATTAACACTGATGTGTTCTCATTTGTGTTCTTATCCACTGAGCAGTCCACAATGGCATGACTGTCCAACTTGATTGGTCTTTGCCTCCAGCATATTAGAGTTACAAGGTGAGCCAAGTTTAATACTGGAACTTTCTGTCAGGCTTTTGAGAATCAGGCAGATGGTTTAAAGGAGCTGCATAAAAGATGGTGACAGTTTCAGTCATTCACTTGGCAGTATGAAATCAGTTTTGTTATGTTGTATCAACTTTTGTTCCAGTTACACGTCACTTTTATTTTATGTTTACTAAGGAAATGATAATTGAAAAAACATTTTAATATAGAGGTCATTTTAAACTCTTCGTTGTGAAAAAAGTGTACTTTTTGTCAAAGTATTCTCTATTTGCAAAATAAGTGACTGGAAACAAATAACCCTTCAAGAAAACCTTGGTTAAAAAGGCGGTAGTATAATCTGTTTTGCCCACAAAGCTCAGAAAACATAGTGACTAGAGATGAGCGAATTATTCAAAAATTCGATTCGGCTGATTCGCCGAATTTGCGGGAGAAATTCGATTCGATGCGAATTTATTCGCTGCGAATTTAACTTATTTAAAGGGTTTCTAGGCTTCAGAGAGCCTTTATATTAGTGCAGAACACTGTACCTTTAATTTAAATGCCCTTGGAGTCTGCTGGGTAAGAGAAATAATACTGTCAGTCAGTATGACATGCAGATGAGTGCCGTCGATCTTAGAATCACCGCACACTTCACTCATTTGGGCAGTCACGGGGCACGACGAAGAAGAAGAAGAATGAAAAGAAGAAGAAGAAGAATGAAAAGAAGAATGAAAAGAAGAAGAAGAAGAATGAAAAGAAGAAGAAGAAGAATGAAAAGAAGAATGAGAAGAATGAAAAGAAGAGGAAGAATGAAAAGAAGAATGAAAAGAAGAATGAAAAGAAGAAGAAGAAGAATGAAAAGAAGAATGAGAAGAATGAAAAGAAGAAGAAGAATGAAAAGAAGAATGAAAAGAAGAAGAAGAATGAAAAGAAGAAGAAGAAGAATGAAAAGAAGAATGAGAAGAATGAAAAGAAGAATGAAAAGAAGAAGAAGAATGAAAAGAAGAATGAGAAGAATGAAAAGAAGAATGAGAAGAATGAAAAGAAGAATGAGAAGAATGAAAAGAAGAATGAAAAGAAGAAGAATGAAAAGAAGAAGAAGAATGAAAAGAAGAATGAAAAGAAGAAGAAGAAGAATGAAAAGAAGAAGAAGAAGAATGAAAAGAAGAAGAAGGATGAAAAGAAGAAGAAGAAGAATGAAAAGAAGAATGAAAAGAAGAATGAACTATATTACTATATCAGTCTCTAATGGATGCTGGAGAGTTAAACCCCCTAACACCTGCTGTGCCCATTATGAGGGGTTCCCACCATCCCTGTGCTGAGGTTCTGGGTATGCACACCTGCTGTGCCCATTATGAGGGGTTCCCACCATCCCTGTGCTGAGGTTCCAGGTCTGCACACCTGCTGCGCCCATTATGAGAAGTTCCCACCATCCCTGTGCTGAGTTCCTGGGTCTGTACACCTGCTCTGCCCATTAGGAGGAGTTCCCACCATCCCTGTGCTAAATTCCTGGGTCTGTACACCTGCTGTTCCCATTATGAGGGGTTTCTACCATCCCTGTGCTGAGGTCCCAGGTCTGCACACCTGCTGCGCCCATTACTAGGGGTTCCCACCATCCCTGTGCTGAGGTTCTGGGTATGCACACCTGCTGTGCCCATTATGAGGGGTTCCCACCATCCCTGTGCTGAGGTTCCAGGTCTGCACACCTGCTGCGCCCATTATGAGAAGTTCCCACCATCCCTGTGCTGAGTTCCTGGGTCTGTACACCTGCTCTGCCCATTAGGAGGAGCTCCCACCATCCCTGTGCTAAATTCCTGGGTCTGTACACCTGCTGTTCCCATTATGAGGGGTTTCTACCATCCCTGTGCTGAGGTCCCAGGTCTGCACACCTGCTGCGCCCATTACTAGGGGTTCCCACCATCCCTGTGCTGAGGTTCTGGGTATGCACACCTGCTGTGCCCATTATGAGGGGTTCCCACCATCCCTGTGCTGAATTCCTGGGTCTGTATGTACACCTACTGTGTCCATTGTGAGGGATTCCCACCATTCCTGCACTGAGTACCTGAGTCTGTACACCTGCCAAAAGAAAGTTTCAGGATTTTGAAGGAGCAAAATACAGTAATACTGGAACAAAAATGAGCTGCGTGGTGGAGTTGCCAGAAGAAGAAGAAGAAGAAGAAGAAAAGAAGAAGAAGAAGAATGAAAAGAAGAATGAAAAGAAGAAGAAGAAGAATGAAAAGAAGAAGAAGAAGAATGAAAAGAAGAATGAAAAGAAGAAGAAGAAGAATGAAAAGAAGAAGAAGAAGAATGAAAAGAAGAAGAAGAAGAATGAAAAGAAGAATGAAAAGAAGAATGAAAAGAAGAATGAAAAGAAGAAGAAGAAGAATGAAAAGAAGAATGAAAAGAAGAAGAAGAAGAATGAAAAGAAGAATGAAAAGAAGAAGAATGAAAAGAAGAAGAAGAAGAAGAATGAAAAGAAGAATGAAAAGAAGAAGAAGAAGAATGAAAAGAAGAAGAAGAAGAATGAAAAGAAGAATGAAAAGAAGAAGAAGAATGAAAAGAAGGAGAAGAAGAATGAAAAGAAGAAGAAGAAGAATGAAAAGAAGAAGAAGAAGAATGAAAAGAAGAATGAAAAGAAGAAGAAGAAGAATGAAAAGAAGAAGAAGAAGAATGAAAAGAAGAATGAAAAGAAGAAGAAGAAGAATGAAAAGAAGAAGAATGAAAAGAAGAAGAAGAAGAATGAAAAGAAGCATGAAAAGAAGAAGAAGAAGAATGAAAAGAAGAATGAAAAGAAGAAGAAGAAGAATGAAAAGAAGGAGAAGAAGAATGAAAAGAAGAAGAAGAAGAATGAAAAGAAGAAGAAGAAGAATGAAAAGAAGAATGAAAAGAAGAAGAAGAAGAATGAAAAGAAGAAGAAGAAGAATGAAAAGAAGAAGAAGAATGAAAAGAAGAAGAAGAAGAATGAAAAGAAGAAGAATGAAAAGAAGAATGAAAAGAAGAAGAAGAAGAATGAAAAGAAGAAGAAGAAGAATGAAAAGAAGAATGAAAAGAAGAAGAAGAAGAAGAAGAAGAAGAAGAAGAAGAATGAAAAGAAGAAGAAGAAGGAAAAGAAGAAGTATTCCAGTACAGCAAAAAGTGTATCTGCAGAGAGCTCCGCTATTTCTGACAGTTCTCTGACAGTTCTCTGACAGTTCATTTACAGCGGTTGAAACATTGTATCTATTTATTTCCGAATAAAAACATCTGTATCCTAAATGGAAACAAATAGATACAATGTTTCAACCGCTGTAAATGAACTGTCAGAGAACTGTCAGAAATAGCGGAGCTCTCTGCAGTGACACTTTTGCCGGCTGATCGGGAAAAATTTGATTCGTGCACCCGAAGTTGGTTAAAATTCAGATTCGATGCGAATCGAATTTTTCCCGATATTCGAAACGAATTCCACTTCGCCTGGTTCAATTCGCTCATCTCTAATAGTGACATGTGCAAAAACTCAAATTTGTTCATCTTCCGAGCCAGCCACTAATGTGATATTGTAGGTATGTATGTGTAAAGTGTCACAGACAAAAAGTGTAAGGAAAGGCAGAACATACACTATATTGTCACGCCTGCCTTTCCATGAACTTTATTGGCATCCCAGTCTTAGTCCATAGGGTTCAATATTAAGTTGGCCCACCCTTTACAGCTATGACAGATTAAACTTTTCTGGGAAGGCTGTCCACAAGATTTAGGAGTGTGTCTATGGGAATGTTTGACCATTCTTCCAGAAGCACATTTGTGAGGTCAGGAACTGATGTGAGACGAGAAGGCCTGGCTCGCAGTCTCTGCTCTAATTCATCCCAAAGGTGTTCTATTGGGTTGAGGTTAGGACTCTGTGCAGGCCAGTCAAGTTCCCTCCAACTCACCATCCATGTCTTTATGGACCTTGCTTTGTGTACTGCTGCGCAGTTATGTTGTCAGGGCCTGGACTTGAACCTGGGATGTCTGCTGTGTCTGGCAGTAACTCTTCTTACTGAGCTACCAGGAATTCCATGTCTTTACACTTCCTGTTTGCCAGATTATTGTGCCTTCTCCAGCCAATATCTCGCTCTTGTCCCTCCTGCTGCCATCCATACTTTTGCTTTTTTCATTACTGCCCTTTGGCTTGTTCCTCAAACACACTTATGCCCAATCCTAACCTGCAACCACATATTACCAACCTTTGGCTTGTTTACTGACTACACTTCTGTTTGACCCTTACCTGCTACCTCCGCTACTGGACCCTGGCTTACTCACCTCCTGGTGGGGCAATCCTGAGGACCGCGACCTGGTACTAACATGCAGCAAGACCCATCTCCACTATCAGGAGCTCTGGTGAATACTGGTTAGTGCTTAAACCCCGCACCTCAGGTGAGCCTGCGTCATCTGCCAGGGTGACCTGCTTGTGTACCATCCTGCTGGTTGGTGGGAGCTTTTATATATATTATATAGCTACTGGTCTCTGAGCCTGACACCTGACCGTGACACATGTTTGAACAGGAAGGGGCCATCCCCAAACTGTTCCCACAAATTTGGGAGCATGAAATTGTCCAAAATGTCTTGGTATGCTGATGCCTTAAGAGTTCCCTTCACTGGAACTAAGGGGCCAAGCCACCCTGGAAACAAAACCCCACACCATAATACCCCCTCCACCAAACTTTACACTTGGCACAATGTAGTCAGGCAAGCAACGTTTTCCTGGCAACTGCCAAACCCAGACACGTCCATCAGACTGCCAGACAGAGAAGAGCGATTCATCACTCCAGAGAACATGTCTCTATTGCTCTAGAGTCCAGTGGCGGCATGCTTTACACCACTGCATCTGACGCTTTGCATTGCACTTAGTGATGAAAGGCTTGGATGCAGCTGCTTGGCCATGGAAACCCATTCCATGAAGCTCTCTACTCACTGTTGTTGTGCTAATCTGAAGGCCACATGAAGTTTGGAGGTCTTTAGCTATTGACTCTGCAAACAGTTGGTGGCTTCTGTGCATTGTACGCTTCAGCATGCGCTGATCCTGCTCTGTCATTTTACGTGGCCTACCACTTTGTGGCTGAGTTGCTGTTGCTCCCAGTTGCTTTCACTTTGTTATAATCCCACTAACAGTTGACTGTGGAATATTTAGTAGCAAGGAAATTTCACGGATGGACTTATTGCACAGGTGGCAACCTATCACGCTACCATGCTTGAATTCCGTGAGCTCCTGAGAGCGATCTATTCTTTCAAAAATGTTTGTAGAAGCATGTCTAGGTGCTTGATTTTATACACCTGTGGCCAACACCTGAATCCAATGATTTGAAGAGGTATCCCAATACTTTTGGCAATATAATGTATTATTTAATTTGGGATAGAAAATGGAATAGTCAGGTTTTTATTATCACATGTGTCTCTGCTAAGGAGATTCACCCTCACGTTTGATTTATTACAGGAGCAGAGATACTCCAACGGGTGACAATAGTTTTGAAGTGATCGCTTCCTGCTCTGAAGTAAATTTTTTCTAAAGGAACACAGACAGCAAAAAGAAAAAAATTCATAACTAATCAATAATCTAAACAGATCTAAAATGGTGTCTTTACACATACGTTAACCCTTTCGCTGTCAGAGACGTTTTTGCATTTTTGGCACACTTTTGGACCTGAAAATTAGTTCCGTCATACAATATTGCCTCTACTGTTTATCAAACCCATATTTTCAACAGAAAATACACTTAAATTAATTTTAGGGTACACAAACACAATGATATAAAAGATGAAGTGGCATTGAGGAGATAAATACACAACATGTCAAGCCTTAAAAGAGCCAAAAAATGCCCGTGAAATAGCAACAAACTCCAGTACCCAAAATTGTCCACAGATGCCACTTTAAAAGCCTAAAGGCAATTAATTTAGATTTAAATGTGAATTAATGCCCTAGATTTATTACTTTCACCTTGGTGTGTGCAAAGATATCATCATTTTTTAACTTAGCTCTGCTTGACTCGTGCATTTAAGTGTAGTATCTATGTATATGTGTACATACATTTCTGGTGGGGAATGACAGCTCTTAACCTGGAAGTGGAGCCTAAGGTACATGATGGGGGGGGGGGGGGGTGTAGGATATTCCAATGACAATGGAAGTGATTGGGTGGTTTTACAACTGCACAAATCACCTCCATCAGAAAGTTGTCAGTCCGCCTGACAGGTACACACCCACTCACAGCTGCTGTAACATTACATTGATGGCATTAAAACGGTTGAGGAAACCTTAAATAAGAATATTGCACAAATATAACCTGTGTTGATGATGTCTGAAGCTAATAAAATATGGTTGTTCCAGTATATACTCTTCATGTAAACACTCATACTGTGAGCCAATCATCAACTCTGACATCAATAATATTAGCTTGAACTGGTATATTATTTAAAGATTATGCTCTTTCAAATGTGAACATAATGTTATACTAACCTCTACTTGAAAACATCTAATCAAGGTACTGAATGTTTTATATGTGGCTAAGTCCTTTAATTGCTCATATGCAAAGTGATTCTGGCTAATTTACAGGTCTCAAGCCTAACCTGAAGTGACTAAAACTTTAACCCCTTCCAGCCGACCGTACGCATACCGTATGTGCGTATCTTTGTGCTGGGAGCACACTGCACAACACGCTCCCAGCACAAAGACCACGCTGTCAAAGTACTAATGATCGGGACCCGGGACTCCGGGTTCTGGGTCACCTGATTACTGTGATAGCCTCTGACTGGCTATCACAGTGATCAGTCACTGTACAGCCCTCCCCTCTGTTTTTTTTCTCTCTGAATGGTAGAGAGATACATTGTATCTCTCTCTTATTGCAGAGAGAACGTAAACAAATACAAATAAATTAAGAAAATAAATAATAATAATTAAAAAAATAGAAAGGAAAAAAAAAAAAAAACCTAGATCAAGGTTAGATATAGGTCAGTACCAGGGTTAATGTTAGGGTCAAGTATGCGTCTAAGGTTAGAGCCAATAAATTTTGGGCAGGTTTTTTTTTTGTAAAAAAAAGCATTTTTAAAATTAGCAGTGTCGGTGTGTTTTAGGTAGGACTGAAAAAAAGCAAAATGCGCCCTATTGTTTCTGAGCCATACTACGTGCACAAACAACAAATAACATACACATACTGTATATGGTATCACTGCAATCGTCAGGAGCAGGAAAATGTGTTTTGGATTGTTCTTTGGTGGTAGGCTATAGTAGTAGCAGGAAATATACAGCTACATTAAAAAAAGATATTTTTTTTTTACTAGTTTGGGCCAGTTTTTCTTTGGCTACCATCTACCACTAAAAGGAAGCCCAATTCGTCCTGAAAAAAAAGGTATAATCCACCTGGATGCACAAAGTAGTTGTGATATTATGTACGATTCTACTAACACAAAGTTGCAAAATTGTGTTCAGGCATTAAGATTTGTTTTACCTTCAGTCACTAAGGGATTAAAGAGGTAATAAAGGGAAACATTTTTCACTTTAATGCATTTACTGCATTAGGGTAAAAAATTTTCTAGTATTTGTGTTACTGCCTCACCTCCTAATTACTTACCTGAATCCTCACTCGATGCAGCATTGTGCCCACCTGCAGCGGCTGTCCCTTGTGTCCCCCCTCTTACAGGACAGAGATGCAGCAGCGGGAGCCATTGGCTCCTGCTGTTGTCACTCAAATCCTGTACCCAGAGTACAAGGGTCAAGAGCCAAGCCACACTGTGTGTGTCTATGGACGCACACAGCCTGACTTGTGTGCAAGCCCGCACGTGTGTCCCCATAGCAAGAGGTCTCCTATGGTAGCGCACAGAGAAGAGGAGGGGCTAAAATGCTGGTGGGGACCCTAGATAAGGGAAATACCTTTGCACAGAGCAGGAAAGTATAAACCTGTTTATTATTATTTTTTTTCTTATAGCCTTTACAACCCCGTTAAGTTGAACTACAGGCACAAAAATTTTATTCACATATATTCTTGAATAGGCAAAACATGCGTATTCCATGCTGCACAAACTGTGAGATTAATATTTTATTTACATGTTTACAGCTTTCTGGGTCACCTCCCAATTCAATGATAAGAGGTGATGATTCAGATTTATTCATTTCCAATGAGCAGGTGCAACCAATGAGTGATAATTGGCTATGTAGTGTTGCAAAGGTGTGTAACACTAAGCCTGGGTTCACATATATGCCGTGCAGTATATCACATGTGATTCGCACATGAACTGCACCGCATTCCTCTGCAAATCACATTTGTGTGCAGTGCGATTGAAGCCATACATTTTATATGGCTCTAATTGCACCGCACCCGCACCAAAAAGGTGCAGGAGCCTTTTTTGGTCTGCACTAGAATCAGATCGCATGGGTATTCACACCTATGTGATCCGATTCTGCACATCGCACTGCGTTTTGCTGACCGCTTTCGGGGTGTTGTTAACTTAACATACACACCCACAGTGGTTAGCATGAATGGGGTGCGATTCTGATGCGGTGTGGAATTCACACAGAAACCGCTGCAAATTCTGCACTGCATCAGTGTGAACCAGGGCTAAATGTCTATTTTGTCTGGATTTCAGCCTCAGGGCTTTGCCTGTCTTGTTCTAGAGGAGAATGTGAAACGCAACTTTGGGATAGAGTTGTCATGGAGGCCAGGAGGAAACCTTCTGTAGGTGGCTATTTAAATTTCCAAGTACTAGTTAGGAGCCTCTACCCTCAACCCTCTGTTATACAAGTGATAAATGCCAGAGCCATTACTAGGCTTCAGGATTAGAATGAAACAATGGTGGACAAGCACAGGTACTTTCAGGCACCACTAGGTACAGTATGTGCATTTTCCCAGTTACATACAGTATGTTTTAAACACATTAGTGCACAAAATAGGTTTAAATAAAGTAGAACTATTCCTTCCCATTGAAAAATATGTGCTGCAACTCTGAAATACAAGTGTATTGGCACTTTTCACTTACTCCCTTTGCAATGTCACGCAACTGAGCCTACCAGTGAAGTCCTCCAAATGCACCTTCCTGTCACGTAGTGGCAATGATGCTGCACTGTTCCTGAATACAGCACAGATTTGCCATTCTCAAGTAGGCTTTGCCTTTCTGCACTACTGCACTACTGCGCTCTCAGTATTTTCTCTGTTGATTCACAAGATTGTAGCCTGGCTACTACTTTCTGGATTGACAGTGCTGCCTCTGTTGCTGAAACCTTCCCAATGTCTGCTGCAGTGTCTGGGAAGGGAATCCTGTGAGATACAAATGACGTAGGATCTTTCTCAGTCAGGGAGGGTACAAGAAGTTTTTGGCTTGCTTTGTGAGGCTTGTGTACATATTAACTGGATTTGGTATTTGTTTAGACCATCATACAGGAGCCTTTAGTTGCACTTTAACCACTTGCCCTCCTGAGGATCTATCCCCCCTCCCTTCCTGACCAGGCCATTTTTTGCGATACAATTGGGCGGTCATGCAATGCTGCACCCAAATGGAATTGATATCCTTTTTTTTCCCCACAAATGGAGCTTTATTTCAGTGGTATTTTATTACCTCTACATTTTTTTTTTCATTATAAACAAAAAAAGACAGACAATTTTGAACAAAAACCCAATATTTTTGAATTTTTGCTATAAAACATATCCAGTAAAAAAAAATTAAAAATCAAAGTTCATAATAAATTTAGGCCAAAATGTATTCTGCCACATGTCTTTGCTAAAAGAAAATCCCAATACGTGTAAATTAATTGGTTTGCTTGAAAGTTATAGCATCTACAAACGGCGGTATATATACTGGAATTTTTTTTTCATACCAGTAACGGCGGCATTTTAGCGACTTATAGCAGGACTGCAGTGGGCATTCTAAAACTGGGGGGGGGGGATGACTAACTGCCACTGACATCTCCAGTGACACTAATATAGTGATCAGTACTAATAAAAAGCACTGATCAATGATTAACTGCCACTGACATCTCCAGTGACACTAATACAGTGATCAGTGCTAATAAAAAGCACTGACACTGTACTAATGACACTGGGCAGGAATGGGTTAACATGTGGGGTGATTAAAGGGTTAACTGTGTGCTGTGTGCTGTTTTACTATGTGACCTGTGTGTGTTTTTACTAGGTAAGCATGCTGCCTTGTCTTTCTCTGCTATGCATGCGTATACATATCTATATATATGTGATTTTGCGCAGCCCTGCATTTATGGCAAAATTTGATTTTTAAATTTTTTTTACTGGACATGTTTTATAGCAAAAAGTCCAAAATATTGTTTGTTTTTTTTTCTAGAGCAAAAAAATAAAAAACGCACAGGCGATCAAATACCACTGAAAGAAAAAGCTCTATTTGTGTGAAAAAAGGACATAAATTTCATTTATGTACTATATTGCATGACCGCACAATTGTCCGTTAAACAGCCCTGCATAGCAAAAAAATGGCGTGAATTGCAGTATCTATACCATAGTTTGTAGACGCTATAACTTTCACACAAAGCAATCAATATACACTTATTGGGATTTTGTTTTACCAAAAACATGTAGCAGAATACATTTTGGCCTAAATTTATAACTAACTTTGAGTTTACTATATATTTTTTATAGCTGAAAGTAAAAAAATATAGTTTTTCTTCAAAATTTTTGGGTTTTTTTTGTTTATAGCGTGAAAAATAAAAAGCGCACAGGTGATCAAATACCACCAAAAGAAAGCTCTATTTGTGTGAAAAAAAGGACGTAAGTTTTGTTTGGGTGCAGCATTGCATGACCGCGCAATTATCAGTTGAATTAGTGCAGCGCCGAGTAGCAAAAAGAGGCCTGGTCATTAAGGGGGGTAAATCCTCAGGAGGGCAAGTGGTTAACCTAACCTGACAATTATTACAGGATTGAAAAAAATGGAATATCATATTAGCAATACTCTTGACATACCAGAGCTTCACTGGGTATACATTGCTCCTATACAAATTAAAAGGGTCAGTAAATGTTATTTTACTACTCTTTAATGAAGCTTCATTGGTTACACCTATTGTTTCCTTTGAAAAATATCTCCAAAGCACCCATTGATCCAAAGACATAACAATGAAGATAAATTACTAAACACCTTTCTGCCAATCAATAGATTCTTGAACTGAATTACAGTTTTGCACAGAACAATCTATCTTAGCTGTATATTTAGAGTAAACACAAAGGAAAACATAAGCCAATGCCATAACTTCAACAAATTATCCTGCATTACCCAGTGCTGTAACCTGACAAAAGAAAACAGTTCATTTTTTACTAGACAGTAAAATCATTTCTACCTAGGAAAGAAATGATGTATACATATTGTTATTACAGTTACCTGACCAGTACTTTCGCTTTCATTGATCTCTGCTGGTTCTGGTCATTAGAGTTGCACCGTAACATACCGGTGTCTGACACTTATTATAGAGTGGAATGAGCATGCCGTACCCACAGAAAATGAGCTTTAGCCCACACACACACAGTGCATACATCAATAAGAGGAAGGTCTAGAACATTTTTAGCAAATACAGAAAATTCCTGTTCATATTGTCACCTCCAGTGAGGCTGGAAGCAAAATGCATATTGCATCACCAAATCTAAGGACGGACTAGCTGCAATATATTACAATTTTGCTTTGGGGTTTAGAATATGTAAACCCAACATTTAATATTCCTGATATGTGCCTGCTGTACCATGTACTTGTATGAAAATGTATCCTGTTCTCTTTGTATTGCTTCCTTTGTTTAGAATCTCCGGTGTTCCTGCTCCGGAGTTTCTCTGCTTTCCTATTAAAAACTGACTACACTAGGCATGAGAGCACAGCATGGTTAGTTCTGTAGCTGTGCTGGGAACACAGTGGTGGGGATTTACTAAAACTGATTCACTCAGAATCTGGTGCACCTGTCGGCGAATCAGCTTCTAACCTCAGCTTGTTCACTTAAGCTTTGGCAATAAAGCGTGGAAGTTGATTGGATTCAATGCAGAAGTCCACCTGATTTTGCAGCTTTAGTTATAGGGCAGCACAGTGACTAAATGGTTAGCACTTCCACCTGATAGTATTAGGGTTGTTGGGTTGAATCCCAAGCACAGCACCAGCTGCCTGGAGCTTGCATGTTCTCCCTGTGCCTGCATGGGTTTCCTCTGGGCTCTTCGGTTTCCTCCCACTCTCCAAAGACATGCTAGTAGGTTAATTGGATCCTGTCTAAAGTGGCTCTGGTATTTGTATGTATGAATGTAGGTTAGGGATTGTACACCTCTTGAAGGTTAGGGACCAGGGGCGGACTGACAACTCATGGGGCCCCCGGGCAATAGGGGATCATGGGGCCCCTGTGTCCTTGCCCAAACTCAAAAAATTCTATGAAAAATGTACCAGGGGCATCTCATGGGGCCCCCTACTGACCCCAGGCCCTTGGGCAGTTTCCAACTGGTCAGTCCGCCCCTATTAGGGACTGATGTGAATGTACAATATATATGTAAAGCACTGCATAAATTGACAGTGCTATATAAGTACCTGTAATAACAGTAATTAAACCCCACTGTGGTCTCCTCCACTGATCAGGCTTCTTCTGCCCCCCCACACAGCCATTCACTGGGAAGATCAGTGTACTACTGTTTCTCCTCCCCTGCTCCTATGCAGCTGAGCACAGAGGGTATTCAATCACTTAATAAAAAGGTGTACACAATTTTTGTTTGTTTTTTTTTTTATACACAAATGTTTTGCCTTTCATTTCTATTTTAAACTGAATGGGTTGTTTTGCAAGGTGAGGGTTTACAATCACTTTGCTATAACTTAGTCCCTTACATGCAAACATCCATATACAGTTGTAGACTTTTTGAAAATGAAGTGCGTTATGAGCAATGAAGAAGTCTGGATGGGTAGGAGAAATGTTTCTGGTGTGAAAGAGACTTTTGAGGGGAGCAATGAGAGAGGCTGGGAGGATGTTGCATGGGGATAAGCTCAGGCTGGACTTTGCACTGTGCAATATAGTGTTTATGTGCAAAATAACAAAATGCATTTTAAAACATTCTTTTCCATTTGTTAGCTTAAATTAAAAAACATGAATGGATTTTTTTATTAAAAATGAAAAAAAAGATGCTCATACAGTATGCCTAATATTTGTATGGCGCAAGCACAGGTTGGGAATAGTATTGGCAGATACTATATTTTTTAATACCATCTTGAAGAATTATCAGGGGCATTTTAGCAAAGTGCCATCTGATCATCTCTTCTCTTTCTTCTCATATATAATCTGTTCTTAACATCCGCCTTAACTGAGAGACTCCTTGCTATCAATTTTGCTTAATGATAATCATTGCTGCTCTTAACATCCACCTTTAACTGAAACTGAGTTCATGCTATCAATTTAGCTTCATGATAATCATTGTTGCTTTTAAAGTGGTTGTAAACCCTTACACGTACCCAGTGAAGAAACAGGTCTAAAGTGATAAACAGAGAAGATACAAGTGTATCATGAGTTGTACCTACTTATCTGCAGCCATTTGTCCTATAAATTGTTCTAAAAACACACAGATCAAAGGATTTTTTTCAGCTTTGGAAAGCTGGGGTCAGGTTGTGATCTAACATTACAAGCAGAGCACAGAGTTCCCTGTTATATGACAGCTGATTGGGGGGAAGGGACACCCCCTCCCCCCAACAGATTCATAGAGGGAAAAAAACAGAGCAGAGTCTATGAGTCACCTGCTGTGTGCTGGGGAATGGGGTGGGGATTGTCTCCCTTGAAGGCTGAGGTGTTGGCTTAGAGTCTTTTCAGTGACTCATAGAAGAGAAAGAGAGATCAGAGAGGAACCACATTCAATGCTTTGGATTTAGGCTAGTACAGTTGCTTCTTTCACAGTCGGCTTTCAAATTTCTCCGTCCTGGAACATGTGCTGTCTAACCTTCCTTCTGACATTCGGTTCCTCTCTCCTTAAACTCTCTTTCCATTACCCCTCTACTACACTCCACAGCTTATATACTGTGTGTGTGTATATATATATATATAAAACCCTTCACCCTGACCCTTTCTCACTGCACTCATCACCTCCTTCTTATTCAACAACCACATGCTGACAAATCTTCCAGAGGCCTTTGGCATGTGCCTTTATGTAAACCTTCACACTTCCATATTATGATCCTCCCCTTTCTACTCCTCCTAACCTCTGGAGATGTTTTCCCTAATCCTGACTCTCCCCCATCTAACTACCACCCCCCACACCCAGCACCCCTATTCATCTGGCAGCAATCACAATCCATACACTTTAATTTCAACTCTTCATCTTCCCAAAACCACCTTCTCATGTGCCCTTTGGAAGGCCATCTTAGTCTGTTACAAGCTCATCTTGGTCCATAATTTTTTGTCTCTAACGCCTTGAATCGATTTTCTGTTACTGAGACTGGCTTCAAGAATCTGACTCTGCCTCTCCAGCTTCCCTCTCCCAAGGTGGCCTCCACTAGACTTACTGGAGTTGGAATCCTAACCCCACAAAGAACTTTCAGGTTTTTTTCTCACCTCCTTTCCACATTGCTAAACAGACCTATTTTCTGCTCCCACTAGCACCCTCTCATGCTGTCTTGTCAACACTTTCATTCATCAGTCTTGTCAACACATCATCTTCCACTGCCTCCACCAACTAACTCACTCATTGCCCATGAGATTGCCAATCATTACAGACATAACTTTGAAGCTATTTGTGATGAGATCCTCTATCTAGATATCTATTATTTTAACATTCTGTGTCCACCTCCACTTACACTGATTCCCGCTTCTAGATCTGTTACCATAGATGACCTTGTAAAAGTTGTTTTCTAATGCCCACCTAAAAACTTCCCCCTAGTCCTCCTTTCTTTACCACTACTATGGTCTCCCTTTCCAACTACTATGATCTCCCTCTATATTACACTCTATAACTCATATCTCCAATCTCTCCCTCTATGCTGTCATCTTCCCAAATCCTGTAAAACATACATTGGTCACCAAGCCCTCTCTGGACTCCACCAACCTGACAAGCAAAGACACATCTCCGTGTTCCCCTACAACCTTCTAGAACACCTAGTTTACAATTTTTGACTTATTTTAGCCTGGATTTTGCCCACAACACTCCACAAAAACTGCCTTCCTAAAACTCACTAACAACTTACTATCTGCTAAAACCAAAGGGCACTAGTCCGTATTTTTACTCCTTGATCTCTCTGCTGCCTTTGGTACAATTGATCACACACTCCTCCTAAAAAACTCCAGTGCCTGCAACTCTGATCTTTGCTCTTGATCCTCTTACCTTTCTCATGGACTCCCAAATTTTTCTCTCCACTCCTCTGTTCACCCTGTCAGTCTGCTCACACATCACTTTTTTACTAACTGACATTTTGATATGGATGTCAAACCACCTGCTGAATTTCAATCTTTCCAAATCTGAGCCCATCATTTTTGTTACTACCTATGTCCCCTCCCCTGACTTCTCTGTCAACATCAATGGCACAACTAATAATCCTTCCTCTAATGCTAAGGTGCTAGGTGTAATCCTGGATTCTGACCTCTCCAGTTACCCCAACATCGAATCACGGTCCAATCACGGCCACCTTAACCTCCATAACATCTCCAAAAAAAGCTTCTTCTGAACCAAAGACACCACAAAGCTACTAATTCACATCATATTTACTTTCCTTGACTTTTACAGCTCCCTCTTCATTGGCCCATCCTTACATAGGCTATCCCCTCTTCAGTCCATCATAAATGCTGCTACCAGATTTATCCACCTTACCAACTATTCACTTTGCCAGTCTCTCCACTGGCTTATGCTCTCCCAATGAATAAAATTCAAAAGACTAACTACAACATATAAAGCCATCCACATTTCTGTCCCGAGATTCATCATTAACCTCTTCTCAAAATAGCAACCAAAATATCCCTGTCACGGAGTGCCCATGCCTTCCCCAATCCCCTTTGCCTGCTGTCCCTCCACCCCTCCCTCCCCCTTTGCAGAGTCCTCCTGTCCTGCCAGCCTACATCAAAGGGCTGTGCAGGATGGGAGGAAATGCCACCTGTGGTGCGGTTAGCACCTTTCCTCTGGCAAAGCTGTCAAAGAGTCTGACATCCCAAGTGCAAGCCACCGGGTGTCTCTGTGTGCCCCCCTCCTTGTCCCAGCAGGGGCAGCGCGGACCCGAGGCTTGCTGCGCTTGGCACCCCACCGGAGACAAAGGCCGCGCTCCCTGCATATGGCCGTAGCGAGGGGGGAATGCCCCATTGCCCCAGCAAAGTGGCGCTGGGCCAGCACGAGACCAGGCTCTCTCTCTCTCTTTCTTCCTCCTGTGCTGTCCGGCCGCTCTCCCTCGGCCCGCCGCCACCGCTGTCATGGGAGGTTCAAGTAGGGGACCGGGCCTCCGCAGCCATCCCTGCTGAGCGCTCTGCATGAGCCCCCCTCCTCAAAGGTCAGACCCCACAGCCATGACTTCCGCTGCTGTTCCTGGCAAGCTGGCCACTGCCAGGGCCTCTGCCTGCTGATCGCTGGGCCCCTGGAGAAGCTGGCTGCTGTAAGGGCCCCTGCCTGCTGATTGCTGGGCCCCTAGAGAAGCTGGCCACTGTGAAGGCCCCTGCCTGCTAATCGCTGTTGTCCTCTGAAAAGCTGGCTGCTGTGAGGGCCGCCGTCCGTTGCTGAGGGTCCCTGGGAAGCCGCCCTGTCTGCTGATCACTGGGGACCTGGGAAGATGCCCTGTCTGCTGATCGTGGGGCCCCTGGGAAGCCATCCTGTCTGCTGACCGCTTTGTCCCTGGAAGCCGCCTGCTGCTGAGCACCTGCAAGACGCCTATCGTGAGTGTCCCTAGAAGCCATGAACTGTCCCTATTCTGCGCACAGACCGCCCTCGTCTTGAACTGTCCCTGTTGTGTGCACAGACCACCCGTGTCATGAACTGTCCCTATTGTGTGCACAGACCACCCTTGTCCTGAACTGTCCCTGTTGTGCGCACAGACCACCCATGTCATGAACTGTCCCTATTGTGTGCACAGACCACCCGTGTCATGAACTGTCCCTATTGTGCGCTCAGATCACCCGTGTCCTGAACTGTCCCTATTGTGCGCTCAGACCACCCTTGTCATGAGCTGCCCCTATTGCACGCCCAGAATACCCTTACTTGAACTGCCCCATGGCGTTTCCGGAGTAGAGCTACCTGGGATGCCCCTGAGTGCTTGAGCCATCGCTACCTGCTGAGTCCCCGTGAGCCTGATGTCCCTAGAAAGCTGGGTGGGAGCTGTGCTGAAAGTCAGCCCCCCTAGTCAAGGTCCTGCTGAGTCCTAGTGAGCCCAATGTCCCTAGAAAGCTGGATGAGAGCTGTGCTGAGGTCAGCCCCCCCCCCCCTAGTCAAGGTCCCGTTGAGTCCCCGTGAGCCTGTTGTCGTCCATAGTACGCTGTGTTGAGGCCAGACTCCACAGCCAAGGACCCGTTGAGTCCCCATGAGCTTGATGTCAAACCTAGTACGCTGTGTTGAGGCCAGACTCCACAGCCAAAGTCCCGTTGAGTCCCTGTGAGCCTGATTTTGTCCCTAATACGCTGTGTGGGAGCTGTGTTGAGACCAGACTCCACAGCCAAGGTCCATTGAGTCCCCGTGAGCCTGTTGTCCCTAGTACACTGTGTGGGAGCTGTGTTGAGGCCAGACTCCACAGCCAAGGTCCATTGAGTCCCCCTGAGCCTGTTGTCCCTAGTACGCTGTGTGGGAGCTGTGTTGAGACCAGACTCCACAGCCAAGGTCCATTGAGTCCCCGTGAGCCTGTTGTCCCTAGTACGCTGTGTGGGAGCTGTGTTGATACCAGACTCCACAGCCAAGGTCCCGTTGAGTCCCCGTGAGCCTGTTGTCCCTAGTACGCTGTGTGGGAGCTGTGTTGAGGCCAGACTCTACAGCCAAGATCCTGTTGAGTCCCTGTGAGCCGATGTTGTCCCTAGAAAGCTGTGTGGGGGTTGTGCTGAGGTCAGACCCCATCGCCAAGGTCACGCTGAGTCCCCGTGAGCCCGCCTACTGTGGGTGTCCCTACAAGCCGTGCCATGAACTGGCCTGATTGAGTGTCTTTCATAGTTCAATAAAGCTTTGTGTGTTCCTCATCTTCTTTGTGTGTTCTGTCCTACCTACGCTTCCGTCACAATCCCCCTTTGCTTCCCTAAAACCTCCTGCTCTCTAGTTCCCTCCTCACCAACCCCACCAGGATTTTTCCAGAGTCTGCCTTTTGGTGATCCCTGAAACTCATCTCTCAGGGAGGCCTACCCTACCTCTACCCTATAAACTGTACTTGGACTTCCTCCATCGGTTTATCCCTCACAGCTATTACCTTTTGTATCACTTGATTGTCCCTTTTAGATTCTAACCCTCTTGTATTGAATTTTATTGTAACTGTACTGTCATCCTTTATTTTGTAAAGTGCTGCACAAACTGTTGGTGCTATATAAATCATGAATAATAATAATACTCTCCTAGGTAAGCACATTTGTCATAGAATTATTGTGAACTGACACATTTTGATGTTGCTAAATTTAGTCTGGTCATCTAGGCTTTAATGACCTCTGGTCATAAATAGGTTAAGCACGTCAGTAACGGTCAAATGTAAATATGTATATACACACATACTTTGTAGGCAGAGCTGTCCTGAATAAGAATAAATCCACTAAGTTAATTATAATTTCACTGAGTTAATTATTATAAATAGTGTTGGGCATTTGCTTTCAGACAAAATAGCATACTGCATAACAAAACAAACTACACAAATATATCCATTCACTACAAAACCATCTAAAGCCTTGACACTGTCAGTCCGTAACACTTCCCTATCATATGCTACATTTTGCTTTCTCATAGGTAATGCTATGCTTGATAGCTTTTCAAATTTAATTTAAAAGACCAAAGAGTATGACAATAACAATCCATTGAATCCCATTATTTTACATTATATGCTGCTTTTGTTAGTTTCACTTAAATTATTTCATAAAAGTCAGTTCAAGCTGAAGTCATGTCCTAAATTATCTCTGAGCTAAATATAGTTTTAGACTGGAATTTGGAAGTGGATGGAATTTGTTTGATTACTTCGGTCATGCACATTTTTCTGCTAAGGTCTAGATATTAAGGTTTTAATAAAATAATAAAATGACCCTGTAGCATTTCCTAATTTTACAATGGTGTAAGATTTACTTTTATAATCTGTTAGAACAGTTTCTCGTCTACAGGCAAGGAAAATCCCAAGAGCCAAGTATTTTTTCCTGGAAAATTTGTATTTTTTTAGTGTTTTTAACATACTATGAAAAAACATCTTGGTCTAAATAACATTATAGATGTACTGATTTTAGACATAAACATTATTACCATAGTAAAATCTGTGATTATTAAAGATATATATTTATAGATTGAGAAGTCATGTATAATCATTATATATTCAGGTTCAGCTTCCTGCTTTCCAGACATCTACAATGGTTTGTTGAACAGTTCCTTCTCACAATGCAAATCTTTAAGTTGCCCAATTCATTAAACATAATGCACTCCCTTTGTGAAAGCTGTTGTAGCTCAACAGATGTCAAGAGTGAGACAGTGAGTCATGGGGATTTTATATGGAATCTAGCTTGTTCTGCACTAGTGAGCCAAAGCCAAGTGTAATATTGTTAGCCAGTCTCTATGCCTGAACGTAGCAAACAGTAACTTTTCCTTTCTACAAACATTTTTTTATATCCAAGTATATTATTCATGTTTTCTTTACTTATATAGGTTTAATGTATACTTTTCCAATTCTGACCAACTTTAAGCACCTGCTTGATACTTATCAAGCAGGTGCTTAAAAACTTATGTGACTGCATGCTAAATTGATTTTAAACCATAAACCACTGGCATATCTTAATTTCCTCAGGCACACTTTGAACCACCATCTTTAACCATGCATTACTGGACTAAATGGCTCTGTTGAAATATTGACAGTCATTTAAAGTTTGATAAATGCCATATAATGGGTATTCATATATTAGTGTCATGGCACAGTTTCGGTGCAGCAAAGCGAAACAAAACAAAAAGCGCACCAACCTTGCGCATTACCTCAGTAACCAAATTTTATTGAATACAAAATGATACTCACAAACAGCGAAGTAATTCAAGCATGTAAGTCCTCAGAGGGACTTGAAAATTAAGCAGCCCGTGAGAGTCCCATCATAGGGGTAGACACTCAGAGTGTCTACCCCTATGATGGGACTCGCGCAGGCTGCCCAGTTTTCAAGTCCCTCTGAGGACTTACATGCATGAATTACTTCGCTGTTTGTGAGTATCATTTTGTATTCAATAAAATTTGGTTACTGAGGTAATGCGCAAGGTTGGTGCGCTTTTTGTTTTGTTTTGTTTTGCAGTACTGGTCGGGCTTCCCCAGCCTTGTTTGGAGCTGCACAACCCTATATGCACTGGTGGTCGAATTTTTCCAGTTCTGGTTCCATCTATCCACCACCTATCTGGTTCTCAGAGAGCAGGAGAGTTTGTTTCTGGTTCTAATTAACACAGTTTCGGTGGAGACATAATACCTTTAGTAAACAGAACTAGTAAGTACACTGAGAAAACTTTTCCAAGTTTGACTAAATTGCTCTTCCTACAACTGTCAAACAGGTGCTGAAAAACGTACGCGAGTGCATACTAAATAGATTTTAAACCGTGTTTTCACGAATACATAACTATCATATCTTCACTTGCCTCAGGCACACTCTGAACCGCCATTTTGAATCATGCTTTGTTGGATTAGTGACAGTCATTTAAAGTTTGATAAATGCCAGGAAATGGGTATTTGCACATTAGCCTCACGGCACAGTTTAGGTTCAGCAGCGATAGCTTCAATAAACCAGACCCAGGAAATGTGCTGAGCCACTGAGAGTTCCCTTATGTGGTTAGTACACAAATTCTATATTTATTACCATTTAAAATATGGAAATGAAAGCCTGAAAATATGATAATGATATCAAAAATCAAAATATTCATTCAAAATATTCACTTACTGAAAGTGCTCTATACTTTTAACCACTTGCCGACCGCGCATAGCCGAAAGACGGCTTCACCGCGGCCGGCCAGTTCTGAGTGGACGTCATATGACGTCCTCCCAGAACGCGCTCTCCTGCGCGCCCCAGGGGGCGCGCACCCGGCGATCTCCGTGATCGCTGTGTCCTACGGACACAGCTGATCACGTGATGTGGTGAAAGGCCGATCCCACCGGCCTTTTACCACGTGATCAGCGGTGTCCAATGACACGCTGATCACAGGAAAATGCAAGTGCCGATTCTCGGCTGCACTTTCCTCACGCTGTCAGATCGTGAGGAAAGTACTGCCGAGAACCGGCAGTTGTCAGAGCGGGGATCGGCACCGATCATCAGGGCACTGATGATCAGTGCCCTGATGATCGGTGCCCAGCAGTGACCCCCGCAAGTTCCGATCAGCAGTGCGCCCACTAGCCCCGCCCACCCATTCCCAGCAGTGCCCCCACCTGTGCCCAGCAGTGCCCCCACCTGTGCCCAGCAGTGCACCCACCTGTGCCACTCTGCAGTGCCACCTACCTGTGCCCAGAAGTGCCACCTACATGTGCCCAGCAGTGCCACCCACCTGTGCCCACCCACCTGTGCCCACCAGTGCCACCCACCTGTGCCCACCAGTGCCACCCACCTGTGCCCACCCACCAGTGCTGTCCACCAGTGCCACCCACCAGTGCAGCCCAGCAGTGCTGCCAGTCAGTGCCACCAGTCAGTGCCCAGGGGTTGTGCCAGTCAGTGCCGCCAGTCAGTGCCCAGAAGTGATGCCAGTCAGTGCCGTCTATCAGTACCCATCATCAGTGTCACCTATCAGTGCCGCCTATCAGTGCTGCATATCAGTGCCGCCTATCCGTGACCCCTAATTAGTGCTGTCTATCAGTGCCGCCTATCCGTGCCACCTCATTAGTACTGCCTATCAGTGCCCTTTAGTGCTGCCTATCAGTGCCCATCAGTGCCGCCTATCAGTGCCCATCAGTGCCGCCTCATCAACGCAAATCAGTGAAGGAGAAAAAATACCTGTTTGAAAAATTTTATAAAAGAAACAAATAAACTTTTTTTTTTTTTCAAATTTTTTGCACTTTTTTTAATTTATAGCGCAAAAAGTAAAGCGCCCAGTGGCGATTAAATACCACCAAAAGAAAGCTCTATTTGTGAGAAAAAAATGATCAAAATTTCATATGGGTACAATGTTGCATGACCGCGCAATTGTCAATCAAAGTGCGGCAGCGCTGAAAGCTGAAAATTGGCCTGGTAAGGAAGGGGGTATAAGTGCCCGGTAGGCAAGTGGTTAATCTTTCTGATTTATTTTGAGACTTTCCCATTGGTGTAAGTGGCTCTTTATCACTGTCTGCTGGTTTTGAAATGGGGCTAACTGGGGCTAACTGGCTCCTGAACTTCAACAAAAAACATTTCAGAGAAAAACTGAAATATGTGCTTGACTAGGGGCTCTCTATTTTTTAACATGAAATGTCTTCTCTTCTTTTCGCCCTCTATAGAACATAGAGGAAGGTCTACTTAACTGACCTAAAAAAACAGACTTGCTGTAGTACCTGATTTCATAAACAGGTGAAACTAAAACATCAAAAGTATCATCAGTTAAGCGATGCAGATAGAAGACCTATTAAAAAAAGGCCCAGGACAGAATCTACCAAAGCGATCCCTTACAGAGATTTACTTATAATCCTTTTTAAACTATATACTCCTTCTATAGCACACTTGGGAAAATGTCAAATGAGGTAATTAAAAATAAGGTAAGCCTATCACAAATTGAGCATATGATGAAAAGATAAGAGATGCAAATCTCTACATTTTTTTGTATAAAGTGAATTGCCCCTCCCCTGTCCACCTCCTGATCCAGCTTATTGGTCATTGAGGCCACCCATTATATTAAAGGCAGAAAAAAAATGCCAGAACCTCTGGTAGAAAAAAAAGCAGCAGAAAAAAATGCTCATAGTGGCTCGTATTGCATGTGAGTTTATGAGTGTTTATGGGCATTTTATTTTATAAGTGTTCTTTGCTTATTTTTCAATGTACGCATGAAAATGAAGAATGCTTCTAAACATCACGTTTATGTGTACCTATGTGCGTTTATGAGCGTTAAGCTTTTTCTGCCTGAAAGCTCCTCTCAAAAACATGATTCTGAAGGATTTTTTTTCTGTCTCTAAGCTCTTCTTTGAAGATATGCCTGTAAGCTCCCCAATGTGCATGAACACAGACTAACATAGAGCTGCTTCTATAGGTTCTTCAACTGTTGTCAGGCTACCATCTTTCGTTACCATAATTAGTTAATACCTCCTGTCCTGTGCAATGATCACTATATGACATTTTCTAAATTAATTGAAAAACACCTGACCCAATTAAGCTATGCACTTCCCCAGCTCCATGACGTGTCTTTGCAATAGGTCAACAATTTAGTGAACCCCAAAGCAAAATACTGCATGTACAGTAGATAAAAATGAATTACCTCCATATTACAGCTTTCACTATATATTTATCAAATGAAGAAAGGATGCCACCCTGCAAAGTTTTTTTTTATGTTCCTCTTTGCTCATTTTTCAATGTACGCATGAAAAATGGATAATGCTCTTAAAGATCACGTTTATGTGCGTTAAGCTTTTTTCTGCCTGAAAGCTCCTCTCAAAGACATGATTCTGAAGGGTTTTTTTCTGTCTCTAAGCTTTGAAGACATGTCAGTAAACTCCCCAATGTGCATGAACACATAGACTAACATAGAGCTGCTTCTATAAGCTAAACAAAAAAATGCAAAACGCCTATACACTATATTGCCGAAAGTATTGGGACACCCCTCCAAATCATTGGATTCAGGTGTTCCAATCACCTCCATGGCCACAGGTGTATCAAATCATCAAATCAAGCACCTAGGCATGCAGACTGCTTCTACAAACATTTCTGAAAGAATGCGCCGCTCCCAGGTGCTCAGTGAATTCAATGGTACCATGATAGGTTGCCACCTGTGCAATCCATGAAATTTCCTTGCTATTAATATTCCACGGTTAACTGTTAGTGGTATTATAAGAAAATGGAAGCAACTGGGAACAACAGGAACTCAGCCACAAAGTAGTTGGCCACGTAAAATGACAGAGTGGGGTCAGCGCATGCTGAAGCACACAGTGTGCAGAAGTCTCCAACTGTCTGCAGAGTCAATAGCTAAACTTCGTGTGGCCTTCAGATTAGCACAACAGTGCGTAGAGACCTTCATGGAATGGGTTTCCATGGCCGAGCAGCTGCATCCAAGCCTTACATCCCCAAGTGCAATGCAAAGTGTCGGATGCAGTGGTGTAAAGCATGCCACCACTGGACTCTAGAGCAGTGGAGACATGTTCTCTGGAGTGACAAATCATGCTTCTCTGTCTGGAAATCTCATGGACGTGTCTGGGTTTAGCGGTTGCCAGGAGAACAGTACTTGCCTGACTGCATTGTACCAAGTGTAACGTTTGGTGGAGGGGGAATTATGGTGTGGGGTTGTTTTTCCAGGGTTGGGCTTGGGAACTCTTAAGGCGTCAGCATACTAAGACATTTTGGACAATTTCATGCTGCCAACTTTGTGGGAACAGTTTAGGGATGGCCCCTTCCTGTTCCAACATGACTGCACACCAGTGCACAAAGCAAGGTCCATAACGACATGGATGAGCAAGTTTGGGGTGGAGGAACTTGACTGGCCTGCACCTCAACCCGATAGAACACCTCTGGAATTAATTACAGCGGAGATTGCTAGCGAGGCCTTCTCGTTCAAAATCATTGCCTGACTTTAGAAATGCGCTTCTGGAAGAATGGTCAAACATTCCCATAGACACACTCCTAAACCTTGTGGACAGCCTTCCCAGAAGAGTTGAAGCTGTTATAGCTGCAAAGGGTGGGCCAACCCAATATTGAACCCTATGGACCAAGACTGGGATGCCATTAAACTTCATGTGTGTATAAAGGCAGGCTTCCCAACACTTTTGGCAATATAGTGTATGTATAGCAAAATTTGTTTTATGCCCAGTGTGCAAGAACCCTAAATAGACCACGGCTTTTGATTCAAAGCCTCAACCACCATCCCTGCTTATGCTAGACCTGACCCAGTCAAGCTATGCACTTCCCCAGCTCCATGACGTGTCTTTGCAATAGGCCAACAATTTAGTGAACTCCAAAGCACAATACTGCAAATACAGTAAATAAAAAATGAATGACCTCTATATTACAGCTTTCATTATTATATTTATCAAATGAAGAAAGAATGAAAGGATGCCACCCTACAAAGTGTATAAATAAATTAAATTAGGCAGCTGCCCCTTTAAATGTAACAAACACTTTAACCGTAGTTGAAAAATATGTAAAGGTAGGCATTATCCCTTAAAATCAAAGTGCTTAAAACATATATACTGTACCTTAAACCAGATTACTGAAATGAATGAAAACTATCCAAAATTAATCAAATCAAGACCAGTAAGTTTAGCAAGTACATAAAACCAATATAATTAATATAGAGTTCAAATATCTTGTAATCATTCCCAGTCACTGTATTCTTGAAAGTACAGCTGGGCAATAAAAAAAATCTTCATAAAAGCTAAGCCAATACCATGTAATTGCTGTGGGCCAATCACAGATCACAACAGTAAGCAAGGTGTTCATGAATAGAAAGCCATTCATGACAGGTTATTAACATTGTAATTATGTGATCACTGGGACCAATCATAGCAATCACATGATAGCTGGTTACCAATGGACACAGCGGTCACAGGAGGGGAGTGTTCCTAAACCGGAGCAGGCACAATGATGTACATGTATGTGATTTGTGCTGTCCATGCATAGTGAAATTACTGTGGGCAGTTGGCAAGTAGGTATTGTTTTAAACTACAGTGCACCACATGGCCTTTGAACTTTTGCTACCACAGAGAGAAGTACTAATGAGGCGGTGTAACTAGGTTTTCTGACTAATGTGAAAGGTAAATTGAGTAGTTTCCCTTTTCTGTCACAAAGGGAGAGAAGCACAGCCACATTCCCAGCTGCCACTCAGTCGACTGGGTCAATCGGTATTCAGCACAGCCGATCTGACCCCACCTGCTTCTGTCTGTCAGGGAGAGGGAAGCACAGCCACATCCCCCACTGCCACTCAGAGCTGGCCTGAACACAGCACAGCTGATCCAACCCTTCCTGCTCCTGTCTGTCAGCCACCTGAGGGGGAGAGACATAGCTGCATCCCCAACTGCCACTCAACCTTCACAGACAGCCTGTGCACCACACTGCTGGCCTCATCTCATCCAGTCTTGTCTAACAGTTGCCTGACAGGGAGGGTACCACTCCGTTCTGCAAAGAGAGAGAGGCCTGGCTGCATTTCTAGCTGCGGTCCAGTCTCCTGGGTCAGTCTGAAGACCACATAATCTACCAAACTTTGTCCCCTCTTGCCCATCAGACAGCAGATGAAGGAGGAGCCAGCACAACACACCCCAACTACTGAACAACTAGCTCCATCCACTAAGTGGTCATCAGAGTCTTGGTGCACTTTGTGTACTGCACCAGCCTCCTTTCCACCAGCCATTAACTGCTATGTGAAGATCAGCTCACCCCAGTCTTCAGAGGGGCCCTTCCATCACCAAAGTCTGTCAACTCGAGTCAAGGAGCTGGTGAAGGGGTCATTGACGTAATTTAGAGTTAGATCCCTATGCAAGTTATATTCCACTCAGTTATCCTTCCTCCTGCCTGGCTAGTCTGCAGTGTCCATACTGACTTTACATCTGTTTAGTCCATTGCTATGCACCTCTATCTACAGTGTATAGCCCACTGCCACCACACTGTGTGCAGAGGTAGCCAGCTTTCATCAAGTGTGCCAATGACACAAGGTCCCCAGGGCAGAGAATCCACACTAAGCACTATATATAGTTCATTAATTTTGTTTCAACTGTTTCACACTGCTCCAATTTGCAGCGAGTGAGAGCCTAGACCGAGCCTACCCATCATTGGTATGTCCAGAAATCTTAGACCTATACCTTTGCTACATTACCCATCTGTTGTTGTACACAACAGCTACAATTTATGCTTTATGTATAAAAGTTAATTTCTTATTATTGGCACACATTGTCAATGAGATGCACATGTTACTACATACTATATTGTTGTACTCTGTACACCTACTTCTCAAGAGATAATATATGTTGCTACTTACTTGAGTTTGATTACAGGGTGACATTAAGGTACTGCAAAGTTCACAAATCCCAGCTGCCAAAAGTGGTATAACCTGAGGCACCAGAGGGTTGAGACTTCCACAGAGCGAGGTGAAAACAGAGGGCTCAAAGCTATTAGCGGCTCCTTTGGGTGTAGTGCTACAGGAGTGTTTGGTTAAGTCAGCCTCCTCACTAGAAAGAGGGGACACCAAGCAGCAACGGTGTCAGTAAATTGGAATCTGTATTGTGAAACTATATTTTAATTCTGATTGCTAGATTTTTAGGTAAGAATCACTTTGGTGCCTTTTTTATGGTTCTTATTATTGGGGGCTTTTTGTTTTTAAATGATTTTTGATTGATTTGAGGTCAGGGGTTTTGTTTCAAGCTTAGTTATTTTGGGTTTTCAATTTTATGTTGGAATATGTTGCTTTTATTGATGTTGACAGGGCCTTTATTTTAAGTTAAAATGCTATCTTATGCTGCAAGGTTTCACCATGTAGAGCTTTAAGGCATTTCCCAACCGTTTTATTTAAAGATTTTATGTATTTTCAATATTGCTTTGAAGCCACATGAATAGACCCTTTCCCCAGCTGTACAATTTTTTTTATGCATTAGTACATATCCCTAAGCAGTACTGAGCTTCCTGTGCTTTTTTTACATTAATTCACTTATTAGCCCTACTAATAACCAGAATTTAAATAAGATTAGCCCCGTAAACTGCAATGACTTTAGGGTCTCGTAATCTGATTTTTTAACAATATTCGCTGAACCTTTGGCCAACTGAACCTGGGCATACCTGAAACTGGGAAAATTCATTGCCGCCACATTTTGGTGAAAATCAGGAGAATTCATAGAAATTTTCCCATTTTGACAAAATGCTTTGAACTCAATGGGGAAGGTGACATTATGTTGTTTTTAAAGGGGGGGTTAACTTTATGTGATTACTAAGTGTTACAGGAGCTCTTTTCAACTATCTTGGACCATTTTATATGCCTAAAATGACCCCTCATTAGCACAATTATTTTGAACTTTTTAGAAAGAAAGAAAAAGGAACATAAAGCAGCAAGGAAAATATATGTACACTAATGTACTGTAAATATTCCAAAAATAAACATAGACTCTAAATAATTTTTTTTTAAAAGGGTAGGTGAATGCAAATTTCACCTCAACAGCACAATGAATGAAGTTGAGAATTTTCACTTCGGTGACATTTCAGTGATAGCAAAACTGGTATTTTCTTGGCAAAATCAATTTTGTAGAAACTACCGTACTTCACACATCCCTAATGATCATAAAAGTTCAGATATAGAACTTAAAATGCAGGCTTTGTGGGACTTCGAGTCTCTGCGCATCCTTTCAACAACAAACACATGATATTCAGTGAATGAAACACAGATTTAGATATGAACACCACTGTGTAAATACTAATTATGGTATTTCAAATTACATTTTCACGATGGTTAATTGATAAAATTCTGTTCCTACCATCTAAAATATCATCCTCTTTGCAAATGGGCTCATATTGCCTTTGTACAACTGGAACTAATAATTTTAGAGGTAATTGGTAAATATTGGAAGAAGAAAGTAATGTTGTGTGATTCTTAAATAACCTGCAACGAGCACATATGAGTCAATTAACATTTAATTCCAGTGTAGGGAGGCTTTCAAGAATCTCCTTTAAGATAAGGATAGATAAAAATGATCAAGCTGTTTATGTTCCAAGGTTCATATTCTGCTGTCATTTAAAAGTCATTTGGCTTCATTTATAAAACTTGGCGGGAAAAAGAGCCTATATTGTTCATAACATTAAATTTGATACCTGCTCTTGGTTTCAAACCTGTACTAAAAAAGATGACATCAGAATGATTGGTATAGACAAGTTAACTGCGGTTATTTTCTCCAGTATATTTTAAAGGCAAACTAAAATGGATTTAGATTTGTTATATTTTTTAGACTAGTTATTTTTTTACTCTATGCAGTCATTCTTTACAAATATTTAATTCTAGAAAACTATGGGTTATATACAGAGATAGCACAGCAGTAGCAACCTATCTTACTGCTGGATATGTCTAACTGAAACGTCAGAATGAGTTGCTTAATATGGAATGAATCACTCCCATGGAGCTATTGTGTTCTCCTGAGCCGTCACCGCCGGGAGAACACAGTGATTATTGTTAGCGGCTATAGCTGCTGGCAATAATTGCATGAAAAATTTGGCTGTTTGTACCCAAATTGCACAACAATCGATTTGAGTACAATCGGCCTGCCAGTGATGGTTCCAATCTCAGTTGGTCCTTGCTGAACCGGCCAAGATTTGAACCATTTATGGCTGGCTTAATTCAGTGTATGTTGCACCTTGAGCTATGGAGCTCTGCAAGCAACATACTTATTAGACTAGATTAGTAAGCAGTCTCTGGAAGAATTTAATCTTTTATATTTATCAGACAAAGCATGTTTAAAGTCAAGGATGTTTTTTTGTTTTGGAAAGATGGAGTTTTTTCTTTTGTTTGCTGTTTTTGTCCAAACTGCAAAGATTTCCTTTCACTTTTTGTCTTGTAGACACAACAGGAAGTAAGGGAAAACAGCGCTAAAGTGAGCTATTTTCTGTTACTTCCTGTTGTAATAGCTTATTTTTTTTCAATATTTTATTAATTTTCAGTATATCATTTACACCATTATAGTATCAAAATATTCAAAAATACACAATTTTCTATTATATCTTCATTCTAAAGAAAAGCCCCACTCTCCCATTCCCACCCCTTTTTCCCAAATCTGCTCCCTAGATTTTTTTTTCCCTTTTCCTCTTATTTCCTCACTCCTCCTCTTCGCTCTTCCCTCTCGAGGCACCCTTCTCTTTTTTCCTTTCTTATCTACACTCTATTTTTCTTTAACCTCCCTAGCGGTATTCCCGAGTGTAGCTCGGGGTAAAATGTCAGTACCAAAAGCGGTAACCCCGAGCTACACTCGGGCTTACCATGCGGCGCTGCATAGGGATTCCCTGCAGAGCTTACCTTGTCCTGCGCTCCCGCGATGTGTCCCCTGCAGCGTCCCCGGCCATCTCCTCCGGCTGATGCCGGCATCCGGCTTCCATGTTCCGGTCCCTGTGATGTCGGGACGTACGGGCGCCGCCGCCGACGGGAAATGTGAAAATTTTAAAAAATGTAATTTTTTTCCAAACAAATTATACATAGTAAAACATTGCTGTTTCAACCCATTTCACATACATTTTGTCCCTAGTGCTTTGTCCTGTGCTCTGCCTGCATTTTGTCTGTTCTTTCTGCCTGGAAACTGAGAAACGTCCATGGCGTCCAAAAAGTGTCCCTTTAGGTCAAAAGCGGGTTTAGATCAGCTAGAGAACAGTGATAGTAAATCAGAACCACTTGCAGAATTGAGTGATAATGATTTGTGGGGAAATTCGTCATCAGACACTGAAAACAATCTTGCGACTTTGCTCAGCAATGTGCAAACTTGCCGCTCTATTTCAAATTTCAGTGTTTTCAGTTTGATTATATTATTGAATTAAATGTATTATTATTATATTATTTTTTTTAATGATTATTTATTAAATTATAATTTATGATTTCGTGTTTCAAATTTTATCATACCCGAGATGTTTACTAGACTCTTGTTCGGACAGATTTCAGTGAGTTATTCCTAAAAATTACAGCCTACAATAAAAAAACTACATATTTCCATGCAAAATAATGGTACCGCTTTCAGCACCAAAAATCTGAAATAATCATACCGTTAGGGAGATTAAATTTCTCTTTGAACTTATCCCAATTCTCCCACCTTTCTCTAAATCTCTCCATTCTATCTTTTTCCTGGTGGTAGAGTTCCTCCATCATAGTCAACCCTACTTATCCAATCTTTTCTTTTTGGTATTTCCTGATCTTGCCAGAATTTAGCTATAAACTCCTTTGCCGCATTTAACAGGAGAAATGCCAACGAGTTCTTATATTTTTCTACTGTAATCTCAGTTTTATGGAATAAGCAAATGCCTGGATCTTTCGAGACCTCAACCCCCGTTATCTCCTGAATTAGATAAGATATTTCTCCCCAATACACCTGAATTTTGGGACATTCCCACCATATGTGTGCCATTGTGCTTTTCGTCCCACAACTTCTCCAACATAAAGGTGAATTATCTATTTGTTGCTTATGTGCCACACTTGGTGTAATATACCACCTAGCCAAACAGTTGTAATTCATTTCCACCACCCTCATATCTACAGCTTTGTGTGCTAATCTAAACATTTTCTTTTTCAGTTGCTCATCAAACATTATTTCAAGTTCCCATTTCTCCATGTACAAAGGTGGGGTAACTTCTATTATTTAAGTAAGAATTTTATAAATTCGGGAAGTGCCATGATTCCATATTTTATTTGTATTAAAAAGTTGTTCTAATGAATTTAAATCTGTCATTGGTCTTAAGGACTTAGGGAGCGAAATAACAAAATGCTTTAATTGGAGATGTCTCCACTCTTTTAATGAGGAAAACAACTCCTTTTTTTTTACTCCTGAAAGGAGCAAATTTTCCCCCCTTCATCATGTCCTTTAACTGTGCATTCTCTTTTCTTATCCATTTACCTGAGATATCTTCCCTCCCTGGAGGGAAGAAATCTGTGTCAACCAACGGCATCAGCATAGTATTGAACTCCCAACCCATTTGTTTGTTAATCATATCCCTTACCCTAATTGCATTTCATTTATAAGTGCTTGTACTTTCTTCTAATTTACTATATTGATGTGGAATCCACACTCTTATCCAATTGTGTCCCACTTAATGTTTCTATATTCACCCAGCATTATATGTCCAATCAAGAATACAGGAAAGTAACAGTGAATAATAATATCTCTTAAAATCAGGCACACTTAAGCCCCTCTTATGCTTGTAACTACAAAGCACTTAATAGCTTATTCTCTTTTTTTTAATCTCCCCAAATATATCTCAATATAATTTTTTAAATTATTTTAAAATAGGCTCCTGGGAGTTGTATAGGTAACATATGGAATTTATATAGGTTTTTTGGGACTATTATCATTTTTATCAGGTTTATTCGTCCTATCCAAGAAGATGGTCCTGCCGATGATCCTTCTCAATTCCTCCTTTATCTCGTTTATTAGTGGGATATTGTTTATTTTATATAAATTCTTTAAGGACAAGGTCAATTTAATCCCCAGGTATTTTAATTCTCTTTCCCTCCATGAGAAGGGAAATTATCTTTGTAAAAAAATGTTTTCCATTATCGGGACATTAATATTTATGATTTGTAGATTTCACATTTCTACATAATATTTCATTATTTTCATTAGTTTAGGTAATGTCAACCTAGGGTTAGCCACAGAGAACAGCATATCATCAGCCTACGCTGCCACTTTGTGTTCTATCTCCCCTATCCGGACCCCTTTTATATCTACACTGTTTCTTACTGTTGCTAAGGGGGGTTCTAAGGATAGGACAAACAAAAGAGGTAAAAGCGTACACCCTTGTCTTGTCCTGTTATACATCCTGAAAAACTCTGATAGCGAATTACCTTCTCTGCATCGACTGACAGGACCAGTACAGGGGTTTTTTTCTCTCTTACTTTTCTGTATAAGAAATAATGACATTAACCCTTTGTGTCTTCCCTCCCTCCTGGGGACAAATCCCACTTGATCCAGATGAATCCACTCTGGGATTAGATCCTTCAACCTAGTTTCTAGAACCTTTGCAAATAGTTTAGTATCTGTATTTAACAGTGAGATAGGCTGACTAGCACATTGGGTCCCATCTTTTCCTTCTTTTTTGTATGAGCGTAATATATGCTTACAATGACTCCTCCCTCATCTCCACCCCTTCTCCTAATGCATTTATATATACCCTCAATTTAGGGACTAGTTGTTCTTGAAATTTTTTAGTTGGTTTAACCATTCTTCTCCTAGATTCGGTAGATTTGCCTCCCTTAAATACCTTTGCCTTTGTCTTCTTCTCTCCTCTTCCCCCCTTTTTACTGTTTCCTATTTATGTCATATAGTTTGCTATAATAGTTTTTAATAAAACAGCAGGGTGTAGCGCTAAAAATAAATAGGGAGGGGCTACAGCATTAGGACGCTACGCTGCTGGCACCACGCGGGTCCCGGCAGCCATCTTGGATCATCTTTACTGGTCAGTGTTGTTTGTTTACTTGCATTTGTTTAATAAACACCCTCTGTTCAAAACGGTATCACGCTATTAGCCTCCTCTTTTCTGAGCTCTTTGGGAGCTCTTACCATCTACAGAGGAGGCAAACTACCTGTGGGCAGTTGATGTCGGCATAAGAGGGATACCAGACCTGACCAGACCTTAAAGGGACACCCTGGTTCTTTGAGATTGATATCTGTAAATGAGCAGTGTGATTGCGTATCTGGTGAGTGCGCAGTCTTTACACTTCTCTTTCATCACCACTCATTGGGACCAGTTTTTTGGATCCAGAAGATTTTTAGGCACCCTAATTTTGGACTTATATCTGGCACTGTGTACATGGCGAGTCACTGATTAGTGACGCAATACACCATTTATTTATTGTTTATGTGGAAGCACTATGTCACTTTACTTACTCACCTTGGGACTAATACTGTTGATAATTGATGCATGAAGGCGATTTACAGTATCTCATTCATAGTTTACTACTAAGATACTTCATATGATTTATGATTTGGAGTGGTGCCTCATATATTATTACTATTATATTTTATTATATGTATCTATTTTATCTACTAAGGTTACTTTTAGCGCTACACCCTGCTGTTTTATTGTCTACTTTGGAGGTTTTTTGTACCTTTTGGTGTTTAGCAGCTTACTGACTTTTAGCGCTCACTTACCTTTTTCTTATTATTATAATATTTTTTAAATACCTTAGCGATATCAGTGGGTGAATATGCCAGTTCTCCATTATCGTCCTTAATTTTCTTGATATAATTCCTAGATTTCTTCTTACTTTGTGCTCGCATTAGGTATTTACCCGGTTTATTCACCCACTGATATCTCTCTCTTGCCATCATATCAAAAGTTTTCCTCACTTCTTCCTCCATTAAATCACCTAATTCCTCTCTCTCTTTTGTTATTTGCTGCTGTATGTCTGTTACTGTTCTCTTTTTATGAGACTGTTCCAGCACGTGTAATTCCCTTAATAGCATATTCATTTTCTTCTGCCGTTCCTTTTTTTTTTTTTTTTTACCCCAATCGCTATCGAAATTCCCCTGATATATGTCTTATGGGCTTCCCAAACTGTGGTCACAAACATTTCATTCTCATTTCTTTCAAAGTACTGCTCTATCTCTTTTTTCATTCTCTCTTGCGTCTTCTGATCCTGAAGGAGTGTCTCATTTAACTTCCACGTGTTTATCTTATCCTGCTCTCTACCCCATAATAACTTTGTTGTAACTGGTGCATGGTCCGATATTGTTGTGACTTCTATATTGACTGTAACCACTGACTCTAATAGTCTATGTTCCATCAATACATAATATAATCTTGAGTACATCCCATGAGCCAGATAATAGAACATACAGTATAGTCTCTATCTCTGGGATATTTAATTCTCCAGATATCTACTAGTTGGCACTGATATAGCATTCTTTGCATCTTTCCGACTTCTACTCCCTTCTCTCTGCGCATGCAAAGTTGTATCAATCCTAGGATCCATGCAAAAGTTAAAATCCCCTGCCACAATCAATTTACCGTTTTGAAATCCAGTAGTCTTCCCAGTATATTCTTAATATAGGCCTCTGGGTTTCTATTGAGGCAGTAAATATTTGCCAATGTGCACTCAATTTCCTGTAATCTCCTCTTCAGAAACAAAAAATGCCCCTCAGGGCTATACCAATTGCCACTCCTTTAGTCCGCTTAGTAGGTGAATCAGCATAATACCAGGTTGGGTAGTATCTAAAATATAATTTTACATTTGTTTCCTGCAATAAATGTGTTTCTTGTAAAAATGATATTCCAACAGATCATTGTTGTAATTCTCTGACAATCTTGTTTTCTTCTCTCTCTCTCTTCCTCCTACCAAGGGTGCCATCGACTTTTGGAAGGGACATGGACCAATCTCCTGTATATTTCTCCCTCGGTCTCTTCTACCCGTGACAGGACTTGCCCCAGATCTTTATGTATTATTGCCATCTCTTGCTTAATAGAGCATTCCAGTCTCATAAACATGTCTGCTATATCAGCTTTAGAAAGGATCTCTGGGGACCTCCCTTGCTCTTCGGAGTTTTCCATAACTGACTCATGTTCAATATCTTCCCCTTCAGCATTTTGACTCATATTAGATATTCCCATAGATAATCTGGAGCGATCTCCATTAGTAGTTTCCATCTCCCGCCTGCCGCTCACTCCTTGTTGTCTCTCTGGGGTTTGTCCTTCAAAATATTTTTCTTGTGGGGGGTATGTATTTTTTAATTGAACTCATTTGAGAAGTCTTAGACCTCCCCCTTTGCGTCTTTACTTTTCATGATGTTGATATGTTTTCTATCTTTTCCCAGCTAACAGTTCGCTTCTAATAGGCAGGTTGGGGATGTAACTTTCAAAGAATAGTATCCCTTAAATTTTCTTATCTCTGGGGGTCACCAGTATCTTCCCCTTGCTTCTGCCTCCAAGCCTGCTCCTTCTGGTCCTCCTGGGTGATCCCCCCTATTACTCTTCAGACATTGCAGACCTTTTTAAAAGTTTTTTTATTTTTTGCCACTCACCATCCCTTGTAGCCCCTCTTCTTCTTCGCACCGATTTCCTCCCGTTGGAGTTACCTCAGCTACAGATGGGCTTCCTTTCCTCACAAGGACCTCTCACACTGTCAAATGACCAATCTCCTAATGATAATGACAAACTGTTTTTTTGGGGGAGTCACCCTTTTTGTGGTTCCACGAGTCCTGGACAGTCAGAGCAGGCTTATGACCGTTGGGGCGGTGTGACCAGACTGTCCTCCACACAGAGCCAGTCGGCTTCTTGGATTCCCACTACTCCTCCGCAATGGCCACTTGACCACTCAGCAACCGCTGCTCCAGTCTCCAGCAGGGTCCGCCTCCCTTCCAGGTGGCCGCCTCCTCTCTCTCCGACCTCCTGCCGCAGCTCCTCCTCCCGTCTCCGCCAGCCCTCCGTTCAGGGGGCTTGTTCCACAGCAAGGCACATTGGCACTAAGCCACAAGTAAGTTGAAGCCTTCTAGGCATTCATGTCTTGCGGGTCCCAGGGAGCGTGAGCTATCCAGGAGCTCTCACATTCATCTTTCGGTCCACACCATGTTCAGGCTCCTCCCCCTGTCCTGTAGTAATAGCTTCTGTCTTAGAAAGTAGTCAGCTGACCAGGTGTCTACGTTGGAAGATTTCCCCTCATTCTGCATAGGCATTTTAATTATTGGTATGTTGTGTGTGACAAACAGGCCATGCTTATAAATCTTCTTAAAGAAGGTCAACCAAAAGTGAGAAAAGTGAAGAGGTGCACCAAACGTAATTTTTTTTAAAAAAACGGTTAAGACAGAAATACGATTACAGATTGTTTGAAGCAGAATCAACTCTTGATTATAAAAACTTATGCCTGCAAAAATGTTCTGCTATTTTTAACTCTATACAGTCTGCAATATTATGTTTTTCTGTTATTGACCAGGTGGCCGAACAGGCATGGTTAGAGAAAACTATAGATTCTTACACAGGGATAAATGTGACCCATTCAAAATCTAACAATTGGTTTCTTTTTGTAGGCCAAAAGGCAGGGAACTGCCAAACAAATGACATGGGGTGCTGGGCAATGCCCTGGGGAACATGTGCCAAGACATTTTGCAAAAACTCAGTATGGCAGGGAGTGGCGATTTTAACCACTTCAGCTCTTTAAGGTTTTACCCCCTTCATTTCCAGGCCATTTGTTGCTATTCAGCACTGGGCTAATTTAACTGGAAATTGCACAGTCATGCAATGATGTACCCAAATAAAATGTATATCATTTTTTTTTACACAAATAGAGCTTTGTTTTGGTGGTATTTGATCACCATTTGGTTTTTATTTGTTATTATTATATAGGTGAAAAAAGATAGAAAATTTTGAAACCCCCACCCCAATATTTTCTACTTTCTGTTATAAACCATGTCCAATACAAACAAGAACAAATCTAATCTCTTCATAAATTTAGGCCAAAATGTATATTCTGGTACATTTCTTTGTTAAAAAAAAATCCCAAGAAGTGTATAATAATTGGTTTACATGAAATTATAGCATCTACAAACTATGGTGTATATATATATATATTTGAAAATGTATCAATTCTGATATATTGGTGCTGGCTTGGGATCATGCAGCAGAGTGATGTCAGTACTAGTCACTCATACCAACGCATTTCATCCAGTAGGACATCATCAAGGTCCCTTGATGATGTCCTCTTGGACGAAACGCATCGGGGATGAGTGTCTAGTGCTGACGTCACTCTGATCCTGGGTTGGCAGCGGCTGCATATGTAAGCAATATTCATTGTTTGTCCTGTATGGAGTGTTTTTATACATACTTTTAATAAATACTACGATATTGGATATTTGTTTATTTGTTTGGCTCCTGGGGAGCTTTATTTATCACAGCCCTGGTTTTATCATGAGATGCATGTGGACGCAGTAACTGGCAGCATCACATTTACTTTGGGTGTTTGTGGTTATGACACATGGGCGTTTATGCTGTTGTAATTGCAGCCAACGTTTCCGGTGAGTTTTTTAAATTCACAGGGAGGCAGTGGTGGACCTCTGAACACATTATTTGAAGAGATCACTTTTGTTAAAGGTGGCATTGCACTTTTATGTGGAAGACTATTTTCTTCAAGACTGTCACTGGTTTTCACTTCATATGGAATGAGTTTTATTTTATTTTAGCATTGTGACATATTTCTATTGAATATACTACTATTTATAATTTATTTGTTTAGGTGGTGCTGCACATGCTTTCTTAGCTGTCAAATTGCTTCCTCCTAACAGCCAGAAGTTGGCTTGTCAGATATACACACACTGAGAGTGTGTGTAAACCCCACCGCTACAACGTATGGTCCTGCCGTGAAAGTGTTAAGTGAAACATTAAAAAATGCAAAATTCCTTTAAATAACATGCCTAGGGGATTCCCTGAATCTGCCTGTGAAGTGGTGTATCTGAGAGATACTGTATATACAGCTTGCTACAGCAAAATTGGCATTTACAATATAAATGTTTAAATCGTTGGCAAATGACAGCTCTCTTACTTCTATTTGTAAAAATAGTGGCAGGGGATTCCCTTCATCTATACCAGACCCTTATCCTAGAATTTATATTAATTGGGGACTTCACACACAAAGAGAAAACTCATGGGGTTCCCCTTAAAACACATGCTAGACCTCTATCCTTGATGAGAGTCTGGTATAAATGTCAAAGGGTACCCCAGGCAAACAAAAAAAGACATGGGGTTCCCAAATGCCATACCAGACCCTAAGGCTCTGGTATCAATTTTAAGGAGGACCCCCCTTCCCCAAATCAGTACCAGACCCTTATCTATGCAAACAGCTTGGCTGGGATGAGGGGTGTGGGTGAGGGTTGGCCCCTCCTCAAACATACCAGGCCATATGCCTTCAACATAGAAGGTACCAAGGAGAGACCCCATTGGTGAAGCACCTTATATCCATCTTGAAGGGAACAAGGGCTTCTTCCCACAACCCAGGCCCTGTGGTTTTGTGGTTAAGAGGACAGGGGCTTATCAGAATCTGGAAGCTGCCTTTAGTAATAAGGCCCCCCAGATACCAGCCCCTATGTGAATGAGTAAATGGTATATAGTATTCATAATTATTCACAAGAAAACAGTAAATAAATATATATTTTAACAAGTTCTTTAACCACTTGCCCTCCAGAGGATTTACCCCCCTTAATGACCAGGCTTCTTTTTGCTACTCGGCACTTCCATAATTGAACTGATAATTGTGCGGTCATGCAATGCTTTACCCAAATGAAATTTACGTCCTTTTTTCACACAAATAGAGCTTTTTTTCAGTGGTATTTGATCACCTGTGTGGTTTTTATTTTTCGCGCTATAAACAAAAAAAGACCGAAAATTTTGAAGAAAACCAATATATTTTTTACTTTCGGCTATAAAAAATATATAGTAAATTCAAAGTTAGTTATAAATTTAGGCCAAAATGTATTCTGCTACAAGCTTTTGGTAAAAAATCCAAATAAGTGTATATTGATTGCTTTGTGTGAAAGTTTATAGCGTCTACAAACTATGGTATAGATACTACAATTTACGCCTTTTTTTGCTAAACAGCTCTGCACTAGTTTAATTGACAATTGCACGGTCATGCAATACAGGACATAAATGAAATGTGCGCCCTTTTTTCACATAAATAGAGCTTTCTTTTGGTGGTATTTGATCACCTCTGTGCTTTTTATTTTTGGCGATATAAACAAAAAACATATTCAGAAAAAAAAATGTTTTTTTTTTTTTAAAAAAACAATATTTTCTCATTTCTGTCATAAAAAATATCCAAAAAACTAAAATTTCGTCATAAATTTAGGCCAAAAATGTATTCTACTACATGTTTTTGGTTAAAAAAAATCCCAATAAGTGTATATTGATTGCTTTGTGTGAAAGTTATAGCATCTACAAACTATGGCATAGATAATGGAATTTACACAGCTTTTACTTTCTAACACAAAGTTGTCATTTAAATGATATATTTCTCACACAAGCTATAGGTATATGTGGGATTACACCCCAAAATACATTCTTCTACTACCGAGTATGGGGATATCACATGTGTGAGACTTTTTGGGAGCCTAGCGACATACAGGAGCCTGAAATCCAATGACCACTTTGAGAGCCTGGAACTGCTTAACTTCCTTATTTCATTTCCTCACTACCTATCACAGTTTCGAAAGCCCTGAAATGCCAGGATAGCATCAAGCCCCCCCCCCCCCCCAAATGACCCCTTTTTGGAAAATAGACACCCCAAGGAATTTAAAAAGAGGCACAGTGAGTATTTTGCAGATCTCTTTTTTTCTCACAAGGTTTTGAAATATAAAAAAAGAAAAGAAAAAATATGTTTTTGTTTTTTTTCTTCATTTTCCTAAAAAACTTGTGACAGCAAATGAGATCTGCAAAATACTCACCATGTTTCTTATCAAATTCCTTGGGGTATCTACTTTCCAAAAAGAGGCCATTTGGGGGGGTTTGGTTCTATCCTGGCATTTCAGGGCCTCCGAAACTGTAAAAGGTAGTCAGGAAGTGTAATGAGGAAATAAAGCCCTTTAAAAGCCTGAAGGTGCTTATTGGATTATGGGGTCCTGTACTTGGCTAGACTGCCAAAACGTCTCTCACATGTGGTACCCCCATACTCGAGAGAAGTAGAATGTATTTTGAGGAGTAATTCCACATATACCCATGGCATGTGTGAGCAATAAATAATTTAAGTGACAATTTTGTGTAAAAATTGTTTTTTTTGTAATTTTTCAAAAACTTGTGGTAAAAAAATAAATTCTTCTATTGATTCAAGATGCCTCTCAGCAAATAGTTTGGGGTGTCTACTTTCCAAAAAGGGTTCATTTTGGGGGGTGGGGGCATTTTATGTCCAGCATTAGAAGTTTATGCCAATCAATTACTCTTCTAACCACCTGAAGAGCAAGCCTTTTCTGACACTTTTTGTTCACATGAAAAAAATCATTATTTTTTTCTAGGAAATTAATTTAAACCCCCAAACATTATATATATTTTTAAAGCAAACACCCTAGAGAATAAAAATGGTGGGTGCTGCAATTTTTTATGCCACATAGTACTCATGCAGCGATTTTTCAAACGCAATTTTAGAAAAAAAAATTATTTTTTTGGATCACTTTTAATGCAATCACAGGGAATGCAAATATCCCCTATAACTTCAATGGTCATTGTCATATATTCTTTTTGAGAAATCCGGGGTCTGTCAGACTCTAGATATCTCCTCTGCCCTTACATTATCTAATCAAACCAAGATCGGTGTGATCAGAAGCTTTCACAGTTTACAAATGGCGCTGTTTATATCCTGCGAAACTGAAGTGATGAAATGCTCGTAGCTTCTGATTTCTTAGGCTATAGAGATGATTGGCACCGTTCTGGTCTCCAATCAACTCTATGGTCAGCTGGCAGAAACACCGGCTGCATTCTCACGGGACTGCCCAAGAAGGCTGTGGAAGACAGACGGGGAGGTGGGCATAATCTCCCACTGCTTGTAAAAGCAATCCTGCAGCTAATTATCCACAAGGATTGCTTTTACATGAAAGCCAATCGCTGGCTGAAAAAATTATACCAGGATGATGCCTGCAGCTGTAGGCATCATCCTGGTATATCCATTCAAAGTCCAGTGATGTACGAGTACATCAATGGTCCTTGTTGGGTATATATGCTATGTTCTTTCTTTTTTTGTATGCAGCCTGTGGGCTGAATGAAAAAAAGAGAAGAAATCTCTGCCAGAAAAAGTGTGTGGTATGCTCACCATTAGAATATATTGCTCTGCATCCACCTACTTCTAACGGTGGGCACACATTAGGTCTCACGGTGCCACATGTGCCAGTTCCAAGATTGTACAAATGTCTAAATAGTGGCACGCCTCAATAAAAATTGTCCACGTATATGTGGTACCCCATATGGAAAAAGAATGACAACAAGTCCCAAGCTATCTTGCCACTACTCCCCATGTAGTCTGGGCATCCGGGGGCTTCACATGACTATCTTTTCCCTCGTAAATCCCAAACTTATAAGTATAGCCTGTTGCCCTCTCACAGGTCTTCTACATTTTGACCCCATATCTGGCACGCTTGCTGGGGAGAAATTGTTTTAATGAAAGGTGGCCAGAAAAATGAATGAGGGACTCATCAACGCAGATTTTTTGCTGGGGAGTACAGACATCTGCAAATTTTTGGTTGAGGTGATTTACAAGGGGCTGAATTTTGTGTAGCCGGTCAAATTCAGGGTCACCTCGAGGATGACAGAGTGTATTGTTGAAATGCATAAAACACATTATACTATCATATCTATGCTTGACCATGGAAGCAGGGAACACGGGCATATGACGAATCGGGTCTGTGGACCAATACAACCGCAATTCATTTTTTTTAGTAATGCCCATGTTGAGGGTAAGGTCCAAAAAAATTTTAATTTGGAAACCGTAATGGGTTTCCATGCAAATGGTCTGGCAAGGTTTGAATTTGGGTTTGCAGCGATAATTGTTGTGCATTTAAATTGCTTTGATCCACAATCAATGCATACAGATATTCTGTGAAAAACAGGTCCAAAAAATCAAGTAGTTAAATTTGCTGTTTCCACCTGAATTCCGGGTTTGGCAATGAAAGGGGGAAGTACGGGTGCTACAGAATTTGTGGACTGCCAATCGGGATTTGCAAGCACATCTGGAAGGATACTAGGGGCTCTATGGGCCTGTGTGCGAATTCTTGGTGGTTGTGGGACAATACTTGTGCTCACCACCACACCAGCTTGTACTGCACTTATGGGACTCGCCATGTCACCAAGTGATACTGCAGTGCTGGTATGTGAAAGACCATGATGTACTAGGCCACTGGTGCTTGCCATTTCACCAAAATGTAGCGTGGCACTAGTACTGGCACTCTGCTGCATATGAGAGTCATCAAAATTTACCGGTAAGTGCTAACAGAGATCAGGTCTGATTCTGCAAACAATGCAGTTTTGTGTGCAGAGTATCAAGTGACAGTGACCTACTGACACTGGACTTGCTGGCTGAGAAGGAGTGGGGGTAAGCAGCTAAATGCTGGTGCTGGAAGGTGCCGGGGCTGATCCCACTAACGCTGCATTTTTGGGGACGCTATACTAATGTGAACGCTGGTATAGTGCTGATCTGATCAAAGACATTGATCCATTCAGGTACTATACTAGCAATGGAAGTTTATTGTGTATGTTCCTGGCAATCAAGGGGTTAAATGTGATTACTGGTGTACTGAGGGGCAATCTGAAGCTATCTAGGAGGGGTGCGAAAACCATGGGAGCACGAATCACGTATATATTCGTGCTTTTGCGCACCCGGTCCGGCCTGTAGCTGTATTTCTGCTATAGGGTGGTCAGGAAGCAGTTTGTGTTACGGCACTGCGTTACTTTAACTGACAATTGCGTGGTTATGCAGCACTGCAACAAAATGAAATGTATGTTCTTTTTTGTCCACGCATTGTGCCTTCTTTTGGTGGTATTTGATCGCCTGTACATTTTTTATTTTTTGGGCTATAAAAAAAAGACCGACAATTTTGAGAAAAAAAACAATATTTTGGACTTTTTGATAAGGGGTTAAATGTGATTACTGGTGTACTGACGAGCAATCTGATACTATCTGGGAGGGGCGTGAAAACCATGGGAGTGCGAATCACGCATATATATGTGATTTTGCGCAGCCCTGTAGCAGTATTTCTGCTATAGGGTGGTAAGGAAGCGGTTACATAAGCGGTTTGTGTTATGGCGCTGCGTTACTTTAACTGACAATTGCATGGTCATGCAGCGCTACACCAAAATGAAATTTACGTTCTTGTTTCCTCACGAATTGAGCATTCTTTTGGAGGTATTTGATCGCCTGTACATTTTTTATTTTTTGCGCTATATAAAAAAAAAGACCGACAATTTTGAAAAAAAAAAATATATATATTTTGGACTTTTTGCTATAAAACATGTCCAGTAAAAAAATGTAAAAATCAAATTTCGTCATATATTTAGGCCAAAATGTATTCTGTGACATGTCTTTGCTAAAAAGAATTCCAATACGTGTAAATTAATTGGTTTACGTGAAAGTTATAGCATCTACAAATGGTGGTATATATACTGGGATATAATTTTTTTTTTATACTTGTAATGGTGGCGATCAACGACTTATAGCGGGACTGCAGCATTCTGACACTAGGTAGGAACTATCACTGACATCCCCAGTGACACTGAGACAGTGATAAGTGCTAATAAAAAGCACTGAAACTGTACTAATGACACGGGACAGGAAGGTGTTAACATCTGCGGTGATCAAAGGGTTAACTGTGTGCTGTGTGTGTGTTTTACTAGAGAGATATGCTGTTTTGGAAACAGCATGTCCATTCTGACAGGAGAGAGACCTGTGTTGTTTACACACAGGTCTCTCCCCTGTCAGCTTTACCAGATCGCCTAGTGCTGGGCGGGAATCCCTGGTTTGGACCCAGTGATTAACATCCCTAGCCACCAACAGCGGCACAGATAGGGCAGCGGGCGCGACCGCCTCCTACTCGGATATGCAAATCACATATATGTACGTGATTTTGTGCAGCCCTGAAGCTGTACTTTTGCTATAGGATGGCGGGAAAGTGGTTAAAATTTGTAGCAGACCTGAAGGGTCTGGTATGAATATAGAGGAGGGGTGAAGCCTATATTACTTTTTTACATAATCCCTGCACCTTTGTTGCACCTGCTGTCACATTTAGCTGCAGAAGTAACACCTTTTCTAAATGTTTTCACTTCCCGCTGCTGTCAAAGGTTTGACCTAAATGAAAACCACTTTAGTTCAGCCCAAACTTAGATTCGGCTTGAACTCGCTGGTTATCCCTAGTCATCCTTTTCTTCACACTCATGCCACTTGCTTGATCAATTACTATGTATGTAATTTTACTATCATCTGTTTCTTCTGTTCCCAGGAATCCCAGTCCTCCACTGCAAGGGTTGCATTCTGTTTTCTGTTGTGTGCCCCATCTTCTATGTAGTATCACAACTCGGGATGGTCTATGTGTTGGAGTTGAACATACATTCGACTTGAACATTGAATGTTCGTGTGTTCACTGCACACCTGGGGCATTCTGCGGGCCGTTCGCCCACACGCATGTGGCACAGATGGCCAGGTGCAATGCTTTGGCCAATCACAGCTGAGTTCACAATAAGAGCCATGATTGGCCAAAGTCTCAGTGACTTTGGCTAATCATGGCTCACGGCAATTGGGCAGAGCTAGCGTTGACATCACCGCTAGCTCTGCCTTATTGTGGATGACAGTTCTGACAGTTGTCAGTCAGACGTACACAATTAGCCACCCAATTGTTTACCTCTGACTCACAAATGTCAGATTGTGGCGAATACTCAGTAGGTACAGACGGGTCGGTGGGCATTGTTTTTTTTTTTTATTTCAGTGGGTCAGCATCATAGTGACAACGCTGGATGCTGTGATTGACGATGACTTACAACCCTCTTTTTTTTTTAATAAAGAACTTGTCAAAACTTTTTTTTTTTTTTTGTTCAATAAAGGATTTTTTCAAAAGTCTGGTCTCTTTATTTTTTCACACCCTTTAGTGAATGGGTAGCCCTTACTCATTCACAAGGGGGGGCAGTATCAGGGTGCTCCCTTATTTAAAGGGGTACCCTGATGCTAATGAGCCCCCCAATCTGCAGAACCCCACAACCACCAGGCCAGTGTTGTGGGGAAGAGGCCCTTGTCCATATCAGCATGGGGACACCATCCCAATGCCAAGGGGACGTGGCCTGGTGGGACGTCGCTCCCCTCCCTTCCCTGGCCTGCCAGGCCTGTGCTCAGATCAAGGGTCTGGTAGGAATTTAGGGGGGAACCCCATACATTCCCCCCAATATTGGGAGGTGGGATTCCCCTTAAAATCCCTGCCAGGCCTAAAGGGTCTGGTATGGCTTTTAGGGGGAACCCTATGCGTTTTAAATTTTTTTTACTGTGGGGTCCCTCCTAACCTTTCTACCAGACCTAAAAGGTCTGGTATAGATTAGGGGGGGGGGACCCCACGCTGTTTTCTTCCTTTTTTTTAAAAAAAAAATTCATTTTTCTTAAATGTCAGTCCTGCTGCAGCAGGTTCTGTGAATTGTACAGATGTGCAACTTTACAGGTAGTTTAAGGGGACCCACACCCCCAGCATGATATTTAAAGGAATTTTTCACATTTTTTTTTTTTACTTTAAGCAATGAAAAATGACTGACCCTTTAAAAATGGTACTTTTTAAAATGTTTTTTTTTTTTTTTCACTGATTCATGTCCCTCAGGGCAGTACCTGAGTCCCCATACCCCTTTTATGACCAATAACCTGCATATAATGGGCACTTTTGAATTTACAAGTTTGAGTCCAATAGACTTACATTATGTTCGATGTTTGCGGTAGAACTTTCTTTAGGTTCGAATGTTCTACCGCGGACTGAACAGGGGGGTGTTCAGACAATCATAATCACAATTACTTTTACATAATTAGTGAGTGTCCTAAGCACTAAAGTACATATTAGCTGCTCTTGAATTGCAAGAAAGGCATTTTGAAGTGTTAAGCAATTATATTCAGTAATCTGTATAGATCAATATTTTAAAACAAAATAGATTTTTACTTAGCCCATGTTATGTAATATTAGTAACCATACATGTTATTGAACTTGATTCAGCTCTGTAACAAAACTCTAAATTAATAAACATAAAAAGCAGCTATCCACAAGCAGGGTGGCATTAGAATAAGATAATTATTAATTATGAATCATTATAATTGCTTTGACCATGTAGTGCAGTGTAAGACTTATGTAATTACATTTTCAACCCAGAAGTCTTTGGAGGGCAGGCAGGAAGGAGTCTGTCATGGTTAATATACTGTATATAATTCAGTGTTCCTTTGAGAAAAATTGTGCTGCTCTGTGTATCTCAAGATGCCACAGGGTAATTAGTACAGATGGTGCTGTGCAATCTGATGGAAAGAATAAATCCACCAGAAAACATCATTTTTATGTGTTAGGGTTGTGATTCTATCTGTCACAGAGAGAACTAAACAATGAAGAGCTGGGCATAATGCAAGGAGACAGCAATATATGCTAAATCATGGAAGTCACTAACACATTACACTATGTTGATTTTACCCCTAGCTAATCTAGGCAGGCAATGTTATCAATGTTATTTTAGCACTTGACTTAAATATATCTATACTCACATAATGATGCAAATGCAGAATCACATAATGAAGAATAGAAAAAGTAGACACAATTGTCTTTCAGGTTATTAGGTATACTTTATATATACAAACTTAAAATTGCTTTTTTTTTATACACAAAATAACTTGGCTCTTACATTTTCAAAATCATAAAAGTCCTTGTCATTTAGGCTCCATGTACATGGGACACTTCTGAACAATGGAAACTGACTGCTGGAAAACGTAGGTTAAAAAAAGTCTGTTTAGCCGCATTTGCATACTGCATTTATGAGCGTTTGTGTTTAGAAGCGTTTTTTAAAGATAACCTCAGGAGACCTTCCAAAATGCCCAGAATGCACTGAAAAACAGTAAAAAAATTAACTGTTTCAGACATTTTGAGAGAAATAGAGAGAGAGCAGAAGCAGAGAGAGCAGTATTTGTTGAGATTTTTTATTTATTTATTTTGTGCTGTTTAGATATGTTCCAGCTCATTTCTGTGCAGAAATTATTGCAGCAGTGTTTAACATATTTTCTTTCATGCGAAACATCAAAGTATGGTGTACCAGGTCCATCTGAGTTCCGGGAAAACGCTTTGCATGCATTTTTCATGATGAAAAAACACGTGTTTACATGTGTTTGCAAGTGTTTGACGTTTGAAACTCTGATAAAATCTACTCCTGAACGCAAGTTTGGTGTGTTCAAAAAAACGACTGTTAATTCAACTGCCTGTAAACGACTGTAAATGACATAGTGTATATGGACACATAGGAAAACATTAGGGAGAGCTCAGGGGCTGCTGAAAAAAACACAGAACAGCTCCTAAATGTGAGTTTATCAGCTGCAGGGTACATGGAGCCTAATGTATTTTTTTGTTCAGTGTTAAATGGCAGGGGCCCTAAGCAGCGTGCTCTCCTCTTACCAATGCTTTCCTCAACCCCCTTGGCTGCTGGATCTTCAAAATTCCCTGCATAAATATGACTTGCTAAACTGGGTGCCTATCAACTGACAAGACTAGGGATAGGAGCAAGAAGGAGTGGAAATGAGTAAAGCAAACTGTTTTTAGCAACAACTGGGCTATTAATTTTTTATTTTTAAGTGGAGTTGGACTTTATTTGTATTTTTACAGGTGTGGCACTTTTAAATGACCCCTTTATATATAGTAGTATAATAATAGAGTAATATACTAAGTCTAGCATTATTTGAGCTACTATACATTCTTAGCTATGTAAGTAAAATGCTCCTGCTGAGTCGATATTGCGACATTTGACAGAATTTGAGCTTGAACTTTACTTAGCTTTTCATTAGTTCTTCTTTACTCTGCAGGGCAGAATAGCAGGCTGAAATATATCAACATGCTGACAGCTCAGTAGCATTTATTCATTGATTTGCAGGCAGCATTGGAATAAAATAAAGCCACCCAGGGGCACCTTGCATTCATATGGTGGCCCTAGCTTGGCTCAAGCAGTAGATGGCCTTTTACTAGATGTGGACCCCGTTGCTTATAGAAATAGGCCTTGACACAGGAAAAAAAATAGTTTCTACTCACCTATCGAACTTAAAAACCTGACACATGCAAGAACTTTACTTTTTTAGCTATTCTCCATATGCAAATGCTTTAACTGGCCAGAGGAGTCTACAACAATCTGCATCCACCAATCAGTAACAAAACACATTCAAACAGAAACAAATGTCTTCCCCACATATACCCTGTTATAGTAAAAAAGAGAGATTGGAGTACCCTTAGGTACTAGGTCCCCAAAGAATTATACACTAGTGCCACGTCCTGGTTTAGCCAAAAAAGAAAAAAGGAAGTACAAATAGACTTTAAGGGCACAGAAACCACATACACATATTGATAAGATCACTTATACTTTATTTTGACAGTGTCAAAAAAAATTGTTAAATTAAAAGATCACTGTACAATGTCCCCATAGACAATGCCCCAAAGCCCACCATATTGTAAGAAGAAAAAACAGTGATAACGCATACTGTAACCACCAGAAAGATCCTATGGGGGGGGTGAGAGACATTCAGCCGCTGGAGAATTGGCCCAACGTGTTTCGTGATGACAATCGCTTCTTCAGGGGCTAGTAGTATTATCTAAAAGAAATGCATATTTAAATATACACAGAAACACATCATGTATATATGGAAAAGGTCATACAGTAATATACTAAGACTTACATAGAATGTTATTATGCAGCAAGCAGCGGTAGACCCTCCAGTCGCAGAAGGCGGGCCTCCTCTATGTTCCCACGAGGCAAAGAGCCATCCAAGGGGCCAGGTATGGGGGCGTAATAGTGGCCAGCAAATCAAAGCCCTGAGAAACCTCAAACAGTTAACAAGGAAAGAAAAATAGAAGAAAAGGGAACAAAATGTTGAGGGGCTTAGGCAAAAATATGTAAACTACAAATGCCCTCCTCCATTGAACCACACCAGTGGTAAAATTACTAGTAAACCTTGTTAAGGTAACATACAGCTAACTAGTATTTTTACCACTGGTGTGGTTCAATGGAGGAGGTCATTTTTAGTTTATATATTTTTGCTTGAGCCCCTCAACATCTTCCCTTTTATTCTATTTTTCTTTCCTTAGCTGTTTGAGGTTTCTCAGGGCTCTGATTTGTTGGCCACTATTGTGCCCCCATACCTGGCCCCTTGGACAGCTCCTTGCCCCGTGGGAACATAGAGGAGGCCCACCTTCTGCGACTGGAGGGTCTACCACTTCTTGATGCATAATAACATTCTATGTAAGTCTTAGTATATTACTGTGTGACCTTTTCCATATTTACATGATGTGTTTCTGTGTATATTTAATTACAAATTTCTTTTAGATAATACTATTAGCCCCTGAAGAAGCGATTGTCATTGCAAAACATGTTTGGCCAATTCTCCAGTGGCTGCATGTCTCTTACCCCCCCCCCCCCCCATTCTGGTGGTTACAGTATACTTTATCACTGGTTTTGCTCCTTACAATATGGTGGGCTTTGGGACATTGTCTGCGGGGACATTGTGCAATGATCTTTTAACTGAACAATGTTTTTAGTGACACACTTTCAAAATAAAGTATAAGTGATCTTATCAATATGTGTATGTAGTTTCTGTGCCCTTACAGTCCAATTGTACTTCCTTTTTTCTGTTTTATACCCTGTTATAGGTATTGTGTCCCGTAAAGAAAAAAAATGTTTTGTTATTTGCTGTACTTTTTCAGGGAAATCTATATTAAAATGCTACTGATTAAATATGAATCAAAATAATGAATAGCTTCGCATATTTAAACTAGTGAATTTACAGATTTAAAAACCTAATTGAAAGGAGCCTAATTGTGCATGGGTTTGTATGTTGACCACTTTAATTATAAATCCATCTTGCAGTAAAATACACTGGCTGCTTTGCAGACATTTTCTTGCATAATATTTAAGAAGCAATTAAGTGAACTGGATTAATTTGAGTACTACAGACGAGATGCATACACAATATTTATATGTTTGCATGGCGAAGGGCAAAAGTTGCTGCAATATCCTTTGAACAGGAGTGTGCAGCTGTGTTAATGGACCTGGAAATGTTCCACCTTTTATTTGGCTCTAATTAAAAACAGAGCCCTTTCTATAATGAGCAGTAATTTGAATTTCATATTTAGTTCACACTGTGTGAATCTATTTTTAATAGGAGGTCAACAAGTGTAGCAAGCATTTACAGATGCAGAAGATGTCATTGTGTGTGTTTCAGTGAGTGGCAGATCACTAGCCCCTCCTCTGCTCAGCACACATATTGAATGCTTATTTTCTTGTTCACTGCCATGTTCTGGACTTGCATGCACCAGATGGTGTCATAATATTAAACTAGCATTGCTATTCAGTCATATGGTAATTTTGTGGCAGTCCTAAATGATGAATAAAGGTTACTAACATTCAGCTACACAGAAGCAACAAAACAGACGATTAAAGCAGAGAGATACTTGAAAGTACCGAAAGGTTTTCTAAAGGGAGTGTGTGATATCAGCAACAGTCTGCAGTGTTCACAGATATTTTCAGTGCTAAGTATAAAGTAAACTTGTACATTTTTCGGCTGGAAGCCTAAAAAGAATAGCTCAACTCTGTTCCATGAAAACTAAAAATAATAGCCCAACTCTGTTCCCTGAAGACTTAAAGTACATGCATATCCAATAATTTTTTTTAGTTTTGGATAGAGTAGGAATGGGTTAAAACCTTTGTCAAGTTATTTTATATTTGCCGTCTGTGTACTGCTATAATGATTTTCCTTTAAGTTTCTGTTCAGAGATGTAATAGGAAGTGAAATGAAATCTCCCAAAGTGATAGGAATTCCCCTCTTAGACATTAATTAGATTATTATTAAACAGGTACCCCTGCTCTAACCTGTTGGATTTCCCCAACCTTTTTTCTTGGTGATAATGATCATCAGTACAAATAGATGGGTGAATCTTCCCAGTGGGGACACAGGCAGAAATATAAACTTCACAGAGGGTCTAATCTTTCCATACTTTATTCAAAACCTGAAAAAAAATAACTAGAGATATACTGTAACACTTAAGTCATTACCATTACCCTAACACTTAACTTCTCCCCTCAACACCTAACAAGCACTGTAAAAACTCAACATGAACTTTAAAATGTGACCAAAGATCCATTATCTCCTGCGCTCAAAGACTCAGATCAAACGGGCATTAGTAACAAACAGCGTGTTCATCCGCTGGTGATCAGAGGTTGTGCAGCTCTATCATAAAGCTGGGGAAGCTTGATAAAACTGTAGAAGAGGATGAAAGAAAGAGTGCACAAACCTTGCGCATTACTTCAATAAATAGTGACTAATTTTATTTAATTTAGGAGATATACTCACAAAGGTGACGGTAAAACAGGTATAAGTAAACCATATCCGCAAAGGGTTACAGGTAAATCCAAAGGGGGGGGATAAAAACTAACGCGTTTAGAAGGGTGCTCCCTTCTTCATCAGAGCTGATCAAAAAAACATAAATACAAATTCCCCTCAAAATATTACATGAATCATAAATATTCAAAATGGTATAACAGGTGGTGATACTGTAGATGAGCAGAACAATGCACATGAGAATACTCATAATAATAAAAATAGCAATACGTATAATAATAATGATGTCAAAAAACACATACAGAAAAGGTATATATAAAGAAATATACAAAAAAATATATATATATACAGTATATATATATGGAAAAAATGGGTGGAAATAAATGATGTAAAAAAATATTATGGTGGAAAAAATTGAGAGCCTAATTGTACAACTGCCATAAAAATCACTGGTTAAAGATCGATTAGCAAATTTAAACTTTAAAATGTGAACCATACTTCCTAAGTGGTAATTTTAGCACTAACCTAACTCTGAACCCCACACGGAACTCTTTTTTCTGTAAAGACACCTCAACCCGTACTGGAAGCAGCAGCGAAAAAGTAGCTGGAGCTCTTGGAACACTGTCAGGTACCTGTCCTTACCCTTTTAGAGCCTCTATATTACCCTAGAAATCCCACAAACTTGTGACCTAAAATTTGCAAATTTTGACTTATGCAGATAAAGTCAAGTGCTGTCTTGCCACCTCCGATCTCTATTGGCCTTCTAAGGTAATTACCAAAGGTGATCTCAGTGAAATGGACTCTCTCTGTAAAAACTGAGATTTCTATATTACAGGGTCTTGGCTTTCAAGGTTCCCAAAAAGCTATGTGAAGATTCATGAAACTTGGCTTGTCCCAAGATACTTTAAAACCATATTCCACTGCCCAGCATTTGGCCATGTGACTGGCGATAGCATGTAAAAAAAATCAGGTGTTTCTAATACAAGGCTAAAATGAGACCTGTCCTTACATTTTATGCTTAATACTTTTCACTCTGAACAGTCTACAAGGTCAAACACATGCCACGGTAACATTACATTTACAGAGCACCTAATGGACAATACTGAGTGGGAGGAGCATGTAAAAGCTTATACTTATCTATTCTGTCAATCCAGTTGTATGTCGGGTCCCAATGCCAGCTTCAGTATAGAGGCAAGACAATCAAAAATGTATGCCCCATAATAGGTCTTTGGGTGACATTATCATCCAGGCTCTGCAGCCATTGTCAGTGATCTCTCCTCTACATTAAAGCAGGCGCTGGGACACAAACATGTGATTAGACTGGAGCGACTTCAGAATAGGTAAGCATAGATATCTTTTCTATTTGCAGGGTAGATAGAATAGGCTTGGAAAGGGGGTGGGAGTAGATTTAAGCATAGTTACGTCTTGACCTGCCTTCCACTTTAAGCTAGTAAAAAAAAAAAAGTATGACATGGCAAAGACTATTTCAGAAAAAATGTAAGTCTAGCCATTTCTCTCTTTCGTTCTCCATTATCTGAGGGAGTTTGCCATTTTTGTGAAATGCTAGACTATAAATAATATATATGCTGTTAACTGTCATAGTTAGAGTTAATGTTAGGAAATTGTTTGAGTTTTCAAATGGGTTATGTTATTATGTGTTTATATTGCACTAGAATCTTCTGTAATGCAGTGCAGTGTGAGGTCAGCCCAGAGCTAAAACACAATAATATAAATAAAGACATGAAACCATAGGAAACGCCTGCCACTATCAGTCTACCTGATAGTGTGCACTAGAATCAGGAGTGGAGTGGGAGCCTTTGGCCTGGGAGCCGAAGACAACCAACTAGAGCCAGCTCCGAATGGTGGCTGGTTGCATATACCAGCTCCATATGACCTGCTGTTGTTGCTGTTTTTAATGAGGTACCACATACAACAAGTTTATCTGAATACTCGTCCATCATGTATATACATCTGTATATCAGCCTATCATATGTGTATATATATCTACTATGTAGCTATGCAAATTTTGCTTGACATATGATTTATTGTTGCATGTTATATTTTAGAATTGATATACCCATTCGTTCCCCTGAAGAGGGAAATTATCTGTTGAAACATGTTGGGATCTACTTGAGCACCACACCCTAACTTACCAAGCTACACTACATTGTTGGACATTTTTCGGTGTATCTCTGTATAACAGGGTATATGTACAATGTAATGGTACTAAGTTATCATTCTGGTACAATTATGACATGGTTTTATTGGAACTATGGGTCTCTTTTTAAAAAATTGTTAAAATAAAGATTGCCATTTGTCTTTTAGACATTTTTATATCTGTAATTCTTCAAGTCTTAGGTTGGATATTTCTTTCCATTTGTATTTGTCTATTTGGGATTTTTGCAGGATACCATATGCAATTATATCACTTGACCTGGGATTTTTTATTTGATAAATATCTGAATGGTAAAGTATCCCCATTTAGGGCCAAAAGCCTAACATATTTGATTAGTAATGGCCCGGGGGCAAAACGACCCATTGCTCCCTGGCCTACTTTCCCCGACTAGAATGAATCAGCCATAACATTATGAATACCAGGGGCGGACTGACCATTTGGAAACTCGGGCACTGCCTGAGGGCCTGGAGTCAGTAGGGAGCCCCATGAGATGCCCCTGGTACCTTTTTCATAGGCTTTTTTGAGTTTGGGCAAGGACACAGGGGCCCCATGATCTCCTATTGCCCGGGAGCCCCATGAGTTGTCAGCCCGCCCCTGATGACTACCCACCATAACATTATGACCACCTAATTGTGAGTAGGTCCCCCTATTGCCACCCAAACAGCCCTGACCCGCCAAGACCTCTGAAGGTATGCCGTGGTATCTGGCACCAAGCTGCCAGCAGCAGATCTCTTAAGCCTCTGTTGGCTTGCCTTCTTCCCATAGTGTATCCTGGTGCAATCTCTTTCTCAGGTAAGCAATGCACATGCACCTAGCCATTCACATAATGCAAAAGAAAATGTGATTCATTGGACCAGGCCACCTTCTTCCATTGCTCCATGATCCAATTCTGATGCTCGCATGCCCATTGTAGGTGCTTTTGCTATGGATACGGATCAGCATGGGCACCCTAAAGTGGCTATGGCTACGCAGACCAACAAACTGTGATTGATTGTGTTTGTGACGCCTTTTTATTGGAACCAGCATTCATTTTTTCAGCAATCTGAGCTACAGTAGCTCTTCTATTGTATCAGATTACATGGGTCAGCTTTTGCTCCCCAAGTGCATCAATGAGCCTTAGCCGCCCATGACCCTGTTGCTGGTTTACTGGTTTTCCTTCCTTTACATTCCCTTACAATTTGATATAAATAGACAGGTGCAGCGCTAAAAAATGACAAAATTGTTCAAACAAGTAAAATTACTACACATACAGGTGTACACGGTGCTGATATATTGCACCCAACATTGATATAAAAACACAGTCTTATTATGCGTGAAAAAGCATGCAGGCTTGACTTGGGAAGGTCAGCAATATCAAATGGTGAAATCCAACTTCATAGATAGTGATATTCCTTGTGTTGTGACTCTGTGCATCAATTTATAAAATGCGCACTCAGCCAGCCAGCCAGGAGTAAGGATCCTTCGTCCGGACACCAGCCTCTTGTGCAGCTACGCTTCCTCTGGGGGTCTCCAAGAGCAGTTTGCTCAGAGCCAAGCCGTATATGAAAAAAGCCGTATAGTGTAGTACTTTTAAGGTTCAAATTTATTGTGGATTAACCGTTTCAATACCGTGCAATTTTACACCTTCCTGCCCAGGCCATTTTTCAGGTTTCAGCGCTCTCACACTTTGAATGACAATTGCGCGGTCATACAACACTGTACCCAAACTAAAATTTTATCATTTTCTTCACACAACTAGAGCTTTCTTTTGGTGGTATTTAATCACCGCTGGGGTTTTTATTTTTTGCTAAATTAACAAAAAAAAAAAAAAAATTTTTTAAAAAAACACATTGTTTCTGTTATGAAAGTTTACAAATAAATAATTGTTCTTCATAAATTTAGGCCGAGATGTATTCTGCTACATGTCTTTGGTGAAAATAACCCAAATTAGGATGTATTTTTTAGTTTGTAGGAAAGTTATAGAGTTCACAAACTATGGTATAGATCTGAATATTGATCAATCCTGAAGTACTGACGGCCAATCTAATTTCTTGAGGTCCAAGAATGTCAGAATAGTACAGATATCCCCAAATGACCCCTTTTTGCAGAGTAGACAGTCCGACGTACTTCATAAGAGGCATGGCGAGTTTTTTGAAGTTGTATTTTTTTGTCATAATTTTTCCGAAAATGAAAAAATGAAAAAAATTATTTTCACTATTTTTTTTTTTACATACTGTCACCAGTGCAGTACAGCGTCATCATATAACTGGCATGGCGGTGAACAGGGACACTGGTGACAGTATGAAAAAAAAAAATATATATATATATATATTTTTTTTTTTTTTTTATTCTATTTAATTTTTTATTACATTTTTTTAAATTTTTTTTAAGATTGTTTTTCATATTTTACTATGACCAAAATAGTACAATGTTACCATAGTAACATTGTACTACTTTGGGGAAGTGATCAGTATTTTTTTTTTTTTTTACACAATTTGCTTATAGCAAAGAATTACTTTGCTATAAGCAAGCATTTACCTGAATGAAATCGATTCATTCAGCTTTTTTTTTTTTTTTTTTTTTTTGTGCTTAGCTGTGATTTGGTCACAGCTAATCACATGACATGTGCATGTGATTAGCTGTGACCATTCACAGCTAGGCACTAATATACAATGGATGGCATCATGAATGAAGCCATCCATGTATACAACTGTCATGTGACCTGCTGTGATTGGTCACAGCAGGTCACATGGTACCAGCAACAGGAGCCGGTACTCGGATCTGTCATCGGCCGTGTCCGAGGTGCACGGCCGCCGACAGATCGCACTGCTGCGCCGCTCTGCACTAGCGCAAACGGCGCATGTGCGGGAGCACGCCAAATGGCGTGCACCCGGAATGGAGGAGCACATCTGAAGCCGCCAAACGGCCATTGGCCGGGCGGCTAATGGTTAATATCCATATAAAACCAATAAAATGTATTCAAAAAATACTCAAAACATAAAGCAATAATAAATGATAAAATAATAAAGTGAACACATATCTCAATGTGGCTGTGTCAGCCACTATCCAAAATAGCCACCGGACCTCCGTACACACCCCTTTTGATAACGTGCTATTGCAAGAAACGTGTTACGGAGGAGCCCTAACGTTGTGACGTCACGCAGCCGGAGCCGTACGGAGGTCCGGCGGCAATTTTGGACCAAAGGGTCCTTACTCCTGGCTGGCTGGCTGATCCACTTAAAGGGGACCCCGCAGAGATTTAATGGTTTAATGCACAAATTCTATGTGCATCTGGTGAGTGCGCATTTTATAAAGTGATGCACAGCGTCACATCACAAGGAATATCACTATCTATGCGGTTGGATTTCACCATTTGATATTGCTGACCTTCCCGAGTCAAGCCTGCATGCTTTTTCATGCATAATAAGACTGCGTGTTTATATCTATGTTGGGTGCAATATATCAGCACCGTGTAGTATTTTTACTCGGTTGAAGAATTTTGTCATTTTTTAGCGCTGCACCTGTCTATTTGTATTTGTCTTTACTGGGTTTTTAGGATTTCCTATGTCGGTGCAATTGCTGCTGGATACTTAATATTTATAATTTTACTCATTTAAATAATCTGAGCGCTCGCTTTACGCACTTTTATTTTTGATCATTACAATTTGATCCCTGTCTTTTTCTGATTTCAAACATCAACTTAAGGGACAACATGTTCATTTATTGCTCAATATATCCCCCCCCCATTTCAGACACCATTGGAACGGATAATAACTATACCTGTCAGTGGTTTTATATATATATATATATATATATATATATATGTATGAATATATACATGCAGTTACCATATTAGCTTGAATATAAAAGAATTGCATCTGCACTGTCAGGAGAACACTATTACTGAGGTTGAATTTGTATATGCTGATCTAGTAGTAGGGCACACTATTTTTAGTTCAATTGTCTACACAGAGCTCACACCAGTGTTTATTTTATCATTGCCTAGACTGAAAATGCTGTCAATTTAAACTCTTTTTTTTCTGAAGACAAACGTGATTTATCTGTCCAGCCGACAAAGGCAAACAATAAAAATATTCCTTTACTGGTAACGCAATCGGTGACTTTGTAATAAACAAAATGTGAGATTGTAGGATTGGGATTCATTTACCAGTAAAAGCAAACACATTTTGATTATTTGTTCCATTTATTTTTGAGCTGACATAAACACAAAATGTTTGCTCATTGAAGAGGTAACACAAGGAAAAGAAATCTAATTGTGGAGCCTACAGTATATAATATGCTTTGTACAATGCCATCTTTCTAGGTCTGGGTATATATTGTTTGGGAAAAGCATTTTAAATGTCATTACCCAGAAGACAGAAAAAAATCTCTGGTATCTAAAGTCATGATTCTAAATCCAACAATACAACACACAGTAAAGGGCCTATTCAGGGCAAAGTGAGAGTGTCTGTGTAAAAGGACACGCAGCCCACTGACATACACCTTTGTACTATTTCACCACCAATCCTTTGTCTGTTGAAGCCCGAACCAGAATCTCCAGTGTCAGCTGGTGTAACACACTAAGAGGAGCCAGGAAATAATTCCCTTTGTCTTTTGACAATGATCAGGTGTAATGATTAGTTCCTGTACCTGAACACTGTCAAATGGGAGGAAATCACATTATTATAAGGCCCCTTTCACATGAGTGGACCAATCGGGTCCACTTGTCCCTTGTTCAAGTGGACCCGAACGGATGCTCCATTGCTTTCTATGGAGCGGCAGGTGTAAATGGACATGTGTCCGTTTACAACCGACTGCATCCAATCAGATCCTGTCTGCTAAAAACAGATTGATGGGGATCCATTCCCCATATGTCTGGCTGATCTGATCAGATGACAGTCAGATGCAAACAGACAGGTGGTCTATTTCCACCCAGCAGCCCATAGAGGACAGTGGGCTGTGGGCTGTGTCTGTGTCCGTTCTGCATAACCAAAGCTGACATGCACCTGTCGTCATCTGCTTGCTTGAGTAAGCAGTTCCACTGACAGGTCTGCCCCATGTGAAAGGGACCTAAAGGGGAGACATGATTGAAACCTTTAAATACATCAAGGAGGTGAATAAGGTTCAAGGGAACAGGATTTAAAATATGAAACCAAGATCAAGAACACAAGACATGACCTCAAACTGAGGGATAGTTGATGCATGGAATAGAGTAGTGAATCAGTCAACAGTAAGTGGCTTCAAACTTCGAAAAAAGCTTTGGACAAACATAGGTCTATTCTCAAAAAACATTACCAAAAAAAGCAAAAAACAAAAAATAAATACTGCCTCCCCCCCAAAAAATGTATAAATTAAAAAGAAAAAAAACTGCAGACTTGACGGACCACTTGGTCTTTCTTCTGCTGTCACTTTTCTCTGTTTCTATGTTTTTTATCATTATTATTATTATTATTCAGGATTTATAAAGCACCAATAGTTCATATAGCACATAACAGAATAAAGGGAGTCACATAGACACTGTCATTGTCCTGAATGGGCATGGTGATAGCATTGCTGCTAGCAGAGGATGAACATTTTCGTTATATATGGGTATGATGATGTAACCTGGACTGTAGCTGATAACTGCTGTGAAACTTCGTCCTTTGCTGCTATATTATCCTTCTGCAGTGTGGACAGGTTTAAACTTAATATACATTAATACATAAGTGCAGAAGCTATCTTTAAATAGACCCCTTTGCAATGCTTGTCTATGTATTGTCTCTATGCAGGGGGCAGCCATCTTGGGTCTGGATCAATCCTGGAGGACGGTGATTGGCTGATGCAAAAAAGCAATGTATGTATCTGCAGGTTGTTGAAAGGAAAAGGGAGGACAGACTTAAAGTTATCAGGGGTGAAGATAAAGAGACTGGGCTGCTGGCTGAACAGAACCCTGCCATAGCTGTCCACAATCAGCTGAGACTTCAAAGAAGCAAAGAGACTGGTCACTGAGCAGAATCTTTCCTCATAGACCGGGGACTTTCTCCCTGGAAGGATGTGAGATGTGATTTGGATGCCTGGTGTGATCAGACTGTACTAGAGAGCACAGCCACTGTTTGTATGGAAGGAAAAAAGGGACTGTCTCAGTAGGTTTGAAAGAGAAAGATCACAGCAAGTTCTTTCCCTGTCTGACGAGCTTGACTTTTATGGCATCAGAGCATGTGTCTGGGGACCCAGAAGAGGGCACTTTGGGTCTGGTAAGAGGCTAACATTGCACAAGTTAATCCGTTGTTTACTGGTAACTATTTTGCTTTCTTCAATGGCCCCAATTTTGCCAGCCATCATTTTTTCATTATTCACTGGACAGTGTGACAAAATGGAGACTGTTATAGTAAGTTAGTAATGTCTTTATATACAGTTGCTAGGTAATTGCAGTTATGTTCTGTCAGCTACTGTAAATCAGAATACTGTAGGTGTATATGTACACTTGCTAATCTTCTCTTCTTTTAGGCTATGATTGGCCTAATAAATTCTTTGAAATACATCAAGGTGTGCAGAGAAACCACAAAACAATTCAGCACCTCCTCTAGGGGTAATGCTACAATTAAACATTTTGACATTTAACCAGCCAAAATGTTAGGCTGTGATAAAAATATACTGTGTTACCAAGAGAAAGTGTCCATATTTTCCACCTATGCTTGATATACTGTATAAGTAAATTTTGACTGGTGCAAACACAAGCTTCTCCACAAACATGATGTATTTCTCTCAGGTGAATAGACACTTGATCACTATATTATAATATATATATATATTATCGCTATAGAAGTGATACACCTCTCCAGAAACCTAAAATCTTGAAAATTACCACTTTGACCAAATTTTGTCAAGACTCAAGAGCATTCAGCACTCACAAACTACTACAATCAAACAGTAACTGCTTTCTAACACCAAGAGGAAGGTAAACAAGTGCCATGTATGCTTCTTAAGTGCAAAGTCTTATCTTTGCAGGCTATGTGAAGTCAACACAAGACAATGGTATTCTGCCAAAGTACAGCTACTAGAATTCAGAAGGATATAATAATCCACTACAGTATGTAATGCTGGACGTTTAAAGGGTATGCAAAGTTACAACAGTACAGATCCAGCTGCTGGATTTGATAAGTCAGTAAGTATACAGCTACAATATATCTCAATTTATACAGTGCTGTATAAGTTGAGAAATTTTTGTTTAAGGATTCACTTTAATATAGCAGCTTATGTTTATTCACAAGTTACTTATTTATTTACTGTATATATTTATTCAGTGATATTTTACTAATAAACACCCTTTTTGGGTTTTGAGCCATAGTATGGAAGGGCTGACACATAAGTAAACAGATACGTACATGTACACAGACTTTCAAAAGTGGATGGAAAGCCACCTTAATCCACAGCTGCTGGAGTTTTGAGGGGTATTGGATTCCACCAAACTACACAGCGTCTGGACTTTCTAAGAGCATTTTAAAACCCCAGAACACATAGCGCCTAGACTTTGGAAAGGTATTGAAAGCCACAACAGTATTTGGCTTCTAGATGTTTGATTGCTATAGAAAAACCACCACAGTAGATACACCACAGTAGATAATTGTGGGACTTTCAAAGGATATGGTAGGTCCCCATAGTGAATGAAGGGGAGAGAACAATGTTCTTGGACAACTTTCCAGCCAGCTTGCCAACAACCGAATTAACCTGTCTAACCATATGCGTTTATAACAGGGGTTTAGTTAGCAGACATTTGCAAATACATACGGAAGCCACAGAGCCACGTCACAGCACCCTGATAATCTCTGGTCCTAACTCTACAATTTCTGTGGATGCACTAGGATGCCCTGGCTGCCATTGTGCTATATGCTAGGGTCCTGTGCACTCCTTTGCCTTTAAGAGGTGTGGGCTCCCTCAGGTCCACCTGCCCTTGATCTATCCATTAAATATATGTGCCTCTACTATGGGGGCTCTCAGAAATTGTAGTGTTAGGACCACAGATTATGTGGGTGCACTAGGTCCCCATAGTACCAAGGTGCTGGTCATTGAAAGATTATGGGAAGCTACTCTACACCCTGTTCCAAATTATTATGCAAATTCTATTTAAGTGTCACAAAGATTAAATATTTTGTTTTTCAGTTTAACTAATGGATGGCATTGTGTGTCAGGGCTCTTTTGATCACTGAAAAAATTAGATTGGCCGGTGAACCCAATTTAAGGAAAAACTACTAAAGGAGGGTGTTCCACATTATTAAGCAGAGCACCATTTTCAAGCACTATGGGGAAGAAAAAGGATCTCTCTGCTGCTGAAAAGAGTGAAATAGTTCAATGCCTTGGATGAGGTATGAAAACATTAGATATTTCACGAAAATGTAAGCATGATCATCGCACTATTAAGAGATTTGTGGCTGATTCAGAGCACAGATGGGTTCGTGCAGATAAAGGCACATTGAGGAAGATTTCTGCCAGATCCATGCATCAGATCAAGAGAGCGGCTGCTAAAATACCATTACATAGCAGCAAACAGATATTTGAAGCTGCTGGTGCCTCTGGAGTCCCACGGACATCAAGGTGTAGAGCCCTCCATAGTCTTACAACTGTGCATAAACCTTTTATTCGGCAACCACTAACCAATGCTCACAAGTAGAGATGAGCGAATCGAAGTATCCGAAGTGGAATTCGAGTCGAATATCGGAAAAATTTCGATTCGTGCCGAATCCGAAAAATAGCCTAATTCGGACGCGCGAATCGAAATTTTTCAGAAAATGGCGGCTGACATGTGCGGCGACGGAGCGGGGATGTCTGGGAAGGCGCGCAGACAAGGCGCGCTGACCCATAATGCATTCCTCAACTACATGTGATCGCATCAGCCAATCAGCAGCCAGCCAGCCAGCACTGTGTAATGGTCGAGCTATAAATAGCGGCCATTTTGGAATTCTTCATTTGCCTGCAGTTATTGAACAGAGGCAGACCGCTCTGTACTAGGGACAGGGACAGAGTTAGGGCCACAGAAACGATAATTGGGGACAGAGAAAAGTTACTTAGGGACAGAGAACCATTACTCAGGGACACAGACTTGTTAATGAGGGCCACAGAATCGTTATTTAGGGACAAAGAAACGCTAGTTAGGGCCACAGAATTCATACTCAGGGACAGACAGAATTGTTACTCAGTGCCAGAGAATTGTTACTTAGGGCCACAGAAACGTTATTAGGGCCACAGAATTTTTACTCAGGGACAGACAGAATTGTTACTGAGTGCCAGAGAATTGTTACTCAGGGACAGACAGAATTGTTACTGAGTGCCAGAGAATTGTTACTTAGGGCCACAGAAACTTTAATTAGGGCCACAGAATTTTTACTCAGGGACAGACAGAATTGTTACTGAGTGCCAGAGAATTGTTACTCAGGGACAGACAGAATTGTTACTGAGTGCCAGAGAATTGTTACTTAGGGCCACAGAAACTTTACTTAGGGCCACAGAATTTTTACTCAGGGACAGACAGAATTGTTACTGAGTGCCAGAGAATTGTTACTCAGGGACAGACAGAATTGTTACTGAGTGCCAGAGAATTGTTACTCAGGGCCCCAGAAACTTTACTTAGGGCCACAGAATTTTTACTCAGGGACAGACAGAATTGTTACTGAGTGCCAGAGAATTGCTACTCAGGGACAGACAGAATTGTTACTGAGTGCCAGAGAATTGTTACTTAGGGCCACAGAAACTTTACTTAGGGCCACAGAATTGTTACTCGCACAGACACAGAATTGTTACTCGCACAGACACAGAATTGTTACTGAAGGCCACAGAACTGTTACTTAGGGCCACAGAATTGTTACTCGCACAGACACAGAATTGTTACTCGCACAGACACAGAACTGTTACTGAGGGCCACAGAACTGTTACTTAGGGCCACAGAATTGTTACTCGCACAGACACAGAATTGTTACTCAGGGCCACAGAACTGTTACTTAGGGACAAAGAAACGCTAGTTAGGGCCACAGAATAAATACTCAGGGACAGACAGAATTGTTACGGAGTGCCAGAGAATTGTTACTCAGGGCTACAGAAACTTTACTTAGGGCCACAGAATTTTTACTCAGGGACAGACAGAATTGTTACTGAGTGCCAGAGAATTGTTACTCAGGGACAGACAGAATTGTTATGGAGTGCCAGAGAATTGTTACTCAGGGCCACAGAAACTTTACTTAGGGCCACAGAATTTTTACTCAGGGACAGACAGAATTGTAAATGAGTGCCAGAGAATTGTTACTCAGGGACAGACAGAATTGTTACTGAGTGCCAGAGAATTGTTACTTAGGGCCACAGAAACTTTACTTAGGGCCACAGAATTGTTACTCGCACAGACACAGAATTGTTACTCGCACAGACACAGAACTGTTACTGAGGGCCACAGAAACTTTACTTAGGGCCACAGAATTGTTACTCGCACAGACACAGAATTGTTACTCGCACAGACACAGAACTGTTACTGAGGGCCACAGAACTGTTACTTAGGGCCACAGAATTGTTACTCGCACAGACACAGAATTGTTACTCAGGGCCACAGAACTGTTACTTAGGGACAAAGAAACGCTAGTTAGGGCCACAGAATTCATACTCAGGGACAGACAGAATTGTTACGGAGTGCCAGAGAATTGTTACTCAGGGCCACAGAAACTTTACTTAGGGCCACAGAATTTTTACTCAGGGACAGACAGAATTGTTACTGAGTGCCAGAGAATTGTTACACAGGGACAGACAGAATTGTTACTGAGTGCCAGAGAATTGTTACTCAGGGCCACAGAAACTTTACTTAGGGCCACAGAATTTTTACTCAGGGACAGACAGAATTGTTACTGAGTGCCAGAGAATTGTTACTCAGGGACAGACAGAATTGTTACGGAGTGCCAGAGAATTGTTACTCAGGGACAGACAGAATTGTTACTGAGTGCCAGAGAATTGTTACTTAGGGCCACAGAAACTTTAATTAGGGCCACAGAATTTTTACTCAGGGACAGACAGAATTGTTACTGAGTGCCAGAGAATTGTTACTCAGGGACAGACAGAATTGTTACGGAGTGCCAGAGAATTGTTACTCAGGGCCACAGAAACTTTACTTAGGGCCACAGAATTTTTACTCAGGGACAGACAGAATTGTTACGGAGTGCCAGAGAATTGTTACTCAGGGACAGACAGAATTGTTACGGAGTGCCAGAGAATTGTTACTCACGGCCACAGAAACTTTACTTAGGGCCACAGAATTTTTACTCAGGGACAGACAGAATTGTTACTGAGTGCCAGAGAATTGTTACTCAGGGACAGACAGAATTGTTACTGAGTGCCAGATAATTGTTACTTAGGGCCACAGAAACGTTATTAGGGCCACAGAATTGTTACTCAGGGACAGACAGAATTGTTACTGAGTGCCAGAGAATTGTTACTTAGGGCCACAGAAACTTTAGTTAGGGCCACAGAATTGTTACTCAGGGACAGACACAGAATTGTTACTGAGGGCCACAGAACTGTTACTTAGGGCCACAGAATTGTTACTCGCACAGACACAGAATTGTTACTCGCACAGACACAGAATTGTTACTGAGGACCACAGAACTGTTACTTAGGGCCACAGAATTGTTACTCGCACAGACACAGAATTGTTACACAGGGACACAGAACTGTTACTGAGGGCCACAGAACCGTTACTTAGGGCCACAGAATTGTTACTCGCACAGACACAGAATTGTTACTCGCACAGACACAGAATTGTTACTCGCACAGACACAGAATTGTTACTGAGGGCCACAGAACTGTTACTTGGGGCCACAGAAACGTTAATCAGGGACACAGAATTGTTACTGAGGGCCACAGAACTGTTACTTAGGGCCACAGAATTGTTACTCGCACAGACACAGAATTGTTACACAGGGACACAGAACTGTTACTGAGGGCCACAGAACCGTTACTTAGGGCCACAGAATTGTTACTCGCACAGACACAGAATTGTTACTCGCACAGACACAGAATTGTTACTCAGGGACACAGAACTGTTACTGAGGGCCACAGAACTGTTACTTAGGGCCACAGAATTCTTACTCGCACAGACACAGAATTCTTACTCGCACAGACACAGAATTGTTACTCAGGGAAACAGAACTGTTACTGAGGGCCACAGAACTGTTACTTAGGGCCACAGAATTGTTTCTCGCACAGACACAGAATTGTTACTCGCACAGACACAGAATTGTTACTGAGGGCCACAGAACTGTTACTTGGGGCCACAGAAACGTTAATCAGGGACACAGAATTGTTACTGAGGGCCACAGAACTGTTACTTAGGGCCACAGAATTGTTACTCGCACAGACACAGAATTGTTACTCGCACAGACACAGAATTGTTACTGAGGGCCACAGAACTGTTACTTGGGGCCACAGAAACGTTAATCAGGGACACAGAATTGTTACTGAGGGCCACAGAACTGTTACTTAGGGCCACAGAATTGTTACTCGCACAGACACAGAATTGTTACTGAGGGCCACAGAACTGTTACTTGGGGCCACAGAAACATTAATCAGGGACACAGAATTGTTACTGAGGGCCACAGAACTGTTACTTAGGGCCACAGAATTGTTACTCGCACAGACACAGAATTGTTACTCGCACAGACACAGAATTGTTACTGAGGGCCACAGAACTGTTACTTGGGGCCACAGAAACGTTAATCAGGGACACAGAATTGTTACTGAGGGCCACAGAACTGTTACTTAGGGCCACAGAATTGTTACTCGCACAGACACAGAATTGTTACACAGGGACACAGAACTGTTACTGAGGGCCACAGAACCGTTACTTAGGGCCACAGAATTGTTACTCGCACAGACACAGAATTGTTACTCGCACAGACACAGAATTGTTACTCGCACAGACACAGAATTGTTACTCAGGGACACAGAACTGTTACTGAGGGCCACAGAACTGTTACTTAGGGCCACAGAATTGTTACTCGCACAGACACAGAATTCTTACTCGCACAGACACAGAATTGTTACTCAGGGACACTGAACTGTTACTGAGGGCCACAGAACTGTTACTTAGGGCCACAGAATTGTTACTCGCACAGACACAGAATTGTTACTCAGGGACACAGAATTGTTACTCAGGGACACATAATCGTTTAATTAAAGAGTATGTCAGACAACATGCAGAGGAGTGGCAGAGGAGGCAATGTTTTAGGAGCGAGCAGACGTGGCAGCAGAGGAAGGGGTCGAGGCAGCACTATTCGCAGCCAGAGGCCAGTGCTCCCGGTGTCATCCAGCGGTCGTGTCTCCACCGACAACCCTGCCGTCATCGATTGGTTGGCTCGGTCGTCTTCCTCTTCCCAGGTCACCTCTGACACCTACAGCCAACGGTCGGTGGGTACGTCAGACACAACCATTAGTTGGCATGGCCCGGGACCAAGCCCACTGAAATCACGTGTCCTCTACCTGCCCCTGTCCTTTGGTGTTCCCTCACCAAGCGAAGTATCGCATGCTGTGGGCTCAGCCCCACTGTACAGTGAGGAAGAGCTAACAGAGGGCGGTCAGGAACGGGGGGAGACATCCGCCTTTTCAGCAGCTAGGCGAAGAAGTAGTGGCGAGGAGAGTGGCCCGGTAGCCGGTCTAGAGACAGGTCTGTCTCCTGACCCAGACGCAGCCGAGGGGGCTAGTAGTGAGGCGGAGACCCTACTTGATGATGAGGAGGTTGATCGCACTTGGCAGCCTCGTCGTCATCAGGCAATTTCTTCCGCATCATCAGGAGAAGAGGGTGGCAGCTTGGCAGTGAGCGAAACAGTCGGTGGGTTGCCCAGGAGACAGCAGCAGGGTCGCAGCAGTGTCAGTGGAAGCAGTGTCAGTGGAGCCAAACGGCCACGGAGTAGAGCACCAGCTCCACTGCAGCCTACCACCACGGCCAGTAGTGGTGCCGGTGTGCACGGAGGAAGCAGCAGTCAGCCAGTGAGGAGTATCGGGGGCAAAGTTTCCTACTCGGCGGTGTGGCAATTTTTCGTCAAGCCGCCCGAGGAAGTAAACGTAGCCGTATGTCGACTATGTGGCCAGAAAGTCAAGCGTGGCCAGGGGGCCCATGTTGGGACTACAGCGTTGCGGCAGCATATGCAGCGTCGCCATTTGGTGGCCTGGGAAAACCGTGATAAAGATACGGCGGTTCTGCCCGCCCCAGCCCCCGCTCCATCACCCGCTCTGTTACTTGCTCCGTCACCCGACGTCAATCGCCCTCCACCAGCCAGTCAAGGCTCCAACACCTCTGCTGAGGGGAGTTGTCACTCGTTGGCATCTTCCGCTCGTTCAGATGCTCCTTCTCCTGCTACTCCTCTTCACGGATTCCGTCAGCAGTCTTTCTTGGAATCCGTTTCCAAGAGACAACGGTTTGCGAGCACGCACCCGACGGTGCAAAAGCTGAACGTCCTCCTGTCCAAGTTGCTGGTGCTGCAGTCCCTCCCTTTCCAAGTGGTGGACTCAGCACCTTTCAGAGAAATGATGGCTTGTGCCGCGCCGCGGTGGAGAGTGCCAAGCCGTCATTTCTTCGCCAAAAAGGCAGTGCCAGCCCTGCATTCACATGTAGAAGACATGGTGGGCCAGTCTTTGAGCATGTCGGTCTCTGCCAAAGTGCACGGCAGCGCCGACGTGTGGAGCTGTAACTACGGTCAGGGACAGTACATGTCATTTACGGCCCACTGGGTGAACATGGTGCCGTCACAGCCGCACCAGCAACTTGGACAGGTCACGCCGCTTTTGCCTCCACGTTTGCACGTCCTTGGTCCGGCAAAGATGTCCGCCTCTACCACCTCTTCTTCCGCCGTGTCCTCAGCCGCCACCCCCGTGCCAAGTCCCATTACCCGACCGGCATATCACATGTGCAGGGCGCAACGGTGTCACGCTGTTCTGCACCTGGTATGCCTTGGCGAACGTAGTCACACAGGGGAGGAACTTCTGAGTGTAATGAACAGAGAAATCGACAGATGGCTGTCTCCGCGCAAACTGAAAATCGGAACCATGTTGACCGACAACGGAAAGAACATGGTGTCTGCTCTGCATCAAGGAAGGTTGTGCCATGCGCCATGCATGGCTCACGTGTTCAATCTGGTTGTCAAGCGGTTCCTAAAATCCACCATCCCACTGCAAGACATCCTTAAAATGTCACGTAAACTTTGCATGCATTTCAGCCATTCCTACACCGCAAAGCACACCCTCCTTGAGCTGCAGCGGCAGAACGGAATTCCACATCATCGCCTGATCTGCGACGTTGCAACAAGGTGGAATTCAACCCTACACATGTTAGACCGCCTTTACGAGCAGCGAAAGGCCATCACCGATTTCCTGATGTTACAAGCGGATAAAGGTACTCCCCTGTGTAACTTCGATGTCAGCCATTGGCAGCTCATGCGTGACACCTGCCGCTTGCTCAGGCCCTTTGAGGAGGCCACGCTATTCGTGAGTCGGCAGGACTATGGGATGAACGACGTCATTCCTCTGTTGCACGTCCTTGAACAAATGCTGTTAACAATGGCTGGTCAGGGTGCGGTAGACGTGGCGCACAGATCTCAACGCCACATGACCCCTGTGGGGGCAGGACAGGAAGAAGAGGAGGAGGTAGAGGAGGACATTTGTGCTCAGGAATTATTGAGTGAAATGGGTGGTTTTTCCACTCAGCGGACAGGAGTGGAGGAGCAGGAGCATCTGGTAGAGGAGGAGGAGGCGGAGACAGAGGACCCAGACGCACCGTGGCAGTATGCTGTGGAGATGGAGGCAGGGAGTCCCTCGCATTCCTTGGCACAAATGGCCCATAGCATGCTCGGTTGCTTGCGTAGCGACAGCCGAATAATAACCATCAGACAGAGGGATGACTTTTGGCTGTCCACCTTGTTGGACCCTCGCTACCGTTCCAAAATGGTGGCCTTTTTCACACCTGCTGAGAGGGAGGCCAAAATAACGTACTATAAAAACCACCTATGTAGTCAGTTGGTCTCTGCCTTTGTGCGCCAACGTCCATCCTCAGACACTGTGGGCCCTGTGCGCTCGCGTTCCGCTGCCATGGCAGCAGGGGAGGGGTGGGGTGGTAGGAGCAGTGGCAGCTCCACCAGCAGCGGCTGCCTCAGTCTGCAGTCGATGATGAGTAGCTTTCTTCACCAGCGCAGTGAGGAAACTACTAACCAGCCGCAGCAGCAGCAGCATCAGGTGGACCTGGAGCAGGACCTCAAACAACAGGCTTGGGCCTACTTGGACAGCACCCTGCCAACCGAGGTAGACAATCCCCTTGACTACTGGTCAACGAAACTTGACCTTTGGCCCCAACTAGCTGAATTTGCCCTTGAAAGGCTGTCATGCCCGGCCAGTAGCGTGGCATCGGAGCGCGTGTTTAGTACGGCAGGAGGTATTGTAACTCCGCGGAGGACACGACTGTCCACCCAAAGTGTGGAGAGACTCACGTTTGTGAAAATGAATCAGGCGTGGATTAGTCTGGATTTCAAACCACCAGTTCCTGACACAACTGACTAAATCCGCCATGAATCATGCCTCAAACATGTGCCACTTTCAGGTCTCCTCACACACTGCTGGTGTGTAGAATTTTTTGACATAGGGTGCTGGCAGATTACGGGCCTCCCATAGCTGCTGCCAGGACCCTAATCTGCCATAGGCCCCTATATACCGCCTCCTCATGCTGCTGCCAGGTCCAGAGTCTCTCATGGGTCCCTGTACGGACTCCCATTGCTGCTGTCTCCATCGCCACACTCTGCCATGTGCCACTTTCAGGTCTCCTCACACACTGCTGGTGTGTAGAATTTTTAGACATAGGGTGCTGGCAGATTACGGGCCTCCTATAGCTGCTGCCAGGCCCCTAATCTGCCATGGGCCCCTATACCGCCTCCTCATGCTGCTGCCAGGTCCAGAGTCTCTCATGGGTCCCTGTACGGCCTCCCATTGCTGCTGTCTCCATCGCCACACTCTGCCATGTGCCACTTTCAGGTCTCCTCACACACTGCTGGTGTGTAGAATTTTTTGACATAGGGTGCTGGCAGATTATGGGCCTCCTATAGCTGCTGCCAGGCCCCTAATCTGCCATGGGCCCCTATACCGCCTCCTCATGCTGCTGCCAAGTCCAGAGTCTCTCATGGGTCCCTGTACGGCCTCCCATTGCTGCTGTCTCCATCGCCACACTCTGCCATGTGCCACTTTCAGGTCTCCTCACACACTGCTGGTGTGTAGAATTTTTTGACATAGGGTGCTGGCAGATTACGGGCCTCCCATAGCTGCTGCCAGGCCCCTAATCTGCCATAGGCCCCTATATACCGCCTCCTCATGCTGCTGCCAGGTCCAGAGTCTCTCATGGGTCCCTGTACGGCCTCCCATTGCTGCTGTCTCCATCGCCACACTCTGCCATGTGCCACTTTCAGGTCTCCTCACACACTGCTGGTGTGTAGAATTTTTTGACATAGGGTGCTGGCAGATTACGGGCCTCCCATAGCTGCTGCCAGGCCCCTAATCTGCCATAGGCCCCTATATACCGCCTCCTCATGCTGCTGCCAGGTCCAGAGTCTCTCATGGGTCCCTGTACGGCCTCCCATTGCTGCTGTCTCCATCGCCACACTCTGCCATGTGCCACTTTCAGGTCTCCTCACACACTGCTGGTGTGTTGAATTTTTTGACATAGGGTGCTGGCAGATTACGGGCCTCCCATAGCTGCTGCCAGGCCCCTAATCTGCCATGGGCCCCTATATACCGCCTCCTCATGCTGCTGCCAGGTCCACAGTGTCTCATGCCATGTGCCACTTTCAGGTCTCCTCACACTGCTGGTGTGTAGAATTTTTTGACATAGGGTGCTGGCAGATTACGGGCCTCCTATAGCTGCTGCCAGGCCCCTAATCTGCCATAGGCCCCTATATACCGCCTCCTCATGCTGCTGCCAGGTCCAGAGTCTCTCATGGGTCCCTGTACGGCCTCCCATTGCTGCTGTCTCCATCGCCACACTCTGCCATGTGCCACTTTCAGGTCTCCTCACACTGCTGGTGTGTAGAATTTTTTGACATAGGGTGCTGGCAGATTACGGGCCTCCTATAGCTGCTGCCAGGCCCCTAATCTGCCATAGGCCCCTATATACCGCCTCCTCATGCTGCTGCCAGGTCCAGAGTCTCTCATGGGTCCCTGTACGGCCTCCCATTGCTGCTGTCTCCATCGCCACACTCTGCCATGTGCCACTTTCAGGTCTCCTCACACTGCTGGTGTGTTCAATTTTTTGACATAGGGTGCTGGCAGATTACGGGCCTCCCATAGCTGCTGACAGGCCCCTAATCTGCCATGGGCCCCTATACCGCCTCTTCATGCTGCTGCCAGGTCCACAGTCTCTCATGCCATGTGCCACTTTCAGGTCTCCTCACACTGCTGGTGTGTTGAATTTTTTGACATAGGGTGCTGGCAGATTACGGGCCTCCCATTGCTGCTGCCAGGCCCCTAATCTGCCATAGGCCCCTATATACCGCCTCCTCATGCTGCTGCCAGGTCCAGAGTCTGTCATGGGTCCCTGTACGGCCTCCCATTGCTGCTGTCTCCATCGCCACACTCTGCCATGTGCCACTTTCAGGTCTCCTCACACTGCTGGTGTGTAGAATTTTTTGACATAGGGTGCTGGCAGATTACGGGCCTCCCATAGCTGCTGCCAGGCCCCTAATCTGCCATAGGCCCCTATATACCGCCTCCTCATGCTGCTGCCAGGTCCAGAGTCTCTCATGGGTCCCTGTACGGCCTCCCATTGCTGCTGTCTCCATCGCCACACTCTGCCATGTGCCACTTTCAGGTCTCCTCACACACTGCTGGTGTGTTGAATTTTTTGACATAGGGTGCTGGCAGATTACGGGCCTCCCATAGCTGCTGCCAGGCCCCTAATCTGCCATAGGCCCCTATATACCGCCTCCTCATGCTGCTGCCAGGTCCAGAGTCTGTCATGGGTCCCTGTACGGCCTCCCATTGCTGCTGTCTCCATCGCCACACTCTGCCATGTGCCACTTTCAGGTCTCCTCACACTGCTGGTGTGTAGAATTTTTTGACATAGGGTGCTGGCAGATTACGGGCCTCCTATAGCTGCTGCCAGGCCCCTAATCTGCCATAGGCCCCTATATACCGCCTCCTCATGCTGTTGCCAGGTCCAGAGTCTCTCATGGGTCCCTGTACGGCCTCCCATTGCTGCTGTCTCCATCGCCACACTCTGCCATGTGCCACTTTCAGGTCTCCTCACACTGCTGGTGTGTTCAATTTTTTGACATAGGGTGCTGGCAGATTACGGGCCTCCCATAGCTTCTACCAGGCTCCTAATCTGCCATGGGCCCCTATACCGCCTCTTCTTGCTGCTGCCAGGTCCACAGTCTCTCATGCCATGTGCCACTTTCAGGTCTCCTCACACTGCTGGTGTGTTGAATTTTTTGACATAGGGTGCTGGCAGATTACGGGCCTCCCATTGCTGCTGCCAGGCCCCTAATCTGCCATAGGCCCCTATATACCGCCTCCTCATGCTGCTGCCAGGTCCAGAGTCTGTCATGGGTCCCTGTACGGCCTCCCATTGCTGCTGTCTCCATCGCCACACTCTGCCATGTGCCACTTTCAGGTCTCCTCACACTGCTGGTGTGTAGAATTTTTTGACATAGGGTGTTGGCAGATTACGGGCCTCCCATAGCTGCTGCCAGGCCCCTAATCTGCCATAGGCCCCTATATACCGCCTCCTCATGCTGCTGCCAGGTCCAGAGTCTGTCATGGGTCCCTGTACGGCCTCCCATTGCTGCTGTCTCCATCGCCACACTCTGCCATGTGCCACTTTCAGGTCTCCTCACACTGCTGGTGTGTAGAATTTTTTGACATAGGGTGCTGGCAGATTACGGGCCTCCCATAGCTGCTGCCAGGCCCCTAATCTGCCATAGGCCCCTATATACCGCCTCCTCATGCTGCTGCCAGGTCCAGAGTCTCTCATGGGTCCCTGTACGGCCTCCCATTGCTGCTGTCTCCATCGCCACACTCTGCCATGTGCCACTTTCAGGTCTCCTCACACACTGCTGGTGTGTTGAATTTTTTGACATAGGGTGCTGGCAGATTACGGGCCTCCCATAGCTGCTGCCAGGCCCCTAATCTGCCATAGGCCCCTATATACCGCCTCCTCATGCTGCTGCCAGGTCCAGAGTCTGTCATGGGTCCCTGTACGGCCTCCCATTGCTGCTGTCTCCATCGCCACACTCTGCCATGTGCCACTTTCAGGTCTCCTCACACTGCTGGTGTGTAGAATTTTTTGACATAGGGTGCTGGCAGATTACGGGCCTCCTATAGCTGCTGCCAGGCCCCTAATCTGCCATAGGCCCCTATATACCGCCTCCTCATGCTGCTGCCAGGTCCAGAGTCTCTCATGGGTCCCTGTACGGCCTCCCATTGCTGCTGTCTCCATCGCCACACTCTGCCATGTGCCACTTTCAGGTCTCCTCACACTGCTGGTGTGTTCAATTTTTTGACATAGGGTGCTGGCAGATTACGGGCCTCCCATAGCTGCTGCCAGGCCCCTAATCTGCCATGGGCCCCTATACCGCCTCTTCTTGCTGCTGCCAGGTCCACAGTCTCTCATGCCATGTGCCACTTTCAGGTCTCCTCACACTGCTGGTGTGTTGAATTTTTTGACATAGGGTGCTGGCAGATTACGGGCCTCCCATTGCTGCTGCCAGGCCCCTAATCTGCCATAGGCCCCTATATACCGCCTCCTCATGCTGCTGCCAGGTCCAGAGTCTGTCATGGGTCCCTGTACGGCCTCCCATTGCTGCTGTCTCCATCGCCACACTCTGCCATGTGCCACTTTCAGGTCTCCTCACACTGCTGGTGTGTAGAATTTTTTGACATAGGGTGTTGGCAGATTACGGGCCTCCCATAGCTGCTGCCAGGCCCCTAATCTGCCATTGGCCCCTATATACCGCCTCCTCATGCTGCTGCCAGGTCCAGAGTCTCTCATGGGTCCCTGTACGGCCTCCCATTGCTGCTGTCTCCATCGCCACACTCTGCCATGTGCCACTTTCAGGTCTCCTCACACACTGCTGGTGTGTTGAATTTTTTGACATAGGGTGCTGGCAGATTACGGGCCTCCCATAGCTGCTGCCAGGCCCCTAATCTGCCATAGGCCCCTATATACCGCCTCCTCATGCTGCTGCCAGGTCCAGAGTCTGTCATGGGTCCCTGTACGGCCTCCCATTGCTGCTGTCTCCATCGCCACACTCTGCCATGTGCCACTTTCAGGTCTCCTCACACTGCTGGTGTGTAGAATTTTTTGACATAGGGTGCTGGCAGATTACGGGCCTCCTATAGCTGCTGCCAGGCCCCTAATCTGCCATAGGCCCCTATATACCACCTCCTCATGCTGCTGCCAGGTCCAGAGTCTCTCATGGGTCCCTGTACGGCCTCCCATTGCTGCTGTCTCCATCGCCACACTCTGCCATGTGCCACTTTCAGGTCTCCTCACACTGCTGGTGTGTTCAATTTTTTGACATAGGGTGCTGGCAGATTACGGGCCTCCCATAGCTGCTGCCAGGCCCCTAATCTGCCATGGGCCCCTATACCGCCTCCTCATGCTGCTGCCAGGTCCAGAGTCTCTCATGGGTCCCTGTACGGCCTCCCATTGCTGCTGTCTCCATCGCCACACTCTGCCATGTGCCACTTTCAGGTCTCCTCACACTGCTGGTGGGTTCCATTTTTTGTCATAGGGTGCTGGCAGATTACGGGCCTCCCATAGCTGCTGCCAGGCCCCTAATCTGCCATGGGCCCCCGTACCGACTCCTCATGCTGCTGCCAGGCCCGTAATCTGTCATGGGCCCCTGTTGTCGCTTGTTGGCATATTCCGCTCGTTCAGATGCTCCTTCTCCTGCTACTCCTCTTCACGGATTCCGTCAGCAGTCTTTCTTGGAATCCGTTTCCAAGAGACAACAGTTTGCGAGCACGCACCAGACGGTGCAGAAACTGAACGTCCTCCTGTCCAAGTTGCTGCTGCCAGGCTCGTAATCTGTCATGCGCCCCTGTACCGCCTCCTCATGCTGCTGCCAGGTCCAGAGTGTGTCATGGGCCCCCGTACCAACTCCAAATGCTGCTGCCAGGCCCGTAATCTGTCATGGGCCCCTGTACCGCCTCCCCATGCTGCTGCCAGGTCCAGATTGTGTCATGGGTCCCTGTACGGCCTCCCATTGCTGCTGCCAGGCCCGTAATCTGCCATGGGCCCCCGTACCGACTCCTCATGCTGCTGCCAGGCCCGTAATCTGCCATGGGCCCCTGTACCGCCTCCTCATGCTGCTGCCAGGTCCAGAGTGTGTCGTGGGTCCCTGTACGGCCTCCCATTGCTGCTGTCTCTATCGCCACACTCTGCCATGTGCCACTTTCAGGTCTCCTCACACTGCTGGTGGTTTCCATTTTTGTCATAGGGTGCTGTATGGCCTCCCATTGCTGCTGCCTCCACCGCCACACTGTGGCTCCACACTCTGGTTTTGGCCCCGTGACTGCCCAAATGAGTGAAGTGTGCGGTGATTCTAAGATCGACGGCACTCATCTGCATGTCATACTGCCTGACAGTATTATTTCTCTTCCCCAGCAGACTACAAGGGCATTTAAATTAAAGGTACAGTGTTCAGCACTAATATTAAGTCTCTCTGAAGCCTAGAAACACCCTTTTTTAAGTTAAATTCACAGCGAATATATTCGACTCGAATCGAAATTTTTCCACGAATTCGCCGAATCAGTCGAATCGAATTTTTGAATACTTCGCTCATCTCTACTCACAAGCAGAAACGGCTGTATTGGGCAGAAAAATACATGAAAAATAATTTTCAAACAGTCCTGTTCACTGATGAGTTCCGTGCAACCCTGGATAGTCCAGATGGATGGAGTAGTGGATGGTTGGTGGACGGCCACCCTGTCCCAACAAGGCTGCGATGTCAGCAAGACGGTGGTGGAGTCATGTTTTGGGCCGGAATCATGGGAACAGAGCTGGTCGGCCCCTTTAGGGTCCCCGAAGGTGTAAAGATGACCTCTGCAAAGTATGTGTGGAGTTTATGACTGACCACTTTCTTCCCTGGTACAGAAGAAAGAACTATGCTTTTCGTAATAAAATCATCTTCATGCATGACAATGCACCATCTCATGCTGCAAAGAATATCTCTGCATCAATAGTTGCTATGGGGATAAAAGGAGAGAAAGTCATGGTGTGGCCTCCATCCTCCCCTGACCTCAATCCTATTGAGAGCCTTTGGAGCATCCTCAAGCAAAGGATCTATGAGGGTGGGAGCCAGTTTACATCCAAACAGCAGCTCTGGGAGGCTATTCTGACATCTTGCAAACAAATTCAAGCAGAAACTGTCCAAAAACTCACAAGTTCAATGGATGTAAGACTTGTGAAGCTGCTATCAAATAAGGGGTCCTATGTTACAATGTAACGTGACCTGTTAAAATGTTTAAAAAGTCAAAATGTTGTTAAAAGTTTGATTGAAATAGCTTTTGATTTCAGTAAATATGCTACAAACACAACAAATGACAATTTTCAGTTCTTTACAACCTATAAAGTGTTTTGAAACTTACTGTCCGTAATAATTTGGAACAGTGCATTGTAAGTTTTTTATGTTTAAAAAAAATCCTGTTATCATTAGGAGGTTTGTTCAATAAAATTTGAATTGTACTCTTAATAGTTAATAACATGAGAATTATGCTTACTGTTATTTACATCAATTATTTAGGTAAATGAGAAAAATATCATTTGCATAATAATTTGGAGCAGGGTGTAGTACACAGAGGCTGGACTTTGGAAGGATGTGGAAAACCACCACAGAGAGCCGCTGCTAATCTTTTGAAGGGCGTGAAATAATGAACCGAGGAACATAACTGCTTGACAGTTGAAGGGTATGAAAAGACACTTTCTTACACAACTGCTGCACTTCTAGAGGGTGTGGTATGCCACCACAGTACACAGCTGCTTGACTTATGAAAATGTTCTGGAAAGCCACTGCAGTTTATAACTGTTGGAAATCGGAAGGGCATGGGAAGTCACTATAGTGCACAACTGCTGAGCTACTAAAAGGCATGGGAAAGCACCGAAGTACACATCTGCTGGCCTTTGGTAGAGTATTCTAAGCCACTGCAGTACACAGCTGCTAAGCTATTGGAACCCATCACATTGCATAACTGATTGACATCTGTAGGTTATGGGAAGTGACCATCTACATAGCTGTTGAAATCAATTTTCTTTACTTTTTTTTATTTATGTCCAAGTTGTCAACAAGTGAGGTGAAAGACCAAAAAAAATGCAGTGCAGTTTGCTATTTTTCACTGTTTAGTAAATGACAGAAACGTGATTACATCCAATTTCTGAACCTTTTTGCTTTTCAGTGGCTTGAGACATGAAGCAGAACAATTTGATGCAGCCTTGTTTTATCTTACTTGAAATCGGTGTCACTGATTAAATTAAACTGGGAAGGAAGCTGTCAGGCAGGACGGCAAATTACAAACAGCTACTTCCCAAACCTTAAAAAGCTGTGTTTAAAGGTAAGCCTTTCAGCATACTTGAAAATTCCCCTTTGTATTGCAAATTGCTAAACAAGTTGGTGTTTTGAGACCACTTTATAATCATACTAAAAGAAGGATGCGTAATTAATTGCATGAATTAGTCACTATAGCACACATAACAAGGGCTGTGTCAAAACTGTAAACTGCAAAGCATACACATTAACCTGTATCTTTTGTAGCCTCAAAGTATTGTGTGAACCTGTCAGTTGTATTTGCTAAGGCATAAATCAACTCGGCAAAGAAAAAAAAATAACAGCAGCCATTTGAGGCCATGAGGCAGATGCTCTGGTATGTTCAATTTTCAAAATTAATAGGATGTCTGACCCAGTGTCTTCTTTTTGCAACCAAGACTGTGCTAAGTTCTACCAATTCTATCCCAAGAAATCCTATGGGCAAAGGCACACAACATAACACGAAATAACTAAGGTAGTATCAGAAGGTTAATAAACAAAGTGTGAGTGAAGCCATGTTAACATTATTTCAAAATTTCCCCTGCACACAAGCATAACTTCATCTTATGCAGTAAGCTAGGTTAAAGTAACTGTAAAGCTTCAGTTGGTAAAACAAGCAGGGCATAGTTGGTATAGTCTATGAATACTATGAGAGGTCTGAGTTTCCCAAGTTGTAGAAGTGATCCCTAAAATACCTCTTATTTGATAGTTTTCAAGTGACCTTGTGACAACATCCTGTGATTCTATCTTCTGAATATCCAAACCATTGGCTGGGTATTAACCCTAGGCTCCTGGAATTTGTGCAAAACCCACTGTAAGTGGAAAATGGTGGCTGATTGATGTCCCTAGCCACTTAAAATAACTTGCAGAAGTGGTAGGACTACAGTGTGAGAGCCACTTGAAAAGTATTTGGCAGGATGATGTACACTGCAAAGGGTAGTCTACAGGCAAGTTGTGCATTGTCATGGCTGTCGGTAGTTTTACAGTGGGAACAATCATGGAAGGGTGACATAAAAACAGCTTCTGCATTGTATAGTAGTGGGTGAGTGTTTTCATCCTACAATCGGAAGCTCTGTTTTCAGTAACATGGCTGAACAGATCTCCAGATATAACTTTAAAAATTAGTAAAGCTCTATAATATATGCAAACTCTAACAATGAACTTCTCTTATTTGTTTCATTTTGACCTGTTAAATCAATCTTTGAAAGAGTTTAAATATTTATGTTCTAAAATGCAAGGAAAAACCAGTTGCTTCTGCTGGAAATCTAGTGATCTTATAGGTTTATGCTTGATTGAGGCCCCATTCACACTTAAGAACATCCTTGATTCTGCCCATGATTTCAAAACCTTCTACTAAAATGACAAATCATGGAATTGCGCGTTCAGGTGCCATTCATTTTAATGGAACCTGAAAACATGGTGCGGTTCTGCCAAGTGATAAATTGTGCTGCAATTGTGGCAAACCTCATCATGTGAAGGATGTCAATCAAAAGAAGTTCAGGAACTTCTTTTGGGTGGCACGTGTCATGCAATGCTGTTTGCCAAGATTTATCAGGTGACAATCACAGCAGGAGTGCACTGCATTTTCAGGTGCCATTAACCACTTGCCCCCCCCCAGAGGATTTACCCCCCCCCCCCTTCCTAACCAGGCCATTTTTTGTGACATGGCACTGCGTTATTTTAACTGACAATCGAATGGTCATGCAACGCTGTACATAAATAAAATTTGTCATTTTTTCCCCACAAATAGAGCTTTCTGTCAGTGGTATTTGATTACCTCTGTGTTAGTATTGTTATAAACAAAAAAAGACCATCAATGTTTGAAAAAAAAACAATATTTTTTACTTTTTCTATAAAACATATCCAATACAAAAATTATAAAAAAAATTCTTCATAAATTTACGCCAAAATGTATTCTGCTATATGTCTTTGCTAAAAACAATTGTGTAAATTAATTGGTTTACATGAAACTTATAACATCTATAAATGGTGGTATATATACTGGAATTTTTTTATAATTTTTTTTTTATACTAGTAATGGCAACAATCAGCTACTTATAGCAGGATTGCGGGACAACGGCAGGCATTCTGACACTGGGTGGGAACTGACTAACTGCCACTGACATCTCCGGTGCCAATAATACAGGGATCAGTGCTTTTTAAAAAAACTGACACTGTACTAATGACACTGGGCAGGAAGGGGTTAACATCTCGGGTGATCAAAGGGTTAACTGTTTGTTGTGTTGTGCTTACACTGTGTGCTGTTTTACTAGGGAGGCATGCTGCTTTCTCTCTGCTGTGCAGAGAGAGAGAAAGCAGCATGTCCATGCTGACAGGAGAGAGATCTGTGTTGTTTACACACAGATCTTTCCCCTCTAAGCTTCAGCGACGATCACTGAGTACTGGCCGACAATCGCTGGTCGGGACCTGGTGATTGACATCCCCTGTAACCAATGGTGACGCGGGTAGAGTGGCGCATGCGCCCCCTACCTGGAGCTGAAAAATCACATATATACGTGATTTTGCACAGACCAGCCACCCTGTAGCAGTATATCTTCTATAGGGTAGTGGGCAAGTGGTTAAAATGACTGGTACCTAAACACATGGTTCTACGATTTGTCCTGTTATCAAAGCATTTAGAAATCTTGAGTAGAATTGCAAAGGAATTTTCTTCAAAGCTTAGTGAAAGAGATGAAGTTATACAGACTAGAAAAGTAGACAGCTATTTTTTTTTTAGAATTCCTTTCATATTATAGGGTATTCTTTGGAAAGTGAAATTTCATCACATTCACCAAGCTCTGAGGAAAATTCCCTTGCAAAGTGCAACCTCCTTTTCAAAGTTAACAGCCTACTTATCTTTGGAAAACCAACATCCCCCCTTCCTTTACTGCCCTGTTTTTCAGTTTAACATTGTTCCCAGTTCTCTTTGTGAACTATAGAACAGAGGAAAAGGGGAGGTATTCTTTAGTCCTGACACACTTCCTATCCAAGGGTGAAAATGCTGCTCCTCCATAGATACAGTACACTGAGTAAGCGTTGTCAGCCTAGGACAGGAGGTTTGGACTAGAGAAACATGGTCTTTTAAGGACACATATAGAAAACATTGTGGTAATGCGAAATTATTCCAATTAAAAATGACTGACTACTAGGACAGGAGGTATGTTAGTGGCAGGAGCACCAGGTGAAAAAGAGAAAACAAAAAAACCTGAAAAAAGAAAGCAGTCACCACATGTTAGGACTGGTAAGCTGCAATAGAGAGCGTTTTTTTTTTAGGTTTTAGATACACTTTAGTACAAAAAACTTTGAAATCTAGTGCAGGTGCATGTACAGACTTGTATTTAAATTTGGTATTTTCCTGTTGACCTATATTTTAACCTTTGCATAGTATATTGAACATTCTCTGCTCCTTAAGTAAATTAATTCCCATGATTATAGTAAATGTTTAATTAATCCAGACTAGTGGTAACCAATGAGTTATTGTTGGTTAACTACAATCCCATAAAAAAAAGTAGCGACATAAACATTAATAAGGAGAATATATCACAGATTAGTAATCTATCACAAACTAAATATTATCAAAGATCTTTGTAGACCAGAGATTATCAGATGGTTAATGTGGTCAAAAGGGTTTTGATGTTTGCTAGATACTGTACATAAAGAGTTACCAGTAAAGCCTTTTGATTGGATTTCCTGCCTTGTTATAAATCATGTTCACTGCAATTGGATACAGTTCCATTCCCACTGTGCTTTAAGGAGCAACATCTAATATATATGAGAAACACATGACTGGAATTCATGGTTCCTAATCTATTTCATTGGAACTGACAAATGTATGACAATCCAATGTTCCACTATAAACAGCAAATGGATATACTGTATATATTGTAAGAACAATGGCAACTATAACTAGATTTTTATCAAGAATGTCTTGGTACATTTTTCCATTCATCCTTCCTCAATGACATGAAGTTTGCCAGTACAATATACTGCAAAACAGCCCCACACCATGATGTTTCTACCTCAAAACTTCACTGTTGGTATGGTGTTTTGGGGGTGATGTGCACTTCCATTTGACCTCCAAACATGGTGTGTATTATGGCATCCAAAGAGTTAAATTTTGGTCTCATCTGACCAGACAATATTCTCCCAGTATTTCAAAGGCTTGACTAAATGTTGTGCGACAAATTTTAAATGAGCTTCAACATGCTTTTTCTTCAGCAAAGAGGTCTTGCTTGGGGAGCTTGCATACAGGCCATGGCAGTTGAGTGCATTACTTATTGTTTTCTTCATACCTGCTAATTCCAGGTCTTTCTGATGCTCTACAAGTGGTCCTTGGCTCTCCTATGTCAGAAATTTTGTGAGAAGCACCTGGACGTGGCCGCTTTATGGTGAAATTATGTTCTTTCCACTTCCAGATTATGGTCCCAACAGTGCTAAGTGGAACATTCAGAAGTTTAGAAATACTTCTGTAACCAATGCCATCAGTATGTTTTGCAACAATTAGGTTGTGAGGGTTTGAGAGAGCTCTTTGTTCTCCCAGAATGCACCCTCCCATGTGCCCCAGCGGTGCGCATGTGGCGCTGTCCGTGATTGCTGTGTTCTACAGACACAGCTAATCACATGATGAGGTAAAAGGCCTTTTACCACATGATCAGTCCAATACAGTTGTCAGTTATTGGCAGCACTTTTCTCATGCTGTCACAGTATGAGGAAAGTACTGCTGATAACCTGCAAATGTCACAGAGGACATCTGCACTGATCATCAGGTCATGGATCATCAGTGCCCTGATGATCAGTGGCCAGAAATTGTACCCAGCAGTGCCACCCATCAGTGCCCAGCATTGCTGCATATCAGTGTTGCATCATCAGTGCCTCCTCATCAATGCCCACCTGTGCCATCTCATCAGTGCCACCTCATCAGGGCAGCCCATCAGTGCCCATCAGTGCTGCATATCTGTGCCACCTCATCAGTGCCCATCAGTGCTACCTATCAGTGCCCATCAGTGCTGCCTCAGCAACACACATCAGTGAAGAAGAAAAATTACCTGTTTGCAAAATTTTATAATAGAAACAAAGAAAAACTTTTTTTAAAAAATGTTTTGCTCTTTTTTTGTTTATAGTGCAAAAAATAAAACACCCAGTGGCGAATAATTACCACCAAAATAAATCTTCATTTGTGTGGAAGAAATTATAAAAATTTCATATGGGTACAGTGTTGCATGACCGCACAATTGTCATTCAAAGTGTAAGAGCACTGAAAGCTGACAATTGGCTTAGGCAGGAAGGGGGTAAAAGTGCCCAGTAGGTAAGTGGTTAAGGTTGAACTATGGACAAAATCAAAAACAGCATATGTATATGTAAAGAATTGGCCCTTGTATATGAATGTGAGTTAGGGACCTTAGATTGTACACCCCTTGAGGGTTAGGGACTGATGTGAATGTACAATATATATGTAAAGCGCTGCGTAAATTGACAGCGCTATATAAGTACCTGAAATAAATAAAATAAAAATAAATAAAGAGATCTATTGCATTTACATTTTACCTTTATCAGGTTAAACAGTTACACAAACATGGCTATGTCCAGTGGAAAAAAAAGCCTTTGGAAGGTTTCCTTGTTGACTCTTGGTTGTGTATGGTCTATAGTACTTTTTCATGCCTAACGAAATAAACATTATCTGCAAACTTGTTTAAATGCAATGCTTAGTTTTTGGCTTACTTATTACAAAGAGGTTTGAACAATCTTGCTGCTTTGTTTTCTAGAAATCCCATTATAGAAGCAATTTGCAGAATTACTTATGTGCCAGAAGGTTTTGAAAACACCAATTTCTCCTGTACAATGAGTAATTAATTAGCTTCCCAAACTCTGAACAGGCACAAGCAATTGACATTCCTTCTGGATTTTGTAGAACTTCATATTTGGTTTACACTGAACCTAAGGCTAAGGCTGCTCTGGTACGGAACAATCTATTTGTATAATGTGATCATTATCAATTAGATCATTGTTAAGATCTTATAGATACAGCTGTTCAGCTTGCCCACATGGTGTAATGCAACTGTCTTAAACCATTTGACCTCTGGAAGATTTTACTTCCTTCATGACCAGGACATTTTTTGCTATTCAACACTGTGCTACTTTAACTGGTGATTGCTCGGTACACTGTACCCAAATAAAATGTATAACATTTTTTTCACACAAATAGAGCATTCTTTTGGTGGTATTTAATCACCACTTGGTTTTTATGTTTTGCTATATAAACAAAAAAAATCATGCTTTGTTTATCTATTGCAAAGTTTTATTGAGATTCTTCCTGTAACAGCACCTCCGTTTGCAAGTTGATAATATTTAATAATTTCTTTGCGAGTTGCAGCATTGTTGTTAGCCTCCCAAATTTATTTATTTCAGGTACTTATATAGTGCCATCAATGTACACAGTGCTGTACATTCATATCAGTCCCTAACCCTCAAGGGGTGTACAATCTAAGGTCCCTAACTCATATTCATATACAAGGGCCAATTTAGACAGGATCCAATTAACCTACCAGCCTGTCTTTGGAGTGTGGGAGGAAACCAGAGCACCCGGAGGAAACCCACACAGGCACAGGGAAAACATGCAAACTCCAGACAGGAGGTGCCATGGCTGGGATTCAAACCAATGACCTTATTACTGCCAGGCGGAAGTGGTAACCATTTAGCCACATGAGCTCCTTTAGTTGGATTGCTTATAGGATCGATCAGATAAGCTGCCAAATGGTGAAATGAAAAATCTCACATAGCGGGCTGACATATTATCATATTATTATATTATAATTTATGTTGTTTTTTATTTTACCAATAAATTATTCACAAACAGTGATCTAAGCAACCTGTATAACAGAGAGGCATGATGCCAAATGTACTGGAAATAGATTGTGACTTTACATAGATTTTAATGTTTTTTTTTTCCTTTTTAATGCATGAGTTTGATCTATTCATTTTGCAACTGAAGATGTAAACGCCTTGTCATTCTCCCCTGTTGTTACATGCAGTTTCCTGAATTATACATGTGGTTTTCTGTTCATTTAGCAAAGCGAATTGTCACTTAGCTTAGTGAATGTGGTGAAGCTATTTTGACTTCAATCATCTAATCATGTAAGCAAAAGGCTTGTTTTTTTATTTTTCCTGCACATGATTGGGCATTCAAAGTAATTACAACTTAACCTTGTTTACTAAGCTAAGTGAAAATTTAACTTAGCAAATGGAATATTCTTTACTCTTTTAGTAAATCAACCACACTGCGTTTCTATTTGGTGTTGTGAACTACACAAAATGTGGTTAATTTACGAAAGCAATAGAGAATTTTAGTTTGTAAAATAAATGTTCGCTTAACCAAATAAATAAGGGGATGCTGCATTCACTCCAATCTTTCAATTGTAAAATTCAGGTTTTTTTAAAACATTCTCTTGCAAATGGTTAAACTATGCGATTGTTCTCTACTTTTTTAGCACATAAACTCAAATAATTGGACCTAAGCTGAAAATTCCCTGTGGTGAGACTGGACGCTCTACTGTAAGAAACAGTGGTAGTGTGGATGTGGACTAAATATTGGTGGGCCAATATGATTAGTTCAAAGCAATCTATTTTTAAAATAGTTTTTCAATTCTGATCTTTAATTATTACTTTTTGTATGTCACACACATTTACAATCATTAGCTCTAACTGAAAAAAGATCTTTATGTTTTGACATCTTCTTTGCAAATTAACATTACTGGGGGAGGGAAAGTTTAATAAAAACCATGATCAACCATTCAGATAAAACACGCTAAATGAAATATTGCTAATTAGGTTAGGCAATATGTAGTCAGTGATCCTGACAAGAAGATAGTCAAGTCATTTTGGTGCTGACAAGTTAATTAAGGGTTTTACTTATTGCTGGAGTTAAGAATAGGATGAGGTAAGGGTACGGGTCATAGATTTGGGGGGAAGTGATTGTTAAGCTTCTTTAAAATAAAAAAGATTTTATACTTCCCTATTCCATACAATGGTATTGAACAGATAGGTCCCTTAACACCTCTTCTGGAGTCCCCTTATGGTGTTCTCTGGGGACTCTCCTTCCTCATCGGCTGAGCCATTGGCTCCCGCTGCTGTCAATCACATCCAGTGAGCCAATGATGAATGTGAGGGGGCAAGGCCGAACTGTGGTTCTGTGTGTGAATGGACATGCAAAGCAGTGGCTTCAGAGCAAGCCTGCATGAGTGCCTCCATAGCAAGCTGCTTACTCTGGGGGCACATGGCAGGAGGGAGAGGCCAGGAGCATTGGCAGGGGACCCGAGAAGAGGAGGATCAGGGCTGCTCTGTGAAAAAACACTGCACAGAGCAGGTAAGCATGACATGTTTGTTATATATATTTTTTTTATTTGTCTTTAACCTCCCTGGCGGTATTCCCGAGTGTAGCTCGGGGTAAAGTTTCTGTACCAAAAGCGGTAACCCTGAGCTACACTCGGGCTTACCATGCGGCGCTGCATAGGGAGTCCCTCCAGCACTTCCTTGTCCTTCGCTCCCACGATGTGTCCCCTGCAGAGTCCCCTGCCATCTCCTCCGGCTGATGCCGGCATCCGGCTTCTGTGTTCCGGTCCCTGTGACGTCGGGACATACGGGCGGCGGCGGGAAATTTTAAAATTTTAAAAAAATTTCATTCTTTTCAAAACAAATTTTACATAGTAAAACATTGCTGTTTCAAACCATTTCACATACATTTTGTCCCTAGTGCTTTGTCCTGTCCCCTGTCTGCATTTTGACTGTTCTTTCTGCCTGGAAACTTAGAAAAGTCCATGGCATCCAAGAAGCGTCCCTTTAGGTCAAAAGCAGTTTTAGACCAGCTAGAGAACAGTGATAGTAAATCAGAACCACTTGCAGAATTGAGTGATAATGATTCGTGGAGAAATTCGTCATCAGACACTGAAAACAATTTTGCGACTTTGCTCAGCGATGTGCGAACTTGGCGCTATATTTCAAATTTCAGTGTTTTTGGTTTGATTATATTATTGAATTAAATGTATTATTATTATATTATTATTTTTTATGATTATTTATTAAATTATAATTTATGATTTTGTGTTTAAAATTTTATCATATCCGGGATGTTTAATAGACTCTTGTTCGGACAGATTTCAGTGAGTTATTCCTAAATATTACAGCCTACAATAAAAAAACGACATATTTCCATGCAAAATAATGGTACCGCTTTCAGCACCAAAAATCTGAAATAATCATACCGCCAGGGAGGTTAATATTGAGTGCAGTGATCCACAAAATATATTTTGTTGCATTAATTAGATCTTTTTGAACCCCCGAAAATCTAAACTAAAATCACACGATGCATTTAGATTGTTAACCCATATGGTTTCATCTGTACACTTATATTTGAGGAAACTAGGATACTTTACTACTTAGCAACTACAGGTAACAACGTACACTATACTTTATGCAGTATATTGTTTTACTGTTGGGTCCCAAGAAATTCTCTGTATTTAAATGTTATAGTTATGTTATAGCAAGACATGTTTGTATTCATTACTGATTCTGTTCTTTCAGCTGCTCATATTTCACTGAGCATGTGCAGATATCTTATGAACTAAGTTGTATTCCTCTTAGGACGATGGGATAAAAATTGTATTGCTTGCTTATGACTGAGGATTGAGCCATGTAGGGCTTCCTTAGGGCAAAAATATGTTTACATTTATGAGATGCTCTTGTTATTTCCCACAGAAATAAAAAAATCTCTCTTTAGTGTACAGGAAATAAATATTTTATGTTCCTCACCCAATAGCCAGACTGGGAAGAGATTTAGGACTACAGAGACTTGATTATGGCATCTAAATTCTTTGAAATGAATCAAAGTTATATTAGAAATATATGTTTAATTCATGGTAAAATTGTTTTTTATTATTGTTTGGCTCTGATCATATTGGATTAATCACTGGCCCTCTTGAGGATTTACCCTCTTCCTGACCAGGCCATTTTTTGTGATATGATGCTGCGTTACTTTAACTGACAATTGCGCGGTCATGCATTGCTGCACCCACTTGAAATTTGCATCCTTTTTTCCCCACAAATAGAGCTTTCTTTCAGTAGTATTTGATTGCCTGTGTGTTTTTCATTTTTTGCGCTATAAACAAAAAAATACCAACAATTTTGAGAAAAAAAACTATATTTTTGGCTGTTTGTCCAGTAAAACAATAAAAAAAATCTAATTTCGTCATAAATGTAGGCCAAAATGTATTGTGCTATGTGTCTTTGCTAAAAAAAAAATCCCAATACGTGTAAATTAATTGGTTTACGTGAAAGTTATAGTGTTTACAAATGGTGGTATATATACTAAAATTTTTAATTTAATTAATTTTTTTACTGGTAATGGCATCAATCAGAGACTTATAGCGGGACTGCGAGACTGTGGAGCAGAGCCATACAAAGCAGTGTGCAGGACCTGACAGGGGAGAGATCTGTGTTGATGATGCACAGGTCTCTCCCTCGTCGAAGATACTTGGTGATCCAGGATGCTGGCGAGAAATCCCCGTCCAGGACCCAGTGATTGACAGCCGAGGCAGCGAATGGCGGCACGGGTAGAGCACCCTACCTGGAACTGCAAAATCATGTATATATATATATACATGATTTTGCGCACACATGCCACTCTGTAGCAGTATTTCTGCTATGGGGCGGTGCAGAATGATGTTGAACTATGAACATGATGCTGTCCATGGTGCTGAAAAAAATAAATTGGAGTTACCCTATATATAATTTCTTTAACAACGTCCCTGCCTCCTTATATTAGAACTACTGCTACAGGGCTGCACAAAATCATGCATATATACATGATCTGCATTTCCTAGTAGAGGACGAGTGCGCGCCACACTACCCACACCCCCTTTGGTGGCTAGGCATGTCAATCACTGGGTCCTGGCCAGAGATTCCCCGCCGGCACCTAGTAACACTGACAGGCGAGAGACCTTTGTGTAAACAACAACTCTCCTGCCAGCAAGCACATGCTGCTGTGTATTTCTCTGCACAGCAGAGAAATACACAGAAGTATGTTTCCCTAGTAAAACACACATAGCACATGATGTAAAACACAGCACACAGTTAACCCTTTGACCACCCCAGATGTTACCCCCTTCCTGACCAGTGTCATTAGTACAGTTTAGTGCTTTTTAAAAGCACTGATCACTGTATTATTGACACTGGAGATGTCAGTGGCAGTTAGTCAGTTCCCACCCAGTGTCAAAATGCCCACCGTAGTGCCGCAATCCTGCTATAAGTAGCTGATCGTTGTCATTATTAGTATTAGAGATGAGCGAATTTCTCAAAAATTCGATTCGGCTTATTCGGCGAATTCCAGTATGAAATTCGATTCAATGCGAATTAATTCGCTACGAATTTAACTTATTAAAAGGGTTTCTAGGCTTCAGAGAGCCTTTAAATTAGTGCAGAACACTGTAACTTTAATTTAAATGCCCTTGGAGATGAAAACAAATGGAAACAAATAGATACAATGTTTCAACCGCTGTATGGAGTGAGTGTCCCAGAACTGTCATAAATAGTCTATTTCTGACAGTTCTATGACATTCCCTCCATACAGCAGTTTCAACCGCTGTATGGAGTGAATGTCCCAGAACTGTCATAAATAGTCTATTTCTGACAGTTATGGGACATTCACTCCATACAGCGGTTGAAACATTGTATCTATTTTTTTCCATAAATGACATTCTGCAGATACACTTAGAGGAGCGCTGCAGATACACTTTTTGCCGGCTTGGAATTATTCTTATTTTCATCCTACTTCTTCTTCTTCTTCTTCATCCTCATCCTCTTCTTCTTCTTATGAGGATGAGGATGAAGAAGAAGAAGAAGAAGTAGGATGAAAATAAGATTAATTCCAAGCTGGCAAAAAGTGTATCTGCAGCGCTCCTCTAAGTGTATCTGCAGAATGTCATTTATGGAAACAAATAGATACAATGTTTCAACCGCTGTATGGAGTGAGTGTCCCAGAACTGTCATAAATAGTCTATTTCTGACAGTTCTATGACATTCCCTCCATACAGCGGTTTCAACCGCTGTATGGAGGGAATGTCATAGAACTGTCAGAAATAGACTATTTCTAACAGTTCTGGGACATTCCTTCCATACAGCGGTTGAAACATTGTATCTATTTGTTTCCATAAATGGATCCATTTATGGAAACAAATAGATACAATGTTTCAACCGCTGTATGGAAGGAATGTCCCAGAACTGTCAGAAATAGTCTATTTCTGACAGTTCTGGGACATTCCCTCCATACAGCGGTTTCCGGCAAAAAGTGTATGTGCAGAGTTCCTCCATTCTGCAGATACACTTAGAGGAGCTCTGCAGATACACTTAGAGGAGCTCTGCACATACACTTTTTGCCGGCTTGGAATTATTCTTATTTTCATCCTACTTCTTCTTCTTCTTCTTCATCCTCATCCTCTTCTTCTTCTTCTGAGGATGAGGATGAGGATGAAGAAGAAGAAGTAGGATGAAAATAAGATTAATTCCAAGCTGGCAAAAAGTGTATGTGCAGAGCTCCTCTAAGTGTATCTGCAGAGCTCCTCTAAGTGTATCTGCAGAATAGAGGAACTCTGCACATACACTTTTTGCCGGCTTGGAATTATTCTTATTTTCATCCTACTTCTTCTTCTTCTTCTTCTTCTTCTTCATCCTCATCCTCAGAAGAAGAGGATGAGGATGAGGATGAAGAAGAAGAAGAAGAAGAAGAAGTAGGATGAAAATAAGAATAATTCCAAGCCGGCAAAAAGTGTATGTGCAGAGTTCCTCTATTTCTGACAGTTCTCTGACAGCTTCTTCACATGTACAGCGGTTGAAACATCTGTATCCTAAATGGAAACTAATAGATACAATGTTTCAACCGCTAAACATGTGTTCCTTCTGTCAGAGAACTGTCAGAAATAGCGGAGCTCACTGCAGGGACACTTTTGCCGACTGATCGGGAAATATTCGATTCGCGCACCCGAAGTAGGCAAAATTTCGGATTCGACGCGAATCGAATATTTCCTGAAATTCGACTCGAATTCCGGTTCGCCTGGTTCGATTCGCTCATCTCTAATTAGTATAAAAAAAAAATTCCAGTATATATACCGCCATTTGTAGACACTATAACTTTCATATAAACCAATTAATTTACATGTATTGGGATTTTTTTTTAGCAAAGACATAGCAGAATACATTTTGGCCTAAATTTATGAAGAAATTAGATTTTTTACTGGATATGTTTTATAGCAAAAAGTCAAAAATATATATATATATTTTTTTCAAAATTGTCGGTCTTTTTTTGTTTATAGCGCAAAAATAAAAAACACACAGGTGATAGAATACCACCGAAAGAAAGCTCTATTTGTGGGAAAAAAAGGACATAAATTTCATTTATGTACAGCATTGCATGACCGCGCAATTGTTAATTAAAGTAACGCAACACCGTATTGCAAGTGGTTAATTAATTAATTCTGAGATCTAAACCATTTGCCTTTTCATGTAGGTTTTACTGTGGCTTTTGTATTATAGTATGATAATAAGGATTTTACTGATCTAATTTATTGTACTGAAAGAAAATAATTTGGGTAAACTAAAAGAGAGCTTTTTCAGGGAGAGAATAATTTAGTCCCTATTGTAAAGTTACTGTACAAGCTGTACAAGGATATTTTTTGCTACTTTCAAATATATTTACATGTTTGGGTTTTCCATAGTTCCATGACTATATTTCATTTATAGAGGAACACAAAGAGATTTGCAGCACACAGAGATTCTTTATTGCTTAATATCAGTCACAGCGACAGTTTGCAGCATTCCTGCCCCCTTTTCAAGCTCATTTCATGATAATAGTATTTCATTTATAGATTTGTGGGTTCTTCTTTCAGTCCCTGTATGTATATCTGTATTTCATAATGTTCATTTAACACTTTTGCTGGGTGACTGCTGAGATAGCATCGATTAAAGGATATTTCATCTAGCGTTTATAGCACATGAATAGTACAAAACTGCAGATGACTAGTGGTCTATGGACCACAGTTTCATATACATCGGGGTTGATTTGCTAAAAAAACATCAATAATGCAGTTTTTTATCCTTTAGAAATAATTTAGAACCCATTTACACTGTTTCATTGCATGTCCAGGTTCCTCCGTAACAAAAATAGTGTCTGCTCCTTTCTCTGCACTGCAGTGCAGCATGTTTTGAAAAATATGACATGTTTTAGTGCATTGGGAGGCCCATAGAAGTCAATTTCATTGAATCAAAAGTCATATAACATCTATTCTGATGCATTAGCAACAGGTTTTAACAAGACCTGGTCAATGGTTGTTAACTCTTTTCATTCCAAATCCTAAATTAAAAATGCATTGGAAAAACAAGTAATTGCATGTCAAGAAATTGCATGTTGACACATGACAATGCACCTGTCTAACACTACAAAATATTGCACCTTAACTCTCTCTCATAGATTTTTACATACATTTTTGGTACCTACATTTTGCCTAATATCCTTTGTATAATAAGACTGGGACAGGGAAGGGCAGAACTAGGGCCAATCAGGTATGTCCTGAGAATGACAATTTTGGCAGAGCTGCTGCCTATTCACTGTCAACTCACAGATTGGGCAACCATATAAATACAGAAAGGAGCACCAGACCAAACGCAGAAAAAAAGACTCTATGATCATTTGAATTTTAAAAAAAAAAGAGTCATATATAAAAGTAGACAACACATTTCTAGGGTGACACCACCTCCCTTCATCAATTCCTGAGCAGCAATGGAGACAGCCTCCATTGCAGCTCAGCAATTGTTGTCAAGTTATTTCTCCATGTGCAGAATTCAATACTGGCTTTAATATAGACCTGTGCAGTCACTGTTTTTTCTGAGTCCAACCAAGTTGTATTCTGTGTTGAGTCCTGACGAAGGGGGAGTAGTGTTGCCCCAAACCTCATTGGCTGTTTTTACATATGACATTTTTGCCAATTCCCAGTAGAACCAGGAGAATTCAGGCCATTTTGGATGCCAAAGGTGGTCCAACACCATATTGGGTAATGATTATGTTATTTCGCCACTGATTGCAAACAAGATTTGTTAACTTGTGCACACTAAAAAAAAAAATTTCCTAACAGATTCATTCAAGACCATGTTGCAAAAATGAATACACCCCAATGAAAGCAAAGCTAAATTTTAGACAACAAAATCCTAATTAACAAGAATTCAACTTCAGCTATTAGCGAGTCTAATTATTCATTAAACAGGTGTCCAGCAGACAGTTTATTATAAAAGAGCATTACTTAACAAAGAAAACCACTTCCCATTTCACGCTGTCAGCAATGGCACCACATGGAAAAAAATGTCACAAGGCCTGAGAAAGAAAAATTCCTTTACACAAGAAAGGTGAAGGTTACAAGAAGATCAGCAAAGCTTTAGCAATCAGTCAGAATATGGTAGCAAAAGGGATACAAAAATGTAACAAGGATTGAACTGCAACTGTCTCACAGAGACCTCCAGGCCATCCACAGAAGTTAACACCTCAACAAGAGCATCTTCTGATGAGAAGGGTTGAAGAAAATTGCCATGCAAGTCCAGTGAAGTTAGCTAAAGAAGTAGAAAGCCAAACTGAGGGGATTGTTTCCTGTGACACAATACAATGTAGAATGCAGAGTAATGGCATGCATGGGTGTCATCCACGAAGGAAGTCTTTCCTAAAGCCCATGCACAAAAGAGCCCACCTAGAATTTGCCAAGGCCGATACTGAAAAATAAGAAAACTACTGGTAGTCTGTACTCTGGAGTAAGGAGACCAAGATAAATGTTTTTGGAACTAATGGCTTCTAAACTGTATGGCGTCTCAAAGGTGAGGAATTAAAAAAATGAATGGTGCCTACAGTGAAACATGGTGGTGGCAGTGTCCTTCTGTGGGGCTGCATGAGTGCTGCTGGTGTCGGGGAGCTAAATTTCATTGATGGTATCATGAATTCACAGATGTACTGCTCTATATTGAAAGAGAAGATGCTCCAATATGACAATGATCCACAACACACATCTATGGGCACTGTTGCATTTTTGAAGAAGAACAGGGGGAAAGTGATTCAGTGGCAGAATATGTCTCCTGACCTGAACCCAATCAAACACCTCTGGGGAATTCTGAAGAGAAAGGTTGAATAGCACTCTTTGTGTTGAAATATATATATATATATATATATATATATATATATATATACATATATTCACACTGTATATAGTATATTAAAGTGCTACTAAACCCAGGACCCTGCATTCACTATATCCAGTATCTGACAGCACACACAACAATGCAATTATTTTAGTAAATATAAACTGCTAAATAACTTTTCTCATCAGCAGTTAGAGCAGTCTTGTGACTTCAGCTGAGAGCTGATTAAAGTTTGTAGGAGGAGTTTTCTTTCTGCTCTAGGAGGATGTGAAACCCCTGACCCTTTGTATGGACAGTGCTGATTGGTCCTGTGCTGATCACATGCACCTTCCCAAGAAAAAAAAAAAACCCTCTCTAGCAATACAAGAGCATGTGCTAAGGGTTCAGTGTGTGTCAGGTGGACATTTCAACAAGAGAAGGGGCAGAGAAGAAAGGATCAAACAGCCTTTTTACAAAATGCAGAGGATTAACCCCTTAGGTTCCAAAGTGCTTTACTGCATATACAGACTGATTTTACTGTTGTGGGTTTAGTAACACTTTGAGCACATGGTTTCAGTGTAAAACAGGTGTTTAATGACAAAATATGTATGTATTTCAAAAATATTCTATAGTAAGTCATGCAATAGTTGTGTGATTTAACTGGCTGTTGAAAAATAAATAAAAAGAACATTGGGTGCATAGTGACCAGTAATCACATTCTGAAGTTTTTTTTCCCAGGCAATACAATACATCTATCTCATCAATATGCAAAACATGATCAGTTTTGTTCATGTTTCTCCAGGTTGAATAAAGTGGCTCTTTATTTTTTTGGAGCAGCAGTAATACCCAGTCAATCTACAAAACAGACTTCATATCTAATAATAAAAAATTAGAAATGCACAAATGTACATTATATAAATTAAAACTATAAATAGAATCAAGTTATACAGCATTTGTATATAATGATGGTCTAACTTGTATTTACAAAGATTCAATAGCATAGTTAATTGGTAAGAAAGTTATATATGAAATAATAAATTGCCTTGTGTTTTTTCTGAAATAAATATTATTCATATTTTCTTGACATTCCTTGTTTCTTAAAATCTCATTTTAGAAACCATTTTGCAGAATCACTTATGTTACAGAAGTTTGAGCATAGCAATTGGTTGCATAATAAGCAATTAATTAGCTGTTTAAAGTCAGTATATGCAGAAATAATTGACACATTCTAAATATTATATTGGTTTAAAAATTATTTCATCATTAGCAAATTCTGCATGCCTTTCTGGCAAGGAATAAATAAAGGTTTGTATAAGATTTCTATTCCTAATGACTTATTTTACCAATATATATATATTTAGTTCTGGTGTCTTCATTTTAAATGTCTGCTATAATTTAACTTACAGTTTATCTCACAGGGAAAAAAATCTTGTTTCATACCACTTGTACTATCAGTTGTTTTGGATTTAAGACCCATTTCTTTAGTTGCTTTTAAATAACTGCTACATGACAAGTGGTACACTTGGCGGACTGTACGATTTTAGGTATTCACGTAGTATTCTCATAGAAATTTTTTTGTTTATAGCAACCAATCATAATCACTGAATTACTTTTAAAACCATGCAATAATATAGCTGATAAGTTGATTTTGGCAACTGGAAATTTTCATCCAAGCACATTTTTCATACAATAGCCCTTTTGAGTTTTGTCAGACATGATACTGAATCCTCCTTGAAAGGTTTTTTTTTTTATAGATTATGTGCTGGACACTCTGAAAGTGTATGTATAATCAAACTTTTTTGTTTTTATAGAGTAGGGAAGGGTTGTAATTGTCAGTTTGTTATTTTTTTCTTTTTTTAGTATGTGTTCCATTGAGAAGATTTCCTGAAACTTTCTATCCCAAAGACACAACAGAAAGTAAGGCCCCATTCACTCGGCTGTAAGAAAGTGCATTTACACCTGTTTTTTTATTACAGATCTGAATGCAGCTGCTTTGTTTTCAATAGAGGCATTCACAAAGGTGTATAAAAATGTGCTGCCTTCAGGTCCATAACACAGAATCCAAAAATCTGTATCTGAGAACATGTGTATATTCTCATACCAATAATAAGAACAGGAACATTTTTGTGCACTAAAAAAAACAGACGTATTTACTGATTGTTATGCAGGAATTTTTGTTCCCTGCTTTAAAATGGTTCTAAAGCCAAAAGTGTTTTACCATAATGCATTGCCTGCATTAAGTTGCAAAACATTTTACAGCTTATTGTCCTCCCCTATCTCCCTGTTTACCTGAGTCCTCAATTGATCTAGTGCTGTATGCAGCTGGATCTCTTCTCTCCTCTTCTCAGCTTCACACAGGGACTCAAGCTGCTGTCAATCAAGTGCTGTGAGAAGGAAGCAGGATGGAGGCTTACACTGTGCTGTGTGCTCACATAGCAAATGGCTTGCTACGGGGGCACACAGAGCAGAGGAAGAACCAAGATCGCTGGCGGGGGAGCCAAGAGGAGTAGGTTTGGGGCCACTCTGTGCAATATTATTGTACAAAGCAGGTGAGTATAACACATATTATTTTACTTTAAAAAAATCCTTTAATAACACTTTAACCACCTCCTGCCCATCATATAAGGAAATGACAGGTGGGCGTCAGTTCTCTCATTCTGGGAGGACGTCATAAGACGTCCTCTCACCCTAGCTGTGCATACGCGCCCCCGAGGGGGCGATCACAGTAAAGCGCTGATGACATAGGCTCTATGATGTGATCAGCTGTGTCCAATCACAGCTGATCACATGTAAATAGGAAATGCCAGTTATCGGTAGTCCTCTACTCATGCTGATAGCGCGAGAGGAGAGGAAAGCCGGTAATCAGCATTCTTCAGAGGGGACATCTACACAGATCATCAGGGCACTGATGATCAGTACCCTGATGATCAGTGTAGCCCCATCAGTGCCACCTGTCAATGCCCATCAATACCACATACCAGCGCTCATCAATGCACATCAATGCCACATATCAGTGCCCATCAGAGCTGCCTTTCAGTGCCAACCTTCAGTGCCAGTCAGTACCACCTATTAGTGCTGCCTATCAGTGCCATCAATCAGTGCTGCCCATCAGTGCCTGTCAGTGCTTCCCATCAATGCCTGTTAGTGCAGCTTATCGGTGTTCATAAGTACCACTTATCAGTGTAACCTAACAGTTCTAATCAGTGTGACCTGTCAGTGCCAGTCAGTGCTGCCTATCAGTGCTCTATTTCAGTGCCGCCTATCAATGCCATATATGAGTGCTACCTTTCAGTGCCCATCAGTAATGCCTGTCAATGCCCACCAGTGGTGAATGTCAATGCCCTTCAGTGCTGCCTATCAGTGTCCATCAGTGCAGCCTAACAATGCCCATCACTGCAGCCTCATTAGCGCACATCAGTGAAGGAGAAAAATTACTTATTTACTACATTTTATAACAGAAACTAAGAAAATACTTTTTTTTTTCAAAATTTTCAGTATTTTTTAGATTGTTTAGCAAACAATAAAAAACCCAGTGGTGATTAAATACCACCAAAAGAAAGCTCTATCTGTCTAAAAAAATGATAAAATTTACTTTGTGTACAGTGTTGCTCGACCGCACAATTGTCATTCAAAGTGTGAAAGCTGAAAACTGGCCTGGGCAGGAAGGGGGTAAAAGTGCCCAGTGGGCAAGTGGTAAATGATTAGGAAATGTTTTATGTCTTTGTTATGGCCATGTAAATGAGGCCTAGTAGGAAACATAGTTTCATAGTTGGTAAGGTTGGGTAAAGACAGCACTCCATCCAGTTCAACCTGTGGGGGTGTTTGTATGTCCAAAACTCACCAAACTGAGAGCAATTCCCGTTTTTCAAGGCTGGTAGTAGAACAACTGTCCTCATAGAGATTTACACTCACCTCTTGTTCAAGTTACAACTAAATTTTCCATCACTTTTTGCGACAATAGAGAATCTACTGTGTGGACAGCAATTCAAACTGGAAAGAGGTTCTACTTCTTCCCTACTCTATCCAAATGAGAAAAATGGCTATACCTTCACTTTAGTAGTAAAATTTTCCATTTCTAAGCTTTGTAAGGACTCTTGAAGTTTTGAAACTCTGGCAGGTTTTTTTCTTGTTTGGGTCCCCTTTATAAAGATTTCCACTGACTTCCTGTACTTCATATAATAACAGTAAGACAGTAAGTGACAGCAATCTCCTCAACAGGGACACACTAAGCCCTCATGCACACTGAACGTTTTTACAGTTGCTGTTTTTGGAGTTTGACTTTTTTTCTACAGTCAATAAACTCCCCAGCATGTTATCCTATGTGTTCATACACACATAGACTGTAATCAACGTTTTTTGGTTGTGATGTTTTTTGGCAGGAAAAAAAACCTCCAAAACTAGTGGGTTTCTAGAGTTTTTTAGCTGTAAAAATGCTTTAACACTGAAAAACACTGAAAAATGCGGTAAAATGCTGCACACTGGTATTTATGGACTTTTTTTTACCAAAAAAAAATCCGCTAAAAACCGCAAACGCGGAAAAACTCAGGAAAACACTACTAGTCGCAGCAAAGCGCCACTAAACGCTAATGAAAAAACGCTAAAAAAAGCTGAAAAACTCAAGTTTTTAACATAATTTTGAGGTTACCATCGTTATCAAAACATCAGGTATGCATGAGGGGTAAAACATGACAGAAGTTCAATTTCTTTAATATTCTACTTCACTTGCTGTATAATCTACAAACAAATGTGTTTTTAATTCTATATGTGTCTCCTTTACTTTTTGTTTTAATTGCCATCATTAATGTAACAGTAAGTGAGAAATGATAATTTCTCGCAGGTACACAAACAGAAAAATAATGTGAATAAGGGTCCATTTTTTTTCAATGCAATCTAAAACAAAGGACGATATTTTATTTATTGCAGGTACTTATATAGTGCTGTCAGTTTACACAGCGCTTCACATACATATTGTACATTCGCATCAGTCCCTAACCCTCAAGGAGTGTACACTCTAAGATCTCTCACTTACATTCATACACATATTAGGGCCAATTTAGACAGGATCCAATTAACCTACCAGCATGTCTTTGGAGTGTGGGAGTACCCAGAGGAAACCCATGCGGGCATGTACAGGGAGAATATGCACACTCTAGGCAGGTGTTGCGGTGGCTGGGATTAGAACCAACAACCCTAGTACTGCCAGGTGGAAGTGCTAACCTTTGAGCCACTTTGCTGCCCATTTCAGCTCTAGATCCACTTTAAATTAAAAAATCTATTAACTCTTACAACTGCATGTTCTTGTGTGAAAACAACTGTATTATCCAAATAGTTGTGGTGATAGAAAAGCTCATTTACTTTCCACCCTTCATTAAATTTGAGTTTTATGGGCTTTATTGATCACATTGAACTGCATTTTCATTCACTGTGATCTCAATCCACATACAAAAGATGTTGTTTTATTCTGTTCTTGAGCTGAAAGAAACTGGATTAAGCTGAACATATTATACATAGATTGAAATTTGGTCAATTCAGCAGGAGCTGGCCAAATGTTCTATGTATGGGCACTGTGGTTGTACAGAAGTCAATCAACTTCTGTACAACCGCCCTGTCTGATTTTCCCTGCTTGATCCGCACCACAGGCTTTCCACGGCAGCACTGATCAGAGTATTCTTATGGCGGGGAAGTATCCCCACTGTCAGAATACAATAGCTCAGTAAGAGGATTCCCCATCCACATTGAGTGTGTGGATGGAGGAATCGAGTCAGTTTTTTTGTCCAGTCCACTGGTTGAATGAAACAACTGACTGATGTATGGGCTGCCTTAGTCCTTCCTGGAGTCTTGTGCAATGTGGGGCTAAGGCACAGAAAACATGTTATTGGTGTGTGTGTGCAGAGAGATTTGGCTACTAAAATCAAAATGAATAAAATAATTAAACCAAATAAAAGTCAATTAAAAAAACTTTGCTTTTTTTGATAGAATGTAGATAGATGATAAAATGTTTTTTAAGAGAATGCCAGGAACATCATGCTGGTCATCAGTAAGATCATGCCAGCTGTAAAGCTCATACTCATTACCATGCACACATCATGGCTTGCATATGAACATATGGGCATGTTCACCAAATGGGCTATTTAAACCTGAGCATAGGATCATAGGATAATTTTTGCTTCACCTTGTTATTTAATCTGGTTTCATCTGACCTGCTTCTGGATTATCTTTGTCTGTTTATGCTTGCTGTTCATTTGTTACTGTCTTCAACTTGGACTGCTGTCCAAAACTCTGTCTATCAAACTGGTACCTCCCTGATTGTATGTTGCCAACCTCTGTTTATTCCTGACCTCCATTCTACCTATGATTTTGTACCGTCCTGCTCGGCTGTTACGAAACCTGATTTGTGACCCAACTCCGCTCATAAGTATACTAGGTGTATTGTGGGCATACTGAAAGCTGTACACCTAATCATCGAATACCAGCGCTCCCAAGTTTCAGTCTTCAGTATCTGCCCCCTGCCACTTGTGCTCTCCCATTACCCTTGCAGACCCTGTCTCAACTTCCCTCATTATATTGGGATCCTGATATACTGTAGGTAGGTGACATAGAATTAACAATTCAGGCATAGAACTATTTTTTTTGTGCATTCCAAACATGAATTGACTGAAACACCCAGTCATGATTTGGTTGGTTTCAGAAACACGTTGGCGTTCATTGAAAGATTACACCTCAACTGACCAAGCTACAGTAAAACATTGGCAGTCATTTTGGTGTATCTTTGTATAAAAGGGTGTATATACACTGTATTGTCATTTGATTGTATATATGTCAGTAATTGGATACAATTTTATCAAACTAAATACTTTTACAAATAAAGATTGACATTTGCTTTTAGACGATACACTCTATTTTTCTGCCTACAGTATAAAGTCCTATGGGGGATATAGATAAGATGCATTCAAATTTGTAAAAAGGGGGAACAGATCTAAACATTGTGATGACCCCAGATGATTGGGAACAAAATCGAAAAGCAAACTCTACCTGATCCATAAATATGTACTCAATGGAAGGTTCTTATAAAGTACTATGGTAAAGATGTTATTATTATTCTTATTCTTATTATACAGGATTTATATGGCGCCAACAGTTTGCTCAGCGCTTTACAATATAAAGGGAGACAATACAGAAACAATACAGTTCAATACAAGAGGGGAGCTAACAAGAGGGAGGGGATGGTGGACTAAAAGGTAATAAGATGTTATCCCACTTTGCTCCAGGTTACCCTAACACTTGCTTCTGGGGTTGCCAAGCTGCAAGAAATATAACTCATATATGGTGGCCTTGCCCCAAACCAGCCTAATTTTGGGTTAATACTTTTGATTTCAACTTTACTCAATACCCTTATTTCTCCTGCCAATAAAATTGCACTGTTCCATGGAACTTTGAAACCTAAAAAAGGCAAGACAAACCACTCACCTTCTTACTATTAGCTACCAAACATTCCATTCCATACCACAGCCATTAAAACAGCCTAATGTTCACTTGATGTTAAATCCAGAATGGATAACTTTATGGTGAATGAGAGACTTTTCTGTGTTCTTGCAGACTGTAAGGAAAATTTTCCACACATATGGTTTTCTAGGATTGCTGAACTGAACCCGAAGCTGGAATTGACATAATCATTATAACTAATATGACTTGCTTATTATCCCACCCCAGCACATAATGCCTTAGATAAATACCCAAAAGGGCATACTGTATGTCCACACTTGGATACCAGCCACTACCCCTCCCCTCTTCTGCTGTCCCCTTTCTACACCCTCTTTTTCACTCCTATTGCTTAAATCCATCAGGCATAGAATTACCCTGACTATAGCAATCCTGAAACACATCAGCTGACTTACATCATACTACCCTCCAACCACCTTTAGGGACATAAAAGTATACTGGATGGCGACAATATCTAAGCCACCACTACTCAATTAATTTCTTAACCGCTTTCTGACCGCCCTATAGCAGATATATTGCTGCAGGGCAGGACTGGTGCACAAAATCAGGTATATATACATGATTTTGCATTTCCGGGTAGGCGGTTTGTGTGCAAGGCTGCCGCTGTCAATTACCGAATTCCGGCTGGTGATTACTCGCCGAAACCTGGTGATTGCCAAGCATCTCCAATGGGGAGGAGAACTGTTTTGTAAACAAAACAGTTCTCCTCCCTGTCAGCTCGTGCACACTGCTTTGGATGGATGTGACACCAAGTCAGTTCCCCCCAGTGTCAGAATGGCTGCCGCAGTCCCGCTATAAGTCGCTGATCGCCTCCATTACTAGTAAAAAAAATTAAATAAATTCCAGAGTCTATACCGCCATTTGTAAAAGCTATAACTTTCATGTACACCAATTAATTTTATACATATTGGGATTTTTTTTAGCAAAGACATATAGCAGAATACATTTTGGCCTAAATTTATGACAAAGTTTGATTTTTTAAATTTTTTTACTGGACACGCTTAATAGCAAAAAGTCAAAAATATTGTTTTTTTTCTCAAAATTGTCGGTCTTCTTTTTTATAGCGCAAAAAATAAAAAATGCACAAGCGATCAAATACCACAAAAGAAAGCTCTATTCGTGGGAAAAAAGGACGTAAATTTAATTTGGGTGCAGTGTTGCATGACCGCGCAATTTTCAGTTAAATTTATGCAGCGCCGTAAAGCAAAAAATGGCTTGGTCAGGAAAATCCTCAGGAGGGTAAGTGGTTAATGGGACATTTGTACTTATGCTTAGTACAAGGGGTCTCCATGCATCTTAACACAATACTTTTGACACCTTCATTGTATCACTGTTGTTTTCTCATTTCAATAGGACAGACATTGTTCAAATTGTTACAATTGATAATGAAGAACTGCCTGCAAAGTACAGACAGAACTAATTACATCAAACACAGCTGCCCAGCCCTCACATAAAGAGAACTACCTATGATGTATCCTTATTGGACTATAGCATCTAAAAACAGGTAAGCTGCAATTTTTATTGTAATTTAGTCATGCAATGTGACTAAATGCAATGGGGACATGTAAAAATATATAAAGTAGGTGTTATCCCAATTTGGCTGCAAAAGTGAAAATACCTATACATAAGTGAACTTGATAGTTTATACATTTGGCAGCAGTTATTGCTTGATGTATAAGGCTAGGTTCACATGTGCTGGTGGTGCCACTGCGGATTCGCACAAAACTCCGTGCAGCCGCACCACCGACACAGAAGAATGTGGACCTACGGGCGGGTGCCATTAGGTTCCTGTGCGGGCTGCGGTTTCCAAAGAAGTGCTGGGACTTATTCCCTGCGTGTCCCGGGGCACAGGAGTCCATTCAAATGAATGAGCTCTTGTGCCTTTGCAAAATGTGGCCCGCAGAAACGCAGATTTGTGAACTAAGGGTAAAGGAATGGGCTCCTGAGCTTTCAACCTTTCATCTTCATCCTGGCTTCACTACCTCCCCTCACCACCAAGTCATTCTAGGATATCAGACAGCAAAAGCAGTTTCTATATTTCCATTATAACAGTTTAGTTTAATGTTATATTATTTTGTCAAATGTAGTGCTGCTACAGAAAAATTACATCTGATTGTAAAAGGTTACAGAACTCTTCACATTGTCTTATTTTAAAAGTCATCATCTAGCGCTGTGAACATGTTATACATTAATCTTCTTCTACATATATTCTTAACGTACAAAGTTTAATTCAAAAACATGATTAGATGGGCTTTATATGAATGCTTCTAAACTTGACAACAGAACAGTCTGTACTATTGTTATCAATGCCTCATTCATTAGATCAAAATACATTAAAAAATAGGGAAGGTGTTTACTTATTTGTACTTTGATACCCACGAGGGTAGGACAAGAACAAAAAATTTCAAAAGAACCAAATTTACTAAGCCGTGTTCCATATTAAATTACATTTAAATGGAATCAAATTCTAGAAACAAAGAACACTGAGATAAAATGGAAGTGCTTCAAGGACATATAAAAGAACAAATTTTAAATCTGGGTGGCTAAATACTAGAGGAAAAGGACATATTTATGTGAAAAACTGTCCTTTAAAAAATATAAGACTGAAGGATCACAGTCAGCATTCTAACATTACAAGGAATGCAATATGAAATGTACAGGTGAGAACAGGACAGCTAAAATAGACCACGTAGACACATAAGGTAAACACATAACAGAGGAGAGTAAAAAAAAAATCCCCCCACAAGTTTAAAATATATTAACAGTTAAAAGGCGCGGTCAGGGCATATTGACCCCATAAAGGATGATCAAGTGACAGGGTGAAGGCAACTGTTTTTAATACATTCTTCTCCTCAGTTTTTACAAAGGAAAAGGAAGGGTATAATAATAATAATAAAAAAAATAAAGTATTGATAGTAAAGGTACATGGGCTGTATTCTTGTGGTTAACAGAAGCCATTGTTCAAAAAAAAAATGTAATATGTATAAATCACCAGGACCAGATGGCTTACACCCCAGAGTCCCAAGGATATTAAATCTTAGGCCCCTTAAATAGGGCTACTCAATGAAGTTGGACGAGAAGTAGTTTAACCTAAACCACTTGCCTACTGGGCACTTATACCCCCTTTGTGCCCAGGCCAATTTTCAGCTTTCAGTGCTGTTGCACTGAATGACAATTCGGCGGTCATGCAACATTGTACCCATATTACATTTTTTTTCATTTTTTTTCACACACATAAAGCTTTCTTTTGGTGGTATTTAATCACCACTGTTTTTTTTTTATTTTTTGCACTATAAACAAAAAAAGAGAAAACATTTAAAAAAAAAGTTTCTTTGTTTCTATTATAACATTTTGCAAACAGGTAATTTTTCTCCTTTACCGATGTGCGTTGATGAGGCTACACTGATGGGCACTGATACACAGCACTGTTAGGCACTGATAAGGTGACATGGATAGGCAGCACTTTTGGCCACTGATAGGCTGAACTGATGAGGTGGCACTGATGAGGAGGCACTGATGCTGCTGCACTGATAGGCAGCAATGATGGTCACTGATAGGCGGCACTGATGGTCACTTATAGGTGGCACTGATGGGCACTGATAGGCGGCACTGATGGCACTGATGGGTGACACTGATGGTCGACACTGACGGGTGCCTAGACTGACGGCACTGACTGACAGCACTGAGTGGCAGCACTGACCAATGGCACTGACTGGCGGCATTGCTGGGCACTGATGGGCAGCACTGATGGGTGGCACTGCTGGGGGGCACTGATGGGTGGCACTGCTGGGCACTGGTCTGGTGGGTGGCACTGGTGGGTGGCACTGCTGGGCAGCACTGCAGGGCAGTACTGTCACAGTGTGAGGAAAGTGCTGCCAATAACCGGCAATTGCATTTACTCCATGATCTGTTGTGTCATTGGACAGAGCTGATCATGCGGTAAAAGGCCACTGTGATTGGCCTTTTACCTCATCATGTGATCAGCTGTGTCTCAGCTAGGACTATTAGCTAGCTATTATGGAAATCGCCGGGTGCACGCCACTGGGGACATGTGAGAGGGTGCATTCTGGGAGGACATCATATGACTCCCTCCCAGAACTGGATAAATGTGCTGTAGCCATCATTCGGCTATAGCGTGGTTACCAAGTGGTAAAATTGCATAATGGGTTCTTTACTGTTTAGATCCACAGTTGGTGGTGTCAGTGGGGGTTCAGATACATTCAAAAACTTTTAGATGTGTTCCTTAATGAATGCAATGCACAGGAATATGGGAAATGGTAGTGACATAAATGCGTGAACATGCACAAACACACACACTGAACTGGATAGACTGGTGTCTATTTCACCTTACCAATTATGTAACAACATGACTATGTAACTGTATAAACTACATGAGATGGTTAATGCCAAAAAGTGTAAAAAAAAGTACCATTAATCCATTACACTATACATGACTTATTTCATGTTATATTCATGTCATACATTCTGTAAACATGATGGAAAAATAATACTGGCTCATTCTATAATAAATGATCATAATCGATATTTAACCTCTTCACGGCGGTCGAACGCAAAGCCTCCTAGCATCTGGGCCTTCACACAGAGCGGCCGCACATTTTCATGCAATTAAGAAAAACATATGTGCTGAGAGCACGTGCCCAGCGCGCTCCCAGCACACATGTCCGGTACTCATGGAAAGGTCCCAATCTCTTTTTTCGATTGGGACCTTTCCCGATCATGTGAAAGCCGTGGCGGCGAATCACGGCGGTCACATGACCTTAAAACCCAGCCCCGCTTCCCGGCTTCTGAAACCCTTAAAGGGCCAGGAGGCGCCGGCGCCAAGGGGTTAAACATGTCAGATTTCCTATCATTTTCAGTTCGAGAGACAATAGTCACAAGGATAAACAGAGTGGACTCTACTAACAATGGTGCGGTGTGTTTGCTTCAACTTCAACTCTTCAACTTTACTTTAGGGTCAGATTTAGAACTCCCTGGATGAAAGCAACCCAACCAGAGCCAGTGAGCTCAATTATTAATTTGGACAACACATGAATTGAATAGTACATGATCCAGCTTCTCATATAAAAAAAATCAGCAATAGAAACCTGACATGGGTTCTAAAACTTTCCTAAAACAATTAACATAATTAGAAACATTTTTGAAAATGTCAAAATCCACTGCATGACATTGTTGGCTCCAAGTAAGGGGAGGAGGCACATGATCTGTCCTTACACATTCCATTTAACCTGCCTGACAGGTATACAGTAAATGAGACTTGAAGCCAATAATTTTGATCGGTCAGTGATTTTTATCTATTGAGACTTACAGGGGTTGATTTAGTAAAGGCAAATAGGCCGTTCACTGTGCACTGTGCTGTTTACAAGGGAAAATTCACTTTGCAAGGGAATGTACCCCAGAGCTTAGTGAATGTGGTGAAGCTCTGCTGACTTCCATCATCCGACCATGTGGAAGCAAAAATGCTGTTTTTTTTTTTACTTGAACATGATTGGGTATTCTTTGCAAAGTGAAATTCTACCATATTTTCTAAGCTCTGGGGGAAATGTGTTTACAAAGAGAACAGCCTATTTACCTTTAGTAAATCAACCCCATATTCCCAATTTAGTTTTAAATAAAGATTCATGACATGAAACTTGCCTGAAATAGCAATATGAATGAACTGTATCCTCAGGTGCATGCAAACATCTATGAATGCCCCTGAAGCCCCAATATCCAAGGTGATCTATGCACCTCTCAAATTCAGCAGTAAAAACCAAGCACTGAACCTCCTGCCCCTACAGTTTACTATTAGTCCTTTAATGTGACAAATGGCACCAATAATGAACTGCAATCTGTAGAAAGGGATGGGGCAGAGGGTATGTCAAGACACCTGTGTCTGAAGTGTATTCATTTTGTTGGTTTTAGTAGTTTCACATAAGCAAAGGTGTATTTTAAAATGTTTAAAGTTGATGTTAAAAATTACAAATAGGGCAATATGGCTTTTTGCACATATTGGTTGCATTTTTTTTTTTTATTTAATGGTTTAATCTACTTCTTTTAGTTTGATGAATTTACACTGCCATTATTAGAGTATCCTGACCATGTCATGGGCATAAAAAGGTGCTCCTTTACCATAGCTAAAGTAATGCAAATTGTACAATGAATAATTACTTGAGCTCATAAACCTGTGCTGTGCCCATGCAGGCTATAGGCCTTATCACTAGCTCATAGTCACCTTCCCTGTGCTCTCCAGCCTCTCTGTTCAGTTGCTAGAAAATAACTATACCTAGTAGTTACAACACTGGTTGTCATATGGGGGCAGGGGTAGAGTCTTGCATAGGTTTTATTGCCAAAGTTTAATTGAACAAGCTGAAGTTAGAAGCTGATTGTCTACCATTCACAGCTGCACCAGATTGTGAATGCACCAGTTTTAGTAAATCCCCCCCTGTGAAATGGGCATATTCCCCCAACTTGCAAAGAATCTATTTCACGTGAGATTGCAATTTAAAATTAGAAAATGCAAAACTTTCAAAACCCTTTCAGCCCTTTCCGCATACATGAAAACTATGTTTAAAAAGTTATATGTTAGCAAATAAAAGCTACTCTACATTCGATCTTATAGATGAAATGTCTATAGAAGTATGGTTGCTGCAATTTTGACCTTTCTTAAAATACTTTGTCAATACATTCTGTCTCTAGCCCAGAACAGACTTGGGTTTGACCTCATTTGCTGCATAGTTATTCTGGGCCAGAGACACACATAGTATTAAAGCCAGAGGATCAACATAACAGTTAGGCAACTATTATTTCCAGAAGGAGATCAGAAATGGAAGCACCCATGTTTCCCCTAAAAAATATTATGTGTGACAATATCAAATACATTCAAAGTCAGATTTATTTTTTCAGTTTTGGATAGAATAGGATGCATTTGGGTTTTATTTCATACTGCGTCCCAGCTGGAGAGATTCACCCTTTCTATTTGTCTTGGTGACCATTGTTACTGGAATGGAAAATAATGGGAAATCCAACATTTTACAGTTCACACTGGAACAGGAGGTGAGGGGAAATGGTCCAATGGGGACATCTATTCTAGCAACAGCTCTTAAATGTAATTGTATCTTTCTATCTTGATAGGAAATGAAGAACAGTCCTCCATATGAGAAATTATAAAATCTGAAAGGTATTCTAACATTACCATACTCTGTAAACAGAAAAAAAAGTTGTGGCCCAAGATACAATTGAAATAAAGTTACAGTACTGAGCCTAGAACATTGTAAGGGAATGATATACTTTTGTTAGAATTTGTAATATGTATGAAAGATATTATAATTCATATAGCACAATTAAAATATTTACTCTTAGTACAAGTCTCCAAGTTACCTTGGTAATAAAATTATTTTCTTTCATATTGGTGTTTTAAATATCTAGTTAAAAAAATAACAAGTGCAATGCCAGCAGAACAATGCAAAAGACCACTGATATGAAGAAAAAAGTTGGACTGAATAAAATGCATCTTATATGATATCAGGCTTAAAGCTGAACTTCAGGAATGATATTTTCTGCCTTCTTGCATTGGGCCAGCTTGTCATGATGTAAGTATGCATATTTGATGTCCACAGGGCCACTGGAAATGCTGTAAATTACTGTAGTAGTCTGTGCTACATACAGTGAGATCCATGCTCTTCCAGGTTCTATGTGAGTAGCTTCCCCTCTGCACACTGAGCACAGGGAGTCGCTCACTTGGCACCCCCACCATTCACAGATGACCTTATATTATTCCTGTTAATACAACCCATGGAATCTCTAACTTGGACAAGTTGGGTATCATAAGGTCATAATTGTATTTCCTCTACCTTGTCCAGTAAGAAACCACCTTGCATTAACTGGAACAAAGCAAGGCAATCTGAATAGTGGAGGTGTTGAGTGAGCGATTCTCTGCGCAAAGGGGAAGATGAAAAGGAAATTACTCCCAGAGCACATAAAACCACTGCTCTCACTGTATGTAGCCCAATCAGAGACTGCCATGTATTTATTGAAAAAAAAATACATGAGAGGTGGAAGTGCTGAGTGTGCACATTCTACACACAGACCACAAAGGGTTGCTAGCTCGGCCCCTCCAGCTGTCATAGAAATGCAAATTTGTTCCTACTTTCCTTATTCTCTGATTGAATGAGATAGAGATTGTGAGGTCACCACATTCTGCTTCATTCAATCAGAGAATGCCTTGCATTCACTGAAAAAAAAATGTTTTCCATGAATTACGTTCTATATATGAATGGTGTTCTATAAATGGATGAGGTGCTAAGTAAGAAACACACTGTGGTCAGTGTGTAGAGTGGAAACTGCTTGCACAGAAATTGGAAGATCATGGGTTACTATATGTAGCATGGACTACTACAGTGATTTACATCATCCCCAGATATCAGGTATGCATACTGACCTTGAGCCAAGATGACCCAATGTAAAATTATGATAATATAATTCCTGGAGATCAGCTTAAAGTGTTACTAAACCCCAGACCCTGCATACTATATCTGGTCTCCCACAGTACACAGAACATGGAAGTGTAATTATTTTAGTAAATATAAACTGCTAAATACCTTTTCTCATCAGCAGTTACAGCAGTCTTGTGAATTCAGTGGAGCAATGTTGAAAGCTTGTAGGAGGAGTTTTCTCTAGGAGGATGGAAATCCCCTGACCTCTGTTTGGACAGTGCTGATTGGCCCTGTGCTGATCACATGGACTCTCCCAAGAAAAAAAAAAAACCTCTTTAGCAATACACACTAAACTGAGCATGTGCAGAAGGGCACTGTTCAGTCTGTGTTATCAGCATGGGCATTTGAACAAGAGGAGGGGCAGAGAAGAAAAGATCAAAAAGCCTTTTTACACAATGCGGAGGATTAACCCCTTAGGTTCCCTTAGGTTCCACAGTGAGTATAACAAGCACGCTTTACTGCATATACAGACTGATTTTACTGTTGTGGGTTTAGTAACACTTTAAGAGCTGATTCACACATGTGCGGTGTGGATTGAAGCTCAGGGTTCACAGCTAATCGATACAGAGGTTGAACAGCAGTTCACGTCAGGTTTACATCAGGTTCAGGACAGGATTAGCTCAGGATCTTAGCCTGTTCACACATATGCAGTTTAGAAATGGTTCTCATAGAGTTCAATAGCCTGTAATCTACATCTGAACCAGACCGCAATGCTCTGAAATTGTACACGACTCTTTACTGAATCCGTACTGAACCCGCACCACCAGTGCACCAGACATATGGGAACAAACACCATAGGAAGCAATGTGTTTTCACATGTCATGCGGCATGGATGCTGTTTAAACCACATCTAATCCGCATATATGTGAACGGGATTTAAGAATGTTCAAAGAATATCTCTCCACCTATAATGGTTTAGGATAATTTAATTTTTTGTTTTAGTATACATTTTGCACTGATAATTTATATTTGTATGTATAAAGGATTTTTTTTTTATAAAAACAAAAAGAAATTAACACAGGGTACAACCATAACATAGGAGACTGTCTCTCTGCAGTAGTCTGACATGCCTCTCTTTGAGACAGAGTTAGAGCTAGGATGCTTTAGGAGAGCTGCAGCAAAGTCTTCAACTGGCCATATACTGGTAGAATTTATTTAACAATTTTCAGTTGTAGAAAATTAGTTTTATTTTCAAATCATTAGTGGCGTAAAATTGACTTTCATTTATGCAGCAATGAAAAAATTTGAAGGAGCACAATGGGAAATTCTTTCAAATGAAAGTTTCTGGCAATGTATGTGGTTTTCGTTCAGTATAGTCTATTCATTCCAAGATCGAATGTTAAAATCAAATGAGATTGCATTGATTGTACCGGTAATTTGTTTTATGAAAATCTCTTAATGTATTGTCAGCTTTACTGTTTAGTTTACTATAAGCACTGATGCATCTTGAATGGAATTAAGTTATTTAATAACCTAACCCCTGATATTTCTCAAATACTTGATTGGGTGCATTGACACCAAAAGATGCCACCAAAGTGCTGCTCTACCATGCACTGGAAGAAATGCCCTTGATATTTTCACTTTAAGCCATAGCTTTTCTCTTTCATCATACCAACAGTTTTTCTGAAATATTATTCCAATACTTACAAAGTAAAAAGCTAAAAAACTACTTTCTGATTCATGAATTGTAGTTTATTGAAGCTTCACCTATCAGTAAAACATTCCTTTTTCAGCAAAGAGACTTAAATTATGTTTTGTGATTCCATGGGTTTGATTTCAGCCAGATTGCTCCTTTGAAGGCTTTTCTTATATTTCGAGCAAACATTTCCCTGTGCGCTAGGTTTATTGTTCTGTTCCACTATGCTCCCCTAAGAAATAGCCTGTCATTTAAGAGAGCTTTAGTTAATTTGCTGTATTCTAGAGTGACAATATTGGTGAGAGAAACAAGGAAGGTGAACAAATTCCCCGCAGCTACAATTTATACCTCTAAATGAAATTACAAATCAGCAGTCCAGAAACTTACATTAGCTAAAATTTAGTCTGCGTCTCATGATGAACACCCTGCAGCAGGGAAATAAAATTTTATATTGATTCATTCTTTCCCACAAAACACATCATTTTATAGGAGGTATAGGCAATCCACACGAACTTGAAGCATTGCCAGCTTTATTAAGCAGAACGTTTTCTAATCTAATAACATTATAACCCATTATGTAACTTACGTACATATATGAAGACCTGTTCCAGTTACTGGCTGTTTCTATTTTTTTCTGTCTTCACAGAATTAAATTTACAATACAGTTTTTTAATCCAGAGATGTGAATGGATCAACTGGTTTACAATGAAAACATGCTTGGTTTTTTTAATAAGGAGGGAAATGAGAAAGAAAAAGTTCAGAGTATTGAACCAGCCAGTTCAGATTTTTACTTACTGCAGATAGACCAGTAATAAAAGATATTGTGACATTGAACTTCAAATATTACTCCTTGTGACACAAGCCTTCTTGTTAACAGGATCAATTCTGATTGTCATAAAGAAGAATTGAAGGTATGGATATTTTTTTATAGTTACATTGGTCCACCTTGGACCAATGTAACTATACATATACCAAACCTGTTGGATCAGTCTAGAAGATAGAAACCACTGTAGCAGGCACTGCTACTACAGTGATATCCACTAACTTCTGGGTCCCATGCTGAGCAACTGCTCTGCAGCATTCAGAACACAGTACGTTGCCTAATTGGTATTGGTGCCATGCATAGAACATTTTTTATTTTCTTAATTGCAAAGCATTCTGTTAGTGGACAAGGTGGCAAGTATGACATTATCACCCCACCTCTCCACCTCATCCAATCAGAGAAAGTTTTGCATTTATTGGGAAAATGCAAACTGATCTCTGAATGTCACCATGCTGCATAGATTACCTCCTGTGTTCACAATGCAGCAGGTTAACCACTCAGCATGGGTTCCAAGCTGGACCAATGTAAATATGCAAAAACTTCCAAACCTAGAATTCTCCTTTAATGATGAACTTCAGAAAAATACACAGAAAATTAAATACCTCTCAAAGGATTTTTAGTTTTGTTTATTCATTTCTTACAAAGCTTTGCCATGCAAAACATTACTGTTTGGGAGAGTAGAAGACATGATTTCTCCAAGCTGCAGTGCAGTGGCACTTAAAGGTTTTGTCCCAACCACAGCCTGTGACTAGACAATTAAAAAAAAAAAGGAGAAGACCAGGGGCAGACTGACAACTCATGGGGCCCCCGGGCAATAGGGGATCACAGGGCCCCTGTGTCCTTGCCCAAACTCAAAAAAGCCTATGAAAAAGGTACCAGGGGCATGTCATAGGGCCCCCTACTGACCCTTGGGCAATGCCCCGAGTTTCCAAATCATCAGTCCGCCCCTGGAGAAGACTGAGTAGATCAACTTTCAGTCACTATGCTCTCTTCACCTATCAGCATGTTCCTTGTGAGCACATAAGCACTGCAGGACAGCTGATTGGTTCCTTGTGCTGCTTTTTGAAGCAGCATAAACATATTTTAGTGAATACAAAGCTGTATTAATTTGTGTCTTTAATATCTGCCTGGAATTTAGTCTTATTACTATCTCTGGTGCAAAAAATTTGAAAAGTTATAAAGATTGTCAGCTTTGCTGTCAAGTAAATAAATGCAGCCACATTCTTTTGATCTCCTGCGATGTTACAAATGCATAGTCCCTCAGACGGTGGGTAGTTGCAATGCTGGAGCAAAATGCAAATTGTACGTTTGCCTGTTGAATTGAAATAGAAATGACACTTAGCACAACAGGAGTCTATCTTCCACTTTCCTACACAGTAACCAATGTCACATTGGTTAAGTTCCTACTTAGCTACAGCAACATCACTCTCCCACCTTCTCTTTCCTTATCCTTCTCCCACCTGTTTCTTCATGTTAAGGTTTTACATGGGTGGATTGCTCATTTACTTCACTGCTATTTGGTTGTTGCAGATGGAAAGGAAGCTCTTTCCTGGGTTAGAGAAGATGCTAATGAGAAGATGCTAATGAAACGGAGTGGCTGGCCAATGTCACATTAATTTGCAAATATGTAATCAAAATGTTGCAAATCAGAAATAGAAAACAGATACCCCACAACAGGCTCCTGGTGGATATGACACTCAAAATAACAGCGATACAAGCCAATGTGCTAACTAGAGATGAGCGAATTATTCAAAAATTCGATTCGGCTGATTCGCCGAATTTGCGGGAGAAATTCGATTCAATGCGAATTTATTCGCCGCGAATTTAACTTATTAAAAGGGTTTCTAGGCTTCAGAGAGCCTTTATATTAGTGCAGAACACTGTACCTTTAATTTAAATGCCCTTGGAGTCTGCTGGGGAAGAGAAATAATACTGTCAGTCAGTATGACATGCAGATGAGTGCCGTCGATCTTAGAATCACCGCACACTTCACTCATTTGGGCAGTCACGGGGCACGACGAAGAAGAAGAAGAAGAAGAAGAAGAATGAAAAGAAGAATGAAAAGAAGAAGAATGAAAAGAAGAAGAAGAAGAATGAAAAGAAGAATGAAAAGAAGAAGAAGAAGAAGAATGAAAAGAAGAAGAAGAAGAATGAAAAGAAGAATGAGAAGAAGAATGAAAAGAAGAATGAAAAGAAGAATGAGAAGAATGAAAAGAAGAATGAAAAGAAGAAGAAGAAGAATGAAAAGAAGAATGAGAAGAAGAATGAAAAGAAGAATGAAAAGAAGAATGAAAAGAAGAAGAAGAGAATGAAAAGAAGAAGAAGAAGAATGAAAAGAAGAATGAAAAGAAGAAGAAGAAGAATGAAAAGAAGAAGAAGAAGAATGAAAAGAAGAATGAAAAGAAGAAGAAGAAGAATGAAAAGAAGAAGAAGAAGAATGAAAAGAAGAAGAAGAAGAATGAAAAGAAGAATGAAAAGAAGAATGAAAAGAAGAAGAAGAAGAATGAAAAGAAGAAGAAGAAGAATGAAAAGAAGAAGAAGAAGAATGAAAAGAAGAATGAAAAGAAGAAGAAGAAGAATGAAAAGAAGAAGAAGAAGAATGAAAAGAAGAAGAAGAATGAAAAGAAGAAGAAGAATGAAAAGAAGAAGAATTAAAGTACAGCAAAAAGTGTATCTGCAGAGAGCTCTGCTATTTCTGACAGTTCTCTGACAGTTCCTTCACATTTACAGCGGTTGAAACATTGTATCTATTTATTTCCGAATAAAAACATCTGTATCCTAAATGGAAACAAATAGATACAATGTTTCAACCGCTGTAAATGAACTGTCAGAACTGTCAGAAATAGCGGAGCTCTCTGCAGTGACACTTTTGCCGGCTGATCGGGAAAAATTCGATTCGTGCACCCGAAGTTTGCTAAAATTCGGATTCGATGCAAATCGAATTTTTCCTGATATTCGAAACGAATTCCACTTCGCCAGGTTTGATTCGCTCATCTCTAGTGCTAACCACTGAGCATTTTATTGACAGAAAATATGGAAAATAAATTCGGGAAGACATATTTCACTGTAAACACACACTTACAATGAAAACTACAAACTGCTGATGTTATAGGATTTCCAGACCCAAAAATAAATATTCAATATATTGCAGCTTTCTACATTTTTTTTTGCCTAAGAACATTTTCAGCAAGTACAGAAAACACCTGTTAATCTTACAAAATACACAGTGTTGTCACTTTTTGGTGAGCCACACTGAAAACACAATGTTATCTTCCTTCTGTGACTACTAAGCCTTCCGCCCCCTATGTCATGCAGATGAAAAAAGGGAGAAATGTTTGAAACCCAGTGTGGGTTCCATTAATGGATCCTTCCATAGATAAAATGTGAGCATAGCCAACTTAGGACAGAAAGTGTGTTTTTTTGCAGAATTACCAAGTGAAAATACTGGTGAAAAATTAAAAAGTAAAAGCACCCACTACATCTAAGAGCTGTTAATCTGCAATAAATAACATTTTTGGTTTTTTTCGGGTTCCAATTCACTTTCATTCAGAGTCAAAATGAAAAGGGCATAGGAAAGCTCAAACCAGTTCTACTCTCCAGTGAATAGTCAGGTTGACAGCCAGACCCTCTACTAATACTAATTTGTCATTTAGTCATTTGGAGCACAAACATGAAATAGTTGTACTCTGAGTTCAAGTGCTTTGCGTCCCACTTGGCTTTGTGTATTCTGGAAACATAGGCTAGTGTTTGATCTGAGCACTGTTATGCCTGAGGACATGGGTCAGAGGAAAAAGAAATGACACAGCCTGGCATGCAATATTCAATTTAGAAGTGTAGATGTTATGGGGCATAGAAATTTTAATTCTGGGAATAATATAGTTTAAAGACAGGAGACCAAAAACAAGCCATCTGTGCTAGTTTCTGAAGCTGCAAGGGGAACATGGAAAAGAATAACACTGTGAATCATAATACGTATCTTGGTAAAATATATTGTTTTATAAGGTTCTCCTGGTTGTATTTCATGCTCCTTTAAAGTGATAGTTGACTGCAGTAGGTTTATTTCTTGCCTTTAGCTAGAACAGACTGTTCTGGAGCACCGTTATAGATGTTTGTTTACTTGCCTATTTAGGTTAGGTGTTAAGTTAGGTGTAATTTTCAAAGAAAGAGGAAAAGTCTAGATTATACCATGGGTAATTATATGAGTAGATATGTTTCAACTGCAAATGCCAATATACGAGGGTTCTTCAAAATGTTTCCACATTTTTTAAACATATATATGTATAAAACACGCGGAAACTCTTTGAAGACCCCTCGTAGATCTATATTCTTAAACTGTTAGCAACTTATACAAAAAAATAAACAATATCAATGCCCACATTTCCATCATGATAGGTTTATTTAAAGGTGCTATGCCTGACCATAGATGCATATATTTTTTTGTTCAGCCTGGGGGCAGAAAGAAAGAAATCTAAAAATTTCCCCTATCCATTCTAAACAGTGGGGATGGGTCTTCCCTCTGGCTAGTATACAACTTGGAGAATAACACATTGGTAGCATTATTAAAAAAAAATGATCTTTTTTACATCTACAGTATGTCTAAAAAGCATTAAAAAATTCACACTTTTTTTATTTTATTCTTGTACTTTTGAAATTTACATCTTTTGCACCTATGATGGTGGACCCAACTAAAAAATCATGAAGAATAATTTGTATGTAGAGCAAATATAGAACATTGAATTACAGCAAATAAAATACTAATCATCCATTTAGACATGCTTGTCATGGATTTGAGCTGAGGGAAAAATTAGTTTGTAAATATTTACACAGCTGGTCAACCCAAAGTAATATATTCATTAACAGAAGAGCCTGGTGGGCTTAGTTAGCCACTGAGACACAAGAAATGCCCATAGAAGGGGCACAGAGATTACTCTAGAAGACACTCATAGGGACAGATGTAAAAAATTGGAAAAAGTTTATTATAATATTGTATCAAAATTTAAATACAAATGTATGAGAAAACTAATTCAAAATCACCAGTGTAAATACCAAGCCTTGAAAGGCTTAAGACTCATGTATACACACATAAAAATGTAATAGTAGATTTTTATGTGCGCATACACGTAGATTTTTATGTGTGTATACATGTGTCTTAAGCCTATAAAGGCTTGTTATTTACACTGGTGATTTTGAATGAGTTTTCTCATACATTTTTATTTAACTTTTGATACAATATTGTAATAAACTTTTTCCAATTTTTTACATCATTCCCTATTAATGTCTTCTATCGTAACCCCTGTGCCCCTTCTATAGGGATTCCTTGTGTTGTAGTAGTTTAAGGGTTATGAATACAACACCTACTAATGGGTGGAGGTTGACTGATATCACTATTTTGAATTAATTATCCTCATATTTCTCTTTAGTTATTTCATTAGCCACTGGATTATCTTGGGATTTATAACAGTAAGATCTCCTTGTTATATTATCTGGCTCTGTTAATGTTCATTAGGTAGTTTTGGGTGTGTTTCAGCACCTTCTATTCTATTATATATACTACAAAACCAACATGGAGAGTGGGGCACCCTCATTAGGGTCATAGCAGGCGTGAAGAATTAGGATCTCAAGAGTAGAGCTCTCATTACCAAAATTTGAAGCATTCAGTTTTGTTTGAACCGACTCTAGAACTGTTTGCTGATCAAACCAGAACTACTACAGATAGGCAAGCCATACATTATGCAGTTTTTTTTCTCTCAGCCACAAGTTGAAGGAAAGAAAATTGCTCAATTTCTCCATCAATACACTCAGTGCTGATGGGAGAATCTCTCCCGGGGAGCTATTGCATTCAGACAGTGCGAGGTTTCCCAGCCATCAGAATACAATAGTCACTGTTTGCAACTATAGCTGTCAGCAGTGATCGGATATAAAAAAGCCCAGGAGGCTGATTTCCTGAAGTCGGTCTATGGATTGAAATCAGTACAACCAGCCTGCCCATAGACAGAATGAAATTTGTCCTGTTCCGGCTGAACCGGATGAATTTCAACCTATCTATGACCCACTTTATGCAGTTAGTATAACTACTTTTTTTAAGCCATCCTGGACACTTTTTACACTTGTAATTAGGAGTTAACCAAGTGATTACAGCATTGTTATAATATAAGAAGAGAGCTTTGTACTACTAGAGCTCATGAAATCGTGTAATCAGTAACCGTTTAATAAAAATGTGTACATTTCCTATATATCTACCAAAAACCCCAAAGAGTTTTCTCTAAAGGATAGGATGGTGAGGAAGATTACTTTCCACATTACGAATGTCGCTGCCTCATGTACTATGTCACGTGACATCAGTAATTTCTGAACAAATTAAAATTTGGATCACTTATACACTGATAAACTGCCAGATCGATCCAAACCAAGGTTTGGACCCAATTTCAGCTGTTCAGAAGTTCAGCTGTGTACATTGTACAGAATCAACATTTTGAAGACAGGTTCAGTGCATTCTTAAGTATTTTTTACATTGCTGCTCCCTGCCAAGTGGAATTGGAAAAGAAAACATTTTTTGCTTTGGAGCATGTTCCTTAGGACAGCGCCCAGCCCTCTATGCCATTTGTTTGACAACTCCTTCCTTATTAGCCTATAAATGGCAGCCAACAGCCAATAGCTTGAGATTCAGCCTAATGTGAGTCCCGGTTATCTGCTTGGAATCTAGGTTGAGGTAAACTCGAACCTAATCACTATTTCCAGCACTAGGGGTATAGATAGAAACCTAGATCCCAGACGACCTGCACAAATGGTGTGTTTGTCCCTGTAACTAGACAATATTATGTTTTGGTATTAAAGTGCTACAGTACTTTCTATTCCAATAGCAAGGGAACATTGCATTTGCATTATCTACAGCATCACCTGATTCAAATTTGCCAATTCTTAGAAGAACTAAGGGGAGGAGATGAGGAGAAATGTGTGTTCTTTTTTAAGGGGAATATAAAGAATAATTTTAAGTATAACTGTTGGAAGAGATAAAAAAACTATTAATCTAGTCATTGAATTCATTCAAAAGTCTTACATTTGTATTTAAACAGTACTTCAATCTGTCTTGTAATAGTGCCCAGTATTCTAGTTGGTTAAAAAGGCTAAAATTACAGCTTTTATTTTTTCTAGTCTAGTCAAATGCAGCTCGTCAATTGCCAGATATTTCATATAGAAAGATACCTTTCCAAAAACAATTATTAAGCTATGCTTACTTGAACAATATTATACAAGTGAGAGGGCAGAATATTGCAGTCATCAAAAACTATCATCCATACATATCTTTTATGTCTGAAGTAAACGCGAATGTAATGGTGTGGAAAACACTAATACCACAAAACACAGATGCAATCTTAAGAGAATGTTATTATATTATGATAATGAGGCTCAAAGAACAGATAATAATAAAAGTTCAGAAGCTTAGCCTGAAGCCTGAAGCCTGAAGCCAGAAGCTCGACCTCCTACAAGAGCTGCCCTTCAGCATTCCTATCAATGGGGAAACTTCAATCCCTGTAACTGCTCTTGGAGCAAAGAAAGAAGTTCAGTTAATAGCAGCTTCAAAGCTGTACATATGCACCTACCAAGCATTACAGGTATGAGGGGAGCATGCACATCATTCCTTTCTCATGTGGCAGTGTTTGCTGATTTTTAATGTGGTTTTTTGGATCCCAAGGTATAGGATTTAGATGATAGCAGCTTGCTCTATTTAAGTAACTCTGTGGAGCGCAGGAGGATATTTATATAACTTTTTGCTGATTGGTTACTCACATACCCAGTGCTATCACATACTTTAGTGGTAGAAAGAGAAATATCAGTCCTGTGTAAGCTCCAATTATCTAACTTTCCCTAATTTTCAGTGGCCAAATGCAGCAGTGTGGGATGGAAAGGAAGGCAAGTATGTAAAACTAGTTTGGTTGTCATTAGAGTGAACCTGTCTTTTCCTGCATAGGCAAAGCACAGATACCTGTCTAGTGCTCCTGATCCATCACAGCTGCTGGTCTCATTCTGGCATCTTGGTTTTGGCTATGATGCACTCCACCTGCAAGGTGCTCAATGTGGCCAGTCTCTGGGTAGAGACCAAACCTGATTTAAGTCTGCCAAGCCTGCAGTCTATTTCTTTTGATATTGTGTGTGTAACACATGCTGAAAGCAATGTCTGTTTGGATTCCCTTGTTGATGATCTAAGCTCGAATATTGAGTACTCTCTGAACTTTGCCTGCCTTTTGACTAAAATGATGTGTATAAGTCCTGGGGGCAACCAAGTACCGGTAGGCCTGCTTGCCTTATGGGAAAGGAGGCTGCTATATGTAAAGAACACAGAAACCAGCTATAGTGTCTAACCCCTACTTTGGGGGTAAGTGTGACACCTTTAATATTTTCTTTTCACTTGCCTTGAGTCATTAATGCAGAAAATAGGACACCTTGTATTTACAGAAGAAAATACCATGTGAACCGTGCATAAATTAAGTGCATTAAATTTGACAATACATGAGTAATATTGCTTCACATATTCAAAGTGAATAATTGTAACATTCAGTCCCAATATGGAAAAATAAAGTGCCCAGGTGTTAAATACTAATTGGCGAACTTCGTGCAAAAAATGACAGATGCTCCTCTGTGCTCAATTGGTGCCCCACATGGAAGTGCACTCACCGTTAGCCGTGGACCACCTATCTCTAGGTTGGTCTTAAGTGCCTGGGTAGGGACTAGCCCAATGTGTGATGGTAAGAATGGGACCAATATTCATTCCTGGGAATCATGCGATCTGGCTGATAGTAACCAATAGGATGATGACCAGCGTGGATATAAAGGACAGTGTAGTTTCAAATGAGCCTTTTGGTTATCATCCTATTGGTCCCTAACCAGACGCTGAAGGCCAACCTAGAGATAGGTGATCCACGGCTAACGGTGAGTACACATCCATGTGGGGCACAAATTGAGCACAGAGGTGCACCTGTCATTTTTTGCACGAAGTTCACCAATTAGTATTCAACACCTGGGCACTTTATTTTTCTGTATTGGGACTGAATGTTACAATTATTCACTTTGTATATGCGAAGCAATATTACTGATGTATTGTCAAATTGAATGTACTTAATTTATGTGCGGTTCACATGGTATTTTGTTTGTTTTTGTGTTATTGGTTCACAAATTAAGACTGCAGCGTATACTTATCAAAGTTGCATGAATATCTATTCCTAAGTGCAACAGCACTATATCTTATAATATTTACAGAAGGCCAACATTGACTGCCTAAGTATTCTTTGCATGATGAATTTCCTTCAGTTTTATTAGTTTAAGTGATGTCATGGTTACTTGAGCAATTGGATGTCACAAAAAACTTATAGCAGATTTAGAACTGTGATTTGGCTATATTTTATCATAAAGTTAAAGACTACGCAGAGTTCCTATCTGCCTAGAGTTAGTAGCTTCCAGATTCACTCTGCTAGCATTCCACTAACTGTTACGTGGGAAAGTGGTGAAGGTGCTTTCAGAAAATTGGACTACAGTGGCTTACTTGACCTGTAAAGCGGGCACCAGAAGCTTGCCTCTCCTGAGAGTAGCAGAAGGGAATTTACCCTTTCTTCATACCTCCCAGGAACGGAGAAGATTAACGTGGACCAGAGTCAGAGTTTTGTAGATCATGGAGAATGAGGCCTTGATTCAAAATTGTTGTGGAAAAAGCCTGGGCAACACCAGACATGAATCTGATGGTGTCCACAATGAACTTCCAGCTTCCCCCTACTTCTCCTAATTCGGGACCCGCAAACCTTGGGCCAAGATGTCCTTTCCGGGCCGTGGAGGTTTCGCCTAGTGCACATCTTTCCTCCAATTACTCTAATTGTAAAGGGTTCTCCAGAAGATGCGACCTGAAGTGGGGGCAATAATAGCCCTGCTCTTTTGGCCAAGCTGGCCTTGGTTTTCCCTTGTATAGAGGATAAGGCTAGAACAACCAATTTCACTAACAGTTTGTTTGGATCTCCTGGTTCATAACGGGGTGTTCCATCTGAATCACACAAGTCAGAAATTTACGGCTTGGAAGTTGAGAAGTAGTTTCTAAGACATCTGGAGCTGTCAAAAGGCATAGTTGACACTTTGTTGCAAGTTAGGAAAAAGTAAACTATTTCGACCTTCCTTTGGTTATAGAAAGCCTTTCTTTTGGGGCTCTTTCTATCAAAAATTGGAATGCTTCGGGGGCGCATGCGCGACCAGGGATGATGGTGGACGCTGCTTGCTGAGCTCCGCTCATCCCCGGCCAAATAGTGACTCACCCGCTCCGCTCCACGGCGATCCCGCCGCTTCGGGTGAGTCACATAGTCAAAGCACCCGGCACGGCATTAAGGGGAGGTGTCCATGGGGAAAATAGGGCGCTGGAAGCCCCCCTCCCCGCGCCCACAGGACCCGCGGCCCTCGCCGCTTCGGCGGTTTCTCTCTAGGCCGCAATCCCCGGCCTCAAGTTGTGACAGGAGTCCGAGGAGCGATCCCGGACCCCCAGTGGCAGCAGAAGGTACTGCACCTTGCTCCAAATCAGAGCAACTGACAGCCTCTGCTCTGATTCCTCCTCATATGGAGGATTCTGACTCACAAGCCACAGAAGGAGGGGACATGGACCACCCTACACCAGGGTATCTTCCAGCCCCCAGCCAAAATTCTCAGCAGGCTACATCATCTGCACTCACAGTCTCCGCATTGGACGATAAGCTGCAGGTCTTTTTGCGCAACATTACCGCCTCTATTGCCGCTGAAGTTGGTAAATTGGCTATAGATCTCAGAGGGGAAATAACCCAAATTGGAGACCGCACGGATAAATTGGAAAACAAATTTGATGAATTGGTGCAATACGTTCATGTCCTTGAGGAAGATAACGCATATCTGAAACACTCCATGTCCCAGATGCAGCTCCAACAAGAGGACCTGGAAAACAGGGAACGGCGCCAAAATATCCGTATTCGCGGTATGTCCGAATCTATCACTGACGCACAACTACACCGCCACCTACTGTCCTTCTTCACCGCAACTGCACCAAAGGTTCCAGAGACAGATTGGCGAATGGATAGGGCTCATCGCTCTCTGGGCCCTAAACCTGTTGAGGGCACCAGACCACGAGACGTTATAGTACGCTTACACTACTTTCAAAGTAAAGAAGCCTTACTATTAGCGGCTCGACAAACATCTTCTTTGGAATTCAAAGGTGACAGACTCCAGCTCTTCTGCGACCTTTCTCCGCTTACTCTTGCCAAACGGCGTGCTCTGAAGCCGATCACCACACACCTCTAGCAACACCGAGTCCTGTATCGTTGGGGGTTTCCCTTCAAGCTGGTTGTCTCTAAGGATAATACCCAAGTTGTTCTCCGGGATCTTCATGAGGCGGACTTTTTTCTGAAACAGCTGGGTCTTCCTCCTCTGTCGGATGATGTGTCCTCATTGCCTCCTACTCCTTCTCGTCCCTCCATCACTCCCAACAAGATGTGGACACCGGTCCGCAGAGATCGGAAGAGACTCTTGCGCACCCCGCAACGTCCACGTTCCTCTCGACCAGGAGATCCGCCTGCCTGATGATTCTCTGGGGTGATCATCTGTGGTGAATATGGTGTTGATCCCTCTCCCCTGCTCTATACATGGGTTCTATACCGGTTTTGTTCTCCTGACTGGCCAAACCCTTGCTGGGTGCTCTTTTTGCTTTTGTTTCTTCTGGCCGGGTTGGGTGACCCCCCTGTTGAGTCGGATGTCGTGCTGCCCCCGATTTTGTCTAGCCACTGGCCTAGACGACTTGGGCTTAGTTGACGTTCCCAAGTTTATATCCTTGTGGATATCTGTTTTTTATTATGTTTTTCTTTTTTTTGTGTTATCTGATTGTTTTATGATTTTTGTGTTTTATTCTTCTACATCGATGGTATTTCAATCATTTTTCATTCTACTACAAGTACTTCAATCGTTGTTATTTTATAATGGCTTTGAGGTTTTTGTCATACAATGTCAAGGGCCTTAACTCCATTCAAAAACGGTGGATGGCTTTGAGGGAATTTCGATCCTCAGGAGCAGACATTATTTTTGTACAAGAGACCCATTTCAAATCAACTGGCTCTTTTCGTTTTGCCTCGAGATTTTTTTCCCAAGCTTATTCAGCCTTTGATCCCTCCGGGAAGGCCGGGGTGGCAATTTTGATTGGGTCACACTGCTCCCTTCGGGTTGTTTCCTCCAAGGTTGACCACCAGGGTCGCTTCATTATTTTGAACTGTATGCTTGGTGACACTCCCCTTGTTTTGTTGAATTTATACGCCCCAAATACGGGTCAATTGCAATTCCTTTCCCAAACACTCGCTAACCTAGATTCCATCTCCACTTCGCAGGTGATTGTTGGAGGGGATTTCAATTTGATTTTTTCCCCCCATAAAGACAGGAAGTCCCTTTTTGAGTCCACCCCCTCGAAGCGGCAATGCTCCTCTTCAAAATCTTTTCGTAGATTGATAAGGGAACATCGTCTCTTTGACGCTTGGCGGATTAAACATCCCCTCCATAAACAATTCACTTTCTACTCCACCCCTCACCGTAGTTTCTCCCGCCTAGATCACTTTTTTATCTCTGCCCCACTGCTTCCGCTCCTGGTTTCTTCCGAAATCAATCCCATCACTTGGTCTGACCATGCCTCTCTGACTTTAAACCTTTTATTTCCTCCGGTCATTCTCAAACCATGTCATTGGCGCCTTAATGAGACTTTTCTTTCCACAGATCATCTTAGAGATGAGTTGTCCCAGGGACTTGACACCTATTTTGCCCACAATGTTGGCTCCGTAAGCTCTTCCTCAACTCTGTGGGAGGCCCACAAGGCAGTCTTTCGAGGACTCTGTATTTCTATGGGTTCTCGTTTAAAAAAGTCTTCGGCGAGTGCTAGAGCCTCTCTCATACATCAACTGGTTTTGGCGGAGCGACGGTTGTTGGCCAAGCCGTCCATTTCTGGACTCCGGAGGGTAACATCTCTACGGGACCGAATTAAAGTTCTCGACTCCAATAAGACTGCACAATCCCTCTTGTGGATTAAGCAGAAATTTTACGAATTTTCTAACAAGCCCCATCGTATGTTGGTCAATCGACTCAAAGCTCAGTCGTGTTCTGCGTTACCTGATCTTTTAATGCAACCAAATGGAAACCCTACCTATGACCCCCGGGTCATGGCAACCCTTTTTGGCTCATTTTATGAGAAACTGTATAATTGTCTGTCCCCAGATCTTCATCCACCCCTCACACAGTCATCGTTTGATCGTTTTTTTGACCCCCTGTCACTTCCGAGACTATCATCCTCAGACATTGCTACCCTTAATGCTGATATTACGCTAGAGGAATTATTGGACACAATTAAACATCTCCTCTCTCGTAAAGCCCCGGGTCCGGACGGACTGCCTTACTCCTACTATAAATCCTTTATTGGTATCCTGGCCCCTCATCTCCTCTCTTTTTATCGAGATCTTTTCAAGGGGATCACACCCCAGACTGATTTCTCCAGGGCATATATCTCGGTTATCCCTAAACCCGATAAAGATCATTCTATTGTGGACAACTACCGCCCCATTGCCCTACTCAATTCCGACTACAAGATTTTCACTAAAATTTTGGCCACTCGATTGTCCAGAATTATTTCCAAACTCATACATAGGGACCAAGTGGGCTTTGTACCTGCCAGACATGCTGCAGATAACACCAGGAGATCCATTGATCTGATTGACTTGGTTAATCGATCCTCCACCCCTACTGTGTTATTGAGCTTAGATGCTCAAAAAGCTTTCGACCGTTTAAGTTGGCCTTACATGTTCAGGGTCTTGGAGAAATTTGGTTTTAGGGGCCCATTTGTAGCAGCCTTGAAGGCCCTTTATTCGTCCCCCTTTTCGCAGGTCAGATTAGCTTCTTTTCTTTCACTCCCCTTTCGGATGTCAAATGGCACACGTCAGGGTTGCCCACTCTCTCCTTTGCTGTTCATTCTTTGTCTGGAACCACTAGCTATCGCCATCAGGTCGAATCCAGATATTCGCGGGATACAATCCCATTCCCATGAGTACAAATTATCGTTGTTTGCTGATGACATCCTCCTTACACTTACGTGTCCCCATACCTCCTTACCAATTTTGCATAAGACCCTGAAACAATTTGGGGCTATATCAGGCTACAAAGTCAACACGTCCAAAACTGAGGCACTCCCAATACATGTCCCACCTGCCGTTTTATCTTCACTTCAGGAAGCCTTTCCCTACCGGTGGTGCACCCATTCTTTAAAATATTTAGGTACTAATCTTACTTCCTCTTACCAATCCATATATGAAGCCAATTTCCCTCCACTATTTATAGCAATTTCTCGCTCTCTGAAACACTGGGATGCCCTGCCCATCTCTTTTCTCGGACGCATTAACGTATTAAAAATGACCGTGTTACCAAAACTCTTATATTTGTTTGCAACCCTCCCCATCCCCGTTCCTATGTCCAAACTGCACTCCCTTCAAAAATCTTTCTTGCATTTCATTTGGCATAACAAGCGGCACAGGATTGCACGTTCTGTTTTGCTCTCTCCGCGCACTAGGGGGGGATTGGGGGCGCCGGATATAATAACATACTATTATGCAACTCACCTTCGTTTTCTCTTGTCATGGTCTACCCATCATCCTCCCAACACTTGGACTGAGATCGAATCCTTGCAACTGTCCCCAACTCATCCATGCTCCCTCCTTTGGTCGACCTCAGCAGTGGATGTCTCATCCTTCCGCCACCTATTCCTTGGTCCCATGCACTTTTCTATGACTGTTTGGCAGAAATGTAAGGCTAAATTTTCACTGGCCTCTGACTGCTCCCCACTGACAAATATTCTCTATAATCCCAACCTTCCAGACAATATGGCCATATCCCGGATGTCCCTCTGGATAGTAGCTGACCTTTTTCAACTGCGTCACTTGATTCACCCGGTGACTCGTAAGTTATGCTCATTCGCGGATCTTCAGAAAAAAGCTCTTTTACCTCCCCAACATTTTTATATTTACCTTCAAATACGCCATTTTTTTTCTACCTTATCACCCTTATTGATTCTGGGGAAGCCTACTCCCTTCGAACGTTTATGTATGCAGGGTCCCCATCAAAGGGGTATTATCTCTAATATTCATAAGCTTCTTATGGATGCCCCCCCTTTAGCCAATGACACTCACCTCTACATGCGTAGGTGGTCTCAATTTGTACAATGTGATATTGATTTATTAACGTGGAAGAAAATTTGGGAAAATGCATCTAGATCTTCTGTCTGTGTGGTTTTTAAGGAAAATATATACAAGATCATGATGTTATGGTACAAAACACCTGAAGTTCTCCATGCTTATAATCCGGGTGCTTCTCCTGTCTGCTGGCGCTGTAGTAGAGACCTGGGTTCTCTCTATCATATTTTTTGGACATGCAGCTCCATTATTCCTTTTTGGGAAGAGGTCCGCTCCTTGTTGCAATCGTTGTTACATATCTCTCTCCCACTTGACCCATTACATTTTGTGCTGGGTTTACCATTCCCGGGTCTACCTAAACCATCCAGAAAACTTGCTGTACATGTTCTGACCGCAGCCAGGAGAAGCATTCCTATGTGTTGGTTATCTTCTACTCCCCCTTCATTGCAGACTTTGTACAAAATTATTGCTGATGTAAGACAGATGGAATATTTGACTGCATTACATGGTTGTTCGTTTGCTGTGTTTGAGATGATTTAGTGCCCGTGGGATTCCTTCACTTCCTCTATGCCGACCTAAAATAAAAGGCCCTGATAATTTCCACACTGTTATTATATGATTCAACTGATCCTGACCCTTTGTAGTTTTGCCATCGATGTATATCTCTGTTATGTTTATTTTTTTTCCCATATACTCTTTTTCTGTACTGTTTGTACTTGCATGAAAACCAATAAAATTGTTATTAGAAAAAAAAAAAAAAAAAAAAAAAAAATTGGAATGCTTCAACTCCCTCGGTTTCTAATGTTCTTAAATTCCTGCAAAACAGTTTAAAAGCGGCCTGGCTTATAATTAGTTGCAAATTCAAGTTTCAGTCCTCTCGGCCATGGCAAGTAAAAGAAGGGCCTTTATCCCTTTGGCCATTCATTTTCTGAAGGCAGCAGTGAAGATTAGATTACTAGTGGGAATTTGTCACTTGGTTTTAATGCCTTGCTGGCACCACCATTTTATCTGATAACTTTGTGTTCCTTATTCCATGTGGATCTGAGGACATATTTCTTGATGACAATTGCTACCACAAGGAGAGTGTCTGGCATGTATGCCTTTTTAGCTAGAGAGCCATACTGCTGGATCCTCCAAGACAGCGTCATTCTGAGACAGGCCCCAAATTTCTTCCAAAAAATTTCAACTTCATCCCATTTAAGTTGGGAGTCCGTACTTTCACCTTTTCTGGAAGATGGGTCAGAGGTTGAGTGGAAGAAGTTAGATCTGGTTCATTCATTCTCAGTATATCTGGAATGCACAGAGGACATCCGTGAACGAGATAGTCTTTATACCTTTCATCAAGGTCCAAGGAAGGGCTTCACGGTACTACCCAAGGTCATGTCTTTGTAGATTGTCAAGACCATTCAGATTGTCTACAAAGTCCTAGGCTTGCTGCCACCTTTGGAAGTGATAGCTAATTCAACGAGAAGCATCTCAGTTGCATGAGCAGCAAACGCTAAAGTGCCAGCAAAGGCGGTTTGCAAGGAAGCAAGTTGGAACATGGCAAATGTATTTATTTGCCACCACAGAATGAGTATTACTTTTCCATCGGTACAGTCTTTTTTGGATCTACAGTCATTGCAGCGGCTGTCAGTAATAGAGGTTTATATGCAGCATTCAGTTTGTTTGTGTCTTGTTTTTTCCCCTCCCTTTATTCCTTTTAGCATTGCTTGGTACATCCCCTGGTAGGCTGACATGGGGAGGTACAGTAATAGGGAAAATTGTATTCCATACTTACCGTAATTTTCCTTTCATGGATCCTCCCCATGTCAGCCGGGGATTCCCACCCAGTCTCCCTCGCGAGGAGCGTATGTTGAACACTGAGTGAGGGGAGACAGCTGCTCTTATAGGCTGGGAAAGAGGTTGTCCTGGAGGGGTCAGAGAGGGTGGAACTGACCTGTGGTAGGCTGACATGGGGAGGATCCAGGAAAGGAAAATTATGGTAAGTATGGAATACAATTTTTCCTAACATATAAACCCCTGTATGACACAATATTTAAAAAAAAAGTTAAATCAAATTTTTATTACAGTTTAAGAAAAATAATAAAAATACTTATTCTCTCTGTGATTCAACATAGGTATAATTTTTATTCCTTCCTTTCATATGTAACAACTACCACTATTGATTTTTTGATATTGGCTGAATACAACATGTGATTGATTGCTTCTATGATGTTTTGAAATAATGCCCTATGTTTTTATATATATATATATATATATATATATATATATATATATATATATACAGGTATACTGTATATATCAACATAGGTCGTTTTCTCCTTACATTATAGAAGCAATCAATTATATATATATATATAGGATTTTAGTGATGGATTTAGATTTATTTGAGAACTGCAGAACTGCTGGCTATGTGAGGGTTATGATGATCATCTGAGAAAAGAGATGACACTTTAAGATTCTCTTTTGAGGTTATATTTGTACTTTACATTTGGAGCAGCTGTAATTCAGGAACATCCTTGCTCAGCATCCGCTGTACACATTTCAGATTGTAATATCGACACAACCCTAACTCTAACAAGCACAAAAGTGGCAAAACGTGGGCCGATAATGCTTCTGTTGCATCCTGCTACTAGATTGCTTTTGTGTCTGCTGTATTCACACCAATAAGTAATGTGCACAGGCACAATCATCATCAAATTCTACTGTTATTGCATTATTTATTTATTTCTATTGTTTGTTCTCTAACAAATTGACCATTCATGTGCAGTGATATTTATTCGGCAGAAAGAATTGACATTGTTATAATCTGTGTTCAATTGTTTGTAACAACAATAATATATTTCAAGCTTAGGAGAAACAGCTGCACAAATACCTCTGATCATTAGTGGAGGACTAATGAATGGGTTGGCATTGTGATGCCTTAGATTGAAGCTTGTGGATGGGCTGCTCTGTCTACAGCTGCAGAATATTTCATACACCCCTCTCTGATTGCAGCCTGGCAGTCACCAGCAATGATTATTTTATGTTTATGTTTTTGGATAGATTGTAAATTTGATTAAATAAATAATGTCAGCCTGGCAAACCACTAATTCCTATTTTCTACCAAAAGGATGGTAAATTGTAATGTATTATCCGTTAACCAATTTGCTCCTTGAATGCAATTAAAGATGTCGTTTCAAAAGTTAAAGCCAACATAATTTAAAGTGAGCAGATAAAGCAACACAAATATTTTTTTAGACCATTTTTTTTGTGATTTTTAGTGAGTAAATCGTGTAGCTATGACCAAAATGTAAAAAATGACATACTATATATGATACACTCTATTACTAGCATTAATGCAGCAGTCTTTATTTATCTGAGTCCCCCAACCTGGAACATAGTTTATTACCTAATGACTCATCCACTATGGTGTCCGTTTATGAACCAGTGGTAATAGATCCCTGCTCAGTTCTCTGGCATTCTCGGAGAATGCAGTTCTCCTGTGAATGCAGTTTATGAAGCAGTGTAGATCAGTTCTCCAAACGAAGGGAGAACGGTCTAAATATGCTGGAGAACGGTCTACAAACACTGGAAAACGGCTGATATTACTATAATCTTGCGAGATTACAGTAAAAACCAGTTTACCAAACAAAGATAAATTATCGCTGCTTAGTTTGCGGTTCCTCCGATTCTCCAGCTCTGGGCTGGAGTATCTAGAGCAGCGGTTCTCAACCTGGGGGTCGCGACCCCTTTGGGGGTCGAACGACCATTTCACAGGGGTCGCCTAAGACCATCAGAAAACACATATTTCCAATGGTCTTAAGAACCGAGACACCGCTCCTGTCTCCGGCGATGTGTGGGCGGGATGATATGCTGCCCCTGTCACCGCCTCCTCGCCGCTGATTGGCCACCGGAACTGTAGCTCAGGAGAGGCACACAGGCGGCCAATCACCGGCGAGGAGGTGGAGCTTGGAGAGGAGGAGCCGAGCGGCAGCGCGCGTAGATCAAAGAAGATCGAGGGAGCTGCAGGAGCTGCAGGAGCGAGTGAAGAGAGAGGCCAGAGAAGGAAGACAGCTGACAGGTAAGTGCAAATTTTGCTGCTGCAGCCAGGTATGCAGGCTGTAGATGGGAGAGAGCGAGCCCAGGCTGGAGCAGGAGTCAGCAAGGTAAGTATCATTGGTGTCAGTGGGAGGGATAGTGCCCAATCATTTGTGTCACTAATACCAACGATGGGGCACTATTCCTCCCCCCACTGACACCAATGATGGGGCACTATTCCTCCCCCCACTGACACCAATGATGGGGCACTATTCCTCCCCCCACTGACACCAACGATGGGGCACTATTCCTCCCCTCACTGACACCAACGATGGGGCACTATTCCTCCCCCCACTGACACCAACGATGAAACACTATTCCTCCCCTCACTGACACCAACGATGAGGCACTATTCCTCCCTACACTGACACCAACGATGGGGCACTATTCTTCCCCTCACTGACACCAATGATGGGGCACTATTCCTCCCCCCACTGACACCAACGATGGGGCACTATTCCTCCCCCCACTGACACCAACGATGGGGCACTATTCCTCCCCCCACTGACACCAACGATGGGGCACTATTCCTCCCCCCACTGACACTAACGATGGGGCACTATTCCTCCCCCCACTGACAGCAACGATGGGGCACTATTCCTCCCCCCACTGACACCAACGATGGGGCACTATTCCTCCCCCCACTGACACCAACGATGGGGCACTATTCCTCCCACTGACACCAATGATGAGGCACTATTCCTCCCAATGACACCCACAATGGGGCACTATTCCTCCCACTGACACCCACAATGGGGCACTATTCCTCCCACTGGCACCCACAATGGGGCACTATTCCTCCCACTGACACCAATGATGGGGCACTATTCCTCCCACTGACGCCAATGATTGGGCACTATTCCTTCTACTGATGCCAATGATTGTACACTATTCCTCCCACTGACGCCAATGATGGGGCACTATTCCTCCCACTGACGCCAATGATTGGGCACTATTCCTCCCACTGACACCAATGATCATACACTATTCCTCCCACTGACGCCAATGATGGAGCACTATTCCTCCCACTGACGCCAATGATGGGGCACTATTCCTCCCACTGATACCAATGATGGGGCACTATTCCTCCCACTGATGCAAATGATGGGCACTATTCCTCCCACTGATACCAATGATGGGGCACTATTCCTCCCACTGATGCCAATGATGGGACACTATTCCTCCCACTGATGCCATTGATGGGGCACTATTCCTCCCACTGATGCCAATGATGGGGCACTATTCCTCCCACTGATACCAATGATGGGGCACTATTCCTCCCACTGATACCAATGGTGGGGCACTATTCCTCCCACTGATACCAATGATGGGGCACTATTCCTCCCACTGATACCAATGATGGGACACTATTCCTCCCACTGATACCAATGATGGGGCACTATTCCTCCCACTGATACCAATGATGGGGCACTATTCCTCCCACTGATACTAATGATGGGGCACTATTCCTCCCACTGACACCAATGATGGGGCACTATTCCTCCCACTGACACCAATGATGGGGCACTATTTCTTCCACTGATACCAATGATGGGGCACTATTCCTCCCGCTGACACCAATGATGGGGCACTATTCCTTCCACTGATACCAATGATGGAGCACTATTCCTCCCACTGATACCAATGATGGGGCACTATTCCTCCCACTGACACAAATGATGGGGCACTATTCCTCCCACTGATACCAATGATGGGGCACTATTCCTCCCACTGATACCAATGATGGGGCATTATTCCTCCCACTGATACCAATAATGGGGCACTATTCCTCCCACTGATACCAATGATGGGGCACTATTCCTCCCACTGATACCAATGATGGGGCACTTTTCCTCCCACTGATACCAATGATGGGACACTATTCCTCCCACTGACACCAATGATGGGACACTATTCCTCCCACTGACACCAATGATGGGACACTATTCCTCCCACTGACACCAATGATGGGGCACTATTCCTCCCACTGATACCAACGATGTGACACTATTCATCCCACTGACATCAGTGATGGGGCACTAGTCCTCCCACTGCAAAATTACAGTTATGAAGTAGCAACGAAAATAATTTTATGGTTGGGGGTCACCACAACATGAGGAACTGTATTAAGGGGTCGCGGCATTATAAAGGTTGAGAACCACTGATCTAGAGGAAGAACACAGATCTCCAGTGAAGGGCTGAACATGTTCTTCGCTGGTCTCCTGAATGTCATAAACTGTGAATGACCAGAGAATAGCTGCGATCCTCTGAATCGCAGATATTCTCTGTGTCATAAACGGACACCTATGTCTGTTCTTTTTCAATTTCCTTTAACAGACCAAGTTGACCAGTAAAGTTGGCAGTTGAGACAAACTATTTAAAGGTTCACCTTTAAACAAAAAATAATAAATGCACATTTTTTGCAGGTAAAAAAATGTGCATTTATTATTTTTTGTTTCTGGAGTCTCTAAAGCATTGCACCAGCGATCAGTAGATCGCCATGTAGCCATGTAGGTCTCTCTCTGACCTGTCACTGTATCTGGTTTTTCATACATCCCGTAGATGCAAGTAGATACTTACTGAAAGGAAAGCTCAATCAACTACCATGGTGCTCCACAGTGCTGTCATAGTTAATTGACAGCCATATATATAAAATATTTTTTGTTTTTGTGTTTAGTTACACTTTAACAATTATTTATTTATTTGCTTCTGTTTGGTCTCTCAAAGCCCCACTCTAGGATAAAATTCTACCCTTCCACCCCTCCTGACAACCATCCTCTAACTAATTACTATAATAAAAAAAATTTAAAAGCCTTTTTCAAAAAGGATGATTATTCAGGCTCAGGTTTGAACTTTGGACGATTTCTGGAATTGTACTAAAATCCAGAGGATCTGAACTATCCCCAGAACCCCACTGAGGTCTATTGAGATGAGGGAATGTTATTATTTAGTTTGGGCAATTTGTAGAGCTAATAAGCAAGCTATTGTCAAACAAAAGGCACAGAAAGCCATGCAATGCAATGGAGGACCATTGGCAAATGATAAATGAAAAAAAAAAACATACAGTGGAGAGAAGACCTGTTCATGCAGATTTTGGCAACATTGAAAATACACAAATTTTGAAATTACAGGTTTGGCAGATGACCCATCACGGGTTGTTACTGAACTTATTACGTCACATTTGTAACAACAACAAATGTTTTTGACACACTGTTTCAGTCTTGCAGGACACATACACAAAACATTATTATCAAATAAGACATTTTAAAATATTATTCATGTAAGTGATCTACATTTAAATTTTAAAGCCAAATCTATGGGCCTGGTTTCCTTTCAGTGGGGGTTGTGTCCCTGTTGTGGAGATTGTTCTCACATCATGCTCTTTCTTGGTCTGATCACATGGAAAAACATTAGCAAAAACTACCCAATGAGGACTCAGATAGTAAAACAACCTGACAAAGGATGTAACGCTTCCTTACTTTGGTATTATAATTATTATACAATATTTATATAATACCAACAGTTTGTGCAGCACTTTACAATATAAAGGGAGAGAGTACAGTTACAATACAATAAAATACAATAAAATACAGGAAGGTTAAGAGGACCCTGCTTATAAGCGTTTACAATCTAAGGCTCCATGTACACTGCAACTGACGTTCAGGAGCTTTTCTGCATTTTTTTCAGCAGTCCCTGAACTCTCCCTAATGTTTTCCTATGTGTCCATGTACACTATGTTGTTTACAGGCAGTTGAGTTTACAGTCGTTTTATTCAACGCACCAAACTTGCATTCAGGAGTAGAGCGTTTCAAACAGCAAACGCTTGTAAACGCGGCTAACCGCTTGCATTTGGAAAATTATTTTAACTCTTCCATTTCCAGATGCTGTCCAGAGCCTTTTTTTATCATGAAAAATGCATGCAAAGGGTTTTCCCAGTACTCAAATGGACCTGGTACACCATACTTTGAAAGAAAATTTGTTAGACACTGCTGCAATAATTTCTGCACAGAAATGAGCTGGAATACATCCAAACACCACAAAGAAAAAAAAAGCTAATCCCAACAAATACTCCTCTCTCTGCTTCTGCTCTCTCTATTTCTCTCAAAATGTCTGAAATAGTTAATTTTTTTACTGTTTATCAGTGCATTCTGGGCATTTTGGAAGGTCTCCTGAGGTTATCTTTAAAAAACGCTGCTAAACGCAAATGCTCATGAACACACATAAACACACATAAACGCGCTATGCAAACGCGGCTAAACAGATTTTTTTTAACCTACATGTTCCAGCAGTCAGTTTTCATCATTCAGAAGTGTTTTCCAAATGTCCCGTGTACATGGAGCCTAATAGGGTGAGGCAAGTGGTGCATATAGTAGGTTATAACTGTGGAGAATGAGCTGATGGAAGAGATAAAAGTTCATGTAGTTGGAGAAGTGATAGGCTTCCCTGAAGAGTTTTCAGGGATTTCCTTAAAGCAGCAGGAGTAGGAGATAGCTAGATAGATTGACATAGAGAGGTCCATAGGATGGGGGAGGCTCTGGAGAAGTCCTGGAGAAAAACATGGGAGGTGGAGACAAGGGAGCTAGGAAGCAGGAGGTCTTGGGAGAAGCAGAGAGGATGGTTTGGTTGATATTTGGAGACAAGATTGTTCATGTAGCTTGGGGGAAAATGTTGTGAATGGTTTTGTATGTTGTTGGTATTTTTAATTTAATTCACTAGGCTATCGGAAGCCAGTGAAGGGATTGGCAGAGAGGGGTGGTAGACACTGTACAGTTGGTAAGGTAGATGATCCTGGCAGCAGCATTCCTGATAGACTGAAGAGGGGATATCCTATAGAGAGGTAGGCCTATGGGAAGGGAGTTGCAATAGTCAAGGCGAGAGTAAACAAGGAAATTAATGAGTAGCTTGATGGTTTCATTAGTTAAAAAGGGGTGAATTTTAGAGATGTTATGGAGATGAAGTCTACAAGCTTTTGACAGTGATTGGATGTGGGGCGGAAAGTACAGGTTAGATTCTAGGATTACACCTAGTACCCTGGTGTGAGCAGAGGGACTGATAGTTGCATTATTGATCTTGATGGAAAAGTCATGAAGGAGGGTACGAGCAGGGGTGAATATTATCAGCTTAGTTTTAGAGAGATTTAGTTTAACCACTTACCTACCAGGCACTTTTACCCCCTTCGTTCCCAGGCCAAATTTCAGCTTTCAGCGCTGTCACATTTGAATGACAATTGGGCGGTCATGAAAAATTGTACCCATGTGAAAGTTTTTGCATTTTTTCACTCAAATAGAGCTTTCTTTTGGTGGTATTTAATCACCGCTGGGTGCTTTATTTTTTGCACTATAACCCAAAAAAGCGCTAAAAAAAAAAAGAAAAAAATTTTTTCTTTATTTCTATTATAAAATTTTGCAAACAGGTAATTTTTCTCCTTCACTGATGTGCGTTGATGAGGCTGCACTGATAGGCAGCACTGATGGGTGCTGATGAGGTGGCACTGATGCTGCTGCACTGATATGCAGCAATGATTTGCACTGATAGGCGGCACTGATGGGCACTGATAGGCGGCACTGATGGGCACTGACTGGCAGCACTGATGGGCATTGATGGGTGACTTGATGGGCGGCACTGGTGGGAGGCACTGCTGGGCACTGGTGGATGGCACTGCTGGGCACTGATCATCAGGGTTATCGGCAGTACTTTCTTCATGCTGTGACAGCGTGAGGAAAGTGCTGCCAATAACAGGCAACTGTATTTACTCGGTGATCTGCTGTGTCATTGGGCACACCTGATCACGTGGTACAAGGCTGCTGTGATTTGATTGGCCTATTACCTCATGACTTGATCAGCTGTGTCTGTAGGACACAGCGATCACAGAGATCGCAGGGTGTGCGCCACTGGGGGACATGCGGTAGGGCGCATTCTGGGAGGATGTCATATGATACCCTCCCAGCACTGGACAACCGCGCTGTAGCCGTCATTTGGCTATAGCTCGGTTGGTAAGTGGTTAAGGAAGTGATGTGACATCCATGCTGATATGTCAGTTAGTAAGTGAGAAATGCGAAAGGATAAATTCTTTGTCATGCTATCTTCAGAGATGTTTTGCTTCGTCTTATTCCTGTCAAATAGACAGGAAGTGAAAAAATGAATCTATGAAACAAGGATACAGAAAGCAGTTAAAAAAATCACTGAGAATGTATTCCTTACATGCAAAATGTTTGGCTGGAGTTGGACTTTTATGTAAGTTTTGTATTAGAGTTTACCAGAACTGTTATGTAGTCAACAGGTGATATAGGCCATGGGTAAAATCATGGCAATGATCAATAAGAAGAGCATCTGAGGCTTCTTCTTTTAGTGAGGTGTCCCAGAAGAAAAAAAAGCTTCTTATTGGTCAGTGGTCACGTGGTTGCACAGACCAATGAGCACTTGCCATTGCGAGCATTATGATGGACACTCACTTCGGGACTGTGTATTGTGGTGTATGATGTATCAACAACTACAGTGACGTGGGGAATCAAAGCCATTATATGCAAAGCGGGGTTCAGAAGGGTGGCCCAGATATTCGGAGTTAGTTCACTTTTTCATTTTTCAAAAATGTGAACTTACCTTTTAAGTGTTAGGATCATGAATTCTGAATATACTAGTTGCTTGTTATGGGACAGAGACAAAAATAACTGATGCATTAGAAGTGATAGTGATAGTGACTATCACTTTTGATGCTAAGAAGTGAATAATTGTGGCCTACCTACTTTTCCCAGTACATGCTTACTTAACCACAAGCCTACAGGGCACTTATACCCCCTTCCTGCCCAGGCCAATTTCCAGCTTTCAGCGCTGTCGCACTTTGAGTGACAATTGCGCGGTCATGCAACACTGCGCCCATATGAAATGTTTATCATTTTTTTTTGTTTGACAGATAGAGCTTTATTTTGGTGGTATTTAATCACCTCTGGGTTTTTTATTTTTTCTTAAACAAACCAAAAACCACTGAAAATTTTGAAAAAAAAGTTTTTTCTTAGTTTTTGTTATAAAATTTTGTAAATAAGTGATTTTTCTCCTTCCCTGATGTGCGCTAATGAGGCTGCAGTGATGGGCACTGATAGGCTGCACTGATGGACACTGATAGGTGGCACTGATGGGCACTGATGAGGAGGCACTGGTAGGTGGCACTGATGGGCATTGACAGGCATCACTGATGGGCACTGAAAGGCAGCACTGATACATGGCACTGATAGGCGGCACTGATTGGCACTGATAGGCGGCACTGGCTGGCACTGTTAGGCAGCACTGACTGGCACTGTTATGCGGAACTGACTGGCAGCACTGATAGGTGGCACTGATTGGCATTGATATGTGGCACTGACTGGCACTGATGGGTGACAATGAAAGGCAGCTCAGATGGGCACTGATATGTGGCATTGATGTGAACTGGTAGGCACTGATATGTGGCACTGATGTGGCACTGATGGGCACTGGCACGAGGCACTGATGAACATTGACACAAGGCACTGATGGACACTGACAGATGGCACTGCTAGGGCTACACTGATCATCAGTGCCCTGATGATCAGTGTACATGTCCCCTCCGTGGAAAGCCAATTACCGGCTCTCCTCTCCTCTCGAGCTGTCAGCGTGACAGCTCGAGAGGAGAGAAATGCCGATAACCGGCATTTCCCTGTTTACATGTGATCAACTGTGATTGGACACAGCTGATCACATGACCGAGCCGACATCTTCGGCTCTTTTCGTGATCGGTGATCCGCTGTGTCCGAGGGACACAGCGCACCGCCGATTGCCGCGCTGCGCGCTCCCTGAGCCGTGCATGCGCGGTGAGAATGGGAGGATGTCATATGACGTCCTCCCAGAACAAGAGAACCACCTTGCGTCCATCATATTACTAAACGGCGGGCGGGAGGTGGTTAAAATACATGTTAGGTAACGAATGAACCTGTGCAACTTATATCTCAATAATTAGATGCATGGGTTGGCAGAACAAATTTGCTCTCACAGTGATAAAAAGTAACATTAAAAATATGTAAACCCAAAATGTCATATTCCTGATATGTGCCTGCTGTACCATGTACTTAAATGAAAAAGTATCCTGTTATCTTTGTATTGCTTCCTTTACGTGAAAAACCTGATGTTCCTGTCAGTCCCGCTGCTTTCCTAATAAAAACCTGATTAAGCTGGATAGCACACTGAGGTCAGTTCTCTAGTTATTCTGGGAAATCAATCTGCCCCCCCCCCCCCCCACACACACATAACATTTCACTTGGAGGATCAGCGTGCTACTGTTTCTCCTCCCCCAGCTCCTATGCAGCTGAGAACAGAGGGAATGTGATCACTTATCAAAAAGGGAAAAAATTATTTATACACATTTTTTTTGCCTTTAATTTTAAACTGAATAGGTTGGCGAGGGTTTACATACAGTTTAAACAAAAGACAAAAAAGACATACATTATCCACTAGGGGACCATCCACAGTACATATACTGCGAGAAAGCAGCCCCTGTGCCCAGGATCACATATATATACGTGATCCTGCATTTCCGGGTAGGGGGCGAGCGCCCGCCCTACCCGAGCCATCGATTGCGGCCCCGGGAGTCAATCACCGGGTCCAGGTGGGTAATTACCTGCCGGAGCCCGGTGATTGCCGGCAAACACCGACAGGGAGGACGGCTGCGTTTACAATGCAGCTCTCCTCCCTGTCAGTTTGGGCACACTGCTCGGAATGGCTGAGCACAGCCGTACTGATCAATGTGCTTACAGTGAAGCACACAACCCCCGCCCCCTATTAAAACACTCCCATCACACAGTTAACCCTTTGATCGTCTCTCATTGTTAACCCCTTCCTCTCCAGTGCCATTAGTGCAGTGTCAGTGCTTTTTTTTTAGCACTGATCACTGTATTGGTGTCACTGGCGATGTCAGTGACCCCAAGTCAGGTCCCCCCCAGTGTCAGAATGTCCGCTGCAGTCCCACAGTCCCGCCATAAGTCGTTGATTGCCGCCATTAGTCTCTGATTGCTGCCATAAGTCGCTGATCGCCGTTATTATTAGTATAAAAAAAAATCCAGTATCTATACCGCCATTGGCAAATGCTTTAACGTTCGCATAAACCAATTAATTTACACATATTGAGATTTTTTTCTAGCAAACTCATGTCGCAGAATACATTTTGGCCTAAATTTATGATGAAATGTGACTTTTAATTTTTTTTACTGGGCATGTTTTATAGCGCAAAACATTAAAAATGCACAGGCGATCAAATACCACCGAAAGAAAGCTCAATTCGTGGGGAAAAAAGGATGTACATTTCATTTTGGTGCAGTGTTGCATGACCGCACAATTGTCAGTTAAATTAACGCAGCTCCGTAACACAAACCACTTCTGTAAGGGAGCCCATATTTAAGGATTCATACTGTATACTGGTACTAGTTCATAAACTGGTAGTTCTGTATTCTTGACAGCTCTATATATAGACTGCAGCAGTGGAGCTGATGTATGAAACCAAGAAACTGGCATAAAAGTTGTTGCCTATGACAGCAATTGAGTTTTAACGTTGAAATGAAATATAGAATATAGTTGCCATGAGAAACAGTTGCATTTTTAATTTCAGATTTGATAAATCATGATGAGTGGCTCTTTGTTCTGTACTATTCTGCATTACATAAGAACCTACATAAAAAACAATTCAAACCTTCACTGATTTTGTAAACAGCAATTATGTTCTATACATTCTTGGACATCACCAGGGGCGGACTGAACATTTGGAAACTCGGGCACTGCCCAAGGGCCCGGGGTCAGTAGGGGGCCCCATGAGATGCCCCTGGTACTTTTTTCATAGGCTTTTTTGAATTTGAGCAAGGACACAGGGGCCCCATGATCCCCTATTGCCCGGGGGCCCCATGAGTTGTCAGTCCGTCCCTGGACAGCACTAAAATGATTCTGAATAAATGTTTTAAACCATGGAAAAATCAGCTAATGTATTAAAGATGTCAGAATAGTCAGATATAAAAAACTCAAATTAATGTAGCAATGTAATCATTAGTACAATTCTTATTTTTTATCTAATAAGATGCAATGTAGTACCTAATTTTGACCTGATAACAGCAGCACTTGGTGATGGTACAGCAGTGCTGGAGTATGAGAGGAGAACAAGAACAAGGGACCAATCTATTCATGTGCCTACAAGAAGCATGCTGATAGGAGGAGAGAGCAGAGTAACAGAGAGAAGAGTTTATCACTGTGTTGCTTCTTCTTCACTGTCTAGTCACAGACCGGGGCAGATCCAGGACATCCTGTACTCAAAGAAGTGGGTTGAATGAAGCTCATCATAAGAGTGAGATCATCTAGCAGCAGACAGGCAATTCAGGGGAAATCTCCGAATGGAATCTAAATATTGCAGCAAAGTGCTGCATATCTTTAATTGGCCATTCATTTTTATCTGGTAATATTTAGCTTGAATCCTACTTAAGGTTTTGTTCCTACTTATAACTAGGCCATTATTCCTCACTGCCTAGAAGGATGCTCTAGGCAATCCAAGAATACATGCATCCACAAATAAGACACATCTACAATATTACTTTTTTCTCTAGCTTGATCTTTCATGATAAGAGCAGCTCCGAATCATTCTTTCACAATGTCTGTGTCACACTTCCATTATTAGTTCAATACCTGTATCTTTTTTTTTTATTTCTCATGTTTTTCTTTATTTTCACTTGCATCCATAGAATTGATTTAAATGACAAAATGTACTTTCTTTTTTTTTTAATGATACTGATTCTGTGTCCCTCATTGATCAAAATATTGAGATGCAAGGAAATGATGACAGCTAAACGGGAACTTGACAGAGGTGACTGCTGTTTGCATTCCTTTTAGCAATTCCATATATTCTACTTTCACATCTGCACTTTTCTTCTGTGCCACTATTATATAGCCATCTTGCCCCAGAATCCTCTGCTTTCATTTTGTGATTTAGCACAGGAAATCATGTGTCGTTTTTAAAAAAGACTACAAATTGTGCTTCGAGATAACTAATCACCAGCACTTGGAACAGACAATATTTTCAATGTTTGCTCTGCTTCCACAGAGATTTTATCAATCCCTAACAGCATTTTAAGCAGATGGTTAATTGTTACAAAACTGCATATAGCTATTTTCCAAAATGTGCATACTTCTGATAGCATATGGCTTCTATAAATCCCAGCCTACATTTATTTTACTAGAAGGACAGTTGGGAGCCTTATGCAGCTTCTGCCACCATCTTTCTTGTCTTGGCACCTTTGATGAAGTTTCAGGAATGATGATGCTCTAGAACATGTAGAATTGGAGGAATATAGTATTTGCATATGCAGCAGTGTTAATGAGGTTTGTAGGTTTGCATTAATAACACCTAACATGTATGTTTTTCTATAATATCTGTAATATCTCAACATACAGAGGCAACTTAGATAAATAAAACAGCAGTTTTAAGCAACAATGAAATATAAATTAATGAGCTATTACTATTCAACAATTCAGCAAATGTTGCATTTGTGCTAAAATTAAAGAAGTACAGCCAAATCTCGTTTAGCTGTACTTTCCCTGTGGATCACAGGAGTGCAGTTTGTTCTGCACTCCTGTGACCTGTGACCAGTTTTCAGCTGACAATGGGTCGAAGTCTGCTGTCAGCTGGCATCACTCTAGAATGAGCAAAGATCTGAATTTTACAATCAGGATCAGGGCGGAGTGACAACTCATGGGGCCCCCGGGCAATAGGGGATCATGGGGCCCCTGTGTCCTTGCCAAACTCAAAAAAGACTATGAAAAAGGTACCAGGGGCATCTCATGGGGCCCCCTACTGACCCCGGGCCCTCGGGCAGTGCCCGAGTTTCCAAATGGTCAGTCTGCCCCTTGTCAGGATCCATCCAGATCCATGGACCAGCACCTGTCTCAGCCTCTCAGCAATCTGCTGAGCCTGAGCCAGTTGCTCCTGCCCCCTCCACAGCCTGACACTCCAGCAAACGGTGGGGAGGGACAGAGCAGAGAGCGAAGACAGTCACCAGCTCTCAGGTCATGGAGAACTGAGTAATAGCAGTCTTTGATCGCTCAGTTCTCAGTGTTAGAGCCGGTGGGGGACTGCTCCAGCAATGGACCAATGTTGCTTCCACCTGGGTAAGTATAATTACAATTATAATATATTATTATAATAATAGTAAAAAAACAAAACAAAACCCAAAACTTCTCTCTTAACTCAGTTTACCTTATTGCAAGTTTTGTGTAATCCCCAAGTGGTAGGAATAAAATTCCTGATGCTACCCCCTATGCTATGAGGTCTCCCCCTTTCTTCTTTCTGTGTTGCTATTAACCCTCAAACTTCCAAAACAGGTTTGAATATGAATGATGGCTGTGACAAGCTTTTTATCACTTTTTTTTAATTTTAAACATCACGCTTTTTATAAGTAAGATACAAAAAAGGAGGTGCAGTGGGTGTGTTTGGGAACACCTAATAAGCACGGGTTTTCAGATCACCAGAATACCAATAAAAGGTGAACTTGCACAGTAAATTTTTTGCAAGAGGCAGCAAGAGACCTGTGGTATGTTTCCAGCATCACAAGATGGTACTTTCCAGGATTACCAGATTACAAACAAAGGGCAAAGTACTGCCCATTTCAAGATGGAAAGCTAAAGGCTGCAAGGCACTTTTCTTGAATGTATTTCAAGATTAATCTGTTTTGTGAACTTTGGCAAGGCTTCAAAAGGCTCTGTGCTGAGGAAATCTCCTCCCTATCCCCAGAAGACAAGTGAAAGACTGATGGAAGAAGCCAATCTCCTCCTTTTAACCTGCCTTTATGTTCCCCATATGTGCTCTTGTAGTGTACTTTTTATAGGACTATTCAAAGAATTCTCAAGTTGGTGACAAGATTTGCATTGACCTGCATGGAGTAGGTAGAGATCTCCAAGTAGGGGATACCTAAAATGACTAAATGCAATCCACAAATGGCTGATTCACTAAAGGCATCATGAGATTTTAAAATGTAAAAATAGAAAATCTTAAATCCTTTAGGAAATAAACCCAAATATTCAGTTATATATAAAAAATAATAAAAGACTATTTTATTTGTGTTTGCACTCTGCTTATGCATGTCTACATTTTGTTTTCACATGCACTGTATAACAGAAAAGCTAGTGATCCACATCAGTGAGCAATCTATTACAGCACAGGATTTCTGTGTACGGTCAAGACAAAACTATTTGTTGCAGACTGTGATCTGAGCAATACTTAGAAATATGTATTGATAGTCAATAAAACAGCTTCTGGGGGTTCTGGAGTTTAAAACTTCCAAACAGGGCCTTTGAAGCTACAGCTAGACTCTCTTCATGCTTCTGTAGATTGGTGCAGCTAAAATCTAACTGGACCCTCTTAACTTATTACTGTAATTTAGTCAGGCTGCACATAGAGTTATAGTATTTGTGAACCGTCAAAACAACTAATTCAGTATAAAACAAAAATGAAAGGCAAAACATTTATATATATATATATATATATATATATATATATATACACATCTATATACACACAGTGCTCAGCATAAATGAGTACACACCTTTTGAAAAGTAACATATTAACCAATATCTCAATGAAAACAAGAACAATTTCCAAAATTTTCACAAAACGGAGTTTTATAGAACATTTGTTTAGCTCATTACATGAAAGTAAGGTTAATAGTATAGCTTAGATTACAAAATCTTCAGTTTTACTCAAATTAGTTGATGCAAGAATGAATACACCCCACAACAAAAACTACTACATCTAGTATTTTGTATGACCTCAATGATCCGTAAGGACAGCACCAAGTATTCTAGGCATGGAATGAACAAGTTGGCGACATATTGCAACATCTATCTTTTCCCATTCTTCAAGAATGACCTCTTTTATAGCCTGGATGCTGGATGGAGAGTGATGCTCAACTTGTCTCTTCAGAATTCCCCATAGGTGTTTGATTGGGTTCAGATCAGTGATACTGAATCTCTTTCACCCTGTTCTTCTTCAGAAATGCACCAGTGGCCTTAGATGTTTGTTCTGGATCATTGCAATGTTGGAAAAGTGCATGACAACCAAGGGCATGAAGTGATGGTAGCATCTTCTCTTTCAATATAGAGCAGTACACCTGTGAATTCAATGCCATCAATGAAATTGCAGCTTCCTGACACCAGCAGCACTCATGCAGCCCCACAGAAGGATACTACCACCACCATGTTTCACTGTAGGCACCATGCATTTATCTTTGTACTCCTCACCTTTGAGATTTCATACAGATTTGAAGCCATCAGTTCCAAAAACATTTATATTGGTCTCATCACTCCAGAGTACAAAGTCCCAGTAGTCTTTTTTTGTTTCGGCATGGGCCCTGGCAAATTCAAGGCATGTTTTTGTGCATGGGTTTTAGGAGAGGCCTCCTTTGTGGATGACACCCATGCATGCCATTCCTCTGTAGTGTACCCCGTATTGTCATGAGAAACGATCACCCCAATTTGGCTTTCTACCTCTTTAGTTAACTGCAGTGAACTTGCATGTCAATTTTCTTCAATCCTCCTCATCTGAAGATGCTCCTGTCAAGGTGTTAACTTCCATGGACAGCCTGGACGTCTCTGTGGAATAGTTGCAGTTCCATCTTTGTTAAATTTTTTCACTTTTGCTACAGTATTCTGACTGATAAGTAAAGATTTTCTGATCTTCTTGTAGCCTTCACCTTTCTTGTGTAAAGAAATTATTTTCTTTCTCATGGCCCACATTTGTGGTAGTATTTTGTAGTATAGTATTCCATAGAAAATGTTGATTCTGAAAGGTTTTCTGACAAATCTGTTGGGGTGTACTCATTTATGCTGAGTACTGTGCATGTGTATATATATACATAAAAAACCTTTTTAAAAATGATCACATACCTTCTGTTTTTACCTGCATTAGAAGCTCAGAGAACTAGGGTGGAGAAACAGCAATACACTGATCTTCCTAGCAGGGGCGGACTGACAACTCATGGGGCCCCCGGGCAATAGGGGATCATGGGGCCCCTGTGTCCTTGCCCAAACTCAATTAACCTATGAAATAGGTACCAGGGGCATCTCATGGGGCCCCCTACTGACCCCGGGCCCTTGGGCAGTGCCCGAGTTTCCAAATGGTCAGTCCGCCCCTGCTTCCTAGTAAATGGCTATGCAGGGGAGGGCATGTCAGTACAAATCTGATCATTGGAGAGGAGCAGGCTGGGTTCACAGCACAGCCAGAAAACTAACCCTGCAGTTTTTAATAGGACAGCAGAGAAACTGGCAGGAACACCAGGGATTTCACACAAAGGAAGCAATAAAAAGAGAATAGGGATGTAATACTCATACGCTGCCACAAACAGATCATGAGCTGCCGCAAGCATCTGAATGTGTTCCCACATCAAGAGACCAAGCAAATTAAAATAGTGCTGTGCTGCTCCCTAGTGAACCAAAAGCAAACTGCTTATTCTAAGATAAATAAACACCCCCCTGAGTGTCCAATCCAATGAGTAAAAAATAAATAGAAGCAAAAAAGAACCAAAAAAACAAAAACAATTCCCACCACTTTTGATTCACTAGGGGGCAGCACAGCATTTGTTTTAGTTTATTTAAGAAAAAGAGAACAGGATACTTTTTCATAAAAGTACATGGTACAACAGGCACATATCAGGAAAATGAAATCTTGGGTTGACATATTCTTTAAATATAGTTCTTTTTTATATTTTATTTTATTAGTAAAAAAGCATGTGCTACCAGCACGTAAGAATGTCTGACTGAGGCTTTCACAGACCAGGTTTTACTGCAGTCCAACATACCCCACTGAACACTGCTAAACTTCCTTTTGTGCCCTAAGAGTAAATAAAGCATGGCTAAACAAAGTGTGTTGTGGTGCCACAGTGATTGAATGACATGCTGAATGTTGGGTCTTGTCTTAACCACTTGACCTCCAGAGGATTTACCCCCCTTAATGACCAGGCCTCTTTTTGCTACTTGGCGCTGCACTAATTCAACTGATAATTGCGCGGTCATGCAATGCTGCACCCAAACAAAATTTACGTCCTTTTTTTCACACAAATAGAGATTTCTTTCGGTGGTATTTGATCACCTGTGCGCTTTTTATTTTTCATGCTATAAACAAAAAAAGACCAAAAATTTTGAAGGAAAACAATATTTTTTACTTTCAGCTATAAAAAATATATAGTAAACTCAAAGTTGGTTATAAATTTAGGCCAAAATGTATTCTGCTACATGTTTTTGGTAAAAAAAATCCCAATAAGTGTATATTGATTGCTTTGTGTGAAAGTTATAGTGTCTACAAACTATGGTACAGATACTGCAATTTACGCCATTTTTTTGCTATACAGCGCTGCGCTAGTTTAACTGACAATTGCGCGGTCATGCAATATGGTACATAAATGAAATTTACATCTATTTTTCCCCACAAATTGAGCTTTCTTTCGGTGGTATTTGATCGCCTGTGCGGTTTTTATTTTTTGCGCTATAAAAAAAAAGCTGACAATTTTGAGGAAAAAAAACTATATTTTAGACTTTTTGCTATAAAACATGTCCAGTAAAAAAAATTTAAAAATCAAATTTAGTCATAAATTTCTGCCAAAATGCACTCTGCGACATGTCTTTGCTAAAAAAAAAAACCCAATACGTGTAAATTAATTGGTTTACGTGAAAGTTATAGCGTTTACAAATAGCGGAAAAGATACTGGGATTTTTAGTTTTTTTTAATATTAATAATGGCGGCGATCAGCGACTTATGGCGGCGATCAGTGACTTATGGCAGCAATCAGCGACTTATGGCGGGACTGCGACGGACATTCTGACATTTGGGGGTACTGACTTGGGGTCACTGACATCCCCAGTGACACCAATACAGTGATCAGTGCAAAAAAAAAACACTGACACTGTACTAATGGCACTGGGGAGGAAGGGGTTAAGTTTATTATTCAGGGAAAGGGTTAACTGTGTGAGGGAGGTGTTTTACTAGGGGGCGGGGGTATGTACTGCAGGGAACACTGCTGATCGGGAGAGAGAAACTCTTCTGTCCCAATCAGCATGTCCTGGAGTTGACAGGGAACTGACAGAAAGCACAGCTACTGCAGCTGTGCTCTCTGTCAGTGATTGCCGCCGATCGCCGGGACATAGCTGGTAACGACCAGCTGTGACCCTGTGACTGACATCCGTGGCTGTGATCGGCGGGACAGGTAGGGCGGTGGCGCGCCTCGTGAGCGCCCCCTACCTGTTTACAAAACACACGTTTTAAAACGTGCTTTTGCCCAGCCGTGCTGCCCTGACGCCGTATTTCTACAGTGGCTGGGCGGCATGTGGTTAAAGAACATGGTTTACTATAACACGCATTTTTAAATATATGACAAAAATTGGGATTGCAAGAGATAAACTGTAAAGAATAAAGTACTTTTTGAACTTAACAAGATCAGAGCAACTCTGTGAAAGTTGTATGAAAGAAACTGCAGGTCCAGCAGCCCAATAAATATTATATATATAGGCTCGGGTAACAAATGACCCCCTGCCTCTGAGTCTAGTTCTTCCCTCCTTGTGCAGTTTCACATGCATTTAACTGCAACAAAATGCACAAGAATAAATGGGTTCTTACAGAGAAAAAAAATGAAACATGTAAATAACTTTTTTTGGCTTGACTGAATTTCTTCTTTAATCTTCTCAAGCAGTTAATTCTTTGGTAATCCCTGGACAGCAGGTTGTGAAAGACTGGAGTAAAAATGGGAATTTGTAAGACTGATGTGTTTCCATTAACTGCTATTGTTATTCACTATGTTATTATATCAAGGTCACAGAAGAAGAAAAACATTACACATTGACCTTGTTAAGTGTTCTGCGTCCCGTGATAACATACATAGGTATATGTCTATATAAATTGTGTTATATTAGCAACTACTTACATTATGCAGTGTTAGCTCAATAACACCTATTTTTGTAGCACAATAATAGGAAAACTGTCAAATTTGCATTTATTTTATCTGTAATAGTAAGTTCACATATTCTTAATATCTGTGAAAAATGTATTGCCACTTGAGATCATTTTAGAGTACATTTTTTCCTACAAAATGTAAAAAGCTTGACTTTCTGTATTGTGAGGTTGTTGCAGGGTAATGGTAGGAAAGACAAACAAATAAAATATTACTTTCTTTCCTTTTAATTTTGTATTTCAGTGCTGATTGTCTCATCCAACCTTTTTTGTGCCACTTCTTGTCTACATGTACTCATACAAGCTTTGGATTCACATCATTGCTGTGCACCAACTTACTGATAGTAACAATGATGTACTATACCTGAGCAACGTGTGCTATCAAGAGTGTTTTTAAGAATGACAATGCAGAATTCAGAGATAGTTGTTACCCAAAACAAAAAAAACCTTCATTCTCTTAAGGAAAGCCAAAGGTTTAAACACAACTTTCAAAAACTACATTAACATGTTATTATTGATTTTATTGATTGGGTTTAGCTCTATTTCACATTTCAAAATCAGACCACAATGTCTGTAGCTGCAACCCTAACAATGAATGCTGCTGGGACCTGAAGAGTGTTTTTCTTACTTTCCATGCTGTTGTTATTACACTATTTCTTTGTGTATCTTCAAACTACAGCCCCAGTGTCTCCTCTTGTAAGTCACATACTACAGAGATTCAGCAAAGCTTGTAGCATACCTCCTGACATTTTGAGATTGGAAAGAAGGACACCTTCCCAAAGTCTTTGACACATAGGCAAAGCACACATTCCCAAAGTCTTCAACACAAAGGTTGACACTCCTTGAAGTGTCAGTTTACCAGCAGACTTTAGGAATGTGTCAACCTTCTATGTCCTCTGCAGCTCTCACTAGTTCCTCCTGCTGACCTCCATATCACTACAGGCTACATTAATGATGTGGAGGTCTGTAGGAGGAACCAGTAAGATCTATGGGAAACCAAGTAGAGTGGACTTCTGGAAGTGTAAGTGGACCAGCAGACTTCATGGGATTGGTCCACCTCCTGTGTCCTCTGCAGCTCTCACTGGTTTCTCCTACTGGCCTCCATATCACTACAGGATACAGTAGTGATGTGGAGGTGCACAGGAGAAACCTTTGAGATCTATGGGAAACCAAGTAGATTGGACTTTTGGAAGTGTCAGTGGACCAGCAAATGTCATGGGATTGGTCACACTCCCATGTTCTCTGCAGTTCTCACTGGTTCCTCTGCTGACCTTTATGCCATTTTAAAATACAGAAGTGACATGGAGGTCAGCAAGAGGAACCAGTGATATTTGCAGGGAACCAAGTAGAATGGACTCTTGGAAATAATGTTTTTTTCAGTGAACTTTGGTGGTTATTTTTAATGAACAGATTTGTGTTCAGTGTCAAGAGGTAAGTATTTAAATTCTTCTTTTATACCTTCTCTAATGAACTTTAGTATAGAGACAGGGTCATTTTAAGTGCAGCTTCCTTTATCTATCTCTTCTCTTCCTTCCAAACTGTATATGATGTGCTACCTTTGCTTAAAAATATATATATTTAAATGAGCCTGTTTGATTATAGTGTGAATACATGTGAATAATGACATAGGATGCTTATGAATATGTATTCATCACAGAAATTCAAATCACAGAATTTCAGCCCTAGCACACCTTTATTAACATGAAATACAGGAACCTTTCCTGCATACTTTCAGCTGTGACTTGTGTGTGATGGAAATGAGGGTTGGGAGGCATGCTCCCAGAAGATATGTTTACTGGAGGCTGATACTTGGGAAATGTTTGTGTCAAGTCTCAGAATTGAACTTTGTGAAGCGAATATTCGTGGAACATAGAAATGTTTGTGTTGGTAAAGAGGTGCTTTTGCTTTGTCAAGACTTATTCATTAAACTGTCAAAAAAAGTTCACAAAATCCTAGTGAAAACACCGTATTTGACTTGATCCTTATCTGTAAATGCTGTAGATTTCAGCCTGGATGTGGCATGCAATTTGCTACAATAAAAGCTTTCATTTCACAGGTGAATGTTGTACTATATGCAGAAAAGACTGACATTTCCTTTATAAGCATGGCTCACAGGAGCTTTTATTTTTTTTTTGCTATCAAGACATAGAATGTATTTCAGGGGACTAGATGTAATTGACGTGCTTTTCAAATACTGCACTAATAGCCTAGTCCCAGTTCAGGAGACTGACTATTTTCATTCTAGAAGATGCAATGCTACTGGTTTCTATTGGTTATTTATATATATTTATTAGTTATTTATATATATTTATTTTTACTTCCGTCCACCTAATAGATTTTAGTTTGTTGTTCATCTGAGTTGTACAGTTTATAGGTTACATCAAAGATGGAAAAAGTTCTGAAATTATTTATCTTTGTCTCATTTTTTACATCACAGAAACCTGACATTTTAACAGAAGTGTGTAGACTTTTTATATCCACTGTATACACACACACACACATACGTACCCAGTGGCAAGAAAAAGCATGTGAACTCTTTGGAATTAACTGTTTTTCTACATTGGTGTGTCAAAGTTATTTGATCCTCAGCTAATTTACAACAGTAGACAAACACAATGTGCTCCACCCAAAAGGGAAAGTTGCACTTTAAGGCCTAATCCCCCGCTCCCGATAAGGATTGACACCTTTAGGGAGCAGGTACCCTCTCCCACTTCTGCTGCGATCACCTAGGTGATCAGAAGTTGTCCTCTCTCCCTCCCTCCCCCTAGTCTTCTGGGACATGTGACAGGTCGCAGAAGACTACGGGACTATTCACAAGGCGCAGTGCTACTCGCGCATGTGCAGCGGGCAAGCTGTCACAGCCAGACGCCAACACTTAAGATGTTGGTGCCAGGGAAAGAGGATGCCCGTAGAAATCGGCTGCGGTGAGGATACCGCTGGATTGAGTGACAGGTGAGTGCCTGTTTTTTAAAAGTCAGTTTTTGTAGCTGCTGACTTTTATTTTTTTACATTTTGGCTGGAGCTCAGTTTTAAGCTGATAACACACAACTGGTAACTGGTAAATACTGTTAACAGGTAGACAGTATTGCATTAACAAAACTATATGTTTGATTGCACCTTGATTTTAGGATCTTAAAACTTCTACTCTGTGCCCATTGTATATATTGCGTACCTTGTATTGTGAACAAATCGGGAACTAAAGAATTTAAAAATCGCATTTCATGATGCAATACTGATGACAAAACTAAATTCATTTGTGCCTTTTATATGTGTCTAAAGTTCAGCTTTAAACAGGCTAAAGGCGTCAATGCTGCACATGACCCAAAAATGATCCGATTCTAATATAATGATGTAGCACCCTCCTAGCTAGGTTGCTGAAATGTTAGGTACATTTAATCTTTTTGGCTCCTCTGGTTGATTTATTTTGGCTGTTCTGGGTTTCACAGGCTGCAGATTTAATTGCTCTTCCCTGACTTCCAGAAAGGTGTGGAACATAGGATTTGGACAAGATAAATGAGCAGCATGAATATTTATAGTGCTGCATCCAATTCCTTGGGAAGTGAGCACAGAAGGTGGCTGAGAAACACATAAATATTCTTAGCTGTAGAACAGCAGTGTCTTCCTGTCCAAGGGATTTAACCTGTTCAGGTGGGGAGTGGCTACCCCCTACCCCCAGCTGTTCTGCTGTTTCAAGTTGCTGTTCATTGAGGTCCCAGCTGTAGCAGAGCTGGGGGGGGGGGGCTATGTCTGAAAAGGTCTTCACCAAAGTCTGCATAACTTCACTGGAAGGCACCTGGACAAATATGAGTAAGCAAAGCTGCTGCCCTGGCTTTGTGAGAACTGCTTTGGTGCAAGATTCTTGTGACTGTGTACTATTGGGATTGCTGGGCATCGTAGTTTCTCTTTTGAGAGGTACATACTGACAAGTCCCCCTTAGTTTATTGGAAAGACTTTACGATAAGTTGACCCAAGTAGTTCCTCTCCTGAAATGTTCATACATTAGCCACCAGTTTCTCATTGAAGCATTGCCCTTTAAAGCTGGGTCAAGTAGTTCCCCTCCTGAGGGGTACATACCTCTTGCCTTTACTAGTCTCTCACAGGAAGCTTGTACTCTGAATTAAGCAGAACTGTCCTTCGATTTCGAGAAGAGAAGAGTGTTTCTGTTTCTGTTAGTGATTCTGGAGTATCCCATACTACCTGTGGGAACTCGCTTCAAATGGTAGAGCTTGGTTAAACGCACACAGCAACTCTCTTTCTTTTTAAGCCCACTTTTATTTAAAGAAAATGTTCCACATAGCTTCCCACGCAGGGGTATTCACCATCAATATAAACAAAATTCAGTCTCCTGGCTCTCTCAGATATAAACACTCTTCCACTGGCCTTCCTCTTCAGGCTTACGTCTGTCTCCTGCAGACTCTTTCAAAAATATGGCTCTCGCACATAGCTGGCCACTAGCACACAGCTAGTCTCAGGCAGCCCCTTGCTGCTTTTGGCTTCCACCTCTCCTAGGTGAAGCCCACCTGACTCCTAGCTGCCGGGGTGGAGCCCTCCTGACTCCTTTCTGCCGGGGTGGAGCCCTCCTGACTCCTGTCTGCCGGGGTGGAGCCCAGAACCCTGGTCCTGACTCTATGAAAAGGCCTGCACACACCTGTGCAATCAGTCTCCTGGCCATTCCCAAAACCTGGTCCCAAGATTGGAGATTTCATCCCTCCCAGATCTCTTTGAAATCTCCAGGCTCCAGATCCCAAAACAGACGTTACAAACAAAGGAGGAAAGTGAAAAGCCACTTTCCTCCGTATCAAACACTTACCCTGGAGCCCCTCAACCTGCCTTGTTGAGAATCCTGGGTGACAGACTGCCACACTGTCACATACCCTACACTCCATCCAAGTTATTCAACAATAAAATCGCAAAAAAGATATCCCCTAGACTGCTCTTTGTGTAAGTGTTTTCCTGAACTATGCTCTGCGTGCTGGCAGCCTCTAAACTAGTGGTGGAGAACTCCAGTCATCATCATTATTTGTGCTGCTGCTATCAGGAGTGTAGTGAGTGTGCTTTAATCATCATCAACCAGTGGCCCTCTTGGAGGTAGCACTACAATAGTATTACTGTTGTGGCTTCCGTACATCACCCTCTAAGTGTGTTAGTGAGGAAATAAAGCATACCATAATTAATACACCTACCTTTTTTTCCTACAGAGCATTTTGAATCACATGCTGCATGAACGTGTTAAACACATTGTACAAAGCACTCTAAATAAAGAGAACAATAATTTTCAATGTAAAAGTTATGGCAACAAGATACAAAAGTTCATTCCATAGTCTTCTGCTCAGACAAATGGAAGAGATCAAGAACTTTTGTCATTACCATGGACAAATATACAGTATATATAGTTTAACAAATGAATGAGAGGAAAACTATGCAAATAATGTATTGTAAAATTGGAACAATAAAAGAATAGTCTGAATAAAACCCTGCATGCATTATAACAACATCCTTGCTTGCAATTGTTAGTTTCAAGCATCAATAGCACAATGTGTACTCTCCTAGAATATGGCACATAATGTTAATATGTTAATTAGCACAAATGAATTGAGTACAAGATATAGAAAGTAACCCTATCTACAACGTAGAAGAAAAAAGGACTCCTGTAATAACATACCTTTAAAATGTATCTGTTTTTTTTGTGGTCTGTGTTTCTGCAGGTGAGATTCACCCTCCCTATTTGTCTTGATGACTGAAAGTGATGGGAAAATCCCAAATTTTGAGTTGAAACCATAGCTGGAATAGAGGGGAAAATGTTTATTGGGCACACTTTTGGTAAAAACTGTCTGAGAGGGTAGGGTGTATTTCCTGTGTAATTTCCCCTATCGTTGCTTCCTCTATTACCAATCACATTTAAATTTCCAGGACAGGCTTAAATCTGTAGCTGTGTGGGTTGTCTTAGTACTTTTTTTTACAAGAGGCTGTGTGGAAATGAGGCAGGAAGATGCTCCACCATTACCAACAGGTGCAATCCAGGATCACCAGACAACAGAAATGAATGGACAATAATAGGTATACGGGTGCAGTTCAGCAATGTATATCTAAAAAAAAAAACTGAATTACTCAGCAGGTAGGCTATGCTCACTGTATGCATCTCACAGTTTTCATCTTTGATTAAAAGGTACCTTTAAATCATGACAGGTCTCTGTTAAACCATAACATCCACCTATTGACCGAACAGTTTCGGTCCACTGGGCCACAGCAGATTGGAGCTGGTTGTTGTTGTCACCATTAGATGCTCTACAAAAATAATTTCAATAGTGTACAAAGTATAGAATAGGAGCCCTAAGGCAATGATCCACTGTAAATAATGTTTTTATTCGGATGACTTTAACAGTTTCAGCTATGGATCTATTGTTTCGGTGATAGCTGTCATTACTTAGAGTAACTAAATAATACATATATCATATTTTGGTACATGGCTGGCTCAAGGCAATATTGTCTTTCAGACATATTATTATTTTATTTTCTGTGAACTTCATAGACAAAAGATGTCACAAGATGAAAAGGTGTTTTTCTTTCTAGTTTGTCTAGTGTTTATTCTAAAGCACCTAGAGGTTTATTTATATATTTTTCACACAAGATTCACGCAAAGTTCACTCTGGATTATTACACTTTTTCAACTAAATCCAATTATAAGAATGGGTGAGTTCAGTGCAAAAACATTTATAAACACACTCCCTAATGTTAATGTAGATAAAAAGTGCAGTTTATGCTATTATTTCTGCTATTACCTTTCTATTACAGAGCATGGCAAAGTTATTTACAAATTAAATAAAAGCCTTTTTTTATTTTCTATTTTTATAATGGGTTGATAAAAATTAGGGAACAAAATGAAAAACAGTGAACAAAGCTTAAATATTAATTGTAAAAAATATTAAAATATATTAGCAGCAAAATAGGAGAAGGGGAGGAAGGAGTTAATTAGAACTAGGATTAGGAGTTAAATGTTGAAGGAGTTTATTAGGCCTATAAACATTCAATCAGAAGAGAAAACTTACTGCTTTCCTGTATCCTATGCTGTTGTCCATGTAGGGGTGGTGAAGCCTTGTTTTCACACCCCAGCCTCCAATGCATTTATACAAATGGTACAGGCTGTGAACTGTGCTTTTAAACTGAAAAACTTTGTATGCTACTCCAGGTCTCTATTCCAATGACCTCCAATGACTTGCACTGAAAGGGTGTAGGCATGGAGACCTCCATGACTAAGCCCTGTGGGTGGGGTGAAACCATGGCTTAGTTGGAGCTGGGCTGAAGACACTTTCATTACCTTGTCTGGCACCTAAGCTCTTTCCAGCGTGTGGTTTCTCCTTGTCTATGTGTGCTGTGCTGTGCTCTGATGTGAATGCACAGAACGTAGCTTAGTTGACCATGCATTCCTAGTGAAGACACTTGTCTCATGCAAGTACTTGGGCTCGAAGGCAAGCAGAATCAATCAAGCTTCTTAAGTTAATAATTTCCCATTTATGTGCATGGTCAGACATCCATGGGAGGGCACCCTGTCTTACCCCCTGAAGCTAGTGTTAGATGACACTTAGGAAGACAGGACAAAGTATCACATGTGCCTTGTCCCCTGAGGGACAGAAGACATTCAAAAAAACAAAGTGAGACTTATCTTTAAATTATGTACAGTGAGCTGCCACTCTTCCCTAAGCATGGTAGACATATGAACTCTGCTATTATGAGCAAAGACCCTTACTTTTCTATTTTAAAATAGCTAAGAGAAGAAGAGATGAGATCTGTGTGGTGTCTTTTTGTTTTCTTTTCAAAACAAAAGAAAAGGCATGAAATGAGACAGCTGGTGCAATTTTCTTAGCACATCTTGCTGCTGACTGATTCGCCTCATTCCAGTTTGGATGGAAATCACAGGACCTAGATACACATCAAGCTGAGAGAGATAATTTTCCAGAAGTGACATCTTAGTCTCTGGCTGGCTTAAAAGTTGCCTTGAGGCCTGACATATGGCCAGGCTGCCGATGGGATAACGCTGCATCACATGCCTCACGTCTGACATCTATTCTTACTGGGTTTGATTTTTAAGCTGCTCGTTTGCAATGATGCAGCACTGTGCTGTGCTAGCTGGAAGAGAGAATTATGATTTCCCTGAAAATAAAATAACTCGTCTACATGAGGTTTCAGTCAAACACATTTCTGTCTTTGAACATTAGGCAGCAATGTCTTGGAACAAGTCTAGGTGCAAATCTACAAAGGTACATAGCACATGTGTAAGAACAAAATGTACGTAAAATGGGGCACAAAGAACAACAAAAACTGGCAGCAAGCAACATTTTCTTTTGAGCCCACGTTGGCATAAAAGATGAGAGATGATAAATGCAATTCCCATTTTACAGTTCTACATTCACATTTTTTAAATTAAATTTGAATTGAAAAGGGGAGTAATATTTTGAAGGATAAGTTCACCTTTTGTAAAATTTTACAAGTTACACCCAAATTTAGGGGGTAACATATCACATGCTTCTATGTCCCCCGTCTCCTGTCATCAGCGTTCCCGTCTCTGTGACAGCAGGCAAGGGTTCCTCTCCCTGCAACTGCTTTCACAATTTGAAAACAGTGTGGCCGTGTGGGGCTCCGCCCACATGGCTGTGTCATTCATTCACTTTCATTGATTCTTTCAACCATTCAATAACTGTCTGAATGCGGGTGCAATGCTTTCCAGGATGCAATGTAAAAAAAATAATAAATACACATTTTTTTTTTACCTGCCAAAATATGTGTCTTATTATTTTCTTTTACAAAAGGTGAACTTAGCCTTTAAGTTTTGTGAGAATTTGCGAATGTTATCCATTTCTTGAAGGCAAACTATAGCAAAAAAATTAGATTGGTAAGCATGGTTTGTAATCACATACAATCATGTGAAAAAAATTAGCAACCCTCATAGAAATTCTTGTCTTTTTCAACATATTTCAACAGGCCCTATAACAGCAAAGTAACTTCAACCACAACATTTTTACCACTATGTTTCACGGTTTGTACATTTTTTTTCTCCTAAAATGCTATCTTTGGTTTGCGCCAACCATGTCTACTGATACTGCAGCCAAAGTACTCTATTTTTAATTCACCGGTCTGCAGCTCATTATTCTGGAAGGACTTGTCTTTGCCTATAAGTCCAATAACAAACTGTAGTCCTACTCTAATGTTCTTTATGGACAGTAACATCTTTTTCCTGGAACACCTCCCATGTAGATTAAATTGGTGCAATCTTTTTCTGTTTTATAGATGCATGCACTTTGGCACCAACTATTACAAAAGTTACCTGGATTCTGCAATGAAATTTTGGGGTTCTTTTATCACTAAACAAAAATCTCTGGGTAATTGTCCTAGACAAATTAGATATTTAAAATCTATGCCATTTGTGGATTTTCCTTACAGTGGACTTTTTAATTTCAAATAATTTGGAAATCTTTTTAAATCCTTTGCCAGACTCATAGGCATTCTCACCCTTCTTTCTGAGGGCCTTAGAGAGCTCTTCTTGGTTTGATAACACACACATCAACACCAAGGCCACCAGACCTTAGATATCTGATGTTTTAAAAAAAAAAAAAGAAAGTTCCACCTGCATACTCTCTAAGTTTTCTTTTTCACTTATGTTTGGAGAGCAATAAAAATTCATAGCTGAGCTGTGTTTTTTTCATCCCCACCAACCAATCCCCATTATGCTTCAATGGCAGCAGAGGGGGAATACATATGCTGTGGCTGCAATGCTTTACATTGCAGTGCTGCAAAATTTATCTCTGCTGTCACATTCAGTGGGCAATCCTGACACACAATCCATTCAACAGGCAGTACTGCCCACTGAAAAAGACCCATTCAACTGAATAGGGTATCCTGCAACCGTGTGCAATGTGAAGGGTTAAAACAGGTAGTGAGGAATTGATACAACACCTCCTTGCCACCTGTGATGTGAAATGTAAACTTGCCCTAAAAATTTTATAATCATTGATACCTAAGCTGGAAAACCTGATTCTAATTTCATGATTTTGAAGTCATAAATGTAGAGGTGTACTCACATGACAAATCTGCATTTTCATTAATTTAGATGAGAATGAATATACCATATCCAAATATATCACCTTTATCCATCCCTGTTGTGCCTTGCTGGTCTTCTTATCTTACTGCAAGACTTCTATACAGTGTTTCTTTCTGACTAGGATAAGTATACTCTTAACAAAGTAGGAGATATTTGTGAGCTTAGTATCATTTAAGGTAGGAATAAATGACATGACTTGCCAAAGCATTGCTGTTTGCAATCAAATTGGTGCTCAATTAGCCTGGTTATGACAATCCCAGACACTGCATTCATAAATAATGAAAAAATATATCCCAACAGGTTACGGGGAGGTGTACATATTTTCCAAAAAAAACTTTTCATATACAAGATACACACGTCATCATTTCCATCACAAATGCAATAGCTTTGAGAGTAAATATTTATTTAGGAATCATAGACAGAGCCAGAATTATTCCTTTATACCCCTTGAAAAACTTTCCATTTGGAACATCAGTATGGATACAGCCTATGGATGCATGTATTCCAAACTGAAAATGCTATATCAAGCTAGTTGGCCATTTGTAATTTTGGTAAAGAATGCATAGCTTCTTTGGAGCAAAGCTTGTCAAGTTAGAAGAAAGCATAACCAGACAAAATCCCTCCAATTCTCTTTAAATCTTTATGATACAGTATATAAGGTATAAATCAGAACATCTGGCTTCACAGTTGACTGAGAGATACTATATAAAGGAATAATTAATAAACAACGAAAGATAGATAACTTTGCCAAACAAGCTTTTGAGTGCATTTACATTTACTTCTTATCAATGAACTTGCTGTCTCTGTCGTTGAGATGATGAAGAGTGCAGAGTGCTCATTAGTGTTGCAAGCCTAATTCACTTTCATGATTTGAAATATGCAGGAATGACTGACCAGTCCTTAGAGTATATCAAGAAGGATGTTAAGCCATCTTTTCAAAGTTAGTTGAGCTTAGCAGATAATCTCCAATAGATTTTAGAGGCCTTGGAGCATAAATGACGAATATTAACTAAGGGGACACAGGTGAATCTTTGGCTTCAAGGAAAAGCTATCATTTGCTTTGATGTTAAACTTTTGATGTGTGGTAAGAGATTTCCCTTATGTCTTGAACAAATGCCATTTGAACAATTCTGGAATTATTAAAATATATTGAATGCATAAAAGAAGCACAAGACAGAATACCTTGTCGAATATATAATGGCCATGAATATAGTCAAGAATTTTATAAACCATGCTGTCCTTTTAATGCAGAAATCATAGCTTTGGCTGGCAATTGTTATTTAAAAAGTTAGCTATTTATATGACATTAATATACTCTGCAATAGTGTTCATTAAAACGTTTGTGAGCAGTAATGTGATTATGGAGACTGGAATTAAATGTATTTTTGACAGTGGAGACACTGGACACACAAGTTAACAAATGATAAAAATTACATACGATTATTTCAAGGAAATATATTAACATTAAGTATACAGAAAAAGAATGGCATTCATTAAAGGAGAACATAAAGATGTAAGTTATAGAGGTAAGTTAAATATTGGAGATATATCTTGGCACTTCCCAAAGTTTCTTCACAATCGGCGTGCTTTTAGTCTGTGCACTGTGACTTGCACACCTGTGGAACACCATTTGCACAACCAGACCACACTATGGGAGACCTCAATATTTTAGTTCTTAACTGCTTGCTGCCCTGCCACTGTATATATACGTGTGCAGGGCGGCAGTGGAGCGCAAAAGCACGTTTTAAAACGGGCTCCGCGCTCCCGACACTTTCGCGGGTAGGGGGCGTGCGCGCGCGCTCCGGCCGACCCGCGGGTGACACCATTTGATCCAGGAGGGATCAATCATTAGATTTCAGCCAGTGATTTCTGGCTGAAATCAGATGATCGGTCCCTGTCCTATCCTGTCCTGTGTTGACATTTACACAGGGCAGGATATGATGTCATTCTTCTCTGCCTGGACACATTCCGTTCCAGACAGAGAAGATGAAACAGTAAAAGTGAGTAAAACAGCACACTGACAGTTAGAACACTCTAGAGGACACATTTAACCCCCTGATTGCCCCCCCTCAGTTAACCCCTTCACTGCCCTGTCACCAGTGTCACTGATCACTGAACCGATTTTTACTGATCACTGTATCAGTGTCGCTGGCGACTTCCCATAGTGTTAGCGCCCCTCCCAGATAGCGCCAGATTGCCTGCCAGTACACCAGTAATCCCATTTAACCCCTTGATCGCCCCCCCCCCAGTTAACCCCTTCACTGCCCTGTCACCAGTGTCACTGATCAGTGAACTGATTTTTATGATCACTGTATCAGTGTCGCTGGCGACTTCCGATAGTGTTAGCGCCCCTCCCAGATAGCGCCAGATTGCCTGCCAGTACACCAGTAATCCCGTTTAACCCCTTGATCGCCCCCCCAGTTAACCCCTTCACTGCCCTGTCACTGATCAGTGAACCGATTTTTACTGATCACTGTATCAGTGTCGCTGGCGACTTCCGATAGTGTTAGCGCCCCTCCCAGATAGCGCCAGATTGCCCACCAGTACACCAGTAATCCCATTTAACCCCTTGATTGCCCCCCCAGTTAACCCCTTCACTGCCCTGTCACCAGTGTCACTGATCAGTGAACCAATTTTTACTGATCACTGTATCAGTGTCGCTGGCTACTTCCGATAGTGTTAGCGCCCCCCCCAGATAGCGCCAGATTGCCTGCCAGTACACCAGTATTCCCGTTTAACCCCTTGATCGCCCCCCCCCCAGTTAACCCCTTCACTGCCCTGTCACCAGTGTCACTGATCAGTGAACCGATTTTTACTGATCACTGTATCAGTGTCGCTGGCGACTTCAGATAGTGTTAGCGCCCCTCCCAGATAGCGCCAGATTGCCCGCCAGTACACCAGTAATCCCGTTTAATTCCTTTATCACCCCCCAGTTAACCCCTTCACTGCCCTGTCACCAGTGTCACTGATCAGTGAACCGATTTTTACTGATCACTGTATCAGAGTCGCTGGCGACTTCTGATAGTGTTAGCGCCCCTCCAAGATAGCGCCAGATTGCCCGCCAGTACATAAGTAATCCCATTTAACCCCTTGATCGCCCCCCACAGTTAACCCCTTCACTGCCCTGTCACCAGTGTCACTGATCAGTGAACCAATATTTACTGATCACTGTATCAGTGTCGCTGGCTACTTCCGATAGAGTTAGCGCCCCTCCCAGATAGCGCCAGATTGCCCGCTAGTACACCAGTAATCCCGTTTAACCCCTTGATCGCCCCCCCAGTTAACCCCTTCACTGCCCTGTCACCAGTGTCACTGATCAGTGAACCGATTTTTACTGATCACTGTATCAGTGTCGCTGGCGACTTCAGATAGTGTTAGCGCCCCTCCCAGATAGCGCCAGATTGCCCGCTAGTACACCAGTAATCCCATTTAACCCCTTAATCTCCCCCCCCAGTTAACCCCTTCACTGCCCTGTCACCAGTGTCACTGATCAGTGAACCGATTTTTACTGATCACTGTATCAGTGTTGCTGGCGACTTCCGATAGTGTTAGCGTCCCTCCCAGATAGCGCCAGATTGCCCGCTAATACACCAATAATCCTGTCTAACCCCTTAATCTCCCCCCCCAGTTAACCCCTTCACTGCCCTGTCACCAGTGTCACTGATCAGTAAACCGATTTTTACTGATCACTGTATCAGTGTCGCTGGCGACTTCCGATAGTGTTAGCGCCCCTCCCAGATAGCGCCAGTTTGCCCGCTAGTGCACCAGAAATCCCATTTAACCCCTTGATCACCCCCCTCCCCCCCCAGTTAACCCCTTCACTGCCCTGTCACCAGTGTCATTGATTACAGTGAACAGATTTTTACTGATCACTGTATTAGTGTCACTGGTGACTTCCGATAGTGTTAGCGCCCCTCCCAGATAGTGCCAGTTTGCCCGCTAATGCATGGGATTTTTTTTACCAAAAACATGTAGCAGAATACATTTTGGCTTAAATTTATGACTAACTTTGAGTTTACGATATATTTTTTATAGCTGAAAGTAGAAAATATTGTTTTTTTTTCAAAATTTTCGTGTTTTTTTTGTTTATAGCGCAAAAAATAAAAAGCGCACAGGTGATAAAATACCACCAAAAGAAAGCTCTATTTGTGTGAAAAAAAAGACGTAAATTTTGTTTGGGTGCAGCATTGCATGACCGCGCAATTATCATTTGAATTAGTGCAGCGCTGTATAGCAAAAAAAGGCATAAATTACAGTATCTATACCATAGTTTGTAGACGCTATAACTTTCACACAAAGCAATCAATATACACTTATTGGGATTTTTTTTACCAAAAACATGTAGCAGAATACATTTTGGCTTAAATTTATGACTAACTTTGAGTTTACGATATATTTTTTATAGCTGAAAGTAGAAAATATTGTTTTTTTCAAAATTTTCGTGGTTTTTTTGTTTATAGCGCAAAAAATAAAAAGCGCACAGGTGATAAAATACCACCAAAAGAAAGCTCTATTTGTGTGAAAAAAAGGACGTAAATTCCGTTTGGGTACAGCATTGCATAACCGCGCAATTATCATTTGAATTAGTGCAGCGCCAAACAGCAAAAAAAGGCCTGGTCATTAAGGGGGGTAAATCCTCAGGAGCTCAAGTGGTTAAAGGAAATTTCAAATCAGGAAAGAAAAACTTTTTAACTAAGAATGATAATTCTATTTGACGCAAGAGATAACAGCCTTAATTTGGACATGGGATTCCTCACTCATTATCCAACAGTTTTATGACTCCCTATGTGAGTGTTGTCCCCCCCAGTCTTTGCTTTTGCTGTGTCTTGTCTCTAGTCTTTTTTTTGTTCATCCCCCACATCTCTTCTAACATTCTGCTAAAACTCTGTGAAGTAGTACTGCCTGGACCTTGAAGAAGGGGACATTCTCCGAAAGTTTGTCCTCAAAATTGTATGTTAGTGCAAATAAAAAAAGTATCACGTCAGTACTCAATTATTTTTGTTGCAAATGCACTAATACGGCTACAATCACCTCAAGCAAACATAAAGGAGGTAATTGTAACCTACGGAAGACCCCTACCATCCTAAACTTTGCAGTGGCATGTTCCTGTATTTTATAAGGCACATACACACAGAGGCATTATGATATAGCTCATGGCTTATGTTGGCCATACATAAATCTAGTCCTGCCTCTAGTGTGTGCTCCATACGAATATTTGAAGCAGTTGAAAACAAGCAGTCTAGCTTTTCAAACAAAATAACAGAATGTTTATTAAAACATTCACACTAGGGAGCATTTGCTAACTAAACACCAAGCTCTAGTATGGGGGTCAAGTCCTGTCCCATCCCATTTTAAATGTAAAAATATATTTTGGGAGCTAATATCTAATTTAATTTGTATATTTGGTACATAAATCCCTTGTCATGAATTATGTTTTATATGGTTTATTTTTCACATGATAAGTACCATCTGATTTATCACCATATAGCTTATAAAGGATAGTCACATAGATGATGTATCATAAAAAGCAATGATGCCTGTACTCTGCAGTCATTAAGTGTACACTTGGGTGCAATCCATTGAAGACAGCATTGGAGATCCTTTGGAATAGGCATCCACAGGATTTTGCTAGAGGCTTCCATAGCTGCTAAAGTTTCAGTGGACCACAGTTCACCCATGTCAAGGAAAAACATAAATCCCAGCACACTATGAATTTTCAGGTTAACACCCAAGCATTTATTCAAGTGATCACATCGCAGTGGTAAAGTGCAACATTTCAGATTTGCACTTTACCACTGTAATGCTATCACCAGAATAAATGTTTGGATCTTAGCTACCTTAGCTAGACTATCCATAGTGTGCCGGCGATATATGTTTTAACTTGTTGCCAGTCTTCAGCTGGTAGTTGCTGCAGCACCCACCTACCTCTTGTCTTCTCAGGGAATGTGTGGTATGTGTTGAATGCCAAAGCAGAGGTCCACATTTTGCCTTGCCAAATATGTGGACAATGCTCCATCAAAACGTGGGTTTTAATAAAGCAGCAGCTACGGTACATAAAGAAGTCTATTGAAAAATCCTGTAAGTACTAAGTACCCATCTTCAAAGATCTCTCTCTCTCTCTATATATATATATATATATATACTGTATATATATATATATATATACAGTGGGGCAAAAAAGTAATTAGTCAGCCACCAATTGTGCAAGTTCTCCCACTTAAAAAGATGAGAGCGGCCTGTAATTGGCATCATAGGTAGACCTCAACTATGAGAGACAAAATGAGAAAAAAAATCCAGTCAATCACATTGGCTGATTTAGAAAGAATTTATTTGCAAATTATGGTGGAAAGTAAGTATTTGGTCACCTACAAACAAGCAAGATTTCTGGCTCTCACAGACCTGTACCTTCTTCTTTAAGAGGCTCCTCTGTCCTGCACTGATTACCTGTATCAATGGAACCTGTTTGAACTTGTTATCAGTATAAAAGACACCTGTCCACAACCTCAAACAGTCACACTCCAAACTCCACTATGGTGAAGACCAAAGAGCTGTTGAAGGACACCAGAAACAAAATTGTAGACCTGCACCAAGCTGGGAAGACTGAATCTGCAATAGACAAGCAGCTTGGTATGAACAAATCAACTGTGGGAGCAATAATTAGAAAATGGAAGACATACAAGACCACTGATAATCTCCCTCGATCTGGGGCTCCACGCAAGATCTCACCCCGTGGGGTCAAAATGATCACAGGAACGGTGAGCAAAAATCCCAGGACCACACGGGGGGACCTAGTGAATGACCTGCAGAGAGCTGGGACCAACGTAACAAAGGCTACCATCAGTAACACACTATGCCGCCAGGGACTCAGATCCTGCAGTGCCAGACGTGTCCACCTGCTTAAGCCAGTACATGTCCGGGCCCGTCTGAAGTTTGCTAGAGAGCATTTGGATGATCCAGAAGAGGATTGGGAGAATGTCATATGGTCAGATGAAACCAAAATAGAACTGTTTGGTAGAAACACAACTCGTCATGTTAGGAGGAGAGAGAATGCTGAGTTGCATCCAAAGAACACCATACCTACTGTGAAGCATGGGGGTGGCAACATCATGCTTTGGGGCTGTTTCTCCACAAAGGGACCAGGAAGACTGATTCATGTACAGGACAGAATGATTGGGGCCATGTATCGTGAGATTTTGAGTGCAAACCTCCTTCCATCAGCAAGGGCATTGAAGATGAAACATGGCTGGGTCTTCCAACATGACAATGATCCCAAACATACCACCCGGACAACAAAGGAGTGGCTTCGTAAGAAGCATTTCAAGGTCCTGGAGTGGCCTAGCCAGTCTCCAGATCTCAACCCCGTAGAAAACCTTTGGAGGGAGTTGAAAGTCCGTGTTGCCCAGCGACAGCCCCAAAACATCACTGCTCTAGAGGAGATCTGCATGGAGGAATGGGCCAACATACCAGCAACAGTGTGTGCCAACCTTGTGAAGACTTACAGGAAACGTTTGACCTCTGTCATTGCCAACAAAGGATATATAACAAAGTATTGAGATGAACTTTTGATATTGACCAAATACTTATTTTCCACCATAATTTGCAAATACATTTTTTCCAAATCAGCCAATGTGATTGTCTGGATTTTTTTTCTCATTTTGTCTCTCATAGTTGAGGTCTACCTATGATGCCAATTACAGGCCTCTCTCATCTTTTTAAGTGGGAGAACTTGCACAATTGGTGGCTGACTAAATACTTTTTTGCCCCACTGTATATATAATGCAGCCGAACATTCACAGCTATATCAGTAACATTCTATACAATGTGATGTCAAATGGAGTAAAACTAAACTGTATTTATAATATTAATTCACCAACTGTATATTTGTCTATTTGCACTAAGCCAAGATGTTATGCTCCTACTTCTCTGTAGTGTGTAGACCTGAGGACTCCGCAGGAAAGAAAAGTTATTCTTCTAATGTGTGAGGATGAGGACTTCTTCCATCATTTGAAGGTGCTGTCTTTTTCTCAGTTTGAGAAATCTAAACCGTCAGTCATTCAGAAATGCATTCAGCATTTTAAGTGAATTCATTTACAATGTCTGAGACACCATAGTGAAGCTACTGAATACTAACCAGTGCCAAATTCTAACATGCACAAGCTGTATGTAAAATGATGCCCAGATACATGCAGACATAGAGCTTCCTGTGTGATATTCTCTTGATAGAAAGAAGAACTTCATACAAAACACAACATGTTACGCTTTATTAGTGTTCTGTTACCAATTGCACATATGATCAAATAATACTGTTGGCTTTGTTTGAACTAGAGAGCTCCTTTAGATCTCTTACTGCCACTCAATGCCACATACCAATCCTGAATTAGTTGGTGAGTTCAGATGGAAAGCTTCACTTATGTAAATTCCCTTAATATTTTATTCACACCCCTATCCTGTTAACCTGGTGCTTAACTGGAAGAAAACAACTGTGGTAAAAGTGAACAATGAAACATCCTAGTTAATAATAATAATAATAATAATAATATTAAGGATAAATAATAATATTAACATATAGATCCACATATACTAAGAAAAATTTTGAAAACTGTGATTGCTGACTTTCCTCTTAAAATGCTAGGTGCCTGGTCAACTTATTTGGCTATGGCACATTCTAATTTGTTGAGCTTGAAAAAGCATGGAATAAATGAAGTCAGAGTAAAGGTAATATTCTACCTAGATTAGTGACACAAAAAAACATCAGCACCATTGAGTCAGCATGACAACCATGCACCTAGCATTTGTAGATGGAGAGATAAGCAAGAAATCTACATTTACCTTTCTGCACAAGATTCCATTAAAGTTGAATTATGAGCTGGAGAAAAAAGTACCCTTGCAGTGGTCCCGACTCTATACCACCTGGGTTAAATGCTTATTTTATCTAAAAAAGGATGAGTAATATGCTTACTTTATTCCTTGTTCCAGTAGGCTTCCTCCTTCTTGTAAGACCAGCCCCCCAATATTTTTGCTGTCCAAATGGTGATATCTCTCCTTTGTCATAATGTACAATGCAGGGCCAGTGGAAAGCATGCCATGTGAGGACACTGAGGGCCTGCTTGCATCCTGGGAGCATCAGATAGGGGAGCAGAGTGCCTGCTGCCAGGCGAATAAGTAATAAGGTAAATTATTCTCCTTCCTCAATGTCCCCCAGAAAAAAGGAGCATTTAGCCATTGCAGCTTGGAGGGGGACCCACTGTAAGGGTGACCAATTGACTTCTGTACAACCAGCCTGTTGTAAAATGTCTGCTTGATGTATTTTGATGACAGGGAAGACCTTCTGCTGTCAGAATATAAAGACACAGAGGGAGGATTCACACATTCAAGGTAGATGGGGGAATAAAGTTTTTTTTTTGCTCAACTCTCTGGTTGATCATCTATGGACTGCCTTAGCCTCAACCTCCCTATAAAATTACGAAAGTAACTTTGTAGTAGGTCACAAGGTGGAAGTGCCAGGAAAATAACTGATCTGTGTTAGATGCTTGTTGCCACAGCAAAGAACTGCACAGGCACCAGAGGTTACATGTACACTAAATGTACAAAGTAGATACTGACCCTAAATGATGCTGGAAGAAAGATAGCCTGTCCTTCCAGATAGGAAACTGGTTGAAGAAATTGGGGTTGATTTACTAAAACTGGAGAGTGCAAAATCTAGTGCAGCTGTGCATGGTAGCCAATATGTTTCTAACTTCAATTAACCACTTGCCCGCCTTATTCTACCTGGATGGAATTCTATCTGTAAAGTTAAATGTCTGGATATTTGTACCAGATTAGGGACACAAAAAACATCAGCACCATTGGGACAACATGACAACCATGCACCTAGCATTTGTAGATGGAGAGATAAGCAAGTAATCTACATTTATCTTTCTGCACAAGATGCAATTAAAGTTGAATTATGAGCTGGAGAAAAAAGGGGGGATTTACCCCCTTTCCTGACCATTTTTTGTGATACGGCACTGCATTACAATTGCGCGCTGCAACGCTGCACACAAATGAAATTTATGTCCTTTTTTCCCACAAATAGGGCTTTCTTTTGGTGGTATTTGATCGTCTGTGTATTTTTTATGCTATAAACAAAAAAGACTGACAATCTTGAGAAAAATACAATATTTTTAAAAAATCTAATTTTGTCATTAATTTAGGCCAAAATGTATTCTGCTACATGTCTTAGCTAAAAAAAATCCCAATACGTGTAAATTAATTGGTTTACATGAAAGTTATAGTGTTTACAAATGGTGGAATATACTGTATACTGGAATTTTCTTTTTTAAAACTAGTAATGATGGCGATCAGTGATTTATAGCAGGACTGCGGGACTGTGACGGCATTCTGATACTGGGGGAACTGACTTGGTGTCACTGACATCCCCAATGACACAAATAGAGTGATCAGTGCTAATAAAAAGCACTGACACCGTACTAATGGCACTGGGCAGGAAGGGGTTAACATCTGGGGCAATGTATAGGTTAACTGTGTGCTGTGTGTGTTTTACTCTGTGCTGTGTTTTGCTGTGTAAGCACGCTGCTTTTTATTGCTCTGCTGTGCATAGCAATACAAAGCAGCATGCTGTAGCTGACAGGGGAGAGATCTGTATTGTTTATACACAGGTCTCTCCACCATTGGAGATACTCGGCGATCACTGGGTGCCAGCAAGAAATCACCGGCCGGGATCCGGTGATTAAAAGCCAAGGCCACGGATGGAGGCACGTGTAGGGGCATATATACGTGATTTTGCGCACCCGTGCCGCCCTGTTGCAGTATTTCTACTAGAGGGGGGCGTGGAAGAGGTTAAGCTTTGACAAAAAAACCTGGAAGCTGATTGGTTTCTATGTAGAGCTACACCAGATTTTGTGCAGGAGCTGACGGGAGAGATCTGTATTTTTTATACACAGGTCTTTCTCCCCTGTCAGAGATACTTGATGATCACCGGGTGCTGGTGAGATTTTTACTCTCTCCAGTTTTAGTAAATCAACCCCATTGTCCGGTAGGGTGCTATGATGTCATTGAGAGGTAATAATTACCTTGTACAATTGCACATTGCTGAGTATGCAGTTAACATTAAACATATACAGTATATGACAGGTTCACTTTACTTAAAATGATAGCACCTGCCATGCCTCATAATGAACTTACAATGTAAATCCAATAGGGCAAAGTGACCCATCGACTCATACAGAATTTAATAATGATCTGACATTCATTTGTCAAAGCTGCAGCTGTAACGTGTCCCCCTTACTATTTGTACAGACATTCGCATGAGACAGCAGACTGTTTCCTTAGCACAGTGAGTTCAGTCAGATGTGAAAAGAAAAACAAAATGTGGAAGATTAGCTGTCATCTCTTTTACATACTATTCAGTCACCGGCTTCTTTTCTTATTCTTTTGTAGTTTGATTACTTGATACTGTCACTGGCATTGTGGAATAAAAGGGTGTCCTCCTGTGATATGGCATTGACCTATGTTTAACTCATCTCATCCACTGCCTCGCCCTGAGTAATGACAAGTATTTATCAGTCACTTACTGGAGCCGAAAGATTGCTGAACACATTACAGATTGTGCCTGGCACGCTCTGGGAGTTACTGCTGATACGAGGCTCGAGGTTCTTTAGCAAGCAAATTTCTTTGGTGCCTATTGAGTCCCAGCCTGTCAGCTTGTATACTGTGCCTGTATGAGCTGATAGGCAAAAGCCACAAATACTCATTGTTTTGATGTTCGGAAAAGCCCAGGCTTCAATCCCACAGCGAAATTCCAGTATGCGACTCTGCTATTTATATAACAAATACAAACAGATTGAGCTGCGCCAACTGGTGCCATGTAGAAGAGGACAAACACTATCCGTGGGAGGAATATGTATAGATGTAGTGTTCCTGCATTTTTACCAAAGGCATAAAACAGTGAGAGGAAATTATTTAATGCTAAAATCCAGGCAAAGATAAAAGACACGCATTAAAGGAGTTGTATGCTGGTCACAGCACACACTTCCATTGTATAACATCAGCTCTGTAACAAAGCAAACAATAGTTGTATTTCATAAACCAGTATAAGCAGTGAGTGATGTATTTAGGTTTCGTGCTGCTCTAGGCAACACAAAAATTAGCTCCTCCACCACGGAGAGACCCTAACACTGACAAACACCCCCCTTCTCCACGAAAAGAGCCAGACATTGACCAACAACACCCCACCCGAGAGAGCCTTCCACTAACACCACCCCCCATACACTGGCAACCCCCCATCCCACCCCTTCGAGAGAGAAGACACTCACCTTCACAGCTACGGACATCCCCAGGAACAAGAGTCAGGCTCTGTACACACTATCAAGCAGCCCCTCTCAGATCCCACCTGGTCCCCATGCTGCGTGTGTCCTTTCTTCCATCCCTTCTTTCAGCGAGCGGCCCTGCCACCAGAAAAAGGCTGCTGCCCCCCCCTGAAAAAATGCCGCTTTAGGCAAATGCCTTGTTTGCCTTATGGTAAATATGTTTGCAAAATCTCCTTTCACGTTCTGAGTGCTCCCTGTCTGCTGCTCATCTTGACATGCAACTTCCCTGCATGGATTTGCAGCTTTTCCTGCTTACATTCAATTTCTAAGGACTACATATCCCATGGTACCTTGCTACCTGCAAGCACTGATTTCTGTACTTACTCCGCCTCCTGAAACTCCTCCTCTCAGCTCCTCTGTAGTTCATAAGGTAGGCTCTGTTCAATGTACCACATGGAAGAAAAATATATTTTAAATATATTTTAAAAATATTCTTCCCAAATATATTGACAAGTATTTGAAATACTACATTTTTGGCCGTATTCAATATATTTAAAAAAATTAAATAATAAAAAAAAAAATTATACAGGTGAAACTCGAAAAATTAGAATATCGTGAAATATCGTGAAAAAGTTCATTTATTTCAGTGATGCAACTTAAAAGGTGAAACTAATATATGAAAGCCATGTTCAAGCCGTGATTTGTCATAATTGTGATGATTATTTCACCAGTATATATATATATATATATATATATATATATATACATATACAGTACATATATATATATATATATATATATACATACTGCGTGTTGCAATGCATTTTTTATATATTACAAAATATATTTAAAATATTTTTCAAAATACATTTTTTAAATATATTCTTCAGATTTTTTTTAACATATAGAAAATTAACTTTAACATATATATTTACATATATTTGTAAATGCATTCCAAAAATGTAGATTAAATGTATTTTTAAATACATGCAATTTATTTGAAAATTTATTTTTTAGAATTTTTCATATATTTTGTAATAACAATGCATTTCAACATACAGTATATATATATATATATATATATATATATATATATATATATATATACATACACACACACAGTATATATATATATATATATATATTTTTAAATATGTTGAATATTTGGGAAGAATATTTTAAAAATATATTTAAAATATATTTTTCTTCCATGTGGGGTGTGACACAGCAGTGCCTATCCACAGGACATAGCGAATACGTGTCACAGAATTTAAGAAAAAAAAGTGGGGGGGATCATTACAAAGTAGGTTTATAAATTGCAAGATCCTCCAAATTAACAGAAGTAGGCAGAAATAATTGAACAAATGAAATTAAGATATACTTTTACATTATGACCAAAGATACGCTTCAGTGCAGGTCTGTATTTACTAATACATCATTAAATGTATGTGCCAGAATGTGACTTAGTATCAGCATCTTGTAGTGCCTTGCACAGCAGAACGTACACTGGGGAGAAGCAGCACAAATAGCAACTTAACTCTGTTGCAGTGTTCATGTGCTACCAAGAAGCATTCTGGTTGTAGAAGAAAACAGAGTGACAGAAAGATGAGCTTATCAAGCTACTGTTTCTCCTTTCACTGTCCAATCACAAGCTGGGAGAGGAACAAGACCAGTAAGTGTTCCTAAACTGCAGCAGAGAAAAATGAGATCTTCTGCCCTACTAGACAGCTCCTTTATATGTATTCCAGCTTTATATTTTATGGATAGCCTGGAGTTCATCTGCGTTTCTGCCTGACAGTGAGTAGATGTGAGAAAATCAGTGGGGGTCCCGGCGATTAGCTGCAGGATGAAACCCCATTGAAAGCAAAGGGAGGCTGCTGGCTCCCGCAGCTAATTGCAGCTACTTGTGTGTAATCACTATGCAGTGATTACCCACAAATGATTGGCCCTGGGCACAGACTGTTTGTATTCAGGGCCGATCACTTGCAGGCAATTGTCAAATAGTGATTATATGTGAGTGGCTGCAATTAGGTGTGGGAGCTGGCACCCTCTGATTGCTTTCAATGGGGCTGCTTTCCACAGCTAATCACCAGGGCCCCTTCCCCTCTGATTTTCTTGCATCTATACACTGTGAGGTCAAAATGCAAGTATGAATGTAGCCTTAAAGTGGTCATAAACCTTTTTAACTAGCCCACTGAAATGATTAGTCTCAGGTGACAAACAACCAAATCCTGCCAAATAGCTGTACCTCTTAGCTGCAGCCCTGTCTTCCAGAACCCTCTAAAGAAAATGATCAGATGATATTTCTCAAGTTTCAGGGGGCAAGGACCTGACATCACACACTGTGCAGCACAGAAGAGAGAGCTGAGTGTAATCTGACACTTGAGTGGAGAGAATGACACACCCCCATCTACACTTTCTCAGTGAGAAACATGCACATCGTGTGGCCTTAAAGTGGTCATAATCCTTTTTAACTAGTTCACTGAAATGATTAGTCTCAGATGACAAACAACCAAATCCTGCCAAATAGCTGTACCTCTTAGCTGCAGCCCTCTCTTCCAGAACCCTCTAAAGAAAATGATCAGATGATATTTCTCAAGTTCCAGGGGGCAAGGACCTGACATCACACACTGTGCAGCACACAAGAGAGAGCTGAGTGTAATCTGACACCTGAGTGGAGAGAATGACACACCCCCATCTACACTTTCTCATTGGGAAACATGCACATCATCAGTTAACTGAGGCTGTCAATGGCCTCCTTTGTGCTGGGGATGAGGGGGATGGAGCGACATCATGGATTGCCTGGCTTGTATATAACTACAAGACATGACACATGCAGATTGCAGAGGAAGGAAAGAGTTGCAAGAATCCACACTAGGTGCTACTGACTAAGGCACACATTATATGAGGATATGCTTTGACCATTTTGCTCTACAACTACTTTACATTCACAAACGCTTTGAATTCTAACTAAAGAACACAGCTCTTTAAAGGCAAATATCTTCAGGTTTTTTATAGTTGTCTGCTTGCTCTTCTCTTTTTATCTTGGTGACCAATGACACAGGGAAAGAAAGTCATATGAAAGAAAAAACTGACAAGTATTTTAGTCATTTTCTACTCAATTCAAAACTAAAAAAATGGTTTTGGATTTACTCGAAACCAAAGCTCTGATTTTGTTTTTCAACCAAATATAACTAGTCAGAAAATCAGTGTTTCCTATATGCACCCGCTTTTTTGATAGAAGGGGTTGAACCAATTCCATTTCAACTGACTCTGCTCCCATAAAACTAAAATATGCTGAGACATATTATCATTTATACTGACCTAGTTGTACATAATTGTGGGATTTCATATAGACTTCTATCATTTAGCCCCTATCATTTATCCCTGGCTACCCATCATTACTAGAGACCGGTAAGCTGTCTATAACAGCTCAGTCATTGTGCTGGGAGTGTGTAGTGAGCATGCTCTCAGCACAAAAACCTCAGTTGCCCATGGATGCATTTGGGGCGATGTGTGGGTGTTAAAGCCCACCTACTGTACATATGCATTAAATGGCCAACAAGATAATAACATAGTATAAACTATAATCAATAAGGGTAACTAACTATTTTTAGCTATGAATATGCCTTCAAAATTAATGTGTTATAGTATATGTTACATGTCATTTGTAGATTGCATAATAAATGTTCCTTTATTAATATGTATTCCTCATTTGGTACATTACATTATATGCTTTGTAAGGTTGAATGTTTAATTATCAACTCTAATTGGAATTTGTAACACCTGCTTCCTGTAGGGCAGGGGTATTAAATTAAAATTCAAGGAGGTCCGCTCACTAAAATTTTCTTCTGGCCGAGGTCTGAATAGGGTGTGCCCATCACTGTGCCACCTTACATGTCGCCATCAGAGTGCAAATTTATATCATGTATTCCCATCACATCAGGATCTGTCATTGTGGGCTGGCAGCCCAGACGGCAGCGCTGCTGGGGCCATTCACGGACCTCGGTCCACCATTTAGTGACCGCTACTGTAGGGTATAAAATAGGAGAGTGCCCAAAAATCAGGCAACCTTACATCAAGGCTTCTGGAGTATACATTATGAGCCTGAGGTCTTCAAAACTGGAAAATCCTTTAATGTAAGTATATTAGCACTGCCTCCTAGTCTCCTGCTCTCCTAGTCACTGCCACATGAAAGCATCTCTAGCTCCATTGTCTCCTCCTTCCATGCTCATCTCCAGGACTTCTCCAGAACGTCCCCCATCTTCTGGAACTCTCTACCCCAATTTATCAGACTATCGCCTAATCTGCTCACTTTTAGGCGATCTCTGAAAACCTATCTCTTCAGGTAAGCCTATCCTGCCCTCAGCTAACAATGGAATCTTCTATTCCTCCTACCAGTCCATCCCCCACAGTTACTACCTTTTGTACCACTAGCCCCTCCCTCTTAGATTGTAAGCTCCAAGGAGCAGGGCCCTCCTATCCCTCTTGTATTGAACTGTATTGTTGCTGTATTGTCTCCCGTCATATTGTAAAGTGCTGAGCAAACTGTTGGCGCAATATAAATCCTGTATAATAATAATAATAAATATGGTCCTGCCTGCAAAATAAACCTGTGACCAGACTGTACTGAATACAATCAGCCTCTAAAGGCATTAGCGCATTGTAAAGCAAAAGCAAGCTGGATACAAACACATAGCATTTAAGCAAAGAGATATCAAAAGCAAACAGGACAAAACATAAACTGCCTTTATGTCCACAACACTTCGGGTTTAGCGGAAGATCATAAAAAACCTCTACTCATTAAAGTAGATAACTCTTACTTCAGTTACATAGCCGAAGCAATGAGACCAGTGTCTGCGAGTGCAATAAATAGGATCTGCAACACTTCAACTCATCTTCATCCATAGAAATAATCTTATGATCTCAAGTTTATCTTCCATTTCATGAGAAAATGAATGCCAAGGAGTTAAAGGAGTTGCTGCTGGATACAAGTGCTGTTTAGTATAAGAGTAGGTAATTCTGTCAAAATTGGAAACATGCCTGAAAATATATATGACTGATTAAGCACCTTTGCCTTTCTCCATAGAAAAGGTACAAATATTTTCACTAGGGAAAAATCCTCATTGTGGTGAGTTTTCTATCATTTAGAGCAAGCGAAGGAGGCTGTTCACAATCTTTGTAGTTCATAAATGACAATTCTGTCGTGTTTCATTTGAGTTACAAATGAATAATGTCAACCTGACCACAACAGAATATTATACTCCCTGCCCCCCCTAAGCCATTTGTTTGTATGTTGGCGAATTGTCCCCCTACTCTTGTAAAACTTTGGTTCTAGATGCACAGAGTGGCTGAACTGCACATAATACACTATTCCAGCAACAAAAGTACTCAAACTGTAAAGGGGCCGTAGCAACGATGACCCACCTGGATTGCAGGGCAGTAACCTGGAAATTATAATTATACATAGGAATGAATTACACTTAGAGACACTATGGGATGTATTTATAAAACATTTATTGCAAGAATATCAGAAGCAAGTTGAAGAAAATGTAACGTATTTTTGTGAAATAAATGCCTTCATCACCAGCAAAATCTAGTGACCACAATGCAAAATAGATTTCTTTTTTATGTATTTCAGTGCATAAATCCTTTTATTATTATATTTTTAATCTACCAGGGTAAAATAAAGAAAAATAAGCCAATAAAATGCAGCAACCACATTTATGGCTTGGTAAGATTCAATATACTACCTTTTTATTTTTGGGTTATGCCGCTTTAACCACTTGCCCTCCAGAGGCTTTACCCCCCCTCCCCCCTCCTGACCAGGCCATTTTTTGCTATACGAAGCTGAGTTAATTTAATTCACAATTGCGTGGTCATGCAAGGCTGCACCCAAATGAAATTTATGTCCTTTTTTTCCCACAAATGGAGCTTTCTTTTGGTGGTATTTGATCGCCTGTGTGTTTTTTATTTTTTGCACTATGAACAAAAAAAACTATATTTTTGACTTTTTGCTATAAAACATATCCAGTAAAAAAATTTTACAAAATCAAATTTCATCATAAATTTAGACCAAAATGTATTCTGCTATGTCTTTGCTATAAAAAAATCCCAATACATGTAAATTAATTGGTTTACATGAAAGTTATAGTGTCTACAAATGGCGGTATATATACTGGAATTTTTTTTTATACTAGTAATGGTGGCGATCAGTGACTATAGTAGGGCTGCAGGACTGCGGCGGGCATTCTGACATCTGGGCGATCAAAGGATTAACTGTGTGCTGCGTGTGTTTTATTGTGTAAGCATGCTGCTTTGCATTGTTCTCTGTGCAGAGCAATACAAAGCAGCACACTGGAGCTGACAGGGGAGAGATCTGTATTGTTTACATACAGACCTCTCCCCCGCCAGTGTTCCTCAGCAATCACCGGGTGCCAGTGGGGAAGCTGAAGCCGCCAATGGCGGAAATACCTGGAAATACAAAAACACGTATATATACGTGATTTTGTGCAGCCCTGCCGCCTTGTAGCAGTAGTCCTGCTATAGGGTGGTCGGGAAGCAGTTAAATATACAAAAACCTGTGTGCTCATCTTTGCGGATTGACTCTAAAATACAAAGTACTGTAGAAATCATAATTCAATGTGCATGCAGTAAATTTAGCTGTACTGTGTTATATTATTATTTCTAATATCAGCTCATTGTGCCGCTCTTTCTTCCCCCTTTTGATCTCTTATGTACTGTAGACTGCAAGAGCCTGTTACCGGATCAAATTAAGGTATTTACACGGCTCACATTAAGAAAATGTATTTATTGATGTACTGTATTAATGATGACAGAGCTGCATTAATGTGTGTCTTTTTTTCTGCCTGGAGTTTCAATTGCTTTTAATGTAAACAGCTCTTTTTGTACTGCGCTTAGTAGCTCAAGCTTGAATAAGAAAATCTGCTCTCTCTTAAAGCCTCTTAAAGTGTGACTAAACCCAGGACCCTGCAGTCACTATATCTGGTCTCCCACAGTAGACACAGCATGGAAATGCAATTATTTTATAAATATAAACTAATAAATACCTTTTCTTATCAGCAGTTATAGCAGTCTTGTGACTTCTATCAGTGTCCAGCAGAGCAGTGTTTAAAGCTTGTAGGAGGAGTTTTCATTCTCCCCTGATTGTCCTATTAGGCTGCAGGACCCCTGACCCTCTGTCTGAACAGTTCTGATTGGTCCTGTGTTGATCACATGCACCCTCCCAAAGAAAAAAACTCTATAGCAATACACACCAAACTCAGCATGTGCAGCTTGCCCCCAAAGCTCTGTTCTATTAGCAGATTAATTGGAGACTGTGAAAGAAGGGGAGTATCAGAGAAGACAGGATCATTTTTGCACAATACAGAGGGTGAACCCTTTAGGTTCCGCAGTGAGTATAACAAGCATGCTTTACTGCATATACAGACTGATTTTACTGTTATGGGTTTAGTAACACTTTAAAGTTTAAGTTTACCCTGCATACAAACATAATAAATGTACCCACATTTGCAGAAAAAATATGAATATACTGTTTTCTGGCCTATAAGCCATTTTAACTATGATCAGGGGATTGCAGGGGCAATGCAAAGGCTCCTGCAGACTTTCCCTCCAGCTCCATGTTTGTACCAATGTACAGACTTTCAGTTATAGAGCTGAAAGAATGGTCAATGGACTATGAATGCCGTATCCACTGCGGTTGTTTTCAGTTTGTAGTAGTAGTTTGTTAGATCATGGATTTCCCTGAATGAATGATGCGGCTGTGCGGCCTGAAGAAAATTTAAAAAGTAACAGGAGCCCCCAGAGAGAAAAATCCTTCAATCCTGTAAGAGGGGGGTAAATATGGGTGCAACATGTAGCATAGTATAAAAGGTGGAATTAGTCTATAAGAAATCAGTGTCATTGGTAAACACTGGGGTTGATTTACTAAAACTAGAGAGAGCAAAATCTGGTGCAGCTTGTGCACGGTAGCCAATCAGCCTCTAACTTCAGCTTGTTCAATTAAGCTTTGACAAAGAAACCTAGAAGCTGATTGGCTACCATGCACAGTTGCACCAGATTTTGCACTCTCCAGTTTTAGCAAATCAACACCACCGTGTTAAATGTTTATTTTTAACATTAAATTTTGTATAAACAGTAAAATAAAAAACATAAAATATCAGTTCAAAAACTATAAACTTAAAAAAATTGACAAACAATTATAGTTTACCCTTAAAGGAAAAAAAAAGAATGATAAAAAAAACCAATGATTTAGAGGCAGACAAATTCGCTCTAACATTATTCAGTGAAAGTGTGACAATATTACTTGTTCCTTTCAAAACAAACAATAAAAAGGGTTGCAAAGAGAAGTCACATGTACCAACAACTAACTTCAGGCAACACGTTTTATAGGGCGGCAGAAGACCCATAAATCAGTTGAATAGAGTTCATGGAAGTCATAATCTTTATAATGTCTACCAGTGAAAGGAATGGCTTGGTTTTCAAAGCATTGAAAGGTCTCTGCTTGACTTTGCTCCATTATTTACTGTTGTTTATTATAGAGAGTGCTACTATACTGCAGTGATAAAAGACAGCTCACATTCTCCCACAGAAGTGTTAAATCACAAATGAGCCTCAGATGGAATCTGGGTATTTGCTGTTTTCTATCCTTTGCAATTAATGCTATTTTATTAATAAATGACAACTGGCAATAAAAAAACAGCAGCCGTGTTTTATTCATATTTTGATATACTTAAATGTCATTATATTAAATATCTGGTTTAAAAATCTTGCTTTTTTAATATCATTTTCATTACATAAACTATATGGAAAGAACTAGCTAAAGTTTCTTGTGGAATGCATATGATTGGGTTTCTGTCTAAGAGCAGGGCTTAGCGATCATATTTAACTTTGCCTATCTTAATGCCCAACTTCAGACAAACCTATTAGTCTTGGTTTGGTTATTAGGGGTTACTACCCTTTTCAAGTTTATATTGCTGTTTGTGTCCCTCTTGGGGGATTTCTTCTCACTTCCTGTCAGGACAGGAAGTGATGAAAAATTTCTTCATTGGAGACACAAAATCAAAAGCACTTGTTTAGTAGAAAAGGGAAGAGTTAGAACTTGTGATAAAGAACGTATTGCTGTTAGTGCTTTCCTGTCTCGGTGACAAGCACTCCTCTTAATTCTTGCATCCCAGAGATAGAAAGTGTAGGAAAATCTTCACAATCTTCACAAACAGAAATGAAAACTGTCTATACACATCTCACCCATACGCATCCATACACATACCATTTTTAAGTCTATTTAAACCACTGAAATTTGCAGATTTGATCATCAAGTAATCACCAGAAACAATGCAATCTGGCAACATTGAGTTTGACTGACCATCAGAATTTTGTCAATTGTGGCGTTGAATCTGTGAAATAAATTGACAGCTACAATATCAATTACTGAACCAATAAATTGAAAATAGAAAAAAAACTATAGTGGTACCCTCTGAAGTGTTCCAAACCATTTGACTCCCATCTCCTCAAGATCAATCAAAATCACTATGTCTTTTGGTTGCTTTGCCATCTTGGCAAAAGATGTAATTGAAACTCGAATGCTCTTTCAAATTGCTATATGCATGGCCAGCTTTGGATTCCTCATGCAGGGAAAATATAGCACTTTCAACTGTTTTCCACAACCAGTTTTATTTCACAACCACAATTAAAGAAGAATCATAGCCAAAACGTTTTTGATGTACTTCTCCTATTAATTACAGGAGTACAGTTCATTCTGCACTCCCACATCCCGTACTCAGCTGACTGATGTCACAGAGCTGACCCAGGCTCTGAAAAGATCCCGGCCATATGGTTGGGGCCCACTCAGATGCCTGGACCAACTGGCTGGGAGACTGAGCCAACTGCTCCCGCCTCATCCATAGCCCATAACTCAAGTAAGTGCTGGAGACTGCAGAGAGTCGGTGACTGACAGTCCTCTCCTCTCTACTTACTGAAGGCTGAGAACAGAGCGATCAGCAGTCTTTGATCGCTCAGTTCTCAGTCTTAGAAGTGGCGGACTAAAGCTGCATCCACCTAGGTGAGTATCATTTTTTTTTCCTGAAACCTATACTTCTCTTTTAAATGGATTAAGGCAACACATCACAAACCCTGCCATATTACATTAGTATGAACATAAATAAATTGCTGCTTTGACTTATTTCACCATTTCAGCAGTCAAAACCTGGCAAAAATTGCTAGAAAATTGCCCTGAATTTAGCTAACTTCAGTGTTTCACTGAAAGTAAAAAAAAAAAATACTGAAAACATTTTCAGCTCAGACGATACCCAAGATTGGCAACAGAGTTATTGCAGTTTACCTGTTGATCATGTGATGGGTAGATTGTGACCCCATTGGTATGGGCATCATTAGTTTAGGAGCACCCATGCAAATACTTTTCATCTCTTACTTGTTGCCTGCTTTCGGTCAGACACAGTAGTACAGTACACACATGAAAAAAGCTAAACAGGGCACAGCCAGGCATAATGCTCCTCCTCAGGACAGTCATCTTCATGTTTTCCTACCAGCAAAAGTGGGAAAAGGAACTGAAGAAGCTGGAGGGATAGCTTACCATGCCAGCAGAAGGACTTAAGAGAGAAAGGAAAGTGACGGCTGTGTTTGTGTGTATTTATGTGCATGTGTGTAAGTGGGAGTATGTTTCTGTGTATGTATGTGGATGTGAGTGTTTGTATATATGTGAGTGTGTTTGCTGATGCAATGTCTCAAAGGATGTACTGCTTTGTAAGAATAATGGGGTGGAATGAATCACATTGGGTGCTGTGCACTAGGGTGTATACACTCCTGACCCCATCACTATGTAGGTTACAAACTCTTGACCCCTGCATACTATTTTGCTGGGATGTACATTATTTTTATTCCTGACCCCTGCATTCTGTACATTACCCACTCCTGGCCCCTGCACTATGTATTTATACACTTCTGAACCCTGCACTCTCTACATTACAAAACCCTGACCACTGCACTCTGTACCATACATAATATTGACCCTTGCGTGCTGTGTGTTACACAATCTGGACCTCTGAAAACTGTGCATTATATATTCATGGCCCATGCACTCTGTATGATACATACTCCTGACTCCTGTACTTAGTACAATATCTACTCCTGAAGTATGCACTATAAACATAGCACACTCCTGACCCCAATCCTGTTCCTGTAAAAGCGTAAAAAGTGTTAGCTGGACTTCAACTTTAATTTGTTAGTCACTTACAATATATTAAGTCCATCTAACTCTAATAATCCATCTAACACTACCATCTCCAGCAATGCTTCTGTGCAAGGGTGTCTCTTGCTCCTCCATAGATAGAGAAGACACCATAAGACAGGAAGTGTGTTACTGGCTTGATCACCAGGTGAAAATGAAGGGAAAAAAAGTAAAAACAGAAAATAAATGCAGTTCCTATATCTAAGAACTGGTAAGCTACAATATATGCAGTACATTTTTGTTTTTCAGTTTGGATATGCTTCAAGTATTCTCCAGACTAAAAAAAAATGTGAATGAAAGTAAATGCAAGGTTTTCTCGCTGAAAAAGAAGGATGTTTATATATTTACATTTTCATTTGTATAAATATATTTTTCTACATTTTATTCAAATCATATGTGCTTTTTAATGGGTCCTTACTAGGCTATATCCTTAAAAAACGATGCTGCACCCTGGTGATCTTTGATCTCTTCCATGTCGCTAAGGTAAATATCCACCTTTCCGGGGTTGCCTGTAACTGGACTATGTAATCTTGATAACAGTGGATTGTCCAGGTAGCTTAAAGGATAACAATATTTTTTAAATACATTAGCTCTTCACCAGTATCAATAAACAGTGTATTTTGGATTCTCATTCTTCTCAGGATTTAGTTGGAAGCATGATATAACCTGAAAATAGGCACATGGAGTGTACTATTTTACAGAGAGGCTCTGATTTAATAAGTGTACCTTGCATTTTAGTGCCAGGTCCACTTTAAGAAATAGGTATATACTTGCAATTAAAGGCATAATCACAGACATTTTGTAAGGTATTTCCTTATTCAGATATAGACAATTGATGACTGCTTCATTGACTATTAATCCACAGATAACTAAATGATCTTTTGCAAGGCTCCAATATTTTGCATAGAAAAAACAAGCCATACATGCCTAATATTAGACAAATGGAAATCATTGATGCATAAAAAGAAAATGATTAAAACAGACTAAAAACTGTTTGCAGCTATTTGTCCTGCCAACTTTCAAAAGAAGATTAAATAATATGCAATGCTTCTCCTGATACTGACAGTCATCCAAAGAATGTCTAAGCCTCCCCAAATACTGTGTCACGCTGAAAGCAGACAAAACATCTATTATTTGCTTTTCATGCATTGTAAATATCTATGGTTAGTGGGTGTAAATGTGACCAGGAAATGGATCACAAAAAAGTGTGTGTCACCAGCGCACCAAAATACTTACCAAGAACTGGAAGTGAATGAAGTTTTTGAAAATAAATGAATAAACAGAAAAAAAGCAGATGTTCCATAAGTGGGGTGCTTAGTTCCATGTTACAGATTATCAGTATTCATCAAGATCTAAGAATTAATCACAGAGAATTATATGCCATGGGTCCATAGATCCTATGAATTCTCTGGATCCAGTTGTAACTGAAAAGTCTGTACATTTCTCTTGGGTGGGTGTCTGTAGAAATGAGGGTAGTTGGTAAATCCACCCATAGTTGGGTGAGTAATAGAAAGCTAAGCTGTTAGTCATAGGGGGAGTGTGTGTGTGTGTGTGTGTGTGTGGGGGGGGGGGTACAAAGGGAGGGGCAGAGCACTTTGGATAATAAATAAAGGGAAAGAATGAACAGTGGAAAAATTTAAATCTTTGAGTGGGGTGCATCATTATTTGTCCAAATTGACTAAGATCCAAATTAAGATCAACAAGACTAATAGTCTTTTAACCCTGGCAAAAGCTCACCATATATGTGACAACCTCTGAAGCAATTAGGAGGTAGGTTTATATGGCTTTAAACAGACATGTATATAAGCACATAGATATTTGTTTAGCCAGTACTATATATGTCTTAAATTGTTTGCCATTGCTGTCCAGACATCTGTCTACTCCTTATATGTACCAAGTTCCTCCTGTTCCTGTTTTTTGTTAAGGATGGAAAGTACAGTATTAGTCCCAGGGGATGAGTATCCCATCTGCATCTACTCTGAAAATATGTTAGTGGGAATGGAGACATGTGGGCTTTAATCAAGGAGAAGACATAATATCTTGGGAATAACAAAAGAATTCCATTTGTGGAACATTATGCAATTTGTAAAGTTGGGAAAATCTATTTGTTGACAACCCCGAAAACAAGTCGGGGAGTATGAAGGGATAAAATGATCCAGACGGGCAGGCATATAATACCATCTAAAGAGGACCTTATAGACATTTTCTAAAATAATAACATTCCTTGAACATTTAGACAATGCTTGGGTGATGATCCGCCAGTCTTTCTGATCCAGACAACCCCCTAGTTCCGATTGCCAATGCTGATGATAAGAACGAACCGGGGGTGTTCTGTAAGAAATAATAGCTTAGTAGACAAGAGAGATCAAGCCCAGAGCATGTGGCCTGTTTCTTCAAAGACTTTCAAAGGGGGTCAGCCTATAGGGTCCGAATGTGTGTGTAATAATGTAGTAAGGAAGTGGCGGAGTTGAAGATAGCCAAAATGCTCCCGCAATGGGATATCATAAGAAGAACGCACAGTCTCAAAGGTAAGTATCCGGATGGGAGAAAGCAAAGGATGTGCATCATAGAAGCCATGGGCTAGCCACCATGCAAACTGTCTGGGATTATCAAGACCCAGGGGAAATAATGGATTATGGAGCAAACGTATCAAGGGTAAATGGGCAGAGATGAGACCAGCGGAATATTTAATAGAATCCCAAAGTCGAAGCATGTGCGCCAACGTCGGACTAAGAGATGAAGGGCGATGGTTAGGCTCATATTTGGTGGACTTGTCCCAAGGTTTGCAGAATGTGGATTAGGGTCTATGCCCTTCTCCACACTATGTTTCACAAAAATATTAAGTGCAACTCATACGAAGCGCTATATTATTTAAACCATTAGTGGGCCTACTTCGTCCTGAGTGGCAGCTGGCATCGCATCTATTTATGGCTACCAAATTAACAATTGCGAGAGCTTGGAAAACCGCTCTTCTCAACTTTGAGGCAGTTAAGAACCGGATTCATTTTATAATGGTTAATGAAAAGCTGACGGCCATGCTGTTGGTCACCCACACAAAGTTTCTACAGATCTGGTGCCCATGGCTTGATATATCCCATCCATCTAGATTTGGCCAGACCCTTTTGTCGATATGATTTTTCTGGCGTGATCCCCTGGAGCCCTTTCCTTGCCTCTTTCTTGTTTCTCCCTTTCTCTTTTCTGTTCTGTTTGTTTTCATGATATTTGCGCCGATTGTAATTTTCCTAGAGAACCGTACCAGCAATATGTTATATACCTGTCGGACTTCCTTGAGAGTCCTGGCAGTGGAGTACCAATGTGCATCCAGCGAGGCTCCATATTAAATTTTTCCTACCTTCTGTATGCGGATTTTGTGATTGTCTTTGGCCTTCGTTTACTAATTCATTGGTCTCTACTTGTCTACTATTTTCGCAAATTATTATGTCTTATGTCATCTCTTCCTATATTGTGCTTGTGTACTCAGTTTATTTCTCTGTAAATTCCTCAGTGCATTTATTTTATTGTGTCCTTCATCAGAAGAATTGTATGTCTTATTCTTTTATGTCAGTAATCTTGCCTATGACTGTTTCTCTGAAGCTGTACTATCTATAATGAAATCCATTGTAAAAGAAAAATTCCTGCAAATCACAGGATTGACTCTGCTTTCACAAACATTCACTATATCTGCAACTGTTACATTGCTGTAAAAAAATGGGTTTTGTGTAGTGGCGGTGCCCAAACACCATAACCCAGCTTAAAAATTCCTGGATTGATCCTGCCTTACCAAATATTCACCATATCTGCAACTGTAAAAGAGCTGCAAAAAATTGGTTTTAGATGTTTGTTGTAGTCAAACACCATAACCTCCCTACATAAAACTGTGCAGAGCACAGGATAGACCCTAAATATAATTTTCAGTGTGGTGCTTCCCTGTGCTATAATACTTAATATGTGTTATTTTCTAATATTACAGTTTATTTCATACAGTACATTTTACATAAAACATATCTTTCATAACATGCTTTTGTGCTTAAAATACAAGAACACACTGTGCAAAAAAAATTTACATAAAGTGCTAAATTCCAAAATAAATTCCAATCTAAACTCTTCTACAGGATAAAGTCCAGAGGCAGACTTACCATTTGGAAACTTGTCAGTAGGGGGCCCCATGAGATGCCCCTGGTACCTTTTTCATAGGCTTTTTTGAGTTTGGGCAAGGACACAGGGGCCCCATGATCCCCTATTGCCCGTGGCACCATGAGTTGTCAGTCCACCCCTGATAAAGTCCCAATAGTGTGATTACCCATGATACATATTGTTCTCATATGCTTTCCAGCCAAAACCTTAATGCCTTTTTTTCCACACTAATCACTCTCCTGTGTTACTTCAAACAACACACAAATAAAAGAATTGCAAATAAAAGAAGTGCTGTGCCTTCACCCAAGGTGTGCGTTCACCTTATTGTTTGAACCTATAGCAGCCAGGTCCAAAAAATGATTTTCCCATTCAAGGGTTAAATAGGATCCACAGAAATCAAGGTATAGGGTAACCCACACTGCAGCACAGGAGATTTCTGCTTAGCATTTATCATGATGGATCATGCTTCAATCAACATTCACTGAAACTGCCACACAGCTGCAAAAAAAAGAAATTGGAACCACCTGGTCAGGAAGGGTCCCCTAAGTCTTAAAGTGGTAGTAAAGTGTCAATAATAAAAACTGCTGACAGGCAGGTTTTTTATAACAGACCCTAGAGGTCTCTTTTGTCATAAACATCCCCCCTGCCTGACAGCAGGTACTGTGATCTGAGCATGCGCAGCTCAGACCCCATTTATGTCCTGCTCTCTGTGCCACGACAATTTGACTCTCGTGCAGGAGTGACACTGCCCTGGCCCACCCATTCAAGTGGCTGAAAAAAACAAAACGCAGAATGAAGACTGGGCAGACATGGAAGTTCCGGGGAGCCATGACAGTGCAGCACTGGAGGGCTCCAGTTGTTGGTAAGTCTGTTAAAATGTGCTAGTATGCAGTGCATTCTAGTACATTATGGTCTAAACCTGCAAGGGGCCCATTTTTTTACTTTGATCACTAACTTTACTACCACTTTAAAGAAATACTGAGACAGATGTGATGGAAGAAGACCATAAAATTGTGATATGGGTATAGGCTGAAAAGTGGGATCAAGGAGGTCATTTTAGGGGATACTAGCAGATTGTTTGAGGAGGGAGATAGGACCAAGTCAAGTTATAATATTTGTGGAGCTGGTCTGCGGATGCCACAGAAGGAGACACACAAGGCAAAAGTACAATACAAAGGCAAACGTTAGTAATAACTATGTAAACAGTCTGTAATAAACTAAATATAACTGAGAGGAGATATAATGCCAATTTTGCCATCTACTGTGGTTATCTATGGCCATATGGGCACCATTGAGAAATTGGTGAAGTCCCCCCAGAGCAGTTCCATCTTTTTGAGAAAAGGAGATTAAGGGGGGATATGATCAACATGTATAAATATATCAGTAGTTCATATAGTGAACTCCCTGTAGAGTTATTCACTCTGAGGACATCAGAGAGGACAAGGGGGCACTCTTTACATCTGGAGGAAAATAAATGTAATCTCCAAACATGGAAAGGTTTCTTTACAGAGAAAGCTGTGAAAATGTGGAATAGACTCCAAGAGTTGGTTCTGGCAAGCTCAGTGGATTGCTTTAAAAAAGGCCTGAATTCTTTCTTAGATACACAGAATATAAATGGATATTAACATTTTTAGGTAAAGTTGATCCAGGGAATATCCAATTGCCTCTCGGGTGATCAGGAAGGATTTTTTTTCTTTGCAGGAGCAAATTGGATCATGCTTTGCTGTTTTTTTTTGCCTTCCTCTGGATCAACTGTGGGTATAGGATTATAACGTTTTTTTTTTTAATGGTTGAACTGGATAGACTTCTGTCTTTTTTAGCCAGACTAACTATGTAACTATGAAATAATATGCAATTTGTTGATGCATTCATACAGTATTGTTGATATGTTAACAATTAAAATAACCTAGAACAACTGCTGTTTGTATTTATTAATTAGGGATCACCCTAATTAATAACACTAATAACACCCTAATTAATTTTTTCAATTGCTTTCAATATTTTGTTTGTCCCATATCAAATTCTTTGAACTGGTCCACCAGTCCAAATATGTATTGCAATATATGGTGGGCAACAATGTTATCTTGCATTTAAATATATGGGGAATATAGCACAAGGGTCAAATAAAACAAACCATAATTTATGTTTTTTTCCAAATGTTGAAGATACCTTTTGATCTTTAGGAATAAAGAAATGATAAACACATTATGTGGACAAATGTTTAGGTAACACTGCAAATTCAAGGTAATTAATGGAATTTACACACTAAAACATGTTGCCAATCTCTGTCATCACCACTTAGTAAATGACCATAATAAGTACGCTGCCAGTGAAATTGAAACTTGCAGATTCTACGGGATCCAGAGCAGCTGCCAGAATACACAGATCAGAGCTGCAGCTGATCAAACGCTGGTTTTCCAGCAGGACCATTCGAAAAAAGCTGGTCATAGATTGGCTTCTATTTAACAGAGGAACACACACATCAAAATTCAACTAGTTTCTGATGAACTGGCTGAATTTTGTTATGTGTAAAACATTGGAGACCGAGGATGAGATAAGTTTTCTCTCTTGACATGTGCCCTTTAAGTATGAGTCTTTTGTAAGTTAATTACACAAAGGCTATCCAATTGTGCTGTTGTTGCACAAGGGAGCTGTAACAGCAAAATACATTATTTGCTAATTATACATTGAGTCTTGTTGTGCAGTAGTTTAGATGATAAGCTGAAAAGCAATAGTAATTTATTTTGGTAGATGGAAATCCATCAACACTAAAGCTTATAACTAAAAATTACAACAGCTTAAATGCTTACTTAACCGGTCAGGTGCCTCATTAAATAACTGTTACATCCTGAGGGCAGGCTCCCTTAAGTGATTATGTAATTACTTAATTCTTGTTTTCTTCTGCAACCCATGATTAAGTTATGATTTTAGTTTTGTGAGTTTGGTGCATAATCAGATAACCTAGACTAGACAACAAATATTTGTCTTGACCGAACAGGCAATTTATGACCATGTAGACAACACCAAGTCTATAGTTACACTAGCTTACCTCTGTAGAAGACCCAGTAGAAGATTTTAAATGTAAAAAAAATTTCCTAATAAAAAAATATATGCAATCTTTCAGCTTAATATATGATTTGGTAAATTGATATGTATAAATCAATTTGTCTTGGTTTAATTTATAGGGGATTCACCAAGTCCTGCAAAAAGTCAAAAAGATCCAAACTTAATATGGAACTAAAAGCAAAAAACAGTTTTGAATAGAGTGGAGAAGAATTAGAACACCTGTCTATTTTTATTGCTGTCTGTTTCTCTTTTCATTCATCCTATTTGTCCTGTTTTACCATTATCATCAAAAGCAGAAGTAAAAGATAATACATCCCCAGCTTGCCCCCCACCACTGGAAGCTGTGTGTGATGTGTACAGAGTCTCTGTGCTGTGATTGCAGAGCGGCTGTGAGGAATCTATCCCACGCTTGCTCCTTTACCCTCTCTCTTTCTTACAGGGCAGAGAGCCAATTAGTGAGAAATGACACATTACATGAGAGCCACTGAGGACACTTGGATATGAAGTTCTCAATCAGCTTGGACAATACAAGTGAATGGAAGCTATTCGGGGCAAACTAGAAGACCCAAAATTCACTACACATATAGGAGAAAAGCCAGGACTGATTTTCCTGTGCAAAATCAGAAGACTGAGGGGTTTTTTTAGGGAAAAGCCATGCCAAGTGGACCTGCAGCAGGACATGCCAAAGCGGTACCTGAGAGACAGCAGGAACTTGCTGTTTGATCCTGTCTGCCAACAACAGATGGAGGACAGACCCGCTACCAGAGCTTGCAGAGAAATAGCACATTACATGAGAGCCACTGAGGACACTTGGATATGAAGTTATCGATGAGCTTGGACAATACAAGTGCATGGAAGCTATTCGGGGCAAACTAGAAGACCCAAAATTCACTGCACATATAGGAGAAAAGCCAGGACTGATTTACCTGTGCAAAATCAGAAGACTGAGGGTCTTTTTCAGGGAAAAGCCATGCCGAGTGGACCTGCAGCAGGACATGCCGCAACAGTACCCGAGAGACAACAGGAAGTTGCTGTTTGATCCTGTCTGCCAACAACAGATGAAGGACAGAACCACTACCAGAGCTTGTCAGAGACTTAGCTTGAGGGCGATAGTTGCTGTGTCTCCAGGATGAGAGATGAAAGACTGCACCCTGTATGAGTTGGCAGAACTCAGCTTCTGGAACATGCTAATCGCCAAGCATTTGGAACCAGATTGGTTGCCTGCCCAGAAGTGGTGGGCTGAACTATACATCTTACACGTCCACAATACACTGCCAACCCATATAGATATTGTTCCTACTTACTTACTACCAACAGTTTGTGTACACCACCTAAAGAAGGACCTCACTGAAACCAGCCAATGTAAACTATTAGGTGCCAGGCACTTTCAGCCACCTTCCTGGGTTACATATACTAGGAATGCGTACCCCACCAGCTTTTTTGGTTGTATGCATAGGGTGCACACAACAACCCTTTTATCCTTCTGAGTTAGTTGATGCCATTATAGAGATTCTAGTCGCAATAGTTTTGGTTCAATTCAACTTTCCTATAGTCTTTTGTGTGCCAATTAGTAGGTCATTAACCATTTATTTATTATAGTGCCTTTAAATCTGTGTAATTATCTGTTCATTGATACGTGCCATGTTTAATTGCATTTGCCATAATGCATTTAATGAATTTACCTCCAGATTGGCTGTGGCCTTATTCTTTATCAGACCAGTAGCTTACTATCTCTTAAGTCACATAGATGTAAACAGGTCAGTGGGGATTGAGCAGCTAAGAGAGTTGTGGCAGAACAGAAGACCCATACTCACAAGTTGCTCCTGTGGGGTAGACGCTACACAACTTTGAGAGCTTGACTTAAATACAACAGCAACAGGCCAATCTGATTCAATAAAATATGAAAAAAAATAGTTTTAATTAGTTTTGGCTGTGATATCTAAATTAATTTATCCAGGGATAGCAGGCCTGAGTTGCACCATGTACAGTAATCAGCAACCACCCAACACATTTAAAAGCAATTGGAAAGATAGCTTAAAATAAAAACAAAAAAACAAAGTAAAAGTCTTCAACTTTGTAGAAACTGGGCAGTGGCACAACAGTTTAATAGTGTAGTTTCTTGTGAGCTCCTGTTTTATCAGCATATTGCATTGTCCTAAAAGTGTAATAAAATGTCAAAACAGAGTGCACAAAAAATGTCAAAACCACAGCCCAATATTCCTCAACCCAGCTCCATCCTTATATCCCCAGTTACTCCCAAAAAATTCAAAACATACACTCCAAGTATGCTTGGTAGAAATCGGCTAATATCAAGGCAGTACACAAGAACTTGAATGGGCAGCAAATGGAAAGAGACAAGGTGGAATTTGCAGTATCTTTCAATAAACGTTAGAGTGTATTATCAATACTCTATCAATACACAATAGGCACAACTATTGTTTCGTGGCTGTACAGTAGTAAGCAGCTTGGATATGTAAGAAAAGGATAAGGAAGGTTTTATCTTAAAATAAATATTAGAAATAATTTATGGGAGAAAATAGCCACAAATATTGTATGAGTACAGTGGCTTGACACTGAGCAACTCCAGAAGGTAATAGATAGCTTCCATAAAGCACTGCAAAAAAAGGGTGTACTATAACCACCCCCCAAGTCTAGCAGTCTGAGCCCCATTTTCTCCGAGCTATTTGCACTCCAACTTCTCCCATATAACTAAAACTTTCCTGGCCTGGATTGCCCAAGAGTGACAGATTGCTAGCTGCAAATTAGTTTTTTCTGTTTTTACTTATGATGCTTTTAACTTTTTTTGTATTTTTAACATTTTTAATTTAATATTCATTTTCTTCAATTAAATTTTTTCCTGTATATTTTGGTATTGATGCAGTGGTTGAGCTGCAGACAGAAGGTGGCCAGGTTATGTCTGTATTCCTCTAATTTGCCAGCATAATCTTTCTTCGTTCAGGCAAAACTGCTCTAGAGATAAAGAGCACAGGCTGAGGGTTTACTACAAAAATTAAGATACTGCAGAAGAAACAGCAGTGGAAAAGTGGCACACAGCAGAACAGTTTTAATCAGGGATAATAGGCCTAACCAGTGTATACCTACATTTTATTTAATCTATGGAGATAGGGAATGTGGTGAATGTGTATATTATATGAAGTGCTGAAAATGCACACCATTCTTGCAGTTTTTCTCTTATAAACATTGCAAAAAAGTGAAAATACACTACTACGCTACACTACACTATAGTTGATATAAAAAGTAGCTAAGGTGTTGACAATTGAAGAGCTAGCTACAGTATCAATCAGTTTTTGAGGATAAATATTGGTCCTTCAAAGGATTGCTTTGGTGTACAGATCTATACACACAGGCACCGTACATAGGAAAATGAACACCAGCACTGCAACACTACAAAAAATTGTAGTCAGAAACAATGAGGAAATATACCCTGTAAAAACACATGCAGCCTGTTATCAATCAGGACACATGCTCTATGAATAAACACATGCAGCCTGCTATCACTGTAGTGTAGGTAGACAGGAAGAGACTGTAAAGAAGCTTCTGGTCATTGGCAACTTTAATATGTAAGAGTCTTTCCTTCCCTCCCAAGTTACACAGCATTTTGCAACTTACAGGACAGTAAGGGTTTCATATGATTTCAGAGACCAGTGGCTACAAGCTATACACTAAACTGTCTGTATGCACTTTATCAGCAGCACTTCTGATGCTTTCCCTATCACAGAAAAGCACATTGTCAGTACAGCTACTGGGAACCCAACCATTTCTAGTGAGGGGGATGGCTTGTCAAAATGCTCCCTTATTGACCCTTATAAGCTATCTGACCTACGTTTAGAGACCAGAAAGTGCATTATTGCTAGTTTGATACTATGGCAGGGACATTGCTCATCAGTTTGCTGCGTTCATGAATCACAAATGAGCTGGGTTTGCCTGAAACCCATGTTAGTCATGAACCTGAATCTCATCCTACACAGTAAGAAAGCTCAAAATAACCCAACCATCAAGTTTAGCCTATTCTAGGACCGATTACCAGAGCTCCTTGACAAGAAGGTCAGCCAAAGAGTCAATGTGTATAATCTATGAACCATTACTGTAGATAACAGATTTCTTTACTGATGACAGAATGAGCTCACTGATTCAGTTTTCCCCTGTAGGTTATTTTAGAAGAGCAGGCTTACTAAGTATAAATAGGTGTATTTGCTACATGCAACCTGATGTGGTGATCATTTTTTTGATGCAGTGATATGTCATTAGCCATTGTAGTAAGTCCAGTGTGTCCCTATCGAACAGTAAAACACAACTCAAAATAATGCTATTGATAAGATGTCTGTCCTCAAAAACCATTACAGTTTTGTTAAAACCATGTTTATTTTTCGTATTAATTAGATATCACTGTAAATCTATCTGGATGTAAGCCAGTCAAAGAATGTCTTATTTTACATCTTTTTTTATGTTTGTTTATAAAATAACTTTTATGAAGGTCAGTATTTTTTCTGGCTGTCCACATCTAGATCTGTCTAATTCCGTCAGAAGAAGTGGGATGATCACTAATGAATAGTATTGATTAGCTGCTATTATACAGAGATTAATTGGGAGTCATTCACCATGGTAACCCATTATTATGTCCTTAGAACAAGAACCTTTGACCTGCGTGAACACCTTCTCTCATGGTGAACATAATACACAAAGTCAGCTGTTGTTATTTTAAAGATTTGTTTAAAGACCTGGAGAACATAATTAAATCCTTATAGCCCATGGTTTAGTGTGTTTTCTCTATTTTGATGACATTACAATAAAAGAAATCAGTAAGCTTGGGTATAAAATGCATGGTAAGAAATTATAACTACATGTAGTATATAGCAGTTTCAATTATTTTCATTTTATTCAGAGGGGAAGGGGGGGAGAGAAGAAATGGATGGGGAAACGGTAAACATGCCCCTGCAAAGATAGCAATTAACTAAAAAACAGAAAAAGCTTTTTTTTTTAAAAAGAAATAGATATGATAAAACCTTAAATTGGATAATAGTAAATAGTCAAACAGTTACAGCATCTATCCAATTTTGCCCAAATGTTATCAAATTTTTTGGACAGTTGTGGCTAGCATAAGTTAATATAGGCAGGACTCTATTAATTGTCATTTTCCACTCAGCTACAGTAGGGCGATTTCCATTCTGTCAACATTTCTCTTCTAGCATAAAAGGCAGTAAAAAAAAAGTAAAAAATTTCACGTAGCGTAGATTGTTAGCGACACCCAAGAGGAATACAAGGGGATCTACAGGGATCGTAATACCATATTTAATTGCCTATTAAAACAAGAAGTGACATTACTTTCATATACTTTTGTTTGGAGTATGAAGGTCATAGGAAGCACATGGGCAGCACAGTGGCTAAGTGGTTGCCACATCTGTCAAGCAGCACTAGGTCCATTGGTTCGACTCTCAACCATGGCTCTACCTGCCTGGAGTCTGCATGTTTTCCCTGTGCAACGTGGGTTGCCTTCGGGTACTCCAGTCTCCTCCCACTCTCTCACATCCTGGTAGGTTAATTGGTTCCTGTCTAAATTGCCTCTATTATCTGTATGAATTTGAATTAGGGACCTTGGATTGTAAGCTCCTTGATAGTAGGGACTGATGTACAATGTATGTGTAAAGCGCTGTGTGAATTGATGGTAATGTATAAGTAACTGTAATAAATTATTGAGAAGGCATTGTCAAGAATCACTGACTATGACAAAAGTTTGTTAAAATTTGGACTTGAAAATTTTGTGAAACTCTAGGAGACAAATCAGAAAAATTCATTTGAATTAGTAATTGTGTTCACATATTAAACATTGTCGTACTTTGTTTTAGATTTAGATTTTGCCTTTGCAATGTTCAGCACATGGCAATAAAATACAGACTTGGCAAAGTGACACAGTATACAGTCTTAGCCATAGTTTATTGACTCCATTACAAATGACAGTGTTTATATATATCATGTTTCTAATCTCTGCCATGGAATAGAAGATCATTGAAAAAATCATCTAATCTTAACTCTGGATTGCTCTGGTCTGCAATTAATCTATTGACCCAGAAGGACAATATCAAAACAAATTACTAAGACTATGTCATTTGATAAATGTCAACAAATGTCAGTGCACAGTACGAGTCACACTGAAAAGATGGTGCCATCTGACAAAAAGAAACAAAGCTCAAAAGGTCAATTAAAACTTGCAAAGGTTTACAACTTCATTAAGACTGCATAGGAGATTTTTTTGTCTATTACCTAATATTGTAATCATATATGCACCTTACCTAAACTTAGGCTAAGATTGCATTTGGGTATACTGTATTTGTCAGTGTAATTTTTTCCTTTTCATCCACTTTTCATTTTTACTAAAACATGTTTCAGAAAGAATAGGAGATGTATCAATTTTGTAACATAGCAAGACAGTACAAAAGATGAGCAGTGTGCGGGATAATGAGGATGATTTACTATGACGTTTAATTTCTCCCCCTCTTTTTGTGATGCACCATGATAGCACTTCAAAAGTAGCACTGTACTCTGATCAGATAAATAAAGGGAAAAGGCCCCCTATAGGACTTGGGACTTTGAAGGCATAAATATATATAGAAAAAAGTTTTATAAAAAGTACAAGCTTTTTATTGTGTCAAAAATTTATTTTAACATGCAGACATACCATACAATGCATCATCCAAAGTCATAGTATAGCATTGCCATCAAAGAATAAATTGCATTATAAGGATACCCAGTATGACTATGTTTGACTAGCCATTAAAAATGTTGTAACATTCCATTACGTCCAGGTTCAGCCGGTCTTCCAATCATATGAGGAAGCAGCATTTTGAAGTAACATGTCTTTTAAATGGGTTGAAAACTCAACAATTTTTTCTGCACTTTCATGTATTGTGAGTATATCTACAGATTGTATATTGTAAAATATTGTAAGGGATACAAGAAATGTTCCAAACAAATATATATTCAATCTTGTAGATGATGTCACCCATATGCAGAGTTCTTCTTTTCCCTGAAGAATGAGTGAAGTCACTCTGAAATGTGTTGGATCATATAGAAGCTATCTCTGTAATCATATGTATGGATGGTGATGTTACAACATTTTTAATGGCTAGTCAAACATAGTCATACTGGGTATACGTACCATGCAATTTATACTTTGATGGTGATGCTATACTATAACTTTGGATGATGCATTGTATGGTATGTCTACATGTTAAAATTATTTTTTGACACAGTAGAAAGCTTGTACTTTTTATAAAACTTTTTCTATATATATTTATGCCTTCAAAGTCCCAAGTCCTACAGGAAGTATTTCCCTTTATTTATCTTGTAATTCTGGGGATGATCAGGAAACCCCTTTTCTTCTCTTTTCTGTACTCTGATCAGTGTCTATTTTGTCCATGTGTTTAAGAACACGCCCGTACTTTTCCCTTGTAGGGATGGCTAGTTTCCAGCCAGGAGTCCACAGGCATGAGTTCTTGTGACTCCCCTTCATCCCCCATAACAGACCTTGTGTTGGAGATTTTATGCTCAGACATCCACTGCTATCACATAGGGCAAAGGGGAGAGTTCTCAGCCCTGTCTAAGCTCCAAGCTTAGAAGCACTACATCACAATTTCAGCCAGGGCCTGTTTCCAGCCAGGCTACTCACACTACATCAAAAGCTGTGCACATGCTACTGTAATCAGGTATCTTTTTTAAACCACTTGCCCTCCTGAGGATTTACTCCCCTTCCAGATCAGGCCATTTTTTGCGATACAGTGCTGCATTACTTTAACTGACAATTGTGTGGTCATGCAAGACTGCACCCAAATTAAATTTACGTCCTTTTTTTCCCAGAAACAGAGCTTTTTTTCAGTGGTATTTGATCACCTGTGCGGTTTTTATTTTTTGCGCTGTAAACAAAAAAAGAACGACAATTTTGAGAAAAAACATGTCTAGCAAAAAACATAAAAAAAAATCTAATTGTGTCATAAATTTAGGCCAAAATGTATTCTGCTACACGTCTTTGCCAAAAAAAATCCCAATACGTGTAAATTAATTGGTTTATGTGAAAGTTATAGCATCTACCAATGGCAGCATATATACTGGATTTTTAATTTATTTATTTGTTTTACTAGTAATGGCAGTAATCAGTGACTTATAGCGGGACTGCGGGACTGTGGTGGGCATTCTGACACTGGGGGGACCTGACTTAGTGTCACTGACATCCTCAGAGACACCAATACAGTGACCAGTGCTAATAAAAAGCACTGGTCACTGTACTAATGGCACTGAGCAGGAAGGGATTGACATCTGGGGCAATCAAAGGGTTAACTGTGTGCGGTGTGCTGTTTCACATTATATGCTGTGTGTGTGCTTCACTGTAAGCACTCTGCTTTGTATCGCTCTGCTATACAGAGCCAAGCAAATCAGTGTGCAGTGAGCTGACAGGGGAGAGATCTTTGTTGTTTATACACAGGTCTCTCCCTCATCGGCAATACTCGGCGATCACCGGGTGCTGGCGTGTTATCACCGGCCAGGACCCAGTGATTGACAGCCAAGGCCGTGAATGGCAGCTCGAGTAGGACGTGCACGCAGCTTGCCATCATCCCCTACCCGGAAATGCAAAATCACTTATATATACGTGATTTTGTGCACTTCTGCCGCCCTGAAGCAGTATTTCTGCTATAGGGCGAAGATGAAGTCTTTAAATGTGAAGGTACTGAGTCTGTGATATGTTCATAGGTGAAACATGTAATTGGCTCAAATTATATTTTTATATAAACTTATCCAAAGTACAGTATCAGCTGTGGGACCTCTGCTACAATGTGTCAGGACTAATTGTCAATGTATGGAAATGTACCTGTTCAATTTGTTGATTGATGTTGTAGATTAATAAAGTGTTGACATATTACCTAGCACTGTATAGAGTATATAGAGCTAATCATATTACATCGTGCCTCATAAGAGCTTTCATTCTAATGTCTTTAATACAATCATACAAAAACAAATATACTCTTAATTGTCCATAAGTCACCTGCCCTATCACAAAGAACATTTATGCAAGTGTAGAGACCACATAAAACCCCATGTGGGTAGTGCTTCTGCGAGCCCCAACCACTCAACCACCACATTGATGTATCTTCCATGTACTGGACAAGGGGAATGTACAGTAAGTGTTGCTTTTTTAGAGTAAAAGTAACTGGCATGCTATGGATGAGCTCTCTTCTTTTGTTTATCAAATGCATCTAAAGATAAAAAAGCAAACACTTCTCATGTTTTAGAGCTTTATGCTTTACACCTTTTACAATTTGAAAGGCTTGGAGCTGGGAGATGCACTCAGAGTGGGCAAAGTGAACTAACATCCTTAGTGCATTCATTAGTTAGTAAATTCATTCACATTTTTTTCAGAAATTGTTTAGGCACGTTTTCTTCATCATAGCTTCAATCATAAGGTTCTCTGCAAACACTTTAAGCTCTTTGGATTATAAAAATTTTGCCACATGGTTCCCACACTTTGATTTTACTTATGCTCAACAGTCTGTAATGAACCCTCTGTAGACAAACGCAAAAGCAGGCTCTAGATTCACTCCAAGTTTAAGCTTTTAACTGCAATTACTGTTATTTCATCATGTTGTAAACACATAGCTTGTAATTGCTGGCAAACTGTAAAGCGCTCCATGTCCCATGGGAGAAAGTAACTGTAAGTATCATTATGATTACTGTACAGGTTGTTTTGGCAGATGCCCAGTTATAATTTTTTTTAAAACAGCTAGACTTCCTGTATATCTTCCTTTTCAAAGAGGACACATTATTTACATGGAATTAATTCAGTGTAGTGAGCAAGGTAGCAGAAGAGGCTAAATTTGTATCAACTCAAGAAACAGTTGATGGATTCACCTTTTTATGGACAAAAAAAAAGGCTTTTTAAACCTTTATATTAACCAGAGACAGCAAATTTATGCTGTTAACATTGATGCCCTAATTATAGAGTAAATTGCACCTTAATAGTTCTTGGACTTTTTGGGGTTTATTTACTAAAGCTGGAGAGTCCAAAATCAGACTCCCTTCTGCATAGAAACCAATCAGCTTCTAACCTCAGCTTGTTCAATGAAGCTTTGGCAATGAAACCTGGAAGCTGATTGGTTTCTATGCAGAAGGGAGTCTGATTTTGGACTCTCCAGCTTTAGTAAATAAATCCCTTTGTGTCAATGCTGTGTTCTGAATGTTCTATCACTATGATTGGTATCCAGTAACTAATGTGAGGATATCAGGGAAATATTCCCAATTTTACTGGTAACTAATTGTTCAGAAGTTCACTCATATGCTTCAGTTAGACTGCATTTTGGACAATAGTGTTCTCAGTCTTGCAACTCTTTCTATACTGGAAACATTTTTAAAGAAAAGTATAAGACAAAAAGAGGGTGCATTGGACTTGATGTGAAAAATCTTCACAGTCCAAAGGGCGGAAGTGACGTCGGTGGATGTTGTGTCATCAAACCTTGATGCATTTCAATCAATAGACCATCATCAGCTTCCTGAAGACGGTCTATTGATCGAAACGCATTTAGGTTTGATGACGCAACTTCCGTCGACGTCACTTTCGCCCTTTGGAACGCACGATGGAACGTGGCGGACATTTTAACTTCCATTCACATACAACAAGGCTGAATACACCTAGTGCCAGGAAAGGCACTTTTTTTGTGAGTGGGATTTTTTCTGTTTGACCCTATTATTAAAGCTCTTTATGGTTTTACACTATGGGATGTCTGGTTTTGTTTTATTTTATGCTGAGAATTTGAATTACTGCCTGTGGAGGAGAGGAACTTTCTATCATTGATGCAGCCCCAGTGGAGGTTTAAGGGTGTGAAGGAACATCAGTTGACAAAACCACATTGCATAGTGGGATAGTCCCAAAAGCGCATTTGACCAACCTAGAGATAGGTGGTCATGGGATGACGGTAAGTTTAAATCCATGTGGGGCACCAGTGTGAGCACAGTGAAGCACTTGTCACCTCAGTACGGAGGTTCACCGTTAATTATAAAGCACAATTGCACCAAATTCACATGTTGGAACTGAATACCAATTTTTAACACATTTGTCCATTGATATCACTAATATTTGCGTATTGTCATTAAGTAGATTGTTTGTATGACCTAAGCACAGTCTATATGAATTATAAGATTATTTGTTTTTTCCTAAGTGCAACAGCACCCGCTTTCTTAGCAAACACATGTTGTTACATTATCAAGTACGAGGGAGGGGGTGCAAATGACAGTAGACGAATTACTTATTTCCATATATAATCTATAAATTTTAAAAATACAACTAGGCAGAACCTAACTTTTTGGTCAGCCTGGCTTTAACTATCAGACCTGAATGCAATAATACAGTCTCCTGGCACATGGATCCTCTCGGGGGATCAGGAAGGAATTTTTCCCCCCACAGGAGCAAATTGGATCATGCTTTGCTGTTTTTTTGCCTTCCTCTGGATCAACTGTGGATGATCAGGACACTGATGTCACTAGATGTCCACCCTGAGCAATGCCGTTTACTTTCTCCTCAGCGCAAAGAGAGGACTGCCGATAACCACCATTTTCTGTTTGCATGTGATCAGCAGTGATTGGGCACCCCTGATCGCATGGTAGAGCCTATGTTATCTGCTTTATACCATGACCGGTGATCTGCTGTGTACTAAGGACACAGCGCACCACCAAAAGCTGTGCCGCAAATTGCACGGCTAGAGTGGGACGGCGTCATATGATGTCCTCCCAGAACGAGACAGCTCCTGCCTGTCCCTCATTTTCCTATATGGCAGGGGGGAGGTGGTTAAAGGGAACAACCACCAGAATTTCATTAAATGATAGATTTTATTTGATAAATCTGATAAATTAAAAGCAGGGTAGTAAAATTATTATTGTTTATTGGGTTCCATCGAGTAGTACTGTGGAAATGAAAAGGAGAAACTCAAGCAAATATAAGGTGTTATTTTAAGTTTAGTTTACATGATAAATATATCAGTATTTTCTTTTAATGCTCACACATACGGTAGAAAAAAATATTTGTTTTAGGCAGCCATTGCATTTTATATATTCTCTTAATTTTGATAACAGTGGTTCTTTAACTGGCAAATGGCCAAACTGTGAAATTCAGTCGTCATTACAAAAGTATGGTCGCTGATTATGAAAAGGTGAAACTGAAACCGTGGTAGGATTTTTTAAATTTCAGCTAACTGACCATAATATCAAGGCAATGCTATGACTAAAAGGGAAAAAATGGGATGCCATTACAAAGAACTTTGAGTATTTTTCATTCTTCGATGCACTGATCTGATTCTCTTTCAGAAAAGATAAAACCTGAATCACTGCTTCTTTTCAGGAGCAGATAAAGTGTTTCTTGGGGATGAAGAAATTATTTCTTATAAGCTCTGTCAACTAATCAGGATGTACTCATTATCCAGCACCAGCATGTGTTACTCAAATGAAACAGTTTCTCTTGGATTTGATTACCAGGGAACAGTGAAAAGTGACACATGCTTAGCTCTGATGCACACCAGAGAAGACTTCTAAGTTAATTTATCCATGACTGATATAGTTTCTGAAGTCCTTCGTACTACATTCACACACACTAGAACTCTAGTTCTACTTACCCTAGTGTAAATAATGTAGGTTATACAAGTGGATATTCCATGAAATTCTCTAACAGTTTGTGCATTCTGTTAATAATAACACATAGATGTTGCATAAGGTTTTTATTTTAAGAAGTAAATGTGTTTTATAACACTTCACTTCAACTTCATTGGAAAGGGTAACCTTTATTTTAAGAAAATGTGCCCCCTTGCAAATCAGTAATTAATTTGTGGAACACTAACTTTGGCACAATAATTTAGTAGCTGTCTTGTTTCACTAACTTTAGAAAAAGCAGATGTTGTTTGTCGAGTTACATTGCAATGCTTACATCATGATAAAGCAAAAATATCTCTTTTTTTGTCTTTTATCCAAGGCAGCCTTGACTTGCAAATGCACATATACTCAACAAAAGCGAAGAGCTTGTGAAGCACAGCTCTGTACTTATGATAAAATTATATATATATATATCTCTAAATTAAAACTTAGTCATTGCATTCTGACAGTGAGCAGAACTTCAGCGCTAACTGAACAATAGTTTTAGAACAAGCCAATTCATGAGAGGTTGATCAACTTCGCATTAATGGGAACAGCCATGGAAAGATCACAATTCAGCATCATCCTGCTGAACCAGCTGAACTTCAACCCACATATGGCCAGCCTTTGTCAAAATCATTTGTCTTCTGCTACCTCCCAAACACCACATTGCTAATCTTCCAGTGATGTGAGGTTAATAAGAGCCACTGGACCTGTCACAGGCACTCGTCAAAAGTGCTGACTATGCCTGTCCTTTCTGCGTTCTCCCCTCTTTTCGTAGAAGCTGTACTATAGCTTTCAGGAATGAAAAGCTCTCTATGAATAGAGGATTGGTGGATGAATGAAGGGTCCGGATCCTCCATTCATAGAGTGCTTTTCATTGGAGTCAGCTATAATACAGGTTCTCTGAATGGAGCAGCGTCATGGAATGGGCAGGCATAGTCACAAATGCCTGTGAGAGATACATAAAGTGTAGCCATCTTCATTTGAATTGAACAGGCATGGTAAAAAATAAATTTTCCCCTTGCACATGATTGGGTATTCAAGGTAAACACAAAAATTTACTCTTTTACTAACTTACTAACATTCACTTTAACCGCTTCTCGACTGCCCTATAGCAGAAATACTGCTACATGGCGGCACGGGTGTACAACATCACAGGGGGCGTGACCATGGCCATGGCTGTTAATCACAGGGTCCCAGCCAGTGGTTACGTGCCCGCGCCTTGTGATTGCCAAAGATCTCCGACGGGGAGAAGGACTGTTTTGTTTACTAACAGTCCTCCTCCCTGTCAGCTCAGGCACACTCTTCAGCCATCCAGAGCAGTGTGCTTACAGTGAAGCACACAGACACCGCCCCCTATTAAAACACACCCAGCACACAGTTAACCCTTTGATCGCCCCTCATGTTAACCCCTTCCTGCCCAGTGCCATTAGTACAGTATCAGTGCTTTTTTTTTGGCACTGATCACTGTATTGGTGTCACTGGGGATGTCAGTAACACCAAGTCAGTTCCCCCCAGTGTCAGAATGTCCACTGCAGTCTCACTATAAGTCACTGATCACCGCCATTATTAGTAGAAAAAAAAAATCCCAGTATATACACAGCCATTTGTAAACGCTATAACTTTCACGAAAACCAGTTTACACGTATTAGGATTTTTTTTTAACAAAGACATGTAGCAGAATACACTTTGGCCTAAATTTATGATGAAATTTGATTTTGTATATTTTTTTACTGGACTTGCTTAATAGCAAAAAGTCAAAATTATAATTTTTTTCTCAAAACTGTTGGGTCTTTTTTTTATAGCGCAAAAAATAAGAATCACACAGGCGATCAAATACCACCAAAAGAAAGCTCTATTTGTGGGAAAAAAAGGATGTACATTTCATTTGGGTGCAGCATTGCATGACTGTGCAAATTTTCAGTTAAAGTAGTGCAATGCTGTAACGCAAAAAATGGCCTGGTCAGGAAGGGGGGGGGGGAATCCTCTGGAGGGCAAGTGGTTAAACATTGAACGGCCTTTATATCTCTAGTAAATCAATCCCAATGAACTAGATATTCATTCTTCTATGCACAATTCCCACCTGACAAACGTGACAATTCCGAATGTGCTGATTGGGAGTATAGGAGAAACATTTAGGGCAATTAGCAAACGTGCCGATTCTCCTGAATTGGGATATGATTGAGAAGTGTTGCTTTTCTTTTTAGTTTAGTTTCAGCATTTACAGTCACTGAAGGTGCAGTGGATTATATTTTCATTACTCTGATGCCATTATTTTATTGCTGGGCTCTTCTTTCATCTAACCTTCTCAAGTAATATTTGCAGCTACCAAGTGACTTGTAATAGTAGATAACACAAGAGTTGCAGAGAGTGTCTGAGAAAGAGATGCCAATGGAGATCTTTACTAAGCCATTCTGATGTTCACTGCAGAACTATTTATATCAGTAAATGGTGGGGTTTCACAAATTGAAGTCAATCCATCATGGTAGTATAATGATCATTCCCTTCCAATCATGTCAGGGTCTGTATGGTATCACGCTTTCTATCACAGCAGTTTCTCTGATGTGGCAGGATCCCTAACATGGCAATCCACAAGAAAAAATGAACTTGGTCATTTTTGTTAGTGAATCAAAAGATGGTCCTAGTTAACAGGCAATGTTTCAGAGACATAAAGAACTCCTTTATTCCAGGGACATATGTCCTGAAATGTTCAGTGTTGACTCTGACCTTGTTTTTTATTTCTAAAATAAGAATGTTCAGCCTAGTTGTGAGCTTCAAAGCACACCAAAGGTCATGATCCTTACAAGAGAACAATACAGTTCTCTTATGCAGTATGTGTTTAGAATAAAAATACTGCTCACTGTATTTTTAGTTTAGGTTCTAGCATGCACATCTTCCATAGGGATGAATGGTACCCAATTTAAACCACAGGTACTTTGCATGTGCTTTAAGGCACAGATAAAATACCTAGAGCAATGCACATGAAAAGCATATGCAAATTGCTCTATATTTTTGCAACCCCCCTCCTTGTCTAGGCCTGTACTTCAGGTTGCCCTCATTTGTATCCTTGCTGACTGGGTGGCCTTATTGTAAATATTATACAGTAGCCCTGCAATATAACTATACCAGAGATACAAGAATATGTACTAAGCGCAAATACTGAGCAAAAAAGCATACCATGTTAAAACATATATGATCGGTCATAGTTACATAGTTACATAGTTAGTCTGGCTGAAAAAAGACAAAAGTCCATCCAGTTCAACCATTAAAAAAAAAGTTATAATCCTATACCCACAGTTGATTCAGAGGAAGGCAAAAAACCCCAGCAAAGCATGATCCAGTTTGCTTCTGCAGGGGAAAAAATTCCTTCCTGATCCCCCGAGAGGCGTTCGGATATTCCCTGAATCAACTTTACCTATAAATGTTAGTATCCAGTTATATTCTGTGTATCTAAGAAAGAATCCAGGCCTTTTTGAAAGCAATCTACTGAGCTGGCCAGAACCAACTCTTGAGGGAGTCTATTCCACATTTTTACAGCTCTCACTGTGAAGAAACCTTTCCGTGTTTGGAGATTAAATTTCTTTTCTTCCAGACATAAAGTGTGCCCCCTTGTCCTCTGTGGTGACCTCAGGGTGAATAGCTCTACACCGAGTTCACTATATGCACCACTAATGTATTTATACATGTTGATCATATCCCCCCGTAATCTTCTCTTCTCAAGTTCCTCTAATCTTTCCTCATAGCTGAGCTCCTCCATGCCTCTTATCAGTTTGGTTGCCCTTCTCTGTTCTTTCTCCAGTTCCCCAATGTTCTTTTTGTGATTTGGCAATCAATGTAGCACTTATCACAGATGATTATTTAAATAAAAATGTACTCATACCAACACAACATTAATTTAATTTAACTATGAAATGTTGTCTTTTCTATGAATGGGATGACTGTTAACCCTTTCAGAAGAAATTCTCATTCTTCTTCGAATCCCACAATGAAATAATAAAAGTCATTTCTTTCTGCAGATGCACAATTTCACCAGAACTGAAATCCACAATTCTAGATTTCACCCAATTTTAAGATAAGATAAGAGTAAAAAAACCATGGGGCTTGTTGTAACTTACAAAGGCACTTGGGGAATCTCTAATGAAAGTCTCTAATGAAGCAGAAAATTTATTAGATTAGGGAGTTTCATTCAGAATGGAGAACCTCTTAAAGAACATCAATGAAACACTTTGTGAAGTGTACAGTTTTTTTAAATTAACCTATTTTACTAATCTGTCATTGGTAACTGGTCAGCACATTGTACAACAAAATTTCTGCTAAAACAGTTCTGAATGGAAAGTCTGATCCTTGATAAACGTAAAGTCATCTTTATTCAATGGGAAATGAATATGCCTTTATCAGCAGAAATTCTCGTATATATGTCATAATGAGCTGATCTGATATTTTTGTAAATGCATAATGTCCATATCAACAGGAATTTGACAGAAATATCCATTTCAATAATGTCCACTTGTTGTCAAGTATCATCTGTTTATACAGCATCCTATCATACAAAACTAAGACTTCTATCAAGACACCTGCACAAATGTATTCCAAGTAAGATTATCTTGTTTACAGACAAGTATACACATAAATATTCTAAAAGCCAGAAAGACCTAGTTCACATTCATGTTCCGTGGTATATATGGGCATTAAAATCTAAAATAACACAACCACAGGAGGGCACCACATGGTTTGTTTTAAAGCAGACATTGCATGAAACTCCATGGCGCACCATTGAACAAAAAATAATGAAAGTAACACATTAAAAGAAATTGTAAAAACATTCCTACCTAACACACCAAATTCTGGTGCATGGGTAAAATATTTGGGAAATGATGAGAAAGCTAAGGGTCCCAAATGTCATGGTAGGTGTTCCTGCATACTATTTGAATGTCTACTCATGAGATTTGAGATACTGAATCTATACACATGATGTAGTGCAAATGACTACCTGTTTGAATCATGGTAGATAGTTTACGTGGACCCTTACATTATATAGTTTTCATTTTTAATAATAATAGTAATAATAATTAAAAATAAAAGTCACATTACAAATTTTTAGATTGTAACATTTATGGGCAGCCTAACTTTAGGAGATTGTACCTTGTAGATGATTTATATACCTTGCTCATCTCTTCTAAGTTGTTAAAAAAGTTTGGGACTCATTTATAAAGCAGTAGTATGGCCATACACTGCCAACCAATTGCTTAAAAAAGTAAATTAAAAAAAACACAAAAAAGAGTGGTACATTTTTAATATAATTGAATTGTGAATGTAAATTGTGAAACAAGTGGAATGCCTTTCACAACAGTGATTGGAAAACATAAACCCGAAAGGATGTGAGCCTGATCTTGTGACCTGACAAAGACTCATAAGCGGTCTCTCCTCCAATCTGATCCAATTCAACCTAGTCCATTCAGAGAGTTCTATCTGCAGCTTTAAATTTCTGTAAATTAAACACTGTAGTGTCTAACAGAGAACGGGTAAAACTGGTATAACTGGCTATTATAAATAGGCCCTTTTGTATGTCCTTCAAATTTCTAGGCAAGCCTATTGACTATACATTAATGGCTTTGATGTCCCAGTCTAACAATATGTAAACATCCTCTGTTTATCATTTTGTCTTGTTATTTTAGTACATCTACTCATAGATACTTCATCGTACTTATCAAACCCATTGTCTACAGAGGTAACATCATTCATATATATATATATATATATATATATATATATATATATTGTGCAGGTTACTATGGTTACTGGTTTTACAACACAAAGTAGTCATACACTAGTCCTCTATCTTTGTAGAAACAACTCACTGCAATTGCTTGATTTTTGATTAAGGTGTCAATACAATATAACTCAGATAATCTGTCAGTTTTCATTTCCATCTCCCAATGGGAAAAGGAAATGGGATACAAGTCTTCTGTAGTTTTCCTTTAAGGAAAAACAATAACATAGTTGATGAGGTAATCAATAAGTGAAACTAAGATAAATGGATACCTTTATAGTCAAATCATAACACCACTGTTCTACTTTCACTAAAAAAAAGAACACTTATGTAGCACAACATATCTAAACATGCATACATTGTTAGACCTATGCCAGAGACTTTATTGAACCTGGCAACCCTCCACATCTCATACATAATATCTGAAACCCTGGTTGAGCCACCAGTACTAAAATAGGCATTATGTTTTATCGCTAACATTGAAATACATTGCAAATAAGATATGCATTACAAATTGGAAATCTTCATCAATTTCAATGTTTCTGTTATAAAAATGTAAAGAAAATGTAGTGTATGCTATAAGCTTAAAGTGACCCTGTCACTGAAATAAATATTCAAAATAACATTGCTCCCTACAAAAAATACATTATATATCTGCCTGTCCTGCTGCATTCAGCACCTATATCTGTAGAAATTGTGAAAAACTGCTGGTTGAAGACCTTACAGAATCTGACAGTTCATGGAGTTTCAGATTCCTGGTCCCCCACTACATGCTGTCTTTTTATGTCACTACAGGATACAATAGTGATATAGAGGTCATTGGATCAAAGCAGGATTAAAGATCAAGTGCAGCAATGGTCCGGAAATGTAACTCCACTGAAAGAGTCCAATTTTGCTGAATTTTTAGACAGCAGTTTCTTTTCACTTCTGCAAATATAGGACTGGAGGCAGCAGGAGAGGCGAGCATTCAATTAGAGGAATTCACAAAGAGTGTCAAAGGCACTCTTTAGTGTTTTGACGTGTCTCCACATGACAAATGTCAGTAGGGGCCATACAGGCACACCATCCTTGATGAAGCTGAGCTTCCTCCCCACTGCTATAGCTATCACACATGCAGTGCAGCAGTTTGGAGTTTTAAAGCTGCGTGGGCAGAGCCTGATGAGGATTCACAGACATTAGTTCCCCTTCAGGTCTGCTCCCTTTGCAATTGTCAGAAGGCAGGCGGATTCTCAGCTAATAGACAACCTGCTATTGGCCATTGACCCTGCCCACTGCCTGTGGTCAATCCAAAGGAGAAGGTAGATCTGATGGAGAACTAGTGTCTCAGCTTCTCCCTCGGACTCTGCTCACTGTCAGCATCACTGATAGCCGGGAAGTTGTCGACTGTGAAGCTGACAGTGACCTTAACAACTAGTGACAAGTAGGTAGAGGAGAAGGTAACAACAGCAAATATTCTGCTCTGCTACACAGGGTACAGAGACAGACACTATGCCCGTCTCTGTGTGCCACATTACACTAGGTCTTAATTACCTCCAGTTTCACTTTTACAAACTCTAGTTTCCTTATCTACAAACTGGTGGTAATTATGTTTGAATGTAGTACATTAAATCATTGTCAATGTTCTTTATACAAATCTATCAACTATTTTTATGCTATGGAGCTTGCAAAAGTGGTGCTATTGAAAACTACCTGAGTCTGCCACATGTGCTGTTAAGTTTCCAAAACAGGTGGCAGGGATTTTTGAATTTGGCGCAGGCCATTTTAACCACTTGCCCTCCAGAAGATTTACCCCCTGTTCCTGACCAGGCCATTTTTTGTTATATGGCGTAGCGTTACTTTAACTGACAATTGCGCAGTCATGAAAAAATGCACTCAAATTAATTTATGTACTTTTTTTCCCACAGAGCTTTCTTTCAGTGGTATTTGATCATCTTTGTGTTTTTTTTATTTTTTGCGCTAGAAACAAAAAAAAACAACACTTTTGAGTAAAAAACTATATTTTTGACTTTTTGCTATTAACCTCCCTAGCGGTCTGATTATGTCCATATTTCTGTGCTCAAAGCGGTACTTTTTTTGCATAAAAATATGTATTTTTTTTATTGTAGGCCTGTAATTTTTAGGAATAACTCACTGAAATCTGTCCGAACAAGAGTCTAGTAAACATCCCAGGTATGTTACAATTTGAAACACGAAATCATAAATTATAATTTAATAAATAATCATAAAAAATAATAATATACTAATAATAAATGTAATTCAATAATATAATCAAACCAAAAACACTGAAATTTTAAATATAGCGCCAAGTTTGCACATCACTGAGCAAAGTCGCAAAATCATTTTCAGTGTCTGATGACGAATTTCCCCACAAATCATTATCACTCAATTCTGCAAGTGGTTCTCATTTACTATCGCTGTTCTCTAGCTGGTCTAAAATCACTTTTGACCTAAAGAGACGCTTTTTGGATGCCATGGATGTTTCTCAGTTTCCAGGCAGAAAGAACAGTAAAAATGCAGGCAGGACACAGGACAAAGCACTAGGGATAAAATGTATGTGAAATGGTTTGATACAGTAATGTTTTACTATGTGATTTTAGTGTATTTAGTGAATGTCACTTTTTGTCTTTTTCAAATTTCCTGCCGATCTGTTCCCGTACGTCCCGGCGCTCGCAGGGGACGGAACCCAGAAGACAGATGCCGGCATCTGCCGGAGGACATTACAGGGGACACTTCAGGAGGGACATCGTGGGAGCGCAGGACAAGGTAAGTGAAGAACAGATCCTGGAGCAGCGCTGCATGGTAAGCCCGAGTGTAGCTGGGGGTTTCCGCTTGTGGTACTGAAACTTTACCCCGAGCTACACTCAGGAATACCGCCAGGGAGGTTAAACATGTCCAGTAAAAAAATTTGAAAAATCAAATTTCATCATAAATTTAGGCTAAAATGTATTCTGCTACATGTTTATGTGAAAGTTATAGCCTGCAAATGGTGGTATATATACTGGAATTTTTTTTTGTTATATATTAGTAATGGAGGCAATCAGCGACTTATAGCAGGACTGCAGGACTGTGACGGGCATTCTGACACTGGGGGGAACTGAATAACTGTCACTGACAGTAAAACACACACAGCACACAGTTAACCTTTTGATTGCTACAGATGTTAACCCCTTCTTGCCCATTGACACTAATACAGTGATCAGTGCTAACAAAAAGCATTGAGACTGAATTAATGACACTCAAAAGGTTAATTGTGTGCTGTGTGTGTTTTACTGTATGCTGTGTGTGTGCTTTACTAGGGAGGCATGCTGTTTGGCTATGCAAAGCAATAGAAAGCAACAGGGGAGAGATCTGTATTGTTTACATACACACCTCTCCCCCATCAGTGATAGTCTGCAGTCGCTGGTGGGGAATCCCTGGGTGGGACCCGGTGATTGACAGCTGTAGCCTCCAATGGTGATATAAGTAGGACCCCCTAGCCAGAAATACAAAATCACGTATATATATTATTATATTATTATACAGTATTTATATAGCGCCAAAGGGTATGCTCAGCGTTGTACAGTAGCAAGGGGGACAGTACATGACACAAGACAGTAACAATACAATACACGAGGGGTTCGAGGGCCCTGCTCTTTCGAGCTTACAATCTAGGAGAGCTTACAATCTAGGAGATATATATGTGATTTTCCGCAGCCCTGCTGCACTGTAGCAGTAGTTCTGCTATAGGGTGGTCGGGAAGCGGTTAAAGAGCCTTAAAGACAGAAATGTGTTGTTGGAGATTTATTGAATTCCCCATAATGTCTTCTTTACAGGAAGCAGTATATTTATTTTAGCAAAAGAGCTGCTCTAAATGTTTCTCAGCAGCTGCTAGCAATATTTAAAAAGAATACGAAGCAAAGCAGGCTTTAGATCTAAACCTAACCTGAGCATTTAATCTTGTCAGTATAAGATTTAAAGTCCAATTAAGGTCTTGTTTTTTCTACTTATTATGCGGTCATAAAAAACATATTAGTAGCATAATAAGTAAATAATATGGCGTTTTTTTATTTGTTACATGTTTGGGATTAAAACGATAAGAATCTGCTATGTGCTGGCATCATGCTAGAGAGTTTCTCCTTTGCTCTTAGACAGAGCGCAGCTATCCAGGTCCTAAGTTGTCCAATACACTCCATTCACATTTCTTCAATCAACAATGCTCATGTGCCCTAAGAACTGCTGTTGGCTGCAGAAGTGTGCAGGGAATGTGTTTACACTTGTATGGACATCCACTACCAACCATACGATTTAATGCATCTTGTAAAAGGTCCTTTTCAGCTTTCCTGGCTTTCAATCAAGCAGTACTAACTCCCAAATTGGCAATGGAACAAACTACATACACAATGAGATCTTTTATCAGCCTTTTATCTGCCAGGTCCTGCCCCTTATTCTCTCGGAAAGAGAAAAATCCTTAACATGAAATGTTCAGTTGCTGAGAATTTCCAGTCTTCAGGAAACATCTCTGTGACCTCTAACAGAAACCTAAGTAGCTTGCATTTTGGCTAATTATCACTAATTGTGCATCACTGCTTGGTATACAAGGGCATTGTTGGAGCATTAATCTATTTCTAAATCATATAAAATAATATTACTTATAAATAGAGTCTTCAAATGTCTATACAGAAAGAAGAATACTCCTGTTCAAATGTCTATACAAGCCTTCATCATAGATAAATAAATTATAGTAATGAGAAAAAAAATAAAAAGACGCTGGTTTTCTTTTTACACCTTATCAAACAAGTCTATAATTTAGACTAACACTTGTGCTAACCATGTATTAGGCTGATGTAAAATTGTTTATTAGGCAGTACTAGGGTCGTTGGTTTGAATCCCAGCCACGGCACCTCATTCTGGGAGTTTGCATGTTCTCCCTGTGCCTGCGTGGGTTTCCTCCGGGTACTCCAAAGACATGCTGGTAAGTTAATTAGCTCCTATCTAAATTGGCCATAGTATGTGTATGCAGTGGTGTATTTAGGTTTTGTGCTGCCCTAGGCAACATAAAAATCGTCTGCCCCGTCGGACACGATCAACACCCCCACTTTCCCCCTCCCACAGAGAGAGCCTGACATTGACCAACAACACCCATGCCACCTACCTGGGAGAACCTACCACTTCCCCCCCGGCGATAGAGAGAAAGACATCCATCTTCACAGCACTGGACATCCCTGGGAATGACAGTCAAGCACTGCATACACCATCAAGCAGCACGCAGACTCTTTCAGATCCCACCTGGTTCCCATAGTGCGCATGTACCTTCTTCCATGTGCTGCCCCCCAAAAAAATGCCACCCTATGCAAGTGCCTTGTTGCCTTGTGGTAAATACATTCCTGTGTATACGTATGAATGTGAGTTAGGGACCTTAGATTGTACGCCCCTTGAGGGTTAGGGACTGATGTGAATGTACAATATATATATGTAAAGTGCTGTGAAAATTTATGGCGCTATATATATACCTGAAATAAATAAATTAGACTCAAGTAGGAAAAAACACTTTTTAAAGTTAGAAAGTGAGGATTTACTGGGACAAAGAAAAGTACACAAGTTTTTGTCATCACCTGGCACTTCACAGAAAAGTTGTAGAGAAAACTAACTTAGACAAATAAGCTAATTTTGCCTGCTGACAACATTCGGTTTGTGATGTTCTGGTGTTAGAAGTGGCAAGAGCTTTCTATTCATATCACGTCCACCACCTAGTTTTCTTGTCTTAGAAAATCAATTAATGAGCTGTCTGTTTGCCTCCACTGCTGTAGCTTAAACTGCAATCTGTTTTAATAGGATTTTATCAACCTCACAAAAAATAAATTAAATAGATTAATAAAATATTGTGTCTTTCTCCTCCCCTACTAAATAAGAAAAAAAAAATTTCATGGGACATATATCTGTTCATCCTCATTTGCTATGGTCACTTGCGAGTTTTTATGTCGGTAATAACAAATGCACTTAATTTATACACAAGAATCCTGGTGCTATTGCAGTTGTATGCATTATAAAGTGTTATTTACACATATAGCCCGAGTATTAAAATGTGACGTGAGGTGAAATGAGGTGATGTGAATATACCTAGACCTGAAACTAAATCTGTAAAGTATGCAGAAGTGAACTTGTCTTTGAAACGTCCAATCATATTGTAATGAACCACCTGGCGGGACCTCTAGCAACCCACAGGATAGGATTCCCCAGAGCGCGGGGTCTAAGTCCCAGTCTGCTTGTTCACCAGGGCCCCTGATGGTAGGGATGGACTTGGAGCAGACCGAGACCAGGTCGCGGACCCTGAGTACACCCACCTGTGGTAGAGGGGTCTGCCAGAGGTATCTGCAAGATGACAGCCTGAGCTGAAGAGGTGGATGGGCCCGAGCAGGATGGATGGATGAGCAGAAGAGTGGTCAGACAGGCCAAGTCGGTAACCGTGGGGACAGCGCGGTACAAGGCAGTGGGCAGAGAATAGTCGGGTCACACAACGGGTCAGTAACAGAAGATCAGATCCAATGGGGGGCATCCAAGAGAGAGGTCAGGCAAGCCAGGGGTCGGAGCAGGAGAATACAGCACAGTCAGGGACAATCCGGGTTAGCAATGATTCAAATAGCAAGGAATACAGGAGCAGGAACACAGGATAGACCAAACGGCAATCAGTGTCAGTGCAGGGCGGATTTAAATACCGCGCCCTGCGCTGTCATTGGAGCCAGGCGCGCACCCGCGGCCCCGAGTGCGCATGCGCGAGTCCGTCTCCGCCGTGGCCGGCCAGGACCTAGTGCCCGCACACCAGCGCGAGCCGGCACACTGCGCCTGCGCCGAGCCACACGCCGTGGCGGCTCCTGACACATATGAAGAAGACGTTTTATTTATTTATTTATTTTTATTTCCCTGTACATTATTGGATATTTGCATTGAGGTTCAGTTCATCCTACTATGTATTTTTTTTTTAATTAGATGCACTCAAACTTCATCTAATATTATCTAAGTCATGCTTTATTCTTTTAGGCCTAAAGCATTTCTCAGATTACAAGGCAAATAGTGTGCAATGAAAATGAAATGTCCAAAGCAGCTGTTAAAGATTGACATGGACCCCTCTGTCCCCAACAGTCAACCTTGCTTCTTCCTTCCATGTGCAGAATGTAAAGTTAGCCTTGCTATTCATTTTTACTATCTCCTGTGACCAAACGTGTGCATGGAGACTACAGTTCTCTTTCTTGTCATAGCTCTCCGGCAAACACTGCATAGCAGCTGTGAGGAAATCAGATGTACAAGACTGTAGAATGTACCAGGCTGCTAGGATACAATGATCTTTTCTCCTTTCCTGAATGGCTATCATTTTTTTCACTGTTGTAGCATAGAATGGCGAGCTGTCATCCAAAAGAAATGGAATATTAAAGAATATTAATTCCAGCCAATAGGGAGAGGATTGATGATGTAGTTGTATCCTGGGCAGACTCTTGAAAGTAAAATGTATTTTTACGTAGGTTCATATTTGAACCAGTGTCAAATATGAGCAGTGATGTCACTGTGAGCTCCTTCCTCTGAGTTCCCTGGGAACCTAAAACCATGGCAGTGGCAAGCACCCATTGCTCAAATGGAAGTTTAAGAAGTGAGAAAAGGTGCATTTAAATTATAGTTAAAGGAAAAACTCTTTTTTTTTAAGTCTTGGACAGAGTGGAGATAAAATAGAGCACCTGCTAGATTTTTATTGCTACCTCTACCATTACTTAGATCCACCCTCGCTAATTGTTCTGTTTACCATTATCAGCAAAAATTATTTTGGGTTGTCTCCAGAACAGTGATAGAGAGGAAATCTTCCAATGGGTACACTAGTTCTGGCCCCAATCAGATCCTGTTTTGGCTATGGGATATGACGTGAGGGTAAATCTCCCCAGTGGGACACAGATGGCAATAAACCTGACAGGGGTTATAATCCTCTCTTACTCTATGCAATATAAAAAAGTCTTGTTTATTGTTCTACATTAACTTTCATAGCTGCATGCACCAGTGAACATGTTAGTTCCCCAGGGAAAGGGTGAATATTTATTTGTCTCCCATGAGGGGACAGTGGCTGGTACATGAGCTCTACCTTTGCAGGTACCATTTCCTGAGAACCAGGATTTGCCAAACAGCCTGGTGCCCATCAGATCCAGGCAACAGTGCCATGAGAGTGGGATCTGTGTTCTTTGGAGGAGTGTCTTTTAAATAACCTTTCCAATGATAAAGGGCATGTGGGCTCAAATCAGCATAGCAAGGGAACCTCACACCCCCATGCCCTTGCTAATGGAAAACTTGCCTGCATGCCTGGCATACCCGGCTGGTTAGTTCCTGGAGGAAGGGCATTTTTTTGCTTATATTAATTAGAAAATGTATTTAAAAAAGTTAACTATACAAGTGCTGAACCTCAGATGATTCCACAGGTTTAGCAGTCTCCATGGGTAATCATTGCATTTTTTAGTTGGAAATACATTGACAAAAGGATTTTGGGTGAATTTGGTTGGTTTGGAGGAATTTGTTAAATAGACCCAACCCAAGTGGTCTATCAAGCATGTTATTTTTCAAATTTTTGGGGATATTTATTCCAAGCATATTTAAATTCACTTATCATTGTTTGATTCAATAACTCTATGCGTCCCATACTATATATAAGAAGAATGTTTATACTCAGTAGCCCCAGCACATATTTTTTGGATCTTTGCCCTCTTGTAAAGCAATGGCCTCTGACAGACTGTGATTTCTAGGTGTGTCAGATGCCAGTATTCCTCCCTGAAACCTGTTGTTCGATCCATTTGCCCCCCTGTGACTTCAGGACTTTGTAATGACCTAGTAGCCATTGGATAAAGCCACACAGGACCATGTTTTGTGCTTTTGTGAAAAGGCTAGAAGAGAGACGTTAAGTATGCCATACATGGTTATTTCTTTTTCATTCAGCCAGTATCAAATAAATAGCTTGTGTTGCGCTAAGTGACCTATACATAATCAAATACATTTTACATAAATAATATACAAATAATATATGTCCAATAAAGGATAAACAAAAAGTGCTCAAGAGTGAACCATTGCCAGAAATGAATATTTTAAATAAACATATGTGAAACAGTCCTTATAAGGTATATAGAACAGCCCCCTTATTCTGTGACGAGTAATAGAAAATCTTCATCCAATATAACCACCAATGTGAGATTGCACCATGTGATATCAAATTGGAAGCTTACCAGATCCTTTGACCGCTTATTGATAGGGGGTCAATGCATGCCAGATATATATAATTCCGTCCAGGCTCATATGTCTCTGGTCAGATCACATGTACCATCTGAGGCTCTTCAAGTCATCCCAGTGTTCTGTTCCCCTCTCAAGACTCTTTCTTTCTGAGTGCAGTTGCCAGCTTCAGGCCGGTCACAGAGGGGTGCTGTTTTAAAGGGCTAGCGTGTATGAGCGCTCCTTAGCTTTCAAGCATAGCTAGCAGTTGAGCCCCCTGCAATCCTCTGCGTATTCTCAAGTGTTTCTCAGTATTATCCTTCTGATTTCTGGGTTCCCTGTGTCCAGGGGCGGACTGACCATTTGGAAACTTGGGCACTGCCCGAGAGTCCGGGGTCAGTAGGGGGCCCCATGAGATGCCCTTGTTACCTTTTTCATAGGCTTTTTTGAATTTGGGCAAGGACACAGGGGCCCCATGATCCCCTATTGCCCGGGGGCCCCATGAGTTGTCAGTCCGCCTCTGCCTGTGTCCATCCAGCCTGTAACCAGCTCTTATGTGTCTCAGTATCCCAGCATTCCCCAGTGTCTTCTGTATCCAGTCTGGTGACTCTGAGCCCAAGTCTGTGTTCCTGAGTCTGTTTCGTGCCCCAATGATTCCATGAATTCCTGCCAGCATCCAGTCTTACTTCAGTCAGCTCCTGCGATTCAGCATTCAGCCAAATAAAAAAAAAAAAAAAAGCTTCCATCCACGAAATTAGGAGGATAAAGGAACAACCCCCCTCCACAGAATGCAGCCGCGGAGCAGTGGTTAACTTTCCAACACGTCCCTTTGACAGAAGTCAATTACAATGTAAACAATTGACTTCTGTCAAGTGGGGGAGCCCACACATTGATTGAAATGTTTGATTCCCACTGACCAGCTGACCAGTTGAATTTCGATCAGTACGTGGCCAGCACAAGGAATGGGTGGCAAGACAGGTAATTATAAACATTCTTTTGCAGGGGACTTCTTTTTTCTTTCTTTTTTTTGTATAGTGGCAGAGCTGTTTTAATGTATTTGAAGGTTTCAATCATATCCTCCCTTTTCTTTCTTTCCTCGAGGCTATACATGTTAAGATCCTCCAGTCTCTTTTGATATGTTTTATTCATCATAGTGTCAACACTTTTGTTGCCCATTTCTAGACTTGTTCTGTCTTATGAATATATTTTTCAAGTAAGGTCTCCAGAACCTATGTGCAATCAGTGCTAGGTGACACTTTTCTATAGTAGGCGCAAGTAACACAATGGGATTGATTTACACAGAGCTTTTTTTAGCAATTGCAAGAAATTAAAACTCTCATTTGTACATTTTCTCTCATATGCACACAATGTACAATTGCAATTGCCTAGTTATACTAAATTAGGCATATTTTCCATGGACAGCCCCTGTGTGATCCTTTGTCTCTCTCCCGTTGTTTGCTGTATAATCAGTTGTAAGAGTGTTCATATGAAATAAATAGCTCTGGCATATTGGGTAGGTATTCATTCAATCATTTGTTATAATATCTGAAATAATGAAAGCATTAATCAGCAGATGAATGTGATGCAGTTTCTGAACAGAATCAGCCTACCTCAAGCTGAAGATGAAACACAGCCAGTTAACAATGACAGATTGCTTCATTAATTATTTCCAGGACATGCCGTATGCAGTCATGAAACATTTAGGCTCAGAAGTTTAATTTTTTTCATTTCCAGAATCGAAATGCGCTGTAATCCTACACATCATGATGAATTACAGAATGTAACTTTTCTACAAGCTAATACAAAACAGTGAACCAAATGTAGCATCATTCTTATAAATTACTAGAGTTTATAGTACAGAAAAAGCATCATAAAACATACTCCTCAATGTTCTGTAAAACGGATTTCTGACAACACCTTGCCCCCACATTCCATTTACATTATCGATAGCTCATTTTTATCTTATGAAAGAGAAACTCAATTTTTTTTAGAAGAAAGCTATTCTCTTTAGGCTAATTATGTATAATGCTAGGATTTCAGCAAGCATCATTGCACATTCTTACCCACTTCAGCTCTGAAAATACTGAGACAGGCCAGTTAACTAATTCCTTTAAAATGAATGATAGGAAGCACTGTTTCCCTGCTATATAATTATAATTTAAGTCTCAGTGTTATAGCAAAAAAACTGCATCCCCAGCTGTCCTGTAGATGTACTTCCAGTAAAACCCAAGAATGAAAAGACCATTGCAGTAAATCAAAGGAAAAAGATGAGTTGTGGCAAAAGTAGAGAACCAATCACTTTATCTAGGAGGAAGATTTCTGGGGTGTACTGCTGCTATGGTTGCAAGTACAGTAATTTAGTGTTTTTAAATTTTAACTTGGTTGATAATTTTCATTTACAACAAACGATGGGGCATCCTTATGTTCCTAACACATTAACCAGTCCATATTAGTATAGATATCCAGCATAATGTTTTTCTCCATTGAGATCTGATGTGTTTTCAAAGTGTTCCTTTAATTTTTTGGAGTAGTGTATATGTTCATGGCAAGAGGGACTATATGGAGAATGCACAGGTGGAAAAAACACTCTACATCTATGGTGCATGAGCAAACAGACTTTCTACGGTAAATAAACAGGGGGCCAACAACTGCTTAATAGAGCTACCCCATAAACGTTACAAAGACTAGTTCAAACCAAAATATTTGAGGGTAAAAACTTATGTGCAAATCACATTGGCTCATATATGTGCCATTTTTTTTGTCAAAAGAAACTTCACTGGTAATTAAAAGTTCTTTATTAATACATAAAACTGTAATGAAGCCATTGGCTGAGCCAATAACTAAAAATTAATGTCAGTTCTCTGTCTCATTATTTGAAGAGAACTCTATGGCTGATTCATTCTTGGGACATATGCACTAATGGATGTAAAAGCTCGGCAAATCAGAAGGCGACTCAATCATAAAAGTTTATTGTATGTTTTATTTCAGACAGTTGGAAGGCAGATGGCTCATAAAAGTACTGCGTTAACTCCAGTCTGTAAGAGCTTCAATAAAGCACAAAGAATCATAGAGCCAAAAGATTTTCCTGAGTTGAAAGCAGTCTATCTTCTATATTCCTACCTTAACAAGACCTGTACTAGACATTAGTCTAGGCAAGGCATGAAAGCATCTAATGAATAAACCAAAAGTAATGTACATACCTGTATACTATATCTGTTGAGTGATTTTATACAAAGAATAAACAGGTATATTAGGATATCCACAGGAAAAAATAGTAGACTGAATGTGCTGAATCTAAAAGAGGATCAAAAATGATTCTTTGGGGATGATGTTAGTTGTTTTTTTTACTCCTATACTTTTTAACAGTTTTTTCACTATCTATATACAATCGTTGCTACAAATACACATTTAATACTGTACATGACAATGGGCTTCCACAGCACTTTGGGTTAGCCAAAGAGAAAGCTTAACTAAAAATACAGCAGATATAGCAAAATATATCAGTAGATTGACTGTAAATACCTTTTAATGAATCTCGTTTTGATCGATTACATAGTCATTATACAGGTACACTGCAAGTAACTTAAGGAAATACAACAGATGCATGGAGCTCATTCCCAGCATGTGACGTGCCCTGCACACGTCACTGCAGTGTGTTAGAGTCCTTTTCCCTAGGCTGCACAGAGCCAGTTGGCACTCTAGTGGTTATGTGACTATGTGTTGAAAGAGGGAAAAAAAAAAAAAAAATAAATATATATATATATATATACTATGTTGCTAAAAGTATTGGGACACCCCTCCAAATCATTGGATTCAGATGTTCCAATCACCTCCATGGCCACAGGTGTATAACATCAAGCACCTAGGCATGCAGAATTCTTCTACAAACATTTGCGAAAGAATGAGTCGCTCTCAGGAACACAGTGAATACAAGCGTGGTACCGTGGTCAGTTGCCACCTGTGCCGTCCTTGAAATTTCCTTGCTATTAAATATTCCACGGTCAACTGTTAGTGGTATTATAACAAAATGGAAGCAACTGGGAACAAGAGCAACTCAGCCATGAAGTGGTAGGCCACATAAAATGACAGAGAGGGTCAGCAAATGCTGAAGCGCGTAGTGCGTAGGAGTCGCCAACTGTCTGCATAGTCAATAGCTAAAGACCTCCAAACTTCATGTGGCCTTCAGATTAGCACAACAACAATGCATAGAGAGCTTCATGGAATGGATTTCCATGGCCAAGCAGGTGTATCAAAGCCTTACATCACCAAGTGCAATGCGAAGTGTCGGATGCAGTGGTGTAAAGCACGCCGCAACTGGACTCTAGAGCAGTGGAGACATGTTCTCTGGGGTGGCGAATCATGCTTCTCTGTCTGGTAATCCAATGGACATGTCTGGGTTGCCAGGAGAACGGTACTTGTCTGACTGCAAGTGTACAGTTCGGTGGAGGGGGATTATTGTGTGGGGTTGTTTTTCAGGGGTCGGGCTTGGCCCTTAGTTCCAGTGAAGGGAACTCTTAAGGCATCAGCATACCAAGATATTTTGGACAATTTCATGCTCCCAACTGTGTGGGAACAATATTTGTGGTTATGGCCCCTTCCTGGTCCAACATGACTGCGCACCAGTGCACAAAGCAAGGTACATAAAGACATGGATGAGTGAGTTTGGGGTGGAGGGGTGAGTTTTGGGGTGCACAGAGTCCTGACCTCAACTTGATAGAACACCTTTTGGATGAATAAGAGTGGTGGCTGCAAGCCAGGCCTTCTCGTCCGACATCAATGCCTGGCCCCACAAATGCGTTTCTGGAAGAATGGTCAAATATTCCCATAGACACACTCCTAAACCTTGTGGAAAGCCTTTCCAGAAGAGTTGAAGCATTTATAGCTGCAAAGGGTGGGCCAACTCAATACTGAACCTTACGGACTAAGACTGGGATGCCATTAAAATTATGTGCGTGTAAAGGAAGGCGTCCCAAAATTTTTGGCAATATAATGTGTATATATATATATATATATATATATATATATACACTGTATATATGCTTAACCCCACCATTGAAATACTGCCTGCTTTGTGTAAATGAGAGTTATTTTATAAAAAAAACAATGCAGTGGCAATGAGGGAAGACTGTGGATTGGGCTGTATAGAGTTGCCACTCTAAACAAGGAAGTCTTGTCAATTGGCAGGATCACCAAGTATTTGTTAACTGTCTTTTTTTAAAGAGTACTTAAGCACACATAGTTACAAGAAATATTTTGGAGTTAACAATGAAAGTTTGATTTTTGGTTGTAATGACACTATAATTGGGTGAAATGGTTCATTAAAACAGAATCTGCTTGATTCAAGTAAAGTTAATGAGGAAAGCATTCTGTACAGTCAATGTTGCACAGGAGCTCTTGTTTAAAAAAAGATGCTGGCTGGTGGATCTGTTCTTTAGGTGTGGTAGTTTTTATATGTTACTTTAAAAGGGTTAACTCACACTGTTACATAACTTCATGTGCAGCTAAACATCATATTTTAATCATGTTATTTAAATGATTAGTGTATTATGTTGTCCTTTAAGCCACATCAAAAACTCCCTGTTGAACAATTTATTCTTTTTTTTTTATTGCATTGCTCCCCTAAGGCAGTGTCCAGCTGCCCATGCCCATTTATAAACAAAATCCTGTAAATTACCATTGAAAAAAGTGCAGTTAGGATTTGAAAACTTCCTATTTGATTTGCCAAACTTCCTGCAAATCAAATTTTGCCATGGATTATTTTTATGAAAGTATATTATATAATATATGGTTAGCAAAATACATGATGCAGCACTAAATTATAAGGACATCTGCACTTACATATTTCTTTTAGTTCTCCTACAAAGTCCCACAAATACTTGTTGCTCCTCCTATTGAAGTACAACTAATACAGATTTCTGTGTTAGACTGGCAATTATGCTGCACTGCCACTGAATTCAGGGTAGAGTTGCCAGTTTCATGTGGGAGGTGCCTGCTTGCACTACAGTGTGATGAGAAAATGTTGCAGAAGGCATACCTAACAGCATTATCATTGCAAATGTTCAAGCTTGTAGCTTGTGAATTTAGCACCTGGCCACGCCCATTGCTTAGTAGATTGACAGCACTGTCAGTGTTGCTGAAACCCTCACATTGTAATTTGCAAGGTCGGAGAAGGGGAGTATTTAAACCACAAATGAAGAAAAAATTGCCTCAGTCAGGAAAGGTAAAGGATTTTTTGTATGCTTTATTAGACTTATGTATCACATAGTAATTGGATTTGGGACTTCCAAATCTGTTTTATTTTAAATATTCCAAATAACAAAATAAAAAAGGTGATAAAGCTAAAAATAGCAAAACAAACCTCTACGTATACCCCTATCAGAATTCAGCATAAAGCCAATGAAACCTCTTAATTTGCAGACAATTAATTGAACCCAAAGCTGGTATGTATGGCAGGCCATAGATGGATCGAATTTTGTTCCTGCAACCACAGGTTGCAGGAAAGACGTTTTCTTGCCTTCCCCATCAACACAGAGAGTGTTGGCAGGGGAATCCCTCCTGCTGAGCTATTGCGTTCTCCCGCTGTGGGAACACAGTGATTATTGCTAGCAGCTATAACAATTGCTAGAAATAATCATATTTAAAATTCAGCAGACTGGTTGTACCCAAGTTGATCTTGATCAATCGATCACTTAGGTATATTCATGCCCACACATGGCTTGAATCTGAGCCAGTTCCTGCTGAACCAACCAAGATTCGAACCGTCTATGGCCAGCTTTAGACTATAACTAGATAGTGTTAACGGTAATGTTGATGAAACTGATGCAATGATTAGTTAAGATTTTGTGGCTCAAAACACTAGCTTGACTTTTTAAAATCTAGCCAGTTCTGCCATATGCTGCAATTTTTTGGTAATGTCCCTAGAGAAATCCAATGTTGTTTCTCCATCATTTAAATAAACCATTTGCTTAGGGCTGGAGTTTGGCAAGATTTTCAAAGGCCGGGCAACAAGTAAAAAGCCTGAATTCAGTAGAAAAGTTTAAAGATTATTGATATTTGATTTACAAATAGAATTTAAAGGAATAATGTCCATGTTTAGAAAGCACAAATATTTTAAAATATATCTTATTATTAATATTAAAAAAAAATAAAATGCGTGATGGGAATATAGGCTTTTGTCAATTTGTCTAATCTAAAGTGTCCTTCTTGATCATGTAAAATAAATGTATTCTTAAAATGAAATTCAGTGTCCTTCCCTTAAGCTGGAGTGTCCCTGATTATTTATTCTATGTTTGTTTTATCAGATAGCCTAAATTGTCTTAAGAAAAATATCTATTGCAACTTAAAAGATCTGCGACTGCTCTTACCGAGTTAAATTAGTCATTGGGATATTCAGCTGCTAGTAAACAAACACTATTATTACTAAACCTGAAGAAAGGCAAAGACAAGCTACAATAAAATGGATAAAATGGCCATTCACAGCTATCACAATAATGCACACTGCCAATGAATGCCATTCATAAAAATGATTGCTTATAACAGTGATCATCACTGTTATAAGCAATCATAGTGTAAAAAAATCCTGATCCCTTCCCTAGAGTAGTACAGTGTCACTGTGGTAACACTGCACTGTTCTGGTCAAAATATGTAAGAAAATGTATAAAAAAATGGAAAACAATTTATTAACATGGTTTTTTTTTACACACTGTCACCAGTATCCTTAAATAGCGCCACACCGGTCCTATATTGATGCTGATGAAAAACAAAACGGCGCTGGGAGAGGACCACACATGAAGAGTCTAGATAGGTTAGTGACAAATGATGGATACAGTGGGAGAAATACAAATAGGGGAATAAGCATACAATAGTAATGAGTTCAAAATGGGGTGACGATGAAGCGACAAATGGAGACAGGGAAGTCCATAGTCAAAGGATCCTAGGTGGTGGATGGATGGTGAAGGCAGCTCCCCATAGAGTGAAGCAGAACTCTGTAGAAAATAAAGCGGAAAAAAAAGGGGCACCCCCTTGTGTCCGATCTATATTGATAGACAGTATGTAAAAAAATATGAAAAAAACTAATAACCATGGACTGTCTACTTTCCAAAATGAGGTCTTTTGGTGGGTATTTTACTGTCCTGGCATTTTAGGGCCTCAAGGAATGAAGAGGCCATCAGTACAACAGGATTGATCAATTTTCAAATATAAAATAATATATATAAATATATATACCATAGTTTTTAGACTCTATAACTTTCCTACAGATTAAATATTATACACTGATTTGGGTTATTCTTTCCAAAGAAATGTAGCAGAATACATTTTGGTCTAACTTTTAAGAAGAAAGATTATTTATTTGTAAAATGTTATTAGAGAAAGAAAGAAAAACATTTTTTTTACAAAATTAGTCATATTTTTTCATTAATATACCAAAAAAGTGAAAAACCCAATGATGAGTAAATACTACCAATAGAAAGCGCTATCTGTCTCAAATATATGATACACTTTGATACAATTTTGCATGCCTAAGTAATTGTCATTCAAATTGTGACAGCACTGAAAGCTGGAAATTGGCCTGGGCAGTACTGAAGTAATTAAAGTAGCAGTCCAGTCAAAATGTAAACTTAAACCTGCTGCTATCCCCATTTTAAGCCCTATTCTGTCTGTAGAAGGAAGGTGCCTATACTTACTTATTCTGAGGGTGCTCTAGTCTGGCCATATGATCTCCTGAGTGGCCAACTTCGGAGGAGAGAAGAGATCACCAAGAAAAGCTGCAATACCTATGTAGTGATGTCACCTACAGGCTTACTATGGGGCATTCATTGTTGACTGTCCTTCCTCTACACTGAAGTCGGTGTTGGGGGTCATTCATGTGACTGGACTAGAGCACCCTCAGAATTGATAAGTATAGCCATCTTTCCTTCACCTGGTAGGTAGTATAGGGCTTAGCATAGGGGTGAGAGCAGGATTAAGTTTAATTTTTGATTGGACTTCTACTTTAAAGCCTGTGCTGTGTAATTTCTTCTCTGATATCTCTATGATTGGTCAGTGTAAGCATTTTCTCTGCTGACATTTTTATTAAATTGGGCTATGCAAGAGATAGCAAGAAATGTGTTTCAGGTTTCTACATATGATAGACAGCAAGAATCTGCAGTAGTTTTTTTTCATTCTCAGGTCACCAACCAATTACTCTTACCAATAAAACACTTTGAGGTCTATTTATAAAGATTTTCACACAACTTTCTCCAAGGATTCTCACATTTGGACAATTAAATTCCAGTGGAAAAATGAGCTAAAGCTGTGAAAATCTTGTGAAAACATTTATAAATAGTCTTCTGTGTATTTGTTAACTAGTCTCTTACAGATAAAAAATTAAAATGCATAAATTAATATTAAAAAAGGCTGGTTTGTAACTGTTTTAATTCTAGTAGAACATACACATTTGGCACAGGGTTCATTAGAATACAATACCTTCCTATTGTTGTAGTTTTGCCCTCCAGAGGATTTACCCCCCTCCCCTTTCACCCATTTTTTTTACGATACGGCGTTGCATTACTTTAACTGAAAATTGCACGGTCATGCAACGCTATATATAAATGAAATTTGTGTCCTTTTTTTCCCTCAAATAGTTTTATTTTGGTGGTATTTTGTCACCTGTGCTTTTTTTTATTTTTTTGTGCTATAAACAAAAAAAGCAGACAATTTTGAAAAAAATATATATATATTTTATGACTTTTTGCTATAAAATATATCCAGTAAAAAATTTTAAAAAATCAAATTTCTTCATAAATTTAGGCCATAATGTGTTCTGCTACATGTCTTTGCTAAAAAAAAATCCCAATACATGTAAATAAATTGGTTTATGTGAAAATTATAGCATTTACAAATGGCGGTATATATACTGGAATTTTTATTTTTATTTTTTTATGTTAGTAATGGCGGCAATGAGCGACTTATAGTGGGACTGTGGCGGACATTCTGACACTGGGAGGGAACTGACTAACTGCCACTGACATCCCAAAGACACTAATACAGTGATCAGTGCTAATAAATAGCAGTGACACTGTACTAATGAAACTGGGCAGTAAGAAGTTAACATCTGGGGCGATCAAAGGGTTAACTCTGTGCTGTTTTACTGTGTGTGTTTTACTAGGGAAACATGCTGCTGTGTATTTCTCTGCTGTGCACAGCAGCATGTTACTGCTGGCAGGAGCGAGACCTGTGTTGTTTACACACAGGTCTCTCCCCGTCAGTGATATTCAATGATTGCTAGGTGCTGGCAGAGAATGTCTAGCCGAGACCCGGTGTTTGACATTTGTAGCCACCAATGGAAGCGCAGGTAGGGCAGTGCGCGCGTGTGCGCGCCCCCTACCCGGAAATGCAAAATCACATATATACGTGATATTGCACAATCCTGCCACCCTGTAGGATTAGTTCTGCTATAGGGCGGTCAGGAAGCTGTTAACAAAGTAACTTCAATCACAGGGGGCCAGCATGAAATTGGGACTGATTTACTAAATGTGAAGAGTATGTTTGCTTTTCAAAGTGACATTTCACCTAGCTTAGTGAACTAAACAATGTCTGTTAAACATGTTCAGTCTATAGTACAAAATGTTATGGAAAGTAAACTTCATTTTATGGTGCAGCAAAATCATGGCCAGCTGAAAATGGATTGTATTGATTTTCTAAAGGTGTAGTGTACATTCAGTTTGCAATGTGAATTTTCAAATAGCTTGATGAATAAGCAAAGCAAAAATTTGCTTTACAAAGAATAGCCAACTATATGCACGCAAATTAAAAAAATTAAACATATTTTCTTCTTGCATATGTTTGGATGAGATAAGTCAGCACATTTGTATACACTTACGAAAATTGAAGATTCACATTGCAATCTGACTGTGTGCTACACCTTTAGTAAATCAACCCAATCCCTTCTTAGCTGTCCATACATTATGTATCCCCTTATAATTAAATTTACTTTCTCTAACATCTTGTATTATAGACTGAACATTTTTAACAGACATTGTTCTAGTTCTAAAGTCTCAATTTTCTATATTCTGAGTAAGATGAAACATTTTTTTTACCTTTTTCAGTTTATGTTGTTACAGACAAATAGAAATTACTGTATTTATTTGAAGCTGACTGCCCATGAAAATCCAGCACTTAGTCAACATAAGATCTTCGTCTCTAGCACTTTAAATGTCTTCACAGTGTAAGTTATGATTCAACTAGGAGTTAGAGCTAACTATATAAAATAACATATTCCTGAAACTTCTCAACACTGGGGTAAATCATGGCTCATAGGTTACAGACAAAACTGGTTATTGCTGTTTATTGATTTTTTGTGTAGCTTTTACCATCCTCTGAAGTTTATCTTCAAAGTTTCACTTCCTGAACTCATTCACTTTTATCATTAGCCATCTGATGAATTTCTAGAATGCCACATATTAAAGCAAGATCCCAAATCTGAACATAAATGGAATTACTTCCTATAGATCAGTGTGACATAGACTAGATTGAATGAAACAAGAAAGCAAGGCATATATTTAGTATGAAAAATTCTGATGTGTAACATACAGTCAGGTCCATAAATATTGGGACATCGACACAATTCTAACATTTTTGGCTCTATACACCACCACAATGGATTTGAAATGAAACAAACAAGATGTGCTTTAACTGCAGACTGTCAGCTTTAATTTGAGAGTATTTACATCCAAATCAGGTGAACGGTGTAGGAATTACAACAGTTTGCATATGTGCCTCCCACTTGGTAAGGGACCAAAAGTAATGGGACAGAATAATAATCATAAATCAAAATTTCACTTTTTAATACTTGGTTGCAAATCCTTTGCAGTCAATTACAGCCTGAAGTCTGGAACGCATAGACATCACCAGACGTTGGGTTTCATCCCTGGTGATGCTCTGCCAGGCCTCTACTGCAACTGTCTTCAGTTCCTGCTTGTTCTTGGGGCATTTTCCCTTCAGTTTTGTCTTCAGCAAGTGAAATGCATGCTCAATCGGATTCAGGTCAGGTGATTGACTTGGCCATTGCATAACATTGCACTTCTTTCCCTTAAAAAACTCTTTGGTTGCTTTTGCAGTCTGCTTTGGGTCATTGTCCATCTGCACTGTGAAGCGGTGTCCAATGAGTTGTGAAGCATTTGGCTGAATATGAGCAGATAATATTGCCCGAAACACTTCAGAATTCATCCGGCTGCTTTTGTCAGCAGTCACATCATCAATAAATACAAGAGAACCAGTTCCATTGGCAGCCATACATGCCCACGCCATGACACTACCACCACCATGCTTCACTGATGAGGTGGTATGCTTAGGACCATGAGCAGTTCCTTTCCTTCTCCATACTCTTCTCTTCCCATCACTCTGGTACAAGTTGATCTTGGTCTCATCTGTCCATAGGATGTTGTTCCAGAACTGTGAAGGCTTTTTTAGATGTCGTTTGGCAAACTCTAATCTGGCCTTACTGTTTTTGAGGCTCACCAATGGTGTACATCTTGTTGTGAACCCTCTGTATTCACTCTGGTGAAGTCTTCTCTTGATTGTTGACTTTGACACACATACACCTACCTCCTGGAGAGTGTTCTTGATCTGGCCAACTGTTGTGAAGGGTGTTTTCTTCACCAGGGAAAGAATTCTTCGGTCATCCACCACAGTTGTTTTCTGTGGTCTTCCAGGTCTTTTGGTGTTGCTGAGCTCACCGGTGCGTTCCTTGTTTTTAGGAATGTTCCAAACAGTTGTTTTGGCCACACCTAATGTTTTTGCTATCTCTCTGATGGGTTTGTTTTGTTTTTTCAGCCTAATGATGGCTTGCTTCACTGATAGTGATAGCTCTTTGGATCTCATCTTGAGAGTTGACAGCAACAGATTCCTAATGCATATAGCACACTTGAAATGAACTCTGGACCTTTTATCTGCTCATTGTAATTGGGATAATGAGGGAATAACATACACCTGGCCATAGAATAGCTGAGAAGCCAATTGTCCCATTACTTTTGGTCCCTTACCAAGTGGGAGGCACATATGCAAACTGTTGCAATTCCTACACCGTTCACCTGATTTGGATGTAAATACCCTCAAATTAAAGCTGACAGTCTGCAGTTAAAGCACATCTTGTTCGTTTCATTTCAAATCCATTGTGGTGGTGTATAGAGCCAAAAATGTTAGAATTGTGTCGATGTCCCAATATTTATGGACCTGACTGTATTTTCCATCAAATGAAAAATGGCTTTTCCAGCTGTTAATTATAGCTACAGCAAAATTATTTAAAATACATTTTGGTTTTTTAATGTAATGCAAATTAAACATTTGTGTATATTTCTTTTACTCATAAAATCAATTTTCATAACAAAACATAGAAAATTGCCACATGAGCCATATTGTAATCTAATAGTAATTTAAAAAAAAAAAATAATAATAATATATATATATATATATATATATATATATATATATACAGTTTAATCTGCAGCCAGATTTGACTTTCTAAAATTGCCAAACAATCAATTGGGATATATTTATTAACGCAAATACAGTCATGGCCGAAATTGTTGGCACCCTTGATATTTCTCCAGGAAATCATGTATTTCTCACGAAACGTATTGCATTAACACATGTTTTGCTATACACATGTTTATTCCCTTTGTGTGTATTGGGACAAAACAAAAAAAGGGAGGAAAGAAAGCAAATTCGACATAATGTCACACAAACCTCCAAAAATGGGCTGGACAAAAGTATTGGCACCCTTTCACAACTGCGGATAAATAAGAATGTTACAAGCATGTGATGCTCCTGTAAACTCACCTGGGGCAAGTAACAGGTGTGGGCAATATAGAAATCACACCTGAAAGCAGATAAAAAGGAGAGACGTTCACTTAACCTTTGCATTGTGTGTCTGTCTGTGCCACACTAAGCATGGACAACAGAAAGAGGAGACGAGAACTGTCTGAGGACCTGAGAACCAAAATTGTGGCAAAATATCAACAATCTCAAGGTTACAAGTCCATCTCCAGAGAACTAGATTTGCCTTTGTCCACAGTGCGCAACATTATCAAGAAGTTTGCAACCCATGGCACTGTAGCTAATCTCCCTGGTCGTGGACGGATGAGGAAAATTGATGAAAGATTGCAACGCAGAATAGTCCGGATGGTGGATAAGCAGCCCCAAACATGTTCCAAAGACATTCAAGCTGTCCTGCAGGCTCAGGGAGCATCAGTGTCAGCGCGAACTATCCGTCGACATTTAAATGAAATGAAACGCTATGGCAGGAGACCCAGGAGGACCCCACTGCTGACACAGAGACATAAAAAAGCAAGACTACAGTTTGCCAAAATGTACTTGAGTAAGCCAAAAGCCTTCTGGGAAAACGTCTTGTGGACAGATGAGACCAAGATAGAGCTTTTCGGTAAAGCACATCATTCTACTGTTTACCGAAAACGGAATGAGGCCTACAAAGAACAAAACACAGTACCTACGGTAAAATATGGTGGAGGTTCAATGATGTTTTGGGGTTGTTTTGCTGCCTCTGGCACTGGGTGCCTTGACTGTGTGCAAGGCATCATGAAATCTGAGGATTACCAAAGGATTTTGGGTCGCACTGTAGGGCCCAGTGTCAGAAAGCTGGGTTTGCGTCCAAGATCCTGGGTCTTCCAGCAGGACAATGACCCCAAACATACGTCAAAAAGCACTCAGAAATGGATGGCAAAGAAGCGCTGGAGAGTTCTGAAGTGGCCAGCAATGAGCCCAGATCTAAATCCCATTGAACACCTGTGGAGAGATCTTAAAATTGCTGTTGGGAAAAGGTGTCCTTCCAATAAGAGAGACCTGGAGCTGTTTGCAAAGGAAGAGTGGTCCAAAATTCCGGGTGAGAGGTGTCAGAAGCTTATTGATGGTTATAGGAAGCGACTGATTTCAGTTATGTTTTCCAAAGGGTGTGCAACCAAATATTAAGTTAAGGGTGCCAATACTTTTGTCCAGCCCATTTTTGGGGTTTTGTGTGACATTATGTCATATTTGCTTTTCTGCCTCTGTTTTATATTTGTTCCAATACATACAAAGGGAATAAACATGTGTATAGCAAAACATGTGTTAATGCAATACCTTTTTTGTGTGAAATACTTGATTTTCAGGAAAAATATCAAGGGTGCCAACAATTTCGGCCATGACTGTAGGTTGCTCACTTTGCAAGGGAATTTCCTCCAGAGCTAATGTGGTGAAGTTTCACTTTGCAAAGAATGCCCAATCACATGCAAAGAAAATTTAAAAAAATGACAGCTTCCCACATTAAGCTTCCTTCCTTTGCAATGTGAACATCCTATTTACCTTTAATAAATCAAGTCCTTTGCCACTAACTTGCAACTAGAAAAACCTAGGAAAGTGACCAGAAATCTAATTTCCTTATTGAGTTCTTACCTAACTGCTTTAACCATGTGTTTGCTTAAACTCAAAAGACAGGCATCTTCTGGAATTAGACTTTCATTGTTTGTAAGATTCTTTTAAAGAATTTGTGTATGTAAAGTTATGCCAGGAAGGATTTTTCTGTGATCACAACAATAATATTGCTCAGATGGCAATAATAAAGGCAGACCCACACACATAGTTTCAGAAAGGACATGGTAAAACACACATTCCTTTGGGCCCCATTTACATCTTTGCAGTAATGTAATAAACGTTATGTTTCACATAAATTTGCATTGCTTTAAAGAAGCCTATTGACATGAAATTGAAATGAATAGGCTACCAATGCACCCCAATATGCTAAAAAGCATAAGTAGCCTTTTTTTTAACACAATGCATGGTAATGCTCTGCCATGTGTTACAGCGTGCTACAGTGTAGATGTGCTGAATTAGTGCATTGGAATGCCATTCAAAATGAATGGCATCACAATGCAGTAATGCACGTTACGTGCCCCACAGCACAAGGTACCACTCTAGATGATTTGCATGGAGATATAAATGGGTCCTAAAGTGTAGTTTTTGGTTTTACCCTATTCACTTTGCTTAATAAAGTGTTTCTAAAGGTAGAAAAAAACCTTCTGGATGCAGCTTCCCCCCAGCCCCCATATACTTACTGGAGCCTGATCTTGATCCAGCAATCTGCACAAGAGGAGAGGCTCTCTTGGCTCTCTCTTTCCTCATTGGCTCAGAGATAGTAGTGGGAGCCATTGACTCCTGCTCCTGTCAATCACAGTCAGTAAGGAGGGAGCAGGGCTTCAAGAAAAGAGAATTGGGGGTGTTCTGTGCAAAACCTTTGCACAGAGCAGGTATGTATAGTAATGTTTGTTATTTTTTAAAAATAAAACGTTTGTCTTTAGAATCACTTAAAGTGTTTTCCAGTTGATCATGGTTACTGAGGACTCATAAAGAATAACATAATATGTTGTAATGCATCATACAGAAAACCAAACCACAGATAATGACTAAATTGTCCTTTATCTTTAGACATGTTGTTCTTCTTTTGTTCTTGGCTTTATTGACAGACCATCTTAAAAAAAACCATACACACTACTTACAATATATAACTTGTTTTCTAATACAGATTGTTACATCTATAAAAACAAAAGGCACATACTTGACTTAAATTTTATCATTATAAGAACAACATATTAAGGTTTGGTTAAAGCTCAGTTCCTCAAAATTTTAAAATTAGCCCTTGCAGTGTGGCTGCTTCTGTACTGAAAGGGTTAATTGGGCATTTAGTCTACTGAAGAGGAGATGGTCTTTTACTTACCTGATCCTCTGCCCCCCACCCCCAGCAGCTTGCCCTCCCTCATTCTTGGGCGGTGGGCAGTTCCTCAGCAGAATTATGTCCAATGCAGGGCTATGGACCCTAAAACCATTTGGTAAGAAGATGCTGCAGGAACCTGTCTAACAAATCATAGGAGTGGAGGATCACATAAGTAAATATTATGCAACAAGTACTCTAGACCTAAACAAACAATTTACCCCTGCATTGCAAGTTTGCCCCAACTGCAATGGATAATCTTCAAGTTTCACAGATTTGGGCTTTAAGGAAGATGAAGGAGCTGTAAAATTGTTGGCTTAACAGTGACTACATCCTATCTACAGGACTTTGAAGAAGGGGACATACCCCAAAAGCTTGTCCTCAAAATTGTATGTTAGTGCAAATAAAAAAAGTATCACAGACAGTACTCAATTGTTTCTGTCGCAAATGCACTAATACGGCTACAATCACCTATCTACAGGAGTAATTTTTGGGTATTCAAACAGTTGTCAGTGTTGCGGTTGAGTGAATACAATAACCCACACTGGAGATTCCTTCATTCATGCTGTTGAGTTTGAATAGAAGAATTTATTTGATTTAGCCCATGGGAAATGTATGTGTGTATGGCTAAGCCTTAGAACTCTTTCTCAATCTTTCCAACACAGAGGAACCCTTGAAATAACTTCTGTTGTCAGTGAACCCCTGCTAAAAATTACTATACCTAAAACACATGATACATTAGTGAGATGTTTAGTGAAATGAATGTTCCTTACACTTGTAGTCATTGGGAAGAATTACTCCCTTATAGATAGATAAAAAGATCAATGGTGTCAGTGGGAATTTATCTGAGAGGCCGAAATTGCTCATTGCTCAAGGAAACCCTAGCAACCTCTAAAGGAGCCCTGGTTGAGAAACCCTGACTCAGAAGGTAATGTTGTCCAGTTTACACATGGGACAGATGTGCGCATACATGAAAAAGTATTATTTTAGTTTCTTTCCCTAAATTTACAGTGACATTTTAGCTAGCTATTTTAGATAAAAGTGATATTTTATAAAAATGTCTGCAATATACCCAGTTAAAATATAACTTTTTTTTTCCATGAAATAATATCATACAAATTCAAGGCCATTGAATCCTCATTGTTTTTCAAGCATATAATTTTCTATTTTTTCTGTAGACCGTATAGTAGTTTGATTTGATTGATCGATATCTAGAGGATGAATAACAAAGCAAGATAAATACTGAACAAGTGCAGAATGGCTTAGTAGTCAATGAAATATACCATGGGGATAGTTCCACACACTGAGTAGCAGAATATTCCAGAAGACATGATATGACACAACGTGACATACTGACAATTCAAAGTTCATTGGTTCACCGTGTCTACTTTAAACTGCAATATGTCTTTGTCAAAACTGTGTTTTCTGTCTCTAAGGAATTTCGGAAACATGTAATGGATCTTATCATTAGTAGCAAAAAATGTAAAGTAAACAAGGATTGCAAGGCTTGGGACTGGAAAATTCTGAATAACCCAGTGTGTGACTTACTGTACATTTGTAAAAATTCATACAGTACGAAATGTATTCAACAACAGAATTCAGAATAGATTTCACATTATCTTTTCTTACAACCTGTTGTAGAGTCATTTCCAGCCTGAAGGAATGTAACTGGATTTGGGCTGTTTGCCAAGCTGACAAAATTATCTAATTCTTTGCAATGTCTCTATTTCATGATATCTGCTTTTTTAAATTCTTCCTTGAAGCTACACTGTGCATTCACAAATTATTCGAAAAGATATCACATTCTTTCAATCTCTGATAAAAAAAAAGTTCAGTTGGCACTCTTAATTAATATAATTATGTAACCAAATGAGGTATTGTAAATAGAAATTGATTTTTCAGTGGTGTTTAATGGGAATATATCATGATGTTGTAGTATATATCATGACAGTCACTGCATATAACCATGAAGTACCTGCCAAGAAGAGAACATATCACTTTCAATAGCCTGTGGAGCCAGACAGGCACTAGATTCTATTTCTATTAATTTAAATTTTTAACACATTAATATTTCTATACGCAATTAAATATATTGTCAAACAAAAAAGGACTTTGTTTCTTTTAAAGACTCTTTAAAGAAGAACCCTGGGCGAATTTTTATTTTCTGCATGGGTTTATTAAGTGCATGGGTTAACTGCCCATTTTTGTCTAGGGGTGAGGAGAGCTGAGATATATTTACATAATCCACTGCTCTTCCGAGGGCAAGACCAGTCCCCTCCACGTGCTTGTGGTCTTGTGAATGGACTGTTCCTGACGTCATCATGGCCATAGACCAGCTCTGGACTTGAGGAAAGCAGAAACAGACATGGAGGAGTGCTGTTTTCCAGAGGATTGAAGGATTGGGTAATTATAACTTTCCCTTGCACCCCTGGACAAAACAAGCAGTTAACAAGCAGGCACAGTCCCACTGCTTGGGAAAATAAAAAAAACTTGCCGAGTTCTGCTTTAAACTGCATACAGAAGTCCTCAGTCATTTTCCTACAGGGCATTCATTACAGATTTGTACTGTATTATGGTGCAGGGGTTATCAGCAAGTCATCTTTCTACCTTCTGCTGTTGGTGCATTGTGAGCGTGTTGCATACAGCATGGTCATCTCTTTCCACTACTTCCAGTTTTCTGCATGCTTTGCAGCTTCTCCTCTGCTGTATACTTTCAGTTTCTAAGGACTACATATCTAATGGTGCTGTTTGCAAACAGTGATTCCTGTACTCACCCCTCCTCCTGAGACTCCTCTTCTCAGCACCTCTGTAGTTCAGAAGGCAGGCTCTGTAAAATGTGTGACACAGCAGTACCTACCTATAGGACATAGTGAATGTGTCACAGAATTCAAGGAAGTACGTGTGTGGGGATCTTCACAAAGTAAGTTTACAAACTTGTTCATATAACTAGGAGTAGGTTAGAAATAATTGAAATACAATGTGAAAATGCATAAATAATTTTAATTTTCAGATATACTTTAAGTCCATCCAATGGGAAGTTCTCTGCAATTCCCCACAGGGTGCCATAGTTCCATTCTCAAACCCCTAGATAACTATTAGACATTTTAGGTGCCTTTATGTGCATTGTACAATGTGCTTTGCAGACAAAACATCAAATATACTGCCAGCAGAAATTGTTTTCACCACAGTTAACACACCAGTGTAAACAAACCCTAGCCCAATGCTAGACAAAATTTTTTTCTGTATAGGAAAGATTGGGTAAGGGGGTCCTAGACCAAATTCAGACACACAGGTTTTTAGTAACAAAAATGTAAATTGAAGGTCCACACCACTGCTAAAAGTTTCAGATACAACTTCCATTAGTTACAAATTCCAATAAAGGTGAAGGAGACACTATCCAGTATGTTTCAGTGGTCCATGTATCCTTCATCAGGGCTTAATTGAAAAGAATGTGAATAGACTAGATGTGAACTGGACCTTTAATGGCATTTCATCCAGTGTAATTACCAGCACAGGTCTTGTCAGCAGCTGGTTTGGCATTAAGAATATTTTCATTTGGGACAGAAAGTGATGGGAATCTACAGTGAAGACTACAACAAGAACATTTCTTAAGTAAAATGGAGAAAGTTTAGAGTATCTACCAGGTTATTATCACAGTCTTTCTGTCTGTGTCTCAGTAATAACTATTCCCCTGATGTGTTGTCCATTTGTAACAAGGATTGAAACTCAAGTGAAATCATGGTCACAGACAGCATTAAAAACATGGCAAAAGTATTCAAAACTCTATATAAAAAAGTCTGTCCACATTTGGGCATTACCCCATGCAAGGCTGAATATATACTATTGAAAGGAAAGCTGTTATGGGAAAAATATGCTGTCCTAACATCTAAAAATGCCAGATATTTGCATAGTTACATAATTACATAGTTGGTAGGGTTGAATAAAAACACCAGTCCATCCAATTCAATCCAGTTCAACCTATTTGGGTGTGTGTGCTAATGTCAAAAATCATATCCCATATCCCTGTATATTGTGTTTGCTAAGATGCCCATCTAGGAGTTTATTTTTGACACTATCAATACCTCTCGCTGACACCATTGATTATGGAAGCGAGTTCCACATCCTTACAGCTCTGACAATAAAAAAAACCCTACGCAGTTTAAGGTTAAACCGCTTCTCCTCCAGTTTCATTAAGTGGCACTATGTCTTCTTATACTCCCTGAGACTGAATAGTTTATTCCCATGTTAGAATTAACCCTGAAGTATTTGTATATTGCTATCATATTAAGTGTCTCTTCTCCAGGGAGAATAAGTTTAACCACCTGACCTCCAGAGGATTTACCGCCCTTAATGACCAGGCCTCTTTTTGCTACTTGGCGCTGCACTAATTCAACTGATAATTGCGCGGTCATGCAATGCTGCACCCAAACAAAATTTACGTCCTTTTTTTCACACAAATAGAGCTTTCTTTCGTGGGTATTTGATCACCTGTGCGCTTTTTATTTTTCACGCTATAAACAAAAAAAGGCCAAAAATTTTGAAGAAAAACAATATTTTTTACTTTCAGATATACAAAATATATAGTAAACTCAAAGTTGGTTATAAATTTAGGCCAAAATGTATTCTGCTACATGTTTTTGGTAAAAAAAATCCCAATAAGTGTATATTGATTGCTTTGTGTGAAAGTTATAGCGTCTACATACTATGGTATAGATACTGCAATTTACACCATTTTTTTGCTATACAGCGCTGTGCTCGTTTAACGGACAATTGCGCGGTCATGCAATATGGTACATAAATGAAATTTACATCCTTTTTTTCCCACAAATTGAGCTTTCTTTCGGTGGTATTTGATTGTCTGTGCGGTTTTTATTTTTTGCGCTATAAAAAAAAAGGCTGACAATTTTGAGGAAAAAAAACAATATTTTGGACTTTTTGCTATAAAACATGTCCAGTAAAAAAAATTTAAAAATCTAATTTAGTCATAAATTTCTGCCAAAATGCATTCTGAAACATGTCTTTGCTAAAAAAAAACCCAATACGTGTAAATTAATTGGTTTACGTGAAAGTTATAGCGTTTACAAATGGCGGGAAAGATACTGGGATTTTTAGTTTTTTTTTATACTAATAATGGCGGCGATTAGCGACTTATGGCGGCGATCAGTGACTTATGGCGGAACTGCGGGACTGCGGTGGACATTCTGACATTGGGGGGTACTGATTTGGGGTCACTGACATCCCCAGTGACACCAATACAGTGATCAGTGCAAAAAAAAAAAACACTGACACTGTACTAATGGCACTAGGGAGGAAGGGGTTAACTTTATTTTTCAGGGAAGGGTTATTTGTGTGAGAGGAAGTGTTTTACTAGGGGGCAGGGGTGTGTGCTGGATGGGGACAGGCTGATCTGGAGATAGAAACTCTTCTGTCCTGATCAGCTTGTCCTCGAGCTGTCAGGGAAGTGACAGAAAGCACAGCTACTGCAGCTGTGCTCTCTGTCATTGATTGCCGCCGATCGCTGGGAGATAGCCGGTAAGGACCGGCTGTGACCCGGCGACTGACATCCGTGGCTGTGATCGGTGGGACAGGTAGGGCGGCGGCGCGCCTCGCGCGCCCCCTACCTGTTTACAAAACACACATTTTAAACCGTGGTTTTACCAACCCGTGCCGCCCTGCTGCCGTATTTATACAGTGGCTGGGTGGCATGTGGTTAATTGTTGTAGTCTTTCCTCGTAACTGAGGTCCTCATTAACTTTGTTGCCCTTCTCTGGACTCTCTCCAGGTCAAGCACATGCTCTCTGACTACTGGTGACCAGAACTTGATGGCATACTCAAGATGTGGCCAGACCAGAGTTTTATAAAGTGGCAGAATTACAGTTTTATCTCTGTAGTAAATATCCTTTTTATGCATACAAATATTCTGCTAGGTCTTCTATTGAGGTCTTCTTGTGAAGTTTTTATATCCTGCTGTGAAGTTTGTATCATCTGCAAACACTGAGATTGAGCTATTTATACCAAGCTCTATATCATTTATGAAAAAGTTTTAAAAAATTGGTGCCAGGACAGAGCCCGGGGTACCCCACTCACCACTCCGAGCTAGCCTGAATACATGCTATTAATCACCACCCTTTGGATGCACCCTTATAACCCAGTTTTCTATCCATGTCCATGCCTACAGACCTTAGTTTGTAAATTAAGTGCTTATGGGGTATTGTATTGAATGTTTTTGCAAAATCCAGGTGCACCATATCCATTGCTCTTCCTTAATCTAGATGGCAGCTCACATGCTCATAAAATGTTAACAGGATGGTTTGACAAGAGTGACCTTTCATAAAGCCATGCTCATTAATACTAATGATACTGTTTTCATCAGCAAAATCTTGAATATAGTCCCTTATCATTCCCTCCATTAGTTTACATACAATCAATGTTAGACTGACTGACGTGTAGTTTCCAGGAATGTATCTTTGCTCTTTTTTAAATATTAGTACAGCACTGGCACTTCGCCAATCAGCTGGTGCCATTCCTGTTAGTATATTGTCCATAAAAATTAGGAATAGGTTATATTTAATTTTGAATATCTATTTATGTGCAACAGAAATGAAAAAAGTGAAAAAGTATCAACTCGTCCATGCATGCCAGAGTGCTAGTTGTAATCCTGAACTCTGAACTCTCCTTTCTGCCCCACATCCAATCACTGTCCAAAGCTAGTCACCTCAACATCTCCAAAAGACACCCCTTCCAAATCTTTGACACCACAAATTCTAATTCACTCCCTAGTTATCTCTTGCTTTGACTACTACAACTCCATCCCTATTGGATTACATTTACATAGGCTATCTCCCCTTCAGTCCATAATTATTAATATTATACAGTATTTATATAGCGCCAGAAGGTTTGCTCAGCGCTGTACATTATAGTGGGGGACAGAACATGAGACAATACAGTAACAAAACAATACACGAGGGGTTCGAGGGCCCTGCTCTTTCGAGCTTACAATCTAGGAGGGAGGGGATAGTGGAACAGGAGGAAGTGGCTGTGGGGGATGGAGTGGTAGGAGGAGTGGAGGATAATAATGCTGCTGCCAGAGTCATCCACCTTACTAACTGTTAACCCTCTCTGTCAGTCCCTCCACTTTTGCTCACCCATGAAATTAAATTCAAAATATTAACAACAACTTACAAAGCCATCCACAACTCTGCCCCCAGCTACATCACTAACCTAGTCTCAAAATACCAAATTGTTCTCTTTATCCCTTCCAAGACATCTTGCACCCTATCTCTCTTTTCACCTCCTCCTATTCTTGCCTTCAGGGCTTCTCCAGAACCTCTCCCATTCTCTGGAACACCCAACCTCAAGCTGTTCACTTATCACCTACTCAAGCTGTCCCCTTTTTAGGTGATCCCTGAATACCCTCTTCTTCAGAGAAGCCTACCCTGCCACCCCCCACAGTTATTACCTTTTGTATTATTTGATCCTATCTTTTAGATTGTAAGCTCTAATGAGCAGGGCCCTCAGATTTCTCTTCTATTGAATTGTATTGTAACTGTACTGTCTTCTTTCATGTGGTAAAGCACTGTGCAAACTGTTGGTGCTATCTAAATCCTGAATATTACTACAACTACTACTAATAATAATATTAATTCTGCTAAGTGAGCGGTCTTTATTCCTTCAATAAGTCAACCCCAAAGTCTAACACATTGCACAGTAATGTAAAGGGGGGATGTATATAGAACAGGCGAGGACATTTTGGACTCTGCTCCGCATTGTGTACTTTTCAGCTTGAGCAACTGAGGTCTGTAAAAAGGCTTCTATCAACACAGTGTAAGGGGAGGCTAAAATAAAAAAGATATCAAAGTTCCCTTTGTACTCTCAGAAAATATATAATGTAATATTAGCATGCAATATTGCAATATAAATATTTTTAGTTCTCTCCATAGTTTAAAAATAAATAAATAATATATTATTTATTTATTTATTTATTTTTTTACAAAACAACTATAAAGTACTTTAACCTTCCAACAAAGTGTAGGTTTTCTGCAATATTGCCACACAGCAACTTTCCAGTGAAGTGAAGTGATTTGATACAAACACCACAGTGCTGAAATATATTAGGCTAAAAATCGTGTCAAAAATATTTTTTAGAAAAGTATACAACAACAATGCACAGTAAATAGCATGAACATGCACAATCGATTCTCCTTAAATTAACCATTAACCAAGTATAAATTTGGGTTGATTCTGACAGTGGTAAGTACACCAAAGTGTTTTATAAAATAAAGGCATAAAAATAGAGCATATTTTTATCCTTGAGGTATTACAATATTCATATTCTTTTTCTTCAGTGAAAATCTAATAAGAAGTTAGCAGTTATTCTCTAGAGATTTACTTCATTTTAATTCCATTTTATTATTACTCTAGTCACAAGTGGGCAACAGCAAACTCTAAAACTATATTCTAATATTCTTTAATCCATCCAAAGAAAATAAATGCCATAATTATTTTTGGTTAAAGTTTCACATTAATGCCCACTAATGTTTTATTGAGATATTCTGTCAGCCTTTAAGTCAGATCTAATTGGCCTAGCTTATCAATCTGTTATTGTCCAATTACATAACAGAACTGTGTCTCTGACTGTGATTTATGATAAGGGGCCTGCTAAATATTTGCGCCAGAATGTTAAAATAAAAATTTGCATATCCTAATTAAATGTTTATTAACCTTATGTACAATAGAAAATTAACAGCATTTAATCAACTCCAACACAAATTCATTTGCGTGCTTATATTTTTAATGGCCTAATAATATGTATTATAGGGAAAAGATAGCTGCCTAGCAATAGTTGATATTTATATGAATTTGTCATTTATACAGAGCTGAGCTTTGAAACAATATCGAAAAGGGTTCTAAACTTATAAAATATTATTTATTAGGAAATTGAAAAGGACAGTGCTATTCAGGAGCACATACTCAAAGGCTACCTGTAGACGATTACCAAATTTAGTATAGAACTTTTATATAAACAGTCTTTGGGGAAATAATCTAACCCTTGGCAGTAACAAAATTTTTGGATGAAAAAAAGTGGTTTATCAGGGGTGGACTGACAACTCATGGTAATAGGGGATCATGGGGCCCCTGTGTCCTTGCCCAAACTAAAAAAAAAGCCTATGAAAAAGGTACCAGGGGCATCTCATGGGGCCCCCTACTGACCCCGGTCCCTCGGGCAGTGCCGAGTTTCCAAATGGTCAGTCCACACCTGTTTGTTATTGAACCCACCACAATACTAAATAATATCAAAGCTACTCTTCTAAATAGCTGTGATTATCTTTTAGCTGGAGTTACACTTTTGCTATGATGTTACTAAGATGTTTGTCTTTTAAATGAAAGAAAGCTGATAACAAATAGATATTCTGAGCTAAAGATAAGTAATAAGCAACATGGGATTGAAGAAGAGCCTCTAACCTCTGTGCTCCATTAAGGCACAGCTGGGACTTGCTATTTTATTAAAAGAAAAGAGTATACCACTTGGGTTTTTCAGATTCAGCTCAACTTTCCCTACTACAAAACAAGGTTAACAGACAGGCAACCTTTAATACATTCCCTGTCTGTCCTATCAACCAGTAAATTTGTGTAAAAAGTATTATTTATGATAGGTGCCTTCTGTTTACTTTCTAGTTTTCAGGTCAGACCTGGATCAGCAATCTGGCTGTAGGACTGAAATGTCTAAGAGCATTTGTCAGATGGTGTGAGCTCCTTCTGGCTTCTCAGGATTAAAAGTTAGCCTTGTATCAGTAAAATAAGAAAATAGACTGCTGCTTATGAACATTTTGCCAACTGCAATGTTGTAATGAGCCAATATTATTACAGTCAACAATAAAGTAGATCTAAACCCTGACACAAGGACATTAAGTTTGCTAAAGCTTTGTTTTCTATGTATTTTTTCATCATGTTTGCCTCCCACTGCTGCTGATCTCCTTCGATCTTTCAGTCATATCCTGTATACATGTATCTCCCTACCAGGAGTACATGTGAAAGGGTGACATCGCAGGGACACAGTTGGGAAACACCTGTTGCCTACAGATGAAACTACACCTTTTAATATGTTAAACTTTTTTTAGTAATCAGATTTTAGTAATGTTGATTTAGATCAACATTACAGCTCATTCTGTCATAGCCAAAGTTTTGTCACTGACATAAATGTTGACTTTTGTGCTTCACACGCTGGGACAGTTTTTTTTATTTCCATCCAGAACTGTAGTGCCAACACTGGTAACTAGCTCCTAAAGTAGAACTATAGGCAAAACCTTTTATTTCATTTGGATAGAGCAAGGGAGGGCAAGTGCCATCTGTGTCCCACTGAGGAGCTTTACCTTCACTTCCTGTTCCATAGCCTGCACAGGAAGCGAGAAGAAATCTATGCAAATTAGGGAAATCCCTTGGGGCTCCCCGGGTCACCAGAACTAGTGTCCCCATTGGAGGATTTCCCTCTGTTACTGCTCTGGGGACAAACCATAATTTGGGTTTTTCCTTTACAGTACTTTCACTTTCAATGATAATGGTAAGTAGAACAAATGGATAGGTTGAATCTCCATAAAGGGGGCACAGGCAGCATTTAAAACTGGCAGGTGTTCTAATCTCTCCCCACTCTATCCAAAACCAAAAAAAAAAGGTTTGCCTTTAGTTATACATTAATGTACACTATATTGCCAATAGTATTGGGACAACCCTCCAAATCATTGATTTCAGCTGTTCCAATCACCTCTATGGCCATAGGTGTATTAAATCAAGGACCTAGGTATGCAGACTGCTTCTACAAACATTTGTGAAAGAAGTATGTCACTCACGGGAGCTCAGTGAATTCAAGCGTGGTAACGTGATAGGTTGCCACCTGTGCAATAAGTCCATCCGTTAAATTTCCTTGCTAATAAATATTCCACAGTCAACTGTTAGTGGTATTATAACAAAGTGGAAGCAACTAGGAACAACAGCAACTGACAGAGCGTAGTCAGTGCATGCTGAAGTGCACAGTACACAGAAGTTACCAACTGTCTGCAGGGTCAAAAGCTAAAGACCTCCAAACTTTATGTGGCCTTCAGATTAGCACAACAACAATACATAGAGAGCTTCATGGAATGGGTTTCCATGGCCAAGAAGCTGTATCCAAGCCTTACATCACCAAGTGAAATTCAAAGCGTTGGTTTAAAGCATGCCACCACTGGACTCTAGAGCAGTGGAGACGTATTCTCTGGAGTGATGAATCATGCTTCTCTGTCTGGCAATCCGCTGAATGTGTCTGGGTTTGGTGGTTGTCAGGAGAATGGCATTTGCTTGACTGCATTGTGCCAAGTGTAAAGCTTAGTGGAGGGGGGATTTTGGTGTGGGGTTGTTTTTCAGGGGTTGGGCTTGACCCCTTAGTTCTTAAGGCATCAGCAACCAAGACGTTTTGTATAATTTCATGCTCCCAACATTGAGGGAACAGTTTGGGGATGGCCCCTTCCTGTTCCAACATGACTGCGCACCAGTGCACAAAGCAAGGTCCATAAGGACATGAATGAGCGAGTTTGGGGTGGAGGAACTTGACTGACTGACCTGACCTCAACCTGATAGAACACCTTTTGGATGAATAAGAGCGGAGACTGTGAGCCAAGCCTTGTCGTCCGACATCAGTGCGTTTCTGGAAGAATGGTCAAACATTCCCATAGACACACTCCTAAACCTTGTGGACAGCCTTCCCAGAAAATTTTAAGCTGTTATAGCTGCAAAGGGTGGACCAACTCAATATTGAACCCTACAGACTAATACTGGGATGCCATTAAAGTTCATGTGCGTGTAAAGGCAGGCATCCCAATACTTCTTGCAATATAGTGTATAAAGCAGAGGGTAATGTGTTAGCTTCCAATGTTCGGATGGTAAGCTCATCATGTTTGAAAACAGCATTCCCTCACTCTAATTGTAAATCTTTCTATCCAGCAGGTTCATTATTTTGACCAATGAGGGATATGCAGGAAAATAGGGAGAGCTGGGATAGTAGGAATCACAAAAATACTATAGGTGTGTCATTTACAAGGTTAGGCCCAGATAATGTATTTAATTTAGTATTTTTCAGTTTTAATTGTATTTTACAGTTTAATATTAATTCATTATATGTTAAAAGCATTTCCCTCTGACATAAAAAAGTTCAGAAGTAGCGGTAGACGTACATCAAGCTATAGTATTTCTGAGTGTTACTATTCATTGACAAGCTGTAAGTGAGTTAATTCTCACAAATCTGGATTTTACCTGTTTTGTGGGCTCCTTCCTGTGGTCATCTTTCCTCTGTATATCCAACCTTTCCCAGCCAGTTTGGACATTCGTTTGTCCAGACTCACCATTCTTATCAAAATATCGCAAAGCTTATTGCTTAGCATTTGTACAGTGCTGGTCACTTGCTCTCAGCTCTGCTCAGCGTCATAATCAGTCAAGCAGGGACAGTGCATAAGCGGCTGCTCTCACTCAATGTCATAAAGACTTCACCATCATTTATTATAGACTGAGATGATTTAGGGCTCACCTGCTACTTGCCGTCCACTTTGTAAAGTTACATTTTACATAGAAGAATCTAGCAAATAAAGGTTTACCCCAAAAGGTGACAGAATACAGTGTGCATGTATTACCTGTTGCTTACTAACAAATGGCAATCATATTGTGTGTACATGTTCGTAAAGTTTCTACAGCAACATAAACTTCCTACTAAATGTTTAATGATCATGTCAGCCATTATGAACATTTAAAAGTGTACATTTTGCTTGGGAGAAAACACCATTAAATAGTCTATATTATTCATAAATTCCTCTACTGTGTCCTCATTTGAAACCCATTTCACTTTATTATGAAGGGCTTGTTTTCCATGACTTCAGATATATATTCTGACAATTAAAATGTCCTCACTATTGAGAGTGCCTTTATGGTCCACTGAGGCACATTCACCAGATAGGGGCTAGCAGTTAGCAGGGTTTAGTCTTTAATTCAGGTTCCTAGCAATCAAGTCTAGTGTTTGCTCTTTAAATTTAAAGTTTAAAGGAGAAGTAGGGTCAAAGGTCTTTTGGCCCTACTTCTCTTGTGGCTCACAGGAGTGATTTAGTTTCGTACTCCTGTGATCTGTATTCAGCTGAGAGTTGACTAAAGTCTACTGTTGGCTGACATCACTGAGCCAGTACAGACACTGGAGGGATCTTGACTTTGATGTTGGGATCCACCTAGATCTTGATAAATTTTAAAATGTAGCAGAAGTGTGCTGAATGCCCAGTCTCTTTTTCCTGCTGGGTTTCACAACAATCTTGTCTCAGTAAAATTCCAAATATAGCTAGCTTCCAATTCTTGGGGCACAAAGGGATTGGACAGATTAATAAAATGTGCTCCATTTATTGTAGTCTAACTAAAACTGGCAGTTTATAGAGTTGCCTGTATGCACCTCCCACACCTCCCTCCACTGGTAGAACCAAGAATACCTGGCCTTGTAGGTCATTAATTCTCGTGTGCCCCCTGGCTAATTACTTTACCCTTGTCGAGGGCAGTTCTTGCACACCTAATCTCCCTCTGTAGTTTACATTTAGATTAGTTTTACTTTCTGCAATAAATTAAAATTGATTAATTGATGTAGTGCAAATTATTTTAAAGTTTTAGCAGAATTCCTGAGGATTCAGCATGAATGTTAACTTTTTTCTTACCCCTATTTATTTTATTTCTTTGAACTTTCCATTTTAACTCATGCGTGAAGCCTTAACAAGAATGTCATCTTTTGGTAATGGCACCCCTGGGGCTTTATAGTGCATCTCTTAATGCTACATTGCTAGAATGCTGTTCAGTATCTGCCTTCGGAACATATCACTCTTCATTAATAACAAACACAAAACACAATAATTTGCAGCATTTTTCAGACGCTCAGTAGGGAAGAAGTGATGAAAACGTTAGTGAATGTGTGAATTTAAAAGAAGACTAAAGAGGTTTGCTATTTTAATATTTACACTAAGATTATTGAACACGGCTTCCCTGAATCATCTGTGTATTACTTAACTTTGCAATTCACTTTCAAGAAAAATGCTCAAGTAGTCTAAAGACTGGAGTTCAACAAGGACTCAAACAGCTCACAATGGGAAGTAGAGAAAGTGTCTTCTTGAAAGCTTTTTTTTAGCACATATGAATTTAACAGACATATAGAGTTATAAAGTCATTTCTCGATATACTTAAAGTTAACCACATTAATAGGAATTTGTCATCCAGTTAAGCACCTGTGCAGGAAACATGTGTTTGAAGCTGCCATTCTTGGACTCTTAGTATTCATACTGTTCCAAGGGAAGCAAAAAATCAAAGTGAGGTAGTTGTCTACTTTAGCATTAAAATGCATGAGAGTTGGAAATAGCCATCAATCATCAATGTGTTCTAAGACAAATTATGCAGCCTGATGAAAGATTCCCTTAAAGCAGAATGCAAACTTTACTAGACCTCCCCACTACTCATGCACTTTTTTGTAAATAAAGTATACATGTCTTTTTGCCAAGAATCTTCTAGCTGGTCCAGTGATGTCACAAGTCCTCCTTTTTCTCCTCCATCAGCAGCACTCCTTACTTCTAGTGCTTATATACTGATGTTTGAGCACTGTTCAATGCAGTAGTTAAGTAATGTTCAGGCTGATGTAATGACGTACCTCCAAGGGGTGTGTTCATGACAACCTAGTCTCACAAAATTAAGACTGATGCTGGGTTGGCTATCATTCATTCTGAAATAGAGGTGTCATCTTATGGAGGAGAGGGCCTTCTTTAGAGGACTGTGCCGAATTAAAGGTGAATATTGCAACAAGAGCTGCTTTTATTTTTACACATGCTGAGCTGATTATTTTACACTTTAGACACAAGAGTTCTGCTTTAAAGAGCAGGTTGACTTTCACACTCCTGTTACCCTCATGAGTTACTATGTTTATAACAATACTAACATCTAATTTGACAATGGGGTTGAGTTACTAAAACTGGAGAGTGCAAAATCTGGTGCAGCTCTGCATTGAAACCAAACAGCTTTCAGGTTTTGTTTGTCAAAGTTTAATTGAACAAGCTGAAATTAGAAAGCTGATTGGCTACCATGCACAGCTGTACTAAATTGTGCACTCCCCAGTTTTAGTAAATCAACCCCACTGTGACCAAAGTCATAGCACACCAAAGCTGTAGAGATAGTGCCTTTTCACCTAAAGGTTCACCTTTTAGACAAAAATACTAAATGCACATTTTTTGCAGGTAAAAAAAAAGTGCATTGATTATTTTTGTCTGCAGGAGCCTGGAAAGCATTGTACCAGCGATCAGTAGATCGCTGATGCCATGCAGGTACTGGATGTACGAGCAAGCAGGTATTCTGACAGGAAGCTTCAATGAACTACCACAGCACCATCTTGTCTACCTACACTTTGGTCTTCTGACCTTGCTGACTTTCAATACAACGGCATATTATCATCTTCCTTTGTAAAGTTGTTTCCATCTAATTACATTTTCCTCCACCTACAGATCTTCTTCTTTGATAACAATGGTATATTGTAGAAAGGTACATAATATAAGGGCATTAACAAATACAAATAATACTAATGCCTGACTTTTTTGTAAATTAATAATTTTTTACTTTAGAGCTTGCAAAAATGCTAAAAATTTGTTTTGATTATTGGTTAGTTAAAAATGAATAAAAAAAGTTGAATATTCAACCAATCAAACAATTTTCCTAATAGCTTTGGAGGAACAGGCAGTATACATACAGTATGAGAATATACATTATATACAGTACATGACATAAAATTGTTCCTCTGCTATAGCAGTGTTACAGTTGGTAGTACAAGTATATAAAAGGATGGGGGTGTGGATTTCATTAGCATACCATTTTGCAAATTACATTTTTATCATAATGTTTTCCATATCTCTTCCACCAAACGTAGTAGTAGTAGTAAAAAACACTTGCTGACCTGCTTAAGCTGCCGCCTATCTATATTAACAAATTATCATTCTTCAGGTACCTTGAATTTTAATTTCTTCCTGCTATTTCTAGAATGACTTGAAGTTTCATGAGACATAATAGCATATGGCTGTTTACAGAGACGTAATTAGCACACTTTTACCTAAATATGCTTTCATGCTTCCTAAGGCATTAAAATGAAAATGCTAATTACAGCAAGTTTAAAAAAGGAAAACAATTCAACAAAGTACACATGTGGCTGATTCAGGATTTGAAGGTTTCTCTTATGTTTTCTGAAATGGAGATGGGAGAGTGTTGTTTTGTGTCTCTGAATACAGCAGTTCCGTTAACTTTGGTAAAACTATATTGAATGACTTTACTGCAAAAGTATATTGTAATGTAAAGTCATTTCTTTATGTTTATTTCTTCAACTTGCTCAGAGGCTAACAGTTGACACATGACGTCTTCATGAAGAACTCCAGGTTTAAAGTAACTGGAAACCTGTGAGCGCCATTCAGAACAGTAGCACTTTGAGCCTAGGGGGTGTGTCCATGACAGCCTGAGCTCAGAGGAAGTGGGTTAAGCCATGTTGGTCATCATTTAACCCATGAAAGGAGTACTGTCTTTTAGAAGAATGGACTTTTGCTGAGGACAGCTTTGAACTGAAGATTAGTGGAGTGAAAGTGCTGGTCTATTTCTTTTTTTTGTTTTTTTCATAGCCACTACCTGAATGGATTTTATTTTTATTCACAGAAAGTTAATACCTGTTTTTTATTAAGCCTGGTTTACAAAAAGTGAAAAATGAAGAGACATTAACCTAGACAAAATTTACTAAAGTGTAAAGGTGAAGTGAATTTTTGTTTACTGCAAGAATTAATGTGTGGGGAAGTATGGAAAAGAAATGTCACTTAACTTTAAGTTACTTAACATCATTTCAGGTCTATTGCTGCAAAGCTATATGCTTTGGTAAATCAGGCTCAGCACTATGCTTTTGCGATAAGCTTGACTCAACCAAGCTCATTGCGCCCATAGTATGCAGTTGCAGTTGCTTGAAAAAAGAAAAATCTATGACTTTTTTATTTTTTGCTGGGTACAAGTCCAAGCTTTGATGGCTGTACATGTTCCTGCTTACATTACATCTGTACTTATATTCATTCTCTAGAAAATAATAACAGGCCCCACCAGGTGCCATAAAATGATTTAGAGGCCCTGGAGCACTAAACTTTAGAGTACCTTTAGTAAATTGCAACACTATGACCATAGCTACAAAGGGCCCACAGATTGCAGACAGATAGAGTGTTTAAAATAATTTGAATTGCTGGACTATGCTCTCCATCACCATCTATCCAGATGTTTCTTGCACTGCAACACAACAATTCTATAGCATACTGTACCTGACCTCATTAACCCCTTCACGCCTAAGGGTAAAACAAATCTAAATGCCTAAGCACAATTCTGCAACGTTGACGTGTTAATAAAACCGTATATATCGTCACAACTACTTTGTACATCCAGGTGGATTATACCTTGTTTTTTTCAGGACAAATTGGGCTTTCATTTGGTGGTAAATGGTCATGGATAGCTCCTAATTTTTTTTTATTATTAAAGGAAAACTGGGCCAAAATAGTAAAAAAAATCATTTTTTTAAATTTAACTGTGTGTTTCTTGTTACGACCGTAACCTACCACCAAAGAACAACCCAAAATACATTCTCCAGTTCTTGACGATTGCAGCGATACCATATATGTGTATGTTATTTGTTGTTTGTACCCGTAGTACAGCCCAGAAACAACAGTGCGCATTTTGTTTTTGTCTTTTTTTTTATTTTTTTTTTTACATAAAACACACTGTCACTGACACTGACATTAACACTAACTGACACTGATACCAATTTTTTTTTTAAATCCTGACCTTTGACCCTGACCTTTGCCCTTGACCCTGACCTTTGACCCTGACCTTGACCCAAACACTAACCCTGGTACTGAACTAGATCAAACCTTGATCTAGGTATTTTTCTTTATTTTTTAATATTTATTTATCTTTTTTTTTTTTTTTTTACAAACTTTTTTTTTCTCTCTCTATGTCAGGAGTTCGAGAGATACAATGTATCTCTCTTCTCCATTCATAGAGAGAGAGAAAACAAAGGGGCCGGGCTGCACAGTGATTGATCACTGTGATAGCCAATCAGAGACTATCACAGCGATCACGTGACCCGGAATCGGGAGTCCCGGGTCCCGATCGTTAGAACGGGACCCGGGGCTCTCAGTGACACCGCGGTCTTGGTGCTGGGAGCGCGCCGAGCGGCGCGCTCCCAGCACAAAGACAGGTACGCAAATATGCGGCCCCACGGAAAAAAGCCCAGGTCCGTGAGGCCACATATTTGTGTTACGTCGGCGTCAAGGGGTTAAGTACCTATACGATGGAGTCAGATCTTCCACTAGCACAAAGAAAAGTCTGTTGAGAAAAGTTCTGTCTGACTTCACTATGTTTGAACTAGTTTTTGGATTTTAACCATGAAATGCTGTATATTTAGACCCCGGTTCTATCTGATCATGCTTCGGCCTACTAATTTGGTATTGAACTTGGTTCATCTGTTAGTCATCTGTCACTGCTAAACTTTTTGTGTGTTGCACCCTTAGGTGTTATTAGTATAACATTTGTTTTTCTAGTATCTCTTGTGAAGACCAAATGCTCTGGGGTTGTGACTCCGAGGCAATAAAATTCTTCTGTTGGCACAGAGGGTTCGTAAAGTGTGACACAGATACACACATCAGCTAGCAAGTAGGTTCTCAGGCTAGCCCTTCTGCTTTTGTATCCTACACTGTTGGCTCAACACTCAGATAGGTAGCATAACTAATCTATATTGAGTCATAGTAGACTGGCGTGAGCAACCTAAAATGCCATAGTTCTAACTGAAGTCAGTATTTGCATTGTAAAGTTCCTTGGGATCAGACTTCTGGTGTTCTTTAAAAAAAAGTAAATCTCCCAGACGGAATCCCTAAGGGGGGGGGGGGGAATTTACTAAAACTGGAGCATTCAGAATTTGGTGCAGCTGTACATTGTAGCCAATCAGCTTCTAACTTCAGCTTGCTCAATTAAGCTTTAACAATAAAACCTAGAAGCTGATTGGTTTCTATGCAGAGCTACACTAAATTTTGCATATTCCATTTTTGGATGAGCTTCTGTGCCTAGAATGGTCACTTTGAAATAGGAAAGCAGGGTGACTGGAAGGATCACCAGGGATTTTATACAAAGGAAGAAATACAAAGAGAACAGTATAATACTTGTTAACACAAGTACATGGTACAACAGACACATACAGTATCAGGAATAAAAAAAAAATTTTTTAAGTGATGAATTATATGGACAATGGCAAGCATCTTTTAACACATGATGTAAGAAATATATGGACAGAAAACACTTAGTTGATTTATCCACCACCTCCGGCTCCAGAACCCTCAGCACAGCTTCCCCAAACTTCCTGTCGGGAAGCGTGCTTACTGAGTATCAGTAACAGGGGGACAGTGCGAACCACTGTCCCTCAATTTATCTGGAGGAGATGGCAGGGGAGTTTTTTGGCGTGGGGGCATGTGTTTGTGGATGCATGCATTTCAACACACAGCATATACAGTTGGCTGTCAGTCAAAAGCGCACACACAAGAGTGGTTCTAAAGGATCCTGCAAGAAAAAGGAGTCACCCTGAATCTGGAAAGTGGAGACAGTGCTCAGGGTACAAGCTCTGTAACAAACTGAAACTTTAGAGTGTCAAGCAACAGAACAATAATTGGAAGCAACTAAAATTAATTTTGACTTTAATGTCACATAAAATATCACTTTAAATTGCACATGTGCCCAGACTATGGACATAAAACTATTTACATATCCATAAAAAGTAGCAAAGGAGCTTAAAAACAAGCTATCAGTAACCTATCTAGCTGCTTTTATTGTAAAGTAATTTGTTTTCAAAGATCACAGCAGACTCGGTTGGTTGTAGTCATTTTGCTTAGAAACATCAACTGTTTGCTTACATTAGGGGACTGGCAGTCTGCCAAGATCTGCTGTTATAAAAAAAATTATTTCAACACTGTATTTATTATTCCTGAGGCCCTATTCCACCAGAACGCGATATGGAAAACATGTGTTCCATGCACGTTTCCTGCAACTCATCCAAAACACACTACAATTGCGGTCTGCAACAGGTATCAAGGTTAAGTTAACAACAAATCAAGCACAGGTCGCAAGTGCAGTGTGTTTGCCTGCACTGGATTGCATGGTGCAGAAGGACCATGCAATCCAGTTACAGTGTGTTTTCAAAAGTAGCACATGCACTACTTTTGGTGCCTGGAAGTGTGATCTGAGCCCATTCAAAATGAATGGGCTCAAATCACACTACACTGAACTGCATGTGACTCACACAGGAATGCGCCAATATGCCAATGCTCAATGCCATCATTACCACCTACAGAAAACTTGCACAGGACAATGATGTACAGCTGCACCTGGAGTGCATGTCGACTAGAAGAGGCTGCAAATATGCTGCCAGAAGGGTAGCACTGAGATGCAAAAAAGGATGAAAAAAGTTAAAAGTATTTTCTAAACTAAAAACACTATTGATTAAATATACAACAAAATGGCACCCATCTGCACAGTGTCTCAACATATAGTGAGTTCCTCTTTGTAAAAGTGACTTCAGCTTGGTCTCCTACCTATGGGAGAACCCCTTCTAATATGTTTCACCTAGTAGAGGCCTCTAGGATTAAGCCCGTACTGTGCAAAACATATTGGAGGGGATTCTTGCATGGGTAAGAGACCAAGCTGAAGCCATTTTTTCCAAGAGCAGCTTGCTATATGTCAAGACAGTGTGTGGATGCAATTTTACTGTAGTGCTCAATGTGTCTGGCAAACCAGTATTCAACCAGGACCAGCATCTGCAAACATTGTGGCCATTAGACTGTCTATATTCAGACCCTTGCTAAGTTGCATTATTAAATGCTAAAGGAAGCTTCACTTTCGTCATTCACTGCATGTGTTGCCAGTGAGACGGAGTCATGTCAGAAGTTACTAAGCTTCAAAGAAGGCAAATTGTTGGTGCCCGCTTTGCTGGTGCCTCTGTGACTGAAGTTGCCAATGTATTTGCTGTGCTGTGAGGTACAGTATCAAAGGTTGTGACAGCATATACAGTTTTTGGGAAAACGTCATTTGAAAAGCATAAGCATGGTCGGCATGGTCAACTGACCAAAAGAGACAAAAGGACATTGTGCAGGATTGTGACTAAGAAAAACACTGTTGCAAGAGTGACTGCAGAGCTCAATCTAAATCCCGTGAAGACTGAGATTGAGTGCTGCAGTTCTGAAGTTTAGATTTGAGTGGAGAATGGTTGAAATTCCTGTTTTTTTATATGCTTATGTCTCTTTGAGGAGATTTCCCTTTACTTCCTGCTTTGGAAGTGAGAGGAAATCTTTTCAAAGTGATGATTTTTTTAGGGTGGACTTGGGTGGACTGGGACTCTAAACCCATGGGGGGAAGTTGGGTCTGTTGTCTGTCCCAGCTTGACAACAGGACACAATTTTAAACATGATACAACTACAATCTTTACCCAACAACACTGCCTTTATTTATGATGCCACTAACAAAACAATAGCAATGTGCATTGTATTTATAACATATTCATGAATATATAATTAGAAAATTATCCTGTCTAATTTATACATTTTTGTAGAAGAAGCAGAGACATTGACAGAAAATCTGAATACACAGTAACTGGTCAAGCAAATCCCTGCTAAGTATGATGAGTATGAGAAGCAATGGTACAGAGCTGAAGTCATTGGATTACTCAGTCCTCAAGGTGATCACATTAGTTATGTATATTTTATTACACTCATAGAAAAAAAATGAGAACAATGATCTTGTCTGATTTCTAAGTAATTATGCTCAGTGAACAACATCCATGTTGTATATAATAGCAAAGAAACATATGACAACAAAATTACATGCACAGCAATTGCTTAAGCAAGCAACACTAAGTAAGATGAGGATGACCAGAAAGTGGTGAAGCAAAGTATTGCTAAGTATGCTAAGGATGATGACCAGTGGTAAAGAGATACATTTGTTGCTTTCCTCATTCCCCAAGATTTTGACATTAGTTTTGTAGATTTTAGCAGTGTTTAGAGATTTGGTATGCTCTTTAATTTACAACATTTTCAGCTAAAATGTCAAGCATTAACCCCTTTGTCATTTCTTCAAAATGTATTTATTACTGGTAATGTTACCCTTCAATTTACTGTTTGCTGACATGTTACAGGATTATGCTATGTCTCCAAAAGGTAGAGGTGATGGTATTGGGATAATTGTCTGGTTTCTGTATTCAGCTTTGCACCTTTTGCTACCAAGGACAACTTTGCATTTTTTGCACATATGATAAAATGCACATTTTAGGGCCCAAAGATTTGGCACATTCTACTTTATTTTTTGGCCACATTTACAGGACCCACAGGATCCACCTGTAAAATTTTATTTCCCAGAGATAAGGGTCACCAGCACAAAAAGCGACATTAATAGAGAATGGGGATACAGATAGCAATAAAAACCTGGCAGGGGTTTTAACACTCCCACAACCTATCTTCCTATCCGAAACATAAACATTTTGCCTTGTTAAATGTTCAGTTAAGTAAGGGCCTCTTTTGCCCACATGGGCATGCAAAGGTGTTCCATGCTTCCCAGCACAGACAGTCCTATTCATGTCATTCAGGACACAGCAGCTGCAATAATACAGAAGATGCACCCAATCTGCACCTAGGTACACCTACGTATGCCTAGAGAGATACTCTAGCTGTTTGTACCCTGAAAATAATGTATTTTAAACTGCAATTGCACTACTTTAATCTTTTTTAAGTTATGTAGGGGTGACCATTTCTTTGGAAATACAGTGATGATTTTACAGGTCTGCTCTCTTCTTCCTCTAGCATTGGACATATCAGAAGTACTTCAGAGAGTGTTGCCACATAATGACTTGACATTGCTATCTGCAGCACTCTGCTGTGAGTCCAGGACAGGGGACAATGTCCTTAATGCTGGACGTCATTCAACCCAAACAGGAGCAGTGAATCTACAGGGGACACTGGAGACTGGGTGAGTATAGACGCAAGAGCTGCTTTTTAATTTTTAGCCAATGCTAGAGATCCATGTTTTGAGTTAATGCCCAAGTTTGACATTACCAAGTTATTGCAAGCAACCCTCAAAACCTGCTTAACTACTTGCTAAAGTTACATAGTAGATAGATGTTTGCTTTTAAAATTGTCAGTTTTGCCATAATGCGAGCAAATGCTATCGTACTGAACAAAGATCGCTGTGAAATGTAAAATCAGTTTTGATAATGGCATGTAGAATGTCTTACTCTTTCCTGATTGCTTTTCTGTTCCGCATTAAACAAGGGTTTAAATCTCATATAAAAATGTACCATTTTACAGAATAAAAGCCTAGATTTTTTTAGATGTTCACTTGCGGTACCGTTCTGTACATCCAGTCCCCTCTATGTTTAATCTTTTAAACCCTATCTCCAAAGAAACTGAATAATTTATGGCCATTGGGCGTGAAAAGCTACAATATGACTCGTGCAGACTGTATTCTGTTTCATCATGCCAGTTTCATTCTCTATAAGCTGATTCGTTCTCTAACAAGGGATTAGCTGAGAGTCCGATAACCACACAAATGAACCAAATTCAAGTGTTTAAATACATGATGAAGAAGTACTTTTGAACAACTGGATAGAGTTGGAAAACTTTGCTATGAATGTGTGTTTGCTTGCTTTTAATTCCCTTTGCTACCAATAAAATCGCTGAAACACATGGCTGAGATTGTGCATGAGTGCCAGTGAAATGCAGGTATTAATATAAGAAGTTTTGGTAAAGGAATTGCATAGTGGTTGCATACATATTTCTTTATTTTTCTCTTTCTTTTATTACTTTTTTATGATGGTCAGGACTTAAAATATAAAAAAATGCAGTTTGGTTTACTCTTTTTTTTTGTCAGGTAAATAATTAGCTTGGCGAAGTGGAATTCGTTTCGAATATTAGGAAAAATTCGATTCGCACCGAATCCGAAAATTAGCAAACTTCGGATGCACGAATCAAATTTTTCCCGATCGGCCGATTTTCATCCCTTCTACAGCTGGCAAAAAGTGTCCCTGCAGAGAGCTCCGCTATTTCTGACAGTTCTCTGACAGTTCCTTCACATTTACAGCGGTTGAAACATTGTATCTATTTGTTTCCATTTAGGATACAAATGTTTTTATTCGGAAACAAATAGATACAATGTTTCAACCGCTGTAAATGTGAAGGAACTGTCAGAGAACTGTCAGAAATAGCGGAGCTCTCTGCAGATACACTTTTTGCTGTACTGGAATTCTTCTTCTTTTCATTCTTCTTCTTCTTTTCATTCTTCTTCTTCTTCTTTTCATTCTTCTTCTTCTTCTTTTCATTCTTCTTCTTCTTCTTCTTTTCATTCTTCTTCTTTTCATTCTTCTTTTCATTCTTCTTTTCATTCTTCTTCTTCTTTTCATTCTTCTTCTTCTTCTTCTTTTCATTCTTCTTCTTCTTCTTCTTCTTTTCATTCTTCTTCTTCTTCTTCTTTTCATTCTTCTTCTTCTTCTTCTTTTCATTCTTCTTCTTCTTCTTCTTTTCATTCTTCTTCTTCTTCTTCTTTTCATTCTTCTTTTCATTCTTCTTTTCATTCTTCTTTTCATTCCTCTTCTCCTTCTTCTTCTTCTTCTTCTTCTTCTTCTTTTCATTCTTCTTCTTCTTTTCATTCTTCTTCTTCTTCTTCTTTTCATTCTTCTTCTTCTTCTTTTCATTCTTCTTTTCATTCTTCTTCTTCTTCTTTTCATTCTTCTTCTTCTTCTCTTCATTCTTCTTTTCATTCTTCTTCTTTTCATTCTTCTTTTCATTCTTCTTCTCATTCTTCTTTTCATTCTTCTTCTTCTTCTTTTCATTCTTCTTCTTCTTCTTTTCATTCTTCTTTTCATTCTTCTTTTCATTCTTCTTCTCCTTCTTCTTCTTCTTCTTCTTCTTTTCATTCTTCTTCTTCTTTTCATTCTTCTTCTTCTTCTTTTCATTCTTCTTCTTCTTTTCATTCTTCTTCTTCTTCTTTTCATTCTTCTTTTCATTCTTCTTCTTCTTCTTTTCATTCTTCTTCTTTTCATTCTTCTTTTCATTCTTCTTCTTCTTTTCATTCTTCTTCTTCTTCTTCTTCTTCTTTTCATTCTTCTTTTCATTCTTCTTCTTCTTCTTTTCATTCTTCTTTTCATTCTTCTTCTCATTCTTCTTTTCATTCTTCTTCTTCTTCTTTTCATTCTTCTTCTTTTCATTCTTCTTCTTCTTCTTTTCATTCTTCTTTTCATTCTTCTTCTTCTTCTTTTCATTCTTCTTCTTCTTCATCTTCTTCTTCATCTTCTTCGTCGTGCCCCGTGACTGGCCAAATGAGTGAAGTGTGCGGTGATTCTAAGATCGACGGCACTCATCTGCATGTCATACTGACTGACAGTATTATTTCTCTTCCCCAGCAGACTCCAAGGGCATTTAAATTAAAGGTACAGTGTTCTGCACTAATATAAAGGCTCTCTGAAGCCTAGAAACCCTTTTAATAAGTTAAATTCGCAGCGAATAAATTCGCATCGAATCAAATTTATTCCGCAAATTCGGCGAATCAGCCGAATCGAATTTTTGAATAATTCGCTCATCTCTATAAATAATAATATTGCATGTTAATATTTTTGTGTTTATATTCAGCCAGTGGGGGAAACTATTTTTGTAATTTTGTATTGTCATTTTAAGGCATGCTATAAAAAGCCTGTGGATTACTGAGATTTGTAACTAAAGGTGATATCTGCACATACATGCAAGTTAGGAAATAAGATGAGTGAGTTTTTTTTCTTATTGGATGATTAAGTGTAAAGTTCCAGTTCAAGGCAGTGTGCCTGAATAGGAGGTAGTTGTGCTGTGCTGTATCACTAGCTAACCCGAAGACCTAGGAGTCCTTGGCTATGTAATAAATATTTATTTGCACAATAAATGATAAGCATGCTGTAAATTTTAGGAAATGGATAGCACCTGTACCCAGTAACTCATGAGCAAAGAGGGTCTGGGTGCACTCAAAATTCTTCAATGTAGGAGAACTTTCATGTTTGCCTTGAAAAAAGGTGGGTTACCATCTAAAACAGCTAATTCCACCTCTAGTTCTGTCAAGTCTGGTGATTGCTCTTCAATATTGAGAGAGAAAGAAAAATAGTAAATACTAATAAGAGAAGTTTACAGACCAATTCCAAGCTTACCCATAAATTCCTGCGTTTCAGAAACCCCTTATTTGGGATTTTCAGAGAAACCAAACCCTTAGTCATAAGCTAGCGAGGGCTGATCATCCTTCATCAGGAATACATTAAATTACACCGAGTGATACCTGGAGACTTAATTGTTACTTAGTCATTGTTTAGAATTTGAAACAAGCTGATGGGTGGATAAAAGCTATCATTTAGTGGCAGTAGTATTATGACCCCTAAATGAATGACTTCCAGCTGCAAGTGAACTACAACTATGGTGAACTGCAAACAGCTTGGGTTTGAGTGAAACTCATGGTCAACACAAACTCAAAGCTCATTCCTGCTACACAGAAGGATGAGACTTTAGAGAATAACATAAATGAAGAGTGGAAAATAAATGTCTAAACCTGCTGGTGTTTTTAAGCAGATGTTTATTTTGTTTTTGGATAAATAAAATCTTTAAATTCTAAAGAAACATGTAATGGGGGCACAGATGACACTGGTTTTGCATAGGATTTGGGATCAGTGATACCTTCTCTCTTGTATTAATTAATTCATCATGTATATCAAAAGCAGAAATTGAAAGTTGGCCAGAAACTAATAAGATTTACTCCTATAATGAGCCCTCAATCCCTAAAATTCATAAAGACTGGTGCAGACAGGTTTTGTGAAAGTTTCTCCCATGCATTCTAATAGTGGTGAAGAATGTGTCAAATTCATGTACCTGTCTAGAACTCATTCTTGAATTTGTCACCTCTTTTAGAATGCACTCGAGACGCTTTCACAAAATCTGTCTGAGACAGTTTTTCTCTGTATGCCATAAGAGAGTTGGTCCACTTTTAAATTTGACACATTCAATGTGACACAGTGTAGAAATGGCATATTTAATGCTGCACAATGTAAAAGTGATGCATTTTAGAACTACAAGAATGTGGTGCATGAGTCGCTGTCAGAGCCAAAAGTGTCCCAAATGCATTGGGAGCAATACAACAAGAGGGATTAATGCCCACAAAATGGTGTAGCAGCTTTATTGAATTCCCCCATCGACGGGCAACGGTTCTCTTGTTCTGGGAGGACGTCATATGACATCCTCCCACTCTAACCGCGTGTGAACGCCACCGGGGGCGCACAGCACGGTAATTGGTGGTGTGCTGTGTCCCTGGGACACAGCGGATTGCCGATCAGTGGAAAGAGCTGATGACTTTGGCTCTGCCATGTGATCAGCTGTGTCTAGTCACAGCTGATCGCATGTAAATAAGGAAATACCAGTTATCGGTATTTCTCTCCTCACGAGCTGTCACGCTGACAGCTCGTGAAGAGAGGAGAGCTGGTAATCGGCATTCCTCAGAGGGGACATCTACACTGATCATCAGAGCACTGATGATCATTTCCCTGATGATCAGTGTAGTCCCATCAGTGCCACCTGTCAATGTCCATCAATGCCAGCTGTCAGTGCCCATCAATGCCACCTGTCAGTGCCCATCAGAGCATATCAATGCCACATATCAGTGCCTACCAGTGCAAATCAATGACACATATCAGTGCCCATCTGAGCTGCCTTTCAGTGCCAACTATCAGTGTCAGTCAGTGCCACCTATCAGTGCCAGTCAGTGCCGCCTATGAGTGCTGCAAATCAGTGTCACCTATCAGTGCCAGTCAGTGCCACCTATCAGTGTCCGTCAGTGCCGCCTATCAGTGCCCGTTATTGCTGCCTAACAGTTTCAGTCAGTACCGCCTAACAGTGCCAGTCAGTGCTGCCTAACAGTGCCAGTCAGTGCCGCCTATCAGTGCCATATATGAGTACTGCCTTTCAGTGCCCATCAGTGATGTCTGTCAATGCCCACCAGTGACACCTGTTAATGTCCATCAGTGCCACCTACCAGTGCCTCATCATCAGTGCCCATCAGTGCCCATCAGTGCAGCCTATCAGTGCTCATCACTGCAGCCTCATTAGCGCACATCAGTAAAGGAGAAAAATTACTCATTTACAAAATTTATAACAGAAACTAAGAAAAAAACTTTTTTTTTTTCAAAATTTTCAGTTGTTTTTGGTTTGTTTATCAAAAAATAAAAAGCCAGTGGTAATTAAATACCACCAAAAGAAAGCTCTATCTGTCTCAAAAAAATGTATTATGGGTACAGTGATGCATGACTGCGCAATTGCCATTCAAAGCGTGACAGCGCTGACAGATGAAAATTGGCCTGGGGAGGAAGGGGGTGAAAGTGCCGGTAGACAAGTGGTTAAAGAAGCATGCATAATTATTTTATAGCCATAGCCATCTAATACCATGTTAAAGGCTATCCTGCAAATGGCTTACATTTTATACATGGTGTGGCTTCTTTGAAAAAATGTCCTGCCTAGTTTTCATAATGTCTTTAACCATATAGGAACGTGCTTGCTACACTGTATAAATACCTCTTTTACAGAACATCTAGTAGGAATTCTCTCCTAGAGAATTGCTATATATGTGTATGTGTTAATAATCATCCATTTTATTCCACTGTAACACACCTGGTCTACAACATGTGGAGACTCCTGCAACTCTACGGACCTGTAAAAAAACAGGGTAGGAAGAAGCTAGAACACTCTGATCATTTAGCTGTATTTGTATCTAGTGCTTTAGCTCTTCAGATCTGTAAACAATAGGCAATCTCAGCACAGGAGTTAAACAGAAATTGAGGGCTGGGGGGAGCACATTCCTCTGGCTTTGTGCTGCACAGCAATGACAATTCCGTATTCTCTCTTGCTGTTACACAGCCAATAGTGCTACCTATGCTTTAGGACTTTCTGCTGCCATTGTCTCTTTCCTTCACCCACAGGGTAGCCTACGATAATGGAATTCCTTCAGGTTGCACCATCCTGCCACCAAGCTCCATTCTGGCATCTTACAGATGCACATGTACAAGCATGCACAGCACCCAGTGTTGGTAAGACAATAAAATCTGATAGTAAGAAAAGAAAGACTTTTTTGGCAAAAGAGACAAAGGAGTCGGGTTACTAAGTGCAAATAGACTGTACACTTTGCAAGTGCAGTTTCTCATTTTCCCAGAGCTTAGTGAATGTGAAGTTCTTCTGATTTCCATCATCCAATCATGTGCAAGCAACATTTTCTTTTTTCTTTGTACTTGATTGGGTATTCTTTGCAAAATGAAGCTTCACCACATTAACTATGCTCTGGGGAAAATTAGTAAAACTGCACTTTAAAATTGCACTATTTGCCTTTAGTAAATCAATTCCTATCTAAGTTTCTTCTACCAAAAAACTGCTCTTACTAGCAAATAAATTTAAATTAATTTCTGCTTTGGTAAACAGTTTGGTAAATTGGTAAACAGTTTAAATGGAGCTCAGAGCTGGCTGTAAATATATTAATATATGTAATATATATATATATATGTGTGACGATCGCGGCATCAGACCCCTTCTCACCAAACTCGTGACCAAAGGACTAGCCAATCTAAAACCGCGATGTCACGTGCATAACAATGCCACGCCCAGCTGCACAACAATTTTCCAGCTAATGGACCACAACCGATGTACCTGCAGCCTGAGCGTGATTGTTACTGGGTCAGGTTAATTACGCAATTAACCCTTCACACTGCCACTACCTCCTTTTTGTACAGAGAAAGAGGAAACTCGGCAATATTAGTAATAACACTATGATGTTTGAATAATCGTTGGTATACCACTGTCACCGCAGGCATAGATATACTGAAGTTTAAAGCACACACACAGTAGCGCTTTTCAGAGGCAGGGGTTCTGAGTTTGCATTAAAGAGCTTTAGAAACAGTTCAACACTTTCAGAAAGTAAGATTACTAAAAGTTCAAAAGGGTGCAATAAAAATATTTACAGAAAAATATGTAGCCAATATATATATAAATATACAGAAAGCAATAGCACAGCAAAGCGATAACAGAAAGGAATTTAGATAGATGAAGTACTTGCCAAAAGCCTTGGATTAAGCAGCTTTCAAGTTTTCTGAGCAATGGGCATTTTCTCCCAAAGTTGGTTCCGATGTTAAAAAGGGAGAATTCTTCAACTTAACTTAACTCAGCTCAGGCTTAGCTTTTTCTAGCAACTGCACAGGGTGTCTCCCTGAAATAGAGAACCAATCGCCTCATTTGGGGAGGGAGTTGTAGGTGGAGACCTCAGGGTACGACCAAAGCATGCACAAATTATATTATGGTTCATAACTTACCCTGGACACATATAACATTCTATCCATGAGTAGATTAATACGCAGAATCTTCTACTGAATGGTGAGATATGAAATATCTGCTTGAATGGTTACGGAGATATAATTTTCTGCTCTCCTGCATATGCCAGATAGGGGGTGTGATATACCAAGAGACTTGTCTTAAAGTCAGCCGTCCGAATATGGGCTCCATGTTTATGTAATTATGTCCTATTTGATGATATAAACCTATATGAAAAAGTGAGTTTTTAAATGTAAGTCTTTTTTTATGACTCCCTGGAATGACTTTGAGCTCAGTGAAGGACTTGGTTTATGGCTTTACGAGCCCTCTCTAGCAAGAGTCTGGCAGACATCGGGGCACCTAGCTAGTGAGGTTTATAGCCATGACACCCTCCCAATGATTTCGCTACGTGTGATATTCATCAAACAGACCACATGTCACTCAACAGAGAGGGAGGGGGGATGAGGAAAGCTGATTTGGGAGAGAGAGATACAAAATGGAGGGGTTTGGAGCAAAATGGATGATCGCGTCCATCTCTGTGTGCATGATTGATACAATATATATATATATATATATACATATACACATACAGTATATATATATATATATATATATATATATATATATAAAGAGAGAGAGAGAGAATGAGCCTGGGTTCACACTGATGTGGTCCAGAATTCTCATTGTTTTCTGTGAAAATTCTGCACCACATCAGAATCGCACCCCGGTCATGCGAACCGCTGCGCTGTGTATGTTGAGTTAACAACACCCCAAAATCGGTCCACAAAACGAGGTGCGATGTGCAGAATCGGATCGCATAGGTGTGAATACCCATACGATCCGATTCTAGTGCGGACCCAAAAAAGGGTCCTGCACCTTTTTGGTGAGGATGCAGTGCAATTTGAGCCACACATAATGTATGGCTCAAATCACACCGCACACAATTCACATGTGATTTGCACAGGAATGCGGTGCGGTTCCTGTGAGAATCACATGCGATGTACCGCACTGCATGAGTGTGAACTTAGCCTAAATGAGAGAGAGAGATAAAGTATATAAATGCACTTACATATATAATCCTAACAAACAGTAAAATAAATAAATTTTCAAATTGATTTATCTTGAACATAAAAAAATAAAATAAATATATATACTATATACAGTATATATATATATATATATATATATATATATATATATAGCAAACCTTCCATTCTTTTTAGTGTAAACACTTAAAACCAGTGAAAAAAAAGAAAGGTTATCAGAAGTAATCAGTTGCTTGATATGCATAGCAAACTTTTGCCTGATTCAGTATAAATACAGTATATTAGTTAATCTCTGATGTGATTTTCCCTCCAGCTGAACCTCTGGGAACCTTCAAGTGTCTGGGTTGAATGTGTGCTGGAGTGTCAAGCAAATATTTAAACAGAGATGAACATATCTGGCAATCTGGCAATCTGCTAACACTGCTCCTATGATTTACACTGCCCCAATCCACTTTATGTCTATGTGCCAATAACTGTCTTGGCGGCAGATGTGACAAAGCCGGAATCCCAAAGCTAGGGCTCCTAGTTTCATTATATGTGCAGCCAGAAGGGTTCTTTGGCACCCAGATGTTAAGGCAGATAGGCTCAGTGTGAACCACAGAAACTGAGAAATTCGCCTGCCAATTGTTTAAAATCTCTAGATTTAAAGAGGGCCTGCTTGCTTTGCACTTCCTATAGCTATCCTACACTTTTTGGGCATGCGTGTACAACAGGTGAAATGAAAGTGGAATTGTAGCTGAAAGATAAGTGATGAAAATGTGTCTACTGTGTCTGGAATATGACACACTAGCAGCATATTTAATGTATTTGACACCTTAGATAGATTTATTTTTAATACCTTCCCCTTAAAATGGACAAAGTCATTTTTAATTATAATCATGAAATTAAATGAATACTAACCAGAAAATAAATTTTTATTTAATTGAATGTTGTGGCACACTGCAGTGAAACATGGGAACAATAGCTTTTATTGTAATATGGCCCTATAAACAGAAGTGGCTTGAGGCAAAAAATTATAATACATAGACTACAAATGGGCAGTCATTAAAATACTCAGACAATAGTACATTTTTACAATACTCATGCAACAAATGGGCAATCACTGTAGTACGAAATGTACTAAAATGGCAGTTTCAGCTGCTTTAGTGTTGATGAAATTAACAACAGGTGTACTAGTTGGGCAACAATGAGATGACACCCAAACCAGGAATGGTTTTACAGGTGAAGGCCATGACATTTTTTTCCCTACTCATCTTTTCTGGCAGTTTTTCACTAGTTTTGCATTTGGCTAGGGTCAGTATCACTATCAGTAGCATGAGGCGATACCTGGACCCTACAGAGATTGCACAGGCAATCCAACTCTTCCAGGATAGGACATCAATATGTGCCTTTGCCAGGAGGTTTGCTGTGTCTCCAAGAACAGTCTCAAGAGCATGGAGGAAAATCTAGGAGACAGGCAGTTACTCTAGGAGAGATAGATAGGGCCTTAAAAGGTCCTTAACCCATCAGCAGGACCAGTATTTGCTCCTTTGTGCAAGGAGGAACAGGATGAGCACTGCGAGAGACCTAAAAATGACCTCCAGCAGACCACTGGTGTGAATGTCTCTGACCAAACAAGCAGAAACAGACTTTATGAGGGTGGCCTGAGGGCCTGACTTCCTCTAATGGGTCCTGTGTTCACTGCCCGACACCATAGAGCTCGATTGGCATTTGCCAGTGAACACCAGAATTGGCAGGTCCCCCACTGGCGCCCTGTGGTTTTCACAGATGAAAGCAGGTTCACCCTGAGCACATGTGACAGATGTGAAAAGGTCTGGAGAAGCCGTGGAAAACGTTATGCTGCCTGTAACATCATTCAGCATGACTGTTTTAATAGTGGGTCAGTGATGGTCTGGGGAGGCATATCCATGGAGGGACTCATAGACCTCTACAGGCTAAACAATTGCACCCTAACTGCCATTAGGTATCAGGATGAAATCCTTGGACCCATTGTCAGACCCTACGCTGGTGCAGTGGGTCCTGGGTTCCTGGGTGCACAACAATGCCCGGCCTCATGTGGCGAGAATATGCAGGCAGTTCCTGGAGGATAAAGGATTCTATACCATTGAATGGCCCCCATGCTCGCCTGAACTAAATCCAATAGAACACCTCTGGGATATCTTGTTTTGGTCCATCTAACGCTGCCAGGTTGCACCTCAGACTGTCCAGGAGCTCAGTGATGTCCTGGTCTAGATCTGGTAGGAAATATCCCAGGACACCATCTGTCGTCTCGTGAGTACTATTATGAGATGCTGCAATGAAATTTCAGCAAAATAGACTAGCCTGCATTGTTTCACTTTGATTTTCAGGGTGTCTTTGAATTCAGTCCTCTGTAGGTAGATAATTCTCATTTCCATCAAATGATGGGGCATCCATACATTCCTAACACATTACCTAGACCATATCAGTATATCCAGCATGAGATTTTTCCCCATTGAGATCTGACGTATTTTCAAAGTTTTCCTTTCATTTTTTTGAGTGTACATTTTTAATGTCTTATCCAGATACAACTAGATTTTGTTTGATTAACTGTACTCATCTTTATGATCTGCATTGAAAAAAAAGTACAATTTGTGTATTATTGTAGTCGATCTAGCTATCCAATTATTTCAACTTCAAAGAACCAGTAGAAGATATACCTGAACTTCAGTTGAAAAGGCACCAGTATTGAACAGCAGGTGGAGCTAGCTAACACTACATAGTAAAGACTGAGGGTACCAGGACAGGAAAGGATGCTCAACATTGCTGTAGCATTTTGCAATAGATGCAGTGTTTTGAGAGTGCATTTATTATTTGTAGAGGAAAAAAGAAGTTATGGACACTTTTCAGTTTACAGACCTAAAAATCATTATTAATTGAAGCGTAAAGCCTTAAAAATGTGTTATGTTGCTTACTTGAGCAATGCAGACATAGATAGAGTCAGGGATGTTATTGAGCCTTGAACAAACAATAGTACATGATGAATTAATCATTATTATTGCAGCATTCGTAACAGACAGCTGGGCAGTGAATGTGCTACTTAAGGACAGCTTCAGAAAGATATATTTTTTTAAAACAGTACGGTGTTTTTGTCTGTCAGCATACCATTTGCAGTAAAGATTTCAGAGCTGGCAGAATTAACGTGACATATCTTACCCAAAATCTTTCTTCTTGCTTAATGCATAATGTATGCTATTGTTTCTACAGTATGTTGGTAAGGTAACACAGGAGAGGCAATCTGCTGCTCCAGGGTTGTCACAAGAATATAGATAGAAAGACATATTAGCGTACCAAGGGTTCAGCTGTGTTACATGCCTTTCTTAGTGCATCGTAGATCTATTAGAAAACCGGGTAAAAGAGGTAGCAGTAAATATGAAACTTTTAGTTCATTGAACGGGGTATGCATACAATATATGAAACTAATTAAAGGAGATCTCCACAATTAAAGTGATTCTAAATATTTTTTTTCTTTAAGATAACAAACATGTCTTGCACAGAGCAACCTCCTTTTCTCGGGTTCCCCATCGGCGCTCCTCCCCCCCAATGAGTGCCTTCATAGCAAGCCGATTGCTATGGGGACACTCATGTCGCTCATTCCCATGCCTCGCTGTCTCCGTCTATTGACACAGGCAGAGGGACTCGGCCCCTCGTCACTGGCTGTGATTGACAGCAGTAGGAGCCCATACCTTGGAGGGGAAGCTCAATTTGACAGTAAACTGATTTGAATTGTCTCCCGAACACAATTTTGAGTACTGTTTTTTGGATAATATGTGCACTTTATTAATTAAAATAAAGTTAATGATGCACTGCTAATGTAAAATATACATACCAAATCATCAAACAATTGAATATGAAAACATCAGATATACATAAAATGTGCATAAATCATAGAAATAAAATGTACATAGAAACAAGCCCATGTGAATATAAATTACAATGGTGAATCGTGGATATAGCTTTACATCAATTTCCTTCAAAACTCCATAGGATTTCTCACGTGCTCATATAATCAACACATCTCTTAAAGTGCTGCAAAACATGCAGATTGTGCCACCTCAGTGCTCACAGAACTCTCACCTTAAAGCGGAGCTCCATACAAAAGGGGAAGTTCCGCTTTAAGCCTCTGTCCCCCACTCCCCATTATGGATTGGCACCTTTGGGGAGCAGGGGAGGGAGCGGATACCTGAATTTGACAGGTACCCGCTCCCACTTCTGCTGCGATCGCCGAGGTGATCGGAAGCGGAAGTTGTCCTCCCTCCCCGTAGTCTTCTGGGACACGTGACAGGTCCCAGGAGACTACAGGACCATTCACAAAGCGCAGCGCTTCTTGCTCATGCGCAGTGGGCACCCGGCTATGAAGCCATGAACTGTCACAGACGGGTGCCCACACTGAAGATGCCAGCACCAGGGAGAGAAGACGGCCGGTGAAACCAGCGGTTGTGAGGACATCGCTGGACCGAGGGACAGGTAAGTGTCTGTATTTTAAAAGTCAGCAGCTACAGTTTTTGTAGCTGCTGACTTTTATTTTTTTTTCCAGGTGGAACTCCGCTTTAAGACAATTGGAATGCACTTAAGATAATAAATAAATTGGGGTTCCTCCACTCTCCTGGTCATCCACCGTTTTAGAACCACTGGATGCCCTCTTTCCTTTCCCTTGATCTCTGAACCAGAGAAAAAAAGCAGTTTCTTTAAGGGTTGCTTAGGATCAAATCTCTGGACCCAATCAGATTGCTCCTAGTGGTGGTAGATCTCGGACACACTTGTAGCTCCAATCATCGCTCCCTAAGCAATGCCAGTAGGAATGATCTGATCAGGTCCAGAGATTTGAGGTGGCACAATCTGCATGTTTTGCAGCACTTTAAGAGATGGTGTTTGTTGTATGACCATGTGAGAAATCCTATGGAGTTGTGAAGGAAGTTGATGTAAACCTATATCCATGATTCAGCGTTCTAATTTATATTCACGTGGACTTGTTTCTATGGACATTTTTAATTTTTATGATTTATGCACATTTTATGTATATTTGATGTTTTCATGTTCAATTGTTTGATGATTTGGTATGTATATTTTACATTAGCAGCACAGCATTAAGTTTATTTTATTTATTTATGTTTATGTTGTGGGAACAGAATTTTTGATACTAGTAGCAGCTCTAAACATTATTATTCATTACATGGTCACACTGAGGTAGCGCAAGCGTTAATTCTTTATAGTGTGCACTTTATTGTTTATGCTATAGTTCAAAGCATATATACCCAGCATACCATTGGTTGTCAAGATAACATCCAAACATTTATTAAGAAGATCACATGACAGAAGTAATGTTTCGGGCCATGAAGGACCCTTTTTCAGGTATGTGAAGGGGCTTGATGAAGGGGTCCTGTGTGGCCATGAAAATTTGCACCTTACAGCTGTAATGTGATCTTCTCAATAAATGTTTGGACATTATCTTGAAGATCTATGATGTGTTGTTGATATATGCTTTGATCTATGGTGTTACCAGTCTCATCTGGTATCTTCCAAAGCACCCAGGTACTCCTTGGCCTTTTCCAGGAACTTGTGCGATGGGAATATTTTACATTTTATTAATGCTGATATATGTGTTTTTTACATGATTTGCATGTATAAATGAATTTATGGTGAAAGATTTTAGACACAGTTTAGGGATTATCATATCATGCATTGCATTCACATACACATACAGTATTATCTGAAGATGGAGTAGTGCTTGGTCTGCATTCCCTTGTCCTCCCTGCCGCCTTTTGGGATATAAGTCACAAATCACTGGAAGCTTCAGGACAGAGTCTCCCAGTGGGTGGATCTCTAATGGGACAGTTGTGATCAGGAAGGCACAGCCAGCTCCCAAATCTACGTCATTGGCTACAGTACTTGGAGTTGATAACTTTCATTTTTGGATAACTGGGTAAAATTCCTCTTTAAGAATGGAAATTGTACTGCTCAAAATAAAAGAAAATTATTGATAGAATAACAATAAGTAGGACATTACAGCAACAAAAAATATAAATAAATAAAACACAGATTTAACACAATTTAAAAAAAATGAAAAAAGACAAATGTGGCTGTTTTTTGGGGGTACCATTAATGATAATAATACACAAATGTCGAGAGAGATTACTAGCGACTGGACCTGCACATTTTGAATAGATTCCTTCTACTTATAGTGACAAGTAGGAGCTGAAGTCAGTACATACTGATCCACACAGGTTCACTTTACATATCTGCTTGATTGGAGGAGATTGGAAAGCTTCTCTATATGTAGGAATCTGTCTTGTGCCGCAGTTACCATTAGGAGGTTTTGGGGGCGGAATCCTGATGATGCAGAAAGTCAGAATTGAAAAGTATGTAGATGCTGGTGTCAGGTACTAAAATGAGTATGTTGTTCATAGCGTTCTGGTGTGCTATGAGTAAAGGTATTGTTACCTCCCAAATATTTTTAGTGCTCACATGGCATGCAGAGGAACTGGCTTTTTAGCAGACATGCTGATCACCCCAGTATTGATGGGTGAGCTCATGGCTGTTGAACTGTTCTATTCCAGCAATGCCCTCAGAGTTAAAGTGTTACTAAACCCACAATGCTAAACTCAGTCTGTATATGCAGTAAAGGATCCTTGTTTCACACATTGTGGAACCTAAGGGGTTAATCCTCCGAATTGTGTAAAAAGGCTGGTTGATCCTGCCATTCTCTGATCCTCCCCTTCTTTTACTGTCTCCAATCCATCTGTCGATAGTACAGAGTAGCGGTGGCAAGTCTGCACATGCTCTGTTTTGTGTGTATTGCTAGAGAGTGCATTTAATCAGCACAGTACCAATCAGCACTGCCCAGAGAGAGGGTCATGCTGCCTCTGCTGATATACAGCTGAAATGTCAGAGGAATAAAAATTCCTCCTAGAAGCTGAACCAGCACTCAGCTGGACACAGACACCAGTCACATGACCGCTGTATACCGCTGCTGAGAAATGGTCTTTAACTTTGCTAAAATAAATGCATTATCATGTTTTGTGTACTGTGGGACACCTTATATTGTGAAATCAGTATCATGTGTCTAGTATCACTTTAAAGAAGTAACCACAGTTGTCACCCAGCTACAACTAAGATATGAATGTTCAGGTGAAGTAACTTGGTACAATGAAGTAGTGTGACAATCTACAAGGCCATGGAGGAGTCGTTCAAGATCTATGCATCTCTGTACCTGTATCACACTATATGATGTCCCTTATTGGGCTCTATTTATGAGCGCCACCCTCCGCAGTGCCTATTCTAAAAGGGGACCCCGGATGTGTGCGATTGTCTGATGAACCCTGGAGCCCTGTCATAACGGATAACCAAAGGATGTTTGGGAGTGCAGCCTGACCAGAACGCAGATGACCTTGATGTATCTGTTGATAGAGGAAACTTCTTTCATGCGTATTTTAAACGCACTTCTGGTGAGTGCGCATTCCACTTATTTATTTACCTTCACCTTTGGATCACTTATCTTCACCGATAGACGGGACCCTGCAAGATTCCTATACTCACATTTCTTGTGATTTGGACACTATATTGATTTTTGACCAATAATTTTATATTACCCAATGTGCCCTTGATAACTAAACTGCACATTGTATATTTCTTAATCTCTGTTCTCTTTCCCTGTTGATATTTGCATGATATTACTCCTACTCTTAGCGCTGCACCTTTATTATTTGTACAGTGTGACAATCCACCACAATGAACTGCTGTTGATTACCATAGAACAGGGGTGTCAAACTGGCGGCCCTCCAGCTGTTGTGAACTTACAAGTCCCATCATGCCTCTGCCTTTGGGAGTCATGCTTGTAACTGTCAATCTTGCAATGCCTCATGGGACTTGTAGTTTGGCAACAGCTGGAGAGCCGCCAGTTTGACACCTGTGCCATAGAAGTACAGCTGGATTACCTTTAGGTGGGCTTTGTCCATGAAATAGCTCGGCTTGGTTTTCATTGAAATTGTTTAACCAGCACCAGTTAGAGTTTGTGTTAGTTTGTAAAGTTGCTAACATTTTCACATTGTATCCTGCATGTGTTTGAAGCCTATGTCCTCCATCACCACTACCATATATCAACACAAACAGAATATATAACATTTTCAATTAGAAAGCCTCCTAATATAATTTGCTTTCCTCTGACAAAGCAGTTGCAAGTACTTGTCAAATAGTAATGCAGTTTAACACTTGTACAACACCACAGCTGGGAAATGGTGTTGGCAGCAGTATACTCCATATGTGAAATAAAATAATCTTTAATCATACTTAGAACCACATTATGAGAAAAATAAAACAATGACAAATGCAATGACAATAAGCAAATTGCAGAAATAAATAGCAACCACTAGAATGTATCGCTTATTGATCTGACGCCAGTAAACAGAAATCTTCTAGTGGTTAATGGCACTCTGCACTGCCTTATTAAATAAGCATGGACCTTTGTGCATTCACATACCTTACCTTACAGTTATGATAGATAAACCCTGGCCTTCAAAGGAAGAGCTACTGTAGAGATGAATTAGCAAGCAGTCTAGCCTTAGGCAGATTCATTTCTCTCTGGTTTACCAGGAAATAATAGAAGCATTTCTAACCATAGTGGAATTTGGATGAATAAAAAAAATGTTGACAGCAATGTATCCACTAAAGAATGAGGATTTTTTTAATTATTCTGCTCTGACCATGACTTTTTTCCTTTATAAAAGGAATTGATACACAAAAATTGGGACTTTTATTGGTACCATTCTATACCATGATATCCATGTACAGTATTTATTCAAATGACATTAAAATCTTTTCCATAAAACGTATCATGCTGTAACATGTATCATCTATCTAGTAGGTCCCCATACCACAATCAAATTCATATCACATTCAAATTACAAACAATTTTCTTCAGGATGAGAGATGATGAGGGCAATGGATATTCTCAACAGTTTCTGGCCTCAAAGAAGCTTAGTCTAATATCACTATCACAATCATATATCTATACACATATGCAGGGGCGGACTGACCATTTGGGCACTCGGGCACTGCCTGAGGGCCTAGGGTCAGTAGGGGGCCCCATGAGATGCCCCTGGTACCTTTCATAGGCTTTTTTGGGTGTGGTTTGAGTGTGGGCAAGAACACAGGGGCCCCATGATCCCCTATTGCTCGTGGGCCCCATGAGTTGTCAGTCCACCCCTGCACATATGTACACACAAATGGCCAGTTTATTAAATAGCTAGTTAACTAGCTTGTTCTTGGCTTGCAAGAGAAAAGAAAAACAAAACACTAGGAGAAAACCCATATAGCTCCAAACTGTCCCTCTATTGCAATATGCTCTTTTAGATAAATCTGTATAATTAACCTGTACATGTTGCAATTAATTCTCCATTGTTCAGATTGTTACATTAGTGATTTTTAAATGCTAATATAAAGGAAAAGCAACAATGAAAAAAGCCCCTGGATTTAAAGGATCATTCTTGTGCTTTAATTTATAATGGTCTGTGTGTATAGCAAGAGTGTGCCTTTTGCCTATATATTATTCTGTTCTAAAAGATGTCCCTCCTTCACATCTTGGCCAGAAGTATCGAACCCATGCAAACATGGGAAGAAGATACATTATATATCCACTGCGGGATCTCACATTACTTCAGTCCTCCTGAAGAGGTCATCTGACAGTACAAATTACCCCAAAAGTTCTTTTATTTTTAGATAATAGGAGAAATAGTTAAACTTCTGCTTGGGTTTCTTATTATCTGTGGCATTGTTTGGGAGATTTCTTACTTTCATAATGATACCCTTCACCAGAATGGGAATTGGGGGAAAACATTTTCCATGAATGCAGTCATCTATAAAAACCTAGAACAGGGGAATTTAACTAATGTCATAGAACTCACTGGGGAGATTTTTCCCTGCCTCCTGTTGCAGTTGAGGGAATCCTCTCAGGGGGTACACAAACAGCAATAAATACTTGACACCATCACCACAGGATGTCCAGATCAATACACCCCTATATTCATGAGAAAGGCTTCTCACTTGTATCTTCTTCCAGTTGCCATGAGTATTGATACAGACAAACTCCTCCTCTGATCCAAAACCTTTGCATTTTCAGATATACAGTAACCCAGATGATAACTGACACTGCAATTTAGTTTTCCTTACTGGACTATTGTAGTTTGTTATGGGGCCCATTCTATATATACACTTTACTATTGTCCCAAGTGTCTGCAGCCTGCAGGGCTCTGTGTTGAAAGAATTAGCACTGACAGTCCCCGCCCCACTTGGAGCATGGACTGGGAGAGAAGAGAGCTCCTTCTGCTCCTCCTCTTCTGATCCCTTCCTCTGCTCCCGTGTATGCTGCCCACACTGTGAGCAGGAGGCTTGAAGCCCAGGCAGGAGTGGAAAGGTGCAGCCTGCCAATCCATCCATGCAATGTGAATGAAGTCTCCCCCCTCCCTTTTCTCTCCTGCCTCCCAGTGAGTACTGTAATGTAAGAGGGATCCTTCCTTCCTTCAGCCCCCCAACAGGGCTCCTAAAAAAATTGTAAAAATTATATTTAAAAAAAAAACTACTGACACCAGTGGTGGAACCACCAGGGTCACAAAGTCCCACTTGTAGTCGGGCCCTGGCGTTCCACCATTGGGCTCAGAGGGAAGGGCCCTGGCACTGGGGCCCTGAATGTTCTAGGTATGCCACTTTCACAGACAACATATTCCTGCTTGCCTTGCACAGCTGTTCAGTGAAATTCAAGACAAGGGAAGAAAGTAAAGCTAGCCTTCTTCCCACTGCTTATGGCCCATAGAGAGAGCAGGTCATTCTCTAATGATGGACAACAAAGCAATGAATGATGATAGTGAAGCTTGGATTAAATATCCGAATAAAGACAACACAGCTTCCCTTCTAGTGTGTATGGAAAGGTGAAAAAATAACCTTATACAAGTCAATAGGCTGAGGAAATATGGAGCCTTCTTGCAGACTGGGTTGGAGAAGCTCCTCCACTTGGGACAGAAAAATTTATCAATGATCTCCCTCAAGAAATCTATGAAGATAAATTAATTCCACTTTCTCAGACTGTTGGAATGTTGTATGAGTTTTGTCTTATGATGGACAGATTATACAAGTGAAAGCAAACACCTTTGTACATTCCCATACGATAACTGCCATGACATGCATCATGAACCCTCTTTCCTAGTCCAAAGCCTCAATGCTCCCCCTTTCCGAGTCTAGGACCTCCAGACACCTACTGTCCTAGTCCAGGGCCTACAGACACCCCCTCTCCTAGTCTGGGACCTCTAGGCACTCCCTCACCTAGTTCAGTGTATCCTTTGTCCCCCTCCAATCCAGGGCCTTTGCCACACACCAACCCACTTTTCCTAGTCCAAGGCCTCCTTTTCTTGCCCCCTCCTAGTCCAAGCCCTCCTCTACACCTCTCCTTTCCTAGTCCAAGACCTCCCCTGCAACCCCCCAATTTCAGCGCCTCCTCTGCACCCCACCCTCCTAATCCAGGTACTTTGCCACACCAACCCACCTTTTCAAGTCCAAGACCTCCTCTGCACTCCTCTCCTATTCCAGGGCCTCTGCATCTCCCCTCCTGATCCAGGGTCTTTGCCTCACCAACCCACCTTCTCTAGTCCAGGGCCTCCTCTGTACCCCCCCCCAGTACAGGGCCTATTCTGCACCCGCCCAAAATTGCCCAACAGTGCTACCCATCAGTGCCCAACAGTGCTGCCCATCAGTTCTCAACAGTGCTGCCAATCTGTGCCAGTCATTGCCACCAGTCAGTGCCGTCAGTCAGTGCCATGCAGGTGCCGCCTACCAGTACTCATCATTGCCTCCTATCAGTACCCATCATTGCCGCCTATCAATGCCCATCAGTGCCCATCAGTGAGGCATATCAGTGCAGCATCATCAGTGCCTCCTCATTAGTTCCCACCAGTGCCGCCTCATCAGTGCAGCCTATCAGTTCCCATCAGTTCTGCCTATCAGTGCCGACTCATCAGTGCTGCCTATCAGTGCTCAACAGTGCTGCCCATCAGTTCTCAACAGTGCTGTCAAGCAGTGCTGCCAATCTGTGCCCATCAGTGCCCCCAGTCAGTGCCATCAGTCAGTGCCCTTCAGGTGCCGCCTATCAGTACCCATCATTGCCTTCTATCAGTGCCCATCAGTAAGCATATCAGTGCAGCATCATCGGTGCCCATTCATCAATTCCCATCAGTGTCGTTTCATCAGTGCAGCCTATTAGTGCCCATCAGTGCTGCCTATCAGTGCAGGAGAAAAAATACCAGTTTGCTAAATTTTATAATAGAAACAAAGAAAAGTTTTTTGTTCTAAATGTTTGCTCTTTTTTCGTTTATAGTGCAAAAATAAAACACCCAGTGGTGAATAAATACCAACAAAAGAAAGCTCTATTTGTGTAAAAAAATTATAAAAATTTCATATGGATACAGTATTGCACAATTGTCATTGAAAGTGTGACAGCGCTGAAAGCTGAAAATTGGTCTGGGCAGGAATTGGGTAAAATTGCCCAATAGGCAAATTCTGGTACTAAAACTTGTAGCAAACATTGAAAATTCTATTCCATTTTAGAGAAATAATCCATTCCTCTGAGGTGAATTGTATTTTCGAATTTGATCCAAAATTCGACAGCTCTCATCATATTTTCTCAGTACTTTAACAAGCCCTTAAAAGAATTAGAACATCTTTACATAGCTTTCAGTTTATAGACATATTGGAGTTTATTTACTAAAGCTGGAGAGTGTAAAATCAGGCTCATTTCCGCATAGAAACCAATCATCTTCCAGGTTTTTTTGCCAAAGCTTAATTGAACAAGTTGAGGTTAGAAGCTGATTGATTTCTATGCAGAAGTGAGCCTGATTTTGCACACTCCAGTTTCAGTAAGTAAACCCCATGTGACTGATGTACCCCTTCACTCTGATTTTATATTTTACTCTCTTCCATATTTAAATATGACTCTCATCTGTGGGCCAGACATTTCAATATTTCCTTAGTTTGCAACACACATTAAGGAAATGCAACAAACACAGGCAATGCACCTGTTTCCATGCAGGACACCACTGGTCAAACTTTGTATGCTCCTGGCAGTAGAGATTCAATGACAAATGGTATGATTTCTGATTCTTTGAGTTGAACTCATACAAGAATTGGTTACTTTCCTTTTTCCCATCACCACTGAAGACAGAAACACGGATTTGTTTTGAAGGTCCATATGGCATACATTAAGGGGTTTCTTTAAACAGTAAATTAAACAGGGAGCCTGAATGAAGAGAGCCTGACTTGCAAATCTCAAAAAATGGCTGATGCAAATTTGTAACCTAGAATCCCAACACAAACAAAATATGAACCAGCAAATAGAGCAGGCTTTACTTTTGCTCAGAGAAAAAGTTGTATAGTGATGTGATCATTTCTTTGTCCATTTTCCAGTGTATACTTCTATTATGCAGTGTTTGTTTTGCCCTTTTCCAATATGGCTGCTATGCTCTCTGGGCACTGAGGATGAGGTCATCAGAGAGAGCACTTGTGGAAAAGAGAGAAGTGTGGATTTCCTGCAGAGAGAGAGCTCAGACTGTAAGTGTTGCAGCCTCCCCTCACTGAGACATGCAAAAAAGACTGTTAATACTTTAATGTTCCTGTTTGGAAGATACTTTATTTTGGATGGTTCACTGAATATTATTTCTTCAATACATTGACTTTCATATACAATGTTGTGTGGATTACTGTCTATGTGGATGATACATTTCTCAGTTGGGATTTCACTTGTTATCCACAAGCCACAATTGAGTGGAGGCACTAGCGCTTGTTAGAGATCTTGTCCTGATCACACAGATTATAAGGACTCTGCTCCTAAATACTATACAGGTGACAACATCATACCCCAGGAGCCACAAAGAGTGTAAAAATAGTGCTACAGGTATATTTGCTTTTGTTAAAAAAGGCCAAGGTGATACTACAACTCCACACCTTTTACAAATACGGAAACAGAACTGGTCACCTTTTGGCACATGTGCTGAGAAAAAGGAATGTATATTCCGTAGATATGGCATCAAACAATATACCACTATGGACATGGCTGAAACATTCCAAAAATACTGTGAAATGATACAACCTTAGAAACACAGAGAGAGCCTTGAAAACCCCCACAGTGATACATAGGAATAGATTTAGGAATATCTACAATCTTCCAATACCCCATAAAAAGGATGAAATGGATTCTCTGAAATCCCCTTTCAATTTTGAGGGAGTCGCTAGAGCTGTTAAGAAAGCTCAAACAGAAAAATCCCATGGTCCAGGTAGAATTTTCCTGTTGTATTTTAAATCCATGTTTTACCAATTCCATTCGTCTCACATTTGGTAAACAAATCCCCTTCAATTTACGATGAATTCACATCAATTCATGATTTATATCACAAGCCTATATAAAGAAGGGAAAAATCCCTCCACTAGTTGTGGTTACTGCTCAGTTTTACTGTTAAATCAAGACTTTAGTCTTTTCACTAAAATCATGACCAAATGGGGTATAGTCCACATTAAAAAAAAATCATACATTTTGATCAGGTGGGATTTATGCCCACCAGAGTGGTCAGGGTTATTAGTCTAGTCAACTTGGCTCACTTTAAATTACTTCTGCTGATTTTGCAGTCTACTGATGCAGAGAAGAGCAGTCAAATGAACCTTTATGGAACCCACTCTACCACACATAGCATGAATGGTAACATGCTCACCTGGATCAAATCCATTTGCTCACATTCCTCTGCCATGGTCAAAGTAAATGGCTCCATTCCTGTGGAACCTCATATTTCTTATCCCCTTTAATTTTAATCAGAACTCTGGAACCCTGCACCATCAGAATATTTAAATACATTTGAAGTCAACCAATTTGAGGTATTCAGCATAAGATGGCTTATGGTCTTACTAATTAATTGTTTTAAATATTGATTCCTTTCTAACTTCAACACCAAGTAAGTGGATCCTAATGTCACACTACCTGTGCTTCAACAGCAAAACTTACAAGCCACCTTCCCCCTTAAATGGACTAAACATGCAAATGAACATTTAGGGATGCAAATTTCTTACAAAAGTATACTGCACAAACCCCAACTCAATACATTGAAGATAGACCAACAGAACTGAACTACAGGCAACTTTATCTGGTCCGGAAGAATCAACATTATCAAAATGAATATGGTGTTGAGGGTACTTCTTACAGGCCCTACCAGTACAAAAACTAACAACATATCTTCAATCCCCTCCCACTCCACTTTTCTCAGATTAATTTGGCCTCATAAGACAAACAGATTTCAGTAACACATACTTATCTTACACAAAGTGGTGGATTGGTGTCAACATAAGGCATTCAAACAGTAACTTTTGGTGGAACAACTATTCTCCCTGATGCCACTAGAAACTCTCCTATGGATATTGGGAGGACTCCAATTGACTGTTACACAAAATCCAACTACAGGACCCACTTTGATGATAATGCAAAAAGACTATTCCCATGCCAGCAGTATCACACTCCCAATCATCACTTTATCCAATTGTGGGCCACACACTTTCCCCACCCCAAGAGGACTCCACATTTCCGCCGTCTCAAAGTTTCCAATAGGTACAGGGCACATTACTCAAGCACAGTGAGTTGGCACAGATTACAATGGCTCCTATCTTTTAGGCTCATGGAGAACTATGCAGCTCACACATTTCCTCCTTACTTCCTGCAAAGGTACATAGATACCCTCTCAATGTTTTTGAGTTGCTATGCAATGCGATGGAGTCCATCAGGCACTCACTCTCTGAATTACATGAAAAACATTAATCACCCCACCTAAGGATTATATTACCACTTTTTTCAAGAAAAGAAGCAGAATTGAGAACTATTCTCACAATGCAACAAAAAACAAAAATTTGTATCTGACAAACAAACCTAGGAAGCAGGATGTAAACTTGTCTTAAGATAATGCAGAACTCACCTTTCCCGGGTAGTTGATTGGCACGTCCACACTGCCTCCAAGGACTGGATATATATAGAAGATGCGTGCTCACCCTTACCCCTGGCATCGATTCCTTGGCTTCTGCCGAAGCACACGCCTCATACCCTTCTCACTCACCCTTTGGTGGGGCCTACTTTAAAAACTTTTCGCTTGGAGTGTAAATCTGCATCCATCTCCGAAACACCCAACCCGTTAACCTCTATTCGTCTCAATCCTGATTTCCCTCCAGGAATGCACAAGGACTTCTTACTGAAATTTTGGCCGCATAAACAGATCTTGGTGAAACATTTTCTCCACAAAGGCAAGGTGAAAACACTCAGAGAACTGACTGAAAGTCTGGGTGTCCACAATTTCCCTTTTTGGGTATATTTTCAGATTAGACACTATCTGCTTTCACAGAAACCCCCTTTCGACTGGGGCCGTTCTCTTACCCCTTTTGAAACTATCTGCGCTAAAGCTGAACCACGAAAGCATCTGATCTCGGAGATCTATCCCCTCCTACTGGAGAATCGGACTTATGACTCCCTCCCATCATGTCGAGCGTGGAATAGAGATCTTGAAACTAACCTATTGGACTTAGACTGGGACCGGGTATTTAAGCATTCTCATAAATGCTCCCTCAATGTCTCGACTCAGGAAAATGGCTACAAAATAGCCTCGAGATGGTACCAAACCCCTTGGAAAATTAATCGGTTCAACCCCGCTTTCCCCAACAGTTGTTGGAGATGTGGGACCTCAGATGGATCATTCCTTCACATCTGGTGGTCTTGCTCTGTTCTACAACCATTTTGGCAAGAAGTACACAGGCTAGTGGTGTCTGTAACTACCTTGCCTGTGGATTTCTCTCCGGCTCAATTCCTCCTCCATCACTCTTCCCTTTCCGGGGGGCAGTATTTCAAATCCTTAGCTATGCACATGATCAATGCAGCCAGACTCTGCATTCCTGTCCTGTGGGGTTCCACACGCCCCCCTTCTATACGCGAATGGCTCACCCGAGTGGGTAAAACGGCAGTTATGGAAGAACTGATTGCGACTGCACTTGATACCCCTACAAAATTTTCCCACACTTGGGCCTGTTGGACTCATTTTCTGACTACCCCCGCATATCGATCTCTTATGGACCAACCTGTTTGAATTGACTTAGGTTCTCTACTGTTGTAACTCAGTTGTATTTGACCCGATGGTGGTCACCGTACTCCCCCTCCTCCGTGTACATCCCACATTTATTTGACACTAATGTTAATTTAGACTTCTACCGCATCTGATATGACCCGTATTGATGATCTAATAATTTTTGCAGTCACCCCTTCCCTCACTCCCTTCTACCCACGTGTTTCCCTCCCCCCCCCCTTTTTTTTTCCTTTTTTTTTGTTTTGTTTTTCCCCTTTTCTTTCTCTTTCCTTCCTTCGCGCTTCTCTCCTTCCTCTTCCTTTTCTTCTCTCTTATGCTTGTACAAGATCCAGATAATTATCCCGCAGAGCATTAGGCATGATGTCAACATCTTATTTCCTTTCCCATTAGCGATTTCCATGACAATTTACTCCCATATACGCTCTCCGCCACCTCCACTATCTCAAACCTGTAGTTTGGACTTCTGCTTAGATACCGTACGCACCCTCCTTTCCTCCATAGCACCACACTTTGAGACATTAATGTAGAACACCTGGTGCCTCCTTGCTCTAATCGTTTGACAAGCACACTGGAATATTGCAGGCACAACCTTGTCGTGGTTTTACTCATCCAATTTGTTCATTTCTGCTTTGGATTTCATGCTCTTCTGTATGATATATGTTTTGCCATATGCCCTATGTTCAACCCGTTTGAAATTTTATTCTGTCTTGTATCAATCTGTGTGTTTTGTTTTCAATAAACACCTCTTTTTTGGAAAAAAAAAAAAAAAGATAATGCAGAACACCCATTACTTTACACATGCTAAATATGTAACCAGGACAATATGCCTGTACTACACATATTTTTGCAGCACCTCAAAAATAAGGCACTTTTGGTTAAATGTCAGATCTATGTCACAAAAGACAAGAATAGTTATAAATGATCTTTCTTAATACATCTCATTAATTAATGCTACTAGATCATAAATCCTCTCATTTTTTTTTTAGAAAGCTGACCTGTCTCTGATCACTTTGTACTTTGCATCGTCAACAAAATAATGTTAATGGAGAATCCCACCTCTGATTTTCAAGATAAGTAAAAAATGTAGTGCATACGGTTTTACTTGAAGAAAAAGCCAACAATCCATGGAATCTGAAAACCTAATCCTTCCTGCACTGAAATCCATTCTGTCATATCTTCACAGATTTGGGACCTTCCATGCTCTGATTGCTTCATCCTTTGCATTGCAAAGAATAGTGATTTAGTGTGTTAAGGGGCTGAGACCTCCATATTGGCCAAAGTATTATTTCTCACAGTTTTGAACATTTTTACTTATTATCCATGCAGTGTTGGTAGGAAATACAGAATGAATTTAGAAGGAAATATGACAGTCACAGGTCAGACATTTGATATAATAATTATTTGGGAGAAATTTAAATAGATTTTATGTCTCTACAAATTGCTTTTGCTTGTCACTAAGACATATGGATTAAATACTCGAACTTGTGGGAGGAATATATCCAAAAACACCTCTTTTTAAAATTGTGATTATGTCTGGATTAAATCCTCAAACTTGTGGGAGGAATATATCCAAAAACACCTATTTTTAAAATTGTGTTTATGACTTTATATATTTATGTTTAACAGATTCCAGTTAGTATGAATGAGCTAAAACCATAGATAAAACACAAGATATGAGGCAAGCGCAGATAATATGGTAGCCGCTAGCACAAAGGCAAGGTAACAAACCCACAGTAATCAATTCAAATATAAGTGCAGCTCTAAAGCATAAGTGACAAATGCAATCATAAAGTACTTATGTGAATAGAAGTGTTCATACAATATTCCAGTGAAATAATCCAATAAAATGTCTCAGATCACATAGAATCATAAAATCATAAAAAAAACTCTAAAGATCTGAATATAAATAGTGAATAGTCCGTGGCACTGCAGGTCACAAAAGTTCCAAGTGATATATGTGTGCTTATTTAGCAAAAATAGTGATTATACATAGTCCTTGGCACTACAGTTCCAGCTGGGATGCTCAAGGGTGCCCATGATCCAACATAGGAATCCACCACCTTATATAGATGTGCACTCACCACAACCCTACTTGTATAATAGCATTAATGATGATCCTTATGGGGGGGGTCTCCGGAAGCCAAAAATAGGGACCGGACTTCTCCAGGGTCAGGGCTATACAAAACCAGCAAAGGATCCTCCTAGAGGGAGAAGCTCACCACAGTAGCCGAAGGAATGGCAATATCGTGTAGTATTTATTGTAAATAGTTAAAAGCAATCCATGTGGATACAGCAAAGAGTTAAATGCATAAAAGAATACCAAGATGGCCTCCGATCCAAGCTCTGGCCTGGGCGGTGTGATGTCAGCACGTAAGGCTCCACCCAACGCGTTTCATGCACATGCAAATCTTCAGGGGCATGCTTACTAGAGTAAGCTCTGAGCGGCGACCATCGTGGTATTCTTTTATGCATTTAACTCTTTGCTGTATCCACATGGATTGCTTTTAACTATTTACTAAAATACTACACTATATTGCCATACCTTTGGCTACTGTGGTGAGCTTCTCCCCCTAGGAGGATCCTTTCTGGTTTTGTATAGCCCTGACCCTGGAGAAGTCCAGTCCCAATTTTTGGCTTCCTGAGACCCCTAATAAGGATCAGCATTAATGCTATTATACAAGAAGTGTTCTGGTGAGGGCACATCCATATAAGGTGGTGGATTCCTATGTTGGATCATGAACAATCTTGAGCATCCCAGCTGGTATTGCTGCACCTTGTAGTCCCACAAACACTGGGCATTGCTGTGACCTGTAGTGCCACGGAATATGTATGATCACTGTTATTGCTAAATAAGCACACATATATCACTTAGCACTTCTGTGACCTACAGTGCCACGGACTATCCACTATCTATATTCAGATTCTTAGAGTTTTTTATGATTTTATATGATGTGAGATGTTTTATTGGATTTATTTCACTGGAATATTGTATGAACACTTCTATTCACATAAGCACTTTATGATTTCATTTGTCACTTATGCTTTAGCACTGCACTTACATTTGAATTGAGTATGAATGAACTGATGTGGATCAAATTAACATCATGCATTTATTTTCTCACATAAAATGTGTCCACTGTTTTTTTTTAACATATTGTTTTATTAAGTACATTTTGGTGACATTTCTAAAGTTGCTAATGTTAGTATAAAATATGTAAAGCAAAAATTGGTAAATGAATAAAACATATTTATACACTATTATTCTGTATAAGAATTAAAGAAAGTTGCATTGCTCACTCAACCTTGTGTAGTGGGGGGTGTCTTCACCTTTAGCCAGAAGGCGCCGTGGCTAGATCCATGTTTATGTGGCTAATCAAATTAGCAATTATCATCAGGCTAAATTATGAATGATGCTTTCTGCTAGCAGCCTCCACAATATCTCTAGTGAATATCTTTTTTATTTTTCATATTACCCACTTCTGTTCAGTACTTGTCATCTCTGTTCACTCCCATTATGTTAAATATGGTCAGGGGCGGACTGACCATTTGGAAACTCGGGCACTGCCCGAGGGCCCGGGGTCAGTAGGGGGCCCCATGAAATGCCCCTGGTACCTTTTTCATAGGCTATTTTGAGTTTGGGCAAGGACACAGGGGCCCCATGATCCCCTATTGCCTGGGGGCTCCATGAGTTGTCAGTCCGCCCCTGGACATGGTAATTAGGGATGAAGTTCGGATTCAGGGCAAAATTCCAGTATTCACAAAGTTTCAAGCCAATAAATTTTGGCCAAAAGCTTTACAGGCCAAATGGCAGAGCTTGGCTTCCTATGCCTGTTGTTTGATAATAGCCTGCCTTACCTCTTGCTGCCCTCTAAATGCACATGTGTGGCAGCAAAGAGGGAGGACTTTAATGGCCACATGCTGTACATATGTGTCCATGGACGGCTGAGGTTTCTATGCTGAAACATGTTCGCTTTGTGCTTCCAGCACAATGACTGAGCTATCATAGACAGCTCCTGGTCTCTACTAACAATCGGGAATCAGCAAGATGAGCTTCATGATATGTGACCATTGTGACTGTGAAGTTTGCAAATTTCAAGCAAATGCACAAAACTGTTCATAAACAGATAGATTTGCTCATTCCTAATTTGTGAGGTGTAAGCATCATAAAATATACCTCCTGCTTTGTTTGGAAGGCCTTACATAAGGGTACCCCATGCAAACCTCAACTTGTGCTTGAGATTTGTGGATGAAGTTTACCATGAATATTATTACTTCTGTTAGAGAAGTAATTTTATTTATGGTAACCTTCAACCACAAATATGATATTCAACTTTTTGTGAATTTGTTGCTGGACAAGAGGCAATTGTTATACTTCAGTTCACTCTCTCAAGTGAAAGGAATAAAATGAGCTGGCTATTGTTTCCAGCTGCCATGACAGGGCTGGGTGTACATGAGAAATAGAGGGGATAACGCGAAGAGTTCGACTTACACACATAAAAGAGAGGTTAAGAGATATTGGGGAAAAGAGCAAACAAAAAACTGTTGCCTCCTGTATGGAAAACAATATTTTCTCCAAAAATCTCTCTGAGATAAAAAAGGGTTCAATAAAGATGACATTCTGGAAATAGAATGAAGAGCATTAAGATTTTATCCTAGAGGTAGCATGAAATTGGTGCTGTGACATGTAAATTAGGACCTATCCTCTGAGCCACAGAGTGATGGTCTCAAGTCTTCAACTTTCATCTTCCCTAAGGAGCTTAATGTATGTATTAACAATGAGGTGACGTTCGTGCCTCATGTGTCGGGTACAGGCAGGGCTGCTGTTAGAAACAATGGGGCCCCATACAGCCAACCTGACAGCATCCCCCCCACCCAAAAAAAACAAAACCAAAACAGTTATGAATGAACACAGTGAGTGCTCAGTACTGATCACTCATTGTGTTTATTCAAGAAACAAAGGGGCTAGTAAATGTGACATATTTACCAGACCCTTTCCTCACTCTCCATCCTGAAGGATCCCATTGTGTGCTTGCAGTTGCCAGTGGGGAGCAGAGGAGAGAAGTTTGAAGCACTGAGGGGGTGGGAACACACAGGGGGTAAATGTATGGTGCACAAGGAGGGTGATAGGTGCTGGGGGGGAGATCTTCTGGAACTGATCCCCTGTTTGACTCTGTCTGCAGCAGATGAAAGCCAGGGGGACGGAGAGGAGAAGAAGCCAGCTTTCAGCTGCTGCAGAGAGAGTTATATAGAGGATCGGTTCCAGTAATTGCCCTCCCACCATGCTGATCACCCTCCCTGCCCACATCTGATTCACTCATCTGCCTGGGCCCCCGTTGGCCTGGGCCCTATACAAAATAACTGGTGGTACCCCCTTATCCACGACCCTGGGTGCAGGAGACAGGCTCCAGTCTATCAAATCTCCACATATCCAATAGGATCACAGTACTCAGAAGTTTCCTATTAAAATTAGATTTTAATTTCCAGCAAGACACTTTTTTATCAGTCATAATGTACTCTTGTTTGTAATAACATTTCTAAAGTCCATAAGGGTCAATGGGATAAAGTCATGTTTTTTCCAAATACAAAAATTAATTTTGCTAGTATGGGGAATGACAAAATGATGGATATATTAAAATGATTCAAAGATGAGATTATGTTAGGAAATGTAACATTAGATGCACAGGGTCTATTCTACAAGAAAGCATTGAAAGGAAAAAAAACATCCTTCTTAGTCCTTAGTTAACAGATTTTCCATCACAGTGAAGCATTAAAGAGGATTAAGTAGCCCACACTCACAGATTGCTGCCCTTATGCTTTATGTTTGATTATGATATGATTTGATGGCTTCAGTTCAGTTCAGTGAGCAAGTCTGAACATAGGATTACAAGACTGTTGTACTGCTGTCATTAGTTTGATGTATATATAAAAGTTACAATTTTCTGTACAGAAAGATTTAAACATTTCCTAACATAGCTTTATGCACACATTTTTATAACATTAATGAAGCAACAAGTACTACCTGCAGAGAGAGCAGTATGTGTTGAGATGACCTGTCTTTTCTGGTTGTATTCACTATGGATCCCACCATGAGCATAATGCAGCACGTTCTACCATTTTTTCCTTCACACGAAACCTGGAACTGACTGCGCTGGTGTACTAGGCCATTTGAATACATGCTAAACGCTTTGCATGCATTTCTGAGGATGAAAAAGGCTCTGGACAGCATCTGGACATAGAACAGTTAAAAAACGCTTCTAAACGCAAATGCTTATAAACACGGTTAACCGTGTTTACAAGCATTTACACTCATTTACAAGCATTTGGCGTTTGAAACGCCAGTAAAATCTACTCCTGAATGCAAGTTTGGTGCTTTCAAAAAAACAAATGTAAACTCAACTGCCTGAAAACGACTATGTGTACATGGACACATAGGAAAAAACATTAGGGAGAGCTCAGGGGCTGCTGAAAAAAAAACGCTTAACAGCTCCTGAACATCAGTTTAGGAGCTGCAGTGTACATGAGCCCTAAGAAATCAGGAGGATGAGGTCACAGGATACCCAAAAAGATAAAAAATGCAGACATAAAATCTCTACAAACAGTTAATACAGAAAAAGGACCTTTACACCAAAAATGTGCTCTGTACTGTCAGAGCAGCATTAGGGCAGCATATGTACTCCTTCAGACTGCCTTTAATATCACTGTAATCATACCAATAATGGTAAGTCTTCAAGTATAAATATTACACAAGCCAACTATCTGGGAAATCGCACCACTGTAGAAATATGGTGTCAATGCTACAGAATATATATTACCTTTATGATTTATATATACATACTGTACAAAGTGTATTAATATTTAAATTCCTCATTGTTGCTAGGTAAGACAGTGGTTCTTAACTGGGAGCAATGGGAGCCTCTTTCAAGGTGGCCGCACTTAAACATTTATCAGGTGATCCATGGATGGAGAGGATGGGGGGGGTAATCACAAAAGAACAAAATATATTATACTGCAAACACTATCTTATTTATTTGGTGTTGTGAAAGAAGCTGATAAACTTATATTGCAAGAACCACTCATCAAGCTACAGAGACGTCCAAGCCCAAGCAAGTTTGAAAAAGAACAATTTTGGGTGAACTGTGCAATCACTTAAAAAATAATCCAAAACTTTGAAAGAAGAAAAATACATTTATTCCTGGTACTCCCCATATCATACATGCCAAATTCAGGTTTCAACTGAGTTACTTGTGAACATAAATATACAACTCCATAAACATGGCGAACAGAGGTAATCTTTGCTTCTCCCTCACTGCACTAAAACCTTCATTGTAACTTGCACCTGTTCCTCAAGCCCATGGACCACATTAATCATCTTCTAGATATGTCAAGAGTCCAATTTACTTGGGTATACACTACCAAAATGATTTCACATTTACATATTTGCAAGCCAGCTAATAGTACCGGAATAGGTGGGCCACAGGAGAAAAACAAGATTGGAAGCTTACCATGGGAGAAAAAGGTTGAGAAACACTGATAGTAATAGACAATATCCTGCATTGGTAACTGGCTACTTACTGCAAATGATGTAACATAAAAGAAAAAACAACAAAGTGAAGAAATAAAGTAAGGAAAACAATTGTACTCACATTCTTTGTAATAAGAGGCAACAACATTTTAAAACATTTTCAGGTAGCAGATTTTTTAGAAAGCTAGAAGAAAGTACACCTATTTTTACTCACGCTATTGTTTTTAATTAAATGCAGTCTGTGCTCCTTTGTGGTTGAAGCATAAGAACAGGGCATTTGAAATGTAATTTGCAGTGTAATTGCAATTTTCATATGGGATAAATCTCACTGTGCAATGTTATTCTTTCAGAAAAGCAATGGAAGAATGTGCTAATTCCTGGTAAAAGAGAGTTTCAACAAAAGCCTTTATATTGTTGTTGTAATGCATGTGGCTGTTTTAGAAAAGGAAAATTGAGATGCTTTTCAGCCATACAAATATAGGTACTCAAGCAAAATGCCTACACAAAGAACTGAGAAATCAATCTTGAAATGTCACAAGTGATAAACTTAGAATGTGAAATAACATTTGCTGAAGATTTTCAGCAGGCCAAAATTAATTATAAAGATCATATAAAGCATTTAAGTAATGTTGGCCTAATCAGGCACTAAAATCTTGTGTTGTAAAAACATATTTCTGTGTTTTTAAAATATTTACCCAGTGATTTTGATTAGAGATATTTTATTAAGGAATAAGTACACTTGTAAAACCTTAGCTACTTTAACAAGTGCTGGCAAAAAGCAAGTTATGTTTTACATTCTTCATTTGCTTTCCTTTGAGAACTGTAGAGGGATCTTCAAAAGTCTCATCACTTGTTTTTGCTTCCTTGTAGTCAATTGTAGTGATGGGCAAACCAGGCAGCTTTGGGAATTTTGCAAATAATGGCAATAGAACCTTACCCAATAAAGTTGAAGGAAGCCAAATCAAGGCGATCATATACCAAAGCAAAAAAAAAGAACAATTACAGCTAGAGGGTATAAATGTGTGGCAAACATGTGTGGTTGAGCAGCATCTTTGCTGCCCACCAACCACCCCCCCCTTAAGCTGCAATGGGCAGCAGAATGGAATGTTTACATGCTATTGCCATGATGCTTCACGAATGAGGCAAAATTGTCTCCAAACATAGTTATTGATGGGTCGCAACCCCATCCATCGCTGCACATCCAAGTCAATGGGGATGTGCCACAAATGCCTTGTTTTTGTGTTGCAATTGTTGGTAAAACTGGAGTTGACACAGGTGTTGAGGAGGCATCGCATCTCTTCCTCACCACCTGTCAGTAGCCTCTGGAGCCTAATCCAGAAGCAGATCAGGCTTCAGAGACAATGGAGACTTAGACACATGTCTAAATCTACTCTTAATGTGACCTGAACGGCAACACTAAAAATACACAAATTCTGAACTGTAGAGGGATCTTCAAAAGTCCCATCACTTGTTTTTACTTCCTTGTCGTCAATTGTAGTGATAGGCAACCCAGATAGCTTTGTGAATTTTGCAAATAATGACAATAGAACCATACCCAATAAAGTTTAAAGAAGTCAAATCCTGGGGATCATATACCAAAGAAAAAAAAAATCAACAGCTAGAGGGTAAAAATGTGTGGCAAACATGTGTGGTTGAGCAGCATTTTTGTGGACAAGCAACCACCCCCCTTTAAGCTGCAATAGGCAGCAGAGTTGGATGTTTACATGCCATGGCCATGATGCTTCACTAATGAGGCAAAATTGTCTCCACACATAGTTATTTATGGGTCGCAACCCCACCCATCACTGCACATCTAAGTCAATGGGGATGTGCCACAAATGCCCTGTGGTTGTAGTGCAATTGTTGGTAAAACTGGAGTAGAAACAGGTGTTGAGGAGGCATTGCATCTGTTCCTCACCACCTGTCAGTAGCCTCTGGAGCATGATCCAGAAGCAGATCAGGCTTCAGAGACAATGGAGATTTAGACACATGTATAAATCTACCCTTAATGTGACCTGAACAGCGACACTAAAATTACACAAATTCTTTAAATAACACCCTTTAGGAAATAAAATATATGTGAACCTTTACTTAAACTAAACAAATTGACAAAACAAGGACAACACAATTTATAATACTCAAACAATAGAGGCTAAACTAACTGGTAAAATTCAACAATTTTATCTCTGGACTTTGATCATAACATCTTGACATAATCATACTGTATATAAACTAGCAAATGGAATCCCTATCGTACACCACTTGGTTGTCACATCCCCCTACAACACCTCCTTCTCATTTGCCCACACATTCCTCCCCTCACTACTTCTGACAATTCCTTCCTCTTCACTCCAATTTCCTTTCACCCCACAACACTACCCACCACAACTGCTAACCCAGGTAATACAAAACCAAAGGAATAAAGTTAGCTTAGTGAGTGAAGTCAAACTGTGCTGATCTTCCAATAATGTACATGTAAAAGTCATATAATTGGGTTAATTATATGAATATTAATTTTGCTTCATCACATTCACTACGTCAAAAGAAAATGTATTTGCTTGTTATTGGGTCTGGTTGTTCCTTTTGGGTCTTTTGGGTCAATAGTGCTTTGGTATAGATGCCTTCCATATATACAGCCATTTTCTCTGTACCTATATTGCATTCAGGTTATGCATCACTGTATTTTACTGATGGGACACAATACAAGTAAATGATGAACTCTTATTTCTTAGTGACACTCTCATGGCAGTAGCACCTTTTTTGAGAGCCCTGATACAAAGGTTGGTTAAGGAAACACCTTTAACCCCCTTCATAAATATTTAAAACTTCTCCAACACTTCAGTAATTCTCCTTAGAATTGATCAAACCAGCATGCAGCCAGATAAACATTTCACCCTTGGGCCTCAAGAACAATGGTCTGGTGTCATGGAGCCCGCTAGACCTTCTACCTCCTACCAAAGTCATGTGCAAAAAAAAAAGGGAAGAACAGATGCTAGATTGGGCAAAACAATACACAGAAACAATCCAAGGTATGAAAAGTTGGGTAGAAGCCAAAGACAGATAGACCTCTATCCAGAGAATGAGTAGACAGACAAACGTGATGATCTGGCTCAGGCATGAAGCTGAAGCTTCACTTCAAAGTTCTCTAATGAGGACAGGCAAGTGCAGATGTGTACAACAAAGACATGAGCTGCAGAACTGAATAACAAACAGCAGATGGCAAAGGTTCAAGGCTGACCTTCGCACCTGGTCATTATTGCAACCTCTGTTCCTAAACCACTGGACAACTCTACACCACTCTAATTAACTTAAAGATGTGTGGTCTGAGTATAGCAAATTCAAACCATATATACAGTATGTCTATAAAACTGCATATTCCTACTGTGAAGCCCAATATATTTTGTAAACAACATTGAAAATCCTTCATTATTTGTTAAATTCTTTGCTGAAAAATAAACCCCAAACATACATTTGCATATCACAAGAAAATAAAAAAATGGATATATATCAACCTCAAAGAAGGAAACTTGACCCACTTCCAAAGTCAGACTCACATCTTTCAAAATATAGATCTAAAAGCATTAACATACTTTACGTTTTAAATATTAGCATGACCATAAATCTCATTTCCATATCAATGTCAGTCTGACTATTATAATTTCACAATCAATTCTGCACTACATACAATATGTGAACTCGAAATGTCATAATGAAATATCCAAACTTCTAGATCAAGACTCTTCTGTGTGCTAAGCAAAGCAATTATGCAAATAATCTTCTTTAGAATAGAATTGTTGGTCAGTGCAGTCAATGTAATCAATATGGCTTAATACAGAGCTGCACTTTTACATAGATAGTAATTAATAGTAAAGAAATGTCTTGCTTATTATTTCTGCTGAAAAAGGACAAAACAAATTGATCAGGCTATTTTAAAAGATTACTGTGCTTTTTACTAAGGGCTATAATTGTTAACATTTTTACTTCAAAACTGGTATAAATATAACAAAATATAATATATTACAATATAGCACCTTATGTGTGTGCAAACATTATCTAGCACTGTCTGTTCCTCATAACATCAATGCAGTTTTTACATCCTTATTTGCTCCATTCGGAGGTAGATGGAACAAAAAGGATTCTCTGAGAAAAAGATAGGTGAGGCCTACTGTATTTATTATGCCTTATGAGCCAGCCTAACTCCTTACTAACTTCTGATCTTGACTCTTGTCTTCAGTTCCTGGTGTGTACTTAGCAATACCGATGGTGTATTGAAATCCTGAAAATGTAACTACTGTTTTGGCCCCATACAGGACGGGTAGTGCTCAGCAATGTTTATATGCAAATACAGGGGCGGACTGACCATTTGGAAACTCTGGCACTGCCCGAGGGCCCGGGGTCAGTAGGGGGCCCCATGAGATGCCCCTTGTGCCTTTTTCATAGGCTTTTTAAGTTTGGGCAAGGGCACAGGGGCCCCATGATCCCCTATTGCCTGGGGGCCCCATGAGTTGTCAGTCCGCCCCTGTGCAAATTAGTTACTGAATTATACTGTAAGTTTTCAAAGTAACCTTTACACTATATCAGGCCTGCAATGTTAGTTAAAATGATGGCTCAGCTAAACTGAGAGTTTTTCATTCCTTTAAATTTTGGTCACCATTAAGCAGATTTTGTTTAAATTTTGTTGTATCAACAAAATATATTGAAAGAGTACAAAATACATGAGATAGGCACAATTAAGGTGGGTAATGGTGGTTTTTAAGGGGGTTCTGAGCTTAAAAAGCCAAAATGGGTTACAGAAACTGCTTTCAACTATCCTGGGCCTATTTTGTGCCAAAAAGGGCCCCTTCATTATTAAGTTTACTTTTTACAGAAAGTGAACACAGAGGAAGAAAAATGTAAAATAAAAAAAGTAAAGCACGCAGTAAGTAAAAAACAAATACACACCAAAATGAGAATAACACACACAGACACAAGGAACACTAAAATACATAAACTGTCCTATATATACCCCCCCAGCACAAATACAAAGAACACTTAAACTAAACTACTCTACATATACTCACCCCTCATGAAAAAACATACACAAATACAAAGCACGCTTAGGGCCCATTCACAACAGTGTATTGCATTAACTCATGTGTTTTATCATGCATCCTACTAAAAATGCAAAGGAATATGTATACTGCAGTGTGGTGCATTGCGTTGATATTCATTTTGAAGAGCACTGCAGTGTGCAGGTGTTTTAACTAGCCACAGTGCACAGATGTAAAGGATCAGTGCATTGTAGTGCATTGTGTTAAGAAAAATGCAGAATGCAGCATTTTTGGAGTGTTGTAACCCATTGAAAACAAATAGGCTTCCTAATAAAATGCATGATAACACACTTTCAACATGCTCTTATTTACATTGCTCGAATACTTTGAAAACACATCAGATGTCAATGGGGAAAAAAAATCATGGTGGATATCTATACTAATATGGATCAGATCTCAATGGGGAAAAATCTCATGCTGGATATACTGATATGGACTAGGTAATGTGTTAGGAACATAAGGATGTCCCATCAGTTGATGGAAATGAAAATTATCAACCTACAAAGGACTGAAATCAAAGACACCCTGAAAATCAAAGTGAAAAAATTATGCAGCAGGCTAGTCCATTTTGCTGAAATTTAATTGCAGCAACTCAAAATGGTACTCAGTAGTTTGTATTGCCCCCATGTGCTTGTATGCATGTCTGAAAATGTTGAAGCATTCTCCTAATGAGACGACGGTTGGTGTCCTGAGGTATTTCCTCCCAGATCTGGACCAGGGCATCACTGAGCTACTGGACAGTCTGAGGTGTAACCTGGTGGCGTCGGATGGACCAAAACATAATATCCCAGAGGTGTTCTATTGGGTCTAGGTCAGGCAAGCGTGGGAACCATTCAATGGTATCAATTCCTACATCCTCCAGGAACTGTCTGCATACTATCGCCACATGAGGCCGGGCATTATCATGCACCAGGAGGAACCCAGGACCCACTGCACCAGTGTAGGGTCTGACAATGGGTCCAAGGATTTCATTCCAAAACCTAATGGCAGTCAGGGTGCCATTGTCTAGCATGTAGAGGTCTGTGCATCCCTCCATGGATATGCCCCCCCAGACTATCACAGATCCACCACCAAAACGGTCATGTTGAATGATGTGACAGGCAGCATAATGTTCAACATGGCTTCTTCAGACCCTTTCACGTCTGTCACATGTGCCCAGGGTGAACCTGCTCTCATCTGTGTAAAGTACAGGGCACCAGTGGCGGACCTGCCAATTCTGGTGTTCAATGGCAAATGCCAATTGAGCTCTATAGTGCAGGACAGTGAGCACAGGGCCAACTAGAGGATGCCGGGCTCCCAGGCCGCCCTCATGAAGTCTGTTTCTGCTTGTTTGGTCAGAGACATTCACATCAGAGGACTGCTGGAGGTCATTTTGTAGGTCTCTGGCAGTGCTCATCCTGTTCCTCCTTGCACAAAGGAGCAGATTCCGGTCCTGCTGATGGATTAAGGACCTTCTACAGCCTGTCCAGCACTCCTAGAGTAACTGCCTGTCTCCTGGAATTCCTCCATGCTCTTGAAACTGTTCTGGGAGACACAGAAAACCTTCTGGCAATGGCACGTATTGATGTGCTATCCTGGAGGAGTTGGACTGCCTGTGCAATCTCTGTAGGGTCCAGGTATCGCTTCATACTAACAGTAGTGACACTGACCATAGCCAAATGAAAAACTAGTGAAAAACACTCAGAAAAGACGAGTAGGGAAAAAAATGTTTGTGGCCTCAACTTGTAAAACCATTCCTGTTTTGGAGGTCATTTCATTGTTGCCCATCTAGTGCACCTGTTGTTAATTTCATTAACACCAAAGCAGCTGAAACTGATTAACAACCCCCTCTGCAACTTAACTGAGTAGATTAATACCCCAGGAGTTTAATTGACTTGATGCTATACTCTGATTAAAAAGTGTTCCTTTAATTTTTTTGAGCACTGTACATTAGCTCCAGCCAATTGACAATGAATGGATGTTACGTTCAAAAATCATATTTTTTATTCTGAGTTTTCATGCCTGTTGTCTTGGCATTGCTAGAGTGCAGTAAAATGATAGAGGGAGCAAAAAAAGCTTACATTAGCCTCTATGCACAGGTTCTATTAGATGGAAAAAAGAAGAAGAATGTCACTGGTCATTTTAAGGGGGACCTAAAGCATTTCATGGTCAAAGAGAACCTATGCAGAATTCTGCCTGCCAGATGTATCACGGTAGAATAATGCAATTAGGCTTTCTATTCAGTAGCTTCAGAGGATACAGGCTTTCATAAAACCCTGTTTCCCTTGAATGCTCCTGCAATACTATATATATTTAAATTTTATATATAGTTGTAAAAATAAACCTCTAATTCAGGGTGCACCCATGACACAGGATTCACAGAGCACCCTCATTACACAGAACTCCTAGAGATCTTTGGGATTGATTTACTAAAACTGGAGAGTGCAACATCTGGTGCTGCTGTGCATGGAAACCAATCAGCTTCCAGGTTTTTTTAGTCAAATCTTAATTGAACAAGCTGAAGTTAGAAACTGATTGGCTACAATGTACAGCTGCACCAGATTTTGAGTGCTCCGGTTTTAGTAAATCAACCCCTATGTGTTTTCAAAAGAAGAACAGAGCTATCTTTTGGGATGGAAAGAAAGAATTTTCTTGCATGTTTCCCCACTAGCACAAGTATTGTGTATTTAGCATTTCTTTCAGTGAATGTAGAATTTTAATATTAAATATATTGATGGACTGATGGACTTAAAGGGCACACTTTTTGGAAAATATAAAGTTTAGGCATCATATACCTCTACATATAGATTTTTAATTCCATACCCTCAAACTTCATGGATTCCATGTGACTGTCTCAGGGTTTTAACAAAATTTTGGTGTCCTGGTGATCAGGGGTGTGTCCTGGAGCTGAGTGTTGTTGACTTGTTTCTGTACTCAGCTCTAGCGCTATGCAGACTCTGAAATGATCTTCTGCCTAACATAGTCTGTATAGGAACAGCAGCAAGAGGAGGAGAAAGAGAACAGTAAGGTAGAGACTGCAATCCCCTACTGGGAACCATTGTTCCTGCCCCCAACCAATGAAGCACTAATTTTTCTCCTCCCCACCTGGGCATTATTGTTCTCCCCCACTTCCGGATTGGTGCCATTGTTTCCCCCACTCCGTATTAGGCACTATTGTTCTCCATGGACTCTCCACTGTATACTGTTTTTCCTTCTTAACCTCAGCACAGTTGTTCCTTCCCCCTGGGCACTATAGATCCCCCATCCCTCCACTGGGCACTATCATTCCCCTTGTTTAGTATATTGTTCCTCAATCCACCATTGGACACTCTTGTTCCTCTGAACACTTCTCAGCACAATTTTTCCACCCAAACCACTGAGCATCAGTGTTGCTCCCTCACTCCTATTTGAGCATCAATGCCTGCTGACACATTTGCATCTTTTTTTCCCTCTCACTGACCACCAATATCAGGGCACTCTTTCTCCCAGGGGCACTGACACCAGACATTTGCTTCTTCCTGCTTACTACTAATTCCTGACATTTTTTTCTTCCCACTGACTTCTCCTACAACTTTAGGGCATTTTACCCCCTACTAACCGGCAATGGAAAGCACACCAATGATACATAGGGTTTGATTTACTAAAGGCAAATAAACTGTTTACTTTGAAAGAGAAGTTGCACTTTGCAGAGGAATTTGCCCCAGAGCTTGGGCAGTGTGGCGAGGTTTCACTTTGCAAAGAAAACCCAATCATGTGCAAGGAAAATAAATTAAAAAATAGGAGTTTTTCTGCATAGGATTGGATGATGGAAGCCAAAAAGCGCTTCACCTTATTCACTATACTCTGGGGCAAATTCCCTTGCCAAGTGTAAGTTCTCTTGCATTGTGAACAGTTTATTTGCCTTTAGAAAATCGACCCCCATAGTCTTTACTGCTGCACTCTGTATACTATCTTATACATTGGATATTGTATTGACTGGTACACTCTGTGTGCTCAGCTTTCAGAAACGTGCTTTTGCTTTCTTGTCTGTCTATACAAGTGCAGGTGATACTAGATAACAGAGACTATAATGTATGCCAAACAAGACAGATGTTGCTATAAATGGAAGCTGTGATCATAGTCCCAGCGCCATCATTTTCCTTCTTCTTTGTGCTAAGACTCGTGCTGACTCAATATCTACCTCGAAATCAGTAGCTTTACTGTCTATGGCTATCTCATCCTCATGGAAGAAGGTATGCATTGTCACATACTCTACTATACTTCCAGCACACATTAGAGGTTTGCCTCATTCCAGAATCCTTTAGTTTAATAGATGTTTGCACAATATTCTATAAAGGTTGGATTTTTATTTTACCTTTAAATAGTTCTTTCATGTGCTTGCATGTTTTACTTCTTTTGGCTACTCTATGCACTGTTTTACAGCTGCACATTATGCAACCAGGCCTTCATAAAGTTTATTTTGTATGCCCATACTGCATTGCATCAATTATTATTCCAGTGTGTTAGTTCTTTTTTATTGCACAAGATCTGGCCTGATCAGTAGTTGGTGGGTGAAAACAGCAGCTACGCCACCTAACTGCATCTGGATTTTAGGGAGATTTAAAGCTGAAGTTTAGTCAAGAAACTAATTTTCCTCTGTCAATCTATAATAAACAGAAAAGGTTTTTTTTTTTTAAACTAAAATGCATCAACTAAAAGCCTTATGTGTTATTTATGCATGAATGGACAATGTAAAATTAATCCTAATGCTATATTTATAAAGTAGTGAATGTGACTTTCACCAAACATTAACTGTTGGTGGACCATTCCCTATAGTTTAAAACATATGTACCAGGAAGATGCACTGGCAGTGAATATCAATTTGGCTGCTTTATAAATATGCCTTATAGAATTATTTTCATGTTATCCATTGCATATGCTGATAACACTTGGGCATTAAGGCCAAGAGGTAAATTCTGACAAAGGTTTTAGTTATTCCCAACATTTGGATAGAGTTGGGCTGTTAGGGTACAACATCACTTTCTGCAACAAAATCTAACAATGTTGATGCTGAAACCTTAAAGGATAAGTTCACCTTTCGTAACATGTTACACCTATATTCAGGGTGTAACATGTAACATGTTATTGTATGATTGGCCCCCGGAGCCCCCCCTGATCCCCCACTGCGATAGCTAGTGGGGGATCTTCTCCTCCCACTAGCTGTCACAATTAAAAAAACCGCGGTCAAGCGGGGCTCAGCCCACCCAGCCACAGCATTCATTCACAGAGTTCTGTGAATGGGAAACTACAAGTCCCAACAGCCTTTGCTGTTGATGGCCTGCAGTTCCCAATGAACTATCGCAAAGCTCTTGAGTGCTGTTGAAATTCATTGATTTATCCTGTCAGTGTAAAACTGCCTGCCTGTCAATGTACAGCAGACAGATTACATTGACAGTCTGCAGGAGACCAGCATGGCACCAGAAATCTGCTGAACACTGGAGCACTGTTTTCCAGGCTCCTAAAACAAAAATAGTAAATACACTTTTTTTTACCTGCAAAAAAAATGTGCATGTATTGTTTTTGTTAAAAATTTAACTTATCCTTTAAAAAAGGAGCAGCAAGGAGTGCGCATGCGCGGCCGGCGGGAAGAACATGTCCCGCTGAGGCTCCGTCTCCCAGTCGGGTGACAGTGCCTGGAAGCAGCGGGTCCCGGCCCGCAATACACAAGGAGGGGACCCGGTCCCCGTGGCAATCCTCCCAGGGTCTGATCCTCCCTGGTCTGAGGCGGATCCTCTGCGGCAAGTCGGAGAAATCCGACAAGGAACTCCGTCCCTGCAGTGAGCCGTCTATAGGCCCGCCCACCGCTGCCCACGCTACACGGAGGCAGAGGAGAGAGAGCAGGGGGGGCTGAGATCAGAATAACAGCCCCCCCCCCATTAAAAGCTGCAATATGGTCAAAGGGGCACCCCGGCACCAGGTCCCCCCATCCACCAAAACCATCAAGGAGGCCCTGGCAAAGGCCTCCACAAAGATGGCCACCGCCCCAGCACGTGGAAGCAATCAAACAGCAGGGGCATATGCAGCCCTGCAGGATCCGCAGCCCAGCCATCCCTGCACATCTGAGGGTGAGTCTGACACTGAAACAGATGCCCCTGCACAAGCCCTGACGTCTGACCTTACAACCCCTGACCTGTTAACCCGCTTTGAACAAATGCTACACAAAGCTTTGAAGCAAACCTCAGACCGCATCACTGCCACGCTGTCTAGGGAAATCCGTGAGCTAGGACAACGCACTGCGGACCTAGAACAGAGGGTGGATGGTCTTGACGCCTCACTTCAGACGCATATGGATGACCTTGCTCTCCTGCGTGACGAAAACGCTACATTATTAACACGACTAGAGGACTTTGAAAACCGAGCACGGCGCTCAAATCTACGTATCTGTGGCCTTCCGGAAACGATCGTTGATGTTCAATCAACGATAACAGCTCTGTTCCAAGAGCTTGCCCCAGGTATCCCAATCGATAGATTGGAATTGGACAGAGTTCACAGGGCGTTAGCACCACGACGCACTGACGGTCCGCCACGTGACATTATAGCCAAGCTTCACTTTTTCCGTACCAAGGAGCAACTTCTAAAAGCTGCCCGTAACGCAGAATCTCTACAGTTCCAAGGTCATACCTACCAATTATTCCAGGATCTATGCCCCACAACCATCGCCAAGCGCAGGGCTATGAAACCCCACCTACAGGTACTTCAACAACATGCAATACAATATAGGTGGAGCTTCCCTTTTGCAGTGCGATTCCGACACCAGTCTCGGGATTACACCTGCAAGACTCCGGAGGACCTTTTAGACACCCTGCGGACCCTGCAACTACATCCCCCAGCGACGCCATCAGAGAGCACCAAGCGGAGGTCCACATCCAGCTCGCCGCGGAAGTCCTTCCCCGCGCGTACAACTGATGGTCAATTCAACTTCCACAAGAGAGGGCGTTTTTCGTCTCCAGGCCTATCCTCACAAGATACCATGGACTGAACTGTGTCCCACGTTTATCCTTCTTTTTCCCCCCTATTTTTTCCGCACACACCATACGATATATTCTTTTGGTTATCATTATCATCACGGTTAACACCGTTAATATTCTCTCTCCCTCTACCCATTAAATCTTGGATTGCCCCACAACATGGGGATTGTTCTGCGCCCCCCCCCCTGGGTTCCATATTAGTTTATATCTGGGAGCCTAGGCTTTGACGGCATGCAATGTCGTACCCCGGCACCCATGAGGTTTCACTTGCACTATTAGTGCCGTCTGAGTCTGGGATGCCCTGATTTTTTCGAATGTCTTTTTTTTAATATACCTGTTTTTTCTACCGGGACCTTGCCATCATTTAGTAATTACATTGCTGTCATCCTTACGGTCCGCGTACCTGCACACTCCACCTTAGCCCCTGTGTTATTGGTTATTTAATAACACTTGGGCTGCTATTGCTCCCTAGATCACCCTGATCCAGAGTGTCCTTGGGAGCCCACCTTTTTTAGGCCTTAAATGGCCTCCTACACCCCTTCTTTCCTATTACCTCTCTCCTACCGTACCCCTCTTCCCTCCCTCCAACATGACTCCATGACCTTGCACAACATACTCCGCAACAATCTTATCCCCCGCAGTAATCGTCAGGCTCCACCCTGGGCGGTGATGCCATGCTATCCAAACCACTATGCACTTTCCCCATGGGCTCGTTAAATGTCCTTACCCTGAATGTTCAGGGCCTCAATATCCCGTAGAAACGTAATAAGGCTTTCCAAACCTTCGTTACACTTAAAGCCCACGTGGTCTGTCTTCAGGAAACGCACTTTACTACCAACTCCACTCCTAAGTTTTTTGGTCCTCGATATCCTCAGGTCTATACAGCCTCTGCCACCGCCAAACGTAGGGGGGTACTGATTGCCTTCCATCGCACAACACCTTTCACGCCATGCACCGAAATCAAAGACCCAGAGGGTCGTTACCTCCTGTTAGTAGGGCAACTCCTTGACGTAGATGTCACCATTGTTGCATACTATGCCCCAAACCAAGACCCTTTACCTTTCCTTTCACACATACTCTCGGTTATAGATCACCATAAACGCGGAACTTTAATTGTTGGCGGAGACTCTAACAGTGTAATATATCCCTTTCTCGACAAATCTCCTCAACCATCTCCTATCCCTGCTTCTAAACAAACCTTCCAATCCATACTACAATGTTATTCTTTGATAGACTCATGGTGAGAACTCAACCCGACCAAACGCCAATACACCTTCTATTCTCACCCCCATCGGTAATTCTCTAGGATAGATCATATTTTCGTCACCACTGCCTCTTCCCCGCGGCTTTTGACTTCTGAAATAATTCCCATCCCCTGGTCTGACCATTGCGCCGTGTTCATATCTATGGCTTCGTTGGCCCCATCCCCCGCTGAATCCTCTTGGATCATTAATGATAACTTGCTTGCAAACCCAGCTCACTGTCTAGAAATAGAAGCAGCCCTTAAAGACTATTTTTCTCTTAATCAGTCACCTGATATTTCCCCTCTCCTGGTATGGGAAGCGCACAAACTGGTATTGCGAGGGTTTTGCATTAGCAAAGCATCCTTCTTAAATAAAACCAAAAGGCAACAACGTCTCCTACTGGAGCAAACCTATGATCGTTCTCATCAAGCCTTCCAGGCGGCTCCTACGCCTGCCAACCGTGAAGCCCTGGAGCGATCTAGATTGGCCCTAGATCTCTTTCTCACAGACCAAGCGGAACTCTCACTCCGTAGATCTAGGCATAAATACTATACTAGGGCAAATAAACCCAACACATTCCTGGCTCTCTCACTTCGCAGGCTCGACCAGCTCACTAAACCTATCAGGATACGCACCTCCTCTGGCAACCTCACTAGTAACCCGGAACACATTTTACGGACGTTCCATAAACACTTGTCACAGCTTTACTCCTCTTCCACACCTTTCGACCCCGCACAAGCTGATACCCTTTTAACTTCCATTTCTTTCCCGAAACTCTCAGAGTGCCAGTTGGCGGCACTTGAACGACCCATCTCCCCAGCCGAAACCTTAGACGCTATTAAAAGTCTAAAGCTACGTAAACGCCCAGGGCCAGATGGCTTCTCAGCCACTTACTATAAAAAATTTGCTCATCTCCTCACACCTATCCTCACTAATGCTTTTAACGCTTTACTATCTGGCCATATCTTCAATCATGAAACAGTGCAAGCGAACATTTCAATGATCCCAAAGCCGAATTCTGATGACACGCAGTGGTCCAATTATAGGCCAATCTCTCTCCTTAACATTGACATCAAACTGCTAGCAAAAGTTCTTTCTTCACGTCTTAACCTGTATATTGGCTCTCTAATTCATAATGACCAAGTGGGCTTTATCCCAACTAGACAAGCGGGAGATAACATCAGACGTGCATCCCTTTTGGCAAACTTAGCAAGATCTCGTAATATTCCCGCATATTTCCTGTCCCTAGATATCCGGAAAGCATTTGATACAGTGTCATGGCCATACCTCGATTATATTTTGCATCGGTGGGGTTTTGGCCCACACTTTTTAACCTGGATCTTCTCGCTGTATCGAGAGCCTTCGGCCAGAATTAGGTATCTGGGGCACAGGTCAGCTCAATTCCCGATCTCCAGAGGCACAAGACAGGGCTGCCCTCTGTCCCCCTTGCTCTTTGCTCTGGCTATAGAGCCCCTAGCCCTCTTAATTAGAGCTAACCCGGATGTCAGGGGACTCGAGATAGGGGGCACACACCATAAGTTATGTCTCTTTGCGGATGACGTCTTGCTCTTTCTCACGTCTCCCTTGACTTCCTCTCCCTCCCTACTCCGGCTTCTCGAGGCGTTTGGCTCGCTTTCTGGTCTAATAATAAACCCGAATAAATCTACAGCACTCAACATTTCTCTCCCCCCTATAGAGTTGACGCATCTGAAACAGATTTTACCATTCCCTTGGTCACAGTGTCATATCCCTTTCTTGGGAATCAAACTGACTCCTAAGTTGTCAGACCTTTACGCAGCTAACTATCTTCCGATGCTAAACCATCTTTCTGCTCTTCTGTCCAAATGGTCTTCCCTCCCCCTCGCATGGCTAGGCAGAATAGCAGTTATCAAGATGTCAATCCTCCCAAAAATTCTATATCTGTTTAGAGTCCTTCCAGTCCCAGTCCCCCCTCATTACCTCCGCACACTACAGCGTCGCATCTTTTCCTATGTATGGGGCAACACTCGCCCTCGTATACCCCGCTCCACCCTATACCGCCCTAAACTCGATGGAGGTCTAGGCCTACCTGACATTGGCAAATAGACCGCCGCTCTATAACCAACCACATCACCTCTCACTTTTTATCCTTATGGGATAAACTGAAAACCCGTTATCTCCACCAATCACTACATAATCCTATGCTCTCGTTTCTACGAAACCCAGCTTTTCCCCCGGCATGGCAGACACCCCGTTTATTCAAAGCCTGGTCCTCTGCTAATTTGCTCCGTACGCATCATTTCCTACAGAGGAATAAGTTTAAATCCTTTGCCTCGCTGCGGGAAACGCATGGCCTCCCGGCCTCCGAGATATTTAGATACTTGCAGCTACAACACTTTTACGCCCCCTACGCTACAATAACCAATCGGCCAGACACCATGTCTCTCTTTGAACGAGCGTGTTGCAAAGACCCTCATAGACGTGGGCTTATCTCCTGCTTATACTCACTTTTCGCCACTTCGACCACCACGTCCCCCCCTCTATATACCCATAAATGGGAAGTGGATCTAGGTAAGAAATTCGACCCGTCTGATTGGGACCACATTTGGGCCAACACAAAATCGTCTTCGCAGAATGTTGTAGCATTGGAAACGAATTATAAAGTTTTAACCCGCTGGTACTTGGTCCCAGCGAGAATCGCAAAATTTACCCCTAATTACTCGCCCAATTGTTTCAGAGGCTGTACGGATCTGGGAACACATTACCATATATGGTGGGACTGTCCTGTAGCCCGAACCTTTTGGGATGAAATTTTCACCATGATATCTACATTTAGCACTATCACTATACGGCCCGACCCAACAACAGCCCTACTCAATCAATGCCCTCCTGGCATCTCCAACTCGCAATTCAAGCTCCTTATGCAAGTCACGACAGCGGCTAAACAGGTTATAGCGAAGTCTTGGAAATCCCCTACCCTAAGTGTCGCGGCCGTCAAAACCAGAATAACACAAGCCATGATACACGCAAAAGTGGAAGCCACAGTTCTTGACACAATCCCTAAATTCCTGCGCATATGGAGCCCTTGGGTAGAGCGCTTCCTCCCGTCCAACTTTGACGAATCACTACTTCTCCCTTGAGTTCTGTACTGTACGCCAAGGATATGGTCAATAGCCCTTCGTGCGTAGCGCCTGTTGTAAACTTGATGAATGTTCATGCAGTCATGGTTGTTGTTCTTCTTCCCCTTCCCCCCCCCTTCCGCCCCTGTCTGACCCCCTCAAAACTTCCCCCTATTTCTTTAATGCACTTGGGAGACATTGCTATGCTTGGCTGACACCATATTGTGATCTGTTGTTGATTTTTATTTACCTGTTTCCGTTGGAAATGTATAGGCATTAATGCCTTGACCCTCATTTATTTTATTATGTCCTACTGTCACTTTAATGCCTAGTATACATTAACGATGTCTCCTTGTTTGTGTCATTCCTGTTTATTGTTAATAAAATTGTTTGAACAAGAAAAGGAGCAGCAATACAAATAATAATGAAGTATTAAGTATAATAGTTCAGTGAAATATGCATCTTCAGAACTCTTCATTGAGTGCATTTTAGGAAAAATATTTGGATTTTTTTTAAAAATCCATTTTAGAAAAACACTGACAACAATGTGAGGGTGAAAGCACCAGTGAAACAGAACTGTGATGTTTCTAGATATTCTGCATTATGTTTTTGGAATACTCAGCAAATCAGCAAATTGTTCGTTATAAAAAGTATGCCACGCTTAAAAAATGAAGTGCTCACCAAGGTCCCATTTCTGCCTATATTATGAAGGTCCTTACTAAGGTAATTCTTTGCACTGCTATTCCATAAATCAAAAGGACATTATTATTTATAGTTAAAAGTATTTTGTCTGTACAAATACTTCATTTGGTGATGCTCGAAATCACAAATGCTTTAGTTAAAAAGGGATTAAAAAAAGCACGTTATGCTGCCCATAGATTTTTTTTGATCAGCTAGTAGTAAAAAGTATTTAGTCTGTACAAAAACTTCATTTTGCAATGCTCAGTCACAAATACTTTAGTTAAAAAGGAAAAAAAAGCACATGTTAAGCTGCCCGTAGATTATTTTGTTGTTGTTTTCGATCAGCCAGCGGGCTGATTGAAAAAAAAGGAAAGGGTTCCCCTATCCACACAATCAAGGTGGATGGAGGAATCCTTCCTGCCAGGCCAATGTATTCTGACAGAGTGGACAGAGTGGGCTGATCTTCAATAATTTACCAACATTCTGTTCTACAGAAGTAACATGTTAAATCGATTTCTGTAGAGTAGGAATGGCCATAGATGAATAAAAAAATTGTCCAGTCCCTGCTTAATCAGCAGAATGTCGATCTATAGCCAGCTTTAGTTGATCCACTATTGGTCTGCCTAAAAGTGTATTTCAATTATAGGTGGAATGTAGTAGAGTTGATCCCCATTTGATGCTTAGATCTCTTGAAAATCTTCATGCCATTGTTCTTAGTTCTATTCCTGTCAACCTTGAGATGTAAAGTGATGTTCCTACTTTTACAATCTCCTGAAAATAAATGAACGAACTAAGAAAGATCATAGGACAACCCCATAATTACTGCAGCAGATGTGCAAACATGGAAAGTCAACTGCAGAGGTCTTCACACAAGTTTCCAAGCAATATAAGAAGCTACTAAACAGCTTAGCACTGCCATCATCTACCAAAATGAGGACATCATCTACCCTGTGTTTTTTGCAGCATCAGTCTCATTTTCATTAATCATTCACATGCTCACTGTACCAGTGGTAATCCCTTGGTTGAAGTTATGTGCTATTTATCAGCACATTCCACTTAAGGTGTAATTATAATAATTCTATTGATATATGTAGAGTAATATACTGTATGTTGGTTAGGTATAAGGGTAGTAGAGTAATAGTAATGAAGGGAGTAAATGTAAGAAAGAAATAGCGGCTAAAAATGCTGGTAATGCTTTAGCTTTAAGGGTGCCCTCTGAAGACTGATTCATGTTCCGATTGTTTTTTCAGGGGGCATTTGACATGTGGTGAGGAGGCAATATATTGCCTCCTTCCTGACTGATATACCCTACACAAAATTCACAAGAACATATCAGACCCTCCAGGAAGATCAATTATATCAGGCTGTGGTTCTCTGGTGGACAATATTAGTCGTTTTGTAGAAGAAAAACTGAAATCTTTTGTTACTAATCTTCCATCTTATGTCAGAGATATCATCCCTTTGTTACAAAACTTGGAGGGAACCCACCTTTCTAAAGAAGCCATTTTGGTACCCACCGATGTCGAAGCACTGTACAGTTCCATCCCTCATGAAAAGGGACTTTCCATTATTAAACATATATTGTCTCAGTCACATAAGCAAGATCAAAAATTGAATGAATTTATTGTTCTGGCTTTGAAATACATTTTAACTTACAATGTTTTTATTTTTGAGGGTTCCCACTTCCTCCAGGTGCAGGGCGTGGCCATGGGGACATGTTGCGCCCTGTCCTTTGCCAATTTGTACCTGTGGGAGTGGGAACATACATTTTTGGTGAACGAGGAGTGGGGGGTCATTGACCAATCACATCACTATGTGGTACTGCTACATAGATGATACCTTTCTTATCAGGGAGGGACCCCCAGACCTACACCTACGCTGTGTCAAAGCCATGAACAATAATACTTTCAATCTCAAATTCACAATGATTTATGACTACTTTTTTAGACATCACAATCAATAAAGATTCAAAAGGAAATCTTACAAGCAATCTTTACCGGAAAGCCACAGCAGGTAACACAATCCTCAATGCTCAGAGTTCACACCCTCGGTCCCCTATTTCATCAATTCCATACAGGCGGTATTTGCGTATTAGACACAAATGTTCAGACGAAAGTGATTTCTTAGTACAAGCAGCCAAATTGAAAGAAAGACTACTCCAAAGGGGCTACACCCCTACATGTCTCAATAAAGCTTTTAGAAAAGCCAGAGTGCAATCCAGACAGGATCTCCTGTTTTCCAAGAAATCTTCCCCCCAAAAACCAAGAGGTGTCAGCATTACTATGAGATATACTAAACAGCACCAACAGATTAGAAAAATCTTTCAGAGATACTGGCATCTCTTGCAATTAGATCCGTCACTTAGTCCCCATATTTCTGGGAATCCTACCTACCATAAAGTGAAATCACTGAAAGACTATATGGTACATAGTGATTTTTGTAGGTTGCACTAAAAAAGAACCCTGTAAAAATTTGGGCACCTTTAGATGCGGGGGTTGCCCTTACTGTCAATACATGAATACTGATAGCAATACCATTCTACCAAATGGGGATATATATAGGCCCCAGACACTTGTAAGACTACAGGAAAAGTCTATCTTTTAAACTGTGACTGTGATGGTTTCTACATTGGAAAAACAAAACTTAAATTCTGAAAAATGAGCTGTACTGTCTACTTTAATAATTGGTTTGTATGTATGTTTCTCTTTGCCACCACCATATGTCACCATGGTGTGATCCAGGGACTATAAGCTGAGGAGTCTTTTGTCTTGGGGGATGCACCTCCCCTGGTTGTTTTTTCTCCACTCGGCGCATGACCCACGACGGACCCTCTTCATTTCCCAACAGTCCTTGAGAGGAAGTGGAGGGTCATGCCATCCACTTCCCTCCACTCTGGACTAATCCATCTTGCCCTGTTACTGGCATTACCAGTCTACTGGAATTGTGTGTTAGGTGCCTTAGGGGCAGGGTGGTGCTGCACGTGGACACTTCGGGGGGTCGCCATGACAGCGGAACTGCACATGCGCATGTAGCAATTGTACGTACAAATATGGATGCGAACCTCCATTTTGGTAAGGATCCTCCATCTTGCCATTCTCACTCCAAAATCAGTCCCCCTCCCTTTCTGTTGAGTGACATGTGGTCTGTGTGTGTGCTGAGTTCAGGAGTGCACAGGGCATGGCTGGATACCCTTGATGGTTGTAAACCCAATTAGCTGATGCCAGGGTGTCTGCCCCACTCTTGCTCTGAAGCTGATCGTAAAACAAATAAACCCGTCAGTCACTGGACTTCAAAAGCATTCCGGAATAGCAGTAAAACATATATCCCATGTGAAAACACTTTTTTATACAATTTCGTAATTTCTCGTAGGTAATACATACAATGAAACAAGACATATATTCAGAGAGGTCATTTTAATACAAGTCACCTGATACCTTACACCCCTAGATTATGTCTACCTGAGAGCAGAAAGCGATATCTCCTTAACTGTCACAGGCAGATATGTCATATGTGACGTTCAGAATATCATTCTGCATATTATCCTGCCAGTGGATAGGATGCTACATGTACCTAGGGAAGGTTATTGACCATGATATAAACTGGGAGGGATTTGGTCATAGCCTGAGTTCCCCACCTAAAACACCCCTCCCCAAATGAGGCGATTGGTTCTCTGCTTTAGGGAGACACCCTGCTGGGTTCCTAGAAAAAGGCTGTTATGCTTGGAGAAGTAAGATGAAGAGATCTCCCTTTTAACATCAGGAACCAACTTTGGGAGAAAAGGCACCCTTTTGTTCGGACACTTGATCTGCTTAAACCAGGACCTCTGCAAGTATTTTAACTCTCTAAACTTCTTTCTGTTATCTCTCTGCTGTGTTATTGCTCTCTGTATTTATATATATATATATATTGGCTACATCTTTTCCTGTAAATATTTTAATTGCACCATTTTGACCTTTTTATTAATAAATCCTATTATCTGTAAAGTGTTGAACTGTTTCTAAAGCTCTTTAATGCAAACTAAGAATCCCTGTCTCTGAAGAGCGCTACTGTGTGCTTTAAACTTCTGCATACATCTGCCTGTGGTGACAGTGTATATACAGATGCTTATTCAAACATCATAGTGTTACTGCTAAGATTGGCGAGTTTCCTCCTACTCTGTACAAAAAGGTGGTGGTGGCAGTGTGAAGGGCTAATTGCGTAATTAACCTGACTCAGTAACAATCTCTCTCAGGCTGTGGCACATAGGTTGTGGTCCAGTGAGCTGGAAAATCTTTGCGCAGGGCGCAGCTGAGCATGACATTGTTATGCACGTGACAACGTGGTTTTAGATTGGCTAGTCCTTCGGTCACAAGTTGGTGAGAAGGGCTGGGGGTCTGATGCCGCGACCGTCACAGCGCAGTCCATGGAACACACTGCGCATGCACGGGCATTCTGACGTCATATTTATATCTTGATCCATGCAGTACACAGCAGACCTTCTGATGCACAGGTTTCCACACTATGATGAGCTTGTCTCATGAGATTTATTTGGGGATCTAGGTAAGAAAGGGCTACTCTCCCACCTTTTCCTTGTTGTACATCTTGAACAACTAATCTGTTTGGGAGGATCTGATGGGGTAGTAAAAAAGCCTCCTGCTGTATTTGATTTGTCTTTATGCGGTGTACCGCTGACACTTTGCATTGGGTTACAATCCATATCCACTGCTTTTATAAGAAGATATTTGTTTTAGCAACAATAAATCCCTATATATACCTATACCCATATATGTAGTCTATTCAATATCTTGCCTAGATTCTGACAGGACTTGAACTGTCTGGACAATATTAAGTGCAGTGAGCCCGTGGCTACTGTGGTGCTTATATACTCATATACATACTGTATATATGTATATGTCTTCACCATTGAAAGCTTTCTGTATTGATATGCCATTTCATTTTAGTAAACCCACTCCACATGTAACAAATTTTGTTATTTTTTAATTTTTCTGGATTATTATATGACATTGATTTGTCGGACAATTTGTACCTTTAGCTACAGTGTAGTCAATGTTTATATTTTGTTTTTATAGACCAATTTTAGGCTTTTCAGCCACCCAAGTGGTTCCACTGTCCTTATTACAGTGATCCCTGTGAGAAATTTACCTTGGGGGTTGGTCCCTCTCCCTCCCTCCTGAGCCTATTTTCCATCTAGCCTTGGTACATCGAGGTGCCGATGGTGAGCACATCAAGAGAAGACTATTCTCTGTTTTTTCTCTACAATTATGGCAAGTTAAATTACGAAAAAAAATTGGATGGTATGTCGGATATATTATATATATATATATTGACTGTATAATCTTTAGTGATGCTACTGCTAATCCTTACTCCTGTCCACTATATTCTGTAGAATGTTTCTTGGCCATCCTTCCTCTTCAGCTCACCCCTGAAGAAAGACTTTGTTCTGAAATGCATCAGGTCTTTTCAGCTGAAGTTCACTCGTCCTTCGCTTTCTTCTGGTTTAGAGGAGATTCTCAGCCAACAGCAAGTTTACAGACATTCTCACCATTTCCTTCTATGTATGATTTTAACATTTATGTAATGTGTCAAATTATGATGTTTCACAACAAATTTGTAATAAAATTATTTACATGTTACCATTTGTTTTGAGTTGCCTTAATAGTCCCAGTACAAATCGTCGGGGAACATATATTTGGGTACTTAGCCTTTGGGATGTTGGCAACTAGAGAGTGAACCCTGTGCTGGATCCACATATCCTGACTGATATAACCCTTTAAATGCCACACTACTGAACTGCAATTGTATGCGTTTCAGGGGGTGGAGGTGTGGTACATATGTAGATATGCATTGGTCTTGTTCAGCAGTAATGCTTGACGAATACACAATGCTTTTGCAGCAAGCACAAAGCACACCATCAGAGCTGTGATTCAGGTACAGCTGTGAGCAGGTGGGTGGGTGGCATAAAACCACGACTCAGCCACCTTCTTTCTCCAATCATCTACTCATGTGAATAAGGCCTAACTGATTTTTTTTTTTTTGACATGTGAAACTTGTGAACAAATCCAGCAACAAAATGGAAAGAGAGTGCGTAGAGTTTTATGAATAAAACAAGAAGTCATTTTGCATAATTTGTTACCAGCATTTGGCTCCCTTTAGTCTACTTAAAGACCAACTCCAGGATATCAGCAACACTCCTCCTACCCCTCCCTCCCATTCTTTTTAACTAACCACTGGTATGAAAAAGAAAATTAGTGATACTCCCATTTTACTTTACTTAATTGCAGCCATGGTCACATGATGATCCTTCCCTCTGCTTCTATTTTACTTCCTGGGGTCCTTCTGGTGTTCACTGCCTGCTTGATGTGTACACCTTCTTTTGATGGGGCAATATTTCCAGTGACTGGGTCCTCTCTCATAGGCTCTAGAGGCAGGAGAACTCATGGGGGGTGGTGGGGAGACCAGAAGATAACAAGTGGGGCAGAATGTCTGGTTCCAAGGGCAGGAAAATAACTTTGCTCATAGACAAAGCTGTGACTCCATTACACTGTTGGGTGGCCTAGTAAGAGATGTTTGGAATCAAGACTTAAGCTAGCCATAGATGGATCAAAATTCTGCCAATTCAGTAGAGACTGACCAAGTTTTGATCTATGTGTGACTGTTTCTGTCCAATAGCACAGTGGCTAACTGGTTAGCACTTCCACCTGGCAGTACTAGGGTCATTGGTTCAAATCCCAACCATGGCACCACCTGCCTGGAGTTTACATGTTCTCCCTGTACCTGCGTGGGTTTCCTCCCACATTCCAAAGACATGCTGATAGGTTAATTGGATCCTGTCTAAATTGGCCCTAGTATGTGTATGTATGAATGTAAGTTAGGGACTTTATATTGTATGCCCCTTCAGGGTTAGTAACTGATGTGAATGTACAAAATATATGTAAAGTGCTGCGTAAATTGATGGCGCTATATAAGTGCCTGTAATAAATAAATAATGCAATAAATAAACAGAAGTTAGACATTAGTTATGTTGACTGGGCATGTTGTAAAAAATTTTTTGATCAGTTGGCTGCAGCCAATTTGCTGTTGCTCCTGATCTTTGTATTCTGACAGTGGAGACTCCCACTGTCAGAATACAATGTCTTAGCTGGGAGGATTCCTCCATCCAACTCGCTTGTGTGGATGGAGGAACACATGTGGCTGGTGGATTGAAAAAAACAAACAAAAAAGTAGTCATCTATGGCCATCTTTAGGTTTAAGGTAAATGATGCAGGATGCACTTTTTACATTTTATTTTTTCCTGAAGTTGGGCTTTAAGCATAGATTGGAATAGTTGAGCAGCTGAGCTTTTTTTGTGGAATGCAATTCACATTTTATCTCAAAAACACTAGTGTTAATCTGTAATAATCAAATGATATGATTATTAACAAAAGAAGTGAAGCCTGTACAAAAAACTACTTATATGCATGTGCCACAGCAGCACAAACACTTAAAATTAGATTGTTAGCAACTGGCAGACCATTGGACTGGTATGAATTTTAACAAAGGACAGTAAGCCAGAATTTATTCACATATCCATATAACTTAGAAGTTACTCAGAGGGGTGTCTGATTGCTGGATTGTTCCCTAGCATAAAATATAATTTAATGATTTCTCAAAAACCAAGGTCAAAAGACTCAAACCACACCCAAAAAAGCGTATGAAAGGTACCAGGGGCATTTCATGGGGCCCCCTGCTGACTCTGGGCCCTCGGGCAGTGCCCAAGAGCCCGAATGGTCAGTCCGCCCCTGGTTCTAAATCATTACTAGTCTGTTATAACAAACCTATACTTTGTCTATACTAGATGTATGCCTTTTTTAGATAAAACACACAATCACTTTTTTTTTTGGCATTTACCCAGGTTCCTGGTATTCATCTAAAATATGAGAAAATATATTTCCTAGGATTAAACTCTCACCACACAACGTGTTAACATTGTAAACAAAGGGCAGATGTATGCAACTTGGAATAAAAACAGTAGGTTTAGAATATTAGTCTGCCATCTTAACTAAACTAAAAGTTCTGGATGTACAATTAGACTAGAGGCATTAACATTCTTTGATTCTTTACCCATTATCCTACAAAGAGGAATAAAACCCTACTTTCTTGAATTTGGGGTGGAGGGAAAACATGCAAATGCCATCTGATTTAAAATAATTCTACTATGCCTAAATCTGAACTCCAGCCTTACCTTTATTCTTTCACAGCTGTACAGGCTTGTCACCTGCTCTAAAAATGCTTACTCTGATATTATTGCACTGATCTTTACTTTAGAAGACGCAACAAGTCACATAGAGCCCACCTCTTTTCCTGGCTAGAGGATATCCAACATCATCTAACGCTTTCCTTTCCAGATGAACTGCCCCTGGCTAACCCTTTTTATTCAATAGATTTTTTCAATCATGGAAGCTCAGCACCACCATTATGTAGGTAGTCTGCATGCAAATGCATTCTGCTTAGGAATGCACACTCCTCCAGAATGCCCATAAAGACATTATGATATTTTCATAACTTCTCTCAGGAGCCATCTCACTGCTTCCTCCAGAGGTGAGGGCTCTTGAGAAGAATACTGCGGCAGGGTGCTATGATGGTTTTAGTAAGCTAAGTCACCAATTATGAAGCTGCCTGTATTGCCTGGGGAATCACAAAGACACGGTGATGACATCACTGGGTCTAAAATGAGGTATCTAATGAAAAGAGAAAATTTTGATTTAAGAAATGTATTAGTATATGATGATTAAGCTTCAGCTTTAACCCTGAATCAGAAATGACATTAAAAAACAACCATTCAAATGCAGTGTCTATGTTACATCTACAAGACTTTACCAATTGATATTCTGTGTTCTTTTGTTGCCATCTCAAACAGGAGAAATCAAGCTCAGAATTCCAAAGTGCTCATACAAAAACAATTTCACAGGTAATAAACAGCATGAGTAGGTGAAATGATTAGAATCCCATTTAAATTCATGAATTTTGCAACAGGCAAAGCTCCAGAATAGTTTAGTAAATAGGGAAAAATGCATCACCTAGTACCTGGACATTTTGTTTTTCTGATTGGACAGTAAATTCCATAATTCATGATTATGGGCATCTCTGATTATAAACACTGGGTGTAATGGGCTCTTAAACTATTCCCATGGCATCAGTATACATTATTTACACAAGAACAATGACAAGTTGGTTGAAGATCTTTCCCCTCTATCATTTTTAAATGCGATTTCTACAAAGCGCAAACAAATAATTTACAGCAAAGCAAATCTCTTTAGCACAGGATTGCAGATATGATTGTTATGTTGTCAGATACAGTATAAAAACAGAAGGCTATTTGGCTATGCACATGTAAGAGTAGAGCTATGCTAAATTTTCATGGTTATGATGACTTATAGCAAACTTTATTCACAAGCGAAGTGAGTACTCACACAGCTTTATGCAAACACTACTCTATATAAACTGAACCTCTCCAAAACCGAGTTTGTTGTCTTCCCCCCAACCCCGACACCACCCCCCATTGACTTCTCCGTCACATCCAACAACGCCACCATCAAACCCGCCCCGCAGGCCAGAGTACTTGGTGTCATCCTGGACTCCAACCTATCCTTCCAGCCCCAAGTCCAATCTTTAACAAACTCGTGCAGACTCCACCTCGGCGAAAAAATCGCCAAAATACGCACATTCCTAACCCCAGAAACCACTAAATAGCTCATCCACTCCCTCATCATATCACAACTCGACTACTGCAACTCCCTCCTCACTGGCCTGCCTCGCCGCTGGCTATCCCCGCTTCAGTCCATCCTGAATACGGCTGCCAGACTCATTCACCTTTCCAACCGCTCCATTTCCGCCACCCCCCTCTGCCAATACCTCCACTGGCTTCCGATTGCGCAACGGATCAAATTCAAAATCCTAACACTGACGTACAAAGCTATCCACCATACTGCCCCGTACTACATCACTGACCTAATATCCAAGTACCGCCCAGCACGCACACTCCGCTCCTCACAAGACCTCCTTCTCTCTAGTTCTCTGGTCTCCTCCTCCCATGCCCGCCTCCAGGACTTCTCCAGGGTGTCACCCATCCTCTGGAACTCCCTGCCCCAACCCATCAGATTATCACCTACTCTCCTCTCCTTTAGGCCCACCCTGAAAACCCATCTCTTCAGAGAAGCCTACCCCACCCCCTGCTAACTTGCCGACCTCCTCCACTCTTCCTACCACTCCATCCCCCACAGCTATCTCCTCCTGTGCCACCATCCCCTCCCTCCTAGATTGTAAGCTCGAAAGAGCAGGGCCCTCGATCCCCTCATGTTTTGCATTGTATTGTATTGTTATTGTTCTATCACATGTTCTGTCCCCCTTTGTAATGTACAGCACTGAGCGAACCATTGGCGCTTTATAAATACTGTATAATAATAATAATATAATCCATTGCTAGAACCCCTTCCCGTCCTGCCCCAGTATCCCTTTAACATGGTGTTCATGCCCAGGGGATGTAAAGGACCGGCCATTTACATGGCCAATGTGACTGGCTGACTCAGTAATCATGTGATGATTAGTAGAGATTGAGAGCTCTCTTTGGCAGCTTAGCCACTGTGCTGGGAGAATGCAGTAAATGCACTCTCAAAACAGAAAACTGCTGCCCGTGGATTTATTCAGTATGTGTAGTGTATATGTGTCAAAGCTTACCCACTTTGCTGCTGTGCACATGTGTTACATGGGCGGGAAGAGCTTAAGATAAGATAGGGAGAGTATTTATGCTGCTTTCTTAAGGCTTGTTGAGTTTACACCATACCAACAAGGCTCAGAGCTGGATAATCTGCAAGGCAACCTAGGCAGGATCCTAGGGCCAGTAAATGTCCAGTGGATCTAGTTATAACTTTCATGCATGGGTAATAAACCAGGAGGATAGTGAAGTTGGTCAGAGCTGTACACCAGTCACTTCATAAAGGGGGATGCACTTGTAGGTAGTGGTGTCTAAAAGGAAGGCGCTATGCCAGTACAGACAAAGCAAATGTGGTGCCTTTTCTGTGTCTATTACAATCTTTATCAATGTCCTTTGGGTAGGGGTGCAAGTTGCAAAGCTGTTATTCTTCCTAGGGCCCCATTCTCCCTTAATACGTATGTGATAAGACTATGTTCACATAAAATATATGCATATCATTACAATGCAGTTACAGCATGGTATAATAGATATGTTTTACACACACATTACATGTGTTACTGTGTGAATGTGGCCATAAAGTGAGATGATACTTTACTTAGGTAGGGCAAAGTTACAGGGTTTAACTCTCAGCCTCTTCAGCTGTATATGCTCATCTTCTTTCCATCTCACACTACACTATTCAGCCACTGGAAGCAAGATAGTAGGCTCTTTGTAAGCCTGGTCTGTAGTCATAATCTGGAACTTACACAAGGCTAAGAACTCTCCAGCTCCATGTGCAAAGCACTGAGTTCCTGGATGGCCAATCACAGAGCACTAACTTTGTCACCTGGGGGAAAGAGGAGTGAACTACATGCTTCCCCATACCTAGAAGTACTAGGGATTTTTTCACATCCAGACAGCTGAATGGAATAGTGGGAGCAAGGGATGTTCCTTGGGGGGGGGGGGGGACAGTTGTGGACCTGTTGCTTTAAACAGGGGTTCTATACAATCACGTAATATGAGTCAATATCAGAGCATTTCCTCGCAAAAACAGCGCTTCATCTATCACAATTCTGACAATATATAAAAATACTAATAAAACCACCTATGAAATGCAACAATGAATGAGTATTAAGTTGGGATCATCCTGATTAAAACAACAATTCAATGTGGTAAATGCACTTACAATGAAAAGATGAGAATCAGGCACTTTATACCATATAAACAACTCATATTCCAAAATCCAAGATGCCTGCAGGAGGATTATGTATGTGTATGTGTTCCATCTCTGCCCTACTAGTTTCGTCAAAGATAACATCATCAGGAACATGCTAAGGATTACATGGTCTTTTTTTTTTCATGATACTATGTCCAACTAAGTATAGATGCACAGTGATCTGATATAAGGCAGCAGTACCATAGTTTGATATGTGGTTTTGAGGAAAGCTGGATATCTTGAATTGATATACAAGTGCTGGTTCAGCACACTTAATTGGGGTCATATGATTCCGGTAAGCCTCCGTTTGTTGTACACTGAGGTGCTGTGTGGTTCATCATTAAGACGTTTTGGTGGCATTTAACATCAACATCTGTCATTTCCCTCATAATCGAATAACCACTGAATTCACAGTTTTTAGCTTCACATTTGGATTAATTTATTTTTTTCAGTTTGTGGTGACACATAAAGAATTTGATATATTTGCATTGCACGATTGTATTGCACATATGTTTTAATTTATTTTAGTGCTGCACTATTGTTTTGTGACATTTATTATACTGTGTATTAAAGTACCATGTTAGCTGCTATGTTTTTTTACATCCAATGGAGTGCTTTTTTTTTTATTCTCATTTATGACATCTTCTATAGTTGTCTGCAGTTGTTCTTCCTTATAACCTTTTTCCATAAACCTATCCTTTATCACCTGTGATTGGGCCAGAAAATCTGGATAGGTTTATAGAAAAAGGTTATAAGAAAGAACAATGCAGACAACTATAAAAGATGTGCTAAATTTTCTGAGAGAACAGTGTTTGATAGATAATAAGGTCGATAGATCCAATAATCAACAATGGGGATTCATTTCTGATTTTCATTCACAGTATAAGGAAGTAGAGGTGATTTTTGGCAAATATTGGCATATTCTACAGATGGGTAGAGTGTTGGGACCACTATTACCCAATAGACCTCCTTTTATCTATAGGAAGGCCCCTAGCTTTGGAAACAGGGTGGTGAAGAAGATTTTAGATCCACTCACCAAACAAGGAATGTTGTGGGAGAGAAAAGGTTTTTTTGCATGTTGAAGATGCACAGCCTGTAAGCAAGTACAAAATAGATTGAGAGGCATAACTAAGTTTAAATCTTCAGCTAATGGTAAGGAATTTGAAATATCTGAATTAGTCACATGTGAGACTACTCACGTATTCTACGCCTTGGAATGCCCTTGTGGGCTTATTTACATTGGTCGTACAAAGAGACATCTTAAAAAAATAATTAGTGAACATCTTCATAATATTTCGATTTTCTATAAGTATCATTGTGTGTTTATGCATTTTAGGAAACACCATAAAAAAGACCACCCTGGTTTGAAATTCTGGGGGATAGATACAATTCCCCCCTCATGGAGAGGGTAAAATAGAGTAAGAGATCTATCCAAAACGGAAACAAAATGGATTTTTTTTCACTGACTTTCAAGCTCCAAAAGGTTTTAAATGCTGAGATAGACATAAATAGTTTTATAGGTGATTATTAATGATCAGTTATTATGTATTTTATATATTAAAATATTATTTGGGATAGGGTAATATTTCATTTAGTTATTGTATAAAGTTTTGAAAAGGTTTTAATTTAATTTATGACCATTTTTGTGAGTTGATATATGAAAGATTAATCTGTGCGTCAATGATATACTGTGGTGAATTTAATGCATTCTATATTTTGTAGATATTGTTTTACTTGAATGAGCCACGAGAGGTCATGTTGATCTCTGTATAAAGTAAAAAAAAGGTGAATCATTGGTATGCAATTAGTTAAAATCGAGAGGTATTGACTGTAAAGTCCCTCCTCTCATGCAGTATGGTCACACCCTCAGGGGAAGTCGAAATTATTATTATACAGTATTTATATAGCGCCAAAAGGTTTGCTCAGCACTGTACATTATAGTGGGGGACAGTACATGAGACAATACAGTAACAAAACAATACACGAGGGGTTTGATGGCCCTGCTCTTTCGAGTTTACAATCTAGGAGATGCGTTAGGACGTGACCATACACGATGTACGTACATTGACCAGAAGTGACAACACCTCTCCGCACGGAAGTAATGCTGTGGGCTGTGCACGGATGTGCGGTGAGATGCCAGTTGGCCATTACTTGCGGTTAACGCTGATAATATGTTTGTTTGATGAGCTTAAACATTTTAATCATTCTGTAAATGCATTTTATGGGGATTGGAAATATAACACAATTTTCAGACGGGATTACGCTATGTGGCTCGTTTGTGTTTCTCACCCATGAATTGTAGTGATTGGATCGTGTTAACAGCAGATGAGACTGCTGGATCAAAATATTCATAGGGTGGATCAATGTTTATGCCAGACAAACATCTTGTTCCAGTGAGTGCGGGGAGAGTGATTCACAGAGAGCACAGTGGTGTTTGAGTGGAACATCTCGAGCTGAAGTCCATTGATAGAGACTTTTGAAAAAGGACATTGTGTGGTGGACCTTTTTATATGCACTCTCATTCACTTGGTGGAGGATATTATTCAAACAGTTGGCGATCCCAACTTAATATTCATTCATTGTTGCATTTCATAGGTGGTTTTATTAGTATGTTTATATATTGTCAGAAAAAGCGCTGTTTTTGTGACTGATGTTGACTGACTATTATATGTATTTTGTATTTAAACAGCAGTTCACAGGAACTATAAATATAGAGGTTCATACCATTCCCCAGTTCAAAAGCGCGTAGTTTTACTTTTAGAGGGATTCTATACTACATACCGACAACTTTGCGTGAAATACAATAGTCAATACATAAAATAACAAGCAAGATTAAACATTAAAGACACATAAAGAATAGAATATCCTCTTATAGACCAAGCAAAAGAAATCAAGGACTCAGATTAAATGAGATTATTAATGTAGCCCTGCACAACAGTTTCAATATTGATAATGGGGCATACTCAGAAAAAAAAAAAGGTTTGTAACTGACAGTGTAATATGGAAGATGTATTCATGTTATAACATAATGCAAAATCAAAACTCCAACGAAGCAAGGGTTCCATCTCTTGTAACAGCAATCAAGTCTGTTTCTGGATCAATGGTATCTACTGTTTCAACTAAAACAGGACCCCCTGGTGCCTTCAAAAACCTATTCAATCACTTCAGGGTAGTTTCATGCTTCTTTGAATTATAACTAACAACACTGACAAAGGTTGAAGACATTTGTACTTAGTAACTAAAAAAGCATTATGTAACACCATGTTAACTTTTACAGATTTCTTTGCCTCTATATTCTGTCTACAAAATTTAATTAAAACGTTGAAAGAATCTTTTGATCTGTTCATCTTTTTGTGGCTTTTAAAGGGTTTTTTTTTTAGAAAATAGGACCATCTTATTAATTTGTGTGGCTTGACCCATGAGACGGTTTAGCTCTTCATGATACACACTGTCCAGGAATACAGCTGCAAACACTAATAAATAACTTCTCTAAAAATGTAAAATGTGGCACTGAAAGCTAAGCTGAAGTCAGACCATTCAACAAAAATATTCTATATGACTAATATGGCCATTTAATGTACTTTATGCATATTATTTTCCCATTGTATAGACATCCAAATCCCTGCTCCAGCAGTAACAGTGATACTTTATAGTATTCCCATTTACTCCTTCCCCCAACAGCTACATAAAAGCATAAAAGGTTATATAGGGAGATGAAGGGAGGGTTGGAAGACAATGGACACTTCAAAAAGTACTGTCAAAGGATATGCCTTCAAAACATGTTACCCCCTTTTTGTTGGTCGTAGAGCATTACCATGAGGCAGTATGGTGGCAGTGGATGCTGCATTTGGCCAATGTATGATTGCACGCTGAGCCGGTCCCTGAGTCGACTTTGACATCATGAGCTGCCGCTGCTCTGTACAGCCGTTATGATGTGACATCCTGGTCCCAACACACCCTGCATATATACCGTTACTTAGATGTAGGTGTGCTTTTTTTATTATATGAATACATGCTATTGGGAAGTTTAATTGGAATTCTGCGCTCCTGTCGTTCTGTTTCTTTTGGCTCTGGTTGGATCAACCCAGATCTAAAAAGAAAGCTACAAGGACCCCTGGAATCCACACCATCTGGTCACCCCCCTCCTCTTTCTCTGGACACTTTTCTGTTACCAGGCAAATACATTGGATATTGGAAGCTGGGACTTAATGTGCAGTTTGGCGGTTTGTCCTTTCGTCTTTTAACTTCCCTAGAGGTCTGATTATGTCCATATTTCTGTGCTCAAAGCAGTACTTTTTTTGCATGGAAATATGTATTTTTTTTATTGTAGGCCTGTAATTTTTAGGAATAACTCACTGAAATCTGTCCGAACAAGAGTCTAGTAAACATCTCGGGTATGATAAAATTTGAAACACGAAATCAAAAATTATAATTTAATAAATAATCATAAAAAATAATAATATAATTGTAAATTTAATTCAATAATATAATAAAACCAAAAACACTGAAATTTGAAATATAGCGCCAAGTTCGCACATCACTGAGCAAAGTCGCAAAATCGTTTTCAGTGTCTGATGATGAATTTCCCCACGAATCATTATCACTCAATTCTGCAAGTGGTTCTGATTTACTATCGCTGTTCTCTAGCTGGTTAAAACCGATTTTGACCTAAAGGGACATTTCTCAGTTTCCAGGCAGAAAGAACATTAAAAATGCAAGCAGGGCAAAGGACAAAGCACTAGGGACAAAATGTATGTGAAATGGTTTGATACAGTAATGTTTTACTATGTGATTTTAGTGAATTTAGTGAATGTTACTTTTTGTCATTTTCAAATTTCCCACTGTTCCGTCCCCGTATGTCTAGACACTCGCAGGGGACGGAACCCAGATGACAGATGCCAGCATCCGCCAGAGGACATTGCCGGGGACACTGCAGGAGGGACAACGTGGGAGCGCAGGACAAGGTAAGTGAGAACAGATCTCGGAGCAGTGCTGCATGGTAAGCCCGAGTGTAGCTCGGGGTTACCGCTTGTGGTACTGAAACTTTACCCCGAGCTACACTCGAGAATACCACCAGGGAGGCTACTACTTGCAGCTGATATAAACACGCATTTGGAGTTGTTGTAAAAAAGAAAACAACAGATTCCAAAATGGTTACTAAGGGCACTAATTATACTTTGTGCTTGCTTTCTTTTTTTTGGTTCTAATGCTACATCTTCCAAAGTGTTATTAACTCTTCATATGTTTTAAATACAATACAATTTATCTTTATGAGCTGATTCCCTTGGTGTTTTGCATGTTCTTTAAAGCCCAACTCCAGGAAAAAAAAAGTTTTCCCATGCATTGGGGCTACGCCAACACTGCACAGGTTATTTTGTCCAGGGAAAAGGAGGAAGCTGTATACTCGCCTTATCCTCCACTCCACCGGCAAATGGTGCTCCTCCACAATCCAGTGGTGGACTTTTTCTGCTATCCTCATGTCCAGAGCTTGTCTATGAGTGTGATGACACCAGGAACAGTCCACTGCACAAGATTGCTAGACCGCAGGGGGGGGGGGTGGTGAAGAGCCACAGAGCCTGGTCTTGTGCAGGAAGGATTGGAGGATTACTTAAGTATACCTCTGATCTCTGATGAGAGTTGGGCTTTATGTTGGACTTGGGAATAGAATTGGGATGCAAGGAGGTTGTTTTGTTTAACACCATTTATGCCTACATCTAAGTTTGTGTTTAATGAAATCACTAGCAGTTTGCAGTAAACATATAGTGTCAATTAATTATTATTTTCTAAACAAATGTAGGAATTTGGATTTAGGGTAATCCCCAAATCCAAAGGTCTACTTTCATTGATGGCTAACATGGTACCACACTCTGCTTCTGCATAAAATCTAAAAAATTATATGAAAAAAAATCATACTGCACAGCTTTAACAACACACCTTAAAATACCTATGAAATAAGCAATGCTTACTCATATTATATAATTATTCCATTAGGAGGAAGCTTTGCACAATCATTTAAAGTTTTGCTCTAGAAGAAAAAGGCTATATCATCAACATTCAGAAATTCAAAGCTATGAAGCTTATGATATGAAAATGGTTCAGTTCATTAGCCTGGCAATGTAAAGTATGCAATTTCTATTTCACAGTTCAATAGAACAACAAACAGTTACTACTGTAAATCAATACCTGGTGTCATAGCACTTACACTAATGTCAGATGTCATCAAAAATGCCCATGCAATCACATTTCTTGTAAAGAAACACTTATGTATTTTTCAGTATCCTGAACTTGGAATGCTGCTACTGACCAGTCATCAAAATCATATACTGGCTAGAAGGATGCAAGTAAGCATGAAACTCATAAAACAAATTATACTAAAAGGTGATGCCCACTTTCTTTGTCCTACCTGGAGTATTTAGCAGCCTTGACATCCTACAGGAATAGGAAATATATTGTTCACATTTCTCAGCACTGTTCATGATTGTTGAGATTTGATCCATGCTTGTGCTGTAATTCAGCTGCAGTACTACTCGCTTCTCTCTGGTTGCACCAATAACTGAGGTTTGTGGTAGAAGATCGTGGTACAAGGTAGTCCATACTTTATCCTCTGTTGAGAAAAAAAAAGACCTTACTTAGTCCAAATCAAGTTTGCTGTAGCCAGTATGGTGATTAATCAATAATTATTGTTAACGTATAAGTTCACCCAAACCTAATATTTCTCAAGCTTTAGGAACCCCTTATTTCCAGTTTGTGATCTTCTGCAAAGTCAGTTACATGAGTATGTCGCACACTATTTCTCGCTTTTATATTATGGATAATCCAACAGGGAGAGTGTGATCCTTTTGCATAGATTCTTATTGACTATGCCAAGTTACAGGTGTTAGGAGGCTGGAACTTCCCTAGGTAAATCTGGTTGTTGGAGAGTTATTAGAATTTGGTGAGTGCTCCAGATGACAGGTCCACCCAAAAGTAAAAAAAAAAAAAACAGTTGTTTGTAATCCTGCTCTTGAAACATGTGGTGTTGTCATCTTCCTCCTAATATCCCTGGTGCAAAGGAAGGTGTGTGGGCAGATTAAAAGCTCGGGAGGGCATGTTCCTATTACCATCATTTGTTTTTATTAGGTATGATAACATATTTGTTTTAAAATGTGTTTGTGAGTTTTTTATGTAGTGAAATGTATCTGTTAAAGTAGAACTATAGGCAAACTTTTTTGTTTGATTTTGGAAAGCTGGTCCTTCCTTCCCGATCCTCCAGGTTTGCTGCCTGCCACCCCCCACTCCTCAGCAGCCCCTCACTCTTCTGTCCCATCCATGCTGGGACTTCTAGTCCTCCGTGTCCCTGACACAGGCAGCCCTCAGCAGCCCCTCACCCCCCTGACTTGCAGTCTGGCCCCCTGCTGAAGGAATCCACAAACAGGCCCCCTCCTCCCTTCTTCCTCATGCACAAATTTTTGGGCTCCCTGGGCTGGTCTGGAGACCTGGGAGACAGCGCCTGTTGCCATGGTAACCCAACAGGAAATCTCCAGTTACCAACAAGGCACACAGCTCTATACGTAAGGTTGAGCAGGAAAAAAAACCCTTGTGTTCTCCTGGCTGCGTGTATGAGAGAAGGCTGCGCTGAGTGCCAGCTTCTCTCCGACGCCCATCCCCTGTCCTCCTCCTCGTCTCCTGGACTGTCTGTGCTGCCTGGAATCCCTGCACTGTGGAGGAATCTTCTGCTGTCCCCGTGAATCTGCCTGGCTGGATCTATCCCCTGCCTGGACTTAACTCCTTGCTCTCCCTGAACCTGCTTGGACTTAACACCTTGCTCTCCATGAATCTGCCTGGACTTAACCCCTTGCTCTCTGTGAACCTGTTAACCCTTCCCTGCCTGAAGCCTCCTGTGTGGATTAACCCTGTGGATTACCATACCCCTGTTGTTCCATATTGCCTTCCAGAGAACTGTACTGTGCTGTTGTGTCTGGTGTGGATCTGTGGACTAAAGGAACTGTTGTCTGTGCCCCAAAAACTTCCCCAATAAAAGCTGGGTTCCGTGCAATCTGTCTCTGTGTGCTCTCTGGCCCTCTTGACAGAAGGTTATAACACCTGTTATGTTTCTTTTTGCCATCTGTGTCCAAATCAGGGAGACTTCTCTTCAATTCCATAGCCAAAACAAGAGGAAATCCCTCCATAGTGAGTGAATCACTGGTTGTCACCAGGGTCACCAGAGCTAGTGTATATATTAGAAGATTTCCCTTCTATTACTGTTCTAGGGATAACCCAAAATTTGGGATCTTCTTTTACTTTTACTTTCGAAGGTAACAGTAAACACAACACATAGAGAGGGTGAATCTCCCTAATGGTGGCACAGATAGCAATAAAAACATCTTTTCTATTCTCCACTCTGCAAAACTACAGTACTGCTTCCTCCTTCTGTTAGAAGCTCATGATCACTTCATTGACCATGAACCTATAGCAGAACTGTTCCGCAGACCTGATGAACAAAACAATAGCTCTGATCAGTGGATGGCAATCCTCTGATCAGAGCTGAAATTTCTCCCCCCATCAACTGTTACTGAAAATATACCGTCTCCCACTGCACTAATTCCCTCAGCACTTCTGTCTCTCTCCCTACACCCCCCCCCCCACATACACACACCCCTGCGCCGATTCTGCTCTTCCCCCGCAACACTGATCCTCCCCTGCAGTTTTTTGCATAAAAAATGTGCATTTAGAGGTGCACTAAAACACATATTATTTAATACAGAGGTGTAAATGCACCTGGTGTGCAATCTGAAAGTTTGAATTTGACACGAGGTGAAAGGAAATAATTTAATGGGGCCACCTGTTCAGGTAACAACCATCTTGAAAGGGATTTACCTTCAGTTTGGAGAAATTTTCTTTCACTTCCTGTTGTGTCTCTGGAGCAGGGAGTGAGGGAAAATTTTCCCAGCAGGACACATACAGCAAAGAAAAAATTACAGGAGTTTTAACTATTCCATATTCTCTCCAAAATTGAAAGAAAAAATGACTTTAGATGTACTTTAATCAATTCCAGTTCTGGCCAGTTCTGACATCCCTCTCCAACATGTAAAAAAAATTTTTTTTTTGCTAGAAAACTACTTAGAACCCCCAAACATGACATATGTTTTAAGCAGAGACCCTAAAGAATATAATGGTGGTGTTGCATATTTGCACAGAATTTTTTTGTTTTAAATATACACTTTAATTAATTTTAATGTGCAAAAACATAATACCCAATTTTTTGGTAAAATCTAAAACATGATGTTACACCAAGAAATAGATGTCACGCATTAGAACTGCATATGTCTGTGGAACGGCGTCAAACTTTGGTACCTAAAAATCCCCATAGGCGACAATTTTAATGCCTTTATAGGTTACCAGCTTAGGGTTACACAGGAGGTCTGGAGCTAAAATTATTGCTCTCACTCTGGCATTCATGGTTATACCTCACATGTATGGTGCAATCGCGTGCTGGACCGGACTTAAGTTGCCATTTGCACACGAGCACGGGTGTCACTTTAACTTTTTCTATTAATAAACATAAAATAAACATGAAAAAAAAATGTTCATACTGCCTCTTTAATTTTTTTTAATAAACTTTATTGCTATCACAAGGGATGAACACTATCCCTTGTAATAGTATGGGCAGTGTCAGGTCCTCTTTATGGAGAGTTCTGGGGTCTATCTACTGGTCTCCAATGCAGCTAATCATACACAGATTGGATTGATTGGCTGCTTCATTGGCCGATAATGGCCAAGTAAAAAAAAGAACTGAACAAAATACTCATCACTTCTGGTTTTTTATATCACACAGTGAGAGAAACAACATCAATACCAGTCACTGTGTCTCGGGAACTGGATGTCACTGGTGGCATCCTTAGTGGGTTTCCCAATCAATCAGGGGAGAGCCTGGTAAAAGTGGCAGTGACAGGTGGGGGGACCCTCCTTCTGCTGCCTGTAAAAATAATCCAGTGGCTCTTTAGCCACTCAGATTACTTTTACCAGCTTCAGATTCTCCGGCTGAATAAAATGATACCTCAGCCATCACTAATATCACCCTTCCTATCCAGCGACGTACTAGTATGTTGCTGGACAGGAAGCAGTTTAAGAGAATTTCCAGTTTTGTTGAGAAAAATAACATTTCTCTCTGGGTGATCAATGAACATTGAAGGGATTTTAACAAACTTTTTGCACATTCCTACCTTTTGTTATTCTGAAGAAATAGCTGTTTGTCTGTGTCCATGTGCACAGTGAATATAAATGGCTGTGCTTTTAAAAATATCAATCAGTTGCTGCATGTGCAGGGTTCTAATGAGGAAAGTGGCAGGGTCTGATTTTCTTTTGGGAGTATCTCACCAAAAATTACATTTTTGTTGCAAGGGATTCCCAAAATCTGACTTGTATTTTAGTGCAGGCTTATGGTAAAATCGGTAAGCCAATCATACAAGCAGAAAATTACATTTCTATGGGGGTCATTCTGTATACTGACTGCATACAGAATACCTCTGGGTCTCCATATTACATTGCATTTTACAGAAAATAACAGTGCTGCACATTGAAAAGGAAAGTTAATCAATATTTTCAATATTGCCTTTGATCTAGTATATGGATAAGGAGTTCCTATTTCACTCTGACATTTTGATTTGCATGCTTGTTCTGTGCCTAGTGACTCAGAAAGTATTGAATCCAAAGACAACCAGATAACTAACTTTTTTAGGATAAGGTCAGCAACTAAAGCACCCATTTTCCTTATTGTACAAGTTTTTAAAAAAATCATTGGTATAGTCCTAATTACTTTTTTTCCAGGTTTTGCACTAGATTCTATATCCTTTCATAAAGTGTCTGTTTGTGTTCTGTTACACAATTTATATTTTGGACAAGTAACTCGATTTTGACAAGTATTTTGTGTCATTTTATGCTATTTACAGTTGCAGATTGTAATTTTTCAAAACATTGTATAGGCTGGAACTATTATAGATGTAACAATGTGCTTTTTTGTAGACTAAAAGTCTCTATAACAGGATTCTGTCGACAATTCATAATTTAAGATGATAACAGAGTGAACATCTCTGGTGGACAAAAAATTATACACCATTGCATGTTTTCTGAAGGCGTCCTTTGATTCTGTTGGTTGCAAATTGTTTGTAAACTGCAATATTATACCAGTTTTAGGTCATGTTTTTCAATGTATATGTTAAAACAGGTTTTGTTTTTTTTAATATTAAATTAATATGAAAGCAGTTTTAAAGCCTACCATACAGCAATTTTAAAGCCTAGCATGGTGATCCTAGCACAAAGATCCTTTTTTGTGCACTTCTTGTTGTAGGGTCACAATACACCTGTCTCCCAATTGTGCTCCTGTGTTGTCACCTTGCCACACTGGTCTCTGATGTATACAACAATGGACTGTTTCAAGACACCTTATGGATACATGGTCTTTTATTGCCACCATCAGGAAACAGGCTAGAAATGCCATGCAGCCATCAATGAATAGTATGCATAATTGTAAAGAGGCTGCAGAAGATTAGAGGTACTGAGGTGCAACAAAGAATGATATTAGAAGGGCTAAACAAGTGTTTTAACCCTTTCCCACCACCCGTGGCAGCCCATTTACTGGGTTTTAACATCGATAATGTGATCTCTGTGATTGGCTGTCACAATGGTCACATGATTGGGGTTCTCTCCCTTTGGCTCCCTATCACTATCAGAGACTGGGAGCTGTCTGCAAATGCTTGGTCACTGTGCTGGGTATGACCTCAGCACAGGAAAGTGGGCTGCCATTGACGCATATGTGTGGCATGTTGGTGTTAAGGCCCACCCTTCCTCCCACCACACATATATTTTCCATGATGGTAAAATGTTAAAAAAATTTAAAAACATTATGATACATGGTGCTTTAGTAAATTAATTGTCATTAAGTTAAGTTCACATCTACTTTCAATTTTTTTTACAGTAAAAAATTACTGTAAGTTAACAGTTCTCCAAAGATCAACTCTGGTGATCAACTTATTGGTTTATTAAGAAAATTATGGCCATGTCATGGCTTTGTTTATCAACTAAGCCATTATCAGCACAGTCATAGCTATCACATAAAAAAGGGTTAAGGTCAGTGTTTGGCTGTGTTTAATGAAACCATTGCTCATCATGTCTCCTTTACTATATGGCAAATTTAAAGGTTAATTAAAAAAAAAAATAGCTAATTCTAACTCATTGAAATCATGTTTGCCAAAATCTTTTCCCATCCCTTATGGCCAACGATAATTTCAATGTGAATCAGCATGTCATCTTCATATAATGATGTCTAAATAGTCAACTAAAGGTGGAACCCCACTAATCCCTCATGGGGAACAGCTAACAATTCAATGTATTGTAATCCAGCATTTCTTCTACATATAACAATTAGGCATGAGTTGAGTGTTTAGTCCAAACATAAGTTTGGATTGAACATTCACTTTTAGGAGACCTGGGTTTCTATACTGTGGTTTTTATATTATATCTCCACCAATATACAGTTTAATTAATTATTTTTTTAAAAATAAAATCTGCCCACTTTCTCCTTCAGAAATAGCAGACAGTCCAAAAAGGGAATAAAAGCTGTGCTGCCAATCAGTCTAAGGATCCATGCACACTGGGCTTAAAAAATGCCAAGTCTTTTGGCAGAAATAAAATGCTCATATAGAGCATTTTTTACAAGCATTTACAAGTGTTTAGGAGCATTTAGCATTGTTTTCTGCCAGAAAACTGCTACCAAATATGCAAGCCAGAAGATTTTTTCTGCCTCTAAATACTGTATTTAAAATATGCCTCTAAACTTTCTAATGTTCATAGACACATAGGGGGTTATTTACTAAAGCTGGTTTACTCAGAATTTCTTGCACTTTTACATGGAAACCAATCAGCTGCCAGGTTTTATTGCTAAAGCTTAACTGAACAAGCTGAGGTTAGAAGCTGATTGGCTACCATACAGAGGTGAATGAGATTCTGAGTGAACCAGCTTTAGTAAATAAACCCCACAGTATAACACTGAGCTGCTTCTACAGGCAAAACTCTAAACTCCTCTAGAAGCAGCACATTTTTAATCCAGTGTGCATGTTTTTTTTCCATCTTCTCTCAGGGAAAAATAAGCATATGGTGCAATCTGCTTGCTCTCTCACTTTCTGAGAAAAATAGATAGTCTGAAAAGATTTAAAAGCTGAGCATCAAATCTGTAACTTTGCCCTTCAGTCTGTGAAAAGGGAATCTAATTTTAACTGAGAAATACAACCTACTTACTCTCTCCCTTATAAATTCTGAGCTTGACAATCAAGACTTTAACATTGTGGTACAAATCTGTATATCTTTTCAATCTTCAGTTCAAAAAAGACAGTATTTGTTTTGTTTCTAGATGCAATTTGCCTGCTCAATCACTCAGAAAATGTGGTCTATCAAAAAAGGTTCCCTGACTGTGATGCAAAGCTGTATGTGTATTCAATCTTCAGTGTCAAAATAGAAATACACTATTTTTTTTATTATCACATGCGATTTTTCTGCTCAATCACTCAGACATTGTACTCAAAAAACTGTCAAAAAAGTCTTCTAGATGTGGTGCAAAGTTGTATGCTGTTTCAATCTTCAAAGTTCAAAAAAAGACACTAATTTTTTATTTCCTGATTCAGTTTGCCTGCTTTATCACCTAGAAATTGCTGCCTGTCTATACAGGCTTAATAACTGTGGCGCAAAATCGTTAAATTTTTCCATTTTTAGTCCTCAGAAGAAGACATCAGTTTTCAATTTCCAGATGCAATCTACTTTCTTTCTCCTTCAAAAATGTATCCAAAAAAGTGTTAAAAGTTATACTTTAAAACTGTATAACTTTTCAATGTTCAATAGACAATAAGACAATTTTAATATACATGAAATCTGCCTGATGTCTTCCTCTGAAATAGAGGAATATAAAAAACTTCAGTGTCAGTAGTGGCATTAAAAACTAAAACTCAAATATTTAAATTTTTTTCAGTTGTTTGTTCCAAAAAAAAAAAAATATTTGTTTATTCCAGAGAAAGCAAAGCTGTGTTTTTCCTCTAACATAGTATCTAAGCAAAAAAGGAGAACACAATGTCCAACAAATTAATCCATTTTTTCTGCCTTGTGGTTCTGAAAAACCAAACTCTCATTTTAATTTCATAATAAAACCAGCCTAGTCTCTCACTCTTGCACTGCAGCCTAGTTAAAATGCTTACATGGCGTTCAGCAGATCCATAAGATCTTTCTGGCTCACAACTGTGGTGTTATAAAATTCAATTTTTTTCACAATAAAATATCTCTGCCTCTGAAAAAATGGCCAAGTACAAATGCCAGCATAATGTGCAGTGAGTCTCTAGAATATTTATGGCTACTGTGTTTGAAGTATTATACTCTAATTGTTGTTTCTAATCAACCTTACATTGCTGCCCAGGGCCTCAATCAAACAGCTTACATGCTCTGATTTCAAGCCGCTGAGCAAAAAAATTAGCTTCTGAATCTCTAAAATGTGACACTGGGATACAACTGTACAAGCAACTAAGGTTTGTGGTTTGGAGGTGTTTTGGTGTACACACTGTTAACATTGTGTTTCCTGTTGTAAACTATACAGTGTGTTTCTGTGATGTTGATCATCACAACAAGTTATGCTATGTGACTTTAACACTTTGTATGAAGATGATGGCTTCAGCACTTCCATCACTCAATTCTGGCTTACTGGTACATGGTAAAAATATCAAGTCAGTGTGGAAACCAGTCATATTGGATTGCTGCTGCTGTATGTATGCAAAAATGTAAGCAAAAGAAAAATGTAACAGTGAAGTCAATTATTACACCTGCAATTTATGTGATGCCAGAATATGGTATCACTGATGCTACCCCTGAGAAATGTAACACTCTGTAAATCCACATACAGCTTTAAGGCATCCCTCAAGCATGCTATTTAAAGGAATTGTGTATTTTTAATGTTCACATTTAAGCCTCCGGAAAATAGCCTCTCCCTGCTAAACGATAATTTTTATAATTCTTGTTCGCTTCATCTCCAATAACAATCATTGTATAATCAACTAAAGGGGAAACCCCTGCTCCTTCATGATTGGCAGCAGTAATTAATTTAGTGTATTCCAGCATGTCATCTTCATACAGGAATGTCCTTCCAATTTGAAATTGCAGTTCAAACTCTTGACAAATTACATATCAGCATGACGTGGGTCTTTAACTACCAATAAATAGAGGCTTTGGACCATTTTAGTCTTAACTAATATTGAATTCTTTCAGTGAAAATTGGGAGCCTACTAACTCATCCTAATAAGTGCGGCAGTTGAGTTTGAAGCAGCCCAGTCCTCCAAAAGGTTCAATGCAAAGTATAGAAAAATTGAGACAGTGCTTATACCATTGCCTAATATTATGCAGTATCTTCCTTCTGAATACATCATACAACTTGCTCAATGTTTGCTATTGCATTATGTATACTGACATTTAATGACATTTAAAGTATTGGAAAATTCAGGTGTTGAAATGGGCTTATTAAATAGAACAGTTAATATGTTGCACCTAGGCTGGCTATACATTATACAATTTTCTTGTAGAATTTTCCTTTAGATTTATAATAAACATGAGGTCAAACCTAAACATTTTCAATTTGTATGCAATAAGTCGGTCACTTGCACAGTAGTTAAAGGTAAATCTGATAGAAACTGAATAAGAAAATTGTATAATGTATGCCAGCTTTAGTCACATGCGAGGTTGTCTTCTTTACCTTGTATATCATCTTTCTCTCAGTGTTTCTGGGGTAGAGTCTGGTTTACTAGTTCTACATAGCAAAATTACACACAATGGTCCCAGCTGCAGGCACAGTGGTGAGTAGTGGAGTGAAAATACACTGCAGCTAAAATGAAAAAAGCCACTCTGCTGGTGATGTAATTTCCAAAAGTTACTTCTGATGTGATTCGATTGCAATCACTAATATGTCTTAAGGAAACAAGTAAGGTGTATGCTACATTCAGAAGGAAGATACTGTATGTTATTGGGCTATAGTATGAGTGCTGTCTGAATTTTTCTATTTATATCAGTTCAAAACCTTATTTAACTGCACTACTGTACATAATCTGTACATTTTTCAAATGCCTATGACATGTTGTGGAATGCTATGTATGTTGGCTGATCAAGCTGATTAATGCCTGCTCAATAAAGCAAAGTTAATTATGTAAAGTAAATGTCATGAAAGTGTGAGTAAACCCACATCATTAAAAACTATCAATAAATGCTGTATTACATGCAGTTCATACTTAGTCAGTCACTATGGGATTCTTTTTCTGGTTGATCCTGCTGTTCTCTATTTCTCCCTTTGATCCATGTCCCACTGCAGCTGGGGATTTTGGCAGAGCAATGTTGGAAGATAGTGCACATGCTCAGTTTTCAGTGCATTTATACCCTGAGCATTTCCTCCCTATCACATCTGAGCAGCTTATGTGACTAGAAGGTTACACATGTGTATGTATATGCAATGATAAATGACAGCCCACTTCCTCCTTCTTCCCCCATGCCCACTAACCAGCTAAACACAATGGGGGTGGGATATTACATGTAGATTGATGGAGGCTTCATCTTTCTGTTATCCTAAGACACAGGCTGAAGGGACGTGACAGGTAGAAATCTGCCTACACTGTAAGAGATCTGGAGGAGCAAGTTGCAACACTGGACAGAACCGACAACCTTGAAAGGGGTCTTCTGCTCTCTGAACAGGTAGCTAATGGAATTGATGTGGAGGGCAAAGGGGCTAATCAGGATTATCAGGTAGGAATATGGGTTACTGTAATGAGAGGGAGTGGTAGGGGCTCACAGAAAATGAAGGCTGGCCCTGGGTTTGCGCACTCAAACAGATTTGCCAAGTTGGGTGGAGATGTGGGGGTGGCAAGTTCAGGGGTGGCAGCCCAGGATGTCTTTGCTATCCCTAACATCTGGGAGGGCAGACCATCTGGGAGTGGTGGTGAGGGTAGTGCAGGAAGGCCTAGATATCTGGTGGTAGTAGGGGATTCTATAATCAGAAGGACTGATAGAATAATTTGTCGCCACGATCGTCTCAACCGAATGGTTTGCTGTCTCCCTGGTGCCAGGGTTTGGCATGTGGTGGACCGGGTTGATAAATTACTGGGAGTGACTGGGCATGACCCAGATTTCTTGGTCCATGTTGGAACCAATGACAGAATACATGGAAGGCGGAGGCTCCTTAAGAATCAATTTAAAGAACTAGGCTGCAAGTTGAAGGGAAGGACCTCCAAGGTGATATTCTCTGAAATATTACCTGTGCCTTGCACAACTCAAGAAAGATGGGGAGATTAGAGAACTCAATGCATGGCTAAAAACCTGGTGTAAGAGGGAATAATTTGGGTTTCTAGAGCACTGGGATGACTTTTCATTGGGGTGCAACCTATATGATAGAGATGGTTTGCACCTAAATGGAAGGGGGTCTGCTGTGCTGGGGGAGAGGTTTATGGGAAGGCTGGAGGAGTATTTAAACTAGGATCGAGGGGGAGGGAGAATTCGATTATAACGGGGTAAACATATCAGACAGGGGTCAGTACTTATTGGTGGGTGGAATGGAGAAATATGGGGGGAGGGCTATGGCAGATGATAAGAAGGTTCCCATGTTACAAACAACCAGTGGAAATGGTACCATTTGTATGAAAATAAAAAATATGCAAAATATGTGTGCACAAGGTGTCAATGAATTAAAGTGATTGTTCACCAATGCAAGAAGTCTTCCAAGCAAAATAGGTGAGTTGGAAGCTTTGATGCATGAACAGAACTATGATTTATTGATGATTGTTATTGCTGAATCTTGGCTTCATTCTTCACATGACTGGGCAATTAATATTCCTGGCTTTGTTCTCTTTTGGAGAGACAGGGTAAATAGGAAAGGTGGTGGTGTCTGTCCCTATGTGAGAAGTGATCTCAGAGTGAGTGTGAAAGAGGACCTAGTTGATGGAGAATGTGATAAGGCTGAAGCATTATGGGTGGAACTGCACATGGGGGTGTGTACTACAAAGGTAATCATTGGAGTTTGTTATAGGCCTCCCAGTGTTAATAAAGAGGTGGAGACTCGGCTGCAAAGTGCTGCAAGGGCTGGGACAGTGATAATAATGGGGGATTCTGACTGGAGGAATGGTACTGCAGGAACAGTTAAAGGGCAAACATTTTTAAACTTACTACAGGACAATTTTATGATAAAGTTCATAGAGGTCCCAACTAGAAATTATGATGTGCTGGACCTGGTAATCTCAAACCATGCAAAGCTTATTACGAATGTCCATATAAAAAGAATATTTTTGTAGCAGTGACCATAACATGATTTCATTTATTGTTAGCTTTAAACGGCAAGCACAAATGGTAAAAATAAAAACACTCAATTGTAAGAGAGCTAATTTTCCAAGGCTGAGAGCTGCTCTCAAAGACTTTGACTGGGAGGGAATATTGGCATCAATGACCACAACACACAAATGGGAGTTCTTCAAAAAGACTGTATGTGAACACTCTGCAAAATATATTCCCATGGACAACAAGTTTAAAAGGCTAAAAATCAAACCTATGTGGCTTATGGCCAAAGTTAAAAAGCTATAGATAATAAGAAAAGAGCTTTTATTAAATATAAAAATGAAAGAACGCTTGAAAAAGATAGCAGGACCAACCCTAAACAATTCTTCAAACATATTAATAATAAAAATGTCCGGTCTGAGCATGTAGGCCCTTTACAAAATAATTTAGAGGGGGTTACTAGGGACAAAGAGAAGGCAAATGTATTAAATACCTTCTTCAGCTCTGTGTATACAAAGGAGCATGGGGCAGCTCTTGCCCATAATGGGCATGGTATTGACACAGCTCCAGATGATCCACATTGGCTCACAATTGATATGTCATTTCAAAGCCATTGTTGCTAGTTTTTAGGGACTCTTTAATGACTGGCATAGTACCACTGGATTGGTGTAAGGCCTTTGTGCTGCCAATATTTAAAAAGGGGTCAAAATCTTTACCAAGTAATTATAGACCTGTTAAACTTCTATAGTTGGGAAGATACTGGAGAGTTTAATAAAACACCAAAAATTAAGCAACAGGCAGCATGGATTCATGAAAGACAGAAGTTGTGAAACAAATCTGATTTCTTTTTATGAGGAGGTGAGCAAAAACTTGGACAGAGGGGTGGCTGTGGACGTGGTATACTTGGATTTTGCAAAAGCGTATTGTGTAAGGTAAAGTCTACAGGTTTGGAAAAATCTGTATGTAAATGGATAGAAAACTGGCTAAAAGATTGTATTCAGAGAGTAGTGGTTAATGATTCATACTCTGAATGGTCTAGGGTTGTTGGTGGTGTACCCCAAGATTCAGTGTTGGGACCCTTACTTTTTAATATATTTATAAACGATATAGGATCTGGAATTAAAAATCCCATTTCAGTCTTTGCAGATGACACCAAGCTGTGCAGTGGAATAACGTCCTTACAGGATGTCTCCAACTTACAACCCAACCTCAATGCACTGTTTAATTGGGCAACTATGTGGCAAATATGGTTTAATGTTGATAAATGTAAGGTTATGCACTTGGGGGCTATGAATATGCATGCATCATACGTACTGGAGGGGGGGGGTACAACTGGGGGAATCAATGGTGGAGAAGGATCTGGGAGTTCTGGTAGATCACAAGCTTAATAATGGCATGCAATGCCAAGCTGCAGTTTCTAAAGAGAGCAATATTCTCTCTTGTATTAAAAGAGGTATAGACTCCAGAGAGAGAGATATCATTTTACGCCTGTGCAAATCATTAGTAACACCTCATCTGGAATATGCAGTTCAATTTTGGGCACCGATTCACAAAAAGAACATTGGGGAACGGGAGAAAGTACGGAGAAGGGCAATCAAACTGATAAGAGGCATAGAGGAGCTCAGCTATGAGGAAAGATTAGAGGAACTGAATGTGTTCTCTCTTGAGAAGAGGAGATTAAGGGGGGATATGATCAACATGTATAATACATCAGTGGTTCATATAGTGAACTTGGTGTAGAGTTATTCACCCTGAGGTCATCACAGAGGACAAGGGGACACTCTTTACGTCTGGAGGAAAAGAAATGTAATCTCCAAACATGGAAAGGTTTCTTCACAGTAAGAGCTGTGAAAATGTGGAATAGACTCCCTCAAGAGTTGGTTCTAGTCAGCTCAGTGGATTGCTTTAAAAAAGGTCTGGATTCTTTCTTGCATACAAAGAATATAACTGGATACTAACATTTATAGGTAAAGTTGATTCAGGGAATATCTGATTGCCTCTTGGGGGATCAGGAAGGAATTTTTTCCCCTGCAGGAGCAAATTGGATCATGCTTTGCTGGGTTTTTTTGCCTTCCTCTGGATCAACTGTGGGAGTAGGATTATAACTTTGTTTTTTAATGGTTGAACTGTATGGACGTTTGTCTTATTTCAGCCAGTCTAACTATGTAACTGTTATTGTCATAAAATAATATTGTGAAAAATAATATTAGAAAAATAATATATTGTGAGACAATTTAAATCAGTTTATTATTAATAATTATGTATTTTTATTCTGAATCCCAAAAGCTGTTTTTTTTTTTGAACATGCAACCAACAGCAGAGTACTAGAAGCCCTTCCTGCCACTGTTTCCCTGCAAACAGGCTGCGAAAGAGCTGGGTCATGTGACAGCTGTATATTGATTGGGGGAAAAGGTACCGTATTTTTCGCCGTATAAGACACACCTGCCCATAAGACGCACCTAGGTTTTAGAGGCAGAAAACAGGTAAAAAAAAATTCTGAACTAATGGACTGCAGACACAGTGCAGGAGATGACCAGAGACTGCAGACACAGTGCAGGAGATGACCAGAGACTGCAGACACAGTACAGGAGATGACCAGAGACTGCGGACAGCACAGGGATGACCAGAGACTGCGGACAGCACAGGGATGACCAGAGACTGCGGACAGCACAGGGATGACCAGAGACTGCGGACAGTACAGATGACTGCTGACCTTTGGGGAGGTGGGGAGCGGGTACCTGAATTTGACAGATACCCGCTCTTACTTCCGCAGAGTTTTTGATCTTACCTGTTCCTCGATCCAGCCGCGCGCTGTCTTCCCGGCTTCTGTAATGGCGCTCGGCATGACAGCCGGGTGCCCAGTGCGCATGAGCGAGAAGCACTTGCGCTTTGTGATTGGTCCGGCGGCTTCTGGGATCTGTCATGTGTCCCAGGTACCACCTTACCATTCACAAAGTGCACCGCTTCTCGCGCATGCGCACTGGGCACCCGGCTGTCATGCCCAGCCCACACTACAGAAGCCGGGAAGACAGCACGCCGCTGGATAGAGGAACAGGTAAGGTCCCGCTGCAGAGCTGAGTGGCCGGCCCGGTATTCTGACACAGCCGCGGTGGAAATACCGGACCGGCCGCTCCATATTCGCCTTATAAGACGCACTGACATTTCCCCCCCAGTTTTGGGGAAGAAAAAGTGCGTCCTATACGGCAAAAAATACGGTACTTAGATTTTTTTTAAATTAAAAAAAATAGTGTCTTAAAATAATTAGTGTCATCATCCACATACAGCAAGATAAGGGATAATGTAAATTAAACAGTGTGTGTTTAGTATCACTTTAAATGGATTTGGTTGTTAGAAACAGTTGACCTCTACACAATGTAATTGTTCTGCTTTATTGAAGTTGATATTTTGAGTCCAGAACAATTGCTGAAACATTTACAGAAATCCTGTCTACTCTATTAGAACACAAACATACTGAAAAAAAAGCTTTTCATAGTGTTTTGGAAACAACAATATTCCAGCATAATTTGCTCACTGAACATAGTTCTTGTTTAGCATTGCAGATTCAAAACTGTGCCAAAAGAGACAGTAGCTACTGTATGTTGGAGAGTGGGTCCCCTTGTGAGTTAGCAAATGTCATTCTCTGCATGGTGACGGACAGATCATCAGTAAGGGATGCGCAATGTCACTGACTGTGGAGCTTTCCACCTGCTCCCACAAAGTGAGGTTATCACTTGATATTTTCTCTGCTAGGCTCTTTTGTTCTCAGCATCTCATAAACACTATGCAAATTACCATAAACCTAACAACGTATATTGTAAATATACCATGTGTCTTAATAGAGGTAATTTAGAAAGGATGCCTTCTTCCCAATGAGGCCTTTTTAAATTTATGTTTATCATCAAAGTAATGATAATACAAATAATAATGGTTATAATAATGATTAAAGGCCATCATAAACAAAATGACATCAATATCCTAAATTGGTTAACGTAAAAGAGCTTCTAATAACATTTATGGAAAAACTAATGTCTGTTTAAGAAACATAATGCACTTGATTTATAGAAAATGCACAGGTGTAGAGAGAAATCACTATGGCTCACTATTGTTGAGGGTTTACATGAGCCTTGGAATGTCTTCATACCTTGAAAATGTGGCCCTTTGAAGTACTATATACGTAAACCCAAGCAAAAAAATGTTATGTATTTTGTAATTTATTTGCAAGTTAGCAGTCCTTAGATGTGGTGGGTGCATTGGTTTTCTTGTTTTTGCCTTTTTTTTATTTTCATCTGGTGGCCCTGCCATTAATACACTGCCTGTCTTAAGGTGACAATGCTAACTCAATGTATTAAATCTAAGTAGCAGTGTTGTCATCTTTGGGTGGGAAGTATGTTAAACCAAACGATATGTATGCACCATCATTTCACCATCACTGCAGACTACACTGCATGCAGTATCCTAACCAATACCAATACAAGCAAGTTATCAAAAAAAATTAAAGTGATACTAAAGTTTATTTCTTTAAAATAAAAAACTGGGGACACTTACTTGATGTGTGCAATGATATTGCATAGAAAGCACCCTCTTCTGTTCCTTTGGCAGTCCCCATCGGATTCTCCCTACTCTGGGTGCCTCCTTAGCAAGCCAGGTGTTACAGAGGTGCCCATGCATGCCTGCTCCCGAGCCAGACTGTGTGTATCTATAGACACACACAGTGCTGGAAAGCCGCACCCCCAAACGGGTTTGACTGACAGCAGCAGGAGCATTGGGCTCCACTGCCGTCAGTTTCCCCTCTGAATGTAGGAAGTAAAAGGAACTGTCCTCGACTTGGAGACAGAGCTGGAGTGATGATAGGAGCCATCTAAGTGTTTAGAGATAGAGGAGGGTTGGTGGGGGACTATCACTGATAGGCACTTACTGGCACTTGCAGTACATAGATCTAAAGGAGATTGTAATGTGTGTGGTGTGTTATTAGATTTTTTATTTTCAGCTCTTTATTCAGATCATACTTAGAGATATCAATGCACAGTTCATGTGATCTTCTTCCTACATTAAATGTGCACACTAAAAAGCTAGGAGATGTGGAATAGCCCCTAAATCAGTAAAGAAAAACATGCTTATTTTTTAGATATATCACCACTTAGGGTTTCCACCTCATCCCTTTAAAACTAAACACATGTTAATTACACAGGTTCTCAGGCTAATGTAATGCAGATAGAGCACTGAGTTTAATTATCACCTTAATCAGCCACAGAACCTGTGTAATTAATATGTGTTCAGGTTTTTAAGGGATGAGGTGGCAACCCTATCAGCAGGGCATGTGTTAGATAACTGTTGGGAGATCACAAATGGGTAAATATAACAATATTATGGCAACAAGTGGCCAGTTATGATCACACAGGTCTAAAGAATGCAATTGTTACACTGCATAGACAACAACTGGGCAATCATTACCATACATGGCAACAAGTGGGCAATTGTGCTTTCAAGAAAGGGACAATTGTAACAATACTCTTTATTTTATGATAGATAGATAGATAATATCATGCTACCAGCTAATGAGGGGCTATTTAATGTCCAGGATAGTTGAAAGAAATATAATCCATATCCTTCAGGAGCACTTGAAATTTCATTGCACCCTTAAAATCACCTTAAATTGACAATAAACAATATCCTTATTCTCTAAACATAATCCATAATCATCCACTACTTAAAGGCAGAGTAATCTATTTTTACAGAAAATTGTTTCTTACTGTGCTTTTCTGCCTCCTTGCAATGTCTTTCATGGGCTCTTGAATCTCTCCTCTTCCCTCTCACTTTTGTTGTTTTGGAACAAGCAGTGAACATTAGTTGTGGTCTATGCACACTGCAAATTCCATAGTCCATAGTTCATAGCCCTTAGTCCATAATGGGAGTGAGCAAGAGAGAGTGGTTTTGCTCCTACGTACTCTGGGACCATGGAGAATCAATGTAGCAACCCTCTAACGGAAAGCTGGATCTCAACATGTAAAAAAAAAGTTGAAATTTGGAGGAGGCTGCGAGCATAAGAAGATTTTTTGAGTTAAAGTAGAACTATAGGCAAAACCTTGTTTTTCAGTTTGGATAGAGTAACCCGTCAGTTTATTTTTATGCCATCTGTGTTCCCTTAGGGAGATTTACTTTCACTTTCTGTCCCATATCCAAAATAGGAAGTGAGAACATTTATGCAAATTAAGGGAATTCCTTGGGAACCCCCAGGTCACCAGAACTAGTGTCCCCATTGGAAAATTTCCACTCTATTTTCTTTTACTTTCACTTTCAATGATGATGGTAAACAAGACAAATGGAGACGGTGAATCTCCCTAACAGAGGGCACAGACAACAATAAAACCTATTAAGTGTTCTAATTCATCTCCACTCTGTCCAAAATAAAAAAAAAATGCCTTTCATTATACTTTGAGAGTATCACCTTCATTAACCCCTTCATGCTTAAGGGTAAAACAAATCTTAATGCCTAAGCACAATTTTGCAACATTGACATGTGTTAGTAAAACCGTACATATCATCACAACTACTTTTTACATCCTGGTGAATTATACCTTGTTTTTTTCAGGACAAATTGGGCTTTCATTTGGTGGTAAATGTTTTTTTTATTATCAAAGGAAAAGTGGCCCAAAATAGTAAAAAAAAAATCATTTTTTTTTATTTAGCTGTGTGTTTCTTATTACTACCATAACCTGCCACCAACAAACAACCCAAAATAAATTCTCCTGCTCTTGACGATCGCAGCGATACCATATATGTGTATGTTATTTGTTGTTCTGTGAGGCCGCATATTTGTGTTACATCGACGTCAAGGGGTTAACTTCATTGTGAAAAATCTCAAGTACACCCTTCCTTATCCTCTACCCATCTTCAGTACAATAAATATGATACAATTGCTGCTGCAGATAGCAAAGAAAGCAGGTATGATGTTCAGTCAATCACCCCTGCTTTGCTACTTATCAATAGGAATGAGTGAACCAGCAAAGCTAGAGACACAGAAGGTTTGGCAACCCAGCAGAAAGGCTGCAAACTCCAAACGTGGCACTGAACCCTAGTATCTTGAAATTGTTCTGTGGCCTTTTCTAGGCTAATGTGCTGGCTTTTGTTTAAAAAAGGGGGCATAGGTAACTGGGCACTGCCATAATGGACATGTACCAATGTAAAATGAAAAAGTTTCAAAAATTCCATTCAGTGGGGAAAGGGTATTTGTATGCTGTTTAAAGTGCAAATATACAACTTGCTTGTTGGGAAAGCCACAAGTGAAGTTACTGAAGAGTACCTTTTAAAAGTAAAACAAATCGCTGCTTAATGACAGGTTCCTGGCTGGCTTCTGTTTGATCATTCCCTTGGGGGAGTAGGTGGATATCTTGCATTCCAGATTCCCGCCCACAAACCCCACATCTTTGTGTACTCTGGATGTGGGGATGAGGCTCTTACCCCTTAACATGAGCCAAGGCGCCTTGCATGGTGAGGAGATGTCAGGTGCTCACAAATGCATAGACACATGGGTGGAAGGCAATCTATATCACTGGTCGATGAGACTGACATTAGATTTACATTGGGGGCCATTGCGTGCCTGGATAAAGGCCTGGTATGAATTTTCCCATAAGGGAAAGACATGCAGCCTAGTAAACATGACCGAGCATGTGGCCTTTACCCTACTGAAAAAACTAGGCTAAATGCCTTCAAAATTGGAACGTTACCTTTTAAGAGAAGGGGTGGCCAAGCTTAACCCCTTGCAAAGCACCGAATCCTCATATATATCAAATGTTTTATTGTAAATTTATAATTACAGGGAAAACGGATACATAACAAATTTTGAAAAAGGCAAGAAGGTTGCACGATGAAGCATCATACCAATAGGGGCACAGGCCTGTAAGTGTAAGAACAAAGTGTTTTAAGTAAGTAAGGAAAATCATTGAATTCCAAAAGTGGCATTGATAAGAACCCTAGGATTATCTGACCCGAAATAGGAAACCTCATGTGGGCATAGCAATGTGGGCCAAGAGTTTCTTGATATTATGAGGAGGATACTGTGATCAGATGATACCAAAAAGAGGAAGGAGGGGAGCTTCTGTCTGTAAAAGGGGTCCCCTGTTGGTGAGATAGAATGCTGGGCTGGTGGCACCTCCGCTAGCATCCATAGAAGCAGCTAACCAGTAACAAGCGAGACCCGTGGACAAAGGGGGCTTGAGAAGATGAAGTGTAAGAAGCCTCAGACAACAGAAAAAAATGAGAAAAAAAGGAGAATAGGAAGAAAAAAGCAGAAAGGAAGCGGGGGGGTGCCTCCGGGGGAGGGGCAAGCAAGGAGACCCATCAGAGGTGCTCCGATGACATGTGCTGGGTGTAAGTCAGGGGGATAGTAACATTTTATCAACGTCAACTAGGAGGAACTGGTCTATCCATGGTTTCTACATTTGCTCGTACTTGCACACCCTGTCCATTAGGACAACTTCAACCTTAGCGTATATCATGGTCCTAGTAATTCTATTCTTAATATCTGTGAGACTGAGGTGAGGAGTTTTCCAGATCCTTGCAATGATTTGCTTTGCTGCAGTGGTAAGGAGAGGTTTAAATTGATGTGTCACATCAGTGGGTTTTCTGTTAATGAGAACTGTAGCTGGGTCTATATCCAAAGGGCAGTCAAATAGGGTGGAGAGGATATGAAACATTTTGACCAAGGATGACTGGACAAGTGGGCAGTTCCACCATACTGTATATGATGGTGAGTACCAGCTTCAGGGCAGCCATGGAAACAGGAGCAGGAATAGGATGGGAGGAATTTAGAAATCTAGGCAGGGACTGGGTACCACCTTTATGAGTACTTTATAATTTGTTTCCATGGCCTTTATGTTCTGTGAGGTTGATCACTTGGCAGATCAGATATCAGTCCAGTCTAGAGCATCTAGTTGAAGACCCAAATCTTATTCCCATGTAATTACGTAAGGTAGCGATATGTGGGGTGGTGGAGCTAGCACTTAGGTATATAAAGTGGAAATCAGGCTGCGATCATATGGATCACTTTTACAAGTCTGTTAAAATATGATTATTTCAGGGAGAGGGGGGGCCCCAAGTCCCCATAACTCATCCACACATTCGGTCACCCAGAAGATGTTGGAATTTGCTGGGGAGACTTCTCAGAACATGGAAGCCCCTTTTATAATAAGAGGCCAGATATTTTCCCAAGTGGAATAAGTAGGGGTACAGTAAATGGTTATTACCATATTTTGTCAATGAAATCACCCATGATCCCTGGTCTGTTGTTTACAAGTAGAAGCTGGAGGTTATGGTAAGCAAACTGGCTTAATGTGGCTAGTTTGTTCCACTGTTCACTGAAACTGAATCTACTTATCAAAACATATGATAGCTTGTGTACTGGTATTTGTGGAAATTTAATATGTAGTGGTATTGCTGGTAATTACAGCACAGTAAAAAATAATTAAAACAGTATTAAAACAAGTCTTATGAATTACACATATATTTATCCTTTCATAATAAAATAGGACTTCGGGCAAACAAAAAACAAAAACAAACAATATTTTTTTACTCAAAATGCCTTTAGTAAAGATACCAATAAATGATTTGTACAGTTAATGTTATTGTGCAAATACAACAGAAAATGTATATACCAATCATATGTATTATTTCAGTGTTATTTTGTTCACCTCGGACATCTTACCAAAGTTTTAAGTTTTCCATGGACACCTATACAAATGCCATGGCCTGTGCTTTTATGGGCAGTTAGTTCCTTTTCATAACACAGTTCACAGCACTTTGCTTTGCAATAATATTGTAGGTCTTATGGGGACTGCAAAGGCTCAGAAGCAGTAAAGTGCATTGGTTTAAATATATTCACTTTCCTTACTAGAAAACAAATGTAGCTAAGCAAAAAGTGAGGGTCATGAAGTCTTGGTTCATATAATATACTAAAGTATGAGTTGTGGTTTTCTATCTGGTAACAGAAGAATAAATTCCCTGCCAAAAAGTTGAATCAGCATTTACTTTTTTATTGCTTTAGTTCAAACACGTAATATCTATTTACCGCTTTCCTGCCGTTCTATAGCAAAAATACTGCTACAGGGTGGCAGGGCTGAGTAAAATCACACACACATATATATATATGATTTTGCAGTTCCAGGTAGGGGGTGCGTGGCCATTCAATGTTTCGGCCCTACCCGCACTGCAATTGGCGGCCTCGGCTGTCAATCACCAGGTCCCGGCCAGTGATTCCCTGCTGGCACCTGGCAATCACCGAGTATCACTGACGGGGGAGAGAGATGTATGTAAACAATACAGATCTCTCCCCTGTCAGCTCCTGCACACTGCTTTGTATGGCCCTGCATAGCAGAGCCATACAAAGCAGTATGCTGGAAGAGTGAAACACAGACACAGCACACAGTAAAACACACACGGCACAGATTTAACCCTTTGATTGCCCCACATGTTAACCCCTTCCTGCCCAGTGTCATTAGTACAGTGTAAGTGTTGTTTATTAGCACTGATAACTGTACTGGTGTCACCGGGGATGTCAGTGACACCAAGTCAATTCCCCCCAGTGTCAGAATGCCTGCCGCAGTCCCACTATAAGTCGCTGATCGCCGCCATTACTAGTATAAAAAAAGTCCAGTATATATACCACCATTTGTAGACACTCTGTCATGTAAACCAATTCATTTACATGTATTGGAATTTTTTTTTTAGCAAAGACATGTAGCAGAATACATTTTGGCCTAAATTTATAATGAAACTTGATTTTTGGAATTTTTTTACTGGATATGTTTAATAGCAAAAAGTAAAAAAATTGTTTTTTTTTTCAACATTGTCGGTCTTTTTTGTTTATAGCGTAAAAAATAAAAAACACACAGGTGATCAAGTACCCCCAAAAGAAAGCTCCATTTGTGGGGAAAAAAAGGATGTAAATTTAATTTTGGTCAGGAAGGGGGTTAAATTCTCTGGAGAGCAAGCGGTTAAAGAGAATGAGTAAAGGTATGAATAGGGAAGTTGTCACTGCTGACATGTTTTACAGGACCAAGATCAAGAGTCGTTATGGTTTTCTTGGCTTCATTACTTTTTGAGTCACTGGCTCAGAACAAGTGTGCAGCCAATGACTTGCATATTTGTTGTGGAACTGCTAAGAGAAGAATGAAAGAAAGGATTACTGTCCTGGGATTGGATATATAAATCAATCAGCACAGACAACACCCAAATGTCTGCCCTGATGACAGTAAGCTGTGACTGATTGAAGCATGATATGATACTGGGATGTGCTTCAATTTTACCTGATTATGCCAAAAAAATGGAGAGTCATTGGCTGCCTTTGATAAAAAGGGTGGGAAGGCAGAGGCTACTTAAATGGGTGCAGGGGGGCAGTTGCACTGACTCTAGCCACTGTGGTGTAATACATCCTCAAAGTGTACAGCTGAAGTACTAATGTCATTTGGATTGTTCCCTCAGCAGCTCTGTTCACCCTGCTCCCACCTTATATTAGAAGGCTGAAAGACTGCTGTATCACTTCTGGGAGGGAGGAACAATTTGAATGACCTCAGTGTTTCTATTGTAAACTTTCACCCCTTCATATCTAAGCCAACTTGCAGCTTTCAGCGCTGTCGCACTTTGAATGACAATTGCGTGGTCATGCAACACTGTACCTATATGAAATGTTTATCGTTTTTTGAGACAATTAGAGATTTCTTTTGGTGATATTTAATCATTACTGGGTTTTTTTTCCATTATCTAGTCAAAGGGGTCAGAAAAGTATCCATATCTAGGTAAGCAGTCAGGGCAGGTGGCAATCATAGAATTTCCACATCCAGACAAGAGTTAATAACAGTGTATTCATATGTAGGCAAGGGTTGGTAATAGAGTACTCATATCTAGGCAAGGATTAGGGCAGACAGCAATCAGAAAAGTAATTGTATCCAGATTTAACGCAAGAAAATGCAAATCAAGGAACAGTTTAGCGGCCAGGCATATAACACTATCACAAGCCCAGAGCTCTGATGATCGAATAGGGTGCACAGTTCTACCCATTGATCAGGGTAGAGAATTTGAAACAGGCAGCAATGAGCCTAGAAATGGAGACACCTTCCACTGAACAACCAGGGCAGAGGAGTGTAACCGAAAATGCAGTGCTATGGTTGGCAATTGTTGCCACTCACAAGAGAGAGGCTGAGCAATTGCTAATGATGGAAGGGGCAGCTGAGGAAATATGAGTGGGTCTCATGCTTCTAACAGTATGGTACACTGGATGTTACATTGATGCCTGTTTGTTAGCAGTCATAACAGGTTTCTTTATGAAGACCTTGTGAAGAAGTGCAATTTAAAGAAATTATGGGAGCACCAGGGACAGACTGACCATTTGGAAACTTGGGCACTGCCCGAGCGCCCGGGGTCAGTAGATGAGATGCCCTTGGTACCTTTTTCGTAGGCTTTTTTGAGTTTGGGCAAGGACACAGGGGCCCCATGTTCCCCTATTGCCTGGGGGCCCATGAGTTGTCAGATCGCCCCTGGGGAGCACAATACTGTACATTAAAATAATCTATAGGCTAAAACCTAATGTGCAAACAACATGTTTAAATCTTATGCTTTGCTTGCCCTATTATTTGGCTAATTGTATTTTTCACTACAGGTTATTCGTGGTTAAAGTCCAACTAAAATCCCAGAAATAGGAATGCAGTCAGACAATGTACTAACAAAGGCAAATGTGCTTTAAAACTGAAGTGAATGAGAGGCCAAAGTGCAGTAAATGATCTTGTAACCAATCATTTCTTACTTAATAAATATGCACTCTATTCTGTATGCAAGACTAAAGCAAATATTTCTTTCTTAGTTTTCAATTTAAAACTACAGTCATAATGACCTTTACTTACTACCATTAGAAAAAAATGTTCTCTTTCATAACCTCAGATCAAGTATGTCAGGGACAAAATATCCTAAATTATTCTTAGTCACAGTCATTGGAGAACTTTTTACATGCATGGCTAATAGCTTAATTTTCTTCTTTTTATTCAGCTCTGAACATCTTGCTGGCAGACAATGACCTACATGGTGCCAGAAATTTGCCAAGCTAAAATGCTTTGTATTAGAATTATGTGTTCAGGAATATGGTGCCAGATGCTTTACTGCACTACTAGTAGAATTATGAAATGCAGAATAGACTGAAACACATTGAAACAAACAATTACATCCAGCATCTTAATCAGCTGTGCAGTCTTAAAGTGAAACAACACTTAATAAATGAAAGAAATTAATCCTTTGCAAGTCAGTTAAATACACTTCAAGGATTTCAGTAAACTTTACTACAGAACTTTACCTGCTTCTGTTATCATTTAATCGCTGTCCCACCACCCTATAGCAGATATACTGCTACAGGGTGGCAGTGGTGCACAAAATCACAAATATATATATACATGATTTTGCATTTCCAGGGGCGCACGAGCCACGCGCATGCCGTACATTCGCTGCCATTCACAGCCACGGCTGTCAGTCACTGGGTCCCTGCTGGTGATTACCCACCGGCGCCTGGTGATTACCAAGCATTTCCAATGGGGAGGAGGACTGTTTTGTTTACTAACTGTCTTCCTCCTTGTCAGCTCGGGCTTACAGTGAAGCACACTGACACGGCCCCCTAGTAAAACACTCCCTGCACACAGTTAACCCTTTAATCGCCCCTCATGTTAAATGATTCCTGCTCAGTGTCATTAGTACAGTGTCAGTGCTTTTTTTTAGCACTGATCACTGTATTGGTGTCACTGGGGATTCCATTGACACCAAGTCAGTTCCCCCCAATGTCAGAATGTCCACCGCAGTACCGCAGTCCTGCAATCCCGCTATAAGTCACTAATCACCGCCATTGCAAGTAAATAAAAAAAATAAATTTCCAGTATCTAATCCTCCATTTGTAAACACTATAACTTTCATGTAAACCAATTAATTTACATGTATTGGGATTTTTTTCTAGCAAAGACATGTTTTTTTAAATTTTTTACTGGACATGTTTATTAGCAAAAAATCAAAAATATAGTTTTTTTTCTAAAAATTGTTGAACTTTTTTTATAAAATAAAAACCTCACAGGCAGTCAAATACCACCGAATAAAAGCTCAATTTGTGGGAAAAAAGGACGTAAGTTTAATTTGGTTGCAGCATTGCATGACCGTGCAATCGTCAGTTAAAGTAACACAGCACCGTAACACAAAAAAATGGCCTGGTCAGGAAGGGGTTACCCCAAATGGTTAAATGATACATTATGCCAGTTCCAGATCCATTTACATGTTTATAGTCACAGGTAAAAAAAATGTTAAAGTGTTAAAAAATTGAGAGCTGTCTTGTGTCCTCTGCACACTTCCTTTAATATCTCAAAAAGTCTCTTTAGCTCCTTTAGTATTTTTTTTGGGAGTAAAAAAAATGGTTAGCCTCTATGTTTTAGAGATGTGGGAGTGGTTGAGTAGTTTAGCAAAAGATACTGGGCAGGGTTAACAACAGTCCTCAAAATTGTGTTGTCGAACTACAGCATGGCTTAGGAGATGAGTGCATTTCTGGCAGATCAACAGGTATTTTTCTGTGCTTGCATTAGCTTTAAGGGGATAAAACATTGGGTAATTTTTTCATTTGCCTTGGCATATGCAAATATGTGTACAGTATGTAACAGTAGTCTTAAACAGTGATAGTAATATTTTGTCCTCAACAAGTTGGCTGTCCTATCTGGTTTCAGGATGCTTCCATAAACAACTTGGAACAGAACTGACAACAGCTTGCCAACAGTTTTATCTAAAGCTGAACCCCCTCCTCCTAGACCCCTCTAACTAATTGCTAGCATAGAAAAAAAAATATACCTGAATTAAAACTGATACTCTTGTAATGCCCCAAGGTATCTCTCTTTTTCTGTGTACAGAAGGCAGAGTTTGCCTTTGGGTTTCTACATCACTGCATACATGACATGGACACTGATTCAGGGCAGGTTCAGCAAGCATTAATAAAGTTCTGAATGCCAACCTGGTTGAAGTCAATGGGAGTTGAATGTTAAAGCTAAAGTTTAGTTAACAAACAATCTTTTCTCTACAGTATTAGTTACATTACATACCTGTAATCAAGCATGTCTTACGATGTGCAGGTTGCTCTAAACTGTAGATATCTTTACTGTTGGTCTGCTCTGTCCCCTTTCTGCTTCTGAACTGGGGTTAACAACTCTGGTCTATGGGTTTAGCTGCAATAAAGATCATTCAATGGGGACATGCCCCTCCTGCATTCTCCTCCATTGAGAAATCTTCTCTCTTGCCTATAACACGATCTTTGAATGGGGGTGAATCTGATCAGTAACAAGATTCTCTCCCCTATTCACAGATTGTGTTACAGAGTAATCAGTGAGAGAACATTTCACACTGGAGGAGAGAGCAGAGGGGCATGTCCTTGTTGGATCATCTTTATTGTAACTGAGCCTGAAGACCCAAAGCTGTTAACCCCCACAGTGCTGAAAGTTTGGCAGCAGGGAGAAGACAGGGTGGCCCTGCAGTGAAGATTTCTACAGAATCTAGCAGCCTGCACATCTTGGGATATATTCCATTACAGGTGAGCAATGTAACTGAAAATGTGTTGAAAAAATATTGGTTTTTTTTTTAACGGCCATTCTCTTGGCTAATAGGTAAGAGGTGGTCAAACAAATGGCTTGGGGATGTGGACACTGCCCTGGAGAAGATGTACAAGAGCAAAAGAGTATTTAGTACTGTTTAATGTGAAACATTAAAAATGCCATTGAATTAGAATTAAATTGAATAACATGCTCTAATCCTGCCAGCAAAATGGTGCATCTGTGCGATATATACAACCTACAACAGAAAAACTGACATTTACAAAGAATTTCATGTGAAAATTAAGAAAAAAAGGTCCCTGCAAAAATCAATACTGGCGCAGTATCCCAGCATGCAGCCTGGCAGGCCATAAAAGGAGAGAAAGTGAGTATGTGCCTCCCCCAAAACTATACTAGGCCACATATCCTCAACATGAGAAGGGTAACTTGCAGGACCCCCCAGGCAAAGCTCCTTGCCCCCATTTTGATAAGGACAAGGGCCTCTTCTTAACACCTCTGGCCCAGTGGTTGTGGGGGTCTGCCGACAGCAGGCATATCAGAAGCTGGAAGCATTTTTTAACAATTAGTGGCAAACCCAGATACTGCCTCCTCAGTGAGTAAGGGGTATATATTTCTCTTGCTCATTCACAAAAAATGTAATGTGTAAATAAACACACAGACACAGCTTTTGACAAGTCTTTTAATTAAAAGAAAGTCTTATGCTGTACATCCATCGTCCACCATCTCATCCAGTGAGGCAGATTCATGTCAGCCTTGATGCCCGCCAACCCTTCAAAAGAAAAAAAAAACATGCCAACTGCCGACACATGTCTGATCCTGTTACATCACTCTCATCAATGAAAAGATCAACTGATGACAGCTGATATAAACAAAAGGCTAGAGCCTCCTTAGTGATGACCATATGTAGACATGATCAAAACTGTGTCTGTGTGTTTATTTACACTTTACAGTTTTTTTGTGATCAAGTAGGGATAATATTACATGGGGACACAGGTATCTGCATGCCCTTTTGTTGTTAAGTTAAAGTTGGCTTTCAGATTCTAATGTCAGCAGACCCCCAAAAATACTATACCAGGAGAAGAGGCCCTTGTCCTCATCAGTATCCCTGCTTGCATGTCCCCTTTTCTGTCTGAATGTTTGAATAATGTCTGGTATGAATTTTGGGAGCAACCTCCCAAATGTTTCTTTTTGCATGGGGTTCCTCAAAATTCATACAGCACTTGAAGGGCCTGGTATGAATTATGGTTGAACCCCCCATTTTTTACCATCCCCAGCTCATTATGGATTCTCTGAAAGAAGGAGGGTTACTACATTACATGGGGTTTAAAGTAGAGCTCATTTTATTTGGCCCCATCTTCCCCATCTCTGAGGCCCCTTGGACTTTTAAAGAAAAGAAATTCCAGTTGCATACAGTATATACTGTATACATGTCTTCTTAAAGGGTCCTTTGGGCCAGTCCAGTGATCTTGCTGGTTTTCCTTGCATTTGAGTAACATTCAGTGCCGTAATGCTGAGTCCAGATTAGCATGGTTCAGGGGTTGTGTTTACAATAACCTGGGATCACAATAATTGAGAGGAACGATGCTGGCTGTCATTCAGCCTGGAAGAAGAGCTCAATCTGCTGTTGCAGCCAAGCTTCTACAGGAAGTTGTGACAGAATAAAGGAAGGCATTGCAGCAAAAGCGGCTAGTTTTTTTTTTTTTTACAAGTGCTGGGGTACTTATCTTTTAGTTTTGTTAAAAAAACTTCTTTAGAGTTATGGTCCATGCTACATTTTTCTCTCTCTTTCGAGCCCCATAAGGCTAGACATTGAAAATACGATATGATAATTTTCAAAGGTTATTTTACTTTTAAACTTTTATTATTTAATATTCACATTAAGGAAAACATTACATTTGTGTTGTATTAAATCAAATCAATTAAAAAAATATCAGACTGAATGGGTGGTCATATGAAAAGCTGATATGTTTATGGCTACATTTAATAGAGGAAAACTGTGCAGGATAATAGCAAGAGTGTCAGCTAGCCTATAAGCATAAAAAATAATTTTTCAAATGAATAACCTTTTATATGAAAGATCATTTTACAAATAGTATTGATTTTCTCTGCCAGAAAACCACAAATTTAACAAATACGCATCGGGCAGAAAATATTTAACTAATGCTTCCAGGTATATAGGTATTTCCAGGAAATCACTGCAGTCTCCTAAAGCTGAACTCCAGGCAAACAGCTAAACACAGAGTTAAAATGCCATTCTGATAACAACTTCAGGTGCCAAAGAATGTAGAATTCTGCACATCTAGTAGAAGCACAGCGTGGCCAAGAGTTCTTTGTGCTCTCTTCTCCATTCAGCATGCTAATTGTCAGCACATGCATACTGTAACAGAACTTAAATGACTGCTACCACTGGCCCTCTCTCCTGTTTGGTCTACGTTTTGTTGTTTGAGAGTACAGAAGTCCAATATCAAACAAAATCAGGTACACAAATTGAAATTTTTATATATATATATATATATATATATATATATATATACACAGTGGGGCAAAAAAGTATTTAGTCAGCCACCAATTGTGCAAGTTCTCCCACTTAAAAAGATGAGAGAGGTCTGTAATTGGCATCATAGGTAGACCTCAACTATGAGAGACAAAATGAGAAAACAAATCCAGACAATCACATAGGCTGATTTGGAAAGAATTTATTTGCAAATTATGGTGGAAAATAAGTATTTGGTCAATATCAAAAGTTCATCTCAATACTTTGTTATATATCCTTTGTTGGCAATGACAGAGGTCAAACGTTTCCTGTAAGTCTTCACAAGGTTGGCACACACTGTTGCTGGTATGTTGGCCCATTCCTCCATGCAGATCTCCTCTAGAGCAGTGATGTTTTGGGGCTGTCGCTGGGCAACACGGACTTTCAACTCCCTCCAAAGGTTTTCTATGGGGTTGAGATCTGGAGACTGGCTAGGTCACTCCACGACCTTGAATTGCTTCTTACGAAGCCACTCCTTCGTTGCCCGGGCGGTATGTTTGTATCATTGTCATGTTGGAAGACCCAACCACGTTTCATCTTCAATGCCCTTGCTGATGGAAGGAGGTTTGCACTCAAAATCTCACGATACATGGCCCCATTCATTCTGTCCTGTACATGGATCGGTCGTCCTGGTCTCTTTGCGGAGAAACAGCCCCAAAGCATGATGTTGTCACCCCCATGCTTCACAGTAGCTATGGTGTTCTTTGGATGCAACTCAGCATTCTCTCTCCTCCAAACACGACGAGTTGTGTTTCTACCAAATAGTTCTATTTTGGTTTCATCTGACCATATGACATTCTCCCAATCCTCTTCTGGATCATCCAAATGCTCTCTAGCAAACTTCAGATGGGCCCGGACATGTACTGGCTTAAGCAGGGGGACACGTCTGGCACTGCAGGATCTGAGTCCCTGGTGGCGTAGTGTGTTACTGATGGTAGCCTTTGTTACGTTGGTCCCAGCTCTCTGCAAGTCATTCACTAGGTCCCCCCGTGCAATCCTGGGATTTTTGCTCACCGTTCTTGTGATCATTTTGACCCGACGGGGTGAGATCTTGCGTGGAGCCCCAGATCGAGGGAGATTATCAGTGGTCTTGCATGTCTTCCATTTTCTAATTATTGCTCCCACAGTTGATTTGTTCACACCAAGCTGCTTGCCTATTGCAGATCCAGCCTGGTGCAGGTCTACAATTTTGTTTCTGGTGTCCTTCGACAGCTCTTTGGTCTTCACTATAGTGGAGTTTGGAGTGTGACTGTTTGAGGTTGTGGACAGGTGTCTTTTATACTGATAATAAGTTCAAACAGGTGCCATTGATACAGGTAATGAGTGCAGGACAGAGGAGCCTCTTAAAGAAGAAGGTACAGGTCTGTGAGAGACAGAAATCTTGCTTGTTTGTAGGTGACCAAATACTTATTTTCCACCATAATTTGCAAATACATTCTTTCCAAATCAGCCAATGTGATTGTCTGGATTTTTTTTCTCATTTTGTCTCATAGTTGAGGTCTACCTATGATGCCAATTACAGGCCTCTCTCATCTTTTTAAGTGGGAGAACTTGCACAATTGGTGGCTGACTAAATACTGTTTTGCCCCACTGTATATATATATATATATATATATATATATATATATATATAAAATTAAATACATAACTTTTTCAATTTTCTTTAAATAAATCTACATTGAGTTTTGATTTGAGATGGGAAACCAAGCATACAACATTTAACCAAGAAATACCTCTCATAGGAATGATCAGTCAATGAATGAATGAATGATTGCTTATTTCTTCTTTTGTTTTCTTGTGCCTGTGTGTAGCCTGCCATGGGTCTTTATCATATTCCAGATGCCACTCTGAAATCTGGGTTTACTGGTACTCATAGACATAGACTATTTTTGATAGAGTCAGTCAACAATCCTATGTCTATGAGGTTGTTTTAGTGTTTAGAAACCTATCAGCAGATGCCAGAGGATGGTTGGACTTTGCTTACAGATTAGTCTGCTCTAGTGTTTATGGGAACCTTTAAGTATATCTTTATCCCTTTTTAAGTTTTGGATAGAGAAAGAAATTGTTAAAACCCATGTCAAGTTTTTATTCCCTTTGCTTTCAGTCCTAGAAGCACAACAGGAAATGATAGGAGACCTACAATGTGAGGAGGAATCTCCTCTTACATAGTTATCATTCAAAAACACGTTTCTCCATTGGACGATTTCCAATGACTATCTTGGGGATAATGATCACCTAGACAAATACAGAGGGCAAATCACCCTGACAGCAATAGAAAAGCTTACAAAGGTTCTAAACATTCTACATTATCCAATGACCTTTTGGCTATAGTTACACTTTAATTGAAGTTACAACCATTGCTGAAAATGTCTTCTGTAAAATGCAACTAGATTATCCCACATTTATGATTAAGACTGCTGAACACAAGGCTACTAATTATATACCCTAGTTACCTGCTTTTTTATGTACTTAATTTCCATGTTTTACAGGGCAGCAAGATACTACATAAAGCCCTATTAGTGAACCCATACTGTATTCCATACAATGACAAAACAAAACTGCAAAAATGTATTTGACGTGGTCTCTTACCTGTCATATTGCAGTAAACTTTCATTGGCCCTTGTGGACCACTTCCATCTGGGTCAATCCAATACCAGCCTGATATGTTTCCCAAGTGTCTGTAAACTTCACATGACAGCTCATACAGTGCTAAAATGAAATTAGTTTTCAAATTATTATTTGTATACACGGTCCAAATATTTTATTTTGATCACCACAATTTTGAGCTACACATAGTAATACACAACATTGAAAACATTTGTCAGATTTTTATGCATATGATTCTAGTTCCAGTAGCAGCCTACTGGAACCTACAGAAGCTTTTGCTATAGCATGTTTACTTAATTAACCTGCTTATTTATAATTGAGGGGGTAGCAGGAAAAAGATGAGTTTAAATAAGTTGAATACTGCATCTAATTAATATACTAAACTTGAAGCTTAAAAACAACTTGTTTTTTATAGAGCTCACTTTGAGTCTGGAGGAAAGTGCAAACACAATTTCTGACAATTCATAATCTTCTTTATTTCCAGCAAAATTGGCAACTCAAGCTGGCACTAAAAGGTAGATAGACAGATAGATAGATAGATAGATAGATAGATAGATAGATAGATAGATAGATAGATAGATAGATCAATTAGGGATTCTTTATTTTCGACTTTAACTCATTACTAAAAACAAGTACAATGTAAACAGTGCTGAATTCGCTGCTCACATATACCTAATATTAAACATTATTATCATTAATGGTTAGCACCAATTATAACCAAGGTTTTATTATTGGGTGGGGAGCAATGAGTTGAATAACCCGCTAGCATCATGTTTGTAAAGGAAATGTACAGTACTTTTGTCAATATTTTATGTCTTTGTATATAATCTGTTTATTTTGCCATGTAAAACTGAAAATAATATTAGGCAGTCATATATTTAGATAGCAGGTAGTTCTGGTCTCCATTTTTATATATTTTGTTTGATTATTCTTCAACCATGCTGGAAGGAGCTCATTGTTTACAGAATGTGAAGGGGTAACCCCTTAACAAATGCCGAGTCTAAGATTTTAATCAGACAATATGAACCATATTTCCCTGAGAACCATTAGACTGGCCAAACATGCATCAGCTTTAGTCTGATGCCTGTTGAATCAGTTGAAATGTGCTCTATAGGTGGCCCTGTCAGCAACCTAGATCCACAAGAGTCAGCTGAACAGCACCTGCATTCAACAAAATGCAATACAAAAGCCCTCTGTGGAAGATTCATCCATCCGTGCTGATTAACTAACATGAATGGAGTAATCCGTTAGTTTACAGGCTGAACAAAAAAAAATCTATATGTGTATGGCCAACTTTAGTCATATATTAGATGTTTAACTGTAAAAGAAAGATTATATATAAAAAGTCAAACACAAAAGCGGGAGTTAAAAAAAAGTATAAACTAGGAGTAAAATTTCTCCAGCAGTGCAGTGGGTTGTGTGATTGAAACTTTCGGAACAAACTGTTACTCTTAAAGTAAGTATCCTCAGCTATTTATTGAGTGTGATGGAGCATGATACCTTCATTTGGCTTTCTAGTGTGATAGCGGAATAGAACTGGATGCACTAGTGGGGATATCTCACCAATAGGATCTTCTTGAGATGTAAGTAGCTATCATATACAACAGATGGTAAGCAACTGCTAAAATATTAGTTTTAGGTGGAAAAGGCCTTCACGGAATCACTTAAAATACACCGTAGCTCATGTTTTTTGTAATTGTTATTTCTTATTGAATCCTTTTACACAATCTCATAATACACTACAAGAAGACATTGAGAACTCAACATATCTCCAGATACATGAAAAATGTATCTTCAAATTTTCTATCACACAATACAAAGAGGTTATGCTAAAGCTAAAGGTAAGGTTCTCATCACTGTGGCACTGATAATAATCATGAATTTGGATTATGTAGAAGGAAGAAGGGTTTTTGGTATGTAAAACAACAAATAAGATTCAACTGACGGGTAAGTTGTGCACACAATGGATGTGGTCACCCCTCCACTGGTGTGTACAAATTGCTGTAAAAACAGTTAAACAATACAAATTGAGAGACAGAGATACTATTGAGAAAGATAAGAGTGATAATCCTGGAAGAATTGGAAATTGTTCCAATAAAACCATATTTTCCAATGCTACTCCTCTCTTCTTTTTGGAGTTGCCATAAGTCCCCCCATTTGCTGATTTTCATTGACCACAGAGGCCCATTTTACCTTTTCCCCATTTTTCGAAGGGGGTTCAGAGTTTTTCCGTGTTTGGGGTATATAGACCCTGACTGCATTCACTAAGTGAATTAAGAGTGACTTCTTGTACTGACTGTTAGGTATCAAGGCAAGATATAGCAAAAACACCTTGGGTCAATTCCTAATTTGAACATTGGTTAGTTAGTCCCTACTCTCTGGATGTTTTCCCAAAAGCACTATATTAATGGGTAGTCTGAAAAAATGTGAAGTAAAGTCCCTTGTACCCACTGACACCTCCAACACACCAATGGTGTATCAGGGAACATTTCATTTAAGAGGGAAGGTACCCTATACCTCCTGGCCAAATGTTTTTATCCATGGGACATGATCCCTTTGTTTAGCTGGTAGAGTGAGAACACAATCATTTTACTATTTACTGAAATGACAGTTCAAACCCTTCGCTTGGACAAGAAATTAGGTTATATGAGATAGACAATGCATGTCACAAAGTTGAGATGTCTACATGATAGTTCTCAAAAAAAGGGAACACAGCTTTGTTTGTGACAGTTTGAAGTTTAATGGTGTGGAGAGACTAAGAGAAAGTGTTTAATTTTTAAAGTCTGACAGTGTTTTGGTGGTTTTCGTTGATTGGATGTCTAAAATGGATTTCCACCTACCTGCACATAAAAGATTTTGGAGCAGAAATTGGGAGGTAGCAATAAAAGGTCTAATTTGCAGGTCAGAGGTACCAGGAGAGTAACCCATAAAGCCAATAACTGGTGTCATACCCATGGAACCTGATGAGATGGAAGGAAAACAGTTCCATTTTAAGAGTTCGATAAGGGTAATGCTGCTAATGGGTAGTGTTTTCCTGCCAGCGGGAGTGCAGAATGTTGCCAGGGTAAATTTTTTAATGGGAGAAAAACCATATCCTGCTCCAAACCCACCCATCTTTTAAAAGTAGTCTGTTTAATCCAATAGAGGATTTTAGTCATGTGCACTGCTTGGTGATATTTGAAGGGGATATTTAAAACCCTAAGCCACCCCACACCTTAGGTAAAGATAAGAGTTGGTATGTAATCCTTCTGGACTCATACTGTATGTCCAGAGGAAACGATTAAACTTTACTTTAACTGAGGAAAGCCTTGGGAATGTGGACCATGAGGGTCTGCAAGAGATAAAGTATTCTTGGGAGAATGTTCATTTATAATATACTGTTTCTACCAAATCATGTATAAGCACATTAGTTCCATCCCTTTAGACAAGATCTGATCATTGCTAACATCTGTGGAAATTTAAAAAAAATATCCAGAGGTGACTAGTAATGTATACTCTCAAATATCTGTTTTATTCACTGCCAATGAGAATGGAAAACTAACTTGAATGGTTTGTAATCTAGACTAAGGAACATTCACGTTCATGGCTTTTGACTTACCCACGTTTATTTTGCAGTATGAAATCTCTGCATATTGGTTTAGTTTCTGTAACAGAATGAGTATGGTGATTTCAGGTTGTGTTGACCGCATATGCCCCAAACCTTAAGTCACTATACCTATCCAACTCCCTGATATTTTCATATGATCTAATTTGACAAAGGAAGGGATCCAGGGAAATAATATAAATTGGAGGAGGGAGGACAAAGCCCTGCCTTGCCCCATTGCTAAGAGAGAAGTAAGGTGCGAGGGCATCATTTATATTTAAATCAACATTAACAGAGTAATTGGATGATTATTGGCACAATTCAGTGGATCCTTACCTTCCTTGGGGAAAATAAGATATATATAAGTGTGGAGAGACTCTCTGGGAAAAGGTGTGCCTTTCTGGAGGGAGTTGTATTCCTGGATAAATTGGAAGGCAGAAGGTCTAAGATGGTATGATAATACAGTGGCAGGAGGCCATCTGGACCAGGTGCATGGCCCAGTTTCATTGCCTTGAAGGCTTCCGTCATTTCCAGCTCTGTAATGGGAGATGCCAAATATACCCTAGTCTGTGCTGATAGTTGTGGCATACTGGAGTGCACAAGAAAGGCCTCTCCAGCAGTTTTATGGACTGATGATAGACTGATTCTCCCAGGACATCAAGTTGTATAATTTTTCATAATAATCACACATTTGTGCACCTCCCACAAAACCAGTCTTGATGTTTCAGGGGTTTTGTTAGTAATAAAATGCTCTCTCAGGTCTCTTTCTAGTTCTTGCACATATTGTGGGTTTTGGGTTAGACTTTTATTCAGTGTCCATGAGCTGTCTTGCTGTGGTCACTCACCTAGAGCAATAGTGATCATAACTAAGGCATAATCAGAAATAAACATGGGACCAATGCTAGTAGACTTGACCAAGGGCAATGCAGATTGATAAAGTAGACAGTAATCCAAGCAAGAATACAAATTATGCTAAGAATTAAATAAAAACATGGCAGGACAATTGCTGTTAGCTACCCTGGATCTAGAGGTGTCCATACTAAAATACATCTTGAAAAACAACAGCTCCCCAGGCCCCAAAATAACTTCTATGATTATAACACATTGCAACATATAGTGGCACATATAAATGCAGGTCACCTTCCTCCACCAGAACATACGCAAGCACATTCAACATGCAGGATGAACCATCCCTCTGCTCCATAGTGTCCCCACAACTCCACTAACCTAAGTTGAGAGTTTTCAGGACGTGGAACCTGGGGGGTGGAATGGAACCCCAACAAATTTGGAGATGCCACACTTGTCATATTCTGTATCAAAATATGTATTACCACTCAATTAAGTGGGAGCCCAAAATATAATATAACCTATACAGTATATTGAACATTAAAACTAGTGTTAATCTTAACATCCTCATAGATGAAGATGCTGTGATTTGGGGCATCCTCAAACAATAAGCATAGCCATAAATGGAGGAAACCCCCCTTCCCTGTGCAAAGTCAGCAGCCATACAGGCTGTCTCAAGCCAATTTGGAACTAATATTAGGGTAGTATTAAAAAAAAAGCTCTGGCAGTTGATCTGGGCTATAAAGTGCAAGCTAATTGTTGTACTTCTTGATGATGGTATGGATTGGATGGCCCCATTTGTAAGAAGCTTGTTTAAAACTGAGTCACCCATTGCTCAAGCTCCAACCTAGTAGGAAGAGTGGCCAGTCTGGCTTGTATGTCCATGAGAGCCTGCAGTGGTAATGAATCAGTTAGGAAGGACCCTGGGTTCTCTGAACCAGAAGGACAGTCAAAAGCACACAGGGAAAGGGTATTGACCTTCTGCTGTGATACTGTCTTCGGAGAGGAGGGTGAGGACATCCTCCTACGATCAGACCAGAATGCTGTAAAGGAGGCTGGCAGCTGAAAAAGTACTGAATGGCTAGTATTGAATGGTCTCAGATGGCATTCTGATACTTCCTTTTCCTTGGCATGATGTCCAATGTTAGAGATGAGACCTCCAAAGTCAGTGGTAAACCCCCAAAAGGGTCTGGAGCTCAGCCTCAAATGTCTGGGTAGGTCCACAGCCTGACACGTGCCCCCACATTAGCTCATTTAATTTATTGCAGGACAACAATGAGTTTGGTAACCTATTACATATTTCTTTTCTGTGTTTTAAGAACTGTTGTCACAGTTCCAGCCTGTACTGTACAGATTAGGAAACAACCTAACAACAAATCAAGATGAAATCAAAACAAGCAAGGCATCTCTTTCACATAACTTATTAATTGAATAATTTCAGTGCCAAGATTTATTTTTGGTAATTTCTTTATTGCACTGCCTGTAGCTGGCCAGCTAAGACCGGTCCTAGGTTGCTAATATGGTTCACATATATGTGTATACCAAACCTGCCAATAACCTCAGTACAGTGTATATGTGCATATGTTAAAGCCAAAAGCAGAAGAATTGCTGTAATTTATGTCTTTGGTTGTTATATGACATTTATATATTTATTGTGTTAGCAGAAGCAGAAAAGGAAAATATGCCTTTAAGAGTCAGTATAGAGCTGAGCCAATCACAGACAGCCTCACACTGTACAGAGCCTTAACCAATCCCAGCCAGTTTCACATTTATGCCTTTGTAAAACTCCCTGCTGGATTGTTCTAGAGACACATGCTCACCAGACAGAAGAGGAAACAGACAAAGTTCCAGTAAGAGAAGCTTTATGGAAACAGAGAAGGCCAAATAGTTCCACCGAAGCTATCGAATTTACTGAAATAATCGAACGAATTTAAAAAAATAATCTAATGACATAAGCTAACGAATCTAATGAATCTATCGAATCTATCGAAATATACAGAACGAATCTATCGAGATAAGCTATCGAATCAAACCACTGTAATACGAATTAAACCATTGTAATATGAAAGAAATAAGTCACTATAAGATAAACGAAACAAGCCATTGTAAGCAGTGTTATATGAAGAAAATTGAAGTTATTAAAGAAGTTAATTAAAGTATTCGGTGTGCTCTTTAAACCTACTGCATCCATAGAGCGGCATTGGAGGAATTACAGAGTAAAGTCAATCTAGCCAAACAAAAGAATCAGCAATTGCATAATTTTTCTAATGCCACCACGCAAAAGGCACCAAAGGGTGCTGCGCCTGCCACACTGCCTACATGTAATAACTGGGAAAAGAGATCAGAAACTGTTGGAGAAGGGCAGCCAATGCATAGCTTTAGATGAATCCTGACAATATCCCACTGCTGTTTGATTCCATACAGTTAATTTTAGAGAGAACATCTAGAGGGATGTTTCATATCTTCCATGTTCACAGTCCAGGTCTGAGACATGCTCCTCTCTAAAATATACAGTGCAGATAGCAAAATGTAAACAAAGAAATGCTTATGCTAGCCCAGGTTTCTAAAAGCGCATAGAAATAAAAGGGCAAGATAGATATTTACAGAGCTGATGTGAGCTGAGACTACAATTCTCCTTGTAAGCAAAATAAAATAGTGTTTTATAGAATGTTTCCAGTCAGTCAGTATTGGTTCTTATCTCTCATGTGCAGTATCATTGATAACTTAAACTTAGCCATAAATACAATGCATACATTTTTATACTGAATATATTGTACTTTTCTTGCAAGCATTTTGCTAGAAATAACAGAAAGAATTTATTACAGACATCTTCCATCTATAGTATATATACACCAGCATTTCTGAAAATCCATTGTACCAACTCCTGCTGCTAACTAATGAACTTTTAAAGGATTTCAATTATCATGTATGCCCTGCAGGAAGATATTGGAGCTTAAAGCATGCAGACAATATGGTATTAATTTAAACTAGCAGAGTGATACTTAGCACAAGCAAACATGGGGATTCAAAGAAATGATAGGTGTACAGAAACCTAGCCCAGGGGTCGAACAAAATACTTTAGCGGGTCATAAAGGAAGGCAATGAAAGCAATATTCATTTTGAGAATCCTGGCACAAAATGAGATGTGAACATAATATTTGAGTTGCCTGAAATGCTATTAGTGAAACTGGATACGCAAGAAAGTCTGCCATGGCCCACTTAAAGAATAGTGTTTCAACTCCAGAGAGACAATTACCAATTGCTCTGTTTGATCTGGAATAATGGATTTTTATACCGATGTTCAACCGTTAATACATTCTCCAGGTTTCATCATTTGAAAATACATTAGGAATATCAGCATTTTTGTATGTTTTTTTCTGTCTCAGGAGCCACAAGCACCTTATTAATTCCAGTTCCCCATAATAAAGGTTAAAGTAGATCTGAACCTGTCAGGCTCCGCCCAGCGGGATCTCTAGTGGTCCACGGCACGGGGTTTCCCAGGACGCGGAGTCTAAGTCCCAGTCTGCCTTTTCACCAGGGCCCCTGATGGTGGGGATGGAGTTGGTGCAAGACTGAAACCAGGTCGCGTCCCTGGGCACCCCCGGCGGTGGCAGAGGGGTCCCGCTGAGGGTATGTGCCCGGGTAGAGCCTGCTGTGAAGGGGATGACAGATCCCGATCCGAGCGGGATGGATGGGATGACAGATCCTGATCCGAGCGGGATGGATGGGCAGCTATCAGGAGTAGGCGAGGTCAGACTAGCCGGGTCGGTATTGTGCGGGCAGCGTGGTACGGGGGGAGTAAGCGGAGAATGGTCGGGGTCACAAGCCAGGTTCAGCAGGTAGCGGGCAGCGCGGTGCAGGAGGTCAGGCAGAAGGATGGTCAGGGACGAGCCGGGGTCAGAGCAGGAGAAGGTCAGCATAAACAGGACAGGCAGAGTTTGGCAACAAGGAGCGTACTTACAGGAACAGGAACGAGACCTTGTGGCAACTTGGAGATGCACAGGCAGCTTTAAATAGAGCGCCCTGCTCTCCCATTGGTGCGGCCGCGATCGCTACTGCGCATGCGCGGCCGCCGCGATCGCCGAGGATTCTGCGCTCGCCGGCTGGGACGGATCGGCGGTCTGCGCATGCGCGCGCCGCCGAGGACCTGGGATCCCTGACATTGCCCCCCCCCTACGGGCAACCTCCGGATGCCCAACCGACCCCTACTCAATGGCTGGTTCCGAAAAAATTCCCGCACAAGCCTTGGGGCGTGCACATTTTGGGCCGGCTCCCATGAATTTTCCTCTGCCCCATATCCTTTCCATTTAACCAGAAACTGAGTTTGGCCTCCCCTCTTCCTGCAATCTAAGATAGCTTCAACTTCAAATTCCTCCTCCCCATCCACGTCTACTGCCTTCGGTGGCTTAGACCTTCGATCCGGGAAGGGGTCTGGAGTTGCCGGTTTCAACAGGGACACATGGAAGACCGGATGAACCTTCATAGATTCGGGCAGTGCCAGCTCGTATGCCACCTCGTTGACCTTACGTTTGACCCGGAAAGGCCCCAAGAACTTGGGAGCCAATTTCTTTGAAGGGCAGGACATTTTTAAATTTGCGGTGGACAACCAAACCTGGTCCTCTGGCCGCAAACTCAATTCCCCTCTTCTCTTCCTATCAAACGCCCTCTTGTTGTTATCCTGGGCCTTTGCCATTACTTCCTGCAATACCTTGCTATTGGTTGACAGAAAGGTCAACATATCCTGCGTGGCAGGGACTGCGACCTCTGGGATTAGATCTGGCAGGAATACAGGGTGGAACCCATAGTTTGCGAAAAATGGGGACTGTCTAGTAGCAGAGTGACTTGCATTATTATATGTGAATTCCGCAAGCGGCAGGAGAGTAACCCAGTCATCTTGGAGGAAGGTGGTATAGCACCTGAGGTACTGCTCTAGGGTCTGGTTTGTACGCTCCATCTGGCCATTGGTCTGTGGGTGATAAGCAGAAGAGAATGATAACTTAATCCCCAGGGTTTCACATAGAGCTTTCCAGAACCTGGACGTAAACTGAACCCCTCTGTCAGATACAATGTCCCTGGGAATTCCGTGGAGTCTTACTACTTCCTTAATAAACACACGTGCTGTTTCAAGGGCCGTAGGTGTGTCCTTTAAAGGTACAAAATGGGCCATCTTGGACAGGCGGTCCACAATCACAAAGATTGCTGTGTGGTCCTGAGAAGGTGGAAGTTCCACGATAAAGTCAATGGAAATCATGGTCCATGGCCTGTCCGGAATGGGTAATGGGCGCAAGAGACCCCAAGCTTTATTCCTAGTGGGTTTGTTTCTCTGACACACGGGACAGGTCTTAATGTAGGTTTCGCACTCCCTGGCCATATTAGGCCACCAGAAAGTACGCTGCACGTACCCCGAAGTGCCCGGCCAGCGGGTGATCGTGGCAGTATCCTAATACCAATGTATGGGCCTCCTCAGGGACCACAATCTGATCCTCCTTCCAAAAAAGTCCTTCCCTATTTAGTAAGGGAACCCCAGGTGGACCTTGCATTCCTACGGATGCGGTCTGCAGTTGAGAATGGAGCTCCGATTGGAGAACTAAGAAATTTCCTGGGGACAGGATAGTGTCTGGCTTGGGGTTCTCTTCGGGATCCCCAAAAAGCGCGTCTGGTTTTGTGTTCTTAGACCCTGGCCTATAGGTTATATGGAAAAAGAACCGTGAAAAGAACAGCGCCCACCTGGCTTGACGTGGCCTCAGACGTTTAGCTGTCCTCAGATACTCTAGGTTCTTATGATCCGTAAAAATCAATATTGGGTGTACCGCCCCTTCTAACAAGTATCTCCATTCCTCTAGTGCCACCTTAATCGCCAAGAGCTCCCGATCCCCGATATTTTAATTCCTTTCCGCAGGAGTCAGTTTCCTGGAGAAGAAAGCCACTGGGTGCATGAGTTCTTTGATGCCCTTCCTCTGGGACAGGATCGCCCCGACCGCATTCTCGGATGCGTCCACCTCCAAAATATATGGCAAGGACGAATCAGGGTGGCTCAGAATAGGAGCCGCCGTAAACAATTCCTTCAAGGCTTCGAAAGCCCTCTGTGCCTCGGGTGTCCATTGGAAGCGAACCCCCTGCCTGGTCAGCTGGGTGATTGGGGACACTAGGCCCGAAAAGTTCTTAATGAACTTTCTGTAGAAATTCGCGAAGCCGATGAAACGTTGGACCGCTTTCTTATCTGGCCAATCTAAAATGGCCGAAACCTTTTGAGGATCCATGGCTATTCCCGTGGGAGAGATGGTTAGACCCAGAAACGAAATGCTACTCTGTTCAAAGCAGCACTTGTCTGCCTTGGCATATAAGCTGTGTTGGCGGAGCCGTTCTAACACGCGCCTCACGTGACCTCTATGGTCCTCCAAGGTTGGGGAAAAGACAAGGATATCGTCCAGGTATACAATGACGAAGATATCTAGGTAGTCCCTGAACACATCGTTTATGAAATGTTGGAAGGTGGCAGGGGCGTTGCATAGGCCGAAGGGCATAACCAAGTATTCAAAGTGTCCGAATCTGGTACGGAATGCTGTCTTCCACTCGTCCCCCTCTCTGATACGAACTAAATTATAGGCACCTCTCAAGTCTAGTTTAGTGAAGACAGATGCTGACTTCAGCCTCTGAAACAGCTCGGGGACGAGTGGTAGCGGGTAACGTTTTTTTACTGTGACCTTATTCAAGTCCCGGTAATCTACGCAGGGCCGGAGGGACTTGTCTTTTTTTCTCCACAAAGAAAATGCCCGCCCCGGCTGGTGATGTGGAGGGTCTAATAAACCCCTTATGGAGGTTTTCATCTATATACTCCTTTAGTACCCCTAACTCCCGCTCGGATAAGGGGAATATCCGCCCAAATGGGATTTCCGACCCCGGGAGGAGATCAATTGGGCAGTCATAAGCTCGGTGCGGAGGGAGAATGTCCGCCCCCCCGCTTGCTAAACACGTCCAGAAAATTATGGTAAACTGACGGAATGACTTGCGCCAGCTCTGCATCTGTCTCTAGACACAACAAAGTCGGTGGAATCGGGGAGATCTTAGGGAGGCAATGCTGCTGGCAGTATGGGGAGAGGAACTGCATAGAACCTGCCTTCCAGTCCACCTGGGGATTATGGGCTCGTAACCACGGGAGCCCCAAAATAATTGGAAATAGTGGGAATGCTATGGCGTCCAACCGAAGGAGTTCTTCATGATGGGTCGATATGGTAGTACGGATAGGTGGGGTCTCGTGGTCCACCACCCCTGACTTAATACGTGATCCATCTGCTAGAAAAATATTCAATCCCACCTCCTTGGTTTGTAGGGGAATTTGTTGCTGAACTGCAAAGTCTAAATCTATGAAGCAACTACACGCCCCAGAATCCACAATAGCCGTGGTCACCACTGTTCTCCCCGGCAGCTGAAGTGACACAGGTACCGCCAGATAACTAGTATTGCCCACACTGTTAGAAGTGACTGTAGAGAAAACAGCGGAACACTTACCCCTCTTGGCTGGACAGGTACGTACCACATGGCCTGCTCCCCCACAGTAGAGGCAGAGATGGTTGGCAAGACGCCTCTGGCGTTCCTCAGGCGTAAGTGTCGGTCGGATCCTTCCCGATGGCCCGGTCTCGGGTGAATCCATGGCAACCTGATTCTGGCCTGCCGGCTGTAACTGGGTTGAGGCCTGAGGGGGTGTTCCAGTTGATCCTTGTCCTTGGTTGCATCTTCCCTGCCTGTGCTCCCGTAACCGGCGGTCAATTCGAATAGTCAAAGCTATCAAGGCCTCCAAAGTGCTAGGTATGTCTATTCGGGCCAATTCGTCCTTCAGGGGTTCAGCTAACCCTACGCGGAACTGGTGGTGCAGAGCCGCCTCGTTCCATTGGCAGTCACTATGCCAACGCCTGAATTCGGCGGCATAGTCCTCCACTGTCCGGTGACCCTGCCTGAGTGTATATAGGGCCCTCTCGGCCGTTGCGGTGCGCAGCGGGTCGTCATACAAGAGGGCCATAGCCTCAAAAAATACCGTCACTGACTGCAATAATGGGTCTCGCTTCTCTCGGAGACGGTGGGCCCAGTCTTGGGGTCCCCCCTGTAGTAGGGAAATAATGAACCCTACCCTCACTGATTCGGAGGAAAAGGTCTGAGGCTGGAGGTCAAAGTATAACTGACAGGAGTTACGAAAGGCCCTGAATCTACTTCGGTCTCCGGAAAAACGTTCCGGTGTGGGGACACGGGGTTCTGGTGCGGGTAACAACCCTGGAGTCTTCCTAATGGGTTCCCCAGACCCCCTGGTAGGGGTAGCTAAGGTCTGCGTGCGTCTGTCCAATACCGTATAACCTTCCTGTAGGCCCCTAATTCCCAGTGTAAGGGTCTCCATCTGTTGACAGATGTCGTCCAGAGGGGAAGTTCCCCTTCCAGGCTCAGTCATGGCCGCAAGGTACTGTCAATCTTACAATGCCTCATGGGATTTGTAGTTTGGCAACAGCTGGGGGTATGTGCCCGGGTAGAGCCTGCTGTGAAGGGGATGACAGATCCCGATCCGAGCGGGATGGATGGGATGACAGATCCTGATCCGAGCGGGATGGATGGGCAGCTATCAGGAGTAGGCGAGGTCAGACTAGCCGGGTCGGTATTGTGCGGGCAGCGTGGTACGGGGGGAGTAAGCGGAGAATGGTCGGGGTCACAAGCCAGGTTCAGCAGGTAGCGGGCAGCGCGGTGCAGGAGGTCAGGCAGAAGGATGGTCAGGGACGAGCCGGGGTCAGAGCAGGAGAAGGTCAGCATAAACAGGACAGGCAGAGTTTGGCAACAAGGAGCGTACTTACAGGAACAGGAACGAGACCTTGCGGCAACTTGGAGATGCACAGGCAGCTTTAAATAGAGCGCCCTGCTCTCCCATTGGTGCGGCTGCGATCGCTACTGCGCATGCGCGGCCGCCGCGATCGCCGAGGATTCTGCGCTCGCCGGCTGGGACGGATCGGCGGTCTGCGCATGCGCGCGCCGCCGAGGACCCGGGATCCCTGACAGAACCCAACTCAAATCTCATACTGTTAACGCTAAAAGATCCTTAAGTTGTCTTCAAACCTTTTGTATCTTTCACTAAGATGATATCCACCCACCTTCTCAGGCCTTAAAATTATGCTTCTTTATGTCAATCAATCCACTGACTTCCATTAAAGAATATTGTTGAAACCTCAAGTATAACTTACAAAACTCACTCTAAGCTGTCCCTTCCATACATTTCCTTTCTAATTTCCAAAGACTCCAAGTGCAACCTTTGTTTCACACTTAAACTTTTCTTCCATTTCAGTCACCTCTTCACACTCTCTTCTTCTCCAGTTAGGTCACCTCTTAACACTTTTCACAAGTCACTGTCCATTCTCTGTTCTCTAATCTTCAAATAATTTAAGAATACCTTAACACCTCTTCAGACAAATATATATTGGGGCCCAAAATATTTGCTTTGTTTGCAGGGGCATACTGACCATTTGGAAACTCGTGCACTGCCCGAGGGCCCGGGGTCAGGTTATTGCTGTCTCTGTCTCCGTTAGGAAGATTAACTCTCTCTAATTGTCCTTATTACCAATGTCACCAGGAATGAAAATGAGGGTAAATTCAATGAGTTTCCACCAGAATAAGAATTCAGGGGAAATCTTCCAGTGGGAACATGTATTCCCATGAAATGAAATCTAAAAATGGGATTTCCCTCACATTGCAAAGGATATACACTTACTCCCTGTTCAATCTATTGGAGAAAAAAGTATGCCTTTAGATATATTTTAAACCTTACTCCCCTGTGCCAACTACCTTGTGTCTCTCAAACCCTAAACCATGCCCCCAAGTACAAAATCAGTACTGTACTGACACAGCCACAGACATGTCTGTGGAGACACAACCAGGACTGTACTAAGGCAACCACAGACATGTCGATGGAGACACAGTCAGGACTGTACTGACAAAACCAAAAAACATATCTGAAGAGACAGAATTAATGCCATAATGACAAAGCCCTAAGCTCACAGGTAGAATATGCACTGTACTGATCAGGGGCGGACTGACAACTCATGGGGCCCCCGGGCAATAGGGGATCATGGGGCCCCTGTGTGCTTGCCCAAACTCAAAAAGCCTATGAAAAAGGTACCAGGGGCATCTCATGGGGCCCCCTACTGACCCCGGGCCCTCGAGCAGTGCCCGAGTTTCCAAATGGTCAGTCCGCCCCTGGTACTGATACAATCAGTAAAATGTCCACAGAAACACAACCAGTAGCATACTGGAGAAACAAAAAATATCTGCAGAGAAAAAATCAGAGCAGGCCATAGAGTAAACATGTAGTTGGAGAGAGGACAAGTGAGCATGTGGCTTGTTAGGGATGTTGCATCAAGTTTGGCCCTGCTAACTAGATACGATAATGTAAAACCATGGACCTACACCTATTTTATTTTGTTATTGCTGTTGTTACCACAAATATTTGGCACTTGTTAATGGAAATGTGAGTTGTATAATTTGCATTTTTGACTGAGCATACGCAAAGGCATGGAAGTCTCTTGCTTAAGGAGCTGTGATGGTGGTAGGCCAGCTGGAAAGGGGGATACTACTGTCTCTGCATTCCTGCATATCTATCGCTATCTATCTATCTATCTATCTATCTATCTATCTATGGTATCTATCTATGGTATCTATCTATGGTATCTATCTTTGGTATCTTTGGTATCTATCTATCTATCTATCTATCTATCTATCTATCTATCTATCTATCTATCTATCGTATCTATCTATGGTATCTATCTATGGTATCTATCTATGGTATCTATCTATCTATCTATCTATCTATGGTATATATCTATGGTATCTATCTATGGTATCTGTCTATGGTATCTGTCTATGGTATCTGTCTATGGTATCTATCTTTGGTATCTATCTATCTCTCTATCTATCTATCTATCTATCTATCTATGGTATCTATCTATCTATCTATCTATCTATCTATCTATCTATGGTATCTATCTATCTATGGTATCTATCTATCTATGGTATCTATCTATCTATCTATCTATCTATCTATCTATCTATCGTATCTATCTTTGGTATCTATCTATCTATCTATCTATCTATCTATCTATCTATCTATCTATCTATCTATGGTATCTATCTATCTATCTATGGTATCTATCTATCTATCTATCTATCTATCTATCTATCTATCTATGGTATCTATCTTTGGTATCTATCTATCTATCTATCTATCTATCTATCTATCTATCTTATCTATGGTATCTATCTATCTATCTATCTATCTATCTATCTATGGTATCTGTCTATGGCATCTATCTATCTATCTATCTATCTATCTATCTATCTATCTATCTATCTATCTATGGTATCTATCTATCTATCGATATCTATCTATCTATCTATCTATCTATCTATCTATCTATCTATCTATGGTATCTATCTATGGTATCTATCTATGGTATCTATCTTTGGTATCTATCTATGGTATCTATCTATGGTATCTATCTATGGTATCTATCTATGGTATCTATCTTTGGTATCTATCTATCTATCTATCTATCTATCTATCTATCTATCTATCTATCTTATCTATCTATGGTATCTATCTATCTATCTATCTATCTATCTATCTATCTATCTATCTATCTATCTATGGTATCTCTCTATGGCATCTATCTATCTATCTATCTATCTATCTATCTATCTATCTATCTATCTATCTAAGGTATCTATATATGGCATCTATCTATCTATCTATCTATCTATCTATCTATCTATCTATCTATCTATCTATCTAGTTATCTGCCAATCTACTTATCTATCTGCTTACTTTTATGCTCCAACTGTAAAAATAACACACCACAATGGCTTAGCAGGAGAAAACAACCTCTTATTTAATTTTTTTTGTAATCCTCTATAATTACATTGCACAGAAGTGACTGCTGTTTTCTGGAAGATTATGGGAATAGGGAAATCATTTTCACATCTCATTCAGATAATGGATGAGCTGTGAAATGAGCTCCATAGTAGTCAGGTACCTTGGAGGTTGCTTCGACTGGTTCTCTTGACGTTCTAAGAAGCTGTAACATTTCAATACCACAGCTAAAAGTATACTTTAATTTCTCTTTTGAAAGAAAGGGGCAAGAGGTTACAGAACATTTTTTAATGTGCACAGTGAACAGCAGAGTGTAATACTGAAACTGAATTATTTTTCTGAGCACTCTGGATGTTCATATTAAGACCTAAGAAGTGAGCTTTGTCCTTACATTCCTCCTCTGATCTGCAGTTTTGGACTTCTATAGGATCAGAATTTGTAAGAATTGTAAAAGTAAATTTTCTATTGGTCTATATTATTTGGAAGAATATGGAAGAATTATTTGGAAGAATATGCTAAAAGACACCTATTGGAGAAAGCCGTCAGCATTTTTCCATTGCATTTCAACATAGAAGGTCAATTCTGAATTGGAACATTTCCTCCCATAATACCTGCTTTAGATCAGGTATGTTCAGTTTAGATAAGCTTGTAAAACTTTGACAACGAGATTTAGTTAAAAACACTTTTTTAACCACTTGACCTCTATAGGATTTACCCCCCTTCCTGACCAGGCCTCTTTTTGCTACTCGGCGCTGCACTAAATCAACTGATAATTGCGCAGTCATACAATGCTGCACCCAAATGAAATTTACGTCCTTTTTTCACACAAATAGAGCTTTCTTTCGGTGGTATTTGATCACCTGTGCGCTTTTTATTTTTCATGCTATAAACAAAAAAAGGCCAAAAATTTTGAAGAAAAATTATATTTTTTAATTTCAGCTATAAAAAATATATAGTAAACTCAAAGTTAGTTATAAATTTAGGCCAAAATGTATTCTGCTACATGTTTTTGGTAAAAAAAATCCCAATAAGTGTATATTGATTGCTTTGTGTGAAAGTTATAACGTCTACAAACTATGGTATAGATACTGCAATTTACGCCATTTTTTTGCTATACAGCGCTGTGCTAGTTTAACGGACAATTGCGTGGTCATGCAAAACGGAACATAAATGAAATTTACATCCTTTTTTTCCCCACAAATTGAGCTTTCTTTTGGTGGTATTTGATTGCCTATGCGGTTTTTATTTTTTGCGCTATAAAAAAAAAGGCTGACAATTTTGAGGAAAAAAAACTATATTTTGGACTTTTTGCTATAAAACATGTCCAGTAAAAAAAATGTAAAAATCAAATTTAGCCATAAATTTCTGTCAAAATGCATTCTGCGACATGTCTTTGCTAAAAAAAACAACCCAATACGTGTAAATTAATTGGTTTACGTGAAAGTTATAGCGTTTACAAATAGCGGGAAAGATACTGGGATTTTTAGTTTTTTTTATACTAATAATGACGGCGATCAGCGACTTATGGCGGCGATCAGTGACTTATGGCGGCAATCAGAGACATATGGTGGGACTGCGGCAGACATTCTGACATTGGGGGGTAATGACATGGGGTCACTGACATCCCCAGTGACACCAATACAGTGATCAGTGCAAAAAAAAAACACTGACACTGTACTAATGGCACTGGGGAGGAAGGGGTTAAGTTTATTATTCAGGGAAAGGGTTAACTGTGTGAGGGGAGTGTTTTGCACGGAACACCGCTGATCGGGAGAGAGAAACTCTTCAACGACAATTGAGCACTGTCCATTTTTTATTGCAGGGTTTGCTTCCTTTATTTGTGACATCATAATCAGAAGGAAGTTTCCTGCTGATTAGTTTATGTCTGAGGTTGGGGGGTTGTCTGAAAGCCAGTATTGGGGGTTGCTGGAATATTTCTTTCAGAGTTCCATCCTCTGTTATGATAGGTTGTAAATCTTTGATTATTTTTCTTATTCCTTCTAGTGCTGGGTTGCCCGAGTGCCCGGGGTCAGTAGGGGGCCCCATGAGATGCCCCTGGTATCTTTTTCATAGGCTTTTTTGAGTTTGGGCAAGGACACAGGGGCCCCATGAGTTGTCAGTCCGCCCCTGACTAGAGGTACACGGTTGTTTGTTTTTTTCTCTTTGTACTGAAGTAGATTTTCTCTTCGGGTTTTCAAGGCTGTGTTTATGCTGGTGTTGATAGTTTTGTTCTTGTACCCTTTCTTTGGAAGAAGTCTGCTAGTGTCCCGAGATGTCTATCTCTGTCTTCTTGGTCTGGATTCCTCACTCATTATCCAACAGTTTTACAACCCCCTCTGTGACTGTTGACCCCCCCCCCCAGTCTTTGGTTTTGCTCTGTCTTATCTCTATTCTAATCCTAGTTTTATAACTATTGCTGTGTCCATTTGTTTGTGTGTGTTTTTTTCTGTTTTCTTTTTTTTTGTCTCCCTCCTCTCAGAGATTGCTTCTTTTAACATTCTGCTGAAACTTTGTGAAGTAGTACTGCTGGGACCTTGAAGAAGGGGACATACCCCAAAAGCTTGTCCTGAAAATTGTATGTTAGTGCAAATAACAAAAGTATCACGGACAGTACTCAATTGTTTCTGTCACAAGTGCACTAATATGGCTACAATCACCTCTGCACAGCAGTGAAATACACAGCAGCTTGTTTCACTAGTAAAACACACACAGCACATGATGTAAAACAGCACAGCGCACAGTTAACCCTTTGATCACCCAGATATTAACCCCTTCCTGCCCAATGTCATTAGTACAGTGTCAGTGCTGTTTATTAGCACTGATCACTGTATTAGTGTCATTGGTATGTTAGTGGCAGTTAGTCAGTTCTTACCCAGTGTCAGAATGCCCACCGCAGTCCCGCAGTCCTGCTATATATACAGTATAAAATTCCAGTATACATACCGGCATTTGTAGACGCTATAACTTTCATGTAAACTAATTAATTTACATGTATTGATATTTTGTTTTAGCAAAGACATGTAGCAGAATAACCTTTGGCCTAAATTTATGATGAAATTTGATTTTTAAAATGTTTTTTACTAGATATGTTTTAAAATAAAAAATATATTTTTTTCAAATTCTTTTTTGTTTATGGCGCAAAAAATAAAAAATGCACATGTGATCAAATAGCATCAAAAGAAAGCTCTATTTGTGGGAATAAAGGACATAAATTTAACTAATGTACAGCATTGCATGACCGTACAATTGTCAGTTAAAATAATGCAGCATTGTATCGCAAAACTGGCCTGGTCAGGAAGGGGGGTAAATCCACTGGAGGGCAAGTGGGTCTAGGGAGAGGGGCTGAGTAGCTATGAAGTAGATTCTCCTACTGTATACACTGAATCAAAACAGAAATGAAACGAGCGCTGGACAAAGCACAGAAAGTGACTCGCATGAAAGGCAAACACCAAAAGCCTCCGAAATATGAATATGAACAGAACATGCAGCGCTAATAGAGATCAATTATACATGTATAAATGGTACATACTTATAATTTTTTAGTATGTACCATTTATACATGTATAATTGATCTCTATTAGCGCTGCATGTTCTGTTCATATTGTATACACTGAATATTTGAGAACTTTAGGGGCTTACAATAGTGGAGAATTACACTTTTTTTATGGGGGTGATGTTTGGTTTGGTACCTACAGTAGATTAACCACAGTCTAAGTGCTGTACCTTAGAGTAGTAGATTGATGGCACTGAAACCTTAAAATAATGCTGAGTACCACTTTGTTACTCAAAATTTATGTTGTGCTGATGATGTCCATGTGTGGCATCAGGGTAATGAAGGAAATGCGTGGGCAACTTCTGTGCACTGAGGAACTATCAAAAAACTTTGGGATGTGAAGACTGTTTTTGGGGCCACATTTTGCACCCTTACTGTTACAATTTGAAAAAGTATGATAAAAATTGTTACTGGAAAAGGTTAAATAAATAATAGGCTACGCTCATGTATCTATACACATATGTTCCCCTACACCTACAGTGGGGATCGAAAGTTTGGGCACCCCAGCTAAAAATTTGTATTAATGTGCATAAAGAAGCCAAGGAAAGATGGAAAAATCTCCAAAAGGCATCAAATTACAGATTAGACATTCTTATAATATGTCAACAAAAGTTAGATTTTATTTCCATCATTTACACTTTCAAAATAACAGAAAACAAAAAAATGGCCTCTGCAAAAGTTTGGGTACCCTGCAGAATTTATAGCATGCACTACCCCCTTTGCAAAGCTGAGACCTGCCAGTGTCATGGACTTGTACAAATATGGTCTTTATGGAAGAGTCATCAGAAGAAAACCCCTTCTACGTCCTCAATACAAAAATCATCGTTTGAACTTTGCAAATAAACATATAGACAAGCCTGATGCATTTTGGAAACAAGTTCTGTGGACCAATGAGGTTAAAATTGAACTTTTTGGCCGGAATGAGCAAAGGTACGTTTGGAGAAGAAGGGGCACAGAATTTAATGAAAAGAACCTCTGTCCAACTGTTAATCATGGGGTTGGATCAATCATGCTTTGGGGTTGTGTTGCAGCCAGTGGCACAGGGAACATCTCACGAGTAGAAGGAAAAATGGATTCAATAAAATTTCAGCAAATATTGGATGGTAACTTGATACCATCTGTGAAAAATCTGAAGTTAAAGAGAGGATGGCTTCTACAAATGGATAATGATCCTAAACACACCTCGAAATCCACGGGGGATTACATCAAGAGGCGTAAACTGAAGGTTTTTCCATGGCCTTCACAATCTCCTGACCTCAACATAATTGAAAATCTATGGATAGACCTTAAAAGAGCAGTGCGTGACAGACAGCCCAGAAATCTCAAAGAGCTGGAAGACTTTTGTAAGGAAGAATGGGCAAAGATACCTCAAACAAGAATTGAAAGACTCTTGGCTGGCTACAAAAAGCGTTTACAAGCTGTGATACTTGCCAAAGGGGGCAGTACAAGATATTAACTCTGCAGGGTGCCCAAACTTTTGCAGACGCCATTTTTTTGTTTTCTGTTATTTTGAAAGTGTAAATGATGGAAATAAAATCTAACTTTTGTTGACATATTATAAGAATGTCTAATCTGTAATTTGATGCCTTTTGGAGATTTTTCCATCTTTCCTTGGCTTCTTTATGCACATTAATACAAATTTTTAGCTGGGGTGCCCAAACTTTCGATCCCCACTGTATGTATGCAAACACAACCACTTGAACTAATGAATGGATTACACCCTTGAAAAAATATAGATTCATGACAATGATTCACAAAATACTCACTTCTATCTGGAAAGATGCCCTCTAGGAATTTATTAAAACACAGTCTCCTTAGTTGGAACAAGAGCAACATCTTAATCTTAACAATATCTTACTTAATATTGCTAAGTGGACACATCTGACCGGATTCCCCTACCCTCTCCCCTATTACTCTTAACCCCCTTTTTTCTTTTCTCTTTTTTTCTGTCCTTTCCCTCTTCTCTTCCTTCCTTTCTACTTTTGCTAAAACATTATTCTCCTGGTGTCTTTATCTTTTACATCTTTTTATGTTCCTACTCCTCAGTACCATTTACCTGCTTCTCTATCCCCTATGCATTAGCATTACATTCCTGTGTCAGTTAAATCTTCATTCCCCCATCAGCTTTTATCAGGAAATCTTGCGCTCACCCTTTTGCCCTCCATACTTGATCTAAGTCAATATCCTCCTTTACTATAAGCTTCATATCTACGAGTTGCACTCATTGATATGTGCAACCAGTCAGCCAGTAACAACCTTTTCTTGTTCATACATCAGTATCCACTGCAATATGCTATCTTGTTCTGTGTTTGATGCACTATACTCATAATCTTGTTTTCTTCAAAAGTAAGTCAGCTGTCAACTTATACTTAATATATTGCAATAAAACATTTATAATTATTTACATGTAGCTCTGCCCCTTGGGACAAGCTGGAATATATTATGGGTCCTGCGCTCAATAGATCCAACCCTAAGCAAACCCAATCCCTCTGGCACAACTGGTAATGAATAGCAAATACCCCGCCAAGAAATTTGCTGACACAGGGTTAACTGAAACAAGAACAATTTTATGGAGAATGAAATGCAGTGTAGAGGGGTGGGGTTCCCCTTTCAACTTCAAAACTTACTTTTCTTCTTTTATGCAATGCAGTAAATTTGGTCTGCCACTAGAGGGCTTCACAGCCAAGAGTCTCCGGATGGCAGAGTCGCACTTTAAGCAGAATACAACTGATATCAAACAAATAAACTTACTTATGCTCTATCAATGAAATGTATTACCCACACCGGTGTATGATTCTGCTTCTGAGGGGCGTTAGCCAAAAATCACCTCAGAGTCAGAACAGAATGCAATAAAGAGGTACCTCTAATAAAGCTACTAAGCCAGATTCCCCCACTTCAGTCCTTGTAACGGTGGAGCTCTAGTTGGTGCACGTTTAGTCCTTACAATGAAGTAAATAGCAGCTGAAGGCTTCTTTGGAGTTTCAGCTGGTGTGGGTTACATCAGATTTCACTAGGTTTCTGGGCTGAGAGGGTCCAACCTCAGTGTCTAAACGCAACACAAAGCACCTCAAGACCAGGGGCAGTCGCAGGATGCAATCTCCCAGTATGTGTCAGTCCCCGGGGCAGACAGTCTCAATTACACTGGTGGTGAGGGGCAAAGCAGGCAGGGGGATCTGTGGCTTGCACAGGGCCCGGATGGGTGAGATCAAAGCAGTGGGGTGCGGATGTCCCAGTCTATATGCAAAGTGTAAATGGTGTGTCTTACTCTCTCCAGTGGGACAGCTCACCAGACTCTGAACACACAGCAGGGTCCCTCTATCCGCACTGGGTGCTGTAGTGCCTCCTCCTCTGCTTGGACGGGCTCCACGTGTCCCTGTCTTTTCTCCAGCCTAGTGTCTCTCTGTTCTCCCCTTCACTTCCTGCTTCCTCCCCTTCCCAGCGTTCTTTGCTGTGTAGCGGATGAGTCATGAACTTGGCAGAATGCCCAGGTTTTACAAATAGGGGAGAGAGAGGAAGGACTGACTGCTGAACATGTGATTCCTTCTGAATCCTCTTGTACAAGGAGCCTGCTACACACTCCCCCCACCAGAGAAGCTTTGGTCCTCCAAAGACAGCAGTAAAAGCAACCTGTTACATGCTTTTTATATACACGCGGAGAAAAAGCAAAGTTAGTACACACAGGAAATTAAATTATTCACACTTGCATAAGAATCTGGCAGAGGAACCTCCCACCATGTAGCAGAGTGAGGGTTGTCCTGCCCATAGGCCACACTAATGGGAATGGCCCAACCAGATGTGCCAGGGGGTGAGTTGGGGCTGTTCTCTACCGAAACTGCTGTAGGAGAACCAGGCGTCACAAGAGTCCTTTGAGAAGCATGTACTACTTCTTCAGAGTTTTCACCCAACATATCATATGTCAGTCTCTTTGGGGGTTGAATAACTCTATGCTCTCTCTGTTCTCTGGGCTCTAGCAATGGTTCTGGCATTGCTTCCGATGTTGGTTCTGACACTACTGACTCATCAACCCTCGCTTCTTGCTCGACGCTCTCTGTCTCTCCCAGTTCAGCTTCCTCCACATATTCTCCCTCATCAACAATGAACCACCAGTCTTCAGGTTCTTGCAAGTCTTCTGCAGGTTGGGCCTGAGGCACAAATTCAGGAGCCTCTGGCCTAAGAGGAACTACGTCAGTCACTCCAGTGGAAGAAGGAATGGTGGGTTTGGAAATGTCAGATGGCCACAACAAATCTGTCCCTACCTCCTCACTCTCACTGTCCTCTTCATCTGCAGGAGGTGGTGTGGGTTGAGACCTGGTCACAGGTCTAGTCCTCTGAGAAGTTGAGGGGGTAGACTGTGGATCAGATTGTGATGGTAGACGGACTGCACCTGACAAAGGCAAAAGGTGGTTGCGGTGCCAGGTTTTGAGTGTGCCAACACCCTTTTCCGGTCGAATCTGGTAAACTGGCAATCCAGGCAATTGTTTGCAGATGACGTAGGGCTCTGATCGCCAGCTATCCGCCAACTTGTGTTTTCCAGGGATACCCAGATTTCTCAGTAAGACTCTGTCTCCAGATTGTAAGTCCTGCACTCGCACTCTGAGATCAAAGTTCTCTTTGTTTCTCTGTCCCCTGGCGTCTGAGGTGGCTTGAGCCTTCTCATAAGCAATCTTCAGGCTTTTCCTTAGGCGGTCCACATATCCTCTATAGGAAGCTTCAGAGGTATGGTCTACAGAGGTTCCAAAAGCCAAGTCTACTGGCAGTCGGGCTTCCCGGCCGAACATCAGCCGGTAAGGAGAGTATCCTGTAGCGTCGTTGGCAGTGCTATTGTAGGCATGTACGATGGCTGCTACATGCTTACTCCAGTGTTGCTTTTGCACTGAAGTCAAAGTCCCGAGCATATTCAGGAGGGTACGATTGAATCTCTCTGGCTGAGGATCTCCCTGAGGATGGTATGGAGTAGTCCTCGACTTTTGGATGCCTAGTAGACTAAAGAGTCTCTTGATGAGATTGCTCTCGAAATCTCTCCCTTGGTCTGAGTGGATACGTTGTGGTAGTCCGTAATGCACAAAGAACCTTTCTACTAAAATCTTTGCCACAGTTGATGCTAACTGATCTCTAGCAGGAAAAGCCTGGGCATACCTGGTAAAATGGTCAGTCACTACCAGGATATTTCCCTGTCCACTCTGATCCGACTCCAGGCACAGGAAGTCAATGCACACCAACTCCATGGGTCCCTGACTTTGAAGGTGGCCCATTGGGGCAGCTCGTTGAGGCAGAGTCTTCCTCTGAATACATCGGATGCCATCGGACTGGGATGACTGGTGCAATGAAGCACTCACAATACTAAACAATGTGACCATGCATTACAAGGCTATGGTGGGTAATAATGGGGTGGAAATAACACCTGCTATGCACCAAAGAGGGATTTCTGAATGGTCGCTGGTTGAAGGCATGTTAGTCCCTGTGTAGTCTGAAGGACTGGTTCAGGGTACTGGCATGTACGTGTTATCCACAACCTCCCAAGCTGCAGTGGATGAGTCCTTTCATGTCTCTGACAGGGGTAAAGTCCCTAAAAAAGGTCATGAATTTAGATGTGGAATGTATTGAGATGTCTAATACATTAATGGAAATACTAGAACTGGTAAAGGTACATTTGCTGTACATTTTGGTATCTCCACCACAGTCAGACCAGGTGGTATTGTGTAGTACCAATGGGTGAAGCCAGGTGGTAGGTAACAGTAAACAAGAATGGAATTGGTGGGACCAATGCTTATTAACAGTTTGGCACATGATCTCCTGGTTCCCTGAGAGGGTGCTTCCAGTTACTGGTTGGTATGGAAGGCAGTCAGGAGAACCATTGGAAACATGAGAGGTCTCTCCACCTGAACACTCCTGCTGAGCAGCGATCAGTAGAGGGATCAGATACTGTCTCACATGCTAGACCTCATGAGAAGGAAGGGCCTGAAATAGATGTGGCAGTAGCGGAGATGCTCAAAAAGAGGCACGAGTTAAGATGCCCGGAGACACTGCAGGGGAATGTGCTAATGATATTGGTTGCTGTAGCAATGTAATGTGTACATTAGTCTGGTTTATTGCATTATGGAATTGTTTTTGCTTGGATCAGTGGCAGCTGTGTGGTCCCTTAGCTTTGATTGTAACAAGCACTGAGATAGTCAGCACTGATGGTATTGAAAATTGTGACATTGAAATGTATGATTTGCTAATAGTTGGTACTAACAATGGTTTGGTATCTAGGTGTAACCAGAGAAAGGTTGTTGAACCAGACAGCCCTATTGCGAATTGTAAAACTTTTAGAAGTGAGGGAAAAGTTGATTCCTCATTAGGGGCAGATTCTCTGGGCTGGGAAATTCTGGCCAGCTCTGAGAGTATGGGAGGCCAAGAGAGGGTCTGGGGGACTGAAGAAGCTACACAGGCCAGTGAGCCCAGGGGGGCTGGAGATAATTTGGAAGTGTCGTGGGTGCAAGCTGGAGATACTGGGAAAATCCTGTAAAGAGGCCATGTGGGTCTGAACAGCAAGGCTCTGTCATGTATGTCAGAGAGAGCCCAAATAGCAAGTAGTCTGGGAGACCAAAACAAGCAGAGGTACTACTAATCAAAGAACCAGGTGGGTTGGTATTTTTTATTTATGTATTCTGAATGAAGTTGAAACCCCTGCGTGGAGTTTTCCTGGATGGACTTTTGCTTTGTTTTCTCCCTGCTAATAAAAATGTGACATAGACTCACTGTACAAAAATTGCATCTACCACTGAGCTAAAACATCCCCCATATTACAATAATATTATAGTTTTGTAGGAGCAGGCCATTGACATTTTTTCCCTACTCATCTTTTCTGTTTTTCACTAGTTTTGCATTTAGCTAGAGTCAGTGTCACTACTGTTAGCATGAAGCGATACCTGGACCCTACAGAGGTTGCACAGGCAGTCCAGCTGCTCCAGAATGGAACATCAATACATGACATTGCCAGAAGGTTTGCTGTGTCTCTCAGCACAGTCTCAAGACCATGGAGGAGATTCCAGGAGACAGGCCGTTACTCTAAGAGAGCTGGACAGGGCCGTAGAAGGTCCTTAACCCATCAGCAGGACCTTTGTGCAAGGAGGAACAGGATAAGTTCTACAAAATAACCTCCAGCAGGCCACTGGTGTGAATGTCTCTGACCAAACAAACAGAAACAGACTTCATGAGGGTGGCCTGAGAGCCTGACATCCTCTAGTGGGCCCTGTGCTCACTGCCTGACACCATAGAGCTCAATTAGCATTTGCCATTGAACACCATATTTGGCAGGTCCCCCATTAGCACCCTGTGCTTTTCACAAATGAGAGCAGATTTACCCTGAGCACATGTAACAGATGTGAAAAGGTATGTAGAAGCTGTGGAGAATGTTATGCTGCCTGTAACAACGTTCATTATGACCATTTGGTGGTGCGTCAGTGATGGTCTAGGAAGGCATATCCATGGAGAGAGGCACAGACCTCTACAGGCTAGACAATGGCACCCTGACTGCCATTAGGTATCGGGATGAAATCCTTGGACCCACTGTCAGACTCTACACTGGTGCAGTGGGTCCTGGGGTCCTCCTGGTGTATGACAAAGCCCGGCCTCATGTGGTGAAAGTATGCAGGCAGATCCTGGAGGATGAAGCAATTGATACCACTGACTGGCTCCAATGCTCGCCTGACCTAAATCCAATAGAACACCTCTGGGATATCATATTTCGGTCCATCCGATGCCACCAGGTTGCACCTCAGACTGTTCAGAAGCTCAGTGATGCCCTGGTCCAGATCTAAGAGAAAATACCCCAGTATACCATCCGTTGTCTTGTTAGGAGCTTGCCCCAACATTGTCAGGCATGCATACAAGCACATGGGGGCCATACAAGCTACTGAGTACCATTTTGAGTTGCTGCAATGAAATTTCAGCAAATGGACTAGCCTGTTGCATCATTTTTTCACTTTGATATTTGGGGTGTCTTTGAATTCAGTCCTCTGTAGGTTGATAATTTATATGGTCCCAAGAGTAGCCACCACAATCTATGTATGAGGCAAATACCCAGGTGCTCACTTGCAAAGAAATCCATTCAAATCCAAAACAGGTATAGAAGCACTCACAGGTCTTGCAGTGGAGATAAATCAAAGCAACAGCATTTTATTGATAATGTTTCAATGAAGCTCTGTCCATCTTACTGTGCATTCATGAATATGATAGAAACTTAATACATTTTTGTAATAAATTCTTTCAGGATCATTGTCTCTATCATTATTGCTTTATTGACAAACTTTTCACCAGATGGCGGGGCGACAGTGAATCTTTATTTTTGTTTGATAAGTACCTTATTTTTTGGTTCCAGGGCTACAGTTTAATTTGATTTATAATTGTGAATTTATCCCATTTTTGGATATGTGGATTTTTATGAGGGAAGGGAGATTACAAAGTTATCTATTTAATAATATCAGCCACAAAATTTTTTTAGTTTACATCCTGGAGGAGACTTCAGATCTATCCCATGGAGTTTATGAGCGTAAGAAGGGTGGTTACAGAAAAAGAATTGGTGGATCAGAGGCTTGATGAAATGCAGAAATGCAGAGGTTATACCAGAGGGGTTATCCCCTTGATGTCTTTAGGACTGAAAGCATGTGCTCACAGTCTAGTGTAGGAAGACATAGTGATAATACAAAAGAAAATATGATATTTGTATCTCACTGTCACCTTTTCTGCAGATGTATATTCCATTATTAAAAGACATTGGTCTATCTTGAGGAATAACTTCCAAGATGTGGAGGATTTTAAGCATCCGCTCTCTTAACATATAGGAAAGGAAAAACTATTTCTTAATATATAGTAGTTTCTGACCTGAGACTGGTTAATAGATAGGTAAATACTTTTTTGGGAAAACACAATACAGGTTCCTTTCCCTGTTTGAGTTGTATACAATATATGATTAAGGGCTCACTCTTTAATCATTCACACTCAGGACAAAAAAATAAAAATCAAGGGCTATTATACCAGTCAAACGGATTATGTAGTATATTTGTTGAAATGTCCTTGTGGACTTTATTATATAGAGGAAATAACACAGAAAGTCAAGGACAAATGTTCTAGACATCGATATGCAATATGTGATGGATAGATAATAGTTACTGGTTGTTGTTGAAAAAAAGGAAGATATACTGGATCAATCATTTAACCACCTTACAGTTTAAGGACTTCAGTTCAGATTTCAATCTCCATTTATTCTTGTTGGGGGATTATATAGCCATTATCGTCTGTATATATGTACAGTATATGAGATATGTGTTTTGATTGTTATTTTTATTGTTATGTTTTTGAGGGAGTGTTGTTTATTAATCCACCACATACAGTATATACTCATGATATAAATTTATTTAATTGCTTGATGTATTTATTCTGTCTAATATACCATGATTAGCAGTCTCTTCTGAGGTCTATGAGGATTGCCACAGACAAGGAGGATCCTGAGTATGCAATTGTTAAGTCTACTGTATGTGGTTAATATCTTGAATAAGCTGCATGTGGTTCTGATGTCTTTAAATGGATTTAAATAAATTCACTTACTGAGCATTTGTAGTATACAGTGGTCACAATCTAAGGAAGGATGTGGTCCAAAAGCTTGAGCTGTAAGGACATTATATTTGCATTCTAGAGGATCAATATGTATCCATAGTGAAGAAATAAAAAGCTACATTAAATGTACAGGAGTGTGGCAGCTTTTGTTTTACTATACTTTTGGACCATGGATGTCAATATAGTTGCAATAGCACCCACGTTATCCACCTAGTGACTTATCCTGCTTAGATTTGTGAAAAAAAAAAAAATATATATATATATTTATATACTGTATATACATACACTATATTGCCAAAAGCATTGGGATGCCTGCCTTTACAGGCACATGAACTTTAATGGCATCTCAGTCTTAATCCATAGGGTTCAATATTGAGTTGGCCTACCCTTTGCAGCTATAACAGATTCAACAATTCTGGCAAGGCTGTCCACAAGGTTTAGGAGCGTGTCTATGGGAATATTTGACCATTCTTCCAGAAACGCATTCATCCCAAAGGTGTCCTATCAGGTTGAGGTCAGGACTCTGTGCAGGCCAGTCAAGTTCCTCCACCCTAAATTTGCTCATCAATGTCTTTATGGATCTTGCTTTCTACACTGGTGAGCAGTCATGTTTGAACAGGAAGGGGACATCCCAAAACACAAAGCTGGAAGCATGAAATTGTCCAAAATGTCTTGGTATGCTGATGACTTAAGTGTTCCCTTCACTGGAACTAAGCGGCAAAGCCCAACCTCTGAAAACCAACCCCAAACCATAATTCACCCTCCACCAAAATTTTTCAATTGGCACAATGCAGTCAGGCAAGTACTGTTCTCCTCGCAACTGCCAAACCCAGACTCGCCCATCGGATTGCCAGACAGAGAAGCATGATTCATCACACCAGAGAACACATCTCCTCTCACTCTACACGCTCTGCTTTACACCACTGCATCCAATGTTTTGCATTGCACTTGGTGATGTTAGGCTTGGATGAAGCTTTTGGACCATGGAAACACATTCCATGAAGCTCCCTGTGCACTTTTGTTGTGTTAATTTGAAGGATAAATGAAGTTTGGAGGTCTTTAGGTATTGACTCTGCAGACAGTTGGCGACTTCTGTGCACTCTGCACTTCAGCATGAGCTGATCCCACTCTGTCATTTTACGTGGCCTACCACTTCGTGGCTGAGTTGCTGTTGTTCTCAATTGCTTCCACTTTGTTATAATACCACTAACAGTTGACTGTGGAATATTTATTAGCAAGGAAATTTCACAGATGGACTTATTGCACAGGTGGCAACCTATCACAGTACCATATTGAATTCACTGAGCTCCTGAGAGCGTCCCATGCTTTCATAAATCCAATAATTTGGAGGCGTGTCCCAAAACCTTTGGCAATATAGTGTATATACAGTATATTTTTACTATACTGTTAGTATACTGTATACTGTTTCTGACTAGACAAAAAGGGACCATATGATTTCTAACCATAGCAATGTATGATGATAAAGATAAAATCTGCCATATTAAAATACTGGTAGATAATATCTAAACTTATGGTAAAATCAACTGAACTCTGGTACTGGGATTTGTAATATATTATAAGACTAAAATTCTAAAAGCTTGCATTATGAGCAAAAGGAACAGACAAAATGACAGAGGGAACTATAGATATGTTTACCTTGTGAAAGTATGAGGACTCTGAGTGATATACAGTACAGTATAATCCTGAAGATTTGCAGTAAAATATCTGCGAGTAATAGAAAGATGTTAGTGGAAAAAAAACTGGTTGTTATCCAAACCAGCAGCTGAACATTGGAGTTCTTCTTAACACCTTGCCACATTCAATAAGTGTTTTTTTCCACTCTTTTTTTTTAATTTCCCACCAACATCTCTTTAGTATGCACACAGGAAGGAGGGCACTGCCATAGGGAACATATACTCATGCACAAAGGCGGTTCTAGGATTTGTGAGGCTTTAGGCAAAACTTCGACATGAGGTCCCACTCACATCCATCTATCTGTCCAACCATCAGCTACACAGCAAGCCTTTTTTAAACTTTTTAAAACTTTTTTCTTTTTTTTTCTTGAATGCTATCACAAGGGGTTAATAAACCCTTATGTGATAGCATTGGGCAGGTGAAAGGTACTCTTTATGGAGACATTAGGGGTCTAATAGACCCCAATGTCTTCTCTGCCCTTCAAACCATCTAACCAAGCACAGATCGACTTGGTTAGATATGTCCCCTGGTTGTACTGGCCAGGAAAGTGTGCATTTGAAACCAGAAAGTGACATCACTTACGGTTTCACTGCCTGCATGTGAGATCAAGGCATTGATTTGCCTTAGTCTCACATCACTCTCCCTCCCCTAGCTAGTAAGAGCAGAGATCCCGGGAGCTGCTTGCTCGGTGAAAGTGATCTGCAGTTATGGAGCTGCCACATCACTTTCACTTTCAAGCTGGCTGCGCTAAGCAAATTAGGCGGCCACGAGGTCCCTGTGAGTGCGAGGCCTTAGGCAACTGCCTAATTTGTCTAAATATAGAGCCGCCTCTGCTCATGCAAAAATAATTTTCAAGAAAATAACAAAAAGTTGGGGGAGGATTGAGAGCAATTTTGAGTACAATGTTGAAAATCAAAGTGGATAAGTTGTTTGCACTTCTGCCTGGTGCACTGAAGTTGCTGGTTTGAATTCCAACAATGGCACTACCTGCCTGGAGTTTGCATGTTATGCCTGTGTGGGTTTCTTTCCACACTCCAAGGACATGCTGTTAGGTCAATTGTCTCCTGTCTAAATCAGCCCTTGTATGTGTACTGTATATATGCATGTGAGATAAGGGCCTATGATTTTTCCTTGAGGGCAGGGCCTAACTGTACAATATACTGTATATGTTTAGTAACATGATTGGCGTATGCCTTAAAGATAACGATTTTCACAGTTTCAGAAAACACTGCTGATATTAGATATTAGGCTGCAAATTATTATTTTTTTCTTTCACCACTCACTTGCTTTACATGCACAGCAGCCTGATCTGATTCATTTCAGTTTGAAAAAAGGCTTTTTTGAGGTAGCGTTAGCACAAATGCTCATTCATTAGGCATTCATAGACTTGCTTGGATAAGCAGATTGAAATTGTCCAGTAGTTTGCTGTGGCTCTCCCTGTTCTCACTAATACAAACCGTCTTGCTGCTGACCAATTTATATCAAGCTTTCATTAAGAATTAAGTGACCACAGATGATATAGGTGTGTAAAAATAGCCAGCAGCTGGATATTTTTAATGAGGGGGCATTGACTGAAATTTATTACAGCAAAAGAATATTGGCAGGTGTTTTACAAAAAGAATAATTGGACACAGACGACACAGCAATATAAAATCAGCCAGCAGCAGGACAGTTTTAATCAGAAAAAGTAGGCCTAACTGGTGTATGAATAACTTGTATTTTATCTTTGGGGATAGTGAGGTGTAATGAAAGTGATTCATATAGCGTGAGGCTTTTTTTTAGATGTACACTGTTTTTATGCTTTTTTTTTTCTTTCAAACTATGCAGTGGCATGCTGCAAACAAATGGGAGTTACTTACAGATGGTCAGTAACAAAAGGCCCTGTCAACATAACATAAAAAAACACAAATACAGCAGAAATTAAAATCCCAAAATACTCCAGACACAAATAATGAAGCCTTGCAGCAAAAAAAAAAAACAGTTTTACCTAAAATAAAAAAAGCCATTATATCCCAAATAAATGAAACCTCCCTTAGTCTTGTAGCTAAAAATTACCAGTGACCACAAATCAACCACAAAATAGAATGAAGGGTATCAAAGCACCCAATAATACAAGTAAAAAAAGATAGTAAAGGGGTTTATTTCCCAAAGAGCTAGTAATCAGAATTGAAGTATTGTTTCCTAACTGACCCAAATCTCTTCCTATGTAGTTTGTCAATTTTCCCTACAAAAGCTTCCAATTGAATTATACAGTTCCTGTTCTGTGCCCCTCTTAATAGCGAGGGGGCTAGCTTAACCAAAAGCCTCCTTATCAGCCCTTCTAAGCCTTCTGTCCATAATTCAGAAATCATTCAGTGCATTTTGATTTTAAAAAATTCTAGGTGAATCTGCACATAACGTTTCCTAGACTGTTAATCTACAACCCACAGGATTTGCCTATAGCCCATAGTAGTAGTGAATCTGAACCTCATCCCTAGTCACTACTGTACTGTTCACCAATCTTGCTTGCTTGCAAGGACATGTATCTACCATTTACTGCTTCATTCTATGGAACTGTGCTTTCTGTACATCTCCTGCAGCTTCTTGATCATTTTACCATCAGTCACCAGCCATAGTGGGGGCATTGCTAACAGGAGGGATCAAAGCCCAGCTCATTTCCTAATTCTCTACCAAAATGGCCACTTACATACAGTGTGAAACAAGGCATGGTAAGCCAGTAATTGGAAAACAATTAGCAACAGGGAACCCACAGGCAATACTAGAGTCTAGTTTTTGCCCCTGCTTACTTGGGGAACTGTTTCCACAGTATAGGTCCTCTTTGAGGTGGTGGTGGAAGTGTCATTCAGTGGCATGTGTCTTCTGCTATCTTATGCTTTTGATTGGAGGTTGCCACCTTCTGATTGTAAAAGGTAAATATACAATATGTAATATTTTGTTTTTACTTGATTAAAAAGCAAAAAAAAGTAAATGTATTTTATTAAAGAAAATAACAAGTGCATAAAAAATATGAAACAAGTATACATTTCTTTGAAGTTCAAGAGCAGCTTGTACTTTTGAACTGTGTAAACTGTGATACAAATACATGTTTAGCTCCTTGCTAAACAAGCTCAAAACTACTTATTAGAAGATGTCATAGAGAGCAAAAGCATTGCCTTGTACCCAGTATGATACTGAGTCTCGTGTCCCAAGAAATCTCATGGAAAATGTTGTATGCACTGCAGAGCTGCATAATTAAATTAAAAATTATACAAAGAAAGCAGCTGGTTTTGCTTCATAGGGAGATTTATGAGACAGTCACATACAGAGCTGAGAGAGTATTATATTTGGCTCTACGTTAATTGGCATTTATACATTTTTAATCTAAATCAATTGCAGAATTGTATAGTAGCTTGTGCTACTTAAAACAATTTTTCAGAGCCATTGTCTGCATTACATTGCAAGCAAGATCATCAGAGCATATGTGTCATAGTTAGAAGCTGCACTGTTGAGCTTGTTATCTTCAAGATTATGTCATGCTGATGATGAAACACTTAAAAGAATAGTTCGAAGTAGGGAACTTTACTCAGCTCCTTCAAAATATTTTAGCTTACTGCTAGAGAAATAAAACCTAAAAGAAAACGTGAGCAAGCGAATTTCATTTTTTTTTCTTTTCATCCGTATCTCATTATATACATAAATAACTGCATTATTTTTACAGAAGTTTAGATGTGTACTGTACAGGGGCGGGCTGACAACTCATGGGGCCCCCAGGCAATAGGGGATCATGGGGCCCCTGTGTCCTTGCCCAAACTCAAAAAAGCCTATGAAAAAGGTACCAGGGGCATCTCATGGGGCCCCCTACTAACCCCGGGACCTCGGGCAGTGCCCGAGTTTCTAAATGGTCAGTCCGCCCCTGGTACTGTATAGTGTATAGCACAGGGGTAAAATCAACAAGTATGTAAACCCTAATAATGGTTTTCTTTTAGTTGCTTCCTTTTGATCTGCGAAGTGTACCATGAAAGTGTTTTGTTACGTATATCTGTTGGATAATTGCAAAAATAAGATTTTTGTACTTACAGTAAAATAATTTTAATGAAGTCCATTAAGGGACATAGCAATTTGTCAATTCTCAAACAATGCAAGATATATAAGAATATAAGATTCTAGAGATCATAAGACTTAGCCCCATAGCTCCATAGGGAGCAAGATTACCTAACAGGGAGGACGCTAGAAGGATGCTTGGGTGTGCTGAAGCACCCCTCAAATCCTCCGGTACCCCTAAAGCATCCCCATGAACGTACTTCTCTGAATCATGCACATTGCTTTGCAAAATTAAATCAATTCACCCTGAAGCAATGTGAGTGGGCAGGGACTTGCTGTGCAGTAATACAACAGCTCAGAGCCACATGTCCTGGTAATTTTCCTATAGTTCCAGCTGCACTGGCCCTCTCAGGGCTGTCACATTGGCTGATTGATATTGCCTGAGTTAGGTTGCAGCTATGGGCACAAACTGAGAAAAAGCAGATAAAATTACTTGCAGTCTTAACAATGAGGAGGTATGGAGTGCTGGTAGCCAGTCACCTAGCAACCGACAAAGACTGTCACCAGAGAGAGACCCAGATCACTGACCACCATTGTACAAGGGGGACTGACTACCAGTATACAGGGGACTGACCACCAGTGTATAGGGATCAGACCACCAGTATACAGGGGGACAAACCACTAATATACAGGGGACTGACCACCAGTGTATAGGGAACGGACCACCAGTATACAGGGGGACAAACCACTAATATACAGGGGACTGACCACCAGTGTATAGGGAACGGACCACCAGTATACAAGGGGACAAACCACTAATATACAAGGGACTGACCACCAGTAACATATGAAGGCAAAAAGAGTTGACCACACTCCATGGATGTGACAGATAAAACTTCCGTTTATTGAATCTTCATGTAAAAATCATAGAAATCACAACTCCAACAACAGGACAGGGAAAAGTAAACGTGTTTCACACAAAAAACATGTGCTTAGTCATTATTAGTCATTGACTAAGCACATGTTTTTTGTGTGAAATGCATTTACTTTTCCCTGTCCTGTTGTTGGAGTTGTGATTTTTATAATTTTTACATAAAGTATCAATAAATGGAAGTTTTTGTCTGTCACATCTATGGAGTGCGGTCAACTCTTTTTGCCTTCATATGTTACCATGGTCATGGAAAGGATCGGCACCTGTTGATGGTCAGAGGGGCTTATCTTTCAATTACTCACCTGCAGCAGTTCATCTCTTTGGACTGATGACCAGTGTTCAGGGGGACTGATCACCAGAATACAGGGGAACTGACCATCACTATAAGAACAGACCACCAGTATACAGGGGACTGACCACCAATATGCAGGAGAACTGAAGCAGTTGTCAGACAGTGGGAGCCAGCATCGTGGGTGGAGCAGATTTTTTTTTCAGGTCAGCGGTGGCTGCGGCCATCGTGATTGACATTGGATCTACTTCAGGGGACTTTTTTATTTTTAATAAAGAACTTGTCAAAGACTGTCTCCTGTATTTTTTTTGTGAATGGGTACCATGTACTGCATACTCATTCACATGGGGGGGAATCTGGAGGCCCCTTGTTAAAGTGGGCTTCCAGATTCTGATAATCCCCCCACCCGCAGATCCCCACTACCACTGTCCAGGGTTGTGGGGAAGAGGCCCAGAGACCCTTGTCCCCATCAACATAAGGACAAGGTGCTTTGGGGGGAAGTCCCCCACCCCAAAGCACCCCCCCATGTTGAGGTCATGTGGCCTAGTATGGATTATGAGGGGGCTGCTCACTCATCCCCCCCTTTCCTGACTTGCCTTGCTTAATGCTTGGATAAGGGTCTAGTATGGACTTTGAGGGGAACCTCATGCCATTTTATTTTTAAATTTTGTTGTTGGAGGTTCCACTCAAAATCCATACCAGTCCAAAAGGGCTTGGTATGGATGGGAGGGGGGACCCCACGCCATTAAAAAAAAAAATTGTAATTGTCGCGCAATGCCGACAATTCTTTTGACATTATGTACATGGGCCAGACAGGAAGTGGTTAAAAGAATGTTATTCAGATGTGTATTTGAACTACAGAACATATTCCTAATCTTTTATGGGGAAAAGGAAATTATGGGGAAAAGGAGGCATTCTGTAGTTTTAACATACTTCTTATCCTGGGTAAAGACACTGCTCTTTCCTAAACAGTACAATGAGTGACTTCTGTCACCCTAGCAAAAGAAGTGTGTTACAAATGCAAGCATTGTATATACCCAAATTTAACCTGCTATCAGCCTCTTGCAGTCCTTCTTCAGCAGGACAAAAATGTGAGAGAGTGAAGAAGCACAAGGGGTGGGTCCAGGATAGTTTAAGGCAAGTATAAGATTTGTAAAGACTCTGTGGGGTTTATTATTCTGTAGACTGTTGCTGTGATATGTCCTATGAACGAACATAACATTTCAAGGAGGGAAGTTCCTATATGTAATAGAGACCAAACAATGAACATAGACTATGCAACAGAAGTGGAAGCATGATAGAAGTAGAATGCAGAGTAACAGAGGGATGAACTCATTACTGTGCTGCTTCTGCTTTCATTATCCAGTAACAGGCAGGGGTAGATTCTAGACAGTCAGGGCTCAGAGGAAAAGGGTTTAACTATGCTGGCTAGCAGAATGAAGATAACATGGCAGCAAGGAAGTACTGCCGAGGAGAGTTCCAGACTGAAATGAAAATTGCTACAAAATTTTATTTTTATTTTACCTTAATGGGCAATTAATTTTGGTATTTTTGGCTGCAATTCCACTTTAAGGCAAGTATAAGCTTTGCAAAGACACTGTGGGGTTTATTATTCAGTAAAATGTTACTGTGATATGTCCCATGAACCAACATAACATTTCAAGGAGAGAAGTACCTATATGTAATAGAGACTAAACAATGTATATAGACTATCTAATATGCTAGTAAACGGACGGCACAAAATCATTATTTCTTGCCTCTTTAAATAAATGCAAGATCTCTGTCACTAATTGTGGAAGAGCACAGATAGTGCTCTGAAAGTCCACCAATTTTCGTAGTGTATTTGAATTTAAAAACTAGTGTATTCATCTAGTGCATAACATGTAAAAAAAAATGTAATGATCACAAAACCAAATTAATAATTATCAGACTTATCACTTTGTGGTAGTATGTGATTAGTTCACCTTTTGCCAGTGAGTAGTGTGTCTAAGGCATGGGTGTCAAACTGGTGGCCCTCCAGCTGTTGCCAAACTACAAGTCCCATAAGGCATTGCAAGATTGACAGTTACAAGCATGACTCCTAAAGACAGAAACAGCTGGAGGGCCGCCAGTTTGACACCACTGGTCTAAGGTAAAGAGACCACACGTCAAGAGCATGCAGAAAAACTAGAATATCTGTTAATCATGCTGTAGTCCCCAAACTAGAATGGAGTAATTCCAATGTCCATCAGTGAGTGTCTCCCAGCAGCCGGCACAGTTAGTCATTATCTGGTACTGACTGCTGGGCAGCTAATTAGCCCCATCTTACTATTCACCGACAGCCTCAGCATTTGATTGTGTACCATTTGCTTGATCTGCTTGATCTTGACCAAAGTGTATTAGTCCCGACCCTCCTTAGCCATCCAGCCTTCTCATTGCGATGTCCTGCATCCCTTTAATTTTTCCCTCCACTTGTTACTTGTATATAGTTAGTAGTTAGTTCCCCTATGCATGCATGTTTCAATGATTTATTTATTGGATTATTGATGTATATGTGTTATATTATGTATAACATGGTATTATCTTTCATTTGAACTGTGGTGTATATACTTTCTGTAGTCAGCAATTCTGGTCACACCAGACACAGGGTACCTATTACTGGTTTCCTGAAGTGCAGACACTTAAAGGGGCACATACATGCAGCAGGTCATTCTGACAGGTAAAAGTCCCCTCTCAAACACACTTATTTGCCAATTATGAGAATCGACAACCTCAGCCTACACTTCATACCTATTGCAGCCCTCCTTTCTTTCCAGTGACAGAATCTCTTTAACCCTTCAGAGGGAATTGAGATTATCCTCTGACATCTTATGCACTGTTCATTTGGGTGGTCAGGAATACACCATAAAAATTGTATTTATAATTTTAACCACTTCCCGACCACCCTAAACCAGAAGTACTGCTATAGGGCAGTAGGGCTGAGCAAAATCATGTGTATATACAGTATAGGTGACTTTGTAATTCCAGGTAGGAGGGCGCTCGTGCCACCCTACCCTCGCTACCATTGGCGGCTACAGCTATCGATCACTGGGACCCGGATGGAGATTCCCCACTGGTACATGGCGATCGCTGAGGAACACAGACAGAAGAGAGGTCTATATGTAAACAATACAGATCTCTCCCCTGTCAGCAGCAGCAGAGCAGAGCAATACAAAACAGCGTGCTTATACAGTAAAGCACACACACAGAAAACACGATAAAACAGCACGCAGTTAACTCTTTGATCGCCTCAGATGTTAACCTCTTCCTGCCCAGTTTCATTAGTACAGTGTCAATGCTTTTTATTAGCACTGATCACTGTATTAATGTCACTGGGGATGTCAGTGGCAGTTAGTCAGTTCCCACCCAGTGTCAGAATGCCCACCGCAGTCCCTGCAGTCCTGCTATAAGTTGCTGATTGCCGCCATTACTAGTATATATAAAAAAACAAATTCCAGTATATATACCGCCATTTGTAGATGCTATAACGTTCACGTAAACCAACTAATTTACATGTATTGGGATATTTGTTAGCAAAGACATGTAGCAAAATACATTTTGTCCTAAATTTATGACGAAATTTGATTTTTACATTTTTTTACCGAATATGTTTCATGGCAAAAAGTCAAAAATATTGTTTTTTTTTGTTTATAGCGCAAAAAATAAAAACCACACAGGCAATCAAATACTACCGAAAGAAAGATCCATTTGTGGAAAAAAGGACATAAATTTCATTTGGGTTTACCATTGTATGACCGCGCAATTGTCAGTTAAAGTGTCGAAGTGACCGTATCGCAAAAAATGGCCTGGTCAGGAAGGGGGGGTAAATCCTTTGGAGGGCAAGTGGTTAATATAGGATATGCTGAATCAATAAAAACAAGATATGAAAAAAAAAACAATATAAAAACATGTTAACAAAACACAGAACACTGCTCATCTACTTGGCTCAGGGCTCTTGAACAATGTGATTCTGCACGTCACACAATGTTGACTTCTAATATTCAGGTCTAAACTATTCCTATCACCACAAGCAGACCAGCTAGTTTGCTCTCCAGGATAATTAGCACTGATTTAATGATGGGATCATTCTTTTTTTTTATTACATTGAAGCAATAGAGTTGATAGCTTATTTTAATACATTAAATTATCAGTCTTTAGAATTTTATAGCACTATATTGAAACACTAATCTATTGCAATAATCTATTGCTAATAGTCATTACAACAATCCACGAATGTTCATCTTCTGATTACATTCAAAACAATCCATCTGATGTGCCTGAGCAATGTATACATTACTGTTATTTAATGTAATTAGCAGAATAATGTTATTTCTTTGATAGATGGCATATAGTACTGGACTCCCTGTGCTGCCAACCATAAAGCAACCTCAGCTCTGGTTAGAGAAGCTGTAATACCTTAGAGACCTAAATTTAGCTTAACACATTTTAATATGCTTCTTTTATTGTGTGATGTTATTTACAATGTTTTCTCTTTTAAATTCAGTGTTGTACTTTGTTTATGTTCCTCCCTGTCTGTCAGCAACACTCCTGTTCCTTGCATAAATTATCCTATTGCTTCTCTATACGGTAGCCAGAGTAGTTTATTTCTCAGATACAACACATTTGCAATTAGGTATCTCCAGCTTACCTCTTGACATGTTCAGCAGTAATATCAGCAGCCAAAAGACACATTTGTGAGAGTCATAAATTAACTGAGGAACAAAAGTTAAAGCTCCCGGAACTAAACTTATAGCGGCATATTTATAAAAGATTCACTGGAAAATTCACCAGTGAAGTTATTAATGATATTCACTTAACCACTTTGCCATCCAGAGGAATTACCCTCCTTCCTATCCAGGCCATTTTTTGCGAAATGGCGCTGCATTATTTAACTGACAATTGCGCGGTCATGCAATGCTGCACCCAAATTAAATTTATGTCCTTTTTTCCCCATAAATAGAGCTTTCTTTCTGTGGTATTTGATTGCCTGTGCATTTTTTATTTTTTGCGCTATAAAAAAAAGACAATTTTGAGAAAAAAAACTATATTTTTCACGTTTTGCTATTAAACATGTCCAGTAAAACAAATTTAACAATCAAATTTCATCATAGATTTAGACCAACCACACTGATTGGTCTTGCGTTGGACCTCATTTGCCTCTGCATGATATATGCTTTGCTGCATGTCCTATGTACACTTCATCTGTACATTTTTGTGTGTTAATTTGTATCTTGTTTTTAATAAACTTTGTTCTTTTTGGAGGAAGATTTAGACCAAACTGTACTCTGCTACATGTATTTGCTAAAAAATCCCAATACTTGTAAATTAATTGGTTTACGTGAAAGTTATAGCGTTTACAAATGGCGGTATATATACTGGAATTAAAATTTTTTTTTTACTAGTAATGGCGGCAATCAGCAACTTATAGCGGGACTGCGGCAGACATTCTGATACTGGGGGGAACTGACTTGGTGTCACTGACATCCCCAGTGACACCAATACAGTGATCAGTGCTAATAAAAAGAAATGACACTGTACTAATGGCACTGGGTAGGAAGGGGCTAACATCTGGGGCAATCAAAGGGTTAACTGTGTGCTGTTTCACATTATGTGCTGTGTGTGTGCTTCACTGTAAGCAAACTTTGTTTGGCTATGCTATGCAGAGCCATACAAAGCAGTGTGCATGAGCTGACAGGGAAGAGAACTGTATTTACTGTGTTTACATACAGTTTTCTCCCCTGTCGGTATTACTCCACAATCACCGGGTGCCTGTGAGTAATCACCGGCCAGAACCCGGAGATTGACAGCCCCAAGGTCATGAATGCTTGATGCGGCTCATGTGCGCCTCCTACCCGGAACTGCAATGTGTGTGATTTTGTGCACCCAGTATTTCTGCGATAGGGCGGACGGCAAGTGGTTAAGTAAGATTCATTGTTCTTCTCCCTGCATTTCTTATTTGTGTTTCTGAACTTTCACAGCCATTGCAATTTTACTTTAAAATTCTAAAAACAAAAGAGAAAACCTATGTGTATCAAACATTCACTGGTGATCTATTACATAATTTAACAGAAAATACAGCTGCAAAATTCTCAGTAAGAGTTCACTGTAGACATTCTAGCCATAGTACACAAATATTGCTCCCAAAGGGGAGTTTACAACCTTCATTATTTATTTTGCTAATTCCTGTCCCTGACATCCCCAGTAACACCAATACAGTGATCAGTGCTAATAAAAAGCAATGACACTGTACTAATGGCACTGGGTAGGACGAGGTTAACATCTGGGGAGATCAAAGGGTTAACTGTGTGCTGTTTCACATTATGTGCTGTGTGTGTGCTTCACTGTAAGCAAACTTTGTATGGCTCTGCTATGCAGAGCCATAAAAAGCAGTGTGCAGGAGCTGACAGGGGAGAGTTATAGTTTTCAGAAGACACTCTTTCTACTTAAAAGAAAGTGTAAAGCTATTTGCTCACCTTTCTATGGGTTTTGGGGACACGTGATTTCTAATAACAATGCTGAACTTTTCACTTTTATTATGCTTTGTCAATGCTTCACACAGCCTCTACCTCTCATGCACATTAACTGGAACTATCCACTTTTATGTTGCTAAAATTGAGCATCCTATTTACAATGGGATAAATGTGCAGTTGTGCACTCTGTGAATACAGCAGTTGATGAACAGCCATCAACTCTCACTTGTATAGTATCTGTGAAGAAGTGTATTTTCCCAAATGTGAATCTGCTAACAGTTGCTCTCCATGGTTCTGAAAGAATCCTGATAATTAGAGATGAGCGAATTATTCAAAAATTTGATTCAACTGATTCGGCGAATTCGTGAAAAAATTTTGATTCGAGTCGAATATATTCGCTGCAAATTTAACTTATAAAAGGGTGTTTCTATGCTTCAGAGAGCCTTTATATTAGTGCAGAACACTGTACCTTTAATTTAAATGCCCTTGGAGTCTGCTGGGGAAGAGAAATAATACTGACAGTCAGTATGACATGCAGATGAGTGCCGTCGATCTTAGAATCACCGCACACTTCACTCATTTGGGCGGTGGAGGCAGCAGCAATGGGAGGCCATACAGCACCCTATAACAAAAATGGAACACACCAGCAGTGTGTGAGGAGACCTGAAAGTGGCACATGGCAGAGTGTGGCGATGGAGACAGCAGCAATGGGAGGCCGTACAGGGACCCATGAGAGACTCTGGACCTGGCAGCAGCATGAGGAGGCGGTACAGGGGCCCATGGCAGATTAGGGGCCTGGCAGCAGCTATGGGAGGCCCGTAATCTGCCAGCACCCTATGACAAACAATGGAACACACCAGCAGTGTGGGGAGACCTGAAAGTGGCACATGGCATGAGACACTGTGGACCTGGCAGCAGCATGAGGAGGCGGTACAGGGGCCCATGGCAGATTAGGGGCCTGGCAGCAGCTATGGGAGGCCCGTAATCTGCCAGCACCCTATGACAAAAAATGGAACACACCAGCAGTGTGAGGAGACCTGAAAGTGGCACATGGCATGAGACACTGTGGACCTGGCAGCAGCATGAGGAGGTGGTACAGGGGCCCATGGCAGATTAGGGGCCTGGCAGCAGCTATGGGAGGCCCGTAATCTGCCAGCACCCTATGACAAAAAATGGAACACACCAGCAGTGTGAGGAGACCTGAAAGTGGCACATGGCAGAGTGTGGCGATGGAGACAGCAGCAATGGGAGGCCGTACAGGGACCCATGAGAGACTCTGGACCTGGCAGCAGCATGAGGAGGTGGTATAAGGGTCCATGGCAGATTAGGGGCCTGGCAGCAGCTATGGGAGGCCCGTAATCTGCCAGCACCCTATGACAAAAAATGGAACACACCAGCAGTGTGAGGAGACCTGAAAGTGGCACATGGCAGAGTGTGGCGATGGAGACAGCAGCAATGGGAGGCCGTACAGGGACCCATGAGAGACTCTGGACTTGGCAGCAGCATGAGGAGGCAGTATAGGGGCCCATGGCAGATTAGGGGCCTGGCAGCAGCTATGGGAGGCCCGTAATCTGCCAGCACCCTATGACAAAAAATGGAACACACCAGCAGTGTGAGGAGACCTGAAAGTGGCACATGTTTGGGGCATGATTCATGGCGGATTTAGTCAGTTGTGTCAGGAACTGGTGGTTTGAAATCCAGACTAATCCACGCCTGATTCATTTTCACAAACGTGAGTCTCTCCACACTTTGGGTGGACAGTCGTGTCCTCCGCGGAGTTACAATACCTCCTGCCGCACTAAACACGCGCTCCGATGCCACGCTACTGGCCGGGCATGACAGCCTTTCAAGGGCAAATTCAGCCAGTTGGGGCCAAAGGTCAAGTTTCGTTGCCCAGTAGTCAAGGGGATTGTCTACCTCGGTTGGCAGGGTGCTGTCCAAGTAGGCCCAAGCCTGTTGTTTGAGGTCCTGCTCCAGGTCCACCTGATGCTGCTGCTGCTGCTGCGGCTGGTTAGTAGTTTCCTCACTGCGCTGGTGAAGAAAGCTACTCATCATCGACTGCAGACTGAGACAGCCGCTGCTGGTGGAGCTGCCACTGCTCCTACCACCCCACCCCTCCCCTGCTGCCATGGCAGCGGAACGCGAGCGCACAGGGCCCACAGTGTCTGAGGATGGACGTTGGCGCAGAAAGGCAGAGACCAACTGACTACATAGGTGGTTTTTATAGTACGTTATTTTGGCCTCCCTCTCAGCAGGTGTGAAAAAGGCCACCATTTTTGAACGGTAGCGAGGGTCCAACAAGGTGGACAGCCAAAAGTCATCCCTCTGTCTGATGGTTATTATTCGGCTGTCGCTACGCAAGCAACCAAGCATGCTATGGGCCATTTGTGCCAAGGAATGCGAGGGACTCCCTGCCTCCATCTCCACAGCATACTGCCACGGTGCATCTGGGTCCTCTGTCTCCTCCTCCTCCTCCTCTACCAGATGCTCCTGCTCCTCCACTCCTGTCCGCTGAGTGGAAAAACCACCCATTTCACTCAATAATTCCTGAGCACAAATGTCCTCCTCTACCTCCTCCTCTTCTTCCTGTCCTGCCCCCACAGGGGTCATGTGGCGTTGAGATCTGTGCGCCACGTCTACCGCACCCTGACCAGCCATTGTTAACAGCATTTGTTCCAGGACGTGCAACAGAGGAATGACGTCGTTCATCCCATAGTCCTGCCGACTCACGAATAGCGTGGCCTCCTCAAAGGGCCTGAGCAAGCGGCAGGTGTCACGCATGAGCTGCCAATGGCTGACATCGAAGTTACACAGGGGAGTACCTTTATCCGCTTGTAACATCAGGAAATCGGTGATGGCCTTTCGCTGTTCGTAAAGGCGGTCTACCATGTGTAGGGTTGAATTCCACCTTGTTGCAACGTCGCAGATCAGGCGATGCTGTGGAATTCCGTTCTGCCGCTGCAGCTCAAGGAGGGTGTGCTTTGCGGTGTAGGAATGGCTGAAATGCATGCAAAGTTTACGTGACATTTTAAGGATGTCTTGCAGTGGGATGGTGGATTTTAGGAACCGCTTGACAACCAGATTGAACACGTGAGCCATGCATGGCGCATGGCACAACCTTCCTTGACGCAGAGCAGACACCATGTTCTTTCCGTTGTCGGTCAACATGGTTCCGATTTTAAGTTTGCGCGGAGACAGCCATCTGTCGATTTCTCTGTTCATTACACTGAGAAGTTCCTCCCCTGTGTGACTATGTTCGCCAAGGCATACCAGGTGCAGCACAGCGTGACACCGTTGCGCCCTGCACATGTGATATGCCGGTCGGGTAATGGGACTTGGCACGGGGGTGGCGGCTGAGGACACGGCGGAAGAAGAGGTGGTAGAGGCGGACATCTTTGCCAGACCAAGGACGTGCAAACGTGGAGGCAAAAGCGGCGTGACCTGTCCAAGTTGCTGGTGCGGCTGTGACGGCACCACGTTCACCCAGTGGGCCGTAAATGACATGTACTGTCCCTGACCGTAGTTACAGCTCCATACGTCGGCGCTGCCGTGCACTTTGGCAGAGACCGACATGCTCAAAGACTGGCCCACCATCTCTTCTACATGTGAATGCAGGGCTGGCACTGCCTTTTTGGCGAAGAAATGACGGCTTGGCACTCTCCACTGCGGCGCGGCACAAGCCATCATTTCTCGGAAAGGTGCTGAGTCCACCACTTGGAAAGGGAGGGACTGCAGCACCAGCAACTTGGACAGGAGGACGTTCAGCTTTTGCACCGTCGGGTGCGTGCTCGCAAACTGTTGTCTCTTGGAAACGGATTCCAAGAAAGACTGCTGACGGAATCCGTGAAGAGGAGTAGCAGGAGAAGGAGCATCAGAACGAGCGGAAGATGCCAACGAGCGACAACTCCCCTCAGCAGAGGTGTTGGAGCCTTGACTGGCTGATAGAGGGTGATTGACGTCGGGTGACGGAGCAAGTAACGGAGCGGGTGATGGAGCGGGGGCTGGGGCGTGCAGAACCGCCGTATCTTTATCACGGTTTTCCCAGGCCACCAAATGGCGACGCTGCATATGCTGCCGCAACGCTGTAGTCCCAACATGGGCCCCCTGGCCACGCTTGACTTTCTGGCCACATAGTCGACATACGGCTACGTTTACTTCCTCGGGCGGCTTGACAAAAAATTGCCACACCGCTGAGTAGGAAACTTTGCCCCCGATACTCCTCACTGGCTGACTGCTGCTTCCTCCGTGCACACCGGCACCACTACTGGCCGTGGTGGTAGGCTGCAGTGGAGCTGGTGCTCTACTCCGTGGCCGTTTGCCTCCACTGACACTGCTGCGACCCTGCTGCCTCCTGGGCAACCCACCGACTGTTTTGCTCGCTGCCAAGCTGCCACCCTCTTCTCCTGATGATGCGGAAGCAATAGCCTGATGACGACGAGGCTGCCAAGTGCGATCAGCCTCATCATCATCAATTAGGGTCTCCGCCTCACTACTAGCCCCCTCGGCTGCGTGTGGGTCAGGAGACAGACCTGTCTCTAGACTGGCTACCGAGCCACTCTCCTCGCCACTACTTCTTCGCCTGGCTGCTGAAGAGGCGGATGTCTCCCCCCGTTCCTGACCGCCCTCTGTTAGCTCTTCCTCACTGTACAGTGGGGCTGAGCCCACAGCATACGATACTTTGCTTGGTGAGGGAACACCAAAGGACAGGGGCAGGTAGAGGACACGTGATTTCAGTGGGCTTGCTCCCGGGCCATGCCAACTAACGGTTGTGTCTGACGTACCCACCGACCGTTGGCTGTAGGTGTCAGAGGTGACCTGGGAAGAGGAAGACGACCGAGCCAACCAATCGATGACGGCAGGGTTGTCGGTGGAGACACGACCGCTGGATGACACCGGGAGCACTGGCCTCTGGCTGCGACTAGTGCTGCCTCGACCCCTTCCTCTGCTGCCACGTCTGCTCGCTCCTGAAACATTGCCTCCTCTGCCACTCCTCTGCGTGTTGTCTGACATACTCTTTAATTCAACGATTCTGTGTCCCTGAGTAACAATTCTGTGTCCCTGAGTAACAATTCTGTGTCTGTCTCTGAGTAACAATTCTGTGTCCCTTAGTAACAATTCTGTGTCCCTGAGTAACAATTATGTGTCCCTGAGTAACAATTCTGTGTCCTTCAGTAACAATTCTGTGTCCCTGAGTAACAATTCTGTGTCCCTGAGTAACAATTCTGTGTCTGTCCCTGAGTAACAATTCTGTGTCTGTCCCTGAGTAAAAATTCTGTGTCCCTCAGTAACAATTCTGTGTCCCTCAGTAACAATTCTGTATCCCTGAGTAACAATTCTGTGTCCCTGAGTAACAATTCTGTGTCTGTCCCTGAGTAACAATTCTGTGTCCCTCAGTAACAATTCTGTGTCCCTGAGTAACAATTCTGTGTCCCTCAGTAACAATTCTGTGTCTGTCCCTGAGTAACAATTGTGTGTCCCTGAGTAACAATTCTGTGTCCCTGAGTAACAATTCTGTGTCCCTCAGTAACAATTCTGTGTCCCTGAGTAACAATTCTGTGTCCCTCAGTAACAATTCTGTGTCCCTCAGTAACAATTCTGTGTCCCTCAGTAACAATTCTGTGTCTGTCCCTGAGTAACAATTCTGTGTCCCTGAGTAACAATTCTGTGTCCCTGAGTAACAATTCTGTGTCCCTCAGTAACAATTCTGTGTCCCTGAGTAACAATTCTGTGTCCCTGAGTAACAATTCTGTGTCTGTCCCTGAGTAACAATTCTGTGTCCCTCAGTAACAATTCTTTGTCCCTGAGTAACAATTCTGTGTCCCTGAGTAACAATTCTGTGTCTGTCCCTGAGTAACAATTCTGTGTCCCTGAGTAACAATTCTGTGTCCCTGAGTAACAATTCTGTGTCCCTGAGTAACAATTCTGTGTCCCTCAGTAACAATTCTGTGTCTGTCCCTGAGTAACAATTCTGTGTCCCTGAGTAACAATTCTGTGTCCCTGGGTAACAATTCTGTGTCCCTCAGTAACAATTCTGTGTCTGTCCCTGAGTAACAATTCTGTGTCCCTGAGTAACAATTCTGTGTCCCTGAGTAACAATTCTGTGTCTGTCCCTGAGTAACAATTCTGTGTCCCTCAGTAACAATTCTGTGTCTGTCCCTGAGTAACAATTCTGTGTCCCTGAGTAACAATTCTGTGTCCCTCAGTAACAATTCTGTGTCCCTGAGTAACAATTCTGTGTCCCTCAGTAACAATTCTGTGTCCCTCAGTAACAATTCTGTGTCTGTCCCTGAGTAACAATTCTGTGTCCCTGAGTAACAATTCTGTGTCCCTCAGTAACAATTCTGTGTCCCTCAGTAACAATTCTGTGTCCCTCAGTAACAATTCTGTGTCCCTCAGTAACAATTCTGTGTCTGTCCCTGAGTAACAATTCTGTGTCCCTGAGTAACAATTCTGTGTCCCTGAGTAACAATTCTGTGTCCCTCAGTAACAATTCTGTGTCCCTCAGTAACAATTCTGTGTCTATCCCTGAGTAACAATTCTGTGTCCCTGAGTAACAATTCTGTGTCCCTGAGTAACAATTCTGTGTCCCTCAGTAACAATTCTGTGTCTGTCCCTGAGTAACAATTCTGTGTCCCTGAGTAACAATTCTGTGTCCCTGAGTAACGATTCTGTGGCCCTAAGTAACGATTCTGTGGCCCTAAGTAACGATTCTGTGGCCCTAAAGTCTCTCTGGCCCTAACTCTGTCCCTAATACAGACAGGCCTGTCTCTCTTGAATGACCGGAGGCTAATGGAGAATTGTAAGATGGCCGCAATTTATAGCTCCACCATTACACAGTGCTGGCTGGCTGGCTGCTGATTGGCTAATGCGATCACATGTCATGAATGAATGCATTATGGGTCAGCGCGCCTTGTCTGCGCGCCTTCCCAGAGATCCCCGCTCCGTCGCCACACATGTCGCCGCCATTTTTGGGAAAATTCGATTCGTGCATCCGAAGTTGGCTAATTTTCGGATTCGGCGTGAATCGAATATTTCCCAATATTCGAAACGAATTCCACTTTGCCATGTTCGATTCGCTCATCTCTAATAATGATGATATAGGCTGCTTTTTCCCCAAAATTTCTAATACACAGTGGCATCCTGAGGCAGGTGCGGGGGATGCGGTCCGCATCGGGTGACACCGACCACACAGGGTGACAGCGGACCCACTGCACAAAAAGGTAAGTTGTAAAGCAAGCCAACGATCCCCGCAGGATGGATCGGATCCTTCCTGCGGGGATCGTCGGCTTTCTTTACAACTTACTTTTTCTTGGAGCGGGTCCGGTGTCACCCCGTATAGGTTGCATGCCGACGAGGATCGTCGGCATGCAATCTATACGGGGTGACACCGGACCCGCTCCAAGAAAAGGTAAGTTGTAAAGAAAGCCGACGATCCCTGCAGGATGGATCGGATCTGAGGATTGAACATAATGGATCAGAGTCCGATCCATTATGCTCAATCCGCAGATCCGAACCATTCTGCAGGGATCATCGGAGGGGTTGTCACCAAGTGTTATCACACTGGGTGATACCAACCCTAGGGACGCCTCTGCTAATACATAAACAGGTTTGAGCAGAGGAGGAGACCATGTTCCTCCCTCTGACCTGTGGTTACTTGATAAAGCACTGTGGGACATTGTAGGACTATAGGACTGTCAGAACCTGGAAGATAAATATAAGTTAAATAAGACTTAATAAAATGTTCTGTCTGTCAGAGCAGCCATCTCCTTGCTAGCTGTATTTTCAGACAGCTATGGAGTTCAATATTTCTTGAATCCAAAAGAATTTATTTCCTTTGTATATTGCTCAAAGGCTTCAACAGAACATTCTGAAGAAATGATGACCAGAAAAAGGGACATGCCAATAATCCACACAAATCTAAATATTTCAGCTAAAAGAGATCTGCAGTGGTTTGAATATACAGCATTTTAAATTATGGTTAAGACTCAAATGTAAAAACTGTGTTTTTAAATTGAAATTTTAACTATTACATATCAGAACTATATATTATTTCCAACAAGCAGGTAGAACATTATCCTAGATAGAATTAGCTCAAAACCACTATATATTGCCTTTAGCTGTTAAAAGTAGAAACTTAAAAAAACTGGTTCGTAATCATGCAATTTTAGTTAAAGATTGGCAACAGTGTTTTTAGCTGTATATGGGAATAGAAATATTACAGAGAAGCAAACTGACACATAATAACATAATATAAATCTAAACCTTATAAAAAAGAAAAAATTACAATAAAAAGTTAGTGAAAAAAAAAACTAAATAAAAATAGAAACTATAAAGCCCCCATTTTGTGTTCTCAGCTCTTAATTAGTTAACAGATCAAACAGGACAGAGACTCGGGAGGCTAAAATTTCGATAGTAGAACTGGCAGATAAAGCTAAGATGAAAGGCAAGCATGCTTCCAAACATAAGTCATTCAGGCTGCTCTGGAGCTTTGAATTTTAACAGAATACATCACAAAATTTAGCTGTGCATGGACCGTGCTTAATAAAATGCTTCTATGTTTCTGTATTCTTTTGTCTTTGCGTACATTCAATTGTAATAAAATTATTTAAAGTACAAAGAAGTACTAAGGGATTAACTGAGCACTTACAGTATGTCACATTAAAAAATAATACATGTTTTTAGGCTACAGTTTAATATAAACTCTTTATATTACCACCCTTTGCTGAGCTATCAGGTAGGTAGAACGGGGATCTACATAAAGCATGTCAGTGGTTTGTGTGTGTGTGTGTGTGTGTGTGTGTGTGTGGGGGGGGTTAGTTAGAAACATTTTGTCTCTTGCTGTCCCTGTAACTCCCAGTCTTGGCCAGTGCGAAGATGAAAGCGATATGCTACATAGAAGCAGCCATTGCAGAGGATTATTATTATACAGTATTTATATAGCACCAAAAGTTTGCTCAGCGCTGTACATTATAGTGGGGGACAGTACATGAGACAATACAGTAACAATACAATACACGAGGGGTTCGAGGGCCCTGCTCCTTGGAGCTTACAATCTAGGAATAGGGGTGAAATGCTGACAATACCTCCCCTACAGCTGGAAAAATCCTGCTTTTTTTTTATACCTCCCTGAATTAAATCCAACATGTAAACATAGTATACATACTAAGATTACAAAGACCCCCAACCCATTTTCAGAAATCTGCAGGACTCATTCCCATCCCAGACCTCCACAGAGCATGCTTATTTTCCTCACACCCCTTGATGTGTTATGTCCTCTCAGTATGTTTTAAATTCATCCTCTCGCTACATATTCCAATGTACATACTGACACATTCACTGTGTATACTGTGTCATGGTTAATCTATACTTTGTTTATTTTGCCACCCAAAATCTATATTTGTTAGATATGTAGTGGAATCACTTTATCTACCTTGTTCAGCAGTTGGTGTAGGCCCATTTAACTTCCCTTTTCAACAATCCAGTGGGCTCCCAGAAGCCCTTGGGCTGCCAGAATGACCCCTGGACATGCTCATTGTTCTGGGCAAATAGCCCATTGCATGAAAGCACAAGAGCACCCAGCTTGCACTCATCTTCATTTTAGAACCTGGTCCATGTGGTCGGCACAGTGCTAGCTGGCCATGGAATACTGACTTTCCATTGAAGTGGAATAAAGTGTTGCAGTGGCCCTGTATCTTCAGCTGCCTCCTTGTACACCTATTCCATGGATTTCTGCTACTATCTGTACATCCAGACTAGAAACTCCTTCTGTCTTCTTTCTGTAGGTCCTGTCCAGAAATCCCCGTGGTTGAACATTCAGGCTACCAGTTGCAGCCAACCACCTTGTAAAAGAGTTGTTTATGACTGCTTCCTGAACCATATTTGCAGAGTGTATTATGTCTGATGTTCTTGGGTGGTTTTCTACCTTGCGTCAACCTGCATTAGCAGAGGCCCACCCCAGCTCCCCTGCTTTCCATGTAAAAACACTATAGGATAAAAAACTAAAAGATAAGCTGGCCATAGATGAATAGATTCCTTTATCCATACAAGCGAGGTGGATGGAGGAATCCTTCCTGCTGGCACATTGTATTCTGACTGCAGGACTCTCCAGTGTCAGAATACATTGCAGCTGATTGGCTGCAACTGGCTGGTTAAGAAACATTTTCCAACAAGTTCATTCAACAAAAGTAGATCTAGTGGTTGACTTCTGTAGAACAGGCAGGGCTACACATCTATCAAAATGTGGCCAGTCCTGGCTGAACTGAACAATTTTGATCCATCTATAGCCAGCTTTAGTTATTTCACAGTGTCCTTGACTATGGTACATAAAATTATGTCTCTCAATAGGATCCTTGAAGAACTGAAGATCACTGATTTTGTGAGAATGTGCACCAAAGTTTTCTCTTAGGTTTTTTTTTTTATGTGGAGTTGGGTGAGTTCCTCAAAGATGTGCTTTGCATTCAAATGGAAGGTCCACTTCAAATAATCATTATTCAGTAATAAAGTATGCAAGAAGGTTTTAGTTGCCATTTATGACTGCCTACAATCATTAGTTATTTCTATTATTGCAAATATAGTTGAAAGAATAAGTATAAATTTCCATGTATTCATCTTTACCGTTGGTAATCACATTGAGTTCCCTTTCAATGTGCTTGTTACTTTGGTACAATACTTGTTATACAGTAAATTATATTATTATTATTATAATATATTAGTAAAGTATATTATTACTGTATTGTTCTGATGTTAATCCCAGTTTATTATACTGTATCAAGGTGTACTGTGTGATTTACTTTTTTGGCCTTTTTGTCCACCTATCCATTTCCCTTTTGTGTATTTTACTTTTGTGCAATGCAAACTCCATACAGTAATTGTTTCTATAAAATAAAATGAGGAGCAGTTGTCACCAGGACAGGAAGGAACAGACAGCAATAAAAGCATTATCAGAATTTTTAACCCTTTCCCACTTTCTGTCCTGACTCGAAGTGGGAAAGAAATCTCACCAATAAGGAACAAAAAACAAGAGAGATGCTCTAATACTTAGAAAGAGTGGTGAAGGTTCAGAACTGTTGTCAGGTTTTTTTGCTGTCTGTATTTCTGCACTGGGGATATTTACCCTCTCTATTTGTCCCAGTGAATCACTGGGGCAGAAAGTAACAAGAAAATCCAAAATTTAGACTTTTCACCAAAACAGAAATGAAGGGAAATCTTTCATTGGGTACACTTGTTCCAGTAGCAACTGTCTACAAATGAATTTCCCTCACTCTGGAGAGTTTTTGTCTTACTACCTCTTGTGCTTACAATACAGGAAGTTAAGTAAACTCTGATAATGGGAAAGAGATGGCAAAAAGAAATTGAAAAAAATGTTTATTTCTTTCCATCCAGTTCTGGTATTTGCAAAGCTCTGCCACAGAGCCCAGTCTTGCCTGGTATGGAGGGGGACCTGATCTTTCTCTACTACATTTTCACTTTTACTTATAGGTCTCCCACGCACTGCACTTTGTGACTAGATAGTGAGGGAGAAGTATCTTACTGATAAGATCAACTCTCTGCTCTTTACTTTTATCAGCATACCCCAATATTGAAACACACCTGATTGGCTACTTATTCTGCTTCTCCCACCTTCTCTCAAAAAATTTAATTTCATAGCTGACAATAGAAATAAACTATTGTTTCAGTTACATATAACAACTAGAAAAGATACAATTTCTGGGGAAATTGTGTATAGTGTTCTTGCCTCCACCAGTAGTCTACAACTGGAGTGGGCGGAGTAACTGGGTGGAGTGGCTTGTCACTCTGCTGCCTGCTCACACACCTGAGTTCCTATGGCAACTCACTCTACAGCAAGGGCAGAGAAGAGCGGTTAAAAACAAACTGCTCCAACTTGCTCACTTCACTGGCGGTTGCCATCTTCAAACAGTTGTAGTTTAAAAATTATAAATCCTACACCGAAGAGCTTTATATTGTGAGATTCACAAGACCCAGAACTACATTGTGATGCATTGTATGTCTCTGAAATATTAAAAATGAAGGCACAGTGGCAGTTTAGAAATTGCTCTTCAAATTTGAGGTGGCTAGAGTGGAGTTTCAATGAATGTCAATGGGCAGCGTGAGTTGCAAACAAATGGTCATATTGTGAAAACTGTCAGGACTATGGCTTAGCCGTGGACATTTTTAGTGGCAGCAGGGATAGCTGAACGTTTTGATATAAGATTTGTTTAGGTAGGCTTGAAAATGAGGGAGTGATGGCAGTTTAGAAATCATGTCCTGATTTTTCAGCTCCCACTCTAGCTTTTGTCAGCTCCCACTCTAGTTTTGAACATTCCGCCATTCATTCCTATGAGACCAATTTCACCACAAAAACGCCAATATTTCATGAACCATTCGGCGAAACGTTCCACAAAGTAATAGCACACCAATCGGAAACAATCTGCACGTTTCGGTATATTACTGTCTATGTAGTGTAAAAACTGTGGTAGGAGTTAGGGTGGTAAATTTGGCTATAATAATAAGAATATATATGTGAGATAACAGTAAGTGTTCTTGCCATGCAAGAACACATAAATATAAAGTTGTATAGCAGCAGTAGAGAATAAAATAAAGAAGAAAATTTTAAAGTTACAAACAGCTAACTTTCTTAACCTTTTGAACCTACTTAATTGTAAGCAAAACATAATCTTGGAAATGTGTGAATAGGTTTGAATTATTTAGCATTATAAAATGAAAATGTTGAACAAATTGCATTTTATAATAATGTGAACAAAGCAATCTTGAACAAAATCATTTTAATATACAATAATAAGCCAGATTATTTTTAGACTTCTAGTTATGTTGCCATTCACTGTTTCATCTATTAGATAACTTTACAAACATTTTTATATTAGCTGTGCTTTACAAATTACATCTGTCCAGCAATCCTAGTGATATTACACATGTGAAAGAAGGGAATGTTTTCTATAATTGAGACTATTGCCTCACCTTTAACAGGCATTAAGAAACATATTATGGTAAATCTGCCTTGATGGCTTTAATTGTTTGATTTTCTTATATCCTGCAGAACTGTAATTTAATTTTAATTACTTTGGGATGTGAATTTAAATATAATTTAGGTGTCTTGACTCCGTTCTCATTGCCATAATCTTCGCTAAGCAGTAATATAATTATAGGTGATATTGAAGACATTTGTAAAAATTTGAATTAAGGCCATATCAGACATATTGCAAATGGGCAATGCATTCCATTCTAGAATTTGCTAATTGTTCTCAGGTAGTGAAGATACTGGCTGTACATTTTCCAAAACTGTAGGTCGTCAACCAGCTGTTCTTGTACTTTTGAAAGGTCCAAGGGTTAGATCTGCTTGTTAAAGTTTAGTTTAAATTTAAATTTAGCCTAAGAATTAACATTTTCTAGCAAGTCATTTTTTTTTAGGTAACGGATTGCAGTATGTTTATTTACAAACCATGGAGGAATACTTGGAAAACAAATATATACAAAAAGAGATACTGTCAATAAATCTACTTACAATAAAACTAAAACTACTTGCGATGAACCACTCAGTGGACTTAATAAACAATACGTTTTTATAGAGGATTACAAAGATTTTTAAGTCCAAGAAACCTTATTTTAGGTAATGCATGAGTATATGCGCTATATTTTTTATTTGTATCCTGAAAAAAGATGCTTACAATTTGTATTTTTGTTATAATTCCTTTAAATAATATTTCTGTGCTGCATCTAAATTGACCATTTATTGTGAATAATTTCATTCCTTCCCCTTGGCATGGTATTTTGGTGTCAAGAATCACACACATCACACCTCCAATAAAGTAAAAATAAAAAAATGGGAGGGTATGGATAACACATTCTTCCAGTTGATGGAATATGAGATCTGCTAATTTGCATATCAGTACCTATACTTATTTTCAGAGCAATTATATAAAGAGATTTAAAACAACTGGTTTTTCACATGATTAGACATTTGAATAAATCAGTTTCAGCCATTAGGTAAATCAGCCTTAAACTACTGTCAATGGCAAATATCCTCTGTCCCAATGATAATGCTGAGAGGCACTCAGACAGGTAAGGGTTGAATGCTTTGATTGGCTGGAGAGAAATATCTTTTTACATTATGTGATTAATTTTTTCATTAGGTAATCCCCAAAGAAAATAAAAGCACTCCAAATAAACAATAAAATTATTTAATTGTTCTTATTCTGCAATATATAGTGACACCAAGAAAATAGCTGGTGCGTACATTTAAATAATTAATAAATTAATGTATTTGGCTGTCTCCTATTGCAAATGGTATGTAATGAGCAGAATTTATAGTGAATTTATGGTGACTAAGCCTTTTTATGTATTTGCTAAAAATATGGCGAGTGAAAATAGCGTATAGTAAAATGTGCATGCCAATTGTGAGATCAAGTAATAAAAGCAAAAGTAACATATACATATTTGCTGTCCTTGTTATCAGAACAAATACAAGAATATGTGTAGAGTTGTATCTGGGCAGCAAAAAATATAGTTTATTTATATTTTAGAAGGAATTGAAGACAATGTTTTTGTTTTTTTTCTAGATGTTGAATAAAGTAGAAAATGGTAAGGACGCTTTTCATTTTTTTTTCTTATGTGCCCCATGAAGAATATTTCCCTTCACTTCCTTTTTCAGAGACACAGCAGTAAATAAGAAATCTTTTCAAAAGAAGTGGGTATCTTCGCTCATAAAATTGTCACCAAACCAAAATATAAGTGCAGTTTCCATATCTTAGTTGTTTATTGCTTCTGTGTAATTTAAGCAAGTGTTACTCTAACCTTTCCCCTTTTTTTCTCCCTGAAGTCCTTTGACAGCTGTATTGAGATAATCACGGGACCCTTCAAATCAATTTGGCTTTTTCTGATAAAGTAATTGAAGACAAGGGGGGATTTATAAAGGCTGTCTAACCTCTTCCTGCACATTGTCATTGTTCGTGCTGGTAATGAAAAGATACATGAATCTGTCAGAAGCTGGCACTGAGGTTGTCTATACTGCACTCCCTCTCCAGTGTCTATACTGCACTCCCTCTACAGCAACTGTGTCTGACACACTGACAAACTCGTAGTCAAGGAGTTTTGTAGTGGAGTGGGTTGAGCTTGATGGGGAACTGGGAGACTAATTCCCCATCAGGTCTGTCTTCTTTTTGATTGACAGCACATGGCAATGGGCAGATCTATAGCCACTATTCAGTCCAAAAGCTGCTTTTGAATCTGCCCTCTGCCACCTGTAACTACCTGAATATGTTGCCTGTGACAGTACTGTTACCAAAGCTGGTGCAAATGTTTGCCTGAATTAGGTGCAAGTAGTTAAGAACGCTACCACCAAAAAAATGATGTCAATTTTTTATTGAGTTCCCAAAATGGTTAAAAATACCTCTAGCATATTTTTTCCGTGCATGCAAAATAGCATATCTCACAAATAGCCTGCAAGCAAGAGCATGGAGTATGCACAATAAAGGCATGCTGGAGGACTTTCTTTCATAAAATACCAGATAACCTCAGCATAGTTATTCTTTAATATGCTTCCATATAATTCATAAGGGCATGCTTTTTTGTAAAAATGAATACTTGAGCTGTCAAGCAGATATTATGAGCAATAGAGTTCTCATAATGAGCTTGAAGTTTTTACTTAATTTACCACAAACATACCTATTCTAAATACATTTAAAATTGAATGACACCAAAACAAGCTGGGGGCTTACAAGATATAAAAAACTAATTAAATTATTAATTATTCCTATGCAATGAGAGCAAATTACTAAGGTAGGCGCATACAGAATCTGGAGCTGATGTGCACAGCGACCAATCAGCTTCTAGTGTTCAATTTCAAAGCTTAACTGAACCAGCTGAAGCTATAAGCTGATTGGCTACTATGCCCTCCTCCGCAATATGTTTAACATTCTCTTGCAAGGTTTAACTATATCCAGTAATTAAAAGACTTTCTAAACTCTAAGCTTAAAATATATTGCGTTTGAAAACAGAAATGCTAATTTCTCCTTAGGTTTGATATAACCTATTAAAGTGTCAAAAGCCTGGAAAACCCAGCAAATAAACATATTAATTGTAAACAAAGTGATGCCAAGAGCGCATAATATGAATAATACATCAATAACGTCTGGTAATGCTGTGACTCCAAGGCTAATGAGAACTTACACTTTTTTATATAGAGAGCAAGATTAAAAAATTATTTGAAACATTAAAAACAGAAAAAGGGCCTTTAGAATAAGGTGTTGATATTCATTATTTTAAGAAACACACACATATATATATATATGTGTGTATATATATATATATATATATATATATATATATATATATATATAATATTAAAGTCACTACCTGATAAATAGTTCTTAATCCCCTTTATTGAAAATCTTCATGTAATTCAAATTGTTTTTACAAACTACTGGAGTAAGAAGTGATATGCTGTGTTTTAAAGCTTCAAAACGTTTCAAGGTTTTGAATTGTCAAGTATATGCAAAAAAATCATTGTTAAAGCCTAATTTCAGCCAAAATGAGTATTTTTAGCTTTGGATAGAGAGAGGAAGGTTAAACACTCTTGTCCGGTTTTTACTTTTAATGGGAGGCAAAAGACCTGTATAAAGGGAAAAAAACTGTATGTGGAAGACAGACATCCTGACTCATGAAGTAATTCACTGAGCTGAGCCGAGCCGAGCCAAGTATACAGCTGAGTATCCCTTGGAAGAATAATAGACCCCACAACAACAAAGAAGCCATCAACCATGTGACACCCATAGAGAGATTTCACCTCACTTTTTGTATTTGGGACACCAATACAAGAAATAGGGTTGTTCAGTTGTCACTCTGGGACAGGAGGTTGTAGGCAGCAGTAAGAACATTGTCAAACAATGTTCAAACCCTTCTCCACTCAACTAAAAATGTGCATTTGTCTTTGTCTCCACTGGATAAATATGATATCACTTCTAACAGGAATCCCTTTATTAAGGAAGCACAACAATCAGAAGCTGAAGGAGGCTTTAACCCTTTCCTGCTCTACTTGAAACAATATAAAATTGAACTTTAAAGTGGTTGTAAACCTCAGACATGAAATATGAACAAAGCATATCACTATATAGTGTGTGCTTGTCTCAATCCAGAGTGTACTTTCTGTCTGATGCCTTGTTCCTCTGCTATCTGTACGAGTCACTTCAGATGAGTTTTCCTGACAGGGGAGTGACCTCCAGCAGATTGACAGCCTCATCTCTGTCCCTGCATGCTGTGTAAAGAGGGATGTTTCCAGTCCCTCCAATAAGCTCTCAGGGCATTTCTCATTGATGTATCTTCAGCTCTCCATCCCCTGCTTTTCAGGGCTGAGAGTTCCTGTATTAATTCTGCACTTTGAATGAATGAAGGGGAAAGATGCCTGTAGATAAACAGATACAACTTACAGTTTGTAGGAGGATTTGTTTAATCTCTGTGTATTACCAGAGGCCGGTCATTTCAATGGGTATATGTGAAGGTTTACAACAACTTAAATAGAATTAAAACTAAAATATATCATATAGGAGGGCCTGAAAGCAGTGTTATAAGCTATAGGAATTAAGACTGAAGATTGTGCATTACACAAACCATTCATACCAGGGTGTTCTGGTAATGCAGGGTATGTGTGTTGGTGCACCGCAGTGCCATTAATTGTGAATGGTACCCATATGAAACTCAAAAATGCATGTGTGCTGTAATGCACTAGAGCAGGGCACAATGCATGGCATCCTGAAATAAATATGCAACCTGCTCTAGATTCTTGTGATTTGAAGTAGTTATAGGCCATTCATTATGATTTGGCTACCTAATGCAGTGGCTCGTAACACATGGCAATGCACACTAATGTTACATTGCAGCACACTATGTTCTGGGGTTAAAGGGAACTGCCTGGAGATTCACTGTATATTTTGGGGATACGCAGCCACTAAGAGATGCCTCTGTAGAGTGTGTGGGACTAATATAAGTGTGGAGCAGAGCCTGTGAGACTTGATACTCTGTTGTGTCTATAATGGCCACTTAAGCTGGAAAGGAAATCTTTGTATGGAGAAGGACACCTTGCTGAGATGAATTTAATAGGAGGTACTGAACTGAGCAAGAACAGACCTGTGTGATATTTACCAGACTCGGTAAATCCGACCGAAACCTAACTACCGTAGCTATTACTTTTTAAACGTTCTGTGGAAACTGAGGCTGGCCTGGAGGCTACAGTCTTTGTTTATATATCTGTTTGATGGAATAACTGCCAAACTCTTAGTAATGGAAGTAGATAATGAAATGCAAGCTTGGAGTATTACAATGCCACTTGGAGAGTTCCTGCTGTTCAAGCACCAGGCAATTTTTTACATATATGTCTAGATCTTGCTAGGCTTGGCAACCCTTTGATGCTAGGATCACACAGTAGATAAAGCAGCACTTATTGGATAGGGTTTGTTTATTTTTATTTTGTCTAGTTAAGGGAAAACTGTAACCGGACCAAAACTTTAGTCACAAATGTGCAAAGTAAAAACTATTTCCATCAGTTTTAGAAGTAGAAAAACAAGTATTGAGAAAAAGACTCCAGATAAAAAAAGAATTCCAACAATGCTGGCGGACTGCTTTGAATTAATTTGGAAAAATACTTTTGCAGTTGACTATAAAAAGGTCATTTAAAGTGAGCATATCTTCATTATAAAATTTGCTGGTGATTTTTATTTTCACTTTCACAAATCTTTCTTTAGTCTATGCTGGCATCTCCGTAAAAGATCTCTTGCTGGTTCTGTCAGTTGATCCTATTATTTTTAGTGGATGGCATGTTAGCAAACAAAAAAATCTTCCTACAAAAATGGTAGTAGGTGGATGAAGAACAGCTTGAGACACAGTGTGATAAAATATTTCCTTAGGATATTTCTTTTATTATCGTCACTAAAATTATAGCTTAAAGGAAGCAATATTATAATTTTACAGGTGTAAAGTTGAGAGTGTTTTTTTTTTTACAGTCAATCAAACAGAATCACAGCCCGTTCCCTGTTTGCAGGAAAAATCAAAGAAAAACTGTAATTAAGTTCCTTATTTTTAGTCTTAAACACCTTCAGAAAGCAATAACAAAGGAAAAGGATTACATTTAAACCAATGTTATATCATACTGGCAAAATTCTTCAGGCCATTTGTCTCCCGATGACCTATGTTATTGTAATCCAATAGCTTTATTCTAGTGTTAGATGGAAGACAGAACAAGATACTTTAAATCCTCTTTGATACCACAGAACAGGTACAGCTGTTTTATTGCCGTTTGGTATTGTTCTAGATGTCTAAGCATAATGCTTTGTGAAAATGTACAAGAATGCAAGGATTAGCTCTCCTTCTTTTAATGAAGCTGCATTTCAAAAACTAGCAACAGTCGAATGCTGGTTCTGGAACTGATGAAAAGTGCATCAAGTCCTGAATATGTAATTTTAATTTGTTTTTATTTATAAACAGAGAATATATTTGTTACTTATATGTGTGATATACATATTAAATTCTATAAACATATACTGTATAAATTTTAGTGTATACTGTATTTAAAAGGATCTGTGCTCAATTTAAAGCTTCTAAACTGCAGTTAGACTTGTCAATAGTGGTCTGATGGGTATATATTGACGTTGCATCTTGAAGTTGCACTTGAGCCTGTCCAGACCTGCACTTCACTATCATAGTATGTGTAAAAAACAAAACTCAAAAATCTTTCAGTCTGTTAGGCACTACGCTTCATTGTATACAATTTTACAAAGAATTTTGATTGTACTTGGTTGCAGAGTTTTTAGTCCATAGATCCTGCCAATAACAACAGCAGGCTGACAACACTAACCTACTGCCTTGCAGCAGAATTGTCAAGTTGCTGTTTGCACTCCTTCAGTTGGCTGCTAGCTGCCTATCTGAAAGACATGTTGGCAGTTCAAAGGCCAACTGAAGGATTTTCGGTTTACATACACTTTATTACATTGCTGTGATGAGCAGCCTCACTTACCAGTACCAGTGATCAACATATGTCACAGAGTACCAGAGTCAAATCCACATCTGTACCACTGATAAATATCTGTCAAAGAGTACCAGTGTCAAATCCACATCTGTACCAGTGATCAACATCTGTCACAGTGTACCACTGCCAAAATCCACATTTGTCACAGTGTACCAGTGATCAACATATGTCACACAGTACTAGAGTCAAATCCACATCTGTACCACTGATCAATATCTGTCAAAGAGTACCAGTGTCAAATCCACATCTGTACCTGTGATCAACATCTGTCACAGTGTACCAGCGGTCACCCACATCTCTACCAGTGATCAAAATCTGTCACTGTGTACCATTGCCAAATCCACATTTGTCACAGTGTACCAGTGATCAACATCTGTCACACAGTACCATTGTCAAAGCCACATCAGTACCAGTGATCTACATCTGTCACAGAGTACTGGTGTCAAATTCACATCTGTACCAATGATCAATATCTGTCACAGAGTACCAGTGTCAAATCCACATCTGTACCAGTGATCAATATCTGTCACAGAGTACCAGTGTCAAATCCACATCTGTACCAGTGATCAATATCTGTCACAGAGTACCAGTGTCAAATCCACATCTATACCAGTAATCAATATCTGTCACAGAGTACCAGTGTCAAATCCACATCTGTACCAGTGATCAATATCTGCCACAGAGTACCAGTGTCAAATCCACATCTGTACCAGTGATCAATATCTGTCACAGAGTACCAGTGTCAAATCCACATCTGTACCAGTGATCAATATCGGTCACAGAGTACCAGTGTCAAATCCACATCTGTACCAGTAATCAATATCTGTCACAGAGTACCAGTGTCAAATTCACATCTGCACCAGTAATCAATATCTGTCACAGAGTACCAGTGTCAAATTCACATCTGTACCAGTGATCAATATCTGTCACAGAGCACCAGTGTCAAATTCACTTCAATACCAGTGATCAACATCTGTCACAGTGTACAAGTATCGAATCCACATCTGTCACAGCATACCAGTGAACAATATCTGTCACAATGTACCAGTGAACATCAAAATCAACATCAGCAATATCAGCAGTGCAGCATCGACATGTCTAAAAAATTATACACCAGTGAGGAGGCTTTCCAGATACTGAATATGACAGACAAGAATAGTGACGAACACTCTCTGTCAGACTCACATTCCTGTACAACCTTCAGAACGTGGTTGCGTAGCTGCACGCTCTTGGTGTGCCTATGTCTCCTGTACACAAGAAAACACCGCTTGGCAGAAGGGCTCTCTGATTGGCCCTTCTGATCACATGATCGCTGTGTCCAATGACAGCCATCATGTAATGTAAACACAACCAACTGTCTGTTGAGCAGCTCTGCCTCTCCTCACACAGATTCTGCCAGTGAGGAGAAGCAGAGACAGTCTGTGTTGCCACTGTGAGTTTTGAAGCACAATACACACTAATGCACCCTACAGTGTACCTCACACATCTGACAGTGTCAAAACATCTGTCAGTGAGCCAGTGGTCCACATCTGTCACAGTGTACAAGTGTCAAATCCACATCTGTACCAGTGATCAACATCTTTCACAGTGTACCAGTGTAAAATCCACATCTATACCAGTGAACAATATCTGTCACAGTGTACCAGTGTCAAATCCACATCTGTACCAGTGATTAATATATGTCACAGAGTACCAGTGTCAAATGCACATCTGTACCAGGGATCAACATCTGTCACAGTGTATAAGTGTCAAATCCACACCTGTGCCAGTAATCAACATCTGTCACAGTGTACAAGTGTCAAATCCACATCTGTCACAGTGTACCAGTGATCAACATCTGTCACAGTGTTTAAGTGTCAAATCCACACCTGTACCAGTGATCAACATCTGTCACAGTGTACCCGTGGTCATTGGCATCTGTACCAGTGATCAACATATGCCACAGTGTACCAGAGCCAAATTCACCTCTGTCACAGCGTACCAGTGATCAACATCTGTTACACAGTACCAGTGTCAAATCCACAACAGTACCAGTGATCAAAATCTGTCAGTGTACCAGTGTCAAATCCACATCTGTACCAGTGATCAACATATGTCACACAGTACCAGAATCAAATTCACATCTGTACCAGTGATCAACATCTGTCACAGTGTACCAGTGTCAAATCCACATATGTACCAGTAATTAATATCTGTCACAGAGTACCAGTGGCAAATCCACATCAGTACCAGTGGTAACTATCTGCCACAGAGTACCAGTGGCAAATCCACATTTGTATCAGTGATCAACATCTGTCACAGTGTACAAGTGGTCATTGGCATCTGCATCTGTACCAATGATCAACATCTGTCAAAGTGTATCAGTGTCAAATCCACCTCTGTCACAGCGTATCAGTGATCAACATCTGTTACACAGTACCAGTATCAAATCCAAATCAGTACCAGTGATCAAAATCTGTCAGTGGACCAGTGTCAAATCCACATCCGTACCAGTGATCAACATCTGTCACAGTGTACCAGTGTCAAATACACATCTGTACCAGTGATCAACATCTGTCACAGTGTATAAGTGTCAAATCCACACCTGTACCAGTGATCAACATCTGTCACAGAGTACCAGTGGTCATTGGCATCTGTACCAGTGATCAACATCTGTCAAATCCACCTCTGTCACAGCGTACCAGTGATCAACACCTGTTACACAGTACCAGAGTCAAATCCAAATCAGTACCAGTGATCAACATTTGTCACAGTGTATACTGTAAGTGTAAAATCCACACCTGTACCAGTTTTCAACATCTGTCACAGTGTACCAGCGGTCATTGGCATCTGTACCAGTGATCAACATCTGTCAAAGTATACCAGTGTCAAATCCACCTCTGTCACAGCGTACCAGTGATCAACATCTATTACATAGTAGCAAATCCAAATCAGTACTGGTGATCAAAATCTGTCACAATGTACCAGTGTCATATCCACATCTGTACCAGTGATCAACATCTGTCACAGTGTACAAGTGTCAAATACACATCTGTACCAGGGATCAACATCTGTCACAGTGTATACGTGTCAAATCCACACCTGTGCCAGTAATCAACATCTGTCACAGTGTACAAGTGTCGAATCCACATCTGTCACAGCGTACGAGTGATCAACATCTGTCACAGTGTTTAAGTGTCAAATCCACACCTGTACCAGTGATCAACATCTGTCACAGTGTACAAGTGTCAAATCCACATCTGTCTCAGTGTACCAGTGATCAACATCTGTCACAGTGTATAAATGTCAAATCCACACCTGTACCAGTGATCAACATCTGTCAGTGTACAAGTGTCAAATCTACATCTGTCACAGCGTACCAGTGATCAAGAAAATTAACACCAGCAATGTCAGCAGTGCAGTATCAACATATCTAAAAAATTATACACTAGCAAGGAAGGTTTAACAGATACTGAATATGACGGACGAGAATAGTGAGGAACTGTCTCGGTCAGACTCAGATTCTGACAAAGAGCCAGTTGAAAGCAGAGGGTCAGCAATGGATTCTGATGAGGAGAGAATCCAAACAAAGAGATTCAGGAGATATGAGGAGGAGCAGGCATCCACCAGTAGTGTCAGTAGCAAGTACAAGCAGTGCAGCACTCCCAGAAGATAGGCAGGTATCCACCAGTAGTGCTACAAACAGAGGAGGACTGACCATTTGGAAACTCGGGCAGTGCCCGAGGGCCCAGGGTCAGTAGGGGGCCCCATGAGATGCCCCTGGTACCTTTTGCTTAGGATTTTTGGAGTTTGGGCAAGGACACAGGGGCCCCATGATCCCCTATTGCCTGGGGGCCCCATGAGTTTTCAGTCCACCCCTGGCTACAAATACTGGTGCAGTGAAAAGTACAAGCAGGGCCGCACTCACAGATGATGGGCCAGGCACTAGTAGTGGGGTTTCCCATCCACAGCAATGAGGTAGAGCCCATACTAGCCTCCCAGACATACTTTTACATCCCACATGGCTGCCCACTAATTCTGCAGAATCTACTGTTCCCCACTTTTCAGCACAGCCAAGCCCTCAGATACAAGCAGAAAATTATACCACAATTTATTTTTTTCAATTCTTTTTTTACTGATGATCTGCTAAATTACATTGTGGAGCAGTGTAACCTGTATGCCAGCCAATATATTGCCAGCAATGCTAATTCATATGCCCGTCCATTTACTATCTACTATCTACTTGTTTCAGTTATCCCTGTACAATTTGTATGTCATCAAGTGCACACAAAAATCGCTAACTTGCGTGAAGTGACAAGGGGACATTTTTACAGCCCTTCTCTATCTGCATGGACATGCCTCTGAACGAATTTGCTCTGATTCAGTGACCAGACTCCATGAACGTCATTTCCCCAATATCCTTCCCCTTACTCAAACAGGCAGCCACCCCTCCAAAAAATGTTGTGTGTGTTCCAGTAACCGAATTCGCCATGCCACCTGATACTACTGTCCCCAATGTCCCTCCCAGCCAGGCCTCTGTATTTGAGAGTGTTTCTGGATCTATCACACATCACTACACTATTAGTGAAGATATTTTTCCAGTGTCTGCTACCTGGTATTTCCCTCTGTGACCTGGACTGTTTATGGACAATGCCTCTGCTTGCTGCCTGAACTGACCCTGGACTGTTTATTGACGATGTCTCTGTCTGCCACTTGAACTATCAACCACGTTTCTGCCTTCCACGTGCATTTACATCGGCCTGTTGATCGACCATGCTTTTTGCCTCCTGAACTGATCTTTTACCCTTCCACTGTATTAGTTGGATTCAAGACAACACTGGAGTATCATGTATGTGAGGGGCTCCAAAATAGATTTTCGTGTGGAGAAAACAACGTTTTTGGCTTTCTCTGGCTTTTGTAATTTTCATGTTAGGGTCTGCAGACCGGAGGCTTTGAAGAGATTTGGGTGTGAAGAAGCATCTACCTCTGTGTTCAGGCCTTACCTGACCAAGCCCCTAAGCCTGATGGTTCTGCCTGCTGCCACCTGACCCTGGCCTGTTGATCAATAATGCCTCTGCCTGACACCTGAACTGACCATGCCACTGCCTGCTACCTACTTATGGACCATGTTCCTGCCTACTCCCAGGACCAATACTTTGGCTTTGATGACCATGTCTCTGTCTGTTGCCTGGACAATTCCTTTGGCTGTTGCTGACCACATTTTTTCCTGCTTCCTGGACCAATGCTTTGGCTGTGCTGGCAATATCTCTGCCTGCTGCCTGTACTGACTATATACAGTATTCCTTCCTGCTGTCTGGGTGATTCCTTTCGCTGTTACTGACTATGTCCTTGCCTGCTGCCTGGATCAGTGCTCTCCTCTGTGGACAACTGCACTACTAAAACCACAAGTAATCTTTTGTTTACCCTATGATCATCAGAATGTAGTTTGGAGTGTAATTCTTGATATGTACATGCTATGTATTAGAAGCCTGAAGATGCTACTTGGATGTTGAGCCTCTGGATGTGTCCAGGCTGTGGAAAAGTCTTACACATGTGTTATCCCCATACTCAGGAGGAGTAGCAGAATGTATGTTGGGGTGTCATTCTTGGTATGTAAATGCTATGTGTTATACATATCTTACTAGTAGACAACTTTTTGTAAAAAAAAATATGTTTTAATTTTCTTTCCACATTTTTCAAAAACATGTGGAAAAAAATGACATGTTCAAAAGAGTCATTATGCCTCACAGAATATACATTGTGGTGTTTGCTTTCCAAAATGGGGCAATTTTGTGGGTAATTCCATTATCCTGGTGCTCCAGGGCTCTGAAAACTGTGATAGTCAGTCAGGAAATGAGATGTGTAATTTCTGCCTCTAAAAAGCCTGTAGATGCTACTTGGATGTTGGGCCTCTGTATGTGGTATACCCATACTCAGGAGGAGTAGCAGAATGTATTTTGGGGTGTAATTGTTCGTATATACATGCTATGTGTTAAAAATATCTTATGAATGGACAACTTTGTGTAAAAAATAAACATTTTCCTTTTCTTTCCACATTTTCTGAAAACTTGTGGAGAAATATATGTTGGGGTGTTTGCTCCTCAAAATTGGGTCATTTTGTGGGTAATTCCATTTCCCCGGTGCTGCAGGGCCTTCAAAAATGTAATAGGTAGTCAAGAAATGAAATGTGTAATTTATGTCTCTAGAACACCTGACGGTGCTCCTTGCATATTGGGCCTCTCTATGTAGCTAGGCTGTGGAAAAGTCTCACACATGTGGTATCCACATACTCAAGAGGGGTATCAGAATGTGTTTTGGGGTGTAGTTGCAAGTACACATATGCCGTGTGAGAGGAATAACATGTTAATATAACAATTGTGTAAAAAAAAAAAAAAAAAAACATTTACTTTCTTAATATTCCAAAGAATTGTGGGAAAAATGTACAGGTTAAAAAAAACTCACTATGCATCTTAATAAATACCGTGGGATGTCTTCCTTCCAAAAATGGGTCATTTGGGGGGTATTTGTGCAGTCCTGGCTTGTTAGGCTGGCCATACATTATACACTTTCTTGAGATTTTTGCTTTAGATTTACCAAAAACCATATAATAGGAGGTCAAACCCAAACAACACTTTCAATTTTATCCAATTAGGTAGGCCCTTGCACTACACAGTTGAAGGTAAATCTAAAGGAAATTGGGCAGAAATTGGACAGAAAATTGTAAGAAAATTGTATAGTGTATGGCCAGCCTTAGTGTCTCAAGAAATGAGATAAGCCATCAGTACATCAGGTTTGATCAGGTGTGATCAATTTTCAGTGATTGGTACCATAGCTTGAAGACTCCATAACAGACCAAATAATATACATTGATTGTGGTTATTTTTACCAAAACAACATAAAAGTATACATTTTGGCCAAAATTTATGAAAAAAAGTTACTTATTTGCAAAATTTTAAAACAGAAATGAAGAAAAATTAGTTTTTTTACAAAATTTTCCGTCCTTTTTAATTTATAGCACAAAAAATAAAAAACCCAGTGCTGATTAAATACCACCAAAAGAAAACGCTATTTGTGTGAAAAAGGGCAACATTTTCATTTGGGTGCAGTGTAGCATGACTGAGTAATTATCATTCAAAGTGTAAGAGCGCTGAAAGCTGAAAATTGGTCTGGGCAGGAAGGGGATAAAAGTGCCCCGTATTGAGATGGAATGCCTATGCTGTTTAAAAACATTTGATTTCTTCATGGAATGTTCACCATAAGACTGTTGTAACAGAGCTAAAGTTTCACTTGCACTTTTGACAATTTTCACCCAAAATTTGATGTTAATCTGCTGCTCCAGATTCCTGTCACTCATTTTCCGGCAACAGCACAATGCACACGTTATTTCTTCTACTACTCCTTAAAGACTGAGTCAACTGGTCTACAACCCAGGCAAGTGCAAGTTAGAACATGTCAGAATGCATTTGAATGTAAATGGTTGTGTGTCTCACCATTATAGTGCTACACCTTTGGCATTCTGGGAATTATTTGCAGCTTATTCGTGATAAGTGTTATAGCTGCATTCACTATCTTTTTAAACCTCCTTTTACTTTATCTTCACCTGTTAATTTTGCAAATTTCAGGTACTTATATAGCGCTGTCAATTTACGCAGCGCTGTACATATATATTGTACATTCACATCAGTCCCTAACCCTCAAGGGGTGTACAATCTAAGGTCCCTAACTCACATCCATACATACATAGGGCCAATTTAGACAGAATCCAATTAACCTACCATCATGTCTTTGCAAATAACACACTTCCTTTCCCTAGGTGGCTATGTCACTCCTCCACTGTATCTATGGAGCCTAGGAGAGCCCTAGGCTGCTCTCCTTATATTGACTACAAACAAGTCTGTATTTCTCCATCTCCATTACATGGGAGGACAATTGAATTGGTAGTTTACAGAAGATAGCTAGAAATGAAGATAGTCTTTGGTGCGGGTTGCAAGAAGTGACAAAGACACTGCATCTTTGCCAGATTAACAGATATTTTAGTTACATGATGAAAATGTTCTTAGCTTGGAAAAAAAAGAAAACTAATTCAGCAATCACATCCATGGACTGTAGCCTGCATTATATTGCATTTTTGTTCTTTGGTTTATTTATCTTTTAAAAATTAAAAGTGACATCTGTTGATCATCTTTAAGTTCCAAGGTAATATCATTTAAAATAATAAATAGGAACGTATACAATGAATTCTGATTACATTAACTTTGGACAGAAAAGAGTGATTCTGAAATCTCTTTGGTGCAACTTGAGCTTATTTTTAAACACATTATAAATGATGCACTTCTGGCATGCACGTAGAGGAAATATATGAGAAATAACTGAAGAACCAGAGAACTATAAATAGTAATCTTTAAGTGGCATAAAGTTTTGACTGAACAGAATAGAATGACATGTAGACTCCATTCTCATACCCTTCGCAACAGACACTTATGAATCAGGTTAGAGCTACATGCAGCTTGAATATTCTATCTTCTTCCATGTACCTCTCATGCAGCTCTAGGTGTCCAGTTGCCAACTACAATGCACTTGTCATTCTTGTGAGATAAAAAACAAGACAGTGCTACAGCTGCCTTATATTATTACTACCATCCACTCACAAGAGTCTTAAGAAGTCCAAAAATAGACTGAAATCCGAAATAGATTAAATGTTCTAAAAACGCACTTCACGGGAGCATAAATCCCTCTTCATTTATATCTAAGTATTCCTGCTGCCCTCTGAAAGAGACTCATTTTTTCATATATCTTCGTTTTATGGGGTAAAGGTAACCTTCAAACCTTTGTGTATTGCTGTTCGGACTTTAACACCAATGCAACTTGCTCAGAATAAAAATCCGATACATTAATTCTGAACGCAGAGCCATCATTTATAGTAGGAAACAAATGGATTACGAAAATAAATGTTCCTCATCCTCTAGCAAAAACGTTTTTAGAAATAGGGAAGGTGTATATGTTTTTCTAATTTTTTTCCTGTCTTTGCCATCACTGAAGGGATTCTTCTTCACATCCTGTTCTGTAGATTACACAGGCAGTGATGGAAAATCTGTCCAAGGGGTACACAAAGAACTATATAAATCTGACAGAGGTTTAACCTTTCCTCTACTCAAACTTAAAAATTTTTGGCTGGAGCTCTACTTTACATAAGCAATACACACAAAAGATATTTTAGAAGTCTTATACTTACAGTTATGACAAGTAGCTCCAGTGTAGCCAGTACCCTCACAGTTACATGTAATGGTATCCCATGTTTGTGTGCATTTGCCACCATGTTCACAATTATTGGGGACACATCTGCCAAAGAAAGTAAAACAAATTAGAAAAATTTGCTTTACAAGTTAACGAACTTCAAATTGTCAGCATCCTATGTCAGTGCAAATATTTCAACAGTTTTTGATTAATTAGTCCTAATTAGCTTAAATTAAACAGAACGTAACAAATTGCAGCAAAATATTTCATTTACACAAAAGGTGAGCTATGGCAAGACTAATAGCAGGCATTTTAACTCAAGAAACTCAGTAACAAGAAACAAGCTGATGTAAGAATAGCTTCTCTAAACTCTATAATTGGCAGAAACATGAGCACAGACATTAGCAGACAACAAGAAAAGGCATGTTGGTGAACCTTTCCTGCTCGGTGACTGGGCCTTGGACTTGTAACAGATCATGGAAGAAGTCTAACAGCATACAGAGAGATTGCAGTGATTTTCAGAAGCTACCTCTCATCAGTAAAAGGGTAATGAGGTGGCTTTGTGCCTGCTGGCTTCAACAGAAAATAATCAGCGTGCATTGCAAAGCATGGGCATTCAACTAAGAAAAAAATAAACAGCAGATCTTTGTAACAGACGTTGGAATGATTCAGATGCTGACACTTTCAGCTTTTTCAGGCTCATTCGTGCCGGCTGTAAGAATAGTCTTATCAAGAGAATAAAGAAGGAGAGAAAAACTTTGAGCTGTATGGCACCTAAACACAGCACACAGATATAAAGTTGGCTAAAATTATTAAGAGTGACATACTGTACAGTAAATACAGAAAGTCTGAAATTGATACTGTAGGATGCATTATGTCATGTACTCCACTGTATTTGTATTAGCTTTGAATAGAGCTGTTATAATTAAATTATCAAGGGAATATCTGATTGCCTCTCGGAGGTTCAGGAAGGATTTTTTTTCCCCCTGAAGGAGCAAATTGGATCATGCTTTGCTGTGTTTTTTACCTTCCTCTGGATCAACTGTGGGTGTAGGATTATAACTTTTTTTTTTTCAATGATTGAACTGGATAGACTTTTATCTTTTTTCAGCCATACTATGTAACTATGAAATTAGAACAGGTTACTGAACTGTTCATCCTACTAAAAGAGTAGGAGGCAACTAAGGGGTTGTGGAGCAAGGTGAGAATAAGTCACCCTATAATCAAAAATAACCGAAAAAGGCGCTACTCATAATGATAATAAAGTGATAATTACCTGCATATGATACAATATGTAATACCACCCTGTGTCAAATAAGAATGTATAATATCCTTATGGAATAAACATAGTTAATAAGTGTCCACAAAAAGAAAGTCCATATATTAACTCCGCAGAAGTTAAACCTTCCACAGCCAGTGTCCAAAAGATTATTTGGAGTAATCCACTTGTGCACTTCACCACTACATACAGTGAAAGTAACAACTCACCAGATACAATATAATCAAGGCAAAATGTAGTCAGCCAACTAAAAATAGTCGATTCACCCCAAATTCTTCACAGTCTTCCACACAGCAAAATGGCATCTCCAGAAGGCAGAAGCAGATGCTCTGCACTGCCGCTCTCTCAACCTAAGTTGGCATACATTCCACAACTTGACTCCATTACTAGAAGCGGCGACAAATGGCTGGGCCTCGATGCATTTCACAAATCACGTCATCAGGAAGTTTATTAACCTCCCTGGCAGTAATCCTGAGTGTGGATCGGGGTTAATTTTCAGTACCAAAAGCGTTAACCTTGAGCCACACTCGGGATTACTGCCAGGGAGGTTAATAAATTTCCTGTGTTTGTAGTGTAACTTACCTTGTCCCTGCGATCCCTGATGTCCTCCCACTGTGTCCTGCGGGCGATGTTCTCCCGCTGTTTCCTCCGGTCGATGCCGGCATCCGTCTTCCGGGTTCCCTTCCCTGCAAGCGCCGTGATGCAGGGGAGCGGAACCGGCGGGAGATTCAAAAAAGTAAAAACATGACATACGCACAATACATTGTAATCTGTTGTACTATATCAAACAGGGGCGGACTGACCATTTGGAAACTCGGGCACTGCCCGGGGTCAGTAGGGGCCCCATGAGATGCCCCTGGTACCTTTTTCATAGACTTTTTTGAGTTTGGGCAAGGACACAGGGGCCCCATGATCCCCTATTGCCCGGGGGCCCCATGAGTTGTCAGTCCGCCCCTGATATCAAACCATTTCACCTCAGTTTTGTCCCTAGTGCTTTGTCCAGTGCCCTGCCTGCACTTTTAACGTTCTTTCTGCCTGGAAACTTGAAATGCATGAGAATGCGCTTTTCCCGCTCTGCCATTTCCAGCCTCGGCTGTCAAACACCGGGTCCAGGCCATGATTACTCCCCAGCACCTGGTGACTGCCGAGTAATACCATTGGGAGGAGAGAACTGTATGTAAACAATACAGTTCTCTCCCCTGTCAGCTCCAGCACACTATGTCATACACTACCAGTATGACTATGCATAGCAGACCCATACAAAAAGTGTGCTTACAGTGAAGTACACACACAGCACATAAGGTGAAACAGTACACAGCACACAGCTAACCCTTTGATCGCTCCAGATGTTAACCTCTTCCTGCCCAGTGCCATTAGTACAGTGTCGGTGCTTTTTATTAGCACTGATCACTGTATTGGTGTCACTGGGAATATCAGTGACACCAAGTCAGTTCCCCCCCAGTGTCAGAATGCCTGCCGCAGTCCCGCAGTCCCACTATAAGTCACTGATTGCCACCATTACTTATAAAAAAAAAAAATCCCAGTATATATAACTGCATTTATAGACGCTATAACTTTCGAGTAAACCAATTCATTTAATCATATTGGGATTTCTTTTTAGCAAAGACATGTAGCAGAATACATTTTGGCCTAAATTTATGATGAAATTAGATTTTTTTTATTTTTTTTACTGGACATGTTTAATAGCAAAAAATCCAAAATATAGTTTTTTCTCAAAATTGTCAGTCATTTTTTTTATAACGCAAAAAATAAAAAACACACAGGCAATCAAATACCACCTAAAGAAAACTCTATTTATGAGAAAAAAAAGGACATACATTGCATTTGGGTGCAGCGTTGCATAAGATTGCAGTTGTCAGTTAAAGTAACGCAGAGCCGTAAAAAAAAAAAAGACCCTGTCAGGAAGGGGGGTAAATCCTTTGGAGGGCAAGTACAACATGTAGCATGAGTAAACAGCTTATACATTAGCGGAATTAGTTGTGCTAGGTGTGCTTGGCCACAGGTTTCCTAGTGCCTCAGATGGCAATAGTGGACTCTGTGCCCCTTGTAGTTATGCTTGTGCCTTATAAAACTCATGCAAATCATGAACACTACACAAAACATTATTTACAAAAGCAGAAAAAAAATGCTTAAAAAAATAATTTATCAGTGTTCTGACTCTGCATCTGCAAATATAGATGTATACGAAGAAATTATACACAATGAAAGTGCTCATGTAGCAAAATATGCAAAACAAAAGGATTGATTAACTAAAGGAAAACATGATATTCACTTTGTAAGGCAATTTTCTGCACAGCTTAGTGAAAGTGGTAAAAATCTTTGCAAAGAATACCTGATCACATTCAAGAAAAATTAAAAAAGCAGTATTTTTGCTTGCACATGATTGGATGATGGAAGTCAGCAGAGCTTCACCTAAACTTGCTCTGGAAAAAAAATTCCCTTGCAAAGTGCAACATCCTTTGCATAGGGAATAATCTAGTAAATCAACCCCAAAGTATCTTATTTTGAGTGCATTACTTTAGCCAATCTCCTACAATCAATGGCAGCATCCTGCCTTCAAAGCCTTGACAATCTCTTTTCCAAACTATGGAAAAAAAGCTGAATGCAGAGAACCTGTTGGAATTTTAAAAGTTTGTAAACATATAAGAGGAATGGTACTGTCATATGATGTTGATTAACAAGCATGTTTCACAAAACCGACTTTGCATGACCTCGGGTTTGTAAATTTACAAATGTCAGAATGAAACCCAGCCCCTAAAACAATGGTTGTACTAAAGTTCACAAACAAAATCACCCTCTTACTGCTCCCCTAAATCATCCCCTTCATGCTTAACCCTTAAACTAGGTCTTTAGTACTAATTTGACCTCTAAACTAAGCTTCTAACATGAATTATATCTACTTTTGCATACTTATCTTATCCAGCGATGGGTGCCTTTTCGCAATGAAAGCCTGTGAGTTCCATGCCAGGTCCAAAAGGCAGAACAAGTAGAGTTTCCCAAGTGTCAGAGGTTACTGTCAAGTGTTATGTCAGAAGTTTGTGGGTTTATTTTTTTTAATATTGTACATTTTTAGTAAGGGCCAGTGCCCATTTTTTCATAACATAGTTACAACAACAACACTTTGGGTGTAAACGTTGCAATGAAAGAAAACCACCATCAGTATAAAAGAAAACAAAAACAGAAGAAATATGAACATAAATAGACAGCATGGTAATCTGCACAATACAAAGGCATACATCGACATAAGCCTGGACATCTCTGAGTTACATTATTTCTCAAAGGCATGGTGCCTAAAGAGGTGTCTGGACTATATAAGGATGGGGAGGGGGGGAAGAGTGGGAGAGGAAGAAAGTCTACCAAAGGGAGAATGATCCCATAGCTCCCAAATAGGACGAAAGTGACACGAGGGTTCACCAACTAGAGCTGTAAGATATTCTATTTCCCTGATTTCAGAGATCGCTCTTAAGAGATGAGTTAGCGTGGGAACATCAACTGATTTCCAGAGTCGTGATATCACCCGTCTGAAAGGAATGATTTTCAGCGACCTTTCTAGCGACCTTCAGAATATGTATTCCCAACCTTTTAGATTGCTTAGAGATACCCCTAAAGGGTAGCCCCAAAAGATAGTGTAGCGGGTCTAGGGGTAGGGTAACATTGAGTACTTGCTCCAAGACAATTCTAACCATAGCCCAATAATCAGCAATCTGTGGACAAAACCAAAAGATGTATGCCAAAGTACCTACTCCTCCCATGCACCTGCTGCACGTGTCAGACAGATTCGTTTTGATCGCATGAAGCACTACAGGGGTCTGGTACCAATGAATCAATATTTTATATATATAAGTTTTTTACACAACACAACGAGAGGTTTGTGGGTTTATTCTAATCTTTAAAAAAATGTTTGAAGGAAAATATAAAAAAAATAAAATTTAAATATCAGGTTAAGTATTAAGGAGAGGGCAAGTGTTAGGGTTAGAAGTTTTAAGAATGAGATACATGGGACTGTACTATAGGTATGAGTAAAATTTATATTTTGTTTCTGTCAAAAGGCCTGCAACAAAATGTATTGTGGCTCGTCTGACAGCTAATAATATACTGCACTGCTGCGGTCTATGAGAAAATTGAAAACTGCCATGGTTTCATTGTTAATTAGACACAGACCTGTGCTAGCTTCCATTTCACTCTGAAATAGAAATTGGTGGGGGTGGCACAGAAAGATCTGAAACAGGCCTATCTACTTTCTATGTTTGGTGCAAGCCATCTCTGCCACTTTCCTGCCCATTATAATGGCACAGGAATCTTTGCTAAAGTGGTTGTAAACCCTTACATATACCCAGTGAAGTGGCCAGCATTAGGTAATACAGAGAGATAAAACAAATCCTCCTACATAAGTTGTAGCTGTGCAGCCATTTCTTCTGTAGATCATTCTGAAAACACAAAGATGAAAGGATTTCTTCTCAGGTCTAGGAGGAGAGGACAGAGCTCTAAAGTCTTCACAGAACTGACAGCTTTGAACCTAGATTGGAGGGAAGGGAAAAGCTGCTAGTAGTGACTCGTGGCACTCAGAGTTTTGGAGAGAGACAAGTACACAGTATTGAAGGATATGCTTTTTCCATATTTCATATCTGAGGTTTACAGCCACTTTAATTATCCAAACTGGGTGTGATTAAGGAAATATTATTATTATTTGTATTATTATTATATCAGGCAGGGAAAGGGTCCCTAAACATCTGTGAATTTTATTGAAGCCAGGTTGGTATTGTCCACAAAGGAGAGTATTCTCCGGGAAGTCCTTGCCTCTGTGTGCTGCGAAAGCAGCTTGAATTTGAACAAAGGGAAGCTCATGTCTAGGTCTGTTTGGCCAAACAGGCCACTGAGCCAGATTGACATTTCAGAGAGGCTTAGACGGGGGGGGGGGGGGCAGCTCTGTCCAAAGGTGAAGTAGAAAGAGCTTTCTTACAAACTATCCAGGAGGCTGAAAGACCTTCATATTCAGTTTTTATGCTAAAGAGTCCCTCTATGGACAGAATGCTGTTATTTTGGATGTCTGGAAGAATAAAATTGTGCAAAAAAGCCCTAAAATGGGCTTTGCTGAGTGGTCTGTGTCCTTGGAAAACTCTACTTAGCTAGTTATCACAATTAGCACATTTACTTATTTAGTGCTCCTAACCCCCATCACCATGTAGTATTTTATTGTTTTCCTAACACTCAATCACTTGTAGAATATTTACAAATTAATGCACTTCCTATAATAGAATGTTTTTAGAAAGTCTTCTATTATTTTCTTTATTTAATTGTTTGTTGCTGTCATAAGTAAGTGTATTCATGTTGACAGCTTGTGTAGCACATGGTCAGAACTTTATCGCTGTCCTTGAAATTGCAATGTGGTTTATTTGAACCCATCCTTTCTCTTTGATTGAATACTGAATTCAGCTGCATCCACAGCTGGTAATTCCCCCTTCTCCTTGTTTGAATTGTTATGTCAGGTAATTATACCAAACTGCATGTGACTGTTCATGCCAATCAGCTGTCTGTTCTGCATGCTGAGAAATATTTGCAGAACTGATAGACACCATTTGTATGCCCTGTGACTGAAATGGGCTTTGCATAATGAATACAAAAATAAACAAAACTGCCACAAATGGCATATTTCCTATGGCTGTTTGGGGGAAATTTGCATCGCTTTTGTTTATTTTGCATACAGACAAAAAGACACAAGAAATAAGTCTTTTTCTACTTTTTTATATTGTGTATTACTACTTAAACAGGGAAGCATTTCAATCATTCATAAAGGCATGTGGTAAAACAAACCCAGCTTCCTATTTAACCTGAAACTGTTTGGTTATTTTCTAGCTGTGCTTTGAAGTTGTTCACACTTGCAGCTGGAGGAAGGTAATTATTCTGAAAATGAAGTCCAATTCTCACTGAAACAAAATAAATATGGATAATGTGTTTTTTTTCCTTGGAATAGGACTTACTGAAGTAAGTTCTATTCAGTCTTCTTTCGAATATAAAAAAGTTAGCTTTTAATAAAAAACACTGAAGCATGCCAGCAGACTGAAATATTTAATAACATGCAGTTAAAGAGACAGTTGCAATACAATGAAAAGGTTTAACCACTTCCAGTCCAGGGAAATTCTTACAATCCTCTCTGAACATCTTTTTTTTTGCTACAAAAATATTTAGAACCTCCAAATATTTTATATATATTTTTTAAGCAGACACCCTATAGAATAAAATGGCGGGTGTTATTTTTTTGTTACATAGTATTTGCAAGCTTTAATGAATTTTAAAGCAAAAAAACACACAATATAATACCAATTGTTTTGTAAAATATAAAAGATAAAGTAATGCCAAGTAAATAGATGCCAAACATGTCATGCTTTAAAATTGCGTCCGCCTGTGGTACCTTAAAATCCCCATTGGTGACACTTTAAAGCAGATTACCAGTTTAGGGTTACACAGGAGGTTTGGAGCTAGAATTATTATCACTCATTCGCGATTGCTGTCTACATATGCATGTGGGACAGACACACGCGTTCACATTTTTGCGATCACAATCAGATGAGAATGTTTTAAAAAAAGTTTTATTATTTACTTTATTTAAAAATGTTTTTACACTGTCGCTTTAATATTATTGTTCAATGTTATTGCTGTCACAAGGGATGAACAACATCCCTTGTGATAACATGGGCTGTGACAGGTCCTCTATATGGAGAGATCTAGGGTCTATTAGACTCCAGATGTTTCCTATGGCCTCCAATGCAGCTGATCAGACAAAGATGGGTCTGATTGACTGCTTCACTGGCTGGTAACGGTCAGGTAAACAAAGAACCAAAACCAGAAGGGACAAAAACTTCCTAGATTATGGTTTCTGACATCACACAGTGAGACGAACAACATCAGTTCCTCTCACTGTGTGCTCGGAGCTGGATCCAAATTCAGGGAGAGCCCAGTAAAGGTGGCATCGGCGGTACGGGGTGACTCCCTTCCGCCACCTGCAAAAGTAATCCAGTGGCACTTTAGCCACTTCGATTACTTTTACCAGTTCAGAATTGCTGGCTGAAAAAATTATACCTTAGTCTTTGCTGAAGCTGCAGAGATGACCGGGATATCATCTTTCCTATCCAGAGATGTACCAGTATGTCGCTGGATGGGAAGAGGTTAATTAAATACAGCTTTGGAAAATACATTATGTTGGATGTAAAGGCTCAAGGTTTTCTATCTTCATACATGAAGATAAAAAAACGTCTGTGTGCAACAGTCATCAGTCTTCAGCATCTGACACTTCTGGGTGTGTCAGGTGCCTGAGTCTCCTTAATACCTGCTGTGACTCACCCCCTTGCTGCTAGCAGAGACACATCAGAAAGAGCAAGGGGGGACTCCCCATAGGCAGTGGTATTTGACTTGAAAATGTTGCATGCTGAAGGCTCTATGGCAACTCTAGTTCTGCAAGAGAGTAAAGATTGAATTTAAAGCCCTTGAACCCTCATATTTTCTTACTGTAATGCAATCAGGCTGCATATCTAGTAATAAATATAACACTATTTATCTTTTTTTAGTATGCCAAGTGCTGCAACAAGGGTTAAAATACCCGATGCTGCCAGCAGTAATGGCAGTAATAATGAGCATTATAATTGCATTTTCTAAAATTGTATTTAATTAAACTGCTTTATTGTGATGAAATTGTGTGTTTAAGTAAAACCCTCATTAAAATTAAAATTATTTTGATAAAAACAGTTATCTGTCAGTTATAAGTGAGCTAAGTTTTGACATTGTGACAAATAAAGCTGTGCATGTTTGAAGAAAGAGACAGTACAAGTTTGTATGAAAAGTCATTAATATTTCTGTCAATTCCATCTCTCACTCTACCTATTATGGTAGTGTTTTACCTTACTTAGTGTTTAGTAAGCCTGAACAATAGCTATTTTAGTGGTTGACTCCTGAGACTGGTGTTCCAGTGTTATCTGAAAAAAATTGGTCTCCTGTGAGGCTTTGACATTTTTGTGCCTGTGCACAGAACTTATTGTCCACAAAAGTGTATCTTGTTAAAAAATTTAAAATAGCATTTTTGGGAAGGACATTTATCCAAGTGTTTCATAGAATTCAGTTAACTCTTTCTCTAGATTCAAATGTCAAGTACAAAGATACTAAACAGCATGAAAACATTTTTGTATTTGATGTTTTTTTGTCCTTACCAATTTAAATCATGGATTCGATTTATGTGGCCCATTTATCAGCAGACTATTGAACCTTGGCATTACTGAATGAGTCAATCAATAGCACTAAAGTGCGTCTCACTTGTCCCCTTCTGAGTTTAAAAATTAAATTTTACTATACTCTGTTTAATAGCACTAAGTACCAACTACACTTGAGATAAAAAATAAATAACATATGCGATTGCTACATAAGTCATTTAATGTTATTAAAATGTCAATCTGTGGTCAGTTGTGATTTTTAAAGCTGGCACAGTCTTGCACCCTAGACAACCTTAAGTATGTAGCAGAACGTTACATTACGTAACATGACTTTTGCATACCTCTCTGGGATCCCCCTGTCCTTGACGAGGAGCTGACGGTCCGCTCGTGTATTTTACAGCTTCCACGGTCTTCTCCCCTAATCTGCACATCCATCGGATGGACTTGTTGACCGCTGCATCCTGAACACACCGATTCGGCCCGGAATCCTGCCCCCCATCCATCTATCCGTGGACTGATTTTTATTCCTTTTATTTCCTCTTATTTATTTAATTTTGTTCTAATTCTGTTCATTCTATAACTAAGTTTATAAAGTATGTTTTTCCATTTTCTGTGTGAGCACTGAAGGGTTGTTCATAATTTCTGTTCATCATCTCTTATGTTAACTTATGTATGTAACAACCCATGACATCCACAGTCTAAATTCACTTTTGTTCAGTAAAAAAAATTTGCAAGGGTTTTACAAATGTCATCGAAGTGTAATAACTGTTGCTGTTTTGAAGAACTCACCCATGCATTCCTCTTTATCCCTGATTGTTTGGCTTTGACCAGTATGAAAGGACCCTTACTAGCTTTCTTCTATACAGTATGTATTGTACTAACATGCTTGTGAAGCACCCACTTTATTATTATAAAGTTTATCCAGAAACACTTTTTGACATCATGATATCATGAATTCAACTTTAGAACTATGCAGTCTCTTCCAAGCATTCAACAATCCTGTAACTTAAATTCAAGCTATGCTACTACCCTATCCTTGATTGTGTCTGTCCATTACAAGCAATGAAACAAAAAAAAATTGAGATGAAATAAAAATGAAGTGGTAAACAGCTTTTCATATATAATTTTTTTTTCTTTTACAAGCATAACCATATTCATATACAGAATTAGCTCTTTATATTTTAAAACCAAGAGAAAGTTTCTGCTGACTTACCACTTACAGATCATTACTTCTTATTTTACATACACCCACAAAAAAAATCTGGGCATTAACAAATAACTATACGTCTCTGCACCTGTGCCAGTTATTGTTTTGGGGTTTTTTTTTTGCTTGCCTTTGAAATCTGAAAATAATTCAAAACTACATAGTAAGCACAAATGTATTTCTAGTCACCAAAGTCACTGGAGTATATCAAAAAAGCTATCCAAATTAATTGGATTCAGTATGTGTGTAATTGTTCTTTTGTCGCCTCCTTGTTGCAATTCATTTTACCTAGTTCTTATTACAGAACACTTTTTTGTGTCATAGACCATGTGTAGACCTTAAAGAACATATCACGCAGCGGCTAAGTGCCTAAATTGGCCTTGACAATCAAAAGTATGCATCCTCAGACACATGCATGTACATTTCAAAGCATTTTCTAGGATAGAGGGTGTCCAGAAAACTTTCACTTCCAGGTAGTGTTGAGAATAGACTTTTTATTTACAAAAGTTTCTACTGGCTCCTCACTGTGATAAGTCAACAGGGAAGTTAAAGTGGAACTTCACTCTCTTGATTGATCAATGCCATGATTTTATCTTTGGTAAATAGGTAGGAAAGTAGAGTATATCATATTTGCATGTTTTAAACTTTTTTTTTACATTTCTTCAGTTACTTCCTGGTTTCCAGGCCTGGGCAAATGATGTCATGCACCTCAGGAGTCTTAAGGTGGGGAGGAGGGACTTTCTCAGCTAAACACACCCTCCTGCCTGCATGCCTGAGCTAAGTGCAGATGGATTCCAGGACATAAATGCTACATGAATCATCTGCCCTTACTCAAGATGGCCATGGTCAGAAATGCTAGGGCATGATTTTTCAAAGAAATCTCTCAACAAAATAATGCATGGATACATGGATGGAAGGGTGAGTTTGCTTTGAATATTAAAAATTAATTAAATAGTGTTTTTGGTTTGTGGTGCTCAGATGCAGTGTATTTGTACTTTAACCTTCCTAGCGGTAATCCTAAATGTGGCTTGGGGTTAATTTTCAGTACCAAAAGTTGTAACCCCGAGCCACACTCGGGATTACTCCATAGTGCTTATCCTGCTTTCCCCGATCCCTACCTTGTCCTGCGATCCCGCGATGTCCTCCCGCTGTGCCCTCTGGCCATGTCCTCCGGCCGATGCCAGCATCCATCTTCTGAGTTCAGTTCCCTGGGAGCGTCGGTACGCACGGAGGCGGAACCGGCAGGAAATTCAAAAAAGTTAAAATATGACATACACACAAAACATTGTAATCTGTTAGGCTTACATTACTGTATCAAACCATTTCACCTAAATGTTGTCCCTAGTGCTTTGACCAGTGCCATGCCTGCACTTTAACTGTTCTTTCTGCCTGGAAACTTGAAAACGTCCATGGCATCCAAAAAGTGTTCCTTTAGGTCAAAAGTGGTTTCAGACCAGCTAGAAAACAGCGATAGTGAATTAGAATCACTTTCAGAATTGAAAGATAGTGATTCGTGGCGAAATTCATCATCAGACACTGACATTATTGAATTAAATTTATTATTATTATTTTTTATAATTATTTATTATATTATATTTTATAATTTTGTGTGTCTATCATACCCGGGATGTTTACTAGACTCCTGTTTGGACAGATTTAAGTGAGTTATTCCTAAGAATTACAAGCCTACAATATAAAACAACAAATTTCCATGCAAAACAATGACATTCAAAAATATTGATTAGTTAGACCACCAGGGAGGTTAAGGAGGTTTTTAAAACTGCCTGGAAATATTGAACATTTCATATGACCCTCCATCCCCCCCATTCTAGGATTCAGAGCTCCTGGGACACTCAGGAAGAATTTGAAATGTAGGGTGTCTGCATTTGATTACTGGGCCAGCTTCAGTATTTTTACACAATGACTGGCATAGATTAAAGCCTAACTCCAACTAAACATTTGACTTTATTTTGCATAGGGCAGGTAAAGGGTTAGTGAATCTGTCAGGTTATTGTTACTTTCTGCATCTCTTTTGGAAATTTTCCTCCACTTCCTGTCAGGACAGGTAGTGATGGGGAATCTCTCCAAAGGAGACAGAAGCAAAGACAGATGCACATCTATTATTACAGTTAGGCTGGCCATACATTATACAATTTTTCTAAGATTTTTGCTTTAGATTTACCAAAAACCATATAATATGAGGTCAAACCTAAACAACTCTTTCAATTGTATCTAATTAGGCAGGTTCTTGCACTACATAGTGGAAGGTGAATCTAAAGGAAATTGGGAAGAAATTGGGCAGAAATCTGTAAGAAAATTGTATAGTGTGTGGCCAGCCTTAGGGTTAGAACTTTTGACAATATTTGTATTACTATATGTGCCATCTTTTCCCAGTGATGCCCCTATGTTCACGCTGGATAACCAATCACATGCCTGGAAATCTAAAAAGAATTTATGATTTTTCCTTGCATATGATTAAAGTGGTTGTAAAGGCAGAAGATTTTGTACCATTACATGAAGGTAATAATTCTTTTGGCTGCAGCTCCCCCCCCCTCCAGCACCCCCTGAGCCAGATCACGATCCAGCAATGTGCATGAGATCTGAAGCTCTCTCCTCTCTCTCACTCCTCTTTGGCTTAGATACAGCAGTGGTGGCCATTGGCTCCAGCTGCTGTCAATCACAGCCAGGAGGGAATGGGGCAGGGCCGAGTCATGTGTCTTTAAGCTTGAGACTGAGCATGCACTGGTATCCCCACAGCAAGTGGTTTACTGTCTGGGCAATCAGCAGGGGGGAATGAGTCAGGAACTCCAGCAGAGGACCAGTGGTATATTTAGGTTTTGTGCTGCCCTAGGCAACACAAAAATCAGGTGCCCCCCCCAATGGAGAGAGCCTGACATTGTCCAACAACACCCCTGCCCACCTCTCACCTGAGAAAACCTTCCACTAACATTCCCCCCCCCCAGCTCACCTTCACAGCTCCGGACATCCCTGGCAACGAGAGTTGGGCTCTCCATACACCATCAAGCAGCCCACAGCCTCTCTTGGATCCCACCTGGTCCCCATGTCGGATGTGTCCCTTCTTAAGTCCCTTCTTCCAGGGGGTGGTGCTGCCCCCCTGAAAAATGCCACCCTAGGCAAATGCCTTGTTTGCCTTGTGGTAAATAAACCTCTGCAGAGGACCCAAGAAGAGTAGGATTGGCTCTGCCCTGTGCAAAACCATTACACATAGCAGTAAGTATAACATGCTTGTTATTTTAAATTTTAAAAAAAAGCCCAATGGTTTAGTACCACTTTCAAGGGAGCACAGCTTCAATTCACTAAGTGAATATTCTCTGCTCTTTTAGTAAATTAATGCCAATATTTTACCAGAACATTATTACTATTATACAGGATTTATATAGCGTCAACAGTTTGCCCAGTGCTTTACAAAATTAAGGTAGACATTGCAGATACAATACAATTTGGTACAAGAGGAAACAGAGGGCCCTGCTCATTAGAGCTTACAATATAGGAGGAAGGGTTGAGTATTACAAAAGGTAATAGCTGTGGGGGGGATGAGCTGATGGAGGAAATAAATGGCGGTTTACTAGGTAGAAGCAGGATAGACTTCTTTAAAGAGAAAGATTTCAGGGAACATCTAAAGGTGGATAGATTAGGAGACAGCCGGACAGATTGGAGTAGAGAGTTCCATAGGATGGGAGAAGCTCGGGAGAAGTCCTGGAGGCGAGCATGGGAGAAGATGACACGGGAGCTAGAGAGCAAAAGGTCTTGGGAGGATCGAAGAGAGCGATTTGGTTGATATTTTGAGAGCATCGCACTTCTTTAACATGTAATTGAGCCAAATTTTCACAAACCCCCCCCCCTCCCTTAAGGTGCAAAAGCCACAGATGGGGGTGCAGACCTAGTACAGGAGATGACCACCAGAGACTGCGGACATAGTACAGGAGATGACCAGAGACTGCGGACATAGTACAGGAGATGACCAGAGACTGCGGACAGTACAGGAGATGACCAGAGACTGCTGACACAGTACAGGGGATGACCAGAGACTGCAGACATAGTACAGGAGATGACCAGAGACTGCGAACACAGTACAGGAGATGACCAGAGACTGCGGACATAGTACAGGGGATGACCAGAGACTGCGGACACAGCACAGGAGATGACCAGAGACTGCGGACAGTACAGGAGATGACCAGAGACTGCTGACACAGTACAGGGGATGACCAGAGACTGCAGACATAGTACAGGAGATGACCAGAGACTGCGAACACAGTACAGGAGATGACCAGAGACTGCGGACATAGTACAGGGGATGACCAGAGACTGCGGACACAGCACAGGAGATGACCAGAGACTGCGGACACAGTACAGGAGATGACCAGAGACAGCGGATGCAGTACAGGAGATGACCAGAGTCTGCGGACATAGTACAGGGAATGACCAGAGACTGCGGACATAGTACAGATGACCAGAGACTGCAGACAGTACAGGGGATGACTAGAGACTGCAGACAGTACAGTCGATGACCAAGAGACTGTGGACCTTTGGGGAGGGAGGGGTAGCGGGTACCTGAAGTTTCTTTAGTGTGGGCAAGCTGGCTTCTCCCCGCGCCGGCTTCTGTGACAGCCGGGTGCCCACTGCGCATGCGCAAGAAGCGCTGTACTTTGTGAATGGCCCGGTGCCTTCTGGGACCTGTCATGTGTCCCAGACCCTTCACAAAGTGCAGCACTTCTCGTACATGCGCAGTGGGCAACCGGCTGTCACAGAAGCCGGCCCAGGAAGACTGTACAGCGCTGGACAGAGGAACAGCTAAGGTCCTGCAGGAGAGAAGAGCTGAGCGGCCGGCCCGGTATTCTGACATGGTGGTGGCGGCGGAAAAAACGGTCGCTCCATATTCCCTCCATAAGACGCACTGACTTTTCCCCCCTTTTTTGGGGGGAAAAAAGTGCGTCTTATGGAGCGAAAAATACGGTACTTGGTGGGCGGGAGGTGGTTAAGTGGGTAGCCGAGCACCTGCACTATTTACATTTGAAATTAGAATGCTGGGAAGTCACTAATAGGAGGGAGAAACAAAGGGAGCTGAGGTTCCTGGGACAGTGACATAAACAGTTTCAGCGCAGATATTATGATCCTCCATAGCCTATAACCTGGCTACAGATTTACTTTAAACAATAAAAAATATACAAGGGGTACAACCCTATCTTGGAATGATTTACTAGCATTTCCAATGAGGGACATTATGCTTTCTAACTAGGAATACTTAGGAATATACTTTTGTTGAATTTAACAATATATGGTATTAAACTGTTCCCCACCGTGCCATAGCCGAAAGATGGCTACAGCACGGACGGCTAGTTCTGGGAGGGTGTCCATAGATGTCCTCCCAGAAACAAATGGAGTAACAACTAAAATCAGGTAAAAAACGGACGCTTACATCCACGAGTGAACAGAACAGCATAACAGGTCAATATTTTTTAGTTTTAAAAATTTTTAGATTTTAGTTGTTACTCCATTTGTTTAATAAATACTACACTATTGGAGTTCTTCTTTCTCTTCTGGGCTCATTCTTTTGATATTTTGAGCCCCCCCCCCCTTTTAAGGTGCATCCTACTAGAGAACTCACACTTAAGTGTACGATCCCCCCGGTGGCATAAACATGCACTACAAGATGCATCTAACCCGATGATTTTACATTATACTGGAATGAGGAAATCTGCCCTGGTCTGATGACATCTGGTAACTCAACCCCACCTGACGACTTCACCTGTTCGCAGAGCTCCATCTTCCAGAGCACCTTGAAGTAGGTCTTATTTACTCCAACGCACAATACCTTGTGCTATCTGGTTAGTGCATTATATTTTCAATCCTCACAAGCCACAGAAGTCACGATAATTCAACAGCTATTTAAGGAACCACGATTATCACTTTGCACCTTTATATTTTATTTAAGACTTTTATTCATTTATTTGTAATCTGCATATTTTAGCGCTGCATTTTCTGTTGATTATTTGTATACCATTGGAGGTTTTAAGCTATTTCCTCTTATTTTGCTGGCTGCTTATTTCGTCTGATGCTCCATATACTACCCAGCACTCATATACCACTGTTTTAGAAAATGCTATCAGCATGAGGAAAGGAGAGCTGGTAAGTGGCATTTTGCAGGGGAACATTTACACTGATCATCAGGGCACTGATCATCAGTGTCCTGGTGATCAGTGTAGCCCCATCAGTGGCCAATAGTGCCCATCTGTGCTTACAATCAGTGCTGTCAATCAGTGCCAGTTAATCAGTGCTGCCTATCACTACTGCCCATCAGTGCTGTCCTTCAGTGCCACTTAACAGTGTCCATCAGTGCCACCTAACAGTGCCCATCAGTGTCGCCTATCAATGCCCTTCAGTGTCACTTAACAGTGCTCATCAGTGCCACCTAACAGTTCCCATCAGTACCACCCATCAGTGCCGCTTAACCGTGACCATCAGTATCGCCCATCAGTGCCACCTAACAGTGAAGCTTCACCAGTGCCCAGCAGTGCAGCCTATCAGTGCCCATTAGTGAATGAGAAAATTTACTTATTTATAAAACTCTATAACAGCAACTAAGAAAAAACTTTTTTTTTCAAAATTTTTGGTCTTTTTAGTTTGTTTAGCAAAAAATAAAAACCCCAGTGGTGATCAAATACCACCAAAAGAAAGCTCTATTTGTCTAAATAAAAATAAAAAATTTAGTTTGGGTACAGTGTTGCATGACTGCTCAATTGTCATTCAAAGTATGAGAGCAATGAAAACTGAAAATTGGCCTGGGCAGGAAGGGGGTAAAAGTGCCCAGTAGGCAAGTGGTTAATGTAGCACCCTCTAGTGGTGCTAGAGAATTAGGTAAATTTAGTGACTCACTCAGTTTAGGTGAGCATGTCTGAGTAGGGGCCAAGTCCAGGTCAGACCAGGTTAGGCGGATGACTCAGCAGGTCGGGCCTCTATTGCCTCCACCTGGTTCTGGAGGTCCATAGAAACTTCCAGAAGCCAGTGGGCAGAGGGGTGGAGACCTAGATCTGCAAATTCAGGAAGTCTGATCAATCCCAGATTGGAGGCCCTGGTAGTGTGTCAGACTGCCCCTGGATGTAAGAAGACATCTCAGCAGGGGTCTGGAGTCGGGATCACTGAAGCTGCTGCTGTGTAGCCTGGGAGAGAACCCCATCAAGGGGGGTATGCTTTCAGGCTGGAGGCTGCAGATAAGGAAAAGAAGCTGACATAGGTAGCTCCACTACCTTACAGCCCACTGGGGAAGGACAGCCTGCAAGTGGGGACAGAAACTGACTCAGAGAGAAGTCTGAACACAGTTTACTCAGAGCTAAAGGATAGAAGGACAGTGTGAGTACCTCTACACCCCTCGGGCCAATAGTAGAGAGGGCTGCTGGGTGCACTGTCCATGGGACAGTGCTGCATTCCTGTCTTGGAATCTCATGCTGCAGGGTACTCTTCAAAGGAAAGCCAAGTGGATGGAAATTTCCTTGCTTGGCTCTGAAGAGGGTTCACTTAGAATAGACTGTGCTATTGATTTTTTAAGAGACTATGCCACCCGGCTGGAGTAGTAAGTTCAGGATCTGCCTTTTTGTACATAATCAGGAAGTTATTCCTATGAGCTCCTGTATTACTGCAACTAAAGCTGGGCATCCCATATATCCCTAACCCTATCCAAGTTTCTTATCCCTTAAATAAAACAACAAAACCAAGCTCTTTGAGTGGTTACTGACTCAGAGTGGAAGTCTGAAAATGCCTGTTAACTGCCTGTGCAGGGAAAAGGGGACCCCTATTCTCAGTGGCTCCTTTGGGGGTGAGAGCTACATTAACAAGCAATGCAATTGATTCCAACATGATTTGCAACAATTGCATAATGTAGTGCATGCATTGATTTTGATATCCTACAAAAAGGATTGCAGTCTATTGCAAATAGAGAATTATCATAGGTGTTGTAATAACTAAGTAGGTAATATCATCACACACACACAGAACATCTTTACCAGCACTCCTTCCTTTGTGAAAGTGAAAACATGTTTTTGAATATTTATATTAAAATGGCCACTAGATTCACAGGCAATGTTTCAGGACTGTGTAGAGTAACTTTATCAAACCACAGAACTAACAGTATTGTATAAGGATTACACATAACCTCATTCACATGTGTACAATCCACCAAAAGAACTTACAATCCAATAGTTCTACTATTATCACACAGACACACATATTATGGTCAGTTATGATGCAAAGTCAGTTCATCTACAAGTATTTTTGTATTATGAGAGGAAACACATGGAATACATTTGTAGAAAATACAAACTCCACAGTGGGACCCCAGTACTTCAAGGCAAGGGTGTTAACTACTTACAAATGCAGCATTGTTATGAGTTAATTGTTGCCTTATATATGGCAGCAAGAACAAAATGTAATTTTCTCGACCTACACCAGATTTAAACACTGCACTTAAAAGGATCAATGCCTGTAAAAATACTTGCTGATAAATTAAAGGATGAGGTTTATTTGTCTATGACAAAATGTTATATCAGGGGTCTCCAAACTTTCTAGACAAAGGTCCAGTTTACTGTCCTTCAGGCTGTAGAGGGCTGGACTGTGGCCATTGGGAGTAGAAAATGTCACGGCATCAGTGGGGAAAAAACAATGCCCCATCTGTGGTGTCAGTGGGAGGAATTGTGCCCCATCATTGGGGTCATTGGGCTGAATTGTTCCCCATCATTGTTATCAGTGGAAGGAATTGTACTCCATCATTGGTGTCAGTGAGAGGAATTGTGCTCCATCAGTGGGGTCATTGGACCCCATTGTTGTGTGATTGGGAGGAATTGTGCCCCATCATTGGTGTCAGCTGGGCAATTATGCCCCGTTGTTGGTATCGGTGGATGATGAAATAGTTCCTCAAGGGCCAGATATAAGCAAGAAAAGGGTCAAATCTGACCATCAGGCCGCAATTTGGAGACCACTGTGTTATATCATAAAAACCAAGTTTTTCAGTTCAGAAAAAGATCGCGTATCTGGCTGCTCATCCCCAACATAGAAAAAAGAAAGAATGACCCACTTTGGGACTTTAATACAGCTGACGTGACATCACACATGTATTCATAAGAAAAAATGTATATATTCTTTATTGTACAAAATAATTAATAAAAAATACATTATGACTTAAAATCATGCTAGTAGCTCTGATAACTGCTCCAAGAATATCATCCTTTGTAGGGTTACAGCAATACAATGTTGCAGTCCAGGGGAGTCAAAGCCTAGACTCTCTTCTTTATCTATCATACAGTATATATATACAGTGGTCAGCATAAATGAATACACCCCAACAGATTTGTCAGAAAACCTTTACTTTCCTTTCAGAATCAACATTTTCAATGGTACACTATACTACAGAATACTCCCACAAATGCGGGCCATTGATTGCAAACAAGATTTGTTAATTTGCACACACAAAAAAGTATTTTTCCTAACAAATTAGTTCAAGACTATGTTGCAAAAATGAATACACCCCAATGAAAGTCTTAGGAAAAAAGCTACATTTTAGACAACAAAATCCTATTTGACAAGAATTCAACTACAGGTGAGTCTAATTATTCATTAAACAGGTGTCCAGCAGACATTTGATTATAAAAGAGCATTACTTAACAAAGAAAACCCCTTCACATTTCATGCTGTCAGCAATGACACCACATGAAAGAGAAATGTCACAAGGCCTGAGAAAGAAAATACTTTCTTTACACAAGAAAGGTGAAGGCTATAGGAAGATTAGCAAAGCTTTACTTATCAGTCAGAATACTGTAGCAAAAGTGATACAAAAATGTAACAAAGATGGAACTGCAACCATCTCACAGAGATGTCCTGGCCATCCACAGAAGTTAACACCTTGACAGGAGTGTCTTCTGATTAGAAGGGTTGAAGAAAGTTGCCATGCAAGTTCATTGCAGTTAGCTAAAGAAGTAGAAGGCCAAACTGGGGTGATTGTTTCTGCTGACACAATACGGCATACACTGCAGAGGAATGGCATACATGGGTATTGTCCACAAGGGAAGCCTCTGCTAAAGCCCATGCACAAAAAAGCCCACCAAGGATTTGCCAAAGCCCATGCAGAAAAAGAAGAAGACTACTGGGACTCTAGAGTGATGAGACCAAGATAAATGTTTTTGGAACTGATGGCTTCAAAACAGTATGGCGTCGCAAAGATGAGGAGTACAAAGGAAAATACATGGTGCCTACAGTGAAACATGGTGGTGGTAGTATCTTTCTGTGGGGCTGCATGAGTGCTGCTGATGTTGGGGAGCTGCATTTCATTGATGATATCATGAATTCACAGATGTACTGCTCTATATTGAAAGAGAAGATGATACTATCACTCTAAAGCCACTGTTGCATTTCTGAAGAAGAATAGGGTGAAAGTGGTTCAGTGGCCAAGTATGTCTCCTTATCTGAACCAAACTGAACACCTATGAGGAATTCAGAAGAGACAAGTAGAGCATCACTTTCCTTCCATCATCCAGGCTCTAAAAGAGGTCTTGGTGCTGTCCTTACAAATCATGGAGGTCATACAAAACACAAGATGTAGTAGTTTTTGTTGTGGGGTGTATTCAGGGGCGGACTGACCATTTGGAAACTGCCTGAGGGCCTAGGGTCAGTAGGGGGCCCCATGAGATGCCCCCGGTACCTTTTTCATAGGCTTTTTTGAGTTTGTGCAAGGACACAGGGGCCCCATGATTCCCTATTGCCTGGGGACCCCATGAGTTGTCAGTCCACCCCTGGGTGTATTCATTTTTGCATCAGCTAATTTGAGTAAAACTGAAGATTTTGTAATCTAAGTTATATTATTAACCTGACGTTCATGTAATGAGCTAAACAAATGTTCTATAAAACTCAGTTTTGTCAAAATTTTTGAAATTGTTCTTGTGTTCATATTGAGATATTGATTAAAATCTTAATTTTCAAAAGGGGTGTACTCATTTATGCTGAGCACTGTATATACTATGAAAATAAGTGTCTTCTGAACTTTTTCAAATCAGAATGTATTTATTTTTTATTCCATAAAATGACCAGGAATAGAGAATATAAAAAATGACAATTTAGTTTAATACTTTGCCTACAGCATATTTGTATGGTGTTCCTATGAACATTACTATGTCCTTCACTAATTAATTTACTAAGAACACATTTCATTATCTTCTTTGTCCTTTTTAACATAAAAATAACAAAAACATGCAGAGAAATGTTGCTTGTGTGAATCACATTTACACTTCAGTTAAACTTAGTTTGCATTTCAGTTACAGTACATTTACATAATAAATTCACAGGAATGTAAAAGGAAATATATCTGAGATGAATAGCCAGAACATACTGTATGCAGTGTAAATATTACAGTACAGTTGATTTAATAAAGGATTTAGGAGTCTTCACATGATAAAATGTATAAAAATTCACTTCAATTATCCAGTCATGTGCATGAGAAATAAGTATTTTTTTCACATGATTAGAAATAACTTTTCATACAATGTTTGGGAAATCATAGTGTTATTAAACGTATGAAAAATAAGGATAAGCTGATAAAAAAACAAAATAAATACAGGATCTCACACCTAACCATCTTTAGATCTTATCACTTTAGTTTTCACTGAATGTATAATTTTCTTCACTTTCAATAAGTTTTTATTGAAGTTTTGTAGGATACTTAGCATAACCCGTACAAGTGTATAAAAGTAATCAACATGTAAGAGAATTCCAGAATGCATCTAAAAGTCATTTCAGACAATAAAGGTAATTAAAATATGGATAATGAGCATTGCAAATGCCAAATTACATACCCACTTTAAAGTAATGATTCACATTGTGTAAACAACAAAAAGAATAAATAAAGAAGGGGGGAGTGAATTGTGCATTAATCGTGCGCTGGGAGACACACAGATAAATTTAATGCGCAGATTGGCTCCACTGTACTGAGGAAAGCCAAGAAATATAACAAAGGCCTGCCTAGCCAGAGAGGAAAAAAGAGAGTGAAAAAAAGAGTGAAGAAAGTGGATAGAAAAGGGAAGAGGAGAACGGAACAGAAGATTATCAGGGGCACGCTCATCAAAAGCTTAGGACTTCAATGCCTATGGCAGTGTATAGATTGCTGGGGACATGGAAAGGTGGGCATACTGGTATCATTTTCTTCTATGTATGCAACTCCTAGGTTTGTGGCAGATTTATGCTAAAGGAAATTTGTGCTGAGAAAAATATTCAGATTACATTTGCTAATATTGCCCCTTCAAAATGATAGTTGTCTGGCTGTAATGTTGATCCAAAGGCCTCAATAATCATTGAGTCAGTAGCTAGGAGGATGTATGCAGATCAGAAGCATGCATTTCACTCTAATTTAATTTGCTTCATGCTTTTTTTCCAGGTCAGTGACTCAGAAGGTATTAAAGCCAGGGACAGACAGGCAACTGGTATTTTCAGAAGTAGGTCAACAACGTAAGCCCCCTTAGACCTCTTTCTGCACAAGTTTTTATTTTATTTTAAAGTGACCAATATGAAAGATACCCAGTTATCTTGGTATACCTGTAAAATAAGACCTTTATACTTACCTTTACTTCTGTCTGTGCCATTAAACTCCACTCAGATGCTGTGAAATAGTCCCCCAAATTCTGCTGTCCACTGGGAAACCATTCTTCCCAGAAGTGTTGATCACATGGGCCCCTTGAAGCTTTTTATTGGTATCTGTTTCGGACCTCTACGCATCAAAGGACAAGATAGAAATGTAAAGAACCAGTGAAACAGCAAATGACCTAGGAAATTGACACTGTCAGAAGTGCTGGGTTTCCTGAAAAATGATCTGTGTTTCTGCCAATCCAGTCCTGCGATATACAAATCCTTGCGAGACAGCACAGCCAGCCTGGTGACCTGACTATTCTCTGCTGACGTTAAGCAGTACAGTAAGGTCACCTGCCCCTATACTAGAACTAAGAAACTGGAACACTGGACTTCAGCTTTGAAGGATCTAAATAAAAGAAATGATTTCTGGAATATTGCAGTTCTTCATTGCAGGCGGGGACCCCACTGAAGTCCCTAGAAATTTAGCTAGTATGGTGTGAAAGGATGAAAGTACTAAGCTATAGGTATTGAATAGAAATAAATATGTATTTATCATAACAAAGAGGTCATATTAAAAGTTGATAGCCAACAAATTTTGTTGGTCGTGTCCTGAAATTTTATTCCTGGTGAACTGTGGTTAGGTGCTTGTTTGGTGAATTGTCTGCCAGCCTATCTGAACACAGAATTACAAGACCTGCATGCACTTTTCGTGTTTCTTTCCACTGGGAGTTCAGCTTTAAAACCTTAAGTAAAAAAATGTAATAAATCGCAGGTTACAAGTCCTTAGATTTGTTGGCTGCATTTTTTTTCTTTTTTCAGGCTAAGTACATATTCTGCAAGTACAGAAAATAATGTGGTCAGAATTCTTATGTGCTTGTAGCTTTTGTGGACTGAACTGAAATGTCAAATAATGCTATACATTTTCCAAGCTGTCTGCTGTAAACTGCATAGCGACACCTCTCTATGTAATGGAGATGAGGAGAGGGGGAGCTGCTTGCAGTCAGAGTGGCCTGGGGTGGCAATGTTGCCCCACCATAGATAGTGATAGAAGTGAAGAGAGTTATCATTGTCATCCCAGTAAAGGAAGTGTGTTACTGGCCATCGGGTAAAAATAAAAGAACAAAAGGAAATAAATTCAGTCACCAAACCTAAGGACTGATAAACTGAAAAGTGTTGTTTTTATTGTTTGTGATTTGAATACTCTTTAACCACTTACCCTCCTGAAGATTTACCCCCCTTCTTGACCTAACCAGGCCATTTTTTTCTATATGGTACTGTGTTACTTTAACTGACAATTGAGTAGTCGCGCAATGCTGCACCCAAATTAAATGTATGTCCTTTTTTTTCCCACAAATAGAGCTTTCTTTTGGTGGTATTTGATCACCTGCGTGGTTTTTATTTTTTTGAGCTATAAACAAAAAAAGACAATTTTGAGAAAAAAAATAATATGTTTGAATTTTTGCCATTAAACATGTCCAGTAAAAAATTAAAAAAAAATCAAATTTCATCATAAAGTTAGGCCAAAATGTATTCTGCTACATGTCTGTGCTAAAAAAAAGTCTCAATACATGTAAACTACGTGAAAGTTATAGCATTTACAAATGGCAGTATATATACTGGAAATTTTTTCTACTAATAATGGTGGCGATCAGCGACTTATAGTGGTACTGCAATGGGCATTCTGACACTGGGGAGAACTGACTTTGTGATCTGTGTTGTTTATACACAGGTCTCTCCCCCACTGGAGATACTCGGCGATCACTGGGTGCCGGCAAGAAATCACCGTCTAAGACCCGATGATTGACAGCCGAGACGGCGAATGGCGGCATGGGTGCGCAAAATCACATATATATATACGGCCCTACCCGTGCTGCCATTCGCGGCCTCGGCTGTCAATCACCGGGTCCCGGATGGTGATTTCTCGCCGGCACCCAGTGATTACCGAGTATCTCCAATGGGGGAGAGACCTGTAGTAGTTCTGCTATAGGGCAGAGCGGAAGGCGTTAAGTATGCTATTCACTATGCTATAATGATATGCACAGTCCCTTATGCTAGTAACATGTATTGCAGTGTACTAAGCAGCCTCCAAGAATTTCTACATGTATAATGGATCTTGCAAGCAAAAAAACTGATATTCACTGGATTAAGTGAATTTACCAATGCAACTATACATACTAGGGTATGTACACTTATTTTAACTGAGGAAGCCACTGGGATGAGTGCTAAAACATAATTATTACTAAGCAAGTCCAGATAGATATGAAGCTACTAGCCAATATCTACACCATGACCTGGATAAATGAGAACCTTCACAAACATGCTACTTACAGTTATTATTTCCATGCTCCAGTTTACATTACCAATCATATCTAATCCACTTTTAGAAACAAACTGAAATATAGGTAGAGGAAAGGCCAGATCTATCATAAGTCACAGTAGACCCATGCTTGGAAGAGACAAAGTGGATACATGTACATGATACCTATTGGCCAAATATCTTTCTTTATTATAAATAACAACACAGTTGTCTCTTATAAGCTTAGTAAACAATGTACAAAAATTCTAAAGCAGGTCCCTATTAGTAAAACAAAAAAGTGCTCTGTGTAAAAGAGGTGATCATAGCAGAGAGATGTTGCTTTAGATGCCAAGGGTAGTGTACTTAAAGGCTCCAGTGATGGAAATCTAGCCCTGAGTGGAAATTAAGCTTTAAATGCTAGATTTAAAAGATCCCAGGAAGATCCTAAAATATGCTAAAATAAAACTAGCTAAAAATAGGAAGTTCTAAACCGTAAAATCTTGCAGCCAGAAAAGCATAACGTGGCACTACTGACATGTTTCCCCATAAACACCTGCTTCTTTTCCTCCTCCATACTTCACCTGGGCCTTCTGATGCATGAGGTGTTAATATTATTCCACTCTGGGCAAGAGAAGTACATAGATTATTTATTAACCTGACAACTCTGTGCTTTGTTCAGCATTAAACAGTTTGCTTTCTTTAATAGAATGACCTTCTTAGCTGTCATGGACTAGGCAAGAGGCATACTGCCCTATCTATTGACTGCAACAATGCAGATAACATCACCTCTTTTAAAGCAACGTTAAAAGGGAATTGTCAAAAGCTTTTTAGTTGCAGGAACACTGAGCAGTGAGCAGAAAAACACAGCACTCAACAGAATGACTAAACATTTACATTCAGCTGCTATTTCAAGTCATACTTTTACAAAAACAATACTCTATCTATCTATTCAAAGATGGTACATTTCTCAGGCTAATAGATTTCACTATAGAGCTTTTGATGTCAAGCACAAGGGAAAACACTTCTCTATTTGTTCCACACTCCATACCTGAAGTATCTCTATCAGTCCCTAACACTTAACTTTCACTGACTTGAACCTCCTAACACTTAGCCTAACCCCTAACAAAAGGCTTTTAACCTCTCCTTAAAGCCTAAGTTTATGTAAAAAAAAAGGAAAATAAGCACAAGGCACATTACTTACCTTCAGTGAGATGTGTCCCTTGTGCTGATGTGTCCTTGTTTAGTGGAAATATTTCTCCTTCAATGCTCCCCTCACTCCCAGCACTGTAATCTTCCAGTGTGGTGGGGGTTAATAGAACTAGGGGGACTGTCGCAGGCAGTCATCAAAAGTATTGATGAATCCTCCTGCGCTTATATGGATGATCCCTCAAATCAAGCTGCTCACACCCAACCTGACCTAATAGGTGTACATAGAATGAAAAAGTAAGTAAGGTGAAGTGCTAAACAATATACGCTTAAATAAAAAATAAACAACTTAACATAAATTAATAAATATCACATTTAAGTGCTCTGATCCAATTTGGATCCAATTGTGAAATGAAATGGTGAAATGTGAAAATAACAGGACACTTCCTGTAAGATGCAAACTCTGTGAAAAACACAAATACCCAATACTTCAAGCCCCCTTGTCCCTGTAGGTGGGACTATATCAAAAATAAGGTGTAAAACTCCAGTGGACCCCTAGTACTGGGGAAACAATCTAATACAGTGATATGTGCAAAACACCATTAAATACACATACCCACAATCATAGACAACCATGTATATGAAAGTGAAAAAATATTGCAAATGCAAAACAATCAGTCCACATAAAATGTCCAAAATAAACATATAGCCGTGATCTTCAAACGAATACCATGTAGGTGGTGAGGTGAATAAGTGATCACAACACTTGTGAAAAAATCCTCAAATGGCTAAAATTCCCCCCTCATCTCCAAACTGTGACCACAAGGGCCAGCTCACTTTTAGGATCACACCATGATCCTTATAGGTAATATCCTGTCACAGGAGAGAGTATCGTGAGAAATCCCGTCAATGGTAGCTATTACTCCTCTCAGGTCCCCTCCAAGCACAGTTATTGCAATATAGCTCACTCCCCACACAGGATCATACCAATAAAGCAGAAAGATCCTCCATAATGTAGTAAGGTTTATTAATTCACAAACACATAGAAAATGCCAAAGCCCACTCACATTTGTTCCATAGAAATCCAGCTTCTAAACCTCATGCTATGGGTGTACTGCATGAGTTTTGTTGGGTGTACCAAAATGGCGCCCACGCCGGAACTGCGTCATCACGTACAAGAAACTCGTCACCGATTACCAACGTGTTGCGTCATGTTGCCACGAGACTTCATCAGGGTATACGTGTCAACATGTTATTTTCACATTTCACTATTTTATTTCACCATTGGATCCAGCTTGGATCAGAGCACTTGAATGTGATATTTATTAATTTATGTTAAGTTGTTTATTTTTTATTTAAACATATATTGTTTAGCGCTTCACCATACTTACTTTTTCAGTCATCAAAAGTACCCAACTTTGGCCATCCTTTCCACCCAGCCCCTGCATTCATTGAAACTGTTACTACAGCTTCTCTGAATGAAACACAATCTATGAATGGATGATGGGTGGATAATTGAAAGGTCCACCTCTTCTATTCATGTTTCATTAAAGTTGTAGTATGGACATCTGAATAGGAATATTTCAGGACAAATCTCACTGTAAACAATGTTCCTTTTGTTTTTTTTTGTCTTTGTTTTTTCTAAGTAAGTTTAAGCTTTAACACTTGCTTTAATTCTTTAAGTCCATCTAAAGCCAAGATTTTCAGTTTTGCATGGAATAGGGAATGTTTAAAACCACTATCAAGTTTTTTTCTTTTGCTATTAGTGTCCTCTTGGGGGTTCTCCTACACTCCGATCTAGGGTCTCAATACAAACATCAGAACTTTAGCCCATTCCATCCCCTGCTCAGCAGGAGCGGAAAATTATGTGTGGAAGTGGTATTTCTACCACTTCTGTATATGACAGCTTCCATCTGTCACTTGATTTTAACCTCCCTAGCGGTATGATTATTTCATATTTTTGGTGCTGAAAGCGGTACCATTATTTTGCATGGAAATATGTAGTTTTTTTATTGTAGGCTGTAATTTTTAGGAATAACTCACTGAAATCTGTCTGAACAAGATTCTAAATGATACATTTAATTCAATAATATAATCAAACCAAAAACACTGAAATTTGAAATATAGCGCCAAGTTCGCACATTGCTGAGCAAAGTCGCAAAATCGTTTTCAGTGTCTGATGACGAATTTCTCCACGAATCATTATCACTCAATTCTGCAAGTGGTTCTGATTTACTATCGCTGTTCTCTAGCTGATCTAAACCCGCTTTTGACCTAAAAGGACACTTTTTGGACGCCATGGACTTTTCTACGTTTCCAGGCAGAAAGAACAATCAAAATGCAGACAGGGGACAGGACAGAGCACTAGGGACAAAATGTATGTGAAATGGGTTGAAACAGCAATGTTTTACTATGTAAAATCGTTTTGAAAAAAATGACATTTTTAAAAAAAATTTCAAATTTCCCGCCGCCGGCGGTGCCCGTACGTCCCGACGTCACAGGGACCGGAACACAGGAGGCGGATGCCGGGATCTGTCGGAGGAGATGGCCGGGGACGCTGCAGGGGACTCATCACGGGAGCCAAGGACAAGGTAAGTGCTGCAGGGACTCCCTATACAGTGCTGCATGGTAAGCCCGAGTGTAGCTCGGGGTTACCACTTTTGGTATAGACATTTTACCCCGAGCTACACTCGAGAATACCGCCAGGGAGGTTAAGGAAACCACTGGTGCTTGCACCTGCAGCATTCCTAAGAACTACTGATGTTATAGGATATCCCTGTGCTTTTTAGGTAAAGGGGTATGGATAGTGATATCACTGCCTGAATACGGCCACTGGGATTAACCAAATATGGCAATGGCCATATTTGGTTAATGATGTCAGCACTATCCCTGCCCCTTCCCTTATATATATTTCAGGAGGAGAGTTGCCCACTCACTCATCTTCTACCTTTCCTATCCAGACAGGCTGCATGCACAGATTAAGGATCTGGTATGGATTCTTAGGGGGACATCACACTTTTTTTCTCTGTGTGGAGTCTTCCTTAAAAATCTATGCCAGACCTAAAGGGTCCTGGGGATGTCATACATTTTTTTCTATGTGAGGTGCCCTCTTAGAATTCATACCAGACTCAAAGGGTATCATTTTGTCTTTCATTTTAGCTGTAGCATCTGCTACAGCAAAAATGACATTTACAAAGAAACAAAATGATACAGTTCAAATTGTCAGCAACTGGCATTCGTTGTCAGCTTCTTTTTTATAAAATAAAAGGACACCAATCCCTACAAAGGTCCCAAATAATGCATAGCATACATTACCAATCTGTGTTTTTTTTAAACAAAGAAGTTGTCAATGACATGTCATTTGCTGGCAATTGTAAAACATTTTTCTTTTGTAAATGTATGTGCAGCTGCAGCACTTTCTGTACATCAAAGAAATGTGTCCCTTCATTGGCAGTATTAGGACACTCAGAGGCATGTTATTTAAAGGAATTGGATATTTTTAATGGGGAAATCTCCTCTTAGCTGTCACTGTTACATTTCCACCTATTGTAAGATTTACCTTCATCTTCTGTTCTGAAAAAAGTGAAAAAATTCACAAAGACAAAAAGATTAATAACCCCTATGAGTATGTAAGTGAAAATCTAAGATGCATGTGAAAAACAGTGATTCTAACTTTTTCCATCCCCATAAATGGGGAACAAATGGCTTTTAATACACTTAACAAGAAAGCTAGTTCTAATTATCATTCATTATATATCATTATTTACCATAATTACCCTGTTTAGAAATGTTAATTGTGCTTAGTAAAATGTACCTTTTGTTTGCAATTTCTCCTAAAATTACAGTGTACTTCCTACATCCTTGTTTGTGAGGGTGCTTAGGCACACCTGTGCCTAGATACTCAAAACTGTACATCTGTGGTGTGAGGTTAAGGACTGCTGATCCTAACTGCTGGTCTCAGGAGGTCTAGAGTGGGATTTGGTAGTATCACCACTGTGCTGCTCACTGGAGGTTCTGGCGTGAGGAAGAAAAAGCCATATCACTACTAAGATGGTAAGTCAGTAACTGAGAAGATCGGTTGCAGAGAGACCACAGGCAATAGTAGTGACAATATTATTGACAAGTCCTTTTCCTTTTGCCTGCCTTATTTTGGGCACAGCTTCCAGAGTGTAGTTATAACTTAACCTTCAAAATAAACCTTCATTACCTAACCCCTGAAGACTTTTATTAAAACGTAACCCACAAAACCCTAACCCAAAAAAACGATCCCACCAGCAAGCTAGCCTAACCCCAAATTGTATCCCTAACAATAACTGATCAGATTAGCCATCCCATGCTAAGGGCAATTATGTTATGGAAAGTGTTTCAACCCATACCAATTAGGCAAGCATCATCCTTTAACAAAATTCTGTCACTGGAGAGAAGGTGGGAAAACAACCAGAGTATTAAAGGGCAGATGTACCTGTTCATACCTACAGCAGCCTCCTAAACCTTCCCATCAAGTCCTAAACATGGGAACTCTGGCAGGCAAATCATTGATAAATTCTGCTTCTAGGTGCCTGACCTTCAAACCTGCAACAGTTTGCTCTCCTTCCCCTCAGTGACAGAGTCTTTTTAAATATCCCGACTAAAGAAAACCAAAAGTGGTAGCTTTCTATTAGCCACTCAGGTTTGATATCAGTGTACATTGACATAGATGCTAGAGCTATAGTAGTAATGTAAACCATATGCTTGCAACTTTCTGACATTTCCTGGAGTCAGAATCATTTAATAGTGACATTTAGGTTTTGGATATAATTATTCATTCATCACAATTCACATTTTCTTAAAATGCATCAGGGATTCTGACAAAAGATTTCTATATCTGAGTTTTGGTCACCCACCATGCCCACCTTTATGAACTGGTCTCACGTTCCTTTAGGACTGTTATTTTTCACAGTAGAGGATGCAAGAGAAAGTGACTATATGGTATAAGGATAAAAACCCAAAGAGGATGTTCTCACAGGCAAATATATTAGAAGCTGCTAGATACTTCTGCTAACCAAAGTCCAAACATATTGGGCAGAGATGGGTCCTTCAGACTCTCAGAGTATACATATAATATTTTGGTTAGACTGACCCTTTAATATTGTAATGCCTGCACATTATGCACCATTATAGTCCCATATTTGGAATAAGTTTATAGAAAATGTATGAATGTCCCACAAATGCAGATGTCTTCTTTGCCTTTAGTGGGGAATAAATTTGACAACTTATTCACTATACTTGAAATTCCCATTACTTTTTTCTGGGGTTAAATTATGCAGATCTTTAGACTGAAGTTTTTTTACACAGTCACATAATATAAAATTTAAAAATTCAAATTATCTATATTTTGGCAATACAGATTTTATAACAATATATTATATAGTGCACTGTAAATCTGAATTATACATTAATGATAGTTTTACTTCAAGCGATTTAAACACTGTTCTTTTTTTGCAACCGCTTTCTACTTAAACGGCAGACTACTTCAGCACAAGATATACATTTTCACAAATGAAAAACGACAGCTCTTTTAAAAAGGGAGGTCACTAAGATTAGCAGCTCCAATTGTCTGGCAGGGCAGTTGGATTATCAGAAACTAAAGAGGTGTCCTGGAGCCATTACTTAGCTCGCGGTGAGAATAAGCAACTCAAAGCAAGGCCAAAAAGGAGAATGTTTAATGGTGATTAAGACAAACTGCAGAGAGAGTAAGACGGTGAAAATCCCCAGTTTAAATTGAAAAAAAAACAACTTATAGTTAAATGCTATCAATGCTTAAGACATGAAAAAATGCTTTATATGAAGGTAAATCCTTATGTTAGCTTAAGCAGATCCATTTAGTAACAAGTCCTTGGATTCTAGAAAAGAAGTTTGACAGTCACTCACAGCAGGCAAGCCCAATGCACATCAGCATGCATTATGTTCCTGCTGGTGTGAATGAGCCATTATATATAAAACAGCAGCCAGCATTCCAAATGCATTAGCTAGATTTTAAACCTTCTTCTCTAATTTCAGCAAAGTAAATATTATTTCAAACCACTACCAGTGACCTATGTCTTAATTTTCATGTTCTCTGTGTCAAAATTGGTAGATTTTATATACTTCCTGTCCCAGTGACCATTTCTAACTAAGACCAAAAGGAAGCAAAATCTTCCCAATGAGAATATAGCAATAAAAACCTGGCAAATGTTGTAACCATCCCTAGTTAGTCAAAAACTACAAAAATGGTTAAACTTCTACTTTAATGGACATCAGTACATTTATTGGTATATTTAACTTAATTTTTATGAAAATTAGATGAGCCATGCCTTTCCTTTATTTACTTTATCTTAGTTGCTGAAATATTACAGTTGATGGGTAACACAGTGGATTGCAGAGGATAGCATTTCCATTGTAAAAATATTTGACTTAGACACTTAAATGCCCATCTTTGGTGAAAGCTCTTCCCCCAAATACACCCTTTAACTCATTCGCCAGATATTAAAATGACAAATGCCTACTGAAACCTTGTTTATACTCACCCAAATCAGATGTGGATTTTCTACACCGGTATCACTTCAAGGAAAGAAAACTGGATGACACTTTCAATTGCTGCAGTCTACTGTATGCTGAAATGACCCCACCACTGGACAGTCAATAAGAAGTGTTTAGTTACCAAGGCAGTGATGAGCAGAGAAGAACCTAGACCTGACTTGTCATCTGACTATGAGTTTAAGAGAGTATTCTGGGCTTTTTGCATATTTTTTCTCCTTGTTGAACTAATGGGTGACAATTATCTAAACTGAACATTACTTAAGATAAAAATTATTATTTTGTTAATCAATTCTGGTGTACTGATACAGTTTTAAGAAAAATCTAAAATTTGTGAAAAAAAAATCACACATCAGCAAAATGACTGTATCATCACATAGTATGAAAGAAACCTGAAAAACCCAGTGTGCTTTGATCATGTAACCTTTCATGGGGATGTGATCCTTAAAATGAAAAACATAAAAATAAAATATTTAAGTAAAATAAGTAACAGTAAAAAAAATTAGCGGCCCAAAAAACAGGTGGTTTAGAAGATAGTAACAGTTCAGAGAGAAAACTTGTATTTGATTTCTAGCTGAACTGAAAACTACAGATTCAGCTAACATTTCTGCTGACAAACACAATCACAAAAAAGAAATATATATATATATTTAGGTTGCTTAAGAAATAAAAAGGCAATAACAGATGATTATTAATTAATATTATTTGAACTGGAAATCTATGGCAAAGGTTAAACTGGACTCCAATGCCTGAGATGCGAAAGTACAAAAGAATGGGAATCACGGACACAGATAGATTATATTTTAATACTACCATCCATGGAAATTAAATAAATCTAATTGTATGCAGGATTCAGTTCAGATTATTAAAAGTTGAATTCCAGGTATGGGTATTTTGTACATTGTTACACTAGTTCAGCTAAGACCAATGTAACTATGTATATATACTATACCTGGCTGATGTCCCTGGAAACTGGAAATTACTGAAGTAGACACCATTACTCCAATAACCTTTATCAGCTTCCAGGTCCAACATAAAGCAGCTGCCCTACTGTATTCTGAACACAGAAGGTCAGCAGCTTGGCAGGTGACATCATTGTCCCGCCTATCCACCTTGTCCAATCATAGAATGCTTTGCAATCATTTAGAAAATGCAGAGCATTCCCTCAATGGCATCCGTGCTAAATGACCGACCTCCTGTATTCAGAATGCAGTAGGGTAGCCACTCAGCACAGGATCTGGAAGCTAGTGTACATCACTGGAGTGGTGGGATCTACTTCAATGATTTATAGCATCTAGGGGTAATGGCTAGGTATGGTGTATGCACAGTAACATTGGTCCAAGCTGGACCAATGTAATTATGTATAAAATACCCAGACCTATAATTCATCTTTAATAACAACTAAGTTAAACATTACCTGTAGCTAAAACAATCTCATATCACAACCTATCATAATTTTAGAATGACAAATAGCAACCATATCTATGGATTTACTATGCCATTTATAATGATCCCACAGCCCTAACTTTCAATGAATGTGACCTCTCTTCCTTAGTATGAACATAGAAAAGGTTGCAGTTTTAAAAAGGCTTAGGTTCAATGATGCAGTGTAATGCCATCTGACTTTCACCTGCTCCGTTGCATGCAAGCTGTGATGTCAGGCATCATGATGCATAGGATAGGCATAGACATATAGCTTGCCAAGGATTGACCTTGCCAGGCTAGGTTGGATATTAGTTTATTAGCTTCTGAATTGTAAATAATGCCTAAAAAGAGGTGGAAACTGAAATACTGCTAAGTCATTTCTGCAACCATTGATGTTGAAGCAGCATCCTGTTATATAAAGGGTCATTCATCCTAGCACTGACATTTCAGTTCTTGATAGATGGTGGAGTTCATAAGCATTTACAAGATACAGCAGTCAGGAACAGGAATTATGACATGAAGATTTTAAAGCTCAAGTTTCTAAGAGCTATAAGCTGACAATGGGTGATTCAACCCACCAAACTCCACCTGTACATAAAATATCACATTTGGGTAGAGAGACCATTTAACCATTTAACGTATATCTAAAGTCATTTATGCCTCCTTGGGGAGATTTCCTTTCATTTTCTGTCTCATAGACTTATAAGTGTGATGGAAATCCTCCCTTAGACAGCTCTCGCTTCAACAAGTGTACCCATAGGATGTTTATACTGTACATCTAATACTGTTCCATTGACAAATGAAGTTTTTAAATTTGCCATTACTTTCAAGCCCACTGACACTGGTCAGTAGCAGAAATATAGAGGCTGAATTTCCTCTACAAGAAAACACATATCAATAAACTAAAATAACCTGACACGGGATTTAACCATTACCTACTCATTTGAAAAGACGTTTTCACTATGGATACACTTTAATGAGAATTTGTATATTCAAGGCTGACCTTCACAAAAATCATTTATACACATATGGGAGTATCTTCACCTGCCAAAGGATTTGTAATTCTATGCAGCCAGTTTTGTAATGCAGTCATCCCTGTCAGGCAGAACAGCCAGGTTTACAACCTTCACTGTCACAGAAGAACATATTGGTCAAAACTGATCCAAACAAATCCCAAGCCCACTGACTGGACAGTGGACAGCATAACACTGATGTGTGTTTACTGCTCAGTCTGCTTTCACCATCATGTTCCTGTGATTTACATGCAGCATCAACGAAATGCTGTTGCACGCAAGACTTTCAGACTGCTGTATAGGACAATATAGGAGGCTTGTATAAATGTTAAGTCAGGGACGTACTGCACGCTAACTGGCTTTAAAAATAAACACAGTAAGTGGAAGGGTATTGATAAAGGAAATTTACATCACATCCCACTGTAATGTCCCTATGGACAAAGAGTAAACTTGTGGGACTTTAATGTGATATTACAGTCTCAAATTGTTTTTTTAATTAAAATGATAAACATGTCATAGTTATCTGCTTTGTGCAAGCATATTGCACAGAATGGTCCCTTACATCTTCTTTTTTGGTCTCCTGTTGTTGCTTTCTAGATGAATATGCATGCCCATGTAGCACAGCCTGAGCTCTGGTCACACTATGTGGGGACACACATGCATCTAGTAAAATTAAGAAAGTAGTGACGCCTTTTGAATATAGCTGAATTTGGGTAACAATTACCTTTGTAATGGGTGCCCCTCCATACTACAAGGCTTTCCTGCTCACCTAGCCTAGAGGATGATGATTACAGTGATATACTTACCTTATTCATTGCTCCTGTCTCCTCTCTTTATGATTATTACCCCAAAGTTGACCAAAATGCCTACATTGTACATGAAGATGCTGAGGGCCCACCCACAGATATCAGACAATGGTGGAGAGCACAGGCTGAGGGGGATTTCTGCAATCAGCAAAACTTCAAAATGCTTCCTGTTGTATCAGACCTATAGCTATGCATCATCAAATGTCATGTTTCCAGCTAAATGGACGTCTCTAGCTCTGACTCAACATGGGACATGTCAGACCTGTGCATTTTTGATGAACCTGGACTGTATTTTGCTGATTTAAACTGAAAGGTCAATTGAGCCTTAACGTCAGAGCCAAGTAACTAGAATTTTTAAAAGGAGAGTTTAGCAATAGCACCCTATGTCATTTCTAAGTACTGGTTTCCTTCAAAGATTTTGAATAAATACATATGTTCAATAATGGCATTTTATGATTACTCCAAAGATTAGCTTTTAAGGGCCTAATTATACAGTAAAACGTTTTACAAAGTCACAAACAAAGTCAGATTCCCCATTTTTTGACACAGTTTGCTGTTTTCCCATGTTTTATAAAACTGAAGACCTATTGTCTGGTGAGCAAGAAAAATGAAAAATTGGATTTTGAAAACTCATAATTATACTGAAGAAAAGGGTGAAGCTTTTATTACTTCTATAGTGTTGCTGTGCTGCAGTAACATATTACATTCTTTGGCATATTCCACTTTCACAGTTTGAATATAGAATGCATAGGAAAATGGTAAGTGCTGAACTATTTCATGAAAATGGCAGACTTGCCCTTCGAACATGCATTTATAATTTGGTTGACTTGTGAAATGAAAATGGTCCTTAGGTATCAAAATTACTTGCACATGTTAAATGGTGGCCAAAATCTGCATGCATGCCTTTCAAGTTATTAGTGACTTTACTGTGCTATGAGGTACTTTTTAATAAATGTTACAATTTCTTTCATTTTATGATTCATATAATAGAGACAGAAAGTTGAAAGTAATTTTAGATTCTGAACTGTATAAATTTCAAAAGACCTCTCATGGAAAACCACTGTGATACCTTTTGAACTGCTTAAAAACTCTCCTGCATAGTGGCAAATGGAAATGTAGCCAGTATATTAACATACAAACTACCTTAACCACTTGCCCTCCTGGGTATTTACCCCCCTTCCTGACCAGGCTATTTTTGCATTACAGCGCTGCGTTAATTTAACTGACAATTGCGCGGTCATGCAACTCTGCAACCGAATTAAATTTATGTCCTTTTTTTCCCACAAATTGAGCTTTCTTTTGGTGGTATTTGATCGCCTTTGTGGTTTTTATTTTTTGCGCTATAAGCAAAAAAAGACCAACAATTTTGAGAAAAAAAAACTATATTTTGGACTTTTTGCTATAAAACATATCCAGTAAAAAAAATGAAAAAACAAATTTCATCATAAATTTAGGCCAAAATGTATTCTGCTACATGTATTTGCTAAAAAATATCCCAATATGTGTAAATGAATTGGTTTACGTGAAAGTCAGCGTTTACAAATGGCGGTATAGATACTGGAGTTTTTTCTACTAGTAATAGCAGCGATCAGTGACTTTTAGTGGGACTGTGGGACTGTGGAGGACATTCTGACACTGGGGGGAACTAACTTGGTGTCACTGACATCCCCAGTGACAACAATACAGTGATCAGTGCTAAAAAAAAAAAGCACTGACACTGTACTATTGGCACTGGGCAGAAAGGGGTTAATGTGAGGGGAAATAAAAGGGTTAACTATGTGCTGGGAGTGTTTTACTAGGGACAGGGTGTGTGCTTTACTGTAAGCACACTGATCGGGATGGCTGTACTGTGCACAGCCATCCCAAGCAATGTGCTCGAGCTGACAAGGAGGAAGACTGTTTGTAAACAAAACAGTGTTCCTCCTCATCACGCGCACCCCCTACCCGGAAATGCAAAATCATGTATATATAGTATATATGCTATAGGGCGGTCCTTAAGCGGTTAAAGTATAGGTATATACTTATCTATTTTCAGGTCACATGAATGGCTCCCCTGTGTCATCCAGTGCAGCTTCAGAGGAGAGAAGGGAGCTCTGACAACAGATGGGCCATTGAAGCCTAAGGATGATGTCACCACTTCAGGAATTACAAGCCAATGTTAGAGAGCTCCTTTCCTCTCCCCTGCAGCGCAGCTGACAGACACAGGCACGATCACCTGACTGGACCTGAATGGCCTGAAAATAGGTAAGCATGTTTCTTACATAGGTTAGTAAGCATAGGTGTTAGGAGGGGGGAGGGACAATTTTAAAATTAGTTAGGGTTAAGCTGAAATTCCCCTTTAAGAACCATTGGATCAGATATATTAACTATTTACTCAACTATGAACACAATTTTATTATAAATATTGTTCGGTTTACTGCTATCAAATATAAATCTGTCTTCTCCCTGGTCTGCACCGGCAAGCCCTTTCTTTCACTTTTGTTCCAATCTCTATCTTATATTTTGTTAATACTATATCACTCACATAACTACTTTTCACCTAAATGATAATTATAGTTAAACAGTTAACAGTTTCTAATACTATCTCTATGGCCTATGTTTTAGAAATTATATTTAAAGTGTAACTAAACCATGGACTCTGCATTCACTATATCTGGTCTCCCACAGTGCACAGAACATGGAAATGCAACTATTTTAGTAAATATAAACTGCTAAATACCTTTTCTCATCAGCAGTTAGAACAGTCTTGTGACCTCTGGTTGGACAGCACTGATTGGTCCTGTGCTGATCACATGCACTCTCCCAGGAAAAGCAAAACCTCTCTAGCAATACACACCAAACTGAGCAGGTGCAGAGTGTCTCCACATGCTATGTCTTATCAGGTGATAAGAGGGGGATACTGGAAGAAGGGGAGTATCAGAGAAGTCAGGATCAACCAGCCTTTTTACATAACGCAGAGGATTAACCCCTTAGGTTCCACATTGAGTTTAACAAGCATGCTTTACTGCATATACAGTCTGATTTTACTGTTGTGGGTTTAGTAGCACTTTAATGATTTAATGAATATCAACCTTGATGTAACCTGTTATGGACAGTTTAACTATTCTTTAAGCTCTACACTTAATACAATAAATGAGAAGTTTGAATTTAAAAATAGTTTATCATGACTCAGTGATGTATCATATTAAATTCAAATGAACCGATATTACTGATATGTTCTGGGAAATACAATTAGTGGTTATTGTAAATGCTGATATTCAACACAAGTGCCCAATAAAAATATTGGAAAAGATAATAATGGAGGGGGGGAATATCAGGATATGTATGATACACATTCAAAAAGGAATCTTTTACTAAGCATAAATATAGATTAACATATCTTTGAAATCTGAGCTATGATACTCAGATAAATCAATGATAGAGTCATTTATGGTAAATAAATACCACATTATTAGTAGGATATTATGTTTACTTACATGGCTAATCACTATGTAGAATTTATAAAAAGGGAGAATCTTCTTACATGCATAACATTGTATGGTAAGAACCATCTTTTAAAAATTAATTCCATAGTTAATAGAAACCTGTGCTAAGAGAAATTTGGAGCTTTCATAGCTTACCTCCCTCTACAAATTCCCACCTTCCTCTGGTTTCAGTACCTTGTGAATCACTGACATGGGGCAAGCACATGAAATAAATAGTCAAACTGAAGTCACAGCTCCTGTATACTGCATGTTTACTCTGGGTCAAAGCCTCAGAAAGAATTGAAGACAAGATGTTGATTGCGGAAAGGCAACTAGGCAAGGAAAATAAATTAAAAAAAAAAATTTTCTTAGTTTTTTTATGCTTGCACGTTATTGGAAAACAGAGCTTTCACCTCATTCACAAAGCTAAGGGAAAATTCCCTTAAAAAGTAAACAGCCTATTTGCCTTTAATATATCAACCCCAAAGTATTGGAGCAAGAGGATCAGCATGATGGTCAGGCAGCTATTATTTTCAGAAGAAGAACAATGGCAATGATTATGTTTCTCCCATTACAAGTGTACTTTAAAGAGCAATTACTGACTTATCCAGAATTTCTGTGTATGAGTTTGTATGTGTGTTTGTATTTGTGTTTATGTGGTGTGTGTGTGTGTGTGTATGTTAGGGATATAGTTTGAACTTCCCTTACAAAATATACATTCCCTTGCAAGTAGAATCGCCTACAGTATTTTTTTTTAGTAAATTAATTCCAAAGTGCTAAAGCTAAGGAAAAATCCATTGCAAAGTAAAAATGACCTTGCAAAGTGAACATCCTATATGAGGTTGACACCACCAACATCAACTTTCATTTTCTATCACTGCAGCTTTGCTTTAATGTCAGCACAGCAGTGAAGATGCCAGCATAGCAGTGAGAAAAGTTTTCAGTATGGGGCTTCTTGTACTGAAAATGTAACCACTTGGAACCTATCCACAGTACATTTACTGTGGACAGGTGGCACATGCCGGCTGGATTATGTACATGTATGTCATCCAGCCTGCTCACGTTTAGGAGTGTGCTGCAGCCCTCCCCTTCCCTATGACCATTGGATTGTGGCACCCAGTACTGGGTCACTTTGAGCAGCCTGGGGATCATGAGATTGGTCACAATGTCAACAAAGCTCTTATGAATGAATCAGATTCATAACAGCTGTACTTACAATACTAGTGAGCTGTGATTGGGCCACAAATATCACATGGTACCATGGTCAATAACAGCACCCTGTACCATGTGATTAGCTGTAGCCAATCACAGATCACTAGTAATCACAGCTGTTATGAATGTAACCCATTCATGATTGTTCGAAAATTGCTGTTACAGTGATTTTTATTGTAACAGTAATTGAAGTGTGAAAAAAATCCTTATCACCCCCAGAGCATTATAGTGTTACTATGGTGACACTGAACTACTCTAATTAAATACGGAAAAACAATTGTAAAAAAAGAAAAAAATGTCAATGTGTGAAAAAATGTTTAAAAAATGAATAAAAAATATATATTTTGTGTAAATACTGTCACCAGTTAGTGCCCCTGATCACCACCATGCCATTCATATGATGACACTGCACTACACTGGTGACAGTATGTAAAAACAAATTTGTAAAAAAATAATGATTTAATTACTTAATTTTCCAAAAAATTTTAACAAATAAAGACAAGTTCAAATAACTCACCATGCCTCTTACTAAATAACACCAATAGAAAGCTCTATTTGTGTGAACAAAATTATATAAATGTCTCTTGCGTACAGTGTTGGATGAGCAAGCAATTGCCAGTTAAAGTAGTGCAGTGCCTAATAGCAAAAAATGGCCTGGTCATGAAGGGGTAAAACCCTCTGGAGATTAAAGAAAAGTTCCACCCAAAGGTGGAATTTCCACTTATCTACCTCCTCCTGTTCATCTGCTGCCACATTTGGCACCTTTTGGGGAGGAGCTGGTACTTGGTTTTGACAGGTACCCGCTCCAATTCCTGGCTGAGTTTGCTGCGGCAAACTGGTAGAGGCAGGATCTCCTCATGTCAGATCCTACATCAAGCAGTACAGAGAGCAGCACAGTAGTGACATCATCAAATCTCAGTTCAACGTATATGAAATTAGAAGTCATAGGAACCAGTGCCTAAGATTTTGTACTGCAGATATACAGTACAGATAAGATGATGTGGACACAAGAGTGCTTAGGCATCCTCCCATATCAGGAAGCACACCAATGTTTTTCAGGGGTAAAATTATTACTTCCTAATGTTCCCCATAGCATAGCAAAATCTTAATTTTTTTGTGTTCAGGTCCACTTTAACTCTATCACTTAAACTAAACCCTCTAAAGTCCTAATCTTAACATTGAGCTAATATAAATGATTACTTATTCAATAATACTAAGCTAACTCCTGTAGGAAAACACTAACTTTATTATTTGCCTGGAGCAGTTGCATCCCATGCTCATGGTCTACACAAAACCTAATCATCCCGTGATGCCAGAACCAAGTAGTAATGATTCATGCTGGTAAATGGCTATTTTTATTATGAATATATGACACTTGATTTTTTTCCTGTTTTAAAAATGTGTATATATATATATATATATATATATATATTATATTATATACACAGACATATGGATTTTGCAGGAATGCTTCCTTTGATGTGCAACCACTACACTCTAGTTTGCTACATTAACATTTATACAGATGTTTTAAACTAACATGGCAATTGTAAAATAATAATTATGTGAACTTGTAAAGTAATCGCATTTTCCAAGAACGGTAATCTCAGGTGGACATTTAAAAAGCAGTGCTATGGCTGTACCACAGCCATACCACTGCTTAAAAAGCGTAGCATATTTTTAAAGAATAGTGATGTGAGTGATGAGAGTCTGAAGGCATGCAGTAAAAAAAAAAAAACACATTTTCCACATGAATTGGGCAGAAAATTCATGACTCCTCTATGGCATCACTGGCCTAAAAAAGAAGTACAGTGGTACCTCAGTTTAGGAATTTAATGTGTTCTCCGGGACGTTTCGTATTATGAAAAATTTGTAAACCGAAACACAGTATCCCATAGGAATGCATTGAATGCATTGAAAAACACCGCCACACTTGACGTCATGTGCTACCCACAGACTACCCACAGACTCCAGCATGCACGGGGGCGGCAGTATAAACCTCCCAGAAACAATGCATCCTGGGGAAACTTGCTTTGTATTGCAAAAAAAATTTGTAAACCGAGGCATTATTTTCAATGGATTTTCATTTGTAAACCGAAAATTACGTTAACCGAGGCGTTCGTAAACCGAGGTACCACTGTATTACAATCATTAAAAGCATATCTAGAATATGGAGTACCATATTCCAGGTTTTGAAAACCACATTAAACCCTCTCTAAAATGTTCAAGTTCTGTTTAAAATAGCAGGCAACCAAATGATTAAACAGAAAATTGGGCTGCCTAATTCTAACAGTTTGTGTTCTACACTAATTACATGAGTGCATTATAGTACAGAAATCATTACTTATGGCTCCTGGGAGTGAAGATATCAAACACAGCAGATATGAAAGCATATATTTCCTTGTACTCACTCTTTGTCTGCATATGCAGGCAAGATTTATCTAAACAGAGCAATATTCACACTGGCTTGGGCCTGTGAGGGCAACACTGAAAGTACAAGGAAAACAAAGGTAAGAAGTTATATTTGAAAGTTGTTTTCTATTCTTGAATGCGGTAAAGGATAAAGTTGTAATTACTTTTTTTCATCTATGCCACATTTGCAGAGAGCAGCCTTTTGGACACTGCTCTGTGTTTTGAGAACTGTTCAGTATGGGAGGACACTAAGCGAATTTACTATAATATTTTAATATGATTCCAAGCACAGACAAGGCAAAATACCTTACAGTGTCCAAATAGTGAACTGATGAATGCCGAAGTCATCCTCTGTATGTTTGTTGAATTACTGTTACTATCATTTCACAGTGCTTTTCTTGTACCAAAATGTAATTTATTTACTTAAAAACATTATAAAATATGTTTTGCGTTTATTTCTATATTGTTAAAATTATTTCTTCACCCCTATGCTTGAAATGTAAATGGACTTAAGAAGCTGACAGTATACAGTAAGTATGGGATATGATTTTCTAGCACCTTGCATTGTCTTTTCTGGCTGTTTGACATAAATACAAGGGTTGTTATGTCAAGCACAAAGCAGAAGAATAGTAAATGCCCTTTTCATATATACTCCAAAGGCCTTCTTTTCCCATCACCTTTTGGCTGACCTTACTCCTTCGTAGCTTCATTGCTTTCCTCGAAGTGTTGTGTTCCCTGTGGTTTTCATGCTCTTTTCTACCTGTCATAGATGTTTTCTTACTTAGTTCTTTTGAAAACTTTTCTCTCCTAGTCCTTAAGTTTACTTGCTCTTTTTTCTTGCCATCTATACTAAGACCACATGCAGCTTGTTCTAGCATGATATGAGGGTTTATGTTCATGCCTATGCTCTCTTTTAACTACCTATCACAGTAAAGTGTTTCAAATTCTGCAGTAAGTGTCACTTGCTGGTTTTTGTCTGATCTGATGTCTGTGGGGGTATATAGATTTGATGGGAAGGGCAATGATCTTTTTCTTCATTAGAGTGGAATCAATCAAAGTAGAACATTATGTATAAAACAAAAATGGGAAAACAGGTAGGGATTTTAATGCAGACAAGACATGCTTTATCTCTTCTGCATTAAAATGACTTACCTTCCTCTCTGCCCCTGCACAGTGAGCTGCTCACGCAACAACTCACTGTAGAAATTCGACAATTTCAAAGCTGATGTCACTCCCACACATGCACAGGGGAGATGTCATATTGGACATGCCAATAAAAGCAGTCGGCACTTGCTACCTGAAAGTCAGCCACTAGAAGATGTCAGTAGCCGGTGGGGAGATCCAGGATGCCACATCCCTAGAGCCAAGGTGAGTATAGTTCTGCTTTAATGTTAAATGGGATTTACACAAATTTTAGCATTTTTTCCAGTTTGTATATATGTAGATAATTTACAGAAAACTCATATAAGATAATGCTATTTCCATTGCATGGAAAGCTATAGTCACTCCCATGCTGTCCTGTGTATGTCTTCCTATCCTCCCTTTGTTCACCTATTGCTAGCTAGAAAGAGATGTGTCAATGGTCACAACTTCCATATAAGTCAACACAGACAATACAGCAGCCAATACTTTCTTAGTGAACTGGAGCTAGACACATCGGGGTTTATTTACTAAAGCCAGAGAGTGTAAAATCAGACTCACTTCTGAATTGAAACTAATCAATTTATAACCTCAGCTTTCTATGCAGAAGTGAGCCTGATTTTGCACTCTCCAGCTTTAGTAAATAAACCCCTTTCTGTCAGTGCTATTGCTAATGCCTGTATGTGGTCAGCACTCCTGCTTGACAGTGATAGGGTCACCAGTTTGAATCTCAACAACAGCATTACTTGCCTGGAGTTTGCATGCTTTCCTTGTGCCTGTGTGGGTTTCCTCTGGGTACTTCAGTTTCCTCCCACACTCCAAGGACATGCTGGTAGATTAATTGGCTCCTGTCTAAATTGGGAGAGAGAGATGACATCTCTCCAAAGAGGGATGAAATCTCTCCAAAGCAAGAGAAATTACCTCACTTGTCACTGAAACAAATGTCCCTATTGCAAAGTTTTTCATATATACCTGTTCTGGTGGCAACTCAAAAGTTTGGATATTTTCTCACCTGCAGCTCTGGTGACAATGGTCAACAGGACAAATAAGGAGGGTGAATCTTAAATCTACCCAATGGGGACAGAAACAACTATAAGAACCTGACAAAGGTTGCAACCCCTCTAATGGAAAAAATAAAGGTATAGGTAAATGAGGTATAGACTCCAGAGAGAGAGATATCATTCTACCCCTGTACAAATCATTAGTTATACCTCATCTGGAATATGCAGTTCAGTTTTGGGCATCAATTCACAAAGAGAGCATTGGGAAACTGGAGAAAGTACAGAGAAGGGCAACTAAACTGATAAGAGGCATAGAGGAGCTCAGATATAAGGAAAGATTAGAGGAACTGAATGTATTCTCTCTTGAGAAGAGGAGATTAAGGGGGGATATGATCAACATGTATAAATACATCAGTGGTTCATATAGTGAACTCGGTGTAGAGTTATTCACCCTGAGGTCATCACAGAGGACAAGGGGGCACTCTTTACATCTGGAGGAGAAGAAATTTAATCTCCAAACACAGAAAGGCTTCTTCACAGTAAGAGCTGTGAAAATATGGAATAGACTCCTTCAAGAGTTGGTTCTGGCCAGCTAAGTAGATTGCTTTAAAAAAGGCCTGGGTTATTTCTTGGATGCACAGAATATAACTGGATATTAACATTTATAGGTAAAGTTGATCCAGGGAACATCCAATTGCCTCTCGGGGATCAGGAAGGAATTTTTTCCCCTGCAGGAGCAATTTGGATCATTGGATGTTTATTTTTCCTTCCTCTGGATCAACTGTGGGTGTAGGATTACAATTTTTTCTTTTTTTAATGGTTGAACTGGATGGACTTTTGTCTTTTTTTCAGCCAGACTAACTATGTAACTATGTAACTATGTTACATGTAGTTCATTCAAAACTAACATCTACGGCTACCCTGTCCACATGGTGACAACACTGCTGTGTAATTTTACTACCAAATAAACAAAGTTGTTACTCTGTTACAGGAAGTGAAAAAATAATGGCTCTACTGGCAAGATCAACAAGCAGTAAAATTTTATTATGGAGGGGACTCTCCAGGTGTTAACACTAATGACAGACTGAATCACATATTTATTTTTTTTTTTTTCCATAATTACCCTTTACGTATTTTATATAAACATATAATTGGATTTTATGGGGTTCTATTTAATTGTATTTATAGGATATCCACTTAAACTTATGTTTTAAAAGTAGTTTATATGAATTTATTGATAATACATACAGGGTTTGATCTATTTCAAGGCAAATGCACTGTTCATCTTGCAAGGAAATTTTCCCCAAAGCTTAGTGAATGCAGCGATTAAAAAAAAAATTCTAAATAAAACCAGCATTTTTGCTTGCGCAAGATTAGATGATGGAAGCCAGCAGAGCTTCACTCCATTTACTAGGCTCCTGGGATAATTCACTTTGCAGAATACAACTGCATTCTTTTAGTAAGTCAACCCATACTGTGATGAACATTAAACCAGTGCAATATTCAATACATAAATTACTTGATCTTAAATTGGTATTATTTTATGCATGGTCTCTAATGCATGATAACTTTAATAGATTATTTTAATCCCATTCACATTAATTACTAGGTAATAGGAAGAGTGGAATTTGTTAATTCTCTTTCCTAGCAGGCACCAATGATCTTGACAAGGAATTTTATCAAAAATACATAACCAAAATAGCATACATAGCTAAACTACAACTGCTGCTTAAGACATGGTTCAAGCTTGTGTTATGCTAAGAACATTTTATGACATAACGATCTGGTAACATACCATATGCCAAAGGTTATCCTGTACTTTGTTGTTTATAGTGAGACATACCATACTTGCCAACAGGGGCGGACTGACAACTCATGGGGCCCCCAGGCAATAGGGGATCATGGGGCCCCTGTGTCCTTGCCCAAACTCAAAAAAGCCTATGAAAAAGGTACCAGGGGCATCTCATGGGGCCCCCTACTGACCCCGGGCCCGAGTTTCCAAATGGTCAGTCTGCCCCTGCTTGCCAATATATTCCAAATTAGTTATGCTGTCAAAGTTGCTTATGTCTGTAAACATTCTTGAGCAGACATGTATGTGCAGTCTACACTATAATACAATAATACATACATGTAATACATAGCCAGGGGGAAGTATTCTCCTCTTGAGAAATTCCCTTACACGTGTATGTTAAAATATTCATCTTTCTGTTCACCGTAAGACAAGTGGTTTTGACTAAATTCCACAACAGTTTCTGCATATCATGACTGCTGACTCTGCTTTCCCTTCTGAGACTCACCATACAATCAACATGACGTTTAAGAGCTCTTACAACTCACCAGTTCAATAACTCATTAATTCCTTTGTCATCAGAATCCTTCCAGTCCATTACAGACCAAATGATATGTGTCTCTTCTTGAGTCAAAACTGGCTATATTGTTCTGTTATTATGTTCAGAGCTTTTTCATTGTACATTTATATATGCCACTAGACATTCTGAATGGTTAGTCAAGTGAGCTTAAGGCTTCGTCCAAACACAAGCTTGGAACCTTGTATTGATGGGGATCTTCACTGTTGGATTATATGGTCTCTGTTTTTATTTACACATTAAATGTTTTCATTTTTGAATGAGTAGGGAAGGATCTCATGCTTTTTTTTATGGGTTTTTTGAATGGGGTCCCCATTAAAATTCATACCAAATCTAAAAGGCCTGAAATAAATGCAATTTTTTTTGTGTGGGGATCTTCCAACACCATCTATATTAGGCCCTCATCAAGGATATGGGTCTGTTATAGATGGTTAGCGTCCTTAGCCACTTTGTTTACAAATAGAATCAAAAACTTCCAATCCGGGCCAATTCTGACATTCCTCTCCTACATGTAAAAAAACATCATATTTTTGCTAGAAAACTGCTTAGAACTCCCAAACATTATATATACTGTATATATTTTATGTCACATGGTATTTGCACAGTAGTTTTTCAAACACAATTTTTTTGTAAAAAATACACTTTAATGTAATGTCTCAAGAACTGGATACTATTATCCTCAATCACTTAGGAGAGCCTGGTAAAGGTGGTGGCCAGAGGGGCAGACCCCCTTCTACCCCCCCCCCCCATAAAAGTAATCCAGTGGCTCTTTAGCTGCTCAGATTACTTTTACTGGCTTCAGAATTGATGGTTACAGAAAAAAAATCTCATTCATTACTGCAGCTGTGGCGATGACCAATATATCACCCTTCCCATCCATGGATGTACAGGTACATCTATGGATGGACATCTGAAAGCTTTTAGCAATTTAAACTCACTTGTCATGATCTGAACCCAGTCACATTTGGTTCATCAATCTTTTTGTACATGATTACAATTTATCATAATAACATTGTATGTGTCCTGCAAGTCATATATCAAGCAATGTAGCAACTATTTAAATGACTTTCAAACAGATTTTAATTGCAAAAAATATAGAGCAGACCAAGGCAACCTACCACCAGTAATTTGGAGCATTTCATGGGTTTAATATAAACTTTTTTTTATGATAGGGTGCCTTAATCAATTTGGTTCACTGTGTGACCAAGAACTGGATTGCTATAAAATGTACAAGTTCATGGCTAGCATTGCATGTCTTTGCACTTGCTATGCAGGTTGGCAGAGTCTATACTGAAAAACAAGAGGGAACCTGTCATGAGAGAAGAATGGGAACTGCAATTTTTTTGGTCTCCTTAAAAAAGTGAGTTACTTTGGGGCTTATTCCCACTATAGAGTTTATTTACTAGGCTTAATGAATGAGGTAAAGCTTGGCTCACTTCCATCATCCAATGATGTGGAAGCAAACTTCACCACTTCACCATCATCACATTCACTATTCTTTGGGGCAAGTTCCCATGTAAGGTAACAGCCTATTTGCCTAGAGTAAATCAACCCTTATGTGTGATGATGGATGTTTTTCTGCACCTGATCAATGCATGTAATCACAAGGACACTTAGAAACCAATTGTTTTTTACGTGCCCCATTCATGTGGAAAAATGTAGAGATCCTGCATTTTTCCATAGAGTATCATATAATATCACAGGCCGCTGAACCACAGAACAACATGCTGCAGTGTGGAGACTTGAATGGAATGTAAATTTGTACACTCTTAATAAAGTAAAAAAAATAGTAAATCTTACTACCTGGCAAAATGGATACCAGGCTTCCAGACTTCATTGTAAAATGGTTTTAGCATGCTGCTATTGTGAGAGGAAAGAAAACCCTGTAAGGGTCTCATACACATTTAAATCCTTTGTTGGTCTGGTCAAATATTTAGAACGGTATCAATAAAGTAAAAAAGATAATACAATATTATACAGAATACTGTCTGTGACACTTTTTCATTTGCACTGACAGTTACATTTTTAGGACAAGTTTTGGGGTGTTCCTTTCTTCTTGGTACAAGCACAAAACACAAACTTTAATCAGTATTTTTAAATAATAATCATGCTTGCTGTGATGAAAAAAAAAACCAAAAAATAAATTCCCTAAAAACAATTGGTAAGCAATGTACAAAAAAAATAAAAAACAATAAAACTATTGTTGTTCCACAATCTAACCATTATTTTCAGATCATTGTCATGCATGCTGTGATTTCAAAAAAATATAAAGATAACAATATACATAAAAGCCTTTGTGCTTTTTGGCTTGTTTTTTTCTTACTTTTAATATGTTTTGTTATTTTTGAGCAAAAAAAGTCATATCAACTTGATCAGTTTAAAGGTACAATACAAGGACAATACAATTTTTTTTTTGGACAACTTATAATTTTTAAAGGGAAAGACCTCAATTGTTGGGGGGTGTTTTAATGGTATAATAGAATATGTTGCTTTCAACGTGTAACAATAGCGTATACCAAAAAGAATTGTACTGTCTCATTATATTTTCAAGTTGATACTCTATGCTAGTCTGTGTTTTTCTTCCCTTTGTAAAAAAAAAATCACAGATATACTCCAAAAAAATAAAACACCCCAAACACAAAAAAAACACTCAAGAACCATTTAAATCCTTTACATGCTTTAAAAAACACCGTAACCAACAGAATTTGACATACTCTTTGGCTCTAATGCATTACACTAAACTGGAGATCTTATTTGCTTCTGAAGGCATGAAGAAAACGCTAGTACTGTAAATGTGTGTAGCAGGGGCAGACTGACAACTCATGGGCCCCCCGGGCAATAGGGGATCATGAGGCCCCTGTGTGCTTGCTCAAACTCCAAAAAGCCTATGAAAATGGTACCAGGGGCATCTCATGGGGCCCCCTACTGACCCCAGGCCCTCAGGCAGTGCCCGAGTTTCCAAATGGTCAGTCCGCCCCTGGTGTGTAGACACTAGGGGGATATTGTTAGGACTTAATCCTAATTTAGACAGATGTTGGGGAATCAGTGTACAAAGGTTTGCTGTGCTGACTTCCATCATCCAATCAAGTGAAGCAAAAAAAAAATATATATATATATAATTTTTTTTTCAATTTCCTTGCTTGTGGCTGTGAATTCTTACAAAGTGAATTTTCTCCACATTTGCTGAGCTAAAGAAAAATTCCCTTGAAAGGCAAATGCCTTTAGTAAATCAGCCTCTTTAATTTAGATGAGTAACATACAGCAGGAGTCTGCCAGACATCACTTCAAGTTAAAATGACTCTTAACTTTAGGCAGAAAACACTGTACTGGTGATACCATATTTACCACTATTAGTTTACTAATCTCATGTTTTTTCACATATGATAAAAGTCTAACCATAGTTTCTAAAAACTGTATACATTTGCCTTCATTGTATACACAATCTATTAACATGCATTATGATCATTTAGAAGTCACATCCCTCTGTATAATTCTACAGTCTTCTTATGCATTTTCCTAGATTTATTTGTTTTGGTAAATGGATGATCTTCAGTTTAAGATTAGCCATAATATATTTTCTGGTTTAATTAATACATCAGGCAGTAGTTCTAGCCTCATCCTTGTTTAGGATAGTTTGTCCAGTCAGACTTATAGCTACAATAAGAAACATTTTATCAGGCATTGTGAGTTCAGATATAGCTGAAATTAAATAAAATACTGAGATGGACATGTGATGACCTACTTTTAAATTGTTAACGGCATCCTTTAGCTACTGAGATAATTTTCCAGACTATATCTTTGGCCGAGCCCTTGCTCTTAGGTACATCAAATCCTTGTACTTATTAATGTAATTTACAGCTTAAACTTTAACCAGTGGTATGATTAGATGCAGTTAATCTCATTTTGATGGAAATTAAGTTTGGGCACCTTCAGTGATAATGATTAGTCATATAGAATTATCTGTCAAGTTCACTTAATATGGCTGCTGAAGACCATGAAATCTAAGCATTCTTTCAAGGACAAGAATTTTCGTAGTATGTTGATTTTCTGTCATTTCAGTATGTGGCACAGAAAACAAATGTGACTTAGCAGTAAAATTTTACAAAAAAATGTGCTAGATCACAGACTAGTGCAGAACAAAATAAATAAACAAATAAATAATAACCTAAGGACTCATAAAAATGAATTGATGAGTACATTGCACAATCTGTTAATACATATGTATCTAATAGCAAAATCTATTCTCACCCTAATCCTTAAGGACATTTAATGATGAAATTTACCCTGAAAAAATACTGTTAGCATGCCCAGATTTTTTGTAGAAGAAACATTGAATGGGGATTTCCTAACACAGGAGCAGCCAGAAGTTAGAAGATGATGGGTTACTATGCACAGCTGCTCTAGATTCTGTCTAATCACAAAGAAATGCTTACTAGATAAAGCAGTAATTGCTCTTTAAAAATAAAAGTCATAAGGGCTGGCATTGTTGATCTGTCCTTCTGAAAACGTTTAACCAGCATGCTGATTGTCTTACACGAATACTTTGGGGTTGATTTACTAATGGCAAATAGACTGTTCTCTTTGTACGGGAACTTTCCCTTAGCTTAAGGAAAGAGGTGAAGCTCTACTGACTTCCATCATCCAATCATATGTCAGCAAAAATTAAATACAATGGATTGGAGCCCTGAGGAAGTCACATGACTTGCGACGCAATGCGTAAGATGGAAGCATGGTGACGTCATTTCCGGTACTGCCGGCAGCCACTATCTTGGTACTTCCAAGCTCATACACCTTTCTGCATTAGATTGCAGTGTTTCTTGCCTGTATGGGTCTGCAGACCTGTTTTTAAATGTGAGTAGTCACTTTGTGTTTCTTTTTACAATATATATTTGACTTACTACACCATGGTCAGCTTTCTTGTTTAAATCTTCCATGTGGGGACACTGGAGATGAGAGAGTCTTATGGCCATATCCATGTAAGGACACCTGAGTGGTTATTGCTGTTACGCCTGTGAGTGCTCACCATCTCCACCATAGAGGAGTGCTCTGAGTACTATTGAGGGAGATACACAGTGAGATCATCGATTGAGTGTATTCAACGCCTTATGACCCCTTGCGGGTCGCAGTTTGAAGGTTAGCACGCATGTTAGCTGGTGGAGGATTGATTCATTGCAGTGATCACTGAATGATTCCTGGCTTGTGCTGAAGATTCACAGATTTTTTGGGACTATACACTATATTGATTTTGTTTGGAATTTATATATTGTGTCATGTTTTTCTACAATCAAGTTTATCTATTATTTATTATTTATTTTTGGTCACTTTTACACTTGTTCATCATTGGCACTTTAATTACACTTTGTGTCATACAGATGTTTATATATTTTTATTGCTTTGGTCACAATTTTTCACCCATTGTTTTTAATAGTTCCTATACTCCTACACTTGGCTGTGGGGTTTATTTATTTATTTGTTCACTGAGTAGCGCAACACGAATCCATTGTAATTATTTCAATCACTATTGGGAATATAGTCAGGTGTTTGCAGCGACTTGGCGGTGATTATAGTTACCTGGCAGCGCATGAGGATTTTTCTTCTTTTCAGCAAACATTACTGCTTTTTTTTATTTTCTTACACATGATTGGGTATTCTTTTCAAAGCAGATTTTCACCACGTTCATTGAATTAAGGGAAAATTCCCTTGAAAAAAGAAAATTCACTTGTAAATTGAGCAGCCTATTTATCTTTAGTAAAGCAACCCATTTGAGTCAAAGACACTGCACAATCATATAAAAATGTTTTTTTTAATCTTCACTGAATTTTTTTATGTGCATGCTTGCTCCAGCATAACAACTGAGAAAACCCCAGATCCCACGCATAACCTTTAATACATGGTTATTTTTAGCATAATGGAGAGAATAAAAGTCAGCATGCAATCAATCTAATTAAAATAGCTCAAGTTCAACCATACACAGGGCTATAATTTGTTGGACATCCACAATCTATTACACATAAATTTAAATTAATTTATAAAATCAATTTTTATTATATTATTAAAAGAAAACATATAATGGAGGTTTACATTAATATAATCCCTCCTAGCACATAAAAGAGAGTGCAAACCAGCATCTCTCGTATTTGTGGGAGTGTTACAATTCACCAGTCCATACAGCCCTATACAGAACTTTCACATGTCTAATTTGCAGAAAATCATAAATGCAGATTAGGCATTGTAAAGTTATGTATACAATTAATCTGCTGAGAGTATTAGTAAGTCAATTAAGTCAACAGTTCCTGAGGAAGCGGCAGGATGCTCTAAAATGGCTAGACGTGTTCTTTATCCCAGTAACGTTACATACTATCTTCCCACTGGTGTCACCACTTATTTTTGCGGATACCCATCCCTCGGCTCCCTCCCCCATATTTTCTGGGTGTGTGCGAAGGTTTTCCATGTTTAGCTAAAACTGGAGGACTTTTCCTCAAGGGTAGTTGGTAGACCTAGTCACCTCAAAATTGCAAATTGTTTACTTTTCGCATCTGCCCTGGAAGTTTTTATCCCTCATTTCAGGCTTATACATACTCATTTTGTATGTATCCATTGGGTGATCACCTTGTCTTGGAAACCTCCCTTTGTCCCGATAGACTCCATTAGATGTATAGAAAAGATCTTTCACAATCTATATACTGTAACTCTATCACACATCATATTAACACATGGGATTCTTTGTTTGAACATGGCAATGCCTTTCAATAACTCCTCTAAGTATGCTTGTAGCTCACTGTATTCAACCTTTTTCTGATGTATTATCCAATCATAATATGATGCGGCCATATCACTTTTTGTTGACATATGTACCTTATATTGGCAATATTGTTTTGATGCAAGTAATTTTTACCTATTTTTCATACATTCTTTACATTTCTTTTACCTATATTGATGCTTCCTCAGGTTTTTGCACACTTTTTGTATTAAAGTGGAGTTCCAGTCAGTTTTGTGTTTATTAAAAGTCAGCAGCTACAAAAACTGTAGCTGCTGACTTTTAATAAACACACTCTCACCTGTCCCAGGGTCCAGCGATGTGCTCACCCTTCTCTGCTTATTCTCTCCCTGGAGCCAGCATCACAACTGTGGGCACCAGGCTGTGACAGCTTCACAGTTGGGTGCCCACTGCGCATGCGCTAGTTGTGCTGCACATTCTCATTGGTCCGGCAGTCTTCAGGGACCTGTGGAAGTTCCCAGGAGACTGCGGGAATGAGGGGGCCATACTTCCAGCTCACTTTGCCGCTGCGAAGTGAGCCAGAAGTGGGAGTGGGTACCTGTCAAAACCAGGTATCCGCTACCCCCCCCAAAAGAGGTGCCAAATATGGCAGTGAAGGGGAGGAGGAGGCAAATAAGTGGAGCTTCCACATTTGAGTGGAACTCCGCTTTAAGTATTTTTATCTTATTGGAATATGCCTAGCTTTTTCTAAAATTGTACAACTGTACTTTGTTGTAACCTTTTTTTCTACTCAATAAAAGTTTGTAAACAAAAGAGAAAAAAAATGTGTAGACTGATTGAAGCACAGGGATAGGTCCTTATGGGCTTGTGAATTGTAACACTGATACAGATATCACACACAGACAAATGCTGATTTGCACTTTTAATGTGCCGTGAGGGAAGATCTTGTTCACTGTAAATTCCCAACACAGTATAGTCCCATATATGGTTGAGCTTGAGTTATTTGGGAATGAGGACACCCACAATCTTAACAGCGTAAGGCTTATAAGAATAGTCTTCACCATAGTGATAAAAATTGAATTAAAATCTAATATTTTAAATATTGCCCTATTTATTATTACAGGTATTTAGAAAGTACTTTGAATACAATTAATTCACATCAGTCCCTGCCCTCAATTTAATCTGAGGGCCCCATTGCTGCAAGGCCGATGTGCTAGCCGCTGTACTGCTCTATAGGTAATAAACATAAAGATGCTTTCTGTGCAAGGTAACTATAACATTTAAATGTAGTTGGATTAGGTAACAGTTTTCTTGTCTTTCTTTTTCTTTTGGTTTTCTTATAAACTCAGATTTAACAAGAAAAAGAAGAAACGTTCATATGGGGTCAGGCCTGCTACAGTGAAACAAAGTTAAGCTGTAAAATTCCCAGAGCTCAAAGATTTACCCATGAGGTATAACAACATTACTGAGCTTGGTAATTCCAAATTTTAGATGTAAGTGTTTTGACACATACAGCACAATGCATTTTATATAGCTCTGTCCCTGCCTGCAGATTTGTTTGTTGCTGCCGGTGTTTTAGTAACCTTGGGATTCAGCACTGTGACTTTTGTCTGGCAGTGGTTGACACAACACAGTTCAGCTATGTACAGAGGGTATCTGCATCTTAGAACTTATTTTAGTATTTAAAAAGTATACTTTTTATTCACCTAGTTTGGTCTGAATATTTTATTGGCTTTAGAAGCCATAAACAAGCTTATAAAATATTTGCAACAAAAGTTCCTATGTGAATATAAACTCACAATGACTGAGCAGACATGCTCAAATGATCAATCTATTGGACACAATTATCTTTTATAATGAAAGTAATTAAAGTGGTTCCAAAGGCAGAAGGTTTTTTTTTTTTACCTGAATGCAGTCTATGCATTAAGGTAAAAAAAACCTTCTGCATGAAGCTCCCTCCCCCCGCCCCCCTAAATACTTACCTGAGCCTGTGCACAAGAGCAGTGTCTCTCTCCGTTCACTCTTCTCACTGGACTGAGATGCAGTAGCAGGAGCTATTGTCAATCACAGCCAGCAAGCAGCAAACAGGGTGCGAGGTAGAGCAGTTCTCTATGTGTCAATGGGCATACAGAGCGCAACTTGGGATTAAGCCCACAGGAATGCCCCCATTGCAAGTGGCTTGCTATGAGGGCACTCAGTAGGGTTGGAAGCCAGGATCTCTGCAGGGGGACCTGAGAAGTGGAGAATCTGGGCTACAGAGCAGGTAAGTATGACATGTATGCTATTTAAAAAAAAATAAAATTAAGTTTACAATTGTTTTAAAATACTGTATTCTTAAATATAAGTTTCTAAGAATACCTGTAGACATGAAATAAGATGAGTCTAATATTTATAAATTATTGCTATAGAAATGACTAACATTCTTCTAACGATCTGTTCAAAAGGATGGTCACCAGCACCACACTGAAGAGTATCTAGTATTTCCCAGAAGTCATTGGGGTTTTTACTAGAGGCAAATAAAAACAAGCAAACAAACCACACTTCCAGCCTATCAAAACTGAGAAAAAGCAACTCGCTTTATATTTCGATGCACAATATATACATATAGGTAGTTATAAGGGCAGCACTAATTCTCATAATGCTAAATGTGCATTCTTCTCACAATAATTAACCATTTCAAAACTACAACATTTCATACACATACAAATAATTAGTAATAAAATGGTGAATACATACATAAAACACTATAGATACTCAAAATAATTAATACTAAACAAAATCAGTACAGAATGTGCATACCAAAACATGTGCTATAAAAATGAGATAACCTCATACAGTGCTATATAAAAAAAAACAGTATTTGTGTTCATAAAAATCATTCAGTGTGTACAACTATATCCAAATAAAGTATTTTGAGTCCAAATGTACTTTACATGCTGTTAGTATCCAGCACTGTGCAATCAACAAATTCCAGTGAAGATGTTGAACCAACACGTGATCAATCCACATCATACTCAATAGAGTAAGATCCACAAGGAAATCCACGTGCCCAGGTGAAGAATATGAAACACTTACCAGAGTGACATGGCCCTTTGTTACAGAGTGGTCATAACAAGCATGAAAAATGTATCAGCCAGCATAGCTCATCCCAGACATTACCTAACTCTCCAACTCCCAATGGCAACATACATGAAAGCATAAGGAAAGAGACACCCACAATAGTGTAAATCCAGCAACACAATTTAATAAACATAAGAATTAAAAACACCCCCATTAAAATCAAAGAAACACTTATCTGTATTAAAAAGAACAGAAAGGAAAACCAGAGCAAGCCCAGTTCTACAGTCTTTTAGAAGAATGGCATCCATTTTTCTTAATACAGTGATCCCATATACGTACTGTTCATCAGTAAACCACTGGATGTAGTGAAAAACCTTGCCAATTAAACCATACACTGTAGAACACAGAGTTCTATGTGTAAATACAATGACACTTGTGAGTTTGAAACCTTGTGTGCTGCCAATATACGATTGGGCTGAAGGGGCTGTACTCCTCTTGGTTCAGTAATAAATGAAAGCATGTGGCCAAATTTTGTTCATATAAACATCAATTCTATTGATGAATGGTAAAACAAAATATTGGAAAAAATAAGAGTTTCAGTGCTCACTTGGAGCTTTGGCAGTGTGGAATGGCAGCTAGGTGGTACCAGATTTAATGTGGCCCATAAGTGCATTTGCAGGTGTGAGAAATTGCATGGTGCGATTTCTAAAAGGTGCAGGGAACTTTTTCCCTAATTTCCTGCAGATACAGCAGCTCATTCAAGTGAATGGGCTGTTGTGCCTGTGCAGTCATGGGCTGCACTGAACACATAGGAGTGAATCAAGCCTAAAGGAATGCAAACCCTGCAACCTTCTTAATTAGAACCCTACAAATACAGTAACTGATTGGTGATTATAAAGTCACTCCCATTCTCAATGATTTTGCACATGGACACAGAAAAACAGCTATTTCTTTAGATTAACAAAACATAAGAATCTTCAACAAAATGTAATACTTGTAATTCTTGTAACATACAGAGACCACCCCGGGGAGAATCTTTTTTCTCAACAAAAGTGCAGTTATTCATTAATTATTGTGAGAACAATGCACATCTAGCAATATGAGAATTAGTGCTGCCATCATTACAAACTAAAGGCGAGTATAGTGTTCAATTTGTTTGGGGAAGTTTCACTTTGCAAGGGAAGTTTAGTAAATTAGGGGAATTAGCCCTGCTGACTTACATCATCCAATCACATGCAGGGAGGATTAAAAAAAAGCATTTTTGCGTGCACATGATTGGATAATGTAGGTCATTCACTAAGCTCTACGGTAATTCCCATGTAAAGTTAACAGCCTATTTGCCTTTAGTAAATCAACACTATTGTGTTCTTGATACACATAACTTGATGTTCTTTATCTGTCAATGTGACCCCTTTTGGACTTCCAGATGCAATTGGGCATTTTTATCTGTATCTGAAATACCCACAAATACTAACACAATGCTTTCTATCCTATAGATATTTTATCTTTTTCTTAAGCAAATTGCAGTCAGGCAGTAATGATGACAATAAATAATGTATCTGGGTGCTGTACAAACCAAATGCTACGAGAAACAGCCAGAGAATATGTGGACAACCAAAGTTATAAAAAAAGACCTGTAGTCAAAGAGATTTTTCCACTTACATAAAGAAGAAGCTGAACTGATGAGGCAAAAGCATGTCCTAGTCAGAACCCTTGCTATTCACCAATTAAAAGGCAGCCATGGTTTTCTACAACTATTCGCCTGTCTTGCCAAAGATGGGCTGCTATGAACAAAATAAACCTAAGCAGCTTTTCCCAGCACCAGTAGCTCTTAAGCTGCTTGCCAGCATGAGCTGGGTTGCAGACTAGGGCACATTGCTGATTAGCAGCACTAGGACAAATGTAGAAGCTTTCAAATGTCTTTCTTTAAATGAACAACAATTTTAAAGGTGGCTTGCTGCCAGAGAATGTGTGACAGGACCCAGATCTAAACCTGCAACCTCTGGCAGTATCTCTTCTTGCTGAGCCACCTGAAATATTGGACAGCTCCCTTGACAATTCCTTGGATAATATTGCCTTGTACCTTGTTTCTAGAGAAACTTGAACTTTTTGCTCTTCTCATGAATTTCCTATTTAACCATTAGCCGCCCGGCCTATAGCCGTTTGGCGGCTGCAAAAATGCTCTAGCTTTTCGGGGTGTATGCCATTTGGCGTCCTCCCGCACATGCGCAGTTCGCGAGGTTGCAGAGCCGCGCAGTGGCGCGATCTGTCACCGGCCGTGTACCTCGGACACGGCCGATGACAGATCTGAGTACCGGCCCCCATTGCCGGTACCATGTGACCTGCTGTGACCAATCACAGCAGGTCACATGACAGTTGTATAAAATGGATGGCTTCATTCATGCCATCCATTGTATACTAGTGCCTAGCTGTGAATGGTCACAGCAGGTCACATGCCATGTGATTAGCTGTGGCCAAATCACAGCTAAGCACAAAAAAAAATAAAAAAATCCTGAATGAATTCAGGTAAATGCTTGCTTATAGCAAAGTAATTCTTTGCTATAAGCAAATTGTGTAAAAAAAAAAAATACTGATCACTTCCTCAAAGTAGTACAATGTTTCTATGGTAACATTGTACTACTTTGGTCATAGTAAAATATGAAAAACAAATCTTAAAAAAAATTTAAAAAAATGTAATAAAAAATTAAAAATAATAAAAAAATAAAAAAATATATATATATATATTTTTTTTCATACTGTCACCAGTCAGTGTCCCTGTTCACCGCCATGCCAGTTATATGATGATTCTGTACTGCACTGGTGACAGTACGTAAAAAAAAAAATAGTGAAAATAACTTTTTTAATTTTTTCATTTTCCGAAAAATTATGGCAAAAAAAATACAACTTCAAAAAACTCGCCATTCCTCTTATGAAGTACGTCGGACTGTCTACTCTGCAAAAAGGGGTCATTTGGGGGTATCTGTACTATTCTGACATTCTTGGACCTCAAGAAATTAGATTGGCTGTCAGTACTTCAGGATTGATCAATTTTCAGATCTATACCATAGTTTGTGAACTCTATAACTTTCCTACAGAATAAATAATAAATACTGATTTGGGTTATTTTCACCAAAGACATGTAGCAGAATACATCTTGGCCTAAATTTATGAAGAACAATTATTTATTTGTAAACTTTTATAACAGAAACAAAGAAAAACGTGTTTTTTTTCAAAATTTTTGGTCTTTTTTTGTTAATTTAGCAAAAAATAAAAACCCAAGCGGTGATTAAATACCACCAAAAGAAAGCTCTAGTTGTGTGAAGGAAATGGTTAAATTTTAGTTTGGGTACAATGTTGTATGACCGCGCAATTGTCATTCAAAGTGTGAGAGTGCTGAAACGTGAAAAATGGCCTGGGCAGGAAGGTGTAAAATTGCCCGGTATTGAAATGGTTAAGCCATGCCTTTGCACTTCCTGTTTGTCTGTTTTTATTATATGCATTAGATAAAAACAATCTAATGCTAGGTGCACTTTAATAAAGTAATATACTAAATTATTTATCTTTCAAATACTCTTTGTTTCTAAATAAATGACATAACTAGCTCTTAGCACGAGCTCTGCCCATGGTGCTTTCATGCATGATGTTTCACTTGTGAACCTCTTCTCACTAGCAAAATCAAAGTCACAAACCTTAGGTAAAATTTTTGCCATGCTAAAGAAACAATAAATTAAATGTATAGAAGTTTCAGCCAAATATCCTAACCATTGCATCACACATTAAAATGTTAGCCAACTAGTTAGAAACAACAAACGTTTTCATCCTGCCATCTACACTAATTGCCCTATTCAATAAATGGTGCAAAGAACACTGGGATTAATGTATTAAAGCTGGAGAGTGAAAAAATCAGGGTCACCTCTGCATAGAAATCAGCTTCCAGGTTTTATTGCCAAAGCTTAATTGAACAAGCTGAAGTTAGAAGCTGATTGGTTTTTATGCAGAATTGAACCCGATTTTGCACTCACTAGCTTTAGTAAATAAACCCCATTGTGACTGATGCACCGCTCCACTGGGATTTTATACTATTTTACTCTATTCCATATAAACCTCTCTGTGTAAATTGTAGCAATGTATATTCATCATCAGAAATAACTTAAAGCCAAACCAGTACAATGTGAATTTTTATTGGTTGATATGGGTACTGTATTCTGCTCTTGAATTAGGCCATCAAAAAAGTGGCAAGCAATATAATGTCAAAAGAACATTACTTTTATTTACAAGAAAACAATAACAACAAACCAGTAAGAAATTATTTTATCATCGAGATAATGGATAATGGATAATAGAATGGTTACCAGGGAATATAAGGTACACAATAATAATTATGAAGCACAATAAAAGGGACCTTTCAGTAACTTTACAAGTTTGGATAAATACATTCCTGATATATAACCATATACAGCAATGGTATAATTGAAAAAATATGTTTTTTTAAAATTAAAAAACAGGCTTTGAGCTCCAGTCAGATGCATTTCTCTAGTATGAGATAATGCCATGGGTCTGCTGCAGGTAGGAGGAAGCCTATCCTCAGTCTAAATTTCCACAGTGATCACACTGAAATTGTAATTTTGTAGAAAAGTGAAAGGCTATACCAGAGGCTAATCTGTATCAGACATGTGTAAACACAGTCAAGAATTGTAAAAGCAACATAATTGACATAATAATGTCAACTTTGGGCTACAACTTAGTCCAGAATAACATAATAATAATAACAGAATAACATAATATAATAATAAAGATGATGCTGTCCTTCTGAACACAAAATCAAATATTGTCATTGCTATGTGAGTGGGGGTGGAACTATGATTTCTGTGAAAAATAATAAATACCTGTTTTTATTATATGCGTTTTACATAGAAAAAACATTCTAATGCTAAACCAACATAATAAATGTTTCATTCTTAGCTTCTAAATATGTGACATAAGTAGCTGTTAACACACACTTTGCCCATGGGGCTTTCATGCATGATGTTTCAGTCGTGAACTTCTTCTCACTTAAAAAATCAGATTTACAAACCTTTAGCAATAAACAACACAATATTTGTTAAAACACATTCTGTGTTTCTTTTGACTTTTGAATTTATTTTACAATTTTTTATACAAAATTTGAGTATTGCATTATCTTCGCGGAGGTAAAATTAGCTTGGGATATATAAAAATATTGTTCAAATATGCAAAAAACACCGATTGTTACTAGGCTCACATCCTTTGTTTTATGCTGCTACTTTACAGGATATATAGTGCTAATTTCAGTCTTTAGGAATGCAAAAAGACTTAAACTTATCTTGTAATTCTGCCTGTAGACCAACGCTTAGATTCATCTAAATGAATAGCACAAACACATGTGAAATGATTGGCTAAACTCCTAAGAATTTAATTAAGATGTGAATCTCACATTAAAAAAATATATCTCTCTCTTAATTTTCAAGCCTTGCAAAATGAAGTTTCTTCCCATAACAATGACAAAAAGGTATGCAAAGATAGAACAGAGAAAAAACTTGAAGCTGCCTTAAAGGAAAACACAACTTTTAATAAAAAATATTACAATATTACATTTGGGCAATGACATCACATTTTTTTACATTAACTTCTTGCCGACCGCGCATAGCCGAATGACGGCTTCACCGCGGCCGGCTAGTTCTGAGTGGACGTCATATGACGTCCTCCCAGAACGCGCTCTCCTGCGCGCCCCAGGGGGCGCGCACCCGGCGATCTCCCGGCGATCTCCTACGGACACAGCTGATCACGTGATGTGGTGAAAGGCCGATCCCACCGGCCTTTTACCACGTGATCAGCGGTGTCCAATGACACGCTGATCACAGGGAAATGCAAGTGCCGGTTCTCGGCTGCACTTTCCTCACGCTGTCAGATCGTGAGGAAAGTACTGCCGAGAACCGGCAGTTGTCAGAGCAGGGATCGGCACCGATCATCAGGGCACTGATGATCAGTGCCCTGATGATCGGTGCCCAGCAGTGACACCCGCAAGTTCCGCCCAGCAGTGCGCCCACTAGCCCCGCCCACCCGTTCCCAGCAGTGCCCCCACCTGTGCCCATCAGTGCCCCCACCTGTGCCCAGCAGTGCACCCACCTGTGCCACTCTGCAGTGCCACCTACCTGTGCCCAGAAGTGCCACCTACATGTGCCCAGCAGTGCCACCCACCTGTGCCCACCCACCTGTGCCCACCAGTGCCACCCACCTGTGCCCACCAGTGCCACCCACCTGTGCCCACCCACCAGTGCTGCCCACCAGTGCCACCCACCAGTGCAGCCCAGCAGTGCTGCCAGTCAGTGCCACCAGTCAGTGCCCAGGGGTTGTGCCAGTCAGTGCCGCCAGTCAGTGCCCAGAAGTGATGCCAGTCAGTGCCGTCTATCAGTACCCATCATCAGTGTCACCTATCAGTGCCGCCTATCAGTGCTGCATATCAGTGCCGCCTATCCGTGACCCCTAATTAGTGCTGTCTATCAGTGCCGCCTATCCGTGCCACCTCATTAGTACTGCCTATCAGTGCCCTTTAGTGCTGCCTATCAGTGCCCATCAGTGCCGCCTATCAGTGCCCATCAGTGCCGCCTCATCAACGCAAATCAGTGAAGGAGAAAAAATACCTGTTTGAAAAATTTTATAAAAGAAACAAATAAACTTTTTTTTTTTTCAAATTTTTTGCACTTTTTTTAATTTATAGCGCAAAAAGTAAAGCACCCAATGGCGATTAAATACCACCAAAAGAAAGCTCTATTTGTGAGAAAAAAATGATCAAAATTTCATATGGGTACAATGTTGCATGACCGCGCAATTGTCAATCAAAGTGCGGCAGCGCTGAAAGCTGAAAATTGGCCTGGTAAGGAAGGGGGTATAAGTGCCTGGTAGGCAAGTGGTTAAGCGTTTGGCTGGGAAATCTCATGTCTGACAGTTAAATGGGGTCGGGGATACAGCTCTGGGTGGGAAACTGTCACATACATGACTGCTCTGCCTGCATACTTCCATACACCAGTCATAGTTGGTCTTAAAGTAATTGAAACCTATTTTTTTAACCTCTTCACGCCGGCCGCACGCAAATGTCCAGCCTCCCGGCGTCTGGGCTTTGACGCTGAGCGGCCGCACATTTGCGTGCAATTAGGAAAAACATATGTGCTGAGAGCACGCGCCCTGCACGCTCCCAGCACAAATGTCCGGTACTCACGGAAAGGTCCCGATCTCCTCTTTTGATTGGGACCTTTCCCGATCATGTGACCGCCATGACAGTGAATCACTGCGGTCACATGACCCTAAAACCCCACCCCACCTCCCGGCTTCTGAAACACTTAAAGGGCCGGGAGGTGCAAGCGCCAAGGGGTTAAATAACAAACATGCTATAGTTACCAGTTCTGTGCAATTTTTTTTACCCAGAGCAGCCTCAATCCTACTCTTCTTGGGTCCCTGTCAGCTCTCCTGGCTTCTACTCCCTGCCGAGTGCCCCATAGAAAGCTGCTTGCTATGGGCGGGGGGGCAGTTGTGCAGGCTTGATCCTGATCCATGCTCCATGTGTCTATTGAGGGGCAAGACGCATACCAGTCTCCTGCTCTCTGCTCACTGGCTGTGATTGACAACAGCAGAAGTCAATGTTTCCCACTTCTGCCTCACTGTCCAGTGAGGAGAAAGAGTGGAGGGGGCTTCTGCTCTTGTGAACATCACTGGATTGAGATCAGTCTCAGGTAAGTATAAAGGGGGGGGGGCTGGGGGTCAAGCGGCATAAAGAAGGTTTTTAATGCAGAGAATGTATAAAGGTAAAAAAAATCCTTCCGCTTTTAGGACCATTTTAATTACCTCCAGTTTCCTAATTTGTCGTTACCATAACAACAGAATCTTAAAGCAGAAGTAGTTAGAACTACCTGAATTTGCCACATGTGATGGTAATGTTACCAACACTGGCACAAATGCTTTCCTGGATAAGGCGGAGGTAGATCCTACGAGAACTACCACCAAACGTCTGTCATTGGAGCTACTTTGAATTTCCCTGAATGCTGCTTTCTTGTAATATGGTAATGTTGAGCAGTACTATACACCACTGCTCTACAGAACACCTCTAAGAAATTTTATTTCCCACATATGTCATTACCTGACTGCTTTACTCAGAGGTATGCACTCAGATACAAGTAAAATTTTAGGCATAGATACTTTTTGGCAAGCTTCTCTCTAAGACTTTCCTTCCGTAGGATGCAGCAAATTCAGCTATCATTATTATAATATTACTTTTGCCTAAATAACTGTAATGAAGACTGGCCATTCAGAAATCAGTCCGAGAATGGCATGGTAAAAAAAACCATTCCAAACAGAGAGAGGAATAAATCAGTAAGAAAAGGTTGCTAGTATTACATAGTTACATAATTGGCAAGGTTGCATAAGGACACTGGTCCATCTAGTTCAATGCTTGTGTGTGTGTGTGTTTATGCCACTACCATTTTCAATATCCCTGTACATTGTGTTCTCTAAGAAACATATCTAAGATTTTTTTTAATTAATCCCCATTGATACCACTAACTGTGAAAGGGAGTTCCACATCCTTACTACAATGCATATAAGAGTAAAGTACTGGAATAGTACTTTCAAAAGATTATGTCACTTTGCACATTCAGTGCTTACGTAAGCTCAATTATATCATTACCTATTTCATTACTTAACAGTGTTTGGGCCTGGGGATTGGCCACTTAGACCTGAGCACTGAATTCTTGAAGGAGGTCACATGCTCCCTTATACCCAGAAGATCAAGATATGTCGCTCAACTTCTGATTTAACAATGTTGCTGTAGGTAGATAATCCTATCCAACCCAAGGGACTAACTTTTGTGCAGTTTTGACTCTCAACGTGTGTTTCAGAATTGACATGTGGGGTGTTGTCAAAATATACATCCATGGACTTTCCTTCATGGAACCCCATTAGTTAAATATACAGCAAGATAATCTTAACAACAGAAGAATCCACTTCCACTCAAGGTAAGGTATAGGAACTGTTGTGGGTGGTTCTTGAAGGCAACATGGTTTTCATAGTGGGTAACATTATAGGTTTGGTCACCAGCACTTACCCATTTATCTACTTTCAAATCAACTTTAGCCTGGGTTTACACTGAATACAACTTTGAAATTGTGCAACTTCACTTGAAGTTGCATGTTAGTGCGATCTCAGGTGCAACTTGTAAGATATCTGTGCAACTTCAGATTTCAATGCAAGCCGCACCAAAAATCAGCAAAAGTACTGCAGGAGCTACTTTTCAAATTGGCGCAACTCCGACGAAGTTGGAGTTGCACCAATTAGAATGGTTCCATTGCCGGTCATAGGGTGAGTTGCTTGACAAGTGACATTGGTTTGAATTGGGGCTTACTGTACAGACATGCAGGACACAAAACAGCCTTGCTCACTCACATTATCATAGTCAAGGGTGCCTGAAATATTTAAACAACGTTGTTATTGCACCCTGCACATCTGTACAATAAAGATGATTTAGACTAGGAGCACACAGCTGAATTTAAATAGAGTGACCACACTATTGAAAGCACTAACAACTGTTCAATAGTATTAGAAATCTCTGTGCATAAGGAACAAATGACTTACAATGGAGTAAGTAATATATAGGAGTGATTAATCACACATATTTGGAACATTTTGCTAAATTTGGCAATTAATTGCTACTACATGCTATATGTATGCCTTACTGTATAGGGAGCAGTTTGTTTCATATTTGCCATATTTTATATGATCCCTACTAATTACAACTAATCCCTAGAGATTGTAGCACAGCAATCACCCTAATAAAAATTGTCAGTGAGCCCTGCCAGAGTGCACACTGTTGCATTGTGGTATGGTACATTATGTGCATTGGTGTGACCTGTGCCACAGTTCACTGCAATGAATATTATTACTGTACTTTGCCACATGTTGAATTCCCAGAAAAGGCTCAGGTGTGGTTTTATTTTAAATCTGCTGCCCTAATGCAACAAACAACATGCAATATAACATACATTGACATGTCTTCATTAAACTGTTACTAAAGTCACAACAGTAAAATCAGTCTGTATATGCAGTAAAGCATGCTTGTTATACTCACTGTGGAACCAAAGGAGTTAATCCTCGGCATTGTGTAAAAAAGGCTGTTTGATCCTTTCTTCTCTGTTCCTCCCCTTTTTCAAGTGACCACCATTTATCTCCAGACTGAACCATAGGCTGGCGCATGCTCAGCTTGGTGTATATTGCTAGAGAAGTTTTTTTATTCTTGGAAGAATGCATGTGATCAGCACAGGGCCAATCATCACTATCTGACAGAGGTCAGGGGTTCTGCATCCTCCTAGAGCAGAAAGAAAACTCTTTCTACAAGCTTTAGCTGGGCTGCACACAGACAGAAGTCACAAGACTGCTCTAACTTCTGATAAGAAAAGGTATTTAGCAGTTTATATTTACTAAAATAAATGCACTTCCATGTTCTGTGTACCGTGGGAGACCAGATATAGTGAATGCAGGGTCAGGGGTTTAGTAACACTTTAACACACTGTAAAAGTGTGATCCAAACCTTAAGAGAAATACTTGGGTGCAGCTGGTGACTATATCTATTTAACAATATGATATACCTTTTTATGCATACCAAATTAGACTATTACCATGTACACAACACCTTTCCTTCTGTACTTTTTAAGCTGGTTTATGAAACTAGACCACAGTATATAATTAGTGAAAAACAAAAGGAATTGTAGCCTCTATGAGAATTGCATTTATTGTTTCTTCTAATTTACAGTATATTTCATGTTTTCATGGTTTTATTTGTCATACGACAATTTTTTTAAGTTTTTCTTTTCTTGTTGCAAAGTTTGCAGAATGGGAGCAAACTGATTTGCAACATTCTGCCATTTCTTTCAGCTATACTCTTTCAGTTTCAGATCCTCCAACACAGGCCAGTCCAGTATGTGTGAAACACTACACTACTGAACAACTGATCTGTCTTCTTGGTTATATGTATCTAACATTTTTTTTCTATTTTTGTGTTAGCCAGGTTAATGTAAAATATTGCATATGAATATTTTATATTTTCAGATACAGCTAGACACTGGAATTTCAGGCTCCTCTTTAGACATTTTCTTGTATCTCCTTGCCTCACGGTGAAAATTACTTATTTACTGAGTTCAGTAGTTCAAGCTGATGCTTAGCCACATAAGTAAATAGAAGTGACTACCCGTCGTCCCCATCACAGGTAGTGTCTGAAAGGAAATGACTACTGTGGCACTATCAGTTAAGAACATCCTTAGTGCTCTGGGAAGGTGAGACCAAACCTACACAGTAACAGTGACAGCCTCTGAAGCAGCATACAACCCAGAGGCAAAGCATGACAGCTTCCAATAGAGGTAATTTGCCCCATTATGGTCTTTCTTTAAAGAAAGATGGCATTATATGGCCCACCCTTGGGAAATGCAAGCTAGTATTTATAGTGAACATTTAATATGTAGCATCTGTGGGGTCAATCATTGGTCTTTTTAAATTTCTCTATACAAATAAATATCTTTGTTTTGGATGTAGATACTATGTTAGCATTTTCAGAAGTATTCTGCTATCTGTACTCAAGATGATTTATAGTTTCAATTTAAGGACATTAAATCAGTTAACAGACCTCCCGTTTGGTGGCAGCCCCTCACACCTGGCTCATTATTAAATTACTGACAGAACAGCAGGCCAGTTCAGTCAATCAGTTTGACAGATCTGCTTGGACCTCTGTTAACTCTTTTCTGCTACAGAGATACATTGATACATTTTGATTGTATCTGTAGATTTGATGGAAGAACATGTGTTGGCTGGAGAGAAGTGAAATACATGGCTATATAAAAAAGCTGCTGAATTTTACTTATTGACATCTGAAAACATAAAATTATCCAGTACTGATAAATATAACTTGCAACATTTTTTACTGTGTATTTTTTTCAGCTGTACCTACATTCGATGATTATAGCTTTTCCCAACTGAATGCATACAAAATAAACAGTGCTGCACGCAAGTAATTAATACATTCTTTATATTTATTATTATATCACAAAAAAATGATAAATAATCATGAAAAAAATGCATAAATATATAAAACATTTAACTCCATGATGTAAACCAGAAGTTAAATAAACTATGATATCTGAAAAATGTGAAATCATAAAGTGCATGCAATATTTGTGAAAAAAATCCAAAGCATCCAAAACTCTGTACTGTGCCAAGTAAATAGCCTCCACCACCCCCCTGTGGATGAACACTCACCTTAAATCTTGACCCTCATTACAAAGGTCATTTGTATATCTTTTAGTATGACAAAATACAAAAAGGGTGCTTAACTATGAACATAGAGATACAGTAGTAACCTTCCAATTGCTCCCAAAGCATACAAATCATCAGAATGACTCAATTAGGCTCAAAAGGAACAGCTTCACTGAAAAACCATCCAGAGAGGAACTCCCAGTAGTATTACTCAAGAAAACAGAGAAACGGGTAAAGTGCTAAATGCGTAATATATTTTATTAACATTGATTAAAAAAGCACCCTCACATTGCAAACAAAGAGAAACTTCTCTTATGGGTTAATAGTACATGGCAAAGGGATCGGTGCTGTCTAGAAGTACAAAGTAACTGCCATCACAGTCATTTGTTCGAAGGGGCAGAAAGGGGACTATTTAATGCCTTTTGGGTGCAGTATAATAATCTGCAGTGCTGTGTTTCCTGACAACTCAGACTATTATGATCTGCACATATAATAAATATCAAATATGTATACTAAACTATAAAAAACACAGAATGCTCACTTTCAAAATGTGCAACATGTGATCCCTTCATACAAGAAGGTCAATATGTGCTGTACACTTTCGCCACGGTCACACTGTTCCACTTGCTCCAACTTGAATTTGTTTCACGTATATGATCTATTGTTTTTTTAGTTATACCAGAGTATACACTATGCAGGAAAGAGTAGATACCATCCCATCTATACTCTGGCCCATTTTAAGGGACAAAGCATTATATGACCTCACTTAACGGTTTGGTCATATATTTGAGGTGAGAGCACGACTGGTGGGGGAGCACACTAATGCAAGTTTTTTTCACACAAGAAATCAATTAAGAAGCACGGGATATTTTATTCTACAGTGAACTATGCAAGTTTGAAGAAGTTCATATATGAACCCTCATTTTTGACTGTTTTTGACAATTATATGGACATTGCTTTTGAAAATTGATATTAATTTATTTTAATTTTATTTATTTTGATATGCATTATAAATAGTAGCAATTGGATGCACATATTATTTATTTTGAGCAATTTTAAGTAAAGCGCGGCACATTTTGGTAAATAGTATTGGTTTGGCACACTGTATTAGTATGTTAGGTGCAGGCGATTCAAAATTAGCACTTAGTAGTACTCATCACTCCAATAGCAGCTCACAAGCTTTCACTTTTCATATTCTAAACCTAGTGCTGACAAATGGGGATAGACATTTTAATGTTGAGGTGGGAGTAAATTTGGGTTCTAGTGATCACCAGTGTCTTTGGTTTGATATTAAAATAAGAACTAAAAAAAAAATACAAAAACAAAAGTTTTAGATTTCAAAAAGACAAATTTTGCTGAAACGGATGAATTTCCAAAAAAAATAATTGAAAGGTTAGAGTAAAACAACAGGCGTAAGTAATCAGTGGGCACTGTTAAATTCTACCATCCTGGAGACAACTCAATTATATGTCAGGCAAGTTAGTAAGTAGAAACGGAAGAAAAAAAACAATATGGTTCACTAAAGAGATAAGTAGGATAGTAAAGGAAAACAAATCAGCATATAGGAGATTCAAGGAAGCAGGAGGTGTGGCAGACAGAGAAGGGGTTAAGAATAGACAAAAGGAGGCCAAACACATTATCAGCACTGCCAAAGCACAGAAAGAGGAGGAAATTGCTAAATCTATTAAGAAAAGAGATAAAACCTTTTTTAGGTACATTAGTGATAGAAAGAAAAAATATGGTGGGATCACTAAAATGAAAACTGGGCACACCACCTATGTTGAGGGAGACCTGAATGTAAATAATTACTTTTGTTCAGTCTTCTAAGAAATAAATTATACTAACAATAATAAGTTGGGAAATCATATTGGTTCTAGTAATGAAGGTTCATTTTTAGGAACTGGCTCAGTTAAATATTAATAAAGCAATGAGCCCTGATGGTATTCATCCCAGATTTATAAGAGAACTTCGAGGTATAGTTGTTGGACCATTCACTGATCTTTTTAATCAATCTCTTCTAACAGGAGAAGTTCCTCATGACTGGCAGACAGCTAATATTGTACCTATCCACAAGAAGGGCAGCAAGGTAGAAGATAGCAATTACAGGCCAGTGAATTTAACATTAATTATAGTCAAGTTAATAGAATCACTACTGAAAAGAAGGATCATTGATCAACTCAAAACACACAACTTGCTGGATCCAAAGCAGCATAGCTTTACTGAGGGAAGATCATATCAAACTAATCTGGTTGTTTTTTTTTACTATATTACTAATGTTTTGGACCAGGGTGGTGCTGTGGACATAGCATATTTTGATTTCAACAAGGCATTTGATACAGTTCCACATAATGATCTAATACAAAAGTTGTGCAAGCTAGCCCTTGGGTAGTTCAGTGGATATGCAGCTAAAGGCTAAAGGATAGATACCAGAGTATGGTTGTAAATGGGGTTCACTCAGAAAAGAAACAAGTCACTAGTGGTGTACCACACGGCTCTGTACTAGGTTCTGTTTTATTTAATCTATATGTAAGTGATATAACTAAAGTTTTTTTGGGTAAGGTATGTCTTTTGCTGATGGAACAAAGGTGTGAAATAGGGTTGTGGAGGTGTTTGTAACATGGAACATGATTCGGCATAGCTGGGAGATTGGTCAAAAAAGTGGAAAGTGCAGTTCAATGTTTCTAAATGTAAAACAATGCACCTAGGTAAAAAGAATCCATTGAAAGAATACAACATTGGGAGTACATTGTTGGCCAGCACCTCAGAGAAAAAGGACTTGTGGGTACTTATTTCAGATGATTGCAAAATGAGCAAACAGTGTGGCCAGGCAGTGGGGAAATAAAACAGAATTCTAGGATGCATCACTAGAGGGGTCATTAGCAGGAGGGAGGTCCTGATTCCCCTATATAGATCTTTAGTTAAATCTCATTTAGAATACTGTGTCCAGTTCTGGATACCTCACTTACAAAAATATATTGATAAGATAGGATGAATCCAGAGACAGGTAACAAAAATGGTGAAAGGTGAACAGATGGCAAGTATCCGTAATGACTCCCAACGCAAATTTTTGAAAATCTGGGAGCCGTGGTTGCGATATGCTTTTCCCACGCTCCCCCCTGCTAGTCTGGGTCTAGGTTGTTGATCGGTATTGGCGCCCCTGGATCCCTGCTGTTGGTCTCGTCTTCCTCTCCTTTTCTTATTCTTCTTTCCTTTTTGTCTTTGTATGATTTTTGTGAGGAGGTAGAGACCTGTCTCTGGTTTGCTTCACTGTTGGAGCTATAACACTGTATTTTTTTTAATATGCATTTTCTGTGCCATTGATAGCCCCTGCGTGGGCGTGCCTCCTCCATTGCTGGTGTTGTAACATTGTTTCTTTTATACTTTTTGTGCCATTGACAGCCCAGGCCTGGGCAAGCTTTTGCTTTAGTCTTTCTTTGTTTAAAACGTTAAAAATTAATATAAACCATTGAAATACAAAACATATCAAGAGCGACTTCAAGAAGTTATCATGTACAGTCTGGAGGAAAGAAGGGAGACATGATTTAAACCTTTAAATACATCAAGGGGGTGAATAAGGTTTAGGAGGGCAGTATTTTTAGCTTGAAATCAAAATCAAGAACACGGGGACATGACTTTAAGCTAACTGGAGGAAAGTTCAAAACTAATCTCAGAAAGTACTATTTTACTGAAGGAGCTGATTCTTGGAATAAACTTTCACCAGAGGTAGTGAGCTAGTCAACAGTAAATAAGTCAAACATGCATGGGACAAGCAAAGATTTATACTCTGACAAAAACAAAAAACTAAAATACCCCCCCTCAAAAAACAAAAAAAACCCCAACCTCCGCCCCCCCCCCAAAAAAAAATAAAATAGGCAGACTCAATGGACCACTCGGTCTTTTTGTGCCATCATTTTTCTATGTTTCTATGAAGCGAAGCTATTGCCTCTAGATTTTTTGTGAGCAGAATGTTTTTTAGTAACTTTTTGCCAGGCTGGAGTGACTGTGCCTGGTATTTGGCATTGAGAGTGGTTCTGGGCTGGCCGCGGATTGGGAATGATTACCAAGTTTTGAGGGGTTTGAATCCCTCTTTCAAGGAAGTAATTAAGTACGATGTACCCTTGTAGGTAATGTTCAATTTAACCGGGGACTTCCATTTGTATATTTGCTTTAGTGATGGTATTCAGATTGCGTCTAAGCTGCAGAGTGTTCAAAATTATACTTTAAAAGGTGACTACTTGTGAGCTATTATGAATGAGGTATTCAGTAAACTATTAGTTCTTATCTGTTAATATAGTGTACTAGGTTCGCTGGCACTTACACAAACCCACTTAATTGTGTTGCTATTATTCAATTATAAAAAATTAATTCATAAATCAATTTATAGTGCCGCGCTCCTATTTAAAATCCTTAACTTAGAATATTCTCACACTTATAAATACACTAAGAGTGCTTCAGTTGATACATAAATAATATTATATCAAATAAATATTTGTGACTTATAAAAAATAAATAAGATAATATTATAAATTAATCAAGATCATAATCTGTGGTGATACATATCACATGTGATCAATTAATCAATATTGTGCAAATACATAAGTGGCTGTACATAAATTAATAAAGTGCATAAATAAAGTCTCTTATAAATATGTGCAAGTGTGCAGGTGAATTCCTTTTCCTCCCTCCAGGTGTCGTGTGATCTCAATATGCGCTCACCTTAATATTTGCCCAAATTTATTTAGGCAAATAGACTTTTAATCCTTCCAGGATTGATGGGATAGTGCTCATAAGCAAGATGTTCCAAGGATAATATAGATCTATTGTAATCCTCCTGTGCTCTCCTCTTTTTCCATATGCAGCTGCTCATGCATGAGTATCAACAGGCTCTATAGGTATCTCCTATTTCCCCTCCTGGGGACACCTCTTCCTCGTATACTCCTTTCACCAGTATGGGGAATATATATCAAATGAAACAAAGAAGAAAGACCATGGTGCCTTATCCTTGTATGAAAAAGTGATTTATTGCTGCCAGGTGCGATGATACACAGCAGTATATGGCACTCTTGTGATACAGGTCAGCAGTGGATACAAGATCTGCAGTCGATATATGTTATACTCTGCCTTTGCCTCTCTGTCTGCCTCTGCTTCTGTTTCTGCTGGAATCGCCGAACCTCTCTGATGCAACGCCGTGACGTCAGAGCCCCTCCCCTACGCGTATCGTCACAGGGTCATGTGACTTCATTTCCCCCTGAAGTCACAGATATTTATTTGATATAATATTATTTATGTATCAACTGAAGCACTCTTAGTGTATTTATAAGTGTGAGAATATTCTAAGTTAAGGATTTTAAATAGGAGCGCGGCACTATAAATTGATTTATGAATTCATTTATATAATTGAATAAGCTGCAGAGTGTATTGTGAGAAGTCCGGAAATATCTGTAGATTTGCTGCCTAAACTAGGAGGCGGTGTATGTGGTGGAAAGCTTCCATTATTCTTTATTTCACCTGATAGAAGTAAATGCGTAAAAGGACATCTTTTGTTACTTCAGCAGATAAAAAGGCAGGTTTTGGAAATCGGTGTATTCTGTCAATAGTGAGATCAGCAGAATTGAGGTTTGGTAGTACAGCTCGAAATACATTCTGAACATGGTGGAGCAGTTGCTGTGATTGTATAGACTATGGGATTCCTCTTATTTTTAGGTTATTGTGTCATGATCTATCTTCCAGGTCAGCAAGTTTTGCTTTGAGATAGCATATATCTTCTTGCTGAGAGGTATGGGAATCCACCAGTGCAATAAAGGAGGATGTGATCTCACACAATGTTTCCTCTGTATTGCCCACTCTTTCACCCAATTCCTGTATGTCAGCCATACATTGACGGATGGATGATAAGATAGCTGACTGTAGGGATGCATGAAGAGACATCAGCATGTCTTTTAAAGTAGCGTCTGATACAGGTTGCCCTGAGGTTCGGAAGGTCGCAATTGGGCCAGGCTTTATAGTGTCAGAGTAAGTGGTGATTGCAGGTCTGCTTTCCTCCATCAGTGGGTTATTGTGCAGCCTCTCCTGTGTCCCTTCTCAAACATGATTTAGCTGGACTCTGTGTGCAGGGGGTTGAGTGGCCAGAATAGTTAATGTCTACTGTTGGCCCCACACTAGCATCCGAGTCTGGCAGCGGTTCCGAGGCATCCTCCAGAGGTACAAGCCTGCCACGAGGGGTGCAGTCTCTGCCGCCATTTTGGTATGGTCCGGGTCGCATGGTCGGGAAGAAGAAGGAGCTGAATCCTGCGAGCATCGCCGCATACCTTGAGGGTGAGCAGGGTTCCAAAGAGTGATGAGTCGGTCTCCATGGCTGTAGTTCTTCTAGAGGCATTCATAGAGTGGAGCTCTGGAGTTAAACGGCCATCTTGCTGAGCGGTCATCACCCCCCCCCCCATATGTATGTTTTTTTGGACACAGATGTTTTCTCTTTATTTTGTGTTTTTTATTGTTTGATACACATATTTGATATTTACCGTATTTTTCGCTCCATAAGACACACCTGACCATAAGACGCACCCTAGGTTTTAGAGGCAGAAAACAGGAAAAAAAAATTCTGAACTAATGGACTGCAGACATAGTAGAGGAGATGACCAGAGACTGCGGACAGTACAGGGATGACCAGAGACTGCGGACAGTACAGGGATGACCAGAGACTGCGGACAGTACAGGAGATGACTGCTGAGCTTTGGGGAGGGAGGGGGAGCGGGTACCTGAATTTGACAGGTACCCGCTCTTGCTCTTCCGCAGAGTTTTTTTTTTTTATCTTACCTGTTCCTCTATCCAGCCGTGCGCTGTCTTCCCGGCTTCTGTAGTGTGGGCGCTCGTCGGACAGCCGGATGCCCAGTGCGCATGCGCGAGAAGCGCTGCGCTTTGTGATTGGTCCGGCGGCTTCTGGGATCTGTCATGTGTCCCAGGTACCGCCTTACCATTCACAAAGAGCACTGCTTCTTCCGCATGCACACTTGGGACCCGGCTGTCACGCACACTACAGAAGCCGGGAAGACAGCGCGCCGCTGGATAGAGGGACAGGTAAGGTCCCACTGCAGAGCTGAGCGGCCGGCCCGGTATTCTGACACGGCGGCGGTGGAAATACCGGACCGGCCGCTCTATATTCGCTCCATAAGACGCACTGACATTTTCCCCCCTTTTTTGGGGGAAAAAAAGTACGTCTTATGGAGCGAAAAATACGGTATTTGTTTTGATCACAATAATTTGAGGGATCACTAGCACCATTATTTTATATATGATTTTAATAGCACTGTAAGTGTAAATCCACACTTTATTAAGGGGCAGCTGGTATTACACATATATAAGTGGTTTATTGGAAGCACAGGGTTTATCTGTTTTACCATTCTGAGTTTCCCAACAATGCCCCTAACCTGTCGGATTGGTATAAAAAAGTTCAAGACTTTAATCTAACTATCCGGAACTGATGACTTTACCTGTAGACCCTTTAAAGTGATTATAAGGGCTTTTTTTTCTTAAAATAACAAACAAATAATACTTACCCTCTCTGTGCAATGGTATTGTACAGAGTGGCCCTGAATATCCTCTTCTGGGGCTCCCTGCCAGCTCCTGAGTCCCAGCACCTCCTCTCTAGTGCTATAGGAGCAGATGTGCAGGCTTGCTTTTGAGCCGGGCTCTGTGCATCCATAGACACACGTATCAGCTCAGCCACGCCCCCCCCCCCCCACACACACACTCTCTGCTCAGTGAATTTGAGTGTCCTGTGAATGCAGGAAGAGAAGAGAAAATCACTGGACTGAGTGATGACTCAGATAAGTATTTAGGATGTGAGGGGGAGATACTGCTACTGAGACATTTTTCACCTTAATGCAGGAAATGCATGAAGGCAAAAAATGTGTTGGCTTTATAACCACTTAACGGATAATTTTATTTTCCTTCTGGTATTCTGAATTAATAAAATGCTAGGTATATGATTCAGTACACTGTTTTCATAAACATAAAAAAAGTGAAGAGCAATACAAAACTTATTATTAAAATGTTAAGCATTCACCTCATATCAAACCTGTTTTGCACACTGTCTAATAGCTGTGGGGAACTATGGCTATTTTTCATTTAAGAATAGTGAAATACTTAACTAATATGGCAAGCTGTGTTAGAAATCAGAAATGCGGAATAGTATAATTACATTTATGCCTTAGTTATAAAATTAAAATATTTCTTTTTAGCGTTCCTAAAGGGATTATTGAGGCAAAATGTTTACTTTGCTAAAGTTTATAAAAATAGGTGGTTAAGTTTAAATTAAAGACTAAGTCTACTATGTACTCTACTATGAAGTACATTTCAGTAATGAACAAAATATAAGGCACTAAATTTTCACTGCAAAAATCATTAATAAATAAGGCAGCGTTACAACCCAAACATGCACAAAATATTGATAATAAAGTGCTAGTGCTATTTCAATCTCTTTGTGTGCCTTATCTATCAATAAATGCCTTAAGATTCATAAATCTGTAATAAATATAATCACAATAAAAACCAAAAAGTGCTATAATGCATAAATAGCAAAAAAAAAAAAAAAGGATGCACATTGGCAAAATGCATTGGGGCAGGTTCTGTCAGTCTTCACATCACATTCTGTTTGCAGAACTTCCAGTTAACTAGAGTGGAGGTCACGCCAACTCCCAAGACATCACTATATGGTGTATTTGTGTCAGTGCATAAAAGGCACCAACAAATGTAAGTACCTATTTTTATGTTAAAATAAAGAATATTTTGTATGGCTTTATGTGATGAGTTCCCCCTCTGTTCTTTTTATATATGAGTGCAGCGGTCCAAGCTTTTAAAGAAAAGGAGATAGCTCTGCTATTGTATGAAGCACTTTTGACCTTTTAATACACAAAAGGTCAATCCATTCTGGTGAATTTGAGCTGTCCAGAGGGGTGTGCACAGCATTCCTGTATTTTAGTGTGGATGGAGTACAACTGAAAATTTGTTTTTGGGTGGCTCACATTGTGAAATGTGGAGTTTTGATTCACTGTTTCATCTGAAAATGCATATCACTTGATATTTGGCACTTTGTGCATTAGGGCACTTTTGTTTTTTATTGTGATGATATTTGTTGCACACTTTTGAATCTTAAGCCATTCGATAGATAAGACACATACAGTGATTGAATATCATTAGCACTTTATTATCAATAGTTTTTGAATATTTAGGTACTGTAGTAGTGCTGCCTTATCTATTAATAGTTTTAATAATGTGTTGGCATATTTAAAGGTAGCTGCTACTTAATTATTTATTTTCTTTATATTTAAATAAACATATTTAGCACAATTTATAATTTTTAGATAGCATAGTGCTGCCTCACTTGTATACTACATTTTTACCAACACTGAGCTTTTTCTCATTCCTTTACTGTATTTACAGTGTTCCCCATTTGTCACATTTGGCTGGGTAAAATCCTTGTTTTCTTCAATTCATAAGTATAGTTTTAGAAATTAATTATATATAGAATATTTTCAATGGATATTAGCCTCCAAAGAATATTGTGGTGTATCTCTAGGACAAAACTTTTTTCAGTTTTGAGTAGAATTGAGATGGGTTATACTCTCTGTCAAGTTCTTATTTCCTCCATGGGAGAGATTCACCCTCTTATTTGTACAGGTCACTATTGTCACCAAGAATGAAAGGGGAAATCCAAAACTTGAGAGTTGTCCCTGAAGCAAGAGGTAAGGGAAACTTTTCAAAGGAAACACTTGTCCTGGGGACAACTGTCTAAGAGGGCAGCTTTCTTCACTTTGAGAGATTTCCTCTAATATCCTGCCAGGAGTTTTAACCCTTCCCTGCTCTAAAATAAACAAAAAAACATACACTTACTGAGCATGGGATGCCTTATGAGGAAAGGAAGGTCTTCTTGAATAGGAAAAAAATAATTTCAAGGTTAAAAGTTGAAGTAACTTTGTCACTTCTGAAAAAAACCTGCCAGCTGCCTCCCTGCAATTGAAGAAACCAAATACTTACCTGTCTGGTGAGTTATGAGTGAAACCTTTACTGTTTTCAAGAGCTCTGAGCACCACAGCTATCTGGCATTTCCAACAGGATGCTATGTTACTAAAGGACATAGTCACTGGTGGGTGAAACAACAGGAACATGCTATCTAACACTCCCAGAATTTTTGGAACATAGTGGTACTCCTAGCATTACAAAAAAATATTTCACTCTCCACCCACCAAAGTATTCATCTTCTTCTACTGCAGGAGGATGTGGTAGAACGAGTAGCTAACTGATTATTAAGTTTACATTGCATGTATGCCTACATAGGGACAGAACCAAAATTGTCAAACAATCATAGCATCCTTTCAGACACTATCCTAAAAATGTTAATGTCTCTTCATTCATGTCAATAAGCCCTGTAAAGTACAGTACATAGTAACCATGGCAGTGTAATCATTCGTAATGAAAACCTGTAGAAAAAAGCAAACTTTACACCACTCTCCTAACTTTGAGATTTCCTGCCAGAGCACCCACAAATACAGATTCCATGTATGGGTAACACATATACAGCCACGCTACCTTCCAAATTATAGTTATTTGAGGCGAAGCAGCCATACTGGGTTGAAGTGTTGCCATGTGGACACAGGGGAGTTTGCCTAGCTGTATTCAAAGTTTCAGAGAATTAAAACCTGCAAAGTAGTTTAGAGGGTGTTAACTGTGGATCCCAGTGGTAGTAGAGTGATGTAAAAATAGGCAACTTAAAATGCCTATTAAGTTTCATCAGAGTTTTATTTTCTCCCCAAAAAGACGCTTTCCTACCTCGTATAATCACAGCTAAATAACTCTGCATCAGTACCACTGTTTTAATAAAAGAGAGCTTACTTTACCTTAGTTGGAATTCTCTCCAGTTTACAGTAGGCTCTTTTGAGTGCTGCTAAAACAGTACTAAAGTGCCTTCCTGTTTTCAAGAGAAAATACTTATTTGTCACCGTATTTGCACTTATTTCGCATTGATCTTCAGATTTCTGTGCTTTTAAGATTAGCTTTGATGCTATAATTATTTATTCCAACATCCAATTATCACATTCTCATGCTCATTTTTTCTTTCTTTATATTAAAATTCACCTGTACCTTATGCTGACAGCTGGAATCTTTTATTCAAAGTCTTTTACCTGCCTTCATAACTGATGGCAATTAGCACCTTAATGGTGGAATCATTTTGTAGGCTTTTGTATGCTTGCTATGATTTACTATCTTCTCCCTCTCTCTTTTCTCTCTCTCCCATACTTTTTATTGAAAAAATTAAATTACTTTTCCAAAATATAAGGAGTTTTCCTAGCACTGTGGTCTGCATCCAACTTTTATTTTAAGGACATTAGACATAGAAGACAAGGCTACTTTTTAAACACGTGTCCAGACAAATTCAAGAACTGTGCAGAAATTATATTTTTACTGTTCCTCATTTGCATATTTTATTTTAAGTTTTCTCCAAATAAATTTTACTTCTAAAATTTTCCCCATTTTTTACTTCTACACATGGAGAACTAAGAATAGAATAATGACAATGAAAACTTCTGATCCTATTAGTTATATGATACTAGTTCACTATTGACTGGCCAAAATCACAAAGGATAGAGACAATGATAATGTTTTGCCTCATGGTTACACTTTTAATTATTACACTGAACTGATTTACATAAATAATGTACTGTAAAAAAAATTCAGGTTGTATGGTTCACTGGTCCTGATGTTATTCAGGTTTATTTACTGTCAATGTAGAGGCTGATCATGTAACAAGGGTATGTTACATTTTCAAAAATAAGGTTGTCTGTATTTTGAATACTCTATCCTGTGCAAGCGAAATTTAAAAAAGTATTTTTTAGCACCTAATTGGTGGATTTAAGTAAACATGGCGTCACCTTAGTGGATGTTCCATTTGGAAAGTAAACATTCACTATCCTAGTTGAATAGTCTCTTCAGTAAAACCACTCAAATCAAACCACTGAATACTCAGCTACATATTTAGAGAGAAAATATTTATTTTTTTATTACAAAGGTATAGTTCTAAGGGAAATTTTTTAGCTTGATGATATATATGATGTTATGGACTCATGAGAATATTGAATATGGGAATATTTGGGACTTAAAGACTGTAATCGGAACTTACAGCAAGTGGATCAATGGGTACCCTATTTACCTTCATGTTTGTGTCTACCATTTTCCAAAAAGTAATACTGTTCTTATATACAAAGTCATTTTTAATTAAATCAATGCACCCTGTGCCAAACTCTGCAGATCAGTCAGAAGATAATGAAAGGAGCTTAAATTGTCTGGATATTCACATTGATGTTGAAAAGATGGATATCATTTTAAAATCCAGCTGCAGCTTTATGCTAATATTTTTTGAATGCGTTGATAACCTCTGATTATGGTTAGTGAGTATATCTCCAAACTGAAAAAAAATGACAACTAAGAGTAAATTTAAGGTGGTGTATAACATATCCATTTTTGTTTAGGCATTTGCACATATTTTTATTCCTATGACATTCTCTGTCTCAGTACAAGGATCCTGAGGACATTTAATTTGTGGTCAGTGCTACAAAGCATCTTGACTGGGATTTTTTTTTTAGATTAAAGAATAAGTTCACCTTTTTGACAAAAATAATAAATGCCCACTTGTTTGCAGGAAAAAAAATGTGCATTTATTATTTTTGTCCAACGGAGCCTCTAAAGCATTGCACCAGCAATCAGTAGATCACTGATGCCATGCGGGTCTCCTGCAGACCTGTCAGAATATCTGCTAGCCATACGGGATGTAAGGTGAAGCAGATATTCTGACAGGAAGTTGAATGAACTACCATGGCCCTCAACTTCTACTGTAACAGCAAAGTAACCTGGTCAAGACCCCCCCTGCTGGTCACTGACTAGACAGTAAGAGAGCAGCAGCACACCGACTGGTCAGCATTCTGATTTCTCTTTCTATCAGCATGTTCCCAGAAGCACATTTGCACTGCAGCAGAACCTGATTGTATATTAGTGCTAGCTTTCCCTTTCCTATTGGGAATATTTAATGAATCACAGAAGCCTAGTGATTTTGAATGAGTAGATAATTGTAATCATTTTTGTTTTTTAATATCCACCTGCAGCACTATTTAAAATTAGCAACACCCAAAAACAAAAAAGATTTTTTATATTGAAGCCTACCGGTGACTGCATTCATTTTTTTCAACAGGCTAAAGCCGGCCATAGATGGTTTGAGTCTGGAGTGGTTCAGCAGGGACTGGCCAAGATTTGACTCCATGTATGGGAAAGCTGAATGTATCTAAGTTGATTGACAGCCTGACAGATTTTAGATGTGTTCTCCTGACTGGTACGGCTCTCCTTGCCCTCCCCCCCCTTCCCTAGGAAAGAAGATTGCACCGTCTATGACCGGTTTAAGCAAATTTTCTGCAAGTATGTTTAAAATGATCTATCTACTGTGATCTAGAAAACAACAAGCCTGAAAAAATGTCTAATGATGCCATCAAATCTGCAATTTCCCAATGGTGTGTAATAATTCTGGATCACAGTATTTTTTACCAGACTATAATAAGCCTTAAGTACTAGAACTGATATTAGAAAAAAAAAAAACTTGACAAACACTCAGAGCAAGTAACATAAAGATGTGCCCTAATTTACAGACACAAACTCTCGTAGGAGTTACAGAACAATGATACAATGTCTATTATAGTAAAAATGTCCCTAAGTATTTGTCTTATCTTATAAAACAGGCAAGCATTGGGAACAGTGTTTGCATATAAAACAACAATGACTTTTGAATATCTTGGTTCACTGACTTGGAAGACAGCAAAAAAACAATGTAACAAAATCACAGTTGACATTTTGTTTTTAGACTGGCTTTTTAATGTGCTGCAATATATTCTGGTTAAACAGAAAATACCTCCATATATGGCAACCTAGTTTACAGATGTTCATTAATTTTTAATGGATGTGCTGACAGTCTTATACATCATAAATAAGGGGATATTTCCACAATGTAAATATAACACCATTTACAGACTCACCCAGAGCTTAGTAAAATACAGAAGCAGTTTTTTCTTTTTGTAAAGTCTAAAGACCTATTCACCTTATGTGTGGTGTTAACACACACCTGTTCCTACCTAATGGAGAACTGCACTGAAGTCTATTTTTTTTTCATTGGCACCCCACAAAAGTACATATTACAGTTTTGACAAAACAGCTCACAATGAAACACAATAGCTGGATTCACAAAACTTTAATACCAGCCTAAGTTACTCTACATCTGGGCTTGAAACTGTTATTTTCAAATTTTACTCAACTCAACAAGTGCATTGGGATGTCATTCAAAATAAAGGCAATGCATCACATAGAATACTGTGCTAACATGTAGTAAAATGTGGTAAGACACGCATTTTACTGTTCATTACTGCAACACATATGTGTGAATTCAGAGTGAATAGAAAAAACTTGTATCTGCATGCTATCATGCATTGTAGTAACAAGAGTTAAAGTCAGGTGACCAGCCTCTCCTCCAATTAGAGAGTTTTCTCTGCAGCGTTAAGCAGAGAAAACACCTTAAGACATCATAGGCTCAGCACTGCGACCTGCATTTTATAGATTACTCACAAAAAAGGCAGGTCACTGGGTGGAGTAGATAGTATTACCTGCTATAATGGAGGCCATTGACATTTTATTGCAATGAAAAAGTCCCATTTAAGGGTAGGAGGAAAATGACAGTATTTCACTTGGCTGCAATCTACGTTGTACAATAATGTGTCAAAACTGCACGTCCCATCACAAATTCATTGTCTGGTGCAGGGTTGTCATCATTGCTGCCCTAGGTTTTTGAGTTGAGCTCTGATATTCAAAGTGAATGAAGTGTTATTGGGCATATACACAGCAGTTGTACTGTTGTTAGTGACATCTCTTCTCAGGCAGCTATGTCATCCCTGTAGTCCTGGACCTGCAGAGATTGTGACTTGACTCTTGAGACACTAACAGATAAGACCACAAGAAGTGCCTGTGAAGCAGGATGTTGCGCTACAAAAAAATTCAGGAAAATCACACATGAAAGGTAATTCAAGTTCACAGTGCAATGCTTTTGTTTTGGCTTGTATTCACTTGTATTTCAGATAAGCAATGCCCCTTTTTCTGCTTCTACCAAACAATAATCTTGTTTATGGCAGATGGAAGACACAAACTAAATATGTTCAAAAGAAAAGAAATATCTAGTGACACATCTAGAGATAGATATGTAAAATAAAACAATTAAACATTAATATTTTGATGAATGTTTGAGTCTATATTCAATTATTTAAAAAACAATGATGTGCAGCCCATTATCAATAATTTAAACTGTAAGTCATTTTACAGGTCTCACTGGGGTTCTTTTATGTAAACCGAAGGTTTAACCCAAAACAGTCACTCAGAACCCAGCTAGAATTTTTTTTTATAGCAGATTGGAACAAAAACATATGCAACTGAAACTTTCAAATGAATTTCTCATTGTAAGCTTTGAAAATGTGCACACCTGATTCCTCCTTTTTTGTACCTAATTAAAAGTTCCCCATTTTTGTCAATCTGTCTATCTATCTATCTATCTATCTATCTATCTATCTATCTATCTATCCTCTATATCCTCCCTATTCTAATACACCAGCTCTCAAGTAATGCCAAAATAATATAATGAAATGGTTTTATAAGATAATGCCCTTCAGCCTAGCTTCAGAAATGTCAGTGCATACAGTGAGAATAACAAAAAACAAATGCCATACTCACATTAAAGATTACATATAGTAAAGAGAGAGAAATGGATTTTGTGTGAAAAAAAATGGGGGGGGGGGGGCTGCATGCTAGCGGCTCACCAAGGCGGACATTATTGAATTCTCACCCTCCAAACCTGTCACAAATTCAGTTTCGATTGCACAGCTGTAAAGAAAACTGTAGCACGCCATGATACACACTAAAATTGAAGCTGTCTTTCGAGATAAGATTATGAAGCATATACATCTATGGCAAACTTAGGTAAACCACTTCTTACCTTCACATTTTGACACTGCTTTACTTCTTTCCTCTTCTGTCAACTTTCTATGTGCTTACACATGGCCATTTCTCTTTTACTTCTCAGAACCATGTTTTAAGGTTCCCCAGAAATTCCTCTACCATCCCTCCTTCACCCTTCACCACTACTTCCATACTGTTTGATCACTTGGGAGTCATATTATACTGGTTCATTATGAGCAGCAGGCTTACTTTGTTTGAAGTTCCCTCAATAGTTAGTTTTTTTATTGTTTTCTGTTGACCTTCTATGATATGATCTTAATTAGCGTAATTAAGGGCTGATGTATTTTGTTTATCCTAACTCTTGGGGACTACTTATTTGATTATGCAACTTTCTCATGTCTTATCCTTTATTGTTTTGCAATATTGTAATTGTAACCAGTGGCGTCCCGAGGCAGGTGCGGGGGGTGACACCGACCGCATGGGTTGACACCGGACCTATTCCACAAAAAGGTGAGTTGTAAAGCAAGCCAACGATCCCTGCAGGATGGATCCGATCCATCCTGCAGGGATCGTTGGCTTGCTTTACAACTTACCTTTTCTTGGAGTGGGTCCAGAGTCACCCTGTATAGGTTGCATGAGGACGATCCTGCGGGGTGACACCGGTGTATTGGCAAGATGTGTCTCCCATGCAGGGGTGTATCCACCGCGAGGCAAACAAGGCATTTGCCTAGGGTGCCAATTTTTAGGCGGCGGCACCGCCCCCCTCCTCCCAAAGAAGGGACCCTTTGAGCAGCGGCGGACAGCAGGAAGATTGATGTGGGGGAGGGCAGTTGCAGAGCAACAATCGTGCACCTCTCCCTCCATCACCTGACAAGCCAGGACCAGGGGAATGCCTGGAACAGGAAGAGAAGCAATGAAAGAGTGCAGAAAAGGTGAGCTGTGTTGTCTCCTGTGGGCTCTCCCTCCTGTCATCCATCCAGCATATTACACTGACACTGATCACTGACAGATCTTATGGGACTGCACACCCCTCCCCCCTTTCCTGCTGCCCGTAGATCAGCAGCCCTTGGAGAAGGGGGGGGGGTGTGTGTGTGTGGTCTCATAGGGTCTGAGAGAGAGGGGGGGAAAGAAAGAAAGGGAAGCGAGAGAGGGAGGGAAGAGAGAGATAGGGAGGAAAGAGAGAGAGGGAGGAAAGAGACAGAGGTGGGGGGACAGAGAGGGAGGAAAAAGAGAGAGTGGGGGGAAGAGAGGGAAGAGGGACAGGGAGGAAAGAGAGAGAGGGAGGAAAGAGAGAGAGGGGGGGGGAGGGAAGAGAGGGAAGAGGGAGAGGGGGATAAAGAGAGAGAGGGAAGAAAGAGAGAGGGAGAAAGAGATAGAGAGAGAGGGGGGGGAGAGAGAGGGGGGAAGCGAGAGAGAAAGAAAAAGAGGGAGAAAGAGGGAAGAGAGAGAGAGGGAGAAAGAGGGAGGGAAAGAAAGAGAGAAGGGGGGAGAAGGAGAGAGAGAGAGGGAGGGAGAGACAGAGGGGGAGAAAGAGGGAGAGAGAGGGGGGGAGAAAGAGAGAGGGGGGAGAAAGAGAGAGGGGGGAGAAAGAGAGAGGGGGGAAAGGGAGAGAAAGCGGGAAGAGAGAAAGGGAAGAGGGGGGGGAGAGAGAGAACAGAAAGAAAGGGAGAGAGAATCATATAAACATACACACACTTATTGAACTCTCTCACTCTCTCATTGGGGAGGGGGGGTGCAAAATTTTTGTGTTGCCTAGGGCAGCACAAAATCTAAATACACTACTGCTCCAATGTAGATATGTCCCCCTAAAGCAACTGCACATGTCCCGGTTTCAGGCACAATCAATCGATGATAGAACTACTCCTATCATCGATTGATCGTGCCTGAAACCGAGACATGAGCAGTTGTCCTGGACCCGCTCCAAGAAAAGGTAAGTTGTAAAGAAAGCTGATGATCCCCGCTGGATGGATCAGATCTGCGGATTGAGCATAATGGATCGGAGTCTGATCCATTATGTTCAATCCACAGATCTGATCCATTCTGCGGGGATCGTTGGAGGGGGTGTCACCAAGTGTTACCATACCGGGTGACACCAACCCTAGGGACACCTCTGATTGTATCATCTGATGTCATCTTACTATGGCCTCATTCATTATGAGCAACAGGCTTACTTTGTTTGAAGCTCCCTCAATATTTTGTCTTTTTAATGTTTTCTGTTGACCTTCTATGATATGATCTTAATTGGGGTAATTAAGGGCTGATGTCTTTTGTTTATCCTAATCCTTGGGGACTACCTACTTATTTGAGTATTCAACTTGTCTTATCCTTTATTGTTTTGCAATATTGTAATTGTATCATCTGATGTCATCTTACTATAGCCTACTATAGCAAACATTTTCTTTTTCAAATCTTTTATTACAATGTTGCTGATACCAGTTATTCTGTTTATGTATCCAAGCAACTAAAAGTTAAACTTGACTTGTTAGTTGGCCATAAGAAACATGGCAATGAACTCTGCCAACTCTACAGAAAGAAAGTATGAATATTTAAATGTTTTCATTCCATTTACCTCTACTGTGTTAGATTTGCATTTACTTTAATAAAGAAGACATGGGTTCCATCAAAAATATCAGTTATTTCTAATTGAATCCTCTTATGGGGAACATGAACCATCTGTTATATTAAGTAGACAGCAAGTTTTGTTTATGAATTGTCTAAGCTTGAAGAAGTATTTACTTATAATATAATAGTTTATTTTCTACCACAGTCACAGCACTTAACCACTTATCTCCCTTTGTTCCATGCTTAAAAAAGCTTTAATAGTTTATCTGAATGGCACGATAGAGCTGAACACACTTAAAACAGTACTGTACATCTATACTGCATACATTGTGTCATTACAAATGAGCCACTGCTTATAACTACTGTAGCTGTTTGTACTCCTGTTATAGTCATTTTCCAGATTTCCTATAGAAAAAAGTTGAACTCACAAATATAAAAACTTATTACTCCAGTTATGTATTAATTTAAACAATCATGAAATGCATTCCTAAATCAGATATGTAACCTATTTATATATTCATTTATTATAAATTGCTAGTAACAGCATTTTCAAGTTGCTGCTTTAGTAATTGTCCCAGATAATGTGCAGGTGCAGCAGCCAGACTCTGAAACCTCCCTTGTGCTCTCTGCTTTTATCTTTTCTAGCTGCCAACTAAGAGGTCATGGGCTTTCTTCTGCCTCGCTGAGTGTACATAAGGACATCAGTGTAGCTCCCTCCCAGTCCCACCTACCCTGCATGGTACATTCTGGGGTTAATTTACTAAAGGTAAATATACTGTGCTCTGCAAATGCACTTTAAATGCACTGAGGATGCAGTTGCTTTTTTATCCAAGGGGAATCTCTGAAATGAGGCGAAGCTCTGCTGATTTCTTTCATTCAGTCGTGTGCAGGCAAAAATGGTGTTTTTTTATTTTCCTTCCATGTTATCCTCAGATTTAGAGCAACTGCACTTTCAGTGCACAGCCTATTTGCCTTTAGTAAATCAACCCCTATGTGTTGTCCCTTCCTTCTGCCTTCAATCACTCCCACTAGCAGAGGAAAGGGAGGCTGAGAAGGACTAGGCAAGAAAGCAGGCAGTTTAAGACCACATACTGTACAATACATAACAAATTATTTGCTTAAAGGTTGGGAAGTGGCAACAGGGCATATAATTTAATGCATTCTGTTTTCTACATTGTATACATATAGTTCTGTATTAAATATTACAAGTGTAAGCCGCTCAAATGTATCTTATTCTTGCTTAATCAGTCAAGCCAGTAGAAAAATTGAAGATAACATATCATTGTTATGTAAGCATTTTTTTTACAACATTCCTACTGTGCAATAAAGTTATAGAAATAGAGGAAGTAGTAGACTCATATATAACAAGTGACCTGTGGCCAGGCTATGGACTTTTAAACATATAAAAAAAACAATCCCTTACTGACCTCTGTAACTGCATGCACTATAAAGAAATTAATTCTCAAGATTCACAAGAAAAGCATTAACCTCCTCGGCGGTATGATTATTTCTGATTTTTTGTGCTGAAAGCGGTACCATTTTTTTGCATGGAAATATGTAGTTTTTTATTGTAGGCTGTAATTTTTAGGAATAACTCACTGAAATCTGTACGAACAAGAGTCTAGTAAACATCCCGGGTAGGATAAAATTTGAAACACGAAATCATAAATTATAATTTCATAAATAATCAGAAAAAATAATAATATAATAATAATACATTTAATTCAATAATATAATCAAACCAAAAACACTGAAATTTGAAATACAGAGGCAAATTCGCACATCGCTGAGCAAAGTTGCAAAATCGTTTTCAGTGTCTGATGATGAATTTCCCCACGAATCATTATCACTCAATTCTGCAAGTGGTTCTGATTTACTATCGTTGTTCTCTAGCTGGTCTAAAACCGCTTTTTGGACGCCATGGACGTTTCTAAGTTTCCAGGCAGAAAGAACAGTCAAAATGCAGGCAGGGCACAGGACAAAGCAGTAGGGACAAAATGTATGTGAAATGCATTAAAACAGCAATGTTTTACTATGTAGCCGGATGCCGGTATCGGCCGGAGGAGATGGCCGGGGATGCTGCAGGGGACACATTGTGGGAGCGAAGGGCAAGGTAAGTGCTGCAGGGACTCCCTGAGCAACTCCGCATGGTAAGCCGCATGGTAAGCCCAAGTGTAGCTCGGGGTTACCGCTCTTGGTACTCAAATTTTACCCCAAGCTACACTCGGGAATACCGCTAAGGAGGTTAAAGGCATTCAAGTTAGCAATCTAGGAACTCCCCTCTTCCAGAGCACTTGCTCTGCATTTACATTAGACACTGAAGGCTGGAAGGCTGCCAAGTTGCTGCTTGTATGGATAGCAAAGTAAGCTGAGCTAGTTAGACAATGATTTTATTGATTTTGATTGGCATCTTCATATTCTTGACAAACAATCCATTAGCTTTAAAGAAGCCCTCACTTACATTTGTAACTGTAGGTATTATGAGGCAATGGATTTTCAAAGTTTACAGCAGAAGCAGGGAAGTCATTTCTCTTAGCAGTTCAGATCAATCTGCTCCCCCTTCCTCCAGTTTGTAGACCTCCAGACTTCTAATGTCTAAACATAGAGCAAGTGCTTTTGTAAGAGGGGGATTAAGGAGAGCAGAGCTTGGACAGCTCAGTGGTTCTGTGGATGCTCATTTGAGGATGAATTGTTCTGCAATGACTGCAGGTACAGAGATAAGTGAGTGCTTGTTTCAAAGCTTGTTTAGTGCTTGCTAATAAAATGGAAATCCTTGCATGTCTATATCCTAGCTAAACTATTTACTTGTAACAAATATTCTGGTAATTCTTGTCATGCTACTCAGGCATACCATTATAAATGTAATCTTTTAGCAAGTTAATCCTGAACTTCTTGAAAACAAGTATCATAAGACAAACACTTGACAAAAATAATACAACGGACTAGGTCATCTGATTTGTCCCCAGTTGAACATATGCTTGCTATGCCTAACTAAGCCAGTTGATAGAGGCTTGGAATAGTATAGCTCAGGAAGCAATCAAAAATTAAAAAAAGATTAAGAGAAGACCAACAACTATGTGTATGATTTAGTGCAGACATGGTAGCCTTAGGTGCAAACAGCAGAATGAACTTAGGTATGGCTGTACCTTGAAACATAACATTGATTACAGTGTTAAAAAAAGTTATTTGAACAAAGGGAGTGGAAAACTGTTCTAAGGAATAACATTTCTTTGTGTGACAGTTTTAAAGATGCCATCTCTTTCATATAGCCAGTTTTCTAGATATATTGCGAGCAGCTGATGAAAAAGAAGGTTGCCATGTGGTCAAATAGCATCAGTCATCTATTATTCTCAACATAATACTGTACAGCTGCAAGGAAACTTCGATCATGCACATGACAGCAGCTCAACTTCGAAGTCACAACCATCAAACCTCTTTATCACTGCACTTCCAAACCATCTTGCACAGGAATGACCTTCAGGTCATTTAATTCCAAGTCAGATGCCATACAGTAATGTATGATGTATAGGTTTTTCCTACAGGAAAAATTAAATTGATATCCAAAGTCTGTGAAATATCATTCACGTGCCAGTCTCTGACAACAGAAATGTATGCTGCATCTACAGCTGTGAATTTATTTTCTCTTTCTTTCTCTTTCTTTCTTTCTTTCTCTCTTCCCCTCTTTCTCTCTCTCTTTCTCTCGCTTTTTCTTTCTCTCTTCCCCTCTTTCTCTCTCTCTCTCTCTCTCTCTCTCGCTTTTTCTTTCTCTCTTCCCCTCTTTCTCTCTCTCTTTCTCTCGCTTTTTCTTTCTCTCTTCCCCTCTTTCTCTCTCTCTCTCTCGCTTTTTCTTTCTCTCTTCCCCTCTTTCTCTCACTCTTTCTCTCGCTTTTTCTTTCTCTCTTCCCCTCTTTCTCTCTCTCTTTCTCTCGCTTTTTCTTTCTCTCTTCCCCTCTTTCTCTCTCTCTTTCTCTCGCTTTTTCTTTCTCTCTTCCCCTCTTTCTCTCTCTCTTTCTCTCGCTTTTTCTTTCTCTCTTCCCCTCTTTCTCTCTCTCTTTCTCTCGCTTTTTCTTTCTCTCTTCCCCTCTTTCTCTCTCTCTTTCTCTCGCTTTTTCTTTCTCTCTTCCCCTCTTTCTCTCTCTCTTTCTCTCGCTTTTTCTTTCTCTCTTCCCCTCTTTCTCTCTCTCTTTCTCTCGCTTTTTCTTTCTCTCTTCCCCTCTTTCTCTCTTTCTTTCTTTCTCTCTTCCCCTCTTTCTTTCTTTCTTTCTTTCTTTCTTTCTCTCTTCCCCTCTTCCCCTCTTCCCCTCTTCCCCTCTTTCTTTCTTTCTTTCTCTCTTCTCCTCTTCCCCTCTTCCCCTCTTTCTTTCTTTCTCTCTTCCCCTCTTCCCCTCTTTCTCTCTTTCTTTCTTTCTTTCTTTCTTTCTTTCTTTCTTTCTTTCTTTCTTTCTTTCTTTCTTTCTTTCTCTTTCTTTCTTTCTCTTTCTTTCTTTCTTTCTTTCTTTCTTTCTTTCTTTCTTTCTTTCTCTTTCTTTCTCTCTCTTTCTTTCTTTATAATAATAATAATAACAAAAAAATAACAGAAATGTCAAACATTCTGTCCCCATGAGTTCCGAATCTCCACATTTTATTATTTAACAGTCACCCTATTCAGCAATAGCATCTTTAAAATGTAACTGAAGCTATTTATTAGACAGGAAGACTAGAAGTGAAAAATTGAAATAGCGACACAGACAGCAATAAAAAGCTTACAGGGGTTCTTCCCTTATCCTATGAAAAAAAATATTTATAAAAAAAATATATATTTTATTTATTTTTAATTTTTATTTCTGTGTGTGTTACTGGGATTTTTCTAACTTCCTACCTAGTGAAATGAGCCCAGAATGGTGGCAAAAACTCATCAGGGCTGCTAACACTGAAAAATGTTTTGGCTGAAAATATACTTTGTCTTTTGGGGTATTTAGGAAATTAGTACACTGTTCAAGCAAAAATTAGGCCCATTCTTCTGGGCAGATTAGGTTAGTTTAATGATGCTTTTGAAGAGCCACAGATTTTCAAGGGAAATGAGATAAGGGTTTTAACTGTATCAAAGCAGCATATTTGTTTTTTATCTTTGAGCCATGCTTATGTTACTTGGCTTTGCATTTGCAATCGTGCTGTGCAAAGATTATTTAAATCAAATGTCAGGTTTTTTTAGCAAACCAAAACAGTTAATTTTAGCAAAATGTCCCTGCATTTTGCACCATCCATGCTTCTTTCCAATGTAACAAAAAGTTCTAGTTATATTTTTATAGAGTCCCAAGGAAAAATGCTTACATAACCATATTTTACTGTAGGTGTAAAGCTTTTTAACATTTTAGTGTGCCAAATTCCTATACTGGTCATTGTTTCTTAGAGCTCTAGATATACCGGTAAATGACTTATGTATTTAACTTTGGTCTCAGCTACTGAACCCATTGATTCTTTCAAAATGTATTGCTATTCTCTTTATACCTTCTATTATGGGCCTCCTTGTTTGTATGCAGTTTTGAAGGAGGACCATTTTAGGTAGCATCTGGATGACTTTATGCAGCTACCATTATCTTAGAATTAACCAATACTTCTCAGCAAGCAATTAAATAATCTACAATTATTCATTACATAATATGATCATTAAAATTTTACTAGTGAACCCAATCTCAGCACTCCTCTAATTGCCATGCCAATAAAGTGTGAGCTGGAGTTTGGCTTCAATGTGTTAGTGTATCTAAATCTACGAATACATTTAACACTACCCTCCCCCTCAAATTGACAATGCTACTGTCTTCTGCGCCTCCTGTGCTTATTTATCCAGAGTTGTGTCTTACTAATACGGGAGGTGTGTTACTGACCAGATCACCAGGTTAAAACAGAGGGAAAGAAGCCAAAGAAAAGAAAACTGTTTCATCCACCACATCTAATGCTTGGTAAGCTGCAGTATAATACATTTTTGGTTTTGCATTTAATACTGCTTTTATATCCTTGAAAAAGGAAAAATTCATACTGGTGGACACCATTAAAACTGAAATAGTACAGAAACTTTTTTTAACTCACAACACAGCTGATGTCTTCCCCATGTCAATTTAGGAAACACAAAAGTGTGTTAAAATTGAATCTAGCCATAGGAAAGTATCAACAGCTAAGCTCCTTTCATTGATTGAACAAATCCATAAAGTAGATTCCACATACAAAAAATACATTTATACCTCCAGGCAGCATAATTGAGATGATTCAGAAACCAGGTAAATGAAACATTCCTGGGGAAAAAAATCTAAATGCTTTATAAAGTTTGATGAATACGGAAACAAAGCAGGTAAACTTCTAGCTAGATCTGTGAAAGACTGCCAGGTATGTTTTTAGTCACACAACTGTCCTTACCCCAAAGGGCAGAAATCATACAAATTTAAAGATATAGCCAACTGTTTCAGGGACTCTTAAATCTCCAAGAGAAGCAAGCCTACATAAAGTGGATCTAAAGTCCAAGATACACTATATTGCCGAAAGCATTGGGAAGCTTGCCTTTACAGGCACATGAACTGTAATGGCATCCCAGTCTTAGTCCATGAGGTTCAATATTGAGTTGGCCCACCCTTTGCAGCTATAACAGCTTTAACTCTTCTGGGAAAGGCTGTCCACAAGGTTTAGGAGTGTGTCTATGGGAATATTTGACCATTCTTCCAGAAGTGCATTTGTGAGGTCAGACACCGATGTCAGACGAGAAGGACTGTCTGGCAGTCTCCACTCTAATTCTATCCAAAGGTGTTCTATCGGGTTGAGGTCAGGACCTTGCTTTGTGCACTGGTGCGCAGTCATGTTGGAACAGGAAGGGGCCATCCCCAAACTGTTCCCACAAGGTTAGAAGCATACAATTGTCCAAAATGTCTTGGTATGCGGACTTAAGAGTTCCCTTCACTGGAACTAAGGGGCCAAGCCCAACCCCTAAAAAGCAACCCCCTCCAAAGGAACTTGGAAGTGTAGAACCAGTGCGAGTCACATCATGAGGGTAGACTCTCAAAGTGAGGCTAATGCGTTTTGAAGGGGAGCCCTTCTTCATCAGTAAATCACAGTTTACTGAGGTAATGCGCAAGGTTGGTGCGCTCTCTTTTTGCATAACTTTACAACATCCTTCGGATTGCCAGACAGAGAAGTGTGATTCATCACTCCAGAGAACAAATCTCCACTGCTCTAGAGTCCAGTGGCGATGTGCTTTACACTACTGCATCTGACGCTTTGCATTGCACTTGGTGTATTAGGCTTGGATGCAGCTGCTCGGCCATGGAAAGCCATTCCATGAAGTTCTCTATGCATTGTTGTTTTGATAATCTGAAGGCCACATGAAGTTTGGAGGTCTTTAACTATTGACTTCACAGACAATATGTGACTTCTTACTTCTTTGTGGCTGAGTTGCTGTTGTTCCCAGTTGCTTCCACTTTGTTATAATACCACTAACAGTTGACCGTGGAATATTTAGTATAAAGGAAATTTCATGGATGGACTTATTGCACAGATGGCAACCTATCACAGTACCACACTTGAATTCACTGTGCTTCTGACATTATTCTTATTATCAGACCCATTATTTCACAAATGTTTGTAGAAGCAGTCTGCATGCCTAGGTGCTTGATTTTATACACCTATGGCCATACAGGTGATTGGAGCACCTGAATCTAATGATTTGGAGGCGTGTACCAATATAGTGTATTTACCTTAGCTGCAACGGTCTGATGTCAATGAGGTTCCTCGCTGTATCTTTTCCTTTGCATCTTTCAGGTGCCAATCATTGACCATCTTGACTGGCCAGCATAGGATGACATATATCCCATGCATGCGCAGACAGGTATATTGCCAGAATGTATATTGAGCTCTGCATGTGCAGCTGTGAAAGAAAGGCTGTGAGCAGGTAGGTTGGTTTTAATATATTGCAGAACTTTGTATCTCTTCTGCAAAAAGCAGCCTGCTTGCTCACAATTAAAAAAAAACCCAAACAAACAAAAGAAAAACTTAAGTTCATTTTTAAACTCCAAAAAGTGTGACTTCTTAAAGGGATCAAAAGGTCTCCAATCAAGCCACAGACTCCTCTATGAAGATGCTTATTATCAAGGATAAATTATTCATGAATATTAAGTCTATTGGGTAAAGCATAGCTTGAAAGCATCACATTGTATTATTACAAAACATTTCAGCAATTGCTCCAAATATGGTTCTAAAGAACATACATAAATTATCTTTCAAGACAACCCATTCCCAGTCAAGTGAAGTTTGGTGAAAATCAGATAAGTTTGGATACCAAATCCAAATTCCATTGAAATCAATAATGGGAATTGCATCTGTAGAATCATTAATAACCATTTTCTTGACTGTTAGGCTAGGAATTTTCAAACAAATAACATGTAGAGCTGGACACTGACCTGGTGGACAAAACAACTTTAAAAAAAAAAATTTGTCCAGGAGCAGGGATTCAAGTGAAGCATAAAAATATGTCTGGTGGGGAAGAGACACATCTGTAGGATGTATACAAGCTACCATAGGAACACTGACATTTACAGAGAAAAAATGCTGTTTAAATGCAGGTAAATTATATTTCCTAATTAACCTGTTTTCATTGTAATTTATCAGTAATTTAAACTAGTTTTTTTTTCTTTATAAATGTCAGTTTTGCTGTAGGACATCCTGGTATCTGGCATGAATTATAAGGGGGAACCCCATTCAAAAAAACAAATGAATTGCATGGACTGCCCCCAACATTCACACCGAACTCTTATTCTGAGCATGCAGCCTGGCTGGCCAGGAAAAGAGGGAATGAGTGTTCAGACTTCAATTTTAAACCATAGCAAACCATAGGCTCAAACTATTGTGGGGCCCTTGGTTGTGGGAATCTGTGGGCTGGGTGCTTATTTGAAATTTAAAAGCCACCATTAAAACAAGGTGAAACCCAACTAAAATAATTACACTTTTTTTTTATAAAAATCAATGTTCCACAATGTAAATCCATTATCAATCACATCATCCAGTGACGAAGATCCTCATCACTCATGATCAACAATGCCCATTGAGAAAAAACAGACGACCCAGACGTGATGATGCCCACTTATCGAATGAGAACTCCTTAAACTGTCTTCTGCATTACAAAGGAAGAGGTGGGGATAGAAGTGACATAATTGCCCAAATATAGGATATCCAGTTATGCTAAAAAAAAGGAGCTATGTGATATCAGTGGTTGCTTAGGACACAGCAAGCGACTGCACTCACCACGTCATTAGCAACCATTGAAAGCAGGAAGCTGTCATGTTCATCCATGTTGACTGCCCTAAATGTTCAACATGCTGACAAATGTCCAGGCAGCAAATGTTTGGTCCACACTTACTGCAGAATAAAAGAATACAGTAGTATTATGTTATAGCAATGTATCAATAAAAAAGTTGAGCTGTTCTATGTTGTTTTTTTGGCAACCGTGACACAAAGGAAAACAGTAAACATTTTCAGGGGGTTATTATATATAATATGTAACATATTGTAGAATGAAAATGGTTGCACCTTAAAATGAATAGGTATCTGAAAAGCAAAAGTTAACATATAGCTACGCATACACATTTGGACTAATGTACTAAAGGAACTGAGAATCTTCACTCAAAAAATTCTGCAATTGTGTAAAATGCATCTGTACATACTGTAACTGGATATTCAAGGGAAAGGGAAACTGGCTTTTCACATGATTAGGTAATTGAAGCAAATAACACACATTTTTGCAAACAAAAAAAAATCTAATTTGTATAATTTTAGACATGGTTATTAACATTACCAAGTTCTGGCTTTCAATTATTAGACTATAGATAATGATTAATAAAATGTATCCACTGTTTTGATGGAAGTCTTATGTTATGGTTTCAAATTCAGTTGCTCCCCTCCTAATAAATAATTTTATTTGACTAAATTTCTTTGTATGTGTAGAACACAACTTTGGCCACCTGTTCGCCTACTAGGCAACATTTAACATTTAATTTGTAATAAAAGCATGCTGTATCTCTAGGCACTGCAATCTGTTTTGTATTTTCACTACGGCTGCTCTCTTATGGGTAACCTGTTTTGTTTCCTTTCTTTTTTTATAAATAAAATTCATTTTTGTTAGGAACAATTAGAAAGTAAGCCTTTGCTTGCAGTTACATTATTACTGCATGTCTCTTCATGTTTCTGACTACTTCTCTTTGAGGTTCATGTATCAAAAGTTTTTGAAAGCTGCCAATAGCAACCAGAATCCATCTGTTATTAAGTGCAAATTAGAAAAAAGAAAGGAAACATATGAGTATGAGTGTCCATTGTCTCAGAAATCCAAAGCGATGAAAATAATTATATAAATCCCACTTGAAATCAATTCTTTATAGTGTTGTAATCCTCAAAACAGCTTCCCTTAAGATTAAGTCCCAGATGTGATGAAACACGTCAGGGGAAGTGACGTTGGACGCACAGAGCAGGAACCGGAAGTGATACTGTGGCCATCTTGGATTCTGGAGCCGCAGTGTGTGTCCACCTGGAAGCTGCCTGGTAATCCCAAGCTATTTGGGGTTTCTTCTAATGCGCTATTTCTTGTTTATACATGTAAGCAGGTTTATTAAAGTTTATTCTTCTGTGATATACGGAATTACACTATCATCTTTTTATATACATCTTGCTTGGAGCCTGGATACTGGGGAATGGGCTTACGGTACCATGAGGGGATGATATTGTAACTATAACTTCAGGAGTGGAGGCAAGGAGACTGAGCGGTTTGCTGATTCCTTCATATGATATCCCACAGCGGTTTTTCTCTTATCTTTGGTAAGGGTATATATGCCTTATGTAGTAGAAGTGATACACCATTGGAGTTGTTTGGCACATCACTAGTTTGTCACAAGTGTTGTTGTGTTTTTTTCTTTTCACATTTTTGCACTATTTTTTGCGTTTGCACGCATGGAGTTTCTTTTTTTTTTTTCAGAGTTATTAAGTTAATGCAACTTGTTGAGTTTTTTTTATTTTTGAGGTTTTTCGTGGAAGCTGTTTTGAGGATTACAACACTATAAAGAATTGATTTCAAGTGGGATTTATATAATTATTTTCATCACTTTGAATTGTTGAGACACTGGGCACTTATTTAATTAGAAGTTTGTGAGACTATATGTTTTTGGACACTTATTACTTTGAGGGTATATATTGATGTTTTTGGGTAGGAGGTTTTGCACCAGTGGGTGGGTTTGATGATTCTTTTAGGAATTCTTCATGATTAGTGCTTTCAAGGGTTGAAAAATTATTTCTATCTAGAATCGTGTAGTTTATTGGGTTGTTTTGAGGAGTTACCGTATTTACATTTATATGAGTATGAGACATATGACATTCCTCCAGACAACGCAGTGGGGGTTATTTACTAAAACTGGAGAGTGCAACATCTGGTGCAGTTGTGCATAGTAACTAAGCAGCTTACAGGTTATTTTGCCAAAGCTTAATTGAAAAAGCTGAAGTTAAAAGCTGATTGGCTACCATGCACAGCTGCACCAGATTCTGAGTGCACCAAATTTAGTAAATCTCCCCTAGTGTCTTTTTGTGTAATGTCTGATGTATAAGGATTGGGTCTTTTTTTTTTCCTCCTTCTCCATGTGACTTTGTAATGTCTGATGTATAAGGATTGGGTCCTTTCTTTTCCCCTCCTTCTCCATGTGACTTTGTTTTTTTGCTATTTGGCTCAGTGCGAAGATGAGTCATATCTTAGAGGCAATCTAAAATAACAAGTGATTCAGAGATACCATTGAATGGCAAACAATTTACTAAGAATGATGGGAAGTGAGTGATCTGTTTTTCCTTGCTGCGATCTTCTCCCAACCTGCTCAATGAACAGGTGAAGGATGAAAGATTTGATCTCTTTTCCCATAGAAAGAAAAACAAATGATGAGCAGTCATGCAGAAATTTCCCAACATGTCGCAAAATCTCAGCGAGTGATAATGAGAATCTTTTTATTTCAGGAATAATTGTTACTGTCCCCTAGTTAGCCCCAGCACAGAGTGACCACTGAAAGTGTTGCTCAAGTCTATCTCATCTGTTAACAAGGAATGGGATTTGTAAATAATAAATTACAATGTATAGTTAAATAAATATTCCAGGTCAAGTTACTGTATCTAGGAATTAGGAATTCTAATATGCAAATAACCAATTAAACCAATTAAAGCAGCTCTTACAGTGGTTGCAAAGGTTCAAGGGTTTTTACCTTCATGAATTCTATGCAGAAGGTAAAAAATAATCTCTGTGAAGCAGCACCTCCCACCTAATACTCACCTAAGCCCCCTCTCAATCCAACAATGTGCACTGGAGTCTTGGCTATCCTGGGACTCCCTCTCTTCATTGGCTCCCACTGCTGTCAATCACAGCCAGTGAGCAAATGAGTAGAGAGGGTGGGTGGTCGAGCCACGGCTCCATGTGTGAATGAACACATGGAGCAGCGGGTGCCCCCATAGCAAGCTGCTTGAAGTGGGGGCACCTGACAGGAAGGAGGGGCCAGGAGAGCCTGCAGGGGACCAGAGAAGAGGAGGATCTGGGCTGTTCTCAGCAAAATCACTGCACACAGCAGGTAAGTATAGACATGTTTGTTATTTTTCAATAAAAAAAATGTAAGCCTTTAGTATTGTTTTAAAGCTCAACTTTGGGCTCCTGAAAAGTGTCCTAATACGTAGTTATTTCTATTAATTAAATCAATTATTAAAAAAAATGTTTCTTAGGCTTGCCAAATCATTCACAAGGTCTACTAGCTATCATGTTTTACTGGCGTTTCCAGTTTAAATGGCATTGTTATTATTCATTAGAAAAAGAAGAAAAATATTTAGGTGACCTCTCAATAGAGTTCAAAATGACTACTATGATTATACCAAAAGCATAACAGTCCAAAGTATTTTACTACACTGTAGTACTTTGGAGAAAGCCGAAGAAATTTAGGTTAACTAAAAAAAAAATTTTTGTTGTACACTGTCAGCATTATTGGCAATTAGTGCAGTTTATTAAAGTGCAGCTTTAAAAAGTATCTGCTTGTGATGTTTCCTAAATAATCACACAAAACTTGAAAACAAAATGTTTTACATTCAATTTTTTTTATACTAAGGGTAAAGTGGATGGGTGATCTGAGCTTCTTTCCCGTCCCTAGTTTTTGTCAATGATTGCTTTATCAAACACTTCAGTATTCCTCTGTGGCAACACTTCATATGGGGAAAATGCTTTCATGATGCTGGCTGTTACAGCTGTTTAGATCCACAGTATAGAAACAAAGGACATTAGATAACTCAGTTCTAAAATGACCAAATGTTTTGGGAATAGATATATATGGGGTGGGAGATGCACACAAAAATTATTTCCATGTCATTGTGAAAAAGGTTTTATTGGTACCGCAGCCCTAATTGAAAATGTAGTAAATTAGACTTTAATTCAGAAAAACGAATGGGGTTTTAAAAGTACCAAACCATATGAAACAATGTCAATTATACAATTGGAATAGGAAACTCTTAGACACAGAGGGTTCTGTTCATAAAACATTATCTACCGCTTTAAGATCAGTGGTTAAATAGCTCATAGAGTCTTTCAAAACATTTTTTCCATTCATCAAAAAGCGCTCCTAAAATAAGGTATGCATTGTTCCATTGAAATTTGTATTTATCTCATGAAATCAATAACTATTTTATCGCATGTCATCATGGCCACTGGAATACATACAGTAGAGATTGAAACACCTTAGTTTTTATTGATGTCTGTGCCCCTGTTAGAGAGATTCACTCGCTCTATTTCTACTGTTTCTCCTTATCATTGAAAGTGAAAGGGAAGGAAAATCCCACATTTTGGGTTGACATCAGAACACTAACATCTCCCTAATAGGCCACAGATGGCTAAAAAAAACCCGATGAGGGTTCTAACCCTTCCTTACTCTATCCAACATGAAAAAAAATGTTGCTTTTAGTTATACTTTAACCGCTTCCCGCCCGTCATATAAGGTAATGACAGACACAAGGCAGGTCTCTCGTTCTGGGAGGACATCATATGACGTCCTCCCATTCCAACCGTGCATGCGCTGCTCTGGGAGAGTGCAGCGCGGCGATCGGTGATGCTCTGTGTCCCTAGGACACAGTGGATCACCGATATATAGAAAGAGCCGAAGATGTCGGCTCAGTCATGTGATCAGCTGTGTCCAATCACAGCTGATCACATGTAAATAGGGAAACGCCGGTTATCAGCTCGAGAGGAGAGCCGGTAATCGGCTTTACTCAGAGTGGACATCTACACTGATCATCAGGGCACTGATGGTCAGTGTGCCCTGATGATCAGTGTAGCCCCAGCAGTGCCACCTCTCAGTGTCCATCAGTGCCAGCTGTCAGTGCTCATCAATGCCACCTGCCAGTGCCCATCAGTGCCACATCAATGCCACATATCAGTGCCTACCAGTGCATATCAATGCCACATATCAGTGCCCATCTGAGCTGCCTTTCAGTGTTACCTATCAGTGCCAGTCAGTGCCACCTATCAATGCAAGTCAGTGCTACCTATCAGTGCTGCCAATCAGTGCCAGTCAGTGCCGCCTATTAGTGCACATCAGTGCTGGCTATCAGTGCACATCAGTGCTGCCTATCAGTGCCCGTCAGTGCTGCCTAACAGTGCCAGTCAGTACCATCTAACAGTGCCAGTCAGTGCCACATATCAGTGCCAGTCAGTGCCGCCTATCAGTGCTACCTCATCAGTGCCACCTACCAGTGCCATATATGAGTGCTGCCTTTCAGTGCTCATCAGTGATGCCTGTCAATGCCCATCCGTGCCACCTACCAGTGCCTCCTCATCAGTGCCACCTATCAGTGTCCATCAGTGCAGCCTATCAGTGCCCATCACTGCAGCCTAATTAGCGCACATCAGTGAAGGAGAGAAATCACTTATTTTAAAAATTTTATAACAACAACTAAGAAAAAACTTCTTTTTTTTTTTCAAAATTTTCAGTTGTTTTTGGTTTGTTTAGCAAAAAATAAAAAACCCAGAGGTGATTAAATACCACCAAAAGAAATCTCTATCTGTCTCAAAAAAATGATAAAAATTTTATATGGGTACAGTGTTGCATGACCACGCAATTGTCATTCAAAGTGCGACAGCGCTGAAAGCTGAAAATTGGCCTGGGCAGGAAGGGGGTATAAGTACCCTGTAGGTGAGTGGTTAAAGTCATTTTTGCTATGATATTTGGCAAATTCATTGCTATATCTATACCTGTTTTGTCTTGCTAGACAATGGCCATTGTCAGAGATTTACTAAAACTGTAGCACAGAGAATCTGGTGCAGCTATTTATAGTAACCAATCAGCTTCTAAATTCAGCTAGTTTAATGAAGCTTTGACAATAACACCTAGTAGTTGATTGGTTACTAGGCACAGCTGCACCAGATTCTCTGCGCTACAGTTTTGGGAAATGTTCCCCATTGTCATTCTCTGATGTTCTTCAAAGTCTCACTCTGGTATCCATTTGCCAAACCTTCAAACTGACAACACCCTTTCCCTAACAGCTCATGTGCCCAAACTAAAAAAAGCCTATGAAAAAGGTACCAGGGGCATCTCATGGGGCCCCCTACTGACCCCGGGCCCTCAGGCAGTGCCCAAGTTTCCAAATGGTCAGTCCGCCCCTGCCTGGGCCACTACTTATTTAACAGACTTATTTATTTATTTATTTCCTTTAGTGAATTGACTTTAACACTGGTTTATGCAGTATTTACCGATTGTTTTTGTTCTTTGAGGTAAATACCACATACAGTATTTGGAAAAATGTGTCAGGCCACCCAAACACTGCATGGGATATGCTTGGTGAATGGAACCCACAGACAGCCGTTGAGGAGATGGTGTGAATAGCCATAGTGTACTGTTGATGGTAAAGCTATGCAATAGCTAGACTACATACTTATGCAGATTAAAACTTCACAAGACCAAGAGAACCATTCTGGAATTGCCAAAAATGTTTATCACTACCCAGGTTGGGCTTTGCGTCCACTATTGCAGTCTCAATATGCTAGCACGTAATTTTCCAGGCAGCTATTATGACATTGAATGTTCCAACAGTCTGCATTGTAGTGAACACAGGCAAGTGCAATAGCACTACACTTATGTATGCACCCTCAACATTTCAGCCCAAGAATACTACTTTGCGTATTTTATTGAGTTTGGAATTATTACTACAATGGCAGCCCTGGTTTAACTATCAAAGCCTAAGGCTTCATGTACACGAGCAGCTCCTAAACTCAAGCTTAGGAGCTTTTGGCATTTTTTGTACATATACACATAGTCTTTTAGCAGAGTTTAGGAGCTGCCGTGTTTAAGTGAGATTAAACCTCCCTTTCCTGAAAATGGAAGAATCACTTTCAGGATAGGAACATTTTACTGCCGACCAAGGAAAAATGCACAATGCGCCAAAACCGCTGCAAAATGCGGCAACCGCGGTACCGCGTTTTTGCCAGGATTTGCATTTACTCAGATGGCGGTCAGGGTAGGCTCATGTTCTGCAGCTAAATATTTTCTTTATGTTTTGCATAGCACGGAGAGGTAAACTTTTTCCAGATTTTTGTTGTTGACTATTTTCCATTTGAGGAGATTTCCTCTCACATCCTGTTCTAGTGAGAGGTGGGTAGTGGGACATAAAGTTACAGGAAATCATTCCAATGGGATCAGGAATAACACATTTTCCAGTACAGTAGAAAAAAAGGTGTAAATACTATAAAATTAAGGACATACACAAGTACTGAAAATGTGAATTTCTTCCTGTTGACGTTGTATGTAAATATTTTGCTTGTATTGCATGCTGCAAATTAGTGTTGAAAAAATTCTAGTTACATAAACAGTTCAAATTTATTATAGTTGTGGGGCCTGGTCAGGGGGATGCCATAGAAGAAAAGTGTTTTTTCTTTATTTCTTATATCTTTTTCAACACTTATTGAGTCTAATGTCTTGCTAGGTAAGCAATGGAAGGGGTAAGAGGACATCATTGTTGGGTCATGCTGATCTTAATCTGAACCTGTATAATGACAATGCATCTTTTAGCTTTGCTGCACAGTTACTGCTGCATTGTTACTTCACAGTACATTGTAAATTTAGAAATCACTAGCATTCACCACTGATCACAAATAGAATAATCGTATACGTTTTTACAGTGTTTATCATTTTACTTCATGATTATGTTATATTATCTAATAATTAGTTATTCATCTTCCAAACCTCAAAGAATTGCTTTAGCTACAGAACACAATAGACACCTCATAGAGCATCACTAGTCCATAGCTAGCTGTAGTTTAACCAGTTCCTGCCTGGCCTATAGTCAAATGACTGCCAGGTGGGACATTCACCTTTCCTGGGAGACGTCATATGACATCCTCCCGGAACACACCTCACGCACGCCCCATGGGTAGTGCTACGGCATGATCTGTCCCCCATTGTGTCCACCAGACACAGCAGATGACTGATCAGTGTACCAGCCACTGCTGATACAATGCGATCACTGTGACCAATCACACCAGATGACATGAAACTGCACACAATGGATGGCATTCATTCATGCCGTCTATTGTGTACTATTGTGTTATGCAGGCCATAGATGGGTCGAAAATCGGCCGATTTTTCGGCCGAAAATAAAATCAGCCGATTTTTGGATCGTTAGTGGGTTAATTGTTCGGCCGTTTTTCGGTATTTTGGCAGATTTTTTTTATCGGTAAAGTTGGGAATAAATCGGCCGATTTTGCCGCTCGGCCAATTTTCGCGGCAATGATGGGCAAATCGGCCTATTTTTTACCGATAAAAAAATCTGCGCATGAGCAGTGACCTGCAAGAGGAAGACAAAAAGAAGAAGAAAAAGAAGAAGAGGATGAAGAAGCAGAAGAGGAAGAGGATGAAGAAGAGGAGGAAGAAGAAGAGGATGAAGAAGAAGAAGAGGATGAAGAAGAAGAGGATGAAAAAGAGAAGAAGAAGAGGAAGAAGAAGAAGAGGATGAAGAAGAAGAAGAGGATGAAGAAGAGGATGATGAAGAAGAAGAGGATGAAGAAGAAGAAGAGGATGAAAAAGAAGAAGAGGAAGAAGAAGAAGAGGAAGAAGAAGAGGAGGAAGAAGAAGAGGATGAAGAAGAAGAAGAGTATGAAGAAGAGGATGAAGAAGAGGAAGAAGAAGAAGAGGATGAACAAGAAGAGGATGAAGAAGAGGATGAAGAAGAAGATGAAGAAGAGGATAAAGAAGAGGATGAAGAAGAGTAAGAATAAGAAGAGGATGAAGAAGAGGAAGAAGAAGAAGAGGATGAAGAAGAGGATGAAGAAGAAGAGGATGAAGAAGAGGACGAAGAAGAGGATGAAGAAGAAGAGGATGAAGAAGAAGAGGATGATGATGAAGAAGAAGAGGATGATGAAGAAGAAGAAGAGGATGAAGAAGAAGAAGAGGATGAAGAAGAGGAAGAGAAGAAGAAGAGGATGAAGAAGAGGAAGAGAAGAAGAAGAAGAGGATGAAGAAGAAGAGGAAGAGGAAGAAGAAGAAGAAGAAGAAGAAGAAGAAGAGGATGAAGAAGAAGAAGAGGATGAAGAAGAGGATGATGAAGAAGAAGAGGATGATGAAGAAGAAGAAGAGGATGAAGAAGAGGAAGAAGAAGAAGAAGAGGATGAAGAAGAGGAAGAAGAAGAAGAAGAGGATGAAGAAGAAGAAGAGGACGAAGAAGAAGAGGATGAAGAAGAGGATGAAGAAGAAGAGGAAGAAGAGGATGATGAAGAAGAAGAGGATGAAGAAGAGGATGAAAAAGAAGAGAAATTCCAGTCCGGAAAAAAGTGTCCCTGCAGAGAGCCCCAATATTTCTTTGACAGTTCCTTGACATTTATAGCGGTTGCAACAATGTATCTATTTGTTTCCGAATAAAAACATCTGTATCCTAAATGGATACAAATAGATACATTGTTGCAACCGCTATAAATGTCAAGGAACTGTCAAAGAAATAGCGGAGCTCTCTGCAGGGACACTTTTTGCTGGCTGTAGACAGGATGAAAATTGGCTGATTTTTTTTTTACCATTGCTGGTAAACGACTTGAACGACTGATTTTTCATTTTTTTAAAAGAAAAATCGTCCGATTTTCGACCCATCTATGGCCCGCATTACTTGCTGTGATTGATCAGTGACCACATTTCACAGACAGGGCCAATAACAGCCCATCTGTACCATGTGATTAGCTGTGGTTAGTCACAGCTAACCACAATAGTGCGCACTGATTGAATCAATTTTATTCATTAAAAATGGTTACTTATACCAGTGAAGTTCACTGGTATAAGCAATCATAATGAGTAAAAAAATCCTGATCACTCCACCAAAGTAGTGCAATGTTATTATGGTAACAATATATTGTTCTAGTCACAGGGTCACAGTGTGAAAACAAATTTGAAAAATAGAAAATAAATGTAATAATAAAGGATTTTTTTTTAAAGTGAAAATAAATTATTGAAAAAATGTGTTTTGGGTTTTTTTAGATACTGTCATCTGAAAAATTGAAAAATAGAAAATAAATGTAATAATAAAGGATTTTTTTTTAAAGTGAAAATAAATTATTGATAAAATGTTTTTGGGGTTTTTTTAGATACTGTCATCTGTCAGAGTCCCTGGTCATTGCCAAACCAGTTATGTGATGACACTGTACTGCACTGGTGACAGTATGTAAAAAAAATTAGAAAAATCCCCAATTTTTAAAATGTCATAATTTTCCAAGAAATTGTGACAAAAAATTTACAGCTTCAAAAAACTTAACATGCCTCTTGCTAAATAGCTTGAACTGTCTACTTACCAAAAAGGGCTCATTTGGGGGGTATCGTCCTGGTGTTTTCGGGTCTTAAGAAATGAGAGGCTGTCAGTACATCAGGATTGATCAATCAGTACTCTATAGCTTTCCTACAGACTAAATGATATACGATGATTTGGGTTATTTTCACAAAAAAAAATTTACCGCAATACAGTTTGGCCTAAATTTATGAAGACAGATTATTTGCTAAATTTTAAACAGAAACAGAGAAACAAATTTTTTTCTAAATTTCTGGTCATTTTTCATTTATCTAGCAAAAAATAAAAACACCCAGTAGTGATTAAATACAACTAAAAGAAAGTTCTATTTGTGGGAAAAAAATGATACACATCTAATATGGGTACAGTGTTACATGACAATACAATTGACCTGTGTGAGAGCGCCGAAAGCTGAAAATTGACCTGGGCAGGAAGGAAGTAAAAGTGCCCGGTATTGAAGAGTTTAAAAAGTCACTGTCACCTTACCCATGCTGGAAAAGTGGCAGTGACATTACTTACTTATTGTGATTGGGTCAGTCTCCAGGCCGTGTGACAGCGCCTCAATGCTTGAACCTAGAGATAGGCTGCTAGAGCTGAGCACTGTGTCACAGAAGAGGCGGTCACACATTCCTCCATACCCAAAAAAGCCAGTTATTGTGTCAGTCAGTATTGTGATAGCTTCAAAAGCAAAAGGGGTGGCATGGTATTGTTGGCAAGATAAGTATAAGATGGTGAGGATGGTTTTTGCAAAGATGCTACTATTGACACTTCTATCACCGCTCATTTGCTGTCCTCTTCATATATCAATTTAATATCTCAGTCATGTTTCTGATTAGCATATTGTATAATTGATGGACAGATACTGGACTTTATGAAACATAATATCTGTAAATCATGTCTAATCTCAACTAGACCACAGATGACCAAATTGCTGATCAGTGCATACAGTATATTGTGGGTATTTTTATAAAGTTGAATTTAAAGAGTTTTGATCAATCAGGTGTTTGAAAACATCTGCCACTACTTTCTTCAGAGCTTTTATAGTCCTATAAAGATACCTTTAAATTTTCTGTAATTTAAAAGACCCACACAGACACCCATTATCAGATGCATTATAGGTACCCAACCTGATAATGCTTACAATGCTGTTCTGTCATGGAAACTGACCTCAGTTTCTTTGGTTGACCATCAAAAATATTCCTTTCACAAATTCTAACTGCAATATTCAGCGGACATGTTTTACTTTTATTAAAACAAGACAGAAATATTCTGTGGATTAGAAGCAAGACATTATTATGACAGTTGTACCCATTTTATGTGGAAATTACAAGAACACTGGCATAGTATTCTCATTCCTCTGCAAAATTTCTGCTGATGGTAGTGATTTCTGACTCACTTTACTCTGCCAAAACTGAGCTCACTTAGTAATTCCCAGGGACACTATGTAGAGAAAGATACCACTGCCTTGAAATGAAAATAAGGGAGAATTACTTTTTTCACAGATACAGTGGAATTGGACTCCCTTCATCTTAAAGCAAGACAGATAAATTTGTGCCCATAATAACAGAAGAAATTGTGCAATATTCACCACTGCAACATGCGCTTACATGTGTACATTTGGTTATTTATTGTAAGAAAAATTATTGCAGAGGGCTCACTTTTGCGATAAACCCTGTTCTTTGTTATAGAAAAGAAGACATTTCAGAATTTAGTTTAGTGTGTCTAATTCCTAATGTTTTCTGGTCATCATTCTTGTGTATATATGGAAATGGGTAGCTAACAAACTACCTATAATTACTAGGAAAAAATTCTCCCTGGGCAGTGTCCACAATTAATGTTCACTTAACCAGCCCTGAACTGAATGCAGGTATAATCACTACTAGAGATTCTTTAGAGTTCTTTCACAATTCATTGTTCCCACTTTGTTAATAACCTACAGCCCTCTAAAAATTACTGTTATCAGAAAACAACTCATAGATATATAAGAAAGTATAAAAGAAAGAAGCCTAACCAATAAATTAGCCAGTACAATGTGCAGGTACTATACAACAATGCAGGGCATGTACTGTAGTCCCATGCAGAAGTTCTTTTAGTGCACATATAAAGCCATAGAAAGTTCTTTTTCTGACTTCTTCATTAGCACAGATCCCAGCAAGTGATGGGAAGTATTTTTAGGAATTCCACAGCCACTGGGCACAAAGAAACAGCAGCACCGATTATCTACTGAGCTGATTATGTAGCATTAAGACAGAGAATATACTAACTATTGTTTTCTGGTGCCCACAAGTATTTTCCATTAAGCACTAATGTAATTTTGCACTGCACACTGGTAAATCATACGGTGCAGATCACAGTGGTATAGATCGCTTACTGTCTGCAAGTAACTGCCAGCTGTGCAGTTTATCCTGAACAAGTAGAAAAGTTGGACACTCATGGCTTACTTCAAGACTGTTTCTGAAGACTTTTTTGAAAGGCTTTGAATACTTTTAACCTTCAAATGTTTTGCTTAAATCCATTCTTATGCATTGAGAAAGCCCGAGGATCCAGTCAAAAAAGACATGATGTTAATAACAGCACAGTATTTGAGAACAAACCACCTAGATGAAAGATTGGCCCTGTATGAATTTTGGTGCTGGGTCTTGCCTTATGTAGCTTTGATTCTGTCACACTAAAATGCTGCACTTTCATGTGTTATCTAGTATTGTTTTTTCTGTTCTTATTTTTTAATAGTTTTAGAATAATTGTATTGACCTTTTAAGACATTTGTTTAGTGAAGATGTTTTACACTGATTATTATAATTTACAGATTAACTGAGAGTTAAACATGCTAGGAAGTGAAAGGCAGAGGTATGAATAACAGTCATGACTTCCTCATCACACTTTTTCAAAAGTGCTAAACATGAAATAGATTGATAAAGCCAAATTGTGTTACAATGAAAATTCAGTTTTACTTCCTTTGGAGCATTTCTTTCCTGTATAATGTATGTGAACATCTTCAAATAATTGGTTTTCTGTTGTAATTTACCATAAAATGTTATCTGATCCAATGTGCAATGTGTTAATAACACCCAAACAATGTCCTTATTGAACACACACATTAAACATTCATATTTCTGGATGAAAAAGCAAGTGAACCTCCTTTGGCAGCAATGACATCAAGCAAGCCTTTCAGTAGCTCTGGATCAGACCTGCACAACATTCAGGAGGAATCTTTGACCATACCTCTTTGTAAAACTGCTTCAGCTCAGACACATTTGTAGTCTAGTGTGAACAGACACATGTCTAGTGTGAACTACTCTCTTGAGGTCATTTCACAGACTCTCTATGGGGTTAAGGCCTGGGCTCTGACTGGGTTACTCCAAAAGGTGCATTTTCTTTTTCTGAAACCAGTCTATAGTGGATTTGCTTGGATGCTTAGAGGCATTGTTCTGCTGCATCACCTAACATCTGCTAAACTTCAGCTGGTGGACAGCCTCCCTTACATTATCTTGTAGGATATTTTGGTAAACTTGGGAATTCATTTTCTCCTTGATGATGGCAAGTGGTCAGTGAAGCAAGCCCAAATCATGATGTTCTTTCCAACATGCTTGGGTGGAGAGAACATCATGATGATGGGATAAAGTTTTGATTTTGGCAAGCTGCACCCTTTTCTTGTTCCATACTGTACATATTGCCGCGTATTCTTCCTGTACATTCAACTTTTGTTTCATCAGTTCACAAAACATTTTTCCAGTAGCGCTGAGGTTTTCCAAGGAGCTCTTTAGCAAATTTCAAGAGTGTAGCAATGTTCTTTTTTGGGAGAACAGCAGCTGTGGTGTGCTTCCATGTACACCCTGCCTGTTCAAAGACTTATATATAATAGACTCATGAACCGTGATGTTTGCCCTTTCCAGTGATGTCTTCAAGCCTTTAGCGGTTACTCGTTGGGTTCTTCTTTGCCTCACTGAGGATTCTGAGTTGTGCCTTGGGAGTCATCTTGGCTGGGTGCTCACTTCTAGGAAGAGTAGCCACAATACCAAAGCATCTCCATTTACAGACACTTTGTATAACTTGGATGGATGCCTAAACACTTTGGGATTGCTTTTTTATCCCTTTCCAGCCTTATGCAGATCAACTACTCTTGATTGTATGTCTTCAGGGCTCTCCTTTTCGTGATGCCTGGTTCACATGGTTTACATGGATGATCAGATGATGCTTTTTATGAACAGCAAGTTTGAGAGCCTTTTATCAATCAAAATAGCTCTAAACCACACCTATAAACAAATTTCATTAACTAGATTCTAGGTGTGCAAACTACTGACTTCAATTAGCTTTTGATGAATTAGACTATGGGATCACTTACTATTTTCTCCAGCACTGTGAATGTATAATAAATGCATTCAATAAAGCCATGGAAAATTAAGAATTATCTGTGTGTTATCAGCTTAAGCACATTAGGTCTGTCTATTCTTATGTCTTAGATGAGGAACAGATTAGATTTTATGGGAAAGTACTTCAGAATAGCAGTTTATGCCAAGGGTTTCACATACTTTTTTCCAAGGGGTTCACATACTTTTTCATATATATATATATAATTTATTTCACATCTGCAGAAAGCTAGGTGTAATTATCCTACCTGTCAATGATTGCACACATATCAATACTGATGTTTGCAAAGCTCCCTTGCTTTCCACGCTCTATGGCATGAAGGTCAACCAACTGGTTATCCACGTGAATGAGCTGCATGCACCCTTGAAAGAAGTTCTCATACAAAGGGCGATCAGTATTGTTCGTCTTGGAATAGAAACCTAAAGAGAAACAAATAAAAAAAATTAAAGATATACTCTATAAATATAATTTTAGTTGTGTTATATAGTTAAATCGACAACAATATAGTCGTGTAAACAATTACTATTTGATTTGCAACATTCTGTACATCCTTATTCAAAAGTATAACATTGTATTCAAAGCCAGAGTAAGGTAAAGAATATGCTCTGTTTTTTAAGCTATATATTTATGCCTTTTAACGATAATTACTGACAACAAATGGTTAAATTTTCCCTGCAAAAAAGTGGTAAGTGTACTCAGTATAGCTAGAAATATTAATCAAACACCAGAAAGGTCAAGAACATAAAAACAGAAAAATATTATCGATGATATTATATTATATATAACATGTGTAAACAAACCAAACCAGCATTTTACCAATATTTGTTCAAGGTTCTAAAATATGTAAGCTCTTACGAGCAGGGCCCTCTGTTTCCACTTGTACCAAATTGTATTGTAACTTTAATGTCTATCTTCATTTTGTAAAGCGCTGCACAAACTGTTGGCACTATATAAATCCTGTATAATATAATAATGTATTTCTTCAAGGTTTGCCTAATGTAAAAGGTATTGCATTGTATGCTTTGCATATGATATACTTCATTAAATGTTTACATTTCTTAATATGTCTAGTAGGCTAGTAAACAGTTTGGTCAGCCAAAAATGTACTTTCTTTCTGATAGTCTTAGGCATTTGTTGACTGGCACTGGCCTTGTGGCAAATGAAGCTTGCTTTTGACATCAGTTTTGGACACTTCTGAGATATTTCACAGTTTATTGACAGTTGCATTTGACCTGCAATTGACATACTTATGACCTGCTTCAAGTTGCTTAAGCATTTCTATGTATTTGTATAGGGATAGAAGCGGTTCTGTAAGCAAAAAATTCATTCATACAAGCCTTTATACATGTCACACTTTTATGCCTGAATATGGCATGTAAGTTCATTGTTCATGGGTAATTACAGCTGCTATACCACACACATGAGCGTTAGGGGCATAGCCCATGTAGGGACTTAATTCACTAAACAAATGTTCAGTTTTCAAAGCGTATGTTCATTTTGAAACTGTGTTCTCTATGAATATCCAATCATGTATAAGAAAACAAACAAATAATTGGTTGATAAAATTGAACATCAGCTTACATTATTTATTAAAGTGGAACTTCACTCACATTAAGTATTTTTGTTCCTTATGGTGTTATCATTAGTAAATATTTAGTTAAGTCTATCCTATTTACTTGTTTTAAACTTTTTTTTTTTTTTTTTTACATTTCTTCAGTTACTTCCAGGTTTCCAAGCCTAGGCAAATTATGTTATACATGCCAGGAGTCATTAGGAGGGTTTTCTCAGCTAAGCAAACCCTCCTACATGCATACCTTGACAGCACTATATAAGTACCTGAAAAAAATAAAAAATACCTGAACTAAGGGCAGATGGATTCCAGGAAGTAAATGCTACATGAATCATCTACCTTTACTCAAGATGTCCATGGCCAGAAATTCTAGGGGCTGATTTTCAAATGGATTTCTCAGCACAATAAAGCATGGACACATGGATGGATTGGTGAGATTGCATTAAAAATTAAACATGAATTAGTAGTGTTTTGGTTGCTGGTGCTCAGATGCAGTGTAGTTCTGCTATAATCTAAATGAACATTCACTTCGTCAAGTGAACAGCCTCTGCTCCTTTAACAGATCAGCCCTCATAATGTTCTTGTTTATATTTTAAAAGTCTACTCAATTCATGGGAGCTCTGAATTCAAGGCAATCTACTAATGAAAGCATTCAGGAGAACAAGAACACAGCAAATCACTATGCAGACTAAAACACTTTTTCTGATTTTAAGTGTTGTGAACTTGCTAACCTTTCAATTTCAGTTCATGGTGAGAAGTTATTTTAGAATAGTATTGGGAGCAAGATATCAAAAGACAAGTAGAATTAAAAAAAAATAGTTCACCTTTAGAACATTTTACACGATGCACCATATTTAGGGGGTAACATGTTCCAGCAACCCCTTCCTCCATGACAGCTGATGGGGGTTCCTTTCCCCCACAGTCGCTATCACACACATTTAAATTGGTACTGCTGTTTGGGGCTCCACCTGCACAGTTGCATCATTCATTTACAGGTATCTGTGAATGATCTACAGGTTTCATCTGCCACCATTGCAAAAGGCTTATAGTTCTCAATAGACTATGAGTGTGATGATCATGCCCTTGTAGTCTATGAACACTTCCCCTAGCTTTCTCACTAAAAACCCATATGGAGGTATGGGCAGAAAGTTGTCTGCAGAAGCCTGACATTGCACCAGCGATCCACTGATGATGGGTCCAAATCTTTGCAGGCTCTTCTGGTAAAAAAAAAAATCTACATATATAATTATTTCCTTACAGGTGAACTTAGCCTTTAACCCTTTCACTGCCACCACTTTCTGGCAGCAAAAGGGTTAAATCCACAGGAAATTTTATACCTGTAATTTATAGATACAAGGAGGTTTGGTGTTAGTGGAATATTTCTTGCATCAGGATCCGAGGATCTAAAGTTACACCCTAATAGAAAAAAAAAAAATTGACCATGATTTATGTTTCCTTAAGACCAGTTACACAGTAAACAACCTTGATCTCAAAAATGCTAATTTTGTATTACTTTTATGAAACCAAATTAACCTAAATTACTTAATACACAGTCTGAACTCTGAACGGTAATGAAACACTACCGGGAAGAAATGTACTCTATAATGAGTTTACTGTCACTAACACCCAGCTGTGAGATACTGCCAGTAATTGTCCATTTCCTTTACTGTGTACAAATATGTCAAAGCCACATTGCTTGAATAATCAACAGAAAAGTTAAATGTGAAAATAGCAACTGCTTTGGATCAGTGATCTCCTTCTATCTATCTGGTCTGTTTTATTTACCCAAAATTGCATGCATGTTGCTCACAGTTTTCCTGTTCACAATCAAAGTTGAAAGCAATGTAATGGAGCAGTGTTCCAGAATCCTGACATCTCTGCAAGATTTGCAAGGCAACTTTATGTAGGAAGCCTTAGTTATTGAAGTGTCATTATTCTGAAGAGACACGCTGCTATGTATTCAGGAAATCAATGTGCCTTCTTGATGATTTAGTCTCTGGCCATCTGGCAGGTAACTGGAGTGCAGATAGTTTTTCAGGATAGCTATTTTTCATATCCACAAAGTTAAGCAGCAATAACGGACAGTAGCTCATTGGTAAGGCAACACACCTAGTAAACATTTTAAATATTCAAACATTTGCTTTCTGTTTCTCTTGAATCTGCCAGTAGTCTTTTGCAATATGAAATTAGGTGGTTGGGTTTAGTAATATGGACTTACATTTGAGCCACAAATTTAATAAAAAGGTAGAAATAAACATCGCTGATAAAAAAAAAGACCTTGTAAATTTCGGTCATCCATGAATTGAAATGTATCACTGAAAGGCTTAAATATAAGTCTAAATATGTTATTGTAAAAAAAAAAAAAAAAAAAGAAACAAGCTTCTGCAAATTATAGAGCATAAAATCTATTGGCTGCAAATATAATCCATAGCTCCCAACTATTTATTTTTTTTAAACCAAATCCTTCTGTTCCTCTTTCCTCAGTTGTCCCTCTTTTTTTTTTGGTCTGATGTATAAACCTCTATATAAAAAAAATGTTCAGTTCCGCATCGCCCCATAGCAGAAATACTGCTACATGGTGGCAGGGGTGCGCAAAACATGTATTTGCATTTCCAGGAAGGCGTCGCCAATGGCGGCCTTGGCTGTCGATCGCCTGTTCCCGGCCGATAATTCCTTGCCGGCACCTGGACAGGGGAGAGACCTGTATGTCAACAGATCTCTCCCCTGTCAGCTCTTGCACACTGCTTTGTATGGCTCTGCATATCAGAGCATAGCAGAGCCATACAAAGCAGTGTGCTTACAGTGTAGAGCACACACACAGCACATAGTAAAACAGCACGCAGTTAACCCTTTAATCGCCCAGATGTTAACCCCTTCCTGCCCAGTGTCATTAGTACAGTATCAGTGCTTTTTATTAGCACTGATCACTGTATTGGTGTCAATGGGGATGTCATTGACAGTTAGTCAGTTCCCCCCAGTGTCAGAATGCCCACCGCAGTTCCGCAGTGCCGCTATATGTCACTGATCACTGCCACTGCTAGTAAAAAAAAAAAGAAAAAAATATTCCAGTATATATACCACCATTTGTAAACACTATAACCTTCATGTAAGCCAATTAATTTACACGTACTGGGTTTTTTTTTTAGCAAAGACATGTAGCAGAATACATTTTGGCCTAAATTTATAATGAAATTTTATTTTTAAAATTTTTTTACTGGACGTGTTTAAAAGAAAAAAGTAAAAAATATAGATTTTTGTGCAAAATTGTCGGTCTTTTTTTGTTTATAGCGCAAAAAATAAATCCTCTGGAGGGAAAGTGGCTAAAGGATAAGTTCACTTTTACAAAGCAAATAATAACTGCACAGTTTTTGCAGGTAAAGAAATATGCATTTATTATTATTATTTTTTTTTTTTTGTTAGGGACCAGTAAAGCATTGCATCCACGATCAGCAGATTGTTGGTGTATAGTCATGGTCCTGCAGACTGTCGGTGTATCTGTCTGCTCGTACCTGCCCATCTGCCCTGATATGGGCAGGCAGTTCCACTCTGACAGGAAGCTCAATGACCGCAAGGGACTTGCAGTTTTCCCTTTTACAGAACCCTGTAAATGAATGACGTGGTTGTGTGGGGCTCCGAACACCCATTTGTGACAGCTAGTGAGGGGAGATGATCCCCACTAGCTGTCAAAACGGGGATATGGGAGGGATGTGGGAGAAGGTGCATTTCTAACACGTTACATGTTACACCCTGAATATGGGTGTAACATGTAACATGCTACAAAAGGTGAACTTGTCTTTTAAAATATTTGTAAAGGATATTTTGTTTCCATTTAAAATAAAAAAGATGTTTTAATTACCTGCTCTCTGCAGGTAATCTCTGCTCCTCCTTTCTCCAGGTGCCCTCCCAATATGATGGGTGCTGAGGGGGAACCCATACGGGTACACTCCTGAGCCAGGTTATGTGGGTCCAAAGACACACATAGTGCTGTAAGCTATCAGCCTATGGCTCCCGCTGCTGCCTGTGTCTCCTGTGAGACCAGAAAGAGAAGAAGCGGTGATGCATGGGATGATGCTGGATTGGTAAGAGGAGTCAGGGAAGTGTTTAGGGATTAGGGGGGATACAGTTAGTGAGTGTTTTTCACCCTAATGCATAGACTTTAGAACCACTTTAACTACCGAAAGTGTTAAATTGCACTAAATCTTTAATTTAACCCCTAACTTACGGCAATACAAAGGAAATATAAAGGAAAATGGTGGTAAAAAAACCTGTTATTTTAACCAATCACTTTATTTTCCATAATAATCCTTATATGTTTGCATAACTAGAAGCGTGGCAGAGGCATTATCTTTCTTTTTTTTTGTTTTCCAAAAACAGTGTTATTGAGAAAAGAAGCACAATAATGACATGAACAGTTTACATTCTGAATATGCAGTGTACAAACCAATGCAAATGTCCCCTGTCGGGGTATACATCCAGATTATACATAGTCTCATCACATAACAATACATACAGAAAGAAAAACTGTTATCAACTGGGTACATGAGTTAACAGACTGCCATACCTTTCCCTCAATCACAGTAGCTTACAGAGCAAGGGAATCATGGCATTTTCCATCAGCAACCCAAATCAGTTACTAAAAACTATGTGTGGTGGATGAGTGGTAACGTAGGCCAGTCAAGTATTGTCCACCTGTAGGGTAGAAGCACATTATATGTATTTGTACAGGAGAGTACTCAGTTAGTCAAATCTTACCCCTTCCCAACAGTTAAGAATTGGTGTCTGGTCATGTATTATCCAAGGAAAGGGTGGGATGGGATGTTAAAGGTGCAGGAAGGAAGGAGTGAGGAAAGAATGAGAGAGAGAGAGAGAACAGACGAAAAGACAAAAGAAAAAAAAAGGGGGGGGGGGGAGGAGATGCAATTACTCTGGGCAAAATTATCCTTGGTATTCAGACAATCAATTAGATCCTCTGGACTACCAATATTGGCTGACATGTGGTGGATTCCATAGTGTAGATATCAGTCTCACCAGTACGTAGGGTAAGCCCATCAGTCCCAGTCAGGTGGGGTGTATGATATGGTCATATCACCTGACATACTTAGGTGTATAGAGTATCTACAGGAACATTCTCACGTGTATGAAGGGGTAGGGTCTTTCTGGAGTTGTTGATAGGTGCCTTTCGTTTTGAAGTTACTCCAACATGCCCGTGTTTTCCTGAATCTCTCAGGGGGTCCTTTGCTATATAAATGAGTTCCTCCATTTTGGCTACTTTATATATTCGGGTAAACCATTCCCGGAAAGGAATGTGTGTAGAGCGCAAATGTATAGGTATGCATTGCTTAGCTGAATTCACCATATACATGGCGAGTGATTTAGTGTACATTTTAGAAGAAAGGGACAAGTGATGAAGTAAGAATTGCGCAGGGCATAGGTCCAGCGAGTAAGTCATTACTTGAGCAATGATTGAGTGTATTTTGATCCAGAACGGCTGAAGCATTGGACATTCCCACCACACATGAAGAAGTGTACCAATCGCTTGGTGACATCTCCAGCAAGAGTTTGAAATACACTTATCAAATCTGTGGAGCAAGGACGGAACTCTATACCATCTTGAGTATAGTTTGTAGTTATTTTCTTGGGTCGAGGCACATGACCTTTCTTATATAATTTGAGCTAAAAGGTGTCCCACTTTACGGTCTCAAAAAGTTGGAAGAATGTGATCTGGTATTTACAAATGATCCTTAGTAATAGTTTGCGCTTTCATTAGTTTATGTTTCTCATTAATGAGCATTTTTGGCAAAAACACTTCCAGCTCATTTTGTCTGTGTTTTGAATGTAAGCAAATATTTTATGCAAGAGATGTTCAGGTATTTCTTTTAACATCATCATGACCGCAATATGTTTTTCTAAAGCCACATGAAAAATGCTCCTTGCTGTGAGAAAACATTAATTACCCTTGCAGCAAATAACTTGGAATGCAGAACTGTGCAGCTTAGAAGTAAAAATAAACTCTCGTTATGAAAGAGTTAAAGAGCAATTCCAGCAGCAAGTGAAATAAATAAGTGAGCTGCTAATGTGTCCTCAGAACTGTGCTAAAGACAAGGTGATTGATTTTCTGAAGAACCTTTTCCTTAAATCTTCACTGTACACCCCCTCCCCCATTTTTTTTTTACCCCTGCTTATCTGGAAGTGCATTCTGAACATTTAAGATACTCCTACACCCAGGGGCGGACTGACAACTCATGGGGCCCCTGGGCAATAGGGGATCATGGGGCCCCTTTGTCCTTGCCCACACTCAAACCACACCCAAAAAAGCCTTGGAAAGGTACCAGGGGCATCTCATGGGGCCCCTTCAGACCCCGGGCCCTCAGGCAGTGCCCGAGTTCCCAAATGGTCAGTCGGCCCCTGCCTACACCTACACCTATCCAGAAGATCCAGCATTAACCCACTGAGATCTCCTCAGTCCTATGCATTACAAATCAATGGTCACTTTGAACACTCAACCATGTGCAGAGGAATTAAAATTAAATTGATTTTTTGTTCAACCTGATTGGATGACTGAAGTGAATATATCTTCATTTAAGTACAAGTATTCCATATGCTATTGGCTCCCTCATGTGGCTTCCCAGTCGGTTGCGTCCTCCTATCCTTTGCCCTATGTTATCCTACTCTTTAACAGTCTGGGATAGATGCAAGCCTCTATTTTCCCTACATACCCCTCTAGCTCCAGTCTTTTGTAACCCTGAGTTTACTCCTGGTCTAACACCATCTGTGTTTCAATGGTGGATCAATAAGGGGTTTTTGCATATTGGAGACTATTTGGATGGACTCTGTCCTCGTTCTCTCCAATATTTTCGAACAAAATGTCAGATGCCCTCCAGTGAAATGTTTCGATATCATCAAATTATATCTTTTATCACTAGTAAACTCAAATTACTAATAGAACCTTGTATACTTACCCCTCTAGAAATCTCCTGTGGGGCTACTGGGATGGTGAAAGGTTGCTTATCTAATATTTATGTTTCCCTTGTTGATCCATGTATTAAGCTTTCTTATATGATACAGTGGGAAAGGGATTTGAATAGCTCTCTAGATTTGGACACTTGGCGGACTACAGCTAATGCTTTATCTAAAATTTCGATTAACACCACACTTATTGAATCTAACTATAAAACACTTCTTCGATGGTATTTAGTTCCTACGCATCTTGCTAAAATGTACCCATCTGTGTCACCCAGTTGTTATCGACACTGCGGACAAGAGGGTACTATGCTCCACATATGGTGGAAATGTCCTGTGGTGAATAAATTTTGGATTTGTTTATTTAACTTCATTTATTCGGTTATGGGAATTAATATACGCAGATCACCTGAAGTAGCCTTATTTCATCTATTGCCCTCTGGCAATACCTCTAAATTTGAACACACATGGGAACAATGGATTAGGTATATCTCTATTATTTAATGGACTTTTGGCTGGCCCTCTTTCTCTTTCTTTCTTTCTTTCTTTCTTTATTTATTTCTTTCTTTCCTTTTCATTCCATTTATTCTTTACCCTCTTTTTCAATTCTTTCTTTTATTTTCGGTTTCTCTATCTTTGTTATTTGGTTATATGATACTACCATGACCATGAACCATGACAGTGAGAAGATTCCTTGTCCACTGTCACAGGGAGGGGAAATTGGAGGAAGAGGCAGCAGGAGCTAGAACATGTTACATGTTCCACCCTAAATATGGGTGGAGCATATAACATGTTTCAAAAGATAATCATATTCTTTAGGTAAGCGCTAGCTTTGTTTCAACACCTTAAAAAATGATTCATACAACTTTTACAGCATTAAAGGAATGGCAAATTTAAAATGTATTTGTTGTTTTAACTAGGTTTAAATGTAGTTACAGGATACTTCCTGTGTTGCTTGTTTGTCTTTCCTTGTAATGATGTGCTCCCATGTTGTGAGTACTCCCATGTTGTGAGTACAGTTTGTAGTGTTATGGGTGATTAATTCTCCTATGTTCATGTATTGTTTCATCTAGCTCACATGTGTCAAGCACAAGGCCCGGGGGCTGAATCTGGCCCACCAGGCCATTTCATGTGCTCCTCACACCCAGGGCTTTTTTAGCTGGAAAGTGGCAAAGTGGTGCAGAGCTCAAACCTGAGAAGCAGAGGTGGAAAAGAAACGTAGACAGCCCTTAAAAGAGAGCTGAACCCTGCACTCTGTGCATAGCACACCCCTAAAGCCCTACACTCTGTATGTAGCAGTACTCCTGAACTCTGCATACATAGTCTTACAAATACAACCAGCCCTTTGAAGGCAACCTAATGCTGATGTGGACCATGATGACATTGAGTTTGACACACCTGATCTAGCTGGTCTCTATGCACCAAGGTGACAGGTCTGTTTTGGGTCACACAGGATCCAGTACATGCCTCATTACCCCCTCTGTTTTGCATCACAAATGTGGGAGTACTAATGTGATGAAACATTATCTCTAAGCTGCAAGTGAGCTCTCTGTGGGTCTGTAAATATTCTGCCTGCTTGTATCTGTGTCAGATCTAATTAATGTGTAGCTCTCACCTGCACCAGCACTAGAAACCCAATAATTGTGGGATATGTAATTTTTCATAGGAAATGTCAATTCTCACACTACAGACAGAGATCATTCATTAACGTGTACAAAGTTATACTGCATACTTCAACAAAAGCTTGAACTGCTGACACCAGAGTATGAAGATCTGCTCTACTATAGACGGTGTGTACAGAGCAACAAATGACACCATGAAACTATATGATCGATTCATATCTTATGCAGGTGAAAAATACATGGTGCAGGTAGGATTGTTTACCAGTTATAGACTGGGGCAGTGGCCATTTTTTGTACTGTAGGATTGTTTACCATGCCTTAAAGACCTGTGTACTGTACATGTGTATATATTTTTTTGCTTCTGATTGAATTAACTCTTTGGTATACAATGCTTGACTGGTGCTGATTTGATTGATTTGATTTGCATCTTATGGACCTGGACTCTTTTTTTGTTATTACTAGATTGCCAAAATTTCTCTGCTCACTGTTATACACTTAGGGGAATATTTACTAAAACTGCATGGTGAAAAATCTGGTAAGCTCTGCACAGAAAACAATCATCTTCCAGGTTTTATTGTAAAAGCTTAATTGAAAAAACGTAAGTTAAAAGCCGATTGGCTACCATGCACTACACCCTGAGTGCGCCAGTTTTAGTAAATATCACCCATAATGTCATACAACATGCACTGTAAATGTGCTTTTATTATTTTAGTATTAGGTGTTCAGCATGTCTTTATTTGGTACAGTCAAATTGATAAAAATTCTGGTAGAATCATCATTTGGAGTTAAGTAAAACTACTGAACTAAGTAATAATAAATCTGGCATGATTTAAAAGTGCTAGAGATTAATGTAAAATATTGTCTAAAATCATTGATTTTTTGTAGGTTTCTTAGGTGCCTAGATATCTCTAAAAGTTAGATTTTATGCATATTTTATATCTGGTGTGTCACTGGATAAGAAGGGTGATAATTTTTTTTTCCGGCTATTCCCTTCAATGTAGATATAATCCTAGCAGCTAAGAAGCCTCTGGATTACTTTTACAGGGGATGGAAGGTGGTCCGACCCCCCTCCTGCCACCACATTTACCGAGCTCTCCCATATGACTGCAGAGCCTGGTAAGGATGCATAGAATTGATATATGATGCCAGAAACCTGAAATGCCAAGGATTTTTGCTCAAGTGCAAATATCAATGCACACATAGGTCACGCTCGCATATGTAAAAGGCAATTGCACCACACATGTAAGCTATCGCCGCAAACATCAGAGCAAGAGAAATCATTTTAGTACCAGACCTCCTCTGTAACTGTAAACAGGTAACATGTAAAGGTTTTTAAAGAATGGCCTATGGATATTTTTAATAAAAGATAATATGCCAGCGCTATCCGGGGATCTCAAAAGGACAGCGGCTAGAACACCAAAAAAGGTAACCAAGAAAGAACCTTCCAGTAAAGTACATGTAAATAAATATATAAATATATATATAAGGTGCAGCGCTAAAATAGCATAAATGACATAAATAACATATTATAAATTAAGTGCAAATATCAAATCACACTAAGGTGAGGTTGAGTGAAATGAAAAGTCCCAAAATAAGGCCGAGCGTGGGGATCCGATAGATCGTAATAGGTGCGTGGGATAAAATTCATATGGATACAACTCAGTCATAGAGACACACAGTAGGACTAGAACCTGTAACTGTATCTGTGGATCGTGAGAGAAAATCAATACAGACACATAGAGAACAGAAAAACTGGTAACAACTGATCACAATGCTGTAACACCAAATTGAGGTTTAATTGCTCATAATAAAATAATCCATGCCACACATTGGACATGCTTTTAACCTCCAAGAACTATATTTCTAAGTACACCATAAAAGTGGCTCTACACCAATATGGTTGATTCTTGCTTGGCAAAGCACTGCAAGCACCAGCAAAAAACACAATTAAATGTACTGCAATCTAGAGGCCAGCAGTTGTTTTACCTAGCTCAGCTCAGTTCAGACCTCCTCCTCAAAACAAATGCAACTTCTCCTTCTTCCCATCTCTGATTGTGTAACATGCCACATGACAAGGGGAGAAAGTCTGTCCTCACTCCCAAGTGGACAGCTGTACTGAAAAGAAGATCTGCTCTCAGCAGTTGCTCCCTATCCCTGCTCTCTCCCAACCACAGTATGCTGCTATTTTAGGGAGTAGAGAGCAGAATACTCCCTCCAGCAGCTATTGCAGCCTTTACTTGGCCCAGCAGGAGTGACACTGCCATTACTATAGTAAAACAGGCAACTGGAGGCCAAAGCACCAGCATATTCCCAGCAGGTGCCAGTCTCCTCTTAAAATCAATGTGGGCAGGGCAGCTGCCCCTCTTGCCCCCCTTCCAGGTAAGTGTACTCATAACAGCCTATGAATCTATAGCTGGCTTGTAAGGACAGGTAGCCATCCCTTTTCTAAGTTTATTCTCTCTTTCCCTATAACTAGAACTATATATGAAATCCAGTCTAAAGGCATCTACAGTCTTGCAAGGAAAATTCAATGAAATTCGAATTACATTTACTAGGTGCACAACATTTTGGTGGGGTGAAGCCCACCTTTATACAATATATATATATATATATATATTTACTCAAGGGTGAGTTACACTTGTAATCTGAATCCAATGAGCAGTCTACCACATCAAGCAGGCTCCATACTCACTGTAAAACATATAGCAAATTGAAGGATAACAGTTTTGAATGAACCACATTCTTTGTCAAACCACATATGTTTTGACAAAGAATGTGGTCTGTTCGAAACTGTTATCGGGAAAATGTGGTTTGTATATGTGCAATTGATTTGACAAGTGAAAGCAATTCAAATGAATTATGGACGGACACCATCCATCATCTCATTAGGAGCATGCCCCGATGTTGTCAGCCATGCAAACGAGCACATGGGCGCCATACAAACTACTGAGTACCATTTTGAGTTGCTGCAATGAAATTTCAACAAAATGGACTAGCCTGCTGCATCATTTTTTTACTTTGATTTTCATGGTGTCTTTGAATTCAGTCCTCTGTAAGTTGGTAATTTTAATTTCCATCAAACAATGGGGCACCCCATGAATTTTTTGAGCAGTATATATATATATATATATATATATATATATATATAAAATGTATTACAGAATTAATGATGAAATTTTTCCTGTGTTCCTCCTAACTAGGATTTACTGATTTAAACTGTATTAGTGTTATTGAATTGTGAAATGGCTTTATTGGATTGCAATTACAAATGCAATAACAGCTAAAGAGATGCTGCACAAGCATCCGTAACATTTTCAATCACATTATTGGCTACATCTATCTATACTTTCATTGAAATAATATCCGTAAACTATGATATAGTAGACATATAAGAGAGCATTGACCTCTGAAAGGCAAGAGGTCAGGAAAATATATATTGATAAAACTGAAAGACAGAAACAAAAGGCCAATGCCAAATAAAAGACAATTCTGTCATGTCTTGGCTTTTTGTCAGATTAATCATACATATTCTGCTTTTTCCTTTACACAAAAAATACTTTAGATGTTTAAAGCTCTAATAGAGACAATGCAGAATGAAAGAGAAATCTACCAGACGGTAATGTCTCCTTTCCTCAGAAGTTTCTTCAAGCTCTAATGTAGAAAATAGCCCTTTTGTACGCTAAATTAAATGGTAAACGCTTAAAGGCTAATTGCATATCATGGAGTAAAAAGGAAAGTATGCCTGACAGCAATACATGTTGAAAGAGAAGGATTGTTGAGATTAAGCTCTTTCAGCATCCTTATTTGTTTGAACTATAAGGCATTTAGGTCTTAAGGTTAAAGTACTGAAAGTTGTGATATTGCAGCCCTAGGTAATGTCTTCGGAAAAAGAAGCAGCACAATTGCTTCCCAGGGATATATTTAATATATTTCCTCTATTTGTCAATCAATCTACTCATCCAGCTTGCAAAGTAACAAAATAATCTGTCAGAAAACAGCAGCAACAGGTACGTCTACTTCTCAGTGTTCTTGCAGGAGATGCTACTTACTGGTTTGAGAAATAGAAATCTTACTTACAGCTTATAGCATTTAATTAAATTTACCGAATAACGAAGGAGGCCAATAGAGTGGGGTTACCACATATCATTATCAAAGTCATTGTCATTTTCAGTCCTCTTATCCTCATGGAGGTCATAGGTGAATTGAGCTTATTAGACTAGCTCAGACTTTCCGTTGCATATCTATGGATTCTAGCTCATTCTGATGATTTCCCATGTCATTTTAAGCTGTAATCACATTTTTGGTCTGTCCTGTGCATTGCCTGGAATAGTTTCAATGGAATTTCCGAGGGCAAATTCATTCGACATGCATAACTTTCACAACTGACACCTTTCATTACAAAGGTGCCGTGTTTCTACTTCCAGATGCTCGCAGATCATTGGGTTTCTCACCCTAACACTTACAGCAAACTTTGATTTTTCATTTCTTTATTTGTGCTTATATTCCTGTTATTTAGATTATTTTCCAAAGCTCTTAGCTTTAGATGGCGATAGGGGCATAGGTTTGCTCGCAATTAACTAGCCTTGTTTGGATTTTTCGTTTGTAATCACCGCACATTCATGCACAGTCAAATATGTCTCAGTCATTAAAGTTCTCTAGATTTAACAATATTCTGTAACAGTAGTATTCATCAATCTCAAACCATAGATGTGATCTTTTGATTTGTCATATTTTATTTTATTCTGTATTTGTGATCAGTAAACCAGCAGCATCTGTATATGAATACAGTAATACATAACTATACATAATTCATACTAAATATATTATTTATACATTCAATATTTTATATTTAATGAACACAATCTAACAAAACTATATGCAACAAACCATTTGGTAGTGAAGTTAAAACATAGTAGAGTGCATTGCCACTAATTTCGCTGTTTATTTTTTCAAAACACATATCCGGTACAAACAATAGACTTCTAATTAAAAATGGCAGTGTACACAAACAAGTAATCCAAGTTAGGGAGACAGCTAAGTTGCACATATACCTCCATGCTGATAAGCCACATTGAGCACTGTTGAAGCCAATCAGCTCAATTCCTACTGGAGCTTTTGGAGGGAAGCTATTTTGGAAAGACCCTTCTAAAACACTTCCCCAATGATGTCTTCAAGCTAGTGCCAGTATAAGAGGTGGTTGCACAATCTTCTGGGGGGTAAGGTCACCTAGTTGCCCTTGAGGGGTATTTTTTAACTGCTTTTCTTGCATCATTCTACACTAAAACAGAGATACTGACAAATGTTGTTAAATGTAAATGCTCTTTTAATATTTATTTATTGTATGACCAGCTGAGAATGTCATGTGCATCAAGCCATCAGCCTCAGAATATAACACTACTTTGCTCTATTGCTTCTTGAAACATTTAGCTCCACTGCTTCCAGGCTGCCCTATTTTGTAATCAGATAAGGTCTCAAGATGCATCAAAGATTGTTCACACACCCTATAAATGTGTTGTAGACTTTATTACAAAAAAAAATGTATAAACAAAATGTGATGCCCTGAGCAAATAGGCATGCCTTTTCCTTCAAGAAGGTGATTTTGCTAGTTAAGGCCAACACCAGCATTGTGGCTCTTATTGCAGCTTAAAGTTCATTGCCACATGCAATCATCTCTATATGCTGTTTATGTTTTAGCTGAATTCCAGGTATGGATTTTATTACATATTTACATTGGCCCAGCTTAGACAAATGCATGTATGCATATTCCATACCTGAACTGCTGTAGAAGTGGAGAATTATTGTAGTGTTCACCACTATTATAGTGATTACTGCTGTCTTCTGGGTCCCATGCTGAATTGCTGCCCTGCTGCCTAGTAATCACAGGTGATCATTCGTTCAGCACAGATGCCAATCATAGAATGCCTAGCATTTTTCTCAATGATCTCAAGGTGTTCTCTGATTGGACAAAGTGGACATGCACGACAGTGGCATCATGATCTCTACCTCATCCAATCAAAAAACACTTTAAGTTTATTTAAAAAAAATGATTTGTTTTGTGAATGGTACCCATGCCAACCAATATCCCCCTGTGGAAACCATAAGTGTGCTTATTTTTTTGGTTTTCTCTCTTTTTTTACATCAAACGTTTTTCACCATCCTCTGTTTTTTTCCCATATCACCTGCACACACACCTGCCTTCACGGCCAATGATGCTACATATAGCTCTCAGGCTGTCTATTCTCTAAACCTCTGTGAGCAAGCCCCCTATGGGCGGGGAGAATGCACCAGAGGGCATGGCCAGAGTGATGGCTGAGGCCACTCACTACACACTGTTCCTCTCTGACTCCTGGGGATTGGTCTGAGCGGCGTTCATCTTCATACACAAGTACCCCCCCTGTGTTACTATTATTATACAGTATTTATATGGAACAAACAGTTTGCGCATCACTTTACAATATAAAGTAAAATATATACTATGCAGCAGTGTAGGTGCTTGGTATGTTACCCACAAGACAGTGGTGATCGCTGTACTGCGGCAGCCACTACAGTGATTCTCTGCTTCCACGGCAGTCCTGCAGGTATGACATATGCATACATTTCTCCAAGCTAATGTAATTATGCAATAACATTAAAACCTGCAGTTCAGATTTAAGTTTTTACTATACCATTTTATGTCCATCTTCATGTGTGAAGTTCACTTGACACACTCTCAGCCATGGCGAAGACTTATATTTGAAAATATTAAAGGGGGCTGAGGAAAATATACCTATTACTCATCACACAAAGCTGGTAATGATACAGAACACATAAACAGTGATATTAAATACATAAACAGGTTACGCTGCGGGTGAGCGTGGATGTGGGTGTGTGTAACCAGGCAAACAGAAGAGCTGCCGATGGCAGGGAGTACTTTGTTTCTGTACAAAGGGCAGGGAATTAGCTCAGTGTCTTTAGCTTTTCTGATACTTATCCTCATAAGCACAGTTGTAAATGATTAAAGCTACATTCCAGCTGTTCTACATCAATAACAATTCTCTTATAACAATAAATACAGTAGTTATGGAATTTGATATCTGTCTGTATACATCAGTATGTTGTCATTTGTTTCTGCCTTCTGTTACTGATAGACCCTCTCCTGCTGTCATTTGGAAGCTACAGTAGCCCACAGTAAGTATCCCAAAATGAGTGTGAGGCTATTGATATATCAAAAGAGAGCCAACAGAAAGGAACTGGAGATGGTTGTTCTTAAAAAACACATTGTGATATAGCAATGACTCTACGTGTTAGGAGGTTGTATAAGAGTGAAATGGGTAGAGAGATCAATTAATTATTATTTCTTAGACTATTGTGTTTCTAGAAAGATTCAGCAACACCAGGAGGCTGGTATTTCAACATCCCAGTATAGATGATTTACTCTACCTTACTACTTCTTTACAAGTACACACAATCCTCCTGAGCCACCAGTCTACTGCAGCATACTTGTTCGAGATCTTCCTTCTTCTACCTGACGCTATGTATAATGTGATTATACCTGATAATGTTCATGCTCAATTTTCCTTTATTGTATGTTGCCTATGGAAGCGCACATTTCCTATTGCATTTAACTACATTCTTGTAATATGCATAGTACAACTCTCTAAAAAAATGTTTGAACAAGAAAGATGCAGCAACATGGTCTTTTATTTAGTCACAGAGTCACTTTAAAGAAGAATAAATCACAATTTTCAGACATTGTAACTTGCAATTTAACCTCCAGTTTGAAAGGACAAAATTGCATGTCGCTTTGCTTACTGTGTAAGTAGTTATATAGGAACTAAGAAAAATAATATCTACTGAACTGGAAAATAAATGGCGGATTCTTCAAACATGAACTGGCATGTTTCCAAGATACAAGCTTAAAAACATATTTCAGTCTATATCATAATACATAATACATAGTGTGCCTAAATCATAAAACAGTAAAAAGAACCAGTCAGTAATGGCCGAGTGTAATCATCTAAATGTCTACTCCTAAAAGTGTATGTAAACACTAAATCTATTTTTTAGTATGTTTGGCATCATGCCTCACTGAATACTTTTTTCTTAAGCCAATCATTTTTTGTGAATCCATTGCCAAGTTTCTCACCTGTATATCATCCCAATAACAGCACTTCCTTTTGCAGGCTTACTAAGCCAATACCTCCCGATTACCAGCAGTGTTGTAAGCCTGTCATGTGAGCTCCTTCATTTGGCTGCTGGAGTGCCTAGTCGATAGATCTGATAAGTAGCCAATAGTGAAAGAGCGCATACGTCAGACTGACAATGCTGCTGGTAATTGTGAAAAAGTGGCTTATTAATGTCAGCCTATATACAGCCAGCTGGATAATTTGTCATTAGGGCACATTTGCCTCAGTGCAGCCTTAATTCAGGCTTTCTATGTTATTGCATTCAGATTGCATTATAAATCCTTGTGCAAGCTCTGAAGAAGGGAAGAGTCCTTCCCCTGGAGCACAATGGCTGCATCTGCTATTCTTAACAAATATTAACAACAGTTAGATATTAACACATTTGAAATGACTTCCCAATGAGATGGAAATTTGTACTGGGCACTTCTAACTACACAACCCAATGTTCTTCAGAATGATGACTACACTACTGATACAGAGCCAAGCTCACCTAGCATCAGTGGAAGGAGGAATGCTTTTGAGGAGGGACATACAATGGAGCTGGCAAGACCTTGGAGTAGATTTTTCAGGCTTATGAGTGGACTCTTTTTGCAACACAAATGGTCCCCCAACAAGGGTTCATGGTGACGCTTTGACAACACTCCTGCTTACATTGGAACCTGATGCTTTAGAATAAAGCCACAGGTATATAAATTTGAACTGAATAATAAGCTAACATCCCTGGACTTAAAGAAATATTGCTAAGGTAGCTACTGATTTATACAGTATGAAAAGTCCAATATAACTGAATAATGCATTCACAATTATGATTGAATGTGAAAGGTCTGCCTTTGGAAAAAGGTGGGTATTGTTTTTAGCATGCTTTATTATGTGTAATTAAATTGGAACTTCTCTCTCTCAATCAACATTTACTATTTTTATCTGTATGCTGCTAGTCTTAATAAATAGATAGGAAAGCATATTATATTTCATTTGTTATTTTACATTTCTTCAGTTACTTTCTGGTTTCCAGGCCCAAGCAAATGATATCATGCATCTTCAGGAATCTTCAGGAGGGGAAGAAGATTTTCTCAGCTAAGCAAACCTTCCTGCATGCATACCTGAGCTATGGACAAATGGATTCCAGGAAGTAAGTTTTACATGAATCATCTGCCCTCACTCAAAATGGCCCTGGGCAGAAATGCTTTGGGGTGATATCTCATAAAAAAAAGCATTGAGACATGGATGGATGGATGAGTTTGCTTTGAATATTAAAAATGAAATAAAGAGTGCTTTTTGGTGCTCAGATGCAGGATATTTATATTTTTTAAAATAAATCTGGCAGGTAGTGAAAAAATAACTGTTTGAATGCATGCTGCAATGTGACATACTATATTTTAAGGTGATTTTTATGTACACATTGAACATATAGAACAAAATGCTTGTAATGCCATTTTATTGGTTCAAAGGGGAGGAAATAAGACAAGATCACTATTAATCCACCCATAGATGGATTAATAGTGATAGGCTGAGATTTGATCAGTCTATGGGCAGGCCGATTGTACCCAAGTCGTTCCATCAATAGACGTCAGTACAACCAGCATGTTCGATTTTTAACATGCAATTATTGGCAGCGACTATAACCGCTAGCAGTAATCATTGTGCTGTCTTAGCAGGGATGTCTCCCTGCACCCTCCCCACTAGCCTGTTTTAGTGTTTACAAAAACATTAAAAAACTGCTGTACTAAAAAATAGATGTTAGGTTTACATACACTTTAAGTTGTTCTAACAATGTGCACTTTCTTCCTTTGTGTGAGAATGTAAAGTAAATGGAGGTCTATTTGTGGCATGCCATATCTCAGGGCTGAAAACAGCCACACTGTCTTCCCTGACAGAGAAAGGTAAACTATCAATTAGAAAAAAAAGTGAGTATTTTTAGTAAATGGTTACATTATATTTTTCTTTTTTGAACATCTGTTACCAGCACTGAAAAAAAACAAAAAAAGAAACAATGCATGAGAGATAAGGCTAAATTATAAGAAATGTGGAAATTTAGACTATTATGGATACCCATTGTTGACTGTTTTTCTTTTATCTTTAAAGTAGTAAATTACTGGGTAACCTTTCTTGCATCTTCTTTATGTTTTTGACATATATTTGTGTCAGTAGCTGGGGAAATGAAACTTACTCTGAGCCCTCTACGTGTCTATGTCTATTACTAGTTGTATTTTATTGTAGTATACATTAATTATTAGAAATGTTTGAGAAAAACATTTGAAAAACATCTGATTTGTGAAAGTATTTTACCGAAAACATTTCCCTCTATCAACACTTACTAACAAGATGGTAAATTATCTATACTTAAAATGTCATATCTGTTATCTCAATGACATTCAAAATTAAATGTTTTCCATAATACAGAAGTGACTTTGCCCAAAATATGTTACATTTTCAAAATAACAAACTACCCACCATCTGTAACTCTAGTACTTTAATGTACAACAAATCTTTTTACATACATGTTGCTTAAGAAAATTGTAATACTGCCACCAAAGCTATTTCTTAAAGGATATGTTCCCCTTTGTAAAAAACAATAATGAATGCACATCTTTTTGAAGGTAAAAAATATGCATTTATTATTTTTTATCAGGAGCTGCAGAGTCTTGCACACTCAAGCTTCTATTGTTAAACAAACAGGCTGTGCTAGTGAAAAGTGTCCAAAAAAATGAATTATATATACATAATAAAGTAAAAAATCATATACAAATCATATAAAGTCCCAAAAATTATTATATATGGTGCAGCAAATGGAAAGTGTCCAACAAAATCCTCCATGTGCCAGTTCGCCACCAGATAAAATGAATGAACTCGCCAGAGCAATATGCTGATCAAATTATAAATCCGCATAAGCTCTTTCTGCTCTGGGAGCAATACTCAAGATGCAAGATGATGAGACAATACTTGAAACTTGATATCCACTATTCAGGGAGCAATACTCTGCAGGGAATGTATGACCATATGGATCCACTTCATTAAGAAACCACCACTTCCTTCGGATGTTCAGACCACCACTCGGGATATAAGAGAACAGAAACTCATGGTGCAGTACTTCTTAAAATATCTCATTTATTAAAAAACACATTGCACTTACAAAGAACGGTGTCTCAGCCGACACCAGCACAAACAGCGTGATAGGATACAATAGAAATGAACCCAGCCTAGCCACGCATGTGCCGTACCAACAGCTTGGGAACGTACTGACGTCACATCCACAGGCTCCGCGGAGGGTCGTTAATTTTGCACTGACACCCACTGCAGATTGCAAGGGCAGTATGATTTGAATGCGGTGTGGGAAAGCAGCTTGGAATGTGGGTTTCACATACTGCAGTCTAGTGAGATCAATTAAAATTGTAGAGTGAAACACAAACATCTTTTTATCATGCTTAAATGGGTTAAACATAGAGGAATGGCTTTGATCTGTAGCTTGGTCTGCATACACCAGGTTGTAAATGCAGGCCCATATCACAAAGAATGAGTTAACCAAATATTAAAATAAAGTGAAGGCAAAGCCAAAAAAAAATTGGTTAAAGTAAGAAAAGGTTACGATCCCTATTAACTCTTTTATACAATTTGTGTCAGATTGGAGTGATGTCTTTTTATGTTCTGTCCCAGAGACACAACAGGAAGCAGGAGGAAATGTCATCTTAGAAAGCTGTCACCAGAACCGATGTCCCTGTTACAGGATTTTCTCTCAGCTCCTGTTTCTGTAACAATTTACACTTTTGGACTGAATTAGCAAAACATAAATTGACCCAGCACCACACTCGTGTTTCACTGTATACAGTATATGCAAAAATAAAATATGAATACTAAATAATACATAAATCACACACATAAAGCAAAAGTTCACTTGTAGTTCCAATGTACAACCAATGAATATTAACCATTTGACGCCCGGCCTATGGCTTGCAGAGCCGTGCAGCGGCGCGATCTGTCACTGGCCGTGTACCTCGGACACGGCCGATGACAGATCTGAGTACCGACCCTCGTTGCTGGTACCATGTGACCTGCTGTGACCAATCACAGCAGGTCACATGACAGTTGTATACAATGGATGGCTTCATTCATGCCATCCATTGTATACTAGTGTCTAGCTGTGAATGGTCACAGCTAATCACATGCACACAAAAAAAAAAACCCTGAATGAATCGATGTAATTCAGGTAAATGCTTGCTTATAGCAAAGTAATTCTTAGCAAATTGTGTAAAAAAAACAAATACTGATCACTTCCCCAAAGTAGTACAATGTTACTATGGTAACATTGTACTACTTTGGACATAGTGAAATATGAAAAAAAAATGTTAAAAAAAAGAAGAAAAAGTAATAAAAAATGTAAAATAATAAAAAAAGTTAAAAAAAAATAAAAGAAAAAATGTATATTTTTTTTTCACACTGTCACCAGTCAGTGTCCCTGATCACCTCTATGCCAGTTATATGATGACGCTGTACTGCACTGGTGACAGTATGTAAAAAAAAAATAGTGAAAATAATTTTTTTTTTCATTTTCCGAAAAATTATGACAAAAAAAATACAACTTCAAAAAACTCGCCATGCCTCTTATGAAGTATGTCGGACTGTCTACTCTGCAAAAAGGGGTCATTTGGGGGATATCTGTACTGTTCTGACATTCTTGGACCTCAAGAAATTAGATTGGCTGTCAGTACTTTAGGATTGATCAATATTCAGATCTATACCATAGTTTGTGAACTCTATACCTTTCCTACAAACTAAAAAATACACACTAATTTGGGTTATTTTCACCAAAGACATGTAGCAGAATACATCTTGGCCTAAATTTATGAAGAACAATTATTTATTTGCAAACGTTTATAACAGAAACAAAGAAAAACAGATTTTTTTTCAAAATTTTTGGACTTTTTTTTTTTAATTTAGCAAAAAATAAAAACCCCAGCGATGATTAAATACCACCAAAAGAAAGCTCTAGTTGTGTGAAGAAAATTATAAAATTTTAGTTTGGGTACAATGTTGTATGACCGCGCAATTGTCATTCAAAGTGTGAGAGCGCTGAAACGTGAAAAATGGCCTGGGCAGGAAGGTGTAAAATTGCCCGGTATTGAATTGGTTAAAGAAAGTCCACATGTTGTGCGCCACCATAAATTACACTACCAGTGCTTAATCCCTTAAATCGTACAGACTTGATGGAAGAAGTATAGGAAGTACCTGGTGTATGTAATGAGGAGAATTGTAACCTTAGGGGGACAGTTGTCTATTCCATCCACAAGCTGCAGCCTCTAATGGTGATGTCCCATCAAGTAGTCTGAATTATTACACATGCAATTGGTCTGTTGTGCACCAGCTAGTAGTACACTTTTAAATGTGAGTGTGATTGTTTGAATTATTTTGTAATAAATTTGACATTTTATAGGGAGAGCACTATGATGGTCTGTATGCTTTACCTCTGAGTTTCCATGTGTGCATTTGGAGGAAATCATATGTGGTTTGAATGGATCTGGAATAGAGTTTTCTTTAGAAACATCAACACATTTTCTAAAAGCCCTTAAAGTGACAGGTGCATAAGACCTATTGCTCATAGATCAAAATAGGAGGTGAACTGCTAACAGTGATGGGATGTGTGACACATGGCAGATACATTATAAAAAAGGAATTAAGGGATCAAGCACTTAAAGTGTAATTTTTTTGGTGGAGCATAACGTGAACTTTCTCTTATATATTTTTATATATATATTTATTTTACATTGGAATTACAAGTGGAATATTGCTAAGCGTGTGATATATGGTATATATATTATAAGGAGGAATTCAGGTATTAAGCATTTGCAGTGTAAATTTTGGTGAAGCACAACACATGGACTTTCTTTCATATTTATTGGTTCTAACTACATGTGAATCTTTTATTTTCACATATTTATTTTTGCATATACACAGTGAAACAAGAGTGTGGCACTGGGTCAATATAAATGTTGATATTTCAGTACATTAGAGTGGGTGGTACACTTATAGACCCTGCCAGCAGCACATTTTTTATTTTTTTGCGTTGGTCGCTTTTTTTCACACATATATACAGGTGTGCGCAAGGGTTTTTTCTTTATTTTACCTTACACTTTTGGATTTTCTATCATTCTGTTCTAGTGACAATGGTCACCAGGACAAGAAGGACAATTTTCCCAACAGGAATACAGATAGCAATAAAAATTTCCTGTATGTATTCAAAACTAGTTAAAAAAATGCTTTATATACATTGATTATATAGTCTGGTTCTGCCGAGGATTACATGTAGCATATTGCAAAAGGTTTGTTTTGCATTGTGATTGTGGAATAGGCCATTGACACAAACTAATGAGGGTCGTCCACAGGAGTCTCTATTAAACCCACTGATAGTCAGCCAAAACTGGAAAACAGTTAACCAAATAAGAGATCACATAATCCAAAGATAATTGCAGAAAAAAACCTGAATATTATTTACACCCTAAATCCTTTCCTGTTAATAAAATGAACCTGTCAATTAACAGCTTAATATAATTTTAGTAGTCCCATGTGATAATAACCTCTTTTCAATTTTTTTCATAAGTAAAACTAAAAATGTTTATATTCAGAGCTTTAGCTATAAAAATAATAGGTACCTTATGGTTTGCTAGCATGTATATTTACCAATTTTTTTTTTTGCCTGCATCACAAATACTTGTCTAGTATATAAATTCTAGTCACTATTATTAGCGGTAGGATAGAGGGGAGACGGGATTGTGCAGTATCTGGGGAGGGTAGAAGTGGAGCTGGCTCCCTCTGCCCTCCCACCAGTTAGGTTTCAGGCTCTAGCAGCTATCAATATGCTTTTCACCACCAGTTTTTATTCCTCTGCCTACAGTCCATCTGCAGCTACTAAAAGTGAGGGGTAAGGTGGGTGGGAATGGATATGTTATAGTCCTCTCATTCCAAAATAAGGAACGTAGCCTATGAAAGCAGATCATAAAAGCGTAGTAGGTATATGCAGGGCTTAGGAATGTAACGCAATAATAGTGTGAACCAAAAAGGATAAGTGTGTAATTGCTTACCCATTCAAACCCTAGTAGCAGTGTTAAGATGCTCAACAGAGGCTTCACAAATATTGTGACTAGGACATCGCCAGCATTGATGGTCCACTATTAGTGGTGATTGCATAGATATATTGTATATGTGATTGAAAGAATGCTTACTGCATATTAGGGTACATTCTAAGTGCTTTTGAGGGCTAGATATGTCATTTTCTATTATAATACATCCAGAATCCAGGCAACCAACTTTACTCATGAAAGATATAGTGATAGTTATAAATTAAACTTACAAATATATCTTTTTGTATTTTCTCTATCCACATCTATCTCTGATGTCGTCTAAACAATGGAAAAGTTTATAAGTAAAGAAAAAAGGAATTAAGAACATACATACAAAACGGGGGGGGGGGGGGTATTTTACATTATTCATTGGTATATGTTAGCATCCAATGACTGATGCATCCCTCAAGGCTAAAAATGAAACTTGTGATGTTCTGATTGATCCTGGCTAGCAGCTTAAACGATATAAATTCTCATTTACATTTTAAGACGTATTGCTTTTTTGGCTATTCTTTATTTCAGCTTGGGAAAACTGCAGCATCTCAATTTTCCATTGCATAGTTAAGAAATTATCTATCAGCGTCTGTTACTACAAGACAAATATAGTCCAACAGGCAGCCATGTTGACATTAACTTCCAAGTTGTCAAGAGATTACAAATTAACAGTGTAGTGGGGGGCTGAATTAGCTTCCATTTCCTTGAAAGATCACCTTTCACAGTCAATTCTTGAATTTAAATACTGCATGAAGATTTGACCCATATTTTTCTTTTTTTTTCTGAAATGTGTTTCCATACAGAAACATTACTAACACAAATCAGTCTGACACTAAAGTGGAGCCTCAACCAAAAGGGCGTAGTTCCGCTTGTTTGCCTCCCCCAACCTCCACTGCCACATTTGACACTTTTTTGGGGGAGCAGCTACCTGGTTTTGACAGGTACCTGCTTCTGGCTTAGTTCAGCGCAGTCAACTGCGCTGGAAATTTGGCCCCCCCTCCTTAACCCCTACAGTCTTCTAGGACACTTCAGAAGACTGGTGGACCATTCAGGAGGTGCACTGTGACTGTCAGTTGTCCACAGTTGAGATACCGGAGCCTGGGGGAGAAGAGGGAAAGAAGGGACAGCGCAGGTGAGCACATCATTGAATCCTGGAACAGGTGAGCGTGTGTTTATTAAAAGTCAGCAGCTACAGTTTTTGTAGCTGCTGACTTTTAATACCCACAAAAACAACTGAAACTCTGCTTTAAGATCATCATATATAGTATGTTACTAGGAAAGTGGTTCTCAAAGAGTGAAAAAGGAGAACCTTGTGTTATCTGAGAGGCTTTATATGTCTCATAGATTACAAGACTATTTGAGAGTCTTTGTGAATCTTATCACTCCTCTAACATCAACCCCAAAGATGCCTGGCAACACAAGTCCAAGTAAGCACCATCTCTTTGAGAATCAAAAAAATGTGCAAACTGTTAACGTAGTATTAAGCACTCTCAACTGATCCCTTCTTTGCCTACCTCATTAGGTACATTTTATTTATATATTCATTCATTTATTATTTTATTAACTACAGGTACTAATATAGTGCTGTCAATTTATGCAGCACTTTGCGTTTATATTTTACTGTACATTCACATTTTGTTATGAAGTATTGAAATTCACATTTTTTTAATGTTTTGGCATCTTAAACCCTAACAATATCATGAAATGATGCAGTACCAGTGAATATAACAAAAACATACAAAAAATAAATAAACTGTGTTCAATGTCCCAAACATGAAGTCTCTCTTAAATCAAAGTGTCAGTGCTGATGTCATGATGCTGCACTATTCCGGGTCATCAGTAGCTCTCTTTCTCTATCTATTAAAGTGGGAGAGGCCTTTTGCTGTTGCTTAAGAGGAGTGATTCAAGAGTGGAAGAGCATATACTTGGGGAGGATTGGTGCCTGAGAAGCATGCTTTGTCTGCTGTACTTATTACAGCTTATGGTCTGGTGATTGTGCATTTATTTAAGGTGGTACTCACATACTATAAGAGGCATACTGGTAGGACAGCTTCTTATGGTTCGCTGTATATGTTCGGCTGAAGAGAATTTCACACATGAATCTCATACTATGTGTCACCAGTTTCTGAAGAGAATTTCACACATGAATCTCATACTATGTGTCACCAGTTTCTGAAGAGAATAGCACACATGAATCTCATACTATGTGTCACCAGTTTCTATAACTTGGGTACTCCCAGGCTGATATGGAGAGCCATTGACATTGTGGAAACCACACCTAGATCATCTTTGTTGAGAGATAAAAAGAGAAAATGGAAGGAACATGATGTTCCAGTATTTTCCACTCCTTATAGCCTAGAATTTTCAAATGTGAGAAATATCGTTAAACAATATATTCCGATTTTATGCAAGGATGAGACACATGCCAAAGTTTTGGGTAGTGGGATTAGGTTGGTCTCCAGGAGAGCTCCAGGCCTGAGCCAATATTTGTCTCCATATTGTTTCTCCAGCACTAAAAAAGGGTCCTATTCATAGGATGTCCTTTAGGGGCAATTTTAAAATGTGGGGCCAATGAGTTTGCATGTTGTACCAGCATTATACAGCACAAATGTAGGTCCACTAGTAGCGGTAAGGAGTATACTATTAAATATTTTTTAAATTGTAATACACGCAATGTGGTTTACTTAGTTACATGTGCTGAATGTGCTGTGCAATATGTGGGATGTACTACTAGAAGATTATGATTTAATGAAAAACATGGTGGTAATACTATGGTGATTCATATATAGGCCATTGAGAAGGTAATAGCTTCCAAGAGAGGGGGGGGGCCCTTTTGACTACTGTGCAAACATGAGGTACATTGGATTTTCCATTTAAAAACAAGAATCCCGAAAGGCTTGAATTTTGAGTGGCATCTGCCCCATTTTTATGAATGAATAGTAGAGATTGGTACAAGCAATTCATAGTAAATAAGGGGTAATAGCTGGCCCTAGATAGGACTTTTGTACACCCCCCAGTACGTTATCCTTATATTGGATTTACATCTCAGGGATTGGGATTTCTTGATCGCTGTTCAGATGACATGTGCAGATTATCAAATATCATCTATATATGCACTTGTGAGTTTATAATATCCATCTTGGAGGGTAAAGCATTGGTTTCTGGTGTAATATACTAGTAGTCACCTTTATAAAAGGGGGGTCCATATTCCTATAGCTACATATATTTGTATATTGACATATATATGTATAAACATTAGGATCTGCAGGATAGGATCAGTGTTTCTTGGAGATAAAATATTTGATTTTTAGATGCATTGTCACATAAGTTGTTGGTTTTAATACACTTAATTGTGTTAGTACAGTTACACATTAACCCTAAACTATACCTTCTTCACTTCTCATTTATCTCTCAATCTAAATACAAAAAAAATACCTTACAGATTCACCTTCTAAATGCTGCCAAGTCTTTGATTCCTATTCACTGGAGATCCCAAGCCCCCCCCCACACACACAGCCCCCCAATACACACACACAGTGAAGGAATGGATATGCAGGGTTACATTTCTAGCCCAGATGGAAGAATCGAGAGCAAATTCAACTGACACTTTGACTATATAACTACATATACTGTGTAGCACCATTTCACTACCAAAAATAGTCCCTTGCTATCCTAAAATGCAGATAAAAGATGTCTCACTAATGAGAGAAAACCCTGAGATTCTCAATATTTATGGAATCAAAAATTCATGTAAAACATGCAAAGAACCAACCAAGCACCTCCAATTGACAAGAGCACACAGCGATTCACCGCTATGTGCTAATATCCCTGGCAGTCCAATCTCCTATCCCATTTTCATCTCTAATTCTATATCCCTCTTTTTATTCTTTTCCCTTTTCATAATACATTCACTTTTTATTATTATTATTATTATTATTAATATACAGAATTTATATAGCGTCAACAGTTTGCGCAACTCTCTTCCATTCTCTGCCTGTTTCCCCTCTTCCTTTTTTCTACTTACTTGGAACTCTCTTTCCTGAACCTCTCTTTATCTCTGCATACCTTTCCCTACTTTTTACTTCTTTTCCTTTTATTTATATTTAACTTATCAGTATATCCAACACAAGCTGCTAATGGGAAGCACAGTGGCTTTGTGGCTAGCACTTCCGCCTTCTATCCCACCCATAACACTACCATCGTGAAGTTCTGCATTTTCACACAGTACTTTCATTGGTTTCTTCCAAGTACTCCAGTTTCCTCCCACACTCCCAAGATATGTTGGTAGGTTGACCACTTCCCACCAGAGTTATGCATATATGTGGCCTCTAGGTGGGTGGGCTTTAATGTCGAGAGGCACCATATATGCAGCTCTATGTAAACATCTTCCTGTGCTTCCTGCATGCTCCCAGCACAGTTACCTGTGGGTACCATAAAGCTCCTGTGAGCAGGAGCTTTCTGATAATGTTAACTGCTGTGACTGCCAATCACAGTGGTTATATGTTTGGAAAGCCCTCCTCCATCTTCTGGCCCCCAAAAGGACCAGGAAGCAGCTGTGGGAAGAGGTTAACTGGTTCCTGGAAAAATTGGCCCTACTATGTGTAAGTTTGTGAGGTTGGCACCTTACATTGTAAGCTCCTTGAGGGCCGGAACTCATGTGACTTTACATTATACTATATACACTATATAAAGTGTTGTGAAATTATTGAAATGTAACCCTAATTCTTTGGATCTAAATATAAATACTATAATGCAGACAAGCTCATTGTAACTGATTATAGATATTCTTACCAATTGTCTTGCAACATTTATCAGTTAAACTTTTTGACTTTTGCCATTATTGTTTTATTGTACACTTTTGTTTAACACAGTGCTAAGATTGTTTTTTCACTTTTCTGTATCAAATTGTACTTGAAAAACACTCCTTGAATAAAAACTGGAATAATAATAACTTTACAAAAGGTTCTAATCCTCCCTCACTCTATAAGCTAGAAATAAAACTTTGAAAAATATCAAAACCCAAGAACAAAAGGTAAAGCTTGCCAGTCCTTAGATGTAGTGGTTGCATCAATTGTCATTATTCAGACTATGGACATTTTTAGCAAATACAGAAAGTACCTTTTGATTTTGTTCCTTACATTTTCTTTGAACTGAGGTAAAAGTAATAACAATGTCTTTCCTCTCTAAATTACTAATTCCCCTCGCACATGTAATGGAGATAAAGAGAGGAAGACATGTTTATAGTCCAGGTTATGAGACAACCATAAATTCCATAAATTCATCCATATATACAATGGATTGAGTGAGCAAAGTCACTTTAGCACAGGGACACTAATGCTGCAAACTCATCTAAGGACTGGTAGGCTGCAATACATTTACATTTTGTTTTGGGGTTTAGATATGCTTTCAGTGATTCAATAAACAGATATAAACCATTAATACACTTTCGCAAAGCTTAAATTGTGGCAAAAAACTGTAAATGTTTAAACAAACCCACTAAACTAGTAAATACAGTATTGTACTTTGGCTCTGTCCATTTTACTTTCCTGTCTTTGAAACTAGTCACAAATGCCTTGTTTTTTTGTTTTTTTTTTATAAATATTAATTGATTTTCAACCAAAAACATTTTACAATCATTTTCTCTAAAAAAAAGAGAAACAATATCACTTTACCACAATTGTTACCTCCCTAATTATCACTATTCCCCTCTCATCTAACCTTCTCTCCCTCTCTCCCCTCCCCTCCTCCATCTACCCTCTCTGCATTTTCCCACATCCTCCCTATATAAAAGCAATCGGAGTATTCATGACATAAAACATTCTACCTTCATAAATTTCACATTCAATCTAAACTCTTCCCATTTTTTCCATTTCACATAGTATGTCCCCATCTTGTCTACATGCATATAATAAAGTTTCTCCATCTCACAAATTTGGTTCACTCTAGCTACCCAATCCTCTTCCCTCGGCACTTCTTTTTTACGCCAAAACTTGGGTATCAGACCTTTTGCTGCGTTTAAAAAATACCATATACCCGAATCCTTATATAATTTCACTGATAACTCTGTGCTATGGAAAAGACAGATCTCTGGGTCTAATCTACCGTTGATTTCAGTAATCATCTCCACCAAGTGAACTATTTTCTTCCAAAATACTTGTATTTTTGGGCACTCCCACCATATGTGATACAACGTACCTATCTCTCTACAACCCCTCCAGCACAATGGTGAATTCTCCCTATTCAATTTATGTTCAACATTCGGTGTAATGTGCCATCTTATCAAACACTTGTAATTTATTTCCACCTCTTGCATACTTATATTTTCGTGAATTAATCTATATATTTTCTTCTGCTTCCCCTCATCTATTACCACCCCTAAATCTCTTTCCCATTTCCCTGTATACATCGGTGTTGTGCTTGTGTCTAATTCAGTGAGAATCTTGTATATTTTAGCGATTCCATGTTTCCCTTCTCCCCGTGATTCTAACAACCTCTCAAATGGATTCCAATCCTTTCTAGTTCTCAATGGTTTTGGGAGTTCCCGGACAAAGTGTTTCAGTTGATGATATCGTCATTCACATATCCTAGTGAAAACTTCTCCTTTTTTCTTTTCCAACTCTTTAAGTGATCCCATTTCCTCCCCCACCATTATATCTCTAAATTGCGCATCCTCCTTCATAATCCTTCATTTTCCTGTAATACCCTCCCTACCTGAAGAGAAAAACTCTGTGTTACTTAGTGGCATTAATAGTGAATTAAAATCCCATCCCTTCTGTTTGTGCAATATATCCCAAGCTCTTAAAACATTTAAAGTATACAAACTTGTGCTAACATCTAATCCCCTATATTGTGCAGGCACCCATATATACCTACTCAGATTCATTCCATTAAGTGCATTTTCGATTTTGACCCAACTTTTCCCTGGGTTGTGCGTCCAATCAAAAATTCTTGCCATTATTACAGACTTATAATATCTCTTAAAATCTGGCACTCCCAGTCCACAAATGCCTTGTTAATATAGTCTCAACTAACATTGCTCTTAGGCTTAGAGATGTGCACGATGAAACATGAAAACATTTGTTTTGTTTCATATTAATTCATTAAGATAATAATTTTGTTTTAATCACATTTGTTATGTTGAATGATTCGTTTTCAGAATTCGTTTTGTATATTTGGATTAGTTTTGTATACTCAAATTCAGCTAGTCCAACCCACAAAGAGAAAGGAAATGAGCTGATTGGACAATATCTGAAAAAAGAATGGAACAAAATTAAGTTTGGATTCATTTGTTATGTTCGTTTGTTACAAAGGAGAAATGGAATGAGCTGCTTGGACGATATCTGAAACAAATGTATGGAACAAAATTAATTTCAGATTCATTTGTTATGTTATGATTCAGATATTCTGATGGATCCACCTCCATTCCACCCAAGCACAATAAACAGAAAAATTAAATCATCCTCTATTTTTACTTTTATACATCACTGTATTGCAATGTGTTTCCATTTCAAATGTAGTGGATTTTTTATAATAATTAAAAATGTTAATGCAAAATAAAAATGAAATAGATCCTAAATAACAAATGTAAGAAAATTAATTTTGGATTTAGTCGTTATGTTGTTATGTTATTTCGGGTAATTCAAACATTAACAAAAGGTCCAGCTATTGCATCATATCATCCAAATGAAAATAATGAATACAAATAAATACAAATTAATTTCTTTGTTTCTTTATAATTCCTTTTGGATTCATTGAAATTGGTTACTATTGTGATTTGAAGATTTGGATACATCCGAATCTCCAAACAACAAAAAGTCTACTTAGGTCTATTTAAATTAGTAAAGGGGATATCAACTGTGTTAATAATTATTATTATTACATTGAGCTTATATAGCGCCAAAGGGTTTGCTCAGCGCTGTACAAAAGAGGGGGGGGGGACAATACATGAAACAGTACAGCAACAGCAAACAGCACACGAGGGGTTAGAGGGCCCTACTCTTTCGAGCTTACAATCTAGGAGGGAGGGGGTAGTGGTACAGGAGGAAGTGGCTGTGGGGAATGGAGTGGTAGGAGGAATGAATGAGAAACGGCTATTAGGTGAGGGGGGGGGTAGGCTTCCCTGAAGAGGTGGGTTTTCAGGAAGCGCCTGAAGGTGAGGAGGAAAGGTGAAAATCTGATGGATTGGGGTAGTGAGTTCCAGAGGATGGGGGAGGACCTGGAGAAGTCTTGCAGTCGTGTGTGGGAGGAGGAGACCAGGGAGCAAGATAGAAGGAGCTTCTGTGAGGAGCGAAGGGTACGAGTAGGGTGGTACTTGGGAATCAGGTTGGTGAGGTAGTTAGGGGCAGTGTTGTGAATGGCTTTGTTCTTCAGAGTTAGTAGTTTGAATTTGATGCGTTGGGCCAACGATGAGCCAGTGGAGGTATAGGCAGAGGAGGGTGGCAGAGGTGGAGCGGTTGGTGAGGTGGATGAGTCTAGCCGCTGAGTTCAGGATGGACTGAAGCAGGGAGAGCCTTCTGTTCTACACTGTTGTCCTCCTTTTTTTTACATGTTCAGGAGCGTTTTCCCTTCAATGACTCAAAGCTTTTAAAAGTAGTTTCCATATAACTAAGTATAACATAACATGTTTCTCCTCAGTTTCTTTAAGAATATCTTCTTAAATGGGTGAAAGGTTCTGGCAGGTTTGCCCAGGAGATCTGTATTTATTGTTGTTTCATCAATGGCTAGACTGAAAAAACACAGCAATGGTGCATCACTTCAAGAACCTGGGTAATAATTCTCAGTGAGTGTACCATATATCCCTGTACACTGGCTGGGTAAATGCATTCTTGCTGCTTTTTACGTTTGCTCAGTGAATTGATGCTGCTGCTATTTGTATTGTCAGAACAGAAGTCTAAATAAATATACACATAAAAATCTGCTATACACATGTCCATGTGTAAAGCAACTTTCCTAAATTTGTCATAGTTTTTTAGTCTTATTTGCTCTGCAAATACTGAATTTTATTTGAAAGACAAGTAAAAATTAACATTACACAGAAAAAATAACAAACAAATTGAAAACCAATAAACATAATAATAATATTAATATCTAGAGGTAACATTTTAGAAAAAAAAACTCAACAGAAAAATAACTAAAGGCTTGGGGTGAAATGAATTACAACTGCTTAGGTTTAAATAAGGGTCAATAAGAGGTTAAGTGGGAAAATATCATATATTAAAAATATGTTTTTCCATTTTATTTATTTGTTATTTATTTATTTATTTTATAATTGATATCACATACAGTTCAAAGGTCACTGAAGCTAGGTTCACACTATTGCGGGTGGTTGCAGGTGTGGAAATTGCAGCTGTTCCCCCACCCACAGCTAAAACATGCCGCTCTTTAGAGATGCACGTGCTGCCATTCATTCTTAATGTCACTTCTACGCATCTAAAACTGCAGCATGAGTGCAGGAACTGCATGGAATTAGCATGGTGCAAAAGCACTATGCAATTTCTTGGCCGCTGAAGTTTAAAAGTGCCGCAGGAACATTTTTTCCTGCATGAAATGCATGCATAGCAGTCCATACAAATGAATTGGCTGCCATGCTTGTGCAAACGAAGCCTGTACACCAGCAATAGTGTGAACCTAGCCTAAAAGCAGACCAGAAAAATATTGTGGTTCCAGTACTCCTGTATTTTGGTTTTGTGTGCAATGCCAGATCTTCCAGATACAGCTAGAACTTTTAGTTTCATTTGTAATTATAGCTTTGCAAACCAAAAGGGAGGTGATGTGTTATTATATTTAAGGGTTCCAAACAAAGCAGTTTAACTTTTTCACAATTATATGATTTAAAGTGGAACTAAATATTTGCTATAGGAGTATTAACTGTGCCTAAGCAGTACCTTGAACCTTTTGTCAAGAATTCCTGGTATGTGAGTGTGCCTCGGTACTCCTGCACCTCTAACTGTCATGGAGTGCCTGTAAGTCGATCAATCATAAACAACAATGCAAGATAGTCTAAAAGGGATCAATAAGAAAAAAGTAATTAACAGGTAAAAAAAATAATAAACACATTTATTATAAGTCAATTAAAATAACAAAAATAGCGTATGCAAAAAGACATGCCTGACATAGACTTGTGCAGAGCCTGACGCTGGTCCTGCTCTTTTGGCTCCCTGCATGAGCTTACATCCCACAGGCAGGTCAATTGCCTTCTCTGCCTATAAACAGCTTCCTCCTGTTGGCTTCTTACCATACTCTTGGTGTCATTTCCGGTCTCCATTTACACCATAAGAGAGGCCCAAGGAGCATAGCTGTCTTTTGACTTGGGACTGGGACAATGAGTCATCCACTACTTCAGGCTCTGCACAAGTCTATGTAAGGCGTGACTTTTGCACAAGCTATTTTTATTATTTTAATAGACTGATAATACATGTGTTTTTTATTATTTTTTACCAGGTAATTACTTTTTTCTTTTTGATCTCTTTTGGACTATCTTGCATTGTTGTTGATGATTTGTTGACCTTTAGGCGCTCCATGACAGTTTGGGGTTTCTTCATGTGGTTCATATAAGTAAGTGAGCTGCCAGAGCTGTCAATACCAATTTATACTGCTGGTTGTTTTTTTTCTATTCACCCATGTACCTGGTTTGGGTCTTTATGTGCGCTCCTGCACCTCTGATGGTTAGCTATGAGATTTGGAGTGAGGTTCGTTAATGATTACAGTTCTTGCTAAGACATGAGAAAGTAAAAACTCTGCCTCTCCCAAGCTGATCACCTCTACACATCAGTGCAGCACAAGCCATGGAAAATCATTAACTGAGAAAATATCATCTACAGGGAGGCCATAGGTATTAATCCTTTGCCCTTTTTTGGAAACAGCTTCCAGAGTCCATTTCCTCTTTCATAACAAATTTAAACTCTATGTATACTTTTTTAATAACCTACTATTTCTTGTTGTACACTACAGAAACCAAACATGTAAACATTGGTACAAAAGCCAAACATGTCCAGTTGTTTACATTTGTCAGCTCTAACTAAAGGAGTATAAGGTATATATTATAATTGAAAGAAATCGGTTATAATGTTTTGTTATTCAAAGTATTATGAACTGCAAATTATTTTGTTCACATTTCAAACTTTAAAAATAAAGTTACACAGAGGGAATTAGTCAATAATGAGATGCGTGGGAAATGACAGATAGCGATTTTGCTCTAGTGACACAAATTGTATGAGGAGATTATAGCAAAGTGCTAGTAAGATGCACTCACAGACCCTTTACTGGGGAAGTTCTATATGTCAGCTTAGAATGTAATTACTGGGAAGATAGTTCTGAGCTGATTCAATCTTTGATGCATTAAAATAACACATGTACAAATATCCATAAAACAGAAAGACCTTAAAAGGATTATTTATTGTTGAAGAACCTATTTTTCTAACATTATGACCATTATATAGCAAATAGTTCAAACTAAAGGGTATTGAAAACATGTTTTACTCGTAATTTATACATGTGACATGGTTTTCTAACCTCAATTGATAAAATCATATTGGAAGTGAATAAGAACATATTTTTTTATTTTTCCAGCATTGTACCAATGTTTCCTGATGCCTGATTTGTGTGTGATAGCACTGGACCGTTAGAAGTAAAAGTTAGTACCAATGGATCTACTGTAAAATTACTTTTTCTTCAAAGAAGCAGATCTGTGGTTGAATTATAGTATAGGTGGACCCTGTTTTGATCTTAGGCTGCTACCTCTCTACAAATGCGCCAAAAGAAGCACTCTCCAGACCATGAATTCTTGGAGGTGTACTGAGGAGTGCCTGGTACAAAAGTTCATCTCACCTGAAGGACTTTTTAAAACATTTAAATGTTGGAAGCATAAAATACAGTGAATGCATTTTTTGGAGAAAAAAATACTCCCTTTCTTCAGGGCTTGAGCAACTGATATTAATCAAATCATAATTGATTTCACTTGGGGACATGTGTTAAAGCTTTATGTAGATTAACATTAGAGATGAGCGAATTATTCAAAAATTCGATTCGGCTGATTCGCCGAATTTGCGGAAGAAATTCGATTCGATGCGAATTTATTCGCTGCGAATTTAACTTATTAAAAGGGTTTCTAGGCTTCAGAGAGCCTTTATATTAGTGCAGAACACTGTACCTTTAATTTAAATGCCCTTGGAGTCTGTTGGGGAAGAGAAATAATACTGTCAGTCAGTATGACATGCAGATGAGTGCCGTCGATCTTAGAATCATCTCACACTTCACTCATTTGGGAAGTCACGGGGCACGACGAAGAAGAAGAAGAAGAAGAAGAAGAAGAATGAAAAGAAGAAGAAGAAGAATGAAAAGAAGAAGAAGAAGAATGAAAAGAAGAATGAGAAGAATGAAAAGAAGAATGAAAAGAAGAAGAAGAAGAATGAAAAGAAGAATGAAAAGAAGAAGAAGAAGAATGAAAAGAAGAAGAAGAAGAATGAAAAGAAGAATGAAAAGAAGAAGAAGAAGAATGAAAAGAAGAAGAAGAATGAAAAGAAGAATGAGAAGCAGAATGAAAAGAAGAAGAAGAAGAATGAAAAGAAGAATGAAAAGAAGAAGAAGAAGAATGAAAATAAGAAGAAGAAGAATGAAAAGAAGAATGAAAAGAAGAAGAAGAAGAAGAAGAAGAATGAAAAGAAGAAGAAGAAGAATGAAAAGAAGAAGAAGAAGAATGAAAAGAAGAATGAAAAGAAGAAGAAGAATGAAAAGAAGAATGAAAAGAAGAAGAAGAAGAATGAAAAGAAGAAGAAGAATGAAAAGAAGAATGAGAAGAAGAATGAAAAGAAGAAGAAGAATGAAAAGAAGAATGAAAAGAAGAAGAAGAAGAATGAAAAGAAGAAGAATGAAAAGAAGAATGAAAAGAAGAAGAAGAAGAATGAAAAGAAGAAGAAGAAGAATGAAAAGAAGAATGAGAAGAAGAATGAAAAGAAGAATGAAAAGAAGAAGAAGAAGAATGAAAAGAAGAAGAAGAAGAAGAAGAAGAATGAAAAGAAGAATGAAAAGAAGAAGAATGAAAAGAAGAATGAAAAGAAGAAGAATGAAAAGAAGAAGAAGAAGAATGAAAAGAAGAAGAAGAAGAATGAAAAGAAGAATGAGAAGAAGAATGAAAAGAAGAATGAAAAGAAGAATGAGAAGAATGAAAAGAAGAATGAGAAGAAGAAGAAGAAGAATGAAAAGAAGAAGAATGAAAAGAAGAAGAATGAAAAGAAGAATGAAAAGAAGAAGAAGAAGAATGAAAACAAGAAGAAGAAGAAGAATGAAAAGAAGAAGAAGAAGAATGAAAAGAAGAATGAAAAGAAGAAGAAGAATGAAAAGAAGAAGAAGAAGAATGAAAAGAAGAAGAAGAATGAAAAGAAGAAGAATTCCAGTACAGCAAAAAGTGTATCTGCAGAGAGCTCCGCTATTTCTGACAGTTCTCTGACAGTTCCTTCACATTTACAGCGGTTGAAACATTGTATCTATTTGTTTCCGAATAAAAACATCTGTATCCTAAATGGAAACAAATAGATACAATGTTTCAACCGCTGTAAATGTGAAGGAACTGTCAGAGAACTGTCAGAAATAGCGGAGCTCTCTGCAGGGACACTTTTTGCCGGCTGTAGAAGGGATGAAAATTGGCCGATCGGGAAAAATTTGATTCGCGCATCCGAAGTTTGCTAATATTCGGATTCGGTGCGAATCGAATTTTTCCTAATATTCGAAATGAATTCCACTTCGCCAAGTTCGATTCGCTCATCTCTAATTAACATCTCCTGATGGCACTAAAGGCAGCTAGCTGATATATTACATTATTGTTCTTGAATTTAGGTATGCTTGAGAGTAATTTGTGACAATCACAAATTAAAGTTTTTGAGTTTGTTAGCTTGTTGATGGGACACTTCTTGTACTTTGAATTGACTACAGTTGTTGACCTTACTTCAAAAGTACTCCACCTGTTCTGTGTCAGCTGGTCTTTACAGATACATACTAAACTTTCATGAACATTGGGCTTGTGTTTTGAAACTGGTACCTGGGAAGAAATCATAGCTCAACAAAGACCCCACAACAGTATATACTGAGTAAAAGCTGAGCTTTGGATAGATCTTTTTTTTAAATGCATGCATCCAGGTATTTACTTAACTAGTACGTCCTTAGAGCAATTTCTTAAATTTTTTGCACACATGTAAAAATCTTAATTTTTGGCCATAAAATTACTTAACATTGAGACATGTATGTATCTGGATGGATGTCTATCCCCACTCTCCATCCTGAAATCAGCGATTGTGGACCCTGGCTCCCAGTAAGTACAGGAGAGCCCAGAAACCTCAAAGGGGGGCCAACATGCCTCCAGCAGTGTGAAAGTGATTAGTGGCTATACAGCCATAGCATCAATTTCACTTTTAAAATGGGAGTCAGCTGAACAAAATGGGCACAGGCTGATGGTTGCTACTGCAGCCATCGGCTTGTGGTTAACTGCTCACTTTTTGGACATACATAGTGCATCCAAAGAGCTGAATAAGGTAAAAAAGAATTGTAAATTCCAATTAGTATAAATGCCTGGATCTGTCTTTATTTAAGCCTCAGTAATCCCGTGTACAGCAGCACCTGAAGGTCTGAAGGAAACCCCTCAGAGAGGAAAGGGCAGTACCTGTGGCCAATCAGACATGTGCAGACAAGGAGAATGCTGACAGAAGATAGCATTGAGACAACCGCATAAGTCTGTTGCTGCTCCTTCACTGCACAATCACGGATTCAGAGCAGAGAGATGACCTAGCTGTGTTGCTTAACTGCTGCAGAGAAGAGTCAGATCACCAAACTTGATGTTCTGTTTGTTGAAGTTTGTAAATCTCAATTCTCTGATAGATAATATACATCTCATTTATATACACTATATTGCCAAAAGTATTGTGACATCCCTTCACATCATTGGATTCAGGTGTTCCAATTACCTCCTTGGCCATGTGTGTATAAAATCAAGAACCTAGGCATGCAGACTGCTTCTACAAACACTTGTGAATGAATGGGTCACTCTCAGGAGCTCAATGAATCCAAACATGGTACCATGATAGGTTGCCACCTGTGCAATAAGACCATCCGTGAAATTTCCTTGCCACTAAATATTCCACGTTCAACTGTTAGTGGTATTATAACAAATTGGAAGCAACTGGGAACAACAGCAACAAAGGCCACATAAAATGACAGAATAGGGTCAGAGCATGCTTAAGTGCAGTCGCCAACTGTCTGCAGAGTCAATAGATAAGACCTCTAAACTTCATGTAGCCTTCAGGTTAGCACAACAACAGTACATAGAGAGCTTCATGGAATGGGTTTCCATGGCCGAGCAGCTGCACCCAAGCCTTACATCACCAACTGTGATGCAAAGCGTTGGATACAGTGGTGTAAAGCACGCCACCACTGGACTCTAGAGCAGTAGAGACGTGTTCTCTGGAGTGATGAATCACGCTTCTCTGTCTGCCAATTCGATGGATGTGTCTGGGTTTGGCGGTTGGCAGTAGAACGATACTTGCTTGACTGCATTGTGCCAATTGTAAAGTTTGGTAGAGGGGGGGATTATGGTGTGCAGTTGTTTTTCAGGGGTTGGGCTTGGCCCCTTAGTTCCAGTGAAGGGAACTCTTAAGGTGTCAGCATACCAAGACATTTTTGACAATTTCAAGCTCCCAACTTTGTGGGAACAGTTTGGGGCTGGCCCCTTCCTGTTCCAACATGACTGTGCACCAGTGTACAAAGCAAGGTCCATAAAGACATGGATGAGTGAGTATGGGGTGGATAACCTTGACTGGCCTGCACAGAGTCCTGATCTCAACCCCAGAGAACACCTAAGAGATGAATTAGAGTGGAGACTGTGAGCCAGGCCTTCTCTTCCGACATCAATGCCTGACCTCACAAATGCGCTTCTAGAAGAATGGTCAATTATTCCCATAGACACACTCCTAAACCTTGTAGACAGCCTTCCCAGATGTCCAAAGCTGTTATAGCTGCAAAGGGTGGGCCAACTCAATCCTTTGGATGAAAGACTGAGATGCCATTAAAGTTCATGTACAGCACTTGTAAGAGCAGGCATCCCAATGCTTTTGGCAATGTAGTGTATTTCAACTGTGCATGTAGCTTTTTGCCTACAATTTAAATTGTTTAATTCTTTGAGAAGAAACTATTTTTTCACACAGCATGTTTATTCAGCTTTACAGTTTATAGAAAAAATTAATAGTACATTACTACAGGTCCACTAGATTAGCGTTGTGTCAGTCCTAAAGATGTAAATGTATAGTCAGCAGCTTTTTAAGATAACCAATAAAAGGTCTGATGGAAACACTACAGAATTTATAAATGCAATGAAATCTTACATGATGGAATGGAATGAACTCAGCACATGGCAGGAAAAAAAAAGAAATGCTCTGTTAAAATTAATTTGCATCAATGTTCCCTTATGCTTAAGGTATCTTAGCGGCAACATTTTTTAAAAGTCTATCTCAATTCTTATAGGGAAATGCAATATATATAAAAGACAACACAAATTTAAAGGGGTATTTCACTTCAAGCAAGAAAACAGAAGACAGCTGTGTGCATGTATGCTTAGAGAGATGTAGTGGGGGTTAATAATAGTGCCAATTCTACATTCCTTTTAAATCATCTGTTTAAAGACATATCCAAGGTTTCCAAGGTCTGGGGTCAGCTTTTTTTTTCCAGCTCCTACGCTGCACTGGAACATATTGAGAAGAACTAAGGTCTATGACTCTACCCTTAGGATAAATGTAAAAGGTGCTGAACAAAACATGTAGCTCTTAATGTTGCATCATGAAACCTCTTCTTCTACCATTTAAAGGTATATTAATCTATTGACAAAAAAATATAGAAATATGTTTACCAAGTTTCCGTGCACATGCATGCTTTTCTTTTAACCGCTTCCCGGCCACCCTATAGCAGATATACTGCTACAGGGAGGCACAGGTGTGCAAAATCACGTATATATATGTGATTTTGCATTCCCAGGTAGGGGGAGCATACGAGGCGTGTATGCGCCCTACCCGTGCCGCCATTCATGGCTGAAGCTGTCAGTCACGGGTCCCGGACAGTGATTACTCACATTGCAGATCACCTCCGACAGGGAGGAGAACTGTTTGTAAACAAAACAGTTCACCTCCCTGTCAGCTTGTGCACACTGCTTTGCATGGCTGTGTACAGCACAGCCATGCAATGCAGTGTGATTATAGTGAAACACAAACACATGGCCCCATAGTAAAACACACCCAGTACACAGTTAACCCTTTTATCGCCCCTCATATTAACCCCTTCCTGCCCAGTGCCATTAGTACAGTAATAGTGCTTTTTTTTAGCACTGATCACTGTATTGGTGTCACTGGGGATGTCAGTGACACCAAGGCAGTTCCCCCCAGTGTCAGAATGCCCACCAGAGTCCCGCAGTCCCGCTATAAGTCGCTGATCCCGCCATTACTAGTAAGATGTACATGTTACATGTACTTTTGGGAATTTGGATTTTTTTTAGCAAAGACATGCAGCAGAATACATTTTGTCCTAAATTTATGAAGCAATTTGATTTTTTTTATTTTTTTACTGGACATGTTTAATAGCAAAAAGTCAATAATATTGTTTTTTTTTCTAAAAATTGACAGACTTTTTTTTAAAGCGCAAAAAATAAAAAACACACAAGTGATCAAATACCACAAAAAGAAAGCCCAATTCGTGGGGAAAAAAAGGACATAAAGTTAATTTGGGTTCAGCATTGCATGACTGCGCAATTGTCAGTTAAAGTAACGCGGTTCTGTAACACAAAAAATGGCCTGGTCAGGAAGGGAGGTAAATCCTCAGGAGGGCAACTGGTTATATGTACAGACGAATAAACAAATAACTAAATATGTGAATACATAAAAAAAACAGACAAACTGATATTTATGTTGCATAGTAGATATCTTCCAGATGCCTGTTTATTGGTTGAGATTCCCTGTACATCACTCCAAAAATCCTCAAACTTGAAACATTCTTATATATAAATTACAGCCACCTTATGTGGCCGCTGACTCTTGAATATGCTTTCCCCCACAAAAGCTTTATTCTTGATTATTTAGTCCATCAATCACAGTGCTGGGCAATTAGTATTAAGCATTAGCCGAAAGAGACAGTGCCAGAGTAACCATGTAAGGTGGTCACCAGCACTGGAATACCTAACAAACCTCAACAGGTCACCAACACTGGCAAGCACTCTTCTACTTAATGAGCTTCACCATTGGCCCATCACAGTCCAACAACACATTTTTGCTCTACTGTAGCCACAAAATACAAGAATCTTTGTATTAAAAAAGTTATATCACAGGAATTTTTTTTTTCACAGAGAGCTTTTTCACTGAGACTATTTTGACTGGGTGGCTCAGCAATCATGTGGTCAAGACCAACATTGATTTTTTTATGGAATAAGCTGTCCCATGGCATCAGATCACAAGCTTCAAGTAGCCAAAAAAGCAGTGCCTTATGCATTTGTTTGAGCTCAAAGCTATTAGTATATTTTTCATAACCTTAATGCATCCTTGGCAGTAGTAAATTAAATAACAGACTCAATCACATCCAACATTGGAAACTGAGATGAGCTGAATAACCTTTTAAAGGTATACCTTGACAGAAATGGAAATTAGCTTTAGCTGCCTTTGATTGCTGTTTGAATGAAAACATAATGTGATACAGGATTTTATAGGCAAAAGAAAAACTTGCACCCAACCAACAAGGCTAACCTTGCTAGTGAACCAGAACATAAAGAAAGTTTCAATCTATGAAAAAAATAGTTTACATGCTGAAAATTAAACCTGTACAGTTTAGCCATGTTTTATTAGAGTAACGACCCTTCCTTTACAGCTCTGTTAACAACCTCTTTTATGAACAAGTACTAAAAGACGTTTTACTACTCACTAAAGCTTGTGTTTAACTTATGTGGCTCCCATTATGTCAATTCTAATAAAACTAGTCATCAGTGATAACACTGTTTTATTACATACATGTAATTGAAAACAATAACTATGCTATGTAGATAAAAAGTCTAATTTTGGAATGTTCTTTCATAATTTTTGTGATGCACTTGCAGAATAAGTTAGTCAACATCCAGAAATGGCAATGTTTAGACACTGTTAAGAAGGCAATGTCTTTAATTGTTAAATATACTTATTTATAGCATGTTTCTTTTATACATCCTTACCCGGTTCCCCGCTGCCCTATAGCAGAACTACTGCTACAGGGTGGAACGGCTGTGCAATATTACGTATATATACGTGATTTTGTATTTCCGTGTAGGGGGCACACCCGTGTGCACGCACTGCCCTACCCACACCGCCATTGGTGGCTACAGATGTCGATCACCAGGTCCTGACCAGAGATTCCCTGCAAGCACCGGGTGATCACCGAGGAACAGTGAAAGGGGAGAGGTCTGTGTGTAAACAACACAGATCTCTCCCCTGTCAGTACCGACATGTTGCTTTGTATTGCACTGCAGAGCAGAGCAATACCAAACAGTATGTTTCCCTAGTAAAAGTAAAACAGCACACATCACACAATTAACCCTTTGATCCCCCCAGATGTTAACCACTTCTTGCCCAGTGTCATTAGTACAATGCCAGTGCTTTTTATTAGCACTGATCACTGTATTAGTGTCATTGGGATGTCGGTCGAAGATAGTCAATTCCCCCCAGTGTCAAAATGCCCACCGCAGTCCCGCTATAAGTTACTTACTGCCTCCATTACTAGTAATAAAAAAAATCCAGTATATATACCGCCATTTGTAGACATTATAACTTTCACGTAAAACAATTCATTTAAATGTATTGGGATTTTTTTAGCAAAGACATGTAGCAGAATACATTTTGGCCTAAATTTATGACGAAATTTGATTTTTAAAATTGTTTTTTTAATATTGTTTTTTCTTTTTTTCAAAATTGTTGGTCTTTTTCTGTTTATAGCGCAAAAAATTTAAAACGCACAGGTGATCAAATACCACTAAAATAAAGCTCTATTTGTGGGAAGAAAAGGACATAAATTTCAATTGGATGCAGCATTGCATGACCACGCAATTGTCAGTTAAATAACGCAGTGCCGTATCACAAAAAATGACCTGGTCAGGAAGGGGTGTAAATCCTTTGGAGGGCAAGTGGTTAAATTAGAATTGTGGTCAGGCTATAGATATTCAAATACTTACATATTTCTGCAAACAGTAAATACATTTTAAAATGTACTCTCACTGACCCCTGTAGCTTTATACAATGTGGCTTAATTAATCCTCAAATGTTACAGCAAAACAACTTTCATCTTTTCTTTTTAGCTCATTTTGCCCTTCCCCCAGCATTGATTTATCAGTTTTCCAGCTTTCTAATTTTTAACGTAAACATAAAGAAGGTGTACAGGAAGAAGGAAGAGAACAGAGAGGTGACATCCAACTTGAATAACTTCAGTAATTTTCTTGTGAACTAACTATGTAGTTAATTTTTCCACATTGTTGGTGTCAGGGAATGAAAAGATTGCAGCGGCACACGAATCTGCACATGCGTAGGATCCCGACAAGACATACAGGCAGGCGGGCACTAGGACCCAGGCGCGCCTGTCACCAATGACGGCGCCGGGCAGGCACTAAGACCCAGGCGCGCCTGTTGGCGCCGGGCGGGCTATTTAAACTGGCCATTGCAATGTCCAAGTTGCTGTATGGTCTTGATCCTCGGCTTGTGTTCTGATCCTGTGAGTGTACCTTTGTTGCCAAACCCAGCCTGATCCTGATTACTGCTGAAGGTCTCCTGCCCTGACCTGCCTTTGACCACTCTTCTGCCTGCTCCTGATCGTCTGACCTCCTGTTGCTGAACTTGGCCTGTGACTCGACTATCCTCTGCCTGCTGCTCTGTTCCATTCTGCCTCCACAGTTACCGACCCGGCCTGCCTGACTCCGCTACTTGCTTCACGGTGTGTCCGCATCCATCCATCCTGCACGGATCCATCCATTTACCGCTCAGGTCTGCCCTGCCTCTTCACATCAGGCTCTTATCCAGCTACGTCCCACTGGCGGTCCTCTCTACTACAGTTGGGTGTACCCGTAGGCCGCGACCTGGTCTCAGCCTGCTCCAAGTCCATCCCCACCATCAGGGGCTCTGGTGAACAAGCAGACTGGGGCTTAGACTCCGCGTCCTGGGGAATCACGGACTGTGAATCCATAGAGCCACCGTTAGCGAGTACGTGGCAGTTGGTTGCTACGAAAGTTAGCGGAGGCTTGTTTTAAAATTTGTACTGTTTGTTATAAAAAAAATCTGCATGCCCATAGCACAGTTCTAGGTTAGGTGATGCCCAAGTGCTATGCTATAACATGTTTACTCTCAGTGAGGAGAGCTCTGAGAGCTGACTGGAGGTAAGGGACACACCCCCATCACAAAACCTACAGGGACAGAGCTGACGCTGTCAATCACAGGGTTTGCCCTCCCCATCACCATTTTTCTATTGGTGTCAGGAAAACTCATCAGAAGTGACTCATGCTTATAGCAGTAGCACGAGGCAGCAAACAGAAATTACACTTCTCTGGATTAAAACAAACACACGCTACAGAGGGATATGCTTTGTTCATATTTCATGTCTGAGGCTTACGACCACTTTGTAAGTCTAAAAAAAGTCAGAAGAAGGTTAGATGGAGCTTTGAGAGTACAGTATCTTAGATATCTGCAACTGCATTGCTGTGCGCTGAAACTGCATCTGATATATATTCTGTCAGATAACTGCCCACTTGCTTTATGGTACTGTGGTAGGCTGTGCTAAATATCTATTGCTGTACTAAATAACTTCAATCCTAAACACCTGCCAGTGGCTCTTTTATAAGGAAGAAGTTGACTGGTAAATGTTTTCTTTTTGTTAGTGCCAAGGATGTTAGAGTAGCAGTACTGTACATTAGTACATTGCATTTTCTTAAGAGTTTTAGAAAGACATTTCTGCAGTGTAGCAATGCTGGGCCACAACATATATCTCTGTGAGCTCACTCAGCAGAACTTTGTTAAACCTATTTGATAGATTGTTAGTCAAAAAAGCAGCAAAAATCACCCTCATGGAAAGTGTTATGCAGACGCTGTAATGTGAAATTGTGATAACTTAAATATTTTGTTGTGTGTAAACATTCTCCTTCCTTTTCAGTGAGCTGCCAACACTGAATAAAGTTCCACATTATTAAAGAACTCTTGTTCTAGTGCCTTCCTGGAAAGCTGGAGTGTCCACAGAATTATGAGACTACCGGCTCTACTAACCTGCTAAGACTTCAGCCACGGGTGTCCGTTACTTTGCTAAAGGTTGTGACCTTTTCATAATTCAAAATTATTCTAATATTATTAGTATCAAAATGTATCCAATGTTCTCCATGAACCACAAAGATCAGAGACTCTAAAGTTGGGTTTCAGTTGGCTTCTAACAGCATGAAAACACCTGCTGTGTGTTTACACTAAAGTAGTACTAAACCTTCAAAGACAAAATGTACATATATGTAAAAACATAATTCACATTTTTTTTGTGTTTTTCTGTGCATTCTTTCTTTTTAGCATCATCTTTCATCAAAATTTTGCCTACCCTTCTTCCTCCTATAGTGTTGCTATACTGCAATTAAGGGTCTCCCTGAAGCCCCTGTGTAAGCATTTTAACATGCATGCTCAAGCACCGGTTGCACTGAAGTACTTTCTGTAAGTTATTTCCCTGCTCCTCTCATAGGCCAGTGTAATGCCTATGAAATGTGTTGACCTTGGACCCTTTGTTTCTTGGGTAATTTTTACAATAAAGCATTGTTGCCCAAATGCCAGGGTCATGAGAGGTGACTAATGTATAATTTCTCTAGGTCAACGGAACAAAGTCACACAATATTCTTCTGAGAGCAAGGGAAAAATTTGTTTATGGAACGAAGCGTGTTTATTACATCTAGCAACCTCATATTAGGAGATAAAAACCTGTTTAAAGACATCTAAGTTAGAAATCCTTAAGTCAGGGGAGATAAAAAGAGGTTTTGGGGTAGATAAGAAGCAAAAGTGTGACTTTTCAGATAACGAATATAGTGGTTGAACGTGACTCTGTTAACCTCGAGGAACCCTTCTGCTAGCTCCTCCTGTGGTGGGTGTGGCACCGCCCACTATTGGACAGCTTCCAGAAAATGGGTTTGTAAGGTGGACGTCCTGGTGAGACCATTAGAAGCCCTTCCCCCCTTAGTGACCAGAGGACGCTCTGACACTACCATTTTTGCCAAGGCTATATGGGCTCATCGACTGGCTGCACCTGCGGCTTCCCCATGATCCCCTGGGCAGTTTGGTTCTGATGGGATTTATTCCTTCCTGCTTCCACATAGCTTTGGTAATGTATTAATTCTATGCTGTGACGCTGTCAATTGATGTGTCTATTTCATGCTGTAATGCTCACACTGTTACTGGTGTGTGTTATTATGCAAATTGTGATGACTATAAGATATATCCTCCTGTGTGTCATGTGATAATAAAAGTGGAGGTTTTGACAGTGCAAGAATATTGCACTTGGATTCTGTTATTTCTTGGAGTTCCAGGTGAATGATATGATGTGCCAGAGCAGGTGTTCATTTGGTAGATGGTCTTTCACGTGCTTAGAATATGTAATGGTTTAAATGCTGATTAAAAGGTACCTGCATGACTACATGTTGATTGTGTGCATGTCTATGACTTGTTTTTAGTTATTGCACCCAGCATTTTTTATTACAGCCAGTTATTGACAGCAACTCTATTCAAGCAATCCTCATAGGCCTTTGCTTTATGTCGCTCCCCTGTTTCTCCCACCAGGTCGGTGACTGACAGAAGCTCTGTTCCAGCTACCATCCTGAGCAAGACACATGACTGTATATGGGAACAGTGTGCACTCTCCAACTGGAGGCTCTGGGAAGCACAGTGGAAAGACAAACAAAACATCTGGATACTGTTTAATCAAATAGTAAGTGTTTCAAGCAAAATTACTATAGTGAAGCTAGGAGGAATATTTTCTAATGAGGGTTCATTTCTTTAAAGGACTGGCAGGTTGCCAGGAACCTACAGCAATAGAAAGTCATTAGAAAACTCTAAGGTTTCAGTGCCTCTGGAATTTTTGTATAATGTCTATAGCTACAGAGGTCAATGATGGCTTAATTTAGAGTAAATATATTATTTGTTCACAATATGTGAAGGAAACAGCAGAGGGCACCAACTATATGTAGCATATAGGAAAATACTGTATTATAAATCACAAGTTAGGATTTACAAAATAAATAAGCATAGGAGCATGTACTCCACCCAGTGTGGCTTGCTGTTGAGACTCAATGGGGTTTATTTACTAAAGCTGGAGAGTCCAAAATCAGACTCCCTTCTGCATAGAAACCAATCAGCTTCTAACCTCAGCTTGTTCAATGAAGCTTTGGCAATGAAACCTGGAAGCTGATTGGTTTCTATGCAGAAGTGAGTCTGATTTTGGACTCTCCAGCTTTAGTAAATAAACCCCAATATGTCTGCAGGAGCAAGGAAGCAGATGCTGCTTTCATGAGCTATATAGGACACCAGAAATAAAACCAGAAATCCTGGGGCCACCTTGGAACACTTGAACTGCACAGGAACAGAAGTGACATCACACCTGGGGGGGCAGCATGGGGATTCCTGGCTCAGGAAGACACACCGAGGTTCTACAGCAAGTTGCACTGGGTGGATTACATGTTCTTATGCTTAAGCATCTAGTAAGTTGCCACTTGTGATTTGTTATTAAGTATTTTCCTATATATTGCACTTAGTTGGTGTCCTCTGCTGTTTTCTTTATATACACTATATTGCCAAAATTATTGCGATGCCTGCATTTACAGGCATATGAACTTTAATGGCATCCCAGTCTTAGTCCATAGGGTTTAATATTGAATTGGCCCACCCTCTGCAGCTATAACAGCTTCAACTCTTCTGGGAAGGAACCTTCCTCAAAGTTTAGGAGTGTGTCTATGGGAATGTTTGACCATTCTTCCAGAAGAGCATTTGTGAGGTCAGGCACTGATGTCGGACGAGAAAGCCTGGCTCTCAATCTATGCTCTAAATCGTCCCAAAGGTGTGCTATTGGGTTGAGGTCAGGACTCAGAAAGCGTGATTTGTCCCTCTAGAGAACACATCTCCACTGCTCTAGAGTCCAGTGGCAGAGTTCTTTACACCACTGCATCCAATGCTTTGCATTGCACTTGGTGATGTTAGGGTTGGATGCAGCTGCACAGCAATGGAAACCAATTCCATGAAGCTCTCTATGCACTGTTGTTGTGCTGACCTGAAGGCTACATGAAGTTTGGAGGTCTTTAGCTATCTGCAGACAGTTGGCAACTCCTGCACTTAAGCATGTGCTGACCCCGCTCTGTCATTTTATGTGGCCTATCACTTTGTGGATGAGTTGCTGCTGTTCTCAGTTGCTTCCACTTTGTTAAGATACCACTAACAGTTGACTGTAAAATATTTGGTAGCCAGAAAATTTCACAGATGGACTTGTTGCACAGGTAGCAACCTATCACAGTACCACGCATGAATTCACTGAGCTCCTGAGAGCTACCCTTTCTTTCACAAATGTTTGTAGAAGCAGTCTGCAGTATGCCTAGGTGCTTGATTTTATATACCTGTGGCCATGGATGTGATTGGAACACCTGAACCCAATGATATGGAGGGCTGTCCCAATACTTTTGGCGATATAGTGTATAATGCACCATGTATTTCAGTCTTATTGAGGAGCTGCCACAGATATTTTTGGATGTATGAACTTTTTAGTATAATCCTACACCCCACAGCACATTCATGTGTATGATTACGTTGCAGTTTATCTGTATCCCTACATTATTATTCTCAATAATGCTCTTTGTCTGCATAGATGGGCACAAGTTAACTTGTGCTCCTAACGTTACCGAATTTAAAAATTAAGTCTAACATCCATAATGTTAATAATTGGTGTAACCAAACTCATAGCAGCCTACAGCTGTATCTGGATGCACAGGAATATTCAACTCTGCTGAATTAGTTAGCATTTAGTGGTTATACCAAACACCTGAATGGTCACATTTCATGTAGTGCTATATTTCTTTTAATATTAATTCATATTTGGGAAATAGGAGATCATTTTATATTTGATGTATCTCATGAAAAACAGGCATACGCCAGTAACTGTGTACAATAATTCAGTTAATACCAGGCAATTGTATTTAGTGAAGGTTATTCAGTGATGCACGATAAGTACTTCCTAAATAAAGGAGAAAGTCTAATAACATCCTTAAAAGATTTCAACTCTTCTACTATGCACTGTGAGGCCTGATGGAAGCTGCTACCCCAGCTGTGAACTGATAGCTCCACAAATTGTTCCTTTGCATAGAAAGACTTTGATTGGTAACATTTAGCAGTATTATCAAAACCTTCCCGTAGATAGTGCCAGCTGTGGTGCCTACAGATGCCCTTATAGAACAACACATTGTTTATTCTACTGCATCTTCTAAATGAAAACACAATCCTGTGTGCATTATTTTACATTCAATAAGGCACACCAGTGTCTGTACAAATACAGCGACCAATAGCTAAAAGAGAAAAGTTTATTAAAAGGTAAATTTTGATTTGTTGCAAAAAGTTAGTACACTTAGTTAATGATAAAACGAGGGGCGGACTGACAACTCATGGGGCCCCCGGGCAAAAGGGGATCATGGGGCCCCTGTGTCCTTGCCCAAACTCAAAAAAGCCTATGAAAAAGGTACCAGGAACATCTCATGGGGCCCCCTACTGACCTCGGGCCCTCGGGCAGTGCCCGAGTTTCTATATGGTCAGTCCGCCCCTGGATAAAAGTTAAACCTGAAAACATAAATGTAACATATTGCAGTTTACCAATCCTTGTAAAGCCTGCATTACTTCATTGCTAGGATTTTTACTTATTATTTTCACCTGGTTATCCTGTCTTTGAGTGGCTACATTCAATACTTCACTGTATCTGTTGAAGGAAGCAATGGTTGCCACTTCAGCTGGACTTAAAAAAATTCCTGCCTTTGTTAATCTCCATTACATGGGTAATGGGGAGATTAGTAGTTTACAGATGGAAGAATAACATTTTATGCACAAAGTTTATCTTGCAGGAAGTGACAAGGATACTGCATTTCTAGCAAGATCTACAGGTATTTTCTGCACTTGCTGAAAATGTCCTGAAAAAAATAATGAAGCCATCACACCTAAGGACTAGTAAACTGCAATATATCAAATCTATGTACTTGGATTTTGTTGTGCTTAAACTTATTATTGTGTACCCCTCTGTTTGTTCACAGTGGATAGACCCAACAACCCTTTATAAGACTAGCTATTTGTGTGTCTGCTGAGCCCCCTGTCAATTTTCTTTTGTTTTTTTTATTTCACATTTGTATTTTTTTTTTTCAGCTAAAATAAGCATAAACAATATAGCATTGGAGTTTAATGTTTTAAGGGTTTTTCTGGAGGGAGGGTTATGTTTCATTTATTTTAGGTTTAGCAGCATGAACTAACTGACACATTTCCAAATAGTGACACTCCTCACAGAGGCTCCCTCAATTATGCTGTTAAATTGATTTTCCAGCAACAGTGGACAGGCCTTGCTGCTGGTGGAGTCACAGGCAGCTTCAAAACCATATGATCACAGACTCCTTGAGATCCAGGGTTGACAGAGACACTCCTCAAAGTGAGGACCTATGGACTATTGGATGTCCAGGATGGACTACTGGCTGAATCTTTCACAGTATGTGCTGGAGCGTCTGGCTTATCCGGAAGCCAGTGTGCTGTCTGAGGGACCACAATGCTTGTCTCCTGACCAGGGGCGGACTGACAACTCATGGGGCCCCCGGGCAATAGGGGATCAACAAAGCCTATGAAAAAGGTACCAGGGGCATCTCATGGGGCCCCCTACTGACCCCAGGCCCTCGGACAGTGCCCGAGTTTCCAAATGGTCAGTCCGCCCCTGCTCCTGACACTGTTGATCACTCATTTTCAGAATATAAAATCAGTCCTTGACCAGCAATTATTATAAACCCCCTGAAGCTGATGCTATCAGCTACAATTTTTTCCTTGTAATCTGACCCCGTGCAAAAAAGTTATACCATTACCAGTTTCTGCCACCACGGCTGTCCTACCACCAATACCTACTCCTGCCACCCCTCCTGCCTATGTTCATTATCAGCTCCTGTCGCCACTGCTAACCTGCTACCATTAATAACGCCTGTCATCTTTCCTGAACTGCAATCATTACTACCTCTTGCCACCACTGCCAGCCTACCACAATTACCAGGTCTTGACACTTCTCCTGGTCTGCTGCCACCACCATTACCAGCTCCTGCCACCTTTGCTGACCTGCCACCATCACCAGCTCCTGCAAATTCTCCTGGTCTCCCTCTGCCTCCATTACCATCCGCTACCACCTCTGATGTCTTGGAACCAGCTCCTGCCACAATTGCCAGATCTTGCAACATCTGCTGGCCTACCACCATTACCAACTCTTTCCACTTCTACTGACCTGTAAGCATTACCAGATCCAGCCAACTCTGCTGGCCTGCCAACATTACCAACGCCTGCAAGATTTCCTGTTCTTTCACCATTATCATCTTCTGTGGCATCTCAAATCCTATTCCAGTTCTGCTCCACTGTAAAGGTGACCAAAGGTGCCATTCACCATATACTTGCTGCAGGTGAATCTTCTTGGTGCATGTATTTTCATTACATTCTTGCAGTGAATGTTTGGAAAATTTCAATGTCACTGCTTTAAAAATATGCCTCCTGCAAGCATTTATTACCTCTCATAGTAATCACAGTACTTTCTATGACAACTCCTTTAGCATCTTTTTTTTGAAAGGACAGCACTATCTTTGTTTAGCTTCAGAATCTACTTTGTGGACTAAAACAATAACTTAGAGATGACAGACTCATTCAAATCCTGGTGCCTTTGTAATTATTGCTTGTGTTCACAAATATCTGACACAGTTCAGCCCCTGCTGCAGCCTTTCGCCTTGCCACACAGTTATACAAAGACTGAAATAGTGACATCATCTCTGCCTAAGAAATGTCATTTTTCTGGACCTCATGCAATGCTTTTTAATCATAAAAGGTACAGATTTTGAAAAATGAATATGTTGCTGTATAATATGTCATTGCAAGGATTTATTCATGCAGAATTTTTAATGTTGCCAAACGTTCCACTTTAAGACTGCATATTTCCTGTGAGCCATTTTCAGAATGGTTTTCCTGTTTACGTCTTTTTTTTTTTCTTGTAAACAGAAACTTGTTTTTTCCTCCCACTGCTATGATTTTGAAATATGGCTGGTTATAAAAAAAACAATAGCAGAGAGTTCTGATAAACACTACAATTAGATTTCACAGCAGTACACAGGGAAAAGAGAATACATTTTATGAAAGTATAGACTCATGCCTTTAAGGTAAAGGGAGAGCAGGGTTATTGATGATGCTTGGTCCAGTAGAGAGTGGAAAACAAAATGCTGCCTGAGTGAAACCCTGTGGATTCTGTTGAATCAGCCACCGTAGATCAGAAAGCACTATAAACACGTTTATGTTCTACCACATTCAAATTACCTGCAGCAATGACTTGTCGTTATCCTCAATGTGCTGTTACCTTCTGCAGTCAGATGCTGGAAGATGTTAATGAAATCACCTGCTTTAATAAGTATAGGTTTCTTCCTAGTAGGATGTCAATTCAAACCAAATGTGCTATCCAGATCATGTAACGTTCCGTTATGCTCAGCTTACTGCATCCACTTTGCAGCTGTTCTGTATAAAATACTTTTGGCTTCTTCCCCAGACTGAGGAAATTTAAAGTCTGTATTTTATTTCCCTTAAGGTTATCAGGACACAGAGAGGTAGGGAGGTTGCATATATCCCATCCTACTATCTAGCCTAGCTATGCTTTCTGAAAGATCTTGAACTGAAGGATTTATTTTAGATTAGCTTTTATTTAAAAATTGGATGATAGCAGGGAATTTTTGGGTCCCTTAAAGGGGAACTGCAGCTAATTTTGGTGCTGGCAGAAAGTCCCATTCTTCTTCATTCTGAAACCTTGAACAATCTTTTCTAATGTTACAATTATTTATCTAGAGAGTCTAATCCTGTATCTAGTCCCCAAAAAATTTTGATATATTACAGCTTAGAGCAACCAAAAAAAGGAAATAAAAACCTGGCTAGGACTCAACTAAACACCCAAGTCTGTCTGGTTAGACATAATAATAATTATAAATATGCCAATTACACACATGCCAATGTGATATGTTAACTACAAAAACCATAACGAAAAACAAAAGTATAAAAGCACTTGGCCAGGGGGTTAAAATCAAACAACCTCAGACACCATTCCGCTTTTCCCATAAATACTGTCCTCCTCCTACATACGTATCTGTATACAAGAAAACGTTGTTGAAAATATTCTTCTAGACATGAATCCTTTTGTGTAATATATCATATTTGGAACCAGTACATGTATTTGCACATTTAAAACAGTTCATTGTTCCAGTCAATATATAAAGAGCTGGATTATTGTATTGGACATGGGTTACCATTTAAAATGTAAACAACCAACTTCTGATGTTTTAGGCTCTGACCAGCCCACAGGAGATTCCAGATGGGCTCCAATATATTATCCATAGGAATCGACAAGCTGGTCTCATACAACCCAAATGCTGATTGGAAACTGGTATGTAGGTGATCATATGCAGATGTATGTACTAACAGTTGACTGGTTCACAGCCTCCTGGCCAGGGGGCCTGTGAGCATAGTAAAGAAGCTATGCACAGGGATTTAGAGTCATGGACTTCCCATGCAAGCAAGATAAAGCTGCCCAGATTGCGGCACATATATTTCAATATCCTCCAAACATGAATTATGCAAACAACAGCAAAATTCCAGCTTGATTTCAACTTTTAGCAAAGAATGAAAAGCATAAAATTTCCTAGAGCAAAGTCATTGCAATAATTTAGCAATAGATGCCCACATTGGGCCAGTCCCATTCCAGGCTAGTATACTTATCATAGTCCACAGTTCCCATCTAGGAACAGGTTGGGGGGTGTGGTGATGTGTCAGTGCCTGACCAGTTTCAGCGGCTTATCCTGCTGCATTAGAGGCATTACCAGTTGCATTAGTCAGCTTACCAGTTCCTAGATGAGGTGGCTGCATTCATTTTCTTTGTCTATCCTATAAATAACAGAATTCCTTGGGTATTCTAGGGTGACAATGCTTACTCATTCCATTGTATGAATGTAGTGAGTATCCAGCCAGGCTAGACTTCAGACATGTTTTCCACTCTTCCTCTACATTACATGGATGGTATTGATATTAGTAGTTTACAAAACTATCAATACCATCCAGATTATTTTATTTATTAAGATTTTTTTTGTTCAGCTTGCAGGAATTGACAAGGACACTACATTTCTGGCAACAATCATCATGTATTTTCAGTTCTTAGCATTAAAAATTAAAGTTGAAGTTTATCTAAAAAAAATCCCTACAGTTTAAGTTACAATATGTACCCAGGGGCGGACTGACCATTTGGAAACTCGGGCACTGCTCCAGGGCCCGGGGTCAGTAGGGGGCCCCATGAGATGCCCCTGGTACCTTTTTCATAGGCTTTTTTGAGTTTGGGCAAGGACACAGGGGCCCCATGATCCCCTATTGCCCGGGGGCCCCATGAGTTGTCAGTCCGCCCCTGTACGTACCCTTAATGAAAGATGCCCCACTTTGTGTAGGCATCTGGATTCTGGAGAAATCTTTACTGCAGAAATGCCTGTCTTCATCCTCTCTCTGAACTTCCAGCACTAGAATGGTTAACAACTGTAGGTCTTCATACAGAATAACAATATAGATGGTTCAATGGGGGCACGCTCCCTCCTTCCTCATCTTCTACTGAGAAAAGTTATTTTAATAATTACACGGCCTGTAACATAATCTGTAAACACAGAAGAGTATGAACCATCACAAGATTATCTCTTCCATTCACAAATCATGTTGAAGGAGCTCACTCATGGAAAGAACTTTTCTTAATGAAGGAGGAAAAAGGGGGCATATCCCCACTGGACCAGTTGCGTGAAGCTGTTAGCCATTGCAGCACTGGAAGTTCAGAGACAGGAATGGGACTGGCAGGAGGTAATAGGAGATAGACCCCTGCAGGGGAGGGAAGGGAGATCAGGAGACCCCCAGTGGAAGGAGAATATCATCACAGTCCATCTACCATTATTCACATACAGGATTATAGTATGGACATCTACATCTCGTCCAGTTAAGGACAAAAAAGCTCATATAGCCTTGCTTAATGGTTGGGCTATATAGTGAGATGAGCATATATATTTCTCAGCACAGCAAGATCACAAAGAGGACTAATTTTTTATATCACTGTAATTTTTTATATCACTTACTCTTTTTTATCACATTATTGTCTTATTTCACTTGCATTATTAATTTATTTTTTACATAATGCTTATGTGATCATATTTTTTATTTTTTAGAGTTTTTTATATTATAAATTCAATTATATAGATTGTATTCACCTACAATTAATTTTAGGTTTTAAAAACACAATATTTTTCACAGCATATTGATGAATTATAGCACTTAGGTGTTTATATTAATTTATTTATATATTCATTAGAGTGTATTTTTTCAATTTTTTCATATATTAGGTTTGAGCACGGCTGCACGTTTGTGTAGGAGGATTGATTTTTGTTATTATAGGGGATATATTGAATACAATTTATTATTATTACACATTCGTTTTTTTTGTTGGAACACGACACATAATAATAATTTATTAATAGAAAACTGACTCATGTTTCAAAATGTTTACATGGCTGTTAATCTCAGTAGGGCCAGATTTACAAGGAATGTGTATGTCTATGTGCCACTACAGAAAACATGTTAGTCATTGTCAATTTTTAAATGTTACTTAAGATCCTTCATTTAGGCCTCAAATTGGGCTACAGACTACCTCCCCCTCTTCTCTTCTTCAGAACATGGGAGGGCGGGGGAGAGGGTAGTTCTGTAGTCCTCAAACACAGTTGAAAAAAATATAAATGATAAGAGTGCTACATGGCATAGAGTACAGAAAGTTTTTCCACTCATACGATTTCTGGCAGGATCAGCAGATATTTTTAGCACATATCGAAAAAATATAGCAAATAGCTTTCTATGATATATTTTGCATACCAGAGGAGAGCAAATAATAGTAGTTAATTGTTAGGGATTATTTGCACTTTAAATAGGAATTACTGCCCTTCTAACACTCTTGATAGTACTGGCAATTTATTTTGGATCTGCATCACAAACAAGGATTCACAGATCAACAGATTGTTGACAATGGTCATCTACAGCATATCTGGATAAAAATTTGAAGTACTGGGCAGGTAAGCTGTGCACCCTGTATATATCTCAAGGTGTAAATTTTATTTTCACAGCAATGTACTGCTTTCCAACCATTACTTTTCCTCTGTAGCTTACTCTATTCATCACTACTGCAAAATTTAAGGTATATTACACACCCCTACAACACTGGATTACCATTACTGGTCCCAGTTAACTGTTTTATTACATTTGCTGCTGTATAGACCCTTTGAAATGTTCAAATTCTGCAAATTACGGGTGTTGATTGTCATCTTCATGTTGTCATGCTTATGGCACTATCTTGCTTCCTCAAGTCTTGCAATTGTATACAATGTATTTAAAGCTTTTCTAAAATGAAAATAAAGATATTGAACAATAAAAAAAAATGTTGCTTACCATCTATGTCACCATAGACTACATCAAGGAATACAAAAGCTATAATGTATAATCCCTCATTTTGTGGAGGCAAGGGAGGGGATTTTAGAGTTTTCATAGGAGTGCAACAAGGGTAAAATCTTCCCTCTTTATGACATGAAAAGACCAAAAAATCTTTAAACTCATTATCTCAACTGTACTTCAATGAATATAATAATGCCATTTTGTCTATAATATACAATAGAATTTGTTAACTAAAATGAACCAAAATGCCAGGCTGTTCTTTATGAATAACACTTTATTCCTGATCTTCGATCTTTTGATTACTGAAAGCTACATTAGCAATTCTATAAAAAAATCCAAATACCTGATCATATTTGTCTTTCTCATGTGTAAATATAAAGGATGTAGACACCTGTAAGAACTCTGAAATTTAGGTAGTTAGGTGCTGCCCTGGACAGTAGGGTTAGTGTGCCTGTCCTCATAATTGACAGCAGTCAATTGGAACATTCTATAGCCAATAACATACTGTCTATAGGCTATGGACCTGCCTCTGACATGCTCTCAATCTAGGGGAGCAGATCATTGGGGAACTAGTGCTTGTAAATACCCATCAGGCTCCACCCATGTATTATAAAATTCTTCAGTGCTGAAAGCCGCAGCAGCAGGAAGGAGCTCACCTGCACTGAGGATGGAATGTCCATACATATACTCCAGTATATGTGCTTCCATAGGTAGCACATGCCCCAAATCCATGTATATGTTTATAATACATACATGAAATAGTCATGCATACCAACATTTGTCAATTTGTCATGTGGAGGCACATTAGAATTCTAAAGAGTGTCTTAGGCAAGCCATAAGTTATACATGTTTCTTTTCTTCCACCACAGGTGGAAGGAAAGAAATTGCTCGATTCCCCCACCAACACAGCTTGTGTTGATGGGGGAATCTCTCCCGCAGCACTATTGTATTCTGATGGTAGGAAGCCTTCCCTACCAGTAGAACACAATGATCACTGTGAGCAGAGGGTCCGGTGAAACGGGTCAGGCGAGGTCATTGGTCGCACCTGGATCTATGATGTGTCTATGTACCATGGACAGATAAGTATAATTTTCTCACACACCTTGACAAGAGGGACTATATTCTGAATTCATGGAATGAAATGTGGTCATTCTCATTGCACCATTGATTGGATGCGGGCTTGTTTTTTGCACCTGCATTATTGATGCTTACTTGCACAAGAGCTTATACTAGCTCCAAGCAGCTTTATATATGAGGGAGGTATCTGTCTATACATATGAAAATGAATCTACATCCATAGGCAGTCTTCACATTTTATTTTCCTCCTCTGGATTATATTCAGCTGCTCCTTTCCTGATCGGGACACTTTATAACCATACACATGTATTAAGGATGGCTGAATGCAATTAATCCAGTGAAATCACTACTTGGTTATTTCCATGTCTACCAGTTCATTTCTTGATCTCCATTACATCTTGGATCTTTATGGCTCATTCAGCATATCTTTACACACGATGAGCAATGGACAGCAAAGAGATACACCAATATAGCAGCTGCATTTTTTAGTGGCCACTCTTTTTCATGCATTTCTTTACTCTCTATGACTGTCCCTCTTCTCTGAGAGCTCTCAGTCCAATCAATAATAAAATATCTATAGAATGTAATTATCAATTAAACATATTATATGGAGGACATTTGATTCATTGGATCCAGGGTCACTACCTCTGACCCATAATGTTCTTCTTTTTTTTGGGTTTATGTAATTGTGTCTATGTGTTATTTTAATTAATAAAAGTTCATTATTGCTGTCAATGATCTCTATCAATACTTTAACCATAAATTAGATTTTACCCTTTATATTTCAAATATTTTGGGAGATGTTGAACAAAAGCCATTTCTTATGTGTAGAGTATTTTTGATATATTATATTAAACATAATATTGAGATGTACAATGACAGCCTCTATAAGGTGCTTAAATGATCCATGTGGACACTTGCCAATAAAGATGCTTATGTTTGAAAATAAGATGTGCATTCAAAGGCAAACTGCCAGGTCAGTTTTAAAGAAACAAGAGCAAAATTAGTTTTCCTAATGACCAGGCACAGATCCAATTATTCTGCAATAAAGCACAGACATTTAAAAAGGTGTCATTGAATTTCAGTTTAAATGTGAGCGACTTATATGTTATTTAGAAGAGTGACAGAAGCTTGGGAATTACTGTGTAAATTGTGTACAGATATCATTATATATGGGTGTGAAATGTGGAGAAAAATGCAAATTAATTAGTGTAATTTGTGCTTTGCATCTGTTAGGGACTTTCTGTGAATGTTCATTTTTAATAAAGCAACATTAGACTATAAAGTATATTCTTTGCCATATATGATCTTATGATATTAATTTAAGTAAAGTTATGGTTTACCATTAAAAAAAACTGTGTTGCAGAAAAATAGTTCTAAAGGCAAAGTGTTCTCTGCAGGTAAAAAATGTTCTTTTATCAGTATGTCCACTTCCCTCCCCCAAATGCTTATCTGAGTCCTATATCAATCCAGCACTATCCTGACAGCAGCAGCTTTCTCCTCTTTCCCCTCTCTCCTACTGCTGTCAATCAAATTCGGTGAGCAGAGAGCAGGAGCAGAGCCGAGTCGTGGTATGTGTGTCCACGGGCCACGGCTGATGACAGATCAGTACAGAGGCCCGTTGTCAGTGTCATGTGACCGCTGTGACCAATCACATCAGATCACATGACAGTTGTATACAATGGATGGCTTTCTTTCATGCCATCCATTGTATACAATTGCGTTGTTAGCTGTGATTGGTCAAAGCAGTCACATGGTACAGACAAGGCCAATCAAAGCCCATCTGTATCATGTGATGATGCTTTCCCAATTACAGCTAATCACAACAAAAGACTGAATGAAGTAACATTGGTTGCTAATATCAAATAAATATATTGGTATTGGAAAGCATAATGTGTAAAAAAAAAAATCCTGATCACTTGCCCGGAGTAGTACAATGTTATTATGGTAACATTATATTGCTCTGGTCACAGTGTGTTGAAAAAATATAGTAAAAAATAGACAAAATTGAAAAAAAACCATTTAATTATTATTATTATTTTTTTTTAATACTGTCAATTGTCATTGTCCCTGATCACCACCATATATATATAATAACGCTGTACTGGACTAGTGACACAATATCTAAAAAAGAAATTGTGAGGTTTTTGTTTTAATCTCTTCATTTTCCAAAAAATTGTAACAAAAAATTACAACTTCAAAAAACTCTCCATGTCTCTTGCAAATACCTTGGACTATCTATTTTCCAAAAATGGGTCATTTCGGGGTATTTGTACTATCCTGGTGTTTTTTGGCCTCAAGAAATGACATTGGCTGTCAGTACATCATGATTGATCGATTGTCAGATATATACAGTATTTACCATGGTTTGTGGACTCTATAACTCTCTTACAGGCTACATAATATACACTAATTTGGGTATTTTCATCAAAGAAATGTACCAGAATACATTTTGACCTAAATTTATGAAGAAAGGTTATTTATTTGCAAAATTGTATAACAGAAACAAGGAAAACACTCTTTTTTTCAAAGGTTTTAGGGCTTTTCTTTGTTTATTTAGCAAAAAATAAAAACCCAGTGGTGATTAAATACCACCAATAGAAAGCTCTATTTGTGTGAAAAAAATGATAACATTTTTTTATGGGTACAGTGTTGCATGACCGTCATTTAAAGTGCAACAACACTGAAAGCTGACAATTGGCCTAGGCAGGAAGCGGGTAAAAGTGCCAATTATTGGTTAAACTGATTTGCAATATGAAAAAAAGAAGATGCTCACTTGTACATATCCAATTGACTTCAATGACCTTTTCAAAGGAGAGAATCAATGTATACATGCCAGTAGCAATAGGATTTGTAAATTTACATTTTAAGTGCAGATAGTGCTAGACCTAAATTTGTCTTGACATGAATCTTCTGTAATCCCCTGCACACCAGTGATTAAGAAAGGGTGGTGACTGGATGTCAACCAGTTTTTGCTGTCATGCTAACATGTTGATAATCAAATTTTTACAAGAGGAAGAAGAGAAGATTGATCTGACGGATGGACTCATCTGGGTGCTGCTACTCCCCACTCTTCAATCCGCAAGCTGTGGTGTGTCCTTGATGAATGTTCTTGCCTTGGGATGAACTCCCAGTTCAGTCCAAACATAAGTTTGGACCAAATTTTACTTGTTCTGGCATTTTCCAAACATCAGATAATTAGTCCACTCATCAGGAGACAAACTTCATATAGTTTATATTTTTTTTCACTCCACTATGTATAAAAGATTCCTTCTTCCACTTTCAATGGTTGTTAAGGAAGCAACAGGTGCCAGCACCTGCAGCATTCTGAGCAATCAATGATGTCACCTGGGAATCCACAGCCATGTTAACAAAGGATAAATTAAATAAAAAATGGTGTGGTGTTTCCTCCATAATTAATGTCAGGCCCTTCAGGCTGCACAACTGCTGGATCCCTTAAATCTGACAGTCTACAGCCGGCTTGTCAGATTTACACACAATCTTGATAGCCACAGCCACAGGAGGATGTATAAAATCCCCTACCACCACAGCTAGCAGTAAAAGGATTAAATGACTTGTCAAAAACTCTGTGTGCTTTTCAATTTTTACTTTTTTGTGAATAAGTAGAAGTGATATACTCTCCTCTTGCAGACTCCCACAACCACTGGTCTGGAATATTTGGGAAGAGGCCCTTGCCATAATAAACATAGGGACAAGATATTTTGCTAGAAGGTCCTGGCTGAAGGCATGTGACTGGGTATGGTGCAGGAGGGGGGCTTCCATGTAGTTTATTTTTTTTTTTTTAGGGTTCCCCATTGACATCCATACCAGATCCTCATCAAGGGTAGTATGGATAGATAATATGCATTTTTTTGTGGGACACTACACTATTTATTTTGTGTGAAATCCTCCAATAAAACCTATACCTCCTCTAAGATAAGGGTCTGGTATAGATAAAGGGAATCTGAGGCCACTATGTTTAGAAAGAGAAATACGCAGCTGGGAGCTGTCAAATGCTGGCAATTTAAATTGCGTTTTTTTCTTTGTAAATGTTAGTTTTGCAGCGGTAGGCTGTATACATCATAAAGATTCACCACTTCACAGGCAGGTTAAGGGCATCCTCCAGGAATTTTATTTAAAAGAATATTATACTTTTAAAGTTTCCCTTAAAGCACTGGGAATATTGCTGCTCCCCACCAAATGATATGTTTTAATTTTATATTCTTTGGTACTTGAACCCCAGGGCAGTGAACAGTTTCCTGTGCCATTTGTTTGACACTCAGCCTAAAATATGGCCTATACCATTTTTAACATTCAGCTTCTATTGACTTCAATGGGGTTTGGATTGGACACCCAAACTTCAGTAATGATTGTTGAACATTCCCTGAAGTGAACCCAGCTATGCTCAACTCATCCCTCTTCCTGACCAAGCTATATTGCTTCTTCAGTACAGGTTAAAAATATTACTCATCAAGTAAACTTGTGTGTCTGAATTACAGAACTGGCTACACAGAATTTCAAAATTACTTGGCAGTTTCCAGATAAATGTATTTCAACTGCATACTAAGTGGATAGTATTTAGGTTTCTTAAACTCTGGATGTCATAAGCATTTGCTCTGTCTTTTTTTATTTTAGTAAAATATTCTTTTAAACTTTTTAAAGTGGAAGTTTAGTAAAAATGTAACTAAGGCTTAACCTATAATGGTTGTGCAAAGTAGGCACATGGAAGCTGTAGGCGACAGCCATCTTGTCAGGTTTCAGCCATTTTGTTTTTCCTGAGCCCAGTGATCTTACCCCCTCCCTCCTCCTGCAAACTATGGAATTCATTCATTTTAACATACTTCAAAAGAGCCTATTATCTCAAATTAGGGACAGCAGATACAAGCACACAGACCTTTTTCAGAGTTGTAAACTGCTGGATGCCTGTTTCTATGGACCATCAAACACTCAACAGTTTAACACTTCTGTCTGACTGTAGTAAAACAATGACAAATCCATCTGTTCTGGCACACACGACGTGTAAGGCAATTAAAGCTCTAGGAATGCATAGTGTTCCAAAAAATGTCTAAGAGAAACCTGCCAGGCGTGGATGACTTCTGCCCAATTCACAACTTAACAAAATGCACATGCAATTGATAAAATCCAACAGGACCAAGAAACATTAATATTAAGTATATATTTGAATGGGGAATATCATACTGAACAAATCAAGGTCATACATGACTAAGCTAGCACATATGTCTCCTGTCTCCTCAGTGACAGACCCTACTGAAATACTCTGTGTTTGGTATCCTTGGACGCAAAATATAATGCTGAACAATAATCTACCAGTTTCCAGAATGCAACCTGTACATAGCGGAAGATATTAATATTAGTATAAAACTGTATTTGGGACTTAAATGTGGTGACCTCCCAGCACCCACCCCTTAAACTGGATGATTGGTCAGATGGTCTCTGTCAACACCCTTTTGCTACCACAGAAAAAGGAAATGGCAAGACCTGTTGTAAAGCTCTTGTTTTACCATCAACGAAGGAACATCTGTCAAGTTATGAGAGCCGATAACACTTTGCTTATTGACTGAACTCTGCTAAAACCAACAACTTTGCAAGTATTCTTAATTTTCAACACCTTCTTAATTCTCTGTTGCTTTATGGTTTCTTTATTTTTTTTTGCAACATCTTTTTTTTCTGTAAATATTTTATTTGCACCATTTTGACCTTTTCATCATAAAACCCTATTTTCAAAAGCTTTGAAATTGTCTCCAAGGCTTTTAATGCAAACCAAGGAATCCCTGTATATTGAAGAGTGATACTGTATGTGATAAATCTCTGAATATTCTGGTCTGTGGTGACAGTGTGTGTGCAGATGTTTTTTGCTCTTATTTGCTCTTGCTAATGTTGTGAAGGGTTGATAGTCTCAAGCTATCTGGCAGCAGTTTGGAGTTTAAAGGGTTCATTGCGTAGGTAACTTAACCCAGTGACAATTGCTCTCAGTCTGTTGACACTTAGATTGTGGTCTCCCAAGCTGGAAAATCTTTGTGCAGGGTTCAGCTGAGCATGCTTTTGTTAGGTAAGTGACAGCATGGTGTGAGATTGGCTGGTCCTTTTTCAAGTTGGTGAGAAGGGCAGGGGCGGGTCACCACGTTTGTCACCAAACCTACTCCCATTATTGCACTATTGTGTTCTGTCAGCATGGAGGGGGGGTTGTGTCATGGAGCCTTCCCAGCTAGCTACTGTATACTGTTCCTGATGGAAGTAATTGCATGTACAAAATCCGATAGGCTGGTTGTAGTCATTGATGAATCAAATTGGGTACAATTAACCTGCCCATACATGAATTGAAATTTGGTCAGTTCCTGCTGAACCACCGAATTTTGATCCATGTATGGCCAGCTTAACCCTGTAAAGAAAAGATCTGTATACTTACCTATTATGAGGCCGCACTGGTCCAGTCACATGATCTCTCCAATGGCAGCTTCTGTGTAGAACAGAGATCTCCAACAACTGCTGCAAATGTCAGAGAGATGATGTCATCCATAGGTTTAAGTAACTTTTCCAACATTCCAGGCTGCTGCTCACCCACCTCACTTTTCACTGCTCCAATGCTCTGCAAGGTGCAAGCTCAGCCTGACAGCCTCACTAAAGAACACAAATCAAGTTCAGTTAGCTTCATTTCATGATGACTTTATTGATAAAAGCATTACAGTACATGGACATCACATGCAAACAGTGGGGGATAGAAAAGAATAACACGTTTTGCACCCACTGGGCAGTTAGTCTTCACCTTTATGACTAAGGCCCGAGTGAGAGCGAAATGTATTACCCTTTGCTGTCCCCCACTCTTTGCATGATGTCCATGTAGCACTTTTATCAATAAAGCCATCAAGAAGTGCAGAAATCTGGACTTGATTTCTGTTCTTCATCCATAGACTTACTATGGTGCATTGGTTGTTGGCTGTCCCTCCTTACACTGAAGTGGCCACTGACAGCTGATCATGGGACTGGCTTCAGAACATGTAAGTATACAGATCTTTTGTTTACAGGGTTAGAAATAATAGGTTTAGAATGGGGGGTGGAAGTAGGTTTAACCTTAGTTAGATTTTGACAGACTTTCCACTTTAATCCTTTTTTGTTTGCATCTCAGTATTACTGAGCCCTCCAGCCTCTTCCTGTCTAGATGCACGCAATCCAGTGCTGGCTTCACATACTTACTTAGACCAGTTCCTGATAGTAACAATAGTGTAATAATAGTGGAACCATGCCTGTGCTACCATGTGTGTTGTCATGCGTGCTTGTAGTCTGTACCACACTGCATGTGACAGGGTGATAATGTGGAAAAGCAATTGGGAGATAGTTGTTACCCCATAACAGAAAGAGCCTGAACCAGATTCTTCATTGATTGGCTGTCACAGGGGGTGACATGATTGGGAACAGGTCCCACCAGTCATTAATGGGGACCAAGAGCTGTCTTTCACAGCTCACTCTCAGTGCTGGGAGTGTGCAGTGAGCATTAACTCAGCACAGAAACATTAGCCACCCAGTGATGCATATGTGTGGCATGTGGGCATTAAGGCTAGGTTCACATCTGTGCGGGTGGTGCTGCTGCGGATCCGCATGAAAATCCGTGCAGCCGCATCACCCGCACAGAGAAATGCATTCTATAATAGTTCTAATGGCACGCCACCCACACTGGAAAACGCAACCATACTGGGAACCTAGGTTCCTGTGCGGGCTGTGTTTTCAGAAGTGCAGGGACTTCTTCCCTGCACGTCACGGGGCAGCTGCATGTCAGGCGCTTAAAATGGGGTTAATGAAAGCTGCAGATTTCTAGAAGACTAAAAAACACTTTTAAAATTACATTAACATGTTAAAGCCCATATGAGATTTAAGAGACTGAGTTTAGGTATGCTGTGTTAACCACTTCTTCCTCCCATGCTCCTTTTCTAAAGAGTCAAAACTTTTGTTTCAGTCTGCCAAGCAATTGTTTTTCCCTAATGGATCTGTGTGATTTCCACATTGCCCACTGGCACAGCACAGACATAAGTAGGTTTGTAAGTACTCCGTCTAATCTTATCACTATTCATTTTCTTATCAGCATGTAATTTTCATCTAGCCAATTCTAATTTCTGTTTTGTGTTGTGTAGCTACAGGTGTTTTCCTTTTCAATTATATACATTAGTTCAGCTCCCGTCTTGCCGAAACTCTTTATCAAACATTCACTTAATTATATACTTTCTTGTGGACCAGGCCCCCCAGGATTCTCTTTAGAAATGATTGTAGACTTCTTTTTCTGTTTCAACTTGTTGGGAAGAAAAGCATGATGAATAGCCTTAATGTATCATTTAATTGGTAGCCTCTTAAAATATTCATGTGGTAGAACCTCTTCACAGTGATGAAGTTTGGTATTAGAGAGATGCCTTCCCCCAGGGCTTGTGCTCTCTTTACGCTAGAATTTAACACCCATTTCTCCAATGCATACATAATGGGGACATTTAAATGATGGATGTTTACATATAAAAGGGAGGCATTTATAATCAATCCTCTGGGAGAATATTGGACAGCTGTACCAGAGCATTCAATCTACGCTCTAGATGAACATTTTAGTAATTGAGGGGGTATATGAGTAAACTTCCTGAACATGCAGCAAGTGATGTGATAGACAAGGACAAATGTCATCTCAAATACCAAAGAACAGAGGCATCAGAATAGAATATAGAGGAACAAAAAATATGAGAACTGCAACAGAAAAAGCAAGCCTAAATTAGTTTTAAATAAAGAATTACAATGTCTACAACATTTGAAAATATCTGAAGTTATTTATAGGAAGTGGTGTATGTAATTAACAGTCCATATAGGGTGTAGAATATTGAATATGTACAAATATTATATACTTTTTTTGGATATTTGGCTGTTGTGAACTTTTTTGTCTAATCAATCCATCAGCAAAATGCATTATTTAATCTGAAAATAAAGCAATTTATATTTTAATTTTCTTGTATTAGAAGATTTACACAGGCCAGTCAAAATGTATTAAAACCTGTAAATCAAAAATACATATCCACATGTGCTATGAACAGGGGCGAACTGACCATTTGGAAACTCGGGCACTGCCCGAGGGTCTGTGGTCAGTAGGGGGCCCCATGAGATGCCCCTGGTACCTTTTGAGTTTGGGCAAGGACACAGGGGCCCCATGATCCCCTATGGCCCGGGGGCCCCATGAGTTGTCAGTCCACCCCTGGCTATGAATCCTACAAATTTAAATCTCTCTCAACCCCCAACCTCTCCCCCACACCCTCCAAAAAAGATGCATAATATTTTAGCATATACCTCAATTGCAAAATGTTATTTGTCACAAAAATTGTTTTATAGGAGTTTAAAGGAAACTCGGTAGAAAAATAAGGGTGCTGCAACTGCCCACTTCTACTTAAGGTTGTGAGGGTCTCACACTGACCTTCTTGGTTCCAATTTTTGACTTATTAACTCTAAGCAAGCATGAAGGTAAGAACTTCTGGTCATTATGAATATGTATCATAAATTATGGTTGGACATCATAACTTGTAATTTAAAGCTGAACTCCAGGAATTCAACCAGTCTGTAAAATGTGCTGGCATAACATGTGTTAAGTCCAATGAAGTGCATGCCACCTTCAAGAACCTATCATTTTAATTTACATCCAACAGTTTTATTAAGCTCTGGGAGCACAACTATTTTTACACTCCCGGAGCTCCGACACTGCTGTCTCATACAGCAGTGGATGTGCCCACCCATCCCCTCTGCTGCCTATTCACAGGTGCCTTTGTATTTTGTAAATGGGTTCACATAACACAAGTCTCGCTGTGACTGGGCAAGATGAGGGAAGGGGCAGTTACAGGGACTGTATGGGACTCTGCAGCTTCTGGAGCTGAGACCAGAAGGTCCAGCATTGGAGCACTGAAAGTATAGTGATAGCTCTGCTCCTGACACTCCATAAATGTGTAAATTGTAAATTAAAGAGATAAGTACACAATATGGCATGCACCTTTTTTCCAAAGTGGTTAAATTCCTGGAGTTCAGCTTTAAGATATACCACACATACAGTAGGTGTGCATTTTTTCTTAACTCTCATGATCCACAACTAACAAGTACTGATGTTTATCATTCTTGTGGTATCCACAGTTCTTTTATACCACTGCCACTTAAACCAGACAGAGTTACAGTTGTATAGTAATTTGAGACAAGTACATTCAGTCAGTGATCTAATGAACTTTGTATTACACTACTGTTAGAATGCAGCGAACACTTCACAAAAACAATATTCTTCCCAAAGCCTAGGCAATCAAAGTTCCTCTCTCTCTGCTTCACTCATCAATAATTGCAATATAACAGTTACAGTATGTATTTGGTTACACTATATATTTATTTATTTTCAAATAGTTTTTATTGAAAACTTTTAGATTTCTGAACAAACATGTCATTAAATAGAAACAGTCGAGTACAGGGTGCACATAAACGAGGCAACAACATATGAAATGAGAAATGAGGTAACAAACCCCCACCGTCCGGCTGGGAGTTTGATTATCACAATCATGCTTATAGAAGAGGTATTCTCATTGGATTGTGAACCTTACTGATGAATGCAAAACATAAAGGAACTAAACAGGGGATGAAAAGGGGTATAGGAAAGTGTGAGAGGGAGGGGGGAGGGCACCAATGAGCTACAAATATAGCATCTTATAAGGTTTAGGGTTCGTAATCAGGTAATTGAGCAATTCGGGTGTTTTAGCCATCGAGACCAGTGTAGTGTGAATTTATGGTAAGAGGAGTTTCGGAAGGCCGTTCTTCGCTCCATCTCACATTGTAAATTGAGATCAGCAACTAGGCGGGCTAGCAAGGGGGGCGACGTAGATCACCATAGTTTCGTAATGTTAGTCTTTGCTGCTGCCAGAATGTGTATGATAATGGTGCGTGTTCTATCGTTAGATGCAGAAGGGCTAACCCTGGATTTGGAGTCGTTGGTAAATCTGTGACTGAAGAGATTAATTGGAACACTTTATTCCAATACGACTTGAGGGATTTGCAGGACCATAGTAAGTGGAAGAGCGAACCAGTTTCACCACAGTGTCCCCAGCAAGTTTGTGATTGCTGTGGATAATAGATGGATAGTTGGGTAGGGGTTAAGTAGCATTGGTGGAGAATTTTTAAATATGATTCCCAGTGGGAGCTACATTTCGAGGCTTTATATGTGATGGTAAATGTCATTTGCCATGATTGTGGGGTTGTTGGGAGAAGGAGATTCTTCTCCCAGTTAGTGAGGGATGATGTATGGGTTATAAATTGTGCTTCAGTTAGTAATGTATAGAAGGTAGAGATTCCTTTCTTTGGATAAATAGTCTTGTGGAAGAAATGGTGTGCATTAGCTGGGAGGTCTATTTCAAGTGGCATATTCGTTTTATGGAGCAAATGGGATATTCGCATAAAAGTGAATTGTTCCGTATCGGGAAGATGGAATTTCTTCTGAAGGGTCTGGAAAGACTCGGGTTCATGATTGTTGTGAATATCTTGGATATAACCTATACCCAACGCTTTCCAAGATGTTAGGTTCAAGTGGGGGGATAAGAAGTGCAGAGAGGATATAGGAGTCGGGATTCGTAGATTAGTCTTATGTGAATGAGTGTATGTCAAGAAATCATGCCAAGCTGTCAGAGAGGCCTGGATACATGGGTGTGTGGGTGGAGGTCTAATCTGTGTTGTACGAGGCATAAATAGCAAATCTGTTAAGGCACTTGGCGGGTACATGGAGGTTTCCATGGTGGTCCAGGTTTTGTCTTGGGTAGGGTGCCACCAGTAGAAGAGCTGGTCCAGAAGGGCCGCTTGATAATAGGATTTTAAATGTGGGAGGCCAGCTCCCCCTCTGGAAGGGGGGCGTATCAGAAGGTTTGTGGAGCATCTAGGCCGTTTAGAATTCCATAAGAATTTATTTAGAATTTTTTGAATTTTAGAGAAGAAGGAGGAGGGTATAGGAACAGCCAATGTATGGAAGATATATAATATTTTAGGCAATATACACATTTTAATAGTAGCTACTCTGCCTAGCATTTATAACATGGTTGTACGCAGGCTCCTAAACTCCTGTGGGATTATGTCAAGTAGCGGTTTAAAATTAGCTGCATAGAGTTGGTTGGTTTTGGAAGTAAGTTTAATCCCCAGGTATGGGATATCATGTTTTTCCCATTTAAAAGGGAATTGTTTTGTAAGAAGGTTTTGGGTCGAAGCAGGGGTGTGAAGGTTTAAAATTGAAGACTTGGGTTCATTAAGCTTATAATATGATACATCTGCATAGTTTTGTATGTGTGTGCGTATTGAAGTAAGTGATTTGTAGGGATTCGTAATCATTAGAATAATGTCGTCTGCAAAAAGACTGATTTTGTGTTCGTGCTGAAGAAGCTTAATTCCCGAGAAATTGGGGTCATTTCTAAGGTTGGATGCCAGTGGTTCGATGAGTAAGGCGAAGATTATGGGGGAAAGATGCTGACAGCACCCAGTCCGTAATTCCTAGTTTTTGGAGAGTAAGTGTCATGAATTGCCAGTGATAGGAGAAGTGAAGGCTGTTTGTCTGATTCAAGGTGGTGTAATAGTGATATAAGTCGTCGAGTCGCATCAGGGGCCTGTCTGCCTGGAACGAATCCTACTTGATCAGAGTTGACTAGCGTGGGAAGGTATGGGAGGAGTCGTTGAGCTATTATCTTGGCATATATTTTTAGGTCCGTGTTCAGTAGTGAAATTGGTCTATAATTCTGGACTAATTGGGGGTCTTTACCCGGTTTCGGGATGGTAGAGATTATTGATTGTAGCATGTCAGGGGGAAATTCTCCTTTAGAAGCGACGTAGTTATAGAGATAAGATAGGTGTGGCTTGAGATTTTAAACGTTTTATAAAATTCATTGGTAAAGCCGTCGTTTCCCGGTGATTTGTTCATGGGGAGTTTGTTTATGGTTTTCTCAATCTCTGAAGGTGAGATCGGCACAGAGAGGGAGGCTAATTGGGCAGGTGTAAGATGGGGGAGCTCGGTATGACGTAGGAAATTCTCGATCGACGGGTTTGTTGGTTGAGTTGTGTTTGGGTCATCTTTTATGTTGTATAGAGATTGATAGTAACACGCAAACGCGTTAGCTATATCTTGTGGGTTAGTCAATGGAACACTTGAAATTGGATGTTGCGATTTTGTTTTTAAGCCGTTTTTGTTTAATGGTTTTGGCAAGAAGAGAGTTAGTTTTATTGCCAAGCGCATAGAATTGGGATTTTGTTTTTTGGAGGTTCATATCATAGGCGTGTAATAGAGTACTGCGTAGTTTGTTCCTATCTCGGCTTAAAGCCGCGGTTGTGGTAGCGTTTGGATTTTGTTTGTTAATGTCTTCGTTTATGCATATAGAGGCAAGAAGTAGGTCAATTTGCTGAGACCGTTGCTTTTTAACGCGAGAATTTAATTGGATGAGGATACCTCTCATATAAGCTTTATATGTTAACCAAAGTGTGGTAATAGAGATATCCGGGGTGGTGTTAGTTTCAAAAAAGAGGTCATGTGCATCTAGTATAAGTTTCTGGTTTTCCGGGATATTCAAAAGTGTAGAGTTGAGTCTCCAAATAGGAGGGATCGCTGACCGTCGGTTGTTGTCCAAGGATATGGTGATCGGTGCATGGTCAGACCAGGTTATAGTACCAATGTTGGAGGATGTCACGTTTTGTAGAGTCCATTTGTCGGTGATGAACATGTCAATTCTAGAATATGAGAGATGTGGGGGTGAAAAGTAGGTGTAGTCTCTTTCCGTACCATGTTGGCATCTCCAGATGTCGTATAGGTCATGGTCGTGCAGGAATCGGTTGAGGTCAAGGTTGCTGGATTTCTTATTAGAAGAAGAATCTAGGAGTGAGTCACTGAGAACATTAAAGTCTCCACCAATAATATGTCTACCTTGTTGATGTTGGGAGATGAGATTATAGAGTTTCCGATAGAATTTAATTTGCTTACTGTTAGGGCCATATACGTTTACCAAGGTGTGAGAGACCTCATTAATTTGGCATGTCAAGATAATATAGCGACCTTGCGAGTCGATTACAGTGGAGGTAGGTTTTAAAGAAAGGGTGTCGTTAACAGCGATAATAACTCCATTCTTCTTTTTGATGTTTGTTGCCACGAATAGTTGCGAGAAGCGATGTAGATACAGTTTAGGAGTCTTTTCTGTGGCGAAGTGCGATTCCTGTATGAAGAGTAGATCTGTTTTGGATTTTCGGATTTCTCTTGATAGCATCGATCTCTTGAAAGGGGAGTTGAGGCCTCGCACATTAAGAGATGTGATGGTAATCATTTGTAAACGGGTTCTCGGAGTACAGACATACTTGGGGTGTTTTTTATTCTGGTGGTAGTTATGGTCACGAGGGTGAAGTCTTGTGTCAGGAACATATATTTGGTGGTGCCATTAGAAGGGATGGGTGGAAAGGGAAAAATAACAGTAAAAAAACACTTGCGCATAAAGCAAGTAAACAAAGTGATGCAGATATGGTAATAAAGCTTCGTTAGACACTGTTTCTGGGATCCCTCTGAATTTGATATTATTGCGGCTCGATCGATCCTCTATATCGGCCAATTTTAGGTTAATTTGTATGATATCCGACTCGTGGTCAGCATGAGCATCAATCAAATCATTGTGCGCTTCTATTATATCCGCTATGTTGGTTTCAACATGGCGGATCCTGCGTTCCTGTCTTTGCACCAGGGTAGTAATTTGGGTCAATGGCGCAGAAATATCATTATGTAGAGTTTGGCGCAGTAGTGTTAGCATATTCTTCATGCAGATTTTAGTTAGTGGTTGGTCAGATGCTGGAAATGTGTCTATGTCAGGTAGGGTGGGATGTGGTGGCTGAGGAGTAAGGTTTAGGGCCTGGCAGGTGTCATCAGGGTCACTATCTAGCCGTGGCCGTGATTTAGCTGGGATGCAGGTCGTGGGTGACAGTGGGGATGACAACTCACCCGGGTCCCCTGGATAGAGCTGGTGCTGCAGCCTGGGATCCACAGGCTGGGATCTGTAGTCCTCCTCCTGGCTTCTGCTGGCTCCCTGCATATCCGCATGGCGGCCACCATCTTGGATTCCCGGCTGAAGAAGTTGGTTAATTTCCCTGGTTGCCCCGGGCTTTTTTTCCTGCGGGGCATGTCTAGTGGGCTGCGGGCACCTTCCGGGAACTGCTGTGTGTGGTTTGTTTTCCCTGGGACCGTAGTGTGCCGCTTCATTGCTGGCGGGTGGACGGAGCTGTGCGTATAGCGCGTCCATCCCCGAGCCGGCCGCGCATGCGCCCCCACTATATATTTATTTAAACCTATGTCCAACATTGCAGGTTAATAGTAAGAATTCAGCCAATCCTTTTATGGAATATTTTTTCTTTGTACAACTTTATAAACTGTATTTATTAAACTGAGAAATTTTGTATAAGGTTGGTTACTAATTATTTTGGCTTTAGACAAAGGGGTAACGTTTGATGCATCCAATTTAGTAACATTTGGATATTATTTTGAGACTGGTGTAATAAACTAATTTTGTAGTAAAATTGATACCAGAGCCTCTAAAGAACACTTACCCAGACATTGAAATACTACAACCATATTATGAGTACATCAATCATTCATGTGAGTCACTGACCAAGAGAAGCTTACAGGTTGATGTGGAAAAGTAAGCTTAGATCTACTTTAATTAAAAGAACCAATGCACCATTTAACCTAAAGCTGAACTCCAGGCACAAAAACCATTTGTTTAAAAATATTCCTTAATAGCCCCAAAGGACATAAATCCACTATCTACATTATGTGCACCAAATGCCTTTGCAAGATGCAAAGGTGATCTAAAAGTAAAGATTAAATTATCAACATGATGTGCATAGCCTGAGCAGAAAGCAGAGCTGTGGGTGAAACCCAGAAGGTCTGCCTTATAAAAACTGCCTGAAGAAAATGAAAGGGATGGATATAGGACCAGTCACCCTGCACAAGAACAAAGAGTAACAGTAATCTTCATTGCAGGACATTCCTATTCAGAGGTAAACGTTTGAAGTTGTTTCTTGCTGGATTGCTGCACAGATCTAAAGGATATTGTCACAGTCAGGTGTCCGTTTCTACTGAGAATGAGTATTTCCAGGAATCAGAAGAGTGCAGCTGAGGCTGTGTGTAGATGAGGCTATGATAGCTGTGCCCATGCACAAGGACCCTCGAAAAAGGTATTGGATAGAGGGTATACAGGAATCATGAGATGAAGCCTCTATGGCATATGCATGTAAAGTGAAAGGTTTGAGTCTTAAAAAAAGACAGAGGGGTAGAGTCTAAGAAGCCTTCCAGTGTTCACCAGGGCACCCCACAAAAAGTGCTGCAAAACAGCTATGAGTTTGTGTTTCTTGGACACACCTGTGCAGTGGGCTGCAGATCTAGATACTCTGGATACTGCGGAGTCACTGCAGACACCAGAAATACAGGGGTCACTAAAGACACAGGCAGCACAGGGGCCACAGGAGTACAAAGTGATACAGAGTACACTGGAGACATAGGAGTGGAGAGCGGGCTGTAAACACAAACACACTATTGGAGTGCACAGGTGTGCAAAGGTCTCTGGAAGCAGTAATTTGCAAGGGACAATGGACAAACAGGGTTGCAAGGGGCACAGGGCTGCGAGAGTCTCTGTAAGCACAGGGAACACAGTAGACACTGTAATACAGATAATGTTGTGGGCACAGCAGGGGTCACTGTGTGGTCAGGATTTTGGGGAGGTTGGTCACAAGAACACTGCAGTACTCAGCTCTGGATACCAAGTGAGTTGGCAGCTAGCATGGTGATGTGCTGTTTGAATGCCAAGCAATGTGCTTCCTATCCCTTTAAGGAAGGAGCCAGGATCAGGTGGAACTTGGAAGCTGATGTCTGTGGGCTGGAACAGAGACTCCGTGCTGGAGCAGGGAACAGGTGAGTGTGGAAGATATACAAAGGACACCAAGATTGTCTCCTGTAATTTGACAATATTTATTTAGCCATCATGTTGTATTTCATTATTCAGCCTTTTTAAAGCATCCCTTCTTATATACATGCATCACGTGGCTATCATTCTTGGTATTTTAAACACCTCAGTACCTCCATATATAGTAAAGCAATGACAGAGGGGTGAATGCTTATTTCTGGAGCACAATTTTTAAATGGCACTGCAGAAAGTAGACATGGGCTGTGTCCAAACCTAAACAATTTCAGGGACATTTTGAGGTATCAAGGAAGGTTATTTTTCAAAATGTTTGGTTTTTTTTCCTTTATATTATAAAACAATTATAAAATAAAAAACAGAGGTTATTAAATACCACTGGAAAGCTCTGTCTAAAAAATGATATACAAATCCATTGAGTACAGTGTTACAAGACAAAGTAATTGTCAGTCAAACAATCACAGCACTGAAAACTGAAAATGGCCTTGTAATGAAGCAATATATGCAAGCTAGTACTCAAGATAAAATGTTAGGTTCTGCATTGTGGAAGATCCCTCAACATCACCAGTGGGCTGGACAAGTGATCAGAATAAAGAAAACAAGAGGAGAGCACCTACCTTTGATGACCTGTCAGTAAATATGTAATAGCATTTGCAGGGACGAGGGAAATGAGTGAAGAATACTTTCATGGTTTTTGTGTAAGAAGCCCGAACAGAAAAAAAATGTACAGAGCTAAATGTGCCTGTGCTCCTGTAATTGGTACCTCTGGAGAGATAGTGGCCAACTGTAGGTTTCTTGGAATATAATCTAGGAGGTGGGCACACTTTCAGCTAGCCTGTGTTAGGATGTGTCCAGTTTTTATTTCACCTTCAGAGACGTTGTCCTATACTACAGCTTCCCACCCCATGAGTGCAGTTCAGCCATGATCCAACAATCTTACCACATGCATGGTCTGCCACATGCATGCTTCTCTTCAGGCTATGCATGCATGCCATGGCCCCAAATTATTCTAATAGGTAGCCGTAATTATAGTGGCCTCTAGGGGCCATGGCACACATGCACAGATTAAAAAAGAGTCAGTTTATTTCTTGATAGTAGTTGTATTGTCATTCACTGGCTCGTGGTTGCAGATAAGTATAAAACCAGGCTTCCTACACTCAATGAGGTGGGAGCTGTAGTAAAGGACAATTTCATTAAAGGTGAAGTTGTCCTTTAAGGGCCACTTTGGTCAGAAGTGAGAGTATATAGGGTAGTCAGTGAAAGTAGTGTGTCTGATTGGAAGGGTTCCCTATGTCATTTATTTATGTCAGTCTACCATTGTATTACAATGCAGAATATGGTTTGGTATTTCTGAAATAATGCTTATTAATGGTTGAGCACCAGTATAAAGATTCTCAAGAAACCACTGCTTCTGACTACAAAGCAGAACTGGAAGTAGGTAATTTTGTGTAGTTCACATTACTAAGAATAATACACTATAAGTTCACACCTATCCCTATCTCAGGTACTTTATGTTTTCATTTAGCTCGGTAGATGAGAATTCATGATAAACCTATCACATCTCCCATCCCTCAGCCTTGCCCGGCACACTAGGTGATATAGCCTGCTTTACATTCAGACACAAGACAAATTAGTCACTTCTGCGTTCATGCTCCACATGGCATACTTCAGCAGGGATGATCCATTCCTTTCCTGTGACCGAGAGATACTGACTTAGCTTTTAGTGGTGAAAGGAGAGCAATGCTGCAGAAGATGGAAATGGTTTAAAAATGAATAAATTGTATCAAATGAAAAAATGTTTTAACAGCCACATGCCAGTGTTCAAGAGAGAACTGCGCAGCTCTAATTTTTTCAAGGTGTGCTTCTATGACAATGAAAATGCAGTGATGATGCAATTATTTGTTAAGTGTCAATATATAGATGTTAATGCAAACCTGTTAGTTGGCAGAAAATATTCCTCAAGACAGTTTCCTATAACAGAAAAGGTATTATGCTCACCTCACTGGAGGTCCATGTCTCATTCCTTCTCTATCATCTAGTGCTTCACCCTCTTCCAGACTTCCAGGGGTGTCAGATGCCTGATCACCCCACCCTCCCTTCCGCCCACACACTGTGGCACCAGCAGTGATATAGGGTTGATAGGATGGAACTACATACAGTTCATGGTTGATACAATGGTATCTGACACTCCTGGAAGTGTCATAATCATAAAGTGCGTATAACACCTCTTCTACTGCAGCAGTCTGCCCCTGGACTGTGGCCATTGGATTTTGTTTGACTGAAAGGACCACTTTAAAGTGGGAATAAACCCATTGATTTAACTGTTTCCCAAAATAGTTGCATTCAAAGAATGCCATGAGTGCTAACTGACACAATTCATTGTGCTCTCAACTGAACTGTTATGCCAAATGGCTCATGTCAACTGATCTCATGTGGTGTACCATGGCAACTGCAGATCAACTGAGGCTAAAATGGCAGTTTTTTCTGCTTTAAAGTGGAGGGGGGTTAGTTCTGCTTTAAGCAAAATGTGTATTTCAACTCTGCACTTTTTAAACTGTTTCTTTTTCTACTAACCTTGCCATGAAAGATGTGCCCATCATATGCCTGATATCACTTGGAAAGAAACCATACATCAGCATTTTCTTATCAAACTCATTCGTACAGTACAAATCTCCAGAGTGGACCTTTCATTTCTATGTTGTATACCCTCTTCTATTGTTAAAATCAAAAAGGCAACAATGATCAATACTGAGTAATTGCATTATTAAAAATGCAAATTTATGTATTTTACTGTATTTATCTCACAAAATAGCAGTAGATAAGCAACTGTACAAATAATATTTGCTTAACAAAACAAATACACATGCCTCATGAAAAGCGCACACTGCATAGAGAGTTTTTCTATTTGTGTGTTATATAAATGTTTCTCAGGGTTGTTTGAGCATCTGGTACAGAACTATCAAGCCATAATGCAGGGGTGCCAACCTCCCACAACTAACGATCCTATTAAAAGTTTTATCAATGAATATTTTACCAGTATTTATAACATGGGACAGTTAATAGTACTCACAACAAGTAATTGGCTCTGTTTTATAAGTAAAAGTCATACAGTAAGTGTGACAAAAAGTAGGAATAAATAAATGGTGAAACGGGTGTTTAGAAATTAACTCTGCATACCTCCTAACAACAAAACTTGAGAAAGAGGGACACCTGTAGCAGAAATAAAGAATGTAGCGTACAGTGGGTATAATTATAGTATACACTGTACCAGGGGTGGACTGACAACTCATGGGGCCCCCAGGCAATAGGGGATCATGGGGCCCCTGTGTCCTTGCCCAAACTCAAAAAAACCTCATGGGGCTCCCTACTGACCCCGGGCCCTCGGGCAGTGCCCGAGTTTCCCAATGGTCAGTCCGCCCCTGCACTGTACACAGTACACACTGTTCTCCTTCATTACTGTGCTAATGGGGTATTTTCACTGAGGATATAGTTTGAATATTTACACAGACCACTGATGTAACAATGATATTTACACTGGCCACCAATGTAAAAGGGACATTTACACTGACCATCAAGGCAACTGGGGTATTTATGCTTGTAACGATTATGCGCAATAGCGACATGGAAGCTGTATGCGACAGCCATCTTGTTAAGGTCTCAGCCATTTTTGTTTCTTATGAACAATCACCTTCTCCCCTCTTCCCTCCTCTTGGAATGGAATTTGTGGCTAAAAGTTGTAACAACTTCAAAAGAGCCTCTTAGCTTAAATAAAACACAAATAGATGAGCTCCAGAGCTGTAAACCACTAATTAGGCTTTGCAAGATGTCTACATTGAAAAGACACTTTCCACTGCCCTATCATAAAATAATAACTCAGTCAGCCATCACACATGACCTGTTAGGCATTAGGGCTCTAGGAATGCAGAGCGTGCCATAAAACATGTCTCAATTTCACATACAGTTCATAACATTCAACAGGAATTGGGCACATTAATATTAGGTATTAGGTATTAATATTTGGATAAATCATTTCATGTCGAGCCAGGCAAGGTCATACATGACTATGTTGGCACATAGGAGAGAGGAAATAGCAGTCTTTTCCCTCCTGGGTGACAAGGGTATGCTGTGTTTAGTATTCCTGGGTTTGAAATATAATTCTGAATATTAATCTGCCAGTTACTAGAATGCCACCTGCACGTACTTGAAGTTATTGATATCAGTATGAAATTGTAGTGTGACTCGGTCATAAACTTGGTGGCCTCCTAGAACCCATCCTCAAACTGGATGATTGGTCAGCTGTTCTCAGGCGACACCCCTTTAATATCATAGAAAAGGACTGACAGGCCTGGAGTCATTTAACATCAATCAAGAAACATCTAACGGACTTGAGAGCCAAGGCAACCTTTTTGCTTGGGCAATTGGACTCTGCTAAGCCAGGACTTTGCAAGTATTCTGCCTTCTTAACTCCTTTCTTATATTTCTCTGTTGCATTATTGTTCTCTTTATGTCTTTGTAACATCTTTTTCTGTAAATATTTTAATTGCACCATTTTGACCTTTTTAGTAAAAAACCCTGTTTTTTGGAAAGTGTTAAAACGGTCTTCAAAGCTCTTAAACTAAAGAGGATGCAGCTGAGGGTGGCATTGTTACTCAAGTGACAGCGCGGTGCGAGATTGGCTGGTCTTTTGGTCACGAGTTGGTGAGAAGGGCGGGGGGCGGGCGCCATGTTCCGTCACAATGCTGACCATCAATATAACGAGGCTATTTACCCTGAACCCTAATACAGCAAGGACATTAACACTGACCACGAATGTAAGAGGGACAATTAAACATGACCACTACAGTAATAATGGTATTTACATTGACCACCAACGCAGCAGGTTTTTGTTACACTGACAACCAATGCAGTGGGGATTTTTACACTGACCATCAATGCTATGGGAGTATTTGCACTGACAACTGATGTAGCAAGGGTATTTACAGTTGTCATCAATGTAACAAGGGAATTTACACTTGACCACTAATGTAATAATTGTATTTATACTGACCACCAATGTACCTGAGTATTTACATTGATCATCAATGCAGCAGGAGTTATTATGCTAACATCTGATGCAATGGGCGAATTTAAACTGACTGTCAATGTAACAGGAGCAATTTTACTGACCATCACCAATATAATTATGGAATTTTACACTGAACACCAATACCTCCAATATAATGGTGTCTATTCTACATATCACTACTATATTAGGGATATTTTATATCAGACCAATTTGACCAGGTCATAAAGTACAGTGTCTGCTTAAGGCACTAAATATATTTATCTTTTAAACAATCAGTGTCCCTGGCCTAAATTAAGCAGTTTCTGTTCTGCAGGTTGCTGATGACAAACTATTGGGGCATGGGTTCACCTCTGCTCTGAGTTACAGTGGATGTCACAGCACAGAAAGAAAGTCTGGAACTGTAGCAGTAAAACAGAATCTCGAAACTGGGTTTTTTCATAGACTGCTAAAAACATAAACGGATATTTATGTACAGGGAATATTGTCTCTATTTTTCAATTTTTACTGACTGGCTGTGAAAGTAACAATGGTTGGCAACCCTGCCATGATGCCTTCCATGTGTCTTTTAACATGAGAGAGAAACAATTGCCTATCACATTTCTCAATGAAAATAAACATTGCTCCAGGCAAGGTCACAGGGTGTAATCAATCACAAATCTCAGTTGCCGGGCTTAGCTTGCAACTGGACAATGTTAACAAACAAATCCAGACAGCTGCACTCCAATGTAGCACCTTTATTGTAACAAATAAAAACATCTGGCAAATACAGTGAGCAGAGGAAACAGAGTTGACATGTTTCATGCTGGTTTAACACTTAGTCACAACTACTTAGTACATCCCTTTTTCTCCTTGTATGTCATGGTCCATCACCTAATCTGGGAGGGTCTGATTACTTTCTGTGCTGGCCTGGCATCTCTTCCCCTCTTCTCACCACCTACATATCTTTTACATGGCTGCCAGGGGAGGATCAAGGGGTATATAGTCCCCCTTTTATATGTGTACACAAGGGAGACTTTTACAGGTACATAACATATATTATTATACAGGATTTATATAGCGCCAACAGTTTGCTCAGCGCTGTACATTATAACATTATAATGGGAGACAGTACACGAGACAGTACAGTAACAATACGATTCAATACACGAGGGGTTCAAGGGCCCTGCTCCTTGGAGCTTACAATCTAGGAGGAAGGGGATAGTGGTACAGGAGGAAATAGCTGTGGGGGATGGAGTGGTAGGAAAATTGGAGGAGTTCAGTAATTAGCTGAGGGCGGGGTAGGCTTCCCTGAAGAGATAGGTTTTCAGAGTGCGCCTAAAGGTGAGGAGAGTAGGTGATAGTCTGATGGATTGGGTTAGGGAGTTCCAGAGGATGGGGAAGCCCTGGAGAAGTCCTGGAGATGGGCATGGGAGGAGGAGACCAGGGAACAAGAGAGTAGGAGGTCTTGTGAGGAGCGGAGAGTACGTTTTGGGTGGTATTTGGATACCAGATCGGTGATGTAGTTTGGGGCAGTATTATGAACAACTTTATATATAAAATATGTTAAAAGCACATATAATATTGTTGGGAGATTTTTGTTAAAATAAAAAGCCTGGCTACAGGGTCTTTTTAAAGCTTAACTCCAGTAATAATTTATTTCTAAAATTTATGTTGGGCCAGCTTGGATACCTGTCATTACTGATATGCCACATCCAGGGGGCTGTGTGGGAATCCTCAAAATCACTGTAGTGTTTATTGCCACACACAGTAAAGCCTAGTAAACACGATGAGAAAATATCGCTTTAGAAACGATCGTCCAATAATCTGACCATTAGCGCACAGCTTTTGAGAGGTAATCATGACAGTTTATGTGAAATTATCCAAAGGGACAAGCATGAAAAAGTTTCTTGTACGATAACAGAATGAACAATTTTAATTTAATCAGTATTCGTCCGCAACACATTGAGTAACCAAGAGCACTCATGCTCAGAAACGAAAGAATACATTAGGATACAATACATTAAATGACTTCCGTAGTTGTAGTCTGTCATTTCAGAATTTTCGGAACCTTAGCGACCTCTTCATTTTTGATACGAGACTAGCATGCAAAAAAACAAAACAAAAAAAAAAACCTGGATGATCATTCGTCTGATATTCTCATCAAGTGCACGTATGTGTGATGACCTGCGAAGACAGAGAGTTACTTACCCAGCCCCTCCTCTAATTAGGATGCATGTTGTATCTTTTCAATGAATACAAGGCATTCTCAGATTGAGCAAGAGAGAGATGTCATTTGGGAGAGGAGATGCCAATGATGTCATAATCTATGCTCATCCAAATCAGAGAATGCCTTGCTGTATATTCACTAAAATGTTTACAGCTTGAATTCTAAATAAAGGCATGCAGAGCATGTGACTCCCCATGTTCAGTGTACCAGAGAAGAAGTTACTCCAGCACCACTGGAACAGGTAAGAGCTTTCTGTATGGGGCACAGACTACTTTGGTGATAATTACAAGTAACCAAGCTGCCACAATGTAAACTTTTAAATAAATGACTCCTGGAATTATTTTTTAAGGGTTTTTGGAGTTAAGATTCATATTTCAGCTGCTGGTTAAAAGTTTTGGGACAATTGTAGGAGTTAGGATCTTACAGTTGGAGTAGAGAATGATGAAATGGTGAGGTTATGTGAGTAGTTAAGGGTTTATTCATAAATGTTTAACACAAGATTCACACAACTTTCACTGAAGATGGATCCATTCATTCACTTAAAAAAATGCAGGTTGATGTATATTGTTAGTTGCCAGTTAACGGCTTAACAGTTTCAGTTTTCTAGACAACTGCTTAGAAGAACCCATGGTGCTGATTGTTGGGGCAAGGTCAGATGAGTCTGGGCATTTAAAACCTTTGAGATTGACATCACCTGGTCTTCCCAGACGATGATTGAGAACAATCCATGACACTGGCAGGTCTCAGCTTTGCAAAGGGGGCAGTGCATGCTATAAATTCTGCAGGGTGCCCAAACTTTTGCAGACGCCATTTTTTTGTTTTCTGTTATTTTGAAAGTGTAAATGATGGAAATAAAATCTAACTTTTGTTGACATATTATAAGAATGTCTAATCTGTAATTTGATGCCTTTTGGAGATTTTTCCATCTTTCCTTGGCTTCTTTATGCACATTAATACAAATTTTTAGCTGGGGTGCCCAAACTTTCGATCCCCACTGTATACTGCTAAACGGTGTCATGGGTGCACAAAATCATGTATATATACGCGATTTCGCATTTCCACTTAGGAGTCATGCGCAAGCTGCGCGCTCCCTACCCACGCAGCCATTCATGCCTGCGGATGTCAATCAGTGGGTCCCGGACGGTGATCACCCACCGACGCCCGGTGATTACCGACAATCACTGATGGGGAGAAAGACTGTCTTCCTCCCCGTCAGCTGGGGCACACTGCTCGGGATGGCTGTGCACAGCGCAGCCATCCCGATCAGTGTGCTTACGGTGAAGCACACCCCCCGCCCCCTAGTAAAACACTCCCTACACACAGTTAACCCTTAGCTTGCCCCTCACATTAACCCCTCCCTGCCCAGTGTTATTAGTACAGTGTCAGTGCTGTTTTTTACTACTGATCACAGTATTGGTGTCACTGGGGATGTCAGTGAAACCAAATTAGTTCCCCCTCAGTGTCAGAATGTCCACTGCAGTCCCGCAGTCCTGCTAAAAGTTGCTGATCGCCGCCATTACTAGTAAGGAAATAAAAATCCCACTATCTATACCACCATTTGTAAACGCTATAACTTTCACGTAAACCAATTAATGTAAATGTATTGAGATTTTTTTTTAGCAAATACATGTAGCAGAATACATTTTGGACTAAATGTATGATGAAATTTGATTTTTAAAATTTTTTACTGGACATGTTTAATAGCAAAAAGTCTAAAATATTTTTTTTCTCAAAATAGTCGATCTTTTTTTTATAGCGCAAAAAATAAAAACTGCACAAGCAATCAAATACCACGGAAAGAAAGTTCATTTTGTGGGAAAAAAAGGACGTAAATTTCATCTGGGTGCAGCATTGCATGTCTGCGCAAATTGTCAGTTAAAGTAACGCAGCACCATAACGCAAAAAATGGCCTGGTCAGGAAGGGGGTAAATCCTCCAGAGGGCAAGTGGTTAAGCAGTTTTCACTCAACATCTTCTATACTTCTCAGCAGAGGACTCATCCTATATTCAATATGTCTTGAATGTGCATTTTAAATTTAAAAATTACAGTCAAAGTTCGGTGCATTCTTAATTAAATTACTATGTAACCTAATTTTTCTGTTGATACATAACAATTATCTTACATCTAGACTAGCCTTGTGCTATAAAAAGACAATAATGCTTAAAATGGACACATGTCCAAGATAAACATGTCATAAAGTTACCTATTATTTAGAAGTGCACATGTGCATACCATTCAAATGGCATTTCTTAGATTCTTTATTTCTGCAGTGAATCAGCTACAAGCACTACACAATGTTCAGAAGCCTGTGCTGGTCAAGCTATGAGGCTGGTGCAATGATTATTCTATAAGTGTACTAATTTAATTAATTTATTCAATGTCTTTAAAAGAGATTGATAGTATGTGCTGTTCAGGAAAGATTAGACTAATGTGTTTTGAGTCTTGTGATCATCAAGTATTATGGCACTAAACCCTAAATAAATGCTTGTTTGGTTAAAAATGCTATATATGTAACATTGCTATCAATTAGTGAATTATTAAGACACTTCTTTGACATGCCATATATCAAGAGGCCATCAGTTATATTGTCCTTCAGCTCTGCTTACTTTTGTTTATGAGTATAAGAGCCTAGGAATGGAAGTCAAATGGCACTTTTGGACTTCCTGTAAGTCCTTTCAACCACATTGACTGTAGTATAATTATAGATGATGGGGCTGATTTACTAAAGGCAAATAGGCTGCTCACTTTGCAAGGATTTTTTCCTTAACTTAGAAAACTATTTGCAAAAATACCCAAGCACATGAAAGGGAAATTAAACCAGGTACATCATATGTAGGAGGATTTGTTTATTCTCTGTGTATCAGCTGAGGCTAAACATTTCATAGGTTTGACAACTCCTTGCCCTACCTCATGTGAGAGCGTTTGAGCCTGGTGATTGGCTGCCCACTGTATTCTGCTAGAACATTACTTTTCCACATACCCAAAAGCCCAATGTATTTCCAAATGGCTCCAGTGGACCAACAAAATGGCAGGAGAGCATGTCAATGATGATTATCCGTGCATGAGGGGGTTGCTCTTTCAAAAGAACCTATCACTTTGTCCTTGGAGAAACGATTGATAATAATTTTGATGGCCATGATACTCTATTAAAAGTACTCCATGAGTATCTGTGGCAGCACGTCTTCTGGGAGTCAGTCTATTTCAGTGTGGCTGACTGCCTTACTTTTCCGAAGATTCTCTTTAAATACAATATACTGTATAACGTTGACTATTTAATTTCTATTGTTTTCAGGGAAATGGATTTCAGCTATAAATATACAGTTTCCATAGTAGTAAGCAAACTAGTTGCAGTGACTGTTCATATGCATATATATAACCAGTGCATGAATATGTAAGATGGGCAAAGACAATATAGAGTTATGTCATTGTTCTTGGTTTTCAGTATGCTATGTTAGTGTCATGCTGTTAAATTACATATGTAATGGACCTGGCATTCAAATGAAGAACCAAAAAGCTTGGCTGCATTGGCATTTTTAAGAAATAGATCCAACTTGACTTCAAAACTACACACTATCAGCCAACTGGCCTATGCTTGTTTACTCCTTGCCAAAGCTCAGCCAAATAATTATCCACTGACTTTTATTGAGGTTGATGTGCCTGACTTTTCCCGTTGCTACAGTAACTACACATTGTCATTTTAAATCATTTTCAGTGACTGGATTTTAAACTTTTATTGTGCACAGCAAGATACCCATGAAGAAGCTGATACACAGTTTTTGAGGCAGTGAATTCCTTAGTTCAGTATAGAGTATATGGTATACATCACATGTAGAGCACACAAACCCAAGCCATGGTGGCTTTATTGTCTGTGGTATTTAATACTTCACTCCTAATTCTTCAATTTTATAATGAAGTTGTTTGGTAAGCAAGCATCCAGCACAAACTTTCTGTTCCAGAAAATTAATACTGTCATCTCTTCATTAAATCTAACACTTTTAACAGAACGATGTGCAGATAAAGACAGTTGCAGAATGCAAACCAAGTTAGCAAATGCTTTCAACACATTACAGTGTGAAATTTATTTTTGGTTCTAGTTGTCACTGACCTAAGGTGCTTTTCTAGTTTGGATTTCAGGACTATATTTAAGAAAACAAAAACTGAACATGGTTCTGCTGAATGATTTTGAACACCTGTCTTGTTATATTTAGAGATGTGTATGGAAAATTTTGTTAATAATTCAGTATCTTAGAATGATTAGTTTTCAGAATTAATTGTTATTTTGGGAGAGTATATATTTGTTGTTCTGAATCAATTCGTATGTTCAGAAGTTCTGTTATTCTTTTGTTATTTCAGAAGATTGACTATATTCTGGAATGCCTTCTCTGTCTGTAATAAGCTCACCTCTGTCCATGACCTTTTTGTCTCCCGCTCCCTTAACCTACTAGCAATTACAGAAACCTGGCTTCAAGCAGCAGATTCTTCTTCTCCCGCAGCACTTTCTTATGGAGGCCTTCTCTGGACCCACTCACCCAGACCCAGTAGTCGGAAAGGTGGTGGAGTTGGTTTGCTTCTATCCCCACTGAGCACCTTTCAAGTTCTCCCTAACCCTCCCTCTCTATCCTTCTCTTCTTTCGAGACTCACTGAATCTGGCTGTTTTCTCACATTTCTCTGAGGATTGCAGTGATCTATCGGCCTCTTTGACTGGTGTCCCGCTTTCTTGATGATTTCTCCGCCTGGCTACCCTACTTTCTCTCCTCTGAACTACCCACTATCATTCTCGGAGATTTTAACATCCCTATTAATGTCAAGAACCTGGCTACATCCCAATTCTTCAACACAACCTCATCTTTTGCATTAGCACAATGTATACAGTCCTCCACTCACTCTGATGGGAATACATTAGACCTTGTTTTCTCCCATCTTTGCTCTCCCTACAACCTCACAAACACTCCCTTTCCTCTCTCTGATCACAATCTCATCACCTTCACAGTGTCCTTGTTTTCAAACACCTATCCCTCAAAGAGGCAAACAATTACCCGCAGAAACCTTCACAACTTGAACCCTGCTCCTTTCCACTCTGCAACTGACCAACTCTATGACAGAGTCTCTCCCCTGTCCTGCCCTGACCTGGCCACTGCTGTCTACAACAGTTCGCTTTCACCCACATTATACTCACTCGCTTCTCTAACAACACGAAGCATCAGGCCCCGACCATTTCAACCTTGGCAGACTGACGACACCAGAAATCTTAAACGACATAGCTGTGCGCTGGAGCGATTGTGGCATAAAACCAAATCTCAACAAGCATTCACCCTATATAAATTTGCTTTCTTAACATACAATTCCTCCCTTCATGCTGCCAAACATGCCTACTTTATCACTCTTATTAATACCTTGTCATCCAGTCCTCGTCATCTCTTCTCTACTTTTAACTCTCTACTTTCTCCACCTCCACCTCAACCCAGTACCTCACTCACTACTCACGGGATTGCAAATCATTTCAAAAACAAGATTAATGCAATTCGTATGGTATCGCCACTGCACAGACATCCATCCCACTTAGCATACCTTATACTAAACCTCCCTCAACACTTTCCTCTTTTGACCTTGCTACTACCGAAGAGGTCACTAAGGTTTTCTCAGAAGCCCATCTCACTACCTGCCCCCTGGATCCTGTCCCATCACAACTACTACGGTCACCCTCTTCTTCCATCCTATGCTCCCTCACTCACATCTTCAATCTTTCCCTCTCTACTGGTGCCTTCCCCTCCCTTCTAAAGCATGCACACATCACTCCCATACTTAAAAAGCCCTCCCTGGACCTCACCAACCTGAACAACTTAAGACTCATCTCCCTGCTGCCATTTACCTCTAAACTCCTAGAACGCTTAGTCTACAATCGCCTGCGCTTCTACCTCACCGACAACAACCTTCTTGACCCTTTACAGTCTGGCTTTCGCTAACTACACTCCACTGAAACTGCCCTACTAAAACTCACTAATGATCTATTAACTGCTAAAACCAATGGCCACTACTCCATACTCTTACTACTTGACCTCTCTGCGGCTTTTGATATGGTTTACCATTCCCTCCTCCTCAAAAAACTCCACTCTTGGCCTCAGAGACTCTGCTCTCTCCTGGTTCTCCTCCTACCTATTGCAGCGCTCCTTCAGTGTTACCAATAAAGTTGCCTCCTCCTCTTCACTCCCTCTTTCTGTAGGGGTCCCTCAAGGTTCTGTCCTTGGACCCCTTCTCTTCTCCATCGAAACCTCCTCGCTTGGTCACTTGATAAACTCCCATGGCTTTAAGTACCATCTCTATGCTCATGACACACAAATCTATCTTTCTACCCCTCACCTCACCCCTTCAGTCTTCTCTCGCATTACTAACCTACTAAGTGACATATCGGCATGGATGTCACTCCACTTCCTCAAACTCAATCTTTCCAAAACTGAGCTCTTAGTATTCCCTCCAGCCCGTGCCCCCTCCCCTGACTTCTCCATCAAGATTAATAACACAATCATCAGTCCCTCCCCTTGTAATCCTAGACTCCTATCTGTCCTTTTAGCCCCAAATCCAATCACTGTCCAAAGCTTGTAGACTTCACCTCCGCAACATCTCCAAGATATGCCCGTTCCTAACCTCGGAAACCACTAAGCAATGTATTCACTCCCTGGTTATATCTCGCCTTGACTATTGTAACTCCCTCCTCATTGGCCTACCTAATCGCAGGCTATCCCCTCCTCAGTCTATCATGAATGCTGATGCCAGACTCATCCACCTTACTAATTGTACTGTATCTGCCACCCCTCTCTGCCAATCCCTCCACTGGCTTCCCGTTGCCCAACAGATAAAATTCAAAACATTAACAATAAAGTATAAAGCCATTTATAATTCTGCCCCAAATTACATTACCGATCTTGTCTCTAAATATCACCCAAACTGTACTCTCCACTCCTCGCAAAACCTCCTACTCTCTAGCTCCCTTGTCTCCTCCTCCATGCTCATCTCCAGGACTTCTCCAGAGCTTCCCCCATCCTCTGGAACTCTCTACCCCAATGTATCAAACTATTGCCTACTCTGCTCACTTTTAGGTGATCTCTGAAAACCTATCTCTTCAGGGAAGCCTATCCTGCCCTCAGCTAATAATGGAATCTTCTACTCTTCCATCCAGTCCATCCCCCACAGTCACTACCTTTGTACTACTTGCCTCTCCCTCCTATATTTTAAGCTCCAAGGAGCAGGGCCCTCCTATCCCTCTTGTATTGAACTGTATTGTTGCTGTATTGTCTCCCGTTATATTGTAAAGCGCTGAGCAAACTGTTGGAGCTATATAAATCCTGTATAATAATAATAAAATAATAATAATATTCATTTTACCGTAATTAATTAACACATATTCATTATATTATTTAGTTGAATTAGTTTCCTATTTCCCAAATGCCTTTGTTTATTTGTTTTGCCAGGCACATACAAATTAAACAAATGGTCTCTCAAGTTCAACCCCAATACAAAAAGATTTTTATTAGAATACTCTAGAATACGCTACACTCACTAGAATAATCAATTTGGATCATTTGTTTTGTTGTCACATTATTTCGAGTGCTTCAAATGTTAACAAAAGGCCTAAACTATCGCATCATGTCATCCAAATGCAACTAATGTATTCAAATGAATTTGTTAATTTTGGCATCATTTATTTCGAATTAGTTGAACTTCGTTACTATTGTGATTTTAAGATTTGGATACATTTGAATCTGCAGATAACACAAATTTTGTCCGAATTTCGATTTGCAACCACATGAAATGTACATGTCTATTTATATCTTGCCTTCTTTATAATTCAGATCTTTATCATGCCTGACAGTTTTAGAAGCGTGTTGTGCATCTGATTGTGCATCTGGTAACTATTAAAAATCAGGCATAAGTTCAAACTCTTGTCTACGGCCATCTTAACCTGCACAGCCCACTAGCTAGTCCCTACAAAGCAGTAAAAAAGTATGCCTTTTATGTGTCTTGTACTTACCTCCAGAGACACATGTGGGAAAGAATGGGTGAGAGAATTTAAAGGCTACAAAGGGCAGTCTTAAGATTCTCAGATTCTCTGCAGCTAATAGATAACACACAGCCAACGTGTTTGTTCTTTTTAAATATTTGCTGTGTATTACATTCCCTATACCCTTCAGTTCCAGTTCTAAACCCCCTCCCCCCCTTTATTTTTTCCTTGTTCTAGTGAAGTTGGAACTATTTTTTGTTAGGGACCTGAATGATGGTAAATGTCATTGTTCTCTCCATTGGGCCATGCTATTTATATCTCCGCAGTCATGATACTAATAAGTAATTGTGATTAAACCTGAATGGACCTTTGCATTGCACTTACAGTATGTACCTTTTTTTTCAAACCCTTAAAGAAATAGTGAAAACAGATAACACACACTCAGGTTCTGGTGGATTGTAAAATAAAAAGGGGGGTCTTCACATAATGCAAATGGCAAGCAGTATTAGTAATAATAATTTTTTATTTCAGGTACTTACATGTCGCTTTACATATATATTGTACATTCAAATCAACCCCTAACCCTCAAGGAGAGTGCAATCTAAAGTCCCTATCTCACATTCATACATACACATACTAGGGCCAATTTAGACGGTGTGGGAGGAAACTGGAGTACCTGGAGGCCATCTTGTTGGTTTGTAACTTACCATTTATCTACATGGTGACATGCTGTTTTACATTTTCATACACGTACGTTTTTTACTACGTTTGAGACAATAAATTCTATTTATTATACTACACTATGAGGATTCTTTTTGCATTTTGAACGGGGTTTTCCTCTATGAGGATAATTCTTTTGTATTTTATACCTTCAAGTTCATTTTTGCTGTGACAGTTTGGAACCAAAGAGTGCCCAGGTCAACGGCTTGCCTTTTGGATTTGACACAGCGCATTTTTGACCCATCCATAACTGGGGGTCAAAAATGATCCGGTAAGAGGCAGTCTGTTTGGTGACAGTGATGGGGGATTTTTCTATCTTCTCATCCTGGCTGTTTTGAGACATCTATAGTAGCAGAGGCACTGTAGGATTTCAATCCTTGTCGGCATAGTGTGTTACCAATTGTTTTCTTGGTGACTGTGGTCCCAGCTGCGTGGAGATCATTGACAAGATCCTCATGTGTAGTTTTGGGATGATTCCTCACTGTTCTCATGACCATTGATACTGCATGAGGTGAGATCTTGCATGGTGCACCAGACCTAGGGAGACTGACAATTGTTTTGTGTTTCTTCGATTTGTGAATGATTGCACCAACTGTTGTCACCTTCTCACCAAGCTGCTTGGCGAAAGTTTGGTAGCCCAGTCCAGCCTTGAGTAGGTCTACAATCTTCTATTTTCTATTTTTCTATTATATTAGCCTGTTTAAATGCTACTCTCTGGCCTTAGAAAAATTACTAGAAAACAATAGAACCACTCCTTACACTTCTTTTATTTAATTCAAATTAATAGATATCTTTACTGGTATATGATGTTTCTAAAAAAAATACTGTTTCTTTTACATTGCATATAGGCTCCTTAAGATGAGGGGTGAGAGATAAAACAGTATTAATCTCAAAAACAAAAATGTATTTAATTGCAGCTTACCAGTTTTCTTTTTTTAGGCTTTTTGTATTTATTTCCACCTGATGATCCTGCCAGTAAATCTGTTTTTTTCAACCTCCTTTAACAGACCAAGCTGTGCAAACAAAGTAGCAATTAGAAGATTGAGACAACCCATTTAACACTAACAGGAGGACTTACAATGGTTTGACATTGTCATCTCCCCAAAGTGACAATGCTGCTGTCCAAAGGTGTCTTCTTCACTATTTCATCAAGAATGCAGACCCCCTTAAGCAGGCTATGAGCATTACAACTTTTTTTCCTTCCACCATGGCTGGAAGGAAAGAAAATAGCTTGATTCCCCCATCAACACAGTCAGTGTTGATATCATTGTTGATGGGGGAATCCTTCTCACAGCGCCCTTGTGTTCTGACAGCCGGGAGCCTTCCATGCTGGCAGAACACAATGATCACTGTTGAAAGCTCTAGCTGTGACGATCACAGCGTCAGACCCTAGCCTTTCTCACCAACTCGTGACTGAAGGACTAGCCAATCTAAAACCTCGCTGTCACGTGCGTAACAATGCCACGCTCAGCTGCACCCTGTACAAAAATTTTCCAGCTAATGGACCACAATCTAGGTACCTGCAGCCTGAGAGCGATTGTTACTGGGTCAGGTTAACTACGCAATTAACCCTGCACAGGCCACCACCACCTTTTTGTAGGGAAAAGGAGAAAACTTGCCAATATTAGCAATAACACTTTGATGTTTGAATAATCGTCTGTATACCACTGTCACCGCAGGCAGAGATATATAGAGGTGTAAAACACACAGTAGCGCTTTTCAGAAACAGGGATTCTTAGTTTGCATTAAAGAGCTTTAGAAACAGTTCAACACTTTTCAGAAAATAGGATTTATTACTAAAAAGGTCAAAAGGGTGCAATAACAATATTTACAGAAAAAGATGTAGCCAATATATATATATAAATACAGAGAGCAATACCACAACAGAGAGATAACAGAAAGAAGTTTTAGAGAGGTAGAGTACTTGCCAAAAGTCCTGGGTTAAGCAGATCAAGTTTCAGAGCAAGGGTACCGTCTCCCAAGTTCCGATGTTAAAAGGGGAGAATTCTTCAACTTACTTAACTCTAATTCTCTGCTCCAAGCATAACATCCTTTTTCTAGGAACTCAGCAGGGTGTCTCCTTAAAGCAGAGAACCAATCGCCTCATTTGGGGAGGGTGTTGTAGGCGCGGGACTCAGGCTAGAACCAAAATCCCTCAAAAGTTATACCAAGGCAATAACCTTCCCTAGGTATATGTAACATTCTATCCACGGGTAGATTAATATGCAGAATCATCTGCTGAACATCTAGATATCAAACATGGCATAGTTCACTATTTTAGCTGGAACTATATGCTTTCTGCTCTCCTGTAGACCTCAACTAGGGGGTGTATGATATCAGGCGACTTGTATTAAACTGAGCTATCCGAATATATGCTTTATGTTTATGTAATCATTTCCTAGCTTAAGATATAAAATTATATAGAAAAGTGGGTTTTTAAATGTGAGTCTGTTTTACGGCTAGCTGGAATGTCTTTGAAGCCCAGTGAAGGACTGGTTTATTGCTTTATAATCCTTTTCCAAGCAAGAGTCTCACAGACATACTGGGGCCAGGCTAATTGGGGTTTATAACCATGAAGCTCTCCAGCTGGGCCTTATGCCTGTGATCTCTCAGCATCATACAGACCACATGTCACTCAACAGAGAGGGAGGGGGAATTGGAGGAGGGAGAGAGAGATACAAGATGAAAGGTCTTTAGCAAGATGGATGACCGCGTCCATCTCTGTGTGCACAATTGCTACACTAGCCATTGGAAGTGATCACATGAAAAAATCTGAGAGGCTGTTTGTACTGAAGTTGATCAATGGATTGACTTCAGTACAATCAGGCTGCCCATGTATGGATTGAATCTTGGCTGGTCCTTGCTGAACTGGCCAGGATTCGATCATTCTATATCTGGCTTAAACAGGAAATGTGTTACTGCACAGATCTTCACAATTGAGAAGGCCTGATTATGATTTTATTTACCAGAGTATATTGGAGACAGAAATACTTTCTGTGTTAAATTGCTAGGATGATAGCCATAAACAAGGAATCTCCTTTTCCTCGGTAAATGCTGGCCCCTGTGTGTGCCTTGTTCCAGGAGGTCCCAGTAATATCCAGTCCCATTGTCCTCGTCTCTCTCTCTCAGGGTCGATCTTTGGTCTGAGCAACCGTCAGTATGGGTAATTCATAGTATCATAATTATGTAGATTATTGTTAGTTATAACAGGTGCTGTTATTTAGATTCTGATGAGAAATAAAGAACTAGTATTGGAATATACTATATTTCATGATCCCTTCTGTATTTACAGTGTTTTCCCTTCCTTTTGAACCCCTGATGAAGCCACCTCAGCAAAACGCATTGAAATTTACCGTCATATCATCTTCCCATATTGATGCTTCTCATACTAGTGACCTTTAGGTCATGGTTGGGTATTGTTTAACCAAGGGAAAGTGTGATATGGGATTCACTGTACTGAAGAGTTCATTTTCCTATTTGATTTTATGGGAGGGTTTGTATGTTCCAATTTAGTATGTGTAATAAAAATTCATATTTTTTTACATTTAGTGTGTCAACATTTTTTATCCTAAGGGTATATGGGCACCTTTAACCACTTGACCTCCAGAGGATTTACCCCCCTTAATAACCAGGCCTCTTTTTGCTACTTGCACTAATTCAACTGATAATTGCACGGTCATGCAATGCTGCACCCAAACGAAATTTACGTCCTTTTTTTTTTTACACAAATAGAGCTTTCTTTCAGTGGTATTTGATCACCTGTGCGCTTTTTATTTTTCACGCTATAAACAAAAAAAGGCCAAAGATTTTGAAGAAAAACAATATTTTTTACTTTCAGCTATAAAAAATAGAAAACTCAAAGTTGGTTATAAATTTAGGCCAAAATGTATTCTGCTACATGTTTTTGGTAAAAAAAAATCCCAATAAGTGTATATTGATTGCTTTGTGTGAAAGTTATAGCGTCTACAAACTATGATATAGATACTGCAATTTATGCCATTTTTTTGCTATACAGCGCTGCGCTAGTTTAATGGACAATTGCGCGGTCATGCAAAATGGTACATAAATGAAATTTACATCCTTTTTTTTCCCACAAATTAAGCTTTCTTTCGGTGGTATTTGATCGCCTGTGCAGTTTTTATTTTTTGCTGACAATTTATTTTGGACTTTTTGCTATAAAACATGTCCAGTAAAAAAAAATAAAAAAAATAAAATTTAGTCATAAATTTCTCCCAAAATGCATTCTGCGACATGTCTTTGCTAAAAAAAAAACCCAATACATGTAAATTAATTGGTTTACGTGAAAGTTATAGCGTTTACAAATGGCGGGAAAGATACTGGGATTTTTAGGTTTTTTTTATACTAATAATGGCGGCGATCAGCGACTTATGGCGACGATCAATGACTTATGGCGGCGATCAGCGACTTATGGCGGGACTTCGGCAGACATTCTGACATTGGGGGGTACTGACTTGGGGTCACTGACATCCCCAGTGACACCAATACAGTGATCAGTGCAAAAAAAAAAAAACACTGACACTGTACTAATGGCACTGGGGAGGAAGGGGTTAAGTTTATTATTCAGGGAAAGGGTTAACTGTGTGAGGGGAGTGTTTTACTAGGGGGCGGGGGTGTGTACTGCAGGGAACACCGCTGATCGGGAGAGAGAAACTCTTCTGTCCCGATCAGCGTGTCCTGGAGCTGTCAGGGAACTGACAGAAAGCACAGCTACTGCAGCTGTGCTCTCTGTCAGCGATTGCCGCTGATCGCCGGGACATAGCCGGTAACGACTGGCTGTGACCCAGCGACTGACATCCGCAGCTGTGATCAGCAGGATAGGTAGAGCGGCGGCACGCCTCGCGCACGCCCCCTACCTGTTTACAAAACACACGGTTTAAAACGTGCTTTTGCCCAGCCGTGCCGCCATGCCGCTGTATTTATACAGTGGCTGGGCGGCATGTGGTTAAAGTCCTTCAAACCTTTGTTTCTTTTTATAATGCACAGATCACTGGGTGCAATAAAGGCAAAAAAGCTAAAAAAGAAAAAAAAGCAAACAAGACCAAGTAGTCCATCAAGTCTGCCCCATTTATTTATTTTTAAGGATTGGTAATCTGTCATATATTACATTTTTGTTTGGGGATTTAATACCACTTTAATGGTGGTGCTGTGTGAGCGAATAGTAGAAGGCTTTGGAAATTACATTACATCGAGTTTATATAGCGCCAAAGGGCTTGCTCAGCACTGTACAATAGAGGGGGGGGGGACAATACATGAAACAGTACAGCAACAACAAACAGCACACGAGGGCCCCACTCTTTCGAGCTTACAATCTAGGAGGGAGGGGGTAGTGGTACAGGAGGAAGTGGCTGTGGGGGATGGAGTGGTAGGAGGAATGAAGGAGAATGGCTCTTAGGTGAGGGTGGGGTAGGCTTCCCTGAAGAGGTGGGTTTTCAGGGAGCGCCTGAAGGTGAGGAGGGAAGGTGATGAATTGGGGTAGTGAGTTCCAGAGGATGGGGGAGGACCTGGAGAAGTCTTGCAGTGGATAATGGGGTGAGAATGGATGTAAACCATGAAGAGGTGGGAAGTACAGGACCTGTTGGTAAAAGAGGGTTGTGTATTAATGGTGGGTGGAGGTGAAAGCTGATAGCGGAAATTGAGGTAACTGAATGTGAAGTAAGGTGACGCTTGGGAGGGAGAATAGGACATATCAAGTAAAAATTGGAGGAGATGAAATCTTTGTGAAGAACCACAAATGATAGAATGTCAGAGGGGCTAAATCAAGTATGAGCAGTGAAAAGAGCTGGTATAAGAATGAAATGTGTGGGACCAGAGTAGGGCAAGTGGGATAGAGGGCAACACTGAAGATGTCAATGGGGGCAAAGGGCACTGAAGAGAGAGGCTCTCTGTATATACTGTAAAGTAGTGTTTTCCATTTCTATATATGATAAAGTCATTCCTAGCAGACTTTTTTCTTTGTTCTGCACGTTCCAACTATTTCCTTAGATAAATGCTAAAATGAATGTTTGAATTGGGACACAAAAATTATAGCTTTTGCATTTAGATGAATGTACCTGCAGAGTATGTAAAGAGATGAAATATTCTGTGACTGTCACCCAGTCTGTTCTTGCTCAGTGTCCTGAGGAGAAACTCGACAAGCACTTGTTTAAGGCTTGAAAAGTGAATTAATGATTTAACATGCTTTAAAACTCTGCACATTGTTGCTTTTTCTGTGTCCCTTAATAATACTTGGCTGGAGTCCCTGCAATGCTTGAATGCCAATTCTTTATAAAAATAGCTTTACCTTTTACTGCACACCTCTCAGATTTTGAAAATTTAGAGCTAAGGCAGCTTTAAGTTGAACCTGTCAGGTCAAAAACTTTATCAAAAATAACATATATACTGTATACTGTAATAATATAGAAATAATATAAATATATTAATATAGACATTTGAAATAATACAGGAATCCATATACTGAATGTAATAACCATATACAGTGGGGATCGAAAGTTTGGGCACCCCAGCTAAAAATTTGTATTAATGTGCATAAAGAAGCCAAGGAAAGATGGAAAAATCTCCAAAAGGCATCAAATTACAGATTAGACATTCTTATAATATGTCAACAAAAGTTAGATTTTATTTATATCATTTACACTTTAAAAATAACAGAAAACAAAAAAATGGCGTCTTCAAAAGTTTGGGCACCCTGCAGAATTTATAACATGCACTGCCCCCTTTGCCAAGCTGAGACCTGCCAGTGTCATGGTGGATTGTTCTCAATCATCGTCTGGGAAGACCAGGTGATGTCAATCTCAAAGATTTTAAATGCCCAGACTCATCTGACCTTGCCCCAACAATCAGCACCATGGGTTCTTCTAAGCAGTTGTCTAGAAAACTGAAACTGAAAATAGTTGACGCTCACAAAGCTGGAGAAGGCTATAAGAAGATAGCAAAGCGTTTTCAGATGTCAATATCCTCTGTTCGGAATGTAATTAAGAAATGGCAGTCATCAGGAACAGTGGAAGTTAAAGCAAGATCTGGAAGACCAAGAAAAATATCAGACAGAACAGCTCGCAGGATTGTGAGAAAAACAATTCAAAACCCACGTTTGACTGCACGATCCCTCCAGAAAGATCTGGCAGACACTGGAGTTGTGGTACACTATTCCACTATAAAGAGATACTTGTACAAATATGGTCTTCATGGAAGAGTCATCAGAAGAAAACCTCTTCTACGTCCTCACCACAAAAATCATCATTTGAACTTTGCAAATGAACATATAGACAAGCCTAGTGCATTTTGGAAACAAGTTCTGTGGACCAATGAGGTTAAAAATGAACTTTTTGGCCGGAATGAGCAAAGGTACGTTTGGAGAAGAAGGGGCACAGAATTTAATGAAAAGAACCTCTGTCCAACTGTTAAGCATGGGGTTGGATCAATCATGCTTTGGGGTTGTGTTGCAGCCAGTGGCACAGGGAACATCTCATGAGTAGAAGGAAAAATGGATTCAATAAAATTTCAGCAAATTTTGGATGGTAACTTGATGCCATCTGTGAAAAAGGTGAAGTTAAAGAGAGGATGGCTTCTACAAATGGATAATGATCCTAAACACACCTCGAAATCCACGGGGGATTACATCAAGAGGTGTAAACTGAAGGTTTTGCCATGGCATTCACAATCTCCTGACCTCAACATAATTGAAAATCTATGGATAGACCTTAAAAGAGCAGTGCGTGACAGACAGCCCAGAAATCTCAAAGAACTGGAAGACTTTTGTAAGAAAGAATGGGCAAAGATACCTCAAACAAGAATTGAAAGACTCTTGGCTGGCTACAAAAAGCGTTTACAAGCTGTGATACTTGCCAAAGGGGGCAGTACAAGATATTAACTCTGCAGGGTGCCCAAACTTTTGCAGACACCATTTTTTTGTTTTCTGTTATTTTGAAAGTGTAAATGATAGAAATAAAATCTAACTTTTGTTGACATATTATAAGAATGTCTAGTCTGTAATTTGCTGTCTTTTGGAGATTTTTCCATCTTTCCTTGGCTTCTTTATGCTCATTAATACACATTTTAGCTAGGGTGCCCAAACTTTCGATCCCCACTGTACATATATGAGAATGTAATATGTTTGATCCTTCAAGGCCAGCTCACACCAGATGCAATCCAGTGCTTTTTTTCTGCATAAATAGCACATGGACAGTGGGCTATATGGATTCCAATGGCATAGTACACACCAGTGCAATCCATTCCAGTGCTTTCCACTGCAACAAAACACAAAAATGCACCTGAAAGCACCGGAATGCACCTAAATGCATACAAAAATGTACTTGAATGCACATGTCACTATTTAGCCCTCTTCACACTAGTTTGACTTCTAATGGACACAGAATCGCATGACAAAAGAAAGCACACTGTTTTCAATAGTGCCCTGCAATTTCAGCCCCACCGACTTTTATGCAAAACACTCACAGCCATTTTCTTTAGCATTAGATAGGATTTCTATGTGACTGTGGTAAGATTGTGTTTTTGTTTTAACCCTCACTTCTCCTCCCAGGTCATTATTGCGTCCTAAAAACGTCCAATCGCATTCCATTCATACCTGGGCTGAACAGAAACATGCATTCCCACTCATGCATCAAGCATAGGGCAGCCCATTGAATGACGAAGGCACCTGCTGTCAGACACCTGACACCTCTGCACTCTGACAGTTCTTAAATAACAAAGGGGTGGGGGCACCTGATGATGTCACTGGGTGACCCCGCCCTTTTGATGTTTAAGAACTGCCAGACTGCGAAGTTCTCAGACAGCCAGAGCCTTTGTTGGGTGTGGAGCTCTTTTTTTCTGGTTGGCGGCCAGCTTCCATCATGATTGACATTAGATCTACTTCGGGGGACATTTATATTTTTGTTTTTTAATAAAGGACTTTTCAAAAACTGGTGTGTTTTTTCTATCTTTTTACTAATTTTTTTGTGGATGAGTAGGGGTACTATGTACCCAATACTCATTCACATAGGGGGGCCTACCCCCCTACCCCAAAGCACCCCCCCATGTTGAGGGCATGTGGCCTAGTATGGTTCAAGAGGGGGAGGTCGCCCACTTGTCCTCCTCTTTTCCTGACCTGATGGGATGCATGCTCGGATAAGAGTCTGGTATAGATTTTGGGGGGAACCCCATGCCTTTTAAAAAAAATGTTAGTGTGTGGTTCCTCTTAAAATCTGAACAAGACCCGAAGGGCCTGGTATTGATGGGGGGACCCCATGCCATTTTTTTTCTTAATTTTTCATTGTCGGCAATTCTTTTTTTTACATTCAGCTGTCAGTGGGGATGAATCATTGGTTGCTAAGGACACGATGGCCAGCTTTCCAGCCCTCACCTTAACAACCAGCTATTCTTCACACAGAATAAAATTTGGCTGATAAATTTTCGACCAGTTCGAATTTGAATCGTTCCAAAAATGTTAAATTCGTTAGCAGGCCGCCGTGCATTAGGAAATGTGCAGATGTGAATGCAGCCTAATGGCAAGCAAGCATAACACACATTTGCAGCACGTTTCCAAACAACACAGCAAAGCATACGTTTTTTGTGTGGGTTGCTGCGAATTTGAAAACAAGTGCATGTGAATGACGCCTAATTGCTAATGAAACCTCAAATATGGTTAGCAGACGTGTATTTTTTCATGTGATAAAGTGGGCAAAAAAAGCACCAACATGCACAAAGATCCAAAACCAGGAAGCTTCTTGAGCTACTTTGGGGTCTTTGTCATGCGTAGGGTAGCCAATTCAAATGAATGGGCTGCCTTTTGTATCTATGAGCATTTATGCATGAAAACATGCAAAAAAGTGAGTGGAAACAAACATTTCTGCTATACCCAGGTGTGAATGGAATGTGCTTGGGAGAAAAGTTTCAAACAGCAAGGATGACCAGGCAGGAGAGGTGAGGGTTAAAGAAAAAACACTCATCCATCAAAATGGTATAGGAAGTCGCATAGTTTCTTATCTAATGCTGGGAGATAACATATAAGTCTATGGGGCTGAAACGCATTGGAGTCTAGTTCAGGAACCTTTTCCAAAGTCATCCTGTCCCATTGAAATTACAGTATGTTGTGATTTCACGTGTCACAAAGTAGGGAAAAAACACACCAGAATGCAGCAAAAATGCACTAAAATGCATTAAAATGCAGAAATGCATCTGGACTGCATGTGTGTGCTGTGAACTAACCCTTAGGGTGAATTCACATGGGAATGAAGAGCTGCTGAAGTGCTTTACTGCTTTCCTGGTCACAGTAGGGGGCAGTGTGGCGTGCTATTCAGCGCATCACACAGCTTTTCTTTGTTTTTGTTTTGTACAAACTTTATTTAATCTGTATAAAACATACACTTGTTTTCTGTGTATCCTTGCAGTGACAGGAATTTTACAATGCACTAAAATGCCTGTCACCGCAGTATGTGTGAATTCAGCCTTAAAACTGAATTCCAGGCAGGTATAAAAGGCACAAATCAATGTAGTTCTGTAATAATACATCATTCATGATCATATTCATTATTACATCAATTCATTTATTTTTTTACAAGCAGCGTAAGTACCTAATTTCAACTTGATATAAGTATCTAGCAATCCCCTGTACAGCAGGGCTCAAGGAGGGAAGCACCATGAGAAAGTCAGGTTTGCTGCAGTATATGGAACATGCTGATAAGAGGGCAGACCAAAATGACAGAGAGATGAGTTTATTAGTGTGATTTTGTTTTCTTTTCACTGTTCAGTCACAAGGTGAAGGAGGGGCGAGGACCTATAAGTGAAAGTTAAACGGCAGTGGAGAAAGATCAATTCCAACCCTTCTAAATGGGGCTATGCCGAGGGGCAGAGCTTTGGAAATCTCAGGGCTAGATGGGCAGAAATACAAATGATGGCAGTTTAAACAGCTGTTATATATGTAATTAATCTGTGGACTTGGTTGTTTGCCTGAAGTTTATCAACCTAAACCAGCCTAAAGGCTGTAGCTCAGTCTTTTTTAGGAAGTTATCTCTCTTTGACTTCACTTTACATTTAGACCTGTTGTTGCTTCATGCAATCACATCTCAGTATTTAATGTCACCATGTAATCATAAATTACTGCCACAACTACCAGAAAAAAATACTTAAAATTGAAAAAATAAAATAATTAATGGACAATCTTGTAACATGGCTAAGTAATGTAGCTGGGTACAATTCTGCTACAGCGTTTCTGTCTGCCTTCATATTATTTTTATCATGGTATGGTGCTATTATTGTTTAGCATGTAATTTTGAGGGTAGCAGACTCCTAATAAGCACAAAAAGCTGTATATGCTGGGTGATGAAGTATAACTATAGTAACTGGTAAACCACTTTAGTACCTAATATAAACAGAGTATACTGTAAATACCATTTGCCTTGTTATTAGCAATAATTAATAAATACTGTAGTATTAGAATGCCCAAAAGAACAATTACGTATGTATTGCAATAAAAATTGTAATACAAAAACGTGACCCACAATATCTATATTAATTTTTTACACGGTGTATTGCCTAAATATTGGTTTATCTAGGATAACACACTATGTAAATTTTCTTTTTTTGAGGTTTACTTTGCTCGTGGGAGTCATTTGGAAGGCTCAAACACCAGGATTTTTTTGGAATTACCACTTTGTGACATTATAATTTTTGAAGGACACAAGTATATGATTTTTATATATTGATTTGTATTTGGCGATTATTGTTTATTGTTTATTATGGACACTTTTTGATATTATTTATTTATTTTTTGATTCTTTATATTTTTCATGATTTGGGAAATTGTATATGTTATAGGTAGCATACACTAAGTAAGTCACATATTAATACACTTTTAGGGGTGAAGGTGTAATTTTATGCTATAGGGTTTAATTCTAGATTTAGATTCTCTTTAGGTTAATACCATAATTTCTATACACAGCATTTGAATGATGTCATAATCATATGCTGATGGGAGAGTGAAAGACAAAGGATTCTAACAGTGTCCCAACTGTAGCTTTCCAAGTCCTTGCAAACCTCTTGAAAATCGTTACTGAAAGTGCTCATTGGGGGTGAAACTGACCAACCTTACTGACTATGTTGATGATAACAGTCATGGATTCTATTATAGCATCAGAAGACAAGACTGTAAATCACAGGATAAGAATGTCACCAGCACATCGAGGTTCTCCAATATGGGTAAAAAGCCTTACTAAGCAGGCCCGGGATGTTTACTAGACTCTTGTTCGGACAGATTTCAGTGAGTTATTAATAAAAATTACAGGCCTACAATAAAAAAAATACATATTTCCATGCAAAAAAGTGTACCACTTTGAACCACAGAAATATGGACATACCGCTAGGGAGGTTAAACTCCTCTTTTCAAGAGAGAATAAATTCAGTTCTTCTAATTCGTCCTTGCAGCTGAGCTCCTCCATGTCCCTTATCAGTTTTGGTGTCCTTCTCTGCACTTTTTTCCAGTTCCCCAATATCCTTTTTGTGAACTGGTGCCCAAAACTGAACAGAGTATTCTAAATGTGGTCTTTCTAATGATTTGTACAAGGGAAAAATGATATCTCTCTCTGGAGTCTATACCTCTTTTAATACAAGAAAGGATTTTATTCGCTTTGGAATCCACAGCTTGGAATTGCATGCTATTATTAAGCTTGTGATCTACCAGAACTCCCAGATCCTTCTCCACCATTGATTCCCCCAGTTGTACCCCCTTAGTATGTATGATGCATGCATATTCTTAGCCCCCAAGTGCATAACGTTACATTTATCAACATTAAACCTCATTTGCCACACAGTTGCCCAATCAAGCAGTGCATTGACTACATAGCTTGGTGTCATCTGCACTGTACGTTTAATCTCAGACCCTATATACTGAATAAATATATTAAAAAATAAGGGTCCCAACACTGAACCTTGGGGTATAATACTAATAACAGCTGAAGAAGAAGCAAGGGTGCTTTGAAACAGGTCTCTGTTCCAGCTCCAGCATTTTCCAACAACATAAGGTAGCTTCATATCCTGGGCCCTGTATTCCATCCATGGCTTTGGCTCCCAGTGACAGCTTCCATTCCATCTCCGCTACCTTGCCAAGGCAAGGAATCCTGGTTGCCTGTCCAGTTTCTGTCCCAGAGGCTACCTGACTGTCATGCTGAGCTCCTTTTTAACTTTGTGGGTGCTTTTTAACATTTGCAATTAAAATTACACTTTATATGTTACACTATGGTTGCTGCTCTTCTCTCTCCATCCCCTCTTTTTGTGCCCTAATAACCTTAGACAATTCATAGTATGAATCCTTAACCACTACTCTCTAAATACAATCTTTTAGCCAGTTTTCTATCCATTTACAAACTGATTTTACCAAGCCTATAGACTTTACCTTACACATTAGCTGTGTGTGGGGAACTGTGTCAAATGATGATTAAAATTTTTTTTTCTAGCAAAATCTCATCCATGTGGTCTTTTATTAAACTCCAGTATCTTCTCAACTATAGAAGTTAAACTAACAGGTCTATAGTTACTTGGTAAAGACTTTGACTCCTTTTAAATATAGGCACCACGTTGGCCTTACACCAGTCCAATAATACTATACCAGTAATTAAAGGGTCCTTAAACATGAGAAGTAATGGCTTTGAAATGACAGAGCTTAATTCCTTTAGGACCCGTGGGCATATGCCATCTGGTTCAGGTGCTTTATGCACCTTTAGGTTGACTTCTGTATATTCATGAAATTTTACATAGCTTTAAAATAAAAAAAGGGGAATCATTCTAGGTTTCTAAAGACAAGGCAAAACTTTGTTTCTTCATTTTATATAGTGTAAGGAAGGGTTATAACCCATGTAAGGTTTATTTTTGCCATCTGTGTCCCATACAGGAGATTTCCCTTCAGTTCCTGTCCCATAGCCAAAACAGAAAGTGAGAGAAAATCCTTCTAGCATGAACGAATCCCAGGTTGTCAGTAGGGACACCAAAACTATTTGTCCCATTGAAAGATATCCTCACTATTTCCAGGGACAACGGAAAAAATTGGATTTTCTTTTACTTTCATTTTTGGTGATAATGATAAACAGAACTAACAGTGAGGGTGAATCTCCTTAACAGGGGCACAGACAGCAATACAAACTTGACAGGTGTACTAATCCCTCTCCACTCTATCAAAAAAATAAAACATTTTGCCTTTAGTTATACTTTAAAGATAAGATCCCACTCCATATCTACTTCATTATTGTTACACCATCTCTATCTCTTTTACTTTGTAAATCAGCAGCACAATTAGCAATAGCATTTGCATCTACCACAGCTTACAGGGTATGATGGAAAACATTTCCCAACTTCAGAACCACACTGTGGTACAGGCACAAAAAAGCCACAGGCAGCATCTGGAAACTATTGCAAAGATCATATCTTGATTAACTCTTTGGTCTAGAACTGATTAATCCTTGTCTGTGAACCAGTTCAAGTTGAACCAGTTGACTATGTGAACTCAGGTTATCATCCAGGTGAACAGTTATCCTTAAGTGGCCTTAATGAAAGAGTCTTGGATTGTTGGCGCTATCATTAAATGTTTAAAATGATCTGCTTTGAGTATGAAAATAAAAAACACATTTAGCTACCTTCCCTAGTACTACTGAACTGATTGTTATCATCACAAAGCAGCCATACCTGCTGCTGGCTTAACAGATAGATACACGATAAAAAATACTACTACTTTTATTTAACGTTGTCTTTTATTCCTTGTAGCAGCTGCTACTCCTACACCACAGACTGAATAAAAAGAAAACATTTACTGGAACTTGGCAAAGAACTTGGCAAAGAACATTTAGCAGTGTTGTGACAACACGTTCATTCATTCACTCCCTTTGTGTTCAAGTCATAATGGGAGTGAAGAGTGAAAAAACTCAATGCAAAGTGTTTTGTCTAATTTTCTGTAAAAAAAATAAAAATAAAAAAGAATTAAATTTGCAGTAGAAAATTGTGAAGGTTCTCTTTTATTCAGATGATGGTATATCTATTAGTAGTTAGTCATGGTCAAATGGACTTGTTCTGTAAGACAGCCCAAAGGCAATACCTTTTTTTCCCTTCCTTCACAGGTGGAAGGAAAGAAAATTGATTGATTCCCCTATTAACACAGTTAGTGTTGATGGAGGAATACATAAAAAATAAGTTAACAGTTACCAGTTACTGTTGACTGACTTAACTTGAGATGGCTATAAAATATTATGTGGTCTTACTTGACGCACTTGACAACCTCACAAACTATAAATCTGTTTATATTCCTATAACTACATATTACAATGTATAAAGGATAAAGCATCTTAAACAGAATCCAGGTAAGTCAGGTTCCAGCACTGAAAAAAAATATAATTTTGTGCATTTGTTGGTAAGATTTACCATAAGAAGGACTACTGCATTCCTTAATTATAATGTATTTATGCTAGCTGATTATTTAGGATATAAGCACGCTCTATTGCCTTGATATATATATATATATATATATATTTGTTGAAAAGTTATTTAATGCACTATAGCTACATACAGTAACACACAACTATTAAAAATTCGAATTTCTTTTGTGAATATTTCACAAGGTGATGAAGAACAAAAGCAAAGACTTTCTTTTAAGCTACTAATTTCTTTCATCTCCTGTCACAACACTGTTCAGATCTGAGTTGTTATACTTGGATTTGATTATGGAAACTTGGATTGATAGTCTGCAAGGCTACTGATGCTAATACAAAATAAATAAAGCTTTATAAGAATAAAATTTTGCTTCTGTGCATGAGTTGACTTGTTTATCCAACTATAATATGATTGGCGCAGGATTCGCCTTTCAGCCCATTTACTCGTCACTGCATCTAATAAGTATTATAGGCAGAATACGGAAACTGAGTGTCATTTGTAGTCTTTCCAACATTATTTAGCATTCCAAAATGTGCTCTCTCTTCCTTAGCTATGGCCTTAATAATATTTCTATAAAGTATAATATTTTTGATATTTTTTTTTTTCATTTAAAACTCCTACTTTTATCTTTACTTTTAAGGTTTATATAATATTATTTCACAAAAAACCTTCTGATCCTGGGCACATCAAAAAGTTGATAGCTGTGTGACATAACAGGATTGGTATACGTTTTGTGAAACAGCTGCAGCATTACTGGGATGCAATGTCAGCTTCCCATGGCTAATGGTCTATTTGCTCCCAATATCCATGCTCACTGATCAGTCCTTCCAAATGGACCCTTCGTACAGCCCAGATTGAAAGTACAATTAAATAATATGTTTTGACTCAATTATACTCAGGCCATCACATCTCCCATTGTACCTTACTACTAACATATTATTTAAAAGATGATGTTCTAAAGGTACTAGTAATTGGAACCACATTAACAAAACAAACAAAAAAAGATACCTAAAATATTTATACTATTTTTTCCCCTGTTCACATTAAAACATTAATAAATTAACATTACAGATGACTGCATGGCATTATAGAATTATTATTTTATTCTTTATACACAGATATTACTAAATAAAATCTCCTACTGTCTCAAAACTTTCTGTTCAGCACAGAGGGACAAGTTATGGTAAATGCTTTGCAGGATGAAAGCACTGAATTAGATTCTTCTGTCTCTTCCCTTTCTCAACAGCACTCTTGTAGATGTACACCACTGGATAATACACCACGACACTTGGTACACAAGAGGAGTTATAATAATGATGGGTACGATATGTAACACTCTAATTCTAAATGATGACTTGTTTCACTTCAACAGTTTAATTCCAATTCTAGACACAGTAAGATGAGTGAACCATTTTTGACAGGTAGTGGGCACAAACATGCACATGTTACCTCAGCATGTACCAATTCTGTTATGATTAATTCAAACATGGGTCCAAGATCTGGTTACACTACATCTATTGTTGTATCTAACTCTAGAGCACAATCTCACCATTCACTAGCTTACAATTCACACCGATTGTTAGATTGGACAGACACAGGAACGCAAAAGAAGAGTGACTTTTATAACATTTTAATGTGGGCAGGGACAAAAAATTGTGTAATAATGTGGTAATATCTTTTTTTGTTAATGTAGTTCTGATTATTGCCATCATTAAAGCCTGATCTTTTGAATAATCAGCAGGTTTAAGTAAATTGGTTACAGTGAGTCTGCCAAGTACCTGGGTAGATTTTTTGTGTCTACCCCTTACTGCAGTAGCTTTTGTTATTTTGGAAAGCACATTTTTCTTAGCTTATAAAACTGTGCACATAAATAATCTTTCTTTATAAATGTCTTTGATGAAAAAAAAACAAAGCCGTGTATATTATTTAGTCTGTGTGAAGTTATAGAGTCTATAAACAACAGTATATATAAAACATATTTGAAAATTGATCAATCCTAATGTACTGACCAGGGGCGGACTGACCATTTGGAAACTTGGGCAATGCCTGAGGGCCCAGGGTCAGTAGGGGGCCCCATGAGATGCTCCTGGTACCTTTTTCAAAGGCTTTTTTGAGTTTGAGCAAGGACACAGGGGCCCCATGATCCCCTATTGCCCGGGGGCCCCATGAGCTGTCAGTCCACCCCTGGTACTGACTGTCTATCTCATTTCTTGAATCTCTGTATGGGGATCCCACATATGTGAGAGTTTTTCACAGCCTATATTTCATGTCTAATTTCCTGACTACCTACCATATTTCTTAAGCACCTGAGGAGCCAGGACAGGAGAAAGACCAATAAATTTGCCACATTTGGAAATAAAACACCCCAAAGTATTTTATGGCAGGCATAGTGAGTGTTTTGAAAATTTCATTTTTAGCAACATGTTTTTGGAAAATACAAAAAGAAAATGAAAATTATTTTTTTTTACCCATAGTTGTCAATTATTAAGACACTTGTAAAACACATCAAAGGCATATTTTGAATTACACCTCAAAATACTATCTGCTACTCTTCCAGAGTTTGGGGATACCACATGCATAAGACTTTTCCACAGCTTACACATATAGGGACCCAAAATCCACAGAGCCCATTCAGGCTTTCTAGGGGTATACAGTGCACATCTAGTTTCCTGACTACTTATCATATTTTTGGAGTCCCTGGAGCACTAGAACAGTGAATACACCCATAAAATTAGCACATTTTGGACAGCATACACCACAGGGTATTCTCTAACAGGCATGATAAGTCATTTAAAAACTTCATTTTTTGCAACAAGTTGTTAGAAAACACAGAAGGAAATTAAATAATGTATTTCTTTTCACAAAATTGTCAATTAAGAAGATATTTTTGACACACAGCATAGACATACTTAGAACTACACCCCAAAACAAATTCTGCTACCCTTCTGGAGTATGGTGATACCACTTATGTGAGACTTTTTAACAGCCTAGCTATATAGAAAGGCCCAATATCCAAGGACCACCTTCAGGTTTTCTAGGGACATAAATTATGCATCTAATTTCCTGACTACCTATTGCATTTTTTGAGGCTCTGGAGTACCAAGACAGTAGAAACGAGGTATTCAAGTGGGTTTAGTAACACTTTAGCTATAATATGTACATGCAAAATATTTATTTGTTGGATATAATTATTTTCCAAATAAGTTTTCACAACATGGATTCTTAATCCTAACCATTTTTTTTTGGGATCCAAATCGATGAATAGTGCAAGAGGCAAAGTATTTAAGGCATCCAAATCGTTTTAGGTATGTTCTCCCTACCTGCAATCAAAATTGATAGTGGACTCTTTTAGATAAAAGAGGCTTCCGATTTAGGGATAAAATGTTTTGTGGTTCATTAGATATCACTATACATAGGTATTAAATAGTGTGAGTGATTTTGATGGGTTGTGCACAGTTCAGAACATACTTTGGTGTGGAATCCACGCAAGCAAGATTGATTTACCCCTATTAATACTCCAATTTGAAAATCTAACAAATTGTAATATTAACTGTATCGGGCATTTCAAAGAGTTCACCATATCACCAGAAAAAGAAATGTATCATTTTGGTTTGGTGATGGTTCTATTTCCATGGCAAAAAGCAGGGCTGTCAAGGGGCATTCCAGCTGAGCAATCCTGCCCAATCAGAGGGTTTCCAACAGGAAGCCAATTCATGAGGTGTTTGGATTTCTGGTAGAAGTAGAAATGTTTTTTAAAATCCTGTATATTTGGGTTCCTGGTCAGTTCTCTCCAGTGCAGCCCATAGGTAGTTCCATTTGATGCTGTAAAAATTCCGGGTGGTGTCAAGGGAGAGAAAAATTCTATCACCCTTACAATTACATGGAATCTGCAGGTTCGGATACAAGTGACTAATGTTGGGGGTAAAAATCATGATGAGCTGAACATACCTACGTTTGTTTCTGGGTGGGTTCACCCAGCTTTACTTACAAGGTTGTAAGCTCAGATGCTAAATCCAAACCCCATTGAAGTCAGTGGGAGACAAATGTTATAAAAACAGCATTGGCAATTTTCTAGACTAAAGCCAAGGGGATGTCAAATATAGAGGCTTATCACTGCCCTTGGGATCATGTACCAAAGCATTTTTTTTGCTATAAACTTACTTAGTGTCTAATGTTAATAGGTGTGGATCTATTTGGTATAAATTTAGACTGATCTGGTTTAATTAATTTGTTATACATTTCAGGAGCAGATTGGCCAGGACTTTAACTAGGATCTTTATGTTGATGGTGATAAAAAGAAATAGGTCTGTAGAAGCCTGAATAAGCATGATCCCTGCCCAATTTGGAGATAATCCATACAATCACCTTGGGAGGGAGGAAGCTCCAACATAATGGGGGTATCCAGGGAATTTTGTCTTAATCTAAACTAGGAAGATTGAGGGCTGGTAAAAAGTCCACCTGGTCTCAAATATAATGAAAAAAACATGCCTGTCCCCATGTACAAACGTGATATCAAACTATAAGCAGGAACATATTTTTTAAAATTATGAATATAAATAAGAGTTTTTGCACTAAACTGATCTCTTTTACATGTTTGTCTAAAAAGAATGTTGAAAATATTATGCATTTCCTTTGAGATAGCCACATACGTCAAACACATTGCAGTCTGCAAATAACCAATCAAGCAAATAAAGTAAAAAGGTAATTACTATCTCACCTCCAAAAAAATATTGACTTCCAGTGCGGAACTGAAGCGGACTATTTGTTTTTACAGATGATGCTTCATCCCCATCAATAGTTAACATGGCAGAATTCTCCTCAGCTGTAAATCTTACTTCATGCCACTGTCCATCATTAAGGCCAGAACCTGCAAATAAGAAATAAATCATATCAGTTGAAATTCATAAAAATGTTATATACTGTCTGTGGAGACTAATGCACAGAATAAGTGTTACACCCTGCAGCTCAAATGGTCTGGAACTGAAGTGTCAGAGATGAATGGAAACTCCTGGCATACAAAGCCATTCACCTTTAAAGAGCCAGTCCATTCAAGAAGAATAACTGCTATACAAATGCTACCATATCCTGTTTGATTTTTTATATATATATATATATATATATTTATATATATATATATATATATATATATATATATATATACACCGTATATATATATACTGTATATCAGAACATGCATGATCAGAGGAAATATGGCTGGCAGCTGGTTTTAAGAAATTGTAGAGTCCAAAACAAGAGACTCTAAAGCCACCACTACTGGTCATAAATACACCACTATGTTCCAAATGTTAGTTTTGAAAGAAATGCAAGTATGAGTACAGATAAAATTGTTTTAAAAAACCAGGAAATTCTAGATAAAATATTATCAAAGTTAAAGTGCCTCTAAATGCCAAATCTTTTTTTATTTTGGATAGAGCAGGGAATAGTTAAAACTGTTGTTAAGTTATTTTTGTCCCATTTCCAGGAGATTTCACTTCCTCTTAGACAACAGCCCCTCTTGAACTGTCACTGTCATTTCCTCATTGAAAATATTCATGTTTTGGTGAAAGCTATACATTTTGGATTCACCTTAACTTTAATCCCAGTGGCAGTCATCACAAGAGCATATAAAGAGGGTAATTTTTCCCAGTGAGGACAGAGACAGCAATAAAACCTGATATGGTTTTACCCCCCCCCCCCCAATCAAAAGCTAAAAAGACCCTATGAAAAGAATTATGACTTTTTTTAGATAACCTTTTAGACTCTATTTTAGTGTTCCTTCATTTCTGTTTCATAGTTACTATGCTTACATATCTCCTTTGCAGTTCTGTTTCATTACCCATAATGTATATGGTTGGCAAGCAAGTAAATTATGTTTGTGTTATCACTTCTTTATTATCATGCATGCCTTATTTACCAGCTACACAAGAATGTCCGTTTTATTTTATTATATATGCTATATAGCGCTGCCAAGCAAAACTATCAATGTCTTCAGTACAGTTGTACGGCATGCAGTATTTGATAGTATTTTCACCACCTTGTTTGCAATTTAAAATGTGATAATACCAACATAAAGCTTGCTGAAGGCTTAGCCTCTGATTTTCCTATGAAGATTAAAGATGCATATTCTCTGCTCAACTTATTAGCATTACATAAATGTATCTACTCCCTGTAGGGTCTTGTTTGGAATTGTTCTATTTTTTATCCAGCCTTTGAGCTGAATAGCACATTTTTACAGTAGTTTTATTCCAATTAAATTGCAGAAGATACATTCACTGATCCCAAACCAAGACTCAATATTTATCGTAACAAAAAGATGAGCAGAGTAATGATAAGCCTTTTGGCACATTTTTGCATTTTGCTTATTTCACATGCATGTACAGTATATATGTATTATTGTAGACATGATGACACTGAAAGTAAATCAAGGTCTTGGAAGAAGACAAGTTTGTTGATAAGTGTGTTGTAATACTTTGAAATATGTTGGTAGATATTGTCATGATTGTAGATGAGCATTCTTGTTTTTTGTCAATATTGCTACTAACTTTTAACATTTTGATTAGGGTTGAGCACCATGTGCTGAATTTTTCTTTTTTCCACGTTCCACAAAAGGTTGTTCAGTTAAACCACTGGATGCAGCGAAAAGTGAAACATTTAGCAGCAGTTTTACTGAATCCAGCAGCCACTGGTGTCATAATAACCAGTGACATATCCCCTCTCAGACCATGCCGTATTCTGCCGGGATTCCCAGCCTAACAGGTGTGAAGTAAAAAAAATAAATGTTGGCTCCCCTCCAAAATTTAAATTAAACATTTCAGCTCTGTTATAGACCTTTGGGGTCTGGTATGGATTTTAGGGGAAACCTGTGCAAAAAAATAACAAAAGAACCTACCAGAATCCACTTATCTGAGCTGGCTGGTCAGGAAAGGAGGTGCTGCAAACATGTGCCTTCCATCCTCAACCAAACCAGACATCCACTGCAAAAAGACCTTGCCCCCATGTTGGTGAAGACAATGGCCTCTTCCCCAAAACCCTGGCCTAGTAATTGTAGGGGTATGCAGGTGGGAGCCTTATCAGAATCTGAAAGCTCAATTAAAATACAAATAATGGCCCCAGGGGCGGACTGATCATTCCAGCACTCGGACACTGCCCGAGGGCCCAGGGTCAGTAGGGGGCCCCATGAAATGCCCCTGGTACCTTTATAGGCTTTTTTGGGTGTGTTTTGAGTGTGGGCAAGGACACAGGGGCCCCATGATCCCCTATTGCCCCATGAGTTGTCAGTCTGCCCCTGAATGGCCCCATCATGTAAGTAATTTTATAGCAAAAAAACAAACAAACAAAATGCAGATTTTATCATGTATGTGAGAAATGTTAGAATTGGCCTGTGCAGAAAGTGGTTATTTATTAATTTTTTTTTTGTTTAGGTACATGTTCCCAAAGGCAGTAATCAGCTCCTATATTTGACTTTTGGCCTAGAAAATTGCCATTTCTGTTTTTTTAAAGTTTGTCTCTCATTGACTTCAAAAGGGTTTGTATTTAGCATCTGAACTTGTGAACAATGTTGTAGGAAAAGCTGGCTGAACTCACCCAGAACCGAACTCAGGTACATTCAACTCATCTGTAATGTTGGTATTTACCATCTGTTGTTACTGTTAATTTCGAACCAGCAGGTTAGTTTTACTATATTATTCAGGGGGCATTTTAAGGCACTTTTTGGTAAAGTAATAGAAAATAACAATCCTATATATCCCATGTGTTTCAATGCGCTGGTGCACCTAGCTGGGTGACAAACTGATACAAAGGATTATCTCTGCAATCTTCCTTTCAGGCTGTATCCCCTAAAAAGAGGAAAACATCAGATAAGACTGCTTCTTTTTTTTCTTTTTTTCTTTTTTTTTAATAAAAAAGGTAAACAGATTCTTAAAGTGGTTGCAAACCCAAAACTGAAAAATTAATATGTTGCAGTTTACTAATCTTTAGACATGGTGGCTGCATTAGTTTTCTTTTTTAAGCTTTTTTCTTTCTGTTTCAACCTAGTGATCTAGCCGATACCAATGTATTAGAGTACCTAATTCTGTTTTGGGACAACAACAGAAACACCTTTGGACAGGCAGTTACAGCAAACAGTTTTGTTCCTTTTGGGATAAAAGTTTTACATAAAAGCATAAAAGCTGACTATTGTAAGAAACCCTGTTAGTGATAAATGGTTTGTCTTTACCCTCTAACTGCTACATCTTCAGGGCAGCTTGTCTCGTTGAAAAACAACAGATTTATGGACCAGATCACCAGGTGAAAACAAAGGCAAGAAGGTAATTTTTACTGAATTAATACGTCCAATCCATGACAGGTGCGGAAATTGCCAAGAATGCATAAGAGAGGACACAGAGCAAAGCAGTGGATAGTAGTTTGCAGCAAACAGTGAGTCATAGGTGGGGGTCAAGCGGATGCCTAGATATTCAAGAGAAGAAGAAGCCCATTTATAAGGGAAGTGGGACTATAGGCGCAAAACCAAATCTGAGGCCAAAGTAATATTAAGCGCGACAGTCTTATCCGAATTGATACAGAGACCCGAAATCAAGGAGAAGCGCTCAAGAACCTGTTGCAAGATAAACACATTTCATATATCCAAATGTAATTTGTGAGCACAGAACATTTTGCACATAATTGCCCCATATTACATCAGTCTATGGAATGTAACCTGGAGAGGCACACCTAGTAGACTGGATGGCAAATATGTCCTACTTCAATAGCAAGATATCAGAAGGAGGCATTGTTAGACTCTGGGTGCCTTGTCACATTGATCCATGCCAGTCTGGTGGACCCTTCCAAGCTTGGATCAGACCAAATATGGTGATGCTAAAACTCCATAACTGCAGTGTTTTCAATGAAACTGTAAAGCATATCATGGGTGTGGTTAAGAACTTGCTACCAAATATACTACTAGGCTATGATTTTATGTTGTTTTAGGAACTGTGAGGGGAGAAAAGATAACCTAGTCCTGAAAATATGCTTGAAATTATAAAAGATTTCTATGATTATAGTGAAAGAGCTGTTTGACATGTTTTGCCATATGACATACTGAGGAAAAACACATTTTTGTTCTTAGAATCCTAAAAAAGGTAGAATAAAGCCCCCATGCCTAGGTCTGCATCCTACCTGGTAGCCAGATCTCATTATAATTCTCAGCTATCCACAGCCCTTCAAATATATATATTGCATATACACTGCTCAAAAAAATAAAGGAACACTTTGAAAACACATCAGATCTCAACGGGGAAAAATATTATGCTGGATATCTACACTGATATGGACTGGGTAATGTGTTAGGAACGAAAGGATGCCCCATCGTTTGATGGAAATGAAAATTATCAACCTACAGAGTACTGAATTCAAAGACATCCCAAAAATCAAAGTGAAACAATGATGAAGCAGGCTAGTCCATTTTGCTGAAATTTCATTGCAGCAACTGAAACTGGTACTGCCCCAATGATGTCAGGCATGTTTGTATGCATTAGTTAAAGATAGTTATTTAGAGGTTGTAAAATAAATTACCATATCACCCAGTAGATGGCCTCCATTCAGTAGCCAAAGAAGACATGCAAAAAAAGGGGGGGGGTTGTGAAAAGAAATTCACAGAGAAAGTGGCTACATTATGAACAGAATGTGATACTCAGAAAAATTTCCAAAAATTATGCTTTATTACATATACAAATTTGACATTTGGGCAATCGCCCTGGTTTACCATCACCTCAGTATGAGACAATACACACAGACCTAAAACCATTTAAAGTGACACCAAAACCGGTCTAAGTACATGTGCAACAAAGACAGTGACTACTAGAGTCTAAAGTCTTTGTAGCACTGGCGCATAGGTGAACACTTCCCACAGGAGGTGTATGCAAAAATTATACCATAGGTATACCATATAACATGTTGTAAATATGTAGACATATGCCACTACCAAAATGGTTATATCCCAAGCAGGGAGTTTCAAAAAATTATACTATAGATATAAAATATCACATGTATGCAGTGCAGCAAGCACAGTATGCGTCAAAAAGAGAGGCATGCCTCTAGGCCTATATGAGACAAAAAATGAATGTCATATATAAAATGCAGTACATTCCTATGCCGGCACATATGGTTGAGGCCCATTCATCTGTAATATAAGCGACTGTTTCCTAGGGCTCTTAAATGAGAATAAGCCCCATTTGTTACCAGGATGGAAGGATAGATGCAAATAGCAGAGCACTGCTTGAAATGGTTTCTTCACCACTGTATGTGGACTACACACCACTTTCTGTAAGGAAAACAAGACAAATCCCAATAGATCTTCTGCCTGTTGAGATACACGTGATATATCCTGTTTCCTATGAAAGGCACCATGATGTCCCCATCCTGTAGTGAAACAGACAATATGTGGAAAGTCACTGGAGGAGCTTTCACTCTATATGAGATGTATAGGTCATATCGATCACCTAGGACCATATAACTAGTGTCCTGTAACATTCCACTCACCACCTGCGCAATGGATAATAGGAGAGGAAAAGATGTCCTTCATAAGTACTGCCATGCAAGGCCAGAGAGGCCTTGGTAACAAATGGGGCTTATTCTCATTTAAGAGCCCTAGGAAACAGTCGCTTATATTACAGATGAATGGGCCTCAACCATATGTGCCGGCATAGGAATGTACTGCATTTTATATATGACATTCATTTTTTGTCTCATATAGGCCTAGAGGCATGCCTCTCTTTTTGACGCATACTGTGCTTGCTGCATTGCATACATGTGATATTTTATATCTATAGTATAATTTTTTGAAACTCCCTGCTTGGGATATAACCATTTTGGTAGTGGCATATGTCTACATATTTACAACATGTTATATGGTATACCTATGGTATAATTTTTGCATACACCTCCTGTGGGAAGTGTTCACCTATGCGCCAGTGCTACAAAGACTTTAGACTCTAGTAGTCACTGTCTTTGTTGCACATGTGCTTAGACCGGTTTTGGTGTCATTTTAAATGGTTTTAGGTCTGTGTGTATTGTCTCATACTGAGGTGATGGTAAACCAGGGCGATTGCCCAAATGTCAAATTTGTATATGTAATAAAGCATAATTTTTGGAAATTTTTCTGAGTATCACATTCTGTTCATAATGTAGCCACTTTCTCTGTGAATTTCTTTTCACAACCCCCCCCTTTTTTTGCATGTTTGTATGCATGCCTGACAACATTGGGGCATGCTCCTACTGAGACGATGGATGGTGTCCTGGGGTATTTCCTCCCATATCTGGACCAGGGCATCACTGAGCTCCTGAACAGTCTGAGGTGCAACCTGGTGGCATCAGATGGAATAAAACATGATATCCCAGAGGTGTTTTATTGGATTTAGGTCAAGAAAGCATGGGGAACATTCAATGGTATCAATTCCTTCATCCTCCAGGAACTGCCTGCATACTCTCGCAACATGAGGCTGGGCATTGTCATGCACCAGGAGGAACCCAGGACCCTCTGCACCAGTATATGGTCTGACAATGGGTTCAAGGATTTAATCCTGATACCTAATGGCAGTCAGGGTGCCATTGTCTAGCCTGTAGAGGTCCATGCGTCACTCCATGCATATGCCTCCCCAGACCATTACTGACCCACCATCAAAATGGTCATGCTGAACAATGTTACAGGCAGCATAACATTCTCCATGGCTTCTCCAGACCCTTTCATGTCTGTCACGTGTGCTCAGGGTGAACCTGTTCTCATCTGTGAAAAGCACAGGGTGCCTGTGGTGGACCTAGAAATTCTGGTGTTCAATGGCAAATGCCAATTGAACTCTATGGTGCCGGGCAATGAGCACAGGGCCCACTAGAGGATGTCGAGCCCTCATGCCACCCTCATGAAGTCTGTTTCTGATTGTTTGGTCAGAGACATTCACACCAGTGGCCTGCTGGGGGTCATTTTGTAGGGCTTTGGCAGTGCTCATCCTGTTCCTCCTTGCACAAAGGAGCAGATACCCATCCTGCTGATGAATTAAGGACCTTCTATGGCCCTGTTAAGGTCTTCTAGAGTAACTTCCTGTCTCTTGGAATCTCCTCCATCCTCTTGAGACTGTGTTTCTTTAATTTGTTTGAGCAGTGTATATATATATATATATATATATATATATATATGCAGTGAGGTAGCTGATTCTCATGACTCTCTCATTTTCACTCTCTCTGTTGCTGTCTCTTCTGTGGGAGCCTGTTGAAAGCTGAAATGTGCCAAAAAGGTACAAGTGCTGCTTGCCTGTTTTGGGGAACCCATTAGGGGGCATCCTATAAGTTAGGAGCTGACTAGAGTTTAGTTCATGGCTTGTATAAGCAGCTGCTTTGGGTTTTTGTATGCTCTGGGCTTGCTTTAAAAAGCCTTCCTGCATTGCAGGTTTAGTTTGTTTACTATGATGGAGCTGTTCATGGGTGTCCCTTTCTCTTGCATGGTTTTCAACTATTGCTCAAATGTAGTGTATTGCTAAGGTGCAGTGTTTCCCAGAAAGTTCATTCCAGCCAGGTGATACTTTTAGGGCTTGCTGGCCAGCTTTTATTTGAAAAAAATAAAAGGTAACGTTCCACAGCACAAATGATTGCCCTCACAAGGATCATCACTTTTAAAATACAAAAAAAAATGTTCTTAAGCTTCTTGGCTTGCTTTCATAGCACCACTGCTAAGGCCTTGAGCTTAGGCCTCTGGTATGGTCCCTCAGACTCACATAACCCTATGCTTACATGCAACCTCTGCACCTCTCACAACTCTCTGTTGCTTTGGCCCTCAGGCTTAAGGCCTCTGTTGTGGGCCTCTGTCTGTTCCCTCACAGACTTCATCTGGACTGTGCAGACATGCATAACTCTAGCTGCTCCCTTGCAGCCTCATGGACACCTTCGGAGGGTAGAGCACCACACTTTTCTCAGGCCTTTTAATATAAAGGGTGTGTGCACCTGCACATACACCTCCTACTGGTTACTGGTAAAACTTGACCACAGGGATATAGGCTTCATCCCACTCAAGACTCTTTGAAGCCTTTGGACTCCAGAACCAATCTGGGAATAACAAATCTGCAGAATGCTGAAAAAACAACTTTACCCCCTCAGAACTGACATTCGGTTACTGCAGAATACATAGGCTAATACAAGCTAATAATAACTTCTAAGTTTTATTTTACACATCTCCATTACTTTTTCATGTCAAATACGCCTGTGTCTGTAGGGAACTGGAGTCTCTGGTGTAATGTGGGCCGCTCTTCCTGTTCCTGAGTTTTTTTAACAGCTAAGGAACAAAAATGTATTCATACGGTTCTGTCACACAAACAAAAATGAGTAGCATATAGTGGGCAAGAAAGGGTAAATAAAAATAATAAAAAAGAGCAACGCTGTTCAAATTAATATATCTCTGAACAAGTAAACATAAAAAATACATATTGTGAATGACTCATATGCCAGATAATATAAATAAATGTGTCACATAAATCACTGAAAATTCAATCAAAAATATGTGAATAAGTGTCCATAACTTATATAAATAAATAATAAGTGCAAACATTTGTGTCCATAAAACAATATTTCTTCTTTTTTGTTTTTTGCTACCTATACTCTGTCTACAGGGGTGAGATAGCGGCTCTTCTTAATATATCTTTTGTCTTATATTGATTTTTTTTTTTTTGTGTGTGCTATTGGTCCAGAAGCGCTCTCCCCATCTGTTATTCAAATAAAAATAAATGACTAACATTAAAATAATACAGACAAATTCTGAAAACAGACATCACGCGCAGAGAAAAAACATATCACTATTTAATTGTTAATTAACAGAGGTTTGTCAAAAGGTAGTTGGAATTTCAAGGTATTGCTAAGCATGGAATGGTTTTTGGTGCATTTCACAGAACTGTACAGTGAGCAACCACATCCATACTAAAAAATAATTGCCAAGCATTTTGCTTCTGTTCAATAAAAATCCATTCCTATTGACTCAGTGGTGTAACAATAGCCATAGCAGCTCATGTGTCTGCCACGGGACCTGGGGTGGGAGGAAGGCCCCATTATGGAGGCTTTTCAGAAAAACTGAACTTTGAAGTTTCTTGTATAGAAAGAATGAATTCAGATATCAGGATTGTCACTAGGCACAGATCCCGCTCTGTGCAGAAAGAAGCATTCGTTTAGCTGCCTTAGTAGTGTAGATGTATTGGCTTCTGAACTGCTAGAGACTGAAATTAGCACTGGATGCCTAATGTAGTAAAACATCCCAAAGTGTCTTCTCAGCTAAAATGTTATAAGTAGAGATGAGCGAAGTATTCAAAAATTCGATTCGGCTGATTCGGCGAATTCGAGGAATAAATTCGATTCGATGCGAATATATTCGCTGCAAATTTAACTTATAAAAAGGGTTTCTAGGCTTCAGAGAGCCTTTATATTAGTGCAGAACACTGTACCTTTAATTTAAATGCCCTTGGAGTCTGCTGGGGAAGAGAAATAATACTGTCAGTCAGTATGACATGCAGATGAGTGCCGTCGATCTTAGAATCACCGCACACTTCACTCATTTGGGCAGTCACGGGGCCAAAACCAGAGTGTGGAGCCACAGTGTGGCGGTAGAGGCAGCAGCAATGGGAGGCCATACAGCACCCTATGACAAAAATGGAACCCACCAGCAGTGTGAGGAGACCTGAAAGTGGCACATGGCAGAGTGTGGCGATGGAGACAGCAGCAATGGGAGGCCGTACAGGGACCCATGAGACACTCTGGACCTGGCAGCAGCATGAGGAGGCGGTACGGGGGCCCATGGCAGATTACGGGCCTGGCAGCAGCAATGGGAGGCCCGTAATCTGCCAGCACCCTATGACAAAATGGAACCCACCAGCAGTGTGAGGAGACCTGAAAGTGGCACATGGCAGAGTGTGGCGATGGAGACAGCAGCAATGGGAGGCCGTACAGGGACCCATGAGACACTCTGGACCTGGCAGCAGCATGAGGAGGCGGTACGGGGGCCCATGGCAGATTACGGGCCTGGCAGCAGCAATGGGAGGCCCGTAATCTGCCAGCACCCTATGACAAAATGGAACCCACCAGCAGTGTGAGGAGACCTGAAAGTGGCACATGGCAGAGTGTGGCGATGGAGACAGCAGAAATGGGAGGCCGTACAGGGACCCATGAGACACTCTGGACCTGGCAGCAGCATGAGGAGGCGGTACGGGGGCGCATGGCAGATTACGGGCCTGGCAGCAGCAATGGGAGGCCCGTAATCTGCCAGCACCCTATGACAAAATGGAACCCACCAGCAGTGTGAGGAGACCTGAAAGTGGCATATGGCAGAGTGTAGCGATGGAGACAGCAGCAATGGGAGGCCGTACAGGGACCCATGACACACTCTGGACCTGGCAGCAGCATGAGGAGGCGGTACAGGGGCCCATGACAGATTACGGGCCTGGCAGCAGCATGAGGAGTCGGTACGGGGGCCCATGGCAGATTACGGGCCTGGCAGCAGCAATGGGAGGCCCGTAATCTGCCAGCACCCTATGACAAAATGGAACCCACCAGCAGTGTGAGGAGACCTGAAAGTGGCACATGGCAGAGTGTGGCGATGGAGACAGCAGCAATGGGAGGCCGTACAGGGACCCGTGAGAGATTCTGGACCTGGCAGCAGCATGAGGAGGCGGTACAGGGGCCCATGGCAGATTACAGGCCTGGCAGCAGCAATGGGAGGCCCGTAATCTGCCAGCACCCTATGACAAAATGGAACACACCAGCAGTGTGAGGAGACCTGAAAGTGGCACATGGCAGAGTGTGGCGATGGAGACAGCAGCAATGGGAGGCCGTACAGGGACCCATGAGACACTGTGGACCTGGCAGCAGCATGAGGAGGCGGTACAGGGGCCCATGGCAGATTACGGGCCTGGCAGCAGCAATGGGAGGCCCGTAATCTGCCAGCACCCTATGACAAAATGGAACCCACCAGCAGTGTGAGGAGACCTGAAAGTGGCACATGGCAGAGTGTGGCGATGGAGACAGCAGCAATGGGAGGCCGTACAGGGACCCATGAGACACTCTGGACCTGGCAGCAGCATGAGGAGGCAGGCAGAACCGCCGTATCTTTATCACGGTTTTCCCAGGCCACCAAATGGCGATGCTGCATATGCTGACGCAACGCTGTAGTCCCAACATGGGCCCCCTGGCCACGCTTGACTTTCTGGCCACATAGTCGACATACGGCTACGTTTACTTCCTCGGGCGGCTTGACAAAAAATTGCCACACCGCCGAGTAGGAAACTTTGCCCCCGCTACTCCTCACTGGCTGACTGCTACTTCCTCCGTGCACACCGGCACCACTACTGGCCGTGGTGGTAGGCTGCAGTGGAGCTGGTGCTCTACTCCGTGGCCGTTTGCCTCCACTGACACTGCTGCGACCCTGCTGCCTCCTGGGCAACCCACCGACTGTTTTGCTCGCTGCCAAGCTAGCACCCTCTTCTCCTGATGATGCGGAAGCAATAGCCTGATGACGACGAGGCTGCCAAGTGCGATCAGCCTCATCATCATCAATTAGGGTCTCCGCCTCACTACTAGCCCCCTCGGCTGTGTGTGGGTCAGGAGACAGACCTGTCTCTAGACCGGCTACCGAGCCACTCTCCTCGCCAGTACTTCTTCGCCTGGCTGCTGAAGAGGCGGATGTCTCCCCCCGTTCCTGACCGCCCTCTGTTAGCTCTTCCTCACTGTACAGTGGTGCTGAGCCCACAGCATGCGATACTTCGCTTGGTGAGGGAACACCAAAGGACAGGGGCAGGTAGAGGACACGTGATTTCAGTGGGCTTTCTCCCGGGCCATGCCAACTAACGGTTGTGTCTGACGTACCCACCGACCGTTGGCTGTAGGTGTCAGAGGTGACCTGGGAAGAGGAAGACGACCGAGCCAACCAATCGATGACGGCAGGGTTGTCGGTGGAGACACGACCGCTGGATGACACCGGGAGCACTGGCCTCTGGCTGCGACTAGTGCTGCCTCGACCCCTTCCTCTGCTGCCACGTCTGCTCGCTCCTAAAACATTGCCTCCTCTGCCACTCCTCTGCGTGTTGTCTGACATACTCTTTAATTCAACGATTCTGTGTCCCTGAGTAACAATTCTGTGTCCCTCAGTAACAATTCTGTGTCTGTCCTTGAGTAACAATTCTGTGTCCCTGAGTAACAATTCTGTGTCCCCGAGTAACAATTCTGTGTCCCTCAGTAACAATTCTGTGTCCCTGAGTAACAATTCTGTGTCCCTGAGTAACAATTGTGTGTCCCTCAGTAACAATTCTGTGTCCCTCAGTAACAATTCTGTGTCTGTCCCTGAGTAACAATTCTGTGTCCCTCAGTAACAATTCTGTGTCTGTCCCTGAGTAACAATTCTGTGTCCCTGAGTAACAATTCTGTGTCCCTCAGTAACAATTCTGTGTCCCTCAGTAACAATTCTGTGTCCCTGAGTAACAATTCTGTGTCCCTGAGTAACGATTCTGTGTCCCTCAGTAGCAATTCTGTGTCCCTCAGTAACAATTCTTTGTCTGTCCCTGAGTAACAATTCTGTGTCCCTCAGTAACAATTCTGTGTCCCTCAGTAAAAATTCTGTGTCCCTCAGTAACAAATCTGTGTCTGTCCCTGAGTAACAATTCTGTGTCCCTGAGTAACAATTCTGTGTCCCTGAGTAACAATTCTGTGTCCCTCAGTAACAATTCTGTGTCCCTCAGTAACAATTCTGTGTCCATCAGTAACAATTCTGTGTCTGTCCCTGAGTAACAATTCTGTGTCTGTCCCTGAGTAACAATTCTGTGTCCCTAAGTAACGGTTCTGTGTCCCTAAGTAACGGTTCTGTGTCCCTAAGTAACGATTGTGTGTCCCTAAGTAACGGTTCTGTGTCCCTAAGTAACGGTTCTGTGTCCCTAAGTAACGATTCTGTGTCCCTAAGTAACGGTTCTGTGTCCCTAAGTAACGGTTCTGTGTCCCTAAGTAACGGTTCTGTGTCCCTAAGTAACGATTCTGTGTCCCTAATACAGAGAGATCTGTCTCTCTTGAATGACCTGAGGCAAATGGAGAATTGTAAGATGGCCGCAATTTATAGCTCCACCATTACACAGTGCTGGCTGGCTGGCTGCTGATTGGCTAATGCGATCACATGTCATGAAAGAATGCATTATGGGTCAGCGCGCCTTGTCTGCGCGCCTTCCCAGAGATCCCTGCTCCGTCGCCGCACATGTCGCCGCCATTTTTGGAAAAATTTTTCTAATATTCGAAACGAATTCCACTTCGCCGATTTCCATTCGCTCATCTCTAGTTATAAGATAACTGTATAAGCCAGAGTTGAAAAAAAAGTTTGTATTCAGGTTTTATAGTAATTGTTTGGAAGAGCATTAACAATTTTGGCAGAATATAAAATGCCATGATAGTTATTATTATTATTGTTACTACAACTACAGGTATAACTTTGGTCCACAGCACTGGTGCATTGATACCTTGTAGTGTACTACAGTGAGAGTTCTAACATGAAATGGTGTAGCGATTATCAATACTAGAGATGAGCGAAGAAATGAAAAATTCGATTCGACTGATTCGGCGAATTCGTGGACAATATTCGATTCGCGTCGAATAAATTCGCTGTGAATTTAACTTAAAAAAGGGTGTTTCTAGGCTTCAGAGAGACTTAATATTAGTGCAGAACACTGTACCTTTAATTTAAATGCCCTTGGAGTCTGCTGGGGAAGAGAAATAATACTGTCACTCAGTATGACATGCAGATGAGTGCCGTCGATCTTAGAATCACCGCACACTTCACTCATTTGGCCAGTCACGGGGCCAAAACCAGTGTTTGGAGCCACAGTGTGGCGGTGGAGGCAGCAGCAATGGGAGGCCATACAGCAACCTATGACAAAATGGAAACCAGCAGGAGTATGAGGAGACCTGAAAGTGACACATGGCAGAGTGGGAGCAATGGGAGGCGGTACAGGGACCCAGGTCACACTGTGGGCCCAGCAGCAGCGTGACCAGGCGGTACGGGGGCCCATGGCAGATTTGGGGCCTGGCAGCACCTATGGGAGGCCTGTAACCTGCCAGCAACCTATGACAAAATGGAAAACCGCAGGAGTGTGAGGAGACCTCAAAGTGGCACATGGCAGAGTGGGAGCAATGGGAGGCGGTACAGGGACCCAGGTCACACTGTGGGACCAGCATCAGCGTGAACAGGCGGTACGGCGGCCCATGGCCGATTTGACCTCGTTCATCCCATAGTCCTGCCGACTCACGAATAGCGTGGCCTCCTCAAAGGGCCTGAGCAAGCGCAGGTGTCACGCATGAGCTGACAATGGCTGACATCTAAGTTACACAGGGAGTACCTTTATCCGCTTTTAACATCAGGAAATCTGTGATGGCCTTTCGCTGTTCGTAAAGGCGGTCTAACATATGTAGTGTTGAATTCCACCTTGTTGCAACGTCACAGCATGAGGAGTCGGTACGGGGGCCCATGGCAGATTACGTGCCTGGCAGCAGCAATGGGAGGCCCGTAATCTGCCAGCACCCTATGTCAAAACATTGAACACACCAGCAGTGTGAGGAGACCTCAAAGTGGCACATGGCAGAGTGGGAGCAATGGGAGGCGGTACAGGGACCCAGGTCACACTGTGGGCTCAGCAGCAGCATGACCAGGCGGTACGGGGGCCCATGGCCGATTTGGGGCCTGGTGGCACCTATGGAAGGCCTGTAATCTGCCAGAAACCTATGACAAAATGGACAACCGCAGGAGTGTGAGGAGATTTCAAAGTGGCACATGGCAGAGTGGAAGCAATGGGAGGCCGTACAGGGACCCAGGTCACACTGTGGGCTCAGCAGCAGCGTGACCAGGCGGTACGGGGGCCCATGGCCGATTTGGGGCCAGGCGGCACCTATGGGAGGCCTGTAATCTGCCAGCACCCTATGACAAAATGGAACCCTGGGCTGGGGCAGGCAGAACCGCCGTATCTTTATCACGGTTTTCCCAGGCCACCGAATGGCGACGCTGCATATGCTGACGCAACGCTGTAGTCCCAACATGGGCCCCCTGGCCACGCTTGACTTTCTGGCCACATAGTCGACATACGGCTACGTTTACTTCCTCGGGCGGCTTGACGAAAAATTGCCACACCGCAGAGTAGGAATCTTTGCCTCCGCTACTCCTCACTGGCTGACTGCTACTTCCTCCGTGCACACCGGCACCACTACTGGCCGTGGTGGTAGGCTGCAGTGGAGCTGGTGCTCTACTCCGTGGCCGTTTGCCTCCACTGACACTGCTGCGACCCTGCTGCCTCCTGGCAGCAGCAATGGGAGGCCGTACAGGGACCCATGAGAGACTCTGGACTTGGCAGCAGCATGAGGAGGCGGTATATAGGGGCCCATGGCAGATTAGGGGCCTGGCAGCAGCTATAGGAGGCCCGTAATCTGCCAGCACCCTATGTCAAAAAATTCAACACACCAGCAGTGTGAGGAGACCTGAAAGTGGCACATGGCAGAGTGTGGCGATGGAGACAGCAGCAATGGGAGGCCGTACAGGGACCCATGAGAGACTCTGGACCTGGCAGCAGCATGAGGAGGCGGTATATAGGGGCCCATGGCAGATTAGGGGCCTGGCAGCAGCTATGGGAGGCCCGTAATCTGCCAGCACCCTATGTCAAAAAATTGAAAACACAAGCAGTGTGAAGAGACCTGAATGTGGCACATGGCAGAGTGTGGCGATGGAGACAGCAGCAATGGGAGGCCGTACAGGGACCCATGAGAGACTCTGGACCTGGCAGCAGCATGAGGAGGCGGTATATAGGGGCCTATGGCAGATTAGGGGCCTGGCAGCAGCTATAGGAGGCCCGTAATCTGCCAGCACCCTATGTCAAAAAATTCAAAACACCAGCAGTGTGAGGAGACCTGAAAGTGGCACATGGCAGAGTGTGGCGATGGAGACAGCAGCAATGGGAGGCCGTACAGGGACCCATGACAGACTCTGGACTTGGCAGCAGCATGAGGAGGCGGTATATAGGGGCCTATGGCAGATTAGGGGCCTGGAAGCAGCTATAGGAAACCCGTAATCTGCCAGCACCCTATGTCAAAAATTTCAACACACCAGCAGTGTGTGAGGAGACCTGAAAGTGGCACATGGCAGAGTGTGGCGATGGAGACAGCAGCAATGGGAGGCCGTACAGGGACCCATGACAGACTCTGGACCTGGCAGCAGCATGAGGAGGCGGTATATAGGGGCCCATGGCAGATTAGAGGCCTGGCAGCAGCTATAGGAGGCCTGTAATCTGCCAGCACCCTATGTCAAAAAATTCAACACACCAGCAGTGTGTGAGGAGACCTGAAAGTGGCACATGGCAGAGTGTGGCGATGGAGACAGCAGCAATGAGAGGCCGTACAGGGACCCATGACAGACTCTGGACTTGGCAGCAGCATGAGGAGGCGGTATATAGGGGCCTATGGCAGATTAGGGGCCTGGCAGCAGCTATAGGAGGCCCGTAATCTGCCAGCACCCTATGTCAAAAAATTCAAAACACCAGCAGTGTGAGGAGACCTGAAAGTGGCACATGGCAGAGTGTGGCGATGGAGACAGCAGCAATGGGAGGCCGTACAGGGACCCATGACAGACTCTGGACTTGGCAGCAGCATGAGGAGGCGGTATATAGGGGCCTATGGCAGATTAGGGGCCTGGCAGCAGCTATAGGAGGCCCGTAATCTGCCAGCACCCTATGTCAAAAAATTCAAAACACCAGCAGTGTGAGGAGACCTGAAAGTGGCACATGGCAGAGTGTGGCGATGGAGACAGCAGCAATGGGAGGCCGTACAGGGACCCATGACAGACTCTGGACTTGGCAGCAGCATGAGGAGGCGGTATATAGGGGCCCATGGCAGATTAGGGGCCTGGCAGCAGCTATAGGAGGCCCGTAATCTGACAGCACCCTATGTCAAAAAATTCAACACACCAGCAGTGTGAGGAGACCTGAAAGTGGCACATGGCAGAGTGTGGCGATGGAGACAGCAGCAATGGGAGGCCGTACAGGGACCCATGAGAGACTTTGGACCTGGCAGCAGCATGAGGAGGTGGTATATAGGGGCCCATGGCAGATTAGGGGCCTGGCAGCAGCTATAGGAGGCCCGTAATCTGCCAGCACCCTATGTCAAAAAATTCAACACACCAGCAGTGTGTGAGGAGACCTGAAAGTGGCACATGGCAGAGTGTGGCGATGGAGACAGCAGCAATGGGAGGCCGTATAGGGACCCATGAGAGACTCTGGACTTGGCAGCAGCATGAGGAGGCGGTATATAGGGGCCCATGGCAGATTAGGGGCCTGGCAGCAGCTATGGGAGGCCCGTAATCTGCCAGCACCCTATGTCAAAAAATTGAAAACACAAGCAGTGTGAAGAGACCTGAATGTGGCACATGGCAGAGTGTGGCGATGGAGACAGCAGCAATGGGAGGCCGTACAGGGACCCATGAGAGACTCTGGACCTGACAGCAGCATGAGGAGGCGGTATATAGGGGCCCATGGCAGATTAGGGGCCTGGCAGCAGCTATAGGAGGCCCGTAATCTGCCAGCACCCTATGTCAAAAAATTCTACACACCAGCAGTGTGAGGAGACCTGAAAGTGGCACATGGCAGAGTGTGGCGATGGAGACAGCAGCAATGGGAGGACGTACAGGGACCCATGAGAGACTCTGGACCTGGCAGCAGCATGAGGAGGCGGTATATAGGGGCCCATGGCAGATTAGGGGCCTGGCAGCAGCTATAGGAGGCCCGTAATCTGCCAGCACCCTATGTCAAAAAATTCTACACACCAGCAGTGTGAGGAGACCTGAAAGTGGCACATGGCAGAGTGTGGCGATGGAGACAGCAGCAATGGGAGGCCGTACAGGGACCCATGAGAGACTCTGGACCTGGCAGCAGCATGAGGAGGCGGTATATAGGGGCCCATGGCAGATTAGGGGCCTGGCAGCAGCTATAGGAGGCCCGTAATCTGCCAGCACCCTATGTCAAAAAATTCTACACACCAGCAGTGTGAGGAGACCTGAAAGTGGCACATGGCAGAGTGTGGCGATGGAGACAGCAGCAATGGGAGGCCGTACAGGGACCCATGAGAGACTCTGGACCTGGCAGCAGCATGAGGAGGCGGTATATAGGGGCCCATGGCAGATTAGGGGCCTGGCAGCAGCTATAGGAGGCCCGTAATCTGCCAGCACCCTATGTCAAAAAATTCTACACACCAGCAGTGTGTGAGGAGACCTGAAAGTGGCACATGGCAGAGTGTGGCGATGGAGACAGCAGCAATGGGAGGCCGTACAGGGACCCATGAGAGACTCTGGACCTGGCAGCAGCATGAGGAGGCGGTATATAGGGGCCCATGGCAGATTAGGGGCCTGGCAGCAGCTATAGGAGGCCCGTAATCTGCCAGCACCCTATGTCAAAAAATTCTACACACCAGCAGTGTGTGAGGAGACCTGAAAGTGGCACATGGCAGAGTGTGGCGATGGAGACAGCAGCAATGGGAGGCCGTACAGGGACCCATGAGAGACTCTGGACCTGGCAGCAGCATGAGGAGGCGGTATATAGGGGCCCATGGCAGATTAGGGGCCTGGCAGCAGCTATAGGAGGCCCGTAATCTGCCAGCACCCTATGTCAAAAAATTCTACACACCAGCAGTGTGTGAGGAGACCTGAAAGTGGCACATGGCAGAGTGTGGCGATGGAGACAGCAGCAATGGGAGGCCGTACAGGGACCCATGAGAGACTCTGGACCTGGCAGCAGCATGAGGAGGCGGTATATAGGGGCCCATGGCAGATTAGGGGCCTGGCAGCAGCTATAGGAGGCCCGTAATCTGCCAGCACCCTATGTCAAAAAATTCTACACACCAGCAGTGTGTGAGGAGACCTGAAAGTGGCACATGGCAGAGTGTGGCGATGGAGACATTAGCAATGGGAGGCCGTACAGGGACCCATGAGAGACTCTGGACCTGGCAGCAGCATGAGGAGGCGGTAAATAGGGGCCCATGGCAGATTAGGGGCCTGGCAGCAGCTATAGGAGGCCCGTAATCTGCCAGCACCCTATGTCAAAAAATTCAACACACCAGCAGTGTGTGAGGAGACCTGAAAGTGGCACATGGCAGAGTGTGGCGATGGAGACAGCAGCAATGGGAGGCCGTACAGGGACCCATGAGAGACTCTGGACCTGGCAGCAGCATGAGGAGGCGGTATACAGGGGCCCATGGCAGATTAGGGGCCTGGCAGCAGCATGAGGAGGCGGTATATAGGGGCCCATGGCAGATTAGGGGCCTGGCAGCAGCTATAGGTGGCCCGTAATCTGCCAGCACCCTATGTCAAAAAATTCAACACACCAGCAGTGTGTGAGGAGACCTGAAAGTGGCACATGGCAGAGTGTGGCGATGGAGACAGCAGCAATGGGAGGCCGTATAGGGACCCATGAGAGACTCTGGACTTGGCAGCAGCATGAGGAGGCGGTATATAGGGGCCCATGGCAGATTAGGGGCCTGGCAGCAGCTATGGGAGGCCCGTAATCTGCCAGCACCCTATGTCAAAAAATTGAAAACACAAGCAGTGTGAAGAGACCTGAATGTGGCACATGGCAGAGTGTGGCGATGGAGACAGCAGCAATGGGAGGCCGTACAGGGACCCATGAGAGACTCTGGACCTGGCAGCAGCATGAGGAGGCGATATATAGGGGCCCATGGCAGATTAGGGGCCTGGCAGCAGCTATAGGAGGCCCGTAATCTGCCAGCACCCTATGTCAAAAAATTCTACACACCAGCAGTGTGAGGAGACCTGAAAGTGGCACATGGCAGAGTGTGGCGATGGAGACAGCAGCAATGGGAGGCCGTACAGGGACCCATGAGAGACTCTGGACCTGGCAGCAGCATGAGGAGGCGGTATATAGGGGCCCATGGCAGATTTGGGGGCCTGGCAGCAGCTATAGGAGGCCCGTAATCTGCCAGCACCCTATGTCAAAAAATTCAACACACCAGCAGTGTGTGAGGAGACCTGAAAGTGGCACATGGCAGAGTGTGGCGATGGAGACAGCAGCAATGGGAGGCCGTATAGGGACCCATGAGAGACTCTGGACTTGGCAGCAGCATGAGGAGGCGGTATATAGGGGCCCATGGCAGATTAGGGGCCTTGCAGCAGCTATAGGAGGCCCGTAATCTGCCAGCACCCTATGTCAAAAAATTCTACACACCAGCAGTGTGTGAGGAGACCTGAAAGTGGCACATGGCAGAGTGTGGCGATGGAGACAGCAGCAATGGGAGGCCGTATAGGGACCCATGAGAGACTCTGGACTTGGCAGCAGCATGAGGAGGCGGTATATAGGGGCCTATGGCAGATTAGGGGCCTGGCAGCAGCTATGGGAGGCCCGTAATCTGCCAGCACCCTATGACAAAAAATGGAACACACCAGCAGTGTGTGAGGAGACCTGAAAGTGGCACATGTTTGAGGCATGATTCATGGCGGATTTAGTCAGTTGTGTCAGGAACTGGTGGTTTGAAATCCAGACTAATCCACGCCTGATTCATTTTCACAAACGTGAGTCTCTCCACACTTTGGGTGGACAGTCGTGTCCTCCGCGGAGTTACAATACCTCCTGCCGCACTAAACACGCGCTCCGATGCCACGCTACTGGCCGGGCATGACAGCCTTTCAAGGGCAAATTCAGCTAGTTGGGGCCAAAGGTCAAGTTTCGTTGCCCAGTAGTCAAGGGGATTGTCTACCTCGGTTGGCAGGGTGCTGTCCAAGTAGGCCCAAGCCTGTTGTTTGAGGTCCTGCTCCAGGTCCACCTGATGCTGCTGCTGCTGGGGCTGCTGCTGCTGCTGCTGCGGCTGGTTAGTAGTTTCCTCACTGCGCTGGTGAAGAAAGCTACTCATCATCGACTGCAGACTGAGGCAGCCGCTGCTGGTGGAGCTGCCACTGCTCCTACCACCCCACCCCTCCCCTGCTGCCATGGCAGCGGAACGCGAGCGCACAGGGCCCACAGTGTCTGAGGATGGACGTTGGCGCAGAAAGGCAGAGACCAACTGACTACATAGGTGGTTTTTATAGTACGTTATTTTGGCCTCCCTCTCAGCAGGTGTGAAAAAGGCCACCATTTTTGAACGGTAGCGAGGGTCCAACAAGGTGGACAGCCAAAAGTCATCCCTCTGTCTGATGGTTATTATTCGGCTGTCGCTACGCAAGCAACCGAGCATGCTATGGGCCTTTTGTGCCAAGGAATGCGAGGGACTCCCTGCCTCCATCTCCACAGCATACTGCCACGGTGCGTCTGGGTCCTCTGTCTCCTCTTCCTCCTCCTCTACCAGATGCTCCTGCTCCTCCACTCCTGTCCGCTGAGTGGAAAAACCACCCATTTCACTCAATAATTCCTGAGCACAAATGTCCTCCTCTACCTCCTCCTCTTCTTCCTGTCCTGCCCCCACAGGGGTCATGTGGCGTTGAGATCTGTGCGCCACGTCTACCGCACCCTGACCAGCCATTGTTAACAGCATTTGTTCAAGGACGTGCAACAGAGGAATGACGTCGTTCATCCCATAGTCCTGCCGACTCACGAATAGCGTGGCCTCCTCAAAGGGCCTGAGCAAGCGGCAGGTGTCACGCATGAGCTGCCAATGGCTGACATCGAAGTTACACAGGGGAGTACCTTTATCCGCTTGTAACATCAGGAAATTGGTGATGGCCTTTCGCTGCTCGTAAAGGCGGTCTAACATGTGTAGGGTTGAATTCCACCTTGTTGCAACGTCGCAGATCAGGCGATGATGTGGAATTCCGTTCTGCCGCTGCAGCTCAAGGAGGGTGTGCTTTGCGGTGTAGGAATGGCTGAAATGCATGCAAAGTTTACGTGACATTTTAAGGATGTCTTGCAGTGGGATGGTGGATTTTAGGAACCGCTTGACAACCAGATTGAACACGTGAGCCATGCATGGCGCATGGCACAACCTTCCTTGACGCAGAGCAGACACCACGTTCACCCAGTGGGCCGTAAATGACATGTACTGTCCCTGACCGTAGTTACAGCTCCACACGTCGGCGCTGCCGTGCACTTTGGCAGAGACCGACATGCTCAAAGACTGGCCCACCATGTCTTCTACATGTGAATGCAGGGCTGGCACTGCCTTTTTGGCGAAGAAATGACGGCTTGGCACTCTCCACCGCGGCGCGGCACAAGCCATCATTTCTCGGAAAGGTGCTGAGTCCACCACTTGGAAAGGGAGGGACTGCAGCACCAGCAACTTGGACAGGAGGACGTTCAGCTTTTGCACCGTCGGGTGCGTGTTCGCAAACTGTTGTCTCTTGGAAACGGATTCCAAGAAAGACTGCTGACGGAATCCGTGAAGAGGAGTAGCAGGAGAAGGAGCATCTGAACAAGCGGAAGATGCCAACGAGCGACAACTCCCCTCAGCAGAGGTGTTGGAGCCTTGACTGGCTGATGGAGGGCGATTGACGTCGGGTGACGGAGCAAGTAACGGAGCGGGTGATGGAGCGGGGGCTGGGGCGGGCAGAACCGCCGTATCTTTATCACGGTTTTCCCAGGCCACCAAATGGCGACGCTGCATATGCTGCCGCAACGCTGTAGTCCCAACATGGGCCCCCTGGCCACGCTTGACTTTCTGGCCACATAGTCGACATACGGCTACGTTTACTTCCTCGGGCGGTGTGACGAAAAATTGCCACTCCGCCGAGTAGGCCCCCTCGGCTGCGTCTGGGTCAGGAGACAGACCTGTCTCTAGACCGGCTACTGAGCCACTCTCCTCGCCACTACTTCTTCGCCTGGCTGCTGAAAAGGCGGATGTCTCCCCCCGTTCCTGACCGCCCTCTGTTAGCTCTTCCTCACTGTACAGTGGGACTGAGCCCACAGCATGCGATACTTCGCTTGGTGAGGGAACACCAAAGGACAGGGGCAGGTAGAGGACACGTGATTTCAGTGGGCTTGGTCCCGGGCCATGTCAACTAACGGTTGTGTCTGACGTACCCACCGACCGTTGGCTGTAGGTGTCAGAGGTGACCTGGGAAGAGGAAGACGACCGAGCCAACCAATCAATGACGGCAGGGTTGTCGGTGGAGACACGACCGCTGGATGACACCGGGAGCACTGGCCTCTGGCTGCGAATAGTGCTGCCTCGACCCCTTCCTCTGCTGCCACGTCTGCTCGCTCCTAAAACATTGCCTCCTCTGCCACTCCTCTGCATGTTGTCTGACATACTCTTTAATTCAACGATTCTGTGTCCCTGAGTAACAATTCTGTGTCCCTGAGTAACAATTCTGTGTCTGTCCCTGAGTAACAATTATGTGGCCCTAAGTAACGGTTCTGTGTCCCTCAGTAACAATTCTGTGTCCCTCAGTAACAATTCTGTGTCTGTCCCTGAGTAACAATTATGTGGCCCTAAGTAACGTTTCTGTGGCCCTCAGTAACAATTCTGTGTCCCCCTGATTAACGTTTATGTGGCCCTAAGTAACGGTTCTGTGGCCCTCAGTATCGGTTCTGTGGCCCTCAGTAACAATTCTGTGTCCCTGATTAACGTTTCTGTGGCCCTAAGTAACGGTTCTGTGGCCCTCAGTAAAAATTCTGTGTCCCTCAAGAAACAATTCTGTGTCTGTCCGTGAGTAACAATTCTGTGGCCCTAAGTAACGGTTCTGTGGCCCTCAGTAACAATTCTGTGTCCCTGATTAACGTTTATGTGGCCCTAAGTAACGGTTCTGTGGCCCTCAGTAACAATTCTGTGTCCCTCAGTAACAATTCTGTGTCTGTCCCTGATTAACGTTTACGTGGCCCTAAGTAACGGTTCTGTGGCCCTCAGTAACAATTCTGTGTCCCTGATTAACGTTTCTGTGGCCCTAAGTAACGGTTCTGTGGCCCTCAGTAAAAATTCTGTGTCCCTCAAGAAACAATTCTGTGTCTGTCCGTGAGTAACAATTCTGTGGCCCTAAGTAACGGTTCTGTGGCCCTCAGTAACAATTCTGTGTCCCTGATTAACGTTTCTGTGGCCCTAAGTAACGGTTCTGTGGCCCTCAGTAACAATTCTGTGTCCCTGATTAACGTTTATGTGGCCCTAAGTAACGGTTCTGTGGCCCTCAGTAACAATTCTGTGTACCTCAGTAACAATTCTGTGTCTGTCCCTGATTAACATTTACGTGGCCCTAAGTAACGGTTCTGTGGCCCTCAGTAACAATTCTGTGTCCCTGATTAACGTTTATGTGGCCCTAAGTAACGGTTCTGTGGCCCTCAGTAAAAATTCTGTGTCCCTCAAGAAACAATTCTGTGTCTGTCCGTGAGTAACAATTCTGTGGCCCTAAGTAACGGTTATGTGGCCCTAAGTAACAATTCTGTGTCCCTGATTAACGTTTATGTGGCCCTAAGTAACGGTTCTGTGGCCCTCAGTAACAATTCTGTGTCCCTGATTAACGTTTATGTGGCCCTAAGTAACGCTTCTGTGGCCCTCAGTAACAATTCTGTGTATCTCAGTAACAATTCTGTGTCTGTCCCTGATTAACATTTACGTGGCCCTAAGTAACGGTTCTGTGGCCCTCAGTAACAATTCTGTGTACCTCAGTAACAATTCTGTGTCTGTCCCTGATTAACGTTTGCGTGGCCCTAAGTAACGGTTCTGTGGCCCTCAGTAACAATTCTGTGTCCCTGATTAACGTTTCTGTGGCCCTAAGTAACGGTTCTGTGGCCCTCATTAAAAATTCTGTGTCCCTCAAGAAACAATTCTGTGTCTTTCCGTGAGTAACAATTCTGTGGCCCTAAGTAACGGTTCTGTGGCCCTCAGTAACAATTCTGTGTCCCTGATTAACGTTTATGTGGCCCTAAGTAACGGTTCTGTGGCCCTCAGTAACAATTCTGTGTCCCTGATTAACGTTTATGTGGCCCTAAGTCATGGTTCTGTGGCCCTCATTAAAAATTCTGTGTCCCTCAAGAAACAATTCTGTGTCTGTCCGTGAGTAACAATTCTCTGGCCCTAAGTAACGGTTCTGTGGCCCTCAGTAACAATTCTGTGTCCCTGATTAACGTTTCTGTGGCACTAAGTAATGGTTCTGTGGCCCTCAGTAACAATTCTGTGTCCCTGAGTAACAATTCTGTGTCTGTCCGAGTAAAAATTCTGTGGCCCTAAGTAACAGTTCTGTGGCCCTCAGTAACAATTCTGTGTCCCTGAGAAACAATTCTGTGGCCCTAAGTAACGGTTCTGTGGCCCTCAGTAACAATTCTGTGTCCCTGTGTAACAATTCTGTGTCTGTGCGAGTAACAATTCTGTGGCCCTAAGTAACGGTTCTGTGGCCCTCAGTAAAAATTCTGTGTCCCTCAAGAAACAATTCTGTGTCTGTCCGTGAGTAACAATTCTGTGGCCCTAAGTAACGGTTATGTGGCCCTAAGTAACAATTCTGTGTCCCTGATTAACGTTTATGTGGCCCTAAGTAACGGTTCTGTGGCCCTCAGTAACAATTCTGTGTCCCTGATTAACGTTTATGTGGCCCTAAGTAACGCTTCTGTGGCCCTCAGTAACAATTCTGTGTACCTCAGTAACAATTCTGTGTCTGTCCCTGATTAACGTTTACGTGGCCCTAAGTAACGGTTCTGTGGCCCTCAGTAACAATTCTGTGTACCTCAGTAACAATTCTGTGTCTGTCCCTGATTAACGTTTGCGTGGCCCTAAGTAACGGTTCTGTGGCCCTCAGTAACAATTCTGTGTCCCTGATTAACGTTTCTGTGGCCCTAAGTAACGGTTCTGTGGCCCTCAGTAAAAATTCTGTGTCCCTCAAGAAACAATTCTGTGTCTGTCCGTGAGTAACAATTCTGTGGCCCTAAGTAACGGTTCTGTGGCCCTCAGTAACAATTCTGTGTCCCTGATTAACGTTTATGTGGCCCTCAGTAACGGTTCTGTGGCCCTCAGTAACAATTCTGTGTCCCTGATTAACGTTTATGTGGCCCTAAGTCATGGTTCTGTGGCCCTCATTAAAAATTCTGTGTCCCTCAAGAAACAATTCTGTGTCTGTCCGTGAGTAACAATTCTCTGGCCCTAAGTAACGGTTCTGTGGCCCTCAGTAACAATTCTGTGTCCCTGATTAACGTTTCTGTGGCACTAAGTAATGGTTCTGTGGCCCTCAGTAACAATTCTGTGTCCCTGAGTAACAATTCTGTGTCTGTCCGAGTAAAAATTCTGTGGCCCTAAGTAACAGTTCTGTGGCCCTCAGTAACAATTCTGTGTCCCTGAGTAACAATTCTGTGGCCCTAAGTAACGGTTCTGTGGCCCTCAGTAACAATTCTGTGTCCCTGTGTAACAATTCTGTGTCTGTGCGAGTAACAATTCTGTGGCCCTAAGTAACGGTTCTGTGGCCCTCAGTACAATTCTGTGTCCCTGAGTAACAATTCTGTGTCTGTGCGAGTAACAATTCTGTGGCCCTAAGTAACAGTTCTGTGGCCCTCAGTAACAATTCTGTGTCCCTGAGTAACAATTCTGTGGCCCTAAGTAACGGTTCTGTGGCCCTCAGTAACAATTCTGTGTCCCTGTGTAACAATTCTGTGTCTGTGCGAGTAACAATTCTGTGGCCCTAAGTAACAGTTCTGTGGCCCTCAGTAACAGTTCTGTGTCCCTGAGTAACAATTCTGTGTCTGTGCGAGTAACAATTCTGTGGCCCTAAGTAACAATTCTGTGGCCCTAAGTAACAGTTCTGTGTCCCTCAGTAACAATTCTGTGTCCCTGAGTAACAATTCTGTGGCCCTAAGTAACGGTTCTGTGGCCCTCAGTAACAATTCTGTGTCCCTGTGTAACAATTCTGTGTCTGTGCGAGTAACAATTCTGTGGCCCTAAGTAACGGTTCTGTGGCCCTCAGTAACAATTCTGTGTCCCTGAGTAACAATTCTGTGTCTGTGCGAGTAACAATTCTGTGGCCCTAAGTAACAGTTCTGTGGCCCTCAGTAACAATTCTGTGTCTGTCCCTGAGTAACAATTCTGTGGCCCTAACTAAAGTTTCTGTGGCCCTAAGTAACAGTTCTGTGGCCCTCAGTAACAATTCTGTGTCTGTCCCTGAGTAACAATTCTGTGGCCCTAACTAAAGTTTCTGTGGCCCTAAGTAACAATTCTCTGGCACTCAGTAACAATTCTGTCTGTCCCTGAGTAACAATTCTGTGGCCCTAATAACGTTTCTGTGGCCCTAAGTAACAATTCTCTGGCACTCAGTAACAATTCTGTCTGTCCCTGAGTAAGAATTCTGTGGCCCTAACTAGCGTTTCTTTGTCCCTAAGTAACGATTCTGTGGCCCTCACTAACAATTCTGTGTCCCTGAGTAATGGTTCTCTGTCCCTAAGTAACGTTTCTCTGTCCCCAAGTATCGTTTCTGTGGCCCTAACTCTGTCCCTGTCCCTAGTACAGAGCGGTCTGCCTCTGTTCAATGACTGCAGGCAAATGAAGAATTCCAAAATGGCCGCTATTTATAGCTCGACCATTACACAGTGCTGGCTGGCTGGCTGCTGATTGGCAGATGCGATCACATGTCATTGAGGAATGCATTATGGGTCAGCGCGCCTTGTCTGCGCGCCTTCCCAGACATCCCCGCTCCGTCGCCGCACATGTCCGCCGCCATTTTCGGAAAAATTTTGATTCGCGCGTCCGAAGTAGGCTATTTTTCGGATTCGGCGCGAATCGAAATTTTTCCGATATTCGACTCGAATTCCACTTCGGCTACTTCGATTCGCTCATCTCTAATCAATACATTAACTTATGACTATATTGATGACATCAGAATTCACAGAGGAAATATAGAGTACGGTATCTATGTGGCTTGCCGAGACCGATGACCAGATGTTCCTGTATATTTATTGCTGTGGTAACTGGGTATGCTGTAAGCACCTTAAGAATGTGTGTGCATTGTATTTGAGTTGCAGGGATAAAAGGTTTTTAAAAAAAGGTCAAGGACTATGGATTGTTTCTTTGCTCTTGATGATGTTTGGAGGTGGAGCTGCTCTTAAAGGGACATATCCCATTGGAGAAAGGAGGATTTGATTTAAAGGAGACACACACTTTGTATTACCTTGCATGTAGAGCACAACAGGTGGTGGAGGTGCATCAATGTGAAAGGAAGAAGGAAGAAATATTTCTTCATAAGAGTTTTTGTGCACAATGTTGGATTTTTAAAAAGAAGGATAAAGACTTTTCTGCACATGGGAAATTTTTGTTTTTTTGCATGATTTTTGGTTTGTTATTGAAAACCACAAAGTGTGATATAAAGGTTGGTGTGTCGATTGCCATTTCATATTGGATTTGTATATGTATAAGTGAGAAACACATATTAAGGTGTGGGCAACTGTTCTGGGAAAAAGAAATTTTTTTTTGTTTGTTTTTGCTTGCACTATGTCACAGCTCATAGGTTTTTTCACAGTAAGATGTTGAGAGTTGTACTGCCTGTCACTGATTTAGACACTGTTTTAGTCGCAACGGAAGAAAAGAACCCTTTGTAGCAAAAGCTACAGTTACAAATGATGAGTTATAATTGCAGCTCCCTTAAAATAAGCACAGCAGATGCACATTTCTTTGTTGCTTCATTTGTCTGATTGAAACTTCAGTCTGATAAGGAATCAGTCACTGCTGTGATGACTGATCGAATTTTGAAAAACAATTGGCTTCATTCAGTACAGCTAAATATCTGTAATAGCTGTACAAGTACAGTATACAGTTGCAAGAAAAAGTATGTGAACCCCTTGGGATTATGTGGAGTTTTGCATGAATTGGGCATAAAATGTGCTCTGAACGTCATCTAAGTCTCAACAATAGAAGAACACAGTCTGCTGAACATAATACTACACAAAAATTAGATGTTGCCATGGTTTAATTACACATAACGTGTAAAAAGTCACAGTGCAGGGAGGAAAAAGTATGTGAACATTTGGACTTAATAACTGGTTGACCCTCCCTTGGCAGCAATAACCTCAACCAATCGTTTCCTGTAGTTGCAGATCAGACCTGCACAATGATCTGGAGTAATTTTGGACCACTCATCTTCACAAAACTGTTTCAGTGTAGCAATATTCTTGGGATATCTGGTGTGAATCACTCTCTTAAGGTCATGCCACAGCATTTCAATCAGGTTGAGGTCAGGACTCTGACTGGGCCACTCCAGAAGGCGTATTATGTGCTGTTGCAGCCATTGTTTTGTTGAATTACTTATATGCTTTAGGTCATTGTCCTGTTGCATCACCCATCCTCTGCGGAGCTTCAGTTGGCGGACAGATGGCTGTACGTTTTCCTGCAAAATGTCTTGATAAACTCTGGAATTCATTTTCCATCAATGACAACAATCCGTCCAGGCCCTGAGGCAGCAAAGCAGCCCCAAACCATGTTACTCCCTCCGCCATGTTTTACAGTGGGGATGAGGTTTTGATGTTGGTGTGCTGTGCCTTTTTTTCTCCACACATAGTGTTGTGTGTTCTTCCCAAACAACTCAATCTTGGTTTCATCTGTCCACAGTATATTTTGCCAGTAGTGCTGTGGAACATCCAGGTGCTCTTTTGCAAACTTCAAACGTGCTGCAATATTCTTTTTGGACAGCAATGGCTTCCTCCGTGGTGTCCTCCCATGTACTCCATTCTTGTTTAATGTTTTCCTTATTGTAGATGTGTCAACAAAAATGTTAGCATGTGCCAGAGATTTCTGTAGGTCTTTAGCGGACACTCTGGAATTCTTCTTTACCTTTTCTGCGCTGTGCTCTTGCAGTCATTTTTACAGGATGACCACTCCTAGGGAGAGTAGCAACAGTGCTAAACTTTCTCCATTTGTAGACAGTCTGTCTTACCATGGACACATGAACATCAAGGCTTTTGGAGATACTTTTGTAACCCTTTCCAGCTTCATGCAAGTCAACAATTCTTGATCGTAGGTCTTCTGAGAGCTCTTTTCTGTGAGGCATGGTTCACATCAGACAGTGCTTCTTGAAACCAGTAAACCCAAAACAGGTGTGTGTTTTTTAAGGGCAGGACAGCTGTCAGCAACACATCCAATATCATCACACTGATTGGAGTCAAGGTTGGCTCACTCCTGGCTCCAATTAGCTCTGGGAGAAGTCATTAAGCTAGGGCCTCACATACTTTTTCCTCCCTGCACTGTGAATGTTTACATGTTATGTGCAATTAAACCATGGCAACATCTAATGTTTGTGTAGTATTATGTTCAGCAGACTGTGTTCTTCTATTGTTGTGACTTAGATGACGTTCAGAGCACATTTTATGCCCAATTCATGCAAAACTCCACATAATCCCAAGGGGTTCACATACTTTTTCTTGCAACTGTATGTAAAAAAGAGACTAGTACTTCATCTTCTAGTCTAGTCATCTTCATCTTGAAAGTTAAAAGACAATATTAACTAGTCTTAACCAATAAAGAAGAAAACTATGCATAAATACAGTCCTTCCTTTGATGTCTATCACTACTCATGTACACTAAACAGAAAAATACTTAAAAGAAAGTAATGAAAAAAAAAGAACATTTTTAAACTAAGGGGAAACTGTGCTGTCTCTTTAAAATAGCACAATAAAGCACCTTTCAGCTATGCTTAACAAACAAAAAATAGTGCCTATTTGTTAGCTTCGCTTATTGAAAGCCACTTAATTTTGCAAGCTGGAGAAAAAGAGTTGCAGTGCAGAAAATGCAATTTCATTGTACAATCCTGTTTGCTTCATACCTTAAAGAAAAATATAGCAACGGCACAATGAGAAACATATATTTTTTTTGCATTCCTGCCCTTTTTCAAGCTCACTACTATAAAGCAAATGGAACACTAAGCAATTATTAATCCACAGTAAGTATGCTAAAGACGTCTATAACCTGGAGTATACCTGGAGTATGAAAAAATACTATAAATAAATAGGTCCAAGAATGTCAGAACCGTACAGATATCTTCCAAATGACCCCTTTTTGCAAAGCAGACAGTCTGACGTACTTCATAAGAGGCATGGCGAGTTTTTTGAAGTTGTATTTATTTCGTCATAATTTTTCAGAAAATGAAAAAATTTAAAAAATTATTTTCACTATTTTTTTTTACATGCTGTCACCAGTGCAGTACAGTGTCATCATATAACTGGCATGGCGGTGATCAGGGACACTGACTGGTGACAGTATGAAAAAAAAAATATGATTTTTTTATGATTTTTTTATTATTATTTTTAATTTTTTGTTAAATTTTTTTTCTTTTTTTTAAGATTTTTTTTTCATATTTCACTATGACCAAAGTAGTACAATGTTACCATAGTAACATTGTACTACTTTGGGGAAGTGATCAGTATTTTTTTTTTACACAATTTGCTTATAGCAAAGAATTACTTTGCTATAAGCAAGCATTTACCTGAAAGACATCGATTAATTCGGGGGGGGGGGGGTTTGTGCTTAGCTGTGATTTGGCCATGGCTAATCACATGACACTGCTGGGCTGTGATTGGCCCAGCTTGTGCATGTGATCGCTGTGACCATTCACAGCTAGACACACTAGTATACAATGGATGGCATGAATGAAGCCATCCATTGTATACAGCTGTCATGTGTCCTGCTGTGATTGGTCACAGCAGATCACATGGTACTGGCAACGGGGCCGGTACTCAGATCTGTCATCGGCCATGTCCGAGGTACACGGCCGGTGACAGATTGCGCTGCTGCGCGGCTCTGCAGGCGCGCAAACTGCGCATGCCTGGGAGGATGCCATATGGCGTCCACCCGGAACGCTGAGGGATTTTGCCAGACGCCAAACGGCCATTGGCCGGGTGGCAAGAGGTTAGTATTGTTTATTACTGATTTGCTAACTCAGCTTTTGATTCTAGTTAGTGGTATAAAATCTAGTTTTTGCTAATTTAGCCTTGTTATTACTCTGTCTAGCAGACAGTGTCATAATTTACCTGTGTGTGCTCATTTAGGTTCAAATTGCCATTCATTCTAACTCATATCGATAGATTCTGATTATTTACCACTAAATTGGTGTGTGTCTATTTACTAGTAGTAACCCACAGCCAGGTTAAGGGTATTTTACACCTGTGTCTTTATTTGTGCCTAGAGTGATTTTTTTTTTACTCAATGAGGTGTGTCAGAGGGGCTGAGGTTGTTCTTGGAGTCGAGGCGTAGAACAAAGAATGGAAACTTACCAAGTGACTCCTTCGAGGGTGGCGCTACATACAAAATGAATCCAAATATACAAAACGAAATTCGAAAACAAATCATTCTAACTGAACAAAGATGACAAAATAAATTATTGACTTAACTAATGATTCCGAAACAAAACAATTTTTTTTTTGTGGTGCACATCTCTATTAACCGCTTTCCCACTGCCTTATTTCAGAAATACAGCTAGATGACGGCAGGGGTGCGCAAAATCACATATACAGTTGTGCTCAAAAGTTTGCATACCCTGGCAGAAATTGTGAAATTTTGGCATTGATATTGAAAATATGACTGATCATGCCAAAAAATGCTATTTTATTGAAGGATGATGATCATATGAAGCCATTTATTATCAAATAGTTGTTTGGCTCCTTTTTAAATCATAATGATAACAGAAATCACCCAAATGGCCATGATCAAAACTTTACATACCCTGGAATGTTTTGCGTTGGTACAGACACATTGGTAAAATACCAATTAGAGGTTAATGTCCCACATCTGTGGTTTTTTAAATTGCAATTAGTGTCAATGTATAAATATTCAATGAGTTTGTTAGCTCTTACGTGGAAGCACTGACTAAGCTAGATACTGAGCCATGGGGATCAGAAAAGAACAGTCAAAAGTCCTGCGTAACAAGGTAATGGAATTTATAAAGATGGAAAAGGACATAAAAAGATGTCCAAAGCCTTGAATATGCCAACCAGTACTGTTAAATTAGATAAAAGGATAATAAAATATATATAGTAAGCGCTCATCAACAGTTTAAAGCAGCTGAACATTAAAGGAAAACGCATAAAAAGTCCCAAAATTCATATATACAAAATGCAGCGCTCTTAGAGAAAAGTATTGATAAACACAGTCCGGTGAAAACAGTGCTCCATGACTCCCAGTGCAAATGGTAGAAATTCACACTAACCAGAAAGCGTATAAGTAATACGCATGTGTCCTGAAGACTCCCCTCTCTTCTCAGCTCTGGTCAGGGAAATAGCTGGGAAAGGTGGAAATCCTACGCCCTCATGTGGTGAGAAGGTGGTCCAGCAGGTCAGAGAAGTATCAATCTGGATAAGCCTCCACAGGAGCTGACACAGGGATCACTAGGGCTGCAAGGATTGAAGAAGCTGTATGCCTGAGCACTATAATGTGACATGTAGTGGCATCTTCTGACCCAAGATCATATATTGAGCTGTCGCTTGGAGTAGTAGCAGCCAGTTCCCTTTGATGAATGTACAAACAACCTTTAGGTCCAAATATCTGTAACGGTTGACTGGTTAACGCTTGGGCTCGCTCCTTAATCTGCCCATGCATCTGTATAATCCGGGAAATAGACTTGTTGACATCGAGCCTCTGACTCCCAATTAAAACCGTCTGGTTTTAATTAATTGCTGTTTATTAACACTGATCACTGTATTGGTATCACTGGGGATATCAGTGACAGTTAGTCAGTCCCCCCCTTTTGTCAGAATGCCCGCAGCAGTTCCACTGTCCTGGTATAAGTTGCTGATCGCCACCATTACTAGTATTAAAAAAAAAAATTCCAGTATATATACCACCATTTGTAGACACTATAACTTTCACGTAAACCAATTCATTTACACGTATTGGGATTTTTTTTTTAGCAAAGCCATATAGCAGAATACATTTTAGCCCAAATTTATGACATTTTATTTTTTTACTGAACATGTTTAATAGCAAAAAATCAAAATTGTCAGTCTTTATTTTTATAGTGCAAAAAAAAAAAGCAGAGGCCATCAAATACCACCAAGAAAAGCTCTATTTGTGGGAAAAAAAGGACACAAATTTCATTTGTGTGCAGCGTTGCATGACCGTGCAATTGTCAGTTAAAGTAATGCAGAGCCATATCGCAAAAATGGTCTGGTCATGAAGGGGGTAAATCCTCAGGAGGGCAAGTGGTTAAGGACAATAACTTAGAATGAACTCATTTTTGCACCATAGGAAATTGTTGTTTATTAATGTTTATTGAAGTAACTACTTTACTGTTTCACTGTTCTCCTTTCTGAAGTGAAAGGAACTCCATGCTTCTTGTTAATAAATCCTATAGCTCAGTGTTTTCTGCTGCATCTAGCTCTGACATGCGTAAGCAAAACCCTGCTTCCACCAAGATAGCCAACCTGACTCAGCATTGAACAAGATATGGTAAGTCTGTAACAGGGAAAAGAACAGCTTCATGGAACCCACAGGCAAACCTAGCGACTAAACCATTGCCCTCTGTCTGTGTTTTTTGAGTATAGCTTCCACAGTTCCTCTTTAAAACCTGATGAAGGTTCTAATCTTTTCTTCCTCCATCCAAAACTAGAACAAAAATGTTTTGGTTTAAGTTTCACTTTAAATAGAAATCCACAGCTAAACAATTGAAGATGTACCATATACACAGAAATACACAATATATCCTTCTGCTGCGTGATGAAATTTATTCAAACCCACTGACAACTCAAGATGCTCTATTGTGAAATGTGTCTGAGTTGTCAGTGGCTTTAAATAAATTTCACAGAGCAGCAGAAGGAAATGTGCACAGTGTTTTTCTGTAGTTAAAGCTGTTTTTTGCTGCTAATATTTTTGCCTTCTTTGGTTCCTTCTTTCTTGCCTCATCAACGTCCTAATTAAATTTCTAAATCCTTACTTTCTATTTTAATACATATTTTATTTTAGACCCAGTAATGTCATCAGTGCTGTACATAGCTTCAAGAAAACATTGTAGCACCCTGTCTTAATATTTCCCTAAAGACCCCCCAGCCCAGTGCAAGCTGTCAGCCGGCTTGTGGGGCAATTATGATTAGAGATGAGCGAATCGAACATGACGAAGTGGAATTCGTTCCGAAGATTTGGAAAAATTCAATTCGCGACGAATCCGAAGATTAGCAAACTTCGGATGCACGAATCGAATTTTCCCAAAAATGGCGGCGACATGTGTGGCGACAGGAGAAAATGGACAGAGAAGATGGGGCGGGGATTTCTGGGAAGGCTCGCAGACAAGGCGTGCTGACCCATAATGCATTCATGAGTCATGAATCATGACATGTGATCGCATTAGCCAATCAGCAGCCAGCCAGCACTGTGTAATGGTGGAGCTATAAATCGCGGCCATCTTAGAATTCTCCATTAGCCTCCGGTCATTCAAGAGAGACAGACCTGTCTGTATTAAGGGACAGAGTTAGGGCCACAGAGACTTTAGGGCCACAGAATCGTTACTCAGGGACACAGAATTGTTACTCAGGGACACAGAATTCGTTCCGAAGATTTGGAAAAATTCGATTCGCGACGAATCCGAAGATTAGCAAACTTCGGATGCACGAATCGAATTTTCCCAAAAATGGCGGCGACATGTGTGGCGACAGGAGAAAATGGACAGAGAAGATGGGGCGGGGATCTCTGGGAAGGCGCGCAGACAAGGCGGGCTGACCCATAATGCATTCATGAGTCATGAATCATGACATGTGATCGCATTAGCCAATCAGCAGCCAGCCAGCACTGTGTAATGGTGGAGCTATAAATCGCGGCCATCTTAGAATTCTCCATTAGCCTCCGGTCATTCAAGAGAGACAGACCTGTCTGTATTAAGGGACAGAGTTAGGGCCACAGAGACTTTAGGGCCACAGAATCGTTACTCAGGGACACAGAATCGTTACTCAGGGACACAGAATTCGTTCCGAAGATTTGGAAAAATTCGATTCGCGACGAATCCGAAGATTAGCAAACTTCGGATGCACGAATCGAATTTTCCCAAAAATGGCGGCGACATGTGTGGCGACAGGAGAAAATGGACAGAGAAGATGGGGCGGGGATCTCTGGGAAGGCGCGCAGACAAGGCGCGCTGACCCATAATGCATTCATGAGTCATGAATCATGACATGTGATCGCATTAGCCAATCAGCAGCCAGCCAGCACTGTGTAATGGTGGAGCTATAAATCGCGGCCATCTTAGAATTCTCCATTAGCCTCCGGTCATTCAAGAGAGACAGACCTGTCTGTATTAAGGGACAGAGTTAGGGCCACAGAGACTTTAGGGCCACAGAATCGTTACTCAGGGACACAGAATCGTTACTCAGGGACACAGAATCGTTACTCAGGGACACAGAATTGTTACTCAGGGACACAGAATCGTTACTCAGGGACACAGAATCGTTACTCAGGGACACAGAATCGTTACTCAGGGACACAGAATTGTTACTCAGGGCCACAGCTATCAAAGAATCGAAAATTTAGTGACATACACCCTTTTTTTTTTTGATGGCTGTCGTGCACAGTTGGTGCTGCAGTTTGCCGATTGTGAAAAATAAACTGACTTTCTGCTTCACAACCACTATTGTACATTCAAAGAGTTAAATCCATTTACACGCCGGCTGGCGGTAATATTTTTTGGGTGATTAGTGCATCCAGTGACACAAACGTACAGTTTCCAGCCAACGGCAAGCTGCAATTGACCGATTGTGTACAATAAACTGACTTTCTGCTTCACAACCACTATTGTACGTTCAAAGAGTTAGATCCATTTACACGCCGGGTGGCGGTAATATTTTTTGGGTGATTATTGCATTCCAGTGACATAAACGTACAGTTTCCAGCCAACGGCAAGCTGCAATTGACCGATTGTGCTAAATAAACTGACTTTCTGCTTCACAACCACTATTGTACGTTCAAAGAGTTAAATCCATATACACGCCGGGTGGCGGTAATATTTTTTGGGTGATTAGTGCATTCCAGTGACATAAACGTACAGTTTCCAGCCAACGGCAAGCTGCAATTGACCGATTGTGCTAAATAAACTGACTTTCTGCTTCACAACCACTATTGTACATTCAAAGAGTTAGATCCATATACACGCCGGGTGGCGGTAATATTTTTTGGGTGATTAGTGCATTCCAGTGACATAAACGTACAGTTTCCAGCCAACGGCAAGCTGCAATTGACCGATTGTGCTAAATAAACTGACTTTCTGCTTCACAACCACTATTGTACATTCAAAGAGTTAGATCCATTTACACGCCGGGTGGCGGTAATATTTTTTGGGTGCTTAGTGCATTCCAGTGACATAAACGTACAGTTTACAGCCAGCGGCAAGCTGCAATTGACTGATTGTGCTAAATAAACTGACTTTCTGCTTCACAACCACTATTGTACGTTCAAAGAGTTAGATCCATTTACACGCCGGGTGGCGGTAATATTTTTTGGGTGCTTAGTGCATTCCAGTGACATAAACGTACAGTTTCCAGCCAACGGCAAGCTGCAATTGACCGATTGTGTACAATAAACTGACTTTCTGCTTCACAACCACCATTGTACGTTCAAAGAGTTAGATCCATTTACACGCCGGGTGGCGGTAATATTTTTTGGGTGATTAGTGCATTCCAGTGACATAAACGTACAGTTTCCAGCCAACGGCAAGCTGCAATTGACCGATTGTGCTAAATAAACTGACTTTCTGCTTCACAACTACTATTGTACGTTCAAAGAGTTAGATCCATTTACACGCCGGGTGGCGGTAATATTTTTTGGGTGATTAGTGCATTCCAGTGACATAAACGTACAGTTTCCAGCCAACGGCAAGCTGCAATTGACCGATTGTGCTAAATAAACTGACTTTGTGCTTTACAACCACTATTGTACGTTCAAAGAGTTAAATCCGGTTTTATTTTTGGGGTGCTTATTGAATTAAAGAGTATGTCAGACAACACGCAGAGGAGTGGCAGAGGAGGCAATGTTTCAGGAGCGAGCAGACGTGGCAGCAGAGGAAGGGGTCGAGGCAGCACTAGTCGCAGCCAGAGGCCAGTGCTCCCGGTGTCATCCAGCGGTCGTGTCTCCACCGACAACCCTGCCGTCATCGATTGGTTGACTCGGTCGTCTTCCTCTTCCCAGGTCACCTCTGACACCTACAGCCAATGGTCGGTGGGTACGTCAGACACAACCATTAGTTGGCAAGGCCCGGGAGCAAGCCCAATGAAATCACGTGTCCTCGACCTGCCCCTGTCCTTTGGTGTTCCCTCACCAAGTGAAGTATCGCATGCTGTGGGCTCAGCCCCACTGTACAGTGAGGAAGAGCTAACAGAGGGCGGTCAGGAACGGGGGGAGACATCTGCCTCTTCAGCAGCCAGGCGAAGAAGTACTGGCGAGGAGAGTGGCTCGGTAGCCGGTCTAGAGACAGGTCTGTCTCCTGACCCACACGCAGCCGAGGGGGCTAGTAGTGAGGCGGAGACCCTAATTGATGATGATGAGGCTGATCGCACTTGGCAGCCTCGTCGTCATCAGGCTATTGCTTCCACATCATCAGAAGAAGAGGGTGCCAGCTTGCCAGCGAGCGAAACAGTCGGTGGGTTGCCCAGGAGGCAGCAGGGTCGCAGCAGTGTCAGTGGAGCCAAACGGCCACGGAGTAGAGCACCAGCTCCACTGCAGCCTACCACCACGGCCAGTAGTGGTGCCGGTGTGCACGGAGGAAGTAGCAGTCAGCCAGTGAGGAGAAGCGGGGGCAAAGTTTCCTACTCGGCGGAGTGGCAATTTTTCGTCACACCGCCCGAGGAAGTAAACGTAGCCGCATGTCGACTATGTGGCCAGAAAGTCAAGCGTGGCCAGGGGGCCAATGTTGGGACTACAGCGTTGCGTCAGCATATGCAGCGTCGCCATTCGGTGGCCTGGGAAAACCGTGATAAAGATACGGCGGTTCTGCCTGCCCCAGCCCCCGCTCCATCACCCGCTCCGTTACTTGCTCCGTCACCCGACGTCAATCGCCCTCTATCAGCCAGTCAAGGCTCCAACACCTCTGCTGAGGGGAGTTGTCGCTCGTTGGCATCTTCCGCTCGTTCAGATGCTCCTTCTCCTGCTACTCCTCTTCACGGATTCCGTCAGCAGTCTTTCTTGGAATCCGTTTCCAAGAGACAACAGTTTGCGAGCACGCACCCGACGGTGCAGAAGCTGAACGTCCTCCTGTCCAAGTTGCTGGTGCTGCAGTCCCTCCCTTTCCAAGTGGTGGACTCAGCACCTTTCCGAGAAATGATGGCTTGTGCCGAGCCGCGGTGGAGAGTGCCAAGCCGGCATTTCTTCGCCAAAAAGGCAGTGCCAGCCCTGCATTCACATGTAGAAGAGATGGTGGGCCAGTCTTTGAGCATGTCGGTCTCTGCCAAAGTGCACGGCAGCGCCGACGTGTGGAGCTGTAACTACGGTCAGGGACAGTACATGTCATTTACGGCCCACTGGGTGAACGTGGTGCCGGCACAGCCGCACCAGCAACTTGGACAGGTCACGCCGCTTTTGCCTCCACGTTTGCACGTCCTTGGTCCAGCAAAGATGTCCGCCTCTACCACCTCTTCTTCCGCCGTGTCCTCAGCCGCCACCCCCGTGCCAAGTCCCATTACCCGACCGGCATATCACATGTGCAGGGCGCAACGGTGTCACGCTGTGCTGCACCTGGTATGCCTTGGCGAACGTAGTCACACAGGGGAGGAACTTCTGAGTGTAATGAACAGAGAAATCGACAGATGGCTGTCTCCGCGCAAACTGAAAATCGGAACCATGTTGACCGACAACGGAAAGAACATGGTGTCTGCTCTGCGTCAAGGAAGGTTGTGCCATGCGCCATGCATGGCTCACGTGTTCAATCTGGTTGTCAAGCGGTTCCTAAAATCCACCATCCCACTGCAAGACATCCTTAAAATGTCACGTAAACTTTGCATGCATTTCAGCCATTCCTACACCGCAAAGCACACCCTCCTTGAGCTGCAGCGGCAGAACGGAATTCCACAGCATCGCCTGATCTGCGACGTTGCAACAAGGTGGAATTCAACCCTACATATGTTAGACCGCCTTTACGAACAGCGAAAGGCCATCACCGATTTACTGATGTTACAAGCGGATAAAAGTTAATCCCCTGTTAAACTTAGATGTCAGCCATTGGCAGCTCATGCGTGACACCTGCCGCTTGCTCAGGCCCTTTGAGGAGGCCACGCTATTTGTGAGTCGGCAGGACTATGGGATGAACGACGTCATTCCTCTGTTGCATGTCCTGGAACAAATGCTGTTAACAATGGCTGGTCAGGGTGCGGTAGACGTGGCGCACAGATCTCAACGCCACATGACCCCTGTGGGGGCAGGACAGGAAGAAGAGGAGGAGGTAGAGGAGGACATTGGTGCTCAGGAATTATTGAGTGAAATGGGTGGTTTTTCCACTCAGCGGACAGGAGTGGAGGAGCAGGAGCATCTGGTAGAGGAGGAGGAGGAGACAGAGGACCCAGACGCACCGTGGCAGTATGCTGTGGAGATGGAGGCAGGGAGTCCCTCGCATTCCTTGGCACAAATGGCCCATAGCATGCTCGCTTGCTTGCGTAGCGACAGCCGAATAATAACCATCAGACAGAGGGATGACTTTTGGCTGTCCACCTTGTTGGACCCTCGCTACCGTTCAAAAATGGTGGCCTTTTTCACACCTGCTGAGAGGGAGGCCAAAATAAAGTACTATAAAAACCACCTATGTAGTCATGCAGTATATAGCCCTATCGGCCACTTTCTGGCATCCAGTTGCTGTAGCCCCCATCACCACACTGTGCCACGGGCCCCTGTACCGCCTTCTCATACTGCTGCCAGATCCATCCTCTGCCATGTGCGTCTTTGTCGTCTGCTCACGCTGCTGGGTTCCAGTTTTAAACCTAGGCCTGTGTATGGCTTCCGAATACTGCTGCCTCCACCGCCACCCTGCGCCATGTGCCTCTGTCGTCTGCTCACGCTGCTGACGGCTTCCGCTTTTTAACCTAGGCCTGTGTATGGCTTCCGAATACTGCTGCCTCCACCGCCACCCTGCGCCATGTGCCTCTGTCGTCTGCTCACGCTGCTGACGGCTTCCGCTTTTTAACCTAGGCCTGTGTATGGCTTCCGAATACTGCTGCCTCCACCGCCACCCTGCGCCATGTGCCACTTTCAGGTCTCCTTACACTGTTGGTGGGTTCCATTTTGTGATAGGGTGCTGTATGGCCTTCCATTGCTGCTGCCTCCACCGCCACCCTGCGCCATGTGCCTCTGTCGTCTGCTCACGCTGCTGACGGCTTCCGCTTTTTAACCGAGGCCTGTGTTTGGCTTCCGAATACTGCTGCATCCACCGCCACCCTGCGCCATGTGTCTCTGTTGTCTGCTCACGCTGCTGACGGCTTCCGCTTTTTAACCTAGGCCTGTGTATGGCCTTCAATTGAAGCTGCTTCTGCTCCGCCACTCTGCCATTGGACTCTTGATAGTCGTCTCCCCACGCTGCTGCTGGGGGGACTTTTTAACATAGGCCTCTGTATGGCCTTCAATTTTAGCTGCTTACGCTCCGCCACACTCTGCCATGGGCCCCTGTACCGCCTCCTCATGCTGCTGCCAGGCCCGTAATCTGCCATGGGCCCCTGTACCGACTCCTCATGCTGCTGCCAGGCCCGTAATCTGTCATGGGCCCCTGTACCGCCTCCTCATGCTGCTGCCAGGTCCAGAGTGTGTCATGGGTCCCTGTACGGCCTCCCATTGCTGCTGTCTCCATCGCCACACTCTGCCATGTGCCACTTTCAGGTCTCCTCACACTGCTGGTGGGTTCCATTTTGTCATAGGGTGCTGTATGGCCTCCCATTGCTGCTGCCTCCACCGCCACACTGTGGCTCCACACTCTGGTTTTGGCCCCGTGACTGCCCAAATGAGTGAAGTGTGCGGTGATTCTAAGATCGACGGCACTCATCTGCATGTCATACTGACTGACAGTATTATTTCTCTTCCCCAGCAGACTCCAAGGGCATTTAAATTAAAGGTACAGTGTTCTGCACTAATATAAAGGCTCTCTGAAGCCTAGAAACACCCTTTTTATAAGTTAAATTCGCAGCGAATATATTCGGCACGAAGCGAATTTAATCGGCGAATTCGGCGAATCAGCCGAACCGAATTTTTGAATAATTCGCTCATCTCTAATTATGATAATATCAAAATGCCTTCATGGGTGGATGTCAGTCTGGAGGACTGGATGTTTCTAGGTAGGCTGCAGTTGCATGCAGATTGTCCTAGATAACACCCACATGATAAAGCAATTCTGCGCAAACCTTACTAACAGATGATAGCTTAATGAATGCTTCCTGTTAGTACTGTATATATATGTATGTCAAACCAAATTTAGCATATAAACCATTACAAAACAATACCATTAATAATAAAATCACATAGTTACATAGTTAGTCTGGCTGAAAAAAGACAAAAGTCCATCCAGTTCACCATAAAAAAAAAAAAGTTATAATCCTATACCCACAGTTGATCCAGAGGAAGGCAAAAAAAAATAGCAAAGCACGGTCCAATTTGCTCCTGCTAGAAAAAAAATTCCTTCCTGATCCCCTGAGAGGCAATCGGATATTCCCTGGATCAACTTTACCTATACATGTTAGTATCCAGTTATATTCTGTGTATCTGAGAAAGAATCCAAGCCTTTTTTGAAGCAATCCATTAAGCTGGCCAGGACCAACTCCTGAGGGAGTCTATTCCAGGTTAAATTTCTTTTCCTCCAGACGTAAAGAGTGCCCCCTTGTCCTCTGTGATGACCTCAGGGTGAATAACTCTACACCGAGTTCACTATATGAACCACTGATGTATTTATACATGTTGATCATATCCCCCCTTAATCTCCTCTTCTCAAGAGAGAATAAATTCAGCTCCTCTAATCTTTCCTCATAGCTGATCTCCTCCATGCCTCTTATCTGTTTGGTTGCCCTTCTCTGTATTTTCTCCAGTTCCCCAATGTTTGTTTTGTGAATTGGTGCCCAAAACTGAACTGCATATTCTAGATGAGGTCTTACTAATGATTTGTACAGGGGTAATATGATTTCTCTCTCTCTGGAGTCTATACCTTTTTTAATACAAGAGAGGATTTTGCTCGCTTTAGAAACTGCAGCTTGTCATTGCATGCCATTATTAAGCTTGTGATCTACCAGAACTCCCAGATCCTTCTCCACCATTGATTCCCCCAGTTGTACCCCCCCCCAGTATGTATGATGCATGCATATTCTTAGCCCCCAAGTACATAACCTTACATTTATCAACATTAAACCTCATTTGCCACATAAATAACAAATCAATATGCAAGTAAATAGTATAATTATAAGTGTCAAAACCCAAATATCACTACGCAAACTTTGTACCCATTACTGTGTTAAATGTCCCCTTATGGTATTCTCAGTCTCTTAAAAGCAAAAAAAAACCCATCCTCAGTGAAAACAGGAAGAGGCAATTCAAAAAAAGCTGTAACCGAGAGGAGCCATAAAAGAACCATAAAGGGGGAAAGCATTTTATGACATGATGGTTGGCAGGTCCACCACTTGAGGTGAGTGCATAGATGAACGGTGGTGGGAATCACTATGAATGATTTTAATAGAACACAAGAGGTGAAATACTAGAAGAAGTAAGAACTATATGTTTTTTTTGCTCTTTAAGAGACTGAGGATACCATAAGGGGACATTTAACAAAGTTACAAGTGAAAAGTTTGAATTATTTTTTGGATTTTGACACCTATAATAATACTGTTTCCTTGCATATGGATTTGTTATTTTATTATTCATGGTATTGTTATGGAATGTTTTTATGATAAATTTGGTTTGATATACATATAGATATACACAGAGAGCATGTATTAAGTGATCATGTGTTAGTAAGGTTGGAGCAGCATTGCTTTATTATTTCTTGCATGGGTTGTGGGAATACAATTTTTTGCTTGCAGCCATCATAGTGCATCTATTATATTTATTTTTCATTCAGTTTGATTGAAATATGTATTGATTTATCATTTTTATCACAACGTACTGGTTTACACATTGGTATTTACACATTGTAGGCACAGGATTGACAGTACACATATTTTTTTTCAACCCCCACATGATGCCGATTCTTTTATGTTTAAAAGAATAGAAATCCAAGGAATAAAATGGGTGAGCCAGGATCTGGATAGGAAGAGCCAGATGAGGCTTTATCTGACTTGCTGCAGCTTCTAATGAACACTATGAGAAGCACAGTGTGCAGTGAAATCAGATTAAAGCGGAACTCCAGTCCTCCTACAAAATTTTTGTTAAAAGCAGATCCACGATGACCTTACAAATAGCATTAACAATTGAAATAATTCAATATTAAAAGCATTGCAATTACTTAGAAAATCGTAAACATTTACCAGGATCTCAGAAGCAGGCAGGCTCCATGATGGCTGTGGGCATTTGAAGCCCAAAGATATTTATTTCCTGGAATCGTGCTGCTGGCTATCCCAGCATGCACCACTCGTTCTCACGCATGCGCAGTACAGACACTGCTCACCGCAATGTATGCAGTACAGGTTGCCATAACAATGGTTGAAACACCTCCCATCCACGTCATTTCCGGTTTCCAAGTCCCGCGATTACAGGAAACGAAAGGACTCCTGGGATTCAGAAAACAACATCCCAGGAGACCTTGCAAATCACCTTACGACATCATCGCGTAGGAGGTCGGGACCAGAACTGTAGGGTTGCAGTGGATTAGAAGGTATGTATAATAAAAAAAAAATCAAACTTGTGCTTTATTTCACAGGGACTATATTAAAAGTTAAAGTATTAAAAATGGATGGAACTCCGCTTTAAGTGATTTCAGTACATAAGAGGAGTATGTACAACTGTGCAAAACGGAAGGTGACCCTGGAGTTCAGTTTGAAGTGCCCTGCAACAGATGGAACTATTACTGCCCCATTGCTCATGTTGAAGAAACCAGTGTGATCATCACTTTGTTTCCACATAGAAGGGTAGATTTGCTAAAATTTGTGCACACAGATTCTGGTGCAGCTATGCATAGTAACCAATCACCTTCTAATTTTTTTTTGGCAAAGCTTAATTGAACAAGATGAAATTAGAAGCTGATTGGTTACCATGCACAGATTTACTAGATTCTGTGTGCACCAGTTTTAGTAAATCCCCCCCATAGTTAGAAAAACAGCAATAATAAGAGCCAGAAATCAATGGATTCTCTGTTCATTCACCACACATTTGCCATCAATAATTTGTTAACGTTGTAAAGGGTATTTCTCTTATTTACTGCTAGCTGCTGCACAACCACATTTCCCTTATTTAAAGTTAAACTCCAGGCAGATGTAAAGGACACACAATAATTCAGCTCTGTATTAATTAGCAATATTATTCAATACCTGAATTTGACTAGTACTCAGTCTCTTACAACTCCTTCTACAGCAGAGCTCAGATTGGAAAAGAGAGAGAAGCAGCACAGGGGACAGTGAGCTCTACTGCAGTATTCATGTACTAACAAGGAACATACTTATATGATATTAGAATAGATGGGTAGGCTGGGAAAATGACAAGACCTGTAAGTGTTAATTAACTGCAGCAGAGAAAAATCAGACTGTCTGTCCTGCTAGAAATGACTTTACTATGTGACAGGACTGAACAAAACTTAGTTATGCATGAACATAAAAACAGATTTTTCAGCAGGTCAAACAGATACCTCCCACAATTGTACCTCATACACCCCACAGTGTCACCTGATGTCCACCAGACACAGCGAATAACAGACCAGTGTACCAGGCTGCTGCTGGTACCATGTGATCGCTGTGACCAGTCACAACAGATCACATGGCAATTGTACACAATAAATGGCTTCCATTCATATCCAGTCATGTGTACTATTGTTTGTGACTGGGCACAATGATCTCATGGTACAGACAGGGTCAATCACATCCCATCTGTACCATATGATTAGCTGTGGCCAATCACAGCTAACCACAACAGTACACATTAGATAAATGGGTGCATTAATTAAAAAAAAAAGTTGCTTATAACAGTGCTCTGCATAGTGTGAAAAAAATCCTGATCACCTCCTCAGGGTAGTTCAGTGTCACTCTGGTAACACTGTACTGCTCTGGTCACAATATGTAAAACAAAATTGTAAAAATGAAAAAAGTGTATCAAAAAATAAAAAGGTAAAAAAAAATATTTTTATACATACTGTCACCAGTCAGTGTCTCTGACCTCCACCAAACCAGGTATATGATGATGCTGTACTGAACTGGTGATGGTATGTAAAAAAAAATTGTAAAGAAAAAAAAAATATTTCTAATTTCTGCTTCCAAAAAATTGTGACAAAAAAATGACAACTTCAAAAAACTCGCCATGCGTCTTACTAAATATCTTGGACTATCTACTTTCCAAAAAGAGGTAATTTGGGTGGTATTTGTACTATCCTGGCATTTTTCAGGACAGATCGATTTTTAAATATATATAACACAGTTTGTGGACTCTATAACATTCCTACAGAGTAAATAACATACACTGATTTGGATTATTTTTACCAAAGAAATGTATCAGAATAGATTTTTCTAAAATTTATGAAAAAAGAATATATATTTGCAACGTTTCCAAAATTCACAGAAATTAAGAAAACACATTTTTTTTAATTCTCTTTTTTAATTTATTTAGCAAAAAATAAAATACCCATTGTGATTAAATACTACCAAAAGAAAGCTCTATTTGTGTGAAACAATGATAAAAATTTAATTTGGGTACAGTGTTATATGACTGAGTAATTGTCATTCAAAATGTGACAATGCTAAAAGCTGAAAATTGGCCTGGGCAGGAAGGGGGTGAAACTGATCGATATTGAAGTGGTTAAGTAACACTTGCCATATTTATAATAACATCAGTCACATCTAATCTATACAGTTTATATATCATTAGTCAGGTTGAAAAATGACCATCTAGTTCAAGCAACAAAAAGAAAAGAAAAGTAAACAAATAGAAAAAATATATCTACAGAATCTTATTCAAACAGTCGATCCACAGGAAGGAAAAAAACTCAATCTTAGATTGTAAGCTCCAAGGAGCAGGGCCCTCCTATCCCTCTTGTATTGAACTGTATTGTTGCAGTATTGTCTCCCGTTATATTGTAAAGCACTGAGCAAACTGTTGGCGCTATATAAATCCTGCATAATAATATTAAAAGCATGATCCAATTTGCTCCTTCCTGATCCTCCAGAAAGCAATCAGATATTCCCTGGATTGAATATCCCTGGTGTTATAAATGTTAGTATCCAGTTATACAGTATGTTGTGCATTTAGGAATTTTGTTTGCCATTCACTTAAGGTGGGTAAGCAATTGATGATTGCAGCATGTCCCATAGTTCGCCAGTAAAATTAAGACTTCAAAGATAAACAAATTATATGGGTTGCCTATCTGTCTTCCAACAACTAACATAAACAATACATGTTTAAAATGACTTAAGGGAATACGGTAGTAAAAGCGGAGATAATAAAAAGGGGTTCTGTTTTCCATGCACAGTAATGCATGTCACATTCATGAAAAGTTTGGTTTGTAATAACATTGACAGCCAGCTTGTCTAAATGGTTGCCAACGAATGAGTTGGAAAAATGACTGCAGAATTACACACTCTCTGTAAGCCTTGTTTTATTATACTTCATGTCAAAAGGAAAGAAGTCTCTCAAATCTCTTAAGAATGGAAGTTTCCATTTTACAAAGCCCATAGTAGTCATTGTAAAGGTATATTTGAACTAGGCAATTACTGTAATCTTGGATAAATCATGATCCATATATAGTTTATGAGGCACGCATCTGATTGAAAGAAGCAATAAAAGCAGTTCAGATTACCATTTTTAGTTCTGTCAGCTCAGATAAAGCAGATCTAGCAATGGTTATAAAAGATTTGTCATTGAAAAATGTTACACAGGCTGTTTTTTGCTGCTGCTCATGGTCCTCAATTTAGAATTGCTTTTTTTATGACAAGCCCACTTTAATTCTTTATGACAAGCCCCTTTTAATTCTTGACCTTTTTATGCACTTTGTGGCTGGTTGCCCTTATAACTGACAAGTTAAACTATGACATGAAATCCGTGGTGGAAGAAGAGCAAGAGTTTAGTCAAGAACTTTCAGACTGCTAAAGTCTTGGGAACACTGTGTTAGAGATTATTGCAGAGTGATAGAATGTATTTTATGGCATAATCCAACTGCGATATTAAGTGAATAAAATGCAGTAATACTGAGGGTACTAAAAGTGTAAAACAGCAAAATGATATCACCCATGAAACCTTAACACACATATACGCCCCTACAATAAAAATTGGAAAGAGGTCCTAACCCTACCCCACTTGACCCTTTCCCACTCGAATCAATGTTCCTGGTTAGATCTTTACACCTTCTGCACCCAATTTCCACAGCACCAAAATACCTGCATAAACACCAATCGGAGCACTTCAGAATTTTAGGATCTTCTGAAGCTACAATTTTAGCTAAAGCTATATGCAAGCACCTCTGGGTAATTTTATTTTCTATATTAGGCCTATAAAATACAGAGGGGAATTCACCATGCCAACTACATTTTGTGTTTAAAAGACTTTAACACGAACATAAGTATCTGCATCAAAGCCAAATTATTTGGATGAAGCACCTCAGAATTTGAAGATCTTTAGATTATACAAAGTTAACCACTTCCACGCCGCCCTATAGCAGAAATACTGCTACAGGGCGGCTTGTGATGTACGTGATTTTGCAGTTCCAGGTAGGGGGCCCTGCCCGCACCCACAATCGCAGCCTCAGCTGTCAATTCCCCACTGGCACCGGGCAATCGCCAAGTATTACCAATGGGGCATAGACCTGTGTATAAACAACACAGATCTCTCCTCTGTCAGCTCCTGTACACTGCTTTGGATGGCTCTGCTATGTAGATCCATCCAAAGCAGTGTGCTTATAGTTTAAAGCACACAAACAGCACAAAGTAAAAAAGCAAACAGTTAATTCGGTTATCGCCCCACATGTTAACCTCTTTCTGCCCAGTGCCATTAGTACAGTGTCAGTGCCTTTTATTATTACTGGTCATTGTATTGGTGTGATTATGGATGTCAGTGACACCAAGTCAGTTCCCCCCAGTGTCAGAATGCCCGCCGCAGTCCTGCAGTCCCACTGTAAATAGCTGATCGCCAACATTACTAGTAAAAATTTTTTTTTTAAATTTCAAAATATATATACCACCATTTGTAAACGCTATAACTTTCATGTAAACCAATTAATTTACACGTATTGGGATATTATTTATATAGCAGAAAAAGTAAAAAATGTAAAGGCGCTCAAATACCACTGAAAGAAAGCTCTATTTGTGGGGAGAAAAGGACATACATGTCATTTGGGTGCAGCGTTGCATGACTGAGCAATTGTCAGTTAAAATAATGCAGCGCCGTATCCCAACAAAATGCCTGGTCAGGAAGGGGGGTTAATCTTCTGGAGGGCAAGTGGTTACTAAAGCTACATGCAAGCACCTCTAGGTACATCCATTTAACACCAGATACTTTCTTCAACTTCATTCCAAGTAAATTTGCAGAATTGTAATTTTATTCTCTATATTAGGCTTATAAAATACAGAGGGGAATCAACCATGCCAACAACATCTTGTGTTTAAGAGGCTTTACCTGAACACAGCAATTTAAATTGTAACTTATATATAGTATAACTGCATAATAAATATCAATTAGCAGAATGGTTAGCATAAATACAACTAAAAGGGTACCTTTATATTCAGACAATGATTCAATCTAAAATACGCTATTTCACATAATTATACCTTTCACTTGAATTAGAGTAAACCAACTACAGAACAATGCCACTTGAAAATACTCAGACATGGTGTTGCTTTTCATTTGTAAAATTCAATCTAGAACCACTGGTGTGATAAGTAAGAATGTGGAGTAAGGTCAAAATTACAATACAGTATCCTTTCCTATTATCCAACAAAATGGTCATTACTGGTTTTTAACATTCAGTTCCTACTGACTTCATTGGGGTTCAGATTTGGTACCTGCAATTTAATACAATTTGCCAAACCTACCTCAAGCTGAACCCAGGTATGTTCAGCTCATCCCTGGTTGATATGTAATCACACTGCTTTAGTACCATATCTTGCGTAAATGTTGTTTTTTAGAAAGTGAAAAAGAGATTCCCATTCACTGTGACTATAAAATCCACACATAACTATACACATATATTATCAGCACATCATCAAAAATGTCATATTTTTATTTAAGGAAAGCAGACATCACAAAGTGACATACAAATTAAACCTTTCCAAAACGGAGCTCCTAGTTTCCCCCCCCCCCCAACCTCTCCATCACGACCAATAACGCCACCATCAGTCCCACCCCACAAGCCAAAATCCTAGGTGTCACTCTAGACTCCAACCTGTGCTTCCAGCCCCATGTCCAATCGCTGGCAAATTCATGCAGGCTCCACCTCCACAACATCTCCAAAATACGTTTGTTCCTAACCCCAGACACTACTAAACAACTCATTCACTCTCTTGTTATCTCACGACTCGACTACTGCAACGCCCTCCTCACCGGCTTACCTCATCACAGACTCTCCCCGCTTCAGTCTATCCTGAACTCAGCGGCCAGACTCATCCACTGAGTCCGTTCTGTATCCGCCACCCCCCTCTGTCATTCCCTCCACTGGCTTCCGATTGCCCAATGCATAAAATTTAAACTACTAACATTGACGTACAAAGCTATTCATATTACTGCCCCAAACTACCTCACCGACCTGATACCCAAATACCACCCAACACGTACTCTTCGCTCCTCACAAGACCTTCTACTCTCCAGTTCCCTGGTCTCCTCTTCAGGACTTCTCCAGGACTTCCCCCATCCTCTGGAACTCACTACCCCAATCCATCAGACTGTCATCTACCCTCCTCACCTTAAGGCGCACCCTGAAAACCCATCTCTTCAGGGAAGCCTACACTGCCCTCACCTAACAGCCGATATCCTCCACTCCTCCTACCACTCCATCCCTCACAGCCATTTCCTCCTGTACCACTATCCCCTCTCTCCTAGATTGTAAGCTCCAAGGAGCAGGGCCCTCGAACCCCTCATGTATTGTATTGTTATTGTATTGTCTTATGTACTGTCCCCCACTATAATGTACAGCGCTGAGCAAACTTTTTGGCGCTATATAAATACTGTATAATAATAATAATAATACAGCGATATGACTCGTTTCATGTGTTTGTGACTTTCACCATGCATACATAAAAATAAAAAATGCTCTTTATTAAAAATGAATGCTGGCAATAAAAAATCCATATTTCTTAATCACAGTGCAATTCATTTGATAATACAGATCCCTATGCACAAGGTCAAAACCGGTATAGATATATTTTAAATATTTGAGTTCAGACAGGCATCATCATATACACTGAAACTGCCTGCCCAGTAGCTAGATTTTTTTTGTGTTTGAATCAGGAAGGAATTTTGTCTCCTGCAGGAGTAAATTGGATCATGCTTTGCTGGGTTTTTTTGGCCTTCCTCTGGTTCAACTGTGGGTATAGGATTATAACTTTTTTTTTTTTTGGTTGAACTGGATGGCCTTTTGTCTTTTTTCAGCCAGGCTAACTATGTAACTAAGTAGTTTTGTGTAAACCAATTGGGAACAATTTATTTTCTGTTGTGCAGCTGACCAATAAAAGAGATGTGTAAGATTGTGTTCTGCCTATGGTACAAGGTTGCCTGACACTACAATCTACGTTTGTTGCTAATTTACACACAGTACAAATGTAGCAAAAAAGGGAATGTTACCTTTACAAATATGCAAAAACAGAAATCCAGGTAAAAGCTAGCTGGTTGCTTTGGTTTTGGTCCATTGATCTGCCCCCAGTATATATCTTTATAATAGTAATTTAATATACTCTTCATATTTATAGGATGAGATAAACTCCATCATCAGTTAAAACCCTTGTTAGATTTGGATGCAGAAGGTTTCGCATCTCTGTAGGGCTTTTACTGCTGACCCATACACTATATTGCCAAAAGTATTCAGACACACCTCCAAGTCATTGGATTCAGTTTTTCCAATCACCTCCATGGCCACAGGTGTATAAGATCAAACACCTAGGCATGCAGACTGCTTCTACAAACATTTGTGAAAGCATGGGTCGCTCTCAGTAGTGCAGCGAATTCAAGTGTGGTACTGTGATTGGTTGCCTCCTGTGCAATAAGTCCATCCGTGAAATTTCCTTGCTACTGAATATTCCATGGTCAACTGTTAGTGGTATCATAACAAAGTGGAAGCAACTGAGAAACAACAGCCGAAGCCACTAAGTGGTAGGCCACGTAAAATGACAGCGCAGAGTCAGCGCATACAGAAGTGCACAGCGTGTAGAAGTCACAACTCTCTGCAGAGTCAATAGCTAAAGACCTACAAACGTCATGTGGCCTTCAGATTAGTACAACAGTGCATAGAGAGCTTCATGGAATGGGTTTCCTTGGCTAAGCAGCTGCATCCAAGCCTTGCATCACCAAGTGCAATGCAAAGTGTCGGATACAGTGGTGTAAAGCATGCCACACTGGACTCTAGAGCAGTGGAGATGTGTACTTTGATAAACCATGTTTCACTGTTTGGCAGAGGCATCTGATGGACGTGTCAATGCAGTTGCCAAAAGAATGGTACTTGCCCGACTGCATTGTACCAAGTGTAAAGTTTGGTGGAGGGGGGGTTATGGTGTGGGGTTGTTTTTTAGGGGTTGAGCTTGGCCCCTTAGTTCTAGTGAAGGAAACTCTTATGACATCAGTATACCAAGACATTTTGGACAATTTCATGCTTCCAACTTTGTGGGAACAGTTTGGGGATGGCCCCTTCCTGTTCCAACATGACTGCGCACCAGTGCACAAAGCAAGGTCCATAAAGACATGGATGAGCGAGTCTGGGGTGGAGGACCTTGACTGGCCTGCACAGAGTCCTGACCTCAACCTGATAGAACACTTTTGGGATGAATTAAAGCGGAGACTGTGAGACAGGCCTTCTCGTCCTACATCAGTGCTTGACTTCACAAATGCACTTCTGGAAGAATGGTCAAACATTCCCATAGACACACTCCTAAACCTTGTGAACAGCCTTCCCAGAAGATTTGAAGCTATTATAGCTGCAAAGAGTAGGCCAACTCAATATTGAACCCTACCGATTAAGACTGGGATACCATTAAAGTTCATGGGCGTGTAAAGGCAGGCATCCCAATACTTTTGCCAATATAGTTTATATACTGGGATTAATGGATCCCACATGAAATGATCTAGAAATCAGCAAAGTGTATGAGATAAATGAAGAAGAAAACGGCAATCTAATCATAAAAAAATGTACGTGAATTTATTTGATCAAAAATATTTGGAAGAAACAAGTCTATGGGGTTGATTTACTAAAGGCAAATAGGCACTTCAAGTGCACAAGCAAAAGCACCTGCAAATGCACGTTAAGTGCACTGGAAGTGCAGTTGCTTTAGATCCAAGGGGAAGCTCTGAAATGAGGCAAAGCTCTGCTAATTTCTTTCATTCAGTCATGTGCAAGCAAAAACGCTGTTTTTTATTTTCCTTGCATGTTCCCCTCAGATCTAAAGCAACTGCACTTTCAATGCACTTGCATTGCACTTCTAAATGCACTTCCAGTGCACAGCCTATTTACCTTTAGTAAATCAACCCCAATGTGTTTTGGGGGTTCTGAAGAACTTCTTTCCTTTACCAGGGCTTTAAACTGCTGTGGTTCTTGGACTATTGAGTCCATTTTAATATGTCAAGACAGTGATGCTATCTATTTGTGTTATCTTGGCGCAAATAGAACCCCAGGGGTCTGTGGGTAATGGGTTATATAAGGAGATAGCACGGCAAAAGTCCACTGCTTTGTAGCTGGCCATTTGGCTATGTGCAGAAAACAAACAAACGAATAAGAAATATATACTGTATATATATATATATATATATAAATACACTACAGATATATAAAGAAAATATTTGTTACTTAATTGAGTAAAAAGCTCATTTGGCTGTACTTCTGTGGATCACAGGAGTGCAGAAACGACCTGTGTTCTGCCCACAGTGTCTAAAGTCTGCTGTCAGCTGATGTCACACATCCAGACCAGGCTGGGCAGAGAACCCGACTTTAAAATCAGGATCCACCCAGATGTCTGGACCAGCACCTGGCTCAGCCTCTCAGCGAACTGCTGAGAGCCTGAGCCAGTCATTCCCATCCCGTCCACAGCCCAGCACTCCCGCAAGCGCTGGGAAGAAGAGCAGAGAACTCAGCGGTGTCTGATGGCTCAGTTCTCACCCTTAGAGCTGGTGGGGGGACAGATACCTAGGTAAGTATCATTAAAAAAAACATACTTCTCTTTTAAATAAAATAAAGAAAAAAATGAACAAAACCACAAATTCTCCTTAAAAATTTTTTCTGCTTCTTTAAAATCTCATGTCAATTATAATAAATTTAAAACTACAGTATGCTGGTTGCAAATTTAGATACATAATCAGCACAAATGAAAAAAAAGACTGTCGCTAGACAATTCTTTGAAAAAAAAATACATTAGTGATTTTTTTCCCATACTTTTAAACAGCACAGATACATTTTTAGACATGGAAATAAAAATATTGTTTTGAGAACCTTCACAATGCTAGCACAGAAAATTGACCTAAAATTATACAGTGCACCTCCTAAAGTGTCTCCATTCTGATGGTTTTGAACTCTTGCATTTAACCTGAATGTCATTACCTGCTCAGTAAAAGAATTCACATCCCACATTTTATATTAGTGAAAAAAGACTGAATTTCTAAACTCTCCGTGTGCTTTTAACATCTATATAATAATAATATTTTAACATAATATATACCTTGACAGTACTTAAACTTCATTTTGGTATGTGTGTAATTTGTAGAGCATAAATTTGGCTAAAACCTATCTGTTGTTAAACAGCATTTGAAATAATTTATTCAGAAATAGGACTTTCCGCTGAAAAATTTGGGAAGCTGGCCGTACCAAGCATTATGAAGAGTCTATTATGAAATAAGAAACTTTGTCAAATGTAGATGGAAATCAAGTAGAGTAATTGATAAAAGGCTTGATACACTGTAGTGCTTGGGTACTGGAGCAGTGAACTGATGCAAACATAGATTTTCCTTAATGGTACTAATCTCTAAACTTATCTTTGCAACTCCGCAGTGCACTGAAAATATATCAGAAGATGTTCAGAGTGTACAGAAAGCATAGGCAAAAACTGTGATGAACATGTACTTATTAAAATGACTGGGAATACTTTATCTGTCTTCAGACTGTGACATCACTAGGTGAGAAATAATGACACCTTTCTCAATGTGAACAAGAAAACAAGCACACTGGGAGAGATTTACTAAAACGGGAGCACTCGGAATCTGGTGGAGTTGTGCATGGTAGCCAATTAGCTTCTAAATTCAGCTTGTTCAATTAAGCTTTGACAATAAAACCTGCAACTTCATTGGTTTCTATGTGGAGCTGCACCAGATTTGGCAGTTTTAGTAAATCACCCCCACTGTTTGTGATATTCAAAGCTGTAACCACCTCCACATTTTGAATGCACTTTGAGAATTACAGATGTGAAGGAGAAAAGCAATTATTCAGATTCTATTATTTCACATTTCCTAAAGATGTTCGCAATACTCTGTTCTCTAGCCCAGTCAGCCAAGAGAAAAATTGAGCTGTGCTGAGGACAGCACAAGATGAAACAAATAAGCCTGTTTATATTAATTTCTCCATGTCTTTTTAATTTAGTAAATTACCTGGATATTTTAAAGGGAAACTAAAATTTTGGATTTTAAGCTCTCAAAAGAAGCACCCTCCTAGCCCTCTTGAATTGCATTATAACTAAATCCCTTTAACAATATACTTTAAAATAACGTGCAACATATTAACATAACATATTTCGTAGCTACCAGATTTAAAGCAGTGTTAAACCCAAACAAAATATAATATATTGCAGCTTACCGATCATTAGATGTGGGGACTGCCTGGCAGCACCTCTATCAATCCCCTGGCAGAGCCTCCCCAGAGTGCGGAGTCTAAGCACCGGAGCACTTGTTCACCAGGGCCCCTGATGGTGGGGATGGACTTGGAGCGCTCCGGTACCAGGTCGCAGCTGCTAGGTATCTCCAACAGGGGTAGAGGAGTCTGACAGGAGCTCCAGGGGGCTAAGAGTCTGATGTGAGGGAGCCTAGTGATCCCTGTGGGATGGATGAGCTAAATCAGAGTCATACAGGCCGGGTCGCTAACTAGCGGGTCGGTGAGGTACAAAACGGTAGGCAAAGGATAGTCGGGTCACACGCAGGGTCAATACCAAAAGATCAGATTTAAAGGGGAACATCCAGGAGCAGAGTCAGGCAGGCCAAGGGTCAGGACAGGAGAAGGCAGCAAGGTCAAACAATCCAGATCAAGATACTCACAACACAGGTAACAGCATACAAAGACCATTCGGCAACAAGTGTTTGTGCAGAGCTGGTTTAAATAGCCCGCCCTGCACCTGACAGGCGCCACCTAGGTCTTAGTGCTTGCCTAGTACTGTCAAGATGACGGGTGCGCCTGGGTCCTAGTGCCCTGCCACCTACACGTCTTGGCAGACACCTACGCCTGTGTAGACCCATGTGTCGCAATGGTCCCTGACAGGAGGCCTCTTTTGCACCTCCTGTCTAACAGTCCTGAAGATGGAGACAGAAAGTGTGAGGGCAAAGAGTGCTGGAGTAGCTGGCTGGTGGTGTCCACTCCTTAGGTGGGTAGAGCTGGTAGTCGCAGTCCTCGGAATGGGACGCAGGAGTAACTTGACACCAGAGCAGGACCAGTAGACAGGCAGCAAACAGCAGTCAGCAATGACTGGGCAGCTAAGGACCGAACCAGCAGGCAAAGGCACGTCCAGTAAACAGGCAGTGGTCAGAGTAATCAGGTGAACAGAATTTAAGCAGGAGCAGAAGTCCAAAGGCAGGCCGGGTCATACACAGGCAAGCAGGTACAGCGGATCAGGTCATAGGAACAAGCTGAAGACCATTCAGCAACTGCTCATAATGACAGGCCCGTTTAAATATGACACTAGGTGCCAAGTGTACATGCTAATAAGAATGCGCGTGTACCTGTTTGCATGTGTGCATGCGTGCCCAAATGTGTGCGAGATGAACTGGAACAGCACGTCTATTGCTTCTTCACTCAGAAGTGTGAGTACATGAGCACTGCATACAAATATGAGCATAAGCCTGTACTGGTTTTCTGGTGCTAGGAATTCGGTTCCCCTTACATTTCCTCTATTTTCTGATCTGCCCAGTAATGTACCTCCTGTATTAGTAAAAGACAACTCTGGATAAAGGAGCACAGGGGCACCTTTGGACAGCAGCATTGTCAGCCGGGGGGTAGGGGAGTGTTAGATGAACTTGCAGATTTAGATACAGTAAACAAATTGAAGCCAACTTCAGCTCACACTTTTTAGACAGTTACAGCAACAAATTTGTTCATTTTGGGATAAAGGTTTTACATAAATAAAATTACAAAAAGAGAGCATAAAAGAGAAAACGAATGCAGCCATCAAATCTAACAACTGGTAAGCTGCAACATATTAATTTGCTTTTGGGATTAATACCAATTTAACCATTTTAATACCGGGCAATTTTACACCTTCCTGCCCAGGCCAGTTTTCACATTTCAGCACTATCACACTTTGAATGACAATTGCGCGGTCATACAACATTGTACCCAAACTAAAATTTTATCATTTTATTCACACAACTAGAGCTTTCTTTTGGTGGTATTTAATCACCGCTGGGGTTTTTACTTTTTGCTAAATTAACAAAAAAAGACCAACAATTTTGAAAAAAAAACACGTTTTTCTTTGTTTCTGTTATAAAAGTTTACAAATAAAAATTTAGGCCAAGATGTATTCTGCTACATGTCTTTGGTGAAAATAACCCAAATTAGGATGTATTATTTAGTTTGTAGGAAAGTTATAGAGTTCACAAACTATGGTATAGATCTGAAAATTGATCAATCCTGAAGTACTGACAGCCAATCTAATTTCTTGAGGTCCAAGAATGTCAGAATAGTACAGATATCCCCCAAATGACCCCTTTTTGCAGAGTAGACAGTCGGACATACTTCATAAGAGGACTGGCGAGTTTTTTGAAGTTGTATTTTTTTTGTCATAATTTTTCGGAAAATGAAAAAATTAAAATAATTATTTTCAGTATTTTTTTTTTTACATACTGTCACCAGTGCAGTACAGCATCATCATATAACTGGCATGGCGGTGAACAGGGACACTGACTGGTGACAGTATGAAAAAAAAAAAAATATGTATATATATATATATTTTTTTTTTCAATTTTTTATATTTTTTTTTAAGATTTTTTTTCATATTTTACTATGACCAAAGTAGTACAATGTTACCATAGTAACATTGTACTACTTTGGGGAAGTGATCAGTATTTTTTTTTTTTTTTTTACACAATTTGCTTATAGCAAAGAATTACTTTGCTATAAGCAAGCATTTACCTGAATGAAATTGATTCATTCAGGTTTGTTTTTTTTTTGTGCTTAGCTGTGAATTGGCCACAGCTAATCACATGACATGTGCATGTGACCTGCTGTGACCATTCACAGCTAGGCACTAGTATACAATGGATGGCATGAATGAAGCCATCCATTGTATACAACTGTCATGTGACCTGCTGTGATTGGTCACAGCAGGTCACATAGTATCGGCAAAGGGGTCCAGTACTTAGATCTGTCATCGGCCATGTCCGAGGTACACGGCCGGTGACAGATCGCGCCGCTGCGCGGCTCTGCAACCACGCGAACTGCACATGTGCGGGAGCAAGCCGAATGGCGTGCACCCGGAAAGCTGAAGCATTTCTGCAGCCGCCAAACGGCTATAGGACGGGCGGCTAATGGTTAATAGAAAGAAACATTTTTTTTATGTTTTGTCCTGACCATTATACACAAACAATGAATATATATGTTCAGTAAAGGACCATTATGATATTTTAGCATTTAGCATATATTAGAGATTTAAACTAACATTTCTTGTCTCTCATGGAGGCTCTATTAGATGCCTGTGCTCAGGTTCCTCAATCTGCACAACTGTTTTGGACCTTATGGGGGATACAGTAGAAGGTGGAAGAGAACACTCAAAACGCCTAGGTGGAAAGTGAGTAATTATAGAATGGACATCTAGCCTCAGGGGTGTACAAGATATATAAGTGGTTAGGTGCTAATATACCTTACCAGGCTCCACTGTAGCTATTAAATTTATATAAAATTATGATTTCATGCAATCCAGACAGACGTTTTAACATGTTAAAATTAAAATCTTGAAAAGAAGTATCTTTAGGGCACTCTTCTGAAATTGAGCCTGTTGAATTCTCTAACTGGTTTCACCTACCTCCCATCCTCCTATCCAATGAAAAATTACCAATTTAGGTATTTTCATTGTATAGGTGTATGTAGGGCTTAGGTAGGAAAGTGAAGTCCTTATCAACAAAGAGAAACCTGTTTTAGAGGGGCAAGGAGAACAGATTTTTCTGGTTAACAAAGCTAATACTGGGTGCCTTCTGCCACCTGCACTTAGACAGGACATTTACTTTTAAATAAATGTTCTCTCTTTTAATGCCAACAGCATTAAAGCATTTTGCTTTTTCATATATTGGAGTTAGAGGAAAAAGTTATATGGTTTTACATCAAAAGGGTAAATGTGGAATTTGTATGAAGTGCTTTATTACAGATGCAAGGTACACAAGAAAATATTGGCCCACACACTACAGCAAGCAATTAGAAAGAAACAAGAGGTCTGTTTTTGGCCTGTATTAGATAATTAAGCCTATCTCAGATAATTGGGTTAATTTATTAAAGGAGTAGGGCATGATTGTGTTTTTTCACAGTGAATGTTCAACACATTCATTAACTAAGCTAAAAGTTTTCCTTTGATGTGACAATTATCTTCCAACTTGAACATGCTCTATTCCTGTAATAAATTCAACCCTGCAATATTGATTCTGTAGATTTAGACAACATCTAGTCAATATAAACCACCTAGCTGCAGCACTAAAGCTGACCAGACCCATTACACACTAAATTACACTTTACAGTCCCTTTCAAATCATTTAATTACCATGTGGTGCAAGTACCTGCTTAACTGGATACAAATTGAACAGAATATTTAAGTAGTCTCCTCCCACTATAAAGCTTATAAATCCAATGGGCAGAAATTGTACAAATAGTTTGTAAAATTTCTAGAACAACTACTGTAAGCCCTATTTAATGCTTGGGTGCTCAACCTGTGGCCCTCCAGCTGTTGTAGAACTACAATTTCCATGATGCCTTTGCTTTTGGGAGGCATGCTTGTAACTGTCAGCATTGACTGTAGGGCAACAGGTTAAGCACCCATGATTTAATGGTTTCCCAAGAAAGTTGCTTTCATGGAATGCTGTTTATAATAGTGTAGCAATTGTACGTACAGAGATGGATGCGAACCTCCATTTTGCCAAAGACCCTCCATCTTGTATCATTTCTACTCCAAGTCAGCTTCCCCCTCCCTCTCTGTTGAATGACACGTGGTCCCTGTGTGCTGGGTTCAGAAGTGCACAGGAATCAGGCACAGCAGGACAGCTTCATGGTTATAAATCCCAAATTAGCTGGTGCCCTGGTGCCTGTTAGCTTCTCAATCTGAGATAATTGTAAAGCTATAAACCAGTCCTTCACCGGACTTCAAACGCATTCCGAGATAGCCGAAAACAGACATCACATTTAAAACCCACTTTCACATATAATTTTATATCTTAAGATTATTATTATTATTATTATACAGTATTTATAAAGCGCCAATAGTTCGCTGAGCGCTGATGGGAAATAATTACCAGGAAACCAAGCATATATTCGTATAGCTCAGTTTAATGCGAGTCTAGCTGAAGTCTACAGGAGAGCAGAAAGCCATATAGTTCTAGCTGGAATAGTAAAATATGCCATAGTGGATGTCCGGACGTTCAGAATATTGTTCTGCATATTAATCAACTAGTGGCTGGGCTGCTACATGTCCCTAGGGAAGGTTATTGACCATGGTATAACTTTCAAGGGATTTGGTCATAGCCTGAATTCCCCTCCTACAACACCTCTCCCCAAATGAGGTGATTGGTTCTCTGCTGTAAGGAGACACCCTGCTGAGTTCCTAGAAAAAGGCTGTTGTGCTTGGAGCAGTAAATTGAAGAATTTTCCCCTTTTAACATCAGGAACCAACTTGGGAGACGGTACCCTTTTGTTCAGGAAACATGATCTGCTTAAACCAAGACTGACAGCAAGTATTCTACCTCTCTAACTTTCTTTCTGTTATCTCCCTAGTGTGGTATTGCTCTCTGTATTTTATATATATATTAGCTACATCTTTTTCTGTAAATATTTTTATTGCACTCTTTTGACCTTTTTAGTAATAAATCCTATTTTCTGAAAAGTGTTGAACTGTTTCTAAAGCTCTTTAATGCAAACTAAGAATCCCTGTCTCTGAAGAGCACTACTGTGTGTTTTTGAACCTCTAGTTACCTCTGCCTGCGGTGACAGTGGTATACAGACGATAATTCAAACATCATAGTGTTATTGCTAATATTGGCGAGTTTCCTCCTTTTCTGTACAAAAAGGCAGTGGTGGCAGTGTGAAGGGTTAATTGCGTAATTAACCTGACCCAGTAACAATCGCTCTCAGGCTGCAGGTACATAGATTGTGGTCCATTAGCTGGAAAATCTTTGTGCAGGGAGCAGCTGAGCGTGGCATTGTTACGCACGTGACAGTGCGGTTTTAGATTGGCTAGTCCTTCGGTCACGAGTTGGTGAGAAAAGCTGGGGGTCTGACGCCGCGACCGTCACAAATAGCTGTTACAATTGCTTGTGCTCTCAATCAAACTGTCAAGCCATCAAATGGCTGGTGTCAAAACTGGTGTCATAACTAATCACGTGTGCTGCACCATGGCATCTTCCGATCAAACACATGCTTAAATGGGAGCTTCCTTGGCATTAAATGAGAAGAGGGTTTAGTTCTGATTTAAGGTCTGCTTAAAGTATATCTAAATCCTAACTGGATGACATTAACTTTTCTAAAGCAGTATGTAAACACAATATACTAGTACCATGCACTACTGACACGAGTAACCTGCTTAACTAAGTCCAGAATCCTCATTTTAGCAATTTGAGTCAATAAGCAAACTGAATCCAGGAAAGCCTTGCTGCTTTCAGGACCAGTGGCAGGGGCGTATTTACCACAAGACAAACAAGGCACTTGCCTAGGGTGGCATTTTTCAGGGGGACAGCACCTCCCCCCAGAAAAAGGGATGGAAGAAGGGACACACGCATTATGGGAACCAGGTATGGATCCGAGAGAGGCTGCGGGTTGCTTGATGGTGTATGTAGAGCCTGACTCTCATTCCTGGGAATGTCCGAAGCTGTGAAGATGGGTGTCTTTCTCTCTATCGTCGGGGGGGCGGGGGTAGTGGAAGTTTCTCCCAAGTAGGGGGCAGGGGTGTTTTTGGTCAATGTCAGGCTCTCTCCATGGGAGGGGGAAGGGGGGAATCTTGGTCTTGTCCACGTGGGCAGACGATTTTTGTGTTGCCTAGGGCAGCACAAATCCTAAATATACCACTGACGAACGAGACACCAGAAATTGAAATAGACGCAAAGAAAGGAGAGCACCCCAGCTCCTAGTGCAGTAACCTTAACTAATCAGATAAAAGAAAAGTAGATATGCACTCACAATTGTAGGCATGTATTAGGCATATCATCCAATATATCAGCATCACATTGCACACGTGTCCCCTTGTCTCCTCGCTGCTCATGTAACAGATCAGCTGTCAACTTTCATGTCGACTGCACAGTGCACCCACACTCACACAGGCTGTTGGATTTCAAGCCCACAGTAGGGCAGAGGATCGCTCCCAGCGGCCCAATGGCTGACGTTGTATCTGGCACTCCTTGGATGGGAAAATCAGTGGAGGATCAGTGATAGGTAGCTACACTGCCAGTTTAGTGACACGCCATTTAATAAAGGTTACTGCACTAGGAGCAGGTGCACTCTCCTTTCTTTGTGACTTTTCTAAGGCACTATGCATATTAAACAGCTGTCATGTCAATATTACTGAACTGCAACTTTTTCAGCCAATCCCTGTTTAAATTCACTCATCTCCAAGGTCAACTGAGCATCATTGTTCTGGACTGGCCTCCTGAACAGTGGACCACACCTGTGCAATGTGCATCAGCACAGCTGTGTGCATGTTACAGGGTGACAAAACAGGAACACAAGGGGAAAGCAGTTGTCACCCTATAACAGGAGTTCTTGAACAAGGGCCTTCATTGCAGGACCACAAAGTATTCTTTAAATAAAATGTGTATATTAAGAAGAATCAAAATTTTGAAATTAAAGTGTTACTAAACCCACAGCAGTAAAATCAGTCTGTATATGCAGTAAAGCATACTTGTTATACTCATTGAGGAACCTAAGGGACAATTGTCTGATTTGTATAAAAAAGATGTTTGACCCTGTCTTCTCTGATCCTCCCCTTCTTTCACATTCCCCATTTCATCTCCTGATAGAACACAGCTTCGGGGACACTCTGCACCACTCAGTTTGGTGTGTACTGCTAAGGAATTTTTCCTTTTTCTTGGGAGACAGCGTGTGATCAGCACAGGGCCAATCAACGCTGTCCAGACAGAGGGCCAGGGGTTATGCAATCTCATAGGGCAGGGAGTGAAGAATGAAAACTCCTCCTAAAAGCTTTAACCAGTGCTCAGCTGGATACTGATAGAAGTCACAAGACTGCTCTAATTGCTGATGAAAAAACTTATTTAGCTGTTTATATTTACTAAAATAATTGCACTTCCATGCTCTGTGTACTGTGGGAAAACAGATATAGTGAATGCAGGGTCCTGGGTTTAGTAACACTTTAAGGTTTACATATGCTTGAAGCATGCCCCTATCAAATTCTTTTAATTGAAGAAGGTGCTGTGAGGGGTTATGTCGATACTTTGAAGGTGGGCTGCAGCTTACTTTGAGGAAAAGAAACTGAAAGTATGAACATTTGCTGGTGATATTTAACATAACTGATATTTTTCTTTGTGCAGTTTAATGCTTTCACTTTTATTGCTTTGTATATTCCAGAGACCCCAGTCTGAAGCATTCCTCTTGAAAATACTACATTGTGGTCTTATCCGTTATGTGTAATTTTTTTTTATTCTGGGACTATGATTTACCTTTTTTAGAGTACTCAACTGACAATGTCATTTACTGGCAGTTGGACCTTCCTGACCTCAGCAAAATGGATGTAAACTGGGGGTCACTATGAAACTACTCATTAAATTATTAATTCACACTAGAGCATCTGTCTGCCACCTTGTCCTAGTATATACCATGATGATTCATTTGATCCAAGGTTTGTCCTAATTTCTATTAACACATTGAATAGATGTACAATCATTTGACTCATTGTCTGTTTAACCTTCAGTACTTGGTGGAGATTTACTGCCAAGTGCCCTCCAGGTGCTGACCGTGTCACAAATCACTTTTAGATTTTAGCACACAGTGCAATACATGTTTTATAGCCATCTATGAATTTATTATTGCCATAGAGTAGGATGCTGGACAGAAAACAAATTGACTGAAATATTTTTTTGCTAGTTGCAGTACATAGACATTTAAGCTTCTACACTGTATAAAATATGCATTTCTGTTAAAAAAATAAAAGTCCAACTAAAGTTTCAGTTTAAGTCAGTACAATGCTTTCCAGATACATAAAACCAAAATGTGTTCAAGGTTTTACAATGTATTTACTACAGAAAGCAGCAACAGTCTAAGTGTGCCTGTCCCCTGCCGGCATGCTACAGAGAAGGACACCCGCTGTCTATGTGGAAGTAACGATCCTTCTTCAGAGGTCCTGCATGCACCCTGCTAGGATGCTGCTAGAGCTCTCAAATAAGTAGAAATGATTTTCCCTAGGCATAATTTAATTGCCTGTCTGTGTAAGATTTCTACTTATAGCAATGCCTAGCTCTTCCTTTTAAAGAACTGAGAACTGCACACACTTACTAGGGCATAGAATTTAGGTTAGTACTCACAATGCCAGAGGATCATCAGTTGTCTCTTTCTGGTATCCAGGCATTATTCAGTGAGGGAGACACAGACTCACAATACCACAGGACAGCTGGAAACTCTCCCCCAACTTTCACTGGATACTCTTCATTGAGCTTTCCAGACCATAAGAAAATCCAGACCAGATTTGGTCCCCCAGCTTAGACTACAGCTGTGACCTCAATGACCTTCAAACAGTGGCCCAATCAGACTACCTTAAAGGGCAGACTACCTTAAACCTCTACCATGACTAGACTCAAGACCCACACACTTCTGCTCCAGGCCTAATGCTATTTATGGGCTCTTCAGTCACCTACTGGTCATATCTCCCCAGGGATTGGCTTGTACCCTTAAATATTCAAGCTGCTCCTCTGTCTTTCCTCCTACTATGGTTCTAGAATTCTTTAGAATGCAGAGGAAAATAATCAGATCAGCAGCCTGTGAAACATTGAGCAGACTAGAGTGATCAACCACTGCTATTCTGGCTATAGAGAGGCTAAAATGAATTTGCCTTGCAACTTTCACTAGCTACATACTGAAGGAGCAAAGGGAGGCAGATTTCCCACATTGACACCTCTTGTTCTGTGCTAACTGTTACAAAGGGATTGGTGACCAGAAATAGATTTTAATTATTCCTATGAAATGTACTTTGATAGCCTCTGTCGTAAAAAGAAAGCCTGTGCTGAGTAAGTAAGGGTTTTGCCATTGATGACCTGTCCTGAAATTACTAGTTCCCTGGCTGTCAAGATAATCCAATGACTTTTGTACTTTTGAAGTCACTGAACAACCATGCACATAAGGAATCCTAATTTCACTCTGACTTGCCTGGATTGCATGCTTGTCCCCTGTAATACACAAAGCTGGTTTGTTCCTATTGTCTTTCTGTCATTTATCACAGGTATAGATGTATTAAAGCGAATCCTGATTTTGGTTAGTATGGGATACTTCACTTTGTATTTGATGCTTTGCACTTTGAACGGTTTGTTGAACAGTCTGAAGCAATTTCAGATTTCAGAAGAGGCATCAGCAAGGGGCATGTGAGTATGAAAGCAATTTTGAATGTCTGTGCATACCTGCTGGCCTTGATGAAGGTAGAAAACTTTAGCTGTGTCCTAGGCTGGGTTAGGAGTATCAGACAGTGTATCTCAGAGAATGAGGTTATCCTATTTGCTACTCTAGTGTAGGAATATGACCCATTAGAACTACGCTATTGAAGGGTTCAGTTTGTGCTGGGGAGACAATTCCAGTGTAGAGGCTGCAGATGCTGATATTTTAGGCAAGTTTGCTACATCCCTTGCTATAAACCCCTAGCGGATACAGAAATTCAGGATATTAGTAGACCATCTAATACCACCCCCAAAAATTCTGAGGGCTGGAGGTTTTGTATCCATATTCTGCCTGTCAGTCTGCTACTTGTCAGAAAGTGACAAGGTGCAGTCAGAAACAGGGCTCATGGAAAAGTCTTACAAAGCTTCCTCCTGATCTGCAGTAGCCTCAGATTTAATCAATCTCCAAGCAGGCTCTTCTTAGACAGATCTTCAAAATGTGCTTAGCACCTGTTTTAAAGCAGAACTAAACCTGTTAATTATACTGTTTCCCAAAACAGTTACATTTAAAGCAAAGCTTTACCCATACCAAATTGATAAAAAAATAAAGTTTTTAGCAGGGAACGTATATTCCACATTAATAATCATGCTACTAAAATTAGTGTCTGCTGTAATTTGCCTCTATCATTGTTCCTGTTTCTTCTTGTGGGGGATCACCATTTTGCTGAAGCCCCAACCCCATGAGCAGCAGTAAATCTTTATGCTGTCAGCAGACTGGCTTCCAGTGGTGCTAATTTTGGCATAGTGCTCAGTATAGAGAACTGAGGCTATGCAGAGCTGGATGAGACTGTGCATTACTGGATTGTAAACAGTATTTGCACTTATTTTTAATGAAAAAGAACCCTTGAGCACACCTGTGTTTTATTTGCATTAAAAAAATTTATCAGTAAGAAAAAATTAAAAAAATGTACTGTTGCTGGGGTCTATAAATATACCACTCACTCAAAGATACTGAAATATCAATGCCTAAATTGACCCAGCGTATGTGTATGTGCAAAATAGATTGCGAACACTCAATAATATATAAGCCACACACATAAGTAAAGTCCACTTGTAGTTTTGATGTAAAACCAATAAATATAAAAGCAATATGAAAGAAAGTCCACATGTTGTGCTCCACCAAAAATTATGCTTCAAGGGCTTGATCCCTTAATTCCTTTTAATAATGTATATACCATGTGTCACACATCCCATCAACATTAGCAGCTCACCTCCCACTTTGAACTATGAGCAATATGCCTGTCCCTTTTAGGGCTGTCAGCAAATGTGGTAGATATTTCTAAAAAAAATACTCTCCTCCATATCTGTTCACACCACATATGATTTCCACCATTTCTACCTATGAAAACTCAGAGGTAAAACATACAGACCATCATAGCATTTTCCATACAAATTGCCAAATTTATGCCAAATTTACAATTTTATAAAATTTCATATAGAAAACCTCATTCACATTTAAACGTGCACTGCTAGCTGGAACATATTAAACAAATTGCATGTGTAATAATTCAGACCACCATATGGGGCATCACCATTAGAGGCTGCAGCTTGTGGATGAATAATAGCCCGGAGGACACAGCGGAACACTGATCGCTGTAATGGACCTCTGGGTGAGGTCCTGATCATGTGATCACTGATTGGCCAATCAGTGATCACATGAATTGTAGTAAACAAGATGTCACTTTTGACATAATTGCTTACTACTAGTGAAATCTGTGAATGATCTCAAAGGTCACATGGTACAAGCCTATTCACAACAGCCTTGTACTATGTGACCAATCACAGCTCTCACAGTATTTCTCAATGGCTTCAAGAATGCAGGCAGAGAGAAGGAGAAATGATTGCATCTACAGCCTTTATGGGTGTAAAAGCAATCAGTGTAAAAAAAATAATTAAAAAAATCTTCATCACCCCCCACAAGTAGTACAGTGTTACTATGGTGACACTGTATTGCTAGGGTGACAGTATGTTAAAAGAAAAAAAAAACATAAATAATAATATAAAAAAATAAAATAAAAATGTAAAAAAAAATTATTGAAAAATTATAATTTTTGTTTATAAACTAATTTGTTTTTTTTTTTACTAAAAAGATAACCGAATACATTTTGTCCAAGATTTATGAAGAAAGATTATGTATTTGCAAACTTGTATAAGAAAAGCCACTTTTTTTCAAAATTTTTGGACTTTTTCATTTATATAGCAAAAAAAATAAAAATACCAACGGTGAATAAATACCATCAAAATAAAGTTTTATCTGTCTCAAAAAAATGCTAAAAAATTCATATGGGTACAGTATTCATGATTCATATGGGTACATGCAATTGTCATTCAAAGTGTGATAGTGCTGACAGCTGAAAGTTGGCCTGGACAGGAAGGGGGTAAAAGTGTCCGGACTTGAAGTGGTTAAAGTTATGATCCTCCTCGTTACAAACAACAGTTACCTTTTATGCTTGTTTACACCAAGTCCATACAAATGTCCTGCGTCACTGCTCTGCCCCTTACATGTTATTCCATGAATGTGGCTTCTTCAGAGAGGTTTCTTTCATATTTCTTTTATATTTATTGGTTTTACATCAGAACGACAAGCAGACTTTTCTTACGTGTATGACATATGGGATATAATTTATAAGGAGGAATTGCAAATACACAGTGAAACACAAGTGTGGCGCTGGGACTTATTTTTAATCTTTTTTATTGCTATACCTGCTAAAGGGGCCAGCATGAAATAATCTATATCAAGACTTAATTTTCTGACTAAAGTTCCGCTTTAAGGCATGCTGTGAATGGCAACTATCAAATTTTGCTTGTGCTCTCAACTAAACTGTCAAACCATCAAATGGCTGGTGTCATAACTGATCATATGGCAAATGCAGGTCATACAAAGGCTAAGATGGTGACCTCCTTGGCTGTAAAGGATAGAAGGGTTTAGTTCCATTTTGAATGGTAAAAGGTAGCTTAAAAAAAATAATAATACTTTTGCTGTCTGCAGTGACATGTCAGAAATGTATTCAAGTGGACCTGTAAAGTTACTGTCAGGTCCACTTGAAGTTAATCAAGAACATTGCTGTTTATATTACAAAGTGTCTTCCCACCCTGCAGAGAAAAAGCAGACAATTTAAATCTGCTTGGTTCTAAGTTAGCTCTGACTTAAGACAAATGTTTTAATAAGGGGAAAAACAAGCAATGATTAGTTATGTGTTTTTCTTGGAGAAACTAGAAAGTATTGCCCCTTTCTGCTGTTCTAATGGATTAGGTTTTTAAATCTCCCTTATTACACTGTGCTCTTCTGATAAAGCCTCAGCACAGCACAATGCTTTCCAATTTATTAGGAACCATTTATTACACAGGATATGGCTTGTTCTAAAGGCCCCAATCAGTGGCAAGTTACCTGTGTTACATAAATTGAAAAGAGATGCTGCTCTGTTTGACTACAGGGCATTAATAGCTAGGTTTAAAATTGCATTTCTCATGCCAGACGAGGCTTGCCAACAAAAGATTGTATTTCATGTGATGCATGAATACTACATTCATATTGGAGTGGAAGGGTGCTTAAATAAGCAGAATAGTTTTTGTCTTAGTTGTCCTTTGTTTAAATATACATATCGTGTATATTGATTAATTGCTTCTACAAAGATTTAGTTTTTAAGTATCACTTAAATCTTAAATTTTCCTGTGTTGATTGGTAGTGTTCTAACTAATGAAATTATAACAGGGGAATACCTACAGGGGTTGCAGGGGTCGCAATTGTGACCTGGCCTCATGCTTCAGGGGGCCCATGAGGCTCCTCTGTACACCTAGGTAGGAAGGGAGACGGGGATGGCATATAGAGGAACCAATGCCCTCCATTTTGCTCCAGGAGTCTTTCAAAGGAAAATGGAGGGTATCGGTTCCTCTATATGCTGCCCCTCTTATCCAGGTACCGTTGCACTCCCATCTGGTGTGCTCCCCTGGCCCTCCCCCTCACCCTCGCTGCCAGGACCCCCTCCCCTTGCCTGGCTGATGCAGGAGATGCTTTCAGGACAGAGATCGGGGAAGGGGCTGATAAATATGTAATTTACTGGTGTAACGGAACCAGACCCCGACTGCACTAGGGTATTTCCGTTAGACTCCCGCTTCCCTGTCCGAACACAGATCCACGGACACCATTCAAAGTAAAACCAGGAAATATACTTCTTTATTTTAACACAGACACAAGATATAAACATTCAAGGGAACAACCCACCTCCCTGGACACAGGGCAGGGCAAACCAAATCTTGCAACCAGAGACACATCAGCAGACACCCCCCACCAAGCCAATACACAAACACGTACATCCCATAATAATTTACTCCCAAGCAAGACACACAATAGAACAATGGGATGCAATCACATAACACCAAATGCTTTTTATATGATACACACTGAGACTGATACATGATCATATGCAAACACAGCTATATACAGAAATAGACTTAACACTCTAAACAGTAAGTCAATTAGGTTAGCTAGTTGGGTGATCCAAACAAAAGGTGAATGGGAATTCACACCTAGACAATGGTTGGATGAATTAGGATCTCAACAGAGAGCAGATGGTCTGGCTCCTTCAATGCACATGTCTAGTTCAGAATCAACAACCAGGAATAGTCTTCTTATAGCTGATAAATATTACTGTCACACCTGAAGTAATTCCACACAAGGTGACTTACACATAAGAGGGATATGGGGAGCTGAGACAGGGGTCTCCCCACCCCTCCAAAGGGGGCTGTGTTCCATGGGCCCACCAACCAAAGTGACTCCCGTCACAACTGGTCTTTTCCTTTTCTGAATAGACAGATTGTAAAGTGTGTTTACTATCTTCAGTTTGTGAATTAATGGAAATCTCTGTACAGAACTATTCCTGTCCATTCATTTTGTGCTGTTGAGGCTGCAGAGATGGAGATTGAGGGCTGTGTTCTTAATCTCCTTTCTCTGTCTCAAATGTGGAACATCAGAGGTCTGTTTAGACCCCTGATATCTCACCAAAGTCCCCAAACAGAGCTTCTAAACAAATTGAAAAAAATAAAATTGTAAAAAATAAATAAAATAAAATGATAAAAAAATAAAATAATGAATATAAAAAAACTACTAACACTAGTGGTGAAACTAGCAGGGTTGAAAAGGTCACACTTGCGACCAGGCCCCAGGACAGCAGGAAGGGGTCCACTTCAGAACATTTAAAAGGGTCCTTCTGCAGGATAAAGGGTTCCACCACAGGAGTAAAGAGCCCTGGAATCAGTGGGAAGGGCCCCAGCCATGGATCATTCATGGTTTCTTGCACCAATGCCCTGAAGGTTCTAGTTATGCCTCTGTAAAAGGCTAGGTTTAAGCAAAATTCACATTCTAGTGTTATGGGAATGTTGCAAACTACAGTATTTCATATTGTCATTCATGAATTGCACCCTGCTATTGCCATGACGATTACTAGAAACAGCTTCAAATAGCTCTCTAGATTTGTGTGAGGATTAAATAGTATAAAGTAATGATTGGATAAAATTCCAAATGAATGAAGGCAGGTAGTAAAAATATCCACCTTGTATAAAATCGTATGCAGCCCTACAACCAATGGATAATATTCAGATTAGATGTTACATTTATCATATCTATGGGTGGATCCCTGGGATTTGCAAAGAGTCATGAAAGCTAATAATTTGAAGAAATAACCCAGCCCCCATTCTATAAAAGGGAGGATTCACAGCAATCATAAGGTCAGTGAGTGTTGGACTGCTGACAATTCTGTGTAGGGATAGATAATTATTTTTTTTTGGTAGTAGTACCCCATGCCAGTGTTTGGCTTCCCATGCTTTTTATTTGAGAAAAGCTTGCTTTTGGTCCTACAAATGGACTGACTTAAATGACAAGATTTACCCCTCAGGCTTCAATGACATTCACCACAAAGTTTGAAAACTTCAAGCAAAATACACAAAACTGTTCATGAATCGAACCCAAGAAGATTTGTTCATCCCTAATAATTTCCGCAATAAAAAGCCAGCTCTACATGATTAATATAAATTAACAGTAGGAAAGATTCCAAAGATCACTCACATAAAACCATTTAATCAATTTTAACATTTTAATTGTGTTTGAAGGATAAAAACAGTAAGCAGTGCCCAAATGAGTCCATCGATCCATACCTAGGTTTTGGCATGTGTCTCTTTCCAGGCTTTGAACCTTTTTTTTTAACCTAAGTATGTATTTTGTTATTTGTTTTCATAGCGGACTTAAGGAGCCCTCATAAAGGATAGGACTGTGTGGAAAAGGCTGTTTGAGTTTTTAGTCCATACAAGAGATATGCTTTTAAAACCTGCTTCTGTTCATTAGATGTTCTTCTATCTACCATTCTACTGCTTTTGTTAGTGGTCTGTGCCATACTCTAAGGGTGGTCATAAACAATTACACCCAACTTACACCCAACTTAAGCCTAGTTTAGAATGGACTGAGTTAATATCAGGCCATGAAGTTTATTTTTATTTATTTATTTTTTGATCTTTTAATTACTATGACCATTTCCTTTATCCATTGTGACAGGACAAGACCCTGTCTCTGTAAGAATATAGAAAAATGTGAAACAGGATTTGCATTTAGGGGGAATGTGATGTTCCAGACTTGTGTTTCTGGGCAGAGAAAGCTGTGTATATGGCTTTCTCTGGATTCTGCAGCTCTGGATTGGAACATTCAATCCTGAGTCTGGGTTTTGCTAGCCACCTGCAATCTGGACTGCACAGGTGTGAGGTGCCATTATATACTCAGGGCTCCCAGTTGGAGATTGCTCCAAGTGGGGGAGATTGAAGTTCCTATTGAGGGGTCAGAGGATTTAGCTGGATGCCGAGAGACAGCGGTCTCAGTTCCAGGAGTCAGGCTGGCTCTTATCGGGTGTCAGGAGAACCCCATCCATAGGCCAGAGGTGGGCCTTACAGCAGGGTGCTGTGCCTAAAGACTAGAGAGCCAAGTATCCAGGAGAGGTACTGCAATTGAAGCTGAGTGAGCTTATGAGCCTGGTGGCTCGGCATTTTCCCAGTGCCTGGATTTCTGCTGAAGTTGGAGAAGATCCCCTGCATGGGAAATCATTCATTTGTGTGCTTTTGCTTAAATAAAAGTGGGTGACCAAGCCCTTAAAAATAGTTCCTGTCTGCTGTGGACTCACTAAAATAACCCATCTAGCACGAGAGCTAACTACCCCATGTCAAACCATATATGGCTGGGGAATAAAAGAGAGGGAGCTTTGACTTCCACAAAAAGGGAAACTATCTTGATGATCCTACAAAATGTTGCTACTAACTAAGGCTGCTTTCCTCTGCAGCTGGCAGTCCCAGACAGCACTGTAGGCTTCTCCCTTCTTTGGGTGCCTCTTGTAGCAAGTCAAGTGCTGTACATGCACAATCCCATTAGGTCCTGAGCTGGGCTGTGTGTATCTGTACACACACGTTGCTGATAAGTTAGACTCTATTTCCTCCTCCAAGGATTTTGATGGCAGCAAGAACCTATGTTTCTCCAGTGAAAGTAGGTAGTAATGCTGGAACTGGAGACAGTGTTAGGGTGGTGACATGGAGCCAGGTAAGTGTTTAGGGACAGAGAGGGGTAATGGGGCATTTTTTACCTTAATTCAGAGAATTAATTAGACTTAAAAAATATTTATGCTCCTAAAGGTACCTCTTTAATGAGAAGAAAATGATCCCCTAGCAAAAAAAATGTTTACTTAACCACTGGACAACAAGGCTATAGCTGAATGATGGCTACAGCATGGTTTTCCAGTTCTGGGAGGGCATCATATGACTTCCTTCCAGAACGAGCCCTCCCACGCGCCCCCTGCGGCGCGCACCCGGCGATTTCCATGATCACTGTGTCCTAAGGACACAGCTGATCACGTGATGTAGTAAAGACCAATCACAGCGGCCTTATACCATGTGATCAGCTGTGTCCAATGACACAGAGGATCATTGAGTAAATGCAGTTGCTGATTATTGGCTGCACATTCCTCACGTTGTCACAGCGTGAGGAAAGTACTACAGATAACCGGCAATTCTCAGAAAACAGATGGGCACTGATGATCAGTGCCCAGCAGTGCCACCCACCTCTGCCCAGCAGTGCCACCCACAAGTTCCAAGCAGTGCCACCCACCTGTGCCCAGAGGTGCCACCCATCTGTTCCCATCAATGCCTAGCAGTACTACCCACCTGTGCCCAGCAGTGCCACCCACTAGTCCCCAGCAGTGCCCCCATCAGTGCCACCCATCAGTGCCACCAGTCAGTGCCACCCATCAGTGCCCAGCAGTGCTGCCCATCAGTGCCGCCTGTCAGTGCCCATCAGTGCCACCAATCAGTGCCCATCATTGCTGCATATCAGTGCAGCATCATCAGTGCCAGATCATCAGTGCTGCCTATCCGTGCCACCTCATCAGTGTCGCATATCAGTGCCGCCTATTAGTGCCCATCAGTGCTGCATATCAGGCTCATCAGTACAGCCTCATCAACGCACATCAGTGAAGGAGAAAAATTACCTGTTTGCAAAATTTTATAATAGAAACAAAGAACATTTTTTGGTCTCTTTTTGTTTATAGCGCAAAAAAATAAAACACACAGTAGTGATTACATACCACCAAAAGAAAGCTCTGTTTGTGTGACAAAAATGATAAACATTTCATATGGGTACAGTATTGCATGACTGTACAATTGTCATTCAAAGTGTGACAGCGTTGAAAGCTGAAAATTGGACTGGACAGGAAGGTGGTATAAGTATCCAGTAGGCAAGTGGTTAAAGTATTAGTAAAGTCCTAACTTTATTATTAGTTTTGGATAGGGTGGTGGGAGTTTACAACCTGTCAGGTTTTTATTGATGTCTGTGCTCTCACTTGGGAACAGCATTCCCTCTGTTTGCCCTGATAGCTACTTTCACCAGGACTGAATGTGATGACAAACCAAAATTGTCGGTTGTCACCAGAACAAGCATAGAGGGAAAAATTTCCAATAAGGACATTTCTTCCAGTGATAGCTTTGTAAGAATGAATTTCGCTCACTTAGGAGGGATTACCTCTCACTTCCTTTTGTGTCTACATAATTTGCATGTGTTTAGATCAATCAATCAGCTACAGGAACAATCTCTACTCCATAGTAAATGGAGTAAACCAACTCCATAGAAATTAAAATCCTCAACATATATTTTTTTTATTTTCTACGTTTGTTTTGTACTTTTATTATGTTTTTTTCTGTTAAAATATGAGAAGGCAAAACAACCTACTGACTCTGTTTTGTATCCAATATGATTTTAACATAAGTGAATAGAAAGGTAGAACTATAATTTGGCTCAAGTCCTGTTGGCAGAGCTACTATCCAAATTTTGCTTTCCTATACATTTTCTAGTATCAGATTCATTCTGTTCTGATTGTGCATTATAAATCACTGCATGATACAAAACATATTGTAAACTGAAATGAAACTGCAAGGCTCTGTTTAGTGCACTACGTTATAATTTAGTTCCGTTGTTTAGCTTTTTCCATTAGAATAAAAGAAAAACTTTGGTTTTATGAGACTCTTGAAGTTGGCATGGAAAGGGCTGCAATTAAACATGTCAGAACCTGTGCTTTTATGATGCATTTTAAACACTACATTTGTAAAGGCAGAATTTCAAAATGTTAAAATATAACTTATGTTGCAATTAAAAGTTACCCTGTTACCCATAAAATGTAAAAAAATTATGGCAAGAGAAAAGTGCAGGCTAGATTCTATGTAATTCACTTTCAGGTAGCAGTGAGTGAATTGTTGCATGTACACTTTAACGATTGCTGATGTGGACAAGATTAAATGTTTCTTCCTTTGGCTTCAGCTTTTTCCATTAAAAATAATCTACTGTGACCTTTTTTTTTCTCTGGTCTTTCTTCTTCAAGAATATTAATCCCCAGAAGGGAAAAAAACCCAAATCAAAACAATTCAGAATACAGATGTGAGCCTAGGTACTTGTAACAACATATCAGGACATCACATCAATATATCACAGATATGACGTGTAATATATAACATTATATCATTGTGTATTAGGCTACAAAATCCCGTATTAAATCCTGTACTGCACTAACAACCTTCTGTAAAAATCTTCAGAAGCAAGAAAGAAATATAGCTGTCTACTTCGAAATACAGCAGAGCATCCACAGCATTTTAACAGTGCAGACAAAGGCTGCATACTAAATAATGACACATGCACAGCATGATAATGAAAACAGAAAGGGTGCAGATACCTGTCCCAGAATGTTCTCTTACCTCCAAAGTTACAACATGTTAAAAAAAGTTACAACCTATAACAATTTCCATCAACCTAAAATAATTAGCATATTAGCTTCAAAATACATTTTTCTTACAAATTACAGTACATACATAAAACAATAAGTCCAGAGAAGCCTTTATTACAACCAGTAGTAGTATATATTAGGTTCTGAGTATAAAAAAATGCATGTGTGGGTTATGTATGACATATATGTATGAGGTGGTGGCAAAAGTCATCACTTCTAACTTCAAAATATACCTATGATAATAATACATGTACATTAATATCAGCATACATTAATTCCAAAAAAATAGAATAACTACTTAAATACATTTCCACCTAAGCAAAGTCTGGCAGAAAGAAGACCACATTCATACATGTCAGCTTCTTTGACTCTGTCAGTTTGCTCCACAATAGATAATCACTTTTCCCCAAATTGTCAGATGACACTTGTACCTTCTTCCCAAACAAATGGCCACCTCCTCATAACTGACAACTACTACTTGACCACTGCACTTAACTGAAAGCTAGTTGCAGCCTAAGAAATCATGGCTACTTGCCTCAAATCCTCTGATATTTCCTACACCAAACTATCCGGACTCATGACCACATCTTATTGTCTCCTCTGCACTATTAGCAACCTACATTCATGATGTTCAAAGAACAGATCCCACATATTCAGCCAAAACACAATGGACACCTAGAAATATTATTCTATGGTCATATTGTGGCAGTGTGTGTTATAAATGTGCATCACGCATTCCCCATTCAGGACTCCAAATCAAGTTACAATCCATTCATTTTAGTCAATGGAAAAAAAGTCCTGGAAGACAAACCCTATCATGTGAACTGTTTAAGTCATTTGACCAACCTCTCCTACTATGCAATGACTGGCACACTTCTCATGGTGGCAAAAATGTTGAGAATGGGCATGTAAAATTCAAAGTGAAATTTTGAGTAAACCCTGATTCTATTGGGAAGCGGAATGCAGTATTCACTATCCATTATACATACCCCTTAGCATTTAACAATTAATACATATGTATTGTTATGCAATAAATTGGCACACTAAAGCATATGGAAGAGTCATTGCAGTCAATAACGACTCTTTTATGTCCCTCTAACTGCAGCAGAACGTCTTGTTTGCAAATGAGTTCCAGGGGCAGTAACCTTAATAAAGTTGAACAAGTACTTTCAAAGTCGTCTTTAGAAAGCTGAAACTGAACAGGTAGATCAAATGTCCCAGAGTAAAATGTGGATAAGGGGGAGGCATCCATAATTAGTGGCTACAACCTGAGACTTCTCATAGAGCTATCTAGATTCACAATGTTTAGCCTTTATCCTGATGAGTTAATTAGGAATTTTCAAAAGGGAAACTAACTGTGCATACATTCCATAACTTTCAACATTCACAGACACAAAGACAATGGATGCTGTGGTGTAAATGATTGGCTTATTTCATTCAAGGTCAAATTTCTATCAGAGCCTATAGGCATTCAACGTTTGGCATTCAAAGTAAAATCCCTCCGTTAGGATCACAGCTGTTAAAAATAAAATTTTCTGGTTTTACTGATGATAACCTGGCTTAGAATATAGCTATCTTGAGTGCATAAAATTCTCTGAGATAATTGTAGTTATACTGTTATAAAAAAAAATATCTGACCAGTAACTATACATGGAATAGCATCCTATGTGCCTCTGCCATTTATAGTCACAGACCTGCTGTACCTAATGGTAACCACTGTCCTGGTCCCATTTATTTACCTATCTATGTTAGCATGATGTTTGAGCATAGTCATTTGTCATCTACATAAGCCCAGTAGACACTTGCAGCCCTGGCTTGTGGGACTGCTTGGTAGCCATGAAGAACAGTCACCAGATGTCCTGTTTTAACAGCAGTGGATAAAAGGTGTCTTAGGATGGTATCATTTTATTGTATTTAACATTTTATACTTACTTCTAGTTTTTGTCAGAATCTTTTCTTTAGTTCTTTTATGAAGTCTTTTTCAGAGGCAGTCTTTATAATGTAACACAAAAGAATTGGATGTACTCCTAAATGTACAATATACAACTGGATATCTAAAGGGAACAATAGCAGGAATTATGGGTCAAAAAAATATTCAAATGCCTCCTGGAGGATCAGGAAGGATTTTCCCCCCCACTCAAGCAAATTGGATCATGCTTTGTTTTTTTGCCTTCCTCTGGATCAACTGTGGATATAAGATTATGTATATGGAGGTTTTCTATTTGCCTATTTTTTCTGTAGGTTGAACTAGATGGATTTTTTACTTTTTTGACTATGTAACAAATAGGTCTAAAAAAAAAGCAAGTAATCATCTGCCAAATTTCCAAAAAAACAATTCCATCAGTTATTACTGTTCAATGAAAATATCTGACAAAACCAAATATCATAGTTGATGGCTTTTCTGGGCAACTTGTCTAGTTATTGAGGTAGACAAGATTAATCTTTGGCTCTATTTATTCAGAGGAAAAGACTGAGATGGAATTTTAGAGGTATTGTTTCTTGCTTGTATATCTGGTGCATCATCTGTTTTCTTTTCATCTCTCTTATAATTAAATAAACATCAAGTTGGTCTTATTTTAATTGATTTACTGCAACCTTTAATGAATACTTTCCTGGAGGGAACCAAAGGGAGATAAATGTGGATGGGCAGCCAACCAAACACATAATACATTTATACTAAATACATAATACATAATAATCATCTACATCAATACATTAGAAAATGGGGAAATAATTAAATAAAAGAGTGGAGTTGTGGTGTGAATATGGAACTGAGTATATGTTGTTTAGAAGAGAAGTATGGCCAAAGCTCTTTTGGCTATATTACTTTTGTGGGTCACAGGAGAGCACCTACATGTCTTCTCCTTTGACCCAGAATCAGCTGACAGCTTGAGCTAAAGGCCACTGTAAGCTGACATCACAGACTCTGGAGGGCTGTGAGGAGTGCCACTGAGAGCATGAGCCAGCCACTTCTGCCCCTTCCCCTGAGCTGTGTTGCAGAGAGTGGTGACTGAAAGTCACCGTTCTCTGCTTAGAATGGACCTGAGAACTGAGTGATCAGTGGTTATATGATTGCTCAGTTTCACACTTAGAGGGAACAGGGGCAGCTTGCAGCATCTGACCAATGTTGCAACAAATAGGTAAGCATGTATACTTTTTTTTATATTACCACACTTCTCCTTTAAATGGGTGATGCTGTCCCCTTTGAGTACCACATACCTAGCAAATTCATTTTGTCTATTGGTCAAATAATGCAGGTATTCCCAATATGGCTTTTGAGTTAGATTACCAATCTAAAAGAATACTTTTTTACCTTGCTGGGATGCAAAATAATTTATTCTTTGTCATTTACGTAATGCATTACAATAAACATTGCAGCATGTTAGCAAATTGAAATATTGATTTTTACCCATTCAACTGTAATATCATATAAGCAGTAGACTGGTATTGCAAATCTAGATTTGGTAATATATTACCAGGATCTTGCTTGGTTCCTTGCAACCTTTCTATAACATGCTTTGTGAAATTGACCTTTGGCTATTCTATTGAGTTGTTCATTTAGTGCTATAACTCAGCATCTAAAGAACCATGCTTCACTTAAATGGGATTTGTGCTATCAGGCACATTTGTAGAAATTGCTTTCCACCTTTACAGAAAAATGGGTGTGCAATATTCTAACTGAAATTTAGCTTTGCATTGTCTATATATACTACTGTTTTATAACTGCATTGCAGTTTTCTTGATGGTGAACCACTTGTTTTAGGAAATTTGAAACACCCATACATTTTCTATTACTGACTGAGACATGGGTGACATTCAGATGTATATAGCAGCTGTAATATTGGATTTGAGTTGTTATATGGCATCCAGAAATTCTACAGTCAAATGTTGAGAGGAAACGTTTGCACTGACTATAAGATATTGAAATAAAGAACTTGAAGTTTGAATGATCTAAACTGGAGTCTCTTACCTGGCCTAAGAGAGTCCAGTTTAGGTTATTCAAACTTCAAAGTTTAGTGAATGAAATAAGGCTCTGCTGATGTCCATCAACCAATCATGTGCAAGCAAACATATTTTTTTTATATTTCTTGGATATGATTGGGTATTCTTGGAAAAGTAAATATTCACCACATTCAGTGTGAAGATTTAAGCTTTGTTGCTGCCAAAATTGCTGTTTTCCAGAGCTGCCATGTAAGTTTTATCCTGCAGAATCCTCACTGTTACATTGGGTACTACCTGAACCCAATCTCCTAAAGCTTGTACTCTGACCTGGGTACTCTGCTCCAATACTGATTATGGCCAATGTCTTGTGTGCTAACACTAGCTTTTTTTTTATTTTTTTAGCTTGCTCTGATCTGGTTAGTTTTTGATACTCAACTCTGATTGTTGATTCAGTGTAATTTTCTTTGTTTTTTTGCATGGGGTCCCCCTTCACATCTACATGAGACCCTGTGTGTAGGCCCTTGATATCAATATGAGACCCTGTGTGTAGACTCATATCTAAGAAAAGAGCCTGGTATAGATAGTGGGAATTCATGGCAGCTTTGTTTATAAACAGAATAAAGCAGCTGGGATCTTTTATTTACAGGCAATTTAAACAGCATTTTGTCTTTGTAAATGTCAGTTTTCCTATAGTAGGTTGTGTGACGGTGTGCGGCATCAGACCCCAGCCCTGCTCACCAACTTGTGACCGAAGGATCAGCCGATCTCACACTGCGCTTGCGTAACAATGCCACTCTCAGCTGCGCCCTGCACAAAGATTTTCCAGCTCGCGGGACCACAATCTATGTGCCAGCAGCCTGAGAGCGACTGTTACTGGGTCAGGCTAATTATGCAATTAACCCTTCACACTGCCACCACCACCTTTTTACAGAGAAGGAGGAAACTCACAAATCTTAGCAGTAATGCTATGCTATTAATATAAGCGTCTGTAACACACACTGTCACCACAGACAGATGTATTCAGAGGATTATCACATGCAGTAGCACTCTTCAGAGGCATGGATTCTTTAGTTTGCATTAAAAGCTTTAGAGACAGTTCAACACTTTTCAGAAAATAGGATTTATTACTAAAAATAGTGCAATTAAAATATTTACAGAAAAAGATGTAACAAATATATAAAGGGAGCAATAAAACAACAGAGAGATAAAAGAAAGAAGTTACAGAAGGCAGAATACTTGCAAAAGTCCTTGGTCCTTGGTTTGAGCAGAGTCCAATCTTCCGAACAAAAGGTTGCCTTTGCTCTCAAAATGGTTCCTGATCGATGTTAAAAGGAGAGCTATCTTTTCTCCAGGCTGTCAGTCTTTTTCGATCATCTCAAAGGGGTGTCTCCTGAGAACAAATGACTAATCATCCCATTTGGGGATGGGTGTTTGGGCAGTAACCAAGGGTAGGACCAAATCCCTTCCAAGTGTATACTAGGGTCAATAACCTTCAATAGGTACAGGTAGCATCCTAGCAACTGGCAGATTAATATTTAGAATTATATTCCAAACGCACAGATACGAAACTTTAGCATATCTGCCACCCCGGATAAAAGAAATTGCTTTCTACCCTCTTGTAGGTGCTACATAGGGATATAAGGTGTCATATGGCTCATATTAAAATTACCTATCCAAGTATATACTTCATATTAATGTGCCCAGTTCCTGCTGAAGTTTATGAATTTGTATGAAAAATGACTCATGTGGAATGTACATTTTATGGCATGCTTTAGCCCTTAATGGCCCTTAATGGTCATGACTGACTGAGTTATTGTTTTACGACCGGGCAGAGGAAAGCAGTTTTCAAGAAGACCTTCTGGAACCAGACTAATTAGTGGTTTACAGCCATGGAGCTCATCCAGCTGTGTATATTTATGATATGCACTTTTGAGCCCCGTTCACTTACAGACTCACATTCAATTCAAAAGGGAGGAGGGAGGAGGGAGAACAGAAGAGACAAAATGGCTGAGACCTAACAAGATGGCTGTCAGTGTCCATGTCTCTATGCGCACAGTTGTCACAGGTTGTGTACATGTAACAGATGCACCACCTCACAGGCAAGTTAAGGGCATCCCCCAGACATGTTATTTAAAGGAATTTAGCAATTTTAAAGGTAAATTTTATTAAAGTTGCTGCTCCCCGCCAAACAGAATTGTTTTTTTACTTTTTTATGCTTTGATAGTGACAATCATTTGCCTATTAGCCTAGAAAACGTCAATTACTGTTTTTTAACATTTGATTCCCATTGACTTCAAAGAGGTTTCGATTCAGCACCTGAATTTTGATATTTTCTTTGGTAAAATTTTGTGTAAAACTTTTGCATTTTTGACTAGTCTCATGTTATCAACTACAAGGCTGCTTGCACATAAAAACACTAGTTTTTTTTCCCATGCAGTTGAAACAACATGTTAATTTTAATTTACATAAAACTCACTATTCCTGTTATTCTAACGCAAAACAGTAATAATGCTAAACTACTGTAAAAGAGCAGATCAACTATAAACTATCCATACAGACAGGCTGCAAATTAAAGTTAATGTGCAAGACAACAGATCTCAATGTTTGCACCTGACCTTGACTAGTGGATTGAATGGGACTGTGCAATAATAATAACTTGATGTACAATTAATGTTAACATTTTAATTCATAGTATTTGATATAAAGAATTCTATATTTTACAATGTATTTCAGTGAGAAAACAATTGCAATACATTTCCTAAGAGGAGAAATCATACACCCTCATTGTATATCTTTTGCTCTTCTCAGTGTAAGCACACCTTACAAATGATAAAATCCCCAATTTAAACAGCAATATAATTTAATAGAGAGTTTTAATTTTCTGTAAAGTTCATAACTTTTAATCATTGTATTATTTTATGTAAAACCTTTATTCCAAAAGGAAAAGAAAGTTGCTGCAACTGCTTAAAAATATAAGGTGGGGTTCAGCTTCAATTTGTTATTCCAGTTCATCTAAATCTGCTAGAGCATCTAACACTACCCTCACCCCATATTGACAAAGCTGCTGCCCGAAGGTGTCTCCATCCAGAATGCAGACACCCTAATACAGGAAGTTTACTAGAGCCTGGATCACCTGGTCAAATAAAGGGAAAAATCCTGTAAAGAAACCTAATGTAACCACCACATTTCAGGATTGCTAAGCTGCAACATATTACATTTTTGTGTTTTGGTTTAATACTGCTTTAAAGGATAAGTCCACCTTTGGGACATGTTACATGTTCCACATATTTTTAGGTGGGAATATGTAACATGTTCCAGATTCTTAACCTTCTCCTCCTGATCCCTACCTTCCTGTGACAGCTCTGCCCACATGGTTGCATCATTTATTCACAGTTTCCTGTGAAAGAATAGACTACAAATACTGCCAGCCTTTGTGGCTGATGGTTTGTAGTTTTAAATGAACTACAAGGGTGCTGGTGAGCTCTCTCGTAGTTTATTGATCTTCCTGTTCTCAAGTAACTGCCTGATGAATGATTTGTAATATTGTATTTTTAATAGATTTGGTACAAAACACAACACAGAGGAGCATGTGTCCTTAACATCAAGGTTATGGATCAGGATGGGTATACCCAAGGTCCCACCACACCAAGAGGAAAGTCATAAACAAGTGTAGATATAAAGAAGAGAAGCGAGGTAAACATACCAGAGGATGACAGTCACAACAATATAAATATCAGTAAGGCCAAAGAAAGATTGCTGGGGGAATGTAGGGATGGAAAGTGTACGGTATATGGATTGGTCCTACAAAGCCCATATGTTATTATGTTGTTCCAAGGAGTGATTAATTTTAGCCCTGGGATGTTCCATCCTAATAAAGTCAGCAATAATGTTTAAAAGCTTGGAGTTTATAAATAATAATATAAACAAAATAAATATGTATATATATTCTTTTTTTTCTTCTATTTTTAGTTTTGTTGATTTGTGTGACAGTTTGTCTCTATGTTGTTTTGAAAAAAAAAAAGAAAATCTTTAATCAAATTGTGATTTAAAATGTGGAGTGTGACAGAGCACTGTAGAAAGCCAGTGTAAGGGAATAGTTCTCATGGCTGCAGTTAGAACATGAATTACCAGGTTTTTTTTATTGTTTAGAGAAACCAGTAAAAGGCAAACCTAACAAAAATGAATAGGGTTTAAGAAGATGACACATCCACAAATTGTTGCATAAGTGACAATACCTTAAGTCGGAACAGTTGAATGCGCAAAAATCACCAAAAATATGAAAAAATGAGTAATTCCCTTGACAACATCTCTAATAAACCCCTGGAAGTGTTGGGTTATGATCACGTATCATCACAAGTGTTTAATACCAGAACATCAAGATTTTATAAGTATTCTCCCTATGCACCACACAGTGAGAAGATTTGGAAGCTGAATCCTAGATTTTTCCCCAGCATTTAGGGGAAATGGTTTTTTGAAGAACTTGTGTCCATTTATGCATATATAGGTGAGAATCATCAGTTAGCCGATGGACATTGTGGACATTGTGGAGGATTTTATTGATAAAGGAGAATAAATGTAATTGATGAGGACTTTGTGCACATACAGTTTCACATTTTGGAAGATCTGGTATGTTGGAAACCAAATAAAATCTAACTTGCAGGGAAGAGTAAATAAGGTGAGCAGGGATTCATTTTGTTAATATGCAATTCCTTTAAAGAACAGAGTTTACAGGATACTGGTAAACAAGGTGATGTAGTTGAAAAATCATGACCTGAGCCCATGGCAATATTCGTCCATAAGACAAACTATCAGGAACTATATATTATGTTGGTCAAGGGGGGGCAGGAAAAAGAAAAAAAAAAAAACAGAATTACACGTTTTTCAAATTGATAATGTAAAAAGCAAATCAGCAAGGCAAAGTGATTTCAACATATCAAGAGATTAGATGTAGTGGACCAAATTAAAGATCAAGGTTGTACAGGATAACGTTGCCCAGATTCTATCATTTTTCAGTGATTAGGAGGACATTGAGTAGACCAGGAGATAATGGATCTTAATGGCATAATAGTATTTAATTAAATCTGGTACTCCCAGTTCACCCAGAGATTCAAGTTAAGGAGTACTGAATGCTCTTTGTGAAGTGATTTGTTATGCCAAATGAAGGTGATGAACAATCTTTGCATAGCAAAGACATTGGCACTGGGAGTGTCTCTAAGAGAGAAATATAATTATTTAGGTAGGATAGACATCTTAAGAACAGTTACTCAATAATGAGATTTTATAGGCATCCCATTGTTTCAGCAATTGAGAATTATGACAAAACAAGAGGGGAGGAGGTTATTATCATATAGGGTAGAGTAAGTAGATGTGATAAAGCTGCCTAAGTATTTAGAGGACTGAGAGAATCATCAATAGGGATAATTTGCTTGTAGGAAGGTCAAAGAAGCAGAGGGAAAGTGAATGGATGGTGCCTCAATATTGGCAGTGTTTATTTTATATTTGAAAAGGAAGCCAAAGACATTCAGCAGTTTACGGAGTGTCAGTAATGAAATATGGGGGTTTGTCAAACTCAATTAAATATAATCTGCAAAAAGGTATTGTTTATATTCCCTATGTTGGATGTATACCCTATGAATGTCTATGTCAGACAGGAAGACAGTGGGCATGCCTGACATGTGCTGTTACCCATTGGGAAAGCTTTAAGGAGGTGTTCTTTAAGACCAAAACATAACATAGTTATATAGTTACATACTTCCATAGTCTGGCTGAAAAGAGACACAAGCCCATCTAGTTCAAACATGAAAGGGAAAAAAAATTAAATCCTATACTTGAAAAACATGATTAAATTTGCTCCTGCAGGGGAAAACATTACTGATTCCCCCAAGAGGCAATTGGATATTCCCTGGACTAACTTTACCTAGAAATGTTAGTACCCAGTTATATTATGTGTATCTAGGAAACTATCCAGGCCTTTTTAAAGCAATCTACTGAGCTGACCAGAACCAACTCTTGGTATAAATTGGAAAACATAGAGGCAGTGCCAGAGGCCCCTAGGAAATTGAAACCTTGGGGCCACCCTCAGGTTCCTAGAGGCTTCTTGTGTGCACTTGCTAGTGGGATAACATTGAACTGCTAGATGGAGATGACCATCACTAATGTACATTACACGTATGTAGATTGCACCATTATATTTTATACACTGCTATCTGAAGGAAGATGAGCTTTTAAGAGAAAAACTGTAATGCGCACCTGATGTTTATGGTTTATGTACTTTAACCATTTGCCTCCCACCCTATGGCCGAATGGCGGCCGGCAAATGTCATCGGCGTTCCGGGTGGACGCCATATGGCGTCCTCCCGCACATGCGCAGATTGTGCTCCTGCAGAGCCGAGCAGCGGCGCGATCTGTCACCGGCCATGTACCTCAGACACGGCCGATGACAGATCTGAGTATCGGCCCCTGTTGCCGGTACCATGTGACCTGCTGTGACCAATCACAGCAGGTCACATGACAGTTGTATACAATGGATGGCTTCATTCATGCCATCCATTGTATAATAGTGTCTAGCTGTGAATGGTCACAGCTAATCATATGCACATGTCATGTGATTAGCTGTGGCCAAATCACAGCTAAGGACAAAAAAAAAAAGAAAAAAAACCTTGAAGGAATCGATGTCATTCAGGTAAATGCTTGCTTATAGCAAAGTATTTCTTTGCTATAAGCAAATTGTGTAAAAAAAAAAAAAAATACTGATCACTTCCCCAAAGTAGTACAATGTTACTATGGTAACATTGTACTACTTTGGTCATAGTGAAATATGAAAAAAAAAATCTTAAAAAAAAGAAAAAAAATGTAATAAAAAAAAAATATATATATATATTTTTTTTTTTTTCATACTGTCACCAGTCAATGTTCCTGATCACCGCCATGCCAGTTATATGATGACACTGTACTGCACTGGTGACAATATGTAAAAAAAAAAAAACTAATTTTTTTCATTTTTACATTTTCTGAAAAATTATGACAAAAAAATACAACTTCAAAAAACTCGCCATGCCTCTTATGAAGTACGTCGGACTGTCTACTTTGCAAAAAGGGGTAATCTGGGGGATATCTGTACTGTTCTGACATTCTGGACCTCAAGAAATTAGATTGGCTGTCAGTACTTCAGGATTGATCAATATTTAGATTTATACCATAGTTTGTGAACTCTATAACTTTCCTACAAACTAAAAAATACATCCTAATATGGGTTATTTTCACCAAAGACATGTAGCAGAATACATCTTGGCCTAAATTTATGAAGAACAATTATTTATTTGCAAACTTTTATAACACAAACAAAGAAAAACGTGTGTTTTTTTCACAATTTTTGGTATTTTTTTGTTAATTTAGCAAAAAATAAAAACCCCAGCGGTGATTAAATACCACCAAAAGAAAGCTCTAGTTCTGTGAAGAAAATGATAAAATTTTAGTTGGAGTACAATGTTGTATGACCGCGCAATTGTCATTCGAAGTGTGAGAGCGCTGAAAACTGGCCTGGGCAGGAAGGTGTCAAAGTGCCCGGTATTAAATTGGTTAAGTTGCTATTGAGAGCTTTGCATTAACGCAGTATTTTCTCTGTAGAGTCTTCAATATAAGGATTTAATTTCTTTGAGTTGATTATTTTTTTCTATCTTTTGTAAACAATTTAATAAAGCTATAATGTAATTTTCTTCAAGATCAGATCAATATTATTTTGATTTGTTGTTGCAGGGCCTTTAAACAGTGCGGGGCCCATAAGCCAGTGCCTGCTGTGCCTATTTGGTAGTCCGACACAGAAATATAGGGCCATCCTAAACACTTAAGGGCTTTTTGAGCATCTAAGCTCAACAATAAAGCTGGTGTCTGTTAAGCCTGATTTATGATTTTCTTAAAATATGATGAATATTGATGTTCTGTTTAATAGTGTTTTACTCCAAAGAACAATGATGTCATCTATACAATAATAGCCATTATTTCAAATTATAACAAAATGTTTAGTTTATTTAAATGATCAAAAAAGGAAAGTAAATGGGATGGCTTCAAGGACAGTAGACAAAATGTTGTTAGATTATAGAAAATCTTTGTCATAAAAACACTTACCAAAAGAGAAAAGACTCTGAGGCTAGACACTAAACACCCTGATTATTTTCTCAGTAACTTGAATAAACACGTAGTACAGAATAATGCTGTCTTCTCTTATGAGAAATAGTGCAATTTGAAAAAGTCATTAAAGAGCATATCCAAACTTATTCCAATCACAAACTCAAGAGTTTGCAATTTAATCACGACTATGTATCATTAAAAAAGCATCTGCAAGAACAACTGATGATGCTGTATGAGAAAAATCATTTATATTCCACTTGTACTTGAAACTTTCCCTCTTTACTTCAGAGTAAACTCATTAACCTACATTTTAATGTCCTATAATTTTAATGAAACAACAATTTTTTTCCAATTCATACTGTAGATTTAACATTATAAAAACAATACATTTTTTAAAAATTGAGTTGCCTCTGCCATCTGGTAATACTGTATTTTGTGATATTGTTGTTAGGTTTTATCTAGGGTTATGGCAATGCAATATATCCAGTTGGGCTACCCAAAGCACACTTTGTTTCTAGTTTGGGCTCATGATGTACCATGATCTGTGATGTATGTGTCTTTGTGTTGCATGCAATATGATTTAAGTTAGGGACAAATCTGCTTTAGGTTTGTTAAAGTGGTTGTAAATCTAAAAAACACAAATCAATCTAATCCTACAGTTGAATAGATTTTACCTTTACTAAGTATTTGAGCTTAGTGTAGTATCTTGAAACAATCCCTTTCTCCAGAAATCCCCCCTGCTCTTCTGAACAGTATAAATATTACACAAGCCAAAAAATGGTGTTGCCACTCCCCTTCTCCTGTGAGTGACAGGCTGTGCTGAAAACAAGACCAGCATGAGCCTCCATGTAATACACTGCAAAAAGGGTGGGGGAGCAGGTGTCCTCTCCCATCTGGTCTCTGCCTTCACAAGATAGAGAACTTGGCACCAGTGATTTATGACATAGATCGGCATCACTTCAGTAATGCTGTACATATCTAGGTAAGTCTGCTGACAGCTGATTATTATCCTGCTCTATTCACAGCACCTAACTTGTGAATTGCTGTTTACAGAGTTTTACATGAGAATGTTTCCTGGTCCACATTGCCACTCCAGGATTCCTAGAACTTTTAACATTAACCCCTTCCTTCCAGTTTTCTCCTGATTAGCACAGATCTTGTGCTGTAAGCAGAGCTGATATAGTCACTGGCATCTGTGTATTCCCCTGAATGCACTAAGGAGACATGTTCACAGGCATTGATATGTCAGATACCTGTTGTCAGGGAATGGGAAGATCGCCTCGGCGATCGAATCTGCACATGCGTAGAATCCTGACAAGACATACAGGCAGGCAGGCACTAGGACCCAGGCGCGCCTGTCACCGATGACTGCGCCGGGCAGGCACTAGGACCCAGGAGCGCCTGTCAGGAGTTGGGCGGCCTATTTAAACCCAGCTCTTGCAATGCTCAAGTGCCGTATGGTCTTACCTGTTACCTGTGTTCCTGTTTGATCCAGTGTTCCTGAATACCTTGTTGCCGACCCAGCCTGTTCCTGATACTGCTGTCTTCTCCTGCTCTGATCCCTGGCTTGTCTGACCATTCTCCTGCTTAACCCTGCACGTTCTGATCTCCTGTTAACGAACCCGGCTTGTGACCAGTTTATTCCTCTGCCTGCTGACTTTGTACCACGCTGCCACCACTGTTACCGACCCAGCCTGCCTGACGCTGCTCTTGTGACCTCCTCACATCAGACTCTCACCTGCTATACACCTCCAACGGTGCTTCTACCACAGCTGGGTGAACTCAAGGGCCGCGACCTGGTCTCGGCCTGCTCCAAGTCCATCCCCACCATCAGGGGCCCTGGTGAACAAGCAGGTAGGCACTTAGATTCCGCGCCTTGGGGGAATCCGGTCTGTGGAGTGCTAGAGGCTACCGCTGTAGGATCCCTGACACCTGTGCACGTTCTTGAGCTGGGGCTGGAGGGTGTGTATAACTAAGGGATTGTGTGACATCACATCTCCGCCTACTCTTCTCTGGTCCTAAGCCACGCCAACATACCAGCAGTTTTTGGAGGGCTGAGACAAGCTAAGGGAGCATTTTTCTGAGGTACACTCACAGCTGTATGTATGTTTACATTAAAATATATTCATTTATGGAAAAAAAAGTATATTTTTTATATATTTGGGTTTAAAACCAACTCTTAGGCAATCATAAAGCATGCTTTAAATACACTTATCTTAGTTGCATCTGTATCATATACTACACTATCTTCCATGTGCCCCCTGCTCTAAAAGGTATTTATACATTTGGGCAGTTACCATTTTTGTTTATCTTGCTGGATCTGGCACGGGAACACATTAAATGTTTTCAGCTGCTTTTGTGCTTTGCTGGACTTCTGGTGTGTGCATGCTCTTATTTATCTATTGCTGTATATGCCCCAACATGGAGACTCTCATAGACTAGAGTTAGAACCACACTATGCAGAGGGGCCTTGCTGAAGTCGTGTGGCTTCCACATAGGATTTGCTGGCTGGCTAGCTAGTGTGCCAGGAAATACATTTTATTTTGTTTACTGGCCTTCTGTGTGCACCTTGCTCTTAATAACTGCACTATGCAAGTAAAAATGTATTCTTTTGCTTAGAAATAAAGAAAGGAGCACAAGATCAAGACTGGAACCTGTTCCCACTGTACTTACCTCTGTGGTTCCCGAGATGTCAGCACCTCCACAGTCGCTCCAGCAGTCTGGGGATTTAAAATTCCCACTCTTCCCCCTACTTATTTGTCAGAAGTTCAAGGATGGACCAGATGGCTTCTGATTGATCAGTCCTGTCACATTGATGGTGCTGACCAATTAGAAGCCATCTGGTCTGTCCTGGAAGCACAGGCAGAAAAGAGAGAGAAAAGTGGGGATTTGAAATCCCTGAACTACCTATAATTTGGGGTCTTTAGTATTTTGTAGGAAGCTGAGTATGGCAGTGGTTGTGGTACTCACTAGGGGATTCACAAAGAATGTCTTGATTTTTTTCACAACATGTGGTTTTTATGGGCCTTTTAGTGGATTTTGTATGATATATTAATGATTTTTGCACTTTTGGGCGTTACATAAGTTTATATTTTCACATTTAAAGATACAGCGCAACAAAATTGTATATACTATGCACTTCATGCTATTTACCCTTGTCTTATACACTTTCATACTTTTTACATTAGTGCTATGCACTTTCATACTGTTTACCCTAGTTTTATGCACTTTCACACTATTTACCTTAGTGCTAAGCTTTCTACTTTCATACTGTTTACCCTAGTCCTATACACTTTCATACTATTTACCCTAGTCTTCTGCATTTTCATACGATTTACCTTAGTATTATGCTATGTACTTTCATACTGTTTACCCTAGTCCTATAAACTTTCATACTATTTACCCTAGTCTTATGCACTTTCCGACTATTTACCTTAGTGCTAAGCTTTCTACTTTCATACTGTTTACCCTAGTCCGATACATTTTCATACTATTTACCCTAGTCTCATGCACTTTCATACGATTTACCTTAGTACTATGCTATGCGCTTTCATATTGTTTACCCTAGTCCTATAGCCTTTCATACTATTTACCCGAGTCTTATGCACAGTCATACTATTTACCTTACTACTATGCTATGCACTTTCATACTGTTTACCCTAGTCCTATACACTTTCATACTATTTACCTTAGCACTATGCTATGTACTTTCATACTATTTACCCTAGTCCTATACACTTTCATACTAATTACCCCAGTCTTATGCATGTTCATACTGTTTACCCTAGTCCTATGCACTTTCATACTGTTTACCCTCGTTCCATGCACTTTCATGCTGTTTACCCTAGTACTATGCTATGTTCTGTGTAACAATGAGCTGAACGTACCTGGGTTCAGTTTGTGGTGGGTTTGCCAAACTTTACTATAGGTCCAGTGCTGAATCTGAACAGCATGGCCCTTTTCTAGGCTAATAGGTAAGATATTGTCTATAAAGGGCATCGCGGACTGGGTACTGCCCTGGGAAACATGCACCAAGACAAAAATCATATTTAAAAATTGAATGCAGCCAGAGAGAAGGAGAAATGATTGCTTTTACAGCCTTTATGGGTGTAAAAGCAATCAGTGTAAAAAATAAATAAATCTTCATCACCCCCCACAAGTAGTACAGTGTCACCATGGTGACACTGTACTGCTAGGGTGACAGTATGTAAAAAAAAACAAAAAACAAATAATAATGTAGAAAAATATGGTTAAAAATTATAATTGTTGGTTATAAACTAATTTGGGTTATTTTTTTTTTACTAAAAAGATAACAGAATAAATTTTGGCCAAGATTTACGATGAAATATTATTTATTTGCAAAATTTTATACGAAAAACACTTTTTTTCAAAATGTTTTGACTTTTTCATATACATAGCAAAAAAAATAAAAATCCCAGTGGTGAATAAATACCACCAAAATAAATGAAATGATAAATGAAATAAATGAACTTTTGCACAATATTCTAATTTTTCGAGTTTCACCTGTAAGCCAAGTTAATTGTAAATGAAAAGAATCGATTTCACACCAAATATGCACTGGTAATGTATGTGGTTGCTAAGACTGCATTAAAGTTGCAATATTCTGAAACACCATATACAGCTTTAAGGCACCCCCGCAAGCATATGATCAACCTCTTCCAGTCCGCTGTCTATGTATCTTGCTGAATATCAGCCTGCATCGATGGCTTGTGCACGGCTCACAGAGCCTGGTGATCGGTGTGATGCACGGACACAGCAGATCACACTACCGCTCTGTTTAGACCATCACATGATGTTTTACCATGTGACTGCTGTGACCAATCACAGCAGTCACATAGTAAACATTGAAACTGAAAGTAAAGATCATTTCTCTCTGCTCTCAGTGTGAGAGCAGAGAGAAGCGATTCTGCAGTGTGTGAGTGTGCAGCAGCCTGTCAGGCTACTTGTTCACTCACAAATTGCAGTGCAAGCTACCCCAGCGTCCCAATTTAATGCCCCATGTGTCCCTAAACACTGCCTCACAATGTCCATAATAAATAATGCAGAGAGGCCCCTGTCACCTGTTCCAGTGCACACAAAACACCCCATACACCATACCAATTCCCTGATCACCGCCATATCCAAACCAAAACCCTGATCACTTCCATATGCCATACTAGCATCCTGATCACCTCCATACACCATACCAGCACCCTGATCACCGCCATAACCCTTACGAGTGCCATGATTACCGCCATACCCCATACCAGTGTCCTGATCACCGCCATACCCCATACCAGCATCGTGATCACTGCCATACCCCATACCAGCATCCTGATCACTGCCATACTTCATACCAGCATCCTGATCACCCCATATGCCATACTAGTGTCCTGATCACCACCACACCCCCATTCCAGCATTGTGATTACCGTCATACCCCATACCAGAATCCTGATCACCCCCATACCCCATATCAGCATTCTGATCACTACTATACCCCACACCAGTGTTTTGATCACCACCAGCATCCTGATCACTGCCATACTTCATACCAGCATCCTGATCACCCCATATGCCATACCAGTGTCCTGATCACGGCCACCACCCTATACCAGCATCATGATCACTGCCATACCCCATACTAGCATCCTGATCACCCCCTACCCCATAACAGTGTCCTGGCTATTGCCATACCAGTGTCCTGATAACCACCATACCTCATGTTAGTATCTTGATCACCACCATACCCCATACCAGTGTCCTGATCACTGCCATATGCCATTCCAGCATCTGACATTTTAGGATCTCAACTGATCAATTTTCAAATATATATCCCATAGTTTGTAGACTCTATAACTTGCACACAGACTAAATAATATAAACTTTGTTGAGTTATATTTACCCCAGAAATGTAGCAGAATACATTTTGGCCTAAATTTATAAGAACAATTATCTATTTGCAAAATTTTATAACTAAAACTAAGCAAAAAATGATTTTTTGTCAAAATGTTCTATATTTTGTCATTTATATAGCAAAAAATAAAAACCCAGTGGTGATCAAATACCACGAAAAGAAAGCTCTATCTGTCTTAAAAAAAAGGATAAAAAATTCATATGGTTACAGTGTTGCATGACTAAGTAATTGTCACTCAAAGTGTGATATTGCTGAAAGCTGAAAATTGGCCTGGACTAGAAGGGGGTGAAAGTGTCTGGACTTGGTTAAAAAGATGTGTGTATTTTTAACGTTGCCTATGAAGACTTATAAAAAAATGTATCCCACTATACAGTATTTAAAAAAAAGTTTGGCATTGATAGATGTTCTCTGTGACAATGCACAGCCTCCTATGCCAGTTACTACAGCACTTTACTTGCCAATTTGCACATTTGCCAATTAGCTCTAAAAATGGCCAGAATCAAAAACAAGATTTACCCTCCATAGACTTCAATAAGATTCACCTTTAAAGTTTAACCACTTGCCTACAGGGCACTTATACCCCCTTCCTGCCCAGGCCAGTTTTCAGCTTTCAGCGCTGTCACACTTTGAATGACAAATGCGCGGTCATGCAACACTGTACCCATAGGAAATTTTTGTATTTAATCACCTCTGGTTTTTTTTTATTTTAAATAAACCAAAAACAACTGAAAATTTTGAATAAAAAATGCTTTTTCTTAGTTATTGTTACAAAATTTTGTAAATAAGTGATTTTTCTCCTTCATTGATGTGTGCTAATGAAGCTGCAGTGATGGGCACTGATAGGTGGCACTGATGGGCACTGATGAGGAGGCACAAGTAGGTGGCACTGATGGGCATTGACAGGCATCACTGATGGGCACTGAAAGGCAGCACTCATATATGGCACTGATAAACGGCACTATTAGGTGGCACTGATAGGTGGCACTGACTGGCACTGTTATGCGGCACTGATAGGCAGCACATATGGGCACTGATAGGCAGCACTGATGCGCACTGATAGGTGACACTGACTGGCACTGATAGGTGGCACTGATTGGCAGCACTGATAGGTGGCTCTGACTGGCACTGATAGGTGACACTGAAAGACAGGTCAGATGGGCACTGATATTTGGCATTGATGTGCACTGGTAGGCACTGATATGTAGCATTGATGAGGCACTGATGGGCACTGGCAGATGGCATTGATGAGCACTGACAGCTGGCATTGATGGACACTGACAGGTGGCACTTCTGGGGCTACACTGATCATCAGGGTGCACTGTCCCCTCCGAGGAATGCTGATTACCGTCTCTCCTCTCCTCTCCTCTCGAGCTGTCAGCTTGTGAGGAGAGAAATGCCGAGAACCGGCATTTCCCTATTTACATGCAATCAGCTGTGATTGGACACAGCTGATCACATGACTGAGCCGACATCTTCGGCTCTTTCCGTTGATCGGTGATCCGCTGTGTCCGGGGGAGGAGCTGCGCATGCATGGTTACAGTAGGAGTACATCATATGACGTCTTCCCAGAACGAGAGAACCTTGCGCCCATCTTTACCTTATATGGCGGGCGGGAGGTGGTTAAGTATGCCAGATTTCGAACAAGATTCACTGAGCCTTTGGTAAATTGAAACCGGGCAGATTTATCTATCACTTGATGACACCTGACTCTCCCACTATCCATCCTCACACCTCTGTGGAAGCACATGAATATGAAGGGTTACTTTTAATGGTATGAAATGCTGTAAGTAATTGGTGCTAGGAGAGATTTAATAACACATGTTCTAAAAACACTTCTGATATTTTTAACTTCTGATCATTTATTTTATAAAATGTTTCTGATGTGATATGTCATTCCAGAGATGTTTATTTGTGTCCTCTATTTGCCACATGTGTAGATCAAATATATTTAGAAAGTAGAATAACACAGTGAAATTAGTAAGGAACATAGAAAATATGTAGCCTGCTGACAAAGAAGCACAAACTTCTGCACGTCTATTACGTGCATCTCCTGTCATTTTATTCCAACCATAAGATATACAGCACATTTACTTAAACGTCCTTGTACATGTCGGTTAGCAATAATGAAATCTTTAGAAAGCTTCACAGCTACTCTCAAACATATACTTTCAAAGACACATGCTCTTAGAGAAGTAGCTGAAACCACCAGGCGGAGCATTAGGTATAAAAAGCAGACAGTAAATAAGACTGCTTCAAGCAGTAGAACTTACTGTAATTGTATACTGCAACAGAAACATAATGCAGGACTGGCAGAGTACTATAAAAAATAGTCAAATTTAAACTATTTTCATGCACAAAGAATTTGGAAATGTTTTACATTGTCAGAGGAACAAATGTGCACAGAAGAAAAGTATTTTCAAAAGTCTGCAAAACTCTAACATTTTTTTTCGTCAAATTGTGCAAAATGCTATTTAGGAATAGAATGTCTTTAGGCAGATTAAAAATAAAATGCATTTTAGAATAGAAAAGAAATATTCAGCAACCAGATTGTCTAAACATGCAAAATCACTACCATTGCTAAAAGCTACTTTGCTTAAAGTCATTACTTCTCAAATCTTTGAAGGCTTAATATACTAAATAAGTCAAACTAGTAGTCTTTTCTACGTTCACTCCAGTGTTAAAAAGACCCTGTCGCCAGACCATTCATTTCATTAAAAAATGTTCCATAAGATTAGTGGGAGAGTTCAATAAATCCCTTCCAGCACTTTTCTGGTACTATGGCCCTTTAACTACTTGCTGACTGCTAAAAGATGGCTACAGCTCGGCTCTCCAGTTCTGGGCACGTTCTGTGACTGCTGTGTCCTTTGGGCACAGCTTATCCCAGATCATGGTAAAAGGCCAATCACAGCAGCTCTTCACCATGTGATCAGCTGTATCCAATCACAGTTGGTCACATGTAAACAGATTTGCCGATTATCGACATTTTCCTTGCCTCATGCTGTCTCTGTGTGTGGAAAGGAGAGCCAATAACCAGCCAGTCTGACAGTACATTGTATACACTAATAGTCAGGGCACTGATCATCAGCGCCTTGGTATGATTGCAGCCCATCAGTGCCAATTGTGACGATTGTGGCGTCAGACCCCAGCCCTTCTCACCAAACTTGTGACCGAAGGACTAGCCAATCTAAAACCGCACTGTCACATGCATAACAATGCCACGCCCAGCTGCACCCTGCACAAAGATTTTCCAGGTAATGGACCACAATCTGTGGGCCTGCAGCCTGAGAGCGATTGTTACTGGGTAAGGTTAATTACGCAATTAACTCTTCACACTGCCACCACCTCCTTTTTGTACAGAGAAAGAGGAAACCCGGCAATATTAGCAATAGCACTATGCTGTTTGAATAATCATCCATATACCACTGTCAGGGATATATAGAGGTTTAAACACACACAGTAGCACTCTTCAGAGGCAGGGATTCTTAGTTTGCATTAAAGAGCTTTAGAATCAGTTCAACACTTTCAGAAAGTAAGATTTATTACTAAAAGGTCAAAAGGGTGCAATAAAAATATTTACAGAAAAAGATGTAGCCAATATATAAATATAAATATACAGAGCGCAATAACACAGCAAAGAGATAACAGAAAGACGTTTAGAGAGATAAAGTACTTGCCAAAAGTCCTGGGTTAAGCAGCTTTCAAGTTTTCTGAGCAAGAGGGCCTTATCTCCCAAAGTTAGTTCCGATGTTAAAAGGGAGCTTCTTCAACTTCAACTCAACTCGGCTTAGCTTAGCTTTTCTAGGAACTCAGCAGGGTGTCTCCCTGAAGCAGAGAACCAATCGCCTCATTTGGGCTGGTGTTGCAGGCGGAGACCAAAGCTAGAACCAAAATCCCTCGCAAGTTGATACAAGGGCAATAACTTCCCCTGGATACATGTAACATTCTATCCATGACTAGATTAATCTGCAGAATTACCTGCCGAACGTCTAGATATGAAATATGACATACCTGCTGAGACGGTTAAGGAGATATAATTTTCTGCTCTCCTGTAGATGTCAGCTAGGGGGTATAATATATCAGACGACTTGTATTCAAGTGACCGGTCTGAATATATGCCTGGTTTTTATGTAAGTCTTTCATATTCCAAGATGTGAAATCATAGGTGAAAATGTATTTTGAATGTGATGTCTGTTTTACGGTTTATCTGGAATGTCTTTGAAGCTCAGTGAAGGGCTGGGTTTATGGCTTTATGATCCTTTTCCAGCAAGAGTCTCGCAGACATACGGGAGGGCCAGGCTAATTGGGGTTTAGGACCATGAGCTCTCCCGCTGGGCCTTGATGCCTTTTTGAACTCAGCATCCAGGGACCACGTGCCACTCAACAGAGAGGGAGGGGGGGATTTGTCTAGGAGAGAGAGAGAGATACAAGATGGAGGTTTCTTAGCAAGATGGAGGACCGCGTCCATCTTTGTATGCACAATTGCTACACCAATCAGTGCCCATCAGTGCAATTATCAGTGCACATCAGTGCTCCCTATCAGTGCCCATCAGTGCCACCTCCTCAGTGCCCATCACTGTAGCTTTTCAGTGTCCATCAGTGCTGCCTCATATGTACCCATCAGTGCAGCCCCAGTGCCCATCAGTGCAGCCTCATAAGTGCCCATTAGTGCAGCCTTATCAGTGCAGCTTTATTGGTACCCATCAATGCAGCCTCATCAGTGTACATCAGTGAAGAAGGAAAATTACTTTTTTGCCAAATTTTTTAACAGAAACGTAGAAAATCTTTTTTCAAAATGTTTTCATTTGTTTAGCAAATATTAAAAAACACCTCTATCTATCAGGGCACCAGGTAAGGGTCTTCCTTTTCCCCTATCTTTTTTTATCATAGCTCTTGAACCTCTAGCTATTGCACTCAGGATGGACCCCAATATCTCTGGCATTCAATATGCGGGTGTTCATTATAAAATGAATTTGTTTGTAGATGACTCACTCCTTACTATAACCAAGCCTTTAATCAGCTTGCCCAACTGGCAGCACCTTCTCTCTTGCTAGTATGACCTCTCTAGCCTCTGGGATAATCCACACAAAACAACGGCACTCAATATTTCCCTACCTCTCTCGTCTGTGCCACATCTTCAAATGTATTTTCCCTATTATTGAGCTACTTCTTCTCTTCAAACTGACTTCCTCTTACTCTACTCTTTATCCACTCCTCTGGACTATCACCTCCCTCATGCAGTTGTGGCAATTCTCCTCCTCATCGTGGATAGATCACATCCACGTGGTTAAAATAACCATTCTTCCTAAAAATGTATATTATTTCAGAATTGTGCCCATTCGTGCACCTTCCTTGTACCTACACTTACTACAAAACAGAATCCTTTCCTTCATCTTGGCCTTTAAGCACCCTGGAGTCTCTCACTCTACTTATACATCCAAAGACTAAGGGGAGGTTTGAGGGTTCTTAATGTGGTGAAGTATTACACAGTGGCAGAAATCTCCCAACTTGCTCTGCTTCATGCCACTACAAATATCCCCCTTTTGATACTTCTGGAACTTCCCAACTGTGCGCTAACTCCTATGGTGTACCTGCTGTAGCTTCCCTACAGGCTGCACACCCCCTCCCTTAGTCCCTTAATGCTTCATAGCTTGAATGTTTGGGACTCGGTCTGCTAACATCATGTGCCCTTTTTTGCCTATCCTTCCACTGTTTAACAACCCACACTTCAACCAGGTCTGTCACTTTCTCTCATCCCGTACCTTTCCTTCCTTGTCCTCCATCTGTGCAACCCATGGAGCACCGTGGGCAAAATTTTTCCGATATGCTCAACTCCGCCATTGGGTGACTTCTCTGAGATGAAATCCTACTTTTCCCTTCCAATCTATGGCCTTTGAACATTTGTATTGTATTGTAAATACTGCTTAGTGTGCAATTTTTGTATATTTTGTAGCTCTATCAATAAATGTATATTGCAGATGGAATTACCTCTTTTATGTAAGAACTCTCAGACCTAGCTGTGTATATCTAAATACTCCTACAGGTATTAAGGTGTATTCACAAAAACACATAACCTAGGTAACATGCTTCAGAGGCTGTGGTCAGCGAGGTCATGTGGTCCATATTTGGTGGTCCTGTCCATGTCTCACTGGGTTCTGGTCCAGGGTTTTTGGAATTCTGTACCCCATATTCTATATCCCTGTTCATAAAGATGCCAAATTAGCTTTACTACATTGTCTGATCGAGGGTTTATTTTCCTATCAGCAAAAGCTTATTACTTACCTGTTTATTGCCACCAAAAGCTCTATAGCCAAGGCCTGGAACCATCAGTACCATTTCATGCAGTGAAGACCAACCTGACCACCCTGATGTTGAATCAAAAAATGTCCAGTATTTTACATGAATCTCATGCTAAATTTTTGAAAGCTTGGAACCATTGGTGGTCGTAAGTCCTTCCCACCTTGCCTGAATGGCTCATAATGTTTGATTCTGTTCTCATCTATTAAGACACCAGGCATTAAGGCTTAAGTTATTTAGGCAGACTTACGGCTCTCATCATATGGCTGTAATGTGTATATTTTATATTTCATATTGTTTAGTTGCATTTGGCATAGCACACGTCTTCATGGTTTGATCTCTGTTCTCTACCCCCTGTGTGGGGGAACATTTGTATTGTTATTCTGCATGCAACAATAAAAATTATTGTACCAGAAAGGTATGCTGTGTGAATGGGAACACATACAAAACATAAAGTGGGTTTTTTTTCAATTTGACTGCAAAAGTGGAAATACACTAATACACTTTATTGTAAACCAGCTGTTAGGCCAACCCATGTGCAAAGCAGTTTTATCATGCATTTGCATGAAATATACTCCAGGAACCAACCCCACTACCCCCCCCCCCCCCTACAAACACACACATACACAGACACTGAAATATGTAGACCTGTTTTATGTCAAGATTATATATTAATAATGAATTAATAATTATAAATAATTATTATTTTTAAAGAATCAGGTGGTTAACATCATTAGACACCATAGAAAGATTATTGTTTGCAGACCAACCCTGTCTGGGAGACACACAGTGTGACAAAAGGATGAGCAAGGTGCAACCATGATATATATATTTATATATCTGGAAACTATATAGTAGCTTTTTCAGTTACCTGTTGCAAAATAAAGCAATGAGTTGCTTAGTTTTCCTCCTCCAGTACTCATCTTTCCTCACTCCCCATTGATCCATTCAGTCCCGGGAGCAAAAACAGACTAAGTGCTTTGTGCAAGAAGGAGCCAATGATTTACTCCCCTCTCATATGACTTTGCTGGTGCTTGGTGCTTGGTTCAGTAGTGTAATATAGAGTGGTTAGACAATCTTCACCCTGTATATGTTCAAACTAGAGCTACTCAAAGCTTAGACAAGGGTTTCTTTTCTCATTCCTACTGGTGGGGTAGCAAAGCAAAGGTGAGTATGTGCTGCTGGGGTAGGGGGCTATAAGCTAACCAATTCCTTTGTCCTGCAAGCACAGTTTTAAGCAAATTTACAACAAAATGTTAACTCATCATAGCCAAAAAAAAAAAAATATCCTATTTGTTGAAAATTGTTTTCCTGTAAAGCTAAAATAAATATATTTTAGTATTTCATTATGTATCTAGTTTATTCCTATGAGACATTACCTTCACCTAAGCTATGATATGTATGAAAACTGATTTGCCTATGACAATATTACACTCAAGAAAGTTTCCCAAGGGCTCTTTGCTGCCTTGTGGCAGCAGGTAGATTTATCTGATGCAGATTTATGTGACAAAAAGATATCCATATCTCACATTTCTAATATGCTTGCAGTTGACAGGACATATAGAAAGACAGGGCCTTGAGCCGCATGATTAACAATGAGATGTTAACTAAGAGGAGAAAAAAGAAGCTCACGGCAAAGGAAATTCAATTCCAGATTTGAGAAAATTTCATGAGAAAAAGCTAAAGGCCCATAAAATTGTGTCATCTGAGTAAAGCAGAGCTGCAAATCTACCTTTCTGATTTGCACAACAAAACCTGTGTGGAGGCCCAGGGGATAGCATTGTTCAGAAGCGAATAGATTAATTTAAAAATTGAACTGAGAGCAAACATGTACTTTAAATACATGAGCTAAAACAGGAAAATCACTGTTTTTCACAAAATTTTTTCCATAAACATTCTTGTGACTTTTTACTTATTTGGTTACTTAAAGAAATCCCTAAATATTCCCTAAGATGTTTAGGCTATCTGTTTATTTATACAATATATACAATTTCTGACGGCTTGCACTCATAAAATTTTAGACTCCCAGGATCACAGTTATAAAGTAACAAAATGGCTTTACTACAGTTATATTGGTTCCTAAATATGTATAAAGTACAACAATATGCATTACAATGTGTCTGTTGTGCTCCACTTGATTCAGGACCATAAAGCAAGCAGATTACTATTCAAATTAAGGACCAAGCGGGAAAAAGCAGGGAGGAGAATCCTCCCTGTCAAGGTCATGTGACCAGCCTCTCCACCATTTACATTACTAATTACAAGTTCGTTTTGCAGCATTAAGTACTGCAGGCTTCATATTGCAGCCTGCTTTTTTGAATAGTACAAAAAATGCAGTTCATGGGGACTCTTTATAGAAACCTAAAAATATATGCACTGTTAAAGGTCACCAAGGATAGGAAACTAGCAACAATTAAGGGTGTAACTTGATATTACAGGGTCCCATAGCAAAAACTTTTAAGTAGCCCCCTCACCACACTGAAAAGAAAAAAAATACCTTTGAACAACACTCAAATTACTACAGTCATGTGGCACGGCACCCTGAGTTAAAATAAATATTTTTTTTCTATCATGACAAATTTTGTTTTACTGGCCCCATAGAGACTAGTGCCCAGTTAAATAAAAGGACAACTGGAGAAAGAATGCCCCCTTATGTTGGTGGTTATTAGTAGGAAAGAATGTCCCCTTACATTGATGGTCAGTAGGTGGAAGAAAGTCCCCTTATATTAGTGATCTTTTGGTAAAATGTTCCCACTTACATTGCTGGTAAGTAAGAGGTGGGTCAGGGGGCAAAAAGATAGTCCACCTATATTGTAGCCAGTAGAAGTAAAAATGCATAAGAGACATTTTTCTTTCCATTGATCATCAAGATAAGATGACATTCTTCCTGCCACTTGCCACCAATGTGAGGGGACATTCTTCAGCCCACTAGCCACTAAGGAGGTAAATGGGAATATAATGTCCCTTATGTACCGGTAGTCTAGGGAACTTAGAATTAAGTCTCCCACTGGTAATAATGGGAGCTAGGTTGCATTATTGTTAGTGAGAATACCACTGATACTCCTTGCACTGGTGTCAGTTGGACAAAGAAAGAGTGTTCTCTGCAGAGCCACAATCAGTATCACTAGCACACAAATGATTAGGCTGATTTCTCTGTTGCCAATGACAAATCACCAGCAGCATGATCACTGTGTAGAGGAGATTAAATACTCACCTGGCTCCCTACATCACTACCTCACTGCCAGGATTAGCAACAAGTGACATGATGCATCATTTCAGTCTGTGACAAGGCATTAGGAAGCAATGTTTGGAGCCAGGTAAGTATTTCCTCTGATCTGCATAGTGATCCTTCTTATGCCAAGCTGTCACCAGTGACTGAATCACTGTTGTGACATGATCTGAGCACACACACACTAAACACATGCAAACAAACATATTACTGTAAATGCACATATTAAACACACAAGTGTTGTACTGCTTTGTGGAAGCTTTATAAGGCTGTTCCTGATATCTCTTGTCATCTACTATCCTCTCAAGACATTATTATATGAAACACATTAGGGCAAAGCCTTGGCAGTGACATCATCACACATAGCCATTAAATCGGCCGGCGTGTGAGCCTGTGTACGTGATGTTTTAATGCTGTTTGTCCTAGGCAAATCAGTGATATCACTTGCAAGCGACTGTCAGCGTTGCACGCGCGGAAAAGGTAGGTGTCGGCTCTTGGTGCCCTATTTGTATTGGTACTTGGCCCTATTGAATTTGTTGGAGGCCTTTTGATATTTTGTTACTTTTTTTAGTATGCTATGTTAAAATACAGAGTATTGCCTTGAAAGGGATTTCCTTTGCATTTATCTATAGCTATCAGTTTTATGAGGTAGTTCACATGGGTCTTGCCACATACTTCCACACATGTCTTTTTTGCTTTTTATTTTTAGGCTTCTATCCATGCTGCTTGGCTTTTCAATGGATCTAGCTGTGGAAGATAATATATACCACCTACGCCACATCTCTCTTGTGGCTTGGACTATATAAGGTCAATTATCTCTAACTCCTTTTTGGATTCATGTAAGGTTAGTACATAGGCTTTCCTCCCCATGTTGTCCCCTTCTTTACTTTTTAACATATGGGTTTATTTTGGCATACTTTATTTTCAGTTATAAAGGCAGAATGTATAGGCTGCGTGCCCGCATCTTTGCCCCCTGTGTCCGCCTTGGAGGAAGTATGTTGGTGCCCCTGTGTGGCCCCTCACCAGTATGAGTCCACATTGGTAAGCAATTGGCCACAAATCCAGTGTATTATAATAATTACAGTGTTCAGAACATTATACTTGCATGTTGACTATTATGGTTTTGTTTCAGAATAATTTTGATCTTTCCTCTTGAAGAAGCGGACAATATCTACGAAAGATACGCAAGTACCACCCCCATATTTTTTGCCATCTTAGGGGTATGAAATAAAAGGATCTATGACTCATGTACTTCACTGTATCATGCTGTCAATGTATGTGGTTTTAATATATGAATTCATGTATATGTGAAAGAGATTTTTATTTTTTTTAATCAATAAATATATTATTCTTATATTATTGTCTTGTATATATTATTATCATGTGTACCAAGATAGTGCATTTATTCTAGTTTGGGGTTATCCCCTCTCAATCTTTATTTAAAAGTATCAGAATATCAAAAGCTTGTGCTAAAAAGATATTCATTCAAATACCCAGTCAAAGTTCAATCTAAACTTGTGTTTGGACCATTCCTACTTGCAAGAGAAGAAAGGTTTAATATGGCATTTATTATGGTTAATGTTTTGGGGAGTGGAATCTGCCTTTCTTAAGAGAAAGACATGCCAGAACATTGACCAAATTCAAGTTCTTTTGCAGGTAATAAATCTATTATATATTTATGTTTGCTAGGATAAGTTGCAATGAGACAACATGTAGACTGCTATTTCTTACCTCTCTGTCACAAAATGCAAATTCCAACTTTCCTCTGACTCTCTGATCTGTATGCCTGTTATGATCCAGCAACAAGTACTACAGCAAAAGCTGTCAAGGTATCTAGCATTTTCAGTAGGTCAAGTATGGCAGACTAAAACTTTCAGTACAGGTAAGAACATATACTTCTTGACATACCCATATTAGTTCATATTTCCTCTCCCTGACACTTTGAAAAGACATTATTCAATGTATGACAACATAATCCAGGAATAGAATTTGCATTTATCATATGAATAAGAGATTAATGAACACAGAGCATTATCTTAAATTTGCAGCTAATATCCTACCTGATGAAATATCAATGCGGTTTTTCTTGGACTTAGTCATATTGATATGGACGTTGACTTTACCATCTGTTAAGTCTATTTCCACACTTCCATGCTCATCAACAAATGTGTTAAAGAGAAGAAGTCCATTTAAATTCCAGGTGCGAAAGTGAAAATTCACAGAAAAAACATCCTCAGCTTCCCGTCCAGGAACTTCCAGGTAACTGGTCGCATTGAAGAAGACAGGAACCGCATGTGATTCAATACAGGTAAAACTTAAATTATCCTGAAATGAAAGGAGAAGAGATTACATGGTGCTAATAATTTAAAGATTTGGTTATCAACAGGACAAAAAGGGTTTAAAGATGATGAAGTAGAATCAGGTGAATAAACACACCTTTTGAGCTACAAAAAATGTACATCAACAATCAATTTTAAAAGAGCTTGCATATTTGTCCAACTATTTTCTGATATCCTTTCTTAGCTCCATGTAATCAGTTGGACTGGGACAGCCAGAACTATGGGCCAGATAAACTCTATTGCTTTGCATAATGCTGTCTGTTTAACATTGTGAGCATGTTTACAAGATGGAAGGGTACAGGGATGACAGTTTCACCATACTATTGCCACTGCATTGTCCAATAAGCAGGTGGACTTGGGAGCAGAATCTGAGCAGCCACCTTTTTCCTATAGCACCCATGTGGAGTATAATAAACAAACTCTAATATTATGTTTTTTTTTACTTGGAACTGTGCTTTAATATAAATAATAAAGTTGTGGGAGAATGTTAATTTGTACTTACAGGTATATTCCACACTATCTATAAATGTATCTAACATTGTCTCTTGAATATTAAAGCAAAGCTACGCATTTTCCAAGTTTGACCAGTATAGCATAAGGCACATATGAAAATTCTTTATAACGCATGGATTTTTTTCTCTCTTGCTTTCTATGGAATAATCCACAGACCCCCCCCCCCAAATATCCACAGACAGACAGCCATATAAATACTGATTGTCTTGTATGGAACAGCATTCTACTGCAGGAAGAATCATTATACTGTCTGGGAGATGAAATCCAGACGTATTCACATTTAAAGCAAATGTAAAGGTTCCATGGGGAGGACCATGAGAGCTTGGCAGATGACATTAAAGCAGATCTACCACCTTTGTTAGTAGGCTGTGATCCCCTGAAGACATGTACTGCCACAAAACCAGTCAGGCAGAGCTTACCTATGATGTCATTGAGCAACATGGCGCCATGTTTTTGATGTAATTCCTGTCTATGTCTCCCTTTGGGAGTATAATTGCTGATTAAAAATCTATGCAATCTGTGATACTGGGCCATGGAGTTTTTTATGTGGGTTTTTTTTTAACTATACCATCATGGTGATTTGTTGGTAGTCCACTGGAGTTTTTGCAACGTTGCAGGAGCCATTATATCAGACCAGGTAGTGGCTACTAGAGGTAGATCCTTGATGTGAGATTGCCCCCAGGTTTTTGCCATTTGCCTATTGGATCTCTTCATGCTTTATTAACCTCCTATAACGTAGATCATTCCGGTAAGGAGTAACTCTATAGGTGGTGGGATACCATCACAGAATTTGTTGAACAAGCTGGTGACTTTTGGACTGCTTATTTCCATTGTTAAGTCTATTTTTTATTTTGTTGTGTATGAATTGCACATTGCATTTTAAGCATTATTTTGAACAATTATTTATTGCGCTATATGAGCACATTATTGCCTATGACTTTTGGTAATGAATTAGGCAAATATTGTATGCATCTTTGCACTTAACCTCCTTGGCGGTATGATTCCTTCCGATTTTTTGTGCTGAAAGCGGTACCATTTTTTTGCATGGAAATAGTTTTTTATTGTAGGCTGTAATTTTTAGGAAAATTTCCCCACAAATCATTATCACTCAATTCTGTAAGTGGTTCTGATTTACTATCGCTGTTCTCTAGCCGGTCTAAAACCGCTTTTGACGTAAAGGGACGTTTTTTGGACGCCATGGACTTTTCTAAGTTTCCAGGCAGAAAGAACAGACAAAATGCAGGCAGGGCACAGGACAAAGCACTAGGGACAATATGTATGTGAAATGGGATGAAACAGCAATGTTTTACTATTTAAAATTGAAAAAAAAAAAAAATGACATTTTTTAAATTTTTTAAATTTGCTGCCGCCACCTGCGCCCGTACGTCCCGTCGTCACGGGGACCGGAACACAGAAGCCGGATGCCGGCATCGGCCGGAGGAGATGGCCGGGGACGCTGCAGGGGACACATCGTGGGAAAGAAGGACAAGGTAAGGGACAAGGGAAAGAAGGACAAGGTGCTGCAGGGACCCCCAGAGCAGCGCCGCATGGTAAGCCCGAGTGTAGCTCGGGGTTACCGCTTGTGGTATAGAAATTCTACCCCGAGCTACACTCGGGAAAACCGCTAAGGAGGTTAAAGAGACAGTGTACTGTTTGCACTATCTCAACTTAGAAGTTGCACCCAATTCATTAATTAATCATATATTGATTTAGTGATGTATTTTTTTCTGACAAATTCTTTTAATTGAGTTGTTTTTGTGTTTTTATGAATTCTACTATTAAACTTTGTATAGGAAACATCCTTGTTTTTTAACCATACCATGTGGTTGTATTCTATGAGTACCTATAAAGTTTGACTCAAATTAAATGTTCCATATGATATATTTTGGATGTGGTGCTCTCATGAGTGCTGTCCAACTACCCTTTGTGTCTAAATTTTAGAGTTGTCATGGAAGCAAGAGGTGGGATTAAAGTGAAACTCAAAAACAAACATTTCATATTCTACAATTTGCCAATCCTTAGATGCCACGGCTGCAAGAGTTTTCTATTTTTTTTTTTTCTTTCATTATTTTTACCTAGTGATCTTGACATTAACACACTTCTTGTCTTAGGATGACTCCCCTATCCATGGAGGAGTAATGGAGACACCCTTGGACAGAAACACTGTCTGAAGAGGGTTGTGTTAGATGGACTAGTAGCATTAGATGACTTTTACATAAGTTACAAACAAATTAAAGTCTAATACCATAAAATTTAAGTAGTTACAGAAACAGTTTTGTTCATTTTGGGATAAAAGATTTAACGATATAAATAAATATATCATTAAATAAAAGCTGACTATTGTATGTAACCTTGTCAGTGTTAAATGGTTTGTCTCAAACTTCAAATTTTGCTGCACAGCTTGGCCTGTTATTGGAAGTTGAAAAATAATAGTCAAGATCAGCAGGTAAAAAAAATACAAAAGTTACAGGGCAAACTCAGAAAAAAACAAAGACAACTTTGTAAATGCTAGTGATAGTCTGTATTTTATATATTATTTTTAGGTTTTGCCTTTAGTACCACTTTAAATCTTCCAATGGGCACAAATGTTTCAATGGCAACTGTCTAAGATGGGAATTATCTCCTCTCAATTCCTGTTGCAACTTCATAAAAAGAAGTGAAGGAAAATGTCACCAGCAGGCAACACACAACAAAAATAACTCAGAAAATGTTTTAAATATACATATACTTTAAATATAGCTATGAAGAATTGCAATTTATTTTAAATTAATTTCTTTATCATATTATACAGTAATAATACTACCTCATTTTTTTATAATAATTACTGGACACAAAATATGTTTACGGTCTTAGCTGGAATTACATACTTTCTATAAACATTATTCAGTATATCCCATTTTCCCTTTACCTTTTTTTAAAAATTTTTTATTATTAAACAGCACTGTAGGAAAGCAGCCTTGCAGTTTCCAGGCCATACTTAAAGATCACTTTGTTGTACTAAAAAATCTTGCTGAATAAACACTATTATGCTGTATGCATTCAGGGCAAGGACATTAACGTCCCAACTCACCACATTGTATGAGCTCATCTTCCTTCTCCTGGCAAGGTCAGTGATGTTAAGTGCATTGTATTTAATGCTTTCCATACAACCCTTGAAATTTTTTACACCATTGGAACTTGGCTTTCCACTGGAAGGCATACCTCCGAAGGTTAACTGTTACAAAAGATCAAGAATGATAAGTAATGTTCAGATTTTTTCCACATTAAAGTAACTTCTTTGGTTGTTTTGTATTGTTATACATTTTAATGTAAATAAATTGTAGTAGCAGTCTTTAAACTGATTTATGGAGTTACTAAACACAGAAAAGCTTTTACACACAGTAACCAATCAGATTTAGCATTTCAGTTCCCTAGAGTGGACTTAGAGAATGAAATAGGAAACCTAATTAAATACTATGGACAAGAGTTGAATAATTGTTGCTGTAAATTCAAGCATTAGCTAAAAAAATATATATATTTTCCAAAGGCACAAAAATATTCATTAAACAGTTGCAGGCATCATAACATCAATTATAGCATTGCTATATTTTAACATTTTTGGTAAAAATAATTATCCTCATTCAATACCCATAGTCCATAAAGTTTATTAAACATGTGACTGTTTTATTAAAGAAACGGCGTACAATGTCTTTGACAATATGCACAATCATAACAGTCTGGCTATACAAAAGGTTTTCTTAATCTAAGGCCTTGTTTATATTTGCAGCCGTGATTACTGCACTTTTGAAGAGCGATCTACGGAGGCATTTGGCAAGTAGCTTAGAGGCAATTTGGACAAGATATGGTTAAATTAAAGCCCACCCCACCGCACTGCTCCGCAGCTGTGTATAATACACTAGGTTACAACGAAGTTCCAGCGCAGCTTCATTCACTTGAATAAGTCATGTATGGCAGCAGTACTCTTAGTGTTCATATTGGGGAACATATAGCCAACATTAGGAAGGGGTTTCCTTCTCACACCTTGTCTAAACATTTTGATCTATATCATGGTAAGGATCCATCTACCCTTAAAATCATAGGTATAGAAAAATACACTCCCCATTGGAGGGGAAGTAATATGAAAAGACATATTTCTCATAGAGAAACACGCTGGATTTTTTACCTCAAAGTTATTTGTATCATTTATTTTTTTTTATATATTTTTAATATTAATACTTTGTATCATTTAATTATATTTAATGTTTTTAGTACATTTCTTATGTACACTGTATACATGTATTTATGTTTTTGTGGTAACACAGTTTCAGTTTATTATTATTTTTATGTTCAGTGAATTTATTTTACACATTTGTAGCGTCCTGGTGTATCAATAAGATGGTGATAGCAGCCATTCTGATTCACATCAGGTGTTTTCGCTAGCATGCTAAATTGTTCCAGAGCTCCTCTTTCCTATAAATATAGTGGCGGCTGACATTGCACGACTGTTCTCCAATCCCAGAGGATGACATTTTTGGAGAAACGCGCGTCGGGAGCACAGAGGTGAGCACAGAGAAACACACATGTGAAGGAACAGCAAGGAGGGGGAGCACTCTAATTTGCAGACCTGCTCCTGGATACACCGGAGGGACCCAGACCAGATCCTTTAACGTCCAACACCAGGGGGACCCCTAAGTGGAGAGGATCATCAGCCTCATACACAGCTGAGGGAGGGCCACCCAGTATCGGATGACATCTGGATCATTTATACACAAAGGCGCATATTTTATGCGGGTCTGGTGAGTGCGCATTGCTTTATCACTTTCGTGCACGGATACCAGAACCAAGTCACCTGAATACCTAAGTCACCTGCATACTTGAGCACCTAATCTCTGTCACCTAATTGAGGAGGACTTTTTATTGATCGAACTGATTGAATACATGTCATTATCTATATATGTTTAGCGCTGCACTTTATTTTATGTTTAATTTTAAATGTTTACACTGTCTTTATGCACCTTATCTATGTAAGTGCAATACATTAATACATTTTTTGCTGGTTTATCGGGATTGCACTTTGAAGTTTTCTTCTGTTTTACACCTTTCTTTGCATGATGTGGAGAGCTGTCTGATGTGATGGATTAATTCACGTGAACCTGCAGTCATCCATTTATCTTCCATTTATCTCCTTGATATGGCTAACTAGGGTATCAGTGTGGATCTGAACACCATCTGCTCGTTTGATCTCTTGATTTGAGATCAAAGTGTCTGGTAAGAGGCTGATTTTTTTCTTTTTTGTCAAGCCTTTGTGGACTCCTATGCACTTTCCGTTGGAGGATTTCTTTAGCACACAGAACTTTTTTTATTGTTTTATATCACACCTCGACTACTGTAACTCCCTCCTCACCGGCTTACCCCACCGCAGGCTATCCCCGCTTCAGTCTATCCTGCATACTGCGGCCAGACTCATCCACCTTACTAACCGCTCCGTATCCGACACCCCTCTCTGCCATTCCCTCCACTGGCTTCCGATTGCCCAATGGATAAAATTCAAAATGCTAACATTGACTTATAAAGCTGTTCATAATACTGCCCCAAACTACATCACCGTTCTGGTATCCAAATACCACCCAAAACGTACTCTCCGCTCCTCACGAGACCTCCTACTCTCTTGTTCCCTGGTCTCCTCCTCCCATACCCATCTCCAGGACTTCTGCAGGGCCCCCATTCTCTGGAACTCCCTACCCCAATCCATCAGACTGTCACCTACTCGCCTCATCTTTAGGCGCACTCTGAAAACCTATCTCTTCAGGGAAGCCTACCCTGCCCTCAGCTAATTACTGAACTCCTCCACTCTTCCTACCACTCCATCCCCCACAGCTATTTCCTCCTGTACCACTATCCCCTCCCTCCTAGATTGTAAGCTCCAAGGAGCAGGGCCCTCGTGTATTGAAACGTATTGTTACTGTACTATCTTGTGTACTGTCTCCCTTTATAATGTACAGCGCTGAGCAAACTGTTGGCTCTATATAAATACTGTATAATAATAATAATAATTGGATTTTTGGACTTTAATATATGAATGTGGACTTATATCATTTCAATTAATTTATGCACATTTTTTATGTAGCGGCATTTATTTGATTTATTATTGTTTATGATTTTTTACTGTACAGCACACTCATTTTTTATATGGCAGCAGTACTGCCACTAAATGTGACCTGTGGTTCAATTTTACCAAGCCACACCATGACTATGGCAGCATGTATTAATATGGCTTCTAGGTGGTTGTGGGGGGGGGTGTGCAAAAAAATTATGTATTCATTTTTTATTTGTTCATTTATTTATTTTGCAAACATATTTTATTGAAAATATATGTTGCATACGCTACAAAGATATGTCAATTGTACAGTGTAGGGTCCTATTTACAGAACCAGGTTCAGAACACAAAACAAGAGAAAAAACCATGATACATACAAGGAAATGTACAGCTGTAGGCTGACGTTGTAAAAAAGCCAAAGAAACATTGGGTATCAGATGACAAATTGCAGTCGTTAAACACAGGAGTGCACCCTCAGAGTAAAGTCACATGGAATAGAAGAGGGGGGAGGATAATATTGTCCGAGGGGCAAAAACAGAAGGAGAAGTAGAGAAGGCTGGAAGGGGAAGGGCATGTTTTATATTGAAGGGGAGAGAGTAAATATGAGACTCTATGGCCAATGAATTCCTCCTATTTTAAGCTCATTCCAGGAGTTGAGCTTAGCCAGTCCAGGGGGAAGGTCAGTTGAACATAGAGAAGAGAGAAGAAAAATGTGTGGGAGAGGGTTGAGAGAAGAGGAGGGTCGGAGGGAAAAACAGTAAAAGAGGGTGAGGGAAGATGAAGAGGAGCTCTAGAGGCCAGGAGGTACCACTGTCAGGAATCCTACTGGGGTTGAGAGTTTGGGAGAGGTTCTGGAGAAGTCCTGGGGGGACCATAGCAGGAGGTGACAAGGGAGATAGAGAGCAAGATGTCTTGGGAGAAGCGGACAATTTGGACTATATCTGTAGATTTATTTGGTGATGTACTGTAGCTAGGGGCAATGTTGTGGATGGCTTTGTATGTTGTGGTTAGTATTTTGAATTTTATATGTTGGGCTTTTGGAAGCCAGTGAAAGGAATGGCAGCGAGGAGTAGCAGTCGCTGATCAGTTGGTAAGGTGTATAAGTCTAGCAGCAGCATTCATAATAGACTGAAGGGGGGGGGGGCTAACCTGTGTAAAGGTAGGCCAGTGAGGAGGGAGTTGTAGTAATCAAGGTGGTATATAACCAAGGCTTGGATAAGTTTTTTTGTGGTGTCATTAGTCAGAAAGAGGCAACATTTGGAAATGTTGCAGAGGCTGAGGCAGCATGATTTAGATTTGATTTGGGGCCCAAAGGAAAGGTCAGAGTCTAGGATTACACCTAGCACACTGGCATGGGGGCTGTTGATATTAATGGTAATGTCATGAGTGGGGGATTGGGGAGGAGGAAATATTACTAGCTTGGTTTTAGAAATATTGAGTTTGAGGAAGTGGTGTGACATCCATGCTGATAAGTTGCTCAGTAGATTTGTGACACATGAGGTATTCAAGGGGGTAAGATGGGGAGTAGAGAGATAGATCTGGGTGTCATCAGTGTAGAGGTGGTATTGGAAGCCAAGGGAGGTTTTCAATTGCCCCAGGGAGGAGGTGTAGAGAGAGAATAGGAGGAGCCCAATTGCAGGGATTGGGGTACCCCAACAGAAAGATGAAGAGGAGCAGAGGAGTTGGTGTTGTATGTGATGCTGAATGTGTGCTGAGATAGGCAAGAGGAGAACCAGGAGAAGGCAGAGTCACAGAGGCTAAGGGAGTGGAGTTTACTGAGGAGGAGCGGTTCAACTGTGTCAAAGGCAGCAGAAAGGTCTGTGAGTATGAGTATGGAGTAATGGCCATTGGTTTTAGCAGTTAGTAGGATTTTAGTGAGTTTCAGTAAGGCAGTTTCAGTGGAATGTTGTGGGCAGAAACCAGACTGTAAGAGATTGAAAAGGTCATTGTTGGTGAGGTAGCAATATGGCTGTGGACAAGGCACTCAAGAGGCTTGGAGGCAAACTGGAGCAGGGAGATGGGTCTTAAGTAATTCAAACAGGTGGGGTCCCGCGAGGGTTTTTTACTCTGCAGGGCATTGCAGAGTTTACTGTCTACTGCACCTACATCTGTCATTTATAAAGTGCATGCCATAGTGTGGAGCCTGCAGTGCCCTACAGAGTGTTATCTGCATAATGCTGCAGAGTACGTACTATAATAGCAGGAGAGCTTGGTCACTTGACTTGGGAGGTCATATGGCCGAGCTTGCCTCCTCTTAGCATTTCTTTTTAAAAATTTTAATGAATAAGGTTTAATTTGCTTTGGAGTTCCAAAACAAGAAAAGCAGAGGACACAAGCAAGAACAATGATTTACTGTATTAATGTGCTGCTGTATTTTTGGAGCTAAGGCTAAGACTATACCACTGCTTTATATATGGGCATGGGCTCCTTATTTTGATTGAAAGTGCAAACCTTACATCAGACATTTTAATTTCTACAGATGCAGATCCTCAGGGCTCTGGCTTTGTTGTTGATAGCTTGGAGCAGTAGTGCTTAAGTGCAAGAGAGCTGCAAGGACTTGAGCAGCTGCCTTTTTATTAACTATTTGGTAGATAAACATACAGTTTTTATAACATCTATGCAGCCAACTCACAGTTGCAAACTACAGCAAACACCACTCATCAGGGTTGAATACCTGAACACTCTCCTCTAATCCTTTATTCAGCGGCTTATTGCATTCCTTTCATGTTACTATAAAGAGTGAGAATTGTCCTACAAAGGAGTCAGCAGTTGTATCTAGCAGGAATATGAGATCAAAGTGCCACCATTTTGGATTGCTATCATCAGAAAAAAATCCACCTCTGCCATTTAGATCTCTAGAGGAAACATTTTGTATAATATTAAGAACTGATATTTTCCAATGCATTTTGAGGTGGTGATCAGAGTAGTATTAAGCAATGTATCTGTTTGCTGTGAATTGTAAATACTTGTGACCTAGCCTTCTTATCAGGTGAGCAGCTCTAAGCCTCTTAGAGTGGAAATACCTGACAGTGTACATTTAGAAGCATGTTTTTTTTTTCCAGATGCTGTGCTCAGATCGTTCTGTAGAAAATTTCAATCAGAGACAGAGAAGTAATTTTACTAAAGGCAAATAGGCTATTCAGTTTGCAAGTGAATTTTCCCTTAGCTTATTGAATGTGGTGAAAATTCACTTTGCAAAGAATCATGTGCATGGAAAAAAAAATATTTTTTTCTTGTACATGATTGAATGATGAAAGTAAGCAGAGCTTCACTTCACTCACTAAGCTAAGGGGACATTTCCCTGAAAAGTGAACAGCCTTTTTGCCTTTAGTAAATCAATCCAGAGAATCTGAGGGCAAACGGTTTTTGCTGTGCTTTGTTTCCTTTAGGAAATTCATGGTGTTGTTTAAATTTTTTGTCAGTGGTGCTGTATTAAATGTTTGTTTGTAGATTGTATATACATATTAAATAAAAATGAAGAACAAAGATTTTTTTTACCCCTTAGTGACTAAGGGTAAAACAAATCTAAATGCCTAAACATCATTTTGTAACTTTGACATGTGTTAGTAAAGCTGGACATACTGGGGTTTATTTACTAAAGCTGGAGAGTCCAAAATCAGACTCCCTTCTGCATAGAAACCAATCAGCTTCTAACCTCAGCTTGTTCAATGAAGCTTTGGCAATGAAACCTGGAAGCTGATTGGTTTCTATGCAGAAGGGAGTCTGATTTTGGACTCTCCAGCTTTAGTAAATAAACCCCACTGTATCCTCCTAACTATTTTGTGTGTCCAGTTGGATTATATCTTGTTTTTTTTTTACAAATTGGGATTTAATTTGTTGATAAATGATAGCAGATATCTCCTATTTTTTATTATCAAGGGAAAACTGGCCCAAAATAGTAAAAAAAAAATATATATTTTTTTTTAATTTAGTGGTATATTTTTTTACTACTACCATAACCTACCACAAAAGAACAAAATAAATTTTCCTGCTCCTGACGATCGCAGCGATACCACATATGTGTATGTTATTTGTTGTTTGTGCCCATAGTGTTTTGAACCCAGAAAAAATATTGCACATTTTGCTTTTTTTACCATACTGTCACTATCTGATAGTATTTTTAAAAATGCTTAAAAGAAAAAAACTTGCACACAATGTATTGATCATGACCTTTGACCCTTATATTGACCTTTACTTGGCCCTGGAACTGACCTAAATCTAACATTGATCTAGGTATTCTTTCTTTACTTTTCCTATATTTTTAATGTATTTTTAATACACTTTTGTTTACATTCTCCTTACACGAGGGAAAGAAACAATGTTTCTCTCCACCATTCAGGGAGAAAAGAAAACATAGAAGTGGGCTGCACAGTGACCGATCACTGTGATAGCCAATCAGGTGACCTGGAAGTAGGCATCTCGGGTCCCAATCGTTAGTACAGGACCGGGACATCTCAGTGACAGCTCTGTATCTGTGCTGGGAGCGTGCTGTGCAGCACACTCCTAGCAAAAATACAAGTACGCATATACTGTATGCTGCCCAATGGAAAAAAGACTAGTTCTGTAAGACCACATATACTCATCAGCCACTTTATTAGGTACACCTGTTCAATTGCTTGGTAACACAAATTCATAATTAGTCAATCACCTGGCAGCAACTCATTGAATTTAGGCATTTAGACTTGGTGAAGATGACTTGCTGAAATTCAAACCGAGCATCAAAGTGGGGAAGAAAGGGGATTTAAGTGACTTTGAATATGGCATGGTTGTTGGCGCCAGACAGGCTGGTCTGAATATTTCAAAAACTGCTGATCTACTGGGATTTTCATGCACAATCTCTAGGGTTTACAGAGAATGGTCCGAAAAAGAGAAAATATCCAGTGAGAAGCAGTTGTGTGGACGAAAACTCTTTGTTGATGTCAAAGGTCAGTTTGGATGGAAATGATAAAAAGGCAACAGTTACTCAAATAACCACTCATTACAACCAAGGTATGCAGAATACCATCTCTGATGGCACAATACATCAAGCCTTGAAGCAGATGGGCTACAGCAGTAGAAAGCCAAACTGGGTGTCACTCCTGTCAGCTAAGAAGAGGAAAGGAAGGCTACAATTCGCATAGGCTCACCAAAATTGGACAATAGAAGATTGGAAAAATGTTTTCTGGTCTGATGAGTCTCAATTTCAGCTGCGACATTCAGATGGTAGGGTCAGAATTTGGCATAAACAACATGAAAGCACGGATCTATCCTGCCTTGTATCATCAGTTCATGTGCAGCTGACAAATCTGCAGCAATTTCTCCAATACCTTGTTGAATCTATGCCACAATAAATTGAGACAGTTCTGAAGGTAAAAGGGGGTCCAACCCAGTACTAGCAAGGTATAACTAGTAAAGTGGCTGGTGAGTGTATATGCATACTGTTGGCATCAACGGGTTCATATATAAAAAAAATCAAATTTCCCATTAAACTGATATCCATCCTTATGGTGCCTGCCATGGTGAGGATGTGTTTCCACAATAGGTCAAATTTCCTTTCTTCTTATTTTAAAAAAAGTTATTGTTATTGCTTCTTGTTTCTGCACATGTTTTCTTACCTCAAAATCCAGGTCTAGTTTAACAAATTCTCCATTTGTTTTAAAATGCTGCACATGGCTGTCAAGTGTCAGGTTAATGTGCTTCTTGTAGCGATCAATTATAACAGAATGCCAGTGATGATCATCTAGAAGGCTTCCTGTAGTCACTATGGTATTGCCATTAATATTTCCATATTGGTTACTGCCTAAAATGGAAAGAAAATAGAATTTGAACAATCAAAGTGAGAACTATTGACCTGCATTCCTTTTAGGTACTGAAATAGTTTTTTAGCAAAATGATCTCTAGGCTGGATTCACACCACATGTGCTGCATTTAACACGAGCAAACTTAACGGTACATTGTTGTGCATTGACTTCTGTTTTTAATGCATTTTTGTGCATCTCATTTTTCACAACAGGAGTCAAAGTACTTTATTTTGTATTACCTTACAATGTATTTAAATGCAGCATGTTCTATTTTTGTCCAGTGCACGCCAATGCAGATGGAACAGGACCCCTTGAAAAGAATGTATTTTTTACTTGTTTTTACATTGAATCTGTGTTGCATAACACTGTTCAATGCAACCCAACACACATGGTTTGAATAAATGACAAAGGTGTAGAAAAGCCTCTATGAGTCTATTGCTTAATTTAATCAAATTAGTATTCAAAGCTGTTGGATTGCAGCATTCCCAAGCTCATGTCAGCTAAAACTGCAATTAAAATTTACATGCCTTTAATTCCCAGCCCTCGAGATCCAAGATCCATAAAAATCCCATACAGGCCACAGAAGACTGTTTTTGGACTGATTAAATACCATGTTTCTTTTTTATATAAGTATTTAGAGGAAAAAAGGGGGAAATAAAATGTACATATTTGATGATTATATTAAAAGAGATGTTAAAAACAGTGAGGCCACAAATATCATTAATCATGGGCCTCATGGGGTAACAACTTAAATTTGTATTTTGTTTTGAGTAATTGGGACACTGATATATACAGCACTAAAATTTGAACCTAATGATTGCATGAAGCCATGAATTCCTACAGGTTTCTCCTGCTGACTTTTAATGTCAGTAACATATCGTGTAATAGCTGGAGCTCAGCAGAAAGGGACCTGGGAGATCAACATTTCTGGAAGTGTCGATTGCCCAGCAGACTTTAGTTAATTTCCCAGGATTAGAGAAGCAATTGGAGATATGGGCAAAAGGAAAGGTGAGTATGTTATGTGTTCCTTTACAGGAATGACTTGCTTTAAAACATTTTGCATACCCAAATGGTCATTTAGCACTTCCACTGCCAGCCCCTGTGCTCCACTTTTAAGCCCAGCTGGCCAGACCATTTTTGCAAATTTTCCATTGCTTTCTTATTTTTACCTTACAGCTTTCAGAGTTTGTAAAAGATTCCCCTAACAATATATTTTCCTGAAAGCACATGACCAGTAGAATAAAAAAAGATGCAACTGATTTTAAAGGCACCGCAACATTTGCACAAATGTTTATCAAAACAATATTTTTGCTATGAATACACAACAATAATTATTAGCAGATAGAAACACAGCAAATTTGACAAAACTCCTGCTAAATTCCTACTAAATATAAAAGCTTAACCTGTATTGAATTAATAATTAACAAATATTTGTACATTTTAAATTGGGCAATTTTGCAAACTGGTGAGAATCGGAAAAAATGCAATTAATTACAACTCTTTAAAAATTTGGAGGTTTTAATTTTTCACTTACAACTTTCACAGTTTGTAAAAGACCCTCCAAACCATATATTTTCTGAAAGAACATGACCAGTAGAATAAAAAGATTTGCACACAAAACCACAATGTAACTTACAAATAAATTCCTACTAAGGTCTTGTTCAATGGGGTGTACTAAAGTGTATGTCCATGGAGGGCCGTGTTTAACCACATGGGAATAAACAGGTATTCTGTGCATCCCTGTGCAGGCAGACCTATTCACGTCAACTGGGGCGCAGAAGCTGCGAGGACAGATTTGATATTCATGCGGGTGTAGTTCCATGGCCCCAAATGCAGACAGTGTGAGTTCATGGACATACACCCACATGGATATCAAGTTGGGAGCAGTGGCTGACATCAATTGACATCAATGGGGACTGCCTGCATGGGGAGGCATGGAACACTAGTGCATCCCTGTGCAGCTAAAAATGACCTCACTGTAGTATGTCCCACATGAATGAGGCCTTTGGCCTGGTTTAGACTTGCGGTTGGGGGCAGCAAAAATACTTGGTTGAGCTGCATTTTTGCTGCCTGCCAAACGATCCACTTAAGTTGCAATAGGCAGTGGATAGGGTGATGATGCCATCATGCTTCAGAAGCAAGGGAGAGTTAGATGCATGTCTTTTTATTTTTATTTTTTACAACTTAATTTTTTTTTGTAAAGGTATCTTTAATTTTTTTCATTTATTTTACGTTTTTTTTGGGGGGTGGGGGGTGGCTTTGAAGAAATATCAGGGGTCTAAAAAGATCTCCAATGTCACTTTTTGTAAAACAGAGAAATGGACTAAAGAAAGCTGCTCTTGCATGATGCACGGGGTTGCCATTCATTCTGAATGGCACCCCCATGCATCTGAGCCCACAGCGCAATTGTGGGTGTGAGAACCGCACTTTTTTTTGCATGAAACACCACCACGGCAGTCCATTCAAATGAAACAGCCACACGGCTCACACTAGTTTTAACCTATCTTTACTATTTCTTTCTTTCTTTCTTTTTTTTACAGTTTAATTTTTTTTTAATAAATATATATATATATATAATGTTAATATTTTACATATTTTTTTGGGGGGGAGGGGGATTTTGGAGAGACATCGGCAGTCTAAACTGACCTCTAATGTCTCTTTTTTGAAACAGAGAAAGAGACCGAAGACTGGGCTGCACTGAAGATGATTGAGATAGGAGTCTGTATAGACTTCTTTCATTCATAAAATTAACATTAACAGGCTTTACTATGTTTAATTCACAAGCTGAGAGACAGTAAACACAATATACTGTCAGTGATTAATAAATACAGAAGTAATATATACTGATCGCTGTCTGTATTCATTGAGAAAAGCAAGGGGACTGGTAAACCATGTTTACCAGCCCCCCCTCCCCCCCGCTCTCAGGAAAGGAAGGGGGGCCCCGCTTTAAAAGCAGACAGCCATCTGTCAGTGGCTGCAGCTGCAGGGAGAGCCGACTAGCAGCTGCAGGGAGCGCGGCGCCCAGACACAGGAGAGGTGGGGGACACTAAGGGGGGGGGGTTGGAGCAGCAGGGGGAATCTGGTCTCTGACATGGGTCACTCTGTGGCTGCCCTGCCACACTGAAAGATGACGGGAGAGGCAGAGGGAAGCTGACAGCTGCAAGGCAGCCACAGAGGTATCAGTGTTTGTGAGGTGGGGATCGGTGCTGGGGGGAGTAATTGGTGCAGGCTAATCAGAGCTATCCTTTTGTTCAGCAGTGTCTTCTGAACATTTCTGCTATAAGTTCATGATCACTGGAGTGACCATGAGCTTATAGCAGAGGAGGAATGCAGGTCCGTACGACGTAAGCACCTGACAAGCAAGAAGCAGTGTTGTAGGTCGACACACCATACGGACCTGGCAGTGAAAGGGTTAAATGAACATTTATATAGCACAAACATAATAGTTAAATTTCTATATTGCAATAGCATTATAGAATGGAAATACAGTCTTATATACTCTTTATACTCAAAGCTCTCAACTATTATAGTCATGAGTCTAATTTCCACAAATAGACTTTATTTTGTCTTGACATAGGATTCTTGTGTTAATTAACAAGGAGGTTATATTCTACATTGCTCTGCGATACAATAACACATAGCAATTGACATTTGCTTTTCCTGTCTAATTTGCAAAGAATCAGTGAAAGCTAACTATAAATTGGTTTCTATGGGTTACTGAACTTTGTACTTTGTTAGTAAATAGTTACCAGTGAATACACAGGCACAGATTTTCAGTGATTGAAAAAGAAAAAATTTGTATAATAAGTTAATGTTTAATGAGTATGTACTATTTCTTTTTTATTTCTTTTTTATTTTCATAACTACCAATGTTTACTCCTAAAAAGATTTTCTTTTATAGCAGAAACAACCATAATCAAAGTAATGATGACCACAGTAAGGTTAAAGGTGATATTTTTTAGGGTAATTAGTGTGGTGAATCTCTAGTAGAACACTTCTTATGAAAAACTACAGTACAGTTTAATGAAAAGCTATACTTTTAGTAAGTTTGGTGTGTATATACAGTTTATGTTAATTAAAAATATCTGTCTGGAAATATTCCACTGTATATATCATTAGTTTTATTATTGTATGCTTTATTACTTAGTGTTTCTCCAGTCAAACTTTTTTTAAGAGTAAGAGATGCTAGAATCTCAGTTTTTCATGGTGAAATTTTCATTGTCAAATTGTGTGGTTGTTACCAGAACAGGAAATAAGAGAAAATCTAATTGGTGTTGCAGCAACAGCTATTCATGAAGGAATTTTCCCTCACTTTGGAGTAATTTCCTGCTGTGTTGTTAGACATATAGGGGTTTATTTACTAAAGCTGGAGAGTCCAAAATCAGACTCCCTTCTGTATAGAAACCAATCAGCTTCCAGGTTTCATTGCCAAAGCTTCATTGAACAAGCTGAGGTTAGAAGCTGATTGGTTTCTATGCAGAAGGGAGTCTGATTTTGGACTCTCCAGCTTTAGTAAATAAACCCCATAAAATCTAACCATTTTAACTATTTCTTACTTTATTCCATGAAGTATAAAGCTGGCCACTTGGTGTACTCTTAATGATAAAATTATTTTATTGACTACATATGAAATGACACAGCTTCAAAAATGCAACGTATTTTGGCTGATACAGCCACGTGCTCCAGAGTTTGTTGTAACCACTTAATTTTAGTTTTTAATTAAACTTTGCCACTTTGAAACCTGGGCTGTAAGAGTATAAATGATACACTTTTAAAATGTGTTGCTGTGAAGGAGGCTGTATAATCCGAAATGCGTTGCAGTTTTTTTAAGCTGTGTCATTTTATATGTAGCCACACCGAGTGGCCAGCATATACTTCATTGACTTCCATTTTGTGGGATGAATCCATCATCCAGAACACTGATCTCCAGTCTTTAAATCTGGAATATAGCAGAAGATCTAGGGTAAAGTTGGTTATTTCTTACTTTATCTAAACTAAACTAAAAAACACACTTTAAAGTGTGACTAAACCCAGGACCCTGCATTCACTATATCTGGTCTCCCACAGTACACAGAACATGGAAGTGCAATTATTTTAGTAAATATAAACAGATAATACCTTTTCTCATCAGCAGTTAGAGCAGTCTTGTGACTTCAGCAGAGCACTGGTTAAAGCTTGTAGGATGAGTTTTCTTTCTGCTCTGGGAGGATGCAAAACCCCTGACCCTCTATCTGGACAGTGCTGATTGGCCCTGTGCTGATCACTATGCACTCTCCCAAGAAAAGAAAAACCTGTCTAGCAATACACACTAAACTGAGCATATGCAGAAGGGCTACAGGTTCAGTCTGTCTTAGAAGATAAGACTTAGATATTTGAACAAGAGGAGGGACATAGAAGAAAGGATCAAATGGCCTTTTCTACACAATGCAGAGGATTGACCCCTTAGGTTCCACAGTGAGCATAACAAGCATGCTTTACTGAATATACAGATTGATTTTACTGTTTTGGGTTTAGTAACACTTTAAAGGATAAGTGCACTAAAGCCGGCCATACATGGATTGAAATTCAACCAGTTTAACAGGGACTGGTGGAATTTCAATTTATATATGGGCAAAGAAGCTGTACAGAATTTGATCTACTACTTTGCTTCTGTACAACTGCCTTGTTGGATTTTTGTTGCTCAATCAGCACCTCCAGCTATAGACGGCAGTGCTGATCAGTGTATCCTGACAGTGGGGAAGTTTCTTCACTGTCAGAATACAATAGTCCAGTGGGGAAGATTTGGGTGAGGTTTTCATTTCGTTAAACCTGCTGGTTGAACGAAGAAAAAAAATTAATTAATGTACGGGCTGCTTAAGTTTCAACTTCCCTGCCCTTGATTCTGGAACTATACATTTTGAAGTTACAGACCAGCACATTCTCTGTGGTAAAGGTAGGGATTGCCATAGAGAACAATGGATGTTCTTGTTCCTCTGCGCATGTACTAAAGAACTGTTATTGGGAGGAAAAAGAGTGAATGACCACACACCTGGTAATTACAGCTCCAGCTACTTTATGTCACATGTGGAAACCAGACAAATGCATGGTACACAGGGAACATGGTTAACTCGTTTCATGCCCCAAATTACATCACCAATCTTGTCTTCAAATATCACCCAAACTGTACTTTCCTCTCCTTGCACGACCTCCTACTCTCTAGCTCCCTTGTCTCCTCCTCCCATGCTTATCTCCAGGACTTCTCCAGAGCTTCCCACATCCTCTGGAACTCTCTACCCCAATTTATCATACTATCGACTACTCTGCTCACTTTTAGGCGATCTCTGAAAACCTATCTCTTCAGGGAAGCCTATCCTGCCCTCAACTAATAATGGAATCTTCTACTCCTCCTATCAGTCCATCCCCCACAGTTACTATCTTTTGTACCACTAGCCTCTCCCTCTTAGATTGTAAGCTCCAAGGAGCAGGGCCCTCCTAACCATCTTATATTGAACTGTATTGTTGCTGTATTGTCTCCCGTTATATTGTAAAGCGCTGAGCAAACTGTTGGGGCTATATAAATCCTGTATAATAATAATAATGTCACACATGATTAAGCATCTGTGATGTGAAGCATGTTAGCCATGTTCCCTGTGTACTGGGCTTTTGCCTGAATTCTACCTGTGAAATAGAGAAATTGGAGCTGTAATTAGAAGGTGTGTGGTCATCCACTCGATTATGGCCTGTACCCCACTTACTTTCAGGGCACTTTCAGTTTGGTCTGACCTGGAGTGCTGCATTTTTCTCCCAAGTAAAGAACTGTGATTGTTCTTTGTGGCAGGTCCCATGTGTCAGACTCCAGCATTCAAATTTAGCCTGCAATACTTTCTAGCTAGGCAATGCAAAAAGTAGAGTATTTCACACACTCTGAAGTATGGACTTGTGTAAAACATTAATTTTTACAGATGCCAGGGGAAAGACATTGAAAGGTTCTGTATCCTACACACTAAAACAAATAATTACTTTATGAGAAAGAAGTACTTAAATTATACCATTAACAAATAGTGTGTAGATGATTCCTTATAGTATATGTGCAAATTTGACAGGTTCTTAATTTTGTAATTTTATTGTGCTTGCAGTATTCTTATGTGGAATAACTGGGAAGGAATTCAATTGGGTATAAGTTCCCTCATTATACTATTTTTAACAAATATTTTCAGGTCTGATAAGCTCCAGAAAGAACATTTTACATGTTTATGTATGAATCTTATTAAAGACTGTTCTGTATAAATCAACATGTAATTTATCTACGGTAGTCTTTTAACATTTAATGACACAACAAACATAACTGATATTGGTGAAATGGAAAGCTTCCCTTTATTACAGCGATAGTGATTTTATTTATATATATATATATATATATATATATATATATATATAAATATTGTAAGTCAATATTAATTCGCACATTAACTGTTCTTGTTTTTCTCATTACAAATCAATCATTTTATCGATAATCCATCCACAAGGAAAAGGTGATTGCAGACAGGAAGAAATATTTTGTTTAAATATATTTCATAATCATTAGACAGCAACAAAAATGTAACTGTAGAAATGAAATTAGAAAAGATCACAATCTAAAAAGTGCACATCCTTGCGGTCTGCATTTTACTCCTGCCATTCATTTGACATTGCATGTTTGCACAAATTTCAGAGATTACCTTTCAAAAGACCATGACTGTCTGAAATTTTTAAGCTTGACTGATCAATTTTTTTTTAAACAACGTGCAAAGGCTGAGGTCAGTTATGACTGTCCATGCATCATATATATGAAAATGCTTGGCCAATTTAATCTAATTCTCCTGTATCTGGAGACATCTATTTTATATATGCTGCTATTTTAAGTTTGCTGCTTAGTAACTGCTGTCTAGTTTATACTCCATGTGGAGAGTCTAATACTGTTTCTAATATAGATCTGTGACATTACTGTTTTCTTTGAGTCTATCCAAGTTTTTTCCTGTGTTGAGCCCTAATGAAGTGGGTGTGGTGTTTCCTCTGAAACGTGTTAGTTGTTTATATATGACTTTTTTTTACCGTCAACTAAAATGATCTTGAACTTTTCAGATCCTGGTTTGGTCTGGCGCTCCTTTCTGTATTTCTATAGTTTCAAAATGCCATGGCTGTGTGAAAATTTTAAGCTTGACCGATCAATTATTTTAAACAATGTACACAGGCTGAGGTCAGTTATGACTGTTCATGCGTCATGTATATGCAAATGTTTGGGCAATTTATTGTAATACATCTGTTTCTGGAACCATGTATATTATGTCTGTGACCAAGTGAAGAGTTCCTGAACATGTGGAAGTCCCTGAACTGTATAAAAGGACTTTTTCTCTCTTAGTCAGTGTCTGAATTTAAACATAACATTTTCTGTCTACAAAATTAAAAAAGGAAAAGCTGTAAGTGAGTGAATATGAATTCTGAGAACAGAAATGGACAATTTGATATCTGATAGTAATACTGACGAATACGAATTACTTGGTAATTACATGACAATGGCAGCATGAAGGTAAAGAAATTGAACCTTTCCATTTGTTTCCTCTTTTACAACAGTTGGTTCTTGTTTAAAATATTAGTAAAGTCACTTTGAATACCAACGCATGCACTCTGAAGTAACGGCATACCCATACCATTCCTTCAGAGTTGTGTGCCATGGCCGAAACGTTCATGCGAATGTGTTGGAGTGACGTCATTGGCAGCTCAGCCATTGAAGCAACCACAGCCTGCAGTCAAGTTTACTACCACTTGGGACAAATTCAGATTTTTTTCCCCCTTAAAAACATGTAATGTGTAGTTACCTAAGTTTAATTTCAGCACCAGCTTTGATTTCACCAGCTCCAAAGTGATATAGTCCCCTTGTTGTCCTTCCCCATGAAAGAGAACACCATCACTTAAAGAACTTTTGAATTTGAGGGAGATGACGTCTTTTTCTGTTGCCATTTTTCTGTCCTTGAACTGATAGGATAACACAGTATTTCCATCAAAATTGATTACATCCGCCCCTAAAGGAATATAAAAATTGTTATTACTACAGAATGCATGAAATAAATACATTGTACTTATTATTTTATAATAATCATATTATTTTATATTAGCAACTGCTCTCAAAATACATGTTTTGACTTTCTTGTACCAATATTTAGCGTCCAATTTATAAAAAGAGTGTATTCTCCTCTTCACAGTCGCAACAAATATGCCACACTGTGCCTTTATTTTACATTTTATTTTTGCTTGAGGTGATTGTAGCCATATTAGTGCACTTGTGACAGAAACAATTCAGTACTGTCCGTGATACTTTTTTTATTTGCACTAACATACAATTTTGAGGACAAGCTTTCGGGGAGTGTCCCCTTCTTCAAGGTCCAAGCAGTACTGTTACAAAGTTTTAGCAGAATGTTAGAAGATATGTGGGGATTGAGAAAAAAAAAAAAAGAAACTCAAGATGCAGGGTGGAGCCTCTGATATCCTATGATGTGTATTCTGGGAACAGTAGAATTAGGTAAATGATGTAGCTAGAATATTATCTATTCCGATACAAAAGGATACAATGTATATTAGCAAAAACAACAGTTCCAGCCTTGTGATAAATGTATACATTGTAGTAGGTAAATCATAGTAGAGCTCAGCTGTATTTTCTTGATTCAGGTAGTAGTTAGGTGCTGCTTCTCTCTATGGCTTGCTGATGTAGAGTTCTCCTGTAAACTGAGTCAGGCTAAGTCATTGCACATAAATGAGAAGAAATTTTTTCAGGATCTAATAGTGAGACCGAGCACACTCCTGGTTAGTGGGGTCATGGGTGTCCATCCATGAATGAGTGTTGGCTTACTAGAATCTATTCCTTCGCATGGATTTACAGTGATCAGGTAAATTCTATTGAACTCCATGGAGATTTACCTAAAACAGTGCCTAAATTTATCTTGAGGATAGAACTGTTGTGTTCACTATTACACGTTGTATCTGTTTGTATCTGAAAATATAACATCCCTCACTTGGGAAAGTGTAGTACCTCATTTACTTTGGTTTACTGTTATTTTTATGTGATAAAAGGGATATAATTAATATTTGAAGGTTGCAGTTGTTCTCTTATATCAGCCATTATATATTTTTCACTCTGAGCTTCATGATTTGTAGTTTTTTCTGCAGACCTACTATCATTTTTCATTTTTGAACAGTCAAGGATTGTCATGTAACAGACTTCCTCCTCCAGCCACTTTTTTCTTTCCAATTCATTATAGTGAATGCAGTACTAATGCAAGCGAAAGGCAAATCACATTTATGAAGCACACTGCAGTGCTTTATAAATGTGCAGGAGGTAAGTTTAATAAAAATGAGAAGTGTTGGGACATACTGATGATTTCTAAATGGGTCCTCAAATGTGAGACTCTGCCCTTCTAGACTATTAGAGAGAATAAAATCCAAGCTATCACATTTAGATCTTCCATACCTTCTTGCCCCCCCCACCCCAAAACTCATGACACTCAAATTGTGCAAATAGCAACTTTAGCTGCAAAGTCTTGGTCTGACCCTTCCTCTTCTGGGTTCCACAGATCAATGCTGGTTAGCTGCTTTTGAAAAACTGAAAGTCAGAGGAGCCTTACAGATGAATGCAGGCATATTTTCTTGTTTGTACTGTATGTTCCTTTGCTCATTGTTTAGCAAGTTTACTGGGATCACTTTCAAGTAAATACTGTTTTTTTTTAACTAGAGCTACCAGGTCCATTTCACCTTCTGATGTCATTACATGGGGGTTTCATCTTCTTTGTGGAATTTGTTTGAGTACTTTACATAATTTTATAAAGTTAAGAATCCCGCAGAAAGAACAAGATGTTTCTTCCCACTGTAGGGTGCAGAGGAAAAAGTTATTGGAAAATCCTATTCCCAGGACAGATAAGTACCGTAGGTAGTTGGTGATTCAATCCACTAGCAAATACAAGTTCATTAATTAGCAGTGGGCACCACATTTTAGCAAGAAACTTGGAACTCAAGGCTTAGTACATATAGGATATTATTTTTCTATTATGTTTTTGGATCTCTAGGGGGCTCTAAGGATCCCAGATTCTCTAACAAAACACAAAGCATGCATATTATGCATGTCCGATAACAAACAGCAGAGGTCTTTATTGAACCTTGGGCATATGTTTGTCCCTGGCTCAATTACATAGGATATTCTTTTTATAGTAATCATTGATTTCCAATTAATTTGCATCACCTCTCATCTCTATTTATGATTAGAAAAGTAATCAACACTGCTCATGTCCACGAATCCTGCTGCTACACACATACTTGATATGCTCCTTAGGGATTTCTTACTAACCAGAATAAAAGCTGTGAGCACCATATGAAATTTTATGCACCATTGCTTTTATTTATGCATTTCAAAACCAATCAAACATCCCAGCAGGTTGGAGCACAAGCATTTGCAGTGTATCAATGTATCAACATACCAAATACACATTATATACACGGACTCTAACAAATGTTCATAGACAGTACAACTTGTATTTAACAAGTACTTTAAATACAAGAACATGATATACTGCAGATACTGGATTTCAGGTGATGGCTGCAAAAAAAGAGGGGCAGTTAAAGTTTATTTATATATATATATATATATATATATATATATATACAGTATATGTATATTGTACTTTGAACGGGCAGCAGCTAAAGGACAAGAGACGTACACGTACGTCGCTGGTGTTGTACCAATAAAGGGGGGTGCACAACCTTCCCCCTCATGTCTGCTGTGTTTAACAGACACAGTGGAATGCAGATCCCAGTGAACAGGACCCGGTGGTCATGTGATCATTATGCGATCACATGCTCACAATGACAACAAAGTTGGGGCCAATCACAGCACCCTGTGCCATGTGGCCAGCTGGATCCAATCACAGATCACTGTATTTTGAACTGTCATGAACTTAACCCATTCATGACAGTTCAAAGCAAATATTGCTTTGCAGGAGCAGTAATATTTATTGCTCCTGCAATGAAAAGTGCAAAAAAAAAAAAAAAAAAATCCCTGATCACCCCCTCAGAGTAGTACAATGTTACTATGGTAACATTGTAGTACTCTGATGAAAGTATTTAAAAAAAAAAAAAGAAGAAAAAAAGAAAAATAATGTCTGAAAAAATAAATGAAAGAAATTTTTTTCTAATTTTTTTTAACTACTTGCTGCCAGCCCAACCAACCAACCGCCCACAATGTGCGGGTGAGCAGCAGCTCTGGGCAAAGAATCATACCCTTACGTTGCTTTCTATTTCCGTGTGTGTGTGCACATGCGTGTGCCCCCCCCCTGCTGGGAGAATAGAGAGAACACATCAATGAGTAAAAGCATTACATTTTACACACACACGTTAGATTAGCACATTTGACCATTTGATTGCCCTTATTAACCCTTTGATCACCCTGTCATCCAGCCAGCGCCATTAGTACAGTGTCAGGCCTGTTTGCTGTCAGCACTACTGCTTAGCTGCTCCGCTGTTTTTCATTGAAGATTTGTATCAATTGATTGTGGGCTAAAGCATAACAATACGCACAACAACACATTGCTGCCCAACCAAATTCACCTCTAGCCAGACATTTTGCATGAAAACGTATCACGGTTTCTGATTTTAAAACTTTTTTTGGGCCTAACTCTCAACATGGGTATTACAAAAAATAATGAATTGTGATTATATTAGTCCACAGACCCGATTCATCATATGCCCATGTTCTCTGCTGTTTTATATATGCCCAACAAGGACCAGAAATGTATTGGCATGGCACTGGACTTTGAGTGGGTATACTAGGATGATGGCTGCAGTTACAGGCATCATCCTGGTATCGTTTTTTCAGCTAGCAGTCCACTTTCATTTAACAATGCTAGAGGCTAATTAGCTGCTGAATCGCTTTTAGAAGCAGCGGGAAGGGATGCCCCACCCCCACTGCCTTCCATGGTTTCCTTGGGCTCTCCCATACCACTGGGGAACCCGATAAAGCAGTTGGCAGTTCTGCTGGTTGACCAAAGAGCTGAGTGGAGAATGCCTCCAAGCAACCGATCTTGGTGTGATCAAATGCTTTAAGAACAGAGGAGAGATCTAGAGTTTAATAGACCCCAGATTTCTCATAAAAGAGTACTTAGCTATACACCAGAGGGATCACTAGAATCAGGCACCAAACCCTGAAGTGCCAAGACAGTAGAAACAATCACAAATGACCAAATTTTGAAAAGCAGACACCTCAAGGTATTTTTAACAGGAATGGTGGGTTTTTTGAAGATTTTTTTGTGCCACAATTTTTTGGAAAATTCAGAAAGAAAATTAATTATTTTACACAAAGTTGTCAATTAATTAGATATTCCTAACACACAGTATATTCATACTTAGAATTACCCCCCGAACACTTTCTGTTGCTCCTGCTGAGCCTGAGGATACCACATATGTGAGACCTTTTCATAGTCCAAGGGGCACATTTAGATTTGTAAGGGACTATATATTAAATTTTTAGGAGCCCTGGAACAGCAAGACAGTGGAAACTCACACAAAGTGACCATATTTTGGAGAGTAAATGTAGCTCTGAATGCATCTGCTTGTAGATATGTAGTCCATCTCAAGGTGAACTGAAAAAGGTTGGCTATGTTCCCAAACAAAAGGGGGCATGGTGAATGAACGTAATGACGCTTAGAACAGAAAGTCTGAAAATAGCAGAAAAAGGTTGTATCTGAGAGATGAAATGAAGTGAGAGATAGAAGATACATTCTACTTATGTTCACAAGCAAATAGGAATTATTTTATTTCAAAAAAGTTTGAGCTTCGTGTAATTTTTGCTTGAGTTTAAACAATACCATGCTGCTTTACAGAGTACATATTCACTATTCACAATATTTACAGTCCACTAAGGATGAGCAAATTTGTAATTTTTCATCTGTCCAATATTTTGGCGAAATTTGTAAGATTTTAGCAAATGCTGTCATTTTAGCTAAATGAATTAAATGCATTAGTGTAAATAGGAAAAATACATTTAGGATAGTTTTATGTTGTTTTTAAAACTGAAATGGGCTTTAAATTTTTTCCTGAGGGTCACAGGAGCTCCTTTTAACTATTATTAGACCATTTCTTGTACCACAAAATAGCCCTTTTTTAACCACATTATATTATATTTTTTCACAATAAGAACTGAGAGTTTCCACTGCAGAGACATTGTGCTGAAAGCAAAATTGGTAATTTTTTCAAAATCACTCCACCTATCTCTTTTGAGAACAGTTGGCCTAATTTTACGACTGATAGTTACACACTATTTTCAGTAGATAGTTAACGTAAAAATAAAAAAAAAAACATTGACTAAAAAAAACATAACTGCAAGATACAAATGCAGTAGTGAGGCTAACATAACAGTTTATATTACATATTATACATTAATTACTACATTTCTAATGTTAAAAAGTGCAAAAAGAGCACCTATGCAAGATGGTTCAATTCCAACAGTATTAACATAGCACAAAGCAAATCCTAGTAGAAGCTACAGTAGAAAAAAACAGAACTGAAACAGTTACATTTATTCAATTTCAAGTTGCACTATTAATCTCATGTTAATAAATAGAAACGTATATTTCATGTTAAGTCACAGAAGCACTTTCACCTATCTGTAACCACTGATCTCCATTAAAACTGTCCTTATATATTATTTTCTTAAGATTTGCTGTGCTTAATGTCAGTTTATCTCTTTCTCTCAATCTTTACACATCTATACATTGCTAATGTTATCTCTGATGTATCTATGTCCAGCTCATTCACCCTTCCCTTTTGATTCATTTCTTTTCCACCCTATTAATCTGCCCCTGTCTTTTCTTCTAGCTCATAGCTCTCTTTGCAGTCCTATTGTGTAGACTGAACCATGCTGCATAAGCATAAAGTTCGATGTAGCTACAGCTTTTATACCATTATGTTGAAAAGCGTTTAATTTTCAGTTTTGTTCAGGAGAATGGGAAAAATAAAGAAAAATTGTTTTTAAAATTTACCATAGCTCACCAGTCCTTAGAATTGGTAGCTGCATGTGTTTTCTTTTTTACATATTTGTTTTCTTTATTTTCATCTGGTAATCCTGAAAATAAGATACTTCCTGTCGCTGGGTGACTACTCTCACTAACTCTAATCTACCTATGGAAGGGGCCATAGTTGTCACCTAGGCTAGACTTCAAACATGTTTTCTTCTCTTGATCCTCATTAAATGGGAGTGAAAAGATTAGTAGTTTATAGAAGGAAGATAACCTTTTTTTTAGTTCAGCAACACTGCATTTTTGGCAGAATCGACAGATATTTTCTGTACTTGAAGAAAATGCTGAAGCCTGAAAAAAAGAACTAATGTAGATGTTACATCTAAGGACTGGTAAGCTGAAATATATACATATTTTGGATTGAGTAATCATTTAGGTAATAAGGACTTTAGGTTTATTAACTTATTGGTATTTAACAATACAATTTTATCCTGGCATTTTAATTGTAAGCCTACAGAGGAACTCCATTCACCTTCCTGTATAGTTTTTGTTATCCCCCTTTGATATCATTTGTATTCTGCTGAATAACACATTTGCAATAAAATCAAAACAGACCTTGACTAAAGTTTAAAAAATGTTAATATTTTGTGATACTTGTCACATAACTGCCTGTTTAATTGGACATATGAGAGAAGGACTATATTTTTTATACTTATCTGACTTAAAAAATAGAGTCCAATAATTCTGCCTCAATATGACCACACTCTTAACCACTTCAGTCCCCAGGCCTTTATCTCCTTAAACCCCCTAAAGCCCTTTGACTGCCAAGGCAATTTTAATTCTGGCAATGTCTCTGTTCTGAACATGATACTTTTTAGCATTTTGTAGTCTGCCCTAAAGTATAATACTCTTTTTGTGACAGATAGGGATTTAATTTGGTAGCAAATCTGAATGCATACATTTTTATTTTCTTTGTTTTCTCCTGGAAAATAATTATTATTATTATTATACAGGATTTATATAGCACCAACAGTTTGCTCAGCGCTTTACAATATAACGGGAGACAATACATTTACAATACAGTTCAATACAAGAGGAATAGGAGGGCCCTGCTCCTTGCAGCTTACAATCTAAGAGATGTTATGAAAAATGAACTTATCCCTTAAGGGCTAGAGGAGAAATTTGGGGTCTCAACCCCAGATCCCTCCATAAAAAGCACCTGTCACTGCCTATTGCTGTTACAGGTGAGGCTTACACTCTTTGTCACAGCAATAAACGCAATAAAAATTAACGTGACAGTGTAAACAAACAAAAAATTTAAAGTTTCCCCTTCCACCTGTGCAAAGGCAAATGCATGCGTCGGTCAAACACGCAAACAAATCGTCCCACACGAGAGGTATCGCTGTGAACGATAGATCACAGGAAGTAATTCTAGCATTAGACCTCCTCTGTAAATCTTAAGTGGTAACCTGGTAAAGACGTTTAAAGCTTTGCGAGAATGTAACATTTACATTCTCGCCTTTGCACCGGCAGATGCAATCTTAAAGCTTGACGCTTTTGGTATCCATTTCTCGAGCGTAACACCATCTTTTATATTTTACGAAGAAATTGGGTTATGTATTGTGTATTATGTATTGTTTATCTTGCAACAAAAAATAAAATTTAAAAAAAAAATAGTTTTTCACCAAAAATCTAAACTGATGTGCAAATAACATGTGACATGAATTGAAAAACCCACCCATTTATTCTCTTTGCTCAAGAAAAAAAAATATTCTATGTATATCTATGTATATATGTATATAGCAAAAGATTAGAAAATAAGTATTTCCTGTACAATTTCTCAATGAAACATTTACGTAATTTTGCACCACCCAGGGGCGGACTGACCATTTGGAAACTCTGGCACTGCCCGAGAGCCCAGGTCAGTAGGGGGCCCATGAGATGCCCCTGATACCTTTTTCATAGGCTTTTTTGAGTTTGGGCAAGGACACAGGGGCCCCATGATCACCTCTTGCCCGGGGGCCCAATGAGTTGTCAGTCCGCCCCTGGCCCCACCATATATTTATCACAAAATAACAATAAAATGATATCACATTAGTGCAACTTTTATGTAATGTAGTAGAATGGTAAAGGTCAAAGGTGACATGTGTTTTATTTTATGGGAGCTTTATTCCCCTTTGTATGCAACATTGCACCGACAAATTGTTAGCCTAACCTTAGGATAGGAATAAATCAGGTTGACGAGGGCACAAATTACCATGATGGTGAAATCACTAAAAACTCAAATGACATTGCGTTCACTTACATGAGCATTTGATGCTTGCACAGTGAATGCAAATATAATTCAGATAATTCCTATGATCAAGTGGGGAAGAGCTGCTGGTGATCTGATGACAGGTAGGGGAATATTCAATATTCAGCAGCAGAGATAAAAACCATACAGATTCACAGAATATAACACAAGATATGAGGCGAGCACAGATAATACGGTAGCCACTAGCACAAAAGGCAAGGTAACAAACCCACAGTAATCAATTCAAATGTAAGTGCAGCGCTAAAGCATAAGTGACAAAAGTAATGATTAAGTGCTTATGTGAATAGAAGTGTTCATACAATATTCCAGTGAAATAAATCAAATAAAACATCTCAGATCACATAGAATCATAAGGTCATAAAAAAACTCTAAAATTCTGAATGTAAATAGTGGATACTCCGTGGCACTGCAGGTCACAGAAGTGCCAAGTGATATATGTGTGCTTATTTAGCAAATAATGGTGATTATACATAGTCCATGGCACTACAGGTCACAGCAATGCCTGGTGTTCGTGGAACTACAAGGTGCAGCAATACCAGCTGGGATGCTCAAGAGTGCTCATGATCCAACATAGGAATCCACCACCTTAAATCCTTATGGGGGGACATAGGAAGCCATAAATAGGGACCGGACTTCTCCAGGGTCAGGGTTATGCAAAACCAGCAAAGGATCCTCCTAGGGGGAGAAGCTCACCACAGGAGCCAAAGGTATGGCAATATAGTGTAGTATTTATTGTAAATAGTTAAAAACCTCAGCTGTCCCTTTTTTTGGCATATTATATACTCTTTACAAAATGTACTATTTTAATACTAAAACTGTTATTCTGCAAAAACAAAAGTATCTAACCTCTACATTACTGCATTTGTTATTTTTAAAAGCCAATGTTAAGGAACAACAGGGTCAAAAAAGGACTGATTTAGCCAATAATTTTCTGTGTTTAGATCTTTGTAGTGCATGTAATGGAGGCTGTGTCAGTGACATGTCCAATGCCTACATATAACTAAAAGATGTCCCTCTCTATCATTTCAGAAAGTTGAGTATGTGCTTGCAGTGTAGAAGCAAAAATGATTGTGAGCTGGTCTGGCAAACTACTGATCATTAGTGGGGACTGAGAACTGTCTTTGGCAACGCGCTGTCTGTGGTGGATGCGTGCAGCGAGAGTGCTCTCAGCACAGAAAAATTGGCCACCATTGACGCATACAGTATATGCAGAATGTGGGTATTAAAGCCCAACATTTTGATGTCGCACATATACATTACATGCACAGGAACAGGTAAAGTCAAAAGGCAAATCTTTCAGGGTAATGTTTAGACACAATTGACATTTGAAAATGTTCAATATAAGATTAAAAATCTTTACTTTTTGAGCCCCGTTCTACTATAATTTATATGATTTATAGGTAATTTACATATCTGAGGCTCTGTGAAGATATGTAAGCAATTAAATGTATATTTTAATCATATACAAAAAGTATCTCTTTGATAGTTCATACCCACAGAAGGTTTTCTCTCCACCTCAAGTTTCCTCACTTTCAGACTTGGTGACAATGGTCCCAGGACAAATAGGGTGAATCCTCTGAGGTTCTAACCCCTCCCTACTCTAACAAAAACAAAAAAGCGTCTTGGCTGTAGACATGCTTTAAGAAGAAGGATAATCGTGGGTATCCTGATAAAAGTATGTGTAGGATGTCATGAACATTAATAACATTAACCTAGTTAAATAAGGCAGTTCTTTAATAAATTGTGAGATATATACCTGCTTATTTGGTCTGAAACATCACATTTATTTAAAACTCCAATAAAAAATATGTTCTAACTGTATTCTTTTCTGTAAATCATAAATTAGGTCAGACTATAAATCGGTCATACTTTAATTATGTGTAAAGCAGTATATAAGACACCACAGTGCCAAGTGGATCTGTATTAGCAGTAAAGCTTACAACCAGTCCAAATTTTTAACTGCATGAAACAAAACAACTATCTGCAATATATAAAGAAAGACATGCAAAACAGACCTCAGCAAAATATAATTAGAATACTTTATATGCTTCCTTTCCTATATAGTTTTTCATCTGTGTTTGAATAAAAAGTGCATGATGCAATAAAATTAGCTCGGTAAATACAAAACGTTAATTTTATCAACCTACCAGCTCAAGAGATCATGTTCTTAGTAGGCATAGTTGTTATGGATTGTTGAATACCACAACTGTAGTACTTTATTTGCTGAGGTCTATAATGTTTACAAACTTTAAGGTATTATCTTACAATGATTATTTAAAGAGATCCTGTCCTTTTAACGGTCATTTAAACAATAAATCTTCCCACAAAATTATATGGCAATTTAACATATTTTATGCTTCCTTTGTGTAGATGTTAAAAAGCCCTGAGACTGCAGCTGGGCTCTGGGTACTGGACCTAGTGAAGTTGTTTTCTTTTTCTAGTCTTGTTTTCTGTCCAGCCTGTTATCACTAAGGCACTATATTCTATCCAATTGTCTGTTCTTATCGTCTTTTAATATTTTTTGGCCTAAGGATTCTGGTATTCTCACTCACACAGGTACAGAAGTTTTATAATGAGGTCAACTTTGGGGGCATATGAGTACCAGTAAAATAATACTTTTTTTTGGAAAAGAAGCTTACGCATGAGTTGTCCAAGAGTACCACAATAAGTGGCCAGAAGGTTTTCTGAGTAAGAACAATCTATTAATTTATTAGAAACATATGTGTACCAGTTAAGTGATAGTTTTGTCTTACTAAGGTTAATCCATTAACTTTCCATTGCGGATCTCTTCATCCACCAGTACAAAGGCTACAGTATTAGGAGACTCATTTCTGCTAAGAAGCCTCTGTGAGTCAAACTGCCACAGGTAATTTTCTCTATCAATTGCTACTCACATCAGGATAAGTTTCTACCCTACCATTGGAATCCAGAATTACCTCCCGTATTTAAATAGACTTCCATTTCTAAGGGCCAGGCAGGCTTCACAGGTAGATTACCTTGACTAGATAGTCCCATTTTTAAATGCTTTGCTTGGTGTCAGTTCTGCCACTTTCCATTTTGTGTCTGTGTTATCTCTGTAGACCTAATTCTGGTTTACCTGCACTAGCTCTTGAGCTCTGACTTGATTCTGAATTAATTAGTTTTGATTTGTGAATGTCCCTCCATGTTGTTGTCATTCTCCCCAGTTTAACCCGAGGTGTTCCATACCCCCATTCCCGAGCTAGTTATTTCAATTATGTTTTATTTTTTAAAGAATAATTCTTACTCTAAATAAGGATTCAGAAAATAAATTGAGCAATAAAGGTATATTGCACTTTGAATAGTTTGCAAACATTCCAACCCACAGGTGTCTTTTTCCCTCTAGTCCAGCCTTTCTCAACTTTTTTTAATGGAGGAACAACCCCATAATAATATATGTCTCCCACATACTCTATAAAGCCTATTTAATTTCAGTAGCCATCTTAAAATTAAACAAGCAACATTAATGGCCAGAAAAGAATCTTTCTTATGGCGCCAGTCCCTTTCATGAGTGGCTAGTGAGAGAAGTCCCCATATATTATTAATTAGTAGGATGATGACCCCTTACATTGTTGTTAATGGGAAGACAAACCCCCAAAGAGACAGCTAAAAAGATTATTGATATCAGTGGTTATTGAAACACAGAAAGTATTTATTATTAAAAAAAAAAACCATGGCAACCTCTGGAGAAACCCAGGTACACAGGTATCAAACCAAAATCAAATGCAAAGGGAAACTAAAGCTGTCACTCTCCCTAGTTACTATCCACAATGTGAACTCAGTTAATTGATAAACTGCCAACGAACATCTTAACCTCAAAGAACTGAAAGAACTCTAGCCATAAATTCAAATGATATTACCAATTGAGGGAAGATATATACTCTACATTGCATCCAATGAATCTGTATGGCTTGTAACACAATAAACGACTTGTATATATAGTAACATTTTTGACATAATAACCATAATTAGGAAGCTTATTCTGTAATCGCAGAAACTTAACAGTCAAAGGCAATAATTACTGTATTATGCTTACAAATAAAATTAAAAGTCCTTATTCAACCCAGATGGATAGAGGGGAGCTAGTTGCTAATCTACTTCATCTCCTGTTTCTTAAGGGATAATATCCAATCCCGTCCTCTTCAGTTACTTGGAATATAATAAAGCACCATAAAGATTGTTCTCAGAATGCCTGCACCCAACAACATTTTTAGATACTGTTAAAGATGGCTGTTTCCTTAAAACTGAGTCTCCATATTTTGTGATCTGATCTTTTACTTTTTAGACAATCTCCTGTTAATAGGGCACACTTGGACATACAAGAGAATTGACACATATAGTGTTGTGTAGTAATGTAATTAATGCCAGTTGTCAGATGCACAAACCTTTCTCCTTTCATCATCAGGGAACATTACACACACATCAAACATGGGTAAGCGCATTTGGAACCCATGAAGGACTGTCTGGTATCCACAACTAGAATCCTGAAATATGATCTCACGAGCCAGTTCCTAAAACTCAGATTCCATTGGAAATCTTGCATGAAAACTATTTACATTTACGAAAAATACTTCCTGCTATGTAGATGATATTGGGATGCAAAAGGCTATCCCCTTGTGTTTTCTGCCTCCAACAAATTATGTGGGTGCTGCCTCTCTTGGAATTTGGGAAACATTTCTTGTAAGCATAATTCTTTCTCCCGCACCTTTCTGGTAACTCAATCAGAGCACATATGCACCTCACCTTTTTGGCTCCTATATAAAGTTTAAAACTAAAAAGAGATCACAAAAAATTGCACCATATGAACAAAAAAAGTTTGTTGAATGTTCATCTGTTTTACTGATGCTTTGACAAAACTAGAAAGCTCTTTGAATGTACTGCTCTTGAAATAATATGTTATAATCAATATCAAAGTTTTGGTGTACTTTTTTTGCGTGTGAAGCACTAGATACTTTAAAATGTTTAGGTATTTTTCAGGTAAGCTAACCATACCTCAACAAAATGACAGGTGGTTGCATTATTTACCCTGCGTTCTGTTTTAAACTACCTGAAGTATTTCTCTCTTTTCATCTCAGATAGGAAACATATGCTGCAGTTTATTTTACTATACAACACAGCACTCTCTATAGTGATGCCTGGCACAGACATTGAAAATTACAGTACAGTACACTAAAGAAAATCTCTAACATTGACACCAATAAACATGAAAAGAAACATCCATGTGTTAAAGGATATTCTTTCTTTAACCACTTAAAAGGACATCTAAAGGCTTCTTTGGGACAGTATATACAAGTTACAAATGCAGCTGCAATGTGAACAAGCCTCAAGTAGAAACAAGCCCTGTGTGATACAAATCCTCCGTTATTTGTGCTTCCCAGACCATGTAGCTAACAGTAGGAGGGGTTCAGCAGAACAGGCAATGGTGTGAATTGAAAAAACAGTGGACAGGGTTAGGTGTGGCCAGCAGCTTATTCGCTAGCGTGGAAGTACTACACGCAGTAGTAAGTGGCAAGTGTGTCCTATTACTGATAAGCGGCACATATGTCACAGGCCAGTCCAGAGACCGCTAATCAAGATGAAGTTACTTGTGAATGGAGGTTTGTCTACAGAAGACTTCAAGCACAGTACGGTGATGAGACCCTCAGCCGCAGTAAGACAATTGAATGGTGTAAACATTTTAAGGATGGCCTTACATCCACCAGTGACTATCCCAGCCATGGTGGTTCCTAGCCCACAGCAGTCATTCCTGTGAACATTCAGTGTAAGGAATGGCTGATTCTGGATAATTGATGTATAACCTGTTGTGAAATTGCATAAGAAACTAATCTTTCTGTGGGAACAGTGAACACAATCATTCACGAATATTTGCATTAGTTAGTGCACACTGGGTACCAAGACAATGAATATTACAGTCATTTTCTAAGTGATGTGCATACAAGCCTGTGGAAAAATCTGCCTTGTTTGATTGGTAAGGCTCCATTGACACTAGGCATTTCAAATCTTGGGCAGAATTGCTGTTATTCTGACCACAATTTAAAAACACCGTGAAAGTGTGAAAATGTGCATTCGCATGTTCAGGTGCCATTCATTTCAGTGGCACCTGGAAATATGGGGTGTTTTTGTTGCGATCGGGGGAACATTTTTCTGTGCGACAAACGCACAACAATTGCACAAGCAAAAATATGGGTTGCCCAAATACGGTTGTGGAACAACCTGCGATTTTGTGTGTGCTATCGCGGCACGCTTGTCACACGGAAATATGCACCTCGGTTACAGCAAAGATACCTCGTGTTTTCAGGTGCCATTGAAATTAATTGCACCTGAACAATCGAATGTACGGTTTCACATTTTCACAGCGCATTTTCAAGTTGTGGGCAGAATTGCAGCAATTCCACCCCCACTTTGAAATGCCCTAGTGTGAATGGAGGCTTAGGGTGTCCTGTTTCTCCAGGACAACGCAAAAGCTCAGATTGCTCACAGCACTACGTACAGATTACAGCAACTCAGCTGGGAGGTATTGTCACATCCCCCTTACAGCCCAGACCTCGCTTCAAGTGAATTCCACTTGTTTAGATCCCTAAAGAGTTCCTCTGAGGTCAGCATTTCAGGACTAATGATGCAGAAGTGAAGCAGGCTGTCATAAGATGGTTCAAGCGCACTGACAATACTTTCTCTGCCGAAGCTTTCCAAAAATTCGGTAAATGCTGGGATAAGTGTATAAATGTAGCAGGGGAGTATGTCCAAAAAATAATGCAGTTTCCACTTCTTGAAATTTGTTCTTGTATTTTATAAACTTATCCCAGTCCTAGTTTGACTTGAACACCTCACATACATCCTGGCCATTAGCCAAGGCTAAAAGTTAAGATATTGTCAAACGAAGAGCATGGGGAGCTGAGAACTGCAATAGACATATAGTATACCAATACAAAAGAAAAATGTGCAAAATACCATCAAGTAGGGAGAGGGTCTTCCTTTTAATTCAACAACATGGATGACATGGTAAAGACAATTAAAAAAAACATTTTCCCAAGGAAGGGAAATAAGAAAAGAATTAACCATTACTTGATTGATGGTTTGCTCATGGTTCTTTGAGTTGTGGTGTACAGAGGTTTTGCATGGTTGCGCCACCAGGTGGCACTGGTCGGTTCTTATCTCCACAGCTTCAACAGACCTGTTGCCATGGATGTTCAGCTGGGCATCTCTATTGATGAAGAAATGTGGGACATGGTGCTATCTATATTGTTTGTGTTTCCACAATGTTGATAATTTTTTAAAGTTGGACCCATGTATGTCCCCCAGTTTACCAGGGGGCAGCCTTATTCGGTTGAAATTGGACTATTACAGGCAGTGCTGCAACTTGAAACCTTAATATAGAAGATATGTGGTATTGGTCAGTTATATTAAATATAAACGGTGCTTATCCCAACTTATAAAATCAGAGTAGTCATACATTTAGAAGGACCGGGAATTTACAAGCACTAAAGTTACAACAAAAAAGATATATAAAAACACAATTTTATTTGTCCAATTTTAAAAACAGAAAAAAGTACATTATACATAGATGGCGATGGTTTGGCTGCACATCACCAACAGGAGAAACACCAACGTGTTTCAATTCATTGAATTTTTTGTTTTTCTTCAGGGGGAAACAGTAGAGTGCAGCAAAAACAGTATCGCCATACATGTACAAAAAATTAGAAGATCCTTGCTGGTTAATTCCCGGCCTCATATAGGCAAGAAGACCCTCAAGTGATCCAAGTGCGTAAATATAAGCGTTCCTCTGTCAAACATCAGAGTATAGGGCCTACAGTATGTCTACAAACATCTCCCCTCTAACTTGTGCCAGAATGTGAGAGCCCCAGAGCACCACAGCCAGGACATGCACTTCCCACCACAGCTAGGACATTTATATACCATATACCATTGTTGATCCTATTGCTTGCATTTATTTCAGATGGGTTTGGGTGAGATAAAATCGCCCTCCAGAAGTCTGCATCATTTCTTCCTCCTTTTTCCCAGAACCCCAACCTTCCTCCTCATAATCCTTCACTGCTTCCTGCTGCCTCTGTCTCATAGAGATAGAAGCAGTAGGCAAGGTTCCTGCTGGTCTTAGGTCAGCAGGAAGAACCTCTTCATTCTGCTGCTTCTGGATAACCAGTGCCTGGTCTATCAGGCCACAGAGTGTCTGGTCCAGGAGGAGTAAGAGAGGGATTATATCACTAATCCCTGCTTAATCAAGTCTCACCTATCTAGCTGCCTCTTTAAAAAAACTCCATGCTGAATACATCCTGAACGATAAATCACTGATGTGGTGAAAAGAACCCCAGTTCCCCAGAGCCTTACCTCTTGATATCACACAAATGATCATTGAGGACCCACTACAGCATATGAAATGTTGATGTGTGGATTTACTAAAGATAAGGAAGTTAGCAGTCAGCTTCTGTTTGTAGAGCTTTTGTGCCAGGCAAATATTGGCGGATTCTGAGCATTTTAAGTCGCCAAAAACTGTTCGGGTCTGATTCAAGACCTCCTAGATATCAAGAAACCTAACCAGAAACTGCTACTAGGTATGTGTGTGAACGTTTCCTGTTAAGGCAGCTTGCAGGTTAGTGCTATTGACACAAACAACCTTGCTTGGCACAAGATGGCTTGGGGTCAGTCACATTTTAACTTGACCATGCAGAGCTGCCAAAATCCTGGGTCACCAACTTACTCAGTATTCCCAATCCTGCATCCTTCCCAGGCACAGTGTGTGATGAAGACTATATAGCATCCCTGACAATGCATTGCATGTGTGTTCATGTGGACCCTACCTTGGCATAGGTATGATTTGGGGAGATATTTTTCCTCTGCTCTAGCAGATGTGGATTAGACACCTATTTGGTCAAGGATGCTGATGGAGAAGATGAGCTTGAAGACTAATGACAAGGTTTAAGCGTTTTCTTTATCCTACTGATTGTGGCCTTTTTTCCCACTTTCCAAATACCCTGAACCCCTTCCTTTCTTGTCACTGAAGGCCACAGTTGTTTTGGTGGATGCAGCAAGCACTTGGCAGTAGTCTTCTGTTCCCTGCCTAATGTTCCCTCTCTCTATTGTCCTGGCTCTCTCTTCATCATTCTTAAAATCTGAAGGAAGAACTTTTTGTGCTTGACCATAATCATCTGCAGCAGGTGACTCATCTTGTAATGAAATAATTCCACCATATCCTCATTGTCAGTTTGTGGGGTTATGGTAGGATTAGCAGAAGAGGAGGGCACATTCATACTAGCTGCAGACAGCTAGTTGTTCTGTATCTGGGAGGTGGAAGAAAAACAAGGCTTTTCCATCCCCTCAACTACCTCTTCCTCGTGCTCTGGTTGCATAGCATGGGGAAAGTGCTGACCACTGCTTTCTGGTACAGAACCTGTTGATCCTCTACTACCTCCAAAAGCAGAAGCCCTGCCTCTCCCTTTAGACTGGTCCAACATTTTGAATAGAGGAGATTGCCTAACTTGAATAGCAGTTATGGTAATAGGGGGTAAAAATATGTGGTGAAAAAATATGTTGTGCTTTGATGCACAATTCTTTATCACAAGTATTAAGTGACATGCTGCAAAAAAGGCAATTTTTCTCTGTGTCAGCATCATATATACACTGATGATAAAAAATCTCTAATAAAAATAAAAAATTGCAAGTGTGTGTGTATGTAAGGGGGGGGGGGGTGAAAACAGCTAAATAACTACAGTTGTTGTGGACACACAAAAAGGTAGTCATAAAAAAACTGTTGGGTCTCTGAACTGTAAACATGGGGGGGGCAATTAACTCTCTGTGTATACAAATTGTCCATTATTTCCTAAACTACTCTGCCAGGGTCTGGCACATAACAATGCCCCTATTGTTGGCCCTTCTAAGCCATCTGGCCAAAGTTCAAAGGCCAGAAAATGTGCTTAGTGTACTGGGTCCATCTCAAACCCATGTTTGAGCCAAATCCTGAACCTGAAGCTCCACACTCACCAATACACTCACCAGCCACTTTACTAGGTACACCTATTCAATTGCTTGGTAACACAAATTGGCTAATCATTCTATCACATGTTGAAGACGACTTGCTGAAGTTCGAACCAAGCATCAGAATAATAAAGAAAGGGGATTTAAGCGACTTTGAACATAGCATGGTTGTTGGTGCAAGATGGGTTGGTCTGAGTATTTAAAAAACTGTTGATCTCCTGGGATTTTCATACACAACCATCTCTAGGGTTTACATGAATTGTCCATTAGAATGGTCCAAAAACCAGAATATATCCAGTGAGCGGCAGTTATGAGGACAAAAATGCCTTTTTGAGGTCAGAGGATAATGGGCAGACTCGTTGCTGCTACATTCAGATGGTAGGGCCAGAATTTGGAGTAAACAACATGAAAGCATGGATCCATCAAGCCTTGTATCAATGGTTCAGGCTGGTGGTGGTGGCGTAATGGTGTGGGGGATATTTTCTTGGCACTAGTAAGGTGTACCTAATAAAGTGGCCTGTGAGTGTATGTCCCAATGAACACATCAGCTTTTCTGAACTGAATTTGCATGTATTGCATGTGTGCCAAATATCCATTGCAAGCATCTTACTAATTAGTGTCCACAAAATCCCAGTTAATATCTAAAGTTTACACTGATGAGTTGCTCGATCAGATTTTTTTTTCTGTGTGCATTGCAGTGTAGTATCAAAAGGGGGGGTAATTGTCTCAATTTGAAAGAAGAACTTTGACTTTGAGGTTTACTGCTCTGCAAAGTACATCAAAATCACACTTATGTTGTATCCTTGTAGTCAGACAATTTTGATGTTGGTAGTTTAAGATAAAAAGAGGCTGCATTCATTAAAAATCAAGTGGTTTTGAAAAAAAAAATTCTCAAATTGTTTGTTTATAGTATTGCCATCTCTCCCCTAATTAAAAGCTCTAAAAATACATGCTTCCACCACATTAAATCTATATACTAAAAAAGATGTATAACCTATTAGGGTATAGTTATATAAAAAGTTTAAAAATGTGAAACCAACACATTTCCAAAAAACACAAAGATTTCTTTAAGGGCCAATTCAAATTTTACCATTCTTGTGCATTTTGTTAACACATACATGTGTGCATTGTGTCACACATTAATGTGCTTTGTGTAAAATCAAACAATTAATTTAAAATTTGGATGCAGCACAGCACAACTCATGGTAGTATCTTACCATGTGTTGTGATTCACTGCAATACATGTATATTAGAGATGCATTGCCTTATCTCCTAGATTGTAAGCTCCAAGGAGCAGGGCCTTCAAATCCCTCTTGTATTGAACTGTATTGTTACTGTATTATCTCCCATTATATTGTAAAGCACTGAGCAAACTGTTGGCGCTATATAAATCCTGTATAATAATAATAATAATTCATTGGGATGCCAGTAAAATAAAAATGCATTACAGTAAAGCATGCATAACTGCTGTGCAGTGCAAACATGTCATTCTGTCCTTGCACCAACCTTTGGGTGAGTTTCACATTCTAAAAAATATCTAGTGAATTCTTGTTGTGCCCTTAATGAAGTCACAACACTGTAATCTCCCTGTGGAGTGTGACTATTGTGAAAGGTGAATATGTACTCTAAAGCAGGGATAAGCTGAAATGTCTTGAGTTTGTTATGAGTGTTGTTCGACAAACTTCAGAGAAGCTGTGATGCTGAACCTGAACCCCACTGAAATCAATGGCAGCTGAATCTGTGAAACTAAAAATTCCAGTTTTTGGGCTAATAGGCAAGGGGGTGTAAAAATGGCATAGGGGTGAACACTGCTGTGTAAAACATACACTGATTGGAAAAAAATAAAAAAGAAAGGATAAGTTCATCATTGGATCATGGTACATGTACATGGTCATGGTACATGTTCCACCCATTTTTAAGCTGGAATGTGTAACATGTTCCAGCATCTGAATGTTCTTCCCTCGATCCCCACCTTCCTGTGACAGAAGGAGGGGGACCTTATCCCTGAACCTGCTGCAACAATTTAAAAGTGCCCCCGGCCTTTCCCCCTGCTGAGTGCCCCCACAGCAAGCTGTTTGCTCTGGGGGCACTAGTGCGTACTAGCTCCCGAGCCACCTCTATGTGTCTATGAGACACGCAGAGCATGGCTTGGCCCTGCCCTCACTCCTTCCTCACTGGAAATGATTAACAGCAGCGGGAGCCAATGACTCCTGCTGCTGTATCTCAGCCAATGAGGGGGCAGAGTGCTGGATCAGGCTCAAGCAGGGGCGGACTGACCATTTGAAAAATCAGGCATTGCCCAAGGGCCCGGGGTCCGTAGGGGGTCCCATGAGATGCCCCTGGTACCTTTTTCATAGGCTTTTTTGAGTTTGGGCAAGGACACAGGGGCCACATGATCCCCTATTGCCTGGGGGCCCCATGAGTTGTCAGTCCGCCCCTGGGCTCAAGTGAGTATAAGAGGGGGCTGAGAATTCAGGTTTTAAAACCACTTTAATCTGTTGCTCCCCATGTTAGAGCCCACCACATATGGGCCACTGGCTACCAATGTTTCTGTGCTGAGAACACATTTACTGAGCACTCTCAGCACAGGGATCAAGCTGGGAGCTTTTAATCATGTGACTACTGTGACAGGCAATCCCAGTGGTCACATGATCTCCAATACTTCTCATTCCCTGGGTATACAGACCCTATTAAAGGAAGGTCTGGGCAGGAAGGGGTTAAAGAACAGTTCTTTAGCCTCTTCTTTTTGCTGGTATTTATCAGCTATCTTCATATAGCTCCTTATACTCTCTGATTTCCTCAAAATGTTCAAAATATTTATATTACTATCATTATTAAAACTACTTATAATAACTGCGCCTAACCTGCTTTCAGTAAAAGTTAACTTCCTAATGCCTGCCAACACGTTTTTACTATTATTTTTTTATGTATTTTTTTTTTCAGTAAAATGCACAATTTTTCCACTAAACAATGTGCACTGTATTATTTTACAGACTTTTAGTGATTTGTCAGTCACTCATACACTGTACCAAATTATTTTGCAATAGAATTATACAGTCTCATTGCAGCTAGAGTTGCTTTATACTGTGTGATACAGATTGTTTCCCCTCTTGAAAGCTTCTAAAATACCTCTTAAATAGTGTTAAGACTGCATTGTTTAGTGCTTGCAAGCTCTCAAATTGCAGACAATTATGAATAAATAGGTGGGTTATTATTACTCCATTTTCATAAAAAAACAGGTGTTTTGTGGTGATGTAAAAAGTCAAGCAACAAAAAGCAGAAAGAACATAGATTTGGAAAGCAATGCAGTCATCAGTTTTAATATTAATTAACTTTAACAGTGTCATATGTGATAAGCTAATGTCTTTGTTTTAATATGTCACATCAAATTAGCACACTTTTCTATTTGAATTTATTTTCATTGGTTGGGAGAGGTGGCAGTAGAATGTGATAAGCAGGATAGCCTGGCTTATTTATGAAAGCAGTGCAAGGATCAGTGATTATTCGTTTACTCTTCATTTGTAAAAGTATTTGTATTATAAACCATTTTTGTATATACAGTTGTGTTCAAAATAATAGCAGTGTGTTGAAAAAAGTGAATAAAGCTCAAAATCCTTCTAATAGCTTTTATTTCCATACACACAAATGCATTGGGAACACTACACATTCTATTCCAAATCAAAACATGAAGAAAAATATATCACATTTGTGTTGTTCCTCTAAAAAAAATTGAAGAAAAGTGAATATTAGAATGTTCAAAAAAATAGCAGTGTTTGTATTCTTCTTTACAAACTCAAACATTCACTATATAAACTGAAAAATGTTTGAAGATTTTGCTTTCCTTTGAATCACTTAATTAATATTTAGTTGTATAAGCACTGTTTCTGAGAACTGCTGTACATCTGTGTTGCATGGAGTCAACCTACTTCTGGCACCTGTGAACAGGTATTCCAGCCCAGGATGATTGGACTACATTCCACAGTTCTCTATTTCTTGGTTTTGCCTCAGAAACTGCATTTTTGATGTCACCCCACAAGTTTTCTATTGGATTAAGATTCGGGGATTGGGCTGGCCACTCCATAACGTCAATCTTGTTGGTCTGGAATTAAGATGTTGCACGTTTACTGGTGTGTTTGGGGTTGTTGTCTTGATGGAACACCCATTTCAAGGGCATTTCCTCTTCAGCATAAGGCAGCATGACCTCTTCAAGTATTCTGATGTATTCAAACTGATCCATGATCCCTGGTATGCGATAAATAGGCCCAACACTGTAGTATGAGAAACATCCCCATATCATGATGCTTGCGCAACCATGCTTCACTGTCTTCACAGTGTACTGTGGCTTGAATTCAGTGTTTGGGGGTCGTCTGACAAACTTTCTCCGGCCACTAGACCCAAAAAAAAACAATCATCAGTCCACAAAATTTTGCACCATTTCTCTTTAGGCCAGTCAATGTGCTCTTTGGCAAATTGTAACCTCTTCAGCACATGTCTTTTTTTCAACAATGGGACTTTGCGGGGGCTTCTTGAAGATATCTTGGCTTCACATAGGTGTCTTCTAATTGTAACAGTACTCACAGGTAACTTTAGACCTTCTTTGATCTTCCTGGAGCTGATTGTTGGCTGAGTCCTTGCCATTTTGGCCATCCTTCTATCTATTCGAATTGTAGTTTTTCGCTTTCTTCCACGTCTTTCAGGTTTTGGTTGCCATTTTAAAGCATTTGCGATCATTTTAGCTGAGCAGCCTATCATTTTCTGCGCTTCTTTATATGTTTTCCCCTCTCCGATCAACTTTTTAATCAAGGTACGCTGTTCTTCTGAACAATGTCTGGAACAACTCATTTTCCTCAGAATTTCAGAGAGAAATGCACTGAAATCAGCATGTACAACATTTGCTGCCTTCCTTCCTTAAATAAGGGCAATAATTGCCGCCTGTTTTTCAAAGAATGAATGACCTCACTAATAGAACTCCACACTGCTATTATTTTGAACATGCCCCTTTCAATGAGTGATTCAATTACACAGAATCAGCAGCATGCATGTCATGACTGTTGGGTCTGTTGGATTTCTATTACTCTACTACACCTGCTAGTAACTTATTTGCCATGCGGAAATGTAATTTCTACCAAAAACAGTGATTGGTCAGGTTAGTGATGTCTGACTGCTATTATTTTGAACATAACTGTACATGTAAAGGCTGGGTAACTTTGTGGCAAAATGAAAAGCACTTTTGTCTTTTAGCAAACCAGAACCCTTTTGGAGTAAGTTTGGCCCTATTTAAATAATAAAGCACATGTTTTACCCACTTGACCTCCAGAAGATTTACCCCCCTTCCTGACCAGGCCATTTTTTGAGATACTTTACCTGACAATTGCGCAGTCATGCAACACTGTACATAAATCAAATTTATGTCATTTCTTTCCCCCGCAAATAGAGCTTTCTTCCAGTGGTATTTGATTACCTCTATGTTTTTATTTTTTGCTCTATAAACAAAAAAGACTGATGATTTTACTTTTTGCTATAAAACATATATAAAAATAATGTCTTTGCTAAAAGATATCCCAATACGTGTATATTCATTGGTTTACATGAAAGTTATGGCATCTACAAATTGCAGTATAAATATTGGAATTTTTATTTGTTTATTTTTTTATTCTAGTAATGGCAGCTATCAGTGACTTTTAGTGACTTATAGTGGGACTGGGGGTCTGTGACGAGCATTCTGGCACTAGGTGGGAACTGACTAACTGCCACTGACATCTCCAGTAAAACTAATAGTGATCAGTACTAATAAAAAGCACTAGTACTAGTACTAACGATACTGGTCAGGAAGGGGTTAACATCTGGGGGGATCAAATGGTTAACTGTGTGTTAGGGAGTGATTTTATTGTGTACTATGTTGTGTTTTACTAAACAGACTCTGCTGTGAAGATAGAAAGCAGCATGTCCACGCTGACAAGAGAGAGATCTGTGTTGTTTACACACAGATTTCTCCCCTCTGAGCTTCGCCGACAATCATTGGGACCTGGTGATTGACATCCTCAGGAGCCAAAAGCAACACGGGTTGGGTAGCGCGCCCCCTACCCGGAAATGCAAGATCAAGTATATTTACGTGATATTGCCTAACAAAACCACCTTGAAGCAGTACACCTACTATGGGGCGGTGGGCAAGTGGTTTGTATTAAAATGTCAATGTAGTGTAGTATAAACAAAAAACTCTTTGTGCTCTGCCAGTAAATACATAAAATAGAATGAAATCTAATTTTGGAGCAGCAAACACTGACAATGTGGCAAAACAAACTAAAAATAGTGTCGCACTACTCCCAATATAAACGTTTTAGTTCCTTACATTATAGCCATTAATATCAAATACATATAACACCATTGAACAAAAGAATTCCAAATAAATGTGCACTACTCAGTTGCTCCCAATCACAAATTAATTTGGTGATTCTCATGTTCATTCCATCTACAGTACATATGTGTCTATACCAGTGCTTCACCGTTGACGCAGTGTTCCACCAGCAATAAAAATGCTCATTCCCCAATAGACCTATATAGCTATACAGGTCTAAATGCACTTAATCTGATACTCTGGTGCTTCCTCCACTCGTTATAAGTTCCTGTGTCTCCACAAGTAAAGGTTAGGTAGGGCCCCTTTAAATTATAAGCATCGCTCTAAACAGCTGTGAATGGTGCACAAAGAGGAAAAAAGAGGTCTCCGATAGTGCAGTAATTTTTTATTAATATTTCAAAATAATACTTTGCATAATAGCTCACTTACATATTAGTGTAGAGCCAAAGACTCTCAAACCACATGGAAAAACACTTACTGTTTTGGCTCTGGACCATAAGTGATGCCACCCGGCTCCACCCAACGTGTTGCGTCACTTGCCTACGTAACTTTCTCAGAGACTTATCTGTGGTACATGGTGTAAAAGTACCATAGTAACCAGATTGGAGGTGAAGTATAAAAATACAGCTAATTGCTATATCCACATGAACTGGCCAGATTGCTCATTCCAACATCTAAAAATCTAATAACCAAGCAATATATATATATATATATATATATATATATATGTATGTGTGTGTTTGTATTTTTTATATAAACAATTAAGGTGTCCTTTTATAATGCCGCGGTAAATGAGAACACAGTTCTACTCTGAATGCCTTTTTATGTGGCGGTGTAGATCAGTTCTCCTAATGAAGGGAAAAGCAATCTACAAACGCTTTCAATGCTGGAAAATGGCTGCTATTACTATAATCTCTCTCAGTCAAACACCGTTTAATTTACCGCTGCTTCGTTTGCGGTTCCTCCGATTCTCCAGCTCTTAGCTGGAGAATCTGGAAGGAGAACACAGATCGCCAGTGAAGGGCTGACATCGCTCCTTCATATACTGGCCATCTGTGTGCTGAGATGATCATCGGAGAACATGTTCTCCACTGATCATCTCTGTTTCCTAAACCACTAATGATCAGAGATCAGCAACGATCCTCAGGATCACCGCTGATCTCTGTTTCATAAAAGGACACCTATATGTAAAATATATTTTATACTTCAACCTCTGATCTGGTTACTATGGTTACTTTCACACGCACTACATATAAGCATATTTATTTTTCTATGCTTATTTATTTTTCACAACAATTCTTTGTTTATCATGAGCAATTGAGTAGTGAATATTTGTTTGGAATTGTTTTGATCAATGGCATTATACTGTATGTGTTTGGTATTGATGTCTACTGTATATTGTAAATCACTGAAAAGTTTTATTTGGAGGAACGCAACACTATTTGTATTTCAATGTTAGTGCAGTGTAGTGTAGTGTTAAAGCTAAAATGCAATATGTATGTGCATTTTAACTACCAAAATATTTGTATTTCAGAGCATCCAGTTCCGAGATTTACACAGATCTGTCATACAGCACAGTCCTGGTAGGGTAAGAGAACAGATTTTTCTGATGCAGTTGATTAACACTTGCAGGTCCTACCCCTCCTCAACCTGTGACTGGACAAGGAAAGAAGAAGTAGCACACTGCTGAGTTCACCACTCTGTCACATTGCTCATCTTTCAGCATGTTCCTTGTTAGCACATGAACACTGCAGAACAATTGATTGGCCCCCTGTGCTGCTTCTCCCTCTTCCAGCCTGAGCTCTGAGTGGATTGCACATCAAATTCAGATACCTACACTGCTTTCAATTATAATATAAATGTATGACAAATGTAATGATATAGGCATGTATACAAAGCTGCATTCATTTATGTATTTTGTATTCAACTTTTGGATTATGGAGTTCATATGTTAATGACTATTCTTTATTATGTTTACCTCTGATATAACTGGAAGCAAGGATTTGCACTTTTGCTGTGTTTTTGTTTTAGAGAATTCTTTAGGACTTCCTCCACCAGCGATCCACTTAGTCCAACTCTGCATTCCACTTTGTAGGGCCAGAGATTTACTAAAATGGTAAAACCTACTAGTTCCTTTCTGCAATTAGAGTCTATGCCGTGACTCTCCTACCCTCACTTGGGGACAACTGGTCACCAAATTAAATAACCATTGTTACAGAGTATTGTATTTATTAAAATGGAGAAAGGTATCCTACGTATACTGTAATAAATGTGCAACACTTATAAATACCAAATATTAAATTGCAAATCTGTGCAAACTAATATACAAACAAGTATACTGCAAACAGAAACATTCCCATAAAAAGTTCACCATGTAAAGTGCAAATCCAGTGCCTTTCTCATGAGAAAAAAAATGTGACGTGACGTCATTAAGCAGGTCGAGACACAAAAGTGATGGTTTGCATGGCATGAGCGGAAGAGGAAAAATATTGAGTAGATTGCATGATTACTGCTTGGTTTTTATTCACTCTTGTGAGTAGTTTTAACTTCAATAAGTTGCAAAGTTCTTCTATTTACTACACTATGAGAGTCCCTGTTGTTTCTACTTACATTTATTGATATCCTTAAGATGCTACGCTGGGAGGAACCCTGTCATTCAAGACATATATCCCAAGTCTGGATAAATTTCAAGCTTGTATGATCATATGTTAACCGGTGGTGTCATCATCTGGTAAGGGTGTACTCACATGCACAGTGGTGGATTGGTGGAAGCATCTTGTTCATTTTTCTTTGATTTACACTAACTTGGAGGAACTCATTCCATTTTTTCCTGTGAGAATGAGTGGGTTCAAACAATGGGTTTGCACTTTATATGGTGGACATTTTATGGGAATTTTCTGTTTGCATTGTATTTGTTTGTATATTATTTTTCACAGATATGCATTATTTAATATTTGGTATTTATAAGGGCTGAACTTTTATTACAGTATTTTTTACAGTTTGTATCTTTACTCTTGGTGCTAGCAGCTATTTTGTATTGCTGCACTTGAATGCAGAATTTACATATAATTATCCAATGTATACTATATAATCAATTACATACCAAAAATGGTATGAGGTCTAAAAAAAAAATTAGTTTTTTTTTGCTTTTTAACATGTTTCTACATGCCGAGAAAAACCATTCATGTGTGAATGAAGACTTTCTATCAGGTGCGGACTGACAACTCATGGGGCCCCCGGGCAATAGGGGATCATGGGGCCCCTGTGTCCTCACCCACACCCAAAAAAAACTATTAACCCTTTGAGGACCGTAAGGTTTTGGAACGCCAAAAGAATCAATTTTTTTGTTTTTAAAGTTTGTACACTTCAGTTGCTGTAACTAAGCCATTTCATGAAATAATTGGCAAAAAGCTAGATCCATTTGTTGTTTGTTGATAAGAACTAATATTTTGACTCAAACCAAAAAAAAAGAAGAGTTTTAAGTTCTTAATCAGATGATACACACAATTACAAACATGGGACAAATACGTCCCTTGGTCCTCAAAGGGTTAAAAAGCCAATGAAAAGTACCAGGAGCATCTCATGGGGCCTGGGCCCTTGGGCAGTGCCCGAGTGCTCGAATGGTCAGTCCGCCCCTGCTTTCTATGTTCGTGCATGTATAGGGTTCTTTTGGGTGCCATGCTCCCTTTCATAATTCAAGAATCTTGAGATATGTTAATTAGCTTCTGATTAAATTGGCCAATGTGTTTGTGAGCATGAGTTTTTAGTGACTGTGGTAGAAAAAATGCATTATAAGGGAAACCTGATCTGAGCAGTACAATGCAAATCACTGGTGCTGTATACTTATGGCAATTAAAGTATAACTGAAGCAAAACTTTTCTTTAACTTTTTGGATAGAGTGGAGGGGGGTTATATCATCTGTCAGGTTTTTATTGCCCTCTGTGCCCCTGTTAGGGAGATTAATCCTCTCTATTTGTCAGGCTTGCCATTATCAGCTAAAGTGAAAGTAAAAAGAAAAACCTGAAATTTTGGTTGTCCCCAGAAAAATAATATAGGGGAAATCTTTCAGTGAGGACAGTAATTCCATCAATTATTAGGTATTTCCTCTCAATTTCTGTTTTGGCTTCTGGACATGAAGTGAAAAGATATCTCCCAAATAGCACACATATGTCAAAAATAAAACTTACAGGAGTTATAACCCTCCCTTACTCTATCCAAAAGGAGAAAAAAAAGGTTTGCCTTTAGTTCGACTTTATTTTAAGGTTCTGTCATGATAGAAATATCCATGTTGCCAGTGCTAAAAAATGCAAGCTACCTGGCTATCATGTTGGTGACATGGCCTCAAAAATGTCTACATCACTTATAATAATTTCCCACTCTCATTTTCTGCATGCTTGTTCTGGGTCTGTGACTCAGTATTGAAGTCAGATACATTTTCAAAAAGGGGTGAGAAATGGTAGTCTCTATATTTCTCTCATGCCAGATGTTTTTGAACGATTTATTATGGCACCTATAAAAATGCTAGTGACGAGGTTTGTTGCTTAGTAAAAACACCCAAGCAATACTATAGTGCAGACATTTTATCTAAAACAAGCATTTGTTTCTGTTTATCACTGTTACTGCTGGGCAAGATATGTGAACATTTGACATTGCACAAGTCAAGAGAATGGTGGTCTCTTGCAACCTTCCCATGTTAATCTGAGTCAAGTGTGTACATTTGTAGACTTGATCTGGTCTGCATGCCATATTGTGACTTTGGAGCTTCAGGGAGGAGGAAACTGACCTTCATGTCAAAACTGCAGCTGGTAAAGATGTTTACATGAACCCAGTCTGTAGACCTAATGAATTATTCAAAAGGATATAATGGTTTTCATTTCACTAAGAAAAACTTGTTTTTATGTGAAATCGCCCTGACAATGTAAAAGACCAAGCATCTGAAGCACATACGTGAGTGACTTGCACTGCAGGATTGAAAAAGTTAAAAGGCTGGATTTTTATAATTTGACTGCAGTTATCATCCTCAGTTTTGTATGATATTGTATGCTTTATTTGTCTGGAAAATATTCCAACACTTCTTTTTTTATCGAAATAATGCAAATGAATAACAGGATGTCTTGACCTCAACTTCCTCCCTGCAGAGCCACAGAAAACTATTTCATTTCGTTCCATTTCAATTCATAGACATGTCAAAATGTGTTTATAACATGAAATATGGAAAATTACCCAACAAAGTGAAGAAAGACTGTCATAATACAAGTTGAAAACAGATATATCCCACTGCGGTATGCTCCTAGCTAAGTGTAGCACAACACAGTATATGCAGATGCACTTAATAATGGCGGCTTACTTATACACATGCTGTGCACAAATGTGCAAAGTAATTCAGCTAAGATAAATGTTTCTGGATTTTACGTTTCAAAAATACAGATTTTAAGTTTGTTCTTATTTTGACAGGTATGATTTTGTGGTAAGTAAAAAAGAGCAAACTGACCTTGGAAATCCATGATCTAACCTATTCAGGCGAAAACACAGTCAGCACAGGTTCATAAATATGTCCCAATCCCCTGCTGATTTGCCTACATTTAATGTATTGCTTTATTTCAACAAAATCTCAAAGGTACCCATTTCCTAAGTGAAACAATTAACTTTGATAGCACGAGACCTGGACTATTGAAAGTTGTCATGATCCCACAGTCCAATTACTAGACTGATTCTTTGTCTAGAAGTCACTTTGGAGCGTTAAACTTTTAAGTACACAGGGCAGCACAGTGGCTAAGTGGTTAGTACTTCTGCCTGGCAGTACTAGGGTCGCTGGTTTGAATCCCAACCATGGCACCACCTGCCTGGAGTTTGCATATTCTCCCTGTGCCTGCGTGGGTTTCCTCCAGGTATTCTGGTTTCCTCCCACACTCCGAAGACATGCTGGTAGGTTAATTGGCTCCTGTCTAAATTGTCCCTAGTATGTGTATGTATGAATGTGAGTTAGGGACCTTTGATTGTACACTCCTTGAGGGTTAGGGACCGATGTGAATGTACAATATATATGTAAAGTGCTGAGTAAATTGCTGGTGCTATATACATACCTGTAATTAATAAATAAGTACAGATATGGGACAAAATTTCGCATCTAAATTTTATCCTAGACAAATATCTTTTCAGAGTGGGAAAAGGAAAACAAAAATCCATTGGACCTACTTTTGTAATTGTTTTATTGCTAATATATAATGTGCAATGGAAAATGGTTAAAGGGTTTAAAAAACCCTTTGGCTAATTTATCAGCAGTGGTGAGGACTAGACTGATGTTCAGAGAAAAGGTATCCCTACTTATCAGGTTCTTAAGGGCATATAGCTTAGAATCAGCATGGTAGGAAAGCCTGGGAATACCAGCCAGAATACCTGATTTTTTTTTAACATTTTAAATTACAAGAAAATAAGGTGTTGATAAAATACATTATTACTGATATATCAAAAAAGAAAAAGAGATAAATCCAATGGTAGCTAACAGGTGCCATTTTCTATTGTTCTAACATACAGTATCTATAAAATAACTACGGAGCATGTTTGTGAACTGATCTACCTACCTTCCATTATTACTAACAAATATTAAATTAAGTAAGATGGTTTTTGATCAGTTGCCATGGATTATTACAATTTTGCTATTTTGTGCATATTCCAGTGCCTCATCATGGTCCAAGAGATTACAGAACTTTGGATAAAAATTGACAGAAGACCATAAAGTGGTAACAACATTTGCATTGAAATGTTTTAAGGCATTCAGATGTGTGACACTGAACTGAAACACTATAGGGAAAGATATGACTGAAACTAACAGTTTTCAATGACTGTATTGACAGAAGCCCTTAAAATTATTTAAAAAGTTCATAACAATATTCTGCTTTCTGCTTCTTGATCCTCAAGTGGGCATTTTATGTTTATTGATATAAATAAAAATACTTTCTGTAATAGGTTGTATTTAATAATATCAAGCCCATGATTCCAGTGAGTAAGATAAGTGTTAGCTTGCATGATCTTTTATGAATCCCTGGGCTTCTGAATTTGTATTTTTAATATGGATATGCCCTGAGTATGACCTCTGGAAGTCAAATTAACAAATAGTTTTAAATAGAGCATTTACCTGCACACAGATATGACTAACTTCAACCATAGCACTACGCTAGTTATAATTATGTAAACAATGACCGTCACAGTACCCAACGCTTTCCCTACCCCTACCCCTATCATCACAATACCTCACAATTTAAAAAGTTGATGAGAGTCAAGACGAGATAACTTTCACCAACATCACTTCATCCATTTTCCTCTTGGTATCCACCATTTTGCATTGTATGATTGATGTAATGTCCTACACCATTTCGTCATGTATGACTGTTTACAATTTGTCCCGTCTGCAAAACGGGAAGCAACATGTCATGTCTATGTTTTGACTGTGATCTATGGCTGTACATGCTCTAAATGCTTTTTTGTCTTCTCTTATAACAAAAAAATATTTTTGGAAAAAAAACAAAAAACAAAAAAAACAAATAGTTTTTCATTTTTAATACTTTTACTTAAACAGTTATTATTAAAGAATGCCTGCTAACTTCATTTGAATGTACAATACATACTGCCCTGATTTCATAGCAAAGCGATAACTAATAACGAAAATAAATACATTTTGGTGATGATCTGCAAGCAGGCCTTGGAAGGACACACATACATTAACTACATTATCATTATATAACAAGGCTAAGTGGATTCATGAAAATTGGCTGTCTTTGGTAGAGATTTTCAAATTAGCTAGCTGGAATCATTTAGCCATGTCCATATATTAGAATGGATTATGATATCTTGAATATGTTCTCTGTGTATCTCTGTTCAGTGTATGTTTTTAGAGATCATTGAAATAGTATAATACAACAATGTAAATGCCACAATTTCACTATATAAAGGTTATTTTATTTGATCCTGGAGCTATACAAAATGTTTCAAAGCAAGTAATACCTGATAAAAAAGAAAGTAAGTACACACCTTTCCTACTGTCTGTACTGCCCACTGAAACATTGATCCTGAAGAATCTATTGTTGAAGTCCAGGAGTGTTGATTACCTGGGTCCCCTAAGCTTCTACTGGTTAGTCCTGTTGACCTCTTCCCAATGTTTCAAAGCAAGTAATACCTGATCATAAAAAAAGTAAGTACATACCTTTCCTACTGTATGTGCTGCCCACTGAAACACTGATCCTGAAGAATCTATATAATCGTACAGGTTCCCTTTAAGGAAACCTGTTACCGATCTTTACCTTACTAGACCCCATAAACAGGACACCCTACTACAGTCCATATTCACAGCACCCTGAGGTTCCCAAAACCCCATCCATCTATTGGCCAGTTATTGACCACACAGCTTGCTGGTTATTTTTTGAGGCACTTCACTGCCCCATGCAAATTCCTTGCAACGAATAGGAAGGCACAGGGGGCAAGAGTAAAGCTACCCCTTTTACCCTCACAAAAGGTAAGCAAGTCCTCCCACATTACCCATATTTTGGAAATCATACTGGCTTATCCCAAAAAATTTTTCTAGTAAAAAATATTATACAGAATGTTTTATATTTTAATAGTCAGTGTTTATAATAAATCAAAATTATATAAAAAAAATAATAGAACATGACAAAAACTGAGATATTACATTTTAAAATGTAATACCTTTTCTAAAAATGTAGAAGCAAAAAATTCTTGTTGAACAAGAAAGTTCAAAACTTTTAAGATGCTTTTAGCTTAGCCATTTTACTACCTGTAGTGCATATTTAACTTCCACTTATTATTGCTCTCACCTACTGAGAAAAAGAGGCTAATATTTTCTCGCACTATAGGTATTAAAGTGTGTTAAAAGGCAATTTTGTTCCGTGTCATTATTTGCTGACTACAAGGATGCATTACTTACATGCAGAAAGCTTACCCATCTTGGACAGAGGAGATAAGCATTTTCTTCTATTGACAGTTGCACTTTTTTACTGTCTTGAAGTGATGACACAGTATTTTTGGTTGTAGATGCAGACATGGATTGAATCAATTCATGCTTACATTAGGATAATGTAATGACCGCTCTACTTTTTAGAAAAGCACAGTGGTTAATGGAGGTCATTTAATTTTCCATGTACTTTTGACAAGTTATTTTGAAAAACACACACAGGAAAGGTAGATTAATTAAAAAAATATGGCCATGTATGGGAAAAGAAACTTGAGGTTGATTTACTAGTACTGTAATTTTTATTCGTCATATAAGCCAGTGTAAGCTGTCTGAATAAAAAGGTACACAAAGGTTAAAAAGACAATCAACTTAGTGAAATAGTTTTGGGTCAACTGTGTTTATTATTATTATTTTTTTCCACTATTAAACATTTAATAAGGGTGCACCAATGTTACACAATTCATATATCATTATAGTTTTTTTGTCTTCAGACTCTGATTGTATTAAGTAATATGGACATAGCAAGCAGAGAGAGATGGGGTCAGGTCTGTCCTCTACCTCTTTCAGTTGAAAAGTGTAAAGTTAAACCTTAGCTATTGGGTTCTGTAAACAAATTTTCTTTTCTTCAGCAAGGCAGATAAAAATAAACAGTTAAACTTGTGAAAAGCAGCCTAGTAAACCATGCAAAAAGTCAGACTATGCTAGCTAAATGTTTACTGAGATCATCTCCATGGTCTTCCTTCTTGCAAACATGCAACATGCCTTAGAAATGATTTTGACTTAATCTGACTTTTAGTCTCAACTCAGCCGAGTCAGTCTACTCAAAGGGCTTCTGGGTAAGAATACCATCTCACAGAGTGGACTACAAATCTTTTCATGCTTTGTGAGGATATTTCAATTATACTGCAGATTTGTGGACATTGCTTGATAATACAACTGAAAGTGAGCATTCCAGGCTTGCAGACCAGAAAGTGCACAGAAACAAGAGTGGACCAGATGGGGGAGGGGCCTGATCATGGCGTTGTGCGGCTGCATGTAGCAGGAGTAAGTGCTGCCTAGATCCCGTGCTGTATGGACTCTAAATCGCCAAGACCCTTACTGAAAGTTTACCCTGTGTAGCGGCGGGCATCTGTGGCTCCTTCCTGGATCGTGAGCCCTTGCGATGGCCGCCGGCGAAAGGAGGCCATGTCCAGAGGGGTGAGGCACCGGGGTACTGGAGCTGAGCCATTGGCAGACCGGTGGGTCGGTGGCCGACAGCAGCCAGAGGACGGCGATGAAACCCAGAGACTACAGTGGACCGGGAGCAAGAGGCGGCAGTATGCGAGGAGAGGGGGACGCTCAGGTGACCACCCATGTGATGGTATCCGGAAGCCTGGGAGAGCCGGGAGAGTGGTGAAGCTCTGCGGACAAAGATGTGGTAGGGCACCAGAGGAGCATGCCCCCCTCTTCCCAAGGCACCATTTCTGGGAGATCCTAAGACCCTGAGATACCCAGAGAGATCTTTCATCTAAAGGACCTCCCACAGGAACAACTGAAAAGCCAAATCTGAGACCCTAGTGGGGATAAAAGAGTGCACAGAGATGGATGGTTCTGTACCCTAGGCACAGTTGGAAATGGTGAGTTGCTGTGGGTTATGGCAGGACACTTAAAGTTTCTGTTATTGCTGATGATCTGGATGTAAATTATTAAATATCTGAGCAGTGGGGAGGCAGGAAGACTATATTTATTGGGTGTAAAGTAATACAGTAGGGGTCACAAAAGATTAACAGAAGAACAGCAAAAAGGAACTTTCCTGGGGATGAGTACTAATGTGCATCAATAGAAAAGCAGCTGTAGAGCCTAACAGGTATGAAGAGTAGATCGGCTAAAGGAGGGGGATCAAAAAACCCACAATCAAATGCAAACACCAGTACAATAAGAAAATATATGCCCATACAGGACAAAAGCCTGGAGAATTGAACCCTGGAAAAACAACAAGAAGGAACTAGAAAATATGATGGAGATCAATCTAGTCTGTCATATGAGACCCGGGAAGGAAACTAGATGAATGAATCAATAAAAGTGGACAGTGTAATGGAACAAAGTGTCACGGAACAACAGGGAGCTATGTCACATATAGCTACAAAAACTGAGATGGCGGAAACGTTTGCGAAACTGGAGATGTTCATGAAAGACAAGATGGTGGTATTATGCAAATATTTAAGTCAAATATTAACACGAGTGGAAGAAGTAGAGGGGAACATGGAGATACATGCTCAATTGATAATTAGCAATTTAATAATTTAGAAATGCAGGTGGAAGAGATGCAAATAGAACAGAGAAAGCTCTCATTTAAACTGAAAGACCAAGAGAATCGAGACAGTAGAAATAATCTAAGGATCTGGAGTCTACCAGAAGAAGTACAAGGAGGACGTACATGATAAAATAAAGAGCTCTTTGCAGCTGTACTGCTCAGGCCTCATTCTTTGGCCCTCCAGACCATCTACCACAAATCCCAGTGCTTGCGCACAAATGCTGTACCTCTGTCAGCTCTGTGTCTTTTCTGCAGCTCCTTGCTGCTCTGTCTCTCTCTCTCAGGCTCAGATATCTGTCTGTCCTGGAGAGCACAGTGCAGACAAGCACCTCTCTGTCCGCTAGCATACACACGCGAACTCCCAGGAAGTGACATGCTGAACTCTAATCCTGTCTCTCACAAAAAATCCAGCACACCTGTGCCATCAGTGTGCCCAGTTGCATGGCCTCACCCTGCCACAATATATATAAAGAAGGAATGTTGCAAGTCACAAGGGAATTTTCCCTAGAGCTTAATGAATACAGTGAAATTTTACTCTTCAAAAAAGTACACAATTTCGTGCAAGGAAAATGTAAAAAAATGCTGCATAAATGCGCAGTATCTCACCCCATTCCCTAAACTCGGGGGGAAAAAATAATTTGCAAATTGCAAGTTCCCTTGTAAAATGAACAGTCCTTTTATAAATCAACCCCAGTGACTCAATTGTACCCAATGATTCAGCCTTGAAACTACAGAGCTAATACATGAAAACTACAGTGTGCTTAGCTAGAAACACCTGGCTTGTTCTTTCTAATTGACTTAAGTGTGTTACTAAACCACTTAGATACCAGTACATTTTATGACAGAGGTATCTAGAGCCTCATAGAAATGGGTGGAGAAAACTTGAGCAGGTAGACTTTGCTCACTCCTTGTATTCCTTGTATTTTTTCCTTTATTTTTTCTGTACCATTAAAATGCAGGACAAAAAAAGATTACTATTTGAGGTTACAGCATAGGCATTCATAGTGCTGAATTAATATTAATGGCAGAGCCCAACATCCCTAACACCAGCGTTGATGCATAAGGGTAGAGACTGCAAAGACTTTAAAATCATTCTCTGTTCTAACACATCAGTAAATGAGATAGGACAAGATACCCCTGGGGTTAAGTATATAACTCTTGAAGAAACTCTTGAAATATTTGCAGTTAGATGTACCCAATGAGTAATATGGCCAAAAAGATTTCAACAACTTAGATAAATGAAAAAGAAAACCAATAGTTTACTATAAATTAGTATACAAGAACACAAAAATGTATCACCTTCTTCATGTGACTACCATATGGTGATTTCACAGCTTTTGGTGTCCTGATGCATCCTTCAAGAGCAGAGAAAGTGGTAGAGTTTGCTGGGATACCATGGACCATTTGTATGTGTTTTCTTTATTAAGATATTTATCTATGGGCTATGAGACTCAAAAACATATCATGGGCATCAAATGTTGATGCATGTTATTGTACATTTTGATGCTTCTCTATTAATTGGTATGAAAAATGCAACAAAATGGAAAGGTGTGTGTTCAGTATCAGGGGTGGACTGACAACTCATGGGGCCCCTGGGCAGTAAGGAATCATGGGGCCCCTGTGTCCTTGCCCACACTCAAACCACACCCAAAAAAGCATATGAAAGGTACCAGGGGCATATCATGGGTCCCCCTACTGACCCAGGGCCCCATGGGATGTTCCAAAATGGTCAGTCCACCCCTGTTCAGGATCAATTTCCAGTCACAGGCAGGGGGCTGGGAAAATAACTAATTCTATTACTTAACTGCAATAGAGAAATGTCAGGTCCTTGGCCTGAGTGTGCTCCCTGAAAGGATTGTGCAAGGCAAGGCTTACATGGTGCAAATTTCTTGCCTGCAACCACGGCTGATTGACAGACACTGTTGACGGGGGAATCCCTTCCGCCGAGCCACTGTGTTCTTCCAGCGAGGGGGGGGGGGAGAAGTATAAGCCTATAATAAAATAGGGCAGGCTGGTTGTACCCAAGTTGATTGATCAATCAATTTGGGTACATTCAGTCTGCCCATACATGGTCGAATCTCACCCAGTTCAGAACCGTTTATGGCCATATTAACTCTCAGAAATAAATGAACAGGAATACAAAAAAAACAAAACTGCTTTGATATACACTGTATTGCCAAAAGCATTGAGACGCTTGCTTTTACACACACATAAACTTTAATGGCATTCCAGTCTTAGTCCATAGGGTTCATTAAAGAGTTGGCCCACCCTTTGCAGTGATAACAGCTTCAGCTCTTCTTTGAAGGCTGTCCACAAGGTTTAGGAGTGTGTCTATGGTAATGTTTGACCATTCTTACAGAAGAAAATTTGTGAGGTACTGATGTCAGACAAGATGGCTTGGCTCACAATCTCCACTCTAATTCATCCCAAAGGTGTTCTATTGGGTTGAGGTCAGGACTAGTGTCGGGCTTGATGTTCGAGTCAAACGTAAGGCTGTTCATATGTTTGCCGAGTGCCCCACAATGCACTGCACTCTCACAGTGCATTGTGATTGGCCATAGCAATGCACCCACCTGACCACAGGTCAGGTTTAATGCTTTGGCAAATCATAGCAAAATGCACTGTGAGAGCCATGATTGTCCAAAGTCACTGTGACTTTGGCCAATCATGGCTCATGGCTAAGTCTACTCCCCACACTATATAAGGCTGCTGGACACTGCCAAGGACAGAGGGAAGAATACACTCCCTGAAAAAGAATATTATTAAAAAAGCAAATAAAACAGAAAAAACATTTTAAAAGAACAATGTGCCCCCCCTCATCCATACCAGGCCCCTTTAGGTCTGGTAGGAAGGTTAGGAGGAACCCTACAGTAAAAAAATCAACAAAAGTGCATGGAGTTCCCCCTAAAAGCCATATCAGGCCCTTTAGGCCTGGTAGGTCTTTTAAGGGGAACCCCACCTCCCAAAAATGGGGGGAAAGCATAGGGTCCCCCCTAAATTCCTAACAAACCCTTGATCTGAGCACAGGCCTGACAGGGCAGGAAAGGGGGTGACGATCGGGCAACCCCCCTGTGGCTTACCAGGCCACGTGCCTTTGGAATGGGGACAAGGGCCTCTTGCCCACAACCCTGGCCCGGTGGTTGTGGAGGTCTGCGGGCAGGGGGGTTCATTAGCATCAGGGTACTACTTTAAATAAGGGGGCACCCTGATACTTCCCCTCTTATGAATGGTTAAGGGGTACTTGGTACCCATTCACTGAAGGATTAAATTTAGAAAAAATAAAGACACCATACTTTTGAAAAATTCCCAAACTCGCTCATCCATGTCTTTATGGACCTTGCTTTGTGCATTGGTGTGCAGTCATGTTGGAACAGGAAGGGACCATCCCCAAACTGTTCCCACAAAGTTGGGAGAATGAAATTGTGCAAAATGTCTTGGTATGCTGACAACTTTACACTTGGCACAATACAGTCAGGCAAGTACCGTTCTCCTGGCAACTAGCAAACCCAGACACATCCATCAGATTGCCAGACAGAGAAGCTTGATTTATCACTCCAGAGAACACGTCTCCAGTGCTCTAGAGTCCAGTGGCTACATACTTTACACCAGTACATCCGACACTTTGCATTGCACTTGGTGATGTAAGGCTTGGATGCAGCTGCTTGGCCATGGAAACCCATTTCATGAAGTTCTCTATGTGCTGTTGTTGAGCTAATCTGAAGGCCACACAAAGTTTTGAGGTCTTTAGCTATTAGCTCTGCAGACAATTGATGACTTCTGCATACTGTGCGTTTCAGCATGTGCTGACCCCACTCTGTAATTTATGTGGCCTACCACATTGTGGCTGAGTTGCTGTTGTTCCCAGTTGCTTCCACTTTGTTATAATACCACTAACAGCTGACCATGGAATATTTAGTAACAATGAAATTAAACGGATGGACTTTTTGCTCAGGCGGCAACCTATCACGGTACCACGCTTGAATTCATTGAGCTCTGAGAGCGACCCATTCTTTCCCAAACGTTTGTAGAAGCAGTCTGCATGTCTAGGTGCTTGATATTGTACACCTGTGGCCAAGGAGGTGATCCAATGATTTGGAGGGGTGTCCCAATACTTTTGGCAATATAGTGTATGTATTTCCTTTGTTGGTTTAGCTGTTTGCCTGGAGTTCAGCTTTAAATATCACATTTTCACATTTGAAAGGAATCAATTATCACATTTTACAGGTAAGTGTTATAAATGGCCATGTCAATGTCATAGTCTGTGAATATAAAATATGCTAAAATTTACTAGCTGCCTAATGCAAGGTTGAAAACATTTGTTCAAAAATATTTTATTTCTCAGAAATGGCACAGCTCTAAAGCCTGCCTAATAATAAATATGAAGAGTCGGTTTAGTGACACATTTTAAGAATAAACTAGAGAACTCTAAAAGGTGTTGGAAATAAATTCTCTTTTTGTTACTCTAACCATTAACATGTGCAGATAAAGAATTATGGCACATGACACCAGATAAGAACAGCTTGACCAATTTAACTTGCCCTTTTCCTGCCTGATTTATAACAGACAAAGCATAATCGTCTGCTTCTTTTTAAATTCAGATTAACTTTATATCTTTTCAAACAATTCCCTTATTATCTTAGAGAGCCACTGTTTTGTGACTATTGTTAAAAAATCAGGATTTCGCTAAATTAATACCTTCTGCCATCTCTCAGCTAAAGGTCATGGCCCCCTGTGCTAGAGCTTCACTTTTTCTGAAACAGCCTTCACATTTCTACTTTTTTCTATTTTCCATTTTGTTACAACAGGTTTGCTCTCACCATTAATATCAATAGACATTAAGATCAGTTAGCCTTGTTTAAAAGAAGAAAAGAATAACTTTCTTCAGGTAAAAGTGTAAAAGTGAAGATGGTAGTTTAACAAAAACACTTTATTAACATATGTCAATAAGGCAAGATAATTAGGCAAAAAGCATAGTAAGATAAGCTCTCCTTTCTTGGTTAAAAGAAGAGTTATCTGCACTATGCAGTGCCCAGGGGCGGACTGACCATTGGGGAACTCGGGCACTGCCCGAGGGCCCGGGGTCAGTAGGGGGCCCCATGAGATGTCCCTGGTACCTTTCATAGGCTTTTTTAGGTATGGTTTGAGTATGGGTGAGGACACAGGGGCCCCATGATCCCCTATTTCCCGGGGCCCCATGAGTTGTCAGTCCGCCCCTGGCAGTGCCTTTCTATTTTTCACACTGGAAATGACATACATGTATTTACATGCATTTATTGGACATTTTTTAATGCATATCAGTGCATTCTGTGTTTAAAGAAAATAGAATCCAGGGGCAGATTAGATTTTCTGTCTATGGCTCTGTCTACATCTATGCACCAGAGGACTGCAAACAAACAGCCCTGATTGTATTTGCACTGTGGTGCCACTCATTCTTAATGGCACTTAAACACAACTTGCTAAGGCACATGCTATTTAGCACATCAGAATGTATGGTAACAAATTAGCATGTGCCCCAGTGCAATACATTAAAAAACAAAACAGAGAATGCCCCCAATTATGAAATTGGACTTTAAAGGCAACTATAGTTGTTAGCTATAACTAAGAGATAAAATACAAAATTGCTTTAGAAATTGCTTTACTGTAACATATTAAAATCATATATCACATAAAATATTAAAATCATACATACCACAAAATAATATGTTATATGAATTCTACAACATAATAAATCACAATGAAATTCTATACTAGTCAAATTACATACATAGGTTATATGATGTTCCATTATATACATACCATACAAAACCAATGTTACTGCACTAAGTGCTGCTACTGTGTATAATTAAAAGCAGTCTGTCATCATCCATTCACACCACAGCTGGACCACTGAGTACAAATCCACTAGAGGGCCCAGAAGGTCCCACACTGAGATTGACACAGCAGAGCCACAGCCGAGTTGTAAGATTTAAACAAAATCTATAGCGTTTGTAAGTGAAGCAGGCTTCTAGGAAATATCCATTAAAGTCAAACAAAGAAAGCCTGAGTAAAAAGCCTACAAAACCCCCATGAATGGCTCTCAATAAATTGCAATCTATTATGAGGGAAAAAGAAAAACTGTTGTATCAGATAATACAAGCCAGAAACCCAAATATCCTCGCAGTCAAAAATTCAACCTTAACATTCCAAGAGGAATACCTGTATCCCCTGTATGATATGGACAAACTAGGAGGCTTGTGGCTGAAACAAGAAATTAAGCCCAAAGCTGCTTTTCCGGGGGATTGCCATGGCTATGATAGCAGAGTGTGCGCAGTCGCCAGCGTCTGGCGCCATACTATATATATAGCTGGGATCATGACAATCCTGAATACATTCATCCAGCATCTACAGATGTTTAGGTGTCACTATACCTTCTTGGCAGCAGTATGATCTAGATGAGACTTCTTGTTGGTTCACTTTGATTATTGATGATAGGGCTATCATACCCTTATAGATAGGGGGATGGAGGGACTAACTGTGAATTTTCTTATCATTTACTAGGTTAGGATTCAAGGGCATGTATTAAAGCCCCAAAATATTTTCCATCCCTCCCTCTTATGCAATATTTTTTATTCTTCATTTTATGTCATTGCTGGATGCTCTGGTCATAATTTCTTGTTTCAGTCACCAGCCTTCCAGTTCATCCATATCATACAGGGAAGATGTTAATCATGAATTTTTGACTGTGAGGACATTTGGGGTGTTGGCTTAAATTATCTGATACAATCAGGGTTGGATCTAACCTGTCTGATGTGGGGGTGCAATAAAAAATGTCAGGTGGGCAGAGGATGGGAGGTTAGCAGGACAGTGTACAGGGGGTCAGCATGGCAGAGGATAGGGTCAACAGTTTGTAGGGCAGTGTACAGAGGCCATTGGTTTGTAGTGCAGTGTATAGGGGTCAGCACGGCCTCAGAAGAGCTGAGGATAGGGGACAGCAATACTGAGTCCAGGGGTCAGCAAGGCAGAGGACAGGGGTCACAACTGGCAAGGCAGAGGACTGGGGTCACTGCTGGCAGGGCAGAGGACAGGGGTCACTTTTTCCAGGATGGAGGACAGGGGTCACTGCTGGCAGGGCACTCAGCAGAGCTCCTCCTCTATCCTCACACAGATAGCTGAGGTCAAGAAAGTGTCAGGCTAGGGCAATATAGTGTCAGGCTAGGGCAATAAAGTATCAGACTAAGGTAGCATAGTTTCAGACTAAGGCAGCATAATGTCAGATTAGGGCAGTATAGTTTCATATTAGGGCAGTATAGTGACATATTAGGGAATCATAATGTCACATTAGGGTAGTATAATATCATAAAAGGGCAGTATATTGACAGATTAGAGCAACATAGTGTCAGAATAGGGCAGCATAGTGACATATTAGGGCAGTATAGAGACATATTAGAGCAGTATAGAGACAGATTAGGGCAATATAGTGTCATGTTAGGGCAGCATAGTGACAGATTAGGGTATCATAATGTCATATTAGTGTAGTATAGTATCATATTAGGGCAATATAGTAACAGAGCAGGGCATCATAGTGTCAGATTAGGACAGCATAGTGACATTATAGAGCAGTATAGTATCATATTAAAGCAGAACAGTGACAGATTAAGGCATCATAGTGTCATATTAGGGCATCATAGTGACAGATTAGGGCAGTATAGAGACAGTTTAGTGCAGTATAGTGTCATATTAGGGCAGCATAGTGACAGATTAGGGCAGTACAGAGACAGATTAGAGCAGTATAGTGTAATATTAGGGCAGTATAGGTACAGATTAGTGCAGCATAGTATCATATTATGGCAGTATAGTGACAGATTAGGGCAGTATAGAGACATATTAGGGCAGTATAGAGACAGATTAGGGCAATATAGTGTCATGTTAGGGCAGCATAGTGACAGATTAGGGTATCATAATGTCATATTAGTGTAGTATAGTATCATATTAGAGCAATATAGTAACAGAGTAGGGCAGTATAGAGACATATTAGGACAGTATAGTGACATTATAGGGCAGTATAGTATCATATTATATCAGAATAGTGACAGATTAAGGTATCATAGTGTCATATTAGGGCATCATAGTGACAGATTAGAGCAGTCCAGAGACAGATTAGAGCAGTATAGTGTAATATTAGGGCAGCGCAGTGACAGATTAGAGCAGTATAATGTAATATTAGGGCAGTATAGGTACAGATTAGTGCAGCATAGTATCATATTATGGCAGTATAGTGACATATTAGGGCAGTATAGAGACAGATTAGGGCAATATAGTGTCATGTTAGAGCAGCATAGTGACAGATTAGGGTATCATAGTGTCATATTAGGGCATCATAGTGACAGATTAGGGCAGTCCAGAGACAGATTAGAGCAGTATAGTGTAATATTAGGGCAGCACAGTGACATATTAGGGCAGTATAGGGACAGATTAGTGCAGCATAGTGACATATTAGGGCAATATAGGTACAGATTAGTGCAGTTTAGTATCATATTCGGGCAGTATAGTATCAGATTAGGGCAGCATAGTGATAGACTAAGGCAGTTTAGTGAAAGAATAGGAAAGTATGTTATCATGCTAGGGCAGTATAGTGATAGATCAGGGCAGCATCTTGTCAGATTAGGGTAGTATAGTGGCAGTACAGTGAAAGGTTAGGTTTGACAGTGACAGTGTGATAGTGACAGTATGCTCAGTCGCCTACCATATGCCTGGAGATGAAGACTCCTCCCAGGCTCCTTTGTCCACTCCTCCCCTTTCACCTTCTTCATCTTCAGAGCAGCCAGAGTGAAGGAGTCTGTGGGAGGAGGCAGCCACACCCCCAGCCCCGCCCACCAACTCCAGCTGCCTTGTGAGAGATTGAAGATCCTGATGCTAAATAAAGGACAGTGGAGAGGTACAGGCAGACCTCATCCCCCCTGCTGACTCGATCATCGATGAAACTTGGAAGCACATTTATTAGTACATTTACAAAGCTGCAAATAAAAATGAAAGCGCAGCTGTCTGCCCAGGATGGTTCAGCGGGCATACAGAGTATTTGGGGTGCATGGGGGGTTGGCTTTGGGAGAGGAAACTAAAATCTGGGTGGGCAAAGCCCACTCCAGCACCTCCCTAGATCTGGCCATGGATACAACAGTTTTTCTTTTTCTTCATGATAGATTGCAATTTATTGAGAGCCATTCATGGGGTTTTGTAGACTTTTTACTTAGGCATTCTTTGTTTGACTTTAATGGTTTTTTCCTAGAAGCCTGCTTCACTTACAAGCGTTATAGATCAGTTTTTATTTAAATCGTACAACTTGGCTGTGGCTCTGCCATGGTGATCTCAGTGTGGGACCTTCCGGGCCCTCTAGTGGATTTGTGCTCAGTGGTCCACCTGTGGTATGAATGGATCATAACACACAGCTTTTAATTAGATATGGCTGTTCTTAGTGTACTAGCATTGGTTCTGGATGGTACGTATATAATGGAACATCATATGATCTACAGTATATATGTAATTTGACTGGTATAGAATTTCATTGTGATTTATTACGCTGTAGTATCCACTTTTACCACCCTCCTCTGTAATCTACCCCTGATGAAAGAAATTACAATTCTTTTGAAATGCGCCAGTACCCCATTGAAGAAGTCTTATCTCTTCACATCTTCTATTGAGAGGAATAGGATGCCCAAAACCAAGTCATGATTATAGCTGTCATGATTTGTTTTAACATATTCTTTTGTGAGAAGTTTGTATTTTATCTCTGCTAACTACTATAGTTGCCTTTAAGTTCCATTTTATGTTTGGGGGTATTCTCTGGTTTCTGTACAATTGGGATGTTGGCAACAATTCAATGATTTGCAAATTACAAAAAAAAAAAAAAAAAAAGAACAAGCACTTTGGCACAAATTTAGTGTACTGTGTAGCACATTCAAATTCCCTAATGCAGTGCATATTATCATGCATAAACCACGCATTAACACGCTTGCAGTGTTGTACCCACTTAGCTGTGAATGGAGCTCTAAATGCATGCATGCAAATGCATGTAAACCCATATAAGTGAACATAAATGCATGTAAATGCATAAGTATTGTACATCTGAATGCAGGAGAGCTTTATCTGGTATGCAATAAGTTTGTTTATACTTCCCAGATAATTTCTCCTGTGTTTAAATAAACCAAACACAGAAAGGTAGTGTGAATGTTGCTTTAGGGTCCTTTCACAGGAGGCAGAACCATTTAGCTGTTCTGCTTGCTCAGCGGGGGATCTCTCCACTGATCCCTGCTGAGCAAGCAGATGACAGCTCTGTGTCCACTAAGCAGATACAGAGCAGCTCGCTCTCCTCAATGGGCGGTCAGATGAAGATGGTCCTCCTGTCCATTTTCATCTGATCAAATGGACGGAAAGGGACTTGGATCCCCATCCGTCCCTTTTTAGTGGATCAGATTGGATGTCAGCGGACATGTGTCCGTTTATACCCACCACTCCATAGAGGAGAATGGAAATTGTGATCGGGTCCACCTGAAAAACAGGCAGGCAGACCCGATCACAACATTCATGTGAAAAAACCCTTAGGCAGCTTCTCATGAGTGGAAAAAAATTAGAACGTAAAGTACAAAATAAATGATAGCTTGTCCAAGATTATCTGCACATTTGTGTCCCTTTACTAAGTTGAACCTTGTGTCCAGCTCCAGAAAACACATGCCTTTTATTATTAATTATGGTTATATTTTGTTTGTATTGTGTGTGTATATATATATATATATATATATATATATATATATATACAGTGGGGATCAAAAGTTTGGGCACCCCAGCTAAAAATTTGTATTAATGTGCATAAAGAAGCCAAGGAAAGATGGAAAAATCTCCAAAAGGCATCAAATTACAGATTCGACATTCCTATAATATGTCAACAAAAGTTAGATTTTATTTCCATCATTTACACTTTCAAAATAACAGAAAACAAAAAAATGGCATCTGCAAAAGTTTGGGCACCCTGCAGAGTTAATATCTTCTACTGCCCCCTTTGGCAAGTATCACAGCTTGTAAACGCTTTTTGTAGCCAGCCAAGAGTCTTTCAATTCTTGTTTGAGGTATCTTTGCCCATTCTTCCTTACAAAAGTCTTCCAGTTCTTTGAGATTTCTGGGCTGTCTGTCACGCACTGCTCTTTTAAGGTCTATCCATAGATTTTCAATTATGTTGAGGTCAGGAGATTGTGAAGGCCATGGCAAAACCTTCAGTTTACGCCTCTTGATGTAATCCTCCGTGGATTTCAAGGTGTGTTTAGGATCATTATCCATTTGTAGAAGCCATCCTCTCTTTAACTTCAACTTTTTCACAGATGGCATCAAGTTACCATCCAAAATTTGCTGAAATTTTATTGAATCCATTTTTCCTTCTACTCATGAGATGTTCCCTGTGCCACTGGCTGCAACACAACCCCAACGCATGATTGATCAAACCCCATGCTCAACAGTTGGACAGAGGTTCTTTTCATTAAATTCTGTGCTCCTTCTTCTCCAAACGTACCTTTGCTCATTCCGGCCGAAAAGTTCAATTTTAACCTCATCGGTCCACAGAACTTGTTTCAAAATGCATCAGGCTTGTCTATATGTTCATTTGCAAAGTTCAAACGATGATTTTTGTGGTGAGGACGTAGAAGAGGTTTTCTTCTGATGACTCTTCCATGAAGACCATATTTGTACAAGTATCTCTTTATAGTGGAATAGTGTACCACAACTCCAGTGTCTGCCAGATCTTTCTGGAGGGATTGTGCAGTCAAACGTGGGTTTTGAATTGTTTTTCTCACAATCCTGCGAGCTGTTCTGTCTGATATTTTTCTTGGTCTTCCAGATCTTGCTTTAACTTCCACTGTTCCTGATGACTGCTATTTCTTAATTACATTCCGAACAGAGGATATTGACATCTGAAAACGCTTTGCTATCTTCTTATAGCCTTCTCCAGCTTTGTGAGCGTCAACTATTTTCAGTTTCAGTTTTCTAGACAACTGCTTAGAAGAAACCATGGTGCTGATTGTTGGGGCAAGGTCAGATGAGTCTGGGCATTTAAAACCTTTGAGATTGACATAACCTGGTCTTCCCAGACGATGATTGAGAACAATCCATGACACTGGCAGGTCTCAGCTTGGCAAAGGGGGCAGTGCATGCTATAAATTCTGCAGGGTGCCCAAACTTTTGCAGACGCCATTTTTTTGTTTTCTGTTATTTTGAAAGTGTAAATGATGGAAATAAAATCTAACTTTTGTTGACATATTATAAGAATGTCCAATCTGTAATTTGATGCCTTTTGGAGATTTTTCCATCTTTCCTTGGCTTCTTTATGCACATTAATACAAATTTTTAGCTGGGGTGCCCAAACTTTCGATCCCCACTGTATATATATATATAAAATCAAAGTTCAGTGTTCTGTCTAAACTAACTCTGTTTATAGTTTCAGAACCATGGACAGCATAAGAAGGCCTCTCTTATGTTTTCTATCCATCTGGTCTATACATACCGTCTCATTACAGAACATCAAAATACACTATATAATATCTTGTGCTCCCTATCGTGAACAGAATGAACTATAATAAGTTCTATGTTTTTCCATTAAAATTGAATATTATTGTGTAATAATATCATATAATTGAAATTACAGAACTATAATACAAAATAACGGGGTTGATTTACTAAAACTGGAGAGTGCAAAATCTGGTGCAGCTCTGCATATAAACCAAACTACCAGTTTTTTTGTCAAAGCTTAATTAAACAAACTGAAGCTCATTGGCTGCCATGCACAGCTGCACCAGATTTTGCACTCTCCAGGTTTAGCAAATCAACCCCAATGTTTGTTTCTGCAGCATGTACACCTTACAGTAACAGCTAGCATTTATTTACCTTGATAGTCATTGGCATAGATCCTTGTTTGGCCAAGGTACTAGATTATGTATTACAACTTGAACACAACAATTCTAATGAAAATACAGAAAAAAAGATAACGATAAGGACATTTTTCCAATGTATAATTCAACCTTACAGCCTTCAGGGTGCACTGCCTACTTAATGTACAGAGCTAGCAATGTTAAGTCATAGTCCATTTACTGGACTGGAGGTGGAGAGGTGGCATTGGAAGGTGGAGTAGATGTGTCAGCAGCCTGGATATGCAGTGTGGCATAGCTATGTAAATCATTGACAAAAAATATAAATATCTTAACCAGAAGGTAAAGCCCTCTGGGTAGGCAAAAGAGGTTACACTACCAGCAAACAAGGCTTATCAAAATTCAATTTATTGTACAAAAATACAGTCCTAAATAGTATATTTATAAACATTCAGTGCTCCAAAGTGTAATCTATTTTGCCTACCCAGAGGTTTTTACCTTCTGGTCAGGATATTTATATTTTTTGTCTGCTATGCTTGGTTATTTCTGCAACACTTACAAAGTGAGTAGACTAAATTGATTATAAGTCACCCTCTTTTTTTTCATATAGGTAAATTGTTGAACAGAATTATAGAATTTTGAAAGATAAGTTTGTATATACATACTGTATATTTCATTACAGGAGCAAGACGACGGTCTTTATAAATTCTGCCTACAGACATATTATTGCAATGGAAAGAATTTTGAAATTTTTGCCAGTTATAGAAAATTATTGCTGGCAACAGATTAAAATGGAAAGAAAACTTTAAGTGCTATTAAACTATGAAATGACGTGCACTGCAATTATTAAACATTATATCAATTGCAGATGAAGCTGGAATTTTCCTTTAAGTGTGTGAGACATAAAATAATTATAAAGTGATGTTTTAAGGAAAACTGTTTTACTTTAAGAATTGTAGTTAATCATGTACACATTATTCTGCAAAGTACATTGCAGTTTAAAAATGTATTTTACGATATTTCCTTTAGTCAAAATTACACTGAATAAAATTAAATTAAGGTTCAAACATGTTCTAAGTCCTTGTAAAATAAAGACTTAATAAAAATAGAATAACATGCCAAAAATAGACATACTTTTTAAAATACTAATTATTAATATTTTATCAGTTTAAGTAAAAAAGAGGAATCACTGTCGTTTACTGTAACTGCATTAAAATATTCTGCTAGCAGCAAAAATGTCACGTATGCCACAGTGATGTATTTTAAGTCATTACAAGATGGCAGAGTAGAGCTAGAGCTCACATGTCAAAACCATCTCCAATGGAATAAGCACATAATTACAAAAATTGTTAACTGTGCATAACCTTTCCTATAACTGCTCATTTCAAATGGTGTTTGTTTTCCTATTCTCATAAAACATCTGGAATTTCAAGAAAATATCAGATAATACAATGTTGAATTACTTTTTCCAAGCAGTCTTTTTTCAATGATAAAGTAATGTAGTAGAGGCATGGAATTGGTCAGTATAACAAAGCAATGGCCAGTGAATACATATATAATTACCATGCATGGTAAGGAGACATCTTTGTTCAGGAATCGAAGAGTATAAATGTTATTAATTTCTTTAAAAGCCTAAAATTGGTCATGAAACTCAAGTTTCAAAATATACAATAAAAACCAGCATCAATACATTCACCGTGTAAATAATTAAAACTTAATATAACCTTCATAGTGCCAGAAAGCTCAAACATTTATAAAAAAAAAATCTGGCTAACTTTCCAAAACAACTATTAGCAGACTGAAAGTAACACCATTCTACCATAAATGAAAAACATTAGTTCTTAGGTATTGTAAAAAAATAAAAAATAAAGACTGTTCAGATTATAAGGGAGTCTGCTAAGTTCCATTATACAATCACGTGGAATCAAAAACACTGTTTTTTAACTTTTTTTTTGCAAACGCTTGGTTATTCATAGAAAGGTCAATTTTTCTACATTCACTACTAAACTAAGGGAAAAGTGCTTTTCAAATTAAAAATTCTCTTGCAGAGTGAACAGTCTATTTACCTTTACTAAATCAACCCCATAGTATCCACATAAATTATGTTCCTGTATTTATAAATTTAAAATGCTTTGTTATCCAGAAATGTTTCTTATTGTTAGCACAGAATCAATGAAACTCAGTACACATGGTCCATTTGTCTTAAAAGGTAATAACCAGAAAACTTTGTTCAGCTGTAATGTGAACATAACCACATAAAAACATAACCCAAGACACCCAACATACCCTAGGCAATCTCTTGATGTCCTTGGTGTCAGCCAGTAGTATTTATGTGAGGTTCACAGTTCCACCACTGCTGGAGTATCAAATACATCATATGTCAGTGTATATCTAATGCATTGCCAGCTTTCGGAAATAGTTCATATATGAAAGGCATAGAGGGTCCTTGGCTCCAATCCAGACAATAGTATTCTATATATACTGTATGCAGAACAGTAAGACTGATTTACTAAAGGATTTAAGAATGTTCACACAATAATTGTTTGACAATTCATTTTAATTATCTAATCATGTGAAAAAGAAAATCCCTGTTTACTTATTCTATTGGCACATGACTTGATAATGCGTAAATTGATGGCGCTATATAAGTACCTGAGATAAATAAATAAAAAATGGAAGTGAATATTCACAAAATGTATTGTCTACAAATTATCAATTTTTTTAATAATTCAGCCTCAGCATGTAATATCACTGCATGATGACCCCCAAGAATTAATAAACAGTATTCCACTGCTCTAATCAAAGATGTCAATAATGCAGGAAACATCTCAGCAAGCTTGGGTGATAACTAAAATGCAGTGAAGTGTAGCATAAGCAGTGGGGTGTTTAACATGTCCAATGAAGGAGTTTTGCGCAGCTCCGAAATGTTGCACTCTTTTGTAATCACATTCAAAAAACCTTTGTACATCATTTGAACATTGATGTTTTGCTGGCAAATACATTGCTCTGAGCTTCTCTCAGCTTCTTGGCCTTACTTTTAAATTAAAGTTCAAATTAAAGTACAGTTCCCCCTGATCCAGATATATTGACCCACAAAGATCCTTCTGCTGAGGGGTTGAGAGTGGCAAGTAGATTCAACTAGAATGGTATTATCTGCCATACTCTTTATTTTTAAAGAGGTAAAAATGTTTACCATGCATATGTAAATGTTTTGTAATGGACACCTCCAAAGGTGTCTGTCACATATGATTTTTAAATTCAGGTCATTCTCATTTCGAGCAATGGCAAAAACCTATAAAAGCTTATCTGGCCTACTCCTAAGTAATAAAATATCATCTATTGATCTGTGCACATAAGAATGTTGCAAAACACACACAAAATAAGTCATTGTCATAAACCATTCTTTCTCATATCTACAGGTATTACAATACAGTTGCAAGAAAAAGTATGTGAACCCCTTGGGATTACGTGGAGTTTTGCATGAACTGGGCATAAAATGTGCTCTGAACGTCATCTAAGTCACAACAATAGAAGAACACAGTCTGCTGAACATAATACTACACAAACATTAGATGTTGCCATGGTTTAATTGCACATAACATGTAAACATTCACAGTGCAGGGAGGAAAAAGTATGTGAACCTTTGGACTTAATGACTGGTTGACCCTCCTTTGGCAACAATAGAAGAACACAGTCTGCTGAACATAATACTACACAAACATTAGATGTTGCCATGGTTTAATTGCACATAACATGTAAACATTCACAGTGCAGGGAGGAAAAAGTATGTGAACCTTTGGACTTAATAACTGGTTGACCCTCCTTTGGCAGCAATAACCTCAACCAAACGTTTCCTGTAGTTGCAGATCAGACCTGCACAATGATCTGGAGTAATTTTGGACCACTCATCTTCACAAAACTGTTTCAGTGTACCAATATTCTTGGGATGTCTGGTGTGAATCGCTCTCTTAAGGTCATGCCACAGCATTTCAATCAGGTTGAGGTCAGGACTCTGACTGGGCCACTCCAGAAGGCGTATTATGTGCTGTTGCAGCCATTGTTTTGTTGAATTACTTGTATGCTTTGGGTCATTGTCCTGTTGCATCACCCATCCTCTGCGGAGCTTCAGTTGGCGGACAGATGACTGTACGTTTTCCTGCAAAATGTCTTGATAAACTCTGGAATTCATTTTACCATTAATGACAACAATCCGTCCAGGCCCTGAGGCAGCAAAGCAGCCCCAAACCATGTTGCTCCCTCCGCCATGTTTTACAGTGGGGATGAGGTTTTGATGTTGGTGTGCTGTGCCTTTTTTTCTCCACACATAGTGTTGTGTGTTCTTCCCAAACAACTCAATCTTGGTTTCATCTGTCCACAGTATATTTTGCCAGTAGTGCTGTGGAACATCCAGGTGCTCTTCTGCAAACTTCAAACGTGCTGCAATATTCTTTTTGGACAGCAATGGCTTTCTCCGTGGTGTCCTCCCATGTACTCCATTCTTGTTTAATGTTTTCCTTATTGTAGATGTGTCCACAAAAATGTTAGCATGTGCCAGAGATTTCTGTAGGTCTTTAGCGGACACTCTGGAATTCTTCTTTACCTTTTCTGCGCTGTGCTCTTGCAGTCATTTTTACAGGATGACCACGCCTAGGGAGAGTAGCAACAGTGCTAAACTTTCTCCATTTGTAGACAGTCTGTCTTACCGTGGACACATGAGCATCAAGGCTTTTGGAGATACTTTTGTAACCCTTTCCAGCTTCATGCAAGTCAACAATTCTTGATCATAGGTCTTCTGAGAGCTCTTTTCTGTGAGGCATGGTTCACATCAGACAGTGCTTCTTGAAACCAGTAAACCCAAAACAGGTGTGTGTTTTTAAGGGCAGGACAGCTGTCAGCAACACATCCAATATCATCACACTGATTGGAGTCAAGGTTGGCTCACTCCTGGCTCCAATTAGCTCTGGGAGAAGTCATTAAGCTAGGGCCTCACATACTTTTTCCTCCCTGCACTGTGAATGTTTACATGTTATGTGCAATTAAACCATGGCAACATCTAATGTTTGTGTAGTATTATGTTCAGTAGACTGTGTTCTTCTATTGTTGTGACTTAGATGACGTTCAGAGCACATTTTATGCCCAATTCATGCAAAACTCCACGTAATCCCAAGGGGTTCACATACTTTTTCTTGCAACTGTACATACACACAATGGGGCATAAGTGGCCATCCAAAAGTAGCGAAAATTTATGAAAGTGCATACAGTCTGGGAATATGTCAAACTGAAACATCTACCTCATATGCTGATTAAACTCATTTAAAACACCTTAATAAAGCTGAACTGTACTTTCTCTAAAGACCAATAGCAACATGGTATTACATCATCATACACATTCACTAAGCATTGGACCACTAAGAGCTATAACAAAACATTAAAATTCTCAAAAGATATTCCACTCTTATATGGCTAAAACACGCCAAAGGAAGAAGAAATATGAAATGTTGCTTTCCTTTAACTTCATTGCCTATCTAAACTGCTATCTCTAAGGCTCCTTTCACAGCAGCTTTTGCTGCACTTTTCCAATGTGGGAAAAGCACATAAAAGCTATTCCAGGGTGGGAAAAGCACATAAAAGCTATTCTCCATTAAAACCTACGTAACTGTTCATACTGCAGGTGCACTGTAAAAATTCCCACATGCTGCATCTGTGGTGTTGTTTTTCAAAAGGGCACCAAAAAGGCAACTTCCATTGTAAGTCAATGGGAACACATCAAAGCGCATCCATGTGAAAGGGCCTTAATTCTGTAAAGCACATATGAATATCTGCTATGCTGTCCTGAAATTACCATGATGTAGACTTGATAAAGACCTGATGCAGATTGTTTTAAGTGTTTTTTGTTTTCAACTTATTTTATTTATTTAAATTTTATAAACAACCCTTTACATAGCTATTTGTATTTAATTACATATTATTTGAAAAACCAAATAAATAATGAAAGATTAAAAAAAAATATAATATACTCCTCTGGTGTGTGCCCCAAGTAACTTTGCTTAAAGCGTAGGGTGCTCAATTCCTAAATATTGATGTCCATCATATCTAACGGAGCTTTTTGTATAATTTGCTGTTTTAAATGATTTAATCAACAGGTAGAGGTTTCACTTAACCCTATTTATGTTTGTATTGTAACTAATAAAGTTTTTCTACTTTTGGGCAACATCAGCATCAGATCTTACATGCATTCCATTACTAAAAAAATGATTCAACCACTTTTTCAATTATTGATTTGTCATTATGGATACATAGGAGGCCTCATGCTTGTTATGTGGAGTCCTATTACTTTCCTATGTTTGTCTTTTTCTTGTAAAATATTAATAAAAATATATTCAACCTATAAAATGATTCAACCAATCATTAGACTCAAGCACTGCATCACGTGAGGTAAACACATACTCTCTATGACCTGGATGCACCAGGTATTGTGTGGCAACGGCAATTGAAGACTGGGCTTTAAATAGACACTGTCACAGAGAAGTGCAGGGCAGAGGCGTGGCTCTGTGTGAATGGTCACTTAGAGCAGCGGCTCGGAGGCAAGCCTGCTTGGGTGCCCCCATTGCAAGCTGCTTGCTCTGGGGGCACTTTGCAGGAGAGAGGGCCAAGAGCGCCAGTGGGGGACCAGAGAAGAGGTGGATTAGGGCAGCTCTGTGCAAAACCACTGCACAGAGCAGGTAAGTATGACGTTTTTTAAAATTGATTTTAATATCACTTTAAGAAAACATGTTTTTAGCTTTAATGATATGTTTTATTCTTGAAATCCGGTTTAATGGATTTTTACAAAAATCTAGACCTGTACTGGACATTTGTCTTATTTGTCTAATCAGTGATGTTCTGGCCAGCCATATCACTACATCACAAAAAAATATTGTACGGATCCAATATATGCAATAATAAAACTAAAGGAAAAACATAGACAATAGTATTGGTGATACAAATAGGTTGAAAAAAATTATTTTGTAAGCAAAGTTCAAACAACAAAGTGAACATAGCTGCACAAAATGTACCATGCTACATGCACATTCTCTAATTCTTTAGTCAATGAATCCATTTGATATGGAAAACTATTTGACCAAGATTATGTTGTAGTATTTTTAATATCTCTAAACAAAACTATAAATCTGTTATATATGATAAATATTGATTAGAGCTGAACGTCTGGAATAAGACAAACCCTTGCAGTATGGGGACCACCATACTGCAAGGGTACATGCTCACTTAGGAGTGCATGGATAGGGCACATTTCTTACCGTATACCTTGCTCCAGCAGACTCTGGTACTGTTCTCAAGCCCAAGCTGTGAGCGGGCTTGAAACTACCTAAATGAGCACTTAACCCTTGCAGTGTGTGTGTGTGTGTGTGTGTGTGTGGGGGGGGGGGGGGGTTATTGCAAATGCAGATTTTTTTTCTCATTCTTTAAGTTCAGATTTAAACTTTCATAATATTGCCTGTTGTTGATGGACAGAGGTCCAATCAGAAACTACAGTACTGAAAAAAAACAACCTTGTTACATTTACTGACTTTGTAATAGTTTAGAAAATACCTAGAGACTTTTATATGAAATTCTAACAAATTTAACATGCTCTATCACAAATACAAATATACACTCTAATAAACATACCACTTTCTTTTTGAATGTGAGAGAAAATTGAAGCAATCAGAGAGTGTATATTTGCATGAAGGAGCAGCCTCAACAGATTTAAAAGCTATAGAAAAGTTTAATAAAAAATAAATCAATAAAACAAAAACCTTAAATTTTGTAGAAACTAATCTGTTGCAAAACAGTTTAATAGTATAGTTTATGAGCATCAATGTCAAAGCAGTGTACAAAAACATTTAAAAACACACTTTCACATTCCCCGAACCCTGCTTTTCATTATAGTAGAATATTTTAGAATTAAAATCCACAAATATTGTACAATGGCTGGACATTATGTAAACAGCTTAGTTAGGCCACAATATAAGAAAGAGAGACAAGGCAGGTATTACCTTGAAATTAACATTTGAGTATCCTGGCTTCTGGGAGTGTCTGTTGAGCATGTACTGAATGATAAGCAATTGGCACAGTGAAATGTAACCCAGCTCCCAGACCCTTTACTCATATCATGCAGACAATCATACTAAATCACACAGGTAAGGCAAAGTTGGGTTCTGGCAAATAGAGGTGTCACAGATGAGGGAAAACTGGCAGGCAGCTCATGTTTACACTGCATTTCTGCCATATGAGACATAGCTGAGTATGACCACCTAAAAATCCCACAAACCCTTCCAGCCTGATAAAAGACATCATGGAAGCTAGGAAATAACATGATAAACTTCTGCACCACCAGCTTGAGGACACATGACAAGGTATATGTGTGATTTCTTCTTGGGTGAAGAGCTGAAAGCAAGTTAGTGTCATGGTCAAAAATAATAAACTAATTGTCTCTGCCCACATTGCTTATTCATATCCCTCATATAGTGATAGATGTTTCCAGGGTTGTGGTCAGTGAGTGGATGAACTCCATGTCTGGTGGTCCTGCCCCTATTTGGTGGGCTTCCCTTTGAGGGATTTCAGGCTTCTGTTCACTCAAGGTGTGTTCCCTATGGTAGTCTTATGCTTTTCCAACTCTGTACCTGACCAGCTTGGGTATTCCTGGTTAACCTCTTCCGCCTCTAACCTGAGGGAACTCCCTTCTTCTTCCTTACTTCCTACCCCAGTGCAGGCTCTCCCTGCTTCAGACCATCCTGAACTCAGCGGCTAGACTCATCCACCTCACCAGCCACTCCACCTCTGCCACCCCCCTTTGTCATTCCCTCCACTGGCTCCCGGTTGCCCAACGCATCAAATTCAAACTACTGACTCTGACCTAAAAAGCCATTCACAACACTGCCCCTACCTACCTCACCAACCTGATTCCCAAGTACCACCCTACCCGTACCCTTCGCTCCTCACAGGACCTCCTTCTGTCTTGCTCCCTGGTCTCCTCCTCCCACGCATGACTGCAAGACTTCTCCAGCTCCTCCCCCATCCTCTGGAAATCACTGCCCCAATCCATCAGATTGTCGCCTTCCCTCCTCACCTTCAGGTGCTCCCTGAAAACCCACCTCTTCAGGGAAGCCTACCCCACCCTTACCTAACAGCCATCCTCCTTCATTTCTCCAAACCACTCCATCCCCACAGCCACTTCCTCCTGTGCCACTACCCCCTCCCTCCTAGATTGTAAGCTCGAAAGAGTAGGGCCCTCTAACCCCCCGTGTGCTGTTTGTTGTTGCTGTGCTGTTTCATGTATTGTCCCTCCCCCCCTCTATTGTACAGCACTGAGAAAACCCTTTGGCGCTATATAAATTTGATATAATAATAATAATAAGAATGACTTCTTTCCTTTCCTTGTTTTACACCTTACTCCTCTCACTCCTTCCTCTTTTCTCCCTTTCTCTATCCCCCCCCCTTTTTTTGCTTTGAATTTTTTTTTCATCCCATTTTCATCGTGGACCAGCAAGTCCACACCCCAAAACCCTTTCCAACCCCTGGGTCTTAGAACTCAGACATCCAGTGTTAACCCCCGGCACATGCCAGAGGGTTATTGTTTGACAGTTCACATTCCCTTGAACTTCTAATGTTACAATATTCCATGATGTGCCTATGGTACATATCCACTGAGTGGGAATATTGCAATTCTTTTGCATTTCAATAAAATTTTGCATTTCAATATTTCTCCTTTTGCATTTCAATAAAAAAATATAGTACCAGAAAAATAATAAATTAATGTAATGTCAACTAGAATCTACAAGTCTATAACTGCCAAAGTTCTAATTATAGGCACAGAGACTCTTTCTTTAACACAATGTAGTAGAAAAAACATCCACTTCCTTGCAGCTCTCTCCCAACCAGAGAATCCTTTAGAAAAACATTAATTGAAACAGGGATCACACTTGTAAGATTCTCAAAGCATCTTTAATTGGTTGAAATAAACATTGTACTCACAAACATGGTATAAAGACATGTTTTTCACATTGTTTTCAAAAGGATCATCTTACAAGTCCATTAGTGCTTCATTCAAAGACTGAACTCTAATATCCTGGGTGAATCATTTTAAGGCAGCATGTTTTCATCAGAACTAGATCCCAGACTGTTTATTTTACTCAATTAAAGATGTTTAATCATCTTACACTATGCAAGTGCGATCTCTGTTTCATTTACAGTTTTCTAGTGTCATTGTAACACACAAACTTGCCTACTGTAGATGAAGATGCCATGGGGTCAGTTACATCTTATTCTGGGCCTGGGGAGCTGGCAGCATCTCTGGCCCAAGGTGGTTCCTGTCCCCCAAGCATATGAGCTGCAACACAACATTGCAGCATTTAGCTTGGGATGTTCCATATGTTCTTGAGTGCTTGGGGAGACTGTTAGTTTCGAGGAGTTGAAGGATGAGGCCAGTGGGGAGGAAAGGGTACAGGTGACTCAGTTGTCACCATTATATGATGATAGTCCACCCACCACAGATATTGGTGCCTAGCAGGCTTTTTAAACCTGAGCTCTGCATGGAATTATTGTTGAATGGTCCTTCAGTCTACACTCACATTATTTCTGAATCTTATATTTGACCCATTTTTTTGACCCAGCTTTCATCTTACCTAATTCTGGATTATCCTTGTCTGCCTTTGTTTGCTGGCCATCTCTGTTGCCCACCTTGGCTTGGACTTCTTAACAAGACTTTGTCTATCAACTATGCATCTTACTGCCTGCATATTGCCAACCTGTGCTTGTCTCTGACTTTGATTTTATCTATGATTTACTGTCTACCTGCTTGACTGTTACCACATTGGGCTGTTGCCCAATTCAGCTTACAACTGGACCTGGTGTATCCTGGGTGCCCTACTGGCCATTCTTCTGATTACTTGATACCAGTGCTCCTTAGTTCCAATCTTCAGTTCCATCTTTCTGGCATCTGCACCTTTACAGATTCTGACCCAGTTTCCAAGGGTGCTAAGACAGGAATTATGTGAGAAGCCACCCTCATCATCTTCAACCCCTCATACAGGTAATTGACAGATTTTGTTGTAGTTGGTGAAATTGTATGTACGTGCATAGTAAACTGCTTACATGAATTGATCCAGAGTGGTGATAAATGACTCTGAATGGTCTACAGTTGTGAGTAGTGTGCCGCAGAGTTCTATCTTGAGGCCAAGAAATACATTTAGCACAGATGTAGAATCATTACAGTAAGACCTTCATAAAACAGGCTGTCAAGCAGCTACATAGCAAACAAGGTTCAGCACTGAGAAATGTAAGTTTATGCACTTGAGTACAAAAATACACATGCTAAATACACAATAGGCTGTCCTTGAAGAATTGGTGATGGAGAAGGATTTGGGGGTGCTTGTAGATCACAGACTTAGAAATAACATGCAATACCGATCAGCAGCTAACAAAGCTAGCAAAATACTCTCATGCATTAAAAGGGGCAATTATTCAAGAGATAAATCAATAAATCTACCCCTTTACAAAACAATGGTTCAGCCTCTTCTTGGATATGCAGTTCAGTTTTGGTCACCAACCCTCAGGAAATATGTTGTTGAATTAGAAAGAGTTCAACAAAGGATAACAAAATTAATAAGGTCAACAGCTTTGGGGATTGATACCATTGATTACATTATATTTAATGGCAGCTATAACATGCCGTAAAAAAGAAAACTACAAGACTCCATCACACACTAAAAAATGCTGGCTGAGAACCCACCTTTTTATGAGGTGGCTGGCACATAACAAAGCCCCCACTATTGGCATTTCAACCCCGCTGCCCACAGTTAAAAAGCCAGGCAGGGAGTTATGATTACAAAGAATCTGGTCTGACAAATTTCTACATAAATTTACCAGGACTGCAGTTTTTGAAACTACTGGATTAGCTTCAAACCTCTGGTGTCATTAATTTACAGGGGGGCACTGATTGAAGCTATTAAGGCTGTAGGCATGTGCAGTCATCTTGCCATATATTTCCCAGAATATAAAGTTCCTTTCTTTCTTCTAAATAAGAACTGCTTCCTGAATTCAATGGCTATGGAAAACATTACAGTCAGCTCAGTAACCCTGAATAAACATGAATATGCAATTGCTGTAAAATTGTTAAATCATAGTAAGCACACTCTGCATTCAGCCATCATCATACTTTAAAGTCGATCACCTAAATATTTTGCATGAATGGGAGCCAAGGTTAAAATTATTTGTGTACCAAACAAATAGGCAGTTATACAAGCCAATAAAGTTTAATAAAAATGGCATAGCTTATGTCAGGGTATTTATTGCTGCTATTCGTTTTTAAAACTGCCTAAATATGTTATACACTGGAATTTATTCTGCAAACACAGCATGCAGCATTTAGAATTTACATACTTTTGTTGTTTGCATTGACATTGGTTTACAGTCATAAACGCTATTGAAACTTATCTTAAATCAGCTTTACACGAGCATGCATTTATATGTTTTTATAACTAGCAAATGGAATAGCTTTGCTGACAGAATTTTTTTTACACTCAAATTTTGTCAAAAGCATTTATTTCTCATTACATTTGATTAACTGACCATGTCACAGGCATAAAACTGCAACATTTCACCCAAAGCTTTTAAGAAAAAAGCAAGATAAAATTCAAAGTCATGATCATCACACCATCATCACTTTTAATATATGCTTTGCTTCAAGAACCACTGTGCCTCCAAGCCAAATGGAAGAAATGGGATTTAATGTGTTTAAGTAAAATCAGATGTAGGTGCATAGTTTAAATACACTTTGGCTTAAAGAACAGACTGATGTAAGATGACATGTAACTTTGGTGATGGTAGTCTTATAAGAAAGGGTAGCAAAAAGTTTCACAGTGTTTGGAAACAGGATGAGTTGTTGCAGTGGCTAGCATATCATAATGCTTAAACTGGTGTTGAGTGGTGGAAGAATTGTTCTTTCCAATCAACATTTCACTCCTCTCTTTGTCTAGTAAAACTCCAAGCAAACAATTCAGTTTTCACTTTCAAGAGAACTCAACATGCTCCTGCACACAGGGTCAATGGGACTCTTATAAAGCCCATATTTATTTAGAACCAACCTGCAGGATGTAGCTGGCGGTACTAGCATCTTCTTCCATTTTCTGTGTTTATTTAATTTTATTTTATGTGTTTATTTATTTACTTCAAAGAGGAAGGTGGCTGTCAATTTACAGGTACATGGCTGGGTACATGCAACTATATACTCAATTTGAGGAAAAATAGCATATAATGTTGCCTCTATGATGCTCAAAGAAGAGTTGTCTTCCTATCAAAAAATTTAAGAGACATAGGGTAATTTTTTTATAATATTCCCATTTATATCCTAAGAACAAGCTTCATGTTAGGAGGAATGACATTCTGAGTATGTCTGTCAAAATATCAGAAGATCTGTCAGAGTAAGGGATGAGAAAATCTGCCTAAAGAGTTTCTCAAATCCTGCTTGAATTCCACAAATTATACCTTAGAAACAATTGAGTACTGTCCGTGATACGTTTTTTTATTTGCACTAACATACAATATTGAGGACAAGCTTTCGGGGAATGTCTCCTTCTTCAAGGTCTAAGCAGTACTACTCACAAAGTTTTAGCAGAATGTTAGAAGAGATGTGGGGGATGAAAAAAAAAAAGAGAGACTAGAGATAAGACACAGCAAAAGCAAAGACTGGGGGGGGGGGGGCAACACTAACAGAGGGAGTAATTCTTGAGGTGATAATCATAAAACTGTTGGATAATGATTGAGGAATCCCATGTCCAAATTAAGGCTGTTATCTCTTGTGTCAAACTGAATTATCATTCTTAGTTCAAAAGTTTTACTTTTCTGAATGGATTTGAAATTTCCTTTAAGAACTAAAATATTGAGGTCTCCCAAAGTGTGGTCTGGTTGTGCGAAATGGTGTCCCACAGGTGTGCAAAAGTCATCTTCTTTATGTTCTTTGATGGTATGTCTGTGCAAATTCATCCTTGTTTGCAACTTCTGTCCTGTTTCACCAACATAGGATCCTTTGCTACATTTTCTGCACTGGATAAGGTACACAACATTACTGGAGGTGCAGCTGTATGATCCGGAGATATTGAAGATCCCTTTTGAGTGTCTGACACTTTTTGATGGATTGATTTGGTTGCACAGTTTGCAGCATTTTTTATTGCAGGGTTTGCTTCCATTATTTGTGACGACATAATCAGAAGGAAGTTTCCTACTGATTAGTTTATTTCTGAGGTTGGGGGGTTGTCTGAAGGCCAGTATTGGTGGTTGCTGGAATATTTCTTTCAGAGTTCCATCCTCTGTTATTATGGGTTGTAAATCTTTGATTATTTTTCTTATTCCTTCTAGTGCTGGGTTGTATGTGGTTACTAGAGGTACACGGTTGTTTGTTTTTTTCTCCTTGTACTGAAGTAGATTTTCTCTTCGGGTTCTCAATGCTGTGTTTATGCTGTTGTTGATAGTTTTGTCCTTGTAACCTTTCTTATGGAAGGAGTCTGCTAGTGTTCCGAAATGTTTATCTCTGTCTCTTGGGTCAGAATATATTTGGTGGTATCTAATGGCCTGACTGTGTATGATGGCACGTTTCGTGTGTTGGGGGTGGAAGCTAGAACTGTGGAGGTAGTTGCATCTGTCAGTGGGTTTCCTGTATATTGTAGTTTGTATATTACAAATTATACCTGAAAATTATTTGACACCTGTGGGGAATGGATCATGTTATTCTATTCTGGCCATTTGTAGAGCTAATAAGAAAGCTACTCTCAAACAAAAGACATGGGATGCTGGGCATAACCAGAAGGGACATGTAGCAATGACATAATTAAAAAACAAAAAACAATAATAAAAAAATCAGAATTGCTCTAATTGTCAACTCTCCCTAACGCCACCAACACACACTGATAATATGACTGTTTTTAACCCATTTGTAGAAAAGGGTTTGAGTTATTAATTCCTTCAAATTCTTGACTCCTGTGACTCAGCTGACTAGGGTAAATGACATGTACTGCATTATAGACTTTTCACTTTATTTTTGGTGCTAGAAAAGTGAAGTTTTCTTCCAAAGGTTTGCAATTCATGAACCCCGCAAATCCTGTGGTAGCTGAGAACTCAAACCTTATTCTTAAAATAAAAATACATTTTAGTTCAATTACTTAACATATTTTATTATAACCTTCACAACTGGCCTTTAGATCTTTTTTTTACTTAAAATCCCAGGTGGTTATTTCATTGCAGTGTTCATACAGATTCACCTAAAAATTATGTGTTTATTTTATGCATGCTATGAATCAGCAGTCAAACATTAACAATAATGTACCTAACACAGGACTGAAGTGCAATTGATTTTTGTTACATGGATTTTGAAGAGCTGGCTCCAGTGTGCTGTGATACTGCATGTTGAAAAATTGCTCTTCAAACAGGGAAGCACATCAAAGAAACCACAAAATCAATAAAAGCTGAATCTAACTCTTTGTGCAGGGACATTTGGAAAGATGATTAATCCCTTGCATACTGGGCATTTTAACATGCTGGAATTTTACCAGCAAAATGCTAATTCAAAGCAAAATCAAATTAATAAAAGCTACAAGCAAAGTTCACACAACTGGATTTACATCACCCTTTATCACATTCTTATCAGCCTTATCAGCCCAATGAGAAATCTATGTTCAGTTTACATTTCACTTTGATTATTTAATTTCCTTGTCAGTGCTGCTTGCTGCATACATTGTCTCTATAAAAGCCATGCATAAATTTGTTACTGTACTGAACATGTACAATATTTCTGATTTCTATTCATAATAACTCTGACCTTTCCACCCTGTTTTCTTTGGATTTATCATTTTCTTCATTTCCAGTCTTTAAGACCATCCAGTAGTTAGTCATTACTAAAACAAAAGGTATTTTCTGCTAAATCTAATATAAACAAATATATTTAATTGCTTTTTATTTCCACTAGTAGCTTTTGAGAGGTGTGATTCTAGCAGCAATTTCTGGGAAAACAAGATTTTGTTTATCCAGTTTGGATTTTATTGCCAGACTTTCATTTCCCTGTAGTGCTAATGCCAAAAATGATCTTCTTTCCAAAATAATGAAAGGTTCAATTTTTCGCAGCTCTGTAGTTCAAAGTGATATATATACATGCAAAGATATTTTTTTCATCATATGGCTGCAATGATCCAATTACTCAAAACCGATTATGATTAACAGGATTGTAAATGCTAAGGGTTGGAGCTTGAAAGAATAACAGCATTCTTTACTCTCTAAGGAAAAGCTCAAATATATGAGAGAAGCAGCCTGTCGAGACTCTGGTGATCTGTTTTATTTTTGTGCAGGAGGTAGTGAAGTGGCTTACAAAGCTTTTTTCCCTTCTTCACTCCTCCCAAGTGCACCTCACCTGCAAGTGTTGCTGGTGCACTTTTTTCCTCCTCAAGAATGAAGAGCAGCCATGTTGTGGTACTAATAACATCCTTTTCTGCACCTCCTCAAGAGTGCATAGCACCCACTTGCCTGCAAGTGCTGCTCGTGCACCCTTTTTCTCCTCCTCAAGGATGTAGAGCAGCTATTTTCCTTTCTGATGCTGCTCCTACACCCATTCCCTCCTCCTCTCCAAGGGTATAGAGCAGACATATTTCTTTTTATTGCTGCTTATGCATCTTTTTTGTTCTTCATTAGTGCTGCTCATGTGTCCTTTTCCTCCTCCTCTTCTTCTAATCCCATCATAACTCCATCAACAAGAAGAGGTAAGAAGAGTTAGTGGAATTATTTGATCAATTTATCCCCAAGGCCAATCCACAGATTTAACAGCTTTTTAGAAACCTTTTAATGTATTTTGCCAAACACCCGATTTTGTGGCCTGTACTACACCACAGTGACAGGTACCCAGCCATCAACCCCAATATTTTCCACATATGTGGAATGCTATGAGTCAGCAGGAGGCAGAGGAGGAACTTGAAGTGAAAGAAGAATGTTGAGGTGGTGACGAGGGGGAGAGTTAAGGTGCTGGCAGTCAGGAGAAGTGATGAGGTGTTGGCAATGAGGTTGTTGTGCTGTCGGTGCGGGAGGAGTGTTACATAGTTACGCAGTTGGTAATTTAAATAAAGACACAGGTCCATCCAGTTCAACCCATATTTGAGTGTGTGTACAAGTATATGCCTTAATGTTGTGTTCACTGAGAAACTCATCTAAGAGTTTTTTCTTTTAACTATCAGCTGATACCACTAACAGTTCCACATTTTACCGCTCTAACAGCAAAGAACCCCTTATGCAGTTATAGATGACTTTGCTTCTGGCCAACTTCATGTTGTGGCCACATATCTTCTTCAGAGTCCTTAGATTAAATGGTTAATTCCAAAAATTGCACTCACAATTGATTAAGGTAGATAATGCTGCATATTCCTTAGTTTCCAGTTTAATTTCTATAATCATTCCACACAACTGAGGTCCTCCATCCCCTTTACTAATTTTGTTGCCCTTCTATGAACTCTTTTTACTTCAAGGACATCTTTTCTGAGGATTGGTGTCCAAAAGTGAAGTAATGTCACAGTCAGGGATCAGGCTCAGAGACCAGTAGCTATAACAGTAGAGAGGTTCACAGTGACCAGCAGGATACGTACACAAGCAGATCACCCTGGGGGAATACATGGGCTCACCCCAGGTGTGGGGTCAAAGCATTAACTGGTCTTCACCAGAACTCCTGATGGTGGAGATGGGTTTTGATGCATACTTGTGCCATTTTGCAGTACACAGAATCACCCAAACAGGCCAAATGGAACAGGCCAAAGGTTAGTAACAAATGGTAGTGAAGATAAGGACAGCTGCAGATATGCAAGAATCACGATATCGGCATGAGAAGGGCACAATAATATGGCAAATAGGAAGTGCAGAGACATGGCTTAAATGAGGAAGTTCATGAGAAGAACAAAGAGATCAAGGTTCACCAGAAACATCACCAGAATGGTACAAACAGACACCACAGAGGTCATAGGTTTAGATCAGGACCCTGACTGTCAGTGTTTTCTAAAGTGGTAGAATTATTGTTTTATCTCTTTAGTAAATACTTTTTAATGCATGATATCAGTCTGATGACTTTGCTAGCTGCAGCCTGGCATTTCATGCTTTTGTTGACTCTGTCTTATAAGGATTCCCGGATCTTTTTTCATCCCTAATTTCCCCAAAAGGATACTACAGTAAAGAGCACAGCTTATTAAAGTTAGCCTGTTTTACATTTAGTGTTCTTTCCAAACCTACATGTCTCTTTTTCCTGTAATAAACCCCAAACATAATTACTCTGTGATCACTATTACCCAAGTTGTCCCTAACTTTATTGCCTGCACTCAGCTCTGTGATTTTTAAACTAGTAGATGCTGGGGATCTGGCAATAAGAAGGAGGGTTGGGATGTGGGGTGGCAGTGAGAAGGAGGTAAAAGGGGGAGGGTTCAGCCCTCCCTGATACAAGGTTAAAATTGGGGAATTGTCTACCACAATCTCAGAGGAACCCCTAATGTGGCACTTTGAGGATGTGTGGTGAACAAATACTTTTCTGCCACATTTCCTGATTGTGGCAGGATTCCCTCTGATGTGCAACATACCTTAGGTCCTGTGATCACTCACAGGCAACTCTTGAACCACACTTTTGATGACTACATAGGAATACAAAGATGGGGGTTTGCATGCTGATGGCTAGGAGGAATGTTGTGGTACTGGTATTGAGGAGGAGGAATATTAGGGATGGCTTTAAAAGCGACATTTCATTTAAAACTTTTTGGGCTATACTGCCACCATACCAGAGGGATTCCAAGATGCCTCACTTTGAGGAGGTGGTGTAAAGAACCTCTGTTTTGCAGTTCCTGTTGAAAGTAAGATCCTCCACATTGGAGGCATAGCTATAGTGGTAAGACAAATGGCCATAGACTGCCCAACCTTTCACAATATAGGGGAAGGGCAGGCAGCAGCAAATTTAGAGAGGAAATCTTATAGTCAGAGGGAAATCAGGTTTAAACTGGCCTGCAGTATTACATTTTTAGTGAGGGAGAATTGTCCAAAATGTACTGGAGAAAAGCAATACAAGAATGACACAGCAGTGTAAAATTAGCTAGTAGAAGGACAATTACAAATACATAACAAGGCTATGCTCAATGAATTAGAGACAAACAGTACAGGATGGGACTCTACTACAAGAATAAAGATACTGCAGAGGATTTAACAGTGTAAAAAATGGCGTCAGCAGGACAATTTTAAATCAGTGATAATAGACCTAACCAGTGTATGCCTACAATATACTGTATTTTATCTATAGGGCTTGGGAGTAGCAGAAAATGTTAATTAAATTATGTGAGGAAAAAAAGTAGATATGTGTTCACAATTTAGGAGCTAGCTATTAACCAGTTGTTGCAGACACATATTGGTCCTTAGAAGGATTTTTGGGTGTACAGGTCTGTGCACATATGTTGGATACCCTCACACTGCAATTCAAAGAACTCAAGTATGTTTTTTTAGATGTAGACCTAGCCAGTTTATTTTGATATAAGTTTTAACAAGATACTATTACTAGGAAAGCCTATTTTTAATGGGTAGCTTTCATGCTAATAAGAAATAAAGGTCTTTGCTTGGGCAATTACAATATTGGCCCTACAAAAAACACATTCTGCCTGTTATTAGTGTAGTGAATGCAGACAGAGACAGGCTGTGAAAAAAAATTCAATTGCAGTCAGCAACATTTAAAAGATATGCCCTGTGAAAAACGCATGTCGTCTGGTATCAGTGTAGTGTAGAGGGAAAGGCTGTAAAGAAGCTGCAGGACATCACCAGCATTAAGATGTAAAAAGACATTCCCTTCCCCACTTCTATATTCCCCAAGATACACAACATTTTGTTACCTACAAGATATTCAGTAATGGTTTACATCTGCTTTAAGAAAACAATCCCTACAAGCCTTTGCTAGTCTCTCCCTATGTATTTTATCAGCAGCATTTCTATGCTTATACTATCATAGTTAAGCACATTGTCAGAATGGTTGCTAGGAACCTAAGCATTTATAGTGACTGGCTTATACGATGCTCCTTTATGTGTCCTTCCAAGCCATCTGACCAGGCTAGGAAGTATATTATTGTTAGTTGGCTGCTACAACAGCAACATTTGCTGTAGACTCATATTTGTTTTCTGACTCCAATCCCTAATCTACACCAGACTCACTCTTAGGGGTGTATTTATTAAAAATAAACACTGTTTTAGTCTCTGGTTGAATTTTTCACAAAGTCCTGAATTATTGGTTTATACATGAAACAAATTGTTAAGAAATAACCATGTACAGTAACTGTCTGTATCCCTCCTCTATGAAAGCATAGCACCCCACCCACCGAACAATTATCGTGCTCAAAAATAATGACATTTATCAAATGGAGGATATAACTGCTACCCTACATAAATGCAGACCATCATGGAAGCCTTGGGTATATTTTAAAACTACTAACTTCTACTTACAGGCAATTAACTAATCTTGCTACTCCCAGACTTAAGGACCATATATTGTCTGTTTAGCAGTTCAGTGGCAACTCAGTTGCCCTTCCCCTCTGCAGTATCTGGCACTCATTGATACATGTCCCATTTTAAAGGTTGACCCTCTGGAAAGTGATATACCCTCACCCCCACCCTCCCTACACAGTTACATTTTTACATTTCTGAGGAGTCCCTGACATCTCCCCACCCCCAGAAGGGGACTTTTTACAAAAATTCTTACAATTAATTTGTTATATGAGAATTTTCTTATTTTATTTCAAATGTTGTGGCAGGTCAAATAGTCATTGTGGTAACAGAACTTTGTCTTAAAGTGAAAGTCCAGCCTAATCCTAACTAAGCTTAAACCTGCTCCCACTCCCCTTCCAAATCCTGTTCTTTCTACATTGCAAAAGGAAGATGTGTAGTACCTATTCTGAGAGCGATCCTGTTCTATCACATGATCTCCCCAGTGGGCGGATTCAGCAAAGAGGAGAGATCGCCAACAACAGCTGCAAAGCCTATGCAGTTGCATCACCTATAGGGTTACTATGGGGCATCTGCTGTCTGCTGTTCCTCCTCTACACTGAAACTGCTGCTGACAGCTGATCATAGTTACATAATTAGTCTGGTTGAAAAAAGACAAAAGTCCATCCAGTTCAACCATAAAAAAAAAAAAATTGTGACTGGATCACTTTCAGAATAGGTAAGTATACATATTTTCCTTTCACAGGATAGATAGAATAGTGTTTAGAAAGGGAATGGGACAGGGGTTAGGAACAGATTTAGGCTTAGTTAGGAATAGGCTGGACGTCAATCAAGTTATATATATATATTTATTATTATTATTATTATTATAATATTATAATATTGTCTAAGACATGTACAATGCTAGAAATGTCACTTGAATTGTATGTACATTTGTATACATTTAAATGGTGGAAGAATTTTTTACTACATAAATATAGGTATTAAAACAAAAAATAATAAGCATGCTATAAGCACTATCAGATACCATTTTGGCAATATCTCTTTCCACTTAGTATAGTTCTCTTTTTAAAATAAACTTTGTGACATCCCATCAGTGGTTGACAGTAATATATTGCTAAGCCTTGCCATTAGGGTTAGGGAGAGCCTTCATACAAGTGGAGGAAATTACCTTGTAAATTGAAACTAATATTTGTTGGGCGATGTCATTCTCTTGATCACAGTAGTGTTTAATAAGATTAATGTGCACTAATGACCAACTGTGACAAGTCTTGCAATGTTCATTTTATATGCTTGGCACAAATCCACCTGAGCATACATATAATGATCCTTATGCTCGGCAGAATGAATGCAAATAAATCAAACACACCCAGATTGTCGACTCCTCTTAGTCTACCTCCCCCTTCTCAGAGCACAAGAAAGATCTTATACCATTTTATTTCAGGAGATATATCCTTCAGATAATTACAGTATTTAGACAGTGCTTACGAAGATGATGAATGAACATCTAATTACTTTTTTTATACAGAAGTAACTCTACTATGTAGGTATCATGTGTTAAAAATGATGTCCTTACTTGTCCTCTGCATAGCATTTCGTATTTGTGTGTACATTTTTGTGGTTATCTCTTATTTTAGGCAAAGAGTATAATCCTTCATCTTTTTAGTGCAATATCATGTAGTCATTAAATGATAAGAATAATAAAAATAGTGGCCAGAAAAGAAATGCACGCACAGTGGAATTTGCAGTGCCTGTTTACACTGAGGTCAGTGTAGAGCCCCTTGCAATAGTGGTTAGTGAAGAACTTCCCCCTTACATTGGTGGTAAGTGGAGAAGTACCTTCTTACATTGATGGTGTCTAATGTACAGTATGTGTGTGTGACAGCACTGGACTGGTGTGCAGTCTGGTATCCCTGGAGGTCATCTGGAATGTATAGTCCTTCATAGGCGTATGTGGCCTTTGAAGGCAAGATGTAGGTGAGCCTCATTAGGCGCTCGACTGCTGCATCTCTGGTAGCAATGAAAAAGCAAATTCAAAAGGGTGTAGAGGTGCAATATGGAGGGTCGTCATACTTTAGGTTATTCTTAAAAACATTTATTGGAATTCACTGCTCATAAGTAATGAGTAGAGCCAACGCAGCCCTTTTTTTTAAGGCTGTGATGGTTAGTGTGGTCAGGATTGACCAAGGCCCAGAGGTCAAATCTGAAAGAACCCCTTCAGGTGCTGTAAACTGATGGAGAACAGGCATGATCAGTGAAGCAGTTCCCTTTACATTGATGGTAAACAGAGAAGTGCTCCCTTACTTTTATGGTTAAGGTAGAAATGTCCCCTTGCATTGGTGATCAGTGGGAAGAAGAATTTTCCTTTCATGGGACGTAAGTTGGAAGAATTTACAGGGAGCTACAGTAACGGAGCATATGGATTATGTGTTCAGTTTCAAATCATTTGCAGTATTTAAATGTCCTCCTCACCTCTATATGGCTGCTTTTGGGTGGTACAATTTTCTAGCAAAAAGTACTGGTAGCTAAAGATGACACTAGTGTGTATGTGTGTAACTATGGCAGGGAAGATTGGCTCCTGCAAAAGGCAAAATGCTGTGGAATTCAAATATAGATGGATATGCAAAACAAAGCCTTGGGTTCAATTGAAGTTGTTATTACTGAATACCAAAATATCAAATATGGAAAAGTATGAGCACTCAAATTCAATAGATGGAAATGGTAACCAGCAAGTGGACTGCTGCAAAATTTATTGTATATCACAACTGTATTCTGTAGTCGGCTAAGTATAACAGAACAAATTGTTTCATGCTTGCCTTTCACTGGCATACTGACACTTGCAAAGAGCAAGCAGTTAAAACTCTTTTAACACATGTGATTTGTTATGGAATACCTAGGGAAAGATTTTCTGTAGTCTTAGATTCTTAGCATGGGCAGCCAATTAAGCATTTATTGAGACTGGACATGGGATGTAGCTACACTGAGAGCGGCTTTGTTTTATATAAAAAAAATTATTGATTTGGGTATAACCATGAAATGATAGAACATTTAGATTAGGGCTAATTTAGTGAGATAGCAGTCTGCCTACATGTTTAGTCTTAAATACAAAATGACCAGAAGAAATTTATGAAAACACGGGGAAAACACTGAAATTCCATTGAGACAGTGTCCTGAATGGAAATCAAACTCTAGGGTTCATCATGCTGCCAGGTTTATACAATACTCAACTACAATGCATAAACTAGCTTTGGAGGTGAAATGCCATTGCAGTAATAGTCCCAATGAGATTTAAAGCCTAAATATTCATGTTCCTGAAATGAATGTTTCTTATAAAGTGTAAAATAACAAAGCAATGATATTTGGCAATGTAACATTCACATTGAACTACTTTAGCTACTAGACATTGTTGTAGTGCACTCTCTCTCATACAGAAAGTTGTTCACAGTCACCAACTAGATTCAAATCTGCCTTGGAAGTTTGAATATGATTGTTGCTACAGAGAGTGAGAACAGGTTACAAAGAATAGATTTCAGAAAGTACGCTTCCCACATGCCTTTACTAAGTTAGCTTTCAGACTTTTGGTATATCTGCAGTGTTTGCTAGATAGTATGAATAGGCGATTTAACCTTTTGGTGTAGACAGTACGCAAATATGGGGCCTCTCGGTGGCTGGGCCTTGACACTAAGCGGCTGCATACTTGCATACCAAAAGTAACCAAACATGTGCCAAGAATGCATGTCCTGCACACTCCCACACGTTTACCAGCGCCTCAGGGAAAGGTCCCGATCGCTACTTGTGATCGGGACCTTTCAGATCATGTGACCACTGTGTAATCACATGACCCTAAACCCCGCCCTGCTTCCTTGCATCACAGACCCCTTAAAGGGCCATGAGGCACCAGCGCCAAGGGGTTAATCAGGAAATTGTCATTAATAATCACTTCTCTCTGTAATAATTCTACAAAGTTCTGGCTTCAGTTATGAAGGGGAGCACACATTGAAGGCGACAGCATTGCAAAATGTTATAAAACATAAATGTCACTATTTTATGAGCAACGTTCTCTATACAACTAACTGTAAGAGACAAAAAATGAAGTTAATTAACTATCGAACTCATTCTTAAACACTTGCAGGGATTTATAATAAAGCTTTATATAGTTACCGAGGTTAAGAGATAAGGCTGTGAAGATTTATTACTACTGTCTTGACAGTCAAACTTTCTCTTTCCTGCTTTGTAGTTTGTATAGGTCAGTTCACTTTGACCAGATGCCAGTAAGCTTTCGAATAAAATATAGACTTATTTGTCTTGCATGGGGATTCCTAGCATATAGGGGATGATTTACTAAAGGCAAATAGGCTGTTGTTGGAAGGGAATTTTCCCTTATCTTAGCGAATAAGGTGAAGTTATGCTGACTTCCTTCATTCAATAATGGGAAAGCAAAAAATCTGTTTTTTTTTTACTTTTTCTTGCACAGGGTTTGGTATTCTTTGCTAAGATAAGATAACAGCCTATTTACCATTCGTAAATCAATGTCATGCTGTATCCTGGTCCCAGCAGAAATAATAGAGAGCAGCAAAGCCCTGTTAGACTGTGTACCATTGGACTCATATATTCAATTGATATATGAGAAGGAGTAGTACAGGGTAAAGGTTTGTATACATACATTATATTGCCAAACATATTGGGACACCTGCCCTTACACGCACATGAACTTTAAAGGCATCCCAGTCTAGTCCTAGTCCATAGGGTTCAATATTGAGTTGGTACACCTTTTGCAGCTTTAACAGTTTGTTTTGGGAAGGCTTTGCACAAGGTTTAGGAGTGTGGTTATGGGAATGTTTGACCATTCTTCCAGGAGAGCATTTGTGAGGTCAGGCACTGATGTTGGACAAGAAGGCCTGGTTTGCAGTTTCCTCTCTAATTCATCCCAAAGGTGTTCTATTGGGTTGAGGTTCCTCCACCCCAAACTTGCTCATCCATGTCTTTTAGGACCTTGCTTTGTTCACTGGTGCGCAGTCATGTTGGAACAAGAAAGGACCATCCTCAAACTGTTCCCACAAAGTTGAGAGCATGAAATTGTTCAAGATGTCTTGGTATGCTGACATCTTAAGAGTTCCCTTCACTAAATCTAAAGGGCCAAGCCCAACCCCTGAAAAACAACCCCACACCATAATCCCCCTCCATCAAACTTTACACTTGGCACAATGCCATTAGGCAAGTACCACTCTGGCAACTGCCAAACCCAGACATGTCTATAGGATTGCCAGACAGAGAATCATGATTCATCACTCCAGAGAACACATCTCCACTGCTCTAAAGTTCAGAGGCAGTGTGCTTTACACAACTGCATCTGACTCTTTGCATTGCACATGGTGATGTAAGGCTTGGATGCAGCTGCTCGGCCATAGATTGAACTTGGTGATGTAAGGCTTGTATGCAGCTGCTCGGCCATGGAAACCTATTCCATGAAACTCTAGACACATGTGTTGTGCTAATTTGAAGGCCACACGAAGTTTGGAAATCTTTAGCTGTTGATTCTGCAGACAGCTGGCAACTTACACATACTGTGCGTTTCAGCATGCGCTGACCCCGTTCTGTCATTTTATGTTGCCTACCAATTCATGGCTGAGCTGCTGTTGCTGCCAGCTGCTTCCTCTTTGTTATAATACCATGAACAGTTGACCATGGAATATTTAGTAGCAAATAAATTACACAAGTGGCAACCTATCATGGTACCATGCTTGAATTCACTGAGCTCCTGAGAGCGACCCATTCTTTCACAAATGTTTGTAGAAGCAGTCTGCATGCCTATGTGCTTTATTTTATATACCTGTGGCCATGGAGGTGATTGGAACACTTGAATCCAAGGATTTGGAGGGTTGTCCCCAGGGGCGGACTGACCATTTGGAAACTCGGGCACTGCCCGATGGTCCAGGGTCAGGAGGGCCCCCCCATGAGATGCCCCTGATACCTTTTTCATAGGCCTTTTTGAGTTTGGGCAAGGACACAGGGGCCCCATGATGCCCTATTGCCCGGGGGCCCCATGAGTTTTCAGTCTGCCCCTGGTTGTCCCAATACTTTTGGCAATATAGGGTAGGTCAGGATATAAAAGTGCATCTAGTACCAATGTGACTCATGAGTAGTAAAAAGGGGGTTGGGGACAAGTGTGCCTGTATAAGATGGCAATGCCACATGTAGCTGTGCTTGGGCTATAGTGGTAGACAGATGTTGATGGGCTAAGCAGTGGTGATACCTCAATCCCTGCAGGAGATGGAGAGGGAGAGAAGCTGAAAGCAGTAACTAGAACTCCCACATGAGCTATTAGCTGCAATGTACAGTACACGTGAAACAGAGGAAAATAAGAGATGAGATCATGGAACTGTTCTATGTGTTACACCATTTACATTACTTGTACCAAAAGTGTTTACCTGGTTGTGTTTTGGCCATCAGGATAATAACTCTGTTCTATAAAAATAATGTTTCTGAAGTCTAAAAAGAGGCTATGTATTAACTCAGGAACAAGTCTGTTTAAAGATTAGAAGATTGTGGCCTTATGTGGCCACCATGTGGTATGTATTGTACCCACATGGTGCTTAAGGTTACACTAAACTCTGGTTATAATAATAATAATACTAATAATACTAATAATGCAAAAAACCATTCCCCTCTGGGTGATCTATGTACATTGAAGGGATTGTAGCAAACTTGTTAGCAGATTCCTACCTTTTGGTATTCTGAAGGAATAGCTGATAGTTTTTCTATGTCCATGTGCCGAGTTAAGCTGTATGGGAGTGATTTTATAATTATCTATTATTTGCTATTTTTTCCCCCATGAAAATGGAGTTACCATTTAACTAAAAAAAGGTACCTTCTATTGCTCTCAACCTCCTCCAAATATCCAAATTCCTTTTTTTTCTGCTCTGATCCAGCTTCCTGTTAGAGGGTGGCTATGGTTATTCTCCCTGGTCCCACTGTATGTAGGAACATAGCCACCCTCTCTAACATGTTCCCAGAGGGACTAGGGACTAGTGATTAATGGTTTTGTAGAGTGCATAGAGCAATGCACATGACCTCAACTAACATGCATTGCTCGTTACAAACAAATGGAAATGAGGGAGAAGGAGAGGTTTGGAGCTCATGTAGGACATCACAAGGAGGCAGAAAAACACAGTAAGAAATAATTTAAAGAAAAATAAGGCGGTGTATGGATTATTTTTGTAAAATAAGGATATTGTTTAGAGCCACTTTAAGGTTCTATTAGGAGATAAGACATAAAACAGCAGGTGAAATTGCTAAAGTATGATGCTAAAAGTAGTATTAGACCCAAAACCAAAAATGTAACATATTACAGCTTACCAATCATTAGATATGTGCTTTAGTTTTCTTTTTAGGCTTTTTTCCTCTCTGTTTTCACCTGTGATCTAGTCAGTAACACACCTCATGTATTAGCATGCCTCTACTCTGGATGAAGGAGCACAGGGGACACCTTTTTCATCAACATTGTCAGTCTGGGGGAAGGAGAGTGTTAGATGTACTAGTGGATTTAAATACACTAACAAATTGAAGCCAAACTCCAGCTAATACTTTATAAAGAGTTACAGCATCCGTTTGGTTCCTTTTAGGATAAAGGCTTTATATAAATAAATAAAACTGATGACTGGATGCACCCCTGTCAGTAGTACTGTAAATGGTTTGTCTTATCCCTGTAATTTATACATCTGCAAGACAGCTTGTTCTGTTGGAAAACAACAGACTTACTGGCTAGAACACCAGGTGAAAATAGAATAAATAAAGCCTAAAAAAGAAAAGTAAATATTACATGATAAATTGCAATAATAATTGTTAGCTTTTGGGTATGATACTACTTTAAAATCAGAAAAAAGGATTATAAATTAACAATAAGGTCCTACTATTTCCTTCATTTTAAAAGTAAACATAAAGTAAACAGCTCACTCTCTCATTCAATATATAAACTAGATGTCTAAAGCATGAAAAAGACAAACTGTGATTCAAACCACTGTAATATCCTTTCTAAGAACAGACAAAAATTTAAATCCATCATAGTAAGGTATAGAAAGAGATTTGATATAATTGAGCTTAATACAGATGGAACAATATTACATAATTATCAAGAAGAAATTAGTAAGCATATGCCGACACAAAGTGTAGCTAGTAAGCATCAAACACAGGATCGACAGCAGAAAGATTAGGCATATAATAATACTATATAAATATATTTAAAAAAATAGAATCTGCAGAAAAAGAAGTTCTTGAATATTAAACTTTATGAAGGAAATAATATTGCTTTGATGATGTTGAAAAGGAGTAGGAGAAAGGAATAGGGACAGATCTAAAATTTAAAAAAATAATAGCAAACTTAGTTGAACACACTGATAAAAAGCAGAATGATAAATAAAATATGTAAGTAGAAGAAAGGCTTTAAAAAACACAAAACGCTCCATAGAATAGAGGACCTGTATGAAAAGAAAGTAGCTAGAAATCTGTTCAAACAGGTTAGCATGATAGAGGCCTGAATTACAAATGTGTAGAGATAAAAATGAAACCTAATTGAGAATGTGGAGACAATATAAGATTGCTGGTCTGAATACTTTCTAGGAAGAATTATACAAACAAATGTAGAATCAAAAACATTAAAGACGTCTAATGTTATGGCCCAGGGACAGAATTGGAACTCTTGTTTTATGAAGAAGTAGAAAAAGTCATCAAACAACTGGGAAGCAATTACACACCAGGAGAGGATAATGTACATTCAGAAATGATAAAACAAGGAGGGATGACTTTATTGAGGTTTATACATGAGCTAATAATTGAAGAATAAAAGGAGGAACATTATGGAAGAATGGAAATAGAGTAAAAAAGTGGAAATGATATCTATGATATTATGGTGTCTCCTGTCTAAATGTTATATATAAAGTAATGATGGGAATTTTGGCAATGTTTAGAGCCTAACATTGAAGAGATTGTGGGAGGTGGTCAATATGTTTTTTAGATTGTTTTTGGTTATACTGTACATGATAAAGAAATATGGTGAATATACATTAATATCACCTGACACCAATTTTGTATTGGTTACAAACAAGCCTAAGATACAATGTTGGAACATGTGTCTTTTTTCAAGCTAATTGTGTAACTGTATGAACATACGTAATAAATAAAACACTACAGGAATCTGGAATTCCTATTAGCTGATAAAGCCAGATGGCAGTCAGAGATACAAGAAGTAATGTAAAAGTGGAAGAACAAAAAACAAGAAAAATTACAGTGAACAGTAGACCGAGGCAGGGAGATGTCCCATCATGCATGTAGTATAAGTCTGGAAAAAGTGATAAGAAAACTTAATTAAAGAAGCTGGCTTGATGTATAACAGAACCCTAAATGTCTAGCATATGCAGTAGAGAGCTTGTTAGTAGAAAACAGATACAGAGGTAGTTACTTGAATTAAAAGACAAGTCAAAAGGATGTGGCTTAAGATCAGTGAAAAGAAATCTATATGGGTACATAGGGCATTAGAAATCAGAAATGAATTGCAGACAGCAATAGAATTAAAACATATAGGCCCCATTTTTACAGAGCGGAACACGTAAGTAGTAAAATTAAAGAAAGCATAAAAGAAATGAATAGACATTTCTTTGCATGGCACTCATAATAAAATGAAATGTTCAGTTCAAAACTTTTCAGATGAAACTTTTTAAAGCTATAATTAAACCAACTGTAACACATGGATCAGAAACATGATGTTTAACACAAGAATATGAGAAAATGCTTGAAGTTTGGGAATGGAAAGTGTTGAGGAAAATCTATGAAGCAGTGCATGAGAAAATGGACTACAGATAATAAAAAAAATGAAGAAACAGCAAACTTGTATGAAGAAGCAGAACTTGTAGTGTATTCAAAGATTATAGATGGAGATGAATATGGAATGTAGAGAGAATAGAAGGGGAGAGGAATATTAATACAAGAAAACCAAAATGCAGAAAGTGTATAGGTAGGCTAAGAAGGTTTTTTTAAATCTTGAAATCTAATGCTGGAGAAAGAAGGCCAGAGGTAGAGAAGAATGGTCACACTTCCTCTAAATATCAGAACAGAATTTGTTATATGGGTCAAGGAGGTGGTACTGTAGTAGTGTGACAATCTAAAAGGAATTTGTGAGAGATCTAATTCTCCAACCACAACTACACTGAAATGTTTGTTGATCAGATGGATATATAAAGGTGTACATAATGGGGTTGATTTACTAAAAGCAAATAGACTGTTCACTGTTTAAAGGAAGTTGCACTTTGCAAAGGAATTTTCCCCAGAGCTAAATGAATGTGGTAGAGTTTGATGGAAGTCAACAGAGCTTCAACTCATTCACTAAGCTCTGGGAAAAATTCCCTTACAAAGTGCAAATTCCCTTGTAAAGTGAACAGTCTATTTGGGGGCAAGTTGTGTACAGTAGTGTCTGATGGAAAATGTGAACTGTTTAAGAAAAGATCTTACTTCAAGGCAAATTATCTTAAAGGGACCACACACCTGTTATTCTTTTCAGTTTGAATGTCTGTGCATATCTTAAAGAGACAGTGCATCGGCTATTACTGTACTACTTTGGAATGGAAATTGTTACTGTGCAGTTGTCCAAAAGCAGACTTATGAGCTCACCAACAGACAGGTTTTTAGGTGTGCTAAAGAATCTTACCTGCAAGGTCTGACATACATGATGATGACATAAATTAATTTTAATAAACGATGGATGAGGACAGGAAGGTATATTAATGGTATCCCAACACATTTTGCCAAATAGACTTCTTCAGAGGTTCAAAAGAAAGGAGAACACTATACTGATGATTATTCAAATATGAGACCAATCCCAGAGAAGAGAAACGAAATGCAAATAGATGAGGCGTATGTAAGGGGGACGCAGATGGAAATACACAAAAACACCAAAGGACAGCTCAACATGGGAGGAGGGCAGTTACTGAATCAGCCACAATGGTAGATGGTACTTGAGGGAATGACTGGCCTTCCAATAAGCTACATAAGGTATAAAGGAGTGACTGAGCCTCAAATAGACAGCAGGGTGATATAAGGCTAACTGAAAGATAAATATATTATAATGTATCCTCTAATATTAAAACTTTAAGGGTCCCAAGAGATTCATCCACATAAGAATGGAGACTGTTTGTGGTAAGCCGGACATATCTGTCAATCTTTAAATCTGTTGGTTCCAAAGGATCCTCAAAGCCAACACTTATGGACGTACTTAACTTTAATATCTATAGTAGCTTTGTTCAACAATATGGATTAAGTCTAATTGATTTTTATACTTTATTTAAAAAAAAGTTTTAGGCACTCTGTGATTTTTCTTTATCCATTAGTAGTATGTAATCCATGGACACCATTCTGTGCTGCAAGGATTATGGCTGTCACCTTTGTTACACACGCGGTTGGATTTGAGTCCAAATGGATTTTCTGTTTTAAGCAACCTTTCTGTACTAGGATGAATGTGTTCTATACTTGTGAGTTTAATTCATGTACAATGTGTCTTTCATGAAAAACCTTTATAATAGAAGCATGGAAGTCAGTAATAAATTATTCATTAAATGCCTTACACAAAATAAGAATAAAAGAGAATTTTTTTCTATAATAATTTTGAGAACCCCCTATAGAGTCTACTCAACAATGCTATTTCTGTTTTGGTGGATGCTAGAGATCTAAACCACCATTTTTTTAGATCTCTCATGAACACCATTGCCAAAATATCTGTACATATGCTGAAACCATAATATGGGGCTTTCACTTCCCTGTTAGGTTTTATAAATTTATTTCATATTTTTGAGATGCAAGAGAAGAATTTGACATATGCGAAGGTGATAATAAAAGGGAATGCCCAAACTTTTAAGTGGACAGGAATAAAACTGGGAACTACTGAAAGGAGATATAATTTATGCTGTATTTGAAGGCAAGGGCTGAATTAGACCACCAGGGTCTACCCATAATTAAATGATTACTTTGGGGTATTTTGACCCTTTGATTACTTTTTTGACTCTTCTCTTAAAGGCAACAAAATTTGTATCATGAGGTGAAGAATGGTAAATATTTTGGTGCTAGATGGCAAGAAATGGACAGTTAGAGTTCAGAATTATGGTTAGGCAACAGAAGTATAAAATAATATTTACAACACTGGAAACCTTAAAACATTAAAAATTAGCATTTTTCAATCCATATGCAATCTTGAACTGACTTCTGTAAATACAAAGATCAACAATAATCAAAATAAATACACTCAGTATTATAATAGACAACACAGTACAAAGCTTGGTTTGCAGTGATCGTAAGTCTATTTCCATAAATACTGAGGCCACTCATACTGACAGGCATTCATTTCTTCAGTGTACAAGAGGCTGTGCAACTGAGAAATTCTACACAAATAGCAATCATTGGGAAGATTGGTAGGTGTGTAATAACAGAGTGAGTCCACTACTTGGTGTGCAGAGAATAAATATACAAAGCACACTCTGTACTTACATCATGACATTTATAGAATGTAGGTAAATATAATGGTATGTGTCCTACCAACTTCCAAATGAAAAATGTAAACATTTTAAATGTGTGTTTTAGTCTACAGAAATAGTGACAGAAAAGTATAGAAAGCACAATAATTCATGTATGGTACTATTTGGGATTATAGGTTTAACATTCGTAGTTGCAATGGATTAATACACTTTAAAATGTTTTAAGATTTGTCCTGTAAATGCCATAACAAGAGCATAGGGGCATTTGGGTTAAATAATTAGATTTTTCTTTCTTGAGTCCTACTGTATAAAACTAGGTAAAAATTGCCAAGCCATGTCTGTGTATTTATGTGTTTAAATACATTTGTGTATATAAAACTTTTTTTTCTTGCTGTTTTCTTCTGTTTTTTCAGTTTTTTTATTTGTGGTTATAAGCATAACTGATTCTATGTGCATCTTTGAAATTGGTATATATGGGTTACTTTAAAGCTGAAATCTAAACAGCTATAAAAGGTACTGCAAGGGAGGGTTAGAACCTCGGTCATGCTGATTTTTCTGTATGTGTCTCCCATTGTTGACACCTTTCCCTGGAGGAAAATAGTAATCTAATGATGGATAGCAGGGATAGAATGTGAGAAGAAGAAGCTGACAAGAAGAATGCTTAAGCCTCAGGCACACAATCAAAAACATTTTTTTTTTCTGGGTCTGAACACATGTACATTACTACAGGAGAATGCACACGGCAGCATAAAGTTCCGTAACACAGTGATGCATTTAGATCCATTAAAAAAAACAGTAATGTACACACAAGTACATACAAGCATATACATGTAAAAAATGGCAATCTAAAACAGGAAGAAGAATTTTATGCGTGTGTATGTGTATGCACTTTTACATGCCTGTACATTTGTATGTCCAAGGTCTTTGCAGAACATGGCTTGAGTTTCTTTTACTTTGGATCTATTTGCTAGCCGCAATATATTATTATGTTCATGTGCAAGATGCCTAATAGGAAAAGAAAACAGAATGATAGACAGATGAGCTCATCGCTGTGCGGCTTCTTTTTCACTGTCCATTCATAGATTCATGTTGATCTGGCATTAGAGGATGTTGGTTGGATGATGCTAGCCATAAGTCTAAGGACATCTAGCAGCAGAATAAAGGGCTGCACTCAAAATCTTTACGTTGATAGGTTGAAGGTGAATATTACAGAAAAAGCTGATTTTGTTTTCATAATATCTTGTTATTTTTTGGCTGAAGTTGTGCTAACAATTATTGTAAATGCAAAATCAGTAAACATTTTTTAGGGTTAGAGCCACTGTATAATTTATGAATGAAAATAGCTTGTATTAGTCAGGAACTTCCAATATGGATTCATTAAAACAGTACACATACCCAATGCACCACAAAACACATGTGTTTTAGCATACAACAACAGAGAAATGTGAACCAACTGTGGGTTGTAGTGTGTTGTAAAAAGAAGAAAAGAAAAGGTGCATGTCCAGTAACATGTATTGTGGGTTGACAGCGCATTCATTACCACAATGCAAATCAATGCATAAGTAACCACATGATAACACACAGTTAACACTTCAGCTTTACCTCTACAGCCCTTATGGACTACAGAAAATGTTATAAAATCACTATGAGCCTGTAACATATACTATACATTTTTTTGGGGGACAGACTAGGCTAGACTTTTTTTCTGTTAATAGGGTTTTGAAATTTTTTTTTAAATTTTTTTAAGCAAGTAAAAAAATTTAAAATGAAGTGTTTGTTCTATTTTGACCAGTGTTCATTTTAAAATAGGTAGTGTTACAGAAGATAAAAAAATCATACATTTTATTCTACAACTTGTCTTATTTATAATGACACTAAAATGTAATTTCTGGTCTAGGGCTTAGAAAAGTTACCTACAAATAAAGAAAGGTGTCTTTTTCCCAATTATGCCATTTTTAATGAAAAATATAAAAATTAACAAACAAAACAAATGTACAAAAAATATAAACAATGATGGTAAAGAATAAAAAGAAGAATAAAGAATAAAATCAGGAGGCAATCAATAGCTAGGTGGAGAAGGGAAGGAAGGCATTAATTAGGGTTTACTTGGGTTAACAAATGGTCAATAAAGAGTTAAATAGGAATACATTTTATTTAATTTTTTTTTGTACTTGCATTAATGCTTTTACTAAAGTCATATGCAGATCCAAGGTCACCTCTTTGATTTACATATGAATTAAACTGAGTAGATACAATGGAATAATACAGTACTACATCATATGCTCAATGACACTTGCAGACACTTGCATATGTCATTTTACAGAGCCTGGATTTGCCAAAAATAGCAGCCAGGATGCCATTGCAAAGAAAAGGAGCATGGCATAAAAGATGCCCCACAAACTTTTTTGAAGTTTTTTAGGGTATGTCTCCTATACCCAAAGTCCCAAAGTGGTTTCATCCACATACTGTAAACACCTACAGAACCTATACTGGTAGAATGGAGGGCAGCAGTATAAGACAATCAGGTGTGATATACTGCTGTTGGCCGATGGCTTCCAGACATGACAAAAAAGAGCATCAGACAGGAAAGAAGATAGCAGAGTGATGATTTCTTCTGTTTGCTAATGCAGTTATACCTTTAACCACTTACCGTCCGGCCCATGTACATAAACAGCCGTACGAGTGTAGTGCAGGAGTGGATTGCTGTTCATAAACGGCGCCAGCATTTTCAGGCTGTGCGCGCTCCCTGGGAGCATGCGGCACCGTGATCCGGTCGCTGTACGGGACCTCTGTGTGAGGTCCCAATCATGTGATCACTGATTGGCCAAACAGTGATCACATGAATAGTAGTAAGCAAGATGTCACTTCTGATATCATTGCTTACTACGTGTGAAATCTGTGAATGATCACAGAGATCATATAGTACAAGGCTATTCACAACAGCCTTAAACTATGTGACAAGCTGAGATCAATCACAGCTCTCACAGTATTTCTCAATGACTGCAAGAATGCAGCCAGAGAGAAGGAGAAATTATTGCTTTTACAGCCTTTATGGGTGCAAAAGCAATCAGTGTAAAAAAAAAAAAAAAATCTTCATCAACCCCCCCCCCCCCCCATGGTGACACTGTACTGCTAGGGTGACAGTATGTAAAAAAAAAAAAAAAAAAAAAACCCAAAAATACATAATAATACAAAAATTATAAAAATTTGAAGAATTATAATTTTTGGTTATAAACTAATTTGGGTTATTTTTTCTTTACTGAAAAGATAACCAAATAAATTGTGGCCAAGACTTATGAAGAAAGATTATTTATTTTCATAATTATATAAGAAGAACACTTTTTTTCAAAATGTTTGGACTTTTTCATTTATATAGCAAAAAAAAAAAATCCCAATGGTGAAAAAAAGTAATGATAGATAAAAGTGCTCTAGTGCAACATAAAAAAATAAATATAACTATTTGCAAGAAAATATCGTGCAAAAAATCAATAAACAATTCATATTAAATAAAAAAAGACCATTATCTGTGTTCAGATTCAAAGTGCTCAGTGTCAAATACTCATATCTAGACTGTGCAGAAAAATGACACCCAGGAAAATAGTGCTCTGTCTCTCTTCCCGTAAGAACGCACACCACCCGGAAGTGATGTAAAGAAGAGTGCAGTCTATATGATATGCTTATTGCATGCTTAACGTAGTATTCATTTTTCATAGTAATAAATATATATATTTGGTATTTTATTATTATTAGTTGGGCTTAAAGCTCTGTGATGTGTCCATAACCACAATTCTGCCTCTTTCTTTTTGATGTAGTGGGGGGATATCCACCTGGATTGATTGGGAATGAGCAGATTGCCCACCACTCCTGTTAGTCCCAAATATATTTTATTATTTATGAATTAATTAAAGTAGAACTATCCCATGAAAAAATATGTGCTGCAGCACTTAATCATATGTGCGGCTGCATCTACGGTTTTCTCTAACTCCTCCTGCAAAGCCCCACAAATACCTGATGAGCCTGTCAGTGAAGTCCACCTATCACAACTTCCTGTAATGGTGTGGCAATGGTGCTACACAGTGCATTTAGTCAGAGCAGAGTTGCCACAATCATGTAGGTAGTTCCAGCCTGCAGGACAGTGGGATGAAAAAATGTTGCAGTGGACATGGCTATCAGCATTGTCACTGCTGACTAACCGCTTGCCCTCCAGAGGATTAACCCTCGCTTCCTGACCAGGCCATTTTTTGAGATACGGCGCTCTGTTACTTTACCTGACAATTGCACAGTCATGCAACGGTGCACCCAAATGAAATGTATGTCCTCTTTTTCCCATAAATAGAGCTTTCTTTTGGTTTTATTTGATAGCCTATGCAGTTTTTACTTTTTTTGTGCTATAAACAATAAAAGACCAACAATTTTGAGAAAAAAACTATATTTTTGACTTTTTGTCCAGTAAAAAAAGTTTAAAAATCAAATTTTGTCATAAATTTAGGCAAAAATGTATTCTGCTACATGTCTTTGCTAAAAAAATCCCAATACGTGTAAATTAATTGGTTTACGTGAAAGTTCTAGCGTTTACAAATGGTGGTATATATGCTGGAATTTTTAAATTATTTTTTTACTAGTAATGGCGGTAATCAGCAGCTTATAGCGGGACTGCAGCGAGCATTCTGACACTGAGGGGGAACTGACTTGTCTCCAGTGACACCAATACAGTGATCCGTGCTAATAAAAAGCACTGACACTGTACCCTAATGGCACTGGGCAAGAAAGGGTTAACATGTGAGGTGATCAAAGCGTTAACTGTGTGCTGTTTTACTATGTGTGCTGTGTGTACTTTACACTCAGGGGCGGACTGACCATTTGGAAACTCGGGCACTGCTCGAGGGCCCGGGGTCAGTAGGGGGCCCCATGATATGCCCCTGGTACCTTTTTCATAGGCTTTTTTGAGTTTGGGCAAGGACATAGGGGCCCCATGATCCCCTATTTCCCGGGGGCCCCATGAGTTGTCAGTCCGCCCCTGTTTACACTATAAACACACTGCTTTGTATGGCTCTGCTATGCAGAGCCATACAAATCAGTGTGCAGGAGCTGACAGGGGAAATCTATATTTCTTACATACAGGTCTCTCCCCCATCGGTAATACTCAGAGATTGCCGGGTGCCTGTGGGGAATCACTGGCCGGGACCCGGTGATTGACAGCCGAAGGCGCGGGTAGGCCCCCACGGAACTGTAAAATCAGATATATATACGTGATTATGCGTACCTGTGCAGCCCTGTAGCAGTATTTCTGCTATACGGTGGCATGGAAGTGGTTTATAACAAAGCCTATATCTTGTCAGTCAACGCCTGGCTGCACCTGAGTCTGCACATTGCTTTCTGGATTCACATCACTACCACTGTTACCGAAACTCTCCCATCGTGAGCTGCAGTGTATTGGAATCTAAGGATGTGAGATACAAATGATGAAGGATTTGGCTCAATCAGGAATGGTAAAAGGATTTTTTGCTTGTGCATCACATAGTAACTGGAATTGGTACTTTTAGGAGTACTTTAATCCTTTTCACCTTATTGTATAGAGAGTTTCTAATTTATAAAGCAAATGCAAATTACCATGGCCATTTATCTAGGAAAAAATGTAATCTGCAGCTATGTAAGGGACTCTTTCTGCAGCATATTCCTGCATTTTACAAGCCCCTTAAGCAGTACACAGGTTAAAGAGGTTACAATATCACTTTATTAAAAAGGGGAATTGAGACATTAAACTGCATAGATGAACAGATGGTTTAATTTAAACCGACATGTAATAATTACTAACAATTTAACCTGCAATCGGAATAGAGTTTCTTTGAAAATCCCAAAGCCATTCCATATGCTGGCTAACATTTGCACTCAAAGTGTGTTTTGCTAAAATAAATATTTTAAAGGCTTAAATGACATAGGCGTGTTTATTTTAACTAAACACTTCATATGCATAATTATGCATAGACTTGGCTAAATACTTCTGGCAGTATGTACAGAGAGGAGAGTTAACGTAATGCTGTTGATAAACAAAAACATTGAAATGAATAATATTCCTATGTGGACTTCTGCACTTGTGGTGATAATTGTTAATAACATGAAGAGCATTACCTCCTGCAGTGGCTCTGACATGCGGCCATCCCTAAAGCCAATAACTATTAGGCTTTTTATTCCCTTTTTCCTTATAAGTTAACAGACTGACATTCTTGGCACCAAACCTACAAAGAGGCGCTAATAAATTTGAAAGATGCATTTAGACTGGCATAAAAATTAGCACATACTAAATCATATCATCCACTGGGGAGCAATATTTATCTTTTGACAAATATTACTGGAACACTATGCTGCTGGCAACAATAATTGTAACATTTCTTAGTCATTTTTACATGTATAAGTAAAAGGACCATAATAGTGAGCATATGGGCTATGCCTGTTGTGTCATGGGCATAACAAAGTAGCCCACACTCTTTAAAGGATAAGTGCACTTTAAGACAAAGTACACTTATCTCTTTTGCCATCTGCATCCTAGATACTGTATAGACTTGCCTGTGTAGCCCTCTTGTTGGGGGGGGGGGGGTAGCATGAGAAATTTCCCTTCCTAAACAGGATATTGTGTTAAATCTGTAGATAAATAAGAGAACCAGTACCTTCTCTAAGTGGAAGAGTGGTGTGGCGAAGATCAGAAATATTATTTTATTTTTGTGTTGTTTTGTTGAACTCAACAGTGTGTCAAGCAGTCAGCTTGTCTGCTTAATTAAATCTAGGAGTTCCTGTGCCCCGCAAGGGGTGGGAGGTGAGTTTGATCTCAACTAGAAGCACAGACAGCATGGTGTCCTGCAGCTGGAAAAAGCCAGACATATCGGCACCGGGTGCTTGAGGTTTAGTTGAAATGAAGGGACAATATAACATGCCTATGCTGGCAGAAAGGGTCAGAATGTTCAGAGCTTACTTCAGTGATGGACAGAGGAGCTCATAGCTGCTGCAAGTCTCGCAAGAAGATGCATTGAACTGCTGAGACAGATAGTTTGGTATGGGCTGTGCTTTTACTTTCTGCACTGCTGTGGCTTGTAGTTCTGCATTGTCCGTGTGGCTTTCCGGACACTGGGACTTTATTCTACCCTCTGCTCTTCCGTCAGCTGTGGACTGTGTGGCCTTGAAGCTGTGGCCAGGACACACAGCCCTCTGAGGATCCGTGATGAGTTGGTAAAGGACCTCTGCCCTCTGGACCTCTTTTTCCATGCCACTCTTCCTAGACTTCCTCTGCTGAGGCTACTGTTGGCTGGTGAGTCCCTGAATTGCTGGCCTCTGCCCCTAGACTTGACAGTACCAGTTTTCGGTCTGTTACTCACTGGGCCTGGATTGTTGCTTTTGATTCTGGACTAAGCTCTGCTGTACTAGAGTCTCACCCTGTGCCAAGGATTTTGCCCATGTTGTGCTGGATTTCTCTCCATCCCTGCTGTGTGCCCAGTTCCTTGTGTGGATTAACCCTTTCCCTACCAGAACTCTGCCAACCCTAGTGTGTGTGTAGACTCTGTGCCTCCTGTCCTCCTCCCTGTACTGGAGACCATACCTCTGGCTTTGCCCTGTGTGCTGGACTTAACCCTTTGTCTGCTGGTGTCCTGCCATCCTTGTAGTGTGTTCAGCTCTTTGTTACAGATTTAACCCTTTGCCCACCAGAACTCTGCTATCCCTGTTGTGTGACTGCCCCATGTTGCTGACTTATCCATTTTCTTATCTCTCTGCTTTCCCTGCTTTCAATAGAACCTGCTCTCCATGTGTGTTCTGTTCCATCCACACCTCTGTCACAAGTGGGTTTGATAATAAAGTTGACAGTGCCTTCACCCATGAAAGGGCCTCTGTGAGCAGAGGGAATTTCCTTCCTGGGAAACTAACCAGTAATCTAATCAATGTATTTGGGAACTAAAGAACTACTGCAGCCAGAATATAATGTTAACCACAAGTATATACAGTAGATGCACACTAATATGGAAATAATACAAGTTGTATATAAGAAAATATTAACAACATTACATACACCCAATGTAAAAACAGGCATTATCAACAAAAGGCCTGATAGAAGTCCTGGTGGAATTGAGCATACATGCATAAATAAATATATATACAGTAGTTCCAATAGAGATACCTCCAGTTGAATGTTGCACCATAGTTCAGTTGTAGGGGCCCCTGAGAATGATTGAAATGTGACATTCATCTTTAAAGGAGAAGTATATTTTGGCTATACTTTTCCTCAAGGTCACAGGAGTGCAGTTTATTCTGCACTCCTGTGATCAGTTTTCAGTCAACAGTGAGCTAGAGTCCGCTGTCGCCTGACGTCACTCAGCCAGTCCAGGCTCTGAAAAGATCCAGACCATGTGGTCAGGTTCAACCCAAAAGCCTTGACAGACACCTGGCTCAGCCTCTCAACTGCACTGCTGATAGTCATGGCTCTCTGCTCAGAGTGGAGGGGTGAAGTGAGTGATCAGCAGTGTTTGATTGTTCAGTCCTCACTGCAGAGCTGGTAGGGGATTGATGCTGCATCTACCTAGGTGAGCATAATGCTGTTTTTTTAAAATCCATACTTATCTTTTACATCTCTGAAAACTCTGTCTCTGAAGACAAGATCAGCGCAGATGGGGAAATCCTCCAAATGTTGTCCAACCAGTCTGAAATGCAGCTTCTCACATGCAGAAACTATGGTGTGGCACTGGAACTCAGACTCAGCCTACTCTGTGCTTTAGTCCCTCAATAGTATTTTCTAATTTAACATACACCTGACCTCTAACTACCAGAAGTGGCTGTCAGATGCCCAACCTGGTTCTAGCCAATGCTGGTTATGGAGCCCTAAACAAAAACTAGCTTAGAATTTCAGACTTGAAGAAAAATGGTTAAATAAAACACCATAAGCTGCATATAACTAAAACAGAATGAGCTGCATATAAACTCTATTACAATAAAAAGGCTTACCTACTAACATACTGGAAGTTGATCACTGCATACATACCATAGCATATAAATAACTATCTGGCACTGTGCAAGTGAGATAATAGCAATAAGACACAGACTTGTCTGTCATTTAAAGTTTGATCAAGAAGTTATGGGTGGATACTGTTAAACATACAGAGCACAAGAACAACTACTTAATAGTCTCTGCTTCTGGTATGGATAAAATAAAGTATTGTTATAATGTAGCTTCTGTATCCTGTGTGGACATGTGGCATCAGCTCCTCTCTCTCACTCTCTCTCTCCAATTCTTTGTTTTGGGGTTTTTAAGCCATCCTTCCAAAGACAGGATGTGCTAATACATAATTATACATAACACTGTGATATTAGCAACTAGCAGTAGAGGGCAACATATCCCTATACCTGCATCCAGCATCCTATTTCAAATTGTATTTTGCCAGCAAATCTTCGTTATGCTGACCAGGCATGTGCATTTGACCCATATACATCACTACGGGGAGACACACTGGGCTGGACCACCATAAAAGTCTTCAGTTTTAAGTCTATGAAAAAGAATTTAATGCCAAATGTAAAGCGCACAAGTGACTCCCCTATTCTAACATTATTCATGTTAATATCAATTGAGGAGGAAGACTTATCACACACACAGACAGCTATAATCATTGCATGCTTGTGTCCCCTCTTCTGCCCTGGCCTCTACATGACCTGGAAGACTGGCACAGCTCTACATTTTAGAACTTACTCCTCATATATGTCTGTTTAACATTAAGCATCCTCCCAAGCAAATCTGCTGGCTGTTCTGTTTAACATTAAGCATCCTCCCAAGCAAATCTTCGTAGCTCCCTGCCAAGAAACTACTGCTCCGCCACAAACCCTAATTCTTCTCTCTTCCTGCTATAACTGTATCCGCTGTACTGGCTCAAAATGTCATGAATGAAGGCATATCCTTCACTGAAGGATACTGTAGGACACATTTTAAGCCCTGAGTTAAAGAGACCTTGTAACAAGACCATTGATTTCAACAAATAATACAACTAATTGTGCATTTTACAAATTTAATGCATGTAATTTGCCTTTAAACATTTAACAAAACATACAAAGCCCTGTGGTTGGGTTCTGCCTTCTTGGATGTGATGTCCGCTGCCTCAGAAGCTGTCACTCAGCTGGCACTTTGTAGTATTCCCCTTTGCTTCTCCCCCACCAGATACAAAAAAGACTATGTAGGGAGTGAAAGGGAGTGGTACAGAAGTTGGACCAATGAAGAGCATAATTAGACACCCCCATAAGAGAAGAGGGCTTTTATGTGATGTCAGCAGCCCCAGAGGGCACAGAGCTATCACTCAAGTGGGACTTTATAGCATCCCCCTGTGCTTTTGCCACAAGTATTAATAAAAAAAAAAGCTATTTAGAGACATGAATGGAAAAGAAAGCCAAAACATGATGGGACTTTACTGGTACAATCAGTGGACAAACTTGTGTTCATACATTTACATGTTTATTGAAAAATATCTTCCAATGATGTTGTATAAAAACAATACTTGGCTAATCAGTCCAAATCATAACTGCATATTGTTCTATGGCATAAATATCCTCCAAAGATCGACGCATTTTGCTTGTTAACTTCTTCAAGATCCCAGAATTGGAGGCAAAGAAATCAAATGCCCAAGATGTCAACATAAACGGTGATACGGAAAAACAGCACTCACACCAAAAGTCAACAAATGGCGCCATTTGGGAAGCATACATGGCGGCAGGAGCCACTGATTCAGAAGACTTTGTGTATTGATATATATGATATATATGGTCATTTAAAGGAGTGGATCTGCACTACACAATACTGAGGTCCAGTTTTGGATTTTCCATGCACCTCTCTTGCCATACTGGGAGGATTAGATTACATCTTGGAATGTATCCATGGAATATATTTTATATGGATAAATCCACATATGAATATATCTACTACTTGCCTCTTGAAACTCCATTTGATTGGGGACCAAGGAGAGGGGCTGTGGATATGGACGCTCACTTGAGACCATTTTGTTGACTTTCGGTTTGAGTGCTGCTGTTCCATATCATTGTTTATGTTGACATCTTAGGCTTTTGATCTCTTTGCATCCAATTATGGAGTCCTGAAGAAGCTAACAAGCTAAACACATTGACCTTTGGAGGATACTTATGCCGTAGAACCATATGCCGTTATGATTTGGGCTGATAAGCCAAGTATTGTTTTTATACAGTGTTATTGTAAGATGTAATTCAATAAACATGTAAATGTATGAACACAAGTTTGTCCACTGATTGTACCAGTAAAGTCCCATCATGTTTTGTTTTTTTTTGAATGATATATAAGGGATGAGGTACATATGCAGTCAATTACATAATGTTGAGGGGGATGAATGAAGTGGAAGAGGAGGTGGATCAACACAGAATAATTAGACACTCCCAGTAGAAGAGAGGGCTTTGATGTTCAAGGAGGAAGGGGGCTGTGCTAGAAAATTGACTGCTCTTGAAATGATAAAATTTTCTATCATTGCAAGTGAATAAAATCATTGCATCCAAGAATTTAATATACGTGTTTTTTCTGTGCTTCTGCTTGTGTTTGTAAGTTTTTCTCTTTAAGGCAACATTTCTATAAAAAAACTCTAAAACACGTGTTAAACACAAGACCCATGGGCCAAATCTGGCCCACCAAGCCATTTCATGTGGTCCTCACACCTCTCCTGCAGCTGTGGCACCACCATCATTTTTGCCCCCACAATGTCTCAGCTGTCGGCAGAAGAGAGGGGGACGGAATTCCTCCTACAGATCCTACACCTCTCCGTGCAGCTGCAGGAACCTCTCCTTTCCACCTCCCCTGGTTTCAGCATTCAGCAGACTCTGGCATCTGACTCCAGCCCTCCTTTGGTCCGCCTCCAGACTTTGTACTTTCTGCTTTCCATCTCTGCCCCCAGCTTCTTCCTGGGAGCAGCACATTGAATAGGGAGGTGCACTGTGATGTAAAGGAGGGTAGGGGACTCTTGACTTCTGATGGTGAAGGACATCTGATATAAGGGTTGTGGGGTGCTCTGGACATCTTGTTTTACAGATACAGCCAGCCCTTTGAGGGCAGCCATAATCCAATGCAGTTTGTAATGCAATTAAGTTTGACACCCCTGCTCTAAAACATACATTTTTTAGCAAATGTGGATAAATTAACCACTTGCCTACCGAGTACTTATACCCCCTTCCTGCCCAGTGTTCATGCAACACTGTACCCATATGAACTTTTTATCATTTTTTCACACAAATATAGCTTTCTTTTGGTGGTATGTATGTAGTCGCCACTGGGTGTTTTATTTTTTGCGCTATAAACAAAAAAAGAGCTAGAATTTTGAAAAAATATTTTTTTTTCTTTGTTTATACTATAAAATATTGCAAACAGGTAATTTTTCTCCTTCACTGATGTGCGTTGATGAGGCTGCACTGATAGGCAGCACTGATGGGCACTGATAGGCGGCACTGATGGGCACTGATAGGCAGCACTGATAGGCAGCACTGATGAGCTGGCACTGATATGCAACAATAATGGGCACTGATAGGCGGCACTGATGGGCACTGATAGGTGGCACTGACTGGCGGCACTGACTGACGGCACTGCTGGGCACTGCCTGGCGACACTGCTGGGTGGCACTGCTGGGCAGCACTGATGTGCGGCATTGATGGGTGGCACTGCTGGGCACAGGTGGGTGGCACTGCTGGGAACAGGTGAGTGGCCCTGATGGGTACAGGTGGGTGGCACTGCTGGGCACAGATGGGTGGCACTGCTGGGCACCGATCATCATTGCAGACCTCAGGTTTTACTGACAATATCTGACAGGCTACCACAGCAAAGTACTACATTGTCAAGCAAGAGTATATACAGGCAGTGATTGGAGCAGGTGGAGTTGTATCACAAACAAAAATTTAGGGCAGGCATTAGGTATCCAACCAACATAATAATTAGAATGCTAATCAAGGTTTGCAGTCACCAATACTCACAACAACCAGAACATTTTTCACAGGTGTTGACAGGTACACTAAACCACAAATTGATGATGTTGCAGATACCATGGGACTTGCCTGGGCTGTAGATTTATATTTTGCTGTGCAAGTGGCACAAACACATACCTATTAACATTACTCCTGACATAAAAGGAGGAAAAGTGGCTTGAGAGTTGCAGACGTGTTGACAGAAGATCAGTAGCCGGAGGCTGGAGGTGAGTGGGGGGTGTTGGTTATTTCCAGGAAATGTTTTCAGTGTTTTTGTGCCAGTTTTGTTTAAATCTAGTAAAGGCTTGGAGTTTTAATCATCTGCAGCAGGTGTTTTCTTATTTCTTTGTAAAATTAACAATTTTCCACCTGATTCATTAGTTCATGCAGTTCATAACGTTTTTTTCAATATACACAAGTCACTTTATTGTAATGATCTATTATATTAGGTAATATTTCTGTAATAAAACACAAAAATCATTTTCCTGTGATTAATCTGTCACTGAAATATGAATATATTTTTGTTTTCTTTTAGAAAATCTATAGTTATGAACTTAATGGGAAATAAGGGATGATATGATGTTGCTTAATTAAAACTTATTAGATGGTATTTGTAACTAACAGTGAGATCTGTTCTTTGTAGTAAACTAGTTGACAAATTTGTAATATATAAATTTGTCATTTATGTTTTAAAGTATTACATTCTACAACCACTCTTCATCCCTCTATAATGGGTGGGGTTTAGTACACAAAAATGGAGATTTTGGATTAATAATATAATAAGCTTTCCATGTGAAGTATGAGCACCCTAAATAGTAGACCATGGGAGAGCAATATCTATGAGACAAGTGATCAGACCGGTTGGATTTTTTTTTTTAATATTATATTCATTAGGGTTGATAAGACAAAGATGAAGTGAAACAACCTGGTTCATATAATATATGCCTTGTGGGCAACAAAGAATAAATCAGATGTCCTGCAATGAATAGTGGATATTCAACTGTGATCTTAGCGCATGGCAGGTTTTATCGCAAAACCCAAAACAGAAGAATCATCAGAAATAAAAAGAAAAAAGTCTGAAAAATCTATTGTAATCATCAGGACTGGTAAGCTACAATATAATTATTTAATATTATAGGATGTTCCCATGGCACAGGGTTCACGCAGTTTCATGATTTTTCCACAGCAGAAGCAGGTTGCCTTCAGACTTTCTCGCTCTAATTGAAACTCCCTGTGGGACATACCTAAGCAGGCAGGAAGGAGGGGGAATCTGAACTAAAAACATTGTGAAAAGGTGCCAAGACAAACATGGCAAACAAGAGCTCCATCCGCTGGCTTAAAATATAAATGTGAATTATTTGTATGCAATATTTCATATTTACAAGACAATATATATTCTATTAAAGCTGAATTCAAGGTATTGGACAAAATCTGCTCCTTCAGTACTCCCCCTGCACTTCAAAGGTTAAATACTCAATAGGTCTAGGGGTTCAGAAAGAATAGTTACCTTAAACTTTGCTCCTGCAGGATTATTACTTTGATTCAACTGCTGATTTAGGGTCTTTTTTATAAGGTGATCCTGGCTGTGGTCACACACCTGTTTCCTTCTTGTACAATGCAGAGATAATAGCCTGGTGTTGTATGTAATGATGCTGAGGGACCACCCACAGCATTGAGCACCAGAATGAAAAAAAGAGAGCACAAAAGCCTGCTGGAGTGGGGTGTAAGTATTGCAGCATCTCATATTGCATCCCCTTCAGCTCCCCTTAGACCTAATGAGCATTTAACCCTTGCAATGCAGGATGGCCCCATTGCAAAGGTATACATTTTCTGTTTCCCAGAGATGAGCTGTAATTGTTTGTTTTAGTCCTGGCCATAAGAAACAGAGAATGTTTATGAAACCACCATTTATTATTTTTATTGAGGGTCACAGTTATGTAGAGCCTCTCTTTTTCTTTCTGGCAGTACACAACCTCAATACATTATTGCTCCCTACCTCAAAAAAGATTAAGCAACTTTGCAGAGCTGAACTGAAAAATGATAGGAATATTCAATAAACCATTGCCCACAGCAATGATATGAGCCATTATGTAATAATCTAGTGTGCCAGATCAAGATGCAAGATGAATTCTAATTATTTGCTTTGTGTTATTATACTTTGAATATTATCATTGCTCTTGGCACTATTTTGTTTAGCAATGGGATCATGGCTAGTTATAGCTGGGCAAAGTAATATGGAAAGCTCAACATCCTTTCAATGGTTCTTGAACTGGCCACCACAATTCAGTTTTTAAAGAATTTAGGATAGTATTTAAAAACAAATATTTTAAAGACTACATGGTAGGAGGATTTATTTTTTTGCAGTCAATGAGCACTCCCGTTTTGTGTTTTAGACCCCTGGCCTGCATTCTTTCTTGTTCATTTGCCAAATGTTCTTTTATTTCCCATTATCTCAAACCTTAAACTAAGCCAATGACAATATGGATCTATTTGTAGCTTCACTAAAATAATGACGTTTTGAAATGGAACAGTTTTGATATCCCACAGTGGATTGGCCAGTGCCGTCTTCATACAACAGAATGCCAAAACATCATTATACTGAGCTATTAGAAAAGCTACTGGACCTGCTATTCAAGGTTATATAAGCATTTGTTTGTTTTTTTGCTGTATGTGCAATTGATATTGTATAAATTTTATCATGAGCGCAGTACACACTACTGCACATTACTACAATTAATGTAAAGCAAAAGGTATACTTTATTTTTCACGATTACATTATTGCAGTGCCTACTTACAAAGTATTTGTGTGAATTTACTACTTTCAAAAACTTACCTTTCCATCTATTGTTTCAAATTAAATATATAGAGAAATATAGAAAAATTGAGGTATCCTTACACTCTCAACTTAAAGAGTCCAAAAACATAAGATACCAAAATATATCCTAATTAATATATTAATCTGACTACACATTAGTGGATTTCCTTTCACTTAAATCTAAGACACACAGAGAAGATCACAATCAGCAACCTATTGGCTCTCTAGCTTACAGTTGCCCACAGACATAAAAGGTAGTTGGATATCCAGGCATGATGATCTGTTCATCCTCAGGCACCTAGGTTTACCAGTGGAACCCTATACATAAACAACTGGCTCATGTTTAGTCTATGCAGGAGGACATTGTGTGCAAACACCTCTTGGTGTTATTATATTGGGAAAAAGCAATAGAAATGAGCCAGCAATCTAATGGATTCAATTGTTTTCACTTTGAAATCATTGGTCAGCAGAGATAACTCAAAGATATGTGATCCAAAAAAAAAACCTGGGTCAAGCAACTCCTCTCAAGTTATTGGATACCTTAAAACACATAGGGTAATAGTATCTACTGGCTCATAGAAACACCAGTGGACTTTTTTTGTTGTATCCGTCAAACCACCAATATAGCTATCTATCTATCTATCTATCTATCTATCTATCTATCTATCTATCTATCTATCTATCTATTGCATGCAGCAGTAACATGTATTTTCTACAATACAAGTAATCAAGAAGGCAGTGCATGGAGCACTTCCTTATTTTAGAGCTAGACTGGAGGAGATGAAATATCGTTATATATTTTTGTTTACTATTAACATGATATATAACAGTACAAACCAAGGTTGTACAGATAATATTTGTATGATTTTATAAATATTGTGTAATGCAAAATAAGAAAAATATATTTAGAGCGTAAGTTTGTCTTCCGCTGAGCTGTATAGAAGTCGAGAAATAAATGCTGCATGTAACATTATGACACAATTTAGATTGGCTTATCACTCATCCTCTCAACATTATGAAAGAATAAGGAAACTCTGTTCAATAATACAGTATTTTTTATTTCTACTGTGCCTTCAGAGATGGGATTTCATTACGATTGCCAAAGTCCCTCAATTCCAAGGAGATTCAGGTTTCTTTATATATTAATATTTTTTTCCTATTTTAATCTCATTTTAGAAAATACAAGTACATAAATGCATATAAAGCCATTTTAGCATGGAAAACTCTTTCTTTTATATTATTCTGTCCTTTCAAGTACTTGTAAACCTAAAATTCAAATGAACATTATCAAACCAGCTGTAAACACATTTTGTAAACATTTAGTGTGTGTTGAAAAGTCCCTATAAGTACAAAACTTTAAAGATCTGGTATTATATTTACATTTACTAAAAACCCAAATGCTTTCTGTTATATTATAGCATACAGTTTAGGCAAAAAGGTTTCAAGAGGACGTTTACTTTGTAAGCTGTGCACAAGTTAAAGCATCCAGAAAGCAAAGGACTAGTCATTAGCACTGCCTTTGGTCTACCTCCTAATATTTTCCCTATTAGCCCCCATTCACACCTAAAGTTATTTGTGGTGCATTTCCAGAAGCATGAAAATGCTTGAAAATAATATTTGCATTTTATCTATAGGGCCTGTTCACATAAGAGTGATGTGCTGTCACTTGCCACACCAAAGAAGAACAGACACTTTTTTGGGGCAGAACTGAACATTTTTGGCCCTGTAAACATCAAAAGGAGTCTGTATTTTTTGTATGTTTTCACACCTAACAACAACTTTCTTCCCATTGGTCTAAAAAGAAAAATGCTTCTAAAAAAGTATGTAAAAAACACTTTAAAGATACCTGAAAAGACTGATGCTTAAGTGTGAACCTAGTCTTAGTTTCTTATCTCGACTTGTTCTGTATTGTGTCTTCTGTAGATATACCAGGGGCGGACTGACCATTTGGAAACTCGGTCACTGCCCAAGGGCCTGGGGTCAGTAGGGGGCCCCATAAGATGCCCCTGGTACCTTTTTCATAGGCTTTTTTGAGTTTGGGCAAGGACACAGGGGCTCCATGATCCCCTATTGTCCGGGGGCCCCATGAGTTGTCAGTCCGCCCCTGTATACAACTATAAAGTCATAGGCACAGGAGTGCCTAGGCACACATGCACATACAAACAAATGCACTGCTGTTTTCCAGGAGAAATTCAAGACAATAAGTAGAATTTTCAGGGTACTGTTTAGGCACAAATAATATTAGTAAATAATATTATTTGACAGTAATACTCTTTGACTTCTTTCCACTTTAAAGTGAATCTACAGTGACAGACTGATGGGAGATGCCATTGTTAACTTATTTTTGAGAATGAAAGCTCTGGGGCTCTTGTTTTGATCCTGACTTTACTACGTACTGAGTTGCTAACCCAGAACAAGCATGCATGATGAAAGTTCAGAAATAACAGGCTCAACCAGCTGCATACTTGTTCCACATCAGCAGTGAAATAGAATCAGGATGACAAACCCACAGTTCACATCTTTGAAAGAAGCACACAAAACAGCAATGGCAGCTCCCATTTTGCCATTTTAACTACTTTAAATACCAATCAGCTTCCAGCTTTTAAATTTGTCAAAGCTTACTTGAACAAGCTGAAGGTAGAAACGTACTGGCTACCATGCACAGCTGCACCAGATTTTGCACTCTCCAGTTTTAGTAAATCAACCATATTGTATTTTTTCCTGACAATTTTTAATGTTTGTATTACTTGTTTTACATTTCACACTGCATCATGAGTTTATTGTTCAATGTTTTCATGAAAAATTAAAAACACTTAGTACAATCTTGTTTGCATACTGTTAAAACTCCATTTTATCTTAAAAATACAATTAATTGTTCAAATATTTCCTGCTTTCTACATTAAAATCATGATTTTTACACAAAAAAATTTATTATTTGCTTAGGCAAGCTCCAGTTTTTAAAAAATGAGTTATTTACACTATATGGTTTGGTCTTGGCAGCAGGGCCAGTCCTAACAAGTACTGTAGTCAACCATTGATAAGCTCCTCTTTAGTGTGCAGTGGCTCATATGAAAACATGATTATACTGCACCTAAAGTATATCCATAGCCAGAACTTTTTTTTTTTTTTTTAAGCGTAGAAGGATTAGGTTTCCTATTGGGTTATTATACCTGCTCCCATTGGAGAGTTCACCCTCTCTATTTGACCAGCTGACCATTGTCACATAAACAAGGAAGTTATTGGATATATAAAATGTTATGGTTGTGATCAGAACAGTAGGGGATCATCTATTCCAGTGAAAACAGTCTACTAGACCATAACATCTCTTTTCTGATCCTGTTAGTTTTTCCAGGAGAGGAAGTAAAAGTAAATCTCTCCAATGGGACAAATACAGAATAAACTGGACTAGGATTAAATCCATTTCCTACACAATTAATACAAAAGGTTACTGAACAACATAGGAAGTACATGAACTTACAGTATGGACAGCCATAGAGTTCCACTCTTAACCCTATCTGTCCCTCTTCATTCCAGTCCAGGGGAACAATGCGTATATAGCGAGCTATCACGGGGTGTTGCAGGTCATGCCGGACAACAGTGTCTGAATTTCCATTACCGGGAAATGCCTGTTGGAAAATAGGTAGAATAGATCAAATTTACAATGTCATTAACATGATCTGCATAAATTATGACCTGACATTTCACAATATACAGCAACAGCCTCCTTTTTCAAAACCCTTTTGTCAAGAAAATGCAGTCCTTGAGATCCAGCTAAGTGACTCTGCCCAGTTTGAGATTATGTCATTTGTCTGCTGCAGGAAACAAATTCTTAATCTACTCTCTGCAATGATCAGACAGCAATAATGTAATGGTGTAGCAAGTCGCAAGTGAAAGGCAGCAGTTGGGGGTTGATCTGGGTCAAACATTTTAATAACATAGGGGGTGCACATATCTGTCTAGAAATTATATGCAGACCTTGGATAATGCCTGAGTAAAGATCACTCTATCCATTCACAAAGGTATTGTGAGGGGGAGTTCTTCAATCTCTGTGAGAGGTAATACATTATTATTATTATTATTATACAGGATTTATATAGCGCCAACAGTTTGCTCAGCACTTTACAATATAAAGGGAGACAATACAGCAACAATACAGTTCAATACAAGAGAGATAGGAGGGCCCTGCTGCCTGGAGCTTACAATCTAATACATACCACAAGATGTTACAGATTACTTATGCCTGGTACGTACTATGAGGTTTTTTTTTTCATTCAGCCCAACAGGCTGTATGAAAAAAAATTAAGGGTCAAGGTCTCTTTACTAAGATGCAATGTTAGTTCAGTGATCTATCCGCTGAGCTATTGTGTTCTGACAAGGGGATTGCCCCCAACCAGAGACAGCCAGTCAGCGCTCGCAGCCATTGGGTAAGAGCGCAGATTTGATGCTGATTGGCAGATGTTTTTCCAGCATGCCTGTTCTACAGAAGCTGCACGTTTGGACAGGCTGTTATACACACAAACAGAATGATGGCCAGTTTCTGTTGGACCAGGCTTTAGGTTTGCCATAGATGAGTACAAAAATAAACAAAAATTAACAAAAACAATTTTTTTTTTCAAATGAAGTTCTGCTACTATCTCTGTTGCTCATGTGCATTTCACTTATTATTATTTTTTTTTTTTGGGGGGGGGGGGGGGTTAAAACAATTAACCTGTATACCAGTAAAAAATCATTTGCTAAAAAAAAAACAACCTCCAACATGTTCATTCATTTTTGTTCTTGCACTGTAAATAGACTGTCGCAGTAAGCGCACTAACTATATGAAAATCAAACATTACTGACTCGATTTTCTTTCTATGTAAGGCCAGCTTTAGAATATAATCTGAACAAAACAAACTGTACAAAGTGAGCGCTAAGAGAAAAACATAGAGCAGCTAGCACAAGTCTTGAACCCACTCCATATCACAATAAACATAACAAAAGTGCTGCGCTATATGAAAGAATAGGTGTAGCTACCTGAAAACTAAAAAACAATCAACTAGTGAAGATAAAATGTGATACAATAGCCCATGAATAGCCCATGAATGTTGCTAATAAATAAATAAATAATACAATATGATACGTGCAATTATTGATAATGGTGACTCAGTCGAAATAAATAGAAAGAAGTCCTTGATCCAATGATATCCAGTGCATGAACAAAGGTGCTCAGTGGAATAAATGGCTGTACCCACAATTAATATAAACTGCAATCCTAAATAGAGTGAAGTGACATCCCAATGTGGAAAAGAGACATCTGTGAAATCCTTCACCACTATGCACTCACCGGAACTAAGGTAAAACAGGCTTGTAATAAAAGATCCTCCAAGATATGTACAGTTGTGTTCAAAATAATAGCAGTCAGACATCACTATCCTGATCAATCACTGTTTTTGGTAGAAATTATATTTCTACATGGCAAATAATTTACTAGCAGGTGTAGTAGAGTAATAGAAATCCAACAGACCCAACAGTCATGACATGCATGCTGCTGATTCTGTGTAATTGAATCACTAATTGCAAGGGGCATGTTCAAAAAAATAGCAGTGTGAATTTCTATTAATGAGGTCATTCATTCTTTGAAAAATAGGTGGCAATTATTGCCCTTATTTAAGGAAGGAAGGCAGAAAATGTTGCACATCCTGGTTACAGTGCATTTCTCTCTGAAATTCTGAGGAAAATGGGTCGTTCCAGACATTGTTCAGAAGAACTGCGTACCTTGATTAAAAAGTTGATTGGAGAGGGGAAAACATATAAAGAAGTGCAGAAAATGATAGGCTGCTCAGTTAAAATGATTGCAAATGCTTTAAAATGGCAACCAAAACCTGAAAGATGTGGAAGAAAGTGAAAAACTACCATTCGAATGGATAGAAGAATAGCCAAAATGGCAAGGACTCAGCCAACAATCAGCTCCAGGAAGATCAAAGAAGGTCTAAAGTTACCTGTGAGTACTGTTACATTTAGAAGACGCCTATGTGAAGCCAAGCTATCTGCAAGAAGCCCCTGCAAAGTCCCTCTGTTGAAAAAAAGACATGTGCTGAAGAGGTTACAATTTGCCAAAGAGCACATTGACTGGCCTAAAGAGAAATGGCGCAACATTTTGTGGATTGATGAAAGTAAGTTTGTTCTTTTTGGGTCTAGTGGCCGGAGACAGTTTGTCAGACGACCCCCAAACACTGAATTCCAGCCACAGTACACTGTGAAGACAGTGAAGCATGGTTGCGCAAGCATCATGATATGGGGATGTTTCTCATACTACGGTGTTGGGCCTATTTATCGCATACCAGGGATCATGGATCAGTTTGACTACATCAGAATACTTGAAGAGGTCATGCTGCTTTATGCTGAAGAGGAAATGCCCTTGAAATGGGTGTTCCAACAAGACAACGACCCCAAACGCACCAGTAAACGTGCAACATCTTGGTTCCAGACCAACAAGATTGACGTTATGGAGTGGCCAGACCAATCCCCGGATCTTAATCCAATAGAAAACTTGTGGGGTGCCATCAAAAATGCAGTTTCTGAGGCAAAACCAAGAAATAGAGAACTGTGGAATGTGGTCCAATCATCCTGGGCTGGAATACCTGTTCACAGGTGCCAGAAGTTGGTTGACTCCATGCAACACAGATGTACAGCAGTTCTCAGAAACAGTGCTTATACAACTAAATATTAATTAAGTGATTCAAAGGAAAGCAAAATCTTCAAACATTTTTCAGTTTATATAGTGAATGTTTGAGTTTGTAAAGAAGAATACAAACACTGCTATTTTTTTGAACAGTCTAATATTCACTACTCTTCAATTTTTTAGAGGAGCAACACAAATTTGATATATTTTTCTTCATGTTTTGATTTGAAATAGAATGTGTAGTGTTCCCAATGCATTTGTGTGTATGGAAATAAAAGCTATTAGAAGGATTTTGAGCTGTATTCACTTTTTTCAACACACTGCTATTATTTTGAACACAACTGTATATCTCTTCTTCTCAGGACAGGTATGTGGCCTTCAGTAGTGTGTCCTTAGTAGGGCTTAGAGTGAGAGGATGGACACTTCATGTTGCAATGACCACAGCATCTACTGAAGTAAGAGGAAGCTGTGAAAGCAGTTTGAGCTACAATACATTTTGTTTAAAGCCTAACTCCAGGTTTCTTGTGACTTTAAATAGTTGATTTGAACGAGACTGGTCCAAACAAAATATTTACATCACTGACATATGCAAATAAACTGTATGTAGCATCAGCTGCATACAGTATACAGCACTGTGGTTTTGGTGGCAGGATGGGCACTTTCTTTACTGTTCCCAGAACAAAATACTGCTCAGTCATTAAAAGGAAAAAATTATATTTCAACAATGGCTACAAGGCTCCCACTGATTGGCTGAGGTGGAGATCGTGACATCATTGTGACAAGCGAAAGGTAAATACATTTGTAAAATTATTGTTAGGGTCTACATGCATATTAACTAAAACTGCACAGCTGTGTCTCTTTTTGTCCACCAAAGAAACAATCTCTGTTGGTTGTCCACAGAGTTGAATGGTGGCTATACTGCATGTACTAACGTGCATCATAATATTATGATTACCCATACCTTCTATGACAGGCTTATTCACCCATGTCATTAAGTCCCTAGAGACATATTATACATGTAATGTGGTTTGTTTGCCATATTAAAGGCATTTCAGACTGCTCTACCATAACTACTTCTGACAGTAAATAGCTTTGCACCAACTGCCACAACTGTCATAATTCGAAAAAATGTACATTTTCAATGTCAGCTTCTGAGTACTGGATAGCTAACTGTTTAGGATAATGATTCTCCTGGGTTTTACAAACCAATGCACAAAGTTGATAAGCTACGACACGGGGACATTTGTGGACTGCAGATTGAACAGAACACAGTGCGTTCTAGCTATGAAACACATCAGAAGAGATAAACCATTAAAAATTTTACGTGTAAATTTTGAGTTTTCTAAAAGTAAACAAATGCTTATCATGACCAGATGCAATAACATTATATTGCAGAAACTAACCACATTTCTAGAGTTTTGAGTCATAGCCATATTAAACATTGGGGAAAGCACAAGTTAATAAAACATTGATTGAAATCACATACCATGGCATTGTTTATAAAGTTTTTTTTTTCTTGGCTTGTTTGTATTGGGCTAGGAAGATGACTTGCAAGGCATAATTATAACCTGTTGGTGCCAAAAGCAATATCCAGCATTTCAAACATTGCTTAACATCTTGAAGCTGAAAATTAAATCAGTAACACTTCCTCTAAACAGTGAAACCTTCCAAAAAAACAGGAAAGCGTGTCAAGAGTCCACTATGTACGAAAGACTGGCACAGGATCTGCCTTTTTATTTTGAATGTTTTAATATTGAAATGCTGATTGCAATCTGCTGTCTATAGCTAATGTCTTGTTCCTACAGCAAAGGCCTGGAATAATTAAGGGTTTCATAAAGGTTTAAATGCAGGGGAGGCTTTACTTTCATTCGGTTATACAGTGAATTAACTACTGTACAATATTCCAGCACTGGAAATAATGTCCAATTTTAATGAAGACCCCACTATTTAGACTTTGGAGTTCAATATCAGCACTTTAAAAATGTAAGAAAATTGCTTTTTTTCTCCCTCTTCTATCCCTCCAAGAAAAAAAAAGAATATTTGTACTAAATGCAGAGAATTCTTGGATCAATAGCAACCAAACTATGCTACTGAGAACCAATGGTGTCAAGATTGGAGATCATTGGAACACAGTCTGGGGGAATTACCCAAAACCCCAGTGCAGGTCAGCATGTGTTCCAGTAATTATAGGCTAGTTGATTATGTGGTCTTTGATCTGATGGAGAAATGTACCCTCCGGGGGATGCTACCTCCAGCAGATAACATCCATACACAAAACATCCCTCATTCACCCCCAGTCAACAAACTTATTAGAGAAGAGCCATAGACCCATATGAGACTGGTCTCTGCAAAGAGCCAACCACCTTAGAATGTCTTGTGGCCAAGGTCTTGGTTGGGACTTTAAAATCCAAATTACGTAAAGCTATATGACAGTATGATAAGTAGAGGAAATTGCCTACCTGGTTTAAGTAGCATCTACCTGGGCTCATACATGGAGTCTGGCAGATGCTGGGTGTCTAAGCAGTGGTTATAGAATTCTGCAGCCTAGGGGCCAGTTGTGTATCATAATATTTGTAGCACTCCACCAGAAACCCTTCAGGGCCTGGGATTTATCATTTAGGAATGGAGGAGTAGCTTGCTTGAGCTTTAGAATGGAGATGTCTGCTTCCAGATTAAGAATCAGGAAGCATTGTGGCGGGAATTGCAAAGAGCCCATGTCACAAGGGGGATCTGGGAATACAGTGCCAAATAAAATCACCTAAAGGCTTACAGTATAGATTAATAAATATATTCACCTCTAAGGTATTTATGTAGGGTATGTTCTTATGAGCATGTTGTTCAGCCAATAATAAAAAAAAACAATTTGCCACTTTTATCACCCTGTTCAAACCAAAACTCTGAGACAGCCCCAAGAGAGTAATGGTTCAGTTCAGTTAGGTGGAATTTAGGTGCCTCCTGACCTGCAACAAGTTAAGCAAGTCAACGGGTTTCTCTCATCAGTAGAGTCAGCATAGCTTTTGAAGCAATTGCCTTCAAACCCTAGAGTTGTCTTGGGACCTGGCCATGCTGTTTCTGAGCTGTCTAAATGGCAGACACCTACTTTCCCTGCATAAATACCTTGAAGTCATCTCATACCACTGAATACCTGGGTTAATTATCATTTTGTAATGGGACACCTGATCCATTATCTTTTACTTCTGTATCCAACCTGGGCATAATTTCCAACAGCTGCCTCTCAGGAGTGGTCAGACAAGTTTCCCACTAGGTATTAAGCTCCTGAAATGTATAGAAAGGGTTGGTTGGTTGGTAAAGGCTGAGTCTAGTCTTGAGGATCACTTGTGGATTTGAGATAGGTCAGAGAAACATTTGACTCCAGGATGATTCCACCACCAGATTCCAGTAACCACTAATGCAATTGCCGTTGGATGCAGATAAAGATTGGCAGTCCTCAATGGATTAGAGGCTTTCAGTATGCAAACTAAGATGTTATTGAAATCCCCAGCTAATATAATGGGTAGGGGCAAAAAGGAAGGTCATAGAAGATTTGAGTCTGAAAGGGAGGGAGTACATATGCATTCACCTAGGTTACCATATGCATCCTCATGTGCACTATGATGATCAAAAAGTGACCCTCCAGGATTCAGAACAATGTGGTAAATTATTCAGTGCATTAATTTGATCATTAAGATCAAAACCCCTGTACATATGAGGAGCAAGTGGCATGCACAGCTCTTTAGATACAGGGATGCAAGAATGCTGTCCTTTAGATGCATCTCCTATAACAAGGAGAACCGTCTGATCAATGCAAGATACATACAGCGCATAGAAAAGTACAAAAGCAGGTGGTATCTTAAGGCAGTTTCCAAACATGACAAACTACCTTAGAGCCAAGGAACACACCACTAATCTTAGTGCAGTGATTGATAACCTGGTGTCAGCTGATTCTGAATGGGATGATACAAGTGGTGTAAAGGACATTAGTTTATTTAGTGGTTTGGACAAGCAAATGTTTTGTTTGTTTAATGCTATGGACTTGCCGTACAAAGACCTCTTGCACTGAAACTGTGTTTGTTTGCAGCCTTGCTGAAAAAAGTGCTGGACAAACCACCTTGGACTGTTACTGGATGTCCCTTTCCCATGCATTGTTTACTGCTAACACAACCGGTTGAGCATGTCCCCCTTGCAACTTGGTGGTTGAATGCTATCAGTACCTTCAAAAGACAGACACCTATTATTGAACAAAGAGGATGAGCTTGAAAACTACTCATATTAGTAAATGGTCTTTATAGAAGGGCAGTAGCAACTGAATCTGCCTAGCAGCAGATACAGTCCCAGTCAAAAAAGCAGACAGTGGTACAGAGGCTTACAGCTATACCTAGAAAAATGGTACAGAACAAACACCTGTAATTATTTAGATGTCAACTGGTACAGAGCACTTTGTGGAAATAGTCCTTGAAGGAACCCCAAAAGGCCATAATTGACTTACAAGCTCAGAATGTCAAGGAGTATCCTAAAATTAAGGGCTACATCCTAGCCAAGCTAGAGGGTTACCATGACCATCAGAGTGTAGTGTGTGTTCACAATGAAATATGACCTTAAAAAGTATACAAGGTCCCATATGTATGATTATTTTTACATTTTAAACAAGTAGTTGAAACCAGAAGTACTCAATGCTCAGATAGTGCAGAGAGTGGTCTGAAGCTCTTATTTAGGAGCTTTGCTGGTTAAGATACAGAGGCTGTAGATGCTAGGTATGAATTGCCTCCTAGCCCAAAAAATGCTTCCTGTTTCATAAAGGGTGAGTTCACCTTTGACAAAAAGAACACTATGCTGTCCCATATGCATATACCATCATAGTGCGCTAAACCTACTTTATAGCCAGGGTTCTTTTTTAGTTCCAAAAATGTAGGCCGAAACTACTTTAAAAAGAAGCTTTCTTAAAATCCTTTGCAGCCTGCAATGGCTTTGTCTGAACTTTTTGTAGGAATGGAGCAGCCAATGGACCAGCAACCCCTAGCTGCAACAGGGAGAGTTTACATTGTGCATGTGTGGGCCAAAGGAACAGAACCACCCTAGCAAACCATATTGTTCCTATGTTGATGAGGACAAGGGTCTTTTATGTCCCACAATGTAAATTCATTATCAGTCACATAATTTAGTGATGCAAAATGGTGCCTATTAACTCACCAAAGGAAAAACCCCACTGAACAACGGACCTTTTCCAATCCTGTTGCTGCCTTCATTATGAATTATAGCTTGGGTTCCTGCTGATAAATGTAAACTAAATGAATACAAAGGAGTAAAGTATACCCGGTGATGTCATTTACCAAGCATGACCATGGCCAGTTGATATCACTGGTTGCTAAGGACATTATAGGTGCTGGCACCTCCTGCTGCCTTAACAATTGACGGCAGAAGAAGAAATCTGTCATATACAGTAGTTGTGGAAAAAACTACTAAATATAATGTCCAGCTCCCATCGAACAAGCTAAAATTTCAGCATTCACTTCAAATCAGATTTCAAAAAATCCTTTTACTCTGCTATATTCTGTTTGATCTGAATGCAAGCTAGTGTAAAAAAAAAACCTGCCTCCTATATCTGGAAATTGCATCACATCATTGCATTTACCCATTTGCTAATGATTTGGAACAGGTAGCTAAGAAATGAAACTGCTAAGTGAATACCTTTGGTTTTATCCTGTCAAAATAACTTTGTTATTTTGCATTTTTAAACACAATCCCTTGAAAATCTCATGGTCTGGGTGTCTTCCTTTCTGTAGATCATAGACGGCCTCACAGAATACCTCTGTGCTAGAAACAATGAACTGTGCATGTCTCATATGTTTTTGTTACTGAATACTGCTACAATTGCTCTCATGATGGAAGAAAAGGGAGGGGGTGAGATCCTAATCAAACTTTGATTAACCTTGAGTTGCAAATCTGCATGGTTTTGAATAATCAGATCATCTATCTGGTTTACAGTGATGCTACAAACAGAGCATGTAAATCTGATCTACAGAAAAATGTTAAAAATACTACTCATCCCAGCTGTGTATTCATTAAAAATGGCAAAAAATTGCGCATATAGGAAAACAGTCTATCTTTATATTACCTTATTGTGATTCCCTGCACAGCAGGGCAGTGTTCTGCTGCTCCTGATAGCCCAATGAGCAAAAAGGGGATGAGTGACCAAGCTATGCTGATTAATTGCAATGTAGAAAAATTAGGTCTTTGATCAAGCTATGATCTCCCGCAGGATTACCTGGATAACAAGACTGACTGTACATAATTTGAAACTGAATTTAGTACATTTTACTGCTGGTGATATGGACCCATTCATTAGAAAGTTGTATAATCCTTTTTTTATGTCTATCATTACAATTCATACAATATATCACACTGTTGTGTGTTTTAAAAAGAACCTGCAACATATAATGTGCTACAAACATTGACTGTATAAAGAAAAATCCTTTTTGTTGTATTATGCATCTGTGTATGCAGTGGGCTGATGGAATTGCATTTTAGAAATAGTTCAATTGCCTTGGCTTAAATGCTGAAATAGCTGCATATATCAGATTAAGACTAATGTAAAGCATGACTTTTGCTGAACAATGGCTCTCAATATCAACAGACAAAGTATGCAGACTGTGTAAGAAGAAAGTGAACGTTCAAGCTGGTATACGATAAATGGAATATGGCAAATCAGTCAATCTATGACAAGCTTAAAACTGAACTGTGGGTAAGCCACTAAATGCACAGATGAAATAAAGATACAAAAAAATATTTCTCTCCATCCAGTCCTGAAAGTTAAAGTAATAGTAAAGGCAATTTTTTTTAAACATAAAAACACATCATTCTTACCTGCTCTGTGCAGTGGTTTTGCACAGAGCAGCCCCAATCCTCCTCTTCTCAGGTTCTCAGTCTTCTCTTCTCTGTTCCTGGCTCCTCCATCCTATCGAGCTGTGGGGCACCCAATCAGGATCACTCTTGAGCCACTGCTCTTCATGTACATTCACACACAGAGCCCTAGCTCAGCACCGCTCCCTCTCTCTCCTCATTGGCTCACTGGCTACGATTGACAGCAGTGGGAATCAATAACTCCCGCTGCTGTTTTAGCCAATGAAGAGGGAGAGTCCCCAGGGAGCCGATGCTCTGGTGCACATTTCTGACTCACAATAGGGCTCAAGTAAGCATTAGGGATGCTGAGGGGAGGAGCTGCTACATACAGAAAGATGTTTACCTTCATGCATAGAATGCATGAAGGTAAAAAAAACCTTGAACTTTTACAACAACTTTAGGCTGGCAAGAGACAATGCAATTTTTTATTTCCTGCAACCATGGATTGCAGAAAAGAAAATAGCTTGATTTCCCCCTCAACACAGCCAATATTGATGGGGGAATCCTTACCCCGGAGTTACTGTGTTCTCCTGGCGGGGGGAGCCATTTTTGCCTGGAGAACAAAGTGAATATTGCTAGCAGCTATAGCTGCTGGCAATAATTGAATGAAAAATCCAACAGGCTGGTTGTACCCAAGTCATACAACAATTAAATTGGGTACAATCAGCCTTCCTATGGATGGTTTGAATCTCAAATGGTCCCTGCTGAACTGGCTGAGATTTGTACTATCTATGGCCAGCTTTATAAAGATCTGCCACACAGCACAACTCTGTCTAGTAGGACATCACTTCTGTTCTATCCACTGATTTTGTGACAGCCCACTTAAGTATAGGTTTTTTTTTTGTTGTTTTTTTTAATTATCCACACATTTACAACCCATCTAATAAATTTGTGGGAGATTAGGGAGGAGAATGTAAATGGAGGAAGAAACTGTGCAACACTACGTATACAGTAATTGGGCTGCTGATACATAAGGCACATGCCTTTGGCATCATCTGTCATTTTACAAGCAGCAATCAGAGGTATTGCAGATTTTATAGAGTAAGGTTTGTAGTCCATGATTTTGTAAAAGCCCATTTGTAGTTTAATTAAAATGTTAAAAGATACATTGAGGGTGTTGAAACAAATATGCATGTGTAAATAGGGATTTTTTTTCTCAGAGAACGTGTGCAGGAACTCAAGCATGCTCCCTCTCCCCTCTGGCCAAACCACGTCAAATGGTGGTTGTGGCCAAACTGCAGTAGGAAGGTTTTAAAGGGGCATTAAATACCAGTAATGCATTACATAGAGAGTGTAGAGTTCAGGAGTGCACTACTCACAGACTGCAGAGTTCAGTAGTGTGCTGCGTACAGAATGCAGAGTACAGGAGTGTACATTGTACAGACTGCAGGGTTCAGGGGTGTGTTACTTACAGAGTGCAAGGTTCAGAGGTGTGCTTCATACAGAGTGCAGGATTCAGGTGTGCATTACACATTGAGTGCAGGATTCAGGGGTGTGCTACATACAGAGCACAGGGTTCAGGGTACACTATGTACAAAGTGCAGGGTACAGGGGTGTGCTACATAAAGAGTGCAGAGATAAGGAGTGCTCTATGTATGAGGTACTGGGATCAGCGGTGTGCTAGGTACAGAGTGCAGGGTTCAAGGATACGTTATGTACAGAGTGCAGGGATCAGGGGTGTGCTATATACAGGGTGCAGGGTTCAGAAGTACACCACATACAGAGTACAGGGTTCAGCTTTCTTTCACATGCCCTTACCTCTGCCTCCCCTATCCACATCTCATTTTCACCCCTTCTCAGCTCTGACCTCTGCACCAGTCCCCCAACCCCCAAATCTGCACACCCCATTCATTGCCCTCATCTTCCCCCTCCCTACCACTTCTTCATAGCTTTCACTCATTTTATCTATAACCCCCCCCCCCCATTGTAGGCAATTATACCTCCCTAATTTGCAGCAAGATCATCTGTGGGCATTGGCCTCCATGCACCAGGGAACAGATGGTGAACATAAATGGTGCAGGCTACCACACAATGCCCCTCTATCTTTGTGGAAGCAGTGGTCTCCCTGCAGATATCTGATGCCACCTTCCCTTCTGAGCCAGAGATAGGGCTCTTCAGTCAGCAGTGAGCTTGCAGTTTGTTGATTGGAGAACTTTAGCTAAACAGGGAGCTTGTTAAATCACTGCAGAGAGACTACTGCTCTCACCCTAAAAAGAAGTGGTACAAAATACATCACCCTCAATCTGTCTGTTAACATTTCAATGAAACTACAATTAGATTTTAAAGATAAATATTGCCTTTTATTTTTATATGTATATTTAAAAAAAAAAGCTATCTTTGTGCATGAAATGTTATCAAGAAGCATTGAAGTGATATTAAAGGTTTTTTTTTAAAAAATAACAATCATGTCATATTTACCTTCTCTGTACAATGGTTTTGCACAGAGCTGCCCTGATCCTTTTCTTCTCGGGTCCTCTGCTGATGCTCCTGGCTGCTCCCCCTTGACCAGTGCCCCAATAGCAAGCCGCTGTCTATAGGGGCACTGGTGCCTGTTCCTTGCTCGCTCCCGAGCCCTGTTCAATGCTTCCATAACACTCATAGAGCTGTGGCTCAGCCCTGTCCCCTGCTCTCTCCTCATTGGCTGTATTTCTGCCAATAAGGAGAGAGAGACCCAGGAAAGCTGAAGCTCCTGTGCACATCACTGGATCAATGGGGGGTTCAGGCGAATATTGACGGGGGGCTGTGTGGGGAGCAGCACACAAAGGTTTTTTACCTTCATGTATAAAATGCATGCACGTAAAAATCCTTCAGCCATCACAACCACTTAAATTTTTTTAAAAAAATATTTTTTTCATGCTTATATTTTACTTTGAAGTAGAATTCCATTTATGAACCAGCGACCAACTACCAATGTAACTATTCATATACCATACCTGTGGGATCCTTCTAGAAATTGGAATTCTCTTTAGTAGACACAGCTACTCCAGTGATAATCACTTGTTAATGTGCTTAGCGGCTGCCCTGCTGCATTTTGAGCACAGAAGGTCAGCCGCTTGGCATGGGCATCATTCAGAGAATGCTTTGCAGGTGGGGTCTTACACAATTATTGTGCTTTGCTACTTCTCACTATGCAAGTCTATGAGTTTGATATGGAGTATGGAGTAGAGTTTGTTAACTTAGCAAAGTTGAATTGAGCTTACTAAATAGGATGACCTTGGGACTGATTTACTAAAGGCAAATACGACTCTGCACTGTGCGAGTGCAGTTGCACTCATTTTCCCCAGAGCTTAGTGTATGTGGTAAAGCTTAACTTTGTAAAAAACAATGAGTCAGGTGCAAGGAATATAAAAAAACAGCACTAATCTCTGGAGAAAATGAGTGCAACTACACTTGCACTTGACTTTATTAAATCAACCCCACTGTGTTCATTTTGAATACCCAATTACCTGTATTTAATTGGATAATTGAAGTGAATATAGCTTTACTTTATTTATGAGAGAAAACCTCATAATGTCCCAAGAATGTTTGCAGAATCTCATTGCAGATATCTCAGATATCAGATAAGACACTGTCAACTATTCTTTTTGCTCACCAACATCTACCAAAAAACTGAAATAGTATCTTAATGTGATTGGACATTATAGAATTTTGATCATCTATAGCACAAACCCATGTGAACTTCAGATACATCACATGATATATATATATATATATATATATATAAATATACCAATATAGTAAACACCTATGCAATTTATTGTATAAAAACAGCCGTATAGCACATCTGGTTTATAATAGATGTATAAAAAAGAACTTCCAATTTATGAGCAATACTGGATTGTGTAAAAGTAACTTTTCTTGGTCAAATTAGCAGCATTCTGGACACGTGCTAAAGGAGAGAACAAATGATTTCATGCTTTTCTGGGCTACAAAGTTAGAAAATGAAGTTGAAAGAAAAGGTTTAGAGTGTTTGGTGGAAAGCCAGGTCAACTAATAAATGGTGTGTTTGCTGGATAATTAAACTACATTTCATTTATGCTCTGATAAAATATAGCTTTTATTTAGACAAATGTTGTGCAGAAAGTACCCTTAATGGATAATACACAATTTGGTCCTATATCCATCATTACAAGGCTGAAAAATCAATTTACACAACCTTGTAAATTCTCAATACCTGCCATTATTTTCCTTTTTCTTTCCTCTGCTATGTGATTTAATATGGAGTTTAAAAATGTAGGAAAGGTTTTATGAAATGTTTTCAACATGTTCCTCAGTGGTCTCTACTGTAAGGAGGAATAAAAGCCTGCTTGACCAGTACTGTTCTTAGCAGCTCAAATGAAATGATCATAAAAGGATGCGGAATGGATTAAATAGTGATAGCATGATTTGGAACAGCCAATTACATCAATGTTTGGTTAGCTTTAGACACATTTGAAGTGATATGCCAATCAAATAATTTTTCAGTTGTAAAAATCTAATGTGTCCACTTGCTATAAGGAAAATAGACAAGGAAATTTTCAGCAGAAATTAGTTGACTTCCATCATGTGATCATATGCAAGCAAAAAAGTTGTTCTTTCTATTTCCCTTGCATGTGAATAGGAATTGATTGCAAAGTTAAATTTCACTCTAGGGAAACATCCTTTGGAAAGTGCAACTACCCTTGCAAAGTGAACAGTCTATATGCCTCCAATAAATCACCCCCTAGTGTCAGAACAGCCTGGCATTTGACTGCACTTTGAGGCTTTTCAAAGTTGCGGTGGTCGTGTACGGGCACATTTAGCTTCCTGTACTCTATACCTGCATTAATTTTTTTTCCAGAGATACACATTTGCACCTGCCTCTTCAATTTTACCTTCTAATTTACAGCCATTATATGGGCCTCACACTCCATAAAAGGGAACCACAGACAACAAAAGATATCTTTGGAGGAGGGCAGGGAATACATGTTATGAGTGCCAACCATACACAGTAGTGGATGGCACAGTGATGACAGTTGTGCTGTATGTCATAACCCAGAAAAGCTATGTGATACATATCCCAGTGCTACCTCCCTGTGCTGTTGCCAAATTTATATATACAATTTTTTTTCCATGTAAATGGAACATATTTGAACTGCAAATAAAACAGTAAAAATGCGGCGCTAAAGTGTGCAAATGATAAAAAAATAATTTAATAATCAACTGAAGTTAAGTCTTAGGTATAGTTCATAAGGTGTAGTGTGACAATAATGGTTCAATGACTAACTGTTAAACTTTCGTGACTTCTGTGGCTGTGAAGAATGAGCATACAATGCACTAACCAGATAGCACAAGCTCTTGTGCGTTGGAGTATATAAGACCTACTCCAAGGTGCTCTGGGGATAGGAACTCTGCATGCGGATGAAGTCGTCAGGTGGGGTTGCGTCACCAGATGTCATCCAACCAGGGCAGGATGCCTCTCTCCAGCAGTGTGTAAATACATCAGATCTACTACATCCTGCAGTACGGATTTCAGCCATCGGGGGGATCATACATTCAAGTGTGAATCCACTTGTAAAAGCACCTTCAGGGGAAGGGGGCTGTTTTTTCTGTATTCTTCTCTTGTCTACATCCATTCAAAGTCCAGAATTTAAAAAGCTTGTTTGAGCCAGACAAAGGAATCAACTGTGGTTGCTGGAAAAAGGGAAGGTCGACATAGTCCAAAATTCCATTTACTTAGACTTTAAAAGGGGTAGTGTGATTGCGGCTGGTGATTAAAACTTCTGTATGGATCCAGAGATAGATGCTTCCTCGTGCGCCAGGACAGAGGGAGATAGGAGTCATTACTGACTAATGAAGCTGAAGAACAGTGTAAGGATTAACAGCACAGAACACAGACGAGAAGAGGCTTTTGGGGACCTGTCACATGGAGAAAAAGAAACCTCCTGTTGCACTCTTTTTATGACCGTGGCCTGTGTCTCAGACACAGGAGGTTTCTTTTTCTCTATGTGACTGGTCCCCTAAAGCCTCTTCTCGTCTGTGTTCTGTGCTGTTAATCCTTACACTGTTCTTCAGCTTCATTAGTCAGTAATGACTCCTATCTCCCTCTGTCCTGGCGCACGAGGAAGCATCTGTCTCTGGATCCATACAGAAGTTTAAATCATCAGCCGCAATCACACTACCCCTTTTAAAGTCTAAGTAAATGGAATTTTGGACTATGTCGACCTTCCCTTTTTCCAGCAACCACAGTTGATTCCTTTGTCTGGCTCAAACAAGCTTTTTAAATTCTGGACTTTGAATGGATGTAGACAAAAGAAGAATACAGAAAAACAGCCCCCTTCCCCTGAAGGTGCTTTTACAAGTGCATTCACACTTGAATGTATGATCCCCCCGATGGCTGAAATCCGTACTGCAGGATGTAGTTAATCTGATGTGTTTACACACTGCTGGAGAGAGGCATCCTGCCCTGGTTGGATGACATCTGGTGACGCAACCCCACCTGACGACTTCATCCGCATGTAGAGTTCCTGTCCCCAGAACACCTTGGAGTAGGTCTTATATACTCCAACGCACAAGAACTTGTGCTATCTGGTTAGTGCATTGTATGCTCATTCTTCACAGCCACGGAAGTCACGAAAGTTTAACAGTTACTCATTGAACCATTATTGTCACACTGCACCTTATGAACTATACCTAAGACTTAACTTTAGTTGATTATTAATTTATTTTTTTATCATTTGCACACTTTAGCGCCGCATTTTTACTGTTTTATTTACATACTTTGGAGGATTTGAGGTTTTTCCCTTCTATACTGGCTGCTTTCTTTCTCTATACTACCCAGCGCTCATATGCTACTGTTTATACATATTTGAACTGCAAAACATGTTATTTTCATTCATACAGTGGCTATAAATAAAACTGATATATATATATATATATATATATATATATATACAGTGCATCCAGAAAGTATTCACAGCGCTTAACTTTTGCCACATTTTGTTATGGCGAACTCCAGACGGGCTGCCATTTGCCTTTTACTGAGGAGTGGCTTCCGTCTGGCCACCATACAGTCCTGATTGGTGGAGTGCTGCCGAGATGGTTGTTCTTCTGGAAGGTTCTCCTCTCTCCATTGAAAAAAGCTGGAGCTCTTTCAGAGTGACCATTGGGTGATTGGTTACCTCCCTGGCTAAGGTCCTTCTCTCTTGATAGCTCAATTTGGCCAGGCAGCCCACTCTAAGAAGATTTCTGGTGGTTCCAAACTTCTTCCATTTACAGATGATGGAGGCTACTGTGCTCATTGGGACTTTCATTGCTGCAGAAATTTTTCTGTACTCTTCCCCAAATCTGTGTCTTGATACAATCTATGGACAATTCCTTGGACTTCGTGGCTTGGTTTGTGCTCTGACATGCACTGTTAACAGTGGGAGCTTATATAGACAAGTTTATGCCTTTCCTAATCATGTCCAGTCAACTGAATTTCCCACAGGTGGACTCCAATCAAGTTGTGGAAACATCTCATAGATGATCAGTGGGAACAGGATGCACAAGAGCTCAATTTTGAATGTCATAGAAAAGGCTGTGAATACTTATGTACATGTTTTTTTTTTCATTTTTTATTTTTAATAATTTGAAAAGATTTCAAAACGAACCTCTTTCATGTTGTCATTATGGGATATTGTTTGTAGAATGTTGAGGAAAAAATGAATTTAATCTATTTTGGAATAAGGCTATAACATAACAAAATGTGGCAAACAAAAAGTGCTGAGAATACTTTCTGGATGCACTCTCTCTCTCTCTCTCTCTCTCTCGCTCTCTCTCTCTCTATATATATTGTATATAGCGATATACTGTAAAAAAAATCAACCATACCTTTGGCGCTAGAAGCTGATATTACCTTCTTTAAAAATATATATATATTTGTTCTTGTAGGCATTTTGCATGACTGCTCACCAGTCTCTGACATCAGGCAAATCTTTTACCACTATGATGTGCAAAAAATATTTTTGTGGGTTAAGTTGCATCAAATGCCTATTTAAAATCCACCCTCTTCCCAACATTCCAACCAATCTCCAACCTTGAAGATGGCCTCACATTCTCCTTCAGCACACTTTGGTATGATGCAGAATGTATTGTTGAATTGATGATTGCAAGCTACCCAGGCCCTGCTGCAGTAAAGCAGCCCCAAACTATAACATGTCCATCTCTATGCTTTACTCTTAAAATGTTGTCATATCTAAATTAATGCTTTTTCCACCAACTGTTGCATATCCCACAGTTAATCTTTGAGGTTCTTGCAGAATTATTTTCACATCAAACAGTTTACACTTGGTTTTAATTTGCTGACCAGCCAGTCCTGGACAAGTTAGAACTCATTTAAAATCTATGTCATTTGTAGATGATTTTCCTCACTGAAAAATAATTGAATTCAAATAATTTGGCAATCTTTTCTAGGGGGGTATGTCAATGGGCATTGACCTTGTGTCAATAGCATCAGTCTGACATCAATGCTGAAGAAATGCTTCTGAGATCTTTCAGAATTCATTGACAGGTGCATTTATCCTGCAGTTGAGCTCTTCTGAACTGCATTTGATCTGCTTGATAGACTTTTATTAGAATGTAAAACTCATCTGACACAAGCAAAAATCTGTCAACAAAGGCTGTATATCCTTTGCCATGGACTTGAAGTGATGTTAAATATAGGGATGTACTTATTTTTTCAATGTGACAAATTTGCCTTTGTTCTAATTTACAATATGAGAGTGGCTATCACTGTCTCTTTTATCTGTATGCATTAAATTAAGATCTAACATTTGCGTGTTCAAATATGTTGAAAAGTCAACAAATCAATCAAAGCTGCATAAACTGGAAGTACAAATCTTTTTTTTTAATCTATACACAGTATATATACTATTCATAGCCTCAGAGATAAAGATCAAATGTAGAGGAGCCTTTCTATTCAGTCTCTAAAAGCACAAAACAAGAGATGATTTCTAAAATCAAGATATACATGTACAACACAGAAATACTTCAGTCTCTACAAATAATCAGCATGATGGCATTTGCCAAATATACAGTGAGGTCCCTCTCTGAAGCAGACAAGTTTTAGACACATTCACAAACTGGCTTCTAAAGTGCAGCAATCCATTATCCATTGCCTCTGATCACAGCCAGCTTTGGGGGACACTTTTTGATGGCATAAAGGCTTTGTTCTGACAAAGACATTTTTGAAGAATAGACATAAAGTTTAGAAGAAAAGAAGTGCCTGCTTACAGTTAGCAAAAAAAAAAAAAGACAGAAACACATCCAACAGCAATTGCTGTGTGCTCAGAATGAAATAGATAGTAATGCTCTATGGAACAATTAGCTAAATTTGTTTTTTTTACTTATAAATATTATTGTAAACTAGACATTTATCTACTGGGAATGTAAAGATTAGAAATATACTATTATTTTCAAGCTTTACCAACATTGCTGCCAGTGGTTGGTTTTGTGCTGCCCTAGGCAAGACTAAAATCAGGTGCCCCCCCATCTAAATTTGTCCTACCCCACAGAAGGGGGCAGCGCAATGGAGGGGGGCCGTGAGATGAGGGGCAGCATGACAGGGGGGGCAGTGTGACAGGAATGGCTACGGGACAGGAAGGGGGAAGTAGGATGGGGGGCCTGGGACAGGAGAGGGCAGCAGGACAGAAAGGGGGCAGCATGCTGGGGGGCTGCAGGGCAGAAGAGGGCAGCAGGACAGAAGGGGGACAATGGGACAGGAGGGAGCAATGGGACAGGAGGGGGGCAATGAGACAGGTGGGGGACAGCAGGATGAAGGGGCAACAGAACAGGTAGGGGGCAGGTAAAGAGGGGTCAGTATAACGGGGGCAGTGAAACAGGTGGGGGGCAGCTTCACAGAGAGCAGAAGGATGGGGGCAATGGGACGGGTGGGGGCAGCATAATAGGTGGGGGGCAGTGTGATGGGGCAGAGTGGGGAAGCACCAGTTCTCTAAGTTCTTACCTGACAACAGCGGTTCCTCCAGATGGTGGCAGGAGCGGTAGCTGAGTATGTGCTCCATCTCCTCCAGGATTTCTGGCAGCAGCTGCAACAAACAGCAGGGGAGCCTTCTCCACCCTGACCTTGTCCTCTTCTTCTTCCTCCTCCACAGGCCCTCTACTGGCACCTCCTGGCCTCACCCACTCCACACAGCCTGCACAGCCCGGCGCAAACTGACAGCGGGCCCCGGCCCTCGAAACCTCCCTGTGCACATCGGGGATCCACCCACCACTCTGGTCTCCTCTGCAGCCAGTCCTTTTGCCCCTACTTGTGTCAGCTCAGCTGTCCTTCCCAATGGCAGCCCTGCCACTCACACCCATAGTATCCCCTCTGTAAAATTCCACCCAAAGCCAACACCTTGTTTGCCTTGCAGCAGATATGCCCCTGATTGCAGCCCTGATTTTATGTTATTTACAGTTCAATGTATTATTTAAAATAAAACATAGTAAACACTGATCAAAGCCAAAAAAAACAAGTTCAGAGGCTCAATGTAGTAAAATAATTATAGTAATATTGTAGAGTACCCCACTACCTGCCTTGCCCAGCAGAGGGGGCATGGCCCCCATCCCAGCATCCTCTGGACTCCTGGACACACTTAGAGGATATAAATTGCAGCCCCTGCCATTTTCCTGTGCACATGGGGATTGTGCCTGATGGAACAGCTGGTACTGGCCTTGCTAGCTGTCACCAACTGAATGTGTGGGCCATTGAAGGGCACAAGAACACTCAGCACCAACCTAAGTCCCTGTCACTTAGTGGATTTTGTATGAACAGATTCCCCAGTACAGCCATACAAGTGTGGTGGCATTGCTCACAGCTTCCTGGACTGTTTCACCAGAGACTTCTGCAGCAGTACATGCATGAAGTCTGCTCAAAAGTTTCTGTCCTCTACTACCCCAGGCTATTTTCTGCATCCAGTCCCCTAACAAGTAAGAGACCATGCCAATTCAGGGCACTACAAGTTTTTTCCTTAACTCCTTGGTGCCGGCCGCACGCATACATATGGCATCTTGGTGGGTGGGCCTTAATGCTGAGAGGACGAATATATACATACCTTAAGGTAAACAGTCCTCTACTGACAGCACACACCGTGAGCGCTCCCACCACAGTTACCGGTGGCTAACGGAAAGCTCCCAATCTCTACTGGCATTTAGGAGCTTTCTGACCACTGTGACAGCCAATCATGGTGGTCACACGATCCCAAAATTCCACCCATATTGTTTTGCAGTGACTCTTTTCCCTGTATCATGTTGCTAGGTATGCTGTATAACCACCTAGTGGGCAAAAGTAAGAATTGTTGCTGCGATTCCCATTACTCTGTTTGGATACCTTCTTTTTATAATTGTGAGTTTAATGCTGGTTATATCTCTTTCTACCTTTCTGTCTTGCATACAGTAAGTAAAGGTCAAGTAAAAATCACTGTGTGTCTGGTCCTTGGCTGACATTTCTTCACAACACTACTACTACATTTATTATTTTTTACATGAATTATTATTGGTGCAGCTACACAATAATTATCATGTAAAAATAATTGTGTGCCTTCTCCCACCCAAGAGAGTATATCTAACTCCTGTTCAATTTTTCAGAATGTTCTTCGGATTTTTGTTTTTTAGGGGAAGCAACTACCACAGCCATTAATGCCCTAATTATCAGTGCAACCCCATCAGTGCCAATCAGCACCCATCAGTGCAGCTTATTAATGCCTATCAGTACAGCATATCAGTAGCCATCAGTGCAGCATATCAGTGGCCATCAGTGCCACCTATAAGTGCCTCCTATCAGTGCCCATCAGTGCTGCCTTATCAGTGGAGACTCAACAGTGCCTCCTCATCAGTGCTCAACAGTTCAGCCTCATCAGTGTACAACAATGCAGCCTATCAGTGCCCATCAGTGCAACCTCTTCAGCACTCATCAGTGAGAAATAAAAAATACTTATTTGCAACATTTTATAGCAGAAACTAAGAAAAAACTTTTTTCCCCCAAATTTTTGGTCTTTAATCATTTGTTTAGCAAAAACATAAAAGGCCAGTGGTGATTAAATGCCACCAAAAGAAATTTCTATCTGTCTCAAAAAAATTATAAAAATTCCTTATGGGTACAGTGTTACTTGACCGCACAGTTGTCATTCAAAGTGCGACAGTGCAGTAAGCTAAAAATTGCACTGCAAGAATCTGAATATTTGGTTTACAATTATATCGGCTGTGCCTATTTATTAGTTTGTATTAGCTCATCAGGGGGGTGAGATGTCACCTGTGGTCTGACAGCTTCTGTCAACTAACCTCAAACACAAGCTTCTGAGCATGCAGAGTTTTAGGGCTTGCTTAAATGTGTGGCTGCCATTTCTGTTGCTCTGGAAAGTGATCTATGGTGGCTTGCTTTTCAAAGACATTTGACAGACAGCTGAGAGGAGTTATGTCTCCTTCTTTCTACCTGTTTTTACTGTTGAAAGCCTTCTGCTCAATTCTGCAACCATGTACATTTCACAAGGTTGCAGAACTGTTGTGTCCTCACTTGAGGAGGTATTTACTGCTGAACGTGACCTGAGGTACATATTTTGCCATGCTGCACAGGGCACTCAGGGGGCAGTAAAACTATCTGAAGTGTCTTGAAGAAATAGGAAGAAATAGCCCAGCTGTCACACACCTTGCCCAGCCTGAGTGATTATTCATGGACCATCATGATTAAGCCCTAGGGGCGAGGTGAAACAAGTTGGGGGCATAGCTGACCACTTGGGTCAAGCAAAGTGTGCAGTGGCCAGGCTATTTCTATCTATTTCTATAGTTTGCTTTGGATCTGGATGAACCTTTTCCCATCCTGCACCCTCACTAGTCAGTGGGCCTTGTCAGCCTGAGCTGGGGCCACTAAGCATTTAGGATACCTCATGTTCCTGTTTTTACTGTAAGCATCTGGGAGCTGCCAATAATTACTTTTTTATGGTGAAGGTTCCAGAGCTGTCATCTTTATCCTTGACCCTGTACTTAATGATATATACAGTGGGGATCGAAAGTTTGGGCACTCCAGCTAAAAATTTGTATTAATGTGCATAAAGAAGCCAAGGAAAGATGGAAAAATCTCCAAAAGGCATCAAATTACAGATTAGACATTCTTATAATATGTCAACAAAAGTTAGATTTTATTTCCATCATTTACACTTTCAAAATAACAGTAAACAAAAAAATGGAGTCTGCAAAAGTTTGGGCACCCTGCAGAGTTAATATCTTGTACTGCCCCCTTTGGCAAGTATCGCAGCTTGTAAACGCTTTTTGTAGCCAGCCAAGAGTCTTTCAATTCTTGTTTGAGGTATCTTTGCCCATTCTTCCTTACAAAAGTCTTCCAGTTCTTTGAGATTTCTGGGCTGTCTGTCACACACTGCTCTTTTAAGGTCTGTCCATAGATTTTCAATTATGCTGAGGTCAGGAGATTGTGAAGGCCATGGCAAAACCTTCAGTTTACGCCTCTTGATGTAATCCCCCGTGGATTTCGAGGTGTGTTTAGGATCATTATCCATTTGTAGAAGCCATCCTCTCTTTAACTTCAGCTTTTTCACAGATGGCATCAAGTTACCATCCAAAATTTGCTGAAATTTTATTGAATCCATTTTTCCGTCTACTCGTGAGATGTTCCTTGTGCCACTGGCTGCAACACAACCCCAAAGCATGATTGATCCAACCCCATGCTTAACAGTTGGACAGAGGTTCTTTTCATTAAATTCTGTGCCCCTTCTCCAAACGTACCTTTGCTCATTCCGGCCAAAAAGTTCAATTTTAACCTCATCGGTCCACAGAACTTGTTTCCAAAATGCATCAGGCTTGTCTATATGTTCATTTGCAAAGTTCAAACGATGATTTTTGTGGTGAGGACGTAGAAGAGGTTTTCTTCTGATGACTCTTCCATGAAGACCATATTTGTACAAGTATCTCTTTATAGTGGAATAGTGTACCACAACTCCAGTGTCTGCCAGATCTTTCTGGAGGGATTGTGCAGTCAAACGTGGGTTTTGAATTGTTTTTCTCACAATCCTGCGAGCTGTTCTGTCTGATATTTTTCTTGGTCTTCCAGATGTTGCTTTAACTTCCATTGTTCCTGATGACTGTCATTTCTTAATTACATTCCGAACAGAGGATATTGACATCTGAAAACGCTTTGCTATCTTCTTATAGCCTTCTCCAGCTTTGTGAGCGTCAACTATTTTCAGTTTCAGTTTTCTAGACAACTGCTTAGAAGAACCCATGGTGCTGATTGTTGGGGCAAGGTCAGATGAGTCTGGGCATTTAAAACCTTTGAGATTGACATCACCTGGTCTTCCCAGACGATGATTGAGAACAATCCATGACACTGGCAGGTCTCAGCTTTGCAAAGGGGGCAGTGCATGCTATAAATTCTGCAGGGTGCCCAAACGTTTGCAGACGCCATTTTTTTGTTTTCTGTTATTTTGAAAGTGTAAATGATGGAAATAAAATCTAACTTTTGTTGACATATTATAAGAATGTCTAATCTGTAATTTGATGCCTTTTGGAGATTTTTCCATCTTTCCTTGGCTTCTTTATGCACATTAATACAAATTTTTAGCTGGGGTGCCCAATCTTTCGATCCCCACTGTACATACTTTTTCCAGATAAGTGATACCTCTGTACACTGCAGTCTCAAAAATGTGACATCCCATTCCCCTATTCCAGCAGTTTCCTATTAAGGATGAATATTCAGATCCTAACATACACCAAGTCATAATGGGTAACATTTCGGTATGTTAGGCCTTGAGTGAGAAAGAATAATGTATAACAAATGGTGTTTTATAGATAATTGAATAGTGATGACTGAGTAAAAAAAGATTGTCAACTGCATAAAGATAATAGATAAAAGACTAATGAGGAGTGACATGGAATGCATAATGCAGCTGGATAAAGAAGTTTCTGATGAGGAAAAAAAGATGAGGACTGACTTTAGGAGGCTGAATGATACTTGATGAATCAGAACCGTTAAAGTAGATGTAAACCCAATTGCTAAAATCTCATAAACTGTTTACATTTTAAACTGTAAACATTTTAATGTAATTTCAGTTGTCGTTTTCAGTCTTTGTAAACCTGAAGCTTTCAATAAGGAAAACAAAAGTGATCTCCTGCCGTTAAGGTCCTTGTTCAGGCATTTCCTCCCCATAAGGTGACAACACTCACTGTACAAGAATCCTAAGTGCTCTCCTGCGTCATGCTGCTACTGGAGACTATAGATGATCATCCCAACACTCATTGTAACAGCATGTTGTGCTATTGTCACCATCAGAAAGCGTGCAAAGACTTGCAGCTTCTTCTGAAACATAGGGACGTAGAAAGAAAGCAGATGGAGGAGATCAGTGAAATTTATTTGTAATAAGATACAAAAAAAGTGAAAACAGTATTTATTAAAGAAAGATTACAAATGTTTATGACACAAGCGCTGATTCACTAAAAGGCAAATAGGCTGTTCACATTGCACAGGAACCAGGGGCGGACTGACAATTTGGAAACTCGGGCACTGCCAGAGGGCCTGGGGTCAGTAGGGGGCCCCATGAGATGCCCCTGGTACCTTTTTCATAGGCTCTTTTGAGTTTGGGCAAGGGCACAGGGGCCCCATGATCCCCTATTGCCCGGGGGCCCCATGAGTTGTCAGTCCACCCCTGACAGGAACAGGGGCGGACTGACAACTCATGGGGCCCCCGGGGAATAGGGGTTCATGGGGCCCCTGTGTCCTTGCCCACACTCAAAGCACACCCAAAAAAAGCCTATAAAAAAGGTACCAGGGATATTTCATGTGGTCCCCTATTGAGCCTGGGCCCTCGGGCAGTGCCCTAGTGCTGGAATGGTCAGTCCACCCCTGCACAGGAAGTAACACGTTTAAAGGGAACTATCCCCAGAGCTTAATGAATACTGTGAAATTTCACTTTACAAAGAATATCCATTCTCGTGCAAGGGAAAAAAAAGGTATTTTTGCTTGCACATAATTAGATGATGAAAGTCAGCAGAGCTTCACCTCATTCACTAAAACGTGGAAAATTCCTTTGCAAAGTATAACTTCCCTTACAAAGTGGAAAGTCTGTCTTTAGTGAGTCAAACCCACAGTGTTTTAGCAAACCAGATGTAATCCAGTTAGGGTTTACCTCTATGTTGACCCTTTCATGTTCTAGAGTAATCAAATATTTGGCCAGACCAAATTTTTTAAGTTTTGGTATGCAATGATTTTCTTTTTAACAGCTTTGCATACCCAAATCACACATTTCACATGAACTATTCACACTGAGCACATTTTTATAATAAGCAAATAAATGGGCAAAATAAACAACAAAATATGCACTTTTAGTTTATTAATACAGTATTAAACCCAAAAGCAAGCATTTATTATATTACAGCTTATCAAGTCTTAGATGTGATGGCTGCATTAACTTTCTTTTTAGGCTTTCTTTCTTCTATTTTTACCTGGTGATGCACACAGCAAGTCTGTTTTTTTTTTCAAAAGCACAAGCTCTCCAGGAGAATATATCAGTTTACATAGATGAAGCAAACTATTTACCTTTGGAAAGGGTGCTTACAATGATCAGTTTTTATTTATTCATTTGAAACCTTTATCCCAAAAGGAAAAAAAATGTCTGCTGTAGCTGATTATAAAGTGTGAGCTGGAATTTGGCTTCAATTTGTTATTCTATTCAAATCTGCTATTACATTTAACACTACCCTCCCCCAAGAAGACTGACAATGCTGCTGTCTGCTGTGGCTCCTTTCTTCATTCATCCAGAGTTGTGCCTCACCACTACAGGAGGTGTGTTACTGGCCAGATCACCAGGTGCAAATAGAGGGGGGAAAAGCCAAAGAATAGAAAACTGAAACAGCCATAACATCTATGGATTGGTAAGGTGCAATATATTACATGTTTGGTTTTGAGTTTATTACCACTTTAAATGTATCATATTTTGTATGATTAATGTTATTCTAAATCATTTTAGTAAATTATTTTCTCCTATTTATCCCTAGAACAAGGACCCCAAATCTGTATAGGTTTTGATATATACACCAACACTGGTTAATAAATAAGTCTGTATATTTAGGATTTTTTAATATTAGGCATTTTTGTACAGCATCTGTAATTCACCAATGGCTGAGACAGCATTAACTGCAGGGCCAATGCAAAAGGGTTCAGCAAAACAGAGGAGACAACGCTGACTTAAAAAATAAATATTTCCAGACCCAAAATTGTGTAAACTTGCAAATCGCTGAAGAAACCCAAAATAAGTGATACCTTAAATCCATTATAGCCCATCAGTTTAGAGTTAAATTGCAATATTGGCCCTAAAATTATCCCTCTACCTTTGGCATGAGTGTAGATGTCTGTAATAGGCCTTCACATACGTCTGTCCTAAATGCTTATATGTATATATGCACATGTGTGTTATTTTATTATTTATAATCTGATTATATATCACTATTTTTTTAAACATTTAAACTTTTTTTTCTGTACTATAATCAAAAGGTGGCTAATAAGCCTCCTGTGCGATAGTAGTGACAGGTCCTCTTTATGAAGACATCAGTGGTTTATTAGATCCCTTACGTGTCAAGGTTTTCTATGATTTCTGCCTTATTAGTTTCCTATCCTCTGTTCTCAACATCTTACGTTTCTGTGTAAAAAGATTCATGTACTGAGAATTTTTGTGGTTGCCATTCATAATGAATGCCAATATCTGGGATGGAAATCTATTTACGGACATTTAGGTTTCACAGTACCAAGTAGCCCAATCTTCTCAACATAGACTCGGCAACACTAAGGATAGAATGTTCATCTCAAAATAAAAGAATTCCACCTACAGTATATGTGGAAGCCAAGTATTTTTATAAGTGTGGTCATCCAAGGAGCAAGATGGAAACATGGAGTGTACTGGAAATGAAGAAATTTAGTTGGGGCTAAACATGGCCAATCCCATTGCAGATTCCTTCCCTCATCTCTGAGGGAGGACTGTCCAAAAAAGAAGCGGGGAGTTGAGAGATCTAGCATCACAACCACCCACCCAGACTGAGAGGGTCTAAAACGTTAAAGGGGCTGCTTGCCAGCTGGATCCCTCAGATTTTGTGTCCCTGCTTGTGTAGCCAATACCCCCAAATAGCAATACCCCCAATACTCACTCTTGGGACACATTGTAGAATTTCTTTGCCATCTGTCTGGGAAGTTTGTAGAAAATGTAGACCTTGCTTTAAAAAGCTAGTTATTTCTGAGACACATTGGAGGTCTTTAGCTGCCTTTGTGCTCTGTGAGGAAAGGAAAGCCGATAACAGGCAATCCTGACAGCACACATGTACACTGATAATCAGGGCACAGCCATTAATGCCATAACTATCACTGCAGCCCCATCAGTGCCAATCAGCATCCATCAGTGCAGTTTATTAATGCCCATCAGTACAGCATATCAGTGTCCATCAGTGCAGCATATCAGTGGCCATTAGTGCCACCTATAAGTGCCTCCCATCAGTGCCACGCTCCTAAATTGCTAATACGACATATAAAAATTATATCTCTCTAAAAAATATAAAATATGTAATATGAATGTAAATAATCTCTATCAGTTTGATTAATAATAATAAACGTCCATTGTGATAATGTGATATTCATCCAATAAAAAAGTGAACAAAAAAGTCTCTAGTGATGAAAGTGACAAATCCAAATTGTGAAATCGCAATTCCCGGTGACTTCTTATTATATTTTCTATATGCGCACACCTTATATAAAGCCTTCTGACAGGCTCACTTTCACTGTCACTTTCATCACTAGAGACTTTTTTTGATCACTTTTTTATTGGATGATTATCACATTATCACAATGGATGTTTATTATTATTAATCAAACTGATAGAGATTATTTACATTCATATTATATATTTTATATTTTTTAGAGACATATAATTTTTATATGTTGTATTAGCAATTTAGGAGCGTGGCACTATTATCTAAATTGGTTTATGTTTCACACACATTGTTTGAGTATGTGTTTGGTGCTGACGAACCTTGTTAAATCTAGGTAGTGGCTCACAAGTTATATAATTATTTTATTTGCCTCCCATCAGTGCTGCCTTATCAGTGGAGACTCAACAGTGGCTCCTAATCAGTGCACATCAGTGCTGCCTCAACAGTGCCTATCAAGTCAGCTTCATCAGTGCAAATTATGCATATGTGTAAATTAATCAGTTTATGTGAAAGTTATAGTGTTTACAAATGGCGGTATAGAAACAGGAATTTTTTTTCAACTGGTAATGGTGGTGATCAGTGACTTATAGTGGGACTGCGGGACTGTGGCGGACATTCTGACACTGGGGGGAACTGACTTTGTGTCAGCACTGACACTGTACTAATGGCACTGGGCAGGAAGGGGTTAACATGAGGGGTGATCAAAGGGTTAACTATGTGCAGGGAGTGTTTTACTAGGAGGCAGTGTGTGGTGCTTCACTTTAAGCACACTGCTCTGGATGGCTGTGCTGTGCAAAGCCATGCAGAACAGTGTGCCCGAGCTGACAGGGAGGAGGACAGTTAGTAAACAAAACATTCTTCCTCCCCGTCAGTGATCGTCAGAAATCACCGGGCGCTGACCAGTAATTACCAGCCGGGACCCGGTGATTGACAGCCACAGAAATTCAAAGTCATGTATATATACGTGATTTTGCACACCTGTGCCACCCTGTAGCAGTATGTAGGGTGGTCGGGAAATGGTTAAAGAGGAATCAGTAACCTTTAGGCATACCTGCCTTCAGTCTGTTTATTGCTGTATATGTTATGGGGGCTTTGTTAGATTGACATTAGGGTCCACATTTTACAGAGGGTCCTTAACAAACCAGTGTGACTTCCACATATATTTCCAGATGTTTGCAACTAAATCCTTTTTTTTAATTAAAGCAGTGCAGGTTATTACTTTGATTTAGCTAGAAAAACCTGACAGATGTTCTAGTTCACTCAAGACTTTAAACAAAATGAAAAACAAAATCTGATTTAAATACATATGTATTGCTGTTCTGCTTAGAGAAAAGGGGGTGTCTTTTCTAAGAAAGAAATGTAAAAAGATATATAAAAACTTGCAATAAAATATGTGGTAAATTGTACTAATTTACATGCATTATGCATACACATGAGATATAAGTATTCTTAAGCTTTATTGTGTAATCACTTGACCCTTTTTTGTGTAGGCTGAATTAGGTTCTTGGAATTACACAAATGACTACCTTGCAGGTAACACAAACTATTATTGTACAATAGAGCATTTATCACACTCCATTAAATCTTATTAGTTTTCTTTTAGCAACTGAATTGCCTGGCCGTTTTTTTTGCAACTATACTGTTTCTGCTGAAAGCATGGAATGCTATTGGCATCTTTCTCATAGCTTCATTATGTAAAAATCTATACAATGATTGTCATGACGATAGTATGTAAAGTAGTCCTAAACAATTATATCAATTTGCATTCAAATATCTCATGTATATCTCAGAAATAGATGTAATAGCAGGCTTTAAATAACATTTTGTTCTTTTGAAATAATACTTATTTATTTATTTATTTATTTTAAAAAAGGAAGGAAGTGCCTTTAGGAAAAATGATGGGATATAGATAGAAACACTCATGGATAAGATAAAAAATGAATATTTTATTGAGGAAAGCTCGAAAAGATGAAAAACCTTTCAATAGACAGCTTTGTTGTCTGAGATGATTTAAAAGATGTCCCTTTTATAGTCACAATCACTATGGGAATAGCCAAAACCAAGAATGTTTAAATATTCATTTATTACACCTTCAATATCTTCCTAAAAAAAAGGTACCGCACTGCAATGATAATGGAACTGTCAACAAATTCTTGACATCTGGAGAAAAAAAAAATCAAAGCTATCGAACATTGGCCAGTAATGAGAATAGGAATACCAATACTATTCAGATCGATGTCAATTATCAGACATTCCAGGGTTGATTTATTAAAGACAAATAGAATGTTCACTTCCCAAGAGAAGTTGCACTTTACAAGGGTGCTATCCTCAGAGTTTAATGCATTAGATGAAGTTCTGCTGACTTCCATCATCCAATCATGTGCAAGAAAAAACGTTGTTTTTTTTAATTTTCTTTGCATGTGGTTGGGTATTCTTTGAAAAGTGAAATTCACCCCATTCACATAACTTTGGCAAATTTTGCCTTGCAAACTACACCTTTGTCATTAGTAAATCAAGCACATACAGTCTAAGTCAAGCATATGCCATCGTCCACAGAAACTGGAATTAGTGTTAGGATGAATAAAACCCACATGTATTTTTTACTTTTTTTTCAAGCTAATCAAAACATTTAAGCTGGATACATGATACCCATGATTCTGGTCCTTCAACCTCTTCTGTGTAGTTGTCAATCATGCACATTGCTGAGGTGATGACACCAGAACTACTCTTTGCATCATTGTACTGTGGGTAATAGGCAATGAGGAGGTGGGGTGAATGGTTCCAAAAAAACTGAATTTATATTAACTATATTGAATGACACTGGCACTAGCCCTGAATTAATTTGTAAGAGAAGAGGAGGTGAGCACTGCAGTCAGAGCTGTTATTTTAAAGAAACCTGAGCATTTTTAAAATCTAGAATTAGAGTTAAATTATTCTCAAGAGAGTGGACAAAAGCTTGCACCAGTCACAGTCCAGAGGGGGTATTGTATCTTAAATGTATCTATGTACTAAATATAAAATATGTAGGGTGGGCACATAACTCATTTTGGGGAGGCATTGCTCCCTATTGTCTCTTAATTATTCTGGTTCAGGAATGGAAAGGAGGAAGCTGCTTCCTATGGTGGTGCACTGAGAAGAGGAGGAGCCTGGAGCACAGGCTGGGGACCCAAGAAGAGGAGGTTTGAAGACACTCTCTGCAATAATGTGCTCATTTATTTACAAAAAAACAAAGCACGTGGGCTCTTTTTTACAATGATTCTATATTTAAGCTAGGTTCACATCTATGCAGAATGTGATTGATGCATTTTTCCGGTGTATTTTGCTGTGCGTTTTGCATTTTTGAACACACATTTTTGACGATTCGTGTAGTGTTACTTTTTTGAGACTTTAAAGAAAGTAGCATCAAAGTAGTGCAGGAATCTTTCTGTGTCCAAAGTCACTTTTTTGGCTAATAGGAAAGAATAACAGTTTTGTTCATCTGCTGCAACTTTACACTCTCTGGCAGTTAAGTAGCATCAATGTAGCATCAAAGTAGTGCAGGAACCTTTATGTGTCCAAAGTCGCATTTTAGAGTTAAGAGCTAGGGTTAACAGTAATCATTAAAGTAAATGGTAATTGTTAGGGTTAGCGTTCTCACCCTAACAATTACTACTTACCCTAACAGGTACCACTAACTCTAACATTTAACCCTAACCCAAGCCCTAAAACCTAGCCTTAACATTTAACCATAACTCTAGCCCTTAACCCTAACCCTAACATTTGACCCTAACCCTAGCCCTTAACCCTAACATATAACCCTAACCCTAGCCCTTAACCCTAACTCTAACATTTAACCCTAACCCTAGCCCTTAACCCTAACCCTAACATTTGACCCTAGCCCTTAACCCTAACTCTAACATTTAACCCTAACCCTAGCCCTTAACCCTAACCCTAACATTTGACCCTAGCCCTTAACCCTAACTCTAACATTTAACTATAACCCTAGCCCTTAACCCTAACCCTAACATTTGACCCTAGCCCTTAACCCTAACTCTAACATTTAACCCTAACCCTAGCCCTTAACCTGATCCCTAACATTCAACCCTAATTGTTAACATTTCTGCTTAACCCTAACATTTAACCCTAGCCCTTAACCCTAACTCTAACATTTAAGCCTAGCCCTTAACCCTAACTCTAACATTTAACCCTAACCCTAGCCCTTAACCCTAACTCTAACATTTAACCCTAACCCTAGCCCTTAACCCTAACTCTAACATTTAACCCTAGCCCTTAACCCTAACTCTAACATTTAACCCTAACCCTAGCCCTTAACCTGATCCCTAACATTTAACCCTGATTGTTAACATTTGTGCTTAACCCTAACATTTAACCCTAGCCCTTAACCCTAACTCTAACATTTAACCCTAAGCCTAGCCCTTAACCTGAACCCTAACATTTAACACTAACCATTAACCCTTGTCCTTAACCCTTACATTTAACCCTAGCCCTTAACCCTAACCCTAATATTTAACTCTAACCCTAGTCCTTAACCCTAACATAGAATCCTAACCCTAGCCCTAACCCTAACCCTAATATGTGACTTTGGACACATTAAGGTTTCTGTACTTCTTTGATGCTACTTTGATTCTTGCACTACATGAACAAAATTGTCATACTTTCCTATTAGCCAAAAAACCCCACAAAATGAATCAAAAACGTATCAAAGACACAACACTTGCATTTTTTGTGCGGGTCCATTAAAGTCTATTACCCACAAAATGCAAGCTGCTGCAGGAAAAGAGTTCCAAAAATGCATCGGCTCAAAACGCACAGATGTGAACTAGATCCATAAGAAACCATGTTAAATGGACTGTAGTGTGTTTCAGCAAAACACACTAAAAAACACATAGGTGTGAACCAAGGCTTAATTATAAACAGGTCTTCATGTTTCCTTTAAATATTATTCTTTAGAACATCTCTTTGAATATATTGTGGTACTTCCTAAAATACATCAGCAATTGGATAGTAGCACGCAAAAAATCAAAGGTGAAAAGTTTATTATACCAAAAGACATTTTATTAGCTGCTCAAATATTCTTTGGCAGCAAACTAACAGAACTGAAGGATTCAGATCAAAACGCATTAGCCAATAATTTATGACATCCTTTGTAGGCTTCACTGAGGCACACTGCAGCTCGCATCAACAATTTGCTAATGCAGACACAGAAACGGAAAACTCTTCAATAATAAAGTTAAGTGGTTTTTCCATATTTCTAGAGGTATTAAATTAAATTTTGTATTGGAAAGACCTATGATAATTAACTGCTAAGAAGAATTTATTGTTGTGGCAGTGAAACCCTGGCACTATAACTAACCTCTTATTGTCTAGTTCATTGTTGTGGCAGGTTGACCTTTGCTGGTCCAGAGCTCGCAGAACTTATTATCAGGCCAGTTATTTATTATCACAGCTCAGATGAACACAATTTCTGGTTAAGGGCTGAAATTTACAGAAAGCTTTTTAGCATCTTTTTTTTGTTCTTATCTTGCTTTTTTAGTAGGAACATATACATTGAAGATGTATTCATTATGTACTGCAGAGAATGATAAAAATGCCTTTTTGCTTTTAGCAAGTTACCTTGTTAATGTGAATTACAATGTATATAAATGTAAGATATTAAAAGAGAAGTATGGGAATATATATATATTTATATATATATATATATATATATTGTGAGCTGGGGATAGGCAGCCGGGATATATGTTTCCTGGGGTAAGCAGTCTCTCAGGCACAGATAGCAAATCCAGTGAGATGAGTGGCAGACAGTGAAGGTGTTTATTAATGCTATTTACAAAAGACTATATACAAAGTACTGTACAATGTTTAACCAAAGTAAACAGAGCAGGAAAATGCCAAACAAAAAAACCTAGCTGTGGTCGGGCTCTCACTAGATAGTAATGCAGGTCCTCACTACCAGACGGATCAAGCCTATCGCTTGTCAGCCACAACACCAACCTTTCAGCTCTCCAGATAGGACTTGTCTGACCCCCAGGCCGAGAGCTCTGGCTACAGGTCCCAGGTGGATTTAATTGCCCACAGAGAGAGGTAAACCCTGCACTGGATCTCATATCTGAGATTCCTAAAGGTATAGGAAAGGAACCTGGGAGATCTATAAACCCAGAACAGGACTTTCCCAGGGTTCATTTGGGACACCTAGGTAAATCATATTTACCTAGGTGGGTGCAGCATTATCCGATGCTGCATCTGTTGACTGCCAGCTCTAAGGGTGAGAACTGAGTGATCAGACATTGCTGATTGCTCAGTTCTCCCTACTGCCCTGAGCAGACAGAGGTGACTGTCAGTCACTGCTGTCTGCTCTGCCCCCTCCCATTCACTGGAGCACTGGGCTGTGGAAGGGGTCGGTGTGGCTGGCTCAGGCTCTCAACGGATCACTGAGAGACTGAGCCAGCTGCCAATTCAGACATCCGGGTGGATCCCGACTTTAAAGTTGGGATCTTTCCAAAGCCTGGATGGACTAAGTTACATCAGCTGACAGTGGGTTAAAGTCGGACTTTAGCCTACTGTCGGCTGAAAATGAGTCACAGAAGTGCAGAATAAACAGCGCTCCTGTGATCCACAGCAAAAGTACAGCTCTCTTTGCTTTTATAGCGGTATTCACTCACCTTCAAGCCTGATTTACCAAACCTCAACTCCAAAATCCTTTACAATATTCTTTTGCTTTAATGTGAATTGTGCTTTGCCTTCGCAGGGAAAGGCAACATGCTTATTTTAATATAGTCTTCCAGGACAACTTATACTAATCTTCCTTTTGCTCACCTGTAATTGAACTGGACCCCGACTGCACTAGGGTATTTCTGTTAGACTCCCGCTTCCCTATCCGAACACAGATCCACGGACACCACCGCTGACCATACACGAGGAGACAGCACCAGACTTGGAAGGGTTCCAGAAGATAGACTGTTTTATTTTAACATAGATACAAGATATGTACACAGGGCGGGGAAATACACCCAGTAACAGGAAACACATCAGCAGGCTGTCTCATCAGGGGGAAGGGCTGCCGGAAACACCCCCCACCAAGCCAGTAAAAACACATATATCCCATAATAGTTTTCTCCCAAGCAAGACACACAATAGAACAATGGGATACACCACATGGCAGTAGACAATACACAAACCCATACATCCCATAATAGTTTGCTCCCAAGCAAGACACACAATAGAACAATGGGATGCAGCCGCATAGCAGTGAACAATGAACAACCTCCACACCCCACCTATACATGTCTACTCAATAGCAGGACATTTCACCCTGTACCCCTAACAGGCACAGAGTGACTGACACATAATAGGGATATGGGCAACTGAAACAGGGGTCTCCCCACCTCTCCAAAGGGGGCCCCCCACCCAAAGTGACTCCCGTCACATCACAGAATCTCTTTACCCACCCAGGACAAAGGAAAGTCCCGTATAAGCTACACATGCCCATATTTACAAACATGGCACCAGATTGCTGCTGATTTTAGTGACTTTGCATAGGCAACTTTTTAGAATATACTTTTTAAATCATACCCTTTGTTGCTACCAGACATATGTGAGCAAATATGGCAATGGCATATATTGCCAATAGAGGGCTACAGCAGATAAGGATGCTTGCGCAGCACAGGAAGGAAGCATGCTAATGATGTCACCCTTGCCCCTGTTCTCTGCAGACAGGTGGGAACCAAGCTGGACTCACTCATTCAGCCTCAGGTAGAGAGGCAGCCCAGCAGAGAGAAGAGGACAAGCCTGTCTGTAGACAGCACTTCTGCTGGTCTGTTTGTAAAACATAAATTATGTGGTAAATCAAGCCAAGGTTTATTTTCAGTGTTTACAGTGACTTACTCCTTTCTTGTATGTAGGGACAATATTCTGTAGACTTACACAGCTGCTTGGTAGCCTGCATAGATTTTTCTGTAAATTATCAGAATATTACAGTGTTAAGGTATACACTGTGCCAGGCACCATGTCTAGAAAGATCTATCATACAATATTTAAGGTCATGAAATCTTCAGTTTAATTGTGCTAAATACATTTCAGTTTCATCAAAACAAAAGGTGGGTAACGTCTTATCGTTACCCGCACAAAAAAAGTGTACCACAACAATATGTGATAAACTGAAATTTTAAAGTGCACGCAAAAGTATTTAAATCAGTCCAGGAAACATGTAAATTCCCTCCTCAATAGCTGTGAGACAATTAAAACACCGCTTTGTAAAAAGTGATTCAGAAATCTTCATTCTTCGTTACGTGCCATGTATGCCTCCACTGAATAGATGAAAAACTGGTTTACCTCTTTGTTAGACCTCACACATAGGTCAACAAATTTTCCCAAGTACATTTCCACCTCTTGGTCCAGATTCATACTAATCTCCCCCTTCCAAGGTGCTCAGGCATCAAAGTTTATGGGTAGAATAAAAAAACATATCAGAACCATAGTACTCTCTATTTTTCACAAAAAAACTTACTTGTAATCTTTTTGGGTGCTAATAAAGTGAAAAATAAAGAGCACTCTGGTTCTGCGTTGTTTTTTTATGCTACCCACAATGTTTTATGCCTGAGCACCAGAGGCGTATTTACATCCCAAAATGTGTAAATTAATTATTTTGTGTGACAGTTATAGTGTCTACAAATGGCGATATAGATGCTTTTTAAAAAAATATATATACTAGTAATGGTGGCTATCAGCGACTTATAGAGGAACTGGGGGACTGCAGTGGGCATTCTGACACTGGGGGGGAACCAACTAACTGTCACTGACATCCTCAGTGAAACCAATGCAGAGATCAGTGCTAATAAAAAGCACTGACACTGTACTAATGACACTGGGCAGGAAGGGGTTAACATCTGGGGGTGATCAAAGGGTTAACTGTGTGTTGCGTGCTGTTTTACTGTGTGCTGTGTGTGCTTTACACTGTAAGCACACTGCTTTGTATGGCTGTGCTATGCAGAGCCATACAAAGCAGTGTGCAGGAGCTGACAGGGGAGAGATCTGTATTGTTTACATACAGGTCTCTACCCGTCTGTGAAACATGGCAAACGTCGGGTGGCGGCGGGGAATCACCGGCTAGGAAGCAGTGATCGACTGGTGAGGCCTTCAATGCCAGCATGAGTAGGGTGCATGCGCGGCTCGAGTGAGCCACCATCTGGAAATTTAAAATAATGTATATATACGTGATTTTGCGCACCCCTGCCACCCTGTAGCAGTATTTTTGCTATAGGGCGGTGTGAAAGCGCTTAAATATCTTATTGTTTGTTTTCTTTCTAAACAGCCACAGCTTGAGTAGAAAGCCTTTCCCCTGCCAACAGCTTCAGAGTGGGACTATTGCTCTCTGCAATCAGAGCTATATATTAGATTCAGTAGGGCATGGGTGTCAAACTGGCGGCCCTCCAGCTGTTGCCAAACTACAAGTCCCATGAGGCATTGCAGGATTGACAGTTACAAGCATGACTTCCAAAGGCAGAGGCATGATGGGACTAGTTTTGCAACAGATGGAGGGCCGCCAGTTTGACACCCCTGCAGTAGGATGTGTGCAAGACTTCTGCAGAGACACCACTGCCTCCAAAAAGAGAAGGGTCCCATATGAAGCTGCTGCCAGGAGATAGTGTTTTCTGCTCAGCTCACGGCTACGTCAGAAAGAGAACTACCTTTAATTAATTGAACATTTTTTGTTTTGATGCACCTGGAATGTGTTTAGCTCATTTAAATTGAAGGTTCAATTGGGATTGGATTACTATAAATGTATTATAGATTTAATTTAGGTCCAAAGTGTTATTATGATTATAGGGGAAATGATATTGGACATATACAGAGATATCAATAGCATAATTAGAAGATTGAGGGAATGTTTATACATAGTGAGTTATTATATATGAATTTGTTTTGTTTATAATGCACTAATGCAGGCCATAGATGGGGAGAAAACTGGCCGATTTTTCTTTAAAAAAAACAAAAAATCGGTAGTTCAATCGGCCGACGTTACCAGGAACGGTAAAAAAATTGTCCGATTTTCATCCCATCTACAGCCGGCAAAAAGTGTCTGTGCAGAGAGCTCCACTATTTCTTTGACAGTTCTTTGACATTTATAGCGGCTGCAACAATGTATCTATTTGTATCCATTTCGGATACAGATGTTTTTATTCGGAGACAGATACAATGTTGCAGCCGCTATAAATGTCAAAGAAATAGCGGAGCTCTCTGCAGGGACACTTTTTGCCAGACTGGAATTCTTCTTCTTCTTCATCCTCTTCCTCTTCTTCATCCTCTTCTCCTTCTTCCTCTTCTTCTTCTTCCTCTTCTTCCTCTTCCTCTTCTTCTTCTCCTTCTGCATCCTCTTCTCCTTCTTCTTCTTCTTCTTCTTCATCCTCTTCTTCTTCTTCATCCTCTTCTTCTTCATCCTCTTCCTCTTCTGCTTCTTCATCCTCTTCTATTTCTTCTTCATCCTCTTCTTCTTCATCATATTCTTCTTCTTCATCCTCTTCTTCTTCTTCATCCTCTTCTTCATCCTCTTCTTCTTCTTCATCCTCTTCTTCATCCTCTTCTTCTTCTTCATCCTCTTCTTCATCCTCTTTTTCTTCTTCATCCTCTTCTTCTTCATCATCCTCTTCTTCTGCTTCCTCTTCTTCTTCCTCTTCTTCATCCTCTTCTTCTTCCTCTTCATCCTCTTCTTCATCCTCTTCTTCTTCTTCCTCTTCTTCTTCTTCCTCTTCTTCTTCTTCCTCTTCTTCTTCATCCTCTTCTTCTTCATCCTCTTCTTCTACTTTCTTCTTTTTGTCTTCCTCTTGCACGTCACTGCTCATGCGCAGATTTTTTTATTGGTAAAAAGATCGGCCGATTTGCCCATAATTGCCGCGAAAATTGGCCAATCGGCAAAATCGGACGATCTTTTTCCAACTTTACCGATAAAAAAATCTGCCAAAATACCAAAAAACGCTCCGGCCTATTAACCCACTAAAGATCCGAAAATCGGCCGATTTTATTTTCGGCCGAAAAATCGGACGTTTTTCGACCCATCTATGGCCTGCATTAGTGTGTATGGTAATTATTATGACAGCTGTAGACAATCAATAACCATAATTGTTGATGGTTGTAAAGTGTCTTATGTGTAACTGTGCTGTAAAAAAAAAAGAAAAATAATGGCTAATAAAGAATATTAAAAAATAAATAAATGTATTATGCCACTGAATGCCTATGCAGTGTAGTTGTTCTTTTGCTATTGATCATCAATACAAAGTGGTTTTAAGAAAAGAACAGTAGTAAACTGTATATGCAATTTTGTTCTGTAAGGGGAGGGGGGAGACATTACTCAAGTTTGCCTCAAGCGAAATTGAGCTAAAATACAGCCCTGGAGATAGGAATCTCTAGAGTCATAATTTTCATACACTTATGGACCCCCTGTGTGACAGTGCTGACTGGCCTGACACTGTCACATGCAGTTTGTTATGTACACCTTCATAGCTGAAAGAACTCTGTATTTAATTTGGCTTCTATTGCAGAACAGAGCATCAGGGAGTAAAGTAGTAGTAATTTTCACTAGCAATACTTGAGAAACTTGAACATTTTAAAAATCTCAGAATTGTACATTTAGAGAAACCACATATTGCAACAAGAGCTGGAAACAGTCAAAACATCATTTAACTACCAATAAATATTTGACTGTGTAAGGCCAGCTCATACTAATTATCATGTCTTTCACAATATATGAAACAACATAAAAAAGAAAGATTCTAGGTAAAAAGCAATCTGCAGTATGCTGCATTCTTACACAGTTTCTGCTTTTTATAAATAATATATTAATCTATATTACGGTATGTAATGGGCCATGACAAAATACAGTTATTTGTAAGTTTCACAGTTCCACATATCTTAATTTAGGTAATATTTTAGCCACATTAAATAATAAACATGAAGATTTTACAAGGGCTTTGCCTTGGTCGAAGTTCATTCACATCTATTATTAAAGCATTTGTAATTTGGTATGCTGTGAGTCATTTGTCATTGCTATACAGACTTATTTTCACTTCTTCTAATTATTTCAAAACACAATTTCACAAAAGATAAATATAGAAAAACATTTTTTTTTTTTGGGGGGGTGGATTTTCCTGTTATGCTAGTCATACATTTGCGACAGAAATATCCATTTAACAATCTAAACACAATGATGGTTATAGAAGGCATAGCAGTTTTTAAGATTTTTTTTCTTATTCTTAATATGTTTATCATATATGATGCCTGCATAATTGTATTTCTGAAAAACATTAGCCCAAATTATTGTGTTACAAATGCAAAGCACTCAACATTTCCTACAGTTAATATTTCTGATTAAACAAGACAATACATTTTGTAGCATTCTTGGAAAAAAAGTAAAAAATAATGCTTAGAATAAATCAACATATAACACTGTTAATAATCACTGTCAGCATAGGCATTGTTTAAGTGTATCAATTAATAAGCAATAATCATAAACAATTAAATAGTAATAAAGTGCTCTTGTGCATAATGTCCACCTCCTCAAACTAAATCTTTCCAAAACTGAGTTCCTAGTTTTCCCCCAAGCCCGTGCCCCCCCCTCCCCCCCGCTGACTTCTCATCACAACCAACAATGCTACCATCAGTCCCACCCCGCAAACCAGAATACTAGGTGTCATCCTAGACTCCAATCTGTCTTTTCAGCCCCAGGTCCAATCGCTGAAAAACTCATGTAGACTCCACCTCCGCAACATCTCCAAAATACGTCCGTTCCTAACCCCGGAAACTACTAAGCAACTCATTCACTCCATTATTATATCACGACTTGACTACTGTAACTCCCTCCTCACTGGCTTATCTCACCGCAGGCTATCCCCACTTCAGTCTATCCTGAATACTGTGGCCAGACTCATCCACCTTACTAACCGCTCCTTATCCGCCACCCCCCTCTGCCAATCCCTCCACTGGCTTCCGATTGCCCAATGGATAAAATTCAAAATGCTAACATTGACGTACAAAGCTGTTCATAACACTGCCCCAAACTACATCACCGATCTGATATCCAAATACCACCCAAAACGTACTCTCCACTCCTCACAAGACCTCCTACTCTCTATTTCCCTGGTGTGATACATATGTGACATGGGTGTATAGAATGTATGTGTGAAGGATGATTGACACTCAATTGCCATAATTTTAGTAGGATATATCAGTGGAGGGGTAACTTGAGTTTAGAATTATAAGACAAGGACATTGTTAAGATCTATCAAGGCTAGATCTATGATTCATAGTTACCAGATGTGCAGTTGCAATCAGTCAAGGATTTATAGTTACAAGATCTATAGTCGAACAAGTCAAGGTTAATAATCACAATAGTTACACAAACGCATGGCAGTAAACAAGGACACTGCAAATTGTGTATATAAAAGACGGGGGGATTCTAGGGGAATTTTGGACTCATTAAATATGCAGCAGACGTGTCTTGCGGTGATTTCCGGGATTCCCCCTTGTTGATTGTTGGAGTCCCCCAGTCGTTGAGCAACGGGTGATGCTACAATATCCAGTGATGTATTGATGCTTTATTCTTGCTATAATATGATCTAAATATGATTTGCAATTCTGACAATTCTTATGTTATTATACTAACAGAACTTATTCAATAAATCATGTTTTGCTTTAATATTATCTAAGCCTAATCCGTGTATTAGTGAGCGATTGTAGTAGTGTTAAAAACACTTTGTTTTGAGGCAAAACACCTGGTCTCCTCCTCCCATCTCCAGGACTTCTCCAGGGCTTCCCCCATCCTCTGGAACTCCCTACCCCAATCCATCAGACTATCACCTACTCTCCTCACCTTTAGGCTCACCCTGAAAACCCATCTCTTCAGTGAAGCCTACCCCGCCCTCAGCTAATTGCCGATCTCCTCCACTCTTCCTACCACTCCATCCCCCGCAGCTATTTCCTCCTGTACCACTATCCACTCCCTCCTAGATTGTAAGCTTCAAGGAGCAGGGCCCTCGAACCCCTCGTGTATTGTATTGTATTGTTACTGTACTGTCTCGTGTACTGTCTCCCATTATAATTTACAGCGCTGAGCAAACTGTTGGCACTATATAAATCCTGTATAATAATAATCTAATGTATAAATAAGTCCAACAAAAATTCATAGTACATAAATTCCCAAAGCAAACTGGTGCTGTGAAATCCTATACTGTGTCTCCCCGTGATTCACCACCTCCACCTGTGCAAAACTGCTTACCAGTAAACACAAACCTCAAAATTATAAGATGTTAATATAGCATGAATGACTTACTCCATAATCTCAGCATCAACAGTCTGGCACACCACTAGGTTGCTCCCATAAGCTTCACAAGGCTCCAATATTGGTTGGCATGTATCACTCAAAAGAAAAAGAACACAAACTCAATGGCCAAATATTATCAAAGTAGAAGGTTTATTCTATTAAAAAGGTCTTCAGGGGATGTATGTGTTTTGACAATACACACATTGGGTAGAGCCCATTCATGATGTCATCAAGCATGCAACTGGTAATTTAAAAAGACAGCTAGACTATTGTTGTTTATAATTTGTGATATATCTTGTATTCAAAAATTGGGTTGCTGCAATATTCACGATTTATGTGACACAGAGCGCAAGTAGACAATTGCACTTAAACATAGGCATTATCGAAAAAGAGAGGACATATAAATGTTTTTAACGTTCCTTAAAGTGACACTATTGTCAAAGAAAGAAAAATTAAAAGGAAATCTGTTACACTAAAGTTTTAATACCATCCTAATCCCCATTTCACCTTTCTCCAATCTGTTGTAGAGCTACATCTGCATCTGGAATCTTCATCATATGATGTTTCTGGGTGTGTTCTGATGCATGGCTGACTCACCCCCCTTCTGCCTGGCTTCTACAAAACTAGTTTGTTCCTCCAACTCTAAAGAAATGCACTATCTGACACACCTAGATGTTTCAGATGCTAAAGGTTGCATATGTACAGTCATACGTTAACAGATTGCCTTTTTAATTTTTTTTGCTTTGTTAAATTAAAGCATTAGTGTAAAGAACGGTGCAAAGACCTGATAGTTAAAAACTCAAAATGAGTGTAGGTAGCCAGCAGAGTTGTGCAGCGGCGTGATCTGTCACTGGCCGCGTACCTCGGACATGGCCGATGACAGGTCTGTGTGCCGCCCCATTGCCAGTACCATGTGACCTGCTGTGACCAATCACAGCAGGTCACATGACAGTTGTATAGAATGGATGGCTTCCTTTCATGCCATCCATTGTATACAAGTGTGTCTAGCTGTGAATGGTCACAGCGATCACATGCACAAGCTGGGTCAATCACAGCCCAGCTGTGTCATGTGATTAGCTGTGGCCAAATCACAGCTAAGCACAAAAAAAATCCCTGAATGAATCGATGTCATTCAGGTAAATGCTTGCTTATAGCAAAGTAATTCTTTGCTATAAGCAAATTGTGTAAAAAAAAAAAATACTGATCACTTCCCCAAAGTAGTTTGTTACTAGGGTAACATTATATTACATTGGTCATAGTGAAATATGAAAAAAAAACTTAAAAAAGAGAAAAAAAATTAATAAAAAATAATAGAAAAATAAAAAAAAAATATATATATATTTTTTTTTTCATACTGTCACCAGTCAATGTCCCTGATCACCGCCATGCCGGTTATATGATGACACTGTACTGCACTGGTGACAGTATGTAAGAAAAAAAATAGTGAAAGTCATTTTTTTTTATTTCTTCATTTCCGAAAAATTATGACAAAAAAATTACAACTTCAAATAACTTGCCATGCCTGTTATGAAATATGTCGGACTGTCTGCTTTGCAAAAAGGGGTAATTTGGGGGATATCTGTACTGTTCTGACATTCTTGGACCTCAAGAAATTAGATTGGCCGTCAGTACTGATCAATATTCAGATCTATACCATAGTTTGTGAACTCTATAACTTTCCTACAGACTAAATAATAAATACTAATTTGGGTTATTTTCACCAAAGACATGTAGTAGAACACATCTTGGCCTAAATTTATGAAGAACAATTATTCATTTGCAAACTTTTATAACAGAAACAAAGAAAAACGTGTTTTTTTCAAAATGTTTGGTACTTTTTTGTTAATTTATCAAAAAATAAAAACCCCAGTAGTGATTAAATACCACCAAAAGAAAGCTCTAGTCATGTGAAGAAAATGATAACATTTTAGTTTGGGTACAGTGTTGCATGACCGCGCAATTGTCATTCAAATTGTGAGAGCGCTGAAACCTAAAAATTGGCCTGGGCAGGAAGGGGGTAAAGTGCCCTGTATGGAAAGGGTTAACAATGTATTGGCATCCTCTGCAGATTGCAAGGGAAGTGTGTTTTAGACGTGGTGCAGGAAATATATTCTGAATAAGCCTACCCAGCACTGTGTTCTGGTGTGAACCAGTCCTTAACAACAAAGGCAATGAAATCTCAGCTATTTTTTATGGAGAACAGAGTCTGAGAGAGCCTGCTAGCCCCCTAAAGTAAACACACAGCAGGTGTTTCAAATTTGTTTGCAATTGACAGAAACATTACTTTAGAGTCCTTGTTGTGGGGGGTCACGGATGACTTGTTTTAAAGCTTTTTTATTGCTTGTGCAGAATATATAAATATTTTGATGTCCATATTCTAGACACAACCGCACTTTGAATACTATGGTTCTAAAAATCACTGATGTTCCTACATAAACACACCAGTATACTTTTTATGGGGTACACTCTGTATTAATATCTTATTAAAATTTTATTTAGCATTTTAATTCTTTTTTCTGGATTCCATAAAACAATATTTTTTTGCTTAAAGTGACAGACCATTGCATTTAAATTTGTATTTTTTTTTTGGTTTTGGCAGGAAGACGTTGTCCTCTATAGACCTTTTCGAAAAATGTTAAATTCATGTGCAATAGCTAAAGGATGAACAAGAGTGCATGCATGGCTTATTTATTTCTGAGCTGTTAACTACAGAAAATTGTTAAAAAGTAGCTGGCTTTCACCCAACTACATTTATATCTGTGAAGCAATTACTCCATTAAATGTATGTACATATAAATTATTTTTGCATGGATAACCAGCAGTCTGTACAAAGGTCATTTTTTGATTTTTTTTCTTATCAATTTCACCATGGTATGTAACTGTGGTATTTATTTTGCATGTGTTCCTACACATTGTGATAAATTATAGAGGATATAAGCGGTGAAATTTTAGTTTTGCATTTATTGGTGTTCACTATAAATTATTATTATTACTGGTACTTATTTAAATTATACAAAATGGACTGTTTGTTTCATGAATCAATTAGGTCTCTGATCCATAAGTGCCTGCACTTACAATTGAGCAACAACAGTAGAATATATGTAAGACCAGGCTTCTCTAGCCACATCTCTTAATGGAGTGATGGAAAATGGTTTGAGGCTTTTTTTTCTTTACACATTATGGTTAGGGATAAAAAAAAATAATTTTAAATATATATATGAAAAAAAGACTGTAATTTTATGTTTACACATTTTCCTTATTTCTTTGTTACAGAAACCACAACATGAAGTTTAATAGCAAGTTATGAAATTCAATAGCAACGTACCATTTTAATCATCTTCTTATTGTTCTTTCCAACTCCACCCTTACTTTATCACCAAGAACTTTTCACATCTCTTACATTGTAGCTTTTCTATCTTACTTTACTCTTTCTTTCATCACAGCTGCATCCTCCCCATTAGTATACATTCTGCTTTTCTCCCCATTAGTATACATTCTGCTTCAGCACTAATATCGGAACATATACCCCAATATGAGTCAAATTAACATATTAACCAATTCAATACCGGGCAATTTTGCACCTTCCTGCCCAGGCCATTTTTCATTTTTTGGCGCTCTCACACTTTGAATGACAATTGTGCGGTCATACAACATTGTACCCAAACTAAAATTTTATCATTTTCTTCACACAACTAGAGCTTTCTTTTGGTGGTATTTAATCACTGCTGGGGTTTTTATTTTTTGCTAAATTAACAAAAAAAGACCAAAAACGTTGAAGAATAAACACTTTTTTCTTTGTTTCTGTTATAAAAGTTTATAAATAAATAACTGTTCTTCATAAATTTAGGCCAAGATGTGTTCTGCTACATGTCTTTGATAAAATTACCCAAATTAGGATGTTTTTTTTAGTTTGTAGGAAAGTTATAGAGTTCACAAACTATGGTATAGATCTGAAAACTGATCAATCCTGAAGTACTGACAGCCAATCTAATTTCTTGAGGTCCAAGAATGTCAGAACAGTACAGATATCCCCCAAATGACCCCTTTTTGCAGAGTAGACAGTACGACGTACTTCATAAGAGGAATGGCAAGTTTTTTGAAGTTGTATTTTTTTGTCATAATTTTTTGGAAAATGAAAAAATGAAAAAAATTATTTTCACTATTTTTTTTTTTACATACTGTCACCAGTGCGGTACAGCATCATCATATAACTGGCATGACGGTGATCAGGGACACTGACTGGTGACAGTATGAAAAAAATATATATATATATTTGTTTTTTATTATTTTAAATTTTTGTATTACATTTTTTTATTTTTTTTTAAGATTTTTTTTCATATTTCACTATGACCAAAGTAGTACAATGTTACCATAGTAACATTGTACTACTTTGGGGAAGTGATCAGTATTTTTTTTTTTTTATACAATTTGCTTATAGCAAAGAATTACTTTGCTAGCAAGCATTTACCTGAATGACATCGATTCATTCAGGGTTTTTTTTTTTTAGCTTAACTGTGATTTGGCCACAGCTAATCACATGACATGTGCATGTGATTGCTGTGACCATTCACAGCTAGGCACTAGTATACAATGGATGGCATGAATGAAGCCATCCATTGTATACAACTGTCATGTGACCTGCTGTGATTGGTCACAGCAAGTCACATGGTACCGGCAACGAGGCCGGTACTCAGATCTGTCATCGGTCGTGTCCGAGGTACATGGCCGGTGACAAATTGAGCCGCTGTGCGGCTCTGCAATTGTGAAAACTGCGCATGTGCGGGAGGACGCCAAATGGCGTCCACCCCGGAAATCTAGTGCAATTTTGTGGCTGCCAAACGTCCATTGGCCGGGCGGCAAATGGTTAAAGAGAAATTTCAGTCACTTTATTGGCCCTGCCATAGTTGATAGTCTGGCACATGCGCAGTTGGGCAGAAGTGCTCTGCCTATCCTCCAGGACCTAGCAGAGCCCTGTGGCAGATCTGCACATGTGCAGGTGAGGGAGTGTGGCATGATTAAGAAGGTGCAGGAAATTATGTTTGGTCTGTGCAGCAATTCTTTGGTGTTTTCACATTCCATACAGAGTTTGGAGTCTGTCTTGTACCTCCCTTACTGTATAAAATCAAATTGAAATGTAATTTATTTATCATAGTTGATACATTTGTGAGGTTTTCTGAATCTGGGATCACCTTTCTTGGGGTAAAGGGCCCTCTGATTTTAGGAGGATGCATAAAACAGGCTTCAGAAAGTAGTATTTGTTTGAAAGTGACATGCAGCCAGCTTTATGTTTTATAAACTTGTAAAAGGTTGCAGGTTATCAAAAACCAAACAATAGGCAGAATGTAAATTCTAGCCAATCAGGTACTAACTGTCAAAAAGATAATAGAACAACACATCTATTTCTCTTGGCTTTGCTAAAGCTTACAGGAACGGGGAAAAGCATCCACAGTGTGTTATACAACCATTGTTATTTTTCTTTCTTTGGCCATGCCGTTATTTTAGTAATACTTTTCTTTTCTGGGTCCTTGGAAAAGATTAAAGAAAACTCCAGGTTTTTGTCACTTCAAATACTTTCTTTGGGCCAACTTGATGGAAAGGCAGGTGTATAGCAACACAATCTCTACCTTGGCCAATCAGACTGTCCAAAACAAAGTATTAAATGTGGCAAAAAAACTTTATAAACTCTGGGTTAGGTTATACATTTAGACCAATTACTCATCTCATTTATAACTGTAGAGTTGGAATGTATGTAGTGCCCTAGGATCTATAAAGCACGTCTTTTCCTTTCAAGATAATATAGATACACTGAAAAATTAAGCAACTGCATAACAATAAGGACTATATATAGAGAGTTATACATTTCAAATCCAAATATAAGAGTGCAATATATAATCTGCTGGAAATCAGGTGAACCAGTAATCGACAAGAATCTGGTTTTACTTGCAGATCATGGATTTAAAATCCACATGTTAGTGTCAAGTTTCTAAAACTAGCAATATATTTTTTTACATTTAAAAAGACAAAAATTTAAAAGGAGACACAATTGTGTCTATGCAAATAAACAGTATGGCTTCATCTTGAATTTTGCAGTTCCTTCACAATTTCAAGTGAGGTTTCCTTAATATTTTTCAAATATTCGACCAATGAAGTATTATTGGTGATATTATACTTTTAAAGCAGTGTATTTGTTATATGTATTTTTATATTAGACAATAATAAAGCTATTTGATTCAGGAACAATTGTTCTTACAGAATTAAGTTCCATAAATGGGTTGCAAAAAGCAGTGTCTGTAAGGTATTGTATAGTTTGAAAATAAATGAATTCGTCAAAGTCTTTTAGTAAAATCTAAAAAAAAGTAAGGAAACTGCAAAAATGAAAATAGTTATTAACGGGGCATGTTAAAGAATGACTAGGCATTGGATGGATTTCCAACTTTGTTTTGACTGTTGATTGGTGTTGTTGATATTATTATTATTATTATTATTAATATGTTGTATGGCCCCAAATTGAACTATTGCATAGTCTCACACAATATGTATGTAGTAAGAATTATAGTGTGGGTCCATGGATATTAAAGGGTGATTTTTTTGCTAGTTATTTGGTGAGTGTAGAGAGATTATGAGCTCATCAGATATATGGCTGCCAAGTTTTGCCATTTGGTGATGTTTGTAAGGCCATCCATATGGTTGAGAGAAAATTATGTAACCTGGAATAGCCATAGGACAGATTTATCTTTATCTCCTGTATTTTTTGGTAGCCTCTGGGTATAAAGTGGATAGCACAGATTGTATTATACACTCACTGTGGATTAAGGGGAACAGCACCAACAACACAATGGTCCCTGAGGCATTTAATTGCTTTCTAGAGCTGGTGCGACATTAAGTATTTTTCATATTGCTCTAACCCTGCTACTGGCTTTTAATATACAAATTGTGATAGGCAAGAAGAACTCCATTCACTTCCAAGCTGGCCAGCACTGAGACATGCAGAATGCTTAACCATTTCAATACCGGGCAATTTTACAGCTTCCTGCCCAGGCCATTTTTCACGTTTCAGCGCTCTCACACTTTGAATGACAATTGCGCGGTCATACAACATTGTACCCAAACTAAAATTTTATCATTTTCTTCACACAACTAGAGCTTTCTTTTGCTGGTATTTAATCACCACTGGGGTTTTTATTTTTTGCTAAATTAACAAAAAAAGACCGAAAATTAAAAAAAAAACACGTTTTTCTTTGTTTCTGTTATAAAAGTTTGTAAATAAATAAGTTTTCTTCATAAATTTAGGCCAAGATGTATTCTGCTACATGTTTTTGGTGAAAGTAACCCAAATTAGGATGTATTTTTTAGTTTGTAGGAAAGTTATAGAATTCACAAACTATGGTATAGATCTGAAAATTGATCAATCCTGAAGTACTGACGGCCAATCTCATTTCTTGAGGTCCAAGAATGTCAGAACAGTACAGATATCCCCCAAATGACCCCTTTTTGCAGAGTAGACAGTCCGACGTACTTCATAAGAGGAATGGCGCGTTTTTTTGTTGTATTTTTTTGTCATAATTTTTCGGAAAATTAAAAAAATTATTTTCACTATTTTTTTTTTACATACTGTCACCAGTGCAGTACATCGTCATCATATAACTGGCATGGCGGTGAACAGGGACACTGACTGGTGACAGTATGAAAAAAAATATATATTTTTTTAAAATTTTTTTTATGAATGAAGCCATCCATTGTATACAAGTGTCATGTGACCTGCTGTGATTGGTCACAGCAGGTCACATGGTAAAGGCAACGGGAGCCGGTACTCAGATCTGTCATCGGCCGTGTCCGAGGTACACGGCCAGTGACAGATCGTGCCGCTGTGCGGCTCTGCAACCGGCTCTGCGCTCTGCAACCGGCTCTGCGCATGTGCGGGAGCACGCCAAATGGCGTGCACCCGGAATGGTGAAGCATTTTTGCCGCCGCCAAACGGCTATAGGCCGGGCGGCTAATGGTTAACCTGTTTCATCTTAATATCGTTTGGGCAAATGTTGGAAGGGATGTTAACTGTCTGAGCTCAGTGCCACATGATGGTCCATAAGTGAGTTCAGAGCATCACAGAGGCTACTCTATCTATCTATCTATCTATCTATCTAGCTATCTAGCTATCTATCTATCTATCTATCTATCTATCTATCTATTTTATCTTAAAAATATTTCTATTCATATTCAGTGAGTAAATATTTGTACTTTGGCATTATTTGTGTAGATCCAATAATTGTTTTCACAGGGACCCTTATATATACCGCCATTCGTAGATGCTATAACATTCACATAAGCCCATTAATTTACATGTATTGGGATTTTTTTTTAGCAAAGACATGTAGCAGAATACATGTTCGCCTAAATTTATGACAAAAATTATATTTTTTAAATTTTTTTACTGGACATGTTTAATAGCAAAAAGTCAAAAATATTGTTTTTTTCTCTAAATGGCCTTATGTTTTGTTTATAGCGCAAAAAATAAAAACCGCAGAGGTGATCAAATATGACCAAAACAAAGCTCCATTTTTGGGAAAAAAAGCACATACATTTCATTTGGGTACAGTGTTGCATGACCGTGCAATTGTCAGTTAGAATAACACAGCTCCGTATTGCAAAAAATGGCCTGGTCAGGAAGGGGGTATATCCTCTGGAGGGCAAGTGGTTAAAATGCAGTTACCATACAAGGTGGTATAAAAAATTTTTTGAGACTAGTTTTGTAACATGCCAACAGATGGCAGCACAAGACTGCATGCACAGTCACAGGTAGCACCAACCTTCATCAGTCAGTGTGCCAAAAGACATTGTCCTGTGTATATCGAGAGCTGTGCAGCTGGTGCTATTCTGACCATGTGCGTTAGCACATCTGCTATTTCATCATGGACAGCAAGTTAGAACAAAGAGCAAATATGAAATCCTGCTTTAAACGGGGCCAATCTACCATTGAGTCGCTCGAGGTGTTTTGAGTGGCATGTGTGCTTCAAGAGATAAAGAATAATACTGGAAGATAACAAGAGATCAGAAAGACCTTCAACAGCTCAACCCCAGAAAATGGTGAAACCATTTGGCAACTTGTTCATGATGATCGTCAGAGAACAATTCACAAAATTGCTGCCATTGTCAGCGTGCCATTGCTGATGTCAAGGATCATTGCTGGTGACAAAACTTGGCTGTACAGGTTTCATGCAGAATTTCACGTACACTCTTTGTTCTAACATGCTGTCCATGATGAAATAGCAAACGTGGTACCACACAAAATATTTTCCAGTATGAACATAGATGTTGTTGACCAAATGCATGCTGTGATTCATCGTATTGGGATTACTTTGTTAAAGCAATAGACTGTTGATTTAGCAAACGGTATGTATGTTTTCAGAAGTGATGGTTTTTATAGCTTAACAAGTAATGTAAAATTATGTTCATTTTAATTACCTAATCATGCTTGAAATTAAAAAAAGACTTTTTGATTGCATGTGGTTGGTTGATAGCAATGAACACAACTTTACTCTTTTCACTAAAGTAGATGAAGAATTCGTTTGCTAACTAAACAGCTTCTATTCCTTTAGTAAATCAACCTTATTGCTTCTAAACATCCACTGTAGCCAGAGTTAGTAGACATGTGCATTTCATAACAAATTTATTTCCGGACAAAAATGAAATTTTCAAAGATTTGGATGTATACGAATCTCTGAATTATTATTATTATTATACAGGATTTGTATAGCGCCAACAGTTTGCTCAGCACTTTACAATATAACGGGAGACAATAGAGCAACAGTACAGTTCAATACAAGAGGGTTAGGAGGGCCCTGCTTCTTGGAGCTTACAATCTAAGAGGGAGGGGCTAGTGGTACAAAAGGTAATAACTGTGGGGGATGGACTGGTAGGAGGAAAAGAAGATTCCATTATTAGCTGAGGGCAGGATAGGCTTCCCTGAAGAGATAGCTTTTCAGAGATCGCCTAAAAGTGAGCAGAGTAGTCGATAGTATGATAAATTGGGGTAGAGAGTTCCAGAGGATGGGGGAAGCTCTGAAGAAGTCCTGGAGATGAACATGGGAGGAGGAGACAAGGGAGCTAGAGAGCAGGAGGTTGTGCAAGGAGCGGAGAGTATGGTTTGGGTGATTGGATTTGGGGCTGAAAGGACAGATGGAAGTGTAGGATTACACCTAGCACCCTGGCATGAGGGGAGGGACTCATGGTTGTGTTATTGATCTTGATGAAGAAGTCAGGGGAGGGGGCATGGGCTGGAGGGAATAGTATGAGCTCAGTTTTGGAAAGATTGAGTTTGAGGAAGTGGAGTGACATCCATGCTGATATGTCACTTAGTAGGTTAGTAATGCGAGAAGAGACTGAATGGGTGAGGTGAGGATTATAAAGATAGAATTGTGTGTCATCAGCATAGAGATGGTACTTGAAGCCTTAGGAGTTTATCAAGTGACCAACGGAGGAGGTGCAGATTGAGAAGAGAAGGGATCCAAGGACAGAACCTTAAGGTACCCCTACAGAAAGAGGGAGTGGAGAGGAGGACACAGAGTTATAGGTAACACTGAAGGAGCGCTGCTATAGGTAGGAGGAGAACCAGGAGAGAGCAGAGACTCAAAGGCCAAGAGAGTGGAGTTTTTTGAGGAGGAGGGGATGGTCAACAGTATTAAAAGCCACAGAGAGGTCAAGTAGTAAGAGTACAAAGAAGTGGCCATTGGTTTTAGCAGTTAGTAAATCATTTGTGAGTTTTAGTAAGGCAGTTTCAGTGGAGTGGAGTGAGCGAAAGCCAGACTGTAAAGGGTCAAGAAGGCTGTTGTCAGTGAGGTAGGAGCTCAGGTGATTGTGGACTAAGCATTCTAAGAGTTTCGAGATAAACGGGAGCAGGAAGATGGGTCTTAAGTTGTTCAGGTTGGTGGGGTCCAGGGAGGGCTTTTTAAGTATGGGAGTGATGTGTGCATGCTTTAGAGGGGTGGGGAAGCCACCGTTAGAGAAGGAGAGATTGAAGATGCGAGTGAGGGAGCATAGGATAAAGAAGAGGGTGACCGTAGTAGTTGTGAGGGCACAGGATCCAGGGGGCAGGTAGTGAGACAGGCTCCTGAGAAAACCTCTTCGGTAGTAGCAAGGTCAAAAGAGGAAAGTGTTGAGGGAGGTTTAGTAAAAGGTATGATAAGTGGGATGGATGTCTGTGCAGTGGAGAATTGCATCAATCTTGTTTTTGAAATGATTTTCAATCTCGTAAGCAGTGAGTGAGTTACTGGGTGGAGGTGGAGAAAGTAGAAAGTTAAAAGTAGAGAAGAGATGACAAGGACTGCATGACAAGCTATTTATGAGAGTGACAAAGTAGGCTTGTTTGACAGAATGGAGGGAAGAATTGTAGGTTAAGAAATCAGATTTATATAGGGTAAAAGCTTGCTGAGATTTGGTTTTACGCCACAATCGCTTTAGTGAATGGACATTGTAACGAGTTTCAATTAATCTGAAAAAACGTATAACCAATTTAACAAATGCATTTGTTTCATTAATTTTATTCTGATTACGTCATATTATGGGATAGTAGTTTGGGCCCATGGAGAAATTATATAAATTTTTTAACTTGTTTGATAATTCAGATTTGAGTAGATTTGTGATTTAAATGTAATTTGTAATTGTCACAGTCAGTCAGTTCATTTCCACAGTCTAATGCAATTAATAGGGTTGAAAAATTGGGGGCCACTGAATTTTGCATTATTTATTAAATATCTATTTATCTATTTATTTATTTATTTGCAGCCAAAAATATCAAATCCGTGCAAATAGTTTCCATATATAAATATTAAATCCACCCAAAATAAATATCAACTTTCTGAAAAAACTGAAAATGTTTTTGAATCCACCTGGATCAATGAATACATGGAAAGAATGCCGAAAATATAAAAAGAATTCTGAAAACAAATTGGTTCAACATAATGAAACAAAATTCTTCAACGAACTAATGCATCTGAAACTAAATGAAAATTTCCAGCGTGTACGTGTCTAAGGGTCGGTTCACACTATAGAAATGCAGTCCAGATGCATTCTGGATGCATTTTTGCTTGTGCGCTTTTGACGTGTTTTTGGTGCATTCCAGTTAAGGCTATAGCCGAATGATGGCTACAGCATGGTTTTCCAGTTCTGGGAGGGCATCATATGACGTCCTCCCAGAACGAGCCCTCCCACGCGCCCCCTGCGGCGCGCACCCGGCGATTTCCATGATCACTGTGTCCTAAGGACACAGCTGATCACGTGATGTAGTAAAGACCAATCACAGCAGCCTTATACCATGTGATCAGCTGTGTCCAATGACACAGAGGATCATTGAGTAAATGCAGTTGCTGATTATTGGCTGCACATTCCTCACGTTGTCACAGCGTGAGGAAAGTACTACAGATAACCGGCAATTCTCAGAAAACAGATGGGCACTGATGATCAGTGCCCAGCAGTACCACCCACCTCTGCCCAGCAGTGCCACCTACAAGTTCCAAGCAGTGCCACCCACCTGTGCCCAGAGGTGCCACCCATCTGTTCCCATCAATGCCTAGCAGTACCACCCACCTCTGCCCAGCAGTGCCACCCACAAGTTCCAAGCAGTGCCACCCACCTGTGCCCAGAGGTGCCACCCATCTGTTCCCATCAATGCCTAGCAGTACCACCCACCTGTGCCCAGCAGTGCCACCCACTAGTCCCCAGCAGTGTTCCCCTCTCTTTTTCTTCAATTTAAATAGGGACATGTGCATTCCAGTGCATTTTTGGTGCATTCTGATGTGCAAAAAAAATGCAGCATGTTCTACTTTTTTTTCTGCAACTGGAATGCACTGGAACAGCAAGCACTGATGTGAACTATGACATTGACAACCATATAACCTGCTTTCTGTGCATTTTGGAAGCAGAAAAAAGCTACTGAAATGCATGTAGTGTGAACTGGCCCTTAGTCTTAGTTCACTGTTAATTAAAGTTAAAAAGCAACTAATTTACCCATAATGTTGTCTGTGTACTGCTAATTTTAGGTACTTTCCATCAACTTTTGATTGCAACAATTAAATGGAGCACCTTTTAAGAAACAGCTTTGATTTGTTCACAATTTTGATAGAACTTGCTGGTGGAATGTTTTTTGACATGTTGAATCCTTTTCATAATTGCAAGCTGTTTAAAAGGGGTTGAAATTGCCTGAAATCTGCCACACATATGGTCATTATAATTATTTGTCCCTCCAAAAAAAAAACGGTTAATGCTTGAGAATGTTTCTGGAGTTTAATAAATATTTACAACTGGCTTAGTAGACAGTTCTCTCTTATATTAAAGAGTGGGAATTATATTTATTTGATAGTCGTTTTCTGTATAATCCAAACTTCTTTGAAAGTCTACATTTTGACAGTCTAAATATGGACAGTTCCACTTCCTAAGATGGACATTAAGTCCATCCCAAGGGAACCATTTATTAATACACTTCAGCTGAACACATTAAAGTTTTTGACAGGAGTTATTCTTTCTAGCATTTAAAGCTCAACCCAACTTTAGACATTGAATTAATGTTTTAATCATTCTGTGTTGCCGAGGACATTAATCTGGTGCACTGTCAGCCACTTCCCTCTGGGTTTCTGGAACCATAAAAATTTGGAGCCATTGACCTTGAATGAACAAATCTAACTTGAAGCTTATTTTTGACAAGTGAATAGACGAAGAAAATGTGAAGTAACATCAGAAGGCATTTTATATTAAAAATAATAGAGTTCAGACAGAAGAACTGACAAGTTTTCAAATGCTGGATAGCAGTTTAACCCTGTCACCTGTCAGCACTGGAGCAGCAAAGATGTGCCATTCACAAGGCTTCTTTCCTGGAAGTGCTAGTAAAATGTTAAGCTCTGGAATGTTAATGCACATATGCCTACATAATTCAAATAATTTATGATGGACGTATTGAAATTTGTGTACAGACTTTATATTTAGAGTGTATCCAAAGCCAAAATTTAGGGTTTTTTTTGTTTTGGATAGTCAGTTCACTGTCAATTATTTATTTTCTTTTCTTTTTTTTTGTCATTAGTGTCCTATGTGGGGAGAATATGGAAGCAAGAGTCCTGTTTTACAATACTGCTATGGCCTTCTGGTCAATTTCTCATTTTTTAATTTTTCTAAGAATGAACCTATTTTGGCAAATGTTGTGCAGCTAAACTATATGAACATTTTGGGGGAGATTTACTAAAACGTGTGCACACAAAATCTGGTGCAGCTGTGCATAGTAACCAATCAACTTCCAGGTTTTATTGCCAAAGCTTTACTGCGCAAGCCGAAATTAGAAGCTGATTGGCTACCATGCACATATGCACCAGGTTCTGAGTGCACCAGTTTTAGTAAATCTCCCCCTTTAGGTCTCTCTTAAAGATTCTAAAGCTCTGGTATTCCTGAGTGGGCACACTGACTGTTTCCATGTATAATTTCTTTCTTGGATTTTTTTCTTTATTTCTTGGATTTATGTATCTGTACATATAAAGTAACCTCCTGGTGACAGCAATAAGAAAGAACTTAATTCTGCATTTATTAAGGTCTTGAGAATATAAATGTAATTTTACATTTGACAATACTGATTGTTGCTCAGTGATTTGCACACACATGAAATATCAAACATGTGTTATCATTCTATTATATAGGAAAATAAATGATGTTATTTGAGTATGTGTAAATAGTACTATAAGATACTCATCACCCAACAATTACTGGTCAATGTTTTAAGGAACAAATATTCAAAGATTACCTACTGACACAACCATCTGAATAATGCTAGAAGAAAGGCCAACTTCATATAACTCTCAAACATTGAAAAAATAAATAAAACACCATCGGTTACAAAAACTGCTGGACAGTAGCACAAAGGTTAGTAATTTACAAACAAATGGCATTAAATCTAAAATGGTAGTTTTGGGGTTATAGTTATGTCCTAATAAGTGTATCATTACTAAATTCCTAGTTAGCTATCTAGAATGATTCTTGTAATATTCCTGTATAATAACAATAATATAGAACCCACAGAAGCACTCTTTTTTTCCTTCATTACAGCTAAACAGAAGTGTAAGATGCAAAGGCAGCTAGAGTAAGAATAATCCTAATGAAGGAGTTGTGCTGAAATGGCAGTGGGTATGTGAAAAAGCTGCAAAGCATGGATCAACTATTCCTGTGAAATTAGTTGCAAAAGTGACTTCTCTCACCCATATTTGCTTTCAAGTGCTGCGTAGTGATGATGGGAGTGTTTTTTCCATTGGCAAAATTTCACTGAAGCGCAAACTCTCAGTTTTGCTCACTGAGCTGCTTAGTGGTGTGTCCTTTTTTGAGTTGTAAGGAGGGTATATTTAGCTTATATTCATTCATGTTCATTGTGTATGTATTTTTTCTTTGTGTATAGTCACTTTAAATTTATTTAACTTTTGTCACTGTTTGTTTTATAATTTATGTGAAAAAAGTTAAACATTAAGGCTAATGAAGGGCCATTTTGTAACACAAGAATGGGTATGAGATAGTTGAAATGATCTTCTGTATCCCTCAGATGATATTTAAAGTGGATGTAAAGGTAATAAACCTGTTACATGCAGCTCCCCCCACAGACCCCCTAAATACTCACCTGAGGCTGATCTTGATACAGCAGCAGCAGGAGCCTTGCAACTGGCTCCTGCTGTTGTCAGTCAAAACCTGTGATCAGAGTTTGGAGGAGTGGGACCGAGCTGCACTGTGTGTCTGAATAGACCAGCACACCAAAGACATGCTGGTAGGTTAATTGGCTCCTGTCTAAATTGTCCCTAGTATGTGTATGTATGAATGTGAGTTAGGAACCTTAGATTGTATGCCCCTTGAGGGTTAGGGACTGATGTGAATGTACAATATATGCATGTACAGCGCTGCGTAAATTGATGGCGCTATATAAGTACCTGAAATAAAATAAAATAAAATAGACACAAACAGCCCAGCTTCAGAATGAGCCTGCATAAATGCCCCCCATAGGAAGAGGCTTTCTATGGTGGCACTCATCGGGGGAAGGAACCAAGAAGAGAGGACCAGGACTGCTCTGTGCAAAACTATTGCGCAGAGCAGGTAAGTATGCCATGTTTGTTATTTTAATAAAAAAATCCCAAGCTTTACAATCACTTTAAAGCCCTTTGAACTTAAAAGCACCTTCTTCATTTTGCAGTTTTCCATTGAATAAAATGCATTTCACCATAATTACTTTTTTCACATCTCCAAATTTTGGGTCACAATTTTGAGAAAATGTAAACTCTCAATTTTGCTAATCCATAGCGCTGTGCTATTAAAAATATATGACATTACTAGTACTTGCTATCCCTAAAACTGTTTTAAAAGTTTTAACTATATTTTTTGAAGGAACCCCATGCAAAAAAAGAGAAGAAAAGTGTGGGCCCTTGAAAAACCAAACCCGACTTATCCAAGGATGCATCTTGGCTGTCTGGAGGGAAGGAGGCAGTAAGCATGTGGGCCTTCCTCCTGAACTTTGCCAAGCCACATATCCTCAAAATGGGGAGAGAACCTTGCCAGGGTCCTCCTACTGACAAACCATCTTGTTTTAATGTTGATGGCAAGAAGGGCCTCTTCCTCACATCCCTGGCCTGGTGGATATGGAGGTCTGTAGGAGGTGACGTATAAGAATTTTGAAGCCACTTTGAAAATAAGGGGGACCACATAAATCCAACCCACTTACATAAATTATTGAGTAAGAGGTAGTTACTCACAAAAACAAAATAAGTAGTAAATAAGCATGCCACATCTATGACAAAGTCCTAGTTAAAAAGCAAGTAATATTCTTACTCCTTAATATTAATATCACTATTAAGTGTATGACATCATTCAGCAAGTGGTTTGCATCGAAGGACTGGCAAATAGGCTTTTTCATTTGCCTGTTCTGCAAGTGGAAAACAGTCAGAGTTCATGGAATCCCTGTAGCACCATATACACAAACCTCATCCCTACAAACAATCCTAATGCTGAAGCCAACATTTCTCATTTCAAAAACAGAAGCATGCAATAAAACAAATAAAGAAACTTCCGACTGTGGATGAGCAGATGTTACATTATGCAATAAATAAGAGTTAGTTCAGAAAGTTTTACCAAATTGTCCATATTCAAATCATTTGAATGCTTCAGTGTTTGAAATGTTTGTCATGCCAGAATACAAAATAGGTAATATGTAGATTTTTTATTTATCTGTCACATTTATCAGAGGCACCTTTTATGATCACATTGCTGTAAAACAAGAGTTGACTTTATTGACTTATTCTGATACAATGTTATTGATCACAGTTAGCAAAAACTTTAAATAAGTTTCATGATTAATGACAGACTATAAATAAATGTATTAAATATTACACAATGAATAAATGTGTGACAAACTAAGAGAGAGAGAGCACACAGAGGTAAATCACAAGGAACACAATGCACGGGCATTTATTGGGGGACTCAGAGCACAAGCAGTAGGAGTACTGGTCCACAGAACAAACAGTAGGCACAGCAATGATATTGGGGTCCTCAGGGCAGAAATATGGGACAGCAAAGGGAAGACAGTCCACTGGGCAAACAGAAAGCACAGCAAGGGAAAATATTGTCCAGGATGGCAATATGGGACAGCAAACAAGGGAGGCAGTTCACAGGACAGCCAGAGGAACACAGCAAGGGAGAATGTTCCACAGGATGGCAATATGAGACAGAAAAAAAGGGGGGTAGTCCACAGGGCATCCGGGAGACACAGCAAGGGAGAATGTTCCACAGGGCAATAATATGGGACAGCAAACAGGCAGTTAACAGGGCAACCGGGAAGGCAATATGGAATGGCAAAGGGAGGATAGTCCACAGGGAAAACAGAAAGCACAGCAAGGGAGAATATTCCCCAGGATGGCAATATGGGACAGCAAACAAGGGAGGTTGTTCACAGGGCAGCCGGCAAATGTAGTAAAAGATAATGTTTCACAGGATGGCAATATGGGAAAGCAAACAAGGGGGATAGTCCACAGGGCAGCATGGAGACACAGCAGGGGATAATGTTCCTCAGGATGGCAATATGGGACAGCAAACCAGAGATTGAGTCAAGCACAGAGCAGAGATCCAGGCAGACAAGTGGGTTGACTCAAGCACAAAGCAGGGATCTGGGCAGCAGGGTATGGTACATTAAGGGTACAGGCCAGCACACACGGCAGCAATTGGATACAGTAAGCACTTAGTCCAGAGTCCATGACCCAATCCAGGCACAATGAGGGACAAGCAGCAATAGATACAGCAAGGGTACAGGGACTCACGAATCAACAGTGGCCACAGCTGAGGAAGCCCATGCAACATGACGGGGAAAGCAGGTTTGGTGAGCAGAAGTTCTTCATAGGCACATCATGGGTTCTCAGAAGGCTGTGTGTCCCAGACCAAACAGACAGCAGTTGCAAGAGGAGCAGAGAGGGGAGCAGAGTCCCAGTGTCCAGGAAGCCTCATAGACAATATAGAACTACACGTCCCAGCCCATACAGAACTATTTGTCTATGCAGTTCTGTGTATCTCATAACCTCCTTCTAGGAAGACATGCAGCTGTGTGTCCATCACAGGAGTAAACTCAGAAAAGTCTGACCCTCTCCTTTATTATGTCGCACGTTTAATTCAACCATTGACCTCGCAGTGTTGAGGCATCTCTCTCTATCCCAAAGCAGGATACAATCATTTATGCACTTCTTCGGAGTGCAGCCTTAAGTCCTTCAGCCTGTGGAGACACAGGAACTCACAAACTAAACTATGCAGATAAGTTGACTTCCTTACACACTGCATCTGGATTAGAAATTGCCATTTTATACAACAAAATAAACAGAAAAATCCAATATTTCAGACCTCCGTTACAAAATGTATTAAATATTACATAATGAATAATACTTTGGCATATTTTAGTATATATTGGTAAATTAGAGTACATTACTAAAGCAGCAGTAAAAAAAAGCGGCCATGAATGTTAAACAAGTTGATTCATGTAAAGCTAAATGATCATGCATTATTCACATGTATTAAACATTATTGCGTTCACTAATGCATGTTAATGAGATTTTGTAAGAAACCACCAGGTGCACACTACAGCGCCAGCATGTTAGATATAGCTGGAGGATCTATCCCAATAATATTGATGGAAATCTTCAATATTCTAAAAGGATCCCTGTGCAGAGATTCTTTTCAGGGACAAAGAAGCCAGATAGCTATCAAAATGAACTCAAACAGGAATATATTGTGATAATTGTATATACAGATTGTTAGCAGCAACAGTGCAGATAAATGTAAATACAGAGTGAAGCACAATACATTTAATAATAGAGTAATATAGAGCCAAAGAACACCCTGACTGCCTGACTATAACCTAAACAAAGAAGGAAAGCTAACTAAGGCAGACTAGTAAAGACTCAGTACTAGACATAACAAAATACTAAGTATGACAAGGTACAAGGCATAACAGGATTTAGACTGGAAACAGAATTCACAAGGGACCTAGGCACAAGTGGAGCAGAGTATCAAACAGATAAACTAACAAAATGCTGAGATGCCTTTTTGAAAGTAAAACATCGTTTTAAAGCCTCTAGCAACATGCAGCTGTTAAATAGTGTAGTCTTGTACCAGCATCTGTCAACCACTGGAAAGATTGCCAGATGGAATACAAGGAAGGATGCCACCAGCAGGTGAAACTAAATTCTTACTAAAAGCACGCACATATTAATTTAACTGTAAAAATTATAATATTCAGAATGTAGATAAATGCAATTAAAAATAAATGAACTAAATACAGCATTAGTATTTTAATTCTCATAACTCACAAACTTCTACTTTCCAGCACAAAGAAATTGTACCAAAGTCTCCTGCATTTGTGCTGCAAAGTCAATGGATAAACACTGGCCATTCATAGGAGGAGTGTCAAAGTACACTAACTATTGTAAAACATTTGTAAATTATTTTATTGTAAAGGTGTCACAGAAGAGAAGGTTAAGGCATCAGGGAATGCCTTCATAAAATATCTTTTACCCTATTAGCATTGGTTGTTTTGATGGTCTTGTGTACATTGCAATGATTCTGGTTTTGTTTGCATATGGATTATTGCTTAAATTAAAGCAGTTAACAACTGACCTGACATACCCCCTTCTCTGCAATGCATATCTGTGCATAGACAGTTGCTGTGAGGATATGGTTGTTCAGCTCTGCCAGCATAGAGTTATGTGCCTCAAGGGCAAGAAGCAGCATTTTTTAAGAAAAGAAAAGGGTACTTTCCAACAAATATCTGTCACAAACCATAACATCTAGGTGGAGAGGACTAAAAAAAGATAAAAAAACGCATCAGAAATTGATTGGGCTCTAATCTCTGCTAATATAGCTGCTTCCCACCCATGGGATATACCAATACGTCCTTCCATTTTAGCGGTTATACCGGGGCCATGGCTTCAGCTGCAGTCATGATCCCAGTACCTTTTCTGTCACTCAGCAATGCTAAAAAATGTAAAAGCAATCTGAGCAGCTAAATATCCGCTGGATTGCTTTTACATGCAGCAGAAGTGGGCCCCCCTCCCACCGCCTTCTGCCATCTTCCCTGGCTCTCCCATTCCATCCTGGGACTGGGACTGAAGCTGGCTGTTCCACCAGTTTACCATAGAGATGACCTAAGAGAAGAACTTATCCAACCATCTCGATGGTCTAAGAAACCAGAAGCGACGAGGATTTTGGCACTTCCAGTTTTGATCTGATGTAAACAGGTCAATAGCGGCCTGTAAAAGCATCTGATCAAACCAATCTCAGTTTGATCAGATGTTTTTAAAGGCAGAAGAGAGATCTGGAGTCTAATAGACCCCAGATCTCTCAGTAAAGAGGACCTGTTATGGCCCATGCTGTCACTGATGTTGTTCATCCTTTGTGATAGCTACAAAGTTGATAACAAAATTAAAAAGACAATGTAAACAAGTTAAAATAAAACAAATAATAAAATATTAAAGAATTGAAGAGCCCCCTTGCTTACTTGTAGTGATGGGCCAAACATCCCCCTGTTTGGTTTGCAGTTGAACATTCAAACCTATTAAAGGTTTGACCGCAAACTTTTAACAGGGACAGTTCACTAAGCGGTATCTTACTGGATCTGAGTATGCGGTAAGATACCACACAGCTACTAAAATAACACATACGTCATATTGTTAACTCAAATGGTATTTTAGTGTGAAAACATTTTTTAATGTTTCAGCTGCCCCTTCTGACAGCTGAATGTAAAAAGAATTGCCATCAATTAAAAAAAGTAACAAAAAAACACTGTGGGCTCCCCCCATCCATACCAAGCCCTTCAGGTCTGGTATGGATTTTGAGGGGAACCCCCATAGCAAAATGAAAAAAAATGGCACGAGGGACTCCCCAAAATCCATACCAGATCCTTAGTCACGCATGCAGCCCAGCAATCAGGAAAGGGGGGACAAACGAGCGGCCCCCATCCTTCTGACAATACCAGACCACGTGCCTTCAACATGGGGGGGTGCTCTGAGGCAGGGAGGGCTCCCCCCAAAGCACCTTGACCCCTTGTTGATGCCACCACCAACCCAAAAAGAAAAACACTCTGCTCCCTATGCTGGCCCCCGCCGTATGACAGATGTGCTAGTCTGACAATTCTTAAATATCTAAGGGGTGGAGCTACCCAGTAATGGCAACCAGGTGACCCCACTTTGATGTCATCATGCACTGTGATTGGCCAAAGCCTTGCACCTGACCTGTGGTCAGGTGCATTGCCTTGCCAATCACAATGCACTGTTAGGCCGCTGTGCATTGGGGGCGTGGTGGGCCCGTCAAACACTCTTACCATTTGTATGTTCACCAAACACATGAAATGTTCACCATACACATGAACGGGCAATGTTAGAGTCAAATTTACGTTTAAACCCAACTCAAATTACTTTCAAAGGTGAACGTGCATGTAGGTTCCACATGTATATGTGAATGATGAAAGCACCACATATGTGAGGTATTGTTGCAAACATCAGAGTGAGAGCTATTTCGTAGCAAATAGAGCTCCCGTGTAGCTCTAAACTGGTAGCCTGTAAAGACTTCTAAAGTGTCACCTATGGAGGTTTTTAAGTATTGGAATTTGTCACCATTCTATGGGCATATGAAATTTTAAAGCAAGACATGTTAGGTATCCATTTTACTTGGTGTAACATCATTGCTTATTTTTGTATCAAACAGTTGGATATTATATTGTGTTTATGTGCATTAAAATGTATTAAACTGTATTTGTTCCCAAAAAGTTACTTTTGAAAAATTGCTGCTCAAATATTGTGTGACATAAAAAATTGCAACACCCATAATTTTATTCCTTAGAGCCTCTGCTTAGAAAACATAATCTTTAAAGGTTCTAAGTAATTTTCTAGCAAAAAAAACAGATTTTTTACATTTACGTAAGAAGGGTCAGAAGTGGCTTGGGAAGCAAGTGGATAGGATAAATATTCCATAACTATATCACACTTCCTCAGAAGCGGTCTTTCATGCACTGGAAAATTAATGATCACATTATGGAGATTGTGACCTCCCAACTTGAAAAACTGTTTATAAAAAACTGCAATAATCTACATGGTAAGTGAAGGTTGCTTCATGGATAGATATATCGCCCAGTTCAGGAAAAAAAGGGAAAAAAAGGAAAAATTACATAAACATGTTTATGCCATATTCTGTCATGTTCTACCAATGAAACTAGTAAAAAAAAACACTTAAGGCATGGTTATTAGACTGGGCTTTAGAAAAATTCTAATGCTTGGTCCAAACGGTTTATTTACAGAAATGTAATTATTACATAATTTCACCATATCATGATATGGTGAAATTATATAATTAAATACATTACTGTAAATACATTATTTAAATTGGGCACTATGTTATTTCTCTATATTTAATTAGCTAATATAACATACCCTTCAGTTTTACAACTATATTATACTTGAGATATTGTAGCATTTATTTATTAAAGATGATAAAATTACATCTATATCCTATCAATTACAGTATCTACTAAAGGTACAGGGGACCCGTAAAGTAAACGATTGGATAAAAATGGTAGCACGTATATATAGGTTGGAGGAACTATACCATAGTGGAGAAGACTAAATGGAAAAATGTATAAGAAACCTGGGAAAGGTGGTGTGAATCTAAAATTACAGAGATATGTTGAACTGATAGGATTTAAACACTTGCCCTCCAGAGGATTTACCCCCTCCCCCCTTCCTGACTAGGCCATTTTTTGTGTTACTGTGCTACATTACTTTAACTGACAATTGTGCTGTCATGCAATGCTGCACCCAAATTAAATTTACGTCCTTTTTTTCCCACAAATAAGCTTTGTTTGGTGGTATTTGATTTCCATTGTGTTTTTTATTTTTTGCACTATAAACAAATTTTGAAAAAAAGAAAACAATATTTTTTACTTTTTGCTATAACAAATATCCAGTAAAAAAATAAAAAAATTTAATCATCATACATTTAGGCCAAAATGTATTTTGCTACAAACCTTAGCTAAAGAAATCCCAAATACGTTTAAATTAATTGATTTACATGAAAGTTATAGCCACTATGGTGGTATATATAATGACATTTTTTTTATACTAGTAATAGCGGCGATCAGCGACTTATGGCGGGACTGCAGCAGGCATTCTGACACTGGGAGGGAACTGACTAACTGCCACTGTCCCCAGTGACACTAATACAGTGATCAGTGCTCCTGCACCTAGATCAAGCACCTAGGCATGCAGACTGCTTCTACAAACATTTGTGAAAGAATGAGTTACTCTAAGGAGCTCAGTGAATTCAAACATGGTACTGTGATAGGTGCAATAAGTCCATCCGTGAAATTTCCTTGTTACTAAATATTCCATGGTCAACTGTTAGTGGTATTATTACAAAGTAGAAGCAAATGGGAACAACAGCAGCTCAGCCACAATGTGGTAGGCCATGTAAAATGACAGAGCAGGGTCAGCACATGCTGAAGTGCACAGTGCACAGAAGAAGTTGCCAACTGTCTGCAGAGTCAATAGCAAAGATCTCCAAACTTCATGTGGCCTTCAGATTATCACAACAACAGTACTTAGAGAGCTTCATGGAATGGATTTCCATGGCTGAGCAGCTGCATCTAAGCCTTACATCACCAAGTGCAATGCAAAGCATAGGATGCAGTGGTAAAAAGCATGCCACCACTGGACTCTAGAGCAGTGGAGGCGTGTTCTCTGGAGTGATGAATCACGCTTCTGTGTCTGGCATTCCAATGCACGTGTCTGGGTTAGGTGGTTGCCAGGAGAAAGGTACATACATGACTGCATTGTGCCAAGTGAAAAGTGTGGTGGAGGTGTGGTGGATGTGGAGTTGTTTTTCAGGGGTTGGGCTTGGCCACTTAGTTCCAGTGAAAGGAACTCTTAAGGTGTCAGCATACCAAGATGTTTTGGACAATTTCATTCTCCCACCTTTTTGGGAACAGTTTGGGGATGGCCCCTTCCTGTTCCAACATGACTGAGCACCAGTGCACAAAGCAAGGTCCATAAAGACATGGATGAGCATGTTTCAGGTGGAGAAACTTGATTGGCCTGCACAGAGTCCTGATCTTAACCCAATAGAACACTTTTGGGATGAATTAGAGCAGAGACTGTGAACCAGGCCTTCTCATCCGACATTAGTTCCTGACCTCACAAATGTGCTTCTGGAAGAATGGTCAAACATTTCTATAGACACACTCCTAAACCTTGTGGACAACCTACCCAGAAGAGTTTTAGCTGTTATAGCTGCAAAGGGTGGGCCAACTCAACATTGAACCCTACGGACTAAGACTGGGATTCCATTAAAGTTCATGTGCATGTAAAAGCTTTTGGCAATATAGTGTATCACAATGTACATTTTATGAATGGCCTACAAAATGCAGAGTTATACTGCATAATGGAGAGAGTGAAATCTGCTCTCTGTTATATATGACCCCGAATTGTTTTAAAATGTAAAAAAGCAGCATGTTAAAAAACACATTTACACATTATGCCATTGAGATTAACCTGTTTTAAAAGAGATTGTATTGAACTAGTGATGTATGAAAGCTTTCCTAATAATTGAAAAAGGTATAGGAAATTAAATATTAAAAAGTCATTGCAAAAGGCGATGAACAGATGTACCATATTAAAACAAAAAGGACCCCAGAGATTTAAAAAAAATCTATAGATCAAATGAAAAATGTATATTTATTTAACCCCAAAAAATTATTGGCAGAACAGTTAAGAATAACAACTTATATAAACATTGGTTTATATTGAGATTATAAGGTTTTAGTTGAACCTAATCCAGAGACAAAAACTCTTTAAACCTTCCTAAAGTGCTCTACCTTAAACAACAGTATATGTAAAATTAAAAATAAAAAAAAATCATTAACTAACTTACCCATCACTCCTTGCAGCATAAAAATGTTCTTCTCCCTTTTAATTGTTTTTCTCTACATGGTGATCCTGCCAGTTCTTTAACTTCCTGCGCTAAAGTAAAAATGCTTCCTACCTTCTCCATTAGCAGGAACAGAGTTGTGCCCTGGGATGTACATACCTAAACACAACTAGCAAATATTGATTGGTGGATGCCAAACAGCTTCAGCAATGCCCACAGCCCCAATGATTGACAGCAGATCCTAAGGCACTACAGGCTGCAGAATGATTGCCATCTCATTGATGAGAAATGTCTACCCACATTTATGTTATGGTGTGAAACACAGAAGAAGCCTGGGGGGAGCCAGGCAGAAGTGCATGGTGCAAGCAAGTTAGAAGCAATGCGTTTTGCACCTAATAGGTGCAAAATACTACACTCCCTCGGCCTCAGAGATTCTGCTCTCTCCTGGCTCTCATCCTACCTGTCACAACGCTCTTTCAGCGTTACCTATAATGCTACCACCTCCCCCTCACTCCCCCTCTCTGTTGGGGTCCCTCAAGGCTCTGTCCTTGGGCCCCTTCTCTTCTCCATCTACACCTCCTCCCTTGGCCAACTCATACACTCTCACGGCTTCAACTACCACCTCTATGCCGACGACACACAAATCTATCTCTCAACCCCCCACCTCACCCCTTCGGTCTCTGCCCAAATCACACACCTACTGAGCGACATATCAGATTGGATGTCGCTCCACTTCCTTAAACTGAATCTCTCCAAAACCGAGCTCCTTGTCTTCCCCCCAGCCCGAACCCCACCCCCCATTGACTTCTACATCACATCCAACAACGCCAATATCAAACCCGCTCTGCAGGCCAGAGTACTTGGTGTCATTCTGGACTCCAACCTATCCTTCCAGCCCCAAGTCCAATCTTTAACAAACTCGTGCAGACTCCACCTCCGCAACATCGCCAAAATCCGCACGTTCCTAACCCCAGAAACCACTAAACAGCTCATCCACTCCCTCATCATATCACGACTCGACTACTGCAACTCCCTCCTCACTGGCCTGCCTCGCCGCTGGCTATCCCCGCTTCAGTCGATCCTGAATACGGCTGCCAGACTCATTCACCTTTCCAACCGCTCCATTTCCGCCACCCCCCTCTGCCAATCCCTCCACTGGCTTCCGATTGCGCAACGGATCAAATTTAAAATCCTAACACTGACGTACAAAGCTGTCCACCATACTGCCCCGAACTACATCACTGACCTAATATCCAAGTACCGCCCAACACGCACACTCCGCTCCTCACAAGACCTCCTTCTCTCTAGTTCCCTGGTCTCCTCCTCCCATGCCCGCCTCCAGGACTTCTCCAGGGTGTCACCCATCCTCTGGAACTCCCTGCCCCAACCCATCAGATTATCACCTACTCTCCTCTCCTTTAGGCGCACCCTGAAAACCCATCTCTTCAGGGAAGCCTACCTCACCCCCTGCTAACTTGCTGACCTCCTCCACTCTTCCTACCACTCCATCCCCCACAGCTATCTCCTCCTGTACCACTATCCCATCCCTTCTAGATTGTAAGCTCGAAAGAGCAGGGCCCTCGATCCCCTCATGTTTTGCATTGTATTGGTATTGTTCTGTCACATGTTCTGTCCCCCTTTGTAATGTACAGCGCTGAGTGAACTATTGGCGCTTTATAAATACTGTATAATAATAATAATAATAATAATAGGTATGTGTTAGATAAATGTTTTTGCTTTGTTTTTTTTTTGAGGGGGGGTTTGGGGGGGGGGGGATTGATATAAATTATACTTTGTTACTAAAGCATTCTCAAAGCAATGTAAAAAGTAGTTTTGTCACAGGAATTGAATTTGAAAATAGAAGGGTTCAGATGCAAAATCATTAAAACAATGTGTTATACTTATCTGAGTGGTTTAAGAAGATAAACAGACTCACATAGGGAGAGTTAAAGCCCTTTACATTCTGTCAATGGTTCTGACATATACACAAATAGGCTTTGCATTTTCCACTGTCATCTGTGATATTAGAGATGAAATGCGACATCTGATCACATTCAAGAGCATGAAGCAAGAAGTCAAGTGGAAGAAACACACATATGCATGGTCCATTGCCCACAGTAATAGAAGTGGTGGTGAATAAGAGGGTCACACAAGGCTTTCTATGCAGAATTTGAGCATTCTCCTAACACTGGAAGATTCTGTTTATAGAAAAATGACTATGCCTTTGTTTTTTTTTTTCAGAATGAAGTAAAGCATGCAATAAAATCAAATTACACGTATGCGTTTATGTGGTTTGTCTTTTATCTACTGGCATATTGTTGCATTCAGTTTTAAAACCTGCTCGTTGTCATTATACAGATGAATCTGAGGTTGCAGACAATAATTAAACGTTATAGATCAAATATAAATGTATCTATATAACTAAAAAAAGCTGGTACCCAACTTTTGATACTTTTCTAGTGAGTGGAAGGTCAGGTTACCATTAAAACTGAGCATGGCATCCAACCAATAGTGCAAACGACAGGTAAAATGTAATAAAGGCAGGGGTGTATTTACCACAAGGCAAACAAGGCATTTGCCTAGGGTGGCATTTTTCAGGGGGGGCAGCACTGCTCTTCAGAAGAAGGTACGGAAGAAGGGACACACGCGGCATGGGGACCTGGTGGGTTCCGAGAGAGGTTGCTGGTTTTATGACGGTGTATGCACAGCCCGACTCTCATTCCTGGTGATGTCCAGAGCTGTGAAGGTGAGTGTCTTTCTCTCTCTCGCCATGGGGGATGGTGGCTGGTGTATGGGGGGCAGTGGTAGTGGAAGGCTTTATTTGGTGGGAGATAGGGGTGTTGTTGGTCAATGTCAGGCTCTCTCTGTGGGAGAGTACCGATTTTTGTGTTGCCTAGGGCAGCACAAAACCTAAATACACCACTGAATAAAGGTAAAACAGTCGTGTGGCTGAGTCGTGTCCCATGCAGAGGAAACCCTAGGGGGACAATCAATACAGTCAACAGAGACCAGACTAAACCGAGTTCATAGAGAGGAGAGCTGGGCTACGACAAATGTATTACTCTGGATTGTATGCCTAGTATGTGTAATACTGGTAGAGGGAAGGCATCAAACATTAACAGATAGTTCATTTTCAGTCCTTGTGTGAATTCAAGGCTTGATGTCTCCCATTCCTGTGGGTCTAACTAAAGCATCCGTTGAGGCAGAGGTGTTGTCTGTGAGGATGGTCCTCTATCTTCAGGAGGGTCAAGCCAGTTAGGAATCGGTAATGGGTTTTTTTTCAGGATGTAAAAGAGGACATGTAGTTGGCCTGGAAAAGTCAGTGTGAACTGGGCCTCTTCCCTTTTCACCTGGACACTCAAGAGCTGTCCCCATTTGTAGTTGCCCCAGCTTGACAAATAACATATAACAAAGGTCTCAAAGTTCATTGCATATATAAAGTGCATATATAAAGACAGAAGAAATCTAGGTGTACAGTGGATCTGTAAAAGTCAATCATGCCAGACCACCAGGCTCTTCTTAAGATCTTTCTTTAATGGTGCAGTAATGTACTCAATAGAGTACTGTATATCTCGAAGACTAGCCAATCAAGTGTACATGATCCAGTGCCTCTTTGGGCTCCCTATCAAAAGAGATTCAAGAACAGCAATTACTGTAGCTATAAGTTGGGTCCTGTTGTAGTCTCTGGTAAAACTCTCAGCCTCATTTGGGTGGCTGTGGTTTTTACATACTCCACCTGGAGTTTAGATAAACAAGCTGTCCAGAACTCACTTTCTCGACTTTGGTTATTAGGGGCTGTGGTTTTGATTTGTATGAGCACAAGCGAAATCTGAGATTTTAGTGTTTAAATGAGTGCACATGATTTGAAATCCACTCAGAAAGCCATGGTGATAGAGGACATTTTTCTTAGCTTACACCCTTAGAGCGAGGGTGTGCAACAAAGCTTCAAAGCCCTTAGCTGAGATTGGGGCCTTTAGGTCTGGCAAGATAATAGGGGAGGTAGGTTCCCAGCCATTGAAATAGAGGGAGGGTTAGATGGGGTAGGTTGTCCCAGGACAGTGCCTTGTGTGTGTTCAGCTTTAGCTGTAGTCTTAGGAGCAAGTGCTGGCCTGGTAAAGTTTTATTAGTTATTACCAGGCGATCCCTCATTAGGAGCCTCTGGGGAAAGATTACATTGAGACATAAGCAGTGAGATGGGCTTAAGGACTGGTAAATGTCCTGTAATCGCTCACACGTGTGCTTCCTCACTTTTCTATGTTCAGCCACACCACTTGTTAGGTTTTTCCACAACCTTTTGAATGGTCAGCTATAAGGTGATTTAGGGGATTTCAGTGGGTTGTTAAATGTAAAATCCAGCTCAAGATTGTGAAGCCCTCTAGTCCTTTCTCATTAAATTTAAATACTGTTCTCAATTCCAAGTGACTTCTGGCCACATTATCAGTCCTTCTTCTTTGGCACTGGAGGTCTTGAGTACTCATAGTAATATATATATATTTTTTTGCAGCATTCTCCTTTGAGCCCAGGCTGCATGATGTTGCATTCGCAGAGAATATGGCAGTCTGGGGTAAATGATGATGGATACCATTCAACCCTGAAGGGACTTCAAGCAGAGAAGGATACAGAAGGCAGCACTGGGGTTTATTATAAGGGTATATATACTTTAGGGGTTTATTTTAAGGCTTGATTGAGTTAGGGTTAGTAGAAGATTAAAGATTAAGTCTTTTGGTTAGTGAAATTACAGTAAGTGTTAAGAGACACATTTTAGGGTTACGTTAAGTTTTGGGAGAGTTATATGTTAAGGGTAATTTTGGAGGATAAGTAAAGTTTTAACACTTACCATGCACATATCAATAAGATTGTTATTAATAATGCCCAGTATTGGCAATGATCATATATTCCATTTGATCAAAAAGCTTTTAAAGTGTTACTAAACCCAGAATGCTAAATTATTTTAGTAAATATAACCTGCTAAATACCTTTTCTTATCAGTAGTTAGAGCAGTCGTATGATTTCAGCAGTGCATTGGTTAAAGCTTGTAGGAGGAGTTTTCTTTCTGCTCCATGAGGATGCAAACCCCTTGACCTCTGTCTGGACAGTGCTAATTGGCCCTATGCTGATCACATGCACTCTCCCAAGCAAAAAAACTCTCTCTAGGAATACACGCAAACCTGCGCATGTGTAGAAGGGCTACGGGTTCAGTTTGTCTTATCAGCATGGACATTTGAACAAGAAGAGGGGCAGAGAAGTCAGGATCAAACAGCCTTTTTACACAATACAGAGGATTAACCCCTAAGGTTCCACAGTGAGCCTTACTGCATATACAGACTGATATGCAGGTTAAATTTAGGGGTCAGGAGATGTAGGGAACAGGGGCGGACTGACCATTAGGGTACTCGGGCACTGCCTGAGGGCCTATGGTCATTAGGGGGCCCCACAAGATTATTATTATTATTATACGGGATTTATATAGCGCTGACAGTTTGCTCAGTGCTTTACATTATGGTGGGAGACAGTACATGAGACAGTACAGTAACAATATGATTCGATACACAAGGGGTTCGAGGGCCCTGCTCCTTGGAGCTTACAATCTAGGAGGGAAGAGATAGTGGTACAGGAGGAAATAGCTGTGGGGATGGAGTGGTAGGAAGAGTGGAGGAGTTCAGTAATTAGCTGAGGGAGATGCCCCTAGTACTTTTCATAGGCTTTTTTTGGGTGTTGTCAGTCCGCCCCTGGTAGGGAAATACTTTTTTTGCCTGTTTTTACTTGAAATTCCCTGTGCAGAGATCTATCTGGGGCCAGGGAATGTCTCTTATGTTCCAGAAGTGAACTGGTAATCAATTTGTTGGACCATTTTAACAGTTTAACTTCTTAGTTAGCATATCAGATTCCCTGATCAAGAAACTTAATGCTTTCCAAACAACCCCAACCTGAACTAGTTGGATTTACTGCTAAATGTAATATAGACAAACAATTTTCATAGCCATACGATAAAGATAAATTGTCAAATTCATTAGACAATCTGAGGTACTTTGTAACTAACAACTGTGGGAACTCGCTTCAAGTGGTAGAGATTCTTCAAAGCACACGGCAACTCGCTTATTTTTTAAGGGCCTGTTTGCCCACTTTTATTTAAATGTCAGTTCAATAACATAAAGGTTTCCCACGCAGGGGTATCCACCATCACACGAATTCAAATGAACAGTATTCAGCCTCCTGGCTTGTACGCAGTTTTAAGTCTGCCTCCTGCAGACTCTTCCCAAAGTATGGCACTAGCACACAGCTAGTCCGGATTCCACCTCTCCTAGGTGTAGCCCACCTGACTCCACGGCAGAGACCTCCCGTCTGCCTGGGTGGAGTCCTCCTAACTGCCGGGGTGGAGCCCTCCTGACTCCTGTCTGCCGGGGTGGAGCCCTCCTAACTGCCGGGGTGGAGCCCAGAATCATGGCCTGGCTTCCCCTAAAAGGCCTGCACACACCTGTGCAATCAGCACGCTGGCTGCTCCCAAAATATGGGCCCAGGATTGGAGATTTCATCCCTCCCAAATCTCTAAGAAATCTCCAGGCTACAGGTCCCAAAACAGGCTTTACCAACCAAAGAGGAAACTGATAAACCAGTTTTCTCTGCATTAGGAGATCTGCCTGGAGCCCCTCAACCTGTAAGGTTGAGAATCCTGGGCCTCCATCGTGCTTTCCACGGTGGCAGGATACCGCACTGCCACATATCCCCCCCCTTTGTTTTGATCCCGTAGGGGGCAGAACACACAAGCCCAAACTCTTTACTTTGGCACCTCTGTGCCAGCTTTCACCTATATGAGCCCCTTCCTGACTGACATCACTTTCAAAGGGAAACTTTCCTTCCTGTCTTACGAGGCAACTTTCCCTGTGTTCTCCTACTACACGGACTAGGGCTCTAAAAAGACACTGAGCCTTTTTACGGGTTCGCTTCCAAAAGCGTTGCCTTTCTATTTTCCTTGGGGCCACCCAAGTCACCTTCCCATTAAGGAATTTCCAAAACTTGGGACCTTTCTGAGGATGAGGTTGACGCCTGAGTTTTAGGTGTCGGATAACATTAAAGCTACGCTGCACTCTCAACTGCCGGTTTCCCTTTACCTTTGAAGGGGTCACGCTTTTAAACACAAAAAGTGTGGGCTCTTTTATTGGGGTTCCCTTAGTCCCTCTCTGCATTCTATGTACATGCATCCTCTTACTGACAAAACCTAGCTCGGTTGGTTTCCCCCCGTACACTGCATGCTTCCTTTTGTCTCTGACATTCTCAGATGACCGCAATGTCCTACTCTCCTTCTGAAGGACAGACCGATTGTCTTGCTCTTCAGATGTTTTTATGTCAGGGGACCTCTTTAAATTATCCACTTCCTTAAAGTTTTCCCTCTGGGCAGATAAGCTATTTAAAGTTTCTCTACCCAGAGTACCCTCCTGAACCTGTAGGGGGCCTAATTCAGCTGCAGCTTTTAGTTCAGCTGTGTCTAGCACATCATTACCCACCACATCACATGTTTCAGGGTTATCCGCATGCATGTCCTCATGACCTTCAGGTGCATCATTAGGCTTATGGTCACCCACAGAAACTAACTGATCTACATTTACCAGTGCCTCGCACTTTTCCAAATCATCATATTTACCATTTACCAATGCATCGCACTTTTCCTCATGGTCAGAAACATCCACACCTTTGTCAGAACTCATTTCAATGTTTGGCAGGGCAGTGTCTGGAAACCAAGTGCACAGCGGGGAGTGGTTGTCTCCCATGGCAACATCGCTATCCACCAGCTCCACTGGCACATGAACCTCTTCCAGCAACTGTCCTGACACCTGACCATCATAACATAATTCTACATTTGGTTTACTGACCCCAATCACTTGACGTGTGCCATCTGACACTTCCACCAACACGGGCTCATTTGGGATCACGCTATTCATTCCCACACCACTGGATCCTTTGTGGTTTGTGGGCACGATCTCTGCTATGTGCTCAATCTCACTTGGCCCGTCCATATCGGGAGGGAGATCATCTGCAGCAACAGCAAGTGTGCCCTTGTCTATAAGCCGCTCTGCAGTCCCTCCATTTAGCACAGCAGAAGTCGTGTCCACTCCACTGTTGGAAACAGAGGTCCCTTTCAACAAAGCCAACAGGTTTTCAGCCCATCTGTCCCAGTCTACTTTCTCTGCGCTCCAATCAGAGGTACTACGCAGTACCGCACCAACTGCCGGAGGAGACACAGGACAGAGTGGCTCAGCAGACACATCACATATATCACTTTTGTTCAACCAAAACTGTGGCACTAAATTTTTAACCTCAACAGGTTGCAATACCACACCTTCACCACCGTACTCTGATGGCGCTTCATTCACCTCAGGAACACTTCCATACATATTGTCAGTACTGACAGACTCAGTTAACCCATTATCACCATGAGCATTTTCAAAAATTTCAGTTTTAGCATTTAAATCATCATTTGTGTCAAGTACTCTCTTGTCCAGAGCAGCAACATAGTTGTCCCAGGCAACCTCTGGCTCCAACACACAGAGCTCCCAGGAAGTTTCCATGGACACCTTTGCAGCCTTGGATACTGTTGCCAAGGGCAACAACATATCTTCAATCATATTCACATCAACACTGTTATCCTTAGTGAGCTGTGCTAGCCCATCACCAACCGTAACCTTACATTTACCAACAGTAACACTTTTGTTGGCATGACCATCAGCATTCTCATTACCTATAGACATGACTGCAGCTCCATAGCTGACCTGGGAAATCCTCTGCTCCGTCACTGCGGGCTCCTGGGAGGTTTCCCTGGTCATCTCTGCAGCACCTATCACTAGGGAACATGGTGCCATGGCAGTTTTGGTCACCCCTAGGTTACCATCCCCAGCCTTCTGCTGGATTATAGCAGGCACCTGCAGAGTCCCCATGTCCTTTTCCATATTTAGTCCTGCTAATCGTTGGGCTGTTCCCTGTGCCTCCCCACTACTCAGGGTAGCACACAGCAGCCAGTCCATGTCCATCTGTATTGTGGAACTCCCTGAAGGACACACCCTCACTTCCTTGGACTCAGTCCCACAAACTGAAACAGTCTTACCATTTCCTGAAGCAGGTGTCATAGCCTTCACTTGAGTGCGTTGTCTCTCCTCTGTGGTGTCTCCACAGACTGACTTCCCCATGTGGTCACGGGGCAACACTGCAGCCATTCCGGACCAACTTACACCCCCTGCAGGTAACACCAGATCCCTGTTGCTAGGGGTAGCTGCCAACATTTTTAAAAATGAATCTGGGCTTGCAGATGAAGCCTTTTGCTCAGTAGCACCCTCATCAGTGGTATTCCATAATCTGGGGCAGGTAAAGATACCATGCCCAAACTGACCACATTCCAGGCAGGGTATGGTTCCACCGATAAGCTTCTTTGGATAAGGAACCACATCTCCCTTGTAACCCCTTCTCCTGGTTGGCAGGCTTTCTCCTGTTGCTATGGGAGATGGCACTCTCCCCGCTGAACTTTGTGGATTCCTCCAGATGCGCTGAACTCTCATCTCTGCGTTGCCACAATCCTCTGCAGACGACTCTTCTCTCACAGGGTCAGCAGGCCTGAAGTCACATGTGTTGCTATGGGCAACCACAATCTTCTGAAACTTTTGGGGAGCCGGCTGCTCCTTCCTGGAACTCCAAGCAGGCTTCCCAATTGCATACCCAGACCTTTGTCTGGTTGTGTCACCTTGCACTGGAAGCTGGGATAATGGGCACTTGGAGACAGTGTGCCACCATTCACTGCACCGCAAACAGCGCTCTTGCGGCAGTATCTTGGCCAAACTTCCAACTCTGCAGCCTTTTTCCAGCTTAGGACTCTGCACATTCATAGCTGGTCTCCTTTCACCAGTGTTGCCAGCGGCAACAACATGCACTTCCCACTTTGGCAAACACAGTTCATCCATGTATGGGGCTCGTTCTGGGGATAACAACCCCTCCAGCCACAGGGCTCCGTCTCTCATTTCTGCAAATCTTGCTTCTTTTCTTTGCTTTGACCGCCCCATCTTCACAGTCACTTCACAACACTTTTGCACAGTCCAGCATCAAGAAATGAAGCACTGTCTCTTTAAGGCAGGTTCTCCTCACCTGCACACACACCAATTGTGCTGTCCATTGCACAGAAACACAGTTCATATAACTGATGAACTTACTTTTGCAGGGATCTCCAATTATGCCCACTGCATCCTCCACCATATGTGGTAACTCGCTTCAAGTGGTAGAGATTCTTCAAAGCACACGGCAACTCGCTTATTTTTTAAGGGCCTGTTTGCCCACTTTTATTTAAATGTCAGTTCAATAACATAAAGGTTTCCCACGCAGGGGTATCCACCATCACACGAATTCAAATGAACAGTATTCAGCCTCCTGGCTTGTACGCAGTTTTAAGTCTGCCTCCTGCAGACTCTTCCCAAAGTATGGCACTAGCACACAGCTAGTCCGGATTCCACCTCTCCTAGGTGTAGCCCACCTGACTCCACGGCAGAGACCTCCCGTCTGCCTGGGTGGAGTCCTCCTAACTGCCGGGGTGGAGCCCTCCTGACTCCTGTCTGCCGGGGTGGAGCCCTCCTAACTGCTGGGGTGGAGCCCAGAATCATGGCCTGGCTTCCCCTAAAAGGCCTGCACACACCTGTGCAATCAGCACGCTGGCTGCTCCCAAAATATGGGCCCAGGATTGGAGATTTCATCCCTCCCAAATCTCTAAGAAATCTCCAGGCTACAGGTCCCAAAACAGGCTTTACCAACCAAAGAGGAAACTGATAAACCAGTTTTCTCTGCATTAGGAGATCTGCCTGGAGCCCCTCAACCTGTAAGGTTGAGAATCCTGGGCCTCCATCGTGCTTTCCACGGTGGCAGGATACCGCACTGCCACACAACCAATAAGTGTTTTATACATTACTAGGATAGTGCATGTCAGAAGTTACAGAAAAACTGACCATTTTGCTCTGAAAGTTATGAGATAAGAACACCAAACCATATTATGTGATTAACTTAATTAATAGGGGTGACAACATCAGTGGGATGTCTCTTGGTGTATGGGCTTCATGAGGTGAAGGATCCAGCTGCCACACCGAATCAGTAACTTGGTAAGCGGTCCTTTGGACCACTTTTTTTCAGATCACTAATTACTCAGGCAAGTAATATATTTTCTTAGTTGCAAAAACAATGGGTTAAATGACCAGTAGAGAAGATTTTCTACTTTTCACATAACTATAGACATGACATGACTCTGATATACACCAAACAAATGACTCCTTTACTGAATGCACCTTTACATATTTGAAGTCGATAAGTATTTAATTCAGATATCCACAAGAGAAAAGTATGTTTGTATCACAAGGCTGAGCACAATAACAAATTCTTAGGCAGATGCCTAATATATATGTAATGGGGTTGAGGAAAATAGGTTGTTTACTTTGCAGGGAATTTTCCCTTAGCTTAGTGAATGATGTGAAGCTATGCTGACTATATTCCAATCATGTGCAGGCAACAATGCTATTTTTTTTTTATTTTCCCTGCACGTAATTGAGTATTCTTTGCAAAGTGATAACATTCACTAACCTAATAGAAAATTCCCTTGCAAAGTGAACAGTCTATTTGCCTTTTCTAAATCTGTTTAATGCCTGCTAGGCATATTCACATTTTGTATGTCCTGATAAAAATACATAAAGAAAGAAATGATATAAACAATGTACAAAATCATGACACATTGCCTTTGTAAAACATCTTAAAATACTAAAAGAACAACAACAGCACTTTGTGCATTTGAAATTTACAAAGAAAAAACATGTTTTTAATGAAGTTCAGCTCTGTCAGTACAGTTATAAATTAAGTGTTGATGCTCTGTTATCTCACCTTTCTGCCTGCTCAAGTGTGCTAAGAAATAAGTTGAGATAATTCTCATGTTGTTATTACAGATTATTAAATATCTGAATATAACAGATGGCAATGCACCACAATTTGCTGAAATCAAAGATTTCAGGAATTACTAAAAATTATTTCTGTGGACTCAATAAATCAAATGAAATGCAACAATACTGTGAATAGAAGGAATATAACACATTTTTAAAGTGTAAATTTTACTACAAAAAAATATATTTTGCTGAACATAAGTAAAACATGTATTTTTCCATACCAAGTGCCCCCTAATCTTAACTTTGCCCTTAAAAACAAATTCATGATATATATTATAAAATTAAATCTCAGCAGCTACAAATACAGAAGCTGGTTACTTTTAAAATCAGGTACTTACCAAACCATCACTGTCTTCCCACAGTCAGTTTTTCTCACTGCTGCTCTATCTCTGACACCACCATCTTGGATTTGTGATCTGGCTTTGACAACCTTAGGAACCACAAGGAGTTCCCCACTGATCAAGTGCAAGATCATGCAGTTCATGGAGACTGGTCCTGCAGCCTCCTGGGACAAGTGATGCGTCCCAGGAGGCTGCAGGTGTGTTGGCTGGGATGAGGTGTTGTCATATTCTCCTAGGTAAGGATCTAAAAAGTGGGAGTGGACACCAACAAAAAAAGGTGCTCATTTCACTTCTCCCCCCAAAAACCTGTTACTCAGTTTCAAGTTGGAGTAAGGGAGAGGACGAAAGGTACTTCACTTGATTAAAGTTATGCTTGAAATTGACTCTCAGTTCTCTTTGACATTTCAATAAATAAAAAAAAAAGACAAAATGTAAACAGCAAATTGCACGGCCCCCTCACTGCTAAAATACAACAGCCACTGAGGGGCACAGTAAAAGTCTGCAGGTTGGTATGGACAAATGCCATCACTGACTCTTCCCTTCTATCAAACTCTAAAATTTAACTGAACCCCTAAAATAGATCATTAACTCATAACCTCTATCTAATTATTATTATTATGAGAGGTACTTATATATTACAGGTACTAATACTTAACACTTAGGGATTGTTCAAAATATATGCAGTGACCTGTGTTTTCTGCTCAAGAACAACTCAGATCACCACTATTGCACATAGGGGTTGATTTACTAACGGCAAATAGGCTGTGCACTGTGAGTGCACTCCAAGTGCACTTGGAAGCGCAGTGCAAGCGCACTGAAAGTGCAATTGCTCTAGATCTGACGGGAACTTGCAATGAAAATAATAAAAACAGCATTTTTGCTTGCACATGATTGAATGAAAAATCAGCAGAGCTTTGTCTCATTTCAGAGTTTCCCCTTGGATCAAAAGCAACTGCATTTGCAGTGTACTTGAAGTGTACAACCCCAAAGAGTAAAACAGTTGTTTTCAATTTTCCCCATTCACACCACAATCCATTGGTGATGTCCTGTGATGAAAACTACAAACATACTGCATATTTACGCAGCGCTGTTCACCTCACCACATATTGGGGTTGGTTTATTAAAGGCAAATAGTCTCTGAACTGCAAGTGCACTGCAAGTGCAGTTGCTTTACATCCAAGGTGACGCTCTGCTGATTTATTTCATTCTTTCATCCAATCATGTGCAAGAAAAAGTGCTGTTTTATTATTTTCCTTGCATGCTCCCCTCTGATCTAGAGCAATTGCACTTTCAATGCAGAGCACAGACTATTTGCCTTCAGTAACCCAACACCATTGTTGCCAATGCACCACAGCACATACAGTTTAATGATGTGTCATTTTGTGTCACTTCAGTAAGGATTAAAAAGGTAAACAACGTGATTCACTGAAAGTAATTTTTTTATTCTATTTTATCATATTCAAGTATGTATGACTTTTTGTAGAGGTATCTATGTTAATGCTCCATGGTATCATTGTATGTAGGAACATAGCCATGCTCTCTTGCTCACACATGTACTAGGGACTATAGATTATGGACTATGGAATTTGTAGTGTGCATGGAGCACGGCACATGACCACAGCTCATGTGCACTGCTCATTCCAATTGAGGGGCCAAAGGAGAGGTTCAGGACCTTACAGAAGATGAACTCAGAGAAACACAGTAAAAAAATGTCATGCCATATAGATTACAAAGCCATTACGTTGTGGATGTATCTGGATTATTTTTGGAGAATGGTGAATTAATTTAGTGTCACTTTAATCCTTTTATCACATATCTCAGTCTTAATTATTGCTAAGAGAAAGCGAGCTGCAAAGCAAACTTAACTCACTGTGAAGCATTCAGCTAACCCATATTTTTTGTGAATCCTTTGTCATTTATTGTGTGTATGTCAAAATATATTTAGACAAACTGTATACTATTATTAAAAAAAAACAATAAAAGATTTGACCCCAGAACATTTTAATTTCAATTTAATACTTATGCTGACCCATACTACATAAAGAAAATGAAGTAAGTTAATGCAAAACAAAAATAAAAATATTTATTAGCTCACCCAGTACAACAGTTTATTTTCCCCAAATTTAATTTTTTAAACCTGTCTCAAAGTTGTCTAAATATTGTGCTTACAGTTTATGCAAACAAGCTTCTCCTCATAGCACAATGTTCCATCAATACAAAAATATACTCTCCTTAACTAAATGGTACATGATTTCTAAGGAAAAGTGCATGAATGAAGCCTATCTTTATTGCTGTAAAAATAGACATTTTGCAGTAAATTTGAGTTGCAAGAACAATGACAAGTTAGCATTTAAGAGAAAAAAATTAACTAAGATGACTGCAGAATAAAATTATATAAATGAAGATCTGCTACCACAATAAATCCCCAACTGTCCCATGCATCATATTTAGATAAACTACAAAAGTAGAATTCGGTGTGAAGCTACACCTCAAAAAATGTATATATATATATATATATATATACACTGTATTTACACATATTGATGATTTAGGTCTTAAAGTGGTTTAAATGAATCTTTTCTTTAATAAATGTTGAGGTGATTAGTGGTCACCTCAACATTTATTAAAGAAAAGATTTATTTAAACCACTTTAAGACCTAAATCATCAATATGTGGTGCAATCTATCTTTTTGTTATACTAACCCTAAGGCCTCAATACTTTGGGTGCCACTGATCCAGAACAAGTATACATAAACTCAGAAATCCTCATTAGCATGCTTGTCCTGAGTTAGTGGCTGTTGTGCCCTCCTGTAACCCAATGTATCATTAATTCCAATTTACTTCACATAGCTTTGAGTAAAGTAATTATGTAACATACAGTAGGTGAGAAATATTTGTTTTGTTTTTTGTTTTTTAGAAAATTAACATCCTCTAATCCAGAAAGGCAATGTTTAAAGAATTCAGTTTATCTGCAAAACAGATATATGAGTTTGAGTGTCCACGTTGAGTATGAGTTGGTATAAGATGAGGTTCTTCTCAGCAGGTAGCACAGATGTTATTGTATCCTGTGCTAGGCTAAAACCAGACATCTTGGTGCTAACATTTTGATGTTGAGGTCGAAGCCCCATATAACATCCCTATGTCAGACTTTTCAGAGTTTACTCAAATGATGGACACAGAGGAACTCATTGCATCAGTTCTCATTATAAGATGACTAGAAGGTGTTTAGAACTGCTGAGACTGGTAGTTCAGTATGGACTGTGTGCTACTTTCTGCACACTGGGACTGCTGGGATTTTTAGTTCCATATTGTCTGTGCTGCTTTCCAGACACTGGAACTCCCCTTTTCCCCCATTTTGTATATCCTTTTCTGTAAGAGCCACTTTCTGCAAGAACCTGTGGGGGCCCAAGACACACATGTGCCCAGAGTCCTTCACTGATTTTTCTGCCTGTCCTCTCTGCTGTGTGCCCAGAGTCCTCCACAGAGTGCTCTGCTTGGACCCTAAGATGGCAAACCCAACACACCCACTACCTAGGACAGTCATATTTCCTTGCTGTGCCATATCACTATTCTGTGGATTTTTTCTCCCTGCTGTGCAATATTGCTACCATGAGGATTATGTCTCCTTGCTGTGCCATATTGCTTGCCTGCAAACTATTTTTCCTTGCTGTTCCATATTGCTACCCTGAGGATTAAGTCTCCTTGCTGTGCCATATTGCTTGTCTGCAAACTATTTTTCCTTGCTGTGCCATATTGCTACTCTGTGGGCTATTCTCTCTTGCTGTGCATTATTGCCACCCTGAAGGCTATCTCTCCTTGCTGTGTCCTATTACCACCTGCTCTTGTATACCCAAATTCCCCAATAAACACATGCCCTTTGGGTTCTGTGTGATTTGCCTCCGTGTGCTCTTTCTCTGAGCTCCTAGTTTGTCACAAATTCCATAAATGTAATCCTGGTTTTGGTTAACTTCATAGTCTTTAAGGCATATTCACTTAGGTATGCGGCTTTATGGATTTTTTTTACACTTTATATCCTATTTTTTTAAATTATTAACCTATTAACTAATCTAAACTAACTATTGTCTTTAGCATTTCCTTGTAGAAGAAGTAAAGAATGTTCATTTCTAATTGGATGCTGCTTGATGATTGATGTGTTTCATTTCCATTAACACTGTATGAAGAAATAGTGTTATTTTATTACTTATTGGAAGCAATTCATGTGCACCACAGGACTAGTCACTATAATTGATTCCAAAATTGTAACTCATTTTTATAAATTTTAATGTCCTTACCTGAATTTGAATTTAAATGTTATTTTTGATAGTTCTGATTTCTAAAAGAAAGGAACTCAATTCTGCTCTGAAGCATGTTTCTTGTTACCTAAGCACCCTTAGCTTGATTGTTGGTGCTACCATCCTATTGTCCCTGGTAGAATTGTAAAAGGAAATGGCTCAGGCTATTTATGGCCCTATCATCTGATCAGGCAGGACTGCCAAGAACATCTCAACCCATTCTTCACAAATTTGCATCATTTGCTGCTCTATAATAAACACTTTTTGGAGCCTGATTCAGCTTTCGATGACTTCAATTAGACATCCAGTCCAAAAATTCTGAATTTTGGAATAATTATTCAAACTTTTTTAGAAGTGTGTTCATCTCTACTAGACATCAGTATTAAAAACTGAAATAATAGTTTTCACGCAGTTGGTAATTGGATACTTGCTATTAACCAGCAGTTCTATGGAAAATGCTAAGCAAATGGCTGTTTCATCTTTATATCCAATTAGGTATAAAAGCACTCTAACAGGCTTCTTAAACAGAGCAGTGTAAGACGCAAACAGCTAAGTGCAAAATGTAGATACAATCAACTGAAATCTATAATATACTGGACTGAATTCAATAAAATGTCTAAATACTTTTATACCAATGTTATACTATCCAGAAAATACATGGATAAGACATCTCTACCTACCATCTAAGAGCATCCGTAGCAAGACATGTGTGCCTTAATCATAAAAGAGACAACATGTCACTGAAGTGCTGGGTGTTGGAGGTTGTAAAACCTAACCCCAGAGGAGGTAATTGTGATAACATTATTCTCAAAAGGGAAACTAAATGGATTTGGCAACTGGGGGCAACTAGTCCCCCAAGACTCAATGATAGTCTGTCCTTTGTGCATTTTTAGGTTAATTCGTGTTTATGGCTGCCTGGCCATTTCAGGTTTATCCTCTCCTGAGTGCCTTAAGTTAGTGTTTATTTAATTTACATTGCATTATCGACACATTAAATTGTTGCAAATTTTTATATCAATTTTGCATTGATTTATCAGTTAACTTTTACCTATATATTGCATTTTTCATTATTAGATGAGTCTATCATTTTCACAGAGGATTTGCTGTTGAAATTTGGGGTCATTGTGTTACCTTACTATTTTGTATGTATACAATGGTGTCATGGCCACCAGTGAGTCCATTGCACATGTGTGGTGACATTATTGTGCCGTGTGCACCATGATGTCATGACTAGAGATGAGCGAAGTATTCAAAAATTCGATTCGGCTGATTCGGCGAATTCGCGGAATAAATTTGATTCGAGTCGAATATATTCGCTGCAAATTTAACTTATAAAAAGGGTGCTTCTAGGCTTCAGAGAGCCTTTATATTAGTGCAGAACACTGTACCTTTAATTTAAATGCCCTTGGAGTCTGCTGGGGAAGAGAAATAATACTGTCAGTCAGTATGACATGCAGATGAGTGCCGTCGATCTTAGAATCACCGCACACTTCACTCATTTGGGCAGTCACGGGGCCAAAACCAGAGTGTGGAGCCACAGTGTGGCGGTGGAGGCAGCAGCAATGGGAGGCCATACAGCACCCTATGACAAAATGGAACCCACCAGCAGTGTGAGGAGACCTGAAAGTGGCACATGGCAGAGTGTGGCGATGGAGACAGCAGCAATGGGAGGCCGTACAGGGACCCATGAGACACTCTGGACCTGGCAGCAGCATAAGGAGGCGGTACGGGGGCCCATGGCAGATTACGGGCCTGGCAGCAGCAATGGGAGGCCCGTAATCTGCCAGCACCCTATGACAAAATGGAACCCACCAGCAGTGTGAGGAGACCTGAAAGTGGCACATGGCAGAGTGTGGCGATGGAGACAGCAGCAATGGGAGGCCGTACAGGGACCCATAACACACTCTGGACCTGGCAGCAGCATGAGGAGGCGGTACGGGGGCCCATGGCAGATTACGGGCCTGGCAGCAGCAATGGGAGGCCCGTAATCTGCCAGCACCCTATGACAAAATGGAACCCACCAGCAGTGTGAGGAGACCTGAAAGTGGCACATGGCAGAGTGTGGCGATGGAGACAGCAGCAATGGGAGGCCGTACAGGGACCCATGAGACACTCTGGACCTGGCAGCAGCATGAGGAGGCGGTACAGGGGCCCATGACAGATTACGGGCCTGGCAGCAGCATGAGGAGTTGGTACGGGGGCCCATGGCAGATTACGGGCCTGGCAGCAGCAATGGGAGGCCCGTAATCTGCCAGCACCCTATGACAAAATGGAACCCACCAGCAGTGTGAGGAGACCTGAAAGTGGCACATGGCAGAGTGTGGCGATGGAGACAGCAGCAATGGGAGGCCGTACAGGGACCCATGACACACTCTGGACCTGGCAGCAGCATGAGGAGGCGGTACGGGGGCCCATGGCAGATTACAGGCCTGGCAGCAGCAATGGGAGGCCCGTAATCTGCCAGCACCCTATGACAAAATGGAACCCACCAGCAGTGTGAGGAGACCTGAAAGTGGCACATGGCAGAGTGTGGCGATGGAGACAGCAGCAATGGGAGGCCGTACAGGGACCCATGAGACACTCTGGACCTGGCAGCAGCATGAGGAGGCGGTACGGGGGCCCATGGCAGATTACGGGCCTGGCAGCAGCAATGGGAGGCCCGTAATCTGCCAGCACCCTATGACAAAATGGAACCCACCAGCAGTGTGAGGAGACCTGAAAGTGGCACATGGCAGAGTGTGGCGATGGAGACAGCAGCAATGGGAGGCCGTACAGGGACACATGAGACACTCTGGACCTGGCAGCAGCAAGAGGAGGCGGTACAGGGGCCCATGGCAAAGTGGCGAAGCGTAAGCAGCTTAAATTGAAGGCCATACAGAGGCCTATGTTAAAAATAATATGTTTGGGGCATGATTCATGGCGGATTTAGTCAGTTGTGTCAGGAACTGGTGGTTTGAAATCCAGACTAATCCACGCCTGATTCATTTTCACAAACGTGAGTCTCTCCTCACTTTGGGTGGACAGTCGTGTCCTCCGCGGAGTTACAATACCTCCTGCCGCACTAAACACGCGCTCCGATGCCACGCTACTGGCCGGGCATGACAGCCTTTCAAGGGCAAATTCAGCTAGTTGGGGCCAAAGGTCAAGTTTCGTTGCCCAGTAGTCAAGGGGATTGTCTACCTCGGTTGGCAGGGTGCTGTCCAAGTAGGCCCAAGCCTGTTGTTTGAGGTCCTGCTCCAGGTCCACCTGATGCTGCTGCTGCTGCGGCTGGTTAATAGTTTCCTCACTGCGCTGGTGAAGAAAGCTACTCATCATCGACTGCAGACTGAGGCAGCTGCTGCTGGTGGAGCTGCCACTGCTCCTACCACCCCACCCCTCCCCTGCTGCCATGGCAGCGGAACGCGAGCGCACAGGGCCCACAGTGTCTGAGGATGGACGTTGGCGCACAAAGGCAGAGACCAACTGACTACATAGGTGGTTTTTATAGTACGTTATTTTGGCCTCCCTCTCAGCAGGTGTGAAAAAGGCCACCATTTTTGAACGGTAGCGAGGGTCCAACAAGGTGGACAGCCAAAAGTCATCCCTCTGTCTGATGGTTATTATTCGGCTGTCGCTACGCAAGCAACCGAGCATGCTATGGGCCATTTGTGCCAAGGAATGCGAGGGACTCCCTGCCTCCATCTCCACAGCATACTGCCACGGTGCGTCTGGGTCCTCTGTCTCCTCCTCCTCCTCTACCAGATGCTCCTGCTCCTCCACTCCTGTCCGCTGAGTGGAAAAACCACCCATTTCACTCAATAATTCCTGAGCACCAATGTCCTCCTCTACCTCCTCCTCTTCTTCCTGTCCTGCCCCCACAGGGGTCATGTGGCGTTGAGATCTGTGCGCCACGTCTACCGCACCCTGACCAGCCATTGTTAACAGAATTTGTTCCAGGACGTGCAACAGAGGAATGACGTCGTTCATCCCATAGTCCTGCCGACTCACGAATAGCGTGGCCTCCTCAAAGGGCCTGAGCAAGCGGCAGGTGTCACGCATGAGCTGCCAATGGCTGACATCTAAGTTACACAGGGGAGTACCTTTATCCGCGTGTAACATCAGGAAATCGGTGATGGCCTTTCGCTGTTCGTAAAGGCGGTCTAACATATGTAGGGTTGAATTCCACCTTGTTGCAACGTCACAGCATGAGGAGTCGGTACGGGGGCCCATGGCAGATTACGGGCCTGGCAGCAGCAATGGGAGGCCCGTAATCTGCCAGCACCCTATGACAAAATGGAACCCACCAGCAGTGTGAGGAGACCTGAAAGTGGCACATGGCAGAGTGTGGCGATGGAGACAGCAGCAATGGGAGGCCGTACAGGGACCCATGAGACACTCTGGACCTGGCAGCAGCATGAGGAGGCGGTACGGGGGCCCATGGCAGATTACGGGCCTGGCAGCAGCAATGGGAGTCCCGTAATCTGCCAGCACCCTATGACAAAATGGAACCCACCAGCAGTGTGAGGAGACCTGAAAGTGGCACATGGCAGAGTGTGGCGATGGAGACAGCAGCAATGGGAGGCCGTACAGGGACCCATGAGACACTCTGGACCTGGCAGCAGCATGAGGAGGCGGTACGGGGGCCCATGACAGATTACGGGCCTGGCAGCAGCAATGGGAGGCCCGTAATCTGCCAGCACCCTATGACAAAATGGAAACCACCAGCAGTGTGAGGAGACCTGAAAGTGGCACATGGCAGAGTGTGGCGATGGAGACAGCAGCAATGGGAGGCCGTACAGGGACCCATGACACACTCTGGACCTGGCAGCAGCATGAGGAGGCGGTACGGGGGCCCATGGCAGATTATGGGCCTGGCAGCAGCAATGGGAGGCCCGTAATCTGCCAGCACCCTATGACAAAATGGAACCCACCAGCAGTGTGAGGAGACCTGAAAGTGGCACATGGCAGAGTGTGGCGATGGAGACAGCAGCAATGGGAGGCCGTACAGGGACCCATGACACACTCTGGACCTGGCAGCAGCATGAGGAGGCGGTACGGGGGCCCATGGCAGATTACGGGCCTGGCAGCAGCAATGGGAGGCCCGTAATCTGCCAGCACCCTATGACAAAATGGAACCCACCAGCAGTGTGAGGAGACCTGAAAGTGGCACATGGCAGAGTGTGGCGATGGAGACAGCAGCAATGGGAGGCCGTACAGGGACCCATGACACACTCTGGACCTGGCAGCAGCATGAGGAGGCGCTACAGGGGCCCATGACAGATTACGGGCCTGGCAGCAGCAATGGGAGGCCCGTAATCTGCCAGCACCCTATGACAAAATGGAACCCACCAGCAGTGTGAGGAGACCTGAAAGTGGCACATGGCAGAGTGTGGCGATGGAGACAGCAGCAATGGGAGGCCGTACAGGGACCCATGACACACTCTGGACCTGGCAGCAGCATGAGGAGGCGGTACAGGGGCCCATGACAGATTATGGGCCTGGCAGCAGCATGAGGAGTCGGTACGGGGGCCCATGGCAGATTACGGGCCTGGCAGCAGCAATGGGAGGCCCGTAATCTGCCAGCACCCTATGACAAAATGGAACCCACCAGCAGTGTGAGGAGACCTGAAAGTGGCACATGGCAGAGTGTGGCGATGGAGACAGCAGCAATGGGAGGCCGTACAGGGACCCATGACACACTCTGGACCTGGCAGCAGCATGAGGAGGCGGTACAGGGGCCCATGACAGATTACGGGCCTGGCAGCAGCATGAGGAGTCGGTACGGGGGCCCATGGCAGATTACGGGCCTGGCAGATGACGACGAGGCTGCCAAGTGCGATCAGCCTCATCATCATCAATTAGGGTCTCCGCCTCACTACTAGCCCCCTCGGCTGCGTGTGGCTCAGGAGACAGACCTGTCTCTAGACCGGCTACCGAGCCACTCTCCTCGCCAGTACTTCTTCGCCTGGCTGCTGAAGAGGCGGATGTCTCCCCCCGTTCCTGACCGCCCTCTGTTAGCTCTTCCTCACTGTACAGTGGGGCTGAGCCCACAGCATGCGATACTTCGCTTGGTGAGGGAACACCAAAGGACAGGGGCAGGTAGAGGACACGTGATTTCAGTGGGCTTGCTCCCGGGCCATGCCAACTAACGGTTGTGTCTGACGTACCCACCGACCGTTGGCTGTAGGTGTCAGAGGTGACCTGGGAAGAGGAAGACGACCGAGCCAACCAATCGATGACGGCAGGGTTGTCGGTGGAGACACGACCGCTGGATGACACCGGGAGCACTGGCCTCTGGCTGCGACTAGTGCTGCCTCGACCCCTTCCTCTGCTGCCACGTCTGCTCACTCCTGAAACATTGCCTCCTCTGCCACTCCTCTGCGTGTTGTCTGACATACTCTTTAATTCAATGATTCTGTGTCCCTGAGTAACAATTCTGTGTCCCTGAGTAACAATTCTGTGTCCCTGAGTAACGATTCTGTGTCCCTCAGTAACGATTCTGTGTCCCTCAGTAACAATTCTGTGTCCCTGAGTAAAATTCTGTGTCCCTGAGTAACAATTCTGCGTCTGTCCCTGTGTAACAATTCTGTGTCCCTCAGTAACGATTCTGTGTCCCTCAGTAACAATTCTGTGTCCCTGAGTAAAATTCTGTGTCCCTGAGTAAAATTCTGTGTCCCTGAGTAACAATTCTGTGTCTGTCCCTGAGTAACAATTCTGTGTCCCTGAGTAACAATTCTGTGTCCCTCAGAAACAATTCTGTGTCCCTGAGTAACAATTCTGTGTCCCTGAGTAACAATTCTGTGTCTGTCCCTGAGTAACAATTCTGTGTCCCTCAGTAACAATTCTGTGTCCCTGAGTAACAATTCTGTGTCCCTGAGTAACAATTCTGTGTCTGTCCCTGAGTAACAATTATTTGTCCCTGAGTAACAATTCTGTGTCCCTGAGTAACAATTCTGTGTCCCTGAGTAACAATTCTGTGTCTGTCCCTGAGTAACAATTCTGTGTCCCTCAGTAACAATTCTGTGTCCCTGAGTAACAATTCTGTGTCCCTGAGTAACAATTCTGTGTCTGTCCCTGAGTAACAATTCTGTGTACCTGAGTAACAATTCTGTGTCCCTGAGTAACAATTCTGTGTCCCTCAGTAACAATTCTGTGTCCCTGAGTAACAATTCTGTGTCCCTCAGTAACAATTCTGTGTCCCTCAGTAACAATTCTGTGTCTGTCCCTGAGTAACAATTCTGTGTCCCTGAGTAACAATTATGTGTCCCTCAGTAACAATTCTGTGTCTGTCCCTGAGTAACAATTCTGTGTCTGTCCCTGAGTAACAATTCTGTGTCCCTCAGTAACAATTCTGTGTCCCTGAGTAACAATTCTGTGTCCCTGAGTAACAATTCTGTGTCTGTCCCTGAGTAACAATTCTGTGTCTCTCAGTAACAATTCTGTGTCCCTCAGTAACAATTCTGTGTCCCTCAGTAACAATTCTGTGTCTGTCCCTGAGTAACAATTCTGTGTCCCTGAGTAACAATTCTGTGTCCCTGAGTAAAAATTCTGTGTCCCTGAGTAACAATTATGTGTCCCTCAGTAACAATTCTGTGTCCCTCAGTAACAATTCTGTGTCCCTCAGTAACAATTCTGTGTCTGTCCCTGAGTAACAATTCTGTGTCTGTCCCTCAGTAACAATTCTGTGTCCCTGAGTAACAATTCTGTGTCCCTGAGTTACAATTCTGTGTCCCTGAGTAACAATTCTGTGTCCCTGAGTAACAATTCTGTGTCTGTCCCTGAGTAACAATTCTGTGTCCCTCAGTAACAATTCTGTGTCCCTGAGTAACAATTCTGTGTCCCTGAGTAACAATTCTGTGTCTGTCCCTGAGTAACAATTCTGTGTACCTGAGTAACAATTCTGTGTCCCTGAGTAACAATTCTGTGTCCCTCAGTAACAATTCTGTGTCCCTGAGTAACAATTCTGTGTCCTAGAGTAACAATTCTGTGTCCCTCAGTAACAATTCTGTGTCTGTCCCTGAGTAACAATTCTGTGTCTGTCCCTGAGTAACAATTCTGTGTCCCTCAGTAACAATTCTGTGTCCCTGAGTAACAATTCTGTGTCCCTGAGTAACAATTCTGTGTCTGTCCCTGAGTAACAATTCTGTGTCCCTCAGTAACAATTCTGTGTCCCTCAGTAACAATTCTGTGTCCCTCAGTAACAATTCTGTGTCTGTCCCTGAGTAACAATTCTGTGTCTGTCCCTGAGTAACAATTCTGTGTCCCTCAGTAACAATTCTGTGTCCCTCAGTAACAATTCTGTGTCTGTCCCTGAGTAACAATTCTGTGTCCCTGAGTAACAATTCTGTGTCCCTGAGTAACAATTCTGTGTCCCTCAGTAACAATTCTGTGTCCCTCAGTAACAATTATGTGTCTTTCCCTGAGTAACAATTCTGTGTCCCTGAGTAACAATTCTGTGTCCCTGAGTAACAATTCTGTGTCCCTCAGTAACAATTCTGTGTCCCTGAGTAACAATTCTGTGTCTTTCCCTGAGTAACAATTCTGTGTCCCTGAGTAACAATTCTGTGTCCCTGAGTAACGATTCTGTGTCCCTAAGTAACGATTCTGTGTCCCTAAGTAACGATTCTGTGGCCCTAAAGTCTCTCTGGCCCTAACTCTGTCCCTAATACAGACAGGTCTGTCTCTCTTGAATGACCGGAGGCTAATGGAGAATTGTAAGATGGCCGCAATTTATAGCTCCACCATTACACAGTGCTGGCTGGCTGGCTGCTGATTGGCTAATGCGATCACATGTCATGAATGAATGCATTATGGGTCAGCGCGCCTTGTCTGCGCGCCTTCCCAGAGATCCCCGCTCCGTCGCCACACATGTCGCCGCCATTTTTGGGAAAATTCGATTCGTGCATCCGAAGTTGGCTAATTTTCGGATTCGGCGCGAATCGAATATTTCCCAATATTCTAAAAGAATTCCACTTCGCCATGTTCGATTCGCTCATCTCTAGTCATGACGTGCAAGGTGATGTCATTGCACCAGTGTGCATTGTGATGTCATGCCATTTTGGCTCCAATGGCAACCATTTTAGGTTTTTTTTAAATACATTGGCCCCATTAGCACACATTAACCTCTGATACAGCTGGCATAATGAGCAATACTGGTCAGATTTCCACCCCTGTCCCTCCTCAATACCAGCTTTTGGGGTGCCTCTCCCCCATTCCTCCACCTATCGATGAGACCATGGACTTCTTGGACACATAAATGTAGACTATAATTGTCTCCTGGAAAGGACTGGACCTCCTAAGATCTGTATGGATGGCTAAAGCTAATTTTTCTATCCACTTGGGAGCTGTATGCCTTTGACCTATTTCTCGCTAATCTGGTGTCTCCTTTATCAGGCGATTATGAGCCACATCACATTCAGTTTGATCTCTGTTATAATTCCTTAATGGATCTAATTGCTAATTGGGAAGTAATGTATGTGCAGCGTTATATGCCATATACAAGGATATATGCTATGGTAAACCCAGGCAACTATAAGGCACTTCTTCCCTTGGAGTCTTCCAGCCATATTGACATGTATATGTCATGGCCCATCATGAACTTATGTACATGAGGTCCTAAGTGAGGCTCCATTATGGGACTTTTTCATTGACTCTGAAGAAATTACTGGCAATCTGTGGTTTGACCCTGGATATATTTACACGATGGAGTGCTTTGTTTTGTAATACAAGGCTACAAAACTGAATTTGCATATGGACTATGCCCCTAATTGGGGTGCAGAGTTTTCATGTATACATCATACACTCATTACATGCAAAGCAAGATAGTTCAAACAAACTATATCTACACAAAGAAATCTAGGTGTCGTTTATTAAAATAAATGTATCAATATTTTGCAGAATGCCATATTGTATACTGGTCTAAAGCTGAGGTTTCATCAAGTAGTAATGTTCATTGCTTCAAAAATTATGCTTTCATTTAGAATTGTAATCACTTCTTTCATCAGTTGAAATTAGCCAAAATTGTTTTGTTCTCAATGTTCTCAAGCTTAAAAAGTTTCTTCTTTTACCAGTTTTTTGCATGCAGGTAAATAAATGCTATCAATTTAGTAACAAAGATTCTGGGTTTTTTTTTTTTTTTATAAAGCAGCAGTATGGGAGTTGAGTTCTTCACACAGAGGGTTTACAGAGGTCAAAATAGAGGTCAAAATCAATATCCAGGAAATGGACCCACTAAAAGTAAAGCAGGTCATTTTGAGAGCCGCTTGGCAGGGATTGTGTCAGCAGCACCACAGTGTGTAAATGTAACTGAGGACAATGGTACTAGCATTGAAAGTTCATTTTCAGCATTTCTAGAGACAGAGCTACTGTAACAAAGGACCTGACTTAGTTAAAGTTTAATAAAGCAATGGATCCTGATGATATACATTCCAGAGTCCTAAGAGAACTTTGAGGCATAGTTGCTGGACTATTAACTGATCTTCTTAATCAACCTTTTCTAACAGGAATTCCTGGTGGACAGCTAATATTGTACCTATCCACAAGAAGGACAATAAGAAAGACGCCACAGGCCAGTCAGTTTGACATATGTTGCAGTCAAGTTAATGTAATTATTCCTAAAAAGAAGGATTGATTTTTTACCAGCTTTACACATGTAAAAATCTTCATTTTTGGCAATTAAATTACTTAAACTTAGAACATTATATATTTCTTGAAAGCAGAGGCCCTGTAGAATAAACAGATGATAGTTGTAAATTTTTATGTCACACGATATTTGTCAACTTTTTTTAAATGCAAACTTTTAGGAAAAAATATAACAAAATTAATTTTAGTGCAAACACACACAATATAATACTCTTTTTTTTGGTAAGATATAAAAGATGAGGTTGTGTCGAGTAAATAGACACCAGACATGCAAAATGTTCGTTTTTTTGCCCGTGATATTGCAAAAAACTATGGTACCCAAAAAAATCTCCATAGCTGACGCTTTAAAATCCTTTACAGCTCATTAATTTAGAGTTAACAGGAGCTCTTGTACTAGAATTATTGCACTCACTGTGATGTTCAGGGCACAATGTCACACATGTGGTGTTACCTCATTTTACATACATGTGTGTATCCTGGAATTGAGTTTGCATTTGCGCATATGTGCAAGGAAAATGGGGTTATAGTATTTTTTTTATTACACGTCGTTATAGTTTTATTTTTACTTTTTTCTTTTGTTTATTTTTTACTTGATCGCTATCACAAGGGGTTATTAAACCCCAATGTGATAGCACTGGGCAGATGACAGGTACTCTTTATGCAGACATTAGGGGTCTTTAGACATTAGACCCCATGGGGTTTATTTACTAAAGCTGGAGAGTCCAAAATCAGACTCCCTTCTGCATAGAAACCAATCAGCTTCTAACCTCAGCTTGTTCAATGAAGCTTTGGCAATGAAACCTGGAAGCTGATTGGTTTCTATTAGAGATGAGCGAAGTATTCAAAAATTCGATTCGACTGATTCGGCGAATTCGTGGAAAAATTTTGATTCGAGTCGAATATATTCGCTGCGAATTTAACTTATAAAAGGGTGTTTCTAGGCTTCAGAGAGCCTTTATATTAGTGCAGAACACTGTACCTTTAATTTAAATGCCCTTGGAGTCTGCTGGGGAAGAGAAATAATACTGACAGTCAGTATGACATGCAGATGAGTGCCGTCGATCTTAGAATCACCGCACACTTCACTCATTTGGGCAGTCACGGGGCCAAAACCAGAGTGTGGAGCCACAGTGTGGCGGTGGAGGCCATACAGCAGCAATGGGAGGCCATACAGCACCCTATGACAAAAATGGAAACCACCAGCAGTGTGAGGAGACCTGAAAGTGGCACATGGCAGAGTGTGGCGATGGAGACAGCAGCAATGGGAGGCCGTACAGGGACCCATGACACACTCTGGACCTGGCAGCAGCATGAGGAGGCGGTACAGGGGCCCATGACAGATTACGGGCCTAGCAGCAGCTTGAGGAGTCGGTACGGGGGCCCATGACACACTCTGGACCTGGCAGCAGCATGAGGAGGCGGTACAGGGGCGCATGACAGATTACGAGCCTGGCAGCAGCAACTTGGACAGGAGGACGTTCAGCTTCTGCACCGTCGGGTGCGTGCTCGCAAACTGTTGTCTCTTGGAAACGGATTCCAAGAAAGACTGCAGACGGAATCCGTGAAGAGGAGTAGCAGGAGAAGGAGCATCTGAACGAGCGGAATATGCCAACAAGCGACAACAGGGGCCCATGACAGATTACGGGCCTGGCAGCAGCATGAGGAGTCGGTACGGGGGCCCATGGCAGATTAGGGGCCTGGCAGCAGCTATGGGAGGCCCGTAATCTGCCAGCACCCTATGACAAAAAATGGAACACACCAGCAGTGTGAGGAGACCTGAAAGTGGCACATGGCAGAGTGTGGCGATGGAGACAGCAGCAATGGGAGGCCGTAATCTGCCAGCACCCTATGACAAAAAATTGAACACACCAGCAGTGTGTGAGGAGACCTGAAAGTGGCACATGGCAGAGTGTGGCGATGGAGACAGCAGCAATGGGAGGCCGTACAGGGACCCATGAGAGACTCTGGACCTGGCAGCAGCATGAGGAGGCGATATAGGGGCCCATGGCAGATTATGGTCCTGGCAGCAGCTATGGGAGGCCCGTAATCTGCCAGCACCCTATGACAAAAAATTGAACACACCAGCAGTGTGAGGAGACCTGAAAGTGGCACATGGCAGAGTGTGCCGATGGAGACAGCAGCAATGGGACGCCGTACAGGGACCCATGAGAGACTCTGGACTTGGCAGCAGCATGAGGAGGCGGTATAGGGGCCCATGGCAGATTATGGTCCTGGCAGCAGCTATGGGAGGCCCGTAATCTGCCAGCACCCTATGACAAAAAATTGAACACACCAGCAGTGTGTGAGGAGACCTGAAAGTGGCACATGGCAGAGTGTGGCGATGGAGACAGCAGCAATGGGAGGCCGTACAGGGACCCATGAGAGACTCTGGACTTGGCAGCAGCATGAGGAGGCGGTATAGGGGCCCATGGCAGATTAAGGGCCTGGCAGCAGCTATGGGAGGCCCGTAATCTGCCAGCACCCTATGACAAAATATGGAACACACCAGCAGTGTGAGGAGACGTGAAAGTGGCACATGGCAAGGGCATGATTCATGGCGGATTTAGTCAGTTGTGTCAGGAACTGGTGGTTTGAAATCCAGACTAATCCACGCCTGATTCATTTTCACAAACGTGAGTCTCTCCACACTTTGGGTGGACAGTCGTGTCCTCCGCGGAGTTACAATACCTCCTGCCGCACTAAACACGCGCTCCGATGCCACGCTACTGGCCGGGCATGACAGCCTTTCAAGGGCAAATTCAGCTAGTTGGGGCCAAAGGTCAAGTTTCGTTGCCCAGTAGTCAAGGGGATTGTCTACCTCGGTTGGCAGGGTGCTGTCCAAGTAGGCCCAAGCCTGTTGTTTGAGGTCCTGCTCCAGGTCCACCTGATGCTGCTGCTGCTGCGGCTGGTTAGTAGTTTCCTCACTGCGCTGGTGAAGAAAGCTACTCATCATCGACTGCAGACTGAGGCAGCCGCTGCTGGTGGAGCTACCACTGCTCCTACCACCCCACCCCTCCCCTGCTGCCATGGCAGCGGAACGCGAGCGCACAGGGCCCACAGTGTCTGAGGATGGACGTTGGCGCACAAAGGCAGAGACCAACTGACTACATAGGTGGTTTTTATAGTACGTTATTTTGGCCTCCCTCTCAGCAGGTGTGAAAAAGGCCACCATTTTTGAACGGTAGCGAGGGTCCAACAAGGTGGACAGCCAAAAGTCATCCCTCTGTCTGATGGTTATTATTCGGCTGTCGCTACGCAAGCAACCGAGCATGCTATGGGCCATTTGTGCCAAGGAATGCGAGGGACTCCCTGCCTCCATCTCCACAGCATACTGCCACGGTGCGTCTGGGTCCTCTGTCTCCTCCTCCTCTACCAGATGCTCCTGCTCCTCCACTCCTGTCCGCTGAGTGGAAAAACCACCCATTTCACTCAATAATTCCTGAGCACAAATGTCCTCCTCTACCTCCTCTTCTTCTTCCTGTCCTGCCCCCACAGGGGTCATGTGGCGTTGAGATCTGTGCGCCACGTCTACCGCACCCTGACCAGCCATTGTTAACAGCATTTGTTCCAGGACGTGCAACAGAGGAATGAAGTCGTTCATCCCATAGTCCTGCCGACTCACGAATAGCGTGGCCTCCTCAAAGGGCCTGAGCAAGCGGCAGGTGTCACGCATGAGCTGCCAATGGCTGACATCGAAGTTACACAGGGGAGTACCTTTATCCGCTTGTAACATCAGGAAATCGGTGATGGCCTTTCGCTGTTCGTAAAGGCGGTCTAACATGTGTAGGGTTGAATTCCACCTTGTTGCAACGTCGCAGATCAGGCGATGCTGTGGAATTCCGTTCTGCCGCTGCAGCTCAAGGAGGGTGTGCTTTGCGGTGTAGGAATGGCTGAAATGCATGCAAAGTTTACGTGACATTTTAAGGATGTCTTGCAGTGGGATGGTGGATTTTAGGAACCGCTTGACAACCAGATTGAACACGTGAGCCATGCATGGCGCATGGCACAACCTTCCTTGCCGCAGAGCAGACACCATGTTCTTTCCGTTGTCGGTCAACATGGTTCCGATTTTGAGTTTGCGCAGAGACAGCCATCTGTCGATTTCTCTGTTCATTACACTGAGAAGTTCCTCCCCTGTGTGACTACGTTCGCCAAGGCATACCAGGTGCAGAACAGCGTGACACCGTTGCGCCCTGCACATGTGATATGCCGGTCGGGTAATGGGACTTGGCACGGGGGTGGCGGCTGAGGACACGAAGGAAGAATAGGTGGTAGAGGCGGACATCTTTTGTGGACCAAGGACGTGCAAACGTGGAGGCAAAAGCGGCGTGACCTGTCCAAGTTGCTGGTGCGGCTGTGACGGCACCACGTTCACCCAGTGGGCCGTAAATGACATGTACTGTCCCTGACCGTAGTTACAGCTCCACACGTCGGCGCTGCCGTGCACTTTGGCAGAGACCGACATGCTCAAAGACTGGCCCACCATCTCTTCTACATGTGAATGCAGGGCTGGCACTGCCTTTTTGGCGAAGAAATGACGGCTTGGCACTCTCCACCGCGGCGCGGCACAAGCCATCATTTCTCGGAAAGGTGCTGAGTCCACCACTTGGAAAGGGAGGGACTGCAGCACCAGCAACTTGGACAGGAGGACGTTCAGCTTTTGCACCGTCGGGTGCGTGCTCGCAAACTGTTGTCTCTTGGAAACGGATTCCAAGAAAGACTGCTGACGGAATCCGTGAAGAGGAGTAGCAGGAGAAGGAGCATCTGAACGAGCGGAAGATGGCAACGAGCGACAACTCCCCTCAGCAGAGGTGTTGGAGCCTTGACTGGCTGATAGAGGGCGATTGACGTCGGGTGACGGAGCAAGTAACGGAGCGGGTGATGGAGCGGGGGCTGGGGCGGGCAGAACCGCCGTATCTTTATCACGGTTTTCCCAGGCCACCAAATGGCGACGCTGCATATGCTGCCGCAACGCTGTAGTCCCAACATGGGCCCCCTGGCCACGCTTGACTTTCTGGCCACATAGTCGACATACGGCTACGTTTACTTCCTCGGGCGGCTTGACAAAAAATTGCCACACCGCCGAGTAGGAAACTTTGCCCCCGATACTCCTCACTGGCTGGCTGCTGCTTCCTCCGTGCACACCGGCACCACTACTGGCCGTGGTGGTAGGCTGCAGTGGAGCTGGTGCTGTACTCCAAGGCCGTTTGCCTCCACTGACACTGCTGCGACCCTGCTGCCTCCTGGGCAACCCACCGACTGTTTTGCTTGCTGCCAAGCTGCCACCCTCTTCTCCTGATGATGCGGAAGCAATAGCCTGATGACGACGAGGCTGCCAAGTGCGATCAGCCTCATCATCATCAAGTAGGGTCTCCGCCTCACTACTAGCCCCCTCGGCTGCGTCTGGGTCAGGAGACAGACCTGTCTCTAGACCGGCTACCGAGCCACTCTCCTCGCCAGTACTTCTTCGCCTGGCTGCTGAAGAGGCGGATGTCTCCCCCCGTTCCTGACCGCCCTCTGTTAGCTCTTCCTCACTGTACAGTGGGGCTGAGCCCACAGCATGCGATACTTCACTTGGTGAGGGAACACCAAAGGACAGGGGCAGGTAGAGGACACGTGATTTCAGTGGGCTTGCTCCCGGGCCATGCCAACTAACGGTTGTGTCTGACGTACCCACCGACCGTTGGCTGTAGGTGTCAGAGGTGACCTGGGAAAAGGAAGACGACCGAGCCAACCAATCGATGACGGCAGGGTTGTCGGTGGAGACACGACCGCTGGATGACACCGGGAGCACAGGCCTCTGGCTGCAAATAGTGCTGCCTCGACCCCTTCCTCTGCTGCCACGTCTGCTCGCTCCTAAAACATTGCCTCCTCTGCCACTCCTCTGCATGTTGTCTGACATACTCTTTAATTAAACGATTCTGTGTCCTTGAGTAACAATTCTGTGTCTGTCCCTGAGTAACAATTCTGTGTCCCTGAGTAACCTTTCTGTGGCCCTAAGTAACAGTTCTGTGGCCCTCAGTAACAATTCTGTGTCCCTCAGTAACAATTCTGTGTCCCTCAGTAACAATTCTGTGTCTGTCCCTGAGTAACAATTCTGTGTCTGTCCCTGAGTAACAATTCTGTGTCCCTGAGTAACGTTTCTCTGGCCCTAAGTAACAGTTCTGTGGCCCTCAGTAACAATTCTGTGTCCCTCAGTAACAATTCTGTGTCTGTCCCTGAGTAACAATTCTGTGTCTGTCCCTGAGTAACAATTCTGTGTCCCTCAGTAACAATTCTGTGTCCCTCAGTAACAATGCTGTGTCGCTCAGTAACAATTCTGTGTCCCTGAGTAACAATTCTGTGTCCCTCAGTAACAATTCTGTGTCCCTGAGTAACAATTCTGTGTCCCTCAGTAACAATTCTGTGTCCCTGAGTAACAATTCTGTGTCTGTCCCTGAGTAACAATTCTGTGTCTGTCCCTGAGTAACAATTCTGTGTCCCTAAGTAACGTTTCTGTGGCCCTAAGTAATGGTTCTGTGGCCCTCAGTAACAAATCTGTGTCCCTCAGTAACAATTCTGTGTCTGTCCCTGAGTAACAATTCTGTGTCCCTAAGTAACGTTTCTGTGGCCCTAAGTAACGTTTCTGTGGCCCTAAGTAACGATTCTGTGGCCCTAAGTAACGTTTCTGTAGCCCTAAGTAACATTTCTGTGGCCCTAAGTAACGTTTCTGTGGCCCTAAGTAACAGTTCTGTGGCCCTCAGTAATAGTTCTGTGGCCCTCAGTAACAATTCTGTGTCCCTCAGTAACAATTCTGTGTCTGTCCCTGAGTAACAATTCTGTGTCCCTAAGTAACGTTTCTGTGTCCCTAAGTAACGTTTCTGTGGCCCTAAGTAACGATTCTGTGGCCCTAAGTAACGATTCTGTGGCCCTAAGTAACGTTTCTGTAGCCCTAAGTAATGTTTCTGTGGCCCTAAGTAATGTTTCTGTAGCCCTAAGTAACATTTCTGTGGCCCTAAGTAACGTTTCTGTGGCCCTAAGTAACGGTTCTGTGTCAGTCAGTAACAATTCTGTGTCCCTCAGTAACAATTCTGTGTCCCTCAGTAACAATTCTGTGTCTGTCCCTGAGTAACAATTCTGTGTCTGTCCCTGAGTAACAATTCTGTGTCCCTGAGTAACGTTTCTCTGGCCCTAAGTAACAGTTCTGTGGCCCTCAGTAACAATTCTGTGTCCCTCAGTAACAATTCTGTGTCTGTCCCTGAGTAACAATTCTGTGTCTGTCCCTGAGTAACAATTCTGTGTCCCTCAGTAACAATTCTGTGTCCCTCAGTAACAATTCTGTGTCCCTGAGTAACAATTCTGTGTCCCTCAGTAACAATTCTGTGTCCCTGAGTAACAATTCTGTGTCCCTCAGTAACAATTCTGTGTCTGTCCCTGAGTAACAATTCTGTGTCTGTCCCTGAGTAACAATTCTGTGTCTGTCCCTGAGTAACAATTCTGTGTCCCTAAGTAACGTTTCTGTGGCCCTAAGTAACGGTTCTGTGGCCCTCAGTAACAAATCTGTGTCCCTCAGTAACAATTCTGTGTCTGTCCCTGAGTAACAATTCTGTGTCCCTAAGTAACGTTTCTGTGGCCCTAAGTAACGTTTCTGTGGCCCTAAGTAACGATTCTGTGGCCCTAAGTAACGTTTCTGTAGCCCTAAGTAACGTTTCTGTGGCCCTAAGTAACGTTTCTGTGGCCCTAAGTAACAGTTCTGTGGCCCTCAGTAACAGTTCTGTGGCCCTCAGTAACAATTCTGTGTCCCTCAGTAACAATTCTGTGTCTGTCCCTGAGTAACAATTCTGTGTCCCTAAGTAACGTTTCTGTGTCCCTAAGTAACGTTTCTGTGGCCCTAAGTAACGATTCTGTGGCCCTAAGTAACGTTTCTGTAGCCCTAAGTAACGTTTCTGTGGCCCTAAGTAACGTTTCTGTAGCCCTAAGTAACGTTTCTGTGGCCCAAAGTATTGTTTCTGTGGCCCTAAGTAACGTTTCTGTGGCCCTAAGTAACGGTTCTGTGGCCCTAAGTAACGGTTCTGTGTCAGTCAGTAACAATTCTGTATCCCTCAGTAACAATTCTGTGTCTGTCCCTGAGTAACAATTCTGTGTCCCTAAGTAACGTTTCTGTGGCCCTAAGTAACGGTTCTGTGGCCCTCAGTAACAATTCTGTGTCCCTCAGTAACAATTCTGTGTCTGTCCCTAAGTAACAATTCTGTGGACCTAAGTAACGTTTCTGTGGCCCTAAGTAACGTTTCTGTGGCCCTAAGTAACGTTTCTGTGTCCCTCAGTAACAATTCTGTATCCCTCAGTAACAATTCTGTGTCTGTCCCTGAGTAACAATTCTGTGTCCCTAAGTAACAATTCTGTGGCCCTAAGTAACGTTTCTGTGGCCCTAAGTAACGTTTCTGTGGCCCTAAGTAACGATTCTGTGGCCCTAAGTAACGTTTCTGTGTCCCTAAGTAACGTTTCTGTGTCCCTAAGTAACGTTTCTGTGGCCCTAAGTAACGGTTCTGTGGCCCTCAGTAACAATTCTGTGTCCCTCAGTAACAATTCTGTGTCTGTCCCTAAGTAACAATTCTGTGGCCCTAAGTAACGTTTCTGTGGCCCTAAGTAACGTTTCTGTGTCCCTCAGTAACAATTCTGTATCCCTCAGTAACAATTCTGTGTCTGTCCCTGAGTAACAATTCTGTGTCCCTAAGTAAAGTTTCTGTGGCCCTAAGTAACGGTTCTGTGGCCCTCAGTAACAATTCTGTGTCCCTCAGTAACAATTCTGTGTCTGTCCCTAAGTAGCAATTCTGTGGCCCTAAGTAACGTTTCTGTGGCCCTAAGTAACGTTTCTGTGGCCCTAAGTAACGTTTCTGTGTCCCTCAGTAACAATTCTGTATCCCTCAGTAACAATTCTGTGTCTGTCCCTGAGTAACAATTCTGTGGCCCTAAGTAACGGTTCTGTGTCCCTCAGTAACAATTCTGTATCCCTCAGTAACAATTCTGTGTCTGTCCCTGAGTAACAATTCTGTGGCCCTAAGTAACGTTTCTGTGGCCCTAAGTAACGTTTCTGTGTCCCTCAGTAACAATTCTGTATCCCTCAGTAACAATTCTGTGTCTGTCCCTGAGTAACAATTCTGTGTCCCTAAGTAACGTTTCTGTGGCCCTAACTAACGGTTCTGTGGCCCTCAGTAACAATTCTGTGTTCCTCAGTAACAATTCTGTGTCTGTCCCTAAGTAACAATTCTGTGGCCCTAAGTAAAGTTTCTGTGGCCCTAAGTAACGTTTCTGTGGCCCTAAGTAACGATTCTGTGGCCCTAAGTAACGTTTCTGTGGCCCTAAGTAACGTTTCTGTGGCCCTCAGTAACAAATCTGTGTCCCTCAGTAACAATTCTGTGTCTGTCCCTAAGTAACAATTCTGTGGCCCTAAGTAACGTTTCTGTGGCCCTAAGTAACGGTTCTGTGTCCCTCAGTAACAATTCTTTATCCCTCAGTAACAATTCTGTGTCTGTCCCTGAGTAACAATTCTGTGTCCCTAAGTAACGTTTCTGTGGCCCTAAGTAACGGTTCTGTGGCCCTCAGTAACAATTCTGTGTCCCTCAGTAACAATTTTGTGTCTGTCCCTAAGTAACAATTCTGTGGCCCTAAGTAACATTTCTGTGGCCCTAAGTAACGTTTCTGTGGCCCTAAGTAACGATTCTGTGGCCCTAAGTAATGTTTCTGTGGCCCTAAGTAACGTTTCTGTGGCCCTCAGTAACAAATCTGTGTCCCTCAGTAACAATTCTGTGTCTGTCCCTAAGTAACAATTCTGTGGCCCTAAGTAACATTTCTGTGGCCCTAAGTAACGGTTCTGTGGCCCTCAGTAACAATTCTGTGTCCCTCAATTACAATTCTGTGTCTGTCCCTAAGTAACAATTCTGTGGCCCTAAGTAACGTTTCTGTGGCCCTAAGTAACGATTCTGTGGCCCTCAGTAACAATTCTGTATCCCTCAGTAACAATTCTGTGTCTGTCCCTAAGTAACAATTCTGTGGCCCTAAGTAACGATTCTGTGGCCCTCAGTAACATATCTGTGTCCCTCAGTAACAATTCTGTGTCTGTCCCTAAGTAACAATTCTGTGGCCCTAAGTAACGTTTCTGTGGCCCTAAGTAACGATTCTGTGGCCCTCAGTAACAATTCTGTATCCCTCAGTAACAATTCTGTGTGTCCCTGAGTAACAATTCTGTGTCCCTAAGTAACGTTTCTGTGGCCCTAACTAACGATTCTGTGGCCCTAAGTAATGTTTCTGTGGCCCTAAGTAACGTTTCTGTGGCCCTAAGTAACGATTCTGTGGCCCTAACTAACGTTTCTGTGTCCCTAAGTAACGTTTCTGTGTCCCTAACTCTCTCCCTGAATACAGCCAGGTCTGCCTCTGTTGAATGACTGGAGGCAAATGGAGAATTCTAAAATGGCCGCCATTTATAGCTCGACCATTACACTGTGCTGGCTGGCTGCTGATTGGCTAATGCGATCACATGTCATGAATGAATGCATTATGGGTCAGCGCGCCTTGTCTGCGCGCCTTCCCAGACATCCCCGCTCCGTCGCCGCACATGTCGCCGCCATTTTAGGAAAAATTTCGATTCGCGCATCCAAAGTCTGCTTATTTTCGGATTCGACGCGAATCGAAATTTTCCTAATATTCGAAACGAATTCCACTTCGCCTACTTCGATTCGCTCATCTCTAGTTTCTATGCAGAAGTGAGTCTGATTTTGCACTCTCCAGCTGTAGTAAATAAACCCCCATGTGTCCCATACCCTTCACACCATTTCACAGAGCATCACTTTTACATTCTTGATGCCGGCTCAATAAGCAGAGCACAAGCCATCAGCTTGTGATTAACATTTCATACATAATATGTCCAAAAAGATGAACTAGTTAAAAAGCATGGCTTTACAGACAGAGGGCAGATAATGTCAGACTAATCTGATAGAACTTTTTGGCTACATTACAAATATTTTGGACCACGTGGTATTGTACAGTTTTTCCTTCAGATGTTTGCAAAATGAGCAAAGAGTGTAGCCAGGCAGTGGGAAAAACAAAGAGAGTTCTAGGGAGTATCAGTAGAGGCATCTCCAGCAGGAGGAATGAGGTCCTGATTCCCTTATATACAGTATTTATTTAGTTAGGCCTCATTTACAATATTGTTCAAGTTCTGGAGACTTCACTTGCAAAAAGATATTGATTAAAATACAGATGGGCAACAAAATGGTGAAAGGTTTGGGGAATAAAATAATGTAGACTTCACTAACATATTATGCACAATCTTGTGGAAATAAGGGAAAAAGGAAGACATGATTGCAAGCTATAGATACACTAAGGATATGAATAATGTTCAGAAGGGCAGTATTTTCAATACAAAGCTAAGATCAAGAACATTGGAATACGACTTTAAACTAGCAGGAAAAAAATTCAAAACTAACATTAGAAAATATTATGTTACCAAAAATGTAGTTGGTGCTCGGAAGAGGCTCTCTGACGAGGTAGTGAATCAGTCAACAGTAAGTGGATTCAAACATGCTTGGGATAAACAGTCATCTACTCAGACAAGAAAGTTTAAAAAAAATATTGGGAAGACTTAATGGGCCACTTGGTCTTTTTTCTGCCATCTCTCTTTTATGTCTCTGTGTTAATCGGGTCCTTAGCAGTGACTGTATTATGAAGTCCAGGAATAATGACAGTAGTGCTAAAAACATGGGTTTCAGGTCAGGGCATTGATGCCATAGTTTGTTTAAACATGAAATAGGGCAATGGAGTTGAGATTCCCACTGGGTCAGAGTCAGTACAGATGAAATGCATATTTGGCATATGACACTACATAAATGTGAGAGATTATGACACATGATAAAGACTGGGTTAATGCACATGTTCTGGGTATAGAGGGGTCATTACATATGTACTGGGTACTGGCTGCTGAAAGGTAAATGCACATATGGGGTACTGACAGCTGAGAGATTAATGCTGTGATGAATCGTCCCTTTGTGATACCATTTTGCACTTTCTGTTTCAGTTCTCTTCCCTTTGTAAAGCTGGACATGTTTCACAGACATTCCACACTGGTTGTTTAGGGGAATGTGACCTGGTAGTCATTCACCTCTAATAGAGTTTATACTGTATTGTTTGTTGTAGGGTTTTGTTGTGGGTGGGGTGCCAGGCTGTCTGGTGGGGGTGGGATTGAAGCTGTATATACTGAACTGTGTTTAATAAAGAGTCATTCATTTTCACCAAACACGAAGTTCAGACTCCTGGTTTGGGAGAGCAGGGAAGGGAGTGTTTTGAGCTATATTACCTGCCTTGGCAGAGCACTGGAAACCTCGCTGGAAAAGGGGACCATTGGCTGAGACGTACTGCCCTGCACGAGGAAGCCCTGGTGGAACAGTTCCGCCACAAATGCATACAATATAAGCATAAGAAATAAACAGCAAAATAGGTGTTAATTAGAGATGAGCGAATTATTCAAAAATTCGATTCGGCTGATTCGCCGAATTTGAGGAAGAAATTCGATTCGATGCGAATTTATTTGCTACGAATTTAACTTATAAAAAGGGTTTCTAGGCTTCAGAGAGCCTTTATATTAGTGCAGAACACTGTACCTTTAATTTAAATGCCCTTGGAGATGAGGAAGGAGAAGGAGAAGGAGAAGGATGAGAAGAAGGAGAAGGAGAAGGATGAGAAGAAGGAGAAGGATGAGAAGAAGGAGAAGGATGAGAAGAAGGAGAAGGATGAGAAGAAGGAGAAGGATGAGAAGAAGGAGAAGGAGAAGGATGAGAAGAAGGAGAAGGATGAGAAGGGGGAGAAGGAGAAGGATGAGAAGAAGGAGAAGGATGAGAAGAAGGAGAAGGATGAGAAGAAGGATGAGAAGAAGGAGAAGGATGAGAAGAAGGATGAGAAGAAGGAGAAGGATGAGAAGAAGAAGGATGAGAAGAAGAAGAAGGATGAGAAAAAGGAGAAGGATGAGAAGAAGAAGAAGGATGAGAAGAAGAAGGATGAGAAGAAGAAGGATGAGAAGGAGGAGAAGGATGAGAAGAAGAGGAAGGATGAGAAGAAGAAGAAGGATGAGAAGAAGGAGAAGGATGAGAAGAAGAAGAAGGATGAGAAGAAGAAGAAGGATGAGAAGAAGAAGAAGGATGAGAAGAAGGAGAAGGATGAGAAGAAGAAGAAGGATGAGAAGAAGAAGAAGAAGGATGAGAAGAAGGAGAAGGATGAGAAGAAGAAGAAGGATGAGAAGAAGGAGAATTCCAAGCCGGCAAAAAGTGTATCTGCAGAGCTCCGCTATTTCTTCGCGGAGCTCTGCAGATACACTTAGCGGAGCTCTGCAGATACACTTTTTGCCGGCTTGGAATTCTTCTTATTTTCATCCTACTTCTTCTTCTTCTTCATCCTCATCCTCTTCTTCTTCTTCTGAGGATGAGGATGAGGATGAAGAAGAAGAAGAAGAAGTAGGATGAAAATAAGAAGAATTCCAAGCCGGCAAAAAGTGTATCTGCAGAGCTCCGCTAAGTGTATCTGCAGAGCTCCGCTATTTCTGACAGTTCTCTGACATTCACATTTACAGCGGTTGAAACATTGTATCTATTTGTTTCCATTTATGGAAACAAATAGATACAATGTTTCAACCGCTGTAAATGTGAATGTCAGAGAACTGTCAGAAATAGAGGAGCTCTGCAGATACACTTTTTGCCGGCTTGGAATTCTTCTTATTTTCATCCTACTTCTTCTTCTTCTTCTTCATCCTCATCCTCAGAAGAAGAAGAAGAATGAAAAGAAGAAGAAGAATGAAAAGAAGAATGAAAAGAAGAAGAGGAATGAAAAGAAGAAGAAGAATGAAAAGAAGAATGAGAAGAATGAAAAGATTCTTCTTCTTCTTCTTTTCATTCTTCTTCTTCTTTTCATTCTTCTTTTCATTCTTCTTTTCATTCTTCTCATTCTTCTTTTCATTCTTCTTTTCATTCTTCTTCTTCTTCTTTTCATTCTTCTCATTCTTCTTTTCATTCTTCTCATTCTTCTTCTCATTCTTCTTTTCATTCTTCTTCTTCTTTTCATTATTCTTTTCATTCTTCTTCTCATTCTTCTTTTCATGAAGAAGAAAAGAAGAATGAGAAGAATGAAAAGAAGAATGAAAAGAAGAAGAAGAAGAATGAAAAGAAGAATGAGAAGAAGAATGAAAAGAAGAATGAAAATAAGAATGAGAAGAATGAAAAGAAGAATGAAAAGAAGAAGAAGAAGAAGAATGAAAAGAAGAATGATAAGAATGAAAAGATTCTTCTTCTTCTTCTTCTTTTCATTCTTCTTTTCATTCTTCTTCTTCTTCTTTTCATTCTTCTTTTTATTCTTCTTTTCATTCTTCTCATTCTTCTTTTCATTCTTCTTTTCATTCTTCTTCTTCTTTTCATTCTTCTCATTCTTCTTTTCATTCTTCTCATTCTTCTTCTCATTCTTCTTTTCATTCTTCTTCTTCTTTTCATTCTTCTTTTCATTCTTCTTCTCATTCTTCTTTTCATGAAGAAGAAAAGAAGAATGAGAAGAATGAAAAGAAGAATGAAAAGAAGAAGAAGAAGAATGAAAAGAAGAATGAGAAGAAGAATGAAAAGAAGAATGAGAAGAATGAAAAGAAGAAGGAAAAGAAGAATGAAAAGAAGAAGAAGAAGAAGAATGAAAAGAAGATGAAGAATGAAAAGAAGAATGAAAAGAAGAAGAAGAATGAAAAGAAGAAGAAGAAGAATGAAAAGAAGAATGAAAAGAAGAAGAAGAATGAAAAGAAGAAGAATGAAAAGAAAAAGAAGAAGAATGAAAAGAAGAATGAAAAGAAGAAGAAGAATGAAAAGAAGAAGAAGAAGAATGAAAAGAAGAAGAATGAAAAGAAAAATGAGAAGAATGAAAAGAAGAAGAAGAAGAATGAAAAGAAGAAGAAGAATGAAAAGAAGAAGAAGAAGAATGAAAAGAAGAATGAAAAGAAGAAGAAGAATGAAAAGAAGAGGAATGAAAAGAAGAATGAGAAGAATGAAAAGATTCTTCTTCTTCTTCTTTTCATTCTTCTTCTTATTTTCATTCTTCATCTTCTTCTTTTCATTCTTCTTTTCATTCTTCTCATTCTTCTTTTCATTCTTCTCATTCTTCTTCTCATTCTTCTTTTCATTCTTCTTCTCATTCTTCTTTTCATTCTTCTTCTTCTTTTCATTCTTCTTTTCATTCTTCTCATTCTTCTTTTCATTCTTCTTTTCATTCTTCTTCTCATTCTTCTTTTCATTCTTCTTCTTCTTTTCATTCTTCTTTTCAATCTTCTTCTCATTCTTCTTTTCATGAAGAAGAAAAGAAGAATGAGAAGAATGAAAAGAAGAATGAAAAAAAGAATGAGAAGAAGAATGAAAAGAAGAATGAGAAGAATGAAAAGAAGAATGAGAAGAATGAAAAGAAGAATGAAAAGAAGAAGAATGAAAAGAAGAAGAAGAATGAAAAGAAGAATGAAAAGAAGAAGAAGAAGAATGAAAAGAAGTAGAAGAAGAATGAAAAGAAGAATGAGAAGAATGAAAAGAAGAATGAGAAGAATGAAAAGAAGAAGAAGAAGAATGAAAAGAAGAATGAAAAGAAGAAGAAGAAGAATGAAAAGAAGAATGAGAAGAATGAAAAGATTCTTCTTCTTCTTCTTCTTTTCAGTCTTCTTTTCATTCTTCTTCTTCTTTTCATTCTTCTTCTTCTACTTTTCATTCTTCTTTTCATTCTTCTCATTCTTCTTTTCATTCTTCTCATTCTTCTTCTCATTCTTCTTTTCATTCTTCTTCTTCTTTTCATTCTTCTTTTCATTCTTCTCATTCTTCTTTTCATTCTTCTTTTCATTCTTCTTCTCATTCTTCTTTTCATTCTTCTTCTTTTCATTCTTCTTTTCATTCTTCTTCTCATTCTTCTTTTCATGAAGAAAAGAAGAATGAGAAGAATGAAAAGAAGAATGAAAAGAAGAAGAATGAAAAGAAGAATGAGAAGAAGAATGAAAAGAAGAATGAAAAGAAGAATGAAAAGAAGAAGAAGAAGAATTAAAAGAAGAAGAAGAAGAATGAAAAGAAGAAGAAGAAGAAGAATGAAAAGAAGAATGAGAAGAATGAAAAGAAGAAGAATGAAAAGAAGAATGAAAAGAAGAAGAATGAAAAGAAGAATGAAAAGAAGAAGAATGAAAAGAAGAATGAAAAGAAGAAGAAGAATGACAAGAAGAAGAAGAAGAATGAAAAAAAGAATGAAAAGAAGAATGAGAAGAATGAAAAGATTCTTCTTCTTCTTCTTTTCATTCTTCTTTTCATTCTTCTTCTTCTTTTCATTCTTCTTTTCATTCTTCTCATTCTTCTTTTCATTCTTCTCATTCTTCTTCTCATTCTTCTTTTCATTCTTCTTCTCATTCTTCTTTTCATTCTTCTTCTTCTTTTCATTCTTCTTTTCATTCTTCTCATTCTTCTTTTCATTCTTCTTTTCATTCTTCTTCTTTTCATTCTTCTTTTCATTCTTCTTCTCCTTCTTTTCATTCTTCTCCTTCTTTTCATTCTTCTTTTCATTCTTCTTCTCATTCTTCTTTTTATTCTTCTTCTCATTGTTCTTTTCATGAAGAAGAAAAGAAGAATGAGAAGAATGAAAAGAAGAATGAAAAGAAGAAGAAGAATGAAAAGAAGAATGAGAAGAAGAATGAAAAGAAGAATGAAAAGAAGAATGAGAAGAATGAAAAGAAGAATAAAAAGAAGAAGTATTCCAGTACAGCAAAAAGTGTATCTGCAGAGAGCTCCGCTATTTCTGACAGTTCTCTGACAGTTCCTTCACATTTACAGCGGTTGAAACATTGTATCTGTTTCCGAATAAAAACATCTGTATCCTAAATGGAAACAAATAGATACAATGTTTCAACCGCTGTACATGTGAAGGAACTGTCAGAACTGTCAGAAATAGCGGAGCTCTCTGCAGGGACACTTTTGCCGGCTGATCGGGAAAAATCCGATTCGCGCACCCGAAGTATGCTAATATTCGGATTCGCCGTGAATCGAATTTTTCCTGAAATTCGAAACGAATTCCACTTCGCCTGGTTCGATTCGCTCATCTCTAGTGTTAATAAATTGAAGGGCATACATTTTGTACTGGATGCTGAAGGGATGGTATTGGGTACTGAGACGTTAACATACAGTACATGCACCAATAAATGCATGCTGAGTTGTTAAAGTACAACTCCAGGAATTAGAAAAAACCTACCATTGCAGTGGGGCCCCTGCACTGCAAATACTAAATGGTTGCCTTAAGGATCACTCTAGCAGGGTTCTTCCAGCAGTGTGACCAGCCCCCCACAGCTCTTTCTAAGCCACTAATATCTCTAGCTGCACACTCACGCTCATCACATTCAATGCAGGGTGAACAGTTTTATTTTTACACTGTCCCTTTATTTTTTTTTTATAACTTTTATAGTTGTCACAGGGAATGTAAATATCCCCTTTGATAGCATTAGGTAATGACAGTACTCTTTTCTGAGAAATCTGGGGTCTGTTAGACTCTAGATCTCTCCTCTGCCCCTAAAACATCTGATCACATCAAGATAGGTGTGATCAGATGCTTTCCCAATTTAAAAATGGTGCTGTTAATATCTGGCAAAACGGAAATGATGAAATGCTCATAGCTTCTTGTTTCTTAGACCATAGAGATGATTGGAGCCATTCTGGTCTCTGATCAGCTCTATGGCCAACTGGTAGAACTGCTGGCTGCATTCTCAGATTCCTCTGTGGGACAGGAGAGGCCAAGAAAACCATGGAAGGTGGTGGGAAGGGGGACACGTCCCTTCCCGCTGCTTGTAAAAATTATCAAACAGATAAATAGCTGCTAAAATTACTTTTACATGAAAGCCAACTACCATCTGAAAAGAATGATACCAGGATGATGCCTGTAGCTGTGGGCATCATCCCGTTATAACCATTCAAAGTCCATCAATATTCCAGTTTGTTGCTGGTCCTTGTTGGGCATATACACTATGTAACAGCAGAGAACATGGGCATATAATGAATCTGTTATGTGGACCAATATGACTACAATTCATTCTTTTTTGTAATGCTCCTGTTGAGGGTTAGGCCCCAAACAATTTTAAATTCAGAAACCGTGATAGGTTTACATGTGAATTGTCTGACAAGAGTTGAATTTGGGTGTGCTGCAATGTATTGTGGATATAAATTGCTTTGGCCCACAATCAATACATTTCTGTGAAAAACAGCACAGGGGATATTATCTGCTATAATCCTGCTAACACTGCGTTTTTAGGTACACTATACAAAGAAGGCACTGATATAGTTCTGTTGTGATCAATATATTGATCCGTACAAACACTATAATGTAATAGTAATGGCAGGGATCAGCGACCTATAGCATGAGTGCGATAGTGTGTGGGCAATCTAACACTAGCAAATCCTGGCTAGAAGAGGAGCTTACAGACCCTTATGCTATCTGATGTCTCTAGTGGCAGTCATACAGTGATCAGTAAAACATTCTATATACTGACACTGTACTAATGGCACTGGCTAGGTGATGAGGTGATGGGGTTATCAAAGGGTTAATAGGAGCGATCAAAGGGTTAAATGTGCTAATCTAATGTGTGTGTATAAAATGTAGTGCTTTTACTCACAGCTCGGTGTTCTCTCTTCTCTTCCTGGACTGACGGGGGAAAGGGGGGGGTGCAGGCGCATCCACACCCCGAATAGAAAGTGATATAAGGGTAAGCCACCGATCACCCACACATTACGAACAGGCAGTCGGCAAGTAGTTAAAAGAAAAACCCTTTAAAATAAACTCAATACTCAAAAGTATTTTTTATTTTTATTTTATCTTTTTAAACACTTTTTTACACTTTGCTTTGCAGAAGCAAGGCAGATTATTGCTCCTGCAATGCAAGGCATGCTTTGAACTTTCATGGAGGGGTTAAGGTCATGAAAATTCAAATAAAAAAATGATTGGCTACAGCTAATCACATTGTAGAGGGTGCTGTGATTGGCCCCATGTACCATGTGAGAGCTGTAGGCCAATCACAGCTCACCAGAATGAGAAGCAGAATATGATTCATAACAGTTTTGCTAACATTGTGATCACATAGCTGTCAGGAATGGACTGGCCAGCAATGGTGGGACTCGCCTGCCTTATGGGCTGCAGTACCAGGGCTGGCCAGCGGGTGCTCCCAGCAATCAGAGACTCAACTTTGCAGCCAGCTAAACACCTGAAACTGCTTATACTGGTGTATTTAAGGGATGGCCAGACCTGCAGACTCGGCTTTGGTGTGTGTTTTTCCTGGGCCCTGTATCCTTTTCCTGCATCCTGTTCCTGTTCCTGTCTTGTTGCTGACCCTGCCTGATCTGACCTCTGCTGACTTCTCCTGCTCTGACCCCGGCTCGTTCCTGACCATCCCTCTGCCTGACCCTCTGTACCACGCTGCCCGCTACCTGCTGAACCTGGCTTGTGACCCCGACCATTCTCCGCTTGCTCCCCCTGTACCTACCTGCCCGATTGATATTGACCCGGCCTGCCTGACGACGCTTGCATTGTATGTATTGTTATCTGTGGGTGGTTTGGTTTGGTTCGTTTGCACTGTGTTATGTTTTAGTATTGCACTGCGTTTATGTTTGTATTGTTAGTGTCAATAAATTATATTGTTTATAACATATCTGAAGTCTGCGTTTCCCTGCGTCAGTCACACACCTCTGGTCATACCCGGGAGCCCTGACAATAGCGATCACATGACCATTGGGTCCTGTTCACCGGGATCTGCATTCTGCTGATGGAATGTGCAGTGCCCCCCATATTGGTACAGCCAGAGTGACATACCTGTATGTCGCTTTGCCTGTAGCTGCCGCTCGTCCAGGTAATGGATCAGTGTGAAGAGTTCCATAGGAATACATGGTCACAGAATTTTCTTCCATTTTTTTAATGCAATATTGAATTGTGAGTGTGGAGTGTGAACGCAGCCTTAATTTAACAAGCTGAAAATAGAAGCTACAATGCACAACTGCACCAGATTATGCACTCTCCAGTTTTAGTAAATCAACCCCATGTCTATAAGGAGGACATAGACAGTGATTAATTTGCAATTTGTATGTTGGTGATGTGTGACAACAGTCTAAGGAAGTGCTGGAGGAGAAACTAGAGAATGTGTGCCACAGGGAGAATACAGGGGGAAAACCAATGTGTGTGCTGGAGGTGTGATGAAACTGGCAAAAGACAAGGAAGAAGCTGATTTGCACAACGGCAAAGTAAAAGTATAATTTAGAAATCATATAATACAGTATAACATAAGAAGATTATCAATACATTGGTCTGAAATTATCTTGGAGTCATCTTTTTTATTGGAAAATACAATTACAAATATATAGGCATTGCCATGAGACACAATCCTCAACTCAAAGAACATTACAATCTAAAACTCTTACTAGTCAGACAGGCAGACACAAACATATGCTAGAATCAAAAAATTTACTTTTCTCAACAGTTTTTTTATTTGTGAGTAACAAAAAGGAGCCTAAACTGTAAAAGAAAAACTGTGCTGTCCTATCACTTGGTTTCTCAAGATTTAATTTCATATTCTGGATGAAGTGTTATAATAATTTACTAGAACTGCCAGCCTGAAAATGTTCTTGTTTTTCTCAGTACTAAAATATTGCTGTGGGGGTGTTTGCACAGTTTTACTTGATTTATTGAAAGTTTTAACTTTGAACCGACATTTTACTAAGCTGTTCTAAACAAAAACTCATATGTACAAAGATGTCATTTATTAAAGTTCATTTATAAATAGTTTGCAAAATGGCATATCTTCTACTGGTCCAAAACTTTCCTTTGCTTCTTTTTAGAAAAGTAATCACTTTTTCCATCAGTTGAAATCAGCCACAATTGTTTCGTGCTTAATGTACTCATGCTCAAAAAGCTTCTGCTTTTAACATTTTTAATGAATGCAGGTAAATAATTGCTATTAATTTAGTTATGAAGATTATGCTGCTCAGATAGCACTTTAAAAAAAGAAGAAATGAAAATCAAAAATCAAAGCAGGTACACCACCTTCTTTTTACTGGCTAACATTAAAGCAGAACTTTAGGGGAGTTTAAAATGGTATTTGTATTCATGTATAAATAAATATATATATATATATATACTGTATATATATATATATATATATATATATATATATATATATAAAATATGCATTTATTTAAAAAAATGAAACCATGAAGTATATTTTTAAATTCTGCCAAAAGTCACCTTAAATATATCTTGACATGAATAGCAGATGGGCATCTTAAGATACACTACAAATAGTGTTTGAAATTTAAATGTGTAAGTGTGCAAAACGACCCTATAAGTACCGGTCTTCACTTTTAGCAGTCACATATCAAATATGCTCAATATAAATTCACTTGGGTGCAACCATAAAAGTATGCAGAGCATTATGTAGCCTGAAATGGGTAACTGTAATCCTCCAGGGGCAGTCCATGAGTGTGACTGCAGTCCAATTGGGATGACTACCAAAGGTTATTGCAAGGTGTAACCAAAGCTGACTAATATAACAAGTCAGGGTTTATGGTAAGATTAGGGTAAACGTGAGACCAGGACAAAAAAGCAGTGTCACAGATGCCCCCCCCCCCCCCTCAGCCCCTTGCTCTGTTTCTGCTCTCTCTGCCGCCTCTCATCCGTGCCCCTCTCCCCTCCTGCAAAGATGAAAGACATTCCTAAGACAAGCTGGAGCCACGTTACCTCAGGGCCCCCCAACGGTTGCCTAGGTGACTAGGGAGTTCGACCAGTTTAAGGAAGCTAAAGCCAGAGCTCCTGAGGTATTCACTGCTGTGTAGCTGACGGAAGAGGCCCGGGCTGCGGTTGGGACCTTTTCGTGGCCAGGCTCGGCAGAAACCCAAGGCTGCCTAGGACCCCCCTTCTCCCAGAGCTGGGGAAGACTATCTGCTAGACACCAAAGATCCGTGAGTACATGCTCTCTGTACTGCCACTGCGAGCTAAGCTGTCCTTCCAGCCCCAGGGCCAAGGGTTACCCCCCTCCCTGGGTCAGCCGCAAGGACTTTAAACCCTTCAATGAAGCCGCCTGGGATGTAAAAAGGGGTTTTTTGCAAAGGCCGCTACCCTGGCCGACGAGATCCTGGCCATCAAACCACATTGGAAACAGCGGGCCCCTGAGCTGCTAAGGGCCCCACCTCCCACCACCTCTACCAAAACGGGCCCCCACCTACCACTGCCAACGCCGCAGTACCGCCACCCAGAGCCCGGTTCACGGGGCCCCCCATGGACCACCGCTGCTACGGGTGCAACCAGCCAGGTCACCTCCAAGCCAACTGCCCCACCTCCCGAAGCCGCCGCTTCCCCTGCCCGGTCCACTACCTGGAGCTCCATCCCGCAGAAGAACCACTGCCACCGCCTCCCAGCCAATGGATGGGCTTCCCAGAAGACGACCACTCCCGGGAGGTTTACAGTGCCCACTCCCCGGGGGTTACATACCCCGCCCACAAAACAGCGCCACCTGCAGGTCGTGCGGGTGGACAAGCAACCCGCTACCGCTTTTCGGGATAAGGGGGCCACCTTGACCATCGCTGACCCCCGAGTCATCTGGCCAGAAGCCATCCAACCCAGCCCTGGATTCGCCATCGAGCTGGTGGGAGGAGCCAGACATCATATCCCCAGAGCATTCGTACACCTCGACTATGGGTTCGGGGAGCAACAGTGCCAGATCGGCGTCATGGGCAGCCTCCTGGCGGATGTTCTGCTCGGCAACGACCTAGGGGAGCTACGATGCCAGTACATCGGGGCGGTGACCCGGAGCCAAGCAGGTCGAGGTCGTCCTACAGATGTAGCCACCACGGGCCCTTTCCCCAGCATGGACTCACTCCACGGCTCAGCCCCTGTCCGACCTGATCCGAGAGAACAATCCCCTGATGGTGACCTGGACCTCGGCCTGTAAAGCCTTCCGTGACCTCAAAGCTGCCCTGGTGAGCAACCCCGTCCTGGCTGCCCCTGACCACAACAGATGCTTCCTTGTGCAGACAGACTCCTCCACCTACGGCCTAGGGGCTGTCCTCAGCCAAGTCAATGAGGCTGGGGAGGAACATCCCGTCACTTTCCTCAGCCGCAAACTACTGGACTGGGAAGTTGCCTATGCTACGGTGGAGAACCGGGTGTCCGGGGACAACGGACACCTTCTTAGGTGGAGCCTTGCCCTCCAGCCTTATCTCACCATTCGATATAGATGGGGAAGCCAACACCAAAATGCAGACGGCCTTTCCCGCCAACAAGATCCACAGTAGCTAAGTTAGGGCCCACAAGTGCCTTCAAGGAAACCCCGTTGGGTCCCCCTCGCCGGCACTTGTGAAATGGAAGGGGGAGGAGTGTCACAGCTGTACCCCCTCTCAGCCCCTTGCTCTGTCCCTGCTCTCTCTGCCGTCTCTCATCCGTGCCCCTCTCCCATCCTGCAAAGATGAAAGGCATTCCTAAGACAAGCTGGAGCCACGATGACCAGTTTTAAGAAGCTGATGCCAGAGCTCCCGAGGTATTCACCGCTGTGTAGCTGACGGAAGGGGCCTGAGTACATGCTCTCTGCCTGCTTAACTTGAACTGTTCTTGTGCTGACCTCACACCAACCCCCCCCTGTTGGATTACTTGCTACATAGACTTACGCCAAACTCCCTGTTGGATTACTTGCTACAGAGACTCTCCCTTGGCTCTCAGTGTTGGACTTTAAGTGTGTTGGTCCTTCCGTGTCGCCCTGGACTGGCGTATTCACCCTCCCTGCGAACTCCCCTGTTCGGTGACTGTCATCTGTTTGCCTCAATAAAGCTTTGTGCCTTTGCCATCTACTCTGTGTGTTCTGTCCTGCCTACGCTCCGTCACAAGCAGTTAAAGTTATTCATGAATAGAAAAAAATATCTTGGTTAGGCTAACATCCTCTATGATGGGCAACTTGAGAATAGAACAGGTCTCCCTTAAAATATAAGTTATCCATCAGGATGCGAACACCTTCTGACATGTGGGAATGGCTGATCATGCCCTTGCAAGTAAGCAGAGCAACTAAGAGTACAAAAGAAATACTGGTGAACATGCCTAGGTAGAAGACTGAGGCAGAGAACCATATATACCACCAGGAGTAACCAGCATCAATGAGGCAGAGGGAGAACTGCCAGGGAAGATCATTCTACACCTTGCTTCCCAAGATGGCTAACTATGTAATGAAAAACTGCCAACTGCCCACCTGAATGAACAAACTGCATGTACATTCCTGATATTCATCAGCCAAACATACTGATAAAGCCACACACAACCATATTTTAACACCTTCCCGTCCAACCTGTTGTAATATGACAGCCGGGCAAGATCCCCATTATCCTGGGAGGACATCATCTGATGTCCTCACAGGATCGAGCCTCATGTGTGCCCCACGGGTCGTGCTTTGGCATGATCTCTCACCGGCTGTGTTCACCGGACATAGCAGATGACTGATCATTGTACTGGCCCACTACTGGTACCATATGATTGCTGTGACTTAACAGTTGTAAACAACAAATGGCTTCCTTTCATACCATTCATTGCTTACAATTGTGTTGCTAGCTGTGATTGGTCACAGTGATCACATGATACAAACAGGGCAAATCACAGCCCATCTATTCTATGTGATCAGATGTGGCCAGTCACAGCTAATCACACCAATAACTACTTAATAAATCAGTTTCATTCAGTAAAATTTTTTTGACACCACTGAAATTCACTTGGATAACAAATCATAATGTGTAACAAAAAAAAAATCCTGACACCCATGCCTATGGTAACATTGTACTGCTCTGGTCATAGAAGTTGAAAAAATAGTTAAAAAATAAAAAAAGTAACAAAACCTTTTTAAGAAATTGAAAAATAAATTATTATTATTTTACATACTGTCCCTGGTCACTGCCACATTAGGTATATGATGACACTGTACTGCATTGGTGACAGTATGTAAAAAAATAATAATAATAATTTCTTCATTTTCCACAAAATTATGACAAAAAATGACTTTGAAAAACTCGCCATGCCTCTTTCTAAATATCTTAGACTGTCTGCATTACAAAAAGTGGTCATTTCGGGGGGGGGGGGGGGCATTTGTACTGTCCTGGAGTTTTGGGCCTCAAGAAATGTGGCAGGCTGTGATCGATTTTCTGATATATACGATAGTTTGTGGACTCTATAACTTTCCTACCAACTAAATAATAAACACTTATTTGTGTTATTTTCACCAAAGAAATGTAGCAGAATACATTCAGGCCTAAATTTTTGAAGAAAGATTGTTAGTTTGTAAAATTTTATAACAAAAAATAAGGAAAATTTCAAAATATTTGGACTATTTTGTATATAGTGAAAAAAACTGTGATGATTAAATACCACCAAAAGATATCTCTATTTGTGTGAAAACAATAACACATTTCATTTGCATGACCGTGCAATTGTTATTCAACGTGCAACAGCGCTGAAAGCTGAAAATTGGCCTGGACAGGAAGAGGGTAAAAGTGCCCAGTATTGAGGTGGTTAACAGTGAATGTAAGTAGTATTTTATTTAATTATACAGATCTAATAAAAGTGGCTTTTCCTGCATGATATACATTGCTTACTTAAGTTGCCTTTAAATGCAATATTGATCTAGGTGAGAAACAGTTCCGCTCTCCAAAGATTTACTTGTCTTTTTCCTTTTCATTCTTACAGGGAATAGAGATAGAACCCATTCTGCTTGCACATTCTCATATCCTTGTCTTTTTGATCAGTGGAACATCCAAAACAGATTTTTAAAACCTTCTTTATAAAGCAAGCACACTTCTCTATCAGTCCTGCAAATGCTAATACATTTGATTCACAACAGCAACAAAAAATAACACAAGCTCTGAGCATAAATCAGTCATTGCTACAGCTGTGGTAGTTGAGAAACAGCAGCTTTCTGTATTTTCCGGGAGAGTAAAACAGATGAATTATGACATTGCAGGATCAATTTATAACAATAGCACAGAGCAGTTGAATATATTATAGAACCCTTGCTCCTAAACTTTCCACATGCTTTGGATAATGAAAATACTTTAATACCAGCAGTTTATCCTTTACTTTTGCAAAGACAGTTAATTTGAAATTCTTATTAAAATCTATAATTGATGAACTGAAATGATATGCTACAATTAAATGTGTTTTATACATGTAGTTATTTAGTTTACTTTATATAAAGCATATTCTGTATATCTACAGCATATGTATTATATCACAATTTCAAGAAGTTTGTAGGCAATGAAAAGTTCATGAGGTAAGAGATAGTGAGAGATATAGATACCCTTAAAGAATCTCAATGGAAAGGAAACTGGATATGCAGTGTATGACATTTCTGGCAAATCTTAGATTGTTCCCATGCTACAGACAAGCTTTTCCCTATAGGTCACAACACATGCAGATGTATTTTTAGGTGGGAGAATAAGAATAAAAGTTATTTTGTGGAATTCATGAAGACTGGTGCAAACAGATTTTGCGAAAGTGTCTTGTCTCTAAAAGTGATGCAGCAAGCACCCAATCCATGCACTTCTTTAGAACTGGTACTTGAATTTGGCACACTTTCGAAAAATCTCTCTGCACCAGGGTCTGTCTCTGTATTCCAAAAAAGAGTTGATCTTGCTTAGCTGCTCTTTGATAAGATGCAAAATGTTGGTATTTTATCTTGAAATTGGCACATTCATTGTGCTACCATGTAAAAGTGGCACATTTTAGAATCACCTGAATTTGGTACACGAGTAACTGTCAGAACTAAAAGTGTCACATATGCTTCATGCATTTGCCACAACACATTAACAAGAGGGGTTAATGCCAGAAAAGTGATGTGGCAGCTTTATTGTATTCCCCCTATTGTACTCAGTTCACTTGTTTTTTAATTGCTTTTGTTACTTAACCACATTTTCTCATCCAAACATTAACTTTACATACAAAGTATACCACAACTCATGGGCCCTCGGGCAATAGGGGATCATGGGGCCCCTGTGTCCTTGCCCACACTCAAAAAAGCCTATAAAAAAGGTACCAGGGGTATTTCATGGGGCCCCCTACTGACCCCGGGCCCTCGGGCAGTGCCCGAGTGCTTGAATGGTCAGTCCGCCCCTGACCACAAGTGTGGAATCCTTGCTTTTATTTCTCCTAAATCAGCATTTTTACAATGAATTATTTCATCTCCACCTGGAATGGATCATCTTCCTTTTCTTGTCAATAAGCATCTTTTATGTACTCACAATTTAAATTAGCCACTAGTTAGAGGTATCCTATAGGAAACTAATAATATTAATATTATATTGCTTGCGAAAAATGCATCTTTATATGCAATTAAACCTTTTATCAAACAAATAGAGAATTCATAAATCATAAGGAAGTACTTACAAAAATAGAAATCTATAACATAAGTGGTTAGCACTTCTGCCTAGCAGCATTAGGTACTCCTACATAGCAGCATTAGGGTCATCGGTTCGAATCTCAATTATGGCACTAACTGCATGGAGTTTGCATGTTCTCCTTGTGCCTGTATGGGTTTCCTACAGGTACTCCAGTTTCCTCCTACACTCCAAAGACACGCTGATGGGTTATTTGGCTCCTACCTAAATTGTCCCTAGTATGTGTATATATGAATGTGAGTTAGAGACCTTAGATTGTAGGCTCCTGGAGGGCAGGAACTGATGTAAATGTGCAATATGTCTGTAAAGCAATTCATAAATTGATGATGCTATATAAGTATCTGTAATAAATAAATAACATAATAAAATATATCTGTGACAATTCATCTGTATACAAAATATCTTTATAAAATCCATGACATTTCATATATATAAACAGTTGAAAAATTAAAGATGTGATTTAAAAAGCATCCACTTATATATATGTAAAAAAAAAAAAACTATTATTGTCATCCACCACTACAAATGTATCAAAGCAAAACACCATTGGTGCCACTACCCAAAAGTAAGCAGCTCACCCTCTTTTTTGATCTCCAAATCAATGGAGGGTCAAACAGCACTCAAAAGATCAACCCACAAGACTCCTGGAAAACAAGTATGAGGGCGCTTCTACCTTCCTCGATAACAGCCCCACCCGGTGCTCAGACCTGGAGGCTGCTGATGCCTTTCATCTATCAGAATAAGAACAGGAATGATTGACATTCAGGATAATGTCCAATAAATATAGCTCTTTATTGAAGGAATATGTACAATGCTGAAAAAACATCCTACGTGTTTCAGATGATTAGTCCTTAGTCATTAATAAGGACTAATCATCTGAAATGCGTTGGATGTTTTTTCAGCATCGTACATGTTCCTTCAATAAAGAGCTATATTTATTGGACATTATCCTGAATGTCAATCATTCCTGTTCTTACACAAGATTACTACGCCACTCTTTCAGAAGATGTAGCCATATCTCATGGATCGGAATCCCATATATGCATTCAAATAAATAAACTAACTTCTTTATCAAGATCAAAACATATGCACTCATATGATCCAAGTGCGGTAGAAGAACTATTGAAAAATATTTATAAAAACGGCAGCAGACACAAATACAAAGGTGGATATAATCCCTTAATATCTGTAAATGTATTTACATCACAAGAAGCTTTATTAGGAAATTTTAGGAAAAGTTTAAACTCATATATATTTTTAACCACTTCCTGTCCAGTCGTTGTATATAAACAGCAGGATGGTGGCAGTGCAGGGGCGGGTTGCCGTTCATAAACGGCACCCGCCATTTTGGACTGTGTGCGCTCCCTGGGAGTGAGCGGCACCGCGATCCGGTGCCCACTGTGTCCGGAGGACACAGCGGAACACCGATCGCTGTACTAGACCTCTGTGTGATGTCCCGATCATGTGATCACTGATTGGCCAATCGGTGATCACATGAGTAGGTGTAAGCAAGATGTCACTTCCTGACATCATTGCTTATTTTGTGTGAAATCTGTGAATGACCACAGAGATCACATATTACAAGGCTATTCACAACAGACTTGTACCATGTGACAAGCTGTGACCAATCACAGCTCGCACAGTATTTTTCAATCACCACTATGGTGACACTGTACTGCTAGGGTGACAGTATGTTAAAAAAAACAAATAATAATAATATAAAAAATAAAATAAAAATGTAAAAAACATTTTTTGAAAAATTTTTGGTTATAAACTAATTTGGGTTATTTTTTTTTTTGCTAAAAAGATAATTGAATACATTTTGGCCAAGACTTGTGAAGAAAGATTATTTAATTGCAAAATTTTATAAGAAAAACACTTTTTTTCAAAATTTTTGGACTTATGTATTTATATAGCAAATAAAATTAAAATCTCAGTGGTGAATAAATACCACCAAAATAAAGTTTTATCTGTTTCAGAAAAATGCTAAAACAAATTCATATGGGTACAGTGTTGCATGACTGCGCAATTGTCATTCAAAGTGTGACAGCACTAAAAGCTGAAAATTGGCCTGGACAGGATAGGGGGTAAAAGTGTCTGGACATGAAGTGGTTAAATACTATACACAAAATCTTTCTCTGACAGCAAAACATTTAATGCACGGTTCACCTATGACACAGGGAATTTAAGAACATAGGGTTTTTAAAGAGCTATCAAAGCAGAAGCTGTTTGCCTTTAGACTGTCTCTTCTGACTGAAAGGCATCCTCTAAACAGAGCAAGCACAGGCGGGAGTGGATGAAAGGGGTGTAACGATTATGCTTAATAGAGACATGGAAACTGTACGCGACAGCCATCTTGTTAAGGTCTCAGCCATTTTTTTTCATGAACAATCCTCTCTCATCTCTCCCCTCCTCCTCTTAAAATGGAAATTGTAGCTATAAGTTGTAATGGACTTCAAAAGAGCCTCTTATCTTAAATAAAACACAAATAGAGGCCAGCTCCAGAAAAATAACTCAGTAAGCCATCATACATGACCTGTTAGGCCATTAGGGTTCTAGGAATGCAGAGCGTGCCATAAAACATCCATTGCACATGTCACAATTTCACATACAGTTCATAGCCTCCAACAGGAACTGGGCACATTAATATTAGGTCTATATTTGGAGAGATAATGTCATGCTGAGCCAAACAAGGTCATACATGACTATGTTAGCACATAGGAAGGGGAAGAAAGTAGTCTCTTCCCTCCTGGATGACAAGGGTATGTTGTGTTTGGTATCCCTGGGTTTGAAATATAATTCTGAATATTAATCTACTAGTTGCTTGAATACCACCTGCACATACTGGAAGTTATTAACACCCCTGGCGGTATTCCTGAGTGTAGCTCGGGGTTATCTTTCAGTACCAGAAGCGGTAACCCCAAAGTACACTCGGGATTACCCTGCAGTATTGCTCAAGGATTCCCTCCAGCAATTACCTTGTCCTGCGCTCCTGCGATGTCCCCCCTGCAGTGCCCCCCGCCATGTCCTCCAGCTGATGCGGGCATCCATCTTCCGGGTTCAGTTTCCTGCGAGTGTTGGGACGTACGTGACGTACGGGGGACGGAACCAGCGAGAATTTCAAAAATGTAAAAATGTGACATTCACTCAATACACTAAAATCTTATCAGATTATAAAATTACTGTATAAAAGCATTTCACATACATTTTGTCCCTAGTGCTTTGTCCTGTGCCCTGCCTGCATTTTTCTGTTCTGACTGCAAACTGAGAAACATCTATGGCGTCCAAAAAGCGTCCCTTTAGGTCAAAAGCGGTTTTAGACCAGCTAGAAAACAGCGATAGTAAATTAGAACCACTTGCAGAATTGAGTGATAATGATTCATGGGGAAATTCGTCATCAGACACTGAAAACGATTCTGCGACTGAGCTCAGTGATGTGCAAACTTGGCGCTCTATTTCAAATTTCAGTGTTTTCGGTTTGATTACATTATTACATTACATTTTTTATTATTATATTATTATTTTTTATGAATATTTATTATATTATAATTTATGATTTCGTGTTTCAAATTGTATCATACCCAGGATGTTTACTAGACTCCTGTTTAGACAGATCTCAGTGAGTTATTCCTAAGAATTACAGGCCTACAATAAAAAAACAACATATTTCCATTGAAAACAATGTACTGCTTTGAGCACAGAAATACTGACATAATCAGACCGCTAGGGAGGTTAATATTCATATGAAATTCTAGTTGCGACTTGGTCATAAACTTGGTGATCTCCTAGAACACATCCCCAAACTGGATGATTGGTCAGTTGTCTTCAGGCGACACCCCTTTAATATCCTAGAAATGGACAGACAGGCCTGGTGAAGAGGAGCTTTCGTTTAACATCAATCAAGAAACATCTTAACGGACTTGAAAGCCAAGGCAACATTTTGCTTGGAAAATTGGACTCTGCTAAACCAAGGACTTTACAAGTATTCTGCCTTCTTAACTCCTCTCTTTTATCTGTTGCATTATTATTTTGTTCTCTTTATGTCTTTGTAACATCTTTTTTTGTAAATATTTTGATTGCACCTTTTTAGTAATAACCCCTATTTTGAAAAGTGCTGAAACTGTCTCTAAAGCTTTTAATGCTAAAGAATCCCTGTCTCTTGAAGAATGCTACTGTATGTAATAATCCTCTGAATATCCCTGTCTGTGGTGACAGTGTGTGTTCAGACGCTTATGCTAAAATCATAGTGAGGTTCCTCCTTCTCTGTAAAAAGGTGGTGGTGGCAGTGTGAAGGGTTAATTGCGTAATTAACCTAACCCGGTGACAATCGCTCTCTGGCTGCTGGCACATAGATTGTGGTCGAGCTGGAAAATCTTTGTGCGGGTTGCAGCTGAGAGTGGCATTGTTACGCAAGTGACAGCGAAGTGCGAGATCGGCTGTTTCTTCGGTCACGAGTTGGTGAGAAGGGCAGGGGTAGGGTACCGCGTTCCGTCACAAGGGGCACAAGTCACTGCTCTGACTAAGTCAAGCTTTTTTCTTATAAAGAAGGATAAAACTAGTCTAGCAAATGTAACAAAAGAGCCTAGCACTCCAGCCACTGGCTGGAAATAAAACACTCATCTTTATTTAAAAATATTTTACAATAAATATTTTTTTTCATGTACTGTAAGTCATGACCATGATAATGAAAAAATTCAGTAGATACAAAAACCACTGACAATATAAATTCTCCTAATTGTCTTTTACATAAACAATACCAGAAAATCAGTAATACAATGTGCATGCCATAAATTCAGCTAATCTGTGAAATGTTTACTGAACTGTAAACAAAAATCTTGAAAGGTAAAATTAGCAGATAACACATGGTGAAAAATTACATATTAGATATGCTTTAGAGAAATTGTTTTTACTGTATCAAAGCATGAGCAAAGCTAGACAAGGATATATCTTATAAGATTTCCAGCTAAAATCCAAACACAAGTGTATTTCTGGTGTCTTGCTGCTTTTGCATGTTGTGATGAGTCTAATGATGCTTGGCACATGATAGAAATCACTATTTATACCAATCTCAATCAAGCTGCAAGGTTTTCTCAGTCAAATCACCTCACAAATATACATTTTGGATGGCCTAGGTCACCTCTTTGTTCAGTGACAGAGCACAGCAGGCTGGGCAAGGTTAATTCCACAGATTCAAATATCTCTTATTAAAATACACAAAACATAAATAAATAAATGTACATAGCTAAAATAAAAGAAATTAAAGTGTATGCCTAGAGAAAACCCCAAAAGGAAACAAAACACATTTTTTAATTCCTTAAAACATGTTTTAATCCCGTAAAAAAATACTGCAAGTACAGAAAAATGGCTTTTCTAGCGGACATCCAGTGCACTCCTATATTCATGTCTGAGCCTACAATGCAGTGACCCTGATGCACTGCAATCGAAAGCAGTGTTGTCAACCCTACCAGAGTGCTCCCTTCCAGATAACAAAACAATCCCCCATCTCCATAGCTTAATGGGGGAGGAGTTCTGTAGTCCAAAGGAGAGAATTTAGGCAGGACTGATAACACTGCTTGAGATTTAAGTGCAGCTGATGCACTGATGTCAACTCAAACAGGAATATAGAAGCTTTCAGGATTTCTGGCAGGTATTAGTCTGTACTGGCTGCATTTTTAAAGAGGTGAACCATGGGAAAATGGGCAATACTCCAAAAGATACCACTTTTGGCAAGGAGTGGGTCAAAATGTTGTCATTGGTTGTGTGGAAATGAAAAAATACATCAGTAGAGTAGTTTTACCCATGTATGTTATAGGGTAAACTGTATATTGTGAAGTTTTGAAGTGTAGAAGATACAAGAATATAATATTTCTATTTCATTTGTTCTGTGTAAAGTATTGCCCATGTGCTTGCACTCTAAAGTCTGAACAGAAAACAACTCACTGATTCCTCTATCAATGCTACGCAGTGCAGATCATTGAATCTCCCACTGAGGCTCTTGTATTTTCAGATTTGCCCTCAACATCTGTCAGAATACCCAAACATCACCTACATCAAGGTACTTTTCAGCTGTAAATTTTCCACTGGGCTCTTTACATTTTCATTGTAACGGGAAGCCGGGTGGGAGCATTTGGCTAAAATTTGCACATTGTATGGCCAGTGTATAACCAGCTTTAGTTAAGCTGATGCTAAAACGTAAAAATTCACTGTCTCTGTGAGCGTTAAAGCAGAACTTCAGGCAACTGTAAAAAATACCCTTTACTCCAAATACAGTAGGCATTTGTTAGAAAACAAAAAGCTTTTATAGGTACCTCCCCTGAAACCTGAACTATGTAAATTATACAGAGTCGGTAAATATGAGCTATGAAGCTCTAGTGTATTGCACAATGCTATGAATCTAATATATTTTTAGGTATCAGGAGCAGAACACAATTCTGGGAATCTAATATATTTTTAGGTACCAGAAGCAAGGTAGGGAGGTGTTTAGACAACCTTCAGGAGGAGGAGATCAAAGTAAGGACATAGGATGTGTGACCATTCTCTTTCAAAGACCAATTAGCAGGCAAGTGACAAAGGAAGCTGCAAATCAACAACAGGGAATGGATATACATTATGGTAGGGTAGCATAAATCAAAAGAGTGGCTGACCAGAATTACAAGAATTTTATATGGTAAAGCAATTCACGTATATACATTTCACACCTCATGTACTGTTTTTATTTTTTTTTTGTTTGAAACTCTGTTTTAAAGACCGATCAACATATAATGGTCTATCATAAAGAGAATTAGATATGGCTGGGCTTTTGTAGGTATTTTGTTTTCATTTCTAAATTGATAGAATTCCCTCCATGCAATGTTGACCTCTACTGCTGCCTCTGCCCCTGATATACAGAGTAGTAAAGTGAAACCAACAACTGAAGATCCTACAGATTCCAGCATTTTTATAAGTGCTGAATTACTAGTCTCCAGATGTGCTCGGTGGTTTGATCTACTGGCCCCTATATCACTAGTGTGTCTATTTAGTGACATAGGGGCAAGCAGGAGTAACCACAGCAAGGGGCAGGGGATCAGTATATTGACACTCCAAGAAGTGTTGGATTCTGTAGAATCTTTAGCCATGATTTTCCCCCTAGTGTAGACAGAAACAATTGAGTACTGACGTGATACCTTTTTAATTTGCACTAACATACAATTTTGAGGACATTTTTTTGGGAATGTCCCCTTCCTCAAGATCTAAGCAGTACTACTCACAAAGTTTTAGCAGAATGTTAGCAGAGATGTGGGGGATGAAAAAAAAAAAGAGAGACTAGAGATAAGACACAACAAAAGCAAAGACTGGGGGGGGGACAAAACAGAGGGAATCATGCTTGAGATGATAGTCATAAAACTGTTGGATAATGATTTAGGAATCCCATGTCATCCCATGTAGACACCACAGTATACATCAGGGATGATACGCTTCACATCTCAATATACAGGAAACCCACTGACAGATGCAACTACCTCCACAGTTCTAGCTTCCACCCCCAACACATGAAACGTGCCATCATACACAGTCAGGCCATTAGATACCACCAAATATGTTCTGACCCAAGAGACAGAGATAAACATCTCTGGACACTAGCAGACGCCTTCCATAGGAAAGGTTACAAGGACAAAACTATCAGCAACAGCATAAACACAGCCTTGAGAACCCGAAGAGAAAATCTACTTCAGTACAAAGAGAAAAAAACAAACAACCATGTACCTCTAGTAACCACATACAACCCAGCACTAGAAGGAATAAGAAAAATAATCAAAGATTTACAACCCATCATAACAGAGCATGGAACTCTGAAAGAAATATTCCAGCAACCACCAATACTAGCTTTCAAACAACCCCCCAACCTCAGAAATAAAATAATCAGTAGGAAACTTCCTTCTGATTATGATGTCACAAATAATGGAAGCAAACCCTGCAATAAAAAACGCTGCAAACTGTGCAACCAAATCAATCCATCAAAAAGTGTTAGACACTCAAAAGGGATCTTCAATATCTCTGGATCATACAGCTGCACCTCCAGTAATGTTGTGTACCTTATCGAGTGCAGAAAGTGTAACAAAGGATCTTATGTTGGCGAAACAGGACAGAAGTTGCAAACAAGGATGAATTTGCATAGACATACCATCAAGGAACATAAAGAAGATGACTTTTGCACACCTGTGGGAAACCATTTTGCACAACCAGACCACACTTTGGGAGACCTCAATATTTTAGTTCTTAAAGGAAATTTCAAATCCATTCAGGAAAGAAAACCTTTGGAACTAAGAATGATAATTCTATTTGACACAAAAGATAACGGCCTTAATTTGGACATGGGATTCCTCAATCATTATCCAACAGTTTCATGACTATCACCTCAAGCATGACTCCCTCTGTTAGTGTTGTCCCCCCCCCCAGTCTTTGCTTTTGCTGTGTCTTATCTCTAGTCTCTTTTTTTTTTTTTATCCCCCACATCTCTTCTAACATTCTGCTTAAACTTTGTGAGTAGTACTGCTTAGACCTTGAAGAAGGGGACATTCCCTGAAAGCTTGTCCTCAAAATTGTATGTTAGTGCAAATAAAAAAAGTACTCAATTGTTTCTGTCACAAATGCACTAATACGGCTACAACCACCTCAAGCCACTAGTGTAGAGAAATTCAAAACTGTCTTGTGGCCTCTTCACACTTCTTGTGTAATGTCAAACAGCTCCTAGTTCTTAGAATGATTAGTCTTTAGGGTTGATTTACTAAAATTGGAGAGTGAAAAATCTGCTGCAGCAGTGCATTGTAGTCAATTAGCTTCTAACTTTAGATTGTTCACTTAAGTTTTGACAAAAAAATAACCTGGACGCCGATTGGTTTCTTTACAGTGCTGCACCAGATTTTGCACTCTCCCGTTTTAGTAAATCAAACCTCATATGTTGTGGAGATCTATAAGTGGTGGTTCAGTTTAGCAAACAACACTGGGCAGAGCTTGCATACTCCATGCACGAAACTAGCACACGATAGAGTTGAGGAGCTGAATGTAATTCTGATAGGTCAATAAGTAATTTTTTATACTTACATGGATTTTTCTCTGGATAAAATACAGAGAAATGTGCATGTATAACTGAGAAGTTCTCCATGTTCTTGTTTTTATTTTGCATTGCTTTAAGTGCAGGCTCTTAAAGTATACACACATGGCATTTCTCCCATTGGGAGTCACTCCCCTTCCCCATGTCATTTATGCTTTCATTTTATTTTTTTTATTACATTTTTTCAATTCTTTGGACTAGTCGTGTGAAAAGTAGGGTCCTCTTCCTTCTCACCTCTTCTCCTATGCTAGGGGTTCCTCGGTGATGCAGAGAGTCCTGCTCTGATTTTTTTTTTTACCCTTAATACTTTTTCTGGTGGATTTTATGTCCTTCTAATGTAGACATATGCAACATTAATTCAAGTGTCAGGCATGGTTGCCACTAGAAATCCCAGGACCCATACAGTCTACATGGCAGGGACTCCCCTACCTCCCGTGAAAATAATAAAAGAAAATCATTATTAGCAGACACAAACATAGCATAACTTACAAACTTCCTGCTAAATCTGAAAGATAAAACTGTACTGAGTCAATAAATAAAGCTCTCTGTGTGTAAATGAGGTCTTGGGGTTCATTCACATGGGCACTGTGGCCTGTACAGTGTGAATCAGTGTTTATTTTTTATTTGGGAGCTATTGCTCCCAGCATCCTGTCTTAGCATAAATCCTTCCCTCTCAAAAATAAAAAAAACTGCACTAATCAGCATATCACCTCATAAACATAAATTATGTCTGCAAGCCAAAATTCTCCCCAAGCAAAAATGCATATATTTTCCCTCCCAGCACAAGTCTTTGCCTCCCAATCCCCCCTTCCAACACATATCCCCCTCAATCCCCCCCTCCTAGCACAAATTCTCCCTAATCTCTCCACAAATCCACAATCCTCTCCCAATTATCTTTCCCAACACAAATTCTTCCTTACAACCCAAAATCCCCCCTCCTAGCACATACATTCCTCCCAATCCCCCTCCTGGCTCAAATCCCCCCAATTCCTTTTCCTGGCACAACCCCCTAATCAGAATTCTCCCTCACCAAAAAATCACCCATCTAGCACACATCCTCTTTTTTCTTAAAGCTCCATCCTAGCGCAAATCTTCTCCCCAAATCCCCCTTCAGGCACAAATCCTACCCAATCCCTTCTCCTAGCACAAATTCCCTCCCATTCCCCCTATCAGCACAGATCCCCTCATCCCTCCTCCTAGCACAAATCCCCACTCCCAATTCCCCCTCCCAGCATGAATTGCTGTGCGTGATGTGCTGCACTCTCCAGCTCTCCCTACTGTCAGAACAATACTCATCTATTTAGCACATAAGATAGGATTGCTTTTAGATCACATCAGACTGTATACACATATAGTATGATTACCACCCCTATCTCCTCCAAGGGCTGCTCATCTCTGAGCAGCAGGAAATGTGTGTAGGGGGCAGTAGTCAAACTGTGTGTGTGTCTACGTGTACAGTCCGATGTGCTCTAAGAGCAATCCTGTCTCCTGTGCTGTATGAGCACTGTTCAGACACGAGGGAGATCCCAGAAAGTTTGTTTAACTTGAGCTCCAGAAGATTTTACCCCCTTCACGACAGGGCCATTTACTGCTATTTGGCACTGTGGTACTTTAACTGGCAATTATGCGGTCATGCAACTCTGTACCCAAATGAAATTTATTTTTTTTTCCCACTAATATAGCTTTCTTTTGGTGGTATTTGATCACTACTGTTGTTTTTTAATTTTTATTATATAAACCAAAAAAGACCCCAAATTTTGAAAAATAAATATTTTTGTCTTTCTGCTATAAAACATAATCAATGAAAACATTTTAAAAATCTAATTTCTTTATAAATTTAGGCCAAAATGTATTCTACTACTGTCTTTAGATAAAAAAAAATCCCAACAAGCGTATATTAATTTGTTTGTGTGAAAGTTATAGCACCTACAAACTATAGGATGTATACTGGAATATGTATTTATTTATTTTTTTCCAATACCAGTGATGATGGCAATCATCAACTTATAGCGGTACTGTTATAGAACTGTCTAACTGACATCACCAGTGGCACTAATACAGTGATCAGTGTTAATAATATACACTGACAATGTACTAATGACACTGGCTAGGAAGGGGTTAAAATGTAGGCAAAATCAAAGGGTTAACTGTGTGCCTAAAAAGCTTTAACGTGTTTGGTGCTTTTACTAAGCAATGTGCCGTTTTTTATACCCTGCTTTGCAGAGAGACAAAAAGCTGCACATAGCCGCTGTCAGTAGAGAGGTCTTTGTTGTTTAACTACATAGAGCTCTGTCTTGTGATTCACTTCACCAATCAGTGAGTCCCAGACATAAAAAATTGTCTGGGACCTACTGATCAGCATGTGCTGAAGTGAATGGCAGCACAGGCAGCACAGCCAGGGGGTCCCCTACCCAGAAACGCCAAATCATGTACCTGTACATGATTTGGTACAGTAGAACCTCGGGCACACATTATATGTACATGGGCCAGTCAGCATCTGGTTAAGGCAATATTAAACTAAAATCAAAAATGTACTATATTTCAGCCTACCAATCACTAGATGTGGTAGTTTTAATTTGTTTAAGCTTTTTTACCTTTGTTTTCACCTGGTGATCTGGTCAGTAACATGCCTCCTGTATTAGAGTGCATACAAGCATTAGACAGCTGTAATGTCAATCTGGGGGGAGGAGAGTGTTGGATGTGCTAGTAGTTTTGGATACACTAACAAATTCACAGCAATATGTGAAGGAATAAATTACAAGTCATGTCTTTGGTGTTTGGTTTTCTGCAGATAGCACTGAGCGGCTTGTGTTGGGTCTCCATGCCGGCTGGGGAGGCAGAGGCAAGCTTTGGACAGTCTGGGATCAGGTTTGACTGTCCTTCAGTGATGGTGATAGGCTGGTCAGTAGCTCTGAGGAAAGGGATTAGTTCCCGAAACGCGTCAGCCATTTGACCGCATTGAGAGTTAGAACACCTTGCTTGCCGTTGTGGCCATCATCATTATGCAAATGATTTTTAGATTCATGCTTCGTCTGTGAGTATGTTTTTAACTTTTATACCTTTCAATAAACCTTGGATAATGCACTAGGTGTGTGCGCCGCCTGTTTATTCTCTAACAAGTCCTGTCTGCCACTGTGGTAGACAAACTTGTAGTTCTAAACGGACTATGACTAACGTTATAAGCAAATGTGTAGTCCATTGAGCTGTCCTTCCAGCAAACAAAGGTAGGGCAGAAAGCAGAAGGTAGAGGAGCCTAACATTGTAACTGTGAACCACTCATCATGGGTGCAATGCTTTTCAGGTTTCTGTGGAAAAAAATAATAAGCACACATTTGTTCCTGCAAAAACGTGCATTTATTATAATTTTGTTTTTAAGGTGAAGCTAATCTTTAAATATTCACCCCACTCTTTTACTTAACCATAAATCACCTTAAAATCAGTTAAATGACTAATTCCTAACCCTTAAAGCCTTAACAATAACAATTTACTGAATTTTTAAACTAATGACTACAGCCAAGTAAACCCCATACAAAAAAGCATACCTGCATTGTCAATCACATGAACCAAATATTTCCAATCATGCGGGGTGACCTCAGTGATAAAATATCACACTGGTTCCACCTTGCTAAACCAAAACACACACACACATACATATATAAATCTACAAACATATATCATGTATTTATTTATTTGTGAGAAGGGGTGGACTGACCATTTGGAAACTCGGGCCCTGCCCAAGGGCCCGAGGTCAGTAGGAGGCCCCATGAGATGCCCCTGGTAACTTTTTCATAGGCTTTTTTGAGTTTGGGTAAGGACACAGGGGCCCCATGATCCTCTATTGCCTGGGGGCCCCATGAGTTGTCAGTTCGCCCCTGCTTGTGAGTGGTTCTAAGCAATGCGTGACATTTTCTTACGTAGTAAACTTCAAAGAATGTAGTAAAAAAAGACAACATCAAACTGGATATATGTTTCTAGTTTCCAATTATTCAAGTGAAACCATAGCTCTTTAATGCAATTTATATCATTGCTACAGCAACTCTTGCATGGTACAATTGATTATTACCCATTACTATATAATTTTAATCACCATGTGAACATGTAATGGCTAAAATAGACAACTGCCATATTTGCTAGACATATTGGTTCATATAATTTCCCACTCAGGGTGAAATCTTGCTTGAAGTGGACAAGCACCTGTTCTATGTCAACATCTTTATTATATGTAACATTGATTTTATATAAAAAAATCAAGCCTAGTTCAAGCCTGACTTGAATGAGTCATATTAACTCCATCAAAGCAATGTTGCATGTTTTTATAAATAGACTTCAAATTAGGGATGAGCTTCAGGTAGTCGACCTGATCACAGACACCCTAAAGGACAAAATAAAATCTGGATGCTGCCTAGGGTTGCCACCTCATCCCTTTAAAACTGAACACATTAATTACACAGGTTCTGTGGCTGATTAAGGAGGTAATTAAACAAACTTAGTGCCTTGCCTGTATTAAATTAACCTCAGAACCTGTGTAATTAATATGTGTTTGGTTTTAAAGGAATGAGGTGGCAACCCTAATGCTGCCCCTGGAAATCATTCATTTAGTGGTGGAAACATCACTCAATGACAGCTTCCAGTATTCTGCCAGATTGTTTCAAATTGTGCAAGCTGATGTCAATGCTTGATAATGTCATTGACCAAATATGGTCATGACATACTTGGACAATGTCCTCAACCAGAAGCCCTTGTCAGTTTGCTGATATTATTTAGCAAACCAGGAAGCAATCCTTTAACCATAAATACTGCTACAGGGTGGCATGGGTATGCAAAATCACATATATATAAGTGATTTTGCAGTTCCGGGTAGGGGGCCCTTCTCGCAACGCCATTAGCAGCCACGGATGTCAATCACCAGGTCCCGGCTGGTGATTACTCACCAGCACCCGGTGATCGCTGAGTATGTCCGAAGGGGAAGAGACCTGTATGTAAACAATACAGATCTCTCCCTTGTCAGCTCCTGCACACTGTTTTGTATGACTCTGCATAGCAGAGCCATACAAAGCAGTGTGCTTACAGTGAAACACACACAGCCCCCATAGTGAAACAGCACATAGTTAACCCTTTGATTGCCCCAGATGTTAACCCCTTCATGCCCAGTGCCATTAGTACAGTGTCAGTGCTTTTTATTAGCATTGACTGATCACTGTATTGGTGTCACTGGGGATGTCAGTGACACCAAGTCAGTTCTCTCCAGTGTCAGAATGCCCGCCACAGTCCCACAGTCCCGCTATAAGTCACTGATCACCACCATTACTAGTAAGAAAATGTTTATTTAAAAAAAAAACAGTATATATATCGCCATTTGTAAAAGGTTATAAATTTCACATAAACCAATTAATTTACATGTATTAGGATTTTTTTTAGCAAAGACATGTAGCAGAATACAGTTTAGCCTAAATTTATGACAACATTTGATTTTTAAAATTTTTTTACTGGACATATTTAATAGCAAAAAGTAAAAAATATTGTTTTTTTTCTCAAAATTGTAGTGTAAAAAATTAAAAACACACAGGCAATCAAATACCACCAAAATAAAGCTCTATTTGTGGGAAAAGAAGTACGTAAATTTCATTTGGGTGCAATGACTACGCAATTGTCAGTCAAAGTAATGCAGCGCCATATCGCAAAAAATGGCCTGGTCGGAGGGGGTTAAAGCAATGCATTTTTCTGTGGTGCGGGAAAACACACAATGTGTTTTACCACACTGCACCTGGTGTGAAAAAGTTCTAAATGTAGTTTGTAAGGCAAAGTTAAGTGGCCAGTAGGTTTTAAATCCCCTCATTCCCCCACTAGCACAACCCCACTCTAAAAAATCCCTTGTCTCCCCCTCTTAGCACAAATCCCCTCTACTGTCACAAACCCCCCCCCCCCTTCTGACACAACCACCCCCTCCTAGCACAAATCCTCCCTTCTAGAAAGAAGCCCCCCTTCCTAAATACTTCTAGCACAACGCATCCCCCCCAGATACCCCCCTCTTTGAGCTTGGTACAGAAAAATGGCACAAAGCCCTGTATAATCCTACATGAAAGGGTTACTGTGCTAAGTTCTGTGTACAGAGAAGAGGGAGAGCACAACCCTTTCCTCCTCCAGACTCTCTCCTCCTCTAAGCTGTTATCTGTAGTTTTACTTTTACTTTAAAACTAAAGTTGTGCGTTCTGCCCGACCTCCCCTTGGCAACCGATGATGTCATCATCTTACATAGTTTTGAGTTTTTCCGGTAAAAGTACAGATAACAGCTTAAACCCTCTCATGGTTGGACTGTAGGGGGCTTTGTGTCATTTTGCCACGGCACCCCAGTTAAAAAACCCTGGGTTAGAAAATGTTAGCTATCCACAATTGCTAGCTGTGATAAATGCCTTCCCTCCTATTTTTCTCATCTGCACATGACTGCTTGAGCTGAGTGAAATGTTCATGTTTTGGGACATGCTGTCAGACAGATATTTAGGGCAGTAAAATCATCCTGTTTTCTAGTGAATATAGAAATGTTTAGTTTCAGAACTTGTTATCATACTATTCAGACTGTTCATATCACATTGTCTTGTGTCCCACATATTTGTCATTGCTTTGATTTATTTGATCTATATTTAAGCAAAATTAATCATGTAGCATTCATTCAATATGTTCTGCTGATCAATTTGCCTTCCACAGATTTGTATGGTGACTTTGCTTTTCATGGCATGAAAAGAATATGTCTTCTATTTTATACAATACAACCTCAAAGGTTGATTGTTTAGTCTTGAATGAACATATTCATGTTATACTTTGTTGATCATCTTAGTACCCCAGGCTTAGATCCTTCATCATTATGTTGTATGAACTTGTTAGGAGCAAGTCCTGAGGCATATAATGTCTACAGTATGAAAACTATCCATCATATCATTATAAATCTAAGAAAAATGTAATTTTTATATATAGCATGACAGTGAATATTTTTATATTGACAGCACAAATTCAGAGAATACAGTCATGACATGACCTCCCAAGCAAAAGTCACATATTACTAAAACCTATATTTATACCAATTTATGCTTCTATCCTAAATGTACTTAGTTGTATGTCTGTTTAGTAATGTCAAATCAATAAAAACTTACGATGATCCTTTTAATAATTACATGAGAAAAATTAGAAGAGCAAATCAAATACTAATCAATACGCTAAAGTATGAAAAGTATTAAATATGAGATATGCCTTTTTCTTGCCAAGCTATTCACTACTTTTACATGCCAAGCAAAACATTAGACTTTCAGCTTTAAAAGTTCTTGCATATCTCATAGACCTGCTTCATTATTGACCAGCTCTGTTGGTTTCTCCAGCCATTACAATGTAAGGTTGATTATACATAATCAAACATTTTACATACTGTATACATATTATTCTGTTTTTTTTTTTATTCATTTATTAGCTAGGAATCTGCACAATAATTTAGAAAAAGAATTTTATACAAAAGGTAATAACAAGACTAAAATGTGTAACCTTTACAGATGTATGAAGTCATGTTAAATTGTTCAACCCCAACTAAGGTATAAAGAAATAAAATAATGAAAAGGTCTGAAACAGATTTGTATTTGTGTCACTGAATAGCCATATTCCTTATCAGATTATAAATGGCACAAATCTATGAAATATCAGTTTAAAAAATCATTTCAATCTTGCTAGGGGTTTTGTATGGATTCACCCTTTCAGTAAGGTTGATTATACATAATCAAACATTTTACATACTGTATACATATTATTCAGTTTATTTTTTATTCATTCCATTTAGAATTTTGATTTAGCTAGGAATCTGCACAATAATTTAGAAAAAGAATTGTATACAAAAGGTAATAACAAGACTAAAATGTGTAACTTTTACAGATGTATGAAGTTATGTTAAATTGTTCAACCCCAACTAAGGTATAAAGAAAAAAAATAATGAAAAGGTCTGAAACAGATTTGTATTTGTGTCACTGAATAGCCATATTCCTTATCAGATTATAGATGGCACAAATCTATGAAATATCAGTTTAATAAATCATTGCAATCTTGCTAGGGGTTTTGTATGGATTCACCCTTTCAGTAACAGTTGCAGTTGTCTGTCCTGGTTAACTCATTAAAACATAGGAAAACATTTTCACAGGAATACTATGACCAGTAAAGCATGTCACAACTGTAAATGGCAGCTCCATCAGTTTTATAGTTTGTCTCTGAGGCTTATATGTCAGTAGAAATGATGAGTTTTCTGGGATAAGGTTTCAGTCTGATAATCTCACTAGGGCCTTTTCATGTATTGTACACAAATTGTACACAATGTGTTGTGTTAGAAACATAGTTAGAATGAAAAAAGGCATATGTCAATCAAATGTATCTTAAAAAAAAGTCAAACAATAAAATAGAAACCATAGCATGTGCAGAAGAATGCAAACAACCTTATAAAGAGTTTATGTGGAAACCCTTCCTTACCATTAAACATATCTAAATAAATCCCTGCATCAGTGTTTTATTATGTATATTGGAAGGTGAACTAACCATATGTGTTTTTCTTTTAGGCAGGCATTCAAGCATTCTGCTACTACTGTTAAAATTTGTCCCTGTGGAATCTCTTACAGAAAAGAACCCTTTCTACAGCTGAAGGATAAAGCTCTCTCTTCCATTTGTAAGCTGAAGACCTCTCCCCAAAAATAGATTTACTACTGAATTTTCTATAAGGGTAATTTATATATTTATATTCCAAAAATTTTATTTTAGTTTTCCAAAGAAATAACAGTACACAATGCAATAAAAGAAACCAATAAAATAATAAACACAATATTGGTTTGTGTCATAAAAAAGTACGAAAAAATCAATTACAAGTTGAATTATATTTGTCTCATTTTCCAATACCATTGCCATCACAATCTCTAAAAAAGAGACCAATAAAGGACAGTAAAGGATAGTAAAGGTAATAAAACAAAACAAAGTTTACACCACAAATTATCTGCATGGTACTTTCATTTGGTTAACATAAAGCATCATGGATTATAATATCAAATAAACCGCTGACCATATAAGATCAAATATTGTGAGAATCTGGGAACTGTGTGCCATGACCCATTCATACTGGTAGTGGGTATGGACTCAATGAATGACTTCAGAAATAGTTGGTGCTACTGTTGTCTTCCATTTTCTAGTGAGACACCATGGTCCTAAATTGGGTAGGATAATTATCTACAGATATACTTAGTAGTACTAGATGAGGCGAGGTTTTTTATAAAATTCCAGTCACTCTAGAGATTAATGAGAATGTACAGGAAGAAGGAGGAAGCCTGTATTAGGCCCCCCTTCTCTTCATGGGACTGTGGCGGTGGCATTCTACCCCTAATTACATTGATTTTAATGGGGGTGAATATGATTGGCCAGTTAGGGTCACATGACAAGAAGGTTCTGTAAATTCTGGGGGGTCAGTACGGATAAGTCAAGTAAAATCAGATGACACCCCAGAATTTTCCAGAACTCCAAAGAGCCCTATATAAAGAGGCTGTCAGACAGTGCTTTTCACCAGTAGCCAGAGAGTTGCCACTGCATGGAGCTCCCCTCCCAAAGTCACACCCTTGTCATGGCTAGTTTATGTGGTGGGTAAGAAGATGAGTCATTATAAATGCTTGTCAGCTCGAGTCTTTGCTGAATACATTAAATTGATATTGAGTATTCTAGTTTAATAAAGCCATTGGTATTTAATAAAGTTGATCTTTAAGTCAATGTTTTAAACCAATAAACAAGGCTGGGACCCTTTTTGAATCCAATTTGGTGATTCAGTGCTCTATTGATTGCAATTTTCTTTAAAATTTTCTGCCACCTATGGTCCCATACAGCATTCCAAAAACTTTTTACATTGTTATAACTCCAGAGTATATGAAAAAGGTTGCCTATCATTCTGAATTAATGCCAACACAGTGCCAAATGAACAGGATATATTTTTGACAGTTTGCATGGGGTGAAATACCCTCTATATAAAAATTTGAGTGTATTGTTCCAATGGTCAGTACAGTGGGTTGTTGTAAAGTTATTTGTAATCACTTTTGCCATGTGTCTACTGGTCCCATTCCCATTTAAGGTCCCATTCCCAGTTAAGCTTACAACAGATTTAAACCCAGCTTTGGTAAATATATTGAATACAAACAAGAAAAAAACCCCATCAGGGGAGATTTAGTAGTTAGATAATTCCATAGTTTGGAATCTAACTGTATCTATTTTGAAGGGTAGTGTTGGTGAAAGTGTTATGTTTGTAAATGGGGAAAACTTGGGTCTGTCGATATAGCAGGAGGGGATCTGTTAAAATTTGATAACCATGCTGGGTCCAGTGGGTCAAAAGCAGTGACACTATGAGATATTTGGTAATCTATATATATAGACAAACTGATCATATTAAGCTTTATCACCTTTTCTCAAGTGAAGTGAAGAATTATTTCAGTCAAAAATTCCTCATTACCAAGGTATACCACATTTATTTAGGAATTAAATTTCCTAAAATAAAAAATGTGAACATTTTTTTTACTAGATTTCTCAATTAAGTGCTTCTGAAACATGATCTGAGTTGTACATGCTTTAACAATAAATAGACTGTTTAAGAAAGTGACACATACAAACTGTGACATATTTTTAAGGAACAAATGGTTTCAAAACTCAAGGTCATGGATAGAAAAGGACACCATCCTTTTACATTTAGTAACTATGGGGATCTCGTTTATATAGTTTCTGATCAGAACCTCACAGCACGTAGAAAGTGTTACAAACCTTTTCATACAACTATGTGGTTTTAGTTTATAATGCTTGGTGAATTTCTTCTTTAAGTTTTGAATGGACTGGAGAAGTGCTGAAACCCCTGCAAGGTTTGTATTGCTGTCTGTGTCTCCACTGAGGAGATTTACCTTATATATATCTGCCTTGGAAACCATTGTCCCCATTACAGAAGGTTATGGGAAATACAAAAACTGATATCTGTCACAGAAATGAGATCAAGGGAAATCCTTCAGTTGGAGACCCTTGTCTCAGTGACAACTGCCTAAAAAAATCCATTAGATTTATAAAGATATCCTGTTGTTTCCTGTTGCATCTCTATTACAATAGCCGAAGAAAATATTTCCAATGACTTAGGCAGAAAAAAACTATGCTATCCAAAACAAAAATCATGGCTTAACATACACTTTAATAAGATTCTTCACATATTACAGTATCTAAAAGATGAGTTTAACATTGCTCAGATTATGGGTAGCATCTACCAAGAGAATGTTCACTTATCTTAGTGATTAAGGCAAAGTGTTGAATACTGAAAAATTAATATTATTAATACAAAAAATATTAATACAAATAATTGTTTTATATATATCAATAGTGTTGTGCTGTGTGTTATGATACCTTCGATAAATGGTGCTCAATACAGCACAAAAATCAAATAAGAATAAACAATCATCACTTGTGTCCAAGTGAATAAATTATTTATCCTTAAACATATGTGTAAAGCAGTGTCCTTTTTTTCCCTCAATATGTATCTTGCTTGAAGTGCCATCAGTAAATCCCTCTACCTTAACACACACAGCCTCCTACCTGAACAAAAGATCCTATCTGCTGTTCAGATGAAACATACATCGGGGCGGAGCCTGTGCTGATGTCACTGCGTACGCTGAAGTCAGCACTAGTGGCGCTTTCCTACTGTTCTGATATGAACATATTACTGGACACATTGTGAGTAGATTTACAAAATTTTAAGCCAATAAACCTGGCAATATTACACCACTGGAGGCTATATTTTTTTCTTTTGCTGGGCTGCCATTTGTGGACTGAATGAGAGAGCCGTACAGTGGAGTCTCCAGATGATGTACCTCACGGTTCTCTGTGATGGATGATCCATTACTACAAGGACCATGCAGCTCTAAGTTTTGATAGACCACATATAATTTGGGGTCTTTTGTTCCAGTAAGAAAATGTGTATGTTAAGGTGGATGGATTCAATGGTGGCACTTCAAACAAGATACTTATTGGTGAAAACAGAACACTTTTTTACACATACTGCATGTTTAAGGACAAATCATTTATTCATTTGGACACAAGTGGTGATTGTTTACCTTTATTTGTGTTTTTGTGCAGTAGTGAGCAGGGGCAGACTGACCATTTGGAAACTCGGGCACTGTCCGAGGGCCCGGGGTCAGTAGGGGGCCCCATGAGATGCCCCTGGTACCTTTTTTTATAGGTTTTTTGAGTTTAGGCAAGGACACAGGGGCCCCATGATCCCCTATTGCCCGGGGGCCCCATGAGTTGTCAGTCCGCCCCTGGTAGTGAGCACTATTTATTGAAGGTATCATAACACAGAGTGCAACAGTATTGATATATAGGATATTTACACCTGCATTTTTGTGTTTCTGAGTGTGGCTGTAATAATGTAATAATGTTATTTTTTATTATTTGTTGTTTAATTTGGCATTAAATGCTGCTTTTTCTTTCCATAAAAAAATATTTGCCGATGATTGCATGAAAAATAGTAATGGATTCACTTTATTCACCAAGCTACAGTAAGTTAATATTCACTTTGCATAATTAAATCCCTTGCTCGTTCAGTAAATTACCCCCATACACAAAAAAGAGTGCATTGGGTGATAAATACGATTATATTTTTCCTTTCTGTTGTACACATTTTAATATACAGTATACAAACTGAGAAACTAAACCTTCTGCATGTATGCAAAGAAAAGGACTTTATTTTATTAAACAAAAAAAAAAAAATCACTGTTACTGACCATATAAAACATAGTGAAGATAGTTACACATATTAAATCGCAAAAGCTGCACTTACAGATCTTGAATTGAACTGAGAAAAATATATATTATGAAATGTCTAAATTTGTTGTTTCCAGTTTACACAGAATTTAAAGCAGTCATTAATAAAATAATATGTATTCATGGCTTAATGATGCAGCAATCTCCCCTGATACAGCTATATGAAAGTTTGGCTACAAATGATGTACTTTCTCAAAAAATGTATTACTCTGTGGTGAATTATTAAAATGAAAAGATAAACAGTTTGGCTTTAATCCATCACACCGCTGTATTTATTTTTATACTACCATTTTAAACTTTTAGGTACAATGCAATTTATCAAGAGCCTTGTCTCCAGACAACCTAATCCTATTCTCTGAAAGACTATTTAATAGATTGAGATATGCACATGCAATTCATCATAAACTGTACTTGAAAAGGAACACTTCTAATCAAGTGCAAATTTTCAAAAGTACCTTGATTGCTTTATGGTTCTTCTGACATGAAAAGTAGCTGAATTGACTTTTTTACCTTGTATTTTCAGCTTTTAAGCTTACATTTTATACAGAAGCCCTTTCCATCTTTTATTAGTATTGCTGGATGCAGCTACCAGTTTATAACAGTAAAGCACATTCAGTTCTGCAAGGCATTTTCCTAGCTAAGTTAGCCATTGTAAATTGTACAGGGTGTTCTTAGTGGCACTATTCATTAGAGATCAATACAACATTATTTGATATTTCATTCAATGTTGACTTTTCTTTTTTTACTATGGAGTTTAGTCCTAGAGGTTTTTAAACTAATGAAAGTTTGATGGATTTATATTATAATTCGCCACCAAGATTTTATTGTGAGTAATTTTTAGAAGCAATAAGTTCAGTAGGCTTTAGGAAGCTTTAGTGGTCTTTTTGTCAGCTTTCATTTTAAGTTGTAAAGATATTTGCATGATCTTATGTAACATGTTACAAATTAGTGATGTTAAGACATGTTTAAATGTTAAAGAGTCCTTGATCTGGGATGTCAACTTCAGGTGTAGTTTTGCCATTATTCTGGCATAGGGATTGATTTACTAAAATATTTGAAAGTGCAGAAAATAAATTGTGTGACTATTTTCTTCATTTATTCAATTAGGTACAGATGAATTAAAACTTTTTTTTTCATATCATTGAATAATTGAACTGAATCTTAATACATTTTACTGTGTGAATGTTTCCTAACCAAATATACTGTAAGTTTAGAAATCTGTATTTTTCTAAACAGTTGCTCTGTCATAACCCATAGGAAAGCACTGGTGGGAAGACACATGCCCGTCCTTGAAAGGTACAAGCAAACTTGCCCAACAAGAGAAAGCTAAGTTTATCTTGCTGAATCCAATCCCCACTGAGGTCAATATGAACCAAATATTAAAAAGCAGCAATGGCAATTTTCTAGGCTAATAGCAAGGGATTGTCAAACAAATGGCATGGGGTGGGAACTGCCCTAGGAAATATATACCAAGCATTTTTTTAAATTCCATTTGGCAAGGAGCAGCGATTTTAGTAATGCTTAAAGTGAAACAATAAAAGTGTCAAATTGCATCAAATAAAAAGCCAGGGGGGTCAACCTACTTGTGAAGTGGTGCACCTGTGCCATGTATACAACCTACTGCAGCAAAACTGAGATTTGCAAAGAAAAAAGTATGTTTAAAGTCTTAGTTCACCTAAAAAATGTAAAAGTGAACTAATACTGGGCACCCATCCCAACCCTTCCGGTCCACACTGTACTTACCTTCAGGGTTGTCAAGCTGTCAGCACCTGTTAACCATGCCAGCAGTCCAGATATTTGAAATCCAACCTCTTCTACCTCACCTTCCAACAGCACTTCCAGGATGAACCAGATGGATTCTGATTGATCAGCACCATTAATGTGATGACACTGGCTGATCAGAATCTATCTGGTGTCCTGGAAGTGCTGACAGAGAAGAGGAAGAGGATCTGGGATTTCAAATCCCTGACCCGCTAAAGCAGCTATGGGGGTGCTAAAAGCAACCCCAGAGGTAAATATAGAGGGGACTGTGGGGGTGAGAAAGGTGTCCTATATTAGTTCAATTTACATATTGTTTGTAATGTTGAACTAACACTTTAGATTGCTGGCAAAATGACAGCTCCTAGATGCCTAAATCTGTTTGTAATCAGATCGGTGGGGATTCCCTTGATTTAAACCAGGCTCTTATACTAGAGGAGGATTTCAAATATATGGTAATGAGGGACACCACACAAAATATGGGAAGGGTTTCCCCCTTTAATTCATACCAGGTCCTTCAGTTCTGGTATGGATTTTAAGTGGGAATTCTACGCTACAAATAAGAAAAAAATTTGTGATGCCAGAACAAAAACCCACATCAGAAACTTACTTGAGCATGCAGCCTGGCAGGCCAGGAAAGGGGGGACAAGCTTGCATCTCCTTTCACTTTACCATACTTATGCTAGTAAAGATATGAAAGAAGTAAATTAATTTAAAAAAATCACAACAAAAGAAACACCTATTCCAGTGATTGTCTAAGAGATGAATTCCCCTCAGTTAAATGAGATTTCTCTTAACTTACTGTTGAGTCTCTGGGACAAGAAATGCAAGAATATATCTCTAACAGAAAACAGATTTTCATTTATTTAACCCTTTCCAACTCAATTTAAACATAAAAACGTTTTATCTATACATACATGTTAATTCTCTCTTCTTAAAGAGAAGAAGGAAAGGTCAGTTAAAGTGAAAAAAAATTTTCCAGCAAGTTGGGAAGTCTCCATGATTTGCAAAAGTTGCATCAGTCTTCAGAAGTACATCTTAATGCCCCCAAGGGTAGCTTGATCCTTGCTTTAGTTTTGTTTAGATTGGATGCATGATGGGGCAATTTGTAGCCACTCTTAGATCTGCAATGTTTAAATTTACAGCCTTGTGGCTGCAAGAAGACATATATACAGTATGTGTTAATAATTACTGTTATACAGGATGATAGAAGGCTATGAAAAAAAGAATATTAGTACTTCAACCAAATGTTAAAGTTTAGTGTTCATTTTTTCTGTACAAACTTTCTGCCTTAAAAGTTTAGGAAACCTAAGACTTTGGAAGATGTGGATTTAGGTGACATTTATTTTGGCCAAGGTAGCATTAGACAGTGCCAGACACTAGCCATTTGTTCCCTCTACAAATGAGCCTAGTGTAGCAGGTGTCTGCTTGTTCTGCCCCTTTAATCTCTATTGAAATAATCATGCAAGCAGACATATTCTAGAAACATCTGTCAAAAAGGTCTTTCAGTGGTCAGATCATACCTGCATGTCTGACTGCCACCAAATGTCTAGGGCTTGCTTCAGACAGTAATCAAATATAATTGGAAGGCTATTTCCTTCCAACATAATATTTGGAACAACTTTTATGTGTTAGCTCCTTTGTGGATTTTTTTTTAATATTAGTCTTTCATGTATTTTAATAAAATTAAAATGCTGTTGCTACAGCAGTTGTTGCCCTCGCTGTGCTGCACTGTAGAAAACGCTGACATATAAAATTATAAATAGCACATAAAAATAAATCAACAATATTCCTTGAGAGATTTCAAAGTATGTAGATTGATAGTAAGTCAGCTTGACATATTTCAACCTCCCGAAGTCTTTATTTGGCCTCTTTACACATTTAGAACATTTTAAAATTGTAAGCATACATTAAAAATATATCTCTGTTTTAGGATGATAATGTATCCTTTTACAGTATTTAGAAATACAAATTTAATATTTGAATCAACATGTTTTAAAGTGAAGAAAGTTTTCTCCAAATGTCTTTACTGAAACTAAAATTTGTTTGTTTTTAAGCAGACATTCCAACAGCAAGCTGTATATTTCTCCATAAGCTACAGTATATCATGTTAAATCTGTGAAAGCGTTACACATAATTAGGGATGACCTTTGAGTTTGGATCAATGGAGGTTTGACCTGAACTTTGGCTGTTTTGAAGTTCATTTAATGGGTACACTAAATGATCAGGTTTGGCTTGTTCCCCAAGAATGACCCTCTGGTAGTTACTGCAGCTGGAAGCTATTCATTTAGCAACAGTATCTCTACTGCCATCAGAGGAATGCCTTCCCAGCCCCTCATACCATGTTGTTTTACATGCAAGCAGAATGCAAACCAGGTGATATCATTAAGTAACTATGAAAGCATCACCAGTTGGCTTGTTTACAGTAAGCAGCTGACTCAGGAGCTTTCAGTTCACCAGGAGCAGGACTGTCCTGAATGCCTCATTGTGTTTTTCTCAGTGAGTCTTAAGGGCATTGTTTATTGTGAATGATGATGGATCTACTGTACATTGCTGGAAGACTTGATCAATAATAGATTTTCACTATGGGAATTTTTTAATCAAGGACTTTGTGTTTGGTGTGTGTTCATTTGCCATGTAAGATTTTTGGTAATGAGTAAAAAGAGGTACCATAGTTACATAGTTAGTCTGGCTGAAAAAAAACCATCTAGTTCAACCAATAAAAATGATGTACCCCATACTGATCCACATAAGGGGGGCAGATATCTAATAAGAAAGCCAGCAGACCCCAATATCCAATGGGCCAGGGATATAGGAAACAGGTCCTTGACCTCATCAACATGTCCATCGTAATGATAATATTTGGTCAGGGATGTTTGCCAGGATACCCTGTTTACATTCAGCTGCTGGCCATGGAAGTCATTCATAATGAAGGTTTAACTGGGAACAGATCATTGTGTTTGTATTGGCAGTTTAGCAGGGCACCATTCATCATGATTGACAATGTATCTACATTGCTGGAAGACATAATTGACAAAGGATCTACATTGTGGGATATTTTGGGGTGATTTATTTTGTATTTGAATTTTTCAAATGTTTTATGGGTTATTTGTTTATTTTTTGTGAATGAGTGACTATACCTCTTCTTTGTGTAGGGGAAGATATTTGGGAGCCCCCTTGTTCTAAATAGGCTTCCAGACTACAATAGGTCCTCCACTGCAGACCCACACATCCACTGGGTAAGGTATGTAGGCATGAGGCCGTTGAACAAGGTACTTTTCACCATGTTGAAGGCACGTGGCCTGCTATGATTCAGAAAGGAGGATGCATGCTCGCTGTCTGCTCCATTTTTTCCCAGCCTGCCAAACTGCATGAATTGATAAGGGTCTGGTATAGATATTTGGGGACCCCATTTATTCCCTTTTTACATGGGTTTCCCCCCTAAAATTGGAACCAGATTATTATAGAAAATAAGGACTTAGTTTTGATTTTCGGAAAACCAACATATTTTGTTTTGTTCTTCCTTACAATCCATAGTAGACTCTCATCAAGGATATGAGTCAAATATTGGTTTTGAGCAGACCCCACCCCAGGCCTTCATTAAGGTCTTGTATGTATCTTGAGAGAAATCCTCTGACACCATTTGATTACAAACAGAATAAAGCAGTCCACAAATGCTATTTAGTAATATTTTTTTTTTCTTTCTAAAGGTCGTTTTGCATTTTAATACATCATTCAGGTGTAACACCTCACATGCAGGTTTAAAGCGCCCCTGAATCATGTTATATAAAATTGTATACTTGAAATTTTGCCCTTTAATTCAAAACCCTGAACCCTGCTGAACAGTATCTAAAAAAACAAAAAAAACAAAAACATTTTTTACAACTGTACATATTCCCCAAAGCAGTGCCCTGCTACCCAAGCTCCTTTTTCTAAAGCAAGTGAAAATCGGCTTTGGAAAAGGCTACAAAAAAGATTTGGCTTCCCATGACCTTAGTGGGATTCGGGTGCAGGACTGTATTTAATATTAATTGGACACTGGGCAAACATTTAACATTTTCTTGCCCCCCCCCCCCCCCCCAAGCAATTTCGCTCTCCACCTGCTCTGAGACATACAATTAATTGCAGCTAGACTCAAAATCAGTTTATTTAGCAGATCAGGCAGCAATTGCAATTGGTTGCTGGATGTTACAGCATATCATTACAGCTCACTGACTGGTTGGTAGCAGTTACAACACACATTATGGCTCACTGATTAGTTGCTAGAGCTTACAGCACAAGATGTCTGCTTTCCTATTGGTTGCTAGAGGTTACTGCACATCATTACTGCTCACCCATTGGTTGCTAGAGGCTACTGAACATCCTTACCGCTCACTGATTAGTTGCTAGAGGTTACTGCACATCATTACCACTCACTGATTGGCTGCTAGAGGTTATTGCACATCATTACTGTTCACTGATTGCTTGCTAGAGGTTACTGCACATCATTATTGCTCACTGATTGGTTGCTAGAGATTACACCAGATCACTACTTTTCACTGATTGGTTGGTAGAGGTTACTGCACATCATTACCACTCACTGGTTGCTAGGGGTCACTGCACATTATTACTGCTTACTGATTGGTTGCTGAAGGTTACAGCACATCTCCTCACTGCTTGCACACCATGGACTGAGAAGGTAAGGCGACCCACTACAGTAATAGACAGAAAACCCCTAGGGCTCCTCGAGTCAATGGCAGTGCTGGGGGAAGGGTGTAATCACTGGCAGTGCAGGGGGGTTGAAGGGATCAGTTGTAGTGGTGGGGGGATGAGACAAGTGTCAGTGCTGGGGGTATGGGATGTGTGACAGTGCTGGTGGGGGGATGGGATCAGTGGCAGTACTTGGGGGGATCGGATCAGTGGCAGTGTGGGATGGGGATGGGAGGTGACATTTCTACATCAACCACCAATGGACCACCAAAGAGGGAATTTACACTAACCACCAGTGTATGGGCAATTCTGCACTTACCACCACTGTAAAGGGAAATTTACTTTGACCATCAATGTAATGTAGAATTTGCACTGACAACCAATGTAATAAAAAAATTATACTGACAACCAATGTAATGGGGGATTTTACACCTAAAAGCAATACATTTCTACACTGGCCACCACTGTAAGGGGGAAATTACACTGACCACCAATTTAAGGGGGGTGCTTCTACTTGGGCCACCAATGTAAAGGAGGAATTGACACTGACCATAAATGCAAGTAAGAATTTTTTACGGACTACCAATACAAAGAGGAGTTTATACAGTGGCCACCAATGTAATGGGGATTTATACTTACCACTAATGCAATAGGACCATTCACAGTGACCACCAATGTGAGGAGGGATTTACACTAACCACCAATATAAGGGGGGTATTTACACTGACCACTAGTGTAAATGAAAGGATTCTACACCAAGCCCTAACGTAATGAGAAGATATACACTGACCACCAATGTAATTGATACATTTAGCCCATGTTCATATTTGTACGTGTCGGGAATGCAAGCAAAATCGCTTTCCTGACACCACAGAAACATGCTGCCCTTTAGCAGATACACAACAGTGCCATTAATTGTTAATGGCACCCTCATGCATCTGTTGGCATGCGCAGTTCCACATCCACCAAAATTCACTGTGCTGTGGCTTGGTGTGATTTTGTAAAAGGGTTGAGGACTTTATTTCAGCATTTCTAGTGCATAGATCGGCCCGCTGAAATTAATGGCTTGTCCTACAGGTGACTTATATCTTTACTATCTTTATCCACCACATCAGTACACCTTTGCATATTAAATTTTTCTGCTAACCTCTTCACCTCCACTATCCTCTCCACTCCAACTGCCCCCCACCTTAACTCGTCACGCCTCCTCTGCTCATCTTTATACACACACACACTTTGCTTACCTTTCTACAACAGGCTGATGATAGGCTCAATGACCAAAGTTGCAGGCAGGACTTTCAAGCATGCCTTTGTTTACCTCCCCAGTGGGCAGCATTCAGCAGAGGATATGATGGATGGGACCTCAGGGGATCATAACATACATATGAAAGACTAGAGCATCTAGTAGAGTTTTGCTCCCATGATTTTTAATGTCATGATTTTCTTTATTTCCAGTTCTGGTAAGTAAGGAATATCTCCCTTTCTATGAAATCCAAGGCTGACAATTATGTCTACGTCTGAATGTTCTACTCCATAGGAAAATGCAAGAAATATCTGCAATTCAAGACAGTAGCACCAGCAACCCTGCTTTGAAATTATATTATGATGAAATTGGATTTTATTTACAGAGAGTTTACTTAATGTGATCATAGCACAAAAGATAATTTAAAATAAACAGCCATGGACATTACTTGTAGCCGAATGAACTTTGCACCATTTTTGCCATTTTATAGAGTATGATCAGTACTAATAACTTGACAGACAGAAAAACAGGGTGTTTTCCTCACTCAAAACACTTTCTTCCTTTTCTTTCAATCAGCTTTAAGATAAGATGCCCACTGTGGAATCTGCTTGTTCCTGGCAGGCAAATGGGCAACCTGCTGCTTATACAGCTCTGTTCCATGGATGATCAGACTTAATTTCGCTAGCTCAGAGTGAGCACATTTTGCTGTCTATATAGAGGTGGAAAGACACATGGCTAGAGAATGCTTCATGTATTTCACAGAAAGGGAGCAGAAAGGGATTATCCTGAGATGATTACTTTGCAAGCAGTAAAACTGAGCAGTCAGGAAACACACTAATTTATGTTCGGAACATTTCAGATGCGCCTTCAACTTTGCTTACAGCATAGGTTTTGTGAGCCAGAATCAGATCTTAAAATGATTTTTGTTAAACAAAAAATATGATAATCATGATATATGTACAGAAGTGAGTTTTATTGCTATGATTGAGCTAGATTCCAATCTTATCTGTCTGTCATTTTGGTCTCTCAGGTACCATCTGTATGATACTTCTTTGATTACTTTAAGGGCCTTATCTATTCCACAAGTACGATGTATCTGCTTCAATCAACTCAGAGACAGCCTTTGATCCTGAGGACAGAATTGTAAGAAATGTCCATATACTTGTACATGTATTTTTAACAAATCATACGTGGGCATTACATTTTGAGATATATAGGATAGCAAAGTTAGATCCCTATGTTGTACAGTTGCAAGAAAAAGTATGTGAACCCCTTGGGATTACGTGGAGTTTTGAATGAATTGGGCATAAAATGTGCTCTGAACGTCATCTAAGTCACAACAATAGAAGAACCCAGTCTGCTGAACATAATACTACACAAACATTAGATGTTGCTATGGTTTAATTGCACATAACATGTAAACATTCACAATGCAGGGAGGAAAAAGTATGTGAACCTTTGGACTTAATAACTGGTTGACCCTCCTTTGGCAGCAATAACCTCAACCAAACGTTTCCTGTAGTTGCAGATCAGACCTGCACAATGATCTGGAGTAATTTTGGACCACTCCTCTTCACAAAACTGTTTCAGTGTAGCAATATTCTTGGGATGTCTTGTGTGAATCGCTCTCTTAAGGTCATGCCACAGCATTTCAATCGGGTTGAGGTCAGGACTCTGACTGGGCCACTCCAGAAGGCGTATTCTGTGCTGTTGCAGCCATTGTTTTGTTGAATTACTTGTATGCTTTGGGTCATTGTCCTGTTGCATCACCCATCCTCTGTGGAGCTTCAGTTGGTGGACAGATGGTCATACGTTTTCCTGCAAAATGTCTTGATAAACTCTGGAATTCATTTTCCCATCAATGACAACAATCCGTCCGGGCCCTGAGGCAGCAAAGCAGTCCCAAACCATGATGCTCCCTCCGCCACGTTTTACAGTGGGGATGAGGTTTTGATTTTGGATGTGCTGTGCCTTTTTTCTCCACACAGTGTTGTGTGTTCTTCCCAAACAACTCAATCTTGGTTTCATCTGTCCACAGTATATTTTGCCAGTAGTGCTGTGGAACATCCAGGTGCTCTTTTGCAAACTTCAAATGTGCTGCAATATTCTTTTTGGACAGCAATGGCTTCCTCCGTGGTGTCCTCCCATGTACTCCATTCTTGTTTAATGTTTTCCTTATTGTAGATGTGTCAACAAAAATGTTAGCATGTGCCAGAGATTTCTGTAGGTCTTTAGCTGACACTCTGGCATCCTTCTTTACCTCATGCAGCATTCTGCGCTGTGCTCTTGCAGTCATTTTTACAGGACGACTACGCCTAGGGAGAGTAGCAACAGTGCTAAACTTTCTCCATTTGTAGACAGTCTGTCTTACCGTGGGCACATGAACATCAAGGCTTTTGGAGATACTTTTGTAACCTTTTCCAGCTTCATGCAAGTCAACAATTCTTGATCGTAGGTCTTCTGAGAGCTCTTTTCTGCGAGGCATGGTTCACATCAGACAGTGATTCTTGAAACCAGTAAACCCAAAACAGGTGTGTGTTTTTTAAAGGGCAGGACAGCTGTCAGCAACACATCCAATATCATCACACTGATTGGAGTCAAGGTTGGCTCACTCCTATTGATGTAAATAACAGTCAGCATAATTCTCATGTTATCAACTATTAAGAGTACAATTCAAATTTTATTGAACAAACCTCCTAATGATAACAGTATTTTTTTTAAACATAAAAAACTTACAATGCACTGTTCCAAATTATTACACACAGTAAGTTTAAAAACACTTTATAGTTTGTAAAGAACTGAAATTGTCATTTGTTGTGTTTGCAGCATATTTACTGAAATCAAACTATTTCAATCAAACTTTTAACAACATTTTAACTTTTTAAACATTTTAACAGGTCACGTTACATTTTAACATAGGACCCCTTATTTGATAGCATCTTCACAAGTCTTGCATCCATTGAATTTGTGAGTTTTTGGACAGTTTCTGCTTGAATTTGTTTGCAAGATGTCAGAATAGCCTCCCAGAGCTGCTGTTTGGATGTAAACTGCCCCCCACCCTCATAGATCTTTTGCTTGAGGATGATCCAAAGGTTCTCAATAGGATTGAGGTCAGGGGAGGATGGAGGCCACACCATGACTTTCTCTCCTTTTATCCCCATAGCAGCCAATGATGCAGAGGTATTCTTTGCAGCATGAGATGGTGCATTGTCATGCATGAAGATTTTATTACGGAAAGCATAGTTCTTCCTACTGTACCAGGGAAGAAAGTGGTCAGTCATAAACTCCACATACTTTGCAGAGGTCATCTTTACACCTTCGGGGATCCTAAAGGGGCCGACCAGCTCTGTTCCCATGATTCCGGCCCAAAACATGACTTCACCACCGCCTTGCTGACATTGCAGCCTTGTTGGCACAGGGTGGCCATCCACCAACCATCCACTACTCTATCCATCTGGACCATCCAGGGTTGCACGGCACTCATCAGTGAACAGGACCGTTTGAAAATTACTCTTCATGTATTTTTCTACCCAATGCAGCCATTTCTACTTGTGAGCATTGGTTAGTGGTGGCCGAATAGAAGGTTTATGCACAGTTGCAAGACTCTGGAGGACTCTACACCTTGATGTCCGTAGGACTCCAGAGGCACCAGCAGCTTCAAATATCTGTTTGCTGCTATGTAATGGTATTTTAGCAGCTGCTCTCTTGATCCGATGCATGGATCTGGCAGAAATCTTCCTCAATGTGCCTTTATTTGCATGAACCCGTCTGTGCTCTGAATCAGCCACAAATCTCTTAATAGTGCGATGATCACGCTTACGTTTTAGTGAAATATCTAATGTTTTCATACCTCATCCAAGGCATTGAACTATTTCACTCTTTTCAGTAGCAGAGAGATACTTTTTCTTCCCCATATTGCTTGAAAATGGTGCTCTGCTTAATAATGTGGAACACCCACCTTTAGTAGTTTTTCCTTAAATTGGGCTCACTGCCAATCTAATTATCACAGGTGTCCGAGATTGTTTTCAGTGATCAAAAGAGCCCTGAGACACAATGCCACCCATGAGTTAAACAGAAAAAAAAATATTTAATCTTTGTTTTAAATAGAATTTGCATAATAATTTGGAACAGGGTATATATATATATCAGGTCCAGAACACCACATACTGTATAATTTCAAATAGATGAATTTCAAAGTAGCATACAGAATGATTACAAGTAATTAGTAGTTTAGTTTTGGCATTCAAAGGAGAAAGTGAACAAAAGTATAACAAAAAATATAGGGAAAGTATAAGGTCATTTGATACATTTTAAAACTGTTGTTTTATATGAGCGTATTTGTTATCTTTGTATTTTTACTCTTGTTTTGTGCTTTTTTTTTTCTTTTACACAAATAAAATCCCAGAGCACTGTAGGTTAGCAAAAGAAACAGCACTTCAGACAAGGTCTGCTTTGAGGCTTGGCTTGTCTGATATAACTTCACACTAAGGGATAAGTTGCTGCAATGATTTATTGCTATCACTAATTCATTCGTTCACAGAACTATAAAGAACAAGCTTTATATCAAAGAAAAAACTAGGACTCTAGAAAATTTGAAAAAAAGGGCCTAAAGCTCTACATGCTGATTTAAAATTAGCATACAAAGCATTAATATGCAATATTTCATATGTAACCTTACAACTGAGAGACTATTCTTGATATTTATTAGTCCTGTCTATAATAAAGAAAAAAAATGTATACAAAGCCACTGTACATTCTCTTCAAGGTCCATAGAAAAACAGAAGAATAGAGTAGATCAAGAAAAAAGAATACAATTTAACAGGTAAGTGAAAAACAGTTAAATACAATATATTTCAACAGCACACTTGAAATATTTATATGTGAATGGCCAGACTTGAAAACAAATTCTGTTAAATCAATCTTGAGATCCAAATACCCCTTTTAGGTGGCACTGTCTCTACTGAGGTTAAGCAATATACAGTATCTTGGTTAAGAACCCACCCCAGCCTAATAATTAGATAGTGAAAGGGCATCAGTAGATAGATGTGGTCTTTCCTGACCTTGCTCTGCTTTTTCTTCTTGTCAGGTTGTACTGGAGTGACTGGACTGTTCATTTGTAGTAAAGCATACAGGTTCTCTTTGGTTACTATTGCTGGCTCTCTGTTTCCCAATTTGAATCTTGGTATGCAAGAGATTTCAGGAAGATAGAATCAGTAATTTATACTACATGTATTTAACAGAAAATTAGGACTTTTTATTTTTTCCCTCCATTATACCTACCTAGGTGCATACAGCATTGGTCCAATGCTACATCTGTCCCTACCGCCGATTCTCATGGGGACATCTACACTGATAATCAGGGCCCCAAAAGTGCCCATCAGTGATGCCTATAAGTGCCAATCAGTGCTGCCTATTAGTACCCATCAGTGCTGTCTATCAGTGCCCATCAGAGTTGCATATCAGTGCAGCCTTATCAGTGCCTCCTCATCAATGTCTCCTCATCAGTGCCTCCTCATCAATGTCTCCTCATCAGTGCCTCCTCATCAATGCCACCTCATCAGTGGTCATCAGTGCTGCCTCATTAGTGCAATCCATCAGTGCCTATCAGTGCAGCCTACCAGTGCATATCAGTGCAGTATATCATTGCCCATTAGTGCAGCCTACCAGTGCCCATCAGCGCAGCCTCATCAGCGCACATCAGTGAAGGAGAAAAATTACCTATTTACAAACTTTTATGTCAGAAACTAAAAAAAAAATTATTTTTCAAAAGTTTCAGCAAGCATGTTTTCATTTGTTTAGCAAAAAAATAAAAAAAAACAGTGGTGATTAAATACCACTAAAAGAAAGCTCTATCTGTCTAAAAAAAAATGGTAAAGATTGCATATTGGTAAAGTGTTACATGACCGTGCAATTGTCATTCAAAGTGCGCTAGCACTGAAAGCTGAAAATTGGCCTGGGTAGGAAGGGAGTGATAGTGCCCAGTAGGCAAGTGGTTAACCTACCATACCATCAGATTGATATATTCTTGATTTGTGCAGTCCCTGTATGATGCTGTTTTTACAATTTTATGCTAAGAATTTATTGAATTACACTGGGGTTTGTCACTGGATTGTAAACGTCTTAGCTACTGTTGAGGTAGGTATTGGCATATATTTATCTGATATTGTATGCAAAAATCATGTCTGTATACACTTACTGTGTATAAATATAAATCTGACCTTTCCATGTTGACAGGATGGACATAAAGTAATGGTCACTCCATGGTCATCCCCTGAACAGTAGTAGGACTATTTTTCAGTGGGGACACCAGTGTAAATGACAAATGAGAAAATATTCTGTGGTTTTCTGCTCCATCTTATTATATAAGCATTAAAGTGATATTAATGGCTTTTTTTTACTAACAAACATGTCATACCTGCTCTGTGCAATGGTTTTGCATAGAGCAGCCATGATCCTCCTCTCAGGTCCCCCACCAGAGCTTCTAGCCCCGTCCCCAACTGAGTGCCCCCAAAGCAAGCCATTTGCTCTAGGGGCACTCATGCATGCTTGCTCCCTATCACCGCTCTGTGCCTCTATAAGACACACAGAGTATGGCTCAGTCCCACCCCTGCTTGCTCCTCACTTGCTGTGATTGGGCCAATGGTTCCCACTGCTGTGTCTCAGCCAATGAGGAGAGTTGAAGTCTCATGCACAGCGCTAGATCGATATTGAGCTCAGGCAAGTATTAGGGGGGTGCTGGGGGGAACAGCATACAGAAGGATTTTTACTTTTATGCTAGAATACATGAAGGTAAAAAACATTCAGCCTTTACAACCATTTTAAATCAACAACTGGCATGGGACACATCATAATTTATTTTGCACACCCATATTCAAGACAATTGTTTGAAGTAAATGTAAATATATACCTTGCCTAATACAGCCTATTTAGTTTAAAAAAATAAATGTATATATATATATATATATATATGGGCCAGTCAAGTACTACAGGTACTACACGCAGTAGTAAGGGGCAAGTGTGTCCTATTACTGGTTGGTGCCGCACATGTCATGGGCCAGTCCAGAGACCGTTAATAAAGATGGCAGACAACATTGTTAGTGCATGCATGGGACAGCATGTGGTGATGAAGTTTCTTGTAAACAAAGGTGTGAAACCACGGATATCACAGTACAAGAATAATACGGTGATGAGATGCTCAGCCGCAGTAAGACATTTGAATGGTGTAAATGTTTCAAAGATGGCTGTACATCTGTCAGTGATGATCCTGGCCATGGTAGTTCCCAGCCCACAGCAGTCATTCCTGTGAACATTCAGCATGTGAAATGCCTGATCCTACATAATCGACACATAACCTGTCATGAAATTGCATAAGAGACAAATCTTTCTGTGGGAATGATGTACACAAAAATGACAAAGTGAAGCAGGCTGTCCCAGGGTGGTTCAGGTATACTGACAAATTTTTCTATGCCAGTGTTTTCCAGGCATTATTAAAACTAAGGGATAATTGTATAAATTTGTAGCAGGGGAGTATGTCAAACAATAAATGCAGTTTTGACTCCTTGAAATTTGTTATTTTATTATATAAACTGAAAAATCCCAATTTGACTTGATTTTTGTTTCTGACATGCTGGTGTTATGTTGGTATTATATTTTTCACATGGATGTTATATATTTCACTTGGATGTCATACAAGTGAAATATATAACAGAAAAAATATATAACAGAAAAAAATGTGTCTGTCTTCATTTCAGGCTGCAAAGCAACAAAATGTGATTATTTTAAGGGGGGTGACTCTTTTCTATACTCCCTATAGACTGAAGGCGGGATGTCAGCAGGAGGCAGAGAAAGAACAATAAATTGACCTTTCCAGTGAATGGCTGTGCAGAGGGGTGAGTCAGCACAAGTGTGACCATTGGAGGACATGCAGGTTCCCAGCACAGCCAGAAAACTGACCACACTGGGATGGATGTGCTTCTATGCCTAGAGTGCTCAGTTTGAAATAAGAAAGCAAGGGGACTGGCAGAATCATGGTGCTCTTTAAAACAAGTATGTGGTACAACAGGCACATATTATGAATATGAAATGTTGGGGTAACAAAAACTTTAAGACAAAAATGTGCAGTAAATTGATCCATTCATTGTAGAAATCCCTTCAGAGTTAAATTCAAGTGCGCTAATTAATATAGAGTCTGTAAGAGAACTGGTTTGACACACCCCTGTAGTGCAAGTCTGTGTGAGGACCAGGGGCGGACTGACCATTTGGAAACTCTGCAGTGCCCGAGGGCCCGGGGTCAGTAGGGGCCCCCATGAGATGCCCCTGGTACCTTTTTCATAGGCTTTTTTGAGTTTGGGCAAGGACACAGGGGCCCCATGACCCAATATTGCCCGGGGGCCCAATGAGTTGTCAGTCCGCCCCTGGTGAGGACACTAGTGATAAAGCGTGGCTGTTGCTCAGCTATGTCAGCATAGAGCACTGGAGAGGTAGAACAGGAAAGAAGGCGTTTTAAGGATTTTCCAAGCATAAAAACATACTCAAAATATTGTACTGAGTTATTAAACTATAAAGAGATAAATAAAGTGAAAGCATTCACCTGGCAATTAATGGATAGTTATTTGAAGTTAGTTTATTAAATAAATGCAAGCAGGCAATATTGTGCATATTTGGGGGGGGGGTTTGAAAATGGTAGAAATTCTGCACTTAGAATAGTGTGAAAAATCCTGTTTTTATCTTTTTGTATAGACATCATCTTTGATGGGGATACAGATGCCATTCTTCTTGAAAAGTATAAGACCATTTCAGAAATAGTGCTAGTAATATATCCAAACAGAAAGCCAGCTGGGATCCACACCATGTCTTCCATTTCTCTAGGGACAATTTAGATTGTATGCTGTCAGCACCACTTTGATGGAGTATAGAACACAGCTGGAAGGCTGTTGGCTGTAATTTCATCTGTTAAGAACAATAAATTTCTGTGTAGGCTTTGGGACATATGGGATAACTCAACCTTATAGAGTACAATAGCCACTGATTAAAGTGTTCTATCTACAAATGCGTTGTGGATATTATTCGTTTGCATAGAAAATAATGTCTAACTGCTAAAATTTAAACACACAAAATTTACAGAACTGCTGTCATGACTTCACTCGAAATCATCTGTTCAATCAAAATTCCTTAGGTGTAGTATAGCAATTGCTGCAGGCATTTCATGAAAATACATAAATTTTACCCAAGTTTTCTAATCCTACCAGCAGAAAACGATAAAAAAGACAATGGGAACCTTAGAAAAATCAATGTATTTTGGATGGTACATTCAATTCCATGTTAAAATTAATTAATGAGGTATGAATGAGGTACAGCACTATGATTTAGTAGAAGAAATAACCTCCTTCCAATCTAGTAATTGATAACTTTTTACCCTCTTGGAGATCTCCCCATAAAATATCCACTAAGATAGACACTCTTAGTGAGACATTTCATTGCAGTGTTTGTTGTCCCTTACTCCTACCTAAAAGTGGTCAATTTACTAAAGGCAAATACCCTGTTCAGTTTGCAATTGAAGTTGCAGTTGCAAAGTGAACAGTCTATTTGCCTATAATAAATATAGTATGTTTAAAGCAAATATGAGAAAAATATGTGCAATGCTATAATTGACCTGACCTCTTTTTAAAGATTCCATCTGCCTTCCTCTGTATGCTGACCCACTGTCTTCAGTACTCAAAGTCACTGATCTGGAACCAGTGCATAGCAAGTAAATTCAAAGTGAAGTCAAAGCTCTTAACGTCTATGCTCTATGTCGTTTGACTCAGAAAGCATTGAATTCACACTTAAAAAAAAAGGTTAAGTATAACACAGTAAAAGTCAAACAAGCAGAAAAAGATAGAGATTGTTGTTGAATAAGGTTTCAAATGTGGACAGTGTAAGTAAACATGGAGGTAAAAAGAAGGAGCACATTTTGGTAAAGAATAAAAAATAATTTTCAGCAATACCAGGAGTATTCCCCACTTTTTGGCATATTCATGTTCACATCTGTTAACCTGTACACCCAATCAGGGGTGGACTGACAACTCAAGGGGCCCCCAGGCAATAGGGGATCATGGGGCCCCTGTGTCTTTGCCAAAACTCAAAAAAGCCTATGAAAAAGGTACCAGGGGCATCTCATGGGGCCCCCTACTGACCCCGGGCCTTCGGGCAGTGCCCGAGTTTCCAAATGGTCAGTCCGCCCCTGCACCCAATACACAAGCCATAGCTGTGAATGGCAAAGAAGGAATGCTATAGTAGAAAACACCACCAGACCACTCTAACGACCTCCAAAAACGTAAGGAGCTCTGTAGCTTCCATCTCACAGAACAAAAGTGAACTGCATATCTAAATGTTGGTATTACAGTCTAAGTACAGTATATCATTGCCAGGAAACGTGTATACACCTGCACCTGCAGGAACGGGTGTGTATGTGCATGCGTGAGCATACAGGCGCGAGGTGGGTTATTTAAGCTGCACTAGAGCCTTGGGTCATTGCTGTTTGGTGCACTACATTTTCTGTGTATCTGCTATTTTTTCCTGTGCGACCCTCTTCACCTGATTCGAACTGCTCCTGATTTTGCTTGAACACTGCCTACACCAATTTCTGGCTTGTTTCCAGATTACACGTCTGCCTGCTCCTTGTACTCATCGGCCTTGCAGTTACTGATCCTGGCCTGACGTCTGATTACTCTTCTGTCTGCTGTCTGTATCTAATCTGTCCCCTAGTTGCTGACCCGGACTGCCTGACCCTGCTTACAGACTTCTTTCTTGCACCTGAGCATGTTGATCTGTTCCTGACTTCTGCACCAGTCCATCTGCCAGTGAGCATCCAGCTGCCCTTCCTGCATACCCTGGATGCACAGACCTAATTCATCAGTATCTGTCAGTGCAAGACCTGTCAGGCATTTGTACCACTCTGTGCTTTGACGCTCCCAGTTACCTTACCAGGGCTCCTGAGCCAGAGGTGTAAGAGAAGCCTACCTCTGCAAGTCAGGCTCCACCACTGGGTTTGTTACAATCATACTGGCAATTCCACATTCATAGGAAAAAAAGTCTAGTAAAGAAATGTAAAAGAACCTACCACAATTAATTTCTTTTTCACAATCCCTCTTAATGCAAATACTAACACAGATTACTACAAAGTTTGCTTTTTTTTTATCATCGGTGCAGGGGCGGACTGACAAGTCATGGGGCCCCCGGGCAATAGGGGATCATGGGGCCCCTGTGTCCTTGCCCAAACTCAAAAAAGCCTATGAAAAAGGTACCAGGGGCATCTCATGGGGCCCCCTACTGACCCCGGGCCCTCGGGCAGTGCCCGAGTTTCCAAATGGTCAGTCCGCCCCTGCATCGGTGCAGTATTGTAGTAAAAGTTCCCCCTTCAATGCACATTAATATATACTTATCTATCTAAATAAATATAATTATGTCTATTAATGTAGATCCAAACCCTAACTGAATGATATTTCATTTGCTTTAGTTTAATGTATTATAAAAATTGTAATTTACAGAAAAAAATTTGTTTTTGCTGTTTCCATCCTTTTTTGTATCTCAGTGATACAGATCTCTTCCGCCCACTTCCTGTCATACACTTGTTCTAGTATTGGGTCCACACTAATGCTCAGGACCAACTCCCAAACAGTGATATCGGTGGACCATGCCTGATCAATGTGTACAGGTGTACAGCTTATAGTCTACATCAGTACTTTGAGACAATGAGCAGGAAGAGCCTGGACAAAGACTTCAAAAGAACGATCACCAGGAATTATTTTAATGAAAACTGCAGATTTAAAAAGATTGAAAACAACCTTTGAAATGACATTTGAGATTATACTGATTGGATTTACATACATACTGTAACTTGATGTAAACATAAGGTTAATTTAAAATACAAAGAATATATGTTTTTGTAAGGTAGATCTCAAGGGTATTAATCAAAAGTTTGTTTCACCTACCCCTATGCTCAGCTACAGAGGTGACTTTTACTGGCTTGTACCACAAATATTTTGTCCAGTACTCTTCCCATATGGAAGAAAAATATATTTGAAATATATTTAAAAAATATTCTTCCCAAATATATATATATATATATATATATATTGCATGTTGAAATGCGTTTTTATTACAAAATATATTAATTAGTTTTTAAAAATTTATATTTTTTAAATATATTCCTCAGATTTTTTTTAACATATAAGAAAGTCATTTTAACATATATTTTTACATATATTTGTAAATGCATTCCAAAAATGTAGATTTGTATTTTTAAAGACATACAGTATATTTGAAATGTATTTTTAAAAATATTGTTCATATATTTTGTAATAAAAACGCATTTCAACATGCAGTATATATATATAATATATAATTTTTTTTTTTAATTATTTTTATTTTTTTGATATATAGTGAACATGGCCAAAATTGTAGTATTTCAAATATATGTCAATATATTTGGGAAAAATATTTTTAAAATACATTTCAAATATATTTTTCTTCTATGTGGGTTGACACTGTATGTTATGCATTACAATGGATTTAGAGTTATAAAATAGTTCATGTTGAACTGAAGTTCCAGTGTAGTTGATCATAGTGTCTACAAAGTTTACCACCAATGTTAAAGAAATGACAGAGTTTGTTTCATTCAGTAGCAAAACCAAAAACTGTCTGTTTTATATATGAAAGCATCATGCAAAGCTTCTGAAATCCCATTACCCTGTTGTTTCTGTGCATTTCATGGGTGAACAAAATTGTATATAAACAGAGTAAGCTTTTTTAGTTGACTTCAAGATTCAGATCTGTTAAAGGTCTCCAGCAATGTAATTTACGGACCTTGAATTTGTCCAGTTTAATCTGTAGGTGTAGGACACTTCAACTCGCACAGATGCATACATACTGTTAGAGGTGTCAAAATGATTTAAAGTTGCTATAAATTCTTGGTTACAATGCAGATGTTCCAGATAATGTTGGCAGACTGGAATACTTTCAAAACAAATTTACTACAATAATTTACAATACTTTCTCTTTTAAACTTGAAAAATGTCTTTATTTCCCCTCTTTTTTTATCTATTTTTGTCTCTTTTCACCTGCCTGTTTTAAGTAAGAAAACAACCATGATATATGTTATATCACTGCTGCATCCACATCCTAGCATATTTCAATATAGAAAATGTAGATCTAAGTTAGGCTAAGTTTAGATGTGCTGTAAGATTGCAATGCTTCTGAAAAACGATCTGTGGTACACACTGATTAGCTCTTGCCTGTTTTAGCTTTACGAGGAACAATAGGTAAAACTTTTTTATCCACTTTGGATAGAGTAAGGGAGGGTTATACCCCCTATTTGGTTTTTTTTTCCTTTCTGTGTCCCATTGGGGGGATTTACCTTCACTTCCTACCCCATAGCCAAAACAGGAAGTGAGAGAAAATCCCTACAAATTAAGAGAATTCCTTGGGGCCCTTGGGTCACCAGAACTAGTGTACCTATTTAAAGATTTCCCCTCTATTACTTTACTGGGTACAACTCAAAACTTGGGATTTTCCTTGACTTTCACTTTCTATGATAATGGTAAACAGGATAAATAGATAAGGTGAATCTCCATAATGGAGGCACAGACAGCAATAAAAACTGACAGGGGTTCTAATCTCTCTCCACTCTATCCAAAACTAAAAAAAAAAACAAAACTAAAAGAAAAAAAAATAGTTGCCTTTGGCTATACTTTAATTTGTATTCAAACTCTAAGTTCTCTTACTTGGCCACTTTTGGTTTGATAAAGTTTCTAATAAAAGTGTTTGCCCAGTTTCAAGTAGAATTCTGTTCTAATTTGCTGTCCATTATGAAATAGCAGATTAGAATAGATGTCAGAATAGCACCAGTTGCACAGCTCCCAATGTACACAGGATGATGTCTTTTGGCACATTGTCTCGAAACTTTTTTATACCACCTCGAAACTCTATAAATTTCACACAGACTACATAATATACACCAGTTTGAGTTATTTTCACTAAAGTAATGCAGCAGACTACATTTTGACCTAAGTTTATAAAGAAAGAGTATGTGTTTGCAGAACTACAGAAAAATGTGGGTTTTTTAAAATTTTCTGTGTTTTTTCATTTTTATAGCAAAAAACAAAAACCCAGTGGTTTAAAAACCACTAAAAGAAAACCCTATTTGTGTAAAATAAATGATATAAATTTCATTTGGGCACAGTGTTTCATGACTGAGCAATTGCAATTTAAAATAGCACAATGCTGAATAGCAAAAAAAAGTCTGGTCATGAAGGGGGCAAAACATTCTGAAGGTCAAGTGGCTAAATTAATATCAGTGTACACAAACAATATAATACCCATTTGTTTTGTAAAATATGGAATAATATATTATGGAGAGTAAATATATTATATTTTTTAAAATATAATATATTTTAATAAAAATATTAAAATTGCATGCACTCATGGGACAGCCACAAACTACATTAAATTTTCCATACGTGACACTTTAACTACTTGCCATCTGGCCGCTGTAAACGGCGCCCGCCATTTTGGACTGTACGCGCTCCCCGTGTGAAATCTGTGAATGATCACAGAGGTCACATGGTACAAGGCTTTTCACAACAGCCTTCTATCATCTGACAAGTTGTGACCAATCACAGCTCACACAGTATTTCTCAATGGCTGCAAGAATGCAGCCACAGAGAAGGAGAAATGATTGCTTTTATAGCCTTTATGGATGTAAAAGCAATCAGTGTAAAAAAAAAAAAGAAAATCTTCATCACCCCCCACAAGTAGTACAGTGCAACCATGGTGACACTGTACTGCTAGGGTGACAGTATGTAAAAAAACCCATAAATAATCATATAAAAAAATAAAAATGTAAATTTCTTTTTTTAAAATTATAATTTTTGGTTATAAACTAATTTGTTTTTTTTTACTAAAAAGATAACTGAATACATTTTGGCCAAGATGTATGATGAAATATTATTTATTTGCAAAATTATATAAGAAAAACACTTTTTTTTCAAAAGTTTTGGGCTTTTTCATTTATATAGCAAAAAAACCCATAAAAATCCCAGTAATGAATAAATATCACCAAAATAAAGCTTTATCTGTCTCAAAAAAATGCTAAAGAAAATTCATATGGGTACAGTGTTGCATGACCGCACAATTGACATTCAAAGTGTAATAGCACTGAAAGTTGAAAATTGGCCTGGACAGGAAGGGGGTGAAGGTGTCCGGACTTGAAGTAGTTAAAAGTCTTTACAGGTTACCACTTTAGGAGGATGTTTGCATGTGTGGTGTAATCACTATTTACATATGTGTGCTGAACCTACCTGTACGCATGAGCACGGAGGGATGGGATGCTTTAAAGTTTGTTAAAATTTTATTATTTATTTGATTTAAATTTGTTTTTTGAAAGATTCAAAAATTCTTTATGTGGGTATTGTCTCCCAGGAATTTAAGTACCAGACTGGCACTTAAATGCTTGGAGCCACCCGGAATAAAACAAGTTGGGGAAGTTGTATCCAGCCGGGCAGTGTCTAAGAGAGTATTTTGTTGAAGGAAAAGCTATAAATGTAGTCCTGAAAATGCCTATGGTTATAGACAGAAGTATTCCAAGCCAAATATCAAAACCAGAGTGTGGAACAGAAGAATTTTCATGAACACAGTAAAGGTCGGGGCAGGTAGAGTTACCAACAAGGTCAGGACAAGAAAGTGATCCTGGGAACAGCACGTTCAAGATGATCAGGACAAAAAAGTAGTAAGGTCCAGGAAGATTAAGAACAGGCAGGAGCAAAAACTGGAGCAAAACAATATGAGATTTCATAGGAAACATTCTGAGGATAGGACAGACAAAAACAAGAAATAAGTATCACATAGAAAAAAAATGCAGTAGTAAAAGCAATCTGAAGGCTCTAAAAGCACCCAAAAAAATTTATTAAATGTCCTTGTAAGAAAGATGCAGACATAAAGAATAGTTCTTCATTCATTTGATGATCAGGGAATACACAGAGCCTGTAAAACCTTTAACCTGTCCCATAGCTAAATCATGCATGATTATAATTACATGCTGATGTGAAAAACATGTTAAAGACTTTATAGGCTCTGTAGTTTGCTTTTGCTGTGCTCATTAAAATGGTCTTAAACCCCAAACCAAAAAAAAAAATAACATATTGCAGTTTACCTATCCTTAGTTGTGGTGGCTGCATTAGTTTTTTTTCACCTCTGTTTTCAGCTGGTGAACTGGCCAGGAACACACTTCCAGCCTTAGGGTGCTTATACTCAGGATGAAGGCGCAACAGAGATACCTTTGGACAGTAGCATTGTTAATAAAAGCTGATCATTTAACCATTAGCCGCCCGGCCTATAGCCGTTTGGCGGCTGCAAAAATGCATCAGCTTTCCGGGTGCACGCCATTTGGCGTGCTCCCGCATATGCGTAGTTCGCGCGGTTGCAGAGCCGCGCAGCGGCGCGATCTGTCACCGGCCGTGTACCTCGGACACGGCCAATGACAGATCTGAGTACCGGCCCCCGTTGCCGGTACCATGTGACCTGCTGTATACAATCACAGCAGGTCACATGACAGTTGTATACAATAGATGGCTTCATTCATGCCATCCATTGTATACTAGTGCCTAGCTGTGAATGGTCACAGCAGGTCACATGCACATGTCATGTGATTAGCTGTGGCCAAATCACAGCTAAGCACAAAAAAAAAACCTGAATGAATCGATTTCATTCAGGTAAATGCTTGCTTATAGCAAATTAATTCTTTGCTATAAGCAAATTGTGTAAAAAAAATATATATACTGATCACTTCCCCAAAGTAGTACAATGTTACTATGGGAACATTGTATTACTTTGGTCATAGTAAAATATGAAAAACAATCTTAAAAAAAATTAAAAATAATAAAAAAATTAAAAAAATATATATATATATATATTTTTCATACTGTCACCAGTCAGTGTCCCTGTTCACCGCCATGCCAGTTATATGATGATGCTGTACTGCACTGGTGACAGTATGTAAAAAAAAAAATTGTGAAAATAATTTTTTTAATTTTTTCATTTTCCAAAAAAATACAACTTCAAAAAACTCGCCATTCCTCTTATGAAGTACGTCCAACTGTCTAAAAAGGGCAAAAAGGGGTCATTTGGGGGATATCTGTACTGTTCTGACATTCTTGGACCTCAAGAAATTAGATTGGCTGTTAGTACTTCAGGATTGATCAATATTCAGATCTATCCCATAGTTTGTGAACTCTATAACTTTCCTACAAACTAAATAATACATCCTAATTTGGGTTATTGTCACCAAAGACATGTAGCAGAATACATCTCGGCCTAAATTTATGAAGAACAATTATTTATTTGTAAACTTTTATAACAGAAACAAAGAAAAACTTGTTTTTTTTTCAAACTTTTTGGTCTTTTTTTGTTAATTTCTCAAAAAATAAAAACCCCAGCGGTGGTTAAATACCACCAAAAGAAAGCTCTAGTTGTGTGAAGAAAATTATAAAATTTTAGTTTGGGTACAATGTTGTATGATGGAGCAATTGTCATTCAAAGTGTGAGAGTGCTGAAATGTGAAAAATGGCCTGGGCAGGAAGGTGTAAAATTGCCCGGTATTGAAATAGTTAAGCATCCCAGTCAGTGGTAAATGGCTTGTCTAAACTGCTACATCTTCAGGACAGACTTACCGGCTGATCAAAAGGTGAAAAATAAAGAAGAACAAGCATTAAAAGAAAGCCTGTAATAGGAACTAATGCAGCCATCACATCTAAGAATTGGTAAGCTGCAATGTAATAAATGTTTGCTTTTGGGTTTAATACTACTTTAATTAAAAGTGATCTACTGTTTCTTTTAAGATATATGTACATGTGAAAAAGGATGACAGTTTTATCAGCATGCTCTAATGCTGATATTTCCACTATAGGTCTTAGCTAGCTAGAGTGTTTTAGGAAAGAATTGTACTAGAATTTTTTTTTTATAAATTGAGCATAGCATCCAATAGAATTTTGCAGTAGTAAAGGAATAATAAGAATTTAATTTATTGTTTTGTCCCATTGACACTTTGTAAGCTAAAGTCCCACTATACAAAAAATGCATGCTTTACTTATTTGTGATGTTATATTCTGTTTTCAATTCTATCCCAATTATCTCTTTTTAAAATGTTTTTATTATAAATAAATAAAAACAAATTCTTTTATATTGGGTTTATGCAGATAAATAAATGTCATAAATGAAAAACACAATATACAGTACCAGGGGCGGACTGACAACTGATAGGGCCCCCGGGTAATAGGGGATCATGGGGCCCCTGTGTCCTCGACCACACCCAAAAAAGCCTATGAAAAAGCCTATGAAAGGAACCAGGGGCATCTCATGGGGCCCCCTACTGACCACAGGCCCTCAGGCAGTGCCCGAGTGCTCGAATAGTCAGTCCGCCCCTGTACAGTATATTAGTCACTGACTAATATATAACTTCAGGTAAACTGTAGTGGCCAATTAAAATAATATATTACATAACAGAGTCTATTTCACTTAAATAAATTTAATAAATGATACAGTATGTTTGAATTTATGTAATTGCTTTTTTGACATCTTTCTGAATTAATGAAATCAAGAAATGATCCAAAATGAATTCCCAAGTTAGCCTCTTTTTCTCAAATGTAATAAAAGAAATTACTATGTTTTTATGTGAATTTTTGATCAAACTTAACATTAAGCGCTGAACTATTGAAACTTGTTTCCAATTTGTGCCATAACAAGCCCCTACAGATTAGGTAATTAAATGTGGTTTAACTATGGGCTCCCTACTATGTTCTTGCTATGTGTTGTCCATTTCTACTGTAAAATATTGGCATTAACAGAGCCAGTAGATAGACTGCTGTGAAATTAATTATAATGCATGCAAGTTTAAACACATCAATTACTTCCAAATGGAGTTTTCCTGCTTAACTATATCAGGTGTATCCATAAAACATGATTCCAAAGACATAAAGAAAACTGTGTTTATATATGCAGTCTGAATACAGATTTCAAGTTTTAGGCATGTCAGAGAATCATAATTTAACCCGGAAATAATATATTTTTGCACATACTGCATGATTTAAAACATCACGCTCAACATTTTTCCTGTTGTAATTGTACATGATGTGTCATAGACTTCTGCAATCAAAGCTGGGAATAGGTTCATAAAACACTAATCATGGATAAAATGGATGCATAAAATACAAAGTCCTACTGAATCCTTCATAAATATGCAAGCTGGAGGCATATAAAGGATGACATTTGCTCTCCAGAGATCAGTAGATAATAGATTCATTTGATCAGTCCAGACATGAGATGATCCCAGTTAGCGCTCTGTTGTTCTGTTCCTTTCAGGTAGTACAGTCCCATATCCCATAAAAAGAAAGTCATCCATAACCTCTGAAAAAGACAGTGATATATCATCTAATAACACTGCCTTCTAAACTCTTTCTCATTCCCTACGACAGTTGCTCATGAGGGATGAGTAAAGAACACTAAGTTTATAATTGCATGGCCCTAAGCCAAGCCAGTAAGTCATAAAAAAGGTCCTAAATATCCAGACAAGATAGTTTCAGATTGCTTGGACTCACAGGAGGATGGGCAAGGAGAACAGGAAAGTAATATCCCATGGGTCACAAATGTTTTCTCTGTGAACTTCAGCAGTGTGAAATGGTTCAGCTTCCCTTAGCGTTTACACACAGGACAGAGCAGTGGAGGTAACTACACGTAGCCCAATACTTAGTATAGCTAACCATCTGCCCTGAATGTGTGCCCCTGTAGTCATTAAAAATGAAGAGGAAGGGTATAGAAGAAGAGGGCCACAGAACAGGATTCCTGTCTTTTGGAATATAGTTACTGTAAGTACAACCCCTTTTCCTGTGACTAACACAGAGGAAGTTATATTTCCATATGAAGTATAATCTAAATATAGAGCTAATTGGCTAATACACTGATCAGCTATAACTTTATGATCACTGACATGTTATGTGAATACCACTGATTATCTGGGTACAATGGCATCTGAAAGTTGGCGGTATATATTATGCATCTAGTAAACATGTTGTCCCTGAAGTTGATGGGTTGGGCGTCGCAGTTTGTTGTGCATGGGGCTGGTCAGGGTGCCCATGGTGTCCCATGTACACAGCCAAACGTGCCTACATTTAGTATGTGAGCAACAGAACTGGACCACGAAGCAATGGAAGAAGTTAGCATGGTCTGGTTAATTTTCTTTTACATCATGTGGATGGCCAGGTGTGTGTGCGTCCCTTACCTGAGGAAAAGATAATACTAGGATGCAATATGAGAAGAAGACAAGACAGCGAAGGTAGTGTGATGCTTTAGGCAATGTTCTGCTGGGAAACTTGTTATTTATGTGGATGCTACTTGACACGTACCACCTACCTAAACATTGTTGCTGACCAAGTACACCCCTTCAAAGAAATTGTATTCCCTGATGGCAGTGGCTTTTTTCAGAAAGATATATCACCCTGCCAACACTGCAAAAATGGTTCAAGAATGGTTTGAGGAAAACAAGTTTGAGGTGTTGACCTGGCCTTCAAATTCTCCAAATCTCAATCTAATTTAGCATCTGTGAGATACTCTGGAAAAACCGTGCCCAATCCATGAAGGCCCCAACTAGAAACTTACAGGACTTAATGGATCTGCTACTGACAGCTTTGTACTAGATATCACATCATAGTTTCAGAGGTCTAGAGGCGTCCATGCCTAGACAGGTCAGGGCTCTTTTGATGGCAAAAGGGGCTGTTGTGAGTGTGAGTGAGTGTATATTTTGATAACTTTTAATATAAATTTAATTTTTTAGTGGGAAAGCACTATGATTTTCTTTATTTTATCCTGAGTACCTATTATGGGAAGGATACTGTATATATGAATAAAAGACAACATATGATAAAAGTGTGGTGACCTTTGAAATAAATATAGCAAGTTAAGTAAACCAGAAGGTTGTGGTGCATATTTCAAGTAGCAGAGTGTGAAGGTTCACCTGGCATCCATCTGCCCCTTAAAGGGGAAAGCACATATATGACCTTTTGAAAATGTAGGTCAATGTAGGTCAAATGATAAGGTAAGAGTCTGGTGTGACTGATGGTGGATACACATGGGAAGGCACAAGTCCAATGTTAAAGTTATTTGTGGCACTTTTAAGATTCACACACAAGGACTAATTATTGTGGGACTCTTTAATTATATAAATATGGTGGCATTGTATTTTATAACAGTACAGTAAATCCCCTACATACGAGCATGTTCATAAATACAACAAAGTTAGCCTAGGTACCCAACCAACACAACTGGCCCAATAAATGAGTGTTATAGGTTTATAACACATTTCAACCAAATAATACATGGAAAATAAAATACAGTACTGTATACAGTAAAGTACCCAGAAACGAAACCACAACTGGACATGCAAATGCATGTTTGTATCTTTGAAAGTTCACAACTTGAAAGTTTGCATGTAGGGGATTAACTGTATATCATTATTTGTAGTACATTGTTTTTTGTTTTTTTTAAGCATGTGGAAAGTGAAGGCATAATTTTGTGTACTTGTAGCGCTGCAATTTTGGTATCACATTTGTTGTTTATAGTGTGTGGGAACACATAACGTTGCTAGCAGCAGCAACTGTGATGGCATATGGATATTATACTGTATATAGATTGCGCAAGGGGTTTTCTCACTATATTAAACATATCTATATGTGTTTTCTTTTCATCAATTAGGATTCTGTATTAGGCCTATGCTTATAACTAAAATATCACTTCTAAAGTTTGCTATACACTAGAAACTGAATAAAAACAAAAACATTTATCTATCCATGCTTTACAGCACAGATGGATGACTCTCCCACTGTGCTCATTCTATTTTGACAGTTGTCTCTACCGGCTGTCAAAATACCCAAACAGTGGCTGCATCTGACTGGCTGACAATTTCCAGCTTTTTCAATTGAGGGATGTTGAGTAGGTGACCAACAGACAACTGGACTGATCAGGAACTGACCACTGAGTGAATTTGGACCGATCAGGAACTGACCACTGAGTGAATTTGGACCGATCAGGAACTGACCACTGAGTGAATTTGGACCGATTAGGAACTGAATGAGATTTGAATGGCTAGTCTAACATTTTAAGTAGATAAGCTGAACTCTGAAATAATGGGGCAGTAGTTAAACACAATTTAATCAGATCATATCTGAAGTCTGTACAATGTGGATAAAAAAACACCCTTTTTAATTTACAGTGTTTCTTTTGCCTCCTTATTAAAAATGCTATGCTCTCAAGAATGTATTTAGCACTGACATTCCATTGCCAGTTATTATTTAGGCTGCAGGTCAAAGTTCTAACTTTCCAGTGTCCTTTTCAATTGAACAGTCAACAGCCTTTAAGGAGCTACAGTCAATTGAACACTGTTCATTAACTGCTGTTTAGAGCCAGGGCACTGTGCTTTTAAAACAGCATGGGTCATGTAATCCGTTTCTCCTCTCCCCATTGCTTTATTATGCTCTTGCTGTCCAGCTAATCCTCAAGTTCCAATTGTACTATGTCATAGAGGGACAAAATGCTTCTACTATAATCTCAAACTAGTTTATGTTTTCAATTCTAGTTTTAAAGAAAACCACCAGTCTTTGTTTTTTATTGTTTTTTTTTATATTGCAAGGATTTTATGAAAGTTGACCACATATCCTTATCTGCTTCTGTTCTATAGATATAGGGAGGGTCTGCTTTCATTATAACCATTTAAAGTTACCTTTTAAAAGCACCTTTATAAACATACATACAGTTGCAAGAAAAAGTATGTGAACCCCTTGGGATTACGTGGAGTTTTGCATGAATTGGGCATAAAATGTGCTCTGAACGTCATCTAAGTCACAACAATAGAAGAACACAGTCTGCTGAACATAATACTACACAAACATTAGATGTTGCCATGGTTTAATTGCACATAACATGTAAACATTCACAGTGCAGGGAGGAAAAAGTATGTGAACCTTTTTGACTTAATAACTGGTTGACCCTCCTTTGGCAGCAATAACCTCAACCAAACGTTTCCTGTAGTTGCAGATCAGACCTGCACAACGATCTGGAGTCATTTTGGACCACTCCTCTTCACAAAACTGTTTCAGTGTAGCAATATTCTTGGGATGTCTGGTGTGAATCGCTCTCTTAAGGTCATGCCACAGCATTTCAATCGGGTTGAGGTCAGGACTCTGACTGGGCCACTCCAGAAGGCGTATTCTGTGCTGTTGCAGCCATTGTTTTGTTGAATTACTTGTATGCTTTGGGTCATTGTCCTGTTGCATCACCCATCCTCTGCGGAGCTTCAGTTGGTGGACAGATGGTCATACGTTTTCCTGCAAAATGTCTTGATAAACTCTGGAATTCATTTTCCCATCAATGACAACAATCCGTCCAGGCCCTGAGGCAGCAAAGCAGCCCCAAACCATGATGCTCCCTCCACCATGTTTTACAGTGGGGATGAGGTTTTGATGTTGGTGTGCTGTGCCTTTTTTTCTCCACACATAGTGTTGTGTGTTCTTCCCAAACAACTCAATCTTGGTTTCATCTGTCCACAGTATATTTTGCCAGTAGTGCTGTGGAACATCCAAGTGCTCTTCTGCAAACTTCAAATGTGCTGCAATATTCTTTTTGGACAGCAATGGCTTCCTCCGTGGTGTCCTCCCATGTACTCCATTCTTGTTTAATGTTTTCCTTATTGTAGATGTGTCAACAAAAATGTTAGCATGTGCCAGAGATTTCTGTAGGTCTTTAGCTGACACTCTGGGATTCTTCTTTACCTCATGCAGCATTCTGCGCTGTGCTCTTGCAGTCATTTTTACAGGACGACCATGCCTAGGGAGAGTAGCAACAGTGCTAAACTTTCTCCATTTGTAGACAGTCTGTCTTACCGTGGACACATGAACATCAAGGCTTTTGGAGATACTTTTGTAACCCTTTCCAGCTTCATGCAAGTCAACAATTCTTGATCGTAGGTCTTCTGAGAGCTCTTTTCTGCGAGGCATGGTTCACATTAGACAGTGCTTCTTGAAACCAGTAAACCCAAAACAGGTGTGTGTTTTTAAGGGCAGGACAGCTGTCAGCAACACATCCAATATCATCACACTGATTGGAATCAAGGTTGGCTCACTCCTGGCTCCAATTAGCTCTGGAAGAAGTCATTAAGCTAGGGCCTCACATACTTTTTCCTCCCTGCACTGTGAATGTTTACATGTTATGTGCAATTAAACCATGGCAACATCTAATGTTTGTGTAGTATTATGTTCAGCAGACTGTGTTCTTCTATTGTTGTGACTTAGATGACGTTCAGAGCACATTTTATGCCCAATTCATGCAAAACTCCACGTAATCCCAAGGGGTTCACATACTTTTTCTTGTAACTGTAAATCTGTAAGTATTTAAAGTTTATAAGGGAAATTAACCCAAATATATATAAATCTCATGCTGGGTATTGCTGCTAACACCTATTTGTGTGATACATCACAGGCTAGAGCATAAAGCAATGGATGGTGATCCTCTAATAAATAATGTTACTGCTGTGAAAATTTTGATGCCAAAGCCCAGTGCTACAAATATAAGGATGAATAAGTAAATAAAATGTATTACAAACTTTTCAATAAATTTATTGAAGTATATTAAAACCACAACCTTATGCTGTAAATGTCCAGTATTAATAATAATGTATGTCCCAGATGCTGTATAAATAGATACATCTAATAGTGTATAGACACCACACTTCCTAACACAATGCAACTATAGATAATGCTCTTAATGTCTGCTATTATAGACCATCATATCTGGGCTCCACATGTGCAACTCGTGTGAAAAGTAAACAAATAATAGTGCATACAATATATATACTTAGAAGTTAAATGTCCACCAAAAATATAGAAATTAGTCCGTGTACATCAATGGTGTAATAGACCCAACCAGGACAGGGGCTTTTGGAGGGGACTAGGGGCTAGCCTTCTACCCACTGATTAAGGCTCATGGAGAGAGCAGATCATTCTCTAATAATGGACAACAAAATGATGAAAGCTGAGAGTGAGGCTTGGATTAATTCTCTGAATACAGACAATACATTTTCCATTTTGGAGTGGATGGAAATATGTAATAATAATCTTGTACAGGTTACTGGTCAGAGAAAATATGGTGGCCCTCATGCAGACTGAGTTGGTGAAGCTCCTCTAATTGGAACAGAAATATTTATCAACAATCTCCCTCAAGAAATCTATAAAGATAAACAAATTCCACTTTTCAGAGACCCAACCGGGACAGGGGCTTTTGGAGGGGACTGCAGGCTAGCCTCTTGCCTACTGACCATGGCCCTGGCATCTGAGGGGGTTCTATTATTTGGTGTGTGCCTTGGGGAAACCTTTGGAGTAGTTTACTTTGGATTCAAGTCTCCCCAAAACACACAGACTCTGAAAATTAGAGGGTCAAAATACAGATTTGGGGTCTCTGTGCTCAAACCAGCATTGACTGTTTCAACCTTCCTCCTTCCTAGCCTCAGAGACTCTAACAAGATATAATCAGCTCACAACTAACCTGATGTGAGGACTCTTGTTCTAACCTGTTTATTAAGGTGTTATGTGTTTACTATCTTCTCCCATTGTGTGCCTCCCTATTGTTAATGGAGTTAATTAAGTCACCTATTGTTTGTTGGCAAATCCTTCTGGAGGTGCCTACATGATAGAATTAGATATTTATCCCAAAGTGTAATATTTGTTTTATTGTTCATGAGGGAATGGGCCTTATTTCTGGAGTGCATAAAAACCTGTGTTTTCCGTTCAATAAAGAGTTCCAGTTTGGCATCTAAGCTAGTCTTGTCTAGTCTTGAGTGCAATTCCCAGCTATCATACCTTGTGTCCCAGTGGGGAGGAAGCAGTTCTTTGATGGACTCACCCAATCTGGATGACAGGCGTTTTGTCTCATTTGGTGGCAGCAGTGGAATGCTTCCTGCAGTCACCTCCAAAATCCCCTGTCCCATCAATCTTCAATCCAAACCAAACAAAATCCCCAGTGTAATAAAACTGAAATGTGCTCCACCAATGTGAGAAGTGGCTGCTCACCTCCAGAATTGACCTATACTCTCATACGGGTTGAATGCGCTTTTATCTTTTAAATCTCCAGGTGCTAGGTACTGCTCTTTCTCCACTTGTGGAGCTGGGTGATGTCACGTATGAACCCTTCTGTTAGGATCTCTTTTTTTTTTTTTATAAAATATGTCATTACTTTCCTGTTTCTAGCTAGTGATGATCTGTTTGTCCCTGAGTTAGGTTCAGGACAGTTCTGAGAACATTATGTAAAGTTAAGGTGCTGAACCTGAACCCAAATAAAGTCAATAGGAGCTGAATGTTAAAAACAGTAATGGTCATTTTCTACGCTACTATTGTAAAACAAATCCCGTAGTGGTTTGGGAAATTCCCTGGGGGAAAAGCAAATCAAAGCAAAAACAAGCTTTAATGTTTGGCGGAGAACAGCAATTTTAGTAATTCTTAAATTGAAACATTAAAAATACAAAATTCCATTAAATAACATTCCTGTGGGGTGCATGACCCAAGCAGGGAAGTAGCACACCTGTGCAATGTATAAAACCTGCTGCAGCAAAAAAATGTTTTTTTAAAAAGTGCATTTAACCCTTTTGTTGCCAGAGCCGTTTTTGCACACGTGATTAAAAAAACATGTTGGGTTTGAAGATTAGTTAAAACCCTAAAACATTTTATAATTTCTGAAGGCAGACACCCTAAAGAATAAAATGATGGAAGGTCAAACATTTATTGACACAATATTTGAGAAATAGTTTAATAAGTGTAAAACTTCAGAAAATTTTAAAAAATACACAAAAGGTAATTGTAAGGAGGACAAAAATAATACATTACCCAATGTTTTTGTAAAATATAAAATATGAGCTGGTGGTTGGTAAATAGATATCCAACATGTCAAACTTTAAATGACAGCAAACTTCAGTATCCTATATTTTCCGAAGATGATAATTTAAAAGCCCCTACAGGTCCTAAATTTTAACCAGTCATATAATTATTGATATCACTCTGTCATGTGCAGAAATATGTAACATGTGTATCACACGTTTTTGGACATAGGTACCCTTGACAGGTGTGCTAACTTTCATTTGTTCACATACTGGGGGGTGGGGACAGTAAACATTTTTTGGGGGGTTTAAGTGCTTAAGTATAACTTTTTTTGACAAAATTCCCTTATGTGATATATTTCTTTAAGAAAGGATTCCTTTAGTGAAAAATCAGGATTCTTTTAATCCCCTGTTGTCTCACCGGCCTTCTATTGAAGCCAAAGAAGTGAAGATTGTGTTCCAGTAGCTTTTTCTTTGGCTACAAGGGCCTGGAAGGATGAAACTATAAACTACAGTAGAAGGTTCATTCTAGCTAGGGGAAATCAGTGAATTAATGTTTGCTAGGCTCCCTCATCTCTACCCAGCGACACCTTTCATGCAAGTCCTGGGCCTACTGGTGAGACAGCAAAGACTGGAAACCATGGCGGGGGAGGAAGCATTCATACAAGGGGACACACTCCAGTGGTCACAGAAAGCAATATGGTGGCTGAACAGCTGGTGAGTAAGTGTACTGAGTATATTGGATGTTGTACTGACACATTTTAAATGCATAACTTGGTTTGAGTACACAACTGCTTGGTTCCAATAAGCCATTGATCTGTTACATCCAATCAGCCTGTAGATGTTCAGCCAGGCTGGTTGGACCATAACTAGTTTCCATATAAAGGCTATTTATTCTGACATAGGCTCCAGTCAATTACATTACAATGTATGGCATAATTCTTAGTTTGGGTCATACTTTTAAATTTAAACATGGAGTTAAGTCTTAAAAAAATCTATTCATAACTGTTGTACCATGTTTGGGCAAATATCTGTTTAGCTAGTATGGTACTGCATTATTTTTGTATCATGTACATGTGTGTTATTTTAAGAGTAACTTTTGTGGAAAAAAAACAATCCCCTCTGGGTGACCAATGTAGAGGGTAAGGATCTTAACAAACTTTGTTTCAGATTCTTACCTGTTTCTGCTTTGAAGAAACAGTTGCTTGTTGTGTGCAGCAAAAATCTGAATAGGAGTAACGTTTTCATTATTAATCAGCTGATGAACTGAGAAGGAAACTTGTAGTTGTTGCAGAGGATGTCTAAAATCTAAATTGTATCTTACTGCAGACTTCTGGGAATATTAGTGAGCTAAGCACACAAGCAGGACATTACATTTCTGGGGAAGTTCTGTACACCATCTGTGTACAAAAGGCTCCCATGTTATAATATTCTATTGAATTTTACAGTAAATGACAAAATTGAAGACTGAAAAGTAAAGGTAATTTTTAATAACATTAAATTAAATAATTGCTCCTGTGGCAATTGTTTGAATTTTTTATATATTTGTTATATTTTCTTTCCCCACAAAAGTAGAGTCACTTTTGTATGTTTGGCACCTCCTACCTTCCTTTGACAGGGTTGCTCTGTGTGGTCTGGATACTTATCAAGTATTGTTTGGCCTAACTGTTGTAAATAGAAAGTTGAGACAAGCCTGTCATTTTTTTATTTCATACATTGGTGTGCTTTAAAGACTTGCCTGTTCAGACCATACCTGTATACTTTAAAATTTACACTCATTTTCATGGTTAGTATGTGATTCTCCATTGTTTACTTTCAACATCCCTTTAATTGTTTCTGTTGTTGCCTTTTTCCCCATTCAAAATCCATGATCTACATGGCCTTCCAAAGATCTGGCAATGGCATTTGAGCTAGTAACCATCTTACTATAAAGGGTGGGGGGTGCAGTGGCCATAGTGTTAGTGAATTAGAAGCTGATGTAAGGAAAGCATTCAGAGAACTCACAAACTACATGGGGAGAAATGAGTGTCAGCTAGGAAACTGTACTTACAATCTAGCTAGCTAAAAGTGCTAGCATTTTGCGAAATCAATTCCATTTTGTTCTTATTACTGAGGGCTTGTTTGTCTTTCATTTTGTTTTTTGGCTGACTTGGAGAGGACAGTCACCTTTTTCCATCCATAGGAATTTTTTATTTATGCAAGGCTTCCCTTGACAATCAGTTTTTGTTTCAGTGGTTGGTATAACTAAATTTTTATTTATTTTGTGGGAATATTATTCATTTGTTACCGACAATTTGTTCTTGGTCTGCTTTTTGTTTGTGGCACTTTGGGGCATCCTTTGCCAAATGCAAATACAGTGTGATCAAAGCCACCTAAAATTACATTGCTCACATTCACCAACCTTTTGATCCCCACAGAAAAAAAAAAAGTTGGGCGTACAACAACTGGGCCACTATCCCTAATTAAAACTGCCCTGCTGCTGGCTAATTTTACACAGTATCTGAATTCTTGTAGTAAAATCCCCAGTCTGTGATCTTTGTCGCTTGTAAATTTGGGTCTAATCTTGCCCATTAGAATTGTCCTACACTCTGTATTATCTGTGATCTCTTAATTCTAAAGTAAAACATTTGCTTGTGCTCCTTGTCTTTAGTAAATTTTGTCCTATTATCCCTGATTAAAATTACCCTACTACTGGCCCATTTTACACCGCTATATCCTCTGCGGTATTGTAATTATTGTAATAAAGCCCCAGCCTGTGCTCTTTATCTCTTGTAAACATAGTCTCATTTTTACTATTTAAAATTGTCACTCTGCTGGCCAGTTGTATTACTGTCAAGTACCATGGGTTTTTAGAATACAGGGGTGCTCTGTAAATAAACTGAGGATATGACCCTTGGGGCATCTTAGAAGCTCAGATGAACCATGAGTTTGTTTCTGTTATACTTTCTATTATACTAAAGTTGTGAAATCAGCTTTGTACTGTCAAACATTATACACAGTCATTACAATTTTCACTGGGATCGAAATGCACACTATAAGTGGATACATGCACTACAACAATGTATCACTGCTCTGTAAAAAATCAATTGAATTAGTTATTGCTTGGCTTACATTGCCACTAAGTCTTCCAAAGGGTTGTGTGCCTGATTGCAGCAACCTGATTCACAAACTGTTCATAAAAGCTTTCTTTCGTATTACTTGACTTATATCTTATGAATACAGTGGGTTGCAAAAGTGTGAATGTAAACCACTGAAAATATGTGCCATTTAGATTCTTTGTGAAGTGCTATTGAATGAATGATCTGCAACTAAAACACCTAATAGCTAGATTTTATAAAGTTTCTGCACCTTAAATGAATTATCTCTTGCAAAGGCTTAAAGTGTATGTAAACTAACAATGAAATTCTCTTATTTGCTCTCTTTCGCTCAGTTAAGCATACCATTAAAATAATTCTGTTCTATCTGTTTGACAATCAAAAAAATGTATAAACCCTGAATAATAATAATAATAATAATAATAATAATAATAACAACAACATCATAACATAAATTCAGAGCTGTCCTGTGTGTTTTATACACTTTCTATGTCATTACAAGGACATTACTGAATTAACCATCCTATTTCTTTTCTTGGGACTACAAAATGCACAGTGACTATGTTTTGGAAAATTTTCAGGTCTGCAAAAAATTTTTTAGCAAGAGCTGTTTTGGTTTTTCCACGTAATCTTTATGTTTTTTGGTGCGCTGAATCCGAAAATCACCTCCATTTTGTCATTGGACATTCCTGTCAATTTAGGTAACTATGTTAAATAAGGCAATACCTCAAAATAAATGTAAATAGACTTAAAGTTTTATTACAATTTTTTCATGAAAATCCTTTTTTTGAACTGAAATGAGCTCACCCACACACACTAAACTCGATTCTTCTTCCCTGTGAGGCTCCTCTTGGTGCATTTACGCTTGTGAGTAGAATCTGGAATGTCTCTCTGAAGCATCCAACAGTAGTCTGCCATCATTGTAATGCTCCATTTTCCCTGGTATCTCCTTTCCATCTCTTTAATGTCTTGGTGGAATCGTTCACCTTGTTCCTCACTCGCAGCTCCCAAATTTTCAGGAAAGTAGTCAAGGTGGGACTGGAGGAAATGCACTTTCAAACTCATCAGGCAACAATCTTTTTGTAGTGAGGATCTTTTCTATTGCCTAAAAATTCTGTACGACTTCTTTAAATGCAATCCACCCTTCTTTTTGAGAATCTGTCATGGTATTGACAAACTCTTGATCAACTATAAGCCTTCTAATGTCTGGTCCGACGAACACACCTTCCTTCAATTTTGCCTCCGACTGGCCTGGAAACTTGGTGACCAAGTATTTGAAGCATTCTCCATCTCTTGGAAGTGATTTTACGAATTGCTTAATCACTCCCAATTTTTATGTGGAGAGGTGGTAGAAGAACTTTATGGAAAGGTACCAAATTTTCTTGGAGGACATTTTTTTCACTGACTGTTACCACCCTCGGCTGCCAAATCTTCTTGGTCCAGTGATTTTGTCGGTCTCGACTGTTTCATAGACACAGAAAACAAGGGTATTTGGTATCCCACCCACTGGATTCTTCAGGAAAGATTAACCCCTTCTACCATTAGAAGCACAGACTCAGGGCTGAGGCTTACACATACAGCATGCTGCTGAGTATCCCAGTAGTCAGACATGTCACTCAGAGCAACACTTGTATTCACCCCCTTTGCAGCCTTTGCAGGGGGAGAGGGGCAGAGATTGTTTACCTGCAAATAACAACAAAGGGCCAGAAGAGAACTAGGGAAATGAGGAAATAGAATTTTTTTTCCCTAAAACTTGCTTAGCTTATGTATATATTGCTGACCATCAGATTTACAGTGCTATATTTTTTTTTACATAACTCAGACAACCCCTTTAAGGTTTTTTTGGCATTTTATATCTTAAATGCACTTATGTGAATTAATTAATAGTAATTTGGATTTTAAATTTGGTTAAAAACCCATAATATAAAAAAAAATACCAAAAATTAAATTTTTTTTATAAATTTGAAGACAGTTTTGCATTTTGTAGCAAATCATGACGTCTAGGAGTTTTTTCAATATTTTATTTGTTTTCAGCACACCAAAATACATGGAAATTAGATGAAAATAATCAAACAGCTTTTTAGTCGCAGACCTATGAAATGGTACAGGCGGATATTAGTTTAACAAAGCGCACAACAGAACTTAAAGCGGAGTTCCAGTGAAAATAAAAAAATAATAAAAGTCAGCAGCTACAAAAACTGTAGCTGCTGACTTTTAAAAAATGGACACTTACCTGTCCCTTGATCCCATGGTGTCTCCCCCGCAGCCCGTTTCACCGGCCGCCCTGTGTTCCTGGCGCCGGCATCTTCAGTGTGGGCACCCGGCTGTGATAGCTTGTGGCTTCACAGCCTGGTGCTTACTAAACATGCACAAGTAACACTGTACATTGTGAACTGTTCCGTAGTCTTCTGGGACCTGTCATGTGTCCCAAAAGACTATGGGAGGGAGGACAACCTCCACTTCCAATTGCCTAGGCAATCATAACGGAAGTGGGAGCGGATACCTGTCAATTTCAGGTACCCGCTACCCCCCCATTCCCCAAAGGTGCCAATCCTTAACGGGGAGCGGGGGACCGTCCTTAAAATGGAACTTCCCCTTTTGGGTGGAGCTATGCTTTAAGAGCTCAGTGCATTACTGGCAGACTATCAGGTATTGTTCTTGCAGGGTCTTTAAAGAAGTGATATAGCAAGAAATGTGCCTGTAGTGTAGAAATGTGCTGCATTTTAATTGCATTTATTATTATATTTATTTTGAGATAACATATACTTTAAAACAATGTATTTAAAAGTGCGGTATTTGTTTTTTAATAGATTTATGACAGTACATACAGTACAAGTGTTAACCTAAGTAGTGGTTGATCTTCAAAACAATAAGGTTTTCTTATTTAAAGTGGTATTAAACCCCAAACCAAAAATGTCATATATTGCAGCTTACCAATCATTTTTAGATGAGGTGACTGCATTTGTTTTCTCTTTTAGGCTTTTTTATGTTTTATCTGGTGGTCTGGCCTGTAACACATTTATTTTATTAGAACGCTTCCACTCTGAATGAAGGAGCACAGGGGCACATTTGGACAGCAGCATTGTCAGTCTAGAGGGAAGGGAGTGTTGGCTGTAATAGCAGATTTACAGTAAATACACAAACAAACTGAAGCCAAATTTTAGCTCACACTGTTACAGCAAACAGTTCCTTATCCTTTTGGTAGAAAGATTTTACATGAATAAATAAAGGTTGATGATAAGTACCCCTGTCAGTAGAAAATGGTTTGTCTCATCCATCTAACTGATACATCTGGAAGAGAGCTTCTTTTGAAAAACAACAGAGTTACTGATCAGATCACCAGATGAAACTAAAAAAAAAGAAAGCCTAAAAAGAAAACAAAAAAACAAATGCAGCCATCACATCTAAGAATTGGTAAGTTGCCATATAATAAATGTTTGCTTTTGGGTTTAATACTGGTCTAAGTGTTATTCAGTTTTGTTTTGCAATATTTTTGTGTATAATTTATTATACTCAAAAAGTGCAAGTACAGTATATGACAGATGCTTAATACATTTATCAGATTTTATTTGTAATAAATAAATACAACTTTGGTACCTGATTATTCACCTCATTAATATTACTTATATAAAGGTTAACGCCACTTTTGTTGAGAAAACAATAAAACAACAACCCCATTTGTGTGCTATACATATGTTTAAGGGATTTTAACAAACTTTGTTGCAGATTTCTACCCTTTTCTGTTCTGACTAAACTGCTGTTTGTTTCACCATGTCTTTTCCAAACTGATTCCCAAATTGGAGGGTCTGTGCCCATTATAACCACCAGGTTTTCTGGTGAGAAAAACTACAGTACATTCAACCCTTTGGAAATTGTTAACCTTTAGGGATTATCTCACTACAATATAAATTCCTATTGCATGGATGTCTAAAATATGGCTTGTATCTTTGTTCAGACATCTGAGAAAATCAGTGAACCAAATGCAGAAGCAAGAAATAACAATTCTGAGAGCATTCTGTACACCAACAACCATACTGCATTTAAGTTTTTGACAGTTTTTGAAAATTACAGAAGTTTAAAGTGGGGAAGTTGTTTTTTTAAAGCCGATCTCCAACCAACTATAATAAGAACAAAATGAATAGCCCATTAAAAGATTAATAGCAAAGCCAGGTTTTTCTGTACTATTCCCCTTCAATTCAGAAACTTCCCCACAGTAATTTCTGCCACTAGACATACTCCGTCTGATAGCGATTAATCGTCAACCCACTTCCTCTGAGGCCAAGTCTTCCTGGACCCTCCCTAGCCTGTGATTGTACAGTAAAAGAAGAAGCCCAGTGATGGGTTCATTTCTCCTTCAAACACTGTAACACTATTTTTTTAACAACTTGTTGCTTACCTATCTGCACTTGAGTCATATATTGTCATTTCTCTGTGAGTCTTCTTTCTCTTCCTATCAGCATGCCTATTGTCAGCAGATAAATTTATTGGTTTCTTGAGCTGCATCTTGCTATTACACTTCATTCCTGCTGGACAAGAACTGCTGGACAAGAGGCTGATACCAAATCAAATTCACCTATGTACACTGCTTGTATTTAAATAACATATTTATTGATGTAGAATTAACTATGAACTGGATTCCTTTGTGGTCTTTATATTTGCCTGAGTTCAGCTTTAATAACACTAAGGCTATTCGTGGGCGAACTTCCAATTTTTATGAGCGACCGTCTACTTTTACCCCGCAATGAGATTTACTATTGAGCAGCGCCCATAAGTAGATGCCCAATCAAATTTACTAACAAGACACACGCCCAGAATCAGACTCACAAAGCAGACTTGCTAAGAAGCACGTCTAACACCATGAAAAATCACTGCAGAGACATGTTGACTTAGAAATTTGCTTTGCCAAATATCAGGACTTCACTTTAAACAATATCTGCCATTTCAAAAAAAATTAGGAATGTGTTAAAAATAGTTTTTTTAAAGGAAATCGACACCGTAAAAATCTAGACGCCCGTGCAGTGTCTTTGGCCGATATAACTGAGCATGTGCAGAACACATTTTAGACGTCCTCTGCAGGCGCTTGCTTTTTAGCCACTGCTCAATAGTAAATCTCAGTTAAATGTCAAAAGGGCAGCAATTTTATTTTTATTTTATATATATCTTACTAAATTATTATTATCATTATTCATTTTTATTTATTTATGGTAACAACGAAAGTGGAGTTTTCCTTAAAACAGAGGCATTATCAAGAGTCATGCAAATCCCAGCTGTTTAGCTACATTTTAAAGTGATTTTGACAAGCCCAAATTTGTCAAACACCCTTTAGGAGAAAAATGGTAACAAATGCTGCAGACATGGACTTGAATGCCATCCAACTTCATATTGACTTTCTGGTAATCTAAACTTTGGATGTTAGAGAAAAACAGCAACAATTATCCTTAGTACTGTGAATTAGAGTAGAACGTTTTTTAACTGGAGCCCAGTTGTGTAGATACATTTGCTTGTTTTAGTTTTCTCAGTTCTTTAGGACAATAACTATTGACAATAAACCAATGTAAATCCCATGAACTCATAAAGACAAAGACATTGATCGAAAGGAAAATATAACTTGCAGAGTGGAAATACAGCTCCAAGGGGAAATACTGCTTGCCCTAAGGTTGCTCAGTATTAAATGTGATGACTGATAAAAAAGAAGAATTCCATTTTTGGCTTCTTAACAAGTTTTCTTTTCTGAAAAAGCTTTTATGCAGCATGTTCCAATGGACCAGTTGAGGATGTTATTAACCTCAGGGTCTAAAACTAAAACACAGAGGTATTGAAATTCACAATAAAAGGCAAAACGCCTAGAACAGAGTCTCCTATAAAGCACACTTATGATTACGTCTCCCGGGGTCATTTATCAAAGGCCAAAGAGTGATTTATATAAGCAAAGCTAGTGCAGTTTCAGCCATTTTTGTATCATGTTTTGACTGGCTTTACAATACCAATAAAAGCAAAACAATGCTTGGCACTAAGCAGTGCTATAATCTAGAAACTGTACTCATTTCCTGCTCAACAGGCGTGAATCCTTTATGTTTAGATTATATAAATACTTATAGAGGTACTATAGTGTATAGTTTGTTTTATTTAGGAAAACCAGTAGAGTTGGATGCTGCCATTGCTGATCTCTCCTTCTTAAAATTCTAATTGAGTGGTTGCTGTTTACAGAGCTTCATGATTCATGGAGTTGCTGACCTGGAATAAAGGCCTCTATCAGCATTTCAGATTTACAGCATATCTTACTTTCTAAGTTAGAGCCTTGTTTCAGGTGACTAAAAGTAAAAAGGGTTCAAAGTCAGTGATCTAGCATCTTATAGATGAAAGTAATGACAGTCACTTTATTTCATCTGTTATAGATCTCCTTGAATATATAATGTCTTGTAAAATATTGAGATAATTGACATATTTTCTTTCCTATTTTTATTTGAAAGCACTTGAACTAAAAAATGTTTAATGTATCATTTAAGAAGAGTAAAAAGCTGCCGTGGAGCCCTTCTTTGCCTTCTGTATCTTTGCACACCCATCAGACTATAGCCCCTACTTGGAAACACTGTGTGAAGGCCTTCATTGCATACAGCCTATCCCCCTTTCCTTCACCCCTCTATCCCATCATGGGCAACCCCAAATTTCTCTCAGGCCTACAAGATGCAAGCGTTACTCCGTGATAAATTGAATCTGTCAACCATGTTGGTTGGATGTCCAACAAATGTCACTAATGCAGACATTCTGATATTTAAGCCAGTTTCAATTGCTTCAGTTACTGCACTTTTTGAATCCCTTACCACCTGTGTTGTTATTTGCCCACCCCATGCCAACTCTTGAAAAGGAATGCACAGCAGAAGGCCCCACAAGACAAACATTATCTTGCATCTATAAACTTCTATTAATGGAGTCCTCCTCTACTCTTTTGAAATCCTTGACTCATTCTAGATCTCTAGCATGAATTTACATTGGAGGACCAAAGTAGAATCTTGTCCCTTTCTTACAAAACTTCCATTTGCAAAAAATATCAGGAGATGGCTACAAAATAGTGATGCAGTGGTACTGCACTCCTGTCATGCTCCAGGGTATGTACCCTTCCATGACAGATACCTGCTAGCACTGTGGCACAGACATAGAAGGCACGATACACATATTCTGGTCTTGCCCCAGGCTCCAATCTTTCTGGAAACAAGTCCACTCTATAGTTAAGATGTTTACAGACTGCTCTGTACCCTTCACTCCAGGACTCAACCTTTTACACCATTCTAACACCCCACAAAAAGTATACAAATGGTCAGTTGTTAGGCACTTGATTAACACATCTCATTCCTGTATCCCCAGACTTTGAAAATCCTCTACATTGCCCTCTCCATCACTCTGGTTTCATAAGATCGAAGATATAAGGCTGATGGAGAATCTGACAAGTGTTGTGAGGGATACAGAAGAGAAAACCCATAAAATGTGGTTCCATTGGACACCATACTCCTGCATCACAGAGTCTCAACAAATTTATGCAAGTTAAATGTCTAATTAAGTCCCAGCAATTTGCCCTATATGGTACTTGGTGGTCTTGGGATCTCAGCAGCCACTCATGTTGCAGTTCTAAGCCTTGTGCTAGCCATCACAATAACAGGTATGGTGGGGACTGTTTGGCCCAGTCCTGGCCGAGAGAAGAAGATGGGATACCCTCACCTTCTAATTTCACCCATTTATTTTATAATTTATCCACCCCTCCCTATTCCTTCTTTTTTTTGCCCCCCAACCTACCTTTGTTCTGGGGACTCTTGTTCAGGTCAGTTTCCATGACAGTGGAATCTGCATTAGACATGGTCTTACATAACACATTAAATATATTTTACACATACTCTCACTCATCTTTGCAATCTTAAGCTTACCGGGAGAACCCCACACATCTTGCCTCATGAAAAGCCTAACTCTTTTTTTTAAATGTTTCCTTTGTTCCTTTTACTGCACATCCAACATTTTTTACTTGGTATATTTGTTTTCCTTTGCTAATTTTTTTAAAAACATTAATAAAGATAAAATGCAAAAAAAGAAGTGTAAAAAAGTGAAATATGCCGTTTGAAAAAGTATTTAATAAAGTGCCTAAAGTAAGAATTGTGCTGAAGTGCACACACCTTGCGGTGCATGCAAGAAGCCTTGACTTCAGAACAATCCTTGTATCCCTGTAGAACTCATTAGATACTATGCCTAAGCTGTATGCATGGCTTTGACTTCTCTTCAGTTTTAAATTGTACCCCCCCCCAACAAGCATGCAATGCAAGTATGTTGATTAACAAGCAGGATTACTTCCAAACGCATCGATTTTTACAGGTCAGCTCAGGCAGCTCAGCAGCAGCACCCTTAGTTATAGCAGCTTTTGGACTGTTTTTTAATCTTGATTACCTGCTTTTAAATATTATTATATGCATATTGCCTTTGCATTGTTTGTATATTTTTATAAATTAATAGATGTATATTTTACTTCTAGGTTGATTTATTTATTCCCAGCCTCATTTTTAGGATTTCATTGTTTTTTTTTTTATCACACTCACACAATCCTAATCAGGCTCTGATAATCCCTTAGCTAGTGGAGAGCCTTATTGTGTTCATACCGGCTATTTAACTGCTTCTCGTCTGCCCTATAGCAGAAGTATTGCTACAGGGTGGCACAAGTGCACAAAATCATGTATATATGTGATTTTGCAGTTCCGGTCAGGGGACAGGCACTCCCAACCTGCGCCATCATTCACAGCCTCAGCTGTCAATCACCGAGTCCCGGCCATTAATTACTCACCGGTGCTTTGTGATTGCCAAGCATCTCCAATGGGGGGGTGACTGTTTGTAAACAATACAGTTTTCTCCCTTGTCAGCTCCTGCACATTGCTTTGCATAGCTGTGCATAGCACAGCCATACAAAGCAGTCTACTTACAATGAAGCTCTAATACAGCTCACTATGTAAAATGGCACACATCACACAGTTAACCCTTTGATCGCCCCACATGTTAACCCCTTCCTGCACAGTGCAATAGTACAGTGTCAGTGCTTTTTATTAGCACTGATCACTGTATTGGTGTCACTGGAGATGTCAGTGACACCAATTCAGTTCCCCCCAGTGTCAGAATGCCCGCTGCAGTCCCGCTATAAGATGCTGATCGCCGTCATTACTAGTAAAAATAAAATTTAAAAATCCCAGTACATTTGTAAACGCTATAACTTTCATGTAAACCAATTAATTTAAACGTATTGGTATTTTTTTTAGCAAAGACATTTTGGCCTAAATTGATGACGAAATTTGATTTTTAAAATGTTTTTACTAGACATGTTTAATAGCAAAAAGTCAAAAATATTGTTTTTTTCCTCAAAATTGTCTTTTTAAAAAATTTTTATAGCGCGAAAAATAAAAAACTGCACAGGCGATCAAATACCACCGAAAGAAAGCTATATTTGTGGGAAAAAAGGACGTAAATTCCATTTAGGTGCAGCATCGCATGTCCGCGCAATTGTCAGTTAAAGTAACGCAGTGCCGTAACGCAAAAAATGTTTTAGTCAGGAAGGGGGGGTAAATCCTCTGGAGGGCAAGTGGTTAAAGGACAGGTGACATTTTTGAGCACAGTTTGTTACACAGGTTTTCCTGTGTCCACTTTGGCTTTTTTCCAGCCAGAGAATGTCTTGCATTTTTTGAATAGATGCAAAGCATTCTCTGATTGGATGAGGTGGGTGGTGATGTCATGCACAAACCTAATTCAATCAGTGAATGCCTTGCATTCATTCAAAAAAGCAAAGCATTCTCTGAATGGTGTCCATGCCAAGCGGTTGACTTCCTGTGTTCAGAATGCAGCAGGGCAGCTACTTAGCATGGGGTCCAGCAGCATGTAGAGATCACTTCAGTGATTTCCAGCTTCTTGGAGGATTGACCAAATATGGTATTTACATTGTTACATTGGTTCAAGCTGGAATAATGTAACTATGTATAAAATATTCATACCTGGAATTCATATTTAACAATAAGAAAGGGGTTAATTTAGTATAAAATTAGGATTTTGCTTAGTATAAGAGATGAGCTGAATATCATACATCAGCTGTAACTTGAAGCAGTAGTAAACCACAGCCATAAAGAACCCTGCAAGGTAAAGACATAATGTGCTAGTATGCATCGCATAAAGTAAAACATACCTTAAAATAAAGCCCACCAGCGGCTTGCTGACACCGCTGCAGAGGCTTCCATCTTCACCCAGTCTTCCTTTCGGGCTTGCGAGCTGCGGACATCTGACTGGCTGGACCACGATGACTTCACTCCCGCACATGCGCACAGGAGTCTAGGGACATGGCACAGTGCTCTGAAGGAAAGGCACGGGTATGCCGTTCCTACAGAGCTCTAAAAACGTGAATATCTCCTGAAGGGTGCACGTTTAGGAGATTTTATTCTTTATTATAAATTTACCTGTAGGGAAAAATATACAAAGTGGGTTTACTTCCGCTTTAAAGTGTATGGCAAACCAAAAGTTTTTTTTTTTTTAGTGTTGGATAGAGTTGGGAGGGTTCTTTTGGAATGAGTTTTCCTTACTTTGTGCCAGTGACAATAGTTTCACCATGCAGAAGGTTAGGTAAATTATGCAACATTGACAGAGAGAAGCTAAAATCTGGTAGGAGTTCTTATCTTCTCCTATTCTAATAAAAACATATTTAAAATTTTGTCTGTGATGCTGTTGAAGAGTTCCTCTCACTTCCAGTCTAACGTTACCAGAAGATCAGCAAGCAAAGGAAAAAAATTATCCCAATATCAACAAAAATTCAATCGGAGTTTTAATCCCTCTCCACTATGGTGTACGTTTATTAAACAGAGATCATTTATCTCATTTCAGCTCTCAGCAGTTCTCAGAGAAAAATCATCTCCTCTGGCACCCTGTTTGTGAAGCCGAGAACATTTGTTCTCATAAGGAGAAGAGAGGAGACATTTTTCCTCTGAGAACAGCTGAGAACGGAGTAGAAGGAAGAAGGGCTGTATGTGATCTTGTGAGACATTCTCTTAGATTGTAAGCTCTAACAAGCAGGGCCCTCTGAGACCTCCTGTATTAATTTGTATTGCAATGGTACTGTCTGCCCTTATGTTGTAAAGCGCTGCATAAACTGTTGGTGCTATATAAATCCTGTATAATAATAATAACAATAGTAAAGTTAACAAGACCATGTAATTAAGTGGAAAATAATAAGCACTGACCACTGGCGCTTATTTTACCTCGTGGTGTTTTTACGGACATTTTGTCACATCCTTTAAATGTGTATTTTGGCCCCTGTTTATTGCACACTTTGGCATTATATACTGTACATGTATTTTGCCACTTTTCTACATGCTGTGTTTTTTAACGCGCATTTTGGAGTGGATTTTTTTAATGTGCATTTTGGCATTTTTTTAAACACATTTTGGTGCTTTAACGCAAATTTTGGCACAGGTTATTTTAACACGCATTTTGGTGTGGTTTGTAGCACATCTTTTGGCGCTTCTTTTAGCACATATTTTGACACTTTTTTAACATGCATTTTGATTTGGTGCTTATGTGTATTTTGGCAAACAACACATTTGCAAGCCACTTTTGGGGTGCCATTAACAATTAATGGCACAGCTAGCATGACATGCATTTTGCATGCATTTCCAAAACGCACACAAAAATGTTAAAAAGAACCACAATGCACATAAAATGTGCTAAAATGCATTTTACAAAACACACCAAAATGTGTGTAGAAAAAAATCAGCAAAAAATGCACTAAAAAAACTGCACCAAAATGCACATAAAGCCAAACTGAACTTTTTCGGTATGGAGGATTGTGTGCTTTTTCAATATGCAGTTTGGTGCGTTGGTAGCGAATTTGTCAAATGACAAAATGTTTGACAAAATGCACGTCTGCTAACTACATTTGGGGTACAATTAATGGCACCCAAAAGCGCACTGCATATTTTGACACAATTTTAGCTCAAATTGGAATTGCAGCAAGAATTACGTGATTCTGCCAACAATTATTTCTCAGATGTGAATGGGTCCTAAAAGACAATGCATTCCAACTATACTGTATATATTATTATTATTATTATTATGATATTATTATTGAGTATTTATATAGCGCCAAAGGGTTTGCTCAGTGCTGTACATTAGAATGGAGGACAAGACATGAGACAATACAGTAGCAAAACAATACACGATACACAAGTGTTACAGTCTAGGAGATATATGTGTGTATACTGTATATATATATATACTGTATATACACATACACACACTGTATATGTAAAACATATATGTACACACATGAACATATATAGTTATTATTTATATCAATCTTTAACCTCGTTGGAGCTGATATTAGGAAGAAAGAAGCCTTCTTCCTCATATCACAGCAGCTTCTCACTCATATTCTCCACCTCTGGGCTGGAGAATCTGGGATGGAGATACTTTACAGAGATGGCTAGTGATCTCACTTCAGATCTCACTTTCAGAAACCACCATCTCTATAAAAAGTGAATGACAGAAGGATGTGTCCTGTGTTGATAAGTGAAGAATATGTTCTCTGCTCTCTATCTCAGCTTCATAAACAGGCACAGCTAACAGATCAGCAGTGATCATCAGGATCCCAGCTTTTCTCTCTTTCATAAATGGACACCTATATCGGAACTAAAGCCCCATACACACAGGCTGAATATCAGCCGGGATCAGTTGGTTCAATAGAAAATGGCCTATTTTTGTCCGTGTATACACTTGTCTGTCCAACAGGAGCTGGAAAACCAGCATCTGATTACAACTGGCAGCCAATGGCTGGCAGCGCTGATCGGTGTGTTCTGGCAGGGGGGGCAATCCCCCTGCCAGAACATAATAGTTCAATGGAGAGATAGCTGAACTAACATCAGATAGGTATTACAGTGAGCTCCTCCTGAGCTCTTCAGTTTTTTGTTTTTCAGCTGCTAGGTTGGACAAAAAAAAAAACCTTATGGTGGGTATCCAGCATGAGATAATACAAAGTTTTTCCTGGGAAAACAATTTAAAACCATTTTTTTTTACAAACTACATCATGGAACAAACTGAAAAAACTACAAACAAATTACAGAAATCTTAGTGAAACCAAGTGTATTTTTCCCTGGTTATGCATTGTAGGTTTATGGAATGTTCCATGCTCCTGCCCCATTGTTTGTCCGCAGGACAGTCAAGGTCAGATATAAACATTCTGGTCTGCTTGCACGTTGTATGTGCATGTTTAGCTGGGTCTGAGTTGCTTTTATCCATTACACACGCTGTCTATACTGGTGCCAGTCTGGACACCTTGCTTGTAAGTGCATTTCTTCATTAAAGTTTGATATTTTTTAAAACATACTGCACCATGAGTGTTCACTTATTTCTTTCGATTGACGGTCTGATCATCTCTCAGTTTGGATACTAAATCACCTTTGGAGTGGATTTTCAGCTTTGCAGAACATCATCTGTTGGAGTTCATCCCTCATTTCATCAGTGTTGCTGTCACCATATTAATTATTGCTCCCAGAGTAACAAGTGCTATATGCTGGTTTTTTCAACAATCAGCATATTACTCTGGTGAGTTTTATTTAACCATTTTTGGTGGTGTATTCATTTGGTGATTAATTATTTTGGACATTATTGATTATTTGAACTTTTGGACTTTTTTCTTTTTTGCTGGATTTCACTTTGATTTAAAATATTGTTTTTTATTGTTTTGTCACATTTTTTGTTACACTTTTGTATGTATTTAAGCGCAACCTATTTTTTTTTAAGTTTTGTATATCCTATACGTTTATAGGCTAGGTTCTGCAGTTTACTTTTGTCTTATACAATTTCCGTGGCGCTGGTTCTATACTTATAAACATTCAGGAAAGCCTAACTCTAAATTTTCTATCACACTAACCACTTGGCACCCGCCCGTCTGCATTGTACTGCGGGAAAGCGACGCTTGTAGGTAAAACGATGTACTGGTACGTCATCGCCTAGTTCTGGGTTTAGGGCATGCTCACCCTCACCTAGCACATGCTGTGTTTGCACACAGTGGGAGCCTACCAGCAAGTCCAAGCCAATGATTCATGTCCAGGACCTGAGTGTGCAATCACTGCTCAGAGCTCTTGTGTTGATAACGGGAGCAATCTGTCAGTTTCTGAGAGATCAGTTAGTAAAAGCAGCACACTGTACCCACATTAAACATAGTTAGGCACATATCTAACCCAGTGATTGCCCGAGATGTTAACCCTTTCCCAGCCAGTGTGAGTAGTATAGTGACAGTGTATAGTATTATCACTGATCACTGTATTAATGTCACTGATGATGTCAGTTAGTCAATTCCCCCCAGCATCAGTTAGTGTTAGATTGCCCACTGAAGTATTGTAATCCCATTAGTAGTAGATCGCGCCACTAGTAGTATAAAAAAAATTTAAATTTCTAGTATATACAATAGTTTGCAGGCGCTATAACTTTCAAGCAAACCATTCAATATACACTTATTGGACTTTTTTTTATCAAAAACATGTAGCAAAATACATTTTGGCTAAATTTTATGAAGAAATTTGGTTTTTAATATTTTATTGGATAGATTTTATAGCAGAAAGTGAAACTTTTATTTTTTCAAAGATTTTGGTCTTTTTTGATTATAGAGTAAAAAATAAAAAACCCAGTGGTGCTCAAATACTACCAAAAGAAAGCTCTATTTGTGTGAAAAAAATTGATAGACATTTTATTTGGGTACAGCGTTGCATGACCATGCAATCACCAGATAAAATAGTGCAGTGCCGAATAGCAAGAAAATGGCCTGGTCATAAAGGGGACAAAATCTTCCAAAGCCAAAGTGGTTGAAGAGTTTGTTTGGGCCAGGCTGGCCTTAATTAACTATTTCCTTTACAAAGGCATGTTGCCCCCTGTCAGCACTGTACAAACAAAGTAGCACCAGCTATTTACAGTATACAGTACTGTGTTCCAGCAGCGATACAGGTATCGGTCTGCTGCCAGAACAAAATTCAGTAAGGTGAGTGCTGCTCAGCCATTCACAGGAAGCTTTGTATTTTTATGAATAAATAAAAGACTTCCTCTGATTGGCTGAAGTGCAGAGGCAGGCAGATGACATCACGATCTCCACATCAGCCATTCATAAAATACAAGGCTTTCTCTGAATGGCTGAGCAGCACTCACCTTTATTTAATTTTGTTGGAAGCTGCAGCCATGAGCATGTTTTAACCACTTCAATTCCAGAATGTTTTAAAACATCATAAGGACATGAAGTGGTTACAGTGAAACTTCAATCTACACAGAATTAAAATGCATATGTATATGACAGCTGTTTTATGTGCCAAAGGATTTGTAATTCTGTCCATCTGGTCCTGAGATTTACACAGTCCTGCCAGACAGCACAGTTAGACTGGTGACTTGAGTTTTCCTACTAAAGTTGAGAATTAGAGCTAGGTCTCCTCCCTCACCCCAACCTATGTTTAGGAACAAATATACCATTGAGTTCATCCCTTTACACTTTCCTTCTGTCAGTATGCTCCCTGTCATCACATATACAGTGAGCACTGCTGTACATAAGACTACAAGAGGCAAATACCAAGTCAAATTCAGGTACCTGCAGCATTAGTTACATTTAAAATTACATGTATTGGTTTCAACTCCTTGGTGCTGGCACCTCCTGGCCCTTTAAAGGCTTTCAGATGCCGGGAGGTGGGGCGGAGTTTGTGATTATGTGACCTATATGATTGGCTGTCACAGAAGTCACATGATCAGAAAGCTCATGATTGCACGTAGAGATAATGAGCTTTCTGTTAGCCAATGGTAACTGTGCAGGGAGTGCATGCTGTGTGCTTTTGGCACAATTCCATTTGTCTTCGGGTACGCATATATGCATGCGGCCAGTGAGAAGGAGTTAAATAAACACATGAAAACATTTATGATTTCTTTTTTTTACATACTGCCTGGTTTTCAACTTGAACCTACTTTCTACCATTTTGTACAGGATTTTACATTTCCAAAGTCCCTGAAATAATCAACTCAATATAGCATATCGTAAAATACATAATAATCAAGGAGAAAAGTCACATTTAAATACAATGATACACTACCTGCTCTTACGTACAGTCAGCACTTTTTTTTTCTTTTAAACCATAGCTCAGTGAATCCCAGTCTTATGAATATCCATTTATGTCTAACATTTTGAAAATGCAGAGCCAGACTTGTAAAAGCAAATCTGTTCTCTGCACCTCAATACATTACATACAGTAATTACCAATGAATAGATAAAAAGTACAAAGTAGATAATATTTTCCTGACAGCCTTATAAAACCCATCATAATGGAACTATTTTTAAAATGGTTCCAAGGCAGCCCTTAAAGTAGTATCAAACTTGAAATAACAAAAAAAAATTATTAGACATCATTTTCATGGTTTTCTTCTAATGCACCCTTGCCAAACATCATTTTAGACCTTTGTTTAAAGTGCTACTCTGCTTTTCTAACAAATGCATGTTATAGAGCAACACAGTGATATTTTGTAAATAACATTGACTTAATAGTTTGCTCCTTGATTCCCGTAGAGGCTTTTGAATTATCAACTGGATCTCATAAGGAATGTTCAAACCAAGGAGTCTTTCTTATAGCTGTTCACAGCTACCTACAGTCATTTATATGGTAATGGTAATGTAAACACAGCATCCCATGAGCCAATAGTTCATAGATAGTTCATGAGTTAAGAGTTCAGATGTAATAGCAAGTAAAACTTGAACCTGTATTTGTGCACATAGGGCTTATCTTTAGGAAGGAAAAAAAAAACCCCACAAGAGTAGAGCAGGTTCTTCAATTTTTGGCAAAACTGGAAATCCCATCAGTTGTGGTCTAAAAGAATTGGATTGCCCTGTAAAGCTGCTTATGATAACATTTTTTTCTCCATCCCCTAGAGTCCAAGTCAAGACACCATAGTAAATCTACACCCTGTTCCAAATTATTATGCAAATTATATTTTTCTCATTTACCTAAATAATTGATGTAAATAACAGTCAGCATAATTCTCATGTTATCAACTATTAAGAGTACAATTCAAATTTTATTGAACAAACCTCCTAATGATAACAGTATTTTTTTTAAGCATAAAAAACTTACAATGCACTGTTCCAAATTATTACGCACAGTACGTTTCAAAACACTTTATAGGTTGTAAAGAACTGAAAATTGTCATTTGTTGTGTTTGCAGCATATTTACTGAAATCAAAAGCTATTTCACTCAAACTTTTACCAACATTTTAACTTTTTAAACATTTTAACAGGTCACGTTACATTTTAACATAGGACCCCTTATTTGATAGCAGCTTCACAAGTCTTGCATCCATTGAACTTGTGAGTTTTTGGACAGTTTCTGCTTGAATTTGTTTACAAGATGTCAGAATAGCCTCCCAGAGCTGCTGTTTGGATGTAAACTGCCTCCCACCCTCATAGATCTTTTGCTTGAGGATGCTCCAAAGGTTCTCAATGGGATTGAGGTCAGGGGAGGATGGAGGCCACACCATGACTTTCTCTCCTTTTATCCCCATAGCAGCCATTGATGCAGATGTATTCTTTGCAGCATGAGCTGGTGCATTGTCATGCTTGAAGATGATTTTATTACGGAAAGCATAGTTCTTCCTTCTGTACCAGGGAAGAAAGTGGTCAGTCATAAACTCCACATACTTTGCAGAGGTCATCTTTACACCTTTGGGGACCCTAAAGGGGCCGATCAGCTCTGTTCCTATGATTCCGGCCCAAAACATGACTCCACCACCGCCTTGCTGACGTCACAGCCTTGTTGGAACAGGGTGGCCGTCCACCAACCATCCACTACTCCATCCATCTGGACCATCCAGGGTTGCACGGCACTCATCAGTGAACAGGACTGTTTGAAAATTACTCTTCATGTATTTTTCTGCCCAATGCAGCCGTTTCTGCTTGTGAGCATTGGTTAGTGAAGGCCGAATAAAAGGTTTAAGCACAGTTGCAAGACTCTGGAGGACTCTACACCTTGATGTCTGTGGGACTTCAGAGGCACCAGCAGCTTCAAATATCTGTTTGCTGCTATGTAATGGTATTTTAGCAGCTGCTCTCTTGATCTGATGCATGGATCTGACAGAAATCTTCCTCAAAGTGCCTTTATCTGCATGAACCCGTCTGTGCTCTGAATCAGCCACAATTCTCTTAATAGTGTGATGATCACGTTTCCGTTTTCGTGAAATATCTAATGTTTTCATACCTCGTCCAAGGCATTGAAGTATTTCACTCTTTTCAGCAGCAGAGAGATCCTTTTTCTTCCCCATATTGCTTGAAAATGGTGCTCTGCCTAGTAATGTGGAACACCGTCCTTTAGTAGTTTTTCCTTAAATTGGGCTCACCGGCCAATCTAATTATCACAGGTGTCAGAGATTGTTTTCAGTGATCAAAAGAGCCCTGAGACACAATGCCATCCATGAGTTAAACGGAAAAACAAAATATTTAATCTTTGTGACACTTAAATAGAATTTGCATATTAATTTTGAACAGGGTGTATTGGGGTAGATTTGTTAAAGCAAAATAGACTTTGCACTGTTCAAGTACAGTTGCACTCTACAAGTGCAGTTTCACTCTACAAGTGCAGTTGCACCAGGGTTTAGTAAAGGAGGTAAAAGGTTTAGTAAAAGAGAAAAATAAAAAACAGCATTTTTGCTTGTACATGATTGGATGATGGAAGTCAGCAGAGCCCCCCTTCATTTACTAAGCTCTGGAGAAACTGGACTTGCAGAGTGCATCTGCACTTGCAAAGTGCATAGTCTATTTGTCCTAAGTAAATCAACCCCATAGTGCTGTTGAAAAAAAAAAAAATTACAAAAGCACCAAAAATTGTTTTCTAAAATGAGATTATTAAAAAAAAAAATGCAGCAAGAGAAAAGGAATCATTGTTAAAATGTAATAGTCACATGAGTTTGTACAACACCCCCCGTGTCAGACAGCTTCTATGGGTGGAGGAAGGAATGAAAATATGTTAATGGCTAATAACGCTGGAGGGTTCCACCTTAAACCCATGGTGGCATCATGAGTGGCAAAAGTGCTATCAATTTATTATGGTGCCACAGCCATAGCCTATGAGGCAAAATAGAACATGGCCACACCGCAGTAAAACAAACTCCCTTATTGATATGGATACAAATCCAAAAAACTGGTAAATACTTCTTGGTTATTTGATTAGGCACTCTTTAGAGTGAAATGTGTAACAAGGCTTCCTCCTCCTGCTGTACCAACTTTACAGATTTCTATAACTAAATACGTTTTTTCTTATTGCAGTATGGTCATCCACTATTTTGTTTTCTTTCAGTAAAGAGCTGGACATGTACCCATTATTTTGTGGGCAAGAGTGGACCAGCCTTGAGTGGTAATACATAGGTTATAGCACAAATGGTCTGCACATAGATCAGGATGAGGAATTAGTGACTGATATGTCAAGAATGCTGCAGGACATAAAGCACTTTACTAAGGGAAATCATTTCTACAGATAGAAAAAATTGCCCTGATTTCCTTGCCAGAGTCTATGTAATTGCTGTCATTCACAAATGAAGGATTAAAAAAAACACACACAGGACTGAAGCAGGGAACCATACGAAGTGTACGTAAATCTTTGTATCTTAAGTTTCTCCTCACACTTAATTAAAGTTATTGTTAACTTAATACCAGCAGACTTAATCTTGATTTCTGTATAACACATGCCTTCAGTGACATGTCTGGAAGCATTTACAAATGTAAAAGCTAATGCGAGAAGAAGAACATAAATGCTGCAGGGTTTTCTAGTGTCAAGTAAAGAAAGCAAACCCTCTATGCATGTGTTCTATCACTGCTAGCCAGTTATAAACAAGCCTATGTAAGGGTATTTTAAGGGTTTGGACACCTTAGCTGCCCTTGTGCTACATTCTGGGTATCCAGTGTGGCTCCTGTACCTTTTAAGGAGGGGTGGGCTCCCTCAGGTTCATATGCTCTTGGTCTATCCATTAAATACATGTGCCTCTGCTATGGGGGCTCTCAAAATTTGTAGAGTTAGGAACTGCAGAATATTGGGGTGCCATGAAGAAGCTCTGCAGCTTATGCATGTATTTGCAAATGTGTGTTAAATAAACCCCTATTTTTAATGCATATTGCTAGACAGGCTAATTTAGTTTGTTTGCAAGCTGGTTGGTAAGTTGAGCTGGTAATTTTACTCTTTTATTGTTTGATATGTGTCGCCCTTCCATGTGCACTTTTCTGTGAAGGCCTATTATAGACTGGGGCATCGGCAATTTTTTGTACTGTTAATTTAGGGGTTTCTCTGGGTTCATTCAAGGATGCTAATAAACGGCAGCAGGACAAATGTTGCTTGAACATAGAGATTTGACAAAATTGTCTGCAATTGTTAAACCAGTTTTCACTTTTCTCCACTGAAAAGTATAGAGCTTTTAAATGTTTCTGTGCTGCACAATAATTTTGATTATGGGATAATGTTAAAGTAATATTAAAGTTTTTTTATTTTCCTAAATAACAAACATATCATACTTATCTTCTCTGCAATGGTTTTGCACAGAGCAGCCCCAATCCTCTTTTGCTCGGGTCCCTGGCCAGTGCTCCTGGCTCCTCCCCCTTAACCGGTGCCCCCAATAGTAAGTTGCTTGATAACACATAGAGCTGTGGCTCGGCCCTTCAAAAAACCTTTCAAAAAAGCTCTACCAAAATCGAATGGTAGGTGTATTGTAACACTGAGAGACAGAATAGCAAAAGAAATGCATGTCTAACAAATGTTAATGAGGAAAATAAGTATTTGATCCCTTTCACAAAACATTACTTAGTACTTGGTGGCAAATCCCTTGTTGGCAATCACAGAGGTCAGACGTTTCCTATAGTTGACCACCAGGTTTGCACACATCTCAGGAGGGATTTTGGCCCACTCCTCTTGGCAGAGCCTCTCCAAGTCATTAAGGTTTGGTGGCTGTCATTTGGCAACTCGAACTTTCAGCTCCCTCCACAGATTTTCAATCAGATTAAGGTCTGGAGACTGGCTAGGCCACTCCAGGACCTTAATGTGCTTCTTCTTGAGCCACTCCTTTGTTGCCTTGGCTGTGTGTTTTGGGTCATTGTCATGCTGGAACACCCATCCATGACCCATTTTCAATGCCCTGGCTGAGGGAAGAAGGTTCTCACTCAAGATTTCACATTACATTGCCCCGTCTATCGTCCCTTTGATGCGGTGCAGTTGTCCTGTCCCCTTAGCAGAAAAACACCCACAAAGCAGAATGTTTCCACCACCATGTTTGACAGTTGGGATGGTGTTCTTAAGGTCATATGCATCATTCCTCCTCCTCCAAACATGGCGAGTTGAGTTGATGCCAAAGAGCTTGATTTTCATCTCATCTGACCACAACACTCTCAACCAGTCCTCCTCTGTATCATTCAGATGTTCAGTGGCAAACTTCAGACAGGCCTGGACATGTGCTTTCTTGAGCAGAGGGACCTTGCGGGCACTGCAGGATTTCAACCCTTGTCGGCTTAGTGGGTTACCAATTGTTTTCTTGGTGACTGTGGTCCCAGCTGCCTGGAGATGATTGATAAGATCCTCATGTGTAGTTCTGGGATGATTCCTCAATGTTTTCATATTCATTGACACTCCACGAGGTGAGACATTGCATGGTGCACCAGACCTAGGAAAACTGACAGTTGTTTTGCGTTTCTCCCATTTGCAATTGATTGCACCAGCTGTTGTCACCTTCTCACCAAGCTGCTTGGCGATAGTTTGGTAGCCCAGTCCAGCCTTGTGTAGGTCTACAATCTTGTCCCTGAAATCCTTATACAGTTCTTTGGTCTTTACCATGGCGGAGAATTTGGAATCTGATTGTTTGATTGCTCCTGTGGACAGGTGTCTTTTATACAGGTAACAAAATGAGATTAGCAGCACTCCCTTTAAGAGACTGCTTCTAATATCAGCTTATTACCTGTATGAAAGACACCTGGTAGCCAAAAATCCAGCTGAATGGTAGGGGATCAAATACTTATTTCCCTCATGAACATGCAAATCGGTGCATAATTTGTTAGACATGCATTTCTTTTGAATTTTTTGTTGCTATTCTGTCTCTCAGTGTTACCATTCGTTAGACTGATCATTTCTTTGTGAGTGGGCAAACATTCAAAATCAGCAGGGGATCAAATACGTATTTCCTTCACTGTACATAGGCACTTTATTTCTAAAACATTACTTACATATGGCTAGCTAGTGCATATTGAGTATTTGTATTAAAGCTGACTTGTGCATTTATAAACAGAAAAACAGCAGTAGTGTTTTACAGCAATCAATAAAAGATGCCTACACATACCTTAACAGTACTACCTACCTCCTCATTGCACTGCTGGAGCACCTCAATGATCCTATGTAAGTACTTGTATTAAAGCTGACCTATGCATTTATAAATAGAAATTATCTTTATTTGTATTAAAGCTGACCTGTGCATCTATAAACAGAAAATTAGCAGTAATGTTGTACAGCACTCAATAAAAGATGCCTGCACATACCTTAACAGTACTGCCACCCTTCCTCAGGAGGGTGTTAAAGAAATTGATCTGGTTATCAAGTAAAGATACAGAACTATATTACAACTGCTGCTTTAAACATTTTGGTTCAAATGTGTCATGAACTTCTCATAATGTGACATGCCATTCTTGGTAATTTATTCCAAATTAGATATGGTGACAAGCTGCTAACATCTAACTCTGTTGACCAATTGTGTACTGTATGGGCTTTCTACACAGTATAAATATCCTTGTCAAAGAGTGGCTTGGGACCAGTTCTTCCCTAGAGCACTAGTCCATGCATGTGTATGTGTCTATAAGCACATCTTTTGTTCATCGCAAAAGAGTGGTCTTGACCGAATTCCACAACAGTTTTGGGGGAGAAATGAAGGCATTTAACACCACTTCATGACCAGACTAAAATCAGATAGGTTTGGGGGAACAGGAGAGAAATAAGGCACCTGAAGGTAATATTTTTACCTTAATAATCTCTCCTGTTTTAGCAAAGTCCCTCTCTATGCCCTGGTCGGTGACAGTGTGACGATTTCCACCGACCTCTCTTGATGGTGGACACATTTTTTGTTTCTTTGTTTTACTAATTTCCCGAATGTGTATGAAAGTTAGTTTAGACTGTGTAAAAGATAATGCCTTATCTCAAAGCTTGAATGCACAATACTTTAAACCTAAATGCAAACAACTTTTGGCTGGAGAGCAAAGAGGTCACAGTCAGTCACGATTGCTGATTGTGCAATTGCTGATTGTACATGTATGGTAGTCAAGGTATAGACTGTGTGATAGATAAAGTCTTATCTCAAGGCTTGAATGCATAAAACTATGAATCTAGTTGTATAGCTGGAGAGCAAGAGGGTCACAGTTGGTCACAATTGGTAATTGTTCAATATGTGTAGCACTTGACTGGGAAACTCTATTAGGGTACACAGTGGCCCCAGGTTGGAATAATATCTGGGTGGCATCTCTTGGAAGTTGTGACGGACAGCAGAAATATTATTTTATTTCTGTGTCGTTTTGTTGACATTAACACGTGTAGCCAGCAGTCAGCTTGACTGCTTTGTTTATAATTTGAAGTTCCTGTGCCCCGAAGGGGGTGGAAGATGAGATTGATCCCAGCAGGGAGCGCAGACAGCATGATGTCCTGTGATTGTGCAAAGCCAGATATGTCGACACCGGGAGCTTGGGGCTTGGTCAAATTGAAAGGACCATATATTGTCCCTATGGGGGGAGAAGGGGCAGCGTTTGAGTCAGGATGGAGAGAGCAGCTCATGGCTGCAGGCCTTGCTAGGTGATGCATTGAACTGTGCTTTGCTTTGTGCACTGCTGGGACTTGTGGTTCTACATTGCCTATGTGGTCTTGAAGCTGAAGCCAAGGCCCTCTGAAGACCCATGAGGAGTTTGTGCCTATCTGCTTAGACTTCCTCTGCTGAGGCCACTGCTGGCTGGTGAGTCCCTGAATTGCTACCCATTGCCTACCAATCTGCCCTTCTGCTGTGTGCCTGGACTTAACCAGTGCCTGCCAGTCTGCCCTTCTGCTGTGTGCCCGTACTTAACCCATTGCTTGCCAGTCTGCCCTTCTGCTGTGTGCCCGGACTTAACCAGTGCCTGCCAGTCTGCCCTTCTGCTGTGCCCAGACTTATCCATTGACTGCCAGTCTGCCCTTCTGCTGCATGCCCGGACTTAAGCCACTGGCTGCCAGAGCTGCCTTCCGCTGTGGGCCCGGACTCACAGATTGCCTGCCAGTCTTCCGCTCTGTTGTGTGCTCCTTGTCGGGTGTCCTACCCTGGTGTACAGACTTAACTTTTGTTTGCCAAAACCTTGCTATTCTCACCGTGTGCCTCCAAAATGTTTAAATAAAAGCCCTTTGTGCTCTACTGCTCTCTGTGTGTGTTCTATCCCACCTACACCTCCATCACAGAAGTGTTTTGTGGGACTCCGGTAATTTATTCCAAATTATATATGGTGACAAGCTGCTAGCATCTAACACTGTTGACCAAACGTGTGCTGTATGTGTTTTCTACATTGTATAAGTATCCTTGTCAAAGAGTGTCTCAAGGCCAGTTCTCCCCTAGAGGACTAGTCCATGAACATGTATTTGTCAATAAACACATCTTTTGTTCACTATAAGAGAGTGGTCTTTACTGAATTAAACAACAAGGAGATTTTGAATGCGCTACCAAGTGCCCCATTCTATAGTCACCTATAGTCAGCTATAGTCACCTATAGAGCCTGCTGTACAGGATTACTGATACATTTCTACCTGAAAAAATAGCACATTATTCTTTTAAAAAGTAAAAAAGGCAATTGATGTAAAATTTAGAACGACAAGAAAAAAACAAAGAGAGTACATTGGTAGCATATTTGTATGTTGGCTCTAAAGTCATCCACTTGACATTGAAGAAGATCTACAATTTTTCAAACAGAGACTAGAATCTGTTGATATTTCTGTTTCGTAATTGCAAACAGTAGTATAAAAATAGAACCAAGCATTACCATTATACTTGATCCAATAAATTCTTTCTTTAAACAGGAAGATGAATGTAATTGTCGCCTGAACTCAACAGAAAGCAGTTTATGTAATGGATTTGAACAAAAGCTTGGAATGGGCCAGTTTTTCATGCTATTGTATCTCCTTTGTAGTCTGCCAAATTTACACAAGAAATTGACATGAAAAATTACATTATGACTTCCCAAAATTGTTCCTAGCAAAATAAACAACCCTTGGTTTCCACTCTTCCTCTCACAAACCATAGAGAAGAGAAGAGATTGTCTTATATGAACATTAACGCTAAACTTTGGTATTACAAAAATTATACTTACTTTTTAACTCTAGGGATAGATGAACAAGCTGTAATACTTACTGTATGTTATTACTCTTGTAGACTTCCCAGAGCACCTTACAGATGAGGCTTCAGGGAAACAGTCGCACAGCATGGAGAAATCTTGACGCAGTGAGGAATAAGAAAAATGTTACAGCTTATTCCTCTACCCCTGGACTTAAAGCCAAACTCTTGGAAAATTTAAAATTGGCCCTGACAGTTGGGCTGTACCTGCTCAAATTGCTCAATTTGTCTAGAGAAGCGGAGAAGTGGTTTTACATATAATATTTGATCCTCAACTCCTGTGGCAGATGGTTCTCCCCCACGGTGGACTGTCCCTTGGCATCATCACATCCAATGCAGGGCTATGAACCCTGTTTTGGTCTTGATAATGTCAAGACTACAGACCTCTGAAACATAGGGGAGAATAAGCTGAAGGGACTGGTCTAGCTGCAGGGAAGAGTGGAAGATTAAGTAATTAAATCTTTTTTGTTCTCCTAGACAAAAGTGAGCAATTACTGCATATTACATAATTACTGCAGGGGTATTTTTTATGGAGACCAAAGTGGAGCTTTAACCATATATATACGTGATTTTGCATATCGGGCAGGTAGCACGCACGAGGCGCATGACCGCCCTACCCGTGCAGCCGATCGCGGCCCCGGGTGACAATCACCAGGTCCCGGCCAGTGATTACCCTCCGGAGCCCAGCGATTACCGGCAAACAGTGACAGAGAGGAAGGCTGCAGTGTGCACACACACTGTTTCCAGCATACTGTTCCAGAGAGCGGAGTTCAGCTTTCCGGGACAGTGTGTACCTGTGAAGCACACCCCCCCGCCCACTGGTAAAACACTCCCCTCACACAGTTAACCCTTTGATTGCCTAAAAATGTTAACCCCTTCCTCCCCAGTGCCATTAGTACAGTGTCAGTGTTTTTTTTTTTTGCACTGATCACTGTATTGGTGTCACTGCGGATGTCAGTGATCCCAAGTCAGTTCCCCCCAGTGTCAGAATGCCAGCCGCAGTCCCACCATAAGTTGCTGATCACCACCATAAGTCGCTGATCGCCGTCATTATTAATATAAAAAATAATACAAATTCAAGTATATATACCGCCATTTTTAAATGCTATAACTTTCACGAAAACCAATTAACCTCTTGCCGACCGCGCATAGCCGAATGACGGCTTCACCGCGGCCGGCCAGTTCTGGGTGGACGTCATATGACGTCCTCCCAGAACGCGCTCTCCTGCGCGCCCCAGGGGGCGCGCACCCGGCGATCTCCGTGATCGCTGTGTCCTACGGACACAGCTGATCACGTGATGTGGTAAAAGGCCAATCACATCGGCCTTTTACCACGTGATCAGCGGTGTCCAATGACACGCTGATCACAGGGAAATGCAAGTGCCGGTTCTCGGCTGCACTTTCCTCACGCTGTCAGATCGTGAGGAAAGTACTGCCGATGATCGGTGCCCAGCAGTGACACCCGCAAGTTCCGCCCAGCAGTGCGCCCACTAGCTCCGCCCACCCGTGCCCAGCAGTGCACACACCTGTGCCCAGCAGTGCCCCCACCTGTGCCCAGCAGTGCACCCACCTGTGCCACTCTGCAGTGCCACCTACCTGTGCCCAGAAGTGCCACCTACATGTGCCCAGCAGTGCCACCCACCTGTGCCCACCCACCTGTGCCCACCAGTGCCACCCACCTGTGCCCACCAGTGCCACCCACCTGTGCCCACCCACCAGTGCTGCCCACCAGTGCCACCCACCAGTGCAGCCCAGCAGTGCTGCCAGTCAGTGCCACCAGTCAGTGCCCAGGGGTTGTGCCAGTCAGTGCCGCCAGTCAGTGTCCAGCAGTGATGCCAGTCAGTGCCGTCTATCAGTACCCATAATCAGTGTCACCTATCAGTGCCGCCTATCAGTGCTGCATATCAGTGCCGCCTATCCGTGACCCCTAATTAGTGCTGTCTATCAGTGCTGCCTATCCGTGCCACCTCATTAGTACTGCCTATCAGTGCCCTTTAGTGCTGCCTATCAGTGCCCATCAGTGCCGCCTATCAGTGCCCATCAGTGCTGCCTCATCAACGCACATCAGTGAAGGAGAAAAAATACCTGTTTGAAAAATTTTATAAAAGAAACAAATAAACTTTTTTTTTTTTCAAATTTTTTGCAATTTTTATTTATAGCGCAAAAAGTAAAGTGCCCAGTGGCGATTAAATACCACCAAAAGAAAGCTCTATTTGTGAGAAAAAAATGATCAAAATTTCATATGGGTAAAATGTTGCATGACCGCGCAATTGTCAATCAAATTGCAGCAGCGCTGAAAGCTGAAAATTGGCCTGGTAAGGAAGGGGGTATAAGTGCCTGGTAGGCAAGTGGTTAATTTACACGTATTGGGATTTTTTTTTAGCAAAGACATGTCACAGAATACATTTTGGCCAAAATTTATGAGAAAATTTGATTTTTACATTTTTTTACTGGACATGTTTTATAAATAGTAAATAGTCCAAATATTTTTTTTTTCTCAAAATTGTTTTTTTTTTATAGCGCAAAAATTACAAATGCACAGGTGATCAAATACCATCGAAAGAAAGCTCAATTTGTGGGCAAAAAAAGTGTAAATTTCATTTGGGTGCAACCTAGCATGACTGCACAATTGTCAGTTAAAGTAATGCAGCGACGTAACACAAACCGCTTCTGTAACCACTTCCTGACCGCCCTATAGCAGAAATACTGCTACAGGGCAGCACAGGTGCGCAGAATCACATATATATATGTGATTCGGGCTCCCATGGTTTTCATGCCCCTCCCAGATAGCATCAGATTGCCCGTCAGTACACCAGTACTCACATTTAACCCCTTGATTGCCAGGAAGATGCTGATACACAATAAACCTCCATTGCTAGTATAGTGTCTGAACGGATCAATATCTTTGATCAGATCAGCACTATACCAGCGTTCACATTAGGATAGCATCCCCAAAAATGCAGTGTTAGTGGGATCAGCCCTGGCACCTGCCAGCACTTGCGTTTAGCCCCTACGCTTACCCCCCCTTCTCCCCCAGCAAGTGCAGTGTCAGTAGGTCCCTGTCACTTCATACTTTGCACACAAAACCGCAGTGTTGGCAGAATCAGGCCTGATCTCTGTTAGCACTTGTCGGTAAATTTTGATGACTCTAATATGCAGAAGAGTGCCAGTACTAGTGCCACGCTACCTTTTGGTGAACTGGTGAGCAGTAGTGGCCTAGTACATCCTGGTCTTTCACATACCTCTTAGATTGTAAGCTCCAAGGAGCAGGGCCCTCCTAACCCTCTTGTATTGAACTGTATTGTTGTTGTATTGTTTTCCGTTATATTGTAAAGCGCTGAGAAAACTGTTGGCGCTATATAAATCCTGTATAATATTAATAATAATACCAGCACTGCAGTATCACTTGGTGATATGGAGAGTTCCATAAGTGCAGTACAAGCTGGTGCAGTGGTGAGCACAAGTATTGTCCCGCAGCCACCAAGAATTTGCGCACAGGCCCATAGAGCCCCTAGTATCCTTCTGGATGTGCTTGCAAATCCTGATTGGCAGCCCACAAATTCTGCAGCACCCGTACTTCCCCCATTCAGGTGGAAAAAGCAAAATTAACTACTCCCCTTGATTTTTTGGAGCCGTTTTTCATGAAAGATTTGTATGCATCAATTGTGGATCAAAGCAATTTATATGTGCAACAATTTATCGCCGCCAACCCAAATTCAGACCTCGCCAGACCATTTGCATGGAAACTCATTACGGTTTCCGAATTAAACATTTTTTTGGACCTAACCCTCAACATGGGCATTACTAAAAAACTGAATTGCGGTTTTATTGGTCCACAGACCCGATTCTTCATATGCCCGTGTTCTCTGCTGCCATGGCCAGGCATAGATATGAGAGTATAATGTGTTTTATGCATTTCAACGACAATACACTCTGTCGTCCTCAAGGTGATCCTGAATTTGACCAGCTCCACAAAATTCAGCCCCTCGGTGTCAGGGAGCGAGGAGCCAGACACACAAGGAGGTGCAATTAAAGGTAGGTTTATTAATATAAAAATAAGACAAGAGTCTATGCAAGTCCAACAGCGGAAATTGTAGCCAAAGCCGGGGTCAAGAGCCAGGAAGAATCGTTGCCAGAGCCAGGATCAGGAGCCAGGAAGAATGGTTGCCAGAGCCAGGATCAGGAGCCAGGAAGAATGGTTGCCAGAGCCGGGGTCAGAAGCCAGGAGGAGTCTTAGCCAAAGCCGAGTCAGTATCCAGGAAAGCAATGAGTAGCTAAACAGGAGCTTGCTGTTGTGCAACAGACAGGACACAAATGCAATGGACAGCCACAAACAGCAGACTTATATGTGATAAGCCGCCACCTCCTGGGGGAGGAGCCGCAGAGGGCTGAAAGCATAAAGGATCCCACAATGCTTTGCAGACACCTACGATGGATGCCAGCACATGGAGCAGCACTGAGGAAAGCTAGGACCTTGACACTCGGAAATCACCTTAACCAAAAATTTGCAGATATCTATACTCCCCAGCAAAACATCTGTGTTGATGAGTCCCTCATTAATGTTTCTGGCCGCCTTGCATTCAAACAATTTCTCCCCAGCAAGCATGTCAGATATGGGGTCAAGATGTAGAAGACCTGTGAGAGGGAAACAGGCTATACTTAAAAGTTTCGGATTTACGAAGGAAAAGATAGTCACGTGGAGCCCCCCAGATGCCCAAACTACATGGGGAGCAGTGGCAAGATAGTTTGTGTCAGGAATGGACTTGCCAATGGTGGTGGGACTCACCTGCCTTGTGGGCTGCAGTACCAAGGCTGGCCAGCGGGTGCTCTCAGCAGCCAGAATCTCGCTCCTGCAATCAAGCCATCACCTGAGGCTGATTGCAGGAGGTGTATTTAAGCAGGACCAGGCCTGTGATCAGTGCCTTGGTGTATTGCTCCCTTGTGCCCTGTATCCTGACTCTCTGCTTTGATCCTGACTCCGCATGAACTCTGCCTGGACCGACCTTGGCTACTCCTGACCACTCTCCTGCCTGCTTCTTGTACCTTGTCTGCCCATTAGCTACCGACCCGGCCTGCCCAACTACGTTTGGTGTTGTACATATTGTTATCTGTTGGAGGTTTGGTTTTGTTTGCACTGTTTATGTTTAGCCTTACACTGCATTTATGTATTGTTTAGCCTTTAATAAATTGTATTGTTTTATATTATACCTGAAGTCTGCGTTTCCCTGTGTTGTTCCACACATCTCTGGTCATACCCGGATCCTTGACAGTTTGGGACTTGGTGTCATCCTTTTCCATATGGGGTACCACTTATACATGGACAATTTTTATTCAAGCGTGCCACTATTTAGACATTTGTACAATCTTGGAACTGGTGCATGTGGCAAAATGTGACCTAATGTGTGCCCACCATTAGAAGTGGGTGGATGCATGGTGGTATATTCTAATGGTGGGCATACCACACACTTTTTCTGACAGAGATTTCTTCACTTTTTTCATTCAGCCCACAAAAAAAAGAACATAGTATATATACCCATCAAGGATCAGGGATGTACTGGTACATCACTGGACTTTGAATGGTTATACCAGGATGATGCCTACAGTTGCAGGCATCATCCTGGTATCATTTTTTTCAGCCGGCGATCGCCTTTTAATGTAAAAGCAAGCCTAGTGTCTAATTAGCTGCAGGATTGCTTTTACAAGCAGCGGGAGATGATGCTCCCCCTCCCCCACTGCCTTCCACGGCCTTCTTGGGCAGTCCCATGCCATCTGGGAACCTGAGAATGCAGCCAGTGTTTCTGCCAGCTGACCATAGAGCTGATTGGAGACCAGAATGGTGCCAATCATCTCTATAGTCTAAGAAATCGGAAGCTACGAGCATTTTATCACTTCAGTTTCACATAATTTAAACAGCGCCATTTGTAAATTGGGAAAGCATCTGATCACACCAATCTTGGTTTGATTAGATAATGTAAGGTCAGAAGAGAGATCTAGAGTCTGATATACCCCAGATTTCTCAAAAAAGAATATATGACAATGCCCATTGAAGTTATAGGGGATATTTGCACTCCCTGTGATCGCATTAAAAGTGATAAAAAAAATGAAAGGAACAGTGTAAAAATAATGTAAAAAATCAAAATAACTTAAAAAAAAAACTCGCCCCTTCACGTGCGCACACCTGTGTGCACGAGCGTTGACCCTGTGCCGGTATGTAAACAGTGGTTGCACCATGCATGTGAGGTATCACCGCAAATGTCAGATCGAGGGCAGTAATTCTAACACTAGACCTCCTCTGTAAATCTAAAATGGTAGCTTGTAAAGGCTTTTAAATTGTTGCCTATGGATATTAAAATTGTATGCAGTTTGTTGCCATTTGACGGGGCATGCACAGTTTTAAATTATGTCAAGTTTGGTATCTATTTACTCGGCATACAATCATCTTTTATATTTTACCAAATAATTGGCCAATATATTGTGTTTTTGTGCATTAAAAGTTGCTTTTGAAAAATCGCTGCACGAGTACTATGTGACATAAAAAATTGCAGCACCCTCCATTTTATTCACTAGCGTGTCTGCTTTAAAAAAATATATAATGTTTGGAGGTTTAAATTAATTTCCTAGCAAAAAATACAGATTTTTTTCATGTGAACAAAAAGTGTTAGAAAAGTCTTGATCTTCAGGTGGTTAGAAAAGAGAGTGATGTATGGCATAAACTTCTAATGTCACTTGTGTTTATGTATGGCATAAACTTGAAAATTGTCACTTAAATGATTTAGTGCTCACACATGCCATGGGTATATGTGGAATTACTCCCTAAAATACATTCTGCTACTTCTCCTGAGTATGGGGGTACCACATGTGAGAGACATTTTGGCAGTCTAGCCAAGTACAAGACCCCAAAATCCAATAAGCACCTTCAGGCTTTTAAAGGGCTTTATTTCCTCATTACACTTCCTTACTACCTATCACAGTTTCGGAGGCCCTGAAATGCCAGGATAGCACCAAATCCCCCCAAATGACCCCTTTTTGGAAAGTAGACACCCCAAGGAAATTGGTGAGTATTTTTCAGATCTCATTTGTTGCCACAAGTTTTTGGAAAATGAAGAAAAAACAACAAAAACATATTTTTATTTTTATTTTATATTTCAAAACCTTGTGAGAAAAAAATAGATCTGTAAAATACTCAAAATGCCTCTTTTTAAATTCCTTGGGGTGTCTACTTTCCAAAAAGGGGTCATTTGGGGGGGTTTGGTGCTAACCTGGCATTTGAGGGCCTCTGAAACTGTGATAGGTAGTGAGGAATTGAAATGAGGAAGTTACGCACCTTCAGGCTTTCAACGTGGTCATTGGATTTCAGGCTCCTGTATGTGGCTAGGCTCCCAAAAAGTCTCACACGTGGTATCTGCATACTCGGTAGAAGAAGCAGAATGTATTTTGGGTGTAATTCCACATATACTCATGGCTTGTGCGAGAAATAAATAATTTAATGACAACTTTGTGTAAAAAAAAAATAATCGTTTTGTCACTTTCCAGAAACTTGTGGAAAAAAATAAATCTGCCATGGACTCAATATGCCTCTCAGCAGATAGCTTAGGGTGTCTACTTTCTGAAAAGGGGTAATTTGGGGTGTTTGTACTATCCTGGTATTTTAGCACCTCAAGAAATGTGATAAGCAGTCAGAAAGTAAATTCCATTATCTATACCATAGTTTGTAGACGTTACAAATTTCACACAAAGCAATTAATACACATTTATTAGGATTTTTTACCAAAAACATGTAGCAGAATACATTTTGGTCTAAATTTATAACTAACTTTGAGTTTACTATATATTTTTTATAGCCAAAAGTAAAAAATATTGTTTTTTCTTCAAAATGTTTGGTCTTTTTTTGCTTATAGCGTGAAAATAAAAAGTGCACGGGTGTACTTTTCACTAATGTATAGGAAAGCCTCTAAAACTTGGTTAAGGGACCATATAAGAATGAACCCTGAGCTTGGTTACCTTAGGTGACCTAACACTATAGGAATGTCATTATGAAATGACCAAATCCCTTCACAAATGTATGCTATCTTCCTTAAAATGCAATACAGCTATTTAGTGTTTAATACTGGTTATTACTTACCCACTAGTTCTATATATACCACAGCAAAAATTGGAATAAACCAGACCTGCCCCCAGGGCTGTGCCTAGTTTGATCATCAAGCCAAGTCGTAAGTGGGGCTCCTTGGCAAACAGGCATCTATAGCTATGTATTCTTGTTACATTTTCCAATATTATTACATTTGTCATCTTTATTTGTTATTATTTAATTAAATGTTATATATAGTTTGATTTTACCTACAAGTGTTTCTGTGATCACATCATGAAAATCCCCCAAAATATAAAACGTGATAAAACAAAGGTACAGGTAAGGGAAAATTTGTACAGGAAATGAACAAACTGATGGAAGTGCCTTCTGGTATTTTTGCCTTGGGTTCTAAAGAACATTGCTTTTGTACTGATGCACAGTATGGAGTTTTGTAGAATACAGCAGTTTGTATTCAGCAGTTGCATTTTTAGACACATACCTAGCATGCCCTTATGATTAATTGAGCTTTGGGAATGTTCACATCAACAAAGAAACAGCCTATTTGCAAAGAAATACAGTTACTTTCCTCTATCTACATCTGGCAACATAGCCAATTTTGGTATGGAAGCTAGGTATTTAGAAAATATACCCAGAATAAATTCAGTATATGAGCTGCCAGGTCTATAAAAACTTGAAATATGAACAATATACATCTGAAATATAAAAAATTATTAATGGCGTATTGGTACAATTAACTAGTTGACCTAAAGCCCATGTGTTATTTAACATACAGTCTACAAATGAGGATTATTTAAATGTTATTACAGAGTTAAATGGTCTAGTTAGGAAAATTAACTAGCACAGAATTGTGGCCTTAAGTGTTTAGTGAATAGCTTGTGCTTGTGGCCATCTTCAGATACATTTCTGTTGACCTTGAAGCATATGCTTTGTTATGCCTCAGTAATTTCTTGTTCAAATATTCTCAGAGCAATTTTCTTGACTAACGTATGTACACCAGAATCTTGTAAAAAAAAAAGTCTTGTACATGATTTACTGGAATAAACCCAACATATTTGTGCTAGCAAATATATTATAAATCAGCATCAAACACTTCTACAAACTAGATTCACATTAAACTGACCAAGACATTTCAGAAACCTCTACTTTCTATCCCACAAGTTGCCTATTCTTTTGCTGAACCATAACAATTTAATCTGTTCACTTAATGTACTTTTGCAATCAACAAAAACTGGAGTTTAATTAATCTTACTCATCAACAATCATAAATGTAGCATATAAAAGGGTGCTGGCTTTATGATAAAAAGCTTAATATATTTAACTAATCTGTCTTAATTTATAACTACGCTAAATAGCAAGTCCTCAGATCCAGTAATTTATTACAGAACATCGATCTTGTTAATAAAATGCCCTTGCTAGTATTAAATGACCTTATATACAGTATTTATTTAGAATAAGTGTCACATTTGAAAAATAAAATCGTGTAAACCATTTCAATGAAAATAGTTCGGCCTAAAGAAGTTATTATACTGGACTTTTTATTATTTTCAATAAAGATATTACCTTTTCAAATTTATAAATAGATGTAAAACTTTTATATCAAATTGTTGATAGTGAATCATATTACCACAGTGTTTGGTAATTAGATTACACTTTTTGAAGGTTGATTTCACAAAACTGAATTTTGTGGCTTATCTGTAAAGAACCTTTTCAAAACTTCATTCAAAAGAAAATACTAATTTGAGTAAATCTGTACCAGAGAAAAAAATTGAAGAAGAATGTAAAACTAACATGCACCCCAAGGCTGGATCAATATCTTCTTGTTGGTAAAACATGTTTACAACAATCTACACAAAGCACGAATCACAGGTAAAAGAAACGCCAACACACATCCCCAACCAATTACAGTGGATCTGTATCATAGCACACTACAACACACAGGTGTGAATTAGCTGTACATAAAAAAGGTGCAAGTCCTTTAAAACTTTCAGTGCTGTGCTTTTACAATCCTTTCAGTTAAATGGGCTGCCTTACTGTGATGCTGATGATTAGAGATGAGCGAAGAAATGAAAAATTCGATTCGACTGATTCGGCGAATTCGTGGACAATATTCGATTCGAGTCGAATAAATTCGCTGTGAATTTAACTTAAAAAAGGGTGTTTCTAGGCTTCAGAGAGACTTAATATTAGTGCAGAACACTGTACCTTTAATTTAAATGCCCTTGGAGTCTGCTGGGGAAGAGAAATAATACTGTCTGTCAGTATGACATGCAGATGAGTGCCGTCGATCTTAGAATCACTGCACCTTTCACTCCTTTGGCCAGTCACGGGGCCAAAACCAGTGTTTGGAGCCACAGTGTGGCGGTGGAGGCAGCAGCAATGGGAGGCCATACAGCAACCTATGACAAAATGGAAACCAGCAGGAGCGTGAGGAGACCTGAAAGTGGCACATGGCAGAGTGGGAGCAATGGGAGGCGGTACAGGGACCCAGGTCACACTGTGGGCCCAGCAGCAGCGTGACCAGGCGGTACGGGGGCCCATGGCCGATATGGGGCTTGGTGGCACCTATGGAAGGCCTGTAATCTGCCAGCGACCTATGACAAAATGGACAACCGCAGGAGTGTGAGGAGATTTCAAAGTGGCACATGGCAGAGTGGAAGCAATGGGAGGCCGTACAGGGACCCAGGTCACACTGTGGGCTCAGCAGCAGCGTGTCCAGGAGGTACGGGGGCCCATGGTCGATATGGGGCCTGGCGGCACCTATGGAAGGCCGCTAATCTGCCAGCAACCTATGACAAAATGGACAACCGCAGGAGTGTGAGGAGATTTCAAAGAGGTACATGGCAGAGTGGAAGCAATGGGAGGCCGTACAGGGACCCAGGTCACACTGTGGGACCAGCATCAGCGTGAACAGGCGGTACGGGGGCCCATGGCCGATTTGACCTCATTCATCCCATAGTCCTGCCGACTCACGAATAGCGTGGCCTCCTCAAAGGGCCTGAGCAAGCGCAGGTGTCACACATGAGCTGACAATGGCTGACATCTAAGTTACACAGGGAGTACCTTTATCCGCTTTTAACATCAGGAAATCTGTGATGGCCTTTAGCTGTTCGTAAAGGCGGTCTAACATATGTAGGGTTGAATTACACCTTGTTGCAACGTCACAGCATGAGGAGTCGGTACGGGGGCCCATGGCAGATTACATGTCTGGCAGCAGCAATGGGAGGCCCGTAATCTGCCAGCACCCTATGTCAAAAAATTTAACACACCAGCAGTGTGAAGAGACCTGAAAGTGGCACATGGCAGCAGAGTGTGGCGATGGAGACAGCAGCAATGGGAGGCCGTACAGGGACCCATGAGAGACTCTGGACTTGGCAGCAGCATGAGGAGGCGGTATATAGGGGCCCATGGCAGATTAGGGGCCTGGCAGCAGCTATGTGAGGCCCGTAATCTGCCTGCACCCTATGTCAAAAAATTAAACACACCAGCAGTGTGAAGAGACCTGAAAGTGGCACATGGCAGCAGAGTGTGGCGATGGAGACAGCAGCAATGGGAGGCCGTACAGGGACCCATGAGAGACTCTAGACTTGGCAGCAGCATGAGGAGGCGGTATATAGGGGCCCATGGCAGATTAGGGGCCTGGCAGCAGCTATGTGAGGCCCGTAATCTGCCTGCACCCTATGTCAAAAAATTAAACACACCAGCAGTGTGAAGAGACCTGAAAGTGGCACATGGCAGCAGAGTGTGGCGATGGAGACAGCAGCAATGGGAGGCCGTACAGGGACCCATGAGAGACTCTAGACTTGGCAGCAGCATGAGGAGGCAGTATATAGGGGCCCATGGCAGATTAGGGGCCTGGCAGCAGCTATGTGAGGCCCGTAATCTGCCTGCACCCTATGTCAAAAAATTTAACACACCAGCAGTGTGAAGAGACCTGAAAGTGGCACATGGCAGCAGAGTGTGGCGATGGAGACAGCAGCAATGGGAGGCCGTACAGGGACCCATGAGAGACTCTGGACTTGGCAGCAGCATGAGGAGGCGGTATATAGGGGCCCATGGCAGATTAGGGGCCTGGCAGCAGCTATGTGAGGCCCGTAATCTGCCTGCACCCTATGTCAAAAAATTAAACACACCAGCAGTGTGAAGAGACCTGAAAGTGGCACATGGCAGCAGAGTGTGGCGATGGAGACAGCAGCAATGGGAGGCCGTACAGGGACCCATGAGAGACTCTAGACTTGGCAGCAGCATGAGGAGGCGGTATATAGGGGCCCATGGCAGATTAGGGGCCTGGCAGCAGCTATGTGAGGCCCGTAATCTGCCTGCACCCTATGTCAAAAAATTAAACACACCAGCAGTGTGAAGAGACCTGAAAGTGGCACATGGCAGCAGAGTGTGGCGATGGAGACAGCAGCAATGGGAGGCCGTACAGGGACCCATGAGAGACTCTAGACTTGGCAGCAGCATGAGGAGGCGGTATATAGGGGCCCATGGCAGATTAGGGGCCTGGCAGCAGCTATGTGAGGCCCGTAATCTGCCTGCACCCTATGTCAAAAAATTAAACACACCAGCAGTGTGAAGAGACCTGAAAGTGGCACATGGCAGCAGAGTGTGGCGATGGAGACAGCAGCAATGGGAGGCCGTACAGGGACCCATGAGAGACTCTGGACTTGGCAGCAGCATGAGGAGGCGGTATATAGGGGCCCATGGCAGATTAGGGGCCTGGCAGCAGCTATGTGAGGCCCATAATCTGCCTGCACCCTATGTCAAAAAATTAAACACACCAGCAGTGTGAAGAGACCTGAAAGTGGCACATGGCAGCAGAGTGTGGCGATGGAGACAGCAGCAATGGGAGGCCGTACAGGGACCCATGAGAGACTCTGGACCTAGCAGCAGCATGAGGAGGCGGTATATAGGGGCCTATGGCAGATTAGGGGCCTGGCAGCAGCTATAGGAGGCCCGTAATCTGCCAGCACCCTATGTCAAAAAATTAAACACACCAGCAGTGTGAGGAGACCTGAAAGTGGCACATGTTTGAGGCATGATTCATGGCGGATTTAGTCAGTTGTGTCAGGAACTGGTGGTTTGAAATCCAGACTAATCCACGCCTGATTCATTTTCACAAACGTGAGTCTCTCCACACTTTGGGTCCTCCGCGGAGTTACAATACCTCCTGCCGCACTAAACACGCGCTCCGATGCCACGCTACTGGCCGGGCATGACAGCCTTTCAAGGGCAAATTCAGCTAGTTGGGGCCAAAGGTCAAGTTTCGTTGCCCAGTAGTCAAGGGGATTGTCTACCTCGGTTGGCAGGGTGCTGTCCAAGTAGGCCCAAGCCTGTTGTTTGAGCTCCTGCTCCAGGTCCACCTGATGCTGCTGCTGCTGCTGCGGCTGGTTAGTAGTTTCCTCACTGCGCTGGTGAAGAAAGCTACTCATCATCGACTGCAGACTGAGGCAGCCACTGCTGGTGGAGCTGCCACTGCTCCTACCACCCCACCCCTCCCCTGCTGCCATGCCAGCGGAACGCGAGCGCACAGGGCCCACAGTGTCTGAGGATGGACGTTGGCGCACAAAGGCAGAGACCAACTGACTACATAGGTGGTTTTTATAGTACGTAATTTTGGCCTCCCTCTCAGCAGGTGTGAAAAAGGCCACCATTTTGGACCGGTAGCGAGGGTCCAACAAGGTGGACAGCCAAAAGTCATCCCTCTGTCTGATGGTTATTATTCGGCTGTCGCTACGCAAGCAACCGAGCATGCTATGGGCCATTTGTGCCAAGGAATGCGAGGGACTCCCTGCCTCCATCTCCACAGCATACTGCCACGGTGCGTCTGGGTCCTCTGTCTCCTCCTCCTCCTCCTCTACCAGATGCTCCTGCTCCTCCACTCCTGTCCGCTGAGTGGAAAAACCACCCATTTCACTCAATAATTCCTGAGCACAAATGTCCTCCTCTACCTCCTCCTCTTCTTCCTGTCCTGCCCCCACAGGGGTCATGTGGCGTTGAGATCTGTGCGCCACGTCTACCGCACCCTGACCAGCCATTGTTAACAGCATTTGTTCCAGGACGTGCAACAGAGGAATGACGTCGTTCATCCCATAGTCCTGCCGACTCACGAATAGCGTGGCCTCCTCAAAGGGCCTGAGCAAGCGGCAGGTGTCACGCATGAGCTGCCAATGGCTGACATCTAAGTTACACAGGGGAGTACCTTTATCCGCTTGTAACATCAGGAAATCGGTGATGGCCTTTCGCTGCTCGTAAAGGCGGTCTAACATGTGTAGGGTTGAATTCCACCTTGTTGCAACGTCGCAGATCAGGCGATGCTGTGGAATTCCGTTCTGCCGCTGCAGCTCAATGAGGGTGTTCTTTGCGGTGTAGGAATGGCTGAAATGCATGCACAGTTTACGTGACATTTTAAGGATGTCTTGCAGTGGGATGGTGGATTTTAGGAACCGCTTGACAACCAGATTGAACACGTGAGCCATGCATGGCGCATGGCACAACCTTCCTTGACGCAGAGCAGACACCATGTTCTTTCCGTTGTCAGTCAACATGGTTCCGATTTTTAGTTTGCGCGGAGACAGCCATCTGTCGATTTCTCTGTTCATTACACTCAGCAGTTCCTCCCCTGTGTGACTACGTTCGCCAAGGCATACCAGGTGCAGCACAGCGTGACACCGTTGCGCCCTGCACATGTGATATGCCGGTCGGGTAATGGGACTTGGCACGGGGGTGGCGGCTGAGGACACGGCGGAAAAAGAGGTGGTAGAGGCGGACATGCTTGCTGGACCAAGGACGTGCAAACGTGGAGGCAAAAGCGTCGTGACCTGTCCAAGTTGCTGGTGCGGCTGTGCCGGCACCACGTTCACCCAGTGGGCCGTAAATGACATGTACTGTCCCTGACCGTAGTTACAGCTCCACACGTCGGCGCTGCCGTGCACTTTGGCAGAGACCGACATGCTCAAAGACTGGCCCACCATCTCTTCTACATGTGAATGCAGGGCTGGCACTGCCTTTTGGGCAAAGAAATGACGGCTTGGCACTCTCCACCGCGGCGCGGCACAAGCCATCATTTCTCGGAAAGGTGCTGAGTCCACCAGTTGGAAAGGGAGGGACTGCAGCACCAGCAACTTGGACAGGAGGACGTTCAGCTTTTGCACCGTCGGGTGCGTGCTCGCAAACTGTTGTCTCTTGGATACGGATTCCAAGAAAGACTGTTGACGGAATCCGAGAAGAGGAGTAGCAGGAGAAGGAGCATCTGAACGAGCGGAAGATGCCAACGAGCGACAACTCCCCTCAGCAGAGGTGTTGGAGCCTTGACTGGCTGATAGAGGGCGATTGACGACGTCGGGTGACGGAGCAAGTAACGGAGCGGGTGATGGAGCGGGGGCTGGGGCAGGCAGAACCGCCGTATGTTTATCACGGTTTTCCCAGGCCACCGAATGGTGACGCTGCATATGCTGACGCAACGCTGTAGTCCCAACATGGGCCCCCTGGCCACGCTTGCATTTCTGGCCACATAGTCGACATACGGCTACGTTTACTTCCTCGGGCGGCTTGAGGAAAAATTGCCACACCACCGAGTAGGAAACTTTGCCCCCGCTACTCTTCACTGGCTGACTGCTACTTCCTCCGTGCGCACCGGCACCACTACTGGCCGTGGTGGTAGGCTGCAGTGGAGCTGGTGCTCTACTCCGTGGACGTTTGGCTCCACTGACACTGATGCGACCCTGCTGCTGTCTCCTGGGCAACCCACCGACTGTTTTGCTCGCTGCCAAGCTGCCACCCTCTTCTCCTGATGATGCGGAAGAAATTGCCTGATGACGACGAGGCTGCCAAGTGCGATCAACCTCCTCATCATCAAGTAGGGTCTCCGCCTCACTACTAGCCCCCTCGGCTGCGTCTGGGTCAGGAGACAGACCTGTCTCTAGACCGGCTACCGAGCCACTCTCCTCGCCAGTACTTGTTCGCTTGGCTGCTGAAAAGGCCGATGTCTCCCCCCGTTCCTGACCGCCCTCTGTTAGCTCTTCCTCACTGTACAGTGGGGCTGAGCCCACAGCATGCGATACTTTGCTTGGTGAGGGAACAGCAAAGGACAGGGGCAGGTAGAGGACACGTGATTTCAGTGGGCTTGCTCCCGGGCCATGCCAACTAACGGTTGTGTCTGACGTACCCACCGACCGTTGGCTGTAGGTGTCAGAGGTGACCTGGGAAGAGGAAGACGACCGAGCCAACCAATCAATGACGGCAGGGTTGTCGGTGGAGACACGACCGCTGGATGACACCGGGAGCACTGGCCTCTGGCTGCGAATACTGCTGCCTCGACCCCTTCCTCTGCTGCCACGTCTGCTCGCTCCTAAAACATTGCCTCCTCTGCCACTCCTCTGCATGTTGTCTGACATACTATTTAATTCAACGATTAGGTGTCCCTGAGTAACAATTCTCTGGCACTCAGTAACAATTCTGTCTGTCCCTGAGTATGAATTCTGTGGCCCTGAGTAACAATTCTGTGTCTGTGCGAGTAACAATTCTGTGTCTGTGCGAGTAACAATTCTGTGTCTGTGCAAGTAACAATTTTGTGTCTGTGCGAGTAACAATTCTCTGGCACTCAGTAACAATTCTGTCTGTCCCTGAGTAACAATTCTCTGGCACTCAGTAACAATTCTGTCTGTCCCTGAGTAACAATTCTCTGGCACTCAGTAACAATTCTGTCTGTCCCTGAGTATGAATTCTGTGGCCCTGAGTAACAATTCTGTGTCTGTGCGAATAACAATTCTGTGTCTGTGCAAGTAACAATTTTGTGTCTGTGCGAGTAACAATTCTCTGGCACTCAGTAACAATTATGTCTGTCCCTGAGTAACAATTCTCTGGCACTCAGTAACAATTCTGTCTGTCCCTGAGTATGAATTCTGTGGCCCTGAGTAACAATTCTGTGTCTGTGCGAGTAACAATTCTGTGTCTGTGCAAGTAACAATTTTGTGTCTGTGCGAGTAACAATTCTCTGGCACTCAGTAACAATTCTGTCTGTCCCTGAGTAACAATTCTCTGGCACTCAGTAACAATTCTGTCTGTCCCTGAGTAACAATTCTCTGGCACTCAGTAACAATTCTGTGTCTGTGCGAGTAACAATTCTGTGTCTGTGCAAGTAACAATTTTGTGTCTGTGCGAGTAACAATTCTCTGGCACTCAGTAACAATTCTGTCTGTCCCTGAGTAACAATTCTCTGGCACTCAGTAACAATTCTGTCTGTCCCTGAGTAACAATTCTCTGGCACTCAGTAACAATTCTGTCTGTCCCTGAGTATGAATTCTGTGGCCCTGAGTAACAATTCTGTGTCTGTGCGAGTAACAATTCTGTGTCTGTGCAAGTAACAATTTTGTGTCTGTGCGAGTAACAATTCTCTGGCACTCAGTAACAATTCTGTCTGTCCCTGAGTAACAATTCTCTGGCACTCAGTAACAATTCTGTCTGTCCCTGAGTAACAATTCTCTGGCACTCAGTAACAATTCTGTCTGTCCCTGAGTAACAATTCTCTGGCACTCAGTAACAATTCTGTCTGTCCCTGAGTAACAATTCTCTGGCACTCAGTAACAATTCTGTCTGTCCCTGAGTATGAATTCTGTGGCCCTGAGTAACAATTCTGTGTCTGTGCGAGTAACAATTCTGTGTCTGTGCAAGTAACAATTTTGTGTCTGTGCGAGTAACAATTCTCTGGCACTCAGTAACAATTCTGTCTGTCCCTGAGTAACAATTCTCTGGCACTCAGTAACAATTCTGTCTGTCCCTGAGTAACAATTCTCTGGCACTCAGTAACAATTCTGTCTGTCCCTGAGTATGAATTCTGTGGCCCTGAGTAACAATTCTGTGTCTGTGCGAGTAACAATTCTGTGTCTGTGCAAGTAACAATTTTGTGTCTGTGCGAGTAACAATTCTCTGGCACTCAGTAACAATTCTGTCTGTCCCTGAGTAACAATTCTCTGGCACTCAGTAACAATTCTGTCTGTCCCTAAGTAACAATTCTCTGGCACTCAGTAACAATTCTGTCTGTCCCTGAGTATGAATTCTGTGGCCCTGAGTAACAATTCTGTGTCTGTGCGAGTAACAATTCTGTGTCTGTGCAAGTAACAATTTTGTGTCTGTGCGAGTAACAATTCTCTGGCACTCAGTAACAATTCTGTCTGTCCCTGAGTAACAATTCTCTGGCACTCAGTAACAATTCTGTCTGTCCCTGAGTAACAATTCTCTGGCACTCAGTAACAATTCTGTCTGTCCCTGAGTATGAATTCTGTGGCCCTGAGTAACAATTCTGTGTCTGTGCGAGTAACAATTCTGTGTCTGTGCAAGTAACAATTTTGTGTCTGTGCGAGTAACAATTCTCTGGCACTCAGTAACAATTCTGTCTGTCCCTGAGTAACAATTCTCTGGCACTCAGTAACAATTCTGTCTGTCCCTGAGTAACAATTCTCTGGCACTCAGTAACAATTATGTCTGTCCCTGAGTAACAATTCTCTGGCACTCAGTAACAATTCTGTGTCTGTGCGAGTAACAATTCTGTGTCTGTGCAAGTAACAATTTTGTGTCTGTGCGAGTAACAATTCTCTGGCACTCAGTAACAATTCTGTCTGTCCCTGAGTAACAATTCTCTGGCACTCAGTAACAATTCTGTCTGTCCCTGAGTAACAATTCTCTGGCACTCAGTAACAATTCTGTCTGTCCCTGAGTATGAATTCTGTGGCCCTGAGTAACAATTCTGTGTCTGTGCGAGTAACAATTCTGTGTCTGTGCAAGTAACAATTTTGTGTCTGTGCGAGTAACAATTCTCTGGCACTCAGTAACAATTCTGTCTGTCCCTGAGTAACAATTCTCTGGCACTCAGTAACAATTCTGTCTGTCCCTGAGTAACAATTCTCTGGCACTCAGTAACAATTCTGTCTGTCCCTGAGTATGAATTCTGTGGCCCTGAGTAACAATTCTGTGTCTGTGCGAGTAACAATTCTGTGTCTGTGCAAGTAACAATTTTGTGTCTGTGCGAGTAACAATTCTCTGGCACTCAGTAACAATTCTGTCTGTCCCTGAGTAACAATTCTCTGGCACTCAGTAACAATTCTGTCTGTCCCTAAGTAACAATTCTCTGGCACTCAGTAACAATTCTGTCTGTCCCTGAGTATGAATTCTGTGGCCCTGAGTAACAATTCTGTGTCTGTGCGAGTAACAATTCTGTGTCTGTGCAAGTAACAATTTTGTGTCTGTGCGAGTAACAATTCTCTGGCACTCAGTAACAATTCTGTCTGTCCCTGAGTAACAATTCTCTGGCACTCAGTAACAATTCTGTCTGTCCCTGAGTAACAATTCTCTGGCACTCAGTAACAATTCTGTCTGTCCCTGAGTAACAATTCTCTGGCACTCAGTAACAATTCTGTGTCTGTGCGAGTAACAATTCTGTGTCTGTGCAAGTAACAATTTTGTGTCTGTGCGAGTAACAATTCTCTGGCACTCAGTAACAATTCTGTCTGTCCCTGAGTAACAATTCTCTGGCACTCAGTAACAATTCTGTCTGTCCCTGAGTAACAATTCTCTGGCACTCAGTAACAATTCTGTCTGTCCCTGAGTAACAATTCTCTGGCACTCAGTAACAATTCTGTGTCTGTGCGAGTAACAATTCTGTGTCTGTGCAAGTAACAATTTTGTGTCTGTGCGAGTAACAATTCTCTGGCACTCAGTAACAATTCTGTCTGTCCCTGAGTAACAATTCTCTGGCACTCAGTAACAATTCTGTCTGTCCCTGAGTAACAATTCTCTGGCACTCAGTAACAATTCTGTCTGTCCCTGAGTATGAATTCTGTGGCCCTGAGTAACAATTCTGTGTCTGTGCGAGTAACAATTCTGTGTCTGTGCAAGTAACAATTTTGTGTCTGTGCGAGTAACAATTCTCTGGCACTCAGTAACAATTCTGTCTGTCCCTGAGTAACAATTCTCTGGCACTCAGTAACAATTCTGTCTGTCCCTGAGTAACAATTCTCTGGCACTCAGTAACAATTCTGTCTGTCCCTGAGTATGAATTCTGTGGCCCTGAGTAACAATTCTGTGTCTGTGCGAGTAACAATTCTGTGTCTGTGCAAGTAACAATTTTGTGTCTGTGCGAGTAACAATTCTCTGGCACTCAGTAACAATTCTGTCTGTCCCTGAGTAACAATTCTCTGGCACTCAGTAACAATTCTGTCTGTCCCTGAGTAACAATTCTCTGGCACTCAGTAACAATTCTGTCTGTCCCTGAGTAACAATTCTCTGGCACTCAGTAACAATTCTGTCTGTCCCTGAGTATGAATTCTGTGGCCCTGAGTAACAATTCTGTCTGTGCGAGTAACAATTCTGTGTCTGTGCAAGTAACAATTTTGTGTCTGTGCGAGTAACAATTCTCTGGCACTCAGTAACAATTCTGTCTGTCCCTGAGTAACAATTCTCTGGCACTCAGTAACAATTCTGTCTGTCCCTGAGTAACAATTCTCTGGCACTCAGTAACAATTCTGTCTGTCCCTGAGTAACAATTCTCTGGCACTCAGTAACAATTCTGTCTGTCCCTGAGTAACAATTCTGTCTGTCCCTGAGAATGAATTCTGTGGCCCTGAGTAAGAATTCTCTGGCACTCAGTAACAATTCTGTCTGTCCCTGAGTAACAATTCTCTGGCACTCAGTAACAATTCTGTCTGTCCCTGAGTAAAAATTCTGTGGCCCTAATAACGTTTCTGTGGCCCTAAGTAACAATTCTCTGGCACTGAGTGAAAATTCTGTCTGTCCCTGAGTATGAATTCTGTGGCCCTAACTAGCGTTTCTTTGTCCCTAAATAACGATTCTGTGGCCCTCATTAACAAGTCTGTGTCCCTGAGTAATGGTTCTCTGTCCCTAAGTAACTTCTCTCTGTCCCCAATTCTCGTTTCTGTGGCCCTAACTCTGTCCCTGTCCCTAGTACAGAGCGGTCTGCCTCTGTTCAATGACTGCAGGCAAATGAAGATTTCCAAAATGGCCGCTATATATACCTCGACCATTACACAGTGCTGGCTGGCTGGCTGCTGATTGGCTGATGCGATCACATGTCGTTGAGGAATGCATTATGGGGCAGCGCGCCTTGTCTGCGCGCCTTCCCCGACATCCCCGCTCCGTCGCCGCACATGTCAGCCGCCATTTTCGGAAAAATTTCGATTCGCGCGTCCGAATTAGGCTGTTTTTCGGATTCGGCACGAATCGAAATTTTTCCGATATTCGACTCGAATTCCACTTCGGATACTTCGATTCGCTCATCTCTACTGATGATAACATACTTTACCATGTGTGCAATGATGCACTGCAAAAGTGTGGATCCAGCCTAAAGTGTCTGATTCTTCTGCTTATGACACAAGACCTTACAGATTTTTTAAGGCAAATAATGAAAGTGGAAATTTTGCAAAAACTTCAGCACTCCACACACTTGACAGATTTCAGCCCCGTTCTATATACAGGGGATGTGCATACCCATGAATCAAAGCCTAGGGGACGATGCCTAAGTATATTAGGACCTTCTTAAGTAAAGTAATTCTTGTGTGTATGTTTTACTTATAGGGGGAGGTAGGATGAAAAGTCCCCTTATGACCTGCAGACTTAAGTGTGACCATATTACAGATGTTTAAATACCCAAGAGAGCTCAAACCATGTGGTAGCCCTATAATCTATCCTCAGGAACAAAGGCACTCTAATATGCTACCACTGTGTCACTCACATTCAGTCAGGACCTTACACGAGAGTAAATACTGACCCCCCCCAAAAAAAAAAAGATATATTACAGTCATATTACTGATCAGACAAGCTTGTATATATCAGTCAACAAAAAGAAGGTATCCAAAGGATATTCAAAACCTCTCCCCAACAAGACCATGTGGACCCAATGTGAAAAATATATGTGCACCAAAAGTAAAAGAAAAAAAACAGCTTTCAGCCCCAGCAATAAACCACTCAAGCACCAATTTCTGCATGATGGAACATCTACAGTATATCCATATGATGAAATGTTGGTATATCATGGAGCTGCAGCGGTGACAGCATGGGGAAATATCTTACAAAAGAGAAACAATTATACACCATAAGATGCCTAGTGTCTAGCAACAATGCCTAGTGTCTAGTGTCTAGTCCTTGCAACAATGACCTATTTGCTGACTATACAGTTACAGTGAAGGAAATAAGTATTTGATCCCCTGCTGATGTTGAATGTTTGCGCACTCACAAATAAATGATCAGTCTAAAAATTGAATAGTAGGTGTATTGTATCACTGAGAGACAGAATAGCAACTACAAATTCAAAAGCAATGCATGTCTAACAAATTATGCACTGATTTGCATGTTCATGAGGAAAATAAGTATTTGATCCCTTTCACAAAACATGATTTAGTACTTGGTGGCAAATCCCTTGTTGGCAATCACAGAGGACAGATGTTTCCTGTAGTTGGCCACCAGCTTTGCACACATCTCAGGAGGGATTTTGGCCCACTCCTCTTGGCAGATCCTCTCCAAGTCATTAAGGTTTGGTGGCTGATGTTTGGCAACTCGAACTTTCAGCTCCCTCCACAGATTTTCAATCGGATGAAGGTCTGGAGACTGGCTAGGCCACTCCAGGACCTTAATGTGCTTCTTCTTGAGCCACTCCTTTGTTGCCTTGGCTGTGTGTTTTGGGTCATTGTCATGCTGGAACACCCATCCATGACCCATTTTCAATACCCTGGCTGAGGGAAGAAGGTTTTCACTCAAGATTTGATGGTACATTGCCCTGTCCATGGTCCCTTTGATGCAGTGCAGTTGTCCTGTCCCCTTAGCAGAAAAACACCCCCAAAGCAGAATGTTCCCACCACCATGTTTGACAGTTGGGATAGTGTTCTTGGGCTTATAGGCAGCATTCCTCCTCCTCCAAACACGGCGAGTTGAGTTGATGCCAAAGAGCTCGATTTTGGTCTCATCTGACCACAACACTTTCAACCAGTCCTCCTCTGCATCATTCAGATGTTCAGTGGCAAACTTCAGATGGGCCTGGACATGTGCTTTCTTGAGCAGAGGGACCTTGCGGGCACTGTGGGATTTCAATCCTTGTCGGCGTAGTGTGTTACCAATTGTTTTCTTGGTGACTGTGGTCCAAGCTGCCTGGAGATCATTGACAAGATCCTCACATGTAGTTCTGGGATGATTCCTCACTGTTCTTATGATCATTGACACTCCACGAGGTGAGATTTTGCATAGTGCACCAGGCCTAGGGAGACAGACAGTTGTTTTGTGTTTCCTACATTTGCGAATGATTGTTACTATAAACCTACTATTCGATTTTTAGACTGATCATTTCTTTGTGAGTGGGCAAACATTCAAAAGCAGGGGATCAAATACTTATTTCCTTCACTGTAGCTACTCTAATTTTGTGTATGACTACATTATGTCTGAAGAAGAGATGTGCACTATCATTCACATAAGCTTATTGTCAATCTCTACATTTAACATTTACATTTTACATTTTCTCTATAATATTAGCTAGCAGAAAACTTATATAGCTTACCCATATGTTCCCATCTTGATGATAAGGTTTCCAGTTCCTTCCAGTGTCACTATATAGTAGGCGATATTGAGATACCCAGTCAGAACTGCTATACCTCCCTTGAGTAGCAATTGCACGGATCTGCTTCCGGCTTCCAAAATCAACCTGCAGCCACTGATAATGGTCACTGTCCAACGGTGACCAACCTCCACCCCCTGTTAAAGTAGAAAGCATAAAGTGTAAACAATTGGCAATCCAAATCATTTAAAGGCAGATATTAAACACACTTTTAAAGAATAGTTGACATGAATAATGATTTGTCTTTGCATAGTTATTATTAGGTTTCTCCAGTGTATACCTCTTATGATGATTAAATCCTTAGAATTTATCTGCAACACTGTGAAGTTATCTAAAAAAAATTTTTTTTTCAAGTGGTTGTGTCCACAGCTACCAAGAAAGGCAAACTGCTTGCAGCTATTAATGATTCTTGATGAACTCTTAACAGTTTACAAACTCAAGGTCTTCTTCGGTGACCAAAATCAGTGGGTACATGAAACATCCACATATTAAAACATACTAAAGAAAACTACCAGAGGTTAAGTTTGCAAAGCAATGTTTATAACAAAAAGATTATTAGCTTAAATAGAATACACTATGCTCACTTCTAGGCTTTAATTATCCATTGTTCCCCAAAGTTCTTTAGGTGCTGGCAAGCACCTGAGGACTCTATAAAACATGTAACTGTGTTCTGCAATGTCAATGTACTCAGCTAGATATACAGTAGTGTAATATAATATAATCTTTAAAACAAACTAAAAAAGCAAAAACAATCTGAGAAAATGTTAGAAAAAAAGTGTTTTAAAAGCATTACATTACTCTATACTGTTCATTAGGGGTGAACCTAAAGTTTGGTTGGAACACATTCTCCTTGATGATGGTCTTGTATGTATTTAGGGTGGTCCTCATTCCATTAATTATATATTTATGGACATTTTCAGTCAAATATGAATTAGTGGCATTTTCAATAGGTTTTTTGCTTTGTAAATGCTATTCTACTTTGTGATAGATGATTATAGAGAGCCACTTCACAGGCAAGTTTAGTGGACCCTTGTCAGCAAGTTCTTTTACAACAATAAATTTGAATGTTGCACTTTCAGCAATATTAAAGTCACTGTTCCCTGCAATTTGTTTTTCTTCTGCATTGGTACATGTTTTTTGGAGCAGTGCCCAGCTCCCATGCACTTTTTTGGCCACGCTCTTAAAAATGTAAATGTATTTAACATATTTGGCTCCTAATTACTTCAATAAGGTCCAGATTTGGCATCAAACATTTGAAAACCTCCACAAACTGAACCCAGGTATGTTCAGCTCATCCCTGCTGTTAATTTCAAAAGTCTAATAAAGACATATTTACCTGTAGTATTTAAAATCTCTGGAGTTACTCATGTTTTTGGGTATGCATGGTGCTGAAGATACTAGCAGGGGCGAACTGACCATTTGGAAACTCGGGCACTCGGGTCAGTAGGGGGCCCCATGAGATGCCCCTGGTACCTTTTTCATAGGCTTTTTTGAGTTTGGGCAAGGGCAAAGGGGCCCCATGATCCCCTGTTGCCCGGGGGCCCCATGAGTGGTCAGGCCACCCCTGGATACTAGTTAACAATTGTGCTATTGCCAATTTATAACAGACCATTCAGATCTTCAGCCGAGATGTATACTTTATTTTGATTATTCGTATCTCAGCGTAAAAACACACTATATTTCCAAAAATTTTCCCAATAGGTAACAACATGTTGTTGAGTTATATCAAATAGTCCCTTAAATACTTTAAAATTAGTGTTTGGTTTGTGCTCCTAAAATATTCATTTCTGTTTCCAATACCAATCAACAGTTGCAGCTGATAAGAATCAATGCTGAAAGATCAACCACCTACCAATATTTCTTCTATGCTGTGTATCTTGCTGACCTGTGTTACCTTTAAGCAATTTTCTCAAGGCTTCCTGCTAGTGTATAAAACTACTTTCTTACTGAACAGAGGGTGGCCTTAATCTTTTGAATATATAACGCAAAGTATATCAAAGGCAAGTGGTAGCACACATGATCCAATTTACATAATCCCACAATGTAATTTAACGAAAGACCTCAAAGAAGTCCTGCATTATATATAGTTTACTTTGAACAGCAAACTTCAAAACAGTACATATATACTTGCGGCGTTTGCAAAATTCCTAATTGGCAAAAAAAGTACCATTCAACTGTAAAATAATGACTGAAAAACAGTTATCCATTAACAGGCAGACCCCTCTCTGAGGTAAATATAAAAAGTATAAATATTGCTTGTTCAGATGGATTGCTGGGATACATCAAGATTTTTCTCTCTATCCATTGATCATATATAGTGTATACATAATGAAACTCATATATAAAAATACACAGCAAAAAAAATCCCAATATAATATCCCAGAAAAGTTATCCACCTCCACCCTTGAAGGCCAAACAAACAAAACAAAATATAAAACTTTTCTTTTTAACAGAAAATATAAATTAGATATATCAACATATCCACCCGTACAAAAAAAGTGTCCAAAATATCAAAATAATGTCCAAAATATCAAAAATTGTCAAAATGAATCCTCACAAACATAAATCATTATATTCTTTCTTCTTCAAACTATCTTTTTCAACACCCGCAGATCCTGATGACAATAAACCTCAAAAGAAAAAAACTCAACATAGTGTCATATCTTTTAAATAATAAAAACACACGTGCCACTCTCTGTGCAACATGCAAAATCTCTATAAGAGCGTGTATACTCTATAGGTGAGTATCAATACACATGCAAATAATCAAATGTGTACCTAAAATACATATATAAATAAAAACACTCACATAAAGTGTCAACTACACAGTAAGTGAAAACGAACTCAAAATTGTTACTGCAACTATGTGTATCACCACACTCTATATACATTAGTGTACACCTTAAACCCAAACCAGCAAACTCCAACTCATGTGCTGATGGATAATTACCCTATGTCAGAAATGACAAGGCATAGCACCACTCTGGGTTAACATCTCATCATTCAGGTTTCAGGTTTTCATCCAATGTAAGGGTTATTCCTCCATTTCCCTCATGAAAGAATCCACAATTACCAATGGTAGATAAAACACAGTCTTTTTTCATACTTGATATACAGTTGTCACATGACCCAGCTCTTTCTCAGCCCATCTGCAGGGAAACATCAGCAGAAGAAGCTTCTAGTCCTCTGCTTCAAATGTCAATTCAGGGCTGTCCCCCACACTACTTCTTCACCAATATTTGATGTTGTCAGTCTTCTGTCTTCCTGAGCAATGCCATCATCACTGGAGTGCGTGAAGACTGGTAGTGTCTGCAGAAGACCACAAGCAGTGAGATGAGCAGATGCAGCGCCAGTATCTTCCAGGCCCCACCGGCAGTAAATTCTGGATTCCCCTGTAGTAACAGCGCACGTGCAGGATTCAGGCAAAAGCAGCCGATGCAAGAGCGAAGGAGCTTTTGCCTGAATCCTGCGCGTGCGCTGTTACTACAGGGGAATCCAGAATTTACTGCCGGTGGGGCCTGGAAGATACCGGCGCTGCATCTGCTCATCTCACTGCTTGTGGTCTTCTGCAGACACTACCAGTCTACACGCACTCCAGTGATGATGGCATTTCTCAAGAAGACAGAAGACTGACAACATCAAATATTGGTGAAGAAGTAGTGTGGGGGACAGCCCTGAATTGACATTTGAAGCAGAGGACTAGAAGCTTCTTCTGCTGATGTTTCCCTGCAGATGGGCTGAGAAAGAGCTGGGTCATGTGACAACTGTATATCAAGTATGAAAAAAGACTGTGTTTTACCTACCATTGGTAATTGTGGATTCTCTCATGAGGGAAATGGAGGAATAACCCTTACATTGGATGAAAACCTGAAACCTGAATGATGAGATGTTAACCCAGAGTGGTGCTATGCCTTGTCATTTCTGACATAGGGTAATTATCCATCAGCACATGAGTTGGAGTTTGCTGGTTTGGGTTTAAGGTGTACACTAATGTATATAGAGTGTGGTGATACACATAGTTGCAGTAACAATTTTGAGTTCGTTTTCACTTACTGTGTAGTTGACACTTTATGTGAGTGTTTTTATTTATATATGTATTTTAGGTACACATTTGATTATTTGCATGTGTATTGATACTCACCTATAGAGTATACACGCTCTTATAGAGATTTTGCATGTTGCACAGAGAGTGGCACGTGTGTTTTTATTATTTAAAAGATATGACACTATGTTGAGTTTTTTTCTTTTGAGGTTTATTGTCATCAGGATCTGCGGGTGTTGAAAAAGATAGTTTGAAGAAGAAAGAATATAATGATTTATGTTTGTGAGGATTAATTTTGACAATTTTTGATATTTTGGACATTATTTTGATATTTTGGACACTTTTTTTGTACGGGTGGATATGTTGATATATCTAATTTATATTTTCTGCTAAAAAGAAAAGTTTTATATTTTGTTTTGTTTATAATGAAACTCAGCTGTTCCCTCTGTGAATAGCTGACAACATTTTCTAACATTCTAGACACAATTGTGCTTAACACTTAACTCTGGGGTGGCCAAATTTGGTTGTTTCCCCACAATTCATGCAAGAAATAAGCTAATTTTGTCTAGGAAGGCCTAATAGAGACGAATACTTGCTTCAATCCACAGTCCATCCCACAACCGTGCTCCCTGTTGGTCCAGTAAAGACAATCCGCCCTCAAAGTCTCTCATTCTGTCTACTTGTGTCACCATCCCACTTGCTTCCATTGGTTCTAACTTGCATTTAATTACATTGAGGGCCTGCTCATTTTTTGATGAAGAAAAACTAACTGCCACAGGACCATGGACTATGATAAGTATTACTCTGATGCATCAATCTGTCTAATTTATATCTACCTAGTGTTCAGCTTTAAGGGAATACACAACTGCATTCCACAAATCCAAGCAGGGTAAGCCGCCAGATGGATAACCATGGGAGCTAATGCTACTGAACTGACCTCCACTGTACAAAAATATAATAAAACATCAAAAGGCCGCCACATTCCTGTACTTCCAATTTAGCTTTTTATTGTCTTCAAAATAGATGCATATCCATCATATACAATGCCAAAATGGTGTCTCCCTTCCTCAAGCTGGGACCACCATACACAGGAGTAAAGTATATATATATATATATATATATATATATATATATATATATATATATATACAGTATATATTGTATATACTCTATTTACTGGATATAGAATATATATATATATATATATATATTTATATATATATCTAATTGCCACCATCAGCTAATTGTCTGCAAAACCTCATCCTGGGATTGGATATTAATATCAATATATATATGTATATATATATATATATATATATATATATATATATATATATATATATATATATATATATGTATATATATATATATATATATATATATATATATATAGGTGAAACTAAAAAAATTAGAATATTGTGCAAAAGTTCATTTATTTCAGTAATGCAACTTAAAAGGTAAAACTAATATATGAGATAGACTCATTACATGCAAAGCAAGATAGTTCAAGCCGTGATTTGTCATAATTGTGATGATTATGGCTTACAGCTCATGAAAACCCCAAATCCACAATCTCAGAAAATTATAATATTGTGAAAAGGTGCAATATTCTCGGCTCAAAGTGTCCCACTCTAATCAGCTAGTTAAGCTATAACACCTGCAAAGGGTTCCTGAGCATTTAAATGGTCTCTCAGTCTGGTTCAGTAAGAATTACAATCATGGGAAAGACAGCTGACCAGACAGTTGTGCAGAAAACCATCATTGACACCCTCCATAAAGAAGGAAAGCCTCAAAAGGTACCGTATTTTTCGCTCCATAAGACGCACCTGACCATAAGACGCACCTAGGTTTTAGAGGCGAAAAACAAGAAAAAAAAATATTCTGAACCAATGGACTGCAGACATAGTACAGGGGATGACCAGAGACTGCGGACACAGTACAGGAGATGACCAGAGACTGCGGACATAGTACAGGAGATGACCAGAGACTGCGGACATACTACAGGAGATGACCAGAGACTGCGGACACAGTACAGGAGATAACCAAAGACTGCAGACACAGTACAAGAGATGACCAGAGACTGCGGACACAGTACAGGAGATGACCAGAGACTGCGGACACAGTACAGGAGATGAACAGAGACTGCGGACACAGTACAGGAGATGACCAGAAACTGCGGACACAGTACAGGAGATGACCAGAGGCTGCGGACACAGTACAGGAGATGAACAGAGACTGCGGACACAGTACAGGAGATGACCAGAGACTGCGGACATAGTACAGGGAAAATACCAGGGACACAGTACAGATGACCAGAGACTGCAGACAGTGCAGGGAATAACCAGAGACTGCAGACAGTGCAGGGAATGACCAGAGACTGCAGACAGTGCAGGGAATAACCAGAGACTGCAGACAGTGCAGAGAATGACCAGAGACTGCAGACAGTGCAGGGGATGACTAGAGACTGCAGACAGTGCAGGGAATAACCAGAGACTGCTGCCCTTTGGGGGGGAGGGGGGCGGGTACCTGAATTTGACAGGTACCCGCTACCACTTCCGCAGAGGTGTCTTTCCCTCTTCTTCCCGTGCCGGCTTGTGACAGCCGGGTGCCCACTGCGCATGCGCTGCGCTTTGTGAATGGCCCGGCGCCTTCTGGGACCTGTCATGTGTCCCAGAAAACACTGGACCATTCACAAAGCGCAGCGCATGTGCAGTGGGCACCCGGCTGTCACAGAAGCCAGCGTGGGAAGACTGTGCAGCGCTGGAGCGAGGAACAGGTAAGGCCCTGCAGGAGAGAACAGCTGAGCGGCCGGCCCGGAATTCTGACATGGTGGCGGCAGAAATACCGGACCGGCCGCTTTATATTCGCTCCATAAGACGCACTGACATTTTCCCCCCTTATTTGGGGGGGAAAAAGTGCGTCTTATGGAGCGAAAAATACGGTAATTGCAAAAGAAGTTGGATGTTCCCAAAGTGCTGTATCAAAGCACATTAATAGAAAGTTATGTGGAAGGGAAAAGTGTGGAATAAAAAGGTGCACAAGCAGCAAGGATGACCGCAGCCTGGAGAGGATTGTCAGGAAAAGGCCATTCAAAAGTGTTGGGGACTTTTACAAGGAGTGGACTGAGGCTGGAGTCAGTGCATCAAGAGCCACCACACACAGACGGATCCTGGACAAGAGCTTCAAATGTCGCATTCCTCTTGTGAAGCCGCTCCTGAATAACAAACAATGTCAGAAGCATCTTACCTTGGCTAAAGAAAAACAGACCTGGTCTGTTGCTCAGTGGTCCAAAGTCCTCTTTTCTGATGAGAGCAACTTTTGCATCTCATTTGGAATCCAAGGACCCAGAGTATGGAGGAAGAATGGAGAGGCACACACTGCAAGATGCTTGAAGTCCAGTGTGAAGTTTCCACAGTCTGTGTTGATTTGGGGAGCCATGTCATCTGCTGGTGTTGGTCCACTGTGCTTCATTAAGTCCAGGGTCAACGCAGCCGTCTACCAGGAGATTTTGGAGCACTTCATGCTTCCTTCCACAGACGAGCTTTATGGGGATGCTGACTTGATTTTCCAGCAGGACTTGGCACCTGCCCACATTGCCAAAAGCACCAAAACCTGGTTCAATGACCGTGGGATTACTGTGATTGATTGGCCAGCAAACTTGCCTGACCTGAGAATCTATGGGGCATTGCCAAGAGAAAGATGAGAGACATGAGACCGAGCAATGCAGAAGAGCTGAAGGCATCCTGGTATTCCACAACACCTCAGCAGTGCCACAGGCTGATAGCCTCCATGCCAAGCCGAATTGAGGCAGTAATTGCTGCAAAAAGGGCCAAAACCAAGTACTGAGTACATATGCTTGCTTATACTTTTCAGAGGTCCAATATTGTTCTATGTACAATCCTTGTTTTATTGATTGCATGTAATATTCTAATTTTCTGAGATTGTGGATTTGGGGTTTTCATGAGCTGTAAGCCATAATCATCACAATTATGACAAATCACGGCTTGAACTATCTTGCTTTGCATGTAATGAGTCTATCTCATATATTAGTTTCATCTTTTAAGTTGCATTGCTGAAATAAATAGAGCTTTCTTTTGGTGGTATTTGATTGCCTCTGCTTTTTTTTATTTTTTGCACTATAAACAAAAAAAGACCGACAATTTTGAAAAAAAAAAAACAATATTTTTTACTTTTTGCTATAAAACATATCCAGTAAAAAAAAAAAATAAAAATACAATTTCATCATACATTTAGGCCAGAATGTATTCTGCTACATGTCTTTGCAAAAAAAAAAATCCCAATACATGTAAATGAATTGGTTTATGTGAAATTTATAGCATCTACAAATGTATATATACTGGATTTTTTTTCTTGTTATACTAGTAAAGATGGTGATCAGCAGGACTTCGGGACTGTAGCAGGCATTCTGACATTGGGTGGGAACTTACTAACTGCCACTGACATCCCAATGACACTAATACAGTGACACTGGGCAGGAAGGGGTTAACATCTGGGGTGATCAAAGGGTTAACAGTGTGCTGTGTTGTGTTTTACATAGTGTGCTGTGTGTGTCTTACTAGGGAAACATGCTTCTTTGTATTGCTCTACTGTGCAGAGCAATACAGATAAGCATGCTGATGCTGACAGGGGAGAGATCTGTGTTGTTTACACACATCCCTCTCCCTTGTCACTGTTCTTTGGTGATTGCCGGGTGCCACTGCACGCCCTACCCAAAAATGCAAAATCATGTATATATACGTGATTTTGTGCAGCCCTGCCACCCTGTAGCAGTAGTTCTGCTATAGGGCAGCAGGGAATAGGTTAATAAAACTGGGCCCTTAAATGGTAATAAATAGTGTGGACTGTACTCACTATACTTGCAGTACAGTACTGTACAAACATTTTAGACAGTTGTGAAGAAATGCTGTAAAGTAAGAATGGTCTCAATATTATATAGTTTAATTGTTTATTTTTATCAATTTACAAAATGCAAAGTGAGAGAATAGAGGAAAAATCTAAGTCAAATCAATATTTTGTGTGACTACCAGCATCAATTCTTAAACGTTCAAAAGCCATGCCTCCAACATGGAAACAAGACTAAGTGACTCTACTATGCACAAACACATAGGAACGGAGGTACAGAAAAATGGCAGCAGGTGCTCTGGAGTAATGAGTGAAAATCTGAAATATTTGGCTGTAGCAGGAGGCAGTTTGCTCTCCAAAGGCTGGAGAGCGGTATAATAATGAAGGTGTGCAGTCAATAATGAGACATGGTGGAGGTTCCTTGCAAGTTTGGGGCTGCCTTTCTGCAAATGGAGTTGGAAATTTGGTCAGGATCAGTGCTAATAAATACAGGCAGATACTTATCCATCATGCCATACCATCAGGGAGGTGTGTGATTGGCCACAAATGTATTCTACAGCAAGACAACAATCCCAAACATACAGCCAATGCCGTTAAGAACTATCTTCAGTGTAAAAAAGAACAATGAGTAGTTTGGCCCACACAGAAGCCTAATCCCAACATCATGGAGTCTGTCTGGGCTTACAAGAAGAGACAGAAGGATTTGAGGCAGCCTACATCCACAGAAGATCTGTGGTTAGTTCTTCAAAATGTTTGGAACAAACTACCTGCTGTCACGGCAGGAGCTGTGGAACGGATAGGCAGGCCTAGTGGCAGGGTCACGCACTGACTGATGACAACCACCACCCACAGACTGGAGTCCCTCAGGGTGCGGAGTCTAAGTCCCAGGCTGCCCTTCACCAGGGCCCCTGATGGTGGGGATGGACTTGACACAGCCAGGAACCAGGTCGCGGCCCCCGAGACACCCCAGCTGCGGTAATGACTGCCGCCAATGGCGTGTAGCTGGTAGGAACCAGATCAGACAATAGCGTAGTCGGGCAGGCCGGGTCGACAACAACGGGACAAACGGTACAGAACAGTAGACAAGATTAACAGGTCACATGCCGGGTTCAGCAACGGGAGGTCAGATCAAAGGAAAACGCAGAGAATGGTCTAGTCAAAAGCCGAGTCAGATTCCAGGAGAGTCACGAGAGTATAAACAGAGCTATTGCAACACTAACACACAAGACACGAATGCAGAGAGCATTTGCAGACAGCAGGCTTAAATGTGATGAACCACACCCTTCTGAGGAGGAGCCACAGAAGCCTGAAGGCATAACCGTTCCCATCATGCTTTGCAGAAACCCAAGATGGACACCAGCACATGGGATGCACAAGCTCTGAGGAAAGGTAAGACCTTGACACCTGCCGAGTGCTTTCAAAACTGTGTGCAAATGTGGTTTCAACTTTTTATGCATCAACCTTTCTGGTGCCATATTCAGTAAGACAATAAACATCATTACTATATAAAACACACATATAAATCTTCTTCAACATGTTTCAAAATGACTCAGTATTACATCTAACTTCTGCCCTCCTACTAGTTCTGCATGCTTATCTTACTGTTTAGAAACAAATTTATAGAACAAGCTGTGATTGAATAGTGAATATATCACAGCACCTAGAACAAACTACACATGGCAGCCAGAATGAATTCTATCCCTACATGACATGTTTGATAAATTCCCTCCATTGCCTCATTACTAGAGATGAGCGAATCGAAGTATCCGAAGTGGAATTCGAGTCGAATATCGGAAAAATTTCGATTCGTGCCGAATCCGAAAAACAGCCTAATTCGGACGCGCGAATCGAAATTTTTCCGAAAATGGCGGCTGACATGTGCGGCGACGGAGCGGGGATGTCGGGGAAGGCGCGCAGACAAGGCGCGCTGCCCCATAATGCATTCCTCAACGACATGTGATCGCATCAGCCAATCAGCAGCCAGCCAGCCAGCACTGTGTAATGGTCGAGGTATATATAGCGGCCATTTTGGAAATCTTCATTTGCCTGCAGTCATTGAACAGAGGCAGACCGCTCTGTACTAGGGACAGGGACAGAGTTAGGGCCACAGAAACGAGAATTGGGGACAGAGAGAAGTTACTTAGGGACAGAGAACCATTACTCAGGGACACAGACTTGTTAATGAGGGCCACAGAATCGTTATTTAGGGACAAAGAAACGCTAGTTAGGGCCACAGAATTCATACTCAGGGACAGACAGAATTTTCACTCAGTGCCAGAGAATTGTTACTTAGGGCCACAGAAACGTTATTAGGGCCACAGAATTTTTACTCAGGGACAGACAGAATTGTTACTGAGTGCCAGAGAATTGTTACTCAGGGACAGACAGAATTGTTACTGAGTGCCAGAGAATTCTTACTCAGGGCCACAGAATTCATTCTCAGGGACAGACAGAATTGTTACTCAGGGACAGACAGAATTGTTACTGAGTGCCAGAGAATTGTTACTCAGGGACAGACAGAATTGTTACTGAGTGCCAGAGAATTGTTACTCAGGGACAGACAGAATTGTTACTGAGTGCCAGAGAATTGTTACTCAGGGACAGACAGAATTGTTACTGAGTGCCAGAGAATTGTTACTCGCACAGACACAAAATTGTTATTGCACAGACACAGAATTGTTACTCGCACAGACAGAATTGTTACTCAGGGCCACAGAATTCATACTCAGGGACAGACAGAATTGTTACTGAGTGCCAGAGAATTGTTACTCAGGGACAGACAGAATTGTTACTGAGTGCCAGAGAATTGTTACTCAGGGACAGACAGAATTGTTACTGAGTGCCAGAGAATTGTTACTCGCACAGACACAAAATTGTTACTTGCACAGACACAGAATTGTTACTCGCACAGACACAGAATTGTTACTCAGGGCCACAGAATTCATACTCAGGGACAGACAGAATTGTTACTGAGTGCCAGAGAATTGTTACTCAGGGACAGACAGAATTGTTACTGAGTGCCAGAGAATTGTTACTCAGGGACAGACAGAATTGTTACTGAGTGCCAGAGAATTGTTACTCGCACAGACACAAAATTGTTACTTGCACAGACACAGAATTGTTACTCGCACAGACACAGAATTATTACTCAGGGCCACAGAATTCATACTCAGGGACAGACAGAATTGTTACTGAGTGCCAGAGAATTGTTACTCAGGGACAGACAGAATTGTTACTGAGTGCCAGAGAATTGTTACTCAGGGACAGACAGAATTGTTACTGAGTGCCAGAGAATTGTTACTCGCACAGACACAAAATTGTTACTTGCACAGACACAGAATTGTTACTCGCACAGACACAGAATTGTTACTGAGTGCCAGAGAATTGTTACTCAGGGACAGACAGAATTGTTACTGAGTGCCAGAGAATTGTTACTCAGGGACAGACAGAATTGTTACTGAGTGCCAGAGAATTGTTACTCAGGGACAGACAGAATTGTTACTGAGTGCCAGAGAATTGTTACTCGCACAGACACAAAATTGTTACTTGCACAGACACAGAATTGTTACTCGCACAGACACAGAATTGTTACTGAGTGCCAGAGAATTGTTACTCAGGGACAGACATAATTGTTACTGAGTGCCAGAGAATTGTTACTCAGGGACAGACAGAATTGTTACTGAGTGCCAGAGAATTGTTACTCAGGGACAGACAGAATTGTTACTGAGTGCCAGAGAATTGTTACTCGCACAGACACAAAATTGTTACTTGCACAGACACAGAATTGTTACTCGCACAGACACAGAATTGTTACTGAGTGCCAGAGAATTGTTACTCAGGGACAGACAGAATTGTTACTGAGTGCCAGAGAATTGTTACTCAGGGACAGACAGAATTGTTACTGAGTGCCAGAGAATTGTTACTCAGGGACAGACAGAATTGTTACTGAGTGCCAGAGAATTGTTACTCGCACAGACACAAAATTGTTACTTGCACAGACACAGAATTGTTACTCGCACAGACACAGAATTGTTACTGAGTGCCAGAGAATTGTTACTCAGGGACAGACAGAATTGTTACTGAGTGCCAGAGAATTGTTACTCAGGGACAGACAGAATTGTTACTGAGTGCCAGAGAATTGTTACTCAGGGACAGACAGAATTGTTACTGAGTGCCAGAGAATTGTTACTCGCACAGACACAAAATTGTTACTTGCACAGACACAGAATTGTTACTCGCACAGACACAGAATTGTTACTCAGGGCCACAGAATTCATACTCAGGGACAGACAGAATTGTTACTGAGTGCCAGAGAATTGTTACTCAGGGACAGACAGAATTGTTACTGAGTGCCAGAGAATTGTTACTCAGGGACAGACAGAATTGTTACTGAGTGCCAGAGAATTGTTACTCGCACAGAAACAAAATTGTTACTTGCACAGACACAGAATTGTTACTCGCACAGACACAGAATTATTACTCAGGGCCACAGAATTCATACTCAGGGACAGACAGAATTGTTACTGAGTGCCAGAGAATTGTTACTCAGGGACAGACAGAATTGTTACTGAGTGCCAGAGAATTGTTACTCAGGGACAGACAGAATTGTTACTGAGTGCCAGAGAATTGTTACTCGCACAGACACAAAATTGTTACTTGCACAGACACAGAATTGTTACTCGCACAGACACAGAATTGTTACTGAGTGCCAGAGAATTGTTACTCAGGGACAGACATAATTGTTACTGAGTGCCAGAGAATTGTTACTCAGGGACAGACAGAATTGTTACTGAGTGCCAGAGAATTGTTACTCAGGGACAGACAGAATTGTTACTGAGTGCCAGAGAATTGTTACTCGCACAGACACAAAATTGTTACTTGCACAGACACAGAATTGTTACTCGCACAGACACAGAATTGTTACTCAGGGCCACAGAATTCATACTCAGGGACAGACAGAATTGTTACTGAGTGCCAGAGAATTGTTACTCAGGGACAGACAGAATTGTTACTGAGTGCCAGAGAATTGTTACTCAGGGACAGACAGAATTGTTACTGAGTGCCAGAGAATTGTTACTCGCACAGACACAAAATTGTTACTTGCACAGACACAGAATTGTTACTCGCACAGACACAGAATTGTTACTCAGGGCCACAGAATTCATACTCAGGGACAGACAGAATTGTTACTGAGTGCCAGAGAATTGTTACTTAGGGACAGACAGAATTGTTACTGAGTGCCAGAGAATTGTTACTCAGGGACAGACAGAATTGTTACTGAGTGCCAGAGAATTGTTACTCGCACAGACACAAAATTGTTACTTGCACAGACACAGAATTGTTACTCGCACAGACACAGAATTGTTACTCAGGGCCACAGAATTCATACTCAGGGACAGACAGAATTGTTACTGAGTGCCAGAGAATTGTTACTCAGGGACAGACAGAATTGTTACTGAGTGCCAGAGAATTGTTACTCAGGGACAGACAGAATTGTTACTGAGTGCCAGAGAATTGTTACTCAGGGACAGACAGAATTGTTACTGAGTGCCAGAGAATTGTTACTCAGGGACAGACAGAATTGTTACTGAGTGCCAGAGAATTGTTACTCGCACAGACACAAAATTGTTACTTGCACAGACACAGAATTGTTACTCGCACAGACACAGAATTGTTACTCAGGGCCACAGAATTCATACTCAGGGACAGACAGAATTGTTACTGAGTGCCAGAGAATTGTTACTCAGGGACAGACAGAATTGTTACTGAGTGCCAGAGAATTGTTACTCAGGGACAGACAGAATTGTTACTGAGTGCCAGAGAATTGTTACTCGCACAGACACAAAATTGTTACTTGCACAGACACAGAATTGTTACTCGCACAGACACAGAATTGTTACTCAGGGCCACAGAATTCATACTCAGGGACAGACAGAATTGTTACTGAGTGCCAGAGAATTGTTACTCAGGGACAGACAGAATTGTTACTGAGTGCCAGAGAATTGTTACTCAGGGACAGACAGAATTGTTACTGAGTGCCAGAGAATTGTTACTCGCACAGACACAAAATTGTTACTTGCACAGACACAGAATTGTTACTCGCACAGACACAGAATTGTTACTCGCACAGACACAGAATTGTTACTCAGGGCCACAGAATTCATACTCAGGGACAGACAGAATTGTTACTGAGTGCCAGAGAATTGTTACTCAGGGACACCTAATCGTTGAATTAAATAGTATGTCAGACAACATGCAGAGGAGTGGCAGAGGAGGCAATGTTTTAGGAGCGAGCAGACGTGGCAGCAGAGGAAGGGGTCGAGGCAGCAGTATTCGCAGCCAGAGGCCAGTGCTCCCGGTGTCATCCAGCGGTCGTGTCTCCACCGACAACCCTGCCGTCATTGATTGGTTGGCTCGGTCGTCTTCCTCTTCCCAGGTCACCTCTGACACCTACAGCCAACGGTCGGTGGGTACGTCAGACACAACCGTTAGTTGGCATGGCCCGGGAGCAAGCCCACTGAAATCACGTGTCCTCTACCTGCCCCTGTCCTTTGCTGTTCCCTCACCAAGCGAAGTATCGCATGCTGTGGGCTCAGCCCCACTGTACAGTGAGGAAGAGCTAACAGAGGGCGGTCAGGAACGGGGGGAGACATCGGCCTTTTCAGCAGCCAAGCGAACAAGTACTGGCGAGGAGAGTGGCTCGGTAGCCGGTCTAGAGACAGGTCTGTCTCCTGACCCAGACGCAGCCGAGGGGGCTAGTAGTGAGGCGGAGACCCTACTTGATGATGAGGAGGTTGATCGCACTTGGCAGCCTCGTCGTCATCAGGCAATTTCTTCCGCATCATCAGGAGAAGAGGGTGGCAGCTTGGCAGCGAGCAAAACAGTCGGTGGGTTGCCCAGGAGACAGCAGCAGGGTCGCATCAGTGTCAGTGGAGCCAAACGTCCACAGAGTAGAGCACCAGCTCCACTGCAGCCTACCACCACGGCCAGTAGTGGTGCCGGTGCGCACGGAGGAAGTAGCAGTCAGCCAGTGAAGAGTAGCGGGGGCAAAGTTTCCTACTCGGTGGTGTGGCAATTTTTCCTCAAGCCGCCCGAGGAAGTAAACGTAGCCGTATGTCGACTATGTGGCCAGAAATGCAAGCGTGGCCAGGGGGCCCATGTTGGGACTACAGCGTTGCGTCAGCATATGCAGCGTCACCATTCGGTGGCCTGGGAAAACCGTGATAAACATACGGCGGTTCTGCCTGCCCCAGCCCCCGCTCCATCACCCGCTCCGTTACTTGCTCCGTCACCCGACGTCGTCAATCGCCCTCTATCAGCCAGTCAAGGCTCCAACACCTCTGCTGAGGGGAGTTGTCGCTCGTTGGCATCTTCCGCTCGTTCAGATGCTCCTTCTCCTGCTACTCCTCTTCTCGGATTCCGTCAACAGTCTTTCTTGGAATCCGTATCCAAGAGACAACAGTTTGCGAGCACGCACCCGACGGTGCAAAAGCTGAACGTCCTCCTGTCCAAGTTGCTGGTGCTGCAGTCCCTCCCTTTCCAACTGGTGGACTCAGCACCTTTCCGAGAAATGATGGCTTGTGCCGCGCCGCGGTGGAGAGTGCCAAGCCGTCATTTCTTTGCCCAAAAGGCAGTGCCAGCCCTGCATTCACATGTAGAAGAGATGGTGGGCCAGTCTTTGAGCATGTCGGTCTCTGCCAAAGTGCACGGCAGCGCCGACGTGTGGAGCTGTAACTACGGTCAGGGACAGTACATGTCATTTACGGCCCACTGGGTGAACGTGGTGCCGGCACAGCCGCACCAGCAACTTGGACAGGTCACGACGCTTTTGCCTCCACGTTTGCACGTCCTTGGTCCAGCAAGCATGTCCGCCTCTACCACCTCTTTTTCCGCCGTGTCCTCAGCCGCCACCCCCGTGCCAAGTCCCATTACCCGACCGGCATATCACATGTGCAGGGCGCAACGGTGTCACGCTGTGCTGCACCTGGTATGCCTTGGCGAACGTAGTCACACAGGGGAGGAACTGCTGAGTGTAATGAACAGAGAAATCGACAGATGGCTGTCTCCGCGCAAACTAAAAATCGGAACCATGTTGACTGACAACGGAAAGAACATGGTGTCTGCTCTGCGTCAAGGAAGGTTGTGCCATGCGCCATGCATGGCTCACGTGTTCAATCTGGTTGTCAAGCGGTTCCTAAAATCCACCATCCCACTGCAAGACATCCTTAAAATGTCACGTAAACTGTGCATGCATTTCAGCCATTCCTACACCGCAAAGAACACCCTCATTGAGCTGCAGCGGCAGAACGGAATTCCACAGCATCGCCTGATCTGCGACGTTGCAACAAGGTGGAATTCAACCCTACACATGTTAGACCGCCTTTACGAGCAGCGAAAGGCCATCACCGATTTCCTGATGTTACAAGCGGATAAAGGTACTCCCCTGTGTAACTTAGATGTCAGCCATTGGCAGCTCATGCGTGACACCTGCCGCTTGCTCAGGCCCTTTGAGGAGGCCACGCTATTCGTGAGTCGGCAGGACTATGGGATGAACGACGTCATTCCTCTGTTGCACGTCCTGGAACAAATGCTGTTAACAATGGCTGGTCAGGGTGCGGTAGACGTGGTGCACAGATCTCAACGCCACATGACCCCTGTGGGGGCAGGACAGGAAGAAGAGGAGGAGGTAGAGGAGGACATTTGTGCTCAGGAATTATTGAGTGAAATGGGTGGTTTTTCCACTCAGCGGACAGGAGTGGAGGAGCAGGAGCATCTGGTAGAGGAGGAGGAGGAGGAGACAGAGGACCCAGACGCACCGTGGCAGTATGCTGTGGAGATGGAGGCAGGGAGTCCCTCGCATTCCTTGGCACAAATGGCCCATAGCATGCTCGGTTGCTTGCGTAGCGACAGCCGAATAATAACCATCAGACAGAGGGATGACTTTTGGCTGTCCACCTTGTTGGACCCTCGCTACCGGTCCAAAATGGTGGCCTTTTTCACACCTGCTGAGAGGGAGGCCAAAATTACGTACTATAAAAACCACCTATGTAGTCAGTTGGTCTCTGCCTTTGTGCGCCAACGTCCATCCTCAGACACTGTGGGCCCTGTGCGCTCGCGTTCCGCTGGCATGGCAGCAGGGGAGGGGTGGGGTGGTAGGAGCAGTGGCAGCTCCACCAGCAGCGGCTGCCTCAGTCTGCAGTCGATGATGAGTAGCTTTCTTCACCAGCGCAGTGAGGAAACTACTAACCAGCCGCAGCAGCAGCAGCAGCATCAGGTGGACCTGGAGCAGGAGCTCAAACAACAGGCTTGGGCCTACTTGGACAGCACCCTGCCAACCGAGGTAGACAATCCCCTTGACTACTGGGCAACGAAACTTGACCTTTGGCCCCAACTAGCTGAATTTGCCCTTGAAAGGCTGTCATGCCCGGCCAGTAGCGTGGCATCGGAGCGCGTGTTTAGTGCGGCAGGAGGTATTGTAACTCCGCGGAGGACACGACTGTCCACCCAAAGTGTGGAGAGACTCACGTTTGTGAAAATGAATCAGGCGTGGATTAGTCTGGATTTCAAACCACCAGTTCCTGACACAACTGACTAAATCCGCCATGAATCATGCCTCAAACATGTGCCACTTTCAGGTCTCCTCACACTGCTGGTGTGTTTAATTTTTTGACATAGGGTGCTGGCAGATTACGGGCCTCCTATAGCTGCTGCCAGGCCCCTAATCTGCCATAGGCCCCTATATACCGCCTCCTCATGCTGCTGCTAGGTCCAGAGTCTCTCATGGGTCCCTGTACGGCCTCCCATTGCTGCTGTCTCCATCGCCACACTCTGCTGCCATGTGCCACTTTCAGGTCTCTTCACACTGCTGGTGTGTTTAATTTTTTGACATAGGGTGCAGGCAGATTACGGGCCTCACATAGCTGCTGCCAGGCCCCTAATCTGCCATGGGCCCCTATATACCGCCTCCTCATGCTGCTGCCAAGTCCAGAGTCTCTCATGGGTCCCTGTACGGCCTCCCATTGCTGCTGTCTCCATCGCCACACTCTGCTGCCATGTGCCACTTTCAGGTCTCTTCACACTGCTGGTGTGTTAAATTTTTTGACATAGGGTGCAGGCAGATTACGGGCCTCACATAGCTGCTGCCAGGCCCCTAATCTGCCATGGGCCCCTATAAACCGCCTCCTCATGCTGCTGCCAAGTCTAGAGTCTCTCATGGGTCCCTGTACGGCCTCCCATTGCTGCTGTCTCCATCGCCACACTCTGCTGCCATGTGCCACTTTCAGGTCTCTTCACACTGCTGGTGTGTTAAATTTTTTGACATAGGGTGCAGGCAGATTACGGGCCTCACATAGCTGCTGCCAGGCCCCTAATCTGCCATGGGCCCCTATATACCGCCTCCTCATGCTGCTGCCAAGTCTAGAGTCTCTCATGGGTCCCTGTACGGCCTCCCATTGCTGCTGTCTCCATCGCCACACTCTGCTGCCATGTGCCACTTTCAGGTCTCTTCACACTGCTGGTGTGTTTAATTTTTTGACATAGGGTGCAGGCAGATTACGGGCCTCACATAGCTGCTGCCAGGCCCCTAATCTGCCATGGGCCCCTATATACCGCCTCCTCATGCTGCTGCCAAGTCCAGAGTCTCTCATGGGTCCCTGTACGGCCTCCCATTGCTGCTGTCTCCATCGCCACACTCTGCTGCCATGTGCCACTTTCAGGTCTCTTCACACTGCTGGTGTGTTTAATTTTTTGACATAGGGTGCAGGCAGATTACGGGCCTCACATAGCTGCTGCCAGGCCCCTAATCTGCCATGGGCCCCTATATACCGCCTCCTCATGCTGCTGCCAAGTCTAGAGTCTCTCATGGGTCCCTGTACGGCCTCCCATTGCTGCTGTCTCCATCGCCACACTCTGCTGCCATGTGCCACTTTCAGGTCTCTTCACACTGCTGGTGTGTTTAATTTTTTGACATAGGGTGCTGCAAGATAACGGGCCTCACATAGCTGCTGCCAGGCCCCTAATCTGCCATGGGCCCCTATATACCGCCTCCTCATGCTGCTGCCAAGTCCAGAGTCTCTCATGGGTCCCTGTACGGCCTCCCATTGCTGCTGTCTCCATCGCCACACTCTGCTGCCATGTGCCACTTTCAGGTCTCTTCACACTGCTGGTGTGTTTAATTTTTTGACATAGGGTGCAGGCAGATTACGGGCCTCACATAGCTGCTGCCAGGCCCCTAATCTGCCATGGGCCCCTATATACCGCCTCCTCATGCTGCTGCCAAGTCTAGAGTCTCTCATGGGTCCCTGTACGGCCTCCCATTGCTGCTGTCTCCATCGCCACACTCTGCTGCCATGTGCCACTTTCAGGTCTCTTCACACTGCTGGTGTGTTTAATTTTTTGACATAGGGTGCTGCAAGATAACGGGCCTCACATAGCTGCTGCCAGGCCCCTAATCTGCCATGGGCCCCTATATACCGCCTCCTCATGCTGCTGCCAAGTCCAGAGTCTCTCATGGGTCCCTGTACGGCCTCCCATTGCTGCTGTCTCCATCGCCACACTCTGCTGCCATGTGCCACTTTCAGGTCTCTTCACACTGCTGGTGTGTTTAATTTTTTGACATAGGGTGCAGGCAGATTACGGGCCTCACATAGCTGCTGCCAGGCCCCTAATCTGCCATGGGCCCCTATATACCGCCTCCTCATGCTGCTGCCAAGTCTAGAGTCTCTCATGGGTCCCTGTACGGCCTCCCATTGCTGCTGTCTCCATCGCCACACTCTGCTGCCATGTGCCACTTTCAGGTCTCTTCACACTGCTGGTGTGTTTAATTTTTTGACATAGGGTGCTGCAAGATAACGGGCCTCACATAGCTGCTGCCAGGCCCCTAATCTGCCATGGGCCCCTATATACCGCCTCCTCATGCTGCTGCCAAGTCCAGAGTCTCTCATGGGTCCCTGTACGGCCTCCCATTGCTGCTGTCTCCATCGCCACACTCTGCTGCCATGTGCCACTTTCAGGTCTCTTCACACTGCTGGTGTGTTAAATTTTTTGACATAGGGTGCAGGCAGATTACGGGCCTCACATAGCTGCTGCCAGGCCCCTAATCTGCCATGGGCCCCTATATACCGCCTCCTCATGCTGCTGCCAAGTCTAGAGTCTGTCATGGGTCCCTGTACGGCCTCCCATTGCTGCTGTCTCCATCGCCACACTCTGCCATGTGCCACTTTCAGGTCTCTTCACACTGCTGGTGTGTTTAATTTTTTGACATAGGGTGCAGGCAGATTACGGGCCTCACATAGCTGCTGCCAGGCCCCTAATCTGCCATGGGCCCCTATATACCGCCTCCTCATGCTGCTGCCAAGTCCAGAGTCTCTCATGGGTCCCTGTACGGCCTCCCATTGTTGCTGTCTCCATCGCCACACTCTGCTGCCATGTGCCACTTTCAGGTCTCTTCACACTGCTGGTGTGTTAAATTTTTTGACATAGGGTGCAGGCAGATTACGGGCCTCACATAGCTGCTGCCAGGCCCCTAATCTGCCATGGGCCCCTATATACCGCCTCCTCATGCTGCTGCCAAGTCCAGAGTCTCTCATGGGTCCCTGTACGGCCTCCCATTGCTGCTGTCTCCATCGCCACACTCTGCTGCCATGTGCCACTTTCAGGTCTCTTCACACTGCTGGTGTGTTAAATTTTTTGACATAGGGTGCAGGCAGATTACGGGCCTCACATAGCTGCTGCCAGGCCCCTAATCTGCCATGGGCCCCTATATACCGCCTCCTCATGCTGCTGCCAAGTCCAGAGTCTCTCATGGGTCCCTGTACGGCCTCCCATTGCTGCTGTCTCCATCGCCACACTCTGCTGCCATGTGCCACTTTCAGGTCTCTTCACACTGCTGGTGTGTTTAATTTTTTGACATAGGGTGCAGGCAGATTACGGGCCTCACATAGCTGCTGCCAGGCCCCTAATCTGCCATGGGCCCCTATATACCGCCTCCTCATGCTGCTGCCAAGTCTAGAGTCTCTCATGGGTCCCTGTACGGCCTCCCATTGCTGCTGTCTCCATCGCCACACTCTGCTGCCATGTGCCACTTTCAGGTCTCTTCACACTGCTGGTGTGTTTAATTTTTTGACATAGGGTGCTGCAAGATAACGGGCCTCACATAGCTGCTGCCAGGCCCCTAATCTGCCATGGGCCCCTATATACCGCCTCCTCATGCTGCTGCCAAGTCCAGAGTCTCTCATGGGTCCCTGTACGGCCTCCCATTGCTGCTGTCTCCATCGCCACACTCTGCCATGTGCCACTTTCAGGTCTCTTCACACTGCTGGTGTGTTTAATTTTTTGACATAGGGTGCAGGCAGATTACGGGCCTCACATAGCTGCTGCCAGGCCCCTAATCTGCCATGGGCCCCTATATACCGCCTCCTCATGCTGCTGCCAAGTCCAGAGTCTCTCATGGGTCCCTGTACGGCCTCCCATTGTTGCTGTCTCCATCGCCACACTCTGCTGCCATGTGCCACTTTCAGGTCTCTTCACACTGCTGGTGTGTTTAATTTTTTGACATAGGGTGCAGGCAGATTACGGGCCTCACATAGCTGCTGCCAGGCCCCTAATCTGCCATGGGCCCCTATATACCGCCTCCTCATGCTGCTGCCAAGTCCAGAGTCTCTCATGGGTCCCTGTACGGCCTCCCATTGCTGCTGTCTCCATCGCCACACTCTGCTGCCATGTGCCACTTTCAGGTCTCTTCACACTGCTGGTGTGTTAAATGTTTTGACATAGGGTGCAGGCAGATTACGGGCCTCACATAGCTGCTGCCAGGCCCCTAATCTGCCATGGGCCCCTATAAACCGCCTCCTCATGCTGCTGCCAAGTCTAGAGTCTCTCATGGGTCCCTGTACGGCCTCCCATTGCTGCTGTCTCCATCGCCACACTCTGCTGCCATGTGCCACTTTCAGGTCTCTTCACACTGCTGGTGTGTTTAATTTTTTGACATAGGGTGCTGCAAGATAACGGGCCTCACATAGCTGCTGCCAGGCCCCTAATCTGCCATGGGCCCCTATATACCGCCTCCTCATGCTGCTGCCAAGTCCAGAGTCTCTCATGGGTCCCTGTACGGCCTCCCATTGCTGCTGTCTCCATCGCCACACTCTGCTGCCATGTGCCACTTTCAGGTCTCTTCACACTGCTGGTGTGTTAAATTTTTTGACATAGGGTGCAGGCAGATTACGGGCCTCACATAGCTGCTGCCAGGCCCCTAATCTGCCATGGGCCCTTATAAACCGCCTCCTCATGCTGCTGCCAAGTCTAGAGTCTGTCATGGGTCCCTGTACGGCCTCCCATTGCTGCTGTCTCCATCGCCACACTCTGCCATGTGCCACTTTCAGGTCTCTTCACACTGCTGGTGTGTTTAATTTTTTGACATAGGGTGCAGGCAGATTACGGGCCTCACATAGCTGCTGCCAGGCCCCTAATCTGCCATGGGCCCCTATATACCGCCTCCTCATGCTGCTGCCAAGTCCAGAGTCTCTCATGGGTCCCTGTACGGCCTCCCATTGCTGCTGTCTCCATCGCCACACTCTGCTGCCATGTGCCACTTTCAGGTCTCTTCACACTGCTGGTGTGTTTAATTTTTTGACATAGGGTGCAGGCAGATTACGGGCCTCACATAGCTGCTGCCAGGCCCCTAATCTGCCATGGGCCCCTATATACCGCCTCCTCATGCTGCTGCCAAGTCTAGAGTCTCTCATGGGTCCCTGTACGGCCTCCCATTGCTGCTGTCTCCATCGCTACACTCTGCTGCCATGTGCCACTTTCAGGTCTCTTCACACTGCTGGTGTGTTTAATTTTTTGACATAGGGTGCAGGCAGATTACGGGCCTCACATAGCTGCTGCCAGGCCCCTAATCTGCCATGGGCCCCTATATACCGCCTCCTCATGCTGCTGCCAAGTCCAGAGTCTCTCATGGGTCCCTGTACGGCCTCCCATTGCTGCTGTCTCCATCGCCACACTCTGCTGCCATGTGCCACTTTCAGGTCTCTTCACACTGCTGGTGTGTTTAATTTTTTGACATAGGGTGCAGGCAGATTACGGGCCTCACATAGCTGCTGCCAGGCCCCTAATCTGCCATGGGCCCCTATATACCGCCTCCTCATGCTGCTGCCAAGTCCAGAGTCTCTCATGGGTCCCTGTACGGCCTCCCATTGCTGCTGTCTCCATCGCCACACTCTGCTGCCATGTGCCACTTTCAGGTCTCTTCACACTGCTGGTGTGTTAAATTTTTTGACATAGGGTGCTGGCAGATTACGGGCCTCCCATTGCTGCTGCCAGACATGTAATCTGCCATGGGCCCCCGTACCGACTCCTCATGCTGTGACGTTGCAACAAGGTGTAATTCAACCCTACATATGTTAGACCGCCTTTACGAACAGCTAAAGGCCATCACAGATTTCCTGATGTTAAAAGCGGATAAAGGTACTCCCTGTGTAACTTAGATGTCAGCCATTGTCAGCTCATGTGTGACACCTGCGCTTGCTCAGGCCCTTTGAGGAGGCCACGCTATTCGTGAGTCGGCAGGACTATGGGATGAATGAGGTCAAATCGGCCATGGGCCCCCGTACCGCCTGTTCACGCTGATGCTGGTCCCACAGTGTGACCTGGGTCCCTGTACGGCCTCCCATTGCTTCCACTCTGCCATGTACCTCTTTGAAATCTCCTCACACTCCTGCGGTTGTCCATTTTGTCATAGGTTGCTGGCAGATTAGCGGCCTTCTATAGGTGCCGCCAGGCCCCATATCGACCATGGGCCCCCGTACCTCCTGGTCACGCTGCTGCTGAGCCCACAGTGTGACCTGGGTCCCTGTACGGCCTCCCATTGCTTCCACTCTGCCATGTGCCACTTTGAAATCTCCTCACACTCCTGCGGTTGTCCATTTTGTCATAGGTTGCTGGCAGATTACAGGCCTTCCATAGGTGCCACCAAGCCCCATATCGGCCATGGGCCCCCGTACCGCCTGGTCACGCTGCTGCTGGGCCCACAGTGTGACCTGGGTCCCTGTACCGCCTCCCATTGCTCCCACTCTGCCATGTGCCACTTTCAGGTCTCCTCACGCTCCTGCTGGTTTCCATTTTGTCATAGGTTGCTGTATGGCCTCCCATTGCTGCTGCCTCCACCGCCACACTGTGGCTCCAAACACTGGTTTTGGCCCCGTGACTGGCCAAAGGAGTGAAGTGTGCAGTGATTCTAAGATCGACGGCACTCATCTGCATGTCATACTGACAGACAGTATTATTTCTCTTCCCCAGCAGACTCCAAGGGCATTTAAATTAAAGGTACAGTGTTCTGCACTAATATTAAGTCTCTCTGAAGCCTAGAAACACCCTTTTTTAAGTTAAATTCACAGCGAATTTATTCGACTCGAATCGAATATTGTCCACGAATTCGCCGAATCAGTCGAATCGAATTTTTCATTTCTTCGCTCATCTCTACTCATTACATAAGCTGCGGGCACCTGTGAGATAATTAGTGACACCGATATATGTTGTACTTCTTAGGGCACATATAACCAATCAAAAATCTTGATTTTTCAAATAGAGCTGTCTTTCTTCTGGCTATATAGGGCAATGCTTTGTGTGGTAATTTTCAGCTGCCTTTATAAGGGAAACATAATTGAGTACTGCCCGTGATACTTTTTTTTTGTACTAATATAAAGGGAAAAAATGATTGAGCAGAAGCAAATAAAAAAATTTAAAAAATATGTAAAACTTCAAAAACAATGTAATATGTATCATTATGTATGTGCAGAGGCAACACAACCATTATGTATTGCATTGCACCATAACAACATAATGCAGTTTACAAAGATATCAGTCATCGTTACCAAGAAATGTCAGGATTTGGCGCTCCAACTGAGACTTGCTAAAGATCGATGGGTATTCTCCTCTCTCTATTTCATCTAATAAAAGGTGTAATTTGGGGGACTTTGATTGCTTTGTGCACTTTGACAATAAGATGTGTAACCTCTATTGATTTGTTTGTTATAAAGAAGGTTGTACCAGGATCTATGTGGACTACAATAAAGACACAAAAGTGTTGTATTGTTGTGTGTCTGTGTGGTACCATTTGAAAGGGTTTTTTTCTTTATTTTCCTTCTACAGCAAACACCATCGACAGAACTCTTCATCTTGAAAACTAACTATGCAGCCATAATTAAATATTAATTAGTCAATAATTCAGAGTTTTGATGACAGATTTATGCAAGATACAGTTGCACCATAAATAATAAGCTGCTTCTTAGCGATAACAAACTAATGAAAGTGGAAAAAGTAAAGTAGCTAAAGGAAAGAATACAAACAAGGACTGAATTCTAGACATGCAGAACACTGAATTATATATTTTGCAATTTTTATCATGGCTTTTTATGAACACACATTTAAATATGCAACTTCTACTTCCTTCAAGATACAACAAATAATAGTTAAAAAATTATCTTTGCAGCTAGTTAATTAAACGGTACTTTAGAATTATTTGCTTTATTGTCAAATAATTTAGTTTATGGCAGTTTGCAAAGTCATTAAAGGGAATATATAAAAAAATATTTTTCCTTTAATTTTTTGGTCAGGATAAAAAAATTATAATTAAGCAAATGCTTTAAAATGCCTTGCGAGTTTTGCAACACATTGTAGACATAGAATGTAGACACACAGAACTGAATAATTCATTACAAGGATCCATCTTTTGTCCATTGCAGCAGTCCCGAAGCTTCAATCAGACAAAGCCAGCCAGAAGGAGACTGCTTAAAATAATCAATAATGCTCTGGAAATCCTATGTCATACATAACATGTTTCTTAAGAAAATAAATATAAAAAGGAGATATTGTATGCACAACAGATTAACTAGTTGCCACCCGCCCACAGAACATTTACTGCAGATAGATGGCACTGGCAGGCTGAATCATGTACATGTCATTCAGCTAAGGAGTGTGCAGCATACCACTCCCACAAATGCTGTGTCCATCACATCACATGGTCACAATGTCAATAAAGCTGTGATTCCTATAGTGATGTGGTTGGCCCACAGCTATGACATGGTACCTGGGCTAATTACAGCACCCTGTACCATGTGATAGCAGTTGACCAATCACATCAACAAATAGTAATCACAGCTGTTAGGAATGTAACCCATTCATGACAGTTCAAAACATTGCAGTTATATCACTGTAACAGCAATCAAAGTGTATAAAAAAAATCCCTGTTCACTCCCTCACCCCTTTATGCTGACACTAAACTACTCTGAAAGTATATTAAAATTAGTAAAAAAAACATGTTTAAAAAAAAGTTTAAAAATTGAAAATTAATTATTATTATTTTTTTAGCATACTGTCACCAGTCAGTATTGCTGATTATCACCACACCAATCATATGGTGACACTGTAGTGCACTGGAAAAAGATGTAAAAAAAATATGTGAAAAAAAACAACAAATTTTATCTAATTTCTTCATTTTCAAAGTAATTTTGACAATAAATTACAACTTAAAAAAAGTTGCCATGCATCTTACTAAATTCTTCAGACTGTCAACTTTCCAAATAGGTGTAATTTGGGGGGAATTTGTACTGTCCTGGCATTTTAATAGTCCCAAGAAATTAGATAATCAGTACATCAGAATTGATCAAGGTTCAAATATGTATACCATAGTTTGTAGACGTTTTAACTTTCACACAAACTAATTAATATACATGCATTAAGATTTTTTTTTTACAAAAGACATGTAGCAGAATACATTTTGGCCTAAATTTAGGAAGAATTTTGATTTTATTAGTTATGTTTTATAACAGAAAGTAGAAAATATTGGGGGTTTTTTTCATCTACATAGCAAACAAATAAAAGCAGCGGTGATTAAATCCGACCAAAAGAAAGCTCTGTCTGTGGGAAAAAATTATTTAAATGTCATTTGTGTACAGTATTTCATGACCTCAAAATTGTTAGTTAAAGTAGCACAGTGTTGAATAGCAATAAATGGCCTGGGCATGAAGGGGATAAAACCTTCCAGAAATAAAATATCCCCAAAACTGTGAGAGTTTCTTTTTAATACAAACATTTATTTTAACAAATAAGCTAAGTTTAAACATTACTCAAAAGAGGGCACTTTAGAAACATTCTAAAAATGGAATTTCTTAGTTAATAACATTGGGCACACTGACGTCTAAGCAAACAGCTAAATAAAAGTCCTTTATCTTGGTCATGCAAAGGTACAATAAATACATAGATTAGTCACTTGAGTTACTAGCATAATAGCAGCAATAATATCCACTGTATAATCAAATATTTATTTATGTGCATTTAACCACTTTACCATTTACCCCCCTTTAAACCAGACCATTTTTTGCTGTTGAGCACTGCGCTATTTCAACTGGTAATTGCGCGGTCAAGCAATGCTGTACACAAACAAAATGTATGTCCTTTTTTTCACACAAATAGAGATTCTTTTGGTGGTATTTTATCACCTCTGTGATTTTTACTTTGCGTGCTATACACGGGGGTGATCAAAGGGTTAATAGGAGCTATCAAAGGGTTAGATGTGCTAATCTAACGTGTGTGTGCAAAATGTAGTGCTTTTATTCAGTGCCGTGTTCTCTCTTCTCTCACTGGACAGATGGGGGGGGCAGCGGGGGGCGCAGGCACATTCACACCCCGAAATAGGAAGCAACGTAAGATTCCTTAGCGGCGCCACTGACCCTGATGGTCATGTGTACTCCATGCTACTCTATGTGTCTCTGGAGCTATGCGCATGTGCGCAAACCTGGCCCATGTTGCTGTTGAGATATTGGATCATTCACTGAACTTTTTAGACACACCTTGTTCATCTTTTTTGTTCCGATGATACGCATCCATGTGGCCTCTTAGTGGGTGGACCTTAACACTGAGAGGCCACATATATGTATACCAGAATGTAAACAGAGCTGTTATAGGCTGCTAACGGAACTTTAGGAGCTTTTTGATCATGTGAACGCTGTGACAGGCAATCCTGGCAGTCTTATGATCAGAAACCCCACCTCCTGGCATCAGAAACCTCTTAAAGGGCTGGGAGGCAGCAGTGTTAAGGGGTTAATACACCCCTACATTTAGCTTTCTTTAAATGCAAGCAGTGTATGTACCTGTGTTTGGTATGATATCAACCTCTTTCAGTCTGTGTACAGCAAAGCTCAGATTCAGGGAGAAAGAAGCAGTACAAAGAGCCATTAGGTGTGTTACAGTGCAAGGAGCATATTGATATAAGGAAAGAAAATTGACAGAAAGACAAACTAATTAGTGTGCTCCTTCTATTTTCCCTGTCCAGTCATAAGCTGAGAGGGGGGATGAGACCAGTAAGTGTTACAAATCTGCAGAAGAGACACATTAAGACTCCTGTCATGCTAGATAGGGCTGTGCCGTGGAGCAGAGCTGTGTATATTTTAGGCCTGGTTAGACAGAAATACTATAACTTTGTCAAATAAAACAGTGGCCATGTATGCACTGTATTTCATATGTGTATTTGTCTGTTTGCCTGGAGTTAAGCTTTGAGTAGAATTTATTTGTATCCTGGATCCAGGACTGTAGGGATTTAAAGATGTAAATCCATGCTTTGGTAATAAACACAAGAACTGGTTTTACTGTTAACTATTTACATTTTCTGAAGTTAAAGCAGAACTCTAGCCTAAAATGACAAGATAAAAATGAATAGACCAATAAAAGATAAATAGAAAAGGAGGTTTTAACCACTGCTCTCTCCCACTTTTCTGTACTGCTCTGACGCGTAATGTCCAGTATCATTCAACCGACTTTGTCTGAGCCCAAGTCATTGTGAACCAGCCCCATCCTGTGACTGGGCAGAGAAAGAAGAAGCAGCACAGTGCTGAACATATTTCCCTGTCATTCTGCTTTTGTTCCCTGAAAAATATGCATTTGATAAATACTTGTGCAACATTAAAAATTGCAGCTACCACCATTCAATTCTCCAGGGTGCTCTGGGGGCACTTGGTGGGGAAGGAGCCAGGAGTGCCATCAGGGAACCCAAGAAGAGGAGGATCAGGGCTGCTCTGTGCAAAACCATTGCACAGAGCAGCTATGTATAACATGTTTGCTATTTAAAAAAAAAAAGTGGGTTTACAATCACTGTAAGCGCAGTGATTTCACATTCATAAAATGTAAAAAATCCAATTAAATCATTTAAACCTAATAAAATAATTAAATTTTATAACCTATATGGCAAAGTGTTATTTGACCACATACATTAAAAATATGTCATTTGATCTATTAAGTTAATTAACCGTTAATCAAAGGAACAGAATTGGAATCAAATGACAATTAGCATGTAATGCACTAATTAATGTAACCCCAAGCTATCATTTTAATTAGTCCAAGTAGCTTCCAATGCCCCAACTTCATTAAACCTAGTTTAAATTTTGCCAGTCTATTCTCTCTACCTACACCTATACCAAGTGCCCCAAAAAAATATCTAAGGAGAAATGGAGATGTAGCAAGAAAATATTTAATTTTCTTTTTAATTAAAAAATAAAATACTTTGTACATGTTTCTTTCATTACTTAATTAATATCATCAGGACTAAAAAAATGTACTTTTTTTTGTGAAATACATATGAAATCATTCATTATGTATATTTTGAAGCTATCTATTCAGCCAGCAAGTGGAGCTTTAGACTGTTTTTTTACATGTTTTTATATCTTCTTAGCTCCTCTGCTGTAAAAGACTATTGTTTATAAAGTTCAACATCCTAAACTGCACTTTATACACAAAAGAGAATAAATCAAAGCAGTAAATCATTCCTTTTTGGATGACTCTGTCGATAGTTTCAATTCAATTAAGAATGAGTTCATACAAAGAATAGAGAGAATAAAAACATTTAGGGAGCTCATTGGCTCGGGTTAGGCTGCTCACAACAGACAGGGCTACTGTCCAGTTTACACTCAACAGGTTACCAGAAAAAAACATACACCAATGGAAGGAGCACCAGACCAAAGGATAAAAGAGTCTAGTATTCATTCATTGGTTTAAACTAAAAATTCTTGTTTGCTCAAACAGACACTGCTAGTCAGTATCTCTCCTGCTCTAGCAATTAGCTTCATTATTTAGATTCTCACAGGAAAAACTCTATTCTGAGTCCATTCAAAGTTCTAATTTTAAATGAAGTACTGATGAAGGGAAGGTTTTTTTATGACTCCCAAAACAATTTGGCATAGTTTCAATTAGACAGGGTGGGGTTTATTTACTAAAGCTGGAGAGCCCAAAATCAGACTCCCTTCTGCATAGAAACCAATCAGCTTCTAACCTCAGCTTGTTCAATGAAGCTTTGGCAATGAAACCTGGAAGCTGATTGGTTTCTATGCAGAAGGGAGTCTGATTTTGGACTCTCCAGCTTTAGTAAATAAACCCCGGTGAGTCTGAAGGCAAGATAAACACGTGACTAGGAAACCTAACTGGTTTCTGTGGGTCTCAAAAACAGATGTAAGCCTAATCAATCACTAATTAGAAAAATTGTTTTCAATTTTTCACAATGTAGAGTCTGCAGCTTTCATAGAAATAATATCTTGTTATCTTACCAAGAAGGTTCATGTTCAGGCACTTTCTGTTATAGAGTGCCAATGCTTACCCTGTTGCGTGCACCTGTGTCCATGCTGATACAGATTGCATACGGCATGGTCCGCCATTGTGACTCTCAGGAAGGTGGTACAGAACAATGGCATGAAGCTAATTCTAGAGTGAGTGAATGTAGATGTAATGGGGAGATTTACTAAAACAGGTGCACTTAGAATCTGGAGCAGCTGTGCACGGTAACCAATCAGCTCCTAACTTCAGCTTGTGCAATTAGGCTTTGAGAATAAAACCTAGAATTTGATTGGCTACATTGCACCAGATTTTGAGTGCACCAATCTTGGTAAATCTCCCCCTATGTAGCCGAAATATGTTATTTAAGTCCAGTAGCACTTAAAGGAGCAAAATGATAAAAACATGATTGAAAAAATGGCAATTGTTTACGACACACAGGGCACAGAACAAACCAAATGTCATGCAACTAAGGTTTACATCTACTTTAAATCCAGATTTGGATATGACAGTATACAAGCATTTATTGAATGACTTTTTGACAAAAAGGCATCATTGAAGGGTACTAATTAACTATTGCAAGGGAGTTAGATTTTCAACTCAACATTCTGTGATTACAGTATCTTACACAGGTATGAGTGAGATAGCATTTCAGACACATGGCACAAAAAACCCTATAATCTTATATTTGTTAAACATTATTTTTGTCTTACAAAATAAGTTTCTTAGTTTTTATTTAGGAATGAATGTTAAAACTGTGAAATTGTGGTCAGCTGTGTGTATTTTCAAAAACTGTGTATGTACTGATTTATTTATTCTTTTTAAAGATACCAGCATGTGTATGTGTGTACACATAAAGTTCCTTATCAATTTGAAGACTCCATAAGGATTTGGATAAACTATGTTTATCAAACATGTACCATCATAAAATATCATTGTGTTTAGTATTAGCTGTAGCAGCAGAGGAGCATACTGTCATTTACATTTTGCTTGCCAATAAATGTAACAAATTCAGTGTAAAAAAAGCAATACATTTCTGAAAGGCAAAAAAGGTTGATCTAATCATCTCCACAAAGAAGCAAATCCCTTGACCGACGACTTTTGTTTTGTGATACCTCAAAAATTCATTTTTAAAGTACTTATATATTCTTGAGAATGCAAATTTTCAGTAAAAGAGCATATCCATCAATCTCACTTTAAGCACCAGTTGTTATATTTATGGGTCATTGCATGGCAAAAGCAATTTGGAACATAACAAAAGAGTCTTGATAAGCTGGTTGGAATTGTTATTTGCAGGGGGGACAAGATTATAACAACAAACACATTTTACGTATTTTCCCATAGGACTTTTAGGCAGCAAAAAATAGATCAAATGCATAATATCAAAAATAGCAATATCTTTATTTGTACAAAGATTTAAACCAAAAAAGCCTCTAAAACATGGGCTCTGGTGTATTTTGTCCCCACATAATGCTGAAGGTTAGCCCTGCTGCTGGCGGGCAAAAGCCTAATATACAAAGTGAATTTCTTATGTCTTCCTGCCTAGGGACTCCAATGCATTTCAATTCAAGAGATTACATTCTTCATTAGGGGGATCAGGGATATCTTAAAATGTGGGGATGATGAATATAAACCAGAGCAGTTAAAATGAAGAGGATTTTCTCTTCGACCATACCAACCACAGACTGCTGGGTGTTGCTGGAGGCAACACGGGTACCACTCCAGGAAATGAAGGGGACAACATACCTGCATCATAGAACTGTAGTGGAGCATAGTATGTTTTTGGATGTAATTGCATGAACAAAGTCCTTAAAGAGACATTATATGAGTAATATCATTAAACTATGGTCTCAGGATGGCACAATACCTTTAAGGTTTGAAGATTATAAAAATCCTAGTACAGTCTTCTGTCTGAAGATGATGTGAGGTGTGTACATCTTAACAATCATAGATAGACCCACTGGAATAAATCGTATGCCTCCCCCTAGTATGATGCTTATCACCAGTCAGCCAAAGTGTAAAGTGTACACAGTATTGGGGTCTCTTGGCAGGAAGATTTATAAGAAATTCACTTTGTATATTAAACTTTTTCTGCCAGTAATAGGGCCATCTTTCTGCATTATATGGGGACAAAATACACCAGAGCTCATGTTTTAAGTTCTATTTTGGTTTTAATCTTTGTATAAATAAAGATGTTGCTATTTTTTATATTATGCATTTGATCTATTTTTTTTCTGCCTAAAAGTTCTAGGGGGAATATAAACAATTTTCTGTGGCCAGCAAGGATGAGCAGCACTTTATATGGTCTTTCACTGAAAGTTTAGCCACACAGATCTGGCCATCCCTGCTGCTGAATCTTGACAGTCCAGTACTAATGTTCAGGGAAAGACATTTAGGCTATTTCATAGGTTATAATTCAGGTGCTTAGAGTATATCTGTGACTGAAACAGGTTTTCTATTAGCAATTATTACTCAGCTTATGCTTAATGTTTCTGCTGCAAGAAAGCTTTGACCTTGCCTTTTTCAAACTTGAATGTGCTTCTGTGTCAATAGTTAGGCAAGGCTGCTATCATCATGTAATGTTTTTTCATATTCTTCTCAGTTGTTTTTCTCAGTGAAACAGTCTCTCATGTCTTTTCTCTCAAAGACCAAAAATATTATACCAAAACAATGCCATAAAGTCTAGCTCCAGAGACGTTATGTTGAACAAAGATGTATGCAAGGTTAATTATGAGAGTACTGTTTCTAGTGACGTAACCCACATTTTATTAAACAGTTGTGGCTTGTTTTTGAACTCATAGGTAAGTTTTAGACAGGGGCAGGTTAGAGTTAACAAGTGTTTTCCAGGCAGTAATAGATGAGGGAAAGGGACCTTTCATGTTAAAAGGATTCATTTGTTGGCTTAAAAATACAGTGTGCCACAGCATCCTAAGCCAACCATACATGATTCTTTTTTTTTCAACCAGTGTGCTGAATCCTGCCCCGTGAGCTATTGTATTATCGCACCTGGGAAACTTCCCTGCCATCAAAATACAATGATCAGTGTTGCAGAATATAGCCGGTGGCACTGATAGTTCAGCAAAAACTCGACAGCCTGGTTGTACACTAGTCGATTGATAGATTGACTTCTGTACAACCAGCCTTCCAATAAATAAATCAAAATTCATCTGGTCCAGCAGGGAATTTCTATGTATGGCTGGTGTTAGTGTGTTTACAAGGTGATAGGTCCCCAGTGATACCCTAGTGAAGTAAAGAATACTTTGCTTCATAATCAGAATCATCACTTTGTCTTGAATGTAGTGACAGGTCCAAAAACAGTAAAATAATCAGTAAAAGAATCAGCAGCTATAACTCCTAACTGATCTGGGTGACAGCCTACTTGTACATGTTATTGACGTGCATTTTTTATAATGTATTAAATAAAAAATATTTGAACAAAGAAAGGTCTCTGGATGTTCATTCTAGTGGATTTCCCACATATGAACCCAGCTTGGTCTCCACCCACCTAATGAGGCACTACCCTATTAACATTATATGGGGTAATCATAGCAGCTTCAGTCTCAGTACAGGCATTGGAAAAAGTCAGCCATGGATAGGCACTAACTTTGCAGCCAGATAATAATAGTAAAAATTGAGGAGGACCAAGCTTGCCAATTGGGAAGGTAGGTAAAACATTTTCAAAGCAATTCTACAGAGATAGGATTGCAGGGGAACTGTACTGACACTCCAAAGTACTTGAAGGAACACTTGTAGGAGTACTTGGAGCCAAGAAGTCAGGTACATCAATTAGATGAAATCCCTGTCTAGCAGGAAAAGGCTGGATTTTTCCCAATTTACATTAAAATCCAAAAATCTTCCAAATTCCTCCACTATCTCCAGCATGTTGTGGAAGGATTGAAGGGGGTCAGATAGGGTATAATCTGTATATAATGAAATATGCTCTTCCAAAGTAACATTGTCAAACCTTCAATATCAGATGAGGAGTGCATCAAAGTTGCTAGTGGCTCAGTGGGCAGTCCTGTCTTTTCCCATGGTGGATGGAAAGAGGGGTTGAGACAGAGTTATTAACTCAAACTTGTGCAACCAGGTCTGTATATATGAGCTTTATCCAGCCAATTCTCAGTACTAAAGCCATATAGGTGCACTATTAGGCATAGGTAGATCCACTCTACACTGTCAAAGACTTTACACATGTGCAGAGACACTACTACATATTTTTTATAATGTGCATAGGGATGTTGTAAATTATTGAAAAGTCTCTCGATCTTGTGGATATCCTTTCTTCACCTTCAACCCCCCCCTTTTTTTCCCTCTTTCTTCTTTCTCAGTTTCTTGCCCTGGATCTATTCGGCGCACACCTGCCCCATGTAAACCCTGAGCTATGGCTGGGGAGGGGCACGTGGCATTCACTTGGTATCTTATATCTACAACTTTGTTTACTTGTTTGACTTTTAATTGTGGAAATATATTCCCACACAAACCCTTCACTGTATTTTATGTTGTTGTAATGCCAATCAAATGTTATGCTCTAACTCCTAACTGACCTGGGTCACAGCCAGGGGTGGACTGACCATTTGGAAACTCGGGCACTGCCTGAGGGCCCGTGGTCAGTAGGGGGCCCCATGAGATGCCCCTGGTACCTTTTTCATAGGCTTTTTTGAGTTTGGGCAAGGACACAGGGGCCCCATGATCCCCTATTTCCCGGGGGGGCCCCATTAGTTGTCAGTCCGCCCCTGGTCACAGCCTACTTCTCCCTGAGTGGAGCCCTAATTGGCCTTGTTTACTGTACACTATATATGTTAATGAGGTGAATTTGGTATAATATATTCAATAAAACATATTTGATGAAGGAAAGGTCTCTGTATGTTCATTCTAGTGGATTGCCTACATATGAACCCAACTAAGTCTCTACCCACCTAATGGGACACTACACTATTAACCCTATTTGCAGGACTTTAACTAATATTTTTATATTATTACAGCTACATTATCAATGAAATTAATAATACAATTTGCATTTAGTAGCATACTTTAGTAGAGTATCCAGAGTACTGGGTTTCAAAATAAGAACACTGAGTGCTTCCTCTCACTTAGGGGGAAGAATCTTCACCTTCAGTGCAGTGGTAAAAGCATTTAACAGGCAGGGAATAAGCATTTCTTTAAATTTGCCATACTTTGTTTAAATTTTGAGTGGTCTAGTGGTTGGGTAATGTTGCTCACTTTGTGAGTGGACAGTGGTTCACATGACTTAGCATGATCTATTCTATTCGACTTATGGTGCATGAGTCTTGAAGAACAAGATTGGTGGTTATGCAATGTTTATGGGTATTGTTTAAGACTTAGTAAAAATTAGATTTAAACCCCAATAAATGGCCACAGCCAAAATCTTCCACATTCATGTGCTTGGTATATGATTACATATTTTTTAGTTTTTGTATGGTACATTTTGGGGTGGGGTGATAGTGGGCATTTTCAATCCCATGAAATAGCACAGGATCTGCATATTTGTCCTGATTCTTTAGTGTCAAAAGAGGTACAATCAACCAGTACATTGAGTGACAGGGGCTTAGCAAAATGAGTTGTGGGTTACTTTTCAACACTAACTCAGACAGTACATTATAGAGGCATTGGACTGTTTACTCTTAACATCAGACTGAAAAACAAAACATGATATTCCTGCCATAGCAATGCCTACTTTATAGTTACCAGCATCTGGGAAAGGTCACTGTAATTATCAAGAAAATGTATCATCCATTTCTTGATATTCCAATGAATCTCTAAAACACTGTTTTTATAGTAGCTGTATTTTATTTGAGCAATGTTCAGCATAATAATGTCTGCAATAAAACAAAAGTATCCTAATGTACATTCTCAGGACACCTTATCGTTGGGATTAATGAACTCCTGTGCACACGTTAGGAAGTTAAGTCAGCCCAATCCAGTCAATCAAGATGGTCTGTACCCATACGAAGTTAGAGAGATGTACGCTGGAGGGTAGGTGAGCACTGCAGGGTTTAGTCCCACTAAACATTTTCATCCCATTTTGATATTTTGTAGTTGTAAGAGAGATAAACCACTTACAAAAATTTGAGAATCCTAAGGAATTCTGTTGATGTGATATAAGTGTGTTTTACTTCCAGAGTTTGCATATCTGTGGTGCCCATTATGAAGGATTCTCATTCTCTGTGCTATCAATCTAAAGAAAAACGAAAACGGGAGCACTTCTAAGAGAAGCCATATCATCAGATGATACAAATAGTAGATTTATTCTCCTCACCTGATGTGCAAAAATAGTGCACCCACAGTATTAGGAGATGTTACTTTGCAGCCAGTCTTCCTTTGTATATACTCTTCCTCCTCTGCCTCCAGACTGCCTGTCAAAGGCAGTGTGTGCTCTGCTTTGGTCTGTGTCTCCAGCTCTGAATTAGACTGTCAGACTTGCACAATTGCTAGCTCCTGGGCCCATTCTCTGTGTTGGAAATTGTATTTATGTTATTCTATTGAGAATTCAATGCAATGCCCAAATATTCTAAAGGTACTGTAGCTGAACACCCTATAACTCCCAAAAGGCCAAGAACAGAGGTGGGGATTATAACTAAACATTTGCGAAATGAAAAAAATTGTTTCATTTCAATTTGTTAATTAACTAATTTTATCTAGTTAAATTTATTTAATTCACTAAATTTGTTTTCCAAATTGGTTTAGTTTCATTTTGTTTATTAATTTTCAAATTTGATTCGAATTTTCTGAATTGGGTCGAATTGAATTGAATCAGTTCAACTGAATTTAATTCGGTTGGTCTGATTTCAGAAAATTTGGCATTCAAATAAAATTTTTTTTCAATGCAAATGCAATTGCCCAATTTTTCCCATCTAAGAATTGAAATATGTTTACATTTCATATGCATTTTGAAATTCAAATCAAATTAGAATTTTGATTTGAATTTTGTTATTTCAGACAAATATAATTTTGTTATTTCAGAGAATTTATTTACATTCATTACTATTGTGATTCAGAATTCAGATACATCTGAATTTCCAAACATTGAAACATAAAGTCCAATCTTTAACAAACTCGTGCAAACTCCACCTCCGCAACATCGCCAAAATACGCACGTTCCTAACCCCGGAAACCACTAAACAGCTCATCCACTCCCTCATCATATGACGACTCAACTACTGCAACTGCCTCCTCACTGGCCTGCCTTGCCGCTGGCTATCCCCGCTTCAGTCGATCCTGAATATGGCTGCCAGACTCATTCACCTTTCTAACCGCTCCATCTCCGCCACCCCCCTCTGCCAATCCCTCCACTGGCTTCTGATTGCGCAACAGATCAAATTCAAAATCCTTACACTGACGTACAAAGCTGTCCACCATACTGCCCCGTACTACATCACTGACCTAATATCCAAGTACCGCCCAGCACGCACACTCCGCTCCTCACAAGACCTCCTTCTCTCTAGTTCCCTGGTCTCCTCCTCCCATGCCCACCTCCAGGACTTCTCCAGGGTGTCACCCATCCTCTGGAACTCCCTGCCCCAACCCATCAGATTATCACCTACTCTCCTCTCCTTTAGGCGCACCCTGAAAACCCACCTCTTCAGTGAAGCCTACCCTACCCCCTGCTAACCTGCCGATCTCCTCCACTCTTCCTACCACTCCACCCCCCACAGCTATCTCCTCCTGTACCACTATCCTTCCTAGATTGTAAGCTCGAAAGAGCAGGGCCCTCAATCCCCTCATGTTTTGCATTGTATTGGTATTGTTCTGTCACATCTTCTGTCCCCCTTTGTAATGTACAGCGCTGAGCGAACCATTGGTGCTTTATAAATACTGTATAATAATAATAATAATAATTTGTCCGAATTTTGTTTTGGAACTAAACAAATCGCGCATGCCTAATTATGACAAGGAAATCTTGATTTTTGTGTGTTTCAAACATAGAGGACGTTAGACAATGACTGAGCTCACCAGGCTCCCCTATAACTAAAATATCACTTTTAGGTTTACTATCAATCAATTTATTATGCGTGGGTTATTTTTAGCAAAATTAAGTACTGACCTGCCAACGTAAACTTCCTCAACCGCAACATGTGTCCAGATTTCTTATTTAAAGTGAAACTTTACTATGGTTAAAAAAACATATTCTATTCAAGTTTTTCAATTGCTCTCAGCTTGCTCCAAATTCCTTTTTTTTTATGCTGTTGTGATCCATCTGCCTGTTATGTTTGTTGTTTTCTCTGTCATCTCACTATGAGTAAGACTGTAGTTACCCTCTCTTTTCTCACTCTTGAAATGGACAACAGACTATGGACTATGGGATGCGTAGTGTGCATAAAGTAGTGCACATGAACAAATGTGCCCCGCTTGTTTCAAACAAATGGAAGTGATGTAGAAAAATACATTAAAAAACATTTAATGAAAAATAAATCACAGGGCCGTTAAACCCCAGTTCACACCGGTACGACTTGTCATGCGATTGACAGTTCCAAATAGCATGAAAAGTTGCACTCTGTTGCCGGCAATGGAACTGTTCAAATCAGTGTGAATCCGGCTCCGTCAGATCTGATTTGCATTGACATCTGTGCATGAAGTTGCACAGATATCAGATGCGCCACATATGAAATCGCACCAGGTCCACGCCTTTGAAATCGTGCCGCTTCATGTGAAGTAGCACGATTTCAATGTCGCATTTGGTGTTAACCAGGGTTAAGTAATGGATGTACATAGAACATCTTTGAAAAATAAGTATTTTATTTAGTTTCACTTTCAGAAGTATTTTATTACTGTCAACTACTCATCATCATGAAATTATCCTGTTTCTTGGACTATAACTGACCACTGCTATCTCTTAGATTACCTGTATACATCAACATTCTCAACTGGTGTTCGCCACCTTTGATATTAACTGCTGTCAGCCACTACCAGTGAACCAAGTTGTGACCTGAGTTGTCTCAGATTGAAGTCAATCACTCACATGATTCTCAATAACCCGATGGGATGAAGAATCCCATAATCAGAGACCAGCAATTAACTCATTGTGGTTGATTTACTAAAGGGGAAGAGGCTATTGACTTTGCAAAACAAATTTTAGTAAAAGAAAATTGAAATTTGTGTTCACCAGTCAAAGCCCAACATTTTGGATTTTGGAAAAATGGAAAGAGGACACAGACAACAATAGGGACCTGACAAGGTTCAATCCTTCACCACGCCACCAGAAAAAAGAAAACATTTTGGCCTTAGACACACTTTAATAAAAAACATTTTTAACACAACTAATGTTCACCCCCTAAGCCAAATTATTTTGTTATTGTTTAGAATTTTATTTCTGGTTTTAGCATTGATATAGCTGTTCTGCATTGTATACAAGTAGTGCATTTAAATGTCTCTATTTTACCAACTCACATTATAGCAGATGAAAAGCCATTAAAAGTAGATAGCTTGAAACTGTATGAATCACGGCAATATTGCAAACCACATACTGTGCTAATATAAGATGTATAGTAGAGTATAATGCGGTATGGAAAAAAAAACACAAAACAGCATGATATACGCATAAGGTTGTAGGAAATTTCTCAAAAATGTGACTTTATGAAATAAATATTACAAATTCAGTACAGTGGGTTTTTTTTTTATCTTCTCTTAATGCTCTTTTCTACAGCTGCTACTTTTTACACTTCATTATTCCAGCACCAACTGTATACAAGTCCTTATTTTCACTTTTGGTTTTTGGTTTTATAAGTCAATATCATGAAAAATGATATTTCACCATCAGTGATGCCTATACTGTATATTTTAAGCACAAACAGAACCAATACATTTTACAACATTTTATAGGAAAACTTATAAGATTTTCACTATTATTTATCAATTTGTAAGTAATGAATGTGGTTTAGAAAATACTGCAGCAGTGCTGAAAACAGAAAGTTCACTCAGTTTGCTTTAGTCTGAATTCTTTGTAATCTGCTGAAGGTAGAATCCAAACAGCACCTCACATGGGGAATATCCTTACTGCAATCTATGCTATGTAGCTTTGTCTTTTTTTCTGTTTCCTATACCACCAGTCACATTTAGATTTTCCAGGCGTGTTTCAGTCTCATTAGTGGATATGTGAACTTCTATACACTGAAAGAATTAAATTCATTTAATATATTTGAAGTCTCACATGTTATCATATTAAGGCTTGTGACATATTTGTGTTTGGAAATGCCTATATATATATATATATATATATATATATATATATATATACAGTGGGGATCGAAAGTTTGGGTACCCCAGCTAAAAATTTGTATTAATGTGCATAAAGAAGCCAAGGAAAGATGGAAAAATCTCCAAAAGGCATCAAATTACAGATTAGACATTCTTATAATATGTCAACAAAAGTTAGATTTTATTTCCATCATTTACACTTTCAAAATAACAGAAAACAAAAAAATGGTGTCTGCAAAAGTTTGGGCACCCTGCAGAGTTAATATCTTGTTCTGCCCCCTTTGGCAAGTATCACAGCTTGTAAACGCTTTTTGTAGCCAGCCAAGAGTCTTTCAATTCTTGTTTGAGGTATCTTTGCCCATTCTTCCTTACAAAAGTCTTCCAGTTCTTTGAGATTTCTGGGCTGTCTGTCACGCACTGCTCTTTTAAGGTCTATCCATAGATTTTCAATTATGTTGAGGTCAGGAGATTGTGAAGGCCATGGCAAAACCTTCAGTTTACGCCTCTTGATGTAATCCCCCGTGGATTTCGAGGTGTGTTTAGGATAATTATCCATTTGTAGAAGCCATCCTCTCTTTAACTTCAGCTTTTTCACAGATGGCATCAAGTTACCATCCAAAATTTGCTGAAATTTTATTGAATCCATTTTTCCTTCTACTCGTGAGATGTTCCCTGTGCCACTGGCTGCAGCACAACCCCAAAATATGATTGATTCAACCCCATGCTTAACAGTTGGACAGAGGTTCTTTTCATTAAATTCTGTGCCCCTTCTTCTCCAAACGTACCTTTGCTCATTCTGGCTAAAAAGTTCAATTTTAACCTCATCGGTCCACAGAACTTTTTTCCAAAATGCATCAGACTTGTCTATATGTTCATTTGCAAAGTTCAAACGATGATTTTTGTGGTGAGGACGTAGAAGAGGTTTTCTTCTGATGACTCTTCCATGAAGACCATATTTGTACAAGTATCTCTTTATAGTGGAATAGTGTACCACAACTCCAGTGTCTGCCAGATCTTTCTGGAGGGATCGTGCAGTCAAACGTGGGTTTTGAATTGTTTTTCTCACAATCCTGCGAGCTGTTCTGTCTGATATTTTTCTTGGTCTTCCAGATCTTGCTTTAACTTCCACTGTTCCTGATGACTGCCATTTCTTAATTACATTATGAACAGAGGATATTGACATCTGAAAACCTTTGCTATCTTCTTATAGCCTTCTCCATCTTTGTGAGCGTCAACTATTTTCAGTTTCAGTTTTCTAGACAACTGCTTAGAAGAACCCATGGTGCTGATTGTTGGGGCAAGGTCAGATGAGTCTGGGCATTTAAAACCTTTGAGATTGACATCACCTGGTCTTCCCAGACGATGATTAAGAACAATCCATGACACTGGCAGGTCTCAGCTTTGCAAAGGGGGCAGTGCATGCTATAAATTCTGCAGGGTGCCCAAACTTTTGCAGACGCCATTTTTTTGTTTTCTGTTATTTTGAAAGTGTAAATGATGGAAATAAAATCTAACTTTTGTTGACATATTATAAGAATGTCTAATCTGTAATTTGATGCCTTTTGGAGATTTTTCCATCTTTCCTTGGCTTCTTTATGCACAGTAATACAAATTTTTAGCTGGGGTACCCAAACTTTCGATCCCCACTGTATATATATATACATATATATTACGCTATATACTATATATATGTGTATATATATATATATATATATATATATATATATAGATATATATATATAGATATATATATGCTATATTGCCAAAATTATTGGGACACCCTTCCAACACATTGGATTCAGGTGTTCCAACAATCACCTCTGTAGCCACAGGTGTCTAGAATCAAGCACCTAGGCATGCAGACTGCTTTTACAAACATTTGTGAAAGAATGGGTCACTCTCAGGAGATCAGTGGATTCAAGCATGGGTACCTACTCTTGTAGGTTGCCACCTGTGCAATAAATCCATCTGTGAAATTTCCTTGCTACTAAATAATCCCTGTCAACTGTTAGTGGTATTATAACAAAGTGGCAGCAACTGTACCAAGTGTAAAGTTTGGTGGAGGGGGGATTATGGTGTGTGGTTGTCTTTCAGGGGTTGGGCCTGGCCTCTTAGTTCCAGTGAAGGGAACTCCTAAGGCATCAGCAAACCAAGATGTTTTGAAAAATTTTATGCTCCCAACTTTGTGGGAACAATTTGGGGATGGTCCCTTCCTGTTCCAACATGATTGCGTGCCAGTGCACAAAGCAAGGCCCATAAAGACACAGATGAGCTCCTCCTAGACGCGTTTCATATCAACATATGTCTTCAATAGGGGTGTTGCCATGGTAGCCGTGATGTCACGTCGCCGGATCAAGGAGGTCTGGTGGCCATGTTGCCAAACCAGCTGGTCAGTGTATTCAGCAGCTTGCATGCTGCTATTATTTAAAGATACCCTGTGTATGTTTTTATGCTCTAATTTTAATATTTACCAATTAAATACTGTTGCATACTACACTATGGACATCCATATTTCTTGCTCTGCACCAAGCAATTAAACCCCACCCCAGGACCCCAGGTGATCTATCTGGACCAGAGGAGGGAAGCCTATGACCAGACCCTATTGCAGACAACCTGTTAAAGGGGCCCTCTGACTGACATTTTTAACACCCATATCTACAGAGGAAGGGATCTTGTACCAGGCTGTACCCTAAAGGAGACCTGCGGTTGATTCATTTGATCAATGCGCATTAAGATTGCGCTTCCGGTGAGTGTGCAATCTTACCATTTGTTGCTTACCAATAATCTCCGGATTATTGGTAGCTCACACTGGGATATAAAAGTTGTCACATCTGATATTTCATCTGGAACTATTACCGTCACCCGGCATATTAGCTCTGGAATTTTAGTCACCTTGTCACCTTACTTTGTATATATATTTGCTTTTTGATTGGACGATTATTTGACATACTTCTAAGTAATTCACACACGTATCACCTATTATTAAGTTGTTACCGGACTTTTATTATCTTATAGAGGTATTCCATATTATGACGTTTTAATATTTTCTCAGTATATTCATTGTCTAGCGCTGCACTGTTTTATTCCTATTACTTATTGAAAAGGTTTGTGGTTCCTTTTTGGTGCAATTAGCTGCTATTGTAAGCACTCTATAAGTTCCTACCTTTTCTATTTATTCCCACAGAAAGATTTTTCTCTTGTGCAATTTCAGGACAGGTTATGCATTTATTATCCAGGCTCAAGCATTCACAGGAATGACTGCTGTAAGCTGGGAACCACCATGGCTGGGATCGCCACTGACTGCAATCTTTGAAACGTTTACACCATGCAAATGTCCCACTGCAGCTGAGTGTCTCATCACCGTACTGTGATTGAAGTCTTCTGTAGATATCCGTGAGTTCTATGCTATTGTTCTCAAGAAACTTCATCACTACACACTGTTCCATGCACACACTAACACTATTGTCTGCCATGTTGATTACTGGTCTCTGGACTGGCCTGCGACATGTGCTCCACCAATCAGTAATAGGATATATTTGCCACTTATTATTGCATGTAGTACCAATATGCTAGCATCCCTTTTCCTGTTTATACCTGTAAAATTTAATCACTTCAAGTCAGGACACTTTCACCCCCTTCCACTCCAGGCCAATTTTCAGGTTTCAAACATTTTGAAAAAAAGTGTTTTTCTTATAGAATTTTGCAAATAAATAATCTTTCTTCACGACTATGTATTTTTTATTTAAAAAAGATGAGGTAGTATTGAATAGAGGTCTGCAGCAAATGTTGATGTGCATATGTAATGGATGAGAGATTTGTGTATGCACTCAAAGCTATGCCAATCGGCCAGAAAATTAACAGCATTAAACTATTTTATATTTTAATACATGACTTCAGGTAAGTAAAGCCCTTGCTGAAATGGCTGTGAAGCACCTGGAGGTTTAAGTGATGAATGTTGGCAAGCTGGCATTTTATAAAAACCTAAAGCTAGAACAAAATGTCCATATGCCTGATTCCAGCCTCATTGTATAGCAATTTTGAGAAGTTGGCTAGCTGGCACATCATGACAGGAGTTAGATTCTGCTGAAAAATGTTTCCTTAAATAACAGAGATTTTAGACAAGAAATGCTTTGTTAGGAAAGAGTTGTCTTCTACCAACTTTTGGCAGCTACTTCACGATCCACTTATGGATCAAGGAACCTTTATTTAGCAGTCTACTGCGAGCTCTTGAGATAGTGCCTTACGGCACTTGTTTTTTTTATCTGTGAGTTTATTTTTTAGTTCAGTGAAACTGTATTTAATTCAATTAATGAAAAATCCTGTTTTTTAGTTCCTCTGAACATGACTGAGTGTTCAAATTGGCTGTAAATCACTTGGTTAAATTAAAAATGTAATCCTTGAGTAAATCATACCTAGTATACATATGCAGAGTTCATTCTTTGTACATGTCCATAATCAAGCATTAGAGGGTCAATCCATCCCAAATATATATTTTAGTTATTAATGGAGCCCAGTGGGTGAAGTCATCTGTTGGTTTCTTATATGATATTTTCCCTACAGTGTATACTTCAGATGTTATGTTACCCCACCATAATTCCCAACTCCTTTCGAGGTTTTGCATTCTTCTTCATATAAATACAGTGCATAAAAAATCTAACAGGTTGAGTAAAATTCCCTTTCAATGGCTACAGCAGGTGTGCAGATCCAGAACTCAAGCATAGAGTTTTCATCTATAGAGTCTTTGAGAAACATACATGTTGGCTACTTCAGTGTTCGAGTATAACGAAAAAACTGAAATAAGAGTTTATTTTGAAATGACCTTTAAGATGCTCAAACATTAAACTTACCCAACACTGCGTCATTTAAAGGTTACAGTAAAGAATCCAAAAACCCAGTATAAGCTGCTTAAAATTTGTATTGCCCCTTAACCATGGCTACAATTATACCACAACAATTCCTTCTTAGGGATAAGCAGAATCATTTCAGTAAGTTTGAATTCACTGCAAAATTTACAATTTTGTGTTCCCTGAAAATCCATCATAATTGATCTTGCATAAAAGAAAATTCCTTTTTCAAAATAGAAACGTAGCATGGTGATTACATGTGTTTGAAAAAATGTGTCTATAAACAAAGGTTTAATGTAATGGTTAGGGTTATCATTAAGGTCTGTGATAGGATTAGAGATTTCTTTATGGTTAGTGATAGTATTAAAGTGGAAGGCAAGTCAAAACCTAGCAAAGCTTAAATCTACTCCCTCCTGCATTCTAAACCTAATCTATACATGTTAGAAGCTTTCCTTAACCTAATATCTAATATCTTCTTATTAACAGTACTAACATAAGCATGAATGAGTTGGATCTTAATAGAATAATTGAGTTATTATATTTATATTTGTTCTAGATTGGGAAAAGTAAGTAATTAGACTTCATAGTCTGTGAATATACATATGAACATATATCTTGGGTTTTACCTTTACATTCAAGCCACATATGAGAGCAATTAGCTATACCTTCCCCCATCCTCCCCCATCTATGTAAGAGATAAAGTTACACTCAGACTTTGAGAGAAGCAATTATCTTAGTGGGACTACAAGAGAATACCAACCCACTTTTAGGAGATGGTGGGGGCTGGATTGCTCTTTCTAGAGCAGGACAAAGGTTTAAAGCACACATTCTTTGGGCAGCAAGGCGAAGGGAGCTGCTTGCTCATACTCACACACATTCATATTATACACACACAATTTCATACAATTTTATTATTAAGAACTTAACTATACTTTTTGGACTTTATTTAAACATTCTGTATTCCAATATTGTATTTCTAATTTTATGCAACATTATAATTAAATCATCTTTTTGAGTTTATGCAAGTAGTGGAAGGACTTTCTATTTGAACATTTCTCATCAATACAAGTTAATAAAATATCGAGACAATACAATATTTTACAGTGGCGAGCCTCCAGTTCGATTAGTTTCCGACAATCGATTATTTTTGACTTTTTTCTCTTTCACCTTGATGAGAGGGACGATGTTTGTAAGTCAACAAAATATGAAGTCAAGCTTTCAGGAGAAGTAAAAGTCTTCAACAGGTGAATCGTCGGTATAATCGAGAACCTAAAAGCAGAATTGGTGAGAATTTTGCGCAATTGCAAGAAACGCTGTTCCTTGGTGATGTCATTTCCCGCCAAGAGAGAAAAGACGCGTTATGTAAAGAAAGACCTTCTTAATTGGTAAGTAATGGATTTTATTGATGAATTATCTAGAGAGAGTAAGTTAGAATTCAAGAATCTGTCTACATTTGTTAAAGATGATGAACTTTGGCGGTACATGTATAATGAATGCTTACAGGCTAATATTAAGATAGAAAAATCTAAGTTTTCCTTTAAGAAACTGAGCAAACAAGTTAGAAATGTAATGAAGTTAGTTAATGTTTTTAACGCCATGATTTTTGATGTTCCTAAGACTGCTGCTTGTGTAATGAAGCAAGATCAGAGCAGTGTATGTGCTAATTGCCAGATTTTGACTCAGCAAATAGATGATCTGCAAAGTGTAATTCAAACTAAAGACATTCAGTTATCTGACCTGCAGAATGATGTAAAAAGAATTTGTGTGAACACTAAGGCAGAGAAACAAAAATCTTTTGTACCAGAGATCCAGTCTGTAGAAGGAGACCCTATAGATCAGGAAGAAATGTTTAAGAGAAAATTAAGGGATAAAGCTGCAAAACTTAATCTTAAAATCCTTGATCAGCTCATGAAAATTTTGAAGGATATGCCAGCCTATGATATGGAATCTGATGCTTTCTATAACATGGAGGTTTATGAAAATTTTTGTAATAATTTTTGTTTAAATCAGGAGCAAAGAAATTTTCTATTCTGTTTATGGCTCCCCAGCGTTATGGCACATAGATTAATCAAAACGCCATATATTGAGGATGATGAGGAAATGCATAGCAATGCATCAGACCGACTACGTCAATTATTGATATTTACTACTGGAGAGGAAACTCCTTCTTTGGAAATCTTAGACTCCTTAAGAGCTATGATTAATGATGATCCTTTTGAATTTAAAAATAGATTTTCGAAAGTATACAAAATGATATTTAATTTAGACAATGAGACTCCTTCTATGGTAAATGCTTTTGTTAAAAAATTCAAGTATCTTGATCCAGCATCTTTTATTATTGCTACTGGAAAAAATGATTTAGATCACGCAGCCAAAGTTATAGATACATTTAGAAGGCTTAAATTAAACAATCAGAAGAAGGAAAGTTTAATTGTTCAAAATGGAGAACAGAGAGAGACCATGTGCTTAGCCACACCCAGTTATGATGATGAACACGTCACAGGCAGGACGAGAGTCTCAGAGCAGACAGGAAATACTATTTGTTTCTATTGTAAACGATTTGGTCATTTGAAAAGAGATTGTATTCATTATAAATTAGATTTACAAAGAAAAGCTTTGGAATTAGAAGACCAAAATATAATTTCTGAACAATCTGCTCCTCCATGTTCCAACAATAGTCTGTCTGAGTTGCCTTATGCCTCAGAAGTTAAAAAGATCAGTTCACTGAGAGTTAACAACAGCTTAAACAATATGGTAAACAGTGCTGTTGTCATTAATAGGAGTGGTTTATTGCCATTGCCGAAATTTAAATCAGGATCAAATCGAGATTCTTCTTCTTTACCGTTGGAATATGTTGCTCCACATTTATTGGATGAAAGTGGAAGGCCCAAATCAACATCAATTGATTCTTCCATGTACTGTAATGTTGTAAGTATTTGTACAGCAACTGCTGACATGTCTTCAGATCATAAATGGCCACATACAGGAACCAATCTTGAATTGGGACAATTGGTTAGATCACATAAAGAACTTTGGAGTCAAAGCAAAAATGATGCAGGTTTGTTTACAAATTTTGAAGTTGACATTGAAGGTAGAGACCCTAAGCCTCAACCTCAATACAAATTGCCATTAGAATCAATTAATCCAATTTCTTCCATTGTAGATGAGTTTTTACAGCAAGGAATTTTAAAGAAAGTACAATCAGTGGTGAATAATTGTATTTGGCCTATCAAAGCTGATAATTCATATTCTTTATCAGTTGATTTGAGGACATTGAACAAATGCATCATAAATAACAAATCTATTGTTCCTGATTGTAACATAATGTCACATCTGGATGCCAAGGCCAAAATATTCTCAGTACTTGAAATCGCCAATAGCCATTTGTCAGTACCCTTAGCTAAGAGTTGTCAATATAAACTTGCTTTTAGCTTCAACAAAGAAACGTATACATTCACAAGATTAGCCCCAGGCTTAGATTTAAGTGATGGAATTGTTCATGAGTATTTGGGAAAAATATTATCTAAATTCTCTAGGCCAGAATGTATTGTCCAGCATGTAGACAAGCTTCTCTTGTCTACACAAAATATAACTGAACATATCACTCTTTTGTCTGAAATATTTACGTTGTTACAAACAGCAGGATTGAAATTGAATACAGAGAAAGTTCAGTTGATGAAAAGACAGGTGGAATTCCTTCATATGCAAATTAGTCATGGACAGAGACAGTTGTTGCAAGAAAAAGTTAGAATTATTTCTGCTTATCCAATTCCAACAAATCGCAAGGCTTTGCATCAGTTTTTGAGCGAAGTAAATCATTGTAAAGATTTTATACCCAATTTTGCAGAGAAGTCTAGATCATTATTTGATCATTTGAGACAAAAATATGGTGTGTTTGACCAATGGGATCAAACTGAGAAAGAAGCTTTTGAACTATTGAAATAGGATTTGCAGAATGCTACTACATTAAATACTGTTGAGTTTTGTAGTAAAATTCCTTTTGTTTTAGAAACCAATGTTTCCAATAATGCAATCTCAGCAACTTTGTCACAATTAAAAGAAGGTAATCAGAAAATAATAGGCTTCTTCTCAAGAACTTTGACAAATATGGAGAAAAACTTTGATGCACATATGAAAAAATTGTTAAGTGTTTTCTTTGCAGTCAAAATAACTGAACACATTGTGAGGTCTAGTAAGATTATATTACAGACACCTGATTCATCACTGAAACTCCTAGAGGAAGATGGTTCAACAGACAATTATCGTGAAAATTATCCTATATGGTACAAAGCACTGTCTTCCAAACACATTCAGATAGATGTAACAGGAAGACATTTTCAGGAAAACATACCAACACATATTTGTACAGCTGTAAGTGAGAAGTTTGTACCTCATGTTTTCAACATAGGAACTGAGAAAAGTTTGAAACCAGTATGTATTACTGCAGATCAGTCTTACACTACAAGAAGTGAGCCAATACAAAAAACAGCTACGCATATTTCCAATTTTATAGAGATAAGATCAAAGGCATAATCCTTTGTCATCTCTGGGTTGATACAAAACCTTTCTTTGGTTTTGAAACCAAGGTTTTGAATCATGACCAATAATGGAGATGTAGCGTCCTGTTATATTTATTTTTGTTTATTTCAGGTACTTATATAGCGTCGTCAATTTATGTAGTGCTTTTTACATATATAGTACATTCACATAAGTCCCTAACCCTCAAGAGGTGTACAATCTGAGGTCCCTAACTCACAGTCATACATACACATACTAGGGCCAATTTAGATAGGAGCCAATTCTCCTACCAACATGTCTTTGGAGTGTGGGAGGAAACCGGAGTACCTGGAGGAAACTCACACAAGCACAGAGAGAACATGTAAACTCCAGGCAGGTGATGCCATGGTTGGGATTTGCATCAGCAACCCTAGTATTGTTAGGCAGAAGTGCCCGCATTCTAAAATAGAACACTACAAGTCAATAAGAAGTGTTATAATCAAAATATGTCTTCCATGTCATGACTAGAAATGTTTGTGATTGTGATATGTAATGTTAACAGATAAATGTAAGAGGATTAATCAATGTAAAATTATCAATGCCAAAATAATGATACTGCATTTCTGTTACAGGAAATGACCTAAGAGTAACTGTTAAAGGAAGAAAACTCAAATATTTCTAAACCTTTCAGATGATAATACATTTTCCAAGAAGGAAATTTATTCTGGAAGAAGCTTTGCAACAAGAATTTCATTCATCATTGTTTTTGTTGTTCTTTTTATGTTCAATAAAGTTATTTTAACTTTACAGAGCGCTAGAAGAAGACAAGACATCTCAAGGCATCTCATAGAGGAAGAACGTATAAAACAATTGACTTTTTGACTACTGATGAAATAATTCATTCATCAGATATATTGGTTTTTTTGTGTGTACATTTTATTTTGACATGATATGTTTACCATATCAAGATGAGATCAGTTTTCACATGAACATTTGCAATCACACACTATGTATTTTCAGAAGTGAAAGTGTTAAACTTTTGTTACAACAGAGTCACTCTACGTAGTTAGAACATCTGTTGTTAATTAAGCTAGAGATAAGGTTTTCTAAGATACATATAGAAAAACTTAGGCAAGCTTTACATTGTTATATGTATGTTTTAAAAAAATCATTTGATATACATGTATGGATTGAAGTTAGAGAACATATGTTATGTTTAAATGTTGATAAGGTAATTTGAAAAATGTATGGATTATAGAACTGTGTGCTACACACATTTTGGAGGGAAAATATGAAACATCTATTTTTTAAGTGACATATTTTAAAGTATTGTACTATAATGTTACAGTTATACATTTATTAAGGAGATGAATTATTTGGTAAAAGGAAAATAATAAGGGTAAAAATATTTTTATGTGATACATAACAAAAGGTTTATCAAAGAATTTGTTTTCCCATTATAGAATCAAATTAAAGATATGTTCAGATCAATTATCTTAAGATCCAAAAACGCATGAATGGATACGAAAGTGACGAGAATGTGTATAAATGGATTAAGATAAGGAAAATGATTAAGATTCGATAAAATCGATCATTTTGAGAGGGAAATGTTAGAAGCTTTCCTTAACCTAATATCTAATATCTTCTTATTAACAGTACTAACATAAGTATGAATGAGTTGGATCTTAATAGAATAATTGAGTTATTATATTTATATTTGTTCTAGATTGGGAAAAGTAAGTAATTAGACTTCATAGTCTGTGAATATACATATGAACATATATCTTGGGTTTTTCCTTTACATTCAAGCCACATATGAGAGCAATTAGCTATACCTTCCCCCATCCTCCCCCATCTATGTAAGAGATAAAGTTACACTCAGACTTTGAGAGAAGCAATTATCTTAGTGGGACTACAAGAGAATACCAACCCACTTTTAGGAGATGGTGGGGGCTGGATTGCTCTTTCTAGAGCAGGACAAAGGTTTAAAGCACACATTCTTTGGGCAGCAAGGCGAAGGGAGCTGCTTGCTCATACTCACACACATTCATATTATACACACACAATTTCATACAATTTTATTATTAAGAACTTAACTATACTTTTTGGACTTTATTTAAACATTCTGTATTCCAATATTGTATTTCTAATTTTATGCAACATTATAATTAAATCATCTTTTTGAGTTTATGCAAGTAGTGGAAGGACTTTCTATTTGAACATTTCTCATCAATACAAGTTAATAAAATATCGAGACAATACGATATTTTACAATACACCCTGTAAAGGAAAGATGTCTATACTTACCTATTTTGAAGTGGCTCTGGACCAGGGGCGGACTGACCATTTGGAAACTCGGGCACTGCCCGAGGGCCCTGGGTCAGTAGGGGGCCCCATGAGATGCCCCTGGTACCTCTTTCTTAGGCTTTTTTGAGTTTGGGCAAGGACACAGGGGCCCCACAATCCCCTATTGCCCGGGGGCCCCATGAGTTGTCAGTCTGCCCCTGCTCCGGACCTGTGGCATGACTGGCTTCCAGCTGCAGCTTCAGTGTAGAGGGGGGACAGTGACAATGGATGTCCCATAGAAAGCCTAAGGGTGACAACATCGCATTGACTCCGCAGCCATTGTCAACGATCTCTCTTCTACACTGAAGCCAATGCTGGACCGGAGCGACTTCAGAATAGATAAGTATAAACATCTTTCCTTTAACATGGTAGATAGATTAGGTTTAGAATGGGGGTGGGAGTAGATTTACGCTTAGCTAGGATTTGACTATCCTAAAAACCTTGTTTAACCTCTTCACTCTGAGCTCTGAGTGTACATAAATATGCAACCTCTCAGCAGCTGGGCCTTGACACAGAGTGGCCGCATATTTGCATACCATTTGTAAACAAACATGCTGAGAGCTCATGCTCACTACGTTTCAGCGTCCAATGGAAAGTTCCCGATCTCTCCTTGCGATTGGGACCTTTCCGATCATGTCACTGCCGTGACAACCAATCATGGCAGTCACATGACCCTAAACCCCACCCCACCTCCCAACATCAGAAACCCCTTAAAGGGCCGTCTCAAAGCGGTTAAGATATAATTTCACTACACAGACACTTCATTTGGCAAGATCAACAAGTATTTTACATGTACTTAGCAAGAAAACCAGAAAACTAACACAGTCACCACATCTAAGGACAGGGGAATTGCAGTACATTACATTTTTGTTCTTGGGTTTTGAATGATATCCTTTAAGGAAAAAAATCTCTTTAATGAACAAGAGCCAATAGAGATAATGAGTTATGGATGAAGAGAGAGTTGAGTTTCATAGAATAATGAAAGCTTTTTAACGATAACTTCATAAAAAAATAATACAAATTAAGAAAAGTAGTATATTATACATTTATCCACTATCCCAGACCTTTAAAAGTTTTACTTAAATCCTTTTAGAAATGCTCATGTAGTTTGAAGGAAGTACAATAGTTACTCTGGGTTTTTTCCTAACTGTGTTGCATAAAATCAATCAAACCAAAGACTACCCTTCATGGTTGCTTTAGAGTCTTTGAATACGTTTACCTGTATTGAAATTGGTATGCTATGCATGGTCTAAACTGATGTTATTAGAGGCCATTTGCTGAGATTGTGAACTCCCTTGGTGCTGTGCTCAACCATAAAGCATGAAATGGCACAATTCTACAGCATGCGTGCATCACAGGGGGTCATATTAACATAAAAATAAGCCAGTTTTTTGTAACTATAGTTTTCTTTCTAATGTGAGAAAACAAACATGATTGATTTTATGTTTTATTCAGGTTCCATAGTGCATGTCATAATATTCTGGCATATGCATGTTGACGAATGAGTACTATGTAAAGGCTTAAAATGTACACAGCAGTAACCAATACATTAGCCGCATTTAAAAATGGGAAGTGTGGGAGATGTGACCTTTTCCTATGCTCCATTGCTTTTAGCATAAGCGATTCTTCTTTGCCTGAACAAATGCTAGAAGACTTTAATTAACATGAGCAAATTCCCCTCCTGGCTTCAGAAGACTGGCAACACATATATTTGTCAAAGCGAAAACAATGCAAACAGCACTTGTGCTATGAATGCAGTACAGCGGTGGTAAGGTACATTAAAGGAAAATTATAGCTAAAATATAAATCGCACTTCCATTAAAGAGCACTTTTCAGCATTCAAACATGCATTTGTTTAAAATACTCATGCTTTAGAAATTCAAGCAGAACCAAAAAAACAAATGCAGACAGAAAAAAATTGTGATAAAAGATATAGTACTCCTTGTTGAATTGTTTGTTGTAACAGCTGTGATTGTTCCAATGTTTTTCAACTCTCGCTTTCTCTATCTCTATATGCTTTATGGCCATTTGAATAGGAGTGAACTGTCCAATTCAAGTCTAATGTGTCTTTTTAGCTTTGGATGGTTTCAAGCATATGTTTATCCCAAACTATTTTTTGTAGTTTTGGATACAGTGGGAAACCATTGTCACCATTGTGTGATGATGACAATGGTTTCATTAGACAAAAAGTAAGCAAAGATCTATAAATGGACAGTGACACACTTTAGCCTTTATCGGTTTATCCCCAGCCCCATCCAAAACATTTTTTTTGTCACTCTGCTAGGGCTGAAGTGTAAGACCAAGGCTAAAGAAGAACAGGAATTGGGCTGAACTGAAAATAGGTTAGCAGCATTTTGGATGGCTGGTTGGTCCACAGAAGTGTGTTGAACTGTAACCATGCTAGAAACAGAAATTAGTGCAGCAAAATGGTAATGCCCATTACTAGTTAATCATTGGCACAACAATGGGTCCACTGTGGTGCTCTGTTTCCTCTATGGTTTGGTGCTGGCTTCTGAGCATGTGCGGGTCCCTTTGCACCTGTGCGGCTGCCCGAATTCCAGGCTTTGTTCCTGCTTACTGCGCATGCACAGTCACATACGCGGTTTCCCTTAAGGCAGTGGCCATCTTGGAATCATCCTTACATTGCCTTGGTCCGGGTGATCAACTGCATCACCTGCGGCCCATTTAGTGCGGGCGCCCCCTCCCTCTGCTTTCTCCTCTTCCTTTTTGGTTGGGCAATGGTCAGTTTTTTTCCCCAGATGGTTGGCTGTATTCAATAAAAGGTAAGCATACAAAACGATTATGGGATAGATACTCTACTTGAAGGAGATATTTTTTTTTACTCTGATATTGACTATAGTTCTTTGGTTTAGTTTATCTGTAGGACAATGAGGTGTTTTTACTGAAGATCCCTCTTAGTAGATTTTGGATGTTCCTGTTGAAATTACTGAGAAGTGCATGGCATATTCGTGTATGATAGGACACCCTGGATAATTAAAGGTGAGTTATATTGTGATGGTTCTCTGTTGGCTTATATTACACTCACCGGCCACTTTATAGTGGCTAGTGCTAAGAAAATATCCTCCACACCATTAAATCACCACCACCAGCCTGAACCGTTGATACAAGGCAGAATGGATTCATGCATTTATGTTGTTTACCCCAAATTCTGATCATACCATCTGAATGTTGCAGCAACCAGTCTGACCATTCTCCTCTGACCTCTGACATCAACAAGGCATTTTCATCCAAACAACTGCCGCTCTGTGGATATTGTCTCTTTTTCATACCATTCTCTGTAAACCTTAGAGATGGTTGTGAGTGAAAATCCCAGTAGATCATCAGTTTCTAAAATACTCAGGCCAGCCAGTGTTGCACCAACAACCATGCCACATTCAAAGGCAATTAAATCCCCTTTCTTTCCCTCTGATGCTCGGTTTGAAATTCAGCAAGTCGTCTTCACCAGTTCTACATGCCTAAATGCATTAAGTTGCTGCCATGTGATTGACTGATTAGCAATTTGTGTTACCAAGCAATTGAACAGTAATAAAGTGGCCAGTGAGTGTATATGGGTATACTCTGAAACCACTTTGATGTGTTTAAATTATACACCCTTTGAAGGGGAGAATTATTACTTTATTCTTAAATCAGCTATTTTGTATCAAGATATAGTGATATATAAAGTCCAGAACCCTTGGGTGGATTCCTTGAGCCTCAAAGGTAGGCTTCGTTGAAATACATTTTCATCTAATATACCCAAGAGGAGAATATATTATAGTACTCACTATTGTGTTTTTTGTACTTTATATCTTCATTATGATAGGATGGTATCTATTATTTTTCCCCTTTGATCTCTCTGGAGAATATATACTCACAATAGCCATTGTTCCTACTTCACTGGCAGGTTCATGGTTGCTCTCTCAGGTAATGAGTTTGAATTAGCTTCCCTATTAATGTCAATGTTTTGGAACTTTAGCTATCACTATGTAGTTTAAGAAGCATTTATAGTGCAGATTAATTTGTAACGCACTGGTCCTGCAATTGGGAGGGGAGTTTCAATTCACCTGTTCGATAGGCTTTCACTGGGTGCCCCGTTTCTGCTTTGCCCCTTTTCACCCCCTATGCCTCCCCCCGTAGGTTTTCCTTCCTTATTATTAATTTCAGAGTGGGATGCTGATTATTATTCAGTGAGTTTATATTGATTGTACCAATTTTTACTATTGTTGTTTTAGAACATTGATGTAAAAATTGGCCCCTGAAGAAGTGAACTTTGTCCCAGAAATGCGTCGGGCCATTTCTTGGCATATTACTTCTTGAACTTGAGGCATCATATGAGTGAAATGTTCTTTTATTGTGTAAAGCTGTTGCAACAATTTGAGACAATATTAATTATGTATTTTGATCAAATATCTTCTCTTTTTACATAAACATGAAATGAAATAAATTTTATTGTATAATGGTGTGCCTTAAAAGTCCCATTCTACTATTTTTTTTTAATATTGTGATAGACTTAGGGATGTGGCATATTTTTTTATCTTTTTTGATCTTTACATCTTGGTTGGCATTGGCACAAAACTTTTCTTTACACCTCTGTATTATGTTGTCAACATGACACAGTCTCTCTGATATTATATGGTGTCCATATTTTGGCAGTCTATATGCAGCAGTGCCTCTGGCAGTGTCTCTGGCAGTCTCTCACACTATATATGGGGTCCACATTTGGGCAGTGTATATGGAGCAGTTTCTTGCTTTCTTTCTGTATTGTGCTGTTGCTGGTAGTCTCTCTGTGTGGGACAGTTTCCAGGAGTCTCTCTGGCACTATATGGGCTCATGTTCTGGCAGTGTATGGAGCAGTTTCTTGCTGTCTCTCTGTATAATGCAATCTCTGGCAGACTCTCTGTATGGTACAGGCTCTGACAGTCTCTCTGTGTGGCAAAATCTCTGACAGTCTCTCAGGCACTATATGCAGAACTATCTCTGGTAATCTCTATGTATGGAAAAATCTCTGGCAGTCTAACTCTGGCACAAGTGATGTCATTCTGCATGCCCATAGAACTCTCCGCCGGTGTTGGTTCCATTCTGTATGCCACATAGCGTTTTTTAATGCCTGATGTACTGTAGGTGTATTGCCTATCTGAATCAAGAAGCTTGGCATTGATTATACTACACTATGTGAGTCCCTTTTATATTATAATTTTCTGCACCAAGGGCTTGCATCCAGGAAGGTGGCTCTATTCTGGCTGGCCAGAGCATTTGTGGCTGAAGGGCAGCAAAGCATTTCATAATCTCTTTGTGGGATCTGTCCATCTAGTAAGAAGCCTGTTAACCCTTTCTGGTGGCGCGGACCTGTAGCACACTTTTCCTCTTTGGTGATATCTCATCTTGATGTGTTCACATAGAAGCTGCCTATTTCTATGAAGCTTTGATCCTCATTTTTATATATTGGGATGCAGGATTATTTTTCTTGAGTTTCAGAGTCTATTTTATGGCACAGTCTCTTGCAGTCTCTCTGACACTATTTGGGGCACAGTCATCTCTGGCAGTATGTATATATGTCACAGTCTTTGCCTGTCTCTCTGTATAGTACAGCATCCCAGTCTCTCTGTATGGACCAGTCTTTAAGGCAGTCTATCTATATGCCTCAGTGTTTAAAAGTCTGTGTGTATGGCATAGTCTCTAATTGTCTCTCTGTATGGTACAATCTCTGGCAGTCTCTCTGGCACTATATGCATCACAGTGTCCTGCAGTCTGTCTGTATGACACGGTCTCTGGCTGTCTCCGTGTATGGTACAGGCTCTGACTGACTCTCTGTATGGTATAATTTCTGGCAGTCTCGTTGGCACTATATGCAGCACAATTTCCTGTCATCTGTCTGTATGGCACCATCTCTAGCAGTCTATGCTATGGCACAATCTCTGCCAAAATGTATGGCACAGTCTCTGTCAGTCTGTTTGTATGGCACAGTATTTGGCTTTCTTTTTGTATGGCACAGTCTCTGGTAGTTGTTCTGCACAGACCAGTCTAAAAGGCAGTCTATCTATATGCCTCAGTATATTGCAGTTTATCTTCAGACTTCAAAGTCTATCATTATCTCTCTGTATGGCACAATATCTGACAATATCTCTGGTAGTCTATGCAGCAGAAAGTGTCTCTGTATCAGGGGCGGACTGACCATTTGGAAACAACGGGCACTGCCCGAGGGCCCAGGGTCAGTAGGGGGCCCCATGAGGTGCCCCTGGTACCTATTTCATAGGCTTTTTTGAGTTTGGGCAAGGACACAGGGGCCCCATGATCCCCTATTGCCGGTGGGCCCCATGAGTTGTCAGTCCACCCCTGCTCTGTATATTACCTATTTCTGACTGTCTCTCTGTATGGGGCAATCTCTGACAGCCTCTGTGGCACTCTATGTGACACAGTCTCTGGACATCTCTCAATGCCTGGCAGTCTCTCAGAACACAATATGCAATTTCAGAAAAAACTAGCATTAATTTACATCCTCATTTCTACATTTTCCAAATATATCCTCATTGACATTGGAAATGTGGGTTATTTATTTAACCTAGCTTTTCCCCAATCAATGTCCATGGAAATGAAATTTGAATATGTTAATATGAAAGACTGAGAATATGTTATTGTTGTCTGTATGCAGATTTTAAACTATAATCAGAAAGAGTAAAATCATAATCAAGGTTTTTTTTTTCACTAACCTGCATGTGTTATTTAAAGAGGTTCTTAAGGAAAAACATTTTGTACCTTAACGCATTCCCTGCATTAGTGTAAAAAAAGTTACAGTTTTTTTTATAATTCTCTCACCCCTAAATACTTTCCTGAGTCCTCACTTGATCCAGCGCTGTGCCCATATATAGCAGCTCTCTCCTCTCTTCCTGCATTCACAGGACAAAGAGGCAGCAGCGAGAGCCATTGCTGTCAATTAAATCTTTTAAGCATAGAGTTAGGAGTGGGGTCGAGGCAAGCTGTGTGTGTCTATGGACACTTGCACAGCAGGGCTCATGAGCATGCTTGCATGTGTGTCACCATAAGAAGCAGATTCCTATGATCGCACATGGAGAAGCCTAGAGCCCTGGCAGGGGACCTGAGAAAAGGAGGATTGGGGCATTCTGTGCAATTCCATTGTACAGAGCAACTAAATGTAAACCTGTTTATTATTTTAATAAAAAAATAAAGGATTACAAACCCTATAATTGTGTTCATTATTTAATGTTATGAAAAATTTTTCAACAAACTGTTCAATCACATATATAAAGTATAGGTGTGGAAACATTATTTTTGTTCCCATCAATAAGTTATTTATCTTATTAAGCAGAGCTCCAGTGAAAATAAAAAAAAATAAAAGTCAGCAGCTACAAAAACTGTAGCTGCTGACTTTCAAAAAAATGGACACTTACCTGTCCCTCGATCCCGCGGTGTCCCCCCCCACAGCCAGTTTCATCGGCCTCTTTGTGTTCCCGGTGTCGGCATATTCAGTGTGGGCACCCGGCTGTGACAGCTTGCGGCTTCACAGCTGGGTGCTCACTGTGCATGCGCGAGTAGCAATGAGCTTTGTGAATGATCCCGTAGTTTTCTGGAGCATGTCCTGTGTCCCAAAAGACTATGGGGAGGGAGGGAGGAGGACAACATCCACTTCCAATTGCCTAGGCAATCACAGAGGAAGTGGGAGCAGGTACCTGGCAATTTCAGGTACCCGCGCCCCCTTCACCGCTCCCCAAAGGTGCCAATCCTTAACCGGGAGCGGGTTACCAGTCCTAAAGTGGAACTTCCCCTTTTGGGTGTAGCTCCACTTTCAATCTTTTAATGCCCAATTCCAGCCAAAACATTTTTGTATAGTGTAGGAATATACAGAGCATTTACCAGGAAGATTTCAACTCTCTTCTTTTCAGGATATAATATCAAGTGAAAGAAGACAAAAACAAAAGCACAAAAAAAAGTTTAAATACACTGCACCACAGTAAGTTTTTGGTTTTCCAACAACCTTATATCTCAAAGTGTATCAATTAATATTTGTTGTGTCACATGAAAAACCATAAAAAATATTATTAAAAAAATCTAAATAATCCCATAAGTGCTGATGCTAACCTATTAGAACCTAAACCAACTCAAAAATAAAAATATGAAAAATTAGCGCTGCATTCCCTACAAAGATTTCAATATCTTTCAAACATATATGTAAAAATTGTATAGTATGTGTACACCTAATGCACCTAAATAATTACATACATTGTGAGGGAGGAGGAGAGAAAGATCCTTAAAACATTTGTTTTGTTATTTAAACACAATGGACTAACAATTCCAATGTGTCTCCACTGACATGGTCCGATGGTGATGGGTCAAACACCCCTCTGTTTGGTTCACAGTCAAACATTCGAACCTACCGAAAGTTCGACCCCGAACTTCAAACAGGGACAATTTAGTCAGTGGAATCTTACGCATCTGAGTATGCGGTAAGATACTGCTCAGCTACTAAAGTACTGCATGAGTTAAAATATTAAGCCATGCAGTATTTTAGTAGTGAAACATTATTTAATGTTAAAGCTGTCAGCGGGGTTCCCCACCGACAGCTGAATGTCTAAAGAAGTTTTGACATTGCCCGACAATTAAAACATTTTTTTTTAATTCGGGTCTGGTATGGATTTTAACCTCCCTAGCGGTATGATTATGTCAATATTTCTTTGCTCAAAGCGGTACATTGTTTTCAATGGAAATATGTTGTTTTTTTATTGTAGGCCTGTAATTCTTAGGAATAACTCACTGAAATCTGTCTGAACAAGAGTCTAGTAAACATCCGGGTATGATAAAATTTGAAACACAAAATAATAACTTATAATATTACAAATAATCTTAAAAATTAATATAATAATAATAATAATAATAATTATAACACTTTTTTTTCAATAATGTAATCAAACCAAAAACACTGAAATTTGAAATAGAACGACAAGTTCGCAAATCGCTGAGTTCAGTCGCAGAATCGTTTTCAGTGTATGATGACGAATTTCCCCACGAATCATTATCAATCAATTCTGCAAGTGGTTCTACTTTACTATCACTGTTCTCTAGCTGGTCTACAACCGCTTTTGACCTAAAAGGGACGCTTTTTGGATCCCATGGACGTTTCTCAGTTTCCAGGCAGAAAGAATGGTAAAAATGCAGGCAGGGCACAGGACAAAGCACTAGGGACAAAATGTATGTGAAATGGTTTGATACAGTAATGTAATACTATCAGATTTTAGTGTATTATGTGTATGTAAAATTTTGACATTTTTGAATCTCCCTCCGGTCCCGCCCCCCGTACGTCCCAATGCTCGCAGGGAATAGATACCCGGAAGATGGATGCCGGCATCGCTGGAGGACATGGCTGGGGATGCAGTGGGAGGACAGCGCCGGACAAGGTAAGTGATCCATGGATCCCAGAGCAATGCTGAAGTGTAATCCCGAGTGTAGCTCGGGGTTACCGCTTCTGGAACTGAAACTTATCCCTGAGCTACACTCGGGAATACCGCAAGGGGAGTTAAGGGAAACCCCCATGACAACATTTTTTTTGCAAAATAGCGGGGGGTCCCCCCCCAATCCATACCAGACCCTTATCTGAACATGCAGCCTGGCAGATCAGGAAAAGGAACCACACCAGGCCACATGCCCTCAACATGGAGGGTGCTTTGGGGAAGGGGGGCTCCCCTGAAAGTACCTTGTCCCCATATTGATGGGTTGAAAGGCCTCTTCCCCACAACCCTGGCCTGTGGTTGTGAAGGTATGCGGGCAGGGGCCTTATCAGAATCTGGAAGCCTCCTTCTATTTGAATGAGTATGCGGTACATGGTATTGCTACTCATTCACAAAAAAGTGTAGTGTAAAAAATGACAGGAGACAGTCTTTAACAAGTTCTTTGTTAAAAACAAAAATAGGGAAAGGCTTCTTCATAGTAAGAGCTGTGAAAATGTGGAATAGACTCCCTCGACAGCTGGTTCTGGCCAGCTCAGTAGATTGTTTTTAAAAAGGTCTGGATTATTTTCTAAATGCACATAATATAATTGGATATTTATAGGTAAAGTTGATACCAGGGAATAATTTTTTCCCCTGCTGGAGCAAATTCGATCATGCTTTATTGTTTTTTTCCTTCCTCTGGATCAACTGTGGATATAGGATTGTGTATATAGGATTGTATATATTGTTTTCACTTTTATTGGTTGAACTAGATGAACTTGCGTCTTTTTCAATTAGACTAATTATGTAAATATGTAACTGATTTATTGAAGAGTTTATGGATCTCAAGGGAGCTGCAAAGCCATAAACAATTCTATTAAATCATTAGAAATAGTTTGATGTAGCAACCAAGGCTTCCTCACCCAATGTGGTGGCAGTGAAGGCCAACTACATAGTTCTAACTAGATGGTACTGGGTCCCGGCTAGAATACAAAATTTGTTTCCCAGTTATTCATGACTGTTCAGAAGCGGGTACATGAGATTTTCCAGTGGTCCAAAATTTCTGGAAAGCAATCTTTACACTTGCCTCCGAGGTGCTTGATCTATCCCTTCAGCCAGACCCAACAATTGCCCTCCTCAACCTGCAGCCAGCATCTGTGATGTGCAGGCAATTTAAACTCTTGATCCTGCTTCAAACAGCTGCAATTCAAATGATAGCTAGAGCATGGAAGTCTTCCTCCTTAGTTGTGGCTGAGGTCAAACACAGAATGAATCGTACTCTGATACATGCAAAGATGGAAGCCCTTGAAAAGACCAGATGGGCAAGTTTGATAAAACCTTGATACCATGGATTAAACACTGTCTGCTGCCTGACTTTGATGTGACAGTGCTTATGCCCTAGTAGCCCATCTTAGACCATGGACCATACTTACGAATTACCAGGTGACCACATCTCCTTTGGAGAATCTCTCTCCTTCTCTCATTTCTTCTTTCTTCCTTCTCTCCTTCTGTCCCATCTTCTTTCTGATCCTCAATATTAATTGTATTTATCACTCCTGACATCCTCCCACTGAATAAGCCCAAAACGTTATAGCAGGCTTCCCTCGGTTCTAGCTTTAATAAGGTTTTCTCACAAAAGTCCTCTAACAGCCTAGCAGTTTCTAGTGTACATTGTTATTTGGGCCATATCTACCCAGTGTTACTGCAAGGATGTATAACACTTATGATGTAACCTATGACTATGCTCATCTATGTAACCATTGAACACCTGATTTACCACGATGGTCGGCCTTACTTCTGGTATCTACTTTGTTCTTTATTAAATCAATAAACAATTTGAACAAGAAATGGTTTGGTGTATAAGAAGAGTTTCCAATGAGTTTAAATGTTTAACCTGCAACATTTAGCACTTGGCTGGAAGTGTGTTTGATATTCAAGGAAGTAACATATGGCAATTAAAAGACTTGCAATAAAAATCATAAATTGGCCTTCATGTCTACTTTTTCCCATGCAGAGGTTTTAGTGGTATGAACAGAGACATTTACTCTAAGTGTATAGCTAGTGTTCGCATATATCACCTGGTATAACCTTGGTGGCAGAGATAATGGAACAAATGACTTAGTTTTCCTTGACATTATTCATGTAAATTTCTCTCTGCAGGGCAACAGCAGCGTCATTAATGACTGATCAAGAAGGTTAACATCCAGACTCCATGGAACAGCTAACAAATTGTAAATATACCTAGAAAGATCTTCATTAGGAAATCAATCCCTGGGGAAATGAAAGGAAACAGGTTTGTCTCATGTTTTATTAGTCTCAGCATGGTACTATAGGTGCAATGAGTGATCAGGCAGCAAGGTGGACAAACTTACAAAACAGAACATAACAAGAATTCTGTTAATAAAGTAGAAAAGACCAAGATGAAAGGAAAAATAATTTTCTTTCCATTTCAAATCCCATAAATGTAAACCCTAGGGGCTAATGGAACACAACTTGAGAAAATCTCTGGATAAATAGCACAGAATATAGATATATTGATCTCATAGATACTGTCTACAAAACACAACAATTAAATATGTGACTGACAGTTTCCAGTGAATTTTTTAAGTAATGTATATCATCCATGTTTTATGCGAACATACTGTAGCAAGTATTTTCTAAACAATATTTTCAAAGAGAATGTATAGTGATTGATACATACCTGTATCTTCATATTTATGTTTTGGATTGAAAAAATGCTAATTAAAAAAATATATATATTTAAATTTCATCAGCAAACACATGTTTGAAAGAATATTTTCTACTGGGGTGCATGCCAAAGGTAATTATCATCACAAAGTCCATAGGAATGCTAATGAGATCAACTTAACCAGATGCGGAATCCAAAATAGTTCAGGAAATGTATAAAAACTGGGAAAACATGCAAACAACATAGCATGCTATCCTTTTATTAAGGGCCTTTGTTAATACGCTTTGGACTTGTATTGATGGCATCAATTTGACATTGAGTTGAAATGTTTCTGACTTAATTCAGAATTCATTAACAGGTGTATTTGACCTCCTTCTGAATTGGAATTGACCTGGTTCTAGTGGGTTTTGTATTCCTGTAGGCTTGTATAAGATAGAAAAATCGGCTAGAAGAGAATAAAATCCCATCAACGCAGGCTTGAAGAATCAATAAAAGTGTATATTGCACTTACATAATTGTGCAACAAAATTACAACCTGAAATTTATTAGGCCCAGTCATTAGTCCTTTTAATGCAAACTGAATATCACCTGGTGAAGCTGACCCAGAAACTGGAGGCTTTGAAGTCTTCTCTGGAAGATTCTGCAGGATTTGACTTGAATGCAAGGCTTGGTATATACTGTATACCCACTTTTTAGGCCTCATTTACACTGCTGCTGTGACCCATACTCTGTGATTCTCCTTTTCATTATGTGCCTAGAGTTGTCTGGAGCTGTATGCTCCTACACCTCTAATAACATAGAGCAAGCAGCTCTGTTTGTATAGCCACTATGCACCCATAGAGTTACACAGGCTTAATGCAATCAGCTCCTAGCAACTTCAGTCACATAAACAAATGACTGATTCATGCTGTGTAGGTCTCAATGCTTGTGTGTGAGGTCTGATCAGTGTCACACTTCAATTAGATTGTATTTCTGTATTGAAACATGCACCTCCGAGACTGCTAATATTGTATGGACATGGCAGTGATGAGGCCTTTAGCCCTTTGCTAATTGTTATTGAGTCTTTGTTTAAACTCTTACCCTATCCTAGATGGATTTTTTTTTAAATTGTACACAAAGTTGTTTGTTTTTATAAACAAAGATTATATGACCCAAAGCCAATGTTTGAACAAAATGGGTAGTTATTTATCAACAGCAGCAGTAAAACCAGAACCCCAATATTACTTCTCTTGACAAGCCTTCTCATTTTAGATATGCGCAAAATTTTAGTCTTTGGACAGAGGAAGAGAGAACACGGGGGTTCCAGTCAGTAAGGAACTCTGAATTTTCTCATGAGTAAAGACTGAGAGTTGAAAGTGAGCTTGTATCTGTCGCCTCAATTTTCCCCCTTCCCCACCTTCCCTGCTTTCTCCTATGGGCTTGCAGTGCCAACCTACCCCCAATGCTCTAATTTTCCCCTTTTATGAGATTTTGGACTTGTTGCAGCATCCCAACTCATGTGTTCTAGTTTGAAAAGGCACACCAAGCGTCAAATGTATCTTTAGGCCATGATAAGGGGCAACATTGAATGAAACTACTACATTAGCATTTTTTATCTATGATATTGTTAATCATACCCTAATTTTTGTTGGTTTATACTGTATGTACATCACACATTTGAAAATTGCTTCCATGATAGCCTTACAAAGGTAATTGTGTAAGGCATTTACAGTCTCTATAGTCCAATATGTATATTTTAACATAAGGTATTTTAAATTAGGCAAAAAATTGAAAGAAAACAAAACTAGTCTTTGAAAACTTTGTACAATATATTTCCACCTGTCCTGGAATGACATTCTGTTTCAATAAGAGCTGCCATGATATTTTCTACACCAGGGAGAAAGAAACAAAATGTACAGTGGTAACTTGTGCACTATATGACAGCCTATTCCTGTGCTAGTATTATTGATGGTTTTATTTTACCAGTGGTAGCTCTGTTTAAATATATGGAGCATCTGTGGAGGTCTATGGAAACCTTTTTGCTTTGCCCCTTTGTTTCCAATAAATAATATTATACAATCACAAACTGACAGTATTAATTTGTTGGAGTGACATAGCCTCTGGTTCCTATAAAGCTAGGTTGTTTTCCAGTTCAATTTATTGTTCTTTTTTGAACTTTGTGAAAAAAATACACTATGGATCTCATTATGATTAAATTTGCCACTTGATAGATTTGAAAGGTTGAGATGTTAAATGGCTTTGCTGAAATGATTTGATGTCTTAAGACTATCAACATCAAAACTGTAGATTGCATAATTAAAAAAGAAAAGTTTCCTTTGAGAGATGATTTCTATATTAATTTCTCCTGAAGTGATAATGTCAGCCCATCCGTTTCCTTTCTCAATCAATTTACAAATTGAACATGACTTTTTATTTGTGCCTAAAGAAAATAATAGATGAGAGTACACTTTATTAATGCTTTTTTTTCTTTGTAAAATAATTTAAGTAGGTATTTTTAAAGGATAAGTTCACCTTGGGAACATGTTACCTGTTCCACCCATTTTTGGCATGGAACATGTAGCATGTTCCCAATGCTGCAGCTGGAGCCCGCTGCCCCCCTCCTTGTGACAGAAATATGGGGAGAAGTTCCCCGTACTAGCTGTCACTTTTTAAAAACAGCGTGGCCTTGTGGGGCCCTGCCCACATGGTCACATCATTCATTTACAATGTTCTGTGAATGAATAAGCTGCAAGTCCCGACAGTCTTAAAGGCTGATAGCTTGTAGCTCTCATTGAACTACTATGGCACTGTGGAATGCCGCGGTAGCTCATTGAATCTTCCTGTCAGTATATCTACTTGCTCATACATTCCCTAGATCTGTAGGAGAACTGCATGGCAATGCTTTACTAGCTCCTGCAACCAAAAATAATAAATGCACATTTTGTTTATCTACAGAAAAAATGAACATTGATTATTTTTGATCAAAAGGTGAACTTATCCTTTAAAGTGAGTCTATCAAATAAATAAATTATTGGCATGTCATTACAGGATAGCCAGTATGAGGGATCTGAACTGTGTGACATATGTTTCACATACAGCCAAAAACATGAAGCCTACAGGAAAGGCTCAAGGATTTACATGACTGTTTTATCTTTGGACCACATGTTAGTCCAGAGCAGGGGCGGACTGACAACTCATGGTGCCCCCAGGCAATAGGGGATCATGGGGCCTCTATGTCCTTGCCCACACTCAAAGCACACTCAAAAAAGCCTATAAAAAAGGTGCAAGGGGCATTTCATGGGGCCCCCTACTGACTCAGTCCGCCCCTGGTCCAGAGGTAGTTCCAAAGGCAAGATTATGCTTGAAAATGCCAACCTTCTGGGAAGAATAGAAAATTAAGACATTGTAAAGAAGAGTATTCAAAAATATTATGTTTGTTTTGGTTGCAAGCTTTTTTTTCCCAGCTGACGGGAGCCTACATGAGTCAAGTGCACATTGAGAGTGATTTACTAAAGCCAAAACCGCTTGCAAGAGTTTTTGCTCAGTTACAATTCAGGAACTAAACAAAAAACAAAACAGTATTTTTGCTTGCACATGACTGAATGATGGATATCAGATGAGCTTCATTTAATTCACTAAGCTAAGTGATAATTCCCTTGCAAAACAAAAATACTCTTGCAGTGAACAGCCTACTTGCCTTTAGTAAATTAACCCCTCTGTTGTTAGATGCAGGGTGTATGTAAAGTTCATGTTAGTGTAGCCCAGTGTTTCTCAACTCCAGTCCTCATGGACCCCCAACAGGTCATGTTTTCAGGATTTCCATTATTTTGCACAGGTGATTTGATCAGTTTCACTGCCTTAGTAATTACCACAGCTGTTTCATCTGAGGGAAATCCTGAAAACATGACCTGTTGGGGGTCCATGAGGACTGGAGTTGAGAAACACTGGTGTAGCCAAATGTGAATGTTGATGCTCTTCTATGCATTCATTATCCAAGTACATTAGTGACTTCAGTTTATACTGTTGATTGAGCAGTCACTTTTTTATTGTTTCTGAATCCTGTGTAAAATGTGTTTTTTTTTCTTCCACCAAGCTGGAACACATAAGATTGCTACTTTTTGTGTTTGAGTTTTTTTGTGGCTTGTCAAATGCTTAGTAAATAAAAGTAGATTGCTAAATGTAGATTGCTTATTAAACAATAAATTAAACAATTAGAAATGTCAGAATTCAATAAAAATTGCATGTGGAATTATTATACAGGATAATATGTGGAATCTCTGCAAATATTAAAAAAAAAATATTCTCATGCTATATGTTTAGTTACTTTGCTCTAGGTTTGTTCTTTTTTCCTTGTGTTGGGTTTTATTCCAATTAGAACAAAAGTTATTTATTCATCCAATCTGTGTATTTATTTATTGTAACCCAAACAGTATTTTTGGTTTGTGGAAATCTCAGTAATAGTAATAATAAAAATAAAACATTTGGAGATTATAAAGCAGGCCATACACAAGTCTGTTTTTTTTCAACTATCAGGTTGAAGGGAAAAAAATACTCAATTCCCCCATCCATACACTCAGTTTAGATTGGAGAATCTTCACTGCTGAGTTATTGTAATATGACAGCAGTGATATTTCCCTCCCATCAGAATACACTGATCAGCACTGCCAGCTATAGACGATGGTGCTGATCGAGCAGGGAAATTCTTTCAGGCTGATTGTACAGAAGTTGATCAGTAGACTTCTGTACAGGGACGGACTGACAAATCATGGGGCCCCCGGGCAATAGGGGATCCTGGGGCCCCTGTGGCCTTGCCCAAACTCAAAAAAGCCTATGAAAAAGGTACCAGGGGCATCTCATGGGGCCCCCTACTGTCCCCGGGCCCTCGGGCAGCACCCGAGTTTACAAATGGTGAGTCTGCCCCTGCTTCTGTACAATCAGCCTGCCGATACATGGACTGAAATTTTGTCAGTCCCTGCTTAAGACTAAACATACTATTTGTTCTTAGATGCATATATCACAAGTTTTGCTTGAGGTATATGTGAAGAAAAAGTGTAAAACATATACACCTCTGCAGTGCATACAAATTTATCCATGTTTTATTTCTTTATATACCCCTTAAATACAGGAAAATACTATTGATCTTGCAGAAAAGTTACTAAGTAATGGTGTAGGCTAAAAACACTACCATTATTATGGACCAAGTGGTGTAAGCCCTCCAAGTTGCCTTTTGCTAAACTTCTCAACCACTCTAAAGCTGATATCTCTTCAACATAAAGACTGAACATTCTGTAGTCCAAGCTAAGAAGTATAAAGGCTCTTTGAGATAACATAGAATGTTTTTTTTCACTTATCAAAAATTATAACAAAATGCTTTCAATGGTATATTTAACCATAACATGGAGAAAAGAAGAGAAATTCATTGTCATGGCATACATACACTTTAAAGTTGAAATTACCTACATTTGACTTGGTATAAGCCTCTTGTGATCCTCTAAACAGCATCACTTAGACAAAAACTTTACACCACCACTTGATACTGAATAAATAAATAATTTATATATATGTATATATATTGTATATATATATATATATATATATATATATATATATATATATATATATATATATTTTTTTTTTTTTTGTCCTGCTTGCATTAACAGAAATAAAATGCTTCATGATCCCTAAAGGCAATCATATAGCTTCCTTGATCAATATTCTACAGTGGTATTTCTTATAAATATTAGTAACTGTTTAAATGTTGCATTTTCAGATATGATCCTAGTCTACATTACAAGCCACAGGACTGCATAGTCCATGGATCAGGATAGGCTACAAGAATTGGAAAATAGAACAGATAACAATCAGCAATGAAAAGCTGAAGGAGATGCAGTATATTACAACCATAGATACGTGTTTTTAATTCATTATATGCAACGATAGTGTCACAGTCAGGGGTCAGGCTCAGAGACTAGTAGCTATAGCAGTGGTGAGGCTTCCACTGATCAGCAGGATGAATACACAAGCCGGTCACCCTGGTGGATAATGTGGGCTCATCCGAGGTTCGGGGGTCTAAGCACTAAACAGTATTCACCAGAGATCCTAATGGTGGAGGTGGGTTTTTCTATGTATTAGTACCAGGTCGCAGTCCTCAGGATTGCCCCACTAGGAGGTGTGAAAGCCAGACTCCAGTAGCAGATATAGCAGGTAGGGATCAAGCTGAAGCATAATCAGTAAACAAGCCAAAGGTCAGTAACAAGTGGTTGCAGGTTGGGATCAAGCAGATGTGTAGCCAAGGAACAAGCCACAGGATGATAATGAATGGTTTCAGGTTGGAATCAAGTGGAAGCATAGTCAAGAAACAAACCAAAGGGTGGTAATAAGTGGTAGTAAAGATAAGGAAAGCTGCAATTATACAAATGAGCAATATATCAAATGGAGAGAGCACAATAATCTGGTGAACAGGATGTGCAGGGGGACCAAAGAGCGCAAGGTTCACCAGAAACAAGAGACAAGGTAACATTGTACTAAGAGATCAGACAGGGTGCTGTCCAGCATCTCAGGTGGCAGAGAGAGAAGCAACACAGCCAGACACCACAGAGGCCATAGGTTCAGATCCAGTCCCTGGCACACAAAGTGTCAATATCAGCCGTAAATAGAGAGTATAGCTATTTTGGGGGCTCACGTTGACTATCTGTCATGCATATATCGGGCAGATGCATCAGGCTAGAGTCCTATCACTGGAACTCAATCTTGAGCTATTATGACTGGGCAAATCTTGGACAGTTGAGATCAGCAGCACTGAGTTTCAAAAAAAAGAATAAATACATTAAAACCCATATTGTATGGAAAAGGGCATATATTTTACAATTTACAATGCTTTAGTGAACAAAATGCTCTCCAGTTAGATCTGCTTTAATTTTCAAACATTACAAACAGTTAATTTCCCTTTAATTTCTTTACTATAGAAGAAGAATGATTAGCAATGAACACATAAAAGGAGGAAATAGCTCTAAAACATATGAAGTAAGTGCTCCCTATTCACCGCTATAGAATATTAAAGACTGCAATATAAAGGCAAAATTCTACCAATATTAAACTTTTAAAAGTTCATATTCAGGTCTATTCAGCTAAATTTTCTATTTATGAGTAACCCCACATAAATCACAAGAGACTTCCTTTATTATATGGCAGGTTGCATTTTTGAAATATGTATTATTTCATATATTAAAAAACAGCTACATCCAGCTAGATTGAAATGTGCTTGGTTATAAAAGGTCACTGAAAATTGCTTTCATTTCACCTGTCCATGGAAATGCAGCATTAAACCATTTTACATAACTGGATGAAAAGTATGGAAATGTACAATGAAAACCCCAACTGCTAGCCACATGTAATACTGCTTTATAAGTTTGAAGAATATTATCATATGCACTAAATCTTAGTTTTCCATATAGTTGTTCGGTAAGCTGCATTCATTATATTCTATGCTTGGAATATTTTTAAACATACAGCAAGTTATAGGGTCAATGTACATCAAATATTTTAACTATGCTACTTATAGAAATAACTGAACTGACTATCCGATTACCTCTCGGGGAATCAGGAAGAATTTTTTTCCCTCGTCAGAAAAAATTGGATCATGCTTTGCTGGGGTTTTTATGCCTTCCTCTTGCTCAGCTGTAGGTATAGGATTATAAAAATTTTGTTTTATGGTTGAACTAGATGGATGTATGTCTTTTTTCAGCCACACTAAATAGACAAACTCAAAAGCACTAATGGAGTGCTCCTGCCAGGTATCTGCAGTGCTTCCATGTGCTGGTCAGGGTATGCACTGGCTGGTCAGGTTCAAATTAGGACCACAAGAAAATGGTTCCCCAGGCACATTAGTGATCACAGTTATATTAAAATGGTTTCAGTTTTTTTTTTTTCCCAAAATAAGTGTTTATTGAAGAAAAACACAGATTGACACCAAAAAAGTTTGCAAACGGGGTGAACATGTGGCAAAACATATATCATACAGAAGAACATGAAAACAAATGCAGGAATAATCAATGTGGATAAATTAAACCACGACAGGGTTGTGCCTGCAATATTCCGGTATGCTTGTCAAACGATTAAAGCAGGGAGGCACCGGGCCTTCCACATTAATGTCTTGAAGTGTGGTGCTATGGAGGAAAGGAGGGTGCGTACGATGTCTAAGCAGAAGTCAAAGCTACAGGTTTGAGATACTAGAGGTAGCTGAGTGTGTATATGGGAGTAAATTGTCGTGGGAACCGCTAATGGAGAAAGGAAAATGATGCTGTCAGCATGCCTAATGTTCTGCGGAATGATTATCCAAAACTTATACAAACATAGGAGAGGAAAGAAAGAGGAGAACAGAGAGAAGCGAGAAGAAAGGAAAGAGAAAGAGAAAAAAAAAAAAAGGGAGGGGGAGAGGGAAGCGCGTGGGTAGGAGGAAGTAAGGGAGGGGGTGACTGCAAAAATTGTTTGATCATCAATACTTGCCATATCGGGTGCGGTAGGAGTCTAAGCTAACATTGGTGTCAAATGATTGTGGGATGAACACAAGGGGGGGGGAATATGATGAGCGCCATCGGATCAAATGCAGCTGAGTAGCATCAGCAGGGAATCTAAGTCAATTCAAACAGGTTGGTCCATGAGAGATCGATATGCGGGGGTAGTCAGAAAATGGGTCCAACAGGCCCATGTGTGGGTAAATTTCGTAAGGATGTCGAGAGCAGTCGCAATCAGTTCTTCCATGTCCGCCGTTTTACCCACTCGGGTAAGCCAATCGCGTATAGAAGGAGGGTGCGTAGAACCCCACAGAACAGGGATACAGAGTCTGGCTGCGTTAACCATGTGCATGGCTAAGGATTTGAAATACTGTCCCTCGGGAAGGAAAGAGTGGTGAAGGAGGAATTGAGCCGGAGAGAAAGCTACGGGTAACGTTAAAATGGCTTCAGTTTAGTTTCTGCCTATAGGAGAACCCCCCCCCCTCCTCCACACACAAGTTTCACCAATTTCTGGCATAATAATATTGCTATTATGTTCTAAATTGGGTCAAACATGCTATAGGGACATTCTCCCATGGGTGAGAACCAAGCTGTAGCCATTTTAGTATAATGACTATAATAAGTCCTGGGGATTTCCTTGTTCCTTGCTGCTAATGAATTCAAAGCCATCAGCAAGGTTTAGAGCCATGCGGAAGGAAATGGGAATGAGACTACTCATTGGGGTAGTTTCACTAAAGGCAAATATACTGTGCACTTTGCAAGTGCAGCTGCACGTGTCAAATGCGGTTGCTTCAGAGCTTAGTAAGTGCTGTGAAGCTTCACTTTGCAATGAATACCCAATTACATGCAAGGAAAATAAAAAAACAGCATTTTGCTTGCACATGATTGGATGATAGATGTTAGAAGAGCTTTCCTTCATTTATTAAGATTTGGAGTAATTGCACTTGCAGAGTGCAACCGCATTTCCAACGTGGACAGTCTATTTGCCTTAGTAAATCGACCCCATTGCATTTGATAGTATATTACCAAGGTGCAAATATGTTCAACAGAAGGTTGACTTTAGCATAAATTTTAAACACTTAAGTGGACCAAGCAATAAATATATAATTTACAGTACATGCTACATGCACATGTATTTATGCTAAGAAATGTGTATGTATTTATCATTATACACAGAGCACAGTACTCCTCCTGACAACCACTACAAATGCTTTTCTGTCCAGAAACACAAGACCATCTTTGTTCAAGCATTATCCAGGATCAGAATCTATTTATTGGACTGGCCACCCCCCTGCTTCATTTTCTCACCTTGTAACCTGCTAAAATATTGCAGTGTTGCAGTCGGATCACTGGTGTAGAGGGGACTGAGAAAAGGGGAGCTTGAGGATTGTTTTTAAAGGATACAAAGTACAGACCAAGGAAAAGTTAACCAGCACTACTACTGGACACTGTAACTTTTAATTATTTTATTGAAGCAACTAATTTAGTTTCTTTAATAAAGTACCATGTTTTACAGTATCTATCAGGAGTACCAATCTTCTTTTTTTGGTTTGTACTATGATCTGAGCACCTGGCAGGTGAAGAATTAAAGCATCATGTGAGCTTGTTTATAGAGATGGGTCATCTTGAAAAATTATACTGTTGCTGTATTTTGCCACATGTCAGGAATGTATTCATACAGACTTATAAATTTGCTGAAATGTTAACTATATTATCTCACCCCTTACTGCAGATACGTTCCTTCCCCAGCACCCAGTTTTCCAGCCAGAGTCAAATAAAAAGTATGCTTCAGCTTGACAACCGGTCATCTATGTATATTTCTTTACTTTAAAGGAGAAAGGGAGGGAGTCACATGTTCCTCATACTTAGAAGTACTGAATTTTTCTTTTGGATCTGGTGGGTGATTGGTATGAATTCATTCTTTTTTTTCTGTAGATCAGCATTTGTTTTTACCTTTGGTTTCTTTTTTGTTTTGTTTTCCTGAAGCCTAAGCTCTTTAGCGAATATCTGACTTTAACCAAGAAATTTAACAGCTTGGAAAAGGGATTATAAGCAAAATAAACATTATTGTTGACCATGCTTTTACTTACCATTTCAGAGCTGGAACACAGACACTTACTAAGCTAACAAATAGATTTTACGTTATTGACTTTTCATTAATGGAATCATTCGGAGTGCCAATTGGTGTTTATGTTTTGTATTCTTCAGTCTGAGTCTGTCTGGAGCTGCCACATAGATTATAATATCTGCTTTACTGCAATACATTTAAAATAAGGGCACTATTTAGTAAGTCTATAATGAAAGGTCCACTCAGATTCGTCTCCTTCCCGGGATCAACTACAGGAGCAATTAGGTTCAAGGAAAGACCAGGACAACAATGAGATCAAATAGGGTCAAGACAAATGTATAACCAAGTTTATATATAAAAATAAAAATACTGTCAGGAATGGACTGGCCAGCAATGGTGGGACTCACCTGCCTTTTGATCTGCAGTACCAGGGCTGGCCAGCGGGTGCTCCCAGCAATCAGAGACTCAACCTTTCAGCCAGCTAACACCTGGAACTGATGATACTGGTGTATTTAAGGGATGGCCAGACTTGCAGACTCTGCCTTGGTGTTGTGTTTGTCCTGGGCCCTGTATCTGTCCTGCATCCTGTTTCTGTTCCTTTGCTGACCCTGCCTGATCTGAACCGCTGCTGACTTCTCCTGCTCTGATCCCGGCTCGCTCCTGACCATCCCTCTGCCTGACCCTCTGTACCACGCTGCTTGCTACCTGTTCTGATCCCTGGCTTGTGACCCTGACCATCCCTCTGCCTGACCCTCTGTACTACGCTGCTATCTACCTGCTGAACCTGGCCTGTGACCCCGACCCATCTCCGCTTGCTCCCCCTGTACCTACCTGCCCTATTGATATTGACCCGGCCTGCCTGACGACGCTTGCTTGTATGTACTGTTATCTGTGGGTGGTTGGTTTGGTTTGTTTGCACTGTGTTATGTTTAGTATTGCACTGCGTTTATGTTTGTATTGTTAGTGTTAATAAATTATATTGTTTATCACATATCTGAAGTCTGCATTTCCCTGCGTCAGTCACACACCTCTGGTCACACCTGGGAGCCCTGACAAATACATAGGACCCCTGGTTCAAAAGGGTAGGGTGCCCAGACAGATCCCAATTATGTATGGGAAGATATCCTCATTAGATTTATCATTGTATACAAACAGAGAAGAATCATGGATCTAGATATCACACTGCTCAACTTAGCCCACCTTCATTTAAAATATAACAATTTATTACTACAAAATTGAATCCATATACAGAAAGAAATTACCGTATTTTTCGCTCCATAAGATGCACTTTTTTCCCCAAAAAAATGGAGGAAAATGTCTGTACATTTTACGGAGCGAATATGGAGCGGCTGGCCTGGTATTCCTGCTGCCGCCGTGTTAGAATACTGGGCCACTTGGCTCTTCTGTGCTCCTTGGTCCTACCTGTTCCTCGGTCCAGCGCTGTCCTCACCGTCTTTTCTCCCCGGCATCAGCACCTTTACTGTGGGCTTCCGGCTGTGGCAGCTTGTGGCCTCACAGCTGGGTGCCCATGAGCGGGAAGCTCTGAGCTTTGTGAAAGGTCTGGTAGTCTTCTGGGGCGTGTCAAGTGTCCCAAAAGATGGGGAGGGAGGACAACTCCGTGGAAGTGGGAGCAGCTACCTTGCAAATTCAGGTACCCGCTCCCCCCCTCTGCTCCCCAAAGGTCGGGAGTCTCTGGTCATCTCCTGTATCATGTCCGCAGTCTCTGGTCATCCCCTCTATCATGTCCGTAGTCTCTGGTCATCCCCTGTACCATGTCCACAGTCTCTGATCATCTCCTGTACCATATCTGCAGTCTTTTGTCATCCCCTGTACCATGTCTTTAGTATCTGGTCATCTCCTGTATCATGTCCGCAGTCTCTGGTCTTCTCCTGTACTGTGTCCGCAGTCTCTGGTCATCCACTGTACCGTGTCTGCAGTCTCTGGTCATCCCCTGTACCGTGTCCTCAGTCTATGGTCATCCCCTGTGCCATGTTGCAGACTCTGGTCATCCCCTGTACTGTGTCCGCAGTCTTTGGTCATCCCCTATACCATGTCCGCAGTCTCTGGTCATCTCCTGTACCATGTCTGCAGTCTCTGGTCATCTACTGTACCATGTCTGCAGTCTCTGGTCATCTCCTGTAGTATGTCCACAGTCTCTGGTCATCTCCTATACTATGTCTGCAGTCTCTGGTCATCTTCTGTACTATGTTCGCAGTCTCTGGTCATTTCCTGTACTGTGTCTGCAGTCCATTGGTTCAGAATATTTTTTTTTCTTGTTTTCCTCTTCTAAAACCTAGGTGTGTCTTATGGTCAGGTGCATCTTATGGAGCGAAAAATACGGTAAACAAAAGTGCACTTGTCTCCCACCACATTAAAAATAGAATGGCATTGTTCCACCCAGACATACTCGCATCTCTAACTTCAAATAAATAAAACTACCTGCCAGGCTGGTTTCCCTGCAAAAAAGAATCTGACTACCTTGATAGCATATACAGTATATGCATTTACATGATGATACATTAACTTCTGTATATGGATGAAATTTTGTATTTAATACATTTCGATATTTTTAATTAAGGTGGGCTAAGTTGTGATGTGCAGTATTCAGAGCCATGATTCTTCTCTGTTTGTATATAAGAAAGGTACAACCAAGCCCAGTAAGGCTACTGTTATATGAGAATTGAATAAAATGCAATGGTGTACTATTAAAATGGAACATCATAAAAAAATAATATTTTTCAAAATAAGCTCACTAATGTGATATGTGCCATTTTTACTACTATAATCATGCAATAGAATCTAATTAAATTATTTGAAAGTATGCAATATGGTGCTGCCATGGTATTGCTCACAATATACCAGAATACAAAACAGTAGTCATGGGGTAAGAAAATGTCTTTTTACAAACAAATACCAAAAAGACTTCTCTTTTCACAATTGCTTGTGTTCACCTTATGTGTAAATAATGCTCAAGTTCTCTTAGAGCTGATTCACACATGTGCGGTGCGGATTGAAGCTCAGGTTCACAGCTAATTGACACAGTAGTTGTTCAGAATTAACTCTCAGGATTATCCTGTTCACACATATCATTATTATTATTATTATACAGGATTTATAAAGCACCAACAGTTTACACAGCACTTTACAATATAAAGGGAGACAGTACAGTTACATTTCAGCACAGAAGGAGGGCCCTGCTAGTGAAACTTACAATCTAAAGGAAGGGGGAGGTGGTACAAAAGGTGATAGCTGTAGGCAATGTTCTGATGGAGGTGGCTCAAGTACAGTTCTTAGGTGGAGGTGGAGTAGGCTTCCCTGATTAAGTGAATTTTCAAATATCGCCTAAAAGCAGACAGGGTGGGGGCTGACCCAACATGCTGTGGTAGGGAGTTCCAGAGGATGGGAGAAGCTCTGGAGAAGTCCTGGAGGCGAGAATAGGAGGAGGTGACGAGGGAGCTAGAGAGCAAGATGTCTTGGGTGGAGCAGAGCTGGTGATTTGGACAATATCTGCGGATGAGGTTGGTAGCTAAGAGCAGTGTTGTGGATGGCTTTGTATGCTGTGGTTAGCATCTTGAATTTTATACGTTGGGTTAGTGGAAGGGATTTAGAAGCATTCCCACACAAGTCAATAGCCTGTAATCCGCACCTGAACTGGACTGCACTACTCAGAAATCGTACATGAGAAACCACACTGAATGCGCATTGAATCCACACCACCAATGCACTGGACATATGTGAATAGGCACCATAGGAGGCAATGTTTTTCACATGTCATGCGGACTGGATGCAGTTCAAACCTCATTCAATCCGTATATATGTAAACTGACACTCAAAGTAGACTCTAAAAATATAGTATTTGTTCTTTTAAATGTCACATATACAAGTCGCTTTCAGAAGGAGGAGCCTTAAATTAAATTGACAGCTCCAAAAATTGACAAGCAAGGGATTACCAGATAACATTTGTGTCCTAGGGAATCTGTATATAGATCAGTATTTATTAGTTTGAAACAAACATGGTACAAAGGATTAGCTCAAGACATGGAAAAAATAGTTCACAAGGCTGTATATTGTTTCTTAAATTATATGGATTACATGCAGATATTATCATGCAAAATACTAATGAATAAGATCAAGGCATTCTCTCTACAGGTTTTCAAACACTCTAATGGACCAATAGAAAGTTGTAGGATATGGGAGGAGTCTGCCAAACTGAGTTCTAAGCTGAAGTCAGTATTTGCACAGCAGAGCATGCAATCTAATCAAAATGGCAGTTTTTAAACCATTACAAGGATGCATAAAAAATGGTTCCTTGAATAAAACGACTTAGAGCCCAATAAAAGTTAATACACAATAGAAAACCTTTTCTCACTTGTTATATTTTGTACTAAATGCATCTATTCACGATACAGTACATTTTCCATTTCAATATTCAAATTAGACACATGCCTGATTTGTTATTTTAAATATAAACAGTTTTATTGTATGAACAGATTCTGCATCATTTAGCAGCTTGATAAGAGAAGACAATAATTACTTTCATGCTTTTATTTCATACAGAAGAGAATCCTGTTTTTAACAAGTCACCTTAACCTCAGTAACTCAGAACATTTGCAAAAATATAATAAAGCATAGCAAGCAAGCATAGTGCAAGCAATGCTTGACCCAAGAAAAGTAGCTGTACTCTCAAATGCTATGTTAAAATGTACTCCAATTTGGCTACAGTTTGGAAGTCATTATTTTGAAGCACGTTGATCTGAATCAAGACTTTTTTTTTTAAGTGAGTAAATCTGATACTGTTACATTGAAGTTCCTGCAAAGGAGTTTTAAAAAACAGATCATTCTCACTTTATTACACAAAGTCTTGGTTTAAAGTAACTTTTTTTTTAACCAGGGTTCCTTGACACCCAAGGGACAATCCAAAAGTAGTTAATTCCTATACAAGATAATGGAACACTTAAATAATAACCTAGGCCATACCCATACCAAATTAAAGATTAACTTTTTTGAATAGTCTCCCAGCATTCAGCATCATTTGATCCAGAATACTGAGGATATGCAATGAATGCAGAATATCATGGGTCTATTTCTTGAGGAGGTCTTGCCACCAAGCCCTGCACTCATGGTGTAATCATGCAGAGAACTTTTCTTGTGGTTAATAATTCACTGCCATAAAAAGATCTAAAGAACAAGATGGCCCTGCATTTCACACACCCACAGATGTCTGGAAAAGGTAAGTATAAAAAAGAAAAGGCAAAAAATACAACAAGGGGAGTGGGATGGGTGGGCCTGGAGTTGGGCTTTCATATCTAGAGAAATTCATGACCATAAAAACTTGGATAACTCTGTTAAGCAGACAGTGACCAGAACTGTTGCTGTTACACTATGGGCTGCCCCTTTATGCTCTTATCATCTTACCACTGACAATAATATTATTAAGGGCAGGTTGGGGCAAGTGGGTAGAGAAGGTTAAAGGCCTTGGCAGAGCCAACTGGTTTGCTTTAAACAATAAGAGTGCTTTTACAAAAGAAAAAAAATAAACTAACACTTCCTTTTTTCACTGCTTCTGCATCAATTACCAACACAGGACTTAATGGCTTAAATGCTGGAGTAAAAAACTTGCAGTTTTTGTCTAGGCAGTGTTGGGCAAAAGTGTAAAGTGTAACTTTCATTGTTCTCTATGATAATTTTCCACCTTCACCGTAATGCATGTATTGGTTTGTATGCTTGCACTGAAGCTCGGATGGAGGGAAACTGTTCCAAACCTGGCTGATTCACGAGTGCAAAGCCATGTTTTGATAATAGTGCACATTTGAACCTTTCTATTATGGTGTGTCACGGTAATAGATGATTTACTTTAATAAAAAGAGTCCTTTTTAGGACTACTATTTTGTGTGCATCAGCCACAAATTCAGTTGTTGTTTAGCTTCTGGATTTTATTTAACATTTTCATATTTCTATTTCACTTTCAGAGGCTGTTGAGAATGTTGCTGGGACAGAGGGAGCTCAGGTACGGATTGCTGGGGGCTGGGGGGCCACTGCACACAGAAGGTTTTAAAATTCATAGAATACAAAAAGTTTAAAAATCTTGAGCCTTTAGAACCACTTTAAGTGACAAAAGCTCCACATCTTAAATACCTCTGTTGCTTTAGCATCTTATAAAGTTTGTCTATCACCTGTTCATCATGTTTAAGAGGGCCAAAGGAGAGGTTCTTTATGAACACATAGAAACAGGTGAGCAAGTTTGGCATTAGCAAGGCAAATTAGAAGTTCAGCTGCACCTTTTCCTTCTGGAAGTGGGTGTACTATAAAACCAGTCGACATGTGCAGGACGGAAATTTTTCTTTTATATTTGATTCATTTGTTCATTGAAGAATTTTGTTTCATTGTATTGGTTATGTTGAACCAATTTATTTTCGGAATTTATTTTGTATCTTTGGTATTTGTTTTGTATATTCGTTGGTCAGTTGGATTTGAAACAAATTGCTGTTTTTCCAGAAGAATGCTATATATTCAATATACTATTGAATCAGATGGATTTGAGTCGGAAGGATTCAATAGTTTCGGGCGCTATTCTAACGCACCAAGAAAAATGGCAAGAGCTGATTAAACAATATCGATTGGTGTCAGGTGCATCCTGATTAAAGAATGGAACAAAATACTCATCTATTTGTTATCTGAATATGAATTATCAAACAAATTCAAAAATTTTGTTAATTTCCCCATGGGCTTGAACTACTATCAGATCATGTGATATCATTTGAATGAAACAAATGCATTTGTTATAACTTTTTTTCTCGTTAACATTTGTTACTATGTCCATTTGGAGATTAATTTACATCCAAATCTCTGAAAATGAAATTTTCATCTGAAAAACAAATAGTAATGACACAATATGCCAGAGTAAGCAGAGTCATGGAGTAGGTAACCAATCTTTCCCTTATCCTCCTTCTTCCATGCACAAAGCAGCAAGTTTTTATATGCAAATGAATCCTTCTCTTCTTCCTCCTCCAAAGTTAATCCTGCCATTGCCCTGCAAACTAGTATGGTGGAGTTGGCTGAATTAAGCCAGCCATAGAAGGCGTGATTTTCACGTGTTGCAAGAAAGAAAATCACTTGATTCCCCCATCAATACAGTCAATGTTGATGGTGGAGTAGCTCCCATGGAGCCATTGTGTTCTCCCGGTGGGTGGGCGGGGGGAGCCGTCCCCATTGGGAGAACACAGTGATTACTACTATGATAGCTGCTAGCAATAATCATATGTAAAATCTGAGAGGCTGGTTGTAGCCAAGTTGAACAATCGATCAGCCTACCCATACACGGTTCAAATCTCGGCTGGCCCCTGCTGAACCAGGTCAGATTTGAACTGGCGATTTTTATTTAGACAGAGCATGGGTATCTTGATGCAGGAGGATTTTTAAGAATTCTTGTTATCATAGGTGAAGGTAGGTAGAGATTATCAGGAGATATTGATATTCCTGCAGCTGCAATGTACTGTTAGTTGAGGAGGCTGAGAAAACAAAACAAACCCATCAGAGAGATAGCAAAAACATTAGGCGTGGTGAAAACAACTGTTTGGAACATTCTTAAAAAGAAGGAACGCACTGGTGAGCTCAGCAACACCAAAAGACCTGGAAGACCACGGAAAACAACTGTGGTGGATGACCAAAGAATTCTTTCCCTGGTGAAGAAAACACCCTTCACAACAGTTGGCCAGATCAAGAACACTCTCCAGGAGGTAGGTGTATGTGTGTCAAAGTCAACAATCAAGATAAGACTTCACCAGAGTGAATACAGAGGGTTCACCACAAGATGTAAACCATTGGTGAGCCTCAAAAACAGGAAGGCCAGATTAGAGTTTGCCAAACGACATCTAAAAAAGCCTTCACAGTTCTGGAATAATCCTATGGACAGATGAGACCAAGATCAACTTGTACCAGAGTGATGGGAAAAGAAGAGTATGGAGAAGGAAAGGAACTGCTCATGATCCTAAGCATACCACCTAATTCAGTGAAGCATGGTGGTGGTAGTGTCATGGTGTGGGCATGTATGGCTGCCAATGGAACTGGTTCTCTTGTATTTATTGATGATGTGACTGCTGACAAAAGCAGAAGGATAAATTCTGAAGTGTTTCGGACAATATTATCTGCTCATATTCAGCCAAATGCTTCAGAACTCATTGGACGCCGCTTCACAGTGCAGATGGACAATGACCCAAAGCATACTGCAAAAGCAACCAAAGAGTTTTTTAAGGGAAAGAAGTGAAATGTTATGCAATGGCCAAGTCAATCACCTGACCTGAATCCGATTGAGCATGCATTTCACTTGCTGAAATGCCCCAAGAACATGCAGGAACTGAAGACAGTTGCAGTAGAGGCCTGGCAGAGCATCACCAGGGATGAAACCAGCGTCTGGTGATGTCTATGCATTCCAGACTTCAGGCTGTAATTGACTGTAAAGGATTTGCAACCAAGTATTAAAAAGTTTGATTTATGATTATTATTCTGTCCCATTACTTTTGGTCCCTTAACAAGTGGGAGGCACATATGCAAACTGTTGTAATTCCTACACCGTTCACCTGATTTGGATGTAAATACCCTCAAATTAAAGCTGACAGTCTGCAGTTAAAGCACATCTTGTTCGTTTCATTTCAAATCTATTGTGGTGGTGTATAGAGCCAAAAATGTTAGAATTGTGTCCATGTCCCGATATTTATGGACCTGACTGTAGTTTGTTTATTTGAAAATTGATCACTCCTGACACCCTAAATAATTTTTCGAGGCCCAGTACAAAAAACACCAGTACAGTACAATTACCACCATTTTTGGAAAGTAGAAAATCCAAGGTATTGAGCCAGAGGTATGGCTAGTTTTTTGAAGTTGTAAGTTTTTGTCTAAATTTTTTGGGAAAATGAAGAAAATTCGTTTTTTTCATTTTTTTCTAACATACTGTCACCAGTGCAGTACAGCATCATCATATGACTGGTGTGGTGGTGATCAGGGATACTGAGTGATGACAGTACGTAAAAAAAAAAAAGGAAAGCCATACATTACAGGTTGATTACATTGTTGTCATGGGATATGACCAATCATAGCAATCACATGATGCCCAGTTACAGACACAACGGTCACAGAAGGGGCATGCAGTGCATTCCTAAACCGCACAGGCTCAATCAATTGTGACTGAGCCTGCATATACCACACTGCTGCAATAAATGTACTGTGGCATGGCAGCAAGTGGTTAAGCTGAAAAGCTTCATACTGTGTGTCCTTTTAAAAATATGACCTACCCAAAGTGGAATATTACTGTGTGTGGAATAGGTACAATATTCCTTCCCTTTTTCTGTGAAATGTATACACTTTATTGTGCCTTTATGGGCTGAAAACTGTATATTGTGTGTTCTTTTCAATACGAGGCCAACTTCAAGGGTTCAGATACTGTTTATGGAGTCTGTATAAAATTCCTTCCTTTATTTGTGAAATATATACACTTTAAACTTGAGGCTGAAAAGCTGCATGCTGTGCATCCATATGAAAATATGGTCTATTCCAAAGGTTTAAATACTGTTTATAAAACATATATACTTTTTCTGGCTGATGTCCCTCAGATAAAACACCTAATTTTTATTTCATGATAAAAACTGCATATTTTGTACCTCTTATATTGCAGCTCAATCAAGCTGCTTACATATTGTCCAGCTACGTCACTAAATGTGTAAGTATTTTCTCTAAAATATGGCGCTCTAATTTTAATTTCAGGAAAAAAACTGCCTAATCTCTGGAATGTGTGGTTGTGGTTTTGAAGTGTTTTTGTAGACTCTGTTTTGACATTTCATTGAATGTTTTATACAATACAGAGTGGTATTGCAAAAGAAGAAAATCATAAGCTATACTGTGAAACTGTTTGCCAATTACCAAATGCTATGAAGTTGCAGGCTTTATCTTGCTCAGATACAGTTAAGCTCTGCTTTAAGCTAAGATAAATGTTAAATTTAAAAAATGAATTACACATAAAAAAATATGTGATGCCAGAACACAATGTTACTGATGCTGTGAGAATCATACATTTCCATAATACCACATTCAACTTAAATCCATCTCCAAAGCATGCATCAGTAAAGGAATGCATTAGTAAAGGAATGGTGTCTTTCTCATGTTCCCCTCACAGTTGCATAAAATAGAGAACATCCCCCATGCAGAATGGCATTGCATATTAGTCCTGAAAATGGCCAGAATTGATTTTAATGATTTGCCTGCCCTCCCATTGACATCATAAAGGTTAGGATCAAAGTTCACAATTTCTGGCTTTATAATTCAACAAATGGACCAAAATAAAACCCAGGCCAATTTACTGTTCTCTAGTGAAAACAACACACCAGGATTCCAACGTCTGAATGGGCATTAGGTATGGAGTACTTTTATGTAGATAATCACAAATGCCTGAGGTGGAAGGACTTGTGGGTTTTTAGTAAAAGTGCACTTATCCTTAAATAAAGAACTACACACTCTTGATATAAATAAAAACAAATCCTCCTAATGTTTTGAGCCTACAGCAAAAAAAGTAAGCCCATGGCAATGCTCTGTTTCTGTTGGATTTTAGTAACTAGTCATTAACCTCAAGTGCAGTTTTTTCAAACACAGAATCTGCCCCCAGACCTCTTGCCTGATTGGAAGATGTTGCTCTAAGCTGTTCTGATATGATTGCAGATCTTGCTGCATTTTACAGTTAAAAGAAAATGAATGTGTACTTAATCTGACATTAGAAATGTTTTATAGTAATTTTGTAAAAATGTTTAGCCTTGATCATAGATTTTTAACTTTTGTTTAGGCAAAGTTTAACAACAATCACTAGCCCAAAACAGTTTTATAAAGTTTGGAATCCCTAGCTCTATGAATTAGGCTATATCTGTGAACCAGTGGTTTTAGATGCCTTGCATTAAAATGAGAAATAACTCCTTAATTTTTAGATCTACGATGGAAGTGAAGAATGCAGACACCTTCTGTTTTAAGTAGTCCCTGCTGTGTTACGTACGTTCCAAAAGTGTCATTATACCTTTTCCCCTATTCTAGTTTCTTGGCCTGTCAAGTAAGGTATTTATGCAAAAACCTAGAGAATATTTTATAATCAGATGACAGATCAGCTACATTTGTTGACTAAACCCCAAGGTTGAAAACCTGTGCTTAGGAATCCCAAGTAAGTGAAAATTGAGCATGCAATTTATGTCTCCTTCATGGTGTCTGTAGGTTGAATGATTTTAATAATAATATCACCAGGCTTATTCAATATGACAAAGAACAATGTTCAGATGTCAATGACTTATAGCAACCAAGATTCAATCTTCTGCATTGTGACTTTAAGCTGAAATGTGGTTGCTGTAAGTACTATGCGGTTTAATACTGCTCTTTGTGTTCACTGAATAAATACTGTGTGCTTATTTTTTATTATTTCTAGTGTTCAGGCTCTACACTGAAGGAATAACTACATTCTGTTTATATTCAATTCAAGTGAAAGTCCAGCTACGAGCAGCAGACTAATCAACCTGTACTGTTGGCTCAAGTTACAAATGTTCCTTCCAGGGGCAGACTGACAACTCATGAGGCCCCCGGGAAATAGGGAATCATGGGGCCCCTGTGTCCTTGTCCAAACTCAAAAAAGCCTATGAAAAAGGTACCAGGGGCATCTCATGGGGCCCCCTACTGACCCCGGGTCCTCGGGCAGTGCCCGAGTTTCCAAATGGTCAGTCCGCCTCTGGTTCCTTCTAAAAGGGAAATATTCCTACGTCCATGTCTTGTAAAGCAAGACTTCAAGGGGATGGTTCAGTTCACTTTGTTGCCTACCCCATCAGCTGCAGAATCCCAGATTTTCTGCATTGTCCAGTAGCTCTGGTTGTCAAGAATAAAGAGAGTAAGCCCTGTATAAGATGTAAGTCACAATTTGGAGCTTTTACAGGCCTGGGGACTTTCTCCTGCCCAAGTGATAGTACTGAGTGCCTGAGCAGACAGTCATGAAGCACCAGTGCTATCACAAAGCATGAAGGGGAGTGAGTCATCTTGGCACCCATACCCTAAAGTGCTGGCTATGTTTCTTCACTCCTGGTGGGTAAATGAAGCGGAAGATCAGGGGAATGTCTGCTTCTGGTGGAACCACCATTAGGTGAACTTGCTTTTTTGCCATGTAAGATGAAGGCCTTGTGATATAGGCTTAGTATAAGCTGAAACCGATGTTGCTATAGCTTTTCTAAATAACCAAGCAGCATCTTGATCAGTTATATATTAAAAAAAAGAAAAACAATTTCTAATAGTATACATTAAATTTGCAAATTACTGTGCATTATACATTAGCAGGCCATTTTTAAATGGTTCATTTACAGCCCGTGTCATTATAGCTCATCAAGGTATATAAGTCTTTCACGTTAAGACTATTAAATTGATTATAAAGTGAGATGCACAAGGAGGTCGCTAGGTTTGGCCATTAAGGATGTTGATGATTAATTACAAATTGTCACTACAAGAATACTCACAAACCCTTTAAAAGAATTAGCTGTTACATAAGAAATGAAATCATACATATATTTATTATAAAGTGACTTAAAAAGGAAGTGGAAGAACTAGAGGATTCTGCATGCCCTCATTTCTGCATTAAAGTTCCTTTCCTATCAGGGCCTCAATGCATTGTCACTTTTTCTCCTGCAATATGGCGGTTCCTAATCATCCTGCATACTCCATAGCATAAAAGAAACCTATACCAGGAAAGATAGGGCTCCCTAGTAATTTCCAGATGAGCAGACCTAGGAAATTGACATAGCCAACAGAAGCAACTATTTGGGGCTGGGTGAGTTATGGAAGATGCCTATACTAGACATCTCAGCTTGGAAAGGATTCATGCACATGTTCTTCTGTCTTGATGAAGTGTATAAGGAATTCTCTGGTCTTGTATGGAACATCAAGGATACATTACACAGCTAGACCTGGGAGGGCTAACAGGAAAGAGGTACCTCTACTGTACAGTTCTGAATGGATGGAGCAATATCTAACAGGTTATAGGATAGTCTCTTTCTTATGGAATCACACATATGCATTCCAGCAACCTCCATGGACTCTTAAAGGTTGCTATATTGGCTAAAAATATAACCTATTCACAAAGAGTAGATACTTACCATTAGTGTCACTGGTGTTTTAATAAAGACACTGCATATTTTTGAAAGGTTGCAAGTACATTTGTTTTTGATTTGAGAAAGATGGAGTGAGCTTCATCAAAATGTAGACATTAAAACTGCTGCTCTTTTGATTTATCTCTTCTGCAAGATCCATGAGTGCCTCTATACTAGTTTTGGATTTGTATGGATTTCTTTGTGGGTGAACACGTAGGTATTTACCTCAAACATAGACTGCAGTAGCTACCCTTGGAACTGTTTGTTGTTGATTGGTATGTACTCCAATAGTGTATTTTTTCAAAGAAGATGAAGGTCTCCTAGTGAAGTACACTGTTTCACTATCATGTGGTTGTAGGCACAGTTATATGCAACACATTGGCCTGATAGAGACACATCCATGTGAGATGAACTTGTAAGAAGACACCTCCTAGATAGAGCTATAACCCCTTGCATAATATGTAGGAATTATGATTGTTCTTTCAATGCCCTATACAGACTAAAGTGAAGGAGATCACTAGTGGCCTGTTTTCTTCAAATGACTTGTGATGTTACTTCCAATTGGGGCTGCCACTACATTCTATGCTGTATGGTCAGAAGATCACCAGAACATCACTGTAGGTGCTGCCTTCTATAACATTAATGTCCTTGCAATGTACCTTTTTAAATGTTCTACAACCAGTGATCAGCCAAAGAGCTCACTAATAGCTTCTCATCCTAATGGTGAAAGCTAGACATAACCTCAAAACCAGAAAACAGGCTACACTACTTTAAGCTTTCATGTTTAGCTATTTTTCACATTTCTCTCAGGGAGATTAAATGGGGTGCACCAGGGAAATCAGAGGCCAGAACATTATAGTTGTTAATTTCTTTCTGTTATAATATATAGGTTTTAATGAGTTGATTACCTTTTGCATGCCAAGCACAGTGAGATTTTATTTGGTCATCTCATTTGATTTTATCGTCGGCTTTACAATGTATTCTAAAGGCAGTTTTTATTGTTTTTAGCTTAGTTATTGAATCATGGTTACATAAGTAGAACAAAAAATCTAGTGACATATCCCCTATAGTAATTGTCTCAGTATCATACCACTGATTTCCTAGTCAGCTGCCTCTTTAAGTGCACCATGACACTTCACATATAAACAAAAAAAATGATAGTGGGCACTCGCCCTTAGCATAACAAATGGATGAATAAATAAAACAATACAATGCTGAGCATAAAGTTCAAGTAATATTAAATAAAAAAGTCCCCATCCACCAAATCCTTGTGTGTGAACTCAAACATAGAGTGACCAGATCTTCCTAATATTCCAACAGTGTTCCACCAACATGCTCAGCTGAATCGTGCACTCTGCACAATTAGATAATAAATAGATAATAGATCCTCTATACAGCCCCAATTAGACATTTACTTCTCATAAGGAATCTCCAACAAAGATGTTCTCACAAACATTCATTTAATAGGCCTCTTCCAGTATCAATATTCACTTTTTTTGTGCTTTCTTTTCAGCTCACAGGGAGTCACAATGATATTTCTGGAAAGACTAATGGATATTTTCTGTACTTACTAAAAATGTTCTGAGTCTAAAAAGGGAAAACAAATGCAGCCACCACATGTTGGGACTGGTAATCCGCAATATATTTAGGTTTTGTATTTGGTTTAGATATCCTTTAAGCCTAGTTTATACTGTTGACCTCATCAAGTTAAGATATGGACCTGACAACTGGGGGTTGTACACAGGGAATGTGTGTATATCTGACAAGCCGACTCCTGCCTGTCATATGGAAGCATTCTGGTGGCTGCGCTTCTGCCCGATTGCTTCAACTCAACCCCGGTGACACGAGCCAGATATCCTGGGCTCTGCTTGCCCATCTGCAGGCCCAGGACCAGCATAGCAGGAGGGAGGGAGCTGAGCAGACACACGCAGGGGCGGCTGCCCGAGGGCCTGGGGTCAGTAGGGGGCCCCGTGAGATGCCCCTGGTACCTTTTTAATGGGCTTTTTTGAGTTTGGGTAAGGACACAGGGACCCCATGATCCCCTATTGCCCAGGGGCCCCAAAAGTTGTCAGTCCGCCCCTGGACACACATCTCATTAAAGAGAACTTGCCACCAAAAAATCATCACATAAGGGACTTTTTTCCCCATATGTGATGAAAAAAAAAGTTAGGTAAAAAAATTTCGAGGGGTCAGGGATGTCACGCATGAAAAGGTTGATTGCGGAACACATGTTATGTAGCGCCACACACAGGAGCAAGAGCAATATTTCAAGCACCAAACCTCCATAACAATAAATTGATGACCCATTGGGGGCTTTTACAGCTTCACTTGCAAAAAATATAGGGTACTGAAGTTTGCCACCATTTCACAGGCGCACACAATTTAAGGTTTAACATTTTGGGTATCTATTTAATTGGTGCAACCTTGTCTTTTATATTCTACCAATACATTTCCTAGACCTTTGCGGTAATATTGTGTGACATAGAAAATTGAAACTACCACTTGTTTATTCTCTAGAGTATCTGCTTTCAGAGAATAAATCATGTGTTGGGGTTTATTGTAATTTTCAGGCCTAAAATTATTTTTTAAACTTGTGTCCAAAAAAAATGCAAAACCGGCTCTGGCAGCAAAAGGGTTAAAGGATAAGTCCTATTAAAGTTGGAGGCAGGGGTGGACTGACCATTTGGAAACTCGGGCACTGAGATGCCCCTGGTACCTTTTTCATAGGCTTTTTTGAGTTTGGGCAAGAACACAGGGGCCCCATGATCCCCTATTACCCGGGGGCCCCATGAGTTGTCAGTCCACCCCTGGTTGGAGGTTTTCACCTCTTGGTGTATTTCTTCATTTTATTTTTACACCATGGATATAGAGTGGATCCCTGCTGGAGGGGAAATTCAGTGACTAGGTTCCTTCTACGCAACAATGCCTCCACTGTGCATTTTAGTCATGCACTCTGGACTTGGTATGTTTTTCTTTGTTTGTAGGATGTCACTTGAGTCTAGGATCTCTGGATTATAAATCTAGGGGAGACACTACAAATTGAAAAGAGCACAACTATTGAAGACGTCACACAAGAAAAGATCAAAAACAAAATACAACTGAGGAAACTTAACAGTCTCCTGTAGCGCACAACAATGCAGTAACTACTATGTGAGCTAGTTCCAGCACAATATAATACATTCCCCTGAGAGATATGAGAAACAAGTGAGCGATTCAACCAAGCAATCAAATATGTTGGGTGGACTGAGACTTTTATATATATACTGTATAACAATTATTATATGTAATTTTAACTGGAGGACAGGCACTACCAAACACACATATCCTCTTCTGTCTAATAGGGGAATTTACAACACCTGCAGAGCAGAAAAGTTCAAGCTTGGTCTTAAATAGCAATTGATCCAGAAGGCAAAAATGAATTGAATATTATAATAAAGCTTTTCACTGTGCTGCAAGAGCCGAACCTTTTGTTGTAGTGAGACGTGAACCTCATCATGATTTCTCAGGGGAAAATGAAGTGCAAAGTGATTTAGACTTTCCAGAGTTCAACAACTCATCCACAATATTAACTGGGTTGTAAATGTATTGCAAATGCAACATTGCCATATAGCTGCAAGTGCTATAATGGTTGCCTTTACAATCTTTAATAAAATATATGCATTATTAATGCAAGAACAAACTTTTTGATGCATTAATATTTAAGTATTATGTTAAATCATTTGAACTGCTGCATTATTCTTTTTTTTCCTTTATGTGCCTGCATATAAATGCCACAATATTCTGAAAATGCCGGGAGATTTACCATTTTGCCGTTCAAACTGTGATACTGTAATTCTACATTGGAAAGCTGTCAGCTTCAGTTTAACTTTCAAATGTAAAAATTATACAAACTATCTCTGTTAATTTTATTATTGATGTGTAAGCTAAATAAGAGAATTGCTTAGAATTCACTAACCAAGCTCATACCCTTGGGTTGCAATACTATGAAAGTGTCTGGATAATGCTGAGTTTAGTAATAAAGATGGACATTTTAAACAATGCCTAAATAGTTTATGGCACAGCCATGATAAAGGCTTAAATTTGTTCCTAAAGTCATTACCAAAAAAAGCTTAACAAACATTAGCAAGTACAGGTCAATCAAATTAACTGTTTGGCTTAAAGTAATTCTTGTTGAGGTGACCAAGAAGGGTGAGATTGGGATCACATTTTTTTTCTCCCATTGGACTGGCTTCCTTTGATAGTGACAAAGGTGAACAATACCTGGTCAATGTGTATTAGCATGGCTACTTGCAGTCTCATGAGAAACAGAAGAACAGGAGTGCTGGATCTAGTTAAAATATGGTATAATTTATGATACCATATTTTAGCTGGATCCTATGCTCTTGTTCTTCTGTTTCCTCATTAGCATCAATCAGGCTGCAGCTGCAGGACCCTGTGCTTTGTATACAATGGCATGCTTTTTTCATTTGTTTTTACGATTGTAGTCTCATTAGGGACACATATGGCAGAGTCACATTTCAAGATGACAGTTGGAACATAGTTGTCTACCTATCATAGGGGTTTCATTAAAGTGTTACTAAACCCAGGACCCTGCATTCACTATCTCTGGTTTCCCACAGTACACAGAACATAGAAATGCAACTATTTTAGTAACTATAAACTGCTAAATACCTTTCCTCATCAGCAGTTAGAGCAGTCTTGTGACTTCTATCAGTATCCAGCAGAGCACAGGTTAAAGCTTGTAGGATGAGTTTTCATTCTTCCTTGATTGTCTTATGAGGCAGCAGGATCCCTGACCCTCTGTCTGCATGTGATCAGCACAGGGCCAATCAGCATTGTCCACTCTCCCAAGAAAAAAATAACTCTCTAGCAATGCACACCAAACTGAGCATGTGCAGCTTGCACCCAAGGCTCTGTTCTATCAGCAGAGGGACTGGGGACAGTAGAAGAAAGGGAGGATCAGAGAAGACAGGACCTTCTATGGCTATAAAAATTGTTCTAAATTAGAGTTGAAGTTTAACTTTAAAAGGACTTTTGATGTGACTTAAAGTGACCTTTTTACATACTCCATTTTTTTTAAAACCTATACCTGTAAAGCAGAGGTTGAGTACTTGCCACTTCTGCAGCCAGTGCTGCTAAAATATGCTTTGATCACTAAAAATGCAGAAGAAATCATCAATGTGAGGCCAGCAGGAGAAACCAGTGAAAACTGTGGGGGAGACATAGATATCGACTCCCATTGGATTGTTAGCTTCCCAATTAACGAAGGATCCATTTATAGTGATCAAAGTAGTGTTCAGTGACCAATGTAGAGCAAAGCAACAGGTTAATTTTCCTCAATGCACCACATAATTACCTTCCTTTTACTTCCCAATTCCTCCATTCAGCCAGCAAGAATAAGAAAAGGAAGCCCTATGTAAGCTCAGAGATGACCTAATCAGAGCTTACAGAGGACAAAGGACTGCCCCACATGTGACAAGGTTGGACCAATCACCAGGCAACAATTATGTCACAAGAAAGCAATAAAGGAACATGCTCCTTTATTGCTAAAGTTACAAGCAGTGAGTGAAAAGTGAGGGAGGGAAAAACTGATATGAACCTGTTGCTTTGCCTTGCATGGGGCAAACAACTTCTTTAACATAAAAATCAATAAAGTGATACAGGTGATATAAATAATGGCCTAGGAATGGACAGCAAGCAAAAGGAAATTCCTCCTTCGGGCTTGTACTAACATTTTGATTTTGTGTATCTTTAGCAAGGGCAGAACACTCGGATTCACTCGGATTCTGTTTGAGCATGGTTTGGGAAATGTTGGTAAAATTCAGGAGTTGAATATAAACCCCATTAAAGTCAAAAGCAGATGAATAATAAAAAGAGTTCTGACCATTTTCTGAGCTAATAGGTAAGGGATTTTCAAACAAATTACACAGGGAACTAAATACTGCCCTGAAGAACATGTACCAAAGTAAAATAAAAATAAAATTGCATTTGGCTGGGAACAGTAATTTTAGTAATGATTAACCATTTGACGCCCGGCCAATAGCCGTATGGCGTCCGGAAAAATGTACTAGCTTTCTGGGAGGCCGCCATTTGGCGTACTCCCGCACATGCACAGTTCGCGCGGTTGCAGAGCCGCGCAGCGACGCAATCTTTTACCGGCCGTGTACCTCGGACACGGCCAATGACATATCTGAGTATCGGCCCCGTTGCCGGTACCATGTGACCTGCTGTGACCAATCACAGCAGGTCACATGACAGTTGTATACAATGGATGGCTTCATTTATGCCATCCATTGTATACTAGTGTCTAGCTGTGAATGGTCACAGCTAATCACATGCACATGTCATGTGATTAGCTGTGGCCAAATCACAGCTAAGCACAAAAAAAAAAAAAAACCCTGAATGAATCGATGTCATTCAGGTAAATGCTTGCTTATAGCAAAGTAAAGTGTAAATAAACAATGTAAATTAATAGTCAATTATGTCATCCAGAAATGTACATCCAAATGGATCACAATGCCTGACACCAGCTATTGGGATCCCATGACACCATTGTCCAAATAAGGCCATGTCCATATATGGTCAATGATTTCACTCAGGAGACCCCACTCTTTTGTATATATCAGGTGCAATCCATTCGACTTGTCATTCAACTGGATTGAAGTGACAGGAACAGCTGTATGAAAGAAAGCAGTATTTTCTTTCTTTTGGAGGGCCAGCAGGCATCAGGCATTGACCTACTTCACTGAATTATATGATTCATGATGGATATACATCATATATCATTTTATTTTACTAAAGGAATTGTCAAAAACTGGTTCTTTGCGTTGTATACTTTACACTTTTTGTGAATAAGTATGTGTACTCCTGCAGACCCCACAACCACTGGGCCAGAGTTGTGGTGAACAAGCCCTTGTTACCATCAACATGAGGATAAGGTGTTTTGTGAGGGGCTGCACACTATTCCCTCCCTCTTTCTTGGCCCGCCAGGCTGTATTTTTAGATAAGGGTTTGATATAGAATTTGGCGAACCTCACATCATTTTTTTTTTCATGGGGTTGCCTCTAAAATTCATACCAGACCTAAATGAGCTGGTATGAATTGCAGTGGAACTCCATGTCATTTTTTTAAACTATTCAGCCTCCTTTGCTTACAGGATCTGGGATTCCCAATCATGTAAGTGAATAGGGCCAGTGATGTCAAAGGTTGTTAAGGACTTAGTGGTGCCTGTGGAAGCTTTCATAGTAGAAGTAAAACTGCTATTATACATGTTGTTCAGGTGAATGGTTGAGTGTTTGGACATTCAATATAGTGAAGGTAAAGTTAGGCTTAAGATAAGCGGTCTCTGTCTAGCAGAGTTACTTAGACTTAATGGAAGTTAGTCAGAAGGCTGAACATTTCTACAGTTTTTTGCTGGATGTACCTCCTGTGAGGGAAGACTTTTCTATACTTTTTTGGAAGCGTAAAAGTAGGTAAAAAGGTACTTGGAGTCCTATTTTCCATAATTAAGCCAATCATACATGTATAGAAATTTGGCAGGTTCAGCAGGGACTGGTCAAATTTTAATCCATGTATGTACACTTTGGTTGTACAGAAATTGATCTACATATGTATCTGTATCTAAAACAACATTGTTAGCTTTGGATAGAGTAGGGAAAGATTGGAAATACCTACTGGGTTTTACTGCAGTTGGATACTTTGGAAAGACTCATTCACTTCTTTTCTAGTAAAAAGGTTGTCCCCAGCACAGGAAATGAGGGGAACCTCTCTAAAAGCAAGACAGACAGAATTATGCATACATTTTTTATAAAGCAGGGGAATACTAGAACCTATGTCATATTTTGATTGTCTGTTTCTCTGTTGGAAATCCCCCCCCCCCCCATGTCTGATAAAACATTGCCCCCAGGACAGAAAGTGAGGATAACTCTCTCTAAATGAGCATCACATAGCATTAAAAGCTAACAAGGGTTCTAACCCTTTCTTTCTTACCTGGAAGTAACGTTTGGGATATAGATACACTTTTAAAAAAGGAGTCCGGAGGAGAATTGGGTAATAGTAATAGTTGGGTGGCATGGGTAATTACAGTAAAGTTCAAATCAGATTTTCAAATTTAAACGTCTAGCTCAAGGTGTACAACTCCAAAAACTAATATACCAATTAGATGCATTGTCTTTACTGCTTTATATCAATAACTGGTTGCTAGGGTGTGCACCAGTACTTTGACTCAGTATTCCCTCTGGCAGTATGGAAAAATATATAATATTAATTTACACTTTTATTTGCTAGAGCAGCAAACAGGCTTGAAAACACCATCAAACAAAAACATCAACATTTCACAAAGGGGAATCAAAGCAACTATTTGAGCTAATATAAGGCCTGGTTCACACTAGTGCGGGCCATGCAGCTTGCGTTTGCGCGGGCTGTTCTGCCCACGTTACATGCAAGGAAAAGATGCATGCAACTTTTCCCAAATGCATCTGCACAGAAACTGCATGGTCTTTTTAATCATACCAATCTGAGCGGTTCCTGCACCTGCGATCATGTTGAGGAATGAGATGTGTAGGGGTGACATTCAGAATGAATGCCACCCACCACGTTTCTCAAGAGAAAAGCAGGGGCAAAAACAGAAAATAAGGTGGATACCTGTAAAGTTTAAAAGCCTGGGGCTTTAGACCAGTCAAATATTCAGGAGCAATGAAATTTGACAAACTAGTTGTATGTGAAAAATTAGGCTTTTCTTTAATAATAGGAAAATCTGGTAAATGATATCTGTATTTCATGTAATGAGGATTATCGGGTAAGCTAAAATGCATTTTGATAGAAAGTTAATAGTTTCTTATTACTTTGTAAAGCTTTTCTTGCCATTGGCAATAGATAATGTCGGTGCCAGTTCATTGCACACAATACTAAAGCGCCACATGAACATAAAACATTATTGTAAATGAGGAACAAGGATGTTGTTTTCTCTTGTTGATTTCTTCTAAAAGCAATCAGAATTTATTAGTGGAAGCAGCTTGTATAAAAGAGAACCAAGGGTGCACCTGAAATGAGCCAAATTGAGACATTTGTGAGCTGGTTTTTGAGTGAGGTAAACAAAGATGGCTTGAAAAATATTTTTTCTGTTGCAGATATGTAAAAGGGAGCTTGTTCATTTGTTTGAGAAAAATATAAATTACACTTTAACCACTTCCCATCCGGCCCATGTTTTTATACGGCCGGAAGGGAGCAGTGCAGGGGCAGGTGGCCGTTTATAAATGTCCTCTCCGCTTCCCTGCTTGTGCGTGCTCCCTGGGAGCGTGCAGCACCGCGATCTGGTGCCCGCTGTGTCCTCCAGACACAGTGGAACGCCGATCATCGTATGGGACCTCTGTGTGAGGTCCCGATCATGTGATCACTGATTGGCCAATCAGTGATCACATGAATAGTAGTAAGCAAGATGTCACTTCTGACATCATTGCTTACTACTAGTGAAATCTGTGAATGATCACAGAGATCACATGGTACAAAGCTATTCACAAAAGCCTTGTACCATGTGACAGCTGTGACCAATCACAGCTCACACAGTATCTCACAATGGCTGCAAGAATGCAGCCAGAGAGAAGGAGAACATATTGCTTTTACAATCTTTATGGGTGTAAAAGCAATCAGTGTAACAAAAAATCTTCATCACCCCCCACAAGTAGTATAGCGTCACTATTATGACACTGTGTGACACTACTGCTAGGGTGACAGTATGTTAAAAAAAATAAATTTAAATTATAATTTTTGGTTATAAACTAATTTGGGTTATTTTTTTTTTTTTACTAAAAAGATAACTGAATACATTCTGGCCAAGATTTATGAAAAGGATTATTTATTTGCAAAAAGAAAAACACTTTAAAAATTTTTTTGGGACTTCTTCATTTATATAGCAAAAAAAATAAAAATCCCAGTGGTGAATAAATACCAGCATAATAAAGTTCATATGGGTACAGTTTTGCATGACAGCGCAATTGTCATTCAAAGTGTGATAGCACTGAAAGCTCCTAACAACCTCCTCCACTCCTCCTACCACTCCATCCCCCACAGCCATCTCCTCCTGTATCACCGTCCCCTCCTTCCTAGATTGTAAGCTCAAAAGAGCAGGGCCCTCGAACCCCTCGTGTACTGTTTTGTTACTGTCTTGTCTCATGTTCTGTCCCCCTTGCTACTGTACAGCGCTGAGCATACCCTTTGGCGCTATATAAATACTGTATAATAATAATAAAATTAGTCTGGACAGGAAGAGGGTGAAAGTGTCTGGACTTGAAGTGGTTAATAGAATTTAAACAAAAGATAAACTAATCAAAGCATCCACTTTATGTGTGTAAAAATGTCTAAAAATCTCCTGACAGAATCTGATAGCAGATGTGAGAAAAGTTTAGGATTTACATTATTTGTTTAAAGCAGCTTATGGACTTGCAAAAGAGGTCACTCATTGACCTATGATCCCAGTTATCTAAGTGAAGGCTATTTATTTCCCCATTGCTGACTTATCATGCCTTATTATGCACTTCTCCTTGTCCAAGCCTCAAATAAGGAAAACATTGACCAGCACCAGTAGTGGCATCACCAAGTTTCACTCTAAAGTTCCTGAGACTAGTTGTCTATCTCTATGATTAATCCCCAATGGGCGAGGTGAAATGCATCAGAGTTGGGGCTCAGGAGGAGCTCATGGCTGAGGCCTTCACATTTCTCTTCACCTGTTGAGCTAGTGGTGTGCGGTGTCTCTCATCCCCTCAAAATGACTGCACTGATCCAGGTCGGTCCACCTTATTATTAGCCGCTAATTCTACATAAAAAGGTGACGGTCCGACTCTCAACTGCAGAATGCTCAAAAGCAGAAAGTGAATGGCCACACTTAAATATGTAGAAAATAGCAGGAGTTTATTAGAAATAATCCATCAAGATAAGCACACACAGCATCTTCAGGAGAGGTACACCTTTCTCTGCGCAGTAAGTGCTTAGTCATGTAACTGAAACACACATGACATCGCTCCCTCATGGCGGTGGATCACTAAATATGAAAACTGACATCTACCCACACGCTAGTAGTGTGGTGGCACTGTGAACAGACCCTAAAGGGGCTATACAGTACACTAGGAAGTACTCTTTAAGAATCTCTAATAACAAAAATGCTCAAACTTTATAAAAGTCTAATAATGAAAGTAATACTAAAAGCTTGTTGTATTATATCTTTAGTATTTAGTCTAATTAAGTTTGACTTGTTATTGACTGTTACTGTTCTGCCAATAAATTTATTAACAGTTGTATTTTAAATACCTCCCCTTTCCTCCACTTTTATCCCAATTAAACTGATGTATGTCTGTATTTTTCTCCACTCCTGTTGGTATTATTTTTCTATGACATATAAATGTATCCTAAATGTAAAAAAAATGCCATTGTTGTGATTACGGTATATTACATTGTTTTATAAATCTTTATGGCACACACAGATAATATGCTAGAACCAGCCTGTATTAATGTTGTTACTTTTCAAAATTTCAGTAAAGCCATTAAAAATGTCTTATAAATATCTTTTGTTTAAATAAAAAACTACCTAAGTACATTTAGAAGTAAACAAGAAGTTACTTTTGTTCCAGGCAGCAATTACCAGTGGCACCATCAATGCGAGTCCGCATAAATGTGGGTGTTCACAAACTTACAAAAGTCCAAATAAAAACTGTTTTCTGTTAACTTTTCAAGCTAACAACTATTCCACTACATTTTCAAATAAATAACTACCTACGTGCATGCAGGAGTAAAAAAAGAAAAAAATGTGCTGTATTATTACTCAGCAAGGCATCAAATGAATATATTTTTTTAATACAGTAGTTCTTTGTACAGCAAATTTACAGCATTAAAAAAATCTGATTAAAAATAAATAAGTGATGTAGCGCTGCTATATAATAACTACAAAAAATAAAGGAGTGACATAGCTGAATAAAACATCCATAATGAGTCCATATATGTAAAATCAATCAATTTGTAATAAACATTCTTCCATAATTGTTAAAAAAATCTGCTCACCCAAGTACTAGCTAAACTCATTTCAGTTCCTGACTAACAGGGTTCCTTCCTAATGGGTTCCACAAAAAAAAAGGCAATGCCTTTTTTTAGTGTTTTGTCAACACTTTGCCTTTTCATCCAGCAGCAGGATCCATAGCAGAGAGGGCTGACAGTGTTCTGAGCATCAGTCAGCTCACATATAAAAAGGTCCATGGATAGCTGAGACTTTTCTATGCTGATACTGTTTGCAAGTTATTATTGAAAATGGCTAAAATCTTTGCCTTTGCCCAAATTCATATATCAGGAATCACAACATATCAAGAAACTCGGCAAAACAGTCAACATAAGATATATTTAGCAAATACACTTGAATAATATGAAAAGTAACAGTTAATATACAGTATAGCCAATTGCAGTTAGTAGTTATGAACAGTTTTGTCATTGCCAGCAACAGGGTATTTGTACTGGATTTCTTAATAGCCTGTCTTTTTAGTGGAAGTATATAACACAACAATTAATAGAATGTATAATACAATGCCATACAACATAAAACACAGACATACAATAAAACATAAAACACTGACATTTTTCAAATTCAACACTTAAAGTGTTATTAAATGCACAACAGTAAAATCAGTCTGTATATGCAGTAAAGCGTGCTTGTTATACTCACTGTGGAACCTAAGAGGTAATCCCCCACATTAATAGACCAAATGGACTAAATAAGAGATATTCATTTTTACAGTTTTACATACAGATTAAGAAGCATTACACTGCAAGGTACTCTGCTTTCTATAAGCAAAGGGAGATGTGAAGGGGAGCTAATCTCACTGAAGGGTTTACCCCCTGAGCTGTTGTGGTTGTTAAAGTGTTGCTAAACCCACAACAGTAAAATCAGTTTGTATATGCAGTAAAGCGTGCTTGTTATACTCACTATGAATCCTAAGGGGTTACTCCTCTACATTGTGTAAAAAAGCTGTTTGATCCTGTCCTTCTTGCACAGTCCACAATCCATCTACTGATAGTACAGAGCCCTAGGAGACACTCTGCACATGCTCAGTTTGGTGTGTATTGATAAAGAGTTTTTTTTCTTTTGGAGGGTGCATGTGATCGGCAGGGCAAATCAGCACTATCCAGTGGGTCAGTTGTCATGCAATCTCATAGGACAGTCAGAGGAGAATGAAAACACCTCTTACAAGATTAACCAGTGCTCAGCCGGACACTGATAGAAGTCTCAAGACTGCTACATACTGCTGATGAGAAAAGGTATTTAGCAGTTTATATTTACTAAAATAATTTTGTTTCCATGTTGTGTGTACTGTGGGAGACATAGTGAATGCAGGGTTGTGAGTTTAGTAACACTTTAAATGCTACTGACTCCAATATTCTTGGCTCCATAGGATCTCACATTTAGGGGTAAAAAAACATGCATGCTTTCTTAATTAAAATTGTTGTGTCTTTGTGAACAGATATTCAAATCCAATTTGAGTCTACTTTAAAATAATTAAAATAAACCTATTTGTTTCCTCTAATGCACAAAGCTTAATTTAATTACGCCATGTTACAGCAGAGGTTCTAAGTGCTTTTTGTCTGAAAAAAATATGCATTAGGCAAAAAAAAAAGCAGCTCAAATTAACTTTAAGAAATTCAAAAAACACTACATAAATATACTATACTATATGGCTTGAAAACAGTTTACTGTTCGTATATTATGCTATAAGAAAGTAGTGTTGCATTATTTCAATTCATTTTTATATTTATTTCAGTTTTTTTCTTTGCAGTGCTTAAAATTCTCATTCTACAGTACCTTATTATAATAGCCTAAATTTTTTTTTTCCTAAAAAGTGTTATATTGTAGTTATTTAGAACAAACAAAATGAAAGCATTTGTTGAATAAATTCTACATTGGTTGAATAGCTTTGCATAATTTTACAACTGTCCTGAAAAAAGACTCATCTGTGGGCCAACTAGATTGCTTACATATTGAATGAAATGTTTCCCTAAAACCACTCAAGGCAAAATTGTTGGTAAACCCAAAGGATATTGTACAGGTATTGTATAGTCACCTTTGAACAATTTAAAGTGTGATTTGCATGAAGTTTCAAAAACTCAATCTTAAAATGAATAATTCAGTAGCCAAATAAGACAATATTTTTGCGGGGTTTTTAAACAACCAATTTCACTAAGCCCCCGGTCACATCAAAGCCGAATTTGAAATCGTGAGACTTACAGTGAAGTCGCACGATTTCAAAATCGGGTGACCTGCCGATTACAGCTGCATTTTGCAAGACATCTGACACAGATGTCTATGCAAATCGCAACAAAAGTAGTGCATGCACTACTTTAAAAATCGTCGCGGTTCCGTCTTGGTTCCAATATGACCGCTCTAATAGCGGACAATAGGGTGCAACTTGGCATACGATTTGCAAGTTGCATGGCATGCAAATCCCTTTCCAAGTCACACCCGATGTGATCGGGGTATAAAATGGTATAATGGGGGAGATTTAGTAAAACAGGTGCACAATTCACAATAAAACCTAGAAGCTGATTGGTTACTATGCACAGCTGCACAAGATTCTGTAACCGCCAGTTTTAATAAATTCCCCCCTATATGTTTAAAATAAAACAATGTCATTATCTGACACCCCTTGAAACAGTTGCTTCTACAGACAAAAGTCAATACATTTACAATACATCAATTTAGCATCCAATGTATTCATATTTCCCTCCTAAAAAAACTCTGACAATCTGCTGCTTGGTTATTCTGAATATCTATCCATTGATTTATACATTTGCTTGTCCTTGTTTTTGGAACCAATTCATACAGCGGGATGAGGGTAATTCATTCTCAATATATTTCACAAATATCAAATCTACATCATCAAGAGATTTAAAGGAGGTAGATCCATTATATTACATAAAAATCATCAATAATAAACATCTATTAGATGTATTCAAGACAACATACAGTGTATTAATATGGTTACATTAGAATTGAATGTACATGTCAGAAACATCCAATTAGACATGCATTGAATTCAAGCCTATCCCATGTAAGGGGAAGCAAGAGGAGAAAAGGGGGTCTTGAATACATCCATCATATGTTTATTAATGATTATGTTGATGTAATATTATTGATCTAACTCCTGTAAATCTCCTGATAAATCAAATTTGATATCTGGCAAAGGCAAAGTGAAATACTCTCATCCCACTGTATCAATCAGCTCCAAATAATAGAAAATGTACATGCATAAATCAAAGAATAGATATTCAGAACAGTCAAGCAGCAGAGTGTAGGGTGTTTGTAGAAGATAGAATGCATTGAATATTAAACTGACTTAAATGTATTGACTTTTGTTTGCAGCTTTATATGTCAAACAACAGTTTTAGAAGTATAAAAAAATAAGCATCATCTTGTTTTAACTATATTGGGGGCTGTTCACTTTGCAAGGAAATTTTGATTTTTCAGGAGAATTTCCCTTAGCTTAATAAAGTGGTGAAAAATTCACATTGCAAAGAATACCCAGCTACATGCAAGGAAAATAATGTTAACAAATGCAGTATTTTTGCTTGCACATGATTGGATGATAGGAATCAGCAAAGCTTCACCTCATTTACTAAGCTTAGAGAATTTTTCTTTGAAAAGTGAACATTTCCTTGCCTAATTTTCCCTTTAGTAAAACAAGTCTAATATGTTATTTTAGTGAATTTGGTACTTTAAAAGCTCCCAAAAAAGTATATTGTCTTATTTGATTTAACTGACTTGTCATGGATGCTGTGCCGAGATTATCTAACATGCCTTTAATGTAGTACAATTGTATGGGAAATTCCTCTTAAATTTGTTGTAAACCCTAATAATGAGCTTCTTTTATTTTTCCCCAGTTGATCTGTTAAATATATAATTGGAAGCATCTATTTGATAAGTTTAAAAAAATACCTGTCGATCTTGCCTCCCTATCTTTGTTGGCTGTTATCAATTATGTTGTTTTCTGAAGACTACATATAAATTGAGCACCATGGTTGTATCACACTACCAAATATCTTTGTAGGATATCATTCATGGCACATGATGCTGATGCAAAATTTTAAATGCAGTGCAATTGGATTTGTGTGAACAACAACACTAATTTACATTTGAACAAAGCCTTACACTTATTAGGTAGAAAAAATATAAAAAGGCCTGGTCTTCTCATCCATGTTTTTGGGATTAAAGCATGTGGGAAAAAGGCATAGATATTCTTTGGGAAATATATCAGTCCCATATCTCCAATGCCATCACAAGAAAAAGTGCTTCTTTTTCTTTGATGCTTTTCTCCTATGCATTCGCTCCTATGTTGGTGGGGACATGAGATCTACTCTTGCATCAAGAGCATGCAAGAGGGAGGAAATATAAATTAATAAGCATGTTGCCTTCTTTACAGCAGTCTCTTTTAAAAAGCAGAACCTCAATTCCGACCTTATTTCTGTTTTAGATTTTTTTTTGTTTAGAAATGCTTTTTTTCAATTTACCAATGAAAAATACATCTGATACTGAATTGTTTCAAAATGTTATATTTTCCCCTATAAAGACAATATAAAGGTTAGTTTCTCTAAAGCACAATCAGTTTTTTGCAACAAGGTAATTGTACAATAGACCATATAAATGCCTTAAAGCGACTCTTGTAGGAAAAAAAAAATCTACAAAAAGACTGTATATATACTATATTCCCTCTAAAGTGGGTGCTGACTTTGTTGAAGATCTATGGCATCTAGAAAATCTTCAAATCTGGCATTTAAGAAAGAATCGGATACCTGCAACCCCAGCTGCGCACTGTGGTTCCATGTGTCTGTCTCGATGTCACTATAGGACACAGGACCCAATGGGAGGAACCACAACATAAATCAGTCATTCATCAAATCCAGAAGTGTCACCTAATGTTTCTCTGTTGTATTGTTCTTATTCCATTCATAAAAACATTTTCCTCCCGGCTACAAACAAGACTTCAGCTCAGACCTAAATGTTACATTTCAAAGCCTTGCTGGTTCTTTTTCCTCCCCCTGTACTCCCAAAATAGGTAAAATTACTAACGGTAGTGGGCTGGACAGCTATACAGCATTTGTTCCTTAATTGTTGGCAGCTCAATATAACTCTAGGTTTGCAGTGTCAAAATGTTTTAATAAATTTTACTTGAGGAGAGGCTTTCTATGTAATGTCTCCTGCTATATTGCCTGGAGCAGAATTGATGAGCTGTGAGAGTGATTTGAGGTTTGTGTGACATGGGAAAAGAGAAAGCATGCATTGACACTGCAGGACCTGAACTTGCAGACCGGAGCAGACTGTGACCTAACAGAAAAGACTAGAGGAGAAAATTCATCAAATACTCTATGACTGACATGTGCAAACCACCATGGTTTGTATAAACATTTGCTTTGGAAGTGCAGGAGGAAGAAAATGAACCAGTGCAATTTGTTAAGAGACCCTGCATCTTATCCATGTGTTTTACCTTTACGTTACTGCTCTGCTGTCAGAATTCCTAATATATCAAACACCACTTGACAATAAGGAGAATTCAATAAAGTCTTAACAACTATTTCCTGCTGATAGTTTACTTTAAAACTACCTGTGCCTAATTTTGGTAACATTATCAACAAAGGAAACAAATTCAGGTAGCTTCAACTACTGCCACTTTTAGGAACCTGACACTGTGGTAGCAAAAGAATCTTAAAAAATTACCAGCAGTTCACAAATTAAGAAACTTGTGGTAATTAAGACCAGTTTTTATCCTGCATACAGAGGTACACCAGCATTCAAGTGGGGAATGCTTGTGCTGGGAAGCTGTCATTAAGGTTTCATTAATGTTTGGCAACATTTAGCTGTCAGTCAGGAGATTGCTAGGGGCTAGAGAGAGCGGTGATTTCATTGCTCAGCTATGGCAATTCCCATAGTTTTTAAATACCTTTTGACGGGCTGAGCCTGATGAGGAACTGATAATCTAGTTCATAGGTGTCAAACTGGTGGCTCTCCAGCTGTTGCCAAACTACAAGTCCCATGAGGCATTGCAAGATTGACAGTTACAAGCATGAATCCCAAAGGTAGAGGCATGATGGGACTTGTAGTTGCGCAACAGCTGGAGGGCTGCAAGTTTGACACCCCTGATCTAGTTCATGCCTCAAATGCATATCAAAAACAACACGACTCGTGCAATGTTTAAGAGTACATCACCATTCATTCAGTGACCAAATTTGATTAAAATTAATCTTGTGTGAGATGTTCGATCAGGCAGAGCAACACTTCAATAAAGTGTTCATGAATTTTGATTCACTTCATAAGGAGAAGATGCTATTGACAGGGTATTTACAAAATTCAAATAAATATATAAATCATGTAATAAAAATAGTATACATAATCATTATTTAACTGTCCAGGTCCAATTTGGTCAATGAATAAGAAAGACATGGTAACACTTACTAAGCAGCCTGAATTAAAACCCAATCAAAATTCATGAAACGTGATGAGCAATGTGAAGTGTTGCTGCACCTGGTAGAACTGTGTGAGAACATTTCTTCGGCAACCTGGCTGAAAGAATACTTGATTTGGTTAACCATTTTTGCAGTGTATCCACGCTAATGTAGACATAAATGTAGGGCATACAGATTAAAAATCGTCATATAAAGCAGCAACCTATATGAACAACATGCTCCTCCTAGACCCAATTTGTTGAAGGAGTTAAAACTTTCAGACTTTTTATCAAATTTAAAAATTAACTGTGCTAAATTCTATGTCCTCTACATTTCCTCTGCTATCCTGAGAGCGATGTTAGTGCAAGTTCCCTTTCACATGGAAACCAGATGCAATTACCTACTGTATCTTGAGATACAACTCTCGTATGACCGTTGCAAGCTATATTCTAAAAATGTAATTTCTTTACTTAAAAACCTGCAGCAAGATCTGGTGAATAGGGATGGACATATTTTTTTTGGTTTGGTGGGGTGGTTGCATTAAAAATGAGGGAAGTGATTTGTACCACTGTTTTAGTATTTTCTGTCTTTCTTTGAATACGTAAGAAAAGAATACATAAACAAGGCACTACCCAGGTTTCTATACATAATGCAAGCTGTTCTCACTAAAGAAAAGAAATGAGGCACCGACCTAAGTGCAATATTAAAAGTGGTTGATTTATTGATACTGATTAAAAACACTCACAAGATATTAGTGCTTAAACAGCTCATCTGGTGTTCCAACATCCATCTCTCACTCCTTCCTATGGGGAACCACAATCTAAGATCCTAGTAGTAGTCAGTAGGATTTCATGCACAATCCAGGAAGTCCACGCCAACCAGCATGGATGGAGACAACTTTGGTAATGGATATAGGAATTACCAGCTGTTGTTTTGTATAATATTTTATCTTCCTCGTGATATAATTCTAAATCTAAGAACGAGGGAGATAAAATATTTGCATTAAACCACACAGTTTCAAGCTTAGTATGAAAGGATGGAAATCATTCTATGCAAACATTGATCCATACTCTTAGAGGACCCTTTCCTGCAGACATCCCTTACTCAAAACTCCAAGGTATCTTATAAAAAGGCTGTAAATATCAAAAATAAAGTAGTGCTTAGTAAAATTAGAAAGGTCCAGAATTGCAAATGACCCACCTTTTTGATTACCTTAACAGGTATGTACCAGTGTAAGAAAAAATTATGACTTACATGCTATTTTGTCAAACATGGACAGAACTCTTTTACTGTCAAAGAGAAAACCTATCCTGTTAAGAACTTCTACAACTGCTCCAAGGAGTATGTTGAATATTGTTTGGCATGTCCATGTGAGCTATTTTATGTGGGCAGAACCATTAGGACTTTGCGAATACAGTTTGGGGAACACCTATGGTTCATTGAGGATGGATGCGACAAGAATAATGTTCCAAGACATTTTTTTGAACACCACCAGAAATCCGCGGTGGAGCTAAAAGTATGGGTGATAGAGGGCATTCCAAAATCTCTACCTGCGGCACAACATTTTAGGAGTTTGTGCCAACCTATTGGATATACTAACTTAATACCCCTACCCCCGGAGGGTTAAATGAAGAAATTGAAGTGCACACCGTGTTGTAAATACCTTTTCATTATCCTCCATACACATCAAACATATCATTATGATCTCTCTAATTATTATGATAAACACCAAAACTGATTGTCTTTATTCAGTGTCTCTCTCTATACTTCAATATGTTCCACCTTTTCTTACATTGGACCCTTATGGTCTCCCTTCAGATGGATGCAAAAAGCATAGTGTCCTGAGACATTTTCTTGAACACCACCAGAAAATCCACTATAGAGCTAAAAGTATGGGTGATAAAGGGCATTCCAAAGTTTCTACCTGCGACATTTTAAGTATGTGTGCCAACAGGAGACCTATTGGATATATTAACTCAATACCGCTACCTCCAGAGGGTTAAATGAAGAAACTGAAGTGCACACCTTGTTGTAAATACACTTTCATTATCCTCCATACACATCAAACATTGCATTATGATCCCTCTATTATTAAGATAAACACCAAAATTGATTGTCTTTATTCAAAGTGTCTCTATATATTTCAATGTATTACACCTTTTCTTATACTGGACCCTTATGGTCCCCCTTCAGAGTTGGATATCAGTCCCATTATGTCACATGGGGGTTTCTTTTACTACTGGTCAGGCTGCTATAGTAAGTACTGTATGATATATAATATGTATGCCCAATTGCTTTGTAATAATTTGATAACCTGCATTTAGAATCTATTTAGATGTCAAATATCTTATACTATGCTCATTTATTTAAAAATTTTGCTTTTATTGTATATTGTTTATATTACTTTTCAACCGCTGGTTATTGTAGTCCCACAAACCACAGTGTTCCATTTAGTATATATAGACTCTATAGCAATGTGGAGATTAGGCCTGTAGAAGGAGCTAGAAGCTCAGAGCTTGTAGCCTGTTATTCACTGGTAACCTCTTCCAGTCTTGTGTTCCTCCTGGTGACATCAAATCTGCCAATGCATTCCATGCTGGTTGGCGTGGACTTTCTGGATTGTGCATTTCATCCTACTGACTACTACTAGGATCTCAGCTTGCAGTTCGTCATAGGAAGGAGTGAGAGACCAATGTTGGAACACCAGATGAGCTGTTTAACCACTATTATCTTGTGCATATTTTTAATCTATTTCAATAAATCAACCACTTTTAAAACTGCACTTAGGTCGGCGCCTCCTCTCTTCTCTATAATTCCTCACAGAGCTGGCTATACTTTGAGGCTGGCAGCCACTGAAATAATATAGTACCGGACTTATCTATAACCTTTTTTGGACTCTAAGTGATATCTGATACTAGGTCCAGTGCCTTTTATTTATTGCAGTTATATATTTCATTGCTGGATTTAAAACCTCTATGCACCAGACATCTCTCCTCAAGGTGTTCCCACTAAACCGCCTGCTTCTTTATTTGCTGCAATAATCAAGATGTTTAGCCTATTGCCCTGGAAAGCATCAACCCCACAAATTAGCCTATTTTAGCTATTTCTAAAGATAAGGGAGAAATAAGTTTACAAGAGATGAAAACTTCATATCTTGCATGCCAATTTACTAGCCTTGTGGACTTGCATAATCAGTCCACATCAAAGGGTTAAATTGGATCCCTTTGGAGGTGGTTCCATTCAATAAATCTAACACCAACCAGAGAAACTTCACCATGCATGCAGAAGTCGACTTGACTTTACAATGATTTTACATGATCTGTAAAACCTCTGTCATACCCTTGACACTAAACTCAATGACTGCTTTCATAGCTAACCCAGATCTTCCTCCTGGAGCACATTCAGGTTTTTTCTAACACTTTTGAATTTGTAGGTCACCACAGGTAGGTATGTCCGAAGTACCTTTTAACAAAGACAGATTCTCATGACCTGAATCAAAGTTTCAATATGACCTCTTCTCACCCCTGCCTTCATATAGCTGGTCCTGAACTGACCTTCATCTAGTGGTACCCTAAGGTTGGTCGTGTAATCCAGATCATCAGATTTTTTTTCCCAAAAAGTCAGCTTGTGGCAGACATCATGTTTAACCAATGATTTTTTGTAGATTTTTATTTTTTTAATAAAGTACAAACATTTGGGTGCCTTTGTTTCTAGGTTACATCCTTTTGTTTGTGAATAAATAGAAGAACTATGTACTCTTTACTCATTAATGCAGAAGGGCGATATCTGGGATCCCTTTTTTATGAAAGAGAGCTTCCAGAATCCAATAAGCCCCCTGCCCACAGACCCCCAAATAAGACAGTGTCTTGGGGAAGTGGTCCATGTCCTTTTCAACATGGGGACGAGTTGCTTTGCCAGGCACAAGTTGAGGGCATGTTACCCTGTGTGTGATCTGGTGATCTAGTGTGGTTCAGAAAAGGGGGCAAATGCTCATCCCCTCCTTTTCTGGGTCGGTATGGATTTCCTGGGGGGACCTCACACTTCTTTTGTGTTTTTTTTTTTTTTTGCATGAGGTGCTCCCTTAAAATCCTTATCAGATTCAAAGGGTCTGTTGTGCATTTTTGGGGGACTATACGCAATTCTTATCCGTTCTTGCTGTAGGATGTGCTACAGCAAAAGTGACAGTTACAAAAACAAAAAGCAGCACACAGACCTAGACCTCTTCAACCATAAAATGAAAATGCACACAGACCTTTGGAGAGGTTTGTGTGCTGTTTTTTTTTTTTTAAGAAGTCGGGAATTACTTCTTTCCTTTTTCCTTTGTAAATGTCAGTGCTACAGCATTTTCTGTACATCACAGAAATGCACCCCTGCGCAGGTAAGATTAAATTACCCCTCAGGCATGTTATTTAAAGGAATTAGGCATTTTTATTGTTTCACTTTAAGCATTCAAAAAATAATTGCTACTGGCTGAGTGGAATTAAAAAAAATATTTTAGCATCTTTGAAGTGTTTGTCGAACTCTCCTCAAAACCAAATACAGTGACAAACTATTTTACACTGTGATGTAAACTGATTTGTCCCAGGAATATCTGTATCTTCTGCTTTTTCAATAGCAACTAGTCCTCTTGACCTCTCTCTGCTGGCTCTTCCTATTTGGTAGCGCTATTTAGCACAGTAGAAATGCTACCTATGTCCTATGTAAACCTATACACAGTCCACGCCCAACTCAGTAATGCTAGGTAGGTTGCTAAACACAGCTTTTAGAATAACTAACATTACAATATGATCCATTCACTTTCAACATTCTTTGGTGGCATCACCAGGCCCGGTGCTAGACTATTTTGCACCCTAGGCAAGACTAGCTACTTGCACCCCCCCCCCAAAAAAAATAAGAAAATAAAAAAAATGTATTAAAAACAGTAGAAAATATTAAATAAACAAAACATGAAACTGCTAAATTTCTTTTAGTTTGCAAAAATAAGTGCCATAAGATGCCACCAGCACCAATAATAAAGACAGTGTCACAGATGGACTGTATCTGTGGCTGGCAGTGGCAGGGGTACAGTTGTAGTGAGTGGAGGATGATGGATCTGCACTCTGACAGATCCCATGCTTGAATTCCCAGGCAATGGGGGAGATAAAATGTTGTGACAGCAGGCCGTTGAACTGAGCGATCCCACACAGTGACAGATCTGAAACAACACACCACCACCAACACTGACACAGATCAGCAAGCCCAGAAGGCACTAGAAGAACAGGCTGTGGGATCATGATGATGCCATCACTCACTAACACATGTTAGTAGCTGGCTTGTCCCACTCTCACAGACACAAGACATCAGACTCAGACATTGCCTACCTCCGCAGGTGCAGCTCCACCTCCAGTGATGAATGGGAAGAGAAGGGCTAGAACTCCACAGTGATCAGCAGCTGCTAGCCAGCTTGCAGTAAGGGACTGAGTCTGAGAGGAATACTGGAAGGCGCGGCAGCTCAGCTGTTACACTGGTCCCAAACACTCAGCATCTTCCTCTGTCCTTTCTGCCTTCTGCCGCCCCTACCCTCAGCTGAAGGACCATTCATGACATGGAAGCCTCCCCACACAGAGAGAGTGTTGGCCTGTGCTTAGCCCAGGCTCCCCTAGGTGGCAGTGTGCCCTAGGCAGCCACCTATTTTGCCTAGTGAAAGCACCAGCCCTGGGTATCATAAAGTTTATTTACAGAGGACGAAGTTGATGCACAGGAATTGATTTACTAAAACTGGAGAATGCAAAATCTGGTGCAGCTCTGTATTGAAACTGTTTTGTTTCCAAGTTTTATTGCCAAAGCCTAATTGAACAAGCTGAAGTTAAAAGTTGATTTGCTACCATGCACAGCTGCACCAGATTTTGCACTCTCTTTTAGTAAATCAACCCCAATGTGTGTTAGAAGACATTTTACTGTTAATAGTAAAATAACTACTTTTAATAGTTAGCTTGAGAGTTAAATCTTGCAGGACCAACAGAGATATAGGATGGAAAATGAATGTTCACTAAAGACATTTGAGTTGTGACAAAGTTGTTAACAAGCTGAAGAAGATAAACATGCAACAGACGTGTATTTCTCATATGACCAACTTCTTTTTTTTAACCTTGACTTTATTATTTATTTTCCATATATCACTAACTGGTATGCTTGTTTTAACAACACAAAAGCTGGACAATTATTAAATTAGATGTTATGTGATGTTTTAACCCCACTACTGCTTGTTTAGTTCAACCAAAGGTACTGTTTAGGTTTGCCTTCATTTGCTATGCGTAGAGCTAGCTTGGTGCTTTGATTTTCATAAAATAAACCAGGATTTACATAACTGTGTAATCTATAAGGCAACATTTCAGTTCAGCAGGTCCATGGTGGCACCGGTAATACCTTACCAAAAATAGCATTGTTCTTTTGGAGAAAAAAGCATATGAGGGCATTGCCAGGAGAAATACTGTGATTTATGTGAGGTGTAATAAATACATGTGACTGTTACACTTATGCTATACTTAGCATGTATGAACATCAAAAATATATCTGGTGTTAGGTCAGCTTTAATATTATGTGCAGCAGAAAAAGTTTTACCTTCTCTGCAAAAGTTTCCACACACATCTATAAGTTTCATACCTATGGTGTAGTATATGGCAGAGTAAAGCCAAATGCAATATAAATGTTCAGATAAATAAAATTATAGGTATTAAAAAAAATCTAATATATTACATTATGATAATGGTTTGTCCTAACCTCCATACTATAAAGAAATAAATGCCAATAACATTTTATTTGCTCAAGATATGCATCAAATTACTGTGATATCTTCTACACCAAATCTTCCAGCTGCAGCAGGTTTACACAGACCAAAATTTAATTATCATATTTTTCATTGTTGTTGTAACTTTGAACCCATCCAACGCAATATTTACTAAGCAAAAAACGCTTCATTATAAAGATTTGAAAAACAGGTGAAAAAAGTGATTCAATTTTGCAGTGGCATCAGAACTAAATTGCCCAATCCAATTTAGGAAAGCTTATCCAGCAGAACAGTCATAGAATAATAATGAATTATATAGTACAATAACTCTTAAAAGTAAAATAAAGTACTTAATACCTAAATATGAACAGACAAACAGCAAAATGCATGCTTAAATGTACATCCATTTACTGCGTAAGCTGCCAAAGGATTTGTAGTTTTGTTTAGCTTGTCCTCAGGTCTAGACTAGCAAGACAAAATATGCAGGTCAGTGACTTCACGTTGTTTTACTGCAGTTACGAAATTCACCTTGGTCTGCCACATTCCCTGTATAGCTGATAAGGCAATCTTTCTAAATTCTTCTAAGGTTAGCAAGCCCCTGTGTCCAACTGGCCCTTCAGTTTCCTAACGTGTCCTGTCTAGTCTGTTATACAGGGGTTTCCATTAAGCTAATGCAAACACAGATTTCAGAAATTATACTAGGTATATTTAAAATATGTTTACATTTAGAAATGCATGACTGAATTAAATAATAATATTTTATTATCTGCCCAGATTTCAGTTTTAAGCACATTTTTACCGTGTTTCTGCTGTTCTTAGTTAAAGCAATGCTCTAGCTATATCATTATTCATTTAAAAATGTAAACACATATTTATTCACTGGAAAACTAGAAAAAAGCAGTTAGTTAGTTAGTTAGCAGTTAGGATGCTAAATGAAACTAGATGGGCTGGTGTCTTTATTCAATGTTGCCAACTATGTAACTATGTAAATTAACTAATGCTTAAATGGATTTCAACATATTATTTTAACATACTTGCATCTAGAATGTTTTGGTAATTTACAATATTCATATTGAGTCAACTTCCCTTTATTTTTCCTCAGAGGAAAATTATAATACTTTGGAAGTTTTGGGTTATTTATTTTTTCTAAAATAAAGAAAATACAAAAGAGCAAGTTTGGATGTATAATAAAAGTAACTTTATTTTTAAAATGTTTAAAACTGATTTTAATATATTAGTGTAACATGAATGATAAGAGATTACTCACTGAGATGGGTCACTGATAATAAGTCATCCCCTTCTATGTGTAAAGTTTGTTGCTTGAGCACAGAGCTTGTATACAAAAGACTTTTTCTACAGGTTGAAATCTGATAGAGATACATATGTGAAAAGGAGCCTAAAACTACTCTTATTTTGAGAAGAGAACATAAAATAAATCATTAAAATTATTTACCTAGAAGCAGAATAAGGCTTTAATGTACTGTAAAAAAAAGTACAAGGATGTAATACTGCTTAATGTACCTACCGATGAGAGGCCAAGATGGACACTGAGGACACTGTATCCTTTCCAGAAGTTAATAATATATATTTGGACACAGGCACAATTTTAGTTTTTTTCAGATATTTACCAAAACATATTCAAGCTATAGTTATATAATGGATATGGGCTGAAAGTGCACACTGTCAGGTTTAATTTGAGCGTATGTACTGTACATCCAAATTGGAGCAAGGGTTTAGGAATTACAACTCTTAAGAGTAGCCATCCTCCCTTTTTCAAGGGAACCAAAGTAACTGGACAAATGAATATAATAATAAATAAAATGGTAATTTTATTTTTTGTTGAGAATCCTTTACTGGCAATGACTGCCTGAAGTCTGGAACCCATGGACATTACCAAAGACTGGGTTTCCTCCTTTGTGATGCTTTGCCAAGCTCTAACTGCAGCTGTCTTCAGTTATTCTTTGTTTGTGGGTATTTCTGCCTTTAGTTTTGCATTCAGCAAGTGAAATGCATACTCAATTGGGTTAAGATCAGGTGACTGACTCGGCCATTGCAGAATATTCCACTTATTTGTCTTCAAAAGCTCTTGGGTTGCTTTTGCAGTGTGTTTTGGCTCATTGTCCATCTGTACTGTGAAGCGCCGTCCAATCAACTTTGCTGCATTTGGCTGAATCTGGGCTGGCAGTATATCTCTAAACACTGCAGAATTCATCCGACTGCTCCTGTCTTCTGTCACATCATCAATAAACACCAATGACCCAGTGCCACTGGAAGCCATGCATGCCCATGCCATCACACTGCCTCCACCATGTTTTACAGATGACGTTGTGTGCTTTGGATCATGAGCTGTTTAAGCCTTCTCCACACTTTTTTCTTCCCATCATTCTGGTACAGATTAATCTTAGTTTTATACATCCAAAGAATGCTTTTCCAGAACTGTTCTGGCTTTTTTAAGATGTTTTTTGGCAAAGTCTAATCTGGTTTTTCTAGTCTTTAGGCTAATGAATGGTTTGCACCTTGTGGTGAACCCTCTGTATTTGCTCTCATGAAGTCTTCTCTTGATTGTAGACTTTGACAATGATACGCCCACCTCCTGGAGAGTGACCTTCACTTGTCTGGATGTTGTGAATGGGTTTTTCTTTACCATAGAGAGGATCCTGCGATCACCCACCACTGTTGTCTTCCGTGGATGTCCATGCCTTTTTATGTTGCTGAGCTCACCAGTGCGTTCCTCTTTCCTCAGAATGTACCAAACTGTTGATTTGGCCACTCTTAATGTTGCTTCTATCTCTCTGGTGGACGTGTTTCATATTTGAAGCCTTACAATGGCCTGTTTCACTTGCATGGACAGTTCCTTTGAACGCATGATGTAGGTTCACATCAATAGATTCCAAATACAAATACCACACTTAGAATCAACTTCAGACCTTTTACCTGCTTAGTTGATGAAGAAATAATAAATTGTAGCCCACACTTGGCCATAAAACAACTTTTAAATCAATTGTCCTGTTACTTTTGGTTCCTTAAAAAATGGGGGACTCTTGGGGGAATGGTTACTCTTAAGAGCTGTACTTCCTAAACCCGTCCTCCAATTTGGATGTACATACCCTCAATTTAAAGAGTGTGCACTTTCAGCCCATATCTATTATATAAATATAGCTTGAATATGTTTTGGTAAATACCTGAAAAAAACTAAAATTGTATATATATATATGTATGTACATATATTGTATATACATATATATATATATGTATATATGTAATATATATGGACCTAACTGTACGTGTTGGTGTGTGTGAAAGTAGCTAGCATGGGTAGAAGTCTTAGCTGCTAATCCTCTGCAAAAGAGTTGGAAGTGTATTAGCGGTTTTACTTCCGCTTGTCTGCCCCACAAGCTAGTGGGGAAGCAAAAAGGTATAATGCTACTTTATAAAACTGACTTGCTACGTCACTTTCTCAAAGATTCTAAGCTCCGATCTAGAGAAGACATTACAAAGGCGTGGCCAGCCCTTACCTTAACGCCTTGGATGTATAGACAAATCCACCATTTTCTACGTAACTCCCCACATCTAAAGGATTATTCAAGACCGCTTACTGCTTTCGAAAAACTCTGCTTTACAGATCTCCCACAGAGGCATGTAATATCCAAATTATATTCCCTATTGGAAAGTTCCAATACATCTCACTCACTGAAGGCCTGTGCAGCCTGGCAGCATGATCTAGAAATTTCAATCTCACCTGAGGCATGGAACCACATTTACGATCACATGCATAAAGGTTCCATATGTGTTTCTACACAAGAAAGCAACTACAAAGTTTTTTCCAGATGGTATAGAGTTCCATCTGTGATTCATAAATTTGATCCTAAAGTGCCAGATTTATGCTGGCGATGCTCCCAGGCAAATGGTACTCTTCTCCATATATGGTGGGAATGCCCGCTGTTGCAGCCCTTCTGGAGACAAATTTTGGACATCATTAGACAAGTAACCACTTACACCCTAGACTTTACACCAGCACAATGTCTACTCCATCACTCCTCCCTTCCGGTGAGGATTTACCGTAAGTCCCTTGCTTTACACATGTTAAATGCGGCTAAGCAGTGTATCCCTGTTCATTGGCGATCAGCCTATATTCCCACCGTACGAGAGTGGATTCTTAGGATCCAGAGGATTGCTGAAATGGAGGAACTGATCTCAGTGGCAAAAGATCACCCCGAGCGATTCAGGAGGACTTGGGCTTGTTGGACCCACTTCCAAACTACTGATACTTACCTTGGCTTGCTGAGGGATTGAACGAGAAAGATTTGGAGACACCGAAGGCCTCTAGAACTTTCACCTCGGCAATAACTCCATTAACGGTCATTCACTGAATTGTATCGCTAATTAAAAAGATGAATTAGATACAGCCAGGCTGTTACGAATAGATGTAACTGGTTTGGTTATGCTTATTTAAATATGAACCTGATCATCCAACCACTTCCCCCCCCCCTCTCTTTTTTTTTTTTTTTTTTTTTTTTTTTTTTTTCTCTCCATCTCTCTCTCCCCATTCCCCCCTTCTATTTGTCATGTGCGTCTCCTCCCACCTCATTTTGATATCTCATCTCATATTCTTCCTCCATCCCCACGCTCCTCTCTTTCTTTTCTTTTCTTTCTCTCATTTACACCCTCTTTTCTCATAGTCTAATTAGCTATTATTCTCATTCGGTACGGAACACCCATAGCTATACAGATGTAACAATATTCTACAACAGTAACCCACATTTTTTTTTTGAGATGGAAATATATGTCATAGATGCCTTGAGAGGATACTTTTGACGACCACTTCAGAATCCGCTTATGTATACTTTCCTTACATAGAGCCTAGTGTATACCATAATTATCGAAAGTACATGCTACTGTCAGTTTTGCTATGGTTACGTCTATCACTTTTGCCTTACTGTGGAACTCCGTCCTCTGATGTTATACAAATTAATATATTGTCTTGATCCCGTCTGCGTTACGGGAGAACGTACTAGAAACTTTGCACGGACTGCGATCCGTATCTGTCTATCATTTGTTTACCTTTCATACTTCAATAAAACGTTTTTTTGGAAAAAAAAAAAACTGACTTGCTAAAATTTTGTGACTTACAGGAATTAAAATAACTGATTAGTTGAGTTTAGTGCTTATGTCAATCAGGCACACACCCAGAAAGGTTTGGAACATTTTACTTCTTTTTAATTCATTTTTGGCTATGCACCAAACACTGAACTTAGTTTTTTTTATGATGTTCACCTTTTCTTACTGATAGAGCTTTGGCTGAACTTGCAATTTGTTTGCATTGTATGCTAACTAACCTGTGTGCCCAGGTGTTTTCTTCATTATCATATCCTGAACCAAATCCAGACATAGACGGTATGAATTGTGGCCGATTCAGCAGGGACTAGCCGTGATTCAAACCATGTATGGGCAGGTTGAATATACCTAAGTTGATTGATCAATTAGCTTGGATACAACCAGCCTAACGATTTTTACATGTGATTATTGTTAGCGGCTATTATAGCTGCTAGCAGTAATCACTGTGTTCTCCCAGTGGGGACAGCTCTCCAACCCCCCTTCTGGAGAACACAATGGCTCTGCAGGAAGGATTCACCCATCAACACTGACTGTGTTGATGGAGGAATCAAGTGATTTTCTTTCCTGTAACCTGTGGTTGCAAAAAAGAAAATTGCTCCATCTATGGCCAGCTTAAGGACACTCAACACTGCCTCAGTAATGAAGACTAAGGGACCTTTGGAACACAACACATCATTTTGTTCATTGCTTTCCTTCATACACCTCCAGTCGTCATGAGGTTAGAACTAAACTTTGGCCTCTCTTCTCTGTAGAGCTGCCTGAAGGAAGCCCTTTACACCAGAAGAGACACCCCATCAAGATATTTAATGTTACTGGAGATCCAGTATGCCACACTCCTACCCCTTTTTAATGGCTCCCTTTTCTATTTTTTTGCATTATTTTCACAGCAAAACATTTAATATTACTGAGATTACTCATATTTATATGTTGAGAGATTTATGGAGTAGCCAAAAGGATTTGTCTTCACAGAGACAGCAAATGCTATCTGGTTAGGTATATAATTTGAATATAACCCATTTAGAAGCCTGTCAGTTACCTACTACTAGTCTATAAATAACACTGTCTTTCGTTAATAATGCATAATAATTACTATCTATAGCAAGCAAAGAGGCACCTATTTCCTTCAAAGGTTTCAATGCCCAGGAAGGTCCTGAGAGAGTTATTAGTTTAAAAATAATTATAATGTGGATATTTTCAAGGTCTACAAATACTAAGCCTACTTATGATTAATAGAGTCTGTTAAACATCTACAATGAACAATTAATCATTACTTTCTTTGCTACTGGTATTCATTGTTTTCTGTATTTCCCCAGAGCCCTTCACATTGTGGCTTATTAAAATCATGTATTAAAAAATATAGGTGCATTTTTTAGTGTATAAATGGATTTGGTCACGTAAACTTGGTTCCCCAATGCATAAAAGTACAAAGAAGCAAAACTTTCATCAATGTCATCCATTTGAACAGCACAGCGTCTACTCCTGTTTTGCATTACTGCAATACTAATTTGTTTTACATTTTCTTTCAATACCTTTCAGAGAATATCTCAGTGTGAGCCCTCCTTTTGAAGACACCATTTCTTATTAATCAGGTACTGGAAAAAGAAAAGTCTGTGCCCCACAGAGCAGCATATAGCATTACTGTCATTCCATTGTTGTGGTGCAGATATACTGCTGTACAAAAGTAATAGACCCTTTATGCGACATGTTCTAGAGGTGGTCTATTGAGTACACAAGAAGATTTTCATGTGTTAACTGAACTCAACATTTCAGCTGTACAAAGATTAAAATTAGAAGCGCTTTTAAGGTATAATAGATATAATAGAATGAGCTATGAATTAGAAAATTAAAAGACATCTATCAAAAAATTACTTTTTTCAAGAATATGAGTAGCAAACATACAGAGTTATTATAAAAGATTTTTAACTTTTTTCTTTTTTTCTTCATCCCTTTTGCCTTAAAGAGTGATGGCGATGCACCCCGGGGCATGATTGAAAAAAGAAGCAGCCTTTTTTAACATTCAAATGTTGATTTACTTTTTTTTTTTGTATTCTTGCTTTAAAAATACTTTGGGATCACCAGTGTGAGCTAGCACAGAAGGTGCTTCACTGACAGTTGTAGTGACTTGTTAGTAATTACATCGTGATTAGTGCTGCTATGGAAGGACCTTTGTAATACATGCACATTTCTTAGTGCTGCTCCAGGTTCACAGTAACAAAGGAACATGCATACATGTTAGGAGAGCCCAACAGGTACAAGAGGCTTTCCAACTAGAACCCAGAAGGATCATAACTATGATGTCACCTTCTATGAGCAAGACAGCACAAGCCTTCTAAAATTATTTTCCTGAACAGCTTCACACAAACTGAAGTAAGCATACATGTACCTGTCAGATCCATAGGTACTTAAAGTCAGTAAAGATTTTGAATAGGTGTTGGTGTCCCCAATGGGGTTTTTCTGCTCACTGATGGTAAATATTTCAAAAGGAGACAGTGATAATGTTACGGACAGCAGACATATTTATTTTTGTGTTGTTTTCTTAAAATCGACAAGTGTGTCGAGCAGTCAGCGAGTCTGCTTAATTAAATCTTGGAGTTTCTGTGCCCCGCAGGGGATGGGAGATGAGGTTGATCTCAGCAGGAGGTACAGACCTGGGGCTGTGAAAAGCCAGACGTGTCAGCACTGGGGGCTTGAGGCTTGGTCAATATAATGTCCCTATGGTGGGGGAAAAACTCTTAGAATGTGCAGAGCTTGAGTCAGGATAGACAGAGCAGCTCATGGCTTCAGGCCTCACTAGGAGATATATTGAACTGTGCTTTGCTTTTTTCACTGCTGGGACTTGTGGTTCTTCATTGTCTCTACATTCTACATTGCTCTCCTCTCTGTCCTGCCTCCCTGCTGTGTGCCAACCTTGACTTAATCCATTGCCTGCCAGAGTCCTGCCTCCCTGCTGTGTGCCAACTTGCACTTAATCCTGGCTCACCAGAGTTCTGCCTCCCTGCTGTGTGCCAACTTGGACTTAATCTTTGCCCTCCAGAGTTCTGCCTCCCTGCTGTGTGCCAACCTGCACCTAATCCTGGCTCACCAGAGTTCTGCCTCCCTGCTGTGTGCCAACTTGGACTTAATCCTTGCCCTCCAAAGTCCTGCCTCCCTGCTGTGTTCCAACCTGAACTTAATCCTGGCTCACCAGAGTTCTGTCTCCCTGCTGTGAGCCAACCTGGACTTAATCCTTGCATTCCAGAGTTCTGCCTCCCTGCTGTGTGCCAACCTGGACTTAATCCTTGCCCTCCAGAGTTCTGCCTCCCTGCTGTGTGCCAAACTGAACTTAATCCTTGCCCTCCAGAGTTCTGTCTCCCTGCTCTGTGTCAACCTGGACTTAATCCTTGCCCTCCAGAGTTCTGTCTCCCTGCTGTGTGTCAACCTGGACTTAATCCTTGCCTGCTAAAGTTCTGCCTCCCTGCTGTGTGCCAAGCTGGACTTAATCCTTGCCCACCAGAATTCTGCCTCCCTGCTGTGTGCCAATCTGGACTTAATCCTTGGCAGCCTCCCTGTTGTGCTATGGACTAACCCCCTTTCTCTACTGGACTTCTGCTGCTGCTGCGTGCCCAACCTGTGTTACAAATTTAACTCTCTTTTGCCAACCAGAACTTGTTTATCCTTTCTATGTGCCCCACCCTGTGTTACGGACTTAGCCCTTTTTTCTACCAGAACTCTGCTATACTATTCGTGTGCCCTCACTATCATTCCATAAAAGTCTTGTGTGTCCCATTGATTTCCTCGTGTGTTCTATTCCACCCACTCCTCCATCACAGATAATAATCTATGAAATGTTATCATATCCAAAACTGAAAAAAAATGCTTTAAATGTGCTTTCTTCACTTAAAGTGGTAGTAAAGTCTTTTGTTTAAGTTGTGTCTACAGGTAAGCCTATAATAAGGCTAATCTGTAGGTACTGTGAATATCTCCTAAACTTGCACTGTTTAGGAAATATTCACATAGCATGCAGCCGGTGACATCACCGGCGCATACACTCTGAAGGAGTGGCATAGCTGGGACCTTCAGAGCACATGCTGTAGCCATCATCTTGGCTCTGGCTATTCACATGGCTGAAGCCCATGAACCCAGAAGAAAGACAGGGGGAGGATGGCAATGCCAGGAGCCGTGACAGCGCTGTGCTGTAAAGGTAAGTCTGTCATAATGTACTAGTATGCAGTACTAGTACATTATGACCTAAACCTGCAAGGGCCTGGTGTTTTACTACCACTTTAACCTCCAGAAGGTTTTATCCCCTCCATGACCAGGCCATTTTTTACTTTACCACACTGATCTTCTTTAACCACTTCAATACTGGGCACTTTTACCCCATTTTCAGCTTTCAGTGTTGTCGCACTTTGAATGACAATTGTGCGGTCATGCAACACTGTACCCATAAAACATTTTTACATTTTTTTTCACAAAAATAGAGCTTTCTTTTTGTGGTATTTAATACCAACTAAGTTTTTTATTTCTTGCTAAATAAACAAAAAAAACTGAAACTTTTGAAAAAAAAACAAACCTTTCTTTGTTTCTGTTATAACATTTTGCAAATAAATAACATTTCTTCATAAATTTTGATCAAAATATATTCTGCTACATTTCTTTGGTGAAAATACCCCAAATCAGTGTATATTATTAAGTATGTAGGACAGTTATAGAGTCCACAAACCATGGTATATACAGTTGTGCTCAAAAATGTGCATACCCTGGCAGAAATTGTGAAATTTTGGCATTGATATTGAAAATATGATTGATCATGCCAAAAAATGTTCTTTTATGGAAGGGTGATGATCATATGAAGCCATTTATTATCAAATAGTTGTTTGGCTCCTTTTTAAATCATAATGATAACAGAAATCACCCAAATGGCCATGATCAAAAGTTTATATACCCTGGAATGTTTGCCCATGGTACAGATACACAAGATGACACAGACAGGTTAAAATGCCAATTAGAGGTTAATGCCCCACATCTGTGGATTTTTAAATTGCAATTAGTGTCAGTGTATAAATAGTCAATGGAACTTTATAAAGATGGAAAAGGACATAAAAAGATGTTCAAAGCCTTGAATATGCCAATCATCACTTCCACTAAGAAACAGAAAAGGACCTCTTGATACCATCTTTATAAAGTTCCATTACCTTGTTAGGCAGGACTTTTGACAGTTCTTTTCTGATCCCCATGGCTCAGTATCTAGCCTAGTCAGTGCTTCCACGTAAGAGCTAACAAACTCATTGACTATTATACGCTGACACTAATTGCAATTTAAAAAGCCACATATGTGGGACATTAACCTCTAATTGGCATTTTAACCTATATGTGTCACCTTGTGTGTCTGTACCAAGGCCAAACATTCCAGGGTATGTAAACTTTTGATCATGGCCATGTGAGTGATTTCTGTTATCATGATGATTTAAAAAGGAGCCAAACAACTATTTGATAATAAATGGCTTCATATGGTCATCATCCTTCAATAAAAGAGCATTTTTTGGCATGATCAGTCATATTTTCAATATCAATGCCAAAATTTCACAATTTCTGCCAGGTTTTGCAAACTTTTGAGCACAACTGTATATTCGACAATTGATTAGCCCTGACTGCCCATCTCATTTCTTGAGGCTCACAAATTCCAGGATAGTACAAATACCCCCCAAATTACCCATTTTTTTGAAAATAGACAGTCCAAGGTATTTAGTAAGAGGCATGGCTAGTTTTTTGGAGGTTGCAATTTTTTGGAAAATGTATCACAATCTTTTTTTTTACATATTATCACCAGTCCAGTACAGCATTATTATATAACTGGTGTGGCAGTGATCAGGGACACTGACTAGTGACAGTATGTAAAAAAAAATAAAAGCTCATCACATGATACAGATGGGCTGTGATTGGCCCAGGATAGTACAAATAGCCCCCAAATTACCCATTTTTTTGAAAATAGACAGTCCAAGGTATTTAGTAAGAGGCATGGCTAGTTTTTTGGAGGTTGCAATTTTTTGGAAAATGTATCACAATCTTTTTTTTTACATATTATCACTAGTCCAGTACAGCATTATTATATAACTGGTGTGGCAGTGATCAGGGACACTGACTAGTGACAGTATGTAAAAAAAATAAAAGCTCATCACATGATACAGATGGGCTGTGATTGGCCCTGTCTGTACCATGTGACTGCTTTGAACAATCACAGCTAACAACACAATTGTATACAATGGATGGCATGACAGGAAGCCATTTATTGTATGCAATTGAGTTGACATGTGATCTGCTGTGATCGGTCATAGTGGTCACATGACACTGGTAATGGGCTAGTGTAGTGATATGTCATCGGCCGTGTTCTGTGAGCGGTTCCTTTTGGCAGGAAGTCATATGATGCCCAGTCACAAGGAGGAGTGTCCTGCCCGGCCATCAATCTGCCATAGGCCGGGAGGGAAGGTGTTAAGTGCTAACTGAGTGGCCATGCAATGCTGTACCCAAATGACAGATGGGAAAATCAACAACTAGAAAAAAAGCATACAGGGGGCGCAAACACCTAGTGCATTATCCAATGTTTATTTAAAAATGTGAAAAAGGACAAAAAACATCCTCACCAACATAACATGTATGTAAAGCCTGTAAGACTATGGAGATGGCCATACAAATGACAGGGAGTCCGAATGATGGTGCGGTCAGCCTGTTGATGCGTTTCATGGAGAAATTCCTTTCCTTAGAGCTCAGGAAAGGATTTGTCCCCAAAACACATCAGCAGGCTAACCGCACCATTAGTCGGACTCCCTGTCATTTGTATGGCCATCTCCATGGTCTTACAGGCTTTACATACATGTTATGTTTGTGAGGATGTTTTTTGTCCTTTTTCACATTTTTAAATAAACATTGGATAATGCACTAGGTGTTTGCACCACCTGTATGCTTTTTTTCTAGATTTGGTTTGAGCTTGGTTTGGTTTGAGCTTATGATAGAAAAAAAAAAAGTTGCTATGTGGATGTAATATTTCACAGAGCTCAAAGTCAATGCCTCATTTAGATACTTTCACCCAATCATAACATACTGTTACCTCTAAATGCTTAATTCCCTACTTATTCTATGTACAACCATATACAGTCATTCATAGTTCTCTGTTCACATCTGTTCTCATTAGCCAGCCAATTACCAATTACCAATAACACTTATTTGCCTTATTAACATGTGTCTGTTCTTATCTTTTCCTGTACCTGCCCTTAAATAAATTGTAACTGTAATTCTAATGTAGTTACATTTATTTTACTAACCCATCTGTCTACAGTGCTCCCTGTCATTCTTATACTCACGTGTCCCTGATCCAGTAACATATCTGCTGAAAAGCATAGACAGTCCCACACAGCCATTTGTCACATTTGTTAGACTGGGCCTGTGTGTTCTCCATTCAGACTTCCTACTTCTTGCTCCAGCAAAGTATAACCATAGGATTGAGTGGAGGTTGCAGCATACTTGTGCAGGCTGAAGATGAGAGACTGTAGCAGGGGGCAGATTAGTGTAAGACTAATGTGTACATGAACTATATACACTGCAGGAGATGCATAATTGTGCCATTTCTGATATAGCATCTCAGTGCAAAAAATAGATGCTGCCTCTGGGTAAAAACTATGGTTATATCCAGGGACGGGCTGACAACTCATGTGGACCCCGGGCAATAGGGGACCATGGGGCCCCTGTGTCCTCACCCACACTCAAACCACACCCAAAAAAAGCATATCAAAGGTACCAGGGGCATCTCATGGGGCCTCCTACTGACCCTGCTCCCTCGGGCACTGCCCGAGTGCCTGAATGGTCAGTCCGCCCCTGGTTATATCTTTCTGGAAACAAAAGCAGATGAAGGCATTGTTCATAGGGAGTTCTGTATTTTATGGACTGAAATATATATGTATAAGTGTTAGACACATGTTAGGCAAACTTTAAAGTTAATATTTAACCTACACCATGACAATTAACTTTAACTCTTAACCTAAAACAAAAATAAACCATTAGCGCTTAACCTAATGCTAGCTCTCAACTTTCAGAGAAGGCCACAGAAGATGATTTTCTGGCTAATAAAGGTAATAGTAGGAACTTATGTGGTCACATGCAGTATTAGAAAATATTTTACATTTAAAATACCACATTGGAGTCATATTCGATTTAGAATGAATTTCCTATCACCAAAGTGTGTCTCAAGATTTCCATTCTTTTAGTGGGACCTGAGGCTGCTAATCCAAGTTTCAGAACAGTTGTTAGTGCACTACTATCTACTGGTAACATTGGCTTTATTAATTAACCACTTGCCTACCAGGCACTTTTACCCCCTTCTTGTCCAGGCCAATTTTCAGCTTTCAGTGCTGTTGCACTTTGAATGACGGAGAGTCCAGGGGCTGCTGAAAAAAACTCCTAAACGTGAGTTTATCAGCTGCAGTGTACATGGAGCCTTAGAAGTTCACTTTGTGTAGTGAAATCATAATAATAATTTGCAGTACAGAAGAGTCTGTATATCTATGAAACACTATCATCTCAGGAGTTCATCTTTAAGCTTACACAGAGCTTCTACTTCACACTCCGGGTGGCCAAAACTGAGTACTGGAGAGTATTAAGGAAAGATAAATGTAAGCAGCTGGTGGGGCCACCATTTAAAGTTTTGGTAAACCTCTAAAATGAAAAATGAATGAAACATGTCCTTCTATTGTGTATACTGGATTTTCTTTCCTTCTGCTTTCTGCATGAGTCACTTATAATCACTTATTCTGATACCAAGCAGTCTTGGGAGATGCCCCCCCTGCACACAGCAAGTGATTGACAGCCTCAGATGTGCATGTTTCCTTATGAGACAGTGTAGCGGGGGTGTCCTTTCCCTCCACTAAGGTCTCAGATTACACTCAGGCAATCTGCTTTGTAGTGTGTGACATCAAATCCCCACCCCTGCCTTGGAGCTCAGAATTGCAGTGTAATCTGTGCACTATGAATGGCCTATGGAGAAGAAAGGGCTGCAGATAAACAGGTACACTTCATGTAGGATGACTTGTTTAACACCTTCCCGCCTGACCTATTGCAGCTTGACGGCCGGACGGGACACTCCTCGCGGTGACTGGGCGTCATATGACGTCCTGTTAAAATGAGCCGCTCACACGGCTGCGGGGCCACGCAGCAGGGCGATCTGTCACCGACTGTGTCCATGGGACACAGCCGATGGCATATCACTACACCGGCCCATTGCCAGTGTCATGTGACTGCTGTGACCAATCACAGCAGTTCACATGTCAATTGTATACAATGGATGGCTTCCTGTCATGCCATCCATTGTATACAATTGTGTTGTTAGCTGTGATTGGTCAAAGCAGGCACATAATACAGACAGGGCCATTCACAGCCCATCTGTATCATGTGATCAGCTTTGTCCAATCACAGCTAATCACAACAAAAGACTGAATGAATCAGTTTCACTCAGTAACAATGATTGCAAATATCAATGAAATACATTGGTATTAGCAATCATAATGTGTTAAAAGAAAAATCCTGATCACTTGCCCAGAGTAGTTCAATGTTACTATGGTAACATTGTATTGTTGAAAAAAAATTGTTAAAAAAAATAAAAAAAATATGTAATAAAACAAAAATAAAAAAAACACAAATTAATTTATTATTTTTATTATTTTCATCAAAGAAATGTAGCAGAATACATTTTTGCCTAAATTAATGAAGAAATGTAATGTATTTGCAAAATTTGATAACAGAAACTAAGAAAGGTGCATTTTGTTTCAAAAGTTTCAGGTTTTTTTTGTTTTATTTAGTAAAAAATAAAAAACTCAGTGGTGATTAAATACCACCAAAAGAAAGCTCTATCTCTGTGAAAAAAATGATAAAAATTTCATGTGGGTACAGTGTTGCATGACCGCGCAATTGTCATTCAAATTGCGACAGCGCTGAAAGCTGCAAATTGGCCTGGGCAGGAAGGGGATAAAAGCGCCCGGTATTGATGTGGTTAATCTCTGCATCCCCTGAGGCTAGTCACTTCAGTGGGTATATGTCAAGGCTTACAGTCATTCTAAGTGTTGTTTTGCCATGCATTTTTAAAGCACAGGTTTACTTTAGGAAATAATAGTGACAGTGCTTGTGCATTTATCAATAATCAATCTGTCTGACTGAAACTCACAAAAATGTATGAAGGTTAGACAATAAACTTCATGATTACTAATAGTTAATGACTGCTTAAATAAACGACAGTTCCTGGCCATCAGTTTATATTGAATGTAGTAGAGAGTGAAATTGAAATGACTGAGGTTGTCCTGTCCCATTGTTATAAAGGTAAAGAAGCATGGCAGCATTGCGCTCCATTTTCATTTCAAGAGATAACCTTGATGCTGTGCACTAACAATGCATTTGAGTTTTACAGCAGTGATTTGTAAGATATATTATTGTGCTGGACATACAGTGCTTACACACTGTACTCAGGTACCCTTTGTATACCTAAAGTACAAAGTGTAATTTCTAAAGATAGGTTCATAAGCTTTCCATACATGAACACAACTTTGTTTTTTTTAGCATCAGAAGCATATATTGACTGCTGGGAAGCATTTGTTCAAACTATCCTAACAAATCAGACTATAGTCTTCCCCAAACATGACACACACACAGATAAATTGGAAAGGACGAGGCCTTTTTTTTATTAAAATAACTAAAATACTCTCCAATTTAACACATTAAAATATTCCCAGGTCATCAGTCAAAGTTATGCTGTCAGTATACGTGAACAATATTATTATTATTATTTTTAGGAATAGGATTTATATGCTGCAGCACCATTAGTAGGGCCCTGCTTGTCAGACCTTATAATCTCAAAGGGGAGGGGAAAGTGATACAAATGGTAATTGTGAGGGATGAGCTGTTGGAGAAAGTAGAAGTACACTTTTTATGAACATATCCTTAGTGCCTTAATAGCCTTAGCCTTTCATGAACCTGTCATTCCCATGAGTGCCAGACAAGTATCCAACTACCCTAAAACTCATTTTAAGGCATAAACTATTAAACAAGTGCTAATTGTTGGCAAGCACCCAAAAATCGGAGGCAACAAACATCAGATGAGGAGGGCAGACAGCTCTTCAGACTGCTGGCAGTTCTTCAAAGTCAGCATTTTAACCTCAGCACACTACTAAATAGAACTTAGGCTCAACCCCAACACCTCCCATCACAATAGCTAATCTGACCCATACCCAATCTAAACTCGATGACTAAGCTCCTAACAAACTGAAATGCACAAGCAGGTGGATCACCCCTGTATTAGACTACAATTCTGGATTGTGAACAATGTGATTTTTGAGGCACAACTATTAAAAATCTATACTTTATTTATTCATGAATAAATAAAGTATATATTTTTTAATAGTTGGGTTTTTAGAAGAAGAGGGCTTCATTTTTCTTGTAGTTGCAATTGTAAGCAGATCACAGACTAATTGTAGCTAGCACCCATTCAATGGGACAGTGGAGATCATAAGGCTTGTAGTTGTTGGGACTGTCTCCAATCTAAACAGCTTGAATGAGCATATCACAACAGTATGTTCTTTCAAGTACCATGCTTCTATCACTCAAGACTCTCTTTTCAAAGGATTAAAGATCATTTATCACTGTATTGGTCATGCCCAAATATAAAAATAAGATAATCGTAGATTTTTAGGTCATGCCATAATGGTGGAATTGCACTTGTGCATTGAGAGACATACTGTAGAACATTCTCCTGTGTTTTTAGGATAATTTATTTCCTCACCATCCCCACCTCTATAAACTGCACAGTAGTCAAATGTCTTCACAGGAATAATGTTTGGTGGTAAGCAAAATCTTGTCCTTTTGGATAGCAACTGCATGTTTCTACGGTCTATTACACTGCTTTAAGACATGGCAATAACACCAGCATTTGACGTAACAAGACCTGTGTTGAGTGGGGAGTAAATTGTGGTATGGCATATTCCAAAATGGCAAATCACTTATTTTGCAGAGGACACTTTCTCTAGGTCAGTGTTTCTCCACCTTTGTGACTCTGGTTCTGATGGAGAGGGGCAGGGGAAGGGCAAGCAAGAATGCTGTGCAGGGGCCCAATGTCTTCCTTTTCAATCAATGACATTGGCGGCTAGAAAGTTTGTGCACAATGAAAACCTGTGGCTTTGTGTAAGTAAAAGGCAGGCTTGATCCACCTTCTGGCTTGTATAACATTTTTGAGCATTTTGCGAAGGCACACCTGAAGAATCCTGAAGGCATCCCAGGGTGCTTGGGCACCCTTGTTTGAAAAAGGCTGCTCTAGGTGATAGCAGCACAGTCGTTTTCTCCCAGCTGTGTATCAGGATATTAGGCACAAAATTAGCAGAAGCACCTGCAACTCAGGAGACTGGACTCCACTCACAACTCCCAGTAGAATAAAGGCCATAGGCTTGAGATAGGGAAGGGGAAGTCCAGCATCCAGTCAAGAAGGTTTCAGGGCATAGCAGCCCCCTGAAGCACACGGTCTCCTTTCCTCCAGGTGACAAAGAGATCTCTCTGGATTCATGGCTATTTACTTGCCTGTCACCCATCATCTGGGCACACCTCCCCAGAGATTGGATGGGGCAATGTAAGAGCCCAGCCTGGGTATTTCAATTTCCACACCCTGAGCTCTGGAAAGTTCTCAACAGGCTCAGTGGGGAATTAATAAAATGCCAGACTGAGAAGCAAAACAGACCTAACCAGCAGATCCCAGCTCCCCTGACCAGAGCAAGCTACACTAAATTTACGTAGATCTTTAACATTGGAGGGTGCTACATATGGCTTTGGCTTGAATTAGAACTACTTCTTTCCACATACAAGTCAATGGAAATGCCAACATAACTAAAAGCAGTATGATGCAGCTTTCAAGGAGTTCATATGCAGGTCAGAAGAACAACTGCAGGTCAAATGGAACTCCAATTGATCTTGGATTAATCTCAAACAGACCTCAATGCCCAATGCAGTTTAAAGCAACTTTGCCCATTGACACAAACCTTAAGGGCTTGTTGCCACCATGCCTATTGAGCTGCATTTTTCCCCTAATTTGTTGTAACAACTGTAATTGTAAATTATAATGTTGCACATTAGTAGAGTTCTATACTTATGTCGACTCATATTGCTCTGCTTTTGTTTATATTTTGTGTGCATATGTGTGTTTCTACTATTGTCCATATACTGTATAGGCTAATGCAGGCCATACGTGGGTCAAATTCTTAAAAATTCATAATTACGATTTTGAAAGAAAATTTGTTCAGAATTCGTGCATTAGTGCATCATTTTCTTTTTGCTTAATTGGCTTTAATCATGAGGCACCTGATTACCTCATTTGCCTTGGAGCAGTTTTTATTTAAATATATGTTCATTTTGTGTCTGAATATGCCATGAATACGGCTTGAGAGCTGAAATGCATTAGCGTGCCTATTGCTGTATTTCACTCTGTAGCTAATAAAGTCCTATATGCATGGATGATACCTGTTCATACCATACATGCATTCAAAGTCATTTAAAGTATTTTGTTATCTTTTTGATAATGGCAAATATACCTGTTGAGCCTGCTAAAAATCCTGTGCATTGCTAATTCCCTGGCCTGTGCTGTTTTTAATTACATTCTTCCCCAACTATCTATGTAGATTTCAGAATACTTTCCCCTAGTTTATGGAGATGAGGAATGAGGAGGTGTCCCGCAGTCTTAACACACTTCCTGTTGTAGTGTGACAATGCTACTTCTCCATAGATACAGTACAATAAGTGAGTTATCACCCTTTTGATATGGGATGTGAAATGGACAGAGGTGTAATTAAGCTGGGGAAAAAAAGGAGACAAATGCAACCACCACTCCACCATGGAATTGTTAAGCAGCAATATATTATATTTTTGTACTTGAGTTTATATACATTTTAGAGCAGACCTGCACCCTAAATAAAATGTATTTTGCTCTGCCTTCTTCCCCCTTCCCTTTCTCAAATTTGGATTTTTTTTTTCTTTTTTAATCTTTAAATGTAGCACTTCCACCTTTCTAGGTGAGAATGACATTCACTCCTCCTTCCCAGCTTGTGCACATGAACAGATGTGCCACAGGGCTTCAAGCACATCGGCACACATGTCGGGATTTCTGTGCATGTGCCAAGTCCAGACACCCTCTGTGTCTGTGCCTGCGAAGAAAAGCATGCAGATGTAAAGGCTGGCCAGATCCTTTGAGCACATCTCCGCATGTACATGACTAACAAAGATGGCGGTGACAGGTGGACAAAACTAAAGGGAACTGAAGTTCTTTATTAAGCATTTACAATCAACCATCAGTTCAAAGTAAATCCTTACTTTATCTGGTATCTAGGCAAAACACAAAGTCTACAAAGGGAACCTTTACACACCTTTTGCATGCTTCCCTTTCTCTATAATCTGTTGTTGCAGCCCCTGTAAATTATTATGCACCTAGGCACTTAGCATTGTACTTTGGGAAGTCAGAGGGAAAAAAAAATTGTGTATTCCTCTATACCCAACAAGCCCCAGAATCAAATTGGGACATGGAAAGTGTTTGCAGAATTTACCTAGTGGTATCTAAAATTAGGTTAAGTGGTTCCTTTACCTTGTCTATTCAAAGTATTTTCTTTTTAATGGGAAAGATTTAGAACAAACCTCGCCACTGTATGTGGTGCTTCCCTGCAATCTCTTTTATAAGGTAACACCTGCTATAGGTTTTAGCCTTTTTTTGGCAATTGCTATCAATTTAAAATTGCTCAGTACTTACATTACCAATATTGATGCTGAACAAGAGGGGCACAGGAGGAAGGTTATTCTGCTCTACCCATGCCAAGGTATTTTCAAAAATTGTCACAATTTTCTATTTATGTTATTTACTAAATCAAACTGTAACCAGATATAAAATGAATTCCACAAAGGAACCCATCTGTATTGTTTTCTAAAAGTGATTCTAAAGGTTGTATTTTTTTAAAAATAACAAACATGTTATACGTACCTTCTCTGGGCAATGATTTTGCTCAGAGCATCCCCAAACCTCTTCTTATTGGGTCCCCGCCAGCAGTTCTGGCTCCTCCCCCTGCCAAGTGCCCCTAATAGCAAGCTTCTTGCTATGGGGCACTCAAGCAGGCTTGTTCTCGAGCCACACTCCTGTGATTGGTCATTGCCATTTACAAACAGCACACTGCTTGGCCCTGCTCTCTCCTCATTAGTTCACTAGATGTAATTGACAGCAGCAGGAGACAATGACTTCCACTGCTGTGTGAGCAGATGAGAAGAGAGAGGCCCAGGAGAGCTACCGCTCTCATGTACATCGCTGGATCGAGATGGGACTAATCCTTCATTAGGCCTGGTATGGATATTAAAGGGGGATCTTGCATCAAGGGGGGGCTCAAGAGGGGGGAGAGTTGCACCCAAAAGGTTTTCTACCTTAATGCATAGAATGCATTAGGGTAGAAAATCTTCTGCCTTTAGAACCACTTTAAGTCTTACAGCTGTCCCTGTCCACTCCAGTCCAAATCTACTCAGAGTGGCCATTTATCTCTTGTACCGTGAGATGTTCAATGGCTTCAAAAATTATTTTCACTGATTAAAGTAAATCTGTAATAGGAGGAAAAACAAGATCTGCCATTGTGCACTTGTATTAAAAGGAGCTCTCATCCAAATCATAGCTTTAGAGAATTTTAAAGCAGTCATATTTAGATTTTGAAGTTTTAACAGGTCAGTTGAGGTCACTTATACAACCATGAAACATTTCTGGTTTAGGGTACCTAGCAACAACTCACATCAAAAGTTCTATCCGTCTTTTAAAGTGCAATCCTTTTAATTTCCAGATGATTTCCTTCATTCGATCAAAACAGCACAGCATGTAGAAAATGTGCGTTACTAACAGTCTGTCAACTTTCTTGTTTTCTACAAAATTAATCATTGGTTTTAACCCTTGAAGATGTGTATATGTCTGTAAAACACACAAATCAGACTCAATATCGATACAGTAATGTGACAGATACTATCAGCTATGCTTTTTCCTTGGAAAGTGATATCTAGGATAAAAAAAAATATCCATTTTCCTACAGCACATCTTACAATTCCTACAAGTTCACCACTTAAGAGGTGGTACCCCTCTCCCCAAAAGAGGGGTACCATACGGTGGGATATGGTACTAAATCCCTATCCTTGATTAGGGTCTGATATGGGTATTAAAAGGGGACCTCATGCCAAAAAAGTGGGGTTCCCCTGAAATATCCATACCAAATCCTAATCCTTCATTAGGCCTGATATGGATATTAAAGGGGGATGTTGCATCAAAAACAGCATGTTAGGTTCCCCCTAAATATCCCTACAAAACCCTAAATACACTTGTTTGAAATGATTAGTTTGGTGACAGGGTGTAATCTTTTCCTGAGAGAAACATGGAAAAACGGGAAAATCCGAGCAAAGTCATAGCTCTTCACTGGAATACTTAGTGTCCCATGAATGACAGCCAAGCAACTATCCTTTGCAGAATAAAACGTGAACAATAACCTCCATGTTTCTCTCGGGAAAATTTTCCTTTAAGTATTTACATTGCAAAGGTGTTCTACAGGAAGGGAATGTGGTAATATGAATGACTAATCACTCTTCCCATTATATTCACTGAAAGTGATTAATTGTTGAACATAGAGGTAATCACCATGCTGGAGAGCAATTAAACACCCTCATTTTGGATCATCCGACAGAAGTACAGGTGATGCAAATAGGAAATTAGAGATTAATCTTACTTAGTAAAGTTCACAGAACGTGCCCATTGAGATTAGTCTTGGATAACTTCACTAAATACTGTATTTACTTAGATATTTCCTTTTTAATGTTATTCTCCTGCTTTTATCAGTTTTTTTATCAGTTTTTAGTGAGTCATCGCCCCAACATAAATATATATAAATAAATAGCAATTCGGTGAATCAGGATTTGCAGTAAATCGGTTTCCTTTGAACGTTCACCGCAGATCACTGATCTCCAATGGGTGAAACCTTCCACTCTGTGAACATTAAGGCTTCATCCACACTGGACTTTTTTTTTTAACTCTCCTATAAGCTTTGCTCCTGGCAGCAGAGTTTTGACAAAAAAAGTCTGACGCTTGTAAAAGTGTGTAACACATTTAGCTGTGTTTACCCACGCCAAGTATTTGGGCATTATTCATTTCATTGGGCAGAATAAATTATTTAATCTGGCCATTGAAATTAATTAACACCCAATGCGCACTTACAGGCGTTAACGGCGTAAAGCATTTTTTTCTTGTTTCTAAACTCTGCTGTCACTAAACGCCTCTAACTTTTTATGTTTTCATGGACACATAGGCTAACATGCAGAAGAATTTAGAGACCGGAAAAAAAAAAAAAACACCAGACGCCCCTGGGAGCATCTGTAAAAACCTGAGGCCTAAGGGTCCATGCACACTGGGCATAAAAAATACTGCTTATACAGGCATTTTAAAAGCAGCTCTATGTTACTCTTTGGGGTTGATTTACTAAAACTGCAGAGTGGAAAATCTGATGCAGCTCTGCATAGAAACCAATCAGTTTCCAGATTTTTTTTGACAATGCTTAACCCCTTCACGCCTAAGGGTAAAACAAATATAAAGGCCTAAGCACAATTTTGCAATGTTGACATGTGTTAGTGAAACCGTACATATCATAACAACTACTTTGTACATCCAGGTGAATTATACCTCGTTTTTTTCAGGACAAATTTGGCTTTCATTTGGTGGTAAATGGTATTGGATATCTCCTGATTTTTTTTATTATCAGAGGAAAACTGGCCCAAAATAGTAAAAAAAAAAAATTTTTTTTATTTAGCTGTGTGTTTCTTGTTACTACCATAACCTACCACCAAAAAACAACCCAAAATAAATTATCCAGCTCTTGACGATTGCAGCGATACCATATATGTGTATGTTATTTGTTGTTTGTACCCGTAGTACTGCCCAGAAACAATAGTGTGCATTTTGTTTTTGTTTTTTTACCTAAAACACACTGACACTGACACTAACACTGATACCAATTGTTTTTTTAATCCTGACCTTTGACCCTGACCTTTTGATCTTGACCTTTGACCCTGACCCAAACAATAACCCTAGCATTGAACTAGACCAAACCTTGATTTGGTATTTTTTCTTTATTTTATTTTTTAATATTTATTTATTTATCTTTTTTTTTTTACAAACATTTTTTTTCTCTCTGCCAGGAGCTAGAGAGATACAATGTATCTCTCTTCTCCATTCATAGAGAGAGAAAAAAACAAGGTGGGCTGGGCTTCACAGTGACTGATCTCTGTGATAGCCTATCAGAGGCTATCACAGCGATCATGTGACCCAGAATCGGGAGTCCCGAGTGCCGATCGTTAGAACGGGACCCGGGGCTCTCAGTGACACTGCGGTCTTTGTGCTGGGAGCACGCTGTGCGGCGCACTCCCAGCACAATGACAGGTACGCAAATATGCGGTCCCACGGAAAAAAGCACATTTCCGTGAGGCCACATATTTGTGTGACGTCAGCGTCAAGGGGTTAAGTGAACAAACTGAAGTTAGAAACTGATTGGCTACCATGAAGAGCTGCACCATATTTTGCAGTTTCCAGTTTTAGTAAACCAACCCCTATGTGTCCATGCATATTAGGGAGTTTACAGGCATATTTACATAGGAGCGTTTAGAGGCCGGAAAAAAAACCCCTTTAGAATTGAGTTTTTGAGAGGAGCTTTCAGAAAAAACACTTATTGCTAATAAATGCGCATAATCACTACATTTAGGAGTGTTCAGCATTTCTAAGCATACATTGAAAAATGAGCAGTGTGGAATGTTCTAGAAAAATACAGTTATACAAGAAAATGCCCATAAACTTTCACAAAGAGCATTTGTTATGCCGCTTTTTTTTTGCCAGAGGTTCTTCCATTTTTTTTTCTGCCCCTGGTGTGCATGGACCCTAAAGAGGTCCCTTAGACTCTCATCCATGAAGAGTTGGTCCAATAATGATCTGCTGACCAGAACCCTGCCGTCCGTTTAAAGTAGAACTTTACCCATAAAAATTTGATAAAAAATAATCTTCTTTAGCGAGAAACATACATTCCACATTAATAATTATGCTATGAAAATGAGTGTGTGCTGTAAATTGCCTTCAGCATTGTTCCTATTTCTTTGCGCTGGAGGCTGACATTTTTCTGAAACTCAGAGCCCCTGAGCAGCAGTAAACCTTTAGTCTGTTAGCAGATTGACCTCTACATTGACCTCTAATCATGTGCAGAGCAGGGTGAGACAATGTATTACTGGATTTTAAACAGTCTAAGCACTTATTTTTAATGTTTTACATGGCTATACCTGCATAAGGGGCAAGTATTAAGTGATCTGGCAGGTGTTATTTTTTTCTGATGAAGTTCCACTTTAACATGCTGGATTATTGCCATGGACCTCTACCTGTAAGTAATCTAGTAAAGGGGGGCAATCTTCAACACATACTACATAATGAAGCATGGATCCAGGAGCGGACTGACCATTTGGAAACTCGGGCACTGCCCGAGGGCCCGGGGTCAGTAGGAGGCCCCATGAGATGCCCCTGCTACCTTTTTCATAGTTTTTTTTTGAGTTTGGGCAAGGACACAGGGGCCCCATGATCCCCTATGGCCTGGAGGCCCCATGAGTTGTCAGTCCACCCTGCATGGATCCCATATCTAAGTGTGATCACCAGAGATAAGCATGTGAAATTCACATATTGTGTAATGATGAAGCACCATGTCAGCAAGAAAAAAAAATAAATCAAAGGTGAATCTCCCAACAAAGATGCTGACGGCAATAAAACTTATGTTATAACTGTTTTCTATGTTATCCAAACCTAACTTTTACAAAATTCAGCTAAAATATCATTTTAAATTGACTTCCATTTAATACTGTAGAAGTAGAAATGGCCATACCTTCTCTTCTGTTGAGTTTAGCATATACTGGTGCATAAATCCCAGACATGATCGATGAACTTTTAAAGGATTGAGGCTGTAGTGCCACTACCAGAGGCTCGTCACATTTTTCTGAAAAATTAGAAAAAGTAGAAATTAATGTCAGCATTCTGCACAGATGAAATATTTATAAGGGAGTTGTGTTATCATTCACAATGCTTTTATTTTTGTCAGTTCATTTCTGAGATGTACACATACCTGCTAGACAACACAGCCAACCTAAAGACCTGATTTTTCTATACTGCCTTTAACCCTTTTACACCCAAATCTGGTGTCCCTTTAACAAGGTCTTTAACAGGTAGGCTTGGGTGGAAGTGGGAAGGACTGCCTAATCATGTGACTACTGTGACTGGCTGCGACAGTGGTCCTATGATCGGGAGCTGGTCCCAATGATTCCCGACCATTATTTGAGATCAGGAGGTGTCTATGACAGTTTGGTTTACTATGCTGGGAGCATGCAGTGATAGCTCTCTCAGCACAGAAGCCTCAGCCAACCATAGACACATATATGCGTCATGCGGGTGCTAAGGCTTGGTTCACATCTATGCCTGTTGGGAACATGTGCAAAATTATGTGTTTTCCCAACATTCACAGGAAAACACTGCTCTTTAGCAGATGCACTGGTGTGCCATTCATGGTGCTCTAGCGCTATGCAGTTCAGTGTGACACAGTTTTATAAAATGGTCCTCTTTCTCCATTTTTCTCACCGGTAGGACAGCCTATTGAAATTAATGGGCTATCCTACATGCAATGCATGAGAACAGATTTAAAATGCACACGTTCTGATGAAGCCACCATTATGCCCTACCAAAAAGCTAAAAAGAGTTTATGTCACTGGTGTGACGTCCCTCCCTGACCATGCCCACCAACCCCAGAAGATGGCTAGGTGGCACGGGGTACTGATGAGCCATGTAATGCTGGGTGAAAGCTTCAATACATGAGAGGTGGCTGTGGACACAGATGTAAGCAACTTTGACTATAGCAGTGGTGTAGGATGAGCAGAGTGGAGCTGGGTTTAAAATTTGGATACTAGCAGAAGAACAGAGCCATGGGTAAGAGCCATGCTGAACACTAAGCAGCACAATGCCTTTGATGCCTTTGATGACTTTTCATTATAGCTCTGTGAATACTAACATCAGCTATGTCATAGCTTGCATTACTACCTATTCCTGCCCCAGCTTGCTTGCTTATACTTTCAGCTACTCATCCTGTTGCTTTTATCTGCTTATCCACACCATAATCCGTAATGCATAGGCATTATGTGGGCTGCAAGAAATTAGGTAAAACCTTAAGAAATTAAGGCTTTGTCCCTGCCCCAGCCTGTAATTGAACAGTGAAAGAGAAGCAGCAGACGATGAGCTTATCTCTCTTCTCTCTTCTGCTACACCATGTTCCTTATTAGCACTTGAGCACTGCAGAACACATGTTTGGCTTTTAGTGTTCCCCACTCTCTCCCAATCTGAACTCAGTTGAGCACAGGTATGTAACAGTCTCATACCAGGTCAAAGTCAGGTTCTTTCACTAAAAAATATACCTAGGAGGGATTTACTAAAACTGGTGCACGCAGAATCTGGTGCAGCTGTGCATAGTAACCAACCTGGTTCTAGGTTTAATTGTTAAAGCGTAATTAAACAAGCTGAAATTAGACATTAATTGGTTACCATACACAGCTACACCAGATTCTGTGTGCACCTGTTTTAGTAAATCTCCCTCCAATGTCTTACCCTTGGTTCACATCTGTGCGGGAGGTGTGGCTGCAGGCCCCGCACAAATACCTGCAGCCACACCACCCACACAGAGGAATACAGGACCCACAGGTGGGTTTCATTAATCCTAATGGTACTCCGCCCGCACTGAAAATTACAACCTCAATTCCCGTGCGGGCTGCAATTTCCAAAGTAGTGCAGGGACTTCTTCCCTGCTTGTCCTAGGGCACTTGGGAGTCTATTCAAATGAATGGGCTCTCATGCCTGCACAAATCACGGCCCGCACGACCACGCAGATGTGAACCAGGGCTTAGGGATCCTTAACTGTCCCTTATGCCCGCTAAAAACCCATCGCAATTCTGATGGTGGTGATCTACTATCATCTACTTACACTAAATATTATAAAAACTTTTCAGCAACTTTGGGAAACATTCATCATATGACTCAAAAGGTGACTTTATAACTTTCAGAGTCACTGATCCAGGAAAGTCATAGAAAAGTTCTCCGCATCTTCTTGTATGGGTTTGATTCAAAGGATTGAAGTAAAAGGATCAGCATGATAGATAGGTAACTGGCTTTTATAGAAAAAAATTCAACGATGGTAGCCCTGTGTTTCTGTCATGACAGGTTTATTTTAACTTGGTCTATACACTAAGGCTCGGCTGGTTGCCTATAAAACTTCTTTTATACCATGCAGGTGGCCGGCAGACTCGTGTTGTACAAACCGATCCAGTCTTCAGAGCTCAGGAACAGGTTGATAATTACTTTGCAGTTTAAATCTCTGATCTTTTTATAACCCACTCCTCCTGAGCAGCTCAACCACTGGCATGGCTTACGGTAGAGAACAGGACAACTCTGTAGGAGTTCATTTTAAAGATATCATCCTTGCTAAAAAAGCTTTTGATATATTCTGCGTTACTGCATATATGACCTTGACAAGAATTAAAACAATGCTGATTAGCTGGCACTTAGTATGCTCTTTAATGCTCATTCTGTTTATTACCATTACTCGGACTGTGAGATTTGATGTATACATTAATAAGTGATCCAGAGAGGATAATAAACAGATTCAGACAGGATAATAAATAAGTAGAAGTCTTTTAAAGGGTGATAACTCACACACAAGAAAGAGTAAAGCACAGGGTTTAACGCTGTTCAGGGTCCAGCTTTGTTAAATCCTGTGTCCTTTGTGTAAAGCAAAGAAGAGTTTAAAAGATTGGGAATAGTGCAGAATAAAGAAAAAAAAGAGTGCCCAATCACACTATAAGATGTACTTATAAAAAAAGTGCATAACACTTCACCCACTAAAAGTACATGTACATTCTTTCTGTTAGAATGGGAAAAAATGAATGTTAGTAGGCTATTTCTTTTGCTGAGCAAGTACAGCGTTTGACCACTAGATGGTGATAAATATCATAAGAATTTCCAATGTTACTTAGCACCATCTGGTGTTCAAATGTAAAACTTTCCATTTTAAATCAATGAAAAACATTCAACCACCACAGGACATAACCTAATAACATTATTTATGGCCCACTTGCACAGAACAAACTTACATGCATTTTCACTGCAATGCAATTTTTTAAGCTACACCCCAATTGCATTAATGTAGCTCATTTGTTCTGAAATGGCTGGCACAACACATCTCATAACACTAAAAAAACTATCTAAACCATATTTATATAACACAGCACAGATGGTTCTCCCTTTGTATTGCATTGTTCTAAAATGTACATGAATTGTGGTGCCCTGAAAGATATAATCAACACACTCCAACATCCTAAACTCAATTGAGAACAAAGGACGTTCGATCAGCTGCACTGCAAACAATCCACTTTATTGAACCAAGATAAAACAGTGGAAATACAGTGGGGACTGACAGGTAAATGTGTTTCACACTAAAGACAGTGCTTATTCATTACCAATAGGAGTTACAAATTTTTATTTTATCTTATTCCTAAAAGTCACATGATCCACCTCAGCTCCTCCCTCTGATGCATTTCACCTATATTGGGTTTAGACTAAACCCAACGCAAGATAAAAGACATTGGAGGGAGCAGCTCAAGATGGTGATTTGACTTCTTTGAAATAAATAATTGAGTGTAGGATATATGTTTACCACTGCCCAAGGTAACTCTCAAACTCTAAACACAACTTCTCCTGTAGGTGCTAGCCCAGCTCTTGTGCTGCATAGATGAGAACAAAGGGCGTCCAATTGGCTGCACTACAAACAATCTACCAGGGGCAGACTAACCATTTGGAAACTCGGGCACTGCCCGAGGGCCCGGGGTCAGTAGGGGGCCCCATGACATGCCCCTGGTACCTTCTTCATAGGCTTTTTTGAGTTTGGGCAAGGACACAGGGGCCCCATGATCCCCTATTGCCCAGGGGCCCCATGAGTTGTCAGTCCGCCCCTGCAATCTACTTTATTGAACAAAGATAAAACCAATATAAACAGTGAAAATACAGGGAGGATTGGCAGGTAAACGTGGTTCACACTAAAGACAGAGCTTATTCGTAACCCATAATGGTAATGAATTAGATTAATTGCTTGTCTGAATAAGCCCTTATGGGATTCTGTGTGTTTTCAATATGGTGCCCTGGCTTGGTGCATTGGGGTGGCTTGCAAAATCTATGGCCCCACAGTGCACCACACCGTGCATCACTTTTTGCCAAAACACATACGTATATTTGGGCCCTTAGAAACTATCAGGTTATCTCCTTTTATTTATTTGTGAGCCACAATCCCTAATTCCTTTTGTGTGTGCTATTAGTAAATGATTTCACGTATTGAAGGCAAGCTTTCTGTGTTTATGCAGTATGGCTGCTGTAAAGTTGAACTGCATTGTGTGTAACAGCTAATTTGCTGATCCAGAACATACAGGCTTTTACTTGTGACATGATTTATCTTCTGTAATAGAGCTCCATAGTTTTTGAAGCGTTACTTTACAATGCATGCAAAAGTAATGTAGACAAGGGTGAAGGGTCCATTCACACCAGATATGCTGATTAATGCATGCCAGCGCTTATACATTGCAAAAGTAATGTATTTCAACAGGAACAGTTCACATCAAAGTATCGTAGAGATATGTGCTACCCTGCCCTGAAAAAAAACCAAAACACATCATTTGTGTGTGCAATGTACACACTCTGCACAATGCACCCTAATGGCTTTTTTTTTATTATATATGTATTACTGAAATTTTGGGTGTCAGCTGGAGTAATCCTTTAAAGAACAACACATTTTCCACTCTGCATTGCATTTATGAGAATTTGTTTTAGCTGGACTAGTAGTTTAAATGTTTAATGTGCGTGAAGATAAATCACTGCTATTTATCTCCTATTAACATTTCACAGATGTATTGTTCTGCAAATACTTGTGTGCCCAGATTCTGGATGTAAGCCAAGCATGTAAATGAGAAACTAACATACTAACAGGATTATTTATGATATTATGTTATGTTTTCAAAACAGGTGCAGTCTCTTAATAAACAATCTGTCATTGTTATCACCCCCTTCTCCCATAACCACCATGACTCCACACCCACACTTTTACATATACAGTTATTCTGGAGGAGAGGTTCCAGTTCACAGCGATGAGAAAAAAAAAACCTTACTGCTCATTTCTAATTACTGCTCATCCCATAGAAAATGATCATGTTTTAGTTGTATCTCATTATATAACACAGGCACACAACTTTCATTGCTATCACTCACCCACTAATGCTTGTTGCAGAATTAAAGGACTGGTCTCCCCGCACCCCCCCCCATCCTCTCCATCACTACTAACAACGCCAACATCACTCCCGCCCCACATGCCAAAGTCTTGGGTGTCACCCTGGACTCAAACCTTTCTTTCCTACCTCACGTCCAATTAATCTAGATCATGCAGGCTCCACCTCCGCAACATCTCCAAGATACGTACATTCCTCACCCCAGACACTACTAAACAACTCGTACACTCCCTCATCATCTCACGTCTGGACTACTGCAACTCCCTTCTCACTGGCCTACCCAAACAAACTCTATGCCCACTCCAGTCTATCCTGAACTCAGCGGCTAGACTCATCCACTTCACCAACCGCTCCACATCCGCCACCCCCTCTGCCAATCCGTTCACTGGCTCCCGATTGCCCAGCGCATCAAATTCAAACTGCTAACTCTGACCTACAAAGCCATTCACAACGCCACCCCAAACTACCTAACCGACCTGATACCCAAATACCAGCCTACCCGTGCCCTTCGCTTCTCACAGGACCTCCTACTCTCTAGCTCCCTGGTCTCCTCCTCCCACGCCTGATTGCAGGATTTCTCCAGGACTTCCCCCATCCTCTGGAACTCCCTACCCCAATCCATCAGACTGTCACCTACCCTCCTCACCTTCAGGCGCACCCTGAAAACCTACCTCTTCAGGGAAGCCTACCCCACCCTCACCTAACAACTGACCTCCTCCACTCCTCCTACCACTCCATCCCCCACAGCCACTTCCTCCTGTACCACTTTCCCCTCCCTCCTAGATTGTAAGCTCGAAAGAGCAGGGCCCTCGAACCCCTCGTGTATTGTATTGTTTCTGTCTTGTCTCATGTTCTGTTTGCTATTGCACAGCGCTGAGCAAACCCTTTGGCGCTATATAAATACTGCATAATAATAATAGTAATAATAATAATAATAATAATAAAATAGGGGCCTAGATTAGAGCCTTTCTCAACCGTTCCAACTCAGAAACTCTCAAATTAACTGGTCTCAGGGAACCCCTGCTAATAATGACTATACTGTATCTACAACTCATGATGCATTCGTGTGATGGTCACTGGGAAGAACGCTCCTTACACTTGTAGTCATTTGGAAGATTTACCCCTTTACAGATAGCCAAAAAGATCAATGGTGTCAATGGGAATCTGAGAGGCAAAAATTGTTCTTTGAAAAACATTGTTCATCAAAAAAACCCAATGACTTCTAGAGAAACCTTAGGGTGCAATGGAACCCTGGTTGAGACACTTTGGATTAGAGTGATGATGTACTGCCTGTGAAAACAGGGAACATGAGGGCTGAGTAATTGCTTCTATTACTTTTAATAGGAAATTCATCTCCTGATGGGATGCACCTATTTCAGTTCAGAAAATGGACAAATATGGCCACAGTCAAGAAGTTAAAAGATTTTCCTTAGCCACATTCAGACCTTGTGTGAGACCTGGGGTGTGGTGGCTTCTTGTTCCTACCCTGAGTTTTGAACAAGGATGGCTCAGCTTGCCCAGTGTTTCAGTGGTAGTGGAGAGCAGTCACTTGGAGTGGATAACTAATGGTCAATTACATTCAGACCTGCCAGAAATTCTAATTGACAGATTGGCTGTGCTGAAAACTTTGACCAATAGCTTTTATTTTTCTTAAAGTTAAGAAGGCCATGGGGGTATCTGCTGATTCATCTTCCATGCATGCTCAAAAGAGCTGTATGACCAGCTCCTCCCAAGATCTCCAATCCTCTAGAACTCCCTATCCCAATATGTCCAGCTATCTTCCACTGTCCTCCTTAAGGAGATCTCTAAAAATCCTTCAGGAAATCCTATCCAATCTCAAGCTAAGAGCTGGATTTTACTTTCTCAAACAACTCATTCCCACACAATTACAACCTTTTGTTTCACATTCCATTTTAGAAGTTCTCAATAGCAAAGCCCTCCTAACCCTTTAGTTTTAAAATATATTGTAACTGTGTTGTCTCTCTTTATTTGGTAAAGTGATATGCAAACTGTTGATGTTAAAGTAAACTTGTATAGTAATATTAATAATCATCAATAATAATAAAATAAAACATAGCCCTCACTCTATTAACACTTCACCCTCTTTCTGCAGAGAATCAAACCATCAGGACATTCTCTTCAGCACTTCAAAGAGATCTGTCAGCATACAAGATACAATGTTGCAAGTCTCCTCTCTTAGCTACTATATTGTAACATTGGATTTACATCCCTCAATGTTTGTTAACCCCAGTCTGTTCTAAAAAGGATGCTTAGTCTTTACTTGTAGGTAAAGCCAGCATCATGCTGCATTCCCAAGCAATAAACAATCACCCCAATCCACAGAACTCTGAATACATACAGTTTTTTATAATGGGGTGGAGGGATTAGAGTTAGCTTTGTGCTAGGGTGTATTTTTTTGGGTGATCACTGTTTGTACCCTTGGTTCAGTGCTGCAATTTAGTGATCCTCCAGGGTAAAGATGCACTACAGAACCCTTTTAATACTGTGTGTGCTTGTCAATAATAATAGTAAACCTGTAACCAGGCCATGGGTAGCTAAGTATGTACATATTCTTAACATACAGTAAATTGACTCACTGCCTCTGCTCTGCAGCTCAAGGCACCATGGAGCAATTCATCCTCAAAATTCACTGTAGAAGCATTGAAGTTGCTCTGTTCATTCTCTTAGCAGCTCAGCTCACCATACACCTTCGTCCCACTGGTAACTGAGCAACTTTTCTGTCTTATATTCTCTAAAGTAAATACAGAGCAGTATTTCTTATAATAATATAGTAGCAAAGTGAACAATGCAGTTTCAGTGCTCCAGCATTTCACCAAACCCATACACCCATTGCTTAGTACCAGCAAACACAAATGCTCCTGCGCTTGGGGATGGACTCGATGCAGGCTACAACCACATTAAGAATGTCCTGGAACATGCACACCTTGCTGCCCTCAAATGGACCGGGGAAATCCAAATATATTGAATGAGGAAAGAAAAAACAGAGGGCGCACGGGCCTAGTGCATTACCATAAAAAATGTTTAATAAAATATAAAGTATGTGTTGTACTCACAAACGACAATATAGTCAAGGCACATCATAAAGAACAGCTGGGTCAACACCGCGCTGAGTAACAGTCCGTAATAGGGAGTATAGACATCCAAAAGGCTGATGGTGTTAGATGTACTATCAGTGGCTCTGAGGAAGAGGCAAGTCCTCGAAACGCATCAGTCGTTTGGATGTCTATACTCCCTATTACGGACTGTTACTCAGCGCAGTGTTGACCCAGCTGTTCTTTATGATGTGCCTTGACTATATTGTCGTTTGTGAGTACAACACACACTTTATATTTTATTAAACATTTTTTATGGTAATGCACTAGGCCTGTGCGCCCTCTGTTTTTTCTTTACCCATTGCTTAGTTTAAGGTTAAATTTGAACACTGTTAGGTATATTTGTGTGAAAGGTTTAGTATACCTTTAAACTCTTCCCTAACGCATTCCTAAATTGTCATTTTTACTTTTTCTTTGATGTGATATAATGACTGACAGCTGTTTTTTTGTATTTTGTCTTTTAAATTGTGGCCAGAAACTGAAATGACAGCAAGCTCTCTTATTGTTTATGTTGAGCATCTGTTTTTTGAAATCCTCTGATCCATCATCAATCTTTTATAGCAAATGCTGGGAGATAAAACAAAACCCTCCCTTTACATCTCAACTCTTTTATTTTAAAAAATGCCAGTAACTCGAACAATTTGCTACAGCTTGTTTGTGCAGGGCTACTCAAGTTTTAATGTGACATGTCCCGAGGGTGCCGTGATGCATGAAGTAAGTAGGGAATTCTCCTCTTGCAGCAATTGAATGTATCACGCCAGTTAATGTATGTTAGGCTGGTACTAAGCTGTCACTACTGAATAACATGATAAAGAGAGAAACAGAAGCACATTTGACAGTCCTTTGAGGGTATTCATTCAACAAACATTGATAAACTCCTATGCTGCACAATGACTAATGCACATTCACATGGCATTACAAAAGGACATTGTCCTTATGACATGGCTTAACCCTATTTATTTCATTTTATCTCTCTGTGGCTTCTGGGATTTTTTTTTCTGTTTCATTCAACTCCATCCAATCGGTTTCTAATAAACGTTGTGTACGAAAGCTGCAATCAGATGTTAAATATCTTGTTGGTTATTAATTATGTTACAAGTTTTAGAAAAGTGGATGGTGACTTTGGTTTTCCCAGACTGGATATTTTTGTAAAGCCTAACATTATTAGGGTGCATTTGTGACACAAGATTTGTAGAATGCAACTCAGAGATGCCACACTCCCATGCAGCCTGTGTACTGGAACAGTGAATGAAAAGTGGTCTCAGCCCCCCTGGCCATGCCCTTAATGTGTTTTGCTCCAACCACGGGGCTTATCCATAGACCTCTGACTAAACCCTGTGGGTAATGTGAAACATCCTGGGGGAGCTCCTGGGAGAAGCATAAACTGAGGTCACTATAGATGTACTGATCCAGTACACAGGCTGCTTAGGAGTGCAGCATCTCTAAATTACACACAAAAGGCTAAGATTGACATTTCAGACGTCAACTCCTGAGAGTTGTGGGTCACCAGAGCAGATTGGATGGACACTTGGAGAGGCACCCTAAGAAGCTGAACAGGATCACAAAATTAGCAAAGCATCATGGAGGTTTAACAAGTATAGAAGCATAACAGATAATTGCTTTCAGAATGTCTGTATTTAATTGATAGGCTGTATGGATTAAAAAGGTATTAAGCCCAAAAGCAAAAATGTACCGGTATATGTGACAGTTTACCAGTTCTTAAATGTGATGACTGCATTAGGTTTCTTTTTTAGGATTTCCTTCTTTTAGTTTCACTTGGTTATCCTGCCAGTAAGTCTGTTGCTTTTCAACAGAACAAACTGCCCAGCAGATGTAGCAGTTGCAGGGTTGAAACACACCATTTACTACTAACAGCGGCTCTTACAATGAACAGCTTTTATTAATCTATGTAAAACCTTTATTCCAAAAGGAAAACAAAACCCGTTTGATGTAACTGCTTATAAAGTGTTAGCTAGAGTTTGGTGTCAGTTTGTTAGTGTTTTTAAATCTGCTAGTACATCTAACACCCTCTCCCCAGACTGAAAATACTGCTGCATCTCTGTTGCTCCTTCATCCAGAGTGTAGGTGCTCTAATGCAGGAGGTGTGTTACTGTCCAGATCACCAGGTGAAAACAGATGAAAAAAGCCTAAACAAGTAAATAAGTTTAGTGACCACATCTAATGATTGTAAACATATTACTTTTTTAGTTTTGTGTTTAATACTGCTTTAATAAATGAACATTTGTTATAGTGGTTGCAGGGTGCATTTATTGATTTTTTTTTTTCAAAAAGTGAAATTGCTTTTGACAGTAGGCAGAAAGTTTCTGAATATACGAAATGTAAAGTGTAGCTCCACCTGCTGGCTAGAAATAGATAAGCATAACATATCTATCGATGTACAGTATATTTATATATGCCTTTACACGCACATGAACTTTAAAGGCTTCCCAGTCTTAGTCCGTAGGGTTCAATATTGAGTTGGCCCACCCTTTGCAGCTATAACAGCTTCAACTCTTCTGAATAGGCTGTCCACAAGGTTTAGGAGTGTGTCTATGGGAAGGTTTGACCATTCTTCCAGAAGTGCATTTGTGACGTCAGGCACTGATGTCGGATGAGAAGGCCTGGCTTGCAGTCTCCATTCTAATTCATCCCAAAGGTGTTCTTTCGGGTTGAGGTCAGTCAAGTTCCTCCACCCCAGACTTGCTCATCCATGTCTTTATGGACCTTGCTTTGTGCACTGGTGAGCAGTCATGTTGGAACAGGATGGGCCATCCCCAAGTTGTTTCCACAAAGTTGGGAGCATGAAATTGTCCAAAATGTCTTGGTATGCTGATACCTTAAGCGTTCCTTTCACTGGGACTAAGGGGCCAAGCCCAACTAATGAAAAACAACTCCACACCATAATCCCCCCTCCACCAAACTTTACACTTTACACAATGCAATCAGGCAAGTACTGTTCTCCTGACAACCACCTAACCCAGACACATCCATCTGATTGCCAGAGAAGTGTAATTCATCACTTCAGAGAACATGCCTCTACTGCTCTAGAGTTCAGTGGTGGCATACCTTACACCACTGCATCTGACGCTTTGCATTGCACCTGGTGATGTAAGGCTTGGATGCAGCAGCTTGGCCATGGAAACCCATTCCATGAAGCTCTCTACACACTGTTCTGCTAATCTGAAGGCCACATGAAGTTTGGAGGTCTTTAGCTATTGACTCTGCAGACAGTTGGCGACTTTTGTGCACTTTGCACCTCAGCATGCGCTGACCCCGCTCTGTCAGTTTACGTGGCCTACCACTTTGTGGCTGAGTTGGTGTTGTTCCCAGTTGCTTCCACTTTGTTATAATCCCACTAACAGTTGACCATGGAATATTTAGTAGCAAGGAAATATCACGGATGGACATACTGCCTATCACAATACCATGCAAACATAGTGTGTGTTTATATATATATATATATATATATATATATATACACACACACACAGTATATATATATATATATATATATATATATATATATATATACAGAGAGAGAGAGAGAGAGAGAAAAAGGAAAGGGAAAGGAAAAATTATTACTTATGGACAATGATCATACTATGGTTCCATGACCGTTACTTTAACTAATCACATTTTATAGCAGAATTATTGAAGCATGACATAGGTATTAAAAGGTACCACCCACGTGAGCTAAACAAATAGCTTTTATTTTACTCTGTTCTAGGAAAATGACAGATGATATCTCTTTGGCTTCTTTTGGAAGCATTAACTTGTCTTGTTAAACTTTTTAAGTTTCCAATTTAGCTACAGAATATCCCTAGAAGGTATGATCACAACATTTCTTTTTGTAAATAAATTTAGTTCCAAATAGCAAAAGGGTAAAGTGGATTTATTTATAGGGTACTGAGACTGTGTATAGTGATTAATGGCATCCTCAGAAGTAATAATGTGACATATGAAACTCATAGCTAGCGTTATCTGTAGTTTTCACATGGTGTATTATGGAAGGGCCATTCCATTTACATCCATTGCTGTTACAATATTTTGACATATTGGCCCTGTTAGCTGTATTTTCATTTATATGTAATAAAAGTGCTTTCATTTTTGCTTCTAACACTGTGTTTCCCAAAGTTCTCTGTTCAGCTGTAAATAATCTGATATGCTAACTGTACTTTTTTTTCATATTAACTGGCTATATGGGAAGAATTTGTAATAACTTCTCTTAACAGGAAACTGTATTAATTTATTGGTTAGTTGTATTTATATTTTTATAGTTGACAAGATTTTAGTTCAGGCAATTTTGCACTTTTATTTGGCAAAGTAGTAAAAAAACACAGATCAATGCATAATAGTTTTGTACTGCAAGTCCATAACATAAACCATACAAAATATCTGCTTGTCAAAGCCACTACCTATACTCAAATCATTTTGCTGACTAACAAGATGTCCCCTAATGGGTTCTCCAAATAAACAGACAGCAGTTTTTTTGGATCTGTCTGCATTCAGCTTTTTCACCTAGCAGCAGGCTCCCACAACAAACAGAATGGAAAAGAATCCTGAGTGTCAGCTCACATATACAGTATGTGGACTTCTCTAATAATAAAATCTGTGTACCAGGTAAGACATGGATCTAGGAATGAAGGTTTTATCCCACCCAAGCTCTTCAAAACAGAAGTATGGTCAAAGCTTTTTTGGCCATTCTTCTCTTCTGGATCACAGAAGTGCACTTACTTGTGCTCGCTTGTGACCCAGAATCAGCTGACAACAGGCTAAAACCTACTGTCAGCTGACTTTACCGAGCTTCTCCAGGCTCTTGAAAGATCTCACGAATAATATTGGGATGCACCCAGATATATGACCAGTATCTGGCACAGCTTCTCAGTTTGAGACAGCTATTCATGCCCTCTCCCCTGCCTGGCATTCTAGTGAGAGCTGGAGGGGCAGAGCAGGAAAGAGTGACTGAGGTCATTACTCTCTGATCAGAGGGGACCAGAGAACTGAGTGATCAGTGGTCATGTGATCACTTAGTTCTTGAAGCTTAGAGCCAGCGGGTGACAGCTGCAGCATCTGACTGATGTTGCAGCAGTGAGTTCATTATGTGTGTTTGTATTCTTTACTATTCCCACACTTCTTCTTTAAAGTATCCCAGGACAAAGCCACCCAGGACAAACATTTGTTTTCTACATAACAGATACAAAGCCTGGAACCCCTCACCATGTGTAGTTGACACATATACACTGTCCAAAACCCACCCACATTCCCACATGGAAGAAAATATATTTTAAATATATTTTAAAAATATTCTTCCCAAATACATTGACATATATTTGAAATACTACAATTTTGGCCGTATTTTATATATATATATATATATATATATATTGTGGCAGTGCGGTATCCTGCCATGGTGGAAATCATGATGGAGACACAGGATTCTCAACTAAACAGGTTGAGGGGCTCCAGGCAGTTCTCACAATGCAGAGGAAACTGATTTATAAGTTTCCTCTTTGGTTTGTAAAGCCTGTTTTGGGACCTGTAGCCTGGAGATTTCTTAGAGATTTGGGAGGGATGAAATCTCCAATCCTGGGCCCATATTTTGGGAGCAGCCAGCGTGCTGATTGCACAGGTGTGTGCAGGCCTTTTAGTGGAGGCCAGGCCATGATTCTGGGCTCCACCCCGGCAAACGGAGTCAGGAGGATTCCACCCCGGCAGGCAGGAGGTCTCTGCCGTGGAGTCAGGTGGAAGCCGGACTAGCTGTGTGCTAGTGCCATACATTGGGAAGAGTCTGCAGGAGGCAGACTTAAAACTGCGTGCAAGCCAGGAGGCTGAATATTGTTGTGTTTGATGGTGGATACCCCTGCGTGGGAAGCATTTGTGTTTTCTTGAACTTTCTTAAATAAAAGTGGGTAAAAAAGCCCTGAAAAGAAAGCGAGTTGCTGTGTGTTTAACAAGAAGAGCTCTACCACTTGAAGCGAGTTCCCACAATATATATATATATATATATATATATATACTGCATGTTGAAGTGTGTTTTTTATATATTAAAAATTATTTGAAAAAAATAAAAAAAAAATTATTTTTTTTAAATATATTCTTCAGATTTTTTTACATATAAAAAAATAATTTTAACATATATTTGTAAATGCATTCCAAAAAATGTAGATTAAATGTATTTTTAAAGACATACAGTATATTTGAAAATGTATTTTTTTAATTATTTTTCAGATATTTTGTAATAAAAACACATTTCAACATACAGTGTATATATAATATTTATTTCAGGTACTTATATAGCACCGTCAATTTACGCAGTGCTTTACTTATATATTAACATTTACATCAGTCCCTAGCTGTCAGGGCAGGAACGATGGAATGGGCAGGCAGGCCTATGGTCACGCTGCGACTGACGACAGCCACTACCCACAGACCAGAGTCCCTCAGGGCGCGGAGTCTAAGCCCCAGGCTACCCTTCACCAGGGCCCCTGATGGTGGGGATGGACTTGACGCTGCCTGAGACCAGGTGGCGGCCCCCGAGTGACCCCAGCTGTGGTAACGACTGCCGCCAATGGCGTACAGCTGGTGGGAGGTAGATGGGAACACGTGTAGCGTAGTCAGACAGGCCGGGTCAATAACAACGGAGCAGACAGCACTAGATGGTAGGCAAAGAATAATCAGGTCACGGGCCGGGTTCAGCAATGGGAAGTCAAGTAAAGGGTCAAAGCAGCGAATAGTCTTGTCCAAGCCGAGTCGGTTACCAGGAAAGCAACGGGAACAGTACAAGAGCTTGAGACAAGGGAACATTCAGGACACGAATGCGGAGGGCACTTGCAGACAGCAGGTTTAAATGTGCTCAGCCACACCCTTCCGAGGAGGAGCCGCAAAAGCCTGAAGGCATAAAGGTTCCCACCATGCTTTGCAGAAACCCAAGATGGATGCCAGCACATGGAAATGCACAAGAAAGGTAGGACATTGACACTAGCCCTCAAGGGGTGTACATTCTAAGGTCCCTAACTCACATTCATACATACTAGGGCCAATTTAGACAGGAGCCAATTAACCTACCAGCATGTCTTTGGAGTGTGGGAGGAAATTGGAGTACCTGGAGAAACCCACGCAGGCACAGGGAGAACATGCAAACTCCAGGCAGGTGGTGCCATGGTTGGGATTCAAACCAACGACCCTAGTACTGCCAGGCGGAAGTGCTAACCATTTAGCCACTGTGCTGCCCATGATTGTAGTATTTCAAATATATGTCAATATATTTGGGAAGAACATTTTTAAACTATATTTCAAATATTTTTTTCTTCCACGTGGACTACTAGTCAGGGCCATGTAATATATATATATATATATATATATATATATATATATATATATATATATATATATATATATATTTGTAAGAAGGAAAACAAATGTAACCCTGACAATTTTGTATTGCTCGCTGTGTCCCCATTATCGAGATTCATTCTATTTATCCTGGTGACCAACCTCACTGGGACTGAGTGGTCACCAGAACAGAGAAGGAAAATCTTCCATTGGGGACACAGGTCCTTGTGACAACTGCCTAAGAGGGGATTTTTCTAAAGTTAAAGAGATTTATTTATCTTAATTCCTGTTGTGTCAGCAAGACAGGTAATCAAAGGAAATCTCCCAGTGGGAAACAGAGGGCAAAAAACCTGAGAAGTGTTTAACTAAGTATAATAAGTTGCTATCCATCATGCACTTAAGATTTAGTCACACCTTTCTATCCACATGTTTACAACACTGAACATTTCAAACATATGCAAGTGCTTGTAAATAAGTATCATTTGATCTGGCTTAAAGCTATAAATTATAGTGCTTCAGCAGGTGTCTTTCAGATTTGACTGTGAATAACACACCAAATTATATCTTGGGTTTGTCATTAGACTGTAAATGCCTTTCAAGGGGCTTGTGTTTATACATAAGCATAAGTAAACTCTTGCAAAGAACCTGCCAAGCTATTTAAAAATAACCTTTGTGTATAATCCATTGCTAAAGTGCATAGTTGATAACTTTGAAATGTATCAAATGATATGTTTATGGAAAAAGAGAGCAGGCCTTGTGTAAATTAACCTTAAATTCCTTGTTGAGCCAGTACACAAATTTCATCCACATTTGTAATATCACTTGCAAATCTAAACAAACATTACAAATCCTATATTTGCATAATTAGTCTTTTCATCCAATCCAAATGCAATTTAATTGTACCTGTACTAGACTGTTCATAGAAACATAGAAAATGACGGCAGAAAAAAAGACTAAGTGATCCATCGAATCTGCCTGGCTTTTTTTTCTTTTTTTAGGTGTTTTGCTTCTTTTATTGTTTTATTTTTTTTCTTTTCTTGTTAACTTTTTTGTATAGTATAGATCTATGTTTGTCCCAAACAACACATCTGAACTGCCCCAGGGAGTGTAGATAGCAGAGATTAGCAGACTGATTTCACCAAACTTGATTTTGCCTTCACTGAAATCTTGTCAAATTTAGCAATGCAAACTGCTTTGTTGAAAAATCACATGGCTTTGTTTTCTAATAAATAATAAAGTAATGGCTTTGATGATAAAACAACTAACCCTAAAGCCATATATGCATCAAAAGTCAACCAGTTCAGCAGGGACCTGTCAAATTTCAGTCCATATATGGGCACCCCTGTTGGGTGTTTCACGAATGTTTAGTGCCACCGGCACTAATCATTGTGTTCTGCAGGCAGGGAAGCTCCAGACTGGCACAACACAATTGCACTGCGGGAGGGATTCCTCATCAACACTAACAGTGTTGATGGGGGAATCAAACTACTTGCTTTCCTTCCACCCGTGGCGAAGGGAAGACAATTACATAAATGATGACCTGCCTAACTCTGAACCAAACTGGAACCCTTGCTTTCTAACAAAACCATGTGATCACAATGTCAGTGCTGACAAAAGCTTATCCCTAATGTAAATCAAGCTTGGTTTCCCTCTAGAGCAGGGGTGTCAAACTGGCGTCCCTCCAGCTGTTGCGAAACTACAAGTCCCATCATGCCTCTACCATGAAACTCATGCTTGTAGCTGTCAATCTTACAATGCCTCCTGGGACTTGTAGTTTGGCAACAGATGGAGGGCCACCAGTTTAACACCCCTGCTTCAGAGTGTCCAAGAAGGTGTAAATGCACAACTCTCTATAAAGCACATCTAAATTTCAGGAGTGGCCCAAACATATCAATATTGGCTATTAATCATTATGGGCATCCTAACTGGCCAAGTATAGAATGTGGAAAGGGAGGACCATATCTTCATATTCTTTGCCAAAGTTACATTTTGTAAGACAGAGTGCCCTAGCTTTGAGGCTGACAGGGTGTTCTAAGGAAACCTAAATGTGCATACAGACACATGCAGGAGTGTGCACTATAGTCAGCGAGGTTGATTTACCAAAGAGGTAGTGTTTTGGACTCGGTCACTTACAGACCATTTACCGTGATCTACCAGTGAGCCAAAAAATATAGAATTACGTGCACGTGGAAGAAAGACACTGACACTGTTGCAGTTTGTCAACTTCCTAAAATTCTGTTTTATTGAGGAACTAACAGTATCAGTTATAGGGCTTATGATGCAGGCAAAGCATATACAATGATTGGGTGAAAAGTCCACTGGGTTTCTGCGTGTCCTTCCATCCGTGTTGATATCTTCCAATCATTTTCCCCAATAAGACTCATTCCCTTTTATGGGGGTTTTTTACATTAAAAGATGCTTTTCTCCTAATGAGCCACCTAGAGTGAGACTCCGGATGAAGGCGCCATCTTAATTATCATCATTGTTCTGTCAACCTATATCTGATTGTTTACTTAAGAGAGTAAGGAGGTTTAAAGAGCAAGAAACAGAAAGTAGCAAGACTATAAAATTGTCATTTTACTGATCATCTAATAAAACGTGGACTGTCTATCACAATCCACTACAGTAGTACATGTTCATTTTGCAATGCAAATTTTGACTTCGCAAAGGAATTTTATAATTCGGTTACCAAATAAGTGTTCCTGTTTAGCACATTTGCATAGAGCACTCCTGATGCTCGGTTCACACTAGCCGACAGGCTGTGGGTTGCTTGCAGGTGCAGAAATTGTACCTGTTTCCGCACCCGCAATCACCCCCAACCGAATTGCACTGCTCTTGTGAGGCACAGAGGACTGCCATTCATTCTGTATGGCATCCCCAAGCATCTCAGCCCGTGGCGAGATTGCAGGTGTGGACACTGCAAGGAAACCACATAGTGAAAAAGACCATTTGCTTTCCCTGCAACTACATTCTCGGAAAGGTGCATGCACCTTTTTCCTGCGGGAAATGTATCACAGCAGCCCATTCAAATGAATGGGCTGCTGCTCCTGAGCAAACGTGGGCCCCACAGTTTGAAACAGTGTGAACCCGATTTTAGTTTGAGTCCTGCTAAACAGGGGATTACAGAGGCTGCAAATCACTCAAATCTAGGTCTGCACACTAGCTGTAATTAAAAATGCATTTAAGAATTTACAGAACAGGATTCACTCAATAATATCAAGTCAATAATATCTGCACTGTGCTTTCATATTGTCCCAATTGATGCTGCTTATAACCAAAATAGTTAAAAGAAATACTATAAAATACCCATAATACACATTTAAAATTATAAACTGATTTATGCAGATGACAGTACAGTTATTTGGTCTATATACAGTGCATTGTATGGTTCTATGAGCCCAGAGGGAATCTGAATAAAACAGAGCTTGCACATCTTGCCAGTCAGTAGTGCATGCTGACCAACTGAGCTGTAGCAAGACAACACAGGTCTTCCGTTATCATTAGCAATGCTACATTTACTTGCTGCTCCGAACGAGCAAATTTTGCATGCAGTCATAATTACTACAAAGTGTCCAAATTATTAAGTAGCCCTCTTTACATTGGATCAGCTAGAGACTCGTTCATTGCCCAAATCATGAATATTTTAATGAGCCAAGCCAGATGTTTGCCAGAGGATAATATGGTTCAAATGAAGTCACTGTTCAGGGAATGACATACATATGCATGGAACGGAAGAGCCTCTTTCTCAAAAGATGTTTCTTGACAATGCATTAACTAATCCCCTTCAGTTTCATTATTTAAAGTTACTTTCTATCCACAACCTCTAGCTTTTATGTTACCAGGCTCTTCTCAGGTCCTTATTCACCCTAGTAGATAGACAATAATGAACATTTGTTTGACTGTGTTGACTGCAAGATTATTTATTATTATTATTATTATTATTATACAGTATTTATAAAGCGCCAATAGTTCGCTCAGCGCTGTACATTACAAAGGGGGACAGAACATGTGACAGAACAATACCAATACAATGCAAATGCATGAGGGGATCGAGGGCCCTGCTCTTTCGAGCTTACAATCTAGGAGGGAGGGGATAGTGGCACAGGAGGAGATAGCTGTGGGGGATGGAGTGGTAGGAAGAGTGGAGGATGTCGGCAAGTTAGCAGGGGGTGGGGTAGGCTTCCCTGAAGAGATGGGTTTTCAGGGTGCGCCTAAAGGAGAGGAGAGTAGGTGATAATCTGATGGGTTGGGGCAGGGAGTTCCAGAGGATGGGTGACACCCTGGAGAAGTCCTGGAGGCGGGCATGGGAGGAGGAGACCAGGGAACTAGAGAGAAGGAGGTCTTGTGAGGAGCGGAGTGTGCGTGTTGGGTGGTACTTGGATATTAGGTCAGTGATGTAGTTCGGGGCAGTATGGTGGACAGCTTTGTACGTCAGCATTAGGATTTTGAATTTGATCCATTGCGCAATCGGAAGCCAGTGGAGGGATTGGCAGAGGGGGGTGGCGGAAACGGAGCGGTTGGAAAGGTGAATGAGTCTGGCAGCCGTATTCAGGATGGACTGAAGCGGGGATAGCCAGCGGCGAGGCAGGCCAGTGAGGAGGGAGTTGCAGTAGTCAAGTCGTGATATGATGAGGGAGTGGATGAGCTGTTTAGTGGTTTCTGGAGTTAGGAACGTGCGTATTTTGGCGATGTTGCGGAGGTGGAGTCTGCACAAGTTTGTTAAAGATTGGACTTGGGGCTGGAAGGATAGGTTGGAGTCCAGAATGACACCAAGTACTCTGTATTTAAATATGTAGTGCATTATTCACCACTAGTAAATATCACAGTAGGAGAAATGCATTTACTTATTACAGTATTCATAAAGTACCAACAACTTACACAATGCTTTACATACACTACATTCACAGTGATCCCTGATCTCAAGGACTTTACAATCTAAGGTACCTATCTCACATGCATACACACATACTAGGGCAAATTTAGACATGACCCAATTAACCTATTAGCATGACTGTGGAGTGTAGGCGAAAGCTAGAGTACGCAAAAAACACAGAGAGAACATGCAAACTCCATGCAGATAGTGTCCTGACCAGAATTTGACCCAATGACTTGTGTTGCAAGGCAGAAGGGCTTCCCCACAATGAGATCTATACTAGATTGGCAATCTATCTAATAAATAAAAAAAGGATCCTATCACATTTTAGCTGTCTGTACACCTTATACTATTTCTCTGAATGAATTACCCTGAAAACCCGCAGAATCTATGATGTAAAATTGATAATTCTAACATTGGTAATTTTTACTTATTAAAAATACATATTATTGCCTGTATGGTAATATTTGCAAGTAATGTCTGAACCCACTGGACTCAGTAAAAGTAACATTTAGTGTTTTGTATAGTCATACATTGATATATTTATACAGTTGGAATACGTTAACCACTTGCCTACCGGGCACTTATACACCCTTCGCTCTCAGGACAATTTTCAGCTTTCAGTGCTGTTTCACTTTGAATGACAATTGCGCGGTCATGCAACATTGTACCAATATGAACTTTTTATAATTTTTTTCACATAAATAGAGCTTTCTTTTGGTGGTATGTACTCGCTGCTGGGTGTTTTATTTTTTGAGCTATAAACAAAAAAAATGAGCAAAAATTTTGAAACAATAAAAGTGTTTCTTTGTTTCTATTATAAAATTTTGCAAACAGGTAATTTGTTTCCTTCACTGATGTGCGTTGATGAGGCTGCACTGATAGGCAGCACTGACGGACACTGATAGGCACTGATGGGCACTGACTGTGGCACTGATAAGCACTGATAGGCGACACTGATGAGGTGGCAAGGATAGCACTGATGGGTGGCACTGATGAGGTGGCAAGGATAGCACTGATGGGTGGCACGGATGGGCACTAGTGGGTGGCACTACTAGGCACTGATGGACACAGGTGGGTGGCACTGCTGGGCACTGATCATCAGGGCACTGATGATCAGTGCCGATCCATCCTATCCATTGCCAGTTTTCGGCAGTTCTTTCCTCACACTGTGACAGTGTGAGGAAAGTGCAGCTGATAACCGGGAACTGCTGTGTCATTGGACACGGCTGATCGCGTGGTAAAAAGCCGATGTGATTGGCCTTTTACCACATCATGTGATCAGCTGTGTCCGATCACAGAGATCGCCAGGTGCGCGCCCCTGGGGCATGCGGGAGGTTGTGTTCTGGGAGGACGTCATAACGGCTATCTGCAGTCGGTAAGTGGTTAAACAAATGATTCTACCTTCTGTCATTACCTGAACATTCAAGGCAGAATAGCTGTAAATCTTAAACATTTATACAATGCCACAATTGGCTGAATGAGATGAGCTATAACATATGTAAATTAAATGCTGTCCATTATGTGCTCTGCATTGTTAAAGTTAGGGAATTCAAGACTAGGGCTGAGCTGCCAATTTGGTTTGGACTCATGTGCAGATTGAATTCTGCTTGCGTGGCCAACAGCTGAACTAAATGATTGCTTGCCTGGGCTGAGGCTTCAGTGGGAAGTAAAACACTTAGCTGTGACTCATCCCTGCCCAGTCCATTCAGCTGTCATCTGGGGATTTCTGGCTGACTAGTAAATGTAAACAAAAGAAATGGGCATTGGATAAAAAAAAAATAGCAGCCCCCCCCCCAAAAAAAAAGAAAAATGCCTACCATACCCTTCAGAAACCATCACTGACCATTCATGGACTGTCACTGATTTTCAGGGATGCCATAGACTATGGTCATATGGTCACCTTTACAGGACCTTTGCTAATTGTATTATCAACAAACAGTATGCTGTGTGTATATACTGTATATATATATATGATAAATGTAACAAAAGAGATGAGGATTGTATAAAAAACAATGGTATGTACCCCCAAAAAAATCATACCAGATCCGTCAGGGAGTGTCACTGACATTCAGAGATGTCATTGAACAAATATGGTCAGATTTAGAGGATATTTGCTAATTGTATTATCAATTCACTGTGTTCTGAGTAAATGTAAAAAAGTGATGGGAATTTTTTTAAAAAACAGCCTCTCCAAAAATTTCAAATCCAGACCCTTCAGAGACCTTCATTGGCCATTTGGGGACTGTGACGGTTTTCAGGGATGTCATTGATTAAATATGGACATATGGTCAGCTTTACGAGACATTTGCTAATTGTATTATCCATATATATACTCTAGATAAAAGGCTTTTGTATCCTTCTCACTTCATCTATATATTCAATATATATATATATATATATATATATATATATATATATATATACAGTGAAGGAAATAAGTATTTGATCCCCTGATGATTTTGAATGTTTGCCCACTCACTAATAAATGATCAGTCTAAAAATCGAATGGTAGGTGTATTGTAACACTGAGAGACAGAATAGCAACAAAAAATTCAAAAGAAATACATGTCTAACAAATTATATACTAATTTGCATGTTTATGAGGGAAATAAGTATTTGATCCCCTATCATTCAGCAGGATTACAGGCTACCAGGTGTCTTTCATACAGGTAACAAGCTGAGATTAGAAGCAGTCTCTTAAAGGGAGTGCTGCTAATCTCATTTTGTTACCTGTATAAAAGACACCCGTCCACAGGAGCAATCAAACAATCAGATTCTAAACTCTCCACCATGGCAAAGACCAAACAGCTGTCCAAGGATGCCAGGGACAAGATTGTAGACCTACACAAGGCTGGACTGGGCTACAAAACTATCGCCAAGATACTTGGTGAGAAGGTGACAACAGTTGGTGCAATCATTCGCAAATGGAAGAAACACAAAACAACTGTCAGTCTCCCTAGGTCTGGTGCACCATGCAAGATCTTACCTCGTGGAGTGCCAATGATCATGAAAACAGTGAGGAATCATCTCAGAACTACACGTGAGGATCTTGTCAATGATCTACAGGCAGCTGGGACCACAGTCCCCAAGAAAACAATTGGTAACACACTACACCAACAAGGATTGAAATCCTGCAGTGCCCGCAAGGTCCCTCTGCTCAAGAAAGCACATGTCCAGGCCCATCTGAAGTTTGCCACTGAACATCTGAATGATGCAGAGGAGGACTGGTTGAAAGTGTTGTGGTCAGATGAGACAAAAATCGAGCTCTTTGGCATCAACTCAACTCGCCATGTTTGGAGGAGGAGGAATGCTGCCTATGACCCCAAGAACACCATCCCAACAGTCAGACATGGTGGTGGAAACATTCTGCTTTGGGGGTGTTTTTCTGCTAAGGGGATAGGACAACTGCACCGCTTCAAAGGGACGATGGACAGGGCAATGTCAAATCTTGGGTGAGAACCTTACTCCCTCAGCCAGGGCATTGAAAATGGGTCGTGGATGGGTGTTCCAGCATGACAGTAACACAAACCACATGGCCAAGGCAACAAAGGAGTGTCTCAAGAAGAAGCACATTAAGATCCTGGAGTGGCCTAGCCAGTCTCCAGACCTTAATCCAATTGAAAATCTGTGGAGGGAGCTGAAAGTTCGAGTTGCCAAACGTCAGCCACCAAACCTTAATGACTTGGAGAGGATCTGCCAAGAGGAGTGGGTCAAAATCCCTCCTGAGATGTGTGCAAACCTGGTGGCCAACTACAGGAAACGTCTGACCTCTGTGATTGCCAACAAGGGATTTGCCACCAAGTTTCTCAACACATGCAAATCAGTGCATAATTTGTTAGACATGCATTTCTTTTGAATTTTTTGTTGCTATTCTGTCTCTCAGTGTTACAATACATCTATCATTCGAGTTTTAGACTGATAACTTCTTTGTAAGTGGGCAAACATTCAAAATCAGCAGGGGATCAAATGCTTATTTCCTTCACTATAAATATATATATATATATATATATATATATATAAAATATAAGCAATTTTTGGGGGGGATTCTTTTAAAAAAAAGTGTAGACCCCCCAAAACATTTTTTTTACCAAACCCTTCAGGGTCCATCATTGACCATTAACCACTTGCCAACCTACGTTCGGCTACAGCGTGGTTGTCCAGTTCTGGGAAGGCACCTACGGACACAGCTGATCACATGATGTGGTAAAAGGCCTATCACAGCGGCCTTTTACCACGTGATTAGCTGTGTCCAATGACACAGCAGATCACCGGGTAAGTGCAGTTGCCAGTTTTCGGCTGCACTTTCCTCACGCTGTCACAGTGTGAGTAAAGTACTGCTGATAACCAGCAATTGTCAGAAAAGAGATCGGGATTATCAGTGCCACCCACCAGTGCCACCCGTCTGTGCCCAGCACTGCCACCCACCTGTGCCCATCAGTAGCTAGCAGTGCCACCCATCTGTGCCCATCAGTGCCTAACAGTGCCACCCATCAGTGCCCCCCATCAGTGCTGCCCAGCAGTGCCACCCAGCAGTGCCGCCAGTCAGTTCCGCCAGTCAGTGCCACCTATCAGTGCCCATCAATGCTGCCTATCAGTGCCCATCATTGCTGCATATCAGTGCAGCATCATCAGTGTCAGCTCATCAGTGCCACCTATCAGTGCTGTCTATCAGTGCCCATCAGTGTTGCCTATCAGTGCAGCCTCATCAATGCACATCACTGAAGGAGAAAAATTACCTGTTTGCAAAATTTTATAATCAAAGAAAACTTTTTTTTTTCAAATTGTATGCTTTTTTTTTTGTTTATAGAGCAAAAAAAAAAAAACACCCAGTGGCGATTAAATGCCACCAAAATAAAGCTCTATTTGTGTGAAAAAAATGATAAACATTTTATATGGGTACAATATTGCATGACTGTGCAATTGTCATTCAAAGTGCGTCAGCGCTGAAAGCTGAAAATTGGCCTGGGCATGAAGGGGGTAAAATTGCCCGGTAGGCAAGTGGTTACTGTCACTGACTTTAAGGTATGTCATTGACCAAATATAGACATGTGGTCATATTTACAGGATGTTTGCTAATTATATTATCAATATATACTGCACCTGGTAAATGTAAACAAAAGAGACATGATTGTATAAAAAATGTTGCGAGCCCCTCCAAAAAAATCATACCAGACCCTCCATTGACCATTCTGGGACTGTCATTGACCTTCAAGGATATCATTGACCATGGTCAAATGGTCAGCTTTACAAGACATTTGCTAATTGTATTATCAATATACTATATATACTCTATTTAGATAGAAGGCTTTTTGCATCCATCTCACTTCATGTTTTTGTTCATATATATATATATATATATATGTATATATATACAAAGTATGTGCAATTTATATGTATAATTACAGTATATACAATTTTCTAATGCAACTTTCAACACTAATTGGGCAGAATGTTCGTGAAGTCCTAATTAGATTAAAAATCCACATCAAAATGTTCATTATAGAATGCTGTAAAAATAAATATAGTTCATATGCTCTACTGTATCCACATTCCACACAAGCAATGTCTGACTATCAAAGGCTTGATCATTGAAAATACATGCAACACTGAATTCTCTTTGGAACCAGTACATATTAAATTCTACTGTGATAGACATAATAAAAACTTAAGTGATTCCTTTTATAGAAACGACTGTAATAAAAATTAATTGCACTGTTATTCTTCCTATGTACTAATGTATGGCCTTTTGAATAGCTAGTTTCTATAATTTTAGACTCATTATCAAGCTATTTAGGGGCTTCCATTATCTGATGGCTGCCACTTCGATCTATGCTGTATTTTCTATTGATGTCAGAAGATGAAGCTGCTCCATACAGGTTCTTAGCTGTAACTGAGTACGATGATATATGGAAAAACATCTATGATGATACTGGTCAGTGGATAATGAACTGCTAAAGTATAAAAAGGGAACACACTGCAAAATTTATAAGCTGATCGTTTTGCCAACTAAACGAGTCAACTAAATTGTGTTTTATAAGTGTGTTTATACACATATTTTAAGTCCATTCACCAGAAAAGTTGCTGAGTCAGAAATACAGATCACTCAAGTCTTGCCATTCACTCTTCTTGACTATGCCACCTACTAATCTTTATACTGAAAATAAAATTGGTCTAAAAATTAGTTCTTTAGATGAATCTTTGCATTGCCAAAAGAGGAAAAACACATTTAACCACTTGAGTACCAGTCTGTAATACCCCTTCATTACCTGATCATTTTTCAGCCTTCAGAGCTGTGATTGCTTGACCAACAATTAGGGCCATTCACACCAGTGAGTTGTAAAATGTGATATGTATTTTTTTGAAAATGCATATTGAATTTTTAGCACATTTTTAATGCATTACATTAAAATATTACACAATTCATAATGCGTTTTACATGTGATTTGGATACATTTTCATTTCTGTTCACCTGGGAAAAAAGGACTCAGCACTAAAACACGTTTTAAAAAACCACAGTACACTTTTGGTTGACTTTATAGGAAGGCTGCATCTTTCAAACAGTGTAATAAAGACACAGCAAGCGGGCCTTTTAAAAAATACAGTGCTCTATATAAAACACAATTGTGAACAGTTAGATGACATTTAAAGAAGACTATTTTTCATACATTTTTGCCTTACTGGAAATGTGCGTTTTAGCACTGCAAAAGCACATCAGTGTTAACAGGGTCTTGCTCTATCAAGCAATTCTATACCCAAATGAGCTTTATATCTTTTTTTTTTAGACAGAGAGTTTTCTTTGTGTGGCATTTAATCACCAATGAATTTTGTTATTTTTAACTATAAAAAGGACACATTTCCCAAAAATTACCCTTACTTTCTGTTAAAATAAAAATGTCAGAATAACAGAACAACCGCAGAAATGGTCCTTTTTTTGGAAAGTAGATACCCCAAGGTGATATTGTTTTTGGCCACACTTTTTTTGGAAATGAAGAAACATGCCGGTACTGAGGGGTTTACACAGAGCTTATGATTGGTGTACTAGATGTATCAATGTACAGATCATACACAGAGGAGAAAGGGAAGGGGTTAATGTACAGGTCACATACAGGGATTAATGTTCAGATGTGCAGGATAAAGGAGATGAGGGGTTCATTTACAGGTTATATGAAGACAGATTTGGAGCTAGTATGTGTAGAAGGGAAGGGAGGTCTAAAAGGGGGCTGAATCATTCATTATTTGCCTATTCATAACTACTGATCGCTCTACTTTCCCAGTTGAATGGGCAAGGGGAGGGATCATGTGATTGCTGTGATTGGTCATCACAGTGATCACATGGTACTAATTACAGTGCTGTAACATGGTACCCAGTATCTCAGATCAGCTGGGTAATGTGTCTCTGTGTTCCCAGAAGTCTCATAACGAATGGATACACAATGATTACACAGCAGATTGACCGCCCCAACAGCTTATTATCTAGTGTTGTTCATAAACAGCACTGGATAAATAAAGAGCAGCCAATCAGCCGCTGAAAGAAGTACATCGGTAAATGAGTGGTTAAGGGTTATTTGCTTCACTTGAGGCAAAAGAAATGTCTGAGTTTTCATTTGATGTCATATGAGTGTATCTAAAGTAATTTTTGTATTGGTGATAGGCTTGGGAAGGGTTTGTTTTTTATTGTTTATGTCCCTTCTAATTTACCCTCTCTATCTGTCCTGGTGACCATTGTCAGTGGGACAAAAGGTGTGGAAAAAGCAATATTGAGCTGTGGGTAAAACAAAATTAAAATTAATTCTTTTTATGTTGGTTCTGGTGACATTTGTCTAAGAAATGATTTGCCTTACTTTGGAAAGATTCCTTGTCTATTTCACATTCGTCTATGAGACAAAAAGTAAAAGGACATGGACAGAAAACAAAAATGACTGGGGCTTCATCCATTCCCTACTCCAACTGAATATAAAAATAATAAGTTATACTGTATAAATACTTTTAAGCTAAGATACTAGCTTTGATTTTACTGCACACTGTGAACTTCATACAGTGTGCATTAGCAGCTGCAGCAAGCCAGATAAAGCTCACCTCATTTCCTGGCTGAAGGACATCCAGCATCATCTAACCTTTACCTCCACAGCTTTACTGTGCCTTGCTCTACCCTTTCATTGACTGGATTTAATTTTTTTTAATTATTGAGGCTCTGCATTACATGTGAACATAACCTACAGCTGTCTGCAATCAAATGCAGCCTGCCTCGGAATGCCCACTTCTCCAGACTCACATCCACCCATTAGGGCTTTTATTTTGATATTTGCATAAACCGTCCCAAGTGCTAGTCTGCTGCTTGTAACAGGGCTGAGAGTTTTTGAGAAAAATATTTAGGTGGGGTGCTGTAATATTTTCAGAAAGCAATGTAAAGTACCCTGATGACCCCTCCCGTAACCATGATCTGTTTGCAAAACTGAAAAAATATCAGCTGCACTCCAATTAGCTCCTCTGGCAGTATTTTTTAAATAATCAATTAATTGACTGCATACAGTAATAAACCAGCCTTCCTTGATGCATTTCACCCCTCTTGGCTTGCTCACAAGGATAAGGACTTCCTCTATCCTTGTGAACAAGCCAGGAGGGGTGAAATGCATCAAGAAAGGTTGGTTTTTGGGTGGAGATACTACTGTATGCAGTCAATTCATTAAAAATACTGCAAGAGGAGCTAAGTGAAATGTGGCAGATTTTTTTTATGTTCTTAATGGAGACGAACTACAATGGCCAGCACCCATGATAGACATAGTTAAAGCAGAGCTCCACCCAAAGGGTGAAGTTCTGCTTTAAGGATTGGTCCTCCACTCTCCGTTAAGGATTGGCACCTTTGGGGAGCGGGTACCTGAAATTAACAGGTACCCACTCCCACTTCCACTGTGATTGCCTAGGCGATCAGAAGTGGAAGTTGTCCTTCCCCCTCCTTCCCCGTAGTCTTCTGGGACATGTGACAGGTCCCAGAAGACTTCAGGACCATTCACAAAGTGCAGCGCTACTCGCACATGCGCAGTGAGCACCCAGCTATGAAGCCGCAAGCTGTCACAGCTGAGTGCCCACACTGAAGATTCCGGTGCCAGGAGCACAGGGTGAAACTGGCTGTGGGGGGGGGGGGGCACTGTGGGATCAAGGGACAGGTAAGTGTCCATTTTTTAAAAGTCAGCAGCTACAGTTTTTGTAACTGCTGACTTGGTTTTTTTTTTTCATTGGAACTCCGCTTCAAACAGGCACCTCATTCAAGCAAATCTTAAAACCAAGAATCTTAAAACCAAGAAATACTTTATGGCATAATGAATTTTTATGATGCCCAAGGATAGATCATCCAAATATTAAAAAAATATTTATCTTTATTAAAGTAATAATAAAAACATTACCATAAAAACTCTTATTCTTTCCCATACATAATATTCAACACCCTGAGTATATTGCTTATAGCCCCATGGGCTTATGTTACAAACTAAACCAGTATATTAAAATTTATATTCCAATGTTTAGTGTGAATTATCCAGGGGAAAGAAAGGGAAGACTCCCAGTTCTCAACTCATTTTTCAGATTGTTGAGCTTCTTCAGGAGAGGAAACACTCCCACCCTCCTGATGAAGCAGAACAGTCTGTGAAATGTGTTGGGAACTGAGAGGCTTCCCTTTCTTTCCCCTGGAAAATTTACACGAACATTTGGAAGATAATCCAGTTATGTACGATACTGGTTTAGTTTTTAACATGAAGCAATGGGTCTCTAAGCATGCTTTACGTATAGGGATGAGTAAGAGTTTTTAATGTAATATTTTTATTATTACTTTAATAAACAGAATTTTTTTTGATAAGTAGATAATCTATAATTGGGCACCATAAAAATCCATTATGCTCCAAAGTATTTCCTGGTTTTATGTACGAGAGAGGCCAGTCTTGAGTGGAGCTATGGATTTGTGCATGATTTGCTTGAACTGCATAGTGAAGCATTGAAACCCAATGATTATATCAATGAGTCTAAATTAAGTATGTAATAAAAATGGAAAGGTTTAATTTAAAAATGTCATTAATTTGTTGACAAGATGGGAAGGAGGGACAAAGGAAGGCAAAATATAAGCAGAATAAACTTCAGCTTCCAGTTCCACTGCCTATGACTATGTTGATATTTATGTTAAGCTTTGCTTTTTGGGTGGGTGCGCACAAAACTCAAAAAAGTGGAGATATTCCAAAATAGATTGGAAGAAATAAGAACATATGATTAAGTTATTTCTGAAGGTAGGGAAGCCAAACATAGCTGTTTTCTAAATGGCAAAGCTTTTATACAAAGGGTAACAGTTCATCCATGTGCAAAAATGGTTTAAACTCTTAAACTTGATAAAAAACTAAGAACATATTAAGAAACTATTTTTCTTAGTATATCATACAGAAATAACTGACATTTTTGTTTACACAGCAAAATAAATTATTTTGCTGAAATGAGCTAGCACACTGCTCTTGAATTGCAGAAAATAAGTAGCACACAGTTCAGCGCCCTGACTCTGAGAGCATCATTCTTCCTACGGCATTTCCCATACATATGAAAAGCAGCCCTCTAATTAAAATTGGGTCATTTTAAGCATCGACTTACAAAGTGGCTTTGCATAAAAAAATTAAAACAAAAACATTTTGTGTAGACTTCCTTATATTAGATAAGAAAGAGTGCCACAGCCCTCAAGGCAAAGGGGTTAACGGGAAATGATTGCTTCTAAATTCTCAGTGAAAAGATGGCCATTACTATTATACAGTAACCCCATGACAGTTTGAGGAGATTACTGCTGTAGCAAGATCATATTTAGCCGCATGAGCAAATGTGCCCAGCTGTAACTGAATCAACCCTGCAAATATCTTGGGAGTAAGTCTGTAATCTGAAGATTAAAGCGTCACGTAGTGATCTCTTACAATGTGTCATTTTCCAGCCAGAGAAGCTCACTGTCACTGGAGATAACGCCGGAAACATTAACTAACTGAACAAAATATAATATTGGAGGCATAATCCTTCCAGTTCTTATGGATAAGAACATTATTTCAAAGGTTTCCTTGCTGGTATCTTGCTATGGCATTAAAAAGCAAAAGACAAACTTTAAAGGTATGCTATTTCAAAGGACATAAAAGAGCAGGGACTATTTACATTTAGTATAAAACCCATAATAAAGATAGACATGACGTACTTTCAAAGTAAAATTCCCACTGTTTATAAACTAAAAGCATCCATTTCTTTTAGCAATGGTCATAGAACTGCTGGCAAATATGAACTACTAATAACTTGCTGTGGTAATTTCACTGAACAAAACCTCTGCCTAAAGTGATACTAAATACACACGGTTTACTTTACATTATCCTTTCTCTTTCTGTATGTGGATAATGGCACTGTAATTAATTTATTTTTAAAAAAAATCTAAGTACCTTTTTTCCTAATCAATATACAGCTGTCACATAGCCCAGCTCTTTCCCAACCTGTCCGTAGGGGAAACAGTGGCAGGAGGAGCTTTTGGTCCTCTGCCACTGTTCACATGTTCATTCTTTGGGATACAGAGTAAAAATAAATAAATAATATCAATAACATGTTTTAAATTGTCACACAAATACATATTTGAAGCAAAACATTTATTATTTTTGGAAAATAACATGCTCCTCCAGTCTGTGTCTTAAAATAACAGGGTGACAAAGCCTTCATCAATCTACATGTAATATCCCACCCCACCCCCTATGGTATTAGCTGGTTAGTGGACATGGAGGAAGAGGGAAGGAGTGGGCCATCATTTACCACTGTGTATATGTCTATATGTGTGACTCTAAAGTCACATGGGCTGCTAAGATATAGGGAGGAAATGCTCAGTGTAGAAAATGCACTGAAAACTGAACATGTGCATTAGCTGCCAACACTGCTCTGCAAAATCCCCAACTTCAGTGGGGACCTGAACAGGAGGGGGAGATAGAGAACAGCAGGATCAACCAGATTTTTTGCAGAATACAGAAAAAAAATTCCATAAAGACTGAGTGAGTATGAACTGTGTGTAATATAGCATTTATTGCTACATTGTCCTTACCAGGACAATGTATTGTGACAGTGGGGCTTACAGACGTCAGCATAGACTGATCAGGGGCTGCAGCTGATTGGCTTTTTAGAATATGTCCCTTTGACTGAAGTTGATTACATGATCAGACACACACACACTCAATGGCACAGGTTCCTCTGTCCACACAAACAAGGTGGTTGGAGGAATGCCCCAAGCTGGGACATTGTATTCTGACAGCGGGACCCACAGCTGTCAGAACCACTGATCAGGGAAATTCAGCTGATTGGCAGCCATTGATTGGTGGAAACATTTTTACAACATGTCCCTTTCACAGAAGTTGACCAAACCATTCAACAGCACCTGCTGCTGTCAGTTTAAATTAATCAGATGCTGCAACTGATTGATGAAAATGTTTCCAACATGTTCCTTCTGTTGAATGGAGATGTCCACGCACTAATGGAAACTCATCCAGTCCCTGCTGAGCTGGCAACATTTTGATCAGATATGGCACTGCCAGCTTTAGTCTGTCATGGAGATCCAAATACAGTATATTCTGATTGGATGCAACCATCTTGCCTCTCACATAGTAAGTAGGGGTTAGTACTCCTTTTAGTGAGGTCCTCCCTCCCCTGAGTAGGTATAGTGGGTGGAGCTAGTATGCACTATATATAAGCTAGAGCTAGAAGAGCTTGGGGTAGAGGGTGATGGGAATAGATTATCCCTGGTATACTAACATGTATGCCTGTAGCCTGAGGAAGAGAATCCTTTGGGGTGGGCCCGTATATTCTCAATTGGAGAAGCCACCTATGAAGGACTTGCAGTGAGCACATTGGAAGTGTGGGGCAGTCATTCTAAGTTTTTGTTGGAGTTGCACTATGCAGAATATATATGTCAGGGCTAGAAGTGTGGAGATGAAGGTCGTGGTGTAAATGACTGAATGCTATGCTTCGGTCACAGTAAAGAGTGTTAAAAGGCTGCACATTTATTTTTTTCTGGAGGAGGGTCTTAGGCCAGGAAGAATGTGAGAGACCTAAAATGGTGAAGTTTTCCCAGTCCTCTCTTCAAAGACAACTGTGGCAGTGATATATCTCAATATTAACTCCACACTATTGTATTCTGGCAGCTACCTGGCTGCAGTCACTATTCGGGCAAGAATTATCCACCCAACTCCTTTGATTTTCGGATTGAATGATGTTGGGTAGTAAAGTGCCAACAGGCCACCCACTGCTCAAATTTCTGCCATTTCTGCAGAAATCAGATGAAATTCAATCAGTGATCAGCCAACTTATGAAAATGCTTCCTCCTGCGAACTGTAGACTAGACAAAATCATTTTACTGGAGACAAGGGACTGCTTTTCAGTGGTAAAAGGTGTAGTTTTTGAAAAATAATACTGCCGTTGTATATTGTGACATCTCAAAAATTCTGTAGTACAGACTTGCAATGTAACTAAAAGGTTCATTAGCCTGAACATGAGGTTTTCTAATTGATCTAATAAAGAAAATTAGACCCTTGAAAGATTCTGTTTTCTTGTTGAATGATCAGGGTGTACATAATAACACAGACAGGGACTTCAAGGAGCAAAGATGAGAATCCTGCACATGCAGAAAAGAAGAGACTCTGAATTACATTTCCCAGGTCACCCAAGTATGGGTGATCAGAAGATTTTTTATGGTGAGGGAGCTTAGTGTACTTAACTATTGCCGAAATATTAAAGACCTGGATAGGTGACCTATGCATACTAAACTTTCATATTTAGCTGGATTGTGCTTTCTGAAAGCCTGTATAGATTGATCAAAAACTACTTTGCTATATTGCTAATTATTATACTAAAGACAGACAATTTTTAGGGAAGCATTCATTAATATGCTACACTTTAACAATAACATATAGATTAAAACACTACTGTACATATTTTTATTGGACTGGTTCTGTCAGCATGCATATATTAAAAAGAAATCAATTTACAAAGGTTAGATTACATATTGAGCATGTAATAGGCTAGTTTTTTATACAGTACAAACAGGAAATAAATAATGTATTGATTACTATAGTATTCTGAACATCCTAATAAAATGTAAACAGAATATGGGTGCAGCAATGCAAAAATCTAAAGACCAACAGAGTGAAACAAAATAATCTTTTTAGCTTTTCACATTCTTCCTTGGATCATTTGAGAATTGCAGGCATTTGTTTAAGAATGGAGTTGCATTTAGTTATTATTGCATTAGGGGATGCTGGGGTGGACTTGTCTAAAGTGGTAGTAAACACTCCTTTGATAGTTTTCCCTGTATTAAACAGTCTGAACTAACTTACATGTCAGTGTCTTTCATAGCATTCTAGCCTGTGCCCTTTAGGAGAAACCTATTCATATTTATTGCAATAATGTCACCATCGCATGTGCATTTTTGTTCCCTTTGATGGCACACTCAGTGTGCCACCAGTCTATTCATCCTTTTGCCAGTCCTTGTCATTAGCACTCCTGGCATTGTATTACAATTCTGTGAGATTGGCGACCCATTGAGAATCTTGTGAAACAACCCATGTGACTTACTACATCAAAGGGGGTGTCAACTTTGGCGCTACAGGTGTAATCGACTTATATATGGGGTTAGGTCACCATAATAACTGTGTTTGAAAATAAGGCTTTGGTAATGTCTGTAGTAATTGTGCATACAGAGATGGACCGGTCATCCATCTTGCTAAGGATCCTCCATCTTGTATCATTTCTACTCCCAAATCAGCTTCCCTCCAATATCCCCCCTCCTTCTCTGTTGAGTGACATGTGGTCTGTATGATGCAGAGATCACAGGCAGCAAGCACAGCGGGAGGGTTTCATGGTTATAAACCCCAATTAGCCTGGCCCCCGTATGTCTGCGAGACTCTTGCTTGGAAAAGGATCGTAAAACCATAAACCAGTCCTTCGCTGGGCTTCAAAGACATTCCAGATAAGCTGTAAAACAGACATCACATTCAAAATCCACTTTCCCCTATGATTTCATATCTTGGAATATGGAAGACTTACAAGGAGACCAGGCATATATTCAGATTGGTCACTTTAATACAAATCCCTGATATATTACACCCCCTAGCTGACATCTACAGGAGAGCAGAAAATGATATCTCCTTAACCGTCTCAAGCAGGTATGTCAAATTTCATATCTAGACGTTCAGCAGATGCGTCTGCATATTAATCTACTAGTGGCTAAACTGCTACATGCACTGAGGGTAAGTTATGGATCATGATATAAGCTGGGAGGGATTTTGGTTCTAGCTGGGGTCTCCACCTCCAACACCCTCCCCAAAGGAGGCGATTGGTTCTCTGCTTCAAGGAGACACCCTGCTGAGTTCCTAGAAAAGCTGTTATGTTTGGAGTTGAGCTAAGCTAAGCTGAGTTGAGTTGAAGTTGAAGAATTCTCCTTTTTAACATCGGAACCAACTTTGGGAGAATGGTACCCTTTTGCTCTGACACTTGAACGCTGCTTAAACCAGGGCTGACAGCAAGTACTTTACCTCTCTAAACTTCTATCTGTTATCTCTTTGCTGTGTTATTGCTCTCTGTATTTATATATATATATATATATATATATTGGCTACATCTTTTTCTGTAAATATTTTTATTGCACCCTTTTGACCTTTTAGTAATAAATCTTACTTTCTGAAAGTGTTGAACTGTTTCTAAAGCTCTTTAATGCAAACTAAGAACCCCTGTCTCTGAAGAGCGCTACTGTGTGTTTTAAATGTCTGCATACATCTGTCTGCGGTGAGATTGTGTATACAAACGATTATTCAAACATCATAGTGTTATTGCTAATATTTCCGAGTTTCCTCTTTCTCTGTACAAAAAGGAGGTGGTGGCAGTGTGAAGGGTTAATTGCATAATTAACCTGACCCAGCAACAATCGCTCCCAGGCTGCAGGTACACAGATTGTGGTCCATTAGCTGGAAAATCTTTGTGCAGGGTGCAGCTTCGCGTGGCATTGTTACGTACGTGACAGTGCAGTTTTAGATTGGCTAGTCCTTCGGTCACGAGTTTGGTGAGAAGGGCTGGGGTCTGACTCCGCGACTGTCACAATGTCTACTGTGCATACGTGAGATTATAGTCCAGACACAGGGGAAAGGATGGAAATATTCTGCAGGGTGGAAGCATCAGGCAGGAGCTAAGATGGCACAGTCTTCGCTGGGATACATCAAAAAGAAAAAAAACACTGGAAAAGAAGTAAGAAACTCACTATGGGGATAATTTGGATTGCAGTGTGTTTGAAAAGCAATAAAGTAGTAGCCTTATGGTTGTGGATGATTTGTATGGTGGAGTTTACTACCACTTTAAGTACCTGTTTAGAACAACGTGGTACTGGCAACCCCATGACTAACTAGCCAATGGGCATAAAAGCATGATTTATATGGCTTTGCTCACTGTTCTATAATAAGGAATACATTTCTTGCATATGGATATGTTATAGATGAGAGACTTGCACAGACCTTTTGCTTTAACTAAACTCTGCTGTTCATAAAAATTTTTGGTGAAGAGCTGTGTTATTTTTTTACATTTTCTAGTTAAAGAAGCCAAATGTGTATGCGTGTGTATATATATATATATATATATATATATATATCTCAAAAATAAAATTGCTGCCCTCTTGACATTAGTGTTATTAAAACTGAACTCAAGGCAAATATAAAGGACACAAAGGAGGAATCCAGTTCATAATCAATGATACATCAATAAATGTATTATTTAAATACAAGCATGTGAATTTGATTTGATATCAGCCTTGTCCAGCAGTTGTGTGTGTGTAAAGCATATATTCAGTGAGAATAGCAAAAGCAAATAAAATGAGCATGGAAAAAAATAAACAATAAGCCATAAAAAAGTGTACAACATTTAGCAAATATGTGAAATAGAAACAAAATGACATATTGAGGAAAATAGATTTTCTAGATTTGATTTTCTGGTCAGGGTTGCGAAACGAGATTTCACAAATAAGGTGAAAACAGGTGAAAAGTTAACATGACCTGTTAATGTGAAATTCATTAGAAAATGGATTTTGCAGTGATGATAACATGGTACTGAGAAATAATAGAATCCCCAGCTAAATGAAAAGCTTTATTTTATATACAGTTAATAGGAAAAACTGGGATACAGTTATGAAAAAAAAAAATTTTAGTTTGATTTCACCCCTTTGGGTCACCTTAAGAATTAAAATGTGAAAAAAAGTAAGTCTTCAAGGGTACTATCCCATGATGGGAAAAGTTTGTTTACTGATGCTGGATTTGTGTATTCCCATGGAGGGTTGGCATGTGATCTAGTTTGGAAGATCAATGGGCAGAACGCTATATTCTACTTTACTATGTTCATTGCATTTGTTGTGGTATGCAAATATATATCGATGCTAATTTATTTTTACATTTTTCTGCAATAGTTAAACTTGTTTGTAACACCTTAAGTGGAACTCCAGAAAACATTTAAATACACAGATGAAATATGTACAATGGAGCTGTATAGCAAAAGGATTTGCATTTTCTATCTATTCATCCCTGGGATTTACACAGTACAGTCAGGCAGAAGACACCAGTTTCTCTGTTACAATTGGGGTTCATTCACACAAGTGCAGAGGCCCATACAGTATGTGTTTATGCACCCAAGAGTGATGGGAGCATTTACTTCTGTACAGGGATGGAAGGTGCTGAATCTAGACAGACTACGTCCAGGTTTATGTATCCAGGTATCCTGTACAGATGTGTGGGAAGATCAGTACAGATGTGTGGGAAGATCGGTACAGCTACTGCATCTGTCAACCTGTCATCAATGCTTAGTTGGCTGCAGCTGCATGAAACATCTGCCTCTCCTGTGCACATAAACATGAGCCTCATGGGCCTCTGAAATCACGTGAATCAGCCCTAAAAGCGAATCTAAACAATAATTTAATATAATATAGCTTACCTATCTTTAGATGTGGTGGCTGCAGGGGCGGACTGACAACTCATGGGGCCCCCGGGCAATAGGGGATCATGGGGCCTCTGTGTCCTTGCCCAAACTCAAAAAAGCCTATGAAAAAGGTACCAGGGGCATCTCATGGGGCCCCCTACTGACCCTGGGCCCTCGGGCAGTGCCCGAGTTTCCAAATGGTCAGTCCACCCCTGGGTGGCTGCATTCTTTTTTTTTGGAGGGGGGGAGGGTTCCTTTATTTTCACTTCTGTTACAGTGGATACTCTCACTCCTCCAATGGATCTATGGAGGAGCAACATAGCCACCCTCAGAAAGTAACACTCTCAGCTTGTAGAGAGGACAATGTTATATGGACTACTAGATTTATAAAATGACTAACAAAATAAAGCCTAACTCCAGCTAGCACTGTTTAGACAGTTGAAGAAACTTTTTTTATTTTTTCTTTCGGGATAAAAGTTTTACATAAATAAATAAATAAATAAAAGATGATCACAGTAACCACTCCTAATAGTGTTACATGTTTTTTCTCAACCCTCTAACTGCCACTTACGTGACAGCTTGGTCTGCTAAAGTAGAACCAAAGGCACTATAGTAACCTCCTCTCTAATGGTATGAAGTCCATGAGGGGTCCCTCGCCAACTTCGGCATCTTCTCCCCAGGTGCCCATCTTCAGGCATTTTCATTGACCAGTGGGGGATGACGTAACCCCTCTGCATGAGCAGGAGTCACTCATCCCCACATACAGGGACTGTGCCAGCAATGTAAGCTAAATTGCAGCATAGTTTACTTCTGGCAAAATGCTGCAAGCAGGCAAGTAGGCGTGTTTTATTGCAGAAGAAGCATTGCATGCTCGCAATTTTTTGGTAAAATGTCTTCAGTTCTACTTTAAAGAAAGTTGAAAAAATAACAGACCTGCTGACCAGATCACAAGGCAAAAAATAAAGTTAAAGAGCTTAAAAAAGAAAATGAGTTTAGCCACCAGATCTGAGCGCTGGGAAGCTGCAAATGCTGATTTTTTTGTTTTTCGGTGTAGATACACTTTAAAGAATGCACAGCTGACACCTCTCTGACTACAGCCTGCTTACTGGACCTAAATAAAGCAGCAGTAGACTGAGGAGGACTTCCCTCTGCTCATCTTCCTCTCTCCTCCTGTCTTTATATTCCTTGTGTTCATATTTATTTGCAAGCATCTCCCAGGCTTGTCCATTCCCTAACCCAGTTTGAGTGCTGCTGTACAGGAGGTAACAAGATGCTTATATCAAGCCAAATCCAGGTACTAACACATCCCATGATTTATTAACTCCTTCCCAACTGCCCTATAGCAGAACTACTGGTACAGGGTGACAGGGCTGCGCAAAATCATGTATATATACGCCACCCTGCGCGCGCTACCATTGGCGGCTACATCTGTCGATCACCGCTGGCTCCCGGTGATTGCCGAGGAATATGGACAGAGGAGAGGTCTGTATGTAAACAATACAGATCTATCCCCTGTCAGATCCAGCATGCTGCTTTGTATTGCTCTGCATAGCAGAGCAATACAAAGCAGCATGCGTACATAGTAAAACATACAGAGACAAAAGAGTAAAACAGCACGCAGCACTCAGTTAACCCTTTGATCGCCTCAAATATTAACCCCTTCCTGCCCAGTGTCATTAGTACAGTGTCAGTGCTTTTTATTAGCACTGATCACTGTATTAGTGTCACTGGGGATGTCAGTGGCAGTTAGTCAGTTCCCCTCCCCCCCAGTGTCAGAATGCTCACCGCCGTCCCACTATAAGCCGCTGATCGCTGCCATTACTAGTATAAAAAAAAAAATTCTAGTATATACCGCCATTTGTAGACGCTATAGCTTTCACGTAAACCAATTAATTTATATGTATTGGGATTATTTTTTAGCAAAGCCATGTAGTAGAATAGATTTTGACCTAAATTTATGAAGAAATTTGATTTTTTTATTTTTTTTTACTGGATATATTTTATAGCAAAATGTCAAAAATATTCTTGTTCTTTTTTTCAAAATTGTTGGTATTTTTTTCTTTATAGAGCAAAAAATAAAAAACGCAGAGGCGATCAAATACCACTGAAAGAAAGCTCCATTTGTGGGAAAAAAGGACATAAATTTAATTTGGGTGCAGTATCGCATGACCATGCAATTGCCAGTTAAAGTAAAGCAGCGCAAAAAATGGCCTGGTCAGGAAGGGGGGTAAAACTTCTGGAGGGCAAGTGGTTAATAAACACAGAGCTGCAATAATGCATTTCTTTTATATATGCCTGTAGTTCAGCTTTAATTTGTACAGCTCTGTGGAACATGATGGTGCTACATAAATGTAATAGCAACAGTAAGGGTCATTATCTTATGCTGTCTCCAGCTTTACTTGCTTGTTTTCATGTAAGGCCGAAATTTTGCAAATGTAGAAACTGTTGTCAAATTGACCCTGCCACAGGTAATAATAATAACCATGAATAAAATGGTATAAAATACCATTTAGAAAACAATTCAGCCCAGAGTTTTGCTGGTATTATTTCTTCAAAGGAATGACACAGAAAAGATAAAAAAAAAGTAAATAGGTGCTGTATGTAAGATGTAAGAAAGCCTTTGCAACATTTTTTGCTGTGATCTACAATTAAAGCTTCTGAAACAACTACAAAAAAACAACAAAAAAGTAACATCCTTCACTACACTGGTATTCAGCAGAGAATTTGTTGCCTATTTACATAATATTTATGTTCTTTAGTTTATACTCTCTTTTATGTTGAATGAGACGATTGCATATCAGTAGCTCAGAACAATAATATCATCAGTAACTTGAATGTCTTTTTCAGTCTCTCTGTCTCATTTTGTCTTCTATTTTTACATAACTGATCATTTTATAATAAAATCTGAGAGCAGTTCTTGCAATTGTGAAAACAACATAAATAATGATCAGTACTAGACACAAGTCATTGTTTTGTTTGTTGTTATTTTTTGTTTGTTTTTTTTTTAACTAAACACAGCAAGAAAATAGGTTGACTTTTATCCCCACAGTAGTATATATTTACCTTTTATTTTTTTGGTCCCCACATAGCTTCATTCAGTGCATGACCTACCACCCATGTGATAGTGCTGGACCAATTAGCATTGTCACAGGGGAATCCATAATCCTGTGTAAACGATGACCCCAAGGGCAAGAATGTCCCAGGCTAACTACCTCCCGAGGGCAGCTGTTATTGCCACCTCCTCATTTTTGTCACCCCCCCATTTGGTAGTTAGGATTCTGGCAGAGGAAGCAATGATGCTGTTGCCCATTTGCCAGTGTCCTAGCAACCAATGTCACTGTGCAGTTGTGGGTCATTGGTTGCTAGGATTCTGGTGCCTGGGTCATACAGCATCATCGGTTGCTATGTTGCAGGTCAAACGTTGCACCATAACAACCAATAAGGCTGTGCGGTCCAGCTGCCAGTGTCCTAGCAACTAGCTCAGTAATGCTACCCTGTGTATACAGAGCAGCCTTACTGAGCTGAAGTGAAGACAAGCTGGTCAGTATCCTAACAAGTAATGTCCCGGGTTAACTACCTCCTGAGGCATCTGTTATTGCCACCTCCTCATTTTTGTCACCCCCCGCCCTTTGGTAGTTCTGGCAAACAAGCAATGATGCTGTTGCCCATTTGTCAGTGTCCTAGCAACCAATGTCACTGTGCACTTGTGGGTCACTAGTTGCTAAGATGCTGGTGGCTGGGCCATACAGCATTATCAGTTGTCATGTTGCAGGTCAGCAGTGCATCATAACAACCCAGCTGCCAGTATCCTAACAACAGCTCAGTAATGTTGCCCTATGTGTACAGGGCAGTGATCCTGAGCTGAAGTGAGAACAAAATGTCTGGTATGGACATTCTGACCTCTATGCTGCCCCCATTAAATGCTTACTTTGCCTCATTGGTGGGCCCCCTTAGCCTCAGGGATTTTTTAGCTTTAACAGGGCTTTTCTTTCATACTGAATATAGATGCAAGGAAAAAAAGGATTTGTGTCAATGAAAACCTACATTAAATGAACCTGTTTTATTGCAATGCACAGGTGAAGTACAGATTCATTTGAATGTGAACCTGTACTTTGGCCATATAGGTGCATGACTGATGAAGGGTTCCTGTGAGGACCTAAATTGTTGACCTCTTATGTGATTTTTCAATTAACCACTTGCCCTCCTGAGGATTTATCCTCCCCCCCTTCCTGACCTGGCCATTTTTTGCAATACGGCGCTGCATTACTTTAACTGTGTGGTCATGCAATGATGCACCAAAATGAAATTTACTTCCTTTTTTCACATAAATAGAGCTTTCTTTCTGTGGTATTTGATCACCTGTGCGTTTTTTTTATTTTTTCAACTATAAACAAAAAAAGACTGACAATTTTAAGAAAAAAACAATATTTTTTACTTTTTGCTATTAAACATGTCCAGTAAAAAAATCAAATTCAATCATAAATTTAGGCCAAAAAGCATTCTGCGACATGTCTTTGCTAAGGAAAATCCCAATACATGTAAATTCACGTTACGTGAAAGTTATCGTGTTTACAAATGGCAGTATAGATACTGGAATTTTTTTTTTTTACTAGTAATGGTGGAGGTCAGCGATTTATATTGGGACTGTGGTGGGCATTCTGACACTGGGGGGGACTTATTTGGTGTCACTGATATCCCCAGTGACACCAATACAGTGATCAGTGCTAATAAAAAGCACTGGCACTGTACTAATGGCCCTGGGCAGGAAGGGGTTAAAACATGGAGCAATCAAAGGGCTAACTGTCTGCTGCATGCTGTTTCATAGTATGCTGTGTCTGTGTTTCACTGTAAGCACACTGCTTTGTATGGCTCTGCTATGCAGAGCCATACAAAACAGTGTACAGGAGCCGACAGAGGAGAGATCTATATTGTTTACATACAGGTCTTTCTCCTGTCGGAGATACTCCATGATTACCGGGTACCTACGAATAATCACTGGCCAGGACCCAGTGATTGACTGACGAGGCCACGAATGGTATATATCAGGGGAGGACTGACCATTTGAGCACTCAGGCAATGCCCGAGGGCCCTGGGTCAGTAGGGGGCCCCATGAAATGCCCCTGGCACCTGTTTATAGGTTTTTTTGGGTGCGCTTTGAGTGTGGGCAAGGACACAGGATCCCCTATTGCCCAGGGGCCCCATGAGTTGTCAGTCCACCCCCTATATATATATGTGTGTATGTGTGATTTTTGTGCACCCCTGCTGCCCTGTAGCAGTTTTTCTGCTATAGGGTGGAGGGGAAGCGGTTAAAATCATTAGACTTTGTAATAAGCTCCTTTCTCTGCTACCAAAATATACCAAAGTCCTGTGTTTAACCTCTTCATGCCGGCCGAACGCAAATGTGCGTCTTCCTGGCGTCTGGGCCTAGATGCCAAGTGGCCCTACATTTGCGTTCTATTAACAAAAAACACATGTGCTGAGAGCGCGTGCCCTGCGCGCTCCCAGCACACATGCCTGATACTCACGGAAAGGTCCTGATCTCCTCTTTCAATCGGGACCTTTCCCAATCATGTGACCGATCACGTCAGTCACATGACCCTAAACCCTGCCCAGCCTCCCATCTTCTGAAACCCTTAAAGAGTCGGGATGCGCCGGCACCAAGGGGTTAAACAGGAATCAAACAGGTAATGCAGGCTCCCTCTGCCCCATGTGACAGCGCTCAAAGTGAAGACTCAGGGGTGGTGTCTTATGTTCCCCCATACTGGGTATTTCTCTATCTGTCCAGGCCATGACAGCTGCTGACTATAACTATCTTAGGGAAAATCTATTGCTTTGCCTAACACTTGTTCCCGATGAGTGACTAATAAAGTATTGAAGCCTTTTTGTACAGAAAGACAAGTATGTCACCAGCATTTTCAGTAATGGAGGTCAGAAGTGCAGGCCTACATATTTCATCAGTACAGGTGTCCTTTAGCAGAAAACAATAGGCTTAATGGCAAAATTACATAAATGTCAAATATTTCAATCTCTGTACCGGTGAGATTACTTTAACATTCACAGCCGTGAATGTTATTACAAGCTCTTTTACATAATGTAACTATGAAACTTTTCACATTTAGCAGTAGTTGCTTTAAAGCTAATGTGCTGCATAGGCAAATGCAAGAAACATATATTCTTCTCTAAAGTGGTTGTAATCCCTTACATAAACCCAATGAAGTGACTGGCCTCAAGTGATACACAGAGATGAAACAAATCATCCTACATAAATTGTACCTGCAAAGCTATAGCTGTCTTTCCTCTATAACCATTCAAAGTGCAGAACTTACACAGGATCTCTCAGCTCTGAAAAGCAGGGGGCTGAAGTTCCATCAGTGAGGAGAGCTCTGAGAGCTGATTGGAGAGAAGGGACATACATCTCTCCACACAGCACACAGGAAAAGAACTGAGGCTCCCTCCCTTGTCACCATTTTTCTCTTGGTGTCAGGAAAACTTGTCACAAGTGACTCATGCTTATTGCAGAGGAATGAGAGCAAACAGAAATGACACTGCTTAGTGCTCTGGATTGAAACACATTATAGAGGGATATGCTTTGTTCATACTTCATGTCTGAGGTTTACATAGTTACATAGTTAGTCTGGCTGAAAAAAGACAAAAGTCCATCCAGTTCAACCATTGAAAAAAAAAAGTTATAATCCTATACCTATAGTTGATCCAGAGGAAGGCAAAAAAAAACCCAGCAAAGCACGATCCAATTTGCTCCTGCTGGGAAAAAAATTCCTTCCTGATCCCTCGAGAGGCAATTGGATGATCCCTGGATCTATTTTACCTATAAATGTTTGTATCCAGTTATATTCTGTGTATCTAAGAAAGAATCCAGGCCTTTTTTGAAGCAATCCACGGAGCTGGCCAGAACCAACTCTTGAGAGAGTCTATTCCACATTTTCACAGCTCTCACTGTGAAGAAACCTTTCCGTGTTTGGAGATTACATTTCATTTTCTCCAGACGTAAAGAGTGCCCTCTTGTCCTCTGTGATGACCACTTTAAATCTTGGTGTGATACATATATTTATTCGGGATTTTACAGTATTCCAATGTGATCCAATTTTAAACTTATCTTTGTGCAAGAGCCTGTTAAAAAGACCAACCATACGGTCTCTGGCCGCGTCGACCTTATCTGAACTAACGAGTCTACGCTCACAACTTCTTACTGAACTGGGTAGGGTGGTTAAGAAACGATTCATTCTTTCACAAAAGCTGTATTATGAATTTGCTAATAAGAGTGGGAAGTTTCTCGCCAGAGCTCTCCGTGAACAAAGATCCAGCATGACGGTGCACAGAATTAGGGGTTCTGATGGCACTATGGCCACATCTAACCCTGACATTGCCACCCACTTCGAACAATTTTACACTTCCTTATATAATCTCCCTCCGGAACATCCCCCTCTGCCCACTGACAATTCCAGGGCCTCCCTGATTTCCGAGTTTCTCCGCCGTCACGGCCCGGCGGCCCTCTCGGAGGACTTGGCTGCATCGTTGGAAACAGACCTGACACTGAATGAGGTGCAGTGTGCTTTGCAACGGATGAAACCGGGTAAGAGTCCGGGCCCGGACGGCTTTTCGGCGGCCTATTACAAATCTTTCCTTGACATCCTGGGTACCCCTTTCCTATCGGCATTCAACACTTTCTCTCAAGACCCTCCACCTAAAAATCGCCTTCTGGAAGCCCATATCACAGTTATTCCTAAAGGTGACAAAGATGCCACACAGGTTTCTAATTATAGACCCATCTCCCTGCTGAATGTGGACATTAAAATCTTTGCGAAAATCCTTGCCAATCGACTTCTTCCTCTGCTCCCCTCCTTGATCCATTTGGACCAAGTTGGATTTATCCCGGGTAGGGAGGCCAGGGATAATACCATTAAGGCCCTCAACCTCCAACATTGGCTCTGTAAATCTAACTTTCCCGGTTTCTTCCTTTCCCTGGATGCGGAGAAGGCCTTTGATAGGATCGCCTGGGACTATTTGCAGGAGTCTTTGGTGCAATTGGGTCTGGGTGAGAAGATGCTCAATTTTATAATGACCCTGTATTCAGGCCCTACTGCGCGTGTCCGGGTCAATGGCCATTTGTCAAACTCTTTTCCTTTGGGCAACGGTACGCGTCAGGGTTGCCCCCTTTCTCCACTCTTGTTCGTCCTTTCCTTGGAGCCCCTTCTACGGAAGTTGCGCTCTAACCCCGACATCAAAGGAATTGCAGTCTCGGATAAGGAATATAAGCTTGCGGCTTACGCGGACGATATTCTTCTTTTCCTTGCCGAACCGCATATTACTCTGCCAAATTTACTAAAGGACTTTGCATTTTTTCGTTATTTGTCGAACTTTAAGATTAACTTTCCAAGTCTTTCGCTCTCAACATCACCTTGCCATCGGAAGTAGTTTCTGATTGTGAGTCGCGTTTCCCGTTTCATTGGGAAAGGGACTCACTTTCTTATTTAGGTGTGCAGCTTACCCGCAACCCTGATGATTTATATGCTAAGAACTTTTTACCCACTCTTCGTTCTCTCCAAGGGGATCTGAACAAATGGCACCGTCCTTGCTTTTCGTGGTTCGGAAGAGCTGCGATAATTAAAATGAACATCCTTCCTCGCCTTCTCTACCTCTTTCAAACTCTGCCCATCCACATACCGCTTGCCTTCTTCACATCCTGTAGGAGGCTCTGTTCTCTATTCCTATGGAACCATAAACGCCCGCGCATTGCTTATTCCCAGCTGATTCTCCCTAAACTTAGTGGTGGTATTAGCCTTCCTGACCTTCACCATTACTATTTGGCGTGCCAGCTCTGCCGTGTAGTGGATTGGCATGTCCACTCTGCTTCTAAAGACTGGGTGCAACTAGAACACGCCTTCTCGTCCGCACCCCTGATTTCGATCCCTTGGTTGCCGCTGAAGCATACGCCTCAGGTCCTTCTTAGTCACCCTTTGGTAGGCCCTACCCTGAAAGCCTTCCGCTATACCTGCAAATCAGCATCTATTTCTGCGTCTCCGAATTGTCTCACTTCCATCCGACTCAACCCTGACTTCCCCCCTGGAATGCACAAGAACTTTCTATCTGAACATTGGCCGCATGATCAAATTTCGGCCAAACACTTTCTCCACGAAGGCAAGATGAAATCACTCCACGAACTGCGTGACAGCTTGGGTACCCGCGATTTTCCTCTCTGGGTTTATTTGCAAATACGGCATTATCTGCTCTCGCATAAACCTTTCCGTGATTGGACCCGCCCTCTTACCCCTTTTGAGGATATTTGCTCGAAAGGAGAACCGCGTAAGCATTTGATTTCAGAAATTTACCCTCTCTTAATTGAGAATAGGGCCTATAACTCCCTGCCCTCCTGTCAGGCCTGGAATAGAGATTTGGATGATAATTTGGCGGATTCCGACTGGGCACGTGTTTTCAAATATTCTCATAAATGCTCCCTTAATGTCTCGACGCAGGAAAACGGTTACAAATTGGTATCGAGGTGGTATCGCACCCCTTCACGAATTTCTCATTTCAATCCTTCTTATCCCAATACCTGTTGGAGGTGTGGGGCTGCGGACGGATCATTTTTACACATCTGGTGGTCCTGTTCGAGCATTCAACCGTTTTGGAAAGAGGTCCATAGGATTGTAGTATCGGTGACGACCGTGCCTCTGGATCTGTCTCCGGCCCAGTTTCTCCTCCATCATTCCTCCCTTCCGGAGAGACAATATCATAGATCTTTGGCCATGCACATGGTCAATGCGGCCAGACTCTGCCTTCCCGTCCTTTGGGGCTCTACTCGCCCTCCCTCTGTTCGTGATTGGCTTGTCCGTGTGGGTAAAATGGCAGACATGGAGGAACTAATTGCGTCGGCCCTTGACACTCCCACTAAATTTTCCCACATTTGGGCCTGCTGGATCTACTTCACAACTACTCCTACGTACAGGTCTCTTATGGACCATCAGGTCTGACTTGGTCCGGCTTTCCTGCTGATGTTACTTCTTTACAGTAGTTTTTGTGATAGGCACTGAGACTCTTTTCGACAATGTATCCCTTCCCACGCGACTCTGGCGTTAGCTTAACTCCTATCCCCATGCATGAGTAACCCCAGATATTGCTGTCATTACTCACCCCATATGTTTCCCCCCCCCCCCCCACTATTAATCTATTTTGCAAATTTTTTTTTTTTTTTTTTTTTCTTCCCCTTCCACCCCCATCCCCCTCTTTCTGTTTCTATCACTTTTCTCTCTATTTTCCTTTCTCTCTTTTCTCCTTTCTCTTTTCTTCTCGCCTCTCGCTTTGCTATGCTACATGGAACACTAGACATGCCATCCTATCACTCTTCCCACTTCCATCAACGGCTCCTACCGCAATATATGCCGATTTTGTAACTCTCCACCTTGCCATAAGTTTTTTGTCCAATTCCTACGTTCAGATGCCATGACCACTCTTCCTATCGCTACAGCCCTGCTTGGCGAAGCACGGCGCAGGGGATATTATAAGATGCAATTACACCCCATACTATACTATATTGGCTCCGGTTTGTTGCAAGCATAACCTTATTGTAGTCGGGTTTTGTATTATTGCATTATCATTATCTGTATTCTCTTGTTTGAGTTACTGCTGTATCGCTGTAGGTTGTGCCTGCTGTTTCGCTTAGGCACCCTGTACATGTCTTTTGTACCATTATGTTCTTTCTTAATAAAGGCTTTCTTTTTGGAAAAAAAAAGACCAACCATGCTGCTCTCTCTCCATGTGCAGGGTGACTGCTCTTGTATCCACCCCTTTCTGTAGTTTTCTACAGGCAGCCTGTAGTGGGTGGACCTGCTGGGTTCCTCCTTAGGAATAAACAAAGGAAATGGGCGCAACCTGGTCTCAATCTATAAAGCAGCACTAGACTGATGGAGGGCTATTGAATTCATAAATTACAGTGTATACAATGAAATAAATGAGGCAATAATAATAACCATAGAGACCAAGTGGAACTGTGATCAGGCGATGTCCATATGAATGCGGCTAATAAGCACAAACCAATAAGTATAAAAGGAAACACTGCTGAGTCCTCATGCACACGGGACGTTTTTACAGCGGCTGTTTTTGGCTTTTGGCGTGTTTTTCTACAGCCAGTAAACCCCCCAGCATATTATCCTATGTATTCATGCACACATAGACTGTAATCAACGCTTTTTGGCAGGGACGTTTTTTGGCTGGAAAAAAAACCCAGGACTAGTGGGCTTCTAGATGAGTTTTTTAGCTGTAAAAGCGCTCTAACGCTGAAAAACGCAGAAAAACATGGTACAACATGGTAAAACACAGCAAACCGGCATTTTTGGACTTTCTTTACCAAAAAAATGCTACAAAACACAGAAAACACTGCTAAACGCTGCAAAACGCTGCTAAACGCTAATGCGCAAATGTTAAAAAAACTCACATTTTTAATGTGACTTTACACAGCTAAATTTACCAGCGTTATCAAAACACCCAGTGCGCATGGAGCCTAATAAAGTCTCTTTATGAAGCAGGATAAAAAGTCCATCCACTTGTGGCTGCCTCTCACTGGATATGAAGCTTGTTTTTTGTTTTTGTGGCATGATTCTATGCAACATATTACCAGTTGTTATATTTCTATGTATTTTGGGTTTTATTCGGGCCTCGGGCTCTTTAAGAACCGTGGCAATTATTATTGTATATCACATATAAGATATAACCTCTCCTATTCCACCAGCTTGACAAAGGAGTGCACCTGTAATCAGGGGTGGACTGACAACTCATGGGGCCCCCGGGCAATAGGGGATCATGGGGCCCCTGTGTCCTTGCCCAAACTCAAAAAATCCTATGAAAAAGGTACAAAGGGCATCTCATGGGGCCCCCTACTGACCCCGGGCCCTCGGGCAGTGCCCGAGTTTCCAAATGGTCAGTCCGCCCCTGCCTGTAATAACAACTTCAGAGCGCATGCTCAGGAAACACGTCACTACGACGCCTGGAGACGTCATCGTGCACATGTTGCACTCCAGTTGCAGACCTCAGTACCAGGCCCCTTCCATCTTGCCGGCTTTCCTGGAATGCAGAGAGAGGGTCTGTCACCACCAGCAGCTGCATAGCTGCCTCAAAATCTGGGATACTCTAATATGCACATTTTAGTAACTGTATGCTAAATACTGACACCCCCCCTTCCTTCCTGTCTTTCTTCTGTATAGGACATCATAGCCTTAGTCAAGAATCCTTCTAAAGCCTAGTTAACACAGCCATACTTAAGTGTACAGGCTGTGTTTGCCTGCATGACGCACATGGAAGAAAAATTTATTTGAAATATATATTAAAAATATTCTTCCCAAATATATTGACATATATTTGAAATGCTACAATTTTGGCCATATTCAATATATTTAAAAATTTATTTCAATATATATATATATATATATATATATATATATATATATATATACTGTATGTTGAAATGCATTTTTATAACAAAATATATGAAAAATATTTTTTAAATTTATTTCAAATATACTGTATGTCTTTAAAAATATAATTCTACATTTTTGAAATGCATTTACAAATATATGTAAAAATATATGTTAAAATGACTTTTATTATATGTTTTAAAAAATGCACACTTAACACAGGGACTGTAGTGTAAATGAGTTCTAAATTGTATTACTTCACCTCTTGCCATCAACGGAATGCATATGTGCAGCAGCAAAAAGGGTGGACTTCACGCCCACACACTGCACATATGCATCCATGGGTGACAGAGTTGTCTGTGCTGGGAGTGCGCAGACAGCTCTCAGTCCATACTAATGATCAGGAGCTGGTCCTGCTAACTTTTTAAAAATATGTTTTTTTAAATATATTGTTCAAATAATTTTTAACATATAAAAACGTAATTTTAACATATAATTTTACATATATTTGTAAATGCATTTCAAAAATGTAGATTTGTATTTTTAAAGACATACAGTATATTTGAAATGTGTTTTCAAAAATATGTTTTATATATTTTGGAATAAAAACACTTTTCAACATACAGTATATATATATATATTTATTGCAATATATTTTGAAATATATTGAATATGGCCAAAATTGTAGCATTTCAAATATATGTCAATATATTTGAGAAGAATATTTTTAAAATATATTTCAAATATATTTTTCTTCCATATGTGGGGGGGGGTGCACAGGTTTTCCATGTATCCAAATGTAGGCAGTTCCATTCATGTCAATTAAGATGCAGTGGCTGCATGGACATTACTGGTACTCCCAGTTTGACATCTTTGTGGGTGCAGGTTCATGTGAGTGTGTATCCTCGAATGCAAACAGTGTGAGTTTGGGGACATACGCCCACACAGAAATCAAATTAGAAGCAGTGGCTGTGTCCGTGCAGCCACTGTGTCTCAATTCAATTGACATGAATGGGACTGCCTGCACAGGGATGCACGGAATGACTGCATCCCATCTGGACAAACACGGCCCTTCTCATGGGTGTATGCTTTAGTACATCCATGTAGAAAAGGCTTAAAATGTAAAAAGAAAATTCAGAAAAATCTGATTATCTTTAATTCATTTATATAAGCAGCTTTACAGCTTTTACAAACTGTTAGGTTGACTTTAAGCAGCTGCCAACACTTTTGAAATTCCTGTAAGTCAACAAATATTTTTCAATTGCAATTGACAAATTTTCTCTGTTTGTTAGCAACTCTTACAAGTCACAAGTGTTTTATATAACTATCACCTATGTCTGTTTTTGCCAATGACAACTTAAATTTGCACATACTTTTTTTTTATTTTTCAAAGAAATCAAGTAGTATTCAGAAAAAAAAAAAAAAAAAAGTTAATAAAATAAAACTGCATATGTGCACCCTACAGTGTAGATAGCAAATTCTGACATCTTTGCTTAACTTTCCTTCTGTCCACTACCCCAATCCACACTTATATCGAGATACCTATCATACACCATAGTTGGTTCTTGCTCTGTGCCACAACCTGGTGATTGGCTGCTCAGACACCAAGTGCTGTATTGTGGGAAGCCAAGGAGAGCATGCATGCGTTCACTATATTCTAAACTATCAGAATTTTCAATAGATTTGTAGAAAGGTGAACATGTTTCCAATTTGAGGAGGAGACACAATATCTTGTCATATAAGGGTGGAGCTGCACAAGAATCACTATTGTAGTGCTACCCTCTTGATGGTCACTGCTTTTTTGGGTCCCCTTAAGCTCTGCACAGCCAGGCAACAGACATTTTCCACTTTTGCATCCAAAGTCAGTACACAGTTCATGAGCTTTGTTTTTCTTTTTTTATTAGGGGTTAATAACTTGGATGGGGTCTAGGGAGATATGGGATGCCCAATATAACTGAAACAACTTGGATGACAACTTCTTAGGTACAAAAAGGCAGAAATTCAGCAAAAAGCACAAAGAATAGATTTTGGACTCTCTACTCCAGGAGGAGCAGCTCTTGCCTTTTGAATAAATCTACACGCAGCCTTTACTAGGAGCACTTAGTCTTCCTCAGACCACAAATAAAAATATTCTCAATCACCTGGCTGTCATGAGAGTATCCCAGGGCAAGGAATTCTGAGACACACCAAGAATGCAGTCCCAGAGAGAACTAGTTGGGTATTACACCCAGTGGTGTATTTTGGTTTTGTGCTGCCCTAGGCAAGACTAAAATCGGGCACCCCGACATCTAAATTTGCCCCACCCCTTCTGTTTAAGATCCACCCCTTCCTCTTTAAGCTCCACCTCTTCCTATTAGAGCTCTACCTCTTATTTTATTCCATTATTGGTGTCATTTGTAGGAATAGTGCTCCATCATTGGTGTCAGTGGAAGAATAGTGCCCCATCACTGGTGTCAGTGGGAGGAATAGTGCCCCATCACTGGGGTCAGTGGGAGGAATAGTGCTTCATCATTGGTATCAGTTGGAGGAATAGTGCCACAGCATTGGAGTCAGTGGGAGGAATAGTGCCCTATCACTGGTGTCAGTGGGAGGAATAGTGCCCCATCACTGGTGTCAGTGGGAGGAATAGTGCCCCATTATTAGTGTCAGTGTGGGAGGAATAGTGCCCCATCATTAGTGTCAGTGTGGGAGGAATAGTGCTCCATCATTGGTGTCAGTGGGAGGAATAGTGCTCCATCATTGGTGTCAGTGAGAGGAATAGTGCTCCATCATTGGTGTCAGTGGGAGGAATAGTGTCCCATCATTGGTGTCAGTGGGAGGAATAATGCCCTATCGTTGGTGTCAGTGGGAGGAATAGTGCCCCATCATTGGTGTCAGTGATAACTGTTCACAGTGATTTAGTATTTACTTTATACTGTATGTACTGCATGTACTGTATATAATATATACACTGATCAGCCATAACTTTATGAGCATTGACAGATTAAGTGAATAACATTAATCATCTCATTACAATGGCATCTGAAAGTTGATGGGATATATTAGGGCGCAAGTACACGTTGTCCCTGAAGTTGATGTGTTTTAAGCAGAAAAAATGGATATTGCAGTTTGTTATGTATGGCCTGCATAGCTGCAGACCGGTCTAGGTGCACATGTTGATCCGTGTCCACAGGCAAAAGTACCTACAATGGGCATGTGAGCATCAGAACAGGACCAGAGAGTAATGGAAGAAGGTGGCCTTGTCTGATTAATCAAATGTTCTTTTACATCATATGGCTGTCTGGGTGCTTGTGTGTCACTTAACTGGGGAAGTGATGGCACCAGTATGCAGTATGGAAAAAGGAAAGGCAGTGGAGACAGTAGAGCAGATTTGCAAAACGTTTTGCTCTTAGAATCTGGTGCAGTTGTGCATGGTAGCCAATCAGTTTCTAACTTCAGCTTCTTCAATTAAGCTTTGGCAATAAAACATGGAAGCTGATTGGTTGCTATGCAGATTTGCACCAGATTTTGCACCATGCAGTTTTAGTACACCAAGTACACCCCTTCATGGTATTACCTAATAGCAGTAGCTTCTTTCAACAGGACAATGCACCATACCACACTGCAAAAATGGTTCAAAAATGGTTTGAGGAACACAATGAGGTTGAGGTATTGACGGGGCCTCCAAATTGTCCAGATCTCAATCCTATGAGCAACTGTGGGAGGTGCTGGAAAAATAATTTCAATTCTCCGAGGCCCCACCTCAAACTTACAGGGCTTAAAGGATCTTATACTGATGTCTCAATGCCAGATACCACATCATATCTCAGGATACCTTCAGAGGTCTAGTGCTGTTTTGGTGGCAGAAGGGGTACCTACTCATTATTAGGTGGGTGGTCATAAAGTTATGGCTAAATGGCTGACTGGAATATATATATATATACTGTATGTGCTTTTCTATGGAAAAACCTCTTCTACAGGGATTTCCCCTCACCCGAAATGTAAAAAATGTACAGTAAATCTAACAATAACAAATGTGGCTTTACAAATGCAATGAAAACATAAGTGGTGTTTGCAGGAAACAGCATATTGCCATATATAATTACCTGATTAAATATTAATTTAAAGTATGTATGCATGTGTATATATACAGTATATATTATATATATATATATATATATACATATATACATATATATATACATACATACACACCCTTGCTTATTTTGCTAGCCTTACTCTCACAAAAAATATAGCTATTCGTATCACCCAAGCAGAGAGCTCATAAAATTGAAATCATCAAACTAAGCACTGAGAACAAACACACTACACAGAAGCTAATGCCATATGATACCCAGTTTGCAAATGTTAAAAGTTGAGCACTACTCACTATAATTTATATTACATTAATGTCTTACAGTCCTGTTCTGCAAAATAAATAGCAGCACATTGCAGGGAAATGTGATCTGCATATTCAGCCATATTTATGAATTTGTTTGAGCCAAGCAAACAGCAAGGCTTTATCTTTGAAGTACCATATCCACAATGAATGTATCGGCACAACAAGAAATGATTCCCTTGACTTTTTAAGAACACGATATTTAAGTTTTGAAGACTCCAGTTACCATACAGTTTCAACATTCTTCTAATGCAGTTTTCATGTCATTAATAGAGAACATTATACAGTTGTCTCTATAGCAGAAAGACATTCCAAAAACTGTAGCATTCCATTATATCTTCAGAACACAACACTAGGTTTGGGCTAGATGTTCGAGTCGAACATAAGTTCGACTTGAACATCGGCCGCTCGTGTGTTCGGTGAACACATGAACGGTAAGGGCATTCGGCAGCCTGTTCGCCCGCTGTGCCCAACAATGCACTGCGCCCTGACAGTGCATTGTGATTGGCTAAAGCAATGCACCCTAGCCCCCTTGTGAAGTCATCACAATATTTGAGAACTGTCAGACCGGCGCAGCTGTCAGACGGTGGGAGCCAGCGTCAAGAGTGGAGTGTTTTTTTTTCCTTTTTTCGGCTTGGAGGTGGCGGCAGGCATCTTGATTGATGTTGGATCTACTTCAGGGGACTTTTTTTTATTCTTGTTATTTAACAAAGGACTTGTCAAAGACTGCCTAATGTAATTTTTTACACTACACTTTTCTTTTGTGAATGAGAAGCGGTGCCATGTACCCCTTGCTCATTCACATGGGGGGGAAGGATCTGGGGGCCCCATTGTTAAAGAGGGCTTTTGGATTCCAATAAGCCCCCCGCCTGTAGACCCCCCACAACCACCGGCCACGATCGATTATGGGGACGAGGTCATTGTCCTTGGGGACAAGGTGCTTTGAGGGGGAGCCCCCCTGCCCCAAAGTACCCCCCCATTTTGAGCGTATGTGGCCAGGAATGGTTCAGGAAGGGGGCACTCGCTCTCCCCCCCCTTTCCTGATCTGTTGGACTAAGGGTTTGGAAGGGGTTGTGTGGGGGGGGAGCCCATGTCATTAAAAAAAAAAATTGGTGTGGGGGTCCCCTTCAAACCCATACCAGACCCGAAGGGCTTGTTATGAATGGATGGGGACCCCACAACATTTTTATTACCATTTTTTAATTGCCGAGTAATGCCGGTAATTATTTTTCATTCAGCTGTCAGCAGGGAACCCCGCTGACAGCTGAAACAGTAAGGAATGTTTTCACTACTAAAATACTGCATGACTTAATAATATAACTAATGAGGTATTTTAGTAGCTGTGTTGTATCTTACTGCATGCTCAGATGCGGTAAGATACAGCTTAGGGAATTTTGTTTGAAGTTCACGGTCAAACTTTCATTAGGTTCGAATATTCGACTGCAAACCAGACAGGGAGGTGTTCGGCCCATCACTACACAACACCAATTTAGTAGTAGGACTGATACTAGTAGGGTCAGATTTGCCATCAAGCACACTGCCAATAAAATAATTATGATTCCACTCATTTTTTTTATATGCAAATAAAAAATACTAGAATCTCATAAAAGGTTATTTACAGTTTATAAACTATCATAATATTATAATATCCAGGTGCACATGTTGATCCGTGTCCACAGGCAAAAGTACCTACTATGGGCATGTGAGCATCAGAACAGGACCAGAGAGTAATGGAAGAAGGTGGCCTTGTCTGAATAATCAAATGTTCTTTTACATCATATGGCTGTCTGGGTGCTTGTGTGTCACTTAACTGGGGAAGTGATGGCACCAGTATGCAGTATGGAAAAAGGGAAGGCAGTGGAGACAGTAGAGCAGATTTGCTAAAATGTTTGCTCTTAGAATCTGGTGCAGATGTGCATGGTAGCCAATCAGTTTCTAACTTCAGCTTCTTCAATTAAGCTTTGGCAATAAAACATGGAAGCTGATTGGTTGCTATCCAGATTTGCACCAGATTTTGCACGATGCAGTTTTAGTACACCAAGTACACCCCTTCATGGTATTACCTAATAGCAGTAGCTTCTTTCAACAGGACAATGCACCCTACCGCACTGCAAAAATGGTTCAAAAATGGTTTGAGGAACACAATGAGTTTGAGGTATTGACGGGGCCTCCAAATTGTCCAGATCTCAATTCTATGAGCAACTGTGGGCGCTGGAAAAATAATTTCAATTCTCCGAGGCCCCACCTCAAACTTACAGGGCTTAAAGGATCTGCTACTGATGTATCAATGCCAGATACCACATCATATCTCATCATACCTTCAGAGGTCTAGTGCTGTTATGGTGTCCAGGTCTGGTCCAACAAAAAAAAAAGAGTTTGTGTAAAGAGGTGACCCTAGAAGAGAGGTGTTGCTTAGGGCAGCTAGAACCAAACTGCTAGTAAACTAGGAAGACAGTTTGCTCTGCTAACTTCATTTTTATTTCTAGCACTACTAACAGAAGTGGGAAAAATACAATATATTATGATACACTATGATCATACAGCCAATCACTTGAATGGGGTAAAAGAAAAGAGCTCAGGATGGCTTAGCCGGCCTAACGGAGGGGTCAGAAAGTATAAATTTGTTCTTGGTTGCAGCGTAGGCGAAGAATATAGCTATGCTGTTCAAATTCTAATTTATTGCAACTGTGTATTCAACTGCTTGTCTGGAGTTCAGCTAAAAAAAAAAAAGTCACTAGGTGATCTGTAGAAAAATGGTAAAGTTTAGTGTGATTATCTTACCTTGCCATTATGAGGTTAACAATGCAAAGAAATGTGTCTGTGTCTTGATGCAGACAGTGTACAAATGTAAAGTACAAGGCTGAGCACATTCTAAATCATTACAGAGGAGGATTTTTAAATTGTTATGATTATTGAGAAATTTCAGTCTAGATGTTTACTAAGTTCACATAGTTAGCCTTTCATACTGTGATAATAAAAAATAAATAATTCAGTAAATAGAAAGCATAACCCATCTCTAACTGGCATTCTAAACATGATCTGCTTATCTGATTATTGTATGGAACAAATAACTCAAGAAAGCTATGGTACCTATTACATATTCAGCCCATAATAAATTAAAACAAATCAGGCTCCACTGAAGCTTGAGAAAATATGTCCCACTGTCCAGGATCTATGCCTGAAGAATTATTAATACATACACTGTGAATTAATAAAGACATCTTGGCAAAATAGAAAGAAATATATAGCTTCTGTATAAAACCAAACTACAAATTCTCACTGCTCTGACGTTATCTCACCCCAAAAATTGAAATACCTTTAAATATGCTGATATGGGTGTTTTATGTATGCAGCAACACAAATGCTTGTGCTTTAGGATTTTTTATGATAACTAAGTCTTTGGTATTTGGTTCTTATCTAACATATATTAAAGAGAAATATAAAAAATACCATCCAACTGTAAAAGCTTACCAATGAGAACAGCAGAGCTACAGTCATCATTAATGCATGGCTAGTATCACCTAATGCAGTATAATTATTGACTCTCTCTATCTGTTGATTTTAATGAGGGATTTTAGCTTTAAACACTCTGCTTTCAGTTACACATACAGTATTTCAGATGCGTTGTAGATTTATAACATGCATGAATCCGCTCTTAGAGTGTGGTAGAAGAATAACGAGCTAGACCAGTAAAGGGATCTTGGTACATTATTAACACCATAGCACAGTTGCTAAGTGGTTAGCACTTCTGCCTGGCAGCACTCGGATTATAGGTTTGAATCCCATCCATGGCAATACCTGCCTGGTGTTTGTATATTTTCCCTGTGCTTTTGTGGGTTTCCTTCCATGCCAGTAGCTTAATTGGCCCTAGTAAATGAATGTGGTCAGGGACCTTAGATTGTAAGCCCCTTGAAGGTGGTGACTGATGTGAATGTGCAATACATACTTAAAGTGCTGTGTGAATTGTTGGCTCTATATAAGTACCTGAAATAAATAATTTGGGAAATCTTTCCATTGTAAATACATAGGCGTACCCCTGAGGACATACATGTGCACGAAACGCGTTGGGTGGAGCCGCCATTAGCTGACATGACGCTGCCGCTGCCGATGGTCGGAGCGATGTCCATCTTGGTAAACTTTTTATGCTTTTTGATTTCTGTTTCCACGTGGATACTTTTTAATGTTCTAATAAATACTACACTATATGCATCTTTATTGGCTCCTGTGGTGAGCTATTCCCTCTAGGACAAGGGCTGACTTCCCCTCCAAGTGCCGAGAACAAATTTGGTCCAGTTTAACCCTTTGGCTGCCTTCCATTCTCAGATGTTTAATGCTTGATTGCCTGTTATCAGTTTTCATCTGGTGAGTGTACATTCTTTTAATATGATCCTCAGCACATTTGCATGCTGCACCTTAATTATACTGTGCCTTATGGTTTCACGGACAATTATTTATTTATTTCAGGTACTTATATAGTGCTGTCCATTTATGCAGCACTTTACATATATATATATATATTGTACATTCACATCAGTCCCTACCCTCAAGGGGTGTACAATCTAAGGTCCCTAACTCACATTCATACATACACATACTAGGGCCAATTTAGACAAGAGCCAATTAACCTACCAGCATGTCTTTGGAGTGTGGGAGGAAACCGGAGTGCCCGGAGGAAACCCACGCAGGCAGAACATGCTAACTCCTGGCAGGTGATGCCGTGGCTGGGATTTGAACCAACGACCCTAGTACTGCCAGGCGGAAGTGCTAACCATTTAGCCACTGTGCTGCCCGCATTTGCTTCCATTTATGGATATTTGACTATATAAATAGTATCTTTAAACATGGACATTCATGTAATGTTTTATACTATTTATATATCTCAGATTTTATATGTTTATTATAAAATCATTTACTGCTGCACTTTACTTCACGGATCACCACGGACATTATTGTATTTAGAGTCTACCCATGATACACTTTAATGTTTGGCATTTGCTTTTTGAGCTGTTTAGCTGATATTTTCATGCTTTTACTTGATGCACTTTACTGTTTCACTCCTCTCATTACATTTATGATGCACTTTACCATATTGTTTGATTTTTAGATTTCGCATTTACTAATTTTCTTTGCACTTTTATGTGTTGCACTTTACCATTCCGCAATATATATATATATATATATATATATATAATTTTTAAAAAATGTTTTTACATTTTTATTTTATTTTTTTATGTTATTATTTATGTTTTTTTTTCTACTTACTGTCACCCTAGCAGTACAGTGTTACCATGGTGACACTGTACTACTTGTTGGGGGGGTGATGAAGATTTTTTTTTTACACTGATTGCTTTTACACCCATAAAGGCTGTAAAAGCAATCATTTCTCCTTCTCTCTGGCTGCATTGTTGCAGCCATTTTGAACTACTGTGTGAGCTGTGATTGGTCACAGCTTATCACATGGTACAAGGCTGTTGTGAATAGCCTTGTACCATGTGACCTCTGTGAACATCCACAGATTTCACACACAGTAAGCAATGATGTCAGAAGTGACATCTTGCTTACTACTCTGCATGTAATCACTGATTGGCCAATCAGTGATCACATGATCGGGACCTCGCACAGAGGTCCCGTACGACGATCGGTGTTCCACTGTGTCCGGAGGACACAGTGGGCACCTGATCGCGGTGCTGCGTGCTCCCGGGGAGCATGCACAGTCCAAAATGGAGGGCACCGTTTATGAACAGCAACCCACCCCTGGACTGCCACCGTCCATCCGTTTATATACAGCGGCCGGACGACAAGTGGTTAAATACAGATTTATCAGCATTACAATGCAAGAGACTATGCTGTCTATAAACAAAGGCAGATGTGAAGAGGAGCTAATGTCACTGAAGGGTTTACCACCTGAGCTATTGTGGCACCAGAAATAGTCGAATAACTACCAATTAAAGTGTTATTAAACCCACAACAGTAAAATCAGTCTGTATATGCAGTAAAGCATGCTTGTTATGCTCACTGTGGAACCTAATGGGTTAATCCTTTGCATTGTGTGAAAAAGGCTGTTTGATCCTGTCTTCTCTGATCATCCCCTTCTTCCACAGTCCCCAATCCATCTGTTGATAGTACAGAGCCCTAGGAGGTTCACAAGGTTCATAAGTTCAGTTTGGTGTGTTTTTCTAGAGAGGTTTTTTTGGGGGGAAGGTACATGTGATCCGCACAGGGCCAATTAGCACGGTCCAGACAGAGGGTCAAGGCCATGCAGCCTCATAGTACAGTCAGAGGAGAATGAAAACTCTTCCTACAAGCTTTAACCAGTGCTCACCTAGACACTGATAGAGGTCACAAGAGTACTATATACAGCAGATAAGTAAATGTGTTTACAGTAGCAGTTTATATTTCCCAACAAGAATTCATTTCCATGTTCTGTGTGCTGTGGGAAACCAGATATAGTGAATGCAGCATCCTGGGTTTAGTAACACTTTAACTGCAATGCCATGCTAGAGCTCATAATAACGGTTACTTATCAGGACAGGTACTTAGTGCCTGATACTGTATATCAAGAATGCTGGCTGCTAAGCAATATTGTAAACAGTAAGATACATTGATTAAGGGTAAGGAGTGCTGAAGATGAAAATATGACATTCATTTGAAGTCTTGAAGTAATATGACTGGATATTTCCAGACTTAATGGCAGTGGCAGTCTAGGCTTTTAAATATACAAATAAATAGGAGTACAATCAACCAGTATAAGTAGGTAACATGAAAATTCACAAGACAGACAGCATCAATAACAAGACATCTGCAATGATTCTAATCACCTTTAAGAAATGTAATTATGAGCATCAGATGCTGACTAAAGGGATCCTCATTTTTAGCCTTGCAGACTCCAAGGCTGTCGTCTGTATTTTTTAACATGTAAAGTTACTGACCTAAAAAAGAATGCAGTTAGTAAACTCTGAATTCCCATTCTTCCAGGTCCGTGTCCTATTAAAGCGATACTAAAGCCTCTGTGACCAAGCCCCTATGGGAGGGGTGAAACACTTCAGAGGGCATGGCCGGAGCGACAGCTAAGGCCATCTATCATACACAAATTGTTTTCTGACTCCTGGGGATCGGTTTGACCACCATATACTACAAATATCTGGAGTAACTTGGGACGCTGTTCCCTCTTTCTTTCTCTGCCAACAGGGTGATTGTCATTTGCATGCAGCCTTGAGCGGCGCCACAAGCTCTTCAGTGGTTCTCAAATGAATACTAAAGGTTCTTTTTTTTTTGTTGTAAAATAACAAACATATATATTCTTACCTGCAGTGTGCAGTGGTTTTGCACAGAGTGGCCTGGATCCTCTTCTTCTCTGGTCCTCCACAGACTTTCCCGGCTCCTCCTTTCTGTTGGATGCTCCCATAGCAAGCAGCTTGTTATGGGGGCATCCACTGCTCCGTGTGTCCATTCACACACCAATCTGCTGTTTGGCCCCGCCCCTTCTCTGTCCTCATTGGCTGAGTGGCTGTGATTGACATCAGCAGGAGCCAATGGCTCTCATATGTCTCAGCCAATGAGGAGGCGGAGACCCGGGATAGCCAAGGCTGTTGTGCACATCGCTGGATCGCGATGGGGCTCAGGTAATTATTGAGGGGGCTTGGGGCATTGCTGCACACAGAAAGTTTTTTTTTTTTTTTTACCTCTATGCATAGAATGCATGGAGGAAAAAAACCTTCAACCTTTACAAGCACTTTAAGTATTGAAGCATAAATGAGGGTGACAGCCTTGAAAACTAGTTCGCAATTGCTATTTCTATATAGTTAATATATTGACAGGTTCTCTTTAAGCATCCTTTCTTGTGCCAGTATTCCCTGTGAATAGCAATGGGAGTTAGATGCTAGATCACATGGGAAAGTCGTTTAAATCGGTGGGGTCATTAGGTTTAACCTTTGGTATTGTTGGCAGCTTCACTTAGAAATTCATGCCTGAAAATTGGAACAAAAAAACAAAGAGTAAGGATGAGGCAGTAGCCCAGAGGAGGAACCTCATTACTTCAAAGCTTTCAATCCAGTTGTAGTACATTAATGACTATTGATTATATGGACAAGTACATTGGATAATGTATTGGGCAAATCAGGTGATAACAGGGCTTACTCGTTAAATCCCATGACATTATTAAGCAAAGAAAAAGGGTTGGTTTTTTTATCCTGCACAATAAGACCTCATACACTCTGGACATTTCTAATGCTGCTGTTAGGGGCGTATGGCGTTTTTCTTTCCGCCTCTAAACACCCCTGCATATTAGCTTATGTGTCCATACACACATTTATTATTTATTTATTTATTACAGGTACTTATATAGCGCCGCCAATTTACGCAGTGCTTTACATATATATTGTACATTCACATCAGTCCCTAACCCTCAAGGGGCGTACAATCTAAGGTCCCTAACTCACATTCATACATACACATACTAGGGACAATTTAGACCAGAACAGGGGCGGACTGACCATTTGGAAACTCGGGCACTGCCCGAGGGCCCAGGGTCAGTAGGGGGCCCCATGAGATGCCCCTGGTAACTTTTTCATAGGCTTTTTTGAGTTTGGGCAAGGACACAGGGGCCCCATGATCCCCTATTGCCCGGGGGCCCCATGAGTTGTCAGTCCGCCCTTGGACAGGAACCAATTCACCTATCAGCATTTCTTTGGAGTGTGGGAGGAAACCAGAGTACCCGGAGGAAACCCACGCAGGCACACATAGGCATTTAGAGGATTTTAGATGCAGGAGAGTTTAGAGGCAGAAAAAAAACACTGCCAGTGCATCCAGGAGCAGCTGTGTTTTGGCATAAAAAAGCGCTTGACACTTGTAAATGCATGTAAACACGTCTAAACGCAAGTTAACCGCTAACCTTTAGCAGATATACTGCTACAGGGTGGCAGGGGTGCACAAAATCATGTGTATATATATACACGTGATTTTGCATTTCTGGGTAAGGGGCGCACATGAGGCAGTGATTTCTCGCCGGCGCCCGCTGATTGGCAAACATCTCCGATGGAGAGGAGAACTGTTTGTAAACAAAACGGTTCTCCTCCCTGTCAGCTCGTGCACACTGGAACTCGCAATCGTACTGGGAACCTCAGCTACAATTTCCCAAGTAGTGCAGGAACTTCTTCCCTGCATGTCCCGGGGCACGGGAGTCCATTCAAATGAATAGGTTCTTGTGCCCGCGCAAGTCGTGGGTCGCACATATGTGAAAGCAAACAGCCTATTTGCCTTTAGTAAATCCTCTCCACTGTCTCCAAGTTCTCCTGCTGCCTGATACACTGGTACAACCCAAAACTCATCTGGGTCTGGGTAAACCATGCCTCACACATAAGCTGCCAGGCATCATCGAAAAAGTTTCAGCTTTCTAAGAAGGATAAAACCTACACAGCAGTTTCTGGGTGCTCTAGCAGCAGATTGGGGAAGGTAACTGTGCTTGCCATAAAGCATACTAGTTATTTTCCCTTCTTTGGGTAAAGTACATTTTAAACTTGTGTTGTCACTGTGTTCAACTTTAAAAAAATTTTTTTTTTGCCTAAGTTTGCAGGCTTAAAAGCTCACGTATCTGTAATTAAATTTATTTATTCTGTCAATTGGTACATAACATGCCATTCCAATTTAAATTGGAAATATAAATAGTTAAGAAACTCCTACATCCCGTCCTAGCCTTCTAGTTGTTTGCCAAACACCCAAATTTAAGAGTGCAGTGGGCCAGCTAGTCATCAATAAAATATATGATAGTTGTAGAAGCTGTAGTGAATGTTTAGTTAACTAGCCTTCAAGTATCTCTCTATAAAGTATTTCCAGTTGTGCAGACAGCCAGCTACATTTGTATAATTCATTTTCAGGTAGCAGTCTTTTATGCTTCAAAAGTGTTTCTCAACTAATAAACAAGACTTGTATATGAGGACATAAATCATTAAGCTATTGCAGTCAACAGGATTCCAGCTTTCCATCTTAGTGAGAATGATGGCATATCATTTTATTGTACTCAATTATCCTAATGTGAAGATATTTTAATGACTTGCAGACTAACAAGAAGATCTCATCATCAGCGAAACCACATCTGTTCTGTTCCAAATCATGTGGCATGCATGCTTCCTCCTTCAATTACAAACATGATTGACAGAGATATATATGCAGTGTGTGTGCTGTTTTATTATAACTCAGAGAGTTTCTTAAACATTTTTGTGATATGCTGTGTGTAACACGAAATGTGCTAACTCAATCTATCATCATGCTGCTTAAAACTGAAATGCAGGATACATATGAAAAGTTATACGGGAATGTTTTCTGAAAGCAATGGGCCTGTGTGCAAGATCATAGGTTGGGCCCTCCTGCCTGAGAAAAAGAAAGCGCAGCGTGCACAGTATGGCACTGTACAAATTGACTTTTTGTGCAATTTTTATTTAGGACGTATTAGTCCTATTATGTTGAATACATCATTTCTGTTCACTTGTTGATTATTGTGCACGTTGTTTTCATCACAATCCATATTGCACTCAGTTTGGTCTGGTTTCAGGCCTTTACATTTTTATGTATTATTTATGATGTGTTTATAGCTTCATGCATTTATACTTTCATGCACCTTGTATGATTAGTTTTGCACATATTTTTGCCATTTGATTTTGGCACAGTTTTCTTTCCCTGGTGTTTTTTGTGCACTTTTATTTAGGACGTGTTAGTCCTATTATGTTGAATACATTATTTATGTTCACATTGTATTTCATCACCATCTATATTGAACTTAGTTTGGTCTGGGTTCAGGCCTTTACATTTTTATGTATTATTTATGTTCACTTGCTGATTATTACTCACGTTGTCTTTGTCACGGTTCATATTGCACCTAATTAGGTCTGGATTCAGGCCTTTACACCTCTATTACACCTCTATTTTGGGGTTATTTTTCTGTCTCCGCACTCTTCGAATTATTGTGTCCTTAGTACTATTGATATTAGGGCAACATCATTTTATTTGTTTTGTTTCACTGTATCCAGGGGCGGACTGACCATTTGGAAACTCGGGCACTGCCAGAGGGTCCGGGGTTAATAGGGGGCCCCATGAGATGCCTCTGGTACCTTTTTCATAGGCTTTTTTGAGTTTGGGCAAGGGCACAGGGGCCCCATGATCCCCTATTGCCCGGGGGCCCCATGAGTTGTCAGTCCGCCCCTGACTGTACCAATTGGATGTATTCTTCACTGGGCTGAATATTGGGCAAAGCTAAAAGGGACTCAGTGCAGGGAGTGCAGGGGGTTCAGTAGTAAGTGACACAAAGGTTCAGTAATACGTGATGTAGAGTTCAGAAGTAAGTAATGTAGAGTTCAGGGATCAAGAGTAAGTGATGTAGAGTTCAGGGGTCAGGAATAAGTGATGTAGAGTGCAGGAGTAAGGGCTCACGTACACTGCAGCTGATAAACTCACATTTAGGAACTGTTCAGCATTTTTTTCAGCAGCCCCTGAACTCTTCCTATTGTTTTCCTATGTGTCCAGTTGTTTCTTTGAACGCAGAAAACTTGCATTCAGGAGTAGATTTTATCAGCGTTTCCAATGCCAAGCACTTGTAAACGTGTGTAAACGTGGCTACATGTGGCTAACCGTGTTTATAAGCATTTGCATTTGTAATTTTTTTTTAACTCTTCCATTTCCAGATGCTGTCCAGAGCCTTTTTTAATCATGAAAAATTAATGCAAAGCGTTTTCTCGGTACTCAAATGGACCTGGTACAGCATACTTTGAGGTTTTGTATGAAAGAAAATATGTTAGGCAATAATTTCTGCACAGAAATGAGCTGAAACAAATCTAAACACCACGAAAAAAAAGACAGCTAATTTCAACAAATATTGCTCTCTCTGCTTCTGCTCTCTCTCTATTTCTCTCAAAATGTCTGAAATAGTTAATTTTTTTACTGTTTTCAGTGCATTCTGGGCATTTTGGAAGGTCTCCTGAGGTTATCTTTAAAAAAAAGCTTCTAAACGCAAACGCTCATAAACGCGGTATGCAAACGTGGCTAAACAGACATGTTTTAACCTACGTTTTCCAGCAGTCAGTTTCCATCATTCAGAAGGGTCCCATGTACATGGAGCCTAAGTGTTGTAGAATTCAAGGGTCAGGTGTAAGTGATGTAGAGTTCAGGGTCAGGAGTAAGCAATGCAGAGTTCAAGGGTCAATAGTAAGTGATGCAGAGTTCAAGGGTCAATAGTAAGTGATGCAGAGTTCAAGGGTCAATAGTAAGTGATGCAGAGTTCAGGGGTGAGGAGTATGTGACATAAAGTTCAGGGATCAGTAGTGAATGTTGCAGTGTTCCAGGGTAAGGAGTAAGTGATGCAGAGTTTAGTTGGTAGTAATAGGTGGCACAAAGTTCCAAGGTCAGTAGTAAGTGATGCAGAGTTCAGGGGTCAGTAATGATGCAGAGTTCAGGGGTCATGAGTAAATGATGCAGAGTTCAGGGGTCAGGAATAAGTGACACGGAGTTCAGGGGTCAGGAATAAGTGCTGCAGAGTTCATAAGTCAGGAGTAAGTCTCCAATGGTAAAGTAATAACTGACCCAGTGTTCCAGGGTAAGCAGTAAGTGATGCAGAGTTCAGTTGGTAGTAATAGGTGACACAAAGTTCCAAGGTCAGTAGTAGGTGATGCAAAGTTCAGGGGTCAGGAGTAAATGCCCCAGAGCTCAGGAGTCAGGAGTAAGTGCTGCATGGTTCAGCGGTCAGTAATAAGTGATGCAGACTTCAGGGGTCAGGAGTAAATTCCCAAGAACTCAAAGGTCAGGAGTAAGTGATGCATGGTTCAGCGGTCAGTAATAAGTGATGTGGACTTCAGGAGTCAGGAGTAAATAATGCAGAGTTCAGGGTTCAGTAGTAAATGATGCAGCGTTCAGGGGTCAGGAATAAGTGACACGGAGTTCAGGGGTCAGGAGTAAATAATGCAGCGTTCAGGGGTCAGGAATAACTGACACGAAGTTCAGGGGTCAGGAGTAAATGATGCAGAGTTCAGGGGTCAGGCATAAGTGACACGGAGTTCAGGGGTCAGGAGTAAATGATGCAGAGTTCCGGGGTCAGGAATAAGTGACACGGAGTTCAGGGGTCAGGAGTAAATGATGCAGAGTTCCGGGGTCAGGAATAAGTGACACGGAGTTCAGGGGTCAGGAGTAAATGATGCAGAGTTCAGGGGTCAGGAATAAGTGACACCGAGTTCAGGGGTCAGGAATAAGTGCTGCAGAGTTCATAACTCAGGCGTAAGTCTCCCATGTCTTTTTTTCTCAAAATTGTTGTTTTATTTTTGTTTATAGCACAAAAAATAAAAAAAACATAGTGGTGATCAAATGCCACCGAAATAAAGCTCTATTTGTGGGAAAAAATGGATTTAAATTTAATTTGGGTGCAGCGTTGCATGACCGCGCAATTGTCAGTAAACCACTTCCCCTCCTGAGGATTTACCCCCTTCCTGACCATGCCATTTTTTACGTTACGGCATTGCGTTACTTTAACTGACAATTGCGCGGTCATGCAATGCTGCACCCAAATGAAATGTACCGGTATGTCCTTTTTTTGTCCCACGAATTGAGCTTTCTTTCAGTGGTATTTGATTGCCTGTGCATTTTTTGTTTATTGCTCTATAACTGTCCAACAATTTTGGGAAAAAAACAATATTTTTGACTTTTTGCTATTAAACATGTCCAGTAAAAAAATTTAAAACTCAAATTTCATCATAAATTTAGGCCAAAATGTATTCTGCTACATGTCTTTGCTAAAAAAAAAACCCAATACATGTAAATTAATTGGTTTACGTGACAGTTATAGCATTTACAACTGGTGGTATATATACTGGAATTTTTTTTTTTCCTAGTAATGGCGGCGATCAATGACTTAGAGCGGTACTGCGAGACTGCAGCGGGCATTTTGATACTGGGGGGAACTGACTTGGTGTCACTAACATCCCCAGTGACACCAATACAGTGATCAGTGCTAAAAAAAAGCACTAACACTGTACTAATGATACTGGGCAGGAAGGGGTTAATATGATGCAGTGACACGGAGTTCAGGGGTCAGGAATAAGGTTAACTGTGTGCTGGGAGTGTTTTACTTGGGGGGGGGGGCACATTGCTCTCAGCCATCCCGAGCAATGTGCCCGAGCGAATTGTGTATGGTGCGATTGGAGCCTTATATTTTGTATGGCTCCAAACGCACCGCATCCGCAGCAAGTAGGTTCAGGACCCTTTTTTTGGTCCACACTAGAATCAGATCACATGGGTCTGCACATCGCATCGTGTTTTGCGGACTGATTTTGGGGTCTTGTTGACTTAACACTCACCTGCAGCGGTGTGCATGAACAGGGGGTGATTGTGATGCGGTGTGGAATTTGCACAGAAAACGTTGCAATTCCTCACCGAATCAGTGTGAACCCAGCCTCACAGTAGAGATGAGACATATAAAGTTATGTAATTCCACTAACCAATAGATGGCCAGCTTTCCAATAGAGATGACATAAATTTTACCTTGCTACAAGTAAAGTCTCATACTGAATAATACGAATAATGGGGACACACCACCTTATGGTCTGTGCTGACTCTTTCAGCTGCTCCATTAGTGTTAGGGAAAGCACAGGCTGAGACCCGTGATCAGGGACCTGTCCCTCTCTATGGGTAGCTATCTAGGTATCTGTGAAACAGCACACCATGATTATGATACTTAATTCTACATTAGATATGGGGTGGAGACCAATTGTAATGGCCATATTACAGGAATTAAAATGTCTAATACAAGAACTTTAACCACTTCCAGTCCAGACACTTATACCCCCTTCCTGTCCAGGCCAATTTTCAGCTTTCAGTGCTATCACACTTTGAATGACAATTGCGCGGTCATGCAACACTGTACCCATATGAATTTTTTAGCATTTTATTGAGACAGATAAAGCTTTATTTTGGTGATATTTATTCACCACTGAGATTTTTATTTTTTTTGCTATGTAAATTAAATGTCCAAAAATTTTGAAAAAAAGTGTTTTTCTTATAAAATGTTGCAAATAAATAGTATTTCATCATAAATCTTGGCCAAAATGTATTCTGTTATATTTTTAGTAAAAAAAAAAAAATAACCCAATAGTTTATACCCACAAATTATAATTTGTAAACATTTTCTTTTACATTTTTTTTTTATTTTTTTATAATCTTTTTTATTTATCTTTTTTTTTTTTTTTACATACTGTCACCCTAGCAGTACAGTGTCACCATGGTGACACTGTACTACTTGTGGGGGGTGATGAAGATTTTTTTTTTCGCACTGATTGTTTTTACACCCATAAAGGATGTAAAAGCAATCATTTCTCCATCTCTCTAGCTGCATTCTTGCAGTCATTGAGAACTACTGAGTGAGCTGTGATTGGTCACAGCTTGTCAGATGGTACAAGGCTGTTGTGAATAGCCTTGTACCATGTGACCTCTGTGATCATTCACAGATTTCACACATAGTAAGCAATGATGTCAAATGTGACATCTTGCTTACTACTCTGCATGTGATCACTGATTGGCCAATCAGTGATCACATGATAGGGACCTCGTACAGAGGTTCCATCCGACGATCGGTATTTCACTGTGTCCATAGGTCACAGCGGGCACCGGATCGCGGTGCTGAGTGCTCCCAGGGAGCGCGCACAAGCAGGGAGCGGGGAGGCCGTTTATAAACAGCAACCCGACCCTGCACTGCCACCGTCCAGCCGTTTATATACAATGGCCAGACAGGAGGTGCTTAAATTGGGAAGGAGATTTGTTAGGCAGCAGAGTAACATGTTGCCTTGCTGTAACTATGTGATTGTTCATTAAAAATGTTGGTGACATTCTCCCATGTTGCAAATCTAGGGACAGCTTCAAACACACAACATAGGACTTCAATGAGCTCACTTCAAAAATAACATAAAATTGAGGCAATCCTTTAACCACTTCAAGTCCGGACACTTTTATCCCCTTCCTGTCCAGGCCAATTTTCAGCTTTCAGTGCCATCACACTTTGAATGACAATTGCGCGGTCATGCAACACTTTACCCATATGAATTTTTTAGTATTTTTTTGAGACAGATATAAGTTTATTTTGGTGGTATTTATTCACCACTGGGATGTTTATTTTTTTTGCTATGTAAATGAAAAAGTCCGAAAATTTTGAAAAACAGTGTTTTTCTTATAAAATTTTGCAAATAAATAATCTCTCTTCATAAATCGTGGCCAAAATGTATTCAGTTATATTTTTAGCAAAAAAACCAAAACAAATTAGTTTATAACCAAAACATTTTTTTTACATTTTTATTTTTTTTTTATATTATTATTTATGGGTTTTTTTTAACATACTGTCACCCTAGCATCAGTCTCACCATAGTGACACTATACTACTTGTGGGGGGTGATGGAGATGTTTTTTTTCACACTGATTGCTTTTACACCCATAAAGGCTATAAAAGCAATAATTTCTCCTTCACTCTGGCTGCATTCTTGCAGCCATTGAGAAATACTGTGTGAGCTGTGATTGGTCACAGCTTGTCACATGGTACAGTGACATATTGGCCAATTAGTGATCACATGATCGGGATCTCACACAGAGGTCCCGTACAACGATCGGTGTTCCACTGTGTCCAGAGGACACAGCGGGCACTGGATCGAGGTGCTGCATGCTCCATGTGAGCACGCACAAGCAGGGAAGCGGGGAGGTCATTTATAAACGGCCACCCGCCCCTACACTGCTCCCGTCTGGACGTTTATATACATGGGCCGGACTGGAAGTGGTTAATGGGGCATTTTTGCAATGTTTAGGCATCATGATGAAATAATGACTACAATGATTGGGCTTTATAGTGACCAGTAATTATGAATGGAGAGTTGCAGCATTGTTTGTTTGTTTTTTTTGTTGCTCTAAAGTACTGTGCAGGGGCGGACTGACCATTTGAAAACTCAGGCACTGCCCGAGGGCCCGGGGTCAGTAGGGGGCCCCATGAGATGCCTCTGATACCTTTTTCATAGGCTTTTTTGAGTTTGGACAAGAACACAGGGGCCCCATGATCCCCTATTGCCCGGGGGCCCCATGAGTTGTCAGTCCGCCCCTGCAGGGGCCCCATGATCCCCTATTGCCCGGGGGCCCCATGAGTTGTCAGTCTGCCCCTGGTACCGTGACTTCAAAGAGAAGTATAAAGTGTGAATTAACTTATTGTTTCTTGCCACTTTCTAATGATTTTCTTCGAGCTTCCTTTTTTTTCCAGAATTATGGGGTTTACTGTTAAGAAATGTAATGTGCAATTCCAATCAACAGTTGAAGCACCTTGCAGGTTGTAGTAGACCTTTTCAAGATTCAAAATAGAAATTAAGAGAGGTAACCTTTGGAGAAGAATGTTTCAAGGATGCATTCTTAATGAAAATGGTAATTGTTCAGCCGTATTTCTATTTCCCTTACTGCTATACACAGTCCTCCTTCTGAAAAGCAAGGAGAACCTAATTAAAAAATAGAAATTCCCTCAGCTGCAGAGCAAATTCAAATTCATTTCCAAAGTGACTACTCCCGTTACAGAACGCAGTCACTGCAATCATAGATTCCCACAAGATCTCTAGAAGCACCTCCTAAGTCTTTCTTGTCTCTAATAAAGATGATTGGAGTGGGGGGTGAGGCAAAAAAGCCGGAAATTTACAAATGGAAAACCAAGCTTTGCTTTCAGTAGGTAGTAAAAGAAAAGCCCATTTTAAGTACAGTTTTATGTACAATTTTTTTCTTATGCCCTCCATTGTTTCTCCATCTTAATTGCTTTTTTTAAAATTATTTACTCAAGTACAATAGATAGAGCTTTGTACTATATTGAAGCTTTTTAAATGGAATGTCTGTTATGGGCATTTAATCTCATTCTAGTATGCAGGCAGCTATAAAAATGAAAAGTAATGCATTTAACAGAAAAGATTTTTGAATACATTAAAAGTATGCAGCCTTACTACATGTTTAGCAGAGGACAGATAAATAAAGCTGAACTCCAAGCAGTTAACTAAACAGTTGAAATACACATATAGCTATTTTTCCTGTGAATCTCACTTTTAGGCTGGGTTCAGACCAGGGGCGGACTGACAACTCATGGGGCCCCCGGGCAAAAGGGGATCATGGGGCCCCTGAGTCCTTGCCCAAACTCAAAAAAGCCTGTGAAAAAGGTACCCGGGGCATCTCATGGGGCCCCTTCTGGGACCCCCGGGCAATAGGGGACCATGGGGTCCCTGTGTCCTTGCCCAAACTCAAAAAGCCTGTGAAAAAGGTACCAGGGGCATCTCATGGGGCCCCTACTGACCCCGGGCCCTCGGGCAGTGCCCGAGTTTCCAAATGGTCAGTCCGCCCCTGGTTCAGACTGATATGGTGCGGAATTCACTGTTTTTTCTGTGCAAATTCCGCACCGCATCAGAATTGCACCCCGTTCATGTGAACTGATGCGGGTGTGTATGATAAGTTAACAACACCCCGAAATCTGTCCGCAAAATGTGGTGCGATGTGCAGAATAAGATCGCATAGGTGAGAATACCCATGCGATCTGATTCTAGTGCGGACCCAAAAAAAGGTCATGCACCTTTTTGGTGTGAGTGCGGTGCGATTTGAGCCATACAAAATGTATGGCTCCAATCGCATCGTACACAAATTGCATGTGATTTGCACAGGAATTCTGTGCGGTTCCTGTGCAAATCACATACAATGTGCCGCACCGCATTAGTGTGAACCTAGCCTGAGAACTGCACAGTCATGCCCGATGGAAGAGTCAGGTTTATGCAGTTAGCAGCTTCCCTCCCATCCCTGGCCTTCCTTTAACCACTTGCCCTCCAGAGGATTTACCCCCCTTCCTGACCAGGCCATTTTTTGCGATATCACACTGCGTTATGGTCATGCAACGTTGTATATAAATGAAATTTATGTCCTTTTTTTCCCCACAAATAGAGCTTTCTTTTGTTGTTATTTGATCACCAGTGAGTTTTTTTTTTTGTTGCACTTTAAACAAACAAATACATACAATTTTGAAAAAAAAACAATGTTTTTGACTTTTTGCTATAAAACATATCCAGTAAAAAAAAATTTTTAAATAAAATTTCTTCATAAATTTAGGCCAAAATGTATTCTGCCACATGTCTAAAAAAAATCCAAATACATGTAAATTAATTGGTTTAAAGTTTTAGCATCTACAAATGGCGATATATATATATACTGGAATTTGTATTTGTTTATTTTTACTAGTAATGGTGGTGATCAGCGACTTATAGCGGGACTGCGGGACTGCGGCGAGCATTCTGACACTGAGGGGGAACTCAATAACTGCCAATGACATCCCCACTGACACTAATACAGTGATCAATGCTAATAAAAAGCACTGACACTATACTAATGACACTGGGCAGGAAGGGGTTAACATGAGGGGCGATCAAAGGGTTAACAGTGCACTGTGTTGTGGTGTACTATGTGTGCTATGTGTGATTTACTAGGGAGACAAGCTGTTTTGTATTGCTCTGCTGTGCAGAGCAATACAAAGCAGCCTGTTCATGCTGACAGGGGAGAGATCAGTATTGTTTACATACAGACCTCTCCCCAATCAGCTCTGCCGATGATCACCGAGCATCCGGGACCCGGTTATTGACATACCAAGGAGCCAATAGCAGCACAGGTATGGAGCTCATGAGCGCCCCCTACCGGGAAAAACAAAATCATATATATATATATATATATATATATATATATACGTACTTTTGCGTAGTCCTGCAGCCCTGTAGCAGTACTTCTGCTATAGGGCAGTAGTGAATTGGTTAATAGGGTCTGCATGCCCAGGTGGAGGGGAAAGGTCAGCTGATCATAAGACCACTGTGATTGGTTGTCGCAGTGGTCACATGATTAGAAGTCAGCAGGACCAGCTCCTGATCATTAGTATGGACTGAGAGCTGTCTGCGCACCCCCAGCACAGACAACTCTGTCACCCATGGATGCATATGTGCAGTGTGTGGGCGTGAAGTCCACCCTTTTTGCTGCTGCACATATGCATTCCGTTGATGGCAAGAGGTGAAGTAATACAATTTATAACTCATTTACACTACAGTCCCTGTGTTAAGTGTGCATTTTTATTAACATATAAAAAAAGTAATTTTAACATATATTTTTACATATATTTGTAAATACATTTCAAAAATGTAGATTTGTGTTTTTAAAGACATACAGTATATTGGAAATGTATTTTTAACAATATTTTTCATATATTTTGTAATAAAAACGCATTTTAACATACTATATATATATAGTGACAGTGCGGTAGCCTGCCACAGTGAAAATCACGGTGATAATCCAGGATTCTCAACCATACAGGTTGAGGGGATCCAGGCAGTTCTCTTAATGCAGAGGAAACTGGTTTATCAGTTTTCGATTTGGTTTGTAAAGCCCGTTTTGGGACCTGTGGCCTGGAGATTTCTAAGTGATTTGGAAGGGATGAAATCTTCAATCCTGGGACCATGTTTTGAAAGCAGCCAGCACACTGATTGCACAGGTGTATGCAGGCCTTTGTGTAGAGGCCTAACGAGCAGGGGTGAACTGACAACTCATGGGGCCCCCAGGCAATAGGGGATCATGGGGCCCCTGTGTCCTTGCCCAAACTCAAAAAAGCCTATGAAAAAGGTACCAGGGGCATCTCATGGGGCCCCCTACTGACCCCGGGCCCTCGGGCAGTGCCCGAGTTTCCAAATGGTCAGTCTGCCCCTGCTAACCAGGGTTCTGGGCTCCACCCTGGCAGACAGGAGGTCATTGCCCAGAAGTCAGGAGGGCTCCACCTAGGAGAGGTGAAAGCCAGAGCAGCAAGGGGCTGCAAGCTGTGTGCAAGTGGCTGATAGCTGTGTGCAAAAAGCCATATTTTGGAAGGAGGCTCTGTGCATACAAAAAGTCCAACGCTGTGTGCTGGGACCAGCCAGTGGTCTGGGAGACCCATTTAAATAGAGGTACTGCTAACCAGCAGGGCTGATAAAGCGAGCCAGGAGGCTGAATATTTTTGTTTGTATTGATGGTGGATACCCCTGTGTGGGAAACCTGTTATGGGGAACTTTCTTTTAAATAAAATTGGGCAAAAAAAGGCCCTTAAAAAAGAAGCAAGTGAGTGACTGTGCTTACAATGCTCTACCCTTGATGCTAGTTCTCGCTATATATATATATATATATATATATATATATATATATATATATATATTGAATATGGCCAAAATTGTATTATTTCAAATATATGTCAATATATTTGGGAAAAATATTTTAAAAATATATTTCAAATATATTTTTCTTCCATATGAGTGTGTTTGAGGTTGCAGTGTTTTTTTGGCATTTATATATTTTTTTACTGAGGCACATTTACATTTGTGGTGCATTCATATATGTTCTTGTCCATTCATTTACATTCCAAGGCATTTACATATTAAAAAAGCAGCATGTTTTTAAATGCATATGAAAGCACCATAATGGTGTAAAATTAGGCTCATTGAAATACATACATTTTTCTTTTATATGCATTTGAACTGCGTTTAAAAATGCATTTGACTGCATATGGTATAAACAGATGTCCCTGTCAACAGTCTATGATTGGACTATGAAGGAGGATCAGCACTGATGAGGTCATCCATCTCTCCATTTTCCTGCAGTCAGCACTGTCTGGTTTTGAGTTCTACTGTACAGGGATAACAAGTACAGGCCGATACAAAATTCTAATTATTACAATAATTACATTAAAATACATAAATGTGTTAACTGTTTTTTACATATGCCTATAGTTCAGCTTTAGGTGTTAATTTCTTTTTCTCATAAATGCTTTTTGCTACATACACATCAAAAGAAAATGCTCGGCAATCCCTACGATAGAGGGCAGAACTCTCATCTCTTTTCAAAACAGATAAAGTCTGCCAACATCAATCAAATTTGCAAAATTTTAAATATTTGGGATTTTAACTTGAAAATTGATTTGCCATAGCTAATATAAATAAGAAAAATAAAATATTTTCAAAGGATGAAAAATTTTACTTAGAGCGATAGATTAGAAAACCAGGGTATGCTCAATTCGGAGAAAAGATGTCTTGAAGGCAAGTTAATTAACATGTTCAAATGCATTCAAGGCCAGTACAAAGATTTGATAAATGAACTTTTTATCCTAAGGATTGGACATGAGGACTTCAGTTGTGTATAGAAGAAAGAAGGTGTTTACTTTATAGTAAGACAGGTAGGCTGGGGGATATTTTATTGCATAAGGAAATAATGGCAAAACATTCATGGAATTACCAAAGAAGACTGGGTTATTTTTTTATTTTCTTGTAATTAATAATCCCTAAAGTTGTAATTGTTAAAGGTTAGCAACAAGATTTTCATTTAGGGGACTTATTAACTGATTTTGGTAGATATGTGGCTTGTTGGGAAGGAATTTTAGTTCTCCAATGAGGCAAAATGTTCAGTTGGGTGGGGTTTTCAAGGTTTAACCTTCTCTGAGCTAAAAAATGCAGGAGTTATGGGAGGCATTTATGGACATTATTATTTTTTTCAAGACAATTTACTATAACTATATACGCCTTCAAGCTGATGGCCAAGCAATAAGCTAAATATTTTAAATACAAGCATATTAGCTGTTTTACCTGCACATGAATTTGAATTTCTGTTCATCCAGTCCTGCAGCCAATAATTAGACAGAGCTGATTCACACATGTGCGGTGCGGATTGAAGCTCAGGTTTCACAGCTAATTGATACAGTAATTATTCAACGGTTCATGTCAGGTTTAAATCAGGTTCAGGACCGGATTAGCTCAGGATTTTATCCTATTCACACATATGCGGTTTTGAAACGGTTCCTGTAGAAGTCAATAGCCTGTAATCTGCACTGCTCAGAAATCGGACATGGCTCTTTCAAACCAAACTGAATCCGCACTGAATCTACATTGCCAGTGAACTGGACATATGTGAACAGGCACCATAGGAAGCAATGTTATTTCACAAACCACATCCAATCGGCATGTATATGAACCGGCACTAAGTGAGTAGCAGCAGACTAAGGGCTCATGTACACTGTAGCTCCTAAACTGATGTTCGATAGCTGTTGAGCATTTTTTTCAGCAGCCTCTGAACTCTCCCTAATGTTTTCCTATGTGTCCATGTACACATAGTTGTTTACAGGCAGTTGAGTTTACAGTCGTTTTTTTGAAAGCACCAAACTTGCGTTCAGGAGTAGATTTTACTGGCATTTCAAACGCCAAATGCTTGTAAATGCTTGTAAACGTGGTTAACTGCGTTTATAAGCGTTTGCGTTTAGAAACTTTTTTAACTGCTCCATGTCCAGATGCTGTCCAGAGCCTTTTTTCATTATCAGAAATGCATGCAAAGCGTTAACCATGTATTCAGATGGACCCGGTACACTAGCGCAGTCAGTTCCACATTTTGCATGAAGGAATGGTAGAACGTGCCGCATTATACTCATGATGGGATCCATAGTGAATACAACCAGAAAAGGTCATCTCAACACATACTGCTCTCTCTGCTTCTGCTATCTCTATTCCTCTTAAAATGTCTGAAATAGTTAATTCTAGGCATTTGGGAAGGTCTCCTGAGGTTATATTTTAAAAACACTTCTAAACGCGAACGCGCATAAACACGGTATGCAAACGCAGCTAAACTGACATTTTTTAACCTACATTTTCCAGCAGTCAGCTTCCATCGTTCAGAAGAGTTTAACAAATGTCTCGTGTACATGAGCCCTTAAGAGTTCCTGCTTCCCCTACCATCAAGTTCATTGTAAGGACCAAAACAGGCGGTAGAGCCTGGTTGACTCCTAGGGGTTGATTTACTAAAAGAAAATAGACTGTTCTCTTTGCAAGGAAATTTTCTGCAGAGCTTAGTAAATGAGATATAGCTTTTCTGACTTCGATCATCCACTCATGTGCAAGCAAAAATGCTGTTTTTTTCCCTTGCACGTGATCTATTGATCTTGTCAAAATTAAATTTCACCATATTCACTAAGCTCTGGGCAAATTCCCTTGAAAAGTGAAACTTCCCTGGCAAAGTGAATAACCTATTTGTCTTTAGAAAATCAACCCCCTAGAATTGCCCCAACCTTGCAGAATGATGATGTAAAAAGAATTACAAAAGGCTGACACCAAATTAAATTCAAATACTTCCTCAAAATGAACATGCATTTACTTATTTTTAATCACATAACTGCATTAGTTGGTGACATTTGTATATTTTCCTAGAGTTTTGCTTAAATCTGTAGTTTAAAAAAAGTTGATTTACTGAAATTGTTGTTTAAAGAGATTTTTTTTTTAAAAGGATGTATTGTACCACATTAATCATCAGTAAATGAAGCAGAGACTGTAGAGCAGGGGTGCATTTGCGACAAGGCAAACAAGACATTTGCCTAGGGCGGCATTTTTCAGGAGGGCACCGGCATTCTTCAGGGAGGTAGCGCTGTCCCCAGAAAGAAGGAAAAGAAGAAGGGACGCATGCAGCACGGGGACCAGGTAGGATTTGAGAGAGGCTGCAGGCTGCTTGATGGTGTATGCAAAGCCTGACTCTTGTTCCCGGGCATGTCCGGAGCTGTGAAGGTGAGTGTCTTATCTCTTGTCGGGGTGGGGGGGTTGCCAGTGTATGGGAGGCGGTGATAGTGGAAGGCTCTCTCGGGTGGGGGGTGCTGGAGTGTTGTTGGTCCATGGGAGAGCCAATTCTTGTGTTGCCTAGGGCAGCACGAATCCTAAATACACTGCTATAGAGTGAAAGACAAACTTCACCCTTTTTAAAGCAAATTAAAATTCAGCAGCCAAAAATACTGTAGTTGCTGACTTTTAAAAATAGGCTACTTACCAGTCCCTGGAGTTTAGTGCTGTCTTCCTACAGCTGTTTATTTTCACTGCTGTGAGTCCCTGGCACTGCCATCTTGGATTTGGGAGCAGGGTGTGACTTCCTGAGTAAACATGGCTGGATCTCTTCTTCACATATACGAGAATGCACATAGCAAGGAGATTGGTCCTGCAGCCTCCTGGGATATGTGATTTGTCCTAGAAGGCTGCGGGCATGTAAGGGGCTGGACGAGTGACATAATTCTTGCCACGGCAAGAAATGAAGAAATAGGAAAGGGTACATGTCAAAAAAGGTACTGGATTCCCATTAAAAAAATTTTTTAGACGACTGGGTAAGGGGGAGGATAAGCAGCACTTTCACTTTTTAGTGGAGGTCCACTATAAAGTGAAAACATTTCTTAGCATAGTCAATAGGTTGAGATGCAAGCAAGGTAGATTTCTTTATCAGTAATGGTGGCATTTCACTCCTGTTGTAGACCTGTGGAAGTCTCCTTACTCAGTCCAGCTGATGAGGAATTTGTTAGGAGTTCCATGAATATTTGGTCCAGTATTTCCCATCTTTCTTTCATCACAATATATCTTCATTCAAAGCTTTGTCACACATAAAACATTCCTCATCAGTCTGACATTAGTTTTTCTGAATACAGCTGGGATTGGGATCCAAGTTCTGAGATCCCTTTTGATCTACATTAGGAACAAAATGCTCCTTTTCCAGCTTTTGGTAAAAAGGGAAAAATCTTTGCAGTTAGCTTCTAATTAGGTTTTTTTCCCTACTATATGCGTGGAATAGATTATACATTACCACATGTCAGCAGAGGTCTGAGTTTGCTCAGAACAAAAACGATGTAGATTATTAATTTTGTGATTTAAGATAAAAACCTGTAATCATTTCCAGCATATCCCATATTACTCGAGTATGTAATTTGTTTTAAATGTAAAGAGACATCTTTTTTGTCTGACATGAGTAAATTAGCAGCATAATGAGTTGTCCTTACTCTTAATTTTTATAACATTTGAAGCTAAACATACCTGTTGTAAATATCATCTTAAAATATTTCTGTTCAAAATATGATTTTTTAAAAAAGTTGAAATTAAGGAACCAATATACTGTTAGGTCCATATATATTTGGACACAGGCACAATTTTAGTTTTTCTCAGGTATTTACCAAAACATATTCAAGCTATAGTTATATCATAGATATGGGATGAAAGTGCATACTCTCAGGTTTAATTTGAGGGTATGTACATCCAAATTGGAGGAAGGGTTTAGGAATTACAGCTCTTAAGAACAGCCATCCTCCCTTTTTTCAAGGGACCAAAAGTAATTGGACAATTGAATCAAAAGCTGTTTCATGGCCAGGTGTGGGTACTCCTTTGTTATTTCTTTATCAATTAAGCAGGTAAAAGGTCTGGAGTTGATTCTAAGTGTGATATTTCCATTTGGAATCTATTGCTGTGAACCTACATCATGCGTTCAAAGGAGCTGTCCATGCAAGTGAAACAGGCCATTGTAAGGCTTTAAAAATGAACAAATATATCAGAGAGATAGCAGCAACGTTAGGAGTGGCCAAATCAACAGTTTGGTACATTCTGAGGAAAGAACCACTGGTGAGCTCATCAACAAAAAAAGGCATGGACATCCACAGTATACAACAGTGGTGGATGATCGCAGGATCCTCTCTATGGTAAAGGAAAACCCATTCACAACATCCAGACAAGTGAAGGACACTCTCCAGGAGGTGGGCATATCATTGTCAGTCTACAATCAAGATAAGACTTCACAAGAGCAAATACAGAGGGTTCACCACAAGGTGCAAACCATTCATAAGAATAGAAAAGCCAGATTACACTGCCAAAAAACATCTAAAAAAGCCAGAGCAGTTCTTTGGACAGATGAAACTAAGATTAAACTTTACCAGAATGAGGGGAAGACAAAAAGTGTGAAGAAGGCTTGGAACAGCTCATGATCCAAAGCACATCCAAAACGTCATCTGTAAAACATGGTTGAGGCAGTGTGATGGCATGGGCATGCATGACTTCCAAAGGCACTGGGTCATTGGTGTTTATTGATGATGTGACAGAACACAGAAGCAGCTGGATGAATTCTGCAGTGTATAAAGATATACTGTCAGTCCAGATTCAGACAAATGCAGCAAAGTTGATTGGACACAATCAGTTGTTGTCCCTCTTTCAGCGCTTCACAGTACAGATGGACAGATGGACAATGATCCAAAACACACTTCAAAAGCAACCCAGGAGCTTTGAAAGGAAAAGAAGTGGAATATTCTGCAATGGCAGAGTCAATCACCTGATCTCAACCCAACTGAGCATGCATTTCACTTGCTGAAGGCAAAACTAAAGGCAGAAATACCCACAAACACAGACCAACTGTAGACAGCTGCAGTTAGAGCCTGGCAAAGCATCAGAAAGGAGGAAACCCAGTCTTTGGTAATGTCCATGGGTTCCAGACTTCAGGCAGTCATTGCCAGTAAATGATTCTAAACAAAATATTAAAAAATAACATTTTATTTATGATTATATTGATTTGTCCAATTATTGAATAAATTTGAGCCCCTGAAAATGGAGAGACTGTGTATAAAAATGGTTGCAGTTCCTAAAATTTGTACTTGATATTTACTCCTTGAATTAAAGTTGAAAGTCCTCACTTCAAGTTCATTAGGATTGTTTTGTTTTAATTTATTCTGGTGGACCTAACTGTATATACAGAAACCTATTACAAATTTGTAACGGTTAAATGGTAGCATCCTCTAAGGAACATATGCTGCATACACACTCGCATTTGATCACAGTTGTTTGGGGCTGCTCAGGTATATAGGACCTTATAATCAATGTATACTATTTGTGTAACACACACACTTACAGATTACAGATCTGGATATAAATTTTCAGCAGATAACCAATATACCACATTAAAAACTGCATTCTTTTTTTAAACAGACATATTTTTATAACACATTAATAGTTATTTAACATTAAGCAGTGGTGAGAAAATCACAATGTTAGTATGTGTTTGATAAATGTACTAGCAGTATTTAATCAGCCCAGCAGTTATACATGCTGTTACAGATATAAATACCAATTTAATATATGTCTGTTCCAAGAGTTATATTAGAGTGTAGATCAATGCAAGGAGGAAGAGTTTACTATGAATTATACAAAAAACCTTTTCTTTAAACCATTAATGAAAAAATTACTCCCCTTCCTTATCTCAAAAATGTCCTACATAAATTAAAAATTAGTCCACCACAAGTCCACACTATTAGATCTTCAAACGTTGAAAATATCTTCAAATCCAAGATACCTCAAAAAAAATAAACTAAATATAGTGCATTAACTTTTTAAAACAATATTTCAATGCAATATTTGTGATACCATGCAAAAGCACTCGTGACGAAGAAAAAGGAGAAACAAAAAAAAATTATATATATAATATGTATATTACAACTCTTTAGTGTGAATCTCACGTATAAATATACTATAGGTGAATACACCTACACAACACACTCGTGAGGTGAAATTCACAGCACACAACTCAGCTTGTGATTATATGCAATATATTGTGCCACCACTCTAACAGATAAGATTCACAACAAATATTCAACTTGTGATTGTGTGCACTAATCCCAAAAACAAGTGCCACCACTCTGGTAGGAATACACACTATTACCCTCTTTCAGCGTATAAAGGCATCTCCAACAATTCCAGGGTAATGTGTCGCTTTCCCCTTGCAGATATGCCTAATGCAATCTTCACCGTTCTAGTGTTTCCTCTATGGCAAGACAGCAGCTCACTCTTCTTCGGTCCACACCCAGCTGATTAGTGAGAACTTTCAGGAGAATAAACAGAGATCCTCATACTTTCCAGCTCCATAGGTGGTCCATGTCTGAAGGCATACATATATATATAAATTTTATTTTTTTTTCTCCTTTTTCTTTGTCACAAGTGCTTTTGCATGGTATCACAAATATTGCATTGAAATATTGTTTTAAAAAGTTAATGCACTATATTTAGTTTATATTTTTTTTGAGGTATCTTGGATTTGAAGATATTTTCAACGTTTGAAGATCTAATAGTGTGGACTTGTGGTGGACTAATTTTGAATTTATGTAGGACATTTTTGAGATAAGGAAGGGGAGTAATTAATGGTTTAAAGAAAAGGTTTTTTTATACTTGTACTTTCAAGGGTGAAAGGTTTACTTTTCTTCGGGAATATTTAGAGAATTTGAATTTGTGATTTACTATGAATTGCTGTATTTGATCTTGTATTTTGTCAAATACATCAGGGTCCCAAATCCCCTGCTGCTCACCTTTAAATGGAAAGCATAGTTTATTTCCAGTGAGCTCATAGTCTGAGTTATATTTTCAATGTTTACCTTAAAGTACTCTTTTGGTTAAATGCTTGATTGTGCCTAGGATACCATTAAGAAACTGTTTTACTGCTTTTATTTTTCCTGCACTCTCCTGACAGCCAGTACCCTCCTCTTTCCTCCCATGCTTTGAGTTGTGGTTGAGACCTCAGCAACCTCACTTGCAATGTATGACTGCCAGTCCTTCAATGTCCATGATGATGTCAGAGTGCCTGTGACCCAGAGAGTCCTGAAATTGGTTGGTATACTGGTTGGTATGGAAGGGGCTCTGGAGAGCTGCTGGAGATGTCAGAGGTCTCTCCTCCTGACATGGTGACTAAGAATACTCAGGCTGGTGTGGTCAAAGGGGGACTTCTTCCCAAAGGACAGGGAAGGTCAGGAAAGCTACACAGACCTGGGAGACCAGGAGAGGGTCTGGGAGGCTGGGAAAGTCGCTGTGGCTAGAAAGTTCATGGGGGCTGAAAGAAGTTCAGAAGTCTCGGAGAGGGTGAGCAAAGAGAATCCTGTTAAGGTCAGGAGTAGGCCTGTGCAGTGAGGAAAGTCAGCCAAAGTGAGCCTAAGAGTGGCTCAGTATTTTTCATTTGTTCTGTTTACTGGAGAAGAACCCCTGCATGGGCAATCCATGTTTGTATGAACTTTCATGTTGTTTCTTTTAATAAAAATAGGCTGCCACACCCTTAAACCTGCCATGAACCATGCTGCCTGCCGTGAACTCACTGAAAAACACATCCACCACTGAGCTAAACATCCCCCAGTTCACATACCCTAGACAAAAACAAACATTTACCCTTACAGTGTTGGAGGAACCCCACTGCAAAGGTATTATTGACTTTTCCCTGGAATAAAGCTATAATAACAGTATACAAAAAATATCAATCTATGGTGGTACATTATTTTCAGTGATATGACTGACATAAAAGTTTATGTTGGGAGAAGGAGCAGTACAGCACCCACTATTGTGTAGTATTTAAAACTTGGAAGCAGAACCTGCATATCTAGTAAGCAAATATGGCAAATATCCACATGTACATACTGTATACTATTTACCAATTGACATCCACCATATGCATATATGTGGCTTCACCATAGTGGGCTTTAACATCAGACTATAACATATATACACACAACCTTGGTGTTGTCTTGTGCTAGAAGCATGACCAGTCAGCAGCCCCAGCATAATACCTTTACTGTCATCAACAATCAGCAGTCAGGGGCAGGTTCCAGATCATGTGACCACTGTTACAGCCAATTACAGTGATCACATGATCAGGAAACCTGTCTCCACCTTCTGGTGTTAATAACCAATTAATGGACTGTCAAGAGCTGGTGGAAAGGGATTAATAACTATATACAGGTGCAAAGTCTTTAAAACATTAACATTAATGCAATATGACAAGATTACTTACATCATAAGAAATTATCTAGGAAACCAACACATCTAGTAGTGTCCATTTCCTGTGTAATCTAGAGCACTCACTGGTTCCTCCTACTGACTCTCACATAATAACTGTGTCATGTAGTGACATGGAGGTCAGCAAGAGGAACCAGGAGACTTTGTGAGAAAATTAATTTGCAATTGGACATTGTTTAGTGGAACTGGTGGCAGGAGTAATAAGTATTCTGTTTCTCCTTCACAGGTACCTACTTTGCGCAATCATTCTATTTATGTGACTGGGTCTCCTAAGGCACTGCTTTGTATATTGCACAAAAAAATGAAAGGAACACTTTTTAATCAGAGTATAGCATCAAGTCATTTAAACTCCTGGGATATTGCTCTGGTCAGTTAAGTAGCAGAGGGGATTGTTAATCAGTTTTAGCTGCTTTGGTGTTAATGAAACCGCAACAGGTGCCCTAGATGGGCAACAATGAGAAAACCCCTAAAATAGGATTTATAGGTGCAGGCCAATGACATTTTTTTCCCTCCTCATCTTTACTGACTGTTTTTCACTAGTTTTGAATTTGGCTAGGATCAGTGTCACTACTGGTAGCATGAGGAAATACCTGGACCCTACAGAGGTTGCACAGGCAGTCCAACTCCTCCAGGATGCCACATCAATATGTGCCATTGCCAGAAGGTTAACTGTGTCTCCCAACATAGTCTCAAGAGCATGGAAGAGATTCCAGGAGACAGGCAGTTATTCTAGGAGAGCTGGACAGGGCCATAGAAGATCATTAACCCATTAGCAGGACCGGTATCTGCTCCTTTGTGCAAGAAGGAACAGGATGAGCACTGCCAGAGCCCTACAAAATGACTTCCAGCAGGCCACTGGTGTGAATTCCTCTGACCAAACAATCAGAAACAGACTTCATGAGGGTGGCCTGATGGCCCGACATCCTCTAGTGGGCCCTGTTCTCACTGCCTGGCACGATGGAGCTTTTAACAGATGAGAGCAGGTTCACTCTGAGCAAATGTGACAGACGTGGAAAGGTCTGGGAAAGCCGTGCAGAACATTTTGCTTCCTGTACCATCATTCAGCATGACCGTTTTGGTGGTGAGTCAGTGATGGTCTGGGGAGGCATATCCATGGAGGGATGCATAGACCTCTACAGGCTTGACTGCCATTAGGTATCGGAATGAAATCCTTGGACTCATTGTTAGACCCTATGCTGGTGCAGTTGGTCCTGGGTTCCTCCTATTGCACGACAATGCCCGGCCTCATGTGATGAGTGTATGCATGCAGTTCCTGGAGGATGAAGGAATTGTTACCATTGAATGGCCCCCACGCTCGCCTGACCTAAACCAATAGAACACCTCTGGGATATCATGTTTTGGTCCAGCGGACGTTGTCAGGTTGCACCTCAGGTGGTCCAGAAGCTCAGTGATGCCCTGGTCCAGATCTGGGAGGAAATACCCCAGGACACCATCCGTCTATCTCATTAGAAGCATACACCGACATTATCAGGCATGCATACAAGCACGTGGGGGCCATACAAACTACTGAGTCTTTGAATTCAGTCCTCTGTAGGTTGATAATTTTCATTTCCATCAAACGATGGGGCATCCAAACATTCATAACACATTACCCAGTCCATATCAGTATAGATATTGAATCCAGCATGATTTTTTTCCCCATTGAAATCTGATGTGTTTTCAAAGTATTCCTTTAATTTGTATGAGCAGTGTATATACATATCAGAGTATCCCAGATTTTGGGGCAGCTATGCAGCTGCTGGTGGTAAAAGACTCTCTCTCTGCATTCCAGGCAAGCCAGAAAGATGGAAGGGGCCTGGTACTGAGGTCTGCAACTGGAGTGCAACATGTGCGCAATGACGTCTCCAGGCGTCGTAGTGACGTGTTTCCTGAGCATGCGCTCTGAAGTTGTTATTACAGGCAGGGGCGGACTGACCATTTGGAAACTCGGGCACTGCCCGAGGGCCCGGGGTCAGTAGGGGGCCCCATGAGATGCCCCTGGTACCTTTTCATAGGCTTTTTTGAGTTTGGGCAAGGACACAGGGGCCCCATGATCCCCAATTGCCTGGGGCCCCATGAGTTGTCAGTCCGCCCCTGTATATATATATTTATAGTACAAATTGTTAAAATTTGTTTACTGTGAAGTGCCTAATGTAAAGTTAGCTAGTATAGTAAACTTAGTTCAACTGAAGAGAGAAGAGAGAAGTTGTATGGTTTACATCACACAGGACTTGGTTAGAAGGATTATTTACTCTTCCTGACCCTTGTCTTTTGGTTGCTATACCAATTTTGCACCACACAGGATCAAGACCCTTCTTTTCATGCTTCATTGGTGTCATTACTTTATTGGTGTCAAAGGCCGCAGTGACCTTTAATTTCCATTTGCACCTGTTCACCCTCCTGTTGGGCCCTTTTCCCATATCTCCCAGGGCAGACTACCATCTGAAAGTAGCATCCACTCCAGATGAATGAACGTTCACAAAACACGTTAAGATTTGTGATTCATTCTATCGCTTTATTTATTTCTAACTTTATGGAATTGTAATATAATAATGTGTATTAATATTTTGAAATGATAAATACTAGCTGGTAGTAGACTTGTACTAGCAAATCAGCCTTATTATATTTGTAAAGAGCAAATTTTATCTGTCAATATTTAATATAAAGGGGGTTTTATACATAATTTGTTGTGTTGATGTAGCTCAGAAAAGTCCCATGGGCACTGCACTATTGATGTTTGACTTTACCATGAGGGATCATCTTATGTACCAGATCAAAAAATAATGCAATTATCTACCCTTCCTTGTCAGGTGAAAACAAAGGGTAGATGATCCATTCTACCAAGGCCTGTGATGAAAGCCATACAACTTCTTTAATTCAAATAACTAACCATAATTTCTTAGGTATAAAACAATGTGATTTCCTTCTTATGCTCATACAAAAAATTGGCCAAATATTTCATTTCACAAGGCCAAAACAGATCCCACAGTCTAATGTTTGCAGAGTATTTCTGAAGTGTAACTGAACTTCTACAAAATGACAGGTTACAGCTCTGTTTTTCTATACACATATACCAACATGGCTTTTGCCCATGACCTACTATTGAATATTGTATCAGACTTTTGTTAAAATGGAGCTTTATTATGAGACAAAAAGTATCAATTAGCTTAGCGACAAAATGATTACATCTAAATGTAACAATTAAACTTGTTCCATTATGTAAGAATAAAAGTAAACAGAATAACAAAATGCATATACTGTAGCTTGTCTAAATTTATCAGTTCAGAAAATCTAAAAGGTGATGTGAATCCAATATTTTTTGTCATGGTAAATAATGTTTAACACATACTCACTTGCACAGCTGATTGTCTCTGAAGCTATTTAAAATTACTTGAGCTGCTACATTTGCAGTTCTATAGACAATTTGGTGTATACAGGATTTGAATAAATGGATTTGAATAAACTGATAGCTTATTGTCCAGACCATTCTATTTGCTGATTGAAAATGTTCAACCTTGCAGACAATTGGGAAATGATTCCCAATGTATATCACAAACCTTCACATGTAGAGCATAATGATATATTTTTTCCATGATCATCTGTTCAAAAATTCATAAAAGTATTACATTAAATAAAAAAAGGATGTCAATTAAAATAGGTTTCAAGCGAAATGTGTATTTTAAATAAATATTAATTTTATGTTAAAGTGTTACTACACTCTGAACCCTGCATTTGCTATATCTGGTCTCCCACAGTACAGAGAACATGGACATGCAATTATTTTAGTAAATACAAACTGCTAAATACCTTTTCTTATCAGCATTATATACCAGTCTTGTGACATCTATCAATGTCCAGCCAAGCACATGTTAAAGCTTGTAGGAGGAATTTTCTTTCTGCTCTAGGAGGATGCAGAACCCCTGACCTCTGTTTGGACAGTACTGATTGTCCCTGTGCTGATCACATGCACTCTCCCAAGAAAAAAAACTCTCTAGTAATACACACCAAACTGAGCATGTGCAGAGTGTCTTCACACCATATGTCTTATCAGGAGATAAGAGAGGCACACTGTAAGAAGGGGAGAATCAGAGAAATCAGGATCAAACAGCCTTTTTATACAATGCAGAGGATTAACCCCTTAAGTTCCACAGTGAGTATAACAAGCATGCTTTTCTGCATATAAAGACTGAATTTACTGTTGTGGGTTTAGTAACACTTTAACATTTGCAAGAAAATAATATTTATGACAATTATCTAAAATTGTGTAATCCAGTTTATAATATTTCAAATAAGTCAATGTTTCTTCCAGTAGCTGAACAACTACTTTTACAAAATCAGTTACAAAATAAGATGTTATAGTCCATCTATTCTGAAACTGTGAGGCTCTTTCTTTAGATGAGCCATAACAGCCCTTAAATATTGACAGTTCTATGAAGTCTGTGATGCCTTTCAGATTCCTATTTGCATAGTCAAGTCGCAACTTTCTGCATTATGATTTTCTGTCTGGTAGATGACATGAATGACTCGTGGAACATCCAATGCTGCTTAAAGAATGATGGAGTGTACACTACTGTAAGGGTATGGAAAAGTGGAGAAGTTTTCCCTTGAGGAAGTCAATAGATGAGTGACGAAACGCAGAAGTGGGAGAATTGATTTTTGCTTTGAGCTGCTGATCTGAAAGGGGATAATGTATTTTTAAGGTGGTCTATGCTGTGATGCACCAGTCTATTGTGCACTGTATCATGTGAGTGTAATGTTATTACTTTTTAATAAATAGTGGTTTTAACAAGCTGAGCTAAACAATGGAGATTCTTCTACTGGGAGGTTTGATGTCTTTCGCTGGCCTGTGGAGCCATATAAGACAGAGGCACAGTGACAGATCCAGGAGGTATTTAGCCCCTTAAATGGGAAGGCACAGTTCAATCTATTTTTGACTTCTCCATCACATCCAACAACGCCACCATCAAACCCGCCCCGCAGGCCAGAGTACTTGGTGTCATTCTGGACTCCAACCTATCCTTCCAGCCCCAAGTCCAATCTTTAACAAACTCATGCAGACTCCACCTCCGCAACATCGCCAAAATACGCAGGTTCCTAACTCCAGAAACCACTAAACAGCTCATCCACTCCCTCATCATATCACGACTCGACTACTGCAACTCCCTCCTCACTGGCCTGCCTCGCCGCTGGCTATCCCCGCTTCAGTCGATCCTGAATACGGCTGCCAGACTCATTCACCTTTCCAACCACTCTGTTTCTGCCACCCCCCTCTGCCAAACCCTCCACTGGCTTCCGATTGCGCAACGGATCAAATTCAATATCCTAAAGCTGACGTACAAAGCTGTCCACCATACTGCCCTGAACTACATCACTGACCTAATATCCAAGTACCGCCCAACATGCACACTCCGCTCCTCACAAGACCTCCTTCTCTCTAGTTCCCTGGTCTCCTCCTCCCATGCCCTCCTCCAGGACTTCTCCAGGGTGTCACCCATCCTCTGGAACTCCCTGCCCCAACCCATCAGATTATCACCTACTCTCCTCTCCTTTAGGTGCATCCTGTAAACCCATCTCTTCAGGGAAGCCTACTCCACCCCCTGCTAACTTGCTGACCTCCTCCACTCTTCCTACCACTCCATCCCCCACAGCTATCTCCTCCTGTGCCACCATCCCCTCCCTCCTAGATTGTAAGCTCGAAAGAGCAGGGCCCTCAATCCCCTCATGTTTTGCATTGTATTGGTATTGTTCTGTCACATGTTCTGTCCCCCTTTGTAATGTACAGCGCTGAGCGAACTATTGGCCCTTTATAAATACTGTATAATAATAATAATTTTTCCCTATAGGTCAATATCTCCAGGTGAGAGCAAAAGTAACAGGTGATGGAGTACCTGGGACTCCCAGGCTTTGAATCATTCACTGGTACTTTTGGCAAACAAACACATTGGACTTTTATGCAATTGTATTGATTTATTTTAAATGTTGCTTTGATTGCTTACACAATGTGTGTGACAAAAACCTGTTAAGTGGGGTTATCACTATTTTATGGATGTGAGCTATATTATATACAGTATAAATTCCATCACACAAGTTGATCTTTTTTTAATTTTTCTAATTTTGTGTTAAGATTAAGGTTTTTTGGGGGGTGCGCAATTATTTTATATAGCTCTTTGGCACTATATTATGAAAAGATAGGTGTGCATGTAAGTTTTAGCTTGACCTAATAAATTCAAGACACACTTTGCAGCAAGGTGAGATTAGAAATGTAAAAATGGAGCTTAAAGGTTTGTACATGCTCATTAAGTTGCATATTAATATGCAATATTTCATATCTACCTGACTAAAATAGATACATTTAAAATTATTTTTTTCCTCCTGATAATAAGTAATGAAAAGCAGTAATGAATGAAGTAATAATTGAGTGGAATGGAATGTAAAACATACATTATGGCATAAAATATCACTATATCTATGTTGCCTAGTTACTGTCAGCTAATATGCTATTTTAAAATCTTAAAAGCTTGGTTTACCACCTCATACTGTAGCTTTGCTTTAGTCATTTTTAATGACCATTTTCAATATTATAATTTTATGTTCATTCAAAACAAATCCAAATAAACAATGTTAAGGAGATAGTCTGTTGTATAATTTTAGTATAAAAAGCAGGTTTGCCCTTAAAGATCTATAATTTTATATAGGAGTATTTTTAATGCTGCCAACCATGAAGCCCATATTTCCATTTCACACATTGTTTCAATATCAAACATTGCTTCAAAGCTTATGATAAGGCTTTAGGAATGGTCCTGAAGCTACAGATGAAGTGCTTTAGCATCCTTTTAGCCCCTCAAGATCTGTGAGACTTCAGTCAAACAATGAATGAAAACTAGTAATCAATATGGTATGTGGATAAAAAGTAAACCTGGTCTACTGAATATTTCCAGCCTAAAAGCTCTGTAATTCCTCATACATACCTGACAAGATTTCACTGTTTTCTGAAACAAAACTCAAGGAGAAGGATTTGAAGTTGTAGAAAATAAACTAAACCATAGGTCACATACTGCAAGCTTATGGATTTCAATTATATTTGCCACTTCACAATATCTTGGTCTATGGAGCTGTGATACCTTTCAGCTTTAGGTCCCGTCACCCTACATTCTAGTGCAGCAATGTAATGACACTATGCATTCATTTGTTTCTTTCCCATATGTCTGTCCTTCTTCTATATTTCCTTTAACACAATTATATATTGCTCCTTTAAAGTGTCACTTCCCTTTTTTAGGAAATAAAGCAATCCCTTCTAGGATAACTAGACAGATTGTGAATGCTTTAGCAAATATCATTGTAGATGGGTCCTTTTCTCAGTACTATGCAACCTGATTTTTTCTCCACACTGTCCTTGACCATATACAAAGCTATGGAAGGATATGGTTTAAATGTCACCACCTCAACAATCTTGGTGATGTACTAAAAAATGAAACAATGACTGCATCCCTTTTGCCATAAGTCTTAGAAAGTTCATAAGCAAAAATAAATCTTATATTGCAGATGATGCTTTCAATTTGGCTTTTATCTCTGTATAGACTTCTGTAAAAAGCAGTATGTTAATGACACCCTCTGTGTATCATATTAGAAGGAGGCACCATTATAATATTTTCAATGTTTTAGAAAATGACAGTGACTGCAGTTTGAAATATATTATAGAGTTAAATGTTAATAAATTAAAACTTAATTAAAAATGGAACTACACTACATCTGAGCACCACAAACCAAAAACACTATTTAATTCATTTTTAATATTCAAAGCAAACACATCCACCCATCCACGCCTCCATGCTTTATTTTGATGAAAAATCACTTTGAAAAACACCCCCTAGCATTTCTGGTCGTAGCTCGTATCTCGAGTAAGGGCAGATTATTCATCCAGCATTCACTTCCTAGAATCCATCTGCCCTTAGCTCAGCCATGTACAGAGGAGAATGTGCTTGGCTGAGAAAACCCCTCCTCCCCTCCTGAAGACTCATGGGATATATGACATAATTTGCTTAGGCATGGGAACTAGGAAGTAACTGAGGAAATGTAGAAAAAAAATAAAAAGTAAATATAATATACGTTCCTATCTATTTACTAATGCTAGCAGCAAAAGGATTAAAAATAGTTAGTGTTGATTAATAGAAATAACAATGAAAGGTCTGCGCCACAGGCAAAACCAAAAGAAACCAAAAATAAAGAAACACAGATGAATGTTATCATGTTATCATGGCTCCTTCAGTATTCAAAATGTGCCTTACTTCCACACTTGTTAACCCCGATAAATGTGTATATAGATCGAGCTGCCAAAAATGTGCATCAAGGTTACTAAACAGTTTGCCACATGTAAATATGCAAAACATATATATTAATAAATGAAAAACACCAGAAAATACAACTAATGTCCAATGTATCAGTAAGTCCTATTTAAATAATAGCCGCTTAAAAACCAAATGATAGGTGAAAAGGTGCTGGTGCCATTAGTAACAGATAGACAAGTGACCATTTCCAGGTGCTCCCGGTGACCCTACATGGATTTGCACTCACCACAATGTATGGACCTTCTATTACAAGATAGGTCTCACTGCGCTTTTTTGGTTGGACCCACTGTGTATCTTATCACCAACTTGCCCATTCATATGTACCAGAGTGCAATTTCTTCCAATGCAATACACCGCTCAAAAACAGTATCAGGGAAAAGGTTCATTGCACAAAGCAGCCAACTTTAATAAACCATATAAAATCTTACAATTACACCACACTCACATGTATATGTGCCTAAGGACTGGCACTAGGTACATACAGCGCTTATGGTTGAGATGGCCGCCGACCAGATTCCGCAAGCTGGCTTGCAAGCCAGAGGTGGGATGTGACATATCAGCTGGGGGACACTGCCTTAACTAGTTTCATCTGTAATTGGACATCTTTAGGAAGCTAGTGTTCACCATTTTGGAAGCTGGATTAATACTTCAGAATGAACTCTTTGGGGTCTGGATGTGGACAGAAGAAGTTATAGTTTTTTGTCATTTACTTGTATTGTGTGATCCACTTGTAAGCATTAATAGCAACACCCACTAGTGTAGGCAATGCGAGATAGGTTAGGGCAAGTATACTGAAATATAATAAGTGGATGCCCTGGAAACATTATTGCTTATCACTTATTTTTACTTTTTTTTTAGTCTTATTTTATTGTAACATAGGCTGTACCTATGAACGTATATCCATATTAAGTGATCATATGGTGGCAATAAGGGTACATCCAGTGATGCATACTGGTTTCCCAACATCCGGTCCCTAAAGAGTTAATTCGACATTGTTTTTTATTTATTTCAGAATTATCTGATTTTATTTTTTATTATTGTTTATTTTATTTATGTAAGAATCACCTGATAACCCAAGATCTTACATATATATATATATATATATATATATATATATATATACAATACATCCATTTGACACACTCCCACAAAAAGTATATTTTAAGTTATTCCAAGAATACAGTTTGAAAGTGTAAAGAGTAGAGCCCCTGTTTTTCTACTATATTGGAAGAAGGTGATGCTGTATATACTTTTTATGTTTCTTTGAATGCAACTAAGTCTTCACCTAAAAAAAAAATATTTTTTAACACAAGCCCTCACCATGGTAGGTACTAGCAAATATGCTCTGTAACGCTTTATTACGAAGCTGATTCTTTCACCAACAGCATTACACTGACCTCTTTGTACCATACTTATATTATAATCAACAGAATTCAGATGTCTAAAGTAGCATACATTTAGTACTTTTGTTTTTCTATTATAGGTTGTATTTTACAGTATGTTTCATTTATTGTTATTTTGATTGCATTTCTACTGAAATTATTTCAAAAACAAAAAGACATGAATGGGCCTTTTGTATTGCTGGCACATGACCAGCACTCACTCCTAGCTGTGGACGCATCTTTTGTAATGCCACCCTTACAGATTTACATAACATCAATTATGAATCAAAAACATGACCTCTGAAAACATTATGGAGACTCATAGGGGGTCCTGTATATGTTTGAGAACATGATCAGAAGAGAAGCACCTTCTATTCTTTACAAAATATGCCAAATAAAAAAGAAATATATGTAAAAATGATAATCAGCATTGTCAGCCTCTCCCCTTATAAGCATGCATGGTGCTGAATGTATGCCTTGTGATGAACAAATTTAATGAGACCCTGCTGAGCTCTGGGGAAGCTGACGAGAACACACGCTCTTTGCAGCTACACTTGCCCATGAGAACCACTGTTTGAAAGAAGAGCTGCACCTGGCACATAGATTGCTGAAGTCTACCAAGGGTATGGGTTAGGATGCTGAGTATTAAGTTTCAGTTGAGCGTGCAATGCATTTATTAGGAACAAAAGCAAGGCAAGGCTGTTTGAAATTACTTCTTTCTAGAATGATGGTGCTTACTATGGGTGATCTCCTATACAGCTAACTGACCATTTAGTAACAATCAACAACAGCATCAATATGTAATACATTCAATAAAAAACAGAAGATAAACAAACTCTTTTTCTGTTAGGTAGTCAGAATTAAGCTGAGCTTGCATAGGTTGGTCTATTTTTGTAATTAGGTACTCTAGTCTTTTCAGTACAATATTGGAAACAGAGCAAGGCAGCACAGTGACTAAGTGGTTAGCACTTCTTTCTGGGAGCACTAGGGTCATCAGTTCAAATCCCAACCACAGAACTACCTACCTGGAGTTTTAATGTTCTTGGACTTTATAAATTCCTCCCATTTTTTCCAACTTATATGGAAACTCTCCATCTTATCTTCACTCAAATGGTAAGTTCCTCTAATCTACATATCCGATCCACCCTGTCTACCCAATCCTTTATTTTTGGTACCTCCTGTTCCTTCCAAAATTTGGGTATCAATCCCTTTGCTGCATTCAGATAATACATTAAACCAGATTTTTTATATTTTTGAACCCAAAGCTTAGTACCATGAAAATGCAATATCAACCTCAGTTATTTTGTGAATCAGGCGTACTATTTTCCCCCAATACTCTTGAATTTTAGGACACTTCCACCAAATGTGATACATTGTACCTCTACCCCCACATCCAAGCCAACATAAAGGTGAATTATCTCCATTCAATCTATGTGCTACACTCGGTGTAATATATCATCTTGCCAAACATTTATAATTCATCTCTACCGCCTTCATATTTACATTCTCGTGAATTAAACTATATATTTTCTTTTGCTTTTTCACATCCATTGTTACTCCTATATCTGTTTCACATTTCTCTATAAATGATGGCCTTATAGCCGTGGTTATTCCAGTGAGAATCTTATATATTTTAGAAATCACATGTTTCCCATCTCCCCGTGTGTCTAATAAGTGCTCAAAAGGGTTCCAATCCTCTCTTTTTCTCAATGGCCTTGGAAGCTTCCCTATAAAGTGTTTCAACTAAAAATAACGCCACTCATCAATTCTCAAAAAATATTTCCGTCTTTTTTTCCTAATCCTTAAGTGAGCCTATTTCCTCCCCCACCATTAAATCGCTCAACCGTACATCCTCCTTCTTTATCCACTTCCCAGTGACACTTTCTTTACCTGGGGGAAAAAACTCTATGGACCATAAGGGCATTAACAGTGAGTTATATTCCCATACCTTTTGTTTATGTAAAACATCCCATACTCTTAACACATTAAGTGTGAAAAAACTTGTGCTATCTTCTAATCCTGGAAATTGTGGAGGTAACCATACAATTCTAAGGTTAGTGTGACTTAGTGTATTTTCTATTTTTACCCAACTTTTCCCGTGTGCATTATGTGTCCAATCAAAAATTCTTCTCAGTATTACCGAATTATAGTATCTTTTCAAGTCTGGAACTCCCAGTCCATCTTTCTCTTTATTTCTACTTAAGATTTCATGACTTATTCTAGGTTTTTTATTCCTCCAAATAAATCTTGTTAACAATTTTTTTTAAGTATTCTAAAATATACTTCAGGTAGTTTAATTGGTATCATTTGGAATTTATATAGAATTTTTGGAACAATTGCCATTTTTATCAGATTTATACGACCTATCCATGACAGAGTTCCCCCACTTAGTTTTCTTAATTCATCCTTAATCTCATTTAATAATGGGATATAATTTGATCTATACAAATTCTTGGAAGATACAGTTAATTTTATACCTAAATATTTTAATTCTTTTTCTCTCCATACAAAAGGAAATTCCTCCTGCAACATATTTTTCTTTCTAGAAGATTTATATTTAAAATCTCTGTTTTAGTTGGATTCATTTTTAAATTCGACCTTTCCCCATATTCCTTCAGTGATTTCATTAAATTTGGCAATGTTATCCTTGATTTTCCCACATAGAACAACATATCATTTGCATAAGCTGCCACCTTATGCTCTATATCTCCTATCCTAATGCCTTTTATATCTATGTTATTCCTTATTGTAGCCAGCAGAGATTCCAAAGATAAAACGTACAACCGTGGAGACACAGGACATCCCTTTCTTGTTCCATTTTGCATCCCAAAGTACTCTGATAATTCCCCATTAACCATGATTGCTGCAGAGGGTTGACTGTATAATTTCCTTATCCATTCTCTCATTCTGTGTCCCATCCCCAATACTTCCAGTGTATCCAACATTTACCGCTACTCCTATTCAGATGTCAACTCTAAAATTTGTGATTGCCTCTCACTTTCTGCCTTGGTCACCAGGACAAAAAAAACTAGACACAGACAGCAATACAAGCCTGAAAAAATGGCCTAGCCCTTCCCACTTTATCTAAAACAAAAGAAGTTTTGCCTTTACATACACTTTAAAGTGTGGGGTGGGGATACTGTATTCAGAGCACTTGCCATCATCATGTTATTGGATCAACATTTTTTGGTGGTAGGTCATCATGATTGTCATTGAATTTACATCACGGGACATCAGAGGTTCACATTTTTTGAACCACACCAAGCCACCTAAATTTAACATTGGAAAGGTACCTTGCAAGTGGGGACTCCAAGAGGGTGCCCCAGAGTGCCCCAGATATCCACCACCAAGGGAATGAGTACAATGGTACATTATTACTACTTACAATTTCCCACAAAGAGTTAAGAGTAGATAAAAGCACACACACAATGTGCCGAAACAATTGCAAATAATGTCAATTGATGTAAATCCAACATAGAGCATGTCATGATGACCTACTACCACAAAAAGAAGCCTTAAAAAAAAAATAATGCACATCCAAGAACTAGTAGGCATCAATATAATATATTTTTGTCCTGGGTATGATTACAACTTTAAAGATAATACCAGTAAAATGAATCTATGTAGTATAAGATTAGATAGAACCAACCAAAAAAAGTGAAAACATTTTTGATTTCAATTTTCATGTCACATGGTAATGTAACTGCAGAAAAACTGGAAACTCCTGAAACTATCATTGAAATCTGAAATGGGAACAGAAACAGTGACCCCAACTGTAAGTTTAACACAGGGTGGACACATTTTTTTATGTATTTTGATTGTTTATTGATGGTGTATACTCAATTGGCATCTTATGGGTCCCAGCCAGACTTCTAAAACCAAGACAATATTGCTGAATCGGTTTATGCAACACAAGAATAAGTGTTGTATTCAACCAGGAACAGTATCTGATGCTAGTTAGTTCTTAAACTAAGATCCCTCTAGAAGAAATGTTTCTGTTATATTAGAAAATTAAAATAACTTTTTCAGCATACCCCACAAAAGAAGATCAAGAATACTTATCCATCTTGAGGTTGGTGACTCCAGTCTTAACCAACTTAAAGAGGTATAGTGCTCTTAGAATCTTCTGCATTCAACACACTTTTAGATGTGTCAGATGCCTTATCTCCTCTATGTGTTGTGATCACACCCACCAGCCACAACATCAGTACAGGGAACTGGTCATTGATTAATGAAAAATCTGCTTTTGCAGAAAATTATAATAAACTTTTCTTATACTTTTGGAAGGGCTTGGAATCAGATATATTTTTCTGGTTAAATGCAGCACTTACCTTTAAAATGTATTATAGTACACTTAACAGAAGGCTAATGCAATTTATGCTTAAAGTGTACTGTAAGTTCATTATTTGAGAAAAAAAATTAAATGGTGAACTAGCACCCTACACCCCCTGGTCCTCACTGTGCTTGCCTTCATGGGTGATGAACTGTTAGTGCCCACAGACCATGTATTATGGTCAGGGTTTTGAAATCCTCTCTCTTCTTACCCTTCTTTTTGCAGGGCTTCTGGATCAGATCAGATTGATTTTCTGTGCCGTGCTGGTCAATCAGAATTGCGCTGATCCATCCTGGAATCCATCCAGAAAGAAGAGGGAGAAGAGCAGGGATTTCAAATCCCCAGAACGATAGACAGACTGAGTGGGCACTGACAGCTCATCACCCACGGAGGTAAGTTCAGCAAGGACTTGGGGAATTGGGAAGGTGTATGGTGTTAGTTCAGCTTTTCATTTTTAAACTTTATCCAGTGACTGCATCTGCTTTCTGGACTAAGATCCTGGGCTTAGGAGGATACAATAATTAAATCCACACATCTCACAAAGCTCAGCCTTACCAGATGCTGCTTTTCAGCCTTTAACCATCTACTTTAAAAAGCTACCACACTCATACATCCGAGTCTTACTGTGACCTTCCAGAACACTACCTTGATATCAAGGAGGGTAGACTAAGGAAATGCCTCTGCCAAACTACAGAAGTCAGATAATGTCAATTATCTAGGCTGTTCCTCTCAAGCAGATCTTGAGATGCTGCTCCAAGGCAATGTTGCTTGAATGCAGCTGACTTTAAATGATAAAACATATATTTTGTAGCATTATTTAGGTGATGTATATTGTGATACATTTTTGAATTTATTCATGTAGACTGGTAAAGTTAGTTATAAGTCCACTTTAAAAGGGAAAGAAGGTATTGGTAAGTTAGATAAAGTATAAAGGTGAATCTGGAGAATAAGTGTATAGTTTCATAACCTCAGTGCACAAGAACGTAGAGAAAGGATTTCATGCATTATCTTATCTTCTGATGTCATCAAGAAACCATAGGGTGCCAGTAAGTTAAGTAATTATGAGTGAAGACATGAAACTATAAATAAAATAATACAGAATTCCAGGCATCACTAAATTCACAGTTAATATGCATATACTGCATGTAAGCCATTTTACAATTGATTTGTAATTCTGCTCAGCTGGTCTTATATCCCCTTTCAGGTAGCATAGCCAAGTCAGTGACCTTACCTTTATATGTTGCGGTTAAGCAATACAAGGTCATAACACACTTGTTGCGCCACTTTGAGCATATGTGACATTGCCTATTGCTCTTGCGCCTTCCTTCTCAGTATTCCTCACCATGGATACATCACATGCAGAAAAAGAAGGGGACCACAATAGTTCTCTCTGAACAGTAACAATTTATTAAAAGCTCCCCAAATCCACACTTACATTTAAAAAGCACCCACAGTGCTTTGTGTCTCATCATGAATAAACACCTGTCATAGTGATTAGTACAGACAGTGTTCTCATACCTATCGTGCAGCTCCAAATCCTGTATGGGTTACACTCCTGTGCCAGAGCTTTCTCAGCATAAATCCACATATGCCCAAGGTGTGGCAACAAGTGTGCTTTGACCTTGATCTGTAATGAGGTCCATTGGAGAAGGTGAGCGCATATTACGACTGGGCGTTTGCATGTGCCACATAGCTTGAGGAAAGAGGAAGGCAGAGATAAATCACATCACAGTAGGGGTGGAAATACAGCTTTATTGGATATCCACTTGCACTCCATAGGATTTTCCCCCCTTTCTGACCATGCCATTATTTGCGATACGGCGCTGCTTTACTCTAACTGACAATTGTGTGGTCATGCAACACTGTACCCAAATTAAATTTGTCCTTTTTTCCCACAAATAGAGCTTTCTTTCGGTGGTATTTTATTGCCTTTGCGGGTTTTTTTTTTTTTTTTTTGCCCTATAAACAAAAAAAAATAATAATTTGAGAAAAAAAAACTATATTTTTGACTTTTGCTATTAAACATGTCCAGTAAAAAAATTAAAAAATTAAATTTCATCATAAATGTATTCTGCTACATGTCTTTGCTAAATAAAATTCCCAATACATGTAAATTAATTGGTTTACATGAGAGTTGTAGCGTCTATAAATGGCAGTATATATACTGGATTTTTTTTTTTAATAGTAATGGCGGCAATCAGTGACTTATAGTGGGACTATGACAGACATTCTGACACTGAGGGGAACTGACTTGGTGTCACTGACATCCACAGTGACACCAATATCAGTGCTAATAAAAAGCACTGACACTGTACTAAAGAGACTGGTGAGGAAGGGGTTCACATCTGGGCGATCAAAGGGATAATTGTGTGCAGTTTTACTGTGTGCTGCGTGCTTTACACTTTCTTGTTCAAACTTTTTATTGGTATCAAAACATAAGGGTAAAGACAATAATTGTAGGCAATAGACAGCATATTGACAACAGAATATCGGGGAAATGTATGTACAGTATTACTGTCTTCAAATAAAGAGGGAGAGAAAGAGGCAAGGTAACAGTGTAGTATAACTTATGTTGTTAAATATATTAATAAGAAGAAAAAGAGAAAAAAAAAGGGGGGGTAAAGGAAGAAATATAGTAGCAATAGGTAATAACATGCCAAAGAGAGTTTGTTCAGTAGGGATAAAGACTCTCCGCGTGCTTTACACTTTAAGCACACTGCATTGTATGGCTCTGCTATGCAGTGTGCAGAAGCTGACAGGGAGAGATCTGTATAGTTTACATACAGGTCTCTTCCCCATCAGTGATACTCGACGATCGCCGGGTGCCGGTGGGGAATCAGTGGCTTGGACCCGGTGATCGACAGCCGAGGCTGCCCAGAAGTGCAAAATTGCTTATTTATATGTGATTTTGAGCAGGGAGTCTGCCCTGAAGCAGTACTTCTGCTATAGGGCGGACTTAAAGCGGATATTATAGGACCAGTATATTGTTTTGAATTAAGAACTGTCACATTATTTGATGGGGTTACACTACATCGTGGAGGAGGTTATATATTATATTGAAGTATGGTGAAAAGCTCTAATTGACGTGTCAGCAGCAATCGCTTTAGAATTTTTAGTTTTATTTTATTTTTTATCCATTTATTTAATGTTATTTTTCAGCCATTTATGGACGTTTATTATTAACTGAGCAGTTTGCTTTCACTGTTTTTCTATACTATTCAATGTGCTTACTGGATCTGGTGGAGCAGCTTACAAGGCTGAAACAAGGCAACCTTCCAATGTGTGACTCAAATCATACACTTCCAAACGAGGGAGTGCCATACCAAATTGTAAAAGAGTTATTAGTAAGATCACATAAAACCGCCAATAAGTTTCGGACCAAACCACTTCCCCGTTCATTGGGGCTTAATATCATATCAAAGTTTAATGGACTGATCTGTGATAAGATGTCATAAGTTATATCTGTATGGACCACAGAAGATCAGCAAGAGGATGTGCTAGCATTAAAGCGGTGCCCGTAGCAAAAAAAGAAAAGAGAAAAAATAGCGGAGGGCAGACATGACTATGTGAAAAGAGGTAGGAAAGGCAGCAAAGGGTTACGTAAAGGTGGGAAAGTAGTAAAACATGTAGGTTACCTCATTGGTGATGAGTATTGTGGGGTGGGGTCTTCGACACCTTTGGGAGTGGTGGGGGGTAAGAGAATCCAGTGCAGGAGAGGCAGCAGAAGAGGAAACTTCCCTCCCACCCTCTCTTGGGGTTTGTTTGGTTTATTTCAGTTTCCTGTCTCTTCTGGCTTTGGGGGCTGTTGTTGGTCTTTGGAGGAGGCAAATAATTTTAAGCTAAAGCGAATGGTTGGGACCCATTGGTGGTATGGTGTGCCGGGTGCATTCCGGTTAACCGAGGTTTAACTGGAAGGTGGAGGTTCTGCACTGCAGATGGTGTGTTTGTCTCCGAGCCGGTGTGTTGCGGCTGGAGGCTTAATATTAATAATATGGTTAAAGTTCCTCAGGGGGATATCGGTATTGCTTGGTGCCTTCGAAGACCAACAACTTCTCCTGTATGTTTCTATTTAAGGAATGTTTTTGTGTTATTGAAGTTGAATTGTTAATAAAAGGCCGTGATGGCCATTTTACTCCAACGATGTTTTGGTCTTCTTTATTTGTATATTAAAGGGGGTATATCGAGAGAGAGAGAGAGAGAGTTGTGTAGGGGTCTTAACTAGCACATCTCTTCTACACTAGTCATGCTATAACATTAATATTAAGGTTTTTAATGAAAACATAACCTGGTTAAACTGTTTTAAAGATGACATTCAGGCTTAAGCATGTTGTTTATGACATGTGGTCTTGTATGCTATATTGCATTTAGTGTTTTAGTAGAACAACATCTTTCTAAATGTGTTTCTGAGAACAGTGACAACATATCAGATATGCTAAATTTCACAGCCATTTGCATTAAAATAGTACATAATCTAGATTAATTTTTTAAGGTTATTGAAGGACTACATATACTGCTATATGTTGCTATCATTCATAAAATAAATTTAAATATGGTGTACAGTAGTACATTTAGCTAATTTATATACATGAAATATAGATTACATATTACAGATTATCATTGAACCATAATAAAGTTCTATGGAAGGCACCATCCTGGTTTATAATTTTGAAACGAATAGTATTATAAGCTGACCATACAGCATACTGTTGACTTAAATATCACAGTAGATGCATTTCAGCTCTCAAATGAAGGGCCTAAGTATATCTACAAAAACAAATCCAGTACTTGATGGGTAAATGTTATATTTCAGTGAGTTTAGAGCCTTCAGATAATGTTTCTTGTGTATGCAGTGTGAAAATGAAATTGGCTTCTAGCAGTAAAATGCATCCATGTATTTAATAACATTGTGCTATGTTTGGGACTGTTTTGATAACGCTGGAAACCCTGTAGGAGCCCTTGATTTGGCTTACCATATGAGCACTGTGCATACAGACTGTCATGTATCTGCCCATGCACAAAAAAAAATACCTGGCAGATTTGCTTTACTACAGAAAGGTTTTTATTTAGGATGTCAAGTAGCATTAAGAAAAGTACATTCCACCTGGGTAGCCAATCATAAATCTTATATCATTAGCTTGGCTATGCTAGTATTCCAAAAGCTTGTTTTTCATTGGCTTCTTTGGATAAACTGCCTATCTTTATTCTATTGATGTCATTGTGGAACACCTTCTTTAAATGTTTATTTGTATGCTGAACAAGATATATAATTATACAGTAAATCAGTTATGTTGAGTTTCCTAGCCCTGGAAAAAAAATGATAAGGAATTTGGCAGTGCTCTGCTTCCTGAGAGCCTGACTGATTTAATGCTGTACCATCCTATCCAAGTGTCCATATGTAAATATAGCAGAATGCAGGTAAGCTTTGGCTTTAAATCTAAAGGAGTACTGGGGATGCTGTATTGAAGCTCCATGCACGCTAGGAGCTGAAAAAAAAACAGCTGAAAAACACTGGATGAAAAATGTTCAATATTAGTGTTTTTGCCAGCATTTTTCTGGTTTTGTGATGGCGTTTTGCTGGTGTTAAGCAGTGTGTAGCTGGTTGTTAAGGAGCGGGCAGGCAAGCCAGCCGCCCACATCCTTAACAACTGATGACAGCTGTCAGCAGAGTTCTCCATTTTCTTGACCTACTGGGCTGCATGCTCAGATAAGCCTGATATGCTCATGGGGGAGATCTCTGATGGGGGGCACAGTCTCTGATGGGGGTGCTGCTTATGATGGAGTGCGGCTTTGAATGAGTGCAGAGCAGTTAAACACAGCACTTTAATTATGCCTTCTCTACTTTCACAGGTAACTGCATTTATCTGCTACCTCCACTCTTAACCAGACAAACGCATTGACTCCTGCTGTTCTTCTTTGGGTAACTGCATTTATCTGCTACCTCCACTCTTAACCAGACAAACGCATTGACTCCTGCTGTTCTTCTTTGGGTAACTGCATTTATCTGCTACCTCCACTCTTAACCAGACAAACGCATTGACTCCTGTTAAATTCTCACCAAATGTTGTAATTATATCTGTGTATCTGTTGACTTGTCCTCACCTCTAGGCGCACTCAGGTTTATGACTGTGGCCTGGTTCCTAAGAATCATCCCCCCCTATTCATGTGAGCCTTATCAGCTTCTAATTGGGGCGGAGTTGAATGCTCATTTGAGCATCTCCCTATAAATTTAGTTCAGCTCATGGGGGAGATCTCTGATGGGGGGCACAGTCTCTGATGGGGGTGCTGCTTATGATGGAGTGCGGCTTTGAATGAGTGCAGAGCAGTTAAACACAGCAGTTGAACTAAAGCAGGAGAACTTAAGCAGCAGGAAGACACAACAACAGCAAGAAACTCTACTGCATGCTGGACAGACTGCAAGGAAACACCCTGGGAAACATCTCTTACACACCTGAGTCCCACTCCGTGTACCTTTATATAATACACCCCTCTTCTGCTCTTCATATTACTATCCTCTGTTCACAAATCTCATTTCTTTACCCCTCTGCTCCACCCCAAAACTTGTACATCTCCCCCTCATTGCTATCATCTCCCTACTATTGCTTTCATCACCTCCCCAAAATGCCTCTTCCACTCCTCCTTCTCATTTTCCTCTCCTCTGTTCCCAAAATCCATTCACTATATCCCTCTGCTCCTCCCAAACATTTGTATATTGTGCCCTCACTGCTTCCCTCACCCATTTATGGCACCCACCACCTCCTCCTATTACTCCACTCTCCCACTGACCCCAACACCTCCACTAGTAGTTTCTCACGCTCCTGCACATCCCGCTCCCATGCCACCTTTCTCACCCTTCTCCTCCTCATAACCGCGGGGGACATCTCCCCGAATCCTGGCCCTCCACCACCTCCCTCACCCGCACAAAACCCTCCCACCTCCACGTCCTGCCACAACCCCCGCAACTTAGTATCTGTCCCCCTGCTCCCTAAAATCTCCCCCCCGTTTTCATGTGCACTCCTGAACGCCCGATCGGTGTGCAACAAGCTTACCGCCATCCACGACCTCTTTGTTTCCCGCTCCCTCAACCTCCTGGCGATTACGGAAACCTGGATCCAGCCCACTGACTCTACCTCCCCTGCTGCACTCTCCTACGGCGGTCTCACCTGGACCCACTCACCCAGGCCCAACGGTCGTAAAGGTGGTGGGGTTGGCCTGCTCCTATCACCGCTGAGCACCTTCCGAGTCCTCCCAAACCCCCCCTCCCTATCCTTCTCCTCCTTCGAGGCCCACTGCGTCCGACTTTTCTCCCCAACCCCCCTGAAGATTGCTGTGATATACCGGCCTCCTGGATCCATACCCCGCTTCCTGGAAGACTTCTCCTCCTGGCTACCCTTCTTCCTCTCCTCTGAGCTACCCACTATCATCCTTGGGGATTTCAACATCCCTGTCAACCTCGACAACCCGGACACAGCCCGTCTCCTCCACTTAACCTCCTCCTTTGCACTTGCACAGTGCATACAATCCACCACCCACTCCGACGGTAATATCCTTGATCTTGTCTTCTCCAACCGCTGCGCTCCCCACAACCTCACTAACACCCCCTTCCCTCTCTCTGACCACAACCTGATCACCTTCTCTATCTCCTCATCCTCCAACGCCTACCCCTCCAAATGTCACACTACTACCAGCCGTAACCTCCGCAACCTTAACCCTGCCTCCCTCCACTCCGCAGTTGATCAACTCCATGACAGCATCCTCCCCCTGTCCTGCCCCGACTTGGCTATGACCGCCTACAACAATGCGCTGTCAACAGCCCTTGACTCACTAGCGCCTTTAACCACACGCAACATCAGACCCCGACCGCTCCAGCCCTGGCAGACTGATCACACCAAAACCCTCAAACGACACAGTCGTGCCCTGGAGCGACTATGGCGCAAAACCAAATCCCAACAAGCCTTCACCCGATACAAATCTGCCTTCCACACCTACACCTCCTTCCTCCATACTGCCAAACAAGCCTACTTCCTGACCCTCATCAAGGCCCTCTCCTCCAATCCTCGCCGACTCTTCTCCACCTTCAACTCTCTACTCTCGCCACCCCCACCTCCACCCAGCACCTCACTCACTGCCCTTGAGATTGCCAATCACTTCAAAAACAAGATTGACACAATTCGCAAGGACATTGCCGCAACTCACACGCCTTCTCAACCCGTCCCCTCTCACACAGCTACCCCCTCATCCCCCCTCCCCCTCGACATAACCCACAGGGACTTCGTCGCTGCTCAAACTCCCTCCAACCCCCTTCCCCCTCACTCAGCTACCCCCTCTACACCCCTCTCCCACGGCCCCACCACTGCTCTGACCTCCTCTCCCACCCCACCCTACATTCCTCATACTGAAGCTCCCCCAACACTCCGCACCTTTGACCTTACTACCATCGAAGAAGTCTCCAAGATCCTCTCTGATGCCCGCCTCACCACCTGCCCCCTTGACCCTATCCCCACACAACTCCTACAACCTCCCTCCCCCTCCATCCTACGCTCCCTCACCCACATCTTCAATCTCTCCCTCTCCTCCGGCACTTTCCCTTCCCCTCTGAAACATGCACACATCACCCCCATACTTAAAAAGCCCTCCCTGGACCCCAATGACCCGAACAACCTCAGACCCATCTCCCTGCTCCCATTTACATCTAAACTCCTCGAGCGCCTAGTCTACGCCCGCCTATGCTCTCACCTCAACGACAACAACCTCCTCGATCCCCTACAGTCCGGCTTCCGTCCCCTACACTCCACCGAAACTGCCTTACTCAAACTCTCCAACGACCTGCTAACCGCCAAAGCTAATGGCCACTATTCAGTGCTCCTACTCCTTGACCTCTCTGCGGCCTTTGACACAGTCGACCACCCCCTCCTCCTCAAAAAACTACACTCCCTCGGCCTCAGAGATTCTGCTCTCTCCTGGCTCTCATCCTACCTGTCACAACGCTCTTTCAGTGTTACCTATAATGCCACCACCTCCCTCTCACTCCCCCTCTCTGTTGGGGTCCCCCAAGGCTCTGTCCTCGGGCCCCTTCTCTTCTCCATCTACACCTCCTCCCTTGGCCAACTCATACACTCTCACGGCTTCAACTACCACCTCTATGCCGACGACACACAAATCTATCTCTCAACCCCCCACCTCACCCCCTCGGTCTCCGCCCGAATCACACACCTGTTGAGCGACATATCAGACTGGATGTCGCTCCACTTCCTTAAACTGAACCTCTCCAAAACCGAGTTTCTTGTCTTCCCTCCAGCCCGGACACCACCCCCCATTGACTTCTCCATCATGTCCAACAACGCCACCATCAAACCCGCCCCGCAGGCCAGAGTACTTGGTGTCATTTTGGACTCCAACCTATCCTTCCAGCCCCAAGTCCACTCTTTAACAAACTCATGCAGACTCCACCTCCGCAACATCGCCAAAATCCGCACGTTCCTAACTCCAGAAACAACTAAACAGCTCATCCACTCCCTCATCATATCGCGACTCGACTACTGCAACTCCCTCCTCACTGGCCTGCCTCGCCGCTGGCTATCCCCGCTTCAGTCCATCCTGAATACGGCTGCCAGACTCATTCACCTTTCCAACCGCTCCGTTTCCGCCACCCCCCTCTGCCAATCCCTCCACTGGCTTCCGATTGCGCAACGGATCAAATTCAAAATCCTAACACTGACGTACAAAGCTGTCCACCATACTGCCCCAAACTACATCACTGACCTAATATCCAAGTACCGCCCAGCACGCACACTCCGCTCCTCACAAGACCTCCTTCTCTCTAGTTCCCTGGTCTCCTCCTCCCATGCCCGCCTCCAGGACTTCTCCAGGGTGTCACCCATCCTCTGGAACTCCCTGCCCCAACCCATCAGATTATCACCTACTCTCCTCTCCTTTAGGCGCACCCTGAAAACCCATCTCTTCAGGGAAGCCTACCCCGCCCCCTGCTAACTTGCCGACCTCCTCCACTCTTCCTACCACTCCATCCCCCACAGCTATCTCCTCCTGTGCCACCATCCCCTCCCTCCTAGATTGTAAGCTTGAATGAGCAGGGCCCTCGATCCCCTCATGTTTTGCATTGTATTGGTATTGTTCTGTCACATGTTCTGTCCCCCTTTGTAATGTACAGCGCTGAGCGAACTATTGGCGCTTTATAAATACTGAATAATAATAATAATAATAATAATATGGATTTTTTGGCAGGACCCCCCACACCCTTTTAAAAAAAAATGTTGGTATGGGGTTCCTTTCAAAATCCATAAGAGACCTAAGGATCTGGTATGGATTGGGGAAGGGACCCCCAAACTGGTTTTTAGTCAAGTGATCACTGGCAATTCTTTTGTTTACACTCATCTTTCATCAGGGAACCCCGCTGACAGCTGATGAGTCATCCATTGTTAAGAAAAAAAACTGCTGTTAGTAGCGATTAGTAGAGTTTAGAAGCTTTCACTGCTTTTTTCTGTCGGCAAATCCCTCTCAAAAACGCAAACAAAGTTTTCTATGGTCCTAAACATTGCTTCAAATGCCAGTAGACTAAAATAGTGTGCATGGACACATAGGATAACACTATTTGCTTCTAGAGGCAGAAGAAAAAACTCTCAAAAGCTGCTGCTAGGAGTATGTGTTAAAGCTAGTGTGCATGGAGCTTACAAGAGTAGATATTTTCTGGAATAGTAAAATACACTTTACTAAATACATGGAGCAGTGGAAGACTGCCAAAGAGACTCAATAATTAAACTACTTACAATGTAATGCTTAATAAAAGTGTAAAAATAGTTTTGGACTCATAAAGTTCTCTCATTGGTCTTGTTATCTTATTTTAATACATGTTATATTATATCATGTTCAGACTCACCCATTAGGTTATTTGTTTTCTGCAAAAATCCTGGTTGATCCTGCTGTTCATTGTCCCTTCCTCCTTGTCTGTGTCCCCTCTGCAGCCTGAGATTGTAGACCAGCTGTTGACATCTACTGAGCATATCTGTCATGTCTGTGGTCCAAAAATCCCCCCTTCATCAGTGCTCGAAAAAATAAAATGAAAATTGTCTTTTAAAATTCTCTAGTGTATGGCCAGCATTAGACTCTCTGAGTTGGCATATATTTTCCCAGCCAACTAGTATTGTTTTTCCATTATAAGAAGAGTACTAAGACCACAGAGCTCGCAAATTTGGATCCACAGATGATACAATTCTCATATTTTATATAACCAATGTTCTAAAGAACTATTGTTCAACAGTTGGATCTTCCGGACACCAACTCATGATTTTGGACATATATCCATAAGCTTCATGACCGCCTTTCACTGTGCCCTTGTTAGATTTATCAATTTCAGCAAAAACTATGCAGAAAGGCTTTGTCGCAGCTCTAAGTAAATAAATCATTAAACACTTCTGGGCAATCAATAATTTCCATATCTTGCACAACTCATGGATGCACCTCATTAAAGCTGGGGTGACATACACAGTTACATTTACTTAAGTAGATGACATTTACTTTATTTATTTATTTTTTATAAGAAACCCTAAGGAATGTACATATGTCCCCAGCATGTTAAGCCTCATTGAAGTGCTGTACATGAAAGCATCAGTGGGATCAAGAATGCTTATCTGGAAGTATGCAATCTTGGTTTTCTTTTCTAATACATGTTCGACTATAATCACCATTGGATCAGCAGAGTAAATAAATATACTCATCAGCATTGCAATAGAAGATATTTTACCAGCTTTCCAAATTCGGTCAACTAAATATATGTTTTTTTCGATCATAAAATATAAGCATTCTCTGTAATAATTCACTTCTGTTGGTGTCTACATTATTTCAATACATCAGTCAAAATTCATGTTCACCATAAATTTTTTAAGAGCCATCAATGCTGAGTTATTGTGACACATAGCTTCATATCATTTCATAGCTGTTTTATAAAGAGGTGCTGCTGATTGACAGCTCTTCATTAAGAGTAGAACAAATGTGTTTCACTTGCTAACAATGCATGTTATTATCAAACACACAGAAATTCTATACTGAGATGTTATAAATTTAAATACACATATATATATATATATATATATATATATATATATATATATATATATATATATATATGTTTTTTAATTTACAGGTACTTACTGTATATAGTGCCGACAATTTACACAGTGCTTTATATATAAAGTGTACATTCACATCAGTTCCTGCCCTCAAGGAGCATACAATTTAAAGCATATCATATTTTTAGTATGCAATTATTGCCAGCAGCTATAACCACTAACAATAAGGTTTGTTTCTCATGGAAGAGACAGCTCCATGTACCACCACTGGGAAAACACAATAGCCCTGTTGGAGGGATTCCCCCATCAAAACTAACTGTATTGATGGGGTAATTAGGCGATTTTCTTTCCAGTGGTTGCAGAAAAAAAATTGCATAATCTATGGCTTGCCTAAATATTGGTAGTGTAGACATGTCTACCAGTAAGAACTAGCTCTAAAGGAACTATGCAGACAATTCACTTGGCTCAAAGTATGCCAACAGTACATCAATTAACCAAAATACATTTGAAAAATAGGACTTTAGTGGTACTTCATATGGTCATTATATACCTTGATGTGCTAGTAATGAGACATGCACTAACATTGTATAAAAAGCTACTTTTACAAATTATTATAAAGTCATTAAAACCTTTTTTAAAAGACATTGGCACAAACACACTTACATATAACCAACCAATATTAAACACCTCCCAGTCTTGGTCCATTAGTACCTTCATTCCTTCCCTTATGATCTAATAATAATTGACAACTGTATAGCAATTCAAATAAAGAAATCCACAGATGTCATGATATAAGCAAGGCAAGGGCTAGGGCTCTCTACATGTTTCTTGAATCAACATCTATTTTTTTCAGAAGATACTGGGGTGTATATATAATTCAGCTTATATTCAGCAAATTCAAGTTTGGACTACATACACTATATTGCCAAAAGTATTGGGACACCCCTCCAAATCATGGGATTCAGGTGTTCCAACCACCTCCATGGCCACAGGTGTATAAAATCAAGCACCTAGGCGTGCAGACTGCTTCTACAAACATTTGTGAAGGAATGGTTTGCTTTCAGGAGCTCAGTGAATTCAAGATTGGTACCAAGATAAGTTGCCACCTGTGCAATAAGTCCATCCATGAAATGTACTTGCTAATAAATATTGCATGGTCAAATGTTAGTAGTATTATAACAAAGTGGAAGCAAATGGGAATAACAGAAACTCATCCATGAAGTGGTAGGCCACGCAAAATGACAGATCGGGGTCAGCGCATGCTGTAGCCCTCAGTGCGCAGAAGTCGCCAACTGTCTGCAGAGTCAGTAGCTAAAGACCTCCAAACTTCATGTGGCCTTCAGAAAAGCACAACACAGTGCGTAGAGAACTTAATGGAATGGGTTTCCATGGCTGAGCAGCTGCATTCAAGCCTTACATCACCAAGTGCAATGCAAAGTGTAGGATGCAGTGGTGTAAAGCACGCCACCACTGGACCCTAAAGCTGTGGAAACGTGTGACTAATCATGCTTCTCTATCTGGCAATCCAATGGATGTGTTTGGTTTTGGTGGTTGCCAGGAGAACGATACTTGCCTGACTGCATTGCGCAAAGTGTAAAGTTTGGTGGAGGGGGGATTATGAGGTGGGGTTGTTTTTTGGGGGTTGGGCATGGCCCCTTAGTTCCAGTGAAGGAAACTCTTAAGGCACCAGCATACCAAGACATTTTGGACAACTTCATGCTCCCTACTTTGTGAGAACAGTTTTGGAATGGCCCCTTCCTGTTCCAACATGACTGCGCACCAGTGCACAAAGCAAGGTCCATAAAGACATGGATGAGCGAGTCTGGAGTGGAGGAACTTGACTGGCCTGCACAGAGTCCTGACCTCAACCCGACTGAACACCTTTTGGGATGAATTAGAGCCTTCTCATCTGACATCAGTGCCTGACCTCACAAATGTGCTTCTGGAAGAATGGTCCAACATTCCCATAGACACACTCTTAACCTTGTGGACGGCCTTCCTAGAAGAGTTGAAGCTGTTTTAGCTGCAAGGGGTGGGCCAACTCAATATTGAACCCTACGGACTAAGACTGAGATGCCATTAATGTTCATGTGCGTGTAAAGGTAGGTGTCCCAATACTTTTGGCAATATAGTGCAGTTGTTGGTAGATCTAAAGATTATACATTCACACTGTGTGGGGAGCTTAAAGTAAATCTGTACTTAGAGGAACACAGATGTTGCCATTTCTTACCTTCTGAAAATGCTATATGCTTGATTATCTGCTAAACCTCTGATTTTATTAATCTCAAGTCACTAGCCCAAAAATACAAGAAATTAATATCCATAAATGTGACTATTTTTGTGCTAATTTATTGCTAATTTATGGATTTATTGGTAGATCACAGAATATACTTTCACAGGTTCATGTACTTTGTTTACATTATTACACTATACTTTTTACATTCAGTAAAATGTCAAATGAGCTCAGGGCTGAACTTCACAATTGTTTTGCGATGTTATCAGCTAAAGAAAAGATAATATGATTATCAGTATAATGTCAAAAGACATTCAAAACACACATATAATAATGTCATTGTGACTGCAGACTATAGATTTTTCATATGTACTTTGGCTTTGTAATAGTAAAAACTCTTGTCACAAATAAAAATTTGATTTCTGACCTAACAAGATGTTCAATGGTACTTCTGTTTTCATTTGTTATTTAAACCAGATTTTACATCACTTGCTTTAACAGGGACTATCAGTCAAAGAATCACAAAAAAAATAATTTCTTGCATTGACTTGTTTAAAAATAGGTAAATGAAACAATTAATATTATAATAGCAGGCCTGCAAGGACCCTAATTAAAGAATAAAGAAAGCTATATTTAACCCTTTATTATAATTTAACTATGTATGGGTTTTCTAAAGACAGAATATAACAGAAACGGTTTGCCTTCAGGCTCTCCCTCTAATTAAAACTCAGTGGGGACCTCTTTGAACACAGGATAAGGAAGGTAGGGAGGGAGGAACTGCTACATTTACTTTTATGGCAATGTGAGCCATTCATCTGTGTAAACAATAATTTTTTCAGCAAGCAATAAAGACATGTTCCGACCAGAAGGATTTTCACGTATTTTGCTGCATTTTTCAACACGGTCCAAATGCCTGGACACCATACGTTTAATTGTTTCAATGCATGCTGCATTTTGGTACATTAGCCTGCAATGATAAATTCAAGCCAATTCAAAGCAGTCTTCAAAAATGCAACATGTTTAACTGCACATTTAACCCATGCATTTATTGTAAGAATACCCTTCTAATGCCCCCTACCAGCTGGGCTTTTTTTTTTTTTTACAATGATAGACAGCCTTTCAATAGAAATGGTTGAAGATTGTAGGTCCTAAGTCTTCACCTGCTGGTTTGATGTGTAAATATTATATATTCAGTTCAGTGTTTCATATTTTTTTATTTTTACTTTTTTACACAAAAAAAGAAAAAAATGAACATTTACACATTCATTTTAAATTCCCATGTAGAAAAAATCCATTCCTCTTAAATTCTTATGTCTGTCCCCAAGGGGGGGAGGCACCAATCATAAGTACATTCTAGATACATATATGTAGAATAAATATGCAGAGCTAATATAGATAAATCCGGTGAAGACAAGTAATAACACATAAGTTAGATAACTCAGTCCTTATAGTGATCAAACACAGGTCAGGGGCACCTCCCTGATGCATTTCGTGTAAAAACACTTCCTCAGAGGGACTCCCTCTGAGGAAGTGTTTTTACACAAAATGCGTCAGGTGGTGCCCTGACCTGTGTGCACATACCACAAGGCCAGCCTGATTGGTGGCCCTAGCAGATTCTGATGTAAGTTTTGATTTACTTGTTTTATGCTGGATTTTTGATGATTAAAGAACTACTACACTATTATATTCCATGTGAGCCCGTTTTTGAAGGTACTGAGGATTTGGATTGATATATGACTCCCCCCCCCCCCCCGCCCTCCTGATGCTGATGGCCCTGGTGGAATGATTGCTGAGGACATCTAGTGGCTGACCTGCGGATGACATCTGCCTGGTATTACAAGTTCAGAGCACCAGGAGCAGGTCTTAATTGCTCCATGCGCAATCAATGCGCTATCTGGTTATTGCATCGTTTGTACATTCACAAGTACACAAGAGTCACCATTACTATTGACCATGGACTTCTGAATACCTGCACATAATCACTTTGTTTGATCACTATAAGGACTGAGTTATCTAACTTTTATGTGTTATTACTTGTCTTCCCCGGATTTATCTATATTAGTGCTGCATATTTATTCTACATATTTCTATATTGGGTTTAGAGGTTGCCTTTATGCTAGCGGCTTTTTTATCATTTATCATCACTATTATCATTTCTATCATTATACTACCCAGCGCTCAATTACCATTTTTGCTATCTTCTAGATACATAGTTCTACTATAACTACCAGCTAGGCTTCGCCCTACAATGTGAAAATCCAATGGTATAGCAGCCCAGCAAGGCTTGGTTATTCATTGGTAAGACAGCTTAGCTTAGGAAGAGGGTTGTATTGAATAGAATGCATTCAAGAAGATACTTGCAACCACCACAAGGTTCTTGACATGTGGTTGCATTGCTACACTGTTATCTTCCCTTTACTTTTAGAAGACTAAGGTTGTGTAATAGGTTAACCTCCCTGGCGGTATTCCCGAGTGTAGCTCGGGGTAACATTTCAGTACCAAAAGCGGTAACCCCAAGCTACACTCGGGAATACCATGTGGCACTGCTCCGGCATGTGTTCTTCACTTACCTTACCCTGCGCTCCCACGATGTGTCCCCTGCAGCGTCCCCGGCCATCTCCTCCGGCCGATGCCGGCATCTGGCTTCTGTGTCCTGTCCCTGTGACGTCAGGACGTACGGGTGCCGCCGGCGGCGGGAAATTTAAAAATTTTAAAAAATGTTATTTTTTTTTTTTACATTTTACATAGTAAAACATTGCTGTCTCAACCAATTTCACATACATATTGTCCCTAGTGCTTTGTCCTGTGCCCTGCCTGCATTTTGTCTGTTCTTTCTGCCTGGAAACTGAGAAATGTCCATGGCATCCAAAAAGCGTCCCTTTAGGTCAAAAGCGGTTTAGATCAGCTAGAGAACAGCGATAGTAAATCAGAACCACTTGCAGAATTGAGTGATAATGATTCGTGGGGAAATTCGTCATCAGACACTGAAAACGATTTTGCGACTGAGCTCAGCAATGTGCGAACTTGGCGCTCTATTTCACATTTCAGTGTTTTTGGTTTGATTATATTATTGAATTAAATTTTTTATTATTTTTATATTATTTTTATGATTATTTATTAAATTATAATTTATGATTTTGTCTTTCAAATTTTATCATACCCGGGATGTTTACTAGACTCTTGTTCGGACAGATTTCAGTGAGTTTTTCCTAAAAATTACAGCCTACAATAAAAAAAATACGTATTTCCATGCAAAAAAATGGTACCGCTTTCAGCACCAAAAATCTGAAATAATCATACCGCCAGGGAGGTTAAAGAAGATTTCATAGTACTGACACTGTCACCTGTCACTAAAGTTGCCTTTGAGTGGGACCATTAGGTGGTATTCTCTACAAACATTTTCTTTATAGTAGTGAACTTCACTTTGAGATGTTGAAGTGCCTGTAACTATCCTTTATAGAAAATTCTGTTGTCAGTAGACAATAGACTTCATTTGGAATGTGACAATATAACATAGTTCTAATGTAAAGTTGCCTCACAACAATGCAAATGACAGCCAGGATAATGAAAAAAAAAAAGAATTATAGCTATGTCCTTGGATTATGATTACAAAATGACACTATAAAAACAGTTTCTACTAACTCAGTAGGGAGTCTATGTATGTCCAAAAAAATAATCCAAAAAACCTTGAAAGATTTTACATTAAATGGTACCTCATTAATTATATAAAGTACATATAGTATATATGGATTTGTAAAAATAATAATAATAATAATAAGAAGAAGAATTATTATTAAATTCATGAATCTATTAAATACTATATGTACTGTATATAATTAGTGAGGTACCATTTAATGTAAAATAATAATAATAATTATTATTATATATCAAATATATTTATGGTATTATTTATTTACAGCCTGTGGAATCCAGAAACATGTACTTGTAGAGATGAAAAAATACAATTATAATAGACTTGTAAATGCTATAAGGAGACATGTACTCACTTGTTTTGTTCAAAAACTACTGAACATCAACCCTACTCCTGAAGCGAGCTCATAGACACCATTATACGACAATCTCATTAGATTGTCAATCTCGCTGGATAGGGAGATGGTGGGTGAGGCTTATCTCTAATTTCAGAAACGTTGAGTCCTTGATGACAAAATGTTTCTGGGTGGATAGAGGAAAGTTTTCTGATGAATAAAGTTTAGCATGAGCATATTGTTGTTCGTTCTCTTAAGTTTAGATTTTTGGTTTAAATGTTAAAAACTTTTTCTCTTATCTTTTTTCTCAAAGAGCAGACATGTATATTTAATTAACAAACTTTAAAAAAAGTACGTCTGTGCATTTGAATCACAAAAAGTACACAAATACCCATGGGCTATATAAAGCATTAATTAGAAATGGCATGTTTGTTTATTTTCTGTTGTTGTAATCCCTGCTTCATAAATGGCTATGAAATAGATATTAGTATTATTGCATATTTTATGCTGTGCTTTTTCGACCAACAGATTTCATTGCAGCAGAAATGTATTTGAAAGGACACTACCTTTGTGTGTGCAGTTATAAGCTAGTTCAAGATGGGTCCAATAAAAGGAGATAGATAGATAGATAGATAGATAGATAGTCAGATGGATCATATAGATGTAATAGTAATCTAAGTGTGAGATGCAGATCAGCATTAATTCTAAATTCTAGCATCCAACAGGTTAACAAAAAAAATTGTATGCAGTACATCAAATATGTTTTAACAATATATGCATGAAAGAGATCTACTCAATCTAAGTGTTTATTTTAGTGGTTACAAACTCTGTATATACTGTATACAGTATATTGAATACACATGTATGTGCGGGCAGCTACATTTTGTTCATTTCATACAATGACCTTCTCCTTGTGGAGGTCACAGTGATTGTGCCTTGTTGTTTGTCTTATCCTATTGCAAGTCTACTAGACAAGGTTTGTATGACATAAGATAATAGAGTTCTAGTCTTCTTACACTCTTCAAGGATATGAAACATGCACAATGTTGCAGTCATAGACCATGTGATCTTTTTATTTGACTTTCATCATACAAGGGAGCTATTGAATGGTGTTTTTGCTTTATTGCTTGAAATTGCTGTAGATATATCACATTTAAACACTTGCCTACTTGATACTTTCACCCCCTTTCTGCCCAGGCCAATTCTCAGCTTTCAGTGCTGTCGCACTTTGAAAGACATTTGCGCAGTCATGCAACACTATACCCATATGACATTTTCATAATTTTTTTGAGATATATAGAGCTTTTTTCGTGGTATTTAATCACCACTGGGTTTTTTTATTTTTTGCTAAACATACAAAAAAATAAACATTTTGATAAAAAAAAATTTTTCTTAGTCTCTGTTCTACGTTTTGCAAATAAGTAATTTTTCTTCTTCATTATTGTGCTCTGATAAGGCTGCACTGATGGGCACTGATGAGGTGGCACTGATGGGCACTGATGAGGCAGCACTGATGGGCACTGATAAGTTGCACTGATGGGCATTGATGAGGATGCACTGATAAGGTGGCATTGATAGGTGGCACTGATGGGCACTGATATATTGCATTGATGAGCAATGATATGCTGCACTGGTGGGCACTGATTGGCACTGATGGAACTGCACTAATTATCAGTGTAAACCATGTATTGACAGTTTTGATGGTAATTGGCATTCCTTTCTTCACACAGACACAGCGTGTAAAATAAGGGCTGCTGATAACCGGCAAATCTGTTTACATGTGATTAGCTGTGATTGGACACAGCTGATCACATGGTAAAGGGCTGCTGTGATTGGCTCTTTACCTCGGTCTGTGATCAGCTGTGTACAAAGGACACATCAATCACAGAGCATGCACGGGGGTCTGGGTTCTGAGAGGGCGTCTATAGAACTAGTTTACTGGCTGTAACTATCTTTTGGCTAAAATGTGGTAGGAGAGTGGTTTAAGCAGGGTATACATGCATCAAAATTCAGCTGGTTCAGCAGGAACTAGCTGAATTTTGGTATGTGTATTGCCCTCTCTGTTCAACAGAAGCTAGTCGTTAGAATGGCTTCTGTCAAACGGTCTCGCTGGAAAATCAGTGTTGATCGGGTATTCTGACGGGGTGGTATTTGTTTAAGTCAGTGGTTCTCAACCTTCCTAATGCCGTGACCCTCTAATACAGTTCCTCATGTTGTGGTGACCCCCAACCATAAAATTATTTACCCGGTAATTATAATTCATGAGTGTCGTTTTACCTCCAATACTGCTGCTTTCAACACAGTAGCTGCTTTTAACAGAGTAGCTGCTTTCAACACAGCAGCTGCTTTCTACACAGTAGCTGCTCTTTACACATCAGAAATATGTGTTTTCTGATGGTCTTAGGGGACCCCTGTGAAAGGGTCGTTCGACCCCCAAAGGGGTCACGACCCACAGGTTGAGAACCACTGGTTTAAGTGGATGTGGGCATCTGTCTGCTTTTTTTTTCTTCAACCTGCTGCTTAAATGAAAACCTGGACCTGTGTCCATGGAACTCAACTTTAAAGTCTCTGTTATGATCTTTGAGGATATTTTCGGATAAATAATTCCCAATACATACAACTAAAGCAGTCTGTGATGGCTTGTTTTAAAGTCATTTTACTGGTTGTCCAAGCCCAACTCTGGGAAACATAAAAATGATCCATTGAAATGGGGCTTTGCCTGCACTGTGAGGGTTATTTCCTTGTTTATGTCTAAGGGACATAGAAAAAAAGATCTTCTTAACCAATCCTCCACTCTTCTGAATTTCCAGACCAGTTCTCACAGCTTCTTCGCCCCAATGCACCAGCGGTCTAAAGTCCTCATGTCATCAAGACCAATGCAGATGACTCAGAAGGATTGTCCACTACAGGAGCATGGAAGAGCACTGCCTGTTACAGAGTGAAGGATCAGGTAAGCAAAAGTGGTGCTCCTCTCCCCTAGACTAAACTAGTAGTTAACCCTTGCAGTATGGGAATGCAGCCCATTTGAATTAACTTTAGCCATCCTAACTTTTTTAACATCTTAGTTTATTGGCTGAAATTTTTCTTGCCCACTATAATTGATTACAAATAAAACATAAAAAATAGATGTATGTATGCAAATAGGTAAATATATATTGTACTACTACCACCCAAATTTAAAGTGGTTGTAAACCTCAGACATGAAATATAAACAAAGCATATCCCTCTATAGTGTGTACTTATCCCAATTAATTGAACTAAGTGTCATTTCTGTCTTCTGCTTCATTCCTCTGCTATCAACATGAATCACTTCTGACAAGTTTTCCTGACACCTAGAGAAAAATGGTGACAGGGGAGGGAGCTCCAGTTGTTTGACAACCTCAGCTCTGTTGCTGTGGGCTGGGTGGAGGGGGTGTGTATCTTTGCTCCAATAAGCTCTCACAGCTTTCCTCACTGAGCTGTGCAGAGTGTAACTTCAGCACTCTGCCTCCTTTTTTCTGAACTCTCAGAAAAGCTTTATAAATCCTGGACTTTGAACTGATGTAGAGAAGATAATATTGCAGATAAACAGGTACAATGTATGTAGAAGGATTGGTTTCATCTCTGTGTATCACCAGAGGATACTCACTTCAGGGTTTTTTTGGGGTGGGGTTTCAACCACTTAAGGGAACTGTTCAACTTCATTATCATTGATGTGCTGCATCATTAATGGGTTATAGCCTAAGAAGTTGTAAGAACTTCCTGTGCTATGAAATAGAGTTTATGTTAATTTTTCTTTGCTAGACATCATTTATGAAAATACAATAATTTCTCATATATACTAGTAAATGAGTAAGAATGTAACTGCATTTGTATGTTGTACACACATTCAAAACAAGTGCATTAATCTATGAGTGTCTTTCTAAGTTCACTGCTCTGGTTTGTCAGATAAACAAATGAGAGGAAATCAATAAAGATTAGTGATCTGCCATGTATTGTCCCCCCCTTTTGTACAGCGCTGAGCAAACCCTTTGGCGCTATATAAACTCGTAGTAATAATAATAATAATAAATATAACAGGCACTACACAAAGGACATTTAACCACTTGCCCTCCAGAGGATTTACCCTCCTTCCTGACCAGGCCATTTTTTGCTGCGTTACTTTAACTGAGAATTGTGCAGTCATGCATTGCTGCACCCAAATGCGCATACCCCCTACCCCGAACTGCAAAATCACGTATATATGCATGATTTTGAGCACCCGTGCCACCCTGTAGCAGTATGTCTGCTATAGAGCAGCATGGAAGCGGTTAAATAATGGTGTTCACAATTTACACTACTCTCTAATGGCATTATATCAGCTAATGGACAGCTACAAGCTGCAAGGGCAATTTTTAGTTCTGCAGTCTAAATAATCAAACGTTGAATGCAGGGGCGGACTGACAACTCATGGGGCCCCCGGGCAATAGTGGATCATGGGGCCCCTGTGTTCTTGACCAAATTCAAAAAAGCCTATGAAAAAGGTACCAGGGGCATCTCATGGGGCCCCCTACTGACCCTGGGCCCTCGGGCAGTGCCCGAGTTTCCAAATGGTCAGTCCGCCCCTGGTTGAATGTAGTCAACAGCAAAATGTCTGCAAGTGGTCACTAAATATAAGCTTTGTAACAGATGGAAATTGTGATCAGCATTATAGTGTAGTAAATAATTTCTAAAATATTGCTAACAGGCATATAGGAGTATAAATGACATTGAGTAATAGATTTGGAAGAGAATAATCTCAGCAAGAGATGTGCACTATGATTAAGTTCCCATTCCTAAGCAGCTGGGTAGCTTTACCTACCCCCATAGAATTGACAAATGTTGGAGTCAGTGCCCCTATTTTGATGGTATGAGACATCAACTATTTGTTGACTGCATTAAAAATTCAACTGTTATATTTCCGTGACTGAAGGGCTCTTGCATACATTTCTATTCTAATGAACCACTGAAATCCTGAACACCTGCATTATTACTTCATAAGATGATTTTGTAATCATTGTGAAAAGGCACACCACTATACCAGTGTACTGTGTATCACTTTCTATGCACTCACACAGCACATGTGCTATGGCCACCACCCAAGGGAACCAAACCACCAACCAATAAACTTTGCACCATATCTATCCCCTAATGTTGCCCAATGAGAGGTCAGGCTATGTCCAGAATTGCTGCATATTTTGTGAAGCAATGCATCTTCAAATTTCACAGTGGAACACTAAATGTGTCTATTCAGATTAGTTCATTCTTCCACTTCCCAGAAGTGACTCAGCAGTTCAGGTCTCCTTATTACCCAACAATAACTCAACAGCCTTCAGTCCTGCAAATCTCCAACGTTAACAAAGAATGGGTACTCTGGGAAGGGAAGCAAGAATAACCTGCCTAAGCAAATAACTTCCATGACTTACTATGCATTTTCAGGATGAATTGTTCCACAGTGCTTACGACTACATAGGGTAGTTAAAATTATGTACACATGTGAATGTCAGTATTCTGTCTACAGGTTCACTTTAAGTACAGCAAATGTTTACCAGTTAAAGGTAAAATTTATTCAGGGATATTTTTCACACTTACAGTAAAATAACAACTTTTCTTTATTACAGGTACTCATATAGCACTGTCAATGTACGCAGTGCTTTACTTATATATTGTACATTCAAATCAGCCCCTAGCCCTCAAGAGATGTACAATCTAAAGTCCCTACCTTACATTCATATAAGAACATACTAGGACCGATTTAGACAGGATCCAATTAACATACCAGCATGTCTTTGGAGTGTGGATGCAAACTGAAGTACTCGGAGGAAACCCACGCAGGCACAGGGAGACCATTCAAACTCCAGGCAAGTGGTGCCACGATTGGGATTTGAGCCATCGACCCTAGTACTGTCATGCGGAAGTGCTAACCATTTAGCCACTGTGCTGCACAGTGCTATCTGGGTGTTTTTTGAAAACTGTGAATCAGACAATATGAATGAAGTTAATTTTAATATTTTAATAAGAATAGGATGGAAAAAAAGCTAAAATATGTATATATATGGATAGACATCTTGTCTGTAATGTGATTTCAGGCACAACTAAACTCAGAGCACCATGTATAACAATCTGTTTCTGCTAACTTAAATATCTTTTCGGATTGTTATGGACAAATATATTGTCTGCACCATGAAAAGATCACTTAAATCACTTATCCTGTTGCCATTTAAAAAATATATAATTAATGCCTGAATGCATGGTCCCAGTGTTTTCTGTTGATAAAATGGTGTAATAATTTGAATTTAAGTAAGTACAGTAGATTAGGGTTAGGAGTAAATAAGACTATGCAAACGAATGCTGCTAAGGATAAGCAAAACAATTAAGTAAGCAGTGGCGGACACGGTTTCACACAGTTTTGCAATGAGCAAATTATCACTTTTAAAAAAAGGGTTATTAGGCTGCTTTTACACTGATCTACGGGTGCAGCGCAGTGCACCTGCGGCTTTCCTGTGGGTTAGTTGCGCTGATCCATAGACTTCCTGCTGGTTTTGTGTGCTTTCTGAAAGTGCACCAAAACTCCTGAATGCAGGAATTTTGGTGCACTTTTAGAAAGTACACCACACCCGTAAGATATATTAGAAGTCTATGGCAACCCCAGGAAAGCCACAGATGCACTGTGCTGCCCCTGTGGTGTGGTTAAACTGCAGTCAGTGTGAATTCAGCCTTATAGGGGGATAAAAACAATAAGCGTTCATATACATTTGCAGTTTGAGGGTTAGTAAAACCCCATAGTTAAGACATGTATTCTCCACATCACCCAACCACTGGTGTAGAGTCAGGGATCGCAATGGTGACCCTGCCCCATGCTCACGGGGCCCATGTGGCTCTCCTGTCACATCCTGTTTTACACTTGGACAGGATAGGAAGCAGGGGCAGCATATTCTCTTAGATTGTAAGTTCCAAGGGGCAGGGGCCTCCTTACCCTCTTGTATTGAACTGTATAATTGCTGAATTGTCTCTCTTTATATTGCAAAACACTGAGCAAACTGTTGGCATTATAATAAACCTGTATAATAGTAATACTATGCAGAAACTGATCCTTTCCATTTTCCTCCTGCAACCGCAGCAAACCGGCTTCTCCTCCTCTCCCTCCCACCTGAAAATGTTCCCTATGCAATCCAACATAAAAAATGCTAAATTCTGAACCATTTAATTTCATTGCGGCCCTTGACCAGTTACCAAATCACTTAAGTGGCCCTTGTTCTTCAGAAGGTTGAGCACCCCTGATGTAGAGTCACAAACCTAGATTGGAATGTTGTGAAGCTTATAACATAACATAATGAAAAGCAGTGATTTTTTGTCATTCCTTTCACTTTTTTTTATTTCATTTCTTTTCTTTGCTCCCTTTCTCGATTGCTATTCCATTTCAATACATTTTGATAATTTTTATAGATTTTTTTTTTATTTTTTTTTATTTGAAATATGGGTAGGGTTAATTTTGGAGTGGGAAAAAGTTAATACCACTGTCATCTATGTCTGTGATTTTACTTCACTTCCTGCCCCGTTCACATCTGGTGATTCTGCCAGAGATCTCAAAACACACTGCAATAGTGGCAAAATGCAATGTCAGGGGTGCAGGCATCCAGCAATTATATTAAGGCGAGGTTCACATATGTGCGGGTTCACATATGTGCGCACAGAGAAATGCCAACCCACGGGCATCCGGCTCTTCTCACCCACCCCCCTAAGGATCGCAGTGATCTACAGGCCCCCCGGATCCATAGCCCGCTTCCTGGGTGACTTCACCGCCTGGCTTCCCTTCTTCCTCTCCTCTGAGCTACGGACCATCATCCTCGGGGACTTCAACATCCCCATCAATGACAACACCCCAGCTACCTCCCAACTCCTCCACCTAACCTCCTCCTTCACACTCACACAATACACTCAATCCTCCACCCACATCAATGGGAACACCCTGGACCTCGTCTTCTCCCACCTCTGTACCCTCAACCACTTCACTAACACCCCCTTCCCTCTCTCCGACCACCACCTCCTCACGTTCTCCACCTCCCCTTCCCCTAACTCCCCCCCCCCCCAGTGCGCCAAACCATCACCAGCCGCAACCTCCGCAACCTGCACCCGGCCCCCCTCCACTCGGCTGCCGACCGCTTACACGACAGCATCCTTCCACTGTCATGTCCTGACCTAGCCACCTCCACGTACAACGACTCACTATCAGCTACCCTAGACTCTCTGGCACCCCTAATTACACACAACATCAAACCCAGACCGCTCCAACCATGGCAGAACGACCACACTAAATGCCTCAAACGTCGCAGTCGTGCGCTGGAGAGACTATGGCGCAAAACCAGGTCCCCTCACGCATTCTACCTCTACAAATCTGCCTTCCTCACCTACACCTCCTCCCTCCACGCCGCCAAGCAGGCCTACTTTGTTAACCTGATTAACACCCTCTCCACCTGCCCTCGCCGACTCTTCTCCACCTTCAACTCCCTGCTCTCTCCCCCCCCTCCTCCACTCAGTACCTCACTTACCGCCCACGAGATTGCCACTCATCTCCACAACAAGATTGACGCAATCCGCAAGGACATAGTCAACTTGCAATCTACCTCCCCATCTAGCCTCCCCCCTTCCATCACCCCCTCATCTCTCCCCTCCTCTGACCTCGCAACGGCACTGCCCCCCACCACACCCAAGGCCCTGCCTACCGTAACCCCCCCATCACTGCACTCCTTCAGCCCTACTACCACTGAGGAAGTCAGCAGAGTCTTCTCAGAAGCCCGCCTCACTACCTGCCCCCTGGACTCTATCCCCTCTCAACTCCTCTGGTCACCCCCCTCTTCCCTCATCCGCTCCCTTACCCACATCTTTAATCTCTCCCTCTCTACTGGCGTCTTCCCCTCCCCCCTAAAACATGCGCACATCACCCCCATACTCAAAAAGCCCTCCCTGGACCCCACTGACCTCAACAACCTCAGACCAATTTCCCTGCTGCCACTCACTTCCAAGCTCCTTGAGCGCTTGGTCTTCGATCGCCTAAGCGCCCACCTGACTGACAGCAACCTCCTTGACCCACTACAGTCCGGCTTCCGTCCCCTTCACTCCACCGAAACTGCCCTCCTCAAAATCACCAACGATCTACTAACCGCCAAAGCCAAAGGCGACTACTCTGTCCTCCTCCTCCTAGACCTCTCCGCGGCCTTTGACACAGTCGACCACCCCGTCCTCCTTAATAAACTACTCTCCCTTGGCATCAGAGACACCGCTCTCTCCTGGTTCTCGTCCTATCTATCCCAACGCTCCTTCAGCGTTTCCTACAATGGTGCCACCTCCTCCTCACTCCCCCTCTCTGTTGGGGTCCCCCAGGGCTCTGTCCTTGGACCCCTTCTCTTCTCCATCTACACCTCCTCCCTTGGCAAACTCATACACTCCCACGGCTTCAATTACCACCTCTATGCTGATGATACTCAAATCTACCTATCCACCCCTCACCTCACCCCCACATTCTCCGCCCGCATCACTCACCTCCTAAACGACATCTCTGACTGGATGTCGCTCCATTTCCTCAAACTCAACCTCTCCAAAACCGAGCTTCTCATCTTCCCCCCAGCCCGCGCCCCCCCCCATCCTTTCCATCACTACCAACAACACCACCATCAATCCCGCCCAGCAAGCCAAGGTCCTTGGCGTCATTCTGGACTCAAACCTTTCCTTTCAACCTCATATCAAATCTCTTACAAACACATGCAGGCTCCACCTCCGGAACATCTCCAAGATACGCTCCTTCCTTACCCCAGACACCACTAAACTACTAGTACACTCCCTGATTATCTCACGCCTGGACTACTGCAACTCCCTCCTCACCGGCCTACCCCAGTGCAGGCTCTCCCTGCTTCAGACCATCCTGAACTCAGCGGCCAGACTCATCCACCTCACCAGCTGCTCCACCTCTGCCACCCCCCTCTGCATCTCCCTCCACTGGCTCCCCATTGCCCAACGCATTAAATTCAAATTGCTCACCCTGACCTATAAGGCCATTCACAACACTGCCCCTAACTACCTCACCGACCTGATTCCCAGGTACCACCCTACCCGTACCCTTCGCTCTTCACAGGACCTCCTTCTATCTTGCTCCCTGGTCTCCTCCTCCCACGCACGACTGCAAGACTTCTCCAGGTCCTCCCCCATCCTCTGGAACTCACTACCCCAATCCATCAGACTGTCACCTTCCCTCCTCACCTTCAGGCGCTCCCTGAAAACCCACCTCTTCAGGGAAGCCTACCCCACCCTCAACTAACAGCCGCTGCCCTTCCCTCCTCCTACCACTCCATCCCCCACAGCCGTTTCCTCCTGTGCCTCTACCCCCTCCCTCCTAGATTGTAAGCTCGAAAGAGTAGGGCCCTCTTACCCCTTGTGTACTGTTTGATGTTACTGTTCTGTTTCATGTATTGTCCCCCCTCTATTGTACAGCGCTGAGCAAACCCTTTGGCGCTATATAAACTCGATAAATAAATAAATAATGGCACGCCACCCACACTGGAAAAAGCAACTGTACTGGGAACCGAGGTTCCCGTGCGGGCTGCGTTTTCAGAAGAAGTGCAGAGACTTCTTCCCTGTGTGTCATGGGGCACGGGAGTCCATTCAAATGAATGGGCTCTCGTGCCCACGCAAAATGCGGCCTACAGAGTCGCATATATGTGAACCAGGGCTTAGATCAGTTGGCTGTATCTAAAGGAATCAGTGATCAGACTGAAGTTTATTGAGACAAATGACACACTACAACACCAACACCAGTAAACCATAAACAATGCAAGTGACAAAAATAAACGTGATTATGCAAACCCCAAAAAACAACCTAACAACTATATACAAAATGGAGGGAACACAGGATAAAGTCAGGGCGGGGACTGCAGAGAAGGGGAGCAGTGAGCCATGTACTAGAAGCAGGACGTAAGATACACAGGTCACAGGAGCAGGTCTCAGGGTCAGGTACAAGGATCAGGAACAAGGCTCATGCAGGGATGTGGCCTGAACCTCAGTTATGGGTGGGCTTATACAGCTCCCAGCAGCCCTCGTCAGGTACAGCCTAATTATTTGAACAGCCCAGCTGCTGGGAGACACCCACTGGTGACCACTGGAACTGCGTCCTTTGACTCTGGGAACCACAGTGCCACCAGCAGGTGACCCAAGTAAGGACACAGGTCCTCATGCACCGAGCGTGTTCAGGCCCCATTCATTTTCAATAGTGGTTCTGCCACGATTGTCGCACGGTGAAATCATGCTGCAATTGCACCAAACTGCATCAGGAAAAGCTTTTTGTCTAAAAGAATCTCCTGCTCCTTTTTGGGGCAACAAGCTTCATTCAATGTGGTTTTTGCGGGGTTGCAGCATGATTTATTTCTCAACAGTCATGGCAGAACTGCACCCCATTTAGGTGCCATGGAAAATCAATGACCCTAAACAAGCATGGTGCATTTTTTCACAATTGCAGTGCATTTTGAGATCGTAGGCAGAATCACAGAGATCTTAAAATGCTAGATGTGAACATTAAGATAGATGCCTTTCCAAAATGAGGAAATTCCTTGTTAAACAGCTGTCACAGGAACAAGTGTCCCTGTTTGAAAACTTTTCATCTATTCCTTTTCTGGTAGCAAAATTATAGATTTACCTTCACTTTTATTTCCAGTGACATTGATGATCAGTACACTTTGAAAAAATGAGTCTCCTTAAAAGCAACTGTCTGCAATTTTTTTATTTGCACTAACATATAAGTTTTCAGAACAAACTTTCAGGGTTTTCCTTTTTTCTCAGTACAGAGTACTGCTTGGACTGAGAAAAAATGAACACCCCAAAAACTTGTCTTGAAATTGTAAATATTACTGCAAATAAAAAAAAAGTTTCACGGACAGTGTTTTTGTTGCAAGTGCATTAATACAGCTACATTCACCCCAATTGTAATGGGCACACATACAGCAGTAACAATCTGACCATAGTTCTAACACTAGTGATGTCCTTGATGTTCAAGTCGCACGTAAGTTTGACTTGAACATCGGCTGTTTGTGTGTTCAGCGAACACACAAACGGTAAGGGTGTTTGGTGGGCTGTTCGCCTGCCACGCCCTACATTGCACTGCGCTGTGACAGTGCATTGTGATTGGCCAAAACAATGCTCCTGACCACAGGTCAGGTGCAATGCCTTGGCCAATCACAGCACAATTGGGCAGAGCTAGCAGAGACATCACTGCTAGCTCCGCCCAATTCTTTACATCTGACCCGCACATGTCAGACAGTGGCAAGTGCTCGGCGGGTGTGGTTGGGTTGGTGGGCGTCGTTTTTTTTTTATTTCGGCGAGTCGGCGTCATCGTGACAATGCCAGACGCTGTGATTGACTATGTATTACAACTATGGAACCATTTCACTTTGTTAAAAACCAGCACTTTGTTAAAATGACAGTTCCCAAGTAATTAAATAGTATACCAAATATAAAACCTAAAGAGCTCAATGAAAGATGCAGGTACTAGTGGGAATAGATGTCCAAGATACAAAAAAAAATCTCATTATCAAAGTTGAGGAAAATTGAAGTATGCATATCATACTTTTCATGAAGACAAAAACTACTACAAATAAAACCTGGGAAAAGTTCAAAGCAGAAATAAAGTCTGCAGCAGGTCCCCAGGGCCTTTGCCATAGTGTGAAACTATGTACAGTGTATTTGTACAGTATGGCAGACCTACTTGCTATAGTACCCTTCTCCAGTGATGGCTGCTATCTTGCTTGTAGCTCTGTTGTCACTGCTAAAATCTTCATGCGGTATCCTATTTATTACAGCTAGTACAAAGAGAAGAGAACATCCTAAAGCTAACATGCACACCACTCTTTATCTTTTCTAACATATCACCTAAGAACATTTTTCCCTGATCGCTGTACAATAAAAGATGTTTCGATTTTCATCACTTTTTTCCTTTGATAGTATTTTCTTCCAGATCAGGAGAATAGGTACTGCTGCTTACAAAGAAACTTTTCAGTATAACTTATAAATACAATCAATAAAAGTATTGCAGGTTGACCTTATGACATTGTCTAAAATATACTGAGCACATGGATTTGATGTTTGCAGGCATGATGGCTATAAAATATCAGTGAATGTCTTTCTGTGTATATTGTACTTTGGGATTTTTTTTGTATTCCAGGGTTAAAAACTGAACAAATGTGCCTCTTTCTGTAAAAACAAAATCTTGGATGTAAGAAATGCAACTCTATTTTATTCAGTAACTGTTTTTTTTTTATTAAATATGAAAACATCTTTGGTTTGCCTTGCTAAAACATCTCATTACCAGGAAAAAAACAGCAAAAGTCTACCAATGTACTGTCAAAAAATAAAGCTAATGACACACATCCTTGAAAATTGCAACCTAAATGACAAATTAATGCTCTGGAGAGACATTCAGCATGGTAAAATGCTCTCAACAGAAAGCACAAATTTAAAGCTAGGCATATGAATAAGGACAAATCCAAAGAATTACTAATAATAGTGCAACACTTACAGCGAGTAATGTGTGATGTTAACTTAACACTGTGGCTAATATAGTGGGTTAAAACATATCTCAAGCCAAAAGTTTTGGATAGAGTGATAAGGGTTTCTGTGGTTGTATGTGTCCACTGGGTAGATTTGCCCTCTCTGTTTGTCCTGGTGACCATTGTTACTGTAGCTTAAAAAAGAAAAGCCAAACATTTTTGTTTTCATTGGGACATGGATAGAGGTAAAATATTTCAATAGGAGAACATGTTCTGGTCACAACTATCTAAAAGAGCATTTACTTTCAATTTGTAGATATTTCCTTTTATTTTGTGCTGTGTCTATAGGACAGGAAGAAAAGAGAAATCTCCCTATTGGTCAATCAACTTAAACATTGTAGCTTTAGATAGATAAGGTATGCTTTAATTGTGAATCAGAAACTCTACCTTTTCTGTGTTTTTACATTCACGCATTGATTGAATCGAAAGGTTTATAGTAGTAAAGGATCTACCCTAATACCTGGTATTGATAAGAATTGTACTTCCCACCATATTTCCACACTGATTCAAGTCATTTGCTCTATAATGGACTTCCTTAGAGATTGTGGCTCCTGGTTTGTGGCTTTATGAGTCTGTCCACTCCCTAGATATGGCAGATCTAGGCCCCCACCTTTCTTTCTTTTTCTTTCTTTCTTTCTTTCTTTCTTTCTTTCTTTCTTTCTTTCTTTCTTTCTTTCTTTCTTATCACTATTTAGTGATCAACCCAAAATAAAGGAAACTGGCTAAAAGATGGTATTCAGAGAGTAGAGCTTAATGATTCATACTCTGAATGGTCTAAGGTTGTCAGTGGTATACCCCACGGTTCAGTGTTGGGACCTTTACTTTTTAATATATTTCCAAATGATAGAGGGTCTGGGATTAGAAATACAATTTCAGTCTTTGCAGATGACATCAAGCTGTGCAGTGGAATAATGTCCTTACAGGATGTCTCCAACTTACAAGCCGACCTCAATGCACTGTTTAATTGGGCAACTATGTGGCAAATGAGGTTTAATGTTGATAAATGTAAGGTTATGCATTTGGGGGCTAAGAATATGCATGCATCATACATACTAGGGGGAGTACAACTGGGGGAATCAATGGTGGAGAAGGATCTGGGAGTTCTGGTAGATCACAAGCTTAATAATGGCATGCAATGCCAAGCTGCGGTTTCTAAAGAGAGCAAAATTCTCTCGTATTAAAAGAGGCATAGACTCCAGAGAGTGAGATATCATATTACCCCTGTACAAATCATTAGTAAGACCTCATTTGGAATATGCAGTTCAGTTTTGGGAACCAATTCACAAAAAGAACATTGGGGAACTGGAGAAAGTACAGAGAAGGGCAACCAAACTGATACGAGGCATGGAGGAGCTCAGCTATGGGGAAAGATTAGAGGAACTGAATTTATTCTCTCTTGAGAAGAGGAGATTAAGGGGGGATATGATCAACATGTATAAATACATCAGTGGTTCATATAGTGAACTCGGCATAGAGTTATTCACCCCGAGGTCATCACAGATAATAAGGGGGCACTCCAAACACGGAAAGGTTTCTTCACAGTAAGAGTTGTGAAAATGTGAAATAGACTCCCCCAAGAGTTGGTTCTGGCCAGCTCAGTGGATTCCTTTAAAAAGGCCTGGATTCTTTCTTAGATACACAGAATATAACTGGATACTAACATTTATAGGTAAAGTTGATCCAGGGAATATCTGATTGCCTCTCGGGGGATCAGGAAGGAATTTTTTCCCCTGCAGGAGCAAATCTGATCACGCTTTGCTGGGTTTTTTTGCCTTCCTCTGGATAAACTGTGGGTGTAGGTTTATGACTTTTTTTTAATGGTTGAACTGGATGGACTGTTGTCTTTTTTCAGCCAGACTAACTATGTAACTATGTCTTAGGGTCTGCCAGAATCACATGATTGTGGAAGCTGTTTAAAGTCTTTTTCTGAGAAAGACATGGAATCTACCAATGCTACATCTCATTCTGCAAATGCAAATTAAGAAAGGGAACACCATACAACTCCCCCCCTTTCTCTCCAGTCCTTGTTGTAGCTGCCTCTGGAGATGCTTCATGGAGATGACCCACCATTGTTCCAGGGACTATAATACCCACTCTTCTCCCTCTTCTCTGGCACGGATCAGAGCAAGCACTGACCAATCAGAATTGCTCTTATTTGTCCAAGAAGTGCTACACAGTAGATTAGTGGGGGTTTCAAATCCCTGGAATGTTACACTGGCTGTGTGGTACTGGCATTTCATCACCTACAGAGGTACATCTAGCAGCAACCGGGGGGGGGTGGGCGGTGGAAAGGGGAGGTGCCTCGTATTAGTCCACATTTTAATTTTTTTTCTTTAATTCTTTTGTTTCTTACTTGGCAATTAAAGATGTTGGACTTTACTTTGATTTGATCCAAGTCAATGACCAACTTTAGCAAAACCAGTTGCGTGTTTCTCAAGGAATGTTTACTTTAAGTTGTTGGAACAAACTGTAAATATTAAATCAATTGTATGGAAAATGGGAGAGGAGGCGATAAATGTATGTGTCTGTCTGTTTTTCTGCTTTATCAATTTGAATATAAATAACCTTTACTCCCATAGTAAATCACATTTAAACTAACTTTTAGGAAGCAAACAAAATAAGCTTATTGTGGATTTGTTTCCACAAACTCAATTGCAAATTAGCTTTTATATAAAAATCTAGTAAATAACCTTTACATCACAGTAAAAGTAAGCTTTAAATCATTTCAGAGAAATATCCACCTATATAATTAAACTATTGGCAGCATCCTCCTTGCTGTAGTCACGACAGTTATTTGACAGTAAATCTTTAGGGCATTCTTTATATTCGGTATTGGCAACTGCACTGTCATGCTGAAAGAATACAAATGTTTATGTTTTGGGAAGTTGTATGTAGTGAAAGTATTTGATGGTGGCACTACAAAAATAACAAATAATCAGGAATCTGCCTTGGTTTTTGTATTTGTTATTATTGTATACTTATAAAAAAAAACCTCCAGTCAGTAGTTTGATTTGTATTTATGGATTCACTATTTTGAAAAAAAAAAACAGTCAAAAGGTTTTAGGCCAATTTCATAAAATGTTATTTCTTTTAGGGAATGCTCTGCTTCTGTGTACTTTGAAAAAGAGTACTGAGAAAGGATCTTGATTGTTGTTCGGTGTCATCAATATTTCTTTTTTTGAACTGTGTGACAGGCCAAGACCTTGCAACTGTGGAAAAAGAGGAGAATTTGATTCACATTAAGGGTTAATGCAAAGCGCCAGACTGTCATTAATGAGTGGAGAGAGCTGTGTTTTTGGCTTTCCTCGAATTCTGTAGTCCTGGACTGGGGTCTGGAGCTTGAAGATTCCAAAGTGTATTGGGAGGGAACCTTCAATCCTGTGTTCAGGTTTTATTAGATACCTGCAACACGTGTGCAGGGTCATTATATACTCAAGCCTGAGGATAGCTCAGAGCTCCCAGTTTGAAGACCACTCCCAGTGTAGGAGACAGGATGTCTCACCCAGAGGTCAGAAGTTCCTCAGCCAGGAGTCCAGAGACAAGAGGTCTCACCCAGGGGTCAGAGGTGCCCCTGTCAGTAGTTATTAGACAGAGGGTCTCACCCAGGGGTCAGAGGTGCCCCTGCCAGTAGCCAGGAGATAGGATGTCTCATTCCAGGAGTGAGGTTGGCTCCTATCAGGGTGTCAGGAGAACCCCAATCCACAGGCGAGGAGTGGGCTAAGAGAGCCAAGCGAACCAGCAGAGCTGGACAACACAGTCAGAGGGGCTGGTAAGATCGGGTGCAGCCAGCAAGGGAGCCAGATGGCTCTGTATTTTCATTTGACTGTTCATATTGATGTAGAAGAACCCCTGTGTGGGAAACTGATATCCATGTGAACCTTCTGTTTATTGAATAAAAACTGGGCTGCGATGTCCTAAAATACAATTTAGTCTGACACAACTCATTGTAGAAGCATCTATCACATGAGTATATTCTCCCCAATACCACAACCTATACAGGGTTGATTTACTAAAAGAAAATAGGCTGTTGACCTTTAAAAGAAAAATGCACTTTGCAGTGGAATTTACCACAGAACTTACTGAATAAGGTGAAATTGTGTTGACTTATGTTATCCATTCAGCCTCAATCAAAAATGCAGTTTTTTTTTAGTTCCCTTGCATGTGATTGGATAATTTTTGCAAAGTGAAAATTCACAATCACTAAGCTCTGGGACACATTTCCTTGGAAAGGGCAACTTCCCTTGTCATGGGAACAGCTTACCTACCTTTTAGTACATCAACCTCATAATGTGGTTTAGACTATCGGCAGTGCTAAAAGGCCATAATACTAATGGTAGGTGAAGCGGATACAAACAACTAAAGCTTTGGGAGCTGGAACATGTGATATCCAACCACAAAAGGGCTATGTAGCAAATTGGAAGTTACTTATTGTGATTATACCCTTACATATATCCAATGAAGAGACTAGCTATGGGTGATACATGGAGATAAAACAAATCCTTCTACGTTATTTACATCACTCTCTTCTTTACATCAGTTCAAAGTACACAAACCAAAATATTTTTCTCAGCAGTAGCAGTCAGGGGGCATAGATCGGACATCACAAACACTGCTGTGCTAGAGCACAGAGCTCAGTGAAACCTTAAAACTGAGGTGACACCCCCCCCCCGCTACACATTGTCATAGGAAAACATGCACAGTTGAGCCTATCATCAGCTGCTATATACTGAGGAGTGGGGCGACCGTCACCCTGGAGGCTGTGTAGTCAGCCTAGAGTATTATTAGCGACTCAAGCAGATAGCAGAGGGAAGAGAGATCAGAGAGAAATTACATTTGGTGCTTTGGATTAAGACAAGTACACAGTAAAGAAGGATATGATTTATATTTCATGTTAGAGATTTATACCCACTTTAAGCTTTTATTATAAACGTATAGCTATTACTTGCTTGAATACAATATTCTGATTTGACTTTTTTGTGTATGCAAAGATCATGATAATCTCTAAATATACAACAAAGAGAATGAAAAAATAACAAGATCCAATGTTTTATCAGTCTTCCTGCACATCTAATCAATATGTATTATCCACATGGCATCAAACTCTTTCTTACAGTGCATTCATACACCATTACCGTGAACAGATTGTTCATTAAAGAAAAATCTGTCGTGCTTTTCCATCCTTATATTGTGTTGCATGCAAATATTACATTGTTGGCATGCTTCTCAAAGACCCTGACCTAAGAGCCTAAACAGCCTCCTCACTCTATTTATTGGTGTAGTTAGGGATGGTGAGTTTACTATTCTCTCAATGAGTAATCCTTTTTGAGTGCTTATTTAGGTTTAATTTGCTGAGTGACTGACAGATTCAGCGGGGTATAGGTAATATATAATAAATTCCTGAACAGCAGGAAAACACTGAAGGCCAGGAACTGTCCTAAATTAATTACTACTGCACACCAGTGTAGGGAAGGATGTAATTACACAACAATAATTAATGGAAACTAGATTTTAAATGGCTTCAGATGTGACAATCAATATGCAAATTTGTTTGTTTAAAACTGATTGATTATTGTTTAGTGGTCTCAGAAAATACACAAAATGCAGTACCAGTTTTCTGATCATGTCAATAATGTCTTAGATCTAGCCTAGGCAGTAAGGAAATGACAAGTAGGTATATTTATTATATGATTGACAAGTAGTTGGGATGAGTTCTCTGAGTTGTCAAGGTGCCATTTACAATTTATAAAGATTGCTATTTTCATCTGCATTATTACAATGGCTTGAAAACTGTACATCACTCTACCTTTATAAATGAAACCCATGGTATTAACTATCAACTTCTTTGGGACACAAGAATCCTTATTTAAAAACACACATAACATATATTCGGGAAAATGGGGACCAATTGTTTTACAAGGCCAAAAATTGTTTTCGTGGACAGCAATGACAAAATAATAATTGCTCCCTATGCCATGCCTAACATGACAAAAAATAATATAATGACCATTAATTTTATTATGTAATTATGTTTTTTCTTTAATTTTTTTGCCTACTTTTGTAGGCCATAGAAGTTACAATATTAAGTACTGTGCCATTTCCGCCTCTGGTTACAGTGAGTTGTCAGGTCGAATTGGCTGTACTGGTTTAGCAAACTTTCTTGTGTTGCTTGCTTGCTTTCCAGCTGCTCCTTTCAGATAACAAGTGTGAAAGGAAATCCCTGTGTAAGCTACATGTCACTTCTGCCCTATTTTTATTTTTTTTTATATATATATGTTCTTATTTAGGTCAGGGGGAAGGCACATAGTTACAATGAAAAAATGTCAGATATCACAAGTATTTAACAGCAAAACATATGAAAGGTGCCAACATGGCAAAGACAAGATATGAGTTTACACGAGAATAAAAATGGGTGATACAAAATATCCTGATACTTCAGATACACAGACAGTCAAAGGTCATGAGCTAGTTTTTTTAGGTGATGAGAAAGTGTTACCACAAAATGTGTACTATTTGCTTCCTATTTTTAAAAGTATAAATTCACACGAAGGCAAAAAACAATCCCAAACCTAGAAGGCATCCTATCAAGGCCTCACACTAGGAGGGAAGGCAAAAATTATTTTTGCCTAGGTTAAGGAGGGGTTGAAAGGTAAGGTGGAGGGCTGGAGATGAGGTGGACCAACATTCTCCACATTGGTAGCAACGGTAAAATACAGAGGTAAATACATTTAAGGGAGTAGGATATGAGTAAGAATTTATGAAGAAGTAAAGCAAGAAACAGAACAGAAGTGGGGTGTAGAGGTAGATGTGGGGAGTTGGAAAAAGGAGAGGGGAGTGGAGAGGGACTGGGTCCAGAGGGGTAGCATCCACAGATCTGAGTCAATATATACCTGAGTTTCATAAGCCTGGTTGTCCAGTAGCGTGGTAAGTTGGTGAATAAATCAACCTATAGAAAGGCAATTTCCATATTCCTGCGAGAGAGTGACATCTATCCAATAAAACCATGTATTTCTAAATTTCTGCTTTGGTAGTCATGGGCAGTAATAAGGTTTTTTTTATGTTGTAGATATCTTAAATTTTCAAAAGCCACAAAGCTTTAGAAGGGGGTGAGGAGAAAAGTAGCTGTAAGCCATAACTATAACTAATTAAAGTGAAAGTAAAGGCTGCATATACAGTATGTCTGCTTACCCTCCCCCCATTCCCCTACCTTTGCTGTATACTTCTGATAAAAAAAGTTGTGTACAAATACTCGTGTCATGGAGCACTCAACAAAGGGGCTGAATTCTTGGAGACATGCTGTGACCCGTTGGCTTCCATGACCAGGGGCGGACTGACCATTGGAGCACTCGGGCACTGCCCGAGGGCCCGGGCTCAGTAGGGGGCCCCATAAAATGCCTCTGGTACCTTTTATAGGCTTTTTAGGTGTGTTTTGAGTGTGGGCAAGGACACAGGGGCCCCATGATCCCCAATTGCCCGGGGGCCCCATGAGTTGTCAGTCCGCCCCTGTCCATGGCCCATTCATTGTGGGTGTTGCCTCCTCTCCCCTGCAGCAAATGCCCTATGACACAGGCTTTTGCATCACAAAAGCACACCAGCATACTTTTTACCAGCACAAGGCAAGAGGAGGATGAGCAGAGTTTAAGCAGGGTACTGGTAGGGGACTTGGGAACTTGACAAGAGGAGGATCCAAGCTGCTCTGTGCAAAACCACTGCACAGAGCAGGTGAGTATAACTTTTGCATCACTTTAAAACAAGCCCTAACTTGCCTTTGCAGCTGCTGTTGAGTAAATAATCCACAATCTTTGCAGCCCAGGCTTTCTTAGTTGTACTCTTCAAATTCTCCTTGAAGCTCAGCTCCACCTGCAGGCAGTGGGGTGGTAGCCTGTCAGCCTCCTAATCTCTAAAGTAAACACAGAGCAGATACACAAGAAGAGGGAAGAACAAAAATTGTAGAGTCTCAGCATTTACAACTTCACTGCCTCTACTGTACTGAGGATGAATTGCTCCACAGTAGATGCAGCTACTGAGGTCACTGCTTTCTTATGTTAAACATTATGTACTGCTTGTTAAGAATATGTAAATATTTGAATTTTTGATACTTTAATCATTATAATCTAAGAAATGAGGTATGACCATTTTTACAAGAACACTCCACTTGTAGCCCATTCTAGACAGCATTAATGAGTGAAATTCAAGAAGTGGTAAGAATAGCTACAGTTTATGCGGATGTGATGGTGGCGGATAGGCATGTGTCATTACATATATAGGAGGTTGGAGCCAGAGATCCACACATATCCTTGTCTAAAAACCATTATCTGAAATTTTCTTTTTCTGTCTATTTCCTGTATACAGGCATACACAGTACAACATGAAATGTATTGTCAAAGTGAGCTGACATCATTTAAAACTGATTCATATCACAGGACGTCAGATTCAAACCATGTTTAGATTCATTGCAGGTGTCTGAGTGCAACTGTCACACCAGAAAGTCTGGCCCCCCACAAGACTGTTTTGAGATCTTTACACATGAAATCTCTATTTAACACAGATAAACAAAGGGAATTTTTTTAATGGTAATAATAGAAATGTTTATTTTGCAGGTGGGGGTAAACATGGTTTGAAATAAATGTCCTGCTCAAATTAAATAAAGTTTTTTATACCTTATGTTGTTATTCCAGTGGTTCTCAACCTTTCTAATGCCGCGACCCCTTAATACAGTTCCTCATGTTGTGGTGACCCCCAACCATAAAATTATTTTCGTTGCTACTTCTTAACTGTAATTTTGCAGTGGGAGGACTAGTGCCACATCATTGGTGTCAGTGGGAGGAATAGTGCCACATCATTGGTGTCAGTGGAAGGAGTAGTGCCCCATCACTGATGTCAGTGGGAGGAATAGTGTCCCATCGTTGGTGTCAGTGGGAGGAATAGTACCCCATCGTTGGTGTCAGTGGGAGGAATAGTGCCCCATCGTTGGTGTCAGTGGGAGGAATAGTGCCCCATGGTTGGTGTCAGTGGGAGGAATAGTGCCCCATCGTTGGTGTCATTGGGAGGAATAGTGCCCCATCGTTGGTGTCAGTGGGGGGAATAGTGCCCCATCATTGGTGTCAGTGGCGGGAATAGTGCCCCATCATTGGTGTCAGTGGGAAGAATAGTGCCCCATCATTGGTGTCAGTGGGAGGAATAGAGCCCCATCATTGGTGTCAGTGGGAGGAATAGTGCCCCATCATTGGTGTCAGTGGGAGGAATAGTGCCCCATCATTGGTGTCAGTGGGAGGAATAGTGCCCCATCATTGGTGTCAGTGGGGGGAATAGTGCCCCATCATTGGTGTCAGTGAGAGGAATAGTGCCCCATCATTGGTGTCAGTGGGAGGAATAGTGCCCCATCATTGGTGTCAGTGGGAGGAATAGTGCCCCATCATTGGTGTCAGTGGGAGGAATAGTGCCCCATCATTGATGTCAGTTTGGTGGAGGAGGAAATAGTGCCCCATCATTGGTGTCAGGGGGGGGAATAGTGCTTCATCATTGGTGTCAGTGGGAGGAATAGTGCCCCATCATTGGTGTCAGTGGGAGGAATAGTGCCCCATCATTGGTGTCAGTGGGAGGAATAGTGCCCCATCATTGGTGTCAGTGGGAGGAATAGTGCCCCATCATTGGTGTCAGTGGGAGGAATAATGCCCCACCATTGGTGTCAGTGGGAGGAATAGTGCCCCACCATTGGTGTCAGTGTGGTGGAGGGGGAAATAGTGCCCCATCATTGGGGTCAGGGGGGGGAATAGTGCCCCATCATTGGTGTCAGTGGGGGGGGGGAATAGTGTCCCATCATTGGTGTCGGTGGGGGGAGGAATAGTGCCCCATTCTTGGTGTCAGTGGGGGGAGGAATAGTGCCCCATCGTTGGTGTCAGTGGGGGGAGGAATAGTGCCCCATTGTTAATGTCAGTGGGGGGAGAAATAGTGCCCCATTCTTGGTGTCAGTGGGGGGAGGAATAGTGCCCCATCGTTGGTGTCAGTCGGGGGAGGAATAGTGCCCCATCGTTGGTGTCAGTGGGGGGAGGAATAGTGCCCCATCGTTGGTATTAGTGACACAAATGATGGGGCACTATTCCTCCCACTGACACCAATGATACTTACCTTGCTGACCCCTGCTCCAGCCTGGGCTCGCTCTCTCACTTACCTGTCAGCTGTCTTCCTTCTCTGGCCGCTCTCCTCTTCACTTACTCCGGCAGCTCCCTTGATCTTCTTTGATCTACGCGCGCTGCCGCTCGGCTCCTCCTCTCCAAGCTCCACCTCCTCGCCGGTGATTGGCCGCCTGTGTGCCTCTCCTGAGCTACAGTTCCGGTGGCCAATCAGCGGCGAGGAGGCGGAGCTGTTGAGTGATCCCGGAGGTGTGGCCAGGTGACAGGGGCAGCGTATCATCCCGCCCACACATCGCCTGAGTCAGAGGAGCGGTGTCTCGGTTCCTAAGACCATCGGAAATATGTGTTTTCCGATGGTCTTAGGCGACCCCTGTGAAATGGTCGTTCGACCCCCAAAGGGGTCGCGACCCCCAGGTTGAGAACCGCTGTGTTATTCAGATTGAAATACATCAGCAATACTGATAACAGATTCTGTTTTTCTTTTCTTTTTTTTTCCCCAAAAAATTTTTATTAGAAGAAAGCAGGCATAACAATACATATACAGACGTGAATCCAAAATCGGAAATATTACTGTATGTCGCCTCCCGTGTCGCAGACGGGTCAAAGCATAACAGGCAATACAAAACATAACGTTCTAAAACATTTTGTCAACATAATATTACAATCCAGGAAATGTACCACAAATAAGAAATGGGTAAAGAGATATATTGTCTTTTGACCGTTGAGCAGGATTTTCAGTCAGGGAAGTGTGAAGTGTGTGATATTGAATATGAACAGCACCTATTAAAGCCTTAGATCCATTACACGTGTCCAAGAATTGGCAGTGTAAGTGTTATGGAGCGTAATACGTCTGTTTGAGGTACACCATTCTGTATTGGTTATGGTACAAAGAAAAGAGTAGAACAAGAGCTAGAGATCAGGTAGAAAGAGGGTTAGTTAGTAAGTAGAGTAACGTGGTGATACTGATAACGTAAGTATATAGAAAGGGAGAAGGAAGAAAGAGAGAGAAAGAAAGAAAGAAAGAAAGAAAGAAAGAAAAAAAAGGGGGGGGGGAAGGTAGGGAGGGGAGGGCATATGGTATGGTAAAACGGAAAAAAGGAGTGTATTCTTGCGGGTAGGTGGCTCTCAACATGTGAAATGCGCCACAATAGAAATATCAGCTTATAGTTGAAGCCATGGTGCGAATCAAGACAGTCAACCGGGTAATATGCGGATACAAGTTCCAAGGGAGCAAGCCTTGGTGAAGGACAAAGGTTCCTTTCAAATTTAGTATATGTCCACTCTAAAGTTGCCAAGAGATCCATTAGAGCAATCTATTGGGCATGCATGATATAATAAATATTAGGGTTGCACCAATACTGATACTCGTATCGGTGCAGATACCAAGCATTTGCATGAGTGTTTGTACTCATACAAATGCTCCAATACCTAAAACTGATACCTACCTACAAAAGGAATGGGCTCAAATCAAACTGCAAAGAACAGCATGCAAAAGGAACAGGAATGAGGTGTGATTCCTGTCTGAATTGTATGTGGTTTCTCACACCTCTCCTCTGTGAACCCAGGCTTGTCATAGTGACTTCAGGTATCAGCACATCTCTAATAATATCCAAATACAAATAAATATAATACATCTCAAACACCAGGATTGGGTAGAGTATAAACATGTATACTTAATAGCGATTAAGTGAATGGGCTCTTTAATGGCATTTTGGTTATCCATTGAAAAGAGGCCCAAGAATATCTTAAGAGCAATTCACTAATTAGAAGAATTCACAACAGGCTACCCAAAAGAAAGTCAGTGGAGATCCTGTGAGCCTACCATGTGCCTTATTAAAGGGAGCATATTGCCATTGTGACATCACTTCCCTAAGTATTGCAACATGACGGGGCCATATGTAGTGCACATTAACTCTTTTCTTACTGGCTTGGGTGAAGTGCCTGCCATTCTCTATCATTGAGCCCAGTAGGGTTCCCATAGTTACAGGGTTAAAACCTATAAATTTTCAAACCAGGCTTCTTAGCAAGGTGTTTATGTTTACGGAAAAACATTAAATGAACAGTGCGCTTTATACGGGATAAGGGCAACTACATGTGTAAACAGGTTGAAACAGTTCTTGTAATAAGGAAAGGAGAAGAAATGAGTTACAACAATTCTCAAAGGAGAATTAGGAGAAGAACTGCACCACACCACTTGCAGGAAGTGTCTCAGCCCTCCTATGAGGAGGAGTTCTATAGGTTGGTCTTGCCTCTTAAGCAGAAGCTGTCCCGCCCTCCCCCAAGGGGGAAAGCAAGCTCTAGGCTACCCAAGCTTACATGATCCTTCCTGTGAAAGGCTCACAAAATAGAATGGAATCATCTGTTCCTTTCTTCAGCCCTGGAAGGGTTCCACTAAAACATCTGCTCATACTGTTCTTCATCTCTAGTACATTTTGGCCATTTCTCCCTTATCAAAAATGCTCAGCCGCTGGCCAGTTTTGAACAGCTGTCATTCTCCTAAATCTTAGGGCCGGTTCACACCACAAAAACACACCCTGGATGTGCTTCTGCATGCTCTCTTTTATGCATTCTGGTGCATCATTTGGGGTCTGGTGCATTTTTATGTGTTTTTGATGCATTCCAGTGTGTTCCAGTGCATTTTACCATTTTCCAGTAGAATTCTGTGCAGGAAAAATGCAGCATATTTTACTTATATGCTGCTTATGTGCTGCATATTTCTCCTGAAACTGGAACACAGTGGAGCTGCAAGCATTGGTGCGAACTATGCCATTGACAACCATGTTACCAACTTTATGTGCATTTTTCTGCTGAACAAAATGCACTGGAACGTATGTAGTGTGAACCAGCCCTTAATGGAAGTTTATTTGAAACTGGCCAGCAGCAGGACAGTTTTGCATTACTGAGAACAGGGACAGTTTCAGTGAGCTACTGGCCCATTTCAGTCTGGCAATTACTGCCAAAAGCAGGCCTATTACTGCTTGATAGAAAATAACATGCTGTTGCTAAAAGTCTTCTTTTTTCACGCAGTAATACATTCGATTGGGTGCTGTTGTAAACCAAACTAATTTTAAAAAAATATGCTCACTGCCAGCCAGTTTATGCTGTCACTGAATTTTTTCCATGAAAATCATACTGTTCTTTAGCACTACATACAGCTTAATATATATATATATATATATATATATATATATATATATATATATATATATATGATGTTTGCATTTTCCATTTTCTCCCCAAAACCACATAAAAAAAATCCCTACTGTAGACTATTAGACTATTTTAAAAATAATTTTTATGCCTTAGTACACATCTTCCACGGTAGTGCTTAGCTTTCCATCTTTTCTTTCAATAGTAGGTTGCCTATTAGCCCTAAAGAGTGCAGAACTTAATAACAGGATGTGCCTGCCATAGACTTAAGTGGGATTCAATGCTAAATTCAGGTTTGCCAAATGTTAACCAGTTCCCGACTGCGCTATAGCCAAAAGACAGGTACAGCGTGGGTGGCTAGTTTTGGGAGGCCTTCCATGGACGTCCTCTCAGAACCGGGCCCCGTGTACACCCTTCGAACACAGCTGATCACATGACTAAGAAACGGGCCAATCACAGCCGCTTTTACCATGTGACCAGCTGTGTCCAATCACAGATGATCACCTGGAAAATGGGAAATGCCGGTTATCAGCAGTCCTCTCCTCACGTTGAAAGCGCATGAGGAGAGGAGAGTTGGTAAGCGGCATTTCACAGAGCAACATCTACACTGATCATCAGGGCGCTGATCATCAGTGTTCTGGTGATCAGTGTAGCCCCATCAGTGTGGCCAATAGTGCCCATCAGTGCCCATCTGTGCTGGCAATCAGTGCCCATCAGTTGAATCAGTGCTGCCTATCAGTGCCGCCCATCAGTGCTGCCCATAAGTGCCACCTAACAGTGCACATTAGTGCTGCTTAACAGTGCCCATCAGTGCCGCCTATAAATGCCCATCAGTGTCACCTAACAGTGCCCATCAGTGCCACTTATCAATGCCCATCAGTGGTACCTAACAGTGCCCATCAGTTTTGCCTATCAGTGCACAGCAGTGCCACCCATCAATGCCACTTAACAGTGACCATCAGTGCTGCCTAACAGTGCCCATCAGTGCTGCCCATCAGTGCCGCCTAACAGTGCCCATCAGTGCCACCTATCAGTGAAGCCTCATCAGTGCCCATCAGTGCAGCCTATCAGTGCCAATCAGCGAGGAGAAAAATTACTTATTTACAAAACTTTATAACAGAAACTAAGAAAAACTTTTTTTTTTTCCAAATCTTTGGTCTTTTTTAGTTTGTTTAGTAAAAAATAAAAACCCCAGTAATGATCAAATACCACCAAAAGAAAGCTCTATTTGTCTCAAAAAATTATAACAATTTAGTTTGGGTACAGTATTGTATGACCGCACAATTGTCATTCAAAGTATGAGAGCACTGAAAGCTGAAAATTGGTCTGGGCAGGAAGGGGGTAGGCAAGTGGTTAACTAGGATTTGCAAAACTCTTGATGATGCAAACCTAGGCAGATTCTCTTGTCCTTAGTCTTCATAAGGAAAAAGCTCCAGTGCAGTAAGAGTTCAGCTTCCAAGATCAATATGTTCATACATCTGTCCTTTGTAATTATGGACTGGATAAGCATGTGGAGTCATTAAGCTGATAAAGGGAATTTTCAGGATATAAATCTGCTTGCAAAATGTTTTGTCAGCTACAGCTCAAACAATGAATAGGCTTTTACTCCCTTGATGTTGTCTTTGCTCAGTCAGTAGTTCTGACCCTCGTCCTGGCTTATTCAAATATGCTAAAAACGATGAAAGCTGCAGCAACCAAGAACAATCAATCAGAGTCATTTAAGTAGTCTTGGGCGGTAAAATTAGAGTGGCTAAACTGCCAAGGGTTTGTGCACATTGTACACAAATATTACTTGTTCAAAACCTCATTACATTATACTGATAGAGTTAAATTTTTGCCAAAAAGAGATCTATTACAACAAAGCTCAACAGTAAGGGCTTCCACAGGTGAAATTTTGTAACGTCGTGAAGCATGCTTCAATATAGAAGGCAGAAAGTCGTTAAATATGTTAACATGTATTAATGCTGGACTACTCTATTTAGTAGCACTTGGGCATTATCCTATTGATTAATACAAGACATGTTTTCAATCTATTTTTATGAGCTGAATTAACTCTATTGAATATAAGCCTTATAAAAACAAATTAAGACAGGACAAAAGAAAATAGACAAATGTAAAGATGACCACCCACACTGTGAAATAATCTCTTATGTATCCAACTATTAGTCCACTCCCTCTTAGATTGTAAACTCCAAGGACCTAACCCTCTTGTATTGAAATGTATTGTTGCTGTATTTATATTACATTATATTGTAAAGCTCTGAGCAAACTGTTGGAGCTATATAAATCCTGTATAATAATAATAATAATAAACAAAATTATAGGGCTGATTTACTGAATTTGTAAGCTCACTAAAAGGACCACAAATCTTGAGCAATGCATCAAAAATATGATACTGTGTTACTAAAAAAAAAAATCATATAGGGTGTTAATAACATTTCTTGTTCTTTTTTTAAATAAGTAACTGTGTTCATCAAAATAAGTTTGTGCTTACCATTTTTTAAATATGATATTCATTGCGTATGGCAATGTATATATCTGAAAACTGGCAGTTTTATTTTAGCATTTAATCATGTACCTGTGTAATCATTGAACAACAGAAATACAGTTATATTCCATATGAAATCATGAAGAGCTAACACAGTCTTAACAGACCGCTGGCACTTACAAATTGCTGACATGGAGGTGCAAGGCTGCGTTCTCTTCAAGACATGCCTGCTGAGGCTATCATATCCCACTAGGTACTACAGCACTGTGCTCTCAGTTGGAACCTTACTTAGTTATTTTGCCTCCTCAAAAGAAAATAGAAGTCAAGATTCAGTAATGACAGTGAAGTCTCAGTCATGTTACTGGAAGACAGAGTCTTCCAGTTATTACTGAATGATCCATAACGTTTAAATTCAAATGCATATTTTCTTTACTTTTTTTAATTTTTTTTTACTATTTAGAGTGTAAAACATATTTACCAGAGTTATCGTTAAAGTAGAACACCTGGTATAGCTTGGATAGAGAGGTTCTTTAATATTCATGATGCCACACGTTGCCCCTGGCATGCACATGAATTTACTCCCAAAGCAGATCATAGCCAGCTAAGCTGAAAATGTTCGAAGTCCCAAAACATAGCCAACGTGTAAGAGTACATGTTACTCTTTTCTATAATGTATTCACTCCTGAAGCTTGCTTATTGGCAATCTCTAACAGGCATTACTTGATAAATCCAAAGAAAGTTGGCTACCTTCACACACAGATAATGGAGAAAGGTGCAAATGTGCATTTGTTGGTTAACCACTTGCCTTCCAGAAGATTTACCCCCCTTCCTGATCAGGCTATTTTTTGTGATACGGCGCTGCGTTACTTTAACTAACAATTGCGCAGTCATGCAAAGCTGTACATAAATGAAATTTATGTCATTTTTTCCTACAAATAGAGCTTTATTTTGGTGGTATTTGATCACCTCTGCTTTCATTATTTTTTGTGCTATAAACAAAAGAAGACCGACAATTTTGAAAGAAAAACAGTATTTTTGACTTTTTGCTATAAAACATGTCCAATAAAAAAATCTAATTTCTTCATAAATTTAGGACAAAATGTATTCTGCGACATGTCTTTGCTAAAAAAAATCCCAATAAGTGTATATTAATTGGTTTATGTGAGCGTTATAGCATCTACAAATGGCGATATATATACTGGAATTCTTTTTTTCTTTTATACTAGTAATGGTGGTGATAAGCGACTCATAGCAGGACTGCTGGCGGACATTCTGACACTGGGTGGGAACTGACTAACTGCCACTGACATCCCCAGTGACACTTATACAGTGATCAGTGCTAATAAAAAGCATGATACTGGGCAGGAAGTGGTTAACATCTGGGGCAATCAAAGGGTTAACAGTGTGCTGTGTGCTGTTTTACTTGGGAGACATGCTGCTATGCATCTGTCTGCTGTGCAGAGAGATGCAAAGCAGCATGTCCATGCTGACAGGAGAGAGATCTGTGTTGTTTACACACAGATCTCTTCCCTCTCGGCTCTGCTGAGGATCATTGAGAGACGGCCATGAATCGCCTGCCAGGACCTGGTGATTGACATCCCCAGCAGCCAATAGCAGTGCAGGTAGGGTGGTGTGCACCCCCATCCAGAAATGCAAACCACGTACATTATTATTATTATACAGTATTTATATAGCACCAAAAAGTTTGCTCAGCGCTGTACATTATAGTGGGGGAAAGTACATGAGACAGTACAGTAACAATACAATACACGAGGGGTTCGAGGGCCCTGCTCCATGGAGCTTACATATACGTGATGTTGTGCAACCGTGCCACCCTGTACCAGTACTTCTGCTATAGGGCGGAGGGCAAGTGGTTAAAAAGACTTGCTCTATTTAAGCCAATGTTCCATGTAGTGGATACTGAAATTAGTGGCATACCAAAAATGTCAAAGTATTTTATTAAAGTGTAAGAGCGGAAGAATTATATACTTATCCCCTGTAATTACCTTGTATATACTACTGTGTTAAATCATTTTAGAAAAGCTCTGTGCTTGAAATTGTTCAGAATAATTATTTGTTACATTACCGCCTCTAGAAAACTACACGTGTGAGATTGTGAATTGAGCTCGCTTATGTTTCCCTGTATGAAAGAACAGGCATGTGCATTTGGGGATATCGAGGCCTATGAGTATCATTTATCCAGCAAGGGATATTGTGCACTGCTCACAATTACTGGCAGGTAGAAGCTTGCCTTTAATAAATCCTGTCCAACATGTTTATTAGCTGCACTTGAATTACTTCCAAGGTTTCTCTGGGACTGATTAATTCAGTCAAAAGATACACAAAACACAGTAGCAGTCATTCTCCAACTGCACTTACTAGCAAGCAAGCCGATGATTCTGTCAATATCATTAGGATTATTAATCATCAGGCTATACATCCAATGCAATATGGATGACCTAAGGCCAGCATACAGGCAAGAAATATAATGGTTAAGCTGTGTACACCTCAATGTTTTGTAAAGCTCTATAAAACACTTTTCAAACACCTATAGTGTTTTGCAGGCATTCGGTAATTACTTCTCAGCATTCAAAAAGCATCTACAATGTAGGTGAGCCTTGTTCATGTGCCCATAGAACACTGTTAACATGTAAATCAGCTATTACTAAATTTCCTCTTTAGCAGGAGATATTATGGATAGTAATAATAGCTTACATTGTATTCTATATTTCATTTAAAGTCAAATTCAAGCCTATTACTAATTGTTCTTAAAAATGTTTCCTTGTCCCTCCTCCTACCTATTCTGCCTACCTTGTGTATATTTACCTTTTTTAGTCTGCTCCGGTGTGGTCACAGGATCCAACAGCTCCAGCAGTGGCTGCAAAGTAGAGGAGGGAGCACTGACAACTGTGAGGCCATGGGAGTCTATGGGTGATGACATTGCTCCCAGAATTCCCAGCCGTTTTCAAGCACTCCATGACATAGGGAAGCTGCAGGTTCATGTGACTGGACTCGACTAAAAAAGGTAAGTATAGAGATCTTTTCTACACAGGGTAGGTAGGATATTTAGGAGGGGGAGGGAACATTTTTTAGGATAGTTAGTGCTAGGCTTGAATTCCACTTTAATGCCTTACAGGCAGATTTTGGGAAAAATTTGTAAAAGCATTTATCCAACCCTTAACCCTTTGAGGACCAAGGGACGTATTTGTCCCATGTTTGTAATTGTGTGTATCATCTGATTAAGAACTTAAAACTCTTTTTTTTTTTTTTTTGGTTTGAGTCAAAATATTAGTTCTTATCAACAAACAACAAATGGATCTAGCTTTTTGCCAATTATTTCATGAAATGGCTTAGTTACAGCAACTGAAGTGTATGAACTTTAAAAACAAAAAAAATTATTTTTTTGGCATTCCAAAACCTTAAGGTCCTCAAAGGGTTAAGCAGCACTTGTCAGGATTTACACCTGCCATAATACCAAAAAACACTCAAGTACTTAGGAGTTGATTTACTAAAGGTGCCCCCTTCTGTACTTTTTTTATCTCCTGCAAAGTACTGCTGTGGAGAGCTGCCTTCGCCTGCCATACACCACTTAGGGCTCCATGTACACTGCAGCTGATACCCTCACATTTAGGAGCTGTTCAGCGTTTTTTTCAGCAGCCCCTGAACTCACCTTAATGTTTTCCTATGTGTCCATGTACACTATGTTGTTTACAGTCCTTTACAGGCAGTTGAGTTTACAGTCGTTTTTTTGAACGAAGAAAACTTGCATTCAGTAGTAGAGTTTATCAGCGATTCAAACGTAAAACCCTCTTAAAGGCGTGTAGACGCGGCTAACTGCATTTATAGGCGTTTGCGTCTGAAATGTTTTTTTAACTTTTCCATTTCCGAATGCTGTCCAGAGCCTTTTTTCATCATAAAAAATGCATGCAGTGTTTTCCCAGTACTCAAATGGACCTAGCACACCATTTGAGGTTTTGCATGAAAAAAAAAAAAGATAGACGCTGCTGCAATAATTTCTGCACAGAAATGAGCTGGAACACATCCAAACACCAAAAAAAAAAGACAACTAATCTCAACAAATACTGCTCTCTCTGCTTCTGCTCTCTCTATTTCTCTAAAAATGTCTGAAATAGTAAATTTTTTACTGTTTTTCAGTGCATTCTGGGCATTGTGGAAGGTCTCCTGAGGTTATCTTAAAAGGGCTTCTAAACGCAAACGCTCATAAACGCGCATAAACGCAGTATGCAAACGTGGCTAAACAGACGTTTTTTAACCTACGTTTTCCAGCAGTCAGTTTCCATCGTTCAGAAGTGTCCCGTGTACATGGAGCCTTAGGATTCCTGGATTGTGGACTTTTATGTCTTGTCTGTCATTTTTTATTGCATTATCTTTTATTGTATGATTATTGATTTTTGTTATCATTCTTTACATATCCCCTATCCCTCCCTCTTTTATATTATATATTGAACATGCACCATATTTAGATTTTTATTAGTTTGGTTCCCTTCCAGCACCGATTTGTTCTTTTTACACGATTTGCTAAAGGCAAATGTTCACTTTGCAAGTAAAGGTGCACTTTGCATGGGGACTTTCCCCAGAACTTAGTGAATGAGGTGAAGCTATATTGACTTCCATCATCCAATCAAAAATGCTGTTTTGCGGTTTTCCTTGTACATGATTGGGTATTCATTGTCAAGTGAAATTTCACCGCATTCACTAAGCTCTTGGGAACATTCCTATGTACTGCACAACTCTCTTTGCAAAGTGAGCAGCCTATCTGGCTTTAGTAAATCAACCCCTTAAAGTGCATTGATCATGAGAAAAAATAGGAGCTGTCAATGGTCAACTTCTGAAAATATTGTTTGACTTTTTATTTCTATCGTCAATACCCCCGACTAACAATTCCAAAACAAGCAAGTAGCAAGTGATTTCAAGAAAAATATGCAAGCTTTTGTTAAAAAAATGGCTTCCTTAAGAAAATGGAAAAATATGTTTCCATTCTATGTTTTCATGTTGATCCTCTGGCTGGTGATTTCAAGATTTATGTTTTCATGTACTGTTTGTTCCAGAACAGTTAGTATTTAAGCCAGAGGATCAACATGAAAACATAGAAGGGAAACATATTTTTCCATTTTCTTAAGGAAGCCATTTTTTTAACAAAAGCTTGCATATTTTTCTCATGACAGATTTCGTTTAACCACTTGCCTTCCTGAGGATTTACCCCCCCCCCCCCTTCCTGACCAGGACATTTTTTGCGATATGGCGCTGCGTTACTTTACCTGACAATTGCGCAGTCATGCACTGCTGCACCCAAATGAAATTTACATCCTACAAACTGAGCTTTCTTTCGGTGGTATTTGATCACCTGTACGTTTTTTATTATTTGTGCCGTAAAAAAATTTTTGAGAAAAAATCAATATTTTTGAATTTTGCTATTAAACATTTTCAGTAAAAAATAAAAAAAAAACCACATTTCCTCATAAACTTAGGCCAAAATGTATTCTACTACATGTCCTTGCTAAAAAAATCTCAATACGTGTAAATTAATTGGTTTACATGAAAGTTATAGCGTTTACAAATAGGTGTATATATTCTGGGATTTTGTTTAAATTTTTGATTTTTTCTGGTAATGGCAATGATCAGCGACTTATAGCGGGACTGCAGCAGACATTCTGACACTGGGTGGAACTGACTTGGTGTCGCTGACATCCCCAGTGACACCAATACAGTGATCAGTGCTAAAAAAAAAGCACTGACACTGTACTAATGGCACTGGGCAGGAAGGGATCAACATGAGGGGTGATCAAAGGGTTACTGTGTGCTGGAAGTGTTTTACTAGGAGGCGGTGTCAGTGTACTTCACTGTAATCACACTGCTTTGGATGACTGTGCTGTGCACAGCCATCCAAGGCAGTGTACCCAAACTGACAGGGAAGAGAACAGTTAGTAAACAAAACAGTTCTCCTCACCATTGGAGATCCTCAGAAATCACCAGGCACCAGCGAGTAATTGCTGGCTGGGACCCGGTGATTGACAGCCACGAATGGCGGCTCGCATGCACCCCCTATTTGGAAATGCGAAATCACGTATATAAGTGATTTTGCGCACCCGTGCCACACTGTAGCAGTATTTCTGCTATAGGGCGGTTGGGAAGCAGTTAAACAAGTTGATGGCTTAACAATAACATATAAAGCCATGTATAACTCTGCCTCAAATTACATCAGCAATCTTGTCTCCAAATATCACCCAAACCGTCCTCTCCGCTCCTCATAAGACCTACTGCTCTCTAGCTCTCTTGTCTCCTCCTCCCATGCTTGTCTCCAGGACTTCTCCAGAGCTTCCCCCATCCTCTGGAACTCTCTACCCCAATTTATCAGACTATCGCCTACTCTGCTCACTTTTAGGCGATCTCTGAAAACCTATCTCTTCAGGGAAGCCTATCCTGCCCTCAGCTAATAATGGAATCTTCTACTCTTCCCAGCAGTCCATCCCCCACAGTTACTACCTCTTGTACCACTAGCCCCTCCCTCCTAGATTGTAAGCTCCAAGGAGCAGGGCCCTCCTATCCCTCTTGTATTGAACTGTATTGTTGCTGTATTGTCTCCCTTTATATTGTAAAGCACTGAGCAAACTATTGGCGCTATATAAATCCTGTATAATAATAATAATGGCTTAACGTACAATTCCTAAAACAGAGCAAGAAAATGAATACTTACTTCTCCAGCTAATTTCACCTCTGAAAACTGCTCTAATCCAGGGAAAATTGCCAACTGAAGTATCTACCAAAACCAACACTTCCAGGAGTGTCAGTCTCCTATATCCCCAGCTTCAGTTATGGTCCTTCCCACTGACCTTCACGCCAACATTGTGTGCTGTAGTAGGTTGAAGCAGTTTGTAGGTTGTAGTATTTGTTTCTGTGGATACTTCAGAGAACAGAGTCTCTATTAGAATGGCACTCCCTGGAATTAAAAGTATAACTAAAGGCAAAACTTTTTTAGTTTTGGATAGAATAGAGAGGAATTAGAACATCTGTCAGGTTTTTATTGCTGTCTTTGTCCCCATTAAGGAGATTCACCATCTCTATTTATCACATTTACAGTTATCCCTGAAAGTAGAAGTGAAATAAAATCCCAAATTTTTGGTTGTCACCAGAACAGCAATAGACAGGGATTCCTCAAATGGGAACACTAATTCTGGTGACCCTGGGGAGAACAAAGGATACCCTTGCTTTGGAGTGGTTCCTTCTCAGCTTCCTGTTTTGGCTATGGGAGAGTAGGTGAAGGGAAACCTCTCCAGTAAGACAAAGAGGACATAAAAATTGACATGGGTTAAATCTTTCCTTAGACTATTCAAAAATAAAAAAGCCTTTAGTTTTCAGTAGAGACAGACCTGTCAGAACAAACAGGAATTTAGGAGCTTACTGGATTTCTGGCAAGATTACCAAGCATTTTTCTGTACTTGCAGTTTTCAAAAAGACAAATCAAGGAGAAATGTGCATGTATTGCAGAGATGTACTGAGAGATGTAACTGACTATGATTTGCAAAAAAAATAAATAGACATGTTTCAACGTTTTAACCCTTTCCCACCCACCCCAGCATCCCTTTAAAAAGTTCTGCATGCCTAGAGGTGGGGACGATCAGCTAATCACATGACCATTGTGATTGGCTATTGCAGTGTTCAAATGACCAGGAGCCAGTTCCGCAGGCTCTTGATCATCAGAAGGGACCAAGAGCTGTCTTTCACAGCTCAGTCTCCATGCTGGGAACACATAGGGAGCATAGAAACTTTGGCCACCCAGCAACCCATATGTGCACCATGTAGGGTTAAAGCCCGCCCGTTTGCTGCAGCACGTACATATTAGGTAGTCATACAAGAGTTTTAAGATTCAAATTGATCTGCTGATGCAAAATAAAAACAATATTTTCAAACTCACCAAAACTAGTATTACATTCATACTGTATGTCTTATAAATGGACAGCAACACAAAATATATTCAGCAAATTTTATTCTCACCTTTTTTCTCATTACCATGAAGACTCTTGTCAGCCATGGCAACTTATGAGCATTAAGTACTGATAAACTAAGAAGCATATCCTAAGATAAGTCACTAGGAAAGGGAAAAGAAAGGTTTTTGCATTGCAATGGAAGAAAAATAAAGAAAAAAAAAACTATATACCCCTAAAATAAATTAATCTGCTGAATGCAAAGTGTGTGACTCACTGCAAAGATTAATGGAAAGAAACATTGTGGCAAACTTGCTCATCAGAATTGGAGCGGAGTTCCCCCTCAACCCTCGTTTTCGTGTTCTATCTGTTTATCTGAGGCATTTCTCAAATCACTCCTCACATCCCCCCTGCATTCCTGTAGGCAGACTTTATCTCCTGGCAAATGGTGTGGGTCAACCAGGTTAAGACATCCTGCGTCCAGCAGTCATAAAGGTTGTAAGTATTTCCTCCCCCATCTTAATCAAGATAAGAAAACTGCACTGTATGTTTCATATCATGGGGGATGAGTTGTAGTTAGTTTAGAGTTCCCCAATGACTACTCCCAAAACGTGTAGTCAGAGCCCCCTCCCTGCCCCTGAGAGGAACCTTTAAGAGAGTAAGTGAGTTAGTCTCACACACACACACACACACAGGGATCTCCGAGCAACATCGTAACAAGGGGAGATCAAAGAGGCTTTCTGCTCACAACTTGAATTTGCTAAAACCAGGCAAGGCAAGTAACTTACCCTGTATTTTCTCGCTATTCTATGTTTGCTGTGTCTATATATACATATATATATATTTTTGTGATATCTCTTTGTACATATTTATTTTGCATCCAACGCTTTTAGTAATAAATCTTTCTTTCTGAAAGTGTTAAACTGTTTCTAAGCGCTTACTTGCAATTCACGAATCCCTGCCTTTGAAGAGACGCTACTGTGGTTATATTTCTGTATAGCAGGTCCTCTGGACAGATGTCGGTTGCGTCAGGAGAGAACTTGTAGCTCACTCCTTGGCAACCACTTAAGGGGGAGGTGTGGCAAACTTGCTCATCAGAATTGGAGCGGAGTTCCCCCTCAACCCTCGTTTTCGTGTTCTATCTGTTTATCTGAGGCATTTCTCAAATCACTCCTCACATCCCCCCTGCATTCCTGTAGGCAGACTTTATCTCCTGGCAAATGGTGTGGGTCAACCAGGTTAAGACATCCTGCGTCCAGCAGTCATAAAGGTTGTAAGTATTTCCTCCCCCATCTTAATCAAGATAAGAAAACTGCACTGTATGTTTCATATCATGGGGGATGAGTTGTAGTTAGTTTAGAGTTCCCCAATGACTACTCCCAAAACGTGTAGTCAGAGCCCCCTCCCTGCCCCTGAGAGGAACCTTTAAGAGAGTAAGTGAGTTAGTCTCACACACACACACACACACAGGGATCTCCGAGCAACATCGTAACAAGGGGAGATCAAAGAGGCTTTCTGCTCACAACTTGAATTTGCTAAAACCAGGCAAGGCAAGTAACTTACCCTGTATTTTCTCGCTATTCTATGTTTGCTGTGTCTATATATACATATATATATATTTTTGTGATATCTCTTTGTACATATTTATTTTGCATCCAACGCTTTTAGTAATAAATCTTTCTTTCTGAAAGTGTTAAACTGTTTCTAAGCGCTTACTTGCAATTCACGAATCCCTGCCTTTGAAGAGACGCTACTGTGGTTATATTTCTGTATAGCAGGTCTGCGGGCCGTGCTATAGAGATCAATATTTCAATCATTATAGTGTATATTTGATAACGGGAGTTTCCCAGTCTCCAATAAAAGTGGTGGTGGCAGTAGAAGGGTTAGTTGCGTAACTAACCTGACCCAGTAACAAGCGCATCCAGGCTGCAGGCACCGATTGTAGTCCATTAGCTGGGCAATCGCTGTGTAGGGTGCAGCTGGGTGGGGCCTTGTTACGCGCGTCACACCGCGGTTTTGGATCGGCCGGCCCTTCGGTCACGAGTTTGGTGAGAAGGTCTGGGGTCTGACGCCGTGGGCGTGACGTATTACTGTTAGTCGCGGCTGTGCGATTGTCGCCTGTTGGTGGCGGCGACCGCGGGTTGTGACAAACATCATTTAAATAAATTACAATATTTAAATAAGCTAATTCCCATAAATCTTTGTTGTGTCACCAGCAGTTGCATTGCATGGCATAATCTATTTACCGAGACGATTTGATAAAGTGTTCCCATCAGGTTCACTGCACAGCAGAGCAAATAGCACACTTTTTAACCCTAATGATATAAACGTTCAATCAAAAAGTATAGACCGGGCAAAAAAAGTAAACAATTCTGCGCTTATTATAAATGTAGAATGTTTCAAAGTATTCCATGTTAGATGAAATTAATAATAACCATTGTGACATTAGGGAAGGGGGGATTTATCAAACAAGATACCAATTGAATCAGGAGCTTGTCTAGAGCAAATCTGGCTGAAGTTCTATAAGCAAAGCATGCAATAGGATATTGTGTGTAGTTGGAACACTTTTTTCTGTAGTTAAAGAAAGTCAAAAAGAATAGTTTTACAAACATATGCTTCAAATGTACTACTGAAGTTTGCCACTACCATATTATTTTCTTGATTTTTAATATGGCATTTTATTTTTTTTTTTTCCCACAAAGAGTTTTATTAAGAAAGTGTAAGCAATGCATACATGAAACATAGCCAAAATGCAAACAGTGTAGGACAAGGATCAACTTCAAAGTACAACAGGTACACATTGTGAGATTAGGCATGTTCAATATTGAACATGCTTCACCCCTATGGATGGGGAGGTAAGGGTGGTTGAGTGGGGGAGGGAACAAACTTAGGAAAGAGGGGATGAGGGGAAGTATGGCTCAAGCAAAGAATGCCTGGTCAGGGGGTCTCTCCATTCCCTTGCAGGGATATGACAATATAAAGGGGGCTTCAGGCAGAGGAGCTCTGAAATAGTTGTGGGAGTTTGGCGATTTCAGGGGGCCAGTTTTGCATTTGGGTTTGCCTGAACATATGGTGTAGAAAATATGTGGGTGTAAAATATCACTGAGGGGAGATAGGTGAGCCTAATGGGAGAGAGAGAGAAATGGGGTCCATAAGAAGTTGAAGTGAGGGTGTGTAGAGTGTCTGGAACGTGAGTGGAGCACAAGTTGGTCAGTGTAAGGGGAGCTATAGTGTAAGGGGAGTCTATACTGGTGTGGGGAAAGAGGAGAAAAAAAAGAAAAGAGGGGGTTAGGCATGGAGAGGGGGGGAGAATCGTGAGGGAGGTAAGGGGGTGAATTAGTTGCCCCTTACTCCACCTTATGAGCTGTGGAAGAGGTAATATTTTTAATAATACATTCATATGCCTATATTTCATATTTACCACATACAACCAGAAGATGGTGATTTTCAGGTATAAACCAACTGCTGCTTTGTACAGTGCAGAAGAGAAACATATTTCCTCTTCAATTTGAGTTCAGAAAATGGACCCACCTAGTTTAGTCAGATTACACAGGGCACTTGAAAGCATGGAGACATTGCTTTAACTTTTCAAACTGAAATCTTCTTATCCTTATCTACATCTTAACATGTACTGTATGTGTTTATCCTACCCTTTTATTTGAAATGGTAAAATTATGAACAGACCTGTTACTTGAACTAACTAAATTTCTTCGTTTTCAGTTCATTGGTTTCATTGAAACTGTCCTATATCCCTTTTAATAAGTATTTTCCTCTTTGAAATTCATTCTAGGTTCAAATTAAATTAAATGTACCAAGGGATCTGCTGGAAAATTACATATAATTGTCTGCGGCTTAAAGATCCAGACTTGTATCTTAACAAGGCTTAAACAATAGATGGAATCATTATTCTTTTTTTTACCAATATCAAACTGTTACTCCCTGCTTGCTGAAATTACAGTGAACTCGTATGCCAAAAAGTGAAAAAGAAGCACATTATTAAAAGAGCACCTGCTAAAAAAAGAAAAGGAAAAAAAAAAAAAATTTATATATATATATACACACATACACATATATATATATATATATATATATATATATATATACTGTACTATATATAATGCTGTGTAGAGTGTAGAGGGCTTGTGTACACAAGTGCAAGTCTATTGCAGCAAGGGGAAGGCCTGCTTTTTCATATTGTTTATATTGTGGTTACCATACATTTACCAAGCTTTCAATAGAGAATTATTCTCTAAGTTTGAAAAAGGCCAAAAAGGTTAAATGTAACAAAGTAAAGTATGATGCATTTACAAAATGCAATGGAAATAATAAATAAGATTAAATAACACTAAGGAATTCATTTTCTAAATACATACAATATGTATGCTTTTTAATTTCTCTCTTTTTCTTTTTTGTTGTTCATTGTTGTATCTCAGTGGTGCTGAACTCCCCCAGCCTTTGTCAGCCACTTCCTGCATACATACACTTACTCTAAGGCACGGGTGTGAAACTAAAGGCCCTCCAGTTGTTGCCAAACTACAAGTCCCATGAGGCATTGCAAGATTGAGAATTACAAGCATGACTCCCAAAGGCAGAGGCATGATGGGACTTATAGTTTTGCAACAGCTGTAGGGCCACCAGTTTGACCCCCCTGTTCTAAGGCTACTTTCACACTGAGGAGTTTTTGAAGCATTTTTGAGTTTAAAAAAAGCACTTGAAAAGCTCAAGAAAAATGCTTCCCTATGTATGCGCATGTATAACTATGTATGTCTTTACACTGAGGCATTGCGCTTGTGGAGCTGTGTAAAAACTCCTGCTTGCAGCATCTTTGGGGCGTATTTGGTGAGTTAAAAAATGCCCCAAAAACACTTCTTCCTGTTAAAATCAATGGAAAACTCCTGAAAAGTTCCTGAAACACCTCTGAAACCTCTGGTGCAGTTTTTAAGTCAAGTGTCCTTTAAAAACGCTCAGAAAGCGCAGTAAAAATGCCTCTGCATTTTTGCTGTGTTTTTGCGGTGGATCAGTATGAAAGTAGCCGAACATTAGTTGCACATGATTACTTTAGATTGGCTTCCTGATAATGACAATAGTGAGAGGAATACAATGCATGAACACAATTGAGAGACAGGTGTCCTTCCATAACTAGAAGTGTCTCAAGTAGGACCTTCATGGCAGATCACCAGGCATTCTTTAACCACTTGCCGCCCAGCCACTGTATAAAAACGGTGGCAAGGCGGCACGGCTGGGCAAAAGCACGTTTTAAAACGGGCTGTTTCAAAACAGGTAGGGGGTGCGCGCGAGGCGCGCCACCGCCCTACCTTTACCGCCGATCTCAGCCGCGGGTGTCAGTCGCCGGGTCACAGCCGATTGTTATCAGCTGTGTCACGGCGATTTGCGGCAATCACTGACAGAGAGCACGGCTGCAGTAGCTCTGCTTTCTGTCACTTCCCTGACAGTTCCTGACATGCAGACCAGGAGAAATTAGTTTTTCTGTCCCGATCTGAGTGTCTCCCTGCAGTACACACCCCCGCCCCCTAGTAAAACACTCCCCTCACACAGTTAACCCTTTCAGTTCAAAAAAAAGTTAACCCCTTCCTCCCCAGTGCCATTAGTACAGTGTCAGTGTTTTTGTTTGCACTGATCACTGTATTGGTGTCACTGTCAGGGATGTCAGTGACCCCAAGTCAGTTCCCCCCCAGTGTCAGAATGTCCATCGCAGTCCCGCAGTCCTGCCATAAGTCACTGATCGCCGCCATAAGTCACTGATCGCCACCATAAGTTGCTGATCGCCGCCATTATTAGTATTAAAAAAATTAAAAATCCCAGTATCTTTACCGTCATTTGTAAACGCTATAACTTTCACGTAAACCAATTAATTTACACGTATTGTTTTTTTTTTTAGCAAAGACATGTCGCAGAATGCATTTTGGCAGAAATTTATGACGAAATTTGATTTTTAAATTTTTTTTACTGGACATGTTTTATAGCAAAAAGTACAAAATATTGTTTTTTTTTCTCAAAATTGTCAGCCTTTTTCTTTTTATAGCGCAAAAAATAAAAAATGCACAGGTGATCAAATACCACCAAAAGAAAGCTCTATTTGTGTGAAAAAAAAGACATAAATTTCATTTATGTACCATATTGCATGACCGTGCAATTGTCCGTTAAACTAGCGCAGCGCGTATAGCAAAAAAAATGCGTAAATTGCAGTATTTATACCATAGTTTGTAGACGCTATAATGTTCACAAAAAGCAATCAATATATACTTATTGGGATTTTTTTTACCAAAAACATGGAGCAGAATACATTTTGGCCTAAATTTATAACTAATTTTGAGTTTACTATATATTTTTTATAGCTGAAAGTAAAAAATATAGTTTTTCTTCAAAATTTTTGCTCTTTTTTTGTTTATTGCGTGAAAAATAAATAGCGCACAAGTGATCAAATACCACCAAAAGAAAGCTCTATTTGTGTGAAAAAAGGACGTAAATTTTGTTTGGGTGCAGCATTGCACAACCGCGAAATTATCAGTTGAATTAGTGCAGCGCCGAGTAGCAAAAAGAGGCCTGGTCATTAAGGGGGGTAAATCCTCAGGAGGGCAAGTGGTTAAATGAATGTCACACATTAAAACATATATTTAATTATAGCTGTATAACAAAGCTTTTTTCTTTCTTATTCTACACTTTGACATTTCTTCCCAGGTTATTTACCACAGGTATTTTCTTTTTTTTTTCTTTTTTTTCTCCAAGAGAATTATTCCATTTTTTATAAAACAGGTGTGAGGAGATAATATTGTCTATTTGTTTGCCAAGGGACAGCAGACAGAATCTGAAAGTCAAAAGACTGAATGCATCTACAGCAGGTAACTGTGGGCCAGTGTGTGTAGATAAGCTTTTAGCTGTAGCTGTATTCTTTCATATCTCATCCACAGATACTACTGAGTTGCTTTGAGGTCTCTGTCCTATAATGATATGCTATTTTTTCTATGCTCCAGCATTTTTTAAGAATAAATATGGGAAAAAAATGGAAAACCAGCTCCCTGTGGACATGTGACTGTACAAAAATTTGGCAACTTGTAATTCATTACACACATGTCCAAGTGAAAGACAAGCAAAGGGGAACTATCTAGCCTCTTAAGTAGAGTTCAGGTTTAGCCCATCACTTAAAAGTACAAGCAAATTATTTTCTGGGAGTATTTTAAAAACTTTCTAACCTTTCAAACCTTATTTGAGCTTGCAGTCTGGCAGGTCAGAAACATGGGAGGAAAATTATGAAGCCCCCCCTGTCACCTCCCCGGAACCATACCAGGCCACATGACCTCCACATAGGGGAGAACCCACTGTTGATGAGCACAAGGTCCTCTTCCCCACAAGCCTGGTGGTTGTGCTGGTCTATGGGCATGGGGCTTACCAGAAAATGAAAGCCTTCATTAACAATAAAAGGACACACAGGTACCAGCACCCCCATGTGAATGAGTAAAGAATACATAGGAATCCCTATATTGTCAATGATCATATATAGTCATGTTATGACATGACTATATATGATCATTGACAATATAGGGATTCCTATGTATTCTTTACTCATTCACATATGGATATGTCCATATATGTTAAACAATGCCACCCTTGAGACCCTGGGGGGGTGGGGGGTTAAAGGACTTGTCAAATGCTGTCTCTGTCTTTATTTATAGTTGACTTTTTTGTGATAAGCAGGGGTACTATGTACCACCCAGGGGCGGACTGACAACTCATGGGGTCCCCAGGCAATAGGGGATCATGGGACCCCTGTGTCCTTGCCCACACTCAAATCACACCCAAAAAAGCCTATGAAAGGTACCAGGGACATCTCATGGGGCCCCCTACTGACCCCGGGCCCTCGGGCATTGCCCAAATTCCCCAATGGTCAGCTCGCCCCTGGTGCCACCTACTCATGCACAAGGGGGGAGTATCTAGGGGATTCAGATTCAGAATATCTGACAGATTCTGATATGTGCAGACCCCACAACCCCCATAACCACTGGGCCAGGTGGATATCAGTAATCACTATTCACTAATTTACTGAGAAATCCTTACATCAAATACAGTTTCTGTTATCATTGTTTGGTGTTTTCTCTGTATATAAAGAGTCCTATACATAAACTGCATAAACATAGATAGGTATGGTTAAGAGCTTCATCTAATTAGGTTAGATATTCATTTTGTATGGATTGGTACTGCGCAACGATAAGGACTGCTGCTAACACCTATCACACTCTAGCTAGAATGTGTGAAATACATGTAAACTTACGGGTGTAGCGCTGTTCCTAGATGGTAAAATAATGTGGCCCCCACTTTGGGGGTATACAGTTGCAAGAAAAAGTATGTGAACCCCTTGGGATTACGTGGAGTTTTGCATGAATTGGGCATAAAATGTGCTCTGAACATCATCTAAGTCACAACAATAGAAGAACACAGTCTGCTGAACATAATTCTACACAAACATTAGATGTTGCCATGGTTTCATTGCACATAACATGTAAACATTCACAGTGCAGGGAGGAAAAAGTATGTGAGGCCCTAGCTTAATGACTTCTCCCAGAGCTAATTGGAGCCAGGAGTGAGCCAACCTTGACTCCAATCAGAGTGATGATATTGGATGTGTTGCTGACAGCTGTCCTGCCCTTAAAAAACACACACCTGTTTTGGGTTTACTGGTTTCAAGAAGCACTGTCTGATGTGAACCATGCCTCGCAGAAAAGAGCTCTCAGAAGACCTACGATCAAGAATTGTTGACTTGCATGAAGCTGGAATGGGTTACAAAAGTATCTCCAAAAGCTTTGATGTTCATGTGTCCACGGTAAGACAGACTGTCTACAAATGGAGAAAGTTTAGCACTGTTGCTACTCTCCCTAGGCATGGTCGTCCTGTAAAAATGACTGCAAGAGCACAGCGCAGAATGCTGCATGAGGTAAAGAAGAATCCCAGAGTGTCAGCTAAAGACCTACAGAAATCTCTGGCACATGCTAACATTTTTGTTGACACATCTACAATAAGGAAAACATTAAACAAGAATGGAGTACATGGGAGGACACCACGGAGGAAGCCATTGCTGTCCAAAAAGAATATTGCAGCACATTTGAAGTTTGCAAAAGAGCACCTGGATGTTCCACAGCACTACTGGCAGAATATACTGTGGACAGATGAAACCAAGATTGAGTTGTTTGGGAAGAACACACAACACTATGTGTGGAGAAAAAAAGGCACAGCACACCAACATCAAAACCTCATCCCCACTGTGAAACATGGCGGAGGGAGCATCATGGTTTGGGGCTGCTTTGCTGCCTCAGGGCCTGGAAGGATTGTTGTCATTGATGGGAAAATGAATTCCAGAGTTTATCAAGACATTTTGCAGGAAAACGTATGACCATCTGTCCGCCAACTGAAGCTCCGCAGAGGATGGGTGATGCAACAGGACAATGACCCAAAGCATACAAGTCATTCAACAAAACAATGGCTGCAACAGCACAGAATACGCCTTCTGGAGTGGCCCAGTCAGAGTCCTGACCTCAACCCGATTGAAATGCTGTGGCATGACCTTAAGAGAGCGATTCACACCAGACATCCCAAGAATATTGCTACACTGAAACAGTTTTGTGAAGAGGAGTGGTCCAAAATGACTCCAGATCGTTGTGCAGGTCTGATCTTCAACTACAGGAAACGTTTGGTTGAGGTTATTGCTGCCAAAGGAGGGTCAACCAGTTATTAAGTCCAAAGGTTCACATACTTTTTCCTCCCTGCACTGTGAATGTTTACATGTTATGTGCAATTAAACCATGGCAACATCTAATGTTTGTGTAGTATTATGTTCAGCAGACTGTGTTCTTCTATTGTTGTGACTTAGATGACGTTCAGAGCACATTTTATGCCCAATTCATGCAAAACTCCACGGAATCCCAAGGGGTTCACATACTTTTTCTTGCAACTGTATATGAACCTATAATGTTCAATATGATGAATTTAAATCCCTGAAACATAAAAAAAAAACATGTCATACTACAGTACACCTTCCCCCTTTTTAAACCTTATCAAAATGAAGAATAGATGGAAAAAATGAGATGTGTGAGAAGATATTCCTCGGGAATCCTATCATCCTACACAGCACCAGCTCATTTAAAGAGTGGGCCAGGTGAGTAAGGCGGAAAACATCAGATATAACAAAGGCCTCATCAGCTTCTCCCACAATACGAGTGGATAAGAATGGAACCCTCCTCCCTCCTTATCCAAAAATGTGAAGAAGTAAATGTAGCAAACTAACTCATCAGAGTTGGACGTGGAGTTCCCCTTTTTCTTTTAATGGAAGTATTCCTTATCCCTCAGCCCTCATTCCCTACCACCCTCCCTTCCTGAGAGGCAAACGTTATCTCCTGAGTGACAGATGGTGGGGGGATCAACACGGGCTAGGCATTCATAGTTTGGTGCCAGCCGTCTGTGTAAGTGTAACCTTTTTCACCCATCATAAAAACAGATAATGCAGTTTCTCTCCAGACTTGAAAGAAAATTGAACATTCCTCAAGTCAGGCTTTTCCCTCAATGTTTCATGTCATAGATTATGACAGATGTGGGTTCTAACTCAGAGTTCTCCTGACCCCTCCCAACACAGCGTAGTCAGAGCAACCCCCCCCCCCTTTCAGAGGGATTTTTAAAAAGAGACAAACTAGCAAGTCTGGAAGTTGAACACACACATCTCCTGAGTGTAACAGATCTCCTGAGTGTAACATCGTAACAGAGGAGATCAAAGAATCATCCTGCTCTGCAACTTGGATCTGCTACCAAGGCATATTGGCAAGTAACTTAACTCTTTAATTTCCTTCCTATTATCTCTTTGCTGTACCTTTATATGCATATAGACAGACTGCCCAATCGGCCTGCGGTGACCGTATTGGACAGGCGACTTTTCAATCATTATAGTGTATATTTGATAACGGGAGTCTCCGACAAAAGTAGTGGTGGCAGTAGAAGGTTAGTTGCATAATTAACCCGACACGGTAACAAGCACATTCAGGCTGCAGGCACCGATTGTGGCCCATTAGCTGGACAATCGCTGTGCAGGGTGCAGCTGGGTGTGGCCTTGTTATGCGCGTCACACCGCGGTTTTAGATCGGCCGCTCCTTCGGTCACGAGTTTGGTGAGAAGGTCTGCGGTCTGACGCCGCGGGCGGGATCTATTACTGTTAGTCGCAGTCGTGCGATTGTCACATGTTGGTGGTGGCGACCGTGCGATCGTGACAGTAAATGACTTGTGAGAATAAGGTGCTGTAGTACACCTCCCCCAAATAATAAAATACCTTGCATAAAATATCAGATATCCTATGTTCAATGTGCAATATACAATAAATGACTATAGTGTAACTAAAACATGTTCAAATAGTGTACACCTCCATTGATTGAGATGTAATACAAAAATTTAAATATCCAATAAACAATGTGCGATATACAATAAAATGACATTTTTGTCACTTTATTGTATTTAGTCAAAAACGAATCAAGACTAAATGAACCACCCCCCTCCTCCGAAAATGTATATATTTATATACGTAAACTATATTGCCAAACGTATTGAGATGCCTGCTTTACATGCCTGCCTTTACACACACATGAACTGGCAATCCAGTCTTAGTCCGTGGGGTTCAATATTGAGTTGGCCCACCCTTTGCAGCTATAACAGCTTCAACTCTTCTGGGAAGGCTGTCCACAAGGTTTAGGAGTGTGTCTATGGGAATGTTTGACCAGACCAGAAGCGCATTTGTGAGGTCAGGCACTGATGTCGGACGAGAAGGCCTGGCTCACAGTCTCCTTTCTAATTCATCCCAAAGGTGTTCTATAAAGTTGAGGTCAGGAGTCTGTGCAGGCCAGTCAAGTTCCTTAAGAGTTTCCTTCACTGGAACTAAGGGGCCAAGCCCAACCCCTGAAGAAAAACCCCACACCATAATCCCCCTCCACCGAAATTTACACTTGACACAACGTTGTCAGGCAAGTACTGTTCTCCTGGGACCCACCAAACCCAGACGTCCATCGGATTGCCAGACATAGAAGCGTGATTCATCACTCCAGGAAAGAAAAAAAAAAAAATATATATATATCCTCCTTAGCGGTATTCCCGAGTGTAGCTTGGGGTAACATTTGAGTACCAAAAGCGGTAACCCCGAGCTACACTCGGGCTTACCATGCGGCGTTGCTCAGGGAGTCCCTGCAGCACTTACCTTGTCCTTCGCTCCCACAATGTGTCCCCTGCAGCATCCCGGCCATCTCCTCCGGCCGATGCCGGCATCCGGCTTCTGTGTTCCGGTCCCTGTGACATCGGGACGTACAGGCGCCGGAACCGGCAGCAAATTTAAAATTTTTTAAAAATGTCATTTTTTAAAAAATGATTATTACATAGTAAAACATTGCTGTTTCAATGCATTTCACATACATTTTGTCCCTACTGCTTTTTCCTGTGCCCTGCCTGCATTTTGACTGTTCTTTCTGCCTGGAAACTTAGAAAAGTCCACGGCGTCCAAAAAGCGTCCCTTTATGTCAAAAGCAGTTTTAGACCAGCTAGAGAACAGCGATAGTAAATCAGAACCACTTGCAGAATTGAGTGATAATGATTTGTGGGGAAATTCGTCATCAGACACTGAAAACGATTTTGCGACTTTGCTCAGCGATGTGCAAATTTGCCTCTGTATTTCAAATTTCAGTGTTTTTGGTTTGATTATATTATTGAATTAAAGTTATTATTATTATATTATTATTTTTTATGATTATTTATTAAATTATAATTAATGATTTCGTGTTTCAAATTTTATCCTACCCGGGATGTTTACTAGACTCTGGTTCGTACAGATTTCAGTGAGTTATTCCTAAAAATTACAGCCTACAATAAAAAACTACATATTTCCATGCAAAAAAATGGCACCGCTTTCAGCACAAAAAATCAGAAATAATCAGACCGCCGAGGAGGTTAAATATATATATATATAAATTGTAAACTAGTAAGTACTTTATAAGTTTATAAGTATCATGGATGATTACCAGTAAGCAAGAACATTCACAATCAAAACATGTCAAGGTTTTTCTATTGTTGACCTATTTGTGCTGTTCATAAGCCTACAATTGAGCAGATGGATAGCATAGATTAATTTTTCTTCTACGTTGATCTTGAACTTACTATGTTTATTTAAACATATCTAAACTTTTTCAGGAATTAATAGCAAATAGTTAACGCTGTCTTAAAAGATCACTATCAGTTTGCAAGCTTCTGTTTTGAAGGGAATAGTTAGAATTCCCTGCTGTGTCCCACTTGTTGCAAATAGCCATTCCCTCTAATTATTGAAATTATTTTACTATAGTATGTATGGAGTTGACAGCTTAGTCTGTTAGGTAACACTTAGCAAATACGCCTCCTCACATGACATTGGTATACCAGAAAAAGTCAGCATTACCTACTGACTCATGGAATCCCATTTCTCACAAATTAGAGACTTTTTACACTGATTGTCATGTTTTTGTCAAAAACCTCTCTTGTCAGGTTAAGAAGGATTAAACAGATACAGTATTTCTCCCAAGCAATTTACTCATAATTCGTATGCTATTTATAAATGTTGAAATGATTATTATAATGATCCTGATAAAAATAAGATAGCAAATTACATTCATTTGCATGTAATAATTCATTCTTACTCAGTACTTCATAGACAAAGTAAGAAACAGACAAAGGTGAAAATAGGTTTTCCTGCTCAGTGTTAGGTTTTGTTTCCTCCCTTCAGACATAAAAATTTTAGAGGATGAAATCACCTTCTCTGAAGGTGGTTTCTGACAGATGTTTCAAAGGTAACCTTCTGAGCCCAAACAGCTGTAAAGATAATTGAGCCACCGGTTAACTTATTACCCCACAGCAAAACAAATCATAACAGCACAAAAGGGCTCCGCATAGAGGAATGGTATGAAAATAGAAGAAATAAGGTGAAAGACCACACAGCTGATTGGATTAACCTTTATGAAATATAAACTTTGACATCCCCTTATAAAGTAAATGGCAGCCATAATGGGAAATGAAAAGATCCCCTGAAAATCAAAGAGTCAAACAGAAGCGTGAAAGAATTAATGAGTAGGAAAGAAACAAACACAGGCTGGTAAAATGCAGATTTCAAATACAAAGATGCACACAGCTCAACACACATGTAAGCATTAATGCACTGACAAAATGAACCTGTGCTTATTTTAAAGCAAAGCTTTATTGCAAACACTCTAAAATCACTTTAACCCTTGTGGTTATGAATTCAAGACTGTAAATCCTGGTTAACCCTTGAGGTTATGTAAAAAAGAACAATAAGACTGAAAAAAGTCAGCTTGGGAGAGAAAGCAGTGGTGTCTAGAGATAAAGGTTGTGTGAGTGGAGTCGCCTGGCACTTTACACTCCACTAAGCAGGTTGAGCCCAGTGCAGGCCAGAAACCTAGTAGGTTCTGTCATTTGTCATGTGACTCATAGCTCCTGAATCAGCATACCATTCCTACAAAATTAAGGTGCAACTCAACTTTTTTTTTTCATTTTCTTCTTTTCTTTTTTTTTTTTTATGGTTGAACTGGATGGACTTTTGTCTTTTTTCAGCCAGACTAACTATGTAACTATGTAACTTTTAGACTGAAAAACATATTCATTATCTGAAGAAAAAACTTTTTTTTCTCTTACACTTTTTTTGCATGCTAGCTTTCCAGATTCTGCAATCTGCTTTTAAATGGCCTTGTTTCTTGCACACAAAGCATTCACGTGTTTCTTGTTGCATGTCACTGTTTTTATTCATATTTTTGTCTTTAAAGCAGACTCTGTGACAGAAAGATATCACTGTTAATGCTTTCTGTTTTATGCTTATATCCATCCATAAGCTTGCCCTTTACATGTCCCAATGTCAGTTCATCATCTGGACGTGCATCAAGTGCTGTGACAAGCATTTCATAACTTTCTGGAAAACCACTAAAACTTTTAACTAAGACTTGAAAGTATTTTATTTCTTCTCCTATACCTCTCAGACGTTCAACCATTCCCAGGGTGTGCCTTATGTAAACCTGCATATCCTGGCCTTTCATCAACTTGGTTTGATATAGCTTTCTAATGAAATACAGTTTATTTCTGAGATTAGCTCTTCCACACACCTTTTGTAATCCTTACCACATTTTTTTAGCAGTTTCACACTTACATATATGTTTGCTTAGATCATCTTCTATGCTAAGAGAGATTGTGCTTGGAGCTTTCTGATCCTCCTCTATCCACTCATCTGAAGGGTGTTCTAGTTCTAGTTTGTCAGGTTTGCAAATGAAAGCTTTGTTGCAACTGTGATGCTGGCCATTTTTCCTTTGTTCTCTTATAGTATTATTTCTGTTGCTGTATCTTGCACTTCTGTGCAAAAGTATCAGGCTATGATTGGTAGTGCCTGGGCCCATAGCCTGTTAGAGATTCTGTATATAGCCCTACAGAACAGACAGTGTTCAGTCCACATCTGTTTATCTGCTGCTGCTCTGCAAACAGGAACATTATTATAGAGAAAAGACATAGAGTTTAGCCATAGATGCAGCTACAAACTTACAAACACTGCCATCCACCGGTTTAAGAATATATAAGTATTTAATACTATTGACATAGTTGTTGCACAAAAAATACATGAACAATAGTAATCTAGCGTTCAGCTGGGTAGGAACAAATGGTAGCCAACTGAAGAGAAAACACGGTCCTTCTGTGTGTGTGGGACTCTGAAGGGTTATATGGCCTCTTGCCTGAGAATTTTGCATAGTTTCCCCAGTGGCCCATAACAATCTTCTTAATTTTCATTTGAACATGAACTTTAATTGAATGGCTGGGACCAACTAAAACTGTAAGAAAAGAATGCAAGTCATGGGTAGTGCTTATATACTATGGGGTTGACTTACTAAAACTGGGGAGTATAAAAACTAGTGCAGGTGTGCATGGTAGCCAATCAGCTTCTAACTTTGACAAAAAAAAAAAAAACAGGAAGCTGATTGGTTCCTATGCAGAGTTGCACCAGATTTTGCACTTTTTTTTACAGTTTTAATAAATCAACCCCCATGTGTAATTACTGTGCTATCTGTGCTTGATCCATTCATAAAGACTAAAACTTATCTTTTGCTAACAGCACACTTTGAGACAAAATGTGGCTGCTAAGAAGCTTAACAGTGGGCTGATGCATCCTGGTAATATCAAAATAACTATAGCAGGTCTGCAGTGAAAGTGGCCCATGCCATCCCTCTTGTTGTTCCTTCTAATGGTACCTTTGACTTGAGCCTGCTGTAAGCTCTTTAATGCACCCTCTTTCCTCTCCCAGCTCTCTATCAATCCTGACGTAGAAGCTTTCCTTAAGAAACCAGATCTGTAAAGCCTTCATACAGTAAGTCTTTCTGGGTGTAAAAATAGTCAATAGAGCAAAATAATAATTCCAGTATTAACTTTCTACATAATCATTGCAGTAATAATAGTCAATTTTTACCGGGTTTTCACAGCTGCTATCCAGTGATTTCTAGGGAACTGTGACATAAGAGGAGGAGAAATAAAAAGCTTGCAACGGCCTATGTGCACAAGCACTGATAGATTGGATAGCAAGATGAATGGCATTGGTCATAATATACTGTAAAAATATATTTTTTCTGTCAACAAAAATATACAGCTGAACTTAAGGCAAAACTTGGATCCCCCTTATTTGTTTTGTTGTCCATTGTCAAAGGTGATGGGAAATCTAAAAATGTACTGTATTCAATGGAACGGAAGGTGACAAAAAACCTTTCCATGGAGCTCCTGGAATGGAGTTCCAGTGACAGCTTTCTAAGAAGAGACTTCCTCTCACTTTAGAAAGACAGATGTGACTCTAGAACAGGACACAAAGGACAATCTCCTTAATAGGACAGGGATGGTAGAAATAATTAATAGGGGTTCTTACAAATACTCACTCGATCATAAACAAAAAAATTAATTTTTTGCTGTTGTGTCCCTGTTGATGAGAATCTCCTCAATTCCTGCCTAATGGATATAGCAGGAAGTAAGTAAATAAGTAAATGTAAATCTTCCATGAATAATCATGAAATAGGTCCTAACACTTCACCAGAAATAAATGTACAGTATAAATATACCGTAACATTAAATACATTGGTACACATCTGGTTAATTTATAGATGGAAATCCATTTCCCCATGTGAAATATTCAAGTGAAATGTTATTACCTCAGTATAGTATCTGACCAATGGAAAATAAGATGACCCATACACATGTCTGCAGCTAAGAAGTAATCAGTAGCCTTTCTAATTAATTATGGGAGCAGGTAATGCTGGTGCAGAATGTGATTTGCCACATACAAACATTACAGCCATATGAATTTCTTGATATTTATTGAACAAAGCTATCTCCCCGAAGCAGCCTACCGCAGGTTAATTTGTGAAATTGGGAGGATATAGTAAAATAACTGTTTAGACAGCAGCATAAAAGTTCCTGGTGCAGAGAAATCCATTAACCTTGATGTTCAATGTGCTTGAATGCTTAGATATACACAAGCTATGAGTATAGAGCTTGTGTTGCAATAACATTAACACATAGTATATTTTCATTGTATAGCTGCAATAACACAATCTTTAAAAAAAAATGTATTATAATGTACATTTCTAATCAAGGCTTTCTGTACCTTTGCTTTAAATTGTCATGTAATATTTCCTACATCTTCTGTATGGTTTAATGGCAGTGTGTTAAAATGTGGGCTGAACAAGCTGTTTTATTGTTACCATACTAACTGAAATAAATATATTACTTTTTTTAAAAGTGTATATACATTAATATGAAGTGTATACAAATTAATTAACTTTATTTGGAATCAGACAGGGAATAGTTAAAATCCCCAATTTTTTTTTTTTTGCTAAGTCCCATTAGGGAGCTTTTCCATCACTGTTTGTGTAGTAGACAAAACAAGAAGTGAAGAAAATTCTCCAAAGTGATGGAAATATGTTGTCTCTTGAACATGTGTCCCAGTTGGAAGCCTTCCATTTTCTTCCTGTTCTGCTGACAACAGGAGCAGACTGACCATTTGGAAACTTGGGCACTGCCTGAGGGCCTGGGGTCAGTAGGGGGCCCCATGAGATGCCCCTGGTACCTTTTTCATAGGTTTTTTTGAGTTTGGGCAAGGACACAAGGGCCCCATGATCCCCTATTGCCTGGGGGCCCCATGAGTTGTCAGTTCGCCCCTGACTGACAACCCTTTAAGGCCTATTTACACTTTATGTTTATAATGTGTTAAGGTGCATTTTGACATGTTTTGTTAGATTTGTTTGTACATGTTTTATACACATTCATATAGAGATACTTCACTTTTAGCCATGTGCATTAAAATTTCTATAAAAATGCATGTATAATGAATTTTATTTCAAAGTGAATATGTTGCTAAAATAAATCTGGTTCACTGGAAAGAAGTTAGTAATATGAACGCTTTCAGAATCCAACGCTTTCAGCATGGTTGATTCTTGGTCTCCCAACTGTGTTTTTTATTTCCCCCCGCCTATCCCCACATCACTACAGAACACAGCAGTGATGGGGAAAAGTGGTGGATCCATAAATTGACACGTATGGAAGTGTCAGATTCTAAAGAGTCTTTGCACTGCTGTTTCTCTTTGTTATAGTTGGCCGCGCAGCCAGATGTGGATATTTAATGTCTTCTATCCAGAAACCTTTTTTTATAGCAAACTCAATCATGCCTTCAATATGTTTCTCGTGTTTTTTTTTTGAGGGAAATTCTTCTGCATGGCATCACCTCTCCAAGTCTTCAAATGTCATCAAACTCCTCAGAAAGCTAAAAACCTTGATTCATAACATTCTGTTCATACTCCTACTACTTGATATTTCCTGAATTCTCCTATAACTAGACCATAAATCTACACCTCAGCTAATATTGCCAATTCCTCTTTATATTTTGTATCAATTCCTTCTCCTTTCAAGACTGTAAGCACTTTAATTTGTAATGCTGTTGTTGTATTTCCTCCTTTGGTGAGTAATACTTAAGAGCACTCACATGATATTTCAATCAATAATAATAACAGGGGACACAAACAAATGCTTTTTGAAACATACCCTACATTTAGTACATAGGTTGTAAAAGTTGCGGTTCTTTATTTTTACCAGCGAAAGAAGATAACGGGAATTCGAACATCTTCTTTTACATTAATGATTTACTGTATCTGCGGCAAGTGTTCATACTAAACACAATGCATCTGAATAGCATGTGCCTTATATAGCAGAACTTTTGTAGATTTTAAAGAAAATATATATTATCTAAATTTAATGAATCATTTTAATAGATGGATCACCTAAAACTTTATTTAATATTTGGTAGAGTACTTGAAATCTCTTGGCAGTCTCTAATATTTCCTGCAGTGGTAAGAGCTCTGGGCTTGAATGTCAAGGTATGCAAACCATTTGTATTCTTAACAGGGGCAGACTGACCATATGGAAACTCGAGCACTGCCCGAGGGTCAGGGGTCAGCAGGGGGCCCCATGAGATGCCCCTGGAAACGTTTTCATAGGCTTTTTTGCGTTTGGACAAGGACACAGGGGCCCCATGATCCCCTATTGCCCGGGGGCACCATGAGTTGTCAGTCTGCCCCTGATTATTAATTTTTTGTATAATAGAATATTCAGTGGTGGGCAGGAACATGTAAAGCGGTAATAAACTCTAAAACAAAAAATGTAATATATCACAGCTTACCATTCCTTAGATGTGGTGGCTGCCTTAGTTTTCTTTTTAGAAATGTTCCCCTCTGTTTCCACCTGGTGATCTGGCCAGTAACACACCTCATGTATTAGAGTTCTCCCACTCTGGATGAAGGAGTACAGGGGGCACCTTTGGACAGCTGCATTGTCAGTCTGGGGGGAGGGGAGTGTTAGATGTACTTGCAGATTTAGATACACTAACAAATTGAAGCCAAACTCCAGCGCACACTAAAGTTACATAAGCAGTCATAGCAACAGGGTTTTCTTTTTGGGAGAAAGGTTTTGGGTAAATAAATAAAAGCTGATCATTGTAAGCACCCCCATCAGTGGTAAATGGTTTGTCTCAACATTCTTAACTGAAACATTTGCAGCTTGCTCTGCTGAAAAACAACAGACTTACTAGCCAGATCACCAGATAAAAATAAAGGAAAGAAAACCTAAAAGGAAACAAACTAATGCAAACTTCATATCTTGGTAAGGTGCAATACAATACATTTTTGTTTTTGGAGTTGACAAATATAGCAAGGAATAATGAACACATATAAGAAGGTGGAGCTGAATCATCCTTACATTCACCATCTTTACTAAAACATCATTTTAGATGGATTATTTCTTAATCTACGCATACAGGTAAAACAGTGAAAGCTCCGAAGCTTTATCTGCATTTTGGAGATGAGTCTTCATAACAATATAAGCAATTCATCCTTTTATCTTCTTGATCAGTTGTAGTTGCATTCTTTTCTTTTCTAATTATATTTTTATTAGGGCTATTCTTTTTTAAGTAGCCCCATATCTACTGACAAAATCTCCAGCCTGCCATTGGAGACCATTCCCACAATGTAAATTATTACATGAATCCAAGCAAGCCTAAAATCTAAACATCACAGCTAAATTAAGGAATAAGAGCAACAGAGTTTGCAATTAATTTCCTTCTTTGTAACTTTCTGTATATTTATATATATATATATATATATATATATATATATATATTTTTTTTTTTTTTTTTATTATTATTATTATTATTATTATTATTATTATCTCCATGTCATACATGTACAACATATTTTGTAGTTCTTTCCAGAGAACATTTAACCATTTTATCTCTATCCCAGCGGAATTTATGTATTAATGTCCTTACTGAAATTATGCCCACATACAATCTAGGGTCAGTTCAAGCAAAAGCCAATTAATCTACTAATATGTTTGAGGGGTGAGGGAGGAAACTAGAATAGTAAAAGACAGCAATGAAGTCAATTAAATAATATTCAGTCTCCATGTTGATTGGCCTTTGCTCAATATGAGCCAAAGACCTCTTGCTTCAAGGAGCAGTTCTAATTTACGGTGGAAAAAATATTTTAAGAAACACATATATATGATTTAGAAAATTAGACGTATTGAGGTAAAGCACTCAGAAACCAACAACATAAAGTTACCACATTATTTCATATAATTTTATTTGCTACTTCCTAAGCTGCCATTGCCTAAGGGACCTGACTTCTGACCCATTAACATACCTCCTCCAGAATATCTTGATATAGGCAGCTGATATTGTTGGAAATGTCAAAGGTAACAACAGACTATGAGTGATGTATTTTGTTAATGTCTGCTGCACTGAGTAAATGTTTCATGATGCAGTTTTACAAAAGTGCCTATAGGAACTGAAAAGTGCATTTCCAACTAAAATTTTTAATAATTCAAAATGCATAGCTTGAAGGAGCCAAAAGAGAGAGAGAGAGAGAGTATAAGACTGAGGAATTAAAACAAAACAGGAAAATCCGGAAAATAAGAATATATCTCAGAATATCGAAACAATTTTTCATGCTCAGTGGCTGGAGACTAGTAAACACAAGAGATATGTAAAATACATCTTTTTAGAATGGAAAATATAGTTAGAATGTGCCTTACAAGAACTTCAGTAAAATAAAGGCATTAATGATTTCTGAATGGGTCTATGGTTAGAAACACCTAAGAAAGAAATACAAATGGATATCAGAAAGTAGATTGGAGTAGATTAGGTACTGGCAACCCATTGCATTGCAGACAGATTACATTTTCTCTACACTAATATTAACATTTTAACAGAGAACCTGTTCTGGCATTAAAAGACTAACATTCTGATTAAAAAAGTATAAACTTTGGTGATATAGTGGAAGCAAACAGCAGTTGATCTTTACATGTATCTCTATAATCTTAACCACTTGCCTACTGGGCACTTCTACCCCCTTCCTGCCCAGGTCAATTTTCAGCTCTCACTTTGAATGACAATTGCGCGGTCATGCAATATTGTACCCATATGAAATTTTTATCATTTTTTTCACACAAATAGAGCTTTCTTTTGGTGGTATTTACTCGCTGCTGGGTGTTTTATTTTTTGTGCTATAAACAAAAAAGAGCAAAAAAAGTTTTTCTTTGTTTCTATTATAAAATTTTGCAAACAGATAATTTTTCTCCTTCATTGATGTGTGTTGATGAGGTTGCACTGATAGGCAGCACTGATGGGCACTGACTGGCAGCACTGATGGGCACGGATGAGGTGGCATGGATAGGCAGCACTTATGGGCACTGATAGGGAGAATTGATAGGCGGCACTGATGAGCTGGCACTGATTATGCTGCACTGATGGGCGGCACTGATGGGCGGCACTGCTGGGCACTGATGGGCGGCACAGCTGGGCAGCACTGATGGGTGGCATTGCTGGGCAGCACTGATGTGTGGCACTGAATTGCACAGGTGGGTGGCACTGATGGGCACAGGTGGGTGACACTGCTAGGCACAGGTGGGTGGCACTGATGGGCACAGGTGGGTGGCACTGATGGGTGGCACTGATGGGCACAGGTGGGTGGCACTGATGGGGGGCACTGCTGGGCACAGGTGGGCAGCACTGCTAGGTACAGGTGGGTGGCACCGGTGGGCAGAACTACTGGGCACTGATCATCAGGGCACTGATGATCAGTGCAGCTGATAACCAGCAACTGTATTTACAAGTGATCTGTTGAGTCATTGGACACAGCTGATCACGTGGTAAAAGTCCGCCGTGATTGGCTGTTTACCGCATCACGTGATGAGCTGTGTCCGTAGGACACAGAAATCACCAGCGGCGCCGGGTGCGTGCCACTGGGGGAGCATTTTGGAATTAAATCCATGGACGTCTCCCAGAACTAGACAACCGTACTGTAGCTGTCATTCGGCTATAGCATGGTTGGGAACTAGTTAAAGTGGAACTGCACTGCATCCGAACACCACAAACCAAAAATGCAATTTAATTAATTGTTATTATTCAACGCAAACTCACCCATCCTTCCATGTTTCCATGCTTTATTTTGAGAAATCATTTTAAAAAACACCCCCTGGCATTTCTGGCAGTGGCCATCTTGAGTAAGGGCAAATACTTCATGTAGCATTTACTTACTGGAATCTATCTGCCCTTAGCTCAGGGCATTGGCTGAGCTGTGAACCATTCTTCTCCTCCTAAAGACTCCTGGGATGTATGACATCATTTGCCTAGGCATGGAAACCAGGAAGTAACTGAAGAAATGTAAAAAAAAATAGTATAAAACAATTAACTATGATATGCTTTCCTATCCTTTTTCTAATGCTATCACCATAAGGATTAAAATAGTCCATTTTGATTGAGAGAGTGACGTATGTTTGTGGAAAAACTCATATGCAGTACATCCCTGAAGTATATGTACATGTTCCTATGTTTTATCTCTTAAAATAAAACCTGCAAATACAAAAGAAATCTGTTGATTCTGGAAGAAGTTCAATGAGCTCCTAATGTCTTTTTTGAGCTGACACTGCTACACTGAAATTTTAATTGGTGTTTAAAGTCCTGCCACAGCTCACCTCTGCTGGACTACAGAACTCCACCTAGCCCTGTCCCTCTCAGGACTTTTCCATATGCATAGGTTGTTTGTTTGCCAATAAAATAGTGCTACTGCCCTGATTCCTAGGAGCCTTTCCACATAATATGCATAGAAAAAGACTCTTAAGAGATATAACATGTCTGGTGATGATGTCAGACGAATAAAAGCTGTGTCTAACTACAGGAATAGGATAACACACAAAATGCTGGTACATGCTCTAATGGGTGAGAGGAAGATTTAAAGGTAAATGTAAGTCATGCCTGGAGTTCAAATTTAGTATTCCTCTCTGTTGCTTCTGAAAAGTTAGTATCTCTCTTTTTGAGTCATGTAAAGCTTAATAATCATTTCTTTCATTGCATAATATATCTCTATGTGGGTACCTTTTACTGGCACCATTGCACTGTGGGATGCACCAGGCTTTTCTAAGCTTTATCTTTGTGACCAGATGTAAACTATATTTGTAATATTTACAATTTGTAAAAATACAATGTAAATTTGTAAAAAGATGTAGAGGATCTCGGGACGTATGGCATGGAGAAATATGGAACTTTTAGAAGTACAATCAGACATCCACTAGTCCTTGCTTTTATACAAGCAATCACTTTTACATCCAGTGGCAGATTATAATTAGAGCATAATGGGCAGCTGTCTGTGACTCCAGGGGGGGTCATAGAGAGGCAAAACATATCATACAAGTCAGTGCCTTTCATAATAAGCTAATTTTACCTATGCAAGTCTTTAGATTTCTTTCAAAGTTTGATCAGCATTGACAGAGTTTACATTGTTCCAAATAAAGTCTTCCTTTAAGATGGTTATATAATAATAGAACATACATATACACTCTTCTTGGAAGCATTTTTTCATATTATCTGTCATCATCATATGAGAAATATGCAAAATGCATATTGCTTTAACATCCAAGTCAAACATCATGTTCCATATGCTGAAGAAATATTTCACAAATCTATGTCAAAGACTAGGGATATGTTCAGCCAAAACCTTACACTTTGCATGACCATTGTTCACCAAACTCAGCTGTTATTGACAGTACCAGTCCTCACTAACAATCGGGAATCTATCAGAATGGTATCCAATAATGCGATCACTACGTCATAGTGGTCAAGCACAAGTTGAGGGCTTTGTTCATGTACAAAAAGGTTTGAGCTTGCAAAGGCCACTGCAGTCTGCTGAAGGCAGTTTGCTTCTGTTAAAAAATGTGATTGTCTGTACATTTGGCTAAGTAGGCTTTGATGGCTGCCATTGTAATGAAGCTCATGCAAATATTCTACTTACCTTTTATATAGTCATATGATTTGTGACAGTGTTATAATAAAAGATAGACTGGTGGGAACAGCACTAAGTCAACCACTTGACCAGGAAATGTTTGCTTTTTTTTTTTTTAGAAAATATTAGCTTGCTGCAAACTAAACTAGAGGTTATTTTTTTTTAAATAGGATCAAATGATAAAAAGCTTTTAGAGTTACCCTTTAAAAGAAATTATTCACATCTAATAAAAGGCAGAAGAGAATCCATAGCAATCTGGCAAACTAAATCATTTCAGCTTGTAAACTCCTAGAACAATTAATCATTGAATGAAAAGAAATAACAGAACACTTGTCTTTTTGAAGGTGCATTTCTTCATCCTTTTCTAACCCACATTATTCATCAATAAATGGGCACACTGTTTATGTAACTAACTCAACAGGCCAAGGGTGTATTTTAAATTAATGTGAAAAAATTGACATTTTTCTATTATGGAGTAAATATTTCCAATAATAATAGTAATCTAATAATATATATATATATATATATATATATATATATATATATATATATATTTATAATATAAACTTATTAGTGGACAATACAATCACAAAAACTTGTTTTTCGCATTACTTTTTCTATAACAATAATATAGCAGAGGCCGTTCAGTAATTTTTAGGCTGTTTGGATAAAGAAGTATAGGTGTTTTCATGCTGATTTTTGATTGATAGTTCACCAAAAGTGATTTCAGTCAAAGGATGGGTTTGAAAGGTTTTGCATCCCAAAACCTTCTTTTGTTTCTTGTTTACTCCAGTTTACTCCAGTAGAGTAAACACCCCACCATAATCCCTGGATCCATAGATTCTGCTCACCTTGGAATTTTCATTGTTTCAGCCCTTTTTGGGATGTGCCTGCATCTTCTGTTGCATTCTCAATGATATAAAAGGAACTGAATATCCAATAGAGACAATAAGGCCTTTATTGCTGCGATAGCTGTGCAGTTCCATGATTTTGCAGTTCCATGAATTTAAGTGTAAAGATATCATCACCCCAGCCTCCAAAAGACAGAAGCAATCATTAGGTGGCAGCATCTGCTGGAACCTGAACTAGCTATTGTATGGTGTGACCATTTAAAATCTGATTTAAAAATAAAACTGTTGGTGTGATTGGCTACATGAAATGAAAACAGGTTGGTGTAGAAATGACTCCTTTAGTACAGAAATTCATCTCTTTTCTGCTCCATTTCTTTGGATACTTAGTTAACATCAAAGGTTCTAAAGATGTATTTATGTATCCACAATTATCCAGGAGAAGCCAAATAGCTACTATGATTCTAATCAAGCTATGATTGTCTACCAGCTCTATGTTATCACAGAGATAATCATCTAATACCGGATTCTCAATGACATTTTCCCATGTTTCCAACTTTCGTTTAATGGAATAAGGTGTTTAGAAAAAAGCTAGATTATTATCTCTTATCTCTCTAGTGACCTGAGGTTGGCTGATTTCTGTGAGATGCATGAAAAGGCAGCAGTTGCTGTATTCTGTTAAATACTGTACATAACTATATAAGAGGGTTATATAGAGGGCACGCAATCAATAGAACTTCATACTAGCATATTGATACAAACACCTTTAATTTGTGGAAATCCACTTACATTTTTTCCTAAATCTGAAAAAGTGGCTTGCTTTTCACATAAAAAGTTTATTCAGTTTTTTAAAAACACACAAATTGCCTTATTTTTTGTGCATCTACAGTTTGTCATGCTAAGAACAAACTCAGGTGGTTGATGCAGTGACTATGCCGCTTGTGTTAACCATAAAAAGACAACATCGAGTGACCTTTGAACAGTAATTGCTCGATGTTTACATATTCATGACATTCCAAATGTCAGTGTCACCATGAATATGCCTGGATATTTCTCTTTGTGCATATCTGTATTGACAGTTGGGAAATTAGGTTAGCGTTGACTGGAGCTGATTTAACCTATACGGAGGAAATAAGTAGGCTGCCATTGATGAGTCCTCTTTTTGAACATGCTAGTCATTGGGCTATGATGCTGAATCTACAATATCACCAACATGAAACTTGTTAGCCTGGACTTTTAAACTTCCCCTGACTTTTTTTTTGAGTTGGAGACGTTGCAACCACAATCAGTGGATGAAATGCCCTGGCTTCTGAAATGTCTCCAGCCACAGTTAAGGGTCTTCAGTTACAGAAATGGAACAAGTATCAATGGACTACCAGTGGTGTGATGTCACCGCAATTGGGGGAAGTGGGTGAAACCATGATAAGCCACAGCAAATTCAATTAATGAATAATGGGAAGAATAACTCTCATATTGTAATTCCCATAGTGTAAATGGGGTCTGTGGCCTGTCACCCCATTTCATGTTACATCCTAAATACAGGTGTAAGGTGAAACATGGTCAGAAAGATGGTCTTCTCTTTGAGGGTCAACAAACAGTATTTTCAAAAAGAAGGGCAGCAATGGTTAGCATCATTCTCCCAGTATTGCTTTCATTTTAAAATATTCCTACATAACAGAGTAGGATGATCTAATGAGGCCTACCTTTGAAAAACACAGTAAAGCTGGCCATATGTGGATCAAATATTTGGTTAGCACAGTAGGAAATGGACAAATTTTTAACCATGTGTAGTCACTTGTTGAACAGCAGTTGGTCCATTGATAAACTGCTGTTCAACCACCCTGTGATATTTTTTGCTCACTTAGCACCACGAGCAATAGGCTGCAGTGTTGATCTGTGTGTTTTGATGGCAGGGGAGTTTCTCTGCTATCATAATGGATGGATGAGTCCTCCCCAATGTATCATTGTACAATGGGGAGGACTCCTCCATCCATTCAAATTTGTGGATGGGGGAATTGGGTCAGTTTTCTTCGCTCAACCTGCCGGCTAAACAAAAAAAAACTGACCCATGTATGGCCAGCTTTAGGTTCATTGGTAAGTTCTGAAATGGCCAGACCACTAGATTTATTTTTTTTCTAGAAGAAATTTCAATGTTTCAGATATCAGTCTTTGTGTGCTTCAATAACATGATATATGTTCAAGTGCAAGACGTACACATAAAAAAAAATTATTGTGTTTTATAATTCGTAAGGCCCCATTCACACCTGAGTGTATTGTAGTGCAAAGATTCAAAATGCTCACCATACAGATTACCATAGTTTTCATTGGGGCCTATTCACACTTGAGTGTAGTGTTGCTTGAAGCTTGTTACTTGAAAAAGTACACAAACTTCCTTTGAGCTGCAAGCTTCAAGTGTTTTTTGGCCCCAATAGATTTTAATAGCAGATTTTTTGGTCCCAATAGATTTTAATATAAAAAAATATATAGAGAAAAAATGCTCAAGCCTCAGATGCTCACAAATATAAGCAAAAGTCCTATACAAACACTCAAAAAGCCTGCAAAATCACTATAGTTGTTCAGCTCAAGTGTGAATGTAGCCTAAGATGTAATCCTTGGCAAAAACTGAATTCAGTTAGGGAGCCACCACTACTACTAATGCCAAGATCACAGCTGCGGCAAATCAGAAAGTTCACACAGATAGCCTCATTTAAGGTTTACAAAATGTACAGCAGTCCTTTGAAGTCTTTAAATCTCCATCCACATTCAGACTTCAGAATCTGCTTGGCAACTCTTTTTTTGAAGTTTATAATACTGACATTTTCTTTTACATATGGCTTTTTATGTGTGGGAGACAAAAAAAAGCACCCACTGGGTTGAGGTTTTTTTCTTTTTTATCAATGAATTGCTTTGTGCACCATTTTGATCTAGTCACTTTTGTCATTATTCTGAAGAACTGAGAACTCTTCTTTGTGATGCAGGAGAACTATTCCCAATACTGAACAACTGAGCAGGTAAGATGCGCTTTGTGTATGCATTTCAAGGTCTGACTTTCAATTTTGACTGGAGTGTACCCTAAAAGGCTAAGTCCATATTTGGAAAAACAAAAATAAATGCACATCATGCTCAACCCATGAGCGGACTGCTGGTGCAATGTCAGGCTCCTTCAGACTCTTCCTCCAGCTCTATACCAAGATAGTGAAGGAAGTGTCAATGGACTGTGGTGTGGTGGTGATCACCATTCCTTTGAGAACTATAAGTCTGTCTGCAGATCTCTGTGAGTAAATGAATCAGTGCCAATTTCAAATCTGTTAACTGTTTTAGGGTAGAAAAACCCCAGCAAACTCTCATAGGAAAGACTTCTTTGGGGGTCGGGGTCTGCTTGTCATCATGTTACATGTTACACCCTAAATATGGGTATATATGGTTAGGTAACGTTAGTCTTTTAGTTTTGATATTTTGTTTTGCGTCACTATGTGCATAGACTATAGGTGAGAATGGGGATGCAGAGGCATACAGGAACATTGTTTACTAGTGCAAAGACCCTAAATGGGGTCATGGTCAGCGTCAGGTCAATAATAACATTTTATAGCTGAATTAAAGGCAAATAATTAAATACACAGATGAAATATATGTAGGGGAGCTGTTTTACCTGCCAATTAATTTGTATTCATGTCCATTCAGTTCTGAGATGTACACAGCAATGCCCCATAGTATGCCCCCTGTTCTGATGATGAGAGCATCAATTTGTTACTCTGCTCTCTCTTCCCTATCGGCATGATCCTTGTAAGCATATGAGCACTGCAACACAACTGATCGACTCCCCACCAATTCTGAGCTCTGCTGTACAGGAACTACAAGAAGCTGATAACAAGTTAAATACAATCACTTTCAATGCTTACTTAAAATATGCATTTATTGATGCATTGATTTTTACAGAACTGCATTAACTTGTGTCTTTTATTTTGCGTAGAGTTATTTCATTTTATTTATTACAGGCATTTATATACAGTAGTGCTGACAATTAGCCCAGGGCTTTACATATATTGAACATTCACATCAGTTCTTGCTCTCAAGGAGCTTATGGTCTCTATCTAACATTCATACTACACATACTAGGGCCAATTTAGTCAGGAGCCAAATAACCTACCAGTCTGTTTTTTAGCCTGCTGGAGGAAATTCATACAAGCACAGGGAGAATATGCAAACTCCATGTAGGTGTCATGGTTTGGGTTCTATTTGGATATAATAATTATCATTACAATGTTTCAAAATAGTACATTTCTTTTATCAAGGTGCAAAAACAAAGCAAGAAGCAAGTAAAAGAAAACACCAAACACACACATACACTGTCCATACTATTGTATAATATTATTATTATTATTATATTATACAATAGTATAATATAATATTATTATTATATTATACTATTGTATAATATAATAATAATAATAATAATAATAATTAGTAGTAGTAGTAGTAGTAGTAGTATTGTTAATAACAATAATAATAATAATTTTATTATCATTATTATTTTTATCATTATTAATACTAACAATAATAATAATACCAATCATAATCATAGTATTATTATTATTAGTAGTAGTAGTAGTAGTATTTGTATTGTCATATTAGGCTATGACTTCATGGTCTATAAAATAAGAAATTGAAAGCAACATTGGAAATCATTAGTGTGTGAATTTCCACTTGAAATTAAGGCAATTTAACATGTAGCTGCTACGTCAATAACGATATTTTAGTTTGTACTGTTGAGGTGAACAGCATGAAGCAAGAAAATGACAGCGTGGGGTAATTTTTGTTATTATAAATGCAGAGTAAGATTAGAATTACCTAAACATATTTTCTTCTCTTGGGCAGTGTGATAACATAACCCCTTAATGCTGAAGGCATCATTCAACCTTAATGCCTAAGATGTGTCATGGGTTTCTTGATCTTGTGATCACCAGGATTGGCTGTAGATCTTTACTCTGCAACCACCCTCTCCTGCTCACTCCTGAGATGGACGAAAGACTATGGGATGTGTAGTGTGCAAAGAGTAGTGCACATGGCTGCAACCAATGTCCACTGTTAGTTGCAAATAAATGGAAGTGGGGGGGGGGGGGAGATGTTTGGGAGTTTATAGAAGATGTTACAAGGAGGCAAAAAACACAGTAAGAAACAATCGTATGAGAAATGTATTTAATGGTGGATGTGTAAAGATTTGTTTGGAGAAAAAGAATATCATTTAGCATCTCTTAAAGTGTTTACCATTTGTGAGACTTCTTCTTTAAGTGCTCTTGCATCACAGACCTGGAACAAGCGTGTTGTAAATGAGTCTCAGAAAAGTGTCAGAATTCATTATCTTTATAATTGTTCAGAGTCAGCAGCTCAAACAGCCATAAAGCCAAAGTATTTGCATTGATCACTTTCACAAATGTTGTCAGGTGCCTGATTATTATTGGGCTGTTGATCTATTATGGTATATCTTATCGGTCTTGAGAAATGCCACCAACACAGACAAGAAGAAAGAATTACAAATGCTACACTTATTAATTTCTACTTTTTACCAGTGTTCTTTCTCCTATATTTTATTTCATTTGTTTTGACAATTGTTGCTTTTCTCATTGATAGTTCCTCTATGAAACAAAGTGTGTATATTGATGTCTAGTTGAGTCGATTTGTTGTCGTGCTTTAACCTCATTAAATATGCTTCACAGGATACATATTTTAGTGGAGTGTAATTTACATTGGCCCATGACATTTTATTTTTTGGATTTCGCAGATACCCATTAGTTTACTTGCCACTGATGTTTCGCTGGCATTTAAATAGCAATCCATTAGCGCCTAATGTTTTCAGTGCTTTAAGCTACGCAGACAGAAAGAGCGTGTCTTACATAAGAGGCATTAATGACTGTGACTGTGGATGCTCTTTATTATGCTGAAGCTGTTCAGCATAGAGATCCCTCTGAATAGCCTAAACGCGGTAGCATATATGATTGTTGCCCAGTATGATCAGATTGGGTGACAATTGTTTTGTCTGTGGGCACCGGGAACCCAATTAGATGCCCCTAGCCAACTGATCTGAAGGGAAATAGTGATTAGGCATGATGCAGATTTTCAGTGAATTGCTTCCAGATGTTTTTGTTCTTTCTTGCTAATTAGATGATTCAAGTGGACATGTTAAAGCACCAATCCATATAAAAATATAAGGTGGAAACTGTATTATGCCTGAATATTCAACCACCCTGTATTGTCAATGACCACCTTGAAAGAACATTGAGATAAAGGTGACCTCAAACCTCATATGTTTTAGAACATTCATGAATGTGATTTTTCTTGTGTAATGAAAACTGTTACATTACAATAATTTATAGCTATAACATCTAAAAATATTCTGCAATAAAATCGTGCATGCACAGAATGTATTAATGTTCATTAGGCTATTCTGTTTTTATTCTGTATATGCCACAAAAATATTGTATCTGTCATTCATACTCTCTAATCCATGGATCTATTCCTAACAGGTGGCATTTCTGATAGGATGAATGAATTTCTGATAAGATGAATGAATAAAGGGTAATAGAAGGTCTGAATTAATTTTTTTTATGCAGAAATGTCGCAATCGGCCTTTTTCAGTCTTATCTATGCATTTAAAAGCTTATGATCCTGGTCATTTATTTATCTAATTTTGCATTGGAGACCAAATGATGAGAAAGTAATTTTCCTTCTGTTTCTTTATTTTGTTCTTCTGCACAAACTTTATACAGTATGTACAGTATATTATAAAAATTGTATAGAATTGTTGATTTTGAGTACACATAACATAACATTTAGATGTCACTCAAGAAATTATGTTTCTGAGCATGCCTTTGTTTTTCTAAAAATCCATCCCTAAGGAATATGTATACAAAGCATTTCATATTCCTGATATGTGCCTGCTGTACCATGTACGTACACAAAAAAGTCACCTGTTCTTTTTATATTGCTTCTTTTGTGTTAAATTAAATACCCGGTGTTCCTGCCAGTCCCTCTGCATTCTTATTAATTTCTTGGTGCCGATGGTACGCAAATATGCGGCCTCTCAGAGGTTAGGCCTTGACGCGAAGAGGCCACATATTTGCATACCCTATGTAAACAAACGTGTGCACTCCAGGTACATTTACTGGCACCTCAAGGAAAGGTCCCGATCACTACTTGTGATCGGGTGCTTTCTGACCATGTGACCGCTGTTGCAGCCAATCACGATGGTCCCATGACCCTAAACCCCGCCCCACGTACTGGTGTTACAAACCCCTCACCTTGGAGTTAAAAACTAACCACACTAGGCATGAGAGCACAGCATCGTCAATTCTCTAGCTGTGCTGAGAACTCAGCTTGCTCTCCTCCATTGACCGGTATATGTTGTTTCTCCCTTCCCTATCTCTCTAAGATCCTTATGCAGCTGAGAACAGAGGCTGTGTGAACACTTATAAAAAAAGTATTTATAATGTATTTGTGTGTATATATATTTACATATATACACACACACAAACACACACACAAATGTGTTGCCTTTCATTTCTATTTTAATCTGAATGGGGTCTTTACATATACTTTAATGAAAACGTTTTAAATGAGAAAAGGCAATTTAAAGGGACCCTGTTATGAGGGATTATGGATGATGTACTCTCTTTTGTGATTGCTAGTTCCTTGGCTGTAATGATAATGCTTTGGATTTAACGTTGTTTAAGCTGATGACCAGAAACAAGTGTAGAGATAAAGAATTCTGACACTATTCTGAGTCCCATTTACACCATGCTTGTTCCAGGCTTGTAACTCAAAATTACTTAGTCAGACACAGCTGGCAACTAGTCTCCTCCGGGTACCCCGGTTTCCTCCCACACTCCAAAGGCATGCTGGTAGGTTAATTGGCTCTTGTCTAAATTGTCCTAGTTTCATCACTGGCAATGCAGGAGTTCCTGCATGGTAGGGGTTAGAGAAAGACCTGGCAACCTACCCTGTAAAATAATTGCTACGGGAATCATGGAAAAAGTCGCTTACAAGTGACGGTCCATGCATTCGCCAAGGGTCGGATATGACTGAATGGATATATATATATATATATATATACAGTGTATGTGTATATATATATATAGATATATATGTATATATTCCACTTAAATGATCAATGTACCTACCAAATCAATAAAGAAAGCAAGAAAGTAAGAAAAGCAACATTCATCAACAACTAATTGAATGACTAATCGTCTATGCCTTTAGACATTTGGCAAGCACTGAAGTGAGTCTAGAGTAGTATTTTATTCAGCAGTTCAGCCTTTTAAGTTACTATTTATTTATCTGTCGCAGCAACACTGCTAGCGTAGCTGTAAGTGAACATTTGAGTATAGGTCATAAATGTTCTTACTGGCTGTCAGTTTTCTCAAATTATATGATCAGTACTGTAACAATGTATTGTGGTGAAAAAAGGCTAGATGATAAGTTGAAATCAGTACAACAATAGAAAAGTAATTCAGTAAAGGTCACCAGTAAAAATATAGTGAAAAATCCAAGGTGAAGATAAATAGAGCAGTGAATCTTCCTGTGTCACCTGACAGCGAATTAGCATTATCACACTACTGATTCATGCTTCATTGAGCAGACGGGTGATGTAGGAGGTTGCAAAATGTAGAATGAAACAGTAGTACCGAATGCCCAACTGTGCAGAATAGCAAAGTCTTAACACATAAACAGTTGTGTGCGGAACTCATCGGCATGATGGCATCTGCTAGAATAGAAAGCAAATTGCCAACAAAAGTATCAGATCTGGAAGCTTCAATGAATCACACACGAGTTTCTTTTTCAAAATGTATGGTATGCAAACATACAGCAAAAAAAATCTTTTCATAAAAAGGAGAAATACAACTTCGTACTTTGGGGATTTAACACTGAAGAGAAACATTCTGCATTTAATTACTGATAGATCAAAAGCTTTTTGTATATTTGTTTTGTTTCATACTTTTCATATTTTATATCCATCTCACTGATCATATTCAGTATTTAAGTATTCACTTTTTGAAATACAAAATTATGTATGTTTTCATATTTTTCATTTTAACCACTTGCCCTCCAGAGGATTTACCCCCCTTCCTGACCAGGCCATTTTTTGCGATATGGCACTGCATTACTTTAACTGCCAATTGCGCGGTCATGCAATGCTGCACCCAAATGAAATTTACGTACTTTTTCTCCCACAAATAAAGCTTCCTTCCCATGGTATTTGATCACCTGTGCGTTTTTTATTTTTTGAGCTATAAACAAAAAACGATTGACAATTTTGAGAAAAAAACAATATTTTTGAATTTTTGCTATTAAACATGTCCACTAAAAAAATTTTAAAAATCAAATTTCATCATAACTTTAGGCCAAAATGTATTCTGCTACATGTCTTTGCTAAAAAAAAAATCCCAATGAAATGTAAATTAATTAGTTTACGTGAAAGCTATAGCATTTACATATGGCGGTATATATACTGGATTTTTTTTTCACCAGTAATAGCAGCGATCAGCGACTTATAGCAGGACTGAGGGACTGCGGCGGGCATTCTGGCACTGGGGGGAACTGACTTGGTGTCACTGACATCCCCAGTGACACCAATACAGTGATCAGTGCTAATAAAAAGCACTGATACTGTACTAATGGCACTGGGCAGGAAGGGGTTAACATCTGTGGCGATTAAAGGGTTAGCTGTGTGCTGTGTGCTGTTTAACATTATGTGCTGTGTTTGTTTTACTAGGGAGATATGCTGTGCAGAGAAATACAAAGCAGCATGTCCTTGCTGGCAGGAGAGAGACCTGTGTTGTTTACACACAGGTCTCTCCCCTGTCAGCAATCGCCGGGTGTTGGCGGGGAATCTCTGGCCGGAATCCAGTGATTGACATCCCAAGCCACTAATGGCCGCGCGCATAGGGTTGCAAATCACCTATATATCTATATATACGTGATTTTGCGCAGCTATGCCATCCTGTAGCAGTATTTCTGCTATAGGGCAACGGGCAACTGGTTAATACAATATAAATACTAAAAACAAAGTCCCTTGCTGTAAATCCATCATCAATCACAACGCATTCCACCTGCCAGCTTGACAAAGAAAAAAATAATAGCAACAACTCACAGCTGATACCAATGGTGCTCATATGAATGACAGCTCTCCAAGCTTCCACCAAATATATCAGGGAAGGCGTGGGGATGATGTTGCAATCATTGCACAAATACAGTATGGCTAAGGCCAAAGTTCAGACCAAACTGTTGCTTCACCAGTGGTCTCCATTAAAAACACATTTGAAAGAGTAAAATGTTGGAGAATTATAGGGAAACAGACAAAGTGTTGTCACCTTAAAACAAGAAGTGTCTGAACAACAACCTTCATGGCAGAATTAAGGGGTTTTATTTTATTGGAAGCTACTGATTTAAAAAAAAAAAGATATTTTTGAAACTGCATTATCATATTAAAGATTCTAAATCATTTTAGTGATTAAATTTAACTCTAGCATATTTCATTCAACCTTTGACATTTTAGTAGATTTCTCCACATTTCCTGCAATACAAGAATTCCTGAATTGCTTATTGTTTAGACTAGTTGCAGTGCAATGGCCCAAAGCTCCCACAGTGTATAAAGACAATTATTTGAAGAAAGAAGATAAAAAAAAAAAATTTTGGACTGTTAGACCAGAAATGGCCATTTCTATCTTTCTGCATGTTGTTCCTTACAGCTACTTTGTGTATAGAATGATATAAGATAGACTGAATGCATGAGAAGTCGAAATTACACAGGGATGCTAAGCTGGGGGAAAAAATCAATTCAAAGCATCTGCAAAAAGTCTATTCAATGAAAGCTTATGGTCTTGTTAGTGTGTTCCCTGAAGCCAGCTATACACCCTGTGCTCTTTATAGTCCTATTTGACCTGCTCGTATTTATCTTTTTTAAAACATAGTAATTCTTCTTCATAATTTGAAATGGTGTGCTGGTATTTGTCAGCTTCAAGGGTGTATAAATGATCTACTTCCAAAGGAGAGAGTTCACTCTTTCATTTGTCTGAGTCTTAGTACAAATTTTAACATAATAAACTGTTTACTGAGGTAGTCGGCATCTGTAAAAGACCCCATTGACTGCAAATATAGATTGCATTAAGGGCATACCAGGATTCAATGATATATGGTTGGCTTATATGTCCAGGTACAAAATGTGCTCAGTTTCTAAATGATGGTGATATTAAGAAATATAAATGTACACTGAATAAAAAATATGAAGGCTGTAACTGTTGATCTCTATCTGAAAACAGTAGTTGCTTTACTGTTATAGTGTTGCAATAGCCGCAATGCTTTTTGGATCATGGGTCTGGAATAAGCATACATCAAGTGAAATAAGAAAGACTTGCTGCATACCTTTTTCAGGTCAATGAGTCAGAAAATTTTTCAACTATTGGATCAACATGAAAGCCAAAGAACTAGAATGTACTAGAGTATACTTTAAGTGAACCTGTCACCCATTAAGTAAATAGCTAGTCTAAGTTCAGACACCAGAAGGTGCATTCTATTTAACTTTTTTTTACCAGGCTAGAAGGTTATGCAATTCCTTCTGAAATTGGTCACTTACTGTCTCAACAGTCACTGGTCACCAGAACTAGTGTCCCCATTGGAAGATTTCCCCTCTATTACTTTTCTGGGGATAACCCAAAATTTGGGATTTTCTTTTACTTTCAGTGCTTTCAATGCCAACGGTAAACAGGACAATCTGAGAGTGGAAATCTCCTTAACGGGCACACAGACAGCAATAACAACTGACAGGAGTTATAATTAGAGATGAGCGAATCGAACTTGGCGAAGTGGAATTCGTTTCGAATATTAGGAAAAATTCGATTCGCACCGAATCCGAATTTTAGCAAACTTCGGGTGCACGAATCGAATTTTCCCCGATCAGCCGGCAAAAAGTGTCACTGCAGAGAGCTCCGCTATTTCTGACAGTTCTCTGACAGTTCCTTCACATTTACAGCGGTTGAAACATTGTATCTATTTGTTTCCATTTAGGATACAGATGTTTTTATTCGGAAATAAATAGATACAATGTTTCAACCGCTGTAAATGTGAAGGAACTGTCAGAGAACTGTCAGAAATAGCGGAGCTCTCTGCAGATACACTTTTTGCTGTACTGGAATTCTTCTTCTTTTCATTCTTCTTCTTATTTTCATTCTTCTTCTTCTTCTTTTCATTCTTCTTCTTCTTCTTTTCATTCTTCTTCTTCTTTTCATTCTTCTTTTCATTCTTCTTCTTCTTTTCATTCTTCTTCTTCTTCTTTTCATTCTTCTTTTCATTCTTCTTCTTCTTCTTTTCATTCTTCTTCTTCTTCTTTTCATTCTTCTTCTTCTTTTCATTCTTCTTCTTCTTCTTTTCATTCTTCTTTTCATTCTTCTTCTTCTTTTCATTCTTCTTCTTCTTCTTTTCATTCTTCTTTTCATTCTTCTTCTTCTTCTTTTCATTCTTCTTCTTCTTCTTTTCATTCTTCTTTTCATTCTTCTTTTCATTCTTCTTCTTCTTTTCATTCTTCTTCTTCTTCTTTTCATTCTTCTTTTCATTCTTCTCATTCTTCTTTTCATTCTTCTCATTCTTCTTTTCATTCTTCTTTTCATTCTTCTTCTCATTCTTCTTTTCATTCTTCTTCTTCTTCTTTTCATTCTTCTTCTTCTTCTTTTCATTCTTCTTCTTCTTCTTTTCATTCTTCTTCTTTTCATTCTTCTTCTTCTTCTTTTCATTCTTCTTCTTCTTCTTTTCATTCTTCTTTTCATTCTTCTTCTTCTTCTTTTCATTCTTCTTCTTCTTCTTTTCATTCTTCTTTTCATTCTTCTTCTTCTTCTTTTCATTCTTCTTCTTCTTCTTTTCATTCTTCTCATTCTTCTTTTCATTCTTCTTCTCATTCTTCTTTTCATTCTTCTTCTTCTTCTTTTCATTCTTCTTCTTCTTCTTTTCATTCTTCTTCTTCTTTTCATTCTTATTTTCATTCTTCTTCTTCTTCTTCTTTTCATTCTTCTTCTTCTTTTCATTCTTCTTCTTCTTCTTCTTTTCATTCTTCTTCTTCTTCTTTTCATTCTTCTTTTCATTCTTCTCATTCTTCTTTTCATTCTTCTTTTCATTCTTCTCATTCTTCTTTTCATTCTTCTTCTCATTCTTCTTATCATTCTTCTTCTTCTTCTTTTCATTCTTCTTCTTCTTTTCATTCTTCTTCTTCTTCTTTTCATTCTTCTTTTCATTCTTCTTCTTCTTCTTCTTTTCATTCTTCTTCTTCTTCTTTTCATTCTTCTTTTCATTCTTCTTCTTCTTCTTTTCATTCTTCTTCTTCTTTTCATTCTTCTTTTCATTCTTCTCATTCTTCTTTTCATTCTTCTTCTCATTCTTCTTTTCATTCTTCTTCTTCTTCTTTTCATTCTTCTTTTCATTCTTCTCATTCTTCTTTTCATTCTTCTTTTCATTCTTCTTCTCATTCTTCTTCTCATTCTTCTTCTTCTTCTTTTCATTCTTCTTCTTCTTCTTTTCATTCTTCTTTTCATTCTTCTTCTTCTTCTTTTCATTCTTCTTCTTCTTCTTTTCATTCTTCTTTTCATTCTTCTTCTTCTTCTTCTTCTTCGTCGTGCCCCGTGACTGCCCAAATGAGTGAAGTGTGCGGTGATTCTAAGATCGACGGCACTCATCTGCATGTCATACTGACTGACAGTATTATTTCTCTTCCCCAGCAGACTCCAAGGGCATTTAAATTAAAGGTACAGTGTTCTGCACTAATATAAAGGCTCTCTGAAGCCTAGAAACCCTTTTAATAAGTTAAATTCGCAGCGAATAAATTTGCATCTAATCGAATTTCTCCCGCAAATTCGGCGAATCAGCCGAATCGAATTTTTGAATAATTCGCTCATCTCTAGTTATAATCTAAACTTACATATTCGCCAGCCCACCACAGATCTCAATATGGTCCAAAAAAGTTTTTTATTCCAAAAAGATCACATCACAAAGAAAAGTGCAATGTTTCGGATCCACACAGGACCCCTTTGTCAGGAACATGATGATCATCACATGCCTGATGAAGGGGTCCTGTGCGGCTCCAAAACGTTGCACTTTTCTTTGTGATATGATCTTTTTGGAATAAAAACCTTTTTTGGACCATATTAAGATCCATGGTGTGCTGGCAAATATGGATGTTTGCCTATGATGTTTTCAGTTCCAGCTGGTAGTCGCTACAGCACCCTTTATTGATGAGCCATACTTCCAGGAATGTGTGCGAAGGGAATATAGTTATAGGAGTTCTAATCCCTCTCCACTCTATCCAAAGCAAAAAAAAAAGTTTTGCCTTTAGTTATATTTTAATGCAAGGAATGAATTAAGTGAACAAAAATGTTTATGCTTTAGAAGCACTTTAACAAAGAATATAGTTCTAAGTTCAGCTTCCACACTCAGCTATCACCATTGTCCCTATTTTAAATGGATGAAATGTTATTTCTGATTGGTTGCTACCAGTATCTCCACATCATCATTTCTTTTGGTACAGTCTTATTAAGTTACATATATATTATATGGTATATGTATGTATTTAAAGGTGTTGAATGAATTGAAACGTCCTCTATTTACAAGGAATTCTGTTCTTTGGCCACACTACATTCACTCAATTAAAAAATCTCTGTCTTACCCCCTTCTAACACCTCCATCCATACTATGTTATGCATACCCCACCAACCACACTATACTCTCTTGCAGCTTTCACCCACCATCTGCACCACATTCACTAGACGTTTTTCCCTCTTTAGTAGGCTCTCTTGTAGATCCCCCCACTTCACAATATAACTATTTGACCATTTGATCAGTGCCTTGTAACACCAATCTGTTTCCCAATCCTTCTCCACAATACTGCCTGCTTCATTCAGAATTAATACTCTCTGATCCTCTGTGCTATGATTGGCACTGAGTCCTGAAATTGCTGCCATGTCACCGCATCATTTATACCAATATTTCCATTATGTTGTCCATGAACACTGTCCTCTGGGTGCTATAGTGGGGGCAATCAGATATTAAAGCAGCACTAAAACACAATGTTCATGTTTGTAGTAACCCCCACACCCAAATTACAAGCTGCTGAATGAAAATAGAAAGGCATAAGAATGCTAACCTTACTTCTCAAGTCCTTCCCACTTTGTTTTCTGATACTGGCATCCCTGAATATCACAGCAGGATCTTGGGAAAGGTTATGATCCCAATTCTAACACATTTTTCCAGCACTGTTCAGGAGTGTATTCTTGCAGGATTTGGGATCCTTAGCTTTCCCAGGATCCCACAAGAAGACCCAGTGAGGTTATCAATTCCTAGACCTGTCCAATGGAAGCCAGGGTGTAAGATAAGCATTCTAGGCTTTATTTTGAAAGTTTTTTGTTTCTGCTTTTTGCCAGCATTTTTTAATTAGTAGGTGGTAGGCTGCCACATAAGCTGACCTTGGGTTTTAGTGCAAGATCAGCTTTGAATACATATGTGTTATGTGTTTAAACACAACATAACATTTCATAAATGTGCAGAAGTCTTGGTCCTGCACAATAAGTGTTGTGAATCACTTGAGGGTCACAAATCAATCGTGTTAGATTAACTTGTCCAAGAATAGAAACACATTTTCTAGAGAAATGTTCTAAAAATGTTTTCTTATATAATGAATACTGTGATTTTATCAGACTTAGTTTCTAGTGATTTTCAAGAAGAATGAATATTAAATATAAAAACTATAATAAATAATATCACACTCAGGAATCAACACACTAACTCTATTATGCAATCACAATAAAATACCAAGCATTTCCATGATTGTTCCTGTGATTGTGGTCTGAACATAACTAATAGATTTACACACAACCATCTTAATCTATATACATGAATTATATTTGCTCTCTGCGTTAACATATATGTTGACTTTGTCTTCATTGTGCAGTTGTTTTTAACTATGGGAATGTATAAGTTGCTTCAGAATCAAAAAGCGTAGAAACCTGCTTACATAAAATCACAATGTCCTAGGTGGAATATAGTTTGAGCAACATTCTGTTCTGTGGGAGCTGTTATATTACTGTTTATAACAAGGTAGAAGCTGTGCTCTGCAGGATAATTTCTTTAGAAAGGGTTGCTTTAAAAATGTACTAAGGCTATCATGTAATTTATTTATAAGTACTTTTTTTTATTAAAATACTGTATATCTAGTGTATTATCCTAAATGAGTCACACATATTAAAATACATTATAATGTAGCAAAAGGGATATTATTTAATATTGCTTAAGTTTTGATAACTATAAGCAAGGGTGTAAAGTAAACTTACAAATTTTGGCACTACACAGAGTTTATGATAAATAGAGAATGCAGATCCAAAGACATGGGAATCTGAAGTTGTGGACTCCAAAGACTAAAAGTTGAACTTAGCTCTGCTTTCATTACCAGTCCAACCTTCCTATTAGTCTAGTCCTCAACCTTTATTCTGCCCATACTATGACTATTGCATAGCACCAGGGGCACTATTCTTCCCCATCTTTCTCCACTGAATATTAAAAAAAATGGTGGGTATGGTAGTAAAAAGTAGCACCTTTAAATATGAAATTATTCCCAACTAAAAAAAAAGCAATACCCCACACCTCTAGATAATCATCATATTAATAATAAAAAAACTAAGCTAAATGACAACCATACGTATGTGTTTTTATCATCTTGATTAATTGGCCAACTCTCCTATCCCATCTGAGTATAAATTTAGTAAAACTCCGGGGGATGGCATTAATTATGGGTCGGTATGGCCATTCTGCCTAAAGTAGTCTGCAAGCTTACTTTTATTTCTCAATCTTACCCTTTCTCTCAGTATGCTTCCCACGCTCTTCACTCTCCAATATTTTTTCATTACCGTTCCTTCTTGCAACAGTGTATTTGCTCCTCAAACTTTTATTATTTTTCTTCTCCTTTTCACCACATCCTATACATATCACCCTCACTCTTGTCCTCTACCTATTATTGCAATCATCACCTCCAGTTCTTGATGAGCACACACAATGTCATAACCTCCAAGACACTGCAGCAAGTGCCATTGATCCCATCTCACCTCCCTCTCCCTCCTGTTTCTCCTAAGTTCTGTGGTTATAACCATTTAATTTTTACCCCAAACTGCCACCATCATTCCTTTGGCAGCAGATGCAACCTTCACACTCTAATTTCAATCCCTTTGCTTCTGCAAGCCACCACTCCATACTCACACTCTCAAACATTTTCACTGCCTTTAGATACAGTTGACCACCCACTACTTTAAAAACACCACTCCCTTGACTTCTGTTAGTTTTCTTTTTCTTGGTTCTCCTCCTATTTATCTCAGTGCACCTTTACTGCCACCTACAACTCTATTTCCACTTTGATCTCACTCTTGAGTAGAGTGGAGGTTCCCCAAGACCTTGTGTCCCTCTCTACCTCTTCTTTGGACCAGTTTATAAACTTCCAGTAGCTTCCAATAGCATCTCTACTACGATGACCTCCAAATATATCTCTCTACGCCTCATCAGATCAATTTCATCTCCTCATACATCACTAAGTTACTGACTGACATAACAATGGGTATGTCATACCACTTCCTCAAACTTAATCTATCAAATACTCAGTTTATAATACCCCCTTAAAACCCCTCCACTAAGTGAAGAAGTCTTACTACCTTAACTTCCATAACATTTGAAAATTTGCCTCTTCTCCTTAACAACACCATGAAGCTACTATTGAAAAGCTCTCCTCGCTGTGCCACCTTTCCATGGTCTTTTACCCCTTTTGTCTATCATAAATGATACTAGATTCATCCAGCTTACCAACCAATCTGTGGATTCTTCCCCTCTCTACCAATCTTTCCACTGGATTCCACAAGCCCAAACTATAAAATTAAAATACTAGCAGCAACATAAAAAGCCATCCACAATTCTTCCCCCAGCTAGACAAAAGTGAAAAATAATTTGCCTCCTTCCTGATTTTTTTTAGATCATTCTGTCATACTTAAATATTTCAGATCATCTAACAAATTGCAACATTACACAAAGATAATCCAAGTTAATACAAAATAAATTTTTTTATGATTTCATTTATTAATGGAAAAAGCTGTCCAAACCTGCCTGGCGCTATGTGAGAAAGTAATTGCCCATAAACCTAATGACTGGTTGTGCCACTCTTGGCAGTAACAACTGCAATCAAGTGTTTGCGATAACTGTGCTGTAATGCTGTGGAGGAATTTTGGCCCACTCTTCTTTGCAGAATTGTTTTAATTCAGCCACATTGGAGGGTTTTTGAGCATAACCAGCCTGTTTAGGGTCATGCCACAGCATCTCAATCGGATTTAAGTCCAGACTTTGACAAGGCTACTCCAAAATTCAATTTAGAAAACTAAGGTATGCTACAAATATAGGTAGAATATATACCGCCTACTTTTTTTTTTTTTGCACTACTACGTACCGTGTTTATTTTCTGAAACAAAGACCATACAAAATATTTCCAAAATATTACACATATAAAGAAATAAATAGCTAGATATATTTTTAATTCGTTTATTCTTTAATTAGGAAATGTTTAAAACATTTCAAATCTATTCCATTCAGACTTAAATAAATAAAATAAGTGTTTTCTAATTTAAACTATAATTTGAAATGGTACACTGTAAAAACAGCAAAAGGTACAAATTTAAAAAAAGGAACTAATATTAGCATGTGAACCCCTAATATTTGTGCAACTTAAGTCAGTGAGAGAACTGAACAAATACAGTGACAGCTACTTGACAACACTAAACAGGTGTTCATTAGTCCTAGGTGTGAGTGTCGTAGGTGAATAGTGGGATTCTGCCTAATGAGCCTGTGTCATTGCTCTCTCTCATCCAGCATTATTTACACATTTTTCTTTGAATATAATCTAGCATTGAACTTCATTCTTTTTACAGCTTCTTCAAAGCTACTCCACGTCAGATCACACATTTAAACCATTTGTGACAATTGTCAAGTAAAATAAACTTGTCCCCATGAGCTAACCGCCCAAGATTTCTTTGAGTTATTCTAAGATCACGTGGCCTTTGGGATAGAGATTTGAGGTTAACTACTTCTTTTAGTAAGGATATTTTACCTGCCACTGTCCCTGCATTCTGTGAAAAAAAATCTAAATAGACGTCTGTACCTTTTTTTTTTTTTAATTGAATGTCTTCCCTTCCCTACTGCTTGCCGATTTAAGCTTCTGTGAACACCCAGCTGTGCATAAAACCAAATAGCTTCTATTATCCACAGGAGGGAAATTTGGGCAAAGTAGGAATTGGGCTGTCTCTATAGCAGCTTATGAGGATAACTTAGGTGACATGGGTTGTTTTGTCTCAGGATTTACTATAATTGGCACCTTAGAGCATTTGAGAGAACAATATATCTACTGTTTCAAAATAAGCCAAGTGAGTGATATATATGTATGTGTGGGACGTCTAGACGTGCTATCTGGTATACAGACAACATTGTCTTGATTGTTATGATGGTGGAAGGTGGTTTATTATTATTCTTTATTGTGGAATTTTTGTAATTTAATGAAGGTTTTTCTAACTATTCATAAAGATTTTGTATCTTCAATTTGCTCTGTGTCTGAACCTGTTATTGTTTATGCTGTAGTTTGGCCATAGAGCCCCACTAAATATTAATATTTATATTCTAGTGAGTGGGTAATTGACTGAGGGTACTTTTTTGGTACCAAATTCATGGAGTTCCTCTTCTTTTTAATTATTGTTTTTTGATCCATATGTGCAATACCTATTTATTCCTATGGAAAGGTTGGCCATTGCTGCAATGAATACTGAACTGAATGGATATTGCAATGAATATAAGAATATAGGTATATATTTATTATTTTACAAAAGGCTGTCCATTGTTGGGATGAATAATGAACAATTTTTCTATAGGAATTAATTGAGTTTTTTTTTCACATTAGGGAGACTTTCACAGAAGAGGCTATGTGGTGCCATGGAGTACATACCCTGGGTAAGTAAAGTAGGTGTAAATAGGCAGATATAGTTTCCGTCTCACACAACTGTGGAGAAGAGATGGGAACCAGCCCCATAAAAAAGGAAAGGGATTTCCACTTGAAATTCAGTTTCATGCAATAAAATACCATGAATTTTGCTACATCAAAAAACAAGTGTGCATAAGCCCCCAAACTATCCTTTAAGCAACTTTGCCAAACCATCATACACTTTTTTTGACCATTTGTTTTAATTTATTTTCTAGATCAAACATTGTTTTATATATTTTTTTAAATATGTTTAGAACAACAAATATGCAATATAGCATTCATCAAGTTTTTTTTTTAGTTTGATGAAATATAATTATTGTATGCTTGCAATACACTTGTTTTACATAGATAATTAAAGATGTAATTGTCTTCATCTGCAGTGATGCGCAACATTCTTTTTACATTAAAGAAAAATAACCATGTATTATTATGCAAACACCTGTGAGACATTATCACATGCAGGTATATTTATGTTTATGAATATGTAAAATTATAGCCTTCTCATGTCTGTATCAAATTGCTTGATATGACACCACAAACAAACAAAACCCATTTAGATGAGTTATAGATCTATGCTGTGCATTTTCTGTGAGCATCAATTTTCCTCCCACACAGAAAACATTTATGGCTTTATATATAAAGTATGGGCAAAGAGCATGGTATGCAGTAATTGCAGCAACCAATTAGAAATCACCTTTCTTTACCCTGATTCAGTCAGCTACAAAAGCTGGTATCAAGCTGTAACAGATTGCAGACCACAGGTAAAATCTCAGCAAAGGCTTTATATCAACTTTTGAAATATTGGTTGTCATGCTGCATTGATTACAAATGATGGGACACATTTGGGTTCATCTTACAAAAAAAGACTTATTACAGGTGCTCTCAGGTATGTTTTCTTATCCATTCCATATTTTTTCAGTACATGCGCATGAATAAATAATAGAAAGTATAAAACAAACTGGGATATGGAAAAATTAGAAGAGGTCTAAAAAAATATTTTAATTCAACTCCACTGGAAAGGCCATCCACAAGGTTTAGGAGTGTGTCTATGGGAATGTTTGACCATTCTTTCAGAAGCGCATTTGTGAGGTCAGGTACTGATGTCGGACGAGAAGGCCTGGCACGCAGTCTCCACTTTAATTCATCCCAAAGGTGTTCTATCGGGTTGAGGTGTAGGCCAGTCAAGTTCCTACACCCCAAACTCGCTCATCCTTGTTTTTATCAACCTTGCTTTGTGCACTGGTGTGCAGTCATGTTGGAACAGGAAGGGGACATCCCCAAACTGTTCCCACAAAGTTGGAAGCATGAAATTGTCTAAAATAAGTTGGTATGCTGACGATTTATGAGTTCCCTTCACTGGAACTAAGGCACCAAGCCCAAACCCTGAAAAACAACCCCACACCATAATCCCCCCTCCACCAAATGTTACACTTGGCACAATGCAGTCATGCAAGTACCATCTTACTGGCTACCGCAAAACCCAGGTGTAGTATATTGAGTGTAAATATACTACACCAGGCATGTCTATCGGATTGCCAGACAGAGAAGCAAAATTTGTCACGCCAGATAACGTCTCGACTGCTCTAAAGTCTAGTGGCAGCGTGCTTTATGCCACTGCATCCAACTCTTTGCATTGCACTTGGTGATGTAAGGTTTGGATACAGCTTCTTGGTCATGAAAACCCATTCCATGAAGCTCTCTATGCACTGTTGTGCTAATCTAAATGCCACATTAAGTTTGGAGGTCTTTAGCTATTGGCTCTGCAGACAGTTGGCAAATTCTGTGCACTGTGCGCTTCAGCATGCGCAGACCCCGCTCTATCACTTTACATGGCCTACCACTTCGTGGATGAGTTGCTGTTGTTCCCAGTTGCTTCCACTTTGTTATAATACCACTAACAGTTGACCATGGAATATTTAGTAGAAAGGAATTTTCACTGATGGACTTATTGCACAGATGGAAACCTATCACGGCACAATGCTTGAATTCACTGAGCTCCTGAGAGCGAACCATTCTTTCAAAAATGTTTGTAGAAGCAGTCTGCCTGCCTAGGTGTTTGATTATATACACCTGTGGCCATGGAGGTGACTGGAACACTTGAATCCAATGATTTGGAGGTGTGTCCCAATTCTTTTGACAATATAGTGTATATACACTGCTCAAAAAAATTAAAGGAACACTTTTTAATCAGAGTATAGCATCAAGTTAAATAAACTCCTGGGATATTGATCTGGTCAGTTAAATAGCAGAGGAGGTTGTTAATCAGTTTCAGTTGCTTTGGAGTTAATGAAATTAACAACAGGTGCACTAGATGGGCAACAATGAGACAACCCCCAAAACAGGAATGGCTTTACAGGTGGAGGTCACTAATTTTTTTTTTTCTACTCATCTTCTCTGACTTTTGTTCACTAGTTTTGCATTTGGCTAGGGTCAGTGTCACTACTGTTAGCATGAGGCCTTATCTGGACCCTACAGAGGTTGCACAGGCAGTCCAAATCCTCCAGGATGGCACATCAATACGTGCCATTGCCAGAAGGTTTCCTGTGTCTCCCAGCACAGTCTCAAGAGCATGGAGGAGATTCCAGGAGACAGGCAGTTACTCTAGGAGAGCTGGACAGGGCCATAGAAGGTACTTAACCCATAAGCAGGACTACCTGGCAACATAGAGCTTGATTGGCATTTGCCATTGAACACCAGAATTGGTAGGTTCGTCACTGGCACCCTGTGCTTTTCACAGATGAGAGCAGGTTCACCCTGAGCACATGTGACAGACGTAATAGGTTTTGATGAAGCCATGGAGAACATTATGCTGCCTGTAACATTGTTCAGCATGACCATTTTGGTGGTGGGTCAATGATGGTTTGGGGAGGCTTATCCACGTAGGGATGCACAGACCTCTACAGGCTAGACAATGGCACCCTGACTGCCATTAGGTTTTGGTATGAAATCCTTGGACACATTGTCATACCCTACACTGGTGCAGTGGGTCCTGGGTTCCTCCTGGTGCTCGACAATGCCCGGACTCATGTGGAAAGAGCATGCAGGCAGTTCCTAGAAGATGAAGGAATTGATATTATTGAATGGCCCCCATGCTTGCCTGACCTAAATTAAATAGAACACCTCTGGGATATCATATTTCGGTCCATCTGACACCTCCAGGTTTCACCTCAGACTGTCCACGAGCTCAATGATGCCCTGGTCCAGATCTGGGTGGAAATACCCCAGGACACCAAACTTTGTCTCATTAGGAGCATGCCCCTAGGTTGTCAGGCATGCATACAAACATGCTGGGGCCATACAAACTACCATTTTGAGTTGCTGCAATGAAATTTCAGCAAAATGGACTAGCCTGCTGCATAATTTTTTTCACTTTGATTTTCGGGGTGTCTTTTTATTCAGTCCTCTTTAGGTTGATCATTTTAATTTCCATCAAACAATAGGGCATCCTTTCATTCCTAACACATTACCTAGTCTATCAATATAGATATCCAGCATTACATTCTTCCCCATTGAGATCTGATGTGTTTTCAAAATGTTCCTTTATTTATATATATATATGAGAGAGTATATATATACTGTATATATAATGCAATATATCATCAATTATTTAATTATTTAAAGGATTATTGAGGCAACATTTGAAGTTGTTACTTTTCTAAGTATGCAATACGAAGAGAGATCAGAAAATTGAATGACATTGTTTAAAGTACCCTGACCAAACTTCCCAGGCAAAATGAGCTTTTAATCAATTTGTCTCAAATCATCTGAAAATAATGCTTGAATTTTCTGCTGATCTTTGCAACTTTGAAAAGTTTATCTAAGATAAATGCTACAAACTATCTATTTTTATTAGCAAAGTTAGTGTACCAGACAGTTATCAAAGTGCACTATGTAGTGCTCATAACTATACTTGCTATTAAAATACTTTATTAAAATGAAATGTCAGCAACTTTGAAGCTTTGGGAACTGCCAAACAAGCAATATTTACTTACACAAGCTAGTTCTAGAAAAGTGACCCAAATTGAGCTGTCTTCTGTTCAGTTAGCAAATAGACTATATTGGGTTATTTTCTATAATAGCACATATAAAAAAGAAGTAAGTGCATAAATAGAAGGATAATTATAAACAGGTGTGCTGGACACAGATTCACATCTACAATAGGTTCTGTGTTAGTTGGCACACTGATGCTGTCACCTAAGGGGGTTGTGGTCAATAAATGTTGCTGATGAAGCAATGTAAGTGAGCATTGCTGTTATTGTTGATTAGAACAGGCATTGTACTCTATGCTTTGGTGTTATAATACATTTATTTATTACAGGTACTTATATAGCACTGTCCATTTACACAGTGCTTTACATATATTGTACATTCACATCAGTCCCCAACCCTCAAGGGGAACACAATCTAAGGTCCCTAACTCACATCCATACATACATATACTAGGGCCAATTTAGACAGGATCCAATTAACCTACCAGCATGTCTTTGGAGTGTGGGAGGAAACTGGAGTACACCCATGCAGGCACAGGGAGAACATGCAAACTCTAGGCAGGAGGTGCCGTGGCTGGGATTTGAACCAATGACCCTAGTACTGCCAGGTGGAAGTGCTAACCATTTAGCCACTGTTCTGCCCATCACAAAGCAAGGCAAAAACTGAGTGCTCATCTGAACTAAGCAATTGACATCAATACAAGGCTCATGCACTTAGCATTGGAGAACAGTTGGTGCCTATTAAAAACACATGTTGATCACTCCCATTTATAAATGATATAAATGAAACCCTGTTCTTGTTAGAAATCATTGTCCTTTCAATGTCCTTTCAATGTTCTTAAAAATCAGCATATCTAATTAGAAAGTGGATATCGAAAAATATTTAAATGGCTTACCCTGGCAGAAATGTGCTAATGCTGGGTCCACTGTAAACCCTTACATTTAATCCTAACTGAATACTAATCTCTAAAGCTATGTACTCATCTGGTGCTGAAAATATCAGTGTCAGATGCCAGAAATCCTGTGCTGAAAAAATCCTTCGCTATCATTGTAATCTCTGCACTGGAAGCAACTATTTTTCTTTATCTGATATGTGAAGAGAATCATATTATTTCTGATAAAAGGTAATAAGAGCAAATAAATGTTTCACAGAATACATATATATATATATATATATATATATATATATATATATAAATAAATATAATAATATATAATAATATATAATAACAATAATATAATATTGTGCTGCTCTATGTGAAGGCACAAACAATGCATATTTCTACTTTTTGAAGTTCCTGTAATACTTTAAAGAGGTTGTAAAAGCTTTTTCATAAAATAAGAAACAGGTTTATATTTCCCTGGTCTGTGCAGTGGTTTTGTACAGAGTGGCCCTGAACATCTTCTTCTGCATTTCCCTGCCAGAACGCTAGGCTCCTCCTCTTCTGCATGCAGCCCCATAGCAAGAGAGTGCACATTTTGGCTCACTCCCAAGCCAGGCTGTATGCATCCATAGACACACACAGTGAGGTTAAGCCCTGCCCACCTTTCCCTCCTCACAGGATTTGATTGATAGAAATGGGAGCCAATAGCTCCTGCTGCTGCCTCTTTGTCCTGTGCAACTATAGAAAAAGTGACCAGTGCCGCTGCAGACAGGCAAAGCTATGGATTGGGAGAGGGCTCAGGTAAGTACAAGGGAGGTGAGGGGTGAAGTACTAGAACATTTTTTACCTTAATGCAAGGAATGCATTAAGGAAAAAAATGTTCAGCATTTACACCCACTTTAAGTTACATCTGATACATTATGAAAAACACATTTAAATGTTTTATCTGGCTTGCCCGGCAACAATGAAACTCAATTAACATTACATTAAAAAATGTATTGACTGTATATGAATGCATGAATGTTCAGATGTAGCTCAGGTTAATGCAAAAAAAGAAGCTGAACATCTGACAGATATAAAAGACACAATGAATGCAGTTCAGTAATGCTTTATACAAAATGAACTATATTTTTTAAATGCAAGTACTGTAAGTACCTGCTTGATATCAGCCTCTCACAGCCCCCTGATTCTCCCTGAGCATATCTCAGAGAGGGGGAGAGAGAAACAGCATAAGCAGCCAATCAGTTGCAGTGCTGCATTTAGGGGCCATGCTGATAGGAGGAGAGAGATGAGAGCATCAGTCTGCTATTTCTCCTTTCACTGTCCAGTCATGAGGGTGAGGATGTGGAAGAGATTTGTAAGTAAAAGTATGACTGTAGCAGTAAAAGATCAGGTGCAATCCCCTTCTAGACAGGTCTGTGCTATGCAGCAGAATTGTCAGAAATCTCAGTGATCTCAGGTATGTGTATTTCATCCTTGTATTTAGCTGTTTGCTTGGAGAACTCCAGTAAATATAAAACATAATTTATATCAGTTATGTAGTCATTATCCAAGCATGCTTACATACAACTATCATAAGTACTCAAGTCTGTCTTGAAACCCGTATTTAAACTGGTATGTCTTATTCATTGTGCTGCTACTAAAAGCAGACCTAAACTCTCTATATTCACATTTCAGGAACTGCAGACCAGAGCATTATTTCACTGCCTTAACAGTTCTTAACAATCAGTCAACAATTCCACCACCACACAGATCCTTCTCTCTACCATGGCACAGACCAAAGTAGTGATTTATTGGTTGACAGATGTATTTGGAAACTCTTAAAAAGTATTGACCATAGAGAAACCCTTGTGGTGCCGCTTCAAGCTGAAAATAAATGAAAGTCACCCCGACGGCATATGGAAATAAGGCAGCAGCGTCCCAGAATGATTCCTGTGATTTCAGTACAGGGAAGGGACAGATGCCGTTTAGACCGATCCAAAGAGTTAAATGTGTAGGATGTATAGGATGGCCTCCAGGTATACCCTCTGATGCGGTTCACCCTGCCCACCCAGGGCTTGGTCACAGAGGCACCTCGGTGACCAAGTCCTGGTGGGTGGGGCAAAATGCATTAGAGGGTGTGGCTGGAGCAGGGGCTGAGGCCATCCTACACAAATGACTATTTGGATCGGTCTAAGCTGCGTCCATCCCTTCACTGTCTTAAAAAGTATTAGTGTATTTGTATTTGTGTCAGCAAGCTCACATTTCCAGTATGAATCTGGAAGACAGATTGCTTTCTAGGCTGGCTTGCACTAGAGAGATGAGGGGATTTAATTTTTTCAAGTCAGTTTTCACAATTTAAATTTTTTTGGAGTCTCCCATGGGACTGTGCATGCTTACTTTAGAATCTCTTTACTTAAGAAAATCCAAAACCTTTTCAGCTGAGGTTTATTTAATGAATATGTACACTACACAGCCATTCCGATCAGATCCACTTGTTAGTTTTTCAGGCAGACCTGATTGAAAGGTCCATTCATTCCTATGGACAAACAAGTGTAAACAGACTTGTATCTACAGTCAGGTCCATAAATATTGGGACATCGACACAATTCTAGCATTTTTGGCTCTATACACCACCACACTGGATTTGAAATGAAACTAACAAGATGTGCTTTAACTGCAGACTGTCAGCTTTAATTTGAGAGTATTTACATCCAAATCAGGTGAACAGTGTAGGAATTACAACAGTTTGCATATGTGCCTCCCACTTGTTAAGGGACCAAAAGTAATGGGACAGCTGTTCCATGGCCAGGGGTGTGTTATTCCCTCATTACCCCAATTACAAAGAGCAGATAAAAGGTCTAGAGTTCATTTCAAGTGTGCTATTTGCATTTGGAATCTGTTTCAGTCAACTCTCAAGATGAGATCCAAAGAGCTGTCACTATCAGTGAAGCAAGCCATCATTAGGCTGAAAAAACAAAACAAACCCATCAGAGAGATAGCAAAAACATTAGGCGTGGCCAAAACAACTGTTTGGAACATTCTTAAAAAGAAGGAATGCACCGGTGAGCTCAGCAACACCAAAAGACCCAGAAGACCACGGAAAACAACTGTGGTGGATGACCAAAGAATTCTTTCCCTGGTGAAGAAAACACCCTTCACAATAGTTGGCCAGATCAAGAACACTCTCCAGGAGGTAGGTGTATGTGAGTCAAAGTCAACAATCAAGAGAAGACTTCACCAGAGTGAATACAGAGGGTTCACCACAAGATGGAAACCATTGGTGAGCCTCAAAAACAGGAAGGCCAGATTAGAGTTTGCCAAACGACATCTAAAAAAGCCTTCACAGTTCTGGAACAACATCCTATGGACAGATGAGACCAAGATCAACTTGTACCAGAGTGATGGGAAGAGAAGAGTATGGAGAAGGAAAGGAACTGCTCATGATCCTAAGCATACCACCTCATCAGTGAAGCATGGTGGTGGTAGTGTCATGGCGTGGGCATGTATGGCTGCCAATGGAACTGGTTCTCTTGTATTTATTGATGATGTGACTGCTGACAAAAGCAGCAGGATGAATTCTGAAGTGTTTCGGGCAATATTATCTGTTCATATTCCGCCAAATGCTTCAGAACTCATTGGACGCTTCACAGTGCAGATGGACAATGACCCAAAGCATACTGCAAAAGCAACCAAAGAGTTTTTTAAGGAAAAGAAGTGGAATGTTATGCAATAGCCAAGTCAATCACCTGACCTGAATCCGATTGAGCATGCATTTCACTTGCTGAAGACAAAACTGAAGGGAAAATGCCCCAAGAACAAGCAGGAACTAAAGACAGTTGCAGTAGAGGCCTGGCAGAGCATCACCAGGGATGAAACCCAGCGTCTGGTGATGTCTATGCGTTCCAGACTTCAGGCTGTAATTGTCTGCAAAGGATTTGCAACCAAGTATTAAAAGTGAAAGTTTGATTTATGATTATTATTCTGTCCCATTACTTTTGGTCCCTTAACAAGTGGGAGGCACATATGCAAACTGTTGTAATTCCTACACCGTTCACCTGATTTAGATGTAAATACCCTCAAATTAAAGCTGACAGTCTGCAGTTAAAGCACATCTTGTTCGTTTCATTTCAAATCCATTGTGGTGGTGTATAGAGCCAAAAATGTTAGAATTTTGTCGATGTCCCAATATTTATGGACCTGACTGTATTTACACCAGAACTTACCTTCAGGTCTGATCAGGTCCACTAAAAAAATGGAATGAGATCTGTCCTGTTCTGCTTCTGGGTGGATTGGAGGGTACTCAGGTGAAAACGGACAGCAGAGTCTGTTTGCTTCCAGTTGCCCATAGGGCAGAGCAGACTCCTTCCATGTCCGCTCTGCAGAAACTAAGGAGACACAAATGTGTCATCTGCCTGATCTACTCTGATCAGCAGGGGGTCTGTGAGCTGATCCCCTCATAATCAAAACAGAATCTGCCCATTGTAAAAGGGGCCTAATTGTTTTGTTCTTTATAGTATTGTTTAGCGATATTGAACTTAACCCCCTTCCCGCAATAAGCCTCCAGGCCAGGGGCGGACTGACCATTTGGAAACTCGGGCACTGCCCAAGGGCCTGGGGTCAGTAGGAGGCCCCATGAGATGCCCCTGGTACCTTTTTTATAGGCATTTTGAGTTTGGGCAAGGACACAGGGGACCCATGATCCCCTATTGCCCGGGGGCCCCAAGAGTTGTCAGTCCGCCCCTGCTCCAGGCTCTTTAAGAGATTCTAAATGAGCAAATCAGACTTATTTTTTGTGCTAGTGCCTTAACCATACAAAAAAAAAATTATAGATGACATTTAAGTTCTTTTAGAAGAACTTGCAGATAACTGTAATGTGCGAGTGGTCCAGGCATCTCTTGTGTCCTATCAATATCTATACAGACATAAACTGTTGCAATGACAGATGCAAAACGTGTTGCTTGAGCAGCTAACTAACTAATTTTTATTTTAATAAACAAAAAGAAACTACTCTTGACTTTTGATGTGGAACTTACCTTGTATTTTTCTTTTTCTTATTAGGATATGCATTCACTTTTGTAATATCTGTTAGAATCATATAAATGCATGCAGTATTGTTCAGTCTGCTAGAATCAAATACTGTATTTCAGGAGCTTAGATAGCCTTGATCCCTAAATTGTGCTATTTTCTACGTGTTCCACAAATACATGTAAACACGATGAATCAGCGATTCTCCACATTCAATCATAATTATTTATGACTGCAGAGGTTATACAATGTGTCCCACTGTATGTGATGGTGAGCTGCCCCAACATTTGCCAAGGCTGATTAGGTAGTTAACTCCTACATGACCTAACTACTGCAAATGATGTTGTGAATTCACCACCTTTAAACCATGCCATGAATGGGTAGTTTTAAATCTTATTTTTGTTTTCAATAAAAAAAAATGTAAATGTATTAATAATATATAAAGAAGTCAAACTTGCTAAGTTGAATCTGCTTATATGTTACCTTCCCTAGTTCCAATGCCTCCCCCTCAAAAACATACTATGACATTTTTGGAATATTTATATTTATTTGTATTTATTTTTTTAATATCTATTTTTATTACAGACAGTATTTTGGACACAGAGACATCATCCCTGGATCTCTGTGCTTCTCTATGCAACACAGATTTCTTGGCTGGTTGATGGGGCTAATAAGGTGCTGTACATAGCGTATGAGAGCATCATAGTACCTTGCCTCAGTATTCCTCTCTAGCCTTTGGCCTTGCAAATATAAAAATGCTTTGATGGGTGGATGTCAGTCTGGAGGTGAGAGCATGCAAATCATCCTAGGTAGTGCCTACATGTAATGTAGAACCTCCATGGTTAAAAGAACTGAAATCCAATGAATAAAAGTGGTGGGTTGCGGAGAGTTACAGTGGAGCGTATAGGGCTAGATGATGCCGAATGTTCTACAGCTAGCAAATGAATGGCTTGGTCTGACTTACTGTAGCTTCTAATGCACACTGTGAAAAGTTCACAGTATGAAGTTAATTCAGAACACACAGTTTTAGTACAGGAGAGGAATGGAGGTTAAAAAATGTGCAAGGTTGAAGGTAACGGTAAAGTTTTAAGGCCTGCTGGATACAAATAATTTCAGTCTTAATAATATGTTACAAATATCAAGTGAAGCTATTTTTAAAGCTGCACATAGGCATAATGAGATGCAATTAAATCACTTTACAAATGGAGCTAATATGAACAAAAACAAGATGTTCGTCTTCAAATCAAATCAAAGTCTGTGCAGGTGAGAGCACAGCAGAGTACCTGATTTGAAACCCCGAGGATAATTATATGGTGACTAGACCATATAACATATATGAAGGAACAACAATAATAATAATAAATCATAAACCAAACCAGTTGTCAGAAACATAATAGAATGGGGAGTGTAATATAGTTGTCTGCAAAGAAAATAGGCACACACTGCAGTTTTATTATAACAGTCAGTTTCAGGGATTATCACAGGGTGACCAATTTACATATTCTAGTCTATTCCTCCAATTGTCAAAGTTCCCTAGGGGGTTTACTAGCAGTATCTTTCTTAATGATAACCCTTTTCTGAAAATGAGATATCATTACAGGATATCATTTTATGTAGCAGAAAACAGATTAGCAAATAGGAAAAACAGCACAAGTGCTAAACCTTTAAGTGTATTCTACTACAACTAAACTAATCATAGTTAGTGCATTCAACTCTTCACCCATTCCAGCACCCACCTTCTTGGGTACATTAGGTGATGAAGAGCCAAGTAACTCTCAGTATTGTGCATTGGTGCAGTGGGAAGGGGAAAGATTATCCCATGGGTCATTTAGCAGCAGATATTTTTGTTTCTTCTTTTTCTAATGATACTCCAATGGGAATTAGCATCCTCTATGCAATCCAAAGTTATGGTAGAAGGCAGTGGTTTCATGTTGACATGTGTACATGTTTAAAGTCCAGTTCCTTGCTCTATTCCTCCCCTCCTTTGCCAACTGTTCCCTCCTCCCTTGAAGGCCCCTGCCTGCAGTATTTTTCCTTTTTCATCTTACTGTTTTCTAACTTTTTTTCAGGCTGGTCACATGACATGCTGGGTCCTTGTTATCTCCTGATCTTCTCCCAGCAGTGGCAGTCTCAGATAATGAAGAGATATGTGTTGATAAGATTACATCAGTGTTCCTCTTTGCACCATTATATTGACTGCAGGGCACCATTTCCAAGTTGATTGACATTGGGCACCAATCAATCAAAAAAGACTGGAAAAGAGGTACTGCAGGGGACAGCTCCCTATTGATTGTGAATATTGCAGAAACTGGTTTTTTTTTTAACCTTCAGGGGACAATTAAAAAAAAAAAGCCTGGAGCAGGGCTTTAAATTGTAATGAATGTCTACCAAAGTTGGCTGCACCTATCAGAACCAGAATAAATAGCCTCTAGTGCTCTACCGCTCCTTCATTTTAAAATGTCAGATTTATCTATGTGTTAAAGTGATATTAATGCTTTTTTTTTAATTGAAATAATTAACATGTTATACTTACTGTAATTGCTCTGTGCAACAGTTTTTCAAAAAGCAGTCCCAGTCTTCCTCTTCTCCAGTCTCTCACTGCCACTCCGGGCTCCTCCTCTTTGGCAAGTGCCCCCATAGGAAGCCACTTCAAATGAAACCAATCATGCAGGCTCACTCTCAAACTACCCTGTCTATGTCTATGTCAGGATTTGATTGACAACAGCAGGATCCAATGGCTCCTGCTGCTATCAATCTGCCCAGAGAGGAGGGACAGAGCTGGGAGAGCCTCTGCTCTCATGCACACGGGATTGGCTCAGGCAAATATAAGGGGAGCGGGGGGGATTCAGTTACACAGTTTTTTTTTACTTCATGCATAATGCATAATTTAGGCTTTGGAATCACTTTAAGAGTTCAATTCAAATACTCATTTTGGAAAATAACAAAAGTAAGCATTACACTCACATGATTGAATGATTGAATGTTTGAGAACAGCAATTTCCTTAACCTCACTTTACACTTTAGTATTACATTGTTCTAGGATATGCCTGAATTATATAGACAACAAATTAGGTTCACTCAAAACTTGCATTGATAAAATCTAAGATTGCCCTTGGTTGCGCATTTTAACCATGTTTGTGCATGTGTTTGCAGAGTGCAGTGGGTGCAGATGCCTTGGTGGGGGATTCCTCTGTCCATCTCATTGGTGTGGATAAAGAAATCTGTTAGGTTTTTTTTTTCCATTCAGCTTACTGGCTGCACTAAAATAACCCAAAAAACTGACAGTGTGTGGCCAACAGTAAGTAACATCCTTCAAGACAAATGTCCAACTGATGTCTAATGTCTAATATCTACAGCTAGCTTTCTGGTCAAATAAATTCAAATCAGTGCAAACACAAATTTATCTTTTGTAGACTTGTGTTTATAACTGACAAGGTTGCATAATTCTAGCAAATCTAATCTAAACTGTTAAATCAGTAGCAGATGCAGCCTGGATTAAAGCCAGATGCTTTGCAGGTGTTTTACTTTACTGCTGCAAACTCAGAGTGAATAAATATCCTTCTTTGCAAGGCATATTTTGCAGATAATTCTGATTGCCTGCTATTTAACGAGTGTGTGTTTTCTCCTCAAGTTATGTTTGCCGTTGCGATTGCCAACATCTTTGCTGTGCTATGAAAAGGGGGAATGCAAACAAAGGTATCAGTCATCCCATATTTGCTACAAACAAATAACTCAGGCGGTGCATTTTCTGTAGATTGGTTTGCGCTGGCACTCCAGTTCCATGGTAAAAGCAGGAAATCTGGAATTCTTCTGTCTGCAAGTAAAAATGTTTTGCCCTTGAAAAATCACAAAGGATGTAATTAAAATTTTGACATGTATGGTAAGAACAACGGCTCAGTTGCAATGATAACATGAACATTAGCTCCAATAACAGTCGCACATCAAGGTGTTCCTTTTGGAATGTGATTCCTTACTGCAGCCATAACCATAGAAATCACCCTTCTGTATAATGTACGTTGTAAAGTCAGAACAATTTGTATTTGCAAGCAGTCCAATAAAAGTTACTGTATGACAGGTCATTTTGTCTTTTTCTGCTTCTTAGAGGCAATATTTCCAGAACAAATTTTAACTCATTGCCTTTCAATCAGTCTGCACTAATAGCCTTTTCACTGTTCTGAATTGCATGAGAACATAATTTTTTTAACCTAAAGTGACCCCTACGTTACAGAGTTAAAGTAAAGGCGGCTTGTAAAGAAGATGCTATATAATTGCTTTTTCAGTGGTTCATGTGTTAAAATTCCAATAGCAGATATCCTCCACTTTCAGTTGGGTCACATACCTGCTACCTCTGTCTACACTGGGTCACATACCTGCTACCTCTGTCTATACATCCTTTAAGTGACTGACGTACTATCAGGCAGGAGGAACTACAGAGTGCAACAGGAAGAATAGGTATTCATACACCCAGAGATGTCAGATACCTGCAATTTCCAGTTGCAACATGGCAGACAACATGATAGATGAATAGAGAGCTTTTTTAAATGCTGACTTTATTTCACTTTTTATCCTATAGTGAAAGGTTCACTTTGATAATAATAATATGATAATATTGATAATAAACAAATATTATTAATACACTATTATTTAATTGTATGATGCACAATGATAGACTATTTGTTCCATAAAATGAAGAACCAATTGTTTTAGACACATCTAGTTTAAAAGAAGCACTGTAGATATATGTTTTAGTTATTTATATAATAAACTTCCTTCTAGCTCTGTATACTAGTTGCATTAATACTGGAATGTTGGAATGTAGCTGGCATGCTATTGGTTCTTTTTATGGAAACTGTATTAAAACATTAAAGAAGACTACTTACTGTTGGAAGGTTACATGTTTCTATATCAGAGATTTATGGATTCTTACTGCCTGGTTGTCAAAGAACTATTTGGCCTATTGAATGTTATCTTGGACAGGATGTGTGTAACACAAGGCTGCATACCAAAATCCTTGTTCTGGGAGTTCACACATACCCCCTAGCAGTTAGGCATGGAGATAAGAGAGCCTCAGTTCAGACTCCCTGGTGACATGCATAATAAAAGGACAGATTCAGGGGTGGACTGACAAGCCATGGGGCCCCCGGGCAATAGGGGATCATGGGGCCCCTGTGTCCTTGCCCAAACTCAAAAAAGCCTATGAAAAAGGTACCAGGGGCATCTCATGGGGCCCCCTACTGACCCCGGGCCCCATGTTTCCAAATGGTCAGTCCGCCCCTGGACAGATTACATGGCTTCTAGCCAGATGGAAGGAGCCAGATGTGATTGACCTGAGTCTGAGCGTTGTTGGCAATACAGCAGTGCAATACAGCAGTGCCCCCTGGTGGAGACGACCTACTTCCGGGAGGATGGCTGGGGTAATTCTACACTTCCTAATGAATAGGGAGGACAGTCCCTTATTGTTATAAGTTATGGACTTTTGCTCATTGGATGGAGGACTACACTAGGCGGGTCAAGGGTGTGTGTATGGGTGGTGCTTGAGAGGGTTTTTAAATATAGTTTTGGCCATGTCTCTTCCTTTTTTTTTGACCATTTTTCATACGTGGGAGCCGGCTAAAAGATACTTAGCTTTGAGGATGAACTTACATAACGTATCATCTTTACTATTATTCCTACATATTCTGTAATATTGATTTAGATTTCTCTGTTAGTGGTTTACTTTCTTTGTAAATAAATAAGACCTTGCTTCTTTGAGCATTGTGTTTGTTTATTATAGCTAATATTGCAGTATATTACATTTATCAATATTGTCAAAGCTTATATATTTACTAATTAATTATAGAAACAGACAAATAGTACATAACTGTATAATAAATAGGGGGATTCCAGACCCCCCCCCCCCATATTTTATTTATTTCAATTACCTTATAATTTCCAAAGTTATGTAGTCTGATTTTCCAAAACTAGAAACAAATTCAAATATTGCTTCCATGCAATATGGCCATCTGTATTGTACAGCTCTCCCTTAGAAATTTAATTTTTAATTTGTTTGATTGGCTCACTGCTATTCTCAGCTTTTTCCAGCACTCTGCACTATAATTCAAATCAAAGAACAGACATCCACTTTAATTTTTTTGTATTTATTTGTGATGCTGAGTCTGGTCTGCTGAGGTGCATTAAACAATCATTATGGTAAGGCAGCCCATTAATTTGCACCACAATGCATGTTAATTCGTTGGCAAGGTGCATTGGGCAATGGCTAAGTGTATTGGGGTGCTTTTCAAAATGAATGGCAAGGCAACACACCAGTGGCTATAATTTGCATTGCAGCACTTGCCGCAGTGTGATAGGGCTCACCCTAAGGTTCATTTACTGTGAAAAAGAAGTAAAAAAGTTCTACATATTTTAACACTGTAATTGCTCAGGTGAGTATAATGAGAGAAGAACCTCACATTCAGAAATCAGTCTTAGCCCTGGTTCACACTAATGTGAATTGCCATGCGATTTTAAAGTTCAAATCGTATCCAATGATCATCAATGGAACCATTCTAATCAGTGTGACTCTCATGAAGTCGCACAGATGTCTCTGAAGTTGCATGATTTCAAAGTCGGATCCAGTGTGAACCAGGGCTTAGAAAGACAAGGTGAAATTTACAATATAGGCATACGCAAAAATATACAACACCAAATAATTAAGTGTCCATATTAAACTGTGAAAGTCCAAAAAAATCAATTTGAAATTCCATTGTGAACTGTGAATGATCCACCACCAAATGAATTAAATAAACTCACCAGAGCTAAATGCTGATCAGATTATAGACCAGCACCAGCGCTTGTGCTCTGGGAGCGATGAAGGCAACGATTTCCAATTATTAGATGAAGTAAATAACACTGTTCAACAAATTTTTATTTTTTGCCAGTTTTGGAAACAAAAGGATCCATTTCTTAATGAATTTCACATTCTGAGTTCAAATATAACAATGAAATTTGTCAATTGGTTCTAGTTTTTCTGTAAACGGAAAGTTTTCTACTATAGGCGTAATGACTACATAATGCACAATAATTATATAGATAGATGTCTTTCCACAAATATAAAGCAAGTGATATTGACTACATAACAAAGCCTAAATGGCATAATATATTGCATAGGATTACCAAGAAAAATTATAGCCATAAGCTAAGTTGAATCATTTTAATACTTAGGATTCTCACTAGTTTTGTCTTCAGTTTGTGTCGGTTTTGCTTCTCTTGGCTTTTCTCTTCTATTCGAGGAAAGGGCTCTCTCTTACAACTGCACGTGACTACACGCTTCAGGTTCTTCCTCACTTGACTCAACCACGAAGGATTCTGGTGCTTTAGGAATTGGTAGCCCCTCTCCATGAGGAACTGGACGTATTGCCGATGGAATATTTGGATAGTGCACAGATAACTTTTTCTTCTTATTTAGCCCTTTTACAATTGGAGGCACCATACAAAAGTAACAATTACTAACATGATCTGTTGGCTCTCTCCAAATCATTGGCACAGCGAAAGCCATAGATGCCTTTTTTCCATTCAACCATTGCTCCAGTGCCGTCCCACAAGAATTGCAGCATATATGTGGTGCCCAGCTCTTGTCCTGGTCTCCTATCTTGCAGCCAAAATACAAGTTGTAGGCTTTCTTAATCATTCCTGTTATCCTCCTTTTTTGTGAGATAAAAGTTATTTCACCGCAGATATAGCAGAAATTATCTGCTTTATTCACACAAGTTCGAGGCATTACTGAGTAGCCTATATAAGCATAAAACGAAATGTAAAGACGCTGTCAAACTACAATCAGCTACAGATACTGCAGCTTTTATGCAGTGAAGTGATGCAATTAAAGGCTAATATTGCATCATCTCAGTATACATGTAATTTTCTATTGGTCACCAGTATCAATTGCACAATATGCAGCTGAAGTTGCATCATAATTTTGAATGGCTTACGTCATTAGATGGGTGATAATATCATGGAAACTAGAGCCAATCAACATTTTTTAGGGTCATTTTCGTTTTCAGCACCCCAAAATTATGTAAGATTAGCTAATTTTATGCCCAAAACTTTTTACCTGTTGAACAGTGTAATCAAATCCTGATGATCAATAATGGCAGTCGGCATAAAGAACAGCATATCTCTATCAGAAGCAATACTCTGCAGCCAAAAGGTCTTATATTATATCTCTCCTTTCAACTCCATCTCTCCATAATATATAGGGTGCACTCAGGGACAAAAGAAAGAAATATAATGGTGCAATACGTTTTCATAAAAAGTATATATTTAATAGAATCTCCAATACACTCACAAGAAAGGTGTCCAGACAGACACCAGCTTAAACAGCGATACACAGCAACTGAGGAACGAGGATCTCCGCTCACCGCGGATCACCTCCGACACACAATAGGAACAGAACGTCTTGACGTCAGCATCGAGTAGGCCACGCCCAGCGCTTTTCGTCACCACGACGTCATCAAGGTGCTGGTCTATAATCTGATCAGCATTTAGCTCTGGTGAGTTTATTTAATTAATTTGGTGGTGGATCATTCACAGTTCACAATGGAATTTCAAATAGATTTTTTTGGACTTTCACAGTTTAATATGGACACTTAATTATTTGGTGTTGTATATTTTTAGCACATGCCTATATGATATATTGTTTAAATTTGCCAAATTTATTATTTATATTTTTAGTGGGGTGTTGCTGCTTTATACACAAGTTTTATATATTTTTCTTTGACACATATAGATTGGCGCTTTTTTCTATTTTTGTTGTTGTGAAATTTACAATAGTTGCTTCAGAACAGAGAGTCTTCCAATGCACTAATAAATAAAACTTTGATAATCTTCACATAATATACAACCACTGAAAACTGCAATGAAGAACTAGGACTAAGTCCATCCTTCAAGTGCACCTGTGCTCAGACATGGCACAAGTAAAAACACTTTTAAAATAAAGCTGCCTGTAACCTCTCTGTGACCGCTGTAGCTATAAGCACTATGGAAGAGTTCACAACATAGGCACTGAAATTTCAGCTCCTTTCCCCTTCACTAGAGCAGATTCTTGGCAACATACCAGCCTTCAAATGTAAATACACAACACATTCTTCTAAGCTGGTAGAGGTTAACTGAAATCTGACTTCAGAGCCTTTGTTGTGACCTTTGAGGAATAATTACTTCATAGTACAAGCAGCTAGGTCAGTGAAAGCTTTTCACTAGTTATTAGGAATATATAAATATTTTATGTACAAAGTATTGACATAGGTGCACTTTAATTTCTGACTGATCATGTGCAAAATAAACAATATAATATTGTTATCGTAATATACAGTACTCAGGGGAGTTTGCTTACAGTACTTAACATTTGTTAAAGTTCACTGTATTTATTTACATTTTTGATGAAGCTACAATGTAACAGCTTTTGGTCCTTTTATCCTATCTTTTTATGAAGTCCCCTAATTGCTCTCCATTTCACTGATAATGGCTTATAGAAGTGCTCTATGTAATGTTTCTGAATGTTGAAATGGAACACAACAATAACATTGTACGTTTTCTGGTTTATCATTGTTATAAATCAATACAAATAGGATTAGGTAGAATAAAACTCAGAAAATAAAAAAAGAATACATCAGTTGGAGCGAATAAGAGCTCAAAACAAATCCAGCTGCTTCACTCAGAAGCTAATCTACTCTGTAGACGGGTAACATGATCTAAAGTATCACTAAAGCTGGCCATAGATGGAGCAATTTTCTTCCATGCAATCCCTCCTGCCGAGCCATTGTGTTTTCCCGGTGGGGGAGCCATCCCTGCTGGGAGAACACAGTTATTATTGTTAGTGGATATAATAGTTGCAAACAACAATTGCATGTAAAATCTGACAGGCTGGTTGTACCAGAGTTGATTGACCATTCAACTTGGGAACATTCTGCCTTTCCATACATGGTTTGAATCTCGGCCAGTCCCTGCTGAACCAGACGAGATTTAAACCGTCTATGTCCAGCTTTGCTGTGCTAATTCACTTTCAGTACTAATGCAAAAAGCATGTACTATTAATAATTGTAAGCTTCTGCCTAGGTGACTTCTGGTTGACTTCCTCCAATGGTGATCCAACTTATAACACCAGGAGGTTTTGGAGGCAAAATCCCAGGGACTTTTCAAATGATCACCCAAGCAAGGATGTAGCAAATTTCCTTACTGGGTTTTATTCTTATTAGTAAGTATAGCATTTCCTTATTAGGGCAGCTAATACTGTGTCCACTTAGAGTCTCTAACTTCATGATTACTGCTGCCAATTCTGCTTTAGGAAAGTGAACTGGCATGTAACCCTTTGGGTCACATTTTACCAGCTCACTTATACTACTGTGTAAATCAGGAATTTAATGAGCAAAGGAAATAATGGGGTTGTTCTACCAATATCCATCTATTTCTGTACAAAGATGTAACAATATTAACTATGGTGAACATTATCATTAACCACTTAACATCCACCCTATATCAGTTTTACTGCTACAGGGCAGCATTCCTGTGCAAAATCAGGTACATATACCTGATTTTGCACTTCCGCCACATGGGGGCACACACACGCCGCTGGAAGATCATTTCTGTTGTAAAATGTCACAGCACAAACTGATCTACAAGCCCCAATGAGCACTTGCGCGCCATCACCTGCAGATAGTTGGTCAGGGAGGACGAATAGAGCTGTATCTATGTTTACATAGATATAGTTCTGTTTTGACGGGGGGGTCATGAACAGGGGCGGACTGACCATTTGGATACTCGGGCACTGCCCGAGGGCCTGGGGTCAGTAGGGGGCCCCATGAGATGTCCCTGGTACCTTTTTCATAGGCTTTTTTGAGTTTGGGCAAGGACACAGGGGTCCCATGATCCCCTATTGCCCAAGGGCCCCATGAGTTGTCAGTCCACCCCTGGTCATGAATCATGTGTTTCTGCAGAGCTGAGAACATGATCCATCACTTCCCATAGTAAAATCACCACCTAGTGTACACCAAGCAAATAGTTAGGCACACACTTAATCCTTTGATCACCCTAGATGTTAACCCCTTCACAACCAGTGTCATTAGTACAGTGATTAGTGTATATTTTAAGCTTGGATCACTGTTTTAGTGTCACTTATTCCCAAAAAGTGTCAGTGTCACTTCATGTAAAAATGTCCGCCGCAATATCACAGTCCTGCTATAGGTCGCTAATTACCGCCATTACTAGTATAAAAAAAAAAGAAAGAAAGAAAAAATCCATATTATGTACCATAGTTTGTAGATGCTATAACATTTGTGCAAACTACTCAATATACAATTATTGTGATTTTTTACCAAAAATACGTAGTATAATACATTCTGACCTACATTTATAAAGAAATGTGATGTTTTAATTTTATTATTGGATATTTTCTATAGCAGAAAATTACAAATCTTGCTTTTTTTTTCAAAATTGTTAGGTTTTTTTTTTTTACAGCGCAAAAAGTAAAAACTGCAGAAGTGGTCAAATACCACTGAAAGAAAGTTCTATTTGTGGGGTAAAGGACATACATTTAATTTGGGTACATCATTGCATGACTGTGCAATGGTCAGTTAAAGTAACTCACCGTATAGTAAAAAATTGCCTGGTCAGGAAGGGGGGTACATCTTCTGGAGGACAAGTGGTTAATTCATATTTGATTGTTAACCTCAGAGGAACCATTTGGCTGGAACAATTGCCAGGAGACCATCATCAACTTCATTTAGTTTGTATGCTGTTCTAAAAGCCACATTAAAACCTTTCCTGCATGTTTTGGTAATATCTAAGCCCTTCATGTGTTACTGACTTTCTGATTTATCTGTTGGATTTTTCTCCAATGTTAGTTTGTAATTCTGTCCAAATGATTTTTGTTAGAGGAGGCAAAATCCATCCAAGAATAAATTACTTTCAATATCAAAATGACATATTTCCTGGTATTAGCGTGGCACTGAGCATGAAGTTATGAAGGTCTGGGAAAGGTTTTCAACAGTTATAATAACTTTACTTTATTATATTACACTAGCTTATCCATGTAATGTAAAGCTCTGGCTATGGCCTTGTATTTGTGCTTATTTACTTGAGTTACATGAGGACATACAGCAATAGCAACCAACATATAAGCACAAACAATATAATTATGTAAAGCTGGTTTATATTGTAATACAACAATAGAAAAGCAACATAATTTTTTTTTTTAGATGGAATGCATAGTAGTAGGTATACATTTTCTTTCTTTCTTATTATTTCAAAGGACAAAAAAGCTGAAATATTTCATGTGAATGTAATGTATTTTTTTTATTTAGACAGTGTATGTTGTTCCTTATCATCTACTGGAAAAATCCCTGTTGTTCACAAAAGCTCTTTAGCTTATAACTAAAGCTGGCCATAGATGGATTGCCATCCAGCTTGTTCAGTATGGACTGGCCAAGATTCAGTCCAACTATGGGCATGCTGGTTGTACTGAAGATGATCCATAGATTGACCAGTACAACCAGCCTGTCAGATATTTGCATGTGATCACTGTTGATGGCTATAGCTGCTAATACTAATTATTGTGTTCTGCTGGCAGGGAAGGCTCCCCACTGGCAGAACACAATAGCCCTGTGGGAGGGATTCCCCCATCAACACTGACTGTGTTGATGGGGAAATCAAGTGACCCATGCTGGAAGGAAAGACAATTGTAAAATCTATGGCTTGCTTCAGTTGCTTATATAAAGTGAATGAGTTATTGACTCAAGCATTATTGGATGAAGCAATGACTTCACTCATACAATGAGGGAATTAACCCTTTTGCTGCCAGGTCCATACGTTGTACGGGCCTGATAGTGGGGAGTTTTACACACACTCCTACCTGTCAGATGGAAGCATTCTGGTGGCTGTGTTTTGTGCCTGACTTCTTCCACACATCCCCAATAACGAGCACTCCCCTCTGCGCATGCACCTCCATCCAGGGATCCACATGCTCATTTGCAGGTCCAGGACCAGCATAGCAGTTGCCGCTGGGTAGAGGGGAGGGAGCAGAGTGGACACACGTCCGCTCTCCTCCCCTTCTTATTGCTGACCTGGAAGCAATGTGTAGAAAATCACTTCTAGGTCCCCATGTCAGTGTTCATGGTCATTATGCGATTTGCACTGCATTAGATTCAGTGGAGCATAAGGAAGACATCCAGGGTCTTTTAGAGTGTAGGTACACATTTTTGTGAACACCCACCACCCACCTGATTCCAATGTCCTGCACAGAGAAGTATTACTTTTTAAGCGTTTAATAATATTTAAAACGTCTACAAATGAAGTTTTCAGATTATTAAAACACAACACTACACAAAAAATGGTAGAGAAAAACAAAACTTGCACTGGGGTCCCAATATTTGTCATGCTTGGAAGTGTTGAATGAAAGTGGTGACTAAAGCTCTGAAATAAAGCAAAGATTGAAGTCACCAACACAACGGACAGGAAAGTATTAATAATCTTTTATGGGCTACTGCTACTGTAGGTCATATTCTTTTGTGTTTTTGAACAGGTTTCTTATAAAAAAAAAGCTGTGAACCTGGCAGCCAATGGAAGGTTAAATATATTTTGTTTGCAGTTGGAAAGACAGACAAAAAAAATCATAGGTATAATATTTTTTGCCGCAGAACAAAAGATAGGCAGTAAAATACACAGCAAAGTCCATATAGGGTGTATGTAAATTTGTTTACCTGTCAAAATATTAGTAATTCCTTTCAGTCACTCTTATAATTTTTACACTCTTGTCAAACTGGTGATAGGTGCCTATGTGTATTATGATCTAATCCAACAGCTGGTCTATCTGATTCATAGTATGCCAACCTGAAGAATGCCGGTTGGCATTCATATGGACTTAGTGACAAATTGATAGATTCCTCTTATGTGTTTCTCAGTGACAGCAAACTTTTATTCAGCTTTCTAATGCTTCTCAATTAGGTCCAGATAAGACACCCACACATCTGTTTTTAATTTAAAAAAAGACTGTTTCAGTAGTGCCTAAGCTTACAATGTATGAAATGTATATTTTACAAAAGGTAAAAGAGAAGTCCAACAAAGGGATATAATGAACTGATGAATACCATAGAAATGCAGACATTGGTCCAGGTGATTTAGCTACCATCCATCTCTCAGACTCATGTATTTATAAATAGGGGGACACACCTATACAAGTGTGATCATTTTCACCCATTGATTTGAAGTGTACATATGAGCTGCCAGTTCCTAATTAACCGTTTGCCCTCCAGAAGGTTTTGTCCCCTTTATGACTAGGGCATTGTTTTCTATTTAGCACTGCGCTAATTTAACTGTTAATTGTGCAGTTGTGCAATGCTGTACCTAAACTAAATTTATATAATTTGTTTTTCACAGAAATAGAGCTTTCTTTTGGTGGTATTTGATTAACACTAGTTTTTTTATTTTAAATAAATGAAAAAAAGACCAAAAAAATAAAAAAAAACCCAGTATTTTTTTACTTTCTGCTATAAAACATATCCAATTTAAAAAAAAAATCTAATTTCTTTGGCCAAAATGTATTCTGCTACATGTCTTTGATAAAAAAAAAAGTATATATTGATTGGTTTGCATGAAAGATATAGTGTCTACAAACTCTGGTATATATATATATATATACAGAATATGTGTGTGTGTGTGTATATATATATATATATATACATATATATATATATATATATATATATATATATATATATATATATATATGAGTTTTTTTATACTACTAATGACAGTGTTCAGAGACTTATAATGGGACTATGACAGTGCAATCTGACACTAACTGATGCTAAGGGGGAACTGACTAACTGACACTGACATCACCAGTGACACTAGTACAGTTATCAGTGATAATTCTATACACTAACACTAATGACACAGGCTGGGAAGGGATTAACATCTAGAGCAATCAAAGGGTTAAATGTGTGCCTAACAGTGTGTAGTGTGTTTAATATGTGCTTCTTTTACTAACAGATCTCTTTGTTTCTTATCCCTGCTTTGCAGAGATAAGAAACAAAGAGACTGTTTTCTCTGTACAGAGCCTTGCTTTGATTGTCAACACAGGGTTCCAGGCTGTAATTGGACACAGCTGATCAGCAGGTCCCAGCCATTAATCATAGACTGGGACTTGCTGACAGGCTCCCACTGTGTACAATCACAGCAAGTGTCAGTGGGGAGCTCCCATGCACACACACTAAACCCAGAAGCAGGCAGTGATTTACCAGTTCATCAATTTTCCTGCATGGGCCACCCATCCACAGTACATTGCAGGATGGTGGTCCTTAAGTGGTTAATCTATATTTGTCCTTCTAATGCACAAATTAAATTTCTGTGTGAAGTCCTCTCTTCCTTGCATGTCATGAAACATCGGGGTTGATTTACTAGGGGCTAATAGACTGCACATTCTGCAAGGGCAATTGCACTTTGCAAGGGTATTTGCTCCAGAGCTAAGTAAATAAGGTAAAGCCTCACTTTGCAAAGAATATGCAATCATCATGCCAAAACAGAGCATTATTGCTTTTGCATGATTGGATAATGGAAGTCATCAGACCTTCCCCTCATTTATTAAGCTCTGGAGCAAATGCCCTTGCAGAGTGCAACTATACTTGCAAAGTGTGCAGGCTATTTGCCTTTAGTAAACCAACCTCATTAAGTTTTCACTCCCTTTAATGTGTGTTTTTTGGTGGATGCACTAAGCTCTGACTTTTAATCAGCTTATCTCTATAAGATGTCTATAAGAATATTGAATAGTAGAACTGCAAGCCGTTTTATCTTAAACACTTGATGTATTTTACCTTTCAGTTGTCTCGTTTACATTTTAAAAAGCTACATGATTTCACATTGTGAGGCTCTTCAAATGTGACATCCTTTAATATATTCATGACAAATGTGCTGTTAAAGAGATGGCTCCTGTAGCGCTAGATGGGTTTGTAAAATCAGATTCACTTAATTCAAAATCTAAAACAACAAACTAAGCCCAAAAAAAATCAAGACGCTGATGTAGGGCTAGAATTAGCTTTATGTCACTGTATTGCCTGCAAACGTATTACATGAGACAAGGACTAGGGAGAAATCAGACACCTTTGACAAGACATATCTCCTAATCTCAAAAGCATGTCTATACTTAAAATTCAAAAATGTAATATATTTTACAAGTTACATATAGGCAAACTGGTCTGCCAAATCTTACCTGGATTTGCACCTGGTGAATGTCTAACAAGAATCTAGCATGAGATCCCTATATCTGCCTGTTTTTTTTTACCTACTCTGTCTTCAGGGCATGTTGCAAGGGCCAGTGACCCAGTAGGGACTGGTAAATTGCTACCTCTGGTCCTATTGACACAAAAAGGTCCTTTGCACTGCCTGATCATAACAGCAAGGATGGAAAAAATACACTCACAATTAAATAAACTACACAAATTTTGAGAAGAAAACTCATTCTCTTCACCTATATAGGAGCAAAATAAATAAATGGGGTCTACAACATTCCCCATTATTTATTTTTAAAACGTATGATGTAGAGGTAAAGCCAAATTCCATGTGAATATAAAAGACCAAAATTAATGCAGCTTTGTATTTAGTTTAATTCATTTTGGTTAACAATGGGTATCATCCTTTTTCCCTTGAGCCCTCATACACAATTAATGTTTTTACAGCTGCTGTTTTTGGCTTTTGACGTTTTTTTCTACAGCCAGTAAACCCCCCAGCATGTTAACCTATGTGTCCATGCACACATAGACTGCAATCAACGTTTCTTGGCTGGGACGTTTTTTGGCTGGGAAAAAAACCCCAGAACTAGTGGGTTTCTAGAGGAGTTTTTTAGCTGTAAAAATGCTCCAATACTGAAAAACGCAGCAAAACGCAGTAAAACACCTCAAACTGGCGTTTTTGGACCAAAAAAAACTTTTTGGGGTGAAAAAAACTCTAAGAAACTCAAATGCGGAAAAATGGTGGAAAACACCGCTAATCGCAGCAAAACGCCACTAAACACTAATGCAAAAACGCTAAAAAAAGTTGAGTTTTTAACTTTACGCAGCTAATGCTACCAGCGTTATCAAAACGTCCAGTGCGCATGAGGGCTTAGAAGCTCAGACTGAGAAAGAAAAGATGCATACGGAGCTACTTGGTTGTACTACAATGTTAACAAGTAGTATGCTGATAGGATGAGAGAGCAGAGTGAAAGAGATGTGCTTATCTATCTGCTTCTCTTGTTTTCTCCTTTCGTTGTAGGTTGTAGATTAGGATATGGTATGCCTTTACTCTGTGACTTACAGGGTACGATTTACTAAAATTGGTGCACTTAGAATCTGGTGCAGCTGTGCATAGTAGCCAATCAGCTTCTAGCGTCAGATCGCTCAATTAAGCTTTGGCAATAATACCTTGAAGCTGATTGGTTTTTATACAAAGCTGTACGAGATTTTGTACTCTCCACATTTAGTAAATAATCCCCAATGTTACAGAAGAAATAAATATCACCAGAGATGCACCACAAAATAAAACATAAATAACATTCAGTGCTTAGTTGCACACCAGTTACTTTTAATGATAAACATAGGCCAAGGGTCATACATTTGCTTTCAATAATTACTCCTACTCATGATCTTCAGCAAAAGTTACAGTATGTGAATATACCATTCAATTTCCAAGTTCTAATAATCCAACTTTTATCTATTCAGTTTTGGAAGTTGTGTGACTGCTATGCAATATATAATGATTAACCCGTGCCTAGGACAACCAAATCATTAGCATACATCCAATAATGAATGCAATCATGCGATAAACCTGTTAATGTGCTGCTGCTTCTATTCAGGTGAAAAAAATCCTATATGCAGACAACGCACATCAAGCGCTGCCTAGAAGTATAGAAGCGTGGTGCAACTCAGCAAAAATACAACTCAATGACAAAAAATAAAAAATTATATTACAAATCACCAAGAAATGCAACTCAAAAAAATGCTTAACTAAGTGGTGATGTAAAGTACAGATACTAGTGTCCACAATCTACACCCAGTGATGCAAAAAAATGAATAAACATATTGTAACACACCCTTGGGTGTTACTTGGCTATATATATAGGTTCAGCTTCCACCTGAATCAGGTGACACCTCCGATTATACCCAGAACACTTCAACACTCTGAAAATATATTTTTTTATGGGCTTTATAGAAGAAGGCAAGCCTTGAAATTCACACAGGAAATGTACATAAAATACCACTCCAAATAACACAATTAGTAAGAAGTCACTATTCACTCTCCAAAACCTTCAAGAAATGAGTGGTATCACACAGACTAGGATGGCATATGAGGGTGACACTGACACATGAAATAACAATAACTGTTGATGAGGTATATCAGCTGATTAACATTGGCTGTAATATTACTATCTAAAGCAGAATTGTCCTACCTAACCACTGGCCAGTTGGATGAAACTTAAAGTCTCTCAACATTGGGACCCTTTAATGAATGGAAGAGCTCTCACTCTCTGAATGGGAGAGTATTTGTAATCCAGGGGTAGCAGGATAGCACAGTCTCCTTTAAGCCGAACCTCCCAATGAACATTACAATAGAAAAGATAGAGAACAACACTCAACAAATGTCTTTACCATACAGGAGAATCCTGATGTATTGACACTTGTGCAGTTGGTTTAGAGCAGCAAGTCTCTGTAGTGATTTGAAACTAGAACACACTCTTCTGCCACAGCACAAGTTTTTAGGAAACATAATAACCAGTAGTATACAGTGGCAGAGTTATCTCATCAATCAGCAGCAGGAATAGCTAATTCTGAGCAGCTTGGGATTTTCAAGATCTGTGTTACTCTGAGGATTAGAGAGCAGGCTTTCGAATAACCATTCTCCAGAGATCAACAGCAAACACAGCAGTATCAAAATCCCCTTTCATCACAGAGCACTCACTGTTTCTGGACTGTCCTCTAGATAGCATTAAACAGTAGTAGAAATCCTCTCTCTCTTTCTCCTACTGCAACTTCGAGAGACACATGCACTTGAGTGGCTGTAATCCTGAGGGTCATGCAGCATAATCCTTGGTTTGCACACTGGCCTTCTGCAACAATTCCTCTGGGTACACACACCCAGCCTAGTTTATGGGTTCTAGCAGCACAGAAAGTGAGACCTGGGGGCGCATGCGCGACCAGGGATGATGGTGGACACTGCTTGCTGAGCTCCTCTCATCCCCGGCCAAATAGTGACTCACCCGCTTCGCTCCACGGCGATCCTGCGGCTTCGGGTGAGTCACATAGTCAAAGCACCCGGCACGGCATTAAGGGGAGGTGTCCATGGGGAAAATAGGGCGCTGGAAGCCCCCCTCCCCGCGCCCACAGGACCCGCGGCCCTCGCCGCTTCGGCGGTTTCTCTCTAGGCCGCAATCCCCGGCCTCAAGTTGTGACAGGAGTCCGAGGAGCGATCCCGGACCCCCAGTGGCCGCAGAAGGTACTGCACCTTGCTCCAAATCAGAGCAACTGACAGCCTCTGCTCTGATTCCTCCTCATATGGAGGATTCTGACTCACAAGCCACAGAAGGAGGGGACATGGACCACCCTACACCAGGGTATCTTCCAGCCCCCAGCCAAAATTCTCAGCAGGCTACATCATCTGCACTCACAGTCTCCGCATTGGACGATAAGCTGCAGGTCTTTTTGCGCAACATTACCGCCTCTATTGCCGCTGAAGTTGGTAAATTGGCTATAGATCTCAGAGGGGAAATAACCCAAATTGGAGACCGCACGGATAAATTGGAAAACAAATTTGATGAATTGGTGCAATACGTTCATGTCCTTGAGGAAGATAACGCATATCTGAAACACTCCATGTCCCAGATGCAGCTCCAACAAGAGGACCTGGAAAACAGGGAACGGCGCTAAAATATCCGTATTCGCGGTATGTCCGAATCTATCACTGACGCACAACTACACCGCCACCTACTGTCCTTCTTCACCGCAACTGCACCAAAGGTTCCAGAGACAGATTGGCGAATGGATAGGGCTCATCGCTCTCTGGGCCCTAAACCTGTTGAGGGCACCAGACCACGAGACGTTATAGTACGCTTACACTACTTTCAAAGTAAAGAAGCCTTACTATTAGCGGCTCGACAAACATCTTCTTTGGAATTCAAAGGTGACAGACTCCAGCTCTTCTGCGACCTTTCTCCGCTTACTCTTGCCAAATGGCGTGCTCTGAAGCCGATCACCACACACCTCCAGCAACACCGAGTCCTGTATCGTTGGGGGTTTCCCTTCAAGCTGGTTGTCTCTAAGGATAATACCCAAGTTGTTCTCCGGGATCTTCATGAGGCGGACTTTTTTCTGAAACAGCTGGGTCTTCCTCCTCTGTCGGATGATGTGTCCTCATTGCCTCCTACTCCTTCTCGTCCCTCCATCACTCCCAACAAGATCTGGACACCGGTCCGCAGAGATCGGAAGAGACTCTTGCGCACCCCGCAACGTCCACGTTCCTCTCGACCAGGAGATCCGCCTGCCTGATGATTCTCTGGGGTGATCATCTGTGGTGAATATGGTGTTGATCCCTCTCCCCTGCTCTATACATGGGTTCTATACCGGTTTTGTTCTCCTGACTGGCCAAACCCTTGCTGGGTGCTCTTTTTGCTTTTGTTTCTTCTGGCCGGGTTGGGTGACCCCCCTGTTGAGTCGGATGTCGTGCTGCCCCCGATTTTGTCTAGCCACTGGCCTAGACGACTTGGGCTTAGTTGACGTTCCCAAGTTTATATCCTTGTGGATATCTGTTTTTTATTATGTTTTTCTTTTTTTTGTGTTATCTGATTGTTTTATGATTTTTGTGTTTTATTCTTCTACATCGATGGTATTTCAATCATTTTTCATTCTACTACAAGTACTTCAATCGTTGTTATTTTATAATGGCTTTGAGGTTTTTGTCATACAATGTCAAGGGCCTTAACTCCATTCAAAAACGGTGGATGGCTTTGAGGGAATTTCGATCCTCAGGAGCAGACATTATTTTTGTACAAGAGACCCATTTCAAATCAACTGGCTCTTTTCGTTTTGCCTCGAGATTTTTTTCCCAAGCTTATTCAGCCTTTGATCCCTCCGGGAAGGCCGGGGTGGCAATTTTGATTGGGTCACACTGCTCCCTTCGGGTTGTTTCCTCCAAGGTTGACCACCAGGGTCGCTTCATTATTTTGAACTGTATGCTTGGTGACACTCCCCTTGTTTTGTTGAATTTATACGCCCCAAATACGGGTCAATTGCAATTCCTTTCCCAAACACTCGCTAACCTAGATTCCATCTCCACTTCGCAGGTGATTGTTGGAGGGGATTTCAATTTGATTTTTTCCCCCCATAAAGACAGGAAGTCCCTTTTTGAGTCCACCCCCTCGAAGCGGCAATGCTCCTCTTCAAAATCTTTTCGTAGATTGATAAGGGAACATCGTCTCTTTGACGCTTGGCGGATTAAACATCCCCTCCATAAACAATTCACTTTCTACTCCACCCCTCACCGTAGTTTCTCCCGCCTAGATCACTTTTTTATCTCTGCCCCACTGCTTCCGCTCCTGGTTTCTTCCGAAATCAATCCCATCACTTGATCTGACCATGCCTCTCTGACTTTAAACCTTTTATTTCCTCCGGTCATTCTCAAACCATGTCATTGGCGCCTTAATGAGACTTTTCTTTCCACAGATCATCTTAGAGATGAGTTGTCCCAGGGACTTGACACCTATTTTGCCCACAATGTTGGCTCCGTAAGCTCTTCCTCAACTCTGTGGGAGGCCCACAAGGCAGTCTTTCGAGGACTCTGTATTTCTATGGGTTCTCGTTTAAAAAAGTCTTCGGCGAGTGCTAGAGCCTCTCTCATACATCAACTGGTTTTGGCGGAGCGACGGTTGTTGGCCAAGCCGTCCATTTCTGGACTCCGGAGGGTAACATCTCTACGGGACTGAATTAAAGTTCTCGACTCCAATAAGACTGCACAATCCCTCTTGTGGATTAAGCAGAAATTTTACGAATTTTCTAACAAGCCCCATCGTATGTTGGTCAATCGACTCAAAGCTCAGTCGTGTTCTGCGTTACCTGATCTTTTAATGCAAGCAAATGGAAACCCTACCTATGACCCCCGGGTCATGGCAACCCTTTTTGGCTCATTTTATGAGAAACTGTATAATTGTCTGTCCCCAGATCTTCATCCACCCCTCACACAGTCATCGTTTGATCGTTTTTTTGACCCCCTGTCACTTCCGAGACTATCATCCTCAGACATTGCTACCCTTAATGCTGATATTACGCTAGAGGAATTATTGGACACAATTAAACATCTCCCCTCTCGTAAAGCCCCGGGTCCGGACGGACTGCCTTACTCCTACTATAAATCCTTTATTGGTATCCTGGCCCCTCATCTCCTCTCTTTTTATCGAGATCTTTTCAAGGGGATCACACCCCAGACTGATTTCTCCCGGGCATATATCTCGGTTATCCCTAAACCCGATAAAGATCATTCTATTGTGGACAACTACCGCCCCATTACCCTACTCAATTCCGACTACAAGATTTTCACTAAAATTTTGGCCAATCGATTGTCCAGAATTATTTCCAAACTCATACATAGGGACCAAGTGGGCTTTGTACCTGCCAGACATGCTGCAGATAACACCAGGAGATCCATTGATCTGATTGACTTGGTTAATCGATCCTCCACCCCTACTGTGTTATTGAGCTTAGATGCTCAAAAAGCTTTCAACCGTTTAAGTTGGCCTTACATGTTCAGGGTCTTGGAGAAATTTGGTTTTAGGGGCCCATTTGTAGCAGCCTTGAAGGCCCTTTATTCGTCCCCCTTTTCGCAGGTCAGATTAGCTTCTTTTCTTTCACTCCCCTTTCGGATGTCAAATGGCACACGTCAGGGTTGCCCACTCTCTCCTTTGCTGTTCATTCTTTGTCTGGAACCACTAGCTATCGCCATCAGGTCGAATCCAGATATTCGCGGGATACAATCCCATTCCCATGAGTACAAATTATCGTTGTTTGCTGATGACATCCTCCTTACACTTACGTGTCCCCATACCTCCTTACCAATTTTGCATAAGACCCTGAAACAATTTGGGGCTATATCAGGCTACAAAGTCAACACGTCCAAAACTGAGGCACTCCCAATACATGTCCCACCTGCCGTTTTATCTTCACTTCAGGAAGCCTTTCCCTACCGGTGGTGCACCCATTCTTTAAAATATTTAGGTACTAATCTTACTTCCTCTTACCAATCCATATATGAAGCCAATTTCCCTCCACTATTTATAGCAATTTCTCGCTCTCTGAAACACTGGGATGCCCTGCCCATCTCTTTTCTCGGACGCATTAACGTATTAAAAATGACCGTGTTACCAAAACTCTTATATTTGTTTGCAACCCTCCCCATCCCCGTTCCTATGTCCAAACTGCACTCCCTTCAAAAATCTTTCTTGCATTTCATTTGGCATAACAAGCGGCACAGGATTGCACGTTCTGTTTTGCTCTCTCCGTGCACTAGGGGGGGATTGGGGGCGCCGGATATAATAACATACTATTATGCAACTCACCTTCGTTTTCTCTTGTCATGGTCTACCCATCATCCTCCCAACACTTGGACTGAGATCGAATCCTTGCAACTGTCCCCAACTCATCCATGCTCCCTCCTTTGGTCGACCTCAGCAGTGGATGTCTCATCCTTCCGCCACCTATTCCTTGGTCCCATGCACTTTTCTATGACTGTTTGGCAGAAATGTAAGGCTAAATTTTCACTGGCCTCTGACTGCTCCCCACTGACAAATATTCTCTATAATCCTAACCTTCCAGACAACATGGCCATATCCCGGATGTCCCTCTGGGTAGTAGCTGACCTTTTTCAACTGCGTCACTTGATTCACCCGGTGACTCGTAAGTTATGCTCATTCGCGGATCTTCAGAAAAAAGCTGTTTTACCTCCCCAACATTTTTATATTTACCTTCAAATACGCCATTTTTTTTCTACCTTATCACCCTTATTGATTCTGGGGAAGCCTACTCCCTTCGAACGTTTATGTATGCAGGGTCCCCATCAAAGGGGTATTATCTCTAATATTCATAAGCTTCTTATGGATGCCCCCCCTTTAGCCAATGACACTCACCTCTACATGCGTAGGTGGTCTCAATTTGTACAATGTGATATTGATTTATTAACGTGGAAGAAAATTTGGGAAAATGCATCTAGATCTTCTGTCTGTGTGGTTTTTAAGGAAAATATATACAAGATCATGATGTTATGGTACAAAACACCTGAAGTTCTCCATGCTTATAATCCGAGTGCTTCTCCTGTCTGCTGGCGCTGTAGTAGAGACCTGGGTTCTCTCTATCATATTTTTTGGACATGCAGCTCCATTATTCCTTTTTGGGAAGAGGTCCGCTCCTTGTTGCAATCGTTGTTACATATCTCTCTCCCACTTGACCCATTACATTTTTTGCTGGGTTTACCATTCCCGGGTCTACCTAAACCATCCAGAAAACTTGCTGTACATGTTCTGACCGCAGCCAGGAGAAGCATTCCTATGTGTTGGTTATCTTCTACTCCCCCTTCATTGCAGACTTTGTACAAAATTATTGCTGATGTAAGACAGATGGAATATTTGACTGCATTACATGGTTGTTCGTTTGCTGTGTTTGAGATGATTTGGTGCCCGTGGGATTCCTTCACTTCCTCTATGCCGACCTAAAATAAAAGGCCCTGATAATTTCCACACTGTTATTATATGATTCAACTGATCCTGACCCTTTGTAGTTTTGCCATCGATGTATATCTCTGTTATGTTTATTTTCTTTCCCATATACTCTTTTTCTGTACTGTTTGTACTTGCATGAAAACCAATAAAATTGTTATTAGAAAGTGAGACCTTTCTGGCTTTACACAAGCAGCCCACGCTCCATGCGGTCCCAGCCCAAAATTTTTCCTTTCCCATATGTGTCTTTCTTAGCCTCCTTCCTCTTCTCTTCCTTCAACTGCCAATCATAAGTTCAGCTACAGAAGTGCTGCTATGGGTGGATCCTTCTCAGCTGTAGCAACAGCCAATCAGAGCACAGTTCTGTTTTTTCCTGTCTGTCATTCACAAAGAGAGAAAAGAGAAAAAAATGCCTTGCGGCTGCTGTTTAATATTTAAAGCAACCAGCACTCTGCTACACTATTATTAGGCTGCTGCTTCCATGCAGGTAAGACCTGCTACATAGAAACCAAATACAATAGGAGAGCTGCCTAAATATGATGGTCATCTGAGGACGCCAGTGGGAGGGACGAAAAGCATTAGGGCTCGTTCACACTTGACTGTTTTACCAACTCTTGTCAAACGCCCCTATAGCGTTTGGCAAGCATTGGTCCTGCGTTTGCGGAGCGTTTTTTAACGCTCGGCAAATGCTCTGCAAACGCCGCATGCGCGGTTCAGCGGCAGTTGCTAGGCATTTGCCGAGCGTTAAGAACACCCCACAAATGCCTATAATGAAGTTTGGATGGTGTTACTGCTCCGCAAACGCCCCGCAACCGCAACTCAAACGCCAGCCGGGTGTTTGCAGAGTGGCACCAAGACTAAAATAGGAGGCTTCAACACCTCCTGACTAGACCAGAGACGTCCGTTTTGCCGCACCGCGATGCTACCGCTCCCATTAGAACAGCACCATGTGCTGCAATGGGCAGAATTGTTCGAGGCATTTGGGAAGCGGTAAAAACGCTTCCCAAACGCCTTTCTGCCGCTTGAAAACAAGGCTAGTGTGAACGTAGCCTTAGGCACGGACCCTGGTGACGTCCTACAGGTTTTTGAAGAGCACAAGGGGCTGCTTTGCCTTCTTATCAGCGTTCATGCTTGTTTTATTTTGGAGACATGTGAGTGCATTACCAGTGTATGTCAATTTTACTTAATAAACGGAATCACACTGTTCGGATGCCTTTTCCATTCCTTGCATTCATATACTGTATCCCACTTCATGATGGAATGATTGCAGACCATAAACATCATTTAATCAAGACGACTACAAGACCCAGCAGGATCTCCACATGCCCGCCAAAGCGTGCATGATTCTTATTTCATCATAAGAGTCCAATATATCTGGTGAGTCAGTGGGCACACAGGAAGGGAGCACAGAGCACAAATCACATATTGTTTTTGAAACAGAAGCACCTGCACTGATTTATGGCAAATCCAACACAACAAACACTTTACTCCTGCGCTAGGAAAGGACTCAGTAGACCCAATAGGAATGTTCTGGAATTTTCTGGAATATGCACTGCTTGCTGCCCTCAACAGACCGGGGTGGTCCAATTACACTGGATATAAATGGAGAAACAGAAAACGGGCGCACCGACCTAGTGCATTATCATTTAAAATAATTTATTGAAGAAACAAAATAGGTATCATGCTCACAATGGACATAATAACACAGGCATGTCAAACTGAACAAGAGGTATGATCCAAACAACATCTGAGTCCATACGATGGAACCCTGGATGACCAACTGGCTAACGCGTTTCAAGGACACAACCTCTTCCTCAGAGCCAAACGATAATGCACTAGGTCGGTGCGCCCTTTTTCTGTTTCTCCATTTATATCCACTGATTAATGGCACTAAGGACATTATTTTTCACTTGAAATTTTTTTGCTGAGTTGCGTTTAGCCCCCAGTCACATCAAAGCTGATTTTGAAATTATGCGACTTACAGTGAAGTCACACAATTTCAAAATCGGGTGACCTGTCGATTTAATTGCGATTTGCAAGACATCTGACACAGATGTCTATGCAAATCGCAACAAAAGTAGTGCATGCACTACTTTAGAAATCAGTGTGGCTCCGACCAAGTCGGAACAGCACCGTTATGACCGCTCTAAGAGCGGACAATAGGGTGCGATTTGGCATATGATTTAAAGTCACATGGCATGCAAATCACAAGCCAAATCACACCTGATGTGACCGGGGTGTTAAGTATATGTATCATATTTAGGCAGCGCTCTTATTGTATTTGGTTTCTTTGTTACTGCTATGCCGCATCAGTAGATATACCCATGTCCAGTATCACTGTTTCTGAGTATTATGCATATAGTTTTAGAACCTAAACGTGGAACAAATCTATAACCAAGCTATGTCTTTTCTGTAACAAAAACATACAAAAAAAGCCTTGTGCTGTTAATCTAACTGATGTTCAGGAACAAGTGCGCTTTGATTCATTCATTGAATCACTGACATATTTTTTGTAAAGTGTGTTCTGAATACTTTATAATACAATCATTACACAAGCTGTTTAGTGGGCTGTTCCAATGTGTAATGTTGCAATATAAGGAAGCTGATTTTTCAAAGCTCCTTCCATTGTTTTCCTCATAAAATATTTTAAAGAGACAAGTAAAGAAAAACCAAAGAACAGTACAAAGATATACTTTCTATCCCAGATCATATTTCAAATAACTTTCATTACTAGCATTTAGTTATCAATAGATATCAATAAAGCACTTATAATAAGTAAAACAGGAACATTGTATTGCAAACTGCTCAAGCTTAATAGGAGGAACCGCCATCTATATGAAGTTCCCCCAGTTACCAAGCTATTCTTATGTGATATTTACCCCATGGTAGCCCATTTCTATGTTTTCCTAACTTTCATCATGCATTATCCATATACATCAATCCATATATCGGATGCAGAGTAATAAAAACAAATTTGCCAGGGAAAAATATATTTTCAACCGGGTAATGACTAACTTCCATTTAGCTACACCAGGAGGCTACCACAGAATGACCAAAGAGGCCAGCAACACAGTTAACCCCTGCGTTTAAGCTATAACAAACATGAAAATGTTTTACTACATATTAGTCCTTCAGAAGCGGCACTTCCCTTCTGACAGATTAGCACACTGTCTTTGCAAGGAGCACTTGGTCCCCTTTAGTGAGCATCCTCAGACCCCAGATGAAAATCTCCTCATCCACCTGGTTGTCTTGAGAGTATCCCAGAGCAAAGGATTCCAAGACACACAAATAATGTAGTCCCAGGGAGAACTAGTAGGGTATTGCACCTGACCACCATCTCCCTTCTTTGGCCCAGGGGGTATAAAACTACTCACACTGTCCTGTTCCTGTAGCACTAAAGGTGGAAACTGATTTGAGGCATTATGCTGGTCTGGCTCCTTCTTTGCTGACAGGCTGTCTTTCCTCGGTAGACTGTAGGACAATGGAGGTCCTTCTGTCCAGCTTCAGCCTGTAGGCAGACCTCCCTCATCTGGGGCCTCCTTCCAGGCTCCACACTAGCAGCACCTCCTCACTCCATCTTCCACCTGACTTCCCTGCTGACCAGGCTCTCTCACATTTAAAGGCTGACCTAGCCACCACGGCAGGCCTCCTGCCTGGGGATTGCACAGATTCCCCTAAGTATGCAGATCAGCCCCACCTCACCTCTGCCCACTGCTTTTAGAAACGTCTCCAAGTTTCTAGAGCAGGGGGAGGTATCAGAGACCTGACCTGCAGAGCCCTTCAATCTTTACCTGAAGTAACCTCACTGACTCACTCCCAGGCTGACTCATACCCAGGCTTCTGGCAAGCCTCCGAGTATGCACACAAAAAAAAACTATCTTATACTAGAGAGCATTACATGCGTATCACTTCATCATGATTTCTTTTTGATTACAGTATATTTAGAATTGTTTTTAATTTTTGGCCATGAGAAGGAATTTGGAATTGGATTAACAGGACTGTAATGTAATATATACGTGTACCTATAAGTAAGCTTATAATAAGGTTTACATGTAGATACCGTGAATATCTTCTAAATTAGCAATATTTAGAAGATATTGACATCAGCTGCACCCAATAGCCTCACCAGTGCACACAAAGACCACTATACGCATGTGCAGGAGTAACATAATCGTGGCCCAGCCATTCAAACAGCTGGAGAGCACAAAAACAGAAGGACAACTAGGTGAAGATAAAAAAGCGCCAGCAGCAATGACAGATCAGCACTCGAGTGCTTCATTTAAAAGGTGAGTTTGTCATAATGTGTTTGTATCCTGAGCATACTAGCACATTATGGAATAAACCTGCAGGGGTCCATTTTAAAAATATATAATGGTAGAGTTTGCTACTGCTTTAAATGATGGTTCATTTCAAAATAAAAATGCAATTTCTCTTGGGAAAGGTTGTAGAGTATTTATCTTGCATTTGTAAAATCAGTATGAGGGCATTATTATTTAAAACGTCCATTGTATATCCACATTTTTTCTGGATCCTCCTCTTACAAATAACATTTTCTATTGAATGTTTTTTTTAAAACATTGCTAAAATGTGCTGTAGGAGACATTTGAGATAGTACTGATTCATCAAGATGCCAGGATTCTCTAGCTATTTTACATTAATTAAAATGCCAGATAGGTCAATACTTCCTCATTTGGGCCATAGGATAGAATGTAATTGTAAATGATTGAATGAGGGAAATCATGTCTAAAGGGATTCAGACCCTGCCACTTTCCTCATTAGAACCCTGTAAGTGCAGCATCTGATTGATAATCACTCCCATTCACATTCAGCTATTTTGTTCTCAGCAAAAGTGGAGTTACTCTTTAAGGCAGTATTAAACCCAGAACCAAAAATGTAATATATTGCAGCTTATCAATCATGAGATGTGGTGGCTGTATTACATTTCTTTTTTTAGGCTTTTATCCTTCACTTGGTGATTTGGCCAGTAACACACCTCCTGTATTAGAATGCCTCTATTTTGGATGAAGGAGCACAAGGGCACGTTTGTACAGCTGCATTGTTAATCTGGGGGGGGGGGTTATATGTACTAGCAGATTTAGAAACAATAACAAATTAAAGCCAAACTCCAACTCATATTCCAGCTGCACAAGCAGTTACAGCAATAGTATTTTGGAACAAAGGTTTAACATAAATAAATAAAAGTTGATCATTGTAAGCACCCTTGTCAGTAGTACCATATTTGCCGGCGTATAAGACGACTGGGCGTATAAGACGACCCCCAACATTTCCACTCAAAATATAGAGTTTGTTATATACTCGCCGTATAAGACTACCCCCTCTTTCTTTTTGCTGGTGCCATTATAGGGTTGATAGGGGTTTGACTGCTGGACATTTTCTATGCTGTATTGTACTGTACAATGGTCCAGTACTGTGGTTGGCTGTTGGCTGTATACAAAGCCTGATTGGATTGGTCCCTGCTCCCTGTCTGCCCTCCCTGTCTCCCTGTCACTACCATGTCCCTGCATCTCCCTATAATTGGCACTAGTGCGCAAGTCCGCATGTGCGAGCCCTGCGTAGACAAGGGGCGGGCCGGAGCGCTGCTGCTTCCCGCCGAGCAGAACGGGCTGGTCACGCTGAAAAGGCTGGCACCCCTGTATCGCTGCTGATGCTCGCCGCAGCCACGCTGATGACCCGCCGCGGCCTCACTGGATACCGTGCGATACTTTATGGTATGTAGAATGAGGTGGGCGGGCACCGCGCAAGTATCGGAAGGCCACTATGGCAGCTATGTCTATTGCAACTGAAGTGCACCCAGCGTATAAGACGACCCCCCCACTTGGAGGCATGTTTTTCAGGGCAAAAAAGTCGTCTTATACGCCGGCAAATACGGTAAATGGTTTGTCTCAACCCGCTTAAGGGATACATATGCAAGAGAGCTTTTTCTGTTGAAAAATAATAGACTTACTGTGCAGATCACCAGGTAGAGATAAAAGAAAGCCTAAAAAGAAAACTAATGCAGCCATTACATCCAAGAATTAGTGAGCTGATATATAATGAATGTTTGCTTTTGGGTTTAATACCATTTTAATGTTTAGAAGGACTGTTTGATGAAAGGAAATATAATCAGTTCTAGTATACCTATCATGTGTATTAGAGTAAAATGAGGATTCTTTAACCATATCTTCAGGCATCAATGAGTAATAAGTCAGCAAGTAGCTTTAATAAGATTTTAGAAGCTTTTTAGCTTGCGGCATAAGAAGATATGCTATTCACGGTGTGGCTCATTATAGTGTTATCACCCATTAGAATTAGTCTACCTGAACCAAAAAATAAAGGAGTATATGATTTTTTTAAAAAGAGATATAGATTTTCAGAATTTTATAGTAGTTAATTCTGTATTTTCTAGTTGCCCATTTACACACTATAATAATAATAATATAATTACAATATAATATACACTATTTACACTATCTGCATCCACATAAGTATCAGAAACTATAAGAAGAACATTGTTATTTTAACATATACAGACTCCTCCTTTTTTTTCTGTTGCTATAATTTATTAAAACATGCAGGTGTCCTTATACAAAAAGCTGCTTTGAGCCTCTCATTATGCTGGAATGCCATTCTCCATTTTTCATGAACAGGACTAAAGGTTTAGTCCCTAGATATTCTAAGAAATAAAGTTATGGGAAATACTGTATATGACATCGCATAACGTGTGGGTGGTAAGCTATGAATGAATATCTCTTTATCTAAAGCCTCCATTTTTTATTATGCATAAGGTAGAGCATCTGTGTGCTATTGGGAAGACTTTCTTTTTTTTTCCATTATTTCCTGTCCCTCCTACATAATCTCTCCAAAGTTAACTATTTTATCTCTTAGGCCTAATTTACATGGGCTCATAGCCTTGTACAGCTAGAAAAGCCGATTGTTTATCTTTTTGGGCTTGGGCGAGACTTATCATTACCCACCACATGGTCCACAGCCCATTTAAGAGAGGACACAGGTTGTGTAGACATTGGCCCTGAGGAGCAGGCACAGCCTCGAAACACGTCAGCCAACAGCCACCTAAGGTCTACAGTCCCCCAGCAGACATACTGTACTTCAGGGTGATTGGACCACGCTGCATTTCTTGTGACATGCCCCTCATTTGATTTTATTCCTTTGTGAGTATTTTACTTTTTATAAATAAATCTCGCTTTTAAAGGTAATGCACTAGGCCAGTGAGCCCTCTTTTTGTTTCTTCATATACACATCCCCACATAAAAAAAGAAATAAGCAGCTGACAAGAGCAGACCTGCCAAAAAGTGATATATTACAAATCCTATGTGGAGTAATAGTGACTAAATTAGTGAATGCACATAGTATTTCTTTAGATCTCATAGATCATGAAAAGGTTGACATTGTATCATGGTGAACAGTATACAATCATAAACAATTTTACTACCTAAAAAAGGTAGTACAGGGAGGCAGGGGGACAAGAGGGAGACAGCAATTAATTCCAGAAAAGATGAGGGCTATCATGTAGGGGGGAATGGGCTGTGCTTGGGAATTTACTCTCCTGGATTAAAGCAAGTTAACATTGCAAGTTAACAAAATCATTTTTTGAAAAGAAAAACAAGTATTCATTTTAAATACTTTATTTTTCTGTGATTTTACTTGCATTTGTTCAAGCTGTTGACAGCGTCTCTTTAAGTCATCGGATGTGTGTCAAAAGATAAAATTGTAATACAGAACTGAAACTGAACGCATGGAGCAAATAAGAATAACATTGAAAGTCACAAAGACAAGTTAAAAGTGTGTTATGGCTTCAAATTTATTTACAAGATTTAGGGGAAGTATCTCAAACGGAGATAAGGGAATTAGGAAGCAACCAACAAGTAACCACATCCAACAGAAGCTGTAGTATTGTTCTCGAGGTAATTTATTAAGATGACAAAACACAATATGGCCAAAAATTACCAAAAGTGGTTTTGAAGAACAAGTGAAAAAACAAACAAACAAACAATAATCTCTAATAAATGAACAAGCCAAATTCTCTTTGAGTTTTGATTCACACATATCAATTAGTTCATCTTTAATCTCATTGATATGACCCACATACATAACTTACTTTACTTTTATAGCTACAAGTATGCTCCATGTGCACATTTCATCAAATAAATAATCCTAACCCATCTGACAAGTTAGTATAGGAAATAACTGTTCTGCTTCTTTAGTTTCCTCACCATTGTCTGCCTGATGACTGGACAATGCTGGACCATGCTCATAGTCATAGACAGACAGCACTGTGCAGAGCAATGGAGCCCTGAAGAGCTTAGAGCACTGACCCTCTCTCTTCCAATCCATGTTCCGCTGTACAGAGGAGTGTAGGGCACTGGCAGAATAGTTTAATTTAAATCCATGTAATATTTGTTAATTAGAGGGTTTTTTCATTGTAATATTTGCCTGGAATTCCACTTTGATTTTAAATTAAAATAAAAAAGTAACAATAAAAAGATATTTACTTTGTGCTAACTAAAATGGTCCTGACTATAGTCAATGCCAAGTGAAAGCACTACAAAACATGGTCAATTGCCAGCAATCATGAGTTTTTGATTAACAAATGTAATGTGGATCCCGACATTAGGTGCTTTAGCCCACTGTTGGCTGATCCTGGGCCACAGTATTGCAGAACTAATTGCACTCCCGTCACCCACAAGAGAAGTATGCCCAAAAAAGTTGGGTGTATCCCGCCATTATATGCTTTAGCCTGCTGTTGGCTAATCCTGGGTCACAGAATTAAGTGCACTCCTGTGACCCACAAGAGAAGTATGGCCAGAAAAAGCTTTGGTCATACTTCTCTTTTAAAAAGCCTTGTACTTTAATTCAGTGCACTTTAACAAGTATTTTGTGATCCAAAGGTGGCATACAGGTAAGCTGCTGGTGATTTTTAGGCATTGAGTCAACTACAGCTCAAACCAATTACAAATACATGCTAAGTGAACATGTTAGTATTTTAACAATAATTATTACAATCGTCTATTCTATCAGGAATCAATTATTGCTTAACGTCCATTTCCAGATTCTGTAATAATAAATAAAAACTGCATATTCCCCTCCCCCACCCTGTATTTCTTCTTACACCTAACTTTTAATTTTTCCTGTCTTCTCTACTGTCATATGAAAACCACTTCAATCTTCTTCATCTATAGTGGGGTTTGGGTGGGCTTCAAAGATGCATGGAACAGCTCTCAACCAATGCAAAATTTTGACGTGTGACCACAATTCTAGACAACAGTATACTCTGAGCCCTGGCTGCATATTGATGCTCAGACCAGGAGAAGTGTCAATAACAACCTTGGCTCACAGGAATGCATTCAGCCCAGAAGTGGGGTAGTAAACAGTGTCAGAAGAGTAGTCTTAGACTGTGGGGTGCAAGTAGTGTTTTTACTTTAGAAGGAAAAAATGGTAGTTAACCTCCCTCGCGGTATGATTATTTCAGATTTTTGGTGCTGAAAGCGGTACATTTTTTTGCATGGAAATATGTAGTTTTTTTATTGTAGGCTGTAATATTTAGGAATAACTCACTGAAATCTGTCCAAACAAGAATCTATTAAACATCCCGGGTATGATAAAATTTGAAACACAAAATCATAAATTATAATTTAATAAATAATCATAAAAAATAATAATATAATAATAATACATTTAATTCAAAAATATAATCAAACCAAAAACACTGAAATTTGAAATATAGCGCCAAGTTCGCACATCGCTGAGCAAAGTCGCAAAATCGTTTTCAGTGTCTGATGACGAATTTCCCCACGAATCATTATCACTCAATTCTGCAAGTGGTTCTGATTTACTATCGCTGTTCTCTAGCTGATCTAAACCCGCTTTTGACCTAAAAGGGCACTTTTTGGACGCCATGGACTGTTCTAAGTTTCCAGGCAGAAAGAACAGTCAAAATGCGGACAGAGGACAGGACAAAGCACTAGGGGAAAAAATGTATGTGAAATGGGTTGAAACAGCAATGTTTTACTATGTAAAATCGTTTTGAAAAAAATGACATTTTTTTTAAATGTTCAAATTTCCCGCTGCCGGCGGCGGCACCCGTATGTCCCAACGTCACAGGGACCGGAACACAGGAGCCGGATGCCGGAAGAGATGGCCGGGGACGCTGCAGGGGACACATCGCGGGACCGAAGGACAAGGTAAGTGCTGCAGGGATTCCCTATGCAGCGCCGCATGGTAAGCCCGAGCTACACTCGGGGTTACGCTTTTGGTACAGACATTTTACCCCGAGCTACACTCGGGAATACCGTTAGGGAGGTTAATTAAGATTTAGGAAAAAATCTACTCCTTACAGGAAATAGCAAAATGGTCCCCAAGTAAACAAAATTCAAAATATTGCTTCCAATATCATCTAAAAAAACAGACCAAATAAAATAATCTGACATCTTTAGAATTTTTTTTAACCTTCTAATATTAAACCAAAGAAAACTTGAAACTGAATTATTCCCTGGCAAAACATAATGGCATTTATTTTCAGCCATTATTTTCATTGACACGCACAAGCTCTCCCTTTTCCCAGCAATTACTTGCAATTCCAGTACATAAACGCCCATCACTGTCATCTATAGATCACACATATATATTTTACAGGTGGACAGTCATTCACAGAAACACACTCTCAACAAGACCCTAATAATGCTCTTCAAATAGCTAACCTAAGAGCATTTCACAAGCTAATCGGATGATCATGTTGCTCACTACTGACTGACTGATTGGGTTATGAAACGTGGCCTGAATGTGAAATGTTTCTTAAAACCTGTATTTAGGTTTCTTCAGACAAAATAAAAATAAGAAGGATCTATTTAACACTACAAAGGAATGTGTGTTTTGTGAATATGAAAGCCGTATGCAGAGATTAACTGAAGCACGGTTATCAGCAGTTTATACAAAGTTTGAAGTAAAAAATAAAAGTTATTTAAGCAATTTGAAAGAGAAGAACATGCTTAGCAAGTAAAATGTGAATGAACAGCATTTGTAAGTGAAGATGTTTTTTTTTTCTTTTTAGAGATCAGGATTTCAAAGTGAAACTCTTTTGCTGATGCAGGGTAAAGCAGCAGGTTCACTTTATTAGCCGCTCCACCAACATCTTATACTTATTTTTCATTAATTCCTCCACCTCTATGTTTTGGCCACCAGGTGCAGAGAGTAACTTGGAGCTTACATAGGGCTGAACACTGACATTGTCCCCATCTGAATGCCTAAGTGATCAATCAGTAAGCTCCAGTGCTGTCACATGAGAGAAAAGGGTGTGAGTCACATGCATCCTACACTTGGAGGTACATGACATTTTTCTTTGTTTTCTCCCATGGTTGACCTAAGTAGCTGTCGAGCAAAGGGAATGTAAGTATAATATGTGTTTGGGCTTATTAACCATTAGCTGCCCGGCCTATAGGCAGCAAAAATGCTCTCGCTTTCCGGGGTGTACGCCATTTGGCGTCCTCCCACACATGCGCAGTTTGCGCGGTTGCAGAACCGCGCAGCGGCGCGATCTGTCACCGGCCGTGTACCTCGGACACGGCCGATGACAGATCTGAGTACCGGCCCCCGTTCCTGGTACCATGTGACCTGCTGTGACCAATCACAGCAGGTCACATGACAGTTGTATACAATGGATGGCTTCATTCATGCCATCCATTGTATACTAGTGCCTAGCTGTGAATGGTCACAGCAGGTCACATGCACATGTCATGTGATTAGCTGTGGCCAAATCACAGCTAAGCACAAAAAAAAAAAACCTGAATGAATCGATGTCATTCAGGTAAATGCTTGCTTATAGCAAAGTATTTCTTTGCTATAAGCAAATTGTGTAAAAAAAAAAAAATACTGATCACTTCCCCAAAGTAGTACAATGTTACTATGGTAACATTTTTTTACTTTGGTCATAGTAAAATCTGAAGAAAAAATCTTAAAATTTTTTTTAAAAAATGTAATAAAAAAATAAAAATAATAAAAAAACAAAAAAAAACAAAATATATATATTTTTTCATACTGTCATCAGTCAGTGTCGCTGTTCACCGCCATGCCAGTTATATGATGATGCTGTACTGCACTGGTGACAGTATGTAAAAAAAAATAGTTTTAATTTTCCAAAAAATTATGACAAAAAAAATACAACTTCAAAAAACCTCTTATGAAGTACGTCGGACTGTCTACTCTGCAAAAAGGGGTCATTTGGGGATATCTGTACTATTCTGACATTCTTGGACCTCAAGAAATTAGATTGGCTGTCAGTACTTCAGGATTGATCAATTTTCAGATCTATACCATAGTTTATGAACCCTATAACTTTCCTACAAACTAAATAATACATCCTAATTTGGGTTATTTTCACCAAAGACATGTAGCAGAATACATCTTGGCCTAAATTTATGGAGAAAAATTATTTATTTGTAAACTTTTATAACAGAAACAAAGAAATACGTGTTTTTTTTTCAAAATTTTTGGTCTTTTTTTGGTAATTTAGCAAAAAATAAAAACCCCGGCGGTGATTAAATATCACCAAAAGAAAGCTCTAGTTTTGTGAAGAAAATGATAAAATTTTAGTTTGGGTACAATGTTGTATGACCGCGCAATTGTCATTCAAAGTGTGAGAGCGCTGAAACGTGAAAAATGGCCTGGGCAGGAAGGTGTAAAATTGCCCGGTATTAAAATGGTTAAAGTGAAATTACTGCTTTACCTTACATAGAAAAAAATACAGGTTCACTTTATATTTTTTAATGGTTCTACTCCTGGAAACTGCTGCACACTGGAATTAATTAATTAATTTATTAATTACTTCATTTTTTTTTTTTTGGCAAAAAAGTTTGGTTTATTTAAAGGTGCAAAAATATCAGGGGTGAGCACACTAGCTAAAGTGGTTAATCCCAGTCTGTTCTGACTCCACCACCCATGTCATCCTATTATAATTAGGAATAAGCTCCTGATTAGGTCAGAACACAGATTCAGGATGAACTTGTCGCTTATTTGAGCAATTGATCTAATGCCAGGCTTTAACCCTTTGGCACCAGCGCCTCCCGGCCCTTTAAGGGTTTCAGAAGGCGGGAGGCGGGGTTTTAAGATCATGTGACCACCGTGATTCGCCGTCACGGTGGTCACATGATCAGGAAAGGCCCCGATCAAAAGAGGAGATCGGGACCTTTCTGTCAGTACCGGGCATGTGTGCTAGGAGTGTGCAGGGCGCGCACTATCAGCACATATGTTTTTTTTAATTGTACGCAAATGTGCGGCCGCTGGGCATCAAGGCCCAGACGCCCGTAGGCTGCACATTTGCATGCGGACGACGTGAAGAGGTTAAGCCTGTTTAGCAGGAGACAAATTTCATATATAGTACTGTTTTTTCTTTTGCTGCTATACTGTATATGACAGCTTTCTTTTTCCGCTGTCAATGGTTGTTAAGGAATCAATGAGTATGAGCACCTTCCTCATCCTTAGCAACCAGTGATGTCATATAGAACCATTCATTTTGAGGCTGAAAATCCCTGACCATGTAAACAAATAGGGAAGGCAGGGATGGTTGCTGACATCATTGCCCAAATAAGGCCACATGGCCATATTTGGTCAATTGCATCACTGGGTATACCCCACCCCTTTATTTACATGCCAGATCACAGTTTAGGGAGCTATAATTTGCTGAAAATCATTGATGGGATTGGAGTATTGTCATTCATTGTGACTGATTGACAATGGTCTGCATCACTGGAAAACATGACTGATTATGGCTTTACATAGTGAAACTATTTAATTTAATTAATTTTATTTTTAAAAGGGCTGAAAAAATGTGTATATTTGTACAGTTTGCATTTTGTTGTTAAAGAGTAGGGGTATTATGTACCTCTTACTCATTCATGTGGGAGGGGGCAGTGTCTGGGGGAACCTCTATGCGTAAAGAGGGAATCTAGATTCCAATAAGCCCTCCACCCATAGACCCCAATAACCACCAGGCCATGGTTATGGGAAGAGGTCCTTGTCCACTTTGACATGGGGACAAGGTGCCTTACTAGGAGGGATCCCCCTGTGGTCAGAGCATGTGGTCTGGTATGGTTTGTTACACTCTAAATATGGGTGTAACTTGCTCAAAAAGGTGAACCTATCCTTTAATCAAAATAAAGAACACAAAAAATTTGATTAAAAAAAAACACTAACATTTCTTCAACTTAACCTTTTTCAATCTTAATCTAAACCCTGGGGTAACTCTGACTTTAACCAGCATAAAATTCTGGATTTACTTTATTGTGCCAAAACTATCAGAACCAAATTGTCAAAGCCCCCAATCCAATAACTTCAGCTACATTCACTAAAGTGCAAAGCATGCAAAATACCAAAGTTACCATTTTAAGCAGATATATCCTTATTACGGTACCTAACATTACAGTACATAGAATAGATTAAAATTATCGAACACTGATGATGAAAAAAACCTTTACACTTACACAATATACAAAAAGCTAACATTCATTCCACATAGGCCATAGAAAAATGTATATTTGTCTATTTATGATATCATTAGAAAAAAATCATTTTAGTCACTCAGGAGTAATGAAGAATAGTACCATGTGGAATCATGCACTAATCCACAGCACACATTTCTCCACATAATTATATTCATATATCTAAAATGTTATGGGCTAATATTTGCATTATCAACTTTTGCAGACATTTTAGAGATGTAAACTGAGCACTTTCATGAAAAAATTATTTTCAATGGGGAAAAAATACAGAAATCTGCACTATTTTCGAATATTTACAGAACTTAAATTATCAGTCTTTTCAATAAGATGCAGATCACTAGACTACATCAATATTGCCTCAACCTGTTTTGAGTTTTCTAGGTACTGTGTTCTTTCTGACCTTACAGCCATACATCTATTTGCACTTGTATGATGGGCAATTTCACACACCAATGCTGTTTGAAGGAACTGAACAGTAGTTATTTATTTATTTATTTATTTCTTTATTTTAGATATATAGCAGATTCGAAAAAAAAAACCAGGCCACTTTTGCGATAATGCACTGCGTTACTTTAACTGACAATTGTCATGTAATGCTGCACCCAAATTAAATTTACATCCTCTTTTCCCCACAAAGAGAGCTTCTCTTTGGTGGTATTTGACCACCTGTGCGTTCTTTATTTTTTGCGCTATAAACAAAAAAAGACCAATAATTTGGGAAAAAAAAAATATATTTTTGACTTTTTGCTATTAAACATGTCCAGTAAAAAAAATCTAAAAAATCTAATTTCGTCATATATTTAGGCCACAATGTATTCTGCTACATGTCTTTGCTAAAAAAAAAATCCCAATACGTGTAAATTAATTGGTTTACGTCAAGGTTATAGCATTTACAAATGGTTATATATATACTGGGGTTTTTTTTGGGTTTTTTTGGCGGCAATCAGTGACTAATAGCGGGACTAAGACGGGCATTCTGACACTGGGGGGAACTGACTTGGTGTCACTGACATCTCCAGTGACACCAATACAGTGATCAGTGCTAATAAAAAGCATTGACACTGTACTAATGGCACTGGGCAGGAAGGGGTTAACATGTGGGGTTATCAAAGGGTTAACTGTGTGTTGTTTCACTACTGGGGCTGTGTGTTTCACTGTGAGATCGCTGGGTGTGGGCGGGGAATCACCGGCAGGGACGCGGTGATTGACAGTCGAGACTGTGAATGGCAGCGCTTACGTGGAACTGATAAATCACGTATATATATGTGATTTTGCATACACGTGCCGCCCTGTACCAATATTTCTGCTATAGGGTGGTGCAGAAGCAGTTAAACTCATCCACCCCACTTCCATCCATTTACAATTTCTCTTTATAAAAAAAACATTCTAAGCCCTTTTCAACTTACCTGACTCGGCCATCATCTGACCTTCCATGACTCCTCTATTGGGACTGATCCTCCTCTGCTGCTCTGAACCTTTGTTAACTAGTCTTGTTGCTACTCCTCGTGATTTCACATGCCACCATTGGAGTCTTTAGAAGCTTGTATGGAAACCACTGATACACCCAATATAAGGTCCATGTTATCAGGCAGGGACATGTTCACTTGATGGACCCTCACACTTTGCAATCAAGGGAAGAGAAACTTAGAACCCAATGCATTACATGACCATTGATTAAGTTGAGTATTTGAACCATTATAAATTAGCCATTTTGTATTTTAATAACTGAGGTTTGAGTGGCGGTCTTGCTTGTGAGGTGGTAGCCCCAGCCAGACAGACAATGGATGAGGTTTACTGGTCTTTCTTGCATTGCAAATGTTTAGGGAACTGTTAGGGCTCGTTCACACTTGACTAATTTCTAGCTTTTGCCAAACGCCCCTATAGGGTATGACAGGCATTAGACAGGCGTTTTTAACACTCCTCAAATGCTCCCCAAACACTCCCCAAATGCCCTATGCGCATTTTGGAGGCGTTTAAGAAGGCATTTGGCAAGCGTTAAAACCACACCACATATGCCTATAATGACGTTTAATTGTATTAACGCTCTGAATATGCCTTGCAACTGCCTCGCAAACGCCCCGCAAATGGCTGCCAGGCCTTTGAGGAGATCACCATAGACTTGAATGGGAGGCTTCAACTCCTCCTGACTCTACATGAGGCGTCAATTGTGCCATGACTCAGCACTAACTCTTCAGTGTGAATAGCACTGTGTGCTGCCATGTGTAGAATTTTCATAGGTGTTTAAGGAGCGTTAAAAACTCTTCCCAAACTCCTGTCTGACACCTGCTAACAAAGTTAGTGTGAACTTAGCATTACCACCCTGAAACTGAAGCACTCCCTATGTCCTAAAAATGGGGTGTGCAGCGCTATACAAATAAAACACACTGTCATAAGTATGACAAAATATGACAAAAAAGTCCTATAAACTGGATAATATACAGTCCAAGGTAATGTGATATCAGTCCAAAAAGGTATATTCCAGTGGTGGAGTGTAAATGACTTCAATCCAAATGGGTATATTCCAACATCATGACATGAAGGTGTAGAAAAATTGCCCACTCACCGGAAGTGCAATTTAATGTGCACATAGAAATTCCATGAAGCCGGAAGTCCCGTGAAGGTACAGCCTGATGGTGAAGGTGCCCTCTGGTGGTAAATGGGGTAACGGCTGCCAGAGATGATGACCTGGACCTATATCCCAACTTCTCCTGCCTGGGTGGACTCCTGGAATGCTGGGCTGAGATGTGAGGGCTCAGTGCCAGGTAATAGAGATGGAAATACTCATGGTGTAGTATTATGAAGTATATTTATTAAGTAAAGATCATCATGATAAAATAAAATAGAACACGTACAGGGTTAAAGTACCTATATAGATATAATGTGAAATGAGCTCTTTGAATACACTGACCAGTGGGTAAAAAGTGATGGCCACCGGACCTCCTGATCCGGTGGCGTAACGTCAAGGCGTGCAGAGGCTCCTCCTAGGTTCCTTTTTGTGCATTAGCGGCTTTACTTGGTGCGCTCGCTAACTTATACATTTACACTCCCTATGTCCTGTTTTCATCAACTTCAGTCAGAATGTATTTTTTATCATTTTGGATATGCTAGGAAGGGTTTTAACATCTTCCATTTTTACTGCTGGTTGTATCTGCATTTGGGAGACTTCATCTTACTTTCTGGCTATCTATTCAGATAGAACAAATATTTAGCAATTATTTTCCCACTTCTTGCCTACTTGACAAGCACCAGACAAACAATAACAAAAAAAAAATAGGAGGAACGCCCCAAACAAGAACACAGGGGAGATTCACTAAAGCTGGAGCACTCAGAATCTGGTTCACCTGTGCATGGTAGCCGATCAGCTTCTAACCCCAGCTTGTTCAATTAAGCTTTGGCAATAAAACCTAGAAGCTGATTGGTTTCTCTGCAGAAGTGCACCTGATTTTGCACGCTCCAGCTTTAGTAAATAAACCCTACAGAAACAAGAACAGAGAAAGAAATAGAAATATATTTTCTAGAAAAGTAATAAAGATTTAGAATCTCTCTTAGGATTTTATTGTTGTTTCTGTTCGAAAGAAAGAAATTTGTCCTCTTCTCTTGTCCAGGTGATGTGCCAGACAGAACAGGAAGACCCAGCAGCATCCCACTGCTCCTACTAAATATACTGTATATTATTTAATAGCGTTTTTGAGTATTAATGCACTTAAGCATTTGTAAATAATTCTGCCCTTGTTGTGATACTATGGGGTTGATTTACTAAAACTGGAGAGTGCAAAATCTGGTGCAACTGTGCAAGGACCCCAATCCACTTCTAACTTCAGATTGTTCAATTAAGCTTTAACAAATAAAACTGAAAACCGATTGGTTTCTATGCAGAGCTGCACCAGATGTTGCACTTTCCAGTTTTTAGTAAATCAACCACAATTTGTTCTGTACATTTAATTGAATGCATTCATACACAAATACATATCCACATTATTTTTGCCTGAATACAAGCTGTTAAGATCAATTCCTCTCACAATTGTCAGCTATTAACATGTCTGTTAAATGAATGCTCTGAGAAAAATGAATCACCTTTCCAATTGAATTTTCAGCCAGCTATAATTTGTAAATAAAGCAAAAATGCAAATGTTGCTTTTTTTAACCATGAAGATACCAAGGGGGTTCTGTGTGCTGCATGTAAACAGAATACTTCTAGAAATCACAGTTTTTATTAAAGCACTGAGCTAACTGTTAGCGCTATATAAATCCTGTATAATAATAATTTGTTTGATTTACTAAATTATTTTCAGCAATCTGCTCAGAACTTAAAGCAACATTTTTGACATTCCCTGCATTGTTCAGAGATATGTTGCAGTGAGCCTTTCCTTAACCACTTGCCGTCCGCCTGCTGTTTATAAACGGCAGGGCGGTGGCAGTACAGGGGCGGGTTGCCGTTCATAAACGGCCTTTTCTAGCTGTGCGCGCTCCCTGGGAGTGCGCAGCACCGCGATCCGGTGCCCGCTGTGTCCTCCAGACACAGTGAAACACCGATCGTCGGACGGGACCTCTGTACGAGGTCCCGATCATGTGATCACTGATTGGTCAATCAGTGATCACATACAAAGTAGTAAGCAAGATGTCACTTGTAATATATAAATAAGCGAGCGCCTTCCAAAACAACAGCAGCTGTACACCAAAGGCACCATATAAGACCTCCCAATAGACAATGTATAAAAAAGGTGCAGCGCTAATATACAAATAGGCAACAATACATATTAAATATGTAAACTCATATAAAAGTTCAAAGTGACATAGTGCATATACATATAAGCCACTACGTTGTGTCTGATAGGACGTGAGGAAAGGATTGTTACAACCAAAGGAAAGTTCAGTGAGAGGATGTGGATTGATTCTCAAACAATCTACTGCTTTCCAAGCACCACCGACTGTGTGCACGGTGATAAAATGGGGGTACAAATTACGCACTCACCAGATGCGCAATCTTTGTGCGCTTTTCTGTACAATAACATAAACGACATCCATTCCCTCAAACAGGGTCTGGTCAAGTCTGGTCAGGTCCCCTTCTTTATCCAGCACCTTGCGAACGGCCTTCTCCTTAACTGACCACCACTCTCCAAGACAACCTGGCTCCCGCAGGAGCTCAGAAGAAAGTATAGGAGGCCAATAGTGCAGTACGTCTTATGGGTAAATTTATTCCCACATAATAAATACAAGGTATGGAATAGATAAACAACATGGAGATACTGACCCTATATGAAGTTGCCGCCGGGACCCCTCGTGGTGCCGGCGGTGTAAGCGTCAACAGCTGAAGCCTGACCCAGACGTGTTTCGAGCGATAGCTCTTTGTCAAAGGGTTTACGGCTATCCGTAAAGTATCTCCATGTTGTTTATCTATTCCATACCTTGTATTTATTATGTGGGAATAAATGTACCCATAAGACGTACTGCACTATTGGCCTACTTTGCTCTCTTCTGAGCTCCTGCGGGAGCCAGGTTGTCTTGGAGAGTGGTGGTCAATTAAGGAGAAGGCCGTTCGCAAGGTGCTGGATAAAGAAGGGGACCTGACCAGACTTGACCAGACCCTGTTTGAGGGAATGGATGTCGTTTATGTTATTGTACAGAAAAGCGCACAAAGATTGCGCATCTGGTGAGTGCGTAATTTGTACCCCCATTTTATCACCGTGCACACAGTCGGTGGTGCTTGGAAAGCAGTAGATTGTTTGAGAATCAATCCACATCCTCTCACTGAACTTTCCTTTGGTTGTAACAATCCTTTCCTCACGTCCTATCAGACACAACGTAGTGGCTTATATGTATATGCACTATGTCACTTTGAACTTTTATATGAGTTTACATATTTAATACGTATTGTTGCCTATTTGTATATTAGCGCTGCACCTTTTTTATACATTATAAGATGTCACTTGTGACATCATTGCTTACTACGTGTGCAATCTGTGAATGATCACAGAGGTCACATGGTACAAGGCTATTCACAACAGCCTTTTACCATGTGACACGCTGTGACCAATCACAGCTCACTCAGTACTTCTCAATGACTGCAAGAATGCAGACAGAGAGAAAGAGAAATGATTGCTTTTACATGCTATATGGGTGTAAAAGCAATCAGTGTAAAAAAAAAAAAAATCTTCATCACCCCCCACAAGTAGTGCAGTGTCACCATGGTGACACTGTACTGCTAGGGTGACAGTATGTAAAAAAAAAAATAAATAAAAAAGAATAATATAAAAGAATAAAATAAAAATGTAAAAAATGTTTTTAAAAATTATAAGCTTTGGTTATAAACTAATTTGGATTTTTTTTTTTTACTAAAAAAATAACGGAATAAATTTTGGCCAAGATTTATGATGAAATATTATTTATTTGCAAAATTTTATTAAAAAAACACTTTTTTCAAAATTTTTGGAAGTTTTCATTTACATAGCAAAAAAAATAAAAATCCCAGCGGAGAATAAATACCACCAAAATAAATCTTTATCTGTCTCAAAAAACTGGTAAAAAATTCATATGGGTACAGTATTGCATGACCGCGCAATTGTCATTCAAAGTGTGATAGCGCTGAAAGCTGAAAATTGCCCTGGACAGGAAGGGGGTAAAAGTGTCCGGACAGGAAGTGGTTAATGATGGTGTGCTTTCAAAGTCCACTACAGGTCAGGAGAGATGCTTAGATGAAGATTTTATTTTTTTGCATTGGGAGGCATTGGGGTTGATTTACTAAAGGCAAATAGTTTGTGCACTGCAAGTGCACTTTCAGTGCATAGAGTATTTGCCTTTAGTAAATCAATCCGATTGCATTGCTAGACCATACCATCTAGCAGCATGCTGAGGGATTTAGTGGAATAGCATGTCTCAATATTCAGAGAACAGAAGCAGTAAAGAACCTGCAAATAACTGTAATCAAAATACTTTTAAAAATGACTTTGACACATAGGAACAAATATTTGGTTTTGTATGATGTATTACATTATAATGTAGAGGATAAAAGGATTGAATCCTAAGGTTCAAATAGAATATTGGACATCCTTCTCCTACTTAATACCTTATGAATGAGGCCATGAACTAATCTGTTCTTTTCTGATGGAACACGAAACTGGGGCAAAGGGTAACAGTGCTTTGAAAGTACTGTTCTCAACCCTGATGGGAGAACGCACATAGGGAAAATGAAATAGTTTTACAGTGCTGCAAAGTGGTAAAAAGCAGCTGTTAATAGCTGGGCACTGACAGTGATTGATGGTGAAATGAAAATCAGTTGAGTCTCTAAGGAAATTTTGAATTAAAATTTCCCTGATCTATTTTCTAATGTGCGAGTGAAGTTTCCGGTGAACTGATTACATTCATGACTAATGCTGTATGGTATACAAAAACAAAACAAACGATCATCAAAACAAGAACTATTAAAATATGGTGATAGGACACTAGTTGAGGGTTTTTTACAAGAAACTTCAAACAAGCACTCTTTGGTACACCAAATGGAGACCTTAAGGACTCACAGGCTAATGACCATAGTAGTTGCTGTTCATAAAAGGCACACTTGAAGGCATCCTGGTAACCTGGTAATATCAGTTAAAGAGGTAGCAAACCTTTGAAAAAAAAAAGTTTCCCCTTTTCCCCCTGAAAGGTAATATGATAATGTGCTAGTATGCATCTCATATTAGCACATTCTGAAATACTTACATTAAAATGAAGCACTCCAGTGGCATGCTGTCAGCGCTCACAGGGCTTCCATTTTCATCTGGTCTTTCTTGTGAGTTCAGACATCTGACTGGCTAGCCACCGTGAAATCACTCCCGTGCATGTGCGCAAAAGTGCGGACACAGCACAGAGCTCTGAAGGAATGGCACGAATATGCTGTTCCTTCAGAGTGCATGTGTCAATGACATTACTGGCTGCTGGAATATATCCTAAACAGTGCACGCTTAGGAGATATTAATTTTACCTACAGGTAAGCTGTGTTGTAACCTTACCTGTAGGTAAAAATCATTGTAGAGAGTTTACTACCACTTTACTTTCCAAACTCCAAACTAATAGCTTTTATGGAAATCTGTCTAGACAGCCTCTCTACTTTTGCTGAGGGTACAGTCATAATAGGAGGTGACCTAAATGTGCATTAGATTCCCTTCTTGATGTCCTCTGCAACACATCCCACCTATCGCATTTGTTCTTCCGTCGTTTTAAGAAAATCCTTCAGGCACACTAAGTATATGTGGGGTGACAATTACACAGTAACAATAGGGACTGTACATTTTATTTGGCTGCCCAACCCTCTTATTTCAGGATCAATTATTTGCTGCTTAAACAATTGACCTCCACCACATCCCGTCGAACTCTATTAATACTTGCATGCTTTCAGCCCATCCATCAGTCGCCAAGTTAATACAACTCAATAAAGAAATCCATAAAATGGTAATGGAAATTAAATGAGCCCCTGTCACAAGATAAAAAGGTGAGAGTTGCTGTTGTGTCAGAGCTCACTACACATTTCTACCCCCACCAAGTGGAGATCTCCCTGCTGTTGCTCTGGAAACCCCATAAGTACTCCATCACACAAAGATTTTACATATATATATATATATATATATATACACTGTATATAGTAGGCAACATATATATATATATATATATATATATATATATATATATATATATATTTGTTGCCTACTATATACAGTGTATATATATATATATATATATATATATATATATATCACTTTATTACCTCCTCCTATCCTAAAAGACGCCTAGTTGGAGGAGAAGCTTCCATTTTACATCATCCTTAGACAGCACATGCTGAGTATAGCCTGGTACAGAAGTCACAAGGTACATCATTAAATCGGTTTACACTTGGAACATTTCACTAACTCGGTGAAGATTTTTTTCCGATGCAGCAAGTTGAGCTGTAACACTCCAGACAGTTGCATAAATAAAGTATAGATAGCCTAGGCATAAGAAATAAAATATTATAGATAATATACTTTGCAAACATATGATTAGGCTGTGAGACAAGAAAACAGTCAGCAGTGTATATGTATGGCTGTAGGGATTTAGTCATGGGGCAAATAGGCTGTTCAATTTGACAGGGAATTTTCCCTTTGCTTAGAGAATGTGGTGAAAATTCACTTTGCATAGAATACCTTTGCACATATAAACCTTAATTGTTGTTCTACATCATTGTTGAAGAACCAAATACTTCATAAGCACCTGGGCATCTTAAAGATAAACTATACTCACCTTGGCTCCAGTGATGCGATATCCTGGAGCTCCCTGCCAGTCACTGACATCTGCGAGCGGCTGGCTTCCAGGTGTCGAATTCTGGCTGAGTGTGAATGGCATCACTGGCTTCGGCATTGCCCAATTTCTACAGTGAGCTGTGCATGCCCAACTCACTGGACAGGACAGGACAGGCAAATAGGTAATTTTATTGCAGAAAAGTCAGAGCATATCTCTTCTGCATTAAAAATCCTGCCTGCTCGCCCATTTTTATTTATTACATAAAGTGCCACTTTAACACTCCTCTCTCTTTTGCCAGGTTTTAAGCAAAACTAGGAGAAGGGAAAGTGGTTTGTATGTATTATGCACAGAAGCACAGCCCAGATAAACTAATGGAACTTTTCTATCTAATAATGGATCTCCTGCCCCTACTGCTGTTGAACTGAACAAAGAATACAAACTAAAACCCAACATGTAATTTTGTGTACTTCTTCCACAATCGCTGTCCACAAAAGAAGTACTTCTGTCAATTTTTCCTTGCCGAATATATCAATCTGCTCTCCATTGAGACTATATGATTGTTTGAAGGACTCTCAATTTAAGCATTTCATGTATTTATCTATATGTTGTTTTATTATTATAGTCCATTTCTTACTTTATATAGTAGATGACGCAACCCATAAATAAAAAGGGGCACTACTTTCTGGTCTTTACTGTGTAACATACCTTTGACATGTTTATATTCTGTTTTCCTGTTTTGTTTTTTAAGGAAAATGAATGCAAGAATGCCCATGAACACATAACCAATAATACCTGTGTGTATTCAGTCTCATACTCCTTTCCCATTGTTTTTGGTAAACTTAAAATATTATTTTTCTCTTTTTCTATATAAATGAAATTGTATTCAGCTACCCTAACTGCAAGGCTTTAAGCGTTGTGCTTATTTATTTATGTATTTATTTAAAAAATAAAGACAGGTGGAATGCTATGAGTATGACAACCATACACCGCTACCCACAATTAGCAAATGCAAATATGCAACATTTCCCATTTTACACAAAAGATGCATCCTGCAAACCATCATGCATTCTATCCATCACTGTCACATTTTGCTGTGTGCAGCCCACAGTCTTATTTCAACTGTGAATGTGAATGTATTAAAGTGACAATTTTAATGGTCAGATTTCCACCCTGTATCTTATGATGCTTACCAAACTTATGCCCACGGTCTCCATCCTGTGTTAGTAATTAAGAGTCAGATCTTGCTGTCACTGTTGAGCCTTTTTTTTGGACTGCTTTCTGGCTGACTACTAAGTCCTGTTCTGTGAATGTTGCTGCACTGGAAACCACACACAAGGTCCTCTACTGATGGCACCTGGTCCCTGCATGCGTTTCCAGATTTGTACCCACCAGAGTACTTTCAGAATGCAAAGATTTAGGAATTCAATTCCATGTCTGGTGAATGTGCCTGATGGTCTCCAAGTTTTGGCCCAATTTTTTTCATCTTCTCTCACTGGTGCTGGGCAAACCTATGTCCATAAACCTGATTATAGCGATCCTAAATTAACATCCCCAAGACATTACCATTGTCCGTTTAAACTTGTTTACAGATTACCACGGCAGCAAAAAAGGCAGTGACAGCTCCCTGGAAATTCCCCTACCTTAGTCTACTTGAGGTCAAGAACCACGTTACGTGTGTCATGATTCATGGCAAGAATAATGCTACTCTACATGATTATGTTCCCAAATATACCAAAATCTGGCTATGGATAGTTACATTTCTGCCAGTTAATTTTCATTCCTTGCTGCTTGAAAGCATTTATGTTGTATGCAACCACTATTGGCCTTCCCAAATATTATAGGCCCTATAGAAACCCCTTTGGGATTGTTGTCTAGAGCCTTCAGGTTATCCCTGATTGTCCACTCAAAGTAATTTATGTCACTTATGACCACCAAAATTAAATTATTTTAAGCAATAAAAATCACTTACTTTGCTAATTAATTAGTGAGGGTTAGTTAAGAAAGATTGGACTGATGAGACATATGTTTCTGCTAGTTATAAAATATATTTAGAGGCAGAGGGATTCAGTTTCCTAAGGGTTATCAAGAAGGGTTGTCAACAAGAGTATGTCATAAGAATACATTCTGAATCCTGTAATAACTATCACATTTATATTTTAAGTATTGAGAAATATGCAGAAATTTATAGTAATTCCATAGATAAAATTAGATGCTTGTTCCATAATGCCAGATGCAATTAAAATACAAAATATTAGTGTTTTCTATTTGCTATAAATGTATAAAGTTGCATGGGAGTTGTAATTGACAAGTTATTTCAATAATGTATATTAATGAGATATTAGTGAGATGATATTTGCTGTGAAAGCAGTTTATTAGACCCCATGTTAGGAGTTTTGAAAGAGAAATATTAATTACAGGGATATAAATTAAGGCAGCATATAGTTGATGAATTTTGCTCAGCTAAGAGCAAAAAGTTTGTTGGCTCATGCAAAAATGCTGATGTGATGACTGAAAATTATGAGTACACTATTGTACATCTTCAAATCTTCTCACCCTTATAGCCAAAAAGACAACACTATCACGCTTACTTAAACAGATGTATCTATCCACATCTAGGTTGATTGTTTTCATTATACATAGGTAGAATTTGGCATCCTAGCTTTTTGAAAACTGTGCCTTTGTGTTTAAATTAATTATTGATTTTATCATCGGCTTCACATGATGCATTTTATTAATAGTCATACTAATGCCATTAGGATTAATGAGGGATAGTTGTCCTTTTATTTTATACATAATGTGCTGGAAAAATATGTGTCAGGAAATATTAGTGCGCTAGCAAACAAACCTTTGGAAACAAACAACTGTAAAGCACCATTTACTATGGAAAGCAGTTACCTCTAAGTACCTGCATGTATATTCTGATTCGCTGTGCAGTGTAAATACAAATACTAACCAACGCTCATGTCTGCTTCTTGTCACCTCAGCTGCCTTAATATTGGTTAGTGAGGTCTCCCCTCTTAGTTACAACTCAATAGTAATATGCATAAGGAAAGGATATGAAGTTCAGAGCCAGTTACCATAGAAAATAACTGGTGGTTTAATTAGCTGGGCTTTTGGGTGATCTGCAAGTGATAAGAGCTGTTGTACCTGTTTCTCAGAGTAAGTGGTGCTTTACAATTTTTTACCACAGGCACGCTTTAAAGTGAAAGCGACCTGTAATTTATTTAAAAGAAATGCAAGCAACTTCATCATGTATTTGAAAAAGATACAAATTTACCTCTTTGGTTTTTTTCAATTTCACTCTTTACTAGGATGAGCTTTGGATTTGGGTTGACCACAATTTCGACCCAAACCCAAGTTGTTCAGGGTTCAAGAAAATTGCAAGCTAACGTAGCTGTTCATCCATAGCCATAGCAGCTAATTGCCAACAATGTACATCCTGGCCTTGGAACTGAGGTTAGGTGGCTTAAAAAGATCAGTCATTGGGTTTTTCTAATGTTCCAGCTCCCTCCCAATAAAAGTCCTGATTCCCAGTAGCCTTTGTTTAGTGTGTTGGAAAAGGCATGGAGTAAGTATATTATTTATAGGTAAAATGTATTTATAAATATTAACATATTTATAACATCAGGCAGGCCTAAAGGGAGAAGTAGATGTTATGCACATGCACTTGGTAGGGGGTGAGCAGGGACTGTGTCTGCCAATGAGAAAATGTGCCTTAACCATGTGATTTACCTTTCAAAGTTAGGAGCAGATCACATGGTCTATTGTTTGCTCTGGTTTGGCCACTGGTTATAACTGGCACTGCTACTTTTTTAACATTAAAACCTATCTGGATTTAGGTAAAAGGCAGATATGTCTATATTCTTAATATTTTAGGAAGAATTGGGGATAAGGGGGTGGGAGTGGAAAGTGGGAGTGGGGTTTTTAAGTGTTCTTGTGGTCTTTGTCTTACTAAATATGTATTACATTTATTAAATTAAGCTACCTAAAACATGTTTTTCAAGTTGCAATTAATCATTTATTACATTTATTAAATTAAGCTACCTAAAACATATTTTTCAAGTTAAAATTAATCATATAGGCGGGCTGTTGTTGTATTTAGAATAAGCAATCATATGACAGTAAAAAAAAAACAATTACATGTGCATCATATGTGATGCCAGAATATGGTGTCACTGATGATGTCCATGAGAATTGTACTGTCCCAAAAAATTGCGTACAGCTTAAACAGCATTGCTCATGTGTGTATTAGAAAGAAAAGGTGGTTTTTTTTGTTGCTGCAAAAAAGGTGGGCCCACTCCCTGTTATATGGTATTTTTTAAAATGTATCTTTGCATTGGTAATTGCCCCCTATATTAGTGCTCAGCTCCCCATGCTCTTCATTTGACAATCCCTTACCTATTAGTGTTGACAACAGCCAGAATTGATTTTTAAGGTTGACTTTATTGGGGCTAGGATAAAAGGTCACAGTTTCCAGAAATTACCATGAGTTTGCAGACCCAGGCTGATTTGCTCATTCTTCAATCTTTTGCAGCACTAATGCTTTCTGACGCTGCTAGACGTGTTGGATAGTGTGTCCCCCACTAGGTGCCATGGTTCCTGCCACTATCCTTTGAGTGGTAGCAGTTATGTAGCAGCTGGTGGGAGGGATCATGGCACTCGGTGGAGGATCTGTATGCATTCATTTCTTTTACAGGGTGAAGAATCTTTAATTCTTATAGAAAAACAGCAAGGTCTCTTTAAGGGTGTCAAGTAAGATTATTTCTTATTAGGCTCAGCAGTAAAATAAAATTGGCAAGAATAGTGTAGCAAATTAATAGTTCAATAGGCCTGCATTTGTTTTAGGATTTTCTCCAAGGCAAAAGCAAAATACAATATTGGCTACTGATATTATAAAGCATATAATATTAAATAAGCATTTTCATGCTGAATCAAAACTGAAATAGAAAGATGTAGAAAATAAGAAATATCGTAGCTGATATTATGGTGCCTAAAATGCATATACAGTATTTTGCTTTTTACATTTTTATACATTTGTACAAATGTTCACTGAAAAACATAAAACTAATAGAGGTGGTAAAGGTTGATCCACTGTTGTTTACTGGAATCCAAATTTCTATGTATTATTCCTTTCTTTGTTTTAGGAGATCTATCTTTCCTTAATAGAAAAAGAAAAAAATGTTGACCCTCTAAAGGTTTGAAGCAACAGACCATTTATTGACCAGGTCACAATTCCATTGAAATGCATTACAACTTGAAAGTGCCTTGCTGTTGGGACCAACTTGGCTCTAAAATGACTATTAAAAAGGAACATAGTTCCCAAGAGGGAGCAAAGACTTTGCTAATTAATTGTGTGACCTTCTGGGTGGCACTGATGGAGTTTTAACAGAAAATCAACAAAGCATTTTGATCTTTAACTTGTGTAGATTCATGATCTTTATTCATTCTCTCAAATGCATTATAGAAAAGATGACCTACTATTGTTACGGTTGAATTATTTTCTGCTGTCTTTTAGACACTAATGAGTGTTGTACGTAGTGCATGATGCTGCAGGTAGATTATTTGAAGACATTTTGTTCCTGACCATTTGTGTTAACATCACTATTGATTATTGGATATTAGATTCCAGACTTCTAATTGGAACATATGTACTGAAGACTAATCTGCCTGTTTCTGTTTGTGCTTTGTATTTGTCAAAGCAATAAGAGCCACACAGAGCTTAACTCCAGGCAAAAAAAAATATAATCCTATTACTTACACATTAAAGTGTTAAATGTATTTAATTAGTACTAATATAAACCAAAACCAGTCTTTATATTAGCTTCCCATTATGCACAGTACACAACTTAAACTGAGGGAGGGACAGAGTTGTTTTCAAATTGGTCAGTGTTACACTTCACAACACTGTTAAACTGGCCATAGATGGACCTGCCAAATTTCGAGCCACGTGTGGCCACTCCAGCTTGACACTCAATCTAACAATTTGTCAAAAGGGGTTGTTAAAAAAAATTTCACTAATTGGTATTTTTTTCTCAATCAGATGCTGCAGCCTCTGATCAGTGGTGAGGAGTCCTGCTGTCAAAATACAAGAACACAGAAGGGAGGATTCCTTCCTCCACCTCCACATTGTGTGGATAGGGGAATGTGTCCCTTTTTTTACTATCAGCCCGCTAGCTGAGCAAAAATAAATGAATCATGTATGGCCATATATAGCCTAACGGGATTAAGAGCACTTGGGATCTGGATAAGGAGAGGAAAGAAGAATGATGTCCTCTTATTGTGACAATACATCATTCTTTGACCAGATCTGTTAGATTACTAAGTGCTAATCAACATGGTTGAACTCTGAAGCCTATCAGACTGCTCAGTGATATTTATATTTACTGCACAACAGCTGTAACAGGAAAGATAAAGCAGGACTATGACAATGGTGGTAGTTGGCATTAGATGTCTATGTGACTGAAAATCTATTTCTGTGTTTTCAGTTGGGCATTAAGCTGTTAGGCCAGAATCCAGCTTTAACAGTAAGATTTTGTTCAGCACGCTCAAAAGCCATAAGTAAAAAGTATGGTGAATTTCATGTTATTACATTAGTAAAGTATTTAGCATTACTAGTATATGGAAATCAAATCATTAAAGTTGTTTCACATATATGCCAAAATCAAAAAGGAAAATAATGTCTTAATGATCCACAATAGCGAACCAAAATATTCTATGTTGTTTGCCATTCATTGCAGAATGATAGTATTCAGCATATATTTATATTTCAGGTGTCCTAATTTATAATTCTATCCATATTTACATGTACACCATGCTGTCCAGCAAAACCGACAGTGATAGGGCTTTGGAACACTAAAACACTAGCAGTTGCAACTCTGATTTTTATTAAAGCAGAACTAAATTCTTCTATTCTTTACAGCCAAGGAAGCTGCCATCTTAGCCTATGTTTTATATGCAGTTGCCATGGTGCTTTACTTGTGATCAGTTATGACACCAGGCATTTGATGGCTTGACAGTTCAGTTGGAAGCACAAGGAACTGTAACCATTATCATTAATGGCATGCCTTGAATGTAACTGTTTTGGGAAACAGTTACATTTTGGGAAACAGTTACATTTATTGGTTTAATTCTTCTTAAAATCATAAACTAAACAAACATTCAGGTCAACATGACAGTGCCTCCCAAAATCTCATTTTAGCTATGGGGAGCTTGAGAGCTGAGCGGTCAACTGCCAGACCAAAATACTATAATGTTTGGGAGGGGAGGCAGTGATGTCAATCACCCAGATAAGCTCTGGCATTGGAACTTGCTCAGGGTGGATTCCTGCAGCAAGGAGACCACAAGAGAATATGGGTCGATCAGTATACCTTAACAAGTGAACTTTCAGTATGCATTGTCACTCTGTCCTAAATGGGCAGGTGGGAATGTCTTGATAAACCTTGTGAATAAGAGGTGATCATTGTATACAGCCCTGGCAGTGTTAGAAGAAATCCCACAAAGCCTTTCAACATCAATTCTGAGTTCACCCTGCATGAACCGTGCACTTGCAAAATAAAGATTTTCCATAAACAGAAAAAAAATATATATATATATATATATATATATATAAACAGGGGAAATTTTTTTTTATATATATATATAAAATTAACAGACGGAAACTGTAAACTATTCTATGTTCCCTTGAATAATCACACTGTTAGGTGAAGTTTTTAATATACAGTTGTGCTCAAAAGTTTGCATACTCTGGCAGAATTTGTGAAATTTTGGTATTGATATTGAAAATATGACTGATCATTCCAAAACATGCTCTTTTATCGAAGGATGATGATCATATGAAGCCATTTATTATCAAAGAGTTGTTTGGCTCCTTTTTTAAATCATAATGATAATAGAAATCACCCAAATGGCCATGATCAAAAGTTTACATACCCTGGAATGTTTGGTCTTGGTACAGACACACAAGGTGACACACACGGGTTAAAACACCAGTTAGAGGCTAATGTCCCACATATGTGGCTTTTTAAATTGCAATTAGTGCCAGTGTATAATAGTCAATGAGTTTGTTAGCTTTTACGTGGAAGCACTGACTAGGCTAGATACTGATGGGGGTCAGAAAAGAACTGTCAAAAGTCATGCGTAACAACTGACAGAAGAATTGTTTGGAATACAAAGGGAAACCCATAGGTGACCACAAGAAAAATCTGATCCGGGCCATTTGGGTGATTTCTGTTATCATTATGATTCAAAAAGGAGCCAAACAACTATTTGTCAATGATAATGGCTTCCTATGATCATCAACCTTCAATAAAACAGCATTTGGCATGTTCGGTCATATTTTCAATATCAATTTCAAAATTTCACAATATCTGCCAGGGTATGCAAACTTTTGAGCACAACTGTACCTTCTGCATTTAACCATGTTTTTTAATACTTTGGTTCTGATGTCACAATACATACATTGATGGGTCTAGCTGCTGTGGTTATTTGAAAAATAATGTTAGTGAAATGTACTACATTATACTATTACAATAAATGTTGCAAATGTATAGCTAAACAAAAGTAGATATCCACTTAAGTATAGTTAATGTTAAAATGTCACTTCTGCCCATTATAACAAGCCATGTTCATATGTACTCTCACACATTATAGTCCTTTTCAGACTAGATAAATGCATGTCTGAAATGCTATAATTATGCTTCTATTGTCACAATAAACACCCTAGAAGCATAATATCCATTAAGACTCCTTTTTATATTTATATTCCAAGACCCTCATTACTAATGCACAGATCTGAATTCTTTATTATTTTACAGTGAAAAGTAAAAACCGGAGACACGAATCCCTTGGTTGTGTGGCAATAATTTAATTGTAATAACCATGTAGCTAAATTTTAGAGACAAGGCCTTTATTGTTAACTTTAGCCTCATTAGCAATGCAATTAGATAAGCTGAACAAATGTGCTGTTAGGTCCTCAATTAATTTTTAAAGGTGAAATTGTGCTAATGTGGTATGACATCGGTAACCATTAATGCCTGCTGCTATTTAAGTTGTTTGGTTCAACTTGGATTTTTTTTTCAAAGTAACAGGCAATTCAGAACAATAATTAAGTAAAAAAAAATATCAGAACATGGGGTTTTTGAGCCTGTATCACTAGAAGAATAGAGGGTGCTGAGACAGTGATGTAAGCTGTAACATAAAACCTATAATACTGTATAAGTAAAAGACCTAAAGAAGAATTTTAGGATAAAGCTAACTAATTTTACAAATGCTCCCCCCAACACCTATTCTGACTAATCTGTATAAGAACGATCTGTATACTTACCTGTTTCCAGGCTGCACCGGTCCGGTCACACAATCTCCCCTGTGTCAGCCAGTGTCAGCTGTAGAGGAAGGGAGAGAGTGCTGACAACAGCTGGTAATGCCAAGGAATGGCCCATCTGTTGTCAGTGTTTCCTCCCCACCCCTGCATGTGACCTCACCGGAGTGGCCTGTAATAGGTAGGTATACAGATATTTCTTACACAGGTTAGAAAGAGTAGGTGTTAGAAGAGGAAGGGAGAATTTTTAAGATTAGTTAGCATTATCTTGGAATCCTACTTTAATGAAGTTCTGCAATATTCATACAGACATGCCATATTTCCATAAAGTGCAATGGTTGTTATAATCCTCTCAGCTGAAACGGCGGTAGCTGAAGTATCAATCACGCAGTCTATTGTCTTAGGAAAAGAAAACCTAGTAAATCTAATTGAATCTACTTTTAACTGAAGCTACTGAGAATATGCACTGTTATTTAAAGTGATGTCAATAGTATTGGGGGTGTAACATTCTGTGTTATCAATATCATTAAATCTTGTTAATGGTCCCAAAAAATTGCAAAATAATCAAACTCCAGCACCAAAGGTTTCCTCTACACCTTTACATTTCACTAGTCATAATGCATTCTTATTACCTCTTTCTGAGGCTTCTATTTATTACAAAGACAATGTATGTCAAAGCAAACATCCTATAATCAATAGGTCTTATTGAATACAACTCCAGGTTACAGTACACAAAGGTGAGGGTAATTATGGACAATTGTATGTGGATTTTTTTACAGCTTGAGCTACTTTTTTACCCAATACAAGTCAATGTTAACGCAAAAACAACTCTCAAGCAGCTCAGAACAACACCTTTAGTAAATCAAAGTAGCTAAAAAGCACCTGTGAGCAATGGTGAAGTATAATAAAGGCAGAATGGACAGCTGCTCCAGGCTCCCAAACTGAGGGGGGCCCATGAGGATGCTAAGAAAATCTTCATCTCAGGTAAACTTCTGTACTTTATTGCTGTAAAATTCATCTTTGCAAGTATTTAGACTTTTTTTTGAAGGATATCAGATTTCTCTTGGTAAAAGGTGTCCTTTAAAGTAATAAATTACATGCAGTAAGCATGCATACTGCCTGTACCTGGAGCCATCATTTTGATATTGTCTATCTATTACCACCACATGCAATTTTCAGAGTATTCCTATTGCAATGAATAAGATCTTGCTCAAAATCCAGACACTGCCAACTAAATCCTGCAGAAATGCTTAACAAATGCATATTAAAAAAAAAGAGAGATTCTTATGTGAGTTTGCCCTTAATGTATAATCTCAAATAAAAAAAAGTAGAAGGGTTATTGAATGAAACTCAGCCTTGGGCAGTTATTCAAGTACAACTATTCAACAGTTGCTTGGAAACATACTGCATTTGGCTTGCCTCTAAGTCTGATGTCCAAATACATGAAACTTTTTACTTTAAAAGTTAGGCTTTCTTTATGCTATTTATATGCCTCCTTATTGTTGTATTCACTTGTAAAGCAAGACTATAGAAAATTGTGTAGAAAATGCTATGCAATGTCCTGTGATAGAATACACTTACTGGCCTGTTCCCATTCTTTTTTGGAATGCATATTCCAGGAGCACAACCAGTGAATTCCCCTACACACGTGTGGGGTTTATGTCATTGTGACCCAGCCAATCAAAATGATCAATGATCCTGAATCCAGAAAAAGACTGGGTGAAGATGCCAGCATTGGTGAAAGAGAGAGAGAGACGGTGAGTTCTGCTTTAAATCTTAGACTGCAGTAAAAAATTATAAACCTTTTCACATTATTGTTGTTATTATTATTGTTACAGTACACAACATTACAAAATTAGGACTTTTAGGCACCTCATACCACCTAAACAAACATTATATAATATTACAATATTTTTATTGTAATTATAAACCACTTAGAAAAATAGAAGCAATCAAAGCATTTGTCTAAGTCACAATGAGAGTTATGTTGACAGTATGACATGAATGACAATAAAAAACTATATATAACAAATAAAGTAAAGTTTCCCTACCAACATTTTTGACATTTATTTTGCTTCCACCCAGTGCTTGTATTCAAACAGTGTATCATTTTAACAGAGGTATCATAATCAAAGATTCTATGTTTTGTCAAATTTCAATGAGTGTTATTGAAGATACAGAAGTGTTTATCATTGATCATTAATCAGTTCAATACCCATTTAACATAATCAAATAATACCACTGAGTAGTTCCAGCACCTAACAATTGTGATTCTAGCTGCTAATATAATATACGATAGCAATTTTCAGGTGTGAAACATTATCTTAAAATAGATTACAATGTAGTAATACATCAAAATTGAAATATTGATGACATGCCAAAAAATGGCTGATGTTCATGTTATGAGTAATTACCAAATGCAATCCCCATGTTCCCACTTCACAATCAATATGTCCCCAATCCAATACAGAAGTGATATATATGGTAACAAACCAACGCGTTTCAAATAATGTTCATCATGGGCTGGAGTGGAACTCTCTCTCTCTATCTCTCTGTGTACATATATATATACACAATGCTGTATATTATATATTATATTATATATTATTCATTAGCAAAATGCAAAGATACTGAACACCAGATCCAAAGGGGATCCAAATCCAACAGACACTTACAGAGAGTGGTGAATACAGAAGTTATCAGGCACATACACATTTTAAAAATCTCTGCAGCTCACATGTCCAACCTTGGGAATACTTTTTGTCAGCATTGTGCATGATAACATCCCCATGGCACTATACATAATGGGAGGGGTCTCATGTCTGTGCAATGGGGGATCTCAGTGGGAGGTGCCCCACTCACATCAGGCTAATACAGTGACATTGGCAGCCATGGGTGGTCACAATAGGAGACCTCGCTCACAGTGCTGGCATGTGTCCTCCACCTTGTGAGGGAGGAACATATAGAAGGGGACAGGAGGTAGTCCCCTATTTTCTTGAAGATTATTTGAAACATGTTGGGCTGTTCCCATGTACTGCTTCTGTAATGGATTATTGACATATTGATTGTGATTTGGGAACACAGGGGTTGTATTTGTTGAATTCTTGTAACATGGACATCAAACATCTTTTTTTATATTTCGTAAGTATTTTAATTTTGACATATTAATAAATTGCAATATTTTTTAATATATTTTTTGTTTATGTGGTATTTAGTGGCTAATAAGTCCATTTTTTTGTATTGCTGTGTACCTTGTGGTTTGTAAGCAATGGTGGTAATAGTACATTTATATACCCATCACTTTGTACTCTAGTAAGATTATTATTATTGATGATGATGATAATAGTAATAATTGTTATTGCTAATAATCATAAACAACTAATTGCTGCTATTTCTATTCCTCATGGTGGCTTGCGTGATGCAAAAGTTATCTGTTTGTATAAAAATAATGAAACACTCTTGAAAAATAAAATCTAATAAGATAACTCCTTAACAATCATACAATTAATATAACGTATTGAGAACAGCAAATCTGAAGATCTGCTGAATTGCTAATGTTACCCACCTAATAAAATAATGTTATCATTCTTATTTTTAAAGATGGAAAATTAAGCTAGAAGTCTGTGCTGTTGTTATGGTAACACAATGTGGGCATTTACACAATGTCTTCACCCTCTGGTGATAACTTTAAACAGAGGTTATAAAAAGCTTCCCAATCATACCATCCATGAACAGTGGAAGCAGCAGGGGTTCATGGCCTAGATTCAGCAATGTGACATTCCTCCTAAAGCATTTGGATCTTGTCCTTTTATTTGGGAATTGCTTGTTTCTCCATCAACTATGAATTTACAGGAAGAAAGTTAACTATAGTAGTATAAAGATATGTATAAGAAAGGTGAAAACTTCTGCTGTATTATCCTGGTCACTCTCTAACTTAGAACAATTTCTGTTATTTCATGAGCATTATAAAAAAAAAAAGGGCAACATGAAACGGTAAAATCAATTTTGACATTAATGTATATTATTCCTAAGAGAAAAAAAATATTGTAATAATGACATCCAGCTGATTACTGACTTTACAAAAGGGATATAAATAGGTTGATTTGCTACAGACATAAGTTACACTAGATAAGAGAACCTGTACTTCAGACAGTCAACAAAGCACAACAAATTTGTAATAGTGATTTTCTCTGCTCATGATTAGGTGTTTATATAGTAAATAGATTAATAGGATTAAAAGTTGAAAAGGGTAAATTAGTAAAACACAAGAAAATCGGGTATTGGGTAAATGTATGTACCCTATTTGGACAAGAATAGGCAAAACTCCCAGAAGTCAGAAGTCTATCCCTAGCTACTATGGATCGGTGGAGTGATCACCTAAAAAAAAGTACAGATTTTTCTGTTAGGAAATTTTTCCTCATTGAGCTGCATTGGTGAAAACTTTGTAACTTTGTTTGGAGAGTTTTGTTGGTTGTTTGATTGTTATTTGCATACTGCCATTTTAATTTTTTTCTTTTCTTTTTTTTTCACTGTTTGTAATTTTTTTCTGAAAACAAAAAGAAGAAAATAGAAAATAATGAGGTTAATGATGAATCCTTTTTGGCACAGATCAAGGACCTTTGCACCCTTAATAAAAACACCCTTAATTTCACTTTTCCTGTAGACTCAAATTCATTTTGTCAGAATGGTGAATTTTGCCAAAATCTCCTTATTTTTGCCATAATTTTACAGGAAAAAGAAATGTAATTCCCTGCCTCTCAGCTTTGTTCAAAACCATCTTTAAACATTGCAGCAACCAACAAAATTATGCAACAAGAAATCCTCATACTTGTTCATATTAGATAGAAATAGATAATTTAAGCTGAATTCTGATCAAACATTTACCTTCCAAAGGATTTCTAAGTTCCTTCAGCCAGTCTTGTGTTTTAGACACCCTTAAAGTAGTTGTAAACCTCTGACATGAAATGCAATAAAGCATATCCCACTTTAATGTGCACTTGTCTCAATCCAGAGCACTAAGTGTCATTTTTCTCTGACAGCTTTTCTGTACACCAAGAGAAAAAAGGTGACAGGAGAGTAAGCTCCAGCATTCAGTCTGTGATTGACAGCCTCAGCTCTGTTCCTCTGAGCTGTGTGAAGGGGGGTGCATCGTTGCTTACCAGTCAGCTCTCAGCATTTCTCAAGGAGCTCAGAAAAGTGTAACTTCAACTCCCTGCCCATGCTTTCTAAAAGCTCAGACAATATGTAATAATTCTGCACTGTGAATGGCTGTAAAGAGGAGAGAACTGCTGATAAACAGATACATCTTGTGTAGGAGGATTTGTTTCATTCATGTGTACTACCTGAGACCAGTCACTGCACTGGATATATATAAAGGTTTACAACCACTTTAATAGACAGTGCAGCCAGGCTCTAAACCTCTGTTAAAACAGATTGATCAAGAGTGGATGATTAGAAAATGAAGGAACAGTACTCAATTTGCTTTCTCCTTTGTCAGCATTTGCCATCATCACATTTGTACTATAGCTGAGCCAGTTTCGTTTCATGGGCTGACCTCTCCCTCCAGGTAGTCACATTGTGCATATACTATATATATATTTATATATATATATATATATATATATATATATATATATAATTTTTTTATTAATATTATTATTATTATATATAATATTTTAAATGAATACAAAATTGTATCAGTGGGTGTCCTAAATATCTTCCTAAGTTTGACTTAGGAAAAAACATTTTTTTTAATTACAAATAAGCATAGCCTTACATGGAACATGCTCTCATGTATCTCATAGCTCACCATCATCAATTATAGAAAAATAATGTTTCCTATTATGTTCACAAAAATGTATGTCTGAAAATAATCATCTACCTTGGATATCTACTGATTTGACTAGAAGAAATATAAAGTAATGTATCAGCTCTGCCTATTGAACAGAGAGACCTGAACAGGTCTTGCAAAATAGTCACTGTGGCAACATTTTTAATGTGTATTAGTAATAAGCAAGCATTTCCTGTTCTTAATATGCAATTTAAAATATAATTAACTGCTTGCCCACCACCCTAAAGTAGAAGTACTGCTACAAGGCAGCAGGGCTGTGAAAAATTCCGTATACATGTGATTTGTATTTCCAGGAAGGGGGTCCTGCCCGCACGGCTATTTGCGGCTAGGCATGTCAATCACTGGATCTCGGCTGGCGATTCCCAGCCTGCACTCGCCAATCATCGGGGAAAGCTGACAGGGGAGAGACCTGTGCGTAAACAACGCTGGTGTCTTTCCTGTCAGCAAGGATATGCTGCTTTATATTTCTCTACACAACTGAGAAATACAAAGCAGCATGTCTCCATAGTAAAACACACACAGCACATGATGTACAACACACCCAGCACACAGCTAACCCTTTGAACACTCCAGATGTTAACCCCTTTCCTGCCCAATGTCATTAGTACAGTGTCAGTGCTTTTTATTAGCACTGATCACCGTATTAGTGTCACTGGGGATGTCAGTGGCAGTCAGTTCCCACCCAGTGTCAGAATGCCTGCTGCAGTCCTGCATTCCCGCTATAAGTTGCTGATCACCACCATTACTAGTATAAAAAATAAAAAAAATTTAATTCCAGTATATATATAGACGCTATAACTTTAATGTAAACTAATTAATTTACACGTATTGGGAATTTATTTTTAGCAAAGACATGTAGCCAAATACATTTTGGCCTAAATTTTATTGTTAAATTTTTTTTATTGGATATGTTTTATAGCAAAAAGTAAAAAATATATATATATAAATATTTTTTTTTATCAAAATTGTCGGTTTTTTTGTTTATAGTTCAAAAAATAAAAAATGCAGAGGTGATCAAATACCACCAAAATAAAGCTCTAATTGTGGGAAAAAAGGACATAAATTTAATTTATGTACAGCATTGCATGACCGCGCAATTGTCAGTTAAAGTAACGCAGTGCCGTATCGCAAAAATGGCCTGGTCAGGAAGGGGGGTAAATCCCCTGGAGGGCAATTGGTAAATGATTAGGATTTTGGTATCTTTTGTGAAAACAATACTAGCCTATGAAATGGTGGTGAAACCATATGCTTTATTATATATTGAGCAAACTCTATCCATCAGGACCTTGGACAGCTCATGTTCCTCTATTTTGTTATCAAAACGAACAGACACCAGTGTTGACCTAAGTACTTTTTTCAAGCACTTTTTATGTCAGCTCAGTGTAAGTAAATCCTGTTTACATTGCAAATGGAAGCAGTTTTCACATGATGTATTGTTTGGTAATCAGCTTTAGTTCAAATTTGACATCAATGAAAATAAAAAAAAGTACAGTGAAGAAAAAAAAAATCAGTTGAATCAATCAAAGCTGTAAGTAACATAGTTATCTATGCTTTTCAGCCTAATGTCTTTATTCAATAGTCTCCTAAGCCTTGAAACCTCACTTCAACCATAAACCATGTGAAGAGAATAATGCAGGTTTGTCCAGAGGGATACCAAATTAAAATAAATAAATAACAATAAGATAGACACTAGGCCCCAACTAACTAGCTGCAAATCCATAAAGTGAGAGCTGACAACAAATCAAAAAGACATAAAGTCTGTTAATGATTAGGTTTAAGTGATGGCTGTTAAGTCATTACAAGGCTCTGTGGGACCCCATGCAAGCAGTAATCATTTTAATGCTAAAGCAGTGAATCTTATAGGGTTTATGGTTTTAAACTGCAGATCTGCAGAAGCAGAGGCATACCATTCAGCTATAAGAAAGAAAAGTGCATAACAATTACTGAAACTTCGGGCTTATTTCATAAGGTAGTGCAAAGTACAATTTTAATGAGAGAGATGAAATTTGGTTTATTGTATGTATGCGTGGAGTGATTAAACCCCAAAATTACTAATTTTGCTTCACAGAAATATTTTAAAACTTGCTTCAAATTTTAGCACATGGACTGCTTAGGCAAAATTTGCTAACCCAAACACTAACCCTAACCCTTTCATTTTAGCAAAGTCATCTGATTACCATGTCAACATTGACAAAGTAATTGAAGGCTTGTTCATAAAAACAAAATGCCATTCATCACCAACACCAGTATAATAATAAAAGTAAAATGTGTAAGCAAAAGTTTTTAAAAATGAATAATGTAATAAATAAATAAAAAGTTATAAATGAGCATACATAACCTTGGGAGCCATTTGGACAAAATGGGGTTTATTTACTAAAGCTGGAGAGTCCAAAATCAGACTCCCTTCTGCATAGAAACCAATCAGCTTCTAACCTCAGCTTGTTCAATGAAGCTTTGGCAATGAAACCTGGAAGCTGATTGGTTTCTATGCAGAAGGGAGTCTGATTTTGGACTCTCCAGCTTTAGTAAATAAACCCCAATGAGACTTAGCAAGGTAAAAACTCTCAATTTTGCACATCCTTCAATTGTGCACAAAGACCATAAATATATAGGCCCTGATTTATCAAGATGTCATATTCATTAAGCAGTGCTAAATTGCATTTAAAGCCAACTCTGAGATAATTTATTTTATGTCGCCTGCTTGGAAAAGAGGTGAAGTCAAAGACTGACCTGAAGACCTCTGAAAAAGGTATTTAAAAACATATTAAATATACATGTAGTGGAGACATTTGGGAGTGAGTTGAGAACATTTTGGAAGGGAATCTAGAGTTATTCTTAAGTCATACTAAAATGGCATATGATAACATTGCTTGAATACACAGTTTTGATTGCCCTCAGCACACCTTAAGATGCCTTAAATGCTATTGCAGATTCATGTTACAAAGTCACTTCATTATGCAGTAAAACGGCATTGTAGACTTTGTGATTTGTAAATAGGTGAAAAGCTATATCTATGTAACGTATAAAGCAAGAACTATATTGTAACAAATTGACAGCACATTCCGATTCCTAACAGAGTTACATATTGTATTCAGCCAGGTTAAAAAAAGAGACAAACCTTTAAATTCAATCACATTACATCCTTTATTGATGGCTCTGGATATCGTTATTTGTTAGGAAAGGTAAATTAAAAAACAAAAATCCATCATACAATTTGCAATAACTATTTCAAGTTGTATTGCACAGCTCTAGCGCTATTATCATAAACACATCCCCCCTCTATTAATGGTAAGCTTGTCTTTCTTCCATACGTAGCTGACTTTCCATTGTCCTTTGTACAGTCCCCAGAATATAAAGTTCATTGCCACATCCTCATACTGACCTTGGGTGTATTTATTCATTACATCACCATTGAGGCATCTTTTTCTCCAAATAAACATGTCCATTTTTTTAACGTTTCTTAAGACTCAGACCTCAGATATCTATATTTATTTTTGCAGCTTACCTCCAAATGCTTTACAAATCCTTGTCCTTGTGATGACTATGCCAATGGTTGATGCCGTTAGCGTAGAAAAGCTCAGTTTTCATTCAATGTTGATTAGGGTTCTGATAGGGGACTCATTTTTTAAATCCCCATCTGGTTGTAAAGAACCTACAGACTGGTATATTCCTGTGGGTGTTATATGCTTAAATCTTTTAAAGTAGTTCTAAAGGTACAAGGTTTTTTTTTCTTTTACCATAATGCATTCTAAGCATTAAGGAAAAAAGATTCTGCAAGCAGCTCTCCTCCAACCCCACCCCCTGTATACTTACCTGAGCCCAATTTCGATCCAGCAATGTGCACAGGAGCAGTGGCTATCCAGCCTCTCTCCTCATTGGACAGATATACAACATCGGGAGCCATTGGCAGAGATGAGACATGCTCTGTGTGTTGAGAGCGAGCATGCACAAGTGCCCCTATAGCAAGTGGCTTGCTATGGGGGCACTCAGTTGTGGGGGGGAAGAGTGCTGCTGGTGGGGGATCTGAGAAGAGAATTGAGGCTGATCTCCTAGATTGTAAGCGCTAATGAGCAGAGCCCTCTGTTTCCTCCTGTACCAAATTGTATTGCAACTGTAAATTCTACCTTCATTTTGTAAAGCGCTGCGCAAACTGTTAGCCCTATATAAATCATGTATAATAATAATCTGTGCAAAGTCATTGCACAGAGCAGATAAGTGTAACATACTTGGTATTTCTTTAAGAAAAAAGTATCTTTAGAATCACGTTACATAGTTACATAGTTAGTCTGTCTGAAAAAAGACAAAAGTCCATCCAGTTCAACCATAGAAAAAAAAAAGTTATAATCCTATACCCACCAATGATCCAGAGGAAGGCCAAAAAAACAGTAAAGCATGATCCAATTTGCTCCTGCTGGGAGAAAAAATTCCTTCCTGATCTCCTGAGAGGCATTCGGATATTCCCTGGATCAACTTAACCTATAAATGCACGTTATTAATGAGGCTAGCAGAAATATACCAGTGTCATGCACCAGCATTAATAACACTCCCCATCACAATTGGGGGTATCAACCATCAACCATTGGGGGCCAGTAAAAAAATGACTCACTTCAATCGCTGGTGGTCAGCAGGAATAAATTATTGCCCAGAGCAATGGTGCTCAGTTTACTTTGCAGAAGTTTGTCACTGAATCACTCTGCTTCCTTCTGCTGGATCACTGCTAGAACTATACAGATATTGTTGGGAAGAAGATAAAACTTGAAACACGAAATCATAAATTATAATTTAATAAATAATTATAAAAAATAATAATATAATAATAATAAATTTAATTCAATAATATAATCAAACCAAAAACACTGAAATTTGAAATACAGAGGCAAATTCACACATCGCTGAGCAAAGTCGCAAAATCGTTTTCAGTGTCTGATGACGAATTTCCCCACAAATTATTATCACTCAATTCTGCAAGTGGTTCTGATTTACTATCGCTGTTCTCTAGATGGTCTAAAACCACTTTTGACGTAAAGGGACGCTTTTTGGACGCCATGGACTTTTCTAAGTTTCCAGGCAGAAAGATCAGTCAAAATGCAGGCAGGGCACAAGACAAAGCACTAGGGACAATATATATGTGAAATGCATTGAAACAGCAATGACAGCAAAAATGAAATTTTTTAAAAATTTCAAATTTGCTGCCGGTTCCGGCGCCTGTACGTCCCGACGTCACAGGGACCGGAACACAGAAGCCGGATGCCGGCATCGGCCGGAGGAGATGGCCAGGGATGCTGCAGGGGACACATCGTGGGAGCAAAGGACAAGGTAAGTGCTGCAGGGACCCCCTGAGCAACGCCGCATAGTAAGCCCGAGTGTAGCTCGGGGTTACCGCTCTTGGTACTCAAATTTTACCCCGAGCTACACTGGGGAAAACCGCTAAGGAGGTTAAACAAATTTAACATGCACAATATTAAACAGCCCATTTATTTTTAATGGGCTGCCAAAGCTCCACAATGCACAGATCATTCACAACTGCATTGTGGTGTGCTTCAATGCAAGTGTGTTGAAATGCAATGTAAAGGCGCATTGAGGAACCATGCAAATGAATGTCACAGTAAAAGAACACGCAGTGCTTAATCTGTGATCATGTGTTGCAATAATGTAAAAAAATGCATTTTATCATACCTTATTCCATACACTAGTGTGAATGAAAGGAAACCTTTTTCCTTTATAAAAAGAATACAAAAAATATTTGGCTGGAGTTGTTCTTTTACACCAACATGCCATATTAATAAAATCTCTAAATACATTTGTTATTTCTTGCAGTATATCTTTTTTTTCTTTTAATGTTCAGAATGACATATGAAATGTATGAATTTACATAGAATAATATAGAAATGTGAACCATGAAAACCCACAGGCATAGTTTTAAATCTGTCAATATGTAAAACCTGCTGGCTTTTGAATGCTGTAATTCCTATCAGTCAGGTGCTCAAATATTTATGTCTCCTAACTGAAAAAGACATCAAAGACAGGTTGTACATTCATGAGTATAATATGACTTCAAAAAGCTACAATTTCAAAAGGGATACATAACTAACATGTAAGAAAAATGATAATGATGGTGTCTAATACTAGAATACATATTGTATATATCTTTTACATATTGAGGGGAAGGAAGGAAAAACTTCCATCAGGGACACTGCCAGCAATATAAATCTCATGGAAACTCTATTGAAAAAATAGTTTGAATTGCAGTTGTGTTTCTGTTTAACCAATTGCCAACCGTACTATAGCAGAAAGACAGCTACAGCATGGTTGCCCAGTTTCTAGATGTCCTCCCAGAACCCCCGTGAGCCTCCTGCAATGCACATCAGATGAAGAAAGCTCTTGAACTGTAACACCCCTATAGTACAGTACACTCATTATGGTCCACATCCTGAAGTTAAAGAGATTTACTGAATGTTTTGTACCTACGTGCTGTTTTCAGGTTCACATCAGAAATTCAAGCATCTTTGCATGTGGATCTGATATTGTGCTACATTAAGAATTTAATTTCAATTTGTTTTTTAAACTCCAACCACATATACAGTACATGCAGATTAACCACTTCCATGCCACTCTAAAGCAGAAATATTGCTAAAGGCAGCACGGGTGCACAAAATCATGTATATATTTGTGACTTTGCAATTCCGGGTAGGGGGCCTCGACTGTCAATCACTGGGTCCCGGCCAGAGGTTTCCCGCCGGCACCCAGCAATCTCTGAGGATTTCCAATGGGGGAGAGACCTGTATGTGAACAATAGAGATCTCTCCAATCAGCTCCTGCACACTGCTTTGTATGGCTCTGCGTAGCAGAGCCATACAAAGCAGTGTGCATACAGTGAAACACACACACAGCCCACATAGTAAAACAGCACACAGCACACAGTTAACCCTTTGATCTCCCCACATGTTAACCCCTTCCTGTCCAGTGCCCTTATTACAGTGTCAGTGCTTTTTATTAGCACTGATCACTGTATTGGTGTCACTGGTGTCATTGGTGTCAGTGACACCAATACAGTGATCAGTGCTAATAAAAAGCACTGACACTGGGGATGCAGTGACACCAAGTCAGTTATCCCCAGTGTCAGAATGCCTACCACACAGGAGCAGACTGACAACTCATGGGGCCCCCGGGCAATAGGGAATCGTTGGGCCCCTGTGTCCTTGCCCACACTCAAAGCATACCCCAAAAAGCCTATAAAAGGTACCAGGGGCATTTCATGGGGCCCCCTACTGACCCCGGGCCCTCGGGCAGTGTCTGAGTGCTCAAATGGTCAGTCCGCCCCTGATACCACAGTCCCGCTATAAGTCGCTATTCGCTGCCATTACTAATAAAAAAAACTCCAGTATATATACTGCCATTTGCAAACTCTATAACTTTCACGTAAACCAATTAATTTACACGTATTGGGATTTTTGTTAGCAAAGACATGTAGCAGAATACATTTTGGCCTAAATATATGATGAAATTTGATTTTTAAATTTTTTTTACTGGATGTTTAATAGCAAAAATTAAAAAATATAGTTTTTTTTCCAAATTGTCGGACTTTTTTTTGTTTATAGCGCAAAAAAAAATGCACAGGCGATCAAATACCTTAGAAAGAAAGCTCTATTTGTGGGAAAAAAGGATGTAATTTTCATTTCATGTTGCATGACCGCACAATTGTCAGTTAAAGTAACGCAGCGCCATTTCGAAAAAAATGGCCTGGTCAGGAAGGGGGGTAAATCCTCTGGAGGGCAAGTGGTTAATGCAGTTCTGTGTTCATTAATACATCCTTCAATGTACATTTTAAATGTGAATAGTATAATTACATGAATTTGGATTGGTATCAAGTTCTTGCATCCTACTGTAAAACAGAGTTCAGACTAGGGGAGGGAGAAGCAGCACAAGCAGTTATGCTGCAGTGAACATGCTGACAGGAGGAGAATGCAGAGTGACAGAGAGATAATCTGTCTGCAGCATTTCTTGTCACTGAGCATTCACAGATTAATAGCAAGACATGACTTGAAAGCATCACTGTGTTATGGAACTGCATCAGGAAAAAATCAGGTCTGCTATGCTGCTATACAGGGTTGTGCCATGCAGCAGAGTTGTGTAAATGTTAAAACTGGGTGGACAGAAACACAAATCCTTTGCCAAGTAAAGCAGATATCGTATTAAAATGTTCAGCTGTGAATTTAGCCGTCTTTCTGGAGTTAAAGGCAGAATGCAGGTAAATACGCTAAAAATGCAGCATGGAAGACACCAGCGGCATCACAATAAAAACAAGGTGTTCCTCTCATCTGGGCATTTTGCTTTGTTGAAAATGATCATGGTGGGAACAGGGGGCGATGCATGCAATTGCAGATCCTCATAAGTGAATATTTCTGACCGAATGTGAGGTCTATTTTTTGCAAAATATAGTTCATTGTGTTTTTTATATATATATATATATATATATATATATATATACACAGTAATCATGTACACACATACCTTGAACCTAGACATTCAAAACAACATCATTGCAAAGTATGAAATTATGTAAACATGACCATCAAAGTGGCAAGTTACTGTTCTTTCTTCACACAGTTTTTCACAGCAGCATAAAAAGATTTTTTTGCGCTTTGAGATGTGATTTTTAAGCTAGATCTCTTTAACAAGTTATTTACACCTTGTGGCTAGAAATTATCAACAAATGTCACTGTGGTGTTAATTAGCCTGTAAGACATTTTTTTAATGCAGTGGTATCTTTCTGCTTACCCTTGTTATCATCATCAGATATTTCAATCCTTATGAGGTCTTTTGGTAAATTAGTTTTTATTTAAATAGTGTTATAGTTAATGTGACATTATTCCAAGACTTAAACCAATTTACCTGACATTTAATAAGGCAGGGCAAAGATGCAGAGTTAAAAAGAAAGATAAAACCAATGCCAAGCAGTTAGATACAGTCCTGTGAAAAAGAAAGTACACTCCATGGAGATTGTTGACTTTTTTCAAGACAGGCAAATATAAGATCTTCATTTAACCAGTTCAAGTCCGGACACTTTTACCCCCTTCCTGTCCAGGCCAATTTTTAGATTTCAGTGCTATCACACTTTGAATGACAATTGCGCGGTCATGCAACACTGTACCCATATGAATTATTTAGCATTTTTTTGAGACAGATAAAACTTTATTTTGGTGGTATTTATTCACCACTGGGATTTTTATTTTGGTTTTGCTATATAAATGAAAAAGTCAAAAAATGTTGAAAAAAGTGTTTTTCTTATAAAATTTTGCAAATAAATAATCTTTCTTCATAAATCTTGGCCAAAATGTATTCAGTTATCTTTTTAGTAAAAAAAAAAATTAACCCAAATTAGTTTAGAACCAAAAATTATACTGTTTCAAAAAAAGTTTTACAATTTTATTTTATTTTTTTATATTATTATTTATATATTTTTTAACATACTGTCACCCTAGCAGTACAGGGTCACCATAGTACTACTAGTGGGGGGTGATTAAGATCTTTTTTTTTTTTTTACACAGATTGCTTTTGCACCCATTAAGACTGTAAAAGCAATCATTGCTCCTTCTCTCTGCCTGCATTCTTGCAGCCATTGAGAAATACTGAGAGAGCTGTGATTGGTCACAGCTTGTCACAAGGCTGTTGTGAATAGCTTTGTACCATGTGACCTCTGTGATCATTCACAGGTTTCACTAGTAGTAAGCAATGATGTCAGGAAGTGACATCTTGCTTACTACTATTCATGTGATCACTGATTGGCCAATCAGTGATCACATGATCGGGACCTCAGACAGAGGTCCATACAGAGATCAGTGTTCCGCTGTGTCCTGTGGACACAGCGGGAATCAAATTGCGGTGCCGTGCGCTCCCAGGGAGCGCACAGACAGTAAATGCGGGTGCAATTTATGAACGTCAACCCACTCCTGCACTGCTCCCATCTGTCCGTTTATGTACATGGGCCGGACAGGAAGTGGTTAAAAAGCAAAAGGACCTTTCAGTAGTCAACAAAAATATCAATAGATGTAATGGTTGTACTGTCCAAAAAGAAATACACCCTTGCCCTTAGAATCTGGTATTTCCCCCCTTTAGCAAAAAATACTACTTGTAGGGATTTTGTATTACTGGACACCAGTCTCTGACATTTTTGACAATATCTACATGCAACTTTCCATCAGTTGCCATATGTTTGTAGGTTTTTTTTCATGACTTGCCTTATCCACACCCCCACAATATTTCAATGGGATTCATACCAGGGCTTTGACTAGGCCAGTTCATAACCCTTTATTTCTTTTATTGAGCCATTACTTTGCTAGCATTCTTTGGTTCATTATCATCTTAAAATCATATATGGTTTAATCTTAAATGTTAGACAAATGGTCTCACATTCTCATCAAGCACACTTTGACATGAAATTCATAGTTGACTTGATGACCGCAAGCTGTTGTGGTCCTGAAGGAGCAGAGCAACCCCAAACCATAACATCTGCACCACCATGCTTCACATTTGGTATGAGGTTATTTTCCTGAAATGCTGGCTTTGGTTTGCTCCAAGCATTTCTACTATTACTGTGGCCAAACAACTCTCTCTTTCTGATTCATCCTTCAACATGACATTTTGCCAGAAGGCCTGACTTTGCATTAGTTTTGTTCTTTTTGGCCACCAAAAGCTTTTTCTGGTACACCTCCCATGCAGGTTATGTTGGTGCAATCTCTTTTCGGTTCCAAGAGTTACCCGCAGATTACACACTAAAATTTAGGGGTTCTGTGAGACATTTTACAGCATCAAATGTGATGAACTGGCTAATCTTGAACAAATTAACATTCACTGGAAATATATGCCACTTTATATTATTTACCTTACAGTGAAATGATTGATTTCAAATAATTTGGTGATCTAAATAATTTCTCAGACTCAGGCATTCATAACCTTTTTTCTAGGGCATTAGAGAGCTATTTTGACTATGTCATAATAACACCACACTTCAGTAGCAAAGAGAACACCAAACCCTAGATATCGGAGGTAAAAATAAGACAGGTTTCAACTGCATACTCTCTAAGGAAATTCTAATCATTTAAACCTAATCTGGAACACTTGATTCTAATTTAATTGATCTGAAGTGCTGAGAAGTGTATGGGTGTACTTACTTTTTCCATGTGACCAATCTGCATTTTCACTCATTTAGATTATGAGAATGAATACATGGTGTACATTATATTTATCATTTGTTCAAGTAGATCCTCTCTCTATCTCTTTATCTTTACATGATTATACGCTTTGAATAAGGGGGCCAGTACATTTGGTAAGTCCACATCTTCCCATTGTGCAGAGAAGATTGTGAAGCATTCCTCTTAAAGGGCACCATCGCACACTTTTGGTGTTGTTTTTTTTTATGTAATGTTCTTTCTTTGCATATTTTTTCAGTAAATTTTTAGTCTTTTCAGTCACTTTATTTAACGTATTCGTACTTTTCTTTTTGCTTTTTATTTTACTCACATATTGTAGGATATCTCTTTGATTGTTTTGTATATATTTATTTTTTCTGTTTGTATACATGCACATGCAATAGTGCAACACTGACTACTTACTGTTATCCAATAGAGAGGATATCCTCTTTTGTGTTTGCTGCTCACACAAGTTTTTTTGTTTTTGTTTTGTTTTTTTTAGCAACGTTTTGCCTGGTTTCCACTTTTTACATAATTTATGGCTAGCTATTCCGATTGCGCAACGGATCAAATTCAAAATCCTAACACTGACGTACAAAGCCGTCCACCACACTGCCCCGAACTACATCACTGACCTAATATCAAAGTACCGCCCAGCATGTACACTCCGCTCCTCACAAGACCTCCTTCTCTCTAGTTCCCTGGTCTCCTCCTCCCATGCCCGCCTCCAGGACTTCTCCAGGGTGTCACCCATCCTCTGGAACTCCCTGCCCCAACCCATCAGATTATCACCTACTCTCCTCTCCTTTAGGCACACCCTGAAAACCCATCTCTTCAGGGAAGCCTACCCCACCCCCTGCTAACTTGACCGACCTCCTCCACTCTTCCCACCACTCCATCCCCCACAGCTATCTCCTCCTGTGCCACCATCCCCTTCCTCCTAGATTGTAAGCTTGAAAGAGCAGGGCCCTCAATCCCCTCATGTTTTGCATTGTATTGGTATTGTTCTGTCACATGTTCTGTCCCCTTTGTAATGTACAGCGCTGAGCGAACTATTGGCGCTTTATAAATACAGTATAATAATAATAATCTCTAAACTGATGACCTGTAAAGGCTTTTAATGCATTGCCTATGGAAAATCTGGCACATTAAAGATTGTTATTTTTGGTATCTATTTAACTGGCACTTCATCTTTTATATTTTAACTTTAAAAAGGGGTAATATATTGCGGCTGTGCACACTAAAATAAACGTTAATGTATTTTTTACTGAAAATTGCATTTGATAAACTGCTGTTTTGATATGGCATACAAAATTGCAACTACTACTATTTTATTCTCTGGGGACTCTGATTTAAAAAAAATTAAATGTGCATTTTACCATGTGTGCAAAAAAACCAAAAAAGGCCCAGTGCAATGAAAAGGTTAAATAAAGTCTGTACTTTCTCCTACTACTGCCCCAGGCTCTAGCTAAAGAGTGCCTTATAATAAATGTGGTCCTACCTGTAAATATTACATTTGCCAGTGGCATTTGCATTAATCGTTAAAAAAGTACTTTAAAATGTAAATCATGAAACTAATCCCATTTCCGATTTAAAATTTCTGATTGTCAGTTAACATATGAAATAAGTAATCTTAATCATGTCAGTGGTTACAATTTACATAATAAATACAGACAGCCACATTAAGCAAAACTATTTTAAAGCATAATAAAGCATGCATAATATAATGTAATAAACTGTTTATGGTGCTCCATCAGTTGATTATTTTTAACTGGAATGATCATTATTTCTATACAGAACATTCCTTATAAAAGTAATTAAAGTTATTATGGATAGGTCAGAACAACGTTTTTGTGCTTTAATGATCATGTTGCTAATTTTTCCATTAAATCATATTCTATAATTAGATTACAAATGTTTTCATTAAGGTCATGTATTGGTGAGCAGAAAAATAGCTGTCATTTTTTAACTGTCTATGGACAGTTTATGCCATAAAAAAGATACATATATCATATCACTGGCAATTTAGCTCTTAGGGCTCATTCACAAGTGTGACAATACCATGTGTTCAAGCAGCATTTATTCTGCATTTTTAAAGCCTTATAAGTGCCCTTCAACACCTGCAATTAATATTACAATGGGCACCACACAGTACTGTACACAGAGGTATGGTAGCATTGTGTTTTGTAACTTTCTTGGGGCATCAACACTTGTCAGCCACCTCCATTGATTTCAGTGGTAATGCTCTGTAACCACAGCCTAACTGCACCTATAGAATTTATAGTGTGGTGGTGAAACATTTATAAAGTATTAGCTGGGCACTGGGGAATGGCGGTGGAGGCTCCTGTATCCCAGACTGCAATGGGAAATACGAGAGAACTAGGACAGAGCAGCTCCAGGCACTTGTTTGTACACAGCTGCCATGTAGACACACCATTTGCTTCTATGTGCAGGTAAAAACATCAAGTCAGCCAGCAATACTGACAGTGCCAGGCAGGAGCGGAGGCATTAAGCATTATTGCCAGTGGAAAAGCTTTTTCTTTCAGCAAAGTTGAGCTGGACCAATCCAAGTGTCAAAGAGATCAAAGTATACTAATCCATTTTGTAGAGAATACACAAAAATTTCTGCTAACAAACCACAACTTCCAACACCTCAAAGCAGATCATTTCCTCTACATCACTTCCCCTTTAAGCACTTTCGTGTCAGTGCCTCCTGGCCCTTTAATGGTTTCAGAAGCCGGGAGGCGGGGCAGGGTTTAGGGTCATGTGACCGCTGTGACACGCCGTCACGGTGGTCACATGATCGGGGGAAGGTCCTGATCGAAAGAAGAGATCGGGACCTTTCTGTGAGTAGTGGACATGTGTGCTAGGAGTGTGCTAGGAGAGCCCTGTATTTACTAACAACACAGGGTTCTATACAGAGAGGGGAAGGAAGTGGCTGTGGTTTCTCCCTGCAAACCAAGGAGCAACACATATTACTCACATTACACATTGTTAGGTACACAGTAAACTTTTTGTTTGCCCCTAAATATTAACCCCTTCCCAGCCAGTGTCATTAGTACAGTGACAGTGTACAGTACTAGCACTGATCACTGTATTAGTGTCACTATTAAAGTCAGTGTCAGTTAGTCAGTTAGTGTTCCTCCAAGCAAGCATCAGTTAGTGTCAGACTGCACACCACACTACCACAGTCCCACTATAAATTGCTGATCATTGCCATTACCAGTATAGCGCCATAGCTGCGTAAATTCCAGTATACATACCATAGTTTGTACACACAATAACTTTTGCACAAAGCAATTAATACACTTATTGGGATTTTTTTTCCCAAAAACTTGTAGCAGATTACAATTTAGGCTAAATTTATGAAGAAATTTTATTTTTTTATTATTATTATTAGATATGATTTATAGCAGAAAGTATTCAGGTTTTTTCTCAAAATGTTTGGTCTTTTTTTCATTTAAAAAAATTAAAAACCAGTGGTGATCAAATGCCACCAAAAGAAAGCTTTATTTGTGTGAAAAAAATAATAATATAAACTTCATTTGTGTACAGTTTTGCATGACCATTAAAGTAGTGCAATGCTGAATAGCAAATAGTCAAAAAAAGGGGGTAAAACTTTGCAGAGTTAATCTGGTCTGGGCTAAAGCATGCCTAAGGTAACAATAGTGTTAAAGCATTTGTAGTGCTGTTCAAAGTGATCTCCTGTACCAGTGGAGGCCTTTATCTTGTGGACCCAGGTTGTATACAAACTTGGGCTTGTTTCACATATGTGCGAGTGGTGGCGCTGTGGGAACAGCACAAATACCTGTAGCCGCACCACCCATACAGAGGAATGCTGGACCTGTGGATGGGTGCCATTAATTCTAATAGGACAGCGCCTGCACTGGAAATTGCAACTGTACTGGGAACCTCAGTTCCCGTGCGAGCTGCGATTTCTCAACAAGTATAGGGACTTCTACCATGTGTGTCCCAGAGCATGGAAGTCCATTCAAATGAATTCCCTGTGCAAATCGCGGCCCGCACAGCAGCACATATGTGAACCTGGCCTTAACATCTCTTTGAGTTTAAATTAAGTTCCCCTTTCCCTAACCTTTTTTATTCAGTCATCAAAAGCTAGAACCTGTATTGCCCATAAAACGTCAGCATCTGACTGTTGAATGAAACCAATCAATAAAATCCCCAAAAAATATTTAACATGTTAATGAAAATACTTATTTTAAATACTTTTAAATCTTCAGCTTTCATCAAAATAATAGTGCTTTCCACAAAATCCTTGTTTGGACACTACCTTTTTTAAGGTGAGAGTGACTTATCTCCTGAAGACTTCTCCTGGTGGCTTCAATATACATTGTCCAGGCGTGATCCACAGTTGCAATCATCAAGAAACCCACCACCAGAAATTATATGCAGCTATCACTACAGTGCATGCAGGATGTGGCTTTGAAGAGGCTGTAGGAAATCAACAGCCCTGAGATGCAATGAAGGATGAAAAAAAGGTGAAATGGCAGTTGATTATATTACACATGGGTTTATGTACTAAAATCAGGCTCACTTCAAATCAATCAGCTTCAAGGTTTTATTGCCAAAGTTTAAAAGCTGAGGTTAGAAGCTAACCTCTGTGTTTGCACTCTCCAACTTTAGTAACTAAACCCCACAGTGCTTTAGCAAACTAAAAGTCATTCAGTGTGGGTTACTTTATTCTTGATGTGCAGCAAAGTGAAAGCACTGTGCACAGTTTGGATCCAAGATCCAAAGACACTCTGGGGATTTTGGCCTTTTTATGCTTGTACTATAAGTTACTAAAAAAACTGTGCTGACATAAATAACTTTTATATTAAATTTACAAAGTAATTATTTTGATAGATTTGCAGTACAAATGGGGGGAGATTTATTAAAACGGCACACTCAGAATCTAGTGCAGCAATGTATGGTAGCCAATAATCTTCTAATTTCAGTTTTCCAATTAAGCTTTGGCAATAAAACCTGAAAGCTGGTTTCTATGCAGAGCTGCACCAGATTTTGCACTCTTCAGTTTTAGTAAACCTCCCCCATGGTGTTGTTACTTCTCTCTAAAAATCTGCCTTTCTATCATGGTGTAAAATACTTGGACTAAAATACCCTTTTAATGTAAAATTTTGATTAGCACTTCATTTAATCTTGCTAACTAAAAGAGAACACTGCTTATCCATTGCATCAATAAATGCCTTTGCAATGGACTGTAGTTCATCAAGTTAATGAAAAAAAACAGTACTTTACAAGTAATGTATGAGTACACATGATACACATTTGCTACCAGCAAAAAAATCACAGTCATCTGTTGTAAATTGAAAGCAAGCTGCCAATACTTTGGAGGGAATGCAAAAAACTTTTACTGCCTGAGATACCATTAGACAAAAACATATTTCTCTGCGTGTAATTCTATTGATTTTCCTGAGAGTAAAGGACACATTCAGCTGAACAAAAAAGAAATCACTAAGCAGGATAAACATGCCAAAATGTGCAAGTGTGTATGGCTTCAACATCATTTTAACTGGTTTATTTTAAACATCCTGTTGTAAAAACTCAAATTTATTGAAAGTGCATGGATATTTATACATATTCAGTAGCATGCACATATGACACACTGACACATGCCATTTCATGTGTGTTAACGTGGACTTTTAATATACCCAGATATATGTTTCATTTTATATTAACACATTTTTTAGGTCTTTCTATGAAATGATTCAATCAACTAAAGATAATGGGAAAGAAGAAATTATTTCACCATGCAGTAAAAGCACAGTGTATGTCATTGTATGCTACTGTTCATTCCCAGGGGACCCATAACATAGATTGCCGCTCCTATTTGTCTGTGAAGGTTCTCATTTATTCCAGTTATGGTATATCTAGCAGTCGCTTGGACAAGCTATGAAGCATTTTCAACATTTCAGAACAGGTCAAGCTGAGTGTGACTAACTATGATATGCTGCTCTTATTACTACCCATAAGATTGGTAGTCTCTGATTTATCTACTAGTTCTTGTCTCCAATACACCCTTCAATTTTGTTTCATTATCCCCTCCCACAGCTACAGATTCAGGTATCTTGTTACTGCTATCACTATACACTCCAGTCTCCTATAAATGCTTCCAGGTTGGATTCCAGTAAAGAAATGATATGTTCAAGGAAGTGCCTGTGAGACATTCTAGAAAGCCAAGAAAGACGCAAAGCTAAGTTGCCTGGCAGGTAAACTGAATGAAGTATTTACATCTTTTGAGTCACAATGCAAATTATGGGATGACTGTGTTCTCCTTGATGGTTCCTTCCCTTCTTATTTGCCAGCCTAGTACTGTATGTTTTCAAGGAGAGACTGATAGCACTCTGCAAAGCAATTCATCCTTGACTGGCTTAGTACTGCCCTTCTAATACTACTCAGTTACATGCTAAGTGTAAGGCTAAAACATGGTAGCTAGTTACTGCTGTATCCTGCCATGTAGCCAATAAAGAATAAAAAATAATAAAAATAAAGAATTGTTGCAATGCATGTTAACGAGTAGCTGGCTTCATTGTATTAGAGGATTATTGGTACAATTCAAAGGCATCTGTGCCAGAGCACTGGTTTCCAGTCTCCCAGGTAATTAGCGGTAGAGCGTGTTCTCTTTGTCAGTCTTAGTATTGTCCCTCCCTTTCCCACTCTAATGTTCAGAGTTATTTCTTTAAGTTCTTATCAATACATATTTAGGTACTCATACTAACTATTAGAGATGAGCTGCTGGCTTGGTCTGAATATTGATCAACTAGTTGGCCATTTTGCCACCATGTGCAGCTGAGTATAACTTCCAGCCACTATGTGACCTGTTTTAATTCTTTATTCTCCTGATGAAGCTCTGCTTTCTGTAGCGAAACATGTAGACATGTAGAGTTTCTTTTTTCCTTTGGGTCTTTCTTTGGGAGCACTTTTTGAATGCACATGGTATTCACTCCTCTTCTCCCTTTTTCTGGAGAGGTCTGTACTGCATTTTACAGTGCATCATTTGCATTCCTCAAGACAGTGAGGAATTTTTGGTGGATATGGTGATGTATGGGGCTTATCCATGAGAGGCTGACATTTAAGCCCGTGGATGAGTGTACCCGTATTACATATCTGTAGCAAGATAGATTATACTATCTAATTAGTTTTGTACATGCGGTAACCATTTCCTTAACAGAGATTATATTTTCAAGATGATAGGCTTATGATCAAACTACAACGTCTCTTTGTATGCAGTCACTTCATCCAAAATGGTATGGTATTTGATTTGGTCTGGTGTTATTAACCATTTGGATGTAAGGTAAATAATTGCAATGGTATCCAGTCATATTGTTGTGCGCAGTTCATTCCACTCCAATATGCATTAATTACAGCTGAGTATAATTTTTTTTATATATTTGAATAAAGGTAATATATTTTAGATTCATTAATTGGCCAGATGGTGCATAGGGAAACGAACCCTTGTCCAGTATAGATTTGGTCTGAATACTGGTTCAGACAGAATTTCAGTTGTTCCGGGATATATGGGTGAACATCCAAACTAAATGGGTATTCAACCAAGCTGAACTTCTGGCTGCCACAGTAAATGAAGCATTTAGCAGCATGAATACTATTTATTTTAAATGTGACAGCTTCCTGCTCAGGGCTTCTTGTTGTGAGGAAGCTGGCATTTTCTGATGTCCTAACAACCAGTGACTCATCCCTACACAGCTCATTTAGCTAATACCAGGAATAAATGTAAAAAAAGGGGTGGGGATAAGGTAAAAAAGCATGCCCCCAACTCCTGAATTATATTAGACCACATGCCCTCAACATAAGGAGGATGCCTTACCAGAGGGAATTTCTGTAAAAAGCATCTTATGCCAATGTTAATGAGGACAAGGGGAGACTTTGGGTGGGAGACTTATTGAAATCTGGAAACCACCTTTAAAAACAAAGAGGCTCCCAGATAACACACCCCATGTGAATTTTGGAAGACCCATGTTTTTTATTTATTTTTTGCTTAAGGTCCCCTTTGACATCTATACTAGGCCATCATTAAGGATAAGGCTTTGGTAGATGCTTTTAGGGGATCTCCATTTCATGTTTTTCTTTTTTTGCATGGGGCACCCTATTAACACCTATATCAAACCTTCAGCTAGATTCTGGTTAGATGAAGGGAATACCAACCATTTGTTAACAAACATAAGAAAACAGCCAGGAACAGTTATTTCCTGGCAATGTAAACTGCATTTTTTCTTTGTAAATGTCAATTTTGACGTAGTAAGTTGTATACATAACAAGGCATTTAAAGGAATTTTGCATTTTTATTATTGCTCCATAAGAATGTTTAAAATCACTTCCCTTCCATCCCGTCAAATGAGAATTTCAACTATTTCCGAATAAATCACTGCCTAAAAAACAATGGGATTCCCCACACCACAGTAATACCAGCCTTAGCTTTCCAATTCCTGAATAAACCCAAATGCCCAGGCAAAGGAATCTCAATGTTCTATTCACTTATACTAGACTCAATTTTTTTTTTAAAAAACAACCTCCTTGACAAACTGGGAGACATTACTTTCCCGAAATGTCTCTGACCAGATATGGCATGAAACCTTTGCCATCACCTATAAAGCCTCCCACTGTACTAAACACTGGGAATCTTACCTTAAATTGCTACACCAATGGTACCTAACTCCATTGTGCCTATCCAAAAAATACCCAGTACATTCTCCACAGTGCTGGAGACAATGTGGAGAAGTGGGCTCCCTATTTCATATTATACTGCAAATTTATAAGATCTTTCTGGAACAGCATTTTTACAATATTATCAAAATTATCTGGCACCATAGTACAACCCATCCCTGAACTAGCTCTACTCCATATCGGCATAGACACATTTTCCCCTAATCTACGTAACATCATTATACACATCCTCTATGAAGCTAAAAACAATATCACGACCCTATGGAGATCCACAGCTTCCCCTTCCAAAATTGAGTGATAACTAACCTGAACATCCAGTGTGATAAGGAGATTCTAATTATCCCATCTTTTCTACCCTAAATTCCACAGATCTTGGCTATCATGGTCACTTCGCTCTAAATGTACAGTTCAAGTTTGATAGCATCCCTCTTTTGGAGTATGATAATTTCCGAGCTACATACTATCTTCTTCCTCTATGACTGGTATTGTTGATTCCTGTTTAGTTCAAGATCTGATCAAGCTCTTCTTATGTACTAATCTTATAACAATGTACTTCTACCAGACTTAGCGTCAAAACTATACAAATGTACATCTGTGAACCTACTGTTTACATTGTTCTCTTCTACCATGTTATCTGTAAAATATCAATAAAAACAAGTTGAATATAAAATCACTTCCCTTTGCCAAAAGGGGCACCCTGTTGACACCTATATCAAACCTTCAACTAGATCCTGGTTAGATGAAGAGAATACCAACCATTTGTTTACAAACAGAAGAAAGAAAACAGGAACAGCCATTTCTTGGCAATTTAAACTGCATTTTTTCTTTGTAAATGTCAGTTTTGATGTAGTAATTTGTATACATTAAAATGCATTTAAAGGAATTTTGCATTTTTATTGTTGCTCCATAAGAATGTTTAAAATCACTGTCCTTTGCCAAAAGGAATTCATTTTTTTCCTTTTTTTTTTGCTTTAATACCCCAGGGAAATGTCAAGTCTCCCATGTCATTTTACAATTTCTTACCTATTAGCCCAGAAAATGGTAATTACTTTTTTTAACATTTGGCTCCTATTGACTTAAATTGGCTTCAAATTCAGCACCCACGTTTTCATTATCTTACCCCAAATCTGAAAAAATATATATTTTATGATCTTTAAATGGACACGCAACTGGGTTTAATATTGTTTTATTCTTTTGCTTGGGAATCAGCTTTAGGAGGTTAAAAGCTTGAAAAGTCAAGAACTCGGATATTATTTCTAGCAGATTTCCTGAAACAACTACAGTATACATAAAAATTAATACTGTAGCACTAGCCATCCAAATGCAGATCTTTCATCTGTTACTTCATTGCTCTCCTAAAAATTCTTAAACATCATGGAGCGTCTGTAATGTAAAATGAATGATTTTAGAGAGTGGTGTTTTATAGTCAGAAAGCAATACTGGCACACTCACAGAAAAAATTATATGCTAATTTCGTGGGTCATTTAGTAAATAAGGCTCTAACCCATATTTGGTTGAAGAAAAATGACCTTCATTTGTTAATTGCATATTAAAGTGCTGACTGATTTAAATGATACATTTGTTTTAGGTCATGTTTTCAAGTCATGACAACTGATGTCCAAATATAATTTGAGCACAAATGCTCTTTAGAGGTTGATTGAGTACTATGGGAGTCCTATTCAGTTCACTGGATAACATGATGGTGTGTTCTCATGGGTCAACTTTAAATGGAATGTGTAACAAATACTATAATTTAAAAATATATGTTTGTGCATGCCTCTATGTTTTTTTTGTCAAGTTGCCATTAGCTAACGACAGTGACACTTCAGGCGTTAATTTAGTAATGAGAATGTGCTCTAAGCAAAGTCAATGTATATTTAGCTTGCTAAATAAGGTAAAACTGGGTCCACTTTAACCATGTGCAAGAACACCATGTGTTTTCTTTTTTTCAGGCTTTAATTTTTATTTTCACCTGATGATGCTGCCAGTAACCACTTCTTTTTCTATGGTGATAACGCTTCCCACTTTAGAAAGTGCTCCTGATTTGGGCTGCAAGCCCCTCCTCCTCATTTCATTCCCATACCATTGGAGGGAGGTATTCTGTAGTTTACAGAAGAGAATTGGGAAGACAGATAATATAATTTGTGATTTTGTTTCAGTGCACACGAATATGCAAGGACACTGAATTTTTGGATGAATATGCATTTTCCTTCTACTGGTAAGCTGCAGTATATTAGATTGTTATTCTTGAGTTTAGAGATGTTTTATTTTTTTTAATGATAAAAAGTTGTACGCTAAGTAACAAATACAATTAAATTTCCTCATAAAGCTATGTGAATAGACTCCATTTGTGGTATGCATGTGAGCCTTTTTTCTTATATTTTAAGAATAAGAGTCAAAATATATAATTTTCTATAATGAATCCAGTTTCCCAGTTACTCCTTGCAGAAGTACTTAATGGATATTTCCTTTTTGGAATAAAAATACTCACAAAAGCATTTGTATGTAGGTTTAGGTAATACAAGGGTATGCTCTTCTTTATTGAATATATACAGGTATCTAGCAGAATAGAAGAATGACAAAATTTAGCACCATGACCTTATGGGGTGAAGAAGACTAGGACTAAGTGGACTTGGAGCTACTAATACTTGTGATTTCTTGGTCGGAAGTCCAGTGTCATCTCTAACATAATCATAGTTTTAAACTATAGGGCTGCTGTCTGTTTTTCCAGTCACTGAGTATGCCCGTTCTTTGTCAAAACAGGATTTTTCATTAGTATGATGGGTTACATACAAACTATTTCTTTTGAAATATCTGTAAAGTATATATAAATTTTAATTGTCAGTTGCAAGGACAATATTCCATGTCAGAGTGCCCTTACTGATGGTCGAAATACATATGAACAGTTGCAATGATATCACATGTTCTATACTAAATCAAATATAGTAACCTAAATAAATTTTACAGCTAGTTTATAACACTGTAAATATATATATATATATATATATACATACATAAATATATATTTAAAGTCAAAGTCCAGTTGAAGTTAATGAAAAGTATGTAGAATCATTAAATGAAAATTAAAGTGATACAAAAGATACACTTTTTAAAACTTTTATATATTAAGAATAGGAATTTATAAACATTTAAAAATATATAAATTCTTTAAAAAAATATGTTATACTTGCCCACTCTAAACAAGAATATTGCACAGAATGCTTGCTTACCTCCTCCTTCTCCAGGCGGTCCCTGCTGGTGTTTTCAGTTCCTGCCTTCTTTGGTGCCACCTGTAGCAAGCTGGGTGCTAATGAGGCACCCGTGTGTGTGTGCTCCTGCTGGGTCCTGAGGCTGTATGTGTGCATCTATAGACACACAGCACTGGTAAGCCACACCCCCACTTCTTCCTCCAAGCCTAAGTGGGCTTGGAGCTACTAATACTTGTGATTGCTTGGTCAGAAGTCAAGTGTCACCTCCAAATTAAAAAGAAACATTTAACATAATCATAGCTTTAAACTATAGGGTTGCTATCTGTTTTTTTCCAGTCGCTGAATATGCATGTTCCTTGTCAAAACAGGATTTTTCGTTAGTATGATGGGTTACATACAAACTATTTCTTTTGAAATATCTGTAAAGCATATATCAATTTTAATTGTCAGTTGCTATTCCATGTCAGAGTCCCCTTACTAACGGTCAAAATACATATGAACAGTTGCAGTGATGGCATATGTTCTATACTAAATCAAATATAGTAACCTAAATACATTTCACCGCTAGTTTATAACACTGTAAATATATTTGTTTTATTATTGAAGTCCAGTTGAAGTTAAAATAAAAAGTATGCAGAACCATTCAATGAAAATTAAAGTGATACTAAAGATACACTTTTTAAAATTTTTATATATTAAGAATTGGAATCTGAGTCTGTCTATGTGCATCTGTAGACACACACAGTACTGGTAAGGCACACCCCCACTTCCTCCTCATAGGCATTTGATCATTATCCTCAGTTTATCCTGTGAAAGTAGGAAGTGAGGAGAGTGGTTTTGAAACCAAAGACAACACTGGAGCAATGACAGGAGCCAGGTAAGTGTTTATTTATATAAGGGGTAGGACAGGTATTGGTGCATTTGTTACCGACATCCAGAGAATCCTTAAGGCAAGAAACATATAGACTTTAGAACCACTTTAAATCTAATATAATGCAACCATTCAAATACTCCCCAGTGCTGAACATCCATGGACTAGGCAACAGGCTGCAAAACAGGATGATTGCTGTCTTTGTAAGAGTATCAGTCTTAATATATTGGTCCAACACACCTTTCTGCCTTGTCACCACTACAGTGGTGTAAGCAGCAATATTTGCTGAATAGATCAAGTGTCACCAGCTGCACAGCTATAGGTCTGACAAGGTGGTGGTGGTGGCGGTGGCTGGCAGGGGTCAAGATTATGTACATTGGCTGCTGCTCTCACACAGATAGCAAAGGTCCTTTTTTGTAGCCCATTCCTTGGAACTGGGCCCGTGTTTATGAGATTTTAAATGTCTGTAAGTGGTAAGAAATGTTAAATGTAGACACTTTTTAGTACACACTTAATTTTTGCTTTCATAAATGTAGTTTATTTATTATTACTGTTATCATTAAAATTATTATTTCTGCTCTTCCTTTTATACTTTGTAACATAGACATTAAAAAAACTCTCCATTACCATATATTTCTATAAAAATGTATAAATAAAAATATGCTGACAACAGAGTCAGCTGAATTAATATTTATTTTCCTTATTCCTTAAAAATAGAATTTGAAATGTGTTAATATCTCATGGGCTTTCTGTGGGAGAGAAAAATAGAAGATAAAACACTTATATGAATGAGGAGAGGAGGATAAAATGTTCATTGTTATTTTAAGCACCAGGCTGCCAAACCTATCTTGCACTGCGTGAAAAACATTAGCTCACTTAAGTATTATTTTCTCAGACTATTTAGGCAACATGCAAACATTTCAAAATGGAGTAATTACTCTGATCTTACTTACATCCCTGTACACCCATAAAAGCTTAAATATTGTTTTGTAGGTATTTCGACTGGTTTACAGCTATTTCTAAATCACTCTAATTATTTCCTCGATGGTTTTCTCCACATTTCAAGCACCAAGTGATAAATAAACACATTTAAAGTCCAGATATTGTCAAATGACAAGGAAATGAAAATGTAGCTGAGATGTAAATGAAAGAAAATCTGCATATTGTTTTAGGTGCATCATTACTCTTCTTGCTGCTATCAAAATCTATTTGAAGTGTTCATAAAGAAAAAACAAATTTTTAAATTTTGGATAGAGTGAGGATTGGTTAAGACCTCTGCTCGGGTTTTGTATTTTCTGTCTCTGGTGTCCGTTTATGGACCAGCGGTAATAGATCTCTGCTCAGTTCTCCGGCATTCTCGGAGAACACAGTTCTCCTGTGAATGCAGTTTATGAAGCAATTCTCCGAACAAAGGGAGAACGGTCTCCAAACACTGGAGAACGGTCTACAAACTGTGGAAAACGGCTGATTTTACTATAATCTCACGAGATTACAGTAAAAGATCAGTTTACTAAACAGAGGTAAACTATCTCTGCTTAGTTTGCAGTTCCTCCGATTCTCCAGCTCTGGGCTGGAGAATCTGGAGGGAGAACACAGATCTCCAGTGAAGAGCTGAACAGTTCTCCGCTGATCTCCTGAGTGTCATAAACTGTGAATGACCAGAGAATAGCTGCGATCCTCTGAATCGCAGCTATTCTCTGTGTCATAAACAGACACCTATGTCTCTGTCTAATTGGGGAATTTTTGCTTCACTGCCTTTCCCAACAGCACAGCAGGAAGTAAAAGGAAATCTACCTTCATCAAGAGAAAAATCCCTCTTAGACAATTATCACCATAACTGCAGTCCCCATTAGATTTCCCCTCACCTCCTGTTCTCCTGTGACAGCTCAAAAATTTAATTTTTCTTATCATTCTTAGGATCCCCTGAGGAAGCCATATAGCATCATGGTGATACGTGTAGGGCAAAGCCAGGTGATGTAGTTTGTTGAGAATGGAAGTGATGTGGTAGTCTTGGTCCCACTGTCTAAATGCCAATACTGTACATGCAATTTTAACCTATAACATTGTGAGTGTAATGCTTTTATGGAATACATTTTATTTTTAATAAACTATACTATGAGGAGTTCTCTTGTCATCTGAACTTACTTGCAGAATAAAGGAGGGGGAGACCCTATCTTTTAAAGGGTCTCATACACACACCACAATTATAGTACCACGGATGCCATTGTATTGGATGATCTATGTAGATTACTACCTGTCGCACCATTGCGCTGGAGACTTTGGATTGACCCCTCAAAGGAAAAGCTCATGTAGACCTGATGCTTGCACAGGTCCATGTTTGAAGGTATGGCATGATATGAGAGGTGGTGGGAGTCACTGCACATATGGAGGTACAATTGTGTTTAGAGATGAGCGAATTATTCAAAAATTCGATTCGGCTGATTCGCCGAATTTCAGGAAGAAATTTGATTCGATGCGAATTAATTCGCTACGAAGTTAACTTATAAAAAGGGTTTCTAGGCTTCAGAGAGCCTTTAAATTAGTGCAAAACACTGTACCTTTAATTTAAATGCCCTTGGAGATGAGGAAGGAGAAGGAGAAGGAGAAGGATGAGAAGAAGGAGAAGGAGAAGGATGAGAAGAAGGAGAAGGATGAGAAGAAGGAGAAGGAGAAGGATGAGAAGAAGGAGAAGGATGAGAAGAAGGAGAAGGATGAGAAGAAGGAGAAGGAGAAGGAGAAGGATGAGAAGAAGGAGAAGGAGAAGGATGAGAAGATGGAGAAGGAGAAGGATGAGAAGAAGGAGAAGGATGAGAAGAAGGAGAAGGAGAAGGATGAGAAGAAGGAGAAGGATGAGAAGAAGGAGAAGGATGAGAAGAAGGAGAAGGAGAAGGATGAGAAGAAGGAGAAGGATGAGAAGAAGGAGAAGGATGAGAAGAAGGATGAGAAGAAGGATGAGAAGAAGGAGAAGGATGAGAAGAAGGATGAGAAGAAGGAGAAGGATGAGAAGAAGGAGAAGGATGAGAAGAAGGAGAAGAAGGAGAAGGATGAGAAGAAGGAGAAGGATGAGAAGAAGGAGAAGGAGAAGGATGAGAAGAAGGAGAAGGATGAGAAGAAGGAGAAGGATGAGAAGAAGGAGAAGGAGAAGGATGAGAAGAAGGAGAAGGATGAGAAGAAGGAGAAGGATGAGAAGAAGGATGAGAAGAAGGAGAAGGATGAGAAGAAGAAGGATGAGAAGAAGGAGAAGGATGAGAAGAAGGAGAAGGATGAGAAGAAGGAGAAGGATGAGAAGAAGGATGAGAAGAAGGAGAAGGATGAGAAGAAGGACAGTTCTGTGACAGTTTCTGTCTATTTCTGACAGTTCTGTGACATTCACTCCATACAGCGGTTGAAACATTGTATCTATTTGTTTCCATAAATGGATCCATTTATGGAAACAAATAGATACAATGTTTCAACCGCTGTATGGAGTGAATGTCACAGAACTGTCAGAAATAGGCTATTTCTGACAGTTCTGTGACATTCACTCCATACAGCGGTTTCAACCGCTGTATGGAGTGAAATGAATGTCCCAGAACTGTCAGAAATAGGCTATTTCTGACAGTTCTGTGACATTCACTCCATACAGCGGTTTCAACCGCTGTATGGAGTGAATGTCACAGAACTGTCAGAAATAGCCTATTTCTGACAGTTCTGGGACATTCACTCCATACAGCGGTTGAAACATTGTATCTATTTGTTTCCATAAATGGATCCATTTATGGAAACAAATAGATACAATGTTTCAACCGCTGTATGGAGTGAGTGTCCCAGAACTGTCAGAAATAGCCTATTTCTGACAGTTCTGGGACATTCACTCCATACAGCGGTTTCAACCGCTGTATGGAGTGAGTGTCCCAGAACTGTCAGAAATAGGCTATTTCTGACAGTTCTGGGACACTCACTCCATACAGCGGTTGAAACATTGTATCTATTTGTTTCCATAAATGGATCCATTTATGGAAACAAATAGATACAATGTTTCAACCGCTGTATGGAGTGAATGTCCCAGAACTGTCAGAAATAGCGGAGCTCTGCAGATACACTTAGAGGAGCTCTGCAGATACACTTTTTGCCGGCTTGGAATTATTCTTATTTTCATCCTACTTCTTCTTCTTCTTCTTCTTCATCCTCATCCTCTTCTTCTTCTTCTGAGGATGAGGATGAAGAAGAAGAAGAAGAAGTAGGATGAAAATAAGATTAATTCCAAGCCGGCAAAAAGTGTATCTGCAGAGCTCCTCTAAGTGTATCTGCAGAGCTCCTCTAAGTGTATCTGCAGAATAGAGGAGCTCTGCAGATACACTTTTTGCCGGCTTGGAATTATTCTTATTTTCATCCTACTTCTTCTTCTTCTTCCTCATCCTCATCCTCTTCTTCTTCTTCTGAGGATGAGGATGAAGAAGAAGAAGTAGGATGAAAATAAGATTAATTCCAAGCCGGCAAAAAGTGTATCTGCAGAGCTCCTCTAACTGTATCTGCAGAGCTCCTCTAAGTGTATCTGCAGAATAGAGGAGCTCTGCAGATACACTTTTTGCCGGCTTGGAATTATTCTTATTTTCATCCTACTTCTTCTTCTTCTTCTTCATCCTCATCCTCTTCTTCTGAGGATGAGGATGAAGAAGAAGAAGAAGAAGAAGAAGTAGGATGAAAATAAGATTAATTCCAAGCCGGCAAAAAGTGTATCTGCAGAGCTCCTCTAAGTGTATCTGCAGAGCTCCTCTAAGTGTATCTGCAGAATAGAGGAGCTCTGCAGATACACTTTTTGCCGGCTTGGAATTATTCTTATTTTCATCCTACTTCTTCTTCTTCATCCTCATCCTCTTCTTCTTCTTCTGAGGATGAGGATGAGGATGAAGAAGAAGAAGAAGTAGGATGAAAATAAGATTAATTCCAAGCCGGCAAAAAGTGTATCTGCAGAGCTCCTCTAAGTGTATCTGCAGAGCTCCTCTAAGTGTATCTGCAGAATAGAGGAGCTCTGCAGATACACTTTTTTCCGGCTTGGAATTATTCTTATTTTCATCCTACTTCTTCTTCTTCTTCATCCTCATCCTCTTCTTCTTCTTCTGAGAATGAGGATGAGGATGAAGAAGAAGTAGGATGAAAATAAGAATAATTCCAAGCCGGCAAAAAGTGTATCTGCAGAGCTCCTCTATTCTGCAGATACACTTAGAGGAGCTCTGCAGATACACTTTTTGCCGGCTTGGAATTATTCTTATTTTCATCCTACTTCTTCTTCTTCTTCTTCATCCTCATCCTCATCCTCTTCTTCTTCTTCTGAGGATGAGGATGAGGATGAAGAAGAAGAAGAAGAAGTAGGATGAAAATAAGATTAATTCCAAGCCGGCAAAAAGTGTATCTTCAGAGCTCCTCTAAGTGTATCTGCAGAGCTCCTCTAAGTGTATATGCAGAATAGAGGAGCTCTGCAGATACACTTTTTGCCGGCTTGGAATTATTCTTATTTTCATCCTACTTCTTCTTCTTCTTCTTCTTCATCCTCATCCTCTTCTTCTTCTTCTGAGGATGAGGATGAGGATGAAGAAGAAGAAGAAGAAGTAGGATGAAAATAAGAATTCCAAACCGGCAAAAAGTGTATGTGCAGAGTTCCTCTATTTCTGACAGTTCTCTGACAGCTTCTTCACATGTACAGCGGTTGAAACATCTGTATCCTAAATGGAAACTAATAGATACAATGTTTCAACCGCTGTACATGTGAAGGAACTGTCAGAGAAATGTCAGAAATAGCGGAGCTCTCTGCAGGGACACTTTTGCCGGCTGATCGGGAAAAATCCGATTCGCGCACCCGAAGTAGGCAAATATTCGGATTCGACACGAATCGAATTTTTCCTGAAATTCGTATCGAATTCCGGTTCGCCTGGTTCGATTCGCTCATCTCTAATTGTGTTGCTGGAATTGAAATAGTTGAATTAACCAGGAAGTATATCATCAAGTGGTGAACTAAGAAGTAATCGGGACACAGAAAAAAAACATTTCTGTTTTATTTGCAAATATATATACTTAAATAGTTTGTTTATTATATGAGATATACACATTTATTATTTCACCAAAATCATTTTGATGTTTATAAAGTTACTGGTAAATAGGGGTGGGTGTAGCATTGCATTTTACTTTATTTTTATTTAGATCATTGTGGGGACACAATTGATGTTTGCAGCCCTACATTAATATAGTTTAATACACAAAGATTATAAAACACCAAAAGAAAACAGTGGAATTTGAAAAGTATATATTGAGTAAGCATATGTGTATATACAGTATTGAACTATTTTGTATATGTAATTACGATTGGGTCATAGCGTCCCCTTTGTCTTTTCTCCTTCTATTTTTTTTTATTTTCTCTACTTTACTCTTTTTTTGCATGTTATTGTTTTGAAAATCTTAATAAAAATTGATTAAATTGAAAAAACTAGTTACTTTCTGTGCCCATCTTAAAGAGATTCCATGCCACTTCCTATCCCATCTTTCCAGTCACCAGGGCAGTAAATTAAGATAAATTACCCAAACAACAAAATGCTTGGCAAAGACTCTTACATTTTTCCTTTGTCCAAAACATTTTTGGCTTCTGTTGAGCTTTAAAGTAAATCAGGTTACCATAGAAAAATTTTTTTTTTGGTTGGTAATGTTAAGTAATCAGCAGTCAGTAGTTTGAGCAAGGAATAGTTTGGCTAGAGAAGAGAAAATCAATTTGAAAATTAAGTAAATTAGAAAATAAGAGGATTGTGATGTTTATTAATATATGTATGCAGAACTATCCTACCTGCAGAGGGACTGACAATTCATTACTCATGATGCCATAGTTCTCTCCTCATTTTAAACAGACCATTTCTGGAAAATCAAAAATGGAATATTCTCTTATTTCCCTAATGCAACCATTCCTGATTTTGGAGTCTTTTTGGAGTATTTTTTGAGTCTTTTTCTGATCTTTCTAGGGAGATTTACCTCTAGGCTGCATAAAAACTGTAGAATCATTTAACACAGATCTGTACCTGGACACTGCAGGGCATTATTCAACCTGGCTGCACCCAGACTTAATTTTCTATTACATTGTAATTAATCCAAGGACTGGCAGACTTGGTGAAGACTTTAATTAGTGAACTGTTGCATGTCCAACTGCTCTTTTCTGATGATAGATCTTGTTTAGAGGAAGTCTCTGCATCAGTGTCTGTCTATGCGGTAAGATGTGTTAAGAAGAATGATTTTGTGCAAATGTACAGTAAGCTTTATACTTCCATTTTCTGCTGTGAAAGCAATACAACTATTTTGATTACTTTCTAGGAGTTACCATGCCTTGCATATGATCACCTTCATAAGTATGACTGCACTACTCAATAAGCCTTTACTGGCACTGGTAACCTTTGAGGCTTCTATTACAGCTACTGGTATTATGTAAAGGGAATTTAAAATTGTGTTGCACATATTTCCTTTATTTATTTGTTGTGGTCAGACCTACTGTATACAAACAAATGACTACAGTATTTTTTTCAGCCATGTATATTGATATTTTCATTTGAATATGTTGTATTCTCTTTCCAGCCTGCAGGTGAAGCTCTGTTCATGTTTACTAGTCTATCACTACTCTATTTGCTGATGAAAGTCTTTTGTTTACAAATCTCAGTAGCTCAAGCTGAAATATATAGAAACAACTTAAAAAAACAATACTAGAAATTATAAATCCCGAACCTCTGTCCCCATCCCTCATTAATTTCTGCCTCAATTTTACATACAACATTTTGAGTGAAAAGCTTCTTAAAGCTATGGCCATACCACTGCTTAAAAGCAAAACCAGTGCACATTTATAAAGCAGAATGACTTTCATTCACTTCTTTTGCTCTCTGTCAGCTTCAGAATCTGGAAGCCAGTGAAGAGCAACAGAACTGAATAAAAATTATGTCAACAAATAAAAAGGCCACAAGGAGAACCTGGTCATGTAACCTGTCAATGTCACACCAGCAGCTCCCCTCCATTTACTGAGCTGTATCTGCTCTATTGAGCAGAGAGAAATCCACGGGGCTTTGCAGATACACACTGCTGTCTGATTTTTATGAAAGCATACTTTATTTGCTCATCAACACGGTCCATACACACTTTCTGGAAAGTTTGCACAAATATTGTTGGGTTAGATTTCCTGTTTCCATTTTTATTCTATGTTGCATCTTTCGCTTTAAGCTTCTACCATCTGCATACATTGCCATTTGTTTTGAAAACTTTTAATGACATCAATGAAGAAGCAAATTTTCCATAAACATTCAGAAAATCTTAAAGTACACTTGCCAGCACTAGTCGTTAACATATTTAAAATGTTGGCAACAAGGCCCACAGAGGGGATTCCCCACTGTTCATGGCTTTTGTGCTACCCAAATCTAACAATGTAATGGCAATACCTGTTAGCCATTGTTCTACAATTAACAACAATTTAATCTGTTATTGCTTTGTGGACAGACCTCTTCACAGGGTTACTAAACCCCAGTCTATATAATATATATTATAAATGAAAGATTTTCTGTATTTTGTTTATTATTTTATTTATTTTTTATTAAATAATACCTTTCAAAATGCGCCATTAAATATGCCTGTTGAAATTAATTGGCAAGACAACGTCATTCTTATATGTGAAAAGAAAACTATGTTACTTTTTATGAACTACTGTAGATTGTACCTATCTCTTGTTTTAATGCCCTTTATCAACAGTGTGTTGTGATGAGCAATGATAAATTCAATGTGAGGTCATTAAATAACTTAACGCTTCTCCCTCCTTTGACAACACAGGCAATCTGCACATGCTCACCCCAGAGCATCTTACATTTTCAAGGAAAAGCATTAACAAGAGAACACTAGTTGTGGACCTTATGTTTCACTAAAATGAAAGGAAAAATGCAGTAATGACATGATCCGCAAAAGCGTATATGCATCCTGGTAATATCCAGTGGTTTAAGAGTATTACATTAACCGCTTCCTGTCTGCACTATATATGTGATTTTGATGTGATTTTCCAATGGTGACGAGAACTGTTTGTAAACAAAACAGTTTTCCTCCCTGTCAGCTCCTGCACACTGCTTTGCATGGGCGCTGGTGCGACTGCGGGACTGGGGCGGGCATTCTGACACTGGGGGAAGCTGACTTTATTGTCACTGACATCCCCAGTGACACCAATACAGTGATAAGTGCTAAGAAAAAGCACTGACACTGTTTTAATGGCACTGGGCAGGAAGAGGTTAACATGAGGGGCAATCAAAGGGTTAACTGTGTGCTGGGATTGTTTTACTGGGGGACGGTGTGTTGGTGCTTCACTGTAAGCACACTGCTCTGGATGGCTGTGCTGTGCACTGTAAGTAATAATAAAGCAGTCCTCCCCGTCGGAGATGCTCAAAAATCACCGGATACTGGCAGGTAATCATCGGCCAGGACCCAGTGATTGACAACCGTGGCCACAAATGGTGGTGTGGGTAGGGCATGTATATATACGTGATTTTGCACACCCCTGCTGCCCTGTAGCAGTATATCTGCTATAGGGCGGTTGGGATGTGGTTAAAGGTGTCCATACACAAGGTTTAACCCCCAACAAATCTGGTCATACGTCTCTCATTCTCTTTCTCTCTCTCTCTCTCTCTCTCTCTCTCTATATATATATATATATATATATATATATATGTATTATATATAGTAGCGAGTCACTGGCTGGAAGAATTGTGCACAGTGTGACCTAGGCTCCATACATATCATGAGCGGCTCCAAGGTTTAGAGCTGATGTGGAGAAGGGAAGAATATAAATGTTTTATTTTGTCAGAATCTTAATAAGTTCTCTTGTGTGTCCTGGAACCCAAGACTGAGTGGTGACAAAACACTAAAAAGGTACTAAATAGCTGACTGTTTGTGTTGGGTAACCCATTAGGGGGCAACTTGTTAGTCAGCAACTGACCTGAATTGAGTTATTTGCTTAGATCAGCAGATGTTTTGATTGTTTTATGTTCTGGATTTTCTGCACAAAGCCCTCCTGCATATATTGCCAAAGGTATTGGGACACCCCTTCAAATCATTGGATTCAGGTGTTCAAATCACCTCCATGGAGACAGGTGTATAAAATAAGCATGTAGGCATGTAGACTGATTCTACAAACATTTGTGAAAGAATGGGTCGCTCTCAGGAGCTCAATGATTTCAAGCATGGTACTGTGATAGTTTGCCCCTTGTGCAATAAGTCCATCCGTGATTTCCTTGCTACTAAATATTCCACAGTCAACTGTTAGTGGTATTATAACAAAGTGGAAGCAACTGGGAACAACAGCAACTCAGCAAGGAAGTGGTAGGCCATGTAAAATGACAGAGCGGGGTCAGCACATGCTGAAGTGCACAGTGTGCAGAAGTCGCCAACTGTCTGTAGAGTCAATAGCTAAAGACCTCCAAACTTCATATGGCCTTCAGATTAGCACAACAACAGTGCGTAGAGAACTTTGTGGAATGAGATTCCATGGCCGAGCAGCTGCAACCAAGCCTTACATTGCAAAGTGCAATGCAAAGCATCGGATGCAATGGCATATAGCATGCCGCCACTGAACTCTAGAGTAGTGGAGACATGTTCTCTGGAGTGAAAAATCATGCTTCTCTGTCTGGCAATCTGATGGATGTGTCTGGGTTTGGCAGTTGCCAGGAGAACGATACTTGCCTGGCAGCACTGTGTCAAGTGCAAAGTTTGTTGGAGGGGGGATTATGGTGTGAGGTTGTTTTTCAGGGGTTGGGCTTCACCACTTAGTTTCAGTGAAGGGAACTGATAAGGCATCAGCATACCAAGACATTTTGGACAATTTCATGCTCCCAACTTTGTGGGAACAGTTTGGAGATGGCCCATTCCTGTTCAAACATGACTGCGCACCAGTGTACAAAGCAAGATCCATAAAGAAATGGATGATCGAGTTTGGGGTGGAGGAACTTGACAGGAGTCCTGACCTCAGCCCGATAGAAAACCTTTGAGATTAATTAGGGCAGAGACTGCGAACTAGACCTTCTTATCCAATATCAGTGCCTGACCTCACAAATGCTCTTCTGGAAGAATGGTCAAACATAGACACACTCCTAAACCTTGTGGACAGCCTTCCCAGAAGAGTTGAAGCTGTTATAGCTGCAAAGGGTGGGCCAACTCAATACTGAACCCTACGGACTAAGACTGGGATGCCATTAAAGTTCATGTGTATTTAAAGGCAGATGAGCCTCTACATGCACATTACTAAAACAATGCAAACACAAACATAAAAGTACGCTCTTTAAGAAGATAGGTTTATTGAAAGGAACAATAATGCACTTGCAAGTGCAGTATGTGTTTACCAGGGTTTTACAGTAGTCTAATCTTTGCTTTATTCATATAGCTTAAAAACATTGCACTTAGGCTTTCTCTTTGCATGACCATTCACAAAACACAACCTGTGATGATGCTGTGTCCATGTGGTTTGTGAACAGCCATGCCTAGATTGGGAGGAAACATGAAGTCAGTGCTAGTCAATTATACTTTCAGCAATAGTGTCAGCAGGATGCACAGCAGGAACAGGAAAAATAACAATGTTCTTGAAGTATAAGAAGGAAGCAATGCCTACATGGCTCTATAGTACATTGCTTTAAATTGTATCTATCTCTAGTTTGGGACAGAGCATGGATGTTAAAACTCCTGACATTTTTCATTGTTATCTGCGTCCCTACTGGGTGATTCACCTGTTATATTTGTCTTGATGACCATATAATATATATATATATATATATATATATATATATATATCACAAAAAGTACTTTTGAATAAGTCCTGCTTTCTTCTAATCAATTGTACTGACAGTAAAACTTGTTTGCATCTTTGCTAATCAAGCATCTTTATTTCTTTTTCTTTAAAAAGCCTTTTAATCAATTAAGCTTCACAGCTTTCCAGTTAAAAAAATATATCGCAGAAGGAATGACAATTCAGTCATTAAAATGTGTTAAATAGCTGTCAGCGGTTGAAAAAATACTGGCACTACTTAAATTAGAAATCAAAACATATGTCTATATGTTGACATAGACAAATTCCCATCAAACAAGTACTAAATAGTAAACTATATTTTGTGATAATTTTACTGGGAGGCTGAAAATTTGTTTTCCATAACTCCAACCAACGCATATAACTTTTTTAGAGTGAGGAGTGGGTGGTTTGTGTTTTTCTATGTCATTACTATTTGCTCACTTACTGCTCCAGTGAAACTCATCTCTGGGACAGAAAGTTAGTGGAAAGCTTATCAATGAAAATATATTCATCAATTAAAAAAAAGATAGATGTTATAACATTGCCCATTCTATCTACACCATTTTTCTTACTTTATGTTTAGGACTGAAAACTGTTTCTTATATTCAGGTCATATGCATATTTAATGTTAACTCATTGTAGTTATCAGGTGGTTCACTTAAAACAGAATTAAAACCTCTTATCCTTTTCAGCCAAGCAGACTGCCATCTTAGCTTCTGTTTGATCTGGAATTGCCGTGGTGTTGCACATGCGATCAGCAGCCATCTGATGGTTTTGACAGTGTGGTTGAAGCACAAGCAAATGATATGCCGGGAATGTAACTGTTTGTTGTAACTGTTAAATTGAAGGGTTTATTTCCACTTGAGGGTAGTTTTTTGAGGTTTCTGATTAGTCATTTTACTATTGTGTTGTGAATAGTGTGTCATTATCTGGTACTGTCTGTCTGCAGTTCTCTGGTACTATTCAACACATACCATCTCAATGAATAAGTAAGATTGCACCCCTTCTATGTTTCTTATATGGTCTGGTATTTGTTCTCAGTCAAATATAAAAAAAAGTATTTGCTACTGTCTCCTCCTCTGCAAGCAAAGTTGAATTAAAACACGTTCTATGAAATATATAAAAGATTTTACATTAATGTAAGAATGATATAAAAGGTTAGTTTATAAACTTATAAAAAAAATCATCAAGACCCTTTATAGTTTCCCTTAATTGTTCTAAACATCAGCTACATGCACTATTGTGTTCAGTGGAGCAAGGGTTTTCAGATGAGATATGTTGTACTTTTGAACCATTATTTTTCTAGAGCAAGAGTTTACGTTTCCGCAAATGTAGTAAAGACATGACTGTATATTCATGTAAATGTGTGCATTATGACACCAAAAATTCTAATGAGTGATTTGTTTAAAATTTTGTCAGCTCTACTCCTGAAGATGTATGCCGAAAATGTAGCCTTAGATCCACTGGGATAAATGCTTGACTTTAGTCATGTTATAAGTAAATGTTTCAGAAATAGGTATGCATGAAACTAGCAGGCATGTGCATATTGCTTTTCCTTTAATAAATGGAAGGACTCGTTTGCACATGTGTTGATTATGAAGAACAAAGCAATGCTTGTTAATGCTCCTATAACATTTATGATGCGTTTAAGATGCATTTTCATTGTGTTTATGAAGAAATGCTTTAACTACCTCCTGTCTGCCATATAAGGAAATGACAGGGGGACGGCGGCTCTCTCGTTCTGGGAGGACATCATATGATGTCCTTCCACTCTAGCTACCCATGAGTGCCCCCGGGGGTGCATGGTGTGGTGACCAGTGGTGCGCTGAGTTCCTAGGAAACAGTGCATCATCGATCGCAGTAAAGAGCCAATGGCAGGCTCTGTCATGTGATCAGCTGTGTCCAATCACAGCTGATCGCATGTAAATAGGAAATGCCGGTTATCGTCAGTCCTCTCCTTACGCTAACAGCGAGTGAGGAGAGGAGAGCTGGAAAGCAGCAGTTCTCAGAGGGGGCATCTACACTGATCATCAGGGCACTGATTATCAGTGCAGCCCCATCAGTTCTGCCTTTCAGTGCCCATAATTGCCACCTGTCTGTGCCCATCACTGCCACATATTAGTGCCCATCAGTGCACATCAATGCCACATATCAGTGCCCATCAGTGCACATCAATGCCACATATCAGTGCCCATCAGTGCACATCAATGCAACATATCAATGCCCATCAGTTCACATCAATGCCACATATCAGTGCCCATCAGAGCTGCCTTTCAGTGCCAATTATCAGTGCCAGCCAGTGACACCTATCAGTGCCAGTCAGTGATGCCTACCAGTGCCGCCAATCAGTGTCACCTATTAGTGCCAGTCAGTGCCTCCTCTCTGTGCCTATCAATGCAGCCTAACAGTTCCAATTAGTGCACCTATCAGTGCCAGTCAGTGCTGCCTATAAATACTGCATATAATTGCCCATCAGTGATGACTATCAGTGCCATATATGAGTGCTGCCTTTCAGTGCCCATCAGTGATGTCTGTCAATGCCCACCAGTGATGCCTACCAGTGCCTCCTCATCAGTGCGGCATATCAGTGCCCATCAGTGCAGCCTATCAGTTCCCATCACTGCAGCCTCATTAGCACACATCAGTGAAGGAGAAAAATGACATATTTACAAAAATGTATAACATAAACTAAGAAAAATATTTTTTTTCAAAATTTTCAGTTTGTTTAGCAAAAAATAAAAACTCAGTGGTGATTAAATACCACCAAAAGAAAACTCTATCTGTCTAGAAAAAATTATTAAAATTGTGTTTTTGTACAGTGTTGCATGACCACTCAATTGTCATTCAAAGTGTGAAAGCTTAAAATTGGCCTTGACAGGAAGGGGGTAAAAGTGCTTTGTAGGCAAGTGGTTATTACTGACAACTAGTACGGGGAACTTCTGCCTCTACTTATCTAATGGGAGGGAGGGAGTGGCTGCAGCATTGGAAACATGTTACATGTTCCACCCTAAAAACGTGTGGAACATGTAACATGTTCCCAAATGTGAATGTATTCTTTAAGTATTGGTCTGTGGTTAAGGATGCTTAATAAACTGATGAAAAATGTATGTAAACTGATGAAAATCGGATGTAAACTGATGAAAAACGGATGTAAACTGATTAAAAAACTGATGTTAACTGATAAAAACTGGATGTAAACTGATGAAAAACGGATGTAAACTGATGAAAAAACCGATGTACACTGATGAAAAACGGATGTAAGCTGATGAAAAAACTGATGTAAACTGATAAAAACCAGATGAAAACTGATGTAAACTGATGAAAACCGGATGAAAACTGATGCAAACTGATGAAAATCGGATGTAAACTGATGAAAAAACTGATGTAAACTGAAAAAAACAGATGTAAACTGATGAAAAAACTGTTGTAAACTGATGAAAAACGGATGTAAACTGATGAAAAAACTGATGTAAACTGATGAAAAACTGATGTAAACTGATGAAAAAACTGATGAAAACAGAATGTAAACTGATGAAATAACTGATGTAAACTGATGAAAAACAGATGTAAACTAATCAAAAAAACTGATGTAAACTGTTGAAAAACGGATGTAAACTGACGTAAACTGATGAAAAAAATTATGTAAACTGAAGAAAAACGGATGTAAACTGATGAAAAAATTGATGTAAACTTATAAAAACCAGATGTAAACTGATGAAAAAACTGATGTAAACTGATGAAAAACGGATGAAAACTGATGTAAACTGATGCAAAAACTGATGTATACTGATGAAAAACGGATGAAAGCTGATGAAAAAACTGATGAAAACTGATGAAAAACGGATGTAAACTGATGAAAAAACTGATGTAAACTGATGAAAAATTGATGTAAACTGATCTATTTTTTCTTTGAAAAAATGTGACTGAGCTGATGAAAAAAACGGAACGCCCGTGTGAAAGGACAAACTGATGAAAACCGGATGAAAACTGATGCAAATTGATGAAAATCGGATGTAAACTGATGAAAAAACTGATGTAAACTGAAAAAAACAGATGTAAACTGACGAAAAAACTGATGTAAACTGATGAAAAACGGATGTAAACTGATGAAAAAACTGATGTAAACTGATGTAAACTGATGAAAAAACTGATGCAAACTGATGAAAACGGAATGTAAACTGATGAAATAACTGATGTAAACTGATGAAAAACAGATGTAAACTAATCAAAAAAACTGATGTAAACTGATGAAAAACGGATGTAAACTGACGTAAACTGATGAAAAACGGATGTAAACTGATGAAAAAAAATGATGTAAACTGAAGAAAAACGGACGTAAACTCATGAAAAAATTGATGTAAACTGATAAAAACCAGATGTAAACTGATGAAAAAACTGATGTAAACTGATGAAAAACGGATGTAAACTGATGTAAACTGATGCAAAAACTGATGTATACTGATGAAAAACGGATGAAAGCTGATGAAAAAACTGATGTAAACTGATGAAAAACGGATGTAAACTGATGAAAAAACTGATGAAAACTGATGAAAAATTGATGTAAACTGATCTGTTTTTTTCTTTGAAAAAATGTGACTGAGCTGATGAAAAAAACGGAACGCCCGTGTGAAAGGACCCTAAGACAGTTCACGCACATATTTGATCACGTGACCACTGTGATTGGCTGCCACAGTGGTCACATGGTCAGAAGTCAATCCCACCAATCATTAGTCTGAACTGAGAGAGCTGTCTTTGACAAGTTAGTCTCTGTGCTGGGAGTGCATAGTGAGCACGCTCCCAGCACAGAAACATTGATTAACCCAGCAACGCATATGTGTGGTATGTGGGCATTAAAGCACACCCTTTTTCCACCACACATATGTGTTACATGGTTGACAACAGGTTAAAACAAAACATAAAGAGAATCTCTCTCTCTATATATATATATATATGTATTTATTTATATTTATATAGAGAGAGAGAAAGAGATAGCTACTGTTTATGTTTTTATATTGTATAAGAGGCATAAGCTTGAATCAACTCTCCGTCCTCATCATATTATGTAATTAAATTAGTTAAAAGCTGTTACACTAATTTATAAAGAAATAAGCTCATATAGCCTATTAACAGCCTCAAATGATTATATGCCTTGTTAATCTTAACATAATGCTATTTTATCCATTGGTATTTTTTTAGCTTTAACGCGTGAATTTTAAATGCAAAATTAAAATGTCACAAATTTTCAGACAATAGTCTAGCCACAGAAGTATATATTAATTAACCATTGAGATTTCAAGTACTAAAAATACATTTTCACAGGTTTCAAAGCATATTTTGTGCAAATGGAGCATGCTTTATTTTACTACTACTTTGTGTCAGTCTGTGGAAACTTGCTAAAATGTATCACTCCACAGGGAATGTTGAGTGCATTTTTCTGTACTGCCCAATTATGTCAGCAAATTGTTAGTTTTGGATATAGCTTAGGTAAGTCATTATTTTACATAGCACCAGCAGACTAAAGTAGCCTGGAAGACAGTTTTTTCAGCCAATATGAAATATTAAGTAAACGTAGTAAAAAAAAACAGTCTGCAGAGGTACGGCAGGCACCATAAGGTGCACAATTATACCTTTACTCTGTATTTAGACTTTACATTGTCCCCTTCTTTACAAGTTCTGCCCCTTGTGCCATGGGCTACTAAAGGAATCATGCTGCCTGCTCTCTTTTCACAGTTACCTGTTAACTGTGCAGACCAATACTTAAAGGATAAGTTCACATTTGGGAACATGTTACGTGTTCCACACTTTTTTAGGGTGGAACATGTAACATGTTCCCAGTGCTGAGCCACTGCCTCCTGCCCCCCCGTGACATCAGTAGAGGCAGACGTTCCCCGTACTAGCTGTCAGTATTAAAAACCAATGCGGCCATGTGGGGCTCCACCTAAAACGTGTCCTGACAGCCTTTATAGTTGTCGATTAACTACCACGGCGCTATGTACAGGCAAGCATATATACTGACAGGTTTGCAGGAGACCTGCATGGCACCAGTAATTTGCTGATTGCTGGGGCAATGCTTTACAGGCTCCTGCAACCAAAATAATAAATGCACATTTTTGTTACCTGCAAAAAAATGTACATTTATTATTTCTGGTCAAAAGGTGAACTTATCCTTTAAGGGAAAAAAAATTCTGGTTTAATGTCTTACAATGAGCTATAGAAAATCTTGTGATTACTCTCAACATTCCTTGCACACACTTCCCCTGTAGGCAGAAATGCCCAGAAATGGCTAGAAAGGATAAACAAAATATATGACAGTTTGTAAGTCACCTCACCCTACTGCTCTACGTATCAGCCTACAATTGCCAATGTGGTGGATATTGCCTTGATTATTCTCCCAGAAGACTTCCAGATAAAGGGAGAATAGACAGTGCTTGTAAGACATAAGATAGTGCTTGGTGCTTAGGGTAAATGTCCTGGCCCAAACATTGTTGTGTGGGAGGGGGATGATCTATGCCAGTACTAATACTGATTTTCAGGTTTTCAGGTATTTGCTAGACAATTTGTTACATTACGAATCAAATTTTGGAGGACATTTTCATTATTCAGAGATTCAGAAGTACAGTATCCAAATATCTGAATCATAATAGTCACAAATTTCAACAAATCCAACATAAATTACAACAAAAACAACAAATGAATTAATTTGTTTCATTTGTGATTTCAAAGGGTTTTGTAAGTTCAATAATATGTGTATCACTCTGTATTGGTATGATTGGCCAAAGCCACAGTTGCAAAACAGTCACAAGCAGGTTACAAGCACGTCCAAGTTGCAACCAAGTCACATCAGTCACAAAGAAATCACCAAAATACCATAGCAAATGAATCCAAATCTTACTAAAAAACACTGAAAAATACAAATCATTTCAGAACAATGAATATACGAAACAAATCCGAATATATGAAAACAATTCTGAATATCAATCTAACAAAACTAATATAATGATACAAAATGACTGATTTAATGAATGAATCTGAAATTAAAGAAAACAAAATTTTTCACAATGCATATCTTTAGTATTTGCCTAAATTTAAAAGTGATTCGGCAGTGTTCTATGTGGAGGGGGTGCCAACATATTAATGTAAATTTGTGATGTGGCACATAACTATGTCTACTGTAGAACTGCAGCTTTAGTCTACAGTATATCACTTTAGGGTGATAGAGATTTGCTGTAAGTTCATTTTATCAGTAAAGTAGTAAAGTTTTACAAACATACAATGTGGAGAATTCATAAAGGGTGTCATAGACGCCTTTTAGAATCCCTTCAAGGTGCAGCACCAAAAGAGTGATTGTTTTCACTTGGTTCATGTAACTGTCACAGACAGGTACTGTACATGAATCTGTCTATGCAGATACTGAGATTAGAGTGGCCATGCCAGACACTCATTCCTCTCTGCCTTCCTTCCCTAGCCATTGCATCTGTCACACTGATAGGTGCATAGCTGAAGACATTTATTTTAGGTGTTGGCAGACCCCGATGGGGGATTGATAGATTAGTTCTCCATCAGGTCCGCTTTATTTATGATTGACAGAGGCTGGAAATAGCAGATCCATCGCCCTATTCAGTCCAGTAGCGGCTTTAGAATTCACCACTGCCATGTGCTGTCAATCACAGGCAAGGTGAATCTGATGGGTAACTAGTCTCAGAGTTCCCATTCAGGTTCCACCCACCCAACAGGCATAGTAGCTGTGAATTTGAGTTGTCAGGTGGAAATAACCCAATGGGAAACTCTGAGGCTAGTTCCCCTTCAGGTCTGCCTTGCCTGTGATTGATAGCACATGGCAATGGGAGAATTCCAAAGCCGCTACTGCACTGAATAGCGGCTCTGGAATCCATCAACTTTCATCCACTGTCAACTCTTTGTGGTTCATTGGTTGCTAAGGTGCAGATGATCTCCATCCTAGCCATGTGCTGTCAATCACAGGTAAGGTGAATCTGATGGGGAATTAGTCTCAGAGTTCCCATTCAGGTTCCACCCACCCAACAGGCACAGTGGCTGTGAATTTGAGTTGTCAGGTGGGCAGAACCCAATGGGAAACTCTGAGATTAGTTCCCCTTCAGGTCCATCTTGCCTGTGATTGACAGCACATGGCAATGGGAGGATTCCAAAGCTGCTATTGCACTGAATAGCGGCTCTTGAATCCACCAACTTCCATCCACTGTCAATCACAGGCAAAGCTGTCTCCCAGAGTTCACCATCAAGCTCCACCCACTGTCAACTCTTTGTGGTTCATTGGTTGCTAAGGTGCAGATGATCTTCATCCTAGCAACCAATGAACTAAAAGTAAAATGTGGAAATATTAATAAAGTTATGAACACACAACACTCCCCTCCCCCGTACCCTAACTTTGAGCTGGTCTTAATTATCACCAGTTTGCTTAGCCTAGCAATACATTTATTGTAGAATCTGTTGCAGCCACAGTGGCATATTCTAAAAGTGGGGGTGGTAAGAACTATTTGAAACTGGCACATGGCTTTCATAAATTGGGCACAGGCCATGTTAAAGGAGCCATGCTGCAGAAAAGTGATGTTACTGCTTTATTAACCACTTTCCCTCCAGAGGATTTAGCCCCCTTCCTGACCAGGCCATTTTTTGCGATACGGCGTTGCGTTACTTTAACTGACAATTGCGCAGTCACACAACGCTGCACCCAAATGAAATGTGTGTCCTTTTTTCCCACAAACAGAGCTTTAGTTCAGTGGTATTTTATTGCCTATGTATTTTTTATTTTTTGCGATGTTAACAAAAAAGACTGAGAATTCTGAGAAAAAAAAACAAAATTTTTGACTTTTTGCTATTAAACATGTCCAGTAAAAAATGTAAAAAATCACATTTTGTCATAAATTTAGGCCAAAATGTATTCTGCTACATGTCTTTGCTAAAAAAAAATCTCAATATGTGTAAACTAATTGGTTTACGTGAAAGTTATAGCATCTACAAATGGCGGTATATATACTGGAATTTTGTTTGCATACTAGTAATGGCGGCGATCAGTGACCTATAGCAGGACTGCAGGACTGTGGCAGGCTTTCTGATACTGGGGGGAACTGACTAACTGTCACTGAGATCCCCAGTGGCATTAATACAGTGATCAGTGCTAATAAAAATCACTGAAACTGTACTAATAACACAAGGCAGGAAGGGGTTAACATGTGGGGCGATCAAAGGGTTAACTGTGTTCTGTGTGCTGTGTTTTACTACGTAAGCATGCTACTTTGTGTGGCTGTGTTATGCAAAGCCATACAAAGCAGTGTGCTGGAACTGATAGGGGAGAGATCTGTATTGTTCACATACATACCTCGCCCCCGTCAGTGATACTTGGCGATTGTTAGGAATCACCGGCCGGGACCCGGTGATTGACAGCTGAAGCCTCCAATGGCGGCGCCTCCCTACGTGCAAATACAAAATCTCGTATATATATATATATATATGTGATTTTGCACAGTGCTGCAGCCCTGTAGCAGTAGTTCTGCTATAGGGCAGTCAGGAAGTGGTTAAATTCCCCTGAATGTGTCTAGGAAGTGGTCCCTGTAACTTGTTAAAGAAAAGGTCTTTGACTTAACCACCTCCCGTCCAGCCATTGTATATAAACGGGTGGACGGTGGCAGTGCAGGGTCGGGTGGCCATTTATAAATGGCCTCCCCACCCCCTGCTTCTCCGCACTCCCTGGGAGTGCGCAGCACCGCGATCTGGTGTCCGCTGTGTCCTTCAGACACAGTGGAACATTGATCATCGTACGGGACCTCTCAGTGAGGTCCCGATCATGTGATCACTGATTGGCCAATCAGTGATCACATGCAGAGTAGTAAGCAAGATGTCACTTGTGAATGATCACAGAGGTCACATGCTACAAGGCTATTCACAACAGCCTTGTACAATGTGACAAGCTGTGACCAATCACAGTCACGATGACTGCAAGAATGCAGCCAGAGAGAAGGAGAAATTATTGCTTTTACAGCCTTTATGGGTGTAAAAGCAATCAGTGTAAAAAAAAAAAAAAAAAAAAATTTTATCACCCCCCACAAGTAGTACAGTGTCACCATGGTGACACTGTACTGCTAGGGTGACAATATGTAAAAAAAAAAAAACATAAGTAATAATATAAAAAAATAAAATAAAAATGTAAAAACAAAGTTTAAGAAATATAATTTTTGGTTATAAACTAATTTGGGTTTTTTTTTTTACTAAAAAGATAACGGAATAAATTTTGGCCAAGATGTATGATGAAATATTATTTATTTGCAAAATTTTATAAGAAAAACACTTTTTTTCAACATTTTTGGACATTTTCATTTACATAGCAAAAAAAACAAAAATCCCAGTGGTGAATAAATACCACCAAAATAAAGCTTTATCTGTTTTAAAAAAATGCTAAAAAATCCATATGGGTACAGTGTTGCATGACCGCGCAATTGTCATTCAAAGTGTGATAGCACTGAAAGCTGAAAATTGGCCTGGACAGGAAGGGGGTAAAAATGTCCAGACTTGAAGTGGCTAATACATCTAACCCATGCAGATTTTTTCAGCCTTCTTTGGGAAAATATGACTAAAACTTTAGTTTGACAATGTTTAAAAAAGTATCAGTGATAAAAAGTAATTTATTTAGGAAAATTTATGATAGAATATTGTGTTATCTTATTAAAATGCACAGGACACTTGGTTTTGTAATATAGTTTAGCACTGAATGCAATATAAAGCTTCAAGCAAAGCACCACTTTCATTTTAAAAAATGATATAATAATCGTAATGGATACAATAGCCATTCTGTAATTAAACATTATTAAAAACTACCTTCACAATTCAATCTGTGACCAACTCAGTTTTTCTACAGCAGACAAAGAATTCCATGACAACAGATTAATAGAGGTGTTCTGTACACAGTTTGTGTACACAGTTACTATAGTAATCTAATTTCCAGGTTGTGTCATTAACTTTCTGAGTGGCAGCTCAGATTTACTGCAAAGGACATTTCAGATCTGGTCATAATTGAGCTATTTATCTATAGTGGTGCCACTGGGAATACAATGGCAAAAAAGTGAGTTAGCAATCCACTTAGCAGTGAATTTGAGGAAGACATTGGAGTGGCTTGTCTTAGAATATTCAGACGAAAAGCAGGTAAGAATCTACAGTGAAGTGTACTGAAATTTGCATTGTATATAATTGGCCTGGAGTTTAAAAAAAAAGTAATAACTTCTTTTGTAAAGGATCTTGTAGACCTCCGCAGTGGCTTTCTTTAGTTGAATGTAAACAAAAAGATATATATAACCTTGACAGACAAAATGACCTAGGAAATAGTGAACATTATTGATTTAATTCATAATAACTAAAACACAGAAAAAAAAAGCATATGCTAGCACACAAATTGTGGAAATGAAATCAATGGAAAATACTTGTTAAGGTTAATTATTAAAAAGTAATTGTTAAGGCTTATAGTGCTAGGGATCAAATCATTTTGTAATGTTTACCAAGCAACCTCAATGTCAGTACATCTTGACTTAGAAAAACTAAATCTTAAAGAAATAGTGCTGATACCTTGAGCAGTCTATCATGTTATTTTGGAAAGCTTCAAAATGAAATGTATAATTGAGCATACAGTATAATATTGTATTAGATAAGATTTTTTGACATGACAGGAGATATTATTTGCCTTCTGCTAAAAGATTTCCTGAAACCAGGGGCGGACTGACAACTTATGGGGCCCCCGGGCAATAGAGGATCATGGGGCGCCCGTGTCCATACCCACACTCAAACCACACCCAAAAAAAGGTTCCAGGGGCATCTCATGGGGCCCCCTACTGAACCCAGACCCTCAGGCAGTGCCCGAGTTCCCAAGTGGTCAGTCCGCCCCTGCCTGAAACACTTTGCCAACAATAGATCCATAGCCCGCCAAACTTTCCCTTGCTTCTGGGGTTAAAGGAAGCACAATGGGAAGGTGAGTATAGGTATTGAAAGTTGGCTTCAGTTATAACCTGTTGCTTTACCTGGCATGGACAAAGCACTTGACTTTAGCATAGATATTTTTAATTAAAGCAGAATTTCTGTAAAAACAAGTTTTATTTTTTTTTTATTTGATCAATGAGGGAATGGTTTTAACCTTCTTCGATTCTTATTACTGTCTGTGGTCAATTACCTCTGTCCAATAGAATACAAGTGTAAACTGTATGGGGGGGGGGTAATTCAATAAAGCTGCTACATCACTCTCCTGGAGTCAATCCCTCTTGTTATTGTATTGCACCAAATTCATGAAGCATTTGCAACACTCACGACAGTGACTCATGCACCAAATTCAGATAGTTCTAAAAATGCACCACTTTTACATTGTGTTGTATTGAATGTGCTGTAGAGAAATAGTAAGCGAGCGCTATCTGAGACTAAGAAAAATAGCCGCTAGAACACCAAAAAGGCAACCAAGGACAAACCTTCCAATAAATCTATATAAAGAAAAGATGCAGCGCTAGATGTAAATATAACTATTATAACAACATGCTGAATGGACATAAAATAGACATAAAATAGCAATAAAATCGAGTGCAAAGTAGTGAATTACACTGAGTGAATTAAAATGAGTGAATGTCCCAAAATGATTCAAACGCCCATGTGGGGAACCAATAGATCCAATTGAAGTGTGTGAAAACGGAAATCCAGTGTATCACACAGTGGATAATGGGTATAAAGAGTGCGCACTCACCAGAAGTGCATCAAAAATGCGCATATAAGATATCCTCTCTCAGGTAATGGTCATCTACTGCCAGAACAGGGTCAGAGTAATACACCATCCAATCTCATCCAGGGTAGGTACTCCAAAAAGGCCTTAACACTGTGTCACCGTCTGTGGTCCCTCTAAACCAGTTTCTGCAAGTGGGGACTTGGGCTGGAGCTGTTGGAAAAATAACTTTTATGTGCTTAAAGGCCAGATCTTTCTTCAAGACTTCCCGTATCCATGACCTGAGTCCTTGACCAGAATCACCTGATCCGTGCAGGAAGATGACGTGCTGCTTTACATTGTGTTGCATTGAATGTGCTGCTTTACATTGTGTTGCATTCATTGCACAAATGTAAAAGTGGAGCTAATTAAGATCAACTCTCAAACTGGCTCAGACAGATTTTGTGCAAGTGTCTCGTGCATTTTAAAAAGTGGCGCAGCATGAGCCACATTCAAATACAAGCTCTAGCCAGGTACATGAATTTGGTGCATTCTTCACCACTTTTAGAATGAAATACTTTCACAAAATATGTCTGTTCCAGTCTTTGTGAATTTCAGGGTATGTATTTAATCCTTGCCGTTATTTCTCTGCTGAGAACTTTATCTGCATATTCAAACCTGTGCCAAAAGCTGTCTGCTTTGTTTTACACTTATCTGCATACTATATCCAGTGACTTATGCTGTGGGACTAGACACACCATTTATCCTACTAAGGATATTGTTCATACTGGCTCAGAAGTGGATCACTTGGACTTTATGTTATATGACACCTATCCAGTGACAATCGGATCAACACAGTTACAGTCAGATAATAATTTGTTATTCATTAATATTGTAGTCCATACAATAAATTTCATTCTTTAGCATAGCTAGATAAGAAAAATCCTGGCAGACGACCAGCGGCAATCGCTGCCAGGCTAATTATTCTTATGAATACAGGGCCATACCGTGACATTGTGGTTTATTTTTAAATGGTTTTAGGGGAACAGACAATGTCTGGGGTGAGGTGATGGCTGTTGGTGTTTGCTAATTATATTTTGTTTAAGGATTGGCATCTTCATGCATTTACATTCTAAATTATTAATAAAATTTAAATTTTTTGCAATATACATCATGGTTTACCGCATGGTCCTTTCTGTAACAGCTTTGGTGGACACTTTGTTCACGTAATTATAAGCCACTATGTATTTAATGTAATATGCTTGAAAACATTAGGGGTTTTAACCTCTTGCCGCCCGGCCAATGGCCATTTGGCATCGGCAAAATCCCTCAGCATTCCTGGTGGACGCCATATGGCGTCCTCCTGGGCATGCGCAGTTTGCTCGATCTGTCACCGGCCGTGTACCTCGGACACGGCCGATGACAGATCTGAGTACCGGCCCCGTTGCTGGTACCATGTGACCTGCTGTGACAAATCACAGCAGGTCACATGACAGTTGTATACAATGGATGGCTTAATTCATGCCATCCATTGTATACTAGTGTGTCTAGCTGTGAATGGTCACAGCAATCACATGTACAAGCTGGGCCAATCACAGCCCAGCTGTGTCATGTGATTAGCTGTGGCCAAATAACAGCTAAGCACAAAAAAAAAAAAAAACCCTGAATGAATCGATGTCATTCAGGTAACTGCTTGCTTATAGCAAAGTAATTCTAGTAGCAAATTGTGTAAAAAAAATACTGATCACTTCCCCAAAGTAGTACAATGTTACTATGGAAACATTGAACTACTTTGGACATAGTGAAATATGAAAAAAAATCTTAAAAAAAAGAAAAAAAATGTAATAAAAAATTAAAAATAATAAAAAAAATATACAGTGGGGATCGAAAGTTTTGGCACCCCAGCTAAAAATTTGTATTAATGTGCATAAAGAAGCCAAGGGAAGATGGAAAGATCTCCAAAAGGCATCAAATTACAGATTAGACATTCTTATAATATGTCAACAAAAGTTAGATTTTATTTCCATCATTTACACTTTCAAAATAACAGAAAACAAAAAAATGGCGTCTGCAAAAGTTTGGGCACCCTGCAGAATTTATAGCATGCACTGCCCCCTTTGCAAAGCTGAGACCTGCCAGCATGGATTGTTCTCAATCATCGTCTGGGAAGACCAGGTGATGTCAATCTCAAAGGTTTTAAATGCCCAGACTCATCTGACCTTGCCCCAACAATCAGCACCATGGGTTCTTCTAAGCAGTTGTCTAGAAAACTGAAACTGAAAATAGTTGACGCTCACAAAGCTGGAGAAGGCTATAAGAAGATAGCAAAGCGTTTTCAGATGTCAATATCCTCTGTTGGGAATGTAATTAAGAAATGGCAGTCATCAGGAACAGTGGAAGTTAGAGCAAGATCTGGAAGACCAAGAAAAATATCAGACAGAACAGCTCGCAGGATTGTGAGAAAAACAATTCAAAACCCACATTTGACTGCAAGATCCCTCCAGAAAGATCTGGCAGACACTGGAGTTGTGGTACACTATTCCTCTATAAAGAGATACTTGTACAAATATGGTCTTCATGGAAGAGTCATCAGAAGAAAACCTCTTCTACGTCCTCACCACAAAAATCATCATTTCAACTTTGCAAATGAACATATAGACAAGCCTGATGCTGTCAGGAATGGACTGGCCAGCAATGGTGGGACTCACCTGCCTTTTGATCTGCAGTACCAGGGCTGGCCAGCGGGTGCTCCCAGCAATCAGAGACTCAACCTTTCAGCCAGCTAACACCTGGAACTGATTATGCTGGGGTATTTAAGGGATGGCCAGACTTGCAGACTCTGCCTTGGTGTTGTGTTCTCTTGGGCCCTGTATCCTGTTCCTGCTCTCTGTTCCTGTCTGATTCTCTGCTGACCCTGCTCTGATCCCTGGCTTGTCTGACCATCCCTCTGCCTGACCCTCTGTACTACGCTGCTTGCTACCTGTTCTGATCCCTGGCTTGTGACCCTGACCATCCCTCCGCCTTACCCACTGTACTACGCTGCTTGCTACCTGCTGAACCTGGCCTGTGACCCCGACCCATCTCCGCTTGCTCCCCCTGTACCTACCTGCCCTATTGATATTGACCCGGCCTGCCTGACGACGCTTGCTTGTATGTACTGTTATCTGTGGGTGGTTGGTTTGGTTTGGTTTGGTTGCACTGTATTATGTTTTAGTATTGCACTGCGTTTATGTTTGTATTGTTAGTGTTAATAAATTACATTGTTAATCACATATCTGAAGTCTGCGTTTCCCTGCTTCAGTCACACACCTCTGGTCATACCTGGGAGCCCTGACATTACACCAAGGCCAATCCTGACCAGAAGTGGCTGCACAGGGAAGCCATCTTGGCTTGTTGATGGGAAGGATGGATCTGGATGCGGTTGCGTATTTATATCTGCTAGTGTTTGATGACAGGGAGTATGCTTATCAAACTCTGAAGGAGTATACCCGGGATGAACTGCTAGAATGTATACGGCTCGCTCATGTTCTAGTAGATCAGGGCACAGAGTTCTCTGAGGTGCAGCCTTTGATTGAGGTTTGTGCAGAGTTGGTTTCATCTGGTACCCCCGAATGCAGGGATGAATTTTTGCCACCATTTAGTACAGACCAGGTAGAGTCCCTGGTGTGGTTATTAGAGGATGATGTGGGTTACTTTCTGGAGCGTTATTCCACATGTTCACCACAGACACTAAGAGATTGTATAAACGCAGTGCAGTCATTGACCAGACAGGCTTTGTGTAAGCTCAGCTTTGTTCAACCCATACTGCAGACATGGACAGACTTGTTGCACCCAGCCTCAGTCAGCTTACAAAAACCCAGTCCTGCTTCTAACTCTACTCCTGTATTCCCAACAGCTCCTCCAGTTACAGCCCAGTATACTTGGCTATCTACCGCATGTCAGTACCCTGTTCCCACTCGCTGCACCTATCCTGCCTTTAACCCTGTAAAAAAGCCCTCTGTAGCAACTGCTCCCTCTCCTGTTCCATCCTCCAGCTCTTCTCTGTCTCCAGCTGCTCCATTCGTTTGCAGACCTGCGTTTACTTGCAGTGCTCCAGTAGTTAAAACCAGAAAAAAGCGAAAATTCTTTCCAACCAATACCATCCTGCCAGTATCCAAACCGGTGAGCCTGCCTTCCGTGGTTCAGCCTGAAGCCTCTACTCGGCCTGAAGCCTCTACTCGGCCTGAAGCCTCTACTCGGCCTGAAGCCTCTACTCGGCCTGATGCCTCTACTCGGCCTGATGCCTCTACTCGGCCTGAAGCCTCTACTCGGCCTGAAGCCTCTACTCGGCCTGAAGCCTCTACTCGGCCTGATGCCTCTACTCGGCTTGAAGCCTCTACTCGGCCTGAAGCCTCTACTCGGCCTGAAGCCTCTACTCAGCCGGACGCCGGCATTCAGCCTGATGCCTCTACCCAGCATGATGAACTGATCCAGCCTGACGATCCTATTAGGCCAGTTGACTCGATGCCCGCTGTTGATCCAGATGATCCGGTACCTGATCCGGTGCCCGCTGTCGTGCCAATTGACTCAGAGCCCGCTGTCGTACCTGGTGACTCGGTGCCCACTGCCTTGCCAGATGACGCGGTGCCCGCTGGCGAGCCAAATGACCTGATGCCTGGTGACCCAGTGCCCGCTGTCATACCTGGTGACCCGATGCCCGCTGTCGAGCCAGACGATCCAATGCCTGGTGACCCGATGCCCACTGCCTTGCCAGATGACGCGGTGCCCGCTGGCAAGCCAAATGACCTGATGCCTGGTGACCCAGTGCCCGCTGTCATACCTGGTGACCCGATGCCTGCTGTCGAGCCAGACAATCCGGTACCTGATGACCCGGTGCCCACTGTCGTGCCTGTTGACTCGGAGCCCACTGCCTTGCCAGATGACGCGGTGCCCGCTGTCGAGCCAAATGACCTGATGCCTGGTGACCCGATGCCCGCTGTCCAGCCAGACGATTCAATGTCTGCCCCAGTGCCCGCGGTCATGCCAGTTGACTCGGAACCCACTGCCTTGCCAGATGACGCGGTGCTCGCTGTCAAGCCAAATGACTTGATGCCTGGTGACCCGATGCCCGCTGTCCAGTCAGACGATCCAATGTCTGACCCAGTGCCCGCGGTCATACCAGTTGACTCGGAGCCCACTGCCTTGCCAGATGACGCGGTGCCCGCGGTCGAGCCAAATGACCTGATGCCTGGTGACCCGATGCCCGCTGTCCGGTCAGACGATCCAATGTCTGACCCAGTGCCCGCGGTCATACCAGTTGACTCGGAGCCCACTGCCTTGCCAGATGACACGGTGCCCGCTGTCGAGCCAAATGACCTGATGCCTGGTGACCCGATGCCCGCTGTCCAGCCAGACGATCCAATGTCTGACCTAGTGCCAGCGGTCATGCCAGTTGACTCGGAGCCCACTGTCGTGCCTGGTGACTCGGTGCCCGCTGCTCCGCCTGGGGGCCCGAGACCTGTCGCTCCTCCTGGGGGTCCGGCGCCCGCCGCTCCTCCTGGGGGTCCGGCGCCCGCCGCTCCTCCTGGGGGTCCGGCGCCCGCCGCCCCGCCTGGGGGCCCGAGACCTGTCGCTCCGCCTGAGGGCCCGAGACCTGTCGCACCGCCTGGGGGTCCGGCGCCCGCTGCTCCGCCTGAGGGCCCGAGACCTGTCGCTCCACCTGGGGGTCCGGCGCCCGCCGCTCCGCCTGAGGGCCCGAGACCTGTCGCTCCACCTGGGGGTCCGGCGCCCGCCGCTCCGCCTGAGGGCCCGAGACCTGTCGCTCCACCTGGGGGTCCGGCGCCCGCCGCTCCGCCTGAGGGCCCGAGACCTGTCGCTCCGCCTGGGGGTCCGGCGCCCGCCGCTCCGCCTGAGGGCCCGAGACCTGTCGCTCCGCCTGGGGGCCCGAGACCTGTCGCTCCACCCGGGGGTCCGGCGCCCGCCGCTCCGCCTGAGGGCCCGAGACCTGTCGCTCCACCCGGGGGTCCGGCGCCCGCCACTCCGCCTGGGGGCCCGATGCCTGTCGCCCCGCCTGGGGGCCCGATGCCTGTCGCCCCGCCTGGGGGCCCGATGCCTGTCGCTCCACCTGGGGGTCCGGCGCCCGCCGCTCCGCCTGAGGGCACGAGACCTGTCGCTCCACCCGGGGGTCCGGCGCCCGCCGCTCCGCCTGAGGGCCCGAGGCCTGTAGTTCCGCCTGGGGGTCCGGCGCCCGCCGCCCCGCCTGGGGGCCCGATGCCTGTCACCCCGCCTGGGGGCCCGATGCCTGTCGCCCCGCCTGGGGGCCCGATGCCTGTCGCCCCGCCTGGGGGTCCGATGCCTGTCGCCCCGCCTGGGGGCCCGAGGCCTGTCGCTCCATCTGGGGGTCCGGCACCCGCCGCTCTGCCTGAGGGCCCGAGACCTGTAGTTCCGCCCGGGGGCCCGATGCCTGTCGCCCCGCCCGGGGGCCCGATGCCTGTCGCCCCGCCTGGGGGTCCGATGCCTGTCGCCCCGCTTGGGGGTCCGATGCCTGTCGCCCCGCCTGGGGGCCCGAGGCCTGTCGCTCCATCTGGGGGTCCGGCACCCGCCGCTCCGCCTGAGGGCCCGAGACCTGTAGTTCCGCCTGGGGGCCCGATGCCTGTCGCCCAGCCCGGGGGCCCGATGCCTGTCGCCCCGCCCGGGGGCCCGATGCCTGTCGCCCCGCCCGGGGCCCGCCTGGGGGCCCGAGGCCTGTTGCTCCATCTGGGGGTCCGGCACCCGCCGCTCCGCCCGAGGGCCCGAGACCTGTCGCCCCGCCCGGGGGCCCGATGCCTGTTGCCCCGCCCGGGGGCCCGAGGCCTGTCGCCCCGCCCGGGGGCCCGAGGCCTGCCGCTTCGCCTGGTAGCCCGATGTGCCTCTGCCCGATGTGCCTCTGCCCGGAGTCCTGCCCGATGTGCCTCTGCCCGGAGTCCAGCCCGATGTGCCTCTGCCCGGTGTGCCTCTGCCCGGAGTCCAGCCCGATGTGCCTCTGCCCGGAGTCCAGCCCGATGTGCCTCTGCCCGGTGTGCCTCTGCCCGGAGTCCAGCCCGATGTGCCTCTGCCCGGAGTCCGGCCCGATGTGCCTCTGCCCGGAGTCCAGCCCGATGTGCCTCTGCCCGGAGTCCAGCCCGATGTGCCTCTGCCCGGAGTCCAGCCCGATGTGCCTCTGCCCGGAGTCCAGCCCGGAGTCCAGCCCGATGTGCCTCTGCCCGGAGTCCAGCCCGATGTGCCTCTGCCCGGAGTCCAGCCCGATGTGCCTCTGCCCGGAGTCCAGCCCGATGTGCCTCTGCCCGGAGTCCAGCCCGATGTGCCTCTGCCCGGAGTCCAGCCCGATGTGCCTCTGCCCGGTGTGGCTCTGCCCGGTGCGCCTCTGCCCGGAGTCCAGCCCGATGTGCCTCTGCCCGGAGTCCAGCCCGATGTGCCTCTGCCCGGTGTACCGCTGCCCGGAGTCCTGCCCGGTGTGCCAGTCTTTGATATCCCGCCAGTTACCAGACCCGGGCGGTGGAACATTTTTCCCAGCTAGGACTGTTTGGAGCGTCCTGAGGCCGCTCCTTGAGGGGGGGGTACTGTCAGGAATGGACTGGCCAGCAATGGTGGGACTCACCTGCCTTTTGATCTGCAGTACCAGGGCTGGCCAGCGGGTGCTCCCAGCAATCAGAGACTCAACCTTTCAGCCAGCTAACACCTGGAACTGATTATGCTGGGGTATTTAAGGGATGGCCAGACTTGCAGACTCTGCCTTGGTGTTGTGTTCTCTTGGGCCCTGTATCCTGTTCCTGCTCTCTGTTCCTGTCTGATTCTCTGCTGACCCTGCTCTGATCCCTGGCTTGTCTGACCATCCCTCTGCCTGACCCTCTGTACTACGCTGCTTGCTACCTGTTCTGATCCCTGGCTTGTGACCCTGACCATCCCTCCGCCTTACCCACTGTACTACGCTGCTTGCTACCTGCTGAACCTGGCCTGTGACCCCGACCCATCTCCGCTTGCTCCCCCTGTACCTACCTGCCCTATTGATATTGACCCGGCCTGCCTGACGACGCTTGCTTGTATGTACTGTTATCTGTGGGTGGTTGGTTTGGTTTGGTTTGGTTGCACTGTATTATGTTTTAGTATTGCACTGCGTTTATGTTTGTATTGTTAGTGTTAATAAATTACATTGTTAATCACATATCTGAAGTCTGCGTTTCCCTGCTTCAGTCACACACCTCTGGTCATACCTGGGAGCCCTGACAGATGCATTTTGGAAACAAGTTCTGTGGACCGATGAGATTAAAATTGAACTTTTTGGCCGGAATGAGCAAAGGTACGTTTGGAGAAGAAGGGGCACAGAATTTAATGAAAAGAACCTCTGTCCAACTGTTAAGCATGGGGTTGGATCAATCATGCTTTGGGGTTGTGTTGCAGCCAGTGGCACAGGGAACATCTCACGAGTAGAAGGAAAAATGGATTCAATAAAATTTCAGCAAATTTTGGATGGTAACTTGATGCCATCTGTGAAAAAGCTGAAGTTAAAGAGAGGATGGTTTCTACAAATGGATAATGATCCTAAACACACCTCAAAATCCATGGGGGATTACATCAAGAGGTGTAAACTGAAGGTTTTGCCATGGCCTTCACAATCTCCTGACCTCAACATAATTGAAAATCTATGGATAGACCTTAAAAGAGCAGTGCGTGACAGACAGCCCAGAAATCTCAAAGAACTGGAAGACTTTTGTAAGGAAGAATGGGCAAAGATACCTCAAACAAGAATTGAAAGACTCTTGGCTGGCTACAAAAAGCGTTTACAAGCTGTGATACTTCCCAAAAGGGGGCAGTACAAGATATTAACTCTACAGGGTGCCCAAACTTTTGCAGATGCCATTTTTTTGTTTTCTGTTATTTTGAAAGTGTAAATGATGGAAATAAAATCTAACTTTTGTTGACATATTATAAGAATGTCTATTCTGTAATTTGATGCCTTTTGGAGATTTTTCCATCTTTCCTTGGCTTCTTTATGCACATTAATACAAATTTTTAGCTGGGGTGCCCAAACTTTCGATCCCCACTGTATATATATATATATTTTTATTCATACTGTCACCAGTCAGTGCCCCTTATCACCGCCATGCCAGTTATATGATGATGCTGTACTGCACTGGTGACAGTATGTAAAAAAAATAGTGAAAATAATTTTTTAATTTTTTCATTTTCCGAAAAATTACGAAAAAAAAAATACAACTTAAAAAAACTCGCCATGCCTCTTATGAAATACGTCGGACTGTCTACTTTGCAAAAAGGGGTCATTTGGAGGATATCTGTACTGTTCTGACATTCTTTGACCTCAAGAAATTAGATTAGCTGTCAGTTTTTCAGGATTGATCAATATTCAGATATATCCCATAGTTTGTGAACCTATAACTTTCCTACAAACTAAAAAATACATCCTGATTTGGGTTATTTTCACCAAAGATATGTAGCAGAATACATCTTGGCCTAAATTTATGAAGAACAATTATTTATTTGCAAACTTTTATAACAGAAACAAAGAAAAACGTGTTTTTTTCAAAATTTTTGGTCTTTTTTTGTTAATTTAGCAAAAAATAAAAACCCCAAGTGGTGATTAAATACCACCAAAAGAAAGCTCTAGTTGTGTGAAGAAAATGATAACATTTTAGTTCGGGTACAATGTTGTACGACCGCGCAATTGTCATTCTAAATGTGAGAGCTCTGAAACCTGAAAAATGGCCTGGGCAGGAAGGGGGTAAAAGTGCCCGGTATGGAAGAGGTTAAGCAGAGAGAAACCTTTTACATTTTTTTTTCTAGTAAAAAAATCAACAGTGTAGGTATTACTGTAGCCAAAAGTAAATATCACGTAAGATACAACACATGACATGCTATGTTCTGCAACCAGATATGCATGAGTTGTGTGAATATAAATATTGTATGTGTCATATGAGCTGGCTTAGTGTTGTTGGCCTGAGTGAAGTTGTAAGTTGAATACTTCAAAGCCTGCCAGTTCTGTTTGATCATTGGAAGTTTTGTCATTACAGTTAATTGACCACCTCCTGGTCCATCTCATTTGATCTTGAATATTGTGACAATGTGTAAGTAAGCTTATCTTTGATAACTACTGTATTTTTACTGATAGGGGAAATGTAAGGCTGATAACTAATGAATAAAGCAAAAAGGCACCTCTTTACCTCTGGTTTCTATAGTTGCACACCTACAGTGCTGAATGATAAATTAAACCCTGCCCTTGGGGCATCATCAAGCATCAGTAGCACTGTAGTCAAGGCTATGATCTTAATAAATCCAGCGAAAGGGTACATGGAGTGTGTTTCTTTACTCATATTAGATCATATTTACATATATATTACTTCATATTAGGCAACATTCTGACCCTCATAGACACCTTTTTTCAAGGCACTTGAGAAAGTATTATATAGTCACAGTAAATTACATTCAATATCATTTGAATTTATTTTCAAGGCCTACAAAAGATGGTATTTTGAGATACCCATGAGATATGATCAGCACCATAAATTTTCTTACACTGAAACAAACTTCATTACATCAGTTGTCAAGTTAATTAAGTGAATATGCTTGATCAGTTTCGGCTTATCATAAAATATCAGTGACTGTCTGCTTGACTTTACAATTATACAAGTATGACTAGTTTCCTTTGAACAAATAAGACAGAATTTAACAGAAAATTTATATCTTCTTAAAACAGAGAAATAAGCTATATGTTGTACAGTTCTATTGCTTTTGGCAACATCATTCTTTTTCATATATAAGGCTTTCAGTACATGCATATAGCTGTGACGGATATTACCCAACTCTCTGGCATGAATACAAGGTAATAAAAATGTTTGCTTTTCCATCACATATTGCCTGTATAGAACAATTTCAATACCTTGTCCTTTCTGCAGGAGCTTGGTATTCATACATAATGAATTTATGTTATGTAATATTGCAGAAGAAGACATAAAAAATGGAAATGCACTGAACAGACCCAAGTTCGGGATACTGAAAGACTATACCAATATTTACAAATGTGTTGTTTTCATGTTTAATTACATTATACTAACTCCGAAAATGACAGTTTGGCCTAAAAAAGGTTCTACACACACACACACACAATATGTATATATATATACAGTATATATATATATATTTATATATATATATATCATGGAACTGAAAATTATATAATATGTAATTAATAGCATTGTCTTCACTTAGCTTTACAGGATAGTGCTGTTAATAAAAAAAATGTGTATGTATAGACCAAATTCCCTTTTTTTAATTTTTGTCAACAGTCAAATCTAGAGATGAGCTTAACTCCTTGCTACCACCTTTCATCATTTAAGAGGATCTAAATGCAGGGAGGAGGAGGTGGGCTTTCTTATCATGTTACCATTGTGATTGAAAGTTACAGCAGTCACATGATCCAAAGCTCCCGATCAAAAGTATCAGTGTCAGGAGCTGCCCATGACAGCTTAGTTACTGTGCTGGGAATGCAGAGTGAGAGCACTCTCAGTACAGAAAAGCCATTCCCCATGGATGACTTTGTGAGGCAGCTTGGTGTTAAAGCCCACCTGTCCAGTCGCCACATTTATGCTCTTCGGAATAGGTTAAGGTTCATCAATAGTTTCAACTCCCTGGCTATTCAAGAATTCAGACAAATGTCCAAACATGGCCGAACATGATGTAGAATAGTAGTATTACTACCGCCATTATAAATGACAGCTTCCTGCTGTCAATGGTTTTTAAGGAGGCCAGAGGGCACAGGCACAGCTGCATCCTTATCAATTAGTGAGGTACCAGCCCCATCCACTTACACGGAATCCCCGATTACGTAAGAAAAAGGGCAGGGTGGTGACTTCGCTAACCAAATATGACCATGGCCATAGACTTAATATACTGTAACTATGTCCATATTTGGTCGGTAATGTTACTATATCCCCACTTGATGGTTGTGGTTGTGCATCAATACATTTTTTTTTTTATTGGTGGCCACATTAATCGTGATTGATGCTGGATTGACAATGCTGGATTTTTTTTTGGGGGGGGAGTTATTTTTAAAAAATATATATTTTTTTTGGGGGGGGGGAAAGTAGGAATAATATGTACCCTATTATGCAATAACATGTAGAGGCAGATATTTGCAGGCCTCCTTATCCTAAAGAGGACTTTTAGATTATGATAAGTCCCACACACACATCCACAATCACCTGGCTATGACTGTGGGGAAGAGACCCTTGTCTCCATGCATCAGGAGAGATGCGGGGGGACCAAAATGTGTGCTTAGATTAAGGGCCAAGTATTGTTTTGGGGAGACTCAAGCCATTTTAAATCTGTACCAGATCAGAGGAGTCTAATATGGATTCTTTTTTTTTCTTGGGGGTGGGGTTAATTTTTTTTTCAGTAGGGTTTCCCCTTAAAATGCATACCAGATCCCAATGGAGTATGGCTTTTTACATATACTACAGTTTAATTTGAATGTCAGAATACTGATAACACTTTGGTTTGCAATGCTATCTGAATAATTCTTGTGACTTGCACAAGCTGCTGATGTAGTTATAGAGATATAGTTCTCTATGCTGTACTTAAAGATTAAAAATCTGTGTTTTTAAATCACTACAGAGGACAGTATTGAGGTGTTTTGGTTGTTTGCAAGCTATAGGCAAGACAATAGACCAAACAGACCAAAGCTTGTTTTGAATCACATTGCAAATCTTATCACAAGATGATAAAATTACAAAGAAATGGTGTCAAATAAAACACAGCTACTTAACAGCCCAAATCATTTGATGCAGAATGGAAAATAAAAATCTTGGTGCAATTTAACATGAAAAAGGGAAAAAGCAATTCTCGACTTCATCCTGAAAATCAATTTATTTTCTGGATCAGCACAGTAACATGCAACAATGAATGCCAGCAGTGCTTGTGGTTTCTATTTTGATAAGAAGAGCTCTGAACCTTCTCGTAATGTATCATGTTTCCTTTTTTCACTTTGTGCCAGGGTGCAATGATGCTTTCCATAGTCTTGCTAGTTTCTTCATATCTATAGATATTTCTAAAACACAATAACTAATATGCACGGGACCAGAATAATTTGGCATGCTGCAACTAATAGATACTGTAACTAATCTTCTAACTTTTTGATAACAAGAAAAAAAAGAGTCATATTTAGCTCACCCTTGACACAGGAAACTAACAAGCAAAAACAAGCAGATCTACAATAGTAAACAAAAAAGAAGCATACAATTTTGATTCATATAAAATAGAAAAAGACTTTAGGTTTACTATGCTCCCCTTGAAGTTGCCACTGAAAAATACCTGCCCAACTACATATTTATTTATAGACCAGATGCGATTTCTCCTGCGCTCTAGGACCCAGGCCGGTGGCAAATAGATGGAACCAAAACCAGAAAAAGGCAACCACCAGTGTATTAAAGGCTGTGCAGCTCCAAACAAGGCTGGGGAAGCCCGACCAATACTGCAAAGTAAAACAAAAACGAGAAGCGCACCAACCTTGCGCAGTACCTCAGTAACCAAATTTATTAATTAAAGAATGGTACTCACAAACAGTGAATAAAATCAGGCATGTAGTCCTCAAAGGGACTTCAGAGATAAAGAACCACCGCGAATCCCATCATGGGGGTAGACACTCAGTACAGCTGACGTGTTTCGAAGGCCAGAGCTCTGAGGAAGAAGGCATGACCTTTGAAACGTGTCAGCTGTACTGAGTGTCTACCCCTATGATGGGATTTGCGCTGGCTCTCTATCTCTGAAGTCCCTTTGAGGACTACATGCCTGATTTTATTTGCTGTTTGTGAGTACCATTCTTTAATTAATAAATTTGGTTACTGAGGAAATGTGCAAGGTTGGTGCGCTTCTCGTTTTTGTTTCACTTTACATATTTATTTATGTCATGGATAGAAGTCATGAAGAGCACCTACAACTGCCTTGTATATTATTATTATTATTACAATACAGTATTTATATAGTGCTAAAAGGTTTGCTCAGTGCTGTACATTATAGTGGGGGACAGAACATGAGACAATACAGTAACAAAACACGAGGGGTTAGAGGGCCCTGCTCTTTCGAGCTTACAAACTAGGAGGGAGGGGATAGTGGTACAGGAGGAAGTGGCTGAGGGGGATGGAGTGGTAGCAGGAGTGGAGGAGATTGGCTGTTAAGTGAGGGTGGGGTAGGCTTCCCTGAAGAGATGGGTTTTCAGGGTGCGCCTGAAGGTGAGCAGGGTAGGTGACAGTCTGATGGATTGGGGCAGGGAGTTCCAGAGGATGGGGGAAGTCCTGGAGAAGTCCTGCAGTTCGGGAGTGGGAGGAGGAGACCAGGGAGCTAGAAAGTAGTAGGTCTTGTGAGGAATGAAGAGTACGGGTTGGGTGGTATTTGGGTGTCAGGTCGGTGAGGTAGTTAGGGGCAGCGTTATGAATGGCTTTGTATGTCAATGTTAGTATTTTGAATTTAATGCGTTGGGCATCGGAAGCCAGTGGATGGAATGACAGAGGGGGGTGGCAATTAAGAGGTGGATGATCACACGCTGATATAACTAAGATCCATAAACTTATTGAAAAAAATCAAAAAAGGATATATCGGTTTGAATTGCAGCTGCCTTGTACTTCTGTTACTTATTCATGGCTGAAGTTGGGTTTTTTGTGAGGCAGAGGCACCAAGTGATCGATGCCCCACACAGAACTCCCCCTTGGTTTGGTTAACAGATAGAAGTGATGCAATGGTGCTGAAACTGTAGGGGTATCAAGGGGCCATTGTCCAAGGCAAAGATAGGTATTAGAGGGGTTGGGTGGGATTTTTTTTTGCAAGTTCAGCTCCAAAAGAGAACAGCTTTCCTAAATGTATTTTTGTTTTACTTTAAAGTGGTTGTAAAGGCTCAAGGTTTTTACCTTCATGCATTCTATGCATGAAAATAAGAAAAAAACTTTTGGCGTTCAGCAGCCCCCCCCAGCCCCCCTTATGCTTACCTGAGCCCCTCTGCATGCAACGATGTGCACAGCATCATTCCCCGGAGTCTCCATCCTCATTGGCTGAGACAGCAGAGGAAGTCATTGGCTCCAGCTACTGTCAATCATGGCCAGGAAAGAGGGATAGAGGACTTTGGTTCCAAAATAGGGACTGTTCCAAAATAGACATTTGGGAGTTATGTGTACTGATTAAAACAGTGATTACAAATGTAAGATAAATAATGTGGAAAGAGAAACATGACTGATAACATCAGCTATTACAACACAGTTTAATTGAATGCATCTAATATGTGCCACTTTCCTTTGATATCTGATGTGAAAATAAAGAAACAAAATCAATTATTTAAACACTGCTTAAAAAGATCACACAAATTCTAGTTTCATGGAACTGTTACAATGTTTTGCTCCTCATTATATAGCTTTTGGCAAAATAATTAAGCGGAACAAGAACAAAACATTTTTTATAGTTTTGGAAAGAGTTGTGAAAGGTTAGAACTGCTGCTAGTCACCACGCCGAAAATGAGAATTTTCCTAAAGGGAACACAAACAATAAAATACCAGTCAAAAGTCCAACATTCGAAAAGAAAAAATACTTTAAAAAAAGGCATTTTATTTATGCTTATGTTCCTGTGGGAGACACTGGGAGAGATTCTGATCAAATCCTGCCTCAGTGTCCCCGTAGGAAGGGAGAGGTTGAGTTACACACACTAGTGAGTGCAAAATCTGGTGCAGTTCTGCATAGAAACCAATCAGCTTCCAGGTTTTATTATCAAAGCTTAATTGAACAAGCTGAAGTTTGAAGCTGATTGGCTTCCATGCATGGCTGCACCAGATTTTTCACTCTCCAGTTTTAGTAAATTAACCCCAGTGCAGCTGCACTACACTGCACTGCACAAACGATAAGAATGAAAATAGATGATTATCATGTGCATTTGAAATTTCACAACTGAGTTATTACAAAAGGAAAATAAAGAAAAGAAAGAAGAAAAAAAGAGCACAGCGTTGCAATGGTTACTAATAAGGATGAGAGAACCTGTGGAATTCAGTATAAGCTAGGTTCGGCAAACCCAACAGGAAGTCTGTGAAGCATGAACTTAGTGCCAAACCCATAAAGTCTATGGGAAACAAATCTTTTTATTTGTTCCTGGTCATTTTCAAAACAAATAGGCAAGCTATTGTTGAAAAAAGGGAACGTGGGTTGGATACTGCCGTGGAGAACATGCACTAATGCAAGATAAAAAAATATATATATACTGTTCAGTGAATGTAGCGTCTTTTCAATCTGCTTTAGTGGCAATATACAAATAGACAAATCCTTTAAACACATGCTTGGGAGATGCCTTAAAGTGGCATAAAAATCAAAAATTCTAAATAGTACCTTCTGTTGCTCTCAGTCTCCTACGAATATCCAAATTCTTTTTTCTTTTTTTTTGCTGCTGTTGTATGATTTGCCATTAAAAGAATTAAAATTTCCCATTAAAAGAATATGTATGCATCATAAATATTAGGGGGGTACAACTGGGGGAATCAATGGTGGAGAAGGATCTGGGAGTTCTGGTAGATCACAAGCTTAATAATGGCATGCAATGCCAAGCTGTGGTTTCTAAAGCGAGCAAAATTTACAGGAACTGAATTTATTCTCTGTTGAGAAGAGGAGCTTAAGGGGGCATATGATCAACATGTATAAATACATCAGTGGTTCATATAGTGAACTCAGTGTAGAGCTATTCACCCAGAGGTCATCGCAGAGGACAAGGGGCACTCTTTATGTCTGGAGGAAAAGAAATTTAATCTCCAAACATGGAAAGGTTTCTTCACAGTGAGAGCTGTGAAAATGTGGAATAGACTCCTTCAAGAATTGGTTCTGGCCAGCTCAGTGGACTGCTTTAAAAAAGGCCTGGATTATTTCTTAGATACACAAAATATAACTGGTTACTAACATTTATAGGTTAGATTTATAGGTAAAGTGAATCCAGGGAATATCCGATTGCCTCTCGGGGGATCAGGAAGGAATTTTTTTCCCTGCAGGAGCAAATTGGATCACGCTTTGCCTGGGTTTTTTTCCCTTCTTCTGGACCAACTGTGGGTATAGGATTATAACTTTTTTTTTTAATGGTTGAAGTGGATGGACTTTTGTCTTTTTTCAACCAGACTAACTATGTAACTATGTAAGGTGGCTACATTCATTCTTCATGGTCTCATTGTGTAAGAAAGTAGCTACCCTCTCTTGTTTGTTCCTGAGATGCACTTGGGACAATGGACTAGAGTCTATGGACCTCGGACTATGGGATCACAAGTAGTGTGCATATAGCAGTGCATGTGACTGCAACTAAGAAGCACTTCTCATTCTAAACAAATGGAAGTGAATGGTAAAAGAAGATGTTCAGGAGCTTTCAGAGGATGTTACAAGGCAGCAGAAAAACACAAGAAATGATTTCATGAAAAATATATTACACGGTCATTAAATGGTAGATGAGTTTGGATTATTTTTGGAAAATAGGGATATCATTTATTGTCACTTTAAAGCTGCACATGGTGTTATGGATTAGTGGGGTTTTCTCTAACAGTAGACACTTTCCTAGGCATGCAGCTTGGGTTGCCAGAAACTGCAAGTGTACAGCTCCCTTTCCTAAACCAGACCATGCCACATGGCTTTCAACATTTAGGGAGCACCTTGAGGCTAGGTTCAGACTGAAATGGTGCAAGCAGTGCAAGTGCAATCCCCACCTTCAGCTGGAATAATTATGCATTTTTCATGCAATTTTGATGCAACAGCAATTTAGTATCTCTCTCTCTATGCAAAGCTGGTCAGTAACACAGGAAATATTGCTCAAAAATGCATCAGAATTGCATTGCATCTGAAAAGATACGTATTTCCCATGTGATTTCAAGTTAGGTCTATGGAGCTCAAAATCGGAGAGCACCACTCCAAAGACGCACATGAACCTTTTACAAAACGCACTGCGTCTGGACTGCATAGATGTGAGCGGCCTTCTGGGAACTCTATAAACAGGGTGTTCCTAAAGTCTAGACACATAGGCAAAATGCATATTTTTAATACATTTCAATACATTTTTCAACAACATTTTATTTAATTGGAATATTAACCTCCCTGGAGGTATTCCCGAGTGTAGCTCGGGGTAAAATGTCTGTACCAAAAGCAGTAACCCCGAGCTACACTCGGGCTTACCATGCGGCGCTGCATAGTGAGTCTCTACAGCACTTACCTTGTCCTTCGCTCCCGCGATGTGTCCCGTGCAGCGTCCCCGGCCATCTCCTCCGGCTGATGCTGGCATCCGGCTCCTGTGTTCCGGTCACTGTGACGTCGGGACGTATGGGCGGCGGCGGCGGGAAATTTGAAAATTTAAAAAAAATTTCATTTTTTTCAAAACGATTTTACATAGTAAAACATTGCTGTTGCAACCCATTTCACATACATTTTGTCCCGAGTGCTCTGTCCTGTCCCCTGTCTGCATTTTGACTATTCTTTCTGCCTGGAAACTTAGAAAAGTCCACGGCGTCCAAAAAGTGTCCCTTTAGGTCAAAAGCGGGTTTAGATCAGCTAGAGAACAGCAATAGTAAATCAGAACCACTTGCAGAATTGAGTGATAATGATTCGTGGAGAAATTCATCATCAGACACTGAAAACGATTTTGCGATATTAAATAATTAAATGTAATATTATTATATTATTATTTTTTATGATTATTAATTAAATTTAAATTTATGATTTTGTGTTTCAAATTTTATCATACCCGGAATGTTTAATAGACTCTTGTTCGGACAGATGTCAGTGAGTTAATCCTAAATATTACAGCCTACAATAAAAAAACTACATATTTCCATGCAAAATAATGGTACCGCTTTCAGCACCAAAAATCTGAAATAATCATACCGCTAGGGAGGTTAATCAATAACATCTTCAATGTGATTTCCACCATTTGTGATGCACTTTGCAAAATTCACATGAACCTGATGCAGTAACTCCACTTTTCGGTCAATTTGAGCATATTCATTCATGATGTGTTCCTTCAGGTGATTCATATATGTGATTTTCATTGAGCACACCTTCTCATTTACCATATCCCCCCCAAAAAAGTCAAGGGGGTTAAGGTCTGATGAGCGTATTTAGTGATATATTATATATATACATATATATATGTATATATTATATATATAGATGTCCCACCCACGCCATACAAATCACTGCAGTTCAAAATGCTCACAAAAACAGATCAGTGTGAACCAGGGCTGAGAAGAACCCATCTAAAAAGTACTTTTGTCCTAATGTTACATTACAAGAGCCTCTACCCCACATCTGATGTCCCAAGATGGATGAGAAATGATTATTAGAGTTTGGTATCTTAATATGCATACTCCAGATGTAAAATTTCTCATTCAATTTCAAAGAGCAAAAAGGGCTATATTGTTCCCAATACTAGTTCTGACACTTTACAGTATACTGATGAATGGTTTTCCTTTTTATAGCAATCTCATTTGACTGACTGCAAAATCCTTGTCATATCACTGTCATCCATCAATAAGTACTGTATTTACCAGTGGCTGCTGACTAAACCATTATTTTGATCTGGAGATCGCATAGCTTGTAAATGTAGAAGGTTTAACTACTGCTTGAATACTTTATTCCAGTAGATGAATTGTATACTTGAAATAATAAAAATAGATAAGATGAGCTATGTAACATGCCCAACCTGCCATTTCTTACAGATTTAGTACTTCATAAACCCATGCCCAAATACACTATGTAGTGATATTTTTTTGTTAATGAGTAATGTACATTAACTATATCAAATGTCTAGTAAAACCCATAACACTGCAAAAACATCATGTACCACAAGAGCTGCCCTTGAAGAAACATGTTAGACTCTCTCTGTAATGCTCAATGAGACAGAAATTCAATTTGCATTATCCAGTCATATGCTCCAAGGATTTGGCAATGCTGATGATAAATTAGATAAAGAATATTTCATTATCATGGAGCAGCCCATACTATGCTTCAGATCTGTTTGCAATATCCCTTTTCATCTCCAATGGCTTTGCTTAAAACAAAGAGTTGAGAAAAGACACAGACAAAAAAAAAGTGAAACTATAGATTATGCTACTACTGTTATAAGGTGACCTTCAATGACAATGTTATTTGACCATCCACAGGATTATATAACATAAATATAGTAATCTACACAAACTGAAACTAGTGGTTAGTGTCTATAGGAGGGAAGAAAATGTAACCATAGTAAGGATTCTGACAAAAAAATCACAAATCCTCCTATAGCACAACCTAAAATGGCAACCTTAATCTAAATATAGAATGTAATAAAAAAAAAGTCTAGAAATTAATACACTGGGGTTCATTTTGTAAAGAAAATTAACAGGATCATATGGTTATGGTATTTCACGGATCGTGGGCACAAATGGTCATGCACATATGAATCACGATCCCTGGACTAGACGATTGGTGATATTCAGTGCCTACATTGTGGTCCTAATTGGTTTTTTGCGCTGACCATCTAAATAATTTGCTTTTGTGCCATCTGTTCACACCACAGAATACTAGTAGGGTCAAACATCTTTCTGCAGGTCAAAAAGACCATTCACTATGCTGGAAATAGGCAGCATGATTATTATTATTATACAGGATTTATATAGCGCCAACAGTTTGCGCAGTGCTTTACAAAATGAAGGCAGACATTACAGTTACAATACAATTTGGTACAAGAGGAACTAGAGGGCCCTGCTTGTTAGAGCTTACAATCTAAGAGGAAGGGATGGTACTTATTATCAGAATCTCTATTCTAAGCACCAACATATGAAATCTTGTATGTTTGCTAGTGTCTGAATATCTACTCATGCACAGTAACATATCTCTACGTACAGTTCTTTAAAAAAAAAATTAGCTTTTTTTTTAGAGCTTATGTTAACTACCAGTCTTTTTTAATGATGTGTTTGTAATTCAAATGTAGGCATTCAAATGGCAAATGCATCCTTTTCCAAAAAAAAGTTTGTATTTGACCTGCTTTGCGTGCAGTTTAAATGCATTTCAATAGGACAATCTATGCCCAAAGAAATGCAGCAGAACACAACGCAGCAGCCTCTGAAATGTACTACTCAGTTAAAGTCAATAGGATTTTGCTGACCTGCTTTTGACACGTGTTTCAAATGTAGGACAACAATGCCTGTTGACATAAGCCTTTAGAGCCAGTCCACACTGGAATGTATGTGTTCCCATACTGTCCCGCTTGTTCCAGTTTTGACAGCCCATTCATTTAAATGAGCAGCCAAACATACTAGAACACGGCAGAGTAGAGCACAGGCATTACTTTTTCTGTTTCTGCCACACCAAACCGCATGGTCCTGTGGTACCATATAGTTCGGTGGCTGCAAATGAGCTGCAATTGCAAGATGCTTTTGGGGTGTCATTAACAAATAATTGGCACCTGCACACTTCTTGCAAGAGTATTCACATGCCACACAGGAAACAGATACAAAACACATCTTTCCTCTGTGACCAAGCAATGGTGGGTGGGGAAAAATACATCAGAGGGTGTGGCCATATTGGCAACTGAGGCCATTCCTCAACATTGGACTCCTGATGTCGGTTGAGCAAGCTCCATCCCTTCACTTGTATTGGCTGACAATTGCTCGTACTGATGCTCCCCTCTTCTCACTTGCTGGTGGGGTGATCCTTTTCCTTCCAACCATAGCCTGGAGCGGCACCATAAGGTATACTTTTCACATCTTTCCTGCAGCTGCCCTTACATTCTCTTTGAATGATAGCTGTGAGATTTTGTTCCTACATGGTATGCACATTTACCAATGCTAATGGCAGCTAAATAAGTTGAAAAACATTATGGAACATCACATTTTTACTTTATGCACGCTATGGCATATGTTTGAATGCCAAAGCATACATTCTAGCACAAACCACTCTAGTTAGTAAATTCCAAATGTATATACTGTACTACCACGTACACATGCATTTGTGCATATCGCAAACACATAGTACATTTTTTGAGCATACTGATTGCTTGTACAAACATTGTTGATGCACTAGCGTACACATATCCTTTAGTAAATCAAGTTTGATTTTTACATAAATCAAAAGATCACATAATATGGTCTCTCAAGAGTTTTCCCATCATAATTTTTATCTTGTCATGAATGCTGATTTATCTGCTAGAAACACAAATTCTTCAAGGTTTCTCCAGCCCACGTGGAAGGGTAAAAAAAAAAGTGGATCCTACTACTACTATGAACACAGTATTGAAACATGAATATCTTTATTCTATGTGATTTTCAAAAGTATGTTTAATTGTATTATATTTTTAAAGCTTCCATACAAAGCTAGGAATATTTGTTCCACAGACACAATGATTGTCAAAAGGTTTTACATTTTAGACTATACAACTGTTCAATCATATTCTTCTTGTTCTCATCAAAACATATCTTCTTTTGATATTTTCTAACATGCAGACACTTTTTTCCTGTCTTTTACAGTGATCATACTACAGCAAGACAACGATGTGTAGGCCTCACAGGATATAATGAGGGAGAATATCAGTTTGATTTGTTTTCTTATTTTGCACTTGTATGTGCAGTGGTGGGCATAGTCATCAAAGGGTCTGTTTGACAAATTTTTTGGGTCTCCATTCAACCTACTGGCCATATGTAAATACAACTCCCTCTATAGATAAAGAGTAATCCTTTTAATAACCTGAACTATCTCCTACAGTAGTCAGACAGTGAACACCACCCAGATCTATGCTTGGCCCACATATAATAAGCGTACCTGCTGATGTTGTGTAGAATTTGGTACCATCTTTGTTAGGTGTCTTATGTGCATCGGAGATGGATTTTTTGGGGCTAGCTGCTGATAGTGGGGCTCTAGATCTCTCTAAGAGGTTAACCTTGATAAAAAACACCTGTCTTAATGAGCAATATTGTAAAAGTTCTGCTTTCCTGTTTTGTTGCATTGAAGAGTAGTATGAAAATGCATAAGGTGTTGATCTGACCATATAACTGGGTCTGTAGTTAGATGAGTTATTTTTATGAAATAAAAAAAACAAGGTCAAGTGTATGACCTTTTGTGTGGGTGACAGATGATACTACTTAAGTGAATCCCAGTACTTTCATAGTAAGGATTACTTGGTCAAATTGAGATTTCTTCCCATCAACCAAGGAAGTTTAAAAAGATGATCAATCTGTGGTGGTCTATGGCAAATGCAGTGCTAATGCTATCTGTTCCTTATGAAAGGGCTTTCCCATCACCTGGCAGCCAGTAGATGAGCAACATTTGAGAGCACATTTTAAATATGGTTGTACATCTACATATCCAGAGGAGTTGGTCAGGCCAATAGAAAAAGCCCCAAGGTTCAGTTTTGATTTAAAACAGATTGCAACTTTACCACCCTTATGATCTTGTCCCCGAGCAGTGCAATATTGGGTAGTTGCTGGATACTGCTGCTTCTGAGATGGATCCTGCATTTTCATTTAGCAATGTTTCTGTGATGCATGCCAAGGCACATGATTCAACTAGATCTGCTATGACAGCTGTATAATGCCTCATTGATTTGGCATTATAGACAGTGGTTGTGATGGTGTAGGTATCTGAATTCTTTTCATATTTCTTTTGTGATACTTTTCAGTGTGGTGAAGACACAAGATATTTTGCTTTTCATTCCTCTGTGTTCTGTGACATGTTCTGAACAGAAGTAGTGTTTGGTTTCTCAGGGTTTAGATGAGGTTCTATATATTCAGTGTGTGTAAATTTCTGCCTTCCTGTCCTCCCCTGCCCACCTTGATTATTTTTTAAGATTCCTTGCCTTTGATCATTTACATATTAACCCTAGAGGTGTTGTTGTTTATTACAATGAGAAGCAATACATAGAATACACAGCGATACATTCATTCCAGGCAATTTGGTCTCCTGGTTTGTAGCAGACCTTTACTAAGAAGTGAAAGTACAGCTAATCTGCCTCCACCCCAACATATTTGAATTTATTTTTTGAAGAGTAGTCTTGCCTAGGGGAGAATTATATAAGCTTGGCCTGGTCCCTCTCTACTCACAGCTAGCTCCTAAAGGCAAGATGGAGTCTCTGTGGAGCTGAAGACTGGTGAAAAAACAGCCCCCTGTGAAGAGTGTGAGTATCTGTTTCTTAGAACTCAGAAGCTAAAGGGCAATGCTTATGGAGTGACTTTACTTATCCATTAGGGTAAAAAATTGAGCTTATTTTAACTGGATGAAGGAATATGGCTGGTGACAGGTTGAGGAATAATTCTCAGCCTAGCTGTCAATAGTAGTATGAAGTATGCCTTGTTTTTTGTGTGTTTAGGCAGTCTGGAATAGAAGACAGATGGGATATGTGAAAGTTATTTGAAATGCAAAATGTGAACTTCTGTTGAAATTTATGTTCAAGGCTCTTTCTGTTAAGACCACATAGCTGAGGTTTCCAGAGTAAAACAAAACCCAGGATTGTATTTAATATTTCTGAATATAATTATGATTAAAATTATGTGGTTTAAAAATTGGCAAATGTGCACACCAGTACAGTAGAAGACTTAGGCAATAATAGATAAATTGATTTTGTTTCCTTCCACCAGTGGTTGTTGGCAGTATTTTTTTCACATGCTGTGTCTGTGTGAGGAAGAGACAGCTGATACCCAGCAATGCTGTCAGTACTTTGATTGCACTCATAATCAGGACACTGATCATCAGTGCCCTGATAATCAGTGTAGACCCATCAGTGCCCATTGGTGCAGCTTATCAGTGCCTGTAAGTGTCCATCAGTGCTGCCTATCAGTGTCCATCAGTGCCACCTATCAGTGCCCATCAATGCCACCTCATCAGTGCTCTTAAAGCACATCAGTGCAGCTTATCAGTGTCCATCAGTTTGGTCTTATCAGTGCCCATTAGTACTGCCACATCAGTGCAAACTAATCAGCAGCCTCATCAGCGCACATGAGTGAACAAGAAAAATTACTAATTTACAAAACAGAAACAAAGAAAAACTTTTTTTATTTGTTTAGCAAAAAATAAAAACCCAGTGGTGATTAAATACCACCAAAATAAAGATCTATCTGTCAAAAAAAAAAGATAAAAATTTCATATGGGTACAGTGTTGCATGACCGCACAACTGTCATTCAAAGTTTGATAGCGCTGAAAGCTGAAAATTTACTTGGGCAGGAACGGGGAGAAATTGCCCAATATTAGAGTGGTTAAACAAGGGTAGTGGGACCCCTGACAGTGATCATAACAGGTGTGCAGACCAAAGAATTCAAATAGAGAGATCTCACCAAAAAACCCTACTATCAGTTGGTTTAAAATATCAGCATCTACTAAATACCTAAATATCAGTTTAGACTGTCCCTTTCCACTTTCATATTTAGACATGTTACGTGTTTCATAGCTCTATAAGATTAAATTGTGACAGACAAAAATTAAATACATACATCATGAATAAAAAAAAGTGGGTAAGATTAACATTCTGAGCCTGAACAATCATACCTACCGTGAATATACATACTATAGACTGCTGCATTCATTTGTATGTTTCCGTTGATTCATTACATATGCAGTCAATGGATGATCGCATTCACAGTAAGATAGACTTATAAATTAATATCTGAATATGTAATGTGCTTACATATAGATATAAACATAGACAGAGTGATATTATATTATAAGTATATTTACATATTAGTAATTATATTTAAGTAAGGATTTGTTCAGTTGGAACATGCCTGAAGAGTAGATTGAGAAAACACTGGTGCACCATGGGGTGAGGAATATCCTGTGAAAGAGGCTTAATTGTGTAAGCAAATGAGCCACATCCTAATGCAATCACTATTAGCAAATGGACTAGTAAATCCATTGTTATATTACCTTGGTAAACATCAAGTACAATTGCTCATACTTATACACTCTATTTGAATATACAGAGTAATGTGAATAATTCTGTATGGGGCTACATCAGGTGCACTCGTGCATACTTCTTTATTAGATAATGGCTTTGTACATTCACTAAATCAAATTTCTTTGAGTAAATATTTAATGACATGGAAAAGCATGTTATAAGCAAATCTGTGGTAAGAAATATAAAATAAACAGTTGGATAGTCGATTAGGCATCCTATGGGACCAGACCATATATTTTACAACAGTATGTTAGTTCTCAGTGCCCAGTGCTAAGCAAAAGTTAATTGTGCAAGGCTTTAACCTTTAAGAAGAATTAAAAATCCTAAATCTCTCACTTTTAAAGTATTTTTAAAGCCTTGCATTTTCCTGAACAATAAACTAACGGCAAAAATGCTTAAAGTGTATGTACTGTATAGCCAAATGTTTTCACTTTTGGACAGCGTTAACACCCCTGCCATTGTATTAATTAATTACTTTATTTATTTATTTGCTATCTGTGTACTACTGTAGAAATTTCCCCTTACTTTCTATCCCAAAGATACAATTGGAAGGTGGGATGAAATCTACAAAAGTGAGAGAAATTTCCCATTGGAAGAATTTTTCTCTAAACTCTTGTTTTAGGGACAGCTCTAAATGTGTGGATTTCCTCACACCTTCTTTTTCTATGATGATGGTCGCCAGCACAAAGGGATGAGTAAATCTCCCCGGCGGGGACACATAAAACATTTAAAATTTGAGAGAAGGTCCATTATATGCAGATTAAAAAAAAGGTGCTGCCTAGATATACACTTTAACCCAAAATATGCTCCTCAAGCCCTAAACTATTTATTAACAACTTCTCCCAACACTTAAACCTACACCCAAAATGATCATCTTCCTGTTATCCTTCCTAGAGCAACACTGGGGGAGAGAGGAGAAGCAATAGAACCCAATCAAATACTGTTGCATGCACATTTACTGAGATGGAACATACTGACAGGAGAAAGGAGAGTGAGCAGGGTTGAAAAGTTTGTTTGTTGCTGTTCCTCAACTGTTCAATCAGTAGTTTGCAGGAAGAGAAGTGGAATTCTACTGAACTCTAAGAGAGAAATTGCTGCCACCCTCCTAGTTGTGCTATACAATACACTATATTGCCAAAAGCATTGGGACGCCTGTCTTTACACACACATGAACTTTAATGGCATCCCTGCCATATCCATAGGATTTAATGTTGAGTTGGCCCACCCTTTGCAGCTATAACAGCTTCAACTCTTTTGGGAAGGCTGTCCACAAGGTTTAGGAGTGTGTCTATGGGAATGTTTGACCATTCTTCCAGAAGCACATTCGTGAGTCAGGCAATGATGTCAGACGAGAAGGCTTGGCTCACAGTCTCCATTCTAATTCATCCGAAGGGTGTTCTATTGAGTTGAGGTGCAGGCCAGTCAAGTTCCTCCATTCCAAACTCACTCATCCATGTCTTTCTGGACCTTGCTTTGTGCACTTGTGCACAGTCATGTTGGAATAGGAAGGGGTCATCTCCAAACTGTCCCCACATTGTTGGGGGCATTATATTTTCCAAAATGTCTTGGTATGCTGACACCTTAAGAGTTTCCTTCACTGGAACTAAGGAGCCAATCCCAACCCCTGAAAAACAACTCCGCACCATAATCCCCCTACACCAAACTTTACACTTGGCACAATGCAGTCAGGCAAGTACTGTATTCCTGGCAACCACCAAACCCAGACATGTCCATCAGATTGCCAGACAGAGAAGCATTATTTGTCACTCCAGAGAACATGTCTCCACTGCTCTAGAGTCCAGTGGTGGTGTGCTTTACAGCACTGCATCCAACGCTTTACATTGCACTTGGTGATTTAAGGCTTGTATGCACCTGCTCGGCCATAGAAATCCATTCCATGAAGCTCTCTACTCACTGTTTTTTTGCTAATCTGAAGGCCACATGAAGTTTGGAAGTCTTTAGCTATTGACTCTGCAGAGAGTTGTCAACTTCAGCGCACTGCACGCTTTGGCATGTGCTGACCCCGCTCTGTCATTTTACGTGGCCTACCACTTCGTGGCTGAGTTGCTGTTGTTCCCAGTTGCTTCCACTTTGTTATACTACCACTAACAGTTGACCGTGGAATATTTAGCAGCAAGGAAATTTCATGGATGGACTGCACAGGTGGAAACCTATCACGGTACCACACATGAATTCACTGAGCTCCTGAGAGCGACCCATTCTTTCAGGAATGTTTTCAGAAGCAGTCTGCATGCCTAGGTGCTTGATTTTATAGACCTGTGGCCATGGATAATTTGGAGGGGCGTCCCAATACTTTTGGCAATATAGTGTATATGTATGTATATGTATGTATATATATGTATATAGACTATTTTCATTTTTTGTGAAAAAATAATCCTAATCCTATGTACGTTAAAGATTTTTGGTGTCCTCTAGCAGTATGACCAGAGGCATACTAGAAACTAGAAAATATTATGTTCTCCTTCCATGCATTGAAGATACTGTATTTGAAAAGTGTAAAGAACAAATACAGTATATTTAGTGAAGGCAGAAGTACAAGCCAATAAGCAACTGACCAGTGACCATGTTGCTTGTGAGCCCATCTTGTTGGTAGCCATTGGCATAACAGTTGAACGCATAATGAGAAAGGACATAAAATGAAAACTTTATCAAGATTTTCTGATATCCCAGTGCAGGGACTGGATTTCACGTTTGGACTTGCCTTCAAGCATTATATAAATCAAATTCCTCCCCTATGATATTATGTGCTCTTTCATTCAGGTTTATTTTGTGCTTTGCAAAATTTATTTCTCTTGCAGTAAATTGCAAGAGAATTTATTGGCAAGCAGTGCAGTAAATAGCACTGTATAAGTTGTAATTTTAAAAAAATAAGTTGTGATTAGGTTAACTCATCCAAAACATGTTTCTGTAGTTTTTCATTCTGCCCAAATCAAAGTCATAAATCAAAGTTGAAGGGAGAGTGCTTAGCCAACAATGGCAGTTTCCTGACTTTTAATTCACCTAATTCTTAGGGATCAAGATTTAATTTCATCAATATGGGTCACTATAAAAGATGTCATGTTATTAGACACGCTTAGCTTTAAAGGCCAAATAATTCTGTTTTTAACTCAGTTTAAATGCGTTCACTCATACAATAATTTACATCAAGTAATTTAAAGAATATCAATGTTTTATTATTAACAAATGAAAAATTGTAATATCATATTTTAAATATTAATATTGTTTCTAAAATTCTGCCTCATTTCATCATTGTCTTAATATGGAATTGTTTGCTTTGCCCATAGCAAACAGATTTCAATGGTCAGGTTTGAAAATGGAAATGTGTAATCTAATTGCTCTGGAAAACATAGGCAATTTTTCTTTAGGACACCTAGATAAATGAGGGTAGCTGTTTGTTTGTTAGATATCCCCAGGTGTAGGGTGAAACAGTGCCAGGGCTTCTTATTAGACGGGGCTGCAAATGAGTAGCTACTGGGTCATTGCTGCTAAACAAGTGGTTTGCAAGAATTATGGAGTATAAAAAAGCACATAGTGAAAGTAAAGGGGGGGATGTTAGGACATAAAAAGTCACCAAACTGTTTATATAGATAAATTTAGCTACTTTTGCAAAAACCATAAACTAAGTTGCGGGGCAAAGGTGTCTTTTTTCCCTTGTACTTATGTTTATAAGTAAAAATGTCATTATGTCTGAATATCATACCTATTTTGAATAGAAAGGAGTATAGACAATTCTACCTAAAACAGTGAACACTTTTATTGAGAGCTTTTATTAGCAAATAAAATGAGCATGCCAACCCTACTGCTTAGGGATATCAGTGGCTCGCTCACATTACAGGGCTTCAGGTAGCCAGGGCATCCCCAGTATATCACATAGCATTGGGCCAATGGCTCTTACCACCTCAATATTGACTTACAGCATTATTTTGATAGGCACAGTAGCCTTGTAAAGTTATGGCCACACAACCATAGGAGTATGCTCCAGGTAAGAGTAGTTAGTGCCTCAAAAAGCCAAGGTCAGGCTACAACTGGTTTCTTTTCTCTCAGCAATACTTCATAAATGAGTTGTTGGTTTAGGGCCACCTCCAGCCTTTCTCTGAGAAATCTGAAGCTAGAAACTCTACAGGTCCCCCCCCCCCCAATAAAAATATAAAATACTCTAAGGCACAAACTGAAAAAATACATAATACTAATTTATGCATTTAAGTCAATCTGTCCTGAGTTTTGCACAGCACTGTCACATGCAACAGCCTTTTCTGGTAGGGCAGGAGACCTGATTTATCTCTGGTGTGGTTAAGTAATTCTTAAAGGTACAGAGAAGAGTATTTAAACTGGACACTCGCATCCCTAGAGGTTTAAACTGTAAGTGAGATATCACCCACTACAATGAATAGCAGGCATTAATATATTTTTTCTTCAGTGGTATATAATTTCATTAGTGATAAAATTCTTCTTCAGTGATATACTGTAGTATCGGGAGGAACCTGTGTCATAAGATCTATTCACCAACTTTCATTGGCAAATCCATCAATATTAGGGATCACACTTACCTGCATATAACCGAACCGGATATCGTATGTACTCTCCAGCGCTTCAGAAAATGGACAGCCAAAGGGAAGCCAAGGGAACCAGGACAGAGATAACCAAAAGAAGATGCTTCAGGGGTGCAGCCCTCCTCAGACGGGGTGATCAGCCACTAGATAAAGAATAAACAGGTGGCGCACACACCTAGTGCATTATCCAAGGTTTATTCAAAGGTATAAAAGATAAAAACATACTCACAGACGAAGCATGTATATAAAAAGCTTTTGCATTAAGAAGATGGCCACAACGGCAAGCAAGGTATAGCAGCAACGCTGTTCCAAGCATCGGTCCTCCTCATCCACTACACATTTGTACTAGTCTAAGAGTCTGGTCAGCAGCTCTGAGGAAAGGGACTCATCCCCGAAACACATCAGCCATTTGACCGCTCTGACCGTTGGAACACCTTGCTTGCCGCTGTGGCCATCCTCTTAATGCAAAAGCTTTTTATATACATGCTTCGTCTGTGAGAATGTCTTTATCTTTTATACCTTTGAATAAACCTTGGATAATGCGCTAGGTGTGTGCACCACCTGTTTATTATTTACCTGCATATAATAATGGGTTACATCTAAATTATAGTGCTAAAGACACTAACTGATTCTGGCTTGGAGGAACACAAAGTGACTAACTGATACTGACTTTAATAGTGCCATTAATACAGTGATCCATGCTAGTACTGTACACTGTCACTGTACCAATGTCACTGGCTGGGAAGGGGTTAACATTTAGGGGCAAACAAAAAGTTTACTGTGTGCCTAACAATGTGTAATGTGAGTAATATGTGTTGCTTTTACGAATGAATGTGAATGTTTTTGGTCCTTGGTTTGCAGAGAGAAACCACAGCCACATTGCTGAACCCTGTGTTGTTAGTAAATACAGGGCTCTGCACTGTGATTTGCTAAGCTGATAAGCAGCCCATCACCAAATCCTTGGCTGGGACCTGCTGACCAACTTGTGCCGTACCGAATGACAGCACATCTCCTGAGGGTGGCGTGAGCGTACGCCTTCTACCTAGAAACGCTGGCTCACTTACATGTACACAATCCAGTGCAGCTGGACCGCCTGGCTGCAGTAAAAAGGCCATGAGCAATCCTTAAAGTGTTACTAAACTCAGGACCGTGCATTCACTATATCTGGTCTCCCACAGTACACAGAACATGGAAATGCAATTATTTTAGTAAATATAAACTGCTAAATACCTTTTCTCATCAGAAGTTTGAGCAGTCTTGTGACTTCTATTGGTGTCCAGCTGATCACTGGTTAAAGTATGTAGGAGGGGTTTTCTTTCTGCTCTAGGAGGATGCATAACCCCTGACCCTCTGTCTGGACAGTCTGTCTTGACAGTGCTGATTGGCCCTGTGCTGATCACGTGCACTCTTCCAAGAAAAACAAAACTTCTCTAGAAATACACACGTAAATGAGCATGTGCAGAAGGGCTGCGGGCTCAGTCTGTCTTACCAGCGTGCACATTTTCACAAGACGAGGGGCAGAGAAGACAGGATCAAACAGCCTTTTTACGCAATGCAGAGGATTAACCCCTTATGTTCCACAGTGAGTATAACAAGCACGCTTTACTGCATATACAGACTGATTTTACTGTTGTGGGTTTAGTAACACTTTAAACAATTTTTTGTTCAATTTTAATACATTTTCTGTATTTTCAATAAAGATTTAATGATTTTAGGGGGAATCTATTTCTGACATATCAATTGTCATTTTTAATTTCTTTCTTTCTTTCTTTCTTTCTTTATTTCTTTCTCTCTTTCTTTCTTTCTTTCTTTCTTTCTTTCTTTCTCTCTCTCTCTCTCTTTCTTTCTTTCTTTCTTTCTTTCTTTCTTTCTTTCTTTCTTTCTTTCTTTCTTTCTTTCTATGACAGCCAATGATGCATTCATTCTTCTGATAAGCATGGATTCCCTATCCCCATGATTAAGCTCTGGGGGGGGTTGGGGTGGAGTGAAATATGTTGGGGGCATGGCCTGGCTGGAGCCTGGGTTGAAGCTGTTAAACTTTCTTACCTGGGGTTTTAGGAGATGTGCAGCTCATATGAACATTTTCTTCCCTGTACATTGCCATCTGGAGCAGGGATGAGCTCTGTCCTAGCCTGCACTCATAGTGGTTTGTTTTATTGTTTGGGATCTTTACAGCCTGAGTGGCATCCTCAATTTTGGTTTGGGGTCACAATTCTTAAAGATCTTGTCTCACCCTCAGCGAGTGACTGAGCAGTGAAAGGAAAAGAAGCAGACTGATGAGATAACCTCTCTTATCACACTGCTCTTTCCTCCTATTCGCATGTACACTGCAACACAACTGATTGGCCCCTTGTCCTGCTTCACCCTTTCTCACTCTTAGCTCATCTGATACATTCACATACTTACACTCCTCACATAAAAATAATATATTTTATGATGCATTAGTGAATAGAGAGACAAAATAATGTGTGTTCAACTTTAAATCATTTGTAAGGTTTTGCTGAAAATATACTATCAGTTAGTAAATATTAACACATTATAATCGAGTGATGCCCATGGATTAAGGTGACAATGTCAATCTAATTTAAAGTTTAATTGGCAGGTGTTTTAGGCATGTTAATTACCGCAAGAGTGAAGATTTTATCAATTCTTCGAGTAAACTGGGAATTAAATGTTTACATATCTTACACGACTCATTTAATTAGTCAAATTTGCTATACCATCAAAATTCGATTTAAGTAAAAGTTCACATCTCTCACATGCTGATTAGCAATATGTGAATATACAGTATTATTAACAAATACACATAGAAATTCATATTATGGGGTTTATTTACTAAAGCAGGAGAGTGCAAAATCAGGCTCTCTTCTGCACTGAATCAACGCCCAGGTTTTATTGTCAAAGCTTAATTGAACAAGCTGAAGTTAGAAGCTGATTGGCTGCCATGCACAGCTGCACCAGATTCTGAGTGCTCCAGGTTTAGTAAACCTACCCCTGCGGCTGACCTTCCTCTTTAGCTATTTTGTGGCAACTGTCTGGCAAAGAGTATCTATCTATCAGTCGTATCTGACCCCTGGCGATTGCATGGACTGTCACTCGTAAGCGACTTTTTCCATGAATTCTCTTAGCAGGCAAAGAGTATATATATATATATATATATATATATACATATACAGGTATATACATATACATATATTATACCAGTGAATATTACATCATACAAATATATGATCTTTTGGAACCCTGAAACCCCCAATTTGTTTTATGGATCTCTTACAACATTATTGTACACTTTGTCTATATATATATTTATATATGTCTCTAACTTGTTCCCGCAATCTGTGACCATCTACTTTTGCATGTTTGCTGTCTCTGTAGCAAACATTACCTTTTATTACCATTGGAGCTTAAAGGCCACAGCATTTTATTATTATAAATTATGTCATTATAGGGATCAGCAGTGATGCAGGAGTTTGAGGATGGAACTATCTTGTACAGTGGGGGATGCAGGCATTAAACAATCAAGACCTCGTGAAGGATGAGTATAGTAGCTCTTCTTTTGCAGGGCACCTTGTTTTAGGATTTATTTTCTTACCTTGACATGGTCATTTTAGGACTTAATTAGGAACATACTTCTCCTCAAACCAGTAAATTATAAACTGAGTTCACTCTTACACATTTTCAATAATATTCCATTTATTTGCCACTATTTTCATATTGCCTTTTTATTCCTTATTTTTTTTTACAATTATTCCAATACATTTTAAAGTTTTACAAAGATTGCCTTTTTATCAAACATAATAACTCCAGCCTTATTTTCCTTTTTTGCATAGACCTATACATTTATATACTAAGGTGGTATTTTCCATCGCAAATTGAATTAATTATGGCATGCTGAGCGATGCTTTTGCACTTCTCCAAGAACTCTTTGATTAATTGCTATCCATGTACTTTACTCCCACATAAATAATCATACAATCAAGATGAAGCAGTGATTGCAAGGAATTAATGTTACAATGAACACATCAGAGAACCTAGGGACATATTCTATTTCAACCAAGGTAAAATGCAAAATAATTGTAATAATTTATCTACAGATACAGTACACAGAAATAGTTAATATTTTCACATAACCTCCAGAGCAATTTATAACAAATGAAAATCTACAGCTGCACATGCAAAAACAGTTATTTTAAGCCTTTGACATGGATCAACTGGCATTAATTTGTGAGTAACATAATTTAAAACATTAGGTGAGACATGTACAAAAATTGAATCAATGAGCCCTTCTATAACGTTTTCAAGTATAGAGCTAAAAATGTACCTTACAAAAAATGGCACAAAAACAGAACTTTGATTCATGACCGATGAGTTCTTTTTTGAATACGATCAGTTAAAATCTTGTTCACAGCATATTGCGCATTACCTCAATGCACTGCGATGCATTGTATATGTGTTTTGTAGTGAATTAACACTAAAGAAACTGCACACCGACACACATCAACAGTGCAAGGTCATGTACTTGTGATATATTGTGCCTCAACACACATATACATATGCCCTATGTTTTAGGTTGTGCTGAAAAAATGCAAATCCCATTTATTTTGCACATAGAAAATGCTTTAAAGCCCAAATTTAGCCTATAGTTTAAAATCAACTAAACACAATAAAACAAAAGGTGTCATGTGTTTTACAGTTTGTTTTCTTTCTAAAGCAGCCACAAATTGAGTAGGAAGCCTGTCCTCTGCCAGATACTCTCTGTGGGGAAGCTATGGTCTCATTGCAGAGATCTAACACATCCCTAACTAAACCCTAGCACACACTATAAGTTTGTTTTTCTTTGTTCAACCCAGCGGCTGAACGAAAAAAAAAACTGAGGAACTCAGGAGGAGCTTGTTGTACTGACTATATGAGGATAGTACAGCGATCTCCCCACTGTGCTATTGTGTTCTGACCCCCTCCCCCACCCGAAAACAATACTCAGCACTCTCATCTATTGGCTGAGAGTACTGATCAGATTGGCAGACCTTTTTCGGTAATGCCCCTTTTACAGAAGTCAAACATTCGGCTGGCTTTTGTTGGACTGGCTGCCGTACACACAAGCCGAATGGTAGCTCCCCCACCCACCCCTCCCCCACACGAAAACAATAGTCAGCACTCTCATCTATTGGCTGAGAGTGCTGATCAGATTGGCAGACCTTTTTCGGTAATGCCCCTTTTACAGAAGTCAAACATTCGGCTGGCTTTTGTTGGACTGGCTGCCGTACACACAAGCCGAATGTTAGCTGGTTTCTAGTGAACCGGCCAATACCACTTGATATTTGGCCCATGTGTACAGAGTTTAAGTCAGATCTACAGCTCTGCAATCAGCGAATCTCAAACGGGCTTGTTGGACGACTACAAAGAGATCACTGCTTCATCACAGAGAGGTATCTCAATCTGTAGCATTCTTCCAGAACGCAAACTTTTTTAAATTTTTTATGTTATGGTTGATTTTTATAGCAAACAATTGTAGGACATTACACTCCCTTTGTTTTGATGCATCTGAAATGTATTTAGCTAATATTAACCCCTTGGTGCCTCCCGGCCCTTTAAGGGTTTCAGAAGCCGGGAGGCGAGCGGGGTTTTAGGGTCATATGACTGTCGTGATTCACCATCATGGCGGTCACATGATCAGGAAAGGTTTTTCGATCGGGACCTTTCCATGAGTACCGGACATGTGTGCTGGGAGCACGCAGGGCACACGCTCTCAGCACATATGTTTTTCTTAATTGCACGCAAATGTGCGGCCGCTCTGCGTCTAGGCCCAGACGCTGGGAGGCCGCACATTTGCTTGCTGCCGGCGTGAAGAGGTTAATGGAAAGATCAATTAGGCTTTAAGTGTGAATGGGCTCTTAGACTTGCTGAAAGCCCAGTTGAGCCATTTTTATTTATTATATTAAGGCAGTCAGGCTGCAAATACAGTAATAATTTAACAAGGTTCAAATGGGCTTTAAAACATTTTACTAAGTATAATGGTGAGATATGTATGTTATATTGTAAAGAGCTGAGCAAACTGTTGGCTCTATATAAATCCTGTATAATAGTAATAATAATAATAAACAACAGCAATCTAATCTAAGGTTTTCTGTCTGTCAAAACTGGAAAGCTATCATGAATTCAGTTTTTTTCTGCAATGTATCTGTGTATCAGATCTTTTTTCTCTGAGGTCTCTGTTGTTCTTAAAATAGGTGTGGTGCAAGACCTAACCTTAGGAGAAAAATACAACTACATCATAGTAGTATTTGCTAAAAAGGAGTTTTCAAAGCTGGGAGAGAAGGCCAGGAATGTATTCCAGATTTCGAGAAGCTACTAGAGGAAGCACATGTGTACTATGCTCATTGCTCATTCAAAGTGTTCAAAATTATAAAGTATTGTGTTTGCTTGGCTTCTTCATCCAGTGTTTAATTCTGACTGCCCTTACACATGTATTAACCATTTTCTTCAACTAGGGCTCTATAGACAAAAACCCTCAGCAAAAAAAGTTGGTTTTGCAACTCGGGAAGTGCATAGAACACAATAAGCACAAACAGACTGAAAAAAACAATTACCATTCTAAATGCTGGCCAATAACAAATAATACCTTTACTGCCCATAAGAAAAATAAACATAATGCACAAAAAATTATGTTATGGTATAGTTAGTACTGAAAGTCAGGGATAATACCAGAGATAAAAACAAAGGCTGGGGCTCAATGCAGTTTTAGGAATTTTTAAATAGTAAGTTTTCTGCTACATGAAAGCTCTAATGATGGAACAGATTAATGCAGTCCAGTCTTGATACTCTAGTTGAGAAGTTAAAATAATTGTCTATATTGGGAAAAATACCATAGACTGCTATTGACGTGAAAACAAGAACATAAACAAGCTAAATAAAGGAATCCAGAAACCAGAAATGTGAAATCTACTGATCTGCACTTATAGCACTCATCTTGATTACGTATACAGATCCAGAGGTTTTTTAGTATAACACTTGGACAAACCTGAGAAGGTGAAAAACAATATAACTGGAGGCCATCTTCAGTGCAAACTGCAAACCAAACAATTAATCTATACAAAACATATGAAGCTGATGGGATATGCACACGTAGACATTGTCTACAAATGTCCACTCCCTCCCTTCTAAGCCTCCCTATTATTCAGAAGGTCTTTACCTCATATTTAAAGTGTATTATAGCTACTTTTGTTATAGATAGAGTAGAGAAGGGTTAGAACCTCTCTCAGGTTTTTTTAACGGTGGCTTTTGTCTTTGCTAGGTAGATTCCTCTCTGTTTGTCTGGGTCACCATTTGGAAATCCATACTTTTTTCACATTTTTGTCTTGTTGTGTCTCTGAGAAATAAAGCAAAGGAAAATCTACTAAGGACACATACAGCAACCCCCCCACCCCCAAAAAATAAAATAAAACAGACATTGGTTTTAACTCTTCCTGCTATATCTAAAAGTTTTTTAAACTTTTGAATAATTTATTTATTTCAGGTACTTATATAGCGCCGTCAATTTACGCAGCGCTTTACATATATATTGTACATTCACATCAGTCCCTAACCCTCAAGGGGTGTACAATCTAAGGTCCCTAACTCACATTCATATGTACACATACTAGGGCCAATTTAGACAGCATCCAATTCACCTACCAGCATATCTTTGGAGTGTGGGAGGAATACCCAGAGGAAACCCATGCAGGCACAGGGAGAACATGCAAACTCCAGGCAGGTGGTGCCGTGGCTGGGATTCAAACCAATGACCTTAGCACTGCTAGGCGGAAGTGCTAACCATTTAGCCACTGTGCTGCCCACATACACTTTTAAAATAAGTATTCAAGTGCAGGCTATGTTCATAAACAAGCAAAGGAAGGAGATGTACCAGCCTAGCCCTATTACTGGGAGGTTCTTCATAAAATATAAAATTACATAACAACTCACACCAAACCACCGGATGTGTGTCCACCAGCTAGGGTGAAGCTTACACATTTCAAGGGTGATGCCCTCTTCTTCAGAGCTAACCAGCAGCTAGTTAGCTCTGAGGAAGAGGGCATTATCCTTGAAATGAGCAAACTGGACTCCAGCTCGTGTCAGAGATAGAAATGTCCAGTTGTTCCTACTGAGAAGATTGAATAGACGTCCACTCTGATCTTCATTTGGACTGAATTGTCGTGAAGGCCTTTCTATCAGTAGGGCATATTATTGTTTTGCTTCTATGTTAATAAACTTCCATGGAATCAATACCTGAAAAATAGCTGTAGGTATTCATCTTTAAAATGTTTTGCATTTTAAGCTTCCATATCTAAATCAGTCTTTGTCAAGAATAGTTAAATGATCAAATATTTAATCAATAAATTAAAAATAATATTGCAGCAGATTGTTATAAAATATACTTATGCCTAAATTAGAATGCCTGCCAAAAATCTATGTGTGAAGTAGAAAATGTTTGACAGTGTTTAGGAAATTTGCATATACTGTACATTAACCCTAGGGCTAGGAAAGGACTTTGGCATCTGATTTGGTTTGGCATTGTAGGTAATAGAGGATAGAGGTCATAATCCTTACAGCAAACCAGAAATGTGACATATGGACACAAAAAAAGTGTCCAAACAAAAAAAAAAATCATTATTTTTATACTGTCAAATGCACTGTATGATATATGCAATATCTGTATTTTGTCCCGTAAAAAAATATGATTTTTCCTTTACACATCCTTATGAACCATACATTCTTTCTGCATATCTATTATATTCAGTAATTCAGTACCATTCTCTGGTGGTGTGCGAGTTAAGGCAAAACTGATAAATGAATTGCTTTTACAGAAACATTTAGTTAAAGGTCTTGTTTTATCTCTTAGACGGTTAAACAAGGAGACTCAATGTGACCTTTGTCTCTCAGATATAAATTCTGCATTTCTGTGCAGGCCAATGACATGTCGATATACAGTTTTTGAAAGGACTGAATAATAAATAAATTTCATTATTCCACCATGAGGCCAAGAAAGCTGCAGAGATTGAGAAAAATGAACTTAGATTTCCATCTCCAATGAGAAATCAAGAGTGTGCCAGGAGAAATAAACAGTAAACCAAAGGCCACGATGACTGATACTATCAGATGTACAAAAATTTGAAAAATTGCAGAGATTGTGCCCTTGCTGTTTCTGAGATGCATTTATTGTGGCTGGACAGTATTAAAGGGAACCTGTCATAAAAGATATATGGGAGCCTCATATGATAACTTAGTTAAAAACCTGTTAGTTCCTGGCCTTTTTACTGCATCCTCCAGCTTACACAAAAACATGAAAGAATCCAAACCATAAAAATGATGTTTCATTCCATGTGCTCATTCTCAATATTTCTATGTGGCTCCCTATTATCACCTGTCACATTTATGGAAAAGAAACATTTGAGATCAGGCATATCAAACTGTAATGAAAGAGTGGACCACATTCAAAGAATAAACTTCAAGGAGCCGCATTATCTCTACTCATGGCCACACTTCTACATTTAGAGAAAAAAGGTTATAGCATTTTTGTGATTACATTTTACATTTATCATTTTATTCATATTATATTACCGTATTTGCCGGCGTATAAGACGACTTTTTACCCCTTGAAAATCTTCTCAAAAGTCGGGGGTCGTCTTATACGCCGGTATACGGCATACTGACACTTTTTAGGGGGGCGGCGCGTTGCCGCCGCCGCCCCCCCTTCCCCCAATGGAAGGGACACTAAGTACAGGGGTGGGCAGCGGCTGTTTCTTACCTGGTTCCGGTCCCACGACGATCCGGTCCAGGAAGCGCGGCTGCGCCTTCAGTTCGGCCACTGGATGTTCGTGCGGCTGCTCGGCTCCGCCTCCTCACCAGTGATTGGCCGCCAGAACTGTAGCTCAGGAAAGGCACACAGGCGGCCAATCACCGGCGAGGGGGTGGAGCCGAGCGGCCCCGCGAAAATCGAGTGCAGGACCAGCAGGTAAGTGGTCAGTGTAGAGGTGCTGCTGCAACCACATATGCTGGCTGCAGCAGCACCATACGAGAACAGGGTCAGCAAGTGTCAGTGGGAGGAATAGTGCCCCATCATTGGTGTCACTGATACCAATGATGGAGCACTATTCCTCCCACTGATACCAATGATGGGGCACTATTCCTCCCACTGACACCAACGATGGGGCACTATTTCTCCCACTGACACCAACGATGGGGCACTATTCCTCCCCCCCACTGACACCAACGATGGGGCACTATTCCTCCCCCCACTGACACCAACGATGGGGCACTATTCCTCCCCCCCACTGACATCAACGATGGGGCACTATTCCCCCCCCCCACTGACACCAATGATGGGGCACTATTCCACCCCCCACTGACACCAATGATGGGACACCATTCCTCCCACTGACACCAATGTTGGGACACCATTCCTCCCACTGACACCAATGATGGGGCACTATTCCCCCCACTGATACCAATGATGGGGCACTATTCCCCCCACTGATACCAATGATGGGGCACTATTCCTCCCACTAATACCAATGATGGGGCACTATTCCTCCCACTGATACCAATGATGGGACACTATTCCTCCCACTGATACCAATGATGGGGCACTATTCCTCCCACTGATACCAATGATGGGGCACTATTCCTGCCACTGATACCAATGATGGGGCACTATTCCTGCCACTGGTGTGCATTGGAAGAGGGGTAGTCTTATACGGCGAGTATAGCTCAAACACTAAATTTTAGCAGGAAAAGTAGGGGGGTCGTCTTATACGCCGGCAAATACGGTATATTTAATCTGTTCCTGCCAGGTATAGGGCTGCTGGGTAGGTGGGCATCTATAGGAAATGTTTTGCTTGTGCTGAGAACATGTAGCTGCACATTCTCAGCACAGCAACTGATATGTCCTAGGAGCTCCTGATGCACAATTGCGACTGTGAGCTTCCAGCCATGTGACTGCCAATACCAGTGGTCACAAGATCTGAGAGCCTACCTCCCAGCACTTAGATCCTCTTAAAGGTCCAAGACAATGGGATTAAAGCCAAAACCTTATTTTCCCTAGTTTTGGATTGAGTAACAAAAGATTAGAACTCCTGACATGTTTTTTTTACTATCTGTTGCCCCTGAAAAAGCTCACTGGTGTTCCAGCTTTTCCCCACTCTCCTAAATTTTATTTTTGTTTATGTTGCTCTCCATCACTTGCTGTCTAGTAAAATGTTGTCAACAAGACAGGAAATGAATAAATCTCTTGAACAGAGCCCACGAAAACAGTAAACACCTGACATGGGTTCTAAACCCTTCCCATGCTAACAAAACCTAAGAAAAAGGTTTGGTCGAGCATATACTCGAACTGTAAAAACAAAAGCCAAAAACAACAAAGCCAAAAACAAAACACTAGTCTGGCATGCTTTCTATAGTTAGTTCTTCATATAAGGGTATATCTTAAATCTAAAGGGCATCTGAATGAAACAGCATAATGTTCTAACATTTGCTACTCTTTGTGCTTCTTTCTCACAATCAGCTCACAATATATTTTCTCCTAGGAGCAGCCCTCCCTAAATCTTAGCTTTTATTGCTCAGATGAAGAAGCTAAAGAGCAAAAAGATCAATTCTGACTCATTTTATGTTATAACATGGATCAGGATTTATTTTTTGCTCTTTGGATCAATCACAGTCTACATAGACCCAATACTAGAGAATACAGAAAGATGTGTAGGTGATGGTACCACAGGGAAGGTTTTGGAAAAAAAAAAAGCAAACCATGTGGGGAACATAAAAGGAACAGCTTTAAACAATAGTCAAAATGGCTGTCAAAAAGAATAAATTGTATCTCCTATTAAGGCCAGTATAAAGGGTTTGTATAGGCAAGACACTAATTTATACACAGAACCTCCATTTTCCCCTAAAGTATGTGCCATCATTATTTTTTCCTTTTATCTTGTTCCTGTAGTAGGAATCAGCTGTAATTACTCCCTCTAATGTGATTTTCAAGCTTTTATTGCAGTGGCAGGATCTTGAGAAAAAGCCCTATCATTTTGCTGATATACATGTATGTCAAGGTGGAGTTCTGTAGTCCTGCAGAACAGAACTCAGACAGAGCTGACTGCACTGCTTGGGATTTCAGTGCAGCAGAGGCAGAATTGTCAGCACATAACAGAAAGTTGGGAGCTCACTGGACTCTTGCAGGATAATCTGGTATTTTTCTGTAATTGTGTTTTTAAAAGTATGAAACATGGTTGCATATGCATGTATTAGGAAAATGTTCTGCAATATTTTTTGCTCAAGTATACACTTCAAAGAAAGTGATATTTTTGCTTCTAGAAATGACATCAGCTGCAGTCTGAATTAGAAAACATATCCCTCTGCATCATGGAAGCTCATGGAAAACAGGTAATATGCTGTCTTAGGCATCCTTTTCATTTCAGCACATAAAAATTGATGATTACTTAAGGCTGAACTCCAGGGAAGAAATACATGTACTCTTGCAGTGGGTCCCTCCCCAACTTCAAGGGTTAACTGCTCATTTTGACTTGTGGATAATAAGTAAAGCAATATTCTCACCTTATTCCTCCCTTCTCTTCTTCCTTCCTACATTTCATGAAAACTGTCTCTGAAAGTCTTCTCTCTTCACTGTCAGACCAGTCTCAGCTCTCTGAAATCATAATGTAGAATGCAGGACCAGTAGTCCTGCACTCCACAGGAGGGTGGTGAGGCCCCCTCCCCACAACCCAGGAATGTCATACAGTAGAAGAGAGAACCAGGAAAAGTGAGGCATAAAATACCTATTTGACCATATTTCTCAGTAGGACAAAACAAGCACTTAATCCTTGCAGTGGGCAGGGGAAACCACTGCAAGAGTAAAGAATTGTCATTGCAGGAGTTCATCTTTAATAAAAATAAATCCTAGGCGAACATTTGTAAATGTATGTATATTTTTTTCACAGGATTACTGTCCATAGTCCTCTTTCTATTTTTTTTTAAGTATAATCTTTTAGTTTGCTGCAATGTACTGTATCTGCACTAGTAACGCCCCTAATGCCCACAAAAACTGGTGCATAATATTATTTGGTTCTCTATTAACTATTTTACACATACAGTATGTATATTGGTTTTTTTTTAATAAAACCTCTCTATCTATAGAAAAAAAAAAGAAAAAGATAAGAGCTAAAAATGGCATGCTATCTACAGTCTACAGATTTGGAATGCGTCTGTAGCACAACAGTTTGAAACAATTTTTAGCTTCTCATTTTGAAGTCTACATCATATTCTTCCCTAATGGAAACATGCTCATGTGTGGCAGCAGTGGATTTACTGACTTCCCTGTCCACAAGAGCACATGAAAGTTCCACGTTTGGGCACACTTGAGTAATATTCAATGGAGCCTCTTATGAGATTTAGTTTGGCAAAGATTTCTTGTAAGCAACCACATTCAGCTAGGAGGCCCCAGAGCAGACCCCAAATCAAATAATAGAGCTGTATATACCCTCTACATTGGGAACAACCCAGAAAGACCAAGAAGAGCTTGAGTAGTCAAGATAAAGAGAAGTGCTTGCTTGCTCATGATAATTATATTGACTAACACAAAGTGGGAATGATAGCAACATAAAAAATATTACAATTATGTTATGTCTTGTTAACAGTTACTTATCTCAAGAAAAAAGCAGACCAAAAGCAATTGAAAAGCAGAAAAAAATGAATTTTATTAAAAGAGATATACGACCAAAGGTTTTAAGTCATATGTCTTTTCTGGGCCATAGGAGTGCACCTAGTGTTGCATTCCTGTGACCCAGATTTTTCAGACAGTAGGCTAAAACCTGCTGTTAGCTGACATCACATAGTCGGTGCAGGGTTTCTGACTTTAAGGTCAGGATCCACCCAGATGCCTTTTTGGCAGCTGGCTCAGGCTCTCAGAACACCACTGAGAGCTTGAGCCATCTCTCATCGCAGTGCTCCAGTGACTGCTGTAGGGGCAGAGCAAAGAACCTGTGACTGACAGCCACCACTCTCTGCTCAGTGAAGACCAGGAACTGAGCAATCAGCAGTCACATGATTGCTCAGTTTTCAGTCTTGGAGCTGGGGAAAGGAACAGCTGCATCATCAGCTGCAGTCGTATAGGTTATTATGTAAGTTTGTTTTTTTTTATTTCCCCCTCTTCTCCTTTAAACTATAAAAAATATACAGATATCCTGGGGAGTTGTAAATTACCTGGCAGTTTTTCTTCCTTTAGAAATTACAGAAGTATTCCTGATATAATATTTTTTAATACATTTTTAAGGACGTCGGCACCCAACCTCTAAAGTCTGGCCATGGAAAATGAGTGCATTTGTTCAAAAGAAGGGAACATGACATACGCACTGCCCACTTGCAGTTTTACACTTCTGAAAATGATGCTTGCAGGCTATGCTCTTTTTCCACTTTTAATAGTATTTAGCTGAGAATGCACTATGCATAACCAATGAGTGTGAAACTATTACCTTAAATGCACTACATTGCTGTAGAAAATTCATTCATCCCACATTTGCATGTGCTACAGCTTGCAGTTCTGTTAACACATAATCACAGGATGTGGTTTGTTTTTAGGAAATGTTAAATAGCTATAACAGTTCTGCCTAAGCCTAAAGGGCACACCATCTATGAATTAGAAGTAAGTAAAACACTTTAATTGCAAGCTGCATAAAAATAAGTGTGAAACCAAAGTAGATAACTAGGAAACTGCCACTTAAGGGAGTTCGGCCTCAAATCATATTACGCAGTGCAGAGGAACATCAAATACTGTGTGTCTGCATTCTGTCTTCCCTTTGTTTTATTCAAAACATGGAGGATGGAACTGGGCCAACTTTGTCACAGATACCTTGAATGCAGGGGCGGACTGACCATTTGGAAACTCGGGCACTGCCCGAGGGCCCGGGGTCAGTAGGGGGCCCCATGATATGTCCCTGGTACCTTTTTCATAGGCTTTTTTGAGTTTGGGCAAGGACACAGGGTCCCATGATCCCCTATTGCCCGGGGGCCCCATGAGTTGTCAGTCTGCCCCTGCTTGAATGCCTACATCCATAATCCAAAGGTCTACTAATTTTAGTTGAGAAAGCTTTTACCAGGTGTATGTAATCTAATGTTGTGTCAACCACGTCTTTTTTTCTTGAAAGTGATATTAAACCCTCAGTTTTAAGTACTTTCAGAAACTGACTTAATAACTTACTGAGTATGCCACTTCTTCATCTTTTTATCCTTGTTCATGTTCTAGTTTAAAATGGTAACAAGACCGCTGCCCCAGGCTTCCTGTTTCAGGGTGGCTCTGTTCTCTTTAGCATCCTTTAGAGCCACCCTTGCACTGCAGTTGTGCAACCTGACACTGTGTGCATCAAGGGACACACATAGCCTAGGATAGCAAGCCACTGTCCTGCTCCTCCCTTCTCATCCTATCTACCCTAATAGACTAACTGGAGACTGCAATGTCCACTGTTTCCTGTGAAGACCAGAAGTTAAGGGAAGCAGGGAAACAATACTGACAATCTGAGTATGGCAAAAGTATAAACTTAGACACAATTTGGGTTGTTTTTGCATTTTTTTTATGTTTAAATATGTGTCAGTACTTTTCCACTAGTTGTGTTGTTGCAAGAAAAAGAGTATTTTGATTCCCCAATATATTAGCTATAATAATATATTGTAAAATAAGATACAGTAAAGTCTAATTGTTCAAAATTATTTCTGGATTCTTGACTTATAGGTTCTTAAATTAATTGGGTACTGCATATTACATACAATTTTTACTTTAGACTGCATGCATAAAAAAAAAAGAATTAGTGCTTTATTTGTCTGGCTGCCTACTCCAATAAACATTTCTCTCCTAAAAAGCTAAACCTATTGAAAGAACCTTCTACATTCAACATTTCCTGGAGTGTCAGATACTTGGTCCTCTTCTGCTTGTGCTGCTTGTGTCACTATAGGACACATGCTAGATGTAGGGGTATGTAGAAGGAATAATGGTGCACAGTGGAGGACCAGGCATCTGACAAACCCAGAAATACGTTGAATGCTGCACATTCTTACAGACAGTGAAGATTCATGTGTTGGCAGTGGATCAGCAGTATTAAATATTTTCTATGCAGGTATGACTTTTTATTTTTATTTTTTTTAAAAAGCAACAGAGTTCTTTTAAAGTTCAGTTGCAATAAAATAGCAGTTCTGAGCAGGGGCGGACTGAGAATTCCCCCGGGCAATAGGGTATCGTGGGACCCCTGTGTCCTCGCCCACACTCAAACCATACCCAAAAAAGCCTAGGAAAGGTACCAGGGCATCTCATGGGGCCCCCTACTGATCCTGGGCCCTCGGGCAGCACCTGAGTCCCCGAATGGTCAGTCCGTCCCTGGTTCTGAGTATAGTACATGTTTAACCATTTCACTGCCGCCCTATAGCAGAAACACTGCTACAGGGCAGCAGGGCTACGCAAAATCACGTATATATAAGTAATTTTACATTTCCAGGTAGGGGACTACAGCTGTCAATTACTGGGTCCCAGCTGGAGATTCTTCGCCAGCACCCGGCGATCACCAACTATCATTGACAAGGGAGAGGTCTATATGTAAACAATACAGATTTCTCCCCTGTCAGCTCCAGCATGCTGCTTTGTACTGCTCTGCATAGCAGAGCAACACAAAACAGCATGCCTCCCTAGTAAAGCACACACACAGCACACAGTAAAACACACATAGCTCACAGTTAACCCTTTGATCACCCCAGATGTTAACCCCTTCCTGCCCAGTGTCATTAGCACAGTGTCAGTGCTTTTTGTTAACACTGATCACTGTATTAGTGTCACTGGGAATGTCAGTGACAGTTAATCAGTTCCCCCCAGTGCCAGAATGCCCGCCGCAGTCCCACAGTCCAGCATTCCCGCAGTCCTGCTATAAGTCACTGATCGCCTTCATTACTAGTATAAAAAAAAAATTCCAGCATATATATCGCTATTTGTAGATGCTATTACTTTCACGTAAACCAATTAATTTACATGTATTGGGATTTTTTTTTAGCAAAGACATGTAGCAGAATACATTTTGACCTAAATTTATGATAAAATTTGAGTGCAGCATTGCATGACTGAGCAATTGTCAGTTACAGTAATGCAGCTCTGTATTGCAAAAAATAGCCTGGCCAGGATGAGGGGTAAATCCTCTGGAGGGCAAGTGGTTAACAATTGTAAGACCATTTTTTGTATAAGGAAGGTGGAACAAACTTGCATTAGCCACATACACTCCAATCGGTTACAACAGAAGCACATCTCAGCTATTGGTGGACAGAGAGGTGAATAATGATTAGTGGGTCCAGAGACAGGAGTTTATTTTTTTACTTTGATTCAGCAGGCTCACTTCATCTGCTTGGTGGCTTATGATTCTAAATTCATTACAAAGCTAGAAGTCGTTTTATGCATTATACTTTCTTTAATGTCATCCTGCTCCCTTACTTTATTCGTAGTGCCCGCATAGGTTTAAGTTGATGTAATGTACTCCAAGGAAATCTGTTGTATATTGTAATATATTTCCATGCCATATGCTTGGAATTGTTCCCATGACTGAAGTATTTTATTTTTTGAATGGTTTGTAAAACACCAATTTATTTTCTGCTGTCTGAGTTGAATTACATGGTAGATTTTACTGCTGTTTTACTGTGTACCCAGTAACACATTTATTAATTTACTTTAACTTTTGAGTACATGAGGGATTCCTTATACAAGTTGAAGTAACGTGAGGCAAAGTTACTTCTCTGAAGAATTCACATTCATTTTTTGACAGCTCAATTTAACATACATATTTTCCCTCCATCTTAGAAGTGTAGACATAATTCAGTAGTCATATCTTGTAAATATGCCTCTTGTGGAAAATGAAATGCATGATGTAGCTTGGTTAGTCCTTGAACCTTTGTTTATTGCTTTGTGATGCAACATACTTTTCTGTAATGCTTTATTGGCCTTTGTAGCAATACATTTCAAACAAGTGGAAACAATGAAACATTATGGTAGAATCCTGAATTTATAAAAAGAAATATTTTCTATGAAATATGAATTGAATGGTGATATATGCAGAGTGTCCCAAAAGTCTCCATACATAGGAAATATTAACAAACTCATATTATATTTTATATTTTTAAGATTTTTATATTTATATTTTATATCATTTAATATGCTTCAGGATAAAACAATGCAATCTCTCTTAAACAAAGATGGAGAGTTTCCATCTTATTTTCAGCAAGAAGGGGTACCACCTCACTAAGGTATCAGTATACGGCAATGGGTGAATCAACAGTTTCCACATTTGTGGATTGGTCGCCACGGCCCTGTGGAATGGGCTGCAAGATCCCCACTCAACTTTTACTTGTGGGGCCCATAAAAGCCACGGTGTACAAGAAAAAGTTTAGAAACATGGATCATTTAAAGTAATGCATTCGAAATGCAATTACTTGAATAACCACAGATTTCTTGGAACGTGTTCACCATGAGTGGATGAGAAGACTTTGTGTGTGTGTAGAAAGAGGTGGTCAACACAGAGAATATTTTTTAAAATTTTGTAATGAATATTTTGTAAATAAAGGTACATTTAGCTACAATTGACCATTTTCCCTTTGTATGGCAATATATATATATATATCTACTGTATATTTATACCAGAGCACTCTTAAACATATCAACCCTTTTATGACCGTCAAACTCATATGTGTGGTGGCAAAAGGTGGGCACCCAGTACAAAGACAGCTCTCAGTCCAGACTAAAGATTAGCAGCCAGAAGGACCAGCTTTAGGTCATGTGAGTTGGGGTGGGCAGGAGGGGGATTAACCTTTAGGTTATATGTAGTTAGTAAGTTATGTAGCAGCACTCAATAACATAAAGGCCAGTCTTCAATAATGCTTTTTCGTATTTTAAATAACTTTTAGGTTTTTTTATAATTTTTTTTAAGTGTGCCAGCTCTACTTTTTAATGCATAGAGCTGGAAAGCAAACCATTGCTGAGCCAGCACCCGATTCTGGGATGTGAAGATATTCATATCTATACAGTACCCTACCTTAATTAGTCCCTTGCATATCGGCCTAGAGTAAAGCTTTAAGTTTCATTTTAGAAGATGACTGTATGCATAGTAATAATGTAGACACTAAAAATGAAAAATACTTATGTAGCAAATCATTCTTTAGGTTAGCAATGATGTCCCAATGACGAAGGTGGCAATGTTTGCAACCCATACTCTGCTCAACTACCAAGTGAACAAGATGAACTTGCTGATATTATAGAATTTGGTCATTGTGTGTATTAGTATGCTTACAACATACTGTAACTCTTGAAGAAGGGACAGTGTTGTCACACAATAAGAGATTCCTCAGTTAGTCTTATTAAGGGCCCCTTTACACTTCTAGAGGGGCAGTAAAATAGGAGTTTGCACCACAGATTTACTGCCCCCAACTGCTCCCTTTAACCGTGTACAGAGGCCAGAGGGGCTTGTGCACATGCAGTAGCTGTGATGCTCTGTTTTGCAGCCATGGCAAAAATGATACCTTCTGTCATGTTTGGCAGGCAGTACTGCCACCGAATGTGACCCATTCGAGTGAAACAGCTGCAGAAGGGTGGTATGTTAAAACAGGTGGTGAGAAGGCAACATATCACCTTCCATCCATTTGTCAAATACCCTTTGAAAAGTGATCTCCCATGGATTTCCTTTCAGAGAAGCAGGGAGGACCACCACCAGTTTCATAAAAAAGTAGATGAAGAGCCTTAACAATATTTTTGTAAGGCCCATGTGAGATGTTACTGTATACATCAGTCGTCTTGAAAGAAAATATCATAACATAATAAAGAGAAACTGTAACCAGATTTCAATTTACATAGCAGTCAGAAAAAATAAAGAAGGTTGCTTACAGGTCTACTACAATTTCCGTTCTGCCTCTGAAACTCAATTACTACAAACAATAAAACAAAATACAAACAATAATTTTCACCTTCTAAATAATAGTTCGAAATATCATTTACAATAAGCGAAGGTATGTTTCAGCATATCTTAAAAACAGCTCAGTAACGGCACAGGTAGGAATTTAATAACATATCTCATTACTGCAATGTCAAATATTTATATAACTTTGGACCTCTGAACCTATTTAACACATCTCATTATTGTTGAAAATAGAACTCTCTGACTGAATCATGATGGTTTAATCAGCCCAAACCTAATTTCATTACTGAGAGCTGACCTTAAACACATCCTTGTAACAATTTGCCAGCCCATTTATAACACGATCTCCCTATGTTTTTTTTTTTTTAATAAGAATACAATTCTGGTGGGCCAAAATCATTCTATTTTCCATGCACTTTTGCTCTGCACATTTCCTTAATTGCATACTGTAAAATGTAATTGGCTTTTTCGTAATACAGCAATTGGGCAGTTGGATACAAAGCAATCCATTTGCATTGTTCAGAAACAATTCAACGCAACAGCAAACCTGTCTGAATTGTAAAGATTTATAACAGTGACAGTAAATCTGATGTAGGTCATGCTGTGGCTTTGTTCAGTAGAGCAAGGAAGTAGAAGAGTATAGTTCCCCAATTGTGTACCCAATGCATAAATTACAATGTTTTTAAACTACATTGAAAAATAAACTGGGAGAGCAGTGGAGTCCTGTTCAACATGGTGGAAAGGATTCTATATGTCATCTGTTATAGAGAGCACAGAGTCAGCCACAGACTCTCAGTAACACCATGTAAAGTATTATTATTATTTTTATTACTATTTAGGATTTAGCACCAACAGCTTGTGCAGTGCATTACAAAATGGAGGGAGACATTACAGTTACAATACAATTCGATACAAGAGGAATAGAGGGTTATGCACATTAGAGCTTGCAATCTAAAAGGAAGGGCTGAGTGGACCACAGGTGATAACTGTGGAGGATGAGCTGACGTAGAAAATAAAAGTACAGTTTATTAGTTGGAAGTGGAAAAGGTATCAATGAAGACATGGGTCTTTAGGGATCACCTAAAGGTGGATAGAGTTAGAGATAGTTGGATGAATTGTGTAGCCAATGCATAAATTACAATGTTTTTAAATTACATTGAAAAATACACTGGTAGAGCAATGGAGTCCTTTTCAACAAGGTGGAAAAGATGCATATTAACAAAACTAAAGCAACAAAATTCTAAATGTCATGTTGGTCCTCTGTTATAGAGAGCTAAGAGTCAGCCGCAGACTCTCAGCAACACCACGTACAGTATTATTATTATTTAGGATTTAACACCAACAGCTTGTGCACTGCATTCCAAAATGAAGGGAGATATTACATTTACAATACAATTCAATACAACAGGAAAGAAATGGTCCTGCACATTAAAGCTTGCAATCTAAAAGGAAGGGGTGAGTGGAGCACAGGTAATAACTATGGGGAATGAGCTGATGTACCGTAGAATATAAAAGTACAGTTTATTAGTTGGAGGTGGAATAGGGATCTCTGAAGACACGGGTTTTTAGGGATCACCTAAAGGTGGATAGAGTTAGAGATAGTTGGATGAATTGTGTAGCCAATGTATAAATTACAATGTTTCTAAACTTCATTGAAAAATAAACTGGTAGCGCAATGGAGTCCTTTTCAAGAAGGTGGAAAAGATGCATATTAACAAAACTAAAGCAACAAAATTCTAAATGTCATGTTGGTCCTCTGTTATAGAGAGCTAAGAGTCAGCCACAGACTCTCAGCAACACCACGTACAGTATTACTATTATTATTATTATTTAGGATTTAACACCAACAGCTTGTGCACTGCATTCCAAAATGGAGGGAGATATTACATTTACAATACAATTCAATACAACAGGAAAGAAATGGTCCTGCACATTAAAGCTTGCAATCTAAAAGGAAGGGGCGAGTGGAGCACAGGTAATAACTATGGGGAATGAGCTGATGTACCGTAGAATATAAAAGTACAGTTTATTAGTTGGAGGTGGAATAGGGATCTCTGAAGACATGGGTTTTTAGGGATCACCTAAAGGTGGATAGAGTTAGAGATAGTTGGATGAATTGTGTACCCAATGCATAAATTACAATGTTTCTAAACTACATTGAAAAATAAACTGGTAGCGCAATGGAGTCCTTTTCAAGAAGGTGGAAAAGATGCATATTAACAAAACTAAAGCAACAAAATTGTAAATGTCATGTTGGTCCTCTGTTATGGAGAGCTAAGAGTCAGCCACAGACTCTCAGCAACACCATGTACAGTATTTTATTATTATTATTTTTATTATTATTATTTAGGATTTAACACCAACAGATTGCGCACTGCATTACAGAATTGAGGGAGATGTTACAATTACAATACAATTCAATGCAAGAGGAAACAAAGGGCCCTGCACATTAAAGTCTGAAATATAAAAGGAAGGGGCGAGTGGAACACAGGTAATAACTATGGGGGATGAGCTGACATGGGTTTTCAGGGATCACCTATTGGTGGATAGAGTTGAAGATAGTTGGATGAATTATGGTAATGAGTTTCAGAGAATGGTGGAGGCTCTAGAGAAGACCTGGAGATGAGCATGGGAAGAGGTGACAGGTGACCCCCCTTTTAATTTTATATTTCATTAATAATGCTCTAATTCAGAATCAGTACACAATACCTGCATGCACTTAACATTAAGAATAATTATATGAAGGCCATTTTAAGTGAGAAATGTCTTATTCTTTCTTGGATATATTTTATTATCATAAATGTTTTTTTTCTGCACTGTTTTATTACACATGCAGAGGATCATTACTTCGATAAAACAATATAAGGATCTTGTTTTAGGAGGTACTCTTAATGGCAGCCTGCAACAACCCCATAATAAAGGGATATGAGTTACCATTTTATCTTTCTTTACTTGTTCTGTGATGACAGTTACATTAGTCAGTTATTTCTCTTGTGTACTCTTTGGCATGAAATAATTTTGGTAGCTAAGAAATGACCCTTGAAAATTTAATATGTTTTTAGCTTCCTTGCCAGGCCATTTCTAATTACTACTTCAATCAATGCACCACACAAAGTACAGCTCCAAATTAGAAAGCATTACAAACATCCTCATTAAAAATTAAAACTTTTTACTCTTGACCTCCAAATTATATTTTACGATGCATGTCATGGTAGAAGGCATAATATTTCATTTTTTCAAGAGTATTTAGAAAATGAGCATGTCTATGCCAGCAAAGTGCAGTACATCACATTTAAAATGGTTGTTGGTTATCTACCGAATGGTCCTCTATCTGAGCCTTTGAAAATGCAGGCCAACTGTTCATAGTTTCTCAAAATAAAAGGCTTACAGGATGGGATCATCTGATAATAATTAGCAGCCTCTCCTAGAACTACAATGCAAAGCTCAGTTGCAATGGGTTCTACAAAAACTGAAATGGCTGTACATTAAACTGACTTTGTTAGTTTACCATAGCTTTATTTTTGGCTGGTTAGAAATGGAGGTTAATTGGAATTATACATTGCCTGCTATTGTTCCTTAACATCCAAAGAGGGATTTTGATATTTGAAGGAGAGATCCTCTCAACATGACTTAGCTATGTGAGAAACTATGTAAAAGACCTTTTTAAAGCACTCTTTAGTTCTATGGGTTCCTCTGTGTTGGTGTCAGAGGTTTCACATAACAGCTCTCTGGGCTCTTTTGTGAGCTGTTTCCTTCAAGGTGGGACTATTTTATGCTGAGGATTGAGCGATCTGTTGGAGGTATCTCCTATTTCCGGTGCATGACAACTGTGCATTCCATTTACCTGTGCCCAACGGTGGATAAGGCTGACCTGTTGGAGGAGTTTGTTACCATTGCTTTTAATGCGCATTTAATATGCTCTTCTGATGAGTGCATTGGAAGGAAGAATTTGTCACGGATTCACTTATCACTTGATGTCACAATCATCTTTTGGACTTTTTTTTATACTATTGATTATTGGTCTTTGATTTTGTTTTGAGTTGCAATATTTGTTGATCTGTTCACTGCAGTCACGATATAGATATATTTGTCACCATTGCGCTGCATTTTAGCGCTACGCTATATTCGCTTATTCACTTTTGCGTCTGTTTATCAGACGCCGGAATAGAGCGCTTCACCAATATCATATCATATATAATTTTTTCGCTGTTTGTTCACTCAAGCCATCATTTATTTATTTATTTATAATAAAGCTAGAGTGTTGAGAGATATTTTAACTGTCATATGTCATTTTCACTAGCGCTGCAATTTTTTCTTATCTGAGGTTTCACATAGACTACGTTAGGTGTGCAGCTTGGCACAGTCAAGGGATCTTGAAGGAATTTCAGACATTGATATTAAAGTGTTACTAAACCCACAACAGTAAAATTAGTCTGTATATGCAGCAAAGCGTGCTTGTTATACTCATTTTGGAACCTAAAGGGTTAATACTCCACATTGTGTAAAAAGGATGTTTGATCCTCTCTTCTCTGATCCTTCTGTTCTTCCAGTGTCTCCTTAATATCTCCTAACTGAACAGAGGCTCGGGGGCAAGCTGCAAGTTTGGTGTTTATTGCTAGAGATTTTTTTTTTCTTGGGAGAGTGCATATGATCAGCACAGGGCCAATCAGCACTGTCCAGACAGAGGTCAGGGGTCCTACATCCTCCTACAGGAGAATGCAAACTCCTCCAACAAGCTGTAACCAGTGCTTTGCTGGACACTGATAGAAGTCACAAGACTGCTCTAACTGATGATGAGAAAAGGTATTTAGCAGTTTATATTTACTAAAATAATTGCACTTCCATGTTCTGTGTACTGTGGGAGACCGGATATAGTGAATGCACGGTCCTGGTTTTATTAACACTTCAAGTGGGACCAATTTAAAAAAGAGGTTATCACAACCATCCCTAAATATAGAAAATAAGATTCAGCACCAAATATGGGACCATGTGACAACCCCTACTAGTAGCACCAATTAAGATCTGCTTACCCTGAATTAATTATAATGTAACCAAAAGAAACATTGGAGCTCATTAACTAAAGGAATAGAGCATAGTAACTTTCTAAAGTAAATTTTTACTTAACTTGGGTGAGTGAATGAGGTAATGTTGGGCTCATCTAATCACCTGCAAGCAAAAATCTTGTGTTTTCAATTTTCCTTAATATTCTTTGTGAAGTAAATGTTCACATAGCTTCACATCATTCACTTACCAAAGTGATGTTTTACTTTGTAAAGTGAGCATGCCCTACTCCTTTTGTAAATCAACACCAATATATTAATATTACACAAGAACGCAGGTGGCTGGGCCCTACCAGTGCAATGTTTGAATTGTGTGGACAAATGTTTTATACTGACCAGTGTCCCATATTTGTATCTCATACACAATACAGCTCTTAAAATGCACTCATACAGTACTTACCCACTCCACGCTCCTTCCTCCTCCATCCAGGGCCATTGGTCCTCTTCAGGCAGAACAACAGTCATTGCCCATTTTTTCAAGCATTCAGCCCATTTCTCAAGACCCCAGTGCAACACACCATCTGGAGGGCACACCATCAAGCAGGCTTGGCTCACAGCACTCCAGGACTGAGCGGCATTTGCAAGTCGTTACGTGGAGCACTGCTCAATCCCACCTCCCCATTGCTGAAAATGAGTAAGATGATGCCATGACATCATTGAACTAACCAGAAGACTGCAGAAAAAATTCAAATAAAATATAAATAAAAGTACTACATATTTTATTTAAATTGCTTCATATTTTGTGTTAATATTTTGCACACAGGTCCATAACAATCTGCAACATCGAGCATATTATATCATATCGCTCAGTGGCATTGTTAGGAAGTAGCAAAGTAAAGCATTATTATAGCTTTGGAACACATTGATCGCCTTTAAATAATAAGGTATCAGGAAAACTTGAAAAGGTCATTAGTCTTTCTGCTTGTGTGTCAAATATTAAATGCTTGAATGATATCACAAATAAACTCGAATGTTAGCATTTCCCTAAACAGATGTGACAGGTTTACTGATGATTACTTGTGAAATATAGGGCTTGTAAAAGAATGGATCCTCCATGGAATACGCAGACACGCCGACTGCACAGTGTGATCCATGAAGGGTTTTATATAAATGTACATAAACATAAATACTTATATATGAGTAAATATTTGCCAAACACTTCAACTGTGTCAAGCAACATACAAGTCAGGTAATAGATGTCAGAAGAATTTTCAAGAAGCTATCTAAATGTGACAGTACAAGCAAATTGTTAGCTTGCAAAAATAACATTTAGCTTGGGTCCACACATCTGCGGTGATGCATATCGCATGTGATTTCCACAGGAACCGCACCACATTCCTTTGCAAATCACATGCGAATTCTGTGCGGTGTGATTTGAGCCATGCATTTTGTATGGCTCAAATCACACCGCATTCACACCAAAAAGGTGCAGGACCCTTTTTTTGTCAGCACTAGAATCGGATCGCATGTGTATTCACACCCATATGATCTGATTCTGCAAATCGCACCTCATTTTGCGAACCAATTTTGGGGTGTTGTTAACTTAATATACACACTCGCAGTGGTTAGCCTGAATGGGGTGCGATTATGATGCGGTGCAGAATTTGCAGTGTGAACCCAGGCTCAAGGAAAGATGCACTCCAGGAATTATAATTAATTTGTTAATTTAGTTTGTATTCCAGGAAAGCAGCAAAACACTCAATGGAAATACAAACAGCATATTTAAAGAGGAGCTCCAGTTGATTTAAAAAAAAAATAAAAGTCAGCAGCTACAAAAACTGACACTTAACTATCCCTCGGTCCAGCGGTGTCCTCACCACGGCTGGTTTCACTGGCCATCTTCTCTCCCTGGCACCGGCATCATCAGTGTGGGTGACAGCTTGCAACTTCACAGCCGGGTGCCCACTGTGCATGTGCGAGTAGCGCTGCGCTTTGTGAATGGTCCTGTAGTCTTCTGGGACCTGTCATGTGTCCCAGAAGACTATGGGGATGGAGGGGGGAGGACAACTTCCTCTTCTGATCGCCTTAGACAATCGCAGTGGAAGTGGGAGTGGGTACCTGTCAAATTCGTGTACCCGCTCCCCAAAGGTGCCAATCCTTAAAGGGGAGCGGGGGATAATGCATTAAAGTGGAACTTCCCCTTTTAGGTGGAGCTCCGCTTTAACTGTACTACACACAGCAGGTAAGTACAACATGTTTGTTATTTTTAGGGGAAAAAAATTAAGTCTTTAGAATTTCTTTAATACTCATGCTCTGGGGCTTTGTTATCAAACATTACTATTTAAATTCAGCAAAAAGCTGTGTTTTACCTACTTTGCCTGTAAAGCAATGTATCTCAATAGAAGCTGATGTGTCAAACCAAATCAGGTCAAACCCAGCCATAGGCATGTCAACCCTATTACTCCAATATAGTGTATCCTGGTAATTGAAATATGGTATCCTGGTAATTGAAAATGGATAATACCTATAATGCTAGTATTCATTATATGAATTCATTTTGTTCTTTCAATTCACAGACCTTTGTTTATCTTTTTCCATACCTACATGTAGACCAAACTATCCAGCAAAAGTGATAGTTACAGGATTGGGACTAATAATACACTGCCAGGAAAGATTAAAACAGTCACTTTTCATTTATTTGATTTAAACCTTTCTTTCAAGAAAAAATACATTGCTGACCTGACCAACCATGGCTGTAACCAGCAATTCATGTTACACTCTCTTTTTCTGCCTTTTCTCCCTTTGTTTCTTTTTTTCTCTTTTTGGATTCCCCCTCCCTTCTTATTGATTGAATTATTTCTTATTATATACAGCGCTCCTATAATTAATACAAAAATACTGTATCTTATTTCTCTGTGTAAGCACAATTACAGTTGCAAGAAAAAGTATGTGAACCCCTTGGGATTATGTGGAGTTTTGCATGAATTGGGTATAAAATGTGCTCTGAACACCATCTAAATCACAACAATAGAAGAACACAGTCTGCTGAACATAATACTACACAAACATTAGATGTTGCCATGGTTTAATTGCACATAACATGTAAACTGTCACAGTGCAGGGAGGAAAAAGTATGTGAACCTTTGGACTTAATAACTGGTTGACCCTCCTTTGGCAGCAATAACCTCAACCAAACGTTTCCTGTAGTTGCAGATCAGACCTGCACAACGATCTGGAGTAATTTTGGACCACTCCTCTTCACAAAACTGTTTCAGTGTAGCAATATTCTTGGGATGTCTGGTGTGAATCGCTCTCTTAAGGTCATGCCACAGCATTTCAATCGGGTTGAGGTCAGGACTCTGACTGGGCCACTCCAGAAGGTGTATTATGTGCTGTTGCAGCTATTGTTTTGTTGAATTACTTGTATGCTTTGGGTCATTGTCCTGTTGCATCACCCATCCTCTACGGACCTTCAGTTGGCGGACAGATGGTCGTACGTTTTCCTGCAAAATGTCTTGATAAACTCTGGAATTCATTTTCCCATCAATGACAACAATCCGTCCAGGCCCTGAGGCAGCAAAGCAGCCCCAAACCATGATGCTCCCTCCACCATGTTTTACAGTGGGGATGAGGTTTTGATGTTGGTGTGCTGTGCCTTTTTTTTCTCCACACATAGTGTTGTGTGTTCTTCCCAAACAACTCAATCTTGGTTTCACCTGTCCACAGTATATTTTACCAGTAGTGCTGTGGAACATCCAGGTGCTCTTTTGCAAACTTCAAACAAGCTGCAATATTCTTTTTGGACAGCAATGGCTTCCTCCGTGGTGTCCTCCCATGTGCTCCATTCTTGTTTAATGTTTTCCTTATTGTAGATGTGTCAACAAAAATGTTAGCATGTGCCAGAGATTTCTGTAGGTCTTTAGCTGAAACTCTGGGATTCTTCTTTACTTCATGCAGCATTTTGTGCTGTGCTCTTGCAGTCATTTTTACAGGACGACCATGCCTAGGGAGAGTAGCAACAGTCTGTCTTACCGTGGACACATGAACATCAAGGCTTTTGGAGATACTTTTGTAACCCTTTCCAGCTTCATGCAAGTCAACAATTCTTGATCATAGGTCTTCTGAGAGCTCTTTTCTGCGAGGCATGGTTCACATTGGAGACAGTGCTTCTTGAAACCAGTAAACCCAAAACAGGTGTGTGTTTTTTAAGGACAGGACAGCTGTCAGCAACACATCCAATATCATCACACTGATTGGAGTCAAGGTTGGCTCACTCCTAGCTCCAATTAGCTGTGGGAGAAGTCATTAAGCTAGGGCCTCACATACTTTTTCCTCCCTGCACTGTGAATGTTTACATGTTATGTGCAATTAAACCATGGCAACATCTAATGTTTGTGTAGTATTATGTTCAGCAGACTGTGTTCTTCTATTGTTGTGATTTAGATGACGTTCAGAGCACATTTTAGGCCCAATTCATGCAAAACTCCACGTAATCCCAAGGGGTTCACATACTTTTTCTTGCAACTGTACATATAAAGTTCAATATAGTTCATAAAGTGCAAAATAAAGTGCTTCTTCAAAAAATGTGCAGTTCATTATTTGTTTTCTTCCATATTTGCAAATAAAAGTGCTTCATTAAAAGAAAAATAAAAAACGAGGTAAACTTCAAACGTATTGCTTGAATGCTGCCTTCAGTGTTTTCCACTTCACCACTATGCACCACCACCATTCCGGAAAACTCACCAAACAGCCATGACCTTCTTACTTAAGTGCACAGTCATACCTGTGCAATTTCAGGTGTGATTTGCGAATTTAAATTGCACCGGAAATTGCATCTAATGAATGTGAGTATCAGAGTCTTAACATGTGCCATTTGCTGCAACGTGTTTTCTAAAGCAGTTCTTGCATTAGTTCTTCTGCAGTTTGATTGCAATTTCACATACATAGAATATAATGGAAATCCCTCTGCAAATTGCAAGAAATCATTGAAAATCTTCACAAGTAGCAACAAAGTCTTCAGAAATTGCACCTGAAATTGTGCATAAATTTCACCGAAATCGTGCAATTTTTAATCACAGTGGTGTGACCAGTCACTAAGAGTTGGTCTTGACATGCTTTGCTATGGATTCCCCAATCTGATAAACCACTTCCGGGGATATACCTTTCCTCTTTCAAGGTGTCACCAGGAACATCATAAAATTTGGAGGGAAAGAAACTCCAATAGTCTTGTTGATTTATGATATGAATTAATAGCACGTAAATAGTTAATAGGCAGAATTTAAGGAGAGTAAGCCAACACCTTCCTGTAACACCTCCTGAAGCCGTCATTGCTAGCGAAATGTATGTCGAGACGGAGCTACAGGTAGTGAGGTCATCCTGACCCGATGGGGAGACCAGGAAGTAGTGAGATGCATCTGTATAACGGAAAGGCCCATACTCGGCTTAGTAGAAGCGGCCTGTGATAAAAATAGGTGAGCTTACCTGAGTGCAGGGTGGAATGCACCATTTAATGTGAGTGCAATAGATGATGTTTTAAAGTGTATTGAGTGGTGTTAATAAAAGGTTTTTACACTATAGGAGTTTCTTTCCCTCCCAATTTTAAGATGTTCCTGGTGACACTTTAAAAGAGGAAAGGTATATCCCTGGAAGTGCTTTATCAGATTGGGGAATCCATAGCAAAGCACATTTAGATCAGCTCTTAAGTGAGCAGGTCATTTCTTTCTGGTGAGTTTTCAGGATTGGTGGTGGTGTACAGTGGTGAAGTGGAAAACACTGAAGGCAGTATCTAACTCCTTGGTGCCAGCGCCTCCCGGACCTTTAAGGGTTTCAGAAGCCGTGAGGCGGGGCGGGGTTTTAAGGTCATGTGACCGCCATGATTCACTGCCACGGCAGTCACGTGATCGGGAAAGGTCCCGATCGAAAGAGGGGATCGGGACCTTTCCATGAGTACCAGACGTGTGCTGGGAGTGCGCAGGGTGCGCACTCTCAGCACATATGTTTTTGTTAATTGCACGCAATTGTGTGGCCGCTCGGCGTCAAGGCTCAGATGCCGGGAGGCCGCACATTTTTGTGCGGCTGGCGTGAAGAGGTTAAGCAATAAGACTGAAGTTTACACCGTTCTTTTTTTTGCATGAAACACTTTTATTTGCACTTATGGAAGAAAACAAATAATGAACTGCACATTTTTTGAAGAAGCACTTTATGTTGCATTTTATGGACTATAGAGCACTGTATATGTAATTGTGTTTACACAGAGATATAGGATATAGGGCACAATTCAGTAAAGCTTATCGCATGAGTTAAGCCAGTCATATGACCACATATCGCATGCAATACTAAAAATGTCAATTCACTATTGCTAGTATGCAGTATTTACCGAAAATAGCAAAAACACTCCAGAAATACCGCATAAAAAGACCTTAAAGTCAATTCACAAAAGAAAATAAATAATTAAATGCATGTGGTAATTAAGTAGTGGTCCAGGCATGCAGCATGTACTGGTATCTGTCAGTACTGTCACGGATGGTTAAAGAATTGGTGGCCACGGAGTCCTTAACAACCTATGAGTTATCAGTTGTAAGTGGGGGTTCCCCGCTGACAGCTGAATGTAAAAAAAAAGAATTGCCGGCAATTAAAAAATAATAAAAACTGGTGTGGGGGTCCCCCTCCATCCATGCCCAGCCCTTCGGGTCTGATATGGGTTTTGAGGGGAATCCCCATGTCAAAAAAAAAAATGGGGGTTCCCCTCAAAATTCATACCAGACCGAAGAGCTTGGTATAGATGGGGGGGGATCCCACTCGTTTTTTAAATAATTTTTTAAATTGCTGGCAATTCTTTCTTATACATTTAGCTGTGATTGGGGAACCCTACAGACAGCTGAAACATTATCGCATGGTTTTCATTACTAAAATATCACATGGCTTGACAAAATAACTCATGCGGTATTTTAGTAGCGTTTTTCAGTGAATTCAAACTTTTTTTTAAAAAATGCTGTGCGGTATCCTACCGCATACTCGGATACTCGGATTAATGAATTGTGCCCATAATATTTTTGTATAAATTATAGGAGTGCTGTATATTATAAGGAATTTTGGTTAAGCAGATGGTTGTGTGAAATACAGCGGCTGGAGCATAGGGGTTGCATTTAGCTCAGGTGTTAATGGTTAAAATTGGTTGAATTATCTGCTGCTGAGCTGTGCAATCTCTAGGATGCTGTTTGCCGCTCCACAGATTTATATTGTTTTCCCACAAAGTGGGAAGTGTAAGCCCCTAAAGGGCCAATTTATTATATGTGATAATCAATGGCATTGTTCCTCCTTCATGACATTATACCTGCTATATACTGAAATAGTATCCTGTGGTATATGGTTGGAATGTATATTTTATCTAAATTTGCAACTCTGTATCATCTATACCCTTTGTCTGTCTATAGTGAAAATAAACATATTTGAAATGTAAAAAATTAATTGCTGTAACTGCTTAAAAAGTGTTTGCTGGAATTAGGCTTCATTTGTTTATCACCAATTTAGAAATGCATGTCCATCAAAGACGTCCATGTCCAATGCTAGGTTACAATGTTGCTGTGCAATTTTGCTGTAGAATGGACAGTGTTTTCACCCTGCTAACCCTTTCACTGCCAGAACCATTTTTGCACATATTTAAAAAAATCATTTTAGGCGTAAAGATTACCGTATTTTTCGCTCCATAAGACGCATTTTTTTCCCCCAAAAAAAGGGGGGAAAATGTCAGTGCGTCTTATGGAGCGAATATGGAGCGGCCGGTCCGGTATTTCCACGGCCGCCGTGCCAGAATACAGGGCCGGCCGCTCAGCTCTGCAGCGGGGCCTTATGGAGATGACTGCTGACCTTTGGGGAGGTGGGGAGCGGGTACCTGAATTTGACAGGTACCCGCTCTTACTTCCGCGGAGTTGTTCTTTGATCTTACCTGTTCCTCTATCCAGCGGCGCGCTGTCTTCCCGGCTTCTGTAGTGTGGGCGCTGGGCTTGACAGCCGGGTGCCAAGTGCGCATGCGCAAGAAGCGGTGCTTTTTGTGAATGGTAAGGTGGTACCTGGGACACATGACAGATCCCAGAAGCCGCCGGACCAATCACAAAGCGCAAGTGCTTCTCGCTCATGCGCACTGGGCACCCGGCTGTCATGCCGAGCGCCCACACTACAGAAGCCGGGAAGACAGCGCGCGGCTGGATAGAGGAACAGGTAAGATCAAAGAACAACTCCGCAGAAGTAAGAGCGGGTACCTGTCAAATTCAGGTACCCGCTCCCCCCCCTCCCCAAAGGTCAGCAGTCATCTCCTGTACTGTCCGCAGTCTCTGGTCATCCCTGTACTGTCCGCAGTCTCTGGTCATCCCTGTGCTGTCCACAGTCTCTGGTCATTCCTGTGCTGTCCAAAGTCTCTGGTCATCTCTTGTACTATGTCTGCAGTCCATTAGTTCAGAATTTTTTTTTCCTGTTTTCGGCCTCTAAAACCTAGGTGTGTCTTATGGTCAGGTGCGTCTTATGGAGTGAAAAATACGGTACTTACAAAAACCCATATTATTTTATACATTCTGCAAAATTTTAAAAAATTCACTAAACTTAATTTTAAATGCAAATGCAATATAACACTCCTTTTTTGGGGGGTAAAACATAAAATATGGGGTTGTTCTGAGTAAATTGCTACCTAACATGTACCAAATTTGTACCAACAGGTAACCAAGGCTTAAAATTGAAGCTTAAAATTTTCCTAGGTGACACTTACAGGTTAGACAACACAAGCTATGAGTTTAGAGTTATCCATGAATAAATAATTATACTATTACTCTAACTCCAATGTGCACAATAATATTTAACATGTAGTACATTCATGTTTTCACATGTAGGCACCCCCAAACTGGTGTTTACATTTGTATCTATTCACGCATGAATAAAACTGAACATTATTACAGTCCTCCTTTTTTCTATAATACAAAAACACTCCATTTTTTTGCGGGGGAAGGAAAGCAAGTACCTTTTTCTCCAGGTGCTTGCTACCTCATCTTTATTCCTTGCCTAGGCAAGGACGATGTATTCTTTGGTCCACCTGCACCACTCACGGCCTTCAGAGATACACATCACAGGAGGCTTCAGGACAGACTCTCTCAACGATCAAAGACTACATGCATGCACAGTAACTCTTCAGCAGGGTGGGGGGGGGGGGGGGGTTAGGCTGAGTAGTCAGAAAGTGACAACCAACTACTGAATCCAAGATGGCAGAAGAAAAAAGAATGCCGGGAAGACAAGGGTGCATGGAAAACAGTGCTCGACTTTGTAGGTTTTATGGGCTTTTTTATTTTAAGTTAGCAACTACAGTACTTGCAGCTGTTTTTATTTTTTTATAGGCCAGTGAAATTCCTGTTTAAATACTGTTTTAGGTTGGTGTTCATTCACCCCGAATATACATGGCTTTTTCTGCTGAATATGTTTTGAAGTAAATAGCATAATTAAACTCTAAATGATGAAAGACTGAAGAACTTCATTTTCTCTCTTTTGCCTCCATTTTACAAATTACTATATAGATTGCAACCTTCAGCGTGTTATATGATGTTTACTTCCTAGATTTCTGTTGGTGCAGAATGAAGAAGAAGTAATACATATTCACAACATTTTTCACATAATTACAGAGTTCCAGCCCCATTAAGCAATTTGCCATCTTTCTACTGGACCCAGCATTGCCCGTTCAGCACATTAGAAAAAATTGATAGCACAATTATGGCGAACACAGATCACAAACATTTCCCAGCAATTATTTCTACAAGCCCACTGAATTGATAACAGCATGTTCTTACTACAAAGTTAAAGGTTCTTGTTTCTTTTTTGCTTTTAAGTAAAATTAGTTTTTTTGTTTGATTAACCAAAAGTATATTTACTTATCGCAAGCAAACGCATAATAAAAACATGCTACTATTCTTCACTAGCACTGCAATCACTCTTGTCAATTGTCATCTAACTTAAAATTGAAAAACAATTAAGATGATGACCTGGCCCTTGAAAGACAGCTACATTTTCCTACAAAACTTCCTCCTTCCCCTCCCTAGCTCTCCCTAACCTCCCTGTTCCTTATCTTTTATACCTATGTTTATATCCAGAAGAAGGTGCAGAAATCTCTAATGATGCTTGTACCTGCACAGTAACTCCTTATTGACTTTGAATAGAGCAATTCTACTGTAGGAGTGTGGTCAATGAGGAATTACATATATTCTCTCTGATGAAGAAGGGTCCCCTTCGAAACGCGTCAACCTCACTTTGAGAGTCTACCCTCATGACGTGACTCACACTGGCTCTACACTCCCTAGTTCCTTTGAGGATCTGTAATGCTTGTTTTACTTCCTTGTTTGTGAGTATATATATTTTATATAAAATAAGAGAATTACTGAGGTAATGCGCAAGGTTGGTGCGCTCTTCCTTTTAGCATCACTTCACAATGAGTAATTACAGCTTTGTTGTAGGCATCAAGAGGGAAGATTTCTGCATCAAGAATCAAGAATCAACACTGCAGAAGGCCAACACTGTCACAGAGAGGTAAGTATGCACTGGAGTTGGGGGGGTGGGGCTCTAGCTTAGATCAGGTTGGGGGAGGGGCTAGGTGTTTTTAAAAAAATGTACTTATACTGTAAGATTTTTTTCTAGAACTAGCACAGTTCAGACTTATATGATGGTTGATAGCCAAAAACAAGTGCCAAACAATACGTTAACATTTCTACAAGCATGGAACCTTGTCAGAATTTAACTCCCTATACAGTTTTCATATTGCTGTCCCATGATTATTGCAGTGGTAATGAGGATAGAAAGCCAAACAATTAGAAGCCTGCTAAAAAAGAATACTGTTTTTTTTTTATCCAATTCCCTTTTTTGTTGGTTTGTAAACTTCTGGGTGCCATCCAAAAAACATTGACATACTTTCTTTAAAGCCAACTCTAGTCAAACCTAGCTAATCTGTGTTATTTCTTTTGAAAATGCTTCTAAAATTCAGATCTTAGAAAACCTGAATGTGCTGTCACATGACCCTCCAAGGCAGCTATTTCAGTGGTGGAAAGTGTTGAATATTTAAAGTGTTACTAAACCCAGGATCTCCCACAGTACACAGAAAATGGAAATACAATTATTTTAGCAAATAGAAACTACTAAACAGGGGCAGACTGACAACTCATGGGGCCCCCGGGCAATAGGGGATCATGGGGCCCCTGTGTCCATGCCTAAACTCAAAAAAGCCTATGAAAAAGGTATCAGGGGCATCTCATGGGTCCCCCTACTGACCCCGGGCTCTCGGGCAGTGCCCGAGTTTCTAAATGGTCAGTCCGCCCCTGCTACTAAATACCTTTTCTCATCAGCAGTTAGAGCAGTCTTGTGAATTCAGCTGAGCATTGGTTACAGCTTGTAGGAGGACTTTTCATTCTGCTAGGAGGATGAAAAACCCCTGACCTCTGTCTGGACAGCACTGATTGGCCCTGTGCTGATCACATGCACTCTCACAAGAATAAAAAAAACTTCTTTAGCAATACACACCAAACTGAGCATGTCTAGAAGGGCTATGGGTTCAGTCCGTCTTATCAGCGTGGACATTTGAAGAAGAGGAGGGGCAGAGAAAACAGGATCAAACAGCCTTTTTACACAATGCAGAGGATTAACCCCTTAGGTTCCACAGTGAGTATAACAAGTATGCTTTACTGCATGTACAGACTGATTTTACTGTTGTGGGTTTAGTAACACTTTAATGCGTTCTGTTGCTCAGTTAATTTGTACCTTGTGATGGACTCTTTCATCAGTGAATGGATGGCATCCATGTCATTAGAAAGCAATGTGGCCACTACGAGAAAAAACGTTCCACACTACCAAACATAAGAAGGAAGATTCAGACCAAACCTTTTATACATTTTCAGGTAAGTAATTCGGAATTTTATTTTACATTTTTTTTTCAAGGAAAATTAGAAATTTGTTAAAGGATAAAGGAAAGTGAAAGGACTTTTTGCTTTTTTTAAATGTCTAGATTTGAGATTTAATCATTTGTGCAGAATCAGAAAATACGTTCTGAAGAGTTGGTTTAGTAAATGAACAGAGACTGTTTATTCAGCATACTGAAGGTTCAGCAAGCTTAGTAATTTGGATAAAGTTGTGTTTGCTTAATTCAAACAAACATGTGCTTACAAAATGCAGTTTCGTTTTTTATTTCATTCATACATAGTTGGACATTTAAAGGGAACACAGGTTCTTCTACTATCATTCTTTTTGCAGAAGTGAACTGCCTCTACTCCTTTAGTACAGAAACATCAATTTGTTTACTTTTAAGTCAAGTAACCAACATGACTACTTTTATAATCATCTTTCCTTTTATAAAAAAAAAAAACTAATAAATAAAAACATCAATGGAAAATAGTGCCACTTTATGGCACAGCAACCTATCAATTTTATTAGCAGCCATGTTATGGCCCTGATTTACAAAGGTCATAATTTTGCTTGTCAATCTCAAACAATACAACAGGGAAACCTTACAGTGGTTGAATAAAAGAAAATACAACCTGCACACACATACACACTCATCCCCCAGGTCATATAAATTTACTTTTGAAATCTTAGAACGGAATCAGATCATTTATAAAATATTGTAAAGCAATTTCAGTGTTTGATCATATTGTCCTTTTTATCACAATTATTTAAGCAATAAAATGAGAAACTACAATGTGTTAATAAGAAGTACTGATATCTTATATTTACAGTAGAACTCCAGCCTTTCATTTTGAGGAGGGTGGGCAAATATTTTAATTGTTGTGTTCATGAGAAGAAGCGAAAGGTACATAATACCAAAAGTATGAAGAAATTAAATTTTTAACAATTCCCTCAGACGTAAGGCACTTTTAGATTACCTTAAAGTAGAGCTATAGGTAAAACTTTTTTTTTTCACTTTGGATAGAGCAAAAGAGGGTTTTAACCCTTGTTTTTGTGCCATCTGTGCCTCATTGCAAAGATTTACCTTCAATTCCTGTCTCATAGCCAAACAGGAAGTGAGAGGAAATCCCTGTGAATTAAGGGAATTCCTTGGGGACTCCCATGTCACCAGAACTAGTGTCCCCATTGGATGATTTCCTCACTATTACTTTTCTGGGTACAACCCAAAATTTGGGATTTCTTTTACTTTCACTTTCAATGATAATGCTAGGGGGTGAATCACCTTAACGGGAGCACAGAAAGCACTAAAAACTGATGTGTTCTAATTCATCTACACTCTGTCTAAAACTGAAAAAAACGTTATACTTTAAACATCTGAGCTTCTGCCTAATGCCAAATAGTCACCGGTACAGAAAAAGGACATAGAATGTTTCTAATAGAGGCACAGATAACAATAAAAACCTGAGTATATTTCTACGCTATAAAAAAAAACAAAAAAAAGTTTCAGTTGGAGTTGTATTTTAATTATATTTACATGATCATTCCTGGAAAGGTAAAATATAATAATTGTTGTGTATAAAATATCAAGTATTTTTTTTCCTAATCTGTTATATTACTTTCTAAAAAATATAATTCTCTTATGCCAATTTAAAACATGACTGATCTGACTGGTTATCAGGGAGCAATGTCTTATATTTTCTTTTATTCAATTATAGTTTTAAACAATAAAATTATTAGGCAGATCCCAGAATGCATTCTTCCTGCACACATTTCATTTGCATGTCAAAATGGAGCTTTCAGTCCCACAAGGTCAATACAGAACTGCGTGCACAGTCTTGTGCTGTTTTATGCATTCCTACACCCCTGAGACTTACTTGTCTGCAATTTCTGCTGGAAATATTTCCATTTCAGTTATTGCGCACAAAGGTGAGGAAGAGGTGCAAACATGCACACTTTCATAAAGCAGTGAATGTCACAAACATGGACGGTTCAAATTTAGGTTATGAAAAATCATGTTAAAATGTCTAAAATTATTGTACCTTCCTATTGGTCCTTGAAGAATTTGTGAGTCCTCACTTGGCCAATAGGGAGGCTGTAGAAGTGAGACCTCCCAACTTTATAGGAAAAAAGACAATTTTTTTCACAAAATATTTAGTAATCATTTGCCACCACTTATGTATGGTCAAGCAGACCATGAAGAATGTAATCTGACGATGCTTCTTTACTGTGACTTTATATTAACACAGGAATATACCAATCCGAAAATAGAGGTTGGGTGAAAGGTTTACTGCAGTTTTGGTATGATTAAGCCTAGTAGCGGGTGAAATTAGAAAGGCATGGTCTGGGAGGAGGAAGTCTTGGAACAGGACAGCTTCAGTGTGTGCTCCTATCTTCATGTGTGTTGTCTTAATGTTCTATATATGTTTTAAATTACTTATATTAGCCAGATAATTTGCCTATTGTCAAATAAAAGCCACACAAACAGAAACTGAAAAAGGCAAGGGTCACACTAAGTGAGAATCAGTTTTTCTTTTTCATTTTGCACACAGCAAGATGCCAACTCACAAGCCTCAAAAAATAACAGTAATTTTGTGTAGGAAAAAATAATAATAACACATAAACTCAAACATGCAGTAACATGTTAGATAGTCAATACCAAGCTTCTATATGATTTTCATCTTCTGCTACCCTAACTGAAAATAAAAATAGTAACATATTTTGAAAAAGTGGCATTGCGGTTCCTTCCATAGTGTACAGAACAAGCCATTTCAGAAATATGTTCATTAAAGCACGTTTCTACCACCGTTGATATTCCTGTATAATAACAATAGATATTAACCCTAACAGAATGATATATAGTTTAAAAAATCACTGTGTATCCTTAACAATTGTCTTTTTTAAATAGCATTCTCCTGCAACCTATTTGCTGTCAGTTTCTGCCTACATGCATGCACGCCAGCAAAGTCTGCATAGCACTCTTCAGGGCAAGTTTTTTGGCGGTGCAAACAGTGGACTGTGTCTTTTGAAATGGACACTTGTAGCTTCTCACAGAAGTTAGTGTGACAGTACAGGAGTACAATTGTGCAACATGGGCATGTTCTCATCCTATAAAATGAAATAACTGAACATGGACATCAATGGCAGTACCATCAGGTATTATTTTGATGAGATACAAACTGTTGGCACTATATAATTCCTGAAAAAATATATACTAATTGGAATTACGTAGTTTAATAAAAACATATAAAAATGTTGACTGCAAATTATTTCAGAGAGTGAAGGGCTATATAGGGCTCATGACTCCAACTCTTAAATCCAAGGAAGGCATTTGAGGGCTTTGCTGAGGCTTGTGATAGCATTTACTATTGATCATAGGTCACCAAATGCTTTCACAGACAAATATATATATATATATATATATATATATATATAGGGAGGCTCCTAACAGCCCAGCATGTAAAACACCATACCTGACACCTTCATGGTACTCTTGGGAAGAGGTCATTATTTTGCAACACTGGTACTTTCCCATGTGTGCTCTTTCACATCTGTTTACTTATATATAAAGGTCACAAGAACTCAATATATAATAAAAACATAGTTATGTATAAATAATACATGAGATCGCAAGAGTATGTTATAAATTTGGTCTTGGCAGCACAGAGTGGCATGGTTTTCCTTAATATACGCTGGATTTAGCTAATACAACATACAGCATATATACTGATGGTCTAATGTACTTGATACAAAGCTCAAGAATCCCATTACCATAAACAAGTCTAATATATGTATAAAGCAGTGCTACAAGAGTGCATTGTCAAAGTAGATTTATGACAGCTATAAAATAACACTGTGAAAAGCATGTGAAAAATAAAGAGTCCAAATAGTGGTAAGCCTTTGGAGTAGAAAGTCATTTCCCAACCATTTATTTTATTTATACATTGTCGACAAATATAAAAAAAAAGCGAACCCATGCTAATTTGCAGTACAGAAGGATAAACGTGCCACTACAATTTATATAAGTATATTTTACAAGTTCATTGCTAGTTCAAAGAAGCCAGTGCCATCAAATGATGTAGGACAAACATAGGTAAATCATATGTAAACCCACAATCTATTTTTCACTAAGTTTGGTATCATGTTTTACTATACACATTTCTTTTAAAGCAGAAACAAAGCAGCCCATACATATTTTCATTCAACCAGCGTGTTGAATAAGAACAGAAAATTAGCCAATTCCCCCATCCACATATTCAATGCTCCAGCTATCTAGTGTATTATAATATATATTTGTAATATAATGGTCAGTGTTGCCACCTAGAGCCAAATAAACCTGACAGGCTGATTGCACACAGGTTGATCGATAGATTGTCTTGTGTACAACCAGCCTGCCCATTAATAGATTAAAATGTGTCCAGTCCCTGCTGATCTGGCTGAATTTCTATCCATGAATGGCAAGCTTAACACCAGCAAAAAAAACACGTTAAAAACGAACAGCCAAAATAAAAAGAAAAAAATGAACAGCCCATTACCTCTTTGAAGATGCAATGGGGTTGATGTACTAATACTGGAAGTGTAAAATCTGATGCAGCTATGCATGGTAGCAGGGGCGGACTGACAACTCATGGGGCCCCCGGGCAATAGGGGATCATGGGGCCCCTGTGTCCTTGCCCAAACTCAAAAAAGCCTATGAAAAAGGTACCAGGGGCATCTCATGGGGCCCCCTACTGACCCCGGGCCCTCGGGCAGTGCCCGAGTTTCCAAATGGTCAGTCCGCCCCTGCATAGTAGCCAATCAGCTTCTAATTTCCTCCTAGATTGTAAGCTCTAACTAGCAGGGCCCTCTGTTTCCTCTTGTACTAAATTGTATTGTAACTGTAATGTCTACTTTTATTTTGGAAAGCGCTGCACAAACTGTTGGCGCTATATAAATCCCGTATAATAATAATAATAATTTCAGCTTGTTCAATTAAGCTTTGATAAGTAAACCTGAAAGCTGATTGGTTTCTTCGCAGAGCAGCACCAGACTTTGCGCTCACCAGATTTAGTGAATCAACCATTACGTCACTTGTTTATAATCACTAGGATATTTTCCTATGTGTTTTCTAATCTAATGTAAACGTTTCTTGCGCTAAATGTCCTTTCTTTTTCTCTTATCTGCAACATGTTAATGCCTAAAAACCTTTCAATAAATAATTTATTTAAAACAAATGAATAGCCCATTGTATGATAAAAACAGCTTTTGTTTCAAAATTCACCTTCAATCTAGAGATTTTACTAGCAGTACTTTTTTCAGGCACTAGATGTCTTCTTATGCTATATGGCCAGCATCATTCAACCCACTTTCTCCAATCCAGCATGCCTGGACCTGCCCCAGCCTGTGACTGGGCAGTGAAAAGAAAAGCAGCACAGTACTAAGCTCATCTTTCTCTTATTCTGCTTTCTCCTCCTATCAGCATGCTTCTTGACGGCATATGAACCAAGTGGCTTCTTGTACTGCTCTCTCCTTTACCATCCTAAGTCTGCTGTGCCTGCGCTGGAAAAGAATGTTACCGGTCATAATAAGGTTTTTACATTGCTCATATATTTAAAAATGCCTTTAGAAGTATTATTGGATACAGGGCTGCATTGATGTGTCTATTATATTCACCTGGAGTTCAACTTTATATAGCTAGGAAATACAATGTATTTCCTCAGATTGTGCAGATACTATGCCAAGTTATTTGTAATGGTAAAAGTGTATTTTGCCAGGGTTTTGTTTCATGTTTAAGCCTCTTACATTTACAAGTGGTTTCTCTCAATAGGATCTATCATAGTAATTACTGATAAAAGGTTTAGTGCCAGCAGTAGTATACTCTCTATGGAAGCTGCACATCTTAAAGCTGTATCATTAAAATGCACAGTGCTGTCTTCTTCTTCCGCTATATCTGTTTCCTTGTTGGAATGTAGTTATTGAAGGCGATTTCCAGTTGAATTTACCTTAGGATATCTCCCTTTTGTGCAAAATGTACATGGAAAGCCACTGAAGATAAGGGCATTAGGCAGCACTTTTCTATTTTCCATGGCTATATACACAGACAGGTACATAAATTGAACCAGGTAACTGCCTAGGCAGCTTATTACACAAAGCCATTAACGCTACAGGATGCTAAGACTTCATAAATTATATTTAAGGGTAATGATTATGTTGAATTTATGAGCTGGGCAGATGCTTTCAGTTTTCAATTGAATTGTTTATCTATAATAAATACAGTACAGATCATATTTTAGTACAAGGATAGGTTGACCTGCAGAAGAATTTGCACCATGTCCCAAAACAAACCACCAAACCAGATGGCACAGAAGGATATTTCATTTATCTTATCAAATATTGGGGAAAAAAACTAAAAAAACAAAACAAAACTAATATATATATATATATATATATATATATATATATATATATATATACATAGTATTATATATATATATATATATATATATAAAATCATATTTGTTTTTTCTAAATATACTGTATATACGAGGGGCATTCAAGACAAATTGATACTTTTAATTTTACAGGTATAAAAAGAGATGCTGGCATGGTGGTACTGCAGTAGTAAGTGGCAAGTGTGTCCTATTACTGATAGGCAGCGCACATGTCACGGGTCAGTCCAGAGACCATTAATCAAGATGGCAGATAACAGTGTTAGTGCAAATCCCCACAAGAAAAGGATAATGGTGAAACAATATAGTGCATTAAATAAAGTCTATACAAAATTCATCTGATCCAGTAGTGATGGTGCCAAGTGAAAACAAAAGCCAGAAGAAAGAGAATCCATCACCTTTATCAGAGAGTTTGACCACCCAAAGGATTGGTCGAACAAAGCAGATATCAAGCCCAGCAGATGAGTCCAGGACTCCCAGATCGATCTCCCAAGAAATCAGGGTGAATAAGGGACTTCTCACTAAACAATGAGGTCTAGGATGGCAAATACTTGGGTGATGGCCAAATGACTGGGTGAAAGGTGATGGATTCTCTTCGTTCTGGCTTTTGGTTTCACTCGGAACCATCACAGCTGGATTAGATTAATTTTGTAAAGACTTTATTTAATGGTGATAATTGTTTCACCATTATCCTTTTTTGTGGGCATTTGGACAATATTTTTTATTGTTAATAAAATTACTATCTGAAGTGCGACACTAAGTGTTTTTAGTTTGTTTATTTTGTTTAATTTTGCCTCTTTACTGTGATAGCTGCTAATTTAATTTGCAAATTTCTATTTAATTAACAGTGTTACTGCGTGCATGGAACAGCATGTGGTGATAAAGTTTCTTGCGACTTAAGATGTAAAACCAATGGATAACTACAGAAGACTTCAAGCACAGTACAGTACCACCACCAGAAAAATTTTAAACAATTGCGTCTGCATGTAAACTAATAGCAAGCGTTTTCTGGGACAGATGTGTTGCTATTCGTGTGAGTTTTCTACCCCGTGGTGCCACTATCAACACTGAATATTACTTGTGTATGCCGAGTGATGTGCATATGCGCCTGCACAAAAACAGCTTGGTTTGATCACTAAGGGTGTCCTGATTCTCCAGAACAACGTACAAGCTCATACTGCTCAATGTACTACTTGCGCATTACATAAATTGGTCTGGTAGGTATTGCCACATCCCCCTTACAGTCTATATCACACTCTGATTAATTTCCACCTGTTTGGACCCGTAAAAGAGCTTCTCAGAGGTCAGCATTTAAGCACTGATGATGGAGTGAAGCAGGCTGTCCTAGGATGTTCAGGCATATTGACAAATCTTTCTATGCCAAAGCTTTCCAGGCATTAGTTAAATGCTGGGATAAGTATACAAATGTAGCAGGGGAGTATGTGGAAAAATAAATGCAGTTTCCACTTGCAGTTTCTTTTATTTTGCCCTGGTTTGACTTGAGCTCCCCTTGTCTCTTTAAATAACATACAGTAGTTCTCAAAAAAGCTTCTGAATATTTGGAATTTTGTATTGAAGCTTGGTTTTATACAGCAGGAACTGAAGCAGGCAAATTTTATTCTCCCTGCTTCCTGCACCACCTATCACAATCAAACTTCCAATACAATTTTAAATCTGAATGGCGGCTGTGAGAAACAACTTAGCATTGGCTATTTTTTGTTAAAGAATATGTGAACACAGCATTTCATATTCCTGATATCTGCCTGCTGTACCATGTGCTTGTATAAAAACGTATCCTGTTCTCTTTGTATTGCTTCCTTTGTGTGAAATCGCTTGGTGCTTTCCTATTAAAAACCAAACACACTAGGCATGAGAACACAGCATGGTCAGTTTTCTAGCTGTGCTGAAAACTCATCTTGCTCCCCTCCACTATTTCGACTTGTGTTCACATGACCTACCCCTGCACAGCTATTCAATTGACCAGTATCCTGCTGTTTCTCCACCCCCATCTCTCTGAGCTACTTATGCAGCTGAGAACAGAGGGTATGTGATCACTTATATAACAAGGGAAAAAAAGGGTATTTATAATTATTTTTGCATATACAAATGTTTTGCCTTCCATTTATATTTTAAACTGCATAGGTTGTTTTAAAATGTGAGGATTCACACATACTTTAAGTTAGGCTTTTTTAAGTGATAAGAAGCAAGGAGCCTGGAGTGAGTATTCCAGCATATCAAACAGGCACATTTCACGATAATCAGATTACCAGCAAATGGGACCAGGATAGACTGATGCATTTCAGCTATGCTTTGATAAAAAACATAAGTAACAAGCAGATAGGCTACTCTCACCTATATTATTATTATTATTATACAGGATTTATATAGCGCCAACAGTTTGTGCAGCGCTTTACAAAATGAAGGTAGACATTACAGTTACAATACAATTTGGTACAAGAGGAAACAGAGGGCCCTGCTCATTAGAGCTTACAATCTAGGCGATGCATCTCAAATTGTACTTTTTAGATACTACTGGAAAGTGCCTTTAATAACATTTAGTAGTTGGATTTAAACACTTAGATCATATTTGTTTATTTACATACCTTGCTTCTCTATCACACAAAAAAGAATAAATCACCTACGATACCTCCCTAGTCTTCTACAATAGAATGGTAATGCATCATTAATATATATTATTTATATACTAAGAGAATGAGAATTACAATACTATACATCAACTTCAATGAGGTACTCATTTCGGAACCTTCACTTTATTGCCTCACATTATGTAATTTACTTAAGGCCAGAAAGGGTCATTAATTCCTAAATTATATATAGAACAGGTGACATAACCTCTCGATTATTGGCATAGAGATATATCAAATTGAGCAGCTTTGGGATTAGTCTTTTCAGTGTGAAGCAAAAATTGATCTTTACACCAGGTACACAAGCTGATTATAATGAGTAGACAAGTGATTGTACATTATGAAACAAAGGTCACGACAAAGGTGAATGTCAATGTAATAGCTGATGAACATCCAAAAATGCTTTTTTTTTGTAACAGCAAGATTTATCATCATTTAAACAGATTTTTTTTGTCTTTTGCTAATGTTAACAAAAACTGCTAACAAATATGAACTTGTTATTTTACAAACAATTCACAAGGGCTTAATCAGTAAACTTTAATATTATCCCATCACTGAGTGCCACCAGCTTGCCTACCACAGTGAAGGTAAACCCGATAGTCATCCACAGACCATACATCAAATACACCTTTGACCTTTCTGGTATTGTCACTGGTCTCTGAAGTGCACTAAGCATTTATCAGTAGCCAGGTGGAGCCATTAGATATAGAGATGAAGCCTTAGCTACCTGCATTGTTTTTATGTTTTGGGGAAATATGTAGTGCATTTGATTTAGCTGATGGGACAGATAATAAGGATGCTTCTAAGTTAAAATGTACAACAAATCCAAAGTTTAACTTTGCAAAAATGAACTTTAAATAGTGCATAGTGCATCAGTTACCTTACTCCTAAATATTGATTTAACACTTATTCCTAGGCCATCCTGCAATGTAATGGATCAAAGTCACAGTTTTCTGTATGAATTTGTCCATTTCCTGGAACTGGGCTTTAAAGTATTAACCAGTATGGTTGCTGCTGCTAGAGTACCTGTATTGTTCACACCACCTCCTTTTCGACTTGAGATGAACAATAATTTGCTGCTCACAGACCAGCCTGTATCCTTCTTGATTCCCTGCAAACACCCAAGCCCCTGGAGTTTACTCTTGCTGCACTGTAATCTGCCATCCAAATAATGGGCAAAACACCAAAGATGTTCAACTTCTGCCAAGGTTGCAATGACAGCACATTGTTCATTGCCATCCAAAGCCAAAGCCATCCAAACTTTCACCCACAGCAGGGCCTAAACATGGGGAAACTATTAAGGTATGTTCAGATTTGTATACTCAAATGGTTTCAGTTTGATGATTAGGTGTACTAGGAGGACATCTATCACTGCACATATTGTAAAGCACACCCATATTATAGCAAAATAAGGAAAGAAAATGGGTAGGTGGGACAATACAATATCTACCCTCGGGAAAAAACACACACTGAAACTAAAACAAATGCTAAGTTTGATTACAAAACCATACAGGTAAAAGGAGGATTGGTAGCCTCAAGATATAGTAAAAACATTCTTAGATGCATATCAAATAGAACATAGTCAGCAAACCCCAAAACCACAGAAATACACACATATTGTACTCTTACAATAATATATTGATGGAGATGATGTGGGGAGGTATAATATTCCAACGCATTTTGCAAGTTGAGCTTCTTTAGGGATTCAAGGGGTGCAGGATGATGTTTATAATCCAAGACATAGGTGTCTTTTTCTTTTCCTTTTTTACTATGGTATGACATTTGGGATGTGGCGCTGAGGTCATCACTTATACCCATTCTTTAAAAGCACACCTATATTGCTAACTGTAGGAGCTCACCACAGAATGCACTTCCACTCTGATGCTTTACTGCAGAATACCCCATTTCTTAATCGGGGCAAATCTGATTAAAAATTAACAAGCCCTTAGTGACTGGCCTATTTCAGATGCCATGTGTAGTTTTCCAATATATATGGCACATACCTTTAACATACTGTAGTAGGCTGTAGTCACACTGAATAGGCTGTAGTCACATTGAACTGATACAGTATCACTGAATACTTGTGCTGAAAACTTGTGCTAAGTAAGTTGGCCCAATTACTACAACTTCCTGTTTGCCTCACTGTGATATATCTGCATTCCTTCATTGGAAGTAAAATAATTATTTTAATCAGGGACTCAATATGGAACTATGAGGCTATAGGGAAGTGTTTTTCAACCTTTCTACCTTGGAGGAACCCTTGGCAAAAAGTTTGAGATCTCAGGGAACCCCTGAAAAACTATTTCAGATATACAGCTCATGGAACATTGGATCAGATCAGTTAGCTATAGATTTAACAACACATTAACAAACAACTGCAGAGCAGTGCAGGGAAGCTGTTGTTGTAACATGCTTTTTCTCCTTGATCCCCACTAGCTCTCCTCTCATCCATCCCAGGGGATATTACATTTAACATCCTGAGACAGACAGAAGAGGAGGACCTGTGGGGAACAGTGCAGTACCTAACAGTATCTTCGCTGCACAGCTCTGCAAATCCATAAGCCCTGGTTCACATCTGTGCAGTATTGTAGGTCATGATTTGCATGGGCACAAGACCCCCTTTATTTGAATGGACTATGGTGCCCTGGGACATGCAGGGAAGAAGTCCCTGTACTACTTTGGAAATTACAGCCCACACGGGAATCGAGGTTCTCAGTATGGTTGTGATTTCCAGTGCGGGCTATGTGCCATTAGAATAAATGGTACCCCTGCTGCAGGTCCCGCATTCCTCTGTGTGGGTGGTGCGGCTGCTGATATTTGTGTGGGTCCTGCAGCAGCACCACCAGGGGTAACACAGGGTTTCTTACATGGGGTTCCACCACAGATCAATATCGTGGCAGATGTATATCCACCCAATGTTGTTTTTAATACGCACTGACAGTGCACATTGATACCTGATGCCTCCTCTGTAGTTGTGGTTCCTGTGAACTCAGAAGGCTGCATCAAGTGGAGTTCAGAGACTTGGAACAGGTGGCTTGATCAGGAGGTGACATCTTGTGTATGGCATCAGTGAATGCAGAGTGTGGAGGGGAGAAGCAGAGAGTGGGAGCACATGGATTAATGTAGCAAGAGGTGACATCCAGTGTATGGCAGTGCTAAATGAAGACTGCAGGGGCACATGGCTGGATGAGACTGAATGTAGCAGGAGGTGAGATCATAATAGTTTTATGTACAGTTATAGTAAAAATAGGAATAAAACGAGCGCCAAGACCAACTAGCAGCTGATACACCAAAGCAAACCAAAAAACCTCATAACATACAATCCAATAAAAAGGTGCAGCGCTAAATACAGTATATGTATATGAACTAATAACTGATAAAAGTATCCAAATAAAGTGACAAAATGCAATGCACACATATGCTAAAGTGTCATGCATGTGATATAAAATAAATAAATATATCCCACAAAACTTCTCTAAGTAAAGAGTATGAACAATCCAAGCATGGATAAACGTGACTGATGTGATCCAAGATAATCTCTAGTGGGTGATCCGTGCTTTTCCAGACGATCAATCAGGTGATGTGTCAAAGGGATGTTAAAAATGCACACTCACCAGAAGAAAGATCATAATGCGCATGGTATATGAGATACAGCCGGAGGTCCCACTTAAGAGGTAGTCAGCCTGGTCAGGTCCACGAGATCTCCTTCCTCCCTGGTACTCTGCCACACAGCTATCGTCCTCCAGGTATGGGCTCTATGGTGGTATTGGCTCATGAAGAGCCAGAAAGAAGAATGCCCATAGTGTAGTACTATTACAGCCAAAACATTTATTCAAGGTAAAGCAACTCAATATGCTGTTATGTACAGTTATGGCATAACATAAAGCTAATATGATCTCACCTCCTCCTACATTCAGTCTCATCCAACTGTGCGCTCCCCCTCTCAGCAGTCTGCATCACTACTGCCGAACACCTCCTGTTTTAGCCATGTGCTCCTTCTCTCTGCTCAGTCTCCACTCTGTATTGAGTGTTGCCTTACACACACAGTGCTCCATCTCTCTCTGCCTCCCTCTGCCCTCCCTTCCCTGCACTCTACATGGCACCGCTACACAGAGTCATCAAGGGATCTCACCTAGTGATCCAGTCATGGGCTCATGCATTGTGCTCCATCCCACCATTTTGCAATCACCGCTTCAATAGAAAGTAACACCTCCCCCTTCAGCTCACAGGAGTTGGAACTACAGAGGAGACATCAAGTATCAATGTGCGCAGACAGTACTGACTGTCAGAGCGCATTAAGAACACTACTGGAAACAACATTGGGAGGTATACATCCGCCACAATGTTGATTTGCGGCGGAACCCCTGGGGACTTCTCGGAACCCCGGTTGAGAAACATTGCTATAGGGTATTGAGCCTCTTAACTATCCATGGTAGTAACTATAGGTGATTCTGCTGGTCTCCAGCTAGGTATTGTGTTTTGTTTTAGGCATCAACTAGTCTTCTCTACCTTTGAAGAATAAGCAATGAAAACAAGTTAAAAACAGAGTGATTGTTGTATACAGCTGTATATTAATGAACACTGTTTTATTTACCTAGAGCATTAGTTTCAGAAATAAACCAATTATAGAAAGATTTGGTACAGAAAATCATTGATTTTCTAAATTGGGGCTGTCTAGCACTGTCCACTGCAACACATCAGAGTTGGATACAGTTATCCCCAAGGTAACCTATCAAAAGATTGAAGCTGAATTAGTACTGGCAATCTGGAATATAGATGTGGTCTTGGACACTTTTAGCTCTAAGAGGTTGACTGCCCAGCATCGGGCAGCATACTGCTAAATAGCTTTTATTTTCTCCAGCTCACGCTGACTTGCTAATCAACCAAAATCTATTAAAAAACAAGCTTATATACTGGCACAATGCAATTTGAGCCCAGTGGTATTTTAATTGCTGTTTTAGGCATGCTGTATAAATTCTTTAATTTGGGCCAGCCACCGAATAAACAGATAACTGCTTTTTATTTCCAATGCTCTATGTTTAGTTTTTTAAAGAAATATCTATCTGTTTTTGATGTGCCTATGTTTGTGTAAAGAAAATGTCTGTGCTAAGAGAGGGATATATAATAATGCATGGCAAAGACCTTCTTTCTATAACAGCAACATGGGACAGATATAGAGTGCTGTTCTGGTTACATAATCCAGAAGCTTTTGAATAAGTCAGGGGTATTCAACCCATGGCCTGCTGGCCACTTGTGGCCCTTGGAGCCTTCTGATGTGGCCTCAACTCTTAAACTGAATGCAAGGGTTGTGGTGTGCTTTTAGAAAGTGCACCACAACCTGAAGATGCAATAGACGTTTATAGCAAAGTGCAGCAAGCTCGCAGGAAAGTCGCAGGTACACTGTGCTGCACCCGAAGTTTGGGTAAACCACAGCGCATTAGTGTGAAGGCAGCCCAATAGTGGGCTCAGGACAGTAACAGCTTGCTTACATTTGCGGTTTTGGGGGTACGGTAAAACCCCATAGCTGAGGTGTATTTTTACCACACATCCCGACCACTGATGTAGAGACAGGAGTTGCAATGGTAACTCTGCCCTATGTTCCAGGGGGCCTATGTGTCCTCCCTGTCACATTTTGTTTTACAGTTGGACAGGAGGGGTGGCAGATGTAGCATATACAGTCAGGTCCATAAATATTGGGACATCGACACAATTCTAACATTTTTGGCTCTATACACCACCACAATGGATTTGAAATGAAACGAACAAGATGTGCTTTAACTGCGGACTGTCAGCTTTAATTTGAGGGTATTTACATCCAAAGCAGGTGAACGGTGTAGGAATTGACGCGTTTCGTCACTCTGACGTCCTCACGGAGCGGCATGAGGACGTCAGAGTGACGAAACGCGTAGGGCGGAGCTTATTGGATGACGTCAGGACGTTCCCTGGAGCTGTCGGCGAGGTGTCCGCGGTGAACGGGGCTCGTCCATTCCGTGTATCTGATCGCTTGTTATACCAGTGTCAGGTGGACACTTAACTTTGTGAGTAAGATGAGATTGCAATAAAAAGTTTATATGGTTCTTACTTACTGCACCATCATGCCTTTTCTTTATTTTTGAGTGGTATTACTATACATTTGGAGGATGATCGCTATATAAGGAGTCTTGGCCATACCTCAAAGTCACTGCAGAGTATTGCTCCTGATATCTGGAAGTGTCTACACTATAAAGTGCTGCTTCATGATCTACTTACTCTCATCGCTCCCAGAGCAAACACGCTTGTGCTGATTTATAATCTAATCAGCATTGAGCTCTGGTGAGTTTATTCCATTCATTTGGTGGTGGATTAAGCACGGTGGATTTATATGTTTAAAGAAGAATTTTTGTTTGGGGTGTCAGACATTTTTTCTACACACTTTTATACACTAAATTTATGGATTGTTTTCACTGGAGATTTTTTATCTATTGTATTTAATATGTTGGGACTTTTATACACATATTATTTGTGATATTATTTTTGATATATTTAGCGCATTCCGATTATTGATTTTTTTATGTTTCACCAATATTTTGGGTTAGAGGTTTGCTGCTGTAGAGGATTAATATTATTGATTGGCGCTTTCTTTTTGTATATTTAGCAGTTTATATTTGCTAAAATAATTGCACTTCTATGTTGTGTGTACTGTGGGAGATCAGATGTAGTGAATGCAGGGTACTGGGTTTTGTAACACTTTAAAGATACAGTATTGCTGTGACAAATGAGAGTGTGTGCGTATATTTGGGTGTGTATTTCTGCTTATAGGGCTGCACTGCTTCTCATCCATACTTTCTCTCGATTATATTCTTAAAAGCCATGTAGCACAAATTAATTCTGTCATCAGGCTATCTGATTCCTTTAAAGCTGAACTCTGGACTCCCCATTCCCTCCACACACTAACTAATTGCTAGCATAAGAAAAAAAAATCCTACCTAAATGCTCTATTTACTAACTCAAATTCATGAACATTTCACGTTCATCCAAAAGGTCTGCTTTCTTCTATGTACAGGGAGTGGGGCCCCTCTTCATCATACATGATGTGGGAACCTGCTTTTGTTCATCCTACAGTGGGGTTATCTATGGGTCCAGAAAATGAATCTTATAGGTGATGTTTGCAAAATGGGGCCTTCAAAGATTGAAAGGCTTGGGCACATCTACCACATTAGATTAGTGACCCCTAGCAACCAGAAATGGCACTAGCTAGAGACCCAAATGGCAGACTTGGGTGAGTAGAACTCAGTGAATGAATAGGAGCAGGGTGAGGGAGAACAGTGGGGGAGGAAAAACATTTTTCCTTGAGATGGACTTTAACTGTGACACAAGTGGCCCTTTCTACATTCTGGGTGCACCAGAAATCCATATGGAAGTTGATATGACACAGCTAATGTAGAGTTCATCTGTTATGCCCTGAATTTTGTCATCTTACGCTAGAAAAACAGAATGTAAAAGGTAATTTTCAGCAATAATAGAGTGGCAGATCAGCCAAAGCACACGTACGTAAAATGAAATCCTGAGATGGATTACACTGGTCACTGGCAGAGGCCTATAAAGAAGTTCAGACGTGTGCATGAAAGAGAACTTGCCTGATAAATTGCTGCAGTTAACAGAATGCCTGTGAGGTGTAAGAGGTGACGAGGAAGCACTATAAAGTTAGAGTTGATACGACATTAAAAGATTGTCCTGTGCTGAAAGAGTATATGATTCTTGTGGTTTAAGAGAACTATAAGAAGTAACTACAACTGTTCCCAAATGAAGTTTAAAAACTTAGCCTAACTGGCTGACAAGAAAAAAATGATAGGGCATATATTATTATTATACAGTATTTATAAAGCGCCAACAGTTCGCTCAGCGCTGTACATTACAAAGGGGGACAGAACAATACCAATACAATGCAAAACATGAGGGGATTGAGAGCCCTGCTCTTTCGAGCTTACAATCTAGGAGGGAGGGGATGGTGGCACAGGAGGAGAAAGCTGTGGGGGATGGAGTGGTAGGAAGAGTGGAGGAGGTCGGCAAGTTAGCAGGGGGTGGGGTAGGCTTCCCTGAAGAGGTGGGTTTTCAGGGTGCGCCTAAAGGAGAGGAGAGTAGGTGATAATCTGACGGGTTGGGGCAGGGAGTTCCAGAGGATGGGTGACACCCAGGAGAAGTCCTGGAGGCGGGCATGGGAGGAGGAGACCAGGGAACTAGAGAGAAGGAGGTCTTGTGAGGAGCGGAGTGTGCGTGCTGGGCGGTACTTGGATATTAGGTCAGTGATGTAGTTCGGGGCAGTATGGTGGACAGCTTTGTACGTCAGTGTTAGGATTTTGAATTTGATCCGTTGCGCAATCGGAAGCCAGTGGAGGAATTGGCAGAGGGGGGTGGCGGAAACGGAGCGGTTGGAAAGGTGAATGAGTCTGGCAGCCGTATTCAGGATCGACTGAAGCAGGGATAAGAAGATGGTGCCAGATACCCCCCCACACATCTGAGCTGTTCATCTGACCCCTGCTCCACAGGATTATGAAATACCAATCAGAACATTCTAAAAGTGATGTTACAGGAAGAAATATGGCTGCCATTGATGATAATAGGGTATGATTAATGAGAATTAATGTCTTTTAGGAACAAGAAAGGATAAAAGGCCAGACTGTAGTTGTTCTACATCTAAAACACATTGGGGTTATTTACTAAATTTGGAGAGTGCAAAATCTGGTGCAGCTGTGCATAGAAGCCTATTGGTTTCCAGGTTTTTTTTTGTCAAAGCCTGATTGAACAAGCTGCAGTTAGAAGCTGATTGACTACCTTGCACAGCTGCACCAGATTTTGCACTCTCCAGTTTTAGTAAATCAACAGAACCGACTTAACATAGAACCCCAAGATAATGTATATCTTATATTCTTGGGCTTGTTAAGACTGCAGACATTATAGCCATGCACTCCTATTAACCATATTCCTCTACACATGAAAGAAAAAAAGTGAATTCTTAAAAAAAAAAAAAAAAAAAAAAAAGATGTGATTGCATACGATAACTTGCTGCTTAAAAGCCTAAATCTGCCAGTTTGCTAATATACTGTGCACTTAATCACCCATTTCAGTTGGTGCTGCTGCAGTTAGGAATCTAACATAATTATGAGGGAAATACATTAAGTTTCCCTTTATAAATAACCTGTACCAGAGACTAGTGATTGGAAAAGGGCTCCAGATTTTAAATATCTAGTACCATGTAAATTTTCTTGCAGTGATGGAAATTCCTTTTTCTGCTAAAACTATAGACACACATTAAATTACTTAATATTTAATCAATACTGCATAGGGTATATGTAATGTACAGTACCTAATAGGAACCAATCAGAGATTGATTGTAATCAAACTAGTAAAGAAAGATTTATTCTGGTTGCTGCTGGTTATTGCCCTTTGCATAAATTTGCTTTTAAATTAGTTGTCGTGGACATGATAGGGTTGATTTACTTGATTTTTGCTAAAAAAAAAAGCAGTTCACTTAGCCAAGGAATTAGCCCTTAGCTTTGTGAATGAGGCGAAGCACCACTGACTTCCATCATTCATCAAGCAAAAATACTTTCTTCTATTTTCCTTGCATGTGAGTGGGTATTCTACGCAAAGGGAATTTTCACCACATTTATACGGTGAAAATTTCCATTGCAAAGTGAACAGCCTTTTTGCCTTTAGTAAATTAACTCCTATGTGTTTTTGTCTATAGTGGTAACAGAACAAGACATTCAGATTTTTTTTCCATGTGAATGGCTTGCAACCTTCTCAATAAGGCTTTTTGGGCTACGGTTGCATGATCGCTCCCACCATATGTAATGCATGGTTAATACACATCCATCACCTCCTGCGCTCAGGGACTCAGATCAGAAGACGGCCAATCGAATAAAATGATAAATGTTCATCCAACACTAATCAAAGGTTATGCAGCTCTAACATGAAGTTGGGGAAGCTTGATATAGACTGTAGTAGAGGAACAACAAACAAAGCGCACCAACCTTGCGCATTACCTCAGTAAACAATTTGTAAATTTATTGAGAAATTATACTCACAAGAGTAGCAATAAAAAAGATATATAACATCCAAAACCAACACAGGGTTTGAAGACACGTGCAAGTTCCATCTGGAAGAGAGATAAACTCTTGGTCAACTGACGCATTTCGAAGGGGGGGTCCCTTCTTCTTCAGAGCTGATCACACAGAGATAAGCCTCCCCTAAACATAGTGCTGCTCTATCAGTGGGCCTGCCCCTATGGGCGGAACGGCCTCATTATGGGGGGTGGGGCCAAATGTGTCACAACAATTATTAACATACAAAGCATAGATAAAAATCACAAATAAAAATGGATAAAAGCAAAAAAAGATACCATTTTTTTGCATAAATTATATATTGTAAGCAGATTAAAAGCGTCATTGATTAAAAGTTAAAATGCTAGGTGGGGAATAAAATCAAAGCCAGAAAGGATACCTCAGTCCGTATTAAACATAAAAACTAACGAAATGGACAAAAAGTGACAAAAAGAGACAAAAAGCCCAAATTAGAGTTTGGCCCCAACCCCCACAATGAGGCCGTCCTGCCCCTAGGGCAGGCCCACTGATAGAGCAGCACTATATTTAGGGAAGGCTTATCTCTGTGTGATCAGCTCTGAGGAAGAAGGGTCCCCCCTTTGAAACGCGTCAGCTTGACCAAGAGTTTATCTCAGTTCTGGATGGAGCTTACACATGTCTTCTAACCCTGTGTTGGTTTTGGATGTTATATGCCTTTTTTAATGCTACTCTTGTGAGTATAATGTATCAATAAATTTAGGAATTGTTTACTGAGGTAATTGTTTTTTGTTCTCTACTACATGCATGGTTAATAGTCATGCATCGCACTGACAGCCAGGCCCTGAATTACAGGGAGAGTGCTAGAGATGGGCGGAGCAAGGGGCCAAGTAAGTTAGCCTGCCTGTTTAGTTCCCCTAGACCAGGGGTCTCCAAACATTTCCAACCAAAGGGCTGGTTTTCTGTCCTTCAGATTTTAGGCCTGTTGCCAGTGGCAGTAGAAAATGTCTTGGTGTCAGTGGAAGTGAATAATGCCCCATCTATGGTATTAGGGGGAGGAATAGTGCCCCAGTGTTGGTGTCAATAGGAGGAATAGTGCCCCATCATTGGTGTAAGTGGGAGCAAAAATGTCCCACTGTTGGTGTCAGTGGGGAGAATAGTGCCTTTTATCAGAGGGAAGAAGAGTGCCCTAAGGGCCAGATAAAGATAAGCAAAGCCACAGTTTGGAGACCCCCGCCCTGGGCTAACCAAACATTTAACCCTTGCAGCAAGAGGAAGGGGGGGGGGGGTACTGCTATGGCTGCTTTTGTCACACTACTGTCATTCAGCTTTAATTGTAACATTGAAAGTGTTTTGCTATATGGGGGGAAGAAGGGTGATCCTGCCAGAAATCTTGTGATCTCAGAACATCCTGTGAACACCCTGCCTCTACTGCATTCTTATCAGTTAGCATAGCTCTCTCTGTGGACTACAGAACACACACACCATCATGCTGTGGAGAGAAGGAAAGGGAGAGGTGTTCAGTAGTCCTGTGCTAGGGTAAGAATGCTGCTTCTCCACACAATGAGTGAGTGTTGTCACCCTAGAACAGGAAGTACATTACTAGCAGAATCACCATGGTAACAAAAGTGAAAAAGCCTGAAAAGTTAAAAATAATGCAGCTACCACATAGAAGGAATGGTACGCTGCTATACATTTAATTTTTCCTCTTGGGTTTAGATAAAATTAAGTGGTTTTCATGTCAATTTTCCTTTTAATATCGATGTTGCTTGCAGTTCCCTGGCTGCCAACAATAATGCAAATGAATTAATTTCACACATCTTTAAGCTGATATCATATATCTCTTTGTTACTATATAAAGGATCCCCAGTTACACAACATTAAATGCATAAATAAATATTGCAGCTTGCCTTTTTTAGATGTTCTCTTCTGGCCCCTCTAGCAAGTAAAAATTCTACATAGTTCTTTTTATTTGTGAGGGGGCTGGGCAGCCGTGTTTGTTATACCTGAGCATGTCTGTACTGTGAAGGAAGATCTTCATTATCAAGTTTAACTAGATTTGAACACTGCCTGTCCTAACAAAGAGTCAAAGTGTTACTAAACCCACAACAGTAAAATCACTCTGTATATGCAGTAAAGCATGCTTGTTATACTCACTGTGGAGCCTAAGGGGTTAATCCTCTGCATTGCCTAAAAAGGCTGTTTGATCCTGACTTCTCTGATCCTCCCCTTCTTCCAGTGCCCCCCTCTTATCTCCTGATAAGACATAGTGTGGAGTCATGTTCAGTTTGGTGTGTATTGCTAGAGAGGTTTTTTTTATATTTTTTCTTGGGAGAGTGCATGTGTTCAGCACAGGGCCAATCAGCACTGTCAAGACAGTGTCCTAGAGCAAAATTAAAACTCCTCCTACAAGATTTAACATGTGCTGAACACTGATAAGAGTCACAAGACTGCTTTAACTGCTGATGAGAAAAGGTATTCAACAGTTTCTATTTACTAAAATAATGGCATGTCCATGTTCTGTGTACTGTGAATGCAGGGTCCTGGGTTTAGTAACACTTTACAGTTTTATGGGGCTAGGCTTGATTGTTAATGAAGACAAACTTGGGACAGACTCACTCTGACATTCGCATCTGAACTTTGCAGCCAGTCATGACACCTGAGAAACATCTAAATGCTAAGAAATATTTTTTAAAAATGCATGATGTGTAAATGGCAACACATAACAAAAATATAAAAGGGAATATAGATGTGCCTCTAAATGTAGTCTGTAAATATACTGGAGTTTTCTCACATTTGACTGCAGAAATGGAAATATGCTTTAAGCTCCTGCTCTCTGAAAACAATAGGTGTTTAGTAAAGCAAGTAATGAAAGTCTGGAAAACATGTAACTGCAGCTCCACCTTTTTTTGCTTAAATCAAACAATATGAAACAATCATATGCAATATTTCAAGAAAGAGAGAAAGAAAGAAAGAAAGAAAGAAAGAAAGAAAGAAAGAAAGAAAGAAAGAAAGAAAGAAAGAAAGAAAGAAAGAAAGAAAGAAAGAAAGAAAGAAAGAAAGTGACCCTGTCATTCACATATAAAAGTCAAGTATAATACCGCATTTATGGCAGGGAAGCTTTGGATTTCTATATGCAGTCTCAATTTACTCCATAGAAATCTGAATATTTTAATGTTTTACCAAGCCAATTAACATATACTGAGATCTGTCATGTTGCATTTTGCACATGCATTTTGCATTCCATTCATAAACCCATTATGGTTTCATTCTCTATTTATGTTTTATTCAGGCTCCATTCTTACAAGTTTTAAGGGACCTTCTGTTTTGGTGGGATCAACAGAAATTCCATTGACTGGAAAAGTCCAGGCAAGAAGCATTTAGATAATAATAAAAGCAAATACATATCTTGGACACTGAACATATTGGTACAAGGTTATTTATCAGTATTAGCTAACTAACTTATAGAAAAATATACGTAAATATATCATTACAGTGAAGCACACAGACACAGCCCCCTAGTAAAACATTCCCTGCACATAGTTAACCCTTTGATCGCCCCAGATGTTAACCCCTTCCTGCCCAGTGCCATTAGTACAGTGTCAGTGATTTTTTTTAGCACTGATCACTCTATTGGTGTCACTAGGGATGTCAGTGACACCAAGTCAGTTACCCCCAGTGTCAGAATGCCCACGAGAGTCCCGCAGTCCCACTATAAGTCGCTGATCGCCGCCATTACTAGGAAGATGTACATGTTACATGTACATTTGGGAATTGGGATATTTTTAGCAAAGACATGCAGCAGAATACATGTTGGCCTAAATTTATGAAGCAATATTATTTTTTTACTGGACATGTTTAATAGCAAAAAGTCAACAATATTGGTTTTTTTTCTGAAACTTTACAGACTTTTTTTTTATAGCGCAAAAAATTTAAAACATACAAGTGATCAAATACCACAAAAAGAAAGCTCAATTTGTGGGAAAAAAAGGACATAAAGTTAATTTGGGTTCAGCATTGCATGACCGCGCAATTTTCAGTTAAAGTAATGCAAAAAATGGCCTGGTCAGGAAGGGGGGTAAAGTGTCAGAATGCCCACCACAGTCCCACTATAAGTCGCTGATCGCCGCCATTACTAGTAAAGAAAAAATTCCAATATCTATACCGCCATTTGTAAAAGCTAAATCTTTCACATAAACCATTTAATTTACATGTTTTGGGATTTTTTTTAGCAGAGACATGGAGCAGAATACATTTTGACCTAAATTCATGATGAAATTTGATTTTTTAAATTTTTTACTGGACATGTTTAGTAGCAAAAAGTAAAAAATATAGTCTTTTGTTTCAAAGTTGTCAGTTTTTTTTTTTCTAGAGCACAAAAAATAAACGCATGGGCGATCAAATACCACCAAAGGAAAGCTCAATTCACGGGGAAAAAAAAGATATAAATTTAATTTGGGTGCAGTGTTGCATGACCGCGCAATTGGCAGTTTAAAGTAATGCAGTGCCGTACCGCAAAAAATGGCCTGTTTAGGAAGGGGGGTAAATCCTTAGGAGGGCAAGTGGTTAAAGAAAGCCTATGTTACAGGATTATCGATGATCTGAGTGTGATGCGTATCAAAGATGCAGCCTGCAGTGTCTGTATCAAGAGAAAAACACAAAACACATATTGCTCACTTGATCATTCTGAGTTTAATGTCAAACCAAAATGGATCACATTATACAGATAATTAACTTCTTTATAATGGCAGCACAGGCCACATGAAAAAGCGCATCACTTTGTGTTAGAGAGCTACCATTACTAACATATAGGATATTAAACGGAGGAAGTGAATGTCAGAACAAACACAAAAATGAACAAAGATAGCATAAACCAAGTTTGACTAATCTGTATCAAGAGGAGAACACAAAACACATGTTGTTCACTTGTTTATTCAAGTTTATTGTGAAGTTGTTAGTATTAGTCTCCTGAAGTCACACTTCAAATCACTAGAGCTTCTTCTAACTACAGCCTAATAACAGAATTATTGGGAGGTTTATTCACTTACTTGCTACACATACCTTGAGAGAAACATGGAAGTTGTCTTTGCATTTTCTCTGTGCAAATTCACATTGACTGGCAGTCATGTATACCCTTTTTGTTTTATACTTTTATCCATTGAGTCAATACAACTATGCAGATAAGGACTTCTGACTTTACTCTGATGTTTTAAATGCCCACATTTGTCTCGGGTCATTGAGTTAAAACAGCAAAGAAATGAGATGATCAGCGTAATAACCAGACAATAGAGGTCTCATATTTTACTTGTCACTTGGTTTATTTGAACCCAGTTATTAATGTGTGTTATTGCCTTGATCAATACAGTTTAAACTGCAGATTAGCCATGCAGTGCATCCAGCACAGGTTTTTTTTTTTAATTAATATTGTGTAACCATGGTAAAAAATAGTTGTCAAGGAAACTAATATTTACTAATCTTTCATGACAACATGCAAACTGTATAACATTAAAATAATGCTCATAGGTCAAATTTGATGTATCATAACTGCAAAATGATTCCCTGCTTTTTTTCGGACACTGGTGACAAGCTCTGTTGGTTTCTGTGGATTATACATAATCTATCCTAGTTATTCATCTGCAGCGTGTGCTGCAACCTACTAGTATTGATCAAAAGCAGCATGGCTTTTTTCACCCCACACTCCCAATCAATACGTCAGCAGTAAAGAGATTTGTCTACCTCATTTCTTGCTATGATATATTTATAAAGTGATACAACAGATATAGGCACTTTTTCCTGCACTTTTTCTAATTAAGACTGATTATTTGTAAGCATGAGCTCTGTAAATGAAAGTATTGGCATGAAGCTCGTATAAAACATTACTGTGCATCCAGAAGCCTTTATCTGCCAGGCTGACGATGTCTATGTTTACTTAAATTCTGTAACTGAAGACAAATAGCTAAATGAAAGTGGGAAGAATGAGATTTTTGGGGGGCCAGAGATGAACATTAACTGCTTCCGTGTCACCCTATAGCAGAAATACTGCTGCAGGGCAGCACGGGGGCATAAAATCACATATATATACGTGATCTTGCAGTTTTGGGTCCTGGAAGGTGATTCTCCACCGGCACCTGGTGATCTCTAAGGATTTCTGACAGGGGAGAGACCTGTATGTAAACAATACAGATCTCTCCCCTGTCAGCTCCTGCACATTGCTTTGTATGGCTCTGCATGGCTCTTTGTATGGCTCTGCAGAGTCATACATATCAGAGCCATACAAAGCAGTATTCCTACAGTGAAGCACACACACAGCACATAATGTGAAACAGCACACAGTTAACCCTTTGATCGCCCCAGTTGTTAACCCCTTTCTGCGTAGTGCCATTAGTACAGCATCAGTGCTTTTTATTAGCACTGATCACTATATTGCTGTCACTGGGGATGTCAGTGACACCAAGTCAGTTCCCCCAAGTGTCAGAATGCCCGCCACAGTCTTGCTATAAGTGACTGATTGCCGCCATTACTAGTAAAAAAAAAAAAATTCCAGTCTATATACTCTATAACTTCCACATAAATCAATTAACATATATCAGGATTTTTTTTTAGCAAAGACATGTCACAGAATACATTTTGGCCTAAATTTATGATGAAATTTGATTTTTAAATTTTTTTACTCAACATGTTTAATAGCAAAAAGTCCAAAATATATTTTGTTTTCAAAAGTGTTGGTCTTTTTTTGTTTATAGAGCAAAAAATAAAAAATGCACAGGCGATCAAATACCACCAAAAGAAAGCTCTATTTGTGGGAAAAAAGGACATACATTTCATTTGGGTGCAGCGTTGCATGACTGCGCAATTGTCAGTTAAATTAAAGCAGCGCCGTATCGCAAAAAATGGCCTGGTCAGGAAGGGGGGGGGGGGGTAAATCCTCTGGAGAGCAAGTGGTTAAATAGAGTATAACTAAAGCTAATGGTAAACAGGTCAAATAGAGAGGGAGAATCTCCTAAACAGGGACACAGACAGCAATAAGTATGTGGCAGGTGATTTAATCACTCTCCACTCTATCCAAGAAAAAATGCTTTTAGTTATACTTAAAAGTGTTTCCAAAGGTATTTTTTTTACAAAAATAACAAACATGTCATACTTACCTGCTCTGTGCAATGGTTTTGGACAGAGCAGATCCTCCTTTTCTCGGGTGCCTCAGTGGTACTCCTGGCTCCTCCTCTTCATTAAGTGTCCCCATAGGAAGCCACTTCCTATGGAGGCACTGGTCTCGGCTTGCTCCCAAGCCCCGCTGCCTGCGCCCATACACACAGACAGTGAGGCAGGGCCCCGCTGCTGCTCCCTCATCACAGAGTTTGACTGACAACCATTGCTATGGATCTGCCCTGTGAGGAGGGACAGAGCAGAGAGAGCCTCTGCTCTCATGCACAGCACTGGATCGCAAGGGGGCTCAGGTAGGTATAAGGGTGGGCTTAGGGAGGAGCTGGATACAGAAGTTTTTATACCTTCATGCATAGAATGCATGAAGGTAAAAAATCTTCAGCGTTTAGAACCACTTTAGGTAATAAAGAAAATAGAAATAAAACAGAAGCTTGTTCTTGGACCTTTCATACACAAAACAGATCTACATTGTACTCCAGCTAAATCACTTCTATCATGGCGTACTCTTGATCACAAATGTCCACTTTGCCCGACTGGACTTCTGGAGGACAATATAGCTCAAACTATGTTAAAACCCTACCACCTGCAGACCAATTTATTTGTTCCCCTCCCTAGGTGGTTTGAAAAGGACTGTAAGCAACAGAGCCCATTTAGACACACAGTCTCTAATGTATAACTTTCTACCCTCTCTGCCTGTTAATTTCACTTCCCATTAACCTCTTGACGCCAAGCGCACGCAAATATTCGGCCTTTCTGTGTCTGGGCCTTGACGCAGAGTGGCCGCATATTTGTGTGCAATTAGAAAATACATATGTGCTGAGAGCACGTGCCCTGCACGCTCCCAGCGCGTATGTCCGTGACTCACGGAAAGGTCCCGATCTCCCCTTTTGATCGGGACTTTTTCAGATCATGTGAATCATGGCGGTCACATGACCCTAAAACCCTGCCCCGCCTCCCGGCTTCTGAAACTCTTAAGGGGCTGGGAGGGGCTGGGAGGCTTTGGCGCGAAGAGGTTAAGCTGGGTATACACTAAACTTTTTTTAAGTTCAACACAGCGAGCTGTACAAAAAAAAAAAAAGAAGAGATTGCTGTATTAACATAGAAGTGATGTTAGTGCGGTAATCTCCCCCACTGTGCTATTGTATTCTGACAGAGGGACTTTCCCACCAGAATACACTGATCAACACTCAGCCATTGGCTGTGAGAGCTGATCTGATACTGTGAAATGCTGGTTTTCCAGCATGCCAGTTCAAGAGAAGCTGGTAATGAGATCAGCTTCAGCAGAACAGACAGCTGTACACTGACAGTCAGACAGCTGTCCTGCCGAACCAACAGGTTTCAACTGATTTTTGGCCCATGCGTACAAAGTTTTGCCTGGTAAAATGGGATTAAGACCTCCACTTGTAACTGTCAGTGGGGAATGGTTCTGCACCATCTAACCCCATCTATCACAGACCAATGCTGGAGATGCGGAGACTCACCAGGAGACATATTACACATTTTCCGGTCTTGCCCCACCCTGCAGTCTTTTTGTAGAGCAGTGCGCCATGTTGCACAATGTTTCACAAACCATATTCCCTGTAAGTGTGGGTATTCTATGGACTACACCATAAGGCATTCTCCTAACACGGTGAACACTCTAAAAGTCATAGAAAGTGATTGGGCAGCTGTACAGCCACCAGATTGCTTTCATTAGAAAGCCAGGAGTCTGCTTGTGCATACCATGTGTATAAAACCCCACAATGCCACTGCTATAGAACATGTGGCATTGGCAGTAAAAGGATCAAAGCATAATTGAAGTCTCACACCTTTTTGTCACATATTTTGTTACCTGGCAAAGCCTTAAACTTAAGCTTTTATGTATATCCTTTCCTTTCAATGAAAATACAATGTTGTACTACTTCCTGGCTCAAACTCCAGTGCTCTGAGCTCGCATAGCTGAGTAACAACCACACCCTTTAGCATTAGTTCTTATGCACACTGGACGTTTTTACACCTGCTGTTTTTTGGCTTTTTGCATTTTTTCTACAGCCAGTAAACTCCCCAGCATGTTACCATATGTGTCCATGCACATATAGGCTTTAAGCAGCGTTTCATGGCAGGGGCGTGTTTTGGCTGGAAAAAAACCCCAGGACTAGTGGGCTTCTAGATGAGTTTTTTTTAGCTGTAAATATGCTCTAACGCTGAAAAGCACTGTAAAACGTGGTAAAACGTGTCAAACCAGCATTTTTTTGGGGGGTTTTGAGCAAAAAAGTTTTGCTAAAAAACGCAAACATGGAAAAATGCAGCTAAACGTGGCTAAAAGCGGCTACACATCAATGCAAAAACACCGAAAAACTTGTGTTTTTGATGCGAATTTACATAGCTAACGCTACCAGCTTTAATAAAACGCTCAGTGTGCATGGAGCCTAAAAGTCCTCACCCAGGCTTGTATTATGGAGGAAGAGGGGGTTGTGTCAGATAAATTCTGTTACCGAGTTGTAATTACTGGGAGAGTGAAGGTAGGTCTATGGAAATACAGGTTGTATGTACAAAGTTTATCCAAATGAATGCCAATTTTGGGAATTCCAAATCACCTTTTTATTCATGCAATACTTTAAACATTAGGTGGATGGACATTCCTTCACAGACTGTTCACATATACTGACGTCTTTGTATTAAGCCCCCTTTTACACAGTTTTTGTTACACTAGGGCAGGTAACCTCAAATTCAAAAGAGTATACCAACTTAGTGTACTCTAAAATAATATTCAAGGCTGAAGTCCTGCTATAAAACACTTTTGGAAAGGCCTAGTTGAGCTTTATATTAAAAGTAGCAGATTCTTACACATATATTGAGATATATAATTCACTAAATGTTTTTTTTTATTTCCAAATATGCTATTATATAATGTATTACTGTTTTTAGTATGATAAAGCTATTTGTTAATATGATGATATAGCATTAACTATCTACAATGCATAGTATATATTATACCTGTTTTTACAAATTACTTTGTGATTGAATTGGCAAACAAACTTTTTTCTTTCCATATACTATACATATATAGTTTTACATGTAATTTTCACACCAGAGGCATGAAAAATCAGTTGGAATGCTAAGTGTATGATGATTGCTCAGGATTTGGTTCAGGCCATGAGGGATACTGTGAGACATAAATAGAGCAGCAGAAAGTTCTTCCAGGAAGTGATCCAATTTGTGAATTCAGTACAGATTTTTGTCACTATTGCTTAGGGCAGAGGTTGTTGGTATTTGGGACATTGTTCTGTACTGAAGCCTGGGGCATAGTAAACCGTTCCTATTTTAGCAGACAGAAAAATGGATTGTGACAAACGTGAAACATTAAAAAGGTAATTTTGGATCACACACAATTGTTTTATATATACTGTATATATATATATATATATATATATACATATATAGCTAAAATGACCATATTTTTGTGCATTTTACACTATTTAAATGATGCTGTAACAATACTGTACATAAACACTTAATATTATAATAAATAAATCAATAATAACACATTTTACAATATTAAAATAAATAAATCAATAATAACACATTTTACAATATTATAATAAATAAATCAATAATAACACATTTTACAATATTATAATAAATATACAATAATATAATAAATAACTGCTTCCAAGGGAACTGATTCGATTAGTATATGTGTTAACAATCACTTGCCCTTACTGTCTAAATTTAAATCACACTTTTTTTAAAGGTATTCTTTAGCTGTGTGAGTGACTCATTGATTAAATAGGTGAGAGAAAGCATTACAGCTGCACTAAAAATGGATGTTTCTTTGTTTCTTAGCAACTATCTAAGATCTTGGTGTGGCAATCTCTGTATGGTAATCTAGGAACAAGACACCTGGTTATCCCTATACAGAAGAAGCACAAAAAAAGAGTAGAGATTTGTTTTAGGCTGGCCATACATTATACAATTTTCTTGAGATTTTTGGTTTAGATTTAGCTAAAACCATATAATAGGAGGTCAAACCTAACAACACTTTCAATTATATCCAATTAGGAAGGCTCTTGCACTACATAGTTGAAGGTAAATCTAAAGGAAATTGGACAGAAAATTGTATAGTATACATTATACAATTTTCTTGAGAATTTTTTTGGGATTTACCGAACACCATATTATTATTATTTTTATTATTATACAGGATTTATATAGCACCAACAGTTTGCACAGCGCTTTACAATATAAGGGACACAGTACAATTACAATACATTTCAGTACAGAAGGAATGTGAGGGCCCTGCTCATGGAGCTTACAATCTAAAGGATATAATATGAGGTCAAACCTAAACAACATGTTCAATTGTATCCAATCAGGCCGGCCCTTGCACTACATAGTTGAAGGTAAATTTGAAGGAAATTGAGCAGAAATTGGACAGAAAATTGTAATAAAAAGAAGTATAGTGTATAGCTAGCCTAACATGGGTGATAACATGAAAACTATCATCTTGCATTAACCATGAATTAGTGAAAAGGATCAAAGAGAAGGATTACAGATAAAGTAGAAACCCTCTTCAGCTTCCACTTGACTCCTAGAGTTACAGAAAGTTACATTTTCTATAGAATGCACAACTTCAGAATTTATAAAGCTCTATAGCATACTCTATTTAGATACTACTTGACAAGTACATTGTTATATTTCAGCCGATTGTAAATGTATAGTGAATAAAGTATTGTATCCCGTATGTATAACACTTTCTATTTAATGAATTGTTGTTATACCTTTACAGGGTGTATATTCTGGCATCCAGCAGCTCCCCTCCTTGAATATGACATTCTTATTCTTAAGCTATTATTTGTTCACTTGTCAGATTTACTATACACTTAGTCTTGCCGGAAAACATTTTGTAAGAAAGACAAATATTGTCACATTTTGACATGGCTCTCTTTGTAGCAGATTTAGCTCTTTTACCATTTTTGTTCCTAAATGATTCAGTCACTTTTGTGGCTTATTCTGTCAACTCATTAGCTGCTCAAAATGCCCCTCCTAGACATGATTGCCTAATTAGGCATGCTGCCTTCATACAATAGGGAAAATGATGCACGTACTTCAAACTCAAGTGCACTTTGAAAGGAAGAAGCATTGAATTAATCTTCTTAAAATAAATGCCATCTAAGAGGTAAAGGTATTTTAAACTTATTTTTAAGCTGTTTGTTCCTTTTTTTCCCTTCACATATTCTAAGTAGTTAGTTCCTGAAAGCATGCTGTCATTTAACATTAAAGACATATAACAAAGGATTAGTAGTAGAAAAAATATATTTTAACTATATTTTAAATATATGAAAAAATATATGGACCTAATTGTAAAAACTGACTTGGTCAGTTTGGTTCCTCCAAGGCCTTCACATCTGTACTTAAAGCAGAACTTCACTCTTTAGATTTACACAGGGCGGACTGACAACTCATGGGGCCCCCGGGCAACAGGGGATCATGGGGCCCCTGTGGCCTTGCCCACACTCAAAAAAGCCTATAAAAAAGGTACCAGGGGCATTTCATGGGGGCCCCTACTGACCCTGGGCCCTCGGGCAGTGCCCAAGTACTCGAATGGTCAGTCCGCCCCTGGATTTACATTGACTATTTGTATTTCTTATGCTGTTAGCATTACAGTAAATAGATAGGAAATTATATTTTTCTGTTTTAACCACTAGCCTACAGGGCACTTATACCCCCTTCGTGCCCAGGCCAATTTTCAGCTTTCAGCGCTGTCGCACTTTGAATGACAATTGCACGGTCATGCAAAACTGTACCCATATGAAATGTTTATAATTTTTTTCACACAAATAGAGCTTTATTTTGGTGGCCGCTGGGTGGGTTTTTTTGCGCTATAAACAAAAAAAAGCAAACAATTTGATAAAAAAAGGTTTTTCTTTGTTTCTATTATAAAATGTTACAAACAGGTAATTTTTCTCCTTCACTGATGTGTGTTGATGAGCCTGCACTGATAGACAGCACTGATTGGCACTGATAAGGTGGCAAGGATAGGCAGCACTGATGGGCACTGATAGGCTGCAATGATGAGGTGGTACTGATGAGGTGGCACTGCTGGGCATTGATGAGAAGGCACTGATGATGCTGCACTGAAAGGCAGCACTGGTGGGTACAGATAGGCAGCACTGAAAGGCAGCACTGCTGGGTACTGATAGACAGCACTGATAGGTGGCACTGATGGACGACACTGATGGGCAGTGCTGACTGAAGGCATTGACTGACAGCCCTGACTGGCAGCACTGACTGATGGCACTGACTGGAGGCACTGATGGGTGGCACTGCTGGGGCACACATGGGTGGCACTGCTGTGCATTGATGGGAGGCACTGCTGGGGGGCACTGGTGAGTGGCACTGATGGTTAGCACCGCTGGGAATCACTGCTAGGCACTGGTGGGCGGCAATGCAGGGCACTGATCAGCAGTGCCCTGATATTCATTGCCAATCTCCTCTGACAGCTGCCGGTTATTGGCAGTACTTTCCTCATGCTCTGACAGCGTGAAGTGCTGCCAATGACCGGCAACTTTATTTACTCCATGATCTGCTGTGTCATTGGACACAGCTGATCACGTGGTAAAAGGCTGCTGTGATTGGCCATTTACCTCATCACGTGATCAGCTGTGTCCATAGAACACAGCGACCATGGAGATCGGAGGGCATGTTCTGGGAGGTCGTCATATGATGCCCCTCCCAGAACTGGGTAACTGCGCTATAGTTGTCATTCAGCTATAGCACAGTTACCAAGTGGTTAACCAGTTCAATACTGGGCACATTCAACCCCCTCCAGCCCAGGTGAATTTTCAGCTTTCAGCACTGTCACAGTGACAATTGTCACACAACACTGTACCCATATGAATTTTTATAATTTTTTTGCGACAGCCAGAGGTTTCTTTTGGTGGTATTGAATCATCACTGGGTTTTTACTAAACAAACAAAAAAAGACAAAGTTTTGAAAAAAAACACTTTTTTCCTTTGTTTCTGTTATAACATTTTGAAAATAAGCAATTGTTCTTCACTGATGTGCGTGGATGAGGCTGTACTGATGTGCACTGATGAGGCTGCACTTATAGATACTGACACGGCTGCACTTATGGACACTGATGAGTCTGCACTGAGGGGCACGGATGAGGTGGCACTTATGGGCACTAATGATGCTTCACTGATGTGCACCTGATGAGGCTGCACTTATAGACACTGACGAGGCTGCACTTATGGGCACTGACGAGGCTGCACTGAGGGACATGGATGAGGTGGCACTTATGGGCACTAATGATGCTGCACTGATGTGCACTGATGAGGCTGCAATTATAGCAACTGACGAGGCTTCACTTATGGGCACTGATAAGGTTGCACTGAGGGGCAAGGATGAGGTAGAACTTATGGGCACTAATGAGGCTGCACTAATGTGCACCTGATGAGGCTGCACTTATAGAGACTGACGAGGCTGCACTTATGGGCACTGAAGAGGTTGCACTGAGGGGCATGGATGAAGTGGCACCTATGGACACTGATGAGGCTGCACTGAGGGGCACCGGTGAGGTGGCACTGATGGACTCTGATTATCAGCGTAAACAATGTATTCACTGTGCCCTGTCAGACTTGCTGGTTATCAGCTCTCCTTTCCTCACACAGAGACAGTGTGTGAGGAAAGAAATACCTATACTGAGCAAGTCTGTTTACATGTGATCAGGTGTGATTGGACACAGCTGATCATATTGTGATTGGCCCTTTACTGTGATCTGTGATCAGATGTGTCCAAAGCACACAGAGGTTACAGAGCATACTTGATGTGTGCCCAGGGGGCATGCGGGAGGCACACATGTGGGAAGACATCCATTGACATCCTCCCAGAACTTCAGAGCCACGCTGTAGCCGTCTTTCAGCTATAGCACTATTGGGAAGGTAAAAATGGTTGTATACCTCAGTCACGGAATCGAAACAAAGCACAGATATCTTTAGTGTTTACTTTCTCTCTGCAAAGCTCTAAGTGTATTTTCTCTCTGGTGCTTCATTCCTCTGTTATTAGCATGAATCACTTCTGACAAGTTTTCCGACACATGAGATAAATTTGTGTGGGAGGGAGGAGGGGGGAGGGGAGAGAGCTCAGCAAACAGCTTGTCTATTCAAAATATAGCTTGTGTGTGTGTGTGGGAGGGGGTGTCCCTTTCCTCTAATTAGCTCTAACTGCAGCTCCCTGCCCCCTTCTCTGTGATACTGACAAATGCAGAAGGTTTGTATCTACAATCAGCCCTTTTGAAGGGATGTAGAATAGAGAAGACTGCAGATAGACAAGTAACACTAATTCAGGAGAATATGTTTCACCTCTGTGTATCACCTGAGGCTCTTCACTGCATTGGGTATATGTAAGGTTTACAACCACTATAAACTGTTTTCTTGCTTTACATTTCTTCACGCACTTCCTGATTTCCAGGCCTAGGCAAAAGATGTCATACATCCCAGGAGTCTTCAGGATGGGAGGGAAGGAAGGGTTTTCTTATCTAAGCACACCATCCTGCCTGCATGCCTGAGCTAAGGGCAGATTGACTCTTAGATTGTAAGCTCCAAGGAGCAGGGCCCTCCTAACCCTCTTGTGTTGAACTGTATTGTTGCTGTATTGTCTCCCGTTATATTGTAAAGCGCTGAGCAAACTGCTGGCGCTATATAAATCCTGTATAATAATAATAATTCCAGGAAAAAAAGTTACATTTTTATCATTTTTACTACATGGGACTGTTAGAGACCTGCAGTGTGTCTGCACATAATCATACTAAACCCTTGTACATGCACAGAAATGCCATGAGTCTATTAGGTCCCATAGACTGGTGAGACCAGTGGTGTTCTGAGCATTTATAATAATAATAATAATAACTAGAAAAGCTACAATTTCAGGGGAAATTGTGAATTGTTGTTGCCTCCACCAGTAGTCTATAACTGGAGTGGGCGGAGTAGCTTTTGTCACTCTGCTGCCTGCTCACACACCTGGGTTCCTATGGCAACTCACTCTACAGCAAGGGCAGAGGAGCGGTTAAAAACAAACTGCTCCAACTTGCTCACTTCACTGGCGGTTGCCATCTTCAAACAGTGAATCCTACACTGAAGAGCTTTATATTATGAGAATCACCCAGACCTACATTTTGATGCATAGTATGTCTCTGAAATATTAAAAATGAAGGCACAGTCGCAGTTTAGAAATTGCCCTTCAGATTTGAGGTGTCTAGAGTGGAGTTTAAATGAATGTCAATGGGCGGCATGAGTTGCAAACAAATGGTCATATTGTGAAAAATATTAGGACTATGGCTTAGCAGTGGACATTTTTAGTGGCAGCAGGGATAGCTGAACGGTTTGATATACGATTAGTGTAGGTGGGCTTGAAAATGAGGGAGTGATGGCAGTTTAGAAATCATGTCCTGATTTTTCAGCTCACACTCTAGCTTTTGTCAGCTCCCACTCTAGTTTTGAACATTGTGCAATTCATTCCTATGGGACCAATTTCACCACAAAAAGCAGATATTTGGTGAACCATTTAGCGAAACATTCCACAACGTAATAGCACACCAATCAGGAACAATCCACACGTTTCGGTATATTACTGTCTATGTAGTGTAAAAACTGTGGGAAGAGTTAGGGTGGTAAATTTGGCTATAATAATAAGAATATATATGTGAGATAACAGTAAGTGGTCTTGCCATGCAAGAACACTTAATAATGTGCTGGGGTTTAGTACTCTTTCACACGTGAAGACATGCCATGGATCTCTGCCATGTCCTATAGACCTGTGGAATGTTTACGCAGGATATTGAGCCCCGAGGAAGAACTTTTGGCTGGAAAAAGGCAACACTGGACTAGTGTAACAGTTTTTCAATTTGCATACAAGAACAATTGCCAAGGAATGAAAATAACATTTTAGCTGGGGATGTTATAATTCTTTTTTAAACAAGCAAGTAGCAAGTCCATTGACTCACTTTTAAAATTACATATGTGTTCAGTTACATTGCAGTCTCATTTGCTTAAATGGAGCTTAATATATAGTAGTTACATACACAGAACAGTTAACATTGCATTTTATCAACATAAGCACTGTTGCATAATTAACTGTCGGCAGTCCAAGACATTCTGCCAGAAATGCTATACCCAAACTATGGGGAAAGTGATTGTCCCAGTAGCAGCTGTTTGATAAAAGTTCAAATCCCCTCCTGGTCTGTCGGTGGCTGGATCGCTTGGCTCAGAATCATCTTCCTTGAGAAAAATATTATTTATTTTACAATGACTTTTGCAATGCAAGACAATACAGACATCTTTTATTTTTGTTAAATATTATGTTTATTTTTTTTGATGTCTTGTGTTAACACAAAGCGTCTTTACAACTATTGAGTAAGCAGATGAAAACATGAAAACATGTAGCTTTCAATACACATATACTGCACAACTATAGGAAGACTGTAACATTCACATTAACCACTTCCCGTCCGGCCCATGTACATAAATGGCCAGACGGGAGCAGTGCAGGAGCAGATGGCCATTTATTAATGTCCTCCCGCTTCCCTGCCTGTGCGCGTTCACTGGAATCGCGCGGCACCGCGATCCAGTGCCCGCTGTGTCCAGAGGAACACTGATCACTATACGGGACCTCTGTGTGAGGTCCCGATCATGTGATCACTGATTGGCCAATGAATGAATAGTAGTAAGCAAGATGTAACTTTTGACACCACTGCTTACTCCTAGTGAAATCTGTGAATGATCACAGAGGTCCCATGGTACAAGGCTATTCACAACAGCCTTGTACCATGTGACAAGCTGTGACCAGTCACAGCTCTCACAGTATTTCTCAATGGATGCAAGAATGCAGCCAGAGAGGAGAAATTATTGCATTTATAGCCTTTATGGGTGTAAAAGCAATCAGTGTAAAAAAAAAAAATCTCCATCACCCCCCACAAGCAGTACAGTGTCACTATGGTGACACTGTACTGCTAGGGTGACAGTGTGTTTGAAAAAAAACAAATAATAATATATAAAAAAAAATAAAAATTTTAAAAAGTTTGGAAAAATTATAATTTTGGTTCTAAACTAAATTGGGTCATTTTTTTTTACTAAAAAGATAGCTGAATACATTTTGACCAAAATGTATTAAGAAAGATTATTTATTTGCAAAATTTTATAAGAAAAACACTTTTTTCTCAAAATGTTTGGACTTTTTCATTTATATAGCAAAAAATAAAAATCCCAGTGGTGAATAAACACCGCCAAAATAAAGTTTTATCTGTCTAAAAAAATGCAAAAAAATTCATATGGGTACAGTGTTGCATGACCGCGCAATTGTCATTCAAAGTGTGATAGCGCTGAAAGCTGAAAATTGGCCTGAACTGGATGGGGTTGAAAGTGTCCGGACTTGAAGTGGTTAAGAGAGTGTAAAAATTGCAAAATATCTACTGTAATAGTTCAATGTCTCAACAAATATGAGATATTTGAGCTAATATTTTTTTTTCAACTGCAGTGTTTTTTACATTATAGATTATTTCAGAACAAGGGTATGCAACAGAGGTTAATTTACTGTAAACATTCTCTGGTCCTTTAGTTAATCAACCATATAATGTTGTTCTATACGATTACTGAATTGTTGTAATAAAATGTTTCATCCCGCCTGTTCCTGATGAGTGTCAGAATTTGTTTCAGATATATTTTTATGTTGCATGCATTATTATCCCTTCTGCATAAACTGGATCAAATTTAGGTGCATTGGTCTTTAAAGAGTAGAACACATTTTCTAAGCAAAGGTAAAATTTCAATTCAAAGTAAACAGCCTATTTTGCCTTTAGCCAAATAATATGGAATGTTCCTAATTTTACAGCTTTCTGTAGCCCTTTGTGCTCTCCACTATAGCTCTCTGTCTCAGCCAGGGGCGGACTGACAACTCATGGGGCACCCGGGCAATAAGGGATTATGGGGCTCCTGTGTCCTTGCCCACACTCAAAGCACACCCAAAAAAGCCTATAAAAAAGGTACCAGGGGCATTACATGGGGCCCCCTACTGACCCCGGGCCCTCGGGCAGTGCCCAAGTGCTCCAATGGTCATTCCGCCTCTGGTCTCAGCTCTTATTGCCCCCTTTTGCACCTCACATCAAATCTTTACGCACCCTCTACTTTTTGGAATTCCATTTGGCCTTACCCTTGTCTCTTACCCACTGTCTCCTTCTGTTTAAAGCTTTGAACTATTTGTGACAATGCAATAACGTGGGTTGGTATTAGCAGTATCCTCTTTTTGAGTTGCAAGATTTCTTTTATTTATTTATTTTACGTACTTATATAGTGCTGTCAATTTATGCAGAGCTTTACATAATGTATATATTATACATTCACTGAGTCTCTAACCCTCAAGGGGCGTACAATCTAAGGTCCCTAACTTACATTGATACATACACATACTAGGACCAATTTAGACAGGATCCAATTAACCTATCAGCATGTCTTTGAGGAAACCCACACAGGCACAGGGAGAACATGCAAACTCCAGGCAGGTGGTGCCATGGTTGGGATTCAAACCAACGGCCCTAGTGTTTTATATGCACCTCCAGAACGTGGGTAAATTTCCTAAGTTTTATTGCTTAATAAAAGTTTAAAAGGATGAAGCACTTTGTTGAGTTCTTTTTAATGAGGAATACGGATGACACTAAGACGTTTATAAGGAGGAAGTATACTTTGGAGTCTCCATTTAACAAGCTGATCATCTGAGTCCAAGTGGGACCAAAAGTGCAGTTAGACTGTAACATTGTATAATGTGAGGTCACACTGCGTGAGGTGAGCAGATATATGGTGGAATTTGTGACTGCGGCACATATTTTCGTTATCCACAGGAAGGTTTACAGAAGAACACTATTTTGATTGGACTTGAGTTTATAATGATTTTTTTGGGTTGACTCAATATGATTATTTTACGTTTTAGTTTGGGTGATTTTTTATTTTTTGTATTTAATTTCGTATTTTTTGCATTTTTTGATTAACAGCCATTGTATTTTTTTTAATGTAACGCAGCATTTTTTTCTTTACTTTTATAACAACCCTAGTACTGCCAGGCAGAAGTACTAAGCATTTAGCCACTGTGCTGTTCCTTTCCCTTTCATGCATTTATACAGTGTGTAGCATCATCAAAGTCTCCAAATAACTTACTTCATCAGAACTTTTGAATATATTTGCATACAGAGGAAGTTACTTTGAGCAGCATTGCTTTCTTCACAATATTATCAGAGGGTAGTGGGGAAAAACTGATAATATGTGTTCGGGTATCGCAGGCCATAGACGGTTTGTTTCTTGGCTGATTTTTCGTCCGAAAAACAAAACATCGTTTGTTCTGTAAACCAATGTTGCCACCAATGATTGAGAAAATCGTCCGCTTTTCACGAATTTTCCAGCATGACGAAATGAGGAGGAACCGCGAAAATCAGCCAATGCCATTTCCGCACTAACAGTGCGAACCATCTATGGCCTGCATATGGGACCCTTGGAAGCTCTAGTGGTGATTCACCACTAACCTATAAGGGCCCTTTCACCAAGCAGTTCAAAGAAATTCTGCCACCTGCTAAGCTGCTATCTGTCCGCTGATCCCCACTGAGCAGGCAGATGACAGGTGTGTGTCTGCTCCGCTTGTGCAGAGCAGACAAGGGCACAGTTCGCTGTTCTCTATGGGGAAGTCTGATGTAAACAGACCTCCTGTCCATTTACATCTGACTGTCATCCAATCTGATCTGCTAGATGCATGGGGAACAGATCCTCTATCTGTCTGTTGTTAGAGGATCGAATGCAGGTGAGTGTAAACTGATGGTCCATTTACATCCACTTCACCATAGAGCACAATGGGTAACCCGATCGGTCCGATCATGTGATATTGCCCTAATGCTCAGAAAGATACACGGAGCCTAATTTAACATAATTCTTTTACTCTGTGTACCACAATGTCAGTAAAAGAAGATCTTCCACCTTGGATAAACTGAGAGCAAAATATCACTAAAAGCACTGACTCAAGCAAGAATTCAATAAGAAAAGCACATGAGATCCTCTAAACCACACAGTATACTGAAGTCATCACCTGTTTGTGTCACAATCAGGACCGTTACCTTTCAAGATCCACTGTACCCACTACAAATAAGGGTGAATTAACCTGCATCTATCATTATTTTCAGTTTGATGAGTTGCAACACCCTATACCCATTACAAATAGAGATGTTCAGCCAATTTACCCCACTCCTGCACATAATGTATGTTTTTCTCCATTCAAAAAAGAACAAGAGTACAGGGTGGGGTTTATAGAGAGTGCTCACTGTGACAGCCACTTGAAGGCTGTCACAGCAACCATGTCCTTCTAGCTCCCAATCATTATTACAAGATCCGGAATCTGTCTGTGAAAGCTAAGTCCCCATGCTGGGAGCATGCTATAGAGTGCACTTCCTGCACAAGCACGCACCTTGGAAAAAGGCGCACCTTTGTGATGTCACACATATGTGATGCGGAAGAAATAAGTTGAGTTTTTGCTCCATTTTCTACAATTGGGTTGAGTAGAGAATGTCCCCATAGCAACATCGCCAAAATCCGCACGTTCCTAACCCCAGAAACCACGAAACAGCTCATCCACTCCCTCATCATATCACGACTCGATTACTGCAACTCCCTCCTTACTGGCCTGCCTCGCCGCTGGGTATCCCCGCTTCAGTCGATCCTGAATACGGCAGCCAGACTCATTCACCTTTCCAACCGCTCCATCTCCGCCACCCCCCTCTGCCAATCCCTTCACTGGCTTCTGATTGCGCAACGGATCAAATTCAAAATCCTAACACTGACGTACAAAGCCGTCCACCACACTGCCCCGAACTGCATCACTGACCTAATATCCAAGTACCACCCAACACGCACACTCCGCTCCTCACAAGACCTCCTTCTCTCTAGTTCCCTGGTCTCCTCCTCCCATGCCCGCCTCCAGGATTTCTCCAGGGTGTCACCCATCCTCTGGAACTCCCTGCGCCAACCCATCAGATTATCACCTACTCTACTCTCCTTTAGGCGCACCCTGAAAACCCATCTCTTCAGGGAAGCCTACCCCACCCCCTGCTAACTTGCCAACCTCCTCCACTCTTCCTACCACTCCATCCCCCACGGCTATCTCCTCCTGTGCCACCATCCCCTCCCTCCTAGATTGTAAGCTCGAAAGAGCAGGGCCTTCAATCCCCTCATGTTTTGCATTGTATTGGTATTGTTCTGTCACATATTCTGTCCCCCTTTGTAATGTACAGCGCTGAGCGAACTATCGGCGCTTTATAAATACTGTATAATAATAATAATAATAATAGCAAAGTAAATGTTTGCACAGCAAATTAAAGCTGTGTTAATGTCAAATACTTCATTGATTGTAGGAAAACTGAAAGATAAAACTTAGCTCTGCTTATGATTGGAATTTCGAAAAGAACATGGCTTCTTTTTGTTAAACTGGAACTAAACACTCTTATCCTTTTCATGCAAAGAAGCTGCCATCTTACCCTCTGTTTGATCTGCAACTGTCATGATGCTAGATTGTAAGCTCGAAAGAGCAGGGCCCTTCAATCTCTCGTGAGAGATGTACAGCGCTGAGCAAACCTTTCAGCGCTATATAAATACTGTATAATACTGTATAATAATAATAATAATGCTGCACATGTGATCAGTTACGACACCAGCCATTTAATGGTTTGAGAGTTTGGTTGAGAGCGCAAACAAATGTGATAGTTACATTCCTGGCATGCCGGGAATGTAACTGTTTTTTTAAACCATTAAATCGATGGGTTTAGTTCAGCTTTAAGTGAATATCCCATTCAGCAGTAAATTGTCAGTTTTAGTAAAGCGCTTTACAAATGCAAAAGTAAATCGGATTGCTGTCTCTATGATTCTGTGCATGGACTTAAAGGTCACTTGAAAAAGGCACACTAAAGGAAATAAGGAAAAATCATAGTTAAATTTACTCTCCCATAATATTCTAAAACTGCCATAGCAGATGTATCTAATACATTTCATCTCGATGTTCCTGTTGAGAACCAATTCATTTTTTACAAGATACAAGACAGGTATTTTGAAGGGCCACTGCACAGATGTCAGTTAATTACACTGATATGTAATTGTGAATTAAGATTTTACCAGTTGGCACTCTGCTTTGATGTTGCTATGTTACATCTCCAGGAAGTTTTAGATTAGTTCGCATACTCACGTAAAGCTGCTGTGGTGACTTGAACTTGAGGTGAGATGTTCAAATTCCACTTTAGTTTCTTCTACACTGTGATCATTTTAATGAAGCGCTTTACATGAGTTATATTAATGAATCTTTTACTGTGTGGTACAAAAACCTATGTCTACAACTTCTTATACAACTGTTCTTGTTGTCTTAGGGGAATATCAGCGAATGTTCAGCTACAGATGGCATTAACAAATTTTGCTGAGAAATGTGCAACTTGATCCTAAATTATTTTAGTCTCCGGATGCTAAACTTTGTCCTATGCTCACAGGACTAAAATAATGTTACAAGACTCCAATTAAATCCTTTACTATTCTAGTTATGCTGAACCATTGCAAACAAGCATCCATTCCACTGCAGAAAACATTCTCTGCACAGCTATACAACGAAGATAATGTTTACCGAGCGTGGTTAGTTAATAAGACATCTTGGCAGCAAATCCCTGATATGGGCATCTGCCTTGGATGACAACTGTATTAATTAAATAAAGAATTATTTTCACCTAAATTTAAAAAGTTGTAATTAATTGAATTTAACCATTTTAACAGGGCTTTCCTTTTAGGCTGAAAAAGCATATGTTAAAAATATGTCTTATACATTTGTTCAAAACTGAATACAGATGTATTTAAAAAAATGTGCGTGCAGTCGGCAAAAGTACAGAAATCTTTGCTAATATCAGCCTCCTGAAATTCTGTGAATAGCAATAGTTAGACAATATAGAGTAGCAGCCTGAAGAGCTAATCTGCTGGATCAAAGGCTGGAGTGGGTTTTAGACCAGGCTGCGTTTTAGACCATCAGGCAGTTGTGGGAACACTGACTTGTATTTTTACTAAGCAAGCACTTTTTAAATTTTTTCTTTTAACTTTATTAAAATGTCACAAACTGTGCATAAAAATGGACAGATGGATGAAAACTTCAGTTGAGTCCCAGGGAAGTGCATAAAAAAAGCAAACATGCTTCATGTTGCACTCTTCCCCATTGTAGTGCGAACAGGACGCATACAAAAACAATTGTTTTCTATATGCCCTTGAGGTGACCTTCATCGTTCTTGCACATTGTACAGGCCTATAGAGTTTACTAAAGCAACTTAACTGTATTTTCTGACCATATCTCTATTTTTATTTGAACACTAAAGGCAGAAATATTTACCTTAGTTCCAATGGTCCAATTCTTGCAAGGTTCCCAACTGGTGCTGGCACCTTCTTGGTTTCTTCCAAATGCCAATTTTGTTTGGCCGTCGTGGGATGACATCACTCCTGTGCATGGACATAAGTGCAGCCATTCCGGCATATAGGCCATGTGCCAGAATGTAAACTAAGCTGTGCATTTGCCCACACCGATCACATGGTACAAAAGTACCATGAAATTCGGTTACAGAGCGTTTCTAAAAGTAGTACTTGCGCTACTTCTGGTGGGGTGTGGTGCAATTTCAGCCCATTCAAAATGAATGGGCTGAGGCGCACTGCACAGAACTGCATGTGAATTGCACAGGAATGTGCGCCATATTCCTGTGTGATTCCTACTGTCAGGGATGCGGGTGTGACCAGAAGTGTGTGGACTGACACAGGGAAACGTAGGCTTCAGATACAGTAAATAATATAATTTATTGAGACTAACAATACAAATATAAACGCAGTGCACCAAACCCCACGCTAACACAAATAAATACAATAAGGTGAAACAAACCCAAACCTAAACTGATATAGATACACAGGTACATACACATATAGAGCACAACGTAGTCAGGCAGGCCGGGTCAATAACTATTGGGCAGGTAGGTACAGGAGGAGCAGGCGGAGAGAATGGTCAGGGTCACAAGCCAGGGATCAAACAGGAGAAGTCAGCAGAGGTCAGGATCAGGCAGGGTCGGCAACAAGTCAGGCAGAAACAGGAACAGGAATGCAGGTTACAAGATACAGGGGCCCATGGAAAAACACACATCAAGGCCCTGACTGTGAGTCTGGCCATTCCTTAAATACAACCCCTGCAATCAGCTTCAGGTGTTCTGGCTGACTGCAGGGGTGAGTCTCTGATTGCTGAGAACACCCGCTGGCCAGCCCTGGTACTGCAGCCCACAAGGCAGATGAGTCCCACCGTTATTGGCAAGTCCATTCCTGACACCTACTGTGAACTGGCCCTTAATATTGAAAGAATGCAACTGCTTGGCATCCTGAGCAGGGCAGGCAAACCACCCCCCTTTTTCTTCTTTCTCTCTGAACTGTTCTCCCCTTGATCTCACTTTTCTATGACCTATTTCCTCCTCTTTCACATTTCACTCTACTTCAGACGTTAGATGTCTATAGTATCTTAGTATATCTTTGAATAAATACCTAATCTTTACTTGACTTCTAGATTTTCCTTCCTTTATCATCGTTGTACCTCAAACTACACAATCATGATTTTGTGTATTTAATTGTATTACCAATCCATCAAAACATGTTGTAATTCATATTAATTTCTTGTTTCTAGAAATGTACTACGTTTGAACTTCAAGGCATCATGTTGATAAACTTTACATATGTTATGTATAACCTTGTATATTATTTACTTGTAAAAATGAAATAATTGATTACAGATAAATGTAACCATTTCCATTTTCAAAAATGGCCTTGGGACTCCTAAAGGCTTGGCCACTATGATGTGCAAATTCTGCCTTTATCAGGAAAGCTGAGGTGTGGCCTGTCCCCTACCATTTTTCTTGTCCCACTGTTGATCCTTAAAAGATGATGGGTAGGTTCAGTAACCAATAGTGATAAAGGAGAGGTAGAAGACATCTGAATAACAGAGTATCCTAGGGTTAGGCGGTGCTTGAGATGGGTCTGGCATGTGCATGCAAACACATGGTGGTACCTATTACTTATTTCTGTTGACAAATTCTGCTGGAAAGGCTAATGTTAAAATGTATGTAAATCCTAACAAATAACTTCTCTTTCTTGCTACATTTTGGCCTTTTAAATACACTATTGTAAGTGTTTTGTTATATCTTTTTCATAATTCCCAAATGTACCTGTTAAACATTCTAGAAACTTAAAGCTGTCCTGTGCCCTGGCCATGTGTCCAATGTACTTGCAAGGAGTTTAATTAACCCTCCAAGTTTTTATTGTGGACCACAGAATAATTAGTGTTTATATTGTAGGAATGAGGAAAGTGGGAGTGTTTAAGTGATTTATCAAATGATAATGGTGCAGGCTGACACTGCTCAGTTCACAAAAATGTGTACTGTCAACCCACAACAGAACTTAGAAGCTCAGTGCATTTCTTAAAAATCATCAGGTCTTGTGTAGTTGCAGAATCTTTAAAGGGATAATACTTGGGGAAATGTGCATGTATTGCAGAGGTGTACTGCATATGTGTTTTTTTTGCTCTGGCATACACTTCTATTCTCACCTAGTTCAAAAAGAACAAATGTACAGAACATTAGAACAGTGGCAAGAAAGCTGTTGTTATTATAAACTCATCTTCAATTCAACAGCACTTTAACCTTGAGAAGAATAGTGTATACATTTTAAAACAGTTATTTATGTTGCACATCTCAAGCAGCTGAAGACATTGTTGACATTGACAGTACAATCATTAAGAAAAAAGCATCCAAGGGGCATTGGGACTTTGATGTGAATTCATACAAAGTAGTGAAAGGGCAAAAAATGATCACAGAGCTCAATGGCTAAGGTTAGTATGCTCACAACAGACAGAAATAGCATCCTCCAGCATATTCCCAGCAGGCTAGCAGAAAAAAAAAAAACAAAGGAAGGAGCACCAGACCAGATGGATAAAAGAGTCCAAATTAGTTTATTGGTTTTCACTTTAAACATACACCGTGTTTTGGGGGCAGAGCACCCTTCAAAAAAAAAAAAAACAGACAGGAATAGCATCCTCCAGCATATACCCAATAGGTTAGCAGAAAAAAAAACAAAGGAAGGAGTACCAAATCAAAAGGATGAAAGAGTACAATTTAATGTATTGGTTTTCACTTTAATCACACACTGTGTTTTGGGGGCCCCCTTTACAAATATATTGGTTTACACACAAAAAAAACAAAACACACACATTTCTGGGGAGAGAAGAAACTCTACCTTCATCAGGACTTCAGTTAAAATAGGAACATTGAAAGTTCCTACCCCAATTACAGCTTTACAATATGTCACTCCCTCGCTAGACCTACTACAATGGGAAAACCGAGGCATCTCGCACATCCAGGAGATCTACACAAATAATAAATTGGACTCCTTCGCAACACTCCAAGAAAAATTCCAGATCCCCACTATGGAATCCTTCACGTACATGCGTATAGCACACTCTCTGCAGAAAATGAATATCCCACATGCAATAACAGTCCCTACCATTGCACTCAACTTCTTACAAAAACTACACTACCCAAAAAAGGGAATCTCAACATTCTATTCGCTCATAACTAATGCTCAATACACCCTAAAAACTACTTCCCTAACCAACTGGGAAACAACTCTCGCGCAACTAATACAACCTCATACATGGTAAAGAACCTTCTCTATCACTTACAAAGCCTCCAGATGTAGCTCCCATTGGGAGTCATATATGAAAATTCTACACCAATGGTACTTAACACCTGTTAAACTCTCCCTATTCTACTCTCAACATTCCCCCAAATGTTGGAGACAATGTGGAGAAATAGGATCCATCCTTCATATATTGTGGGCATGTAAATCGCTCAAATCTTACAGGAACAAAGTATTCCAATTACTCTCATCAATCACTGGAACTCCAATGACTCCGAACCCAGCCCTTGCACTCCTACACATAGGAATAGATACATTTTCTGCCGACTCCTGCACCATTATCATCCATACATTAGCAGCCGCCAAAACCAATATTACTAAATTGTGGAAATCATCCAAAATTCCCTCTCTTACAAGTCTTCTCTCTGACCTTAATCTTCAATGCGAGATGGAAAAAAGATCAGCTTTTCATAATTCCTCATATCAAAAATTCAAGTACCAATGGTCTCGATGGTTACAAAACCCCAATTGTACTATAAATTGATACACACATAACCGCATCACACCAAAACTATACAACTGACTGGTATTCAGTTCTCCCCCCCCCCTCCCCAGTTACCCCCCCTTCCCCCTCCCTCCCTCCTACCCCTCACCTATCTTACATATAATATTTTATTTAATCCTGGTTCACATGATTCCAAGCATACCTCTCAGGTAAACAGGCCAACATCTCTCTTGCCCCTAGTAGGGTGGGGAATCTACTATGTATATATGCCTTATTGCAACTAATGTGAACCACACTAATGTACCATAACTTATTAACTTGAAAATCTTTCAATAAAAATATTTAAATATAAAATAGGAACATTGAATGGATTAAAAATAGGGCTTTCCGGAGAGAATCTGTAGATGCTGCTGGCTAGTAACTCTCCTAGTCCAGAAATCACCTCCTCTATATAGATTCACACATGCATTCCCACAGTCCACTCTAAGTTCTTATTTTAACTGAAGCCCTGATGAAGAGGGAGTTTCTTCTTTCCCCAGAAATGTGTTTGATTTTTTTTTTTGTGTAAACCAATACATTTTTTGAACTCTTTTATAATTTGTTCTGGTGCTCCTTCCATTGGTGCATGTTTTTTCTAATATAATTATTAAATCAAGTATTAAAGGGAACTGTACTGTAATTTAGAAAATGAAAGTTGTATCTCTTGCCTTCTGAAAATGCCAGTTGCCTGACTGTTATGCTTACCCAATGCCAACACTGCTTCGTAAGTGACCCAGAACAAGCATGCAGATGAACAGTTCAACAATCATTTAGTCTGTACGCTTGTTCTGGTGAAGTGACTCTTACAAAATGATCAAGAATGATTTTTGGAGGATATCAGCTATTTCTCCTTTAAATAATCCTACCAGAAAAAAGTGAAGTAATAAGTCCCCACCAGAGAAGACTTGTGTTTCCTATCTTCGTTCTATTTAAATATTGAAGCCACCATAAAACAGCATTTTCTTCTTCAGGGAGTGTCAAATGCCTCTGTTTCCCCTCCCCTCCTGCATGCTATGGTTCAATCCTCCAACCCCTATGTCACTACAAGATTCAGCAGTGATGTTGGGGTTGGAAGGAGCCACAGTGCATGGTGGGGGACACAGGCATTTGACACTTCCGAAAGTGTTGAATGCCAAAGACTGAAACAAAGGGGAGGTAGTACACATGGGCTGCCAGAGAGATGAGTATAATAGCTCTTAATCTGTAGAAACCCATCAGGGTCTCTTAAAATAATCTATGATAAGATCCAGTAATATTTATTTATGTATATATTTATTTATTTAGAATACTAGTGAGTAGAAGAAATGACTTGTAGCAAACGTTGTGCCTATCCGCTGTGACAGGTGTAGTATATGCTAGCCATTTTTTGAGACATTCTTTCTTGGAGTCACATATTATTTGATAGCAAATAAATCCATGTTTAACAATGTGCACAGTCAGATTAGTTATCTAACACTAGATGCAATTTAATGTGATTTCTCTGAATGCCCAGCCATCTACTATCTCTTACCTATGCATGCCTGATGTTACTTTCAGTTTAATAAATGTTTTTACTCCAAAATCCAGTTGAAATTCTTAAAACTTAATATCATCACACTTCAGTTAGATGGAGAGTGATGCATTTGCCTGACATTTTTTATGTTTGCCATCTGTGCTTGCCATCTAAATATTTCAGAAAACATCAATTTAGACTTCATAAGAACCAAGGTGTTTTTTATTCACAAGAGGGCAACTACATAATGTGCGGCACAGCTGCCAACTGAGCTAGTAGGAGCTGTCATCAATTAGAGGCCAGTCTTTATCATTTGTCTAATCTGAGCATCGGTCTATAGTGGCCAAGGTTTGATTTGCATGTCTACATGATGTTTTGAACTGTAAAAATCTCTTTCAACTAGATGTCTGGGAGATCTAAAAAATAATGTAACAGGTAGGATAAATGTTGGAACTCATCCATTAATAATGCAACCAAAGAAGTGAAGTAGACACATGGCAGCTCTGTTCTGAGTGGCAATTCCTACATAGGTTGAGCACTGCAGAATTAATTTCCTATCACCAAACGTCACCCACCACTGAGCAGGAGATTCATCATAAAACTGACTTGCTTGATGATGGAATAGGGAGATAATTTGGAATAGAAGATAAACAGGCCCAGTGCCAAGGCTATACAAAATGGTATTTCAGGACATTAAAATAACAATCAGCTACCCTAGGAGATAGTTGCATTTGTCATACATATGCATTGTAATAGAATAGCAAGTAACTTCTTTACTTTTTTTTTAAACCTGTCTTTGTGTAATTATTGAGCACATGATATAAAAAGAGATAAATTATGCCCTTTGACTAGAAGAAACCTGTCAGTTAATGCCGCTGGAGCTCCAGGAACTAGAAAGGTATGCACCTGTGTACAATTTAAAGCCAATTTTCCTTTTCATACTCAGAAATGTGAAGCCTTTATAAATTTGGGCTAGAAAAAAATAAGTTCATTTTAAGGGGACACAAACTGAATTCCAGGCAAAAGGCTTTTTACAAAGCATAAAAAGAATACATTTCCTGGCTATTTTATTAGATGCAGTGGCTCATAAATGAAAAGCATCAACAAATTATGTGACTGTAATGTAATGCATAAGTCATGTAGACATGGTAAAACATTACATTTTTTCCTTGACCAAATATTAGAATGGGCATCTAAACAACCTTAACTACAGTTCAACCTAATTGATTTTACCGTAATGGGGAGTTGCAGCATCACAGAAATGTCAAATCTCCTGTGATTTTAAAGTCTCTAGAGCTCAGAGAGAAGAAAAATGAAAAACAGACAGGGGCAGTTCTTAACACTAAAAAACCTATTAGTGAAATAGGTCAGAGTCCACTTAATGTATTAAAGATGACAGGAATTCCAAAAGACAGAAAGTCCACCATTGTTCATATAACATCTCTAAAGTGTGGTTTACTGTAAGGGTAACTGTTTAGTGGGGAAAAAAATAGCAAATGAAAAAAAATATATATATAGCGTGTACAATTGCGACTCAAGTCATATTGGAAATGAATGTTGTTAAAATGCACCTTTTCCATCTGCAGTACATTTTTGTAAAATGCAATATAATATGTCTACCAGGAGGCATTCTGTACACAGGTGGTGTACAGAACCCCCCCCCCCCCCAGATATGTAATTTCCTGTGTGATGTGATTGTGTGCTTGCTTCACTGATTTTCTCAAAAGTCTGCACTAAGATACAAGTCAAATTTTCAGCATCTCCTGCAACAAAAGTCATATATGGTGAGATTCTCCAAAATGGAAATCACATATAAAGATATGCAGACCCTGAGAATTTGTTCATTAGAGCCCTGCAGGTGCAGGTGCTAATTGATAATTATAAAATTACTCCCAATCAGATTCACTCAGCATATAGACACAGTCAAGCAAACAGTTATTTCTTCATAATAACAAAAGGTAGGAATCTGCAGCAAAGTTTTTTAAAATCCCTGCAATGCACATAGATCACCCATAGGGGGATGTTATTTTTCTCACCAAAGTGGAGTTACTCTTGAAACATATCTTTGAACCCAAAGCATGTCAAATATTACTCCTGTTCTACTCCTGCCATCTAAAAACAATAAATTACTCTACAGAGGAAATGGTGTTAGCAAAATTGGATAACTAAGTATTGGAGAAGTGTTTACATGTCTGGTAGTGCTATCTCTTAATTGGTGGACAATGCTGGGTATGTAAAAACATATTCATACATTAACTAGTAGCCGACCGCAGATAGCCAAATGACGGCTGCACTGCGGCCGGCCAGTTCTGAGTGGACGTCATATGACGTCCTCCCAGAGCGCACTCTCCTGCGCGCCCCAGGGGGCGTGCACCCGGCGATCTCCTTGATTGCTGTGTCCTACGGACACAGCTGATCACGTGATGTGGTAAAAGGCCAATCACACCACGTGATCACCACGTGCCTTTTACCACGTGATCAGCGGTGTCCAATGACACGCTGATCAGAGGGAAATGCAAGTGCCGGTTCTCGGCTGCACTTTCCTCACGCTGTCAGATCGTGAGGAAAGTACTGTCGAGAACCGGCAGTTGTCAGAGCGGGGATTGGCACCGATCATCAGGGCACTGATGATCAGTGCCCTGATGATCGGTGCCCAGCAGTGCCACCCGCAAGTTCCGCCCACCTGTGCCCAGCAGATCACCCACCTGTGCCCAGCAGTGCACCCACCTGTGCCCACCAGTGCCACCCACCTGTGCCCACCCACCAGTGCTGCCCACCAGTGCCACCCACCAGTGCAGCCCAGCAGTGCTGCCAGTCAGTGCCGCCAGTCAGTGCCCAGGGGTTGTGCCAGTCAGTGCCGCCAGTCAGTGCCCAGCAGTGATGCCTGTCAGAGCCGTCTATCAGTACCCATCATCAGTGTCACCTATCAGTGCCGCCTATCAGTGCTGCATATTAGTGCCGCCTATCCGTGACACCTCAGTGCTGTCTATCAGTGCCGCCTATCCGTGCCACCTCATTAGTGCTGCCTATCAGTGCCCTTTAGTGCTGCCTATCAGTGCCCATCAGTGCCGCCTATCAGTGCCCATCAGTGCTGCCTCATCAACGCACATCAGTGAAGGAGAAAAAATACCTGTTTGAAAAATTTTATAATAGAAACAAAGAAACTTTTTTTTTTTTTCAAATTTTTTGCAATTTTTTTATTTATAGCACAAAAAGTAAAGCGCCCAGTGGCGATTAAATACCACCAAAAGAAAGCTCTATTTGTGAGAAAAAAATGATCAAAATTTCATATGGGTACAATGTTGCATGACCGTGCAATTGTCAATCAAAGTGCAGCAGCGCTGAAAGCTGAAAATTGGCCTGGTAAATAAGGGGGTATAAGTGCCTGGTAGGCAAGTGGTTAAAAATTATAAATGACACATTAATACCAAGATCAATAAATATTGTCAAAAAGGGAATAACCAATACTACCATAACTGCATAAGCGCTTTTATAGGATTAACACTGGGGAAAGTGGGGGGGTGGGGTAAAACTGTTTAAATAAAACATCATTTTTTAATTTTTGAGACATTCATGTTACATTAACCACACAACAGGCTAATGAAGTGCAAATAAAATACAAATGAGAAAAGTATGATTTTATTTGAATTTCAATTATGCTAACTCACTGTTACAGGTATCAAAGAGAAAATAATTAGGTTGACCAATATGTAAAAACTCTGAATAATGTCTCATTTATTTTCTAGAGACTACACAAAAATAATTTCTCAGCCCATTAGTCCAACATACTGTATTGTACAACATACACATACTTCTACATGCATTCTGTTTGCAATGGGAAGCCACATACACAAGACTATGAAATTAGCAACAATGCATAAATTGTATCTAATAAGATTAATTTAGGAGCCTGGAAGACACTTTTTGTAATTCAGCAACAGATGGCAGATAGAAATTGTAATATATTATGTACAGATCTAACAGAGGGAAGGGAGTAGAGAGCAAATTAATTTTGGAGGGACATTTGAGAGAGTTATTTAAAAAAAAAACATTGTTATTATTTTCCTTTAAAAAGTGTTAAAAAAAAGTCAAATAAGCAAGTCTGTTTCATATCATACATAAGGAAAAAAATGTTGCAGATTAATATATCACATTACCTACAAAAGAGATGCAAAACTGCTATTGAGTGGAAGTACAATTACCTAACATCTAGTAATACTACAGCTTTAGCCTGATGAGGTGTACTTCTTGTCATTAGGACATAGATTCTTGAAATTAAACTTGTTTTATTGCCACTTGCGTACATATGCCAGCACAAGACTTGCAGACATAGTGGGATGATTTATCAAAGCAAATGAAGAGACAAGAGCTGGGACAAATCATTATGGTGTGCTGGCATTGTGGGCCTACACATGCATCCCTGAATCCATCTATCTAACCATACACTGATGTTCAAAGTATGTGGTGGGGTTCTAGTTTCTCTATTACAAGTTCCAGTGTTTGCAATTCCATAATCTGGCTTCTACTTAAAGCGTTATTAAACCCAAGAATAAAAATATATGTTGACATTTACCAATCCTAAATGTGGTGGCTACATTAATTTTTCCTTTATTTCATCTGCTGATCTGGCTAGTAACACATTTCTGTCTTAAGGTTACTGCATTCTGGATGGAGGAGCAACAGAGACACTTTTGGGCATCAGCATTGTCTGGAGAGAGTAGTGCTAGCAGACTTAGATAGACTTGCCTAACAAATTGAAACTGACTTGAACGCATTTACAGCAACTTTTCTTACTTTTGGGCTAAAAGTTTTACATAAATTAATAATAGTTGGTTTCTTTAACCCCTCCTTTCCTTCCTCTCCTCTTTTTTTCTCTCTCCTGCCTTCTCTTGACAAGCTGAGCCCCCTCAGGCCGCAGACCAGGACAGTGGTCAGATAGACCTCAAAACATATAACTCCTGGGCCTTGGCGCTGAGGGGCTTCATATTTGCACACCCAATGTAAACAAAACGTGCAGAGAGAGTGTACCCTGCGCCCTCCTGGCACATTTACTGGCACCTCATGGAAAGGTTCCGATTGCTACTTGCGATCAGCAGCTTTACAATCATGTGACCTCCATGACAGCCAATTGTGGCAGTCACATGACCTTAAACCCCACCTCCTGGTGGCACAAACCCCTTAAAGGGCTGGAAGGCGCCAGCACCAATGGGTTAAATAAATCACATTTATTTATTTATTTCAGGTTTGCATGGTTGTTCATGCAGGTGCTAGAGCATACATTCCACAGGAAACCACATTTGTTAGTACAGTAAATTCCATGCATTTGTACTGTAGCCTGTATGTGTGCTTATCCCATGATCGATATGTCAGTGCACATGAATATCATTTGGGAAATCAGGTAAATCAGATCCAGTGAGTCTGCACTTTAAAGTGGAACTAAAGGGTAAATATAAAAAATTACGAACAGACTGGCTTTTTATTGTAGAATAGACATGCAATGTCTTTTCTGCAATAAAGTACATTTGTTGTAAAATAAACCTGGTGCTGCGCTCAATACTTTAAAGTGCAATTAATGTCTCAAAATAATAATGTGCAATAAAATACAAAAACCACTGCAATTAAAGTGCAAATATCAGTGATAAAGTGCAATAAATCAAAGTGCAATAGGACCAAACACCAAAATGTCCATCCATTAAATGTTCTCCAGCTCAGTTCCTCTAAGTGCTTATCTGCATCCCAAATTCATAATCCTAATAAGTTCATCCAATAATTAAAAAAAAAGTAGTTCTGTCTCAAAATGTTCTCTTCCAATTTTCCAAACACCAGTCACCAGATTTGATGCTACCCCTTATGGGCGTAGGAAGGTGACTATATGCTTTTTGTGATGTCTCCTTCCTTTGCTTCCTCCTCCACCACTGCTCCAATTCTCCCAGGCAGCACCACCACAAAAAAATGATTTACAATAGTGTAATATCATTTGTTTTAAAACTCCAGTTTATTGGTATGTACATAAGAGTCCATAGACTCCTATTGTACATAACAGACCGTAAAAAAGTTGCTGCGTGCTCCATGGCGACTGGAAATGCATCACTGAAATTGATGCAACTGGAAATTACATAGAAAACAATGCTCCGATCAATTTGATCAATTGGTTATGACATCAGCAATGTCGCTTCTGTGATAAAGTACATTTGTCTGCCTGTTTACACTCTATGCGCAGCTCAGTTTACATTCCTGCACACTGCCAGTATGGTGGAATGAGTGCACGCCCATGCAATCGCAATGGCTGAAGAGAGAGACATTGGAAAAACCTGGGGACAGGATGTCAGCGAGGGACCTCAAAGGAGACAGACCATTGGAACTAATGTAAGTAATTGTGCCTTTAGTTCCACTTTAAGGTTTTACTCCCACTATTCATCAACTTTGTAATATGTGCTGGTAAAAGTCCAACAAGATGTATGTCAATTGAATTATCTCTGTTCTTTAAAACTGACAGCTTTATAGAACTCCAGGAGCGCAGCTATCACTACACTCCTGGCACTCTGACAGTAGCATCACTTTCCACGCCTTTACCCTCTGGTGTTCATTCAGAGGATGCTTTGTATTTTATGAATAGGTTCACATAATACAAAACACTTTGCGATTGGGCAGGAGGATGGAAGGGGTGGGCACAGTGGCTGCATGAGGCTCTGCAGCTGCTGGAGCTGCAACTAGAAGGTCCAGCATCAGAGTGCCAGAAGGTCCAGTGTCTGAGCACCAGAAGTATAGTGATAGCTATATGTCACAAGTTAGCCTGCAGCTTCTTGTTTGTGTATTCTTACCTCCTTGCTGCAGTGCTGTTCCTGATCCCTTTCACATGTGTGTTTGTCTGTGCTCACCTATGGGCGTCGTCTGCTGTTCTCTGTGTTTTATTTCCTTTCCTTCCATCACTTCCTGGCCCGCCTCCTTGTTTGCCTGCCTATATAAGACATGCTCAGTCTAGGCCACTTTGCCTGAGCAACTTCCTAGTTGTCTGAGCTCCTGTGTGTTGCTATCTCCTGTATCCTGCATTGACTACTTGTGTACCGACCCCGGCTTCGTTCTCTGACTGTGCTTGTTTTCCGCCTGTCCTGACCTCAGCTAGTCTATCGGATTTCCGTTTGTCTCCTCCCATTGTACTCTGCTCCCACGAGCGGTCTCTTCATCCTCAGCTGGGCGTACCTGGTCCCAGCTTGCTGCAAGTCCATCCCCACCATCAGGGGCTCTAGTGAAGAAGCAGGCTGGGGCTCATACTCCACGCCCTGGGGAACCCCAAGTTGAGTATCTACAAGGGCTCACTACCACAGGTGCTGACACTATGCTCCCAGCACTCTTTAAAAATGCAAATGAGAGAGATAAGTCCATAAGGTGGCATGTTTTACGTAACCCCTAATAATCCAGCACAAAGTAACAGAATTCCTGGATTTCAGCTTTAAAAAGTATGCAATAATCTACACCGGTGAGTGTACATTCATATGTTACAACTTTGGTCACTATAAAGCAGCAGGGCACCAGACACACTGCCACTGAGTTCCTAACCACTGTCATTTGACTGTGATTACCAAACAAGCCACAGTTGCTTGTACACTGTTTAATCATAGAAATTTGTCTTAGCCTGCCGAAAACTATCATGGAAGTAAGAGTAAGACAGACTGCTGCACAGTGTCAGGCACTTTGTGAAATAATTTGTTAAAAAAAGATTGTTAAAATAAAGACAAATAAGGACTTGTAGGTGCATTATAAATAATTAAAAGACATGAAAAAATGGTATAACATAAATAATATATAATTTCCATATAATCATCTGTAATATAATTAAATTCCCTATACTAAATCTTGTGTAAATCCAAACATCATGAAATGTGAAGTGATCTAGAATGCTTCAAATGATTGCTGTAGATTGCTTTCACAAATGGTTCAAATAATTAGGTAGATTGCTGAATAACAAAATGATAATAATGTAAAAAAAAAAAGACAGAGAGAAAGAGAAATGTATTTGCAACACAGCAGCTAAATGTATAAATGGGCTAGTCAGAACTGCATTAGAGATTATCTATGCTTCAGAAATATTTCTGGTGTTATTCCTGATATAAAACACAATAATTGAAAATAATTTTTTATTCTTTCTATCATGTGAAATAAAATTGAAATATGATGTGTAGTTACTGTCATTCTCATTATTTTATAAGAAACCCCTAACTTTAAATTGACCCCAATGCTTCCATGTGTAAGTGATTCCATGAAAAAGTCTAATACAGTAAACTGGGTTATCTTTCAAAGCCCTTTGCAGATCACTCATAAATATAAAGGTCTTGAAATCGTCTCCTGCCGGTGAGTTAACCAATATGGTAGTAATGAGATTTATTTCAGGTACTTATATAGCACCATCAATTTACGCAGATCTTTAAATATATATTGTACATTCATATCAGTCCCTAACCCTCAAGGGGTGTACAATCTAAGGTCCCTAACTTACATTCATACATACTAGGGACAATTTAGACAGGATCCAATGAACCTACCAGCATGTCTTTGGAGTGTGGGATAAAACCCACACAGGCACAGGGAGAACATGCAAACTCCAGGCAGGTGGAGCCGTGGCTGGGATTTGAACCAACAAACCTAGTACTGCCAGGCAGAAGTGCTAACCATTTAGCCACTGTGCCACCCAGATTAATTTACTAAAGGCAAATAGGCTGTTCACTTTCCAAAGGAACCACTGCTGACTTCCACAATCCAATCACATATGGTACAAGAAAAAAATACTTAAAAAAAAAAATCTTTCTTACACATGATAGGGTATTCTTTCCTTGCATGCGACTGGGTATTCTTGGCAAAACCACTAAGCTCTGGGACAAATTCCCTTACAAAGTGCAACTTCCCTTTCAACATGAACAGTCTAATTGCCTTTAGCAAGTCATTCCCAATAAATCTACACAAAATATTACTTTAACAAGGTGAAAAGGCTTGTAAAGAAACCCTTTTCATTGGAGTTTTCAAACTCTAGCTTACCATGGATTGTATACTAAATAAATGTTTATTTAAACATACAAACACTTTAATGAATTTATGTAAGTGTGTTCTTGTTAAATGTATTTTTTAGGTGCACTAAAGCAATACAGTAGAATGCTATTATGTTTAAAAAATAACGGAGAATCCTTCTAGCACTCTGCATGGACCACATTTTTCAGACAGTAAATTGTCTACAGTTGCGTAACAATAGCCATAGCAATCAAGATAGATGCTATGGAGCCTGGGGTGGAAGGGGGCCTCACTAGGGGGCTTTTGAGGCAATTTAAACTGTGTCCATTTGAAAACACCACAAATCCATCACTGTATCATTAAGGATTTCAGAGGTTGCTGTTGACACTGACCCTGTACCCTCTTCCATTGCCAATAAAGAAGAACTGATATCAGGCATACAGGAGGAGACTTTAGAATTACTGCTACTGGTCACAGATCCCCATTTGTAGGCAGAGCAGTAAGGAGAATTTGTTTATTTGTCTTAAGATGGGCAAAGGTTTTTTTTTTTTTTTCTCTGGATACTTCCTGTATCACAATATACTGTAATTTATGCATTTAATTTATGTATATAAGGGGAGCAAAGCACTTCATTGTGATTATCACAAAATAGCTGTTATCCACTTAGATATGGGAGTTTATGGTTCACAGTGCTAGCAGCCCCCAATGAGTAGGAACATCACAGTAATAGCATAAGCACAGGATCTTTGTAGTATATATATGTTAAGGATCTTTAAAACATCTTTCTACCATTCTACGTACAAATGCTCACTGGCTATTAGAGCTAACTCATTTCCTAGATTTGAAGAGGCATGGGAACTTTGGGTTCATTGGTTATATACTCGACATTGACTGAAGTATGTACGTGAATGTTGCCATTGGTTTATTGTAGTTTGCTATTTACTTTGCCTTCTCTTTTTTCTTCTCGGACTATTATGTAATACATATCCTCAAGGTTTTGCTGAAAAGTTAAATATTACAAGGCTTACTCCACTTGATCTCTATGCCCTTGTAATGTATTATGTATCTTAGTCTGATTGTCGTACTGTTATCTTTCTTAAAACTCAATAAAACATTTTATTGTTGCGGAAAAAAAAAACTTCTTTCTACTACTTTATAGGTTTGGCTTACACAATCCATAGAATACGTTTGATGTTTGTGTTGATGTTGCTGCCTTTTTTGCCACTAGGAATCATTCAATCCTGCCTAAAGCAGAGAACTTAGTCTTTCTTTTCTCATTTCAATGAATACCAAGTTTTACCATTTCCATGTAGTCCTATCTGTAACAAACTAGCTCATCAGAGTTGGAGCGGAGTTCTCCTTCAACCTTTTTTTCTTCTTTTTATTCAAGATAGTTCTCACTCCTCAGCCTCCTTTCCTACCCCCCTGCATTCCTGAGAGGCAAAAATTATCTCCTGACAGATGGTGTAGGTCAACCAAGTTAAGACATCTGAGTTGGCACCAGCAGTCTGGGGGAACTGTCACCTTTCTCACCTACGTCTGATAAGGCAGAATTTCTCAGAGGGCTGGGAAGCATTGACCCAAAACGGCGTAAGCCCACACATTATCAAACTGACCAGAGTAAATGCACATTCTTCAGGTCAACCGTATGTTTCATGTCATGTATTATGAAGCTGTAGTTAATACAGAGTTTCCCACTGACCACTCCCAAAACATGTAGTCAGAGCCCCCCCCTTTGAGAGGGACTTTTAAGAAGAGACAAGTGAGTTAGAGTTTGACACACACAGAGATCTCCCAGCAACATCGTAACAAAAGGAGATCAAGAAATCACCTGCTCTACAACTTGGATCTGCAAACCCAGGCATATGGGCAAGTAACTTAACCCTGCAATCTTCTTCCTAATTATCTCTTTGCTGTGTCTTTATATACATATATATATATTTTTGTGACATCTCTTTGTAAATATTGTATCGCACCTGTTTGACCCTTTTAGTAATAAATCTTTCTTTCTGAAAGTGTTAAACTGTTTCTAAGCGCTTATTTGCAATTCACGAATCCCTGCCTTTGAAGAGACGCTACTGTTTGGTATATCTCTGTATAACAGGTCCGCGGGCCGTGCTATATAGATCAATATTTCAATCATTATAGTGTATATTTGATAACGGGAGTTTCCCAGTCTCCGATAAAAGGGGTGGTGGCAGTAGAGGGTTAGTTGCGTAATTAACCCGACCCAGTAACAAGCGCATTTAGGCTGCAGGCACCGATTGTAGTCCATTAGCTGGGCAATCGCTGTGCTGGGTGCAGCTGAGTGTGGCCTTGTTACGCGCGTCACACCACGGTTTTAGATCGGCCGGTCCTTCGGTCACGAGTTTGGTGAGAAGGTCTGGGGTCTGACGCCGTGGGCGTGACGTATTCCTGTTAGTCGCGGTCGTGCGATTGTCGCATGTTGGTGGCGGCGATCGTGGATCCGTGACACTATTGAGTGCTATTGATGGCATCTTAACTCAAACTGGGCAATGCTTTGGACATTGGAGAATTTACAAATTCTTAAAAAAGAAGTAAATGATAGCAAGAGCAGGGTTAGCTAAGAATTACTTGTATGTCTTCAGTTCTTCTGCTATGGAGAATGAACTGCTTCACGCTGCCTGTAGCTACAAAGGGCAGCAAAGGATTGTCTTAAAACTGATTTATTGCTTGTTCTTTGGAAGCAAATACATGAATATCCATATCCTGGTCACAGGTTCACTTTAATTCTATTCTCTTTCATGCTAATTAAATCCCAATATAACTTGATTATTTCAGTACACATTCAACTTTGTTTTTTAGTGGAAGGGTGTCTTTGCCACTATATTATTATAGGCTTTTTTATTTTTGATGAAAGATACACACATATGCACTCTCTAATGCATGAATGATGACTGTTTGCATCAATACAGGCAGGAAAGAAAGTGCAAAAGTCAGGTAATGGAGAGATCCACTGCACATACTGAGCATAACCCAACTAAATATGTTTCACTGACATTAATGTAATGGTCTGACAGATTTTATACAAATTGCATCCAGATCTGAGAGCCTCAAAGTTTGAGGAGTCAATGGAACTCCAAACTTCTTAAATGAGACAGCCATTGAACAAAGCAAGTGCAAATTGATTCTGATCCAGCAAGGCAAAACAACAAGATTTCTTTAACACCATACTCAAAGAGAGAGCTCACCTCTTCTTTTCTTTCATGTTACTGTTAATGGGTATTGAACAAAGACATTTGAGAAGGAGAAGTTAAGGATAAGGAGCCACAATGAGGATGCTGTTTTCTTTATATAATCATACGTGAAGGGGCTTCTTGTGGGGATTACTAGATTGTGCAGTTGCGCAACAGAACTAGCATTGCCCAAGAGGAAAGGGAAGGAAGCTTGGGCCACCTGGGCAAAGAGAGAGTTAGGTTTAGAAAAATGACTTGTGATTGGAGGGGATGGCTAATGTGTGAAGAAGAAGATCGAGGACACAAATTCAATTTGCAGTAAACCCTTACATTCATGCAAATCTACTTAGAGAAAGCAGCTCTCCCCCACATCCATTCTTTGCTGTTTTTTCTTTCCAGGTTTGATTCATCACATGAGGGAGCCAGTTATCAGATCAAGGCACCTTGCAAGATGGATTGGGTATGCTCTCAGGACTGCAGGTGGAAATTATCTCTGACAGTGGGGTTCTAGTACTGCGGGCAGAAAAAGGAGAGTAGAAGGCCTACAAAAGGGTGCATTTGACCTCACCACAGAGGGCTGAGGCCAGGTAGGACAGGGTCCAAGCAGAACAGGTATATGTTAGGGGAACTCTGGAGCTGAGTTGAGTGCATTTGGGCATTGATGGAGTATAAGGGACTTAGCTAAGAGCAGGCTCAACTAGTATTGGACAGCAGGCAAGGTGCCATGACCTACAGTAGGACTCCATTGTGATTTAGATGTTTGAAAATGTTTAATAAACTTGTGTCACACCATCGTCATTGAATATCTTTATTGTGAGTACAGATGATGGGAAAATGGTCAGAGTGGAACCTCCAAATAATTTGTTCTTGGTTCAGTGCTGTCACAAGAGAGAGCTTTTAGCCGCAAGTAATCTCTACTGCATTTCAGATCTTATGCAAAGCTTTCTTTCACCACTTCTGGCAGCCAAACAGAGTTGTGGAGGAGTTAAGAAAAGGTGAGTTTATAATACTGGGGATAGGGGGGAATAAAGTAAAGTATTTTTTTCCTGCATAAGAAAAGCACAGATTTGCTTTGAATCTCTATTAATATATATATGGACTGATAACTTGAATGGAATAAATCACGGAACACAAAGGACAGGAGAAGGTAGCCAAAGTATATAACACCTGGTTTAAAAACACTTCTGGGAGAATAAAAATAGGTAGAAGGTTCCTACGAGCAATAATCGGACAACCAAGTGCTCTCAAGGATAATTTTCAGTGGGTAATAATATCTGCTTAATTCTGAACTATATCATTTCTACTTCTATTTTGTAATTTTTTTTGTTTGTTTTTTTGTAAAATATAGCTACTATACCTTTAAAATAAAGTTCCTATTCTTCTCTTTGCTTTTCCCTTTGTAATTACATGTGTCAAGTTTTCTGACGGAAAATGAAAAATTTATTTTCCCCTGTAATAGAATTTTGTGTTGTGGCCTGTGCTTTCTTATTTCATTGCTGAAAGGTTTTCTCTAATTATGAAAAGAATACCGTGGAGCAGAAATCAAGCCAGAGTCTATAATAATTAAAGACTTTTATGTTAAAGAAAAAACCTCACAGCTATAAAACGGCAGAAACATCTTATAACTGGTCTTATCTGAGCAAAAACACACAAAAATATGAACAATGTTTTACTAAAATTAATATTCATTAGCTTTTAGAAATGTAGTATAAGAGAACTTTGGTCTAAATTAAATATTTTAAAGTTTCTAATAGCAGAAACCTAACATGACATTTCTCCCATTTGGCATGTAGCCCTCGTAAACAATGTTTTTACATGAACGAAGTGTAGTGTAGATTTTTGAAATCACATTGTTGTTATTTTATGTATCTAAGGTAGATGCAAATGGTGCTTAATGCTGTTATTCTTTAAAGGAAACCTGTTGTAAAATAAATATGTACACTGCTATTGCTGGCCTCCCTCTAATAATGCTAGGTACTTGGTTGTGTGCTGTGACATTAAAGACCAACTTTAGTTTAAAAAAAAAAAAATACAACTCCCAGAAAGTGCTTAAAAAATGTTGTTCTCACTACAATACTCACTGTATCTCTGCTGTAGTCCATTTCAGTGGGTCACCTCCATTACTAGATAGTGCTTCTCTTCTAGGTTGAATTATCATACAATCCACTTACACTTTCGGTGAGCTGAGAGCATCAAGAAACTGCCCACCCTAGACTCACAGAAGAAAACTGCAGAGATCAGTGCTAGATTCCTACATGGTGCTACTCTATGCAGCATTCAGGTCCTGTCCACAACCAAGGAGGTGGGTGGGAGGGCAGAAGGTAGGCATAGGGGTATGATGCAGTTTGAACTTTAATGCTTGTTGAATCACAGACTCAGAAGTGGGTCAGTGACTGTGAATATACTGAGGCTAGAAGAACAGTATTACAGCTAAATAAATAGCATTTTTGAAGTAACATTTTCATATTCAGCAGGTTCATCAGATTACTGACAAAAGAATGAGGTGGACCATAGTAGCAAATAATTGGATTAAAAAATGAAAGCCAGGGGATAGTCAATGCTTTTCTGCATGAAGTTTAGAGTCTCACTTTCAATTTTTGCTGATGTTTAGGGGAATGTTTTTAAACTAATAATGACTTTCAATTCATATACCATTTTAAATAAAATGTAATAAAATTTTGAATTTTTGAGTAAGGTATACAGGGGCAACAGTGCATTAAGTAATCTGGCCCCAAACAGTATATTATGCTGCTTCATCCTTCAAGCAATGACAAAATGGGGAAAAAAGGGACAAACTCAGTGGACCACTTGGTGTTTTTCTGCTGTCACCTTTCTATATATCTATATAGGCCATATTGGTTAACCCAGATGATTACCACAAATGTTTTGACAAATAAATATCTGCACGGGACCTTTCAGTTTATGTGTTTATTGTTAGACATATACATTAGGAATGAGCTGAACATATTGGGGTTTAGATCTAGGTGGGTTCTCAGAAAATGTCTAAAGTTTGGGTGCTGAAACTAAAACTTAATTGTAGTAATGGAAGTCAAATGTTAAAAATACAATAGCCATTTTTTTAACCAATACAAAATATATCAACGTGTGGATACAAAATGCATCAATGTGTAGAATAGGCAGTAATGAAACACAATTTAGAGCTGTCTTAGGGAAGACATACAAAATCAGTCTCCTGAACATTTAGATCAACACATTATAGAAATTGAGAGTTAGACTTACCCTGCAAATAAAAAAAATAATACCCACTTGTTAATATAAAAACAGTATGGAGGAAAAATAGAATGGCTCTTCCTAAGCAAATATGTTCCACTTTGAAATCTTATTAAAATGCACATGGCAATATGCTGCTGAGATAATACAGCCATATTAGTACCTGGAAAAATACCATGCAGTGCTCCTTTCATGAAGCAGTAACTTGTATTATCTATAATTAAAGTACATTCATTTCAATGCAATTCATAAGAAGAAAAGTATGCTGTTTCTTTGTTTGAAATAGACAGAAAAAACTTTGGCTCCGCAATGATTTTCTCTCTGCAGACAGCATTCTAAAATATGTACACAAATAACAGATTTTTTAAAAAAAAGTCCTCATTATTTTGAAAGGCCATATACTGTAGTGGAAGGAATATGGAGGCTACCATTGTTGAACTCCTTCTGAACATGCTTGTAACCTGTCTCTGGTTTTTATTTTTTCTGTCTCTGATCTGGGGCAAGGATGCAAATCTGGAAAGTCAGAGTGAAATCAGTACTTCAAATCTGCATGCTTGTTCCAAGTCAATGACTTTGAAAGTACTAAAGTCATAGGACCCAGAAGATAAAAAAGGGCTAGAATTTTTCAAAACAGAGGTCAAGAATAGCAGCTTTCATACTTGATCACTACAGATTTCCTTTAAGAATAAGTATGACCTACTTTTACAGAGTGTACCATCTTAGAATTTGTTAAGCTGTATCTGTAATTATAAATATTTTGAGTGGCTGAAAGGGCAGTCACATTGTTGAAATTATACTGTTGAATGGTTATCTGAAAAAAAAAGCTAAAGGTTCAGTGGAGGTGGCTCAGACATACCTCTCAACTTTCTAATGGTGAGAGTGAGGGACACCTTTTAGCACAAAATACACAAGGAAAGAACATGACCTCAGTTGTTTGTACTATGAGGAAAATGGAAAAAATATTAGCTAAACCCAGAAGTAATTTTGTAATTACTTTTTCTCTATGCTGTTTTTGTAAGTAAATAAATATTCCTTTTTTTTTTAGATATTGTCTATATATGAGACCAAAAACAGGAAGCTAGGAAGGAAATAAGAGCAAATGAATTTTGCTCCAAAAGAAGGACAGCCCCCAAAAATGAAGCATGGTTGGAAGTTTTATGACTTAAAAGCTTGTAACATGATTTTTTTTGTCAGCAGAATGTTTTTAGTGAGACAGTACTGTGACAAACATGTTGCCCTACCTTTACCCTTGCCATCAACTTGTGACAAAGGACTGGCCAATCTCACATCGTGCTGTCACTTATGTAACAATGCCCCTTTCAGCTTCACCCTGCACAAAGAGTTTCCAGTTTGTGGGACCAAAATCTAGATACCAGCAGCCTGAGAGCAATTGTCACTGGGTTAGGTTAATTAGCAATTAGTTCTTTAAGATACAACCACTCCCTTTTGAATGAGAGGGAGGAGCTCATAATCTTAGCAATAACAACTATGATTTTAGCATAAACGTCTGTAACACACACTGTCACCACAGACAGGTATATTCAGATATTTATCATATACGGTAGCACTCTTCAAGAGACAGGGATTCTTTAATTTGCATTAAAAGCTTTAGAGACAATTTCAACACTTTTCCACATAGGGTTTAATACTGAAAAGGTCAAAATGATGCAAATAAAATATTTACAGAAAAAGAGGTTACAAAGAAATAAAGAAACCATAAAACAACAGAGAATTAAAAAGGCGTTGAAAATGGAGAATACTTGCAAATTCCTTAGGTTTAGAAGAGTTCAGTCAATAAGCAAGGTGTTCTTGACTCTCATAACTTTACAGATATTCCTGCATTGATGGTAAAACAAGAGCTATAAAATCTGCTTGCAAATCTTTTTTTTATCCGACATCAAGGGGGATGTTGACAGAGACCATGTGACCAATCATCGTGTTTAAGGGGTGGGTTCTGGGAGGTCACCACTTTTATGACCAAGTCCCATATACAGTTTCTTATAAGTATTCATATTTCTGAATACCTATCTTGTACAGTCTGCTACCATGCAGATTATTGTCCAGCATGAATTTAGCTTCAAAATGGATGTAAATATGGCAGGTATCGGACATCTATTTATCATAGGAGGGGTGTGGAGGACTAATCCATTCTGGCACCTCCTAGTGTAGGGATGTTTGGGTTCACAATGCCACCCAATAAGTGAGGGAGGGAACTATGTCAATATTCTGGCTGTGCTGTAATGATTTCATGAGTTATGAAACATGCTGAAGTTTTAGAATCTTGGCTGATAAGCTATCTATCAGAAATGCGTATTCCACTAACGTATTTACGACCCAAGGTCTGTTAGGTCTCCGGATTGCTCAAGCTTGCAAGGGTGACAGTTTTATTAAGATTTTCAGACTGAGAAGGCCTGTTTCTGTCCTGGTATGATTGGAAGGCTTAACCGTTGTGTATTGCACCAGAGACTTCCTGGGGGGGGGGATGAAGAAAAGGGTATCAAAGCTGCTATTCACCAACTTGTGCTACAAACTGTCATGGCTGAATCTGAACAACATAGCATCTTGCCCTTCCACACAGTTTGTGAGGGCTCAGTATGCATTACCATTACAAATACATCTTTCTTTTCCACCAATTAAGCATATTTATAAACATGTATTTCTCTCAAGCTAATGTGTAAGCAGGTTGGAACTGCTAGTAAGTTAGGATTTGGCCAAGGTTAGGTTGGGACAGGGTTAATTTCTCTGCTCCCATTGCAGGGGCTTTTTGGAGCATCCCCTGGCCCACATGTGATAAAAATTGGGGGAAGGCTGAGGTCTTAGAGTTCGGATTTGCCCATAGAGAGCCTTGGGGTTTGCTGTTGTGGTTACCAGCATGTTCCAGTATGTTCCATCCCGGGATGCCACCAGCCATGGACCATGCTGCCAACAAATGACTTTGTCACTGCTAATGGACTCTCTTTGCTAAAGATATGCTGTGGCCAGTTATCAATTGGTCAGGGTTAGGAGAGATGGATCGTTTGCACTTTGCATCATGTTTGCACTAAGTGATCAGTAAAGACTGATAAACTTTTCCTTAAGTCTGGTCTGAAGCTATTCATAAATGGGCGCTCAGTGGGGCTGGTGTATTAAAGAACCTGGGCCTGTAATTGCAATAGAGGGGTATGAAAAATCTGCAATGTCAATTCAGTATGCCAAAAAAAGAACAATGTTGTTGCCATTGATAATGCAGTAATGTCTAAGACACTAAGCAACCAGTCAAGGAGTAGTACTTGGATAAATTGAAGTGCGACCAAGAGGGTCGCTTCTTGGGCTCCCTTCCTAGCGGTTCATCTCCCATAGCAGACCAGCATTATGGAGGTCCCCAGCCTAGCAGTATGGTACGGAAGAGGAAATTAGGACTTAATAAAGGACATGCATGAGATCCACGCTAGTTGTCCGGTGGGATCCCATTCTGTTACTGGGAGTGAGGTACACTAGCTGGTTTGCTTACAGACTTTTATCTGCATTTCATTAATAGAGTAGTCTCTCTACTCATTCACAAGAATCAAGTAAACAGTAAATAAACACACTGACACTTTTTGACAAGTCCTTCAATAAAAAAAAACACACAATGTAACTTTATTGTCATTCATGTTGTCAAGTAATGCAGATCCACATCAATCATAATGAACAATGCACAATGACCACCAAAACAGAAAAAATCCCACCAATGCAATCTGCTTCCATCACTTATGCATGCTGAATTACATCTCTCTGGGCCCCACTGCTAAAAGTAAACATCTAGAATAAGGGTCTAGTATAGATTAACCGCTTCCTGACCACCCTATAGCAGAAATACTGCTACAGGGTGGCACGGGTGCGCAAAATTATGTATATATAAATGATTTTGCATTTCTTGGCAGGGTTGCACGTGCGAACCGCCTGCGCGCCCTACCCATGCAGAGATTTGCGGCCTTGGCTGTCAATCACCGGGGTCCTGGCCTATGATTACTCGCTGGCAGCCAGTGATTACAGAGGAGCTCCGACGGGGAGGACAACTGTTTTGTTTACTAACATTTCTCCTCCCTGTCAGCTCGGGCACATTGCTTTGGATGGATGTGCACAGCACAGCCATCTGAAGCAGTGTGCTTACAGTGAAGCACACAGACACCGCCCCATAGTAATACATACCCAGCAAACAGTTAACCTTTTGATTGTGCCTCATGTTAAATCCTTCCTGCCCAGTGCCATTAGTACAGTGTCAGTGCTTTTTTTTTTAGCACTGCTCACTGTATTGGTGTCACTGGGGATGTCAGTGACACCAAGTCAGTTCCCCCCAGTGTCAGAATGTCCACAGCAGTCCCACAGTCCCGCTATAAGTAGCTGACCACTGCCATTACTAGTAAAAAAAAATAAAATAAAATTTAAAAATCCCAGTATATATACCGCCATTTGTAAACGCTATAACTTTCACGTAAACCAATGAATTTATACGTATTGGGATTTGTTTTTAGTAAAGACATGTAGCAGAATACATTTTGGCCTAAATGTATGATGAAATTTGTTTTTTTATTTTTTTACTTTTACTATTTTTATGTTTAATAGCAAAAAATCCAAAATATAGTTCTTTTTCTCAAAATTGCTTATAGCAAAAAAATAAAAAACACACAGGTGACCAAATACCACTGAAAGAAAGTTCAATTCATGGAAAGAAAAGTACGTAAACTTCATTTGGGTGCAGCATTGTATGACTGCGCAAATGTCAGTTAAAGTAACGCAGCGCCATAATGCAAAAAATGGCATGGTCAGGAAGGGGGGTAAATCCTCAGGAGGGCAAATGGTTAAGGGAATCCCCAGCTGCTTTGTTAACAAACTGTTTAAAATCACTGCTCCCTGGTAAATGTAAATTTTTATATGTTCCCTAAGGCAGTGCACAGCACCCCCATACCATCTGTTTGTCAATACCTTGCCTATTAGCCCAGGAAAGGGCCATTACTGTTTTTTAACATTCATCTCTCATTGACTTTAATGGGGTTTGGATTCAGCACCTAAACTTTAGTAGTGCTCACCAATCTCACCTTTCATCAAACCTTGGTATGCCTGGCTCATCTCTAGTAATTATTAAAGATAGAAAAACTCAGTGAGCGCTCACAATATATTCATAAAAGCAGCTAAGCACAGTAAAGGAAACCATAAACCTTTCAAGAGACACGTATATAGAAAAAGTGCAGCACTAAAAATATTCGGACAAATTTATGGTAGCAATGTTCATAAAAGGGTAATAAGTCCACAATATATGAGCTCAAGGTGATATATTGATCCCACGGTCGTGGTACGAATAAAACTCGGTGAGGGGCAGGGTATGTGTGAAATGCGCACTCACCGAAAGCGCAAAGAATATGCGCAATGTATCAGCAAAATGGAGGTCTGCCAGGGGGTCCTTTTCAGGATGCAACTGTAGCCAGCCTAGGGTGGATGGGCATTGTCTAGTTAGATGTTCTCAAAAAACGGAGGTCCACTTTAAGGACACAGGTGCAGCCTCTTCAGTACCGTGGAAAAGTCACCAGGGGGAGCTCTGGGGGATTAAATGCTCAAAGCAGAGCAAAAAATGGAAATACCCATAGTGTAGTATTGTCAGAAAAATTTAATGAAGGATGTTATGCAGCAGCAAACATATATACTGTAGAAATCCTCATACATGTAAATGCTGAACATGTGCCAAAGACTGTATCAAAGCAGTAGGCAGGAATATTGCAGCAAACAGGTTGTTATGAGCACTAACCAGCTGGTGATCAAATGTGGCCACCGGATCTCCGTGACCCGGAGGCGTGACGTCAAAGCTTGCAGGCTCCTCAAAACGAAACACGTCTTGGAGGAGCCTGCAAACTTTGACGTCACGCCACCGGGTCACAGAGATCCGGTGGCCACATTTGATCACCAGCTGGTTAGTGCTCATAACAACCTGTTTGCTGCAGTATTCCTGCCTACTGCTTTGATACAGCCTTTGGCACATGTTCAGCATTTACATGTATGAGGATTTTTATATATGTTTGCTGCTGCATAACATTCTTCATTAAATTTTTCTGACAATACTACACTATGGGTATTTCCATTTGTGGCTCTGCACGACGAATAATGTAAGGAAACAGAAACAATATACTTTCTCTTCATGTACTACAGGAAGAACATACAAGCTAGACAAATGTATAACATGTTATAGCAAAAATGTAGTATATCTCCTTGAATGTTCTTGCAAACTCCAGTATGTGGGACGTACTACCAGACGTTTACGCGATAGACTGAGAGAACATATTAATAATATTAAAAAGGGATACAAGGATCACTCATTGTCTTATCATTTTAAACGGAAACATAATAATGATCCTTCATCTTTACAGTTTGTTGGGATAGATATAGTACAACCCCATTGGAGGGGGGTGAATAAATTGCGGGGAGTCTCACAACTCGAAACACGCTGGATATATGAGCTCCAGACCCTGCACCCAAAAGGTCATAATATAGATATAGATCTAAATTGTTTTATTAATAATAGTTAAAATTTCTTGAACCATATTTTTTTTTTTTTTTGATCGCCATATTGAGAGAACAGAATAGGTTGATGTTATTTTATTTTATCCATTATTATTTTTATTTTGTTATCGATAATATGCTATTGTCATAGATTGGGACTGGCTAACACTGGATAATAAAGATGTATATTTATTTGTACCATTTTTAAATTTTAAATTTTTACAAGGACTTTTATATGTCCATTATTTTAATTGCATAACATGGAATATTTTGGTCCTGATTTTTATTAACATATTTTTTATGCATATTTTCAACGAATATTATATGTATATTTTTATATGCTGGTTTATATGCTAGTGCCATATACAGAATCTTATGTCTTGTTGGATTCGTTTTCCACTTTAATTAGGCTAATTGGAATATATCTATACCACATAAATTATTATTATACATCAATCGGCCCCTAGGTTTCAAACATTTAGTATAGGTTGTCATGGGGTTACATTTATACATCCAATAATGACAGCCGGCCGATTATACACACTGCTGTTTTAACAGTGTGTATATGTAACAAATCTAACAAAAAATGGCGCCCGTACGAGTATCCGGACGTCTGGGGTTTATACTTCCAAAACATGGCGCCATCTTAATGCGCATGCGCCTAGCATATAAATGGACGTCGCACGGCTCGGCGTTATTGGCAAATCCCCCCAGACGACGTGCGTGTGCACGAAACGCGTAGGAGGAGCCAGGAACGCCGTGACGTCACGCCGCCGGAGCATCGTGGAGCTCCGGCGGCCATCTTTAACATTGGACGGTCAGTCCACATATCTCCTATACACACTGTTGTGTACCATCGATAGCTTGTTGTGCCAATAAACCTTTCAATTACCTACTACACTATGGATATGTCTCTGTCTTGACTCCCTTGGGGAGTATCAATTTGCAGCTACTCATCTCTCTGCTGGGAAAGGAGCGTTTGTAAGCTGTAAGGAGAAGTCCACAGGCCACCTACCAAGGGATCATACAGGAATATCCAGGAGCTCTGGAGGGAGGTTATCACACTGCAGACCTTATCCTGACCAGCTGATGACCCAGAGGGGAATTTATATTGACAAACGCTCATTTACTGTGCGTTCTGGTGAGTGTGCATTCCTTCAGCACTATTTCGCACAGCGCCTGAGCATCAGGAGGATATGAAATAGAGGAGAGCACTTGAAGTCACCTTATTCTATGAACTGTTGCATTTATTGATTTATTTATTTATTCATTTATTTGTTATTTGACGCACATATTCGTCTTACTTAGTACTCCTTTTCTGTAGCGCTGCATCTTATGATATATATTGTTTTTGGGGTGTTTGGTTACCTGGTGTTCAGCTGCTACTTGATTTTACAGGTGCGCTCGTATACAATTTTCTTATTATATGAATCTTACATATTCAGGTACTGAAATTTAGGTCAATGCATTGATACTCATTTTACCTCTAATCTAAAAGGTCAATTTAGGGTCAAATCTGGATTTATGTGGGTTAGTTTGCTTTCTCCTAATAATCATAAAGCAGAACTTCAGCCAAAACAAACAACATAAAAATCAATAATCCATTATGAGATAAAATAACAAAAACACTTTTTACTGTAATAATATAAAATTCAGCTTCAATTCAAAGATTTCCCCTAGAGTACTTTTGTTTTGCCACTAGATATCCTCAGTCTGATGGACAGCACCATTCAACCCAGCTTCTACCTGAACATTGAAAGTAGAAGTAGTACAGTGATGAGCTCATCTCTATTACTTTTCTCACTTCTCTTATCAGCATGCTGCTCATCAGCACATAATGAGTGACTCCTTGTGCTGTTTCTTCTTCTCACACTCAAGCCCTGCTGTACAGAGGTGGCAAGAAGCTGATACTAAATCAAATTTACATACTTATACTGCTTGCATTTAAAAATACATTAAGGATGTATTATTGATTAAAGAGCTGGATTTATGTATTTATTTATGTATGTATTGATTTATTTATTTTTGTTATATTTGCCTAGAGTTCAACTTTAATTAGCAAAATAGCCAGTATATCAAAATTTGATCAAAATAGGTTTTTCTTGTACTAAGGGATTTGAGTAGTGTTATATGTATATTTTAGTGTACTCTGGTTAAAAGCAGTAACTTAAAGATATTTTTTGGAAGAAATAACGTTTTAGTTTGGAAAAAATAACATTTCATGAAGTAAGTTCAAAGTGCACTAACTTTTATTCTTTCTGTCATATACTGAAAACACAGTATCAATGCACCTCATATATGCAATGTTCCAAAGCCAAAACCTCAAAAAAAAATACAAAGTCTGTTATCCGCTAATTAAATATGAACTGACTGCGTTTCTTCCCAACTTACATCATATTCAGTGACAATTTGCTATTATGGTTCTATTGAATTAGAAAAAAACACTGTGAAGCCAACTATCCAAAGAGAACCCACATGTGGATGAGAACTGTTTGAACAGCACTGATTTGAAAAGGTGATTTATCTCCTTTCTTAAAATTTTAATAGCAGATGTTTTAAATATCTGGGGGTTGGCAGGTTCTCTCTTTTGATTTGATCTTGTGAAAACAATAGTGTATAGAGAGAGAGTTAAGAAAAAAGTTTGAGCTTTGACATGTTTTAGCTTTCTTCTCTATCAGTCAGTATCTCTTTCTGTACTGTATATTTAGAGAATATAAATTATATATTAAAAAAATACCTGTTATCTGGTATGCCCAGCTCAGAGTGCTTGCTACTGACAAAATAAGAAGATAAGACACAGTGCCTAAGGCATTGTCTAAGACGTATCAACCATATTTTTTTAAATTATCCACTGAAACATGAGCATTTAAAATACAGTAAGTATTGTCATCATGAGTTTAACCTTGATATCAGGCACACATTCAGCCACCTTAGAAATTTGAAAGTTTAACCTGAATAAAATGTCTCCTGTCTTAATCTTTAAAATTACTGTTTGGAGTAAGTGTTTTCAAGGCCTTGTACAAGGGAAACCATACCAAAGGTTAAGTAGAAAACTGTGTATGACAATCTGTAAAGCAAAAATGAAAGACCAAACTTAGATACAGACACATCACTATGTGTGATACTTTGTGCTCTCTAACCTCCCATCTTCAGGGCAATAACATTGCTGAGACCTGTGCCTGTCTAATAAAACAATAGCTATGTTACTGTCCCACTGATAGAGGAGCCTTAACACTATATCAAATCAATTTATCTGTAAGTATTTGCCAAAGCTTTTCAACCATTGATAGACAATTTTGCCACTGCATCATTCTGTGGCTCCTGTTCTACTGGGCCCTATAGCATCTTGTATGATGTGCAGATTTGCGTCATTGAATTGCAGATCACTTTACAAAATGCAATACATATGGCACAGTGTAATAATTACAATACAATGAACAATAATGTTACAAATACATAGAAGGTAAAGGAAACCAAAGTGGTACATGTAATCTAGGTGGTACTTCCTGGTAAATGAGGGTGTCTAGGCACTACAACCTCATAGCTGTACATGATCTATGGCACTGTCCTCGCGATTGCTAGTCATATGATATTTGGGGTGAAGTTTGGTGAAGCCAATACCATACTGCTCGCTGGAGAGGGATCAGCACTGCATGCAACCTCCCATACCTACTTAATTCTTCATTCATTCTGTGGATTAGTGCTTTGCAAACTCATCTACTGCTTTTTGAATATTGTCCAACAGATATTACCAGTTTTGAGGAGATAGCTCTGACATGAGGAAGCAAAGTCTTATATCTCAGCCAACATTTCCATTCCCACACAGAAACCAAATGCAGAACAAGTAAGTCATTATTGGGGGCAAGATCATCAAGGTAACCCACACAAGTGATGATGTTCCTCAAACTCTCAATCTAAGTAAAGCGGTAAACAGAGCATAACAAAATGTGTATGATCCTACAATTAGCACATGTGTTGTAGAGCATGTTTGCAGTTAGTGGAAAGTTGTGCATACAGTATAAATGAATATACACCAAAAAGAAAACATTTCAAACCATCACTAAATGGACTACTATGGAGGATCTACTATAAACACCATATCACGTTTAACAATATACAATATTAAACTTACTTATCTTCTAGACCAAAGAAGTAAGTTTGAGGAGATTGTTTAAAGTCATGGAGGATATTCAACTGTTTAGGGGAAGGCAATTCAAATTAGGGACAAAGCAAATGAAACATCCTGCATGCATGAGGTGCAAAAGTGATACATACAATCAAAATCACTGCAGAGGAATCCCACTTAGGTAAGCACTTTAGTACTATAGCACAGCTAGAAACTGGCTCTAAATGTATTAATTTAAGCGGAAGTTTGAACTCAAAAGTATTACTTACTATTTCCATCTGCTTAAAGTTTTCAAAATACTAAAGGACATTGTCACATGTGTACGACCATGTCAAACCTTAGGGAGGAGTCCAAGAAAACAGAAGGGCAGCTCATGCAATGACCCAATGTAGGTAGCATTCATTAACATCCTCTTTAACAGCCTTCAGATTCTACAGTTTAGCATTTGTTACAGAAGCTACAAAGTGAAAATGTTTTGTGCCATCTTAAGCTGTCTGAAAACTCCATAAAATAAAGAGAAAACAATTAGCTACTTACTATTTATATTTTAGGTTTCACTGGACACCAATGCAACAGCTTCTTAAGCTTTTTAGGAAGATCTTCACACATGAGTTACAAATTCTATCCATCTACTGCAGACATATTAATCATACTTCATCATTAATTTCTTCATAAATATGGTCAGCTGGTTTGTGACATCATTGTTTCTATGTTCTATCTGTGGCATTAACAGAACCGAGAACTACAACAAAAACATTGCTGCTATAGTCCCTACAACATAAGCCATCAGCTGGTCAAATTCATCAATATCCTCCCAAAACTGAGACCTTTTTTAAACTATTGTTGTCTAGTTCTACAATAATTTATATAGGGTAAACTGTCTCAACAAACCTAAATTGATTATATTACTTGTAGTATGACTATATCAGCTACCTTTAATTTTCAAACAAAAAAGAAAAAAAAAATATTATCATGCTCTTCAAAATGACTATATGTTTAAATATAACTAGGACAATGAAGGGTCATACATAGGAAATGTAATGTGCTTGCTTAAACAGCAACCCAAACATTCATCATATCAACTGTGGAGCAACAAATCCAAGACTTTATGGGCTGGGAATTGGTTGTACTGTAAAAAGGTTGTATCAAATTATTTATCATTTTTCTCATTTTCTGCTCTTTCCTACATCAGCTTTACCCTTATTCAGAATTTCTTTACACATTGTTGGCTGTATGAAGGATTGAAGATAGCTGTTTACTTCATAATAATGGTGGTTTCAGGCATTCAACTAACTTTGCATGTCCATTTTTCATTGCTAACCACTACTGTGCAATTCAAGCTGTGGAATATTTAGACTTAAGTACTCATTTACAGTGTATTATGAGATGAATCACAATCGGCAACAGTGTACAAATTGTGGCATTAGAAAACACAGCTGGAGAAAGCCTAACTATTGTGAGAGTTAAGGAAAAAATAATATAACTGATGATACAATTACCAGGAATGTTTGAATGTCCAAATTTCACAAATATAAACATGACAGTTCTCCGTGCACATTTCATGTCATTAATGGGAAATTACAGATGATCAAATGAAAAACATAAAAATTCACTTTCAATAAAGACTGCAGAGAACAAACTATTAATTATGAAATCTTGTTTTGCTCTCACAAATCTGCTAGCACTCATGGTGGCATTAGCAGGGGTGAAATGACAAGCAAGTTGTCAGATATACTGAGATCATTAAGTTTAAGCAGGCAGAGGAAAGTACAATGCACTGACAAACCAGTCGGTGTAATGGGGGCTCCTAAATTCTGTGCACTGTTAAGGGCAATATAGCAAAATATGAAGAACTGCCAAAATGATATCTAACAATGAGCATTTTACATGTCTACATTTCCTATACTCTCGCAGTTCCCTGCATCTTGTTTCCCATTGTTTCCCTAATCTAATTCTCTATTTATCTAAATAGACCTCCTCAACCCAAAGCAGTATTAAACGCAAACAACATGTGTTTTGAAGAGCAATACAGATAGGAGGGAAAAAACATAGCATGGATGAGGGGAGTTGAGTACCACTTAAAGTTCCTTTGTGGTGTTGTGATGTGTGTACAAACTAAACCCCTTGTTTTAACATGACTTGTTAAACAGGTTAATTCTGTTGCAGGCTGGCTGGTAAGTAAACTGGGAATTTTTGTTTCTTGTTTTTTTAAGTTTTTTTGACATGCGTTGCCCTTTCACATGCTCCTTGCTGCAACGGCCAGTTATAGGTTGGGGTGGTTGCCGTTTGTTTGTACTGTTGGTGAATTGGTGTGGGGATGTACTGGATACCTTCGCTGCTATGGTTCTATTTCTGGGTGTCCAGTGCGTCCCTATACCTTTAAGGAGGGGTGGGCTCCCTCCAGGCATACCTGCTTTTAATCCATCCAACTTTAGAGACTCTCTAAATTTATAGAGTTTGGACTGCAGTACACTGGGGTGCCATGCCCTCTGCAGCTTATTTGCAAATGTATGCAAACTTGACCCCCTGTTTTAACATGAACTGTTAGACGTGGTTAATTCAGTTTGTTGCAGGCTGGCTGGTAAGTGAGCTGGAGATTTTTTGGTTGTTGTTTTATTACATGTGTCGCCCTTCCACGTGCTTCTTGCTTCAATGGCCAGTTATAGGTTGGAGTGGTTGCCATTTGTTTGTACCACTTAAAGTGACCGTGTCACCACAGGGTCACTTTAACCAAGTAAGTCAACTGTAAGAGAAGCATGAATATACTTACCATTCTGGCAACCCTTGTAATAAAATGTTACCACTTTTCCAAGTATTCTACACTTGCAGGGTTATAGAATACTTGTTTCACTGCCAGTCTCTCTGGTTCCTCTCTCCAGTGCATACGTCACCTTACTGGACAGCAGAAGCAATTGAACTCATCCACTGGTAGAATGCTTGCAGTGGATATGAAGCAGAGGTGAAGCAGCTTTTCAATACATGAGCTGCTGAAAAATCACGTGTATGTGTCAATACACGTGATTTTTCAGCAGCTCATGTATTTTTCTTGTGACTTTTGGGTAAAAGTGACCCTGTACTTTAAGGTCTCCACACCTAATGAAACACCAGAACCCTTGAATGGCTGTTAACTTGCATAGACTTGTAACACACAGAGCTTCCTGGGACAATGTTTTATATAACTTCAGTTTTCTTCAGTTAAATTCTGTTAACAAATAAGCATTAACAATACCTTAGAGAAATTGACTAGGAAGTGTCTTTGACATTATATTCATATGTCATAATTAAGGAATTTTAAAAGAATCCCAGAGACCAGAAGCACCCTGATTGAATATTAATCTTCTTAAACTTACGACAAAGTTACCATTAAGAACAGGGCAAAGGGCATTGGTCTTTCAAGATGATAGAAGCCTATGTAGTAAAGTCTATGTGGATTTTTATATAAAGATATTATATATAATAAATATATAAAAAACACATCGACCAAACTTATTCTGAAATTTACTACACATAATAGAAAATAGGCACATTTTTATTTACAACATAAACTGTGCTAGTTCTAATGTACAGAGTAGCCATGATATTTTAGCAGCAGAAATGAATAAAATTAATAGAAATGAATTATTAATATGAATTCAGAACCAAAGCTTTTTTAAGAACGGTTCCAATTTATATTTTGCAGTTCATTGGAAGAACATTTTTTGTGTAATTATGCTTGCACAAAATGTCCTGTGACAGAAACATATAAATGTAATGAATAATATTACCAGGATAATTTAAAGCATGTTAAAGGACACAAAACACAATTTAAATCATCTTCATAAGCATGCTTATGCAAAAAGAACATCTGATACCTACTGTACATATGACCATCTGTGAAGATTGTCAGAGAAAATATTTAAAATGAAGTACACAGGGGGAGCATGGAGCACAAATGTTAGATTCATTAAACACTGACTCTCCCTGCCTTACCCTGTTGAGTGTCCTGCTTCTCAAAAAGCTTACTTGCATCCCTCATGGCTGCTTATTCCTAATAGTCTTCTGAAGTGATATCTAAAAAGGCCTAAGGGTACTTGCACACGGTACAGATGTTTGAACATCAGTATTCCTGGGAAAATTGCTGTACCTGACATATACAATGAAAGAATGGTGGCACCTTCACCAAGTCCAAAAGTCTGCCTGGAGGTGGATATAGGCACTTTCAAAAGTGCTAGGAGCCACTGCAACCTGCAAACCACCTTGATCGCCAAAATCAAGGAAATTAAGATTAACATATTGTATACTCTGCAGGACACAATCTTCAGGATTGGATGACCAGATTGAAAGTTTGAGTTTCCCAAGTAGAAGGTCAAGTACAACCTTTCAAAGCACATACATACCCAAACTCTCAAAGGTGTGGACAACTGGAACTAGAAAAATGACCAAATTACTGCTTTCAGCAAAGAAAGTTGTACAGATGAAAAAGCCCACTATATCACACAACTCTTTACCCTTCCCTGCACTCCCCAGTAATGTTATTATTACTAAATGAGCAAGATGGAGATTGTACCTAAAAAGAAAAAGGAAATATCTAAATAGATCATATACAGAACATAAATTCTATCTTGTCTGTTTAGACATTTGGGATATTTAAAAAAACCTGAAATATATTGCCTACATTTTGTTCTACAGTCATTCTATTGGATTCTCAATACCTGGTTGCTTTAGAATATGTATTTTAGGATTAACACATCCTACTCATACATAAAAGCTTTAGATTCATTAACTTATTTTAACCTATTGCAACCAGTTCAAGGAAAGCAGTTCACATTTCCCCACTTATTTTTCACTTTCAGGGCTTATGTTTCACGTTCAGGATATATTTGAATAGCCCCCTTCCTGCACTACTTTGACCCTAAAGTACTGAAACATGGTCACCTTGCAGAGCAAATATTCACATTACAGATGAATTTTCGATTTGTTTAGTAAATATGGTTAAAATTCACTTTGCAAATATACCCAATCATGTGAAAGTAAACCTAAAGCACAGAATTTTTGCTTGCATAGGATAGGATGATTAAAATCAACACAGCTTGCCCGCGTTATTGTATCACAGAGCAACACACACATGGGATCACAGATTCTCCTTATTTGTCACAGGTTAAAAGTTACAGATCAAGTCCCAACTCATAAACATGTCAGCCATGTGTGAGTGTTAGTTATAGCCAGCTTTCCCTTGTTTACTAAGTTAAATAAAAATTCACTTGCAAAGTGAACATGCTCAATGCCTTTAGTAAATCAGAGTCTATGTGCACAAAAAAATATTGTATTATGCATGCAAAATGTTGAAAAGTGAAATACTGATTTGTTTCTGTTCGTTTTAAGTGCACATGCATGCCATATACAGAATTGCAGTAATGCAATACAGCAGAATTGGCTCAGATGACAAAAAACCCTTCTAGTGGTCAGAGCTCTAGGTCAGTAAGCAAGGTGAACATATGTTGCACTATCACAGCCATTAGTTGTTTTAGGCAACACTTCATGCAAAGTACTCCTACGTGCAGTGATCCAGTTGTCTCAGTAAGTCTTCTGCCCCACTCTCTAAGGCTGGCCATACATTATACAATTTTCTTGAGAATTTTTGCTTTAGATTTACCAAAACCCATATAATATGAGGTCAAACCTAAACAACACTTTCAATGGTATCCAATCAGGTAGGCCCTTTCACTGCATAGTTGAAGGTAAATCTAAAGGAAATTGGGCAGAAATTGGACAGAAAATTGTAAGAAAATTGTATAGAATATGCATACATACATATACTTCTTACTTGGCACTGTCAAACAGGATGACATGTCTATAGGAGGTGTCTGAATGCACAGTATGTTGCTGGAGCTCATCTTTCCTCATAGGCCTCTAAAACACAGCTCAGCAGGCCTGTCTTCAATTCCCTAAGGCTGGCCATACACTATACAATTCTCTTACAATTTTCTGTCCAATTTCTGCCCAATTTCCTTTAGATTTACCTTCAACTATATAGTGCAAGGGCCTGCCTAATTAGATACAGCTGAAAGTGTTGTTTAAGTTTGACCTTATATTATATGGTTTTTGGTAAATCTAAAGCAAAATGCTCAAGAAATTTGTAAAATGTATGGCCAGCCTAAGGAAGGCCTGGCAGGTATGAAGCCTAGGTGCCAGGCACTGCCTTTTAACCCTGCGCGAAAAAGGGTGTTATTTTTTATTTGTGCATTTTTATTGAAACTCCTGATTATTTCTATTATTTTTTATTTAACTCTGAAGATGAGTTGTCATCTAAAACCCACACACAGGCAGGAATGCAGACTCATCAAGTCAAAAGTACTGAACAGCGCTTTAGTGGAGTACTGCAGCTTACATTACATCCATAGAACTTTCTGTGATAGTAAAGGTTAGTGCAAGTAAAACGTAGGTGATACAAACACTTGATATTGTTAAAAATGAACTTCTTAGGCTGTACAACTTAAATGAAATGTGGTAAATTGCTTAAGAGCAAAGAATCATTCATCACCCTGAGACGATTATATGACACTCGTAAAAGGGAAAGCCTACTACATACTATAAGAGAAAATTGAAATTTGGGAAAAGGAAAAGAAAAACTAATAAAAATGACAAGTACTGCTTGTGCTCTAAAATAAATAAATGACAAATGTAAACCATTAAACAATGTAAAAGAAATGCTCATTTGACAGGACTATTAACTTATTTCCAATGTTTCTACTTTTGCTATCGGGAAAGTGTGGGAGATATATTGTAAATATTATATTATCTAAAATGTTATTATCCAAAAGCTGTACAGCACTGCCTCACAATAAAAAAATCTCTTTGTAGTCATAAATGTACATATATCTTCAAAACATGCGCTAAGTTCTAAGAAATGTCTTTTAATTTAACTTTTTCACAAACTCTAAAACTTATAGATGTTGTGCACTAATGTTTATGACAACTCTAAAATGAATCATTTTAATTTAAGTAGAAGTTCTAACAATTTTCAGGCTTCACTTTATATTATTCCCCTACAAATCAAGTGGAGCTTTGAAACTTTAGATGTCAGTTTCATTGTATAAGAATAATACTTTCATGGTGAGAGTTTAGACTTTAGTAACCAAACCATAGAAAGACTTTTTTCTAACTTAAAGAAGAAGTTAGACCCCTCTACCATGCGGTTGTCATTTTGGAAAGTTTGCCCTTCATCATTGCCCCATTAATGAAGTTTACTTTAGCACCTAACAAGCAAAATATGGTACTTCCTTAATAAGATTAGGGATGAAGTTTGTGGTCAGTAAAAACAGGGTTCAACTCAAACTTTGCATGTTCTGAGCTCATGGATCTTGTGATCTATTTGGCCAGTTCACTAGCCTGAGCATTTTGCTGCTTCTTAAACAGGAAGTCAATCATTTACTGTCAGTGTTACTACTGCCAATAAATTAGTACTTCCCACTGCTAAGGCTGCACAGTATTATGGGCTGCTGGGATGTCAGCAACCACCACCATCTTATAAACCACTATATCTCTGTCTGCTGGCTTGTAGACAAGCTTATGAGCATCTCGGGGGACGTCAGTATGTCTGGTCAGCCCCCACCCTGTCTGCCTTTAGGTGATCTTTGAAAACTCACTTATTGAGGGAAGCCTACCCCACCTCCACCTAAGAACTGTAATTGTATCACCTCCAACAGATCATCCCCTGCAGCTATCACCTTTTGTATCACCTCTCCCTTCCTTTAGATTTTAAGCTCCACAAGCAAGGCCCTCCTATTCCTTCTGTACTGAAATGTATTGTAATTGTACTGCCTCCCTTATATTGTAAAGCACTGCTCAAACTTTTGGCGCTATATAAATCCTGTATACTACTTCTACTAATAATAATAATATTCAAATATGGTCATAACAATGTTTGATCAATGATGTCAGAAAGTGTGTTGTCCCTTTGTTTACATTCATCCAAGAGCTGTCAGCTGCGATGTGAGGTCTGTGGGGATTAGCTCGGTGTTCAAAATCACAGTTTTTTCTTTCAGTGGCTCATCATAATCATTGTTTATCATGATTTAAGAGGATCTGCATTGCTTGATATTGTGACCGATGTTGAATTTACATTATGTAACTTTTTCAAATGTGCACTGTGGATTTTTTGCATTCAGTCTTTTTTTTTCAAAGCCAGGGTTAATATGTGGCCTTTCTTATTCACTTGGGGGCAGATAACTGGGGGACATTTATTTTAAAGGGGCTTCCAGATTTCGATACACCCCTGACCACAGACCCCCACATCCCACATCTACAGGCCAGAGTTGTGGGAAGAGGCCCTTGTCCTCATCAACTTGGGGACAGGGTATTTTGCCATGGAGTCTCTCCTGTGAGCATGTGACCTGGCATGGGTAAGGATGGGGAGTGTATGCTCAGGCAGCCAGTCTGAATACTTGGATAAGAGTATGGTATAGATTTCAAGGGCACCCCAAATTGTTTTTTATATGAAATACCAATTAAAATATGTACCAGACTTGACAGAGAGGCAGCAAGCATGCAGGCCCCCTCCTAAACCATACAAGGCCACATACTTTAAACATGGGTAGGGTACGTTGTTTGGAAACCACTTTGTTTCCATGCATATGAGGAGAAGGTGCTCTTCCCCCTAACCTTGGTCCAGTGGTTGTAGAGTTTGACAGGGGTCCATGTGCTGTCATTGACCAAATATGATCATGTCCATCCTGATACCCTGCCCCTTTATTTACATTCTACTGTTGGCTGGGGAGCTGTCTTTTGTGGTGAAAAGTAATATATCAAACATTAGCATATCCCCCACTTCAAGGAAAGGCAAGGATTAAATGATAATTATTTAAATTGAGAGATATCTCTACTTTATAACAATATATTGTATTTATATCAGAACAGAGTTATTAAGTGAATGTATTGCTTTAGGGTGGGGTCAGGAACAGGTTGATCGCATTCTACTCATTGATCACAGCCATGTGGCAGATAAATTTCACTTCTGCCATCATGGGTGGTATTAGTGTTGGGTACCCAGGGCACATGTCCTGCATTTCTTGCCTGTTGTCTCATGTGTCGACGCCACAGCCGTCCATGAGAACAAAGGATGTCTGATTGGCTGCACTCCAAACAACACACTTTATTGAACCAAGATAAAACCAATACAGACAGTGGAAACACAATGAGGGACTATCAGGTAAATGCGTTTCACGTTAAAGACAGTGCTTATTCATTACCCACTAGAGTGCAGCCAATCGGACGTTCTTTGTTCTCATCTATGCAGTGCATGAGCTGGGCTAGCACCTACAGGAGGAGTTGTGCTTGGAGATTGGGAGTCTCTCTACCTTGAGCAGTGGTAACCACAGCCGTCCATGTTCTCTGGTGTTGTGGCTTTTCGACATGCTGCTTACAGGCAGCCACAGTTCTTTACATACATGACAAAGGTCGCCTTAAATGGGGAACAGCCTGTCATACCACTTTTCTTCAGAACAGCCACCTCAATGCATTCCCACCAGGAGGAATAGGGATAAAGAAATGAAGAGGCTGAAGAGACAGCCAGTAATGCTAGCAGAGGCGCTTAAGAGAGTCAGGTAAGTGACTCAGGTAAGTGATGGCTTGTGTGTGTATGTGTAAGTACATGTACAGGTATGTATGTGAGTGTGTGTAAGTGTATGTATGTGGGTGTAAGTGTGTATATGTATGTAAGATTATATATGTTGGTGTGAGTTTGTGTAAAGTATGTATTTTGGCAAGTGTATATGTGGTTGTGTGTTGTCCAAATGGCTGATAAGAGCACGTCTGTGCTATGAAAAAAGAGGTGAAATAAATCATATGGGGTGCTGTGAACACTCTTTTGAGGGCTATACATTATGTTTACTGCTGGACCCTGCACTCTGTATGTTACCCACTCCGGAGTACACACTTCTAACCAGCCACTCATATTGTTACACACTCCTGACCCCTGCGCTCTGTACATTATATAGTCTGACCCCCACACTCTGTACATTACACACTCCCAACCCCTGTATTCCGAACATAAAACATTTCTGTCATGTTAACGTTTCCCGTGGGTTCGGTCCAAACCTTAGCTCATCCCTACTCCTGACCCCTGAAATCTGTAGGTTCCAAACGCCTGACTCCTGCACTCAGTATGTTGCAAACTCCTGATCCCTGCACTCTATGCATAACACACTCTGAACACCTTCACTCTGCATATAAATTCTGCATCAGACTTGGTGTGATGAATTATTCTATGTACAGACATGAATACATTGTGAATAAAATTGAATGTCAAGTTTTTCACTGAAGCTAAAGGGTTAGCATAATTTTTTTACATTTTTTTTTACATTTATATTATCACATTTTTCTAGGTTTCCTTCAAACCTTCCTTACTGTTCAATGGGGCCTTGCTAGGTTATCTTCTTAAGGCTGCATTCACATCTGAGCATCTGTGAACGCATGCAAGAGTGCATATTATCACATGCTTTCATGGAACGTTCAAAACTTTGTGTCATCCTTATGGTGCCACTCATTGTTAATGGCACTCCAAACCTAGCAGGTGCATGTTTTCATGCATGTCAAACCGTGTGACAAATGTGTCAAACATACAGTTAAAACATTGAGGAAGCTAAATGCCAAAAAAGTGTAGGAGCATCTTTAGCATGTTTGTCATGTGTATGGCAGCTGTTTAAAATGAATGGGCTTGCCTATGTGTGTAGCATGGAAATGTGCAAAAAAGAGAAAATAAAAATTGCTTTTACATGATGCTAGGTGTGAACCTAACTTAAAAGAAAAGTATGCTGCACCCTTGTGATCTTGTTAATATATTTCCATGTTCTTCAGGTACATCCAAGGGCGGACTGACCATTTTGGTACTCGGGCACTGCCCGAGGGCCCGGGGTCAGTAGGGGGCCCCATGAAATGTCCCTGGTGCCTTTCATAGGCTTTTTTGGCTGTGGTTTCAGTGTGGGCAAGGACACAGGGGCCCCATGATCACCTATTGCCCAGGGGCCCCATGAGTTGTCAGTCCTCCCCTGGGTACATCTCCTCCTTTCTAGGGTTTCCTATTCCTGCTTTAGGACCTGTTAATATGGTTCCATTTTCCAGAACAACGCACTCAAGCCAATTCAATGAATCACAGGCAAATACAAGCTTCCAATCTAATTAACTAAGGCTGAATTTCAACTTTATGCCACTGTAAGACAATTGTTGGAACCTTTCTAAAAGACATGCAATGCCAACTCATCCCTTTAATTACTGACAAATAAGAATTTCTCAGATTCATTGGATGATTAAATGAAGTTTAGACGCTGAATCTAATTAATCATAAAAGCTTTTTGCCATGTTAGTAATGAAAGAGATGTGTTGCAACCCTATTTTAAAATTTCCACGTTCTTTGCCCATTGTGCTCACAACAACTGGAAAAATATGTATAAATTATACTTGCTTATGTGAATGTAATAATTCAAGGTTTTTTGACCGGAGATATCCATACTCCTTGTAGGTATGTGAGCTAAATGATAAGGGTATGTGATTAGATCATTGAATATTTTAAAACAACGTAAACAGGATTCCCTGCAATATTAAACCTAAGATCAAAGAAAAGAAATTTACTTTATGTGTCAGTTGACATATGAGTAAGATATCAGTAACAGTGCCTCAAATCCTTGTTTTGACTGCACTAAAAGAGCAAAAATCTTACTAGTTTTAGATTGGGTTTTATATTTGAAGTTTGCCTTTTCTAATATAAATAATATGGTAAAATACATATGACTTTCTTTCAACTGTTTTGTTTGTAGCTATCCATATGTAAAGTAACCACAACATAACGTGTTTGGAAGTTATACTGGTATCTAACAGGACTATTGATGATGATTTTGAGCCTGGTACAGAAGAAACATCTTGGACAATCCATCGGGGTTTGTAATCTTAATAAGTTAAGAACTCCTATTATAATGAAACTATGTACAGTATGACACATTCCCGAAATTTTCTGCCATACCTGTGCAACCTATATGATCAAGTGTAGTGCAGCCCTATGTGTGAGTCGTTACTGTGAAGCCACATAACAGAGAAGCAACTAATCTCAGTGATGTCAATTAGTGGGCTCATTTTACTGTTATTTCACTATCATAATTTCGATGGATTCTTCAATTAATAAAACTACTCTTAGCAATCGCTTCATTAATTTCAAACAATTTTAACAAAGAGGAAATAATGCAGCAAAATCTATTATGTAGATAGGTTAACCACCTTATAAAGACTTTAAGCCAGCTTTTCTATTGACATTCTAACAGAATTTACAATAACCTAAACCTGGAGTATCTTTTCACTTCAAGGGAGGAAGAACTATTTCTTCACTGTAGGGAAATTAATTATTTTTTTTACATTTTGGTAGTTTTTTGCCATTTTTCAGCAAAATGTCTATGTTGCAAATGTCAACTTTGAGCCGTTAAGATTATTTAATCCCCTACCCCCCTAGCCAAAACACTATATATTTTGGGAATGCAAAGACCTTGTTTTATGTCACGCCATGGCTAACCACTTCAATACCGGGCACTTTTACCCCCTTTCTGCCAGGCCAATTTTCAGCTTTCAGCACTTTCACAGTTTGAATGACAATTGCATGGTCATGCAACACAGTACCCAAATCACCACTGGGTATTTTTTATTCTTTGTTAAATAAATGAGAAAAGACAAAATTTTGAAAAAAAAGTTTTTCTTAATTTCTGTTATAAAATTTTGCAAATACATAATTGCTCTTCATAAATTTAGAACAAAATGTATACTGCTACATTTCTGAAAATAACCCAATATAGTGTATATTATTTAGCCTGTAGGAAAGTTATACAGTCCACAAACTATGGTATATATCTGAAAATTAATCCTGATGTACTGACGGACTATTTCATTTCTTTAGCCCCATAAATGTCAGTACAGTACAGATGTCCCCCCAAATTTCCCCTTTTTCGAAAGTAGACAGTCTACAGTATTTAGTAATTGTGGTGAGTTTTTTGAAGTTGTAATTTTTTGTCATAATTTTTTGGAAAATAAAGAAATTAAAAAAAAGTTTTTCATCATTTGTTTTACATACTATCACCAATTCAGTACAGCATCATCGTATAACTGGTATGGCAGTGTTCATGGACACTGACAGGTGACAGTATGAAAAAAAATATATATATTTTTTTTTAATTACATTTTTTTTTCTTTCTTTTCTTTTTTTTTTAATAAAACATTGTGATCAAAGTAATATAATTTACCATAGTAGCATTGTACTACTCTGGGGAAGTGATCAGTATTTTTTTGTTTGAATTTAACTGCTATAGGAAATAAATTGAATCATTCAGTGTTTTTTTTGTTATGATTAGCTGTGATTGGCTACAGCTAATCACATGACACAGATGGGCTGTGATTGGGCCAGTCTATACCATGTGACCACTGTGACCAATCACAGGTAGCAACACAATTGTATATAATAGATGGCATGGAAGGAAATCATCCATTGTTTACAATTGTCATGTGACCTGCTGTGATTGGTCACATAATACCGTCAATAGGCCAGTACACAGATCGGTCATCAATTGTGCCCAATGGGCACAGCCAGTGACAGATCTTGCCGCAGCATGACCCCCTGGGCACATGCGAGGTGGCAATCCAGGAGGACCTCATATCAAAGCCATATTTTCAGCAATAGATACAATAAAGTAACTTTGGTTCCCCAAAATACAGCATATTACTGATTTTTTTTAAATATGAAAGCTGAAGTTGTGTAATGTAAATAGATAGCAAACATATCAAGTCTTGAAATTACACGACCCCCATGAAATGGCAACTACAGGATCACTTTAAAAGCTTTTCTAGGTCATCAATTTAAAATGAACCATAACCATTATTCTCACTCTGGTGTGCATGGCAGTACTTAATATGTGTAGCACAATCATCATTTTCATATGTAAGAGCACCTGACAAGCACAGTTAGGTAAGTGCTTTTTATGTGTTACTTTAACTTTTTAAACTTTTTTCCTTCCTTAAGTGCTTTTTTCTCTGAGGGCTAGCTTCCTATGTAAGAACATAACAGAAATGACAAATCCTCCTTAAGAAACCCATAATATCACCTTGGGACCTCATTGAAGCTGATCAAGAACAGACCATGCTTCAGCAGCTGCTCCCCTGGATAGGGCTGAAGCAAAAGTGATGCTTATCTCCTCTGGCTTCATTCACCAGAGGGAGGATCCATTCAATGATCTCCCACTAATGTAAGGTTAAGATGGCATCAGAAAGTATGTTTAAACAAACTCCCAGTTGCTATTGCATGTTTACCATTTTTACAATTGTCAATCTGACTGTTAGCTTTCTGTTGGAATTTATTGAAGAGGCTGTAAAGCCACTTGATCATTTCCACACATCCCAGAAGGTACCAACCCTACTCGTCTAACCATGTCATGTATCCCAGAGTCTGATGTCTCTTCTGGAGGCCTAGAATGGATATGGGAGGTATTGGCATATAGAGCAGTGGGAGATCATTGAATGGATCCTCCCTCTGGTGAATGAAGCCAGAAGAGATAAGCATCACTTTTGCTTCAGCACTATCCAGGTGAGCAGCTGCTGAAGCATGGTCTGTTCTTGATCATCTTCAATGAGGTCCCAAGGTGATATTATGGGTTTCTTAAGGAGGATTTGTCATTTCTGTCCGCCTTTCCCTTCTTTCTTCAAGTCAGTCCATATTAACTTCCTGCAGTCTCTACTGATATGTTTTATCTGTCAGACCTCTTACCATTTTTGTTGACTCTCTCTAGACTCATTCTATAATAAAATTTTTGTAACTGAGATCTCCAGAACAGCACAGAGTATTCTAACTAATGATCTATATAGGGGAATCATAACCTCCTACCTTTTGCTGTGATCCATTTATTGATGTATCCTGGAATTCTATTTGTTTTCCTCACTGCCAGGCTACACTGTTTACTCATCTTGCATTCCTCAGAAATAAGCACCTCAAATATTTTTTGTACTTCCAACACTCAAAACTGTACACTAATACAGGATTATTTTTCCCTATGTGCATTATCTTGCGTTAAGAAATATTGAACTGCAGTTTTCATTGTTCTGATCAACTTTCCAGCAATAGCAAAGCACGTTTGAATGTTAAAACCATGTCCAGGATTATCTTTTTTTTTCCCATAATGTTTATTAGAAACAAGAAAACAACACAAGTCAAGAGTACAGCATAAAGGGGATATCATATAGATCACAATGGTCAAGGCATGTAGAAAGGCACAATCTTTTAGGCTATACAATTAGTCTGAAACACTCAATCAATACATAATGTGGAGAGGGGATGTAGACTGCAAGAGATTACATCCAGACTAGAGAAAGAGCAAATCCAAACCAAGGTTTTGGTGTGGGGCTCTGCGTAAGGGCATAGATGTCTATCTGATCTGAAAGCCTAATATAATATCCTGGATTCATATGAAGATCAATGGGGGATGAAGCATGGCACAAAACCAGGTAAGTCTACATAGGAGAGGAATGCAGATTGGTATTTCTAGAAACTGTTTGTCAAGCCAAGGGGTACATATTATGTTTTCAGAAATGATATGTGTGCCTAGCAATATGAAACTTAAAAAAACTTTTAAAAAGTGTATACGGGAGGGAGCTAACAATGGTGTGACTTTCGGGGCAAGAAAAAGAGAAGAGAAGAAGAAGAAAAGGGAAATAGAAAAGAGAGGGAGATGGGGGAAAGGATCACAAACAGGAGGCAAGTAAGAGATGGGTAGGGGGCAGGATTATCAACCAGGGCCCTGGTTGCCATTGTGCTACATGCTGGGGTCCAGTGCACTCCTTTGCCTTTAAGAGGGGTGGCTCCCTCAGGTCCACCTGCCCTTGATCTATCCATTAAATGCATGTGCCTCTACTATGGGGACTCATAAATTTTAGAGTTAGGACCACAGATGATCAGGGTGCCGTGTCGTGGCTCTGTGGCTTACGTATGTATTTGCAAATGTGTGCTAACTAAACCCCTGTTATAAACGCATACTGTTAGACAGGTTAATTCGGTTGTTAGCAAGCTGGCTGGCAAGTTGTCCAAGAACATTGTTCTCTCCCCCTTTTTTTCACTATGTGATGCCTGTTTATGTGTCCTTGCTTCATAAGCCAGTTATAGACTTGGGCGGGTGGCCACTTTTATGCATGTTTGAGTTTTTGGTACGTGGGTGCACTAGGGCCCTGGTTGCCATTGTGCTACATGCTGGGGTCCAGTGCACTCCTTTGCCTTTAAGAGGGGTGGCTCCCTCAGGTCCACCTGCCCTTGATCTATCCATTAAATGCATGTGCCTCTACTATGGGGACTCATAAATTTTAGAGTTAGGACCACAGATGATCAGGGTGCCGTGTCGTGGCTCTGTGGCTTACGTATGTATTTGCAAATGTGTGCTAACTAAACCCCTGTTATAAACGCATACTGTTAGACAGGTTAATTCGGTTGTTAGCAAGCTGGCTGGCAAGTTGTCCAAGAACATTGTTCTCTCCCCCTTTTTTTCACTATGTGATGCCTGTTTATGTGTCCTTGCTTCATAAGCCAGTTATAGACTTGGGCGGGTGGCCACTTTTATGCATGTTTGAGTTTTTGGTACGTGGGTGCACTAGGGCCCTGGTTGCCATTGTGCTACATGCTGGGGTCCAGTGCACTCCTTTGCCTTTAAGAGGGGTGGCTCCCTCAGGTCCACCTGCCCTTGATCTATCCATTAAATGCATGTGCCTCTACTATGGGGACTCATAAATTTTAGAGTTAGGACCACAGATGATCAGGGTGCCGTGTCGTGGCTCTGTGGCTTACGTATGTATTTGCAAATGTGTGCTAACTAAACCCCTGTTATAAACGCACACTGTTAGACAGGTTAATTCGGTTGTTAGCAAGCTGGCTGGCAAGTTGTCCAAGAACATTGTTCTCTCCCCCTTTTTTTCACTATGTGATGCCTGTTTATGTGTCCTTGCTTCATAAGCCAGTTATAGACTTGGGCGGGTGGCCACTTTTATGCATGTTTGAGTTTTTGGTACGTGGGTGCACTAGGGCCCTGGTTGCCATTGTGCTACATGCTGGGGTCCAGTGCACTCCTTTGCCTTTAAGAGGGGTGGCTCCCTCAGGTCCACCTGCCCTTGATCTATCCATTAAATGCATGTGCCTCTACTATGGGGACTCATAAATTTTAGAGTTAGGACCACAGATGATCAGGGTGCCGTGTCGTGGCTCTGTGGCTTACGTATGTATTTGCAAATGTGTGCTAACTAAACCCCTGTTATAAACGCATACTGTTAGACAGGTTAATTCGGTTGTTAGCAAGCTGGCTGGCAAGTTGTCCAAGAACATTGTTCTCTCCCCCTTTTTTTCACTATGTGATGCCTGTTTATGTGTCCTTGCTTCATAAGCCAGTTATAGACTTGGGCGGGTGGCCACTTTTATGCATGTTTGAGTTTTTGGTACGTGGGTGCACTAGGGCCCTGGTTGCCATTGTGCTACATGCTGGGGTCCAGTGCACTCCTTTGCCTTTAAGAGGGGTGGCTCCCTCAGGTCCACCTGCCCTTGATCTATCCATTAAATGCATGTGCCTCTACTATGGGGACTCATAAATTTTAGAGTTAGGACCACAGATGATCAGGGTGCCGTGTCGTGGCTCTGTGGCTTACGTATGTATTTGCAAATGTGTGCTAACTAAACCCCTGTTATAAACGCATACTGTTAGACAGGTTAATTCGGTTGTTAGCAAGCTGGCTGGCAAGTTGTCCAAGAACATTGTTCTCTCCCCCTTTTTTTCACTATGTGATGCCTGTTTATGTGTCCTTGCTTCATAAGCCAGTTATAGACTTGGGCGGGTGGCCACTTTTATGCATGTTTGAGTTTTTGGTACGTGGGTGCACTAGGGCCCTGGTTGCCATTGTGCTACATGCTGGGGTCCAGTGCACTCCTTTGCCTTTAAGAGGGGTGGCTCCCTCAGGTCCACCTGCCCTTGATCTATCCATTAAATGCATGTGCCTCTACTATGGGGACTCATAAATTTTAGAGTTAGGACCACAGATGATCAGGGTGCCGTGTCGTGGCTCTGTGGCTTACGTATGTATTTGCAAATGTGTGCTAACTAAACCCCTGTTATAAACGCATACTGTTAGACAGGTTAATTCGGTTGTTAGCAAGCTGGCTGGCAAGTTGTCCAAGAACATTGTTCTCTCCCCCTTTTTTTCACGGCAGGATTATCAACCCTGTTGCACACCTAGGACGTTTCAGTCCAGCCAACTTTTTTGTGTACCCAAATGGAAATATATGACCAATTCTTCCAGGACTGTAGAATATTATAGAACCCTTTACTGTGCAAAAATATTTACGTATCCAGTGCACAAAAAGAAAACATGCTTGGCAATTAAAAAGAAGCATTGGTATTTTCCTAAGAGTGACCTGATTTTGTAATCCTGCATATTTTTTCATTATAATGAACTAAGTTTGTAATGATCAAAAGCTAGTTTTTTTAAATGATCATTAAAAAGAAACTTTTGTATATCTGGTTCACTTACTTTAATGATTGCATGAAGGAATATAACAACTACACTATGTAATGGAACCATAGCACTTCAGATGCAAGTGGCAGACTACAAATGGTCATTTTTTTCACTTCCAGAGGAAGTGAACTAGTGAGGACTATTTGAGATAAAAGCTGTTTTGAATTCTTTCTGCAAGATGTGTGACAGTTTTGAAGTGAATAATGTCATTGTATGCTTTAAAAGCTCTTGGCTATTTCACATGAAACAGCTATGTAAGAAAAGCAATCCAGTGAAATGACTATCAATTAGCAAAATCACTTCATACCACTATGTGCGTTTGGAAGGAACAAGAAAGTGCTTATCATATATTTCTGACAATTGCCTAGCTTTACAGGTGATAATATATGAATAATACTTCTTGTAAAAAAAAAAAAACTTTATCTCTGTCAATGTGTCCAGTCAACACTCTATTCTGCTGGCAACACACAGTCTTTCCACCTGCTTGTTCCATTTGCCATTTTGCTTCTTCTGCTGTGAATTAATTCTTCAGATCAGGTGTCATTTTCTCTAGCCTGAAGGTACTGAGCCACTAAAAGAGTCAAAGTTGATATATATGGTATACCTGAAGCTAAACAATTTCCAGACTTAACAATGCAGAGTTAGTGTGTAGAGACGGGAGCACCCAGGCAGTTAGGCATTACATGGCTACCAAACAATAAAAACTCGGGGTTGGAGGCTGTATAACCAAAAAATGTTGCAATGTAGAAAATAAATTAAATACAGTACATTCATGGAAATTGGAGAAAGAAAACAGTAAAGGTGTTAGGTAAAGCAATAAATCAGTTACCCCCCTTTAATTCTTCGGTCTGAAGAAGAAAGAAGGTTGCTAGAATTTGGTTGTTTTCTGTGACCAATAAATCAAATTATTTCTCTAGTTTTGAAAAAATCTACAAAACCATAACTTGATGTCAGAGTAATTACATTTATTATGCTAAACATCAAAAATAATGTGTGTGCCTCATCTTGGGAGAGCAATAGCACTGGTCAGACATTGCCTACTGCAATTCCTTGACCTTTTACAGGCATATATATAGCTCTGACATCACATATTGTACATTCACATCAGTCCCTGATTGCAAGGAGCTTGCAATCTAAGGTCCCTATCACACTAGATCCATTTTAGACAGGAAACAAGACATTCAAATCCCAACTAGGACACTGCAAGCACAGGCAGAGCATATAAACGCAATGCAGGCAGTGTCGTAGTTGGGATTTGAATTCAAGGCCCCAATTCTGCAAGGCAGAAGTGCTAATTACTAAGTCATTAAGTTACCCAAAGGCATTACCATTACCACTTGAGTCAACTAAATCTGAACAGATAAAAAAGTCATCTTATGTTCAAGGTTATTCTTCATTTAAAGGTAACCCTTTCCTTTATACCAACGTTTGAATAAAACAAGGAAATTTCAAGGACATAATCCCTCTTTATTAATTCCACTTCTGTTCAGCCTATTCAGTGAGGCTGTGCAGTGACCATGCACACGGTGCTAAATCCCATCAGAATTTCACTGTTCTGAATTTAGAAAAACAAGATTATTATTTCTATGTGTCATTAAATAAACCCATGAGCGCTATGACCATTTTTAAAAATTATGTGCAAACTAAACAAAGCTAAACTTAGTTTGAAGATTTAGAAAAATATCCTGGACATCAATAATTATACTGCAGCTGTAGTTTGCCCTGTCACATAATATAGAGCAGAATACCCTGGAGTCCTGTTTATTAAGTATTACAATAAATTAATGACACTGAAACTGATAAAAAAGAACCACACATAAATAACAGAGGAACCCTACTGTGTGAATAGAAAAACATTGCTAAGCAAGCATACTGTATCAATCAGTATAACAATCATTATGCTACAGCCGCTGTGTAATACAAAACAATTACTGCCCCCTCCTCAGCATTATGCTTTGTAATCTTGCAACTGCAGCTTTCTCTCTCTTCCTTGCAACTGTCATTCATTAGGCATAGATTCACTTGTGCTATAGTGTTTTTTCAATGTGATGATGGCAGACACTTGAAACAAAGTCATGGACTGAGTTGAACATGCATACAGCAGAGATGGCAATGTTACGTATGGTCCAAGTTGTGTGTGTTTCTGCATGTGTGCGTGCGCGCACATAATTATCTGCTATTTGGGGTTTTTTAAATAGTAATAAACCCAAAAGCTAACATTTATTATATTGCAGCTTACCAACTCTTGTGGTGTCTGTATTAGTTTTCTTTTGTAGGCTTTCTTTCTTCTATTTTCACCTGGTGATCTAGCCAGCAAGTTTGTTGTTTGTTAAAATAAAAAGTTCTCCTTTAGATGTATCAGTTACAGGAATGAGACAATCATTTTATCACTGACACGGGCTCCTACAAAAATCAGCTTTTATTTATTTACATAAAAACATTATTCCAAATGGAAATAAGCAGTTGCTTTAACTGTTTATAAAGTGTTAGTTGGAGTTTGCCTTCAATTTGTTAGTGTACCTAAATCTGCAAGTACACTAACATTCCTCTCCCCTCAGACTGCCAATGCTGCTGTCCAAATGGGCCCCCTGTGCTCCTTCATCCAGAGTGGGGGCATTCTAATACAGGAGGTGTGTTACTAGCCATATCACCAGGTGAAAGCAGAGAGAAAAAGCATAAAATAAACAAATGCATCCATCACATGTAATGTTAGGTAAGCAGTAATATATTACATTTTTGGTGTTGGGTTTAATACCGCTTTAACTGACTTAAAAGGGCCAGATTTGGAAAGTGAGATCACAAAAATGAAGCAGAAACACAACTCAAGCATTAAAACTTAAAAAAATGATAAATAATGAGGTATTAATTCTCATGAAAGCTCTTTTGATAAATAATGTTTTCATAAGTCATGTTTTGGTATAAACAAAAAATTTTTTGGTATAAATAACAATTTAAATGAATGGTTAAAAATTGTAACGTATTTTAGAGCAACATGTATAGATTGTCAACTATAAATATTTACTGCTTCCCCTCCGCCCTATAGCAAAAATACTGCTACAGGATGGCAGGGGTGCTCAAAATCATGTATACGTACGTGAGTTTGCAGTTCTGGGTAGGGGGCGCGCGCCTTACCTGGGCCGCCATTCACGGGCTCGGCTGTCAATCACCGAGTCCCGGCCGGTGATTACTCGCTGGCACCCGGTGATCGCCGAGTATTACCAACAGGGAAGAGAACTGTATGTAAATGTAAACAGTACAGTTTTCTCCTATGTCAGCTCCTGCACACTGCTTTGTATGACTCTGCATAGCAGAGCCATACAAAGCAGTGTGCTTACAGTGTAAAGCACACACAGCCCACATAGTAAAGCAGCACACAGTTAACCCTTTAATCACCCTAGATGATAACCCTTTCCTGCCCAGTGCCATTAGCACAGTGTCAGTGCTTTTTATTAGCACTGACACTGTATTGGTGTCACTGGGGATGTCAGTGATACCAACTCAGTACCCTCCAGTGTCAGAATGCCCACCACAGACCCACAATCCCGCTATAAGTCATTGATTGCCACCATAACTAGTGAAAAAAAATAATAAAATCCAGTATATATAATGCCATTTGTAAACATTATTACATAAACCAATTGGTTTACACGTATTGGGATTTTTTTTTTTAGCAAAGACATGTCGCACAATATATTTTGGCCTAAATTTATGATGAAATTTGATTTTTAAATTTTTTTTACTGGACATGTTTAATAGCAAAAAGTCAAAAATATTGTTTTTTACTCAAAATTGGTCTTTTTTTGTTTATAGCGCAGAAAATAAAAACTGCACAGGCAATCAAATAGCACCAAAAGAAAGCTCTATTCATGGGAAAAAAGATGTAAATTTCATTTGAGTGCAGCGTTGCATAATCGTGCAATTGCCAGTTAAAGTACTGCAGCTCCGTAACGCAAAAAAATGGCCTGGTAAGGAAGGGGGGGCAAATCCTCTGGAGGGCAAGTGGTTAAAGAACAATGTCATGTTTTATGTTTGTGCCTTTCCCTGTATAAGAAGGAAGAGAAATGAGTAGACACATTCACTAATCTTACCATAATAACATTTTTTAATGAGTTGGATATCCAGTATGTAACACTTTTTAGGAACATTTCAATGAGTACTATACTGCAGGCTGATGGAATTCTGCCAGGTTTTATAAGCACTTAAGTCAATTGCTGCAGAAATCCCTGTGGAGATCTGCTAGGGCTCAGAGATAGCATTTCAGTGTGTGCCTCCTCCTGCTTTTCAACATACATTCAAACTGCACATCCCTAGTGGTCTGTTCATAATTCATGTATCCAAAACTTCTTTCAAGACACAGATACAATTTTCTTATTAAAAAAAAAAAACAAAAAACGCAAATCTGTATCAGCTCGCACACATCCGAATATCTCTTGGCTCCATCCTCAAACATGCCAACTGTGTTCCATTTATTTATTGATTTATTTTCCCACCCACTGTTATGTTTTTACATACATCCTATAAACATCAAACAAAGGAAACGGTAAAACATGCACGCTCTACAACATGCTATATACAGCATTTGCAACATAGTTCCCATAGTCTATCTGGCATGAAGTAGAATTTACATCACCAGTAAAGTCCTATCTTTACACACTTTTTCTCTCTGCTATGGCCAGTGGAGGAATGCAAACACACCCAGGTTCCTGGGGCATGGCGGATGGGACTAAATTACACTAAGAAATGCAGTCCAGATGCATTCCGGATGCATTTTTGCATGTGCACTTTTGACGCGTTTTTATCGCATTCCCAAGCGTTTTTGATGTGTTCCAGTACATTTTTTATGCATTGTAGTTCATTTTTTTTCCTCTCTTTTTCTTCAATGTAATTAGGGACATGTGTGTTCCAGTGCATTTTTGGTGTGTCCGGTGCATTTTTGATTCATTTTACCACGTTCCAGTACAGTTCTGTGCAGAAGAAATTTTCTACTTTTTTTCTGCAACTGGAACACACTGGAACTGCAAGCACTGATGTGACCTATGATATTGGCAACCATATATCATATTGATTATAACTTTTTTTTTTTCATGGTTGAACTGGATGGACTTTTGTCTTTTTTCAGCCAGACTAACTATGTAACTATATGACCTACTTTCTGTGCATTTTGGACGCAGAAAAAAAGCAACTGAAATGCATGTAGTGTGAACTGGCCCTAAAGCCATATGAGTCTTGATGAGTAGGGGAAACCAGTCTTTCCGCTCACCAGGGTGTTCCTTTACTGCATATAGTGGAAATATTCTCTCTATTGGAAAGATAATGTAACACAAAAAAATGGATGGAAAGGAGCTACATATGCTTGACCAAGTCACAGCTTTGGCATCAGTAATCCTTTTCTTGTGGCAAATAGTAGGGTTACACCGATACTGATACTGGTATTAGTGCCGATACTAAGCATTTGCTTGAATACTTATGCTCCCATACCTGAAACCAATACCTTTGCGGTGCGATTTGAGCCCATACAAAATGAATGGGCTGAATTTCCACTGAAAAGAATTGCATGTGATTTGAACAGGAATGCGGTGCCATTACTGTCCAAATCACATGTGGTTTCCCTGCTGGTGCAGTGTGATTTGCAGTGCGATTTGAGTGCATTTATTTTGTATGAGCTTAAATCGCACCACAAAGGTATTGATTATAATTGGTATCGGTACTCACACTCACCGATAAAAAAACAGTATTGGCGCAACCCTAGTAAAATGTGAAGAGCATGCTTCCCTCTCTCTCTACTGCAACTGAATAGATTTTATAATTTTATTTATTCAACTATATAATAATTATATGCCCAAATATGTGACCCTACTGCTTATGGCCTTTATACAGGAGGTTCCAGCTTAACACTATGTTTAAAAATGTCCTCTACCCTTTCCTGCAACCTATGCTGCCTAACTTTTGCTTAAAAAAAAAAGTGTATACTTACCTATTTTCAGCCGTTCTGCTACTGTCATGTGATCCCCAGTATCAGTGAACGATGACTGCAGGAAGAGGAGGAAGCACTCGAAAACGGCTTAGAATTCCATAAGTGGCGACATCACCTATTTGCTCCCATGTCCCAGCCATTGTCAGTGATACCTCCTCTCCCCTGCAGCAGCTGCTGACTGACACAGGGTAATTGCATATCAAGTGACTTTATCAAAGCAAGCTGAAAATAGGTAAGTATACACATTTTTATCACAGGTTAGGCAGCAAAGATAGGAGGATGGAACTTTTTTAACCTTTTTATGGTGTTAGGCAACAATTCTACTTTAGTTGTACAGTTTATATCTCTTGTTCACTAGTCTTACATGTGTAGAAAAAGTGAGTCAGTTGCTACTTCATTGTCAGGTTCGTATTGACTTGACACTGAAGTAGCAGCATTGCAATGGTAAGGAAATTCCTATATTCTACCTGTAAAAAATCTAGAACAGGGGTGTCAAACTCAATTTCATTGCAAGTCACATCAGCTTTGTGGTTACCCTCTAAGGGCCGGTTATATCTGTAAGACTAGATGTCCAGAGCACCCCCCCTCCCTTACCATCAGATGTCAAGAGCCCTCCCATCATCAGAAGTCATGAGTCCCCCACCGTCCCTTACATCACAGTCCTGCCGGAAAGAAGCTTAGGGTGGAGCTGGGAAGTAGAAAGTTCAGGGTCTGGAGAAGGACCAAAGGGGGTTAAAGTCAGCTGCTAAAATCTGCTGAATGTTGAGACCAGAGGAGGTGGAGACAAGGAAATGCTGCGGCTGCACAGAGAGGTGCAAGATCTATAAGAGGAGTTCTGTTCTCCTCTCTGTGAGACAAGGGGGAAGGGGCAGAGACAAGCCTCTCTGTGGCTGCACAGAGAAGCACAGGATCTGGCAGAGGAGTTCTGTCCTCCTCTCTGCTGCTGACTGTTGAGAAAAGGGGGACGTGGCAGAGATAAGCCTCTTCTGCTCCTGACTGCTAAGACGAAGGAAAGGGGAAAAGATAAGTTTCTCTGTGGCTGCACAGAGAAGCACAGGATATGGCAGAGTTCTGTCCTCTTCCCTGCTAATGACTGCCAAGACAAGGGGGAAGGGCAGAGACAAGCCTTTTTTTGGCTGCGCAGAGAAGCACAGGATCTGGTAGAGAAGTTCTGTCCTCCTCCCTGCTGCCGACTGCTGAGACAAAGGAGCAGAGACAAGCCTCTTCTCGGCTGCGCAGAGAAGCACAGGATCTAGTAGAGAAGTTCTGTCCTCCTCTCTGTGAGACAAGGGGGAAGGGGCAGAGACAATCCTCTCTGTGGCTGCACAGAAAAGCATAGGATCTGGCAGAGGAGTTCTGTCCTCCTCTCTGCTGCTGACTGCTGAGAAAAGGGGGGACGTGGCAGAGCCAAGCCTCTTCTCGGCTGCACAGAGAAACACAGGATCTTGTAGAGAAGTTCTGTCCTCCTCTCTGCTGCCGACTGCTAAGACGAAGGGAAGGGGCAGAGACAAGCCTCTCCGTGGCTGCACAGAGAAGCACTGGATCTGGAAGAGGAGTTCTGTCCTCCTCCCTGCTGCCAACTGCTGAGATAAGGGGGAAGGGGCAGAGACAAGCCTCTGGATCTGGTAGAGGAGAGGATCTGGTAGAGGAGTTCTGTCCTTCTCTCTGCTGCTGACTGCTGAGAAAAGTTGGAGGCGGAGACAGGGGGGTACTGTAGTTGCAGGAGAGGTGTAAGGGCTACATGAAACGGTCTGTGGGTCCAGATTCAGCCCACGGGCCTTGTGTTTGGCACATGTGATCTAGAATGTTGGACTTACAGCACTGGGCAAAGCATTATGGCCTATTTGGCTGATAGTGGTAGTCCTTCCAGACTAGATCTTGGAGTCCTGGTGTGCAAGCGAATAAGAGAGGAAAATATAAGCACAGATTTTTGTTACATTACTTTTTCTAATATTTATAAACAATCTCTAGATTGTTAGAATTCTAATAGGTTAGGAGAAAAGGAGATGAAACTGTGATGTGGAGGTTTTCCAAAGGAAACAGAGAAGAATATGCACACAAAACTGATAGCACTCTTGCACACTTACCCAGCAATGTCATAACTAAAGATCATATAATCTAGAACTGTCTGATATCCTGAGTGCCAGCACAATGCACTTAGGAGACTGCTAGTTGATGTTATTGATTAAGTTCACTTGCTTGATGTCCTCATTTGGTGCAGAAAAACTGTCGTTAAAGCTGTAACTGATTACACAAAGAGAGTATTGTATATGAAAAATATAAATAGCTACTGGAGTGTAATATTTACTTTTGAATTTGTGAATGTAGTGACAGATAATGATCACAATACTTTAGCTCGCCATACAATTTTCATAAAATATATATAGAATACTATTGTCACTAAGTTCTTTATTTTATGTAATTGTTGGTAATTATATTCTGCACTTGCGAACATAAGTAAGCATGTAAATTATTACCAATGACAGTCTTCATTTTAATTAAAGCTCTATTAAAATATCCTGCATAATTGATTTCTAATACATACGCTGAATAAAGAAATGATAAAACATCCACTTCTCTCTTTTTGGCTTACTTGCACTATGAATTTGAATATAAATTGTATATTAGCTTAGAAGAATACTCAGAATACTCAGAATATATACTATGAAATATTTAGTATGGGGTGGGATTTTCAAAAACAGGTGATACATAGAATCTAGTGCAGCTGTGCATTGTAACCAATCAGCTTCCAGGTTTTATTGTCAAAGCTTAATTGAACAAACTGAAGTTAGAAGCTGATTTGTTACTATGCACAACTGCACCAGATTCAGTGTGCACCAGTCTTAGTAAATCTCCCCAATTGTATATATAAATGGGTCTAAAGATCCACGAGTGTTTAAAAAATCTTATGTACCCTTGATCCACTGAAGAATACATTTCAGATGTGAAAAAAGGCAACTTTACTTTAAGGAATGCGAGTGGCTTTCTGAAATGAGAACATATCCTAGAGCACATTTTTTCATCCCAATAGAGATAGAAAACAGATATTCTGGAACCTTTTATGTTTACATTACAGGTGAGGTTATGTTTTATTCTTGCTAAAATTTGTACCACTAAAATATTTTTTTTTTAATCGGTTTTAAGACCTACAACAGATATAATCAAGATTTTTTTCTCATGCAAGAGTGGATAATTGAAGTGAACACAGCTTCACCTTATTTACAAAGCTAGAGCAAAGTTAAAGTGTAAAAAAAATCCAAAAACAAAAATGCAATATATTGTAGTTTACCAATCATTGGATGTAGTGACTGCATTAGTGCTATTTTTCAGGCTTTTATTATGTTATTTAACATGGTGATTGGCCAATAATGCACCTCCTGGATTAGTTTGGCTACATCCCCCCTCCCCACTGTATCTATAGAAGTGCAATGTAGCCACCTTTTTACAGAAGTATTGTCAATCAGCTGAGAGAGTGGTGTTGGATGTACTACTAGTATTAGATGGACTTTATATCAGTGACTAACAATGTAAAGCCCAACTCATCCTAAAACTTTTTAAGCATCTACAGCAACAATGTTTGGAATAAGGATTTTACATAAATAAATAAAAACTGACCCTATAAGCACCCTGTCAGTGTTAAATGATTTGTCTCAGCTCTCCAACTGCCATTTTTGCTCGGCAGTTTATGCCTTTAAAGCAAAATGAAAAACAACAGATTTACTGTCTGGATCACCAGGTAAAAAACAATCTTACAGGGTGGACTCAGAAAAACAAAAACTGCTGTGTTGATGCAAACGACAAATTGCATGACATTGTATTAGATGGACTTTATATCAGTGACTAACAATGTAAAGCCCAACTCATTCTAAAACTTTTTAAGCATCTACAGCAACAATGTTTGGCATAAGGATTTTACATAAATAAATAAAAACTGACCCTATAAGCACCCTGTCAGTGTTAAATGATTTGTCTCAGCTCTCCAACTGCCATTTTTGCTCGGCAGTTTATGCCTTTAAAGCAAAATGAAAAACAACAGATTTACTGTCTGGATCACCAGGCAAAAAACTATCTTACAGGGTGGACTCAGAAAGAAAAAAACTGCTGCATTAATGCAAATGACAGATTGCATGACATAAGTTATTTTTATTTTGGCCATAGTTAAATTTAACAATTGAACAGTTTCCACTCTTATTAGTGAAACTAAAGTCTTGCTTTCAAAAACTGGGAGCAATAAAAGAATCCTGCCTGCTCACATACTTCTTTGGAATGTACAATGAGCTGCAAATACGTTTGCATTGTGGTACAGTGCCTGTATGCTAGGATGACTACACTTTTGCGCATGCACGAGCAACATCATTCCTCACCAGTCAATGAGGAAAGTTGTAGCCTATCACCTGGAAGAAGGCGAGGAGAAGATGTCAACACCAGTGAGGGATGGAAGACCATTGAGGGAGAGGTAAAGAGTTTAGCTCAGCTTTAAGTAAGTTATACTTTGTGGAGGCCTCTAGGCAGTTGAAACCTTGGGGCTCACTCACAAGTTTCTGGAGGTTTCTCATGCACTCACTCTAGTGGGATAACATTGAATTAAGTAGTTTGCATGTTGGCCACTACATGGAGATGACCATCACTACTGTACATTTTATGACCATAGGTCACACCAAAAATATTTAAAATCTGACAGCTGAAAGAAGATTAGCCTTTAAGAGGCAAACTAAAATGAGAACACGATGTTTATGGTGTATGTACTTTAAGTTGTTATTTCTCTAAAGTTGTATTTTCTCTATAGAGTCTTTAATGTAAAGTTTCATTTCTTTCAGTTGATTCATTTTTTTCTATTTTTTGTAAACAATTAAAGAAAGCTTCACTGTAATTTTCTTTCAGATTAAATCAAAATTATTTTGATCTATTGTAGTGGGGTCCTTTAAGTGTGTTGGGCCCATAGGTAGGTGTCTGCAGAGCCTATAGATTTTACTAACAAGTGTGGTTTGTTATGGAATGTACACTTTGATGTATGAACATGTCCACTATGCAGTGGTCCACTTAAAAGAAAAACATGTTTGGGTCTACTAGTGCTATATTAGAGATATTATCATTGCATCTAATGTAAGAACAAGACAAGCATTAGGTTCATTCTGCACCTGTGAAAACTATTAACAATAAAAAAGCATAAGGCATTCTGTTCAGGGGGATGAGGTTCACATGCACAGATATGTCCATTTTCACCACAGCAAGCACACACCTGTAAAGCACACACTCAGTTGCAATCAATAGCCTTGGAACAATATGAAATTCTGATGAGATGAGTTGGAATTCTTAGCAAATTAGCTATTGTTCTGAAGTGTGAGACTGATTAAAAAACAAACTCTAGCAAATTAAACTCATAAAAAATTGGACAAGTTAGTGAAAAGGTGCTAATGTTAAATGATTGTGTTATTTTTTTTATGCTTTATAAGTGTTTGGCACATATTTAATTAAAAGGTTGTTACAGCAGAAAGATTCAAACTGAAAGAACAGAAGATCAAAATATTTTATTTTGATTTCATTTACATATGTTATCACATTCCACAAATTCAGTTAAGTCTGCTAATATTCATACATTTTTTAGAAACAGAATGGGGGAGATTTACTAAAACACAGAATCTAGTGCATCTGTGCATAGTAACCAATTAGCTAATTTTGGCTTGTTCAATTAAGCTTTGACAATAACACCTAAAAGTTGATTGGTTACTATGCACAGTTGTACCAGATTCTGTGCACACCAGCTTAGTAAATCTCCCCCAATGTACACTTGCATGAAAATGCAACATGTAGAGATACCCATATGATTTGTTTTAGAAGGATAACATACACTGTTTTAACACAATCATTAATCAAACAATTGTCTAAGTCTTTTTACGCACACAAGTCACAAGTTTCTTGAAGATGTATTAGAAATTGGATGAAATGTCACCAAACTACAAGGTTTTCCCAAAAGCAAAAGCATAAAATGTATGTAATGTTTTCACTATAAAAAGTTATAATTATGTAACTTCATGTCTTCTAAATGATACCCATACCTACTTTTAACTGTTCCTTAGGACGTCCAGTATACATTTGTGAACAGCAATAATCACTGAAAACTCCCATATATTAGGTGCACTATCACAAAAATAGTATTTTGTAGGTGAATCAGGAGCTGCTGAATTCAAAAAGCACAAATGAAGTGGGAAAAAGAGGCAGCAGTGAGTATAATAGAGAGATATTTTAGCAATCAACATCCTTCTCTGCAAAAGAAAAACCTAATGATGGGGTTCTTGTGCTTTCAATGGTCATGCATATACAGAAGAATTACAAATTATCACCTATTGGTGTCCAATACTCCTCTTCATCATGCCATAGCTGTCAGTACTGATGGTGGTCTTCCACAGATGTCCAGCAATCTTAAAGTACAAGATTGACTAATCTGCCTATGAAAAGGTCAGGCCACACACAATCGATACTTCAGTTTTGATGGCTATTAGGTCTTGTTCACATGTGAAGTTGGGGAGCAGTGAAACCAAGTGGTTGACCCATAGCTCTACTACCCCCTGACCACAAATATGAACACTAGAAATGCAGCCATTCATTGCTGTACACATACCATGACTGAGATGCTGTGCTACATGGCAATGGCAAAACTTAAACAGTGTGAAGCTTTCAGCTGACAGTGTCGCTGTTGAACATGATTAATGCAGTTCTATGGGGCCGTGCCAGAAACACAACACAACCACATGCAATACAAGTGATTATGGTATGTAGTAGAGCAATTATAGGGTTAAATTGAGGAGTAGATTCCTTTTCAGAGTAGTGGAAGTGTCTGAGAGAGTTAAACCACCTGACATTCTCTTATATCCCTTGGGGTCACTATTGTAGAGATCTCTTAGTTTGAGTTCTTGGGATAAATTTACTAAAAGCAAACAAACTGTGCACTTTGCAAGGGAAGCTACCATTTGCAAGGAAATTTTTCCTGGAGCTTAATGAATGAGGTGTTTTTATCTTCCTTACACATGACTGGGTATTCTTTGCAAAGTAAAATTTTCTCATATTCACTTAACTATGGAGAAAATTGCATTTCGTAAATCAACCCCCTTAACTTTCTACTCTGTCTGATGGAGAACTAATTTACTTTATATTGTGGATAATGCAAAAAGAGGTAATGGAACACACAAAGGTAGGGAAGGGGAACATTAAAAACTAACAAGTAGACAAGAATAGATTTGAGAATTATAGCAGAGAAATGTCATTTTTGCGTATCCATGAGAAATAAAACATCATAAGCTGATATATGACAAGCCCATCACATTAAATATCACTTTTGATTCAACTGACCATATAAATGCACTGCCAGTTTCAAAAGCTGTAATAATCTTGTTAATATTTAATGGTTAGAGACCATGAGGGATATCTTTGTAATACTGAAACATTTGAATGATTCGAGGCAATAAAAAATATATATTAAAATGTTTGTGATGCTATAGTTTACAGGACTGAGATAAGTCTGTGGTTTGTTTTATCTCAAATTATTTTCTTTTTGGAACACTAATGTACTGTATGCCCTTTCTTTTGAACGTTCCTCTCTTTTGTTTCCTTGTTTCAGCTGCTTGCTTGTTTCCTGCAAATGAAGACATTTAGAACAATTCATCAAGCCTTAAGATGCTAATGTGATATTCTAATACTTTACCTTTGTTTGATGAAAGTTGTTTAATTAATTACAAAATCTGGAAATTAATTTTATAATTAAGTATTAAAATTACTATGAGGAAAAAAATAGGTTACTAAAATATAATAAGTAATATATCTGCCTCATTATTTCCCCTGCAGAGGAACATATTGCTGTAGATATATAGACCAAAGAAATTTGCACTCTCCACATGCAAACCAATATAAGCCTTGAAAAAATCATTTGTGATGAAACGCGTTGGAATGAGGGACTTTGTCATACATACAATTTGATTCTTCATTTTGGGGATGAATCACTGTCTCACCTGGAAGGGTCTGAATACATGAAGTGACTATGTGCAATGCTATATTTAGCTCATGAATTTATAATGTATTTGTTTTTATATATCATAAATAATTTTAAAATGTTTTACACTATTGCAGTTTTTATTTGTTGACATGGCATGCAATGGAAGATAGAAGTAATGGGGAGCTGAATATTAACATAAACAAGCGCTGTCAGACCTTTCTTTATTAAAAGGTCGACTTGCTCTGGTGAATGTTTAATCAATATAGGGCGTGGGATTAATTTCACTTCTCTAATATATTACATAGTGGAGGTGAAAGAACATTGTTTATTAGACCACACAAGACCGCATTGCACAATTGGAAGATTTACAACTATATAATATTTTATTTTTGATTATAGACTAGTCACATAAAGTAAGCCATATTATGGCATATTGCTATACAGGTTTGCTTTGTCTTAGCACTGGTATATCCTTTATGTAGTGAAGGGTGCACTACTTTATATGTTTTAATAGTGCAATGGTGCTTCCTTTAAAAGTAGACAATGTTTTTGTTGCAGGGAGAATACATTTTAGAGGGATACATAAGGAAAAATAGACTTAGATAAAGCTTGACCTTGGATGTGAATAGGCAGTGAAGCAGTCAAATGACAGAATTCCAATGCCCATTCACAGAACTTGATGCATCCTGACAGATTGGGATACACACTATTTCACATAACTAATGTTAATGGTGCTGGTAATCTAATACATTGCCTAACCACAGCCATAACTGATGACTATGCTATAAAGTGAACACGTGCCCTGGTTATGCACACCACAGTATTTACATATATTAAATAAAGCAGTGAAACAATTTTAAACAACCCTCATTTACAGAGCAAGTGACAGACTATTTTTTGCCCTAGGCAAGACCCGATACTTGCCCCCCCCCCCAGTAGTAACAGTAGAAAATATTAAATCAACAAAACATGAAACTGCTACATTTCATTTAATATGCAAAAATAAGTGCCATAAGATGCCACCAGCACCAATATTGAAGACAAAATCAATGTCACAGATGGACTGTATCTGTGGCTGGCAGTGGCAGGGTGACAGTTGCAATGAGTGGAGGATGATGGATCCACACTCTGACAGATCCCAGGCTGGAATTCCCCAGGCAATTGGAGGAGATAAAATGCTGTGACAGTACACAGCTGAACTGAGTTCTCCCACACAGTGACAGATCTAACACAACACACCACCACCAAGACTGACACAGACGAGCATGCCCAGCAGGCTGTGGGATCGTGATAATGTCATCACTGTCACAGACATGAGACATGAGACATCAGACACCTTCCTCCACAGGAGCAGCTCCGCCTCTGCTGATGAGTGGGAAGAGAAAGGTTTGAACTCCACAGTGATCAGCAGCCACCAGCTGGCTTGCAGTAAAGGACTGAGTCTGAGAGGAACAGTGGAAGGAGCACAGCTGCTACACTGGCCCAAGACACCTGGCATTTTCATCTGTCCTTTCTTTCTCCCTTCTGCCGCCCCTCCTCTCAGCTGAAGGATCATTCATGACATGGCGGCATCCCACACAGAAAGTGCCAGCCTGTGCTTGGCCCAGGTGCCTCTAGGTGGCAGCCACCTAGTTTGCCTAGTGGAAGCACTGGCCCTGCTCATTTACCTCTAAAGATATATGAATTATGGAAAATATGTGTCTTCACATTTCACAACAGAGGCATTGAAATCTTGTTTTCCTGTTACATTCTAATACAACAAAATATTGGCAGTCTGCCAGCCTGGCATGCATTTCTAAGCTGTTAAAATGAGACTAAAACTTGACTTCAGAGTTTTTGCTGTAATCTTCCAGGATGAAAGGGATTAGGCTGTTTTACCACTTGTAAGAATATGTAAATGATGTTTGGACAGTTAATCTCTGACGCCACAATCCAGCCAAATCAAGAACATCTATCAGGTAGCAATGCTGTATTTAACAAGGGAGACTTTGTCACATTTTTTATCTCTATACCACCAAAATATAAAATGAACCCGAAGTGCTACTGAAATAGTCATAGATTACAAAAAACAGATTTTTAACCTTTCCCTACACTAAAAAGAGGGTGGTTGTTGTCTCTATTCCTTTCTTGTATCTTTGAGCTCCTGTCACCAGGACACAAATATGTCTCCCTTCCCACCCAAATATTCCACATTTCTTTTGGTTTGCTTTTACTTTCTTCATATACGCCTCTATCAAACATGTGGTACTTCTAACCATGCTCTGAAAAACATTCTGTAGTGGATCAAATTTGAAAAGGTGGTATAGCGGCACTTTTTATTTTTTCAAATAACAACTTTCTTATTGCTGTACCACACAGCAACTGTGAGCCAAGCATTCATCTCGTGTGTGGTGTGACCCCACTGAACTCAACTGGTGAATTTTTCAGGTGGTGCCACCAGTCAGACTCAGTGAGTTAAAATTCTGTGGCCATGAAGCAAATGATCAAGGTCATGGCATGTGTACATCCCTGTCTGGCTGTTTACTTACAATTTGGGTGTGCGACCAGTGGACAGTAAAACCGCAGCTCTGCCTACTGTTTTTACTGCCCCTCACCCACCTGCCCATCTGAAAGAGCCTATAGAGATTTTCCCATAACTTCCTATTCCTCTGACCCCCTGCCTCCAGGACAAAAAATTATGAGAAATCTCCCAGGACATGCATGACAATATAAATTGACAGTGGTTCAAATCTTTTTTATTAAATTCTATCCTTGACAAAAAAAATGTTTGTCAGGAGTTGGTCATACATAGGAAGAGGATTTAATGCTAAGTAAAGATATGGGATCCAGTTTAGAGGGCTTGTAATCTGATCCAGGTCAATACATTGACAGATACATCCATCAATACAGACAATTAGCGTAATTCAATATAGAGTTTTGACTTTTTACATGCTAATTCTTAAATGCAGAACTAATTACCAGTAAATTTCCCTTTGCTAAAGTCAGTGCAAGATGAAATCTATGGGTCATTCCACTTGTTAACTAACACTTAAGAATTAAGAATTATTTACCAAATAAAGTAGGGTTTCAAAAATTGCTATAACTAGTAGTAGTGGGGCAGCACAGTGGCTAGGTGGTTAGCACTTCTGTCTAGCAGCATTGGGTCATTGGTTCGAATCCCAACCATAACACTACCTGCCCAGAGTTTGCTTGTTCTTCCTGTGTCTGTGTGGGTTTCCTCAGGGTACTCTGGTTTCCTCAAAAGACATGCTGGTAGGTTGATTGGCTCCTGTCTAAATTGGCCCTAGTAAGTGTATGAATGAATGTGAGTTAGGCACCCTAGATTGTAAGCTCCTTGAGGGTTAGGGACTGCAGTAAATGTACAATATATATGTAAAAGCACTGCGTAAATTGATGGCGCTATATAAGTACCTAAAATAAATAATATTTGCTGTAATACAATGGTGATGGGACTTTATCTTCAGTACCAATTTCTGAGAGAGAAAGCTAGACAGATTGATAACAAGAAAAAGACTAAGAGAGAAAATAAGATAAGATAAGGGATGGAGAAAGAAAAAGAGAGGGATAATGAAAGAGATAAAAAGAGAGAAATAGAAATCTGAGAGATAGAAAAAGGTATAGAGATGGTGAGAAAGAATGAGAGAGGTGTGTCTACTAAGCCAATTTTCTGTATGCTACTGTAGAGCTTTAACTTTTGTTTCGATATGCCATCACCTTAGAAATGAATGATCATAAATTTTCCTGTCTGTTCAATAAACACGTGAGAAAAAGAATTTAATAACAAGAGTGCTTATTTTATGTTTTCTTCCTGTGCAGTTATTTGATTTAAAGTAATCAAGAAGAATATAGCAACAATTCATTTTAATGGTAGCCCTAAATCATCTGTTCATATATCAAACCATGAACCCGTGAAAGTTTAATTTTATTTACATGCCATTACACAAAGAAATAGGAGTGATAAACATTGTATATGGTTTGAAGAAACTCAATATATCACTGGCATCTCTGACAGACTGAAAACTTAGTCTGAAGTCTCATCTTGTAAAACTTTTCTAGAGAATTGTGCTGCATAGAAATTACTCTTATAATACACATCTATTGTTTGTTTTGTTTAACTGGTGTTTTATGCATAGTGTGGAAATTCAAATGCATCGTCTAAAATACAGTATGACACTGTATTTCTGGCAGGAGAGAAAAGTCATGTATTCATTTTACCAAGATAAATTATTGGCTGGATATATTGCCTGAAGACCCCCACAATCACCAGGCCAGTGTTGCGAGGAAGAGGCCTTTTGTCCTTATCAACATGGCAGCAAGGGTCTTTGCCTTGTGGAATATACAGTGGAGGCCTACCCCTTGCACATGGAGGGTTTTGCTGCTGTATGGTACATATTGATATCATATGTAAGTCATATTATGTTAATGTATGATCCTGCTTTCTTTTTTTTATATTCATATGTTGTAATCTGACATACCCAATCTATGTATATCTCTTTTAGATTTACTACTAAGTCCCTGAAGAAGCGATCATTGTCACAAAACATGTCAGGCCATTTTCCACCCCCCTATAGGATTCATCTGGTAGTTATTATGTCTCCAATCATTAAGGTGTTCCTTGTATATGGTGGGCTGTGGGACAAGTTTGCTTTTTCCATAACAGATATGTTATGTGAGAAACCAAGGTGACACCTACACACAGTCCACAACCTAGGCCAGCCAATGAATTAAAGGCATGTTTTGACTTGCTGATTTACTAGTAATTTTCAGTTTGCAAGAGAATTCTCATTTAAATTGGTGAATGAAATGTAGTTGTGCTAACTTCAATCATCCAATAATGTGCAATAAAAAATTCAGGTTTTTTTTTTCGGTTTCCTTATGCATGTTTGGGTATTCCTGGTAAAGTGAATTTTCACCACATTCACTAAGTTAAATGAACATCACTTTGCAAAGTGAACAGGCTTTAGTCGTTTTAATTAATCAACCACTTTGTCTTTCCCTTTGTGCCTTACCCAATACCCCAGTATTTATTTATCCTTTAAATTTATTCCATTGTGGAAGTCCTATAGAACATGCATTACATGTATTTTATGTGAGATGAGACTGGTTACTCTAAGAACGGCATTACTGGGTAACGTTTCTTTCAACAAAAGTTATGGTAACTCCTAAAGGTGCAGACAAACTAAATCAGGTATGCATTCCTCTTGAGATAGGAGTATTCGACCCAAAATATTGGTGGCTCTTGATGGTTATGGTTTTTTCTTTAATTATGTTTGATTTACACAATGTTTTGAATTGTGCCTTGTTGTTAAATATTCTCTATTTTTGGGTCTGTCTGTTTTTTGTGTTTTTTTTGTACAGTTTTTTTCTTGCTGATAATTTAAGGCCAACCAAAGCCAAGAATATAGTTTAGAATGTTTGACAACTTTTTATTTCTCTTTGTATAACCATTATTCTTCTTTAAGACAGAATAAACTCCCCACTATCTATTTGATGAGAGTCAGATAAAACATTGGAACAATCAGTAATAAAAACACATTTTCTAGTGGGAATTGCAAAGTGTTTGGACCTCTGTCTGGATTTTATTGCTATGGCCTCATTAGTAATATTTACCCTCATTTATTGTCCAGATAACAGGTGTCCAAAAGAACCAATAAGAAAGGTAAACTTAGGGATATCATGCAAACCCCGGCGTTGGGGTTCAAACCGACATCTCTAGTACTACTAACCACAGCCACTGTGTTGTGCTACTCACCTTTATATGCAAAGACATATATATATATATATATATATATATATATATATATATATATATATATATGTGTATATATATATATATAGCTAGCATATCATCAATCCTTAGTGAACCCTATCAGAAAATCTGCAATGAAATGTGATTGGAGAATCTGAAAAACTTTCTATAATTACCTTACAGATGTAAAAATGCTAAAAATGTATTTGAAAAATGTAAAGAAATAAAATTTTCTACTCACCTTGTATTTATATATACTGGGCGATCAGGCAAAATAGAAAAAAATCCTTTTTTTTCACATATTGGAATATGAAGCAGCACGGGCTGTTTTTTTTTTTTTTTAATTTTTAGTTTTTCTCATTTTAGCTGAACACACAATTGTATTATACTGCACTATAACCAATGTGTTTTAAACAGTAACTACACTGTACTAAAATGCACATGAATATCTGGAATAGAGGAATCAAAATATGAATGTATTACATCTACTGCCACATAAAGATCTGCCATATTGAACAAAATAGTTTAACTCTATGAACTGACAATTTATTGTAATAATGTGATACATTATTAACATCACATACAATGTCACTTATGATTTTCAGTGATGGTAGGGTCATGAAACAATCTTCTAAACTGGATTGGTTAGTTTGGTTTTAACAATAAAGTGTTCCCATAAAATGAACCATATATGATAATTAACCACAATGCTTACAGTAGCATGACATACAATTATGTTTTTTTCTTAGAAACAGCTATATTATACAGAGGTACAACCCGAGATTGGATTCTGGTCTTAGGTTGTCCACCCAAGTCAAATATGTTATTAGTCTCACTGCAGCTTGAAAGAGGTTATTCTACACATTATACCGCAGGACATACTGTCAAGGTATAAATACACATACCAATTTTGAAAATTTTACATCTAACCAGCCTCAAATTTTAATTGGAATGTTACACCATTGCTAAAAAAAAGATCATCATTTTAATAATAAATAAAGGTACCTAAATTTGTATACACAATGAATTAAGGCAAATAATGACCTGGAACTGCTACCATTTTGTGATTGTACTATAATATTTAATGTGCAAATTCTAACACAGTACAGTCATTTGTTAACTTCATTAAAAAAAAAAAAAAAATTTCTTGACTAAACATTGACATGCACTTTCATATCTTATGAGAATCCATTCACAGTGAAACACTCTTTTAACACCTCATTATAAATGGGGAGAAATTGGAATAGTGTTCCATACTGATAAACATTAAATAAACATAAGTCCTTTTTTATTGATCTAGTAATATCTGAAAGTATGAATGGCTACACATGGCCACATTGCATCAGCTTTGTGATTCTTGCATTTCTGGGGTTTATATTAAATAGTGATTGACAGCATAACTGAATTATATGTACAGTAAAAGTCAGTCAATCAACCTAAAAAGCCTAGTGGGTTGAGTTAACTCTTATATGCACTGAATACATAAAAAGTTAAATCTCACTGACTTGTTATGGTGTACTTGAGGGTTTTGCATGTTACGACATAATTTTGCATCTCCTTTTGCATTGTAATAGAAATATAATGTGATCTAATGCAATATAAATATAAAAAAAAACAGCAGAGACCCAAAAACTTAAGCACATAAATCTCACCAACTGAGATATTTAGTATATTAAAAAATTATGAGTTGGTTTAATGCTACAGCATCTACCAAAAGCTTAAAGTGGTTGTAAACCCAAAAAATATACATTTAGATAATCACATTTCCATACTCTGCACAGCAGGACAGTGCATCCATTCCCAAACTGCCTGGAAAAGGACCAGGCACTTTTCTGCTGTCTTCCTCTTAATGCCTCATTGAACAAACCATCACAGGCTATAAAATGGTGTCGCCATGCTCCCTCTCCTTTGGTTGACAGCCTACATATTTATAGTCATGCACTAGCACAAGAAGTGGCCGTGTCTCCTGAGCACTCATTCCCAGATCTTTCTCCTCCTCCTCCTTCTGCCCCTGGATTGGCAGTCCTGTTCCTCAGCATTATGGAAGGGGAGGAAGTCGGAGTCAGGTGGTGCAGATCCAGGTGTCTGATTGGACAGGACTCATCAGGGAGTGTAGCCAGTGGACATGAGATCATTCCATCCAGCCATATTCCTGGTCTTTTGCTAGAGCAAATGTTACACTCATTAGCAATCCTAACCATTGTGTGCAATAGAAGTTATGCACTGCACCATTTTTTGTTTAAACGTTATTAGTGATTATTGTGATCAGAGACAGGTAGCAGGTCTTCTCTCTTTACAGCTACCGGCGCCAGGCGTTCTCACATATGCACAGGCGCCAAGTGGATTTGACATGGACGAGCATTGTAAGACAGCAGTTTGCGCACATTTGGCCGGTGCGCATGCGCCATCACTCCCGCTGTGCGCGTCACTATGCCAGGGATGAGAACGGGGATGATGGCGTGTAGATGGAGTCTGGTGATGTCACTGCTACACCTTCCAAGTTCTGGACTGCCGCCACACCCACAGAAAGCGACAACTTCGGAGAGCTACATCACAAAGATGAAGTAACAGAAAAATGTTTACAATAGGCGATCGGACACAGAGCACTCAAAGGTACTTATGGATGGCAGTCTCCCGCATTTGACCAACATTGGGTTTACAACCACATTAAATGTCAGTTTGGTCAGACTGAGCCTTGAACATAAGGGTTTGGCTTCTACAAACAGCAATATTAAAATGGTTGTAAACCCTTACATAAACCCAGTGAAATGACTGGCCTCAGGTGATCAAACAGATTAAACAAATTCCCCTACATAAGTTGTATCTGTTTATCTGCAGTATTTTCTTCTCTACATCCATTAAAAATCCAGAATTTATACTGTTTGTTTGAGCTTTCATAAAGCAGGAGACGGAGCCGAAACGACACACTGCAGATCTCAGTGCAGATAGCTATAAGACCTGATTGGAGAGAGGGACACCCCCCAACAGAGTTGAGGCTGCCAATCACAGATTGTGTGCTGGTGCTCCCTCCCCGTGACCTTTTTTTCTCTTGGTGCCAGAAAAACTTGCAAGAAGTGATTCATGCTGAAAGCAAAGGAATGAGGCAGCAGACAGAAATTACATTTAGGGCTCCTAATTTAGAAAAAATACACTATAGAGGGGTATGATTTGTTCATATTTCATGTCTGATGTTTACAACCACTTTAAGGTCTGTAACAGTCAACTATTTTAAAGGATTATTCTTATTGTTATCACTACTTTATTCATACACAAATGTAAATTTTACTGACACCGCCATAATCCATGAAGAAAAACTGAATTACCTTATTTTCCGGCGTATAAGGCGACTGGGTGTATAAGACGACCCCCTAATTTTCCAGTTAAAACATAGGTTTTTGGCTATAATCACTGTATAAGACTACCCCCCTTCTGAGGCAACACCATTTAAAAACATCAGATTTTTTAATTGAAATGGTTATGACTTAGCAGTACTTAAAATCCTTCAAAATCCTCATGTTCATCCTCTGACATCACAAGTTCATGAATGACATCTTGTGATACATTTGTAAGACAGTCATCATATGGATCAAATTCCAAATCAGATGGTTACCGCTGGATGTGCGGTAATACGGTAGCTTCGGCTACATACAGTATATATACAGCCCCCTAGATTTGCAGTAATGTACATACAGTATACTGCGCTGAGCCAAGCTGGCTCAAAACAAATGTCCCTATGACAGATTAATCTGTCAGCCCGCTGGATGTGTGGTATATACAGTATACTGAGCCAAGCTGTTTCAAAACATACCGGTACGTCCCTACAGTAATCAGACCGCTGGATGTGTGTATGTACAGTAGCTGAGGCTACATACAGTATACGCTGGGCCAATCACGGCAAGCGATGTATTCTACTAATGAATACAGAGCATGCTCGGATTGGCTGCGGTTGTGACATCATCAGCCCACCTCTCTGACTCCGCCAATACGAGCAGGCTTTGTATTCATTAGTAGAATACATCACTCGCCGTGATTGGCCCAGTGTATACTGTATGTAGCCGCAGCTACCGAACATACACGTATCCAGTGGGCTGATTACAGTAGGGACGTACCGGTACGTTTTGAAACCGCTTGGCTCAGCGCAGTATACTGTATATACCGCACATCCAGCAGGCTGACAGATGAATCTGTCATAGGGACATTTGTTTTGAGCCAGCTTGGCTCAGCACAGTATACTATATGCACAATATTACCACATATCCAGTCAGCTTGACCCAAACAAACTCAAGGTTCACATTTTATACCCCGCGTATAAGACGACCCCCAATTTTTGGGGTATATTTTTAAGTATAAAAAGTAGTCTTATATGCCAGAAAATACTGTAGTTTGAGCACACACTGTATTTTAAACCTTTTTCATAGCAGAATTCATACCTGATATACCCATTTCATAGGGTTATCTTTCATCAGCAGGTTGCATTGTTTATTTATTTAATCATTGTTATTAATATTGCTTTTTATTATTATTAATATATATCATAGAAAATGATTAAACCCCCTCAATGTAAATCTAACAGAACATATTTGCTTTAAAGCACAATTCTAGGATACTTCCAAAAATGTCGGCAACAAGTGAATACAAAAATCTTTTTTATTGCATAAAGGAGTCAAAATATTCCATGGCAAACCTACGCTAATGCAATAAAGATTTTTGTATTCACCTGTTGCTGAAATTTTTGGAATTGAACTTGTATTTATAAGCAGATGGAGACTGCTAGTCATGCATGGAGAGCTTATATGCTTTATGCCTAATACATTTTATAGGTAGTAGCAACCCACTTCTGTTTGGATTTTTAAGACAATTCTAGGATAAATAAAACCCCCTTCCCACCCCTCTTCTCTTTGAAATCAGACCAAGATGAGTGAAGAAGACCTGATGGTGAACTGGTTACCATGGAGCACTGGATTAAAAGTACCTGCAGATGGAAACAGCATCATTGGGGACCTGTATAGGAGGACTCAGATAAGTATGGCTGACTTCACCAGGTATGTAAAACAACCCCTGGAAGGATGGATTGAAGGGGGATAGAGTTTCCCAGAGTTGGGCTTCAAGTATCAATACAAATTCTATAATATAAACAGAGATTGCAAATGTACAGTATATGTTTAATCAACACATATATAAATGCAATAATGGTTTCATTATATCACCAATGTCAAACATTTTACCTCTGCATAGAATTATGTAAAATTATGCTTAGAAACAATTTATTCAATGTTACTTAGTGCCGGATTTCAAATTCCTTATAAACAAGAACATTATAAATTGATATTCTTTATCAGCTCAGCGCTTGGCCAGTTGGCCAATATCTTGTTAAGCTATACAATCCTCAAAAGACTAATAATTCTTGCAACCGTATCTTGATGAGTAATCTCAGGAACATTAATTAGCAATAAAAGTGAAGTGACCTCACTCTGCAAAGTTGGAAAAAAAAAGGTTTTTTAAACTCTCTACAAAGGATTAATGGAAAAGTAAAAGTAAATAAACAGTAAAAGATTGAACTGTTTGATGCCAGGGAGCATACTGCAAGCAGTACAAGTCTTTTTTGTTAAGATCTCTGCCAGGCGACTTACATAAATTCTGAAAGAGACTTTTGCAATCAGCAGTTTGGAGAATTAGCTAATGTATTTGTCTGCAGCAACAAGATGGTGATGAGGAATGCAGGTTTATTTTATGATGATTCAGACACTAGTTTTCAACACAGAATTCAAAATACACAGTTTTTTTTAAACCAACTTGGACACTAGTTATCTGATGATTCTTCTATAGGATACAGAGGTAGCAATTGTGCTTTATTGATCTTTTTACAGATGATCTGGATCTTGAAAAACAAAAATTTTCAGCACAATATTAAAGGTACACCCCAACCTAAATTTAAAATGGATCCTTGAGATGCATGCAGGAAGCACAACCTAACTGCTCAGTACTTCAGATTTCATGTCATAGTGCCACAATCTATCCTTCTTTCTATTGTCAATAATCAAGTGACCTTAGAACACTCCTGCTTGGCCTCTCGCCCACAGAAAGCTTGATGTACTAGATGTTTCTCACAGCCACCAATCATTTAAACTCATTATGGAAGTTTCAATGTGATTGGTGATGCAGAAAGTAGGGAAAGAAAAGTCATTACACAGTACACTGTTCTGGAAATACACCATTACTACCTTCCTTAACCGCTTGCTGACTGTGCACTATAGTTTTACTGCTACAGTGTGGGCCGTATATAGAGAATCACGTAAATATACGTGATTGTGCATTTCCAGATAAGGGGCATGTGCGCATGCCCGCCTACCTAGCTACACTCTCACTGGCGCCCTTAGATGCCACGCAGTGCATCTTGGTGTATGATTCATTGCCGGGATCCGTGGATTATCGGGGAGTGTAAACAGCACAGATCTCATCTACTGACAGTGGGAATGTGGCTGTTTTTGTCTCCCTGCTATTCACCTTTCAGGGACAGATTTACCAATAGGCATTGTAGACTTGTAACAATATTTGGTATAGACAAAAACGCAGCTTTTCTCTGTTCAGGGATCACACATTTACCACCCATCATCAGCAGAAGTACAGCCATCTCTTATAAAGGTAAATTGTCTAAATTTGGTAAGGACCAGTAAGACAAAAAAGATAATCCTAACACAAGGTGCCAATGTGAATAACTACTCAACTGACAACCATCCTGCCCTGAGGTTTCACTCACATTTGTACGACTCTAAAGTTGTGCGATTTTGAAACTTTGTCAAAATTGATACAACTTTTATGCAACTTTGAAGCAACTTTGGATGGGTGTGACTTGGATGTGACTTGTTCTTCTGCAAAGTTGGACCTACTGTTGCACCGCTGTTGCATAGAAAACATTCAGGTATGACTTTCATGCCCAACCCCATGTCCAATCATTGACAAACTCATGCAGACTCCACCTCCGCAACATCTCTAAAATACGTACGTTCCTAACCCCAGACACTACTAAACAACTCATTCACTTCCTCATTATTTCACGTTTGGACTACTGCAACTCCCTTCTCACCGTCCTACCTCATCATAGACTATCCCTGCTTCAGTCTATCCTGCCACCCCCTCCGTCATTCCCTCCACTGGCTCCCGATTGCCCAACACATTAAATTCAAACTGCTAACACTGACATACAAAGCCATTCATAACGCTGCCCCAAGCTACCTCACCGACCTGATACCCAAATACCACCCTACCTGTAATCTTCGCTCCTCACAAGACCTCCTACTTTCTAGCTCCCTGGTCTCCACCTCCCACGTCCAACTGCAGGACTTCTCCAGGACTTCCCCCATCCTCTGAAACTCACTACCCCAATCCATCAGACTGTCACCTACCGTTCTCACCTTTAGGCACACCCTGAAAACCCATCTCTTCAGGTAAGCCTACCCCACCCTCACCTAACAGCTTATCTCCTCCACTCCTCCTACCACTCCATCCCCCACAGCCACTTCCTTCTGTACCACTTTCCCCTCCCTCCTAGATTGTAAGGTCGAAAGAGCAGGGCCCTCGAACCCCTTGTGTATTGTTTTGTTATTGTATTGTCTCATGTTCTGTCCCCCACTATAATGTACAGCGCTGAGCAAACCTTTCTGGCGCTGTATAATAAAATTAATAGTAATGCAACCTTTGAAGGTTAACATTGAAATCTATGGCCCTCGAGTTTCATGAAAGTTGGACCAAAGTAGTGCATGAACTTCTTTGAAGTTGTTGCAAGTTTAAGTCGCACATACATGAATGGTTATCATTGTAAAACATAGGGTGTGGCTTGTCATGTGACTTTGATGTCCAAAGTTGCACACATGTGAATGGGGTCTGAATCTGCTAAAGCTCAGTTTGAAGTATAAAACGTTTGACAGGTTCTCTTTAAAAGTATTTCTAACTAGAGCCCATGGGTGGACCTATAAACTGTCTCTTATAGTTAATGTGACCCCCCTCCCCCAGTCTATTCTATAGTCTGTAATACTTTCCAGGATTTATGAGGCTTGTGGAAGGACATTTCTATTTATATAGCTTGCAGTCATATATAACATATTATTATTAATGATGGTATACAACTTTTTTATTGCATCCTTGTTATTTTTCCAGTATAATGAAGGAACCAGTGAAGACAAAGAACAGTGTTGAAGAAAACTATCTATAGCACTATCTCTCTAGCAGAGTGATTTACAGCTGAAACTGTATGACTTTTACCTGGATTCAGTCAGGCTAACTTGAGCATATATGTTTTTACAACAATTCAAGAAATAGCCTTATTGGCATTTTATACGTAAAAATGGCTTGATCTTAATTAATTTCCTAGGCTGAACGTCCCTCCATTTATTTCTGACCTGTAAGAGGCATGGTAAGAGAGGCTTGTTCAATCTATCATATGGAGGAATTTTCCACAACCTAACTCCCAATGCAAGACATGAAGGTTAAAGCCTGACACAAAGAGTGCCTATGCCTTAAGCCTTATGCAAATACTGTATGCATTATAAATGCAACGCTGTTTTGAGACTTTCTCTTACAGTCTAAAAATATACATGCTAATGAACACCATTTATATTTATGAATGAACCATTTTTATCTGTGATGAGCATCAGTATTCATTATCTTACTCATTTGTGTCTTCACTTCTCTCATATCAATTATGTCTTAAAAATTTCAATTCTAACTCTATGGCTAGAGTTGGCATTGTTAGAATATCATAAAGCACAATTCTTTGCCAATGCTAAAATGAACAACTAACAAATAAGCCAGTATATACATTTTTTATTTCAGTAAATAACTCATTTTACGCTGCATAGTTCCAGAGATTGTGAATCAAGTCTGTTAGTGTGGCTATTATTAAGAATGAATGGTTCACATAAAAATTTGCATCTCCGGGTAGGGGGAGCCCCACTCGGGGTGCCATTTGCGGCCTCGACTCTCAATCACCGGTACCCGGCGATCACCGAGTATCACTAATGGGGGAGAGACCTGTGTATAAACAACACAGATCTCTCACCTGTCAGCCCCAACACACTGTCTTGTATGGCTCTGCATAGCAGATCCATACAAAGCAGTGTGCTTGCAGCGTAAAGCACACACACAGTACCACAACACACAGCACACAGTTAACGCTTTGCTCTCTCCAAATGTTAACCCCTTCCTGCCCAGTGCCAATAATACAGTGTCAGTGCTTTTTATTAGCACTGATTAATGTATTGGTGTCATTGGGGATGTCAGTAACACCAAGTCAGTTCCCCCCAGTGTCAGAATGTCCGCAGCAGTCCCGCAGTCCCGTTATAAGTCGCTGATCACTGCCATTACTAGTAATTTTTTTTTCTTAAATTCCAGTATACTGTATATACCGCCATTTGTAAATGCTATAACTTTCATGTAAACCAATAAATTTACACGTATTGGGATGTATTTTAGCAAAGACATGTAGCAGAATACATTTTGGTCTAAATTTATGATGAAATTTGTTTTTTATTTTTTTTACTGGACATGTTTAATAGCAAAATGTCCAAAATATAGTTTTGTTTTTTTTTTTATTTTTTTCTACTGGACATGTTTAATAGCAAAATGTCCAAAATATAGTTTTGGGTTTTTTTTTCAAAATTGTCGGTCTTTTTTTGTTTATAGCGCAAAAAAAACCCGCACAGGTGATCAAATACCACCAAAAATAAAGCTCCATTTGTGGGGAAAAAAGGACATAAATTTAATTTGGGTGCAGCTTTGCATGACCATGCAATTGTCAGTTAAAATGATGCAGCACCGTATCGCAAAAAATAGCCTGGTCAGTAAATCCTCTGGAGGGCAAGTGGATAGCCAAGCATTTCTGGTTGCACAGATGACTATTTTGCGTAAGGAATTACTTTTTCAGCTTTGTTCATGATGAAAAAAAAACTTGTTTTTTCTCAATTTATAATGGTACTGAAGGCATACTTTCTGATTTAAACAGGCAATGCTGGTACAGAACATGGCCTAATTCCTTAAATGTTACCATATCTTGTACTGATAAAGGCAAACACAGAACCGTATGAATGTTGAATAGATGACTCTACATTTTAGAATGTATATGCACTGTAAACTGTACGTTTAGGACCACAACCTTCAGTTTAGCAAAAGGATTCTTTATAGAGTCCTTCTTACTATCCTGGAAAAAATATACCCCCTTCTTTTGGATTTTTGCTGAAAATTAGAATTCTAGCTAAATAATTGTTTTCCTTGATAACGGAAACATTTTTGTTACATCCGTGTTCCCGTCATAACCGCTCACTTCCTGCCCCAGGTGGTACCAAATAATAAATAATCCTATAGATACACAGACAGCAAGAAAACCTGATAGCTCTATGTCTCCGCACAATGCTAAAGTGTTTATTTGCTGTAAGCTCGTTAGGGATGCTTCTTTTTACCTTTTGTCCCAGCTGGCCCCCCAAAATGGAACATAACAAGAAATCTTCTAAACGAGGACATTGACAGAATTTAAAATATGATAGAAATTCTCAAATCGTATTCAAGATGCGTGCACAAAGCAAAAGCGATGCATCTTGTTATGTGCAGTGTGATACCTAAACAAACCTTGTTTTTAGTTCAAGATAGAGTGGGAAAAGGTTTGAACCTCTATATTGCTTTCTGTGTCCTCACTGGGGAGATTCACCCTCTCTATTTGTTCTGGTGACCACTATCACCAAGACAGACAATGAAAGGCAATACCAAATTGTACAGTTTTTCACTGGAAAATGAAAGTAGGGGAAATCTATTAAAGGGAACCCCTGTTTCCATGAAAAATGGCTAAAGAGAAGTTTGAAAGACTATCCTCTTAAGCTAGACATAAATGGATCTTTTCTTTTTCCATCAGTCAGTTGTTTTTGCACTATGCCTTTAAAATGGCCCTGGATGAAAAAATTCAAGAAAAAACTCTTCCTAGAAGAGCTCTTTTTCTCATTTCTCCAATAGGTTATGTGTCCTTCCCTTTATTGGAGCACTACAGCACCTTTGACCAAAATTGCATAATGCACTTCTTTTAGGTGTACAGCATTTACGTACAGTACCTCATGAAGCCTGGCTGCAAAACTCTTCCAGAGTTGTTAAAGACTTTTCTAGAAGAGACCAGGCTGTTACTGCTCACCTCCACCATCGCAGGAGGGAGCTCTTTCTTTGATTCAAACCCCCTCACATGCGTTTTTTTCCCCTGAAGCAGTAGCTCTGAGTTCAATATTTGAGCGCTCACTCGTGTAATGGTGAAGGTGAACAGTAACAGCTAGTTCTTTCTTAGCAACATCCTTAGTCACATCCTGGGAGTTTTCAAGTCAGGCCTTAAAAGGTACATAAATGGCCTACAGGACACCTATAGGAAGGACATTTTTCAACTTTAGTCAAAGTTGCAAAGCCTGTTTTTATCTACAGGCACTTCTTAATCTGCATAGGCAGGTTTTTTTTGGTAAAGGTGAACTAATCCTTTAAGCCAGTATGCGAAACAATCTACATTTACCTCAATATGAACAAGATAAACAAGTTGTAATGCAGAAGAAAAGCAGTTTAGTGTAGCAGCACAATTTAAAAAACAGATACTGTACATCTTAATACATACTGTGCTAGGTGAGGTAGGCCTATGTTCTCACCTATTCTGTATGCGCATTGCAGAATATGTTAACCACTTAAAAGGTGATCTCTGGCTATCAATAACTATTATGCTACTGTACGATTACTGAGCTGCATGTCAAAAGAGTAGCAACATCAGCAAACTTCACTAATTTAATTAAAAGAAGTTGGCTGAGGCTGCCCACAGAAACACAGATATACTTAGTCAGACAGCTATCCTGGCCAGTGCCATCATTTCCAGATTGCCTGTCTGACCATGCCACTGGAACTACACTATATTGACAAAAGTATTGGGACACCTCTAAATCATTGGATTCAGGTGTTCCAATCACCTCCATGGCCACATGTGTATAAAATCAAGCACCTAGGCATGCAGACTGCTTCTACAAACATTTGTGAAAGAATGGCTCGCTCTCAGGAACTCAATGCATTCAAACGTGGTACCATGATAGGTTGCCACCTGTGAAATAAGTCCATCTGTGAAACTTCCTTGCTACTAAATATTTCACGATCAACTGTTAGTGGTATTATAACAATTTGAAGCAACTGAGAACAATAGCAACTCAGCCACAAAGTGGTAGGTCACGTAAAATGACAGAGCGGGGTTAGCGCATGCTGCAGCGCACAGTGTGCAGAAGTCGCCAACTGTCTGCAGAGTCAATAGTTAAAGATTTCCAAACTTTGTGCGACCTTCAGATTAGCACAGCAACATTGTGTAGAGAGCTTCATGGAATGGGTTTCCATCTCTGGGCAGCTGCATCCAACCTTTACATCACCAAGTGCAATGCAAAGCGGCAGATGCAGTGGTGTAAAGCACATTGCCACTGAGCTCGAAAGCAGTGGAGACATGTTCTCTGGAGTGACAAATCATGCTTCTCTGTCTGGCAATCTGATGGATGCGTCTGGGTTTGGCAGTTGCCAGGAGAACAGTACTTGCCTGACTGCATTGTGCCAAGTGTAAAGTTTGGTGGAAGGGGGATTATGGTGTGGGGTTGTTTTCCAGGGGTTGGGCTTGGCCCCTTAGTTTCAGTGAAGGGAACTGATAAGGCATCAGCATACCAAGACATTTTGGACAATTTCATGCTCCCAACTTTGTGGGAACAGTTTGGGGATGGCCCCTTCCTGTTCAAACATGATTGCGCACTAGTACACAAAGCAAGATCCATAAAGAAATGGATGAGCGAGTTTGGGGTGGAGGAACTTGACTTGACAGAGTCCTGACCTCAACCAGATAGAAAATCTTTAGGATGAATTAGGGCAGAGACTGCGAACTAGGCCTTCTCATCCAACATCAGTGCCTGACCTCACAAATGCTCTTCTGGAAGAATGGTCAAACATTCCCATAGACACACTCCTAAACCTTGTGGACAGCCTACCCGGAAGAGTTGAAGCTGTTAGCTGATAGCTGCAAAGGGTGTTCCAACTCAATATTGAACCCTATGGACTAAGACTGGAATTCCATTAAGTTCATATGCGCGTATAAGCAGGCGTCCCAATACTTTTGGCAATATAATGTATCATCCATAGGATGCCTAATAACATACAGCAGAATCTACAAAATCTTCCAAAATATCAAACTAATACAAAAATAGTGTGAATTAGATGTATGGCTTTGTGTCTCGGCTATGTCTGTGTTGTGCTAAATCATGTTTGCGTTAGCACAGCTGGACATCAGGACTGACACAGGGTGTTTTGCATGTCTCCATCCCCTGTTATTAAACACAGCTGAGGATTAAGTTATTAATTCAGTATTTACTGGGTACTTGCTGATTGTTAAAAAAAGGCAGCTACAGCGAGAAGTACATGATTGCAGTCTTGTTTAGGAAGGCTTTTTCTGCATTATTTATAGTAGTCTCCTTTTAGCTTGCAACACAAAAACCCTAATGGATGCAAAAGAGTACAAAGCGAAATGAAAATCTATTTGGCACAGCAGAGTTTTTAGGTTCTCAAAAATAATGCCATTAGATATTCCTAGGGGAAACATATATCAATCAAAGTAATATGAGTTAGCTGTAACATTCTCAGAGTCATTCTTTCTAAATTTTTTTTTTTTTTGGAGAGAAAGTCTTCAATAGAGATGTAAATTGTGCTGTTCTGATATATGATTACAATATAAGTAAAGAATTAGGTATGTTTTAGGTTAGGTCATTAAGCAGCATTTGGTAGACAAGAAAAGTATTTCACAAAATACACAGATAATATCAAAACCATGCTTTGAAGTGGTTCTAAAGCCGGAAGGTTTTTTTTTTTACCTTACTGCATTCTCTGCATTAGGCCCCTTTCACATAGAGTGGAATCTATTTTGATCTGGTTTGCTCAGTGAGGGGTCTGTGCGCTAATCCCGAGCTGGTCAGAGTGGAGCGGGCAGATGACATAGCCCACTCTCCTATATGGGCAGTTGGATGTAAACAGATCGGCTGTGCATTTGCATTTATTACTGGACCCCCCATTGCAAGCAGGGGACACTCTGCAGCAGGGATGAGTGGAGAATCAGCCTGATCTGTGCAAAACCATTGAACAGAGCAAGTAAGTATAACATGTTAATTTTAAAGAATAAAATGCAAATTCATTTATGGTCGAATGGTGTTGAAGAAGCCTGCCAAAGGGAGGAATAAGGTGTAATACTTCTTTTATTTCTCTCTTCAACAGGTTTCCTCCATGCTGTTTGACTGGTTCCAAAAAGCCTCTTTTCTAAGGCATTCCAGCAGGCAGTCTTATGCTGAAAAAATCAAGAACAATGCAGGACCAAAGCCCTGAATTGTGGATGAGGATGGCACGTGCCTGCCTCCAACCCAGAGAGTGAAAGTGAATGGAGAGAGTGCCACAGTCATCCAGCAAGATAGCCTATGCTGTGGATGCATCTGTAAGCTTCCCGCTTTGCGAGCCAGAAGGCAACTGGCTCCTACTGACTGTTAGGCTACGTTCACACTAGCCTTGTGTGCAGGCGGCAGAGAGGCGTTTGGGAAGCGTTTTTACTGCTTCCCAAACGCCTCTGCCAATTCTGCACATTACAGCACATGGTGCTGTTCTAACGAGAGCATTTGCGTCGCGTCACGTTGCGTCGCGGCAAAACGGACGCCTCTGTTCGAGTCAGGAGGCTTTGAAGCCTCCTATTCTCATCTATGGTGCCACTCCGCAAACGCCCAGCCGGCGTTTGCAGTGTGGTTGCGACGCGGTTGCGGGGCGTTTGCGGAGCGGTAACACCACTCAAACTGTATTATAGGCGTTTGTGGGGCGTTATTAATGCTCGGCAAACCTAGCAACCGCCACTAAACCGCGCATGCGGCGTTTGCGGAGCGTTTGCCGAGCGTTAAAAAACGCTCCGCAAACGCCGGACCAATGCTTGCCAAACACTATAGGGGCGTTTGGCAAGCGTTGGTAAAACAGCCAAGTGTGAACGAGCCCTAACTGACAGTTCGGTCCCCTCTAATGATTGGGAACCTACAGATGAACACTGCCACCTTTATACAGCAGTGTCATCAGATTTACACTGTGATTTTCCAGTAGTAAATAATAAAATGGTTGTAAACCCACATATATACCCATTGAAATGACTGGCCTCAAGTGAGACACAGAGATTAAACAAATCCTCCTATATAATTTGTACCTGTTTATCTCCAGCCATTCAAAGTGCAGAGTTTACACAGGATCTCTCAGCTCTGAAAAGCACAGGGTGGGGAGTTGAAGTTACACTCTGAAGACCTCAGTGAGAGTAGTTCTGTGTCCTGACTGGGGGGAAGAGACACCCCCTCATTCACACAGGGCACAGAAACAGAGCTGATGCTGTCAGTCACAGTTTTCATGCCTGGGCTCCCTCCCCTGACACCCTTTTTTCTATGGTGTCAGGAAGACTTGTCAGAATTGACTCATGCAGATAGCAGAGGAATGAGGCAGCAGACAGAAATGACACTTAGTGCTCTCGACTAGACAAGTACACACTATAGATGGAAGCTAAAATTACACACTGCAGATCTCAGTGAAGATAGCACTGAAAGCTGATTGGAGGAAGGGACACCCCCCAACAGAGCCGAGGCTGCCAATCACAGAATGTGTGCTGGTGCTCCCTCCCCATAACCTTTTTTTCTCTTGGTGAGAGAAAAACTTGTCAGAAGTGATTCCTGCTGATAGCAGAGGAATGAGGCAGCAGACAGAAATGACACTTAGTGCTCTCGACTAGACACGTACACACTATAGATGGAAGCTAATATTACACACTGCAGATCTCAGTGAAGATAGCACTGAAAGCTGATTGGAGGGAGGGACACCCCCAACAGAGCTGAGGCTGCCAATCACAGACTGTGTGCTGGTGCTCCCTCCCCATGACCTTTTTTTCTCTTGGTGAGAGAATAACTTGTCAGATTCCTGCTGATAGCAGAGGAATGAGGCAGCAGACAGAAATGACATTTAGTGCTCCCAAATTAGACAAGAATACACTATAGAGTGGTATACTTCGTTCATATTTCATGCTTGAGGTTTACAACCACTTTAAATTCATAACAATAAAGGAAATAAATATTTGTTTTACATTTTTACACATCAACTTATAATGTCAGCTTATAATTCAGAAAAAAACAGATGAGGGACTAAAAAACCAAACCAAACAGTAAATAGGTATATGTACTTCAAAAATATTCAAAAATATATAAACATTATTTAGGTATGCAAATTGTTTATACTGATATTGTAAAGTTAACCTGCCTGGAGTTTGCATGTTCTCCCTGTGCCTGCGTGGGTTTCCTCCGGGTACTCCGGTTTTCTCCCACACTCCAAATACATGCTGGTAGGTTAATTGGATCCTGTCTAAATTGGCCCTAGTATGTGTATGTATGAATGTAAGTTAGGGACCTTAGATTATACGCCCCTTGAGGGTTAGGGACTGATGTGAATGTACAATATATATGTACAGCATTGCGTAAATTGACGGCGCTATATAAGTACCTGTAATAAATAAATAAATAACCAACAAATGCCGACACTGCTAAATGTGGCCTAGGAATCTAATCAGCAGGGGCCTGTGGTTATATAGGGGTTAAAGGAAATCTCTAATGAAGAAAAAGACTGTACCTGTGTAATGAGGTACTGATAGAAGCAGATATTGGGGGATATTTACCAAAACTGGCGCACACAGAATCTGGTGCAGCTGTACATAGAAACCAATCAGCTTCCAGGTTTTATTGCCAACACCTAATTGAACCAACTGAAGTTAGAAGCTGATTGGTTACTATACACAGCTGCACTAGATTCTGTGTGCACCGGTTTTAGTAAGTCTTCCCCAATGTGATCCTACTAGAATTAATCAGCCAGTTTTGGTAAATCTCCCCCAGTGTCAGACTAGTTTGCCTCATGTAAAGAAGGGGGCAGTGACATCACTTACAGTGAATTTGGAATAGCTTTAGCTTCCCCACCCTAGAACTACTATGGGGTACATGACATGAGGAATGGCATTAAACTTTTATTATTGTGAAGCTGTTGCTCTTTATACAGTAAATTTTTTCATCCGCTTACCATCTGCATAAATCAACTCAATAATAATTGACTTTATATCATTGCTGCCTCATAAAGTACTCTCTGGATGCATTCCCAAATAAATCTCAGACCATACCTTTATCTCCAAAAGAGACATTAACATTTCCACACATAAGTAATTAAAATAATCAACTTGTGCTATATTCTATCATTAAAGCTGGACTCTACACAAACAGCTAAATATGCAGCTGTAAAATTATTTATATATCTATACAGATAGTCCTGAGATTTTCACAACCTTGCATGGTAAAACAGATAGATTTGTGAACCCCTTTTTTTCTCTACTGCAATTAAAGGATATGTTCCCCTTTAGTAATATGTTACATGTTCCACCCATATTAATATTCATATTACATTATATTATTATATTTATATTATTACTAAAGCACCTGCCAGAACCCCGACCCCATCCCCCATTGTGACAGTGAGTGGTGGATCCTCTCCCCAAACCTGCTGTCACAATTCAAAAACCGCGCCACCATGCGTGGCTCTGCCCACATAGCTTTGTCATTCATTCACAGAATTCCATGAACTACCTTTGCAGATGGCTTGTAGTTCTCAATAAACTGCTGCTGAGGGAGCTGGGGAGCACTCTCATAGTTCATTGATCTACCTGGACCTCAGTAACTGTTTGCCTGTACGGGAAATATGGCAGACAGCTGTACTGACATGCTACAGGAGCCTAACATTGCACCAGCAATCTACTGAATGTGGGTGCAATGCATTACAGGCTCCTAAGAAAAAAAAATAATAAATGCACAATTTTTTACTTGCAAAAATATGTGCAGTTATTTATTTTTTAAAAGTGAACTTATCCTGATGTACAGTCTTTAATTAAAAGGATCACAGGTATATCCCAAAATCTTACACCCCAAATGGTGCTGCTCAGAATTGGCCTGGAGCAATGGCCTAGACCAGTGGTTCTCAACCTGTGGGTCGCGACCCCTTTGGGGGTCGAATGACCCTTTCACAGGGGTCCCCTAAGACCATCAGAAAACACATATTTCCGATGTGTAAAGAGCAGCTACTGTGTAGAAAGCAGCTGCTGTGTTGAAAGCAGCTACTCTGTTAAAAGCAGCTACTGTGTTGAAAGCAACAGTATTGGAGGTAAAACGACACTCATGAATTATAATTACTGGGTAAATAATTTTATGGTTGGGGGTCACCACAACATGAGGAACTGTATTAAAGGGTCACGGCATTAGGAAGGTTGAGAACCACTGGCCTAGACAGTACCATTCCATTATTACACATATTTTGATAGCAGCTTGTCTATCTGTTGCACGCACCTGGAAAAATCAGATCCCACCAAATATTCCACAACTTCAATTCTTAACCAAAACCTAAACATGGAATATATGTTTGCCAAAGCACATTTAACAATCCCCAAATTTCAAACAAACTGGTAACCTTGGCTAAATGACCTTTCCAGTGACCCTCTTCTAAGATAGCTCCTGCCTGTTATTGAAATATCATTGGTGAAGTTCATTTGATTATCCCCATCCAGGTTCACATTATGACAATATATTGCACTGAGACATCGTATCTCCTGTAGTTTCTTTTTTTCTTTTTTTTCTATGTGGTTTATGTGGTTGATACCCAGGTCAGGACGCACAGTAATCCTTACTGATGTGCATCCTGCACACACCTGTTACTTTGTAACCTGTTTGCCTTCTGTTCAGAAATGTATTTAAAGCTTTTCTAAATGCTTTTACTACTCTGTATCACTTCTTTGTTGAAATTCAATAAAAAAAACAAACTTATCCTTAAAAGTTGAATTCTAGGCAGTAATAAAACATTAATAATGGTAACCTCCACAATACAGTATACATATTTTTTGGGGACTTAATAATACAGTAATATAGCTACAGTACGTCACCTCCCTATTTCTAAACTGTAATTGGACAATAAAGGAACAGCAGCAGACTGGTAAAAAAAAACCTTTCAAAGCCTAAATGATGCCCAGTGCTTCTCCTCCCCCTACTGGTTATACTGTATATTGGGGATTACAAGAAGCTGATGCAAACTGTTGATTCGGGTACTTACACTAGTTGCATTTAAAAACACCTTGAATTATTGAGTTCGGCCTTAAGAATAACTGTACAATGTTCAATAGCAATGATTGATTAGTAATCTGAACATCAAAACGTATTCTTTAAATACGCAATTGACGCACCCTCCCACATCTAACCAGTGTGCATGGGCTATTACATTTACCTAACCCTTAATCTCCCCCTCCATCAAATTCATAAACTGTAGTACAGACTGGGGATGAGTTGTCAATTCAGTTTGAAGCTAGGTTTGGACCGAGGTTTGGACCGGGGAGGAGAACTGTATCAGTAGCAGTATTACTAATGTAGTTAAATATGATAGCTTCTCTTCAGGTGGGTTGTTAGGAAGGCAGCAGTTGCCATCAGGCTGCATGCTTGGATAGGGATCTGGTACAAATTTTAGGGGGAACCCAATGTTTTTTTTCTTGTGTTTTTCCTCGGATTCCCCCTTAAACACACAAAGGGTCTGTTATTGAATCTCACGGGGACCCTATGATTTTTTTTTTCCATGAGCTCCTCCTTGATATTCATGCCAGACCCTCATCAAGTGGAATGTAATTTTAGGGATCTCCCATTACCATATATACTAAACCCTTTGCTAGGACCCTTCGCAGATCACTGGTGCCATGCAGGTCTTCTGCAGGCAGGGGCAGACTGACCATTTGGAAACTTGGACACTGCCCGAGGGCCCAGGGTCAGTAGGGGGCCCCATGGGATGCCCCGGTACCTTTTTCATAGGCTTTTTTGAGTTTGGCAAGGACACATGGGCTCCATGATCCCCTATTTCCCGGGGGCTCCATGAGTTGTCAGTCCACCCCTGCCTGCAGATGTGTCAGTATATCTGCTTGCCCATACAGAATGTACATGCTAGCAGATATACTGACAGGAAGAATCAATGAACTCAATGTTCATTGAAAACTACAAGATGACAGCCACAAATCATGCTGGGACTTGTAGGTCATTCATTCACAGAACACTGTGAATGAATGACATGGCCAGACGGGAAGAACCCTACATGGCCACATTTTTTTTAAATTCTAACAGCTAGCAGGGAGGAGAAGATCTCCTACTAGCTGTCACGGTGGGGCAGAGCGAGGGGGTGGTCCATTCATAACATGTTACACCCTGGATATGGGTGTAACATGTAACATGTTAAGAAAGGTGAACGTATCCTTTAACCGCTTTCCGACTGCCCTTTAGCAGATATACTGCTACATTGCGGCACAAGTGCGAAAAATCATGTATATATACGTGATTTTGCATTTCCGTGTAGGGGGCGCATGCGAGCCAATGATTACTCACCGGCACCCGGTGATTGCCGATTATCTCCAACAGGGAACATGTAAACAATACAGTTCTCCTCCCTGTCAGCTCGTGCACACTGCTTTGGATGGCTGTGCACAGCACAGCCATGCAAAGCAGTGTGATTACATGTTAACACCTTCCTGCCCAGTGCCCTTAGTACAGTGTCAGTGCTTTTTTTTTAGCACTGATCACTGTATTGGTGTCACTGGGGATGTCAGTGACACCAAGTCAGTTAACCCAGTGTCAGAATTCCCGCCGCAGTCCCGCTATCAGGCACTGATTGCCACCATTACTAGTAAAGATAAAAAATAAAATTCCAGTATTTATACCGCCATTTGTAAACGCTATAAGTTTCATGTAAACCAATTAAGTTACACGTATTGGGATTTGTTTTTTTAGCAAAGACATGGAGCAGAATACATTTTGAACTATGTTTATGACAAAATTTGATTTTTAAATTTTTTTTACTGGACATGTTTAATAACAATAAAAAATGCACAGGCAATCAAATACCACCAAAAGAAATCTCAATTAGTTGGGGAAAAATGGACGTACATTTCATTTGGGTACAGCATTACATGACCGCGCGATTGTCAGTTAAAGTAACGCAGAGCCATAACGCAAAAAATGGCCTGGTCAGGGGGGGATCCTCAAGAGGGCAAGTAGTTAAATTGAAACTAAATGACAGCTTCCAGCCACTTTGTTTACAAACAGAAGTAAGCAGCTGAGAGCTGTCATTTATTTGCAATTTAAACTGCATATAAAGTAAATATATATATATAAAAAATATACCATATATATGTATATTGTTCCATAATTATAAAGTTCTATTTGAACTAATTGAATGCAATTAAAGGCATTCAACAGAATATGGATTGATATCTAGGCAGCTCTTCCAATAAAAAAAAAAAGCACAGAGCAAGATTTTCTCAGTCTTTCAGCTCAGTCTTAAATTATTCTTGTTTAGCTATTAGAGATTCACCAGATAAGAAACACAGCCCAGAAAATATTTTAAAACTAAAACATATTTCTCTTGCTTAACTATACCACAGGGAATCACATCCCAGAGGAAGGAGAAAAATTATAAAACCAAAGAAGAAATGTTTTGTCTGTTCTATTTTATTACAAAGTTTTAATAAATAATAAAGTTTCAGACGTCTGTGGCAGCTGAAAGCAGTAATGGGAATACAGTGCAATAATACAGCAGTCTGTCACTAAAACAATTAAGTTTTACCCAAACCAAAATACTTCTTGCTGGCAACATTTATTTTGCAGAAAAATTTGTGAAGCAAATAATGGAATTACAAAGAAGAAAATTAACTGGAGCAGAATTAAGGGAATGTTTTGTGGTATGCATATTAAGGTGTTATTCCTGGTACCTTGCGTTACAATTATAAATGTAAAAAAAAAATGTAACTGAGAAAATAATAGGTTGACTGGAGCAACTATAATTCCCATAACTAAACTTCTACTTTTACTGTTGATCAATCAGGCAATATTTTGGATACCGCTAACTAGTCCCAGGTCTTTGAAGCCCCATATACACAGATGTTAAATGTAGAGCATGGTGTTTTTTTCAGATACTCAGTGATCATTGCCTTTTAACCAGATAAAAAAAACAGTTAAAGCTAAGACTTAACAAAAACACATTTATGTCATTTCAGAAATTCATAGCACCACTTCTTAGTACGTTCTATACAGAACTGTTCAATAAAGTCCCAGTGACCAATACTTAATAAAGAAATAAAAACCAAAAAATTTGCAATAGTGTAAATCACTTTTCCATTTGCATCAGTGGCTAATATAATGCTCACTTAAAAAGTAAAACAAAAAAAAAACCAAACATGTCACCCATCAAAGAAAGTCCTTAAAATGGCTTAAAGAAACATTTGATGATATAGAGTGTTATGACACTGTAAATTATGAGGTCAATCATGTCTGGCAAATGCCATTTCATTTTTAGTGGTCCTCGATCCTTACCATTTGTAAAAAGGTTTGCTGGATAAATGGCTAGCACTAATGTACAAACTTAAAAGGATAAAATAGAAGTTGAGACACAGACAGCCTGTAAAAAAATCTACTGTTCCAGGTAACAAAGGTAGATAATCTAATACCACTTAAAGAGATCAGTCATGTGTTTCTTTTTGAAAAACATCATGTCACATAAGGTTCCTTCTAAAAAGAACTTCTGTATGTTTGAATATACATACAGTTGTTGTTTATGAGGGAAGTTTATGTGATATATGTAAGAAAATCACACTAGCAAGAATATTTTTTGTTGCAAAATGTGGGGGAAAATGTGAGAGCTCGTACATACATGTAAAATAAAAAAAAATGGGTGACAGGAGAATTATGGAAAAAGGGATACAACATTTGCTTAGAGATAAACTTTGACAGCTTCCCAACTGTGGTAAGTATATATATATATGGCCTCGTCAGGGAATGGTGATACCTTGGTCATGCTGCAACCATGACCCCAGTATCAAAATTTGTAGCTGGAGGTGGGCTTTCATGTAGAAGGGATTGGAGTGGTTCTATAGCCACCCAATCACTTGTACAAAGCATGGAAGTGCCCCCCCCCTCCTTGCACCACCTACCACCATTCCCAGGCTCTCCAGTGTTATTGGGGAGCCCAAGACTACTGCATCCAATATGTATGGCTGCCCACAGAGGAAAGGCAAGTGCATCCATACCTGCACCTTCTCTGTGGTGTCAGAAACTGAAAGCAATGTGGATTTCATCACTTGTGGTTTTGGTTTGTTGTTTACAAGTCATTACTGGATTGTAAACCATCTGATCAAGCAATGTCATTCACGCTTCTCAAGGCAGAAGAGAGATCTCGGGTAAAGAGAGATCTCTTAGTAAAGAGTACCGATCACTGTCCATGCTGTCCTTGTGATAGCAATAAAGTTGATCCAAGAAAAAAGCTAAAGGGAGAGTGAAAAATTAATAAATAAATGCCTCTTTTTTTTTTTTTTAAACACCTCTGTTCCCCCTTACTCAAACACAAATGTGAACGTGCACTTAGGTCCTGAACACATATGTAAACAGTGATCACACCATGCCTGTGAGGTATCTTCAAAACATCAAAGTAGAAGTAATAATTCTAGTGCAAAACCTGTTTAACTCTAAGCTGGTAACCTTTTAAATAGTTGCCTATGAAAAATTACTGTACGTGTGCAATTTTAAAGTGTGACATGTTAGGTATCATCTTTTATATTTTACCAAAATATTAGGTATTAAATTATGTTTGTTTGCACTAAAATTCTCTAAAGTATATTTTTTCCTGAAAATTTGCGTTTGATAAACCACTGCAAAAATATCATGTGACATAAAAAAAATGCAACAATGACTATTTTAGACTACAGGGCCTTTGCTTTCAGACAATATATAGATTAGTGATTAGTGATTTAGCAATTTTCTATCAAAAAAATGTAGATTTTATATTTATGTAAAAAAATGTCTGAATTGGCCTGGGTTTGAAGTGACTAATTATCCTTTGGGGTTACTGTCACGTTGGAACTCCTACCTGCACCTGTCTGCTTTTCTACTGTCTGTTGGCTGGGATGTGTCTACCTGGATATATGCTGAGAACCCCCGCCTGATTATTGGCTGGGATAAATGTTGCCAGAAAGTCATACGCTTGCTCAAAAACTTTACAAAAAAATGAATATGCTCCCTAAATATTTATACCAACTTGAAAATGTCCCCCATAAATTTTTTTTTCACAAAATATAGCCCCAGTCTCTTACAATCTGTTGTGTGAAAAGCCATTCATTCCAGCTTGCTCGGCCTTACTACCTCAAACTTCTGGTTGGGGAGTATGGACAGTAGAAGTCACACAGTGGTCTGCCCACAAAATGGCTTTAACATTATCAGTTTTACATATACCCATCTTCAGCAATTATAATTCCATATGAAATGTATGCAGTGACAAGTGGCCATTACTGTTTTGGCAGCAGCTGCTAATCAATTAACTTAAAAGCAGAGGGGAGTGACTTAGATCCTGATTTTTTAGCAGCCAGAGTGTGTCAGAGCATGAAGCTTGGCAATGCCAGGACGTGTATGGGACCCAGCATATTAGCATAGTCAATTTAAAACCAGAAATTAGGAGGACTGAAATTTCACTGGGAAAGTAAAGTGGTAGTAAACTCTCCTTCATTAGTTTTCCCCATGTAAAGCAGTCTGAATTAACTTTGATATTAATGTCTTTCATAGCGTCCCAACCTGCGCCCTTTAGGAGATATTGCCTGATATTTACTGCAATAATATCAACGGAACATGTTCATTTTGGTCCCCATTGATGGCAGGCTCCATGTGCCGTCAGTCCATTCATCTGGTTATGGTGCCCTTGTAATTAGCACTCACGGCATTGCATTGCGAGAGATTGATGACTCATTGGGAATTTCCTGAAACACCCCATGTGACTTACTATGTCTTCGGGGGTGTCAAAATTAGGGCTACAGATATAACTGACTTGAATATGCAGGACTAGGTCACCATAGTTAATGTGTTTAATAACGAGGCTTGGCTAAGGTCTATTAAAGTGTTACTAAACCCACAACAGTAACATCAGTCCGTAATGCACTAAAGCATGCTTGATATACTCACTGTGGAACCTGTGCATTGTGTAAAAAGGTTGTTTGATCCTGAATTCTCTGATCCTCCCCTTCTTCCAGTGTCCCCCTTTTATCTATTGATAAGACATATCATGTGGAGACACTCTGCACATGATCAGTTTGGTGTGTATTGCTAGAGAGGGTTTTTTTTTTTTTCTTGGGAGAGTTCATGTGATCAGCACAGGCCAATCAGCACTGTCCAGACAAAGGTTAGGGTTCTAAATCCTCCTAGAGCAGAAAGAAATCTCCTCCTACAAGCTTTAACCAGTGCTCTGCTGAACACTGATAAAAGTCACAAGACTGCTCTAACTGCTGATGAGAACATGGATTTAGCAGTTTATATTTACTAAAATAATTGCACTTCCATGTTCTGTGTACTGTGGGAGAAAAGATAGATTGAATGCAGGGTCCTGGGATTAGTAGCAATTTAGGGCTGAGATATAGGAGAACAGGTGGAAGTATTCTGCTGGGTGGAAGCAGAGGACACGAGGTAAGATGGTACGGGCTTCATTGGGATACATGGAAAAGAAAAAAACACTAGAAACAGAGTAAGAAACATGCTAGGGGATAATTTGGATTGTGGTGTTTTTGAAAAGCTATAAATTGGTTGTCTGATGGCTGTGGATGATTTGTGTACCGGAGTTCACTACCGCTTTCAAAAGAAGCCAGAAGATGTAAACCCAAGGAGGCCATCACACACTGCAGATGCTTAAGTGAACCAATGTATTACATTTTTTTGATGGGAGGTTTAATGACTTTAAGCAATGGCAGAAATCAATGTATAATTTTTCAGTCAAACAAAAATATATCCTGTAAAATTCAGAATTGGATTTACTATTGGGAAGAATTTCAAAATCAAGGGGGCTTCACTATATTTAGAGGAGGCACAACCCACAGCCAAGGTTAATTAGGGAACTTAAACATGAACCTGTGTTTTTAGCTATGTAGAATATTTTATTGTCACTCCAAAGATAATGCAATGTGTTTCAGGGTTATACATCCCCTTTGTACAGTATGTGCTAACTGATATGAGTAAACATAGAGCAGAAAACAAACCTCCATCATACAGGTCCAGAAGAGGACCAATATACAGCTGAATATCTTTTGTGGATTGTCAGGTCTACGCAGAAACACAGTGAAGGGAATTTATCAAAACTAAAACAACTGGCTATTATATTAACCTATAATATTATGTAGACATACAATCACATTACATATGTCTATTTATACAATGTCACAGAGTTCTAACCCTGATTAGCACCAGGAAGACAAGCAAATGTTGTTCCTGATAGTGGGTGTTGCTTTGTGTGGAAAAAGTTGTGCACCTACAGGTTCCAGTGATGGAAACCCAGCCATGGCAACAACAAAAAATAACAGTGAAAGCAATGTTCTGGCATTTGGAAAAGTATTGTAGAGTGGTATTTGCATAATGGACAGTCACAGTGTCAACAACTGATTAGCAGAATAACACTTTCCTTTTTTTTTAACTACACATACATACAAAGTGGCTACAGCTGGGCTAAAACATAATGAAGACACTGTTACAGGGAAATTACCAATTGCATGTATTAGAAGCAATGACTTACTCTATGGTTATGAGACACATAAAAGCATCTCTAGAGGTTATTATTTATTTAGCAGAAGACCTGGTGTTTTGCAGATGCCTTTTTCTCAGCTGCTAACAAAACATAAACTAAAACTGCATGTATGTGCAAAACTGAAGTGTTCACTACAGGTCTTCTGTTCAATAGTACAATAACAAGTTATAATTACATTTAAGACTTGCATTCACAGTGACATGCTACACTAATAATAATAGGAAATTAAAAGGACATCTAGCACAATATAGGAGACTATTACAAGTTCCTTTGAGAGCTTTGCAACACAGTAACTGTTGGTGCTGAAGGTCAATGACATTGCTTTATATACAGTAATAAAGACAGAAAAGATGGCAGCAACAATTTGTATGTTTAGCTCTTGCTGCCACAGCTTTTTTTTTATTCTTAGGTTAAAGTTTCAAAATGTAACTGTTGTGTTACACTATTTGATTTATTATTATTTCTCTGTGACCATCACTTGTTTATCATTGCTCTGTGTCTTTAAGCTTTCTTCTTCTGTCTAAGCTCTTTCTATCACCGTACTTGTGTATATCCTGTCCCCCCTGCCTCTCTCTGCTAATCATTCCACTGTATCCTGTCTACCTGAATGCATCTTTCCATGAGGCTTACAACATTACATTTTTTTCAACCTATGATTATACTCCATTAAACGGAACATTCAAATGATTTTCCTCATCTGACTTCCTCAACATGTGAGTTTATTAATTGAGTTAAACTGTCTGACCCGATGCAAGAGATAGACTCAACACCACGTTGTATAGATGTATACATCGCAGGAGATAAAGTTTATGGTCTTTTAGTTGAGTCAGAACAGTTACCTTAAAAACAAAATTGTAATAAATTGGAGCTTGCCAGTTCTTAGATGAGAGGCTTGCATTAATTCTTTTTTTTTGGGCTTTATCCCCCTTTATTTTCACCTGGTAATCCCTGGTATTACATTTCCTGTTCCTATGTGGCTATGCTCATCCCATCACTGCTTTCTAGAGAGATCCACGGTTGTCACCCAAACACAAACATGTCTGCCTTTGTTCATTTCCATTATATTGTGGATGGATATAAATAAAAAGGAATATAAATAAAATCATTTCAGTCCATACATCAAAGGACTGGTAAACTGCAATATATAACATCTGCATTCTTTAATTTGGTTATCCTTTAAGGCAGGGGTAAGCAACTGTGGCCCTCCAGCTGTTGTAGAACTACAAGTCCCATGGGCATTGCAAAACTGACAATTACAAGCATGACTCCCAAAGGTAGAGGCATGATGGGACCTGTAGTTCACCAACAGCTGGAGGGCCACAGTTGCCCACCCCTGCTTTAAGGGAATAAAAGGTATTATGGATATACAAATCCTATACCAAATAAGAACTTTGTAAATATAAAGATAAATATGTATTTATATTGGTAAGCAAATCTAAGGCTAGCCATAGATATGAAACAGTGGTGTTCTGACCCCTAAAAATATTTCCTTACTAAAAAACGTTTTTTTTAGAAACAACAACAAATTTTAGGGGAAGAAAATCAGAACTAGATCTCCCTGGATAATTATTTTTTACTTGCACTAAGGGTGCCAGTTCATGCACATTTGCCAGCACAACTGTGGGGGGTATTTACTAAAGCTGGAGAGATCAAAATCTGGTGCAGTTATGCATAGAAAGCAATCAACTTCCAGGTTTTATTGCTAACGCTTAATTGAACGAGCTGAAGTTAGAATCTGATTGGCTGTCATGCACAACTGCACCAGATTCGGAGTGTTCCAGTTTTAGTAAATCTACTCCACAGGGTATTTATGATTTTTTTTTTCTGAATGGACTTTCAAACCACTAACTTCAGTCTATTTCGAGCAGAACACTTTTTATATAAAATACTTAATCTTTAATGACTTTATTTCTCACTAATTTGACTAGCTCCTAAAAAAAGTTTCTAATTTATTTGCCAAAGCAACACATTCACCTATACTGTCAAAGGTTTTAGTACTAGACAATTTCTTCTTCCATTAAGCTATTAGATGTACAGTATTGGATATTTTACAGGAACGTAAAGCTTAAGTAAACCAATACCATTGTGTATTAACCTATTGAATAATGGCATTGTTTCAAGCTTTTCTGCTTGAGTTAATGGCTTCAACCTTACATAAATCCAAATACAATGTGGCAAGTCTGAGAAGACTTGATTTATGCTGTCTAAAACCTCTGAGCTCTAATATTTCACCATCTGAAACCCACTTACAGTATTTTTATATTTGATTTTATACCATCACTGGGAATTGATAAAAAATACAATTCTAACTTGGGATAAAGAACACTTCACTTCACTTCAATAAATATAAGATGAAGATTTTATTTCCGCATAAAGGGGAGGTAGGCCTTGTTATAAAAGTATACACTGTATACTTGCACATTATGGCAGACTTATTTCTGAGTTTTCCCTACTTTAGGGCTGAAAACCCTGCTATGCCAATCACCCCTTTATCCTCTGTCATTTTCTCCTTTTGTAAAGCAGACCAGATTCCCAACACTAGAAAAACCAGTGTAGAGCTATGTTCATGCTCATGAACGTTCACGTTGCACACATGTTCATACTTTCAAGCAAAGGGGAAATGTTAGCTGTACTGTTCCAGTTCGTCGCACGTGCACGTGTACATGTGCATACCAGTTAGCATGTGCATTTGGCATCCAGTGGTCTATTTAAACTGGTCTTTTTTTATGAGCAGTTGCTGAGTGGTCTTTAGCTTGTTCCCATGTTCCAGAGACCCGATTAGCAGCACCTGCTTAACTGTGTATGACCCAACTTGCCCTTGGATTTCACTTCTGCTCCTGTCTCAGCCTTGTTCACTAGATTACCCTGTTTACTAGACTTGTCTGTACCTGCTGATTTTGTATTGCTTTGCCCATCTGTTACTGACCTTGGCCTGCTGCCTGAACTTTCTCTGCCTGATGATTTGGTCCCTCGCTGCCTGGCTGTCAATGATCATTGCCTGTCTCTTGGCCCTGCTTCTGTCTTCTGCTCTGCTGACAAGCTTCTCCTTTATCCACAGGAGTGGACTGCAACTACCAGTTCTACCCATCTAAAGAGAGTACATCTCCAACCAGCTACTCCGGCACTCCATGTCTTCACACTCTTTGTCTTCACCTTCAGGAGTGTTGGGCAGGACATGCAAGAGAGGCCTCCACTATATTTCACTCTTTACCAGATACTTTTGGTGTCTTCTCTCTTTGGACCATTGCACTTAATCTAAAGTCATGTAGTCCTGCTGCCAGGCATTAATCATTTTATTTCTCTCTAATTTGACTAGCTACTATAAAAAAAATTTAAATTTTTTATGCCTAAACAACACCTTCACCTATGGATCTCAGTGGCATTTTAGAGATGGCGGGAAAGGTATTCAACACAGGCAGAGCACACAAAAAAGAAAATTGCTATGAGTAAGGGGAAAAGAGACTTGCAAAGACTTTCCTCCCCTAAAGCTCTGCCTCCTAGCATTTTGTAACCATTTGTGTCCCCAGGCCTTTTTATCCCTATTTCCTCTTGCGTTCCAAAGCATTTTTCTTTTCATTTCAGCTATGTTTTTATTTCAAACATTATTGTTTTGTAGTCTGTCTTAACATGTTATTCATCCTTTTCTTCAGGATAGATATTGACTTCATTCGGTAGCAAAATGGATACACATTTTTTTAGTTAATTGTTAAAAAAATAAACATTGCAAATGTTTAATTTTCAATGGTTATGCAGTTGCACTGATCTATATATTTACTCCGAAATATAATCACTAAAGTCTGTTGATTAAAATAATATGACATGAATTTAACTTTTATGTAACAGTGGAATAGTAAAGCTCATAGTAAATGTATGTGTCTTATTTTTGGAGAACTTTATTTCCCCTTCTACATTTACACACACACACACGGATTAAAAACAGTTTATGTAAGTTATTAGAAAAAACTTAATATGTCAGGTTGATGAGGAATAAAATAGCTCAAAGGAGACTTTTTTCAGAGGTTTGTGATCGCTAAAAATATGAACGTTATTGCATTTACTTACAAGAGCATTTGTAACACAGTGAACACAAATGTCATCCAGATCATTCGAAATCGTTATTGCAACCTGTGGATTTATTAATTTGTAGTATATTATATATAAATATATTTACACTTTTTACACTTTTCTTTCTATATAGGAGTCCTGGATCAAATCAGTGGAGATCAGATCCAGACCCCTATTCAGTTGTGCAGCAGCAGATCACTTCAAACAGTGATCTATTGCTGGATGCAATCAGTCAGCAATAGATCATCATAGCAGTGTTCTACTACTATAGACTCATTAGAGGTGCATCAGCTCATTCTGAGTCTCTGCACTGACAAGAAGTGCAGTGATGTTACTTGTAACTTTACTACATTCCAGATGTAAACACTATATAGCAATCTATAGAAGCATCACATGCCCAGGAGCTGATCATTTCAGCTTATAGACTAAGTTCTAGATGCTGGCTGTCACTGACAGACAGCAGTTTCGACTTCAGCCTACATCAGCACCCACAGGAGCCACTGATCCCAATTCAATTTTAAAATTACACTGAAAATTTAAGTGGTTAAGTTTAGTTGTGGGTTAACAAATCAAGGACTAAACACTTTTCTAGCCATTTTTGCCACATCCTTCAATGTGCTTTTATTATGTGGAGGAAAATACTTGTTTGTGAAGTTTTGAGATTGTAGAGAAATCATATAAAAGGGGCCCTTATTCTCAGAGCACTCAATTTATGCTAAAAGGTTTTGTAAAATTATGATGTTTTAACTGTCAAACTTTTACATTAGTAATGAGCAAATCAGGAACACTGCCAATTCATAACTCCTAAATATCTGCATGCAGATTTGTCAAACAGTTTTAGGAAACTGGGATTGTGAGATTCTATGCAGACTGGAGAAATCTTCATGCATACGTTCAGGGCAATTAAACATATATACATTTGCCAATTTTCCCTTTTTTAAAACTGATATTTATATAAAAACAGAGTTATTTACTGATTTATCCAATTAAAAATTTTACATTAAATGGAAATAAGGTTCCCTGTGGTAAAATAATGACATCAGAGGTCACATAATAGTTGTATGACTTATGTCATTTATTTATTTATTTATTATATATTTCACTAATATAAGGCCAACACATGTTCTGTCCCTGAAAGGGATTGTATCCATACCACAATTAAGAAGCCACATAAACAAACTTCAGGGCCAGTCCGAGACTAAAGCTTGTAAACCCAGCAGTATGTTGTTGGAATGATGGAGGACTCTTTACAGTCATATCATACGAACACCAAATCATATTTTCCTTGGCACAAAATAAACTGAGAAAGAGACCGCGTGACAGTCAGAGGTGCATTGTTCCAATAATCTGCTGTGTTGTATGAAGTCATGTTTCTATGTTTAAGGTCTGAATTATGAAAAATCTAATGTGTCTTTTAGAAAGACATCAAGTAGTGAAATAGTCAACTTATATTTAGTGCCCAAAAAAATAATAAAACAGAGTGAATTTGCTTTACTGGAAAATGCTTCTCAAGAGAACCCTATTAATTATAGATATGCAATTTACCAGTAGGAAACTTTAAGAAGTGCTGAAAAGGTAGACAGAGAATAGAGCTAATGTATATCTATTGCCAAACACAGGCAGATCAGATCTACTAAGAGCAGATGTTATAACAAGGAAACTTTTTAATATTTAACATCATAAAAAATATAGTTTGGAATTATACTCATTTATATTAAATTATTATTATAATAGTATAAGCATCAATTGAAGAATACAAACAAAATAATTTGTTTTATATCTTATATTCTAGCTAATTAGATTTAAAGACCAAACCTCAAGAAATTTTCAGTAGTCTGCCCAGGTGTAATTGACTAAGTAAAGAAAAAAAAATTTTTTTTCCCCCAAATTATACTTACCTTTTGTTCCGTGGCTGCATCTGCCCCCCGATGACCCTAAGTGTGAGAACACTCAGCACATATCAAATAATATTTTTTTTTAAATTGAGCAGTATTTTATACTAGATAAGTGGCATACGGCAGCTTTCTGGTTGGCACATAAAAATCTTTAGCTTTCAATACCATTTCTTTGAGTCTTTGAGTGTCCTTACTTCATCCACAAGTTAGTGTAGCTCCCTTAACGTAAGGAACAACCAGCAATTTAGTTATGATATAGGCTATGTCAAGAAAGTAAATATATATTTTATCCAAACTACACCTACTATCTTCTCAGTAATATTATGTTTGTGCAGATAGTTTTTTCTTTAATTGCCATTGTCCCCATTAAAATACTTTGTCAGTATAAGATCTCAGATTATTTTCAGGATGCTGCCTTATAATGAATTCTGTAGTTTGATTATAACTTGTGCAGTGATTTGGAACCAGATCAATGCCAAAAGAGGCTAATTGATTGGGATCTCGGAAATACAAGTGACTATATACCCTTCTTGAAGGTAAAAGGCCAACATCAGCATATTTTATTGGCCTTAAGGTTTGCCATATGTATTGCTACTATATTGTTCTAGTGTAAATCATAGAACCCTTTACTGATATGTGATCTTTAGTTCTACTTTAGGTATTTTCTGTGCTAATGATTTGCTGTATACACTATGTATTTATAGCTGTACCATGAAAGGCAACCATCACATTTTAACTGATATATGAAATTACATCTTATCCCTATTGACTTTTATGATGGTTGTTGGTCTCTATGCTTACTGTTTGAGATGAGAAAATCTTTAAAAATACAGTTTGTCCTCTCTCCCCATTTGTCATGGTCTGCTTGATTTATCACTGACTACATCAGATATGAGAAGAGCAAATTGAGTTTTTAAAAATCAAATCTATTCTTGATGTATTACTGATACCTTTATAGAGATCTGTGGTGAACACAGGTTTGTACAGACTGCTCATCTACACACCAATGTCCATTTCTTTTACACTTCTTTTGGCTCCAAAACCACAATGCCAATAACTAGCCAGTGTGGAATTTTTGAAGCTGACCAAACTATTGTCTTTTTTGTATAAAATGTATCTGCTTCTGGAGCATAAGTGAGGCTTATTAGAATATTCAGCAAGCCATTATAAATCATTTACTCCTTTTAGATAATTCAGTTAGGGCATGCAGCTGTTGATGAAACAGTTGATGGATGCCATATGGAAACAAGTGTATGTTTTAACATACAGTCATGCACATTTCCAAAAAAGTTCATAAACAAACTTTAATCTATTAGGTGTTTTAAGTCTATTTTTTATTTTTTGCTTGATTCAATACCCAATTAAAAATAATAAATTTTGCTAGTTAGAGTATGCAGCTTTTAAAGAAATAATTCATGGATCATATATGGAGAATAGTGTATGTTTTTATACAGCCATGCATATTTTCAAATAAGTTCATAAACAAACTTTAGTTACATAGTTACATAGTTAGTCTGGCTGAAAAAAGACAAAAGTCCATCCAGTTCAGCCACTGAAAAAAAAAAAAGTTATAATCCTGCACCCACAGTTGATCCAGAGGAAGGCAAAATAATCCCAGCAAAGCATGATGCAATTTGCTCCTACAGAGGAAATAAATTCCTTCCTGATCCCCGAGATGCAATCGGATATTCCCTGGATAGTTACTTATGTGTTTTAGACTTTCTATGAATAATTTTTTGAGTCCAAATTACTAAGCAATTAATAAATAATTCATTTTCCCAAATGGTAATTCTTAATTGCAATGACCCATAAGATATTCATATTTTCTAGCTGCAGCACATTGAATTCTGATTGGTTGCTGCTTGATACTGTACTTAAAGAGAAACTTTATTCACCTCCACCGGCAGCCTGGCAAATGAGAAGATGTACTACGAAAACACAAACAAAAGAGGGAGCACCAGCCTAGTGCACTATGCCATGCACCATTTATTAATAATCTACAAACAGATCTGGCTCTGAGGAAGAGTGCATAGCTCTTGAAACGCGTATGACAGCTTGGATCCTGGTGGTGTTCTCCCGAAGCCAGAAGTACGCTGAATGGGATGAGCAACCCTGCTACAGATTCCTTTATTGATATGCTGTTTTGATCATTTGGTGTGTGAGTATATCTATTTGTGGATTATTAATAAATGGTGCATGGTATAATATACTAGGCTGGTCTGCCTTCTCTTCTTTTGTGTATGCTTTTGTAGTGTGGTTCCCAGGCTCCCCCAGCCCTGAGAGAGCAGCAAGGCTTGGCATTTCCATGTTCCATGCTGTGAAGCAGATGTTAATGAAGAGCTGTCATCACACTATCACACTCATGCTCAGGAAGGGTTTTGTTCTAAATGCGTATAAGTACGCTGAGCTACCCATGTACAGCTCAGTGTACAGTGTAAGCATCTTGTGAGAAGTCAGGTAAAAATAGCATATTGCAGAGGACACAAAGCATGTCTGCAATATGCATTTTAGCAATAAAAAACCTTGCTATATACAAAGAAACTGTGCTAGTGAATTAGCATTCAATACAAAGGGAAAGCAACTATGGGATATTTACCATAGACAAATAACATTAGTGGATAAATGATGTTATGCTTTAAACAAATAATAAACTAGTGATAGTTCAAAAACGCCACATTTATAAAATTGGGCATAAAATTACATGTGAACTAACAGTTCAAACACCCCAGAAAGAGTGATGTTGTGATTCCCTTGCTAGATGGGACTCCACCACCAACTTGAAAAATATGACCCTCATATTATAGTGCTCAGTATAATGATAGCTGTAATTCCTCCAAAGTTCCCTTGCTCATCTACCCAATTGGCAATCAGGAGGAAATGTAACTTAAAAATTTTGTCCCCAATATTTGCTCATATGTAAATACCCATGACAAAGAAAGAAAGGAGACCATGTGCCCCACATTGTGTAAAATCGTAAATATTTACTATTAAATATGCTCACAAGTAAAATAAATGGCTCCACACAGTCAAAAAGGCAATCTGAACCAGCCGAAAATGACTTCTGGGGACACTTCTGGTACAAGAAGATGTCACAGCATGTCGCTCAGCCTGACGCATTTCATCATATATGACATCTTCAGTCAAAGTTTGACTGTCCTTTCCAGTTTCCTGCAACTGTCATTTCTTTATTGTGCCTCACAACAGATGAACAAACAAAAAAAATCCACTGAGGTTTTAATTTATTTTATCTGAAACAAAGTTGAAAATAATTTTCTTTCTCAGTCATCTGTGCACCCAAACATGTACTTTAATAACTAGCATGAAAGAATAAGTATAAGTTGTCTTTATTGAATAAGATTGTACGTTTTATATAGCCATTGATGAGTGATTATATGACTGATTTTGTACTTTGTGTTTTTACATATTACAAAATCTGCAGTATTCAAATACAAGGACTGAAATTTGACCCCCAACAGATTGTATTCAGTTTGTTCTGAAAAACAAGAATAAATATAAGAATACACTTAACCTTGTCTTTCAAGCCAATGAACAGTACATGACTGTGGCATCAAACACATGTTTCTGAAAAGAAGAATACATTTATTGGTTTGAAAATGTCTTCCTTCTTGTTTTTGTTATATTTGGCTGGAAATAAAATATGGTTTGACTGCACAATGGTGTTTTAATCAACACCACTGTTTAAATCAGTGATAACATGAGGGTTTTTTAGTTAGTAGTAATGACAGAATATTTGTGTAGAATACTATAAATCAAAGTAATATTGATTTGATACTCATTTAATTCAAGAGTAAGGGTACTTTTTAGGTACTTCAACTTTAAAATCTCATTCTCAGAGTGAAGTGGTTAAATCATCAAAGGTTATATTTTCATTACAGTGGAACAGTTTTACTATGAGGGGAAATATAATATGGAGTACTGTAGATTATTTCTGGGATCTCGGTGGGAAGGCAGAGAAGAAAGGTTGGATGGAAACTGGAAATGTAATGCAATTTAGTTTATATCACTAAATATTATGTTATAACTTCAAAATAACTGATAATTCCAACTCCCAGGAGATGACTACAAAAGACTTTTTCTTGTTTTAGTAATGAGAAAACTCTATGGGAAAATTGCTCTCTGCAGCAAAGCCACTTAAATCCTTCCCTGACTGAATCAAGAGGGAATAAAAGGGATGTGTTGTCTCTATAAAACATCTTGTGAATGTCTTCAAATAAACAAGAAATATGCTCCAGTGAGATTGCATTCATAGCCTTGCAACACTTATCACATGTTTTCAAAGGGGTTACATGAATCCAGACATATAAATATGTTTTCCACCAAGGAACTGGTTGGATGTATTCAACCACACTGATGTTAGAAAAAGCTGTTCAATATACGAGAGGTCTTAAAAAAGATTCAGCACTTTTTAGAATATATTCAGTATATATTAAAAAAAGTGTGGAAACTTTTTGCAGAACATTATATATATATATATATATATATATATATAGGGGGACACACTGTTTATGTATGGGGCCACACTCAGCTGGAATTGCCAGCAGAATAACAAGGCATTAGCTAGGGAACCATCTAAGACGGTATGGGGTTTATTTACTAAAGCTGGAGAGTCCAAAATCAGACTCCCTTCTGCATAGAAACCAATCAGCTTCTAACCTCAGCTTGTTCAATGAAGCTTTGGCAATGAAACCTGGAAGCTGATTAGTTTCTATGCAGAAGTGAGTCTGATTTTGCACTCTCCAGCTTTAGTAAATAAACCCCTATGTGTCCTGCACTTTTATTCAGTAAGACAGCAAACAAAAAATATTTGAATGCAGTAGGCTTTGTAAGACAAGTCCATAGCATCAAACAAATAAAGTATCTGCTCATTCAAGCCACTAAACACCTTTATGGGTACAGCAACAAAATAGGCAGCTCTTGCACCTTTGTACTGTTCTGTCAGCAGTCTGCATTTTCACCCAGCAGCAGGTTCTCATAGCACTATCAATGAGAAAGAGAGCCCTGAGCATCAGTGAGCCTACATATATAAAGGCCTGAGTGCAGCTGAGACTAATAATGAAGTCAAATTCAGGCTACCAGGTACGACATAGACCTAGGACTTCAGACTTATTAGAACCCAAAGCTCTACAAAGCATCAGGTTCCAGGACAGAGCAGTAATCGCTAGGTTTCTGAGAAAACAAGTGTGTTTTTTTTGTCCATATTAGCCATAAACCCATTTGTATGAGAGAAACCTGTGTGATGGATACACATGGTCTACAAATCTGTCAGCTAGTGTCTTTAGGCAGGCCAGGTCTTTAGGCAGAAGCACTGTTAAGTTTTTTTCTGTGTGCCCATTAGGGTGATTCAATCTCTCTAATTGTCCTGATCACCAATGTCATTGGGAATAAAAGTAAAGGTAAATCCAACATTTTGAGCTGACCCCAGGAAAAGATGGAAAGTTTTTCCAAGGGGTCACTTGTTCTCATGACAGCTGTTTAAGAGGAGATTTCCTTGACATTGTAGAGATATCATCTCATTTCTTGTTGAGTCTACAGGACAGGAAGTGAGGGAACCCACCTGATGGGAGACATGTGGCCAAAAAATAACAGTGAATTTAAACCAATAAAAAGTTTTGAATTTAGATATTAATGAAAAACCAGTACAAAGCAAATGGGAACTACAGTTTACCCATGGCAGCCAATCAGAATCTAACCATTATATTTCCATTGGAGATATGAAATCTATAATTGTTTACTTCAGAGTTCTTTTTTCACATTTCATAAACAAACTTTGCCAGTTGAATCTCATTCATGTTTAGAATGACCAAAGGTGATATATCTGTCTAGGTATCTTTTTAACCATTTTCAGGCTTATTCAAACCATCTGATGTGGGTTTTTGCACTTTTATTTTAACCTTGTTTATTAAACAGTCAGCAGGAAGTATTGATAGTTTCAAAAAACGCTTAGATGGGAATCTTAGCAAACACAATATACAGGGATATGGAATATGATTTTTGATATGAGACACACAAACACTCACACACTTTGAACTGGATGAAATGATGTCTTTATTTAACTTTACCGACTGTGTAACTATGTAACCACTTGCCGGCCGCTCTATAGTGGAAAGACAGCTACAGCACAGTCGTCTAATTCTGGAAGGGAATCTATAGTCATATTCTCAGAACTCCACCCCCCTGAGTGCACCTGGGGTGTGCATTGGACATGCTTTGTGATTGCTGTGTCCTTTGGATTTCCTATGTCCTATGATTTTTTACATGAGCACACACACACACCCACATAGGTTGAACTGGATGGAATGGTGTCTTTATTTAACCTTACTAACCATGTAACTATGTAGCCACTTGCTGACCGCTCTATAACTAAAAGACAGCTGCAGCATAGTCATCTAATTCTGGGAGGGCATCTATAGTCAGCTTCCCAGAACCACGTCCCCCTGAGTGCCCCTGGGGCGCACATTGGATGCGCTTTGTGATTGCTGTGTCCTTCGTACACAGTTGATCACAGATTGAGGTAAAGGTTCAATCTCAGTGCTCTTTACCAAGTGATCAGCTGTGTCCAATCATAGCTGATCCCATGTAAACAAATGCTTGTTATTGGCATTTTGTTTTCCTTACACGTTGTGAGGAAAGACGATAACTGGCAATTCTGACAGGACACATTAATCAGGGAACATATTTTTAGTTCCCTGTTTATTAGTGCATCTTCATCTGTGCCAATCAGTGCCCATCAGTGAAGCTTATTAGTGTCTATCAGTGCAGCTTAACAGTGCCCACCAGTGTTGCCAATCAGTGTGCCTATCTGTGCCCAACAGTATCACCTATCAGTGCCTCCTTTCAGTGCCCATCATTGCCCCTTGTCCAAGCAACCTCATCAGTGCCTCATAATCAGTGTTCATCAGTGCAGCTTATCAGTGCCCATCAGGGCTACCTCATCAGTGCAGGCTCATCAGTGCCCTTCAGTGCACATCAGCGCAGCCTCATCAGTGCCCATAAGCACAGCCTATCAGTGCCCAACAGTGCAGGAAGAAAATTACTTATTTACAAATTTTTATAACAGAAACTTAGAAAAACTAATTTCCCAAAGCTCTATTTGCTTAAAAAAAATGATAATTTCATGTTGGTACAGTGTTGTATGATGTTGCAATTTTCATTCACATTACGACATCTCTGAAAGAAAAAAAAATTGGCCTGGGCAGGAAGACGGTATTAAATTGGTTAAAAAGCAAGTAACTAAGCATGCATATCTGTGTCCTATTGTATGACAGCTGTGTAGATTAGAGAAATATCATTGATCAATTCTCCCCAGGAATGAATAGATACTGTGCAATGAATTACAGTATGTATGAAGTGAACTTAATTCTTTTTGCCCATGTAGTCTTCATCCATTTTCCAAAAGCCTGGAGTGCACTGAACCATAATTCCATAGAGATTATTGATCCAGTCAATCTGTATCCTACAGAGATTTCAAATATTGGAACACCACAAAAGCAGATAAAAATGCCCATTTACAAAAGTACAATACAGAGCAAAATCTATTGGTTAAGAAAAAAAATTGCGGGTGCAATATAGTAAACTCAAGAATGTTAAAATATCAGTCCACCCAAAAACTAATAGTTCAGTTTTTGTAGATGCAGCAGAGCTAAAAACACCATGTCACCAATCTAATAAATTGCAGGCAAAAGCACAGAAATATCAAGTATTGTAACTACTTATTATACGTTCCTTATTCCTTTCCACCAGCAAATTTTTATTCACTGGCAATGTGCCTTTGAACTTGCTAGGGAATTCAACAACATCAGAAAGATTACATTTCCTAGCAGGGCAGCAGTTCTTCCTCTCTCCTGCCACACCATAGCCCTCTCTTCTTGTGGGAGTGTCTGATTACTGTCTGTACTGGCCCAGCTCTTCTGCCCCTCCCTATATAACATTTTACATAGCTGCTAGGGAGGAGCATAGGGGAATTCTATAGCGTGTCACTTGAGGGACAGCTCTGAGTCTGCTTGGATGACTGACATCACATTACCACTGTGTATATGCCCACATGTGTCACTCTATAGTCACATGGGCTTCTCAGATGTAATAGGAAGGAAATGCTCAGCATTGAAATTCACTAAAAAACTGACCATGGTCAGCAGCTACCAACACTGCTCTACAAAATCCCCAGTTGAACTGGGGATATGGACAGAAGAGGGAGATAGAGAACAGTAGGATCAACCAGGTTTTTTTTTCAGAATACAGAAAACCAATTCCATAGTGATTGATGAGTATGAACAGCATGGGATACAGCATTTATTGTTAGTTTTTTTATGATGTGGGTTTAGTGACACTTTAAGGCAGAAATCTTTCTGTTGGAGCATCCAAAAATGTATTAAAAAATCAGCCCACCATGCTCCACCTATAACCTATAACTAAAATATCCATTTTGAGGGGACTAATAGAGCTGCATTAAGATATGCTTCAGACATTTCCAGATACTTTCCTTCAAAGTCGCACTAAGCAAGTATGTGAGATCCCATTGTTAAACCTTTCCTAAAATGCTAGTTGGATGGCTATCATGCAGGTACCATGGCTTTTGTAATGTCTGAGGTGATGACCACAGATTATTGCAGATTATGCTTCCTGAACTCTTTCTCACTTTCCTTTCCTTCATAATTATTCCAAGTCTGTGACTTGGAAAGTATTAAAGTCAGAGGCTCAGCATGATAGCTGGGCAACTAGAATTTACATGGTGGCAATGATACCCTTCATGTTTCCATCAAGAAATGTTTCCATTTTAAGATCCGCGTGTTCTTGCTGATATATTTGATTATGGGATAATCTAAAAATAAACAGATAAATCTCATGTGCATTTTTACAGTGCCATCCCACAAATATGATTATTATTATTATCAGGGCTTTTTTCCCAGAGAATAGGTACAGGTACTCCCCTCTTCCCAGTCATCTCTTGTCTCTGTCCACTATCCACCTCTGAGCACCATCCCTTGGTTCCACCACCTACCCACCTTCCAGTATCTCCACTTTTAGAGAATATAGAGCTAAGCATCATGATGTGGTGCTAAGTGACTTGTATAGAATGTGTTAATGATAATACGAAATGCAGTAAATAGATTCTCTGCAGCCAGCAACAATAGCCCCCACAAACAACAATAGATCTCCAGCAACAATAGACCTACCCCCCACAACAGTAGACCCTCTGCAGCAAATTACCCCCTAGTAAAAACAGATTCACCCCAGAAACAGGAGAACCAAATAGCAACAATAGATCTCCTGGCAGCTGGAATTAATAGACACACCAGCAACCAGCAACAATCGACCCTTCAATAGTAGATCCATCCCAGAAACAATTGACCCTCCCTAGCAACAATAGGCCCCTTCTCCAAGAATAAATCCCCTAGCACCAATGGATCCCAAGCATCAATGGACTCTCTAGCACACCCTAGCATCCCTTGCCATTACATACAGTACATTCAGTGTTGGAGGTGCCAGAACTACGTTTGCCCGCATTCCCACTGAAAAAAGACCTGATTATTATTATATATCATCCTTTTTCTTTAATTTCATATCAGTACAACATCTAGATTTTTTTTATTTGACTGCTAGCAGAGAAAGGGGGGGGGGGGAACCCTGCTAGGTGTCAAAGTGGGGATCAGCGGGGAGAGGTGACCGGTGGTTTCATAACATGTCACATGTCATATGTCTGAATATGGGTGTAACATGTAGCATGTTATGAAAGGTGAACTTACCCTTTAAGCTAGCTTGGAATTCTATTTGGCTCACACCCTCTTTTTTAGCTGTCCTTGAAGCCACCTATTATAGTTTTGGACCAGTTGTTAGGCATGCATGGACCTGAACCCCTACTCACAGGAACTGGTTACAGTTTGTGAAATGGAAATAACTTTCAGGTATATAACCATTTATGCAGGTGTCTCAAGGTTCCTACTATGCATGTTTAATGGAGACACTTCAGAATGTTTCAAGAGAAAACAAATTCACATTTATTTTTTTAATAGGTAATAGCTGCTGCACTTTCCCTTCTAAATTTGCATTCTGTTATATTGGTATAAGTGACCTGACTAGTGACTGGAAGCGGCTGATCATTGCAAAATTCTGACTAGTTAATATGGCTGTCAATCAAAAGCATAGTTCCCTCATATAATAAAAAGGACTCCATAGTAATACTTCAAGGAGAGACCATTCAATCTTCTCAATGCTTAATAAGGTCAATTATTAGGAGAGGGGGAGGATTTCATTGTTACAAATAGTGGAGAAGTGGAAAAGGATTCTTTGAGGCATCCTTTGGACACTAACATTACTAGGTAAAGGCCCAGTGGCCTCATTACAAATTGGGCCCCAGAAACAACTACTGTAAAAACCTCAGATTATGTTTATGATTTGCTTAACAAGGTTTATTTTTTTAGCTATTTTTTTTTTTAAAGTTTCATACTTAGCACCCCAAGCAAAAGGCATACAGTAGTTGCCTCGATACAAACAGGGCCTTAGGGACATCTACTGTATAAACTATAGATTATGTCAATCCTCTGCTTAATAATATTATTTTTTATTTAGCTTTTTATATTTTTTTACATTAACAGCAGTTGTAACCATGTGTGATGTCAGTGGGAACATTGAAGAACAGTACTATATAGGTAGGTATTCAATAATTACAACTGAATTAACAAAAATGCCTTCATAGCATTGTTTCACACTCAAACCTCATCAAATTAAGCAGTTACATCAAAACTTTAAATTAAATGTCAATTAAACATCTTTTGATGTTTCATATTATTTTAAGTTTTATTACATTATAATACCATGTAATCGGTTCACCATGCAAATACTGTGTGTTGCCTTTAGAATTCTACTGTACAGTTATACATCAACAGTATTGTATCTTTTCCACAAATAAAAATAAGAAAACATCATCATTGGTAAATTGTATCATTCTCTTTTTCAAATAGTAGCACACTATCATTAAAGTTCCGAGCTGAGCCTGGAAGACTCACAACTCACAACCTTGATATCTACGTCAATAATGTATCATGTAGTAATACAAAGAAGTGGGTGAGAAAGCCAGAAAATGGGAAACAGTAAGGTGATTTAAGACAGTAGGGTTTATGTGCGACTAAAGTGATTTATTAAGTTTGGATTGAGGAGCTGGTAATTACTGGCCAATGCCTCTTGAGAACAGTTGTGTGATGTCCAAGAGCATATGCTGTTTCTGTCAACATCTGAAGACCGAATACTCTAGTTATATAACATGACTGTACTCTAAATACTGTAGGTAAAAAAGGCAAGAAATACGACAATGAAAAAAAAATTAAAGTCAGCAAGTAAGGCAATGTACAGAGAACAGACCATCTCAAATCTTACACCAGACAATAACTTGTTAACCATAGAGTATATTTTTTCTCATTTTCTTTCTTCGTGACAGTAGTCAGAGGGACAGGAAGTAATGGTTAATCTCTCCAGTGGGAACAAAAAGACAAGTAAAAACTCTATTTTAGTATTGTGAGGAGACATTAGAATACTTGTTTTAGCCCCATTTAGCACCACGTACCCATATATCTATAGACTTTCAGTAATTACACTAGGAATGTTCTTTTTTTCAGCCAGGGATGCTCTGTTTTGTAAAGCCAATCCTAGCAACTAAATAGCTGCTGGATTGCTTTTACAATTTCCACTCCCCGCATCACCTTCCGCCACCTTCACAGGCTCTCCCTTCCTACCAAAGAGCCCAAGGGCCAGTGGTTCTGTCGGCTGACTATAGAGCTGATTGGGGACCGGAATGGCCCTGATCTTCTCTATGGTCTAAGAGCATACCCCCTATGAGTAAGTGCGGTTGCACGAAACGTGTCAGTGAGGAACTGCGGCACAGTGACGTTTTACCACCGCCGGCACCACTGGGGTCCCGGCGGCCAACTTTCTTGTCTGGTCAGTATTGTCTTATTATACCTTTTTTGCTGGATGAAATAAACGCACGCATGTTTAAGCAGTATCACGCTATTCTGGCCTCCTTGTTTCTCTCTGGGGCTCTCTGGTGAGCTTCCAACTACCTGCAGAGCAAAGAGCAATAGGGGACAGAGCCATGCATGACAGCTGAGGGTCTACAACGCAGAAATTGACCAGACTTTGCCTTTGATGAGTCCTGGAATCATACCTTGAGAGGGGTTATCTCTTACATGCGCATATTGGTTGTGCATCTGGTGAGTGCACAATCTTTTACCAGTTTTGGATATCACCATACATCACCTTTTTTTGGCTATCACCGTGTGTCAACAGGGATCCATTTGATCCTTCACCTCACCCTACTCACTGGGAGATTGTGAACATTTGTGTCAATTGAGACTATAAGGGGCAGCATAAAATTGTACCCTGCCTGCGTTTTGAAGTTATATACTCTTGCACTTTGATATTTTGCATGTTTTAATATATAAGCGCTGCACTTTTTTATATGTGGATTTTTGGAGGTTGTTTTTGGTACCTTTTGTGTTCAGCGGCTTTGTTACCTTTAGCGCTCACTTATACCCATTTTTACAGAAGTTCTAACCATTCCTCAATCTATAGAACAACTAAAAAAAGAAAAAAAGAGAGCTAAATATGACAGAGGCTCAGACTTGTCCAATGTGTGTTTGTTGATCAGATGTCTTCAGTTCTATCATAATCATGCTACATGGCTTATGCAATGACGTCATCAAATTGTCAAGCAATGACACTTTGTATTCACAGACTAAACTAGTATTAAAATACACAGCTGTACTTAAGTCTATGCTTCAGTCCCTAATTATAGCTACTGTACTATACTACTATCTTGCATTAGCACTAGACTTCGAGTTGCTTTTTTGCAGTAATAACATTAGCAGCAGTCATCCTTCCAGCATCAACTTGTGTGCTTTACTATGTCCCCTTTTATAAACAGCTTTCCTGTTGCCAGTATCATGGAGCTAGTGCGATAACATATGCTTTTTTTTTTTTTTGCTCTCTAGAATGTAGGAATGTGCCAAGTATTACTGAGGCCGTCTTTCTAAAAATATCTGTTTCAGGCCTGTAATGTTCTGCTGGATAGCTAGCCAACCGTCCTGATCATAAGAGTGCTCCTCTGCTGACTCTGTCATCTAGTTTAGCAGAGAAGGGAAAATGAAAAAAGTGTTTTGCTGACAAAGTCTTTGATTTCTAGGATCCTTTTACCTCTAATAAAAACCACCAAGTGTGACCGTGACAAGAAGAAAACTGTCAAATAGATGTGCAATAATATGATGCTGCCTTAAGGGAGAGGATATAGCCACTCTAGGATCCATGGCCATTGCTAATAACTTTTTTCTACAGAGCTAGTTGGTTTAAATTGTTGTTCAAAACCACTGATAACACCTATTACCTCCACAGTCTGTTAAAAAGTATAAGATACTGTACATATGTACGCCCCTTGAGGGTTAGGGACTGATGTGAATGTACAAATATATATATGTAAAGCGCTGTGTAAATCCTGATATACAGATTTATACTACTAATGCCTTCAGCAGCTGTCAGACCTCCTAATTAAATGCTTGGCTATTGTGATCAGGCTTCTACGCTACCTAACTTTGTGTCAGTCAGGCCATCCCCTTCACATCCCATACATTCCAATTTGCTAGTGGGGCAGCCCATCATAATGTTGGGCCAATAGGTACTTCAGGGAGGAAGTTAGGAGGAAGTGGGCAAACTTCAAGGTTACCAGGAAGTATTAGAGCCATTACTATTTAAAACAGCCTAAGCATTCATCTAAATAGGGGGACTTGCAGGTAGGTGCAGGCACCTGTAGGAGTCTGTAATTTGTAACTGTCAGCAGATTTTTTTTTGTTAAAGGATAAGTTCACCTTTGGAACATGTTACATGTTCCACCCATTTTTAGGGTGGAACATGTAACATGTTCCCATAGCTGCAGCCACTCCCCCCCCCTCCTGCTAACTGATAATACAGGGAGAAGTTTCCCCATATTATCTGTCAGATTTGGAAATAGCGTGACCATGTGGGACTCTGCCCACACTGCCGCATCACTCATTCACAGAGTTCTGTAAATGCATGCCTACAAGTCCCGGCAGCCTTAGCGGCTGTGGGCTTGTAATTTTCAATGAACTACCACGGTGCTGTGGAGTGCCGTGGTACTTTATTGAAGCTTCATATCAGAATATCTGCTTGACCCTACATTCCGTATGGCTAGCAGATATTCTGACAGGTCTGCAGGAGACCTGCATGGCACCAGTGATCTACTGATCGATGGTGCAATGCTTTACAGGCTCCTCTGGACAAAAATAATAAATGCACATTTTTTTACCTGCAAAAAAATTTGCATTTATTATTTTTGTCCAAAAGGTGAACTTATCCTTTAAAGAGAAGGAGTCATTTTAACTTTATGAGTGCCTTCAATTCCCCCAACTTGGGGTGTTTTGATTTTCAAATCTCAAAATTCCTAGAAAATATTTTAGGTTGGATTTGTATCTTTCTATCTTTATTGTTCCCTACTGAAGGTTCAAAATGACAAGAGGCACAAATTTCCAAAAGACAAGAGTGGGCATGACTTTTGTTGAGAAAATTGAGGTTTTAGGGGTCCTGGGGCTCCTGCAGGTGTTTGCATTGCATTCCTACTGGAAATTTAGATATGTATCTGTGATGAAAGTTTGAGTTAAAGCTATTCAAGATGTTTGCAGTTTTTCCATATATTTTCTAGACTACATTATGTAGAAAATGTTTATTTTTATTTATGAATTGAAAACTGCATTGATGAAGTATGATCCATATGCTACCGATAGATCTGATACTTGATCAAAACACATTTCTTTGCTAAACAGCAATGTAAGGCTTTTGAAACATCATAGAATTACATTTATTCACTGGGCAATAAAGAAAAGCGATTCATATTTTTCCTTTGAAATCACAAGTACAAAAGGATCCTTCTATGCCTGAGACAGTATTATTTGATGTGCAGAGAACAGCTGAACATTTGCTTCTATGCTGTGATGATGACAGATAAAGAGGTAGCAATGTTATATCACAAAAAAAGAAAAGATTTAAATATATTTATTTGCCGTACTGTCTTTTATTTAATTAAACATCATCTTTATTTATGTTAGTTCTGAGACAGATACAAAAAATAGAAGTATTATATTAAATATAGAAGCCACAACACTCACAAAGATGTGCTGCAACTTATTTACATTTCTTTAGGCCAAAAAAACTTTATCAAGGCTTATTTTTAAAGTGTAAGTGAAGGCAAACATATAAATTTACATGCCCAGCAAAATTCAGTGTTTTCTGGTTTAACCTGCATCTCTTCTACTGCATGTCAACTCCTATCTTTGATATTGATATCATCAGGGGCCAGGTGTCTATTTTGGGTTCTTGCACCCGGCCCCCTGATAGCGCAACGTTGAACATGTGTAGTGAGCCAAAGATTTCCCAGAGCATGAGCATTGTCCTGGACTTCTGTCAAAGCCTCCTGGGTAATGTGAGCATCCCAGGAAGCTTTGGGAAAGAGGGGACATCTTTCTTGTCTGGGCAGGTAACCAGGAAGTGTTGGGATGGGACCCACTGAAAAGGTATTAATAGGATATGTATACCTTAAAAATCAAAAGTAAATCAAAGGAATGAACAGAGGAGAATCTGTAAAGTAGGAAGGGAATCCAGGAATTTGCAGACACAAATGGCCAGCTGATGAGCAGCAATCACAGTGGGGTTTAGTTACTAAAATTGGAGGGTGAAAAATCTGGTGCAACTCAGCAAAGAACCCAATCAGTTTCCAAGTTTTATTGCCAAAGCCTAATTGCACAAGCTGAAGTTAGAAGCTGATTGGCAACCATGCACAGCTGCTCCAGTTTTAGCAAATTTACCCCAGTGTGCTGTCCTACTAACGGTTAGCTGACAGCTAGCTAACAAAAGTGACAGAAGCAGCATTGTGTTTCATTCCAAAACTGAATTTACATCTGTGAATAGTTCTGTAAACTGCAATACATTCACATAAACTGAAATTACAATATGCTTGTACAAGTCTCTCACAAATGCCTACAATGAACACTTTTCTTACAAACAGCTACCTACAAATCACATTGAATATATTGAAATGCGATCTAGTTATGTATGTAACTTTAAAAAGCAAAATGAAAGAACTTACAAGCATTTTGTATGTGTGTCAAAGAGGGAATGGAAGAGACATTCATTCATGTTCTTCTAGAACCTCAAAAGGCTGCAGTGGTTTATGGTAAATCCTTCTTCTTAACAAACATGAGACACTTTCTGTTCTTTATTGATAAGAGTGAACGCTCAATCGATGGCTCCTTACTCAATTCAATAATGATATGCAGAACACACAACATGAAAGGACATTTTTCAAGTTGGATTGTTAAAAATAATGTTTGTACTGCCAATGTTATAAAATTATTTTTTATGTTGTGACTATAGATTTTCTTTGCCCACAACTATGTCAGCCCTTCCCCTAATACCTTTTCAATTGAAAAAACAGTGCAAATGCAGCACAGTGGCTAAATGGTTAGCATTTCTGCCTGGCAGTACTAGGGTCGCTGGTTCAAATCCCAACCATGGTACCACCTGCCTGGAGTTTGCATGTTCTCCCTGTGCTTGCGTGGGTTTCCTCCCACACTCCAAAGACATGATGGTAGGTTAATTGGCTCCTTTCTAAATTGGCCCTAGTATGTGTATGTATGAATGTAAGGTAGGGACTTCAGATTGTATGCCCCTTGAGGGTTAGGGACTGATGTGTACAATATATATGTAAAGCACTGCGTAAATTGACAGCGCTAAATAGGTACCTGAAATAAATAAATAAATGTATCTGTATTAGTTTTGGAGCCCCTTGGATTCCTTGCAGGCCAAAGCCAAAAGTTCACTTTTATGTACACCATCCCAGACACATAAACTTGCCCTCCTTTCACTCTCCCAATACTTCAACAGGGGCTAAAGGAAAGTTCTGTGTAGGCTATTAGTTTCTGGAGTTGTAGCTTATAGAGGCCTATGGACTTCCCAAATGGGGTATCAGGTATTCCCACGAGCGGTGCTGAATAAACCAACGAGTGAATAAAGTGATTAGTTGCTACTAGGGATGGGGGGATTGAAGCAAACCTGTTAAGCCAAAATGTTTTCATTTGGATATGTTTTATAGGAAAAAGTTCAAAAATATATATATATTTTTTTAATTGTTGGTCTTTTTTTGTTTATAGGGCAAAAAATAGAAAACGCACAGGTGATCAAATACCACCGAAAGAAATCTCTCTGGAGAGCAAGTGGTTAATACTAAAATGTGTTTTTTTATACAACTGTGCACCTTGCTATTTCTCTTTGGATATATACTAATAATATCAGTACTCAATGCATTACAAACAGAACAGCAAGACACATTACAGCTTATCTTTTAGACTCAGATATTTTTATTAGTTGAGCCTTTTACCATAAGAAACCAGTAGTGGCTGAGCAGATGAGAGAAGCAGGCAGAGTGCCAGTGTCTAGACATCACACTACCAGAACAGTCACTGGCACAGTTGCAGGCATTTAGAGGACTGAAAAGCAGGGAAGCCTGAACTCTAAGGACTAGTTCACACTATAGAAACACAGTCCAGATGCGTTCCGGATGTGTTTTTGTATGCGCGTTTTTTGATACATTTGTGGCATTTTTTTGCCGCTTTCCAGTGTGTTTCTTATGCATTCTAGTTCATTTTTTCCTCTCTTTTTCTTCAATTTAAATAGGGACATGTGCGTTCCTGTGCGTTTTTGGTGCATTCCAGTGCTTTCTGGTGCTGTTTACCACATTCCAGTACAGTTCTGTGCTGAAAAATTGCACCATGTTCTACTTTTTTTTCTGCACCCGGTACGCACTGGAACTGCAAGCACTGATGTGAACTATGACATTGACAACCATACAACCTACTTTCTGTGCGTTTGGATGCAGAAAAAATGCAACTGAAACGCATGTAGTGTGAACCAGGCCCTAATGTATGAAATCTTATCTGAACATAAATACAAACATTTAGTGTGTTGTAGCTCACCAGCTACAGGTAAAGAAAAGGGGAAGCTGATAAGCTGCCCGAATCAAGGTATGTTTTTCACTTATGGAAGTGATATAACAAAATGCTCTCAAATATATATATTTAACAGACCAGAAAAGCCTAAGATGATGATGTTAGGGTTTGCATACCCTTTAACTGACTTCTCCTGTTGGCAGTCATGCTTTGGAGTTTGGCAATGCTCAATGGTCCAAGTGAAGATGTCACTTAAAGAACCTTTTGAGAAAAATAATAAATGCAAACATTTTTGCAGCAAAAAAAATGTGCACATATTATTTTTTCTTTAACCTCCTTGGCGGTATGATTATTTCCAATTTTTTGTGCTAAAAGCGGTACCATTTTTTTGCATGGAGTTTTTTATTGTAGGCTGTAATTTTTAGGAATAACTCACTGAAATCTGTCCGAACAAGAGTCTATTAAACATTCCGGATATGACAAAACTTGAAACACGAAATCATAAATTATAATTGAATAAATAATCATAAAAAATAATAATATAATAATAATATATTTAATTCAATAATATAATCAAACGAAAAACACTGAAATTTGAAATACAGAGGCAAATTCGCACATCGCTGAGCAAAGTCGCAAAATCATTTTCAGTGTCTGATGACGAATTTCCCCACAAATCATTATCACTCAATTCTGCAAGTGGTTCTGATTTACTATCGCTGTTCTCTAGCCGGTCTAAAACTGCTTTTGACATAAAGGGACGCTTTTTGGACGCCATGGACTTTTCTAAGTTTCCAGGCAGAAAGAACAGTCAAAATGCAGGCAGGGCACAAGGCAAAGCAGTAGGGACAAAATATATGTGAAATGCATTGAAACAGCAATGTTTTACTATATAATAATAATTTTTTTAAAAAACTGAAATTTTTTAAAAATTTCAAATTTGCGCCCGTATGTCCCGACGTCACAGGGACCGGAACACGGAAGCCGGATGCCGGCATAAGCCGGATGCCGGCATCGGCCAGAGGAGATGGCCGGGGACGCTGCAGGGGACACATCGCGGGAGCGAAGGACAAGGTCAGTGCTGCAGGGACTCCCTGAGCAACGCCGCAAGGTAAGCCCGAGTGTAACTTGGGGTTACCGCTCTTGGTACTGAAATTTTCCCCCCAGCTACACTCAGGAATACCGCCAAGGAGGTTAAGGAGCCTGGAAGGCATTGCACTCATGATCAGAGAATCAAGGGTGCAATATCGAGCTACCTCTGATACGGGCTGACTGTTTACAAGCTGCAGGACTTGTGAATGAACTATGAAAGTGCTTATCAGCACCACAGCAGTCCATTTAAATGACAAGCTGTCAGCCACAAAGGCTAATGGTAGTTGTAATTCATTAATTCACAGGATTCTGTGAATGAATGAAGTGGTCATGACTCATTGTTACAGTGGGTGTATGGAGAAGATCCCTTTTCTGCTGTCACAATGAGAGTTGGACTGGAGCAAGCAGCAGCAGGAGCTGGAACATGTTAAATACGGGTGGAACATGTAACTTACCCTTTAACATCTGCAGACAGTTCCACTAGAACTGAAAGAAAGTTTATATCATATGGAAGTAAGAAGAGGCTATTATTATTATTATTTTTATTATTATTATTTGCTTCTGATCTCCCTTCTTTATCTTCACACTGACCAACTTTGACCACAAAAGGATTCAAGCCTGAAAGAGCTTTATTTGACAAAACTAGGTAGATAGTCTTTCTATAAGCATCAGCATTGATAAAAGCTATGATTTAGGAACCTTTGATTCAATTAAGAATTCATGGGCTCTTCCTGCAAGTCAGTTACAGCCTTGCCTGTACTTGACATTTTGAGGTTGTCTGAGACCCTGGACCCATTATCCAAGTGCTTATGTTTTGAGCATAATAGATGACATTAATACAGTTACTAATAAAATTTACAAGACCTTCTATTCTTTTCAGCCTGTAATGATTGATAACCCAATTTGGCACTTGCATTACGTTTTCCATTTTATATTAATATTGGTCCACCTAAATCCATTTCTGATTTTGGAATATGCTGAAAATGTAACGCATATCAAAACCCAAGGATAAAAATGCAACATTCTACAGTTTACCAGTCTTTAACCCCTTGGCGCCAAGCGTATGCTTATATGCAGCCCCACTGGACTGTGCTTCTTTTCGTGGGGCCTCATGTATGTGTATGTTTCTCTGTGCTGGGAGCATACCACACAGGTTGCTCCCAACACAGAGACCAGGAGCCCTAGGTCCCGTAGTAACGATCGAGACCCAGAAATCACAGTTCCAGATCACCTGATCACTGTGATAGCCTCTGATTGGCTATCCCAGTGATCAGTCACTACAAGTCCCCCCCCCCCCGTTTCTCTCTCTGTGAATGGAAAAAAAGATACATTTTGCCTTCGGAGCAAGAGAGTTTAATTAGTTGGCTACATTATTTTTATTTTCAGTCTTTGTTTCGTTTATTTTCACCAGGTTATTTTGTGAATACCTCACTTCCTTTCCTTGGGTGGCTATACTCACTCCTGCACTGTATCTATGGAGTGGGCTGTGCCAAGGTTGACACCCAGGCTGGACATACTAATATGTCTGTCTTTTTTAATCTCCATTATATGGGTGATGAGCTCAGAAGTGACAAGGACACTGCATTTCAGGCAAGATCAACAGGTATTTTCTGTATCTGCTAAAAACGTTCTTTGTCTGGTAAAAGAAAAACTTTACTACATTTAGAAACTAGTAAATTGCATTTTATTTTTCTTAGGTTTAGTTATCCTTAAATCACATAACAATATTTTTGCATTTCTCAGAGAATATTATTGTATTATATTCATTTTTTATTATAGAAAATGCAACATTCAAAGCTGTAACATATACACTTGGAGAGGAACACCTAAAGCTCCCAAATAGAAGGTAACAGATTTGGAAAGTATAGCACTGACCTCTTTGTTGGAGAATCCAAAACATACAACATACCTGCGTCTATGATTCATGTGCCTGCAATGAGAGTGTCCCCATAAGCTACAAATGTATGAAAAGATCCAATGTTGCAGCACCACCACACGTTTATTTTGTAAATTATCCTACAAACATGCAAAACAGTTTGCATATTTGTAGAATGATTAAAAAAAACACGATACTACAGCAGTGAATCATTTTAATGCATGTATGGATTGCCGGCATGTGAAGATTGTGTGCTTTCACCTGTAATATAAAATCTAAAGAGTTGGCAGGGCTAACATATGATACGCTGGTATTATTATTCAAATGCTTTATTAGTTTACGGGTTATGGTAGTCTGCTGTATTTTACTTTCCCTCAATGCATCTATAATTATGAAGAAAAAAATTAATACTTTAAGTGCTCCAAACCAGCAATATCCTTTTTAATGGGCATAATTTAATTAGTTTACCTCCTATCAAAGGACTTGCAATAAACAAAATACGAACACAGAACTAAGACACAGAAATTTCACACGCATGCATTTTTAAGCAGTTGAAAATTATTTTCGTTCACATTTCATACAGGAATGCATTAGAGAGATTCATCAAAATGTAACAAGGGTTGAGGCTTCATTAACATTCTGATTACTACCTTATTAATAATTTAAGATATAATACTGGCACTGCTAGGAACATAATACATACTTTTAAACAGTAAAGAGACAATAGTAATGTTCACTAATGGGATCACGACAGAAATTGTGTTTGTAAAACCAATACACTTTTAAAATGATTGCTCTAATTTGTTAAAGTTTGAAGGCACAATGTGACCTCATTTTGTGTCAAATAGACTTTAAAAAGAAAGCTTAAACATATAGGAGGGAAAAATGGTTCAAACAAATAGAAAGTTAAAAAATAGGGTAAACATTAGACATACACGAAAAAAAAAAAATTTTTTAAGTGTACAAAATGGATCCTTGAACCCTTTCATATTTAGAGTTAGCTAAAATCTTGGTGACTACAGAAAATGTAGGAGTTTTATTAACATAACAATAACTTTTTATCACTTATTATACCAAATTGATTTCACGCTGATTTTTATTAATGTATTTAGGTAATATTTTAACAAATACCCTACATGTATATAACTTTGAGCAAGACAAAGAGGCAAGAATGTTAAAAAAAACAGCATGGCAAACTAAATATTTCCAGCCCATTCACATGACTGTGTTGCATTAATGCATGTTTTACTGAGTATTACCATTATTCTAATGCAAGTTAACACACAAGTGACAGTGTGTTCCATTGTGGTGCCTTTTCTTTTGAATGGTAGCCTATTGTATGTTGTCAGTACACTCCAAGGTATGTGCAATTCAGTGTACCATAACTAACAGATTTAAATCATATTAGCATTGTGATGCAGTGCATTGAAAAAAAGGGGTCATGTGCATATTAAATGTGTTGGAATGTGCTGCTAGGCCATTAATATTTTATAGACTGCCTTACTACAGCATACCTTAATACTCAATGTGTTGTATGGAAGCAAGACCTTTATGCAATGCATAGTATCAATGAGCTCTAAAAATGTTCCTTCTATTTATCTTAATTACTGATCACCCCAAATAAGTTTGGGTTTTGATAAATGTGGCACTGGTATAACAACCTATTTGCTTTCCTTAAAGTAAAATGTCAAAAACTTGTCTCAATAGGATTGGTCGAACGCAATGGATATCCTTCTGAAATATCCCAACCCTGACTGTCTCTGTTTCCAGTCTCTATGCTTTATTCAGAGAATCCTTGGATTACTCTTGGACTGAGACTGGGGTTAAATGTTAAGTACACCGTTAGTAACATGTTACAGGTTACACCCATATTCAAGGTATAAAAGTAACATGTTACTAAAGCACTTGCCTTCACCCCGACCCTATCCCCCATTGTGCAAAAACAGTGCAGCTGTGTGAGACTTCACCCCCATAGGTGCATCATCCATTCAAAGTTCTGTGAATGAAAGAACTACAAGTACCATCTGCCGTGATGACAGAGCGTCTAAGGGCTGTTGTATGCATTCTGCATGTGGTGGGTGGAAGCCTCTCTTAAACAAGATAACTCAGGTTGAAAAATATTTTAATTACTAAGAATTATTAATTCAAACACTGTCTAAAGGCACTCAACAATCCTTAGCACAATTCTTTCCATTTACCAAATGGAATCTAACCATAATACTTGATAATGACCCCCAAGTCACTATCCCCCTTTCTGAACCTCATATGAATGCTATTCTTCCTGTTTGAGGACTCTTGTCACCCTGAGGAAAAGAGGCATGTTGTCAACTACCACCTTCTGTTTTTAATTACTGTAGGTCTATTGGGCTAGTCATACAACAGATTAAATAAGTCCTAGCAACTGGTGAAACTCCAGCTGCTTCCTTTCTGGGGTTTTACTATTGATCCATTAAATTAAGTTATGTGTTTTTATGACCAAATATTTTTATTTTCTATATAATTTTTCTTATGATTGTGCACTTGTGTAATTTATTTTGGCCAAATGTTACAGCTATATAAATGTCACGTATTCTTTCTTATAAAAATTAAACCATCAATATGACACTGGTATATGGTCATAAATGCAAATTGTGCATATTTACACTCAGAAGCTTAAGGTTTTTTCTCTTGGTGTGCATTGCATTCAATACTCTAATATGTAGGAGATTAGACAATCTTAATAAAAATCATGCTGTCTATAAAAGCAGATACAGCACAGCAAGTAGAGGTAGATCGTAAAACCTTTCACGTCTGGTTTTTTTTTCAAAATCACCTGAAAAGATGGCAAAAAATTAAATTTTTTATCTAAGGTGTCAACATATTAGAATTATTTGACATTCTTCACAATCCAGCTATAAAAAGCACATGTGTATTTATCAAGCTACTTCTCATTATGAGGAAATCTTACCTGGAGGCATGCCACCTGCCCCAGAAGCTACTGTGGGTCCCAGAAAACATGCCGGAGTGGTGCAATGAAGGAAAGTAAGTTGTCTACAGGCAGAAATAGTAGATGCTGAACTAAGAAGTCAAGGTTTCTGCTATGGTTTTGGCAATAAAAAGAACATAGGTTGTGAGAATGATGATCCTTGGTCAGGGGCGGACTGACCATTTGAGCACTCGGGCACTGCCAGAGGGCCCAGGGTCAGTAGGGGGCCCCATGAAATGCCCCTGGTACCTTTTTTATAGGCTTTTTTGAGTGTGGGCAAGGACACAGGGGCCCCATGATCCCCTATTGCCTGGGGACCCCATGAGTTGTCAGTCTTCCACTGTCCTTGGTTAGCACTCTCTGTCAAGAGAGGTGTTATGATATTTCTGTTGATGATCAAACTCTAAAAACAAGCTGCATGAAAATCCTATGACTTTTGAAAAAGAAGCTAGGTGTGGAACTCTTTATTTCATATGGACAATGTAACCATGTGGCTAACTGTATGAAATGTTGCAGCAGAACATGAACTATTTTGGTAAGTGGTGCCTGGTGCACATTTCCCCTTTGTTTTACTTTAATATATGACTCCCTTAAGTGACAGACACTGCTTGTATTATTTTGCTGTACAGCCTAGAGATTCTTTTGAGATAGCAGGCAATGAACTGTAGTTTATTTTGGCTGTTAAACATTGGTGCTTGCCCAATACAAAAGTACTTGCCTGTCTGAAGCATATAGGCATGAACTAACAGTCTTGTCATGTTTGCATTGACCCAGAATAGTCATCTTAGGCTCTCCTGACCTTGAACTGATCCAGCCTGTATAAAACAGCTGACGTTTTTTTTTTTCATAGGAAACAATGTCACTGGGGTAGAGTAGAGTTGGTGTAAGAATCTCAACAATGTTTGCCATTGAAAGAGATAGCCATACCTAAATATGTGTGCAACACCTGTGTCCAGGCTTCTTCTGATAACTCATTTATAATAGAGGTCCATCTATCCCTGGCACAATGGTCCACATTCTAGATGAGATTAAAGCAGCATAAGAACTAGAGTTCAATTTGTTATAGTCTGGTTTTAGGATAAGAGATTCTAACTTGGTATTAGAAAGAGTACTCACTCCCCTACCAAATTGCCTCAGTTCCACATGTTTAAGTTGGACATATTTATAGAGCCAGGAGTTAGGAATCCCAGACTCATCCCATAGTGTCTTGAAAGCTTTAAATGTCTCTGCATGAAATAAATGATGGTCATATTTGACACCATAATTGGCCCATCTGTACCCATCTTCCAATTTTAAAAAATCTTCCAAGTTTGAGGTAAAATATTTGGCATTCTTACTACATCAGCTTTATTGTATAAATGATACTGACTGACAAAAGGGCAGTTTTGAGGAGTGTCAATTAATTCAGCCAAGTCTAAACTGAATTTAAAATATGAATAATGAAGGTTTTATATCCAGTTAAAAGTACAAGGACTGGTTTGAATGCCACTTCAAGCAAAAGTGAAGTATGAGAAACTGGTAAGGCAGCCCATAGATGATTCATTTTTTTTTTCAATCAATGGCAGCAACCATTCGATGTGGATGGGGGAATTCTTCCCACAGAGCCTTTGTATTCTGACAACAGGGAGACGTCCTCGAAATTAGAATACACTGATCAGCGCTGCCAGCTATGGACAGCAGTGCTGATTGAGTGGGAATTTTCCAACACAGCGGTTGTACAAAAGTCAATTAGTAGGCACAGTTCAACAGTTAATTATTTTCAGTTTTTATTCACATATACCCAACTTGTTCTAGGGTAATTAGCAATTATATAAAAAATATGATTAATAAAAATAAAATTATCTCATTAACCCCAAACTCTTCTATAAGAATATTATAAATGGCCTATCAGAAAATCCAAATATACCACCCAAAGAGCACCATGCCCACTACTCTATCAAAACCCTATCTAGTACACACTAAAAAAAGTGTAAACTATAGCTCACATGTCTGCAGGCCATAAAATAATAGTCGCATGTCACTTTTAGAATTAAGTTATTTATAATGCAGGTGAGATGACTCTCTAGGAAGGACTTCGGAATCGACATTGAATCAATAACAAGACTCCTAGAAGTCAAGTAGTTAATTAGATAGATGAATTGTTAGAGCGACCTTGCGAGTAAACAGGCCCTGCGTATGAACTTGTAACAAGACACATCTGTTTTGTTCTCTCTTTAGCTGATTAGAGTTGTGATTCCATTACAGACTTGAGCTGCTGCTGCCGTGCATTCTCAACCTTTTTTTCCATTCCACCAGATAAGTGTTTCTAAACATGAAGGCTTCCAAAGTATTGCACACCTCAATAATTCAAATAAACTGTTCTATTTTGTGTCATGTTACAAAATGAATGTGTTGTGAAACACCTCAATCCAAGTCACATATTTCCTTTTCTGAAGCTTAAAGTTTTGGACAGCTAGTGTTTAACTTTGCTAAAACACATCATGATGGCTACAAAATGAGGACAATTTTCTACTCCTGTTGTCTGATGAAATTTGAAAGGAATTATTTTTATTCTTCTTTGAAGGGTACATGGCATACACTGATACAAATAACGCAAACAAAACATATACAACATACAGTGAAAGTAGTAATTGTCTATTTAATGACCATTTATGGACAGATAGTTTTGAAAGCCTACTGCATATTTTAATTTGGAATGGTTTCCCAGTTTTAATAAATCAGAATGTAACTGACATTCTATATTATTTTAAATTGCTTACATAGCAGGCCCCTGCTACTTGTAAAGAAAAGTGGTTGCACATTACTAAGTAGACAAATTATTTGTCTTTCCCCCAGACAAGCACAAATTTAAATAGCAGGCATCTCTGGTGCCTCCCCTGTCTTAGAAGACTTGTAGGCTATAGTTCATGCAACTAGGGGCAGCCAGTAGGCTTTTCTGCCAAAAGTCATTTGTTGAGGATGCCTTCTGAAGTCTGTTGTACCCACTGGGTATTGCAAACTATTCACAAGATAGAAGCTAATTTAATTTGCTATACATTTACTAAAGCATCTTCCCTAGGCATGCAAATCCTATACACTGTAACTAACAGACAGATTAACATACCCTATAATGAATTATTATTTTGCATATTTATTACTGAGTGAGATCCAGTGAAAGATGAGGAAGGGGGATGAATAAGAACAACGGGGAAAGGCAGCATCGTGAGATGTAAGTAATAACTGACAAGCAGCAACTGATAAGCGTCAAAGGTTGACTGCTCCTACCTGCTCAGTAATGTCAGCTTTCCACATATGTTTGTTGCTCCAGCCCCCCAAATGCTATGTAATTATTGACTTTAAATTCAATGGAAAATGTTCACTCTGTCTTGCAAGGAACTATTTAATCCTTAGCTTAATCATATACAGTATGTTTCAAGGATTTAGATTCAATGTAAACTCTTTGTAAATATAACATTTACAGTGAATCTGAATACTGTGCAAGATTGCAAAACAGAAAATGACCTCTAAATAAATCAAAGCCAAGAAAATAAATTTTCTGTAAATCTTGTAACTTTCAGTAATGTCACATTTATTGCAGAATCTCATGGTAAGGCATGCTTTTTTATTTTTTTTAACCCTTTTGCTGCCATGCCCTGTGCTCCACTTTTAACCTCTTCAAGCCAACCATACGCAAATATGTGGCCTCTTGGCAGCTACGCTTTGACACAAAGAGGCGACATATTTGCGTACCATTTGTAAACAAACGTGCTGAGACTCCCAGCACATGTCAGCATAACACAGAAAGGTCCCAATCTCTCCTTGCAATCGGGACCTTTCTGATCATGTGACTGCCATGACAGCCAATCACGATGGTCACATGACCCTAAACCCTGCCCCCCAACATCAGAAACCCCTTAAAGGGCTGAGAGGCGCAGGTGTGAAGGAGTTAAACTCCAGGCTGTGTATGCAATTTTTCCATTTTTTTGTAATTTTTCCCTTACAGCTTTCAGAGTTCGTGTAAAACAACCCCCCCTGCAAACCACATATTTTTCTGAAGGCACATGACCAGTAAAATAAAAGGAAGGTACTAATTTTTAGCCCCCATAATTTTTGATCATAAGTTTATGAAAACAATATTTTTGCTAAAAATACACTAAAATGATTATAGTGGTTACATACATGGCAACATTTACACAATTCCTGCTAAATTCCTAATAAATATAACAGTTAAAACTGTACTGGGTTAATAAATAAATATTTGTACATTTTAAATTGTGCCTTTTTGTGAAATGGGGAAAACGGAAGATATGCAAAACTGCAAATAACAAATTACTCTAAAAACACATGTCTGCGACTAAAAAGCTGTTTGATTATTTTCATCTAATTTCCATGTATTTTGGTGTGCTAAAAACAAATAAAATATTGAAAAAAATCCTAGATGTCATGATTTGCCACAAAATGCAAAATTGTTTTCAAATTTATAAAACAAAATTTATATTATGGGTTTTTAACCAAATTTAAAGTCCAAATTACTATTAATTAATTTACATAAGTGCATTTAAGATATAAAATGCCAAAAAAACCTTAAAGGGGTTGTCCGAGTTATGTAAAAAAAAATAGCACTGTAAATCTGATGGTCAGCAATATATACATAAGCTAAGCAAGTTTTAGGGAAAAAAATTCTATTTCCTCATTTCCCTAGTTCTCTTCTGGCCCTTTGTTGTTATTTGCAGGTAAACAATCTCTGCCCCTCCCCCCCTGCAAAGGGGGTGAATACAAGTGCTGCTCTGAGTGACATGTTTGACTACTGGGATACTCAGCAGCATGCTGTATGTGTAAGCCTCAGCCCTGAGTCTGTGCTTCTAATGGTAGAAGAGGTTAATCTTTCCTGAAGAATCCAGTGGGAGGGAGACACAGGGCAGATAGCAGCAGTTCCGGTCAGTGCAGGGGGGCGTGGCCAGCACTGTGACGTCTCTTGAACAGACACAGAGCTGCTCTCTCCTGCAGTCCACACTTGTGCACGAATCATCATCAGGTTCTTGGTTCCAGGCTGTTCACACTTTTTCACCGCAGTTCGTGTTAGCTCGTCATTCTTCAACCGTTATGTTATGGCTCCGCGAAAGTGTATTAATTCGCCAGACAGTTTCTGTTTCATCTGTGGTGAATATACAGTGTTGAAGCAACAGCAGAATATTACAGACTTTGTGAAAAAAGTATACTTTGCATACTTTGGACTAAAAATTGGAGATCAAGATAAAGTTTGGGCGACTCATAAAGTGTGCAAACAGTGTGTTGAGGACCTCCAAAACTGGTTCAAGGGTAAGAAAAAATCTTTCCGTTATGGGATTCCTATGGTATGGCGAGAGCAAAAGAACCATAGTGATGACTGTTACTTTTGTTCATGCGATGTGAAAGGGTTTAATTCCAAATGGAAGCATTCCATTTCATACCCCAATCTTCACTCAGCAATTCGTCCCATCCCCCATGGCACAGATATACCAGTACCCAAGCCCCCTGCTACCTTGGAAGAGATACCTAGCTCTGATGAAGGTGAAGTCATACGTGAACCAGATGACGAATCAAGTTCTGACTTTGAAGATGATACAAGACCAAAATTGTTTCTCAGGAGGAGCTTAATGATTTGGTAAGAGACTTGAATCTTCCCAAAGATGCTGCTGAGTTACTCGGATCAAGGCTGAAAAGCAGGAATTTATTGTTGCCAGGAGTGTCATCTTCATGGTTCAGACATCGTGAAAAGGAGTTAGTTCCTTACTTCGCCCAGGAAGACAAGTTGGTTTATTGCATCGATGTCACAGGTCTGATGAGTCAATTTAAAATCCATTATGATTCAGAGCAATGGCATGTTTTTATAGATTCTTCAAAAAGAAGTCTCAAAGCAGTTTTACTCCACAAAGGTGGTTTTTACGCTTCCATATCTGTAGGTCATTCCGTACACTTGAAGGAAACCTACGAGAACTTGGAATTGGTTCTTCGTAAACTTAAATATGAAGACCATGGTTGGTAAGTGTGTGGGGACTTGAAGGTCTTGTGCATGCTGCTTGGGCAACAAGCTGGGTATACCAAATACCCTTGTTTTCTGTGTCTATGGGACAGTCGAGACCGACAAAATCACTGGACCAAGAAGAGTTGGCAGCCGAGGGTGCTAACAGTCGGTGAAAAAAATGTCCTCCGAGAAACTTTGGTACCTTCCCATAAAGTTCTTCTACCACCTCGCCACATAAAATTGGGATTGATGAAGCAATTCGTAAAATCACTTCCAAGAGATGGAGAATGCTTCAAATACTTGGTCACCAAGTTTCCAGACCTGTCGGAGGCAAAATTGAAGGAAGGTGTGTTCATCAGACCAGACATTAGAAGGCTAATAGTTGATCAAGAGTTTGTCAATACCATGACGGATCCTCAAAAAGAAGGGTGGATTGCATTTAGAGAAGTCGCACAGAAATTTTTAGGCAATAACAAAGATCCTCACTGCAAAAAGATTGTCGGACGAATGCTGAAAGCATTTCAAGCTTTAGGTTGCCTCATGAGTGAAATTGCATTTCCTCCAGTCCCACCTTGACTACTTTCCTGAAAATTTGAGAGCTGTGAGTGAGGAACAGGGTGAACGATTCCACCAAGACATTAAAGAGATGAAAAGGAGATACCAGGGAAAATGGAGCATTACAATGATGGCAGACTACTGTTGGATGCTTCAGAGAGACATTCAAGATGCTACTCACAAGCGTAAATGCACCAAGAGGAGCCTCACAGGGAAGAAGAATCGAGTTTAGTGTGTGTAGGTGAGCTCATTTCAGTTCAAAAAAGGATTTTCATAAACAAATTGTAATAAAGCTTTAATTTTATAAGTCTATTTCCATTTATTTTGAGGTATTGCCTTATTTAACATAGTTACCTAAATTGACAGGAAACGTAATGTCCTATGACAAAATGGAGGTCATTTTCAGATTCAGCACACCAAAAAACATAAAGATTATGTGGAATAACCAAAACAGCTCTTGAAAAACTTTTTTTGTAGACCTGTGAAATCTGAGGTTATCATTTTTCACGTACAACTTTCAGAATTTGTTAAAGACCCCCCCAAACCATATATTTTTCTGAAAGCACATGACCAGTAGAATAAAATGAAGGTACTAATTTTTAGGCCCTGCAATAGTTGCGTAACTGTTCATCAAATCAAAAATGTTCTAAAAATACACTAAAATCATTATTAGTGGATACATACATGGCAAAAATTGACAAAATTCCTGCTAAATTCCTACTAAATATAGGAGATAAAACTGTAATGAATTGATAAATTACAAATATTTGTACATTTTAAATTGCACCTTTTTGTGAAATGATGATAATGGAATGTGCACAAAACTATAAATAAAAACAATTTAGTCTCAAAATCTGCAGGTTACCAATTTTCACTTACAGCTTTTACAATTTTAAAAGACTCCCCCAAACCATACATTTTCTGAAAGCATATGATCTGTAGAATAAAAAGGAGTGCTACTGATTTGTTAGGCACCGCAGTAGTGGCAAATGTTCATCAAATCACTATTTTCACTAAAATGCACTAAAATCATTACTAGTGCACATAAACACACCATTACTTTTTTTAATTCATGCTACATTGCTGCTAAGGCCTTGTTCACATGGGGCTGCCTAAAGTGTATGGCCATTCATTTCAATTGGGATGCAATGGCTGCATGGGCATATCTGCTGCTCCCAATCTAGCATCTGTGTGGGAGTGGGTGCACGAACCTGAACGCAGACAGTGTGAGCTCAGGGACATGCATCCGGACTGTCGGATGTCAATTTGAAATCGTGTGTCTATGCAGTTGCTACATTCCAAATGACATCAATGGGACTGCCTGCACAGGGATGCATGGAACACATGTGCACCCCTGTGCAGGTACACACAGCCTTGAAGGGGTGTACACTGTGTATGCCCTGTGTGAAAAAAGGCCTATGATTTTTTTATTTTATTTTTAATTTTTTTTCTTCAATATCTTGTGTATTTTTTTTTTGGGGGGGGGGGGGGCTTTGGTGAGATATCAGGTTCTAAACAGACCCCTGATGTCTCTTTTTGAGATATAGAAGGGGATTGAATACAATCTCTTTCTCTGCAGCCTAAGCTGCACTGTACATGAATGAATAAGGAGTTTGTATAAAGACTGTTATTAATGGTTACAAGAGCGATCAGTAGTAATTTAAATTGAATTTGTAATTGTCACAGTCAGTCAGTTCAGTTCCACAGTCTAATGCAATTCTTAGGTTTGAAAAATTTGGGGCTGCTAAATTTTGCATTATTTATTCTGTTGTGCCCAAAAATATTGAATAATTGCAACCAGTTTTGATATATACAGTCATGGCCGAAATTGTTGGCACCCTTGATATTTCTCCAGGAAATCATGTATTTCTCACGAAACGTATTGCATTAACACATGTTTTGCTATACACATGTTTATTCCCTTTGTGTGTATTGGGACAAAACAAAAAAAGGGAGGAAAGAAAGCAAATTCGACATAATGTCACACAAACCTCCAAAAATGGGCTGGACAAAAGTATTGGCACCCTTTCACAACTGCGGATAAATAAGAATGTTACAAGCATGTGATGCTCCTGTAAACTCACCTGGGGCAAGTAACAGGTGTGGGCAATATAGAAATCACACCTGAAAGCAGATAAAAAGGAGAGACGTTCACTTAACCTTTGCATTGTGTGTCTGTCTGTGCCACACTAAGCATGGACAACAGAAAGAGGAGACGAGAACTGTCTGAGGACCTGAGAACCAAAATTGTGGCAAAATATCAACAATCTCAAGGTTACAAGTCCATCTCCAGAGAACTAGATTTGCCTTTGTCCACAGTGCGCAACATTATCAAGAAGTTTGCAACCCATGGCACTGTAGCTAATCTCCCTGGTCGTGGACGGATGAGGAAAATTGATGAAAGATTGCAACGCAGAATAGTCCGGATGGTGGATAAGCAGCCCCAAACATGTTCCAAAGACATTCAAGCTGTCCTGCAGGCTCAGGGAGCATCAGTGTCAGCGCGAACTATCCGTCGACATTTAAATGAAATGAAACGCTATGGCAGGAGACCCAGGAGGACCCCACTGCTGACACAGAGACATAAAAAAGCAAGACTACAGTTTGCCAAAATGTACTTGAGTAAGCCAAAAGCCTTCTGGGAAAACGTCTTGTGGACAGATGAGACCAAGATAGAGCTTTTCGGTAAAGCACATCATTCTACTGTTTACCGAAAACGGAATGAGGCCTACAAAGAACAAAACACAGTACCTACGGTAAAATATGGTGGAGGTTCAATGATGTTTTGGGGTTGTTTTGCTGCCTCTGGCACTGGGTGCCTTGACTGTGTGCAAGGCATCATGAAATCTGAGGATTACCAAAGGATTTTGGGTCGCACTGTAGGGCCCAGTGTCAGAAAGCTGGGTTTGCGTCCAAGATCCTGGGTCTTCCAGCAGGACAATGACCCCAAACATACGTCAAAAAGCACTCAGAAATGGATGGCAAAGAAGCGCTGGAGAGTTCTGAAGTGGCCAGCAATGAGCCCAGATCTAAATCCCATTGAACACCTGTGGAGAGATCTTAAAATTGCTGTTGGGAAAAGGTGTCCTTCCAATAAGAGAGACCTGGAGCTGTTTGCAAAGGAAGAGTGGTCCAAAATTCCGGGTGAGAGGTGTCAGAAGCTTATTGATGGTTATAGGAAGCGACTGATTTCAGTTATGTTTTCCAAAGGGTGTGCAACCAAATATTAAGTTAAGGGTGCCAATACTTTTGTCCAGCCCATTTTTGGGGTTTTGTGTGACATTATGTCATATTTGCTTTTCTGCCTCTGTTTTATATTTGTTCCAATACATACAAAGGGAATAAACATGTGTATAGCAAAACATGTGTTAATGCAATACCTTTTTTGTGTGAAATACTTGATTTTCAGGAAAAATATCAAGGGTGCCAACAATTTCGGCCATGACTGTAAATATCTAATCCACCCCAAATATATAGCAATCTTCCGAAAAATCAGCAACATTTTTCAGAATTCACCCAGACCAACGAAGTTACGAAATGATTGCCAAATATATAAGGAAATAAATGCCAAAAACGAATCGGTTCAACGTAAAAGATATGCTGAAACTAAGTTCCTTAATGAATGAATGCATCCAAAATTAAATGAAAATGTCCGGCATGCACATGTCTAGAAGAAAATATTTTTTTTCAACTAACGTTCCATAAGATTTCATTCACATGGCTAGCTGCCTGTACAAATCTATCACATTCCATGTTTGTACTCTTGTAACCTGCACAACTGAGCTGTTACATGTGGTTAAGGACAGATGAGGAGCCATGGATACAGACTCTCTGTGTCCAAGGCTGCTCATTGTTTCTTAACTTATCTCTAATCACTTGTTTACTTGCCTAAAGCCATAGTGTCAATCAGCATGTCATTGATTAGTACAGGTTGCTGGCCTAGGCTAAACCTGTATATCCTGGCCACATAAATACAGTGTATTTGGACTTCCTGTTCGTGCCATGTGAATATGACCTTAAAGTGTTACTAAACCCAGGACCCTGCATTCACTATATCTCGTCTCCCACAGTACATAGAACATGGAAATGAAATTATTTTAGTAAATATAAACTGTTAAATACCTTTTCTCTTCAGCAGTATTTAGCAGTCTTGTGACTTCTATCAGTGTCCAGCTGAGCACCAGCTAAAGTTTTTTTTTCCATTCTTCTATGACTGTCCTATGAGGCTGTGTGATTCCTGACCATCTGTCTGGACAGTGATGATTGGACCTGTGCCAATCCCATGCACCCTCCCAAAAAAAAACCTTTCTAGCAATACATACCAAACTGAGCATGTGCAGAGCATCTCCAAGGGCTCTGTATGCTCAGCAGATGGATTGGGGACAGCAAAAGAAGGGGAGGATCAAATAGCCTTTTTACACAATGCGGAGGATTAACCCCTTAGGTTCTATAGTGAGTATAACAAGCATGGTTTACTGCATATACAGGCTGATTTTACTGCTGGGGGTTTAGTAACACTTTAAAGTGCAACTCCAGGGAAGTAGATAAATGAATGACTGAAATACATAAATATTTGCTGTTTTGATTGCCGAAGGATTTGTAATATTGGTTAGGCATTCCTGTGATAAACATACGTCTGCTAGACAGTATGATCTGCCCCCCCGACTTCTCTATCAAGATCAACAACACTACCTCCGACCCCACCCCTCACACCAGGGTACTAGGTGTAATCCTAGACTCCAATATGTTTTTTCAGACCCAGGTCCAATTGCTGACAAACTCATGTAGACTTCACCTCTGCAACATCTCCAAGATACGACCGTTCCTAACCTCGGAAACCACTAAACAACTCATTCACTCCCTTATTATATCACGTCTTGACTACTGTAACTCCCTCCTCACTGGCCTACCTCATCGCAGGCTATCCCCACTACAGTCCATCATGAATGCTGCTGCCAGACTCATTCACCTTACTAACCGCTCTTTATCTGCCAATCCCTCCACTGGCTTCCAATTGCCCAACGGATAAAATTCAAAACACTAACACTGACGTATAAAGCAGTTCATAACACTGCCCCTAATTACATCACCGACCTTGCCTCTAAATACCACCCAAACCGTACTCTCCGCTCCTCGCAAGACCTCCCACTCTCTAGCTCCCTTGTCTCCTCCTCCCATGCTCGTCTCAAGGGCTTCACCCATCCTCTGGAACTCCCTACCCAAAGCTATGAGGCTATCGCCTACTCTGCTCACCTTTAGGTGCACTCTGAGAACCCATCTCTTCAGGGAAGCCTACCCCGCCCCCAGCTAATACTGGAATCCACTACTCCTCCTACCACTCCATCCCCCACAGCTAATTACCTCTTGTACCATTATCCCCTCCCTCCTAGATTGTAAGCTCCGAGGAGCAGGGCCCTCTAATCCCTCTTGTATTGAACTGTATTGTTACTGTACTGTCTCCCTCCATAATGTAAAGCGCTGAGCAAACTGTTGGCGCTATATAAGTCCTGTATAATAATAATAATAATATGATCACTTTCTGGTTTAGTATTACTGCATAACTTTAACTGCTTTGTGGGTGAGCTCACAGGACAGGGGAGATTCCTTGGGTGTCCACGTGCATGATTTGGACACCTCCTTTTGGTGGAGGTGACACTTGCAGCAGCCGGGTCTTCTCCAATAAGCTCCATGGCAAGAGAACTCATGGGAGCGGTGAGGGTACTGGTGCCCAAGAAGATAATGAGCAAGAAAAAATGTCTGTTCACCAGTGCAGATCATTAGCTTAGCTCATTGAGGAAACTGTCACCTTACACTGCATAATGGCTTAGGAAGAGACGTTTGGATTCAAGACGTAGGAGTAAGTTAATTCATGTACAATGCATTATTTAAATTTAGGTTTTTTTTGGAGTTAGACTTTAAAAGTTTAAATTGCCTCTCCTAGATTCTTGTAGCTCCTTATCCCAGGTGCAGCACTTCCCCCTATCTTACATTCAAGAAGCACACACGCTTTCTCTCTCCACCATGACTGTCAGTGGGACTACAACTCCCATCATCCATTTTGCATGGACACTGCACACACGGGATGAGGTAACAGGATCTTTCTGCACTTTTCTGTTGGTTTATTAGCAAACTTTATTTTCCACTTGTGATTTGCAGATTTTCTTCACTACTATAATTTAAATACGATTGTGGTGTCAACCACAGCAGGTGGGCAGAGAGGTAGATGGATCACAGGTTCCATTCACATCCTGCTTTTCTGTGATGCCACATAAAGTGGCTGGACACAGCAATGGAGTATAAGGGGGAGCATGCAGAGGTGGCTCCATAGACACAGCACTAGCGATAAGCGTCACTGCATAAATGAATGTAAAGTTAGCAATAAAAATAACTCAGTCCTGTGCTGAATACAAAAGAGTGCAAAGAGCATGGGTTACCAATAAAACTTACAGTTAAGTGTGGCTATATATAGATATTTTTTATAATTTGCGTTTAATAACACTTTAACCCATACCTGTTCCACCCAAAAATATCTGATGAAGGTGTCTATTACTTAGACATGTTCATTTTATTTCTTAGCATACAAGTATACCTGGAGCAGCAGAGATCACTTAAAGTCTCGTTATGTCATCAACTTGTATAGGTGTCCAGATGTTTCAGGTGTTTAGATGCAATCCAACCACCTAACAAAATCTTCTAGCTCTTTCATAAACACGAACACATAGTTTTACAGAATATTTTTGATGAGGGAGAAAGTGGGTGTTCCTATACTTTTCTTATGTTATTTATCATTGGTGGATTTTGGGAAGCAATGGTAATTGGAATAGGTTTTATAATTTGTCTAATCATTTTCCTAAGAGTGATCGGCCAGTGGGTGTCTACTGGATCCAGGGATACAAGAAAACAGGCAATTAATATTTATTGCCTATGCTACAGTGCAACATACAATAAAGTAGTAAATGTCATAGTGTAACTTTTATCAGGTGTAGAATAAATTTTTTTAGTATTAATCAAGCTCCGTGAATAGTTATGCCTTATAAGATAAGCAGAATGATTTCTCTTGAACCTGATTGAGAATTAAATTCAACCAGCGTAAATATATTCTCGTTAGTAAATCATCACCTAAAATGTATCTCTTGCAGTATCTATGCTGGAATTATTTTTTTCAAAATCCAATTTTTAGGCAGCCCTTCTAAGCTAATTTGCCAGATGCAAAACACATTAAAATTCATATATGCAGCTTGTTCATTGAATTCATATATTTCTTTCTGAACTTCTACATCTGAAAAGTAAGACAAATATTATAGAAAAAAGAAAAGGGACTACACATCAAGTAATTAGAGGTAGATATGTGATCTACCAATGTGCTTCATTTAGCATTGCAATCTGTTTTGTGGGGGGAGGAATTGCTGTGATTTGAAAGATTTCATACTATAGCTTTTGTTGAGGTAATTATAGCTACTATATTGCCAAAAGTACTGGGACACCCCTCCAAATTATTGGATTCAGGTGTTCCAATCACCTCCATGGCCACAGATGTATAAAATCAAGTATCTAGGCAAGTAGACTGCTTCTACAAATATTTATGGAAGAATGGGTCCCTCTCAGGAGCTCAGTGAATTAAATTGTGGTTCTGTGATAGGTTGCCAGCTGTGCAATAAGTACATCCGTGAAATTTCCTTGCTCTTAAATATTCCACTGTCAACTGTTAGTGGTATTATACCAAAGTGGAAGCCACTGGGAACAACAGCAACTCTGCCACAAGTTGTTTTTCAGGGGTTGGGCTTGGCCCTTTAGTTCCAGTGAAGGAAACTTCCTGCTCCAAACTATGTGGGAACAGTTTGGGGATGGCCCCTTTCTGTTCCAACATGACTGCACACCTGTGCACAAAGCAAGGTCCATAAAGACATGGCTGAGCGAGTTTGGAGTGGAGGAACCTGACTGGCCTGCACAGAGTCCTGACCTCAACTCCTTCTCATCCGACATCAGTGCCTGACCTCACAAATGTGCTTCTGGAAGAATGGTCAAACCTTCCCATAGACACACTCCTAAACCTTGTGGACAGCTTTCCCAGAAGAGTTGAAGCTGTTATAGCTGCAAAGGGTGGGCCAACTCAATATTGAACCCCACAGACTAAGACTGGGATGCCATGTGCATGTCAAGGCAGGCGTCCCAATACTTTTGGTAATATAGTGTATATATATTCTTTGGAAAGCTAGCAAAGAAATGCTTCCTTGCTGAAAATATAAAACACAAAACTGCATAACTAGTTCATATAGTAGACTTGGTGCAAAATTATTTTAAGGCCATTTGCAAAAGACAAGGACAATATTTGAGCCTAAAGGAAAAAAATTTTACCCTTTCTAAATTCATTAAATATAACTGGCACTCTATATATAAGAAGTATAATTGTAGAATATTGGTCAAGTATCTTTGCCTTTGGGAATAAGGAAGGATTCTGTTTCCTTTTAGTCCTTTTTTGTCTTTTGATTGACGTGTATTTTTTACTAAGGGCATGCAAATATATCACAAGAATATTTTTGGTCATATAACAGCATCATCATCAGGATCCATGAGTGGGAAGAGTAGGAATAATGCAATAATCCCCAAAGAAGGAACAGGTTGCAGAAACACCAAGCAAAGTAAAAAAAAAACAGAGCACTGCAGGAAAGCTTCACACATTTTTTAACTTGGACTTAATTGGGGAAAGTGTGAATCCTGGGTGAAAGTTGTTTGAACCTTGGATGAAAATCGGTATAAATATTTATTCTTTGTTCTACAACTCTTGAAAAATAGATTATTTTTGGAAAGCATCACACCTCTGGGTATATACTAATTTTAGGGGGAGGGTGTTAGATTAGGTATGGTTAGGGCAGGGACAAAAAGGATGACTGCACTTTGTTTTAAAGTGTACTTATCCTTTAAGAATTTTGATTGTATACGTAGGACACAGAGGGCTGAGCACAAAGACACAAAATATGCTGCGTTCAGCTCAGTAAGCCCTGCTGTGACTTCAGGTGCTACATGCAATTTACAAATTGCAGCTGATGTTGCATCTAATGTATTTCTATGGCACTGTTTTAATAGGTGAAAATTCAAATAGCGCGATTTGAAAAATAGTTCCTGCAATTTTTTTTACCACTTCAGTTCAATTTAACTCTCTAAGGTAAATGCCACTAAAATTGCACCTGTGTCTATTTCAGTGCAGCTCTGAAGTCGCTCTTTAAATAGGACCAATTTGCACCACTTTGAAATCGCATTTTGTGTGAACCAGGGCTAAATGTTTTATGAATGTAGCTGTATGTTATGCTATGGGCTCATGTATGCAAATGCAGCTCCATGATCAGTAAAAACATGTAAAAGTCCTGACATAGACCGTATTTATTGCTGTATGCATGTATACATTTGTGTCTGCTTCCTTGCTAGGCAGCAGGAGACACCTGTGTTCTAAAAACGTACGATGCTAGGTGGCAGGATCTGCCTGCATCCTAGTAACCAAGATCGCTAGGCAGCAGGAGCCACCTGGGTCCTCATTTGCTCTGTATGAATGTAAGATCCTATATGAAATCCTACTGCTGTGTGCATGAGCCTTTATGCCTCTCTTTTCATAAGAGATATTCATTGGGTATGCAGTAATGTTGTAGCAGAACAGGAATAAACTTTTATTTTTTACTTTGTAGGGGGAATGAATTAATACTTGTATTTATGTGAAGCCAGTCTCTGTGTCATTAAACAGGAGCTGAAGCTAATTATTGTATCTGCAAGCACCACTACCCACAGTTGCTGCACAAATTTCTCTATAAATAACAAACATGAAGTTAAATGCTTCTATCAATGTATGCAATCCTCTCTTTCATCGTCCATTTGTTTGGATGAGAGGTCCATGTGCTAAATTGAAAATAATATGTATCTTCCTGTAGAAGAAATATTTTCAGTCTTGTATAAAATTATATGTGTCTCCTAAGCAGCAGAGCATAACCTGCAGTAAGCACGGCTTCGTTTGAGAAGAAGCTGTCATCCTTTTTCTACTGGAGCTGTAAGGAATGGCTTTGTGTATTCACATTGGGATCAAGGATCTTTGATTTTACACCATCTCAGGGCAGAACAAACTAACCTCACACATGGCAATATGCTTTTGTCAACAACCTCTTGACTAGCAGCGCGCCACTAGTTGTGGCCTTCTTCATTTTGTTTATTAACAGTTGTGGTTGTGTTTATTATATTTAGGAATACCTCCATGTCCTTCTACATTTTACATGGGAATGAGTAGCAGACACAGAGAAATAAAGATGGATAGATGGATTGATAGATAGATAGATAGATAGATAGATAGATAGATAGATAGATAGATAGATACCATAGATACCATAGATAGATAGACAGACAGATAGATAGACAGATAGACAGATAGATAGATAGATAGATAGATAGATAGATAGATAGATAGCACGAGCAAACACATAGATAGGACAGTAGGACAAAATGATTGTGATGGATGGATAGAAGGACAGATAGATCGAAAGATAGAAAGATAGATAGATAGATAGATAGATAGATAGATAGATAGATAGATAGATAGATCATGACTGCACCACCCTTATGTACACTCCTAGTACCAATAATTTCAAAAGACAGAAAGTGAAGGAAAATATCCAACAGCAACACAGAAAGAGATAAAACCTTTTTTTTTTTAGTAGAAACAGCTTAAAGCGAAGTTCCACTCACTCTGTAAAAAAACAAAAGTCAGCAGCTACAAAAACTGTAGCTGCTGACTTTTAAAGAACAGCAACTCACCTGTCCCACGATCCCGCGTTGCCCCCACCGCAGCCCGTTTCACCAGCCGTCCTGTATTCCAGGTTCCGGCATCTTCAGTGTGGGCACCCGGCTGTGACAGCGTGAGTAGCTCTGCGCTTCCTGAATGGCCCCATCATCTTCTACGACCTGTCACGTGTCCCACAAGACTTCGGAGAGGAAGGGTAAGAGGACAACTTCCATTTCCGATCGCCTAGGCGATTGCAGCGGAAGTGGGAGTGGGTACCTTTCAAATTCGGGTACCGATCCCCAAAGGTGCCAATCCTTAATGGGGAGAGGGGGACCAATCTTTAAAGCGGAACTTCCCCTTTTGGGTGGAAGTCCGCTTTAAGGCCTCATGTACACTACTGCTCCTAAACTGATGTTTTAGGGCTTTGGACATTTTTTTGCCTAAGACCCTGAAAACACTTCAATAAAAGACTGTGTCCATGCACACACAGACTTTTAGGAGCATCAGTGTTTAGAGGACGTCAAAGCTCCTTCTCCTGAATGCAGAAAAATTGCATTTAAGAGAAGAGCTTTTGAGCATAAAAAAAGCCAAATGCAGCTAAACAAGTCTAAAGGTACCTAAGCGCTACTGAAGACACTTGAAGTGCCAATCCAAGCACAGGATGAAGTGTCTCCCTACTGGTATTCAGGAGATGGGAGCAGGCATCAGATTCACTCATCCAGAAGTATCAAGCTGTATAGTGTAGGATGCCGCTCAGACCTACCCAGTGCAAGTAGAATATATTAAAATGTATGGCCTCAGCCAGCATCAATCTGACCACGCCCTCTGAAGCATTTTACCCACCCAGCAGGGCTTGGTCACAGAGGTAAGTTCTTTTAGCTCTTGAGCATTTATTCATTTCAATGGCCAGAATAAATTAAAATTCTGGCAAATGAAATAAACACCCAAATGTGTTTGAACAAGTCTACATGCGCCTAAGCCAGTTTGAAAAAAACACAGCTTAGGTGCATTTTTAACGCTGATTTTCTCCTGTCAGGAGAAACAGCATTTACAATAAACAAGCGGGCATGAAACCTTAGTTGTACCTAAAGAACTAGCAAATGCTAAAAAGCAAAATTCATTACATATCTTGAAATAAGATAACACATTTAATGAATATATATATATATATATATATTAAGTAAAAATAACTAAAATAATCATGTCATTCTTCTTTGGAGGAACTGATGATTAAGACAATAGATATGACAACCAAAATCAACGAAGGATTAGTCAAGAATAAGTCAAAAAGAGAAATACAAAAATTGTAAACATTCCTTATTACCAAAAATGTCGAACACACATTTCCAAAACATAGAAAAAAAGCTATTCAAGCATTCCACTCAAGAATTAAAAAAATACAAATAAAGCATACCAATATAGGATTTCCCTAGAACAATACAATGAGATTATGGGGAAGATTTACTAAAACTGGTACACACAGAATCTGGTGCAGCTGTGCATAGTAACCAATCAGCTTCTACATTTTAGAGATTTAACACCCCGGTCACATGCTATGCGACTTGCAAATCGTATGCCAAGTCGCACCCTATTGTCTGCGATTACAGCGGTCAAATCAATGCGAATTGGTTGGAGCCACACTGATTTCTAAAGTAGTACATGTACTACTTTTGGTGCAATTTGCATAGACATCTGTGTTAATGTCTTGCAAATCGCACCTGAAATTGGCATCTCACCCGACTATGAAATTGTGCGACTTCACTGTAAGTCGCACAATTTCAAAGTCGTGCTTGAAGTGACCGGGGGGTTATTGTCGAAGCTTAATTGAACAAGTTGAAATTAGAAGCTGATTGGTTACTATGCACAGCTGCACTAGATTCTGTGTGCACCGGTTTTAGTAAATCTTCCCCAATGTGATCCTGCTAGAATTAAGTTACCATGATTGCTGTAGATGTACAGGCCCCTCTACTAACACTCTGTCATTTGACAGTAGAGTGACAGGAGATTAGACTTTTTGCAAAGGGAAGAGGGCTCTAAGGCTAGGTTCACATTTGTCCATGCAGCTGCACCACCCACACAGAAGAATGCGGACCCGCGGATGGGTGCCATTAATTCTAATGACATGCCGCCCGCATTGGAAATCACAACCGCACTTGGAACTGAGGTTCCCGAATGGGCTGCGGTTTCCAATGAAGTGCAGGGGCTTCTTCCCTGCGTGTCATGGGGCATGGGAGTCCATTCAAATGAATGGGCTCTCGTGCACGTGCAAATCGTGGCCCGTATGGCCACATATATGTGAACCAAGGCTAAATTCAAATTGAACAGCAGTCCTGTGTACAGCCAGAACCTATGATGGAAGGGCTCACAGGGATTGATTTTAAAACCAACATACTGTAGATCCTTGCAGTTGCCATAAGGTGCTTACACTTCAAGTGGTAACATCTAATATCAACATTTCAACAGTTAAACATGTATTGCCATTCATAGAGAAGATTTGTATTACAATCCAGAACATGAGTAATCTGGTCCAAAAATCATTGCATTTGGACATTGTTTTACAAATACTTTGCTTGTAGAGCAAAACTAAAGTATAGGAGAGATCAGACTTGCTAATGGCGGAAGTGAGTCCCATCAGCTCTGTGAATAATTTACATCTATCTTAACTTGCTGCCATTAGCCGCATCAGTATATTTGCTGACGGAATTATTACACTCATGTAACCATAGTTTATGGATGCCACTTAAAGAAAGTAATTTTGTTTCATTCCGTTGTACATGCTTTTTACTGACAGCACACCTTACCTTTATGGAGGAACAATTTCTATTTAAACCCCAACTCCAGCCATAAATTTTGTTTGTTTTAGATTTGGATATACTTGGAAACAGTAAATATTTTGCTCAAGCTTTTGTTGTTCATGACCACCCAGAGAAATTTTACCCTACTTCCTGTCCCCATGACAGCAAGACACATAATGAGGGGAACAGTTAGGGCTAGTTTGATCAGTTCAAAGGAATGTATTTTGGCATAAAAACAATTGAATTTATAATTTTATTTAGTTTTCCCTAAATAGAGCATGAAATCAAATTAAATATCAGTGCTTCAAAACAAGTATGATAGATATTAATATGTAAATTGAGACTTCCTGCGCTGATCAGTGATTGCTGCCATCTATGACGATCACTACAGGTTGAAGGAGATCAGCAGCACCGTGACTCCATTGCCATTTTGGAGGTAGTGTAGCCAGTGGCACCGGACCTGCTCCACAAAAAGGTAAGTTGTAAAGCAAGCCGACGATCCTCGCCGGCATTCAACCTATACGGGGTGACACCGGACCCGTTCCAAGAAAAGGTAAGTTGTAAAGAAAGCTGATGATCCCCGCAGGATGCATTGGATCTGTGGATTGAGCATAATGGATCAGAGTCTGAACCATTATGCTCAATCCGCAGATCAGGTCCATTCTGTGGGGATCGTCGGAGGGGGTGTCACCAAGTGTTACCATACTGGGTGACACCTATCCTAGGGACGCCTCTGAGTGTAGCATTTGTAATCCCTGGCTATTGTGTCATTAACATGCATGCACCAGGTATTTGCACCCCTTTGCTTATCCCAAAGATGAAACCACACAAGAGAATTGCATCAACTCTGAAAAATGGACCAGCCACATCCACAACAGCCATACCTAGTGGAAAGCACAGCAAAAGTAGTCCTTGCAGGTGGTGTGTTTGTGTTCCAAGGGGCACAGTCTTTTAAGTTTTGACCCAAAAAGCTCACATCACCTCCCTACTTCTGATGCCACTCACACAGGCATTCTAATCTCTGCTCTGGCAGCTCCCATAACCTACCCCATTGCGCTACCTCTGCTGCTGGCCAGGAGGACTTCTGCCATAATTTGAAGCTACAGATGACAGCTTTACTAATCACTATTTTACTAATATTTGTTTTCTATGTTGTTGCTAAACTTTGCATGTGCATTTTTGACAAGATTTTAAAGAACCTGAATGCATATTGGAAACAACAACTGTGAAATTTGATGTGTTGCCACTTTGTGACAAAAGGGAGGAACTGTAAGGAAATACGTCTTTTTAACTGGCATTCATTTTGTATAATGCCTCCATTTCTAGATGTGCAAACAGTTAATTTCGGTTTTGAATTTTGCTTGTATCTTCTCACTCATTTCCTGAGTCTAGTTTCTATTTCTCAGTAAACGGATTTCTATGGTACTCATCAGCCATTTGTAGTTTCTATCTACTTTGATAAGAGTATAATATTTAATTGGTCATTCTGGCCTAGCAACGCCTGTAGAATTCTTGTATAATACTGTTCATCCACATTAAACTTTCAGAGATTTAGCTTTTACACTTTGGTGTCTGGAGCTTTATTTCTCCCGGGTCTGGTGGTGAAAAATAATCGAGGACAAGTTGGGCTACAGACAGGAATTGATCCTATCACTCACCACTACACCTGCAATGCTCTCCCTTCTCCACCATTGTATATTCAAAATCCCCCATTACCCTGCCAGCATCTTAGTACTGCTGACCTTCTCTGGCCTTTTTTCAACCACTTCCTGTCTTCATGCAATCACTATACATCATTGCCCTAGCCCATGCTTGTGCAATGTATGTGGCCGCAGTTGCTTGCAGTCTCAATCAGAGTGACAGTACAGGAGAGTTGTCACTCCATAAGAAGTGCCTGAAAAAGTTTTGTAACAAAATTAAGATAGTACTTTAATTTAGGGATTTCAGGTATGGCATTTTTTAAATAGTTACATTGGTACAGCTTGGACCAATGTAACTATGCATAAATACTATTCCTGTGGGATCCTTCTATAAGCCAGAAATCACTGTGGTAGACTCCACCCAACAATGATCTTCATTAACTTTCAGGTCCATTGCAGAGCAGCTACCCTGCTGCATTGAGTACGCAAGATGTCACCTGGTCAGCATGTCACCGTTCAGAAAATGCTTTGCATTTTCTCAATGAATACAAAGCATTCTATGATGTAAAAATATCCATACTTGTAATTCTTGTTTAAGCTATGGATTTAAAAAGATGGAAAACAAGTTTTCAAGTTGCATTAGCAAATTCAGCTATATATGATATTTTAGTAAGTAGGTTTAGATCTTCTTTCATTTTCCATAAAGTGTTTGTAAAAGCTCAAGGTTTTTTACCTTCATGCACTCTATGTATAAAGGTAAAAAAACCTTACAGTGGGGATCGAAAGTTTGGGCACCCTAGCTAAAAATTTGTATTAATGTGCATAAAAAAGCCAAGGAAAGATGGAAAAATCTCCAAAAGGCATCACATTACAGATTAGACATTCTTATAATATGTCAACAAAAGTTAGATTTTATTTCCATCATTTACACTTTCAAAATAACAGAAAACAAAAAAATGGCGTCTGCAAAAGTTTGGGCACCCTGCAGAATTTATAGCATGCACTGCCCCCTTGGCAAAGCTGAGACCTGCCAGTGTCATGGATTGTTCTCAATCATCGTCTGGGAAGACCAGGTGATGTCAATCTCAAAGGTTTTAAATGCCCAGACTCATCTGACCTTGCCCCAATAATCAGCACCATGGGTTCTTCTAAGCAGTTGTCTAGAAAACTGAAACTGAAAATAGTTGACGCTCACAAAGCTGGAGAAGGCTATAAGAAGATAGCAAAGCGTTTTCAGATGTCATAATCCTCTGTTCGGAATGGAATTAAGAAATGGCAGTCATCAGGAACAGTGGAAGTTAAAGCAAGATCTGGAAGACCAAGAAAAATATCAGACAGAACAGCTCGCAGGATTGTGAGAAAAACAATTCAAAACCCACGTTTGACTGCACGATCCCTCCAGAAAGATCTGGCAGACACTGGAGTTGTGGTACACTATTCCACTATAAAGAGATACTTGTACAAATATGGCCTTCATGGAAGAGTCATCAGAAGAAAACCTCTTCTACGTCCTTACCACAAAAATCATCGTTTGAACTTTGCAAATGAACATATAGACAAGCCTGATGCATTTTGGAAACAAGTTCTGTGGACCGATGAGGTTGAAATTTAACTTTTTGGCCGGAATGAGCAAAGGTACGTTTGGAGAAGAAGGGGCACAGAATTTAATGAAAAGAACCTCTGTCCAACTGTTAAGCATGGGGTTGGATCAATCATGCTTTGGGGTTGTGTTGCAGCCAGTGGCACAGGGAACATCTCACGAGTAGAAGGAAAAATGGATTCAATAAAATTTCAGCAAATTTTGGTTGGTAACTTGATGCCATCTGTGAAAAAGCTGAAGTTAAAGAGAGGATGGCTTCTACAAATGGATAATGATCCTAAACACAGCTTGAAATTCACGGGGGATTACATCAAGAGGTGTAAACTGAAGGTTTTGCCATGGCCTTCACAATCTCCTGACTTCAACATAATTGAAAATCTATGGATAGACCTTAAAAGAGCAGTGCGTGACAGACAGCCCAGAAATCTCAAAGAACTGGAAGACTTTTGTAAAGAAGAATGGGCAAAGATACCTCAAACAAGAATTGAAAGACTCTTGGCTGGCTACAAAAAGCGTTTACAAGCTGTGATACTTGCCAAAGGGGGCAGTACAAGATATTAACTCTGCAGGGTGCCCAAACTTTTGCAGATGCCATTTTTTTGTTTTCTGTTATTTTGAAAGAGTAAATGATGGAAATAAAATCTAACTTTTGTTGACATATTATAAGAATGTCTAATCTGTAATTTGATGCCTTTTGGAGATTTTTCCATCTTTCCTTGGCTTCTTTATGCACATTAATACAAATTTTTAGCTGGGGTGCCCAAACTTTCGATCCCCACTGTATGTGTGCAGCAGTAACCCCAGCCCACTCAATACTTACCTGAGCCTCATCGCAAACCAGCGATGTGAATGACAGCCTTGGCTGTCCCAGGTCTCTGCCTCCTCATTGGCTGAGATAGCAAACGAGAGCCATTGGCTCCCACTGCAGTCAATCATAACCAGTCAGCCAATGAGGAGACAGAGGGTATGGCCAAGCTGCTGCTCCATGTGTGAATGGACACACGGTGCAGCGAATTCCCCATTTTAAGCTGCTTGCTGTGTCGGCACTCGACAGGAGGAAGGGGACAGAAGAGCCTGCGGGGGACCCGAGAAGAGGAGGATCCAGGCTGCTCTGTGCAAAACAGTAGGTAAGTATGACATGTTGTTATCCCCCCCCCAAAAAAAAACAAAAACAAATGAACCTTTAGAATTACTTTAATTTTTCCTCTGTTTGGGTTACAAATATCATCATGAAAGATGGTCTGCAAATACATACTTTTAACCACCAAATAACCATTTTAGAGCCATAGTGCTCTATTCTGCTTGAAAGCACTAAGCAAACTTTTTTGTCATGAAAAATTTATCAGACTGTTGTCTCAGCATACTTCTAAATTTTAGAGGCTGCCCTTCAAAAAGTATAAACTGAAAATTACGGATAATTTTAGCCAGTGATTACATTTTAAATTTGAGTTAATCGGTGCTGAAAATCTGGCATATTTCCTGGGATGTTATTATCTTGTATGTCAAATATGCTTTTCATTGCTAATGCTTTATATGTGGCGTCACAAGTTTCCCTGTGGTAGGTGCACAGATGCCAAAAGATTAAGCATTTTATTGAAATGGTAAGTGTTGCATTTGCACTATAGTTGAACAATACACTTTCAGAAATCCATTTTGTATATATCTACACACATTTTCACCTTGTGCTTTAGTCAAGGGCGTGTAGGCTACAAATAGTTCTCTTGCATTGTGTTTGCGTTCTCTATGAAGGCATTTGGATTATTACAGTGAACCCTGGAAACACTAACAAGCAAAAACATAAAGGTTTGTGACCCTTAACCACATGAAATCAATTACAGCATGCATTTTGTTGATTAAAGTGTCATGCAAACAGCTGCTAAATGCAAAAAAAGCATGTGACAATCAAGCTACAAACCTCACACAGAAATGGTAGAAAATAAATAGAAAATGCAGAAAACATAGCCCATGTTTTTTATCTAGCTTTGTTCATATAAAATATATATTAAAACATAAAATGATATAAATGGCTGTAATTTAAGAAAACTGAATGAATATTATGAGTCAAAATCTAAAGTATTTCCAGCATAGGCAGAAAACCCCTTAAAAGCCATACGATGGCAATTCTCTATAGAATGTCACTCCAAGCACCTAAATAGAACAGTGGGGATATGAAGAAAAGGTGAATATGGACTGCTGGAGGCAAAACACAGGTTTATATTAAATTGACCTAGCTGCCAAATGTTAGAGCAGAAAAACCCTGGGTTTTGTTTTTTTCTAACTTCTGCAAGTTAGTGACAAGGTCGTTTCAAATAAAATTCTATTCTAAGAATTTAACAACAGCTTAAACACCCTGGTCTTCTAATTTGGCTCTGCAAATATTGGTATTCAATAATAGCTCTATAAGTCATTATTGCTTTCCTAAGTTAATTACCAAACATGTCAAGTATGGACATACCAATTGACAGAGATCTTTTTTGTTAACCACAGTTCCAAAGCTGAAGTTTAGTTATGGCATTTTTTTACATAGTTACATTGGTCCAGCTTTGACCAATGCAACTATGTATATATTGTTCCAGTGGGATTCTTCTAGAAGTTGGAAATCACTGAGGAGGAAATTGCTACCACAATGATCTCCACTAGCCTCTGGGTCCCGTGCCTAGCAGCTACCCTGCTGCTTACTGATCACAGGAGGTTTTCTGCTCTGGACAGGTGCCATTCAAGGAGTGATTTACATTTCTTGTATTTAAAGCATTCTCTGATTGGACAAGGTGGAGTGGATGGGTGGTGATATCATGATCTCCACCCCATTCAATCAGAGAACAATTTAGAGAAAATGGAAAATGTCCTCTGAACAGTGCCTTTGCTTGGCACAGGAACCAGAAGCTAGTAAAGATCGGTGTAGTAGATATGCCTACTACAATGATTTCCAGCTTCCACAGGGACTCCACAGGTATGGGACACACATAATTAATTTGGTCCAAGCTGGATCATTGTAACTATTTAAAAAATGCTGTGTCTAAACTTTACTACTGCATAGCAAAACCTGCTAAACTAAATAGATGACAATGCAAAGAAAACCCATACTGTACCAGAAAGTCAAAACTCACAAAAGGTTATCAGTCTCTTATGGCTCAATTCTCACCTATGTAGGTGCAAAGGTGTTCATGTGTTTTTGCGCAATTTCACACATTGCGTTTAGGGAAGTGAAGTGAATGGGCTGCCCGACACGTGAAAAATCACTCAGAAGTTTATGACATTTCTAAATTACACTGCACCAAAACCTTGGTACTTTGTTACCATGCATTTTGATATGCACAAAAATGTGTGGTCAGATTTATTGTCACTGCCATGGGCTTGCAAAATAGGAGTGTGTTTTTGTGCATGCCTAAAAGTTTTTAGAAAAGTTTATATGCCTATTTTGTTTACCAGTTTTATCCCTGGTGGGTTCATAATAGCCATAACATTAAAAGCATGCTGCGCTAATGCAAATGCTATTTCTGACCTCCATCTGCAAATAAATGCTAGTTGCCTGGTTTTCATGCCAGCATTTTCTGTGTCACTGATCTAGAACAAGTATGCAATCCGGAAAGTCAGAATGAGTGCAGATCTGTCTGGATCAGAAACTCAGAAAGTAGAGGGGGGCTGAAGGCCAGACAAGCATAGTAGATACCATTAACAAAAAGAGAGGTCATAAATGGCAGCCCACATTTTTCCTTAGTACAGAGGAACATTACAATTTATTTATTAATTTAGAGGAACATTACAGTGGCCAGAAACTAGATGCTTTGTTCACTTAAAAGTCCTTGAGCAACATACTATGCTAGAATATTATTTATTTGTTGCTATTCATATCTACCATGATGCACAAGGACAGAAATATGCTTCAAAACTGTGTTTACTAAATCAGATATAATAGTTCTAAAAAAAATCAATATAGAAATATTTTGAGGTTATATTTCGTCCACCTAAAGCTTACCTTAGTGCTAAGCTATGCCTAAACGTTTTCCCACCCACTCCACTTTTCTCAGTTGTCCTAAACATAAACCACTGGTAAAAAAACTGTGACTTACATGTCTGTAACTCTGGTTCAGGTTCTGATGCCAGGATATATCAGCAGTAGCATAGGAACAGGGGTGGCAGAAGTTGGGGGAGCAGTAGAAACTATCAAGCCATATTTAAATGCTTTCACCATCCCTATCAAGTGGGCTCCTAAATCCCTCCTAAAGAAGAGGGAACAAGCATACTATTCAAGGAGTAGAATGTTATGAGGTGGGTGGGCTGGTTAGGGGCACTGAAGGTTGAGGAGTTCAAATACAGGGTGAAATGTGGTAACCATATTAGCTCCAGTGGAAGTTCCAGAATATAGGGATCAGGAAGTGTGGGACTGGGGCTTTGCAGCCCTGGTTCATAATTTATATTAGGACCTAGTTGAGTCCAGCTATGCTCAGTGGTGTATTTAGGTTTTGTGCTGCCCTAGGCAACACAGAAATAGGCTCCCCCCCCCATGGAGAGACCCTGACACTGACCAACACCCCCCCCCACATGAAGAGAGCCTGACATTGACCAACAACACCCTAGCCCCCCCTGCGAGAGCCTCCCACTACCACCACCCCCCATACAGTAGCAACCTCCCCCCCACCCTGGCGAGAGAGAAGACACTCACCTTCACAGCTCCGGACATCCCCGGGAACATGAGTCAGGCTCTGCATACACCATCAAGCAACCCTCAGCCTCTCTCAGATCCCACCTGGTCCCCATACCGCACGTGCCCCTTCTTCCATCTCTTCTTTTGGGGGAAAGCACTCCCCTCCCTGAAAGATGCCACTGCCCCCCTGAAAAATGCTGCCGTAGGCAAATGCCTTGTTTGCTTTGTGGTAAATACGCCCCTGTCTATGCTACTGAGTGGAAAGTAGCATTTATGTTCAGGCAGAGCCATAGACTGGCTTACTCTACCTGCACATTGATCTTACTCTAGGGACAACTCTTGTCCTGTTCCAGAACCTGGAGACATCCTGGCACTACAGGCAAGTACTATAAGTATCACATGGGTTTTAGCACCAGTTTAGATTTCTATGATGGGTGTAAAAACTGGGGAATAGGTGTGGGGTTCAGGTCTGATGATATAGGGCCTTCATATTATGATGTACAGTAAGTTTTCATGTAAATAAAAATTACAATAAGTACATATAAAGATATATTTTAAATAAGGATTCAATTAAAATAATGTCCATAAAAGAAAATCCATTTTGTGGTCACATCCTAGGGTCTGCCATGCTCTGTTGGCCAAGAGGATAACATCGATGTATCAAGGGATAAGCTAGAAAGGAAACATAAATAAAACAAAAGGAAAAATGAATAAAGGAAAACAAAGAACATGAGAAAAAAAACAAGTGGTAAATGAAAAAACAAATAAAACAAACATAAAATTCAACATCTCTTATATGTTGTAAAATGCATTATGTTCAGAAACCATGGCTCCCAATGTTAGCACTGAATGACAGGACCACTATCCAGTTTTGGAAAGTACTTCTGTAATGCACTATATTGTCTGCGATAAATTTAGAGGCTTCAGAAAAATGTTTACAGAGGTTAGAGCACTCTCTCTTCCCATCAGCTTTTCCCAACCACAAGCCCCATAAAGGCTAGTAGGACTATGGTTTCTTCACTGATTACACATATTAAGTAACATGCAATTACATATAAAAATAAGTATTTTTTACAAAAGCTGTGGGCAGGGCGCTTTCACAGTACTCAACACAAATACTGCTTATAGAAATAGGCCTTGATCACTAAGATGAAATACGCACTACACAGAACCTTATATTCCATGGTTTTCTTTGTGATCAGGTCATTTGGAAAAATGTTCTTCTGAACAAAGCTTTTTTTTTTTCTTTTTTTTTTTTTATAAAGCATTAAGTGTAAGACCAACCAGTGACTATTCGAATGGATAAAACACTGTCAGAACGTGTACTGTATGTTGATTTCTGGCAGGTAGTTTAAACAAAAGCCATTGTCTGCAAACTTTCACAGTGTATTGATTTCAGAAAATGATGCACAGCACTAAATATGAGACCTATAGCTACAAAGCATGAATATGAATAACTATATAGCTATACTGAACCCAGTAAGGCAACAAACACTATGGGGGTTATTTACTGAAACTGCATGGTGCAAAATCTGGTGCAGCTCTGCATAACAAAACCAATCAGCTTCCACATCTTATTGTCAAAGCTTGAAGTGTTACTAAACCCAGGACCCTGCATTCACTATATCTGGTCTCCCACAGTACACAGAACATGGAAATGCAATTATTTTAGTAAATATAAACTGCTAAATATCTTTTCTCATCAGCAGTTAGAGCAGTCTTGTGACTCAGCCGAGCACTGTTTAAAGATTGTAGGAGGAGTTTTATTTCTGCCCTAGGAAGATTCAGAACCCCTGACCTCCGTCCTGCCAGTGCTGATTGGCCCTCTGCTGATCACATGCACTCTTTCAAGAAAAAAAAACCTCTCTAGCAATACACACCAAACTGATCATGTGCAGAGTGTCTCCACACATATGTCTTACCAGGTGATAAGAGGGGGACACTGGAAGAAGGGGAGGTTCAGAGAAGTCAGGATCAAACATCCTTTTAACACAATGCAGATGATTAACCCCTTAGGTTCCCATGTGAGTATAACAAGCATGCTTTACTGCATATACAGACTGATTTTTACTGTTGTGGGTTTAGTAACACTTTAATTGAACAAGCTGAAATTAGAAGGCGATTGGGTGCTATGCACAGCTGCTCCAGATTCTGAGTATACCAGTTTTAGTAAATCTCCTCCTATGATTCTGTGTGAGTAAACAACTAATATTGTAATAATTCACCAAGTACAGTATTTGTAATAATATAATAAGCTTCCTTAACCACTTGAGTACCATCCTGTAATATCCTGTTATTACCAGACTATTTTTCCATTTTCAGTGCTGTAGTAGTTTGGCCAACAATTACTCCATCATGCAACTCTAAATCCAAATGAGTCTTATACCAATGTTTGTTAGACAGAGTTTTCTTTGGTGATATTTAATGACTTCTGTTATTTTTACTATAAAAAGAAAAAAAAGCAAGTTTGAAAAAAAACATTTCCCTTACGTTCTAGAAAAATTAAAATGACAAAATAGTATAAAAATCCACAAAATGATCCTTTTTTTTAAAGCAGACACCCCAAGGTATTCTCGTTTTTTGCCACTTTTTTGCAACTGGAAAAACATACTGAGGAGGTTAAACACCACATACTGAGTGTGGGAACGGTGTCCTAGATACTAGGTCATACACATATCACCTTTTGTATCACCTCCCCCTTCCTTTAGATTGTAAGCTCCACGAGCAGAGCCCTCACTTTCCTTCTGTACTGAAATGTATTGTAATTGTACTGTCTCACTTACATTGTAAAGCGTTCAGCAAACTGTTGGCGCTATATAAATTCTGTATAATAATAATAATAATAATACACAGTAGAAGAAGGAAGTGAAGTGCATAAAGGGGAACTTCACCTAAAAGGGGACGTTCTGCTTGTTTGCATCCTTCCCCCCTCCACTGCTACATTTGGCACTTTTTAGGAGGAGCAGGTACCTGGTTTTGAGAGGTACCTGCTCCCACTTCCCGTCAGATTGCTCCGGCAGTCTGTGTGAAAGTTCGGTCCCTTCCAACTTCCCCCCGTAGCCCTCTGAGACACATCACAGATCCCAGAATACTGGACCATTCACAAAGTGCAGCACAACTCATGCATGTGCAGTAGGAACCAGCTGTGAAGCTGGAAAGCTTCACTACTGGTTTCCCTTACCTAAGATGTCGGTGCCTGCACCCAAAGCCAATTGAATAATCGGCTTGGGTGAGGACATCGCTGGATCCCTGGACAGATAAGTGTCCTAATATTAAAATCAGCAGCTACAGTATTTGTAGCTGCTGACTTTAGCTTTTTTTTAGAGAGAATAGAGCTCCTTTTTAACCTGCTGGTCACTTACTGTGGCAAGATGGAGAGGAAGGGGTTAATGATCAAATGGGCAGGATAAAAAAGGAGTTAATATTACATGTCACTAGCGACAGAATTATAGATAGTATGTGTATGAGAAGAAAGGGCATGAAAAGGTTAATAAAAAAGATTCCTGTGTCACTGCAACAGAATGAATGGATCAGCAGCTGCAGCCACTGATCCATTCATAACTACTGATCTCTCACATGCCCCTGTTGTAAGGGGGAAGGAAAGGATCAGTACTAATAAAACCATGTGATCGCTGAAATGACCAATCACAGCAATCACATGATACCCAGCCACTCAGTTTAGTTGGGTACAGCATCTCTGTGTCTGTTCTAATGACAACTGGGTACATAGTGATCATGTAACAGATCAGCTGCCCAATGGCTACTTATCCAGTTCCAGTCCCAGTCCTTTTGTTTACACTCACTTTTCAATAGAATGTCAACCCTAATAACTAGCATGAACAGGATGCTGTCACAGCAGCGGTTGCAATACTGCTGCTAATCATACCACTTCCTGCTTCAGTGGAAGTTCACTGAAAATGGGACCAAATTTAGGTTTGCTCCAAACCTGAAGCTCATAGCTCTTCAATATCTATCTATCTATCTATCTATCTATCTATCTATCTATCTATCTATCTATCTATTATATAGTTTGTAGTTTATATCTGTCATCAGCTTTGGTTTTCCTAAAGAGTCTCGTTAGGACTTGTCACTAAAATGAAAAAAGTAAAAAAAAGAATACATCACCTGCAGAAGCCAATACTTACCTCAATCTTTGTATGGAGAATCTATGGAATCTGACACTACTGGGAGTGTCAAGATTACAGTTCCCCATTGCCTTCTGTGGATTGTCCTACTGACACTACATCACTGCCAGACACAGAAGTGATGTAAGGGACAGCGAGCAGCAGAAGTGCAAAAGGAGACCAGGAGTCCGTATTAGAAGTTTCAAAATCCAATAATTCTATTAAGGCAACAGAGACGTGAAATACAGCAGAGATGTGAAAGGTATTTAGTTTAGTCTTTGCAGGGCATGTTTTTTTTTACATTTTTGTTATAGAGACAGAGCTGCTTTAAGGGCCAGTTCACACTAGAGCAGGGGTGGACTGACCATTTGGGAACTCGGGCACTGCCCAAGGGCCCGGGGTCAGTAGGGGGCCCCATGAGATGCCCCTGGTACCTTTCATAGGCTTTTTTGGGTGTGGTTTGAGTGGGGGCAAGGACACAGGGGCCCCATGATCCCTTATTGCCCGGGGGCCCCATGAGTTGTCAGTCCACCCCTGCACTAGAGCACAGTGCTTATAACCCGGGTTCTGTGCGTGGTTCCTGAATCACGTTCAAAAAGCACTGCTGTTGCACTCTGCAGCGGGTGTCAGTGTTAACCCCACAACACCCCAAACAGGTCGCAAATGCAGTGCATTTGCTGCATCGGATTGCATGGTATAGTAGTAAACTGTACCATGTGATCCAGTTGCTGTGCTTTTTGTAAAGTAGTGCAAGCACTACTTTTGGTATGGTCCAGCAGAAATGAATGGGCTTAAATCGCACTGCACCTAGATCGCATGTGAATCGCGTAGGCGGGCATAGCGTGTTTCTGCACGATTCATGGAATAAACCAGCCCTAAAGATCGGTGATCACATTTGGCAGGATTCCAGCCTCAATGGTCAATCAACGTTTGGGATTTGTCCAGCCATGCCATAAGTTATATTATCATTGGAAGCACAGTGGTTAAATGGTTAGCACTTCTGCCTGGCAGTACTAGGGTCATTGGTTTGAATCCCAACCATGGCATCAATGCCTGAAGTTTACATGTTCTCCCTGTGCATGCGTGGGTGTACGCTGGTTTTCTGCCACACTCCAAAGACATGCTGGTAGGTTAATTGGATCCTGTCTAAACTGGACCGTGTATGTATGAATGTAAGTTAGGAACCTTAGATTGATACCCCTTGAGGGTTAGGAACTAATGTGAATGTACAATATATATGTAAAGCATTGCATAAATTGACTGCGCTATATACTGTAAGTACTTGGAATAAATACATTGTATACAAACTATAAAGCTTAAGAGATGTTTCCCGTGCATCTGGCTACATATCTGGTCTATGGCTAAAATACATTGCTTTCAAAGATATTTAAATTGCAGCTCAAGATCTGCTTGAAGCATTATAAATAGAATTTTATAGAGAACACTGAACAATTAATATCAGTTCTTGTCCCAGGGGAGCTTACACTCTAATTGACCTGCACCAGGAAAACAGAATCACACATGCTAGGTACAGTTTGGACAGATGGTAATTAACCTACAGATATGTGCTTGGATTTTATAAGGGACACGGTGTACAATGGATAGGAATCAAACTCAAATTGGCCTTGCTTTACCTGTTTTGTTTTTTTTTAGCAAGAATTTGTAGGAATGGATTTGTCTAAAGTCTCCCACAAGTATGATTTAATCTTGTATATGTATTCTGTATATTAATCTTGTATACATTTGTCTAAAGATGACTTCTTGCAGATGTGTTCTTCATTATCCAGCATAAATACATTTTCCGAAATTTATTGTTGCACAGAACAGTCTGTGCTCTTTGTTGTTACATTATGGCTAACGTCAAGGCTCTAAAAAGGCTTCCTCGCAGAACAGAACTGGTGGATAATTTATTTATTTTTAAAAGACTTATAATAGAAGTACATTAGTTACTGTTTCACCTTGGATTTATGTGTAGCACACACAATACCGTGGTGAAGGAGCTTGGCTCAGGTTGGCTTACAGTGTTATAAAGTTTCATCGTATATAAAATCCACACTGCTTAGAAGAACAGCTATAGAAAATGCAAACATTTCCAGACAATGATAAAGCTAAGAATATTATAATGCACAAACAGGGGTGGACTGACAACTCATGGGGCCCCCGGGAAATAGGGGATCATGGGGTCCCTGTGTCCTTGGCCAAACTCAAAAAAGCCTATGAAAAAGGTACCAGGGCATCTCATGGGGCCCCCTACTGACCCCGGGCCCTCGGGCAGTGCCTGAGTTTCCAAATGGTCAGTCCGCCCCTGTGCACAAATAATAATAGATGAAAAAGGAAAATTGTAAAGAGGCATTTTTAGTTGGTCATGCTGATAAATCATTCTTTCCATAAATAGTACTGCTGCAATATATATTTTTATGGTCGTTAAAACACGACTCAGCCCAAAGTTTTTTTTTCTTTCTAGTTTTCAATAGATTGGGTAAGATTTAAGCCCCATACACACAATGAGAATATTCGACAAAAGATCGCCATTTTTTTTCGCCTGCTAGTCTAACATCGAAAGTGAAAAGATACAAAAATTCTCCTATGAGAGAAAAGAATTTTGAAAGAGATGTCATGCATTGTATTTTTGGATGACTACTGTGCTGATTAAATGAAAATCGTACGATCTGGTATCGTACAAGAAAATTTCTGCGCTTGTCCCTTTGGATATTGTAATCAGTAATAGTGTAAATCTGTATAGAACATAATAGATAATACTTTATTGTATGCTTACATATATTCCATCTTTAAAATTTTTATCTTTCATATATGTGATGGCAATTTTAAAGATGGAATATATGTAAGCATACAATAAAGTATTATCTATTATGTTCTATACGGATTTACACTATTACTGATTCATATATATGGTGGGCATCGTTTGGAGACGGATGTGGAGAGAGGAGTATATCTTTGTAGCTGTGAAGATCCTCTTGGTGGAGCTTAGAGATGTCAGCACCCGGCCTGGTTAATTACAAGCCTGTAATGATTTGATCTTTGGTAAGGGTATTTAATCTGCACACTCTAGAAGTGGACACAGTTTTCACAGTATTGTTACTGAATTCTATTGTCACAAGATTGTTTCACAGGCATGTTTTACACAGTTGTTCACTGTATTTAGTAGTGGTCACGTGTGTATTTGTGTGTGATTCACATGCGTTATGGAGTGAATATATTTACAGTTGAGTTGATAAGGGTAATACACTGAGTTTTTTCTTTTTGAGGTTTTGGTCTCAGAAGTCACTTTGGAAGCAGTTTTCAGCTTGAAGGTTTTTGAACTTTATGAATGACTTTATAGTTTGAAGGACAATTTCATTAAATTTGATTTTTGGGACTTATATTTTTGATTACTTGGGGCACTGTTTATTTATCTATTTGGGTTAGTAAGCATCATTTTATATAACAAAAGTATTACACTTTTTGGGGTAAAAGTGTTTTCATGAGTTTTGGGGATTTATGTATGTAAATTATTAGGGAAGGGGACACTGTATATCATTGTTATTTTTTAACATACACAGCCTTGAGCCCTTTAACTCACACAGCTTCGAGCCCTCTAACGCACACAGCTTCGAGCCCTTTAACGCACACAGCTTCGATACCTTTAACGCACACAGCTTCGAGCCCTTTAACGCACGCAGCTTCGAGCCCTTTAACGCACACAGCATTGAGCCCTTTAACGCACACAGTCTGGAGCCCTTTAACGCACACAGTCTGGAGCCCTTTAACGCACACAGTCTTCAGCCCTTTAACGCACACAGTCTTGAGCCCTTTAACGCACACGACTTCGAGCCCTTTAACTCACACAGCTTCAAGCCCTTTAACGCACACAGCCTTGAGCCCTTTGACGCACACAGCCTTGAGCCCTTTAACGCACATAGTCTTGAACCCTTTAACGCACACAGCCTTGAGCCCTTTGACGCACACAGTCTTGAGCCCTTTAACTCACACAGTTTCAAGCCCTTTAATGCACACAGCCTTGAGCCCTTTAACTCACACAGTTTCAAGCCCTTTAACGCACACAGCTTTGAGCCCTTTAACGCACACAGCCTTGTGCCCTTTAACGCACACAGCCTTGAGCCCTTTGACGCACACAGTCTTGAGCCCTTTAACGCACACGGCATCGAGCCCTTTAACGCACACAGCCTTGAGCACTTTAACGCACACAGCCTTGAGCCCTTTAATGCACACAGCCTTGAGCCCTTTAACGCACACAGCTTCAAGACCTTTAACGCACACAGTCTTGAGCCCTTTAATGCACACAGCTTTGACCCCTTTAATGCACACAGCTTTAACCCCTTTAATGCACACAGCTTTAACCCCTTTAATGCACACAGCTTTGAGCCCTTTAACGCACACAGCCTTGACCCCTTTAATGCACACAGCTTTGACCCCTTTAATGCACACAGCTTTAAGCCCTTTAATGTACACAGCTTTGAGCCCTTTTAACGCACACAGCTTTGAGCCCTTTAACGCACACAGCTTTGAGCCCTTTAACGCACACAGCCTTGACCCCTTTAATGCACACAGCTTTGAGCCCTTTAACGCACACAGCTTTGAGCCCTTTAACGCACACAGCTTTGAGCCCTTTAACGCACACAGCCTTGACCCCATTAATGCACACAGCTTTGAGCCCTTTACGGTGCACAGCCTTGAGCACTTTAACGCACACAGCCTTGACCCCTTTAATGCACACAGCTTTGAGCCCTTTAACGTGCACAGCCTTGAGCACTTTAACGCACACAGCCTTGAGCCCTTTAATGCACACAGTCTTGAGCCCTTTAACGCACACAGCTTCGAGCCCTTTAATGCACACAGCCTTGACCCCTTTAATGCACACAGCCTTGACCCCTTTAATGCACACAGCCTTGACTCCTTTAATGCACACAGCATCTGTCTCACACAGAGACTCAATGGCAACCACTGCTTCAACTGCACTCCACTCCCCCTGCAACTCTCAGCAGACCATCATTATAAGGGCTGTGATCACCTGGGTCCACACCCTGCTGGTTGACTACAAAACCTGGACACTGGATTGGAGATTTCTTCACTCCCAAGACACTTTGAAATTTCCAAACTATGGAGCCCCATCCAGAAATATCAAAATCTGGAGAAACCTGCAACAGCAGTTTTCTCCACTCAAAATCTATGCTCCACAGTTCTGCACTCTGAACCTGTGTGAACCCTTTGTCCATTTCCTGACCATTTCTAGTCATTTTCATCCTGTGACAGGGCTCTGCACCATTGTTACTATATATACATATACATACATTCATACATACTCTTTATTGCCAAAAGTATTGGGACACCCCTCCAAGTCATTGGATTCAGATGTTCACATCACCTCCATTGCCACGGGTGTATTAATTCAAGCACATAGGCATGCAGACTGCTTCTACAAACATTTGTGAAAGAATGGGTTGCTCTCAGTCCATCTGTGAAATGTCCTTGCTACTAAATATTCCACAGTCAACTGTTAGTGGTATTATAACAAAATGGAGGTAACTGCAAAGGGTGGGCTAACTCAATATTGAACCCTACGGAAGAAGACTGGGATGCTATTAAAGTTTGTGTGTGTGTAAAGGCAAGCATCCCAATACTTTTGGCAATATAGTGTATATATTCATACACAAACACATATACACAGTATATATACTGTATCCATTGTTTGATTTTTGGTCCCTTTAAGGGGGGAGGGGTGACAAGAGAAGCTGAAGTAAAGGGATTCTCAACTGTGCAGGATGAGGAGTCCTGGAGTGATCCAATGGAGAGGGAATACTGGTTTTGCAGCTTTTCTAGGACTATAAAGTTCTCATATGGGTCCGGGAATTTGCAGGTTCAAAGTGATTTTTGGGTGGGAAAGAACATCCAACCCTGGATACCGATACTGTGGTCCTAAAGGGGCTAACCCGCTGTGAAAAGGGCAGAAAGCAATCAGCAGGCATCCATGGGGTGTTGTGTGGAGCATGACACACTTGTGAGAAGGATCTGTCGACTATTTGGGCAACTGAAACACTGCTGAGCTGGAGTAGCCTTTCTTTGGACCCCTGGAACAGGCAGGGACTTTAAACCCTGTTATGGGACAAGGTTTTGCTGGCAGTGAGCTGAAATGTTGCTTTATTCTGGAGGTTGAAGAGCTGTTCTGTTTGTTTTCATGCTGAAAGTAAGCTAATTTTCATCTACTTTTTGAAAAATAAAGGCTGTTTGCTTTTACCAACACTGGCTGGGGATCCAGACTTTCCCAAATATACAGTATCACAATTTACTGTATACAGTATGAAGGGAATTTACAGAGACTGGAGCCAACAGAATCTGGAGCAGTTGTGCATGACAACTAATTGTTTCTAGCTTTCATTTTCAAACCTTAACTGAACAAACTGAAAATGGAAGCTGATTGGTTGCCATGCACAACTGCTTCAGATTGTGTCTGCTCCAATTTTAGTAAATCCCCATATTTTTTTGCGCAGACATACACTTTAACTCAGCCAACATTATCATATACTGAACATGCAGTAGTAGCACCATTCCCTTTTTAATTATGAAAAGGGAACAAAAACATGCACTTCTGTCAATAACTGTGCTTATCTAATTCCTTGATTCTCAAAAAATTGACGTAGCTGGCTTAAATTGGGTTTTGTAAGGCCACACTTAGATAATTCCATTGACAACCTAGCTGAAGGTTTTAGTATGTATTCCACAAGTCACTATAAAATTAGATGTTAGGCTTAAGTAGAATTGAATTGGTTTAAAGTGCTTTTGCTACATAAAATTGCATGTGCTATAAGATAAGGATTATTGTTATCTGGAAGAGAGATAAGTGGAGCATTCATATATCTCAGCTTCTAATTCACTAGCTCTCCTGCACTGCTCTACTTTTGTGAATTCAAAAACTGTAGGTATGACTAGGTAAGGTAGCTGAATACAAAGAACATAAGGAGCTTTTCACTTTCCCTCCCCAACACAGATAAGTTGTTCTATTGATATTGCAAGAATTTTATCAACCATTTTAAATTATTACACAAAATTAGAGGCTTTGGCCCATTTTTCCATAGCAGATAAAATAATTTTCAGTTAAATTGTCAGTCTAGCATTTAATTCCTTAAATGAATATAAAAAACAGACATATTTTCTATTCAGCCTAGGATATTTAAAATACCAGTGACATGACGTAACTGGCTCAGACAAACATCAAATATAGAAAAGACTATAAGCCCTCATGCACACTTGATGTTTTTACAGCTGCTGTTTTTGGCATTTGACATTTTTTTCTACAGTCAAACTCCCCAGCATGTTATCCTATGTGTCCATGCACACATAGGCTGTAATCAACGTTTTTTGACTGGGATATTTTTTAGCTGTAAAAACGCTCTAACGCTGAAAAACGTGGCAAAACGTGGTAAAACGCCGCAAACCGGCATTTTTGGGCTTTTTTTGACTTAAAAATTTAAAAAAAAAACGCTAAAAACCGCAAACATGGAAAAACATGGGAAAATACAGCTGATCGTGGCAAAATCTGCTAAACGCTAATGCAAAACGCTAAGAAAAGCTGAAAAACTCACGTTTTTAACGTGACTTTACACAGCTAACATTACCAGTGTTATCAAAACATCAAGTGTGCATGAGGGCTAAATGGCATTGTAACGGAACCATCCCCAGACTGCACTTGGGTACTTCCGTTAGGATACCGCTTCCCTGTCCGAACACCGACCACAAACAACACAGCAGACCATACAAGACTAGACAACACCAGTCTTGAAGTAAACTAGGAAATAGACTACTTTATTTTAACACAGATACAAGATATATACATTCAAGGGAAGACCCCCCCCCTGCATAATGACACAGGGCAGGGCAATCTACCTTTAGTAACAAGAGACACACCAACAGTCAGGAGGGAGGGCTGCTGGAAACACCCCCCACCAAGCCAAAACACAAACACATACATCCCATAATAGTTTGCTCCCAAGCAAGACACAGAATAGAACAATGGGATGCAACCACATGGCATTAAACAATCAACAACCCCCCATCCCAATATTAGGACAGATCGCCCTGTACCCCTAACAGGCACAGGGTGACTTACACATAATAGGGATAAGGGGAGCTGAGATAGGGGTCTCCCCACCTCTCCAAAGTGAGCTGTGTTCCATGGGCCCCCACCCAAAGTGACTCCTGCCACAGGCACTTACAGAACTCTATCTGTAAAAAACCTACTTTACATATGGTTAATTCTTATATGTTACTAGAATATTTGTACCGAGCTTGCACTCTGCAACTCAGGACCAGAATAAGAAATTGTCAGTGCCAGGGTGACATTCCACTACCACCGTCAGGATGAGAACAAACTGTGCTGAACGTCACCCAGCTGCAGTATTTTGTATAATTACAATCACCTGTTTTAGTAAATCTCCCCCTATGTGTTGCTGCAGTGCATGGGACAAACAGAGCATTCATGACACCTGGGGTCACTATGAAGGGTGGGTATTTTAGGTGGATGATAATATATTGTATGGATGTTTTTCAAGTGCAACTTCATGATTGTAGTTCTGCTTGAGGGAAAATGGTAATACTAATTGACTTATGCTAAAGCTAAATTAGAAAGTATGGCTCTAATTAACCTAAGCATATGACCTGAGGTCACAACAGCAGCAAGAAAAACAGGTCCTGGAAAGAAGACCAGGATTCTGTTTGCAACCATATCTATGCCACCTTCACCAACAGGCACCGTACACACATTTCTTTAGTGCTTATACCTGTCTTCTCTGCAACTGTCAACTGCTAAATACAGAGGAACTTATGGCATAAGTGAGAGAATAAGAGGAACGGTTGAATATAATGACCATATTGTCTGGGGGGGACTATTGATCCCTCATCTTTAATGGTTGACTGAGCCTCACAAGGCAAGATAACCATCAGGGATGTGCACCCCACCATCTCATGTGTTCCCAATCAGCCAGCCAAAAAGCTTTGTAAGAAATATATGTGTTCCTTTTAGAGATTATCCAGAGATGGAGCCAGGCAGGTTAGTGTCTCTGGAAAGGAGGTTTGGTGAATGGTGGAGGTGGCTCTACAGTTAAGAATCTTGGACAGCAAACACAATCAGAAACCCAGAATCAGGACAATTCGGTTGTCTTCATAATGGTTTTCCATTTAATGTGGATTGTTGTACTTTAGACCTGAAGTTGAATTACAGTGTTTATTAGATTACAATACAGCAATCTATATATAATAGAGATACAACTTGACAAAGTATATCATTTCACTGCATCCAGTTAAAAAAAAAACCTGTCAAAAAAACATTTGTGTCCACTTGATTGAAGCAAACGATCAAAAAATGCCCCCACTACACCCCGGCAAATAATTACCTATATTCTAGAGTCCTATTGAGTTTACCTCTACTTTCTTTTCTGTATATTAGTTGTGGGACATACAAGTTTTGTGTACAGTGAAATCTATAACTAAATATCCAGTCGGCGTCTTCATCTCACAGATCCAGCCAGGACAAAGGGAATAAAAAAGTGAGGCAGCAGCCATTGAGATTCTGAAGGAACTCTTCTTTAAGGAAGAAACAAATATTTGGGGAGCTGGGGGATCAGCTTTGTACGTACAGTCTCAAAGTGGATCGATTTTTTGACCTAACGTCTGTTTTAAGGACTGTCGATGCATTCATATGAACACTTTTAGCCATATTCAGTTTAAAACTGGTAAACTATAGCCAGAAAACCTACTTCTCAGAAGAGGTATTAAAAAAACTCATGGGATGTTTTCTGAATATTATTTATAGCTAAACAAACCTGTCTAGTGTGAGGTGGCCGGTTGACTAAGAACGACCTCCAAAATAATCAGCCATTGGTAACATGGTGCATAACCTGGTAGTAATGCATGTCTTACTGCGTGTTACAGCAATGCAGGTAGTGTGAATATATAATGCTCTGTTAACAATTTTCAAATTGTATTAGAAATAGCAATATTTGACATTAAAAAGTGGAAAGGCATTTGTTAGGGAAGAATAGTTTAATCATTTCTAACAGATGCAATAAAATACTAAGAAGTTACATGTCTACATTCAAAATTCTCCCTACAGCTATAGAAAACAATAAGTAGCATATTGTGTCTTATTAGAAAGTTTGGAAACAAAGAAATTGTCTGCCTGGTTGTCACGGACAGTGTGCCACTGACGCATCTAAGTAACCATAATGCCTATAGCTTTCTAACGTATCAGCATTACCAAAAGCAGAACTACAGCCTTACATGTTTTTGTCTCATCCACACCTGTCTCTGCTGCTTGATTAAAAAAGTGCTACACTTCAATTCTTTTTCCTTCCCCACTTTGTGCCTTAGAATGACCTTCATAGACAGGCTCCTTATAGACAGGCTCCTTGGGCTACAGGTAATGTTGATTGCAGCTACTACACCCTCTGTAGTGTTCCCAACTTCCATAGAGCAAGTTTCATCTGGATGAGAAAGGATCAGTTACAGAGCTCATCCCATCCCTGTGCAGATGTTATCTTAGGACTCAGGAATTTCTCTAGAGCAGTTGGTATGATGTTTAGAGTAGTGACTCAGAGGGTCCCCTGGTCTCATTTCTGTAATGTATGCCTCTCTTAACAGAAGGTCCTCCTCACCTCCCCTGTTCTATGTCTCTCAATGGGAGCGATATCTAGGTTCCTCAATTGCGGCGGAGGATTGGCACAAGGCCTAGAAGATGGTGTTGAAATGTTCTTTCAATACCGTCACTCTTGAAGTAGCCTACAAAGTTCTCCTGTGGTGGTACTGGGTCACGGCTCGGACTGCTCACTTTAATCCAATTGGTGGAGAGATGTGTTTCAGGAACTGTGGTCTATGTGAGGTCATCCTGCGTATCTGGTGGTCGTGCCCACGTTTGATAAGCTTCTAGTCTAGGGTTTTTGGTTTGCTGCAAATGTTATTTCATATTATGGTCCATAAGGATGCAAGAGTGGCCCTCCTGCATTGTCCAATTTCGGGTCTGTCCATGTCTCAGCAGAAATTGGCATCCTACCTATTAATTTCGCCCGAACGTGCTATAGCTCACGCCTGGAGAACCCCCTTGGTTGCCTTTTAGGGTGTGAAGACCCGGCTGAATGCTATGATGATCAAATGAACAGATGTCTAGCACTCTTCAGCATTCTCATCTGAGATTCCTTAAAGTTTGGGAACCTTGGATACATTCTTCCCTGCCGTCCTTGCCTCCTACTAGCTATGGCCTCTTGTAGTCTGTGCTGGCCCTGGATTCTTCCATTCTTCCTTTCTTTCTCCCTTCCTTATTTCTTTCTACTTTCCTATACTTTCTTCTTTTCATTAGTTTGTGCTTCTCTCCCATTTGTTCTGAGCTGATTCTTCTCGGTAGGGGTTTTTCCTCTTTGTTTTGTTTCAGTAAGATGATGGAATGCTGCTGCTATTGTTTGGTTTGGCTTTTTGCCATTCCCTCTTGGTGCCATTGGACATTCCGTTATTTGTATCTGCTTATGTATGCTTTTGTTCTACTCTGCCCCTGCGTGGCCGTTTCATGAGCATGTTGTATTCCAAAAACTTCTTTAATAAAAATATCGAAATAGAGTAGTGACTGAGGAGTGAGACAAACCACAAGCAAATGTAACAGAATTTTGTTTCATCTGTGTGAGAGTCATCTGCAGGGAGCATCATTCCTGAGCACGCTGAAGTGGCAAAGTCGCTAACTCCTCTCCAGATGACTATATTTTTTTGCTCCCTAAATATGAATACTGCGTTGCTTCTCAGTGAGTAGAGCTAACTTGCTGTCTTCCTTATTGTATTGTGTGATCATTATACACTTGGATACAGTAAATAGTATGAAAATGATTCAGAGTAGGAACAGTGGAATTTGGACTGATTGCAATCACATTTAACGCATGAATCAATAAAATAATCTTGTGCGCTACTATAGATAACAACTGCACATCTATTAAATCACCCCAGTGTTAAATTAAATACATAACCAAAAACTAACTTGTTTTTTTTTCAAAATAAGTAGCCACTAATACATCCAAACCTTATCTCATATCAGGAATATCATATCAATACAATAATAAGCGCAGTGCTCCAATATAATAAATAAAATTGTAAATCACAAAAATACAAGTGTGTGAAAAAGTTCATATATCTTCATTGAAATGCTTCCAGCCTTCTTTCCTTATGTAAACATCCAGTATTCCAAATCATGAACGTGCATATACTCCGCCACCTGCTCACCTCCATCAGTGTGACCTCACATAATGTTATGTTTGGTCTAACCAGGGCCGTAGATAAGGGGGTGCCACCAGTCCTCCTGTATGGGGCCCAGGCCAGCAGGAGGGCCCAGGCAGCAGGGTGACTTGGATGTGGTCAAAGAGAGTAATTGGCAAAGTGGGGGGGGGGGCAATTACTGGAATCAATCCCCTGTATGGTTCTCTGTGCAGCAGCAGAAAGCTGGATTCTTCTCCTCTCACTCCCGCTGGCCTTCAGCTGCTGCAGAGAGAGCCATACAGGGGATCGGTTCCAGCAATTGCTCCCCCACCACACCCATCACCCTCCCTGTGCACCATACATTAACCCCTGCTGCCCAGGCTGCCTGTGTGCCTTCATCACCACAGTGCTGCTGGCTTCCCTCCTCTCTTTCCGATCGGCACCAGCCCCTTTCTTTCCTGAATGAACACAATGCGTGATTTTTACTGATCACTTCTTGTGTTCATTCATAACTGAAGCACAGCAAACAGTTTTTTTTTTTTGGGGAGGGGGCTGGCTTTATCGGGGCCTGTGGTTTCTAACAGCAGCCCTGGGTCTAACTGCACTTTTGGTCCCAGTATGGACACTGATGATCCATTTGATGGACCCCAACTATCATTCACAACTCCGGAATTTACCTCCATCCATCATATCACCTCAAAAATAAAAGACTCAGCATAGTGCATAAACTTTAAAACATTTGATTATCTCTAAACAAATAGAATGTGCACTCACATGTGAAGGGTGCCCGATCCCACCAAGTGTAATCAGCCTCTACTGTCAATAAATTCACGAGATCCGTGGACCTGTGCCGTGGATAATCCACAGTGATTGAACCCGTGCAGTGGGTAAATTGCAAACTCAATAGTTACCTCAGTGTCACTCTATAAACACCGCTACTGCAGCTACCACCGCTGGCTTTGGACACTGACGATCAACTTGATGGACCCCAACTATCATTCACAACTTTTCCAAAATTAACCTCCATCCATCATATCACCTCATAAATAAAAGACTCCACACAGTGCATAAAATTTTAAACATTTTATTATTTGTAAACAAATAACATGCACACTCACATGTGAAGGGTTTCCGATCGCACCAAGTGTAATCAGCCTCTACTGTCAATAAATGCCCGAGATCTGTGGACCTGTGCCATGGATAATCCACAATAATTGAAGTGCATAGTGCCGCTACCACCGCTGATTTCTTGGACCATCGTGCCGTCACAGTGCTCCACAAAGCTAGAGGTGGTAGCTGCAGTAGCGGTGTTTATAGAGTGACACTGCGGTAACTATTGAGTTTGCGATTTACCCACTGCACGGGTTCAATCATTGTGGATTATCCATGGCACAGGTCCACGGATCTCGGGCATTTATTGACAGTAGAGGCTGATTACACTTGGTGGGATCGGGCACCCTTCACATGTGAGTGCACATTCTATTTGTTTAGAGATAAGAAAATGTTTTAAAGTTTATGCGCTATGTGGAGTCTTTTATTCATGAGGTGATATGATGGATGGAGGTAAATTCCGGAGTTGTGAATGATAGTTGGGGTCCATCAAATTGATATTCAGTGTCTATACTGGGACCAAAAGCGCAGTTAGACCAAACATAATATTATGTGAGGTCACACTGATGGAGGTGAGCAGACATCTGGTGGCAGAGTATATGCATGTTCATGATTTGGAACACTGGGTGTTTACATAAGGAAAGAAGGGTGGAAGCATTTCAGTGAAGATATATGAACTTTTTCACACACTTGTATTTTTGTGATTTACAATTTTGTTATTTATTATATTGGAGCACTGCACATTTAACACATAATATCTGATTTACCATTTTGTGTTCACATTTAGGCAAAGCTGTGTGTTTTAGCTCAGTTAGGCATGAAGCAAACTGTCAACCCCTATTGCTTCGGGCTTTATTTCAATGATTTGCTGGCTCCTCTAGTCACCTTCTTCCAGCCAATGCATAGCAGGATTAAAAAAAGAAAAAAAAAAGTTGAAAGAAATATTCCTTAAATTGGAATGTCCACCTACCTATGTGGACTTAATGTGAATGCAACCTTGTATAGTATGAAAATAAGATGGAGTCCAGCATGGCTCTTTTGCAACTGAAGTTCTACTTGTTTCTGCACCACCATCTTGAGTCACCCATAATCGGGAACCTCGTATCTCTTCCCTATTTTCATGGCTAACCTCTTAATGATGCGATGCTTGATCTTGCGCACACGCAAATGTTCCAGATTTTGAATTGCATACAGGATTGAAATAGTGCCATCCTCCAATTCATACTGAAACACATATGTTTGTGATGTGTTATGTAGATATCACAAGAGGCTGCAGGTGGCTGATCACTACATCACCCTCACCTAGACAAGGAATCAGAAAGTGGGCGATTGCACTTTACAGGAGGAAAAGAGGTATTTACTTTGACTAGGGGGAAGAAAATCATTTTGTGTTGGAACTTTCTCATTCTCCTGTGGCCTGCTAAGCCAGCCATACATAGATCTAAATTTGGATGGTTCAGCAGCGACCGGCTGAAATGCAATCCATACATGAACTATCTAGTTGTACACTCCTAACAATCCACACGTGTACAACCAGGCTGTCAGATTTTCCCCAATCAGTGGTGCCGGCTTTAGCTGGCAACATTGATCAGTGTATTCTGATGACAAGAAAGGCTCCCAGTGAGCAGAAGACAATAGAGCTGCGGGAGTGATTCCCCCATCCACCTCCAACATGTGGATGGGGGAATTGGCACATTTGTTTTCATTTAATCCGCTGGTTAAACATGCACACAGGATGAAAATTTCCAGGGGATGAACTCATCAGTGTGCTGCTGCTTGCCCATTGTCCCATCGGCCATGTAGGGTGGGTCCTAGATCAAGCTATATTACCTAACTACAGTGTAGAAAAGTGAATTCTCAGATTTGGCTCTGCTGCCTTGAAGGGATGCGGGAATTATAAAACAAACTGAACAGTTATAAATCCTTTGACTGGTAAATCAGCTTACACATAAAATATAGCATGTGTAGCTAGCAGTTTTCCTTGAGTTTAAATTTGATTGACATTCAGATTTCTTTGCTTCACTCCTACATGTGAAATGTCTGGGTGGCCATAGTGCTGTATTGATAAAAGGAAAGAGGTAGAACAGCTGTTTGTGTTGGAGTGTGTAATTGTATATTTATCATTCCAGACTAATGTGGATACTGCTTGTATTCCTGCACCCAATCACACTGTGATGATTTTTGTGATACAGGGTACCTAATTTTCCTGCAGAAGTGGGTTAATCACAAGAAACACATTGACAGAGGAGACGCCAGTTGATGTTACTGTATTTTATGATCTGTTATACACTTTTTCCATCATATACATTGTTACTTATACTTTTTGGTATTGAAGTATATCATTAGTCTCAATTTGGTAAACATCCTTTGGATGAATAGCATTTAATATATGGTTATTATATTTTTTGTGTTTTTTTGTTTTGTGATTTGCTGATGTTGATATGCAGGACTACTTCTCTTCTTTTATTGATTTTGCTACCTATATTTTTCTAGAGGTGATCAACACAGCAATCAAAGGAGTATAAATAGATCCCTTAACATCAATATTCATATATACAACATTTCTTTATCTGCAAGCCTGATGCCTCAAGTACATACTTCTCATAGCTGCTTTGGACCACCCATTGGGATCCTTTCAAAAATCTTTCACATTCATCTCATCTTTTACTTGTTCTTTCTTCTCAGGTGAATGCAACTAGCTCCACAAAGCATTACTTTATTCTCTAATTATTTCCTGGTTTGACTAATGCCTACTAACTTGTTTTCCACTAACCAAACCATCTCCTCTTCAGTCCAGTGTCTGTATGCCGTTGGGGATCAGTAAATATATTTTTTCCCATAAGAGCAAATCAAACCATTTTTTATAAAGTTTTTTTGCTTTCCTCTGGATAAAACGTTGGCGTAGGGTTCTGAGGATTTTGTCTTAATTAAACTTGGACTTTTTCAATTCAGCTATGTATCACCATGTTGCCCTAATGTTTCTCTCTAACCAGTTCACTAACAGATGCTTTTTTGCAAATCACTATAATTGCTTCACATTTGCATAGAATAAGAATCTAATTTCAGAATGTTACTCACAAATGCAGGATATTAACCCCTTTCTTTATTTCCATCCAACGCTTAACTCTACCTGTCACTCATCACTCAAGTTCTCCTATAATAACCTCATCTCTTTCACCTCTAGGATTTATCACATGCATCATCTGTTGTTGAACATCTAGTTATCCTTCAGTATCTCAACCATCTCAATGCCGGTCATATCTTACTTGCGATTACTACTTTTATGCTCAGTAACCAGATTTCTCATGGCAGTGCCATACCTTCTTACAGATTTCTTACACAAGCTTCACTTTATTTCTTTCTTTTGTCAAAGTCTATATACCTGACCAGCTCACAGAACCCTTCATACATTTTACTTGTAAGCTTTCAAACATGTCCCTTTCACCATTTTTTGTGATTATCCTTCAATGTTTGCTCTAAGATTTTCTCAGCCTACTATGTGTTTCAGAATATTTTGGGGTTATATAAAGGAAGAGCCTAAACAATGATAGTAGATGATGTAGCAAATGGGTATTAATTACTAAAACTGGAGAGTGCAAAATTGGGCGCAACTCTTCATAGAAACCAATCGGCTGCCAGATTTTATTGCCAAAGCTTAAGTTAACAAGCTGAATTTAGAAGCTGATTGGCTACCATGCACAGATGCACCAGATTCAGAGTGCACCAGTTTTAGTAAATCTTCCCTACTGTGTAAATGTTCTCACCCAAGACTCACACAACATTCACCCAAGATGAACACATCTTCATATAACATTCCAATAGAGAAATGTGTGAATTTGAGGTGAAATTTGTTTGAATCTTGGGCAAAAATATTAATAAGTGGACCCCTTAGAGTTGTTGTCATTCATAGTTCTCCTGGAAGTAGTGAATCCATGACTTTTATAGAAGTGGATCTTTGACATAATTGGGAGAATTTCACAGAAGCATAGTTTTGTAGGGTGAACAGAAAGGGCTGGTCTATTGCACATAAAAATATAGCCAAAAATGTAGCCATATGCAAAGATCTTTCTTAAATAATGACCCAGTGTAGATTATGATCCTTTCAGTGTTGGACAATGAGAACATGGCAGATGCTAATGATGCAGGCTGCTTTACACTCAGCTGCAAAGGTCATAACCAAGTGCATCAAACAAGCCTTGTTTTCATATTATTCTCCTGTGCTTCCGTTATGATCAGTTGCGCACTATGCAGATTTGTTGTTTTATGCTGATTAATTTTTACTAATGACTCTAATGAAGCAATTACACAAAACTGCACTTGTAATGGTTCGATAATAGGTTCTTACTCAACCAAAAAGTTTCCTGTCTATATCAGAGTATTTCTGGATAGACCACTTGAATGTTACGGATTTATATAACGTAGCATACAGTAGTCCGGTCAGCCCAGTTCACACATAGTGCTCGCTAATGGACTTATTCTTGGATCAATAACGGGCTGCATAGCAGACAATCTGATTTTATCATCTTGGCCAGAAGAAAAAAGTAAATGTGATGTGTAAAGTGGATTTACCCAAGGCAAACAGTCATATATAAGTTTACTGAAATCAGAAAAGATCGTAAATGAAATCTGTCAGTTTTCTATGAGTTATGAAGCTTTGCATATCTCCCTTTGCCTGCTTTTAGATATCAATATTTGCCATCGGGCACAAATTTTATTTTGCCTGGCCAAGGTCTTAGCCTTCACAAACAAAAAACACATGGAAGAATGCTAGTTGTCTGAGAGTTATGGGAATACTGCTTGAAGGCAGCAAGGGTGTCATGAACTTCAGATTAAATCATAAGCAATGCTTTTAAACACCTCATCTTTCAGAATGTGCTCTGCTCACATCACAAGTTGAAGGCACTTACTGAGAACAGAAAAGGTACAATGTGATGTGTCAGCACTTACACCGGAGACTTGCTGTGGCGATCCGTAACCAGTGCAGCGCTAGCTGTCTGGGTTTTTATCTATACAAAGTGCTGTACCTCACTGACTACCATATTACAGAAGAAATACTGCTGAGATCCGGATATCATACAGACTGCAGCCTGCTCAGAGAAATGGATTTCTTCTATCATCATGCAGATACTGCACTTTTTCCTGCTGAGTTAATTGTTTTGCTTCAATAATAATATTCTGATTTGGAAGAGATTACAATAAAAAAATAGAGCGTGGAACGTTAGGTAGGAAATGGAAATGTATTTAATGAACATTCCTCTTACTTTGTCTAGTGATGACCTCTCCTGGTTGAGTTGTTCATTATAGATATTTATTCCAAAAAGAGTACTTAGAAGGACACAAAGTGGAAAACTAATGACTGTAAACTGTACAAAACCAATGGATAGCAAATCATTAAAATTTACTTATAACCTTTTATGTAAAGTAAGTATACATTTTACTATTTTAATCATATCTTTATAGAAGATGAATATTTTAAATATTTTACTGTAAACATAGTAGTCAGATGAATTTTTATATGCGGAAACAATCTCAATGGTCAAAGAACTCAAGTGAGTGAATCGGTGAGATTAAACACAGATTGTAACATATTAAAAGTATAAAAACCTGCATTTTTTTCATTTGATGCCCAGTCAAACCAGCAAGAAATGTAAAAAAAAACCAAAACACACCAGGTGAATATATTACAGTCAAACTAGTTTATCTGGGTACCTAATGAAAATATGAAATGTTACCTTCAATTGATCAACTGGTAATAACCTAACTTGTTTGAAAAGTATGTCATCATCTACATCATGGTTAAAAGTTGTATTCAAAGTCATCAGGAAAGCCACCTAAGTGGTCGAATATGAAAATCATAAATTAGAGAATATGCCGCTACTTGCAGAACTGTCTATTCCATACGAAGCTTAAAAATAAAAAAAACGACCAGAAATGATCGGTCATCTCAGCGCATTTTATGACATCTATTCTGTCTTTATTTTTCATGCTGAAACTGCTGAACATCAGTTGTCCTAGGCTTACCCTTTATAGGGTACCATATGGCTTCAAATGACTACAATACTTTCTACTGCATATTTAATATGTAATAATGTGTGCTTCCCTTATGCTGTCTAGAAAACACTAACACAACAGCTAAAATTTTCCATTAGAAAAATCAATACAATCCTGCTATTGTCACAATAAAACAATTGTCTGATATTGCTACTTCTGCAAGTCACAAGTGGGCTTAGTGGGAAAAAAAAACTTGTGCTATTCATATTTTACTGTACTGACACCTACAGTAAAAGACAAGTTAAAGTCTGAGATAATGCAGTGGTATATAAACTCCCCTAGCATGAACCTCTAGCTGCTTAGAAGCTCATCACTAGACCACAGTAATAATTGATGGTCAGAGGGAAGTACACTGGAGATTAGCAGTCATTTAACAAAAATTTCTGATGACAGGTCCAAGTCTGATGTCCATTATTCCTGATCTATTAACTGCATGGGCTTCAAAATGTATCTGTCAAAATCACAGTGGTGTGCAAAAAGGGGATGATAAAGCCTATAGTGTTACGTCAACCCCCCTCTATACAAACAGACCAGAGAATGTAACTTTATATACAAGTGGTGGCTTCAGTTCAAAGAAGCATCAATTGAATGCATTATTAATGAGGTTGCACTGCATGTATCATTCTGTATTCTTTATATTTACCATGCAAATAATTGTCACTGCACCAAACACAGCGCAATAAAAACAGCATCATGCCTTTATGTGTTTTCATAATATAAAAATTCCAAAAAAAATTCAAACAAGTAACCATTTTTCTATATACACTTTAAATATTTAAACAAACACACAGCAAAACAACTTGAGTCTAATCAGAGCTGCAAACACGAATGCACAATGAACTTTTTTTCTCTATTAGCCGGAGATGTATGCCTACTATAAAGCAAAGACAGTATGCAGCATCATGCACTTTTAGCTACCGTGCCAACCAATGGTTTATTTCCACTGACTCATAATGAGGCAACGCATTCGATTCCTGATCGTTTTACCTAAACCCATCACAATTCTAATTCATAATAAAGAAATGCAGCCATCAGGCGACATGCAATCTTTCATTTGGATGTCCTATGAACAAATATTTTCTTTGCAGATGAACATCATCAAGTACCAACAGTGACAGCAAATGACCAAAATTGACAACCACTCAAAAGGGAGGGGAGCAAAATGATTCAGAACTTTTAGGAAAAGCCAACTCTTATTAGGTGCAGTGTACTGTATGTGTGATCTGATGCAGTGGGAAGCACATCCCTGTTCCGCTTTAAATATTCACAGCAGGGATGGCCGAAGAACTGTTTTAAAACAAGTGAGCAGGATGGATCAAAAAAGGCAGTGCTGAGACTTACGGGATTCAAGGCTGGCACTCCAGGCGCTGCAGTACAGGCAGCTGAAAATCCCCAGGACCAGAGCAGAGCCTCTGCAAATCCAAAGCATGGCTTCTCGGTGTTCCCAGCTTTAACTCCAGATCCCACAGGGGGGGTTATCCCAAGCAACTTCTCCCTCTGTGTCCTCTTCTGTTGCCTTGACAGCTAAGGGTGACCAAGGGAGAAGGAGGTGGTGGGCTCTTGAAGGAGAGGGCAGGGGGAGGGTGACACAGGGCTTTCCCCTTTAAAGAACAAAAACCCACCCCCTTGTTCTGCAAGACCCCTGACTTCTTCTCCTTCAACGTCCAAGAAACAAACTTGCTTTGCTGAAGATCATGCTTAGAGATAGGGGAGGAGACTGAGCGAAAACAGAGAGGTTTGAGAAGGAGGGATGATGCGTAGATTAACAGGAAAATCCCAAAATGGCCATGTGCAGGCAGGTTAGGGCAAAGCCGGGGATGGGAGCAGGGTGATGAAGGATGCTGCAGCTGAGTCCTTCCTCTCCCAGTGCTAGCCTGAGCTCAGATACACACAGTCACTGGCTCTATATATGCATGCACACAGCAGGGCAGGCAGTCCGACAAGACACTCCCAGCACACACATTCACAACACTTCTATATTTATTCAGCAGAGAGGAAGAACTGCCTCACTACTGCAGCATCAGCACCAGTCCAGACTCTGGGAGCATCCTCCCCGGCTAAGGGACCTCATGGTAGAATGTGCTTGGAGGATGAAGCAGAACACAGGACGGCAAGGATGATGGCTTACAGCACAAGTCCCTGTTTGTTTTAATCTTTGCAGCAGCTCCTGCAGACTGATGGAAGGGGGAGGGGATGTATTAAAAGGCTGATCAGGGAGCAAAGAGATGCTGAGGTTACAGCCTGCAGTTCACTCTTTAATCAGTAGATGGCCCTTTACCAGAGAGGCATGGCAAAGCTAACACTTGCCACTGTATCTTCTTAATGCAGGCAATAGGATGCTCGAAAAGTGAATCGTAGAATCGCATTGTGCATTCTAGTATTTAACATTGCGTCCCTCTTGATTATTTTTTTATTATTTTATCTAGGCGTACTGATGTATCCACCTAGGTCGTGTGTCTAATTAGCGCCATGCGTGAACGCATTTACGTATATGTCTATGTACGCTTCAGTGATCTGTGAACTGGATATATTTAAAGCTTGCATCACCATGGCATGTTGAAGTGTGTTCTCAATGGACCATATCTATCTATACATACTGTATACAACTGAGTCATAGAACAGACACCAGCCTGCAGCTTTCCTCCAACTGGCTGTTTATATCATTTATTATTATTATTATTATTATTTGTCTATAAACATGTGCCAAGTTGTTGTTTTTTTTATTTGCACAGTAGAAAGATCACTTTGATGCAGTTGACCATCTTGAACATGTATTGCGATATATGTGAACCAAAAATCCCTGTTTTAAAGTGTTACTAACACCCCGATCGCATCGGATGCGATTTGCATGCCATGCGACTTGCAAATCGTATGCCAAGTCGCGCCCTACTGTCAAATCGGTGCAGTTCCGACTTGGTTGGAGCCGCACCGATCTCTAAAGTAGTACAGGTGCTACTTTTGGTGCGATTTGCATAGACATCTGTGTTAATGTCTTGCAAATCGCACCTGAAATCGGCATGTCCCCGACTTTGAAATCATGCAACTTCACTTCATATTATATATTATTGTTATTATTATTATTATTATTATATGCCCATAAACCTATGCCATGAGCAAGTAAGTTTTAAAGTGTTACTAACACCCCGGTCACATCGAGTGCAACTTGGCATGCGATTTGCATGCCATGCGACTTATAAATAGTATGCCAAGTCGCACCCTATTGTCCGCAATTACAGTGGTCAAATCGGTTCGCATCGAGTGCAACTTGTTTTTTTTTTATTTGCACAGTAGAAAGATCACTTTGATGCAGTTGACCATCTTGAACATGTATTGCGATATACAGTCATGGCCGAAATTGTTGGCACCCTTGATATTTCTCCAGGAAATCATGTATTTCTCACGAAACGTATTGCATTAACACATGTTTTGCTATACACATGTTTATTCCCTTTGTGTGTATTGGGACAAAACAAAAAAAGGGAGGAAAGAAAGCAAATTCGACATAATGTCACACAAACCTCCAAAAATGGGCTGGACAAAAGTATTGGCACCCTTTCACAACTGCGGATAAATAAGAATGTTACAAGCATGTGATGCTCCTGTAAACTCACCTGGGGCAAGTAACAGGTGTGGGCAATATAGAAATCACACCTGAAAGCAGATAAAAAGGAGAGACGTTCACTTAACCTTTGCATTGTGTGTCTGTCTGTGCCACACTAAGCATGGACAACAGAAAGAGGAGACGAGAACTGTCTGAGGACCTGAGAACCAAAATTGTGGCAAAATATCAACAATCTCAAGGTTACAAGTCCATCTCCAGAGAACTAGATTTGCCTTTGTCCACAGTGCGCAACATTATCAAGAAGTTTGCAACCCATGGCACTGTAGCTAATCTCCCTGGTCGTGGACGGATGAGGAAAATTGATGAAAGATTGCAACGCAGAATAGTCCGGATGGTGGATAAGCAGCCCCAAACATGTTCCAAAGACATTCAAGCTGTCCTGCAGGCTCAGGGAGCATCAGTGTCAGCGCGAACTATCCGTCGACATTTAAATGAAATGAAACGCTATGGCAGGAGACCCAGGAGGACCCCACTGCTGACACAGAGACATAAAAAAGCAAGACTACAGTTTGCCAAAATGTACTTGAGTAAGCCAAAAGCCTTCTGGGAAAACGTCTTGTGGACAGATGAGACCAAGATAGAGCTTTTCGGTAAAGCACATCATTCTACTGTTTACCGAAAACGGAATGAGGCCTACAAAGAACAAAACACAGTACCTACGGTAAAATATGGTGGAGGTTCAATGATGTTTTGGGGTTGTTTTGCTGCCTCTGGCACTGGGTGCCTTGACTGTGTGCAAGGCATCATGAAATCTGAGGATTACCAAAGGATTTTGGGTCGCACTGTAGGGCCCAGTGTCAGAAAGCTGGGTTTGCGTCCAAGATCCTGGGTCTTCCAGCAGGACAATGACCCCAAACATACGTCAAAAAGCACTCAGAAATGGATGGCAAAGAAGCGCTGGAGAGTTCTGAAGTGGCCAGCAATGAGCCCAGATCTAAATCCCATTGAACACCTGTGGAGAGATCTTAAAATTGCTGTTGGGAAAAGGTGTCCTTCCAATAAGAGAGACCTGGAGCTGTTTGCAAAGGAAGAGTGGTCCAAAATTCCGGGTGAGAGGTGTCAGAAGCTTATTGATGGTTATAGGAAGCGACTGATTTCAGTTATGTTTTCCAAAGGGTGTGCAACCAAATATTAAGTTAAGGGTGCCAATACTTTTGTCCAGCCCATTTTTGGGGTTTTGTGTGACATTATGTCATATTTGCTTTTCTGCCTCTGTTTTATATTTGTTCCAATACATACAAAGGGAATAAACATGTGTATAGCAAAACATGTGTTAATGCAATACCTTTTTTGTGTGAAATACTTGATTTTCAGGAAAAATATCAAGGGTGCCAACAATTTCGGCCATGACTGTATGTGAACCAAAAATCCCTGTTTTAAAGTTGTCACTAACACCCCGATAGCATCGGATGCGATTTGCATGCCATGCGACTTATAAATCGTATGCCAAGTCGCGCCCTACTGTCAAATCGGTGCGGTTCCGACTTGGTTGGAGCCGCACCAATCTCTAAAGTAGTACAGATGCTACTTTTGGTGCGATTTGCATAGACATCTGTGTTAATGTCTTGCAAATCGCACCTGAAATCGGCATGTCCCCGACTTTGAAATCGTGCGACTTTACTTGATATTATATATTATTGTTATTATTATTATATGCCCATAAACCTATGCCATGAGCAAGTAAGTTTTAAAGTGTTACTAACACCCCGGTCACATCGAGTGCAACTTGTTTTTTTTTTATTTGCACAGTAGGAAGATCACTTTAATGCAGTTGACCATCTTGAACATGTATTGCGATATATGTGAACCAAAAATCCCTGTTTTAAAGTGTTACTAACACCCCGATCACATCGGATGCAATTTGCATGCCATGCGACTTGCAAATCGTATGCCAAGTCGCGCCCTACTGTCCGCAATTACAGCGGTCAAATCGGTGCGGTTCTGACTTATTTGGAGCAGCACCGATCTCTAAAGTAGTACAGGTGCTACTTTTGGCGAGATTTGGAAAGACATCTGTGTTAATGTCTTGCAAATCGCACCTGAAATCGGCATGTCCCCCGACTTTGAAATCGTGCAACTTCACTTTATATTATATATTATTGTTATTATTATTATTATTATTATATGCCCATAAACCTATGCCATGAGCAAGTACGTTTTAAAGTGTTACTAACATCCCGGTCACATCGAGTGCAACTTGGCATGCGATTTGCATGCCATGCGACTTATAAATAGTATGCCAAGTCGCACCCTATTGTCCGCAATTACAGTGGTCAAATCGGTTCGGGTCCAACTTGGTTGGAGCCGCACCGATCTCTAAAGTAGTACATGTACTACTTTTGGTGCGATTTGCATAGACATCTGTGTCAGATGTCTTGCAAATCGCACCTGAAATCGGCATCTCACCCGACTTTGAAATCGTGCGACTTCACTTGATATTATTATTATTATATGCCCATAAATCTATGCCATGAGCAAGTAAATTTTTTTTTTCCTTTTCATTTGCACAGTAGAAAGCCATAGAAAGATGCAGTTGACCAGCTTGAACATGTATAGCGATATATGTGAACCAAAAATCCCTGTTTTAAAGTGTTACTAACACCCCGATCGCATCGGATGCCATTTGCATGCCATGCGACTTGCAAATCGTATGCCAAGTCGCGCCCTACTGCCCGCAATTACAGCAGTCAAATCGGTGCGGTTCTGACTTGGTTGGAGCCGCACCGATCTCTAAAGTAGTACAGATGCTACGTTTGGCGCGATTTGCATAGAAATCTGTTTTAATGTCTTGCAAATCACACCTGAAATCGGCATATCCACCAACTTTGAAATCGTGCGACTTCACTTTATATTATATATTATTGTTATTATTATTATTATTATTATATGCCCATAAACCTATGCCATGAGCAAGTAAGTTTTAAAGTGTTACTAACACCCCGGTCGCATCAAGTGCAACTTGGCATGCGATTTGCATGCCATGCGACTTTCAAATAGTATGCCAAGTCGCACCCTATTGTCCGCAATTACAGTGGTCAAATCGGTGCGGGTCCGACTTGGTTGGAGCCTCACCGATCTCTAAAGTAGTACATGTACTACTTTTGGTGCGATTTGCATAGACATCTGTGTCAGATGTCTTGCAAATCACACCTGAAATTGGCATCTCATCCGACTTTGAAATCGTGCGACTTCACTTGATATTATTATTATTATTATTATTATTATTATTATTATTATATACCCATAAACCTATGGCATGAGCAAGTAAGGTTTTTTTTTCCTTTTCATTTGCACAGTAGAAAGCCATAGAAAGATGCAGTTGACCAGCTTGAACATGTATTGCGATATATGTGAACCAAAAATCCCTGTTTTAAAGTGTTACTAACACCCCGATCACATCGGATGCAATTTGCATGCCATGCGACTTATCAAATCGTATGCCAAGTCGCGCCCTACTGTCCACAATTACAGCAGTCAAATCGGTACGGTTCTGACTTGGTTGGAGCCGCACCGATCTCTAAAGTAGTACAGATGCTACTTTTGGCACGATTTGCATAGACATCTGTGTTAATGTCTTGCAAATCCCACCTGAAATCGGCATGTCCACCAACTTTGAAATCGTGTGACTTCACTTTATATTATATATTATTGTTATTATTATTATATGCCCATAAACCTATGCCATGAGCAAGTAAGTTTTAAAGTGTTACTAACACCCCGGTCACATCAAGTGCAACTTGGCATGCGATTTGCATGCCATGCGACTTGCAAATAGTATGCCAAGTCGCACCCTATTGTCCGCAATTACAGCTGTCAAATCGGTGCGGGTCTGACTTGGTTGGAGCCTCACCGATCTCTATGTATTGCGATATATGTGAACCAAAAATCCCTATTTTAAAGTGTTACTAACACCCCGATCACATCGGATGCGATTTGCATGCCATGCGACTTGCAAATCGTATGCCAAGTCGCGCCCTACTGCCCGCAATTACAATGGTCAAATGGGTCCAGGTCCGACTTGGTTGGAGCCTCACCGATCTCTAAAGTAGTACATGTACTACTTTTGGTGCGATTTGCATAGACATCTGTGTCAGATGTCTTGAAAATCGCACCTGAAATTGGCATCTCACCCGACTTTGAAATCGTGCGACTTCACTTGATATTATTATTATTATTATTATATGCCCATAAACTTATGCCATGAGCAAGTAAGGTTTTTTTTCCTTTTCATTTGCACAGTAGAAAGCCATAGAAAGATGCAGTTGACCAGCTTGAACATGTATTGCGATATACGCGAACCAAAAATCCCTGTTTTAAAGTGTTACTAACAACCTGGTCACATCGGGTGAGACTTGGCATACGATTTGCAAATCGTATGTCAAGTCGCACCCTACTGTCCGCAATTACAGCGGTCAAATAGGTGCGGTTCCAAATCGCACCAAAAAGTAGTACATGTACTCAGAGGTGGACTGACAACTCATGGGGCCCCTGTGTCCACGCCCACACTCAAACCACACCAAAAAAAGCCTATGAAAGGTACCAGGAGCCTCTCATGAGGCCCCCTACCGACCCTGGGCCCTTGGGCAGGGCCCGAGTGCTTGAATGGTCAGTTCACCTCTGCAGGTACTGCTTTAGAGAGTCGGAACCGCACCAATTTCTAAAGTAGTACATGTACTACTTTTGGTTTAATCTGCATAGACATCTGTGTCAGATGTCTTGCAAATCGCACCTGAAATCGGCATCTCGTGCGATTTCACTTTATGTGATTGGGGGGGTAAACCTACAACAGTAAAATTCGTCTGTATATGCAGTAAAACAAGCTTGTTATACTCACTGTGGAGCCTAAGGGGTTAATCCTCTGCATTGTGTAAAAAGACCTTTGATCCTGTTTTCTCTTCCCTTCCTCTTGTTCCAGTGTCCACCTGATAAGACAGACTTAGCCACATGCACGTGCTCAGTTTAGTGTGTATTGCTAGAGATTGCATGTGAGCAGAACAGAGCCAATCAGCACTGTCCAGACAGAGGTCAGGGGTTCTGCATCCTCTTAGAGCAGAAAAAAAACTCCTCCTACAAGCTTTAACCAGTGCTCTGCTGAAGTCTCAAGCAGGGGCGGACTGACCATTTGGAAATTTGGGCACTGCCCAAGGGCCCGGGGTCAGTAGGGGGCCCCATGAGATGCCCCTGGTTCCTTTTTCATAGGCTTTTTTGAGTATGGACAAGGACACAGGGGCCCCATGATCCTCTATTGCCCAGGGGCCCCATGAGTTGTCAGTCCGCCCCTGGTCAAAAGACTGCTCTAACTGCTGATGAGAAAAGGTATTTAGCAGTTTTCATATTTACTAAAATAATTGCATTTCCATGTTCTGTGGGAGACCAGATATAGTGAATGCAGGGTCCGGGGTTTAGTAGCACTTTGTGCAAAAAGGTATATATAAGGGTCTATAACAGAGTGCAAGGGGTTAATTCAGAATTCTGTGTGTGAATATGGTCAGTCTCACCACCTTTAGTCTAGGTTCCCACCTAAGCACTTTGCGGTGCATTTTGCATTTTGCAGAAACTCACTACAGTCCATTTAACATGATTTCCTATGGGACACGCTCACATCTCCCTGTTTTCACCCAGTGCTCTCTTGGAAAGGGTCAGGGACTTTTTAAAATGTAAAACGCTGCATTTTTGGTTCAAAAGACTTCAATGGAAACGCTGCAGAAATGCATGTAGTGCATTTTTTTAAATTTCTTATGCTTTTTTGATGCGTTTTAATTAGAGATGAGCGAATCGAACTTGGCGAAGTGGAATTCGTTTTGAATATTAGGAAAAATTTGATTCGCATCGAATCCGAATTTTAGCAAACTTCGGATGCACGAATCGAATTTTCCCCGATCAGCCGGCAAAAGTGTCACTGCAGAGAGCTCCGCTATTTCTGACAGTTCTCTGACAGTTCTGACAGTTCATTTACAGCGGTTGAAACATTGTATCTATTTGTTTCCATTTAGGATACAGATGTTTTTATTCGGAAATAAATAGATACAATGTTTCAACCGCTGTAAATGAACTGTCAGAACTGTCAGAGAACTGTCAGAAATAGCGGAGCTCTCTGCAGATACACTTTTTGCTGTACTGGAATTCTTCTTCTTTTCATTCTTCTTCTTCTTTTCATTCTTCTTCTTCTTCTTCTTTTCATTCTTCTTCTTCTTCTTTTCATTCTTCTTTTCATTCTTCTTCTTCTTCTTTTCATTCTTCTGCCTCTTCTTTTCATTCTTCTTTTCATTCTTCTTCTTCTTTTCATTCTTCTTCTTCTTCTTCTTTTCATTCTTCTCATTCTTCTTTTAATTCTTCTTTTCATTCTTCTTCTCATTCTTCTTTTCATTCTTCTTCTTTTCATTCTTCTTCTTTTCATTCTTCTTCTTCTTCTTTTCATTCTTCTTTTCATTCTTCTTCTTTTCATTCTTCTTCTTCTTCTTTTCATTCTTCTTCTTCTTCTTTTCATTCTTCTTTTCATTCTTCTTCTTCTTTTCATTCTTCTTCTTCTTCTTTTCATTCTTCTTTTCATTCTTCTTCTCCTTCTTCTTCTTCTTCGTCGTGCCCCGTGACTGCCCAAATGAGTGAAGTGTGCGGTGATTCTAAGATCGACGGCACTCATCTGCATGTCATACTGACTGACAGTATTATTTCTCTTCCCCAGCAGACTCCAAGGGCATTTAAATTAAAGGTACAGTGTTCTGCACTAATATAAAGGCTCTCTGAAGCCTAGAAACCCTTTAAATAAGTTAAATTCGCGGCGAATAAATTCGCATCGAATCGAATTTCTCCCGCAAATTCGGCGAATCAGCCGAATCGAATTTTTGAATAATTCGCTCATCTCTAGTTTTATTCTATAAAAAACACAAAACGAATTCTTCTTCTTTTCATTCTTCTTCTTCTTTTCATTCTTCTTCTTCTTCTTCTTCTTCTTCTTTTCATTCTTCTTTTCATTCTTCTTCTTCTTCTTTTCATTCTTCTTTTCATTCTTCTTCTTCTTCTTTTCATTCTTCTTTTCATTCTTCTTCTTTTCATTCTTCTTCTTCTTTTCATTCTTCTTTTCATTCTTCTTCTTCTTCTTTTCTTTCTTCTTCTTCTTCTTTTCATTCTTCTTTTCATTCTTCTTCTTCTTCTTTTCATTCTTCTTCTTCTTCTTTTCATTCTTCTTTTCATTCTTCTCATTCTTCTTTTAATTCTTCTTTTCATTCTTCTTTTAATTCTTCTTTTCATTCTTCTTCTCATTCTTCTTTTCATTCTTCTTCTTCTTCTTTTCATTCTTCTTCTTTTCATTCTTCTTCTTCTTCTTTTCATTCTTCTTTTCATTCTTCTTCTTCTTCTTTTCATTCTTCTGCCTCTTCTTTTCATTCTTCTTTTCATTCTTCTTCTTCTTCTTTTCATTCTTCTTCTTCTTTTCATTCTTCTTCTTCTTCTTCTTTTCATTCTTCTTTTCATTCTTCTCATTCTTCTTTTAATTCTTCTTTTCATTCTTCTTCTCATTCTTCTTTTCATTCTTCTTCTTCTTCTTTTCATTCTTCTTCTTCTTTTCATTCTTCTTCTTCTTTTCATTCTTCTTTTCATTCTTCTTCTTCTTCTTTTCATTCTTCTTCTTCTTCTTTTCATTCTTCTTTTCATTCTTCTTCTTCTTCTTTTCATTCTTCTTCTTTTCATTCTTCTTTTCATTCTTCTTCTTCTTCTTCTTTTCATTCTTCTTCTTCTTCTTTTCATTCTTCTTCTTCTTTTCATTCTTCTTTTCATTCTTCTTCTTCTTCTTCTTCTTCTTCATCGTGTCCCGTGACTGCCCAAATGAGTGAAGTGTGCGGTGATTCTAAGCTCGACGGCACTCATCTGCATGTCATACTGACTGACAGTATTATTTCTCTTCCCCAGCAGACTCCAAGGGCATTTAAATTAAAGGTACAGTGTTCTGCACTAATATAAAGGCTCTCTGAAGCCTAGAAACCCTTTAAATAAGTTAAATTTGCGGCGAATAAATTTGCATCGAATCAAATTTCTCCCGCAAATTCGGCGAATCAGCCGAATCGAATTTTTGAATAATTCGCTCATCTCTAGTTTTATTCTATAAAAAACACAAAACGAATTCTTCTTCTTTTCATTCTTCTTCTTCTTCTTCTTCTTCTTCTTCTTCTTCTTCTTCTTTTCATTCTTCTTTTCATTCTTCTTCTTCTTCTTTTCATTCTTCTTTTCATTCTTCTTCTTCTTCTTTTCATTCTTCTTTTCATTCTTCTTCTTTTCATTCTTCTTCTTCTTTTCATTCTTCTTTTCATTCTTCTTCTTCTTCTTTTCATTCTTCTTCTTCTTATTTTCATTCTTCTTTTCATTCTTCTTCTTCTTCTTTTCATTCTTCTTCTTCTTCTTTTCATTCTTCTTTTCATTCTTCTCATTCTTCTTTTAATTCTTCTTTTCATTCTTCTTTTCATTCTTCTTTTAATTCTTCTTTTCATTCTTCTTCTCATTCTTCTTTTCATTCTTCTTCTTCTTCTTTTCATTCTTCTTCTTTTCATTCTACTTCTTCTTTTCATTCTTCTTCTTCTTCTTTTCATTCTTCTTTTCATTCTTCTTCTTCTTCTTTTCATTCTTCTTTTCATTCTTCTTCTTCTTTTCATTCTTCTTCTTCTTCTTCTTTTCATTCTTCTTTTCATTCTTCTTCTTCTTCTTTTCATTCTTCTTTTCATTCTTCTTCTTCTTTTCATTCTTCTTCTTTTCATTCTTCTTTTCATTCTTCTTCTTCTTCTTCTTTTCATTCTTCTTCTTCTTCTTTTCATTCTTCTTTTCATTCTTCTTCTTTTCATTCTTCTTCTTTTCATTCTTCTTTCCATTCTTCTTCTTCTTCTTTTCATTCTTCTTTTCATTCTTCTTCTTCTTTTCATTCTTCTTTTCATTCTTCTTCTTTTCATTCTTCTTCTTCTTTTCATTCTTCTTTTCATTCTTCTTCTTCTTCTTTTCATTCTTCTTTTCATTCTTCTTCTTCTTCTTTTCATTCTTCTTCTTCTTTTCATTCTTCTTCTTTTCATTCTTCTTCTTCTTCTTTTCATTCTTCTTCTTTTCATTCTTCTTCTTCTTCTTTTCATTCTTCTTTTCATTCTTCTTCTTCTTCTTTTCATTCTTCTGCCTCTTCTTTTCATTCTTCTTTTCATTCTTCTTCTTCTTCTTTTCATTCTTCTTCTTCTTTTCATTCTTCTTCTTCTTCTTCTTTTCATTCTTCTTTTCATTCTTCTCATTCTTCTTTTAATTCTTCTTTTCATTCTTCTTCTCATTCTTCTTTTCATTCTTCTTCTTCTTCTTTTCATTCTTCTTCTTCTTTTCATTCTTCTTTTCATTCTTCTTCTTTTCATTCTTCTCATTCTTCTTTTAATTCTTCTTTTCATTCTTCTTCTCATTCTTCTTTTCATTCTTCTTCTTCTTCTTCTTTTCGTTCTTCTTCTTCTTCTTTTCATTCTTCTTCTTCTTCTTTTCATTCTTCTTCTTCTTTTCATTCTTCTTTTCATTCTTCTTCTTCTTCTTTTCATTCTTCTTCTTCTTCTTTTCATTCTTCTTTTCATTCTTCTTCTTTTCATTCTTATTCTTTTCATTCTTCTTTTCATTCTTCTTCTTCTTCTTCTTTTCATTCTTCTTCTTCTTCTTTTCATTCTTCTTTTCATTCTTCTTCTTCTTCTTCTTCTTCTTCATCGTGTCCCGTGACTGCCCAAATGAGTGAAGTGTGCGGTGATTCTAAGCTCGACGGCACTCATCTGCATGTCATACTGACTGACAGTATTATTTCTCTTCCCCAGCAGACTCCAAGGGCATTTAAATTAAAGGTACAGTGTTCTGCACTAATATAAAGGCTCTCTGAAGCCTAGAAACCCTTTAAATAAGTTAAATTTGCGGCGAATAAATTTGCATCGAATCAAATTTCTCCCGCAAATTCGGCGAATCAGCCGAATCGAATTTTTGAATAATTCGCTCATCTCTAGTTTTATTCTATAAAAAACACAAAACGAATTCTTCTTCTTTTCATTCTTCTTCTTCTTCTTCTTCTTCTTCTTCTTCTTCTTTTCATTCTTCTTTTCATTCTTCTTCTTCTTCTTTTCATTCTTCTTTTCATTCTTCTTCTTCTTCTTTTCATTCTTCTTTTCATTCTTCTTCTTTTCATTCTTCTTCTTCTTTTCATTCTTCTTTTCATTCTTCTTCTTCTTCTTTTCATTCTTCTTCTTCTTATTTTCATTCTTCTTTTCATTCTTCTTCTTCTTCTTTTCATTCTTCTTCTTCTTCTTTTCATTCTTCTTTTCATTCTTCTCATTCTTCTTTTAATTCTTCTTTTCATTCTTCTTTTCATTCTTCTTTTCATTCTTCTTTTCATTCTTCTTCTCATTCTTCTTTTCATTCTTCTTCTTCTTCTTTTCATTCTTCTTCTTTTCATTCTACTTCTTCTTTTCATTCTTCTTCTTCTTCTTTTCATTCTTCTTTTCATTCTTCTTCTTCTTCTTTTCATTCTTCTTTTCATTCTTCTTCTTCTTTTCATTCTTCTTCTTCTTCTTCTTTTCATTCTTCTTTTCATTCTTCTTCTTCTTCTTTTCATTCTTCTTTTCATTCTTCTTCTTCTTTTCATTCTTCTTCTTTTCATTCTTCTTTTCATTCTTCTTCTTCTTCTTCTTTTCATTCTTCTTCTTCTTCTTTTCATTCTTCTTTTCATTCTTCTTCTTTTCATTCTTCTTCTTTTCATTCTTCTTTCCATTCTTCTTCTTCTTCTTTTCATTCTTCTTTTCATTCTTCTTCTTCTTTTCATTCTTCTTTTCATTCTTCTTCTTTTCATTCTTCTTCTTCTTTTCATTCTTCTTTTCATTCTTCTTCTTCTTCTTTTCATTCTTCTTTTCATTCTTCTTCTTCTTCTTTTCATTCTTCTTCTTCTTTTCATTCTTCTTCTTTTCATTCTTCTTCTTCTTCTTTTCATTCTTCTTCTTTTCATTCTTCTTCTTCTTCTTTTCATTCTTCTTTTCATTCTTCTTCTTCTTCTTTTCATTCTTCTGCCTCTTCTTTTCATTCTTCTTTTCATTCTTCTTCTTCTTCTTTTCATTCTTCTTCTTCTTTTCATTCTTCTTCTTCTTCTTCTTTTCATTCTTCTTTTCATTCTTCTCATTCTTCTTTTAATTCTTCTTTTCATTCTTCTTCTCATTCTTCTTTTCATTCTTCTTCTTCTTCTTTTCATTCTTCTTCTTCTTTTCATTCTTCTTTTCATTCTTCTTCTTTTCATTCTTCTCATTCTTCTTTTAATTCTTCTTTTCATTCTTCTTCTCATTCTTCTTTTCATTCTTCTTCTTCTTCTTCTTTTCGTTCTTCTTCTTCTTCTTTTCATTCTTCTTCTTCTTCTTTTCATTCTTCTTCTTCTTTTCATTCTTCTTTTCATTCTTCTTCTTCTTCTTTTCATTCTTCTTCTTCTTCTTTTCATTCTTCTTTTCATTCTTCTTCTTTTCATTCTTATTCTTTTCATTCTTCTTTTCATTCTTCTTCTTCTTCTTCTTTTCATTCTTCTTCTTCTTCTTTTCATTCTTCTTTTCATTCTTCTTCTTATTATTCTTCTTCTTCTTCATCGTGTCCCGTGACTGCCCAAATGAGTGAAGTGTGCGGTGATTCTAAGCTCGACGGCACTCATCTGCATGTCATACTGACTGACAGTATTATTTCTCTTCCCCAGCAGACTCCAAGGGCATTTAAATTAAAGGTACAGTGTTCTGCACTAATATAAAGGCTCTCTGAAGCCTAGAAACCCTTTAAATAAGTTAAATTCGCGGCGAATAAATTCGCATCGAATCGAATTTCTCCCGCAAATTCGGCGAATCAGCCGAATCGAATTTTTGAATAATTCGCTCATCTCTAGTTTTATTCTATAAAAAACACAAAACGAATTCTTCTTCTTTTCATTCTTCTTCTTCTTCTTCTTCTTTTCATTCTTCTTTTCATTCTTCTTCTTCTTCTTTTCATTCTTCTTTTCATTCTTCTTCTTCTTCTTTTCATTCTTCTTCTTCTTTTCATTCTTCTTCTTTTCATTCTTCTTCTTCTTCTTTTCATTCTTCTTCTTTTCATTCTTCTTCTTCTTCTTTTCATTCTTCTTTTCATTCTTCTTCTTCTTCTTTTCATTCTTCTGCCTCTTCTTTTCATTCTTCTTTTCATTCTTCTTCTTCTTCTTTTCATTCTTCTTCTTCTTTTCATTCTTCTTCTTCTTCTTCTTTTCATTCTTCTTTTCATTCTTCTCATTCTTCTTTTAATTCTTCTTTTCATTCTTCTTCTCATTCTTCTTTTCATTCTTCTTCTTCTTCTTTTCATTCTTCTTCTTCTTCTTTTCATTCTTCTTCTTCTTTTCATTCTTCTTCTTCTTTTCATTCTTCTTTTCATTCTTCTTCTTCTTCTTTTCATTCTTCTTCTTCTTCTTTTCATTCTTCTTTTCATTCTTCTTCTTCTTCTTTTCATTCTTCTTCTTTTCATTCTTCTTTTCATTCTTCTTCTTCTTCTTCTTTTCATTCTTCTTCTTCTTCTTCTTTTCATTCTTCTTTTCATTCTTCTTCTTCTTCTTCTTCTTCATCGTGTCCCGTGACTGCCCAAATGAGTGAAGTGTGCGGTGATTCTAAGCTCGACGGCACTCATCTGCATGTCATACTGACTGACAGTATTATTTCTCTTCCCCAGCAGACTCCAAGGGCATTTAAATTAAAGGTACAGTGTTCTGCACTAATATAAAGGCTCTCTGAAGCCTAGAAACCCTTTAAATAAGTTAAATTTGCGGCGAATAAATTTGCATCGAATCGAATTTCTCCCGCAAATTCGGCGAATCAGCCGAATCGAATTTTTGAATAATTCGCTCATCTCTAGTTTTATTCTATAAAAAACACAAAACGAATTCTTCTTCTTTTCATTCTTCTTCTTCTTCTTCTTCTTCTTCTTTTCATTCTTCTTTTCATTCTTCTTCTTCTTTTCATTCTTCTTTTCATTCTTCTTCTTCTTCTTTTCATTCTTCTTTTCATTCTTCTTCTTTTCATTCTTCTTCTTCTTTTCATTCTTCTTTTCATTCTTCTTCTTCTTCTTTTCATTCTTCTTCTTATTATTTTCATTCTTCTTTTCATTCTTCTTCTTCTTCTTTTCATTCTTCTTCTTCTTCTTCTTTTCATTCTTCTTTTCATTCTTCTCATTCTTCTTTTAATTCTTCTTTTCATTCTTCTTTTCATTCTTCTTTTAATTCTTCTTTTCATTCTTCTTCTCATTCTTCTTTTCATTCTTCTTCTTCTTCTTTTCATTCTTCTTCTTTTCATTCTACTTCTTCTTTTCATTCTTCTTCTTCTTCTTTTCATTCTTCTTTTCATTCTTCTTCTTCTTCTTTTCATTCTTCTTTTCATTCTTCTTCTTCTTTTCATTCTTCTTCTTCTTCTTCTTTTCATTCTTCTTTTCATTCTTCTTCTTCTTCTTTTCATTCTTCTTTTCATTCTTCTTCTTCTTTTCATTCTTCTTCTTTTCATTCTTCTTTTCATTCTTCTTCTTCTTCTTCTTTTCATTCTTCTTCTTCTTCTTTTCATTCTTCTTTTCATTCTTCTTCTTTTCATTCTTCTTCTTTTCATTCTTCTTTCCATTCTTCTTCTTCTTCTTTTCATTCTTCTTTTCATTCTTCTTCTTCTTTTCATTCTTCTTTTCATTCTTCTTCTTTTCATTCTTCTTCTTCTTTTCATTCTTCTTTTCATTCTTCTTCTTCTTCTTTTCATTCTTCTTTTCATTCTTCTTCTTCTTCTTTTCATTCTTCTTCTTCTTTTCATTCTTCTTCTTTTCATTCTTCTTCTTCTTCTTTTCATTCTTCTTCTTTTCATTCTTCTTCTTCTTCTTTTCATTCTTCTTTTCATTCTTCTTCTTCTTCTTTTCATTCTTCTGCCTCTTCTTTTCATTCTTCTTTTCATTCTTCTTCTTTTCATTCTTCTTCTTCTTTTCATTCTTCTTCTTCTTCTTCTTTTCATTCTTCTTTTCATTCTTCTCATTCTTCTTTTAATTCTTCTTTTCATTCTTCTTCTCATTCTTCTTTTCATTCTTCTTCTTCTTCTTTTCATTCTTCTTCTTCTTTTCATTCTTCTTTTCATTCTTCTTCTTTTCATTCTTCTCATTCTTCTTTTAATTCTTCTTTTCATTCTTCTTCTTCTTCTTTTCGTTCTTCTTCTTCTTCTTCTTCTTTTCATTCTTCTTCTTCTTTTCATTCTTCTTTTCATTCTTCTTCTTCTTCTTTTCATTCTTCTTCTTCTTTTCATTCTTCTTTTCATTATTCTTCTTCTTCTTCTTTTCATTCTTCTTCTTTTCATTCTTCTTTTCATTCTTCTTCTTTTCATTCTTCTTTTCATTCTTCTTCTTTTCATTCTTCTTTTCATTCTTCTTCTTCTTCTTCTTCTTCTTCATCGTGTCCCGTGACTGCCCAAATGAGTGAAGTGTGCGGTGATTCTAAGATTGACGGCACTCATCTGCATGTCATACTGACTGACAGTATTATTTCTCTTCCCCAGCAGACTCCAAGGGCATTTAAATTAAAGGTACAGTGTTCTGCACTAATATAAAGGCTCTCTGAAGCCTAGAAACCCTTTAAATAAGTTAAATTCGCGGCGAATAAATTTGCATCGAATCGAATTTCTCCCGCAAATTCGGCGAATCAGCCGAATCAAATTTTTGAATAATTCGCTCATCTCTAGTTTTAATCTATAAAAAACACAAAACGTGTAGAAAATGTGTAAAAAAAATGTGCAACAATACAAAATGCACCGCAGAAAGCGCTGCAGAAACGGATCAAATGCAAACGGCATAGGTGTGAACCTAGACTTAGGCCCTGTTCACACCAATGCGTTTTTTTAGTGCTTTTTGCAGAAACGCAATACAGTCCATTTAACATTATTTTTTATGGGACACGTTCACATCTCCACGTTTTTACCGGGTGCGTGTTTTGGAAAGGGTCAGGGACTTTTTTAAATGCAAAACGTTGCATTTTTGGTTCAATAGACTTCAATGGAGAGGCTGCAGAAATGCATATTGTGCATTTTTGATGCGGTTTTGACTTTTTTTGATGCGCTTTTATGCGTTTTAATCGAAAATAAAACAGAATGCGTCAAAAAAGTATCGAAAACGCATGTGCAAAAATTCAAAACGCAGCCCCAAAAAGCACTGCAGAAACAGATCAAATGCAAACTGCATAGGTTTCTGCTTTTTGCAGAAACGCAATACAGTCCATTTAACATGATTTCCTATGGGACATGTTCACATCTTCGTGTTTTCAACTGTTGCGTTTTTTATGTGGTTTTGAATTTTTTTTATGCGTTTTTGGGGCGTTTTAATCTGAAAAGACCTGGAAAACGTGTCAAAAACATGTCGAAAATGCATGTGCAAAAATGCAAAACGCACAGCAAAAAAAAAAACACTGCAGATACGGATCAAATGCAAATTGTACAGGCGTGAACCTAGCCTTAGGCCCTGTTCACACTAATGCATTTTTAGTGCTTTTTTTTACAGAAACGCACTACAGTCCATTTAACACGGGTTCCTGTGGAACATATTGACATCTATGATTTTTTGAGCTGCTGCGTTTTTTTGGAAAGGGTGAGGGATTTTTTTAAAAGCAACATGCAGCATTTTTGCTAAAATAGAATTCAATGGAGAAGCTGCTGAAATGCATGGTAGAGCGTTTTTGCCACATTTTGCATTTTTATTCTGCTCAGCAACCAAAAAAATTCCACTTTAACAAAAAAAAAGCTGAACAAAACGCATTAAAAATGCTTAAAAAACGCATCAAAAACACATGTAGAAAAACGCAAAACAAACTGCAGAAAGCACTGGAGGAAGCATCAAACGCAAAATGCATTTTTAATGCGTTTGCCTCCTTATATAGTATACAGTCAGGTCCATATATATTGGGACATCGACACAATTCTAACATTTTTGGCTCTATACACCACCACAATGGATTACAGCCTGAAGTCTGGAACGCATAGACATCACCAGACGCTGGGTTTCATCCCTGGTGATGCTCTGCCAGGCCTCTACTGCAACTGTCTTCAGTTCCTGCTTGTTCTTGGGGCATTTTCCCTTCAGTTTTGTCTTCAGCAAGTGAAATGCACGCTCAATCGGATTCAGGTCAGGTGATTGACTTGGCCATTGCATAACATTCCACTTCTTTCCCTTAAAAAACTCTTTGACTGCTTTTGCAGTATGCTTTGGGTCATTGTCCATCTGCACTGTGAAGCGGCGTCCAATGAGTTCTGAAGCATTTGGCTGAATATGATTAGATAATATTGCCCAAAACACTTCAGAATTCATCCGGCTGCTTTTGTCAGCAGTCACATCATCAATAAATACAAGAGAACCAGTTCCATTAGCAGCCATACATGCCCACACCATGACACTACCACCACCATGCTTCACTGATGAGGTGGTATGCTTAGGATCATGAGCAGTTCCTTTCCTTCTCCATACTCTTCTCTTCCCATCACTCTGGTACAAATTGATCTTGGTCTCATCTGTCCATAGGATGTTGTTCCAAAACTGTGAAGGCTTTTTTAGATGTCGTTTGGCAAACTCTAATCTGGCCTTCCTGTTTTTGAGGCTCACCAATGGTTTACATCTTGTGGTGAACCCTCTGTATTCACTCTGGTGAAGTCTTCTCTTGATTGTTGACTTTGACACACATACACCCACCTCCTGGAGAGTGTTCTTGATCTGGCCAACTGTTGTGAAGGGTGTTTTCTTCACCAGGGAAAGAATTCTTCGGTCATCCACCACAGTTGTTTTCCGTGGCCTTCTGGTGTTGCTTAGCTCGCCGCTGCGTTCCTTCTTTTTAAGAATGTTCGAAACAGTTGTTTTGTCCATGCCTAATGTTTTTGCTATCTCTCTGATGGGTTTGTTTTGTTTTTTCAGCCTAATGATGGCTTGCTTCCCTGGATCTCATCTTGACAGCAACAGATTCCAAATGCAAATAGCACACTTGACATGAACTCTGGACCTTTTATCTGCTTATTGTAATTGGGATAATGAGGGAATAACACACACCTGGCCATGGAACAGCTGAGAAGCCAATTGTCCCATTACTTTTGGTCCCTTAACAAGTGGGAGGCACATATGCAAACTGTTGTAATTCCTACACCGTTCACCTGATTTGGATGTAAATACCCTCAAATTAAAGCTGACAGTCTGCAGTTAAAGCACATCTTGTTCGTTTCATTTCAAATCTATTACAGTGCTCTGGATGGCTGTGCACAGCGCAGTCATTCAGAGCAGTGTGCTTACAGTGAAGCACCAACACACCACCCCCCTAGTAAAACACTCCCAGTACACAATTAACCCTTTGATCGCCCTTCATGTTAACCCCTTCCTGCCCAGTGCCATTAGTACAGTGTCAGTGCTTATTTTTAGCACTGATCACTGTATTGGTGTTACTGGGAATTACAGTGACACCATGTCAGTTCCCCCCAGTGTCAGAATGCCCACCACAGTCCCGCTATCCCCTTCCTACCCAGTGCCATTAGTACAGTGTCAGTGCTTATTTTTAGCACTGATCACTGTATTGGTGTCACTGGGAATGTCAGTGACACTATGTCAGTTCCCCCCAGTGTCAGAATGCCCGCTGCAGTCCCGCTATAAGTTGCTCATCGCCGCCATTATTAGTAAAAACAAAAAGAGAAAAATTCCAGTATCTATACCACCACTTGTAAATGCTATAGCTTTCACGTAAACCAATTAATTTACACGTATTGGGATTTTTTTTTAGCAAAGACATGTAGCAGAATACATTTTGGCCTAAATTTATGATGAAATTTGAATTTACATTTTTTTTACTGGACATGTTTAATAAAAAAGTCAAAAATATTGTTTTTTTCTCAAAATTGTTGGTCTTTTTTTTTTATAGGTACCAGGAGCATTTCATGGAGCCCCCTACTGACCCCGGGCAGTGCCTGAGTGCTCGAATGGTCAGTCCGCCCCTGGTCATGAGGATGGTCAGGTGCATGCGAGCAGGGGCGGACTGACAACTCATGGGGCCCCCGGTCAATAGGGGATCATGGGGCCCTTGTGTCCTTGCCCAAACTCAAAAAAGCCTATGGAAAAGGTACCAGGGGCATCTCATGGGGCCCCCTACTGACCCTGGGCGCTCGGGCAGTGCCTGAGTTTACAAATGGTCAGTCCGCCCCTGCATGCGAGTCACTTATCTGGGAAAGAGATGGCACCAGGATGCACTATGGGAAGAAGGCAAGCCATTGAAGACAGTGCAATGCTTTGGGCAATGTTCTGCTGGGAATTCTTGGATCCTGCCATTCATGTGGATGTTACTTTGATATGTACCACCTATCCAAACATTGTTGCTGATCAAGTATACCCCTTCATGGAAATGGAATTCCCTGATGGCAGAGGCCTCTTGCAGTGGGATAATGTACAATCTGATTGTACAATCTGCTTTAGATTTATCAACATATTTGTTGTTTTAAGACCTACTTGTTTGGAAACAAATTAAACAAATGATTCAAATAAATTGGTACATTTAAAGTTGGTTGTACTAATAGATTGCAAAGTATGCGGCCAGTATGACTCCATGCTTGTTAATTGCATGCAGTTAATTAGTCAGTCACTCTGGTAAAATCAATGTATCAATCTGGTTAAAAGGGGTGATTCTTTTTTTTAAGCAATCTTTCTTCTGTAAGCTAGTAAGGGTTAAAGTTGTTATAGGAAACTCCTGTGCTTCTCTCCTATTGTTCATTGCCTAAGGCTGGCCATACATTATACAATTTTCTTAAGATTTTTGCTTTAGATTTACCAAAAAACATATAAATAGGATCAAACCCAAACAACACTTTCAGTTGTATCCACTTAGGCAGGCCCTTGCACTACATAGTTGAAGGTATTCTAAAGGAAATTTGGCAGAAATTGGACAGAAAATTGTATAGTGTATGGCCAGCCTTAGGGAATTGAAGACAGGCCTGCTGAGCTGTGTTTTAGAGGTCTATGTGGACAGATGGGCTCCAGAAACACTGTGGATTCAAACACCCCCTATAGACATACCACAGTAAATCAAAAACGAATTCTCCTGCGCTCTGGGACTCAGACAGGTGGCGAACAGATGGAACCAGGCCTGGAGGGATCGTCCACCAATGCATAAAGGGCTGTGCGGCTCCAAAACAAGGCTGGGGAAGCCCAATCAACACTGCAGAATGAAATGAAAACGAGAAGCGCACCAACCTTGCGCATTACCTCAGTAACCAAAATTTATTAATTGTAAAAAATATACTCACAAACAGCGAATAAAATCAGGCATGTAAGTCCTCACAGGGACTTGAAGATAACATGAGTCCCATCAGGGGAGTGGGTGTTCAGTACAGCTGACGCGTTTCGAAGGGGGTCCCTTCTTCCTCAGAGCTAACTGAACTGTGAGTGCTCTCTCCTACATATACTCCTGGACTGAACCTAGGCCCTCCCCACTGGGTTGGGCAGTCTCAGGTTAGTAGGAGGGGCCAAGATATCGTCAACAGACAATCACTATTTGTAATGCCATCAGAGAGAAATGATATAGACAAACATAAAATATAAGATATAAAATATATAAAAAATATATAAAAAACCACATTTTGCATACACCACTTAGTGTACATATAATATATCAACTAGGCGATGACACCATTGGAAATGATGATAATAGATAATACATGATGAAACATAATATATTGTAAATAGTTAGTCTTATTCCATGATTCATTAGTGAGCGATGTATCAAATGGACAATTCATCCAGAGGACTTGTCATGAAGCTGGATGAGTATATAGCAATTAATGTAACAATAGACATAAATTGTTAGTCAATGGATGTCTTAATGGTTAAGTGTCCATAGTGACACAAACACATGTATATATATGTAGACATATAAACCCACACACAAGCTGCAGGTTTACCCTGTGTGTCACGTGATCGCGCCGACGGACCTGTCCTCCTCACACTGCGCATGCGCATGTTGGTCCACGCATGCGCAGTCACGAGCATTCCATACTAGCGTGCGTTCCACACACAGGGTAAACCTGCAGCTATAGAGGGAAGCATAAGATCTCCCTCTGCTGCTGACTATACATTACTACGGATCCAAGAGTACTGATCCAATCCTCTCCATCATCCGATCACGAAGCACATGCAGCTGCCTGGTAGCACACAACATACAGCTTCTGGTTGAAGGTTTGTGTGTGGGTTTATATGTCTACATATATATACATGTGTTTGTGTCACTATGGACACTTAACCATTAAGACATCCATTGACTAACAATTTATGTCTATTGTTACATTAATTGCTATATACTCATCCAGCTTCATGACAAGTCCTCTGGATGAATTGTCCATTTGATACATCGCTCACTAATGAATCATGGAATAAGACTAACTATTTACAATATATTATGTTTCATCATGTATTATCTATTATCATCATTTCCAATGGTGTCATCGCCTAGTTGATATATTATATGTACACTAAGTGGTGTATGCAAAATGTGGTTTTTTATATATTTTTTATATATTTTATATCTTATATTTTATGTTTGTCTATATCATTTCTCTCTGATGGCATTACAAATAGTGATTGTCTGTTGACGATATCTTGGCCCCTCCTACTAACCTGAGACTGCCCAACCCAGTGGGGAGGGCCTAGGTTCAGTCCAGGAGTATATATAGGAGAGAGCACTCACAGTTCAGTTAGCTCTGAGGAAGAAGGGACCCCCTTCAAAACGCGTCAGAGGTACTGAACACCCACTCCCCTGATGGGACTCATGTTATCTTCAAGTCCCTGTGAGGACTTACATGCCTGATTTTATTCGCTGTTTGTGAGTATATTTTTTACAATTAATAAATTTTGGTTACTGAGGTAATGCGCAAGGTTGGTGCGCTTCTCGTTTTCATTTCATTCTGCACCCCCTATAGACATGTCATCCTGCTTTGACTGTGCCAGGTAAGTGCACTATGCAGAAAAAAAAAACTAAATAAAAAAACAAAAAAACAAAAACAAATACAAATACAAGACCACATTGAATCACTAATAAAGTACATATATACAATACATACACACACATTTAAAGCAAACCTGTACTTAAGATGTCAACATTAAATAATACTCATTGTCAACAGTGCTGAACTATCTCTGGGGAGCAACCCTAGCAGTTCAGGTTTTCACTAGAGACACTGGAGGTGCCGCTGTTATTTTGCTGATGCCCTGGGGTGCAAGTCAGGGGTGGTTTGGTGGTGACAGTGGACAAACATACAAACAGGCACAATACTAAATTGAGAGACAGAAGCAGTCAGACAGGCAAGGGGTTAAGTCAGTTGGAAAACAAAAATGTACTTTACCTCTTGCAGGGGCGGACTGACCATTCGAGCACTCGGGCACCAGTAGGGAGCCCCATGAGATGCCCCTGGTACCTTTCATTGGCTTTTTTGAGTGTGGGCGAGGACACAGGGGCCCCATGATCCCCTATTTCCCGGGCACCCCATGAGTTGTCAGTCCGCCCCTGACCTCTTGCCAGCCACATAAGGCATACGTGCAGCAAAAAAGAGTTTGGGTTTTATTTCCATTTGCATCCATAGATGGTCAAGGTTTCTGTGCTGTGTGCAGTGAATGAACTCATCCAGCACAATGACTGAGCTCACCCGGCACCAGTGGCATCCCGTGGCATGTGCGGGGGGTGTACGCCGCACCGGGTGACACCTACCACTCGGGGCTGACACCGGACCCGCTCCACGAAAAGGTAAGTTGTAAAGCAAGCTGACGACCCCCGCAGGATGGATCAGATCTGCGGATTGAGCATAATGGATCGGAGTCCGATCCATTATGCTCCCCAATCCGCAGATCTGATCCATCCTGCGGGGATAGTCGGCATGCAACCTATACAGGGCGACACCGGACCCACTCCACGAAAAGGTAAGTTGTAAAGCAAGCTGACGATCCTCGCAGGATGGATCAGATCTGCGGATTGAGCATAATGGTTTGGAGTCCGATCCATTATGCTCCCCAATCCGCAGATCCGATCCATCCTGCGGGGATAGATTAGTTAACCCCATATAGGTTGCAAGCCGACGATCCCCGCAGGATGGATCAGATCTGCGGATTGGGGAGCATAATGGATCGGACTCCGGGTGACACCTACCACTCGGGGCTGACACCGGACCCGCTCCACGTAAAGGTAAGTTGTAAAGAAAGCAGACGATCCTCGCAGGATGGATCGGATCTGCGGATTGGGGAGCATAATGGATCATACTCCGATCCATTATGCTCAATCCGCAGATCCGACCCATCCTGCGGGGATCATCGGCTTTCTTTATAACGTACCTTTTCGTGGAGAGATTAGTTAACCCCATATAGGTTACAAGCCGACGATCCCCGCAGGATGGATCAGATCTGCGGATTGGGGAGCATATTGGATCGCACTCCGATCCATTATGCTCAATCCGCAGATCCGATCCATTCTGCGGGGATCATCAGAGGGGGTGTCACCAAGTGTTATCGCACCGGGTGACACCAACCCTAGGGACGCTCCTGCCCAGCACAGTGACTGAGCTGTCATAGACAACTCTTGGTCCCCAGTCATTGTCGGGAGCCGATTGGAAGGGATCCCAATCATGTGATCAGTGTAACAGCCAATCACAGATGTCAAGTGATCAGGACACTTGTCACTTTAAATAATAAAAAAAAAACACTTACTTAAAAAGGGAAGTCTGGGATGGGGTTAAACAGGCAGACGTTTTGACCAATCACAGACAGAGGTGAAGTTCAAATAAAAGATCAAGGTCAGATGCTAGAAAGCAAGTGAAAGAGCAGTCAACAGACTATTTTTATAGTTTTTTCACCTTCAGTTCTCACATTACAAGTGTCATTATTTGATTCCTTTGGGAGTGATCTCTAAGCTCCACTAAATGCTGCTGGGGACCAAACTTCTGGCTCTTTGTGGCATCTGTCTATGAATTACAGCAATTCCGATGTTGAGCCTCCACCACCTCTCTGCTCTGATATTTACAAAGCAAAGCACAACCTGCATTAAACTTCTCTGCAGTTGGTTTTTACTGTGCACTGCAATACAGTTACAATGCACCAGGTGGCGAAGGGTCCAGACTGGTCATTATTTTATACACTATACTAAACAAGTCTTCTAATGGGCTTTGACAAACAGTTTAGTCCTCTGACAGCAGTTCAGTTTACAATGGGAATACATTTTTCAATCTGATTGCACAATCTCTTTTAGGCTTACCAAAACTATGTTTTGGTATGAAGAAAAAGCCAGACTGTCTATTCTATTGCACTTAAATTGCATAGTTCAATTAGATTGAATAGTGTGTGGCCAACTTTGGTAAGATCTATCTTGGATGCCTGGGTCATACAGGTGGCTTCATTTGGATACACACCGAATTTGCTTGTATCTCTCACAACAGATCACATTCCAGGAATAAACAACTTGACTCTGGGAAGACAATAAAAACTCGGTAAATGGCCTTTTCTCTTAGATAGACTTAGTCTGATATAACATCAATGGTCAATTTGGGAGCAAAATCAAATGATCTTCTAGTGAATATAATGAATAAACCCTAGTAGGAGAAAATAATGGAGCTTTTAAAGGTACCATACCATTATGAGTATAAAGATGCATAATCATAAACAATATTGGATAAAATAGAACATATTTTATTATGACATTATAAAAAACGCACGTAGAGTGGTAACAAAGACAAATGCCAATGTAGGCACATACATAATGAGTTAACAAAAATATAAAGAAATAATAGTGGGCAAAGACTCTGGCTCGGGACGTGAGACCATCACGGGCAAGAGTCCTAAAACCCTATTGATATCAAAAGAATTGATCATCATCAAACTGGTGAAGCGATTACAGACATGAAAGGTATTAAAAATGTTGTTAATTAGTGGAAATATCTAAATTCATATAGACTACCCAAATGATAGACCATTGGGTATAATTTGAGAAGGGTGGCAATTCCACTAGAAAACCAAAATGCTTTTCCAGAAAATTGAATCCAAAACTTGATAATCAATCAAAAGATCAACGTGTTTCGTAGGATGTGACCCACTTCTTCCGGGAAAGTGGATAAAAACTGAGCAACAATACCTGCAGTGGAATAAAAAATATATAACCAATTAACAATGAAAATACAGATAAAGCATAATAATGTACACAAAATTATATAATGCAATAAATGAAAAAAGGCAGCAAATTACCAGTCAATGATAGCACTCTGTTCAATAGCAGCACCTGATGTACATGAAGATCAGTAGTGATTAGATACATAAAGTGAGATTTTCTGAGCACCAGGGAGGAAGCCACCAGTCTGAAAATACCTCAGATCAAATTGGGTAGCAAAACACCAAGCCGTTGTTCTAAGGGTCCATAAAATAATCAGTGATTAGAGATTCTATAATCTAAGCCTCTCCCATCTCGGAAAAAAACCAATGAGATGGGAGAGGCTTAGATTATAGATTAATGCCTACATTGGCATTTGTCTTTCTTACCACTCTGTGTGTTTTTTTTATAATGTCATAATAAAATATGTTCTATTTTATCCAATATTGTTTATGATTATGCATCTTTATACTCCTAATGGTATGGTACCTTAAAGCAGAGCTCCATCCAAAAGGGGAAGTTCTGCTTTAAGGACTGCTCCCCTTTAAGGATTGGCACTTTTGGGGGGTGGGGGCGGGTATCCGAATTTGACAGGTACCCGCTCCCACTTCCGGTCCGATCGCCTAGGAGTCTTTTTGGACATGTGACAGGTCCCAGAAAACTACAGGACCATTCATGAAGCGCAGCGCTACTCGCACATGCGCAGTGGGTACCCGAATGAAGCCACAAGCTATCACAGCCGGTTGCCCACACTGAAGATTCCAGCCTCCTGGAATACAGAACAGCCGGTGAAACGGGCTGTGGGGGACACACCATGGGTTCAAGGGACAGGTAAGTGGCTGTTTTTTAAAAGTCAGCAGCTACAGTTTTTGTAGCTGTTGATTTTTATTTTTTGACAGGGTGAGTGGAACTCCGCTTTAAAAGCCAATTATTTTCTCCCACTAGGGTTTAATTTTTTCATTGTTCCAATAGGGGTGTGGTACCTGTAAAACCTTCACACAAGGGCAGGTGAGACCTAGTATCTCTCCAGCTCCCATCAATTTCCAATCTAATGAATAAAATTAATGCTTTTGTGGTGCCTTGAGTGCAGGACACTAGATTAGTCCAGAGGCGTTGGAGTATGCCAAAGTATTAAACCTTTTAGAAGCCCTCTTCTTTGTACTGACCCTAAAATCTTTGTCTGAGTCTATTGAGGTACACTGCTTTATGGGCCAGTGCACACCACAAAAACACATTTCGGATACACTTTGTTCCTGTACATTTTTTATGAATTTTGCTTTGTTCCAGTACAGTTCTGAGCGGAAAAATGCAGCATGTTCTACTTTTTTTCTGCACCAGAAACTGACTGGAACTGACTGCACTGGCATAAACTAGGGCCATTGGAATACATGGAAAATGCTGTGCATGCATTTTTGATGCAAAATATAAAAAACAAACAAACATACTGGACTGCATCTAGTGTGAACCAGCACTGTAGAAAACCTAAGGTTATACTACTGTCCCAACAAAATTTTATAGTGAGTAAAAAGTCCTGTTTTCTCTATTATATATTGAAGAGCACAGCTTAATTGAAAGACATCTAGAGATGTCCAAAAACTGAGGTGTATGCACACTCAAAGAACCAAAGCAACAATCTCAACTAGAAGGTTCCAGCTTACAAATTGTGACATGGATTCCTGGTGATGAAAAAAACTAAGATACACTTACTGCCCTAGTGGAGTGAGCTTCAATAGGAAAAGAAGATACTATTTCAAACTCAAACTATGTACAATAATCTGTCAAATTCACCTAAAATTAGAGGATCAGGCATCCAGAAAAATATATTTTTTCATCTGGAACAACAAATAAGCAATCCGTCTGACTAAAAGAAGCAGTAGTTGAAAGGTAAAAGCTGACAGGCCTCACCACATCTGGTGCTGGATACAGGGAAGGTTAAAAGCAGAGACCACTTTGGGCAAAAAAGGGGGTCCCAAGTTTTAAAAGAACCTTGCCTTTATGCAAGGTCAAATGGAGCTATAGACCTTATTAAAGTAATGAAGGGAACAGACATCTGACCCTTAATAATACTAAGGGCCAAGGTTTGCTCTTCCTTCAACAGCAGGTTCTGAGAGTACGGGCCACCAAGAAAGTATGTGGAGAAAGCCCCTATAGACTCACACCAGTGAAAATAAATCCTCCTTATTAGATAATAAAACTTATAGGAAGACGTTTATGAACTTTGAGCATGCTCAGGATTACTGAATCCAAGAGAGCCCTAACTCTTAGATCCTAAGTTTTAATATCCAAGCCATCAAAGCCAACAAATGAGAACAAGAGTTGGTTGGTCCTTGAGATAACAGATATGCTTGATCTGGTAGAAGCCACCGAGCATCAGCTTAAAGACTAACCATACTGTCCATGGGCAATCTGGAGCTAGAAGAATGACTGGAATGCCCTCAGCATTGATCCTTAGAAGTAGATTTGGTAAAAAGTGTAACCTAGGAAAGGCATAGATCAGCGTATACCACCACCAAGGCATCTGCTACATTCACCATTGGGTCCTGCACCCTAAAGACAAATCTGTCCATCTTCTTGTTGAACTGAGAAGCTAGCAAGTTTACATCTGGCCTTCCACAATGCAGGCATATGTTCTTGAACACTTTCTGATAGAGAGACCATTCTCTTTGATCCAGACATTGTCTCCTGAGAAAAATGTACCTGCCGGCTTGAAAATGAAGAGGCTGGTAAAACAACTCCATCGATGCCACAAAAAACTTCCAGTGCCTCCTATTGATTGATGTAAGCCATGGCTGTGGCATTAACCAACTGAATTTGGTTAGAAGGGGGTCCAATGAATTAATGGCAGACAAAATGCTTGTAAATCCAGGATGCTGATTCAAAGAGTTGATTCTTCCTTACACAAACATTCTTGAAGGAGGACCCAAAACACCACCCCAACCAAGAAGACTGGTGTTCACTGTGACAATCTTATATTGTAGAAAAAGAAAATGCCTGTTGACAGTGCTAGATAGAGAAGCAACAATGATAGAGAGCTTGGTTTGAGGATGCAAATTAATCACCTTTTCTAATGACAGACTGTATATAGACTGTACATGAAAATGGAACATGACTTGGAGCAACAAGAACATATGATGAATGATTATAGGGTATTGACATGCAATGCTTATCCTTAGCTTCGAGTAGCTGAGATAAGTGAATATTCTTACTGTGATAATTGTGATAATTGTGCACACAGATATGGACAATGACAACCATAATTTGGATCATACTTTGCAAATGTCACTCACTCCAAATCAGTCCCCCTCCCTTTTTTTTGAATGGCATGTAGTGTGTGTATGTATGCTGGGGTCACAAGTGCATCGGGCACAGCTTGATACACTTCATGGTTGTAAACCCAATTAGCTGGTTCCATGATGTCTGTCAGACTCTTGCCCTGGCCTGATCGTAAAGCTTTAAATCAGTCAGTCACTGGACATAAAAGCATTCCAGAGTGGCAGTAAAACATACATCGCACTTGAAACCACTTTTTCATAAAATTTCATAAATCCCAGGAGGAACAAGGCACAGTAAAACAAAGCACATATTCAGAGAGGACAGTTTAATACGAGTCACCTGATACCTTACACCCCTAGATAACATCTACCAGAGAGCAGAAAGCGATATCTCTTTAACCGTCACAGCCAGATATGTCATATTTGATGTCTGGTTGTTCAGAATATGGTTCTGCATATTAACCTGCCAGTGACTAGGTTGCTGCATGCACCTCTGGAAAGTTATTGACCATGGTAAAAACGTGTGAGGGATTTGGGAAAAAATGTATAATCAGTCAATCAATCCACCTTCGAGTTCAACCTTACTTCAAGAAAATTAGATCCTTATCTGTAGGCCTCTGTAAGAGTACAGCAGCTGCAGATGCCAGCTTAAAAGATTGATTAGACAGCCTGTGTTAAAGGTCTATACCTGTAAGGTTCATGTTCCAACCTCTTGAGTCATAGCATACTTCGTAAACCTGATCAACACCCTCTCCACCTGCCCTCGCCGACTCTTCTCCACCTTCAACTCCCTGCTCTCCCCCCCTCCTCCTCCACTCAGCACCTCACTCACCGCCCATGAGATTGCCACTCATTTCAACAACAAGATTGACACAATCCGTAAGGACATAGTCAACTCGCAATCTACCTCCCCCACCTAGCCTCCCCCCCATCACCCCCCCATCTCTCCCCTCCTCTTACCTCACAACCGCACTGCCCCCCACCACACCCAAGGCCCCGCTTACCGTAACCCCCCCAACAATGTACTTCTTCAGCCCTGCTACCACTGAGGAAGTCACCAGGGTCTTCTCCAACCTCATGTCAAATCACTTACAAACACATGCAGGCTCCACCTCCGTAACATCGCCAAGATACGTACCTTCCTTACCCCAGACACCACTAAACTACTCGTACACTCCCTGATTATCTCACGCCTTGACTACTGCAACTCCCTTCTCACCAGCCTACCCCAGTGCAGGCTCTCCCCGCTCCAGACCATCCTGAACTCAGCGGCCAGACTCATTCACCTCACCAACCGCTCCACCTCTGCCACCCCCCTCTGCCTATCCCTCCACTGGCTCCCGATTGCCCAACGCATCAAATTCAAACTACTAACCCTGACCTACAAAGCCATTCACAACACTGCCCCTAACTATCTCACCAACCTGATTCCCAAGTACCACCCTACCCGTACCCTTCGCTCCTCGCAGGACTTCCTTCTATCTTGCTCTCTGGTCTCCTCCTCCCACGCACGACTGCAAGACTTCTCCAGGTCCTCCCCTATCCTCTGGAACTCACTGCCCCAGTCCATCAGACTGTCACCTTCCCTCCTCACCTTCAGGCGCTCCCTGAAAACCCACCTCTTCAGGGAAGCCTACCCCTCCCTCACCTAACAGCCGTTCTCCTTCATTCCTCCTACCGCTCCATCCCCCACAGCCACTTCCTCCTGTGCTACTAACCCCTCCCTCCTAGATTGTAAGCTCGAAAGAGTAGGGCCCTCTAACCCCTCGTGTACTGTTGTTGTTGCTGTTCTGTTTCTTGTATTGTCCCCCCCCCTCTATTGTACAGCGCTGAGTAAACCCTTTGGCGCTATATAAACTCGATGTAATAATATTAATAATAATACTTGTTGTGTTCTATTGGTACTTCCTGGACCTTTCCCCACCAGGTTTGTGTGTAAGAACACAGCTTGGTATCCCTCAAGAAAAGGATGTGTAGTGAGTACAAAAAATAGGCAAGCATCAAATCACCGGAGGACAAACAGACTGACAGGTTTAGAAATAGGGGCAAACTTAGCATTAAAAAAAAAAAATTGTTTGTTCCACAAACTGCCAGATGTAATAATAGTTTCTAAGAACTGATTCAGAGTGTCTCAAGTGAGGTTTGCCAAATGAGGGGACCCAAGAGGCTCTGCCACCTCCACCATTGCAGTGGATACCTAGCCACCCAAGTGTAACTTCAATATCTTTGGTGTAGGGCCTCTGGGAGAGTAGAGGGAGAAGAAAGACAGTGGGAGGTATAGGTGTGCTCTAAGCTGGGTTGACAGAAATTTTTCCCATTTAAGGTAGTTAATGCGGACTACCAACAATGCAGAGGAGTGAGATCTTGAGAAAGGTAGAAAAATAGTCCTGGATCCATAAGGTTATCTTATTGACATTGCTATTTTAAAGTATTGATGTTGCTATAATCTGGTTTCTGGGCAGGCCACTTCTACACCCCAGAGGTATTAGATGGTTTTATTGGCCTGTAGTGTAATGTAATAAAAATATAAATTGAAGAGCCACACTACTGCTAAAAGGTCCAGATTATTGCAATAAAGGTCAAGAGAACAATACAAAAAGTAGTCAATATGTTTCAGGAATGCAAAAAGCCCCCTTTATCAGGGCTAGAAAAAATATAAGGGCATCTCCAATATATACAATATTAATACAACATTCCTTTCTCAGGGTTATAGTTTAAACTAAATAGCCAACAAATACCCAACAGCCAACAGTGTTGGATGTATAATATCAGCTAACATTAACTAGATAATCAATATAAAGAACCCCAGATAAATGTGAGAAGCTGAACAATAAAAAATAATTTTGCAGTTCATCAATTGGGTTAAAAAACAGTAAAAATACGAAAATTACATCCTGATTAAATTGTGGACCTAATGAGAATACATATTACAAATAAATATTGAAGAAAAATATATTCCAAATATGAATAAGTGTATAACTCAAACAATACACTACACAATTACCCTAACCTCAACAACTGCAGGCATTATGGAGAGGGGGGGATAGGATAGGGGGCAGTTTGTTCCAATGAAGGAAGTGAACTTGATCTGTCAGCAATGCAGAGGAATAAGATCTAGCAGTCATCGGTGGAAAGGGAGTAGGGTGGTAGAGGAGGCATTGCGTTGACAGGCATTCATAGTGCATATTGGGGCGATCTCAGGCTTTAAACACACCAGAGTTGGCAGCAAAAAAACAGAAAAAGCAGCAGGAAGATAACAAGAGCAAAGTATTTAGGAGGATAGAAAGAACACAGGACCTGAGAGCATAAAAGAAGAGTAAATGAGAGAAAAAAAAAAAGGAGTTTTGGTGGATGGAAATATTTATGTGAAACTGAAGGGACTATAATCTGACAGGGATGATAAGATAGGGAAAGACAGTAGGTTTGTTTGACTGAGTATATGGGCACAGTAGAATTGAGTAATAGACTGAAGGATGGAAAAGGAGGAAATGGGGCTGTAGGGGAAAGGAAAAAAAACAGGAATAGAGACTATTAAAGTGGATGCCCAGTCTAAACTTATCTAAACTTACGGCTGATCCCGTGTGAATTCAGTTTAGATAAGTTTAGCTTTACAGCTCCAGCAATTCTCCATTCCCAGCTGTGCTGGGGGCAGTGTGGTGCACGATTCAGCGCATCACACAGCTCCTTTTATTGTACAAACTTTATGTGAAGTAAGCATAATATACACTTCATTCTTGGCAATGTACAGAACCATGATGTGCTGCACATTGTCATGCAATTTGGCATGATGCGCTGCTTCAATATGCGGTATTTCCGGCATTTTATAGCAGCATGCTGCATCAAAGCCCTACACAGTGTTGCTGTGTGAATGGGACACAATCACACTGTGTGACCTTGTGGTGACAGGTGTTTTACAATGCATTAAAATGCTTGTCACCGGAGCTTCTGTGAATTCACCCTTAATCTACTCCAACCCCATTCTAAGCCCTATATTAACTACCCTGACTAGTCCAATCACATGATCACCCCAGCAGCTGGATTCAGGGTAGAGGAGAGAGCAGAAACAATGGCTGCAGTGCCTTGGTGGTAACATCACCCATAGACCTGCTATGGGACATCTGCTGTCCCCTGAAGCTGGAGAAGGGGGATGATCACATGACTGGACCAGAGGGTCCTTAGATTTGGTAAGTATACACATCTTTCCTTTACAGGGTAGTTAGTATAGGGCTGAGAATGGGGGTAGGAGCAGATTTATGCTTAGATAAGTTTATACCAGACTTCCACTTTATGTGCAGACCAGAGAGCATCGTTCCTTAACCACTGTTCGGCAGCACTGTTCATATAAATTTATTTTCTACTGAGCATCAGTGCACTGTAAGTGTAAGTTTCATTATTTATACTTTTACGTATTATTTGTATATATACAGATCACCGATCACGTAAACATCCCAGGACCTGTAGATCAGAAAATTACTTTAGGAGTTCCTCAAGACCTACACATTTTTTCAAGCGTAAAAAAAGGTTGATGTAAGCTGTCAGCAGGTTCTTTTATGGTCTTCTGATGCCCATCGTTTTCTTAGAACTGCCCTGAAATCTTACTGCCAGTATGTGCCATGACCTGTGCAACATTATCCCTTTTAAGCAGGAGGAATTTCAATGCATATGCAACATGCAACTTTCAGAAAAAGGACCATATGAATACCTGACTTGGCAAGATTTGGAGGGCCAAGACTATGTTAAAATATGAAGAGAAACACAGCACCTCTGATTGTAGACTGTAAGACGTATTTATTGGCGAACATAAACCACTCACATGTAGATGGTAATAAGTAGGCTCATAGGGGGTTAAAAGAGCACAAAGCCTTGTGGTTGTTTTCTGGAACAGTGAACAGGAATGGCGGCTGGACAGCAGGGAGTGCTGGAGAGGTGTTGAGTGAAGCCTGGTGTGAAAACCTGGCAAGTCTGTGTGAACTCAGGCTGAACTGCAGGGAGTGCAGTCCAGTACCCATCTGAAGTTTACTAGAGAGCATTTGGATGATCCAGAAGAGGATTGGGAGAATGTCATATGGTCAGATGAAACCAAAATGGAACTGTTTGGTAGAAACACAAATCGTCGTGTTTGGAGGAGAGAGAATGCTGAGTTGCATCCAAAGAACACCATACCTACTGTGAAGCATGAGGGTGGCAACATCATGCTTTGGGGCTGTTTCTCCGCAAAGGGACCAGGACGACTGATCCATGTACAGGACAGAATGAATGGGGCCATGTATCATGAGATTTTGAGTGCAAACCTCCTTCCAACAGCAAGGGCATTGGAGATGAAACGTGGCTGGGTCTTCCAACATGACAATGATCCCAAACATACCGCCCGGGCAACGAAGGAGTGGCTTCGTAAGAAGCATTTCAAGGTCCTGGAGTGGCCTAGCCAGTCTCCAGATCTCAACCCCATAGAAAACCTTTGGAGGAAGTTGAAAGTCCGTGTTGCCCAGCGACAGCCCCAAAACATCACTGCTCTAGAGGAGATCTGCATGGAGGAATGGGCCAACATACCAGCAACAGTGTGTGCCAACTTGTGAAGACACAGGAAATGTTTGACCTCTGTCATTGCCAACAAAAGATATATAACATAGTATTGAAATGAACTTTTGATATTGACCAAATACTTATTTTCCACCATAATTTGCAAATAAATTCTTTCCAAATCAGCCAATGTGATTGTCTGGATTTTTTTTCTCATTTTGTCTCTCATAGTTGAGGTCTACCTATTATGCCAATTACAGGCCTCTTTCATCTTTTTAAGTGGGAGAACTTGCACAATTGGTGGCTGACTAAATACTTTTTTGCCCCATTGTATATACATACACACACATATACAGTACATACATACATATACATACATATACACACACACACACAGGCTCCTTCTGTGTCAGTGTTCTTCCTATGCTTGAGAAAGGAGCCCGTCAGTCCTCGGATCCTGCGCATGCTCAGAAATGCGTCACATGCTTATGACATCACACGCCATCGCCGCTGCTCCGGAGTGTACAGGGACTTGCCAGGCTTTCACATCAAGGCTTCATCTAACACCTCTCCAGCACTCCCTGCTGTACAGCTGGCATTCCTGTTCACTGTTCCAGAATACAACCACAAGGCATTGTGCTCTTTTAACCCCTTATGAGCCTACTTATTACCATCTACATGTGAGTGGTTTAATTCATGATCACCATTAAATATGTCACAGTCTACACTCAGAGGCGCTGTGTTTCTCTTCTTGTCCACTCCAGAGTCATTGCTTCACTATCACAGCTCACTGGGTGTTTCCAGACCATTTGTCACCCCATACCCCACCCCCGTCAGCTCCTGACCCCATACTCAGCCTAGAGATCATGTGGACTGTTTATTCCATGCATCTGTCATCTTTTGTTTTCTATTTTAAAATATATCTGCTGACAGCTAACAAATTACACTTTTACAATGTTAATTTGTTATGAAGACAGGTTCACTTCCAGTTTTACACCAAAACATTGTTTCTTCATATAATTTACAATTATTCACTGGTCCTTCTAAAAGTGTTCTCATGCAATTAATTACCATGAGAAAATGGCAACATCAATACTTGATCACTGATAGAAGACCCAGTACAAATCTTTAACAGTGCAGGTCCATTTGCTCATTAATAGTTGTGATGTCATTTCTTACCAATGTATGTTTCACACACAACTCTATCACGTTTGAACTAAATTTAGTCTGTGACTTAAGCAGGGTATACACCTTGAGATTTTTTTTTTTTAATTTAACCAGTGGGTTGAAAAAAAAAAAGAATTAGCAGATCCCAGTATTTACCCAAGCAAAGTGGATACAGAGATCTCCCCCACTGTGCTATTGTACTTTGACAGAGGGGACTACCTCCCTCCCCTACCCATCAGAATACACTGTTCAGTGGTGCAACCATTGGATTCAAACACTAATTGAATGCTAGTTTTCCACCAGGGCCATTCCGCAGAAGTTGGTTGTTAGACAACAGACAAGGGTACACAAAGAGCAAAATTCAGTTGGTTCCCGCTGAACCAGTCAATTTTTGATCTGTGTATAGCCTGCTTAACTTGCAGTCCACTAGCAAGTAACCATGAGGATATCTTTCAAACATTTCTACCAAGTCTCATTGTCTGAATCTGTGTACTTCATTGAAGTATTATTGCTCAAGACACGATACCTCTACGTATCCTAATGAAGAGCATAGTTGATATGGTCAAAGAGAACATTTCATGTATTTTGTTTTACATGATTCCATGATTTTATCAATGCTTCCAGGTGGTGGTATACACAGCTTCATACTTTTCTGTAACAGGCTGTAATGCCAGATGGTGTCCATGGGGACATGTACTAGGTACCCATGCCTGATTATCCCTGGCTGTTAATCAAGAGGTAGAAACTATATTTTCTGTCACTACAAGGAAGTATTGTTAGATTCTTCTACAGCTATGGGATAAGGAGACTAGCAGTCACCTTCCCATTCCTCTCAATAAGGATATCCAAACACAGAGACAAATGACAACATTAGAGGCACATAGACTACAGAAGTATACTGTGTAGAAAATCAGTTTGAACCTTCCTTTTAATTCTGTTTTATCTTTCTAAAGCTGCTGCATGGGGTGTGTATGTGTCGGATGATGGCCACTGGTGCAAATGCTTCCTAGGTGAAGCTACTGATGCATACTCATCCTGTCTTCTTCCAAATCTTGTGAAATTTGATAGCAAATGCATTACTTGTCCCTTGAGGAATAAAGTGCCATGAGTAGAGTTTTGTACCAAGAAAGGCTTGAGGAGGTCCAGTTCTAGATCTCTACTACAGCTTCAAAGACCCCTCATGGTGCATCATGTGTAAGCCTCTCGTAACTGTCCTGGTGTGTGTTTTTTTTTTTCTTTATTTCCTTGGCAGCAATTATACAGGCCAGCTACAATAACTAGGCATACGTAAAAATAATAACCCACTGACACATCGTGCTCACTGTAGTGCTGAAAGGATTGTCTGTGTAACAAATATACCCATGCACTAAAAGTAAGGAGGAAGTCATAGTGTTGTATCCAAATGCCAATGTGTTAGGACACTTGCGATATGGGTTACTTTATTTTTTATGCATCTTGTTTATATGAACTCTTTTTTAATATACTGCCTGGTGCAATAAGTAAACGAGCAGCATACTGCATAAAGTAAAAGCTAAAGTTGCCCATATACAGATGTGAATGCCTGTTTGATTTTTGACAACTTGGATGCCTGTGGGCAAACATGAAATCACAGCACAGTTGGACATTTGATCAAACTAGTTAGAAAAGTTTGTTTGTTCACCATCACACTTGCAAAGTATATAGATATGACTTCTGACTGCTCACTGAAATGCATGCTCAGAGGTAAAAAACAGAAACAGGTAAAAAAAATACAAGCTTTTATGTATGAGTAATCATTAAATAGAGTTAGAGATACAATAACTACATACAGTATATACTGCAGGTAAATCAAAAGAAGAGTTGTATGGTTGTCAATCATGTCTACTATCATATGGATAGCTTAAATGCATAGCTGAGAGATTTACACTTTTTAGGGCTTATTTACTATTTTCATTCAGAATCTTGTGCACTTCTGCATGGAAACCAGGTTTTATTGTTAAAGCATAATTGAACAAGCTGAGGTTAGAAGCTGATTGGTTACCATACGCAGGTGCACCAGATTATGAGTGAACCAGCTTTAGTTACTCTCCCCCTATTTTTACAAATATATAAATTTATATATGTTTCATGGCCATACTGCATGCTTATTTTGCAGTCATCTTAAATAAGTACTCCCAAAACCTTTTCCTCTGTAGTGCTGGCCAACACTGTACCCCCAATACTGTACTCTATCAGGGAATTATTGTTCCATAGGTGCAATATTTTACATTTAGAAACACTGAACTGCAGTTTCCAATGCTTTGACCAAGCTTTCAACAATGCCAAATCATGTCTCACGTTACAGACAACTCCAGGGATATCAACCTTATTACACACCTTTGTGTCATCTGCACAAATACATACTTTACCCACCAAACCTTTAGTTATATTACTTATACAGTAAATATATAGTACAGGACCTAGTGCAACAACCTTTATGATACCTCACTAGCAGGGGCAGACTGCCCATTCGGACACTCGGGCACTGCCCGTGGGCCCGGGGTCAGTAGGGGGCCCCATGAGATGCCCCTGGTACCTTTCATAGGCTTTTTTGGTTATGCTTTGAGTGTGAGCAAGGACACAGGGGCCCTATGATCCCCTATTGCCCGGGGGCCCCATGAGTTGTCAGTCCGCCCCTGCTCACTAGTGATTGGTCTCTGTTCTGAATGAACGTCATTTACAACCACACTCTGGTACTGTATCTATCCTTTAGCCAACTGCATGTCCACTGAACCACCCAAGAGTTAAGGCCTAGCTTGTACAACTTATTAGATCATTATGTGGAACTGTATCAAATGCCTTGCTGAAATCAAGATGGGCTGTGTTCACAGCACCACCCTGGTCCAAAATATAAGTGATATAGCCAAGAAAATCAGATTAGTCTGACATGGTCTGCCACTAGTAAAGCCATGCTGCTTTGGGTCCAGCAGGCTGTGTGATCAATAATTTTCCTTTTCAGGAGAGACTCCATTAACTTTTCTACAACAGATGTTAAATTCACTGACCTGTAATTGCCAGCTTCTTTCATGCTACCTTTCTTGTAGATAGGTACAATATTAGTTGTCCAGCAGTCATTCGGAACTTCTGTTTGAGGAGATTGATTATTTTATTAAGCTTTAACAGAGCCCAATCCTCTGCTACTTCTGTATTAGAAATCCTGAAAATGAATTGCCATTACCACAACCAATATGATCTGAAAACTTGTTATGGTTAGTGCAATTTATTTCTAAGACTGAACAGATGTAATTGGTTTGCTAAATCGAGGTCTCTCTCAACATAAGTGTACACAGTTTTCATTTTAGTGATCCCATTGTATTTTTTCCTTTTTATCATTGATGTTAAAAAAAATATTTTGTCACCTTTCTTAATAGATTTAACCATTGCCTTCTTTTTATGTGCTTTAGCAGCACTGATAATGTGTTTGGCCTCCTTTAGTCTATTTTTATACACTTCTCTATCAGCAACACCTCCTTTATTCCTTGCATCAACTATGTGCTGATTGTTTTTCCTTTAGGGCCAGTTCATACCACAAAACACACTCTGGATGTGTTCAATACGTATTTGCTAACACCACATTCTGTTCCGATGCGTTTTTTATATATTTTGCTGTGTTCCAGTACAGTTCAGTGTAGGAAAAAATGAAGAATGCTCTACATTTTTTTTCCTGCTCCAGAAACTAACTGGAACTGACTGCATTGGTGTGAACTGGGGTAATTGGCATACATGGAAAACACTGTGCATGTTTTGTGATGCAGAAAGAAAAAAATTGTACTGGATTGCATCTGTTGTGAACTAGCCCTTACTATCCTACTTACCTCTTTAGTGAACCATATTTTTTTCTTCCACAGGCACAAGGTTCAGGCTCAGGCCGGGACACAGTTTTCAGGCGAAATATTAAAGCACTTAACCTCAGTCATGGCTGGGGTTATATACCTTCCAGCAGTCCAGATCAGGTGCAGCCTAATTACCTGAACAGACCAGCTGCTGGAAGACACCCGCTGGTGCTGGAACTATACCCTTCAATTCCAAGAACATTGCTGTGAAGGCCAGTTATAGACTGGGGCAGCGGCCATTTTTGTAAACTGTTGTATTGTTGGTGAGGGGGCGCACTGTGCACCTTAGCTGCCATTGTGCTACATGCTGGGTGTCCATTGTGCTCCTGCACCTTTAAGAAGGTGTGGGCTTCCTCAGATCCACCTGCCCTTGGTTTATCCATTAAATGCATGTGCCTCTACTATGGGGGCTCTCAAAATTTGTAAAGTTAGGAACTACAGATTATCTGGGTGCCATGACAAGGCTCTGTAGCTTACGCATGTGTTTGCAAATGTGCGATAAGTAAACCCCTGTTTTTAACAGATTCTGTTAGACAGGTTAATTCAGTTTGTTTGCAGGCTGGTTGGCAAGTTGAGCTGGGAATTTTTCTCTTTTGTTGTTTGACATGCGTCGCCCTTCCATGTGCGCTTTGCTGTGAAGGCCAGTTATAGACTGGGGCAGTGGCCATTTTTTATACTAACCAAAGATAGTTTGAAGTCTCCAAAGTCCCACTGTTTTAAATGTATGCACTCTTGCCCATTGCAGCTCTGCCCTGATGCACTCACAATGACCAAACTCCACAAAGTAAACTCTGCAGAGTTGCTATTCCTCTTAGTTCCCGCACTACTTAGGCACTTATTAGAATAACTCCTCACCTTTCTTACAAATTTTAATTAAAAACAAACTTAGTAATCCCAACAGTTAAGCTAGGTTCACACGTAAGCGTTTCCAGCAGAGTTTTGCAGAAAAACACTACAGCCCATTTAACATGATTTACTATGGGATACGTTCACATCTCTAAATTTTCACTGGTGGGTTTTTTGGAAAGGGCCAGGGAATTTTTTAAACACAAATAGTTGCATTTTTGGTTCTATAGACTTCAATGGAGATGCTGCAGAGAAGCATGTAGTACATTTTTGCTGTGTTCTTCATGCGTTTTTGCTCTGTTTTGCATTTAATCTGGCAATAAGAAAAAAAAGCATCAAAAGCATGGCAAAAATGCAAAATGCACAGCAAAAAGCACTGCAGAAATGGATCAAATGCAAACTCCATAGGTGTGAACCTAGCCTTAGTCTGCAATGCACAGTCCACAATTACTGCAATACCTAGTAAGCAATCACCAATAGCAACAGCCTCAATACCAAAGTCAAAAAAGTAAACAATTTAACAAAAACAATTAGAAATCTTTTAAACTTACTGTATCTAGCTACTGCTGTTCAAACTATGCACTTTTGTCCACTGTACTTTTGTTAACCTCCCTGGCGGTATTCCCAAGTGTAGCTCGGGGTAAAGTTTCAGTACCAAAAGCGGTAACCCCAAGCTACACTCGGGCTTACCATGCGGCGCTGCTCAGGGATTCCCTGCAGAGCTTACCTTGTCCTTCGCTCCCACGATGTGTCCCCTGCAGCGTCTCCAGCCATCTCCTCCGGTATCCGGCTTCCGTGTTCCGGTCCCGGCGGCAAATTTGAAAGTTTTAAAAAATGTCATTTTTTTAAAAACGATTATTACACAGCAAAACATTGCTGTTTCAAAGCATTTCACATACATTTTGTCCCTACCGCTTTGTCCTGTGCCCTGCCTGCATTTTGACTGTTCTTTCTGCCTGGAAACTGAGAAACGTCGATGGCGTCCAAAAAGCATCCCTTTAGGTCAAAATCGGTTTTAGACCAGCTAGAGAACAGTGATAGTAAATTAGAACCACTTGCAGAATTGAGTGATAATGATTCGTGGGGAAATTCGTCATCAGACACTGAAAACGATTCTGCGACTTTGCTCAGTGATGTGCGAACTTGGTGCTATATTTCAAATTTCAGTGTTTTTGGTTTGATTATATTATTGAATTAAATTTATTATTATTATATTATTTTTTATGATTATTTATTAAATTATAATTTATGATTTCGTGTTTCAAGTTGTATCATATCCGGAATGTTTACTAGACTCTTGTTCGGACAGATTTCAGTGAGTTATTCCTAAAAATTACAGCCTACAATAAAAAAACTACATATTTCCATGCAAAATAATGGTACCACTTTCAGCACCAAAAATATGAAATAATCATACCGCTAGGGAGGTTAAGATGCACTCACAATCAGCAAACTCCACAGAGATGAATCAATAATTATGGACCCATTGTTCACAGTTAACTCCAAACGGATGACTTGTTGGGGCTTTTAAAGCATTGCTTATGGGAAAAATAAGGTACTGAAGTTTGTTACCATTCAATAGGTGCATGCAGTTTTAAGGTTTGACATGTTGGGTATATATTTACTTGGTACAACCTCAAATTTTATATTTTAATTTCAGTTGGGTAGTTTATTGCATTTTTGTGCCCTAAATTTACCTTCATTATATTTTTTTACTGGATTTTTGCTAAACTGTTGTACTAATATTGCGTGGCCAGAAAAATGGGAACTACCACTATGTTATTCTATAGTGTGTCTGCTTTCAGAAAATACATAACTGGGAGTTTTATGTCATTTTCAGGTCTACCATATTTTTTTTTAAACATGTGCAAAAAAGCAAATACGGCTCTGGTAGTGAACATGTGTGTGCGTGTGTGTCAAACAGTGTAGGTACCTGAATTTGACTCGGTATGATCCTTTTGCAACCCCTTATACAGCAGATTTTAGACCTGGAAGGTTGAAGCAGCATAAGAAGCCAATGGGTTGGGCTGGAGTGCCAGGTGAATGCTGATAGAAGAGAGAGCAGAGTGATGAGCTTATCGGTTTACTGCTTCTCCTTTCAGTTTCCAGTCACAGGCTATGGGTGGGGAGGAAGCTTGTAAGTGAAGGTGAAACTGCATAAGAGAAAAATGTCTCCTGTCCTAATGGACACAGCTGTGTGGTATGGCAGAGTTATGTAATTATGACAACTGGATGGACAGAAATGCAAATAATTTGACTAGTAAAAAAGATCTTGTATCCATTTCATTTGTATATATATCTGTGGGCAGTGAAGAGTCTTGTAAGTGAAGGTGAAACTGCACAAGAGAAAAATTTCTCATGTCCTACCGGACACGACTGTGTGGTGTGGCAGAGTTTATATAATTATGACAACTGGATGGACAGAAATACAAATCATTATTCGTGTAAAAAAGATTTTGTATACATTTAGTTTGTGTATACATCTGTTTTTCTAGAATTAAACTTTAAGGTGCTATGTACACAGGCAGTCTGACAGATCTATCCCTGTTCCCTTTTCTTTTTTCTACTTGGTATTTTGCATGGCAAGATTTTGTGTATGTATGTCTCTGTGCACTGTATATGTACTGTGTGTGTAGATGTGCTTGTGTGTGCGCGTGTATTTAAATATATAATCAAATTCACATTTCTGTACAGGCATACTTGGCAAATGTTATTTGCAAGTTTATATAGTACATATTATATATATCTGAAAAAGAAGATTATAAGCATTGAAAGTGTATTGTGTGTAGTTTTCCTCAAATTAAATGATATGTCTTGTGCATGGTTTATTAGAATTCAATAATAGTCTTCTGAACACTAGCACCAATGTTAATATATCTCTACAATGTATGTCTTTAATACAAACAAAAACAAAATTAATCTCGCTGGGTGAAAGGATAAAATGGATGACTGATCAGAATGAGCATCTCTCAGACTTCTCAGCTGGTTCAGTATAAATTGTAACAATGGAGGTAATGAATGCACAAAAACTGGTACGTGAGCTGCAAGGACTAAAAAAAATTGTTACAAATGATTTTCTAATCATATAACCGCTTAGCTAGGAATTTTGAGCATTGCAGTTTTATTTCTGTAACAACTTGAGAGGTGCCAACCTTTTTTAATGTCAGATGGGGAATGAAAGTGAAGTTTTACAGTATTTGTGCAGAAAAAGGAATTTTCTGTCAACACACCTATAACAGAACATTGCTCAGTAAGGGAGAATATCACTTCTCCATAAATTCATTTTTAAGCCCAACTCTAGAAAAGAAAAGTTTTATCCTGTTTTAAATAGAACAGGGAAAGATTATTGGTTTTATTGCTATCTGTGAACTCATTGAGGAGATTTCCTCTCACTTCTTGTTAAGATCGGAATTGAGAGGAAATGGGCACAGACCTAACATAAACATAACACATTAAAGCCCCATTCATATGGTCTGGATCCATTTTGCTCAGCAGGCAATCTGTCTTCTGATTCCCTGCTGAGCTGAGAGAAGTAGCCAGATGACAGGTCCGTGTGCGCTCCGCTTATGCAGAGACGACACGGACACAGCCGGCTCTGCTCTAGGAGCAATCAGATGTAAACAGACCTGCTGTCCGTTTACACCCAACTGCCCACTGATCCAAGCAGATGGAGAGGAATGGATCACCTTCCTTTTTTTTTGCTGGATCAGATCAGATTGGAGGAAGCCGGGTGTAAATGGACACAAGTTTGTTTACATCCGAATGCCCATAGAGAATGGAGGGTCCAATTGGGTCCACGGATCTGGTCGACCACTAGTGTGAAAGGGGCCTCAGTAGAGTTAGAAATTCTTTTTATTGCTTTCTGTATCTTCCTATACTGGTAGCAACTGCTCCTACCATCTGACAAATGTCACAGGGAGAGGAAGTAAGAGGAAATTTTCCCATGGGTATCAAACATAGATGCAAACCTGCATGAAAGTTTAATTTTTTTATCCCACTCACATTGTGATGATCGCGGCGTCAGACCCCTACCCTTCTCACCAAACTCGTGACCAAAGGACCAGCCAATCTAAAACCGCGATGTCACGTGCGTAACAATGCCACACCCAACTACACCCTGCACAACGATTTTCCAGCTAATGGACCACAAATCGATGTACCAGCAGCCTGAGCGCGATTGCTACTGGGTCAGGTTAATTACGCAATTAACCCTTCACACTGCCACCACCTCCTTTTTGTACAGAGAAAGAGGAAACTCAGCAATATCAGCAATAATACTAGGATGATTGGATAATCATCTGGATACCACTGTCACCGCAGACAGGCTATACAGAGGGTTAAACACACATAGTAGCGCTCTTCAGCGGCAGGAATTCCTAAGTTGCATTAAAGAGCTATAGAAACAGTTCAACACTTTCAGAAGGAAAGATTTATTACTAAAAGGTCAAAAGGGTGCAATAAAAATATTTACAGAAGAAAGATGTAACGTAACATATACATATATATATATATATATATATATATACAGAGAGCAATAACACAGCAAAGAGGCAACAGAGAGACGTTTAGAGAGGTAGAGTACTTGCCAAAGGTCCTGGGTTAAGCAGATCAAGTTTCAGAGCAAAAGGGCACCGTCTTCCAAGTTGGTTCAAAGGGAGATTTCTTCAACTTCCACATTTAGGCCTGACAGCCTATTTTGTATTCCCCCAGCAGGGGGTGTCTCTGAAGCCAAGGACCAATGCCTCATCTGGGGAGGGGTGTCTAGGCGGAGACCCAAGCTAGAACCAAAATCTCTCCTAGCTTATATTTTGGCTCATAACTTTTCCTAGGCACAAGTAACATTCCACACTCGGGTAGATTAATATGCAGACGCATCTGTGGAATGGTTAGATATGAAATATGAAAGACATACTTGAATGGTTCAAGAGATGTAATTTTCTGCTTTCCTATATATTCCAGCCAAGGAGTGTGACATATCAAATGGTTTGTCTTCTCGTGAGCAATCTGAAGATATGCCTGGTTTTTATGCAAGTCTCTCATGCCCCAAGGTATGAGACATAGTGGGAAAATGGATTTTAAAAGTGGTATCTAGTTTATGACTCCCCTGGAATGTCTTTGAACTCAGGGGAAGGCTTGGGTTATCCTTTTACGAGGTGCCAGATTGCACAGTTTCTTAGATTACCCGGCACCCAGCTCAGAGAGGTTTTTTAGCTTGGAGCTCCCTGTTGTGCTCTGGCCTGCGTGTGACACTTCCAACACACACACCGACCATATGTCACTGTGGATCTCAGAGAGGGAGGGGGATGAGGAGAGGTATATTTGTACAAGATGGATGATCCTTTGCCAATATGGAGGTTAGAGCAAAATGGTTGAACCTCGTCCATCTCTGTGGGTACGATTGCTACACACTTTTTCTATCCACAGGAGCCTGTAAAGCATTGCAACAGCAAGGAAGAATGAATGAACTACCATGGTGCTCCACAGTGCTGTAGTAGTTCATTGAGGACTACAAGTCGACACCAGCTAAGGCTGTCGGAACTTGTAGTCTCTCATTCACAGAGGACTGTTAATGAGTGACGTGGTGGAGCCACAGTTTTTAAAATTGTACAGCTAGCGAGAGGAGAGAAGATTCCCAGCTAGCTGTCAAAGCAGGGGGGGGGGGTGTTGATCTGATCATATCATGCACCTTGAATATGGGTGCAACATGTAACATTTTACAAAAGGTGAATTTATCCTTTAAAAACTTGATGATTTAAAAAAAAAAAACAGAATGTGTGTAAGCTATTTTTATCATCATCTGATGTACTGCAAAAAGATTACTGTAATACCATTTTAAGGAAGGTAAATGCAGCACCTTCATATACGGGTATTTTGTTACTGGAAAGGGATACTTTAATGAGTGATGCCAATCTGCCTAAGCATTATCCCATGGCAAGCAATAGGAAAGTGTTACTACATATAGCACTACCTCCCAAGGTGCTGATGGTTGTATTAGTTAACAAATTTATCGGCAGCAGATGAGACAGATAAATATCACAGTATAAATAACACAATACTGTAGAATACCATTATGCTAAATGCTGTACACAATGTGCCTCCAGAATAAAACAACTGAGAGAATTAAAGACCACAGATGTACAACTGCAAACTAATGAATAGTACCACCCTTGTATGATCAGTGGACTACATGTATTGTTGGCTGGTGTTGGGACTCTGACTCTTACATTGGAGTGTTCAATGAAAGTACAAAAATCCAGGTGGCTTGAAAACTTCTCATGACTCATAGAGATTTGGGTGCTTCCCCCGATGGCCTGCTGAAAGGCAGGAGGGACCCACCTCTCAAGATGATAATATATGAAACTCTATTTTCCTGGCTGATGAATGACCTCCCTCCAATACAATAGATGGATTCTGGAATGCTCTCTCTCTCTCAGATCTTCCAGCCATTGCCCTAGGCAGTTATGCTGTGCAAGGTGCAAGTACTCACAAGCAACAAGCTCACTGTCTATCCCAAAAATGCTAATGGCTCAGTCCCTGACCTGCAGGATGAGCAGAAGTGACCCTTTGTTCTGGTCACACTGCGATTTGCAGTCCCTTCTACTCTCTAGCAAATCAGTGATGCAACCATCTGGGACAGCAGGTTGTAATGGGCATTGCAATCCAGTGAGTGTCCCCACACCTCCAAGGCAACAGGGAAAAGAAGATACTAGTCACAGCAGCCCCAAGCCACCTGCACATCTGCCCACTGATCTCTCTCCACACATCCTTCTCCCTGTTCTGCACCAGGCTTAACTCTCCCCTACATCTACTGGCCAATCCCATTCCCTCTCTACTGTTGCTAATGGCAGACTTCCTATCTACATTGCATAGACAGAGTTACTATGACATTTGGTCGCCAAAAAGATGGCTTCTGTTCCTGCTTGACTGGGGAGACTGTTTCAGTGGTCAGTAAGGGCATGTTTATTTGACAGGGGGATGGCAGTTTTGGTAATCAAAGTCATAAAGTCAAGGAATGCTAGGACCTAACAACAAAGTGAAATAAAATCAGAAAGGGACACAGAGGATGCATCTTTTTGCTTATAAAGTTAATTGCAGCCATCTATTAGTGGGGTTTTTAGATCATGTAGATGTCATGGTGGAAGTACTTTTGTTGTTTCTGCATTGCACAAGGAGCCATTAGTTAAGGCTATATTAGGTCTATCTGAAGATATCCTTCCTGAACATTTCCATTTGACAGTGAAACTGATTATCTGCCAGTATGAATGTGTGGATAGCAGAGTATAAAAGCCTACTTCAACACAACCTGGAAATTCTGGATATTTTCCTGCGAGAATTAGCCAGAACATCTTATTTAGGGTGTGGTGCCAGAGTACTGGGGATGAAGCTGGCCTAAAGCTCTATGATACATCTATTGTCCCTGAATCAACCAAGAGAGAAGATGATCCTATTGGGTGTACATGTACCGAAAATTGACCAGTTCAGCAGGAGCTGATGACATTTAGTACCTGTGCATCACTATTTGTTCAACAGAAACCAGACTAAGGAAGCCAGTTAGCACTGATTATTCTCGTGGGGGACTCTCTTTCAGAATACAATAAAACAGTGGGAAAGATCCCTGCATCAACATCACTTGAGTGGATGTAGAGATCTGAGGGGTTTTTTTTGTTATTCAACCCACTGGTTGAATTAAAAAGAGACCAAAAAAAACCTCAGTGTATACTCCGCTTTACTGACCCTAGAATACTAATGACTTTACAGTATATCATAGTCTTGCCCTATGCACCATAATGGGCTATGAATTAATGGACATTACCTGTTGGTGATACAGAAAGCAACCATTTGTGTCTGAAATCAGATCATTGCCTCCTATATTCGGAATACACATTTTAAAAATATGCATATGTACTTATTTTAGGGCTCTGATCAATTAAGTATATATTTAGACCAGTATGCTTTTTAGCATTGGTATGAAATGTTTAAAGTCAGAGACTCCCCAAGGTGATGAAGACAAGATGATGACATCTTACACCCATATTAGGGTATAACCAGGGGCGGACAGACAACTCATGGAACCCCCTGGCAATAGGGGATCATGGGGCCCCTGTGTCCTTGCCCAAACTCAAAAAAGCCTATGAAAAAGGTACCAGGGGCATCTCATGGGGCCCCCTACTGACCCCGGGCCCTCGGGAAGTGCCCGAGTTTCCAAATGGTCAGTCCACCCCTGGGTATAACATGTTACTATGCAGTGTTTTGCTTTGCATCTTTTAAGATTATTTGTGGTATAAGCAAGGAAGCAATTACACTTCTGTAGTTGATTAATATGCGAATACTAAACAAAATTCTGTACATACAAACTATTACAGTTAGGGGAATACAATACTGACAAATATACATGCACAAACACTACCTATGTATACAATAGAAATATACTAAAAGTTACTTAGATCAGCTTATAGCAGCTTTATGATCTCTGTAGACAAACAAGGCTCCCGGCATACTCTACCAGTGATTGCAAGAGATTGAGTAATTGCATTATCCTCAGGTCTAGTTTCTTCTTTGGCCCTATGAAGTTTGCTCTGGCATAGATCTTTCCTGTTATCTCATTATGCACCTCCCCTCTTTCAGCTTACATATGTAGCTAGTGTTTTATTAGGAAAGTTTAGGTAAACAATCCCACATGGTTATGCCTCTCTACCTTACATTAACCTTCTATGGGTGAAACATTTCCCAAGTCAACCTCTAAATGGCACTATTGCATCATACATGTCATATGTCATATACACTATATTGTCATTTGCATTGATTGGCCTACCTTTATACGCACATGAACTTTAATATCTTCCCAGTCTTAGTCCATAGGGTCAATATTGAGTTGGTCCACCCTTTGCAGCTTCAACAGCTTTAACAACTTCAAGTCATCTGGGAAGGCTGTCCACAAGGTTTAGGAGTGGGTCTAAGGGTTTGACTATAATGTTTGACTATTCTTCCAGAAGTGCATTTGTGATGTCAGGCACTGCTGTTGGATGAGAAGGCCTGGCTCGCAGTCTCCGCTCTAATTCATCCCAAAGGTGTTCTATCAGGTTGAGGTCAGGACTCTGTGCAGTCAGGTTTCACCACTCTAAACTCACTCATCCATGTTTTTATGGGCCTTGCTTTGTACACTAGTGCGCAGTCATGTTGGAACAGGAAAGGGCCATCCCCAAAACGGTTCCCACAAATGTCTTGGTATGTTGACGCTTTAAGAATTCTCTACACTGGAACTAAGGGGCCAAGCCCAATCCCTGAGAAAGAACCCCACACCATAAGTCCCCCTCCATCAAACTTTACATTCAGCACAATTCAGTCAGGCAAGTACCGTTCTCCTGGCAACTGCCAAACCCAGACACGTTCATCAGATTTCCAGACAGGGAAGATTGATTCATCACTCCAGAGAACATGTCTCCACTGCTCTAGAGTCCAGTGGCGATGTGCTTTACACCACTGCATCTGACACTTAGCATTGCACTTTGTGATGTAAGGCTTGGATGCAGCTGCTAGGCCATGAAATCCCATTCCATGAAGCTCTCTACACACTGTTGTTGTGCTCATCAGAAGGCCATACAAAGTTTGGAGGTCTTTAGCTATTGACTCTGCAGACAGTTGGCAACTCCTGCGCACTGTGCGCTTCAGCATGAGCTGACCGTGCTCGGTCATTTTAAGTGGCCTACCACCTCATGGTTGCTGTTGTTCCCAGTTGCTTCCACTTCGTTATACTACCACTAACAGTTGAACGTGGAATATTTAATTAGCAAGGAAATTTCACGGATGGACTTCTTGCACAGGTGACAACCTATTACGATACCACGCTTGAATTCACTGAGCTCCTGAGAGCAACCCATTCTTTCACAAATGTTTAAAGAAGCAGTCTGCATGCCTAGGTGCTTGATTTTATACACCTGTGGCCATGGACGTGATTGGAACACCTGAATCCAATGATTTGGAGGGGTGTCCCAATACTTTTGGCAATGTAGTGAATGTCAAAAGGTCTAGCTGTTGACCATTACTTATACAGCTGTATGACAAATGTTGAAAGCCTGAACAAACAAATTGAGTCTGAGGAACTCACAAGAATATATATAAAATATAAAACATATCAAAACACATGCAGCAGCCCCCTGAGCTGCTCATTCATGACAGTTAGCAGGAGCATCCTCTCTTCTGCAGAAATGGAAATGGAAATAAATATTTCATATATTTTTAGTCTATGAATTCATGCCTTAAAAGTCCCATTTTATTTAGGATGTCCCTCCTGTATGTTTATCCAATATTCTGGTGATGGTGGCTGTTTATCAGGAATTTTCTTCTTTTTTTTTTTAACACAAGTCTTAAGGAGATTGTTGTCACTTTAAACAATATTTGCAGGCTTTAACAGGTTTTCAGCAAGCCTCACACAAAAAAAAAAACTACCTAAAAACCTGCTGAAGATACCCAACAGCTTGGCTAGGTTGATGTAGATCTGCATCGCTGGGCATGATTCATGATACATTTATATTATTATTGGAGAGATTCCATTTTTTTGTTTGTTTTTTTTTGCATGGGGTCCTGCTTGACATCCATACAAGATCCTCATCTAGAATATGGGGCTGGTATAATTTATTAGAATCCATGAATGCTTTCAAATGTTAAAAATCAGCCAAAGCTGTCATTTAGCTACAATTCAAACTGCATTTTTTTTCTTAGTAAATGTTTTCTGCCAGGGCTGCTGACAAGGCAGTTCATCCGGCCATCCTCTACCAGTCCCCATCAGTTTAAAAGGGGGGGGGGGGGCAGGTATTTGCTAAACAGGAGGGAAGGCTGTACTGCCTTATTGCTGACACAGATCCCCATGTGCTTCCCCCTGAAGTGCTTCCAGCTTCTACTTCTTTCTCCCTCCCACTGCACCCATGGGGGATTAGTTCTAGTATCTGCACCCCTGTCCCCTTGCTATCCTGTGTGCCCATCTTCCACCTGCTGTCCAGGCCCCCCTGAATGCAGTGGTGTATTTAGGTTTTGTGCTGCCCTAAGCAACACAAAAATCGTCTGCCCCCATGGACACTGACCAACGCCCCCCCCCCCCATGGAGAGAGCCTGACATTGACCAACAACACCCTTGCCCCCCCCATCTGGTCGAGCCTTTCACTACCCCCCCTTCTGGTGAGAGAGAAAGACACCCATTTTCACAGCTCCGGACATCCCCTGGAAAGTGAGTCAGGCTCTACATACACCATCAAGCAGCCCGCAGCCTCTCTCGGATCCCACCTGGTTCCCATGGCACGCATGTCCCTTCTTCCATCCCTTCTTCTGGGGAGAGGTGCTGTCCCCCTGAAAAATGCCACCCTAGGCAAGTGCCTTGTTTGCCTTGTGGTAAGTACGCCCCTGCCTGAATGCCCCTTTCCCCTGCAGCACTGTCCCGCCGGCAGCTGCTGAGGGCACCTGGGGAATTTCAGGATAAAGAGTGGGGAAGGGGCCCGTAAATAGGTCATTTACTGAATGAACACAGTGAACAATAGATACCAATCACTCCTCTGTTCATTCGCCACTGAAACACAGTAAACTGTGTTTACTATGTTTCAGTTTGTGAATTAACAGGAAGCCTCAGAGCCCTTTCTATTCATTCATCTGTGCAGCTGAGGATGCAGAGAAAGGGACTGATGGATCTCTGTCCTTAGTCCCTTTTCAGTCTCAAATGTGCAACATTGGGGGTCTATTTAGACCCCTGATAATTCATCACAGCTCCCTTCAACAGGGCAATTAAAAATATAAATAAATACATTTCTAAAAAAAGGAAAAAAGAAAATTCTAAAAATTAAAAACAATTAAGAACTTAATCACATGTGCTTTGATCTCTGAAGAGCAGTCAGCATTTGGATTGCTTTTCAGAGAGCATTTGACAGGCGATGAGGAGGCATAGTGCCTCCTCACTGCCTGCCTTAACCCCGCATTAGCGTGCTACAAAGAGCACTTGCAGAGCAGTGCCATTAACTTGAATTGGTCTTGTTCAATGCAAATATCATTTCTGCCATTGCTGCAAAGCATGTGTACATCCCTAGCTATTGTCTGTTGCTAAAAGGGGGGGGGGGTTTGTAGAAGTTGGCAGGTGGTAAAATCTCAGCTCAAGCATGGCGTTTTACCGACCCCCCCACACACACATACACCTCATGTGAAAATGAGCCCTATGGACTCATTCACACAGATACTCTGGTGGTTTGAATAACTGGATTGTTCATACATGTGGAGCAGCTATTACTCTAAGGAAATGCAGCGGCTGTACGAACACAGCCACAGGTCCTAATTTGGCAGTTGTACAGATAAGGCTGCACCCACTCACATGTCAAATTAGAACCTGTGGATGTGTTTTTACAGCTGCTGTGTCCCCGTATAGTAACATAGGCTGTATGAACACAGCTCCAGTCAGTGTTTCACACTGTACAGGTCATGGCAAGTGAATGAGCCCAAATACCTAATTTACACACATAGCTTTAGCAGGAATTTTGCTGTGATTGTATCCACTAATCTTAGTGTATTTTTAGTGAAAATGTTATATATTTTCGGGGAGGGGAGAGCTGTCAGGTAGGCTCTATGGTGCCCCATGATTTCTAATAGCAGTATTGTTTACTGCAGAAGGTTGAATACATTGTGCAGATGTGCCACTTCTTAGGCAGGTTTAGGGCATCCCCCAGGCATGTTATTTAAAGGAATATTGCATTTTTAATGTTGCCCTTTAAGCATTATTAAAATGGCGGCTCCCTTCCAAACTGAATTTATACAACTTTGTTGCTTTTGTCCATGCTCCCCAGGGCAGTTTCCAGTTTCTATGCCATTAGTTTGATATTGCTCTGCCTATTAGTATCCCCAAAAAATGGCCATTACTACTTTTTAACATTCAGCCTCCCTCAGTACCTAAAGTTCAGTAATGTTCACTGATCTGCCTCAAACCCAACCCAGATAATTTCAGCTCATCCCTAGTAATAATCCAGTTAGCCTCATTACGCTAATGGCATACCAATCTTACCAAAGCAAAAATATAACACCGCTCACAACCTCCTTACAGATAGTTGTCATAAATAGTGACATATGCCCTCCCTCCACATTTTATAAGCATAACAGCTTTTGTGTACAACATTACATGCCTTGGAGTGAAGCTGTGTAGTCAAGTAGTGTGGGAGCTAGAGAGCATACTTCACATTTTACCCCTCTACAACTAGCAAAAACATGGACCCTAAAACACATAACCTATCCCACTAATCACGTAAACACCAGTGTTGAGGGCAATATTTGCATCCAATGGCAATGGGGCTTATTTTATCCCAATTTTCACTTCAGTGTACCACTAGGTGCTAAGGCTGGCCATACACTACAATTTTCTATCCAATTTCCTTTACATTTACCTTCAACTATATAGTGCAAGGGCCTGTTTACTTGGATATAACTGAAAATGTTGTATAGGTTTGATCTCATATTATATGGTTTTTGGTAAATCTAAAGCAGAATCTTCAAGAAAACTGTATAAGGTATAGCCAGCCAAAATCCCACAACCAACCAACGTAAAACAAGGCTAGTCCCACAGCTGCTCCGATGACCGTTAGGAGTGTGATGTGATATTGATAGAATCAAGAAAATCAGAGAGCTCTTGGTGAAAGCCAGAATAAATATGCAATGACATACACAGTCAACAGTCAATATGTCTGATTCAAAAGTTTGATAGACCGATAAAACCATAATGACCATATTCCAAAAAATCCATGTGGTAGTATGGCACAAATAAAAGGACTGGCACAAGTCACATGCTAAAAGTAATGATGGGAGCGGCTTACTTGAATGTCGACATGGCTATGGGGAGCCTGGATGGTACATTCCACAGATGGGAAAGTAGTAAAACGGTAGCAGTTGGTGGGGAAAATGTCCATAAACCAATAGTCTAGTGAGATGCCACTTAGGAGATCAGAAAGACCTCCTCGGTGTCACTGAGAATCACGTACCGAAAGTGGCGTCTCGGCGTACCAGAAGTGACCTCAGTGAAGTGCAGGAAAGCCAGTGCAGTACTCCATACTTTTATCATCTCCCAGATGTTCATAAATGCTTAGTTATTCCTCCGGGTACAAATAGTTTTATTAGTGTATTATCTCAATATATTGATCATTTTCTTCAACCTGTTGTGACCCAATTGTCTTCTTATATTCATGACTCAGGACATGCCATAGAACTACTAAAATCTTATTCTTGGGAGAAAGAACATTATTGGGCATCATTGTATATAGTATCATTATACACTTCCATGTCTACATTCCAGTAGACATGGACACTAGCCAATTAAGCCGCTTCCACCATTCCTTTCAGCATGTGACTTGTGCCAGTCCTTTTATTTGTGCCATACTACCACATAGATTTTTTGGAATATGGTGATTATGGTTTTTTTGGTCTATTAAACTTTTGAATCAGACATATTGTATGCTGGCTGTGTACATCATTGCATAATTATTCTGGCTTTCACCATGAGCGCTCTGATTTTCTTGGTTTTATCAGTGTACTCTGGGCCCTATTTTATTTAAAACATAGCAAGTCAAAGGGGGAAAGGTGCCATGCTACACTGTGAAGTTCTACTTTATTGCACTTTATTGCCCACCTGCCCACTTTTGACCACATTAACAAGCTCCTTATTTTAAGGACTCCTGTCTAATTTTCTCCCAATTTTAAGGAGTCCCTCCTAATTTTCTCCCAATTTTAATACTGGGGATGAGCCAAACTGCCCTGGTTTGGTTCAAGCAGGGTTTGCCAAACTTTAAAGAAGTTCGGATGCCGAATCCTAACTCCATATAAATCAATAGGAGCCAAATTTGTCAAATAAAAAAGGCACGTTTTCTGGTCTAATAGGCACAGGGGATGTCAAGTATAGCATGGGGTGGACACTGCTTGAGGAACATGAACAATGCAAAAATATTTATCAAAAATTCTATTCAGCCAGGAGCAGGGATTTTTTTATATTCTTAAATTGAAACATTGAAGATGCCCATTTCCTTTAACCACTGGACCTCCAGAATATTTACCCCCCTTCATGACCAGGCCATTTTTGACTTTTTGGCGTTGTGTTACTTTGACAATTGCGGGGTCATGCAACGTTGTACACAAATTAAATTTATATAATTTATTTCACACAAATAGAGCTCTTTTGGTGATATTTGATCACCACTGTTTTTTTTATTTTTTTGCGCTATAAATGAAAACTGATGGAAAATTTAAAAAAAACTATATTTTATTACTTTCTGCTATAAAACATATCCAATAAAAATCAAATAACTTCATATATTTTGGCCTAAATGTATTCTGCTACATGTTGTTGGTAGTAAAAATCTCAATAAGAGTATATTGATTGGTTTAGGCAAAAGTTATAGGGTTTACAAACTATGGTATGTATACTGGAATTTTTATTTCTTTTTTATACTAGTAATGGCAGCAATCAGCAGGACTGTGATAGTACAGTAGGCAATTTGACAGTAACTGTCATTTTTACACTTTGTGGGAACCAGTGACACTAATACAGTGATCAATGCTAAAAATATATACTATCACGGTACTAATGACAATGGCTAGGAAGGGGTTAAACATCTAAGGCGCTCAAATGGTTAAATGTGTGCCTAACCAGTGTTTGTGTGTATTGTGAAGTGCTTTCACTAAGGAAATGTTATGCAAGGAAACAAAAAAACACACATCCCCACTGACAGGACAGAGCTCTGTATTGTTTATATTGACAGCTCTACCCTGTCTTCCTCCTTGCCTATCAGAGGGTGCCAGTGGTCAATCATTGGCTGAAACCCGCTGATCAGCTTGTGCTGTGAATAATCACAGCATGCCCTACCCAGAGGTGCTGAATTGCATACTAGATCTGGCACAAGAAATCCGCTCTGCTGCTTCCTATGGAAGGTGGTCGGCAAGCAGTTAAAGAACATGTCTGGGGGTGCACTAATCCTGTCTGTGAAGGAATGCATCTCTGATGTATGGAAAGTGCTGCAGAAGCATTGACATTTACAAAAGGAAAAAAGTGTTTAAAATTCCTGACATGACATTTTATTGATGGCCTTTGTAAAGAAAAAAAAAAAAAAACCAGCATAGACCCACCAAAGGGTCTGCTATGTATTTTGGGGGACCTTTGGAGGAGTGTATGTGCTTTTGCTTTGGAACATCCTACAGTATAAAATGAGAAAAATATTGTGCAGAGTCCCCCTGAAATACATACCAAGGGGGTTCCTCACACACACACAAAAAAAAAAAAGTGTTAGGACCCCAGGAAATCTATACCAGGCGTTAAATTTAAGTATGCAGCCTGGCTGGTCAGAAAAGGTACACCATTCCTCCAAAACATTGCATCATACCAGGCCACATGTCCGCAACATGGGAGAGTACCTTGCAAAGCAACTTGTTACCATGTTTATGAAGACAAGTGCCTCATCCCCAAAAACCTGGCTTGGTGGTTGTGGGGGTCTATTGGGGGGCTTATTGGATATTTAATAAAAAGAGGGCCCTGAGATCCCATCCCTCCTTTGCTATTGAGTAATCAGGGACATAGTAATCTACTCATTCACAAAAACAAAATGTCACCTAGATATAGACAGCCAAACATATGATATGTCCTCAAGTCCTCTATTAAAAAATAAAAATCCCCAAAGCAGTTCTTCATTGTACATCCATTGTCAGTCATGATGCTGGACGCCAACCAAGGTACCAGTTTCCAAATGACAGTTCCCAAGTTGTCATCAGTTGTTATATAAGTGAAGAGACAGTGGACGGTAATGTCACTGCTATCCCCATCCTTTCGCCTATATGGTGTAGATTTCCAGTGATGTTGTATGTTCCTAGGGACACAGTGGGTGCAAGCACCCACTGCTTTCTTGGGGACTAATGGCAGCAGCAATCTGTTATGTGTAAAAGCAGTAGAAATACCTCTTTTATCTTTGATGCTTGAATCCCGCTGAACAGGGGTGAGATGAGCAAACGTCTGGGTGTCTGAACACATGCACAACTAAAGTTCAGTCCAAATATACTGTAGGTTCAGACCGAACTGTTGGCTTATCCCAGCACACCACACAATGTACCTCAAACACTCTTAGCACACTGAACCATTTATCCCAAATATATTCAACACACTTCACCATTCACCCCAGTATGCTCACAATAATTCAGTAAAAACCCTCAATTTCTGCTTAGAATCCTAATTCTCCACACTGTAACATGTTTTACCTTCCACCTTCTTTACACTCAGCACTCCACAGCATGCTTTACACTATACTCAGTACTCTGCATCAGGCACTTCTACACACCTTGCAGGCTGCAGCATAAGCACACAGAATGCAGAAATCACTATGCACTCAAATACACTAAGCATATCCAATACTTCATGACATTCACTCAAAATTTAACACTTTTAAATGATTGTCCACCTAATTCCAAAATATCAGTCATGCTGGAATAATTAGATTTTTTTCTACATACTTACCTGTAAAATCCATTTCATGGTAGTACATCACGGGACACAGAGCAGGCTATAACATTGACTATGTGGGTTATATGCCACCTATAGGTGAATAAACACTGGCTGACCAATCAGAGAGGAAGTCCTATATAACCCCTCCTACACAGGAAGTACCTCAGTTTTTGTAGCAAGCAATGAAATTCCACAAAGAGGGGAGGGACCTTTGTGCCCCGTAATGTACTCCAAGAAATGGATTTTACAGGTAAGTAGTAGAAAAAAAATACAATTTTCTTTATCATACATCACGGGACACAGAGCAGACTATAATAATGACTATGTGGGACGTCCCAAAGCAACAGAACCTTGAGGGTGGGTGACATCACAATAACCACCGCCATCAATCCCAAAACGAGCTTACTCAGCTGTTTGTAATACGCTGCGGCTAAATGCAGAATAATCCACCTGATTGCGGATAGTCCTGGTAGAGTGTGCTCTCACAAAAAAGGATAGGACCTTATCCTTCAAACCACAGGCTTGAATGATCAATCCAATGATAAATATTTGACCTGGATGCCACCTGCCCTTTCTGGGCCCTTCTGGCAGCACAAACCAGGATCCTGACCTGACACCTGAAGCTTCATCCAGAGTATGGATGTATGAGAGTATCTCCTAATTTCAGTGAAAACCAAAAAACACTCTAAGCAGGAAGATGGATGAAATCGCAACATCACATCAACATTTTGCAAGAACAGCTCCTCACATGAAAGTGCTGCCAGCTCTTACACTCATCCTGACAAAGTGACAGTGATCAAAGAAGCCGCCTTCCGAGTCAAAAGATGAAATCTCTTTAATTGGTTCAAAAGATGGCCTCTGCAAGTCCCCAGGACAAGAGGGTGGCCTGACAGATGGGACCATTTTGTGTTACATCCTGCACAAAGTATGAATCAAGGAATGAGAAACAACAGTCTCTGGAAAAAAAATGAAATACTGACCCTAAATGGCACTTAAGGTCAATTTTGTTTCCCCTCCTGATAGGAAAAAAGGAAATAACCCTTTCAATCACACATTTCCATGCATGCCACTACTTGGCTTCACCCCAGGCAAAACAGATTTCCAGGTCCTGTAATGGAAGCTCCCTGAAGCCGGCTTCCTGGTGCTCAACAGTGTGTAGAAAACAGGACCCATACCCCTTATCTTACAAGCTCAAGGCTCAATATAGCCAAGCTTTCCATCCTAGCAATCATAACACAGGATACATTATTGGAGCCAAGACAATAGGTCTGGGTGGACTGGAAGAGTCCAAGGAGCACCTCCTGCCAGATACACTATCCTGGTGTATCAAGCCCTGGGCTAGACCGGGCTACCACTATTATCAGTGTTACCTCCTCCCAGATCCTGTGCAAAAGACACTGCAATAGTTGAATCAGAGGAAGACAGACTAGGGGGAACTGGTTCTTAAGGTGTTACCAGTGCATCTAGCCCTAATGCCTAATGGGACTCCCATCTTGGACACAACCTAACTTATTATAGAACCTGAAAGTCAGATCCATATCCAGATTTCTCCAGCGCTGGCAGCTTGCCAAAAATTTCTTGGAATGCAGGGACCACTCTCCCAGCATCAACTGCTGACCTCTGGGAAAAAAACCCTAAAAGTGCTCTATTTCTGGAATATGAAGTACTGAAAGAGATGACACATGCTGTTCTGTCCCAGACAGAATGTGGTTCACCTTTGCCTGAACCGCACAACTCCTGGTGACACCCTGGTGGTTAATATATGCAACTGCCGTGGCATGTTGGACCAAACCCTGACCACAAAACCTGTGCAACTTGTTTGTACAATAATCCAGAGCAAGGTGCACTACCCGAAATGCCAAGATATTGATGGGCAGTATACAATTCTGTGGAGAAAAAGTTCCCTGAACTGTAGCTACCTTTAAACCAACCCCCCAACCACAGAGACTTGCACCAGTGGTTACTATTTTCCATATCACTGGAAAGAAAATTACCTATTCTCCAGATTCCAAACAAACAACCACTGATTTGGACTCTAGCATATCCCAGGAACAAAGTCCTACAACATCCACTTCTTGGATCTTCATGATAGAATGTTCCTCTACAAAGATCTGGAGTAGAACCGCATGCAGGAAAGCACTTCAATATAGATACAATTTCCTCATGCAGATACTGTATGTATTGAAGGATACCCCTTTGCTTCTAATATTTCACTTTAAAGTTGGAACCAACTGTTCTCTGAGCAAGGCACATTAAGGTAGGGCTAGGAGTTTTGTGAACACTCGGGGGGGGGGGGGGCTGTGGCCAGCTTGAAGGGCAGAGCCCCAAAATAAAAAAACGATCCCCCAAAATCTAACTTTTGCAGAGAAGCTACCACTCCTGGACTGATCCCATGTGAAACAGAAGAACATCTGGACTTATGTCTATTGCCTTTAGATCTAAGATAGACCTCAGGTCCCCATTTAGTTTTGGGCCTGCGAACCTGTCGAGTGTCTCAAATCACCCTAGAGACCTTAGCATCCTCTGCCCGAGATACTTCTCAAAACACAGCCATCTCAGATTCTGAAGGGGAAAGCTTACAACAACTGGTATTTCCAAGTAGTCTCCCCTGCAAGCACTTGCCATGGCTGATCCTGCTTAACTTCCAGATTTAGATGAGATCAGGCATGTTTATAATGATGCAGCCGCAGTCCATTGCAGCTCCACCAGCAGGATTAGCTGAAAACCCAGATACACCTGATATCCTTTGATATATCGTGAAATGCAAACACCGCCGAATTACCCCCCCCCCCCCAAGTCCACTGTACCTGAGGACGGTGCACCTGCATCTCGGCTGCCTCCCCTTTCTGGCACCCTCTAACTCAATGTAGCAACTAAATTGTCACCTAAATATACAGTCCCACAGGGAAGTAGGTTCATAGCCATGTTGGTCTACAGTTATCACGCATGCAAACAAGCCTGCAACCATGCAAGTCCACAGGTATGTAAGTATTCAGATTATACAATACATAGTTTACACAAGCACACATGTAAGTATGCAATCGTAAGCAAGTACAAATATGCAGCTTATGTAAGTATGCAGTTCATGCAAGTATAAGTATGCAGTCTATGAAAGTATGTATGTATATAGTTTATGCATTTAAGTATGCATGTACACATGCAGCTTATATATGCATGTACATATGCAGCTTTATGCAATTCAGTATGCATGTATGCAGTTTATGAATTAGGTATGTATGTCTATATGCAGTTTATGCATTAGGTATGTATGCATGTAGTTTAGTGCATTAAGTATGCATGTATGTACATAGTTTATGCATTAGGTAAACATTTATGCATATGTACTCAATTTATGCCCTAGGTATGCATGTATGTATGCAATTTATGCATTAAGTATGCACTTTAACCTCCCTAGCGGTATTCCCGAGTGTAGCTCGGGGTAAAATGTCAGTACCAAAAGCGGTAACCCCGAGCTACACTCGGGCTTACCATGCGGCGCTGCATAGGGAGTCCCTGCAGAGCTTGCCTTGTCCTTTGCTCCCGCGATGTGTCCCCTGCAGCGTCCCCGACCATCTCCTCCAGCTGATGCCGACATCCGGCTTCTGTGTTCCGGTTCCTGTGACGTCGGGACGTATGGGCGCCGCAGGCAGCAGGAAATTTGAAAATTTTTAAAAAATTTAATTTTTTTCAAAACGAATTTTACATAGTAAAACATTGCTGTTTCAAACCATTTCACATACATTTTGTCCCTAGTGCTTTGTCCTGTCCCGTCTGCATTTTGACTGTTTTTTCTGCCTGGAACTTAGAAAAGTCCATGGCGTCCAAAAAGCGTCCCTTTAGGTCAAAAGCGGGTTTAGATCAGCTAGAGAACAGCGATAGTAAATCAGAACCACTTGCAGAATTGAGTGATAATGATTCGTGGAGAAATTCGTCATCAGACACTGAAAACAATTTTGCGACTTTGCTTAGTGATGTGCGAACTTGGCGCTATATTTCAAATTTCAGTGTTTTTGGTTTGATTATATTATTGAATTAAATGTATTATTATTATATTATTATTTTTTATGATTATTTATTAAATTATAATTTATGATTTTGTGTTTCAAATTCGATCATACCCGGGATGTTTAATAGACTCTTGTTCGGACAGATTTCAGTGAGTTATTCCTAAATATTACAGCCTACAATAAAAAAACTACATATTTCCATGCAAAATAATGGTACCGCTTTCAGCACCAAAAATCTGAAATAATCATACCGCTAGGGAGGTTAAGCATCAAGTATGCATGTACAAATGCAACCTATGAATTAAGTATGTGTGTATGAATGCAGCCCATGTATTAAATATGCATGTAGAAATGTGTTTATGCATTAAGTATATATGTACAAAATGCAGCCCATGCATTAAGTATGCATGAAGGAATGTATTCCATGCAATAAGCATGCATGTACAAATGCAGTTTATGTATATGTACAAATGTAATTTATGCATTAAGTCTGCATGTACAAATGCAGCTTATGCAATATACAGTTAAACATATTATGCAGGTATGCATGCAATAATGTAATACAACGCTGCACCTGTCCCACTTTCTAAAGGAGTATTGTTTCAAATAACTGTGTCAAAATTAACTGCACTTTGTTCCACACTTGTATCAAATTCAGGTTGAATGAAGCCTCCATGCTACCATGTTACTGTGGAGACTCAAGTCCGTATCAAGAAACAGTTATACAAGCCCCCCGAATTATGCAGGATAAAGCAGTGTGAAATCATGTCCTGTCTGGTCATGCAGCTCCCCAAAGGAAATACTAACACATCATCATCACTACCTCTCAGGAGCTTCACAAACTAGCAGCCACATGGGGCTACAAACACAAGCTAAAATGGCTGCCCATCTATTTCCTGCCTCCACTACACAAGTGTAGGCTATAGAGAGTAGACCCATGACCTCTAGTGGCTGGAGGAGAAACTGCAGCACAATACTCCTATAGAGACACACAGAGAATGGTAGCACACTGCCCCCAGTGGTCAACGGGGGAATGACCAAACAGTCAGCATTTTCAAAGACATACTGCAAATATAAACTTATCATTCACACCGCAGGACTCATAACAGGAGTCCAACCTTCACCCATCATGGCGGGCTTTGTCATACAGATCTTAAAGGACTTGGTACCCATAATGTGGGGCCATTGCCTTGGACCTGTACAGCACCCCACCAGAAAGCTCCTTGGTCAGTATTATACTCCACAAGGTTCCATTATGCAGGGTTCAGCACCATAAGGCTGCATTACAGGCAAAACCCTGGTGATTCTTCTCCTTATCCAGCGAGGCTCGTGTACCATCCATTTTGGCTAACAGCTTTCCAAATGGATCCAAATAAAATCCCTAATTCTCCAATGGAACCATTCTGGACCTTTAGGTTTGCTCCAAGAGCACAAGAAACACTTCAGAGACCATCCACCTTTCAGACACTTGCAAAAAAAAAAATGGAAGTACTTCCTGTGTAGGAAGGGTTATGTAGGGGAGGGGAGGACTTCCTTTCTGATTTGTCGGCCACTGTCCAATTACCTATAGGTGGCAAATAACTCACTATACAATAGTCATTAGTATAGCCCATGTGTCCCATGATGTATGATAAAGAAAAGAAGCTCTAGTGCAAAAGTGTGGGGGTGTTGCTTCTCCATTCGTAAAGGGACGCTGTCATAAGAGATTATTGGGAGCTGTCATTGTTGAATCTACCCTGGAGTAGGCTAGTTCCCTAATAGACATTTTAAAGCTTTGATTTTAAGTAATTTAAGTAATTGACCTGCAATGATTATAGAGATAAGTAGCTCTGGCACTTTTCTTACTCATTTACAGTATGCTTGTTTCTAGAGTGTGCCTGAAACATACTCAAGCATAGGCAGAAATCTTTCACTTTCAGAGAGTGACCTGCAATTTGGCAGCATACTTTTCTCATAACATGCATATGAGTCACTTCAACCCTTGAAAGATTTTTTGAAAAGAAGAGACCACTTGGATTATAGATTTAAAACCCCTTTAAGGATTATACAACCCTATGAAGAGACCCTGTCACCCTCTTAAAAAAGCAGGTAAAAGGAAAGAAACATTAAGCTTTTTAAAAAGGTTACATAGTTAGTCTGGCTGAAAAAAGACAAAAGTCCATCTTGTTCAACCATTAAAAGGAAAAAAAAATACCGTATTTGCCGGCGTATAAGACGACTTTTTGACCCTTGAAAATCTTCTCAAAAGTCGGGGGTCGTCTTATACGCCGGTACACATGTTTAGGGGGGCTGCGGCATTAAGTACAGGGGTTTGCAGGGGCTGATGTCTCTTACCTGGATCCAGTCCCACGACGATCCGGTCCAGGAAGCGCGGCGTCTCCTTCAGTTCGGCCACTGGATGTTCGTGCGGCTGCTCGGCTCCGCCTCCTCACCGGTGATTGGCCGCCAGAACTGTAGCTCAGGAAAGGCACACAGGCGGCCAATCACCGGCGAGGGGGCGGAGCCGAGCGGCCCCGCGAAAATTGAGTGCCGGAGCAGCAGGTAAGTGTTCTGTGTAGAGGTGCTGCTGCAACCACATATGCTGGCTGCAGCAGCACCATACGAGAACAGGGTCAGCAAGTCTCAGTGGGAGGAATAGTGCCCCATCATTGGTGTCACTGATACCAATGATGGGGCACTATTCCTCCCACTGATACCAACGATGGGGCACTATTCCTCCCACTGACACCAACGATGGGGCACTATTCCTCCCCCCCACTGACACCAACGATGGGGCACTATTCCCCCCCCCACTGACACCAACGATGGGGCACTATTCCACCCTCCACTGACACCAATGATGGGGCACTATTCCACCCCTCACTGACACCAATGATGGGACACCATTCCTCCCACTGACATCAATGATGGGGCACTATTCCTCCCACTGAACCAATGATGGGGCACCATTCCTGCCACTGATACCAATGATGGGGCACCATTCCTGCCACTGATACCAATGATGGGGCACCTATTCCCCCCACTGATACCAATGATGGGGCACTATTCCTGCCACTGATACCAATGATGGGGCACTATTCCTCCCACTGACACCAATGATGGAGCACTATTCCTCCACTGATACTAATGATAGGGCACTATTCCTGCCACTAATGCCAATGATGGGGCACTATTCCTGCCACTAATACCAATGATGGGGCACTATTCCTCCCACTGACATCAATGATGGGGCACTATTCCTCCCACTGATACCAATGATGGGGCACTATTCCTTCCACTGATACCAATGATGGGGCACTATTCCTCCCACTGACACCAATGATGGGGCACTATTCCTCCCACTGACATCAATGATGGGGCACTATTCCTCCCACTGACATCAATGATGGGGCACTATTCCTCCCACTGGTGTGCATTGGAAGAGGGGTAGTCTTATACGGCGAGTATAGCCCAAACACTACATTTTAGCAGGAAAAGTAGGGGGGTCGTCTTATACGCCCAGTCGTCTTATACGCCGGCAAATACGGTATATAATTCTACACCCACAGTTTATCCAGAGGAAGGTTACTTGCATTGTTTTTTTTTTCAATGAATTATATTTAATGTATAACGTGTCTTTACTCTTTTTGGAAAATTAGACAACTCCAGGAAAAGTCAATTTCCCAGCACAGATGCTTGCATGTCATAGCATTTCCCTCTTATGGGAGTTTCTAATTACTCTCTCTGCTGGCCCAGCTCCACCACCCCTATCCTTATCTCCCTACATAAGCTTTTATGAATTTACCAGGGGAGGAAAAAAAGGGAAATACTATAAAGTGTAGCTTCAGTAATAGCTCTGAGTCTTCTGGAGCAGCTGCCATCACATCCATGAAGGTGGCCCTCAGCAGCAGCCTCAGGGCGACATAAATATTATGAGTAAATTAAATTAAATTCACATATAAACTAATCTACTTGAGCTCTGGAAAGTTTTACCCCCTTCATCACCACTTTTTTTTATATTCAGCACTGCACTACTTTAACTGGTAATTGCACGGTCATGCAACGCTGTACCCAAATGAAATGTATATTGTATGTTTCACATTAATAGAGCTTTTTTTGGTGGTATTTGATCACCACTGTTTTTAATATTATTATTATTTAAATAAAACAGACCAAAAATGTTGAAAATATACCTAATAAAAAAATGAAAATTCAAATTTCTGTATTAATTTAGGCCAAAATGTATTCTACTACATGTAAAAAAAACCCCAAAAAACAAGTGTATATTGATTGGTTTATGTGAACGTTATAGTGCCTACAAACTATGGTATATATACTGAAATTTTTATTTATTAATTTTTATACTAGTAATGGTGGTGATCAGTGACTTATAGTGGGACTGTGCAGTGAGCAATCTGGCACTAACTGATGCTGGCTGGGAGGTACACTTACTAACTGACACTGACATCATCAGTGACACTAATACATTGATCAGTGATAATACTATACACTGTCACTGTACTAATGACAATGGCTGGGAAGAGGTTAACATCTCGTACTAAGCAAGGAGTTAAGTGTATGCCTAACAAGTGCTAATCTGTGTAATACGTGCTGCTTAATTAATCATTGGCTAAAACTTGCTGACAAAATTCCTCTGTCTCCAATCCCAGCTGGAGTCAGGGGTGGGAGGTGATGCACAGATACATGACAGTGCCTATACGAGCCCCCTACCTGCAGTAATTTTACTGCGGACGGCCAGCAAGTGGTTAAGGAAAAATTGTTGATGAAATGAATGGCTTGATGACAGGATTTCTTTAAATAAAAAAAGCATACAACTGTTGTCTGTGTTTCTAATGTACTGTATAATTCACATCATTACTGAAAATTCAGTGGGTGATCTAATCTAGTTAGTCAAAATACACACGCAAACTTCTGTCTCCAGAGCCCCAGCCCCATCTGTTGAGGTTTATACAGACATTGGATGCATGTCACCCACTATCACAAATGTGTTCTTCACATATAACATTAAGAACAGCATAATAAAGCTGCTTGTTGATTTTCACACCATTCCCAGGTCATAGATTGAGACAGGTCTGTTCCACTTTCACATATTAACAAAACTCTAGGATGAATTGCATTAATACAATCATGTACAGGCTTTTACTTTTGCTATGTTCAGTTTCAGTTACATTAATCTAAGATGACTGATAGTAAACAGGACAATAACTGAATGTGTGACCAATATCAAGAGAGTTGCATGCCCTTTAAAAAATATAGCTGTCAATGATAGTTTCTGCACACTGTAGAAAACAAATGTAATGCCCAACAAAATAAAATTGTACCAGAAGGCAGATGATACAGTAAGACAGCTTGCTCAGAAACTAACCTATTGGAAACATATTAATCACAAATGGATAGCCAAAAGATGAAAACATGATGAAAAAAAATAAATAACCATCATGTTTTGTATTCACTGATCCACAATATTTATTTAATAGTATGTTAAAAATATGGATGGATGAAACCTTCTTCGCTTAAATGGACACCTACAAAGAAGCTGCTATCACCTGACCTGACTTCAATAGGTAAATGGCAATATTTGTGATGAATGGTGAAGCGCTACCAATAACATGTAATCAAACGGAAAAAGGCAACATACAGTTGTGTTCAAAATAATAGCAGTGTGTTGAAAAAAGTGAACAAAGCTCAAAATCCTTCTAATAGCTTTTATTTCCATACACACAAATGCATTGGGAACACTACACATTCTATTCCAAATCAAAACATGAAGAAAAATATATCAAATTTGTGTTGTTCCTCTAAAAAAATTGAAGAAAAGTGAATATTAGGCTGTTCAAAAAAATAGCAGTGTTTGTATTCTTCTTTACAAACTCAAACGTTTACTATATAAACTGAAAAATGTTTGAAGATTTTGCCTTCCTTTGAATCACTTAATTAATATTTAGTTGTATAAGCACTGTTTCTGAGAACTGCTGTACATCTGTATTGCATGGAGTCAACCAACTTCTGGCACCTGTGAACAGGTATTCCAGCCCAGGATGATTGGACTACATTCCACAGTTCTTCTCTATTTCTTGGTTTTGCCTCAGAAACTGCATTTTTGATGTCACCCCACAAGTTTTCTATTGGATTAAGATCCGGGGATTGGGCTGGCCACTCCATAACGTCAATCTTGTTGGTCTGGAACCAAGGTATTGCACGTTTACTGGTGTGTTTGGGGTCGTTGTCTTGTTGGAACACCCATTTCAAGGGCATTTCCTCTTCAGCATAAGGCAGCATGACCTCTTCAAGTATTCTGATGTATTCAAACTGATCCATGATCCCTGGTATGCGATAAATAGGCCCAACACCGTAGTATGAGAAACATCCCCATATCATGATGTTTGCGCAACCATGCTTCACTGTCTTCACAGTGTACTGTGCCTTGAATTCAGTGTTTGGGGGTCGTCTGACAAACTGTCTCCAGCCACTAGACCCAAAAAGAACAATCTTACTTTCATCAGTCCACAAAATGTTGCGCCATTTCTCTTTAGGCCAGTCAATGTGCTCTTTGGCAAATTGTAACCTCTTCAGCACGTCTTTTTTTTTCAACAGTGGGACTTTGCGGGGGCTTCTTGCAGATAGCTTGGCTTCACATAGGCGTCTTCTAATTGTAAAAGTACTCACAGGTAACTTTAGACCTCTTTGATCTTCCTGGAGCTGATTGTTGGCTGAGTCCTTGCCATTTTGGCTATTCTTCTATCCATTCGAATGATTGTTTTTCACTTTCTTCCACGTCTTTCAGGTTTTGGTTGCCATTTTAAAGCATTTGCAATCATTTTAACTGAGCAGCCTATCATTTTCTGCACTTCTTTATATGTTTTCCTCTCTCCAATCAACTTTTTAATCAAGGTACGCTGTTCTTCTGAACAATGTCTGGAATGACGCATTTTCCTCAGAATTTCAGAGAGAAATGCACTGTAACCAGCATGTACAACATTTGCTACCTTCCTTCCTTAAATAAGGGCAATAATTGCCACCTGTTTTTCAAAGAATGAAGGACCTCACTAATAGAACTCCACACTGCTATTATTTTGAACATGCCCCTTTCAATTAGTCATTGAATTACACAGAATCAGCAGCATGCATGTCATGACTGTTGGGTCTGTTGGATTTCTATTACTCTACTACACCTGCTAGTAAATTATTTGCCATGTAGAAATATCATTTCTACCAAAAACAGTGATTGATCAGGTTAGTGATGTCTGACTGCTATTATTTTGAACACAACTGTATATAAAAGAACAAAATAAGTAGACACATCGCATGTAAACAATACAAAATAACACTCAGTGTACTAATCCAATTGGATCTAATGAAGTTCTACTAAAGTGAGACAGGTAAAACCTGTAGCAAAAAAAGTGGACCCTTTTTTCCTGATGAAAAAAATCAAGACAACCGCCCCCTGTCCACATAAGGGACTTATAGTGAATATTGCATGACCCCTTGGGGGGTAAGGGACACAAATCAATGTGACCAGTGCCAGTTGTGAATAAATCAAAGTACAACATTCATAAATACACATGCATTAGTCAGTATAAATGTCCAAAATTACTTCAGCTAATAACTATAAGCCAACAAACTGGTGCATGTGATCAATATAAATGTCCAAAACCACACAGGTTAATAGCTGTAAGCCAACACACTGGTGCTCGTGATAAGGTGGTCTTCAAATAGGTGACAGGAATCCTAAATGGCAGAAATGCCCCCTCACCTCCAAGCATTGACCACAAGGGCCAGCTCGCCTTATACATCTCACCACGATCCCAGAGAATAGACCTTGTCCTGGCAGAGATGTCGTCACTCTCCCAGGCCTAGTGGATGGAAAGGAGGTGGAGTTGGAATCCTCTTATCCCCACAAAGCACTTTTCAGGTCCTTCATTCACCTCCCTCTCTGTCCCACTCCTCATTTGAAGTTCCCTGTATTCGTCTATTCTCTCCAGTTTCTTTAAGAATTGCTGTGATCTACTGGCTTCCTGGACCAGTATCAAGTTTCCTTGATGACTTCTCTGCCTGGCTGCCTTACTTTCTGTGAGGGACCGCCGAGCGGCACCACTAGCGCTCCACTGGTCAGGCGTGCCCAGAGCGCGGAGTCTAAGCCCCGGGGTACTTGTTCACCAGGGCCCCTGATGGTGGGGATGGACTTGTAGTACCCCGAGACCAGGTCGCCTCTACTGAGCACACCTGTCAGTGGTAGGGGTGTTCGCCAGGGGTTCCAACCAGGGAGAGCCAGATGTGAGGAGGTCGGGTGAGCCCGATGGGATGGATGGATGGATGGCTGAGCAGGTGCGTAGTCAGACAGGCCGAGTCGGTAATGTAGAGGACGGTAAGGTACAAAGGAGCAGGCAGAGAATCGTCGGGTCACACGCCAGGTCAGCAACAGGAGGTCAGATCTAATAAGGGGCATCCAGGGAGAGAGGTCAGGCAAGCAGGGGTCTGGGCAGGAGAAATCAGCAAGGTCAAAGGCAATCCGGGTCAATAACTTACTAGGCACAGGTACAGGATCACAGGAAGCAGGTAAGACCAGAAGGCAACGAAATGACAGCTCAGGGACCTTTAAATATCCCGCCCTGCGCTGCCATTGGTGCCCAGCGGGCGGCCGCGGCTTCTACTGCGCATGCGCGAACTCGAACTCCACGGCCGGCCCGGACCTAGTGCCCGTGCACTGGGTGGAGCAGTGCGCCTGCGCCGGGAACCTCCGGATGCCCACCCGATCTCTCCACCACGGGTGATCACAAAGAAACCTCCGGACAAGCCTAGGTGCATGGACATTATGGGCTGGTTCCCACGAATTGTCCTCAGGGCCGTAGCCCTTCCACTTGATGAGAAATTGGGTCTGGCCCCCCCTTCGTCGGCACTTCAAGATTGCCTCCACCTCGAATTCTTCTTCCTCTTCGACCGTTATGGCCTCCGGGGGCCTGGATTCCCGTTCCGGGAAGGCATCAGGGACTACTGGTTTCAACAGGGACACGTGGAAGACAGGGTGGATCTTGAGTGTCTCAGGGAGAACAAGTTCATAGGCCACTTCATTGACCATCCGTTTGATGCAGAAAGGGCCTATAAATTTAGGTCCCAACTTCTTTGACGGGCAGAGCATCCTCAAGTTAGACGTAGCCAGCCAAACCTTCTCTCCGGGCTGCAACACCAGATCCCCTCTTCGCTTCCTATTAAAAGCCCTCTTGTAGTCTTCTTGGGCTTGACGGATGGCTTCCTGTAGTTTCTTATTGTTGGAGGTGAAGAAGGACAGTGCGTCCTGGGTCGCTGGAATCGGGCATTCCGGGACCAAGTCCGGGAGGAAGACCGGATGAAACCCATAGTTGGCGAAGAACGGGGACTGCCCAGTTGCTGAATGGCAAGCGTTGTTGTACGCGAATTCTGCCAAAGGGAGGAGTGGCACCCAGTCGTCCTGAGAGAATGATGTGTAGCATCACAGGTACTGCTCCAGGGTCTGATTGGTCTTTTCGGTCTGGCCATTAGTCTGAGGGTGAAATGCCGAGGAAAGGGACAGCTTGATATCCAGGGCTTTGCACAACGCCCTCCAAAATCGTGAGGTAAACTGCACCCCTCGGTCCGAGACGATGTCTTCGGGAACCCCATGCAGTCTAACGATCTCTCGAATAAAGACTTGCGCCGTCTCGGCTGCTGATGGAGTCTTCCGTAACGGGATGAAATGGGCCATCTTGGATAAGCGGTCCACGACCACGAGAATTGCTGTGTGGTCCAGTGAAGGTGGAAGCTCGACTATGAAGTCCATAGAGATTTTCTGCCAGGGCCGTTCAGGGATGGGCAATGGACGTAGCAAGCCCCACGCCTTATTTCTTGAAGGCTTGCTCCGCTGGCAGATAACACAGGAGCCCACGTAGTTCTTACAATCCTGGGCCATGTCCGGCCACCATAAGGAACGTCGGAGAAGTTCCAGGGTCTTGACCGGCCCAAAATGTCCTGCCAGTGGATGGTCATGGCAGTGTCCCAAAACTAAGGTTCGGGCATCCTCCGGCACCACAATCCGGTCCTCCCTCCATAGGAGTCCCTCCTTGTTCTGGAGGGGGGCCCCATCGGAGGTAGACATCGCTGTGGACGCTCTCAGGATCTCGGAGCGAAGGTTTGTCTGAAGGGCCAAGAAATTTCCTGCAGGAAGAATAGTGTCTGGTACTGGGGTCTCCTTGGTGTCCTCGTACATGCGCGACAACGCGTCAGGCTTCGTGTTTTTTGAGCCGGGCCTGTATGTGATGTGGAACTGGAACCTCGAGAAGAACAATGCCCATCTTGCTTGTTGTGGGCGTAGACGTTTGGCCGTCCTCAGATATTCCAGGTTCTTGTGGTCCGTGAATATCAGGATGGGATGGGAGGCACCTTCCAGCAGGTACCTCCATTCTTCTAAAGCGGTCTTGATAGCCAGTAGCTCGCGATCCCCAATGTCGTAATTCCTCTCCGCAGGGGTAAGTTTCCGTGAGAAAAATGCTACTGGGTGAAGTAATTCCTTGGCGCCCTTCCGCTGGGAAAGGATGGAGCCAACCGCGTTTTCTGATGCATCTACTTCTAAGATGTAGGGCAGGGAGGCGTCGGGATGACCCAGAATGGGTGCCGAGGTAAATAACCTTTTTAGTGCTTCAAAAGCTTCCTGTGCCTCGGGCGTCCATCTGAACCGCGTCCCAAGCTTAGTTAACTGAGTGATGGGGGAGACCAGACCCGAGAAGTTCTTGATGAACTTCCGGTAGAAATTTGCGAACCCAATGAAACGTTGGACACTTTTCCTGTCCGTGGGTTCAGGCCAATCTAGGATCGCTGAGACCTTCTGAGGGTCCATTGCGACTCCCGTGGTGGAGATAATCAGACCCAGAAATGTAACGCTAGCCTGTTCAAAGCAGCATTTCTCTGCCTTAGCGTACAACCCGTGCTGCCGCAACCGCCCCAACACCTTTGTTACATGTACCCTGTGCTCCCCCAGGGAGGATGAGAAAATCAAAATGTCGTCTAAGTAGACGATGACAAAGATGTCCAGGAAGTCCCTAAAGATATCATTTACAAAGTGCTGGAAGGTGGCTGGCGCATTGCACAACCCGAACGGCATGACCAGGTATTCAAAATGGCCGAAACGGGTGCGGAAGGCCGTCTTCCACTCATCCCCCTCCCTTATGCGAACCAAATTGTAGGCTCCCCTTAAGTCCAGCTTGGTAAATACTACTGCAGCTTTTAAGCTCTGGAATAATTCAGGTACCAGTGGTAATGGGTAACGATTTTTAATGGTGACCCTATTCAGTTCCCGATAGTCAATGCATGGCCTCAAAGTCTTGTCCTTCTTTTCTACAAAGAAGATCCCTGCACCTGCTGGGGAAGTGGAGGGACGGATGAATCCCTTTCGGAGGCTGTCCTCAATATAGTCCTTCAGGGCCCCTAATTCTAGCTCAGAAAGGGGAAAAATTCGCCCGAACGGAATTTCAGAACCGGGCAACAGATCGATAGGACAGTCATATGGCCAGTGGGGGGGTAGAGCATCTGCTCCCCGTTCACTGAACACATCAAGAAACTTGTGATAGGCTGCAGGAATCACTTGTTTTAGGCTGTCATCCCCTTCAGAGCACAGGAGGACCTGGGGGACCTCCGGGCCCGAAGTTCGACACAGTTCCCGACAATATGGGGAAGGGAACGAGACAACCCCAGTCTCCCAGTCAATTTGGGGGTTATGGGCCCGCAACCAAGGGAGCCCCAGAATGACTGGGAAAAGGGGTGATGCAATAGCATCCAGTCGGAGGAGTTCCTGGTGCTGACCGGCAATGGAAGTCATAATGGAAAGGGTCTCCTGGTTAACTACTCCTGACTTTATCCGGGAACCATCAGCCAAAAAGATGTGAAACCCCTTCTCCTTTGGGTGGAGGGGGATACCCTGCTGGTGAGCAAAATTGATATCCACAAAACAGCTGCATGCCCCCGAATCAACTATGGCCGTCACCTCCACGGTCCTTTCTGAAAGCTGAAAGGAGAGGGGAACAACTAAGTACTGGGACGGACTCGTATTGCCAACAGATAAAGAAGATAAGGTGAACTTACTCAGTTTCTGCGGGCAGGAACGCACCATGTGACCAGCTTCGCCGCAATACAGGCACAGATTCTGGGAGCGTCTGCGCTGGCGTTCCTCTGGCGATAGTTTAGGCCGAGCCAGGCCTAGCTGCATGGGTTCGGGAGCATCTTCAAACGGCAGGTTCTGGATGCTTGGCCTAGCATGTTGACTGGATCCCTGAAATGACCCCCAGGGATTTCCGCGACCCTGACCAGACCTCTCCAATCTGCGCTCCCGTAGCCTACGGTCAATTTTAATGGTGAGTGCAATCAAGTCCTCTAATGTCTCGGGCACCTCCACCCGGGCGAGCTCGTCTTTCAGAGCCTCAGAAAGGCCCATACGGAACTGGTGCAAAAGTGCGAACTTGTTCCAACGGGTGTCACCCATCCAGCGCCTAAAGTCAGAGGCGTATTCCTCAGCCGCACGCCGACCTTGTCGGAGTGCGTATAGTGTGGCCTCGGCCGAGGCCGCTCGTTGTGGGTCATCATATAAGATGGCCATGGCGTTAAAGAAGCTGTCGACCGTAACCAGGTGAGGGTCATTGTTTCCCCTTAGTCGGTGGGCCCAGTCTTGGGGTTCACCCTGCAACAGGGAGACAACAAACCCCACTTTCACCGATTCTGTCAAAAAGGTCCGTGGCTGCAGTTCAAAATAGAGCAGACAGGAGTCACGGAATGACCGAAAGCGTGTGCGATCCCCATGGAAGCGTTCGGGTAAGGGTACTCGGGGTTCCGCCATAGGGAGTGATGTGGGAGGCCCAGGAGCCGGCTCGTGGGCTGCTGCGACCGGTGGTGCAGGAACCGGGGCCTGTGAAACAGGAACAGATATGGTGCAGGCCTGAAACCGATTCTCAATCTGCAGACATCTGTCCTGTAATGTGTTTACTGCTTGCGTCAAGGTGGCCAGGTGCCTGCAAACCTCGTCCAACGGGGAGAGTCCTCCTCGAGGCTCAGTCATGGCCTTCTGGTACTGTGAGGGACCGCCGAACGGCACCACTAGCACTCCACTGGTCAGGCGTGCCCAGAGCGCGGAATCTAAGCCCCGGGGTACTTGTTCACCAGGGCCCCTGATGGTGGGGATGGACTTGTAGTACCCCGAGACCAGGTCGCCTCTACTGAGCACACCTGTCAGTGGTAGGGGTGTTCGCCAGGGGTTCCAACCAGGGAGAGCCAGATGTGAGGAGGTCGGGTGAGCCCGATGGGATGGATGGATGGATGGCTGAGCAGGTGCGTAGTCAGACAGGCCGAGTCGGTAATGTAGAGGACGGTAAGGTACAAGGGAGCAGGCAGAGAATCGTCGGGTCACACGCCAGGTCAGCAACAGGAGGTCAGATCTAATAAGGGGCATCCAGGGAGAGAGGTCAGGCAAGCAGGGGTCTGGGCAGGAGAAATCAGCAAGGTCAAAGGCATCCGGGTCAATAACTTACTAGGCACAGGTACAGGATCACAGGAAGCAGGTAAGACCAGAAGGCAACGAAATGACAGCTCAGGGACCTTTAAATATCCCGCCCTGCGCTGCCATTGGTGCCCAGCGGGCGGCCGTGGCTTCTACTGCGCATACGCGAACTCGAACGCCGCGGCCGGCCCGGACCTAGTGCCCGTGCACTGGGTGGAGCAGTGCGCCTGCGCCGGGACCATCGCGGCAGGGATCGCGGAGATCCCTGACACTTTCTCTCTTCTAAAATTTCCACAATCATTCTTGGTGACTTCAACATCCTTGTTAATCTTAACACTCCTGCTACTTCTAAACTCCTAAGCCTAACCACTTCTTTTGGCCTAAAACAATGGACACATGCTTCTACTCACTCCAATGGTAACTGCCTCGACCTTGTATTCTCCTACCTATGCACTCCTTGCAACCTCACCAACTTTCCTTTTCCTCTCTCTGATCATTCACTTATTAGCTTCACTCTCTCCTTGGCTTCCTCCTCCTTGTCTTCCAACTACCAAACAGCTACCCGTCGAAACCTTCGCTATCTTAACCCCTCTCTTCTTTTTTCAGCAACAGATTGTCTCTATGACAAAATTTCAGCCCTGTCCTGCCCCAACCTGGCCACTTCTGTCTACAACAGTTCACTGTCATCCACCATGGACACATTGGCCCCCCTCACTACATGCAGAATTAGACTATAACCACTGCAACCCTGGCAAACAGACAATACCAGATGCCTTCAAAAACATAGCCGTGGTCTGGAGCATTTATGGTGTAAGACTAAGACCCAGCAAGACCAATATAAATCTGCTCTTCAAAAATACAACTCCACACTGCCAAACAGACCTATTTTATCGCTCTCATTAACACCCTCTCACGCAATCCCCATAAACTGTTTTCTACCTTTAACTCTCTACTTTGTCTTCTTTTTTTTAAATCCAAACAACTTTTATTGTCAAGAAAATGGACAGAGTTTACAGAATCAACAATAATATTACTGTACCAGCAGAATTACGCATGGGTAAAACAATGTGGATACATAGATCCTGTAACATACAGAATAACTGAAGCAATGACCAATCATAGCAGGAGACACATGGATCCAAGACTATCTTGACAATACATAACTTTTTGTTTTACCTTATATTCCTCCCTGTCTAGATGTATACATAAATGGGGGAAAGAAACAAAAAAACAAAAAAAAAAAAATACAATTGGTTCACCCGAGACATCCCATCAGAGAAAACTGTGGATACACATGACAACCCCTAAGGGTGGATAAGTGGTGCAACATGCCTGATATAAAAAGTCACACCTGTAAGAGCTGAGGAGGGGCAAGACTAGGTGTATCGAGCCATCCCCGCCACACCTGCTGAAACTTGCCATAAGCATTGCGATGTTGGTATGTGAGTTTTTCCCGGGGGAGTAACACATTAACATAATCTATCCATTGTGTGCTAGTCGATGGGGCCGACAAAAACCAGTATCTTGCAATCAACTTCCTAGCCAGATATAACAGTCTAGATACCATAACAGTGCCCCCAGCAGATAGTGCAGGGGAACCTGGGGAACAGTATATTGTGACACTAAGGAAATGAGCTGGAGAATCTATGCAGCTTTGGGCAGTGCCAGAGCATGTGAATGAAATCACCTTGTTGGACCCTACACCTTGAGCAATCAGGTGAATCTCGCCTGCCTGTACAATTCCATAGGGGTCCTATATGCCTGATGAAGAAAAAACAATTGTGACAAATTATGAGAGGAAGAAAGAGATATCACCAGAACAGATTCTAGCGCAGCATCCCAGACATCTCTGGCAAGCTCTCCAACCAGGGGCGGACTGACCATTCGGGCATTCGGGCATTTCCAAAGGGCCCGGGGTCATTAGGGGGCCTGTGAGAGGATCACTGTCCAGTGACAGTGTGGGGAGAGGAGGAAAAGGCAGTCTCAGATCCCGACCCAGAAGTAGCTCACCTGTCACTTCACGTGGTGGCAGAGTGAGTCAGGTGACGGGTCCGGACACTGTGCTGGTTATGGAGCCAGTGGGCAGTGGGAAGATGAGAGGCATATCATCCATGGGTGAGGGGTGTTTACCGCATTCACCCAGCACCCCCCATCATGGATGATATGTATTAGGAACAAAGTCAGAGGTGATCGGTCCAGTGGAGGGACAGCTGAAAGCTGCAGGAGGGAGAGGTTTCCAGCTGCCTTGTTGAAATCCATGCAGGGAGATCAGTGCTGTCACTGTCCCTCCACTGCACTGATCATCCCTGACTGTGCATTGGATTTCCCTCCTGGCCCCCCCTCTGTACTTCTCAGCCCCCCCTCGCAGGTCTCTGATGCCTCGTCTTCTCTGACAGTGTCCAGCCCCTCCCCCCATTCTCCACGGCAGAACAGAGAGGATCTGCTCTGCCTCCCCTGTCCAGATCGGCCGGCAGCTCTGTGATGCTTCTGAATGTACCAGGTCAGTTCTCCTATAGACTCCCTTTTCTCATTGGAGGATGCAAAGGACTCTCTCTATCTCCCTCTCCCCCCCCCCCTCTCTCTCTCCTCCTCCCTCTCTCCATCCCTTCTTCCATCCATTCCCTCCCTTTTCTTCCTTCCTTCCTTCCCTCCTTTCATTTCCTTCCTTCTTCACTTCCTTCATTCCTTTCTTCCTCCTTCCCACCCCTCCTTCATTCCTTCCTTCCTCCATCCATTCCTTCTTTCCTCCTTCCCTCCCTTTCCTTCCTTTCTTCCCTTCTTTCCCTTCCTTCCTTCCTTTATCCATTCCCTGCCTCCCTCCCTTTTCTTTCTTCCTCCCTTCCCTCCCCTTCCTTCATTCCTTCCTCCATTTATTTCCTTCCTTCCTCCATTCCCTCCCTTCATTCTTTCCTTCCTTCCCTCCCTCTCTCCCATCCTTCCTTTCGCTCTCCCTCCCTACCCTTCTTTCCATCCTTCCTTCATCTGTTTCATCCCTCCTTTTTCTTCCTTCCTTACTTGTCTCCTTCCTTCCTTCCTTCCTTCCCCTTCTTTCATTCATTCCTCCATCCATTTTCTTCCTTCCTTCCTTCCTTCCTTCTTTCCTTCCTCCATTTCTTCCTTCTTTCCCCATTCCCTCCCCTTCCTTCAATCCTTCTTCACTTCATTCATTCCTTCCTCCATTTTTTCCTCCCTCCCCTCCTTTCCTTCCTTTCTCCCTCCCCTCCTTCCTTCCCTCCCTTTCCTTCATTCTTTCCTCCATCCATTTCTTTCCTTCCTCCATCCATTCCCTCTCTCCCTTTTCTTCCTTCCCTTCCCTTCCTTTCTTCATCCACCCATTCCCTTTTCTTCCTTCCTTCCTTCCTTCCTTCCTTCCTTCCTTCCTTCCTTCCTTCCTTCCTCCCTCCCCTTCTCCTTCCTTCCTTTCATTCCTTCCTTCCTTCCCTCCCCTTCCTCCATCCATTCCTTCCTTCCTCCATCCATTCCCTCCCTCCTTCCCTCCCTCCCTTTTCTTCTTTCCTCCATCCCCTCCATTCTTTCCTCCCCTCCTCCCTCCCTCCCCTCCTTTCATTTCCTTCCTTCTTTCCTTCCTCCATTCCCTCCCTTTTCTTCCTTACCTTCATTCCTTCCTCTATCCCCTCCCTTCATTTTTTCATTCCCTCCCTCCTCGTCCTTCATTTATTCCTTCCTTCCTTCCCCCCTCCCCTTCCTTCAATCCTTCCTTCCTTTTTCCCTTCCTCCCTCCCTTCATTCATTCCATCCTTCCTCCATCCCCTCCCTTTATTCTTTCCTCCCTCCCATTTCCTTCCTTCCTCCCTCCCCTCCTTTCATTTCCTTCCTTCCTTCCTTCCTTCCTCCCTACCCTCCTTCCTTCCTTCCCTTTCCTTCATTCCTTCCTCCATCCATTCGCTCCCTCCCTTTTTTTCCTTCCTCCATCCCCTCCCTTTATCCTTCCCTTCTTTTCCTTTTCTTCCCTTCCTTCCTCTATCCATTCCCTTTTCCTCCTTCCTTCCTTCCCTCCCCTTCCTTCATTCCTTCCTCCATCCATTTCCTCCCTCCCTTTTCTTCCTTTCTCCATCCCCTCCCTTCATTCTTTCCTCCCTCCTCTCCTTTCATTTCCTTTCTTCTTTCCTTTCTTCCTTCATTCCTCCTTCCCTCCCCTTCTTTCATCTCTCTTTCCCTCTCCTTCCTTCCTCTCCCCCTCCCTAACATTCCTTTTTTCCTTCCTCCCTCCATCTATTCCCTCCATTTTCTTCCTTCTTCCCTTCCTTCCCTCCCTCCCCTTCCTTCCTTCCTTCCTTCCTTCCTTCCCCTTCATTACTTCGTCCATCCATTTTCTTTCCTTCATTCATTCCTTCCTTCCTCCATCCATTCCCTCCCTCTTTCCCTTTTCTTCCTTCCCTTCCTTTCTCCATCCTCTCCCTTCATTCTTTCCTCCCACCCCTCCTTCCTTCCCCTTCCTTCCTTCCTCCATCCATTCCCTTCTTCCTTTATGCTTCCTTCCTTCTTTTCTTTCTTCCTCCCTTCCCTTCCCTCCCCTTCCTTTCTTCCTTCCCCTTCCTTCATTTCTTCCTCCCTCCCTTCCTTCCTTCCTTCCTTCCTTCCTTCCTTCCTTCCTTCCTTCCTTCCTTCCTTCCTTCCTTCCTTCCTTCCTTCCTTCCTTCCTTCTTTCCTTCCTTCCTTCCTTCCTTCCTTCCCCTTCCTTCATTTCTTCCTCCATCCATTTCCTCCCTCTTCTTCCTTCCTCCATCCCCTCCCTTCATCCTTTCCTCCCTCCCCTCCTTTCCCTTCCTTCCTTCCTTCCTTCCTTCCTTCCTTCCTTCCTTCCTTCCTCCCTTCCTTCCTTCCTTCCTTCCTTCCTTCCCTACTTTTCTCCTTCAAAATGTATGCCTGGGGGATGCCTGCAACCTGGCCGTGAAATCTCACATCTGTTCAATGTATACAATCTACTGCAGCAAAACCATATGAAGGAAAAAAAAAGCCCTTGCCAGTAAATGACACCTTTAGGCACTTTACTTGTGATTGTAAACAAACTACAGGGGATTCCTTTCATCTATGCCAGACTCTGCTCTTTGAGGAGGATCCAGTATATATGTTAATGAGGGACCACCCACACTCAAGAAAATACTTGGGCTCCCCCCTAAAAAAACAAAACATACCAGACCCTTAATCATGATGTAGGTCTAATATAGATTTCAAATAGAACCCCACAAAAAATATTGTGATCCTCCCCAAATTCCATATCAGACCCTTTGGGTACCCCTGGCAAAGCACCTTACCTCATATTCATAAGGAAAAGGCCTCTTCCTTACAATCCTGGCCCAGTGGCGATGAGAGCTGCAGGCATGGAGCTTATTGGATCCCCATCCAACAACAATAACAATAGAGTGGCACCCAGACCCCCCCATGTGAATGAGTAGGAGTTACATAGCACATAGATTTATCATATTGCATGATAAAGTTCTGAAACAGTTATGGTAATAAAGACTGATATCTTAAAAACTTTTTTTTTATTTTTTTGCATTTTTTCTGTAAATGTTTTTTTTTTTTCCAAAGCATTCATGAAACAGTCACAAATGCAGAAGGAATGACACTTTACACCATCTAGATTCTCCTCATATAAAGGTATAGGGGAACAGAATTACTGTCATTCCCTCATGCAAAATGTCCACCTTGAGGGAAGTGAACATGCTGACATATCCGCAGACAGCATACATTTTTACATAGCTCCTTTTTAAAGCCACTACTCTCAGGTTCATTTGTGCTATTTCATGGATTAACCTTAGTTTCTCATTTTTATAACCAGACTTCATTTGTCCTCATCTTACTGCTTTCCTTGGCTGTGTTCTTTTTCCATATTTAGTTATTTTTACTCCAGGAATATCTTTTGGTTATACTCTTGAACATGCTTTTGTATCATCTTTTGGAACCATCTATGTCTGCCTTGCCTTGTGTGCTGACAATTTCCATCAGTGAGCCCATCCCAAAGGCCAAACTTGGCTATTTGGAACCATCTATATGTCTGCCCTGCCTTGTGTGCTGACAGTTTCCATCACTGAGCCCATCCCAAAGGCCCAAAGATACAAAAGCATATTCAAGAGTATAACCAACAGATATTCCTGGAGCAAAAATTACTAAATATGGAAAAAGAACACAGCCAAGAAAAGCCAAATCCAGCCACACCAGCAAGAGTGATGGTGAAGACCAAGTGCCTTCAAATCCTGCATATTCATTCAACCTGATCTAGCTTGCTTGATATCTAGCAGCAGCCATAGAGATCCTGAACCTTGGGATAGACATAGATGGTTCCGAAAGATGATACAAAAACATATTCAAGAGTATAACCAAAAGATATTCCTGGAGTAAAAATAACTATACAGTCATGGCCGAAATTGTTGGCACCCTTGATATTTCTCCAGGAAATCATGTATTTCTCACGAAACGTATTGCATTAACACATGTTTTGCTATACACATGTTTATTCCCTTTGTGTGTATTGGGACAAAACAAAAAAAGGGAGGAAAGAAAGCAAATTCGACATAATGTCACACAAACCTCCAAAAATGGGCTGGACAAAAGTATTGGCACCCTTTCACAACTGCGGATAAATAAGAATGTTACAAGCATGTGATGCTCCTGTAAACTCACCTGGGGCAAGTAACAGGTGTGGGCAATATAGAAATCACACCTGAAAGCAGATAAAAAGGAGAGACGTTCACTTAACCTTTGCATTGTGTGTCTGTCTGTGCCACACTAAGCATGGACAACAGAAAGAGGAGACGAGAACTGTCTGAGGACCTGAGAACCAAAATTGTGGCAAAATATCAACAATCTCAAGGTTACAAGTCCATCTCCAGAGAACTAGATTTGCCTTTGTCCACAGTGCGCAACATTATCAAGAAGTTTGCAACCCATGGCACTGTAGCTAATCTCCCTGGTCGTGGACGGATGAGGAAAATTGATGAAAGATTGCAACGCAGAATAGTCCGGATGGTGGATAAGCAGCCCCAAACATGTTCCAAAGACATTCAAGCTGTCCTGCAGGCTCAGGGAGCATCAGTGTCAGCGCGAACTATCCGTCGACATTTAAATGAAATGAAACGCTATGGCAGGAGACCCAGGAGGACCCCACTGCTGACACAGAGACATAAAAAAGCAAGACTACAGTTTGCCAAAATGTACTTGAGTAAGCCAAAAGCCTTCTGGGAAAACGTCTTGTGGACAGATGAGACCAAGATAGAGCTTTTCGGTAAAGCACATCATTCTACTGTTTACCGAAAACGGAATGAGGCCTACAAAGAACAACACACAGTACCTACGGTAAAATATGGTGGAGGTTCAATGATGTTTTGGGGTTGTTTTGCTGCCTCTGGCACTGGGTGCCTTGACTGTGTGCAAGGCATCATGAAATCTGAGGATTACCAAAGGATTTTGGGTCGCACTGTAGGGCCCAGTGTCAGAAAGCTGGGTTTGCGTCCAAGATCCTGGGTCTTCCAGCAGGACAATGACCCCAAACATACGTCAAAAAGCACTCAGAAATGGATGGCAAAGAAGCGCTGGAGAGTTCTGAAGTGGCCAGCAATGAGCCCAGATCTAAATCCCATTGAACACCTGTGGAGAGATCTTAAAATTGCTGTTGGGAAAAGGTGTCCTTCCAATAAGAGAGACCTGGAGCTGTTTGCAAAGGAAGAGTGGTCCAAAATTCCGGGTGAGAGGTGTCAGAAGCTTATTGATGGTTATAGGAAGCGACTGATTTCAGTTATGTTTTCCAAAGGGTGTGCAACCAAATATTAAGTTAAGGGTGCCAATACTTTTGTCCAGCCCATTTTTGGGGTTTTGTGTGACATTATGTCATATTTGCTTTTCTGCCTCTGTTTTATATTTGTTCCAATACATACAAAGGGAATAAACATGTGTATAGCAAAACATGTGTTAATGCAATACCTTTTTTGTGTGAAATACTTGATTTTCAGGAAAAATATCAAGGGTGCCAACAATTTCGGCCATGACTGTATATGGAAAAAGAACACAGCCAAGAAAAGCCAAATCCAGCCACACCAGCAAGAGTGATGGTGAAGACCAAGTGCCTTCAAATCCTGCATATTCATTCAACCTGATCTAGCTTGCTTGATATCTAGCAGCAGCCATAGAGATCCTGAACCTGGATCCTTACAATTGCTTTTAAATTATGCAACTCTTTTGAAATGGGTAATACCACAATGCGTGGCTTGCTTTTCACAATTAACCTATTTAAACTTGAGCTTAGAAACCTTTTATCTTAATTTTGTGAACCATTATTTCTATATTTGACAAGAAAAACAAAATGTGCTAGATTATAGATTTCCATTGGTCCACTTTGTAGACTGACAAAGGTTGATGGTACCTTTGGGCAAATGTATGTGAGCAGCAATATGACTTTTTTCAAGTATATGACTTATATAAAGTACAATTCATGCACCAAGTCTCCCTCTCCTTTGGTAATTGATCCCTGACAGCATGTCTGCAAATTAATAAACTCAGCTGCATGTAAATGTTGTTGTTATATTCATTTCCTTAGGGAAATCATCTCCCATTGACCAAAAACTCCATTTTAGAATATGCAAGAAAAGCATTTTTTTCTTACATAATTACATATTCCTTATGTTCAAGAAGCACTTAGGCATTAGATATAATAAAACATATGCTTTTATTTGAACTCTTAAATGCCAGCTAAATTGTGTTTTATGATCCCACCCACAATCATCCTAAGAGAGAAGAGATGTAGGTCACATAAGCAATCCAAAACATCTGATTATTTTGAGCTCTAGAGAAGGTAATGCATATTTGAGCTCCAACTGGGAAATTAAAAATTCATAGTAGTGGAGGGGATGCATGAAAAATAACCACACACCACAAACCTTGTACCTTCAATTTTATTATATACTTTCACAGGCATCAGGTTACACAAAACTGATCACAGACTGCTTTCCCTTCATTAACTTCAAATGGGTAAAGGCACAGTAAAATGAAGATATCTGAAGCAGCTGTCAATGTGTACCCACTGCTTCATTAGAGTTCCCTGTTTATACAAATGAATAACAAAACATGTACTTGAACCAGAAAGACAATGCATTACTCTTATCTTTTTAAGGGTTTTTTTCTTACTGTATGTAAAAATAGTCATTACTTTACACATCCCAATTTTGCATTATTCTGCAAAACGATTAGACACTAAAGTAAGAAAACAAACCTTTCTAAAAAAAAAAACTCATTACAAACTAGCAGTAAAGCTTGTAATATTCCAAATCATTGTTCTCCAACTTTTTCATTTCAGGAATAGCTCTGCAATATTTTTCAAGTGGTAAATACTTTCTTTTGTTATACGGATCTTTCTTTAACTTTGCAAATGTTTTTGTTAAAAAAAGTAATTTAATACATGACTATTATGTTTAGGAAAATCAATCCTGCAATGCATGTTGGTGCTGGAATGAATTGAAAAGGATTTGCCAATTTTCACTCTTTCATGTAGCAACGCTAATGATTCTATCCCTCCCTGTATCTCCCTCTTTCTCAGTGCCAAGGTTTTGATGTAAGCTTACTCAACATGAAGCAACATTTTAAGTGAATATAACAGCCTGTCTATCTGTGAAATCCAGACTGGCACTGGGGGCGAAGAGGTAACAGCTGTCAATAGGCTGGTGCCAGGGTCCCACTGTCACCTGTCCGAGAAAGATTGCTGACATCACATATCACATGATAAGTACTTGTCTAGCTGTCAAAATACAGCTTTGCTGAACTGAGCTTAGCAACATGCAATAGGTGGAGTTGATTGTGCATTCCACAAGTACAGGTAAGGGTTTTACACATCCTTTCTCTTGATGAGAGCCTGGTATGGATGTCAAGGGGGACCCCATGCAAAGAAAAAAAAACAAAATTTGCATTGGGTCCCATCCTAATTCCATACCAGACCCTTCGAGGAACCTTATGTGGCTGAGTAAGGGGTACTTGTACACAAAAAAGTAAAGTAAATAATCACATTTTGACAAGTCCTTTATTTAAAAAAGTCTCGTAATGAAAATCTATTATTTATCACGCAATCCACCAATGTAGATCTTAAGTCAGTTGCAATAAATGACTGACCAAAAAAAACACGCTGACTGTTGACATGAGCGACTCCCTATGGCTGTTCCCTAACTGACAGCCAAATGTAAAGAAGAGGCAGGGTATACCTGGTAATGTCATTGCTCAAATGTGGACATGGCCATATTTGGTCTATGATGTTGTCTGGGATCCCCTGATTGAGATGAGCGAATTATTCAAAAATTCGATTCGGCTGATTCGCCGAATTTGCGGAATAAATTCGATTCGATGCGAATTTATTCACTGCAAATTTAACTTATTAAAAGGGTTTCTAGGCTTCAGAGAGCCTTTATATTAGTGCAGAACACTGTACCTTTAATTTAAATGCCCTTGGAGTCTGCTGGGGAAGAGAAATAATACTGTCAGTCAGTATGACATGCAGATGAGTGCCGTCGATCTTAGAATCACCGCACACTTCACTCATTTGGGCAGTCACGGGGCACGACGAAGAAGAAGAAGAAGAAGAAGAATGAGAAGAAGAAGAAGAAGAAGAAGAATGAGAAGAAGAAGAAGAAGAATGAAAAGAAGAAGAATGAAAAGAAGAATGAAAAGAAGAAGAAGAAGAATGAAAAGAAGAAGAAGAAGAATGAGAAGAAGAAGAATGAAAAGAAGAAGAAGAAGAATGACAAGAAGAAGAAGAATGAAAAGAAGAATGAAAAGAAGAAGAAGAAGAATGAAAAGAAGAATGAAAAGAAGAATGAAAAGAAGAAGAAGAAGAATGAAAAGAAGAAGAAGAAGAATGAAAAGAAGAATGAAAAGAAGAAGAAGACGAATGAAAAGAAGAAGAAGAAGAATAAAAAGAAGAATGAAAAGAAGAAGAATGAAAAGAAGAAGAAGAAGAATGAAAAGAAGAATGAAAAGAAGAAGAAGAAGAATGAAAAGAAGAATGAAAAGAAGAAGAAGAAGAATGAAAAGAAGAATGAAAAGAAGAAGAAGAAGAATGAAAAGAAGAAGAAGAATGAAAAGAAGAATGAAAAGAAGAAGAATGAAAAGAAGAATGAAAAGAAGAAGAAGAAGAATGAAAAGAAGAATGAAAAGAAGAAGAAGAAGAAGAAGAATGAAAAGAAGAAGAAGAAGAATGAAAAGAAGAAGAATGAAAAGAAGAATGAAAAGAAGAAGAAGAATGAAAAGAAGAAGAAGAAGAATGAAAAGAAGAAGAAGAAGAATGAAAAGAAGAATGAAAAGAAGAAGAAGAAGAATGAAAAGAAGAATGAAAAGAAGAAGAAGAAGAATGAAAAGAAGAAGAAGAAGAAGAAGAAGAAGAATGAAAAGAAGAAGAATGAAAAGAAGAATGAAAAGAAGAAGAAGAAGAATGAAAAGAAGAAGAAGAAGAATGAAAAGAAGAAGAAGAATGAAAAGAAGAATGAAGAAGAAGAATGAAAAGAAGAAGAAGAAGAAGAAGAATGAAAAGAAGAAGAATGAAAAGAAGAAGAAGAAGAATGAAAAGAAGAAGAAGAATGAAAAGAAGAAGAAGAATGAAAAGAAGAAGAATTCCAGTACAGCAAAAAGTGTATCTGCAGAGAGCTCCGCTATTTCTGACAGTTCTCTGACAGTTCCTTCACATTTACAGCGGTTGAAACATTGTATCTATTTGTTTCCGAATAAAAACATCTGTATCCTAAATGGAAACAAATAGATACAATGTTTCAACCGCTGTAAATGTGAAGGAACTGTCAGAGAACTGTCAGAAATAGCGGAGCTCTCTGCAGGGACACTTTTTGCCGGCTGTAGAAGGGATGAAAATCGGCCGATCGGGAAAAATTCGATTCGTGCATCCGAAGTTTGCTAATTTTCGGATTCGGTGCGAATCGAATTTTTCCTAATATTCGAAACGAATTCCACTTCGCCAAGTTCGATTCGCTCATCTCTAGTCATTGACCAAACATGGTCATATCCATATTTGGTCAATGACGTCACCCAGATACCCTGTTTCATTGTTCAAATTCTGCAGCGAGGCACAGGAGCTGTCATTCATGGTGAGCAGTCATTGGGATCAAACGTGTCATTGGTCTGCGGGATTTTCTATCGCTATGCTGATAGATAAAAAGCCAGAATGGCATGCAGAACAGGGGGTTTTCATTCCCCACTGTGCTCATATATGACATATCTCCATTCATGCCTCCTTTATTGCATATGGAAGTTAACTCCAGAGCAGCAAGTGTAAGGGCCACACTGTCACAGGCCAACCAGCACCCAGACCAACTAGATTCTTCCAGAGCCTTTCTATCACCCCTATATGGCAGCTTGCCTACAGAAAACTGTCCGTACCCTCTAGATTATTCTCATCAGTATTTTACATACATGATAATTATACCTATTATGAAATTATATACTTAAAAAAAAACACTTACATAAAGTGAATTTATAAAGTGTGTCTAAGATGGTGAGGGTGACAGGTTAATGGACCTACTGTAAACAGGTACAAAAATCAGGGACATGCACCACTTGTGGAGGTGTACTGAGACTGGAATGTCCATACAGACACTCCTCCCTCAGTGCAGCTGTGCTTCCACCTGTGTGACGTAGTGAGTGTACAGCTTGTATAACAGTGTAAATTTGATGTCCCCTTAGAATAACTCAACACACAACCATTAATGTCTAAACCGCTGACAACAAAAGTGAGTACACCCCTAAGTGAAAATGTCCAGATTGGGCCCAAAGTGTCAATATTTTGTGCGGCCACCTTTATTTCCAGCACTGTCTTAACCCTCTTGGGCATGGAGTTCACCAGAGCTTCACAGGTTGCCACTAGAGTCCTCTTCCACTCCTCCATGATGATATCACGGAGCTGGTGGATGTTAGAGACCTTGCGCTCCTCCACCTTCTGTTTTAGGATGCTCCACAGATGCTCAATAGGGTTTAGGTCTGGAGACATGCTTGGCCAGTCCACCACCTTTACTCTCAGCTTCTTTAGTAAGGCAGTGGTCGTCTTGGAGGTGTGTTCTGGATCATTATCATGTTGGAATACTGCCTTGTGGCCCAGTCTCTGAAGGGAGGGGATCATGCTCTGCTTTAGTATGTCACAGTACATGTTGGCAATCATGGTTCCTTCAATGAACTGTAGCTCCCCAGTTTCGGCAGCACTCATGCAGCCAGAGACCATGACACTCCTACCACCATGCTTGACTGTAGGCAAGACACATTTGTACTCCTCACCTGGTTGCCGACACACACGCTTGGCACCATCTGAACCAAATCAGTTTATCTTGGTCTAATCAGACCACAGGACATGGTTCCAGTAATCCATGTCCTTAGTCTGCTTGTCTTCAGCAAACTGTTTGCGGGCTTTCTTGTGCATCATCTTTAGAAGAGGCTTCCTTTTTGGGACGACAGCCATGCAGACCAATTTGATGCAGTGTGCAGCGTATGGTCTGAGCACTGACAAGCTGACCCCCCACTCCTTCAACCTCTGCAGCAATTCTGGCAGCACTCATATGACTATTTCCCAAAGACACATAAAGGTGGCCAACCTCTGGATATGACGCTGAGCACGTGCACTCAACTTCTTTGGTTGAACATGGAGAGGCCTGTTCTGAGTGGAACCTGTCCTGTTAAACCACTGTATGGTCTTGGCCAGGGGCGGACTGACAACTCATGGGGCCCCCGGGCAATAGGGGATCATGGGGCCCCTGTGTTCTTGCCCAAACTCAAAAAAGCCTATGAAAACGGTACCTGGGGCATCTCATGGGGCCCCCTACTGACCCCGGGCCCTCGGGCAGTGCCCGAGTTTACAAATGGTCAGTCCGCCCCTGGTCTTGGCTACCGTGCTGCAACTCAGTTTCAGGGTCTTAGCAATCTTCTTATAGCCTAGGCCATCTTTATGTAGAGCAACAATTCTTTTTTTCAGATCCTCAGAGAGTTCTTTGCCATGAGGTGCCATGTTGAACTTCCAGTGACCAGTATGAGAGAGTGAGAGCGCTAACACCAAATTTAACCCACCTGCTCCCCATTCACACCTGAGACCTTGTAACACTAACGAGTCACATGACACCGGGGAGGGAAAATGGCTAATTGGGCCCAATTTGGACCTTGTCACTTAGGGGTGTACTTACTTTTGTTGCCAGCGGTTTAGACATTAATGGATGTGTGCATGGGCGTATTTGCTGCGAGGCAAACAAGGCACTTGCCTAGGGCAGCACTTTACAAGAAGGGACGTCTTTGATGTCACTACAGCAGGAATCCAGTGAGGAGTGGGAGTATCATGCCTCCCCTGGACATTGCCGTTATCTAGGATCATCTCTCAGCCCTGGCTCCCCACCACCATCCACTGCAGAGAGCTCCGGGAGCTCCGACCATCAGAGCAGCCTATAGCCTGGCCAGGCGTACTGCATGCTGGGAGTTGTAGTCCTTCCCCCGCCTTCCCGAACTACAATCCCAGTAGGCTGTGCAGGGGAAGGACTACAACCCCCAGCATCCAGTGCGCCCGGCCAGGCTATAGGCTGTTCTGAGGGTCAGAGCTCTCTTCAGTGGATGGCGGTGGGGAACCAGGTCTGAGAGATGATCCCGGAGGATGGCAATGTCAAGGGGAGACAGGGATCTCTGTCACAGAGGTGGAAGAGGGAAGGGAAATGCAGCCGTAAGGGCAATACATGCCCCCCCCCCGGTCTCCGCCCCGCCCCGCCTGGTGAGTGATCTTCATGCCTACTGAGGGGGAGAGAGCTGACAGGCTGACTGACCAGAGACTGCCAGGTAACTGACCAGAGGCTGCCAGGTGACTGACCAGAGACTGCCAGGTGACTGACCAGAGACTTACCAAGACTGACCAGAAACTGACCGAGACTGCCAGGTGACTGACCGAGACTGACCAGAGATTGACCAGAGACTGCCAGGTGACTGACCAGAGACTGCCAGGTGACTGACCGAGACTGACCAGAGACTGACCGAGACTGCCAGGTGACTGACCGAGACTGACCAGAGACTGACCGAGACTGCTAGGTGACTGACCAGAGACTGACCGAGACTGACCAGAGACTGCCAGCTGACTGACCAGAGACTGCCAGCTGACTGACCAGAGACTGCCCAGAAACTGCCAGGTGACTAACCAGAGACTCACCGAGACTAACCAGAGACTGCCAGGTGACTGACCAGAGACTGACCAAGACTGACCAGAGATTGTCAGGTGGCTGACTCATACCACTAACTGACACCTCCTCGCCGCTCATACCACTAACTGACACCTTCTTGCCGCTCATACCACTAACTGACACCTTCTCGCTCCTCATACCACTAACTGACACCTTCTCGCCACTCATACCATTAACTGACATTTATTCTCCGCTCATACCACTAACTGACACCTTCTCGCCGCTCATACCACTAACTGACACCTTCTCGCCGCTCATACCACTAACTGACACCTTCTCGCTCCTCATACCACTAACTGATACCTTCTCGCCGCTCATACCACTAACTGACATTTTTTCTCCGCTCATACCACTAACTGACACCTTCACACCGCTCATACCACTAATGACACCTTCTTGCCGCTCATACCACTAACTGACATCTTCTCTCCGCTCATACCACTAACTGACACCTTCACACCGCTCATACCACTAATGACACCTTCTCGCCGCTCATACCACTAACTGACACCTTCTCGTCGCTCATACCACTAATGACACCTTCTCGCCGCTCATACAACTAACTGACACCTTCTCACCGCTCATACCACTAACTGACACCTTCACACTGCTCATACCACTAACTGACACCTTCTCGCGGTTCATACCACTAACTGACACCTTCTTGCCACTCATACCACTAACGAGGGGGGGGGGGGCGTCGATTTTTGTGTTTCCTAGGGCAGCACAAAACATAAATACACCACTGGCTGTGTGTTGAGTTATTTTGAAGGGACAGCAAATTTACACTGTTATACAAGCTGTACACTCACTACTTTACATTGTAGCAAAGTGTCATTTCTTCATTGTTGTCACATGAAAAGATAGAATCAAATATTTACAAAAATGTGAGGGGTGTACTCACTTCTGTTACATACTGTATATATATCACACTATATTACCAAAAGTATTGAGACATCCCTCCAAATCATTGGACTCAGGTGTTCCCATCACCTCCATGGCCACAAGTGTATAAAATCAAGCTACATTAAAAAAATAACAGCACAAACCAATTAAAAAGACAAAAAACAAAAAACAAATAAAGTCCCAAATAAAGAAAGTCTTGTGTTTCAAAAGAATAGTGGCTATGACCCCCTTCCAATGAAGATGTAATTTTGGACACCGCCACAAAGGGTGTATTAGATCACCATGATCCCTGCTACATTATGTACAGATGGGATCGTCTGACATTCTCATACAAAATAATCTTGCAGGTGCATAATGTACCCTCAAAAGTACATACAAATGCAAATGCAAAAGGCATTGAGCAATGTTTAAGAACATTGTTGGATTGCTTGAAAATTATATGTATTTGAGCATAAAATGTATATTTTTAGAAGTCAGCTGTGACTTTTTCTTTCATATTCACTGAGTTCCACATCTTTATAAAATCATTTGATCTGCAGCTTTGCACATGTACAGTATATATGGCTGCATAACTCCTTTATCCTAAGTGTCCTAATATCTCTTACAAAAGATGGTACATTATTCCTAATATTATCTTTTGACCTCGCCACTACCGAAGAGGTCCCTAAGGTTTTCTCAGAAGCCCGTCTCACCACCTGCCCCCTGGATCCTGTCCCCTCACATCCTGTCCCAACTACTACGGTCACCCTCTTCTTCCATTCTATGCTCCCTCACTCACATCTTCAATCTTTCCCTCTCTACTGGTGCCTTCCCCTCCCCTCTAAAGCATGCGCACATCACTCCAATACTTAAAAAGCCCTCCTTGGACCCCACCGACCTGAACAACTTAAGACCCATCTCCCTGCTGCCATTTACCTCTAAACTCCTAGAACACTTAGTTTACAATCGCCTGAGCTCCCACCTCACCGACAACAACCTTCCTGACCCTTTACAGTCTGGCTTTCGCTCTCTACACTCCACTGAAACTGCCCTACTAAAACTCATAATGATCTACTAACTGCAAAAACCAATGGCCACTACTCCGTACTCTTACTACTTGACCTCTCTGCGGCTTTTGATACGGTTGACCATGCCCTCCTCTTCAAAAAACTCCACTCTCTTGGCCTCAGAGACTCTGCTCTCTCCTGGTTCTCCTCCTACCTATCGCAGCACTCCTTCAGTGTTACCTATAACGCTGCCTCCTCCTCTTCACTCCCTCTTTCTATAGGGGTCCCTCAAGGTTCTGTCCTTGGATCCTTTCTCTTCTCCATCTACACCTCCTCCCTTGGTCACTTGATAAACTCTCATGGCTTTAAGTACCATCTCTATGCTGATGACACACAAATCTATCTTTCTACCCCTCACCTCAGCCCTTCAGTCTCCACTCGCATTACTAACCTACTAAGTGACATATCGGCATGGATGTCACTCCACTTCCTCAAACTCAATCTTTCCAAAACTGAGCTCTTACTATTCCCTCCAGCCCGTGCCCCCTCCCATGACTTCTCCATCAAGATCAATAACACAATCATCAGTCCCTCCCCTCATGTCAGGATACTAGGTGTAACCCTAGACTCCCATCTGTCCTTTCAGCCCCAAATCCAATCACTGTCCAAATCTTGTAGACTTCACCTCCGCAACATCTCCAAGATACGACTGTTCCTAACCTCGGAAACCACTAAGGAACTTATTCACTCCCTGGTTATATCTCGCCTTGACTATTGTAACTCCCTCCTCATTGGCCTACCTAATCGCAGGCTATCCCCTCTTCAGTCTATCATGAATGCTGCTGCCAGACTCATCCACCTTACTAACCGTTCTGTATCTGCCACCCCTCTCTGCCAATCCATCCACTGGCTCCCAGTTGCCCTAAGGATAAAATTCAAAAACACTAACAATAACGTATAAAGCCATTTATAACTCTGCCCCAAATTACATCACCGATCTTGTCTCTAAATATCACCCAAACCGTACTCTCCGCTCCTCGCAAGACCTCCTACTCTCTAGCTCCCTTGTCTCCTCCTCCCATGCTCGTCTCCAGGACTTCTCCAGAGCTTCCCCCATTCTCTGGAATTCTCTACCCCAATTTATCAGACTATCACCTACTCTGCTCACTTTTAGGTCTTTATCTCTTCAGGGAAGCCTATCCTGCTAATACTGGAATCTTCTACTCTTCCAACCAGTCCATCCCCCACAGTTACTACCTTTTGTACCACTAGCCCCTCCCTCCTAGATTGTAAGCTCCAAGGAGCAGGGCCCTCAAATCCCCCTTGTATTGAACTGTATTGTTGCTGTATTGTTTTCCGTTATATTGTAAAGCGCTGAGCAAACTGTTGGCGCTATATAAATCCTGTATTATAATAATAATAATAATAATAATGGAAATAAGAACAATTTAAAAAAGAGAAATATTTTAGCCCTTTGTCTAGCATTGTGTATTCCTTTAAATCCTATTAGCAGTAAATATAATGTTTTATGCTAAAAGCAATCTTGTTTTGTCATAGTTACAGCTCTACAACTGAGTTACATATAGAGATTTGTTCCCAGATCCCATGAGTAAAGGCATTACGTCTTAGAATATATGAAGTGGCAAAAGAAGTGAGTGACTGTGATAATGCAGTCAATGCATGTTTCTTTGAGACATACGTTTCCCTCACAGAATAAGAAGCTAAGGTCTAGGAACACTACAGAGGTGTCATGTACTTGTTTGGTAGTAATAATGAGGAGGTTTACATTATTTGTGGAATACATTACACAAAACATTAGAAATGATCAAACTGATTCTCTACCTGAGCTTTAGCTAAACCTGAATGATCTGCAGATAACGGACAATTGCTTAGTTTAGTCAATCTCCTGGTCAATCTGCAAATCTTGGTTAGCAAGAATATTTTTTTGTTAAGAATACTGGCAAAATGCATGAACCCTCTCACAAATACCATCACATGAATAACAGCCCTGTACAACATGAATACAGACCAAATACAGTCATTGGCAGTTCAAACTATGAAAATGATGCATTTCTTAAGCTTGAAATTAGAGGATATGCACTATGTGACTGCCATCATCACATAAACCTATGTTCTCTGATGATCCAAGCACAGAGGATTATATCTTTAATGCAGGGAGCGGGTCAGTCCAAACATCACTGCCACTAGCTTATCAAGCGATCACAATGGGGAGACAGATATTGAACACAGCAGAATGCTGTTTTCCCTATAATCGGTCAACCATGGGTGTCCGTTGTCAGTTGTTGCAAATCCAGTCAATCATCTCAAACCCATGGCTACCTTTATTTGGTTCAAAATCTGCAGGTAATCCCCTGTAATATCAAAAATATACAGTATAATCAGTTTATCTAGCAAAGCACATATGTCTGTCCATCTAAATAAAATCCAAAATAGAGCAGTTTGGTATTATGGTGTCCTTTTATCATGCAGTGGTAAATGACCGCTGCTCAATTCTCTGGCATTCTCAGAGGAGACAGTACTCCTATGAATGCCTTTTTATGAAGCGTTGTAGATCGCTTCTCCTAATGAGGAGAGAAACGATCTACAAACGGTTTGAACGCTAGAAAACGGCTGCTGTTACCGTAATCTTGTGAGATTACAGTAGGAGATCAGTCAAACACACAGTTTACTAAGCAACGGTAAATTACCGCTGCTTCGCTTGAGGTTTCCCCGAGTCTCCATCTCTGGGCTGAAGAATCTGGAGGGAGAACACAGATCAACAGTGAAGGGCTGACATCATTCCTTCATATACTGGTCATCTGTGTGGTGAGATGGTCAGTGGAGAACATGTTCTCCGCTGATCATCTCTGTTTCCTAAACCACTAATGATCTGAGATCAGCAACGATCCTCAGGATCTCCACTGATCTCAGTTTTATAAAAGGACACCTATATTAATTTCAGTTCAATATCCCTTCTCACTGGCCTACCCAAACGAACGCTATCCCCACTCCAGTCGATCCTAAACTCAGCGGCTAGACTCATCCACCTCACCAACTGCTCCACATCTGCCTCCCCCCTCTGCCAATCCCTTCACTGGCTCCCGATTGCCCAACGCATCAAATTCAAACTGCTTTCCCTGACCTACAAAGCCATTCACAACGCCGCCCCAAACTACATTACTGACCTGATACCCAAATACTACCCTACCCGTGCCCTCCGCTTCTCACAGGACCGCCTACTCTCTAGCTCCCTGGTCTCCTCCTCCCACGCACGATTGCAGGACTTCTCTAGGACTTCCCCCATCCTCTGGAACTCCCTACCCCAATCCATCAGACTGTCACCCACCCTCCTCACCTTCAGGCGCACCCTAAAAACCCTCCTCTTCAGGGAAGCCTACCCCAACCTCACCTAACACCTGACCTCACCTAACAACCTCCACCACTCCTCCCACCACTCCACCCCCCACAGCCATCTCCTCCTGTATCACCTTCCCCTCCCTCCTAGATTGTAAGCTTGAAAGAGCAGGGCCCTCGAACCCCTCATGTATTGTATTGTTACTATCTTGTCTCATGTTCTGTCCCCCTTGCTACTGTACAGCGCTGAGCATACCCTTTGGCATACCCTTTGGCGCTATATAAATACTGTATAATAATAATAATATGCTTATACAACACTCCTGTCTGTTATTTAACACTTTAAAAGTAGAAACATTACATTTAAAAAAATTATTTAAATTTTCTGGACTCCATTTTTATTTCAGTAAACAAATTAATAAAAAAACAAAAAAAACTTCCTGAACTTGAATTAAATACTGTTAGAGAATTGGAACCTGTTAGGGAACACAAGTCCTGATATGTTTCCAAGTGTGAAATCTTAGCAAATACATTGCCTTAATAATGCAAACTACTGTAGAGTGCAATTGCTTCTAAATTCAGCAACCAAACAGAAGACCAAACAGTCACAGCAAATGCCAATTCAAGGTTCTTGAGAAATGGCTTATATCTTTTTTTTTTTCCAGCAATTTCCCGCCTAATAACTGCTGAAGTAGCCTCCCTAGTGGTCTGATTATGTCCATATTTCTGTGCTCAAAGCGGTATTTTTTTTTGCATGGAAACGTATTTTTTTATTGTAGGCCTGTAATTTTTAGGAATAACTCACTGAAATCTGTCCGAACAAGAGTCTAGTAAACATCCCGGGTATGTTAAAATTTGAAACACGAAATCATAAATTATAATTTAATAAATAATCATAAAAATAATAATATAATAATAATAAATTTAATTCAATAATATAATCAAACCAAAAACACTGACATTTGAAATATAGCGCCAAGTTCGCACATCACTGAGCAAAGTCGCAAAATCGTTTTCAGTGTCTGATGACGACTTTCCCCCACGAATCATTATCACTCAATTCTGCAAGTGGTTCTAATTTACTATCTCTGTTCTCTAGCTGGTCTAAAACCGCTTTTGACCTAAAAGGACGATTTTTGGACGCCATGGACATTTCTCAGTTTCCAGGCAGAAAGAACAGTAAAAATGTAGGCAGGGCACAGGACAAAGCACTCGGGACAAAATGTATGTGAAATGGGTTGATACAGTAATGTTTTACTATGTGATTTTAGTGTATCTAGTGAATGTCACTGAAATTTCCCACCAGTTCTGTCCACCGTATGTCCTGACGTCGCAGGGAATGGAACCCAGAAGACAGATGCCGGCATCAGCCAGAGGACATTGCCGGGGACACTGCAGGAGGGACATCGTGGGAGCGCAGGACAAAGTAAGAGAAGAAGAGATCCTGGAGCAGCGCTGCAGGGTATTCCCGAGTGTAGCTCGGGGTTACCGCTTGTGGTGCTGAAACTTTACCCCGAGCTACACTTGGGAATACCGCCAGGGGGGGTTTTACATTTAAACTCTAATTCTGTTTTTACCCAGGCTGTGTTTGTTCCCTAACTAATTGCTTTAGTCTATGGCCACTGTTGCTACCTCAGCCTCTTGCTTGACTAGTAATCTGGGGCGGACTGACCATTTGGAAACTCAGACACTGCCCGAGGGCCTGGGGTCAGTAGGGGGCCCCATGAGATGCCCCTGGTACCTTTTTCATAGGCTTTTTTGAGTTTGGGCAAGGACACAGGGGCCCCATGATTCCCTATTGCCTGGGGGGCCCCATGAGTTGTCAGTCCGTCCCTGCTAGTAATATATTAGTCTGTCATAATGGTGCCATATTGTGGTTGCGATCCGCTGTCTCCAATAATGCCTGCCTTTCTGTACTCTTTGCTAGCCCACAATTTTAGTTTTGTATCTTGGTTAATCTGTTATGTTGCGTTCCCTGTCTTTTTCATTTGGACTGTCTAGACCAGTGTTTCTCTACCTTTTTTCAGTCAATGCACCCTTTTAAATTACTGACAGTCACATATAAAAATATGGACAGTCTTGAAGCACCCCATTATAAAATGGAGTGCCTCAAGACTGTCCATATTTTTAAAATAGCACCCCATTCTAAAATGTGGAAAACTATTCTAATAGTTTTATATAATGCAGCAACATCCACACATGTAGGACACCAAACATTAGAGGCGTTTTATTCTTCTAAAGCAAATATACTTTTGCACACTGTTACTGGCTAGTACACCAGTGTTTCTCTTCTCCCACAGCTTTTCTCCATCAGTGAGCTAATGTGACCCCAGCACTGATGGAGAGGGGCAGGAGAGGGTCAAACTAGGATGCTGTGCAGGCGCCTGACATCCTCCCTATCAACTGATGATGTCATTGGTTGTCAGGACGCCGGCAGATAGAATGTCGTAATGGTGCACAATGAAAGCCTGTGACTTTGTGTAACTAAAAGGCAGGTTTGTTCAACCTGCTAGCTTGTAAACAAGTTTTGGGCAATTTTTGTAAGGACATCTTTTTTATTCAAGTAGCAAGACTAGCCCTTTTGCTAACCGCTAAAGCTTTTATTCTGGAAGTGTTAACTTACCATATGCTTCATGTCATTTATAGGAATTAAATTATTTTTACTTTGCTTTGCAACAGCTTTGAAATGATAAAGATAAATGTACTTACTGTATCTAATTTTATCTGCTTTTTAAAAATTGCAAGCAAAATGCTAATGAATTTAGGGAATATACATTCAGAATTCTCTAGATGCTGCCAGTAAACCTTATTTTTAATCAAACATGCACATTAGTAATAATACTATGTATTGGTGGAATTACTTGTAGAGATGATGGAACTTTTAAAAATCTTCTCTGTCAACATTATGCTGATTCATCACCACAATCCATTCTGCAGAGGAAACTCCTTGAATTTTAAATATTTCTCTATGGCTTTCTATAGGGTTTCATCAAGGTATTTTTTTTTTTTTGGGGGGGGCGGGCAGGTAAAAGCAAGTAAAAGGTCCCACATTAAATGCTTTATATTATTCAGATCATTTATGGACTGAGATGGCTTATTTACTAAATGGGTAGAGCAAGTTACCTTTAAAAAGTGAGTTATAACTTTGAGAGGGACTTTTCACTTACTTTAGTAAATTTTGTGAACATTCACATTATAAAGAATGGACAGTCACTTGCAAGGATAAAAGGATAAAAAAACCTCACAAAAGCCAAAAAAAAAAAAAAACAGGATTTTTGCTTGCACATGTTTAGACAGTAGAAGTCAGCACAACTTCACCACATTCACCAAGCTAAGTGAAAACTCTCTTGCAAAGTAAACATCCTTGAGCAAATCAACCTTATTTATTGATTAATGAATGAATAACAGATAAGGACAGCTCCTCTGGAGTTCAAAAAAACATAAATAAGGAATATGTTGAAGGAGAGCCGCTATCAACCCAAACAGAGCAACCAACCAAAGCAATAAATATCAAGACAGCGCTCTTCCCAAAAAATATCTCTTTTAATACAAAAGTGCTGACAAACAACTATAAAAAACTAGAAATAAAAAAGTGTGGGAAAGTGTCCAAAATTACAATGTGTGGAAAACTATTAAAAACAAGGCATATTAATAATCAATATATCTTAAAGTGATTAACATTAAAAAAAATAATATGAAAAAAGTATTTAAAATTATTAATTACAAAGGTATAGGCAAGTGCTCCAAAAAAAAAGTAAAAAATCAATAAATTTGTAAAACAATTCGTGAACCAATTGGTAAACCGATGGAAAGAAATATGTTAAACCCAACCAAGGCAAACAACCAAGGACATTTATAGCACTCTACCCAAAAAAAATCTCAAATAATGTAAAAAAGTGCTAAAAAACAAATGTAAAAACTTGTAATAAAAAAATGTGGGAAAGTGTCCAAAACTGAAATGTGTTGAAAACTGTTCAAAAACATAACATACTAATATCTTAAAATAATTAACATCAAACGAAAGTGGCAAAAAATATTGTGAGAAAGTGTCCAAAAGAAAAAAGCAAAAAAGTTAATAAATTGGTGAGACAATAGGTGAAGCAATCAGCGAAACAATGATGAGGTACTCCAATCTTCAAAATTCTTTATCTTGTATGATGTTAACCCAAGTGAAAATCCACCACCAAATAGATTCAATCCACTCACCAAAGCTCCATGCTGGCAAAAAATACACCAGCTATAACCGCTTGTGCTCTAGGTGCAATACTCCGTGGCAACGGACTTCAGCTGATGGAAAACCTCTCAATGGCAGTTAATTCATCATATATTCAGAGTAGGACATGGAGGAGAAAAAAGAAGGAATCCACATAGTGTAAAACCATACAAAATCTTTATTTATCCAAATTCATTTAAAACCACTCACATTGATAAGTGTTACAGCCAGGGGCGGACTGACAACTCATGCAGCCCCCGGGCAATAGGGGATCATGGTGCCCCTGTGTCCTTGCCCAAACTCAAAAAAGCCTATGAAAAAGGTACCAGGGGCATCTCATGGGGTCCCCTACTGACCCCGGGCCCTCAGACAGTGCCCGAGTTTCCAAATGGTCAGTCCGCCCCTGATTACAGCCAACACTAGCATCTCACACTTCAAACAGGTCTATATATACTCAGACCGCTACCCCCTTTGTGGTGATATCACTACCCAGGCCCCGCCCTACGCGTCTCGTCATCGTCATCCTAACACAAGATTCCAGCCAATAAAAAAGTAAATTTCAAGATGTACCTTCATTTTTTGGTAAAGTTTTCAGAGGTTTCATTTTTAGTTGATCCTTTTGGGAAGCTTCACACTGCCTTGGCAAGGTCCCGCTGAGTTTTGGGCAAAGTGCAGCTAACCAGCAGGTTTTTTTGCAAGTTAACAGCACTTTCCAATAGATTTCTATGATGCCGTGCAGCAAAGATGCAGCATGCAGGAGTTTTGGTGCCCTTTGTGAAACCACACCAAAGCCACAGGAGCTCATAGAAGTCTATAGAAAAATGAATGTAACCCCAGGGTTAGCTGTGCTTTAGCAAAAGCACAGCAGGGCAGTTCTGCATTGAACATAAATTACCATTACATAATTTTTGAATAATTATAGTACCCTGTTCTTGGCATAAGTATATGGTAATCAAACGTTGTTTACACTGATTTTAACTATCCCTTTTTCCTTATTATTCATCAGATTACTTGGATTGGTATTTATTAAATAAACTCTTCTTAGGTGTAATGATAGGCATATTAGGCAATACAACTTCCATAGGGCCGGGCAGCAGAAGTGGCTCAGTACCATCTGATCCGATAATGAATAGTTAAAACAACTCATATTCTATTGATATTAAATTGCTATTATTATCCATAATATCCACATTACTACATAACATTTTCAAAGAAATAGATATGTGCAAATGAAAACGTACTTCCATCCTAAAAATGTATAGTCTAGGTAAAAATATTAACATCAAAAGTGTTGGAACATAAAAGATCACTTTTCTTATAATCCTGTAATTCTACATATACTTAAGGTATACCATCATAATCCATACTCAGCCACTGTTTTGCTTCTGGTGTTTTATTTGTTTGATCAAACCATCTGCTCTCTTTCAGGTAAATGTGGTTCAAGCAGACTCAGTTGGCCACTGTCTCTACAAACCATATGGCCTATTTCTAAAATCCGGTTCTTGTAATACACAAGAGGAGCCTGGCTTCACTGTCTCTGCATCTTTCCATGTGTTTACCGCTGAAAATGCTGATGACAGTTAGCTTACTGTGTTCTGTCCACAAGCTCTAAATCTATAAATAATAAAAAACACACTCTTGGAAGAGAATATCTAATTGCGGTGTTAAGAGCATGGAAACATCAGAAACTCTCTTATCCCTCAAATAATATATGCATAAAAGGGCTGTGACAGTTTTTATTTTTTTATGCCATCTTTATTTGTGATTTTGCAGAAATATAGACAGGAACATGCAAATAATGATACAGTCTACAACATTTACAGAAATTGCAGTCATACATAGTATGTCACAGTTTGTAGTTCAATAAGTATAAACATGCAATTTGGTTGGGAACAATGCAAGTAGAGTAAAATGGCAGTCAAAACATCTGTTGGGTGGAAACTGTATATGAATGTTACCCTTAAAAAGAAAGGACAATTCTTGTCTAATTAGGTAGTAATCCTGTTTTTAGGTGCCCATCAGGCAAAGGGTATCAGTGAAAAGAAGTGAAGTGGGTTCTGTAGGGAGTGTGTCATATAGTTTTCAGCCTACATGGGAGAGATGGAGTAGGTGGGAACATGGCACTTATACCCTTGAGGGAGCTAGTCAAATTCTCCAGAAGCCTAATATCCTCAACACAGTGCAGCCAATGTTGTACCATCGGAGGGGAAGGGGCAGGGGCGGACTGACCATTTGGAAACTCGGGCACAGCCCGAGGGCCCAGGGTCAGTAGGGGGCCCCATGAGATGCCCCTGGTACCTTTTTTATAGGCTTTTTTGAGTTTGGGCAAGGACACAGGGGCCCCATGATCCCCTATTGCCAGGGGGCCCCATGAGTTGTCAGTCCGCCCCTGGGAAGGGGATTTCCACAAAGCCAGGGCTAAGGTAACTGTGTCTTACTATTGATTGCTTGTAGGTTTTCAGAGGGACTCTATTTTGATGACAAAGAGAAGCCAATGTTTTTAGGAGGGTGCAGTCAGTGAATTTCTGTACAATGGTGGGACCTATGTCTGATAACTTGATTGAAACAGACCAGAAAATATTAAGCAAACCCTGATATCTCAGGAGAGAGTAATTTAAGGAACCTTTTCCCACAGGTTCCACAGTAAGGTCTCCATGCACACTGGGCGTTTTGAAAATGCTGGTAATGTTAGCTGTGTAAAGTCACGTTCAAAACCTGAGTTTTTCTGCTTTTCTTAGCATTTATACATTAGCATTTAGATGTGTTTTGCTGCGATTGGAGACGTTTTCCTGCGTTTTTCCACATTTGCGGTTTTTAGCATTTTTTTGACCAAAGAAAACTTTTTTATTAAAAAAAAGTCCAAAAACGCCGGTTTGCAGCATTTTACCATGTTTTACTGCATTTTTTTCAGTATTAGAGCATTTTTACACCTAGAAAACTACTCTAGAAACCCACTAGTCCTGGGTTTTTTTCCAGCCAAAAAACGTCCCAGCCAAAAAACATTGATTACATTCTATGTGTGCATGGACACATAGGTTAACATACTGGGGGGTTTACTGGCTGTAGAAAAAAAACTTCAAAAGCTAAAAACACCAGCTGTATAAACATCAAGTGTGCATGAGGACTTAGGGACAGAATGTCTCACTGGGCCAGTAAATTGGCATTCTCATTGAAACTGAGTGAAACAGTGTTCAAAGTGGGTGGGGGCAGGCAAAGATTTCAGATTGTGGGCTATATGGAGAATCTAGAGTGAACATAAAGAGTTGGGGTTCTGTAACATCTGTTCTTTTGTAATCTAGGTGGGATACCTGAAAACGTTTAAAGTGTAGCATTTGTTATTGTGGTGGAACATGTAGAAGAATTTATCCTGTAACCCAGGAGAGCAATTAGGGTTCCCTAAAGCAGATAGTAAAGGAAACATAAGTTCTAAACATCAATTCACAGATATACCAGATTGAAGCAATGGTCAGATGTTTACACAGGGCCATGTTGGTAGGGCCAGACTCCATGAAAGTGTATTTGGTGAAGTGTGGGCCTCTTCCTGTTCAGGTAAAACCCACTGTTTTGTAACATGGGGATGGATTTAAAAAACTGGTGCACCCAGAATCTTGTGCAGCTGTGCATGGTAGCCAATCAGCTTCTAACTTCAGATTGTTCAGTTAGGCTTTGGCAATAAAACCTGTAAACTGATTGGTTTCTATATTGAATTGCACCTGATTTTGCATGCTCCAGTTTTAGTTGATAACCCCCATAATGTCAGCAATAGTCCAACTGATGAGGTAGTTTAAAAAAATCTCCAAATTTATTTTTGGATTGGAATGTTATGGAGAAGGTAAAGGATATTTGTTTAATTATATTACAGCCATTTAGGGAAAGGTTTGCATCTACCAGCTGGACAATTCAATGCATAAAATTGTTATGAGCAAGGTAAAGCTAAGAACAAGTGGGGCAAAGTTATAAGATGGAAAAAGTTGTTAGGCAACTGACTGCCAAAATATCTAATGTGTGTCGGGGTCCACTTAAGTTCCATTTTTGCCTAAGCCTTTGTAAGGTTACCCCAGGTAGTGTTAGGTTGAGCCCTTCAGACCTTTGGTAATGGTGGATATCAAAAACCTAACAATACATGGGGAACTCTGATATCAAATTCAGGCTTGTACCATCTGGTTTGCTAAGAATTAGAAGTTTTCAGAGTAAGCAGAAACTTTTTGTTGATCTTTACCCACATATATCGTGATAATATCTACATAGGCCCAAATCATTCTCAAGAAAGGTTCTGATGCTAGGATTAAAAATAAGAGACAAAGGGGCATGTCTGATGGAAAATGTAGAGACTAATACCCCATTTATTTGACTTGTGAATACAAGGGTTCCATGCAAATATTTTTTAATGTATCCATTGTGTGGATTTTGGTGACTATGCTAAATTTAGTATTCTAACATTCTCTAGAGTGCAGCCCCTTAACTGGTGTCCTTCAATGCATTTGAATACATCCACTTTAATTTATTATACCATGATGCTGTGGGCAGCATAAAAAATTATTGCTACAAAGTTGGCCTCCCTATCCTCCACTGCAATGACAGACGGGATCTGAAAAATGTACTTTCATTTAAAAAATTGATTTACACCAACCTGGGCTGTATATTAAAATTTCTGTACTTATTGTCTCTGTGCATGGATGGGGTGAAAAACTTTTAGAGAAATAGTCCTACACAGCCCCCAACTGCTATTCCCATTTGTTTAATCCGCCAGTGTTTAAACATGTACCAACACCAATACCATATGGTGGTATATATTATGGATATTGCAGGTTCAGCAGACATCACAGTGTGGACAGATGTTTAGTTACTACTTATGTAAACTGCAGTTTCCTGATGAGAATGTTTTTGCCACATTTTACATGTTCACATGATGATTATGTTATTTTGCTAAAGGATGTCTTACGTAGAAACATAGAAGAGTGATGGCAGAAAAAGACTGAGTGGTCTATCAAGTCTGCCCTTTTTGTTTGAGTGTGTGCGCATGTGTTTTTTGTTGCGGGTTTGTATTTTTGTGTGTGGATTTTGTGGGTTTTTTTTGTTAACTTTTTGTCTGATTATAGATCTATGCTTGTCCCCAGCATGTTTGAAGCTATTTACTGTTGACTGGATCACTACCTATGCTGGAAGTTTATTCCAAACATCAGTTACTGTATTCTTTCAGTAGAACAGTACTTTCTGAGATTAGTTTTGAACTTTCCTCCAGTTAGTTTAAAGTCATGTCCCCGTGTTCTTGATTTTGGTTTCATGTTGAAAATACTGCCCTCCTGAACCTTATTCACCCCTTTGATGTATTCCCCTTTCAGACTGTACATGTTAAGTTCTTGAAGTAGCTCTTTTATATGTTTTATCCCTCAGACCTTTCCCCATTTTTGTCATCCATCTCTGGACTCGTTGTATCTCATCAATATCTTTTTGTAAGTGAGGTCTCCAGTACTAGTCACAGTATTCTAAACAAGGTCTAACTAAAGATCTATATAGGGTAATCAGGACCTCCTTCCTCCTGCTGTTGACCCCTCTTGTGATGCATCCTAGAATTCTCTTCGCTTTCTCCAGTGCCTGGCCACGCTATTTTTTTTATTTTGCAATCATCTGAAATAAGTACCCCCAAGTCCTTTTTCTCTGAAGTGCTGGCCAACACTGTACCCTCAATGCTGTGCTCTCTCATGGAATTCTTTTTCCCTAGATGCATTATTTTTCAATAAGAAACATTAAACTGCAATTTCCACTTTTTTGACGAATCTTCCAGCAATGCCAAGTCATGTTCCACGTTACAGACACCTCCTGGGATATCAACCCTATTACACACCTTTGTGCCATCAGCAAACAGACATACCTTACCCAACAAACCTTTAGTTATATCACTTACATATAGATTAAATAGAACAGGACCTTGTACAGAGCCTTGTGGTACACCACTAGGGACTGGTCTCTGTTCTGAGTGAACCCCATTTACAACCATACTCTGGTATCTATCCTTTAGCCAGCTGCATATCCACTGAACCACCTAAGGGCTAAGTCATAGCTTTTACAACATTTGTATTAGATCATCATGTGGAACTGTATCAAATGCCTTGCTGAAATCAAGATATGCTATGTCCACAGCACCACCCTGGTCCAAAACATTAGTAATATAGTAAAAAAAATCCAATAAGATTAGTCTAGCATGGTCGGCCCTTGATAAAGCCATGCTGGATCCAGCAAGTTGTGTGTTTTTAAGTGATCAATGAGCTTTCTTTTCATGAGTGATTCCATTAACTTGACTACAACCGATGTTAAACTCACTCGCCTGTAATTTCCAGCTTCTACCTTGCTGCCCTTCTTGTGAATAGGTACAATATTAGCTGTCCGCTAGTCATGGGGAACTTGTCCTGTTAGAAGAGATTGATTAAAAAGATCAGGTAATGGTCCAACAACTATACCTCAAAGTTCTCTTAGAAATCTGACAGGAATACGATCAGGGCCAGGGGCATCCCTAGGAAGGTGAGGGTGGTGCATGCTGCACCGGGTGAAATCTTTAGCAGGGGGTGACACCGGACCCGCTCCACCAGGGGCGGACTGAACGAGGGCCCGTGGTCTGTGCCTCTGCTGAAATAAGCAAGCACTGAGGGGACGGACAGTGAGGCCGGCACTTTGGACACCTCTCCTCCTCTGAGTTTCAGCAGAGGGACAGGTCCACATCCCTGCCATGGGTGCTGAAGTCGATGAGCTGGAGGGCCGGGCAGAGTATGCAGCAGGTCAGTGTGTAATCCCCAGACCCTGGTGACAGCACTGCAGCTTCATGTAGTGGATAGCGGGGAGAGAGGGGGGGAAAGAAACAGAGCAGAGAGAGAGGAGGGGAGAAAGAGGGGGGGAAAGAGGGCAGAGAGAGAGGAGGTTTCACCAAGTGTTCTGGCACCAGGTGACACCAACCCTAGGGGCGCCCCTGATCAGGGCCCATTGCTTTATTAATCTTTAACTGAGACAGTTCCTCTGCTAACTCTGTCTCCAGAAATCCTAAACATGAACCATCATTATTAGAACCTTTTGCGTAATGCCCACTGCAAATGCGCGAGTAGCGCTGCGCTTCCTGAATAGCCCCGTAGTCTTCTGGGACCTGTCACACGTCCCAGAAGACTACGGGGAGGGAGGGGAGGAGGACAACTTCCGATCGCCGCGGAAATGGGAGCGGGTACCAGTCAATTTCGGGTACCCTTCCCCCCACTCCCCAAAGGTGCCAATCCTTAATGGGGAGTGGGGGACCAGTCTCTTTAAAGCGGAACTTCCCCTTTTGGGTGGAGCTCTGCTTTAAGGAGGCAGAAGAAAAACTTCACTAAAGCTAATCCCCTCATTTGTAACAGAGATTGAGAGTCCTCACAACATCATGCATGGTGAAGACAACACAGAGTATCAAGTTTCTAATAAAAAAATTAAGACAAATGTTTCTGCTCTAAGGTTTTTGGATTATGGCAATAAACCTTTGCAAAGGTTGCTCTGCCATAGATTCTTTTCCATGCCATCAACCCTGCTGTAAATTTACTGCAGGTGTCTTGATTACTTTTTATCAAATCACCACAGCCGATATGTTGGATTAGACTTTCAAGACAAAGAAAACAATTGGATGAGGAAAGTGTCTCTTGAAAGACTGAAATAATTAACTAGATATCAATGAAGAGATGAAAAAATGGCATGCAGGGCGAAATGTATGTTCAAAAGAGCCAACAGAATCACTTGTCTAGTTACTGATGTTTACTGGAAGAAAAACAGATAACAGGAAAGCTGGAAATGCTCCATATCTACAAATCTGTGTGCCACAGAAGAATTTATAAAGGATAATACTTTCAAAGCGATTCTAAAGATGATACATTGTTGATGCTGGGCATGACAATAGTATAGGTAGGTTTGTTACAGTCTGCTAACATTTTTTAGTTGTTGGATTTTTTACTATAATATTAAAATAGACATCTGCACTTCCCCTATCAATATTGAGCAAGACAAAATAGGGAAATTTCCTAGAGCACTCAAGAAGTGTATTTCATCAATTTATAACTTGCTTTAACAGAATGACACTCAGGAGGACTATTTTATAAATAATTGCTTTGAAAATGTCCAAATATTTGTGCAAGCATAATTGATATTACCTGTAATAATTTTTTTGCTGCCTTTCGCTGGGTGATTGTAACATTTCCTAACGTTTGATCGTAAGAGAAAATAGCCATAAGAACATTTGACCATAAGAGTTAATATTTACCAATAGAGAAAACAGCCAAACACTGTAGGCTAAGAACATCCAGCTGCACTGTGTAGAGTCTATGGAGAAAGCTGTGCAAACCATTGAATGAATTGATGTTCAGCCAGTACCCAACGACCAGTGACTCTTTCCCATCAAAAATGTTAGGTACTTCCTGGGACTGGTGTGAGCAGCCAGTTCTAGGCAAGCAACATGAAGAATGACTTGAAAGCCTCACTTAAAGCGATTCTAAAGGTTCACTTTTTATTTTTGTTAAATAACAAACATGTCTATACTTACCTGCGGTGTGCAGTGGTTTTGCACAGAGCAGCCTGGATCCTCCTCTTCTCTGGTCCCTCAAGGCTCTCCTGGCTCCTCTTGTCTGTAGGTGCTCCCACAGCAAGCAGCTTGCTATGAAGGCACTCACTGCTCCGTGTGTCCATTCACACATGGAGCTGTGGCTTGTCCCCGCCCCCTCTCTCTCCTCATTGGCTGACTGGCTGTGATTGACAGCAGCAGGAGCCAATGGCTCTCGCTTACTGTCTCAACCAATGAGGAGGCAGAGGCCTGGAACAGCCGAGGCTGTTATTCACATCACTGGATCGTGATGAGGCTTAGGCAGGGGCGGACTGCCAACTCATGGGGCCCCCGGGCAATAGGGGATCATGGGGCCCCTGTGTCCTTGCCCAAACTTAAAAAAGCCTATGAAAAAGGTACCAGGGGCATCTCATGGGGCCCCCTACTGACCCCGGGCCCTCGGGCAGTGCCCGAGTTTCCAAATGGTCAGTTCATCCCTGGGCTTAGGTAAGTATTGAGGGGACTGCTGCACACAGAAGGTTTTTTTCCTTCATGCATAGAATGCATGATGGTAAAAAACCTCGAGCCTTAAGAACCACTTTAAGCTGTCACCCACAGCACTGCTCTTTTTAACAACCTTAGGACCTGTGCCATAGTGGCCATGAAAGGGGATCCTGACACTCCCTGCAAGTTACAGTATATTTAGAAGTTCTTCTGGAGCACCTTTTTCAGATGGTGCATTTCTTACTTATTCTATGATGGCAGGATAAGCTATAGCATTTTCCCTCTGTAACATGGATTCAAAAAGGTGGTCAACTAGTAATTATCCCTCTCCTTAACCCACCTGGCGGTATCCCCGAGTGTAGCTCAGGGTTAATTATCAGTGCCAAAAGCGGTAACCCCGAGCTACACTCGGGATTACCCTGCAGCATTGCTTCGGGATCCCTCTTGCACTTACCTTGTCCTTCGCTCCCGCGATGTCCCCCCTGCAGCGTCCCTGGTCATCTCCTCTGGCCGATGCCAGCATCCGTCTTCCGGGTTCCGTCCCTGTGAGCGTCGGGACATACGGGATTACAGGGGCCGGAACCGGCTGGAAACTTAAAAGTTTTAAAAAGTGACATTCGCAAAACACACTAAAATCACATAGTAAAACATTACTGTTTCAAAGTATTTCACATACATTTTGTCCCTAGTGCTTTGTCCTGTGCCCTGCCTGCATTTTTACCGTTCTTTCTGCCTGAAAACTGAGAAACGTCCATGGCGTCCAAAAAGCGTCCTTTTATGTCAAAAGTGGTTTTAAACCAGCTAGAGAACAGAGATAGTAAATCAAAACCACTTGCAGTATTGAGTGATAATGATTCGTGGGGAAATTCGTCATCAGACACTGAAAACGATTTTGCGACTAAGCTTAGTGATGTGCGAACCTGGAGCTATATTTCAAATTTTAGTGTTTTTGGTTTGATTGCATTATTGAATTACATTTATAGTTATTATATTATTATTTTTTATGATTATTTATTATATTATAATTTATGATTTCATGTTTCACATTTTATCTTACACGGGATGTTTACTAGACTCTTGTTCGGACAGATTTCAGTGAGTTATTCCTAAAAATTACAGGCCTACAATAAAAAAACAACATATTTCCATGCAAAAATATGTACCACTTTGAGCACAGAAATATTGACATAATCATACCGCTAGGGAGGTTAAAGGCCATAAATCTGGGGTCCTCATGGAGGCAATGAAACATGAATAAGCCCATCTACCACAAATTTCTGGTGGCAGGACAACTCAAGTTCTTGATGTTCCTGAGAATAATGTCCTCAACCATCTTGCCCCACCCATGTACAACTCCCAGTGTTTGGAAGTGGTGGAACGTACGACCTAGAAGCATGACTCATGTCTTTCTTCTCTTTACCACTAGCACCCCCAATACTGCTCTTTTTAAGTTGTGAAAGGATAAAACAGGCCCGATACACCACACCAGAAAATTCTACTTTCTTTTGCTGTGCCTCCAGTGCCTGGTTAATTACACCATGCAGAGTCTGTTCCAAGCAGGAACATCAGAGGGATCATATTGCCGACCTTTGCCCCATCATGGCTCACCATTCTGATTGCCTCTTAGAACCTTGACAGCATAGTACTTGTTTCCTGAACGTGGAGCCAATGACATGGTAAGAAAAAATAGATCCCCAGAGCTAGTTGTCCTTTATTCACAAAAATACTTAGTTACTTCCTTCTGAGGCAAATTCAGCAGCTACAGCATTACCAAAGTTGAATTTCAGTGCATGGTCATATTGGATATCAGGCAATAGGCATTAAAATGATTCTAAAGTCTTACATTAAAAAACAAAAAAAAACCAAAGATGTCTTATACTTACAGTACCTGCTGTGTTCAGTAGTTTTACTCAGAGCAACCCAGATCCTCCTCTTCTCAGGTCCCCTGCCCCTGCTCCTGACCCCACCCTCCTGTCTGATGACCCCACAGCAAGCATCTTGCTATGGGGGCACCCGAGCATGCACATTCCCCAGCTGCTGCTCCGTGTGTCCATTTCCACACAGAGCCATGGCTTGGCCCTGCCCCCTCTTTTCATTGGCTCACTGGCTGTGTTTGACAGCAGTGGGAGCCAATGGCTCCTGCTGCTGTCTCAGCCAATGAGGAGAAGGAGTCTCGGAAAAGCAGAGACTTCAGTGCACATCGCTGGATTGAGAGGGGGCTTAGGTGAGTATTAGGGAGGTTGTGTGGGGGGGGGGGGATGCTGCAGAGAGAAGGTTTTTTACTTTCATGCAAAGAATGTATGAAGGTAAAAAACCTTGAGTCTTTACAACCACTTTAAATTTCAGCTAGGTGAACATTGACTGAGTATGAACATCTGAAGTGACTGCACACTCTTTTGCAGCTTAGGATCATAGAAGCCAGAGTGCATACATAAGAACCACTGCACTGCAAGGTTGAGGATGTATGCCAGGCAAGACAGGTGTGTGGATCTTCCCTGCCACAGGGCAAGCAGTAAGTTGGTGCGGTTGTCACACACATCTTTTCCTGGCACAAGATGACATGGGGTCAGCTGGTTTTCTGCCTGCCCCTTCATCACCACATGCTGTTCCTTGCATGCACTTACACTGTTGTCTGCCATCTTGATAAACCACTTGACAATCGGGCTATAGCCGAATGATGGCTACAGTGCGGTTGTCCAGTTCTGGGAGGGCGTCATATGACCTCCTCCCAAAACGTGCCCTACTGCGTGCACCCAGCGATCTCTGTGATCGCTGTGTCCTGCAGACATTTTATAATAGAAACAAAGAAAACCTTTTTTTTTACATTTTTTGCTCTTTTTTGTTTATAGCACAAAAAACACCAAGTGGTGATTAAATACCACCAAAAGAAAGTTCTATTTGTGTGAAACAAATAATAAAAATAGGTACAATGTTGCATGACCGCGCAATTGACATTCAAAGTGCGACAGCACTGAAAGCTGAAAATTGGCCTGGATAGGAAGGGGGTACAAGTGCCCAGTAGGCAAGTGGTCAATGGTCTCTGGACTGGCTGGTGACATGTGCACTGCCTATCAGTAAAAGGATACATTTGACACTTACTACTGTATGTACTGTATGTTCACACTTGACTAAATTTCTAACTCTTAAAATGCTTCTATAGCATTAGTATGGGCATTAGATTGGCATTAATGAGCTTTAGTATGGGCTTTAGACTGGTGTTTTACAAGTGTTAAAATGCTCCCCAAATGCCCTCTGCGCAGCTTTGAAGCATTTTATAAGCATTTTACAAGCATTAAAACCTCACCACAAAGGTGATAAACTGTGTAATAAAAATGGTGTAATAAACTGTGATGTTATTAACGCACCGCAACCGCACTGCAAATGCTCTGCAAACACCCCACAAATGCCTGCCAGTGCATTTGCAAAGCATCACCATAGACTTGAATGGGAGGCGTTGAAAAGCTTCAAACTCCTCCAGACTCGACAAGAGGCTTCAATTTTGAAGTGACAGGATGTTCATGTTTTGATAATCTGAACAGCTCTGTGTGCTGTCCATAATATCATTTGCATAGGCATTTGAGGAGCTTTAAAAATGCACATCAAACACCTGCTTTCAATGCCAGTGCGAGCTAGGAGTAATAGAGGGTCACAGAGAAGCTGGGTATAAGCTGCCATCTGGACAATGGAAGTTGGATCTTTGCCCAAAGGCTTGGGTACATTTGTCTGCTTACAGAGCTAATAGAATCTAGATTCTGGAGAAAGGAAAACTGTGAGTGTTACAGATTTATCTGGCTGTTCTCTATCCATCACCATCTAGTTAGGGTTTGACCTCATAGGGTCTGCTGCTGATTCAGTACATCAGTCCACCTATTTTGTGTTTTTTTAGGTACCCTAAACCCTCTAAATGAGTACAGCAATAAATGTTAAAAAGACCCTAGTGACTGGAGCCTGAGTATTGGCAGAGTTTTGTTGGGGAACTGTTGAATCCAGATACAGGATAGGTAGGAGAACCAAAATGTTTCCATCGGTTTTCTAGGGAATTATCTTGCGCTCTGCCCCTCATTGCTCATATTTCATTCTCATATATCATTGCTCTCTTGATCTACTGTGTGTTTGTATATATATATATATATATATATTGTGGCAGTGCGGTATCCTGCCATGGTCGAAGTCAAGCAGATAATCCTGGATTCTCAACCAGGCAGGTAGAGGGGCTCCGGAGGGTTTATGTAATGCAGAGAAAACTGGCTTTTCGGTTTCCTCATTTATTCGTAAAGACCGTTTTGGGATCTGGAGCCTGGATATTTCAAAGAGATCTGGGAGGGATGAAATCTCCAAACCAGGGTCCGTGTTTTGAGAACGCCCAGCACACTGATTGTACCGGTGTGTGCAGGCCTTTTTGTAGAGGCCTAACCCATGATTCTGGGCTCCACCCCGGCAACAGGAGGTCGTTGCCCAGGAGTCAGGAGGGCTTCACCCTGGCAGACAAGAGGTCAGTGCCCAGGAGTCAGGAGGGCTCCACCCTGGCAGACAAGAGGTCAGTGCCCAGGAGTCAGGAGGGCTCCACCCTGGCAGACAAGAGGTCAGTGCCCAGGAGTCAGGAGGGCTCCACCCTGGAAGACAAGAGGTCAGTGCCCAGGAGTCAGGTGGGCTTCACCTAAGAGAGGTGGAAGCCACAGTAGCTGTGTGCTAAAAGCCATTTTGGAAGGAGTCGGTAGGAGACCACTATATACCTGAGAGAGCCAGAAGACTGAATATTGTTTCATGTGTGTGATGGTGGATACCCCTGTGTGGGAAGCATTTTTGTGAAACTTTTTAAATAAAATTGGGCAAAAAGGCCCTGAAAAAGAAAGAAGCGAGTGGCTGCGTGCTTTGAAAACTCTACATTTGATGCTAGTTCTCACTATATATATATATATATATATATATATATATATATATATATACACACACTTTAATTATGTTTCTTGTCTCAGCAATTTTTTAACAATTGAATGAATAGGATCAAACTCAGAAAAGTGGGAAGATTGAGGACACAAAGTGTTTTTGGACTCACAAAGTGTTTTTGTGAAATACAGCTATTGACATGAGGCCTACAAGAAAAAAAATATAGCTTTATTCAGACTATTGTTTTCAGTCTGACTATTGTGTGCCACTTTGATGTTTGGTGACATTATATTTATTGTGGTTTTCAAACTTTCAGTAACTGTATGATAATTCACTCCTTCTTTGAACATTAGTAGCCTAAAATATTTATCAAAACAAGACTTTTTCTTACAAGATCACACAAATAAAAGAAAGAAAATGTTAGCTTCATGAAGCCAGTCCCAGCATTGCGCAACAACTGTCATCTCATTGAGTTTTCCATTCACATCTGATATTCTATTAGGAATACCTTAATGTTTTCTACATGCATTATGCAAAGCTCCTGTAAAGTGCTAATGCTTATTTTTAATACAGTGTAATTTATATTACAAGCATCATTTGATGTCTTTAAAACAGCAAGTATAATGTTTAAATGCACAATTATGATATGCTATTAGCAGCATTAGATTTTGTTTACATATACAGATTTCTTTAGGGAATTCATACAATTCACTGATGCTTGATGTACAGAAAAAATTTCTATGAAAGCTGATTTCAGCAGTAATGAATACTGTGACACATGACAACATAGGTCAGGCAGATGTATATTGTTATGCAAAAAGTCTTAATTTACAGTACAAAGTTGGTTACAATTGAATTAATTACCGGTATATTTACAAATAAACTTAGAAATAGTTCAATCTTTTTTCAGGACAATCTTATAGTTATTTTCTTTAAATAATATCTTGGCTTGGAGTTGTATATTAATCTTATCCACAGTACAAGCAGGGGGGACATTTGTTTAATGCTGATTCAGCTCCACACCTGGGTCTCTGTTGTAAAGTTTAATTGGTGAAAGCAAATGTTGAATCTAAATTTAAAGCTGTTTTCCTATTGTAAGCAAGAGATGTGCTATGTGTTTTATTAACAAGATGCCATGTTATCTTATTAAGTGCTATTCAATTTTGTGGTCCTACCCATTTTATTATACACTAAATATTTGCTTAAATAGTTTAATAGCTACATAAATACTACTAAGAAGAGAAAAATACATACAAGAACAAAATAAATGTCACTGCCATTGAATAAATAAAACAGAGATAAACTGCATTAATGAAAGTCATGCCAAAGGAGGTCCATTCATTGGCCAACCAAATGAAAAGATGGAGTGGCAAATATGTAAAAACTGGACTGCTAGTTTATGTTAGACTAAGACTTATGGTCTGTGCACACAATACGAAAATTATATCAATATTTCCGTAAGAGGAATAATCGGCCAATTATCCGATTGTTAGTACAATGTTTTTGACAGCCTATTCCAACTTTTCGGATGACAAAAACCAAAGGTGCAAACTATAAAATGTTTATCATACGTTTATACAACGTCTGTTTTTTGTTTATTGAGTACAGTTATTGTATAGAAATAATTGAATCGAAAAAACACATATGATCAGAAGCAAAGAAAGACCCTACACTTCCTCTTCTACTAAACTAGTACATAGCTAAGTTTGTCTTTATCAGACGAGAATTTTCTTACAAGTCGATATCATTCCAACTATATCATGATGCACACTTTTGTGGAAAATAGGAAGACTGTGGTCTGTTGATTTTCTCTTAGTGTGTTCTAGGCTTTACATTTACTTCTAGAATATAAGGATTCATTCAAATGGGTCACCTGTGATTGTTTTATGTAAAGGCAGGAGAAATTGATCTTGGAGGTAAAGTTTTTTTTTGTTGTTTTTTTTATAGTTTATATGCAAAATGTATGGTACATGTGATTATTTATCCCTCATTGTCATACATTCGGGAGCGTTCCAAGTACCTAATCTGTCACTGCCACTGATTAAATAAAATAGAGTTAAATTGCATTAATGAAAGTTGTGCCAACTGGCTTCAATTCATTGGCCAACCAAATCAAAAGATGGAGTAGCAGAAACTTAGAAACTGGACTTCTAGTCTGTATTGAAGCAAAACCGAGTCTAAGGCTGGCTATGCACTATACAATTTCCCTATACAATTTTCCTTTAAATTTACCAAAACCGTATAATATGAAGTGAAACCTAAACGCATCATTTGTATGCAATCAGGCAGGCTCTTGCACTACCTAGCTGAAGGTAAATCTAAAGTAAATTGAGCAGGAAAATTGTATAATGTATGGCCATCTGACGATTAAGCTCTAGAACAGCCTTTTTCAACATTTTAAAAACAGAGGAACCCTTGAAAAAACTTCCTGGTCTCAGGGAACCCCTACTAAAAATCACTATATCAACAAATCATGATACATTAGTATGATGGTCAATGCAAAGAATTCTCCTTATACTTGTAGTTATTGGAAGAATTACCCTCTTACAGATAGCGGAAAATATCAATGGTGTCAGTGGAAACTTATCTGAGAGGCAGAAATTGCTAATTTCTCAAGGAATCCCAAAGGGACCTCTGGAGGAACCCTAGTTGAGAAACCCTGCCCTAGAAAATAAGGCTTAATTCAAATGGGTCATCAGCAGGGGCGGACTGACCATTTGGAAACTCGGGCACCGCCCAAAGGCTCGGGGTCAGTAGGGGGCCCCATGAGATGCCCCTGGTACCTTTTTCATAGGCTTTTTTGAGTTTGGGCAAGGACACAGGGGCCCCATGGTCCCCTATTGCCCGGGGGCCCCATGAGTTGTCAGTCCGCCCCTGGTCATCAGTGACTGTTTTATTTAAATGCAGGAGTAATTGATCTAGGAAGTAAAGTGTTTTTAGTTTATCTGCTAAATGTACATGTGAATTTTTATTGTTTGCTTTCAGACATTTGGAAGAATTCCAACTAACTAACTTGTCCGTGAATGCACAGATTTCTACTATTCTAAACACAATTGATCTGAATGCACCTGAACACATGTGAATGCACAGTGTGTTTTATACAATTTAAAATGATTACATACATATGCCTATATGCTTTTAGAAATGTCCTTTAACGGATATAATTGCATTTATGTCATTGCTTGGGTGAATGAGTCCTAAAGCATACAGTCCAAAGGTTATTAAGTTAGAGAGACTGTGTTTATACAATGGTATAAATGCTGGATCAGTTTTTTTTTAAATTTTAACCTCCATTTTCCTAGTCTTACCTTTACTTTCTTGTTTTAGAAGCTCAGGGGCGGCTTCAGGCAAAAATTTTTTGGGGGTGCTATGCTGGTGCTGGAAGAACGACAGGGGGTACTACACCACGCATCTGTGGATGTGGACAAAAAAGTGGGTATGGCGAGCAAGTGGGCTTTTCTTCATGGTCTATGGTTTGTAGTTTAACACTTTCTCACTTTGTGTAGACCAAATAAGACATGGGGGTGAACTTACGAGGCTGTGGGATTAAAATAAGCCCAGCTGGGGCCAGAAAATATAACCCCCAGCTAGTGTTAAGTTTAACAATAACCCCCAGCACAGCATAATAACTAGCTCCCAGCACTTCACAATAATTTACACACAGTAGGACACAAAAATTAACCCCTATCACAGCACAGGAATTAACCAGGGCATGGTTCAATACTTAACCCTCTGCATGACATAGTCATTAACCACAACACTGCACAATAATTAACCCCCAGCATTGCACAACAGTTAACCCCCAACATTGAACATCAAAAAAAAACAAAATTATACAACAATTAGCCCCCAACATTGCAAAATAATTAGCCTCCAATGTTGCACAATATGTAACACACAACATTGAATGATAACTACCATGCAGCACGTCACAACAAATAACCCCAGCACAGCACAGTAATAAACACCTAGCACAATACAATAATAAATCTCCAGCACAGACCAGTGATTAACCTCCAGCAGTACACAACAATTAAACAAACAAAAACAATAAACCCCCAGCAGTATAGCAATCAGTATGCCTCCTTCACTGTGCAACATACAACATAGCATAGCTGAGTGAAGAGATCAGCACTATATGGCATATAGAGTGTGTGGGGGTCAAGACTATGCACAACATTAGTTCCTCAGCAATGATGGTTAGTGCGCCCCCTGTACAAAGGTGATCAGCATGTCCTCTGTATATCAATAAAAGGCAAAAAATGCAGCACAATCCTGCACCTCCTCCCTAAAATAGTACAAATTGACTTATAAATGTAATGATAAAATCTATATACAATATGATTGAATATCCAGTGCAAATCAACCAATGTATTGCAATATAGTAGCAATGAAGTCACCCTCTCTGTCAAAATATTTTGAGAAATGGCAGAGCTACAATGTGCAAATAATGGTAAAACCCCTACATACAATAATAGTAGAGGTGAAAATCAACCAGTGTATTCGAACATAGTAGTGATGGTATCACCCTCCCTGCAAATTTTAAGAAATATTGCAGAGCTGCAATGTGAAAATTCAGTGATTCAGCAACCAATCAGTGAGATGTAATTAAGTGCTGTAACCTCTAGCAATCAATCAGTGAGTGGTAAGGGTGTACAGTAACCTCTAGCAACCAATAGGTGAGCGGTAATAATGTGCAGTAACCTCTAACAACCAATCAGTGAGCAGTAATAATGTGCAGCAACCTCTAGCAACCAACCAGTAATGATGTGCAGTAACCTCAAGCAGCCAATCAGTGAGCGGTAAAGATGTGCAGAAACCTCTAGCAACCAATCAGTGAGCAGTAATGATGTGCAGCAACCAATCAGCAATCAGAAATCATGGGCTGTAACCTCTAGCAACTAATCAATGAGCTGTAATGTGTGCTATAACCTCTAGCAATCAGTCAGTGGGCGGTAATGATAGGCTGTATCCTCCAGCAATCAATTGCAATTGCTGCCTGATCTACTGCAGTAAATTGATTTTGAGTTTAGTTCCTATTTATTGTATCAGAGCAGGTAGAGAGCGAAATTTCATGGGGGACCCAAGAAAATGTTTGCCCAGGGTCCAATCAATATTAAAGATGGTCCTGTCAATAGAGAATGTGCAGGTACAATAAAATAAAGAAAAAAACACTGTGACATATGCAAGTACTGGCATCTGAATTTTGGGAGTGCTATGGGGGTTTATAAATAATTTTTGGGGGTGCAAATATGACTTTGAAGTTCAAAAGGCATCAAAGTTAGACCCACTGCAATCTGTAATGTAAAAGACCTGGCCAGAAACCCTTTCTCTCCTTCTCTGCTGTACTGTGTGATGAAAATGGAGAAACAGAAAAAGGGCGCACCAACCTAGTGCATTATCGTTTAAAATAATTTATTAAAGAAACAAAAAATAGGTATCATACTCACAATGGACATAATAACACAGGCATGTCAAACTGAACAAGGTGTATGATCCAAACAACACCTGAGTCCATACGATGGAACCCTGGATGACCAACTGCCTAACGCGTTTCGAGGACACAACCTCTTCCTCAGAGCCAACACTGTGAGTGTTGTCATTATTAGGAATCAGGTTAAAGTTTGCTGTGATACAAGGTTCACAGCGAATTGTAACCTGTTTTTAGTTTGCCAAATGGGTGAACTAAATGGTTAGATTTGACTTTGTGAACCCCTGGCTGCTACCGAAACCAGAAGTCATTAATTTTATATACAGTAGGTGTTGAGGGGAATCCCACTGCTTTGTTTATAAACAGAATGAAGCAGCCAGGAAATGTAATCTAAATATATACAGATATGTGCGAGCACTGATATGAAAAGCCGCTAGCACAAAAGACAGTGACAACAAATCTCACAATATATGTAAATAAAGTGCATGGGCATGAACACGAAACACGTTGGGTAAAGCCTATGTGCTGACGTCATGCCGTTGCTTCCTGCCATCTTGGTATGTGTGTTTACAAATGTTTCCTCTGTTTTCCATGTGGATTGTTTTATATCTATTTTAAATAAAATACTGCACTATATATTGATTTCTTGGCTCCTGTGATGAGATTTCTTCTTTAGGAGAAGTAGATGTCCTTTTTGGTTAAATGGAACCCTGAGTATCCATCTGAGAGATCAGCATTATTGCTGCTATACCAGTAGCTTTCTGGTAAGTGCATAGCCATAGAGGTGGTGGCTTCTTTCACTGGATTTCACCGAACTTACTTGGAATTCAATATTATCATTGATGTGTCTTGTAATGCCACGGACACTTTTTTCAATTTTTATTTATATTGATTTTATTCATCACATTGCTATATTATTGGATGGATATATGTTTTTGCATCATATCACCTAATCACTCATTGATATTATTTATATACATATTGTTTGTCTTGAGTTGTTTTTTATATTTTATTGCACTGCTGAGGCTATTTAATATTTAGCGCTGCACTTAATTTATTTATAGGAAATGTAATCTGGTGGCAATTTAAATGGTATTTTTTCTTTGTAAATGTCCCTTTGCTTTAGTACATAGTACAGCTGCATGACTTCACATGCAGGGCTAAAGCATCCCTCAAACATGTTATTTAAACCTTTCACTGCCAACAACATATGTCATACACTGACAGCAGCAGGGGTTTTAACCACAATAGTACAAACAAACGGTACTTGCCCCAATCTATTACTGGCCTTTGCAGCAAGGAACACATATAAGGGCAATGTAGGTCAAATAACAAAGGAAAATTCCCAGTTCAACTTACCAGCCAGCCTGAAACCATCCAAATTGTCCCGTCTAACAGTTCTTGTTAATACCAGGGGTTTTTTTTTTTTTTTTTACCAAAAAAAAAAAGTTTATTGAGAGTGCATAATAATACAAAAGAAATGCGAATGATGGTCATATACAACATATGGCAATGCATACCGGGAAAAAGTAGAACTATTCTTACAAAGAACCACATATGGAACATGGTTGTGCCAGTCCACGACGGGGTAAGTCTGTAATACTCAGACAGTATAGTAGTGTGCATGGGAATGTTATCGCATCGGACCTCCTTAGTATGTAATTCTCATTGCAGCACCGCAGAAGGAGGCAGGGTAGATGCAGCACAATCGTTGAGGACGAAGCTAGTGTTTTACTGGAGTGATGGAGCCTGTAAGTAAGCTTAGATCGTCGTGAGGGTCGCTAATGTAAATAGGATAAGTATGACAATGGCATGCCTAATGTTCTCTAAAGAGCAACCCAGTGGTTGACTGGGCGTGTAACAGGAAGATAAGATGAAAGAAAAGGAGAACAAGAAAAGAGAGAGAGAGAAGAGAAAAAAAAGGGGGGGAAGGGGGGGACGAACTGGGTTTGTATTGTCGTCAACACCAAGGGTCTTCTATGGGTGGATTCAAGCATAAGTCTATTAACCGGAGCATGTAGGTGGGGATAGAGCCCTGAAGGTGAGGAAGTCGCCTACCGAATGATCTAAAGTGTGGAGTAACATACAATGGAGGTTAGTATTCAATCAGGCGTGTTGGTTGGATGGTCCATAAAGGACCGGTACGTAGGAGTGGTTTTAAAGTGAGTCCAGCAGGCCCAAGTATGGGAGAATTTAGTGGGGGAATCGAGTGCAGTCGCAATCAGTTCTTCCATTTCCGCAATTTTACCCACACGGATCAGCCAATCGCGTATGGAGGGAGGGCGGGTGGAGCCCCAAAGAGTGGGAAGACAGAGTCTGGCTGCGTTGACCATATGCATGGCTAAAGATTTGAGGTATTGTCCCCTGGGCAAGGAGGAGTGATGGAGAAGAAACTGCTCTGGAGAGAAAGCTAGGGACAAGGTGGTCACAGACACTATAAGCCTGTGGACCTCCTGCCAAAATGGTTGGATACTGGGACAAGACCACCAAATGTGGAGAAAGGACCCATCTGAAGTTCCACATCTCCAACAGCTGTTGGGGACGGAAGGGTTGAAACGAGAGATTCTCGACGGGGTTCGGTACCATCTCGAAGCCAGTTTATAACCGTTTTCCTGAGTCGAGACATTGAGGGAGCATTTATGAGTATGCATGAATATTAGGTCCCAATCGGCGTCCGCCAAACTGTTTCCCAGGTCTCTGTTCCAAGCACGGCAGGAGGGTAAAGAATCATAATCCCTACTCTCAACAAGGAGAGGGTAAATCTCTGAGATCAAATGTTTGCGCGGTTCAGCTCTAGAGCATAGGGATTCAAAAGGAGTGAGGGGACGAGTCCAGTTATGGAACAGTTTGTGTGAGAGCAAGAAGTGTCTTATCTGCAGATAGGCCCAGAAAGGAAAATCTCGGCTATCTAGGCTATCAAGCAGTTCGCGGAACGATTTTACTTTGCCATCGCGGATAAAGTGTTTAACCAAAATCTGGTCATGTGGCCAATGCTCAGATAGGAATGACTTGTGCATGCCTGGGGGGAAGTCAGGATTGAGACGAATGGAGGTTAAGGAGTTCGGTGACTCAGAGATAGATGCCGTTTTACAGTTCAGGCGGAGAATATTTAAACTGGGCCCCACTAAAGGGTGGGTGAGGAGCTCTTGAGGTGTATGCTTTGGCAGGAACCATGGAATCGATGCCAGGGGTGAGGGTGAGAAGGCATTTTCTAGGCGGACCCAATCTTTAGAGGTAGAATGAACATGCCAGTCCACTATGCGTGTAAGGTGGCATGCCCAGTAGTACCGGTGAAGGTCAGGGAGCCCAATTCCATCTCTAAGTTTAGGGAGAGTCAGTTGGGAAAAAGCAATACGCGGACGCTTATGGTTCCATAGGAATTGTGAGCAGATTTTTTTACAAGATGTAAAAAAAGCAACAGGTATGTGGATTGGCAGCGTTTGAAAAAGATAGAGGAGGCGTGGGAGTATGTTCATTTTGATTATTGCTGCCCTTCCAAACCAAGAGAAACAAGGACGATGCCATTTATGGAGGTCCTCTTGGAGAGAACGGAGAGCGGGAAGGAAGTTTTTTGCATAGAGGTCATCGAGGTTGCGGGTAAGTTGTACACCGAGATATGAAAGGGAATCCTTTTCCCAACGAAACGGGAAATGAGATTCACAGAAAGAGACGAATTCTGGGGGCAGGGATATGTTAAGGGCGAAAGATTTGGAGAAGTTGATTTTAAAGTTAGACAAGAATCGAAAGAGGGCAAAATCTATTAACAGATTAGGCAAAGTGGTGTGCGGATCAGCAAGGAAGAGAAGGATGTCGTCCGCGTAAGCAGTGAGCTTGTATTCCTTGTCCAATACCCTGACCCCTTTGATGTCGGAGTTCGAACGGATTTTGCGTAATAGGGGCTCAAGGGATAGGACAAACAAGAGTGGGGAAAGGGGGCAACCCTGACGTGTTCCGTTTCCTAAGTAAAAAGAGTTTGACAGATGTCCATTGACCCGGACTCGAGCGGTGGGGCCTGTGTACAGGGTCATGATGAAGTTGAGCATCTTCTCACCCAAACCCAGTGACACCAGAGACGCTTGCAGATAGTCCCATGCAATTCTATCAAAGGCCTTCTCTGCATCCAGGGAAAGGAAAAAACCGGAAGTGTTAGATTTGCACATCCAATGGTGAAGGTTAAGGGCCTTAATGGTATTGTCCCTTGCTTCCCTTCCCGGTACGAATCCAACCTGATCTAAATTGATCAAGGAGGGAAGCAGGGGGAGAAGTCTATTAGCCAGGAGCTTCGCAAATAACTTAACGTCCACGTTCAGCAGGGAGATGGGTCTGTAGTTGGATACCTGCGTGTTATCTTTATCACCCTTGGGGATAACCGTTATGTGGGCCTCCAAAAGACGATGTTGAGGTAGGGGGGATTTGGAGAACGTATTAAATGCCAAAATAAAGGGGGTACCTAAGATATCCAAGAAAGATTTATAATAGGCTGTGGAGAAGCCGTCGGGACCCGGACTCTTACCAGGTTTTGTCTGCTTCAAAGCACACTGCAGCTCATTCAGGGTCAGATCCGCTTCCAGAGAGTTGGCCAAGTCTTCCGAGAGAGCCGACGGACCGTGGAGCTGGAGAAATTCAGAAATAAAAGAGGCCCTGGATTCGTCAGTGTGTGGAAGTGGGCGTTCAGGAGGAAGGTTGTATAAGGATCTATAAAAGTGTTCAAAATGGGCAGCAATATCAGGATTAGATGTGGCCATGGTGCCATCGGGACCTCTAATTTTATGTACCGTCATACTGGATCGTTTCTTGCAGAGAGCTCTGGCAAGGAACTTTCCGCTCTTGTTAGCAAATTCATAGTATAGTTTTTGAGAGAGAATGAACCGTTTCTTAACCACCTTCCCCAATTCTGTAAGAAGCTGTGAACGTGTACACGTAAGTTCGGATAGGGTAGACGCAGCCAGAGACCGCTTATGTGCCCTCTCTAATGAATGGATCTTATCTGTGAGGCGTCTCAAATGCTCTTGTCTATCTCTTTTACGCTTCAACGCAGCTGCTATGAGGACGCCCCAAATGACACACTTATGAGCCTCCCACTGCGTGAGTGGGGAGGTATCAGGGGAGCAATTGAAGGAAAAGTATTCAACCAGATTGGTGCGGATCTCTTGCTCAATTGCAGAGTCTGCAAGAAGGGAGGCGTCTAGGCGCCAATATTTTGAGCGTGTGTAGGTATCTGGGAACCGTAAAGTCATGGTAATGGGATGGTGATCGGAAAGAACCATTGGTTCTATAGAAGCGGCATGGAGTAGCGGGAGATCTGATTGCGACAGAAAAAGATAGTCTATTCTGGAATACTTATTATGTGGTGCGGAATAAAATGTGTAATCTTTCACCGTGGGGTAGAGAGTTCTCCAGGAGTCGTGCAGTTGTAAGTGTTGTAATTGTATGTTTATTTGTTTGAGGGCCTTAAACGGTAAAAAGGAGCTTCCGGAGGAGGAGTCTAGCAGAGGATTTAGTGGGACATTCAAATCGCCCCCTAAGATCAGAACACCTGAATGGAAAGCAGCTAGGGTGGCAGTTAATGAGCGCGTGAAAGAGACGTGCTTGGTATTAGGGGCGTACACATTAGCAAATGTGACGGGTCTATTGCCGAATGAACCCTTTATGAATAAGTACCTGCCTTCAGGATCAGCAAGGGAGTCTGACATAGTAAAAGGAAGATGTCTAGCGAGTAAAATAGCTACCCCTTTCGACTTGGCCAGAGGGTTAGTGGCATGGTGGACTATGGGAAAGTGGAAATTAAAAAGCTTGGGAATAGAGTCCTGACGAAAGTGCGTCTCTTGAAGGAAGACTACATCTGCCTTTTGTTTATGCAGATAGGAGAGCAACATGGAGCGCTTTTTGGGTGTGTTCAGACCCTTGGTGTTGAGTGAGAGGATTTTCAGGGACCTTGGTCTCAAGACTGAGGTGGGGGATGGCATGTTTACCAATCAGTGTTGCGAGTGTCCAAAGATGCAGCGCCCCGGGGGGGGTGAAGGGAGAGAAAAAAAAAAAAAAAAAAGGGGGACCGAGAAGATAGTAAGAGTAAACGGCTAGAGGAAGAGACCTGCTATTCCACGTGAGAGAGGAAGAGAAACCAGAAAAGAAAAAGACAGAAAGAGAAAAGAAGAGGGGAGGAGCACGTAGAAGAGAAGGAGACGAACAGTATGAGGCAAGTAAAGAGAAAAGGGAGAGTCGAGATAGTGAAGATAGCCGTAAAAATATTCAGTAAGAGCTCGCAGAGCCTACTGTGTTGGAAACGAGGTAGACGACGAAACGAGAATAGAACCACCGCCGGCCGGAAACCACCGTGAGATGTGTAAAAATGTGTTTATAAGAGCGGAATTTGAAGAGGGAGGAGTCTACAGAGACCCATATTGCAGAATAAGCTCGGGGTACGATATGTAGCGCAGGGCCCCAGCCCTCGTTGTAGAGTAGCAGGGCACATAAGAGGAAAAAAAAAAATTTGGCGTCGAATACAGCTGCATGGGTAGGGGCGGGGGTACAGTATGAGTGGGTTAAAGCCAATCTGAGGCTACCCTAATCATAAATGTACCTAGAGCGTCAGGGTTTAGAGGCCACAACTACTTGTGAGCCACAAGGTAATTTTGAGACATTTGGCAGGCAAGTAAGGGGGAAAAGGCAATATGCGGAAATGTAGGAGGCCGTATGAGTAGTACAAGCATCCCCTTACATGAAACATAGTATCAACAGGACAACATGTGCAATAACAGTTAAATCAATGCAAAAACAGAAAAAACAGCGTTGAGTCCCAAGCATCGTGCAAAAATGTCTGGGCTACCCCAGGATCAGCGCCAATCAGTATATCTCATAGAGTAGAAAGGCTAAGTGTCAAAAAACAAAACAAAAAAAAAACCCCCATCTGTGGCATCCCCCTATAAGTCCCAGCTTCCTCCCCGCACCCAACCCCCCCTCCCTCCCAGGCCCCCAGCACACCGCCAAATGTATCATATACTGTACTAAGTCTGTCAGGGTCTCCTTCGAGGACACCGATTAAGCAGAGCATGTCGGGACGGGCAGCAGAGAAGCAGAGGTCATCTGGATACTTCCACGGAGAAACAGGTCTTCTTCCAATATAGCGGGAGGAGGCTCTGGGGGAACAAAAAGGACAGGGACAATGGAAGACAGACGACTCAGAGGCCCACATTAGATTGGAGTGCGTGGGGGTCTAGCTCATAGGGCAAGTCGGCGCGAGGTCTGTTGGGTAAACCGGGATGCTGAATGTCGACAGAGAAGAGAGAGCTGAAGATTAGGTCATCTGTCCAGCAGGAGGAGCCAGTCGTATGATGTATAGATCTCCTCTGACCATGGCGTAGAGACAATCAATAGGGGGCTCACAGAAATCCACCATTCGTTAGTTGCGGAGCAGACCTCAGGGGCATTGATTCCCTTTTGGGAGGTCAGATAGTGAAATGAAAATAATGAAGGTCCACTGATCATTGCATGGGAGAGCGAGGAATCGCCGGGACTCATGTGGAAAAATGGTATAGAAACATGAGGATAACAGTAAAACTGCAGGCACCTGGTAAAAATTGCGCATGATTGCAGGAGTAGATGAGGATTAGGTAGGATTAGGTCTCGTGCCGTGACTTTCTATGCGCAGGCGAGGCTGTAGGGCTAGGGGCAGCCGCAGTACCCCCTGTGGGGTGTCTTGGAGGAGTCGACGGGACTGTCCGACGTCTACGATGGGAATGGCCTTGCAAATCCATTGCGTCTTCCGCAGATCCCGCGTCCAGGGCCGGCTGCAATCCCAAGAGTCCGTACCAATCTGGCAGGTCTATCGGTGGGATGTTCAAAGAGGAACAGAAAGACGGTAGATCTTCGGGGTTTCGCAAGTTAAAGGTGTGAGCACCAGCCTGTACTGAAAGGCAAAAGGGAAATCTCCACCTATAGGACAGATTTTGGGAGCGAAGCGTGTCTAGTAATGGACGCAGAGCTCGCCTTTGGCATAAGGTCATGCTGGATAAGTCCTGGTACAGTTGTATTTCCGCCCCTTTGTAAGTTAGATGTCTTCTGTCTCTTGCACATCTGAGGATATCCTCCTTGATCGGGAAGCTGACAATGCAGCATACAACATTCCTGGGTGGGTCCGCGTCACCCCCCCTAGGCCGGAGTGCCCTATGTACGCGCTCGATGCCAATTGGAGTTGCTGGCGGGCGGCCTAAGAGGTCATTAAAGATGGTAGTTACTGCCTTAGGAATGTCAGTGGCTTCCACGGATTCCGGCATGCCACGGATTCTGATATTGTGTCTACGGCCACGGTTGTCTAAATCCTCGATATGCTTGTAAAAATCCCGGATAGTCGAGGTGTGCGACTCTGACTGTCGCTGTAAATATACTATGGCGGTCTTATTTTGCCTAGCGGCCATCTCTACTTGATCCATTCTGGACCCCATAGCGCGGATATCCTCGTGCAGGTCGTTAAGGGCAGTGGTCAGTGTAGTGGTTAGTGTGACCTTAATGTCTGCAGCCACAGCTTGTAAGTCCCTTAATGAGAGGGACTGTGTGGCAGATGAGATATCATGTTGTGGCACTGTATCCTGGCCAGCGTGTGTCTCAGAGCAGGGAGAGCAGCCTGTGTCCTCGGCTGCAGAGGGAGGGGGAGAGGGGGACGGAGAGAGAGAGGGAGAAGGCTTCGGCCCTGCTCTCTGTTGGTGGGAGCTGAACAGCTCCTTTATGTTCCTCCCAGTGGTGCTAGGGCCCCTTGGGGACCGGGACCGTGCGCCGGAGGGCATCCTGTCGGGTTTCCCCATAACGAAGGGGCACTGTCTCACCCGACTCCTCTGTGCGGTGTGGTGGATTGGTCCGGCCGGCGGGAGCTCCGGATTCAAGCAGCCATGCTCGTCGGCGGCTAGCCATGCCCCAATACCAGGGTTTTAATTTGTACACATTTAAATGTGCAAGCCAAAGAAGCCACTTCAGGACACCCCAGCATTATCTGCAGTCCTAACTCTATGAATTTTGAGAGCCTCCATAGTAGAAGCACATATATAATAATGGAGAGATTGAGGGCAGGTATGCCTGGAGGGAGCCCACTCCTCCTTAAAGGCACAGGGGAGCGCTGGACACCCAATCCCAGGTGCTACAGCAGACAGGAATGTGTGTAAATCTGAAAATATGACTGTCAGCTGTCAAGTAGAAGCACTCCAAAGGTTGTACAGCTTCTACACTATGCTTCTACCTACCTTGGGTAGTGCTCTTATCCCCTCCCCATTGCAGGTCCCTCACCATGTTTTCTGGGCTTTCACATGTGGACCCGGGACTGGAATTGCAGGTGCCGCTGTGTAGAGGGGAAGGGGACCAGTGAGCATGCATTCTCTGATCTCCCCTGCCTAGTAAATCCTGGAAGCAATCTGCATTATGTCACTTCCATGTTGGACTGTCACTCCCCCTTGCAACTGAAGCTAGAGTAGACACTGATAGAGCACAATCTGTGCAGGTGAGACATCAGGGGTCTAATAAACCCTGAATGTCTCAATAAAGATAACCTGCCACAACAAAACTGTATCACATAAAGGATTTTTGTCACACTTTTTTACCATTTATCAAGTTGATCTTCAGAGTCCAAATTATTGGGACCAAAAGTGCGGTTAGACCAAACATTGTATGATGTGAGGTCACACTGCTGGAGGTGAGTGGATATTGGGTGGAGGAATAGTGCACCTATTTTGTGTTAGCTGCACCTCGTGGTCACAGGAAGAAGAATTGTTTAAGAAGAAACTACCTGGACTTTTTACTTTTGTATTGTTTTTATTTTTTTTATTTTTGGTTTTATGGTTTTTGTTTTCACTTTATTGTACTTTAAAGTTACATCCAAGCATATACATATTGCAACGCACACTTGAGTGAGTGCAATAATTCTAGGCCCATTATTCTCAGTAAAGTGGTTACAAAGGCAGACAGTATTTGACCTTAATGAAGTCTATGCATTAAAGTAAAAAACCTACTGTATGTATTTCCAACCATCACCCCCCCTCCTTCCCCCATAATTACCTGAACCCGATCTCAATCCAGCGGTATGCATGAGAGCAGAGGCTCCCTGCCGAACCCCATTCTGTATGTCAATGGACACACTGGGGTTTATTTACTAAAGCTGGAGAGTGCAAAATCAGACTCACTTCTGCATAGAAACCAATCCGCTTCCAGGTTTCATTGCCAAAGCTTCATTGAACAAGCTGAGGTTAGAAGCTGATTGGTTTCTATGCAGAAGGGAGTCTGATTTTGGACTCTCCAGCTTTAGTAAATAAACCCCACTGAGTCAGCTTGGGAGCATGCATGAGTTCCACTATAGCAAGTGGCTTGCTATGGGGGCACTTGGTGGCGGGGAGGAGCCAGGAGCAATGGTGGGGGACTCGAAAAGTGGAGGATCGGGGCTGCTCTGTGCCAAACAACTGCACAGAGCATGTAAGTATGACATGTTTGGTATTTTTGAAAAATAAAATGTGTTTCTTTACAATCTTGTTAATTCTAAACTGATGACCTCATAGGGACATTTTGCCTATGAAAAATTTAGGATACCGAAGTCTGCCACTGTTTCACAGGCTTGACATGTTGATAATCTGATTAGTCAACTCAACCTCGTCGTTTAAAGTAATTGAGCAACATATTGCATTTGTGTGCTCTACATTTACCTTTAGTATATTTGTTTATGCTCTCTTTGCACTAGATAAACTGTTCTGTTAATACTGTGGCATAAAAAAATTGACACTACGATTAATTTGGGGGTTTGAGTAATCTAGTAATCTCTATTTCTAAAATTGTGTATGCAAAAATGGTATTTCTAATTTTTTTTGCACTGGTACGTGTCCTCCATGGCAATGCCCAGCTTCGCATGCCCTTTGTTTGACAATCTCTTGCCTACAGTATTAGCCTTAAAAATGGCAAAATGAAGCCAACTGGGAAAAGACACATAGTGGTGCCACTTAGAGTAGATTTAGATGTATGTTTAAATCTACAGGTTCCTGAAGCTCAATCTGTGTTCAGATTGCTTTTAAGAGATGATTGATAGGCAGTGAGGAGGCAACGTGGCACCTCCTCATTGCTTGTTTTAACCCCATTTTAGCCAACAAGCTCACTGCTGCCTTTTGCAGCTTAAGGAAGGGGCAGTTGGGGGCAGTAAATATGTGGCTTAGCCGGACATTGTTACCACTCCCAACCACACGTCTTTGGCTCCATTTAAAAATTTGAGTTCTGGAAAATTGCAAAAATGTGCCAAAATACATGTACTAATGCATTAATGCACCCCAAATGCAGGTAGCAGTTGCACATTTTATCGCAGGACAAAACAAGAAAAAGACACTCCAAAATGAGCATTGCAAACATGTGCAAGGCTCATTGCATATTTGTCTTGCATAGGACAGCCTATTTATGTGAATGGGCTGCTCGATGCTGTCACTCATTTATGTCTTACATCTTCAGCAGTGGGGGTTTTACAGACTCCCGGGAATTGAAGCAATGTACTATGTAAACATTGCAAGCTGACTGTCAGCTTTTAGATGAAAGTGATCAGGCAACTGTATAGCTGCCTGATCATTTCTATGGACCCCCAGATATGCCCCCCTCTGCACACCCCACTATGTTTCTCAGGCTCCACTATCCCACCTAAAGGCCTGGTGCCAGCATGGCAGGTATTGCTTAGTATAGGGGAGGGAGACCAGCAAACTTCCATTTGTTGATCTCCCCTAGCTAATAGGAATCTGGAAGCAACAAGAATTTAATTTTAATTTCATTTCAGTTTTTGCTCTCACATCAGCTAGGAAAAAAGCTAATAGAGCACTATTTGTGGAGTGCAGGGGAGATTTTAGAGGTCTAATAATTTATTTAAAATGGATTTAATTTGACCACATGCTGTTACACTGCATTTTACTGTATAATATGAGTCTTTACAGAACCAGTAATGGTATTGGAGTTGATTTTCCAAAGACAAGGAGGCTGCTGAATTTGCAAGGGTAGTTGTGCTTTGCAAATTAATTTGCTCCCAGGGGCGGACTGACAACTCATGGGGCCCCCGGGCAATAGGGGATCCTGAGGTCCCTGTATCCTTGCCCAAACTAAAAAAAGCCTATGAAAAAGGTACCAGGGGCATCTCATGGGGCCCCCTACTGATCCCGGGCCCTCGGGCAGTGCCCGAGTTTCCAAATGGTCAGTCCGCCCCTGTTTGCTCCTGAACTTGGAGAATGGTGATCAGTGAAGCACTGCTGACTTTTTATTTGCACATTATTGGGTATTGTTTTCAAAGTGAAACTTTTACTAAGCTCTGAGGAAAATTCCCTTTGTGCAACTTCACTCACAAAGTGAACAGCCTATTTGCCTATTAGAAGAGTACTCCAGTTCCAGTGGGGTTGTGCTTCCTCTTCATATCTGGAATATCTTCAGCTGTTCACCCGTGTTACCAAAGCTACCCTAAAATTCACTAAGAGGGATGCACTTTGTGAGGATATTCCCAAGTAGCTGTGGTCTGCACTGTCTCATGGAAGTAGTGATTCTCATCAATACCTGCTCGCATTTGGCGAGTGGAAATAATGTGGGGGCGAGTGTGTGCTAACACTCTGCACAAGACAGGAGACAGACAGCAGCACCCTGGGCTGTATATTATTCCACAGGAAGGAGTAGGCAGGGCCATGAGCTCCACTGACTCTCTGACCAATTCTAGAGCAGTGGGTGGGCTCCACTCCAGTGTACGTGGACAAGATGGGTGTTACTTGGCATGCAGTGGCAACTCTGATCCTGAGAATCAGATGCTGGGACCCCGACATTTCACCCTGCATGGCACTGCTGTTCCTGGAGCTGAAGGAGGGATGAGGAGCCCAGGTACTCGGGGTTTAGGACGGAGGACACTCCACTCGGATGGATGACAGCCACTGACAACACAAGTAAGAACCTCTCCAGGGCCCTTAACTGTGGAACATTGTGCCGGGACACACCATCCTTGTGTGGGGACTCAGCATTTGTATCAGTGGTTGAATTGTACCCTATCATCGGTATCCGTAAAGGGACAATGCCCCATGCTTGGTGTCAATGGGAGGAATGGTGCCCCATCATTGGTGTCAGTGGGAGGTATGATGCCACGTCATTGGTGTCAGTGGGAGGAATGATACCACGTCATTGGTGTCAGTGGGAGGAATGATGCCATGTCATTGGCGTCAGTGGGAGAAATAGTGTCTCACTGTTGGTGTCAGTGGGAGAAATAGTGCCCCATCATTGGTGTCAGTGTTAGGAATAGTGCCCCATCATTGGCATCAGTGGAAGGAATAGTGCCGCCTTGTTGGTGTCAGTGGGAGGAACAGTGCCCCATTGTTGGCATCAGTGGGAGGAATAGTGCTCCGTCATTGGTGTCAGTGGGAGGAACAGTGCCTCATTGTTGATATCAGTGGGAGGAATAGTGCCCATCGTTGGTGTCAGTGGGAGGAATAGTGCCCCATTGTTGGTGTCAGTGGGAGTAATAGTGCTCAATAAATTTACATACTAAAGCTATGTTATAATTGCAGTTTTTTATATTTTGGACTCTTTATTCTAAAGAAAAATGTAATTTCATAAGCTTTAAGGGGTGTGGTTGTGGGCAGGGTTGGGGGTGGGTTGGGGGATGGGTCGGGGTTGGGGTTGGAGGCAGACCTGGGCAAGGTTGGGTGGGGCAACTGGTGGAGAGTAAGCAATAAAATAGGATCAGTGAGCGCTATAAAATCTAGCCGCTATAGCACACAAAGGTAACTAAATAAAAACCTTGTAAAACCGATAACTCATAAAAGTGCAGCGCTAAAATTATCTCTGGTTAATAAAATAAAAAATAATGTGATAGTTCGTGGTAAAGTGCTTGACACAGGAGTTGATGATGACTTCAAACTTCAGTGGCATGCCAAGAAAATATAGTAAAAATATGCACTCACCAGATGCGTATCTTTAAATACGCATATAATGTAATATATCCAGAGGTCCACCTCTCAGGATGGAATGGATGGGTGGAATAATGCCACTTAAAACACTACTACCGTATCATCCAGGTGGGCTCTACAAATGAATGTCTGTCTTTTATTGCAGAGCTCGACACAAACCTTCTCCTCTTGATCAGCTCATCCAGCGACACATCCTCCATGGAGTGGCATTATTCCAGAAGAGGGAGCTGTTCCATTACTGGCAGACAAGTGTCCATCAATCCATTAAGGAGGCCTCTGATTGAATCCTATCTACACTCACCAAGAGTGACATCTGTATAGCTGTACACCACCCATAGGAAGGATAAACCGTTAATACGGCGCAACCCATCCATTCCATCCTGAGAGGGGGTCCTCTGGTTATATTACTTTATATGCGTATTTAAAGATACACATCTGTTGAGTGAGTATTTTTACTATTTTGGTGGAGAGTAAGCTTCGTGCCTGGCTAGTAGGTCTAGACTCGAAATTTTAAGCCCTGGTCTACATGTTACCCTAATGCATCCTTATGAAGTCTCCATGTTTGTGTCATCGTTATTGTTCTGCAACTTCTGTTTTTGCCGTCCTGTACCTGTTTTGTATTATTTCTTCTAACTTTGCACCTGTTTAAAAAACTGCAAGTTACAGTTACTCTCTGATCATTTGCCAAAATATCCATTCTGCTAATGTTCTTTTCCAGACTTTTCTCTAGCAAACTTGATTTTTTATAGTAATTTTTACACTGACATTTGGTATTAGGAAATAAATGCCATCACAAACTGCACTTTTAATATTGTTCACTTAATTTGCTAACTCAAAAACCTTGGACCTTGTACCAATGTGGACAAACCTGCTTTTGTTTATTTAAAGGGAAATTGTTTAGTCTTGGAAACCCAAATACTTTGCTTTATCACATACAGAAAGAAGAAGACAGTTAAGGGCTGCAAGATAAGGTGAGAGTGTCATCTTATGTCATCTCTTGTAAGTTGATGTCAGAAACGAATTCATCATTGCACCACTGGTAACAAAAACTGACGTTTTTTGTATTTTTATTTCAATGATCAATTAAGGCTGGACAGGTTGAGAAAAGGTTACAATGGGAAGAAAAGGTCATCATAACTAATGGGTAGGGATCAGCCAAATGTACCAGGTTAGGTTTGTGGAAGGTTCCTCAAACAGCTCAGAAGTCATTTCAATCTTTAAAATCACTTATGATCATTTTCAAAGAGATCTAGAGCACGGTATTCTCATACAAATGGCATGGGCGGATGGGTAATGTCAGGGAGAGGTATGTACCAATGCAACAAAAATTAAAAAATAAATTTTTTTGAGGAACAGTAATTTTAATACAGTTAAAGATAAAAATTTAAAAATGCCCAGTTCCTTAAAAACATGCCTGGGGGATGCCTTACACCTGCCTGGGAAGTGAGACACCTGTATGATGTATGCAATGTACTACACTCGTAATGATCTGGTATGTATTTTGGGGAGGACTTTTGGGGGTACCCATGATGAGTTTTTTTTAACAACCACCAGGGAAATGTAAATGACCAGAAAATTATTTTTCTTTCTAAATTTTAAATTTTGCTGTAGTACATCCTGCAGCAATGATGACAAAAACAATAATTGTTGGGTCCAGAATCTTTATACTTGATAAGGGTCCATTATAGATTTTATGGGGGGACCCCTTTGTAAAGAAAAAAACAAAACAAGGTGTATCCCCCACTCCCACATTTCTTATTAGACCTGGATTTTTCCAAACCCCCATCTAGGCATGCCACCTAGCTGGCCAGGAAAGGGAGAGCAAGTTTGCGTTTACTATTTTTTTCAACACACTGTGACCAGAGCAATACAATGTTACCATAGTAAATTGAACTACTCTGAGCAAGTGATCAGGATTTTTTATTTTTTTAACACATTATGAGTGCTAATACCAATGTATTTCATTGATATTTGCAACCATGGTTACTGAATGAAACGGATTCATTCAGTCTTTTGTTGTGATTAGCTGTGATTGGACAAAGCTCATTACATGATACAGATGGGCCATGATTGGCCCTGTCTGTACCATGTGACTGCTTTGACCAATCACAGCTAACAACACAATTGTATATAATAGATGGCATTAAAGGAAGCCATCCATTGTATACCATTGCCATGTGATCTGCTGTGATTGATCACAGCGGTCACATAACACTGGCAATGGGCCGGTGTAGTGATTTGTCACTGGCTGTGTCCCGTGGACACAGCCATTGACAGATCACACTGCTGCGTGGCTACTTCTGACAGGACATCATATGACACCCACTCAGAAGGAGGAGTGTAGCAGATTGACGGCCGGGCGGAAAGGTGTTAAAACTAATACCAGACCCGAAGGGTGATTTAAATGTCAGCCACTCTCCTCACCTTTTGTTTACATTCAGCAGTCAGTCAGAATCCTTGGCTCACAGCTGAAGGACTGGGCAAACAAGCAATAAATAACAAGCAATATAAAACCCAAAAGCAAACATTTATTTTATTACAGCTTGCCAGTTCTTGGGCGTAATGCCTGCATTTGCTTTCTTTTTTAGGCTTTCTCTATTCTGTTTTCATTGATGATCCAACCAATAAGTCTGCTGTTTTTTTGTTTTTGTTTGCATTTAACACTACCTCTCCATGTACTCACAGTGCTGCTGCCTGCTGTGCCTCCTGTGTTTATTCATCCAGATTGGGGGAACTCTAAGGCTAGGTTCCCATATGTGCAATCCGATTTTAATCCGACTTTCAGTATGATTATGTAGTGCAACTTGGATGCTACTTTGATGCTACTTTGAAGTGGTTTGCATTTCCTATGGAGCCAAAATTGTGCTGAAATCACACCAAAATAGTACAGAAACCTATTTCATAATTGTGCTGTTCTTAGGTTTCCTGATGTGAATGGACATTGTTGATAACAACCGACAACAACCTTCTTGACCCTTTACAGTCTGGCTTTCGCCCTCTACACTCCGCTGAAACTGCCCTACTAAAACTCTTTAATGATCTACTAACTGCTAAAACCAACGGCCACTATTCAATACTCCTACTACTTGACCTCTCCGAAGCTTTTGACACGTGGACCATCCCCTCCTCCTCAAAAAACTACACTCTCTTGGCCTCAGAGACTCCGTTCTCTCCTGGTTCTCCTCCTATCTATCACAGCGCTCCTTCAGTGGTACCTATAACGCTGCCTCCTCCTCTTCACGCCCTCTCTCTGTAGGGGTCCCTCAAGATTCTGTCCTTGGACCCCTTCTCTTCTCCATCTACACCTCCTCCTTTGGCCACTTGATAAACTCCCATGGCTTCAATTACCATCTCTATGCTGATGACACGCAAATCTATCTGTCTACTCCTCACCTCACCCCTTCAGTTTCCACCCGCATCGCTAGCCTACTAAGTGACATATCGGCTTGGATGTCACTCCACTTCCTCAAACTCAACCTTTCCAAAACTGAGCTCCTAGTATTCCCTCCAGCCAGCGCCACCCCCACTGACTTCACCATAAATATACGATAACACAATCATCAGTCCCTCCCCTCATGCCAGGGTACTAGGTGTAATCCTAGACTCCCATCTGTCCTTTCAGCCCCAGGTCCAATTGCTGGCAAAATCATGTAGACTTCACCTCCGCAACATCTCCAAGATAAGACCGCTCCTAACCCCGGAAACCACTAAGCAACTTATTCACTCCCTTGTCATATCACACCTCGACTATTCTAACTCCCTCCTCATTGGCCTACCTCTTTGCAGGCTATCTCCACTCCAGTCTATCATGAATGCTGCTGCCAGACTCATCCACCTTACTAACTGTTCTGTATCTGCCAACCCCCTCTGTCAATCCCTCCACTGGCTCCCAATTGCCCAATGGATAAAATTCAAAACACTAACAATGACATATAAAGCCATCCACAACACTGCCCCAACCTACATAACTGATCTTGTCTCTAAATATCACCCAAACCGTACTCTCCGCTCCTCGCAAGACCTCCTACTCTCTAGCTCCCTTATCTCCTCCTCCCATTCTCGTCTCCAAGACTTCTCCAGGGTGTCACCCATCCTCTGGAACTCCCTATCCCAATCTATCAGGCTATCGCCTACTCTACCTACTTTTAGGAGATCACTTAAAACCTATCTCTTCAGGGAAGCCTATTCTGCCCTTTGCTAATACTGGAATCCTCTACTCTTCCAACCAGTCCATCTCCCACAGTTATTACCTTTTGTACCATTCACCCCTCCTTCCTAGATTGTAAGCTCCAAGGAGCAGGGCCCTCAAATCCCTCTTGTATTGAACTGTATTATTACTATATTGTCTCCCACTATACAGTAATGTAAAGCGCTGAGCAAACCGGTGGCGCTATATAAATCCTATATAATAATAATAATAATAATAAAACAAAGTGATTTCCACTGTCATGTGAATCTGTGCAACTCAAGTAGCATCTGAAATCACACTAGTGTGAAAAGAGCCTAATGAAGAAGGAATGTTACTGGCCAGATCACCAGGGAAAAAAGGATAAAAAGAAAACAAAAGCGAGAGTGAATCTTGCATTTGACAGCTGAATGGGTGAAAAGGTGGAGCCAAAAATGGGAGGGGTTGGGCGTAATCTTAAAAGGAAGAAATTAAAGCCCCTGTACAGCCTGTGCCTGAATCCAAGCAGTTAGGCTTGATTCACACGTATGCAGGTTGCAGTTGATGCATTTTCCTGGTGTGTTTTGCATTTTTGAGGCATTGTTAATGTGTTTTTGATGTGTTTTGCAGTTTGTGTTTTTGGGAGGTGTCTGTTGTCTTGTGGGAGGAACCAGCAAAAATACAGCAAAAAATGCATGCACTGCATTTTTGATGCGTTTCCACTGTGTTTCCACTGAAGTTTATGGAATCAAAAACGCAATCTGCTGTGGGAAAAAAAAAGTCCCTGACCCTTTCCAAAAAATGTACCAGTGGAAAATGAACACATGTGAATGTGACCCATAGGAAACCATACTATATGTACTGTAATGCATTTCTGAAAAACAGAAAATGCTCTGAAAAACTCATAGATGTGAACCAAGCCTAAGTTGAAGACTAACCCAAATACTTGTAGGCATAAGAAGCATTTCAGCACCATTGTTACAGTTTTGCTCAAAAGTTTGCATACCCTGGCAGAGATCGTGGAATTTTGGCATTAATATTGAAAATATGACTGATCATGCAAAAAAATTTCTTAGTGATCATATGAAGCCATTTATTATCGCATAGTTGTTTGGCTCTTTTTTAAATCGTAATGATAACAGAAATAACCTAAATGGCCCTGATCAAAACTTTACATACCCTGGAATGTTTGGTCTTGGTACAGACACACAAGGTGACACACACAGGTTAAAATGGCAATTAGAGGTTAATTTCCCACATCTGTGGCTTTTTATATTGTAATTAGTGTCTGTGTATAAATAGTCAATGGGTTTGTTAGCTAAAACATGGATGCACTGAGCAAGCTAGATACTGAGCTATGGGGATCAGAAAAGAACTGTCAAAACGCCTGCATAACAAGGTAATGGAACTTTATAAAGATGATAAAGATGATGTGGTTGTCTCAAGGACACAATACGACAATACCTGAACAAAAATGAGATGCATGGTGGAGTTGCCAGAAAAAGAGCCTTTATTGCACCAAAGTAACAAAAAAATCCATGTTACAATATGTAGAACAAGACCTTGACACACCTTGCTTTTTTGTGGCATTGGCGCAATAAAAGCTTCTTTCTGGCTACTCCACCATGCAGCTCATTTTTGTTCAAGTATCCTATTGCGCTTATTGAAACAACCACAGTGTCTTTTTTCCAGAGCATCCTGTTCGTCTCCTGAGCTTTTTCTTTGTATCCCGAACAATTCTTCTTGCAGTTGTGGCTGCAATCTATCATGGTCTACCTAATGATGTCTTGGTATCAAGAGATCCCCAAACATTTCCACTTCTTAATAAGTGATTGAACAGTACTGACTGGCATATTCAAGACTTTGAATATCTTTTTATATCCTTTTCCACCTTTATAGAGATCCATTACCTTGTTCCGCAGGCCTTTTGACAGTTCTTTTCTGCTCCCCATGGCTCAATATCCAGCCTGCTCAGTGCATCCGCAGGAGAGCTAACAAGCTAGTTAACTATTTTTACACAGGCACTAACCCCCTGGTCACATCAAGCCCAACGTTAAAATTGTGTGACTTGCAGTGAAGTCGCACGATTTCAAAGTTGGGTGAGATGCCGATTTCAGGTGCGATTTACAAGACATCTGACACAGATGTTTATGGAAATAGCACCAAAAGTAGTACATGTGCTACTTTAGAAATTGGTGCTGCTCCGACCAAATCGGAACCGCACCAATATGACCGCTCTAATTGTGGACAATAGGGTGTGACGTGGCTTACGATTTGCAAATCGCACGGCATGCAAATCAAATGCCAAGTCACAGCCGATGTGACCGGGGTGTTAATTCAATTTCAGAAGCCCCAGATGTGGGAAAGAAACCTTTTAATTGCCATATTAACCTGTGTGTGTCACCTTGTGAGCCTGTACTGAACATTCCAGGGTATGTAAACTTTTGATCATGGCCATTTGGGTGATTTTTGTTTTCATTATGATTTAACAAGGAGCCAAACAACTATGTGATAATAAATGGCTTCATATGATCACTATCTTTAAATTCAGTAAAATACAGTTTTTTGGCATGATCAGTCATATTTATAATATCAATGCCGACATTTCTTGATTTCTGCCAGGGTGTGTAAACTTTTTAGCACAACTGTACCTCAAAAACATTTCAGGCCAGGTCAATTTCCCTTTAGGTTGAAGAATACTATACTGTACATGATACTGTATTTTTTTCACTCAGAAAAACTCAGAAAAAGCAACTATAATGTGTGGTGACAGTAATCAGCTTTATTCAGCTTAGAGCATATATACAGTACATGCTATGACCTTCACAAATAATGCAACTGATTGGAGCATTGTTCACCTGTCAGGCAGTGTAAGGATGCCCTTGCAAACAATAACAACATGTGAGATCATCAATATATCAAAAATAAATTGTTGGAAAATCCCTACAATCATTAAGCATCTGTTCTCCTTTGAAAAAAAATATAATATACATTTTTCTACTGAGGCCGGAGAACAATCATAACACCTCCACTCAGTAGAGGGAGGCTCAATGCTGCCTGAGTCATATTTAAAAACCAAAGAATTTTTGATGGTGGTGATGGTGGTCATCTCTGGATGTAATCAATGGCAGGCCTGCTCATTTATGGCTTTTTGTGTATGCAACTGCTGAAAGTTTAAGGGTTGCTTTTTCTTATTGCTATTCAAATATGTGCAGTCTTATTTAAAGTAAATATGTGCTTTGTCTATGTAGGGCAAAACAATAAGTTCACTTTTTTATAAGCATTTATTGAAATATTTGCAAAACCAGTACATTGTAGATGCACAATGTATTACACTGCAGTACAAAAGGGACACTACATGGTACAACACAAAAGTTCCATTCAGTGCTTAGGAATAAATTCAGGTTCACGTTAATGATGGTCTTACTAGCTGCACATTTTCACCTTGCCCTTTGTTACGCAACCGTTGTGTTCAACTAGTGAGGGAGGAGGGTTAGCAAGACTTGGAGATTTGTCAGAGTGGTGGATTCTCCCACATGGAAGAAAACTATCGTATTTTTTGCTCCATAAGACGCACCTGACCATAAGACGCGCCTAGGTTTTAGAGGAGAAAAACAAGAAAAAAAATATTCTGAACCAACGGACTGCAGACATAGTACAGGAGATGACCAGAGACTGTGGACACAGTGCAGGAGATGACCAGAGACTGCAGACAGTACAGGGGATGACCAAAAGACTGCAGACAGTGCAGGAGATGACCAGAGACTGTAGAAGACAGTACAGGGGATGACCAGAGACTGCAGACAGTACAGGGGATGACCAAGAGACTGTGGACCTTTGGGGAGGGAGGGGGAGCAGGCACCTGAATTTGACAGGTACCCGCTACCACTTCCGCGGAGTTTTCCTCCCTTTAGTGTGGGCACCCGTCTGTGACCTGTCATGTGTCCCAGAAGACGCCGGACCATTCACAAAGCGCAGCGCTTCTCGTGTATGCACAGTGGGCTCGGGAAGACTGTACAGCGCCGGACCAAGGAACAGGTAAGGTCCTGCTGCAGACAAGAGCTGAGTGGCCAGCTCGGTATTCTGACATGGTGTCGGAAATACCAGACCGGCCACTCCATATTCGCTCCATAAGACGCACTGACATTTTCCCCCCTTTTTTAGGGGAAAAAAAGTGCGTCTTATGGAGCAAAAAATACGGTATATTTTAAATATATTTTAAAAATATTCTTCCCAAATATATTGACATATATTTGAAATACTACATATTTGGCTGTATTCAATATATTTAAAAAAAAAAAAAAAAAGATATATAGATAGATAGATAGATAGATAGATAGATAGATAGATAGATAGATAGATTTCGTTTTATATATATTACAAACTATATGAAATATTTTTACATATATTTGTAAATGCATTCCAAAAATGTAGATTAAATGTATTTTTAAAAATATTATTCATATATTTTGTAATAAAAACACATTTCAACATACAATGTATATATATATATATATAATATATTTATTGAAATATATATTGAATACGGCCAAAATTGTAGTATTTCAAATACATGTCAATATATTTGGGAAGAATATTTTTAGAATGTATGTAAAATATATTTTTCTTCCATGTGGGCTATTCTCAATCTATGTGGCTACAACCGCCAAGCACAAGCAATGTCACATGGCAAGATTGGGAATGGGTCACATGCTCCTCTACATACATAGAAGTACCAGTTGTATCACTTTATTTCAGTAGAATAGAAAAAGGGGACGGAGTGAAGAAAAATTGGGTATCAGCAGCTGAATGAGCTAAACACAGCTGCATTTTAACAATGTAATGCAAAATGTAACCACTTTGTGTAACATGTTGTAGTCCAAAGCAACAACTTTTTTCTGTTTGCTATAATTTATATCAGATAAGAGATCATTTCTGATTGGTTAGTAGTGATGGGCTGAACACCCCCCTGTTCGGTTCATGGTCAAACATTCAAACCTACCGAAAGTTCAGCCGCAAACTTCGAACAAGGACAATTTACTGTGCAGTCTATTACCGCATTTGAGTATGCAATAAGATACCACTCAGTTACTAAAATACCACATGAGTAAGGCTCCATGTACACAGGACGTTTGGAAAACACTTCTGAATGATGGAAACTGACTGCTGGAAAACGTAGGTTAAAAAACGTCTGATTAGCCACGTTTGCATACCGCATTTATGTGCGCTTATGAGCGTTTGCGTTTAGAAGTGTTTTTTAAAGATAACCTCAGGAGATCTTCCAAAATGCCCAGAATGCACTGAAAAACAGTACAAAATTTACTATTTCAGACATTTTGAGAGAATAGGGAGAGCAGAAGCAGAGAGAGCAGTATGTGTTGAGATTACCAATCTTTTCTGGTTGTATTCGCTATAGATCCCATCATAATGCGGCACATTCTACCATTTTTTCCTTCACGCAAAACCTGGAACTGATTGCACTGATATACTGGGTCCATTTGAATGCATGGAAAACACTTTGCATGCATTTCTGCTGATGAAAAAAGGCTCTGGACAGCAACTGGATATGGAACAAACCAACTGGATATGGAACAAAGCAACTGGATATGGAACAGTTAAAAAACACTTCTAAACACAAACGCTCATAAAGGTGGTTAGCCGCATTTACATGCGTTTACAAGCATTTGAAATGCTGATAAAATCTACTCCTGAACGCAAGTTTGGTGCGTTCAAAAAATCGACTGTAAACTCAACTGCCTGTAAACGACTGTAAACTACAGAGTGTACATGAAGACATAGGAAAACATTAGGGCTGCTAAAAAAAATGCAGAAAAGCTCCTGAATGTGAGTTTATCAGCTACGGTATACATGAACCCTTATATTGTTAAGTCATGTGGTATTTTAGTAGTGAAACATTCCTTCATGTTTCAGCTGTCAGCAGGGTTCCCCACTGACAGCTGAACTTCAAAAGCATTTGTCGGCATTGCCTGACAATTTTAAAAAAAATGGCATGGGGTCCCCCCTCCCATCCATACCAAGCCCTTTGGGTCTGGTATGAATTTTGTGGGGAACCCCCATAGGTGGACTGACAACTCATGGGGCCCCCAGGCAATAGGGGATCATGGGGCCCCTGTGTCCTTGCCCAAACTAAAAAAAGCCTATGAAAAAGGTACCAGGGGCATCTCATGGGGCCCCCTACTGACCCCGGGCCCTCGGGCAGTGTCTGAGTTTCCAAATGGTCAGTCTGCCCCTGGGAACCCCCACGTCCTCCCCAAAATCCATACCAGACTCTTATCCGAGCATGCAGACTGGCAGTTCAATTAAGGGGGGGACGATCGGATCAACTCGTCCCCTTGTGACATCATCATGCTCTGTGATTGGCCAAAGCAATTGCACCTGACCTGTGACCTGCCAATCACAATGCACTGTCAAGGCAAATAGCCGAATCACCGAACACACAAACAGCCCATGTTGGAGTCGAACATACATTCAACTCGAACATACAGCCCATCATTGTTGGTTAGTATGGATGTGCTAATGCACTTTTTGTATTTTTATATTAAAACAAGACCGTTTTTTTTAAAAGGTTTGTATAAAGCATCATCACAACGTTGGAAAAGTATGATGTGCTCTCACCTAACAGACAGAATGAAGAATGATCACAATTAACCCTAATGTTAGTAGTCACGCTATGAAATAAGATCTTAGACACGGTATTGGAAAGAGCAGCTGGAAATAGATGGAGATACAAAATATAGAACCAGACAGATCAATGCTGTCTCTCAGCAGGTTCCAAACATTACAGACTCTCCTAAACAACATGTTTACTGCTGTCATCATATCTCTTCTCTTCTTCTAATCCCCCCGTAGAACGACCCAGAATCCTCACATTCGCAATCACTAAATCATCACTCATTCTTATGACAAAATTAGAGCCTCCTAATCAGAGTACACTGGATTTTAACTTAAGGGTGGGTTAAGAGAACAAATGAAGTGGAGAAAAGTGAAGTAATTATCCTTTTAAATTATTCCTTCATAAATGTCAAATGTACTGTTAAATTAATACTAAGGTGGTAATTTTCAATATGCAATTAATGTTCTGAGGTACTTTGCGCCCATTTTACTATTTAACATGGAGTGGTTTGGGAAATTATTATTCATGGGCAATTGGTTACTTGACAAACCACCATAAAATGAAATACATGCTTTTTTTTTCTTATTTCCTTTCCTCTGGGGAAAAAAAGTGCAACTTTATACACTATTCATGACGAATTAGCATCCCTTGTCAGAAAACAAATTTAAAAAACGTATCCTTTCCAGAAATGAGATGCACACATCTTGGAGATCCCTTATGCATCATGTGTACTTCTCAGCTTTCACAAGACTAGACTAATCTTCATCACCTTGAATGCTTGACTCTGAATACTTATTCTCTAAAAGAATTTTTCCATGCTAAATTAAGGCATTCTACATGAATACCTGTATTCAAAGGAAATCTGTATACAAAAGTGGTCTGGAACCAAATGGTTTAATATTGGCAGATGGTTGCTGATGCATTTGCTATGCTTTGTGACACATCGCATTAAAACAAGGGCAGACGTAAGTGATGAAAATCGCTGTTTCTGAACACATTCGTTTGTATTGCTGACTTAGCCTGTCTCTCTGTTTTTAATTCTCACCCCCTTGTAAACAAGAATGATAAGCAAATCGACCAATCAACTGCAAACCTGCAATCCACTAACAGGTATTTGTATTATACATTTCATTGCAAAATATAGGTCCCCTCCCTCTGTTCCTGCTGAATTCCAGTTCAGTGAATGAACTGACTACTCGGGATGGGCTTGATGTTTGAGTCGAACAGTAAGGGCGTTTGGCATGCTGCTCGCCCGCCATGCCCCACAATGCACTGCACTCTCACAGTGCATTGTGAGGGCCATGATTGGCCAAAGCAATGCCCCTGACCGCAGGTTAATTTTCACAAATTAAATATTTGCTTAAAATCTGGGTTTGGGAAAATTGATTCACTCATCACCAGTAAGCAACATCAGAACCCTACTTCTACCTGTCTGTCAGAGGAAAAGACGAGGAAGCCCGGGCAAATGCGCCAATGCGCAGTATGGCCACGCCAATTTGCACAAAGAAGTGCCATGCGCATAGGCGGGCGACACGTAACCATGCATTCTTGTGCACGAAAATGCACCGGCACACGCAGGATGCACTAATTGCTGACACTCAGCGACCTTTATAAGGACTGCAGCTCTGCTCAGTGATTGCTGGATTATCATCAGCCCCTACCATTCCTGTGTTCCTGAGTTTACTGCTGATTACCCATTACCGATCCGGCTTGATCCTGACCTTGTTCCTGTCTGCTGCTCTGTGTATGATCCCGGCTTGCTCCTGACCTTGATCCTGTCTCCTGCTACTCTGTGTATGACCCTGGCTTGATCCTGACCTTGCTCCTGTCTGCTGCTACTCTGTGTATGACCCTGGCTTGATCCTGACCTTGCTCCTGTCTGCTGCTACCCTGTCTATGACCCTGGCTTGATCCTGACGTTGCTCTTGTCTGCTGTTCCATATTGATCCTGGCTCAGGCTGCTGACTACTCTACCCATCTTCCAGAATCCACGTGTTCTCTGGAGAAACTCATCCTGAAACTGGAGCACCCACGGGTTCCATCTTATCAGACATTTCCAAGCAGCAACACCACTGGCAACCCGTGCTTCTATGGGCACTGCACCTCCTGTTTTAACCTCCAGGGGCGCACTGCACTTAGCCGTAAGGGGGGCCCTCTCTCTATTGCAGCCTCAGGTCAGGTAAGTGACAGCATCGCATCTGTTGCTGTTCTTTCTGTTCTCCTTGGATCCCATTGCCTCCCCATTTCTGCATTTTGAATAATTTATTTTCCTGTAGTTATGTTGGGTTCACTGTGCTCCATGTCTCTTTTCTGTGCTTGACATCCCCACCATTTTATATTTCGGTGGGTTGGGTAAATGCACAGGTATGGCTAAGGGTACTGCTACTGATTACTTCATACTCAATAGGACACAACAATCTGTGCTCCAGGTGTTCATTATCTCTGAATCAGTTGCCTCTTGTCTAAAGCCAGCCATAGACAGGTCAAATTCCAAAAGAATTTTCAAAGAATTTTTGCTCAAATTTCACACCATTAGTGGGCCACAGCAACAGCTGATTTTCGAGCAACCATCAAATTTGAGCATGTTGGAAATTTTGTGAAAAATGAACAACTTTCTAATCAATGATGGGAGAATCGTGTGAGAATTGTAATCGAAAAAGAAATGAGCATGAGCTGTGGCCTGGAAAGAAAAGAAAATTCTTAGCCACGAAAATTCTTTTCTGTAGCAACATGAGGTTAAATTAAAGGCATGGTTGGTCAAATTTTGAAATCAATGGTGGCACCTTCAGATTACAAAATGTACAAAATTTCTGATTTTATAAAGAAAATTTGCCGACCCATGTATGGCCTGCATAAGTCTCAGTCCTTGTACTTGTTATCCTTTCCTTGATGTGTTCCTAGTTTCAGTTTCTGTACTTTTGTTTCTCAGTTTGTTTACATTCCTGTTTCCTGCTTAGTTCTAGTCCCTGTTACTTGCCTTGTCTGTTATCTCTGACCTGCTAGACTGCCTAGATGTGATCACCTGCTTGACTTGGTCCCATTAGAATGCAATGTTTTGACCTTAGCTTTGTGACAATTGTATAATGACAAAGTCTCTACACAACCCTTTGGCTTTGATGCTCAGCTCTTGTTACACCCATCATTGACCTAGGCTACCTACCTCTAATACTTTCTTTCTGCTTGGTACCTTCTTCTGGGTTGTCTCACCATTTATTGACCTCTACCTTTTTCTTGACTACTCTTACGAATACCTCTGTGTGTTTTATGTCCAGTTACTAGCAAGGTAATCGTGTGGGTCATAGTCCAGGGTTGCCAGCAGCATAAGTCCATCATCATCAGTGACCTGGTGAGGACCTGGTAACCTAAGAGCTAGCAACCATGTTAAGTCTCTGAATGTTAAAATAGAGGTAAAACAGAAAACACTGCATTTGGACACTAGATGGCACTAAGAATAATAGGAATTTCCTATGATACTTAGCATCACTTAGTGGTCAAATGTGGTAGTTTCCACTTTAAATCAATGAATAACATTCATCCAGCACAATTTTTATCCAGCATATTTTTTAAATATGCCCCATAGAGTATTATTCTATGGAAATCATGAGACCACAGAAACCTAATTTGTATTTAGAGTTGCAGGGGAAGCATGATTAAGTCAAAATTAGTCATGGAAAAATCACCAAGGGTACAGAGAATATTGTTTGACATTTTTGCAAAAGTGAAGTTAGAAGAGAATCACATAAGCCTGTGAAGGAATCTTCTTGTTAAATAATAGGCAAACTATTGTAAAAAAAAAAGCATAAAAATCCAGTAACTTCAATAGTCTCAGCAATAGTATACTCTGGCAGTGTGGAATTTGTTTTTTTAAGAGCAAACCATGCTTTTTCTTCAAATGATGACAGGCCACCTTTGACTGGAAGATAGCAGATGATACAACAGTGTAAAATTGGCCAGCAGTGGGATATTTTTAACCACTTCAATACTGGGCATTTTTATCTCCTTTCTGCCCAGACCAATTTTCAGATTGCACTTTGAATGTCAATGACTCAGTCATGTTGCACTGTACCCTTTTTTTTTTTTTCATTTTTTACATAAATAGAGTTTTCTTTTGGTGGTATTTAATCACCACTGTTTTTTTATTTTTGTTTTTCCAAATTTTTTATTTATCCAAATAAGACATTAAAAAATAATACACTCTTAAATAATCATATATATAATGGGAGATGAGGGATATCAAGTTTTTTTATTTTTTGTGATATAAGCAAAAAAAAGAAAAACATTTGAAAAAAAACAAATTTTCTTAGTTTCTATTATAAAATGTTGCAAATAAGTAATTTATCTTCATACATGTTGGTCAAAATGTATACTGCTACATATCTTTGGTAAAAATAATGCAAATCAGTGTCTATTATTTAGTCTGTGTTAAAGTTATAGAGTCTACAAGCTATGGTACATATCATTGAAAATTGATCAATCCTGATGTACTGAATGAATCTAATTTCTTGAGGCGCAGTACAAATGACCCCTTTTTGGAAAGTAGACAATCCATGTTATCTAGTAAGAGGCATTGTGAGTTTTTTGAAGTTAAAATTTTTTCAAACAATTCTTTGGAAAATTGAGAAATTGAATTACATTTCTCACACACGGCATAAGCATATCTGCAATTTCCCCCTAAAAATACATTTTGCTACTCGTTCTGAATATGGCAATAGCACATGTGTGAGAATTTTCCACAGCCTGGCCACACAGAGGTCCAATATCCAAGTAGCACCTTCAGGCGTTCTAGGGGCCTAAGTTACACATTTAATTTCCTGACTACCTTTCACATTTCTGAAGGCCCTGGAGCATCATGACAGTGGAAACACCCACAAAACAACCCCATGTTGGAAGGCAAACACCCCAACGTGTTTTCTAAGAGGCATAATGAGTCTTTTGAACATTTGAGGTTTTTGCCACAAGTTTTTGGAAGATGTGAAAAGAAAATGAAAATGTATTTTTTTAACACAAAGTTGTCAATCTATAATATATCTCTAACAAACAGCATGGACATACCAAAAATTACACCACAAAATACGTTCTGCTACTCCTCCTGATTATAGGGATACCACATGTGTAAAACCTTTTCAATGTCTGAATGTATGTACCCAACATTGCAACCTGTGTAACACAAAAATTAACAAACACTGTATAGAAAACAATGTACTGTAATGGTCTCCTCTGTAAGAGTGGTCAGTAAATATTGCATAGTGTAGCTTCACCTACAGCAGTTGCTGTTCCTAAAAGCCAAGCAAGTCTAACCTATTGGTACGTGGCTGCCCCCATAGCACAATGCTATGTTCACTGGCCAGGAAGTATAGGAGGCTGAACAGAGGGTAAACAAAAGATTACTTGTGGTTTGGGGAGAGCATTGGCCCAGGAAGCAGGGAGATATGTGGTCAGAAACAGCAAAAAGAATCATCCAGGCAGCAATATGGTCCATAAACATGGCATGGTCAGTACAGGCAACAGGCTTGCATCCAGGCAGCAGGCAGGAACATTGTCCATAAAAAGTCCTGGGTCAGTACAAGCAGCAGACAGAGATATGGTTAGCACAGCCAAAGTATTTGTCCAAACAGCAGGCAGGAACATGGCTCATAAAAAGTCCTGGGTCATTACAGGCAGCAGGCAGAGATATGGTCAGCACAGCCAAACTGTTTGTCCAGGCAACAAGCAGGAATGTGGCCCATAAAAGGTCCTGGGTCAGTACAGTTAGAAGGTAGAGATATGGTCAGCACAGCCAAAGTATTGATCCAGGCAGCAGGCAGGAACATCAGGCTTAGGACCTCTGTAAGTTAGGATCTGGTCACAAGGGTAGAGGTTTTGTCCCAACCAATCTCCTTGAAGCTTCTGGACTAACAGACCCTGTACCGGGAATTACAAGCATCTGATCGTTGAAATCCACCCCCCCCATGTAGAGATTATAATCTTAGATGCATGCATATTTTGGATGGGACAGAGTTTCTGTGTTTCCACTGAGGTGTCATTGTGCATTGTGGACAGGATGTACGCATCTCTCTTATACTTCATGGCCAACACTTCGTCTTTCCTCAGACTGACTGATTCCCCTCGTTGTAGCCTTGTGGTCACTAAACCTTGTTGGAAGCTCTTTCTATTTGTTCAGGTGGTACCGCAGGCCAAGGTTTTCTCAAGATACAGTTGGCAAAAAAGAGGCAGACTTGTATAAAAGTTATCTAAGTAGATGTGATAACCTTTTTTGAAAAGTGGAAATGCCAGGTGCCAGACAATTTTTTCACTTTTGCCAAAGTAGGTTGGGCACTCAGGGGCCTGGAGCTGGGAATCTTTGCCTACGTACTGTATATGTGAAAAGCATACAAATATCTCATGGTTTTTTCACAAAGCTTGTAAAGCTTTACTCCTGTCCCTTTATATCTGTCCCTTTTGCTTGGAATGTATTTCTTGATTATCAGCCAGCCAGTAAATTGGACAAGGCATTCATGCACACAGATGTTATAGTCAGGGACACAAACGTCAGCAAATCTCTGGGGAAAAAAAAATTAAAAAGTGGGCACATTTTATATAATTTATAATAGCCAGGATGATCTTGGGGAGGGCACTGGGTATTATTTGAAATAAAGGAAGCGCACGGTCATCTCATAGGGGCTTTGCAGCAGAATAAATGGCCATGTTAATGGCAAGGCCCAAAAATAACTTGAACTTCTCCATTCAAAGGGACAGGCATAGGATGAACTAGGATGAACTAGGGTTGTCAGCAATATATTGTTGGGCAAAAAGATTGGTCTGATCCACAATAAACTGAAGTAAACTGTGGGGCAACAATAAATTTAAAAAAATCAATTTCTGAAAAATTTTCAGTATTGGCCTGCACACCTGGCTATATGGTGAAAGGGGGAATACTTGCTGATCTCGAGTTGGTGGGCAGCCATAATGGGTTTGCAAGAGCATCTATGAGATATGTTTGGGGTCTGGTGTGATATTCCAGTGCTGGTACTGGGCCTTTCATCCTGGGGTCTAGCGCCATTAACATTTGCCGATTGACCATTGGGGTGTATGGCGCTACAGGTGGATGCCTGGTTTTCAGAGCATCTTATTCTTTTAGGAGGGACCCTTTCCTCCTCCAATTCTGTTGCTGATCAACTACTTTTGCTTGATTCATATGCTGAATCCGAATTGAACAATGAGAGCTCCCCACTGCTCTCATCCATCATACTGAGGATTTGAAACGCCTCCTCACTAGTGAAAATTTTTTTTTTCATGGCTGGCTCTGGTGACACTGGGACAGATAGACTGCTGATGGTGGCTGTTTGACTGGTACATTGCTGATGGGCAGCTGTAAGACGGGTACTCTGATTGTGGGTGTGTGATGAGTATTCTGCTGATGGGCGGCTGTGTGACAGGTGCTCTGCTGATGGGCAGCTGTGTGAAGGGTACTCTGGTGATGGGCAGCTGTGTGACAGGTACACTGCTGGTGGGAACTGATTGGCCAAGGATGCACTACAGATGGGCACTGATGGGCAACAGGTACACTCAGGGCCGTCTTTAACATGGGGCAAAAAGTGCAGCTGGCCAATGATTGCCACGCTGTGTGCCCCCCCCGTGGGATGTGCGGCGAGAGTGGGAGGATGTCATATGATGTCCTCCCAGAACAAGAGTGGTCCCGCCCAACTATCATTCTACAATACGGCAGGCGGGGGCAGGGGGAATTTGCTCAAATTTACTACACTAAAAGTGTACAGGCAGATGCTTTACTACAAGAATTAAGAAGCCAGAAATGAAACAGCAGTGGAAAACAGTGGGACAATTTTCAATAGCAAGACTAGGCCTAAATTTATGTCAGGGCAGGGCTGTGGAACGGACAGGTAGGCTTAGTGACAGGGTAACGCACTGGCTGACGACAACCACCACCAACAGACCGAAGTCCCTCAGGGCGCGGAGTCTAAGTCCCAGACTGCCCTTCACCAGGGCCCCTGATGGTGGGGATGGACTTGACGCAGCCAGGAACCAGGTCGCGGCCCCCGAGACACCCCGGCTGCGGTAATGGCTGCCGCCAATGGCGTGTAGCTGGTGAGAATGACAATAGCGTAGTCAGGCAGGCCGGGTCAACAACGGGACAAAATGGTACAGAACAGTAGACAGAGAATCACAGGTCACGGGCCGGGTTCAGCAACGGAAGGTCAGATCGAAGGAAAACACAGAGAATGGTCTTAGTCACAAGCCGAGTCAGATACCAGAAGAGTCACGAGTGTATACACAGAGCTGTAGCAAGACAAAGACACAAGACACAAGTGCAAAGAGCATGTGCGGATCACAGGCTTATATGTACTCAGCCACACCCCTCTGGGGGATGGACCTCAGAGACCTGAAGGCATAAAAGATTCCCACCATGCTCAGCAGAAATCCAAGATGGATGCCAGCACATGGAGTAACATAACCTCTGGGAAAAGGTAGGACCTTGACAATTTACTAAAGAGAAAAGAGCACAGGCAGAGATTTTACCACAAGAATTAAGATACTGCAAAGGATATAGCATGATGAAATTGTCCAGCAGCAGCATTGCTCTAATCAGGGATTATATGCTTGAAGTGGAGTTACACCCAAAAATGGAAGCTCCACTTTTCTGCCTCCCCCCTCCGCTGCCACATTTGGCAACTTTTGGGGGGGAGGGGGGAACGGGTACCGGCTCCCACTTCCGGCTCAGTTCACCACAGCAAACTGAGCCTGAAGTTCGGCCCCCCCACAGCCCTCTAGGACACTTCCAAGGTCCCAGAGGACTGCGGCCCACTCACAAAGCACAGCACACTTTGCACATGTGCAGTAGGAAACCAGCGGTGAAGCTGCAAGGCCTCACTGCCAATTTCCCTTAGTCAAGATGGCGGCTCCAGCACCTGAATGCAAAATTGGCTTAAGGTAAGGACACCGCTGAATGCATGGACAGATAAGTGCCCTAATACTAAAAATCAGCAGCTACAGTATTTGTAGCTACTGACTTTTAATTTTTTGGGGGGAGGTGGCAGGGGCCGGAACTCTGTTTAACCAGTAACTTTTAATATACCTATGGGAATAGAGATTACGGTGAATGTGAGGTGGTTTAGGTGCACAATGTTCTTATGGTTTGTTTTTTTTATTTCTCTTTTAAATGATGCGACTGCATGTTGCAAACAAAGGGCAGCCAAAAGCTGAATTCCAGGAAAAAATTATGTACCAATTAAAAACCTCTAATGAAGTGTGTCCCATGTGTGAAAGGCTGCTGCATTACTTAAATACCTCCCCCCTTGCTCTTTAAAACTGGAAATAATGTAAAGAGAGGAAAAAAACAAGTATACTTTCCTATATCCAAGTAACTTTTTCATTTGAACTAACTTTCTTCCTGACTCTATGCTGCCCCATTCCAACGAGTTCATACTGCACATGCATGAGATGAAGCACTTGAGGTCATGCACCACATTTTGTATGTGCTACACAACATTAAACATTAAATGCATCTGTTGCAATACAAAAACTCTCCCCAGAGATCTCACAAAATTATTTTTTTTCATTTTATTGTAATTTTATATGGCACATTCGCAAACTGAGGTACATGGTGTCATGCACTTCATCTCGCACATGCACAGTATGACAATGTTGTGAGATCTCATGAGATCTTGCAATTTTAGTATGATCTTTCCCTGAAAGCAATGGTAATGTTACCTTCCCAGTGGGCATCTGTGTTGCCGGGGCTATGTTACCATTGGAAAACCAAGAAATGGAAACCAAAAAAGTAAGTAAAGCAGTAATAGGCAATTTTGCATCAGCATGGCTTTAAAGATTTGCTTTAAAACTGCTTGTTTCATTTAGCCCCAGCAGTGCATTACAATGCAAACTTACAATTGCAAGACCTTACTATTGCCAACCCTAAACTTAAAAAAAGGTCCTATCACAAAAGAAAAAAAAATGAATATAAAATGAAAACACTAAAATTCTACACCTCTACCAGAAACCCACTTTGTTTAACTACTTGCCTACTTGGCACTTTTACCCCCTCCCGCCCAGTCCAATGTTCAGCTTTCACACTTTGAATGACAATTGCATGGTCATGCTACACTGTACTCATATGAGATTTTTATCTTTTTTTCACACAAATAGAGCTTTCTTTTGGTGGTAATTTAATCACCACTGGGTTTTTATTTTTTGCTAAATAAATGAAAAAAGACCAAAAAATTTGAAAAAAAAACTCCTGCATTTTTCTTTTTTTCTGTTATAAAATTTTGCTATATAATAAATAATCTTTCTTCCTAAATTTAGGCCAAACTGTATTCTGCTATATTTTGTTTGGTGAAAATAACTTAAATCAATGTTTATTATTTTGCCTGTAGGAAAGTTATAGAGTTCACAAACTCTGGTATATATCTTAAAAATTGATCAATCCTGATGTACTGATGGCCTCATTTCATTTCCTGAAGCTCAAAAATGCCAGGACCAAGTAATATCCCTAAAATGACCCCTTTTTGGAAAGTAGACAGTCCAAGGTATTTAGTGAGAGGCATATCAAGTTTTTTGAAGTTGTAATTTTTTTGTCACTATTTTATTTAATGAAAATTAAAAAAAAAAAGTTTTTTTCACTTTATTTATTTATTTTTTTTAAACACTGTGACCAGAGCAATATACTGTTACCATAATAACATTGTACTACTCTGGAAAAGTGATCAGGATTTGTTTTACACATTATGATTGTTATACAAGTGAATTTTACAAGCAACCATTTTTATTGAATTAAATTGACTCATTAAGTGTTTACTATTGTGGTTAGCAGTGATTGGCCACAGCTAATCACATGGTACAGATGGGCTGTGATTGGACCTGTCTGTACCATGTGATCACTCTGACCAATCTTAGAGATCAACACAATAGTACGCAATGGATGGCATAAATGAATTGTCATGTTATCTGCTGTGATTGGTCACAACAACCACATGGTACTGGCAGAGGCCTGTACACTGATTGGTCACAGTGGGTGACAAATCTCACTGCAATGTGGCCCGTGGGGCGCTAGAGGCGCATTTGTGGGAGTTCATCATATGGCTATAGGCCAGGCGGAAAATGGTTAAACAGAACAAGCTGTTCTGCAGATGTAGCAGTTTGAGGGATTAGACAAACTATTTACCATGGACAGGTGTGCTTACAATGATCAGCTTGTATTTTTCTATGTGAAACCTTTATCCATCCAAAAATGTTGCTGTAACTGGTAGAGCTTCTAGAGTCCTCCCACCCTTCCAGAAACTTCTGGATCTTTATGGAAGAGTGGTGGAGAGGAGGGGGCCTAGATCTGCATATCTAAGGGAACTTGGCCAATCTCCAGGCAGGAGGCGGGGCATGGTGGCTAAGAGCAACCCTTAAATTTGGCAGAACCCGTGCAGTAGGGAATTGTTGTGTTTGGTGGAAAATGACTGAGAGAAGGTGCTGGAGTGCGGAGCCTGGGAGGGGGTCCCAGGGAGGAGGGCCTACCCGCAGGTTGGTGCTGGATGGTAGGATATCCACTGTACCACTGTCTCTTAGGAAGGAAATCCTGTCAGCAGAGAAGGAGCCAGCCCAGTGTAAGGCCTGAAAGCAGCTGCAACCCATCAAGCTGACAGGACAGGACAGGGGGCGGTCAGGTGCAATACCCAACTAGTTCTCATTCAGGACTGCTTAACTGCAGAACTTGGAATCCCTTGCCCATGGATAACCTCAGGGGTATGAGCATCTGGGGTCTGAGGAGGTACACCAAAGGGGACATCAAAGCTTCTTAAAGAAACAGTTGCTGCTATTATTTGGTCCATATTTTTGTACAGTGTTAACTAACAAAAGGTCCTCAAGTTTTACAGGTCTTTGGGTATCCCATATACCTCTATACTGCATCCACATTGTTAACCCGTATTAAAACAACAAAACCAAGCTCAAGAACTGTTTTACTGACTCTGTGTGTGAAAATGTGGAAAATGCGTGTTGCCTGGCCATGCAGAGCTTAGGGGGACCCATCAAACTCAGCATCCCTTAAGGGGGTTAGCAGTACTCAGGATATGTGTTACTGGCCAGATCACCAGGAGAAAACAGAGGGGAAAAGTCTAAAAGAAAGAAAACTAATACATTTACCACATCTAAAGATTGGCTAGCTGCAAAATATAAAATTTTTGAGTTTGGGTTTAATACCACTTTAAGTATAAAATAAACTATCCCAAAGCAATATAGGTAGAATCACTAGAGTGTACAGGGTCAGTGCAGAAAAACGGAATGTAATTTTATTTCACTGTTGGATGAAAGTAGATAATTATATTTGGATGAAAGTAGATAATAGTAAATCTTAAAAAAAAAAACATTTAGTTCACTACTGTGTATCATTAGCAATTGCCTTTTTGTTTAGAATTACATGCTTGTTTGCTCCCCCTTTGTCATCTTTTTGGTATGTCAGTACTGCTGATTTCCGACAGCCTCATTGATAGGTTCCTTGTAAAGCTAGAAGAATAAATTGTGTCTAGGCATTGCCACATGTAAGGGAGTGCTTCTGCTCTGCTGCTTCTAATCAGAAATTATATGCTAAATGTACATATTTTTACTAATTGTTCTGGCACATTAAACTGGGCTAATGAATCCCTCTTAGTCAAACCTTAGATTTTAAAGTAAAACTGTGATCAAACTATGAAATAATGTGTTTTTCTCTTTGTTTTTTTAGGTACCCCCTCAAACATTTTCTATGTATGTTGATCTTGCCAGTGGAACCATTAGATAGGCAGTGCAGAATATTATAAGGGGCAAAAAAGGCGACTGCTTTGGACCCCCTTGACAGAAGCCCCCCCAAAACAAAAATAATATAAATCAATATAAAAATCATATAAAATAAATAATCTAAAATATATAATACAAAATACTTTCTTTTATTAAGTGTATATTGTAAAGTAATATTTTGCCTGTCATCATTTGTATATACCGTATTTTTCGCTCCATAAGACGCACCTGACCATAAGACGCACCTAGGTTTTAGAGGCGAAAAACAAGAAAAAAAAATATTCTGAACCAATGTACTGCAGACACAGTACAGGGGATGACCAGAGACTGCGGACACAATGCAGGAGATGACCAGAGACTGCAGACACAGTGCAGGAGATGACCAGAAACTGCGGACACAGTGCAGGAGATGACCAGAGACTGCGGACAGAGTACAGGGGATGACCAGAAACTGCAGACACAGTGCAGGGGATGACCAGAGACTGCGGACACAGTGCAGGAGATGACCAGAGACTGCGGATACAGTGCAGGAGATGACCAGAGACTGCGGACACAGTGCAGGAGATGACCAGAGACTGCGGACACAGTGCAGGAGATGACCAGAGACTGCGGACACAGTGCAGGAGATGACCAGAGACTGCGGACACAGTGCAGGAGATGACCAGAGACTGCGGACACAGTGCAGGAGATGACCAGAGACTGCGGACACAGTGCAGGAGATGACCAGAGACTGCGGACACAGTGCAGGAGATGACCAGAGACTGCAGACACAGTGCAGGGGATGACCAGAGACTGCGGACAGTGCAGGGAATGACCAGCGACTGCGGACAGTGCAGGGAATGACCAGCGACTGCGGACAGTGCAGGGAATGACCAGCGACTGCGGACAGTGCAGGGAATGACCAGCGACTGCGGACAGTGCAGGGAATGACCAGCGACTGCGGACAGTGCAGGGAATGACCAGCGACTGCGGACAGTGCAGGGAATGACCAGCGACTGCGGACAGTGCAGGGAATGACCAGCGACTGCGGACATACTCTGCGTCAGCGACTGCGGACTACTCATTCCCTGGTGGGGTGATCCTGAGATCTGCGACCTGGCATTCACACGCAGCCAAATCCATCTCCACCATTAGGAGCTCTGGGGAAGACCGGGGGATGCTTAGACCCCGCACCTCAGGTGAGCCTGCGTCATTCCCAGGGTGGGCCGCTGGTGTACCAATCCTGCTGGTTTCAGGTAAGCCTTACAACTGCTGTAGCAACTGGTCTCTGAACCTGACCCAGATCGTGACAACCAGAGACTGCGGACAGTGCAGGGAATGACCAGCGACTGCGGACAGTGCAGGGAATGACCAGCGACTGCGGACAGTGCAGGGAATGACCAGCGACTGCGGACAGTGCAGGGAATGACCAGCGACTGCGGACAGTGCAGGGAATGACCAGCGACTGCGGACAGTGCAGGGAATGACCAGCGACTGCTGACCTTTGGGGAGAGAGGGGGAGCGGGTACCTGAATTTGACAGGTACCCGCTCCCACTTCCACGGAGTTGTCCTTTCCTCTTCTTCCCGGGCCGGCTTCTGTGACAGCCGGGTGCCCACTGCGCATGCGCGAGAAGACCGGCGCTTTGTGAATGGCCCGGCGCCTTCTGGGTCCTGTGATGTGTCCCAGAAGACACCGGATCATTCACAAAGCGCAGCACATGCGCAGTGGGCAACCAGCTGTCACAGAAGCCAGCGAGGGAAGGCTGTGCAGCGCTGGAGCGAGGAACAGGTAAGGCCCAGCAGGAGAGAACAGCTGAGCGGCCAGCCCAGTATTCTGACATGGTGGCGGCAGAAATATCGGACCGGCCGCTTTATATTCGCTCCATAAGACGCACCGACATTTTCCCCCCTTTTTTGTCTTATTGCCATTGAGTATTTAGCTGCTTAGCCAAAATTTCACTTTAACCACTTCAAGTCCAGACACTTTCACCCCCTTCCAGTCCAGGCCAATTTTTAGCTTTCAGCGCTATCACTTTGAGTGATGATTACTCATGCAACACTGTACCCATATGAAATTTTAATCCTTTTTTGAGACAGATAGACATTTATTTTGGTGGTATTTGATCATCAGTGGGTTTTTTATTTTTTTTCTATATAAATGAAAAAATGCTGAAAAGTTTGAAAAAAAATAATTTTTTGTTTAGTTTTTGGTATAAAATGTATAATTTAGCAAATAGATAATTTGTCTTCATAAATTTAGGCTAAAATGTATTCTGCTACATTTGTTGGGTAAAAATAACCCTAAAAACGGTTTATATTTAGTCTGTGTGAAAGCTATAGAGTCTACAAACTATGGGATATACAGTATATTTGAAAATTGATCACTTGAGATCCTAAAATGCCCGACTCTGCTATGGCATATGGCAGTGATGAGGATGCTGGTATGGGGTATGATGATGATGATGATAAGGACATTAGCATGAGGTATGGCGGTGATCAGGATGCTAGTATGGCAGTAGCCAGGGAGCTGTTATGTGGTAAGTAGGTGATCAGGATGCTGGTATGGGGTATGGCATTGATCAAGATGCTGGTATAGGGTATGGTGGTGATCAAAACACTGGTGTGGGGTATGGCACTGATCAGAATGCTGGTATGGGGTATGGTGGGGATCAGGATGCTCGTATGGGGTATGGTGGGGATCAGGATGCTGGTATGGGGTATGGCAGTGATCAGGACACTGGTATGGGGTATGGTGGTAATGAGGACACTGGTATGGCATATGGGGTCATCAGGATGCTGGTATGGTGTATGGCATATGGGGTGATCAGGATGCTGGTATGGTGTATGGCAGTGATCAGGATGCTGGTAAGGTATATGGCGGTGATCAGGGTGCTGTTATGGGGTATGGTGGTAATCAGGATGCTGGTATAGCATATGGGGTGATCAGGATGCTGGTATGGGGTATGGCAGTGATCAAAATGCTGGTATGGTGGTGATCAGGATGCTGGTATGGGGTATGGCAGTGATCAGGATGCTGGTAAGGTATATGTCGGTGATCAGGATGCTGGTATGGGGTATGGTGGTGGTCAGGGTACTGGTATGGTGTATGGCGGTGATCAGGGTGCTGGTATTCAGTATGGCAGTGATCAGGATGCTGATTTGGCATATGGCAGTGATCAGGATGCTGGTATGGCATATGGCAGTGATCAGGGTGCTGGTATGGGGTATGGCAGTGATCAGGGTGCTGGTATGGGGTATGGCAGTGATCAGGGTGCTGGTATGGCGTATGGCAGTGATCAGGGTGCTGGTATGGCGTATGGCAGTGATCAGGGTGCTGGTATGGCGTATGGCAGTGATCAGGGTGCTGGTATGGCGTATGGCAGTGATCAGGGTGCTGGTATGGGGTATGGCAGTGATCAGGGTGTTGGTTTGGCGTATGGCAGTGATCAGGGTGTTGGTTTGGCGTATGGCAGTGATCAGGGTGCTGGTATGGGGTATGGCAGTGATCAGGGTGCGGGTATGGCAGTGATCAGGGTACTGGTATGGCGTATGGCAGTGATCAGGGTACTGGTATGGCGTATGGCAGTGATCAGGGTGCTGGTATGGCGTATGGCAGTGATTAGGGTGTTGGTTTGGTGTATGGCAGTGATCAGGACAGTGGTATAGTGGTGATCAGGACATGGTATGGTGTATGAGGGTGTTATGTGTGTACTGGGACAGGTGACAGGGCCTCCGTGCATTATTTATTCTGGGAATTGTGGTAGCAGTGATCAGGGACACTTGTGGCACTGGGGTGGCTTGCACTGCAATTTGTGAGTGTACAAGCAACCTGACAGGCTGCTGTACACTCACACACTGCAGGATTGCTTCTCTCTGCTCTCAGACTGAAAGAAGCGATCTTTACTTTCAGTTTAATCGTTTACTATGTAACTACTGTGATTGGTCACAGCAGTCACATGGTAAAACATCATGTGATCCCCCAAACACACTGATCACCGGGCTCTGGGGTGCGCGCTCTGTGAGCCGTGTACAAGCCAGCGATGCAGGCTGATGTACAGGAACGTTAGCCCACATCAGCGCTGCTTCCCGTCCGCCGTATATGTAGAATGCGCAGACGGGAAATGGTTAAAGAAGAATATATACTCATGTTCATGCTGCAGCATCAGAGTGACATTGCAACTGCTCAGACCATCTTAAAGAGTGATTGCATTACCACTGATCAATCAGCTCTCAGTCTTTTGGAGTGATGAACAGTGACTGTCAGTTACTGCTCTCTGCTCTGCTCCTCCAGCACTCACTGGCAGGAGTCAGCTGTCAATCAGGCAGCTGGGTGGATCCTAACAATTTTGCTGGGATCTTTTCCAATCCTGGGAAGGCTCTGCCCACTATCAGTTAACTTGGGGTCTCAGAACTACAATAGTAAATATACTCCTATGACCCTAAAGAGCAGTACAGTTATAAACATTTTTTTACACACAGTTTGTTAAAATCCTTGTGATGTACATAGACCACCCAGACGGGAATGTTTTTTTCTCAACAAAAGTGGAGTTACTGTTTAACCACTTGCCATTTGATCACAGTAGATTGAATTAGTCTTGCAGAATAAATGGATCTTTTCTGCTGCAGAATGCCCCTAAACAAGAATAATACAGTGATGATGTAAGGCACAGATAGATTATACATCTTCCTAGCAATCTGTTCAGCTTTCCAGTAATGTGAATTTTTCTTAGGGTAATTATGTGCACTGTTTTGGTGCCTCTATTTAAAAAAACAAGAGACAAAAATTTGCAGCTCACTTACTAGCCAGCCTGCAACAAACTGAATTATCCTAACAGTTCATGTTAAAGACAGGGGTTTAGTTTGCACACATTTGCTAATACATTTGTTAACTGCTGAGGCTACGTCATGGCACCCCATTATATCTACAGTCCTAACTATATACATTTTGAGAACCTCCAAAGTTGAAGCACATATATAATAATGGACAGATTAAGGGCAGGCATGCCTGGAGGGAGCCCACCCCTCCTTAGAGGTGTAGGAATGCAATGGACACCCAGCTATAGTGCAATGGCAGCAAAGGTATGCAGTGCATCCCCTCGCCCTTTCCATGTGTTCCTTGCTGCAAAGGCCAGTTACAGATTGAGGTGGTTGCCATTTATTTGGTGCCTCTATACCGCTTCAATATAACAGTCAAACTATAAAGCATGATGATCCAGGAATCAACAAAAGGTAAACTATGACATTCTTGGCATTCCCAGCCTATACATACTTCAGTTCAGTGACCAAACTGTCCAAATTTAGTTTAATTTTTTTACATTTCAGCACCGCCAGAGACCTGTCATTTATAACAGGGGTAGCAGCATCGTGATGGCAGTGGGTCGTTAGGTGTTGATTATGTTTTATTGAAGCTGGATCTAAATTGCTGGATGATGTAATTATCAATTAGTTTTGGACTTTTTTTTTTTTTTGGGGGGGGGGGGGGGTCTAAAAAGACTTATTTCATGGTTTGTGTGTTTTTATTTAGAAAACAAAAAAAATTAATAACAAGAGGTACTAGGTACCCCATATTCATTCACTAAAAGGTTAAGTTCAAGAACACCCTGGAGTAGGGGCAAAGCGCGTCAACGTAATTTCCGGTTCCGGCAAATGCTTTGTGACGTTACACCCAGTGAGTGGGGTGCACGAGCCATCTTTGTCGGTCTATCACCCATTGTTGTGGGATCACATACTTGATGGTCTAATATCCATTAATGTGGGAACCGCACAGTTTCCGGTCTATTCCCTTTTGATGTGGGAGCTACAAAGTGTTGCACGTCTAATACCTATTGATGTAGGAATCACACATTTTACATAATTTAAGGCTTTTTTTGTCTTGTGACATGTGAGTGCAGAAATACTTCTGTTTTAATTGAATTAAAGAGTACTACACTATTAGTGTCCCCCTTGTTTTTTGCATTTCATCTGTCCATTTGTTGGTCGTTGGAGATTGTCAAGCAAGCATTTCTGCTCTGATCTTGTTTATTCCGGGGAACACACTTCACCAAAAAAACCTTGTTTGACTCTTAAGCCATACAAGCCAAGAGTCCATCTTATCTAGTAAGTATGCATTGCACTGGAAGGTGATCACGGATGGTGTGGGCATATCATTTAAAGAACCCATTTCGTTTTGGCACCGTTTTTGATTGGAGCACTGAATCACCGTTTATTTGGGACAGTGGACTTTCTATTATTATTTTATCACTATTGATTTAATCACCATTGTCTGTTTGATTTTTGCACTGTAATATTATATTTCATGTTTGGTGGGTCTTTTATCTTATGAGCAGCAGCATTAATTAGTTGGAGTTAGTTAGAAATTTTTTCTAAGTTCATCTTTCTTTGAAAAAATAATATATGTAAGTAAAACAAATGCATTTATTTTGGAGCAGCCTGCAGAACATTGCACCCATGATCCACCAAGGCTCCTGCAGACCCTTTTTGCACCTTCCTGCCAGTACCTCTGTATGGACTGTCAATTTAAGAGCTGCAGGAAGTGTCAATGGACTACAAGGATGCAGTGCCAATTTTAAATGTGACAACAGCGGCTGCGAGAAGAAACCTTGGGGAGTGAAGGGAGGGGGAGGGGAACCATACATGTTACATCTTTCAACCTAAATACTGGTGTGATATGTTGCTAAAGCTGAACTTAGCCTTTAAGGGGGGGGGGGCAAATATCTGAGTGCTCCCTTATTCTAAATTTAAACTGAAAAGTTCAATTGGATTTTAAGTATCTGTAAGCATGTTTAATGAATGCATAAGTAGATTAAATTGTGTCTTTATGTAGTTGTCTGGGAGACACAGTTCTGATTTATTGAGTTCTATTATGTAAATAGGAAATGCTTAAAAAAGGGGAAAAAACTATTGTATAAGCACTTCTGCTTTAAATTCTTTTCAGGATTTAGGACCATGGTGCACACAGAAAGAAGAACACACAGAAGCATGCAGTTAAACGTGGATGAATGACCAGCACGCCAGCAAGTCCACTAAAAAGCTGTACTTTATTAAAGCAGTTAAGGCTTACAAAAACACTTGCACGTATAAGAGAGTCCTATTCTTAGTCATAGTAATGATAAAACATGTCCTTTATTTTACAATTGTTCATATATTTTTTTTTACTTGCTTTGAACATGGAACATATGGGCCATCGTAAATGGTTTAACAATGCAAAAGCTCGATTGAAATGCTGGTATGCAGTGCAAACAAGTGCCACTAGGTGGAGCATTTGTAATATAGTCTATAGAAAGAAACATATAAAACTGCAAGTTGTCTTCTAAAGAATTTGCTTGAAGTCACAGAGATGTGCAGAACTGCACTGCAAAACACAGAGCAAATAAAGTTATGTTTTAAATGATATTCCAAGCTATGTAGAGTGGGTTCTAGAACTGCATATGATCACAAAATGATTAGCATATTTACAAAAAATGATAACGCCAATGCTGATGTTTACTTCTATTTAAAAAAAAATAGCTGTGAATCCCACTAAAGTATGGTAAGGTATAATCCTGAGTGATTGGTTTGCTGATTTTCCCAGAAGTCTGCAATATGATATTCAGTCAGTCAGTTTTTGAGCATCCCCTGCAACAAAAATGTCAATTTTGGTGAGATACTCCCAAAGGAAAATCACATCTAAAATGATGCAGACCCTGCCATATTCCTCATTAGAGCCCTGCAGGTGCAATACCTGATTGCTAATTATAAAATCACTCTCAGGGCCAGTTCACACTACATGTGTTTCAGTTGCTTTTTTTTTCTGCATGCAGAATGCACAGAAAGTAGGTTATATGGTTGTCAATGTCATAATTCACATCAGTGCTTGCAGTTCCAGTTTTTGAGCATCCCCTGCAAAAAAAATGTCAGTTTTGGTGAGATACTCTCAAAGGAAAATCAAATCTAAAAGGATGCAGACCCTGCCACATTCCTTATTAGAGCCCTTCAGGTGCAATACCTGATTGCTAATTATAAAATCACTCTCAGGGTCAGTTCACACTACATGCAGCGGCGGACTGACCATTCGAGCACTCGGGCACTGCCCGAGGGCCCAGGGTCAGTAGGGGGCCCCATGAAATGCCCCTGGTACCTTTTTTATAGGCTTTTTGGTTGTGCCTTGAGTGTGGGCAAGGAAACAGGGGCCCCATGATCCGCTATTGCCTGGGGGCCCCATGAGTTGTCAGTCCGCCCCTGACTACATGTTCTTCAGTTTCTCTTTTTCTGCATCCAAAATGCACAGAAAGTAGGTTATATGGTTGTCAATGTAATAATTCACATCGGTGCTTGCAGTTCCAGTGTGTTCCAGTTGCAGAAAAAAAATTGGAACATGCTGCATTTTTTCTGCACAGAACTGTACTGGAACGCAGTAAAACACATGAAAAATGCACTGGAACGCACTGAAATGTAGCAAAAATGCACTGGAATGCACTTGTCCCTGTTTAAATTGAAGACAAATAGAAGGGAAAAAAAGAACTGGAATGCATAAAAAACGCACTGGAATGCATCACAAACACATCAAAAACACACCGCAATGGGTCAAAAGCGTATCAAAATGTGCATGCAAAAATGCATCCGTAACATATCTGGACTGCGTTTCTATATTGTGAACTGGCCCTTTTACAGATTAACTCTACATGTAGAAAAAGAAACAGTTATGTTTTTCAGAATGACAAAAGGTAGGAATATGCTACAAAGTTCATTAAAATTCTTGCGATGTACATAGATCACCCAGAGAGAAATGTTTTTTTCTCAACAAAAGTGGAGTTACTCTTTAATCTTTCATTCTCCTCCTCTGATATTATCTTTGCCTTAAAATTGTTAAATATAATCATGAACACACTCCTTTGGGCATGCTAAATACAATGTCGTTTGCAAGTAAGCACAGTTTCTTTAGTTTCTATTATGGATACAATACAAATGTTACCAGTGACCGACTTGGTATCATATTGAGGCTTTAGAATCCTTGCATGTCCCTCTACAATCTCCCACCTGTGAAAATCTGACCTTCGGTTTGCAGCATGTCTCAATGCCCACTGCAATTGTATTTTATTTCAAGCTCATATATACTGAATGTGAATATACATATATATGTTGTCATTGTGGTATTCTCTTCTTTACATGAAGTTATATACATTCCTTTTATTCTGCCGAAGCAGATTGCCAGATCCGAGAAATGCGTCAGCCTAAGCTGCTTTTGTTCCCCTGCATGAATCAGCTTTCACCTACAAACATATACTGTACCTGATAACTTGACCATTGGTGGTTGTTATCCATCTTCATTATTATTTATTTATATACTAAACCTGAACAGCAATGTTTGAGTGGTTATAAAGGTACCATATTGTCTACAATGTTTATGAAAAAATGTCATGCTTTACTGAATCATGAATTTTAATGTTCTTATGTGTTTTACATTTTTTAAAAATAAAAATAAACCAATCTGTTAATGATATACCATTTATTGGCACATTAAAAAAACTCTATCAATAGTAAGTATCCTGTATGTAGTAATGTGAATATAAGATCCACTAAGGCAATTAAATACTCTGTAGGTTACAAATATACAGTGTTATAACTTTAAGAGACAGTCCCTAGAATTCATAAAGACTGGTACAGACAGATTTTGCGAAAGTGTCTTGAGTACGTTCTAAAAGTGGCGTAGGGTGTGCCAAATTGTTGAACCTGTACTTGATTTTGGCTCATGCTGTGCCACTTTTAGAATGCATTTGAGACACTTTCACAAAATCTGTCTCCGTTTGCCAAAAAGCTAGTCTTAAAGTAGTTCTAAAGGCTGAAAGTTTTTTTTTTTACCTTCATGGATTCCATGCATGAAGGTAAAAAAACCCTCAGTATGCAGCTCCCCCCCTTAAGCCCCCTAATACTTAATGAGGAAAGAACAAACAGAGGGCACACAGGTCCAGTGCATTACCATAAAAAATGTTTACTAAGAAATAAAGTAGGTGTTGTACTCACAAACGACAATAAAGTCATGGTATGTTATAAAAGAACAGCTGGGTCAACACCGCGCTGAGTAACAGTCAGCAATAGGGAGTGTAGACATCCAATAAGTTGATGCATTTTGAGGACTTGCCTCTTCCTCAGAGCTCTGAGGAAGAGGCAAGTCCTCGAAACGCGTCAGCCTATTGGATGTCTACACTCCCTATTGCTGACTGTTACTAGGTTTCCATGCAAATGGTCTGTTCTGTCAGTGAGGTTTCTCCTTCACTCTCATCTGACATGCTCAGGAGGACGAATCACATACATATATGCACGTGATTTTGAGCACCCGTGCCACCCTGTAGTAGTATTTCTGCTATAGGGTGGGCGGGAAGTGGTTGATTAGCTCCATTTTCGTAAGATACAAACTGTTGGTATTATATTTTGAATTTGGTACAGGTGCTGTGCCACAATGTAGATCCACACAATGTAGTGGAGCCAATTAGAACTACCTGAATTTGGTGCAGGAGTTGTTGGGACCAAAAGTGTTGCAGATGTTTTTCTAATTACGCCAACACATTAACAAAAGCAAAAAATGGCAGAAAAGTGGTACAACAACTTTATTGAATTCCCCCAGTATATTTTATGCAGTCAGAAACACAGTCAAGTTTTTTTTTTTTTATCTGCAGATTTAGATAGAACTAGTTCCTTTGGAATTCTGTTCTACATTTTCACAGATCTTACTGTAAAGAAGCCCTTCTGCGCGTGAAGATTAACCACTTCCTGATCGTGCTATAGCCGAATGACGGCTAAAGTGCAATTGTCCAGTTCTGATAGGGCGAGCCCCCCACATGCCCCCAGCAGCGCGCACCCAACACTTTCTATGATCACTTTGTCTAATCACAGCTGATTACCATGTAAACACAGTTGCCTGTTATCTGCAACTGTGAAAGGAGACATCTACACTGATAATTAGGACACTGATTATAAGTGACCTGATAATAAGTGTAGTCCCAAAAGTGCCCATCAATGCCCAACAGTGCTGCCAATCTACGCCCAGAAGTATTGTCAATCTGTGCCCATCAGTGCTGCCAATCTGTGCTTGGAAGTGTTGCAAACATTTGCCCATCAGTGCTGCCAATCTGTGCCCATCAGTGCCTCCAAGCAGTGCCATCTATCAGTGCCCATCAGTGCTGCCTATTAGTGCCCATCAGTGCTACCTATCAGTGCCCATCATTGCCACCTATTCATGCCCATCAGTACCGCATATCAGTGCAGCCTCAACAGTGCCTCCTCATCAATGCCCACCAGTACCACCTCATCAGTGCAGCCTATCAGTGTCCATCAGTGCTGCCTATCAGTGCCGCCTCACCAATGCCCATAAGTGCTGCTTATCAGTGCCCATCAATGCTGCCTAACAGTGCAGCTTCATCACCGCAAACATTTTTTTTTCAAAATTTTCAGTTATGTTAGCAAAAAATAAAACATCCAGTGGTGAATAAATACACCAAAAGAAAGCTCTATTTTTGTGAAAACAATTATACAAATGTCATATGGGTACAGTGCTGAATGACCGTGCAATTGTCATTCAAAGTACGGCAGCACTGAAAGCTGAAAATTGGCCTGGGCAGGAAGGCGGTGAAAGCGCTCGGTAGGCAAGTGGTTTAACCCCATTTACTCCAGGTGCAGTATGCCTCCTTTTCCTATGCAATAAAGCTGTTGGCCCAGCATTGTACTTGATGTCATCAGCATGCAACCTCTTGTTAGAGTGCCTTAGAGAAGAAACTTTTAGAAATTAGGACGTATGCCAGAACAAAGGATAAGTTAAGTATTACACCTTATTCTAGAAACAAAAATCGAGTATCTGGCTGCTTGTCCCCAGCATGAATGCAAAAAAAAAAAAAACCCCTTTAGGACTTTAATGCAGCTAACATAGCATTACACATATATTCATGAAATATTATTTTCATATACTTTATTGTACAAAATGATTGTAAAAAGTACATTACAGCTTAAACTCATACTAATGGCTCTGATGACTATTCCAAAAATATAATCCCTTATAGGGTTACAACACTACAGTGTTCCCAAGAAGCCCCGATGCATTTTGATCATTTTAATTTATGATCTTCAGGGGCATGAAAGCCAAAGGGATCTCTAAATGAATATATTTGAAGTTAATAGCAAATCATATGTAGGATCATCAGTAACGATTATACAATCTCCCTTTTCATACTTACAAAACAACAGTTGAACAGTTGATGTTTATCAGAATGATCTTAAAAACACTGGTGTTCAAAGTGAGATTACATGATCCAACATTCGATGGTTCGAGCAATCAGAAGGACAAGAGTGGTCACATGTGTATCTCATAATGTCGGTGGCAGAGAGGGAAAGACAGACCACCCTACCATATCTCCCTATATTCTTCATATAAGAAAACATAGATATTAGAGATAAAACATCTACAATTATCAAGAATTGTAAACCGGTCAAAATTATGGGATGGAACCAATAGACGCGAGGGGCTAGACTATTCCTCTTTCTATGGGAAAGGATGCCATAAGTTCCAATAGACAAAACAATATCCCAATCACCTCATCTATAATAAAAATTCAGATAAGACTGTACAAATACCATCATAGCCACATACCACCATCTGAAGAAAAGGGGAGATATAGTCCAAACCCCTGGGTAGCTATCCAAAAATGCCTCTCTACACTTCCACTTAACAGTGTAAAAAATGTGTACACAGTGGGAGATAAATCATGATGTCACGCATTTGCATCAGGGATGGCGTTGGATTCTGAGGGAGATTGTGGGAGGCTCTATGGCAGACTCCATTAGGCGTCTTTTGGTGGCACATGCCGCAACATCTATTAATGGCGGCACAGATGGATCTGATTACCCCCTAATGAGATAATTGACCACATTTAGATGGATATATATTTGGAGACCTCATTATAGTTTGTTGTTGGCTTTTTTTTATGGAGGTGGTTTCCCATAAGACACTGGATAGATTGGTAAGCACAGATAGTTCTCTCTTCACCCCATCTAATACTACCAGACAATTACTACCAGAACCAGAAGTGTCCCCATGCTGTTCAACATTTTGATTTTTAGCTCACTTTCAGTCATAGGTGACATTGAACTCCAGGACAAATAAAGAGGGTGAATCTCCCTAGTAGGGATGCAAAGAGAAATATAAACTTGACAAGGTTTAACCCTTCTCTACTCTATCCACAACTAAAACAAAATGTTCAAGCTTTAGACACACATAAAATGATATTGTTACCTCGGCCAGTACCACCTCAGACCTACTTCATGTTCTGGTATAAAGTGGAAAACTCTTTCAGCCTTTGCATGCTACTATGCAAAATTGCATAACAGAGGTTATATCTTCATCATTTGGATTTTTAGTACTTCCTCTATAACCTTGTGATTAAATTATGAATAATTATAAACCTAAAAATAAAGAAAGAAACTGCTGCTGCATCATCAATGTTCAGTGTTACCAGTTCCATCTGGAACATCAAGTACAGATGCACAGATGTTCAGTTTCTCTTGCTAAGTGATGTCTGACTTTCTGGGATATCACTTGGTGGTGAACTAGACACTTATAAAAAAAAATCAATTAAGAGAAGATAATGTATGCAGATGGTGTGGTTATGGCATTTTTTAATGCTCTCACAGTTTTGGGCACATCTTTATGCTCATATATCTATTGCAGTCACAATGTGTTTTTCAAAAGCTACTAAATAATAACTGTATGTTTAAAACATAACCACAAAATATATATTTATAACCAGGGCTTTTTTCAGCGGGAACAAAGGGGAGCATAGTTCCGGCACCTCTAGCACAGAATGTATGTACTGGCAAAGGGGGCTGGGGTGTGCTGGAGGGTCTAATGATGCTGACTGTTGTTGATCTATTGTAGCTGGAGGGTGTAGTGTTCCTGGAGGCATCTACCGTTTTTGGGATCTATTGTTGCTGGTGTTTTTTTTTTGTTGCTGTGGGGTTCTTAAGTTGTTTCTCTGTAGAGGGTCTATTGATGCTGGCTGATGGGGGATCTATTGTTGCCAGTAGGGGTTTATTGTTGCCAGGACAAATGTATTGTTGCTGGATGGTGTATTTTGTTTCTGGGGAAGGGTATATTGTTTTGGGGGGGATATATTGTTGCTGGAAAAGATCTATTTTTGCTAGATGTGTTGTTGCGGGGAGGGGGGAAGTCTAAAATGATTAGCCAATTCCAAACAAATTACCTAACACCACAAAATGATACCTGACTCTGTATCTTCTAAAAGGTACAGTAATAGGAGATGGATTGGGGCAGAGACATGGAATGGTGCTCAGAGGTAGGTCAGGGGCGGAGAGAGTACAAAGCAGTGTGAAGAGCTGATCAGCTTTTTTTTTTTATTATATCTTTAATTGCATTTTTTTATACATAAAACACCCATATATCTCTTATCACATCATACATATACACATTAAACCCCATTCCCATCCCCCCTAAACCCTCTCCTCCCCATATCCCTGTCCAATTGAATCTTAACATCTTTTTTCCCTTCCTGTTCATCTACCATATCTATGAACATACTTTCTTAATTCTCCAACTCTACTACCAGGGCCCCCCTCATTTTTAGATATTTTCAGATGTTTTAAATTCATACCACCTGCTCCATTCTTTTCTAAATTCTTCCATTTTATCTTCCTCTATGAGGCGTAATTCCTCCATCCTATTAATATAGTCAATTCTATTTATACAATACTTCATTGTTGGAGGGTGCTGGGCCTGCAAAACGTAGGAATCAAACCCTTTGCCGCACTAATCAGATGGTATAATATACTATTTTTATATTGCTTCACTGACATCACAATCTTATAAAAAAGACACATCCACGAGTCTTTCTAAACAGATATCTCCCAGAGAGCTGTTCAGCTTTTTAACTGAAGTACTACGGATCATTGTGAAAGCAGTCTTAAGAGATTAGGGAGGTTGTGGTCAATGGAATCTCACTACTATGCGGTCTGTTAAGAATTCACTGTCTACTCTCTAATGACCAGAACCTGTAACATTGGCAGGCATTCTGGACTCTGTAGCGGTCATCTCTCACCAGTGATATTCATCTCCTTTAGTTCGCTGGATCTCTCCAACAACTGTGGCCTCTGGGCAAATACAGCAAAACAGTGCGAACTCTGAGAACAGCATCATCTCTGACTCAGTAGCATCTTCCAACAATCACCTCTCACCCCTTATCAGCTTGTCATACGCTAATGTGAATTGCATTAAGGCAGATCATTGAAATGAATGGGATACTGAAAATCAAACAACCCGAAAATTGGACAGGACTTATTTGTTGTAACCCAATACACTGCGGCACAATACTGTGCATTGATTGTAAGCTCCAAGGAGTAGGGCCTTCCTAACCCTCTTGTATTGAACTGTACCATTGCTGTATTGTCTCCCTTTATATTATAAAGCGCTGAGCAAACTGTTGGTGCTATATAAATCCTGTATAATAATAATAATTGATTTAGTGCACTTAGGTGCAATTCAAAACGAATTGCTCTACAGCGCATGCAACATGCATGCTCACACCCTGCTGTAATACATGTGTTAACAAGCCCCATACCACAATGCAAAATGGGCCCTCAAGCGATATTAGGGATGACAAATAAATACTCTACCACTAGATCCTTATAAAATGTGGTAATACAGATGCTCTTATTAAGTCACCGTATTAACTCATAAATGATCTTCTGCAAGCTATGCTTGCTGGCTAAGTGTTAGGCTGCTTTCACACTGAGGAGTTTTTCAAGCATTTTTGATTTAATAAAAGCACCTGAAAAGCTCAAGAAAACTGTTTCCCTGTGTATGTGAATGTATATGTATGTATGTTTTCACACTTAGGCTTTGCGCTCGTGGTGCAGTATAAAAAAGCCCTAAAATCACCTCTTCCCATTGAAATCAATGGAAAAGGCCTAAAAAAATGCCCCTGAGAAGTGTTTTTGGTGCAGTTTTTCAGTCACGTGTCCTTTAAAAACACTCAGAAATTGCGGCAAAAGTGCAGTAAAAATGCCTATGCTTTTTTGCGGTGATTCAGTGTGAAAGTAGCCTTACACGGTGACTGTGGTTTACTGTTCCCATTCGTCAGTGAAAGTTTGCTTAAAATGATTAAGAATTGCATTGAGTAAAAGAAGCAGATAAGTCCCAGAGTCAGGGGCGGACTGACAACTCATGGGGCCCCCGGGCAATAGGGGATCATGGGGCCCCTGTGTCCTTGCCCAAACTCAAAAGGCCTATGAAAAAGGTACCAGGGGCATCTCATGGGGCCCCCTACTGACCCTGGGCTCTCGGGCAGTGCCCAAGTTTCCAAATGGTCAGTCCGCCCCTGCCCAGAGTCTGTATACTTTCAAATTGATTGGAAACTGTAGACTGCATAGCTTATCCCTTATTTCACCAATCATTCAGAAAAATAATTGGGTTTATGCCTAATAGACAGATATCAATAGAAAGTTAATCTACAAATCTGTATTAATGAAAACAGTTAACATAGGAATTATTAATTAGTTGAGGTAAATTATACAATAATATACTTAAATTATGACTACTTTATGGTTATTTTTTTAAGGAAACCCTGTTGCCAGACCCGTCTTTTCAACAATTTTTCCATAAGATTATATATGCATTTTATATATTATGCATGTTATAGTATTCTCCTTTGCTCCTTCCCTGGCAGCTACATAAAAGGTTATGTAGGGAGTTGAGGGGAAGGGCAGAGGAGCTGTGCCAACACAGTCAATATTCACTAGAGGAGGATGAGAGTATAACATATCAGGAGGGAGCTGGAACTCTACCAAAGAATACATCCTGGAGTGATCGATTCCCTAGCAAGTTCAAAGGCACATTGCAAGTAACTAAAAAATTGTTTAGAAAAAGGAAAGCATGTTGCATTAAGCATATAAATGTTTGATTTTTTTTTCTGTGCCTTTACATTTTTTTGATGACAGGGTCTCTAAGTTGAACCAAAGACAAACCGCTAAGTACACAGATGAAATACATGAGAGATATTTCACTTGAAAAGGATTTGTATTTCTGTGCATCCAGTTTTGAGGATTGATCCGTGTGGTGAGCATTTCTCCTTAGGGTCTAACTGGACTGGTAAAGTCGCTGGAGAGCGGATGGCATAAACCTCATGACATATCTCCTACTGACCAAATAGCTCTCTGGTGAGTGCATATTGGTGTAGGACCTTGTACTCGATAAAGAGCACTTTGTGGGATTGAACACTATCTGTTGTGATTGATACCATAAGTTTACAGATTCACATTGGAAGTAGTTTATTGTTTATTATTCTGTTTTTGGTATATTTTGGTATATTTAGATATAATTTATCTTGTTCTAGTCACTGATTTGCTACATAGCTCACTTTGATAGTTTCCTTATGCGCTGCACTATTTTCTATTTACTTTGGTTTAAGATTTTGTCACCATCTTTTTTTGCCAGCTGATTCTGTATCTATAGCACTCACCATTTACTTTTGAATTTGTACAGTTCCGCCACGAAGCACAATCCTATCTGGCAGAGTGGGAGACTGCTGACACTGGTGAGACAGTCTGTGGGGTTTATTTACTAAAGCTGGAGAGTGAAAAATCAGGCTTCCAGGTTTTGTTGCCAAATTGGCTACTAAACCCACAACAGTAATATCAGTCTGTATATGCTGTAAAGCATGCTTGTTATACTCACTGTGGAAACTAAGGGGTTAATCCTCTGCATTGTGTAAAAAGGCCATTTGATCCTGTTTTCTCTGGCCCTCCTCTTGTTCAAATGTCCACCTGATAAGACAGACTGAACCTGTAGCCCTTCTGCACATGCTCAGTTTGGTGTGTATGGCCTGAGAGTTTTTTTTTCTTGGGAGAGTGCACCTGATCAGCACAGGGCCAATCAGCACTGTCCACAGAGGGTGAGGGATTTTACATTCTCCTAGAACAGAAAGAAAACTCCTACAAGCTTTAACCAGTGCTCTGCTGAAGTCACAAGACTGCTCTAACTGTTGATGAGAAAAGGTATTTACCAGTTTATTATTTACTAAAATAATTGCATTTCTATGTTCTGTGTACAGTGGGAGACCAGATATAGTGAATGCAGGGTCCTGGGTTTAGTATCACTTTAATTGAACAAACTGAGACTAGAAGCTAATTGGTTTCTATGCAGAAGTGAGCCTGATTTGGCACATTCCAGCTTTAGTAAATAAACCCCGGTGTTTCACTGTGATCTTTCCTTTTATCAGCATGTTCCGTGTAAGCACAAGAGCACTGCAGCAAATAAGATGATACCCAGTTAAATCCAGATACTTTCATTGCTTGCATAAAAATGCAGTTCTTTATTTATGAATGATTACAATGCTGGATTAATGTGTGTTAATGATGTCTGCCTGGAGTTCTGCTTTTAAGTATACAGATACAAAGTTTTTTTTTTAAACTAAACATAGTTCTATAATTTTTGTCATGTGGCATATTTTGATAACTTACCTGTAAACCTTCAAAAGACAGTAGGCATAGCTGTGCTTATACACAGAGATCTTACAATTACATAAAGGCTCTAGTAGTAGACATAGTTACTGTGATGGAAATTGAGATAAACCTGAAGCACTATTGTGTATTCTTCAAATATGAAACAGATATTCTTAAAACAGTCTTTCTAAAACCTTGAAAAATATAATTCAGCTATGGTCGTTCTAAGAGAGGTTTGATGTGTTATTCAAATTAGACTCTCATTCAGTTAAATTATGTCACTGGAGGATGAAGGACTGTTTGCTCAAACACCTATTGAAAGTAGAAAAACATCTTAGACTTTCAAGGTTCTCTGAAACTGTCCTTGAATGATTTTTAATACAATGTAGGAACTGCAAACAACTATGCATACATTAGGCATATATTATGTCAATGCTCATCTTAAAATAGTCCCATCTGACAAAAATAGATGCAAGGATTTGCTTAGCAAAAATCATAATTCACATGATTCAATACAGCACAATTAGTATTATAGAACTAGAGCTGCAGCCAGACAGACATTGTTCTAATCATCTCCATTTTCATAGTCTACATGGAATTTCCAGGTAGAACAGTTGTGGAGGGTGTCTAACTACAACCTAGTGCTATAAAACAAAATGACACAAAGAGTGCAATATGAGCTCCACATATAAATTAATACACAGCAAGAGTCCATGAAAGTCATTAATAGGCACACAAAGGATTATCTCTAGAGATGAGCAAATCGAACCTGGCGAAGTGGAATTCGTTTCGAATATCAGGAAAAATTCGATTTGCATCGAATCCGAATTTTAGCAAACTTCGGGTGCACGAATCAAATTTTTCCCGATCAGCCGGCAAAAGTGTCACTGCAGAGAGCTCCGCTATTTCTGACAGTTCATTTACAGCGGTTGAAACATTGTATCTATTTGTTTCCATTTAGGATACAGATGTTTTTATTTGGAAATAAATAGATACAATGTTTCAACCGCTGTAAATGTGAAGGAACTGTCAGAGAACTGTCAGAAATAGCGGAGCTCTCTGCAGATACACTTTTTGCTGTACTTTAATTCTTCTTCTTTTCATTCTTCTTCTTCTTTTCATTCTTCTTCTTCTTTTCATTCTTCTTCTTCTTTTCATTCTTCTTCTTCTTCTTTTCATTCTTCTTCTTCTTCTTTTCATTCTTCTTTTCATTCTTCTTCTTTTCATTCTTCTTCTTCTTCTTTTCATTCTTCTTTTCATTCTTCTTCTTCTTCTTTTCATTCTTCTTTTTCATTCTTCTTTTCATTCTTCTTCTTCTTTTCATTCTTCTTCTTCTTTTCATTCTTCTTCTTCTTCTTTTCATTCTTCTTTTCATTCTTCTTTTCATTCTTCTTCTCATTCTTCTTTTCATTCTTCTTCTTCTTCTTTTCATTCTTCTTTTCATTCTTCTTTTCATTCTTCTTCTCATTCTTCTTTTCATTCTTCTTCTTCTTCTTTTCATTCTTCTTCTTCTTTTCATTCTTCTTCTTTTCATTCTTCTTCTTCTTTTCATTCTTCTTCTTTTCATTCTTCTTTTCATTCTTCTTCTTCTTCTTTTCATTCTTCTTCTTCTTCTTTTCATTCTTCTTCTTTTCATTCTTCTTCTTCTTCTTTTCAGTCTTCTTCTTTTCATTCTTCTTCTTCTTCTTTTCATTCTTCTTCTTCTTCTTTTCATTCTTCTTTTCATTCTTCTTCTTCTTCTTTTCATTCTTCTTCTTCTTCTTCTTTTTATTCTTCTTCTTTTCATTCTTCTTTTCATTCCTCTTCTTCTTCTTTTCATTCTTCTTCTTTTCATTCTTCTTTTCATTCCTCTTCTTTTTCTTTTCATTCTTCTTCTTCTTCTTTTCATTCTTCTTCTTCTCATTCTTCTTTTCATTCTTCTTCTTCTTCTTTTCATTCTTCTTTTCATTCTTCTTCTTCTTTTCATTCTTCTTCTTCTTCTTTTCATTCTTCTTCGTCTTCTTTTCATTCTTCTTTTCATTCTTCTTCTTCTTCTTTTCATTCTTCTTCTTTTCATTCTTCTTTTCATTCTTCTCATTCTTCTTTTCATTCTTCTTTTCATTCTTCTTCTCATTCTTCTTTTCATTCTTCTTCTTTTCATTCTTCTTTTCATTCTTCTTCTTCTTCTTTTCATTCTTCTTCTTTTTCTTTTCATTCTTCTTCTTCTTCTTTTCATTCTTCTCATTCTTCTTTTCATTCTTCTTTTCATTCTTCTTCTCATTCTTCTTTTCATTCTTCTTCTTCTTCTTTTCATTCTTCTTTTCATTCATCTCATTCTTCTTTTCATTCTTCTTTTCATTCTTCTTCTCATTCTTCTTTTCATTCTTCTTCTTCTTCTTTTCATTCTTCTTCTTCTTTTCATTCTTCTTCTTCTTCTTTTCATTCTACTTCTTTTCATTCTTCTTCTTCTTCTCTTCATTCTTCTTTTCATTCTTCTTCTTCTTCTTCTTCGTCGTGCCCCGTGACTGCCCAAATGAGTGAAGTGTGCGGTGATTCTAAGATCGACGGCACTCATCTGCATGTCATACTGACTGACAGTATTATTTCTCTTCCCCAGCAGACTCCAAGGGCATTTAAATTAAAGGTACAGTGTTCTGCACTAATATAAAGGCTCTCTGAAGCCTAGAAACCCTTTTAATAAGTTAAATTTGCAGCGAATAAATTCGCATCAAATCGAATTTCTCCCGCAAATTCGGCGAATCAGCCGAATCGAATTTTTGAATAATTAGCTCATCTCTAATTATCTCCTTCTTGTTCAAGCAATCTTAGATGCAACACCTCTAGAAGACTGAAGACCAACATATAAGAAACAGCAGAGGGTGCTATCTAAGTGCAGTATATACAAATATATTTATATATTTAATATTTAATAATATATTATTAAAAATGACAACTGGCACATCACATATAAAAGATTAAAAAGTGCCCATCACAAGATCTCAGTCTGGTTTGACAACCATCTCTGCCATGGCAGGAGGAGGTGGAAATCTAAGTCCAGAGTGTATGTGCACTGCAGCCAGCTGAGTCTCTCCAAGATACTGCGGAACTCACTGGGAAACAAAGGAGTGATGTTAGACATCTAGTAGGAATGCCCTTGATGTTCAAGTTGAACATAAGTTCAACTCGAACATCGGGTGTTCATGTATTCTGGGAACACACAAACTGTTAGGGCCTTCAGTAGGCTGTTCTGACAGTGCATTGTGATTGACCAAAGCAAATCACCTTACAGGTCAGGTGCAATGCTTTGGCCAAACACAGCACAATTGGGTGGAGCTAGTGGTGGCATCACCGCTAGCTCTGCCCAATCATTTACATCTGACCAGCAAATGTCAGATGCGGCAAGTGCTCGGCAGGTGCAGACAGGTCTGCGGGCATCAGGGTTTTTTTACAATGTCAGATGCGGCAAGTGCTCGGCAGGTGCAGACAGGTCTGCGGTCATCAGGGTTTTTTTATTTTGGTGAGTTGGCGTTGGCGTGACAATCTTGGATGGCATGATTGATGATGGATTTACAATGATGGCACCATTTTTTGTTTGTTTTTTTCTTTTTCAATAAATGGCTTGTCAGAAACTGCTGTGTTTTTATTCACATTGTACACTTTTTTGGTGAATGGGTAGGTTTATACTCATTGACAAGGGGGGTCTGAGATCTCGGGGACCCCTTGGTAAAGGGGGCTTCCAGATTCTGATAAGTCACCCCCCTGCAGACCTCCACAACCACAGCCCAGGGTTGTTGGGAGGAGGCCCTTGTCCCCATCAAGCTGCTTGGGGGGGAGCCCTTCTGCACCAAAGCACTTCCCCCATGTTGAGGGCATGTGGCCTGGTATGATTCAGGAGGGGGGGGGGCGCTCGCTTGCCCCCCCTTTCCTAACCTGCTGGGCTGCATGCTCAGTTGGTTCTGATATGGATTTTTTGGGGGGACTCCACACCATTTTTCTTTTTCATTTTGGCATGGGGGTCCCTCTCAAAATCCATACCAGACCAGAAGGGCTCTGGGGGGGACCCCATGCCATTTTTTGCAAAATTTTTATTAGCCTGCATTGTAAGAAGGCAAAGCACAGTGAGCTTTTCCTCCCCCCCCCCTCCTGTCAGCTCATATAATCCACAAACGCTTAACTGCTGCCAGGCAACCCTTACCAGTCTGGTAATAGGATTAGCAGGATCTAACCCTCAAAATACTTTGCAGGGGGCCCATAAAAATGTTGGACCAGAACATTATCAGACCTTGGTTTATAAATACCTTAGTTGGAAGTCAGTAGAATACACATCCCTGATTGACTAGTTATCAGCAAAACTCGAAAACATCAGCATTTTTCATAACCCATGTAATATTAATACACAGCCAGAATAAAGTCATATTCATCTTCATCAGTTATTGGGTAGCATTTTGAACCCAAACACTCCTATGCTAGGAGGCGCCAGAGTAAATTAGGCCTCCACACCCCTCCTATGAGAAGTAAATATCTGAGACCTGTCATATCTATATCCATTGTGAGGCTAATTTCATTCTGGACAATAATATGCAGGGTAGCCGACTGTTATCTGCAGATATTCAGAGTTATTAAAACTTATAGAAAACTGTATCTGGGACTTGGTCATAAACAGGTGACCTCCCAGCAACCTCCCCTTAAACTGGATGATTGGTCAGATCGTCTCTGTCAACACCCCTTTGATACCACAGAAAAAGGGAATGACAGGACATTATGACAGCTCTCGTGTATCATCAACCAAGGAACATCTGTCAAGTTATGAGAGCAGATAACAACTTGCTCACCCTTGACTGAACTCTACTAAAACCAAGTACTTTGCAATTATTTACCTTTTTTCAACTTTTTGTGGCTTGCTCTCTAGGTTACTTTATAATATCTTTGTTTTTATAAATATTTTAATAGCACCATTTTGACCCTTTCATTATTAAACCCTATTTTGAAAAGAGTTGAAATTTGTCTTTAAATTATTATTATACAGTATTTATATAGCGCCAGAAAGGTTTGCTCAGCGCTGTACACTATAGTGGGGGACAGAACATGAGACAATACAGTAACAAAACAATACACGAGGGGTTTGAGGGCCCTGCTCTTTACAATCTAGGAGGGAGGGGAAAGTGGTACAGGAGGAAGTGGCTGTGGGGGATGAAGTGCTAAGAGGAGTGGAGGAGATCGGCTGTTAGGTGAGGGTGGGGTAGGCTTCCCTGAAGAGATGGGTTTTCAGGATGCGCCTAAAGGTGAGGAGGGTAGGTGACAGTCTGATGGATTGGGGTAGTGAGTTCTAGAGGATGGGGGAAGTCCTGGAGAAGTCCTGCAGTCGGGCATGGGAGGTGGAGACCAGGGAGCTAAAAAGTAGGAGGTCTTGTGAGGAGCGAAGATTACGGGTTGGGTGGTATTTGGGTATCAGGTCGGTGAGGTAGTTTGGGGCAGCGTTGTGAATGGCTCTGTATGTCAGTGTTAGTAGTTTGAATTTAATGCTTCGGGCAATCGGGAGCCAGTCGAGGGAATGACAGAGGGGGGTGGCAGAAGAGGAGCGGTTGGTAAGGTGGATGAGTCTGGCCGCTGAGTTCAGGATAGACTGAAGCGGGGATAGTCTGTGATGAGGTAGGCCGGTGAAAAGGGAGTTGCAGTAGTCCAAACGTGAAATAATGAGGGAGTGAACGAGTTGTTTAGTAGTGTCTGGGGTTAGGAACGTACGTATTTTGGAGATGTTGCAGAGGTGGAGTCTGCATGAATTTGCCAACGATTGGACATGGGGTTGGAAGGACAGGTTTGAGTCTAGAGTGACACCTAGGACTTTGGCTTGCGGGGTGGGACTGATGGTGGCGTTGTTGGTCATGATGGAGAAGGTGGGGGGGGCACGGGCTGGGGGGAAAATTAGGAGCTCGGTTTTGGAAAGGTTTAATTTGAGGAAGTGGAGTGATATTCAGTCTCAGTCTGATATGTCGTTTAGTAGGTGGGTGATTCGGGCGGAGACTGAAGGGGTGAGGTGAGAGGTGGAGAGGTAAATTTGCATGTCATCGGCGTAGAGGTGATAGTTGAAGCCATGGGAGTGTATCAGTTTGCCGAGGGAGGAGGTGTAGATGGAGAAAAGAAGGGGCCCAAGGACAGAGCCTTGGGAGACCCCAACAGAGAGGGGGAGAGAGAGGGAGGTGGTAGCGTTATAGGTAACGCTGAAAGAGCATTGGGATAGGCAAGAGGAGAGCCAGGAGAGAGCGGAGTCTCTGATGCCGAGGGAGTGTAGTTTATTAAAGAGGAGGGGTGGTCAACTGTGTCGAAGGCAGCGGAGAGGTCAAGAAGTCAAAGGACTGAGTAGTGGCCATTAGCTTTGGCGGTTAGCAGGTCATTAGTGATTTTGAGTTGGGCAGTTTCAGTGGAGTGTAGGGGACGGTAGCCATACTGTAGTGGATCAAGGAGGTTGTTGTCAGTGAGGTGGGCACTTAGGTGATTGTAGACTAAACGCTCAAGAAGCTTGGAAGTAAATGGCAGCAGGGAGATGGGTCTAAGGTTGTCAGGTCGGTGGGGTCCAGTTAGGGTTTTTTGAGTATGGGGGTGATGTGCGCGTGCTTTAGGGGGGAGGGGAATGCACCAGTAGAGAGGGAGAGATTGAAGATGTGGGTGAGGGAGCGTAGGATGGAGGAGGAGGGTGCCCGGAGGAGTTGTGTGGGGACAGGGTCAAGGGGGCAAGTGGTGAGGTGGGTTTCTAAGAAGACCTTGGTGACCTCCTCAGTGGTGGCAAGGCTGAAGGAGCGGAGTGTTGGGGAGGTAATAGTGTGCGGGATGTTAGATGTGGGGGGGGCAGGGCGGTTGCGAGGTCAGAGGAGGGGAGAGTTAGTGGGGTTATGGTGGGAGGGAGACTAGGTGGGGAGGTAGGTTGAGCATCGGCGATGTCCTTATGGATTGCATCGATCTTATTTTGGAAGTGATTGGCAGTCTCGTGGGAGGTGAGTGAGGTACTGGGTGGGGGGGAGAGAGTAGGGAGTTGAAAGTGGAGAAGAGCCGGCAAGGACTGGAGGAGAGGGTGTTGATGAGGGTTACGAAGTAGGCTTGTTTGGCGGCATGGAGGGAGGAGGTGTAGGGGAGGAAGGCGGATTTGTAGAGGGAGAACGCTCGAGGGGATCTGGTTTTGCGCCATAGTCGCTCCAGTGTGCGACTGCGTCATTTAAGATTTTTAGTGTGGTCGTTCTGCCAGGGTTGAAGCGGTCAGGGTCTAATGCTACGTGTGGTTAGGGGTGCTAAGGAGTCTAAGGCAGCTGACAGCGAGTCATTGTACGCAGTAGTGGCCAGGTCAGGGCATGACAGTGGAAGTATACTGTCATACAGACGGTCAGCTGCAGAGTGGAGAGGGGCTGGGTTGAGGTTGCGGAGGTTATGGCTGGTGATGGTTTGACGTTTGGGGAGGGAGGTGTTAGAGGATGGGGAGATGGAGAATGTAATGAGGTTGTGGTCAAAGAGAGGGAAAGGGGTGTTAGTGAGGTTGTGGGGGGTACAGAGATGGGAGAAAACGAGGTCTAGGGTGTTCCCGTCCGTGTGGGTGGAGGACTGTGTGCACTGTGTGAGTGCAAAAGAAGAGGTTAAGTGGAGGAGTTGGGATGTAGCCTGGTTGTTGACATTGATAGGGATATTGAAGTCACCAAGGATGATGGTGGGTAGCTCAGAGGAGAGGAAGAAGGGCAGCCAGGCGGAAAAGTCGTCAAGGAAGCGGGATACGGGTCCAGGAGGCCGATAGATTACTGCAATCCTCAGAGGGGTGGGGGAGAAGTGTCGGAGGCAGTGGGCCTCGAAGGAGGAGAAGGATAGAGAGGGGGGTTTGGAAGGACCTGGAAGGTGCTCAGCGGTGACAAGAGCATGCCGACCCCATCACCTCTGCGACCGCTCGGTCTGGGTGAATGGGACCAGACAAGACCTCCATAGGAGAGTGCCACAGGGGAGGTGGAGTCAGTGGCTTAGATACAGGTTTCGGTGACCGCTAGGAGGTTGAGGGAGTGGGAGATAAAGAGGTCATGGATGGCGGTGAGCTTGTTGCAAACCGATCGGGCGTTCAGGAGTGCAACCGAGAGTGGAGGGGAGGATGCGGGGAGGAGGGGGACAGGTATAAGGTTCAGGGGGTTGCAAAGGTTTGTGGGAGTAGGAGGGTGCCTAGTGGGTGAGTGAGGTGGGGAGGGGCCAGTGTTTGGGGAGATATCCCCGGCGGTAAGGAGGAGAAGGAGGGTGAGAAAGGTGGCATGGGAGCGGGATGTGCAAGAGCATGAGGGTCTGTTAGTGGTGGCGTGTGGGTCGGTGGGAGAGTGGAGTATCAGGAGGAGGTGGAGAGAGCCGTAGTGGAGAGAGGGAAGTAGTGAGGGTCCAATGTATAGTTGTTTTGGGGGAGTAGGGGGGTAGAGGGAGGAGATTTTGTGAATGGAGGAGAAGAGTACGAGGAGGAGGAGTACAGGTGGCATATTAGGAGGGTGAGAGGAGTGCTGATCAGTTGAGGGAGGTGAAAGGTTTCACATCAGGGCGTATAGATGCAGAGAGTCTGTCGAGCAGTGGCGGAGGAGTTTATGCACTAATGCAAGCTAAAAGAATCCCTGTCTCTTGAAGAATGCCACTGTAGTGTAATCCTATGAATTTACCTGACTGTGGTGACAGTGTGTGTTACAGAATTTTATTCTAAAATCATAGTTGTTATTGCTAAGATTGTGAGTTTTCTCCTTCTCAGTAAAAAGATGGTGCTGGTAGCTTACAGAGTTAATTGCTTCGTTAACTTAACCCAGTGGCAATCACTCTTAAGTTCCTGGTACCTAGATTGTGGTCCCACGAGCTGGAAAATCTTTGTGCAGGGTGCAACTGAGAGTGGTCTTGTTATGTAAGTGACAGCAGGGTTTGAGATTGGCCAGTTATTGCCCAGAGTTATTTCAAGAAAAGTGAACTATCTCTTAAAAATTCAAAAGTGCAATTGTGCATACAATATAACTACTGTATATCAAACCATATTATTTTACAAGGAAATAATAATAGCGTAAAATCAATAAATGCAATAACCTAAAGACAATATAAAAATTGAAAACCAAACCTAAACACAAATAAAATTGTGCCGTATACTTACAAATCATTCCAACATTAAAGCCTATGTAATACCATAGTCTACTTTCAAAATAAAGATAAAGCAAAGAAGAATGTATATACATACAGATGGACAAATGTGTATATGGACAATGATAAGCTCAAAAGCACTCAAACTTTAAAGTGTACGTATTATAACCCAGTACACCACTATCAAAATAGAAATAAACATAAAAATGTATATATAGACATACAGATAGACAAATGTACATATGGATACTAATAAATAAACAAGGATAAATAAAACATGTTATTCAATACAGCAAACAAAAATAATAAAGATGAATGAAGCAAACACATGTTCCAAATGTCCATACTGATGGATACATATCCCAGTGAACAGTCCAAAATCAAGATGGAAAATCCCAAAGAAAAGGAAGACACGCTTCAAAGTTTTAGACGGAGAGCATTCAGTGCAGCAGCAATAGAGGGTGCCAGGAAATCATACCACCCACATGTAAGGTAAACTCTTTATCAGAGACACTGCTCCCATATAGAGATCACAAAGCTCCTTGCTGTCCCACAGCACAAAATATCCAGACACGCCACTCTGTCTAGGTACGATCTGTATAAGTGTGCTGAGCACAGAGGAGTTAAAAGCAAGAAAGGACCACCATAGTGCAATATATTAAAACCATGGGCTTTAACTTATACTTATATCAAGAAGACAATCACAGGTATAAAACAAAGGATGAGCACCACTGGATTCCCACCAGCATACATGATAACGTCACGTGTTCGGCCCTGTTCTAATGCGTTTCACTGTAAACAGCATCTTCTGAGGATAGAAGCGTAAAACGGGACATCCATTGCTCTCGTAAATGCAGTTCAGGAAGGGAAAACTGCAGGCTAACCAATCATATAATATCTGCAAAAAAACAAATAATATCTGCAAAAAAACAATTAAAATCATAATAAGTAATTATGAGGACTAAAAACAAAAAAGTATCAAAAAACGAAATAAAATAACAAAAAAAAGTAAATGTCCAAACATATCAATGAGAGCCCAAAAAAAGGGCTACAACTTGTGATCAAAAATAAAATTTTACCTCCTCATACCACTATCTGCCTCAGGATCTCCAAACTGAGACTGCATTTTCAAAGACTAATTCTGGACATTAAACAAGAAAAAATATTTAAAAATTACCTATAAAAGCAATGAATAAAATATCTAAAATTAAACACAAGAGAGAAAGACCTCAGTGGATAATAGGCTTTTAGATAGCAAATTCACTGAAATTCACATTGTGAAATAACCCTCATGGGGTTACATCCACGCCAATTAGGACAGTATTTATCTATAGCAACCAGTTTTAAAGTGGAAGGATCCTTATTATGAAATCTGCAATAGTGCTTAGACAGACTGTGTCCTGTCAAACATTTTTTAATATTTACTAGATGTTCCCCAATTCTAACTCCCAGTGCTTCTGTGGTCCATCCTACATATTGCACACCACATGGGCACTGGAGCAAATAAACAACAAACCTAGTAGAATAGGTAATGAAAATCTGTAATTTGATAAGATTGCTGCGTAAAAAAAATCCCAATACATGTAAATTAATTGGTTTACGTGAAAGTTATAGTGTTTACTAGTAATGGCAGCAATCAGTAACTTATAGCTGGACTACAGCAAGCATTCTGATACTGGGGGGAACTGCACCAATACAGTGATCAGTGCTAATAAAAAGCACTGACACTGTACTAACGGCACTGGGCAGGAAGGGGTTAACATGCGGGGCGATCAAAGGGTTAACTGTGCGCTGTGTTTCACTGTAAGCACACTGCTTTGTATGGCTCTGCTATACAGAGCCATACAAAGCAGTTTCAGGAGCTGACAGGGGAGAGATCTTTATTATTTACATAGAGGTCTCTCCCCCATTGGAAATCCTTGGAGATTAGTCAGGTGCTGGCGGGGAATCACCGGCCGGGACCGGGTGATTAACAACCAAGGCTACAAATGGCAAATTCCCTACCTGGAACTGCAAACTCACACACACATATATATATATATATATATATATATATATATATATATATACAGTTGCAAGAAAAAGTATGTGAACCCCTTGGGATTACGTGGAGTTTTGCATGAATTGGGCATAAAATGTGCTCTGAACGTCATCTAAGTCACAACAATAGGAGAACACAGTCTGCTGAACATAATACTACACAAATATTAGATGTTGCCATGGTTTAATTGCACATAACAAATAAACATTCACAGTGCAGGGAGGAAAAAGTATGTGAACCTTTGGACTTAATAACTGGTTGACCCTCCTTTGGCAGCAATAACCTCAACCAAACGTTTCCTGTAGTTGCAGATCAGACCTGCACAACGATCTGGAGTAATTTTGGACCACTCCTCTTCATAAAACTGTTTCAGTGTAGCAATATTCTTGGGATGTCTGGTGTGAATCGCTCTCTTAAGGTCATGCCACAGCATTTCAATCGGGTTGAGGTCAGGACTCTGACTGGGCCACTCCAGAAGGCGTATTCTGTGCTGTTGCAGCCATTGTTTTGTTGAATTACTTGTATGCTTTGGGTCATTGTCCTGTTGCATCACCCATCCTCTGCGGAGCTTCAGTTGGCGGACAGATGGTCGTACGTTTTCCTGCAAAATGTCTTGATAAACTCTGGAATTCATTTTCCCATCAATGACAACAATCCGTCCAGGCCCTGAGGCAGCAAAGCAGCCCCAAACCATGATGCTCCCTCCGCCATGTTTTACAGTGGGGATGAGGTTTTGATGTTGGTGTGCTGTGCCTTTTTTTCTCCACACATAGTGTTGTGTGTTCTTCCCAAACAACTCAATCTTGGTTTCATCTGTCCACAGTATATTTTGCCAGTAGTGCTGTGGAACATCCAGGTGCTCTTTTGCAAACTTCAAGCATGCTGCAATATTCTTTTTGGACAGCAATGGCTTCCTCCGTGGTGTCCTCCCATGTACTCCATTCTTGTTTAATGTTTTCCTTATTGTAGATGTGTCAACAAAAATGTTAGCATGTGCCAGAGATTTCTGTAGGTCTTTAGCTGACACTCTGGGATTCTACTTTACCTCATGCAGCATTCTGCGCTGTGCTCTTGCAGTCATTTTTACAGGACGACCACGCCTAGGGAGAGTAGCAACAGTGCTAAACTTTCTCCATTTGTAGACAGTCTGTCTTACCGTGGACACATGAACATCAAGGCTTTTGGAGATACTTTTGTAACCCTTTCCAGCTTCATGCAAGTCAACAATTCTTGATTGTAGGTCTTCTGAGAGCTCTTTTCTGCGAGGCATGGTTCACATTAGACAGTGCTTCTTGAAACCAGTAAACCCAAAACAGGTGTGTGTTTTTTAAGGGCAGGACAGCTGTCAGCAACACATCCAATATCATCACACTGATTGGAGTCAAGGTTGGCTGACTCCTGGCTCCAATTAGCTCTGGGAGAAGTCATTAAGCTAGGGCTTCACATACTTTTTCCTCCCTGCACTGTGAATGTTTACATGTTATGTGCAATTAAACCATGGCAACATCTAATGTTTGTGTAGTATTATGTTCAGCAGCCTGTGTTCTTCTATTGTTGTGACTTAGATGACGTTCAGAGCACATTTTATGCCCAATTCATGCAAAACTCCACGTAATCCCAAGGGGTTCACATACTTTTTCTTGCAACTGTATATATATATATAGATAGATAGATAGATAGATAGATAGATAGATATATACACATGATTTTGCGCACCCGTGCCGCTTTGTAGCAATATTTCTGCTATAGGGCAGCACGGAAGCGGTTAAAAAGGAATCTGTCAGAACAGAAACATGGCAACTGTCATTGCTATTTGATCTTAAATATGCATGCTCCAGGGCTCTCATTTCTTTATCCTTGCTTTACTACTTGTCACTGACATGCAGTAAACTTGTGCATATCAGGTGTACTCACATGTTTGTTCAAGGACAGTGATCAGGCCAAGGAAGGCTAATCATGATAGCTCTGAAACATGCACATTCACATTCAAAATTGCAATAGTAGCTCCAATTTTTTCTTCCCTGACATGTTTTTTTTTTAACTGTGTAAAATGTACCCTTTGCTACAAACCAAATTATTAACACTAATCTCTTTAATATGGGGTCTCCCTGGATGGACATGCAAAATAGTGCCAAAATAGACAACAATATTCTTTTGCTGTTGCAAATGGTAGAAGCAATTACATGTACATTGTATATGTAAAGAGGCATTTGAAAAAAATTTGACACCATACTGGCATTAATTATTGGATTTATTACTCCTTGTTTGTATCAGGTTAATTTTATTATGTTTAAAGTGTAATTTCACCTTTTTAGAACAAATGAAAAGGTGAACAAACTTCCTACACCTTCCTCACCACACCTCCCAGTCCTCGGTGTACTTACTTATACTTGTGGTTAATGAGCAATCAGTGCCTACACAGCTGGTGTAGCTCTCAAGGAATTTGAAATCCTAGCTCTTCTCCGCCTTCTTTCTTCCAGTAGGAATAAGAGTGTGAATTTCTGCAGAAAGAAGAGGGAAAAGTGTGGAGATTTAAATCTCCACACCACTACACCAGCTGTGTGGGCACTAATAGCTCATTATCCACTAAGGTAAGTACAGCTGAGACAGGGGGACTGGCGGGTGTAGGATGTTCACCTTTTCATTATTTCTGAGATAGTGAACTAACGCTTTAGCAATAGTAATCGTGATGATGCATTTCAGCATTTACAGAGTTGCTGTAACCACTGTACTTTTCTTTTTTTTTGAAAAGTTGAACAATGTCCAAGTTTATGTGTAGTTCCACTGTAATCTCCTTTGACTTTAGCTTTGACTGGAAATCTGTTGTTTTATGTTCTTTTAAATGCAAGACTAATAACATACTGCTTTAAGAAATATATATAAGGGTCTTTTCACAAGATACGGTCAGCTTGCACTGTATATTTAAGATACTTAAAACAGTTTTTTCCTTCAGAAAGAAATTATACAGATGCAAACTGTGTAAAACTGAGTGCTCACTATTATGGAATAAATATAAAATATATGGTATATTATAGGTAACAGAACCTATACATATTTATCACACAAACTCAGAAAACATGAGCAATTGTTACCTATTTTACCAATACAAAATACTGTATCATTCCAGAAAACATCAGCATGAAAAAAAACAAGCCATTCAATAAATATGAAAATGTATCATTTGCAAAACCTATTGAAACATTGTGAAACATTTGTTGAATAAAAATGTATTGATTCCAGATGGCAGAACACAGTGGTGTCAATTTTATAAATGTAGTGGTCGTTAAGTGTGGCCCCTGATATGCCCTCTACTCATGGTCCCATTGGTTTATTACCTTTGTTTCCTAACAATACTGCATTTTTCTTCCATCCCCAACAATTCCAGGATTGACAGCTCCTTTCTAAAGCCATCGGCTTTTCTCTGCTCCCCCTTCCTCCTCCCTGCCCTAATATCAATAGAGCTGATGGTTTTCACCAAACCTGACCATATATTTGAACAAGCATGAACGGCTCACAAAATGCCTAAGAAAAGGTATTACTTATTCTGCATTTGGAAACTATCCTGTGGATACCCTGATGTGTTGCATCAATACAACTTGGTTTGTCTCTGGTATCTGCTACAAAGATCTTAATTCTAGTTTGTTTTCTGACTAGTGAACCTATCTGTAGTCCTTAGTCACCCTTTTGGCTGCACTTTCTTTATACAGCCTGTTGTAACTGTCTGTCTTCTATGACTATGCTTGTCAGCCAAAGCACTGGTGTTTGGCTTGATATTGAGTAAGGTTTTGCCTGCCTCTTAGTTTAGGACTCACTTGGTCTATTTGACTGTGATCTGGCGCCAGCAACAAAGCAACCGGAGGGCTGTCTTGGAGTTGTTCTGTAGCCAAACACAACCTCATCATCAGAGCATGGCGAACACCAAATATTCGTAGACCCGGTACCTTATTTAAAACCTTCCTGCCACTGCTGGAGTTACAGAATAAATGGGAAAGTTACAGAAAAAGCCTGCCATGAATAAATCACATTAGGTAATATTTTTAAGAGCATACAGAGCCTAGTGTCTGCCCACTCTATTGCTTTGGTGATGTTCTCAGAATAAATGCATTGGACATAAACTTATTTCTAACCCTAGGGCACATATTAGTTTTAAGATGATGATTGTGAACCTATTTAGCTGATAAAGAGATAGTATGTAGGGTTAGACTATACCAAAACATTTGTAGCACCAGAGGGGTACCAACCCAAAAAGTAGCCTCATAAAGGAACCAACAGCGGAGTAACTATAAAATTTATTGAACGCAAAAACAAATACTACAAAATTACCAAAAATAGGCCTTTAGTTAAAAACCTCCAGATACCACATCAAAATTAAGTACTGACAGCGTTGTCACCTTAAAACACCTAGATCCCGGTCTATCGCCTCATACAGCCACACTTACACACATCTATTGAATAATCAAATTACCCCAAGCCTAACACCATAATACAGTTAATCCAGCTGGCTTAACCAGGACCACCATATAGCCAGGAAACAGGCTTTGAAGTAAATACCTGCTGCACAAAGGCAATATTATTGTGGTGCTTCGCCTGATCCTCAGGAAATTAAATGCAATACAGCTAAATGGACAGTGAAAACCAGCCTAAGACATAAGATCAATTGGGATTAGTTAATAGCAGTGTTACTGACTGGAATTATGCAAGGCACTTTCCATTATGGAATTTTGTTCATATGGTCAGCATTACTTCAGATTAACCTAGTAAGAAACTTATTGCATCAAGAATATCCAGCAATGTGAGTCACAGTTCACTCAGTATGAGATCTAATCATAACATTTCAGCAGAACTTGATATTGTATCTGATTTTAGTCTCATAAAATATTTAGATAAATGTCAGCAGTTGTTGTCTCATCCAGCAACCATTCATCACCAGGCAAAGATCACTGACAACAATGCCGGCCATTCGACATTATACCAATCTTTCTGGATTACAGGCTTTAGGAAGTACAGAGTATGAGCAGCGGGCAAGCAATTGGTTAGTTTTGCTCAGAAAGAGTGAAGCGTAGTGTAGAAGATAACAGTATAGCACAGCCACAGATTAATCATCAGTTCCAGGACACATCACTTTGCAGCATATAGAAATAATCTCTGTGCCCACTCAACATATCATTCTCAGTGCCTGGAGGCTCTCACCTAGCCAGTGTCAGTCAGTGCAGTCCAGCCCACATGCTACTCTAGGGTCTGTAAGTGTCAAGGATGTCTCTGTTAGATCAGCAGCATTATCAGTTTGAGTGTAGTTTACCTGCCATGGGGAAATTTGATGGAAAAACCCCTAGCATGGGCATAGCCCATGCTCATTGACGCTGCCTATTTAAATGCATTTCACCCACTTGACCTTGAGCATCATCAGAACATGCGGAAGTCCAATCCTGCAGCAATTTATGTCAGCAGTCCATCTAATGTATTTTATTTGCCACCAGGGGTGCCCAGAGTTTAAGCAGTCATTATTGCTATGCTATAACTCAATTAAAAAAATGGAACGTGTATTTTTCTGCAAAGAACCTTGATTCTATCAAGGAATAGCTCACTAACTGACTGAGTTTCATTCAAACATTGTGGTTGGGGCCTACTGGATCAGGGGACATTAATGTGGATATAGATAACCACAAAAGGATAGTTTAGTAATATCAACATCTTTACTACTTTTAGTTACAATCTAGAAGACATTTTAGGGTTCGAAGAAAACTTTCAGGCTTAGTTCATTGTTTAGCCCTTTTGGACTCTCCAACTTTTACTTTAATATCCACTTTTTTTCTTTTTTCAGTAGTTAAAAGCACCCCTGCGATTCATTAGCTTTAAAGCATAACATTCTTTGACTTTTACCATATATTCTTCCTCCAGGTTGTGCAATAAAATTTTGAGCTATTGGGATATCTGCTAGGGTATGTAGGCTTAGACATCAGAATTTGACATACTATTGTCATACTACTATGCCACATCTCCTACTATAGAGAAAAACACACCATTCATCGATGTGGAAAGTTAATACAATATAAAATATATCAGATGCTAGAAATTAATGAAGATTCTGGCTAATGTAATTTTCTTTTGAAAGTTGCTCAAAAAAGACCATAAAGTCTTTATGAGATGGTGATCATTGTTTATGTTGCCCTATGCATAAAATGCGTTCACTAGAAATTCGCAAGAGGCATTTCCACTGATGCATATTTTTTTATTTTTATTTAGAAAATTTGTGAGATTCAGCCCTTTAGATTTATTAGGCTTTAGCTGTTATGACATCATACACTTAAAGTACAATTAAGTTAAATAAAAATAAACTACTACCGTAATAATCCTCCTTGTTATGAAATGTACATCAGCATGCTGATTCCTTTCCTATTTGACATCCACTTCTTTATAATATAAATCACATATATCCCAAACCTTTGATTTGCCTTTTACTGTGCCAATTTCCTATCCTTACTTTTCAAATTCACATTTATGCAACCACAAATTTATTATGCTTTAGGAGACCAACATCACTATAAACACAGTGCTGCTTCAAGGACTATTGATGAGTTCTGACAATTTAACAAATGAATGGTTGAAAGGAAGTGTTTAAGACAGCTAGCTTTTAGATTGATTTTCCATAATACTGAGGAATACTACGCAGTGACAGAAGATTCAAAATAAGTCATTTTTCCATTTCTCCTGTTTCTCACTTCTTTCTATCATAGATTTATGGTTCCACAAAGACTTGTTTTGTTTTCTGGCTTTATCTAACACTCAAAGGAGAGTGTGCTGCTGCAAAAATAGTTTTACTAAAAAATAATGTATTTTGCATCATAATATTCTTATTAGACTCCTTGAGTATATGTAAATCCAGTCACTAAAATCTTATACAAGTCTTAACATGTTAATGTAATTTCAAAATTCACATTCAATATTTTTAAATCTGCTGTTTTAATTCAAATAATACAAGGTGATCCTGCCTTGAAGGCCTTGTTTGGGCACTTCTTCCTATGGTGAGGCAACACTCTGTACCTGCCTCCCAATTGTGTTTCTGTGTTGCCATCTTGTCCCAAAGAAATTTGTAAGCTATTTTAACACGTGGGCCACAGCTGTCATTGTCAGGAAAACCACTCTAAAAAGTACCATGAACCCTTTACTGAAAATCATGAATGTAGGCAGGAAATAATACAAGGTGATCCTGCCTTGAAGGCCTTGTTTGGGCCCTTCCTCCTATGGTGAGGCAACACTCTGTACCTGCCTCCCAATTGTGTTTCTGTATTGCCATCTTGTCCCAAAGAAATTTGTAAGCTTTTTTAACACGTGGGCCACAGCTGTCATTGTCAGGAAAACCACTCTAAAAAGTACCATGAACCCTTTACTGGAAATCATGAATGTAGGAAGGAAAAGGCTGCAGGACACAAGCAGCACTGAGATGCAACAAAGGATTAAAAAAGGAGGGACCTCATTATTATTTTTAGTAGTAGTGGTAATAATAAATTTGCTGATAGGAATCAGATCTGAACCATACGTTCACCACTTCCCAATGGCTAACAGCATTTAAATACTCTTACAGTATAGCTCAGTGGTCTCCAAATTGCTGCCCGAGAGCCAGATGTGGCCCTTTGCTTTATTTTATCCTACCCTTGGGGCATTATTCCCACACTGTCAGCAACAGTGGGGCATAGTTCCTGCCACTGACACCAACAATGGGGAACTATTCCTACCACTGATACCAATGATGGGGCACTATACTATTCCTCCCACTGATACCAATGATGGAACACTATTCCTCCCACTGATAACAATAGTGTGACACTATCCCTCCCACTGCTACCAGTCATGGGGCATTTTTCACTTTTACTGACACCCAGACTTTCTTCTCCTGCTGACCAGTCTGCCCCCCCCTAAAGATTGAAGGACAGTAAACTGGCCCTTTGTTTAGAAAGTTTGGAGACCCCTGGTATAGCCTATTGTGTAAATTACTGGGAACTTGCCAAAAAAATGATAACTCACTGGTATCTCACTCCATACCTGCTTGCCAAATGTTTACCTTCTCATTCTTCTCTATGCTGGTGGGGTTGTGGTCAAATGGGAAAACTATTACACATTTTTTGGTCCTGCAAACACTTGACAAGCTTCTGGCACAAAGTGTTTCAGCTCATTTCACAAATCACTGGTATTTTGGTCTCTCCTGAGCCAACCCTAGCAATACTGAATATAGGAATAGAATGCATTCCGTCCCACTTCTGTACAATTACAGCTCACATACTTTTAGCTGCAAAATTAACTATAACCATGTATTGGAAAAAAGAGTTGGCTCCAAATGTGTCAGAAGCCATTGCTTTACTGAATGTCCATTTTGAATATGAAAATTGTTCACTATTAGATCAGAATCATATTATAAATTTGAGCAAGAGTGGAAAGTTTGTGTAGAATGGTGTAACACGTAAATCCTTGAAACCACTAAGTTCCTTATTGTAGTTGTTGACTCTCTTCCACGTGTTCAACAATTAACACAGTGATGGTGAGCCTTGTATGCCTTTTTAGGTCTAATTACCTAAAGCTCCATTTTATGCATCTGTGTTTCTTTTTCTTTCTTTTTGATTTATGAGCCTTGACATTGCCCTGACATTGCCCTATGCTATTCATATCATGCACTCATAGGCCACTTTATCAAGTACACCTTGCTATTACCAAGAAAATATCACCCACACCATTACACCACCAGCCTTAACCATTGACAAAGGCCAGGATAGATCTATGCTTTCCTGTTGTTTGTGAAAAATTCTGACCCTACCATCCTCTCTTGTATTAAAAGAGGTATAGAATCCAGAGAGAGAGAAATCAAGAGTCAGGTCAGGAACAAGCCAGGTCAGCAACCAGGGAATCACACAGGAATGAGCAGGAGACAGGGAATAGCTGAAGGCCAGTCAGCACTCAGCACAGGCAGAGGCACCCTTTAAATAGTCTGTCTGGCCCCAATCTTTGCCATGCGTGTGCACGTGCTTCTGCACGATTGCGCATTTCTGAGCGCATGCGCACATCTGATCACTCTTCTCCAGATATTTCCGTGCGCATTTCTATTCGCCAGCCGTCTCACGGGGATTCCCTTACATTGCCCCCCCCCCTTAGGGGCAGCCCCCAAATGTCTACTTAAGCTTGTTTTTCAGGATGAAGCTGAAGGTAAGCTTGCACTAACCGTGGAGCATGGACATTAGTAGATGGTTCCCAGGAATTATCCTCTGGACCGTAGCCTTTCCATTTGATGAGGAACTGGGTCTGACCACCCCTCTTTCTACAGTACAGGATGGCTTCTAGTTCATATTCCTCATTACCTTTGACAAACAGTGGAGCAGGAGATTCTGGACCTCGATCCGGAAATAGACTTGGGTCTGTTGGATATTTCTGTATGCATGCGCATTTCTATTCACCAGCCCTCTCACAGGAATTCCCTTACAATATCATTACTGCTCACTGACTGGTTCCTAGCAGTTACAGCATGCATTACGGCTCACTGATCAGTTGCTAGGGCTTACAACACATCATTTCTGCTTGCTGATTGGTTGTTAGAGGTTACTGCACATCATTGCTGCTCACTGATTAATTGCTAGAGGGTACTGCACATCCTTACCACTCACCTATTGGTTCTTAGAGGTTACTGCCCATCATTACCACTCACTGATTGGTTGCTAGAGGTTACTGCACAGTATTACTGCTCTCTAATTGGTTGCTAGAGGTTACTGCACATCATTACAGCTCACTAATTGGTTGCTAGAGGTTATAGACAGAACATTCTAGAACTTGTTATTAGCAATCAGCATAACAGAGAACACACAATTATGAAGGTTGATTGAGTGCATGTAGGAACAGACACCATTACACCACCAGCCTTAACAAAGGCCAGGATGGATCTATGCTTTCCTGTTGTTTATGCCAAATTTTGACCCTACCATCTGAATGTCACAGCAACCAGTATTTTCTCTTTTTTGGTCCATTCTCTTCAAAGCCTAGAGCTGGTTGTGTGTGAAATCCCAGTAGATCAGCAGTTTTTTAAATACTCAGACCAGCCTGTCTGGCACCAACAACCATGCCATGTTCAAAGTCATTTAAATCCCCTTTCTTCCCCATTCTGTTGCTTGTTTTGAACTTCAGCAAGTCGTATTTACCATGTCTACGTGCCTAAATGCATTGAGTTACTGCCATGTGATTGGCTGATTAGCAATTTGTGTTACCAAGCAATTAAACAGGCATACCTAATAAAGTGGCCAGTGAGTGTATATTAGTTTGTATTTGTTGGATAACCAATACATTTGTTTTGATAAAAAAAATAATAATAAAAATATTGATGTTTGATATACAAACTATTTGATACACAATTATTATGCAAGCTAAATGTCATCTATCTAGAGTTTCCATCTACTAAAATGTAATTTTGTTGATATGTTTCATTGCAAATCCATATGATTTGTTGCATAAGAGTTTATCCTAGTCTTTACCACTCTCCCGCTGTACTTCTGTAAGAGACCAAAAAAACATTCTATCTGTGCCTGATAGCTGCATTATAATACACTGGATTCCATTTCTGTGCAGAAAATAGGATAGAAACATTACAGTAAACTATATCCCATTAATCTACTTCCTTCAAGCACTCTAAGAGATCATCTACATTATTATTACAAGCAATACTAAAGAATTTGAAACAACTTTTTATCCTATTTTTTGCAGTGCTTCTTCTGTTGTGCTAATGTTAGACACACTCAGGGTTGCCAACCTCTCCCAACATTTTTTACTGACAAAACATTTAAATGAACAATTTACTAATAGAGAACTTTTTTTTTAGTGACAACCTAAAAATTTCAAAACTCCTATTGAAAAGGAAGTCAATCAATATTTAAAATGATACAAACAATAAGTAAACACTGACAATGTCCCTATGAACTAATTTGCCTGGTTTATGCTTAAAGCCATTACAGCGAGACAAAATGTCAGTTGAAAAAAAATTTCTGCAATGCATGCCACAGAGAGAAATGGGCATGACTATATTGATGCATTTTCTTGGTGCATTTTGTGGTGGTGGTGGGTTCACATTCATTTTTGACGTGTTTTTGACATTTTTTGTATGCCTTTTGCATTTTTGGGAGGTGACTGTTGTGGGAGAAACCAGCAAAAAGGCAAACACTGTGCTTTTTATGGGTATCTGCTGTGCTTCCATTTAAATCTATAGAACCAAAAATGCAACTGACTTCAGGAAAAAAGTCCCAGACTCTTTAAATAGCCACCCTGGTGGAAAATGCACAGATGTGACTGTAACCCGTAGGAAACCATATTAAATGAACTGTAGTGCATTATTGCAAAACTAAAAACGCTCTGAAAATGCATAGGTGTGAACCATAGGTGTAAGCCAGGCCTAAGAGTGACATAAAAGAGGATATTTAAACAGAACCGCTCCTTGACCACCTATCTCTAAATTATTCCAACAGCTGCTTGGGTAAGTACACATTATCGTGGCCTTGATGATTAGCTTCACGGTGCTTCAAATTTAACTCGATATGTCAAGTTCCACGGGTCCTGTCGCCTCTCAAACTTGTCCATAGAAGTCAAAAGGATTACGGTAAGATACCGCTTAGTGATTTGTCCCTGTTTGAAGTTAACAGTCGAACATTTGTTAGGTTCGAATGTTCGACTTTGAACCAAACAGGGGGTGTTCAGCCCATCACTAATGAACATTTGTTTGCAAGCATGAAAGACTGGCTTGAATGGAGTGTACAGCATTTTGTCCTTCATCCGAAAAACTGGTGAAGATGTTGAGCCTTTGCAAACATGAGACAATTTCATCTTGCCCAGATGTTCTATTCCCCTCAGAATCTAGGTATCATCATGTTTACGTGTCAATATACTATTTGTATTATATAATATATAAAAACTGGCTATAAGATTGTATTCAGAGAGTAGTGGTTAATGATTAATACTCTGAATGGTCTAGGGTTGTTAGTCGTGTACCCCAAGGTTCAGTGTTGGGACCCTTACTTTTGAATATATATTTTTTAAATGATATAGGGTCTGGGATTAAAAATACAATTTCAGTCTTTGCAGATGACACCAAGCTGTGCAGTGAAATAACGTCCTTACAGGATGTCTCCAACTTACAAGCCGACCTCAATCCACTGTTTAATTGGGCAACTATGTGGCAAATGAGGTTTAATGTTGAAAAATGTAAGGTTATGCACTTGGGGGCTAAGAATATGCATGCATCATACATAGTAGGGGGAGTACAACTGGGGGAATCAATGGTGGATCTGGGAGTTCTGGCAGATCACAAGCTTAATAATGGCATGCAATGCCAAGCTGCGGTTTCTAAAGCGAGCAAAATCCTCTCTTGTATTAAAAGATGTATAGACTCCAGAGAGAGAGATATCATTTTACCCCTGTACAAATCATTAGTAACACCTCATCTGGAATATGCAGTTCAATTTTGGGCACCAATTCACAAAAAGAATATTGGGGAACTGGAGAAAGTACAGAGAACCAAACTGATAAGAGGCATGGAGGAGCTCAGCTATGAGGAAAGATTAGAAGAACTAAATGTATTCTCTCAATAAGAGGAAATTAAGGGGGGATATGATCAACATGTATAAATACATCAGTGGTTCATATAGTGAACTAGGTGTAGACTTATTCAACTTGAGGTCATCACAGAGGACAAGGGAGCACTTCTTATGTCTGGAGGAAAAGAAATTTAATCTTCAAATACAGAAAGGTTTCTTCACAGTAAGAGCTATGAAAATGTGGAATACACTCCCTCAAGAGTTGGTTCTAGCCAGCTCAGTGGATTGCTTTAAAAGGGCCTGGATTATTTCTTAAATACACAGAATATAACTGGTTACTAACATTTATAGGTAAAGTTGATCGGGGGAATATCTGATTGCCTTTCGGGGATCAGGAAGGAATTTATTCCCCTGCAGGAGCAAATTAAATCATTCTTTACTGGGTTCTTTTTTGCCTTCCTCTGGATCAACTGAGGGTATAGTATTATAACTTTTTTTATGGTTGAGCCCAGCCCTCCACTCTGAGACATACAGTAAATAGCAGCTAGACTCAAAATCAGTTTACTGCACCAGATCAGGCAGCGATTGGTTGCCAGAGGTTACAGCATATCATTACTGCTCACTGACTGGTTCCTAGAGGTTACTGCACATCATTTCTGCTCACTGATTAATTGCTAGAGGGTACTGCACATCCTTACCGCTCACCTATTGGTTCTTAGAGGTTACTGCCCATCATTACCACTCACTGATTGGTTGCTAGAGGTTACTGCACATTATTACTGCTCGCAAATGGGTTGCTGGAGGTTACTACACACAATCTCCTCCCTTCCTGCACACCACAGACTACAGAGGGGACAAGATCCACCAATAGACAGAAAATTCTCGAGCTTGTTATTAGCAATGAGCATAACAGAGAACACACAACTATAAAGTTTGACTGAGTGCAGGTAGGAACAGAGCCCAATGTGAGCAGCATCTCCAAGGATGGGATGCCAAGGTATACAAAGAGTGCAGGCTTGAAGGGGGCACTATGTACAGACTGCAGGGTTGAGGGGTGCACTTTGTATGAAGTTCAGGGTTGAGGGGTGCGCTGTGTATGGAGTTCAGGGTTGTACTGTGTATGGAGCTCAGGGTTATGCTATGTATGCAGTGCAGGGTTGATAGGTGCGCTATGCATGAAGTGCAGAGTTGAAGGGTGCGCTATGTACGGAGTACAGGGTTGAGGGTTGCCCTATGTATGGAGTGCAGTGTTGAGGGGTGAGCTCTATATGGAGTTCAGGGTTACACTGTGTATGGAGTGCAGGATTGAGGGGTGCGCTGTGTATGGAGTTCAGGGTTGAGTGGTGTCCTATGTACAGAGTGCAGGATTGAGGGGCGCACTGTGTACATCCAAGTCCCCCCCACCAGTGCAAAGCTCTCTTCCTAACAGATTTAATTTCAGAGCTCACCCGCCGAAAACACACATCACACACAGACACACACACACACAGATCACACACACAGACCACACGCACAAACCACACACACAGACCACACACATACATATATATATATACATGCACACACGCACTAAATTTTCACAGTGGGACTGCAGAGGAATACTTACAGCATGTCCATGCAGGCTGCCGGTGAGGAGGAGCTTTTGCCTGTTTGGATTCTCCGCCCCCTCCCTCCTCTGCTCTCCTACAGAGATCAATGTGTAGAGCAGGGAGGGTTCTGAGAGGCCACTGGGAGAGGAGAGCTGTCACTTGTAAATATTTACAAGTGAACAGAGCCGGAGGTGGTTGAATTAAGGCTGAAAAAAAAACCTGGCGGGCAGCATAGGCTCAGGGGGAAGTTTCTTTGGGCCCCACAACCATGACTGGGCCCTGGGCAGCTGCCCCTTTTGCCACATGTTAAAGACAGCTCTGTAACTATGTAACTTTATTTATTTATTTTTCCATAAAAGTTCTGACATCTAATTACAAGATCTGTTATAAATTGCTAAATGCTTCATATCAGAGACTGTCCCACAAATAGCAAATTCCCTAAGAGGCAGAAGCTGAGAAGCTGAGCAGTTAAAGACAAATGGAAGGCTTCAGCCTCTCCCAGACTGCACACAGTTCAAGGCAAGGAAGGAGAGGATGAAGAGAAACATAATTGTGCAATGGCTGCAATCGTTTAGTAAAGCCTGATTAGGTGCATAAAGTTTCAAAGCCCTTTTTTTACAGGCACTTGGTGCTCATTCCTGGGCATTTACAGACAAGAAAAAGTTAGTTTATTTTTACAAACTGTTCGTAAATTTACGGGCGGTTAGCAGCCTAGGACACACTTTATGTGAAGGTATCTGCTGTGTTTACAACCTTTGAGTGACATCTTTTTTGACAAAGTTTTCACTCATATTAACTTTATCTCTTCGCTTGACCCAGAAAATGGGCTATTTTTTTCTGGAGAAATAGCTCCACAAACTAACAGTATACTGTACATGGACACCTAATATGAAAGTTAGAGACTTTAACTCTGCTGAATGGCCAGAAAACTTGCCACAGTGGCCAGTCTTTGGGATTAAGGAGTAAAAAAAAGTATGCTGATAAAATTTTGATCTTTGAGCAGGCATAAACCACGGTTGTACAGCTTTTACCACGGAGAAATCATGCCAGTTCCTCCCAACCCTTGGTTAAAACCTAATATCAGAGAACAGTGAGGACCAGGACAAATACCATCCATATACTGTACACAAATTTCAATAGCTTTAATGTTGTGTCTTTTGCTGCTGGTGAAAGCGATTGGGCAGCTATACAGCCAGTTGAATACTTTTACATTCTACAGAATCACCAACTGAACAAAACGATATCAAGATTATAAGTGCAGCTTCATCCATGACACTGATATCACCACTCCTGTCCAAGAATGTACAGGTATGTCCTAAAGATGGAAAGGGGTAAAGTCCAATTGTCTTTTCAAGTCAGCAAGCATGCTCTCAATATAGAAATGTGGTTCAGTGAATGTAACCTATATGTATGCATTATTTTAAAATATGCTTAACCTGAACTGTCTGTATTTGTGCCAGGTTTACTCTGTTAACCAGGAATTACTACAAATAAACTTCAAATTATGCATTGGTGTGCCACTGTTTGTCCTAGCAATGGCCTTGGCCAGCTTGTAAGTAGAGACCTCAGTGTGGCCATGAGGCATTCTACTTACTATACTAATGAACTTAAATTCTTAGTAGGATCATAAACCTGTGAATAGGAACAGTAATGTTAGAAGAAATAGGGTTGCTGGGATCCTGTTGCTCATAAAAAAGGTTGTTTTTAGTTACTCAAAGTCATATAAGGTAGTGGGACCTGCTAAATGACATCTGTAACTAGAGAGATCAAAAATACCATCTAAAATTAACCTTTAAAACATAAATCTTGTAACTCTTTTTGCACCCTTTCAAAATGAAAACACATGGCTGCTCCATGCTTTTCTATAACAACAAAATAACATTGTGTGCATGCATATAGTTATACTTAAACGTTTGCATATCCTGGCAAAAATTGTGAAAATATCATTCCAAAAACTGTCTTTTACCTAAGGATAATGATCCACTTATTATGACATATGTTTGGCTCCTTTTTAAATCATAATGAAACAGAAATCACAAAAATGGCCCTGATCAAAAGTTTACATACCCTGGAATATTTATCCTTGGTACAGACACACGAGGTGAAACACACATGGAAATTAAAGATTAATTTCCCACATCTGTGTCTTTTTAAATTGCATTTAGTGTCTGTGTATAAATAGTCAATGTGTTTGTTAGCTCTCACATGGATTCACTGAGCAGGCTAGATACTGAGCCATGGGGATCAGAAAAGAACTATCAAAAGATCTGTGTAACAAGGTAATGAAACATTTTGAAGATGGAAAAGGATGTAAAAAGATATCCAAAGCCTTGAATATACCAGTATGTACTGTTCAATAACTTATTAAGAAGTGGAAAATTCACAGATCTTTTGATATCAAGCCAAGGGCAGGTAGACCAAGAAAGACTTCAGCCACAACTGCCAGAATAACTGATACAAAGAAAAACCCACAGTCAACCTCAGGCTACTCAGAAAAAAAGGTGGTGTGGTTGTGTCAAGGAGCACAGTACAATGATACTTGAACAAAAATGAGCTGCATGGTCAAGTTGCCAGAAAGAAGCCTTTACTGCACAAATACCACAGAAAAGTTTGGTTACAATATGCCCTACAACACCTTGACATGCCTCACAGCTTCTGCCACACTGCAATATGGAGTAATGAGACAAAAAATAGAGCTTTATGATCACAGTCATAAGTGCTCTGTTTGGAGAGGGGTCAACAAAAACTATACCAACAGGAATAACATCCCCACTGTGAAGCATTGTGGTGGCTCACTGATGTTTTGGGGGTGTGTGGGCTCTAAAGGCAAAGGAATTCTTGTGATAATTGATGGCGATATGAATGCTTCATGTTATCAGAAAATACTGCCAAACAATTAGCATTTTTCTGCAGGAAAGCTGCACATGGGGCGCTCTAGGGCTTTCCAGCATGACAATGACCATAAGTACAAGGCCAAGTTGACCGTTCAGTGGTTACAGCAGAAAAAGGTGAAGATTTTGGAGTGGCCATCACAGTCTCCTGACCTTAATATCATCAAGCCACTCTGGGGAGATCTCAAACATGAAAGATGGTCAAAGACTTTGCATTTTGCCAAGATGAATGGACAGGTATAAAACCTGAAAGAATTTGGGGGCCTCATAGACAACTGTTGCTGCACGTTGTCATTGATGCTAAAGTGGGAAATACACAGGATTAAGAACTAAAGGTACGCAGACTTTTGAACAGGGGTCATTTCATTTGTTTACTTGTTACCATGTTTTGTTTTACGATTGTGCCATTATGTTATGAACTACAGTTGAATATGAATCCCATAAGAAATAAAAGAAATGTGTTTTGCCTGCTCACTCATGTTTTCTTTAAAAGTTATACTTAATATTACAAATTCTCCAAGGGTGTGCAAACTTTTGAGCACAACTGTAAATATAATTGTGCCAAAAAGCCCAAAAGTCATAGATGTCGCAGCATTCACATCGGAACAGTAAAATTAATTCTAAAATGGTGAAACAATGGCATCCTTTCACTACCTAATCTTACTGAATGATATCTAGTAAATTATTTAGATGTTGAATAGTTCCCTTAACAGCAAATGTACAAAATACAATAATGTGGCATTTTATTGCTATTTTCTTAGAATAACAGAATAAGCATTAAATACATATTATAGTATAATTATATTTTAATTTCTCTTCATACTGAAAATATATTAAATACATATATTTAATGACTTTTTGCCAGTGTACCCTTTCCATTAAGACTAACTTTGTTTAATGAGTTTTTAATAAACCAAATCCATCAAATAATAATCTGAAAATGCTGTGCTGTAATAATATTATTTGCTAATTCACTGAGTTTTTTTCAAAGGGTTAAGTTTCCTTGTGTTTTGTATAAAAATATTATTCACACTTAATCAAACTGTCATAGCTACTGCTGTGCTACCTTACGTTAATAAATTGACCCATAAAATAGAAGACATTTTATGGAAATTTACATATTTACCACCTACCCACCAAGTGCCATTGGATTGAGTGGACTTGTTCTGGGGTCATGTCATTAGCTATTCTTGTTATCCTATTTCTTACAGCATTGTACTGTATTAACAATATAGATTATAAGGGTGGTTTGTTTTAATGCTATTTTTTTAACCCACATTATTGTTACACATTAAAAGTTTTAATCTTTTCCCATTTATTACTGATAGTGATGAATAAACTGAAATGGTGCAATTCTTCATAGCATAGTTTGATTGAATCAGTTCACTTATTTCTTTGATTCAAGACAGCACAGTTTGAATTAATCAGTTCACTTATTTCTGTCCCAGAGTGACATTTCCTAAAGGGATATGGCTTACGCAGGGACACACACACTTATAATTCCCTTATGCCTTTTTTTCAATTTACCCTTATATGTTTGTCATTGTGATATCTGCTAGTACCTTATATGACCCTCTACGTTCACCTGTGAATTCCTCTTCTTTCTAACAGGTAATCAGGAATGGTTGTGTAATCAGAAAAAAACTGTATAAAGTTGGCCATACATTGTTAAGTTTTCTTTGTTCAGCCTGCTGGATAAACCAAATGAATGAAGGAATCCCCACCACCCCCAGGACATTGCATTCTAACAGCAGTTCCACTTGCTGTCAGAATACACTGATCATTGGCTTCAGCTGATTGATAGCAGCCGTTGATTGAGAAAAGTTTTCCAACTTCAGAAGTTGATCAAACAATCAACTTCTGATGAATAGGGGTGGCCTATATTCACCATGTCGATACTCGACAGGTCCATGCTGACCTGGTTGAATTTTGATAAGCTTATGGCCAACTTGAGAAGACATTGATCACCATTTTCTGATTGAATTGTGGATGAACACTTCCTCTCAGGGTTCCTCAGTGCCTTCATTGTCACAGTAAGTATATTAGAGACTGCTCTGTATCAGTTGCTGCAGTTCACTGTTAGATTTAATTCTTCTCACTCTTTGGAGTTGATATACTAAGGGCATGCAGGCGCTTCACTTTACAAGGTAAATTGCCCAAGAGTTTATTGAATGGGATACAATTTCACTTTGCAAAGAATATCCAATCACATGCAAAGAAAATTAAAAAACAGAAAATAATTTTGCTTCCAAGCGATTAGATGATGGAAGTCAACAAAGCTTAACCTCATTCACTAAGCTCTTGGTAAAATTCCTGTGCAAAGGCAAACTTCCCCTGTTTGCCTTCAGTAAATAAACCCCATAGTCAGTCAGAGCCAGAGGAATAGGTAACAAACTGTAGGTCACTATCAAGTCTGTGAATGGGTGGGAGCATGTATTTTGAAATAATAAAATGGAGCAGATTCATAATAATGTATGCTACATGGTGTGATAATCTCACATAGTAATGTACGGTGTCATTTTTCTACAGATATCCTTACACCCCACTTTCTTTTCCAGTCCCTTTTTAATCTAGCGAGGATCCAATCTCCACACATGGCACTCTGCTGTACTAATGGACACCATATTTAGCACAGGCAAGTATGCAGAAGGTATAGATTTATCTATAAGCAGGATGGGGGGAAGAGTATAGCTGGAAAGTGTTCTAATTGGCTTGCAGGTGGTCCAGGGGATGTGTTTAAAAAGGAAGATATCGTTTCAGGTAGAGGTCAGCTATGACTTGAGAAGAAGATGTTGCTGCTGGAGCTGTGGCTTGAGGGAAGTTGTTGCTGCACACATGGGTGAAAGTGGGGGAAGGGCTCAACAAGGGCACTCTCACTATAGCGTTTTCCTATATTTCTCTTATTCACTTGGAGGACAATTGTTGGACTGTCTTACACAGGACTCACACTGGAAAGTCTTTCTATCATAGAGGAACTCATACAGAACAGTCTTTTATCTTTCTCTGTTTTATTTAAGTAGAATAATTGGAACTCTGGAGTGAAGACTTTGCCAACCACTTAAAGTTCTCTGTATACTTAACCTTAAGAAATTAGTCATTGGAAATAGAACCTTATGGACTTTATAGGCACTACAAACAGTGATTCATAAAATGTAACACTTTAATGAACATGCACAGAATAGTACATACACATATAAACCAATAATTGTTACAGAATATACTCTAACCCTGCAACATATAAAAATATAATGAATGAAGATTCACATATTAATGGTATCTCCCACATTGACAAAAATATGTCGCAGACACGGCAATACCTAAGAAGGGATACTCTTGAACTGATAATAGTAGTAATAGCTCAACATGTTTCGTGATGATATCGCTTCTTCAGGAGCACTTCTATATGGAGAAATATACAAAATCGTATTGATAAGATAACAAAGAACAACTTACATACAATGCTATATGTACACATATCAAACCAGATGGTAATAGAGCAATTGTGATACCTCAAAATATGTACATCTGCATAGAGGCGATGGAAGGAAGCGTCTGATAACACCATGAGGGGCCAACCGATGGGGTGATCCCAGTAATAGCGGAAGGGCAGGCCGCCCACCCTATGACAGTGCCTGGTACATAAAAATTATATGGTGATTGATAGTAATATGATAAAGGCCTCTTGACCAAGTGGTACCAATATAGGTTAAGAGATAGCACTAACCTCCCCACTACTGGCATGCGGTGTGGCCACTAGTTGATATCCTGATATAAAGACACCTGAATTAGCTTGAATGGGATAATGTGGTGTGTAAAATTACACATACCATATATAGGAAAGAAAAGAAAAGTATATAAAAATGACATCTGTAAGACACAAGAGCATCACTTGTCCCCAACTAGGACCCCATTAGATAAAGCAGCAGATAAAGTGAGTAACATAAGAAGAGGTGATGGATTTCACTTACATGGAAAGTCAGAGGCCCTGGGGAAACCCCCTAATGGTGATTAAATACTATTTCCTCTAAGGTAAGCTGTTAGTATAAATTTAGATTTTACTGGGCAATAGTTGTCCTCAAGCCAGTGCTGTAGTGATCTATAAAGAAACGTATGATCACTTTGGGCCAATCTCATTTGTTAACATTAATCTCAGACTCATTGGAGCAAATAGCAATACTACTGTACTTATATAGGGATATCAGATATATGCTGACCGACAAGGTCTCAAGAGTGCCCAGGGATATAGAACACTGCCTCAATGCCACATGTACAGCTCAGAATTGCCCAGGAGTCCCAGACGCCATTGCCATGCCTTCATGAACCGCAGACCACCCCTACCCTATATAGGGATCCTGACCCAGGACGCTCACGCCGTCAATAGAGTATAAAGTCCATAAGGTTCTCTATTTTCAATTATTAATTGTATTGATTAGGACGTGGCACTTTGAAGCCTTATTTGCATCCCCACAGAAACCACCATGTGATGGGAGCACCCCTTTCTAATTGTAACCTTAAGAAATGTCTAGAATTAGAGCCAACACATTAATGTGTTCTGTGAAACACATCAGATTAATTTATTGACCACATGGGTGCCTCTGCACACTTCCATGTTATTTTGTTGCTATATTTGGTAGTAAACACCTTATTGTTCATAGTAAACAAATTAATAAGAAGAATGATCTCCTGTGCATAAGTGTAAAGGCCCATTATATATATGGCTGGTCTCAAAAAGTCTTGCTGCCCTCTAGGACTGGAGATGTCCTGTAGCCACTGTATTTCTCTTAGTAATCCAGACCTACCCTGACCAGTGCAGTGGGTTTATTTACTAAAGCTGGAGAGTGCAAAATCAGACACACTACTGCATAGAAACCAATCAGCTTCCAGGTTTTATTGCCAAAGCTAAATTGAACAAGCTGAGGTTTGAAGCTGATTGGTTTCTATGCAGAAGTGAGCCTGATTTTGCACACTCCAGCTTTAATAAATAAACTCTAGAATGTGAGTGTGAACACCCAGCTATACATTCTCTACAAGTGTTTGCTTGAGCCTAACTAGGTTTCTCACAACCCTACAGATGTGAATATCTACCCTCTAAATTGTTGTTCCTACCTTGTAAATTCTCTCCATTAAATAAAGGCAGCACTGTACTAAGACACATTTCTCCTGCCATTTTTTATCCCACATTTTTTTTTCTCCCATTGTTTTTGGAGACCTGCATCTTTCGCATTCTCTTTTGCCAATGGACACTGGACAGTGTTTCTTTCACAGGACAAGTGCACTCTCCAGGGTTTTTTTCTCAGAAAATAGATGCAGGAACTCACCCAGTGTTTCAGCCCCTTACCCACCTCCAAGCACCGTTCTTTGATCCCACCTCCTAGTACTGCCCCATTTTAGAAAATACAGAACCAAATATCATTTTGTGGTGCTAAGTAATTTTTATGGAATGGATAATGATAAAAAGAAATGTAGTAAATAGATCCTTTGTAGCCAGCAACATTGGGACCCCCCCTCCAGCAACAATAGACCTCCCTGTCAACATTGATTCTCTCCAGCAATAATGGATCCCCCAGAAACCAGCCACAATAGACGTCCCCAGCAACACTATACCCCTCCAGCAGCAATGGACCCCCCAGTGATAATAGATCCACCTCAGCAACAATACTCCCAAAAGCCAGCATCAATAAACCCTCCTGCAGCAAGTAACAATATACTCCTCCTTCAACAGTAGATCCATCCCAGCAATGATTGACCCCTAGCAATAAAAGACCCACCCCCAGCAAAAATAGATCTCCACCAGCAACAATAGACCTCCCAAGCAACAATAGCCCCCCTTCACAAAAATAGACCTCTTCCAGCACCCTAGATCCCCAGCATCAATAGACCCTCCAGCAAACCCCAGCACCCCTTGTCATTACATACATTCAGTGCTGGAGGTGCTAGAACTGTGTTCCTCCGCGTTTCTGCTGAGAAAAAGCCCTTGCACTCTCACAGGACAAGTGCTGTATATTAACACAATAACCAATAAACCATAATAACCAGAGATTGTTGATGCAGGGAATTTCTTATTGCCTTCAGGAGATTGGGAAGAAATTTTCTTTCCCCTACTGCAAAATGGACAATACTTAATAGGTGTTTTGCCTTCCTCTTGATTAGATGTGGGTTTAGGTTTCTATATATGGAGTTTATTTGTTTGTGTATTCAGTTTTCTATTGGTTGAACTAGGTGGGTGTATGTCATTTTTCAACCTAAAACTAGCCAGGAGCCTAAAATTACTGGAATCAAGAATAAGGTAACTACGTCTAGTCTTGCACCACCCAGGCAAGGATTGGTAGTCTGCTGCTCTAATGACATTTATAATAGTAGTGCATGCCATTGTATGCAACCTGCGAGTTACTTTCCAGACATTTTGGTTTATAACTACTTGTGGGATTGTTTATGATGCCTTTGGTCATTCATAACATAATTTAAATGTGAAAATTGGGGGGGGGGGTCTGAAAATGAAAAATGATAAACTAAGATATCATCAAGCTACTCTCTGTAAACACTTCATCAAATTTCACTGACGAGAGATAGGTACTACAGCTTACTAGGTATGAGCCTTACCTTGATGTACAGTTACTTAAAGCTGAATTCTAGGAATGATTTTTATTTCATAGTTACTTTGATTTTGCTTGGACTAATGTAAGTATGTGTATCTCATACCTCAGTGATTGCTTTGGAAGCTGTGATTCACTGCAGTAGTCAATAATACTGTAATGTTAGCATTGATCTTCCACTTCTTGTGCCAAGTGGCTGCCCTTCTGCTTAGTAATCACAGGGAGTCGCTTGCTTGGCTCCATTTGCAAAATGATACTTTTTCAATGAATACAAGGCTATATCTGATTGGAGGCTGTGGAGAATGTGATCTCACTGCCCCACCTCTCTACCCTGCCCAATTAGAGAACACTTTGTATACATATGAAAAAAATAAAAGGCATTTTGTGAATGGTGATGGTGCCATGTGAGGAACCCTCTGTGGTCACTAGGAAAAAGGGCAGTTATTCAGCACTGGACCCAGAAGATTACTGCTATCACTGTAGAATCAGTGACTACTACAATGATTTCCAGCTTCCACAGTGATCACTCAGGTATAAAATATGCATACTTACATTGGACTTCAACTTTAAATAAATTAAGGTCTCTCTTCTCTCCCCTTAAGGGAATTTAAAGGAGAGAAGTTGGGATTTTCAACCCAATTTTCCTGCTATAAATGTGGTAAGATTTCTTTTATAAAAATGTTACTATTCTGGATATAATTTTAGCCATTTCTCACAGTTACTATAAAAAAAAAGAACCACAACAGTAAATGCCAGCAAAAAGCTTTGACATTCAATACTGGTAGAGAGTGTGTTGGGGAAAGTGTGTGTGTGGGGTGGTGACACACCATGTTTTAATTTTACACCAATGAAAAATCTAACTCTACAATTGTTTGTTTTTTTAAAGGATCAGCACCAGAGACATCATTCGAGAGCAATTTGTACACATTTGTAATTTTTAAAATTTTGATTTCAGTGCTTTTTAAACATGTCCCGTTAGACAATAATCACTCACAAATGTGATAATGAATAAATTATGTATAAAAAAGAAATCTTATTTATTTTTTATTCCTTAAATGATTGGCCAGTCAAAGTGAAAAAAGCTATATCTTATAAACAAACAGTAATTTTGCCAAGTGAAAAGCCTCTACTCCTTTTAGTAAGTAAATCTTATTGTGTTCTGTCAATTATTTAAACTAATACTGTGAACTAATCTATCCTTTTCTATTCCAGATAAACAATAAAGCCATGTAGTAGATTCTCAGTGTAATTAAAGAATTGATTATACCGATTTCCACTGTATGTTTAGCAGAAAAGCCAGGAATGGCAATGGTGGTATTGCAAGTTTATATTACTCAGAGTGAATGAATACTACTAAACTGCATCAGTCTTTTGTCCTTTTTAGTTATTTTCACTTGATATTGAACAATCACCTCTGACAAGACATTCATACTCATTATATGATGTCAGGATGTTCATGCAATCCAGACAAGAAAGATATTGAGGTCAAAAGAGTATTCATTTAATCAAAGTTTAACGTAGAGCATCAGTATAACTTAAGACTATGCAATATTTGCAGTTAGTTTCAGTTGTGGTCAAGTCACTTTGCAATTATACAATAATTATGCAACACTGATGAGGGAAATTGCACAAAACATCACATAAAAGAGGAAAAAAAGGATTAACCTTCTGCCTTTATGCTGTGAACAATTTTCTAATTGTAACAGCTCTTCAGCATTTGTTATAAATTGACAGGACCCTAAAAAAACAAATCTGTTAATTTATAAAAGATTTTTTTTTTTTAGAGTTGAACAAGTTGATAATTTTCACAACTCTGAAGCCCATAACAAATATTTTTGGTGAGTAAAATTGGTCCAGTGTGACATTAAACTTGACTATAGTTTCCATGTATAGGTTAGCCTGAGTGAAAAATGGGAGGCATGGGCAAAAGTAAAAGTGTAGTAATTTAGGAATCATGCTCTTGGTTGTAATTTATTTTGTATGCTCATTTTTATTCAAAATGTGTGTACATCAACACAGGCATAGGATCTGAGTCACAACAGTATATGTGTATAGATGTCAGGCTATTTGGCAGATATAACATTATAGGTGAAATTTTCTAAAACTGGAAAATCAGGTGCAGTTCTGCCTAGTAACCAATCATCTTCAAGTTTCTTATTTTCAAAGCTTACTTGAGCAAGTTGAAGTTAGAAACTGGTTACCATGCACAGCTGAACCAGATTCTGAGTGCTCCAGTTTTAGTAAGTCTCCCCCTATGTTTCTTATAGCCAGCACAACTGGTGCTAACTAGTTAACTACTAAAGAACAAAGAAAAATTCACCATGCCAATCGATTGTGCCATATCAAAAAAACCTATTGTATCTCAAACAACTCTATTATGGCTTTTCCCGTGTCACACTAGGTTTAAATCGATTAGAGGTGTATACTGTTTTGGAATTTCAAAAACTAGTGTTAAAATTCAGGCCTCTCACAAGTGCCACTGGTTTCCATCTATATACACTATATTGCCAAAAGTATTGGGACACCTGCCTTTACACGCACATGAACTTTAATGGCATCCCAGTCTTAGTCCATAGGGTTCAGTATTGAGTTGGCTCACCCTTTGCAGCTATAGCAGCTTCAACTCTTCTGGGAAGGCTGTCCACAAGGTTTAGGAGTGTGTCTATGGGAAGGTTTGACCATTCTCCCAAACTCGCTCATCTATGTCTTTATGGACCTTGCTTTGTGTACTTGTGTGCAGTCATGTTGGAACAGGAAGGGCCATCCCCAAACTGTTGCCACAAAGTTGGAAACATGAAATTGTCCAAAATGTCTTGGTATGCTGACACCTTAAGAGTTCCCTTCACTGGAACTAAGGGGCCAAGCCCAATCATTGAAAAACAATCCCACACCATAATCCCCCCTCCACCAAACGTTACACTTGGCACAATGTAGTCAGGCAAGTATTGTTCTCCTGGCAACTGCCAAACCCAGACACATCCATAAGATTGCCAGACAGAGATGTATGATTCATCACTCCAAAGAACACTTCTTCACTGCTCTAGAGTCCACTGGCGACGTGCTTTACACCACTATATCCTACGCTTTGCATTGCACTTGGTGTTATAAGGCTTGGATGTAGTTGCTCGGACATGGAAACGCTTTGCATGAAGCTCTCTATTCACTGTTGTGCTAATCTGAAGGCCACATGAAGTTTAGACGTCTTTAGCTATTGGCTCTGCAGACAGTTGGCGACTTCTGAGTACTGTATGCTTCAGCATGCACTGACCTTGCTCTATCATTTTACATGGCCTAGCGGCTGAGTTGCTGTTGTTCCCAGTTGCTTCCACTTTGTTATAATACCACAAACAGTTGACTGTGGAAAATTTAGTAGCAAGGAAATTTCACGGATGGACTTATTGCACAGGTGGCAACCTATCATGGTACCACGCCTGAATTCACTGAGCTCCTGAGAGCGACCCATTCTTTCACAAATGTTTGTAGAAGCAGTCTGCATGCCTAGGTGCTTGATTTTATTCACCTGTTGCCATGGAGGTGATTGGAACACCTGAATCCACTGATTCGGAGGGGTGTCCCAATACTTTTGGCAAAATAGTGTATATCTACAGTATATATCTTATATAAGTTAGAACTCAGTTAATTAATTTTTACCAAAAGCCATAGTGGAGTGGGTCAGTGGATATCCATTGGAGCACCACTGCCTTCCTACAATAGTATAAAAATACACTCAAGAATTTATTTTTCAAAGCATTGATCTCTAGATCCTCAAAGATACCCAACAGACACCACTTTGAATTACAAATAATAGGAATATCAAAATGAGCTATAATTTGAGACCAAAATGGTCTAACCTTTTTTCAAATTCAAATTACAGGTGAAACTCAAAAATTTAGAATATCGTACAAAAATTCATTTATTTCAGTAATGCAACTTAAAAGATGAAACTAATATATGAGATAGACTCATTACATGCAAATCAAGATAGTTCAAGCTGTGATTTGTCATAAGTGTGATGATTATGGCTTACAGCTCATGAAAACCCCAAATCCACAATCTCAGAAAATTAGAACATTACATACAATCAATAAAACAAGGATTGTACATAGAACAATATCGGACCTCTGAAAAGTATAGGCATGCATATGTACTCAGTACTTGGTTTGGGCCCCTTTTGCAGCAATTACTACCTCAATGCGGAGTAGCATGGAAGCTATCAGCCTGTGGCACTGATGAGATGTTATGGAAGACCAGGATGCTTCAATAGCGGCTTTCAGCTCTTCTGAATTGTTCAGTCTCATGTCTGTCATCTTTCTCTTGGCAATGCACCATAGATTCTCTATGGGGTTCAGGTCAGGCGAGTTTGCTGGCCAATCAAGCACAGTAATCCCACAGTTATTGAACCAGGTTTTGGTGCTTTTGGCAGTGTGGGCAGGTGCCAAGTCCTGCTGGAAAATGAAGTCAGTGCTCCAAAATCTCCTGGTAGACGGCTGCATTGACCCTGGACTTAATGAAGCACAATGGAACAACACCAGCAGATGACATGGCTCCCCAAAACAACACAGACTGTGGAAACTTCACACTGGACTTCAAGCATCTGGCAGTGTGTGCCTCTCCATTCTTCCTCCATACTCTGGGTCCTTGGTTTCCAAATGAGATGCAAAAGTTGCTCTCATCAGAAAAGAGGACTTTGGACCACTGAGCAACAGACCAGGTCTGTTTTTCTTTAGCCCAGGTAAGACGCTTCTGATGTTGTTTGTTGTTCAGGAGCGGCTTGACAAGAGGAATACAACATTTGAAGCTGATGTCCAGGATCCGTCTGTGTGTGGTGGCTCTTGATGCACTGACTCCAGCCTCAGTCCACTCCTTGTGAAATTCCCCAACACTTTTGAATTACCTTTTCCTGTCAATCCTCTCCAGGCTGCAGTCATCCCTGCTGCTTGTGCACCTTTTTCTTCCACACTTTTCCCTTCCACATAACTTTCTATTAATGTGCTTTGATACAGCACTTTGGGAACATCCAACTTCTTTTGCATTTACCTTTTGAGGCTTTCCCTCCTTATGGAGGGTGTCAATGATGGTTTTCTGCACAACTGTCAGGTCAGCAGTCTTTCCCATGATTGTGATTACTACTGAACCAGACTGAGATACCATTTAAAGGCTCAGGAACCCTTTGCAGGTGTTATGGCTTAATTAGCTGATTAGAGTGGGACACTTTGAGCCTAGAATATTGCACCTTTTCACAATATTCTAATTTTCTGAGATTGTGGATTTGGGGTTTTCATGAGCTGTAAGCCATAATCATCACAATTATGACAAATCACGGCTTCAACTATCTTGCTTTGCATGTAATGAGTCTATCTCATATATTAGTTTCACCTTTTAAGTTGCATTACTGAAATAAATTAACTTTTGCACGATATTCTAATTTTTTGAGTTGCACCTGTATATGTAGCAAATCACCATCAGCTTTCTGACTTTTGTGGCATGCGGGTGTATTTTTTGTATGCATTTGAAACAAGCAAATTAGCGTATACGTAATAGATCATTTGTCCCCAGCCTACATAGTTGTAACAAAGTATGCAGTAAATAATTGTTTCCCATCTTGGTCAGGAATGTTAGTAACATCCTTATTCCACTGTTTTTGTACTCTAGAGCGTTTGGATGATTTATATCCGTAAAGGGTCATAGATCAGAATATTAAAGGGGTATAAGATGGTTGACGTGAAACACTCTTCAGCTTAGAGGAAATGTATTTCTTGTACTCCTAAGTACATCTGATGTACATACTTCAGTCCTCTTTGTGCCCATTGAGAACCATCAGGTAGTGATTCAAGTGTGGTTGCTGGAGTTTAGGTTCTGTGTATTTACCTATATCTTTCTGGCAGAGGCTGGTACCAGGATCCTGTGTAAAAAAATGCATTTAATGATCAGTAAGTGCTTCTGTTTAACCACTCATTTAGACAGATGTGCAGATCCATAAAATTATTTTTCCATTAACTAGCTCAAGTTTACTCATGTATAGATCTGCACTTGGATGCATGTCTTTCCATTCAGATTTATGAAGTCTTATACAGTCCAATTTCAGTGATGAATATGCAGCTCTGTGCATGCCTGCTACAGAATATAGCTGCATTTGGATTGATAGAATCTGAATGCATGATGTTTTAAGTACATGTGCATGGACCATTTAACTGATGGAGATCCCACTACTCCTTGCTTCTTCTCTGATGTGTGTCACCCAAATTATGGGCTTACCCATTGAGGGTTTTTTTGCCTAGACGCCCAAACCAAATTTTGCAGTCACTGTGCTTTGGCTAACTAGACAATAATCCTATAGATAAATTGCTTACCTTGTTCATTTATGCATTTTTAAGAACTTATAAGCATTTATTTTGTAATTAAAAAAACATTATTTTGTTTTCTTTAATCAAATTAGTTATTTCTCTGTGCACAAACAAAGAAATACACTGTGAGTGACAATTATTTAAAAAATAAAAGCCACAACTTCTTGCTTTGGATGTCTTCAGTTTCCAGCCATTTGTCGCTTCAACACCCACATACATTTACAGAGGCTTTCAGGAACATTTGCATTTGAAATATTCTGCTTGGACTCATAGCTGTAAAAGGGAATACAAATTTGCATTCCATGAGCACAAGGCATTGTGTCAATATACAGATTATGGGCAGCAAGGGGTTAATGACAAGGTGTGCAGTTTGTGATTCTTGCTGATAATTTACAATTGCAAATTAAAATATGGTGTTAAACAGCAAATATTCTCTTCAGAGATGTGGTTCTGTTTACTAGGAAAATATTACGTAGAGCTCCATGTCAAAACAGGAAATTTCTGTAGTGACAGTGTTACAGTAAACTGTGAAAAATTAGCAATAATTAAAACAATCTCAATTAAAACAAGTCAGATTTTTATATGTGGTGAGCTGAAGACAGATTTTTCTTTTTTAAATCAATATGCTTTCAAATACAGAGCAAGTCCCGCCTTATTTTGTGGGGTGCAAGTGTATGATCTAAACGCACACGTTCCTGCGTTAAAAATGGCTGTGTGTATAAGTGGGTGCTGCAGTGACCGTCGGCTGGAACCAAACAAAATCAGCAAGGAAAAAATGTCACCAGCACACCGAGGATCACCAATATGGGTCCAAAGGTTTTAATAAACCATCACATAGTTACAGCAAGGCAACGTTTCGGAGTCTCGCAGGATCCCTCGTCACATGCCTGATGAAGGGGTCCTGCGAGACTCCGAAATGTTGGCTTGCTGTAACTATGTGATGGTTTATTAAAACCTTTGGACCCATATTGGTGATCCTCGGTGTGCTGGTGACATTTTTTCCTTGCTTATTTTGTGGGGTGCTTCAAACTTTTTTAGAATTGAAAAATTAAAGTAGATCTCTCATTCAGCTGCATTTATTTTTTTTGATATAGTATAGATAGGGCTTAGACTTCCTGCCAGCAAATTTCTTTTTACTTCTTGTTATGTCATCAGTAAAAGCAGTGAGGAAATCTAACAAACACACGGGACAATTCACTTACCGCACAGCATTTAAAAAAAAAAATTGTCTTTCACTAAAAAATGCTACTAAAATACCGCATGAGATATTTTATTAAGCCGTGCAGTATTTTAGTAGTGAAAAAATGCATTAATGTTTCAGCTGTAAGTGGGGTTCCCCACTGACAGCTGAATGTAATTTTCTTACATTCAGCTGTCGGTGGGGAACCCCACTTACAGCTGAAACATTAATGCATTTTTTCACTACTAAAATACTGCACGGCTTAATAAAATATCTCATCAATATCTCAAGAATTGCCTGCAATCAAAAATTTTGCAAAAAAACGGCGTTGGGTCCCCCCTCCATCTGTACCAAGCCCTTCAGGTCTGGTATGGATTTTGCCCCTTGTGATGTCATCGACCGAGCATGCTCCGGACAATGTTGTCACAAGGGTGGAGTCACCCAGTTGAGGTCACCAGATTCCAATAAGCCCCCCACCCACAGACCCCCACAACCACAGGCCCGGGTTGTGGGGAAAAGGCCCTTGTCCCCATCAACATGGGGACAAGGTGCTTTGAGGGGATGCCTGCTGCCCCAAAGCACTTCCCCATTTTGCTTGGATCAGGGTCTGGTATGAATTTTGGGGGGGACAAAAATGTTGGTGTGGGGGTTCTCCTCAAAATCCATATCAAACCTGAAGGGCTCGGGGCCCCACCCCATGCCGGTTTTGGATAAAATTTTAATTGCAATTCTTTTTTTTTAAATTCGCTGTCAGCAGGGAGCCCACTGACAGCTGATGACTTATAGGTTGTTAAGGATGCAGTGGCCACCCACTCCTTACCAAACCCATGACAGTTACTGACAGATACCAGTACATACTGCATGCCTGGACAACTACTTAACTACTGCATGCATATAATTATTTATTTCCTTTTGTGAATTGACTTTAAGGTATTTACCAAGCGCTTTTGCTATTTTTGGTAAATACCACACAGTGCAATAGTGAATTGACATTATCAGTATCGCATGCGATATATATGTGACATACATAATGCATGTGATAACCTTTAGTGAATTGTGCCCACTGGCAGTTAATCAAAAACAAATTTTTACTTCAGTAAAAGTACAATGGAACTATTATACCATCACACACATTATTTTGCACTATGCCTTAAGTATCGCAAACCAACACAAAACATCTACTAATAGGAAAAACAATTACATATAACATATGGCTTCATGCAAATACTTCATTTATCATTTGCCATTTGCATCCTGACTGCAAAGAGGGGGAAAGTACTGTTGAAATCAGTATGTAACATCTGTAATGGTATTGCAATAAAATGGTCAGGTGCATTGCTTTGGCCAATCACAATGCACTGTCAGGGCACAATGCATTGTAATGCATGGCAGACAAACAGCCTGCTGAACACCCTTATGTTTCGTTTGTTTGCCAAACACATGAATAGCCGATGTTTGAGTAGAACTTATGTTCGAACATCTAGCCCATCTCTAGTTGTAATAAATAAAGTAGTCCTTTTATCTCTACTAGCCTGGATTTACTGTACAACCTTAACCTCAAGGTCTGAAGTTACAGTAGATTGTTTGATTACCTCTACATTTACAATTTTACAGCCTTATGTTACCAGCACTGTGTGCTATAACTAAATGTTAAAATAGGAGCAAGTAAACATTTGATTTAAATAATATTCCAAAGCAAAACATTTAAGTCAAGGTTTCTCAACATAAATTACTCTTGACATAGTAAACGTAAAAAATTTAAAAATCCAATCAATGACTGAATTTGGCAATCTGGCATTTTTATTATTTCTGAATATTATTACAGGTACTTATATACTGCGCTCAATTTACGCAGTGCTTTACATACACTATATAGTCAAAAGTATTGGGGCGTCTGCCTTTAATGGCATTTCAGTTTTAGTCCATAGGGTTCATTATTCAGTTGTCCCACGCTTTGCAGCTATAACAGCTTCAACTCTTCCAGGTAGGCTGTCCACAAGGTTTAGGAGTGTGTCTATGGGAATGTTTGACCATTCTTCCAGAAATGCATTTGTGAGGTCAGGCACTGATGTCGGACAAGAAGGCCTGGCTCGCAGTCTCAACTCTAATTTACCCCAAAGGTGTTCTATGAGGTTGAGGTCAGGACTCTGTGCAGGCCAGTCATGCTCCTCCACCCCAAACTTGCTCATCCATGTCTTTGTGGACCTTGCTTTGTGCACTGGTGCACACGCATGTTTGAACAGGAAGGGGCCATACCCAAATTGTTCCCACAAAGTTGGGAGCATGAAATTGTCCAAAATGTCTTGGTATGCTGATGCCTCAAGAGTTCCCTTCACTGGAACTAAGGGGTCAAGCTCAACCCCTGAATAACAACCCCACACCATAATCCCTCTTCCACCAAACTTTACACTTGGCACAATGCAATCAGGCAAGTATCGTTCTCTTGGCAACCGCCAAACCCGGACACATCCATCGGATTGCCAGACAGAGAAGCGTGGTTTGACACTCAATAGAACATGTCTCCACTGCTCTAGAGTCTATTGGTGGCGTGCTTTACACCACTGCATCCGACGGTTTGCGTTGCACTTGGTGATGTAAGGCTTGGATGCAGCTGCTCAGCAATGGAAACCCATTCCATGAAGCTCTCTACACACTGTTCCTTTGCTAACCTGAATGCCACACAAAGTTTGGAGGTTTTTAGCTACTTACTCTGCAGACAGTTGGTGACTTCTGCGCACTGTGCACTTAAACATGCACTGACCCCGCTCTGTCATTTTATGTGAAATTCACTGAGCTCCTGAAAGTAACACAATTTCTCACAAATGTTGTAGAAGCAGTCTGCATGCCTAGGTGCTTGATTTTATACACCTGTGGCCATGAAGGTGATTGGAACACCTGAATCCATTGATTTGGAGGGGTTTCCCAATAGTTTTGGCAATTAAGGTGTCCGTTTATGACACAGAGAATAGCTGCGACTCAGAGGATCACAGCTATTCTCTGGTCATTCACAGTTTATGACACTCAGGAGAACATGTTCAGCCCTTCTCTGGAGATCTGTGTTCTCCCTACAGATTCTCCAGCCCAGAGCTGGAGAATTGGAGGGACCGCAAACTAAGCAGAGATAATTTACCTCTGCTTAGTAAACTGATCTTTTACTGTAATCTCGTGAGATTATAGTAAAATCAGCCATTTTCCAGCATTTGTAGACCGTTCTCCCTTCTTTTGGAGAACTGATCTACATATGCTTCATAAACGGCATTCACAGGAGACCTGTGTTCTCCGAGAATGCCGGAGAACTGAGCAGCGATCTATTACTGCTGGTTCATAAACGGACACCATAGTGTCGGTATGGTTTAATGGATGCCTTAGTAAGCTTAGTAAAATTGTAGCAGCTTGGAAAAACGAATAACAGTTTTTTGGGGGGTTTTTATGGATCCAAGTATCTGGCCCTACCTACAATCCTCTGTTACTTTTTTTTAATATATTCTAAGAGACTGCTTTAACCTCCTTGGCGGTCTGATTCTTTCCGATTTTTGTGTGCTGAAAGCGGTACCATTTTTTTGCATGGAAATATGTAGTTTTTTATTGTAGGCTGTAATTTTTAGGAATAACTCACTGAAATCTGTACGAACAAGAGTCTAGTAAACATTCCGGATGTGATAAAACTTGAAACACGAAATCATAAATTATAATTTAATAAATAATCATAAAAAATAATAATATAATATTAACAAATTTAATTCAATAATATAATCAAACCAAAAACACTTAAATTTGAGGCAAATTCACACATCGCTGAGCAAAGTCACAAAATCGTTTTCAGTGTCTGATGACGAATTTCCCCACGAATCATTATCACTCAATTCTGCAAGTGGTTCTGATTTACTATCGCTGTTCTCTAGCTGGTCTAAAACCGCTTTTGATGTAAAGGGACGCTTTTTGGACGCCATGGACTTTTCTAAGTTTCGGGTGCACGAATCGAATTTTTCCCGATCAGCCGGCAAAAGTGTCACTGCAGAGAGCTCCGCTATTTCTGACAGTTCTGACAGTTCATTTACAGCGGTTGAAACATTGTATCTATTTGTTTCCATTTAGGATACAGATGTTTTTATTTGGAAATAAATAGATACAATGTTTCAACCGCTGTAAATGTGAAGGAACTGTCAGAGAACTGTCAGAAATAGCGGAGCTCTCTGCAGATACACTTTTTGCTGTACTGGAATACTTCTTCTTTTCATTCTTCTTCTTCTTTTCATTCTTCTTCTTCTTTTCATTCTTCTTTTCATTCTTCTTCTTCTTTTCATTCTTCTTCTTTTCATTCTTCTTTTCATTCTTCTTCTTCTTCTTTTCATTCTTCTTCTTCTTCTTTTCATTCTTCTTTTCATTCTTCTTCTTCTTTTCATTCTTCTTCTTCTTTTCATTCTTCTTCTTCTTCTTTTCATTCTTCTTCTTCTTCTTTTCATTCTTCTTCTTCTTTTTTTCATTCTTCTTTTCATTCTTCTTCTTCTTCTTTTCATTCTTCTTCTTCTTCTTTTCATTCTTATTTTCATTCTTCTTCTTTTCATTCTTCTTCTTTTCATTCTTATTTTCATTCTTCTTCTTTTCATTCTTCTTCTTCTTCTTTTCATTCTTCTTTTCATTCTTCTTTTCATTCTTCTTCTTCTTCTTTTCATTCTTCTTTTCATTCTTCTTCTTCTTCTTTTCATTCTTCTTCTTCTTTTCATTCTTCTTCTTCTTCTTTTCATTCTTCTTTTCATTCTTCTACTCTTCTTTTCATTCTTCTTCTTCTTCTTTTCATTCTTCTTCTTCTTCTTTTCATTCTTATTTTCATTCTTCTTCTTTTCATTCTTCTTCTTCTTTTCATTCTTATTTTCATTCTTCTTCTTTTCATTCTTCTTCTTCTTCTTTTCATTCTTCTTTTCATTCTTCTTTTCATTCTTCTTCTTCTTTTCATTCTTCTTTTCATTCTTCTTCTTCTTCTTTTCATTCTTCTTTTCATTCTTCTTCTTCTTCTTTTCATTCTTCTTCTTCTTTTCATTCTTCTTCTTCTTCTTTTCATTCTTCTTTTCATCCTTCTACTCTTCTTTTCATTCTTCTTCTTCTTCTTTTCATTCTTCTTCTTCTTTTCATTCTTCTTCTTCTTCTTTTCATTCTTCTTTTCATTCTTCTTCTTCTTCTTTTCATTCTTCTTCTTCTTCTTCTTCTTTTCATTCTTCTTCTTCTTCTTCTTGCCATTCTTCTTCTTCTTCTTGTCATTCTTCTTTTCATTCTTCTTCTTCTTTTCATTCTTCTTCTTCTTCTTTTCATTCTTCTTTTCATTCTTCTTCTTCTTCTTTTCATTCTTCTTCTTCTTCTTTTCATTCTTCTTCTTATTCTTTTCATTCTTCTTTTCATTCTTCTTTTCATTCTTCTTCTTCTTCTTTTCATTCTTCTTTTCATTCTTCTTCTTCTTATTTTCATTCTTCTTCTTCTTCTTCTTTTCATTCTTCTTCTTTTCATTCTTCTTCTTCTTCTTTTCATTCTTCTTTTCATTCTTCTTCTTTTCATTCTTCTTCTTCTTCTTTTCATTCTTCTTTTCATTCTTCTCATTCTTCTTTTAATTCTTCTTTTCATTCTTCTTTTCATTCTTCTTTTCATTCTTCTTCTTCTTCTTTTCATTCTTCTTCTTCTTTTTTTCATTCTTCTTTTCATTCTTCTTCTTCTTCTTTTCATTCTTCTTCTTCTTCTTTTCATTCTTATTTTCATTCTTCTTCTTTTCATTCTTCTTCTTTTCATTCTTATTTTCATTCTTCTTCTTTTCATTCTTCTTCTTCTTCTTTTCATTCTTCTTTTCATTCTTCTTTTCATTCTTCTTTTCATTCTTCTTCTTCTTCTTTTCATTCTTCTTTTCATTCTTCTTCTTCTTCTTTTCATTCTTCTTTTCATTCTTCTTCTTCTTCTTTTCATTCTTCTTCTTCTTTTCATTCTTCTTCTTCTTCTTTTCATTCTTCTTTTCATTCTTCTACTCTTCTTTTCATTCTTCTTCTTCTTCTTTTCATTCTTCTTCTTCTTCTTTTCATTCTTATTTTCATTCTTCTTCTTTTCATTCTTCTTCTTCTTTTCATTCTTATTTTCATTCTTCTTCTTTTCATTCTTCTTCTTCTTCTTTTCATTCTTCTTTTCATTCTTCTTTTCATTCTTCTTCTTCTTCTTTTCATTCTTCTTCTTCTTCTTTTCATTCTTCTTCTTCTTTTCATTCTTCTTCTTCTTCTTTTCATTCTTCTTTTCATTCTTCTACTCTTCTTTTCATTCTTCTTCTTCTTCTTTTCATTCTTCTTCTTCTTTTCATTCTTCTTCTTCTTCTTTTCATTCTTCTTTTCATTCTTCTTCTTCTTCTTTTCATTCTTCTTCTTCTTCTTCTTTTCATTCTTCTTCTTCTTCTTCTTGCCATTCTTCTTCTTCTTCTTGTCATTCTTCTTTTCATTCTTCTTCTTCTTTTCATTCTTCTTCTTCTTCTTTTCATTCTTCTTTTCATTCTTCTTCTTCTTCTTTTCATTCTTCTTCTTCTTCTTTTCATTCTTCTTCTTATTCTTTTCATTCTTCTTTTCATTCTTCTTTTCATTCTTCTTCTTCTTCTTTTCATTCTTCTTTTCATTCTTCTTCTTCTTCTTTTCATTCTTCTTCTTCTTTTCATTCTTCTTCTTTTCATTCTTCTTCTTTTCATTCTTCTTTTCATTCTTCTTCTTTTCATTCTTCTTCTTCTTCTTTTCATTCTTCTTTTCATTCTTCTCATTCTTCTTTTAATTCTTCTTTTCATTCTTCTTTTCATTCTTCTTTTAATTCTTCTTTTCATTCTTCTTCTCATTCTTCTTTTCATTCTTCTTCTTCTTCTTTTCATTCTTCTTCTTCTTTTCATTCTTCTTCTTCTTCTTTTCATTCTTCTTTTCATTCTTCTTCTTCTTCTTTTCATTCTTCTTTTCATTCTTCTTCTTCTTCTTTTCATTCTTATTTTCATTCTTCTTCTTCTTCTTTTCATTCTTCTTCTTCTTCTTTTCATTCTTCTTTTCATTCTTCTTCTTCTTCGTCGTGCCCCATGACTGCCCAAATGAGTGAAGTGTGCGATGATTCTAAGATCGACGGCACTCATCTGCATGTCATACTGACTGACAGTATTATTTCTCTTCCCCAGCAGACTCCAAGGGCATTTAAATTAAAGGTACAGTGTTCTGCACTAATATAAAGGCTCTCTGAAGCCTAGAAACGCTTTAAATAAGTTAAATTCGCGGCGAATAAATTTGCATCGAATCGAATTTCTCCCACAAATTCGGCGAATCAGCCGAATCGAATTTTTGAATAATTCGCTCATCTCTACTTCTAATCACCTGCTTCCCAACACCAAAGCCCCTCTTTTTGTTACAGTGGGTGAGTTCCTCTCGCCTGCAGTCACTGTTATGTTTAACCCCTTCCTGTGGCCACTTTCCAGCTTTTTCAGAGGTCTAAATGCCGGGAGGTGGAGGAAGGCATTCCGCTCATGTGACCACTGTGATTGGCAGTCACAGAAGTCACATGATCGAAAAGCTCCCGATTATAAATAGGGTATTAAACTGTGGCATTAAAAAAAATCCCCTGCAAGGCAATGGCATAATGTGCTATTATGCATTGCATACTAGCACACTGTGAAATACTTACCTTAGAACAAAGCCCTCCAGCAGCACGCTATCAGTGGTGACAGGGCTTCCATCTTCAGCTGGTCTTCCTTTTTGTGTTCATGGGCTCCAGTCCTTTGAATGGCCAAACCGTGACAATGTCAGTCCCGCGCATGTGCATGGGAGTCATGGCCATGGCACAGAGCTCTAAAGGGATGGCACGGGTATGCCGTCCTTTCAGATTGCATGTGCCAGTGACATCACCGGCTGCATTTGTGTGAATATCTCCTAAACACCACAAGTTTAAGAGATATTTACTGTGCCTACAGGTAAGCCCTATTATAGACTTGCCTGTAGGTACAAGTGCAAAAGCGGAGTTTATTACCACTTTATATGGCTGCTGGAAACCCAACCTATTATAGTGAGTGGGTTGACCAAATTTGTCCTTTGTAAGCCATCTGACCCAAGTTTAAAGACCAGGAAGTGCATTGTAGTTAGTTTGTTACTATGTTGGCAAAATTGCACATGTGTTTGACACAGCTGCAAACCATGAAAAGCTGGGTATGCCTCAAACCATGATATACTTGAACCTCACCCCTAGTTATTGAGTTGAGGGGAATAGTCAGATAGAGGAGAACTGGACAGGGCTGATAACTCTGTTTAGAATTCTACTGTTTTTAACAGATTAACATTGTCATGTCAGAAAGAGCCTTAAGTACAGCAAGGGGACTTGTAACTTTCAAAGCAAATCAGACTTGGATCACAGCAGCCCTCTGAATTCCCCTGTATTAATTTGTGTTGTAATTGTACTGTCTGCCTTTATGTTGTAAAGCGCAGCGTAAGCTTTTGGAGATATATAAATCCTGTATAATACTACTAATAATAATCCGCTGCAGATGTTACTTATAAAAATCAATATTTATTTTATGTACAATACGATTACCCAATTGCCCTCCAGAGGATTTTCCCCCCTTCCTGACCAGGCAATTTTTTGCGATACGGAGCTGCATTACTTTAACTGACAATTGCCAGGTCATGCAATGCTGCACCCAAATGAAATTAAATTTACATCCTTTTTTTCCACAAATAGAGCTTTCTTTCAGTGGTATTTGATTGCCTCTACGTTTTTTATTTTCTGTGCTATAAACAAAAAAAGACCAATCATTTTGAAAAAAGCCCCAACATTTTTAACTTTTTTGCTGTTAAACATGTCCAGTATAAAAATTAAAAAATCAAGTTTTGTCATAAATTTAGGCCAAAATGTATTCTGCTACATGTCTTTGCAAAAAAAAAAAAATCCTAATACGTGTAAATTATTAGTTTTCTTGAAAGCTGTAGCGTCTACAAATGGCGGTATACAGTATATACTGGAATTTTTTTTTTATTTTACTAGTAATGGCAGCAATCAGCAACTTATAGCGGGACTGCAGGACTGTGGCGGGCATTCTGGCACTGGGGGGAACTGACTTGGTATCACTGACATCCCCAGTGACACCAATAAAGTGATCAGTGCTAATAAAAAGCACTGACACTGTACTAATGGCACTGGGCAGGAAGAGGTTGACATGTGGGGTGATCAAAGGGTTAACTGTGTGACGTGTGCTGTGTGTGCGCTTTACACTGTAAGCACACTGTTTTGTATGGCTCTGCATAACAGTCTGCAGGAGCTGACAGGGTTAGCTGAGTTATTTGTACACAGGTCTCTCCCCCATCGGTAATACTCGGAGATCACCGGTTACCGGCGGGGAATCACTGGCTGGGACCCGGTGATTGACAGACGAGTCTGTGAATGGCGGAGCTGGTAGGGTATATATACGTGATTTTGCACATCTGTGCGACCCTGTAGCACTATTTCTGCTATAGGGTGGCGCAAAAGCAGGTAACTAAGACAATATGGAGCGTATATGGAGATATGGCAGAGGATTGCAGTGCACCTGGGATGAGGGTGTTTTGTGTTTTATATTTTCCTAGAAACTTTTTAGCAAGATAAACAAAGGAAAATGTGCATGTATTGCACTGATTATGTGTTTTAGATGATTATATCTATTTGTTCTTTAAAATCCAGTTTTGTGCAGGGGAAATTGAGAAAGGCAGAGTTCATTATTCACATGCTTGTAATGGATGCACGCAGGTCCATCTCATTTCACATTGGACTGCTTAATTATACATTTTAAATGTTGCAAAAAGTATTTAGTTAGTTGTATGGCTTTTTTTGTTGTATGGCTGGTTTTCCCTTAGTTTTCCCTTAGCAACCTATTTAGCACTTGAAGTATTTTTGTATTTAATAAAACCAAAAAATTATCATGTAGGACTCTGATATGAAATAGCTCACAATAACAACCCCCTTTTCTCTGAAGTAAAGTAGAAAAGCTTATTCGATATGCAAAGAAGTCAAAATCTTTCCGCAGAATTACTGATAATAGCTTTGTAGGTTACACGATGTTAAGGTACCATTATTATTACAATACTTCTGAACAGAAAGTGACAGGTGATTACACTATCTACATTTTACATTTTTTTTGCTTCATATAATGACAAGTAGTGGGATGAGATTTCTACATTCTATCTTAGATAACAAACTATCACATTTTATGGTTGATAAAATGAGTTTTAAGTTATATTCATTTGTCGAAAATGTATTATGTGCATATTGGAAGGTTAAGTGATGGTAAAATGAAAAAGCTGTCTTTTGAAAGTTGTCAGTATACAAGTATATTAATCATTGCCTAATGCTGCATCTTGTTGGGTAGTTGAGTTAACTAAGGACATTGTGTTCTCTTAAATTTCTCCAATATGCTATAATATATTTTTTAAACCAGTATTTCTGTGTTACAGATTGATCTTAAAAAAATGTAGTCTGATTCCAATCAAAACTTTTCTAAATGTATTTTTTTCATAGTTTTTATTAGCACGTGGAAGGGATAGAATCTGTCAGGTGTTTATTGCTGTCTCTTGTAGGTCTGCTTCCTGATGCTTGAGATACACAGCTTCTTCTCGTCATAGACATTTCATAGTGTCTTGGTTCCTTTCTTTTTATCCATTTTTTCCTTTATAATCAGGCAGTCCTTGCTATAATTCATTATATGTTATTATTCATATTGTATATTCTTCACACAGACGTTTACTGTGTTTGACCCTCATCATTATTAACCACTTCAAGTCTGGACACTTTTACTCCCTTCCTGTCCAGGCCAATTTTCAGCTTTCAGTGCTATCACACTTTGAATGACAACTGCGTGGTCATGCAATACTGTACCCATATGAAGTTTTAGCATTTTTTTTTAGACAGATAAAGCTTTATTTTGGTGGTATTTATTCACCACTGAAATTTTTATATTTTTTCCTATATAAATGAAAAATTCCAAAAATTTTTTTAAAAAAGTGTTTTTCTTCTAACATTTTGCAAATAAACAATCTTTCTTCATAAATCTTGGTCAAAATTTATTCGGTTATCTTTTTAGTAAAAAAAAAAAATAATCCAAATTAGATTATAACCAAAAATTATAATTTTTCAAAATAGTTTTTTACATTTTTTTTTTTTTTTTTTAACATACTGTCACCCTAGCAGTACAGTGTCACCATAGTAACACTGTACTACTTGTGGGGGGTGATGAAGATTTTTTTAATTTTTACACTGATTGCTTTTACACCCATAAAGGCTGTAAAAGCAATCATTTCTCCTTCACCCTGGCTGCATTCTTGCAGCCATTGATAAATAATGTGAGAGCTGTGATTGGTCACAGCTTGTCACATGGTACAAGGCTGTTTTGAATAGCCTTGTCCAATGTGACCTCTGTGATCATTCACAGATTTCACCAGTAGTAAGCAATAATGTCAGGAAGTGACATCTTGCTTACTACTATTCATGTGATCACTGATTGGCCAATTAGTGATCACATGATCAGGACCTCACACAGAGGTCCCGTACAGCGATCCCAGGGAGCGAGTACAGCTTGAAAATGCAGGCGCCGTTTAAGAACGGCAACCCGCTCCTGCACTGCTCCCATCCAGCCATTTATGTACATGGGCCGGATGGGATGTGGCTAACCACGTCCCGACCTCCCTATAGCAGATATACTGCTACAGGGCAGCAGGGGTGTGCAAAATCACACACACACACACACACACACACACATATATATATATATATATATATATATATATATATGTGATTTTGTATTTCCAGGTAGGGGTACTACTAATTTGGAATCATTTTACCTCTGCGTCAGAATTTTTTTCTTATTGTACAGCCTCTTCCCTTACTACTTGGTTTATTACAATTTTGGTTTAGATTTTCGAGGCAGGACAAAATCAGTTTAGTGGGTAATTTCATTATGCTGGCACTTTGATTTGTCAGACTTTTGGTATTTGAAGGACAGCAAGGAACCTGCAATAGATGTGTAGGGGTTGATTTACTAATGGCAAATAGACTGTGCACTTTGCAAAGTGCAGTTGTACTCTGCAAGAGCAAATGCTCCAGAGCTTAGTAAATGAGCAAAAGCTCAACTTTCAGCATCCAATTGCGCAATCACAGATTCTGTTTTTTTTTTATTTTCCTTGCATGTGATTGGGTACTTTTTGCTAAGTGACGTTTTACCTCATTTAGTAAGCTCTGGAGCAACTGCACTTTGCAAAGTGCACAGTCTATTTGCCTTTAGTAAATCAGTCCTACTGTATTCGAAAATATTTTGATTAATCTGTAAAAAAAGTTGTCAAATTCCAATCAAAACTTTATACATGTATTTTTTCATAGTTTTGATTAGCACGTGGAAGGGATAGAACCTGTCAGGTGCAAGCAAAGATGTTGTTTTTTTTTATTTTCCTTGCATGTTATTGGGTACTCTTTGCAAAGTGAAGTTTTGCCTCATTTACTAAGCTCTGGAGCAAATGGACTTGCAGAATGAAACTTCACTTTGCAAAGTGCAAAGTCTATTTGCTTTCAGTAAATCAACCCCACTGTATTCAACAATATTTTGATTGATCTTTTTAAAAAAGTAGTCCAACTCCAATAAAAACTTTTAAATGTATTTTTGTCACAATTTTGATTAGCAATTGCAACTGCACTTTGCAAACTACACAGTCTATTTGCCTTTAGCAAATCAACCCTACTGTATCCAGAAATATTTTGTTTGCATTTTAAACAGAAAAGCAAAAGGTATCAGATCACTGACAAAGAAAATTGAGTGGATTGGTGCCCCACAGCTATTCATGGGTGAACAATGTAAGCACGGACATGGTGGGCTCCATGTATAATTTCAAGACTTAGCTTTCAATTTTAATTGATGTCTACCCTTAATTATAGTTCATTGACCTAGGCATGGTTCATAAATACTAACGCATAATAACACTCTTATAAAAATGTTTATAGGCAAGGCTACAAGGCTAATTACTTCACATGTAGGCACTGGGCACATTGTTGCCTTATAAGACATTTTTTAAAAAAAAAAAGATTTGCTGTATAGATAGGAGAATACACAAATAACTATAAATTTTTCGCAGCCATTTATCTAAATATCTATACATTTTTCGCAGCCATTTATCTAAATAACTATACATATTTTCCATCCATTCATCTGTTTAAAGGATATGTAAACCCTCACAATGAACTTCGATGATTTGATCCCTTTTAGGTTTTTTTTAAACATATTATTAAGTGTATTTTTTATTCAATTTATATGTGTAAAAAATACAAGTTGAACTTCAAGAAATCTTGAAAGCTAATAACTTTTTGTTCTTTTTCCCTGTGCTAACAGTTCATTGTTTCAAGCTATCTCCAAGGTCTACAGAAAGGTGACCGTCTATATTTTTTGAAAGAGCAGAGTGTCAAAGCCCTGTAGTTCTATTCTGTTTCTGTTGCCTGGTATATAGAGGGTTGAGTGAGAGTTGTCACTCTAGGACAGGAAGTGTGTTAATGGAAGAATTACCAGGTAAAAATAAAGGAGAAAAACAGCCTAAAAAATTTATGCAGCCACAACATGTAAGGACTGATAACACATATGTAAGAAAAATATATTTGAAATATATTTTAAAAATATTCTTCCTAAATACAGTCAGGTCCATAAATATTGGGACATCAACACAATTCTAACATTTTTGGCTCTATACACCACCACAATGGATTTGAAATGAAACAAACAAGATGTGCTTTAACTGAAGACTGTCAGCTTTAATTTGAGGGTATTTACATTCAAATCAGGTGAACAGTGTAGGAATTACAACAGTTTGCATATGTGCCTCCCACTTGTTAAGGAACCAAAAGTAATGGGACAGAATAAAAATCATAAATCAAACTTTCACTTTTTAATACTTGGTTGCAAATCCTTTGCAGTCAATTACAGCCTGAAGTCTGGAACACATAGACATCACCAGACGCTGGGTTTCATCCCTGGTGATGCTCTGCCAGGCCTCTACTGCAACTGTCTTCAGTTCCTGCTTGTTCTTGGGGCATTTTCCCTTCAGTTTTGTCTTCAGCAAGAAAAATGCATGCTCAATCGGATTCAGGTCAGGTGATTGACTTGGCCTTTGCATAACATTCCACTTCTTTCCCTTAAAAAACTCTTTAGTTGATTTTGCAGTATGCTTTGGGTCATTGTCCATCTGCACTGTGAAGCGGCGTCCAATGAGTTCTGAAGCATTTGGCTGAATATAAGCAGATAATATTGCCCGAAACACTTCAGAATTCATCCTGTTGCTTTTGTCAGCAGTCACATCATCAATAAATACAAGAGAACCAGTTCCATTGGCAGCCATACATGCCCACGCCATGACACTACCACCACCATGCTTCACTGATGAGGTGGTATGCTTAGGATCATGAGCAGTTCTTTCCTTCTCCATACTCTTCTCTTCCCATCACTCTGGTACAAGTTGATCTTGGTCTCATCTGTCCATAGGATGTTGTTCCAGAACTGTGAAGGCTTTTTTAGATGTCGTTTGGCAAACTCTAATCTGGCCTTCCTGTTTTTGAGGCTCACCAATGGTTTACATCTTGTGGTGAACCCTCTGTATTCACTCTGGTGAAGTCTTCTCTTGATTGTTGACTTTGACACACATACACCTACCTCTTGGAGAGTGTTCTTGATCTGGCCAACTGTTGTGAAGGGTGTTTTCTTCACCAGGGAAAGAATTCTTCGGTCATCCACCACAGTTGTTTTCCGTGGTCTTCCGGGTCTTTTGGTGTTGCTGAGCTCACCGGAGCGTTCCTTCTTTTTAAGAATGTTCCAAACAGTTGTTTTGGCCCTGCCTAATGTTTTTGCTATCTCTCTGATGGGTTTGTTTTGTTTTTTCAGCCTAATGATGGCTTGCTTCACTGATAGTGACAGCTCTTTGGATCTCATCTTGAGAGTTGACAGCAACAGATTCCAAATGCAAATAGCACACTTGAAATGAACTCTGGACATTTTATCTGCTCATTGTAATTGGGATAATGAGGGAATAATACACACCTGGCCATGGAACAGCTGAGAAGCCAATTGTCCCATTACTTTTGGTCCCTTAACAAGTGGGAGGCACATATGCAAACTGTTGAAATTCCTACACCGTTCACCTGATTTGGATGTAAATACCCTCAAATTAAACCTAACAGTCTGCAGGTAAAGCACATCTTGTTTGTTTCATTTCAAATCTATTGTGGTGGTGTATAGAGTCAAAAATGTTAGAATTGTGTAGATGTCCCAATATTTATGGACCTGACTGTATATTGACATATATTTGAAATGCTACAATTTTACACTGCATGTTGAAATATATTGCATGTTTTAAATATATTCTTCAGATTTTTTTAACATATAAAAAAGTCATTTTAACATATATGTTTACATATATTTGTAAATGCATTCCAAAAATGTAGATTTGTATTTTTAAAGACATACAGTACATTTGAAATCTATTTTTCATGTATTTTGTAATAAAAACACATTTCAACATGCTTTATATATATATATATATATATATATATATATATATATATATATATATGTATATATTTATTTTTCTTTGTTGAAATATATTTTGAAATATATTGAGTATGGTCAAAATTGTACCATTTCAATGCCAGTATATTTGGGAAGAATATTTTTATAATAAATTTTATATATATTTTTCTTTCATGTGGGAAGCTGCAATATACAAATTTTTTTGCTTGGGTGTAGATAAGTCTTGAGAGAAATTAAATTACACAAATAGATAAACATGTTATGGATCCGGGCCTCAACATATTTATTTTGAACATTTCAATATTATTCTTAAAGTGGGACTTTAAATTAAGTCCTATTTACCCTACTGAAGTATACTTAGTAGGCTTTCATTCTCATTTCTTCCATGTGGTTCCCTGGTGGTACAGTGTGACATTCCTGATTGCAATACCCTAACCTCTTTGCTGAGACTGCCTTAAAGTGGAACTTTAGTCAGAAAATTAAGTCCTGATATATCAGTTCAGGCTGGCCCCTTTAGCATGTATATCAATGTAAAAACATAAAAAATAAGTGCCTAGACTGTATACAATCCAGTAATACACTGCTCTGCACATGCTCAGCTGCTCTCAATTTTTAGGCATTTTTGGCCCTGTGCTAAACTTGTAGACAGTTTAAAGATTAAGCCCCCGGTCACATCAAAGCCGATTTTGAAATCGTGTGACTTACAGTGAAGTCGCACAATTTCAAAATCAGGTGACCAGATTTCAGTTGCGATTTGCAAGACATCTGACACAGATGTCTATGCAAATCGTAACAAAAGTAGTACAAAAGAAATCCAAGACCAAGTCGGAGCACCAATATGACCGCTCTAATAGCAGACAATAGGGTGCAACTTGGCATACCATTTGCAAGTCGCCTGTCATGTGACCGGGGTGTAAAGTGGAACTAAACCTATCAATTTAACAGTTTTGAAAAACAGTTACATTCCCAGCATGCCAGGAATGCTAGCTGTCCCATTTCCTTGTGTTCTCAACCAAAATGGCAAACCATCAAAAGACTGATGTTAGGGCTCATCACATGTGCAGCACCATGGCAGTTGCAGATCAAACAGATGGCAGCTTCCTTGGCTGACAAGGATAGGAGGGTTTAGTAACTGCTGCTTAGGGTTCTGGGCTTCAACAAAATGGCAGCAAGAAGAAACAGTATCTATGCTGGAGGTAATTTACTCTTATTTTAGTAGCATAATAATTATTTTGGAATGCTTGTTCCTTGCTAAAACATTATTTTTTATCAATTGTTATGAGTAAAGTTACGCTTTCAGCACCTGGGATGTCTTCAGTTTGAAGTATGATTGCTGTTCAGTTTTCAAATATTCTAAAGAACGAGCAAAAGCCTGTGTCCAGACCTGCAATGAAGTGAAGCAAAAGGTATCCACAGTATCAGTCAGGCTTCCCCAGCCTTCCAGAGCTGCACAACCTTCCATGCACTGGTGGAATTGTTTTGAGGTTCCTTCGATTCTTCCACCCATGGTTTGAGTCCTAGAGTGCAGGATATGTTGTTTCTGTATCTGCTTCCAGACCTGCAATCAAATGACGAAAAAAGTATCCACAGTATCGGTCAGGCTTCCCCAGCCTTCTAGAGTTGCACAACCTTCCATAAACTGGTGGAATTGTCTTGAGGTTCCTTCAATTCTTCCAATCCTGGTTTGAATCCTAGAGTGCAAGAGGTGTTGTTTCTGTATCTGCTTCCAGACTTGCAATGAAGTGAAGCAAAAAGTATCCACAGTATTGGTCAGGCTTCCCCAGCCTTCTAGAGCTGCACAACCTTCCATGCACTGGTGGAATTGTTTTGAGGTTCCTTTGATTCTTCCACCCCTGGTTTGAATCCTAGAGTGCAAGAGGTGTTGTTTCTGTATCTGCTTCCAGACCTGCAATGAAGTGAAGCAAAAAGTATCCACAGTATTGGTCAGGCTTCCCCAGCCTTCTAGAGCTGCACAACCTTCCATGCACTGGTGGAATTGTTTTGAGGTTCCTTCGATTCTTCCACCCCTGGTTTGAGTCCTAGAGTGCAGGATATGTTGTTTCTGTATCTGCTTCCAGACCTGCAATACCTTCTCTAAAAGATTGTTTCCAAGATTAGCTTTCTCCCTTTTAAAAGTTGTGCAGTATCACAAAATGACCCTGCCACTCAACTTCCATCATTCTCCTACAAATGCTAAATAACAAAGTGCAGAATTTGCTACACATAGGAAGTGATACAGAGCCAAAGCTGTTTGCTTAGGGCAGCTGTCAAGTGCTGATTCATTAGAAATATTTACCAAAAATAACATTCAATCAACAGCATTAGTTGAATATACAGAAATGTCTTTTAAACACTCCACCTTTTTAAATGTGACTTCGCTGTAAGCCACAATCAAACATTTTTAGTTTTACTAACTCACAGAGGGTAATTAACACATATCACCGTTAATTATTCTTTACCTTCTCATTTATGACTGCAAGTAAAACCACTTGCGTCTTTGAAAAATTCAGCAATTACAGTTATCTGATATATTTGTTTTTCTTTTATAAACTTTGTCTTGGAATCCCTTTTATATTCCTCATTTATGGTGTAAACAAATAGTTTTCATGTGGCTTGTATACTTTGATCTAAACAAAGATATGGTATTTTTCAATATAGCACAATATGTCCAATTGCTGTGCATAAGTATTGCAAACATAGACATCTGTGCCATTTTAAATAGACGTAGATTATATGCCCTGTGCTCCACTATGCAAATTACCTTGAATCTGTCTTGGGACGTGTGTTTATCATTTATATAGACAGATGCTGCTGTTAGGATTTTTTTTCTAGATAACCTCAATCTTGCAGATGGTAATATATCAAAATATGGAAAAGTTTGGCAGTTGTACGTTTATCAAGTGAGTGCTTTTTTGTGATACCAGTTAGCAAGCCCATAAAGAAAGACACTAAAGAAATGTGATTCAGCAGAATTAACAGAAAAACAAGCCACAACCTACCCCAGTTTGTTAGCACTTCTAGATGGTGTCTTTTTAACTGACATCTTCCTCCTGGCTGCAATTAGCAAACGAACATTAAAATGTAGTGCCTCTGATGTCATTAGCATCTGGCTTAAATAGCTCCTTGGTGCACTTTGACAGTACTTAAGCAACAAGGTGCTTAGTGATTATTTAGTGTTGCTGTTTCTATCAGTATTCTACCTTTTATTCCAGCTCCCTCCTCACACATCTGTTTGATTTGTGCTTGTCATATAGGTAGAGAAAATGAAAACTGCTGACTGCTCTTCAAACTTCACATTTACCATCCCACTGTGTACCTTGCCTTGGTTTACCCCTGGTTTCAGCAGGATACACCTAAGGGGAACAATCTAAAAGCATCATCATGCCGAACCCATTTATCCTAGTGGGAGATCATAGTAAATATTCCAAGGTACTAGGCAACTATGCATGAGATAGTAGTGACCGTTTTCAACATACTAAGTCATTCCCATCATTAAATGTAATCATTCCTTTTGATTAAATTAGGGTTCATTCACATCCTGCATGCTGAGTAATATGAGATAAAGTATGCAAGATAACATAAACAATCAACAAATCGGTGCATTTTGGTGTCATTCATTTCCATGCACTCAACAATGCCCCTGCACTGCAATGCACCACAAAGCAGCACAACATACAGTTGCAAGAAAAAGTATGTGAACCCCTTGGGATTACGTGGAGTTTTGCATGAATTGGGCATAAAATGTGCTCTGAACGTCATCTAAGTCACAACAATAGAAGAACACAGTCTGCTGAACATAATACTACACAAACATTAGATGTTGCCATGGTTTAATTGCACATAACATGTAAACATTCACAGTGCAGGGAGGAAAAAGTATGTGAGGCCCTAGCTTAATGACTTCTCCCAGAGCTAATTGGAGCCAGGAGTGAGCCAACCTTGACTCCAATCAGTGTGATGATATTGGATGTGTTGCTGACAGCTGTCCTGCCCTTAAAAAACACACACCTGTTTTGGGTTTACTACTTTCAAGAAGCACTGTCTGATGTGAACCATGCCTCGCAGAAAAGAGCTCTCAGAAGACCTATGATCAAGAATTGTTGACTTGCATGAAGCTGGAAAGGGTTACAAAAGTATCTCCAAAAGCCTTGATGTTCATGTGTCCACGGTAAGACAGATTGTCTACAAATGGAGAAAGTTTTGCACTATTGCTTCTCTCCCTAGGTGTGGTCGTCCTGTAAAAATGACTGCAAGAGCACAGCGCAGAATGCTGCATGAGGTAAAGAAGAATCCCAGAGTGTCAGCTAAAGACCTACAGAAATCTCTGGCACATGCTAACATTTTTGTTGACACATCTACAATAAGGAAAACATTAAACAAGAATGGAGTACATGGGAGGACACCACGGAGGAAGCCATTGCTGTCCAAAAAGAATATTGCAGCACGTTTGAAGTTTGCAAAAGAGCACCTGGATGTTCCACAGCACTACTGGCAAAATACACTGTGGACAGATGAAACCAAGATTGAGTTGTTTGGGAAGAACACACAACACTATGTGTGGAGAAAAAAAGACACAGCACACCAACATCAAAACCTCATCCCCACTGTAAAACATGGCAGAGGGAGCATCATGGTTTGGGGCTGCTTTGCTGCCTCAGGGCCTGGACGGATTGTTGTCATTGATGGGAAAATGAATTCCAGAGTTTATCAAGACATTTTGCAGGAAAACGTACGACCATCTGTCTGCCAACTGAAGCTCCGCAGAGGATGGGTGATGCAACAGGACAATGACCTAAAGCATACAAGTAATTCAACAAAACAATGGCTGCAACAGCACAGAATACGCCTTCTGGAGTGGCCCAGTCAGAGTCCTGACCTCAACCCAATTGAAATGCTGTGGCATGACCTTAAGAGAGCGATTCACACCAGACATCCCAAGAATATTGCTACACTGAAACAGTTTTGTGAAGAGGAGTGGTCCAAAATTACTCCAGATCGTTGTGCAGGTCTGATCTGCAACTACAGGAAACGTTTGGTTGAGGTTATTGCTGCCAAAGGAGGATCAACCAGTTATTAAGTCCAAAGGTTTACATACTTTTTCCTCCCTGCTCTGTGAATGTTTACATGTTATGTGCAATTAAACCATGGCAACATCTAATGTTTGTGTAGTATTATGTTCAGCAGACTGTGTTCTTCTATTGTTGTGACTTAGATGACGTTCAGAGCACATTTTGTGCCCAATTCATGCAAAACTCCACAAAATCCCGAGGGGTTCACATACTTTTTCTTGCAACTGTATGATGTGCATGACCTAAATGTTCATGTATTGGGTTGTTTTACATTCATTTTAAATGACCTGCCCTAACAAAATGCACCATAATGCAAGAAACTACACGTGTTCTTTCACAGAAAGCCTTCATATAAACCAGCTCTTACTATCATTTCCTGTTCTCCACCTGTAGAGAACTCTGCTGACGCATTTCACTCTTTTCGGGGCTTAATCATAGGAGTTCTCTGCAGGTCAAGAACAGGAGCTGAAGCCGTCTTTTACTCACTTCATTCACTTTTATGAAAGGAGGGGTGGTTATTTATTAAAACTGGAGGGTGCAAAATCAGGTACAGCTCTGCAAGGAAACTAATCAGCTTCCAGAAATTTTTTTTTTGTCAAAGATTAATTGAACAAGTTGAAGTTAAAAGCTGATTGGCTACCATCCACAGCTGCACCAGATTCTGAGTGTACCAGTTTTAATACATCTACCCCAGGGAGTCGGTGTCTTTGTACAGATGACCACCATTTTGTTGAAATCTACTAGTAACTAGAGCCTGATAAGCTGATCCAGTCTGTCTTGCACCAGTCCATTCACATGCTGATCCAACTGACACATGTTTGGGAGGCACTCAAGGGATACTATTTGCATTGTTTTGGGCTACATATGAATATTATGTAGTCTTATAACCAACAGAAGATGGAGCTCCTTTTTACATCAATAGCATTGTATGTTTTTCAGCTGTGCTGGGAGAAGCCCATTTACATAGATTATGTGAATCATCAAAGGTTTCAAACAAAGTCTCAAAGAAAACTACATTTGCTATTAGTTAATAGTGCTCTGGTCAGGTCATAAATGTTTGGAAAACAAATAATGCATACAGAAAAACAGATGCATTATTTTAAAAATGATATAAACATTAAAAAAACTAAATAAAATTGACCCAAATCCATTACAGTTTCTCTTTAGAGACAAATCAAACATTTACACTGCTCAAAAAAATTAAAGGAACGCTTTTTAATCAGAGTATAACATTAAGTAAATTAAACTCCTGGGATATTATCTGGTCAGTTAAGTAACAGAGGGGGTTGTTAATCAGTTTCAGCTGCTTTGGTGTTAATGAAATTAACAACAGGTGCACTAGATGGGAAACAATGAGACAACCCCCAAAACAGGAATGGTTTTACAGGTGGATGCCACTGACATTTTGTCCCTACTCATCATTACTGACTGTTTTTCACTAGTTTTGCATTTGGCTAGGGTCACTGTCATTACTGGTAGCATGAGGCGATACCTGGAGCCTACAGAGGTTGCACAGGCAGTCCAACTCCTCCAGGATGGCACATCAATACATGCCATTGCCAGAAGGTTTGCTGTGTCTCCCAGAACAGTCTCAAGAGCATGGAGGAGATTCCAGGGCTGGAGAAGATCCTTAACCCATCAGCAGGACCGCTGCTCCTTTGTGCAAGGATGAACAGGATGAGCACTGGCAGAGCCCTACAAAATGACCTCCAGCAGGCCACTGGTGTAAATGTCTCTGACCAAACAATCAGAAACAGACTTCATGAGGGTGGCCTAAGGGCACAACGTCCCCTAGTGGGCCCTGTGCTCACTGTCCGGTACCATAGAGCTTGAATGTCATTTGCTATTGAACACCAAAATTGGCAGGTCCACCACTGGCTCCCTGTGTTTTTCACAGATAAGAGCAGATTCACCCTGAGCACATGTAACAGATGTGAAAGGGCCTGGAGAAGCCGTGGAGACCATTATGCTGCTTGTAACATGCTCAGGGTGAACCTGCTCTCATCTGTGAAAAGCACAGGACCCACTGCACCAGCGTAGTGTCTGACAATGGGTCATAGGATTTCATCCCGATACCTAATGGCAGTCAGGGTGCCATTGTCTAGCCTGTACAGGTCTTTGCGTCCCTCCATGGATATGCCTCCCTGGACCATCACTGACCCACCACCAAAACGGTCATGCTGAACCTGTTCATTGTAGTGCCCCCTTACATTTGTAAAGTGTTGTGCCCCAATTACATTGGTTGCCATTGCAGGGGTCCTTTTCTACAGCATGTTAGAAGAAGATAGGCTTTTTTACTCAGGTTGTGGCTAATTAAAGATTTTTAAGGCTTTACAATCCTTTTTTTTTTTTTTGCTGCACTTGAAATGTAGCAAGCAATTTAAAATAAAGGTTCAGTTAAAATATGTGCATGCTTTGCTGCAAGATCCTTATATTGATATGGGATCTGCTCTCTATCCTTATGATGTGTATATATTTTTTCATGTTTGATTTCCTTCAACAGTTCGAATACATACTGTTAGGTTGCTTGGATGCTGGTAATCTGATTATAGAGTGCATATAACTATGTTAGGGACAGGCCTGGGTTTCTGAAAGCACCACATAAACCTTTCTATATTGGCGGGGGCGTACTATTATTTCATTATCTGCTTGTGCTTGAATAGATGAAGCAACATCAAGTAAAATGTCGTTACATGGTGATTATGCCTTACCTTTAATTAGGAGTATGATACTGTGTGTCTATGAAAATCTCTAGCCATAGGAAAGGAACAGGAAAATTCAACATGGATAAGTGGCATTAGAGGGTAAACTTTAATAAGATAGCAAATAATAACTTGTTTAAAATTCTCTATAAACTGCTACTGCATATATTTAAAAGTAATAATAACAATCACAGCCATACATTGAAATTCAAATGAAATAATGAACAGAATAACCTAATATAAGATACAGTGTGTGTGGGTGTATGTGTCTGTGCATATATATGTACAGATATCCATTTTAATAAGTGAAAAAATAAGAGTAAATGAGCACTTGCTGTCTTTGCCTCTTAGTGGTAAAATTTAAATCAATGGAAAAAAAATTAAAATACAAAGATTATTATGTGCCAAACAGGAACTCCAGAGAATTATCTGACGCGCACTAACAAGCAGAAGCGCCATGAAGAAATACACTTCAAGCAGAGCTTTCTTTTGCACCTAAAGAGGATTAACGATCTGTTCTGTAATCTCTGAGAAATGTTAAGATGTGATGTTGAACAGAGACATATTGTTTGATAACCAAGCAGTACTGAATTCTGACTGACTGAATTAATAATAAGCAACATGAAAACAAACATAGAAAATGTTTTTTTCAATAGCAATGATGACTACATTTAAAATACTGTATATTTAATTTTAAAACTGTGTTCTAACTCTTAGACAGTGGTTTATGGTTACAATCTATGCCAGGTTTTTATTGTTGATTGTGTTCCCCTGGGAAGATTTCCAATAAAGCTGAACTCTTGGCAAAATAAAAATCCCTTTTAGTGGGCCCACATTGTCAGGATTAAATGCTCATTTATGCCTAGGCTACCCTTAACAATGACTTTTATTTGATTCCCCAGCAGCCAGCACTCTCCTCTTCTCCCTGATGCTTCATCTTGTAAATGTCTATTAGTTTCCTCTCATACAATTCAGGGCTATTGACCCTCCATTGTACTTTCTGATGTCAGAGTGCCAGTAACCACTGGTACCCCTTAGAGAGAGCAAATTATAAAAAAACACTCTTGCGCTGCCACTCATTCAATAATGAAAATGCTAAAAATCCCACAACCACAAACCTAAATTAAATAAATATAAAACACCTGATATGTGTTCCCACCAGGGGCGGACTGACAACTCAGTAGGGGATCATGGGGCCCCTGTGTCCTTGCCAAAACTCAAAAAGCCTATGAAAAAGGTACCAGGGGCATCTCATGGGGCCCCCCTACTGACCCCGACCCTCGGGCAGTGTCCAAGTTTCCAAATGGTCAGTCCACCCCTGGTTCCCACATCTCTAATGATTGAAAATAAGAAATTTAGATGTTGTGCTGCTGAAACAATCTTCAGTATAATGAACAATATTCCAATGTCTTCAATGCTAATAAAATTGATATAAAACTGTGAACTTTGCATAACAGAAACTCATTCAATGTAACACTCTTTTAAGTCCATCCACAGTGATGATTGAACAATATCCAAATTGTGTACATCAGTATTTATAGTGATAATTCCACCACAAATCCCATGTTCCACAGAACCCATGTGAAACCGTGCTTGACTTGTGACAATTATAGTCTCACTTTATCATTTGGACCAATATAGAAATTTAGGTCTACTGTGTACAACCCATTTAATGGGGAAGAAGATGGACCTAAAGTTACTTCCACTTTCAGTCATTCCACCAATTCAACAAGTGGTACATTCTCCTTTTAAGAAGCTGGGTATTTCCTTCACTTTTTAGCTCAAAAGTGTTGTGAAGGAATAAAGGGCCACCACAGAGCAGTAATTTATATCAAACCCACAATTTATTAATAAAACAATGTTGCATTCACATGTAACAGTGCATAAAAACTGGTTTACTGCAGTAAAATTGCCACGGATACACAATCCAAATGTAATGTTTTACCTGTGTCACTCTGGCCAGTACTTCAGGTATTTGTATTTGACATCACCTGGCTCTGTATAGGAGGGAGTGGGGGGAGAGTGACTGAGCCATGCTGTGTGTGTCTATGGACACACATGTCCTGACTCAGAAGTATACCTGCATGTGTGCCTCCTCAGCAGTCAGCCTGCTAAGGAGGCACTCAGAGAAGAGTAGGAGCCAATAGCGCCAGCACAGGACTCCAGATGAGGAGGTAAGGGGCTGCTCTGTGCAATACTATAGCACATAGCAGGTAAGTATAGCATCTTTATTATTTTAATGTAAAAAATACATTTTACACCCACTTCACCTTCCTCTCCCAGAAACACAACAGAAAGAACTTGGAAACCTCTCCAAAATGAGGGGAAAATCCCTCCTAGACAGTTGTCACCAGAAAAGGATACCTAAATGTAGGATTTATCCTTACTGTTTTGCTGACATAAAACACCAGGACAAAAAAGATAATCTATTTGAATTTCCTCAGCAGGGACACAGACATCAATACAACTTTACAGTATTTCTATCAAGAGAAATCTGATCTGGTGCCTAATAGACAGCCTTTTCCATCCACCCTGCCATTATTTTCCCTTTTTTGTAATAAGTTTAGTATACAGATGGAAAAAACAGTGATGTTACATGAATGCTGAAAATTCTTTATTGTACAATTATAAATGTAAATTTAGTGGGTGTTTATTTGTGTGATTGTTTGTTTCACTGAAATAGAGCAAATTTACACAGTTGTATAATGACTTTAATTTTTTTTCTAAGTTTTGCACAAGTAAAGCATGTCGAAAACAAAAATGTTAATTTTTGACAGAATTTGTGAAAGTAACAACCCCCATTTTCATCTCCATGTTCTATTGGGGAGATTTTCCTTTCAATACAGGTCCAATAGACAAATCATCCTATAGACAACCCAGGGGAGAAAATTTCCACTCCTGTCCTGATGACAGCAGAATAAATTTAATCATTGACCACTCTATCCAAAACTAAAAAAAGTTTTGACTTTGGATAATCTTTAATAAGACACAATGATAGTGTTAACATAATTACTTTTCATACATCCTTTTTCCCTTACGCTTAGAACGTTTGCTCCAGTTTGGCGCCATCCCTTGACTCTTGCTGAATGTTATCTCCTATCCATCACAATAGCAAAGGCGCAAGGCTTCCAGGTGACATCACTGACCATACATAGACATGACCATATTTGGTCAATAATGTTACTAGAATTCCTATGATATCATTGATCATTGATCAATGGCTCACTCTGCTGTCTCAGCCAATGAAGAGGGAGAGTCCCTGGAGAGCTGAGGCTCTTGTGCACATCACTGGATTACTATGGGGTTCAAGTAAGTATTAGGGAGGGCTGCTGCACACAGAAGATTTTTTACCTTCAAGCATAGAATGCTAGTAAAAAACCTTGATCCTTTACAACCACGTTAAGCTAACTGAGTTATCGGTGTGACCATGAACGCTGGGGCACTGTATGTTCTTAATGTCTTCGACATTAGAGAGCTAGGCCAGATGAATGTAAATAATGTAAATAACTACTATTAGCTATACCATGAACTGGATAAATAAGAACCTTTGCAGCTGTTAAGTTAATTAGCTCCTACCTAAAATTGGCCCTAGGATGGGACTCACTTGAGGGTTAAGGACTGATGTGAATGCAATATATATATATATATATATATATATATATATGTAAAGTGCTGCACAAATTTATGGTGCTATATAAGTACCTGCAATATTATTAATGTAATGCATAGCAAAAACACCAGCTTATACTAAGATGTAAGAGCTAATTCAAAACTGAACAATTGTGATCCAGATCTTTCAGAAATACTTTACAAATGAATGTCCAAAGAAAATCATAAATGTCTGCATACACTTCTCTTCAGGCATGATCCTATTAAATTGGCAGGAGGGCCCATTAAATAGCCCATTAAATAATGTTATTTGCCCATTAACTCTATTGTACAACAAAATGTATGCACAACTGTTAAATGATGGCATGTACCACGAGCCTTCAATAGCGTTGGCAGTACCATTTTTTGCTTCTACAGTACTTAATTGTACTTGAATCTTTTATTACATTTAGTAAAGGATCTTCCAGTACTGCATATAATAGACAGACTTCACTCAAAAGACTCTATGATAATGAAGCACCAGATCACTACTTCAGTCTGGTCCTCACCCTGGCTCCTGTCAACTCTTGGGCCCTAGGTTTTATGCTGTTAATGTGCTCTGGTCTAGACAATATTTAATTGTTTTGTTTTCTTGCTTGTAATGGCAAAACTTTAGAAAAAAAGCATAAAGGTGTTGCTTTTTGAGATATAAGTTGATCTTTACACTCTCTTTGTAAAGGATGCCAAAAACTATATTTAGGCATTGAGCTACAGAAAAACAATAAAACAGCTGCTATCCCACACAAAAACCTCAAACAGGAAATTAATCTAGCCAGGAAGTATTCAAGAAAATGAGCAAAACATTTTTTTTGAATCTCATAAAATCTAAATGCTGCGTTGGTGTATTTATTATGTCAATATATAGAAAATGAGAGTATGAGTAATATGCATACATTACTTCTATATTGTATATTATTCAGTTATTGGGAAATCTAAATTAGCCACCATCTCTGCCCACACTCTAACCTGTTTGACTAATCCATCTGCAATTCACTAACACCAGGTGTTAATAAGCCCTCACTCATTAATTTTACTGATTATATAATCATTAAAGTCATGAAGGTTTGATTGCATTTCTTTATTGACGGAACCATTGAAATTAGTCCAAGGTTTCTTAAAGCTGAATTCCAGGAAAAAAGCTAAATACACAAATACAATAGATATGTTTGAGTTGTTTTACCTACCAAAGCATTTGTATTTAGTAGTTTACAGTATGTAATACAACTAAAGCTAGACATAGAATATAGATTTTCATACAAAATTTTTCAGGAAAAGAATGTTGTAAGAACGTTTGTCCATTTTTCTTTTATTTAAATAATCTTTATTTTATTTTTTTCAAAAAATAATGTTTACAATGAAACATAACAAAAATAATTCTGCTTATATACATGAAGATGCATCACAGAAAGCTATATTAAAAGCTATAGTAACAATACAAAATCTCATATGAAGTACAGTCAGGTCCATAAATATTGGGACATCGGCACAATTCTAAAATTTTTGGCTCTATACACCACCACAATGGATTTGAAATGAAACGAACAAGATGTGCTTTAACTGCAGACTGTCAGCTTTAATTTGAGGGCATTTACATCCAAATCAGGTGAACGGTGTAGGAATTACAACAGTTTGCATATGTGCCTCCCACTTGTTAAGGGACCAAAAGTAATGGGACAATTGGCTTCTCAGCTGTTCCATGGCCAGGTGTGTGTTATTCCCTCATTATCCCAATTACAATGAGCAGATAAAAGGTCCAGAGTTCATTTCAAGTGTGCTATTTGCATTTGGAATCTGTTGCTGTCAGCTGATGGAACAGCTGAGAAGCCAATTGTCCCATTACTTTTGGTCCCTTAACAAGTGAGAGGCACATATGCAAACTGTTGTAATTCCTACACCATTCACCTGATTTGGAGGTAAATACCCTCAAATTAAAGCTGACAGTCTGCAGTTAAAGCACATCTTGTTTGTTTCATTTCAAATCCATTGTGGTGGTGTATAGAGCCAAACATGTTAGAATTGTGTCCATGTCCCAATATGTATGGACCTGACTGTATGTTAGAAAATATTAAACATTTGACAAGAAGAAGAAAAAAGTATTACATGCATGGTTGAGAACTCCAATGTATTCAATTCTGCAGGGTGTCACATACCTGGTAGTGAGCCTGACGTGCAGAGGAAGGCTTCTCATACGTCTCCAGCTCAGGGGTCACCGATAGTGGAACAGTAACCACAAGAGCATGGGGAGATATGAGTGCCGTGGTCAGTCTAGTAGTCTAGGTAGTGTAGTGTAGGTAGTAGTTGTCACTTCACTGAAAGGATGCCAGGAACAGAGCAGCTGGTGGTTGGCAGATGTCTCAGCAGGTAGAGGGCACAGCAGGCAGGCTGAAAGAAGACAGCTGGTAGCAGGTGGACATCACAGCAGGCAGGCTGGTAGTAGACAACTGGCAGCAGGTAGATGCCACAACAGGCAGGCTGATATCAGATGACTGGCAGCAGGTAGATACCACAGCAGGCAGGCTGGAAGTGAACAGGCTGGCAGCAGGCAGACGTATCATATGAGAGTGTACTGGATTATGGAGCTGGAGCAGGCTAGATGAACAGGATTCAGAGTCAGGCAAACCGGGTTCACAACAGACGGGCAGATCGGACATAAACAGTAGACAGGAGAGGAGTCAGGTCACAGGCCAATGTCAGCAATGGTGGAGGCAGATCAGGCAGAGACAGTAAACAGAGACAGAATCTGGAGAACAAGTCAAGGTCAGGGCAGGTAGCAGACAAGCTGGGTCGAGATCAGAGGTCAGGCACTGGAATCGGGATAAATAGAAACAGAAGCTGTAGACCAAACAGCAATAAGCCAGTGCAGTAGTCCTGTTTAAATAGGCCATTTGGCACCAGTCTTGGTAACAGGGGCGCACCTGTATGTGCAAGTGCACATGTGCATTCTTTTGAGCCAGGAAACTTTATCTTCACTATGATCAAGCCTTTCCTCACACAGGGCAGGGTGGTTGAACAGAATTTGATCAGTAGATAGACTCTGTTGAACCACAGAGATCATACATGGTTCGAAATCCAGACAGTCCTTGATGAACTGGCTGAATTTCAGTCCATCTATGGGCAACTTAAGGCACTACTGACTCTGACTGCTAGTCTCATGTGATCTGAAGTGATATCTAATGATTTCTCTATGGTGCTGCTCACTGCTTTTGCTGGTGGTTCTGGCACAAGCAAGCAAAAGCCATGTCTCTACAAAGATGTCTGCATATTGCATAACAGAGCTTTTCAAGTCAGAAATGGGGAAAAATCACTGAAGGGAGGCATCAGGCTAAGAGGGAGATTAGTCTTTGCCCTCTGCATCCTGTTTGAGCACAGGATCTAGATTTCAGTTCCTCATTAAAAGAAATTATATTTTTTGGCAGCGGAGAGCTTCTACTATAGAAAAAAAAAAAACACAAACAAATTGCCATACATATAGTGTGGTTAGTTAATATGTGTGCTTTTACAAATAGGGAGGGATTGATGCATTGATTAATTTAAATAAATGATTCAATATTATAAAATGCTACCTTCACAATTCTTAACTCATTTGCAAAGCTATTAAAGACATAAAAAGTACAATACAATTCCCAAACAATTCAGCTGTAATTTTTATTAAGCCTATTGGAAGAAACAGATAACTTCCCTGCAGGGTTCAAAATATAGTGATGAAGATGATACAAATGATTCTACACAATCAGGGAACAATCTAAATCCAGAAACTCATTGTGTATTATATTCAGCCCAAGATAACCAAAATATTTCACAGAGTCACTTTAAAGGGTTTCTTTGGACAGTCACATGAAAGCAATGCTAAATTTATTTATATTTACAGCTGATATAGCTATTTTTTTTTTAGATTTAGGCCTCAGGCATTTGACTTTTTTTTTCCTAAATGTGTCTAAATGAGTTTCAATGAGTGTTTATTCATTTCAAGAGACTGTATAAATTAATATTCTGGCTAATGGAATGAATGAACACCCAAACACCTGACATGCCTAAATGCAATTGAAAAATCAGACTTTAGGCACTTTTTTTAAGCTGCCAGCAGAGAATGTGTTTAGAAGAGCTGGACAAATGCCCAGAGTGCATGAGACTTTGTCTTTCATGAATCCATGCTGTCTGTTGCTTAAAATATTTTTTTCCAGCACAAACTCATCTATGTGGTCTTTTATTAAACTTTCCAGTATCTTCCTAACTATAGAGGTTAAACTAACAGGTCTATAATTACTTGGTAAAGATTTTGACCCATTTTTAAATATAGGCACCACGTTGGCCCAAAATAGATGTAGTATATTGAAGGCAAATCCCATCTTAAATAAAGTCTTACCAGACAAACCAGAAATTGTCTATAAAAGGGCACCTCATTTGAGAGATCATTTAGCCCTTAATATTATCAATCCCCTGAAAAAGGTCCCTTTTTTAAAACTTAACGCAGAGTTCCACTCACGCTGTCAAAAAATAAAAGTCAGCAGCTACAAAAATTGTAGCTGCTGACTTTTAAAAAACAGCCACTCACCTGTCCCTCGGTCCCACGGTGTGTCCTCTGCAGCCCGTTTCACCAGCCATCCTGTATTCCATGAGGCCGGAATCCTCAGTGTGGGCAACCGGCTGTGATAGCTTGCGGCTTCACAGCCGCTGCACTTCATGAATGGTCCTGTAGTCTTCTGAGATATGTCACGTGTTCCAAAAGCCTACAGGGAGGGAGGACACCTTCCGCTTCCAATCACCTAGGCGATCGGACCGGAAGTGGGAGCGGGTACCTGTCAAATTCGGGTACCTGCTCCCCCCCACCCCCTAAAAGTGCTAATCCTTAATGGGGAGCGGGGGAACAGTCCTTAAAGCAGAACTTCCCTTTTGGGTGGAGCTCCGCTTTAACAGGTTTTTATCCCCGTAATAAGTGTGTTATATGCAGAGTAAATGGTATTAGGAAGAACAAAAGTACCGCTATTCATTGACCATCACAGATAATTTATCTATCCATTCAGTCGTATCTGACCCTTGGCGATTGCATGGACCGTCACTTGTAAGTTACTTTTTCCATGAATTCTCTTAGCAATTATTTTTACAAGGTAGGTTGCCAGGTCTTTCCCCAACCCCTACCATGCAGGAGATCCCGCATGGCCAGGGATAAAATTAGGACAATTTAGACAGGAGCCAATTAACCTACCAATAAGTCTTTGGAGTGGGGGAGGAAACCCACACAAGCACAGGGAGAACACACAAACTCCATGCAGTAGGCACCATGGTCAGGAATCGAACCCATAACTCATTTACTGCATGGCAGACGTGCTAACCACTAAGCCACTATCACAGATAGTGCCTGACTGATAAATGTATTTCTTGTGAATGTAGGTATGTAGTTTATTTACTAGAATGTCCCTGCAAAAAACAAGATGTGGGTAGAACCAGTAGAAGGTTAAGAGATAGACTTAGAGAACATGTCTATAATATTAAAAAAGGCTTTAAAAATCATAGTCTTTCAGCCCATTTCCGTATATGTCACAATAGGGATCCGAGGTATTTGAAATTTAAAGCTATAGACAAACTCCACCCTCACTGGAGAGGTAGTCATAGAATGAATGAAGTTTCTAAACTAGAAATGAAGTGGGTTTATGAATAGAGATGAGCGAATTATTCAAAAATTCGATTCGGCTGATTCGCCGAATTTGCGGAATAAATTTGATTCGATGCAAATTTATTCGCTGCGAATTTAACTTATTAAAAGGGTTTCTAGGCTTCAGAGAGCCTTTATATTAGTGCAGAACACTGTACCTTTAATTTAAATGCCCTTGGAGTCTGCTGGGGAAGAGAAATAATACTGTCAGTCAGTATGACATGCAGGTGAGTGCCGTCGATCTTAGAATCACCGCACACTTCACTCATTTGGGCAGTCACGGGGCACGACGAAGAAGATGAAGAAGAAGATGAAGAAGAAGAAGAAGATGAAGAAGAAGAAGAAGATGAAGAAGAAGATGAAGAAGATGAAGAAGATGAAGAAGAAGATGAAGAAGAAGAAGAAGATGATGAAGAAGAAGAAGAAGAAGAAGATGAAGAAGATGATGATGAAGAAGATGATGATGAAGAAGATGATGAAGAAGAAGATGATGAAGAAGAAGATGATGAAGAAGATGAAGATGAAGAAGAAGAAGATGAAGAAGAAGAGGAAGAAGAAGAAGAAGAAGTAGAAGAAGAAGAAGATGAGGATGAAGAAGAAGAAGAAGAAGAAGAAGATGAAGAAGAAGATGATGAAGAAGATGATGATGAAGAAGATGATGAAGAAGAAGATGATGAAGAAGAAGAAGATGAAGAAGAAGAAGAAGATGAAGAAGAAGATGAAGAAGATGAAGAAGAAGAAGAAGAAGAAGAAGAAGAAGATGAGGATGAGGATGAGGAATAAGAAGAAGAGGATGAGGAAGAAGAAGAAGAAGAAGATGAGGATGAAGAAGAAGAAGAAGAAGAAGAAGAAGAAGATGAGGATGAAGAAGAAGAAGATGAGGATGAAGAAGAAGAAGATGAAGAAGATGAAGAAGAAGATGAAGAAGATGAAGAAGAAGATGAAGAAGAAGAAGATGAGGATGAAGAAGAAGAAGAAGAAGATGAAGAAGAAGAAGATGAAGAAGAAGAAGATGAGGATGAAGAAGAAGAAGAAGAAGATGAGGATGAAGAAGAAGAAGAAGCAGAAGAGAATGAGGATGAAGAAAAGGAAGAGGATGAGGATGAAGAAGAAGAAGAAGAAGAAGAGGATGAGGATGAAGAAGAAGAAGAGGATGAGGATGAGGATGAAGAAGAAGAAGAAGAAGAAGTAGGATGAAAATAAGAAGAATTCCAGTACAGCAAAAAGTGTATCTGCAGAGAGCTATTTCTGACAGTTCTCTGACAGTTCCTTCACATTTACAGCGGTTGAAACATTGTATCTATTTGTTTCCGAATAAAAACATCTGTATCCTAAATGGAAACAAATAGATACAATGTTTCAACCGCTGTAAATGTGAAGGAACTGTCAGAGAACTGTCAGAAATAGCGGAGCTCTCTGCAGGGACACTTTTTGCCGGCTGTAGAAGGGATGAAAATCGGCCGATCGGGAAAAATTTGATTCGTGCATCCGAAGTTTGCTAATTTTCGGATTCGGTGCGAATCAAATTTTTCCTAATATTCGAAACGAATTCCACTTCGCAAGTTCGATTCGCTCATCTCTATTTATGAACTAAAATCCTTTTCCCCTTTGGGGTTGAATATTGATTGGGATCTCAATTGTTTCATAGATATCAGTTTAATTCATTCTATGTTTATTATACTTTTTCCTACATACTGTTTATACTCTATTAGCCCGTATTTGTGATTAGGTGGTCCATCCTTAAATTGGGAAATATATTTATTTTGAGTTGAAAATATTTTTATGGCCATTTTTATAGCTGAATTTCTCCTGCAGTTCATATGCACTCTGGGAGAATTTTTTTGGACTTCTTTTTAATGACGTCATACTGGATATGATGTCGGCAAGATGGTTCCGATTCCGGAAGTTAGTATTTTGCCTTCCACGTCCCTGGAAGTGATGTCATTAAGATGGCGCCGACTCGGGTAGTGACCCCGGAACGCTATGGACATAATTTTCCCCCAAAATGAGGATGGACTATTTAAGTGAGATCATTTTTATTCTATTTTTTAACTGCTCCTTATTATGCGCGTTTGCCCAAAGCAGCTGTAGAGAGGCTTTTAGATACACTAGAGGTCCCGCCACCACTCTCATCATGGAAGATCTTCATTGGTGGTTAAAGCATTACCTACAGTTCTATTCATTTATACAACAATTGAATCTGGTAAGTGTGCACTTTTATTTGTGGTGATGGTTCAGCATACTTCAAGTCACCATTTGTGAATTATTGAAGATCTAATAGTAAAGAAGAGAAGATTTTATTTTAACTGTTTATGTATATGAACTTTTGATCATACACTTTTCATTGCTGTTGTTGACGATTATGGTGTTTAGTATTTTCAGAGCTGCAAAACTTTATATATTTTTTTAATGTGTTTTTTTGTGTATGAACATTTTTTGCTAGCAGCTATTTTTCTCTATTCACTGAGCGCTGACATTTTTTTCATAACTATAAATCACTGATCACCGCCATTACTAGTATTAAAAAAAAAAATCAATATATACTGTATATATTGTTTGTAGACACTATAACTTTCATATGCAAACCAACATACGCTTACTGGGATTTTTTTTACCAAAGACGTAGCAGAATACGTTTTGGCCTAACTTTATGAAAAAAAATTTTTTATGCTTTTAACGGATGTTTTATAGCAAAAAAAATATTTTTTTCAAAATTTTCAGTATTTTTGTTTGTTTGATAACATTTTTTAAAAAACAGCGGTGATCAAATACCACCAAAAGAAAGCTTTATTTGTGTGATAGAAATTTCATTTGGATACAGAGTTGCATGACCACGCAATTACCAGTTAAAGTAGCACAGTGCTAAATAGCTACTTTGTCATGCAGGGGGTAAAATCTTCCAGAGCTTAATTTAAACATCTAATCAAATTGTGAAACATATATAGATTCACTTTTAAACTGGCCACTAATTATAATATTTGAATGAAGAGTACATATATCTTAGATAGGAACCCTATGTGAAGAAATTTTTTAGGCTTGCAACTACAACATAAAGCCTGTTTTCTAAATTATAACACAATTATATGAATATTAGTGTGCAGTCTTAAATATTTTTCTATCCTTTATCAACTGGCATTGAAGATTAGTTTGGGTTCTGAAATGTGGTAACAGGAAAAGAGCAAATCATGAAATCTTGTCCTAAATAAAAATTAACTATCGACTTTGGGAAATTCTTTACTATTATTACTACACTATAAGACCTTTTTATTGTTGGAGGTATTTTGCGACTTCAACAGGCTATTGAGAATATGTGGAGAAAGATAAAGTGTCCTTTACTCGGGGAAGATCTTCATTGGTGGTTAAAGCATTACCTGCTGTTCTATTCATTTAGATAGCAATTGAATTTAGTGAGTGCGCACTTTTATTAGTGGCGATGGTTCAGCACACTTCAAGTCACCATTTGTGAAATATTGAAGATTTGATAGTAAAAAAGAGAAGATTTTATTTGAGCTGTTTATATGAACTTTTGATCATACACTTTTCATGGGTATTGTTGATGATTATGTGCTTAGTATTTTCAGCGCTGCAAAATTTTATTTATATAGTGACCTATAGTGGGACTCTGAGGACACTAATTGACACTTTGTGGGAACAGACTAAACGACACTGACATCTCCAGTGACACTAATACAGTAGTCAGTGCTAACAATATATGCTGTTACTGTACTAATGACACTGGCTGGGAAGGGGTTAACATCCAGGGGCAATTAAAGAATTAACTGTGTGCCTGATGTGTGCTGCTTTTACTAAGCAATGTGTCTGTTTTTACTCCCTGCTTTGCAGGGAGAAAAAAAACAACCACATCACTGCACTCGAGAGCGAGCCCAGTGTTGTTTACCAACCCAGGGCTCTCTTCTGTCATTTGTTTAGCTGATCAACAGGTCCCGACCATAAATCATTGGCCAGGATTTATTGTTTTAGAAAATGACAGCACATCCAGGGCGGCAGGTGCACAAATGCCCCTGAAAATGCTGGATCACACACACACACACACATATATATAATCCAGTGCAGTGGGGCTGCACTGTAACAGTAAAACTGCAGTAGCTGCTCCAGAAGCTGTTAAATGCACTTGTACCCAAATTGTAACAGATCTGTAACAAACATTCAATTATTAATGTATTAATAACAAGCAGTAGCAAAGTGTTAAAAGACGTCCTCACTGATGTCTGTAGCAGCAGGCTTTGTAGCAGAAGCTACTCAAAGTTCACAGCTGAGGCACTAAAGTGGCAGCTCCTTTCTCTTTATTTTTTTCTGGCAGCAGAAACTCTGCTGCTTTCTAATGTAAACTAAGAGCAGGAGTTGTACTCTTTTAGAAAATGACTAAAACTGGTCAGAATCTCTGTAATTTTTGACGATGAATTACTCTACAATACCTATGGCTACAAGGGTGATTGAAGATTTGTTTTAAAGCTATAATATTGTTTGTTAAGAATATGCAATTATTAAGAAGAATTCTTTAATATCCATTGGCACTGGTGCACTTTGCCTAGTACAAAATTAGAGCAATTTCTTAAAATGTTTTGCACACATATAACAATTGTAATTTTTGCCCATAAAATTACTTAAATCCCCGGAAAAAAGAGACCCCGTAGAATAAAAAGACTATAGTTGTAATTTTTCTATTTGGGAATCTCGCTTACGCCTAATATACATTCCCTATTTAGCTAAAATGCCCCCCCTATTGTTTCCAAAATTTTAAATAAATAAGTTGTGAAGTTCGTATCATATCTTTTTCCTGCGAAGAGTCAAAGCTATTGAAATTAATGTTCTTCCAAAACACCTTTATTTGCTTAGGACTCTTCCAATTAGACTCACAAAAACATTTTTGGACTCACTTAACTCTGAAATGAATAGGTTTATCTGGTCAAACTCACATCCATGCTTTTCAAAAACAACTACAAGCGAAACTCGAAAAATTAGAATATCGTGCAAAAGTTCATTTATTTCAGTAATGCAACTTAAAAGGTGAAACTAATATACAGTATGAGATAGATTCATTACATGCAAAGCAAGATAGTTCAAGCCGTGATTTGTCATAATTGTGATGATTATGGCTTACAGCTCATAAAAACCCCAAATCCACAATCTCAGAAAATTAGAATATTACATGCAATCAATAAAACAAGGATTGTACATAGAACAATATCGGACCTCTGAAAGTATAAGCATGCATATGTACTCAGTACTTGGTTTGGGCCCCTTTTGCAGCAATTACTGCCTCAAAGCGGCGTGGCATGGAAGCTATCAGCCTGTGGCACTGCTGAGGTGTTATGGAAGACCAGGATGCTTCAATAGCAGCCTTCAGCTCTTCTGCATTATTTGGTCTCATGTCTCTCATCTTTCTCTTGGCAATGCCCCATAGATTCTCTATGGGGTTCAGGTCAGGGGAGTTTGCTGGCCAATCAAGCACAGTAATCCCACGGTCATTGAACCAGGTTTTGGTGCTTTTGGCAGCATCCCCATAAAGCTTGTCTGCGGAAGGAAGCATGAAGTGCTCCAAAATCTCCTGGTAGATGGCTGCGTTGACCCTGGACTTAATGAAGCACAGTGGACCAACACCAGCAGATGACATGGCTCCCCAATTCAACACAGACTGTGGAAACTTCACACTGGACTTCAAGCATCTTGCAGTGTGTGCCTCTCCATTCTTCCTCTTTACTCTGGGTCCTTGGTTTCCAAATGAGATGGAAAAGTTGCTCTCATCAGAAAAGAGGACTTTGGACCACTGAGCAACAGAACAGGTCTGTTTTTCTTTAGCCCAGGTAAGACGCTTCTGACATTGTTTGTTGTTCAGGAGGAATACGACATTTGAAGCCCATGTCCAGGATCCGTCTGTGTGTGGTGGCTCTTGATGCACTGACTCCAGCCTCAGTCCACTTCTTGTGAAAGTCCCCAACACTTTTGAATGGCCTTTTCCTGACAATCCTCTCCAGGCTGCGGTCATCCCTGCTGCTTGTGCACCTTTTTCTTCCACACTTTTCCCTTCCACATAACTTTCTATTAATGTGCTTTGACACAGCACTTTGGGAACATCCAACTTCTTTTGCAATTACCTTTTGAGGCTTTCCCTCCTTATGGAGGGTGTCAGTGATGGTTTTCTGCACAACTGCCAGGTCAGCAGTCTTTCTCATGATTGTGATTCCTACTGAACCAGACTGAGAGACCATTTAAAGGCTCAGGAACCCTTTGTAGGTGTTATGGCTTAATTAGTTGATTAGAGTGTGACACTTTGAGCCTAGAATATTGCACCTTTTCACAATATTCTAATTTTCTGAGATTGTGGATTTGGGGTTTTCATGAGCTGTAAGCCATAATCATCACAATTATGACAAATCACGGCTTGAACTATCTTGCTTTGCATGTAATGAGTCTATCTCATATATTAGTTTCACCCTTTTAAGTTGCATTACTGAAATAAATTAACTTTTGCACGATATTCTAATTTTTCGAGTTTCACCTGTATATACTTTGTTCATATTAAAGAAAGCCTGGGTTTTCCACATTTGGCTATGCATCTTGTTTTTCCCAAATAGCTCGATGGAATAGTAGTAATCCCAGGGTCCTTTGGGTCAAATGTGTGAGTGAATCTATCCTACCTTATTAACTCCCTGGTATACTGGTATACTTTAATCTCTCCTATACCACCCTAGGAAACCCTTTTTAGGCGATTCCCAATTTATATCCACACTTTCCTGATATGATGACTTCTCCTGGTGGACATTGCATAATGTGACAGTGTGGGCCCAATTTCAGAACAAGTCCTTCTGTGTTACCTTTTCTCTCCTCCGCAACTTGAGTATTTTCATTATCTGCAGATTAGACATTTGTATTCTACACACCATTCATTAATTTGGACTTCTCCCTCTAATATACAGTATATGAAAATGTCTGTCAAGCCACCCCAAGAGGTAAAGACCTCATTTCAAATATGTATACAATTATATGTTAAGTGGTATTTCCGTGGCCAAGTTACCGTATATGGATAAATGGGAAGTAGACTGTGTATTTCAGTTCCTTATTCAAGAATGGGGTGAAATTTTAACTAATCTTCATAAATGTACAAGGTATCTTTCAGTTTGGAAAATTGCAATGAAAATTTTCACTATATGGTACAGTATTTGACTCCTGTAAAATTGCACTCTTTCTACTCAGAAATGTATCTTTCTTACTTTCGGGGTTCTCCCTCTCTCGGTTCTTTCTCTCATATTTTTTACCAATCTGGTGCAAAGTGAATGATTTATCTTCTAAGATTATGGGAAGACCAATTTATGTTAACCATGGCTAACTGCCATCTATTTTCTCCTATTCAGGATATTCCCTATTTCTCAGAGAAGCTCATTTACACAGTATGCGTAGCCACACACTGTGTAAATGCTCTTCATTAGAAATGGATATTCCTGTCTCTCAGATTAAATCTTGGCTAGACTCTGTTATGGTCATGGAAGGAATCTTTCATACTTTACATAGTTCAGTGCCATATTTATTGATAAATGGGACCATTGGTATAAGAATAGACAATTTTTTATGACTGCCTTAACCAAATCAGCCTTACAAGGTTTTCCCCTCTTCCTGCTATCTTTTTTGCTATTCGGCACTGAGCTATTTCAACTGGTAATTGTGTGGTCAAGCAATGATGTACCCAAACTAAATTTATGTCTTTTTTCACAAAAATAGAGCTTTCTTTTGGGGGTATTTCATCACCACTGGGTTTTTATTTTTTGTGATACAGGATATATGAAAAAACCTTTATTTTCTACTTTCTGTTATTAAAAATATCCAATAAACTCACATTTAGTCATAAATGTAGGTCAAAATGTATTCTGCTACATGTCTTTGGTTAAAAAAAATCCCAATACGTGTATATTAATTGTTTTTTGTGAACGTTATAGCATCTGCAAACTATGATATATTTAAATATTGGAATTTACATCTTTTACTTTCTGACTGCCTATCACATTTCTTAAGGTGCTAAAATGCCAGGGCAGTACAACCCTCCCTAATTTTTGCCAGGAATTTTTGGAAAATTAAATGTTTTTTTTACAGAAAGTTGGCACTTAAATGATATATTGCTCATACATGCCATGCGTATATGTGGAATAACACCCCAAAACACATTTTGCTACTTCTACCGAATATGGGGATACCACATGTGAGAGACTTTTTGGCAGCCTAGGCCCCATCTTTGGCTTCCAAAAGGGCATACTTCCTCACGTCACTCCCTCACTACCTATCACAGTTTTGGAGGCCCTAAAATGCCAGGATAGTACAAAACCCACCCATGACCCCTTTTTGGTAAGTAGACACCCCAAGAAATTTGATAAAAGACATGGTGAGTATTTTTCAGATATCATTTTTTGTTACAGGGTTTTGAAGAAAAAAAAAGAAAAGAAAAATACTTTCTTCATTTTCTGGGTTCTAATAGACTCTAGATCTCTCCTCTGCCCTTAAAGCAAATATTCACACCAAGATTGGTATGATAAGGTGCTTTCCCAATTTAAAAATGGGTCTGTTTATATCCAGCAAAATCAAAATGCTTATTGCTTCCGGTTTATTAGACCATAGAGATTCTGGAGTCATTCTTGTCTTTGAACAGCTCTATGGTCATCCGGCGAAACCTCTGGCTACATTCTCTGGTTCCCCAGTAAGACTGGAGAGCCCGAGAAAGCTGTGGAAAGTGGTGGGAGAGGGGGATGTCTCTTCTCACAGCTTGTGAAAATTATTCAGCTTCTCATTAGCTCCTAGGATTGCTTTTACATTAAAGCTGACCACCAGCTGAAAATGAAAAAAATGATACCAGGATGATAATAAACCTTTTAGTGTCCATTAAATTATGTGAAACAAAACCCAAAATAAAGTCCATAAGTCTTTCTCCAATTTCTGTATAAACTCACCGTATGATTCCAATAATTGCCGTGTACCTCAAAACAAAGAAAAATCACGGGACATTGGACATTGCCTGAAAAAAACGGAAGTAGCGCAGCAGCCATTTTCTAGTGTGGTATCACAGTTTGGCTTTCCTGGAAGCTGCTTGAGGTGGAATTATGGGATTTTTATGCAATTTTTATGCAATTTTTTATGGTTTTCGAAAATACTGCACTATATAGCTTCTTTATCTTTAAATCTTTATAATTTCGAAAATACTGCACTATATGGATTTATTTTCTCTCTATGAATGCTAAGGAGCATAAGGAGGCAAGAGTATTGGAGTAAGCTTTGAGGGATCAGAAGGTATCCATGTGCGTCTGGTTGATCTATATCCCTCTCTGGATTTCTATATTTATATAAGGCTGGCTTATTATTTATTAGGGTAAGGGTATGTGATTCAGCCACCTAGATGTGGACACTGAGTGTTCACGAAGAAGCGTATATATAAATATTACACGGAGTGTTTCACTATCACAAGTGTTTTCACGTTTTTGTGTGTTTTTGTGCACTGAAATAATGAGGAATTTTTGGGTGATTATTTATGAATTTATAAATATTTTGAGGATAATTCATTCTTTTTTGTAATGCCCATGTTGAAGGTTAGGCCGTCAAAAGTTTTAAATTCGGAAACTGTGATAGGTTTCCATGAAAATGTCTAACAAGCTGAATTTGGGTAAGAGGTGATTTATTGTTGTGCGTATAAATTGCTTTGGCCTACAATCAATTGATACAAATCTTCTGTGAAATACAGTGGAGGGGCTGAATACTAGTGCTGGCAGCAAACAGGGCTGATCCTGCTAGTACTGTGTTTTTGGGGACACTATACTATGGGGTGACAAAAATAATGATGCAACGCAACTAAAATATTGTGTCTTAAATAAATAAGTCCCAAATGATGAAACAAAAGTCCTTGAATATGTATGTGTAGCCAACCAGCAGTGTATTCTAGATATGGCAGTCTTCTCTTCAGCAGATCACTCACATTTCACACCTATATGCTGCTGTAACTCACATGTGGTAACGCATCTGTTTACCCTCATTAATGTGAATTACATTAGGGCAACTCATTCATTGGCCCTAATACAACATACAGAAATTGCACCAAAAAATGTGCATGTTTCTTTTTTTAAAATTATGGGAACCTGAATGCATGCTGATAAGTTACCATGTGTTGTGGCGCTCTGCAACTCACATGTGCTAGCAAGTTGCATTGGGCTACCATTACAATGGATGGCACTGCAGCACATCCAGTATGGTAATGTGCATGATGTTGTGCATGTTCCCACATAGATGTGAAGGGGAAATTGTTTATTTTTTACAATGATTTAAATTATTTATTTATTTCATTGTTTATTTTACTAATGGGGGTTTTATTGTTCAGACCCCAAATATTTCACTTTTGAAACAGAGAAGAAGACTGGGGACACAGAGTCTTTAATCTTCTTCTACTTTCCATCACAGCTGCACTTATACACTGAACAGGAAGCATTCTCTACAAACCATTTCATGTTCATTCATGTTTACTTTCTCAGCATTTATGAATGAACACCCGATGATAAACACTGATCACCCAGGTGTCCATTCAGGATTGGATCAGTAAATATGACACATATACATCTTCTACTCTGCTATCTTGAAGGATCCTTCCCACTGTCCACAGCTGTCCTGCCTATCTTGGATCCTCCCTGCTGGGTGCTGGCCCTTCTCCTTCCACACATCACAGTGGGGGGATCTGAGGGAACAGCAGAGGCAATGGGCTGTGCAGGGGACACAGAATGAATCTGTTTGCCGGTGCCAACCGCTAATTCAATCTTGCCCACTGGGCACCAGCTTCTTCTCATTTGTCTAGCCCACTGTTTCCAGTGCTACAGGTGGGGGAGAGCAGTGGGGGACTATGAGCTTTTAGCAGATTAGAGAATGCAGCCAAGTAAAGCATACTGACTTGGCCAGTTTGAAGTAGTTCTGTTCTGCAGTAAGTCTTACAATGACAGCAGCTTAACAGAAGAGTTCCTTGAGATGAATAAATCTGAAAAAATAGTATTTTGAGGACAATTACAACTCTTTTTAAACATATATGTTGATTAACCAAAATAAGACCTGGACAGATATCCTATAATGTACTGTGCCAAATAAAGAAAAGATTCCATGTGAGAGAGTTTATTATTATTATTTTTTTTACTTTATTTATTTATTTTGCTACATGGGCAAGCCAATGGATAGTGTGAATGAGTGAACTGGTGATGCGTGTAACAAAGACTGTTGTTTAAACATACAGTTGATCTCAGCTGTCATTGGGGTGGGTATAAAATCATTTCTAAATTGTAATCATCTTCAGAAACATGTTAATATTATGTTTTTAGGTGCAATATGTAATGTAAATATGATTGAATTTCTATGTATGATTATAATATGTTTTCCAATTAATATTATACTTCCTAGTCAGAATAATAAAAAAACATATAATTGTGATAAAATGCTGACTGCGATTAAGAGGGCACATATATGTTAAACATTGAAGGCTCTGTTTTTGCTGTCACCCTGTTAAGTGCAATTAGTCCATCCTCATAATAAATGTCCTGGAGAATGAAAGGAAAGCAATTGGGTAGCATATTGCCACATTTCTAATTTTGATATTATACTGTAAAATAAAATATAGAAGACTTTTGTAAAAGTAGGTAGGGATATGTTGTTTCTTCAAATGAGATTCTTGAATACAGATCAATTCTGCCTGAAGGTTTGTGAAATATTGAAAAGCCAGTCTCACTTTTGACCAAGAACTCCCTACCATAATATTAAAAACACAATAACAGTGTCAAAAATAGGATTTTTATAAGTCATGTGTCTCATACTTGTTTTTATTCTTCTATTAATTATAAACACAACTAGTTTTGTATGCCAGGTAACTGAACGGAATGTACAGTGCATATAAGATTATTCTCAGCTTTCATGTTTAGTACTAAACCAGATAAAATTGTGGTTGTTAGACGCAATTATGAGCTTGGAGGGGTTGATTTACTAAGGCATGGTTTACATCTATGAAAAACTGCATGCTTTCCCAACATGCAAAACCTCCTGAACTTTAGCAGATGAGCAGGGTGCCGTTAAGTCTTGTGGTTTGGTGAGGAGTAATTTTACAAATGGGTCAGGGACTCCCTACCCTGTGCTTCTCACAGGTGGGTCAGCCCATTGAAATTACACACCCACACATGCATAAATGTATAGATGTTGCTCAAGGCTAAAGGCAAAAAAGGCTGTTCTGAAGGAAAGATATACAGTGCAAGCAAGTTTCCCTCGGAGCTTAGTAAGTGGGGTGCAATTTCACTTTGTTAAAAAATACTGAATTACTTTCCCTTATAAATGAAAGAGTCTATTAACTATATTAAATCAATCCCATAAAGTCAAATGCACAGTGGTTTCTAACTGTAATGCAGTGTTTTCAGTTCAGCTACAGTCAACAGCCGTGTGATATCAGTTGTTTTCTTATTTCAGGTCAGTCCTGCACAATGTCTTTTTGTCTCTTTTGATCATTTTACCATACTGTGCTTATGCTTATCCGATGGCGTTTTCCTGGGAACTGTATATGCCATCATAACCTTTGATACCTGTACCAAATAAATTGTCAACTTCAGTAACAGAGGCACCAGCTAAGCAGGCACCAACAATTTGAAGCTCAGTAAGCTCTTACATAACTCTATATTACTAGCAGCAGTGCATGACAATAGTAAGGCTTCCTTGTGATTAGCTAGGTGCAGGGGTGGACTGACAACTCATGGGGCCCCCAGGCAATAGGGGATCATAGGGTCCCTGTGTCCTCACCCACACTCAAACCACACCCAAAAAAGCCTATGAAAGCTACCAGGGGCATCTCATGGGGCCCCCTACTGACCTCGGACCCTTGGGCAGTGCCCAAGAGCTTGAATGGTCAGTCTGCCCCTAGCTAGGTGTCTCATCACCCAGAAAAAGCAAAAGACTGTTACATCACTTCCGCATTCAGCGTGAAACATGTCATCACTTTCACACCTGCAAATCATGTAGTGTTTATAACCCAACAGATTTGTCAGAAAACCTTTATTTTCCTTTCACAATCAACATTTTCCATGGGACACTATACTACAAAATACTCCCACAAATGCGGGCCATTGATTGCAAACAAGATTTGTTAATTTGCACACAAAAAAAAGTATTTTTCCTGACAAATTCATTCAAGACCATGTTGCAAAAATGTATACACCCAAATGAAAGTCTTAGCAGCAAAGCTAAATTTTAGACAACAAAATCCTGATTAACAGGAATTCAACTACAGGTGAGTCTATTTATTCATTAAACAGGTGTCCAGCAGACAGTTGATTATAAAAGGGTGTTATTTAACAAAGAAAACCCTTTCCATTTTCATGCTGTCAGCAATGGTACCACATGGAAGAGGAATGTCACAAGGCCTGAGAAAGAAAATAATTTCTGTACACAAGATAAGTGAAGGCTACAAGAAGATTAGTAAAGCTTAACTTATCAGTCAGAATACTGTAGCCAAATAGAGACAAAAATTTAACAAAGATGAAACTGCAACCATCTCATAGAGACTTTCAGACCATCTATAGAGGTTAACACCTCAACAGGAGCATCTTCTGATGAGAAGGGTTGAAGAAAATCACCATGCAAGTTCACTGCAGTTAGCTAAAGAAGTATAAAGCCAAACTGTTGTGATTGTTTCCTGTGATACAATACAGCATTCACTGCAGAGGAATAGCATGCATGGGTGTTGTCCACGAAGGAAGCCACTCCTAAAGCCCATGAACAAAAAAAACTCCTAGAATTTGACTGGGTCCTTGCTGGAAAAGAAGACTACTGGGACTCTGTACTCTGGAGTGATGAGACCAAGATAAATGTTTTTGGTAAAGATAAAAGTGAGGAATACAAAGAAAAATGCATGGTGCCTACAGTGAAGCATGGTGGTGGCAGTGTCCTTCTGTGGGGCTGCATGAGTGCTGCTGGTGTCAGGGAGCTGCATTTCATTGGAGGTATCATGAATTCACAGATGTACTGCTCTATATTGAAAGAGAAGATTAAACCATTGCTCTGTGCCCTTGGTCGTCATGCACTTTTCCAACATGACAATGATCCAAAACATACACCTAAGACCACTGTTGCATTTCTGAAGAAGAACAGGGTGAAAGTGATTCAGGGGCCAAACATGTCTCCTGATCTGAACCCTATCGAACACCTATGGGGAATTCTGAGGAGCCAAGTTGAGCATCACTCTCCATCCAGCACCCAGGCTCTAAAAGAGAATGGAAAAAAATAAATGTTGCAATATGTCGCCAACCTGTTAGTTCCATGCCTACAAGACGCATAGCTGACTTTACAAATCATGGAGGTCATACAAAATACTAGATGTAGTAGTTTTTGTTGTGGGATGTATTCATATTTGAATTAACTAATTTGAGTAAAACTGAATATTTTGTAATCTAAGTTTTATTATTAACCTTACTTTCATGTAATGAGCTTAACAAATGTTCTATAAAACTAATTTTTTCAACATTTTGGAAATTGCCCTTGTGTTCATTGAGATATTGATTAAAATCTTTTTTTTCAAAAGGGGTGTACTTATTTATGCTGAGCACTGCATATCACAAAAGATGATGTATTAATCTTATTGAAACAGTGGCAATGCTCTCTCAGGATACAATAGTTCCTTGAATACTTGTATAAATAATGTTGCTGATCTTGAAGTGATTGAAGGTGGCTGTGGAGTATTAACTCATAGATGTAATAGGTCATCCATTTCCTCCATAGAAATGCTGTAATTGTAAACCTTTCAGTTCAAACTCAGGAACGTCTCAACAGCTTTACTTATTGCTGGAAAAATAAACCAATGCTCAAGGCAAATATATAGAATAATTTAAAAGACCCTTGCTGACATGATCTTCCAGATACAGTGCTTCCATCCTTAAACTGGAACCAGCATGTTGGGATGATAGAGACAAATATACAAACATTATCTAGGAGTCCTTGGCACTCCAAATACTAAAGGGGTCTCAAGATGGATTTAACCTGTGATCTGTGATGTAGTAGAGAAGGAATGTCCACACATACTGTAGGTTTCTACAGAGACCACCGAGGCTACATGTGTATGACTTGCACATTATCCTCATTTCTCCAGGTGGATTTAATCTATAACTAATAGCATAAAGTATGTGCACACACAGGAACAGCCCCTTAAATAGATGACTATAAAGAACATACTCCACAGACCATAGTTCACTTACTCCCATAAGACCTCAAATTGAAGAGACTTCATTCTGTGTATAAAGGCAAACGTCTATCCATCAAAGGAGAATACACAGAACGTCACCACAGGATCAATGCCACCCCAGTTTGTGTAGTTACAGCTTGAGTGGATTCCCCCATCTGTGTAAGACCCCTCCCCACTTCCTTTCCCTGGCTGAAATCCCGCTTTCCCTATGTTGTTCTTCTCCTTCCACTTTCCCATTTTTTGTTTGTGATCCACTAACACCAACTTGATCTTTATGTGTGGAAGGTAAACCATCAACAACATTCTGAACAGTATTCAAGAAACTATTGTATCCTGAGAGATCACCACCACTGTTTCTATATGATCAATACATCCTCTTTTCATCTTTCGTGATATATATGTGTAATACATTTATTATGAGTCAGTGTGTATATAAATATATATATTTACAGTATATATATATATATATAGTATATATTTGCTTAGGATGTATCCATGCATTTTTTTAATATGTATTATATGTTTTTAAAACTATTCTACAAATAAAAATGTTTGATAAGCAGTTGGTTGCATATGGATATATACTTTTTCTTTGCTTTTTTTAAATTTATATTTGAACCATGGTAGCCCTACAAAATAGATTTTTTTCACAATAGTGGTCTCTAGAGTTTTTCTGTATTAAGCTCTGGTTGTAGGTTTGAAAAAAAGAGAGAATATTCTCTCTTTGCTATATAATTATATATGGTATAGACTATAGGTCTATTCACAGTGTTTGTTGCCATCATGTTAGGGGAAGAAGCCTCCATTAGGTTGAAAAAGCCTGTCTTTCATGTTGTCCAGAGCTCTCTCTAATGGTTCCTAGAAGCAGCTCCTTCCTCAGTACAGCAGAATGTACATAGAAGCTGAAACCTCCAGATTAAAGAGAACAAATCACTCAAATAAGGTACAAATGACATTTTTTTTTCTGTAGAGAAGATAGTGACAGCTAAAGTGCTATTATCCTTTAAAGTGACACTAAACTCTGGTTTAAAAAAAATTATGGTTTAAAAAAATTATATTTAGTATATATTATTAACTCAAAAAACATATTTTATATTTTTTTCCACCTCATCCAAATCTCCAAATTCCTTTTTTGCTGCTGTGATCCTACTTCCTATTTGAGGGTGGATAGGTTTATTCTCTGTGGCCCCACTGTATTTGGGTCACAATTTTTTGCTCACTCATGAAATAGACAAGGGACTATGGACTATGGGAATTGTAGAGTACATAGAGCAGTGCACATTGTAACACCTAACAAGTAGTTCTCATTCCAAACAAATCAAAGTGAGAGAGGGGAGAGGTTTGGGAGCTAAAAGAGAACGTTGTAAGGACGGAGAAAACATAGTAAGAAATGATTTATTGAAAAATAGATTACAGGGCCAACTAGTAGTGGATGTGTATTGATTATTTTCAAAGAATAGGAATATTGGTCAATAATTTAACATTCTTGCATTTAGCTAGATAACCTGGTTTAAAAAACAGAAGACAGTTGCTTATGTCTCTAATTAAGCCAAAACCAAGTATTACTTCCAAACAAATAGGAACTTACTATCTAAAATGAGTTACTAAATGATGAAAGATGCACATCTCCTTATTTATTATAATAACATTTTTATGCAAACAAAATGCTATTATTTATTCAAAAGCAAAAGGTTTAGGTAGCTCAGTATCCCTTCACTTTATATCACATTTTGTTAGCTTAGTTAGTAAATGTGATATCTCATACTTGGCATAGCAAAGTTTTTAATTTTGTGAATCTAAAGAATTTTGGACTATATACCAATGTGAACACAGCAGAAAGTTAGAAACACAAACAAGAAACAGGTGATTATTTGTTTTCTGTCTAGCTTGGTAGTAGCTATCATGAGTCTATAATTAACTAGATTAAAAAGGAGAAATGATGAGTCGTTCAAGGGCTAATACTGCTGTGGGAGATGTGAGCTAGTTGTTTCTCTGGAAGTCCAGATCCTGAATATAGAGAATCAGGTGGCAACACTACAAAACATCAAAAGCCTGGAAAGGAGCTTGGACATTACCCAGCAGAGCTGGCAGGGCCATTGTAGAGGGGGGAGGTGATATGGAGGTGCAGGAGCCATAGGTGACAAAGTTGAAGGAAGGTGGAGAGTCCAAAAAAATGATTTAATTTAGGGGCTATATTGAAAAGGAGGACCTCCAAGGTGGTATTCTTGGAGATATTGCCTGTACCTCGAGTCACATTAGAGAGGCAACAGGAGCGAAGAGAATTTAACAAGTGACTGAGGAATTAATGCAGTAAAGTGGGCTTCGGGTTCCTGGAAAACTGGGCTGATGTTTCAGTCAGTTACCGGCTCACATGACTGGTTAGCAACTATCCAGGGGTATTCCTTGTATCAGAGAGATGGGGAAGATAGAAAGGGAGGAGGGTATGCCTGTACATCAAGAATGATTTGCTAGTGAATGTGAGGGATGACACTGCAAATGGTGCAAGGGAGAAGAAACAAGTGGGAAATTAATAGTGGGGCTATGCTACAGGCCCCCTAATCAGAAGGATGAGGAGGAGTTTGATCTCCTATCACAGTTAGAAATGGCAGTGAGGCAGGGCAGCGTCATCATAATGGTTGACTTCAACTACCCAGATATTGTCTGGGCAGAAAGAACAGCCCATTCATTTAAGGCTTGTAATTTCTTAAATGTCTTACAGGACAACTTCATGTGCCAATTGTTGGATGCCCCGACTCGAAAGAATGCATTGCTAGATCTATTAATTACAAATAACACGGATTTGGTTGCAAAAGTGTAAATATGGGATAACTTGGGAACCAGTGAACACAAGATAATTACATTCAGCATAAATCATAGCAAAAGGAGACATGGGGATAGTACAAGAACACTAAGGGGTTTATTTACTAAAGCTGGAGAGTCCAAAATCAGACTCCCTTCTGCATAGAAACCAATCATCTTCTAACCTCAGCTTGTTCAATGAAGCTTTGGCAATGAAACCTGGAAGCTGATTGGTTTCTATGCAGAAGGGAGTCTGATTTTGGACTCTCCAGCTTTAGTAAATAAACCCCTAAATGTCAAAAGAGCCAACTTTTCTAAACTGTGCTCAATAATACAGGATATTAAATGGGACCAAATCCTAGAAACATTGAACACTGAGGAAAACTGGGAGTACTTTAGGAACATGTTAAATAAAGGTATCATCCATTGTATTCCAATAGGAAACAAATATAAAAGAGCTAAGATTAAATCTGGGTGGCTAAACTTTAATGTAAAATTACATATTAAAGACAAATAAATGGCATTTAAAACATATAAGGTAGAGGGGTCATTATTAGTATTCCAGTATTACAAGGAATGCAATAAGAAATGTAAGAATGGAATCAGGGCAGCTAAGATAGACCATGAGAGACATATAGCAGAGGAGAGTAAAAACAAAAAAAAATCTAAATATATTAATAGAAAAAAAACCAAGGTCAGAACATATTGGCTCTATAAAGGATGATGACGGGAAGTTGGTTACAAATGACAAGGAGAAGGCAACTGTACTAAATACATTCTTCTCCTCAGTTGTTACTATGGAAAAGGAGGGGTATAGTATGACTGTATCATTACTAACGCATCACAGAATGTACCCTTGTGGCTAATAGAAGTTGGTGTCCGAAAAAGTCTTGAAAAGCTTAATGCAAACAAATCACCAGGACCAGATGCCTTACACCTAAGAGTCCTCAAAGAAACCAGTCATTTTACAGCCATTCCGCTATTCCTAATTTGTATGGATAGCATACTGAGAGGAATGGTACCAGTGGATTTTTGAAAGGCCAATGCGGTACCAATATTTAAAAAAGGACAGGGATATATTCCTGGAAACTATAGGCCAGTCAGTCTAACATCAATAGTATGTAATTGGAGGGAATGATAAGGGGCTATATCCAAAATTTTGCTGATGAAGACAGTATCATTAGTAGTAATCAGCATGGCATTACAAAAGGTTGTTCTTGCCAAAGCAATCTGTTAACATTCTATGAGGATGTGAGCTGTTATCTAGATAAGGGAAGGCTTGTGCATAAGGTGCACCTGGATTTTGCCAAAGCATTCAGTGCAATAAACACTTAATTTACAAACTGAGCTCTGTAGGCATGGACCATAGGGTTTGTACAGGAATAGAAAATGAGTTACATGGGTGCGTACAAAGGGTTGTGATATACAGTGTATACTCAGACTGGTCTGGAGTAGTAAGTGAGGTGCCCCAGAGCTCTGACCTGGGACCAATTCTGTTTAATGTATTCATACATGATATAGAGGTTGGTATAAATAGCTCAATCTCAGTGTTTGCTGATGATACAAAATTAAGTAGGGCAATAACTTCACAGCACGATATAGAAAGTTTACAAGAAGACCCCAGCAAAAATAAAGTAGTGGGCAATTACATGGCAAATGAGGTTTAATATTGAAAAATGTAAAGCAATGTGCTTGGGGGCTAAAAAATAAACACAAGTTACTCTCATGAGAATGAACCTGTGGGGGAATCCAGGATGGAGAAAGATATGGGGTCCTAGTGGATGACAGACTCAGTAACAGCATGCAATGCTAAGCTGCAGCAAGCAAAGCTGGCAGAATATTAGCATGCATAAAAGAGGGGGATTTACTCAAGAGATAAAACTATAATCCTGCCACTTTACAAAACTCTGGTTCAACTACAGTTGCAAGAAAAAGTATGTGAACCCCTTGGGATTACGTGGAGTTTTGCATGAATTGGGCATAAAATGTGCTCTGAACGTCATCTAAGTCACAACAATAGAAGAACACAGTCTGCTGAACATAATACTACACAAACATTAGATGTTGCCATGGTTTAATTGCACATAACATGTAAACATTCACAGTGCAGAGAGGAAAAAGTATGTGAACCTTTGGACTTAATAACTGGTTGACCCTCCTTTGGCAGCAATAACCTCAACCAAACATTTCCTGTAGTTGCAGATCAGACCTGCACAACGATCTGGAGTCATTTTGGACCACTCCTCTTCACAAAACTGTTTCAGTGTAGCAATATTCTTGGGATGTCTGGTGTGAATCGCTCCCTTAAGGTCATGCCACAGCATTTCAATTGGGTTGAGGTCAGGACTCTGACTGGGCCACTCCAGAAGGCGTATTCTGTGCTGTTGCAGCCATTGTTTTGTTGAATTACTTGTATGCTTTGGGTCATTGTCCTGTTGCATCACCCATCCTCTGTGGAGCTTCAGTTGGCGGACAGATGGTCGTACGTTTTCGTGCAAAATGTCTTGATAAACTCTGGAATTAATTTTCCCATCAATGACAACAATCCGTCCAGGCCCTGAGGCAGCAAAGCAGCCCCAAACCATGATGCTCCCTCCGCCATGTTTTACAGTGGGGATGAGGTTTTGATGTTGGTGTGCTGTGCCTTTTTTTCTCCACACATAGTGTTGTGTGTTCTTCCCAAACAACTCAATCTTGGTTTCATCTGTCCACAGTATATTTTGCCAGTAGTGCTGTGGAACATCCAGGTGCTCTTTTGCAAACTTCAAACGTGCTGCAATATTCTTTTTGGACAGCAATGGCTTCCTCCGTGGTGTCCTCCCACGTACTCCATTCTTGTTTAATGTTTTCCTTATTGCAGATGTGTCAACAAAAATGTTAGCATGTGCCAGAGATTTCTGTAGGTCTTTAGCTGACACTCTGGGATTCTTCTTTACCTCTTGCAGTCATTTTTACAGGACGACCACGCCTAGGGAGAGTAGCAACAGTGCTAAACTTTCTCCATTTGTAGACAGTCTGTCTTACCATGGACACATGAACATCAAGGCTTTTGGAGATACTTTTGTAACCCTTTCCAGCTTCATGCAAGTCAACAATTCTTGATCGTAGGTCTTCTGAGAGCTCTTTTCTGCGAGGCATGGTCACATCAGACAGTGCTTCTTGAAACCAGTAAACCCAAAACAGGTGTGTGTTTTTTAAGGGCAGGACAGCTGTCAGCAACACATCCAATATCATCACACTGATTGGAGTCAAGGTTGGCTCACTCCTGGCTCCAATTAACTCTGGGAGAAGTCATTAAGCTAGGGCCTCACATACTTTTTCCTCCCTGCACTGTGAATGTTTACATGTTATGTGCAATTAAACCATGGCAACATCTAATGTTTGTGTAGTATTATGTTCTGCAGACTGTGTTCTTCTATTGTTGTGACTTAGATGACGTTCAGAACACATTTTATACCCAATTCATGCAAAACTCCACGTAATCCCAAGGGATTCACATACTTTTTCTTGCAACTGTACATCTGGAATATGTCGTCCAGATCTGGTGGCCAATCCTCAGGAAGGATGTGCTGGAACTAGAGAGAGTCCAGAGAAGGGCAACAATAGTTAAAAAGGTAATATGGGGACTGGAGGATGTCAGTTACATGGATTGGCTACAAACACTAAAGCTATTCTCCCCGGGGAAGAGATGCTTAAGAGGAGATATGCTAGCGATATACAAATACTTCAGTGGTGATTCTAGCATAGGAAATAAACTATTCACTCTCAGGGAGTATAAGAAGACACTGGGTCACCTGGAGAAGTGGTTTAGCCTTAAACTGTGCAAGGGGGTTTTCACTGTCAGGGCAGTAAGAATGTGGAACTCACTTCTACAATTGTCAGTGTTAACAGGAAGTATTGATAGTTTAAAAAAAAACTCATAGATGGGCATCTTAGTGAATACAATATACAGGGATATGATTTTTTAAATGAGCACACACCCACACAGGTTTGAACTGGATGGACTGGTGTCTGTATTCAACCTTATCAACTATGTAGTTATGTAACTATGCAACAGTGGAACATCTTAAAGGATAAGTTTACCTTTGGGAACATGTTATATGTTCCACCCATTTTTAGAGTGGAATATGTAACACATTCCTGATCCTGCAGCCGCTGCCCACTGAAACTCCCTCCCCCCGTGATAGAAGTACAGGGAGATGTTTCCCGTACTAGCTGTCACTTTTCAAAAACAGCACGGCCGTTTGGGACTCTGCCCACACAACAGTGTCATTCATTCACAGTCCTCTGTGAATGAATAGACTACAGGTCCTGACAGTCTTAGCGGCTGGCAGCTTGTAGTCATCAATGAACTACCATGGAGATGTGAGTGCTGTGGTAGTTCATTGATTCTTCCTGTCAGATGTATCAGCTTGCTCGTACGGGATGCACGAGCAAGCAGATACATTGACAGTCTGCAGGAGTCTCCTAACACAAAAAATAATAAATGCACATTTTTTTTTACCTGCAAAAAATGTGCATTTATTATTTTTGTGGCGAGGTTAACTTAACCCTTAAATTAAAATCATCGGGGTTAATTAAGTAAAATTGGAGAGTGCTAAATCTGGTGCAGCTTTGTATAGAAACCAATCAGCTTCCAGGGTTTTTCGTCAAAACTTTTTTGAACAAGCTGAAGTTAGAAACTGATTGGCTACCATGCACAACTGCACCAGGTAAATCAAACTCATTGTTTCTATTGCGTTGTACCTTTGCTATTAAATGTGTTTTTTTTTTCACTGAGTTTTAAAATTTTTAGAACCCAAACAGTTTGGAGTATTATTAGAGAAGATCTTGGAGTTTTAGAACGTCCTATAAAATGTGATTACGGCCATAGATCTTCAATAAATAGAATTCAAATATTTATCTTGTTTATTTTAGATTTCTGAAAATAATTGTATTTCTCAACAGTGTTGTGAATAGCTCCATAAACTGTTTGATCATGAAGTGGATGGTACTATTAACTGTATGCTGATTATGTGTGCAGAATTTATTTTGGATTAATTTCAGATTTAAAAGTGACCTCTGCAAAGCAGACAGCATGCTTAGATAGGCTTTCCATAATATTTCAAAATGATTCTCCAATTGTTATGCAGTAGAACACATCTTATTTAAATGGCATGGAAAAACACATTTTCAGCATATTAATCTACGTCGATTCCTCATATTGTTAATTAAACTGATGATAAAAATTATTTTTTAATTTCACAACTGACATTAAAATGACATTTTCTTTGACATCTAATATTTCTTTACTAATTGTGAAACTTTTGGATCCATTTGTTTTATTAGGAAATATTTACTATCTATGGCAAATTCAAAACAATATAAATATAAGCATGCTAAAAATGTATATACTGCATTTATCCCTCTCTCTCTCTTATATATATATATATATATATATATATACTATTTCGGCAAAAGTATTGGGATGCCTGCCTTTACACTCACATGTACTTTGGCTCACCCTTTGCAGCTATAACAGCTTCAACTCTTCTGGGAAGGCTGTCCATAAGGTTTAGGAGTGTGTCTATGGGAATGTTTGACCATTCTCCCAGATGCACATTTGTGAGGTCAGGCACTGATGTCGGACGAGAAGGCCTGGCTCGCAGTCTCCACCCTAATTCATCCCAATGGTGTTCTAATTCACCCCAAAGGTGGGTTTAGGTCAGGACTCAGTGCAGGCCAGTCACCTCAAACTCACTCATCCATGTTTTTATGGACCTTGCTTTGTGCACTGGTGTGCAGTCATATTGGAACAGGAAGGGGCCATCCCTAAACTGTTCCCACAAAGTTGGGAGCATGAAATTTTCCAGAATGTCTTGATATGCTGATGCCTCAAGAGTTCACTTCACTGGAACAAAGCCCAATCCCTGGAAAAACCCCACACCACAATCCTTCGTCCACCAAACTTTACACTTCGCACAATGCAGTCAGGCAAGTACTGCTCTCCTGGCAACCGCCAAACCCAGACACATCTATAGTATTGCCAGACAGAGAAGCGTGATTCGTCACTCCAGAGAACATGTCTCCACTGCTCTAGAGTACAGTGGCAGCATGCTTTACAGCACTGCATCCGACGCTTTGCATTGCACTTGGTGATGTAAGGCTTGGATACAGCTGCTTGGCCATGGAAACCCATTCAAAGAAATTCTCTATACACTGTTATGCTAATCTGAAGGCAACCTAAAGTTTGGAGGTCTCTCTGACTCTGCAGACAGTTGGCGACTTCAGAGCACTGTGTGCTTCAGCATGCGCTGACCCTGCTCTGCCATTTTACGTGGCCTGTCACTTCCGGGCTGAATTGCTGTTGTTCCTAGTTGCTTCCACTTTTATAATACCACTAACAGTTGACGGTGGAATATTTAATAGCCAGGAAATTTCCCAGATGGACTTATTGCACAGGTGGCAACCTATCACGGTACCACACTTAAATTCAGTGAGCTCCTGAGAGAGACCCATTCTTTCACAAATGTTTGTAGTCTGCATGTCTAGGTGATTTTATACACCTGTGGCCATATATATATATATATATATATGAGGATAATTGTGGTTATTATTATTATTATCTCAGCAGCAATAATAATTAATTTACAATTAATTCCTATAAACAACAACGGCTGACAGTAGTTGCAGAATAGTTATTTCCCCTCCTTCCTTGCTTTCCATCGCTGTACCTTACGTCAGACTTCATCTCCATCCCCTATGCCACTACCATCTGGTAATGATGTAGAATCAGAGGATAGGTCCTCGTAAAGAAGCGGGAAATACATGCATCTAACACTCTTGGAAATGTTGAATACTGCAGTGTCTGATATAGGCTGGACTGCTGGAATAGATAGAAAAGGACTCAGGTCACTAGAGAGTTCAGTATAATAGCCCTTTTTTGCAGGGAACTTTAACCTCTTCCCAACCAGCCACTGCATATATATGACCGGGCAGGAAAAGTGCCAATTTGGAGGGATGTACTTGTATGTCCTCCCAGATCTTTGCCTCCTGTGCACCCCCGGGGGGGGGGGGGGCACATAGGCATAACTGAGTGACTGCTGTGCCCACTGGAGCAATCACAGAGATCACATGTCCAGCAGTAAAGATGGGTGCCATCAGGGGCGGACTGACAACTCATGGGGCCCCCGGGCAATAGGGGATCATGGGGCCTCTGTGTCCTTGCCCAAACTCAAAAAAGCATATGAAAAAGGTACCAGGGGCATCTCATGGGGCCCCCTACTGACCCCGGGTCCTCGGGCAATGCCTGAGTTTCCAAATGGTCAGTCCGCCCCTGGGTGCCATTCATGCAGTCATTCAGAACTATTATGAACCAATCACCACCTCCCTGTGCCATATGACATGTTGTAGCCAATCACAGCTTATCACAATGTGTTCTCAATAACAATTAAAAAAAAACAAAAAAAAACACAATTGCTTCTCTAGAGTAGTACAGTGTTAACATGATAACGCTGCACTGCGCTGCTGACAGGATATAATTTAAAACATTGTAAAAAAATACAAAACAAAAAAATTATATATTTTTTTTAGTCTATGGTGACATCGTACCGCTGTGGCGGTGATAATGTACAATGGCTGGCTGCTTTGATATCACTGTATGTCAGTGCTGCCAGCCATTATCTCTAATCACTGCCACTGCAGTACAATGTCACCAAACCAGTGCTGCCAATCAGTGTGCCTAATCACTGCCACCTACTCACAGTGTCCCTAATCACTACCACACCACTTAGTGTCTCTGATCACTGCCACGCCAGTGATATTATCTCTGATCACCTCCACATCCGGTACAGTGTCTCTGGTCACCACCACATCAGTTGCAGTGTCACTACACCAGTGTAAGCCAGCAACAGTGTTCCTGATTTTCTCCACACCAGTTCCAGTGTCACCTGACCAGTACAAGTCAGCAGCAGTGCTCCTGATTGCTGCCACACGAGTCCCAAGTTTCACCAGATCAGTGCAGCCAGGACCAATATTCCTGATCACCAGACCAGTGACCAGTGACCCTGGCCTGTTTATTGACCACATACTCATTGCCTGGACCGATCTTTTGCCTGATTGCTGAACATGTCTTTGCCTACAGCATGAACTGATCTATCTGCATGTACAACTGTGCAGTTGTTCCTGTGAGAAACTAGTCCCAGCCATCCCCTGTGGACAATTATACTCCTTCAACCACAGGGACTCCTTTATTCTGCTTTTCTTCTGCCTCCTGTACCTCCTGGTCAGTGAACTTCTGAAGGACCCTCTGCACACTGGTATATACCCTTTCAAGCAAACTATGCAACAAATAGGGATATTTGGTTCACACATATTGCAATACATGTTTAAGCTGGCCAACTGCATCAAAGTAATCCCTCTATGGCCAGTCCTACTCTGCCCTGCCTACGCAAGTGCTACTGTGGACACAATGCTAGCATAGGGGAAAAGACAGAATGGGGAGAGCTACAAGGTTCAGGTCTGGCTACTGACCCAACAATACAACAAACAAGAGATCCCTGTGCTCAAATCCATACAGCTAGTGCATGCATTTATCCATCAGGTGCTAAAGGGGTGTAACCACATTAACTCTAGAAATTCTGAAGGACCCTCTGCACACTGATATACCCTTTCAAGCAAACTATGCAACAAATAGGGATATTTGGTTCACACATATTGCAATACATGTTTAAGCTGGCCAACTGCGTCAAAGTAATCCCTCTATGGCCAGTCCTACTCTGCCCCTTTAGCACCTGATGGATAAATGCATGCACTAGCTGTATGGATTTGAGCACAGGGATCTCTTGTTTGTTGTATTGTTGGGTCAGTAGACCTGAACCTTGTAGCTCTCCCCATTGTGTCTTTTCCCCTATGCTGTGTGTCCACAGTAGCACTTGCGTAGGCAGGGCAGAGTAGGACTGGCCATAGAGGGATTACTTTGACGCAGTTGGCCAGCTTAAACATGTATTGCAATATGTGTGAACCAAATATCCCTATTTGTTGCATAGTTTGCTTGAAAGGGTATATACCAGTGTGCAGAGGGTCCTTCAGAATTTCTAGAGTTAATGTGGTTACACCCCTTTAGCACCTGATGGATAAATGCATGCACTAGCTGTATGGATTTGAGCACAGGGATCTCTTGTTTCTTGTTTGTTTCCTGGTCAGTGAACATGACATTCCTGGGGGTAGCCATAAACCAGTAGGCTAGGTTTGCTAGGTGTATAGGAACTGGAACTGCTATAGGTGACGCTGCACATTGCAGTACATTGCATTTTTTTGGTTACAGTTACAGCTATGACTTGCAGAGGCATGATGGAACTTGTAGTCCTGCGACAGCTGGAGAGCCTCAGGTTGCCTACCCCTGGCCTAGACAGTGAAAAAGTATCAAACATGCGATATTGCCATATTCAGAATACGTAGCAGAATGTGTTTTGGGGATTTAATTCTAAGTATGCCTATACTATGTATGAGAAACTAAATTGACAACATTGTGTAAAAAAAAAAATTATTTTCTTTCTGCATTTTCCGAAAACTTGTAGCAAAAATGAATTACTGTCTTCAAAAATGAAGACTCACCATGCCTCTTAAAAATACCATGGGGTGTTTGCTTCCAAAATGTTGTCATTTTGTGGGTGTTGCTATAGTCCTTAGTAGTGGTAATGATTCATACTCTGAATGGTCTAGGGTTGTAAGTTGTGTACCCCAAGGCTCAGTGTTGGGACCCTTACTTTGTAATATTTTTATAAACGATATAGGGTCTGGGATTAAAAATATTGTTTCAGTCTTTGCAGATGACACCCAGTGGTGTATTTTGGTTTTGTGCTGCCCTATGCAAGACTACTAATATTGCCCCCCCCATCTAAATTTTTTGCACCACTTGTAACAAGTGCCAAAGCACATCTTCTGCCCCCCACACACCCACAGCCTGCACTTATATATACCTTGTACAAGGGGCGGACTGACAATTCATGGGGCTCCCGGGCAATAGGGATCATGGGGCCCCTGTGTCCTTGCCCAAACTTAAAAAAGCCTATGAAAAAGGTACCAGGGGCATCTCATGGGGCCCCCTACTGACCGCGGGCCCTCGGGCAGTGCCCGAGTTTCCAAATGGTCAGTTTGCCCCTGCCTTGTACATGCTCCTAGTACCCTAACTCACATTTAACTTGTACAACTATGCCCACATTCACATACACCTTGTATATTTTGCCCCTTCCCCCCCCCCGACCACACTTACATGCACCTTATACATTGACCTCCCCAGTGTCCCCATAGTCAAATGCACCTTTTAAATTCCTCACACTCACATGCACCTTGTACACCTTCCCTCTCCCAGTGCCTACACTCACTTTGTATATCCACTAGTGCCCATTCAGAGACATCTTGCACCCCCCCCTCCAGTGCTTACACTTTTATATGTGTACATCCCTGCTTCCCCCTCCAGTGCCCACTCACATACACCTTGTACATCCCCTCTACTACCTATACTAACATACATCTTGTAACCCCCCCTCAGTGCCTGCACTCCTATGCACCTTGTACACACCCCAGTGCTCACACTCACATATAACTTGTAAAGCCCCCCTTTGTCGACACTCACATGCACCTTGTACACCCCCCACTACTGACACAGTATGAGCACTGGGAGGGAATACAAGATATATGTGAGTGTTGACACTGGGGACTTTACAAGTTATATGTGAGTCTTGGGGCTCATGCACATGGGCACTGTGGCCTGTATAGGGTGAAACAGTGGTTTGCTTATATGCAGGGGCGGACTGACCATTTGGAAACTCGGGCACTGCCCGAGGGCCCGGGGTCAGTAGGGGGCCCCATGAGATGCCCCTGGTACCTTTTTCATATGCTTTTTTGAGTTTGGGCAAGGACACAGGGGCCCCATGATCCCCTATTGCCCAGGGGCCCCGTGAGTTGTCAGTCCACCCCTGCTTGTGTGTCTGGAGCTGCCTGGAGCTTCGTTCAGTCAACCTATGTTACTCTACAGGGACAGAGCAGCTACACGAACAAAGCCGCAGGTCATAATTTGACAGCCATGTGGTTGCAGGTATATGGACCTGAACACAGAAAGTGTGTATTCAGGGCCACTCACCCACACTTGCACACCTGTCAAATTAGGACCTCTGGTTGTGTTTGTACAGCTGCTGTGTCTCATTAGAGTAACAAGTGGCTCCAGCCACATGAAAAATCATTCATTCACACAGCCAGGGTAACTGTGTGAATAAGTCTTTAGGGATCATTCACACATGAGGTTGTGGGCAGTAAACCCCATGGTTGTGCTTCACTTTTACCAACCACTACCCCCATTAGAAATAGAGCGGGTGGCTAGGGGTGTGCACATGCCACAGCTGTAATGCTATGCTTCACAGCCATGGCAGAAATTATATCTCATTTGAACTAGACCCATTCAAGTGAATAGCACTGCTCTGCAAGTGCTGTGTGATCGCATGGAAAGCACATGCTAGTGCTGGGTTAAAGCAGGGTTAAAGGAGGCAGTATACCTCCACACTGCCTATCAAACGCACTCTGGAGAGTGATCCAAATACTGACCGCTATGTGAACAAGCCCTTCAATTTTCTCTAATTTTTTTTTTTTTACTTTTATTAGATTGTTGTTTTTTTTTACATTTTTTAACAGCCATGCTGGGGCTTTGGTGACAAATCAGGGGTCTAAACAGACCCCTAATGTTTCACTTTTGAGGCAGAGAAAGAAAACGAGGATACACATTTCTCAATTCCTTTCTCTGCAGCTGCACTTTACAGTGAATACATGGGAAGCGCTCTGTGCTATACTACTGTATATGACCATTAACCTCCCTGCGATATTTCCAAGTGTAGCTCGGGGTAAAATTTGAGTACCAAGAGCGGTAACCCCGAGCTACACTCGGGCTTACCATGCGGCGTTGCTCAGGGAGTCCCTGCAGCACTTACCTTGTCCTTCGCTCCCATGATGTGTCCCCTGCAACGTCCCCGGCCATCTCCTCGGCCGATGCCGGCATCCGGCTTCCGTGTTCCGGTCCCTGTGACGTCGGGACGTACGGGCGCCGGAACCGGTGGCAAATTTGAAATTTTTAATTATATAGTAAAACATTGCTGTTTCAATGCATTTCACATATATTTTGTCCCTACTGCTTTGTCCTGTGCCCTGCCTACATTTTGACTGTTCTTTCTGCCTGGAAACTTAGAAAAGTCCATGGCGTCCAAAAAGCGTCCCTTTAGGTCAAAAGCGGTTTTAGACCAGCTAGAGAACAGCGATAGTAAATCAGAACTACTTGCAGAATTGATTGATAATGATTTGTGGGGAAATTGGTCATCAGACACTGAAAACGATTTTGCGACTTTGCTCAGCGATGTGCGAATTTGCCTCTGTATTTCAAATTTCAGTGTTTTTGGTTTGATTATATTATTGAATTAAATTTATTATTATTATATTATTATTTGTTATGATTATTAATTAAATTATGATTTCGTGTTTCAAATTTTATCATATCCGGGATGTTTAATAGACTCTTGTTCGGACAGATTTCAGTGAGTTATTCCTAAAAATTACAGCCTACAATAAAAAACTACATATTTCCATGCAAAAAAATGGTACCGCTTTCAGCACCAAAAATTGGAAATAATCATACTGCCAGGGAGGTTAAAAAGTTTGCTAAGTAAAAATGCAAAAAAATTCAGTGCTCTGTTGGAAAATGTGTAACTTGAAAATGTATATAGTGATTAGTGAAATTTACACTGTTTGGATATTTTCCCCAAATGTGTTCATGTTTTGTGAAGCTAGTGTGATCACTGATTGCAGTGGCACACCTTAGGAATACAATGGCCCTGATTTAGTACCAGACTGTTGAAAAAGCACTGGTTTGCACAATGAGCTTGCCAGTGGTGCACTAGCACAATTGCTTGAAATTGTGTGCACAGTGAGAGACAATCCAAGGATAAATGTGAAAACCTGATGAAAATATGAAGATATTCACATGTACCTGAATGCAACGTTATTACTCAGAAAGCACTTATTAATATTAATATTAAATGCATAAACAATATATAGGCATACATTACTGCACCTGTTGTGGGATGTTATGTGCCATACATTAGTACAGTTCTTACCACAACAAATGATTTTCATTTTTTTTTTCAAAGAATGATGTCTAATATACCTTTGAAACTACTGTCACGCAAGTGATCTCTCATTGGTAGAGTAAAACACAATTTTTGCTCATATCTCTAGGTACATTTTATTTGTAATATTCATTTCAAATTTATATATTTTGCATTCATATTATTTTTTCTTGTTCAAATAATTTTATTAACAATAAAGCAGAGTGGAACAAACAAGGAGACATTGTTAAAGTATAATGGACATGGAAGTGGCAATAGGATGTATATAAAAAAAAATGAATGAGATTCACAATACAAATGTCTATATGCTACTAGCATAAACAGGTAGATACAGGTTGACAATAACAGACAGTATTGTTCCCACCAATCACGGTAATGTCTCCCGAGTGCATTAAAGAAATAGGGGGAAATTTGAAGGGGGGGGTCAAACCGGGGTGGAAGGGGGGAGAGGGAAAGTGGAACAACAACCATGACTCCATGAACGTTCAACAAGTTTACAACCGCCCCTGCGTGCTACGTACAAAGGGCTATTGAGTATATCCAAAGCACATTGTATACAAATCAGGGGAGAAGGAGTGATTCGTCAAAGTTAGGGGGGAGAAAGCGCTCTACACAGGGGCTCCATATGCGTAAGAATTTAGGAATCGTGTCAAGAATTGTGGCTTCCACCTTTGCATGTATCATGGCTTGTGTTATTCTAGTTTTGACGGCCGCGATACTCAGGGTGGGGGATTTCCAGGATTTTGCTATAACCTGCTTAGCCGCCGTTGTAACTTTCATGATGAGCCTAAATTGCGAATTGGAGATGCCAGGGGGACATTGATTGAGTAGGGCTATTGATGGGTCGGGTTGTAGGGTGGTAGTGCTAAGTGTATTGGACAGTCCCACCACATATGGTAATGCATTCCTGGGTCCGTACAGCCTCTAAAACAGTTGGGTGAGTAATTAGGGGTAAATTTTGCTATTCTCGCCGGGACTAAGTACCAGCGGGTTAAGACTTTATAATTCGTTTCCAATGCTACAATGTTCTGTGAGGATGATTTTGTGTTGGCCCAAATGCGGTCCTTTTGTGTTGGCCCAAATGCGGTCCCATTCATATTATTTTTTATTCATAATATGTGGTATTTATGTGAAAAGCCATGATATGCATATGTGGTCACAAGATGGCGCTTCACACATCTTATATAGTATATATATATATATATATATATATATATATATAGTGGGTTATTGCATGTCTTTAGGTTTATATTATTAGATTTATTTAATTAATTAATTATATTATATTTAATTTAATTCAATTTTTTTTTTAACTTCTCATGCTTGGCGTTTGTGCCTTTGTACATTTGAACTATGTTGATTGGCCGTGTGGTGATCGCATTTGTGTGTCAAGTATTTCCAGAGTTCTTTTTTCTTAAATATGGTGACTGCTGACATCGCATGAATGATCTCCACTCCCAGATGGACTGACACCGTGGCTGATTTGGTTTTCCATTGCTCTCTTTTACTCAACTCAATGTAAGTGCAATACTTTAGCTATAATAAACATTTGTTTTTAATTGGGTTGCACTATGAAGTTTTTTCTTGTCTAAACCCTTCCATATATTACTGCGGAGAGCAGTATGAAGCGGTTAAGTCAGTTCCTGGTGTGAACATGCAATCAACATCCATCCTCCCTGGATTTGTCAGTGAGAGTGTCAGTGTGGTGTTTGGACACTATCTGCTCATTTGACCTCTATAGCTTGAGATCAATTTGGTTCGGTAAGAGGCTTGCCTGTTTTTCTGAGGAGTATCTTTGAGAACAGCAGCACTTTATTGGAAGATTAATTAGGCACACAACACTTTTTTCTTCACATTTGATTGAGAACTTATATAAATGTTTTTATTTTTCACTGCATTGCACTGTATATCATATATTATTTGATGGTATATGTATTTCAGGTTGAACAGTTTTGTATATTATATACATTATTATTTGGTGACACATGAATTTGTAGTTTGCACATACACCTTCATTTATTCATTACGGTTAAAGTGAACAGCTCACTTTTTATGTGTTGAAATTATTTATTCTGGTATTCAGGAAGGTAGTAGCAGCAGCTCACTTTTCATTTATTTTTTATTTTATTTTTTCATTGTATGTGATATTGGGCTAAGCGCAATGATTTTCCTCTTTTTCATATAATGTGACCTGTAGTTGCTTTTAAAGGATCACCTATGGAAAATATAGGATACTTGAGTATATTGCCATGTTGGGTATTTATTTACTGAGTGCAATCTCATCTTTTATATTTTACCAAAAAAATGTTAATCTCTAAAATTAACTTTAGTGTATTTTTTACACAAATGTTGTGTTTACTAAACCATTGCACTAATATTGTGTGACACAATCACATCCAGTGATTAGCTGATTAGCTCACACCAGGGTTTTCTTTAAATAGGCAGCCTGGTACCTCTGCGTGTGGGCATGAGCGCCAATGTGCACTGGTGCACACAGATGTGCCTACATGTTGGTGCACACTGGATATTAGCCCAAGCCAGGGGCAAACTGACTATTTGGAAACTCGGGCACTGCCCGAGGGCCCGGGGTCAGTAGGGGGCCCCATGAGATGCCCCTGGTACCTTTTTCATAGGCTTTTTTGAGTTTGGGCAAGGACACAGGGGCCCCATGATCCCCTATTGCCCGGGGGCCCCATGAGTTGTCAGTCCGCCCCTGGCCCAAGCTCGTCTGTTTGCTGGTACATGTGCATGAGCATTAGCTTTACAGGAATGAGCTTTAGCCGTGGAATTAGCATTAGCTTTGTGAGTATCGGTCCCCTGACAGTGAATTTTGACAGAATCAAATTCACAGTCAAACAACTGTCTATTCTTTGAGAACCTGTTGCAAATAATTTTTAGGTAGGAGAGCTTTTCTGAGTGCTGATCTGTCCCATCCTGAATCCAGGTCTCCCACCTCAGATAGTAAGAGTGAGTGGTGACAGAATTATGAATCTGTGAAAGGACAGTGGGGCTCCTTGCTTCAGAGGATCTACAGCTGTGGCTGGGCTGTATGGACTGTGCAGGCTCAGCAGTGATAAGCTGAAGTGTGTGCTGGCCATGGCTGCCATTTTTAATGCACCCTGATTACTGTTATATTTATTCTGTTTTAAAACTCTCCAGGACACCCCTAGGGTACTGCAGTTGTTATGGTTGTGCAGTGGAATTCCTCATATAAAATAAAGTGGCTGCTATGCATAGGACACATTGAGGGCTTAAGTTTAAAAGTACTATTTTCTATAGCTAATATACCTGTTGTAGTTGCTACTCCTACCAGTCAATGCCTGTTAGAGCTGGATAAACAATCAGGAGTAGCAATGAAAACTACCAAGATATAAGAATTGTGACTGGGGTTTTGCTGATGGTGTATTTAAGCCAAGCAATACAATTTAGAAACAAATTTATCACACATGCTAAGTACCAGAATACGATATCACTGTAGCTATCTGAGAAAAGCATACTGTTCTGTCAAACAGCATTTATACACTTAAAGACATCTCCCAAGCATGCAATTGAAAGCATTTTTGTTTACTCCATGTTAAAGTTGCATAAAATGTAGGATCCTTTTTATGTTGAAAAGTATTTTTCAAAATGTATTTTTATATTGGTCCATGTCCCCCATTATAGTGTGCAGCTCTCTGTGCCCTTTGTTTGATAAAACCTTGTTTATTAACATTGAAAATGGCCCAAAAATGTTTTCAAGATTGGAATCGAAAAGATTTAGACAGTGGATTAATTTGTAATTTTGCAATTTTCTGATTTTACAATGGGTTTGATGAACAGACAGCTAACTGAATTCAGAAATGTTAGGTCATCCCTGCATAAAATATATTAATACCATAATCTACAAGCAATGTGGGTCACTTTAAAATAAAATAAATCTGCCTTCCTTTCACAATATTTTTTCTCCATGGTTGGTTGCAAATATTTGAGAATCACAGCATGTACTACACTGATTATTTCAGGAATGTAATTAATTAACTAATAACGACACTTGTATATTCAATTACATTCGTTATGGTTGATTAACCATTGTAATGCATTGTGTGATTTTCTTTTGACTTTATATTGCCCTGAGTAAAAATAGAAGGACAATCTGCACATGTGTCAAAGTGCAAATAAGTGTTAAGAGTAGTTATGCATAAAAAAAAATACAACCTCTAAGCATACTCTAAGCATACTTTTTCTCCAGTGTCTTACAAAAATATTACTAGGTAGAGTGATTTATAATTAGGAAACTATTACTGATGATGGAGGGATGTGCCACAGCCTGGCAAGCTGGATGGCTTCTTCCCTAAGCTCCCTGCAAGAAAATGGCGCTGATGGAGGTTCACAATACAGGCCCAGAGCTGCAGCGGGTCCCACTGTGGGAAACCAGACAAAACAAGGGGAACACACTCCACAGCCACAAATAGGCTCGCCTACATCAAGCATCAAGAGCTTCAATGCCCTGAACAAGAAGCCCAGCTAAATTGAGGCCCTGGAGGGAGTCCTCAGATGACACCTCGGGGCCCCTGGAAATGGAAGTGAGTGCACAGGGTGCAGAATACCACACCTCACAGCCTTATAAAGATCCATTTGCAGCAATCACCACCTCAGATCTCCCTGTATCAGACACCATGCTTAAAAGCACGTTAATCCCACTCAGAGAATCATTGAAACATGATATGAAATCATGCCTTCACCTCATGCAAGCAGACATACAGGACATTGGGGACAGAGTGGATCACATTGAAGACAAAATATGTGACTATGCTGAATCCTTTAATACACTAGTTACCGCACACTCTGCCCATGCAGATGAACTGATGTAGCAAACACAAATGCTCCTGCGCTTGGGGATGGACTCGATGCAGACTACAACCACATTAAGAATGTCCTGGAACATGCACACCTTGCTGCCCTCAAATAGAGCGGGGAAATCCAAATATACTGAATGAGGAAAGACAAAACAGAGGGCGCACAGGCCTAGTGCATTACCATAAAAAATGTTTAATAAAAAATAAAGTAGGTGTTGTAGTCACAAACGACAATATAGTCAAGGCACATCATAAAGAACAGCTGGGTCAACACCGCGCTGAGTAACAGTCCGCAATAGGGAGTTTAGACATCCAAAAGGCTGACGTGTTTCGAGGACTTGCCTCTTCCTCAGAGGGCTCTGAGGAAGAGGCAAGTCCTTGAAACGCATCAGCCTTTTGGATGTCTAAACTCCCTATTGTGGACTGTTACTCAGCGCGGTGTTGACCCAGCTGTTCTTTATGATGTGCCTTGACTATATTGTCGTTTGTGAGTACAACACCTACTTTATTTTTTATTAAACATTTTTTATGGTAATGCACTAGGCCTGTGCGCCCTCTGTTTTGTCTTTCCTCATTCAGATGAACTGATGTGGCTGGAATCAAAGGTTGCAGATCTAGAAGACAGGTCTAGCAGAAATAATTAAAAAATCCAGCGAATTCCAGAATCAATTCAACCAGCGCAACTACCACAATTTGCAAGTGACCTCTTCCTAGCTGTCCTACCCACACTCACATCAGTAGATCTCACAATCGACTGGATCCACAGAGTCCCCAAACCTAACTACCTACCAAAGCAAATTCCTAGAGATGTTATCCTCCAAGTGCATTTCTACCAAGTTAAAGAACAACTCCTTGTGACATTCAGCAAAGCAGAACACCTTCCTGATTGATTCTCTAAACTCCAACTTTTACCCGACCTTTCCAAACATACTCTGCAAATGCATGGTAACTTTCTCACCATCACTAAAATCCTGAGGAACCACAAGATTTTGCATCATTGGAAATATCCTGCTAAGCTTACCATAGCACAGAATGGATTAACGAAAAACATTTCTACATTGGAAGAAGGCTTACGGCTTCTCCGCAGCTGGTACATTATTGCTGGGACATTATTCCAGAATCACTTCCTTTTCATCCTGCACTGCATAACCCTCACCAAATTTCTCCAGATTGGCAAAAAGTCCCACAACAGAAATCTCCACAACATTATCCTATCCAGTGAACCAAAACAACATTCAGAACTCCCACACATCTCAGAATGACCCACTATCTGAGCATTTTCCAGTTTGCTCAACCCCCCTGGCTTATAAAAGCAGTAAGTTCTGCAGCAGTGCACCTTAGTTTTTTTTCTACCATAACTTATCCTTGTTTCTGTACACTGAGATTTTTCATGTTTAAAAGTGTAACCTCATTCTTCTACAGCCTGTTAGTGCTGAGTCAATAGGGCCCGGGCATTTCTCTTTTTTTCAATATAAATTGGTATGTGTACGTATACAGGTATATATATATATGTGTGTGTGTGTGTATATATATATATATATATATATATATATATATATATACCTTCCTCATTTCATATCTACAACCAACCTTGGATCCATCGACAATGTTTGAAAGTAACTATACCACTGTTCATGACACATGGTCTACCTTTAATGGCAACAAGCACTCTACCTCCTGCTCATACTGTGGGGCAACAGGTGATGCATTATGCTATCTGCTTATATATCTACTATGAGTTTTAAAATCTTGTAGGGTTGAATCACCCCGCTAAACATTTTTTCTTATGGCATGAAGCATGTAATAGCCATGCTGATATTATCTGTGCTCAACAGACACACTTCCATCTGAACGCTACTCCAAAATGCTCACATAGGGATTTTTCTTATATCTACTTAGCAAGATCTGCCCAAAAAAAAGGGGAGTGCTTCTCGCCATCAAAAGTTCTTAAAGAATCTATAGTTGATCCTGAGGGTCAATATATAATCTTATTATGTGCTGTGAACAACCGTCCTTACACTTGAGTTGGAGTTTATGCCCCAAAATCCCACCAATTATGCTTTATGCACAAGTTAATGTCCAAAATCAATAAAATGAAATATGGCAACCTCATTCTATGTGGAGACTTCAATACAATGGTAAATTCTCACATCCTCTGTGCAGCACCATTTGCCTTCTCTATAACCGCTGCTTCATCAGAAAGATTTATTTGATGTCTGCCGCTGTCTACATGACAGTGAAAAAGATTACACATACTTCTCAGCTAAACACAACACATATTCTAAAATCGATATGTTCTTAGTTAACAAATGGCTTTTGCAAAGGATAAACTCAGCTACGATATCTGACATCACATGGTCAGACCACGCGTCCATAACTATTGACATAGCAGATGGGGAAACTTACAACAGATCTAGAGTGTGGCGCTGTAACACAAAACTTCTACAGGAACCCTCAAACATACATGTGCTCTCTCAACATCTGCGGGAATTTTTCCATATCAGTACTTCTTCTTGTGTAGACCCATTCTCCATATGGAATGCCCATAAGGCATACATTTAAGGGATTCTCATTCAATTGGGAACTAGGATGAAAAAAGCATATAACCTGCCCCTTGATAACATTCTAACTGAAATACATGCTCTAGAATCAAACAATAAGCATAAACCCACCCTAACCAATCAACATGCCCTAACTAAACTTCACAGAGACCTTAGGGCTCTCCTGCTTGAACATCATGACCGGTATATAAAACAACTTTAAGTACACTTCTACACCTCTAATACCAAGCCTGGCAGATTTCTAGCTCACAGAGTAAAACATAAAGAAGTTACAACACAGATCTCCCATCTCATTCATCCTACCACACAACAAAAAGTAATGAACGCACAACACATAGTGGACATGTTCCCTGACTACTACAGCAACCTACACAACTTAAAAAATTACCCGTCCACTCTCCATTCCTCAAAGACTGACATCAACTCTTTCTTATCGTCACTCAAACTCCCTTCATTGACGGCAGAACAACTAGAAATACTAAATGCTCTGATAAGTGAACAGGAAATCCAGAAAACCATTGCTCCCCTTCCACTAAACAAATCTCCTGGACCTGATGGCTTCTCAGATGAACATTACAAGGTGGTTCAGGTTCTAGTTTCTCCCCATATTACTAATATTTTTACAGCAGCAGCTTTGGCTGCTTCCTTTCCATGTTGATAGCATATGTAGTAAGCTTGCCGAAACCAGGCAAAGATTCAACATCTCCTGCTAACTTCTTGCCCATATTTTTCTTAAACACAGATGTCAAACTATACATTAAATTCTTGCCAGCTATCTTATGCACATAATGCCTAACCTAATCCAATCTGACCAGATGGGTTTCACCTCTGGTAGATAATCATCGCACACCACCAGACGTATTATTGACATCATTAATTTTGCAGAGCTTCACCATGAGCTTTCTCTGCTCCTTTCTATTGATGCAGAGAAGGCATTCAACAGAGTTCATTGGCATTATATGGCCCAAGTACTCCTTAAATTTGGTTTTCAGGGAATATTTTCTCTGCTATTTTAAAACTATATACCCAACGCTCTGCTCAGGTGTATACCTCTGGTGTATACCTCTGGTATGTTATCCAAACTTTTCTACATCATAAACGGAATGCATTATGGCTGCCCATTATCGCCTACCATCTTCAATATCATGATTGAACCCTTGGCTGAGAAAATACTATCCCATCCATCCTAGGATTTAAATTTCACACCAGACAACATAAATTTAACCTCTACGTAGATGACGTGACATTACTTCTCACAAACCCCCAGGTCTCTCTACCCAATGCTCATGAAGTCCTTACTCAATTTAGTAATAGCTCACATTATAAAGTAAACTTCTTTAAATCAATAATGTTGAATCTAAATACTTCATCACTAATTAAAAATATGTTACAAAGCAAACACCATATTCCTGAGCAACAGACGGCATACCCTATTTGGGAATCATGCTCACACCAAAAGTAACCTCCTTAGCTCAAGCAAAGTTTAAGCCTCTTCCTAGTAAATAATTAAGGACTGTCAGCAGTTTGCTAAAATAAATCTAACATGGTCAGGACGCTTAGCATCCTACAAAATGATGATGCTTCCAGAAATACTCTACATTTTTCAGTCCTTGCCTATTCCACTTGCTCTAGTTAACTACAAGTCTTTAACCTCCATGCTTAACCAATATTACGCCCCTTGAGGGTTAGGGACTGATGTGAATGTACAATATATATGTAAAGCGCTGTGTAAAATTGATGGCACTGTACAAGTACTTGAAATAAATAAATATTTATGGCCAAGAGAATGCCCAAGATGCTCACATACATGGTTACTTAAACATAAAAAAGCTGGAGAAATGGGCTTGATCAACGTACAAGATTATTACTGAGCCACTCAACTTAATCGGCTAAAATTCTGGGTAGGACCCTCCACAGACATCCTCTGGTTAGATATAGAACAAACTATGATACCAGTCCTGATCTATTTAACTTAATGTTAGACCATAGATGGAAACCCCATACTCTGACAGGCCTATTGTCACCAATGCAAATGTCCTTGCTGGTTTCGAGAGCCCTTGCAACTACACCTATGCATTCTATTCCAGCCCAGGAACTTACTTGTTCAAGTTTTAGAAACAATAATCCCATATATGTCTGTATCACAGTTGGTCAGAAACGGTATCACTAAAGTGCGTGACCTACAATGTAACCTCATCCCCAAACCCATTGAGACGCTAATGGAGGAATATCAAATTCCAAAACTTCATTATTTTACAATACTCCATATCTTACGATTTTTAAGTCGGCATCCTCCTCCTGAAATACAAATTCACCCCAAAGTGTGGAAATTTCTAAGTGCTCCTAACCCTACAAAAAGAGGTATATCTCTATTTCAGGATAAAATTACCTTCGTTATATCAGCTGCAATAACACACTGGGAACATAACCTTAACCAACAGTTCTCAGATGCCCAATGGATTAAAGCCTTTAGTTCTATATATTCAGTGACACAAAACACTAACCACTGGGAAATAAAAAAAAATTGCATATAGATGGTACTACACCCCAGTACACATATCTAAATTCTCCTCCACTGGCTCGCCTATATGTTGACGGGAATGCAGACAGATAGGATTGCTGTACCATATACTTTGATCATGTAAATGTTTAACCAGTTTTTGGCACAAAATATCAACTATTTTATCTGATATAACTGGGTTCCTGTCACCCATTGATCCAGCCCCAGCCCTGCTTAACCTGGGAGTGGAGCAATGGCCGAGAGAATACAACACTATTATTACATATATCCTCCTGGCTGCTAGAACCTTGATTGTATGAAATTGGAAATCACAAACGTCCCCTAAACCCTCAGAAGCTCTTTCCTTTGTGAAAATGAATTTCTCATATGAAATAGCATTCCCCATAAGCAACCATTCATACTCTTCTTTGTTAAAGACCTGGCACCCGTGGATAGACTGGATTTCTGTTCTGTTCTGTTTATTGAGGCTATGTTATTCAGTCGCCATTGTCTAAGGATCCTAATGAGCTGTGTAATATTATCAAGTGTTTGTTACTGTCTGTTTTCTCTTCTTTTCTACTTTATTTCCAGAAATTAGCTCCCACGCACCCTTGTTTACTGTTCTCAATGTACTTGTTATAAAATCAATAAAAATCTATTGAAACAAAACTGTGACTTATGACCTTTTAGCAGCTTACATCAAAACTTTTCCTGACATTTTTCTGTTTTTGTTCACCCATATTGTCTTGTATGCCTTCTTATCTTGTCTGTTCTTGCCTGCACCTCATTCTCACACATAGTCATCTTCTGAAAAACAACAATACATTACAGTGTTTCATTAGAGCAATCATCACTATTTTTGTCCATCTTCAATTATCCGTTAATGACTGTTGTGGCAGTGCTAATTCTAAATACTTCTTCTATTGACACAAAGCTGCTGACAAAACCATTACACAAACATAGACTGCAATGATAGGCAGGCAAAGTTTTAAACAGCCATTCAGCCAAAAAAGTGTTGTACTTATTGGCTTTTTCAAAAAATGATATAATACCTGATCTGACCCCTTTCAAGAGTCATTGATTGATTTAGCTATACAACGACACGCTTACTCTTTTTGAAGCCTATACTCTCGAGCGATCTCTCATCTAGCTAAATACATCCACTAACTCTATCCACAGCATGATCTAAAGACTTACCTGAAGATCGAACCACTGAGAAACTGCTATGGGGTATCACAAAATCTGTAAGCTTATTATTAATGAGCAATGTTGGGAAACCCAGTTTAAGCTCATACATAGAGCATACATGCCTTTTCTTATTGATACAACTTCCCCCAATGCTGTCAACTGCTCTTGGTGCGGTTGTCACTACCCTTCCCTCTACCATCGCTTTTGGAAATCTATTTACATTTTTTGGGACCAAGTACTTACCTACATCTTTGGCATTACTTCTATCCAAATATCAAAAGACCCCTGGCTGTGCCTGTTTAGTGACGACATAAAATTGTCCACAACCTCTTCTTCCTTGACCTCACAGTTATTGCAGTGGGTCCATCTATGCTTACTCATGGCCTGAAAGATCATCCTGGAGAACTGGACCTCATCGTCTACCCCCATGGATTTGAAGTCCCTTCTATATTTGGAACATTTGGACACCATTGTTCAAAATGTTGGACCTGTTAAAGGTTTCTTTACCAGATGCAGATGGTTTATAGAACACTCTTCCATTCCTCAGAAATTGCTTCACTAATACAACCCTTTCAGTTCATTGATTGCTACTTGAAAGTTGCCCTCACAAATTCACTAGGGAAACTTAAGATTCCTGCTGATAATTTTTTTTTCTGGGAGACTTTTGGATCTAGAAACTTAACCCTGTGCTGATGTGCTTTCTATTGTTTCCACCTTTTGGTGATGTTATTTTCATGATGTGTACTTATCTACAATTTTCCTTTTACACAGTCTATGCAACAAGTGTTCTAATTGAAAGTTTTCAATAAATACTGAAAAAAGTGTACTTTATCTGTAATACTGACTTGTCTAGTAAAATATCAACTCTTTGTTAAACACTAAATATCAACAATGCCAGATCATGCTAGTGTTGCACTTTTTGCTGAGTAATTTTATTTATTTTTTTTTTCCAAAAAAGATTTTTATTAGAAGAAAGCAGTCATAACAATACATGTACAGACGTGAATCCAAGATCGGACATATCACTGTATGGCGCTTCCCGTGTCGCAGACGGGTCAAAGCATAACAGGCAATACAAAACATAACATTGTAAAACATTGTGTCAACATAATATTACAATCCAGGAAGTGTACAGCATATACGAAATGCGCACAGAGATATATTGTCTTTTGACCTTTGAGCAGTATTTTCTATCATGGGAGTGTGAAGTGTATGATAAAGAATATGAACAGCACATGCTAAAGCTTTGGATCTGTTTCACGAGTCTAAGAATTGCATGTGTGAGTGATATGGGGAGTAGTACGTCTGTTTGAAGGACAGCGTTCTGTCTTGGTTATGCTACGAAAACGAAGATAGGAGTAGGGTATAGGTGGGAGCTAGAGATCAGGTAGAGAGAAGGTTAGTTAGTAAGTAGAATAATGAAGTGATAAAGGTAAGTATAGAAAAACAACACAAAAAAAAGGGGGGGGGAGGTCATAGGGTGAGGTAAAACGGAAAGGAAGAGTAAATGTTTGTGGATAAGTGGCTCTCAACCTGTGAAATGAGCCACAGTAAAAATACCTATTTATAGCTTAGGAGACGTGGTGCGTATCAAGACAGTCAACCGGGTAATATGCAGATACAGGTTCTAAGGGAGTAAGACTTGGTAAAAGACTAAGGTATATCTAGGCATATATCAAGAGGTATCTCAGAAAAGAGGACATTCCCCAGTATCAGGATATGTCTAGTCAATCATTGCTGCATTAGTAGGTGGTAAGTAGGGGTGGTTTTAAAGTGCCTCCAACAGGCCCAAGTTTCCCTGAATCTCTCGGGATGTTACTTGGCAACAGAGATCAGTTCCTCCATTTCCTCAATTCTACTGATCCTTGCAAACCATTCACGAATGGTGGGAATATTTGTCGAGCGCCAGTGGACTGGGACACACTGTTTCGCTGCGTTAACCATATGCATGGCGAGTAATTTACGGTATGTCCGGAATGGGAGTGAAGAGTGATGCAGTAGAAATTGTACAGGGGTGAGCTCCAAGCTATATGTAGTCACTCGTGCAATTGTGGATTGAACTCTCCCCCAAAAAAGACAGCAGTGGGCAATCCCACCAAATGTGCCTGAGTGTACCCTTAACCAGGTGTCATCTCCAACAAGAGTCTGAGATAGTGGTATCAAACAGGTGGAGTAGGGCTGGAAGAGTAATTTTAGACCTGCAACTGTAATAGGAGTTCAAATGATGTAAATTAACCTTAGAGATTTGTTTAGGATTAGCTTTAAACTACTGTTAGGATCTGAAGTTAGTGAGTGTCTTAGTTTCAGGGATTAGGTTTTACGTTTAGTGCTGGGGAGCAGGTTATTAAGAATGGAAGTCAAATCTGTCAAATCAAAAATGCAATCTTTCTAGGATAGTAGGCAAAGGGTTGTCATAATAGCATGGGGATGGGCATTGCCTTGAGAATATTGTGTGCTTCTGCCTAATAACAAGAAGTATTTCCCAGTAGCTAGAACAAGAAGAAACAATGTTATGAGTTTGGAATATTTATTCTAATGTGGCCAATTACTAGGAGATGTTTTTGCCATCAATGTGAGTTGGGAAAGAGATAAATAACTATCCATTCCAGCCCTTGCCTAAAGAGGATGTCAGATTAGAAGGGTCTTCCCTCCCAGGCCTGCTGATGTTATTGTACAGAGAAGAGCCTGAACCTGTGCATAAGGAATCAGAAATTGTCTCATTTCAAAGGTCCTGAAGGATTAATTGCTCTCCTGCTGGAGGATATATCCAGAGGGAGCAGAGCAGGAAGATGGTTATCTGTATGGTGCATTTTAGGAGGAGACTTCTGCGCTCAACAGTGTTGGTGAGCTGGGTATAAACTGCTGTCAAATTATATTGCAGGAAATTGTCACTGCTTATCCAAAAAGGTACCTCGGATTGTTTGCATAGGGTCTGGTTTTGGTCATCTACCTACATTAATTGCTACAAGTCTGGAGCTATTTTTATGATTAGGATTTTTGGTATCCTGGGCGCTAATTCTCTCTCTTAGTTTATTGAGTTACATGTACTAAACTGATTGGCACCAATTTCCTTTTATGCCACAAGAAGTCAAGGATTCCACCCTAACAAGTGCAATGCTAGCCTGCAATCTAGGGGGTCATGCTCAACCACCCCAGACAGAGTGTTATAAATGTTATATCTTCAGAAATAAAATGAAAAAATATAACATACATGGTACTGTTCATACTAAACTCAGCACGTTTCTTTTTATTGTTTTTCTTGAAAGATCAATTTGTGTCTTGTATTATTTTACTTTACATATATTTGCTCTTTTAATCAAATATATAAACTACTATATTTTGTTATTTATGATGTCTAGGTCTAGTTAAATAATTTTGTTGCACTGATAGAGAAACCACCTGTACAAATCAAACAGCTTTTTTGGCTTAATAAGACATTCAACATTAGCACACAAATATAAGATTGAATACAATATGTATTATATGTAACACACAGCTGAACAGGAAAACTGCAGTTCAGCTTCTGCAGAACCAGCTTGACTGCTGAGGATGTAATTGCAAGTGTAAAAAAAGTAAACTTGTAAAAGTGCCCACAGAGCTGTATTATTCACCACCGGTAATTACAGAACACTAGAAAACTGAACAGTTTTCAAAGGAAGAACATTAGCTAAAACATGTAGGCAGTAATATCTGCTTATATTGGCAATAAAGTATGGGAGCGAACTAGTCCCACAGTATATTTTTATTGGCCCTCTTGGACAAAGTCATTGTGAATACCAATTTCACTGGTAAACTGTACTTGATAGGTTAAAAAAGGATAGTAAAATTTAGATAGTGATTCCAAAATGTTTAAAAATGGCTTGCTCTGCATTATTTTTTATGAAAATGATATGCTAGCATAGATTTAGAAAACACCAAAACTATAGCATAATGTGCTTAGCTTAATAGAATAAAACACATTTGCTGAGATGCAGTTACTAAAATCTGCTTTATGTAAATGCATTCAGAATTTTAGAATGCTATTATACATTTTTTTGTTTACACTATTTACATTTGCCTATATACTTAAATTGAGCCTGTGGTCAATTTATGGACATTCAAGTATTTACATATTTTTAACAAACAGTAAATGAGTTTTTAAACAAGACCCCACTGGCCTCTGTAGCCACAGGGACTGTGAAGTAAAGCATAGTCAAAGGTTAAAGCAGAGGCACTGGTCATTATAAGGCTGGAAGGTGGTCAAATTATTGCTGGGATGGGGGAGGTGCCTTAAAAAAGACTTTAGTGATTCTGCTGTGAACTTCTCCATGGTACCTGCAGTTACAGAGGACAGTGGAGAGGTTTATAACCACATGTAGTTCTTGTTAAGAATTTATAAATATTTTAATGTGCATAGTTTGGCCACAGTTGTATTTTAAAGAGTTCATTCGAGCAACAAAACCTTTCCATGTTGGGTGCAGTGATTGGCTAATCTTCTTAAAAATTCGGCAAACCTGAACTTAGATTTAAATCCATTGAAGAAGATCCAATGAAAGTGTATAGAGCAGACTTTTGAGGTACCCAGTATACAAATTATTTTTATTTTTTTAAGTATAACAATTTAATTCATATTTTTTAACAGAGGTAATAAGTTAAAATAGATCCTAACAGTACAGAATCCTGTATATATTCACACCCCTCTCCAACACCTACATCACAGTGCAAAAATCTTTTAACATAAAGTATTACAAATTCATTCCAGTGACTCAGCTAGTATGAGGATAAGAAAGTATTAAACAAAATCTCAAAATTAATGAAATTCTTCAGGAATCACGTATGAGAAAAACTACAGGTATTAAAAATATACATAAGAACCTCATAGAACATGATTTCCATATCTATACATAATATAAATGTCAATAATCATAACAAATCTTTTATGTTACTAGTGAGGTCATACTATCATCAGATCAACCTGCAAAGGGCAAGCGTCAGGACACAAAGGCAAGAGCCAAGGTGGCTATGCCAGAAGAAAGGAGATGACCCACTGCTGCGTGATAGAGCAAGATAAATTTATACATTAGTTTATAGGATATATCATCTGGATATAAACAAAGAAACCACAGTAATGGGTAATGGTTGACATTATCTATTGCACAAGATGTGCCTTATGTGCATGGTACCAGTGAGCTCGAACCTCATCCCTAGCTAAGAAGGAGATGCTTATTATGTGCATAAAAGATCACAATGTGTTTTGAGGCACCCAAGGCACTCTTCAAAAAATGGAGTGCAGTGCAGTGCATGCACTGCTAATCAACATAAAAGACAACTTTATAAGTTACATTTAACCACAGGATGGTTTATACACAGAGGTATAACTTGAACCTTATGGGCCCCAATGCAAAAGTTGACCTGGACCCCTCCAACCACACTAACACCCTCTGCTTCTAACCCTTGCCAAGGTACTCCCACAGTGTGCCAAGATACTCTAAGTGGCTAAATAGTTAATCAGCTTACAGGGTGGAAGAAAAGAAAATTGCTCTATTACTCCATCAACACAGACAGTGTTGAAGAGGGAATCCCTCCTGCGGAGCTATTGTAATCTGCTGGTGGGGAGCCTTCTCAGCTGCCAGAACACAATGCCCACTGCTGGTAGCTATAGTAAAAAAATCTGACAGGTTGGTTGAACTGAATCCGATCGTTGGATCGATGAAAGAAAACTCTTCCTGTGCACATTGCTCCCTCCTGTGCACATTGCCCCCCAATGCTCCCCCCTTCACAAATCACCCCTCTCACTGTACATATTACCTCCTTCCTGTACAGAAGGCCCTCTCCTGTACATATTACTCCCTCCCTATATACAATGCTACCTCCTATACATATTACCCCCTCCCTGTACACAATCCCCCTACTGTACATATTGCCCCCTCTCTATACACAATGCCCCCTCCTGTACACATTACCCCCTCCCTGTACACAATGCCTTCTCCTGTACATATTTCCCTCAAGTACACATTACCCCCTCCCTGTACACAATGCCTTCTCCTGTACATATTACCCTCAAGTACACAATGACCCCTCCTGTACATTATACCCTTTCCCTGTACACAATGCCCCTCCTGTACATATTATCCACTCCCTATATACAATGCCTCCTCTTGCCCACATTTACCTCCCTCCCTGTACACACTGCCCCTTGCTATACATATTACCCCCTCCCTGAATACAATTCCCCCTCCTGTACACATTACTCCCTCCCTGTACACACTGCCCCCTCCTGTACATATTACCCCCTCCCTGTACACAATGCCTCCTCCTGTACATATTACCTCCTCCCTGTACACAACACCCCCTCCTGTACATATTCACCCTTCCTGTGCACAATGCCCCCTCCTGTACATATTTTCCCCTCCCTGTACACAATGCCCCCTCTTCTCCATATTTACCGCCCTTCCTGTATACATTACCCCCCCCCACAAGCATTGCCCCCTCCATGTGAACATTGTCCCCATTCCCTGATGTATGCTCTCTACATTAGTAGAGCACGTCTGCAGTACAAGTCTGTGTCTGCACATCCCTGATTGGTGCTGTGCTGGTCACATGACTAAAATAAACCAGTTTCAGAAGAGCAATTCAAATTAAATTATCAATATATAAAAAAGTTTTATACGTTTGTGCTAGAAGCAATCTAACAACTCACAATGAATGACACTAGCTTTCATTTTGTTTAGACAGCATCTTCATCCAAAGCTATTTTTTTTACTTTAAAGGTATTAGCAATTACATATGATATATTTAATACAAATGTACTGCATATTAAAACTGAGTAGAGGTTAGGTGCAAGACGTTTGCCAATGATGGTTCTAGCAATGTATTGAGGCATTCTGACATTCCAAGAGATCAACATTCAACTGAATGTCCAACCAGCAAATGTTCAGTCTGAACTTATGTTCAGATTGAGTATTCAGCTTTTCCCTAAACAACAGAGAGTTATTTGAAAACAGTTTTAATGTAAATTCTTGAATGTCTATAACCATTTAAGCCATTCTTTATGTTCTTATTCTGTGGAATATGTGTATAGTTTATAAACAGCATGATCACAGCATATTTTAAACACCCCTAGTCTTTGCAGTGTGCAAAAAATGTACACTAGTGGCTTGTAAAGCACCTGAGTAATAATATACATGTACTACTACAGACTAAAGAATAGTCTGTAAGCTGGTAGCTACATCACAAAGTGTACTTAAAGTACATATGTTAGTTATACTACTAAGTTGTCATGATATGACTGATATATCTATTTTTTAATAGTAAAACATTTTTCTGCTTTATCTGTTATTACATACGTACAGTGAATATATGTGAAATATGTACAGTATGTGCTAGGCAATTAAGTTACAATCCTATTATAATATATATTTACTCTCATACAGACATGCACTGTTAATTTAATATAATAAATGTTTAATTTCATCCATTAACTGGTCACTGTGAACAAAGCTTTCACATGCAGCTGAATTCACATAACTTTCATTGAATGTATTATTTATTTTACCTTTGACAGGCCAGGTTGGTTTCCCAGTTATTGCTTTAAATATTGAGCAGTTAATAAGGCAAAGGTTTGTCTTCCACCTTCACCTTTAAGAGCATCATTCTATCCTGTACAGATAAATCAATTTATTTATATAGTCTTGCTGTACTTTATATTCTCCAAGGTGTAGTCAATCTGAAGAGGATTGAAAAAAGAATAACTTTTGAAGTTATAGAGAATGTAAGAACATGTTAAATATTTGAAGATGCAAAGCATTAAATATTTGACTGTGCATATAAATATTAAACTGTACAGTAACCTTGAGTAATGTTATACAAATTTTAGTTGCTGGTTAATTGTAGAAGTAAGCCTAATACATGTATCTTCAGCATCAATCATTTAGTTTATTTATTTATATATTTATTTATTTTTGCGCACATGAGGGAAAATCCAAGTTATCCTTTTACAGTTACAAGAGATTCAATTAATACATTCTTGCCCATTTTATGCTCATTAAATGCATCACTATTTTAGGAAGTGAAACCATGACTTTTATCTAAGTGGACTCATTGTGCCTTAGCCCCTACTTTTTTTTACCACTTTTGCCATATGGTAAATGCAAAGATTTCTTTTTTTATGTACACAAGGCTCATGCATCATATACTACAATCTAGATAGCTTTCCTGATGTTTACTTGGGTTCATTATTAATACAAATATACAGTAGTATATTTTTGGAAATATACTATTCCCATTTCCATATTTTTCTCTTACAATGATTGTATAGGAATAAGCTATTTACAGGAGCAAGCCATTCCAGGTTAACCAAGCAGAAGACAGTCCCAACTTTTTTAAACCTATTATAGATATGTTAGGTATGACTGTACACAAAGCCTATACTATATTATGAACATTAAATAACAAACAAGTAACACAATATGAGATAGACAGAGGAAATAGATAGGTTGACAGAAAAAGAAAAGACAGCAGAAATCTCTCTAGTCGATCTTTGACACCAGACACATAGAAAATGAACTCCTGGCATGTAGACTCACATCAAGGCGAATCCTCCTAATGGTGTCATAGCTCCGAGACTTTATTGAATTGTTCAAGGATATCCTGTAGACATGCTGTGAAATAATCCATCAGTTTAACATCCCTGATTTTAGTGTGTAAATCTAGCAGAGATGGAGGTTCCGTCTTTTTCCAGTTGAAGACCACCAGATATCTAGCTGCAGTGGAGATGTGTGATAGTAGCTTCTTAGGAGTTTTGAAAAAGGCTGGTGGAGGTAAACCCCAAAAATATAATTTTTTGATAAAGGAATTCCATTAATCAAATATGCCATGAATAAGAACCAATTCCCAATGGGGTTTAATAAGCATTGCCAAAATATGTGGTTTATGGAACCTTGTTTATTTTAACATCTCCAACATCTATCACTGGCTGTTGGGTAAATAGCATGGAGAGGCTCTAAGGTGTGTTACCAGTGATAAGGTATCCTAAATTTTATTTTTAATTAAGGGTGAAAATCAAGTTTTTTGCAGTTTGAAACCAAGTGCAAATTAGTTTAACTACAAAGCTTCACCATTCACGGGTAATAAATTAATTTCCATACAATGGGCTTCAGATATATAAATATACCAAAAATGTGGTGTTTATAACTACATTCATCCTTTAAAGCCTAAGTTCACCTCAAAAGAAAATAATAAATTCACATATTTTTTGCAGGTAAAAAAGGAAGAAAGAGACTTAATGAACTATGAATGTGCTGAGCAGCGTGCTCACTACCTATTCAAACTATAAGTATGTCTGCCACTGTGGCAGATGGTACTTGTACAGGAATCTGTGAATGAATGCTGTCGCTGTGTGGGCAGAGCCCCACACAGCTGTGCTATTTTCAAAAAGTGATAGTGGGTGGGAAGAGAGGGCTTACAGAGAGGGGAGTGCTAGCGACTGGAGGTGGATGCACATGAGCATGTTACATGATCCACCCTAAATATGGGTGTAACATGTAACATGCTCATAAAGGTGAACTTAATATTTAAATGATACTGTTGCTATTTTTTTTTTAAGTAAGACTAGGCCATTCCAGTAAAGAGAAAATTTAACCAATTCACTGCCACTGAGTTAGAAACTATGTATGTGTATATCTGACATGCCAACTGCTGGCTGTCAGATGGCAGCAATCTGGTGGTTTGGCACCCCCACCATGTATCTCAGTCTCCATTTGTCCATCAGCACACCTGGGACTGAAATGGCAGGTGCTGCCGGGTTGATGGGAGGGAGCCAAGTGGATATCTGTCCACTCTTCTTCCCTTCCTCTTGCTTTCCCAGAAGCAACATGTAAATTGTCACTTCTGGATTCCCTTTTACTTTCCCCAGCCAGAATGGCTGGGACAGAAGCTCACTGGAGGGCAGGTGAGACATCAGGGGACTTTTAGACCCCTTGTATTTCATTAAAGAGAATCTGTCACCAACAAGTTAAAAAAAATTAAAAACAGTCAAAAAAATGAGTTACAGCCAAGCACTTAAAATCCTCCTAAAAATGTTTTGAGGCCCCTCCCACTCCCACATACATACAAGCATAAATGCACTCGTCAGGGGCGCCTACGCAAGAAAATGTTGATTGCCCTACACATGTTACATAATGCCATGCATGCTGGGGTGAGAGAAATAATACCAGAGCTCATGAGCAAGTCTAAACTGATGACCTGCAGGGGCCATTTCATGGGCACATGCAATTTTAAGGTTTGATATGTTGAGTATCTATTTACTCGGCACAACCTCTTCTTTTATATTTTACTAAACCTTTGGTAATTTAGTGCATTTGTGTGCCCTAAAATTAACTTTAGTGCATTTTTTTACTGAAATTTTGCATTTCCTAAACCATTGTGCTTATATTGTGTAAAATGTAAACTACCTCCATTTTATTCTCTAAGGTATCTGCTTTCAGAAAAAATATATGTATATATATATATATATATATATATATATATATATATATATACCAGCTCTTATATATAAATATCAATAACACAGTCCATCTTCCCTTCAAACATGAGGGTCAAATAAAGCTTAATAACAAACTCTAAATGTCTATGATTTCTTCCTTCTACCCACTGGTTGTTCTTCTGACTTGTTCCACCAGGAATTATATCCAGATAGAAAACATAATTCTATAGTGTTGTATGCTCTAAACCAAACAGTATATATATCAATTAATATGTATTTGTGATCACATGTAACTGTGCACCACGCTCTGCACCATGTGCCTTTTTCACCATGTGTCATATCCCCCATGCCAATATACTCTTACAAAGACGTATTGCCCTCACATCCCGAGCAAGATATTGCATGTTCCAAAACTCCTCCTCTACCAACTTCTTGAAAATCAGACAATCTCCACAATGTAATTTACATTGTATACATATGTAAAAGATACTTTATGTAAAAGTATAGGTTTTAATGCCACAGATTCACCAACAAGCTGTTTAATATGTATAAAATGTGCTCACATTCATAGAAAAGCATCAAACCAGAATCCAACATGGTGGGTTGGGTATTTCAGGTTCTGGTGTGCATCTAATGTTACTTTCGTGATGCGTTTTGGCAATTGACTTATTCAAAGCATCCTTTGGAACAGGAAGAGAGTCTTATGACCTGATATTTGGCCCTGGGATCTGAGGGCAATAGGTCTTGGTAAGAGAATATTGGCATGTGGGAGATAGCACATGGAGAAGAAAGTACATTGTGTAGAGTGGAATTTTTGCACTTTATAGTCACAGATACATGTGATCACATATTGCACATTAACCAAAATAAGTAGCCTGTTTCAGATCATTCACTATATTGTACTGTTGTTTTCTTTCTGGATATAATTTCTGGAGGAACAAGTTGGAAGAACATGGAATGGAAGGAAGAAATCATGAACACGTGTAGTTTGTTATCATGATTTTTTTTTTTTTACCCTTATATGTATTATGAGTCGCATGATCTGGTGAGAATTTAACATTATTGAAATGTGTGTGCAAAAAAAAAAAAATGGTAATAGCTCTGGCAGGAAAAGGGTTAATATTTATGCCTCTCACTCCCTATATCATCAAACTCTGTTGTCAGCCAAAGTAAAACTTTCTTAAAATCTTCTGCTGTTAACATTTCTGCCATCCCTCACTGAACTCACAGGTTTTATTTTCTGACTGAACACAGTAGTGATTTAAAGAATGCTTGGAGGAACCACAACATGCAGAAGGGCACCAGGCATGGGACACACATGAATGCTGGACATTTTTCAGAAAATAGCTCTCTGGAATACAATGGAATTTAGTAGTAAGTGCACAAGTAAATAATTATCAAACCTTTTTTGCAGGCATGACTAAGGACAGAGTTCCTTTAAGCATTTGACATTTTTTATGATGTTTTACAGCTTTTTATTTGGGTGTCATATGCTAAAACACCAATTTTCCAGTGAAAGCTAGGCAAAAACCTATATGAATGGGACAACTGTTTGGATCTGATCAGCAGTGAAATAAAATGTGTGTTAAAATATGTTTCTACATAAAAGTTACATGCCTATTTGGTTATCATTTGCATGTAATTATAAAGCATGGTATTCAATCAGCATTTGACATGTGGCTTTAAGATTAATGAGCCACATTTAGTGACCTTGTAAAGATCTTGAGACTGTGCATATTGGTTAATGTATTAGCTGTATCATATTTATTGTTGAAAATCAAAAGTAAAGGTATGCATATTGTGACATTAGGCAGATAAAATCACCTGGATGCGTCCAGGATGGCGGGTACATTTGTCCTAGAGTCAGGCTCTATGTGGATTTGTTCCACTAGGGGGAAGTGCTGAGCCCTCCAGCAGTGAGGTAATGAGCCCAGCTGAAGGTAGTGGGCTCATTGGGGCCTCTATAAAACTTCCCAGCCTGCATAGGGAGTTGCTCTATCCTGGAACCTGTTCTGTGCCTGAGTAGACTGGGGAGCTTCAGATATGTCTGTGCGTTGAGACAAACGCCTGTGTAGCCAACCTCTGAATAACAGGGAGATAGGGACTGGGTGCAGCACAAGGCTGCACCTAGTCGATAGCAAGGGAAGCCATATGTATAGTAAGTGGCCAGATTGGCAAGGATTTATTTTCATGTTTCTTTTTGTTTTGATGTTTTTCTTCTTGGAAATAGTGTAAATAAACCGCACCTTTGTTTTCTCACCTAAACTGCTGTTTTGCTGTGCCCATTTTTGTGTTGTGAACTCATCCAGGGGGTCACACACACCCGCTGCCGAGCTAACCCCGTTACAGTATATACAAGTTGCATGTACTAAAGGTACATTTTTCTTTACATAACAGTTGTGCTTATTTCAGTTCTGAGTATTTTCAACATCTCCTTTTTTTTACTGGTGTACTGATGTAGGCCTGTTGCGTGGATAAGGTTAGTGTCATACAAGTCTAGCCTTCTTTTGGGGGGGTATGAAAAATGACCCTCTCCAAACAGGATATTGTGCTAAATTTGGACAGGGCCTTTGAACAGAGGGGATTGCTTTTCTGGGAAATTATTTTGTAATCTAAACAAGTAATTAGGACCAGAAGAACTATAAATGTGCAGATGCACACTAGTATGGAAATATAAAAATCTTCATACAGTATAAGAGATTAATAACAGTACATACAGTACATCTTACGTACAAACAGGTACAGGTACATTGGTACAAAAAGGAAAACCCTAAAGGTAAAGGCATTGAGGTGAAGAACTAGAGAGCCAACAAGTTAGGTAGAAAGGTAGACTCTTTTGAATTCCTATCAAAAGGAAACTGCCTTGACACACTATCAGAAGGAAGTGACTCTTTTGAATTCCCTATCAAAGGGAAACTGCATTGTCACACTATCAAAATGAAGCCACAATTATAATAAATGTTCTTAGTCCTCAAAGAGGAACTGTTATAGAACAAGAATATAAGGAAGGTCTTTGTGTCAGCATGAGCCAGTAAAGATCCTTAATTTGCTACACCAGGTTGATCCTCTAGTTGACTATCACAGTTAGCTGCATCAATTATATTGGAAACAACTGTGTTCATATTCAGGGATCTGTACAGATACAGTCTCTGCAGGAGCAGGCTGTAAAAGCTCTGAATTCAGAGTCTGAGACAGTAAAAGGGCTTGCAGGTTCTTGGAGAGATAAGGGCCCAGTAGGGATAGAGCAACTGACCAAAAATGACGGAGATGATGTCAGCACTAACTTTCTTTAAGCTGAATCAGTAGCTCAGAAAAAGGTTCCCAATGGTTAAAAATAGTAAGGTAGTTTCCACTGCATTGTTACCAACTGCCTTATTAAATAAATAGGGTATAAGTGGGTGCGTCACAACATCAGGCTGCAACTCGCTCTAATGCTAGTAGTGTTTCAGGTTACCAACACAGTACTCAGGGGACTGAGAAGTGTAATAAGGCACAGTTTAGTGTAAAAAGGTTACACATCAAAATATTTTAACAAAATAGAGACTGTTGCCCAAAAGACATGTTAGAAAGCTGTGCCGCAGTTAGAGGCTCACTGACAAGGAAAATGATCAGGCTGTGTTAAGGTTCTGAAACTAAGCAAAAGGTTTGTAGCTAACTACACGGTAGGTAAGGGACTGGTAAGTGGTACAAAGTAGTGTCTGTGGGACACATTATACCATAACTTTGTCCAAGTCAGAGGCTCACTGACAAAGAAAGGGTCCAGACTGAGTCACACCAGACGCTATGCCCCAACTCTAGATTTGGTACTCTAGAAATGCTCTGCAGAATGTAACACAGTACATTAAGGTCTGTAAAGCATCACACGGTAGAACCATATTGTCTTCTCCGTATCCACAGGCTTACTCATAGAGTGTGTCTTCAGGGACTGGGTCACATCTGAGTCTATGCTACAGCTCTGGAACTTGAGAATGCACTGCAACTAACTAACACAGCATACAAAGGCCTGAAGTGTGTAATTTTAATTCAAGAAGGCCCAGGTATGACCTTAAAAGCTTCAGCTGAAGAAAAGCCTATTTGAATAACTGCTATATCAAAAAAAGATCAATCGGTGTATTTTGATTTTGATTGAAGATGAAAACAAATCTATGGAGTACAAAGAATGTTGAGAGGAGAATAAAAAAATTGTAAAGATGTGTGTAGAATTTTCCAGCAGAGCTGAAGGAAAATCATCCAACCTCCTAAGACAACAGAGAAAAGGCATGACAATTGGAAGCGGTTATACAGGATCGGTTTAACTTTTTTCTTGGTCATTGTCCAAACTTCCTGAAAGCAGCAGTATAACCACATACAGTGGGGAAGATTTATTAAAACTTCAGCACTCAGAATCTGGTGCAGCTGTGAATGCTAACCAATCAGCTTCTAACTTCAGCTTGTTAAATTAAGCTTTTACAATAAAACCTGGAAGCTGATTGGTTTCTATGCAGAGCTGCACCAGATTTTGCATTCTCAATTTTTAGTAAATCTCCCACAGTATGTAAAAAATTACTACATTCCCCTGTCTCTCAACTATTGAAAAAGAAGTTGTTTTTTATTTGGGGGGGGAGGGGGTTATGGCATAAGCTAATCTTCAGATTTATAGCCAAAGTCCAATTTCTCCAAAGTAGAACAATACTCATCTATTCACTACCTATATATGCAGAAATATGCAGTTTTATAGAACGCTCATAAATGTAAATAACATAATATATAATGTGGGAGAAGTAATACTAAATTTAAATTATATTTATTTATTTCAGATACTTATGTAGAACGCATGCAAACTTGGATATCAACAGATTTATTAGTCTAAATTTAAAATATAAATTTAGTAAGAAAAATATTACATTTTAATGAAAGATTTTTTTCCCAAAAATGTAGATTTGCTCTAATTTATTTTAGTCAAAATATATTTATGAAAGCTATTGTGTAAGAAAAAGTTGAAATAATCTACATTCTGTAAGCTTTTATTTGGGATCACATTAAAGTTAGTGTAAGCATGGTAACACTGTTGTGCAGCTTGATTTTTCTTAAAAAGATCTGCAAAGATAATACTGCATCTTTAATTAATAGAATCTTAATTCAAGAGGAACTTTTTTCAATAAGTACACATTTTGGATTATTTTTATTTAACGTAGAACTAAAGTTCCTGTTTATTTGTGTATTTTATGGCCATGCACAGTTCAATTAACATTTTTGACTCATTCCTGGCATCTGAAATATGTTGAGAATGGAGTCTAGTGCCAGTGCAAGGTAAGTCTATTGCAGGCATGCAGTATTTACAACATCAGGGGCTGTTTAATTGAAGACTCCAAAGAAGACTAGTAGAAGATGTTAGTGGGCATTGATGGAGCAATAGGGGGAGCACCAATACTGAAGAAGGAGGGCACACTAGAAGGTAGGGGTCACCCACCCTGAAAGTGGAAAGGTTCTGCATTAAGTTGATATTTTTGCACTTAAAAAAAAATGGTAAGATTAGTAAATAATCATCAGAGATGAGTAGTAGGGGCAAGGGAGAAAAAAATACAATTTCTTCATTGCTTCCTACTGTCACATTCCAGATTGCTTTTCATGCCACTAGGTTAATCTTCTGTAATTTGGTTATTATTGTTATTCTTATTATAGCTATTATTATACAGGATTTATATAATGCCAACCACTTGCTCAGCGCCTTTCAATATAAAGGGAGGCAGTACAGCAATGATACAGTTCAATACAAGAGGTTCAGGAGGGCCCTGCTCCTTGGAGCTTACAATCTAAGAGGGAGGGTTGTATGTAAGTTACCTTCTGTACAAGTTACTATACAATATTTACTAAAATCTAATAAGTGTTATTTAACATTTCATTTTTAATCCTAACTCCTGCCACATAACCCCTATGCTCATAGATGTGAATGATGTACACTTCCTTCTCCTGCCCATGTACCTTGCAGATCATACATTGGTTGGAAGGGTAGAAGCCTTTAATTTCTTTAAATAGTTCCACCTTAGTGGGAGGTCTTAAGACATTGGGGGAAATTTAATCCTGTGGATTGGATGCACATCAGAAGATAATTTCCAGTTGAGCTGGGAGAAGGGTATTTAACGTTGTACAGACCTGACAATGAGGGGGGAGGGGGGGGGGGTTACACACAATCTGGTGGCTGCAGCAGTCTGGAAGCAGAGCTACCACTCGATTGCTTCCACACACACATGGTATTTGGATGAAACCTTTTACTTTTTTATGTGAAATTTCTTCTTTTAAATAAACATATCACACCATATGTGGTCCTTTGCTTGTGGCTCCATGTGGTGAGCTTTTTTTCCCAGACAGTATCAAGCAAACCTTCTAACTGTCCCCAGTGGTGAGAAGCAGTACTGTAGGGGGCCCCCATTGTAAGAATGGAGCTGGCTGACCACATGTGAAGAATCCTGTTGAAACAAATGCGCATGTTGCTGCTTTCCTCTGGAAGCTTTAATGTTGGTAAGTGCATTTTAGCTCTGTTTCATGTGGTGGAGAAGATTTCTATTAGTTGGTGGAAGACACTTTCTCTGCAGTGAAATTTATCACATATTTTGGACTTTTTTTTGCATTGCACTATATTTACACTGATTTATTCTTCATTTTTGAGTATTGTGGATGCTTTTTTGCACATTATGAATGTTTCTGTTGAGCACATGCTTTAAGTTTGTAATATTCTATATTTAGAGGCGCTGCATTATTTCCTTTGTTGGTTTGTTTGAGTACTGAATATTTACCAATTGCAGAGGGAGGGTTGTAAATAAGTCACCTTTTGTACAAGTTACTATACAATATTTACTAAAATCTGCTAAGTGTTATTTAACATATGAACATTTACATAACACATCACATCTTTATTTGAATAAACATCTTTATTTAAAATTAGTTGTTTTTGTAACAGACACACTTTCTGCTAACTGTTAGGTCTTTTAAATGTTAACATAGAAAATGAACAGACAGTTTCCTTAGCACCAAAACATCAAGATCAGTGCACATCTTCTGGAATTAGCATTTAGCAGAAAACATAAAAAACGGTTCTACTTTTGCAAAATTGGAAGAATATATCTCCCTGCATTTTTTCTCTTGGAAATTGTTAAAACTCCTTGTGAGAGCAGCGGTCTCACATCTAACTGCTGCCACAAGAATGTGATTGCAGCAGACTCAGATTTTGCCATTTCGTCACCAGATGACATGTGATGGCTGCACTGTTGGTTCTACCTTGTGGAAATATTTTTTCCAGCTCATGGGGCAACAATCTAAGCTCCAGGAGACTGGGGGTGGTGGTCACTGGAGTCAGCTAACTTCGCAGTTAACTGTTTACTGGTTGTCCTAACTGGTTTTATGTGAATGCATGTCTTCAGGGAATGCTAGTATGCCGACGTCCATGCATCATCACCTTAAATAGCCTTCAAAGGCACCATTTCGTTGTAGTCACGGCAGCTATTTTCCCTGGGATTCATCATATCAGAGAATGGTGTTCTAGTATGTTGTTATATAAGCGCCATTTTGTTGTAGTTGTGGATGTCATTTTCTTTAGGACCAAACAGTGTCCTACAGTCCAACTACTAGAAGTCAAAATAGGTAACAACACCTAGAAACTAATTAATGTGCACTTTAACTGTCTAAACCTAAGGGTTCCTTATGAAAATCAATATATTAATTTATATCCCACTGTTCATAAAGATATATATATATATATATATATATATATATATATATAAAAAGGTGAGCAAAACACCCAGCAGCACCATCTAGTAAAATAAATTATTTAAAAAAATAACATAGAAAAATAATGTTAACTATTATCAATAAAACAGTTAATGTCAACATCCACATTCAGGCCAAATGGTGCAAGTGTTTTTAAAGTGTAAATTCAGCGAGTCTCCATTTTGGATATCTCCTGGGTATGGTTGCAACCCCTCCAATGTGGTCTCAATTTTCAATGGCCATGAACTTTATTCCTGCTGGGTTGCTATTATGATATTTCCTAAAATGTGTAGACAGGCTATGGGTACATAAACCTTTCCTAATGTTGTATATGTGTTCCCTTACCCTGTCTCTGTGCATCCTGGTGGTCCTTTCTGCATACTGTTTATTACATGGACATTGAATAAGATATATTACATGATTAGTATTGCATGTGATTAGCTAATTAACGCCACATTTAACCCCTGCACTCATAAATGTGAATGATGTACACTTCCTTCTCCTGCCCATCTACCTTGAAGATCATACATTGGTTGCAAGGGTAAAAACCGTCAATTTCTTTAAATAGTTCCATCTTAGGGGGAGGTCCCAACACATTGGGGGAACTTTTATCCTGTGGATTGGGTGCACATTGGAAGATAATTTCCGGTCTTGCTGGGAGAAGGGTATTGAACATTGTAGAGACCTGACAACAGGGAAAGGGGGGGGGGATTTACACACAATCTGGTGGCTGCAGCCACTAGGATTGTGTCTAAAACTGGTAGGCAGACTCCTGCCTGTCTGGTGGAAGCAGTCGGGCGGCAGAGCTACCACTCGATTGCTTCCCCATACACATGGCATTTGGATGAAGCCTTTTACTTTTTTATGTGAAATTTCCACTTTTTAATAAACATACTACACCATATGTGGTCCTTTTGCTTGTGGCTCCATGTGGTGAGCTTTATTTCCCAGACAGTATCAAGCAAATCTTCTAACTGTCCCCAGTGGTGAGAAGCGGTACTGTGGGGGGCCCCCATTGTAATAATGGAGCTGACTAACCACATGTGAAGGACCCTGTTGAAACAAATGCGCATGTTGCTACTTTACTCTGGATGCATTAATGTTGCTAAGTGCCTTTTAGCTCTGTTGCTCACATGTGGTGGAGAGGATTTCCATTAGTTGGTGGAAGACACTTTCTCTGCAATGATATTTATCACGTTTTGGACTTTTTTTGCATTGGACTATATTTACATTGATTTATTCTTCATTTTTGAGTATTTTGGATGCTTTTTGCACATTATGAATGTTTCTGTTTAGCACATGCTTTAAGCTTGTAATATTCTATATTTAGAGGCGCTGCATTATTTCCTTTGTTGGTTTGTTTGAGTACTGAATATTTACCTATTGCAAGCTTCCATTTCTTCTTCTTTTCTTAAGTGCTGACCTCCTTTTTATATTTTCATAGTAATGGATTTTCTAGGTCACTTACTCCGCAATGGTTTTAGGTGCTACTCCCTTACTTCCAAAGCCACATCTCTAGCACCTCCATGCACATATATATATACAATATCAACAATTGTGTTTGGTGGATAAATGATGCACCACATCTGCAAAAGTATACCTGAATCCAGACAGTAGAAAAAAATGTGAATGCTTTAAAGGTGCTGACAGTTTGCACGAAAATAATATGCAGAAAAGGTAGATAAAATAGATTTGTTTATTATACATTACTAAAAAAGTAGATGTACGTCACAATCAGGTGCATAGTATGGACACATAAAGAATTGGTTATCCAACACATATACTGTAGTGACCCTGTACGTAGCCCTCACCACCTTGCATACATTCTGGACACTATACCATAGATTGTCAACAGCATAACATAGATTATACTATTACATACAAAAGATAGCATTTAATCTTAAACAATAAGTGAGATGCTGTGATGATATAACGAAGGGTGGGGGTGGGCATTTCACAGAAAAAGCTTCCTCAGGACACCAGGATACTTATAATGAGAGCGTATATGTGTTAAATAGCATATAAAACTATTAAATTCAAGGTGAAATGCAAGACATCACAACATAGCATTACTATGTTGTGATGTTGTGCATTGCAGGACCCAAGGAAGGAGGAGGAAAAGCCTTAAGTGAGAGCAGAAAAAAGAAGGCCAGATGGACATCAAGATGTTTAGACCATAAGGCTAACTCATCATCTTACTATGTATACAGAAGCAATTGAGTACTAACCGTGATACTTTTTTTATTTGCACTAACATACAATTTTCAGGACAAGCTTTTGTGGTATGTCCCCTTCTTCAAGGTCCAAGCAGTACTACTTCCCTAAGTTTTAGCAGAATGTTAAAAGAAACAATCTCTGGAGGGGAAAACCCCCCAGAAAAAACACACACAAACAGATGTACACAGCAATGGTTCTAAAGCTAGGATTAGACTAGAGATAAGACAGAGCAAAAGCAAAGACTGGGAGAGGGGGTTGGGATGACAGTCACAGAGGGGGTTGTAAAACTGTTAGATAACTATCATCTTGGATAAAGTGTTGATTAAATGATTAAAGTATATGATATTAAGTATTGAACAATGCACTTTGGCTCTGTACTTCAGTGAATACACAAAGCGAGAAGACAACTTCAAATACTAAACAGACTACAGGTGACCTGTTTCCCCATCAAGCTCTTACCCAGTCTGCTTCTTCATCTCCCCACTCTGTAACATGCACTTCCTACTCCTCCTTCTCACAGTTGTATCCTCTCTCTTCAAACTATCTCTCCTTCACCCCTCTTCTCCATCCCACAGCTTATATATATCACCCTCACTCCTGTCTTCACCTTATTACTGTACTCATCAACTCCTGCTAATTCTGAACCCACACTCATGCCAGGGTGCTAGGAGTAACCCTGGACTCTGAGCTATCCTTTCAGGTCCACTTCCAATCCATGTCCAAGTCATGCCACCGCAACCTCTGTAACAACTCCAGAATACACCCTTTTTAAACCAATGATACCACAAAGCTCCTAACTCACTCCCTGGTTATCTCTTACCTTGACTACTGCAACTCCCTCCTCATTGGCTTACCTTTACATAGGCTATCCCCCCTTCAGTCCATCATGAATGCTGCTGCCAGGCTCATCCACCTTACCAACCATTCACTGTCTGCTACCCCTCTCTGCCAATCCCTCCACTGGCTTCCACTCACCCATCGAATAAAATTCAAAATACTAACAACAACTTACAAAGCCATCCACAACTTTTCCCCCAGCTACATCACCAACCTGGTCTAAAAATATCTACGAAACCGCTCTTTTTGATCCTCCCAAGACCTTCTGCTCTCTAGTTCCCGTGTAACCTCCTCCCATGCTCGCCTCCAGGAATTCTACCGAGCTTCTTCCATCCTATGGAACTCCCTACCCCAATCTGTCTGGCTATCTTCTAATCTATCCACCTTTAGATGATCCCTGAAATCCTTTCTCTTTAAAGATGCCTATCCTGCTTCTAACTAGCAAACTGCCTTTGATTTCCTCCATCAGCCCATCCCCCACAGCTATTAATTTTTCTATCACTCAACCCTTCCTCTTAGATTGTAAGCTCTAATGAGCAGGGTCCTCTGTTTCCTCTTGTACCAAATTGTATTGGAACTGTTATGTCTACCTTCATTTTGTAAAGTGCTGCACAAACTGTTGCCGCTATATAAACCCTGTATAATAATAATAATAATAATAATAATGAGTGAGGAATCCCATGTCTAAATTAAGGCCATTATCCTTTGTATCAAATAGGAAATATCATTCGTAGTTCAAAGGTTTTGGATACAACCTAAACATAAAACCAACCCAACATCTATATCTCCTACTATCAATGACCTGGAATCCAATCCAGAAACCCAAGATATCCTTTGTGTAAATGCTGACCTGACTGAAAATGTGGATATCCAATCATAAATCTGATGAACCAAAAATAACCATCATCTCCAAAGGCCTCACATTCTGCCCAACCACTAAATTGGATAAATTGCAATTATTGTCAGATATGGAGGAATTCTTCGGGAGACTAAGGCTCAAATAATATTTCCACAGTAATGAAAGGAATCCTAGGACAATGGAGTGCGACACAAAGAAAAAGAACAGCTGCTTCACACCTCCACAAGGACGCAACCCCAAACTGGACACCTATATTGATAGCTTCAGACTGCGAGTTACATCCCTGATATCCACCCAGCAAAAGAAAATTTTATACAATCTTTCACCACTGGAGCTAAGGGCTATACATGATTTGTGCAACTATCAGGCCATCACCATCAAACCAGTGGATAAATGGGGAGAAGTTGTGATGGATTCAAGCAAATACATACAAGAGGGCCAGAGGCAGCTGGACTTTACCAAGCAATTAAAAGGTCTCATTAAAACACTACCAGCCCACCTACATTCAGAACTTATAAATGTGATTCCAGATAATCCAGAAATACGGTACTTCTGCATACTGCCCAAGATCAACAAGCCAGGAAATCCAGGCAGACTCATCATAACAGGTATGAACACACTTACTGAACAAATCTCAAGCCTTGTAGAAAAAAAATTTAATCCGTTAGTCATGAATACTGCTAGTTTCCTGCAAGACACAACTGATTTTCTGAACAAGATCAACAACATACAGCAATTACCATCTAATACACTTCTAGTCACTATGGATGTAGAATCCCTGTATAGTAACATTCCTCACATGGATGTATTAGCTGCATGTCACAGATCCTTATTCTCACCAAACCAATTGTCTATGCTCGATCATTATATAATCCAGGGCTTAAAATTTCAAGTCATGAGCTACTACCCAGGTCTTAAGAGTTACTCGCCACCAACAAACACATACAAACAGAGACACCTGTACACACACACAGACATGTACATACACACACACAAGCGTACACACATGCACAGAGACACATGTACACACACACATGCACATACAGACACATGTATACACACACAGGCACGTACAGACATGCATACACACAGATACATGTACATACACAGAAATACACATGCACAGACACATGTACATACATACAAAGACACATGTACACACAGACACATATACGTACATATACACACACATGTACATGCACACACACACACACACACACACATGTACACACACACATACATGTACATACACAGAAATACACATGCACAGACACATGTACATACACACAGACACATGTACATGCATACACAGACACACACAAACTTGTGTACACACACACACACACGCACGCATGCTTTTAAGTGCTCTCTCCTCTCCCCTGAAGCCATCACTGGCTGACATAGAGGATCATGTGACCAGAGTGATCTGTAATTAGGTAGGCACACACACACACACACACACACACACACAGAGCCCTAAAAAAAGTTGCAGTACTTCGTTGTTCACTCAGTACTTCGTAATTCACAGAGCCGGTTACTGCACTTTAGGGGGAGGCAGAGAGCACAGCCCATACTCCTTCCTATGCTTTCACTGCGCTCAGCTATTGAGCAGTCTGACGGCTCCCAGTGCCAATGACAGATCCGGCCTGACCTCTGAGCCTGTTCAGCAAGACGGCCCTGGGGGACACACTTGCCTCCACCATAATTTCCACTCGCCATTGGTGAGCAGGCGAGTGGAAATTTCAAGGCCTGATATAATTCAACTGTGAATACGATCTATGCGACAGGGAGAAGAAGGTATAATCTCTTTCTCTTGGATGTTTCACCCTCCATGCATCCATTAGCTGACTTTGATGCAACCTCTTTTTCAACATTCTTAATTTTCTCCTCTCTACACATTCAAAGACATATCCATCCATGAATCAAGACAACAATTACAATCTCCAGCCAAGACCAGAATCCCCCTCTTGAACTCCATAATTTTTCCAAACACTCCATACAGAAATACTTCTGGATTTTGATTCGGGCAATATATATTAACCAAGGTATAGCTTTCTCCCCAAATTTTCACTCTTAACCTCCCTTGAGGTATTCCCAAGTGTAGCTAGGGGTAAAGTTTCAGCACCACAAGCGGTAACCCCGAGCTACACTTGAGAATACCCTGCAGCGCTGCTCCGGGATCTCTTCTTCACTTACCTTGTCCTGCGCTCCCACGATGTCCCTCCTGCAGTGTCCCTGGCAATGTCCTCCGGATGATGCTGGCATCCGTCTTCTGGGTTCCGTTACCTGCGACGTCTGGACATACAGGGACGGAACGGCAGGAAATTTAAAAATGTGAAAAAGTGACATTCACTAAATACACTAAAATTACATAGTAAAACATTACTGTATCAAAGCATTTCACATACATTTTGTCCCTAGTGCTTTGTCCTGTGCCGTGCCTGCATTTTTACCGTTCTTTCTGCCTGGAAACTGAGAAATGTCCATGGTGTCCAAAAAGCATCCCTTTAGGTCAAAAGTGGTTTTAGACCAGCTAGAGAACAGCGATAGTAAATTAGAACTACTTACAGAATTGAGTGATAATGATTCGTGGAGAAGTTCGTCATCAGACACTGAAAACAATTTTGCGACTTTGCTCAGTGATGTACGAACTTGGCGCTATATTTCAAATTTCAGTGTTTTTGGTTTGATTATATTATTGAATTAAATTTATTATTATAATATTACTATTTTTTATGATTATTTATTAAATTATAATTTATGATTTCATTTTTCAAATTTTAACATACCTGTAATGTTTACTAGACTCTTGTTCGAACAGATTTCAGTGAGTTATTCCTAAAAATGACAGGCCTACAATAAAAAAAATATACAGTTAGGTCCATATATATTTGGACACAGGCACAATTTTAGCTTTTTTCAGGTATTTATCAAAACATATTCAAGCTATAATTATATAATGGGTATGGGCTGAAAGTGCACCCTCTGAGGTTTAATTTGAGGGTATGTACATCCAAATTGGAGGAAGGGTTTAGGAATTACAGCTCTGAAGATCTATCCATCCCCTCTTTTTCAAGGGACCAAAAGTAATTGGACAATTGAATATGAGAGTGGGTAATATAGTGGCTAATCGAGAGGTGACTATATTAGATAACAGTTTTGCGTCTAGGTTCAGGAGGGATATTGGCCGATATGATCCAGGGTCTTTCGGATCCTTATCTTTTTTGGCTATCAATTTAATGTGTGCTTGTAACCCAGTGGGGAGGTAGTCCCCCCCCCACCCGGATTGACTGGAATACTGACTGTAAGGTAGGGGAAAGGGTGTCGGCCATGAGTTTATAAAATTTGGCTGTATAGCGATCAGGCCCAGGGGCTTTGTCATTCGTAAGGGATTTGATGGCTAGTAAGATGTCTGATTGAGATATTGGGGCGTGCAGGGAATGTAAAGGAGTGGAGAGAGTATAGAAAAGGGGAAGGCAGAGATATAGACACAAAGGTGACCCAACAGGGGTCCATGGAGTAGGCAAAAATAACAATAAACTTCAAAGGCATTTTGAACTTCACATATTCCACATGTTACCTCCAAACTTTGACCAGCGTAACCGGGGACAATAGGGTTTGGAACCTGCAACAAGGGGATGTATAGCCATAAGCAAGGAGTGGAGGGAACCCCAAAATCATTATGGACTAGCAGTGAGGAAGGGGTCAGCAACCCTAATATCGGCATTGGCACAGTGGTCAAAGCATAGTATTGGGCATAGCATACAAAAACATTGTTACCTGAGAGCTAGAGGCCCTGAATAACCTGATAGCTTTGTGAGCATAACAGCAGGTTAATAACATTAAAGTACAATAACGCAGGGCAGTATATGCAAGTAAAGAGGCGATCGGGTGAGGTGAGAGTCACTTGTGTTGTGAACCGATTCACCATTGGGTGGAGAGGGAGCAAGAAATAAAAAGGAGAAACTGAATGGGGGTCGAGGACCTGGCAAAAAAATGGCTAACAAACAGGTCAACAATGAGAAAAAAAGAGAAGTTAGTGGATACTTGCTCCGCCACGGTGGTCTACGTTTGGCCGAAGTAAAGTTGACTCATTGCCTCTTTGGTGGGTGTTTTCGTGGACTGCGCTGGTCTCTTGGGCCTGGGTCTCGGGATGCCTGGTGGGGATCTAGAGGGCCCCCAATATCAGACGAACTGGCTTGCCGATACAGGAGGGCTTCCTCTCTGTAAGTGAATGATTTAGATTCCCCTGTAGACGTTGTGAAGCGGAGTGCAGCAGGGTATGCGAGGGTGAATTTAATCCCTTTTTGGTATAGCGTAGTGCATATTTGCTGGAATGCTTTTCGTTTACGGGAGACCTCCTGGGAGTAGTCAGCAAATAATAGTAGCTTGTGGCCCTCTAGTTGTATGGAGCGTGAATTGCGAAATGAATTTAGGATAGCAACGCGGTCAGCGTAGTTAAGATATTTAACGATTATAGAGCGCGGCGTGCATCTATCATTTGAAGGCGCCCCAAGGCAGTGTGCTCTTTCAACCTGGCAAGGTGACGAGATACCCAGCGCAGCGGGAATGCGCGTAGAACAAATGTCAAGTAACAAGCCTGAGTTGTAGTATTCTGTAAGGGCAGATTGTTCCTGCACGAACGGTTTTCTAAGTCGTCAAGTTTGTCCAGGATGTTTTGCTGTGTGCATTTAGAGTGTAAAATGCCAGATTGCATAGCTTGAAACTCATCCTCTAGATCAGAGAGGCGTTGTTCAGCTTCAGTTATACGTTTGGCATTGTCTCCCAAGTCTCTTCTAAGTTGCTCTATACCCTGTGTTACTGCTCTGTCCACTGCCTGAGTAATAGTAGGTAGTAATAAAGAAGCAACAGCCTGTGCAATCCTGTCGTATTGGCCCATGGGACTAAGGGTGTCAGCATGCCCCAGTGAATTTGTGGTGAGTGGCTGTGCTTCTGCCATACCTGCTCTAGTGTCTGTGTCCATGTTGCTGCTGCTGCTGTGCTGGATGTGATCGGCGGCCATCTTGGCTGCAGGAGGGGGAGAGCTGTTCCCCTGGGGCCGTACAGTGGGACCGGAGCCGGCAGCAGGTACCGGTCCATGCAGGGGGGATCGGGGGGCACTTTTGTGCCGATTTGATAGTTTCCCTGGCGCAGGGAGACGATTTTATAGGCCATGCGGCGCCAGAAATGGAAGTTTTACTACTCCAACTCCTTAATCTTTTGACCGCCCAGCCCTATAACTCAGGTATGCAATTGTTTAGCAACAGTAGACAATAACGACTTTAAATCTCCTGGCGTTACCCACAGCAACTCACCATCACCCTCCAAGCCTAGGGTTCTGGGTCTATCTGTCTCTGTGCTCTCTTCTGCCCCCATCGGGGTCTCCTGTCCCAGATTGTAGAATCACCTGAAGGGGGGTCTTGGCGGTGGCTCACAATGTCCTGTGACCTGATGTCCTATGTCTTTTTGGTATCTCCTGGCCTCTGGATCTCCTGCAGTGTGTCATCCAGCCAGTCTAGTGCATCCCTGCACAGACTGCTCCAGCTGGGGTCTTTCCATGCTCAAGCACCTCCTCTTCCAGCGCCTCCTGTGCTCCGGGGAGCTCCCCTTTCAGCCTACGTCGACGCCAGTACCTAACATAAATGTGAATGTGGGGGAATATCACTAATGGGAGGATCCCATATGTTAAGTAATGTAAAGTATGGGGTTCTAAAAATAAAGAGAAAGATGAGACACCAGTAAATATTGAGTGTATAACAAAATAAAGAAAGATGCAGCGCTAAAATGTTATGTTAGAACATATAGACATGTAATATTCAAAACATCTTCATATAAAAAATACAATAAAATAACATGAAACGATATCAAGGTGCAAATAAAAACGTCACCTAATGGTGACTATAGGTGATTGGGCGCTAGACCAAATACAGTCTATAGCGTGAGTAGAAAAGATCCCAAATGATCTTCAAAAATCCAATGGCTGGATCCGTGGATGAGGTGATGGATGTATAAACATTGCGCACTCACCAGATACGCAATCTCAATGCACATTTAAAGTAGATAATCTCAGGACATTAAGGATCCTTATGTGGGTCTGGTCAGATCTGGTCAAATGCCCCTCTCTGCTTGATTGTGCTGCCACATTTGGAAATAGCCACTCTGCAGATGTAAATGGCTCCCCCCGGAGCTCAAAGAACAAAAGGAGGCCAGATAGTGTGATATCCTTATGGCAAGGAGTGTTTATTCCAAAAAAGGTACAGGTAGGAGCAAGAAAAATACTGACCCATACATATGCAAATGGCCGCCGGGGCCCTCGTGGCACCGGTCGGCGTGACGTCACACCGCTGTAGCCGCTCCCTGATGCGTTTCGTGTGAGGGCATGTAGTCATAGGGGGAAGCTAACCTATGCCACTGGACATGCATGCCCAGTAGTGGCGGGAAACAGACTAGCAGAGACACACCACACTGAGATCCCATCCCTGGCCCTCCTGCTTTGGGGAAACAGAATGAAGTCACTCACACAGGGCACATGTGCATCACCCCCAACATTACAGTAAAAAAACAAAAAATGAACAGAGAGACCACAACAAAATTACAACATGCCAATAAGACAACAAGAACCCTAAAAACACCCCACAAACAAAACACATGCAAAATATCCCCCATATACACAATGACCACCAGAGACACAACATACCACACAAATCCAACATGTCAATCATAACCGAACAAAAACTGACATATGCCAAGAACATAACATAAAAATACCTCCACAACCAATAGTAGTGAAGAAAATTAATTATATCAAATTTATAATTCGGCAATTATTTTATATTGATGGCAAGCTTGCAAAATATTTGGTTGTTATGATTAATCATAATTAATATTAAAATGTGTGAATGGTCGCCTTTTACCAGTGATAGTGTTAAGTTCTTTTGTTAAGCTGAGACAGCTGAGCTAGCTAAGTATTCAACATCTTGAGAGTTGACAGCAACAGATTCCAAATGCAAATAGCACACTTGAAATGAACTCTGGACCTTTTATCTGCTCATTTTAATTGGGATAATGAGGGAATAACACACACCTGGCCATGGAACAGCTGAGAAGCCAATTGTCCCATTACTTTTGGTCCCTTAACAAGTGGGAGGCACATATGCAAACTGTTGTAATTCCTACACCGTTCACCTGATTTGGATGTAAATACAAATTAAAGCTGACAGTCTGCAGTTAAAGCACATCTTGTTCGTTTCATTTCAAATCCATTGTGGTGGTGTATAGAGCCAAAAATGTTAGAATTGTGTCGATGTCCCAATATTTATGGACCTGACTGTATGTGTCGCTGAGGTTACATCACCAGCTTATTATGGTCGTTGCATATGTACCTGTCAATAAAAACACCATATACAGTATGTAGCGTCCCCTCCCTTCAATGAAATTGCTCTGCTAAGCAGTATTGATTACCATACAAGGTTCCAAGATCCCAAATTAAGACGCTTACTTGCTTCATAAAAAGGGTCATAAGGGACAGTCTCGGTCACACGCTCACATTCATACGCAATCACACACACGTCTGTCCAAACAGACACGCATAAGAACATTCTGAGAAGCTGGAACAGGTGCTGTAAGACAAGAATATTCACTTCTGTCTACTTCCGGCTTCTTCCCAAAGACTCCAGAAGGACAAACAGAACATGGAGAATGCACATGGCCAGACAGCCATGACAATAATGGTGACTTATCTTTAAACTTCCGCTATGATATTTCTACTTTTTTCTACATGGAACTGTTCATGATACGCTTTGCATTGTTATTTTAAGCCATTGTGTGATAAAATAAAATAACACTTTGTTTTTTACCTCTCCAGCTCTTATTTACAAGTAGAGATGAGTGAATTATTCAAAAATTCGATTCGACTGATTCGGCGAATTCGTGAAAAAATTTTGATTCGAGTCGAATATATTCGCTGCGAATTTAACTTATAAAAGGGTGTTTCTAGGCTTCAGAGAGCCTTTATATTAGTGCAGAACACTGTACCTTTAATTTAAATGCCCTTGGAGTCTGCTGGGGAAGAGAAATAATACTATCAATCAGTATGACATGCAGATGAGTGCCGTCGATCTTAGAATCACCGCACACTTCACTCATTTGGGCAGTCACGGGGCCAAAACCAGAGTGTGGAGCCACAGTGTGGCGGTGGAGGCAGCAGCAATGGGAGGCCATACAGCACCCTATGACAAAATGGAACCCACCAGCAGTGTGAGGAGACCTGAAAGTGGCACATGGCAGAGTGTGGCGATGGAGACAGCAGCAATGGGAGGCCGTACAGGGACCCATGAGACACTCTGGACCTGGCAGCAGCATGAGGAGGCGGTACGGGGGCCCATGGCAGATTACGGACCTGGCAGCAGCAATGGGAGGCCGTACAGGGACCCATGACACACTCTGGACCTGGCAGCAGCATGAGGAGGCGGTACAGGGGCCCATGACAGATTACGGGCCTGGCAGCAGCATGAGGAGTCGGTACGGGGGCCCATGACACACTCTGGACCTGGCAGCAGCATGAGGAGGTGGTACAGGGGCACATGACAGATTACGAGCCTGGCAGCAGCAACTTGGACAGGAGGACGTTCAGCTTCTGCACCGTCGGGTGCGTGCTCGCAAACTGTTGTCTCTTGGAAACGGATTCCAAGAAAGACTGCTGACGGAATCCGTGAAGAGGAGTAGCAGGAGAAGGAGCATCTGAACGAGCGGAATATGCCAACAAGCGACAACAGGGGCCCATGACAGATTACGGGCCTGGCAGCAGCATGAGGAGTCGGTACGGGGGCCCATGGCAGATTACGGGCCTGGCAGCAGCAATGGGAGGCCATACAGCACCATATGACAAAATGGAAACCCACCAGCAGTGTGAGGAGACCTGAAAGTGGCACATGGCAGAGTGTGGCGATGGAGACAGCAGCAATGGGAGGCGGTACAGGGACCCATGAGACACTGTGGACCTGGCAGCAGCATGAGGAGGCGGTACAGGGGCCCATGGCAGATTAAGGCCTGGCAGCAGCAATGGGAGGCCCGTAATCTGCCAGCACCCTATGACAAAATGGAACCCTGGGCTGGGGCAGGCAGAACCGCCGTATCTTTATCACGGTTTTCCCAGGCCACCAAATGGCGACGCTGCATATGCTGACGCAACGCTGTAGTCCCAACATGGGCCCCCTGGCCACGCTTGACTTTCTGGCCACATAGTCGACATACGGCTACGTTTACTTCCTCGGACGGCTTGACGAAAAATTGCCACACCGCCGAGTAGGAAACTTTGCCCCCGCTACTCCTCACTGGCTGACTGCTACTTCCTCTGTGCACACCGGCACCACTACTGGCCGTGGTGGTAGGCTGCAGTGGAGCTGGTGCTCTACTCCGTGGCCGTTTGCCTCCACTGACACTGCTGCGACCCTGCTGCCTCCTGGCAGCAGCAATGGGGAGGAGGAGGCGGTACAGGGGCCCATGGCAGATTAGGGGCCTGGCAGCAGCAATGGGAGGCCACCAGCAGTGTGAGGAGACCTGAAAGTGGCACATGGCAGAGTGTGGCGATGGAGACAGCAGCAATGGGAGGCCGTACAGGGACCCATGAGAGACTCTGGACCTGGCAGCAGCATGAGGAGGCGGTACGGGGGCCCATGGCAGATTACGGGCCTGGCAGCAGCAATGGGAGGCCCGTAATCTGCCAGCACCCTATGACAAAAAATGGAACACACCAGCAGTGTGAGGAGACCTGAAAGTGGCACATGGCAGAGTGTGGCGATGGAGACAGCAGCAATGGGAGGCCGTACAGGGACCCATGAGACACTCTGGACCTGGCAGCAGCATGAAGAGGCGGTACAGGGGCCCACGGCAGATTAGGGGCCTGGCAGCAGCTATGGGAGGCCCGTAATCTGCCAGCACCCTATGACAAAAAATGGAACACACCAGCAGTGTGTGAGGAGACCTGAAAGTGGCACATGGCAGAGTGTGGCGATGGAGACAGCAGCAATGGGAGGCCGTACAGGGACCCATGAGACACTGTGGACATGGCAGCAGCATGAGGAGGCGGTACAGGGGCCCATGGCAGATTAGGGGCCTGGCAGCAGCAATGGGAGGCCCGTAATCTGCCAGCACTCTATGACAAAATGGAACACACCAGCAGTGTGAGGAGACCGGAAAGTGGCACATGGCATGACACACTATGGACCTGGCAGCAGCATGAGGAGGTGGTACAGGGGCCCATGGCAGATTAGGGGCCTGGCAGCAGCTATGGGAGGCCCGTAATCTGCCAGCACCCTATGACAAAAAATGGAACACACCAGCAGTGTGTGAGGAGACCTGAAAGTGGCACATGGCAGAGTGTGGCGATGGAGACAGCAGCAATGGGAGGCCGTACAGGGACCCATGAGAGACTCTGGACCTGGCAGCAGCATGAGGAGGCGGTACAGGGGCCCACGGCAGATTACGGGCCTGGCAGCAGCAATGGGAGGCCCGTAATCTGCCAGCACCCTATGACAAAAAATGGAACACACCAGCAGTGTGAGGAGACCTGAAAGTGGCACATGTTTGGGGCATGATTCATGGCGGATTTAGTCAGTTGTGTCAGGAACTGGTGGTTTGAAATCCAGACTAATCCACGCCTGATTCATTTTCACAAACGTGAGTCTCTCCACACTTTGGGTGGACAGTCGTGTCCTCCGCGGAGTTACAATACCTCCTGCCGCACTAAACACGCGCTCCGATGCCACGCTACTGGCCGGGCATGACAGCCTTTCAAGGGCAAATTCAGCTAGTTGGGGCCAAAGGTCAAGTTTCGTTGCCCAGTAGTCAAGGGGATTGTCTACCTCGGTTGGCAGGGTGCTGTCCAAGTAGGCCCAAGCCTGTTGTTTGAGGTCCTGCTCCAGGTCCACCTGATGCTGCTGCTGCTGCGGCTGGTTAGTAGTTTCCTCACTGCGCTGGTGAAGAAAGCTACTCATCATCGACTGCAGACTGAGGCAGCCGCTGCTGGTGGAGCTGCCACTGCTCCTACCACCCCACCCCTCCCCTGCTGCCATGGCAGCGGAACGCGAGCGCACAGGGCCCACAGTGTCTGAGGATGGACGTTGGCGCACAAAGGCAGAGACCAACTGACTACATAGGTGGTTTTTATAGTACGTTATTTTGGCCTCCCTCTCAGCAGGTGTGAAAAAGGCCACCATTTTTGAACGGTAGCGAGGGTCCAACAAGGTGGACAGCCAAAAGTCATCCCTCTGTCTGATGGTTATTATTCGGCTGTCGCTACGCAAGCAACCGAGCATGCTATGGGCCATTTGTGCCAAGGAATGCGAGGGACTCCCTTCCTCCATCTCCACAGCATACTGCCACGGTGCATCTGGGTCCTCTGTCTCCTCCTCCTCCTCCTCTACCAGATGCTCCTGCTCCTCCACTCCTGTCCGCTGAGTGGAAAAACCACCCATTTCACTCAATAATTCCTGAGCACAAATGTCCTCCTCTACCTCCTCCTCTTCTTCCTGTCCTGCCCCCACAGGGGTCATGTGGCGTTGAGATCTGTGCGCCACGTCTACCGCACCCTGACCAGCCATTGTTAACAGCATTTGTTCCAGGACGTGCAACAGAGGAATGACGTCGTTCATCCCATAGTCCTGCCGACTCACGAATAGCGTGGCCTCCTCAAAGGGCCTGAGCAAGCGGCAGGTGTCACGCATGAGCTGCCAATGGCTGACATCGAAGTTACACAGGGGAGTACCTTTATCCGCTTGTAACATCAGGAAATCAGTGATGGCCTTTCGCTGTTCGTAAAGGCGGTCTAACATGTGTAGGGTTGAATTCCACCTTGTTGCAACGTCGCAGATCAGGCGATGCTGTGGAATTCCGTTCTGCCGCTGCAGCTCAAGGAGGGTGTGCTTTGCGGTGTAGGAATGGCTGAAATGCATGCAAAGTTTACGTGACATTTTAAGGATGTCTTGCAGTGGGATGGTGGATTTTAGGAACCGCTTGACAACCAGATTGAACACGTGAGCCATGCATGGCGCATGGCACAACCTTCCTTGACGCAGAGCAGACACCATGTTCTTTCCGTTGTCGGTCAACATGGTTCCGATTTTCAGTTTGCGCGGAGACAGCCATCTGTCGATTTCTCTGTTCATTACACTGAGAAGTTCCTCCCCTGTGTGACTACATTCGCCAAGGCATACCAGGTGCAGCACAGCGTGACACCGTTGCGCCCTGCACATGTGATATGCCGGTCGGGTAATGGGACTTGGCACGGGGGTGGCGGCTGAGGACACGGCGGAAGAAGAGGTGGTAGAGGCGGACATCTTTTGTGGACCAAGGACGTGCAAACGTGGAGGCAAAAGCTGCGTGACCTGTCCAAGTTGCTGGTGCGGCTGTGCCGGCACCACGTTCACCCAGTGGGCCGTAAATGACATGTACTGTCCCTGACTGTAGTTACAGCTCCACACGTCGGCGCTGCCGTGCACTTTGGCAGAGACCGACATGCTCAAAGACTGGCCCACCATCTCTTCTACATGTGAATGCAGGGCTGGCACTGCCTTTTTGGCGAAGAAATGACGGCTTGGCACTCTCCACCGCGGCGCGGCACAAGCCATCATTTCTCGGAAAGGTGCTGAGTCCACCACTTGGAAAGGGAGGGACTGCAGCACCAGCAACTTGGACAGGAGGACGTTCAGCTTTTGCACCGTCGGGTGCGTGCTCGCAAACTGTTGTCTCTTGGAAACGGATTCCAAGAAAGACTGCTGACGGAATCCGTGAAGAGGAGTAGCAGGAGAAGGAGCATCTGAATGAGCGGAAGATGCCAACGAGCGACAACTCCCCTCAGCAGAGGTGTTGGAGCCTTGACTGGCTGATAGAGGGCGATTGACGTTGGGTGACGGAGCAAGTAACGGAGCGGGTGATGGAGCGGGGGCTGGGGCAGGCAGAACCGCCGTATCTTTATCACGGTTTTCCCAGGCCACCAAATGGCGACGCTGCATATGCTGCCGCAACGCTGTAGTCCCAACATGGGCCCCCTGGCCACGCTTGACTTTCTGGCCACATAGTCGACATACGGCTACGTTTACTTCCTCGGGCGGCTTGACGAAAAATTGCCACACCGCCGAGTAGGAAACTTTGCCCCCGATACTCCTCACTGGCTGACTGCTACTTCCTCCGTGCACACCGGCACCACTACTGGCCGTGGTGGTAGGCTGCAGTGGAGCTGGTGCTCTACTCCGTGGCCGTTTGGCTCCACTGACACTGCTGCGACCCTGCTGCCTCCTGGGCAACCCACCGACTGTTTTGCTCGCTGCCAAGCTGCCACCCTCTTCTCCTGATGATGCGGAAGCAATAGCCTGATGACGACGAGGCTGCCAAGTGCGATCAGCCTCATCATCATCAATTAGGGTCTCCGCCTCACTACTAGCCCCCTCGGCTGCGTGTGGGTCAGGAGACAGACCTGTCTCTAGACCGGCTACCGAGCCACTCTCCTCGCCACTACTTCTTCGCCTGGCTGCTGAAGAGGCGGATGTCTCCCCCCGTTCCTGACCGCCCTCTGTTAGCTCTTCCTCACTGTACAGTGGGGCTGAGCCCACAGCATGCGATACTTCGCTTGGTGAGGGAACACCAAAGGACAGGGGCAGGTCGAGGACACGTGATTTCAGTGGGCTTGCTCCCGGGCCATGCCAACTAACGGTTGTGTCTGACATACCCACCGACCGTTGGCTGTAGGTGTCAGAGGTGACCTGGGAAGAGGAAGACGACCGAGCCAACCAATCGATGACGGCAGGGTTGTCGGTGGAGACACGACCGCTGGATGACACCGGGAGCAATGGCCTCTGGCTGCGACTAGTGCTGCCTCGACCCCTTCCTCTGCTGCCACGTCTGCTCGCTCCTAAAACATTGCCTCCTCTGCCACTCCTCTGCATGTTGTCTGACATACTCTTTATTTCAACGATTATGTGTCCCTGAGTAACAATTCTGTGTCCCTGAGTAACAATTCTGTGTCTGTCCCTGAGTAACAATTCTGTGTCTGTCCCTGAGTAACAATTCTGTGTCCCTCAGTAACAATTCTGTGTCCCTCAGTAACAATTCTGTGTCTGTCCCTGAGTAACAATTCTGTGTCTGTCCCTGAGTAACAATTCTGTGTCCCTCAGTAACAATTCTGTGTCCCTCAGTAACAATTCTGTGTCCCTGAGTAACAATTCTGTGTCTGTCCCTGAGTAACAATTCTGTGTCCCTGAGTAACAATTCTGTGTCTGTCCCTGAGTAACAATTCTGTGTCCCTCAGTAACAATTCTGTGTCCCTCAGTAACAATTCTGTGTCCCTCAGTAACAATTCTGTGTCTGTCCCTGAGTAACAATTCTGTGTCCCTCAGTAACAATTCTGTGTCCCTGAGTAACAATTCTGTGTCCCTCAGTAACAATTCTGTGTCTGTCCCTGATTAACAATTCTGTGTCCCTGAGTAACAATTCTGTGTCCCTGAGTAACAATTCTGTGTCCCTCAGTAACAATTCTGTGTCCCTGAGTAACAATTCTGTGTCCCTCAGTAACAATTCTGTGTCTGTCCCTGCGTAACAATTCTGTGTCCCTGAGTAACAATTCTGTGTCCCTCAGTAACAATTCTGTGTCCCTGAGTAACAATTCTGTGTCCCTCAGTAACAATTCTGTGTCCCTCAGTAACAATTCTGTGTCTGTCCCTCAGTAACAATTCTGTGTCTGTCCCGGAGTAACAATTCTGTGTCCCTGAGTAACAATTCTGTGTCCCTGAGTAACAATTCTGTGTCCCTCAGTAACAATTCTGTGTCCCTCAGTAACAATTCTGTGTCCCTCAGTAACAATTCTGTGTCTGTCCCTCAGTAACAATTCTGTGTCCCTCAGTAACAATTCTGTGTCCCTCACTAACAATTCTGTGTCCCTGAGTAACAATTCTGTGTCCCTCAGTAACAATTCTGTGTCTGTCCCTGAGTAACAATTCTGTGTCCCTGAGTAACAACTCTGTGTCCCTCAGTAACAATTCTGTGTCCCTGAGTAACAATTCTGTGTCCCTCAGTAACAATTCTGTGTCCCTCAGTAACAATTCTGTGTCTGTCCCTCAGTAACAATTCTGTGTCTGTCCCTCAGTAACAATTCTGTGTCCCTGAGTAACAATTATGTGTCCCTGAGTAACAATTCTGTGTCCCTCAGTAACAATTCTGTGTCCTTCAGTAACAATTCTGTGTCTGTCCCTGAGTAACAATTCTGTGTCCCTGAGTAACAATTCTGTGTCCCTCAGTAACAATTCTGTGTCCCTGAGTAACAATTCTGTGTCCCTCAGTAACAATTCTGTGTCCCTCAGTAAAATTTTTGTGTCCCTCAGTAACAATTCTGTGTCCCTCAGTAACAATTCTGTGTCTGTCCCTCAGTAACAATTCTGTGTCTGTCCCTGAGTAACAATTCTGTGTCCCTGAGTAACAATTCTGTGTCCCTCAGTAACAATTCTGTGTCCCTCAGTAACAATTCTGTGTCTGTCCCTCAGTAACAATTCTGTGTCTGTCCCTGAGTAACAATTCTGTGTCCCTGAGTAACAATTCTGTGTCCCTCAGTAACAATTCTGTGTCCCTGAGTAACAATTCTGTGTCCCTCAGTAACAATTCTGTGTCCCTCAGTAACAATTCTGTGTCTGTCCCTCAGTAACAATTCTGTGTCTGTCCCTGAGTAACAATTCTGTGTCCCTGAGTAACAATTCTGTGTCCCTCAGTAACAATTCTGTGTCCCTCAGTAACAATTCTTTGTCTATCCCTGAGTAACAATTCTGTGTCCCTCAGTAACAATTCTGTGTCCCTCAGTAACAATTCTGTGTCTGTCCCTCAGTAACAATTCTGTATCTGTCCCTGAGTAACAATTCTGTGTCCCTCAGTAACAATTCTGTGTCCCTCAGTAACAATTCTGTGTCCCTCAGTAACAATTCTGTGTCTGTCCCTCAGTAACAATTCTGTGTCTGTCCCTGAGTAACAATTCTGTGTCCCTCAGTAACAATTCTGTGTCCCTCAGTAACAATTCTGTGTCCCTCAGTAACAATTCTGTGTCTGTCCCTGAGTAACAATTCTGTGTCCCTCAGTAACAATTCTGTGTCCCTCAGTAACAATTCTGTGTCTGTCCCTCAGTAACAATTCTGTGTCTGTCCCTGAGTAACAATTCTGTGTCTGTCCCTGAGTAACAATTGCAGTTTATTTCTGTCTGAGGCGAGAAATGTAGATGTGGAGGGATTTGGATTTTTTTTGTTCATTTCTTCTTTTAGTTTTATGGATGTGAGGAGTTGGTCAATTTGTTGGGTTCTTTGTTTGGCCATGCGGGAATTTAACTGTATGAGGATACCTCTCATGTATGCTTTGTAAGTGGACCATAATGTGGGTATAGAGATGTCAGGTGTGTCATTAAGTTAAAAAAACATGTGCACATCCTGTATGCATTTTTTTGTCGTCTGGGTTCTTCAGTATTGATGAATTTAGTCTCCAGATCGAAGAGTGTTGATTATTGTCAAGGGTGATGTTGATTGGAGCGTGATCTGACCATGTTATGATGCCAATTTTTGAGGAGGTTATGTGTTGCAGGGTCCATTTGAATGTGAAGAAGAAATCGATTCTGGAGTAGGATAGGTGGGATGGGGAGTAATAGGTATAATCTTTTTCTGTGCTGTGTTGGCAGCACCAAATGTCGTAGAGGTCGTTGTTACGTAAAAACTGGTTGAAGTTATGCTTGTAAGATCGTTTGTTGGAGGAAAAGTCCAGAAGTGGGCTGCCAATGATGTTGAAGTTTCCGCTGATGAGGAGTCTGCCTTGTTTTTGGGAGGAAATGATTGATTGAAGTTTGTTGTAAAATTGTAGTTGGTTGGCATTAGGGCCGTAGACATTGATCAGAGTATAAAGAATTTCGCTGATTCTGCAGATCAGGATGTGATAGCGACCTTGAGGGTCTGCTGTTTCTGAGATGTGGTGGAATCGGATAGAGTCCTTTATAGCTGTAATTACACCATTTTTTTTCTTGGGGTTTGTTGCCATGTATACATGGGAGAGGTGTTGGAGATGGAATTTTGGTTGACGCGAAGTGTGTTTCCTGTAGGAAAAGTACATCGGTGTGTAGGGAGCGAGTTTCTTTCAGGAGCAGGGACCTCTTGAAGGGGGAGTTTAGGCCATGAACATTTAGAGATGATATGTTAATCATTTTGTAGGTTGTTAACTAGATTAGATGGGTAGGAGAGTTGTTTCTTGACTTGTTGAGGAAGGTGAGTATTCTGTGGTCGTAGGTGGCGGTCTTCCATAAATAAGATGGTGTGGTTTTGGTTCAATCGCTGGGTCAGGTGATATTTTCCTTGTTGTGTTGGAGGTTTTAGTTGAGCGGTGGATTGGATCGGTGGACTGGTAGTGTGGGGGGGGGCGAAAAGGGTAGAGAGGGTAAAAAAACTTGCAAAAAATACAAGTAACATGAGTAGCGTGGCTTGCTACTTCGAAACAGGGGGTATGAACAAGCATAGACTGTAAGAGAGGTCATGATGAAAGGTATCTTGCAACTTGGAAATATTCAATAAAGGGCCATTTGCCAGCAGTTAGTGGAATAAGGGATAGTGCCCAAGATAGTGGGTATTTAGTGGTTTGAGGACGTGGTGGATCAGGACCACTCTGCATCCATTTGCTGCGTATTGGCGGAGGTGGAGTGGTGAGGTTCCACAGGTATTATGTTCCAGGCTTTTAGGAGTTCGATGTCTGCTTCTAGATTTTTGATGGTGTAGATTTTACCGTGATGTTTTATGGAAAGTTTTGTGGGGAAGCCCCATTGGTAGCCTATTCCATGGTTCCGCAATGCTTTGGTTATGGTGATGAGCTTTTTGCAGTTGAGGAGTGTGAGTTTGGACAAACCAGCGAATAATTTGATATTTGCATGTGATGGCGGGAGTTAAGGAGGGTTTCTGGTGGCTGACATTATTTTTTCTTTTAACGTGGTAAAAGTGTATGCATGCCAAAACATCCCTGCGGATTGAGGCTGATAGTAATGATGGTTTGGGTATCCTGTGTGCTCGATCTATGGCAAGCTCCATATTCGTGAGTGAAGGAATGAGGTGTTTCATATATTGTATATTTTATATATGGGTCTAAGGTATCGTTGGTAATAGATTCAGGGATACCTCTGAATTTAATGTTATTGCGCCTGGAATGGAGGAGGAGCCTACGCACGCCTTGACGTCACGCCATCGGAGCATCGTGGAGCTCCGGCGGCCACTACATCTGACAGGACGGTTAGTCCTGTCTGTCTATCTTTGCCATTTTTATTGGATGCATCCTGCTTATCTTAATAAATTCATTTTTAAACTTTACTTCACTATGGGCATTTTTTCTTGATCCCCTGTGGGGAGAACCTTTTCTCCCAGATATCGTTTTTGCACAGTGGAGGAGCAGTGCTCTTTTGGTGGAGCAGCGATCGTTTTCTACCATCTAGTGGATTTCTTCTGCCCAGCTCTGTACCATCGTGAGGATCTTCACTGACCAAGGGAATGCATCTACCCTTTCCATGCTGATGACTACTCTATGAACTCCATCTTTTCTACATTGCACTTATAATGTGCACTTCTGGTTAGTGTGCATTGTTACCCTAGGTCAACGTTGTTGGGACTTTCTCTGATCACTTTTATCTATTGTGACACATCTATATATTCTTCTAGCGCTGCATTTTTATTTTATTTATATTGTATATATGGCACTAAGGTATCGTTGGTAATAGATTCAGGGATACCTCTGAATTTAATGTTATTGCGCCTGGAACGGTCTTCTAGGTCCGCTAATTTAAGGTTTATTTGTTCAATATCAGCTTCATGGTTTGCGTGTGTGTCAATCAGGTTGTTATACGCTGTAAACATTTCTCCCATTTTGTTCTCAATATGGCGTATATGGTGTTCTTGCTTTTGTACCACATTTAAAATTTGGGATAGTGATGCTGTCAGATCGCTGTGAAGTGTTTGTTGCAGAGAAAGAAGCATGTTTTTCATGGATATTTCAGTGATAGGTTGGTCAGAAGCAGGGAAAGATTCAATTAAAGATGGAGCAGTATTGTGAGGTAGCATTTGTGAGAAGGAAGGCTGACTGACAGGAGTGGAGTCAGTATCCAGTCTGGGCCTGGATTTGGCAGGGTTACTTGTGGTAGGAGACAGGGGAGGAGAGGACTCACCTGGGTCTCCTGGGTACAGTGGTGCTCTGAGCCTGGGATCCAGATGCTGTGCTGTGTTGTCACTTTCATAGGAGCTGTGGCTGTTTGATATGCAGCCGGCGCCATCTTGGCTGCATGTGGTGACAGCAGGGAAGAAATTAATGAGCTTCCCTGGCTGTCCTGGTGCTTTTCGGCGGCGTGTCATGGTCTGCAGGGGGTTCCGTGATCCTTATCTGCAAGATCGGGCACTCGGTATTCCCTGGGGTCAGTGTGAGCCGCGTCAGTGCTGGCGGGTGGACGGAGCTCTGATTATAGCGCATCCATCCCAGAGCCAGCCGCGCATGTGCCCCCTGAAGTTAGCGTTTAAACACATAGGGGCATATGTACTAAAACTGGTGCACTCAGAATTTGGTGCAGCTGTGCATTGTAGCCAATCGGCTTCTTATGTTAGCTTGTTCAATTAAGCTTTGGCAATAAAATCTGGAATCTTATAGGTTTTTATGCACAGTTGCACCAGATTTAGCACCAGGCAGTTTTAGAAAATAGCCCCCATATACTCGCTTATTATTAGTACCTTTTTTTTTCTTAAGAAGCTTTTTCCTCTAAATGCATTGGTTTAGATTCTCTCTTTTGTATGTAATATTATAATTTATGTAATGTTGTTGACTATCTATGATATAGTGCACTGATTGTACTGTATGCAAGATGGTGAAGGCTACATATAGGGTATTCTCACTACATGTGTTGGATCAGTAATGTTTTCTGTGGCTTTACTATGCACTTGATTGTGAAGAGTGTCTATTTTTTAAAATAATTTATAATAAATTGATCTGTTATTATCTATATTTTGTATGCATATTTTTTCCTCCAAAGTGTCAGCACCTTTTAAGTCCCCCATTTTGTTCTACTGTCTGGATTCAATTGCAAACATAGAAACTCACACCTCTTTCTTGGTATTAGGTCTACAGTAAATTTAAAACCACAAATACTAATCTAAAATGATAAACATAGGTAAGTATTTTTCAACCAAATCTTAACCTAGACTGACATAGATTTTGCAAAAAAAAAAAGAAAGTGTGTATCTCACTGACCACCAAGTAAAAGGTATCCTTTCTACAAACTCAAAGTATAAAGTCAATAAACATAATAGTGTAGCGCAACCACATAAGGCAATAATATTAACAAAGTGCCCATCCTTTATCCATGAGTTAAAACAAATGTCCCAAAAATCCAAAGGGTGTAAAAAATCTTCAAAATTTTCATATAGAATACCAATTGTGCTTGAACCACCACCACACAGATTGGCTGCTCACCTCAGTTTAATGACCGCTGGGCTAACAGTAAGTTATAAGCGCTTTCCCTTGAAGGGTAAATGGTGATCCAATTCACGTTTTTCATCCACTTGTTGATTCTTCTGTGATATCATATATAATACTCATGCAAAAATACAAGAAAGACAGTCCATAGTGTATACTGCTGATAAAACGTCTTTACTGCTAAAATGGTTAAGAATTACAAGTTGTGGCACTCCATAGTGCATAGTACAAAGCATATACAGGTTTGTCGTACCTCTCCAAGATGGCCGTGGGATGACGTCAGATATGTAGCTCCATCCCCTACATGCATTTCCCCACCGGAACCAGGGCAATGTAGAACACACCCACAGAAACTGGAAAACCAACACTATTCCCACCGACACCATTGCAACTATTGTTCCATACAGGAACTAGAAGTCCATGACCGGAAAAAGAAAAAAGGCTCTGACCAAAGGGGACACTTCATAAAAAATAATACAAACAAAAGCTAAAAAAATCAAATCTATCAGCCATCTTAAGGTACACATCAACATGTTCCACAGACTAATTCTCAAAAATATAAACAATACAATACAGTAAGACAATATCCAAATTGTAATAAAAAAATGAGAAAATACAAAAGTTTAAAGAAATAAAGCTAAAAATTATAAATGAAATAATATGTAGATAATAAAAAAAAATGAGATACACTGCTCAAACAAATTAAATGAACACTTTTTAATCAGATTATAGCATCAAGTCAATTAAACTCCTGGGATATTGATCTGGTCAGTTAAGCAGCAGAGGGGATTGTTAATCAGTTTCAGCTGCTTTGGTGTTAATAAAATTAACAGGTGCTTTAGATGGGCAACAATGAGACGACCCCCAAAACAGGAATGGCTTTACAAGTGGAGGCCACTGACATATGTTTCCCTACTCATCTTTTCTGACTGTTTTTCACTAGTTTTGCATTTGGCTAGAGTCAGTGTCACTACTTGTAGCATTAGGCACTACCTGGACCCTACAGAGGTTGCACAGGCAGTCCAACTCCTCCAGGATGGCACATCAATACGTGCCATTGCCAGAAGGTTTGCTGTGTCTCCCAGCACAGTCTCAAGAGCATGGATGAGATTCCAGGAGACAGACAGTTACACTAGGAGAGCTGGACAGGGCTTCAGAAGGTCCTTAACCCATCAGCAGGACTGGTATCTGCTCCATTGTGCAAGGAGGAAAAGGATGAGCACTGCCAGAGCCCTATAAAATGACCTCCAGTAGGCCTTTGGTGTAAATGTCTCTAACTAAATATTCAGAAACAGACTTCATGAGGATAGCCTGAGGGCCCAACGTCCTCTAGTGGGCATGGTGCTCACTGCCCGGCACCATAGAGCTCGATTGACATTTGCCATTGAACACCAGAATTGGCAGGTCCACCACTGGCACCCTGTGCTTTTCACAGATGAGAGCAGGTTCACCCTGAGCACATGTGACAGACATGAAAGGGTCTGGAGACCTAAATCCAATAGAATACCTCTGGGATATCATGTTTTGGTCCTTCCTTCACTGCCAGGTTGCACCTCAGACTATCCAGGAGCTCAGTGATGCCCTGGTCCAGATCTGGGAGGAAATACCCCAGGAAACCATCGTCTCATTAGGGGCATGCTCCGACATTGTCAGGCATGCATAAAATCAAGTGGGGGCCATACAACCTACTGAGTACTGTTTAGAGGTGCTGCAATGAAATTTCAGCAAAATGGACTAGCCTGCTGCATAATTTTTTCACTTTGATTTTTGGGGTATCTTTGAATGCAGTCATCTGTAGGTTGATAATTTTCATTTCCATCAAACAATGGGACATCCTTACGTTACACATTACCCAGTCCATATCAGTATAGATATCCAGCATGATAGTTTTCCCCTTTGAGATCGGATGTGTTTTCAAAGTGTTGCCTTAATTTTTTTGAGCAGCGTATAAAAGAAAATAGAAAATTTGAATTAAAAAAAATTGTATAAAATACACCAAAGAGGGATACATTTTTACCGATCGCTAATAAAACAATTTAGGTCAAAATCTACATGATGACCGTTGGGGGAAAGTACTTAGGTCTCATAAATTCAGAAGGACTCTCTATGATTCCAACTTTTGATGTACAGTAATTCCCACCCCTCCAATTCTTTTCAACCTTTTCTATACCCCAAATTTGAAGAAAGCTAGGATCTTTGTGAACCTCTTTAAAATGTTTAGAGATGCTGTGTTTTTTCCCCCTTTTTTAATATTATTGATATGCTCCCTTAGCTTTACTTGAAGCTGTCTGAAGGTTCTACCCATGTACTGAATCTTACATGGATATTCTAACATATAAATGACCCCCTGTGAAGAACAAGTAATAAAGTATTTAATGTTATATTTCCTCCCTGTTGATGTAGCAGTAAATTCCTTACGCTTCTTCACATTAAATGTAGCATGTCTGCAGGCAACACATTTCCCACATCCATAGAAGCCAACGAAAGTGGGATAAATACTAGTCTGCTTCCTGATAGGGGGATGCAGTACACCCGAGGCCAACTTGTCGCTTAATGTTGTAGCTTTCTTATAAGTAAACCGTGGATATGAAGATATAATAGGACACAAAGCCTTGTCATTCTGTAAGATATTCTAATACCTCCTAATAATCTTTTCAATTACCTTAACTTGAACATTATAATCAAGCTAGGATATAGTACGGCGCCCAACCCCTGATATGTGCATACACAAAATATAAAATAAAAAATGTGATATATGATCAATTATATAGAAATGCAAACACTCCAGATAAGCTATTGTGAAAAAATATAAGAAAAAATCTTCACTTAAACAAACCAGTGAATGGGTGTAGCCACCCCTTTCAGAGTACACAATATATACTACTGCATAAACCTAAAAAAAATCAAGAGGGTGCTGTCGCTAAATGTATGCTAGTCATTAAATCATAATATATCAATAATACTGCAATATGAAACAAAGTCCATCAAACTTGAAAAATGGTTGTTATTGTGCCAAGAACCAACACCAATCCAGTGAACGTGCTTTGGTCCAAGCCTGATTATTCTTATAAGTGCTCAACCACCTATGCCAATCCAATGCACTCACCACAGATCCATGACGACCTTAGTTAAAAGGAAGGTCATATAGTGCTTGCTATCCCAGTCGCATAAGTACTCCTCACTTGTTCCAATCTCTAGCTCTACAGTGTCTTCAAAAAGCCTCAGGCACTCTCCACCACCATCAATCATGAATCATGAAAAAGGTATCTCATAATGTAATATTTATTGAAATCCATGAATAAAAACAAGATAAAATATTGCACTTCCAAATAATGGTGCCCAATACCTCAGCACCAATACATAAAGCAAGGTTAGCACTGCCGCTCCACTTCCTGGATCTTGGCATGCATTCCAGTGACCAGAACTGGAAGTGACATTACTAGTAGACAGGATATGACAACCATAAAACCAGCCTCTACATGTTTTGCCACATGGCGTCTTCAGGAAGCTACGGTATACCATATAGCCATAGGTATTTTATAATCTTCCCTCTCCTATGATTGGTCCATTATTAGCTCTCCAACAAAATTGATTCTCCCTATTTCCGGTACACTGAGTATGGATCAGCGCCGATGTTTACAATAATTTCAAAGAAACAAATAATGTTAACAATTTTTTCCAAAAAATTATATATTTCTTCCTTTTAAAAAGTACACATGTATCAAAAAAGTACACATGTATCAAAAGAATAGTGGATTGAGTGGAGACAGTCTCCTCCTAAACAACAATATTGCCAAATGGGCAGGAGGGATTCTTTGGATGGAATTTAACTGGAGGGATGCAACAAACCAGTACCCAAGGTGGGAATAGAGGACCAATGGAGAGAAATGATTAAGGTCCGAAAGGCCCTAGACCCAATAATAATTGGAGGCATAAACCCTACAACTTCCAGTGTATCAGAATTGGAGAAGAAATGGGATTCCCATTCAAAATAGGTACACTCCCCTGCAATCAAAGGATGAAGACAACTATGATATAAGTACCTGAAATAAATAAAATAAATGATAGATCTTTTTTAGGGACACCTCAGACTCCGAGGGAGGGTATGGCACAACAAATACTGGGTGGAAATGGATATAGGGGGAAAGAGAAGAGACAGAGAGGGAAGAGAGCAGGGACAATGTTACAAAAGAAGAAGGTTCAATTAGGTACTAACATTTTTAATATTAGTGGTATCTCTTTAAATGATAATGCGACTAAAGTATTAGCTAATGGTTTAAAATATGCACCAATTAAGAATGTGAGTAAATTTGATACTCATGTCAATATACATAAATATGTTAGAACAAAATATATTAAGAAGTATTTTTTGACTAATACAGCAAGTGCCAAGTTGTGGAGAGTACCCATTCTAATTTAAGAAACAAGTCCACTTTTAATCCTCAAAATGTTGATAGTAAACATGTTGTTGTTTTTCATAATTTGGTTTTAGAAAATCTGGAGAAATTAAACATCAAGAAGGTTCTGAACCCCCATTATATTTGACAGGGGATTAAGGATTTAGAGAATAAAAAAGATGTAGTTATTTGCCCTGCAGATAAAGGTGGGGGACTGGTTGTTATGAATAAAAATTATTATATAAATTATATAAGAAGAGATGGAAAGAATGTTTGGGGATAGAAATACATCTCAAGTGTTAAATAAAGATACTGTTCATGAATATAAAGCTAAATTACACAAACTTGTTAAAAAAGGTGAGAAAAAAAGATATTAATAATAAAAGAGAAGTGTTATATTTGGACCCTTTTGACTGTAGGACACCTATTATTTATTTCTTGCCTAAAATGCATAAAAACACTGACAGGCCCTCTGTCAACGGAATTGAATCTGTTACCTCCAGGTTAGGACAATTCATTGATTATGATTTACAACCAGTGGCTGCAGTCAAGGATGCTTATTTGAAAGACACCAAACACCTTTTACAAATTCTTGAGTCCTTACTGGTTTTAGATTCATGTATACTGGTGATGGCTGATGTAAGCTCGTTATACATTATTATTAGTTATGAAGATGCAGATAAATCAGTAAAATGGGCTTTAAACAGATCTGGAGTCCCTGGGAAACACAAAAAATATTTATTACAGTGTTTGGAGTTTTGTTTATCACATAATTATTTTTAGTATGATTTTAGGTATTTCTCACAAGTCACTGGAGTTGCAATGGGAGCTCATTTCACTCCCAGTGTAGCCAACATATTTATGGCTCACTAGGAGGAGGAAACAGTGTTTTCCAACTGCCCCTCGCAACTCCTTTGTTACAAAAGGTTTATAGATGACCTATTCATGGTCTGGAATGGGGATATCGAGAATTTATAATTATTCTCACAATATACACTAGATCACATATTTACAGCAAGAGATTTATAAGGATAATGGGCTGATTAAAACCAGAAACCATTTTAAACCTACGAACTGTAATGGCTATATACAGGTGAAATTCGAAAAATTAGAATATCGTGCAAAAGTTCATTTATTTCAGTAATGCAACTTAAAAGGTGAAACTAATATATGAGATAGACTTATTACATGCAAAGCAAGATCATTTGTCATAATTGTGATGATTATGGCTTACAGCTCATAAAAACCCCAAATCCACAATCTCAGAAAATTTGAATATTACATGCAATCAATAAAACAAGTATTGTACATAGAACAATATCGGTTCTCTGAAAAGTATAAGCATGCATATGTTCTCAGTACTTGGTTTGGGCCCCTTTTGCAGCAATTACTGCCTCAATGCGGCGTGGCATGGAAGCTATCAGCCTGTGGCACTGCTGAGGTGTTATGGAAGACCAGGATGCTTCAATAGCGGCCTTCAGCTCTTCTGCATTGTTCGGTCTCATGTCTCTCATCTTTCTCTTGGCAATGCCCCATAGATTCTCTACGGGGTTCAGGTCAGGCGAGTTTGCTGGCCAATCAAGCACAGTAATCCCACGGTCATTGAACCAGGTTTTGGTGCTTTTGGCAGTGTGGGCAGGTGCCAAGTCCTGCTGGAAAATGAAGTCAGCATCCCCATAAAGCTCGTCTGTGGAAGGAAGCATGAAGTACTCCAAAATCTCCTGGTAGATGGCTGCATTGACCCTGGACTTAATGAAGCACAGTGGACCAACACCAGCAGATCACATGGCTCCCCAAATCAACACATACTGTGAAAACTTCACACTGGACTTCAAGCATCTTGCAGTGTGTGTCTCTCCATTCTTCCTCCATACTCTGGGTCCTTGGTTTCCAAATGAGATGTAAAAGTTTCTCTTATCAGAAAAGAGGACTTTGGACCACTGAGCAACAGACCAGGTCTGTTTTTCTTTAGCCCAGGTAAGATGCGTCTGACGTTGTTTGTTGTTCAGGAGGAATACAACATTTGAAGCCCATGTCCAGGATCCATCTGTGTGGTGGCACTTGATGCACTGACTCCAGCCTCAGTCCACTCCTTGTGAAATTCCCCAACACTTTTGAATGGGCTTTTCCTGACAATCCTCTCCAGGCTGCGGTCATCCCTGCTGCTTGTGCACCTTTTTCTTCCACACTTTTCCCTTCCACATAACTTTCTATTAATGTGCTTTGATACAGCACTTTGGGAACATCCAACTTCTTTTGCAATTACCTTTTGAGGCTTTCCCTCCTTATGGAGGGTATCAATGATGGTTTTCTGCACAACTGTCAGGTCAGCAGTCTTTCCCATGATTGTGATTCCTACTGAACCAGACTGAGAGACCATTTAAAGGCTCAGGAACCCTTTGCAGGTGTTATGGCTTAATTAGCTAATTAGAGTGGGACACTTTGAACCTAGAATATTGCACCTTTTCACAATATTCTAATTTTCTGAGATTGTGGATTTGGGGTTTTCATGAGCTGTAAGCCATAATCATCACAATTATGATAAATCACGGCTTGAACGATCTTGCTTTGCATGTAATGAGTCTATCTCATATATTAGTTTCACCTTTTAAGTTGCATTACTGAAATAAATTAACTTTTGCACGATATTCTAATTTTTTGAGTTTCACCTGTATAGTTGGATAGCTGTCATCATAAGGCTTGGCTTTGTAATATACCCAGGGGGCAGTTCATCAGAATGCGATGCAACTGTTCATCGAACGCAGAATTCTTGCAGCAAACTGAGATACTAGCCACTAGATTTAGACAGAAAGGGTATAGTGGGTCGATAATAGAGGAGGAGTTACAGAAAGTTAGAAGAATGATAGAAAGAGTCATGATTCTGGCCAAAAAATGGGAAGAGAAGGGCACAAATTTAGTATAGTGCTTGATTTTATAATGTCCAAGTTAAGGCAATTGAAAAGATTATTAGGAGGTATTGGAATATCTTACGCAATGACAAGGCTTTGGGTCCTATTATACCTTCATATCTGCAGTTTATTTCTAAGAAATCTAAACATTAAGAGATAAGTTGGCCCCAGGTGTACTTGACCCCCCCCATCAGGAAGCAGACCAATATGTGTCCCACTTTAGTTGGCTTCTATGGATGTAGGAAATGTGTTGCCTGCAGACATGCTACATTTAATGTGAAGAAGCGTAAGGAATTTACTGCTACATCAACAGGGAGGAAATATAACAATAAATACTTTATTACTTGTTCTTAACAGGGGGTCATTTATATGTTAGAGTGTCCATGGAAAATTGAGTACGTGGGTAGAACGTCCAGACAGCTTCAAGTAAAGCTAAGGGAGCATATCAATAATATAAAAAAAGGGGGAAAAAAAACCATAGCATCTCTAAATGTTTTAAAAAGTTTCACAAAAAAGGTACTAGCATTCTTCAATGTTAGGGTATAGAAAAGGTGGAAAAGAATTGGATGGGTGGGAATTACATCAGGAGCTGGAGTCATAGAGAGTCCTTTTGGTTCTATGAGACCTAAGTACTTTCCTACAACGGTCATAATGTAGATTTTGATCTAAATTGTTTTATTAGTGATTGACAAAAACATATCCCTCTTTAGTGTATTTTGTACAATTTGATTTAATTTTAATTCTCTATTTTCTTATATATTTAATATTTTATTTTTTCGTCTACATATATATATTTTTCATTTATATTTTTTAGCTTTATTTCTTTAAAAATTTGTATTTTCTATTTTTTGTATACAATTTGGATATTGTCTTACTGTATTGTATTGTTTATATTTTTTGGAATTAGTCTGTGAAACATATTGATGTGTACCTTTAAGATGGGCACAACGACTTCCGGTTCCGGCGCCGCATGGGGTAGGGCAGACATCCCGCGGCTCCGGAGCGTTCTGTATATAAATACAGCCTCCTGCACCGGAGGACTGCGGTATACGGCACGGGAGTGCCCCCCCCTGCCTCCCCCGCTCCCGACCATCTATGGAGCGGTATCTGCGGCCAGCGGCATTCGGCCAGGATCCCGCTCCCTGCACACAGAGGGACAGGTCTTCCATTCGTGCAGCCAAGATGGCCACCGTTGACAACACTGCAGACTGCAGCTTACACATAACAGAGCCAGCTACACAGCGCAGCAGCCACAGTTCCTCTACCCTGATGGCCAGCATGGAGACAGAACGAGGGCCAGACCCAGATCCAGGGTCGGGATACGGTAGGAGAGATGCAAAGCTGCCCCACACTCTTTTGACAGGACATGCTGAACACAGTAGTCCCACAGACCAATATGAACAAATCGCACAGGTTGTTGCTTCTCTGTTGCTACCAAACATTACACAAGCAGTAGACAGAGCAGTGAACTAGGGAATAGAACAGCTTAGAAGAGATTTGGGAGAAAATGCCAAACGCATAACCGAAGTTGAACACCGCCTCTCTGACTTAGAGGATGAATGCCAAGCTATGCAGGCGAGTGCTACACAAGCCAAACGTGAGCAGCAAGCCATCCTAGAAAAGCTAGATGACTTAGAAAACCGTTCACGTAGGAACAATTTATGAGTGGTGGGCCTTCCAGAATCTTACAGCTCAGGTCAATTGTCTGAAATCTGCTCTAAACGTATACCCGCAGCATTGGGAATTACGACACACTGCCAATTTGAAAGGGTGCATAGACTGGGTGCCCCCTCGAACGACCGACGTACGCCACGGTCCACAATTGCTAAATATCTTAACTACGCTGACCGAGTGGCCATTCTTAACTCGTTTCGTAACTCACGATCCCTGCAACTGGATGGGCACAAGCTTTTACTGTTTGCTGATTATTCGCCAGAAGTTTCTCGAAAACGCAAATCGTTCTAGTCAATTTGTACTACACTATTCCAGAAAGGGGTAAAATTTACCCTTTCCTACCCCGCTACACTTCGCTTCACTACGCCTGCAGGGGAATCCAAATCATTTGCGCACCCAGAGGAAGCCCTTCTTTACTTTCAAAGCAACTTTCCTGATGCCGTTGGTTCTCAACAACCGCCACGAGATCTTGGCCCGCAAGACCAACGCAGCCCCAGAAAGGACCCACCGAAACGCCAACGCATTAACCATGCATCGACAAAACAAAGACCACCCTGACGGCCGAGTCACATGTTACTGGCCAATCTATAAACTGATCTTCCTTGCCTATCGATAAAGCCTAGTTTAAATGCATTATTATTGGTTAATTACGATGTTTAATTTTGCCCTCTTTGGAGTTATCGGCTCTCTCTCATGCTTACAATAGCTTGTTTGTAACCTGTCTGCACTGTGTTATTACATCTTTGGCTGCTGCGCTGCCATAGATGATGGGGTGATCTGATCCCTTCTCTCCTTCACTAATGGCCTATGCTGCCGTAGGTGGCTCTACTTTCCTCCTATCTGTCGACACACCTCCTCGGTGCGGGATCTATAACCCATCATTTCCGTTGACGCAGGCTACAGAAAGGAGATAACATGCGGAATAATGTGAAGTCCAGGATAACTATGCAGTTTATTGTTCTTTTTGTTTTTCCGAGCGTCCCATGTTGGGTCGGTCGGATTATTGTATGTTCTCATCCCCTTCTCCCTCCCCCTCTTTCTCTTTCCTTTACTTTCTTAAAACTCGGAGACCACACAACGCCTCTACCTCTCATGCAGAGTCGAGGGGCGCAGACCATGAGACTGATTTCGTGGATCTGCGGTTAGTTAAGGACGATTTCGATACTTTTCTGATCATCTTTACACCTAATTCCTTATGCTTCGGGTGATCTCTTGGAATGTTAAGGGCCTGAGATCGCCAAATAAACGTATGGCCATTCTTAGACATTTAAAATGCATGAAAACAGATATTGCGCTTCTTCAAGAAACTCACCTAACCCAAACAGACCTTATGCGTATGAAAAAATTATGGGTGGGACAGGTACTGGGGTCACCATCTCCCTCTGGCAAAGCAGGGGTGATCATCCTTTTTCATAAACGTCTTACACCTGACATTGTCAAGTTAGCCACAGATGAGGAGGGCAGGTACGTTGCAGCACATGTCATACTAGACTCCTCCCCTTTAGTATTGGCCAATATATACGCACCAAACTCCTCACCCAAACCTTTTTTTCAGGATTTGTCCTCAAAACTGTCCAATTTTTTACACCTCCCTGTACTAGTAGGAGGCGACTTCAATCAATGTATGCACATACGGGAAGATAAACAAAAACCTTTCATACCGAATTGCCCAGCTAACCACACCTCTTCATTAGCTCCTACATTATTACACAACTTCACAGAGTCGCTGCAGTTCACAGATGTGTGGCGACTAACACACCCAGAGGGGAGGGAATTCACGTTCTTCTCTCCTGTACATCATACTCTGTCCAGAATTGATTATTTCTTTTTTTTTTACAAAATATCTCAGATTATGAGATACATGATATAGCAATCTCTGATCACTCCCCGATCACCATTTGCATACGACACGCGCAAAATAATCACCACCCACGTACCTGGCGTTTGCCCTCTTTTCTAGCACACAATCGGGACTGGCTTCGAATACTGAATACTGCATGGAGCGAGTTTTGTGAAACAAATGCAGAACACCAAACAAATCCCAACCTTTTTTGGGAGACAGGCAAAGCGGGCTTACGTGGCAGAATCATAGCGTTCACTTCCACATACAAGAAAAACCTTCTCCGCAATTTTTCAGCAGCAAGTCTTTGTTTAAGACAAGCACAGCAAGATCTAGCAAATCTAAATTCCCACGAACATAGAACTGCATGGTCAGAGGCCAAGCATCAATTTGACACGTGGGCTGCTGCCCAAGAGGCCATACACAAATCATACAATGACCTGCATTTTCATAAATTCGGCAATAAGCCAGGCAAATTGTTAGCAAGGCTGTGCAAAAAATCGTTCACACCTACTCTTTTTACGTCCCTGAGAGATGCACAGGGAGTGCTGAAAACGGACCCTCTAGACATTATACACGTTTTAGAACATTTCTATCAAACTCTGTATGGCCCGGACCCTATAGACATATCTAAAGCTACCTCCCTCTTGGACAGAGTCACATTGCCACGGTTAGACCCCACCTCACTTCAAGCTTTAAATGCTCCCATTACTTTATCGGATGTGTCTCTGGCTATTAAATCACTTGCAAATGGTAAAGCCCCGGGCCCTGATGGTTATACAGCTGAATTTTACAAGTTAATGGCTGAATCCATTTCTCCCACTCTACAATCGGTGTTCCAGACCATTCAGGCAGGAGGAGATTACATTCCCTCAGGTTCCCAAGCCTACATCAAATTGATAGCCAAAAAAGACAAAGACCCGTTAGAACCTGGCTCGTATCGTCCTATATCATTGCTGAATCTTGATGCAAAACTTTTATCAAAAATCATAGCATCCCACCTAGCATCTATTTTACCTACTCTAATACACCCTTCCCAAGTGGGATTCGTACAAGGGCGCTCAGCAGCTTCAAATATTCGGAAGGTGATATCCGCTTTGAATCAAGCCACAAACGATACACTCCTAGATGCGGCAATAATTTCATTAGACGCCGAAAAGGCTTTTGATAATGTTAGTTTTGAATGGCTTTTTTTAGCACTCGGAAAGTTTAGATTGAAGGCCCGTTTATGCATTTGATTCACACCATGTACTCATCTCCAACAGCCCGAGTGGTTGCAGCAGGACACATATCTAACCCTATTCGTCTTCACAAAGGCACTAGAAATGGGTGCCCTTTGTCCCCGCTACTTTTCAATCTAGCCCTAGAACCGTTGGCTCGCTTCCTATTGTTTAAGTCTGATCTACATGGCATCAATATTGGACAAGAAGAGTTGAGACTCGCGCTGTTTGCGGTTGATATTTTAATTTTTACCTCATGCCCCTCCCTCGACTTGCCCTATATCCAACATATTTTCTCTTCCTTCCGCCTGTACTCCGGACTCCGCATTAACTTTTAAAAAGCGAGGTGCTTCCACTATTCCACTCCCGCCTTCCGGTATGGACTCAAAATTTGCAATTCAAAATCGCTCCCAAATATACTAGCTATTTAGGTATAACGATAGGGAAACTTGCTTCATCCTTATACATGTTAAATTATACGCCAACAATTACAAAAATTATTGGGGAACTGGACATGGGGAAGGAATTACCACTTTCCCTCCTGGGCAGATCACACCTCTTCAAGATGGTCAGCTTTCCAAAACTCCTTTACCCACTCCAAACCATACCTCTCCTGCTCAAACAGAACGACATAGCGAGGCTGAACAGGGCAATATCGACTTTCTTATGGAAAGGCAAATGTCCCCGTATAGCATTGGACAAGCTGTTCCTACCCAGATGCGAGGGAGGCTCCGGTCTCCTGAATATTCGTATTTACAATCTTTCTTGTCTACTTTGTATAGGACTAGACTGGCTCACCCAATTCTCCAAATATTCTAACTATCATTAAGAATCTGCACTAGCATTTCCTTATGATCTCTCGGCCCTGTTACACTCCAATGTTAATTCTCTGCCACCCCAATTAAAACATAACCCACTCATCCGCGACACCCTTATTACATGGAGGGAAGTCAGGCGCAAATTGGGGGTCTCTCCTTGGCTTTCACGCTTCCTTCCTATTCACCATAACCCCTCTTTTCCTCCCCCTCAATCTCACGATGCATGTGATACTTGGCAATCTCAACAACTGACTTTGGTACACCAACTATCTGACATCTCTACAGGTTCCCCAAGACCTCTTAATAGTATTCTACAAAACTATGGACTTCTGGCACATCATTTCTTCTACATGCTACAAGTAAGGAATTTTGTCAACTCCATGGCCCCCACTAAATCTACCAGATTTCATTTGACATTCATTGACGTCTTAGCGAACTCTCGCAAATACAACATCTCAAACATATATAGTCTGCTGAATCTTCTTTTTACTAAGACTTTAGAGACATTGAATACAGTGAAATCCTGGGTCAAAGATTTCAATAATACAATCACAGCAGACCAACTATTGTCAGGTTTTCAATCCACTTGTGCCTTTCATAGCAACGAGTTCTGGCGTGAACAACAGCTCAAAATTTTACATTGTGCCTACATACCATGTCTTTACTCTAAAACAAATCCGGCCCTGTCTACCTGCCCTCTGTGTGGAATTCAAAAACCATCTCTACAACACAGATTTTGGACCTGTCCTCCTATTTCGGCATTCTGGCAGCAAGTGGTTCATTTCATATCCGTCATCACAACTTTCCGACTACCCATCCACCCGCTGCTGTTGCTCTTTGGATTTATGGAACAACCAATCATTGGTCTCTTCTCTTCACAAACATCATCCTTCAGAGACAATAAATCCTGGATATCAACCTGTCTCTTAATTGCAAGATGTCTCATTCTCCGTCAATGGGTATCCGACTCCCCCCCAACCATGACGGGGGTCAAACAAGAACTCAACACTCTCTTACGCCTGGACAGGCTTCACCTAATCACCTCTCCGACTACATCAAAGGAATCCCATTACTTTAGAAAATGGAACTCATATATTACAGGCTCCCTATCCATACAGGAGCAGGCTTTCTTTACCCAGACACGGACTCACTATAACTTTATCTGTCAATCGGCTGTGTGCATTGGTTACCTATCTAATTGCTCATGTTTATCTCTAGTTTTCACATTCTCATATACTCCGACTCCATAATTACTTTCTCGATCTATGATCCTTTATAAACTAGACACTATTCTTACACAATTGACCCTCATTAGCCGGATGGAAGATGACACTTCCTTCACATCACATTACATCACCCAAGGTGGAACCTGTACTAATATATATTTGATACATATACAATCTACAGTTATTTATTTCATACTCATTACTCTCCAATTTCTCTTTGCCACTTTTTACATACGGATCACTGACCTGTATCTCGTTGCTTTTTCCATATCTCGGTCTCTTGGTCTCCTATTTCTCTATACTATCTCTACTCCTTTGAATATAATCTTCTCTATTCCTGTGTGTTTACTGATTTGAGGCCATACTGTCTTATCGTTTCCATATTTCACATTCACACTGCCTTCTTTGATTATTCACAAACTTTCCCCCCCTCTTTCCTACTAATTTCTTTTCTCTTTTTTCTTCTCCTGCCCCTTTTCCCACTGTCATTTATTCCCGCCACCCGATTCCTCAGTTGTTCTCCCCTGTACTGTGTATTGGACACGGTATGGGCGGTATACTGTGGACGTCTGTGTACACCTACATTGCTTAACATCAGATACTGGCAAATTACACCATGGTCAGCTCATAATCGGATTGCATAATCCCTACGGGATGTTATTGTTTTCTCTATGCACAAACCTCTTCCTTCACACCTCCTCATACTACTTTTCCTAACTGTTTATCATCACGACTAGTATATCATGGTATTGTAATAACGCCCTTTCCTAGCGGCTATCATTGCCGCTTTAGGGCTGTGTTCGGTTTATTTGCCACAATACTATACCCCGCTAGAATTGATGTCACATGGGTACCATAACTGTGTCATTATTTCTATGTGTTTGTAATTTGTTAAAACCTAATAAAATCTTTCTCAAAAAAAAAGAAAAAAAGATGGGCGCTAGATATGATTTTTTTAGCTTTTATTTGTGTTGTGTTTTATGCAATGTTCCTTTTGGTCAGAGCTGTTTTTTCTTTTTCTGGCCATGGACTTCTGGTTCCTGTATGGAGCGATAGTTGCTATGGTGCTGGTGGATAGTGTTGGTTTTCTGGTTTCTGTGGGTGCATTCCACCTTGCTCTGGTTCTCGTGGGGATGCTTAAATTGAGGGTAGTGAAGTCAGCTCGACACATACTTAGGAAGTACTTGGAGCTACGTATCTGATCTCATGCTGCAGCCATCTTGGAGAGATATGACAAACCTCCTATGCTTTGTACTATGCACTATGGAGTGCCACAGCTTGTAAGTCTTAACCAGCAGTATACACTATGGACTGTCTTTCTTGTATTTTTGCATGTGTATTATACATGATATCACAGAAGAAGCAACAAGTGGATGAAAAATGTGTATTGGATCACCATTTACCCTTAAAGGTAAAGCACTTATGACTTACTGTTAGTGCAGAGGTCAATCTGTGTGGTGCTTTTTCAAGCACTATTGGTGTTTTATATGAAGATTTAAAATATTCTTTTACACCTTTTCTATTTTGGGGACATTTGTTTTAACACGTGGAGAAAAGATGGACATTTTATTTATGTGATTGCCTTATGTGGTTGCGCTACACTATTATGTTTACTGATTTTCCATTTAAATTTCTTTGGCACTTTATAATATTTTTGACACAATATATTTGGCACTATATATCATTCTGTGGGATTGCGTAGATTGTCACACACTAATAATATCTAAATGTTGAGTGCCATTCTTCCCAAAAAACATCAGTGTAAGGTATCGCTACACTGAAAACCAATGCAAGAGGCCATCTTCCCTTTGTATATCAGTGCAAAGGTGTTCTTCTTCTATTAACCATCAATATAAGAGGAATTTTCTCCTCTGACTGCACTTTTTCATTGCTCTGACCACCATTGTGAAATTGCACTAAAGATTTCACTGTTTGCATTTTTCCTGCATATTTAATATATATATTACGTCTTATTATATCTACAACTTACCACACTAAGATTCCATCTGTTGTAGATATTATAATGTTTATCACGGGTTTGGTGAAACCTTTTTAAGGGTTTTTTCATGTTAAAAACATTCAGAAAGGCTGGTATACAATGTACCCCCTGCCCCACAGGCTGATGGGGGCTGGATCCAAGTGTTCTCTGATGGCTCACAATCATCGCAATTTAATAAGAAAAAAAAATCCACTATCCATCTTTAAAACCTGAAATAAGCATTTATTGGTATTATCCAGTACAAAGATGAACTGCTGTTCTGCCCTTTAATGCATTTTATTCCATTAGGATTAAGCTCCTAGAAGAGTTAAATGTGTTGGAGAAGGCCAGAAGAACATGTGGAATAGCCGGATAATAGCAATAAACACTTACATTGGGATTTTTTTTTTATATGCCATAGTTTCAATGCAGGTTTACTTTAATGACTATGCTGTTACTGTATATTACCTATGTTTGGAATATAATGTGAAAAATGTTTCAGTATATTTTATTTGCATAAGAATTGCTTATAAAAGTTTAGCTCTCTTAAAACCATAAGTACTGATAAATATAGTAATGTTTTGTAATCATATGCAACTAAATAGCTTTTGTCTAACTCACATTCTACTCCCAGAAAAATAATCCAGTACAAGCTTCAAATTAGTTAATTACAAAAAGAAGGCTTAGCTGTGATTATTTTTCTCTAAATAAGTAGACGAAAGGGAAGCTTTTGCTATTGTTCCAGGTATTTTGAGATATTTGTCTGGTTCTTTAACATTTTTCAATTCCTTCGAGACTACCATAAGAGTTTCACAATAAAGAATATATTCTGTAATAAAGGTACATTTCAATAGGCTTTGAGTTGGCAGGCACCATAGTAAAGTAACTTTCAATTACTTGTGCTACACAGAAAGTAATATACTGTAACCCCTAGATATCAAACAAAAGTATTAAAATTTCTGAAGTGGATTAGCTATGCTGAAAAGAAAATAACCACATTTACATAAAAATATATCTTATCTAAATACTGCAGCTTTGAGAGAATGGATGTGCTTGTATGGCATTACAAAGAAGCTACAGCAAACCTATAGTCTTCCCACACAATAATGTACTGTCTTCCCCACTGAGGTTACAGCATTGTCAAGTGGCTTGTATACTGTACATTCATACAAACACAACTTGGGCCAAATTCTGCAAAATAAGATCTTTCTGAATAAATCTAGACAGTTCCTGCAACATGTGCTCCTGTAAGATCAACAATTGTATGTTTGTTTTAAATACAAAGCAGTCCTATTTAAATAGTTCCATTACAGTTTCTGAATTGTACATCTGAAAATATTCAAGGGCATAAAGACAAAGATAAAACATAACAGATAGGATTACAGCTAAGGGCATACGTAGTTTCATGGAAAAGACTCAGAGTGGCAAAAATTCCGGGGAAGAGAGTGTCTTCTGAAAGTATCTGGTCACATACAGTAGATGACAGTAGATGGAACAAAGCTGCCCATAGATGGAACAAAATTAATTCAGTTCAACAGGGACTGGCCAAATTTCAATCCAAGTGTGGGCACTGTGTGCAACTGACCTACTGGAAATTTTACTCTTGAAGTCTTCCCGCTGTCAAAATAAAATGAAACAGTGGGAGGATTCTCCCATCTACCTAAAATGTGTAAATGGAGGAATCAGGTCAGTTTTTTTTTGTTCAATCAGCCCATATACTGTATGTTCCCACCTACGGATAGTCGGCTGGGATGCTTATTGTTTTTCACTTGATGTACCTGGAGATTGAGGGTTTTTTATGCTTTTTACACTGGTATTTCTTTTGTACCTGCTATTGCAATAACTATATTATATGGCTGACTTGATGTTACCTTTTTTCAATTACTGATATTGTGTAAAACCTAATAAACATTTCTTAAAGAATGACAACTTTATGTTAATAAATCATTTTTGTTTTATTTCTATATTTTACAAAAACCTGTAGCAAAAAAATTAGATGTTCAAAAAATTCACCATGCCTAGCAGCAAATACCTTTGGGTGTCTATTTAACAAAAAGGGGTCATTTTGAGTGTGTTGGTACTATCCTGCATTTTAGTGCCAACAATTGGAAAATTAGTCAGGAAATCAGATTCTTAATTTACTCCCCTTGAATGCCTAAAGGTGCTGCTTGGATTTTGGTCCCCTACATGTTGCATCCTTATACACAGGCAGAGTAGAATAATGTGTTTTGGGGTGAAATTATAGGAATTCCCATGCTTTGTATATAAAATATCTCATTTCAATGACAACTCTGTGTTAAAAAAAAAGAAAATAAGGCAAAACAATGAAATCTTTGAAAGATGCACCTTGCCTTTCAGCAAGTACTTTGGGGTGTCTACTTATCAAAATGGAGTGTGTTTTTTTTTTTTGGGGGGGGGGGGTGTTTTCTCTGTCCTCGCATTTTAGGGCCTCTGAAAATGTCAGAAAATCAGATGCATAATTTTTGTCCCTTGAAGTCTGAAGGTGCTTTTGGATTTTGGGCTGTTCTATCCAGCTAGATGGCAAAAAAGTAATGCACATATGGTATACCTATACCTAGAAGGTGCAGCAGTATGTGTTTTAGGGTGTAGGTATGCCCATGTTGTTTGTGATATATATCTTATTAAAATGAGAAATTTGTGTGCAAAATGTATTGAGACTTTTTTTGCAGCCTTCCCACATAGAGGGTCCCAAAATCCAGGCTTTTAAGGGGAATAAATTATGCATTTTATATTCTGACTATCTATACATTTTTTGAAAGCCCTTATGTGCCTGGAAAGTGGAAACACCCACAAAATTACATCTTTTGAAAAGCAGACATCCCATGGTATTTGCCAAGAGGCATGGTGAGTCTTTTAAAGATTTCATTTTTCTTGTGACACAAATCATGCGTATATTTACAAATCACACCCTATCACACATATTCTGCTACTCCTCCTAAGTATGGGTATGCCACATGTGTGACCAGGGGCGGACTGACCATTTGGAAATTCAAGCACTGCCCGAGGGCCCGGGGTCAGTAGGGGACCCCATGAGATTCCCCTGGCACCTTTTTCATAGGCTTTTTTGAGTTTGGGCAAGGACGCAGGGGCCCCATGATCCCCGATTGCCCGGGGGCCCCATGACTTGTCAGTCCGCCCCTGTGTGTGACACTTTTCAATGTTTTCCCTGCTTTTATACCTGACACTGGTGTCTCTTCAGGAAATTTGTCAGTGTGAAATGCAGAGGGGTTAGTCTATGTAGCAGGCAGTGCCATGGTCAGCAAACAGGCAAAGGATCAGTCCTGCAGGCAAGCAGAGACATGGTCAGCAAACAGGCAAAGTAATGATTCAAAAGATTGCTCCAGGTGTCAGACGGGAAAAGTGTCAGTTGTAGTGGTAGTCAGTATAAAGAATTTGCAGAATTGGATTAGGAATTGACAAGTATTCTTACAAAGGAGAGGGGTGTCACCAATTGGAAGATTTGATAGATGGATACCAGAGTGACACTTTCAAGAACATCAGAGAATGACAATGGCTATTCTCTAACAAGACAAAACAAACCTGTCCAAAGCTATAACAATGACTTTTCCAACTATTAAAGCAAGAATTACTTTAAAGTGTAACTGAAGACAAAACTAAAGAAACAATAATTTCTCCACTATTAGTGTTCGATGTCAACCGAAAATGTGGGAATTTATTTTTCTTTCCCTTTCTGTGACAAGCAGAAATAGTAAAAATAGAAAGATTGAATCTCCCTAACGGGGCCACAGACAACCATAAACACTGACAGGTATTTTCGCTTTCCATTCTATCCATCCCACTGGATATAACATTGTATGAGATAAAATACTGAACAGTTTTATGAGCTAAATACCAAAAATTTCAAAGAAACAATGAGTGCCTTATTTTAGAAGTTTTTTTTAATGAATTGCAAAAAAACTTTTGAAAAATGCTATAAGCTACACTATATTGTAAGCTCCACAAGCAGGGCCCTCCTATTCCTTCTATACTGAAATGTATTGTAATTGTACTGTCTCCCTTATATTGTAAAACACTGCGCAAACTGTTGGTGCTATATAAATCCTGTATAATAATAATAAAAAGGTATTTGGAGGCCTGCCTTTACACGCACATGAATTTTAATAACATCCCAGTCTTAGTCTGTAGGGTTCAATATTGAGTTGGCCCACCCTTTGCAACTATAACAACTTCAACTCTTCTGGGAAGGCTGTCCACAAGGTTTAGGAGTATGTCTATGGGAATATTTGACCATTCATCCAGAAGCACATTTGTGAGGTCAGGCACTGATGTCGAACGAGAAGGCCTGGCTCACAGTTTCTGCTCTAATTCATCCCAAAGGTGTTCTATCAGTCTGAGGTCAGGACTCTGTGAAGGCCAGTCAAGTTCCTCCACCCCAAACTTGCTCATCCAGGTCTTTATGGATCTTGCTTTGTGCACTGGTGCACAGTCATGTTGGAGCAGGAAGGGCCATCCCCAAACTGTTCCCACAAAGTTGGCAGTATGAAATTGTCCAAAATGTCTTGGTTTGTTGATGCCTTAAGAGTTCCCTTCACTGCAACTTAGGGGCCAAGCCCAACCCCTGAAGAACAACCCCACACTATAATCCCCCCTCCACCAAACGTTACACTTGGCACAATGCAATCAGGCAAGTTCCATTCTCCTGGCAACTGCCAAACCCAGACACGACCATCAGATTGCCAGACACAGAAGCGTGATTCATCACTCCAGAGAACACGTCTCCATTTCAATAGAGTCCAGTGCAGATGTGCTTTACACCACTGCATCCTATGTTTGCATTGCACTTGGTGATGTAAGGCTTGGATGCAGCTGCTCGGCCATGGAAACCCATTCCATGAAGCTCTCTAAGCAGTGTTGTTGTGCTAATCTGAAGGCCACACAAATTTTGAGGGTCTTTAGCTGTTGGCTCTACGGGCAGTTGGCGAATTTCTGTGCACTGTGTGCTTCAGCATGAGCTGACCTCATTCAGTTATTTTAATTGGCCTGCCACTTTGTGGCTGAGTTATTATTGTACCCAGTTGCTTCCACTTTGGTATAATACCGCTATCAGTTGTCCATGGAATATTTAGTAGCAAGGAAATTACATGTATGGACTTATTGCACAGGTGGCAATCTATCCTGGTATCACGCTTGAATTCACTGAGCTCCTGAGACCGTCCCATTCTTTCACAAATGTTTTTAGAAGCAGTCTGCATGCCTAGGTGCTTGATTTTATACACCTGTGGCCATGGAGATGATTGGAACACCTGAATCCAATGATTTGGAGGGGTGTCCCAAGACTTTTGGCAATATAGTGTATTTTACCTCTGATCTAGAATTAGAAAGTACCATTTTGTGAATTGAGCCCTACATTATTAAAGTAGTGAATGTGACATTTAACAAACACTCAATGCATGTGTATGTTCCTAGTGCATTTTTTTTAACTGACAGTGATAACTTGCTGTGAATGTTTTATGAATGTCACATTCACTGGTGTTGGAATGTCTCTGTGACCCATGCAGCACATTTTCACTGTTACTTGTTACAGTAAATGTAAGGTCAATAGATGAGGTTTTTTTCACAATATCATACTGTCATTAATAGGACCTCAAGCTTTCTAACTTGTATATACAAGAGCAAAAACCCTGTACATTTGTATGACTAAATCAATATCAAGGGAGAAAAGATGTGGATGATCGTATTGCAATTGATGGGACAGAATAAGCACATCTGACCTGTGTCATCCCAGAAATTTCAATCTGTCAATGTACTTTTCTTGATTTCTTTGCAATTGTCTGCATCCTCCAGTCTGGCATGTAATTACAATGCCATTATTAGTCAAATAGCTGAGGTAAACAATACATTATTGATACTGAATTAATATGTTCCAGATAATTAGAGAAAATGATTCTTGTTTTAAGGAGCCTTAAAAAACAAAAGGGATTGTGGTAATTACTTGCTGAACTCTTCTTCTATAAAACTTTGTTTAAAACATATGCAAAGAGATAGGGTTTGCATCAACTATCAATTTGGCATTTATAAGCTGGGAAATGCAAATTGAGGAGTATTTTTAATGTGACCATCTGAATACAGAAAAGGTATGTAGATGTGCTTGCCTTTAGAGAACTGCTTTGTGCAGTCATTTGCATTTTTAAAGTGTATTTCCACTTTTGAAATCAAATATGAGCAAATCCCAATATGTGTTTGTTATCTGGCTTATTCACACAACATACCTTAATAAATTGACCTTTAGAAGGTTTTACTCCCTTCATGGCCAAGCCATTATTTGCTATTCAGCACTGTGCTATTTAACTGGTAATTACACAGACATGCAACACTGTAAGCAAATTAAATTTAAATCTTTTTTTTTCACTCAAATAGAGCTTTCTTTTAGTAGTATTTGATCACCACTGTTTTTTTTATTTTGCTATATAAACAAAAAAAAGCCTGAATATTTAGGAAAAAAATATATTTTCTACTTTCTATAAAACATATACAATAAAATCAAATGTCTTCATAAGTTTAGACCAAAATGTATTCTGCTTCACGTCTTTGGTAAAAAAAGATCTCAATAAGTGTATATTAATTCGTTTGTGTGAAAGTTATAGCATCTATAAACTATGGTAAATATATCTGAAAATTGTTCAATCCTGATGTACTGACGTCCTGTCTCATTTCTTGTCACCATTTTAGAGCTTCACAAAATGAGACAGGCAGTCAGAATATCAAGACTGATGTATTTTAAAATATATACAGTATACCATAGTCTGTAGACTCTTTAACGTTCACAAAGACTACATAATATATACCTCTTTGGGTTTTTTTACCAAGGAAATGTAGAATACATTTTGACCTACATTTTAAAAGAAAGAGTATTTATTTGCAAAATGTTATACCAGAAACAAAGAAAAAATATACATTAAATATTATACCTTTTTTTATTTCTAGGTGTTTTTAAATAATTATGCTGTCTTGCAGCAAGAGGAGGGGGAAACCTAAAAGTGGACCTTGCATGAGGTAAAGGAAGGGGTCATTTTAAAGGCTCAGCTGAGGAGTTAACTGCTAGGCAGAACTCCATCCAGAGATAACAAGGTAAAAGTGAATAGATCATTACAAGATAAAATATCATACCCAACTTTTGCTGCAATGTTCATCTTCTTTCCTGAGAGTTCCACTGCAGTACTTTTTCTGCAACTGGATATTTTTATTTTGATGGTAGTATTATTCAACCTACTTCCTCTTTGCGTGAATTGATTGGCTCCTTGTACTGCTACTACTTTCCACACTACATGCCCTACTACACAGGGACTGCAAGAGCCTGCTACCAGGTCAAGTTCAGGAACTAACATGTCATGCATTTAAAAATACATTTAGGTCCCTTTCACATGGAAGTTGCAATTGGGTCCACCTGTCCGTTTTCCAGGCAGACTCGATCAGAACCTCTATTCTCCTCTATGGAGCAGTGGATGTAAATGAATATATATCCATTTACACCTGCCGACATCCAATCTGATCCGATTCGCCAAAAAGAGATGGATGGGGATCCATTCCCCTTCTGTCTATTGGATCAGATGGGATGGCAGTGGGATGGAAATGGGCAGGCAGTCCATTTCCATTTGACCATCTATAGAGGACAGCTGGCTGTCTCTGCTCTGAAGGAGCAGAGCGGACATGGACCTGTCATCCACTTACTCAGCAGGGATCAGCAGAGAGATCACCCGTTGAACAAGCTGATCAGCTGATGGTTCCGCCCATAGGGGCCTATACGATTTAATAATGAATACATAGCTGTATTAATTTTTGTCGTATATCTAAAGAAAATAAACTGTGCTACTTCCCATTAATCCACCAGTAAAGCTCGTGGGTGCACAATCTTTAGTCACTCATCTGAAAATGGTATATCTATGTAGTTGATCTGCGTGACCGTTGTTGCTTATAAAATCTTGAAATGTATTCAGAAAACCACAGTGTACAGTGTGCAAAAATACAATTTAGTTTCAGACTACACTCCTTTAATCATAACTAATATTACTTATATATCTGCTTAGAGTTCAGCTTTAAATGTTAAATACTTACTTTTGCAGTTAGGCTAAAGTCGGTCATAGATGGCTTGAATCTTGACCAGTTTAGCAGGGACTGGCCGAGATTTGAACCATGTGTGGGCAGGCTGATTGTACCTAAGTTGATCTCTTGATCGTCTTGGGTACAACCTGCATGACAGATTGCTAGCATGCAGTTATTGCTAGCGGCCTCCCCTGCCAGGAGAATACAATAGCTCTGTGAGAGAGATTCCCCCCATCAATACGACATGATGGTGTTTATGGGGAAATTAAACAATTTTCTTTCCTGCAAACCTTGGTTGTAGGAAAGAAAATTCCATCATCTATGACTTCCCTAAGTGTTTTGGTTCCCTAAGTGTTTTTGTTTGTTTGTTTTGGTACTCAATTGATTACAAAAGGTAAATACAGAGATTTGACGAATAACAGGAAGGTGGTAATATTTGGTTATCTCAATATTTTAGAGTACACCAGAGGATCCTGGCAAGTAAAAAGGCATAACATACAGAACAGAGGGGTCAAAGTAACAGAGCCTATCATAAAACTCAATCTGATATAACATTAGGCAGTATTTATGTCAGAAAGAGCCCAATAGTCAGATACCTTATGCTCCATATAGTGCAAAGAGGGTGCATATGCCATTGTTGCCGGGTGATAGGAAAATCTGAATAGGAGTTATGTTTAAATGCATTGAAGGTGATGTCTCTAATGATTTCTGCAACTCCCAGTGGGGTAGTGAAATTTGAATTATTTGTTATATGAGATTTAGCAGCAAGTAGAATATGTAAGTTATCATTCTAAAGCGAATGGGAAAATCATCTATGTTGATATGAAGGACAACTAATTAAATGGAAGGGTCAGGTGCTTGATTAGTGATATCCAAGATTAGTATAAATATTTGGTTGCAGTATGACCTTAGAGACTTGCAATGCTATAGTATGTGGCTTAATGAGCCAAATGATCTACATGCTCTTCAACATTTAAGGGAATTGTTAGAGGAGAATTTAGAGAGCTTGTATGGAGTATTTTGTAGTAACTCTCAAATGGGAGTTACCAGCAGTGGATGGCTTTGTATTTTAGTTTAATAGCTTTGATCCATTTTTATTTGGTCTGGAAAAGTTTTACCTATTTCTTATTTCTATATTCATCTAATTTTAGAAATTAGTTTATGTGTTAAGTGTTCAAGAAGAAGTGGGTTAAGGTCCCATTCACACCTTTTTGAAACTCAAACGTAGAAAAAGCTCAACATTAAAAATCCCAATAAATGGTACCTGTTCACACCTGAGCATTTAGACATATGTACAAGATGCCTGTCACTTTATTCAGCTCTGTAGACTTTATTGGGAACAAATGAAAAAAGCATGAAAATATGTTATAGGGCCAAAAGTACACAGTCCTGCCCCAAAGTAGCTCCTGCTTGGCACATCATTCCTACAACTACATGACAAAAACATGCAAAGAAGCACAAACAAAGCCTCTAAAATTGCTTAAACACACATCATTCAACTGTGAATGTAATCTAAGTGTTTCCTGGAGTACTCTAGGGTACATTTTTTGAATTTTTGGAGCTGTAGATTTTTTATACATGTTTTAAAAATGGGTGGGCTGAAAGGATCTAGTGGAAAGGAAATAAAAAACATTCTAGGAGGGAGAAAAGTGTATAGGATAGAGAAAAAATACAAAAGATTGTCTTTATATACATATATAGTGTGTACAAGAGAGTATTCTACTGCTGTAGCATACCATAATGCCTTCTTTTCTGTTTTTTTTCCCCTTTAACCTTCTTATGCCAGTTTGGTAATGCAGATTATATCTGTGCTCACTTTCACTGCTGTTTAATGGATAAATTCCAGTTTACACACTTGTTAAAGCATATCTAAACCCAAAAATAATGAATGGAATATACTATATATTGCATCTTACCAGTCCTTAGATATAACAATTGCATTCATTTTCATTGTCAATTTTTTTTCTTCAATTTCACCTGGTGAATCTTCTAATAATACACTTTCTGTCCTAGGATGACAATGCTCATTCACCCTTACTTTTTCAGTACAACAGAAACAGAATAGGACTACAGGACTCCAGTCTTATTCCTTTGCCAATATCATAGATAGACATGGTTGTATAGTCCTCAAAGATTGCTGGGAATGCAATCGATAGCAGCCAGCACAAGTGCACAGTTCACAGAGTTTCTGGCACGATCAAAAGATTTATTATTTTTTTATTTTGAAAACATATAACAACACATTTTCATTGCTATAGTTAACAGACAAAAAAAAAGAGGACCAAAGTTTGCATGTACTAGGCATACAGTAAATATTATAAACCAGGAACATACCAAGGGTAAGATATGCAAAAGTTAAGATTGTTCATGGAAACTGGGAACAGATAGCTGCTGAAGGTAAGCACGTCAAACTTTCCAAAAGATGAAATTTATATAAATTTCTCTTAAATCGTTTTGACACAATGTATGCATGTGTTACTGAAAAAATATCAGTGCCATTAACACCTTTTTATGTTTCTGGGATTAAGTGGTAACCTTGTACAATATATTAACATAATTTAGTAAACTTTTTTCAAACTGTAAAAGCAAATTACCTGAGAAGCTGACATATTATTCCAAGGAAACTTCCAAGAAAGGAAGAATCAGATTAATAATATTATATATCATATACTTAGGTAAAGTGTCACATACACAGTCTTTTGACTCAAATAAATCATACGGTATATTTTGACATATTTATAGCATCAGTATAAAGTGTAAAGGGTTTGTTAATCATTTTAGTCTTTGTTAGATGCTAAGGGTTAAACTAGTGAGTAGTTTCTTACATATGTATAGGTCTACAGTAACAGGACCTCTTCTTAAGTTCCCAAATCTTCCCACATACAGTACACTGTGGCCATTCAAGGCCTCATGTACACATCAACTCACCTCACTAGCTGCGTTTAGCACTTGGATGTTTATTCATTTGATTGGCAAGAGTATTTTCCATTGACATGGATAAATAACCAAGCGCTAAATGTGGCTAGCGTTTAGGCGCGTTTAGCTGCGTTTTGTCACGTTTTGTGGATTTAGGCCAAAACAGTCCTCTCCTGAATGTGGTTATTCTGCGTTCAGAAGAGGAATGTTTATCTGCCCCTAAGCTCTGCTGCTCACAAACTCTGATAAAAGCCTATGTGTACATGGACACATAGGCTTTTATTGAGTTGAGTTCAGGGCTTTGGCAAAAAAACACCAAAAGCTCCTAAACTCACATTTGGGAGCAGCAGTGTACATGAACTCCTAAGGAGTTCTTCCTTTTATGTTGATTTTTTTAATTATTTTAACCAAAATGCAACAGCAGTAGTGGAAAACATTGCATGCAGGCAGGAACACTAAAATCTCTGTGGTGGGCAAGAACAGAGCCATTAGCGAAGGAATTTCATCTTAGGTTTTCCGATAACATTTTCTGAATCCTACACAAAATGCAAGAATCCCTGATCACTTTTTTTTGCTGTTAAGGAAACTTTAGATTTATCCACAGGGAGCATTTGGGAAGACCACAAATGCAACTTTACTGGGAAATTCATATTGCAATCTAGGAAACCTAAAAAAATAATGTCAGGCAGAAACTCCTGAAACAAATATTTAGTAATACTGTACATGTAGATCTTTCACTTACAGAAGTGGTCTATACTATGAAACAAACAATAAAAGAGGAAAACACCTGGTGGGAGCATTGCAAGTCAGTTGCATGTTTCATCTATTAAGCCCCCGAGAGGTAATCCAGTTCAATGTCTGTGATTAATAGTAAAAGCATTTCATAAAAACTACAATGCTCTTTGTAACCTTACTGACTGATGCATATACTCCTCCACTAATCCAATAGATAAAGCAGACATTCTGACATCTCTAAACATTTCATAGCCTAAAAGAGTACATTGCCTAAATCCTAGTGACTAGCAACAAATACAGTCAATGCAGTGGAAACACAGACAAAACCAGGAGGAAGTCTTGACCCAGATAGTCTTATCTCACAATAAGGATGAGACCAATATATCTGTCATTCACAAAGAGGGTAAGGACCCACAACTCTACATAAGTTAAAGACTAATTCCTCTACTTATTATGGATCTAAAATTGTTTGTGAAAAATCTTGCAGAATTGCCTTATAGAGATGATACCTTCTCTGATCCATACAGACCAGGCAGGCTTTATCCTGGGCAGAGATAACACTGCAAAGGCACTGCAATTCTGTGGTCTCACTTTCAGATGGCCGAGACACTTCTACTTTCAACAGATGCAGAGAAGGCATTCAGTTGGATAGCATTCACCATTCACATGGACATCCTCCTATATTGAATACTTAGGTGAAAACCCTTTTCTTCACTGTCCCACAAATATGCATATAACTTTTCACCCCTACTCTCACAGATCAGAAACATAGATGGACAGACACCTCTTTACTCACCAAGCCTCTGACTAATAATGGAACCTAACAATGTGCAGGTTTATGTCAATTTGTGCTTTTACATTGTACAGTTTGCCATGCTGTCTAATTATGTTCACATCTCTTTTGTTTATGTTTTCTTTTAAATTGATTGTGATTTTCTTTTGATTTGAACGATTACACCTAAAGTGTTGTTGTAACTTTGTTCTGAAAAAATGAGCTTCGGCCTTTAATAAAAATGTACAATATCGTAAAGAAACATAAATGGAAAAATAATTGTTCTTGATTGTTAAAATTTATATTTTACTATGACTGCTAAATATAATGCAAACTATGGCAATATTTATCCTAATGTCCTCTTTCAGGACTTGCTCACACCAAAGGCTTTCTGGTGTTTTTATTAAATGCATCCTGAATGCATGCACAATAAAATCAATGGTTTCCAAACACTGGTTTCAGTTCCAGTGTTTTCACAATAAGTACAACAGCAGACACTTTTGCACCAGAACGCATGCAAATGTATTTAAATTCTCCAGAATGAATATAAAAGTGAGAGGGCCCCATTAGCACAAAATATTTTTCAAGAGAAAAGAGATGCACTGGAAATCATTGAAAAAGTATTAAAAAAAAAATCAGAAATGGGGCACTGCACTATATCAGGATAACTACCTTGGTTAATTTCTCTCCAACTGAAACATTTCCTTATGCAGACTACAATTATATCAGATCTCATATTTTAGAGGCCCACAGAACCACTTAATTTCTTGACTTTGTCCCATTTTAAGGGACATGTACCATATGATCAGACTTTTTAAAGGAGATAGGAAACTGAACTCCATACCCCATTCACAGAAGACCAATGGTGGGACATCTGCATGATAGCTCTCAAATGTTCCTACAGCTCTTGCATTCAGTGAACTAACTACAACATTCTGTCATTTTGGTATAAATATAATGTAACTTTGCATAGGATCCATCCAAAAATACCATTAGTGTGTCAGAGATGCCATAAGGTTAAGGGATCTTTGACACATATTTTATCCTTTGGTCAAGAAATAAATAAATTCTGAAGAAAGCTATAATCTTTGATAACACAAATTACAGGTTGCTCCATTGTCTTCGTACCTTTAACATATTTCCTACGTGTCAAGATCAATCCTGAAACACACTCCACAAAAACATTTTGAGACACCTCATTAACACTGCCCACACTGTAATCTTTCAACCTTAAAAGTCGGAAGCAGTCCCAACACTGAAAGAATAAATTCACTAGGTTGACTACATCAAAGGAATGGAATCAAACCTACATTCAAAACAGGATAGATTTATACAATTTAGCAATACTGTATTTTTCCCTCCATAAGACGCACCCAGGTTTTAAAACAAGAAAAAAAAATATTCTGAACCAATGGACTGCAGACATAGTACAGGAGATTACCAGAGACTGCGGACATAGTACAGGAGATGACCAGAGACTACAGACATAGTACAGGAGATGACCAGAGACTGCGAACAAAGTACAGGAGATGACCATAGACTGCAGACCTTTGGGGATTGGGGAGGGGGAGTGGGGAGGGGGAACGGGTACCCACTTCCGATGCGATCGCCTAGGAGATCGGAAGCAGAAGTTGTACTTCCCCCTCCCTCCCCGTAGTCTTCCGGGACACATGACAGGTCCCAGAAGACTACAGGGTCATTCACAAAACACAGCACTTCTCGCACATGCGCAGTGAGCACCCGACTGTGAAGCCGCAAGCTGTCACAGTTGAGTACCCACACTAAAGATGCCGGTGGCAGGGAGAGGAGATGGCCAGTGAAACCAGCGGTGGTGAGGACATTGCTGGACCGAAGAACAGGCTGTATTTTATAAGTCAGCATCTGCAGTTTTTGTAGCTGCTGACTTTTTTTTCAGCTGGAACTCCGCTTTAAGGGCAGCTGCTTTGGGCCCTACCTGGCGCTGCTGCACAAAAGAGCCGAGCAGCCACCCTGTATTCTAACACGGCGGCGACAGGGGGATTACCAGGTTGTCCGCTCCGTATTCGCACCATAAGATGAACAGACATTTCCCCCAATTTTTTTGGTGGAAAAAAGTGTTTTTTATGGAGCGAAAAATACGCTAATTGGTACGATTGGATGGCATTTCAGCGTGAAAAAAAAAATTCTGTCAAAGCTGTGAATAGTTGCAGAATTTACTACGTTAACTGAAAATAATTGATATACCCTTGATAACACTGTTCAACAAATTTTTATTTTTTGCCAGTTTTGGAAACAAAAGGATCCATTTCTTAATGAATTTCACATTCTGAGTTCAAATATAACAATGAAATTTGTCAATTGGCTCTAGTTTTTCTGTAAACGGAAAGTTTTCTACTATAGGCGTAATGACTACATAATGCACAATAATTATATAGATAGATGTCTTTCCACAAATATAAAGCAAGTGATATTGACTACATAACAAAGCCTAAATGGCATAATATATTGCATAGGATTACCAAGAAAAATTATAGCCATAAGCTAAGTTGAATCATTTTAATACTTAGGATTCTCACTAGTTTTGTCTTCAGTTTGTGTCGGTTTTGCTTCTCTTGGCTTTTCTCTTGTATTCGAGGAAAGGGCTATCTCTTACAACTGCACATGACTACATGCTTCAGGTTCTTCCTCACTTGACTCAACCACGAAGGATTCTGGTGCTTTAGGAATTGGTAGCCCCTCTCCATGAGGAACTGGACGTATTGCCGATGGAATATTTGGATAGTGCACAGATAACTTTTTCTTCTTATTTAGCCCTTTTACAATTGGAGGCACCATACAAAAGTAACAATTACTAACATGATCTGTTGGCTCTCTCCAAATCATTGGCACAGCGAAAGGCATAGATGCCTTTTTTCCCATTCAACCATTGCTCCAGTGCCATCCCACAAGAATTGCAGCATATATGTGGTGCCCAGCTCTTGTCCTGGTCTCCTATCTTGCAGCCAAAATACAAGTTGTAGGCTTTCTTAATCATTCCTGTTATCCTCCTTTTTTGTGAGATAAAAGTTATTTTACCGCAGATATAGCAGAAATTATCTGCTTTATTCACACAAGTTCGAGGCATTACTGAGTAGCCTATATAAGCATAAAACGAAATGTAAAGACGCTGTCGAACTACAATCAGCTACAGATACTGCAGCTTTTATGCAGTGAAGTGATGCAATTAAAGGCTAATATTGCATCATCTCAGCATACATGCAATTTTCTATTGGTCACCAGTATCAATTGCGCAATATGCAGCTGAAGTTGCATCATAATTTTGAATGGCTTACGTCATTAGATGGGTGAATATATCATGGAAACTAGAGCCAATCAACATTTTTTAGGGTCATTTTCGTTTTCAGCACCCCAAAATTATGTAAGATTAGCTAATTTTATGCCCAAAACTTTTTACCTGTTGAACAGTGTAATTTAAATCTCACAAAGACAGAATATATTAAAGGGGAGAATAGGGGTTTCTTCTAGGGATGCACTGATACCTGATTTTTACTGGCAAGTACGAGAAACAATACTTGTGCTCAGTATCTTTGCAGTGTGATTTGAAACCATAAAAAATGAGTGGGTTCAAATCACCCTGCTAAGAATCACATGCAATTTGAACACAAATGTGGTACGATTCTTGTCCGAATCACATGTGGTTTCCTGCACCACTCTTGTGTGAACCCAGGCTGAAGTCACTATGACAAGCCTGGGTTCACACAGGAGTGGTGAAGAAAACAGCATTTCTGATCAAATAACATGCATATCTTTGCAGTGTGATTTGGGCCCATTCAGTTTGTATGGGCTCAAATCGCACCAAAAAGATATCGGTTTTAGGTATCTAAGCATTTGCATGAGTGCAAGCACTCATCACCAGCAGAATACAGCATCATGATATGACTGGTGTGGCACTGATCAGGGACACTGACTGGTGACAGCATGTTAAAAAAAAATTTATTCAATATTTTTTTTTTTAAGATTTTTTCATCATTATTTTCTTTTGATACTTTCATCAGAGTAGCGTGATGTTACCATAGTAACATCTTAATACACTGGGGGGTGATCAGGGTTTTTTTGAAGGTCATTGAAGATGAAGAACTTTGTACCAGCAATACTTTGAACTGTCATGAATGGGTTAAGTTCATGACAGCTCTGAGTACTAGTGATCTATGATTGGCTACAGCTAATCACATGGTACAGGATGCTGTGATTGACTCAGGTACATGTGATAGCTGTGGGCCAATCACAGCTCACTAGTAAAAGAAGCAAAGTTGTTATGAATCATATAGCATGCAAAAAGTGCCAGGCCTGTTTTCAAGAAGTTAAGAAATGGATGCTCCGTCTGGGTCTTCACAATTCAGTGCTGTACCCTGCCTGTCTTTGAGTGATCCATGATGGTCTTGTACAGTTTTTGGACTCTCCTCAGGCTGTCCAGGACTGGTTGGACCACCACTTTAATACTTAACCATGAGTTAAAGTGAATTCATAAAGAAAGATTTTGCTTTGTCAGGGAAAAAAAGGATAAAAAAGGGAAAAATATTTTCTTCTTCTTTTTTTTCTCTCTATTCTTTTTTTAAACATAATCAGTGGTATTTTATCTGAGTGATGTCTTGGCTAGTCATATTCTCTGCTATTGAGGAATGGAAAGAGGAGGAATAGTTTTTTTCTCTTCCTGTAATTGAGTTAGACAGACTGCTATCTTGCTCGCTGATAGTTTAGGAACCCCTCAAGGTGTCTTCCCACGAGGAGGTGTGTGCCCCCCCTTTTTTCTTTCTTCTGTTTGTCCATGTACATACAGTATTTGAATACTGGCAGAGAAGAATTGGGTTTGGGGTTTTTTGTCTTTGTTTTGGAGCATGCTTATCTATCAAGGGTTGGGGGTATTCAAGGGATAGATGGCTTCAATATTTGCTTATGAGTGTGTGGACATTTGCGCAAGCCTGGCTAGGCTTTGTAAAATTTTTACTTACTGTCCTTGACCATGGCTAAGCAGAATATTCGTATTTTATCTTGGAAGGTACGGAAATTAATGCTTCTCTTAAGAAGAATGCTGTTTTTGACTATATAGTCACATTCTGTCCATCTTTGGTCTGTCTGCAGGAGAGCCATGCCACTCGGGACACTACTAGATAGTTACAGCAATATTTTGTGTGGGATGCCTATCATTCCATTTATTCTTCTCATTCCCAAGGGGTGTCTATTTTATTTATTGTGGGCTGATATTCTCCTGCACTAGGACCTTAGTGGACAAGAATGGAAACTTAGTTTTTCTTCAATGTCAACTATATGATTTAAAATAGATTTTTACAGTTACTTATATACCTCCTCCTTACAATCCAGATGTGCTTCTTCAACCTATTTCTTTTGCTAATGTTTCCCCTTTGCTCCCTATTTTGGTCACCGGGGATTTCAACTATGTGCGTAATTCAGAGCATGATAGATTTCTATCTCCTTGGTCATTCCCTGCGGATGGCCTCTCCTCTTTAGGGATGCTCTGCTAGAAACTTGGGCTGAAGGATATGTGGAGGATGTTCCACTCTGATGAAAATTCATATGTTATTCTAAATCTCACAATTCATTGTCAAGAATTGATTTGGTCTTGTGCTCTACAGACCTAGCCTTCACTTTTAGAGATGTGATAATAGAGCCAAGTGGCATTTCTGATCATTCTCCTTTGCTATATACCTTTGTCTCTGGGAGTTTTAACTAATTCAGGCTAAACCTATTTCCCTTGGAGGCCCATTTGTTGACCCACCTTGAGCAGTTTTTTGCTCAGAATGAAGTTTCTGTCCCATCAAATATAGTGTGGGACGCCCTTAAGGCTTACCTTCAAGGCCTTCTTATCAAACAAGCTAATGCAAATCATCTACTCGTAGCGAACTGGAACCGTGACTGAAACCAATTATATTCAGGATTATAGTTCAATTAATGAATCATTATGAATGGTCTCCCAAACTAGACTGAATTCACTGCTGGCAGAAAGGGCCCAAAATAAACAATTCTTTCAGAAACAAGTGACCTGGGCAGAAGGGGAGGTATCTGGTAGTCTTTTGGCCCAAGTAGTTCACTCTCAGTCTAATCCTACTTTTGTACTGCCTTATTTTATTCAATAAGAATTGGAAACTGCAGTAGCTAGCTTCCCCAATGGTAAAGTGCCAGGGGTAGATGGCATCCCAATTTAAATGTATAAACAATATGGTACAGTGTTGGTACCAGCTCTACTCCGTACCCTTAATGTGGCTTTATTGGAGGGACACCTGCCCAACACAATGTGTGAGGCTGTGATTATAGTCATCCCAAATAAGATAATGATCCCTTTTTCCCTGAGTTGTACCAACCCATTTCTTTACGTTCAACTGATGTTAAAATATTAGCTAACATTTTGGCAAACATATTGAAAAATCTGATAACTCATATTATTCATCCAGAACAAGCTGGCTTTATGCCAAATATGTCCACAGCTATTAATATTAGGTGGGAATATTTAACTATGCAGAGAATGGACACCAATTCAACAGACCAAACTTTCTTGACCTTGGATGCAATGGCCATAATTCTGGGCTGTTCTCAAGAAATTTGGTCTTGGTTTCACCTTCTGTCATTGGGTCCAATTGTTGTATATAGTTCCCAGCAGGGGCCGACTGACCATTGGGGAACTTGGGCACTGCCCGAGAGCCCAGGGTCAGTAGGGGGCCCCATGAGATGTCCCTGGTACCTTTCATAGGCTTTTTTGGGTGTGGTTTGAGTGTGGGCAAGGACACAGGGGCCCCATGATCCCCTATTGCCAGGGGGTCCCATGAGTTGTCAGTCCGCCTCTGGTTCCAAGGGATTCTATAAGGGTCAACGGTCTACAGTCTTCCCCCTTCAAGCCTTCCTGTGGCACTAAGCAGGGTTGCCCTTTATCCCCCTGCTTTTTGCCATTGCTGTTGAACCTCTGGCTTGTCTGTTAAGGGTAGCTTCAGATGTTGGTCAGAGGAAGTTTGGAGCAAAAGGTTTCACTTTATGTAGATTATTTTCTTTTCTTTTTATTTAATGTTCAGTCTTCTCTGCCAGCAGTCATGAAATAAATAGATGACTAGATTTTCAGGATTATTCATTAATTGGGAGAAATCTATGCTTCTCCTATCAGATCACTTACCTGTTGTATTACCATCCACCTCTGTTCTTCTTAAAATAGTTTCATCTCCTAAATATTTGGATGTGACTATGGCAGCCTCCACATTGACATACATATTGCATAATGCTATCCCATTGTTAACAAGGTTTCAAAGTCAAAGCAAGGTGTAGTATAATCTCCCCCTTTCGGTAATAGGCTGTTTAAACCTAATTAAAATGGTATGGATGCCACAACTTCTATATCTTTTATATTATTCCCCAATCTGGATTCCTTTGAAGAACTTTATTAAAGTGTTACTAAACCCACAACAGTAAAATCAGTTTGTATATGCAGTAAAGCATGCTTGTTATACTCACTGTGGTACCTAAGGGGGTAATCATCTGCAATGTGTAAAAATACTGTTTGATCCTGTCTTCTCTAATCATCTCATTCTTCCACAGTCCTCTATCCATCTGCTGATAGTATAGGAGTTACATTGCACACTGTCTGCTCAGTTTGGTGTGTATTGCTCAAGAGTTTTATTTTGTGGGGGGTGGGTGCATGTGATCAGCACAGGGCCAATCAGCATTGTCCAGACAGAGAGACCGGGGTCATGCGGCCTTATAGGACAATTAGAGGAGAATGAAAACTCCTCCTACAAGCTTTAACCAGTGCTCCGCTGGACACTGATATAAGTCCCAAGGCTGCTATATACTTTTAATGAGAAAAGGTATTTACCAGTTTATATTTACTAAAAGGATTGCATTTCCATGTTCTGTTTACTGTTTGAGACCAGATATAGTGAATGTAGGATCTTAGGTTTACTAACACTTTACGTTTTATGGTGTATTTAGAAATTTAACTTGGCACCACAAGGTTCTTCGAATTAAATTGAAACTATTACAATACTCAAGAGGGTGGGAGCCTAGTGGCCCCTAATCATCAAATTTACTTTTTAGCTGCTCAATCGCAGCATTTCATACAATGGGACATTGAGCACCCATGCTGCATCTCTTATCATTTAATTTCATGTTTGTTCAAAGGATGCTCACCCCTGCATGCCCTACTGGTGCTGTCGGGTTATTTTGCTCTCGCAAAAATGCCCACCTATGATTGATGTTCAAGGTATGGGATGAAGCTAAGAGGTTATTGGGGATTTCCTCCCTTACTAAATATACCCCTATATAGGACAATGACAGGCTTCCTGAATTGTCTACCCTGCAGGGCTTTCAGGAATGGGAGAGGGCAGGACTCCATACTCTTGCACAGTTATATGAGAATGGCCTACTTAAATCATTTGAGCAGCTGACAAAGGAATTTTCTTTGAATCCTAGGTGGTTCTACTAATATTTGCAGTTGCAAGATGCTTTACTTGCTAAGTTCTCTTCTTTTTCAGTTTCGTTTTCTCCAGTGCCGGAGTTGGACAGAGTGATAAAGGAGACTTTCACTTGGGGTCTCATCTCAGTTATGTGTTCAGCTCTTTTGGAGAACTACTCACATGATGTCCCCCTACCTTCTAAGGCAAAATGGGAACAAGATATTGGGCCAATTTTGAACCATGCCTGGGATGAGATCGAGCACTTCTCCTTGTCTCACTCTCTCCTTTGCACTGGCTAACCCAGGTTTTTTCATCCTCATGGGGTGCATAGGACCCCAGAATGTTTGTGTGCTATTGAATTAGGATTGGACCCAGCATGTCCCAGATTCGGCAGTTCAGGGTCCTGATACACCTGATGTGGTGCTGCCCCAAGCTCCAGAGGTATTGGGCAGAGCTTGTGGGTACGCTTGATGGGGATTTTAGATGTGAACCTTTTAGTAGACCCACTTAGTTGACTAGTGGGCTATGTTGATTTCTCTGTGTTTAAGCCACCAGTATGGATTATTGTTGTACGAGTGCTTTTCATAGCCCATAGGCAAATTGCACTTAAGTGGACCTCCCCGTACTATTTGACCCTTTCCAAAGGGATATTTGACCTAAATAGGTGTATCTCTTACAAGAGACATACGTTTTCTCTTAGAAACTCATAAAATTGGTTTGATGAAATCTGGTCACCTTGGTTAGATCTTATGAGTTTGGCCATAAGCCAGCCCCTTCTAAGTATTGCTATATTACTTATCTCTAAATGTAGAATACTGAATCATATAGCATAGAGATCACATGATCACCGTGTCCCATTTGCAGGGGTGAGGGGGGGGTGCTCTGCAAGCCCCTCTGTGTCTGTACAGGCAAAATGATGTAGGGGTAAGTTGCTTTGCCTGTACGTGCTGTCCGCCCGCAGTAAAGGTACTGTGCGAGGTCGGCAAGTGGTTAAAAAGAAAATGATAAATAAGGAAATAGATATACATAATACTGTGATATCGTTGTAAAGTAAATACCTGGAAATGTTACACTTGCACATTACGAATGTGTGTGTTGCCTTAAGAGAGATTGCTAAACAGACTAGTGTACTATCATATGTTTAGGTTATTAATTTAGAAAGACACCAAGGTTTTGTGTCCTGAACATTTCCGGTTGTTTGAGGCTGGAAAGTCATCAGAAACATAATTTTTTTGCTGTCGACAACGTGCTGACAGCAGATAAGAATGTATGTTTGAAATATGCCTGTTTCATTTGTAAGCAATTTGTTGATGTAACTCATTTGGGATCTGAAGAAAGTTGCTATCTGCAAACAGCAGGAAGAAGGAAGTTTGACAGAAACCTGCTGAAACAATGACATGTGTCAATGCATACAGTGTGAACAATAAAAAATCTTCATTTACACTGAGACGTAACAGATTTATGCGCTTTATGATAAGTCAAGAGGAAAAGCAAAGGCATGTTGGAATTATAATGCATCTAATTAACACTGGGTTAAATTGTCTATGTGTTGGAAAATATTTTTGAACCTGGAAAACTGATTAGTTATGATGTTGTTAATTTATACTTGTGGCAACTGGGGTTTACACTGACTTCGTTAAACCTTTTAAAGAAATTGACATAGTTATTAATGTGTACAAGAAAGTACGTATCAAATGCAGTGCAGGTGATGCTGTATGTACAGTACACGGTAGTAGAGAAATAAATTACCAGAGTATGTTGTGATGCATTTTATGGGATTTGACATGATCATTTAGTCTTTTTGCAAACATGCTTTGTGCATCAACGTCCAACAGAATAATTTTGCATTAAAGCCTAACTCCATATAAAAGTATTGTATGTTCTAAATATAGGAGAAAGCCATTAAAACTACTGTAAGAGGTTTTTTTTTTGCTGTCTGTGTTCCAATTAGAGAAATGTCTCTTTACTCCTTAATCCTCAGAGCATTTTTTCACCAGGATAGGAAGTTAAGGGAATCCTTCCTAGTGGACACAGATACATTAATAAAATAAAGTCAATGTTAACCCTCCCCTTCTTTATCCAAAGATGAGAAAATGAATGTTTTGGTTTCAGTAATTCTTTGGCCAACAGCAGCCACTGAATCAGATGTATGCTGAGAAAAATACATAGAATAAATACCGTACATACTGTACATGTTTTACCTGCCAAAGGATTTTTGGTTCTATTCATCCAGTCCTAAAATTTAGACCAGCCACACAGCACCTGGCCTCATATGACATCATTGATGGCACATGGGGTGGGGTCACATGTGTGATTTCCCCGGTGCCCCCGCCTCTTACCTATTTAAAAGGGGGCTTCAAGATTCCAATAAGCTCCCTGCCTGCAGACCCCCACAACCACCGGCCAGGGGAAGAAGCCCTTGTCCCCATCAACATGGGGACAAGGTGCTTTGGGAGGGAGGCCCCTACCCCAAAGCAACCCCCATGTTGAGGGCATGTGGCCTGGTATGGTTCAGTAGGGGGAGCGCTCACTTGCCCCCCCCCTTTTCTGACCTGCCAGGCTGCATGCTCGGATAAGGGTCTGGTATAAATTTTGGGGGGACCGCCACACCATTTTTTTTTTATTTTGGCGTGGGAGTTCCCTTCAAAATCCATACCAGACCCAAAGGGCTTGGTATGGATGGGAGGGGGGACCCCACGCCATTTTTTAATTTATTATGGTGCCAATTTTTAAATGTTATTAGCACTTTTGTTTCTTCACTATAGCTCAGAGATTCAGTTGTCACTCCCCCCCCCCCCAGCTAAAAGAGAAAGTTTAGTTTATTTCCCTAAGTTAAAAGAAACAATGTTTCCTTTTAGTTTCTTAAAAGAAACAAAGCTTCCTTTAACTCCAAGGAAAATGACAGCTCTGTGAGCTGTATTGAAGAAAAAAAAAGCCGACAATTGCATTTGAAAATCGGCACCGACGTACACTTCGAATTGCGATAAAAATTCATAAAAAATTCATAAACCAAGGCATTATTTTCAATGGATTTTCTTTCAACTCTTTTTTAATAAATATTTCAAGACAATAACAAAATAGTGGTTGACTGTACCAGTAGATATAAAAGCATCACAGGTTTGTCACAGTTATACATAATACATTTAGCGTTTACATTAGATTATCTGATACATGAACCAGAATATATCAATGCACCTTTCATTTGTCAAGATTTTTAATCTTTATCCATTGTGGAAACAGTCAAATAAAGTTATAAGAAAAGAAAAATAGGAGCTTAGAATAATAGTAAAAAAAGGACACAAAAGTACAAAAAAGGAAAGAAAAAAAAAAAGAGAGAAAATCAGCAAATTCAACAGAATTCAACAAGGTTCCATCATTTTTGCCATAGGATCCCTCACACTTATAGGTCGGAGAGCTTAAATAAAGTGTTCCAACGTTGCCATTTAACTTCAAATACTCTTATAGTATGGTTCAAAAGTGCATAGGATCTCTCATATAGGTAGTGGGAGTGTATTCTATTAATCACTTCCGAAATGGGTAGAGATATAGAAGATTTCCACGCTTTAGTAATAGTTAACCGAGCAGCAATTAGGATATGGGCAATGATTGTTCGAAATTGGACAGAAAATAAGTTCAATGTAATATTTAATAGTGCCAAATGAGGATTGGGATTTGTTTGTACTCCAGACACCCTAGAGATCAATGCAAAAACATCTCTCCAGAATTCCCTTACACTTGCACATTCCCACAATACATGCACCAATCTTCCAACGTCTCCACAAGCTCTCCAACAAGCAGGTGAAGCGTCGGGGTATATTTTTGAAAGTTTGTATGGGGTGAGGTAGCTGCGATATAAAATCTTAAGAGAGCTTAAGAGGTTAGTACACTTCGAAAGGCTGATATTACAAGTCCAAGCTGCTTGCCACTCTTCTTGACTACAGGATCTCCCCAAATCCCTTTCCCACCTCTCAACACATGCTATCACTGAATTGGAAGTATCCTTAGAGATTATACCATCATATCCTGGTCAGTGGCAATTAGGGAGCTGGTGTATGGATGGAGGATCTGTGTCCTATTGTCTGGATTTACAAAGTGGTCTCTTGATTGAGATCTATATGCTGGTATTTTCTACATTTCTGGTAATAGTATATTATCCATTAGATGTGGACACCCTCACGATTTGACACTGCATGCAAGTGTTACCCTTAATACCTCTTTTTTACGCATTTTGTTCACACTTATATTAACCTTTAGATCACGTGTGGTATTTATGTGATTCACATGTGTGTGGTTCAGTGTGATTCACATGCGTTTGCAATGATGTTCTTTTGATTCCATGTATTTATGGTATTACACTATATTACTATATCTTTCTCTTGAGGTTTAACCTTCCTCTTGTGTTAGTTTCCTGTTACCATCTCTTATGTTAACGGGTCGGTTTTGACTTAAATCAGCTGTAAAATACACTAAAAACAGTTATCTATCATCCAATTTGTTTCTCATATCTTGGTTACCTTGTTAGGCTTCCTTATCCATGAAAATATTGTTTTTAATAATTTTGGTGTGGGCCCCTGGGCCTTTTTTTGTCAGTATACCCCTCGATTTCAATTAAAAAACAATGTAAAATGAACCTCAAGAGAATCCTATAAATAAATAAAAGGTTGTTATGTCACCTGACTATTACTGAGGGGATTTAGAACACATCTCTGAAATAAATTTGTTTTGTTTATTTTTTCATTTTAATATTATTAACTATAGTAACATCTATGGTGTTACGGGTCAGTTTCGACCCATATATATATAATTACTTCGAAAAGGCAAAAAAGTCTCTTTTTTTTCAGCAATATAACTTTAGTACAAACACAAAATGAAAAACAGAACAAATATATATATATATATATATATATATATATATATATCAATCATAAATATAACCAAATATAGATTTGCAAGGTCAAACAAACAAGAACCAATCAAGCAAATCAAACCAATAGAAATCAATTACTTGTTCCAACACTAATAAAAAACAAAATCAGAGTAAAAGTCTGTGTGCAAGAACATGTATGTGTGTGTTTAGATGCATGTGTGGCAAAAAGTGACACTTTTAGTGTGTTCTTTGCAGAGATATTTGTTGCAGTTGAAGCGCAGTACATTTGTCTTTCTGTCCTTACTGCTTGGGCAGACCTGACACCTGTTTCTTTTAGAATCAGGTGGCCTGAGTGGGGTTGTGGTTGTGGCTGTGGTGGATGATGTTGAGGCAGGGCTGGCTGAGGAGGATGCTGGCATGGACAAAGTGCTAGGTGACCTCTGCAGCTGTCTGACCAAGACTGCAGCATCTGGGTCTCGGGGCACCCGTTCCCTTCGCTCAATGTGTGGCTTGACAAGGGAATTTCCCAGCTCCTCAATAAACATTTTCCGCTTGTTATTTTTGGTTGACTTCCATCCTTGGTGGATGTGGGTCCACAACACAAATGCATTATATGCAGACACATCAAGGATGTTGTAAAACACAACCATTGGCCATCTCCTGGTCATTCGCTGGCAAAAGTAGGTGGCAGTCAGCTTGTCCAGGTTGTCCACTCCTCCTTTGTTTTTGTTATAGTGGAGGATAATTGTGGGCTTTTTGTCACTTCCTGATGACACAGCTGCATCTTTGTGAAGAGTAGACATAAGTATCACATTCCGTTTTTTTTTTGGACAATATGGCCCTGATTCACTATTGGGCATGGGCGCATATTTATGGGCTTAAGCCCAATTTTCATGGGCGTCCGTCATTTTTTACCCTGCAACCTAATTCACTATTGAGCAGAGCCCATAAGCAGACGCCCAATCTAATTCACAAAAAGACACACGCCCGAAATCAGACTCAGAAAACATGCTTGCTAAGAAGCAAGTCTAAAACCATGAAAAATCACTGCAGAGACATGTTCACTTAGAAATTTGCTTTGCCAAATATCAGGACTTCACTTTAAACAATATCTGCTATTTCCAAAAAAATTAAGAATGTGTTAAAAATCATTTTTTTCAAGGAAATCGACACAGTAAAAATCTAGAAGCCCGTGCAGTGTCTTTGGCAGATACAACTGAGCATGTGCAGAACACATTTTAGACTTCTGCCATGGGCGTTTGCTTTTTAGCCACTGACTAATAGTGAATCTTACTGTGGATTCCTCTGACAGCCGACACTCGCTCGCGTCTATTGTGTTTAATAAACAGCACTTGGCATAACTTCATGTAATCTAATTAGATTTCCTTAGTTCTAGTGATTCTATTTTTGTTTCTTATCCTTTATAATTATTTCTGTAATGATTTTACTTATTTCAAAGGTCTAGATAATATTTATTTTGACAGCTGAATGTAAAAATAAAGGTCCACAATAAAAAAAAAAAAAAAAAACAGCGTGGGTCCCCCCTCTCATCCTTACCAAGCCCTTCAGGTCTGGTATGGATATTAAGGGGGAACTCCACGCTGAAATTTAAAAAAAAAACAGCGTGGGTCCCCCTCAATATCCATACCAAACCCTTATCTGAGCATGCAGCCCGGCAGGTCAGGAAAGGGGGGGGGACGAGAGAGCGCCCCCCCCCCTCCTGAACCATACCAGGCCATATGCCCTCAACATGGGGGAGGTGCTTTGAGGCAGGGGGGGCTCCCCCCCCCAAAGCACCTTGTCCCCATGTTGATGAGGACAAGGGCCTCTTCCCCACAACCCTGGCCGGTGGTTGTGGGGGTCTGCGGGCGGGGGGCTTATCAGAATCTGGAAGCCCCCTTTAACAAGGGGGCCCCCAGATCCCGGCCCCCCCCCTACATGAAGGAGTCTGCGGTACATGCTCCCGCAGACTCCTTCACAAAAAAAAAAAGTGTGGTGTAAAAAAAACACAGTACAGGGTCTTTGACAAGTCCTTTAATAAAACAATGTCCCCCGAAGTAGATCCAACGTCAATCGCGGCGGCGGCGGCAGGGACCCGAAAAAAAAAAAAAAAAAAGGTTCCGCTCCAGTCCCAGGCTTCCAGCCTTGTGAAGAAGAGGCTAGCTGAAGGTTCTTATATAGGTATGGGGCGGGGCCAGCCGGGGACATCATCCGAGTGACCCGCCCCATGTCACATGCTTGCTGTTCCCGGCTGGCCCCGCCCCATAGCTATATAAGAAATGTCAGACTGTCTCCTGCATTCAGCTAGTTAGCCTCAGTGGAGAGACAGGGTGACATTTCTCAAATAGGTAAGGGGCGGGGATGATGTGCCCGGCTGGCCCCGCCCTTAACCTATTTAAGAAATGTCAGCTAGCCTCTTCTTCACAAGGCTGGAAGCCTCCGACGGGACCGGAACCTTTTTTTTTTTTTTTTTTTTCGGGTCCCTGCCGCCGCCGCCGCGATTGACATTGGATCTACTTCGGGGGACATTGTTTTAATAAAGGACTTGTCAAAGACCCTGTACTGTGTTTTTTTTACACCACACTTAGTTTTTTTGTGAATAAGTCTGCGGGACCATGTACCGCAGACTCGTTCACGTAGGGGGGGGCCGGGATCTGGGGGCCCCCTTGTTAAAGGGGGCTTCCAGATTCTGATAAGCCCCCCGCCCGCAGACCCTCACAACCACCGGCCAGGGTTGTGGGGAAGAGGCCCTTGTCCTCATCAACATGGGGACAAGGTGCTTTGGGGGGGGAGCCCCCCCTGCCCCAAAGCACCCCCCCATGTTGAGGGCATGTGGCCTGGTATGGTTCAGGAGGGGGGGGGCGCTCGCTCGCCCCCCCCCCTTTCCTGACCTGCCGGGCTGCATGCTCGGATAAGGGTCTGGTATGGATATTGAGGGGGACCCACGCTGTTTTTTTTTTTAATTTCAGTGTGGAGTTCCCCCTTAATATCCATACCAGACCTGAAGGGCTTGGTAAGGATGAGAGGGGGGGACCCACGCTGTTTTTTTTATTATTTATTTAATTCACGGAAATAATTTGAAATTCAGCTGTCAGTGGGAAACCCCGATGACAGCTGAAACATTCCTTCTGTCCCTGCAGAGAGCTCCGCTATTATATTTGACATTAAAAAGTATAGAGACTGCAACATTGTATCTATTTGTATCCATTCCGGATATAGATGTTTTTATTCGTATACAAATAGATACAATGTTGCAACCTTTATACTTTTTAATGTCAAATATAATAGCACAGCTCTCTGCAGGGACAGAAGTAATTACTTTGCTATTATATTTGCAGGCCATAGACGGGGCGAAAATCGAACAATTTTTTTACCATTGGTGGTAACGTCGGCCCATTGAACAACCAAATTTTTTTTTTTTTTTTAAAACGGTCAGTTTTCGCCCCATCTATGGCCTGCATTTTTCTTTTTCTTATTCTTCTTTTTCTTGCAGGTCATGGCTCATGTGCAGATTTTTTATCTGTTAAAAGATCAGCCAATTTGCCGATCATTGCAGCTAAAATCGGCCGATCTGCAAAATCGGCCAATTTTTATCCAAATTTACCAATTAAAAAAAGTTGCAAAATCCCTAAAAATGGCTGACCAATTAACCCACTAACGGGCCGAAAATCAGCCGATTTTTTTTGCGGACGATTTTAGACCCATGTAAAGCAGGCCATAGATGGGTCTAAAATTGGCCGATTTTTCTGCCGAAAAAAAAATCGAACGATTTTCGGGCCGTTAGTGGGTTAATTGGTCAGCTGTTTTTCGGGATTTTGGCACATTTTTTTTATCAGTAAATTTGGAACAAAAAATTTTCAACTTTACTGGTAAACAAAATATGCTAAAATCCCAAAAAATGGCCGACCAATTATCCCAATAACGGAAGAGGCCCTTGTCCCCATTAACATGGGGACAAGGTGCTTTGGGGGGGAGCCCCCCTTCCCCAAAGCACCCCCCCATGTTGAGGGCATGTGGCCTGGTATAGTTCAGGAGGGGGGGCGCTCACTCGCCCCCCCCTTTCCTGACCTGCCGGGCTGCATGCTCGGATAAGGGTCTGGTATGGATTTTGGGGGGATCCCCAAGCTGTTTTTTTTTATTTCAGCGTGGAGTTCCCCCTTAATATCCATACCAGATCCGAAGGGCTTGGTACGGATGTGAGGGGGGACCCCACGCTTTTTTTTTTTTGTACATTCAGCTGTCAGTGGGGAACCCCGCTGACAGTTGAAACATTAACACATGGCTGTCGCTCCTACAGTCCCGCATGAGTTATGTTATCAACTCATGCAGCATTTTAGTAGCGAAAGCCAATGCAGCGCTCATGTTTCAGCTGTCGGCGGAGTTCCCCACTGACAGTTGATGTAAAAGTATTGCAGGGAATTATAAACAATTTGTAAAAAACCCGGCGTGGGGTCCCCCCTCTCATCCATAATAAGCCCTTCGGGTCTCGTATGGATGTTAAGGGGTAACTCCATGCTGAAATTAAATAAAAAACAGCATGGGGTACCCCCAAAATCCATAACAGATACTTATCTGAGCATGCAGCCCAGCAGGTCAGGAAAGGGGGGGGGGACAAGCGAGCGCCTCCCCCCCTCCTGAACCATACCAGGCCACATGCCCATACCAAATTATTCAAACATTTGTAAACAGACCAATTAACTGAAATGGTTTGGCATTTGTACCCCAAATATGACGTTCCCTGAGGCATTGGTAAACCGAGGTACGCCTGTATTAGTATTGCAATCCTTTGTATTGGGATACATAGAACCAACATACATCTGAATTGGCAACATAGCACAACATTTGTGTCACATTGGAGATATCTGGTAGTTATACTGACCTTGCCCAGGGACCTAAGATTGATTCACAGCACAGAAATACAGGCTGGATTAGCAATGTAGCTCCGTGGATTAGTGGTTAGCACTACTGCCTCATAACTCTAGGGTTGTCGGTTTGAATCCCAACCCTGGTGAGGAAGTAGCATGATCTCCGTGTGTGGCTGTCTTCAAATAGATGTTCTGGCAACATCTTTGCTTTCTGTCTAAATGATCCCTAAAATGTGAATTAGAATGAGGCCTTGTCTGTTGAAACACCTTCAAAGCTGCACCTTATGTGAATGTCATACAATGGGATAAGAGCCTGGAGCACTAATAGATTTGATAACGATGGTTTACACTCCATCCACTTTTGTGAAGGATTTGGCAAGCAAAGAGCTGACAGAGAGAGGCAAAGTCGCACCCTATTGTATGCTATTAGAGCGACCACATGGGTGTGTTTCAAACATTGATTTCTATAGTACATATAGTATATGTATATAGTATATAGTAGTACATGTACTACTTTAGTGGCAATTTGCATAGAGATCTGTGTCAGATGTCTTGAAAATTGCATTGAAATGGTCAACTTTACTGTAAGTCGCAGGATTTGTAAATCAGCTTTGCCCAGAGTGTAATGTTTGGTGATGTTTGATTTCTGGAGTGTTTTGTCAATTGATGGGAAATTCACCATACTAGTCAAATTGATTTGTCATTTTCAGTATTGCATACAAGATGTGGTCATGTGACTGTCTTAACTCATGCGAGAATCTGGAGGGAATTGTGACCATAGTAGCAATAAAGGTTCCAATTGGGGTTCCCTTTCACATCCCTGCTCAATGTTCTGTTGTATGCTGCACACGTACATTTCACTGTATATATCTTTCTGATTTGTGGGGCCTGTATACCAAGGGTTAATGCAGGTAGGAAGCGGATTCATCAGGTGAAAACACTTTCACTGACCAAATTAAGGTCAGTGGTGGGTGTGGCTTCATTGGGTGTGGGGCCTTGTTTGGCATGCTCCAAATACAACCTAGCTTATATAAAGATGTGCAGTAGTGAGTGATTTGGCCTGTTACTAGGCCGGGTGGTTTGTGACTAAGTCCTTGCATGGTGTGGTTTGGGGGAAGAAGAGATTTTGTGCTGAATTGCCCCAGACACCACTCAGGCTGTGTTTGGAAGTGGGCTGGAAATGTTTGCATATTTTTGGCCTTGTAAAGTGTGTTTGTGTGTTATTGCACAATGATTGTGTTTTTTCTCTTTGCATTGAAAGCCTCACACATGTCAATTGTTTTGTTTAAAATCTGCTCTTGTTTTAATTTTGCTTGCTTATTTAGACTCCAATGCATTTTTCTGACAAACCTGCTGACAAATGTATGTGTAGGGGGTTTGTAGAGGTGGGAGGGGATTTGTAGAGGTGGGAGGGGTTTTTTTTCACATGCTTTGTTTTCTTGATATTTTGATCTGTAGACTTTTTTTTGTGAATGGATCTTCATACTAATGCAGGCCATAGACGGGTCGAAAATCGGCCGATTTTCGGATCGTTAGTGGGCGATTTGGTCGGCCGTTTTTCGGTATTTTGGCCGTTTTTGTTTTTCGGTAAAGTTGGAAAAAAATCGGCCGATTTTGCCGATCGGCCGATTTTCGCGGCAATTAGTGGGCAAATCGGCCGATTTTTTTACCGATAAAAAATCTGCGCATGAGCAGTGACCTGCAAGAGGAAGACAAAAAGAAGAAGAGGAAGACGATGAAGAAGAGGATGAAGAAGAAGAGGATGAGGATGAAGAAGAGGATGAGGATGAAGAAGAAGAAGAGGAGGATGAGGAAGAGGATGAGGATGATGATGAAGAAGAGGATGAGGATGATGATGAAGAAGAGGATGAGGAAGAAGAAGAGGATGAGGATGAAGAAGAAGATGAAGAAGAGGATGAGGATGATGAAGAAGAAGAGGATGAGGAAGAAGAAGAGGATGAGGCTGAAGAAGAAGATGAAGAAGAGGATGAGGATGATGAAGAAGAAGAGGATGAGGATGATGATGAAGAAGAGGATGAGGATGAAGAAGAGGATGAGGATGATGATGAAGAAGAAGAGGATGAGGATGAAGAAGAGGATGAGGATGAAGAAGAAGAAGAGGATGAGGATGCTGATGAAGAAGAGGATGAGGATGAAGAAGAGGATGAGGATGAAGAAGAAGAAGAAGAGGAGGATGATGATGATGATGATGATGATGAAGAAGAAGAAGAGGATGAGGATGATGATGAAGAAGAATAGGATGAGGATGCAGAAGAAGAAGAAGAAGAAGAAGAAGAGGATGAAGAAGAAGAAGAAGAGGATGAGGATGAAGAAGAAGAAGAAGAGGATGAGGATGAAGAAGAAGAAGAAGAAGAGGATGAAGAAGAAGAAGAAGAAGAAGAAGAAGAGGATGAGGATGAAGAAGAAGAAGAAGAAGAAGAAGAGGATGAGGATGAAGAAGAAGAAGAAGAAGAAGAAGAAGTAGGATGAAAATAAGAAGAATTCCAGTCCAGCATAAAGTGTCTCTGCAGAGAGCTCCGCTATTTCTGACAGTTCTCTGACAGTTCCTTGACATTTACAGCGGTTGAAACATTGTATCTATTTGTTTCCGAATAAAAACATCTGTATCCTAAATGGAAACAAATAGATACATTGTTGCAACTTCTATAAATGTCAAGGAACTGTCAGAGAACTGTCAAAGAAATAGCAGTGCTCTCTGCAGGGACACTTTTTGCCGGCTCTAGACGGGTAGAAAATCGGCCGATTTTTTTTACCATTGATGGTAACGTCGGCCACTTGAACAACCGATTTTTCATTTTTTAAAAGAAAAATCTGCAGTTTTTCTCCCCATCTATGGCCTGCATAAGTGATTGTGTAAGTAAATCTTATGTGCACGAAAATGTTACTTGATTCATCTTCCCCTTTGTTTCCTGCTATGACCTGAGCACGCACAGTTCACTAGAAGTATCTTTAGATTGTAAGCTCTTATGAGCAGGAGTGTTTTATTTTTGCCACGTGAATCCTATTTTTGTGACTCACCAAGATATTGACTGTACCTACTTGTTCCTGCTGACCAAATAAATGAAGATATATTTGATCAATAAATGTTTGACCGATGTTTTTGTGTTTATTTTATGTTCAATATATGAACAACCTTAATAGTTACTTTGTATACTTATATAATCTGCTCAAATGCAGCTTGTAAGAGCGTGAATATGCATGTGTGTGCAAACTGGCTTTTTCAAAACCAAAAAAAAAAAACCCACTTGCACCACAATATTGTTCTGTACTAATGAATGTCGCATTCACTGTGCAGCCAGCTACAGGTTTTCTACAATTCGATTTACAGTAATGAAATAGTCCACACTTTGCTGATTTTTGGCCTTTGGCAACAAATATTAGCCAAGGTTAAAAAAAACAAATCAATAAGAAACACACATTTGCGAAAGCTATCATAGCCGTGCATAGAAATGCGCGATTACAAACAAATAAGCACCAAACAGGTGTCCGCATGGAGCATGAACGGCTATCCTGGAAGTCAGTCATCACGTGTGCGCACGCACCCGGAAGTGGTTGTGGGGAGTGTAAGTGGATGACAAGTGGTTGGAGGTTTTGTGTTGGTTGAAAATTTTGATAACTTTATTGGCATTTGGACATGGCGAGAGCACAGCTCTCAACTGAGGAGATGATCCTTATATGTAAAGTAACTGTGGCCATTGCAAATATGTTTATAACATGTGAGGGACAGGTAATTGCAATTTTGTGGGTGGGGCCTAGCAGAATCTCACTTGGTGCACATGCTACTTATCTGTACATTAGCTCCTGGGTATTGATGGGTCAATGATATTAACCACCTGCCTACTGGGTACTCCTACCCCCTTCCTGTCCTGGCCAATTTTCATCTTTCTGCACTGTTACACTTTGAATGACAATTGTGCGGTCATGCCACATTGTACCCATCTTAAATTTGTATCAGTTTTTTCAGACAAATAGAGCTTTCTTTGGGTGGTATTGACTTGCTGATGTGAGTTTTACTTTTTGCTCGATAAACCACAAAATAGCTCATAATGAATAAAAGTCTGTTTATATTATAACATTTGGTAAACTGGTAATTTAGCAACACTGATGTGCGTTGATGAGGCAGCACTGGTGGGTGGCACTGCTGGCCACAGGTGGGCGGAATTGTCGGGTTGCACTGGTGGGCACTGATCATCGGGGCCGACCCCTGCTTTGATAACTGCTGGTTCTCGGCAGTACTTTCCACACATTCTGACAGCGTGATGAAAGTGCAGCCAAGACCCGGCAAATGCATTTCCCGGTGATCAGCGTGTCATTGGACATGGCTGATCACATGGTAAAAAGCCGCTGTGATTGGCCTTTACCACATCACATGATCAGCTGTGTCCTTAGCTGTGTCACGGAGAGCGCGTTCTGCCAGGATGTCATATGACACCCTCCCAGAGCTGCCTGGATGCAGTGTAGCGTTATTCGGCTATCTGCGGTCGCCAAATAGGTAACCAGCTAGGCCTTCATGGCTAATCTTTGAATATCTGGACATGTATACTGCGTATAATGCATTACATTCTACAATGTGTTGGTGTACATGGTATTACAGTGTGCAATGCGTTGCTGGATTCTGCATGACAGTGGACAGCGTATCACAGTGTGTAATGCGTAGCTCCAGCCTGCATGACAGTGTACAGTGCATTACAGTCTACAATGTGTGGGTGTACACGGTATCACAGTGTGCAATGCGTTGCTCCATCCTGCATGACAGTGTACAGTGCATTACAGTCTACAATGTGTGGGTGTACACGGTATCACAGTGTGCAATGCGTTGCTCCATCCTGCATGACAGAGTACAGTGCATTACAGTCTACAATGTGTGGGTGTACACGGTATTACTTTGTACAGTGTATTACAGTGTGCAATGCGTTGTACACTGCAGTGTGCACTAAAGCATTTTACACTCATGCACTGTACACACTAACGCATTTGACATTTCTAGTGTGCAATGCGTTAGTGTGCAATGCCTTGGACAGTACAATGCATTTGCAGTATTGGTGTATGTTTATTAAGCACAGATAATTCATCTGATTTTAGTTATCAAGGAGAAGTCTTCTCTGTCCCCCTGTTTATGAGGTGGAGGACAATTGTTTTCCGAAGAAGAGAGGAGACATTTTTTCAAGGAGATCTGTATAGATTTCCAGAGATATATGTAGATGGTTGAGGGGCTGCATGTGATCTCCGGAGATAATTGTGATTAACGATCACCTGAATTAAACCAGTGAATGAAAAGTGTAAAAAAACATGGATTGAAAATAATCTGCACTGACCACTGTGCTTTGTCAAGCCACATATTGGCACATTCTGGTGTCACACAGATGCGATGTGAAATTTGCAGTGTTTTCTGTGCAAGCGCTGCACCGCATCACAACCGCAACCCCTTCATGCCACCTGCTGCGGCTTTCTAGGTGAAGTTACCAACACACCAATATTGGTACACAAAGCGTATTGCGATTTGCCAAATTGGATGGCATGCCTATTCACACCCATGTGCATACCCTGAAAAAGGGTCCTGCACATTTTTGGCCCGGATGCGGTGCAATTTGAGGTGTGCAAAATGTTTGTCTCTAATTGCAACGCACACAAATTGCATGTGATTTGCCCAGGAGTGCGGTGTTAGACCACAATGCATGTATGTGAAGCCACAATAAAAGGATGTGGATTTTGTCTACTTTTACTTGCGCATGTTAACATTATGGAAGTGCATTTTTCTTCTGTTTAACATGCTATAGAAATGCAACATGCATTTGGATGGAGTGTTTTTGTATGTGCATTTTGGAAGCATTCTAAACACACATTGACCCTAGGGCCACACCATATCTTATGCAGGCCATAGATGGGTCGAAAATTGGCCGATTTTTCGGCCAAAAATAAAATCGGCCGATTTTCGGATCGTTAGTGGGCTATTTGTTCGGTCGTTTTTCGGTATTTTGGCAGATTTTTTTTTTCGGTAGAGTTGGAAAAAAAACGGCCGAATTTGCCGATCGGCCGATTTTCGCGGCAATGATGGGCAAATCTGCCGATTTTTTACTGATAAAAAATCTGCACATGAGCAGTGACCTGCAAGAGGAAGACAAAAAGAAGAAAAAGAAGAAGAGGATGATGATGATGAAGATGATGAAGAAGAGGATGATGATGAAGAGGAGGATGATGATGATGAAGAAGAAGAAGATGATGAAGAGGAAGAAGAGGATGATGATGATGAAGAAGAAGAAGAAGAAGAAGAGGATGATGATGATGATGAAGATGATGAAGAAGAAGAAGAGGATGATGAAGAAAAGGATGATGATGAAGAAGAAGAAGAAGAGGATGATGATGATGAAGAAGAAGAAGCAGAGGATGATGATGAAGAAGAAGAGGATGATGATGAAGAAGAAGAGGATGATGATGCAGAGGATGATGATGATGAAGAAGAGGATGATGATGAAGAAGAGGATGATGATGATGAAGAGGAAGAAGAGGATGATGATGAAGAAGAAGATGATGAAGAGGAAGAAGAGGATGATGATGAAGAAGAAGAGGATGATGATGATGAAGAAGATGATGAAGAAGAAGAGGATGATGATGAAGAAGAGGATGATAATGAAGAAGAAGAGGATGATGATGATGATGAAGAAGAGGATGATGATGATGATGATGATGATGATGAAGAAGAGGATGATGATGCAGAGGATGATGATGATGAAGAAGAAGATGATGAAGAAGAAGATGATGAAGAGGAAGAAGAGGATGATGATGATGAAGAAGAAGAGGATGATGATGATGAAGAAGAAGAGGATGATGAAGAAGAGGATGATAATGAAGAAGAAGAAGAGGATGATGATGAAGAAGAAGAGGATGATGATGAAGAAGAAGAAGAAGAGGAAGAAGAAGGATGAAAAATGAGAGGAATTCCAGTATGGCAAAAAGTGTCCCTGCAGAAAGCTCCGCTATTTCTTTGACAGTTCCTTGACATTTACAGCGGTTGCAACATTGTATCTATTTGTTTCCGAATAAAAACATCTGTATCCGAAATGGATACAAATACATTGTTGCAACCGCTATAAATGTCAAAGAACTGTCAAAGAAATAGCGGAGCTCTCTGCAGGGACACTTTTTGCTGGCTGTAGACGGGATGAAAATTGGCCGATTTGTTTTTTTTTTACCATTGCTGGTAACGTCGGCCGCTTGAACAACCGATTTTTCATTTTTTAAAAGAAAAATCGGCTGTTTTTCTCCCCGTCTATGGCCTGCATAAGCATTAGTGTGCCTGGGGGAGGGGGGGACCTTTGGCCTTTCCAAACACAGTAGATGCTCCAAGAATGTTTCCTTGAACTCTTGAAATGGTTAAAAAGGAAAGACACTCTAGATAGCCTGCACTGAGAATTGACTGTCATGATGACGTGTCAATGATTATTTGCTCTCATTTTTCAGGAGTGGTACTGCTTGCGGTTGAAGCTGGTAGAAATCCACCTTCACGTCCTCCACTCACCTTCACTTGTGGCCAGTGGATATTTTGTGGCCGCAGGCAAGAACTGGCATCGAGGACCTGCATAATGACCCTGGCATGCCAGAGGTGGTTTGGAAGCAGCACAGCAATTTGACCATCCCTTTCCTCTATGTTGGTTTTAGGGTGCAGAATTGCTTCTCGTTCGTGAACGGACTGTCGCCGGATATCAGAGTCCCCATATTTTCAAGATATGTTTTAGCCATGTTGGCTTATTTTTATGTTATTTTCCAAGTGTGTCGCACCTAACCGCACAGTAGTGTGGTGCCATGCGTATTTGTGGCTGTGAATGGGGCTGTTTTTAATAGACGTGTGTAGGTGCAACAAAGTTTTCATCATGGTACCTGCGCACATCTACATAGGGCATTGCATTTCTTTGCTGTGCTGGAAAATGTGTGTTCTTGCATGCGTTTCTGCACCACCAATGGTGTGAACAAGTCCTAAGGGCTGGTTCACACTATAGAAACAGTCTAGATGTGTTCCTGATGGGTTTTTTTCATGCCCTTTTGGCATGCATGTTTAGTGTGTTCCAGTACATTTTGGATGCGTTTTGGACATGTTTACATTGCATTTTTGTATCCCTTCCACTTATTTTTTTCTATTTTCTTTGTATTCAATGTAGTTAGGGACATGTGCGTTTTAGTACATTCAAGGACGTTTCAATGTGTTCCAGTACAGTTCTGTGCAGAAACAATGCAGCGTGGTCAACTTTGTTTACAGCACCTGCAATGCATTGAAAATGCAAGCGCTGATGTGAACTATGACATTGACAACCATATAACCTTCTTTCTGTGCGTTTGTGATGCTGAAAAAGCAACTGAAACACATGTAGTGTGAACTGGCTCTAAAGGTTATTAGAGGTCAGGGAACAGGACTGACCAGGAATTGTGAATTCAATCAGACTAGTGGTGAGATACAATCAGCAATTGTATAATAATGTGAGATCTGAGCTGTAGCTGATAGAAAATGAGACACATTCACTTGATCAGTAAATAGATAGTTAAAGAGTGGGGCGGTGATCCATAGATTTGCATATGGGACAGGTGATGACGGGGTGGGGGTCAAGTTGTATAAGGAGACAGATTTAAAAGAGAAAAAAGTTACAATGAAATATACACGGCATGAAACTTGCACATGACCTAATTGGCAGAAGAACAGTACGCAAGTAACATTCATCCACTTTCTAGTCATTAGGCAAAATCATAATTGATTGATCAATATTCCTGTCACAACCCAGAAAATTGATCTCCATTTTTTTGGGATGTTGCCAAGACTGGGATTAGAACCCATGACCCAAGTGCTGTAAATTCTGAGCTCTAACCACTAAACCACTGTGGGAGACACAGTTTGAGTTATAATGTAGAATAGTTACATTGTTTAAAAATGATAAAGCGAGCGCTGGTCAAATGATATAGACTAGTAAAATGGTATTACACAAGATAAATATAACCACGAACAGTAGTGCATGAACTCGTGAAAGGTCATCCACCCCTGTGACAGTGTACTACACTATTGAGCACCTTTCTGGCTCCTGTGGCTGAGCTAATTCCTCCCCAGGACCATTTGGGCACCCACCCTGATGGATGGATGGATGGATGGATGGAGCTGGATGACTAACCCATAGCTGCCAGCATACCGCTGCACCCCCAGATGTGCGATGTGTATAACCCATGCACATTAATACTTTTGTTCTGGTGAGTGTAGACCAGTCCCAAGGGTGGTTTACCTTTCACGAGTTCATGCACTACTGTCCGTCACGGAGAGACCACACGTGCCATTCATAGGCACTCTCTGAGTTGGTACTCTCACACGAAGGACATTCCATTATTCAGGAATGATTATATGAACTTATTTTAGCACGATTTACCAGTTTACATCATTATTGCAATTCTTTGCACTTTTTGGTTTTTACATGCGTTCATTATTGATCACATGCATTTATAGCGCTGCACTTGTCTTTAACATAGAATAGTTATGTGATTAAAGAGAATGAAGATATATAACTATATTGGGAAATTAGAAGTATATAAATTATTTGAGATATAAGTGTGAAAATGTTTAACATTTAAAAATAGAATGTATGACATTCATTAGTAAATGCATTACTTTCCTGATCATTTTGGAGAAACAGCAAAAAAAAAAAAAAGAAAATTCTAATACAGCTGTACTCTTTATTACATTCTAAAAATTCTCTTTTGCTATCAGAAAAAACGCCAATGTTAATAAAGCCTGTGCTTGTGCGCTATCTAGCTAATATATCCGGTATTGCACCTAAAAATGTGCCAGACAGGATACCACATTCACCAATGGCAAAGTAGACGCTCGTTAATGAGCTTGCTAGACGCTGGTCAGACGACTGATTGATTGACCGGAGTCTGCCTGAATGGTCAGACTCTGCTGATAGACTCACATCTTAGTGAATCAGGGCCTATGAGACAACAGTGCTGGTGTCTGTAAAAGCAAACTTTGTGGACAGTGCAGCCCTGTCCTTCACCTGCAAGATTTCAGCAGGCAGCTCAGGTTTATTTTTCTTCACTGTGCCCACCATGGTAAGTTTCCTCCTGAGAAGTTCTTGTCCAAGGTCATAGCTGGTAAAAAAATTGTCACAAGTGATATTGTGACCCTGCAGTCCAGTAGTCATATTGAGGACCACACATTTTCCTTGGTTTTTCTCAGGGATGCCACTTGCACCTTTGCCTGTGTAAATCTGTAGATTCCAGGCATAGCTGGTTTTTGCATCACAGGCTGCCCAGATTTTTATGCCGTAGGGACAAGACGTTCATCCACTGTCACCTCTGGCCCAGGGTTGAACATCAGTGGAAGGAGCTGCATCCATCTCTCCCAGACATCCCTGATGGGAGCTAGCTTGTCAGATCTTGCTCTGGTATCTCTGTTGTCAAATCTGAGGACTCTTGATATCATTAGAAAGGTCTGAAGTGACATTTTTGCCCAGAAAATATTTCTGCATGTCGATGCGTCCCACAGACTATCAGTGGCCTCATTGCAGGATCTGTACACTCCAGCAAGAAGAAGAACACCAATATAGGCATCCAGGTATTCCTCATCAATGTATTTCCACATGCTGCCATGGACTTTTTTTCCTTCAAGGTTTGTCATAGCAATGATGACTCTTTTTAGTGACAATGGCATAAATAGCTCAAAACATGTCTTGATGTCACTGACTCTCATCACAGCAAATTTTGTGATTCCAGGGGTCATTTTGATGACATTTGCAGCAACTGCCCTGCCATGTAGATCAGGAGGTACTGAGCTCCAACAGATCTTACCATTTTTGGACTTGAATATTTCAGCGGGAGCAGCTTCAGCACTGGTGGCCTCCTCATCAGACTCATCAGATGTGTCTGTGTCTTCTGGATGATACTCCACATTGTCTTCCTCCTCAGAAACCTGCTCATCCAAATCACTATGCTCCTCTGTGTCCTCTCCCTCATTTTCACCAAAAATATTATCCAGAACTTGGCTCAATGAAAAACTTCTTCTCATTTTTGCATGCTTCAAATTGGAGATGTGCACTCTGCAAGTCACCAATTCTATACTGAATTGGCCTCACATGTCTGGACATGCCCGTCTTTGTTTGTTTTGTTTTTGTGCAGGTATACCGGAAAACAAGGCAAAATGAGAATCCCCTAAAGCTCACATGATTGGGAGAGGAGCTGGCTATCAGTGTGCTGGTTGACAGTGAACTTATGATTTCAGTTTTGGCTCTAATTATTGCTTTATAATCTTATTTTTATAACTGGGTCGAAACCGACCCTAACAACACAAAGGTCATAATTTCAACTTGAGCATTTTATAATTTAGTGAAAAAATTTTTTGTTTTTTATTTTGTTGAAATAGAGGTTCCTGACAAAGTCATAAAGCCTTGATGCAATAAACAAATTTATATGGTTATTTTATGCATTTAAAACCTAAAAACGGGTCAGTGCCGACCCTAACACAAGAGGAAGGTTAATCTCCAAGAATTATTGGGACTATCATCTTGCTGGAACATCATATCGTGGACTGTTTTTGGAATACTTATTTTGTTGGACATTTTACATATATACATTTTGGACAGTATTATTTAAGAGTTTATTTATTCATTTATTTATTTGACATTTGTTGAGTAATAGCACTCTATGTATTATTGATCTATACACTTTTTGGGGTAAAAGTGTTTTTGTGCAATAGGGATATTATATATAGGAGGAACACCGTTATTTTGATATTTATCACTGAATTATCGGAATCATACTGCAGGAATCTATATAAGCATGAAATTTCCTTTTTTATTCCAGACGGATTCGATAAAATATGCCAAATCTTAGAATCCACCTCCACTTCTAAATTATAATTGACTCTATGGTAAGCTTGAATCTGAAAAAATGGGTATATACTGCCCCTCACTTGTGAAGCATGGATGTCAGTAAACTTGTGGTAGCCCGCTTCTCTCCAAGATTTTACAGTATGATTGGGAATAAGATGTTCATAGGTTGTTAATGGTATGTCTAGCTTAATCTTAGGGGTAGATGGGGTGGATTTAGATAAGCCTATTGCCCATGCACTCAGTGTTGCAGAAACAGAGGGAAGATAGGTATGAATTAACTGTGTAGAAATAACTTTCGCCAGCAGTAGAGCCTGAAGATCCCCAGCTGAACTGTGCTTCTCTCTATTTGTACCCATAGCTTCTCTGAAGGGATCAGCCAATGCTGAAGTTGATCTAACAACTCAGCGTAGTAATAGGTATATACAACAGGGAAATTTACTCCCCCCTTAGATTTATGTTTAATGAGTGCTGAAAATGGGATTCTAGGTTTATTCCCATTCCACATATATTTTTTTAATGATATATCTAATTTACTAAAGTAGGAATGAGGGATAAGTAACGGAATCATTCTAAAGTAGTATAAGATTTTAGGCAGAACCAACATCTTAAAGGCTGCTAATCTGCCCAACCACTGGAGTTCATGTTTTCCAATTGCTAATAGATCCATTTATATCACCTGGTATAATTTCTCATAATTAGCTTTGAACATGTTGGAAAAAGGGGAAGAAACTCGAATGCCCAGATACTCCAGATGCATAGTGGACCAGCTGTATATAAATTTATTTTTAAGACATTGTAAAAGATCTTTTGGGATATTTATAGAGAGTGCACATGATTTAGTAATGTTGAGTTTGTAATATGAAACGCTGCTAAATGTTGTAAGTGTAGAGGAGATCGCTGTCAATGTGGTCAATGGGCCGTTAAGGTAAGTATGACATCATCTGCGAAGAGGCCAATTTTGTTAGAAATATCTGCTGTTTGTATACCTGAGATCAAAGGATTCAGTCTGATTGAGGTCGCTAGGGGTTCCATCACCACAAAAAAGATAATAGGGGAGAGGGGACATCCTTGCCTGGTCCCGTTTGTGATGAGAAAGGGATCTGACAAGGCATTGGATGTAAAAACTTGTGCAGAGGGCACTGTATTTAACGCCGTGATAGCCAATTTGATATAGCCATTCAAACTGAAATTTTAAATAGTAGAGCCGAGATACTGCCAGTGTACTCTATCACAGGGCTTGAAAAAGCCACTCGCCCGCTCGCCAAATTCGAGGAGAAATTCCTCTGTGGCGAGCGGTGAGGGGCTGCGAGTGGTGAGCACAGATGAAACATGGAGCAACTGCACCTGCGCTCCAAGCCTCATTGTGAAGCCGAGTTCCGGTTTACAACTTCTGGTTTCCAGCTTCTGCGACACTGCTGCCGAGGGGACAGGTGCAGGAGAGGTTCGCTCTCCTTCGCTGAGAGGAGACACCCTCTCCACCGCCGTGGGGGACTCAGGGGGACAGTAAGTACTGTATACAACATGTCCTATCACTATAATGGAGTACAGGGGAGGTGGGATATACATTACTCAGTAATGTATATCCCAGCTCCCCTGTACTCCATTATAGTGATAGGACATGTATACAGTAATGTATATCCCAGCTCCCCTGTACTCCATTATAGTGATGACATGTATACAGTAATGATTACTGTATACATGTCATATCACTATAATGGAGCACAGGGGAGCTGGGATATACATTACTGTATACATGTCATATCACTATAATGGAGCACAGGGGAGCTGGGATATACATGCTGTATACATGTCATATCACTATAATGGAGTACAGGGGAGCTGGGATATACATTACTGTGTACAGTTTTATATTTTGGACTATTTATTCTAAAGAAAAATGTAATTTCATAAGCTTTAAAGAGGCGTGGTTGGGGGCGGGCCGGGGTGGGGTTGGGGGCGGACCTGGGCAAGGTTTGCTACTGGGGGCAACTGGTGGAGAGTAAGTTTTGTGATCGGCTAGTAGGTCTGGACTTTTAACCCCTGCTCTATCAAAAGCCTTCTCGACATCTAATGCCAAGAAGACAGTTTGCGCTTTATGAAGTTTGGTAATCCTCAGTAGATTAAGTACCCTACGTGTGCCATCCACTGCTTGCCTACCTTTCACGAACCCTACTTGATCTGATTGAATAAGGGAAGGAGTCACTGTTGGTAATCTGTTAGCTAGAATTTTAGCATAATACAGCTACAATCACCTCAAGTATAAATCTTAAGATCCGTATTCAGTAAGGATATTGGGCAGAAATTTTGGGGGCAGTCTGGGGATTTACCCGGTTTAGGTAGGGTAACAATGATTGCCCTGAGCATCTCTGAAGGGAAAGTAGCATTTTGTACAGCCTGCAAGAACACTTTCTTAATGTGGGGAACTAATATATCCTGAAATTCTTTGTAGCATTCTGCAGCAAACCCATCTGCTCCAGGCGATTTCCCCTTCAGTAGTGCTTTAATTGTGGCTATTATCTTATTAGCTGATATAGGCTGATTTAGAATATTCAGCTTAGACTGGTCCAATTTAGGTAGAGATAGATTCACTAAGAAACTATTAATAAGGTCAGGGGTGGGTTGAGGCGTGTGTGGATCTTCTTTAAGATTGTACAATTGAGTGTAACAGGTCCAAAAGGCCTCTGCGATTTTTTTAGGATGGAAGACTTTTTCTTTAGATTGAAGATTTCGAGGGAATTTTAGTTTTTGCCTGTTTAACGTTGATATAGGAGGCCAGTAATTTTTCGGCCTTATGACCTTGGGTATAGTAATTCATTTTGACTCTTCTGAGATACTTTTTGTGTTGGAGTAGTAGGATTTTTTTAAGAGCTAGTCTATTAGACTGTAATTCCTGTAATACCCTAGGAGAAAGACCTCTTTTATGTTGGGCTTCTAAGCTAACGATCCTAGAAATTTGTTCTGACATGGCCTGTTGTCTATGCTTTTTCTCCCTGGAGGCTATCTGTAGTAGCACGCCTCTACAGAATGCCTCATGCGCACACCAAACATTAATGATATCCATATTTGAGGAAGCATTGATATGAAAATACTCCTGCAAAGAATTGAGATATAAGAGTGAGTATGGGGGCTAAGAAACATGGAAGTGTCATTACGCCACAAGAATACTGGTGAAAATCGTAATGTCTCCTTAATACTGATAGATATAGGCGCGTGGTCTGACCACATCATAGGGTGAATTGTTGCCTTGGTAAGATGTTGCAGAAGTTGTATATTGGTTAAAAAATAATCAATTCTAGAATAAGACCTGTGCGGGGCTGAGTTATATGTAAAATCTTTCTCAGAGTCATGGAGACATCTCCAAGGATCATAAAGATTCGATTCTTGTAGAGCTGGTGCCATAGAGTACCTTAACCCACATGACTGGCCCGATACATCCTAAAACTTATGGATGACAGCATTAAAATCTCCACAGTAGAATAAGAACCCCTTCTGAATTTTCATGACTTTCCTCTTCAGGGAATTGAAAAATGCGATTTGGTTGACATTAGGGGCATATATATTCACAATCGTGTAGAGAACATTATTTAATTTGCACACCATTATTATGAATCTACCCTGCCGGTCACTCTCCAGCGAGTGGAGAGAGAATTATACAGAGCTTTTTATGGACCCGTGGTTTTTCACAGGGGCATTAGCTGTAAACACCTGGGGGTACAATTTGTGTGAGCAACGCGGAGGTTTAATTGTAGAGAAATGAGTCTCTTACACACAGACAATATCCCCATGTAGTTTCTGTGCCTCTTTCCACATCATACTACATTAATAAGGGCTATTGAGACCCTGTGCATTCATAGACACAATATTCAGTACCATACTAAAGTATAGAAATTAGATAGGACATGCTTGCCATCTAGTGGTCTAAAGAACAATAGCAGCCCTCTATGGCTGGCATACATAAAATCACTCATGATATTCAACTCTTCTTGAATTGGATACATAGACAGACCTACTATCAAGAATATTTCAGTGTCCCATAGAGATTGCTGGGTTAAAGCAGTTGCCGATACTCTGTTGGAAAAACTGAGAAAAAAACACAGAAAAAATAGAACAAAAACAATGTAAACAAATAACAAATAATTGCAAGTGAACCAAATCACTTTAACGTATTGGGGGAGTTTCCAGGAACAGCGAGCAACAACGGTAGACAATAATTTCCGGTGCTAATATAGTGAGGCAACCTCTCAAGGCACAAAGTATGGAAGTACAATCGCTATCCAGCCACTTTGTCCCATTCAGAAGTAACTTTCCTAGGGGAAGATTTAGCAGCCGTCAGCTCCTCTCCTGTAGGTATGATCCCCCATTTCTCCGCAAGCCCGAATCCTTCTTCTTCTAAGCTGACAGTCAATAGATGGTTATCCCTGGTTATCAGCAATTTACTGGGGTACTCCCATTTATACTTTACATTATTATTGCGGAGTAATTTTGTAAAGGAGAGTAATTTTCTGCGAGAAATGATGGTATACTGGTAGAGATCTGCGAAGAGAGATATCCCGTTATATGGCGTCGGTAGTGGATTGTGTGCTCTCGCGAAGATCAATTCCTCCTTTATATGGTAGTAGTGGATTCTAGCGAAAGTGTCCCTCTCTGACAGATTTGGCAGCAAAGCGCATATCATCTGTTGTATATAACGTCTAAGGTCTGCAGCAGGGACACTTTCGCTCACCCCCCTAGCATCTACTAACTCTTTATGAGCAGACGCAAACTCACCCAATTTAGTTTCCACATGGTTGCAGTGCTCTCCCAAACTCTCAACCTCTGCATTTACTTGTGACACAAAACTCATCATATCTTTATGTAAAGAACTTTTAAGTGTAACAAGCATATCCTTCATAACTGACGCGGACAAGGACAGAGTTTCAGCAGGGTAATCTTCCATGTTCTCAATGAACTCTCTTGTAATATGAGAAGAAGACTCATCAGATTGCTCACTTAGTAGTTGGTGGTCTGGAGAGCAGCGCTGCTTAGATTTTTGGGGGCTGCTGGTAGGTGTAGTTCCTTCTATAATTGCAGGCTTAGTATGCTGAGGGCTGGAGCGAGTTCTCTCCTCTGCTGTGTGTGGCTGCACAGAGGGAGAGGCACTGGGGCCGGCACCATCTTGGGGGGAGGAGCCACCCGCTAGAGTGAAGAACTCTGTTAATTTGAGGGGCCCCTCTTTGATCTTTCTCTTCCCCATCGGTACCTGTTGGGTCAGGGAACGTTTGTGCAGCTGTCAGAGGTGAGAGGTTTACTCTCTGCTATCCCACGTCACTGGTATTTGCCTCGGTTCCCGGAGCACACTTCTTATGCAGCCATCCCTCTCCTCGGCCGGCAATGCCCCCCTTTTAATGGATTTTCATTTGTAAACCAAAAATTACGTTAACCGAGGTGTTTGTAAACCGAGGTACACCTGTAGATTATGAATAATTAAGAATACTGAATGTAATTCTGAACATTCCTTTTTCTGCTATGTTTTCCTGTGGCCAATGCTTCTTCTAATTGTCTGCTTAAATGTATGTAATAGAACCTTACAATAAAACTTCAAGAATCTAGGGGACTGATCTGTTTCCTGTCTGTGGCACCACACTTGAATACCAACCCTTACTCTTGCCACTGTGCCTGATCCCCATCCTTTTCTTCTGGTATCACTAACACACCCACAAGCCCAAACTTCACCCTCCACTGCATTAATACCAAGCTCCGACTCATTGCCACTGCACCTACACATGCCTCAGTACTTGTTGCCTCTGTACCATTTTGCACTTCTTTGTTCTCCACCACCTCACAATTCAGTATTCAACCTAGTCAACAAACTGGCACATGTTTGCTAGTTTAACCTGTCCCCACCTGTCCAATAGAAAAATGACAGCTGAGGGGGACTCTCATCTATCCAGGTGGGCATCATATGACGCCTTCCCAAATCGCGCCTCATGCGTGTCTGCAGGGCCATGCTGTGGTGAGTTCTGTCACCTGCTATATACTTCAGACACAGCTGATGACAGATTTGTGTACTGGCCTGTTGCCAGTAGCATGTGACCGCTGTGACCAATCATGACAGGTCACATAACAATTGTAAACAATGGATGGCCAATCACAGCTAATCACAAAAAAAAAACTTGAATGAATCAATGTCATTCAGTTAAATACTTGCTTATAGAAAATAAATTATTTGCTATAAGCAATCATAATGTGTAAAAAAAAAATACTGATCACTTTCCCAAAGTAGTACGTTACTATGGTAACATTATACTACTCTGGTCACAGTGTGCAATCATGTTGGAGCAGGAAGGGGGCCAACCCCAAACTGTTCCCACAAAGTTGGAAGCATAAAATTGTCCAAAATGTCTTGCTATGCTGACGACTTAAGAGTTTCCTTCACTGGAACTAAGACAACCCCTGAAAAATAACCCCACACCATAATCCGTCCTCCAACAAACTTTATGCTAGGCACAATGTAGTAAGCAAATATTGTTCTCCAGGCAGCCGCCAAACCAAGACATGTCCATCAGATTCACAGCCAGAGAAGCGTGATTCGTCACTCCAGAGAACACGTCTCCACTGCTCTAGAGTCCAATGGCAGCATGCTTTACAACAACGCTTTGCATTGCACTTGGTGATGGAAGGCTTGGATGGAGCTGCTCGGCCATGGAAAACTATTCCATAAAGCTCTCTACATTCTGTTGTTGTGCAAATCTGAAGGCCACACAATGTTTAGAGGTCTTTAGCTATTGACTATGCAGACAGTAGGCGACTTCTGCACACTCTGTGCTTCAGCATGCGCTGACCCCGCTCCATCACTTTACGTGGTCTGTGTGGCTGAGTTGCTGTTATTCCCAGTTGCTTCCCAGTTGCTTCCACTTTGTTATAATACCACTAGCAATTGACAGTGGAATGTTTAGCAGCAAGGAAATTTCACGGATTGCAGAGGTGGCATCCTATCACGGTACCATGCTTGAATTTACTGAGCTCCTGAGAGCAACTCATTCTTTCACAAATGTTTGTAGAAGCACTCTGCATGCCTAGGTACTTGATTTTATACACCTGTGGCCATGAAGGTGATTGGAATACCTGAATCCAATGATTTGGAGGGGTTTCCCAATACTTTTGGCACAATAAAGTAGTTACCATAGTTTGTGAACTCTATAACTTTCCTACAGACTAAATAATAAATACTGATTTTTGGTCATTTTCACAAAACAAATGAGGCAGAATACATCCTGGTATAAATGTATGTAGAACAATTATTTATTTGCAACATTTTATAACAGAAACAAAGCAAAATATATTGTTTTTCAAAATTTTAGGGTTTTTTTAGTTAATTTAGCAAATGATAAAAACCCAGTGGTGATTAAATACCACCAAATGAAATCTCTGGTTATGTGACCAAAATTATAAAAACTCAGTTTATGTATAGCATTGAAGGACCGCGCAATTGTCATTCAAAGTGTGAGAGCGCTGAAAGCTGAAAATTGGCCTGGGCAGGAAGGGGGTAAAAGTGTCCTGTATTGAAGTGGTTAAGGGAAATCAATAGTCACAACATAAAATTCCATTTTATAACATTAGCATTGTAAGAGCAATATAAACAATATTTATTTTTGACAATCCAGTATAAGCTTACTTTAAATATCTCTTTCATGTCGAGAGTACTGTCTGTCTGCTGAATGTCTTTTTCCACAATTTCCTGGATTCCCTGCATGTTTTTTTAACTTCTATCTGTTGTTAACTTTCTAAGGACTATATATCCCATTGGTATCTTGCCGCTGCATACAGTTATTCCTGTACTGACCCTGAATTCTGAAACTCCTCTCAGCATATCAGTAAGGCAAATGGCAGGCTTTGTGAAATGTATGACATAGCAATGCCTACTCCCACGGCATAGTGAATGTGTGTCACAGAATTCGGGAAGTTGACAAAGTTTCCAAGCTTCAGGATCATTCAGATTAATAGAAATAGGCTAGATGTAATTGAAATACAATGCAGATATGAATATATGATTTTACATCATATACCATAGATACAATTTAGCTGAAAAAAAAAATAAAAAACAGATGTTCATTCTGATATAATCAATCAAAACCTATACTCATTTCTGCAATCAACTTTCACAAAATTCTGAGAAGTGGTATTGATGAGCATAAATCCATAAATTCTCATAAAACATTCCTTCATGTATTTGTTATTATCTTGCATATATGTCACATTGTAAAACATTAAATTTGGTAAACAATTTTCTATGTATTTATATACTTTTATTAATCTTTTCCTCACCATATAGACATACAGTTGGAAAAATACAATGCAACACATATTCATTCACAAGGTCTGAAGAGTATATTATTATACACTGCTCAGAAGAATTAAAGAAACACTTTTTAATCAGAGTATAGCATCAAGGCAATTAAACTCCTGGGATATTGATCTGGTCAGTTAAATAGCAGAAGGGGTTGTTAATCAGTTTCAGCTGCTTTGGTGTTAATGAAATTAACAACAGGTGCCCTATATGGGCAACAATGAGATGACCCCAAAACAGGAATGTTTTTTGCAGGCCACTGACATTTTTTTCCACACTCATCTTTTCTGACTGTTTTTCACTAGTTTTGCATTTGGCTAGGGTCAGTGTCACTACTGGTAGCATGAGGCGATACCTGGACCCTACAGAGGTTGCACAAGCAGTCCAACTCCTCCAGGATGGCACATCAATATGTGCCATTGCCAGAAGGTTTGCTGTGGCTCCCAGCACAGTCTCAAGAGCATGGAGGACATTCCAGCAGACAGGCAGTTACTCTAGGAGAGCTCAACAGGGTCCTTAACCCATCAGCAGGACTGGTATCTGCTCCTTTGTTCAAGAAAGAGCAGGATGAGCACTGCCAGAGCCCTATAAAATGACCTCCAGAAGGCCCCCAGTGTGAATATCTCTGACAAAACAATCAGAAATAGACTTTATGAGGGTGGCCTGAGGGCCTGACTTCCTCTAGTGAGCCCTGTGCTCACTGCCCGGCACCATAGATCTTTATTGACATTTGCCATTGAACACCAGAATTGGCAGGTCCACCACTGGCCATTAGGTATCGGGATGAAATCCTTGGACCCATTGTCAGACCCTACACTGGTGCATTGGGTCCTGGGTTCCTCCTGGTGCACGACAATGCCTGGCCTCATGTGGTGAGAGAATGCAGGCAGTTCCTGGAGGATGAAGGAATTGATACCATTGAATGGCCCCCATGCTCGCCTGACCTAAATCCAATAGAACACCTCTGGGATATCATGTTTAGGTCCACCTGACGCTGCCAGGTTGCACCTCAGACTGTTCAGGAGCTCAGTGATGCCTTAGTCCAGATCTGGGAGGAAATACCCCAGGACACCATCTGTTGTCTAATTAGCAGCATGCCCCGACATTGTCAGGCATGCATACAAGCACATGGGGGCAATACAAGCTACTGAGTACAATTTTGAGTTGCTGCAATGAAATTTCAGCAAAATGGACTATCCTGCTGCATCATTTTTTCACTTTGATTTTCAGGGTATCTTTGAATTCAATTCTCTGTAGGTTGATAATTTTCATTTCCATCAAACAATGGGGCACCCTTACTTTCCTAACACATTACCAAGTCCATATCAGTATACTGTAGATATCCAGCATGATATTATTCCCCATTGAGATCTGATGTGTTTTCAAAGTGTTCCTTTAATTTTTTTGAGCAGTGTATATGCACCATACGCTGCATATGATGCAGTAATATAAGTATTATTTTGCGGAACACGATCAAACCGTACACCTGTGTTTTGCAATTAAAAATGCTACACTTATTTACTGAGTGCAGAATTGCACACATGACAGATCAGCTTAGCCAAGAATCATAAGTATTTCTATGAAAAGTTAGCCACTTACCGTCTGGAAGATTTTAGCCCCTTCATGGCCCAGGAATTTTTTGCTATTTGGCACTGTTTTACTTTACCTGACAATTGCGTGGTCATGCTATTGAACCCCAATTAAATTTATATAATTATTTTCACACAAAGAGAGCTTTTTTTTTTTTTTTTGCAGTATTTGATCACCATCGGGTTTTTCATTTTTTTATTATATAAACAAAAAAAGACCAAAAATAATTAAAAAATACAATATTTTTACTTTAGCAAAAGGACATTCCAGCATCCCGAGCAGGTGTGTTCCAGGAAAACAAGATTACAGACAAAAAGCAGTGGATTTATTGAGGCAGAACAGCAAAGCCTTGATTAAAAATGTAACTACTCAGCAGGTAGATTATGCTCCCTCTATGTATCTCATAGTTGTGTTTTCAAACACTGTGCACATTTAAGGTACAGTAAATAAAATAAAAATCCCAACAGGGTAAAATGAGCCCTCCATGATGGATGGGGAAGTGAGAAACCTGGCAATGTAGATGCAGAGGTAATTTGTTCAATGTTGCAAGAGAACATTTTTAACATCCAAACTGGTAAATTCAGAATATCAATGTCATTTTAGAAATTTGAGAGAATCAGTTTCTATGAATAAAGAACAATAGTTGTATATACGGAATGGATTTACCTTTAGATTTACCTTCAACTACTAGTACAAGGGCCTGCCTAATTGGATACAATTGAAAGTGTTGTTTAGGTTTGACCTCGTGAAAAAGAAAGAAAGTGGTTATTTTCTAAAGAAAATTGTATAATGTATGGCCAGCCTCATGCCGGCCATACATGAGTCGAAATTCGATCAATTTTTCGTCCGAAAATCAGACCTAAGAATAATCAGACAATTTTCACTCGTTAGTGGGTCAATGGCACTGGCCAATTTTCGTGGTTCTTCCCCTTTTTGGTGATCGGGCATGTTGGAAAATTTGTGAAAAACGGCCGACTTTCCACTCAATGATGGTCAAATTGTACAATTGTTTTTCCGAAAAGAATATGCGCATGAGCCGTAACCTGGAAGGAACAGAAGTTTTGCCTGTTATATGGGGTGAACTTTATGACTTGGTCGGCTGATTTTCAAAGTCATTGATGGCATCATTGGATTACCGAGCGAACAACGTTTTCTATTTTCGGACGAAAAGTCATTCGGAATTTGACCCATGTATGGGCTGCATAAGACTTGGAAAAGAAGGGACAGGACAGAGAGAAAATATGTTGAAAAAGAGCTAACAAGAGAAGAGAGCAAGGTATGCAGAAATGACCTTATCAGTTTCCTGTTGCTCTTTCACTGACCAATCTGTAGGCAGGGACACAGAAAGAACACCACTGTACTCCTTTTGTAATGAAGAAAGGGTTGTCATCTGCACAAGTGTGTTGTGTGGCAGGGCTGTATAAATAATAGGACTGAATACAAATACTTTAGTACATAATACAGCTCCCATATGTATATTTAATATGTGTATTTTGCTGTTTGCCTAGAGTTCAGCTTTCACGCCATTCAGATCTTTATTATGTGGTGTGATGATGTCAGCCTTTAACCTGCAGTGCTGCAAAAACTGACAAAAAAGACATATTCCTAGCCTTGCAAAAGTATTGCATTCTTGTCTTCAGTATAATACTTTAAATATAATCAGAAGACATACATAAACTTGCAAATTATTGTAAAATATTCTAAAATCATGAAACACATCTGCGTCAAAAGTGACGATGTGCTCAGGCATTTTGAAATTCGCCACATATATAAAATATAATTTTAATAAAAATGAATTTATGTTGGTGTCCCGCAGTGCCTTGATACAGGAACGTGAACTGCTGTCATATTGATACAGATGACATTCTGCAAAAGGCTGCATATTTATATGACATGTTTTCCATGTTTTTGCTTGTACTATAGAAATCTATTTTCACCACCCCACTGCTGTCACAATGTACTGAAATCTACTTTTTAGACTTTGCTTAAATGGACATAAGTTGTTAAAGCGCATCCTATGCTGGTCTGGTATTTTGCCCAGCTTTCCTATGTTCAGGTAACAATAAAAAATGGACACTTTTTGACACATCTCAGTGTAGATTGAGGCCAAAGTCTCAAAGAGTATGTTCATGGGTATTACGTAATTCAGTTCAGTACATTCCCTCATGCCTGATGCCTGGGGATTCTCTGTGGGTGTCAGGAAATGCATGCTGAGTTCTACACTTGTGAATAAGGCCTTTACATAAACCTTTGTTTCAAAATGGATTGCACATCTTAAAAGTTGAACTCTTACCATTTCAAGAGTCAGGAAATCTTGGTAACTTATGATAGCACACATTAAATGCAAATCCAAAACGAAAGCACAGGCAGCTCTATTCTCAGAGAAGCAGTATCCTAAGCTATATGAGCATCTACATTGTTCTTAAAGCAGTATTAAATCCAAAAGCAAACACTTATTATATTGCCACTTACACGTTCTTAGATGTGATAGCTGCATTTGTTTTCTTTCTTCCTTCCTTTCTTTCTTTCTTCCTTTCTTTCTTTCTTTCTTTCTTTCTTTCTTTCCTTCCTTCCTTCCTTCCTTCCTTCCTTCCTTCCTTCCTTCCTTCCTTCCTTCCTTCCTTCCTTCCTTCCTTCCTTTCTTTCTTTCTTTCTTTCTTTCTTTCTTTTCCTGAAAATGTAGCAGTTAAAGGTTTGAGACAGACCATTTAGCACTAACAGGGATGCTTAAAATGGTCAGCTTTTATTCATTTATGTAAAACGTTTATCCCAAAAAGAAAAAAGATATGCTATCACTGCTTATCAGGTGTGAGCTGGATTTTGGCTTTATCTGTTAGTAAAATAAATTTGCTAGTCCATCTAACACTCCCTTCCCCCCATGCTGAAAATGCTGTTGTCCAAAGGTGCCCCTGTGCTCATTCATCCAGAGTGAGGGCACTCTAATACAGGAGGTATGTATTAGACCCCCAAGGCTCTGACCTCGGACCCCTCCTCTTCTCCATCTATACCTCCTCCCTTGGCAAACTTATTCACTCCCACGGCTTCAATTACCACCTCTATGCCGACGACACCTGTTGTGGGCTTTTGGAATCATGTCAAAAATATGACTTTTATCAAGATATAATGTTATATAGCAAACAGCTCAGCAGAACCGGATGTTAAGAGTTAATTTTGTCTTGGTTAAACCTTCAAGAATTCTAGTTAAAGAAATGAAGAGAACAGGGAATTAAGACTTTTCCAAGACAATGGGATGTTTGAACTGTCAACAAGGACTATTTGAATATGGAAGTGAGAAGAATGCATCTACAGAAAGTCAAACACATAGGACTCTGACTTGTAAACATTTCAACAATAATGAGACGGGAACTCAACTGTTTGGAAGCTTAACCAAAACCTGTAGAGTGTGATGAACCAACAAACCTCTGAAACTATTACTATCTACTATTGTTCACCAAGGGTGAAAGCATTAACAATTGTTTACTATGAGTCCGATACAAGGGCTAGGCAAACAGAGATTTTTTCCCTACAACAGAGGAAATGTTGATGCTGAAACCAAGGGGTGAAATTCAGGACATTTAAGTTTAAAAGTTCACTGTATATCATTACAAAAATGTACTACAAAAACAGATTATGAATAAGATGTCATAGACTTTAAACACCACTAAATACTCAGCAATGGGAACTATATATCACTAACTTGAGTATTGAGATGATGGGAAGTAAGATGTATTATAAACTAGCATTAGTTACATGTCTTATCAAGAAACAAACAGGATGATACTTCAAGGAGGAATAACCGAATATACACCTATATTCCATGGTCCCTATTTAGAATATCATAGGTATGATCACTGCTATATCTGGATAGAGCCGTATATTTTATTCCTGAAATTACCTGAAGATTCCACCCAAGGTATGAGTCATCTCAAATGCTCACATTGTTCTGTGATACATGACCGCCACCTGGCGGGCAGGTGAGAAATAGCTTATGTACACACATTTCTCAACTAGCCAATCAGGAAGCCTGGTGGGAAGGTATCTTAGAACAATGGACTAGTGGATATAAAAAGCCCATGTGCTGTAACATAAAAAAAAACCTCATGAAAAAGAAGAACCCTCATAAGACCTCATGGAAAGACCTGACATCTGAAGAAGATCTCTGCTGAAATAACTACTCTTCCATCTTTTCAAACTTCCTAAAACTTTAAACCTCTAAACTTATAACTTCCTACATTCTCCCCTATTGAATCTCTCACTTGCCTATATATCAGTCTAAAGGCGTTCCACTGCCAGCTAAATCCACGGGAGAGTTGCCTAGTCTGACGTCCGGGTGTGGTGAGATGTTTATTTGATTTGTATTAATTACTTTCTCTGTTGTGTAGAATCATAAAATTACCTTAGTGTATTACAACAATCTTGGATAGTTAGATATATGTAGTCAGATACTGTGTTACTGTTAAAAAATTTGTTTATTGCCATATTATAAATTTTTCCATATTTCATAATTTATTGAATATTAATAACCAGAGTATCATATATCAAGGGCTTACTTCTTGCAAGCCTATGGCCACGGCATGTAAGAATATAACCTTTGAGATATTCGAAATTATTAATTATTAATAAATTTAATAAATATCATATCATTTAAATTTGTGATTGATGTAATTAGTTAGAGACATTATTAGTGTGTCTTACATTGGTAGGATATATTTTTGATTGTGTGTACCAATATTCATTTATCACCAGTCTTTTGTGTTTTGTGTTAATATATATATAATTTTTGTACATAAATAAATTTTTATATTTATCTATTATAAGGCAAATTTTGTGTGTATGGTACGAAATCATATTGGCTAAAAGAATTCAAGGTATAATAATAAGTGGTGATCAAATTATCAAGGTGTCCAAATTATTGGTTTACTAAATATTTGCCGTATTTTAACGGCTGGAGGCACTGTAATATTTCATCTAAGGGAAAGGGACACGCCCTTTATAAATAATATATATCCTTACATAAACCACCACAACATAAATTTGGAGGCGCTGCTGAGAGCCATAGAAATCGTACCATAACACAAAACGCACTGGTGATTGTATATTTGTACACTTTATCAAACATATATTTTGTATCAAAATGGCATCCAGTAATCACGGATCCACCTCTTCCAAGCATAACGAGGAAAATATGGCGGCTCAAGGCATTGAGCAGGAAGTTATGAAGCCAGCTCGGAAAGCTGCCGGTGCTTGGCAGAAGTATGTTGAAAATGAAGTAATAAATTATCTCCGCAAGAAATTGAATTTGGGGGATAGCAATAATGAATTTGTGGATGAAGAGAAAGAGCAGGCCATGGGCACCTTTGAGGACCTGTTTAACCAAAAGGGCCAGGTTGTTGGGTTTTTAATGGCATTTGCTGGAGCAGAAAGTGATAGAGGCCGTGACAGACTTCTCCTAGAAGCTTGGCCCATGTTATGGTTCATGACCGCTGGAGCTGCCCAGCAGACCAGGATTCTAAGGGAAGAGTTGTCAGAGGCCCGCCTCTTGTTAGAAAGCAAAAATCAGGACATTGAGTCTTTGAAAGGGAAGCTTGGTCATGCCGGTGTTCGTTTAGACGAATCCGAGAAACATTATGATAGATTGGTCGGAGACTTTCGAAGTGCTCAGGACCTATATGAAAGAAACTTTCAGGAATTAAAACAACTTCAAGAGAAGTATCAGGACTTAAAAGATGAGGTGAAGTACTTCAGATCAGAGAGGTTATCTCCTGTCAAAATTAAAGTTCACCCAGGGGATAAGCATGACCAGTCAGAACTTACCTTGATAAAATCTGAGCAGAAAACTCTGGAGGAGCAGATTATAAGGTTGACGGCCCAAATAAATTCTGGGGTCCAAAGACGGACCAACCCAGTCAAGCCAGAGGCTGATGAGCGGAGATACCCGCATCACAGCGAAGTATCTGATAGTGAATCAGGGTCAGAATATAGGTCACCTCCTAGGCTTTCAAGATACACTCCAGAACGCTCTGAAGAAAAATATGAGGTTTCATATAGGCAGGAAGGGAAATCCCAGGGGTCATTCAGGAGATATGACACCCCAAAGGTTATTAAGTTCCTGAAGGACACTGTTCCTATGTTTTCTAAGAAAGGGTCCCTTGAGATCACCGAACACATGAGAACATATGAACAGACGTTAGAGATTCTGGGCATTAGAGATGACCACACCAAAATAGAATTGCTGCCATGGGTGTTTGAAGAGAAATACCGGCAATTCTTTGAGACCTTGAGGGCCTATTCCAATCAGTCCTGGAGAGAGGTTAAACATAAGTGCCACATGGAATTTGGGCCTTATAAAACTGTAACCTCTGCCAAGGCCGCGGCCTACAATTTAAAGTGTGGTCCTCACCAAAGCCCTGCAGAATTTCTGGCTGTCCTCAGAAATGCCTATTTCCTGGCTGAAAAGGATCCCAATCCTAACCAGCCAGAATTCAAGACACTATTCTATGAAGCATTACCTGCTTACATAAAATTGGGACTTGCAAAGGATTACAGAAAGGGATGCTCTCTTGATTGGTTGGTGAGAGAGAGTGACTATTTATTCTCGATCCAACAGTCCAGTGAGGGCGGGATAAAAAGAGAACCTAAAAATAGCCCCAAGATAGTAGCAGCCACTACCGTTTCCCCTCCAAATCCAAATGTGCAGGCAGAGAAGAAATCATATGCGGAAGTAGTCCGTGGGGGTAAAACCAATGGTTCCCCTAGATTTGCACCTCAAACCCAGCAAGTGAAGGAGGTCCATAACTTTGCACCCCAAAACCAGTGGGTGAGAAAGGATAGACAAAAGCCAGGGAACTACGGTAGTGGAAGTGAGAAGAATAAAAAGTATGGTAAGGGCCAGTATAGTGATGAGAATCAAAGGAGGCAATGGTATCCTCAGAGGTTCTATTATCCTCGCCAAAACCAACATGGGAATTTTTATGGGAACCCCAATTTCAACAGGCCCCATAATTACAATAAGAATCCCAATTTTAATAAAAACTCCGACTTCCAAAGATTTCCTCCACGCCAAGAACACCCTCAAGCTCAAAGGGGGGATACAGTACCCCAGGCTCCCTTTAATAACAGGGAGACCCCAAAACCTCAGAGAGAACAATGGCGTCGGGACCAGAGCAGTAGTTCTGACTCTGAGTCTCATTACCAGTCTCGTCCAAAATACAAGCGCAAGTATAAGAAGAGGGAGAATCAACAGAATGACTCCTCTGAGCGTATTGGACAAATCGAGGCACAGGTCAGCAAAATGGCTGAACAGATGGACAGGCTTGTCACTCAATTTCCATCCAATCCTTTTTTAGGAGCAGCTCCTGTGACCAACCAAGGGTCACAGAATTAACAGGCAACCAAGCCTTAAACCAACAGGGGAGGACACTGAGTCAAATGACAGGAGATGTGTGCCCCGTCCCTGACACGCCTACTAATGGAGAAGCTAGTTCTCAGGCAAAGGGGGACCAGTTGTTGGTTATTAATGATTCTCCTGTTTTTCAGTGTCCATCTATTGCCCCTAATATAGTCGCGACATCGGAAGTCATCAGGATTGACAAGCCAGACGGAGCACCAACTTCTAGTTGTGCTTCTGTTTTGAGACAGTCCAAGAATCCCACCAGGGAGGATAAGGGTAATGTGTCCACCACATGCGGTGAGATAAGAGCCAGTCATATGTTATTGAAGGGCCCACAGATCTTCAACCACACTAATTTCATGTGTGAGCTGACTGAATCTGATGGGAGATATTATGCCACGGTGCAGGTGCAGGATGCCAGTGATCTTTCGATTGTCGGCTTAATAGACACTGGATCCCAAGCAACCATCATGTCACAGGAGCATTTTGACAAAGTGGCGAATGTCATGCCCACCAAGCCAAGACTTAAAAGTTTTGACAGCTCATTGATTGGTGTAGGTGGAGACCCGTTACAAGTCACGGGTACCGCCTGGCTTAAACTGAAACTGGGTAATAAGGAACTGAGACACCCCATCATCATTGCTAGCATATCACAGCACCACATGATAATTGGGATGGACTTCCTAAAAAGGCTGAACACCATAGTTGATTGTGTGAACCAAGTCCTGTGGTCACAGGTAAATACCCCAATTAAATATGGGAAACTTAAAACTCCCCATTCCCGACAACACTGCCACCTGGTGGAAGAAAGGCCTGGATCATTAGAAATCCATTTCAGGAACAGCCAACTTCCTGATGTAACGGTTATCAAACCTGATGACTGTAACCCTATCAGAAGAGATGAGGAACACATTTATAGAATTCCCCAAGATAAAATCAAAGATATTTCCCTCCAAGATGACATCCTTACGATATCTTTTCATCAGGAGGATAAACCAAGAAAAGGGGGAGATCACACCCAATTCTTGCCAGGTATTGAAAGGGTTAACAGCGACTTGTTTATCCCCATCCGGATAAATGGTCTTAATAGGTCAAAATATGCCAAACTAGATTTGAGACAGGAACACAGCTTTGTAAGCCATGGGTTGATAAAACACCTGACCGAAATGGAAATGATCCGTTTCTCCACACCTCAGCGTCATTGGAATTCAGACTCCCTTGATGACTCTGATGATCACAATTCAATGGCTAGGTGTCTCTTAAACGTCACTGTAGGAAACAAAACAGCCGCCCATGTGTTCCTAGTCTTGGATAATTCCCAAACTAAAATTTATTTTGGCAACGATATATTACATCGCTTTGCAATGCAAGTCGACCTAATTAATGACTGTTTATGGAGTCGACTAAAGGGGGACCCCGAAAAATACCAAAATCTGGACTTAGCTTTAAAATCCCAGCAACAGATGCCTTATGCTGTTGAAGTCCAGGTAGCCCAAAAGATTACAATTCCTAAGGGCATAAATAATTTCATACTCCCCATCCAAGTTAAAAAGGGACATAGACTGAAGGGGTCAGATGCATTGGTATGCCTCTCCCATAAAATGCAGGGGGAGGGACTGAACATTACACACACGCCCCTAGTCAACACACATCAATCCCCGATGTACATTTACGTACATAATCTGTCCAATCAGGACATCGTCTTACCCAAAGAGACCCTTATTGGTCTAGCGGTAGAGACTGAATATTATACCTTTGGGGTTACTAACCAGGTGATTGGACTCATCCCCGATGAATATTTGTCGGAGGAACAATTAATTGAACAAACATTCCATTCATTACCAGAGGGTATTTTCACCATAGAGTCCATTTATCCATTCGATTCTAAAGATGGCACCTGTCGAATCGAAGAGACATCAATTGTCTTTGATCACCCAATCAAAGAACAAGAGTACCCCAAAGAACCTGGATGGCAGGAGAACACACACACACATCACATACCCAATGACCTCACCACGAAACTTGAAGAGGCATATGAGATAGGTCAGCCGGAAAGCTTTCCTGGATTCAAGGAGTTAGTGGAAGAGATGGTGACCCTCGCCGACGCGTGTGCCAGTGATCTCGACCGACAATTGCTCCGAGAGCTTCTCCTTGAATTCCAAGAGATCTTTGCCAAGGATTCTTACGATTGTGGGACTACTGACCTACACATCGCTAGGATCCAAACAGATCCAGATGCCCCACCAGTATTCGTAAGACAGTATAGGTTACCATTAGCTTCCTATGAATCTCTAGCTGAGATTATCAGGAAGTTACATGAAAGGGGTATAATTCGGCCCATCCACAGCTCCTACAACCACCCGATCCTGGGTATCTTAAAACCCAATGGACAATGGCGTCTGTGCGCTGACCTCCGTCAGCTAAACAAACGTGTGTACATGTCAGGATGGCCTGTCCCATACATAGACCAGTGTCTCGCCCAGCTCCAAGGATCCCAAGTTTTCACAGCTTTGGATTGTGCACAGGGGTATTGGACCATAAAGGTGAGCGAGGAAGACCAATACAAACTGGCTTTCAGTTTTGGGAATCGACAGTATTGTTGGGTACGAATGCCTTTCGGATTCATAAATTCCGGACATGAATTTGCTGTGTTCATGCACAAGGCCATGCCAGACGCCTTCGAAAGGGGGACGTTGGCATATGTGGACGATATCCTGATCAAAAGTACTGATATGGCCAAACACATTACAGAACTTCGGCATGTCCTGGGCCAATTAAAAGCAGCAGGAGTAAAACTGTCCTTACAAAAAGCCCAGTGGTGTCGCACGAAGGTAAACTTCCTAGGCCATGAAGTTACTGCTGAAGGTTTGAACCCACAAAAGAAGAAAGTTGAGGCGGTTCTGAACTGTAAAGTCCCTACTAACCTTAAAGAATTGAGATCATTCCTAGGTATGGTAAACTACTCGCGTAAGTTTATTGACAATTACGCCGAGATAAGCAAGCCACTGCTTCACCTACTGAAGAAGGATGTCGAATGGTCGTGGGGTAAGAAACAGGAGGACGCCATGAAGGAATTAAAGGAACGTCTCACACAAGCGCCGTGTCTCGGATATCCCGAAGGGGGTAAAAATTTCTATCTAGAGACAGGGTTTACGCAGGTAAGTATGAGTTCTGTTCTTTACCAGAAACGTGATGATGTCAGTAAGGTGATTGCCTATGCCAGTAAAACTTTGTCCCCGGTTGAAGTAAAGTTCAGTGACTGTGAAAAAGCTCTATTGTCCACCGTGTGGGCATTACAGAATTTTCGCAGTTACATTCAGGGAGAGAGAATCATTGTTGAAACGGTACACCAGCCTTTACAGTATTTAAAGAGTGAACGTATCAAGGGAGGAAATGTGTCTAATAGCCGCATCACTGCTTGGACTTTGTCTTTGCAAGGGTGGCCTCTTGAAATTCGGTACAAACAGAACAAGGAAAGTCCAGTAGCCCAGGGCCTAGCCGAGCTCCATGATTGTTCCGCAACTACGCCTGCTATGGAGGCCCCGGACACTGACTTTCTGGAAGAACAACTGTTCTCTCCCTACAAGGTTTACGATGAAGAATACTGTAAACAGCTGCCGTGTGTATATGTGGATGGTTGTGCTTTTCATCACAAGGATGGGGAACAGCTCCAACTAGTGGCAGGTATTGGAATCGTTTGGACCCAAGGTGTCACCCCAATTTCTGTGGGATACAAACTTGGACCAAAAAGCAGTCAGGTTGCTGAACTTACTGCAATTCTTAGAGCAGTTGAGATGGCTATAGAGTTCAACATCAGAGAGTGTGCCATCATAACCGATTCCAATTATGTCAGGAATAGTTTTGTGGAGTATTTTCCTAGGTGGAAGCGAAACAACATGAACAAGAGTAATCACAAACCCGTGAAACATGGTAAGCTCTTTTGTCACATCGATGAACTGGTAAGGTCCAATGATCTCACCCTGCACTTCAAGAAGACCAAAGGCCACTCCAAGGTTCTAGGTGCCGAGAAAGAAGGGAACGATCTGGCCGATTCTCTAGCCAAGGAAGGGGCAATCACCGGTGAACTGATAGACATTGACCAATTTTTAGGTACCGTACAGATTGAAGCTGTCACCAGGCAACAGGCCAGAACAGCTGGTGATCCAAATGCATTACAGTGGAGTCACGATTCTCCTAGTGAGGATTTAATTACTGCCCAAAAAGAAGACCCAATAATTGGCTTGTTTTATAGTCATATAGAAGATCCCAACCAAAATCCCATAAATAAGGAAGTATATAGTGGGAAGGAGGATTTACGTATCTTAATGAAATCCAAATCCCAATTCTCTTTATACCAGGGATTGTTGATACGAACCTCAAAGGGTGGCGTACAACAATGGGTCGTCCCACTTAAATTTAGAGGTTTGATGCTACAGCATGCCCATGATGCTCCCACTTCCGGTCATCGTGGAGAGAAGATCACGTATGAGATCCTGCGGGATTATGCCTACTGGCCTCATATGTTACGTGATGTGAAGGAATACTGCCAAGGTTGCCTAATATGTCCCCAATTTCAACCTACCAAGCCAACTCACAGAGCACCTCTCCAGAAGAGGGGGATATGTATGCCTTGGTCAGACCTTCAGATGGATTTTATTGGGCCAGTAACAAAATCTTCACAAGGAAATCGGTATATGTTAACAGTTACATGTTTATTCACCAAGTATGTCGAATGTATACCAGCACCAAATAATAGCTCCGAGACATGTGCTGCATTGCTAATAAATCATGTATTTTCTCGTTTTGGTTTACCTCAGAGGATAGAGTCTGATAGAGGATCACACTTCACTAGCGAAGTGATGGCCAAATTGTGGAAAATTTTGGGGGTTAAAAGGAAATTGCATATCGCCTATCGGCCAGCCTCTAGTGGTGGTGTAGAACGATACAATCAGACCATCGTTAATGTCCTTAAGAAATTTGTTAAGGAAACAGGTAAAGATTGGGATGTCAAACTCCCGCTGGTCCTGATGGCGTTGAGGGCTACTCCGAATACAGTTACAAAAATGTCATCTTTTGAACTGATGACAGGTAGACGGATGGTACTGCCCCAGCACTTATTGTATCGCACTACAGATCAAAATTTGATCAATGCTACCACCACACACCAGTACATAGAGGATTTACGTAAACATCTGCAATATGCTTTTGCCTTTGCCCAGCGAAATTTGGAAAGAGCTGCAACTAGTGCTAAGACATACTATGATCTCAAAACCTCCAAGAAGGAATATGAGATTGGTGACAAGGTCTATCTATACAACTTTGCAAGAGACCAGATCAAGGAACGGAAATTCCTTCCATCTTGGAAAGGTCCGTTCTCTATCATTGATAAAATCTCTCCGGTCGCATATAAATTGCAGGTGACACGGTATGGTGAAATCAGTGATAGATGGGTGCACATCAACCAATTACGTGCTTGCCATCCGAAGTCTCAATTGCAGTTGTTGGAAGACTAAACCCACCAATTCCTATCTGGAGATATTGAGATCATTCTTAAATTTCCTTTAAACATATAATTCATCTTTTGCCTTACAGGATCCAGTAACATAATTTTATGTATATCCATTACTCAAACTGTTCATTTTAATAATTTAGAAAGGAAGGCCCAGACTATGACCAGACCGGCGATCGGAGGTGTCAATGACCGGACCCTAGAAGGAAGCTATAATGTCCTGTGGGAAAGACCAGATGCCAGAGATCGATCCGGAGACGATAACCTGATGTCCCAGGCCACCAAGGGCCAGTCCAGAGGAAAAGACCCGCCTAGGAGACCGTCTAAGAGACCTGTCGTGCGGAGGACCCATGGACCCCAAGGTGGATGTGTCAGGCCAGGCCGGCCTCATCACAAGACCAGGATCGTCATCGGAAGTGTCCATCTAAAGACGCCGAGTCAAGTTGAGGAACAACCAGCATTACCGCTGCCATTTTATTATCGGAAATTATTTTTTTATTATTTCATTCCCTTCACCGGAGAAGACGAACGATCACTCTAACCCAAAAGCCTCACTCATGTTTTTCGATACAGACACCCCTATACACGTGCCTGTACCCCAAAAAACAAAGGGGGATTTTGTTGTGGGCTTTTGGAATCATGTCAAAAATATGACTTTTATCAAGATATAATGTTATATAGCAAACAGCTCAGCAGAACCGGATGTTAAGAGTTAATTTTGTCTTGGTTAAACCTTCAAGAATTCTAGTTAAAGAAATGAAGAGAACAGGGAATTAAGACTTTTCCAAGACAATGGGATGTTTGAACTGTCAACAAGGACTATTTGTATATGGAAGTGAGAAGAATGCATCTACAGAAAGTCAAACACATAGGACTCTGACTTGTAAACATTTCAACAATAATGAGACGGGAACTCAACTGTTTGGAAGCTTAACCAAAACCTGTAGAGTGTGATGAACCAACAAACCTCTGAAACTATTACTATCTACTATTGTTCACCAAGGGTGAAAGCATTAACAATTGTTTACTATGAGTCCGATACAAGGGCTAGGCAAACAGAGATTTTTTCCCTACAACAGAGGAAATGTTGATGCTGAAACCAAGGGGTGAAATTCAGGACATTTAAGTTTAAAAGTTCACTGTATATCATTACAAAAATGTACTACAAAAACAGATTATGAATAAGATGTCATAGACTTTAAACACCACTAAATACTCAGCAATGGGAACTATATATCACTAACTTGAGTATTGAGATGATGGGAAGTAAGATGTATTATAAACTAGCATTAGTTACATGTCTTATCAAGAAACAAACAGGATGATACTTCAAGGAGGAATAACCGAATATACACCTATATTCCATGGTCCCTATTTAGAATATCATAGGTATGATCACTGCTATATCTGGATAGAGCCGTATATTTTATTCCTGAAATTACCTGAAGATTCCACCCAAGGTATGAGTCATCTCAAATGCTCACATTGTTCTGTGATACATGACCGCCACCTGGCGGGCAGGTGAGAAATAGCTTATGTACACACATTTCTCAACTAGCCAATCAGGAAGCCTGGTGGGAAGGTATCTTAGAACAATGGACTAGTGGATATAAAAAGCCCATGTGCTGTAACATAAAAAAAAACCTCATGAAAAAGAAGAACCCTCATAAGACCTCATGGAAAGACCTGACATCTGAAGAAGATCTCTGCTGAAATAACTACTCTTCCATCTTTTCAAACTTCCTAAAACTTTAAACCTCTAAACTTATAACTTCCTACATTCTCCCCTATTGAATCTCTCACTTGCCTATATATCAGTCTAAAGGCGTTCCACTGCCAGCTAAATCCACGGGAGAGTTGCCTAGTCTGACGTCCGGGTGTGGTGAGATGTTTATTTGATTTGTATTAATTACTTTCTCTGTTGTGTAGAATCATAAAATTACCTTAGTGTATTACAACAATCTTGGATAGTTAGATATATGTAGTCAGATACTGTGTTACTGTTAAAAAATTTGTTTATTGCCATATTATAAATTTTTCCATATTTCATAATTTATTGAATATTAATAACCAGAGTATCATATATCAAGGGCTTACTTCTTGCAAGCCTATGGCCACGGCATGTAAGAATATAACCTTTGAGATATTCGAAATTATTAATTATTAATAAATTTAATAAATATCATATCATTTAAATTTGTGATTGATGTAATTAGTTAGAGACATTATTAGTGTGTCTTACATTGGTAGGATATATTTTTGATTGTGTGTACCAATATTCATTTATCACCAGTCTTTTGTGTTTTGTGTTAATATATATATAATTTTTGTACATAAATAAATTTTTATATTTATCTATTATAAGGCAAATTTTGTGTGTATGGTACGAAATCATATTGGCTAAAAGAATTCAAGGTATAATAATAAGTGGTGATCAAATTATCAAGGTGTCCAAATTATTGGTTTACTAAATATTTGCCGTATTTTAACGGCTGGAGGCACTGTAATATTTCATCTAAGGGAAAGGGACACGCCCTTTATAAATAATATATATCCTTACATAAACCACCACAACACACCCAAATTTACCTATCTACCCCCCACCTCACCCCCTCACTCTCTGCCCGCATCGCCCACCTCCTAAACGACATATCAGACTGGATGTCCCTCCATTTCCTCAAACTTAACCTATCCAAAACCGAGCTCCTGGTCTTTCCCCCACCCCGCGCTCCCCCCTCCCCATCCTCTCCATCACTACTAGCAACGCCACTATCTCTCCCACCCCACACGCCAAAGTCCTGGGTGTCACCCTGGACTCCCACCTCTCCTTCCTACCCCACATCCAACTGCTATCTAGATCTTGCAGGCTCCACCTCCGCAACATCTCCAAGATACGCACATTCCTCACCCCAGACACCACCAAACAACTCGTACACTTCCTCATCATCTCACGCCTGGACTATTGCAATTCACTTCTCACTGGCCTACCCAAACGAACGCTATCCCCACTCCAGTCTATCCTGAACTCAGCGGCTAGACTCATCCACCTCACCAACCGCTCCACATCTGCCACCCCCCTCTGCCAATCCCTTCACTGGCTCCCGATTGCCCAACGCATCAAATTCAAACTGCTAACTCTGACCTACAAAGCCATCCACAACGCTGCCCCAAACTACCTAACCGACCTGATACCCAAATACTACCCTACCTGTGCCCTTCGCTCCTTACAGGACCTCCTACTCTCTAGTTCCCTGGTCTCTTCCTCCCATGCCCGATTGCAGGACTTCTCTGGGACTTCCCCCATCCTCTGGAACTACCTACCCCAATCCATCAGACTGTCACCTACCCTCCTCACCTCTTCAGGGAAGCCTACCCCAACCTCACTTAACACCTGACCTCACCTATCAACTAACCTCCTCCACTCCATCCCCCACAGCCATTTCCTCCTGTACCACTTTCCCCTCCCTCCTAGATTGTAAGCTCAAAAGAGCAGGGCCCTCGAACCCCTCGTGTATTGTATTGTTACTGTGTTGTCATGTTCTGTCCCCCTTGCTACTATACAGCGCTGAGCATACCCTTTGGCGCTATATAAATACTGTATAATAATAATAATAATAATACTGGCCAGATCACAAGATAAAAACAGAGGGAAAAAGCATTAAAAAAGAAAACAAATGCTGTCAGCACACCTAATGGTTGATAAGCTGCAATATTTTTATTTTTGGGTTTAATACCTCTTTAAGGCAAAAACAGAGTTTGGAATCAAGGTTTTCCCTTAAAAACAGAGAGGAAAAGCCTAATACAAAAATTTGGCTACACCTGTTATATAAAAAACATGCTAAATGCACTACTTTTTGCAGGTAAAAAAATGTGCAAGAGTAATCTTCTTACTCTGCAGCCTGTAAGGCTGCATGTTCAGCAGATTGAGGAGGCAGAAGTTGAAACATGTGACATGTTCCAAAGGTTAACTTATCCTTTAGACCGAGTTCACACCAGTGCGGTGCGGGAAAGGCTGAAAATCCTGTGCATTTCCCGCACCGCATTGCAATCGCATCACGTTTATGCGATCTGGTGCGGATGTCAATGATAAAATAATGACACCCCAAACCAGATTGCAAAACACGATGCGATTGCCAAAAATTGTATCGCATGGCTGAGAACACCCAGGTGCCAATGTAACCAGTTCCCAACTGTGCTATAGCCGAAGGATGGTTACAGCGCGGTTGTCTAGTTCTGGGATGATGTCCATGGACATCATTCCAGAACATGCCCCCAGCGGTGTGCATCTGGTGCCGCCGGTGATAGCTGTGTCCTACGGACACAGCTGATCACATGATACAGTAAACGCCCAATCACGGCGGCCTTTTACCACGGGATCAGCTGTGTCCAATGTGTCATTGGATCACTGGGTAAATACAGTTGCCGGTTATCGGCTGTACTTTCCTCACGCTGTCACAGCTTGAGGAAAGTATTGCCAAGAACCGGCAATTGTCAGCAAAGGGATCAGCACTGATCATCAGAGCACTAATAATCAGTGCCCAGCAGTGCCACCCACCTGTACCCATCAGTGCTGCCCACCTGTGCCCATCAGTGCCACCCACCAGTGCCCATCAGTGCCACCCACCTGTGCCCATCAGTGTCACCCAGCAGTGTCACCTACCTGTGCCCTGCAGTGCCACCCACCTGTGCCCTGCAGTGCCACCCACCTGTGCCCATCAGTGCCACCCATCAGTGCTGCCCATCAGTGCCCAGCAGTGCCACCCATCGGTGCCGCCTATCAGTGCAGCAGCATCAGTGCCGTCTATCAATGCTGCCTATCAGTGTCTCCTATCAGTGCCCATCAGTGCTGCCTATCCATGCCACCTCATCAGTGCCCATCAGTGCTGCCTAATCAATGCACATCAGTGATGGAGAAAAATGACCTGTTTGCAAAATGTTATAATAGAAACAAATGGTGTGCTCTTTTTTTGTTTATAGCGCAAAAAATAAAGCACCCAGTGGTGATTAAATACCACCAAAAGAAATCTCTATTTGTGTGAAAAAATGGCTGGAGACCCAGCACCCAGAAGAAGCTAAGAGGTTAGCGATGGTGAGGGGGGAAGGGGTGGTGAGTATTTGCGGACACTAATTCTGTTTTAAGTTCATAAAAAAAGAAGAGCAAGTGCAAAAACCAGTTCAGTGTTTAATATAAAAGCATAAACATAAAACCTCTTTCTATGACCTTAGAGTATCAGAGGGTGTCACATTGGTTGATATCATCTCAAATCAAGGGACCCATTCATGAGCTGCTCTTTGGGTGTAAGCGCTACAACAGCAGGCCCGGTGATTACTGTGTACATTGAAGTACAGGGCCAAAAAAATTCAGATGCGTGCTGCTCTATGAAGATCAATCTGTGTTTGGATTACTCTTCAGAGAGCATTTGACAGGTAGTGAGGTATTGCATCATCTCCTCACTGCCTGCTTTAACCCCTTGGACCCCACTCAGGCACTCCTATTAACTTGAATGGGAGGCAATTCGTAGGAGCTATACCTGTCAAAAGTGACAGGGGGTACAATTCCTGCCACCACTGTGAAGCAAAGCAACACAGCCACTGCATGTGTACACCCCAGATCACTGCATCTTCAGTTAAAGGGAGTAGCTGTTTGGGGACAGTAAAACCATGGCTCAACCACAAATTTTTACCTTCTTCCACCCTCACCTGTGAATAAGCCCTAAGGCTGCAACCAGCTACACTGTCTCTGATCACCACCAGACCAGTCACAGTGTCACAAGACCAGTGTAGCTAGACAGTGTTCCTGATTACTGCCACACCAGTCCCAGTATCTCCAGAGCAGTGTATGCCAGCAACAGTGTTCCTGATTGCCACCACACAAGACCAGGTATCACCAGATCAGAGTAAGCCAGTCACAGTGTTCCTGATCACTGCCAAACCAGTCCCCGTGTCACCAGACCAATGTATTGTAAGACACCAATAGTGTTTCTGATCTCCACCAAACCAGTCCCAGTTTCACCAGACCAGTGTCATCCAGCAACAGTGTTCCTGATAGCAGCCACACTAGCCCCCAGTTATGCCAGATCAGTGTAAGCTATCAACAGTGTTCCTGATTGCTGCCACAACAGTCTCAGTGACACCAGAGCCAGTGCAGCCAGCAACAGTGTTGCTGATCACTGCCGCATCAGTGTTGCCTCTGCCTGCCACCGGTACGGACTCTGGCCTGTTTATTGACCATATTTTTGCATGCTTTCTGGACCAATGCTTTGCTTGTTTGCTGACTATGTGTCTGCCTGCAACCAAAAGTGACCCATCTGCACATCCCACTTATTACATTCCAGCAAGACACCAGTCCCAGCCATCCCCTGCGGACAACTGCCTTCCAGGAACAGTGGGAATTTTTTGTTCTTCTTTCAGCCTCCTGTACTTCCTGGTCTGTGAACATAGCTTTCCTGGGAGAAGCCACATACCAGTAAGCTAGGCAAGCTAGCTAGCCTATAGGAACAGGGACTGCTATGCGTGATGCTAGACTAAGCTATATTCCCTGACCATTTTTACTGAGGTGACCATTACATTACACAGTTTTGTATACAATTGGTTGAATTATGTGATACACATGATACAATGTCTGGCACATACAGTAATCAGTTCAAATATTGAGAAAGTCTCACACATGTGTCTCCATGCTCAGGAGGAGTAGCAGAATCTGTTATGGGGGTTAAATTTTAAGTATGCCAATGTTTGAAAAAAAAATATATTATTTGAAAAGTTTATGTAAAAAAATAATTTTCATTGTCTTTCCGCATTTTCCAATAACTTGTGGCAAAACAATGAAGTCTTCTAAAAATTCACCATACCTCTTAAAAATTACTTTGGGGTGTATGCTCTCTGAAATGTGATAATTTTGTTGGTATTTCCACTGTCCTTGTGCTCCAGGACCTCCAAATATTGTGATAGGTAGTCAGGAAATTAGATGTGTAATTTATGCTCCTTGGATTTTGGGCCTCTCTATCTGGCTTAGCTGTAAAAAAGTCTCACACATATGGTATAACCATAATGTCACGACCTGGTTCACCTGCTGGTGGCACTGTACTTCCCTGGTCGGAAAGCTGCAGTTTTAGTGTTCACCAGCAGATGTCGCCCAGCAGTCAAAAGGTTTCAGCAATCAGCTCCACCTGACCATGCCTGCTGGGAGTGTACTTTAGTTCCACCCATGCTATTGCTCCACACTTCAATATGTTGGCTGCTGCTGCCTTGTGCTCCATTTGTTGTGCTGCTGACAGACTCTGTTGCCATTAACTCTTAATCCTGCTCTTGCTCTGTACCCAGTACCTTGCTGCCTCACTCCTTTCCAAGTTTTGTTTTCCCTCTTTCCTATCTGCTCACCTCGTTTTCCCCTGCCTTGCATGTTTCATTAATATATATATTGCATTTAGTTTTGTTGTTTTCTGCATTTTGCCATTTGGTTCTGATTGTCATGCATTTCATGTTTATTGCTTTGACATCTCACTTTTAAAGATATATATATCTTTAATAAGTGAGATTTATTTACTGTGAATGTGAGATAATATATATATATATATATATGATCTGGTCCCAGTTTCTGAGTATAGCTACATGCTGTGTATCTGGCCATCTCATCTGCTGATTCCTGATACATACATTGGGAGGAGTAGCATAATGTGTTTTTTGGGTGTTATTTTAGGTATGCCTTTGATGTGTGTAAAATTACATTTTCTAAAGAATCACCATACCTTTTAAAAATACCTTGAAGTGTTTGCTTTCCAAAATGTGGTAATTTTGTGAGTGTTTATCCTGTCCTGGCACTTCAGGGCCTTCAGGGATCTTGAAAGCCCAAAGGTGCTTTTTGGATTTCTGGTCCCTCTATACCCCTAGACTGTGAAAAAGTCACACATACACTGTATTGCCAAAAGTATTTGATGCCTGCCTTTACACGCACATGAACTTTAATGACATCCCCTATGGGAGTTCAATATTGAGTTGGCCAACCCTTTGCAGCTATAACAGCTTCAACTCTTCTGGGAAGGCTGTCCACAAGGTTTAGGAGTGTATCTATGGGAATTTTTGACCATTCTTCCAGAAGCGCATTTGTGAGGTAAGGCACTGATATCAGATGAGAAGGCCTGGCTCGCAGTCTCTGCTCTAATTCATCCCAAAGGTGTTCTATTGGGTTGAGGTCGGAACTCTGTGCAGGTCAGTTAAGTTTCTCCACTCCAAACTCACTCATGTCTTTATTTTATTTATTATTTATTACAGGTACTTATATAGCGCTGGCAATTTACGCAGCAGATTACACATATATTTTACATTCACATCAGTCCCTTAGCCCTCAAGGGGCATACGATCTAAGGTCCCTAACTCACATCCATACATACACATACTAGGGACAATTTAGACAGGATCCAATTAACCTACCAGAATGTCTTTGGAGTTTATGGATTTTGCTTTGTTCACTGGTGTGCAGTCATGTTAGAACATGAAGGGGACATCCCCAAATTGTTCCCACAAAGTTGGGAGCATGAAATTGTCCAAAATATCTTAGTATGCTGATGCCTTAAGAGTCCCCTTCACTGGAACTAAGAGACCAAGCCCAACCCCTGAAGAACAACTCCACACCATAATCCCCCCTCCACCAAACTTTAAACTTGGCACAATGCAGTCAGGCAAGTACCGTTCTCCTGGCAACCACCAAACCCAGACATGTCCATTGGATTGCCAGACAGAGAAGCGTGATTCGTCATTCCAGAGAACACGTCTCCACTGCTCTAGAGTCTAGTGGCAGCGTGCTTTACACCACTGTATCTGACACTTTGCATTGCACTTGGTGATGTAAGGCTTGGATGCAGCTGCTCGACCATGGAAACCCATTCCATGAAGCTCTCTACGCACTGGTGTGCTAATCTGAAGGCCACATGAAGTTTGGAGGTCTTTAGCTATTGACTTCTCCGCACTATGCGCTTCAGCATGCACAGACCCTGCTCTGGCATTTTATGTGGCCTACCACTTCATGGCTAAGTTACTGTTGTTCCCAGTTGCTTCCACTTTGTTATACTACCACTAACAGTTGACCATGGAATGGAGGAGTAGCAGAATGTATTTTGAGGTGTAATTGTAAGTATGCCAATGCAGTGTGTTAGAAATAGCTTGTAAAAATTACAAATTGCCCTTTGCTTTGATTGGACTCTACATTAGATCTCTTTGTTGATAGTTCCAGCATGAGTGCAGATAAGTGCAGTTCTATTGATATTTTCTGTGTTTCTCAAGATTTTATCCCATGCCTTTGTGTTGGGCAATGCAGGGGATCTGAACGTCTTGGAACTGAAAAAAAACTTAATTTCTGTAAAGTAAAATTCAAGGGAATAGAGACCTTGAGATTTTTGGCAGCCAATTGCATAGGGCTACTTAAAGAATTAAAAATCCAAAATGTAACTTCTGTGTCTCAAGAAAGTTTAAATGCAATATGACATGACTTTTTTAATGTAGCTAAGCAATTTTGTACAATACATGCTTTTTATTGTGTTCGTAATTATCCATATTGTTTCAGAATGAAGGAACTGTTGCAAATTTATGGACTTCAGCTTTCAAAAAGTCCAGGATTGAGAAATGTATGCACTGTGTGGTGTTACAAACTAGCAAAGTTTAGCTGCACAAATGCAACTAAAAATTTAGGAGCCTATTCTCACCACAGAGTACATGTTATTTGTGTTTATATAGTATTTCACACGGCAGTTCTTTGTTTATTTCTACACTTGTCTGTTATTGTCAGAATGCACTGTACAAAAATGCAACATGTTGTATTTTGTTCAGCACACACAAACACAATGCAAATTCTGGAACTGGGACAAAATTGGAGAATAAAACCTAATGCTCCTGGTGGGAATAGGCTCTAAGGCTTCATGTACACGAGCAACTGCTAAACTCGGGTTTAGGAGCTTTTGCCATTTTTTGCCAAAGCTCCTAAACTCAACTCCATAAAAGCCTGTGTGTCCATGTACACATTTTAGCAGAGTTTAGGAGCTGCTGCATTTAGGTGAGGTTAATCCTCCCTCTCCTGAAGAATCGCTTTCAAGATAGGAATGTTTTGACCGCCAACGGTACCACGGCAAAAATGCGGTAAAACCACGGCAAAAATGCGGTACCACGGTTGCTGTGCTTTTACGTGTTTTGCGTTTCCCAGCTGCTGGCAGTCAGAGTAGGCTCGTTTACATGAAGCCTAACTGTTAATCAGGTCTGCTACTATTATGTGTTTTCTGTTTCCTAAGGATCTAGCATCACCATTTTATTCATTTTGCATAGTGAAAATTCTCTACACATTTAGCAAGACAAGCCCACTGCCCTTTAGATGACTTTGGTCAAAAGTGTTATTTATCCATGAATATTGTTAACAGGAAGCAATCTATCTTGCATACTATTTCTGTATAGCAGTTAAACGCAGTAGGCCTTTGGAATATTTATAATGCTTAATTTATTAAAATACATCTGTGGCAAATAGAATATTTAGATTATTCAGGTCTGACTTTATTACATTCATAAAACATTTGTTTATTATACACAGAAATGTAAGGAAATAAGTCAGAAGTTATGGCCAGCACTTTGAAAAAGATTTAAAGTTTTGTTATACTAAAATATTAATTTTACCTTCATTAATCAAAATAAGAAATAATGTAATGGGAAAATTGTACACTTTAGCCAGATAATCAGTGTCTGCTAACTGCAGTAGGATAGGTGAAAGCTGACCTATACTCAAAAAGTGAAGGTTTGCTGTCCTATAGAGAACATCTGTAATGGTTTACTGGGGCTAAGCAGTGTGCTGAAATAAATCTCTGCTTTACTTTTGCTCCTGCGAAGTAACAGTGCTCCTCTTGACATGTGATATTGCCTAAGCACTGCTGTTTTTGTAGCCTTTTAGCTGGATATCTGCTGTGTGAGATCACCTAAAGTGTAGAAACATGGAAGAGTGATGGCAGAAAAAAAAACAAGTGGTCCATCGAATCTACACTGCTCAAAAAAAGGAACACTTTAAAAACACATCAGATCTCAATGGGGAAAAATATCATGCTGAATATCTATACTGATATGGACTGGGTAATATGCTAGAAATGTAAGAATGCCCCATCATTTGATGGAAATGAAAATTATCAACATACAGAAGACTGAATTCAAAGACAGGGCTCTGGCAGTGCTCATCCTGTTCCTTCTTGCACAAAGGACCTGATACCAGTCCTGCTGATGGGTTAAGGACCTTCTACGGTCCTGCTCAGCTCTCCTAGAGTAACTGCCTGTCTCCTGGAATCTTCTCCATGCTCTTGAGACTGTGCTGGGAGCCACAGCAAACCTTGTGGCAATGGCACGTATTGATGTGCCATCCTGGAGGAGTTGGGCTGCCTGTACAACCTCTGTAGGGTCCAGGTATTGCCTCATGCTACCAGTAGTGACACTGACCCTAGCCAAATGCAAAACTAGTGAAAAACAGTCAGAAAAGACGAGTAGAGAAAAAAATGTCAGTGGCTTCAACCTGTAAAACTATTCCTATTTTGGGGATCGTCTCATTGTTGCCCATCTAGTGTACCTGTTGTTAATTTTACTAACACCAAAGCAGCTGAAACTGATTAACAACCCCCTCTGCTACTTAACTGACCAGAACAATATCCCAGGAGTTTAATTGACTTGATGCTATAATCTGATTAAAAAGTGTTCCTTCAATTTTTTTGTACCAAAAGCAGTGTACCAAAGCAGACTCTTTTATGTTTTGGTTTGGTATTTTTGCTGTTGATTTGAATTTTTTTTTTGCTTGTTGTAGTTGCTTGGTTGTTATTTTTTACTTGATGCTATAATCTGATTAAAAAGTGTTCCTTCAATTTTTTTGTACCAAAAGCAGTGTACCAAAGCAGACTCTTTTATGTTTTGGTTTGGTATTTTTGCTGTTGATTTGAATTTTTTTTTTGCTTGTTGTAGTTGCTTGGTTGTTATTTTTTACTTTTTTTTCTCAGTATCGATATGTTTGTCTAAAGCATATTTAAATTAATTTACTATTGACTGACTCACTCTCTGTTGAATGTCTGTTCTAAGCATCTAATACTCTTTCAGTAAACAAATACTCATTACGGTTTGTTTTGAACTTTCCTCCTGATAGTTTGAGGTCATGTCCCATGCTCTTAATCTTAGTTTTGTATTAAAATACTTCCCTGCTGTACCTATTCATACCTTTTACTATATTTAGGTATTATTAGCATTTCAAGATATGTTCCCTTTCCCTTCTTTCCTCAAGAATATTTTTGTAGTCCATCTCTGGTCTCCAGAATTATATTCTAAATGAGGTCTAACTAAAAATTTATGTAGAGGAATAAAGATCTTCTTCTTACTTCTTGTGATCCATCTAGTGATCTACCTCTCAATTCCAGTTGCTTTCCTCTGCTAGGTCACACTGTTTGAATATTTTGCAATAATCTTAAATAAGCATCCACTTTTTTTTTCCTCTGTGGTTCTGGCTTACAATGTACTCCCAATATTGGTGCTTTGTTTGCGGATTATTTTTCTTAACTGCATTATTTTGCATTTAAGTGTTGAACTGCAATTTCTGCTGGTTGACCAATATTCCAGCAATGCTAAATCACTTTCTATGCTACAAACACCTCTCGAAATTTCAGCCCTATGCACATCTGTGTGTCTTCAGAAAAAACACATACTGTACATTGCTCACCAAAAATTCACCGATCCTTCTTTTTAGGAGAAATTTCATTAATGTGATAACATAGTACTACAGATGCAAAATGCACTGGCCTGTAAGGATTAGTTCCTGGTTTGGACAAAACCCATGTTGATGGGGCAACTATCAACTCTTGATAATGCCACCACAATTTTTGTGTTGCAACCTATTATGTCTTTTTTAAGATTGTATTAAATAAAAATTGATTATTTTTTAAATACTGATTTATTAGTTTATTAATTGACAAACCTGTGCCTTTAAAGTCGCACCAGCAAGAGGACTTCTCTATTGTATGTTTTCAGGGATGATGGCACCTCTTGCACTATATCCCCTCTCTTTTCTTTGTTGATGGGGCAAGGGCCTCTTCCCCAGATGCCTGGCCCAGTGAAACTGTGGCCTTATCTGTGGTTGACTTTCTTTCTTTAACCCACGCATGTATCTGCAAAACATTTATTATAAAACTCTTATTTTAGAAAATTCTATAACATATCAGCAATAGTAGAAGCCTGCTCTCTTTCTAGCTAACTAAGATGTTCCGGGGTTATCTTGTGGGCATTTGACTGACCCTTTCCTATTGCATTTCATTTCTCTAAACTGGGTGTGGGTGGACTCTGCTGTGACTACAACATATAAGAGTACTGTGTCTCATAACATTTCATATTCCTAGTCTTGTGTGCAGGGGCAGACTGACAACTCATGGGGCCCCTGGGCAATCGGGGATCATGGGGCCCCTGTGTCCTTGCCCAAACTCAAAAAAGTCTATGAAAAAGGTACCAGGGGCATCTCATGGGGCCCCCTACTGACCCCAGGCCCTTGGGCAGTGCCCAAGTTTCCAAATGGTCAGTCCGCCCCTGCTTGTGTGATTTGAAGGCTTCAGCAGCTATCCCATTAAGCAGTTCAGCTAACAGGCAGACCTATTCCTTTTTTGTGGCTTAAGTTGCACAGGTTCTACAAATTCACAATATCATCTTGTTAAAAAATGTAAAGTCTTTTCTGCTGACTTTGAATGATATATGTAAGCTGTCTCTTTTTCAGCTTGAACCTTCTGCCCTGCAAAATAAGTGCATTCTCAATAGATGGCCCTTCTAATGGCTAACCTTTTGAATTCCCTGCCATCCAGACTGGCCTGTTCTCCTATTATATCAAGCAGCGCATTTACCTTTTAAGAACATTTTGCTCAGTTTTATGTAGCAGTTAATCCTTGGCTTGGATCTCTCACTGAAATAGATAGCTGCCAACCAGTGTCAAAGATTACAAAACAGGAGTGGATTCTAGGCCCAAACTTAATATTTATTCACAAAAACTCAGCTGATGACCACAAAACATGTTCCCCATTGATATTCAACAGGAAGACCTGTGAGGGGGACAAAAATCTTTTTCAAATGTTTAGGCCATATAAACTCATTCCCTGGCCAAGTAACAAATCATAAATAACAAAAGCTTCTTGAAACACTACAATGGCTTCTACAACACCTCACAAGTGCAATTCAAAATTATTTATACAGTACATATCATGCTTGGAACACATACACTTTTAAATTTAGACATTTTTGTTACCTCAGTGAAGGTTTTGGTTTTGTTTGCCAATAAAATTTCAGTGTGCTTTTTGCTGAAAATGTTTGACAAACATTTGCACAAAAACTAAATAATATACAGAAGCAAACATACAATCTATTAATTCTGTAGATGCACTGCTTTGTTTTAAAAGGTATAGTGTTTGGCTAGATTGTGATATTGTGGTAGCACCCAGATATGGCAGAGTTCCCCTTTAAACTCTAACACTTCTAGCAGCCTGTGTTTGTAAAAGCAAGGTTTTTGGCTCATCTTGCCCCTCTCTTATTTCCTGTGAATAATGTGTAACGGTTCGTAGCTGGGATTCTTATCTGCAGCTACTGTCCAAGGTTAATCTGCAGAGTTTAGGAAGCCTGTTGAAAATATAGAAAGTAAGAGAGGAATGTATGCTTTGTGACGTAATCGTTGGTATATATGCTTGTAAGAAGTTTTCAATAACTCACTCAGCTTTGCAGGCTTGTGCCAGGCTGGGTCAAAACAGTACTGTTTTTAATAAATCATTTGTATTCCTCAAGTCCGTGTCTGGAGTTCTCTGGTTTACCAAAATTGCTACTACAATATTATGTATATTTTTGTGATATTTTGCAGCTTACCAATTCCTAGATGTGATGGCTGCATTCATTTTCTTTTTTAGGCTTTCTTCCTTCTCTTTTCATCGGGTGATCTGTCCAGTGAGTCTCTTGTTTTTCAAAAGAACAAACTCTTTTCCAGATGTACCAGTTTGCAGGAATTGAGTCAAACCATTTAACACTAATGCTTAAAGTGATCAGCTTTTATTTATTCTTGTAAAACCTTTATCCCAAAGGGAATTTTTTTGTTGTTGTATCTGATTATAAAGTGTAAGCTGGAGTTTGGCTTCAATTTGTTATTGCATTTAAATCTGCAAGTACATCTAATACTCCCCTCCCCCCAGACTGAAAATGCTGCTTTCTACTGTTCCCCCTATGCTCATTCATCCAGAGTGCTGTCTCTACACCACAGGAGATGTGTTACTGGCCAGACTATTTGAAAATAGAGGGGAAAAGCCTAAAAAAGGAAAACTAATGCAGCCACCGCATCTAAATATTGGTAAGCTGCAATTTGTCACATTTTTGGATTTGGGTTTAATGCCACTATAAGTCTGTAATGTGCATATTATCAGCACATGTGAAAAAAAAAGAAATATTAGCTTGTCCATCTTGGGTGCAAAATGGGAGGCAGCCCAAAGAGGTGAAAAGATTAAGTGTGGATTCACACATGTGAGGTGCGAATTGAAGCTCTGTTTTTACATTTAATTGACAAAGTAGTTGTTCAGCAGTTCAGGTCATGTTTATATCAGGATCAGGTCAGGATTCAGAAACGTTCATATAGAGGTCAATGAGCCTGAATTCGCACCTGAGCTGGACCGCACTGCTCAGAATATCACACAGGACTCTCTCTCTATTTGCACTGAATATGCACTCCAGTTGCACCGCATATATGTGAACAGGCACACTAGAAACCAATGTTATTTCCCATGTCATGGGAATTGGATGTTCAAAACGCATCCAATTTGCATATATGTGAACCAGCTCTAAAGTGTGTATGTTTGCTGACTACACTCTAGTGTCCATCACCTAATCTCAATAATTCTTTGGCTTTGGTACATTAATTATGTGTACCTTTTAATTTTGTATAAATGTTTTTTAAACAATCTGTTTTTTAAAGGAGTACATACAATTGCTGATATCAGTTTTATAACAAAAGTGTTTTATTTGTTGAAATTCTTAAGTGTAACTCCAACTAAAACATTTTTAATCACACAAATACATACAGTGTATAACGCAGGAGATTGTGAAACCATACCGTGGTAATCATGCCCAACAATGTACTTGTTTAATGGCTCGCTTTTGCCTAATAAGCACAACGGGTGAGGAAATAATTGACAAATAAAGGGCAATTATTATCACAATAAAATTGTCGCAATATATTTAGCAAGATAGTCTATTAGACTCATTTAAAAAGTTAATATATAATAGTGTTGCACATATTTTCTTAATATATTAAGGTCAAGAAATAAATATATGCAGTACTGTGTAAAAGTTTTTGGCAGGAGTGAAAAAATTTTGTAAATTAAGAATGCTTTCAGAAATAGAAATGTTAATAGTTTATTTTTATTAATTAACAAAGTCAGTTAAAAAAAGTAAATGAACAAAAGAAATTAAAATTGAATAAATATTTGGTGTGACCACCCTTTGCCTTCAAAGCAGCATCAATTCTTCTAGGTATACATGCACACAGTTTTTTAAGGAACTCGGCAGGTAGGTTGTTCCAAACATCTTGGAGAACTAACCACAGATCTTCTGTGGATGTAGGCTGCTTCAAATCCTTCTGTCTCTTCATGTCATCCCAGCCAACTCAATGATGTTGAGATCAGGGCTCTCTGGGGCCAGTCCAACACTTCCAGGACTCCTTGTTCTTCTTTATACAGAAGAAAGTTCTTAATGACATTGGCTGTATGTTTGAAGTACTTGTCCTGCTGCAGCATAAATTTGGGGCCACTCACACGCCTCCCTGATGGTATGGCATGAGAGAATAGGTATGGGTATGTCCATCCAAGAGAATAGGTAAGTGCTACCCCCCAATAAACTTTATTTGGGGGAACATGGTTTTACCCTTTGTGACTAATATTTATGTATATTTATTATCTGGTCACAGGCTACTCAAAAATCTGTTTTTGTTAATACGTTTGTCTACAACATAACCCTAGAAGTAAAGAGGAGATTGGGAATCCCATGCAGCAAATTTCTTTGGATGTAAATACTTTCCAGTAGTTACCAGACGGTTCCCACTAGGGGTATATACCAAGGAAAAAAAGAGATGAGATATTTCTAGAACGCCTGGGAAAAACACAGGAGAAAAGAAGAAATTACTAAGCAAATGATGCTCACCTTGTGGAGTGGCTGAGAATACACACTAGGGTGTATTATGGCTGACACAATGTCATATACACGCTCATAATTATTGCCTACATTGGACTTCACTTGGTAGGTAATCTTCAACCACTAATGTAAACTTTCCTATAGTAGTTGAGGATTACCTACTAACTAAAGTCCAACTTGTGCAATAATTATAATGAAATAAATAATATTATGAATTATATCATCACCATATCATAATATCATATATTTAACATGAAAGCGCGCTAGCCATGATACTTAATAGTATGTTTTCTTGGTCACTCTAAAAGATAAGCAATATTTGTTTTGCAATCAATATGCGGATCAGCTGATGCTCTTCGAAGCCACACTTCTTTACTCTTGTGGGTTTTTTTGCATTTTTTTTTTTAAGCCACAAATATTCTTTTTGTGGTTTTGAGACCAACATCTTCATGAACATTTTGGTCATGATTATTTACATAATCGTCATGTGTCATTTTTAGGAGTAGTTTCGTTTACTTTACAGCTAAACTCCAGGTAGATATAAAATACACAAACGAATGCCACACTGTGATAACTGTTACATCATTTTTACATCCCTGAATTTGACTTGGTACCAGCCTCTTGCAGTCTACTCTACAATCTGTGCAGAAAAGCTCACAGAGGAGAGTGAAGCAACGCAGGGAGGAATCATTCAGGTGTAGATATACAAAGGAGGGGGAGGTGCAGCGCTATAAACACTTAATAAACAGCAATAAAATCAAGAATCGAATATATAGTATATTAGACAGTGACTGAGTGGTAATGAAATAAAGCCACTGGATAGTGGCTGCAAAGTGAAAAGAGTGCAAAATAAATAAAAGAGTCCAATGAAGGGGTGCTCTTAAGATCCAAGATGATCCTTAGACGTCCAATGATTGGAACCGCAGGGTGATAAGTAATGTAAAGATTGCGCACTCACCAGATACGCAATCTTTATGCGCATTTGTATATACTGTCACCGGACCTCTGGAGTCATCAGACTGGTCTGGTCAGATCTGGTCAGCAACAATTTCCACTGCCTGGTGCTCGGATAGATGCGGCTGCTCTGTAGATCTGGCTGGTTTTCAACAGAGCCAGATGCAGAACAAAGATGGCCGCCGGGGCCCCTCGTGGCACCGGCGGCAAGGCGTCCAACCTACTGTAGCTCTCCCTGACGCGTTTCGAGCAAAAGCTCGTACTCATAGGGGTGCAGCTTACAGTGGTGGACGCTAGTGACACTGTTTAAATACAAGATGGAAGGTGGCGCATGCGCGGTGTCACATGTGCCATCTTCCGTGTGCTGGATGTCTGCGTAACGGGCGCCATTTTGATGTAGCCCAACCCGACGGCGCATGCGCAAACGCCCTGTTATCGGGTACGGAGACAAACAGCAGGCAGTAATGCTGTGAACACCAGGGACAGTCCAACCAGTACTTTGGGCAACATGAATCCACTATGCAGGATCATAGATGGATCATAATGCTATGGGCAGAGCTAAATATGGACAATGATGACCAAATCCAAGATGATATTACATAGCTCATGTCTGCCATAATACCAATTGCTATAATTAAAATAGATATATCATTAAATACTATATATGGATATATCATTATTATTCACATGAGAGTGAAATGTAGATGAAATTAAATTGGTTATTAAATTCATTAAAATTAATTACCAACAATAATAGTTGTAAACAATTCACCTGGTGAACACGCATATACAGATCGAATAATATCTAAACGGGTGATAAAAATATATGCGATCTACCAAACATAAATAGGCATGAATAAAGTGACAATTAATAAATTTTCAAATGTATACATAATACACCTAAAAAATTAATCTGGTATAAACTAAGAATAAAATCAAGAATAAAAATAAGCAATAACAATTTATCCAAAATTTACATTATATTAAAATGTGACATACACCTATAACTCGTTAGTGCATGCCAATATTAAAATGTTAAGGCATTCAATACTAAAATCACCTAAACAACAAAAATTCAGTCATGATGTCAAAAGGATAAAAATATGTACTGAGATCAATAATAAAAAAATAATAAAATATATATCTGAATAATCTAAGTTAGCTATTATCAATAAAACTATTGATATCCAGTTCTATATTAAGTCCCTTCGGGCGCATACATTCCATCAGGAATATCCATTTCGTTTCCATTTGCAAGACTGCTCTTTTTTTATTTGTGCCTCTCCAGTGGGCTTGTACAATATCAATTCCTGCAAACTGCAAGGAAGATGGATCCCTATTGTGGTGGGTCCTATAGTGTAAAGATAGCGAATGGTCTTTAAAGCCCTTTTTAATGTTGTTGACATGTTCACGAAGCCTGTCTCTAAGTCTCCTGGTAGTGCGCCCAATATACTGTTTATTGCACGGACATTGCAAGAGATAAACAACATATTTACTGTGACATGATATGAAGTTATTAATTTTGAATGTTTTACCCGTACTAGTAGATATAAAATTGTCAACTCTCTTTTTCCTTTTGCCATTACAGGCGCACATAATACACTTATTGCACGGGAAAAAACCGATGGTATTGTCTAAAAAAGAAAAACTCTTAGGGGGATTGATAATATTTGGGGCTATAAGGTTTCTCAGAGATTGAGCTCTTTTATAAGTAATCTCAGGCTTGTCGGGAAGAATTTTAGTCAACACTGGATCGGCTTTCAGAATTTTCCAATTCCGATTGATGATCCTAGAAATAGTCTTATATTGTCTAGAGAAGGTAGTAACAAAGGGACAGATCTTCTGTGGCCTTTGTGAGATATTGTCAGCAAGCCAGGAGTCTCTATCCATATTTCCTATCTCATGCATAGTGCGGGTGAGACATGACTCGTCGTATCCTTTTTCCAAGAATCTGTCTTTTAATATAGATGCTTGTGATAAAAAGGTATCAACAGAGGTGCAATTTCTTCTCAGCCTTAAGAATTGCCCTTTGGGTATGTTTGAAAGCCACAGTGGGTGATGACAACTGCTAGTGGGAATGTAACTATTGCGATCTGTTCCTTTAAAAAAGGAAGAAGTTACTATGGTACCATCTTGGTTTATTAATGTCAGATCCAAAAAATTCACACTAGTCTTACTGTAATCAAAAGTTAATTTGATATTTAGGGTGTTATTATTAAGGGTACCAAAAAAATTAACTAATGCTTGTTCATCCCCTTTCCAAATAAGCAATATATCATCTATATATCGCCTATAAAAGTACAGTTCCGGCCAGTTTCTGGCATATATAACATCCTCCTCCCGTCTCGCCATAAACAAGTTGGCCAGACTGGGGGCGAACTTCGCCCCCATAGCCACGCCCCTTTTTTGTAGATAAAAGTTACTATCATACCAGAAATAATTTCTAGTCATCGCGAAATCTAAAAGTGTGAGGATAACATTTTTTTGTGAAAAAGGCAAAGCAGACTCATTAAGGTAAAAATCTACCGCTTGCATACCTTCTGAGTGGTCAATACTTGTGTACAGAGAGGCCACATCAGCTGTTACTAGAAATGTGTCATCATTCACACAGAGACTCTGAATATCTTGTAACACTTGTTTAGTGTCTCTCAGATAAGATGGCGTTTTTCGTACTAGCGGTTGTAGGAAATAGTCTATGTATTCTCCTGCTCTAGAGCATAGAGATCCTATACCGCTTATGATGGGTCTACCAGGAGGATTCTCTAATTTTTTGTGTATTTTCGGGAGAATGTACATGACTGGTACTCTAGGGACTGATGGACATAAAAATTCCCTCTCTCTCTTATTAATAACACTATCAGAATAGCCTTTAGCAATGATATTTTTGAGGGATTTTTGTACGTACTTAAAGGGTTCTTTGGTAGACGACAATATGTGTCTACATCTCCAAGAATATTATATACTTCCTTATTATAGCTATCTTTATTCATTAAGACAACTCCTCCTCCCTTGTCCGCAGGCCTTATGACTAGGTCTTTCTGGTCAAGAAGGGAATTGATAGCTTTTGAGGTCCCCTGATGGTCATTATGGTTCTTTACCTTAACAGCAGCTAAATCTTTAAGTACCATTTCTTTAAAGGTGTTGATATAGCTATGAGTTTGTGGGGGGGGGGGTTAAATAAAGATGCATTCCTTAAATTAGAGTAAGTAGTTATATTCGTCATATTCCTAGTGATAGGATTCAGATGAAAATGTTTTTTCAATGCTATTGATCTTACAAATCTATGTATATCAATATATGTATGGAATTTATCCAGTTTATTATTCGGTGCAAATTTTAATCCTCTATCTAATAGGTCCAACTCGTGGGGAGTTAATGTTTTCCCACTGAGATTGAAAATCCCCTTGCCTTTTAAAGTTTCCTCTTTTTTGGGTTTGTTGACCCTGTTGCCTCCCCTTTTTCCTCTGCTCGTACATTTTTTTTGCGTGAGCTTCCCTGGTCTAAAAAATGAACCAGGGTGGGATTCCAATTCCCATTTTGATATGTGGAATTGTTAGTTGTTGGGGGATAGTACATATTGTTTCCATAAGGTGGGGCATAAGGTGGCTGTCTAAATGGCTCCTGTGGTGTTCTGGGCATAGGTGTCATAAAGTTATCATGTCTATAAGGAGCTCCATGATTCCTTCTTGGGGAATTATAATTATTATATCCCCTATTGTAGTTATTGTTAGAAGGGGGTCTGTTGACATGTTGTTGAGATGGTTTCCTAAACTGATTATCCCTATACCCTTGATTGGGATACCACTCATAGTTTCTTGAACCTATGTTATCATCCAATATAGATCTCAATGGTTCAAAACGATTAGACGTGGGAATATTGCTATGGGAATATGCATTGAGATCTATATCGGATGATAACATCTTTATTTAGCCCCCCCCCCCACAAACTCATAGCTATATCAACACCTTTAAAGAAATGGTACTTAAAGATTTAGCTGCTGTTAAGGTAAAGAACCATAATGACCATCAGGGGACCTCAAAAGCTATCAATTCCCTTCTTGACCAGAAAGACCTAGTCATAAGGCCTGCGGACAAGGGAGGAGGAGTTGTATTAATGAATAAAGATAGCTATAATAAGGAAGTATATAATATTCTTGGAGATGTAGACACATATTGTCGTCTACCAAAGAACCCTTTAAGTACGTACAAAAAATCCCTCAAAAATATCATTGCTAAAGGCTATTCTGATAGTGTTATTAATAAGAGAGAAAGGGAATTTTTATGTCCATCAGTCCCTAGAGTACCAGTCATGTACATTCTCCCGAAAGTACAGAAAAATTTAGAGAATCCTCCTGGTAGACCCATCATAAGCGGTATAGGATCTCTATGCTCTAGAGCAGGAGAATACATAGACTATTTCCTACAACCGCTAGTACGAAAAACGCCATCTTATCTGAGAGACACTAAACAAGTGTTACAAGATATTCAGAGTCTCTGTGTGAATGATGACACATTTCTAGTAACAGCTGATGTGGCCTCTCTGTACACAAGTATTGACCACTCAGAAGGTATGCAAGCGGTAGATTTTTACCTTAATGAGTCTGCTTTGCCTTTTTCACAAAAAAATTTTATCCTCACACTTTTAGATTTCGCGATGACTAGAAATTATTTCTGGTATGACAGTAACTTTTATCTACAAAAAAGGGGCGTGGCTATGGGGCGAAGTTCGCCCCCAGTCTGGCCAACTTGTTTATGGCGAGACGGGAGGAGGATGTTATATATGCCAGAGACTGGCCGGAACTGTACTTTTATAGGCGATATATAGATGATATATTGCTTATTTGGAAAGGGGATGAACAAGCATTAGTTAATTTTTTTGGTACCCTTAATAATAACACCCTAAATATCAAATTAACTTTTGATTACAGTAAGACTAGTGTGAATTTTTTGGATCTGACATTAATAAACCAAGATGGTACCATAGTAACTTCTTCCTTTTTTAAAGGAACAGATCGCAATAGTTACATTCCCACTAGCAGTTGTCATCACCCACTGTGGCTTTCAAACATACCCAAAGGGCAATTCTTAAGGCTGAGAAGAAATTGCACCTCTGTTGATACCTTTTTATCACAAGCATCTATATTAAAAGACAGATTCTTGGAAAAAGGATACGACGAGTCATGTCTCACCCGCACTATGCATGAGATAGGAAATATGGATAGAGACTCCTGGCTTGCTGACAATATCTCACAAAGGCCACAGAAGATCTGTCCCTTTGTTACTACCTTCTCTAGACAATATAAGACTATTTCTAGGATCATCAATCGGAATTGGAAAATTCTGAAAGCCGATCCAGTGTTGACTAAAATTCTTCCCGACAAGCCTGAGATTACTTATAAAAGAGCTCAATCTCTGAGAAACCTTATAGCCCCAAATATTATCAATCCCCCTAAGAGTTTTTCTTTTTTAGACAATACCATCGGTTTTTTCCCGTGCAATAAGTGTATTATGTGCGCTTGTAATGGCAAAAGGAAAAAGAGAGTTGACAATTTTATATCTACTAGTACGGGTAAAACATTCAAAATTAATAACTTCATATCATGTCACAGTAAATATGTTGTTTATCTCTTGCAATGTCCGTGCAATAAACAGTATATTGGGTGCACTACCAGGAGACTTAGAGACAGGCTTCGTGAACATGTCAACAACATTAAAAAGGGCTTTAAAGACCATTCGCTATCTTTACACTGTAGGACCCACCACAATAGGGATCCATCTGCCTTGCAGTTTGCAGGAATTGATATTGTACAAGCCCATTGGAGAGGCACAAATAAAAAAAGAGCAGTCTCGCAAATGGAAACGAAATGGATATTCCTGATGGAATGTATGCGCCCGAAGGGACTTAATATAGAACTGGATATCAATAGTTTTATTGATAATAGCTAACTTAGATTATCCAGATATATATTTTATTATTTTTTTATTATTGATCTCAGTACATATTTTTATCCTTTTGACATCATGACTGAATTTTTGTTGTTTAGGTGATTTTAGTATTGAATGCCTTAACATTTTAATATTGGCATGCACTAACGAGTTATAGGTGTATGTCACATTTTAATATAATGTAAATTTTGGATAAATTGTTATTGCTTATTTTTATTCTTGATTTTATTCTTAGTTTATACCAGATTAATTTTTTAGGTGTATTATGTATACATTTGAAAATTTATTAATTGTCACTTTATTCATGCCTATTTATGTTTGGTAGATCGCATATATTTTTATCACCCGTTTAGATATTATTCGATCTGTATATGCATGTTCACCAGGTGTATTGTTTACAACTATTATTGTTGGTAATTAATTTTAATGAATTTAATAACCAATTTAATTTCATCTACATTTCACTCTCATGTGAATAATAATGATATATCCATATATAGTATTTAATGATATATCTATTTTAATTATAGCAATTGGTATTATGGCAGACATGAGCTATGTAATATCATCTTGGATTTGGTCATCATTGTCCATATTTAGCTCTGCCCATAGCATTATGATCCATCTATGATCCTGCATAGTGGATTCATGTTGCCCAAAGTACTGGTTGGACTGTCCCTGGTGTTCACAGCATTACTGCCTGCTGTTTGTCTCCGTACCCGATAACAGGGCGTTTGCGCATGCACCGTCGGGTTGGGCTACATCAAAATGGCGCCCGTTACGCAGACATCCAGCACACGGAAGATGGCACGTGTGACACCGCGCATGCGCCACCTTCCGTCTTGTATTTAAACAGTGTCACTAGCGTCCACCACTGTAAGCTGCACCCCTATGAGTACGAGCTTTTGCTCGAAACGCGTCAGTGAGAGCTACAGTAGGTTGGACGCCTTGCCGCCGGTGCCACGAGGGGCCCCGGCGGCCATCTTTGTTCTGCATCTGGCTCTGTTGAAAACCAGCCAGATCTACAGAGCAGCCGCATCTATCCGAGCACCAGGCAGTGGAAATTGTTGCTGACCAGATCTGACCAGACCAGTCTGATGACTCCAGAGGTCCGGTGACAGTATATACAAATGCGCATAAAGATTGCGTATCTGGTGAGTGCGCAATCTTTACATTACTTATCACCCTGCGGTTCCAATCATTGGACGTCTAAGGATCATCTTGGATCTTAACAGCACCCCTTCATTGGACTCTTTTATTTATTTTGCACTCTTTTCACTTTGCAGTCACTATCCAGTGGCTTTATTTCATTACCACTCAGTCACTGTCTAATATACTATATATTCGATTCTTGATTTTATTGCTGTTTATTAAGTGTTTATAGCGCTGCACCTCCCCCTCCTTTGTATATCTACGTCTCGGAAGGTTATATGGTGCCTTTTTTGGTGTACAGCTGCTGTGTATCTATTCAAGCGCTCACTTATTTTGTTTTTTTAATCATTCAGGTGTGCTGCAGTGCAAGGAGAATAGGAAAAGAAAGAAGAGTGACAGATAACTGGGTTCAAAGGTCCAAAGTCCAAAGGTTCACATACTTTTTCCTCCCTGCACTGTGAATGATAACATGTTATGTGCAATTAAACCCTGGCAACATCTAATGTTTGTGTAGTATTATGTTCAGCAGACTGTGTTCTTCTATTGTTGTGACTTAGATGACGTTCAGAGCACATTTTATGCCCAATTCATGCAAAACTCCACGTAATCCCAAGGGGTTCACATACTTTTTCTTGCAACTGTATGTGCTCATCAGTGTGCTGCTTCCCTGTCAAAAGCTTATGGAGGGACAAGGACTATAAATGTTCCTTAGAGAGCAGCCTCACCCAAAAGGGAACGTTACACTTTAAATCCTCCTCCCTCCTCCTTCACCTAGTTTGACAAGTACCCGCTCCCACTTCTGCTCAGATTGCAGAGGTGATCTGAGCAGAGGATCTTCTCTCCTCCTCCCTCCCTGCAGTCTTCTGGGACAAGTCACAGGTCCCAGAAGACTACGGTACCATTCACAATGTGAAGAGTTGCTTGCACATGTACAGTGTTCAGCTGGCTATGAAGCCAATAGCAGTCACAGCCGGCTGCCCACACCAAAAACGCTGGTGCTGGGAACCCAAGGGCTAGTGCAGAACTAGCCTGAGTGAGGGCGGTGCTGGACAGGTAATTCTCATATTATTAAATTTGTATTTGCTACAGAATTTGAAGCTGCTAACTTGTAATTTTTTTGTTATAGAGTGGAGAACAGCTTTATCTGCAGCTGGGAAGGATCAAGTTTTCTGCCTTGCCAGACAGTACTGTGCTGTGGAGCAGATCTTTGTAAATCTCAGCCTGGATAGACAGAAAAACAAATCCTTTGACAGGTAAAACTGCTCTCTTATGTGTATTTCATATGTGTTTAGCTGTTTCCTTTAACCTTTATAGTGCTGCTTAGATAACTATCCACTTCATGAAAGTCAACTAAAATATAAGATTCAACCTATCCATAAAATAAGATGCAATAATAGCACAGAGGTTTACTCATGCTCAATTGAAAGGAAAGCTAATATTATTATTATACAGTATTTATATAACGCCAAAGGGTTTGCTCAGTGCTGTACATTAGCGAGGGGGACAGAACATAAGACAATGCAGTACAATACAATACACAAGGGGCTCTTTTGAGCTTACAATCTAGGAGGGAGGGGATAGTGGTACAGGAGGAAGTGGCTGTGGGGGATGGAGCAGTAGGAGGAGTGGAGGAGATTGGTTGTTAGGTAAGGGTGGGGTAGGCTTCCCTGAAGAGATGGGTTTTTAGGGTGCGCCTGAAGGTGAGGAGGGTAGATGACAGTCTGATGGATTGTGGTAGGGAGTTCCAGAGGATGGGGGAAGTCCTGGAAAAGTCCTGCAGTCGGGCATGGGAGGAGGAGACCAGGGAGCTGGAGAGTAGGAGGTCCTGTGAGGAGCGAAGGGCACGGGTAGGGTAGTATTTGGGTCTGAGGTCAGTTAGGTAGTTTGGGGCAGCGTTGTGAATGGCTTTGTATGTCAGAGTTAGTAATTTGAATTGAATGCGTTGGGCAATCGGGAGCCAGTGAAGGGATTGGCAAAGGGGGGTGGCGGATGTAGAGTGGTTGGTGAGGTGGATGAGTCTAGCCGCTGAGTTCAGGATAGACTGGAGTGGGGATAGCATTTGTTTGGGTAGGCCAGTGAGAAGGGAGTTGCAGTAGTCCAGGCGTGAGATAATAAGGAAGTGTACGAGTTGTTTAGTAGTGTCTGGGGTGAGGAACGTGCGTATCTTGGAGATGTTGCGGAGGTGGAGCCTGCATGACTTTGATAGTGATTGGACATGAGGTTGGAAGGAAAGGTTTGAGCCCAGGGTGACACCCAGGACTTTGGCGTGTTTGGTGGGATTGATGGTGGCGTTGCTAGTCGTGATGGAGAGGATGGGGGGGGGCGCGGGCTGGGGGGTAAACTAGGAGCTCGGTTTTGGACAGGTTTAACTTGAGGAAATGGAGCGACATCCAGTCTGATATGTCGTTCAGGAGGTGGGCGATGCGGGCGGAGAGTGAGGGGGTGAGGTGAGGGATGGAGAGGTAAATTTGTGTGTCGTCGGCACACTCCTTGACACCGACCACACACATATATGCAGCCTCTTGGTGGACAGGCCTTAACGCGAAGAGGCCACATATATGCGTACCTAAAGGTAAACAGACCTGTGCCGAGAGCCCGCGCCGTGCACACTCCTGGCACAGTTACTAGTGGCTAATGGAAAGCTCCCAATCTCTACTTGCGATCAAAAACTTTCTAATCATGTGACTGCTGTGACAGTCACATGATCTGCCTTCACCTGCCGGCATCTAAAACCCCTTGAAGGCCCAGAAGGTGGCGGCACTATTGAGTTCATAAACATTTTTACTACTATCTTTATCAGCCTAATTTGTCATTGATCAAGGGTTGGGTCAAGGGTTAGAAGCTATTGTCACACTTTAGCTTTTAGCTAGGCTCCTCTAAATTGAGTGGATTGCTCATGATGTATTCTTTTCATTACATAAAAACGCCCTAGACTTCTACATGGCCTACAAGCAATAAAAACCCAATAGAGGCTAAAATCCTGACCCACTTTATCCAAATGAAATTTAAAAAAAATTACCTGGTATACAACTTTAACAAAGATAGGTAAAAAATCTACAAAATTTAAAAGTGTTTAGATATTCAAAGTAATATTGCAAGGTTTTTTAGAAATAAAAAGGAAAATTATATAAATCAAGAGTATGTCTCTCTATTTAAATTTTGTTGAATTATAGCAAAGATCTATTGTATTTCACTCTCAGAAGCAAGAGAAGTTGAAAGCTGAAGGGAATTAAACTCTGACATGAAAAATTATTTTATTTCCAAAGCTTTGTTGTACATATATATTATGCAATATAATGAGTACTATACATGGGCTGATTTATTCCTGGAGCTTAAAAACCCAATGGTTCTGTGATCAAAAGACTAGTGTTGTGCTCCTCTTGAGCCCCGACTTAAAGCAATATGTGATTTATGTCACAAGTTAAAATCAAATCTAACCAATAATTTCGTACTGAATAAATATTAACAAAAATAAACTGCACATTCACTTCATCTGTTTTCTTGATAAAGAGACCTGTTGGGAGCTGAAAATAACTCCTGCATATTTGCCACACTCAATTTGTTAGCAAAACAAAGCTTTATTAATGCAGCATCCAAGTGTATGAAGCAGAATTTCACATTTGCATGCCTGTAATACAGATATTTGATTCTCCTACAAATTTAATAAGTGAAGTTCATTGTAAAATGTAATTAGATGGATGAATGCAAATTTATCAGCATAGTTTATTTGAAATTGCTTTAAAAACAAGGTAGAGTAAAATGCTATAAAATGTTCTCTCTTCCAAATAGATTTACTGGCTGATGCTACTCAATAATTGGAATTTGTATGGTCGCAAACCAACTTTGGTTGGTTATATCATCAAACTTTAAAAACAGGGGCAATAACAAAGTGTGATTAATTTAAACAATCCCACACGGTGATAAAATATAAGCGCTAACAATGATAAACAAATGTGCTCAAATCAAAATAAACTAACTTGTGGCAAAATTAAAAGTGAAAAAAACATAAATAATGCAATTGAGGTGCAGATAAAGTACCTAGTAAAGACAGTGCTACATAAGAAAAATGGTGCAGTGCCACAGTTAACACTTCAAAACACTTTGGGGGGGATTTACTAAAACTGGTGCACAGACAATTTGGTGCAGCTCTGCTTAGTAGCCAATCGGCTTCTAACTTCAGTTAAGCTTTGGAAATAAAACCTGGAAGCTGATTGGTTTCTGTGCAGAACTGCACCACTTTTTTCACTCTCCAGCTTTAGTAAATAACCATCTGATTGTCCATGACAGGTGTCCCCAAGTGCAGCAAATGCTCTTACCAGAACCGTAGCTTCTCTACAGGGGCGGACTGACAGCTCATGGGGCCCCCGGGCAATAGGGAACCATCGGGCCCCTGTGCCCTTGCCCTCACTCAAACCACACCCAAAATAGCCTATAAAAAAGGTACCAGGGGCATCTCATGGGGCCCCCTTCTGATCCAGGGCCCTCGGGCAGTGCCCGAGTTCCCAAATGGTCAGTCTGCCCGTTCTCTACATTAAAGCCTCTTTCACATGGGGCGGACCTGTCAGTGGATTCGCTTGCTCAGCGGGAGATCTCCCCACTGGTCCCTGCTGAGCAAGCGAATGACAGATCCGTGTCCACTCCGCTTATGCAGAGGGTACACGGACACAGCCCACTGTCCTCTATGAACTGTCGGATGGAAACAGACCGCCTGTCATCTGATCCGATCCCCATCCGTCTGTTTTTAGAAGACAGGATCTGATTGGATGCAGGCAGGTGTAAACAGACACATGTCCGTTTACACCCACAGCTCCATAGAGAGCAATGGAGTGTCTGGTCAGGTCCGCTTGAAAAATGGACAGGCAGACCCCATCGGTCTGCTTATGTGAAAGGGGCCTAAGGCTTAAGCTCCTAGAATCTATATTGTATTATCCTATATGTCCAAGCACACTAATTTAGACTTTTAGCATTTTTTGAGCTTCAGCATCTAGGAGCAGAAAAAAAATGTTTTTGTAGAGTTTTTTGGAGTGTTTTTTTTCAGCAGAAAAAAACACTAAATGCTCCTAAACGAAAAAAAATGCTCCTAACAGCTTTTTTCAAGCTTTTTTTCCTTCTATATGTACTGTGAAAACCCTTATAAAATGCTCCTAAATGCTTCTGAATGCTGCTAAAACTTTACTAAGAAAGCTATTACCAGCATTTTTTATGCAGCGTTTTTTCCAGTGTGTTTTTAGCTAGAAAACATGTCAGTGTGCATAGAGCCTAAAAGAGGTCAACTACAGACATCATCAGAGAATGCAGGGATGCAGGTGCATTTTCTGATGATGTCAGTGGTTGGACAAAAAATGTTAGGTGAAGCTTGGTGACGTCACATCCCCCCAAAGTACTGCAGTAGCCATCTTGGATTATCCTCTGTTGACTTTTCTGTGTTTTTATGTAACATGACTTTTTAATAAATCTTTAGTTTATATTCAAAATGACTACACCATTGGATATGCTTTTGCGTTTCTCTTTCATTACATGCATTTGTGAGCTCAACCTGGTGCTGCTGGATACTATAGGTTGTCAAGGCCTGTGTGTCAGCCAAGCGTTCTTAGATCTCTTTTTAATTTAGAAATGCTATGGTTCTGGTAAAATCCTTTGCTGCACTTGGGGACACCTGTTGTGGACACTCAGTGTTACCTGTGTCACTGCACCTGTTTTCTCATATTCAGTGGTATAAAGCACTGTTTTTTCTGAGTATTTTGTCATTATTTGCACATAAATTGTGTTATTTTTTTTACTTATAATAGTGCCAGAAGTTAATTTATTTTGAGCACATTTGTTTATGATTGTTAGCACTTATATTTTATTGCCTTTTGAGATTATTTATTTATTTCAGGTACTTATATAGCGCCGTCAATTTATGCAGCACTTTATATACATATATTGTACATTCACATCAGTCCCTAACCCTCAAGGGGCGTACAATCTGAGGTCCCTAACTTACATTCATACATACACTAGGGTCAATTTAGACAGGGTCCAATTAACCAACCAGCATGTCTTTGGAGTGTCGGAGGAAACTGGAGTAGCCAGAGGAAACCCACGCAGGCAAAAGGAGAACATTCAAACTCCAGGCAGGTGGCGCTGTGGTTGGGATTCAAACCAGCGAACTTAGTACTGCCACTTGTAAATGATAACCATTTAGCCACTGTGCTGCATTTTATTACCTGTTTCATAGTAGTTATGTTTTAGATTTTGTATTTGGATCAGTAGTGTGCTATTCTTTTCTTAGAATTTTTTCTTTAGGCACACTGAGTGCAAGAATTGGTTTTTATCTTGTAAACTTTAAAAACAGCTGTGCAATATTTGCAGTCATCTAAGATGGTCAAAAAGGCAACACCACACAAAGCAGATTTTTGGAGTGTGAGAGAAAAATTGGAAAAGATAGTTTAATGATGGAAAGGGACTCTCTCAAATGCCGCCATTCTCTTCCCCAGGGTTTGAGAGACACTGTGCAAGGCAGTTACATCTCCCATAAAAAATAACCACTGCAGTGGCATACTGATGTCTGATTAGACCAGCCTCTCAGGAACACTCATTCATTGAAACTGGATTTCCCACTGCTTCTCTCACATATGTTTCCCCTGTTTTGGTGAGGGAGCAGAAAATATGTAATTTTTATTTCAGTAACTGCAGCAAAAAGAGGACAGTTTTTACTTCTCCTTAGAATGAGTTCTTATGCATTTCCTCAATTTGGAGGTATAACCACAAACTGTGCAAGCTGAATTGAAAATGGTGCTTCCCAATGTCCAAGGGAGATACATTTTCAGGATGTTTGTCATTATACAGGCATAAACATATGGGAAAAAAAATCTAGGTTTGGAAAGAGTTTGGAAAGGTGAAAACCTTTAGTAGATTGTTATTGCTTTGTGTTTCTAATTTGCAGACATCTCTTCATTTTCTATATCAAACACACACTGTAACAGGAAGTGAGAAGACTGCTCCCCAAAATTAGGAAAATTCCCAGTTTATAAGTTGTCACAGCAATGGCTGCTCCCATAGGAATATTCCCCTCACTTTTTCAGTTAACAAATGTCAAATGTTGGACTTCACTTAGGTTGGCAATGGTTACCAATCCAAAAGTGGGAGTGAATCTGCCAGTCTGGGACATTTTAGTTACAGCATATCCTGACTTAAATTTACCACTGTTACAAAGATCATATCACATTCTGAACATTTATGAGATTTGATAACAATGGGAATATTGAGATGGAATGCTAGGAAAGTTGCAGTTTGGGAAGCTTACTTGCATAGGTGACATTTATGAGCATAATTTGGGAGTATAATATTTTTAGAATATAGATTGATCTGTAATAATTATACTTGTCAACTTGAAAAGATACTTCAAGAACAAACCACATGAAATAGAGTTTGTGGATGAAGAAATGCCAAATGGCACTGCCTTGAAGCTCTTAAATAACAGACAAAAGTAATATAAAGACTGGAAAATATCAAAGCACATCCATATAGCAGCACTGTGTAGCATGTCTTCTTCAATGTGAAATAAAAAGTAATTCACTCACAGAATACAACCATTGCACCCTAAGACTATCGGAAGAGGCAACCAGGAACCACTTCATGAAAACGTAACCAGGAACATGTTTCAGGGAAGCTTTTCCCATTCAGCATCCTGTATGAGCTCATGATGAAGATAGGCTTCCCTGAAATGTAATCCTAAGTGATTGTATCTGCAATTCCAAAGCATTGGATGAGAGAACTACCATAGGGAAGAAGCAGAAGACGGGAAAGAAGTGCATGTGCTACGAAACGTGCATATGTTCCAAACACCAGACACCTATGCTGGTGGTTTAATTGGTGGTTCCTGGTTACATGTTGCATTTTTCAATATGCTCACTCTGTATAGTTACATAGTTAATCTGGTTGAAAAAAAAACACAAGTCCATCTAGTTCAACTGTGCTAAGATTATAATCTGTGAGTCTATTACTTTTTATTGTTAAAGTTATAGAATACATACTGCACTGTGTGTCACTGCACTCTTGTGCTTTAACCTCCCTAGCGGTCTGATTATTTCAGATTTTTGGTGCTGAAAGCAGTACCATTATTTTGCATGGAAATATGTAGTTTTTTTATTGTAGGCTGTAATTTTTAGGAATAACTCACTTAAATCTGCCCGAACAAGATGTCAGGGCAGGGCTGTGGAATGGACAGGTAGGCCTAGTGGCAGGGTAACGCACTGGCTGACGACAACCACCACCAACAGACCGAAGTCCCTCAGGGCCCGGAGTCTAAGTCCCAGGCTGCCCTTCACCAGAGCCCCTGATGGTGGGGATGGACTTGACGCAGCCAGGAACCAGGTCGCGGCCCCCAAGACACCCCGGCTGTGGTAATGGCCACCACCAATGGTGTGTGGCTGGTGAGAATGACAATAGCGTAGTCAGGCAGGCCGGGTCGACAACAACGGGACAAAACGGTACAGAACAGTAGACAGAGAATCACAGGTCACGGGCCGGGTTCAGCAACGGAAGGTCAGATCGAAGGAGAACACAGAGAATGGTCTTAGTCACAAGCCGAGTCAGATACCAGAAGAGTCACGAGCGTATACACAGAGCTGTAGCAAGACAAAGACACAAGACACAAGTGCAAAGAGCATGTGCGGATCACAGGCTTATATGTACTCAGCCACACCCCTCTGGGGGATGGACCTCAGAGACCTGAAGGCATAAAAGATTCCCACCATGCTCAGCAGAAATCCAAGATGGATGCCAGCACATGGAGTAACATAACCTCTGGGAAAAGGTAGGACCTTGACAGTACCTCCTCCTCAAGGGTCCCTCCCCCTCCGCGGCTCAACAAAAGGTTTCTGAGGAAAGCGGGTATGAAAAGCGCGGAGGAGGGCAGGAGCATGGACATCCGCGGAAGGAACCCAGGAACGGTCCTTGTGACCATAACCGCGCCAATGAACCAGGAACCGTAATCGACCGCGCACCAATCGAGAGTCCAGGATCCGACTCACCTCATACTCCTCATTACCGTCAACCCGAATGGGACGGGGCCAAGGCAGAGAGGTAGTGAAGCGATTGCAGATCAGAGGTTTCAACAGTGATACCTGAAAGATATTGGAGATCTGCATCCCAGGTGGAAAGGCAAGGGCATAGGCCACTGGATTCACCTTGCGGAGAATGTGAAAAGGACCGACAAAACGGGGAGCTAGTTTGGGTGTGGGCACCCGAAGATTGAGGTTACGAGTAGACAACCACACCCAATCGCCGACCTGGTATGAAGGAGCGGGCAACCGTCTGCGATCAGCCTGGAACTTCTGACGCTGAGCCGAGTCCCTCAAAGCCCTCTGGATCTGCCCCCATGGAGAACGCAGGGCAGCAAGATGGTTCTCCACAGCCGGAATGTCCTGTGGTGAGAACCTCTCAGGTAATACCGCGGGTTGGTACCCATAGTTGGCCATGAAGGGAGACATCCCGGAGGAGGAGTTGACCGCTGAGTTCCTGGCAAACTCTGCCCAAGGCAGGAGATCAGCCCAATCATCCTGATGGTCCGAGATATAACACCGAAAGAATTGTTCTAAGGCCTGATTGGAATGCTCCGCAGCCCCATTGGACTGCGGGTGGTAGGCTGAAGAAAAGGAGAGACTAATACCCAACTGGGAGCAGAAGGCGCGCCAGAATCTGGACACGAACTGACTCCCGCGGTCCGAGACAATCACCTTGGGCAACCCATGCAGGCGAAAAATCTCCCTGAAAAAGACCGTGGCCAGTTCTTGCACTGTTGGTAATTTCCTGAGTGGAATACAATGGCACATTTTGGAAAAACGATCGACGACCATGAGAATGACCGTATGACCCCGAGACACAGGGAGGTCTACAATAAAGTCCATGCCCAGGTGTGACCAAGGACACTCCCCAATGGGAATGGGTTGTAGAAGACCCATTGGAAGATGCCGCGAAGATTTATTCTGGGCACAGATCTAACATGCCGCTACATAAGAGGCGATGTCGGCACAGAGAGTTGGCCACCAGAACAACCGAGAGACGACCCAAGACAATTGGTTCCTCCCCGGATGCCCGGAAGTTTTGGAGTTATGGTAGGTACGCAGCAGACGGGTGCGCAACCCCTCGGGTACAAAACATCTACCCTCGGTCTCTCGGGAGGAGCGTCAGTTTGAGCCGCCAAAATCTGCTCCCCAAGGGGAGAAGTCAGACTGGTGCGAATGGCAGCCAGGATCTGATCTGGAGGTATGACCGAGGTTGGCTCAGAGTCCTCCCTGGACAACTCAGAGTATTGCCGCGATAATGCATCAGCCCTGACATTCTTGGAACCAGGCAAATAGGAGACCACATAGTTAAACCGCGACAAGAACAAGGCCCATCTGGCCTGACAGGGTGTCAATCTTTTGGCCTCCGAAAGATAAGTCCTACTCCCGTCTCGGATGCATCAACCTCAAGGACGAAGGGCAATCCAGGATTGGGATGAGACAGTATCGGAGCCAAAGCAAAGGCGGATTTCAGAGCCTCGAAAGCTACGATGGCCTCGGATGGCCACTCGTGAGGATTACTGCCCTTTTTGGTCAGGTCTGAGAGAGGCTTTGCCAGCGTGGAGAAGTTCCTGATGAACTTCCGATAGTAGTTGGCAAAACCCAAAAAGCGCTGAATGGGCCGAAGACCATTGGGACGAGGACACTGCAGAACCGCCGAAACCTTCTGAGGGTCCATGGAGAATCCCTCCGCAGAAATGATGTAGCCTAAAAAGGCAACTTGGGATAGATGGAATTCGCACTTCTCAAGTTTACAAAAAAGTTTGTTCTCACGTAATCGTTGCAGCACCTGCTTGACATCCTGGATATGGGACTCCATGGAGGCAGAGTAAACCAGGATGTCATCCAAGTAAACTACCACGCACTGCTGCAACAAGTCACGAAGGACATCATTTATGAATTCCTGAAAAACTGCGGGCGCGTTACACAACCCGAAGGGCATCACCAGGTATTCGTAGTGACTGGTTCTGGTGTTAAACGCGGTCTTCCACTCATCCCCCTGTTTGATCCGTACAAGGTTGTACGCCGCCCTAAGGTCAAGTTTGGTAAAGACTGTTGCCCCCTTAAGGCGGTCGAACAACTCAGTAATCAAGGGAATTGGGTAGGCATTCTTAGTGGTGATTCGATTGAGACCCCTATAATCAATGCAAGGCCTCAATTCACCACCCTTCTTCTTTACAAAGAAAAAGCCCGCTCCTGCTGGGGAAGTAGACTTACGAATGTGCCCCCGGGAAAGTGCATCCGCAATGTACTCTTCCATGGCCTTATTCTCCGCAACCGAGAAAGGATACACCCTGCCACGCGGAAGAGTGGCACCGGGTTGCAAGGATATGGCGCAGTCGTAAGGACGATGAGCAGGTAAGGCACCAGCGTGTACCTTATCAAACACGTCCTGGTACTCCCCATAATCAGTGGGCAACGCAGAGTCCGAGGAGGCTGTCAGGGCTCCCGGGTATGACCAGAGGTGTGTGACTGACGCAGGGAAACGCAGACTTCAGATATGTTATAAACAATGTAATTTATTAACACTAACCATACAAACATAAACGCAGTGCAATACTAAAACATAACACAGTGCGAACAAACCAACCAACCACCCACAGATAACAGTACATACAATGCAAGCGTCGTCAGGCAGGCCGGGTCAATATCAGTCGGGCAGGTAGGTACAGGGGGAGCAAGCGGAGAATGGTCGGGGTCACAGGCCAGGTTCAGCAGGTAGCGGGCAGCATGGTACAGAGGGTCAGGCAGAGGAGAATGGTCAGACAAGCCAGGGATCAGAGCAGGGTCAGCAGAGAATCAGACAGGAACAGAGAGCAGGAACAGGATACAGGGCCCAAGAGAAACACAACACCAAGGCAGAGTCTGCAGGTCTGAATGTCCCTTAAATACACCAGTATAATTAGTTCCAGGTGTTTGACTGGCTGCAAGGTTGAGTCTCTGATTGCTGGGAGCACCCGCTGGCCAGCCCTGGTACTGCAGCTCATAAGGCAGCTGAGTCCCACTATTGCTGGCCAGTCCATTCCTGACAGTACCCCCCCCTCAAGGAGCGGCCTCAGGACGCTCCAAACAGTCCTAGCTGGGCAAAATGTTCCACCGCCCGGGTCTGGTAACTGGCGGGATATCAAAGACTGGCACACCGGGCAGGACTCCGGGCAGCGGCACACCAGGCAGAGGCACATCGGGCAGGACTCCGGGCAGAGGCACATCGGGCTGGACTCCGGGCAGAGGCACATCGGGCAGGACTCCGGGCAGAGGCACATCGGGCAGGACTCCGGGGGGGCGACCGGCATCGGGCCCCCAGGCGGAGCGGCGGGCGCTGGGCCCCCAGGAGGGGCGACAGGCATCGGGCCCCCAGGCGGGGCGATGGGCGTCGGGCCCCCAGGCGGGGCGACGGGCGTCGGGCCCCCAGGCGGGGCGACGGGCGTCGGGCCCCCAGGCGGGGCGACGGGCATCGGGCCCCCAGGCGGGGAGACGGGCATCGGGCCCCCAGGCGGGGCGACAGGCATCGGGCCCCCAGGCGGGGCAACGGGCATCGGGCCCCCAGGCGGAGCGGCGGGCGCCGGGCCCCCAGGCGGAGCGGCGGGCACCGGGCCCCCAGGCGGAGCGGCGGGCGCCGGACCCCCAGGCGGAGCAACAGGTCTCGGGCCCTCAGGCGGAGCGGCGGGCGCCGGACCCCCAGATGGAGCGACAGGTCTCGGGCCCTCAGGCGGAGCGGCGGGTGCCGGACCCCCAGGTGGAGCGACAGGTCTCGGGCCCTCAGGCGGAGCGGCGGGCGCTGGACCCCCAGGCGGAGCGACAGGTCTCAGGCCCTCAGGCGGAGCGGCGGGCACCGGACCCCCAGGCGGAGCGACAGGTCTCGGGCCCTCAGGCGGAGCGACAGGTCTCAGGCCCCCAGGCGGGGAGGCGGGCGCCGGACCCCCAGGCGGAGCGACAGGTCTCGGGCCCCCAGGCGAAGCTGCGGTCACCGAGTCACCAGGCACGACAGTGGGCTCCGAGTCAACTGGCATGACCGCTGGCACTGGGTCAGACATTGGATCGTCTGGCTGGACAGCGGGCATCGGGTCACCAGGCATCAGGTCATTTGGCTTGACAGCGGGCACCGCGTCATCTGGCAAGGCAGTGGGCTCCGAGTCAACTGGTATGACCGCGGGCACTGGGTCAGACATTGGATCGTCTGACTGGACAGCGGGCATCGGGTCACCAGGCATCAAGTCATTTGGCTCGACAGCGAGCACCGCGTCATCTGGCAAGGCAGTGGGCTCCGAGTCAACTGGCATGACCGCGGGCACTGGGGCAGACATTGAATCGTCTGACTGGACAGCGGGCATCGGGTCACCAGGCATCAGGTCATTTGGCTCGACAGCGGGCACCGCGTCATCTGGCAAGGCAGTGGGCTCCGAGTCAACAGGCACGACAGTGGGCGCCGGGTCATCAGGTACCGGATTGTCTGGCTCAACAGCGGGCATCGGGTCACCAGGTATGACAGCGGGCACTGGGTCACCAGGCATCAGGTCATTTGGCTTGCCAGTGGGCACCGCGTCATCTGGCAAGGCAGTGGGCACCGGGTCACCAGGCATTGGATCGTCTGGCTGGATCAGTTCATCATGCTGGGTAGAGGCATCAGGCTGAATGCCGGTGTCCGGCTGAGTAGAGGCTTCAGGCTGAGTAGAGGCTTCAGGCTGAGTAGAGGCTTCAGGCTGAGTAGAGGCATCAGGCTGAGTAGAGGCTTCAGGCCGAGTAGAGGCTTCAGGCCGAGTAGAGGCATCAGGCTGAATAGAGGCATCAGGCTGAGTAGAGGCTTCAGGCCGAGTAGAGGCATCAGGCTGCGTACAGGCATCAGGCTGAGTACAGGCATCAGGCTGAGTAGAGGATTCAGGCTGAGTAGAGGCTTCAGGCTGAACCACGGAAGGCAGGCTCACCGGTTTGGATACTAGCAGGATGGTATTGGTTGGAAAGAATTTTCGCTTTTTTCTAGTTTTAACTACTGGAGCACTGCAAGTAAACGCAGGTCTGCAAACGAATGGAGCAGCTGGAGACAGAGAAGAACTTGAGGATGGAACAGGAGAGGGAGCAGTTGCTACAGAGGACTTTTTTACAGGGTTAAAGGCAGGATAGGTGCAGCGAGTGGGAACAGGGTACTGATATGCGGTAGATAGCAGGGCAGGAGGAGCTGTTGGGAATACAGGAATAGAGTTTTGAGGAAATAGATTACAAGCAGGACTGGGTTTTTGTAAGCTGACTGAGGCTGGGTGCAACAAGTCTGTCCATGTCTGCAGTATGGGTTGAACAAAGCTGAGCTTACACAAAGCCTGTCTGGTCAATGACTGCACTGCGTTTATACAATCTCTTGGTGTCTGTGGTGAACATGTGGAATAACGCTCCAGAAAGTAACCCACATCATCCTCTAATAACCACACCAGGGACTCTACCTGGTCTGCACTAAATGGTGGCAAAAATTCATCCCTGCATTCGGGGGTACCAGATGAAACCAACTCAGCACAAACCTCAATCAAAGGCTGCACCTCAGAGAACTCTGTGCCCTGATCTACTAGAACATGAGCGAGCCGTATACATTCTAGCAGTTCATCCTGGAGATACTCCTTCAGAGTTTGATAAGCATACTCCCTGTCATCAAACACTAGCAGATATAAATACGCAACCTCATCCAGATCCATCCTTCCCATCAACAAACCAAGATGGCTTCCCTGTGCAGCCACTTCTGGTCAGGATTGGCCTTGGTGTAATGTCAGGGCTCCCGGGTATGACCAGAGGTGTGTGACTGATGCAGGGAAACGCAGACTTCAGATATGTTATAAACAATGTAATTTATTAACACTAACCATACAAACATAAACGCAGTGCAATACTAAAACATAACACAGTGCGAACAAACCAACCAACCACCCACAGATAACAGTACATACAATGCAAGCGTCGTCAGGCAGGCCGGGTCAATATCAGTCGGGCAGGTAGGTACAGGGGGAGCAAGCGGAGAATGGTCGGGGTCACAGGCCAGGTTCAGCAGGTAGCGGGCAGCATGGTACAGAGGGTCAGGCAGAGGAGAATGGTCAGACAAGCCAGGGATCAGAGCAGGGTCAGCAGAGAATCAGACAGGAACAGAGAGCAGGAACAGGATACAGGGCCCAAGAGAAACACAACACCAAGGCAGAGTCTGCAGGTCTGAATGTCCCTTAAATACACCAGTATAATTAGTTCCAGGTGTTTGACTGGCTGCAAGGTTGAGTCTCTGATTGCTGGGAGCACCCGCTGGCCAGCCCTGGTACTGCAGCTCATAAGGCAGCTGAGTCCCACTATTGCTGGCCAGTCCATTCCTGACAGAGGCACACAACACCTTAACCGGCCCACGGATGCACCCGGCCCCACACTGTGGAGACCACGAGAGAATCTCGGCTGTTTGCCAATTGAAGGTTGGATTTGCATCTGGAGCCAGGGATACCCCAGAACCACCGAATAGTGCGGAGAAGAAATCACCTGGAAACAGGCCAACTCCCTGTGAACAGCCCCAATAGCTACTTCAACTGGCATAGTCTCATGGGTAACCTGCGGTGGTTGCAGGGGCCTGCCATCTATCGCCTTGAGAACCAATGGGGTAACTCGAGCCTCCAGGGGAATGGAGTGCTGGGCAGCAAACGAGCTGTCCATAAACAACCCGCCGGCCCCAGAATCTACCAAAGCCTGGGCCGTCACCAAGCCCTCCGCCCAAGAGAGGACAACGGTGATCAGTGGCTTATCTCTGCGGAACGCCGGGGACGAGGAGACTCCACCCAAGATCTGTCCCCGACAGGATCTCAGGTGACCGGACAGGACTGCCGAACGTGCCCACCAAGGTCACAGTACAGGCAGCGACCCTCCCGACGCCGAGCGGCCCGGTCTCCCTCAGAAAGGCGAGCAAACCCCAGCTGCATGGTCTCACCACCAGACAATCTATCCCCAGGAGGCGTGGGAGGAGAGGGAGGAACGGGTGGGACAGAAAACGCAGGTGCCAGTCGATTGGAAGGCCTCCGCACGTGTTCCTTGAGTGAAGGCCTCTCCCTGAGCCTGGTATCAATCAGGATCAGGAAGGAAATTAGTGCTTCCAGCTCCACAGGCAATTCCTTGGCTGCGATTTCGTCCTTCAATGCATCAGAAAGACCCTGAGAAAACGCAGCCACCAGAGCCTCATTGTTCCAACCCACCTCTGCTGCCAGGGTACGAAACTCTATGGCATACTCGGCAACGGTCCGTGAACCCTGATGCATAGACATGAGCAGCATGTCAGCCGAGGCAGAGCGAGCCGGTACGTCGAATACCCTACGGAAGGCATCGACAAAACCAGAAAACTCGTGAATCACTGGGTCATTCCTCTCCCATAAGGGATTCGCCCAGGCCAAGGCCTTGTCTGAGAGTAGCGATATTAGGAAACCCACCTTTGACCTCTCAGTCGGAAAAGCGTGGGGTATTAATTCAAAGTAAATCCCCACCTGGTTGAGGAACCCACGACACTGACTCGGCTCACCCCCAAAGCGCTGTGGAAGAGGGGCTGAACCAGTCATACCTCTGGGCGCCACGGGTGCCGCAGCAGCCGCGGCGGTAGGCGCAACAAGCGGAACAGCAGCGGGAGCGACCACCGGAGTGACAACCGGCCTAATAACACCAGGAGTAAGGTGCGCGGTGCGTGCAAGCAGAGTTTTCAACGCCTGAGCGAACTGATCCAACAGGAGATCCTGTTGATCCAGTCTGGCGACCAACATTGGAAGCGAAGGCGTACCTGCACCGTCAGGGTTCATGGCACTTGTGTAATGTCAGGGCAGGGCTGTGGAATGGACAGGTAGGCCTAGTGGCAGGGTAACGCACTGGCTGACGACAACCACCACCAACAGACCGAAGTCCCTCGGGGCGCGGAGTCTAAGTCCCAGGCTGCCCTTCACCAGGGCCCCTGATGGTGGGGATGGACTTAACGCAGCCAGGAACCAGGTCGCGGCCCCCAAGACACCCCGGCTGCGGTAATGGCCGCCGCAAATGGCGTTTAGCTGGTGAGAATGACAATAGCGTAGTCAGGCAGGCCGGGTCGACAACAACGGGGCAAAACGGTACAGAACAGTAGATAGAGAATCACAGGTCACGGGCCGGGTTCAGCAACGGAAGGCCAGATCGAAGGAGAACACAGAGAATGGTCTTAGTCACAAGCCGAGTCAGATACCAGAAGAGTCACGAGCGTATACACAGAGCTGTAGCAAGACAAAGACACAAGACACAAGTGCAAAGAGCATGTGCGGATCACAGGCTTATATGTACTCAGCCTCACCCCTCTGGGGGATGGACCTCAGAGACCTGAAGGCATAAAAGATTCCCACCATGCTCAGCAGAAATCCAAGATGGATGCCAGCACATGGAGTAACATAACCTCTGGGAAAAGGTAGGACCTTGACACAAGAGTCTATTAAACATCCCGGGTATGATAAAATTTGAAACACAAAATCATAAATTATAATTTAATAAATAATCATAAAAAATAATAATATAATAATAATACATTTAATTCAATAATATAATCAAACCAAAAACACTGAAATTTGAAATAGAGCGCCAAGTTCGCACATTGCTGAGCAAAGTCGCAAAATTGTTTTCAGTGTCTGATGACAAATTTCCCCACGAATCATTATCACTCAATTCTGCAAGTGGTTCTGATTTACTATTGTTGTTCTCTAGCTGATCTAAACCCGCTTTTGACCTAAAGGGACACTTTTTGGACGCCATGGACTTTTCTCAGTTTCCAGGCGGAAAGAACAGACAAAATGCAAGCAGGGCACAGGACAAAGCACTAGGGACAAAATGTATGTGAAATGGGTTGAAACAGCAATGTTTTGCTATGTAAAATTTGTTTGGAAAAAAATGAAATTTTTTAAAATTTCACACAGAAGCCGGATGCCGGCATCGCCCGGAGGAGATGGCCGGGGACGCTGCAGGGGACACATCGTGGGAGCGAAGGACAAGGTAAGTTCTGCAGGGACTCCCTATGCAGCGCCGCATGGTAAGCCCGAGTGTAGCTCGGGGTTACCGCTTTTGGCACTGACATTTTTCTCTGAGCTACACTCGGAAATACCGCTAGGGAGGTTAAAATATATGACCAAAGGATTGTGGACACATGACCATCCCACTTATTTGAACTTGTTGGATATTCCATTCCAAAACCATGAGCATTAATATGAAGTTGTCCTACAAATTTTGGAGAGTGCTCTGTTAGAATTTGTACCCATACAGCTTAAAGTGCATTTGTGAGGTGAGGTCTGGATGTTGGGTGAAAAGACCTGGCTCACAATTAGCATTCCAATTCATCAAAAAGGTGTTCATTAGGGTGGAAATCAGGATTCTCTGCAGGCCACCTCTGGTCTTCCTCACCAAACTAATCAAGGCATGTCTTTATGAACCTAACCTTGAGATCAGGGCATAGTCATGATGGAACATAAAAGGATCTTCCCCTTCTGTTGGTTTGAAGTGCACACTTTTCCAAAATATATTTCTACGCTGTAGCATTAATATTGCCCGTCAGTGTTAAAAATAAAATTGATATTTGGGAGGGCACATTTTTATATTATTGCATTATGCAGGATTTATATAGTTACAACAGTTTGCACAGTGCTTTACAACATGAGGGCAGACAGTACAATTACTATACAATTTAATAGGAAGAGAAATCAGAGGGTCCTGCTTATAAGAGCTTACAATCTTAAATTGAGGATTAGGTGATACACAAGGTAATAACCGTGGGGGGTGAACTGATGGAGAAAATAAAAGTACATTTATTAGGTTTGTTAGGAGGCAGGATAGATTTATCCAAGGGTGAAAGCTTTTCAGGGATCACCTTACAGTGAAAAAAAGTAGGAGATAATCAGACAGATTGGGGTACGGAGTTGCAGAAGATGGAAGAGGCTCTGGAGAAGTCCTGGAGGTGAGCATGACAGAAGGTGGCGATTGAGGAACACAGAGGACAATTTGGTTGGTATTTTGAGACTGAAACAAAGTTAGTGATGTAGCTAGGGGCAGAGTTGTGGATGGCTTTGTAAGTTGTTGTTAGTATTTTTTAATTTTATTCATTGGGTGAGGGAAGCCAATAGTGGGATTGACAGAGAGGGGTAACAGATACTGGTACAAGGACACTGGCAAAGATTTGGGCAGTGATGGGATATGGAGCTGAAAGGAGAGCTCAGACTCCAGGATTACATCTAACACCCTGGCATGCAGGAAAAGTTTGATAGTTGTGCCATTGATCTTGACAGAAAAATCAGGGGAAGGGGCATGTGGGGGAGGAACTATTATGAGCTCAGTTTTGGATAGATTGAGTTTAAGGAAGTATTGTGACATCCAGACTATGTCTGTCAGTAAATTAGTGATGCATGAGTTGACTGATGGAATGAGCTGAAGCGTAGAAATATAGATTTGGGTGTCTTCCGCATAGAAATGGTATTAAAAGTCATGGAAGGCTAACAGCTGACCCAGAGAGGTGTAGATTGAAAATAAAAGATGTCCAAGAACAGAATCTTTGGAGAACCTTACCGGAAGAAGGAAGAGGGGAGGAGGAGGTAGAATTGTAAGTGACACTGAAGGTTCAGTGGGATAGGTAAGATGAGAACCAACAAAGAGTACAGTCATGGAGGTCAAAGGAGTGGAGTTTTTATAGTTTATTTACTAACAAAGCACCATTACGCAGCAGGAATGATTTATTAGAGGAGTGGAAACTGTTCACATAGCAAACTAATTATTCATTTAGGTAAGTGAGTATTTTAAAGTAAAATTAGTGAACATGCATTTTGTAAAGTAAAAAATGATCTTTGTCTAGTACATCAAGCATTTTGTGTCCTGAAATGATTCCTGTTGTCAAAAAAATTGGAAGAAAAGTTCAGCAAACCTAAAATGCATAGATTATTCAGACTTCATTGCTAAGTATTTACATATTGAGAAATTATATTTTATTATGTTCAAATAAGTGATTATATGTGTTTGCATCACAATCATCTCCTACAGTAATATCAGGATTAGAATAATTTACATCAACATATTTTGAAGATATAAACAAGATTTTAGGCAGAAAAAGAAAATAGGTTTGTTGAAGTTGAAAATAGAATTCAAATAATACATTTTCTCTGCTCATACAATTATATTGATCATTTTGTTTAAAAGCATGCTTCAAATGTAGGTTTGATCAATAAAAAAGGTTATTACCCAGGGTTATAGACTGAGTAAAACTGTGCTCAAAGCAAATTTTTACAGCACTGAAACATTCAGCAATCCACTTTAACACTCTCTGTTATTGTGTGAGCTTACAAACCCGTTCAGCGATAAAGCAGTTTATGTGCTCAGGCAATTTTAGAAAAACATTTGTTCCATGCTGGGTTTCCATGAGCTCTGAAAACCTGCAATGTGAATGTCACAACATACACATTCTCTTTTTATTGCATTTATGTAAAATAGGAAATCTACTTTCAACATCACGGAAGTCTGTGAAAGGTATAACCCAACACTTGGTAAATTGCATTCACATTTTAAAGTGAAAGTACAATGAGTTATAATTTTAGTTGAATTTTTCTTGAAGTTGTTCAAGTTTCCAAGGTCATCCTTTATACATTTTAAATTATTTCATAATAAACATTGCTTTTAAAAATAAACCTTCAATATAGAATGTATCCTCTACAGTTAAAGATGTTTCTTCTTCATCTGGACTTCATCTCAACTGTAGTTATATGGTTCTGTATTGTATGAATTAATGGGAAGGATCTTATGCGCTGCCAAAATGGTAAATAAATACTAAACTTAAAAGCAGCAAGCATCAAATAGTGTTCCACCACTACTCATATATAGATAATATAAAGTGAGTAAATAGTGCTGCGCTATAAAACTATGACCTAAATCACTGTGCAAAAAAGGCATAAATAAATCAAAAATAAAATAAGCTCATAAAGGTGCAGAACAGAATTCAATAAAGAAAGTAAACGTCCGACAGAGCCTCAATCCAATACTAAGATAAATACCCAATCGGGGCATAGAAAGGGTGACATACTAGACATATGTGTAAAATAATGCAAAAAGCATAAAAAATAATAAGTAAACACTCAGCTGACCCCCTCACATGGGCCATGTGACAAACTGCAGATAAGGCACTAAACACGTGCATTAAGTGATAATACATGAATAGATGAATATATAGTGGTAAATAATGGGTAAAAAACATAAATAGTGACTTTTGAGTGAATTTTCAAAAATAAAATTCATATAAAAAGTGACAGTTTCCGGGAAAACGTCGCCTGATAAACATAAGTGTGGTCGACATGGTCAACTGACCAAAAGAGACAAAAGCATGCAGGATTGTCACAGGGAATAAGAAAGCAAAGGCTGCAAAAGTGACTACAGAGCTTAATCTCAGTCTTCACTGGACTTAAATTGTGCTCTGCAGGCACTTTTTCAGCAGCTGTTTTCTTATTCTGAGTCTCAATCCTGCTTTCTGTCGGTCTCTTTCTGTCAGTAGACCATGTTGACCATGCTTATGCATATCAGACGAAGTTTTCCTGAAAGCTGTATATGCCATCATAACTTTTGATACCCTACCTCTCGACGCAGCAAAAAAATTGGTAACTTCAGTCAGCTAAGAGGGCACCAACAATTTGCCCTCTTTGAAGCTCAGTAAGGTCTGACATGATTTCATATTACTAGCAGCGAACGCAGTAAATGATGAAAATGAGGCTTCCCACCTGTTAGCTAGGTGTCTTATCACACAGCAGAAGCTAAAGAATACACTGTAAATGATGTAGTGCTATCTATAATGAATAATCCATACATACGTGAATAACAAACCAAAAACACTCAAAAATAAATATAAGTGAATAAAATATAAAATAAAATAACATAAAATACAAAAACAATGTGTTGAATAATTGACTTGATCCTCATACAATCCAAAAAATACTATAGTGTCCGAAAGTGACTTGATCCTCCAGGGATCTTTTTGTGAAGAAAGTGAATATCAATCCACAAAGTAATAACAATGACAAAGTGTCTAAAACAATAATTTCACACAGTGAAGTGTTTGTGTGAAATGATCCTAATAAGGGTCTGAAAGTGATGGTGAATCATTCAAATATAGAATAGTTCAAATGGGACTAGTGCAACAAACTCTGTCCAAAATGAGACTGAAGACGAATGAATAACGCACATAAATCCAAAAAACCATAGAACCTCCCTAATCACAATGATCCCCAGAAACACCCCCGAAATCAAATATATGCTCAAACACCCCTCACCTCACCCTTTCAGTCTCCACTTGCATCGCTACCCTACTAAGTGACATATCGGTTTGGATGTCACTCCACTTCCTCAAACTCAACCTTTCCAACACTGAGCTCTTAGTATTCCCTCCAGCCCGTGCCCCCCCCCCCGACTTCTCCATCAAGATCGATAACACAATCATCAGTCCATCCCCTCACGCCAGGGTACTAGGTGTATTCCTAGACTCCCATCTGTCCTTCCAGCCCAAGATCCAATTGCTGACAAAATCATGTAGACTTCACCTCCGCAACATCTCCAAGATATGACCGTTCCTAACCCCGGAAACCACTAAGCAACTTATTCACTCCCTTGTCATATCACGCCTCAACTATTGTAACTCCCTCCTCATTGGCCTACCTCATCGCAGGCTATCCCCTCTTCAGTCTATCATGAATGCTGCTGCCAGACTCATCCACCTTACTAACCGTTCTGTATCTGCCACCCCTCTCTGCCAATCCCTCCACTGGCTCCTAGTTGCCCAGCAGATAAAATTCAAAACACTAACAATGACATATAAAGCCGTCCACAACACTGCCCCAATTTACATAACCGATCTTGTCTCTAAATATCACCAAAACCGTACTCTCTGCTCCTCGCAAGACCTCCTTCTCTCTAGCTCCCTTATCCCCTCCTCCCATGCTCATCTCCAAGACTTCTCCAGGGTGTCACCCATCCTCTGGAACTCCCTACTCCAATCTATCAGACTATCGCCTACTCTACTTACTTTTAGGTGATCACTGAAAACCTACAGTATCTCTTCAGAAAAGCCAATCCCGCCCTCTGCTAATACTGGAATCCTCTACTCTTCCAACCACTCCATCCCCCACAGTTATTACCTATTGTACCATTCACCCCTCCCTCCTAGATTGTAAGCTCCAAGGAGCAGGGCCCTCAAATCCCTCTTGTATTGAACTGTATTGTTACTGTATTGTCTCCCACTGTAATGTAAAGCGCTGAGCAAACCGTTGGCACTATATAAATACTGTATAATAATAATATAATAATTGTTTTAGACACTTTTTCATTGTTATCACTTTGTGAATTGATATTCACTTTCTTCACAAAAAGATCCCTGGAGTATCAAGTCACTTTCGGACACTATAGTATTTTTTGGATTGTATGAGGATCAAGTCACTGATTCAACACAATGTTTTTGTAGTTTATTTTATATTTATATTTTATTCACTTATATTTATTTTTGAGTGTTTTTGGTTTGTTATTCACGTATGTATGGATTATTCATTATAGATAGCGCTACATCCTTTACTGTGTATTTTGTCCATAGATCATTAGGTATATGATCAGATGTTGGCAGCTTTATTATTCCATTTATTTATTGGTCCAGCTAGTAGCGCAGGAGGTTCCCATCAATAATATTTAGACGCTAAAGAATGTTACATCACTTCCGCTTTCAATGTGAAACATATCATCACGTTCAGCCTGGGTTCACACTTGTGCTGTGCAACATACTGCACCGCATTCCTGTGCAAATCACATGCAAATTCTGTGCGGTGTAATTTGAGCCATACATTTTGTATGGCTCAAATCACAACACATTTGCACCAAAAAAGTGCAGGACCCCTTTTTTGATCTGCACTAGAATCGGATCAATGGGTGTTCACACCCATGAGATTTGATTCTGCACATCGCACCGCGTTTTGTGAACTGATTTTGGGGTGTCGTTAACTTAAAATGCACACCCGCAATGGTTAGTGTGAATGGGGTTCGATTATGATGCGGTGCAGAAATTGCACAAAAACTGGTACAAATTTCACACCACATCAGTGTGAACCCAGGCTCACACTTGCAAATCATGTAGTGTTTCCATTTTTCTGTCTAACCCCTGTAAATGGACTTAAGTCTTTTTTCAACATGATCAGCTATGTAACATTTGACTTGCTAAGCATACCGAGCTTTCTAATATGAAGGCCAGCACTGTCTGCATGATTTGACGCACCCTGTGTGTAGGTGACTAAAATGAACTGGTCCCACTGGGTAAAAACTGTTAGGAGAAAGAAGATAGGGTGTGGTTCTCTGGCGTGAGCTATCTGGCAGTCTAAAGATGACCATACATGGGTCGAATTCCGAAAAACTTTTCTTTCAAAAATCTTTTCTAAGAATTTTCGTTCAAATTTCGCACCATTAGTGGGCCACAGAAATGGCCGATTTTCGTGTAACCATCGAATCTGAGTGATTGGGCATGTTGGAAATTTTTTGAAAAACGAATGAATTTCAAATTAATGATGAGAGAATCATGCGAGAAATAGAAATGAAAAAGAAATAAGCCTGAGCTGTGACCTGGAAAGAAAATAAATTTCTTGGCCACGAAAATTATTTTCTGTAACAACATGAGGTGAAATTGAAAGCTTGGTTGGTTGAATTTTGAAATCAATGGTGGCACCATCGGATTACAAAATGCATGAAAATTCTGATTTTCGAAAGAAAATTTGTTTGAAAATTGACCCATGTATGGCCTGCCTAATTTAGAACAGCAGCAAAACTATGAAGCTCTAAGAAGCTACTGCTCCTGCTTGGAGCTAGTCATTTACCAATCTAACCCACAATATACAGCGCTTACATAGATATAAAGTGCAAAGTAAATAAATTGCAAAACAGCAAATATCCACATATGATTCCTAAATGTATGAACTCGTGACTTCTTGAATTTCCTTGTGCTCCACTCCACCTTTGTGTACCACCACCACCACTGAGAACTCACCAGACACCCATGACTTTCTCAATTAAGAATTGGTCTATATGCGCTTGTTTGTATATATGGATTCCCCCACTCCAGTATGTCAATAACCATGCTCCTCATTAGTAACTTTGCCAAAGGTATCGTGTTAAATTTGATAAATAAACCTATTTACAGGGCTGCTGCAAAAAGCAGGGGTGATATGTAACATTCAGTAACCTATTACAACAAATCAGAGTTCAAAGAAAAACTTGAATAAAAAGCACAGGCAGTGTTTGCTGGCTTTTGGAGATACTGGCTAAGTGTTTGATGTGCCTTTTAGTTTTGTTTTTCTTTTGGTGGGAACATGTTGTATTTCTTCCTTCCTATATCTTGGTAGTCACTAATTACTGTTTTTTTCATATGTGGCTGAATATGTTACTAACAGGTATTTGTGTAATCGTCTTTGAGTGAACCCTAAAGCCTTATATATTTTTGGAATACTACATTAGTGGGAAACTCCATGGTGTCCTCTGTGCTCCTATTGCCTGAACCTCTTTGCTCAAGTGAGGCTCCCCCTCCTAGGAAATATGATGATTATGTAACTATTGGTTCTTTGTAACCACTGTGATACATCCTCTGACAAAAATTTGTGTCGAGAATTGAAACGTGTCAGAGTTTTCATATGCATCATTATGCTCCTGTGTCTCACTGTGGCTCTTTGCATATGATTATGTACCAGCTTCCATGATGTTTTTATACGCAGTGTTTTTTAAGAGGATAATAAATGTTTCATTTGTGTGATACTTTTTTGTGCCTTTAAAATCCCCTTTCTTTGATACTCTTCTGTTTATAGTTATATCAAGACAAGCTCTGTACTACTATCACTGTGAAAACATCTCTCATCTAAGCTGGCTACATGTTATACAATGTGTTTTGTACAATTTCATTTGAATTTACCAAAACCATATAATATGAGGTCAAACCTAAACAATTTCAAATTGTATGCAATCAGGCAGGACCTTGCACTACATAGTTAAAGGTGAATGTAAAGGAAATTGAACAAGAAAATTGCATAATGTGTAGCCAGCTTTACATTACTGCACTTCAAAATAATTTTCTGTTTAAAAAATGGTGACTTTAACCGCTTGCTGCATCATAAGGATGTACAGCGGAACAGTGGCCACTCTGCACTGGATCACATATCTGATACGTGATCCAGCTCACTTTGGTAGGGGGTGGCTCACTTGTGATAGTTACAGCACAAGCCCATTAGCAAAGTTTGATTGTAAACACAGTGCTCTGTCCTGACCAGGGGCGGACTGACCATTTGGAAACTCGGGCACTGCCCGAGGGCTCGGGGTCAGTAGGGGGCCCCATGAGATGCCCCTGCTACCTTTTTTCATAGGCTTTTTTGAGTTTGGGCAAGGAAACAGGGGCCCCATGATCCCTTATTGCCCGGGGGCCCCATGAGTTGTCAGTCCGCCCCTGGTCCTGACAGTGGGGATGTGCCAGGGAATAAAAACTGGCACATCCCTTAGTAAAATCAGCACACGGTAAACATACCAAGCATTGTTAGACACACAGTTAACCCTTTGATTGCCCCAGATGTTAAAAACCCCTTCCCAGCTGGTGTCATTAGTAAGGTGTCAGTGTATATCATTAGAACTGATCACAGTGTCACTGGAGATGTTAGTGGCAGTTAGTCAGTTTAGTCAGTTCCTACAAAGTGTCAGTTAGTATCAAATTGTCCGCTGTCTTATCACAGTCCCATTATATATTGCTGCCATTACTAGTATAAAACACAGAAAGAAAAATTCCAGCATATATATATATATATATATATATATCATAGTATGTAGCTGCCATACCTTTCAAGCTAACCAATTAAAATATGCTTATTAGGACTTTTTTTTACCAAAAATATGTAGCAGAATACATTTTGCCCTAAATTTATGAAGGAATTAGATTTTTGAAATTCTTTTATTGGATATGTTTTATTTCAGAAAGTAAAAAATATTTTTTCTACATTTTCAGTCTTTTTTTGTTTTTGTGATAAAAAATGAAAAACCCAGTGGTGATCAAATACCACCAAATGATAGCTCTATTTGTGTGAAAAAATAATATAAATTTAATTTGCGCACAGTGTTGCTTGACTGCTCAATTGTCAGTTAAAGTAGCACAGTGCTGAATAGCAAAACATGGCCTGGTCAGAAGGGGTAAAACTATCTGGAGGGCAAGTGGTTAAGATATTAACACATAACCTATCTTTTTATTTACTCAAATATAATTTATTTTTCTTCGTTTACAACACTAGTATTCCCTAGTAAACACTACTGTGAAAATAATAAAGGTGAAGAAAAACATGTCATTTTGCAGTCTCTTATGTAGCATGATTTAGGAATGAACCATAAAACTGAATGACAAATCTTATAAACAAAAGTTGTTTCACACAGGGAAAGAAAATGTGTTCTGTCACCACAAATGATTGTAATTTCCATTCAAAACTTTTTGCCAAGTCTGTTATTTAAACAAGTTTGATTCCTGTGTATTTACTGAACGTAAAGGCTGATGCATTGTAATTATATATGCATAGGTTTTATGGGCCAATTGTAAGCTCTTTTTTTCCCTGTTAATCTCTATACTCCAATTTGAGCACTATGGTCTTTACAATTATTTGGACAGTTTTGTACTTTACATTCTTCAATTATTTTTATTAGATTGGGGTGAGGGATATAGTACTTAATGTAAATCTGCATGTACAGGATAGAGAATTCTGTACTGGTAACTATTCATTACAGGCTCAGTTCTCGTCAGTCTGCTGCTTTAGTCTCTGTTATCCTTCATCCTCAAAAAAAAGGTGGTATTCATACAATATTTTGAACATATACCTGTACAGCAGAGCTAAGAGTAGGAAAGAATGTGGTAGGTCTAGGCAGGGGTGGACTGACAACTCATGGGGCCCCCGGGCAATAGGGGATCATGGGGCCCCTGTGTCTTTGCCAAACTCAAAAAAGCCTATGAAAAAAGGTACCAGGGGCATCTCATGGGGCCCCCTACTGACCCCGGGCCCTCGGGCAGGGCCGGAGTTTCCAAATGGTCAGTCCACTCCTGGGTCTAGGAGACAATTGGGTTTTCTGCATGAAAAATGTTTAAAATGAACGCTATGAAAGTACGAGAGAGCAGAATGAGTAGGGAGGTGACCTCATCAATCTTCTGCTGCTTTTTTTCACTATTCAGTTAGCAGGTTGGTGGAGAGAGGACACCACCGTATTATTTAACTGTTATTTGAGTCATCCGCCTGGCTATGCTGTGTGGCTGGCCTGTGTAAATCTCAGGGCTGGACAGTCTGAAATACAAATCTATTTGTAGGTAAAACAGTTCCTTTAGATGAATTTCATATGCAAAATTTACTTTTTGCCTGGAGATCAGGTTCAAATCAGTCATGCCAGTGCATGTTTGCCTGACTGTATGAAATTTGTCCACCAGTTGCCAAAAGTGAAAGGCTATAAATTATAGGATAATGGCACTGCAGAGAAAGAGGCAACTCTAGCCAATTCTAGCAATTCTAGTGTAGATGTCCCTATCTCCACTTTTTACATTGTATGGCCTAAAACCGTCTGTGCCCATGTGAAATATTTATCAATAAACTAACTGAAGCAAATATAATGACTAAGTGTAAATTAACCTCTTCACGCCGGCCGCACACAAATGTGCTGCCTCTCGGCGTTTGGGTCTAGATGCCGAGCGGCCGCACATTTGTGTGCAATTAAGAAAAAGATATGTGCTGAGAGCGCGTCACATGACCAAATCACAGCGGTCACATGACCCTAAAACCCTGCCCCGCCTCCCGGCTTCTGAAACCCTTAAAGGGCCTGAAGGCGCCGGCGCCAAGGGGTTAAAGTTTCCTTTATTTCTCAGTTAATCATATCCTTGAAAGATCCTATTTCACTATACAGTAGACTTGAGATTACCGTACTCTGTAAATCACAATAATGACTTACAAGATGTGACAGGACACCGAGCAGCAATTAGGAAAACAAATTTCAGGAATTTTCTCACAAGTGAAACAGTCGTCTATAAACATTTGGTGCCTCACAAGGATATGTACTACTTTGATGCAAGTGTATAGGTAAGCAAAGTTTTTTTTACAGTCCATTCTGGGAATTAAATTGTTACACCTGGTATTTCATTGCATGCATGGGGAAATTGGAAACTGGCTTGAAAACTGTGCTTTATGGACAACTTAGGAAGAAATGATTTTTAATTAAAAGGACAAAGGTGGGTGAGGCAGAAAATTCAGTGAAATCAACCAGCCTGATTTTTTTCAAATCAAACAATCATTTTCATGTCAAATGTTATTTAACCACTTGCCCTCCAGAGGATTTACCCCCCTTCCTGACCATGCCATTTTTCACGATACAGTGCTGCATTACTTTAACTGACAATGGGCAGCACAGTGGCTAAATGGTTAGCACTTCCGCCCGGCAGTACTAGGGTTGTTGGTTCAAATCCAAGCCATGGCACCACCTGCCTGGAGTTTGCATGTTCTCCCTGTCCCTGCATGGGTTTCCTCCAGGTACTCTGGTTTCCTCCCATACTCCAAAGACATGCTGGTAGGTTAATTGGAAACTGTCTAAATTGGCCATTGTATATGGATTTGAGTTATGGACTTTAAATTGTATGCCCCTTGAGAGTTAGGGACTGATGTGAATGTACAATATATATGTAAAGCTCTGTGTAAATTGACAGCACTATATAAGTACCTGAAATAAATAAATAATTGCGTGAGCATGTAACTCTGTACATAAATTACATTTATGTACTTTTTCCCACAAATAGAGCTTTCTTTTGGTGGTATTTGATCACCTCTGCATTTTTTATTTTTTTGCGCTATGAACAAAAACAGACCGACAATTTTGAAAAAAAAAATATATATTTTTTACTTTTTGCTATAAAACTTATCCAATAAAAAAAGTAAAAAAATCTAATTTCTTCATAAGTTTAGGCCAAAATGTATTCTGCTACATGTCTTTGGTAATAAAAAAATCCCAATACATGTAAATTAATTAGTTTGCATGAACGTTATAGCGTCTACAAATGGCGGTATATATACTGGAATCTTTATTTTTATGTTTTCATACTAGAAATGGTGGCAATCAGTGACTTATAGCGGGACTGCGGCAGGCATTATTGCACTAGGTGGGAACTGACTAACTGCCACTGACATCTCCAGTGACACTAATACATTGATCAGTGCTCATAAAACACTGACACTGTACTAATGACACTGGGCAGGAAGGGGTTAACATCTGGGGGCGATCAAAAGGTTAACTGTGTGCTGTGTGTGCTTTACATTATGTGCTGTGAGTGTATTACTATGGAGACATTCTGCTTTGTATTTCTCTACTGTGCAGAGAAATACAAAGCAACATGTCCTTGCTGACAGGCGAGAGACCTGTGTTGTTTACACACAGATCTCTCCCCTGTCAGCTTTCCCTGACAGGGGAGAGCTGTCAGGGGAGTGCTTCAGTTAGTTTATTGATCATTGGGTCCCGGCCAAGTGCTGGCTGGGACCCAATGATTGACATCCCTAACCGTCAATAGCGCCACGGGTAGGACTGCATGCGCACGCCCCCTACCTGAAAGTGCAAATCACGTATATATGTGATTTTGCGCAGCCCTGCGGAAGTACTTCTGCTATAGGGCGGCGGGCAAGCTGTTAAAATGTTAAAATCTATGATCAATTGTTTATTGTAAAATGTATGGCCAGCATAAAAAAGCAATTATGCAATAGCCCGTAACAACCCATAAGATTTAATTTTGCATAATAAAAAATTTCTGCTAGTTTTTGCTATAGTTGCAACACTCTGCACATTGCTGTTTGACTTTAAAAAAAAAACTCCACTAGGCACTATTGATATCTAAAATTCCCAATGTCATTTCACTATAAATGGCTCTAACAATCAGACATTTAACATAGGTATAAGAAAGAAAGACTTATGCGTGGCTACCCTTCCACCTCAGTATGTCATAGCTGTGAATAGCTTGTGGTGGGCACAAAGCCCATATATGTCTGACTCTCAGTGATCCTCAAGGAGAGTGATCACCAAAAACAAACATTCTTCACGTCTTGTTTATGAGTTTAGGTTATTCCATATTAGCTAATTGCTAATTTGATAAAATTGTTAATAAATAACCTTAAAGTACTCTGCCCTTAGAAACTATGGAATATATTTTTGAAATTCTTTTTTAAAGGGGACCTAGCATTAAAAAAATGACTATCCATATGAATCAATAGAGCATATCAACATTACGAAGTAGCATATTTTTGGAAAAAAAAAACTTTTTTTTCAATGATTGCGAAATACTACTCTGATCTCCACAGTGCCACATACTGTATATACCAGAGGGGTTATTGTAATTGAATACTGTACCTAAACATTTTTTGTATCGTAGTTTTATTGCATGTTCTTTATTATTTAGACTTTATACTGGTCTAGAACAGGGGCGGACTGACAACTCATGGGGCCCCCGGGCAATAGGGGATCATAGGGACCCTGTGTCCTTGCCTAAACTCAAAAAAGCCTATGAAAAAGGTACCAGGGACATCTCATGGGGCCTCCTACTGACCCAGGGCCCTCGGGGCAGTGCCCGAGTTTCCAAATGGTCAGTCCGCCCCTGGTCTAGAATAACTTTACTGCCATTTTGCTGCCCAGTCTAAAATCCTCACCTGGGAGAGACAGATGCACAATTCAAAAATTGTAGAGTGAGCCTGGTTCCCCAAGAAAACAATACCAACCTGGCAGAGAGCACCTCTGTGTAGAACCTGGTCTTGCACTGAAACAAATATACAAATAATGGTGTGTTCACTGGAAAGGGGACCCCAGACCCAAAAGGCCCTATTAAAAATTACAATGGAAACAATCATTGGATAAAGAAGGATAATGATACCGTGTCAATTCAAAAATGTCTTAGTTCACATCCTTGCAGCTCAGCAAATTGTATCCTTAAGCTATGTACACACGGGCCAAATATTGCGAGGTATTGGAAAATTCAACAGAAACTGGCAGACATTCGGCCCATGTATTCAGCAGCCGCCCCAACAGAAGCCGGATGTTTGTTCAGCTTCTGTCAAAGGGACATAACCAAAAAAGGTCTAACACAACTTGTGTCTGTACAGCGATCAGGTCAGGTTTTTTCAGTCAAAACCGCAATGGAAAAAAAACTAAAAAAAACTTACAGTGTGTGCGAAGCTTAAGGAAGTAATAAAAACAGCAATAACAAAAAAAAAAAGTACATAAGATAGTGCAAGTAAAAAATGTATTAGTAACAATTGGTAGTAAGTCCTCATGCACACTGGATGTTTTTACAGCTGCTGCTTTTGGCATTTTTTCCTACAGCTAGTAAACTCCCCAGCATGAATTATTTACTTATTCCAGGTACCATCAATTTACACAGGGCTTTACATATATATATATATTGTACATTCACATCAGTCCCTAACCCTCAAGGGGTGTACAATCTAAGGTCCCTAACTCACATTCATACTTACACATACTAGGGACAATTTAGACAGGAACCAATTAACCCACCAGCATGTCTTTGGAGTGCAGAAGGAAACTGGAGTACCCAGAGGACACCCACACAGGAACAGGGAGAACATGCAAACTCCATGCAGGTGGTGCTGTGGTTGGGATTCAAACCAACAACCCTAGTACTGCCTGGCAGAAGTTCTAACCATTAATCCATTGTGCTGCATGGTGTCCTATATGTCCATACACACATAAGCTGTAATCAGCATTTTTTAAATAACAGATAAAGTGCAGTGCTGGATAGTGTGAAAAACAAATAAATTCAAACAAAAAACAGTGCTAAGTGATGTGGAAAATCCATCAAAGAAAAGTCCAACAAAAGCCACATTCAGTACATCAAAGAGGAAGGAAGATGACACCTCTATAATATTCCAGAGAAACAACAAACATGGAAGAGCTCTTACCAGAGCTATTGAGCTTTTTTATTAGAAAAGCCAACAGCGCTTTAGGGATTAACCCCGCACAACTCTTCGGTTTATGGTGCAGACATAGTCTCCTTGGCTCCACTCCAACCCCATAATACCGCCAATGAGTCATGCAAGAAATAAGCACTAATAGTGTAGTATGCGCAAACTTAAAACTTTTCATATTAAGTTAAAAAATGCACTCACAATGGTTAAGAATTGCATAGTCATAGAGAAAACAATACTGGAGCTGCGGCAATCACGATGTGTAGACGTTCCGGCCAGATGACCTTATAGCATGGTGACGCCACGTGAAGCTCCACCCACAGTGTTTTTTGGCAGGGGTGTTTTTTGGCTGAAAAAAAACCCCAAAACTAGTGACTTTCTAGAGGAGTTTTTTAGCTCTCAAAATGCTCTAATGCTGAAAAAATGTGGCAAAATGCAGTAAAACGTGGTTTTGAGCAAAAAAAATGTTTCTGGGTAAAAAAAGCTAAAAAACGCGAATGCAGAAAAATGCAGAAAAATACAGCAAAACGCAGCTAAACACTAATGCAAAAACATGCATTTTTAACACGACTTTACACAGCTAACGCTGCCAGTGTGGTTTAAATGCTCAGTGTGCATTTTTAATTTTGTGTACTAGGCTTGACTCTCATTTTAACAGTACCCAGAAACCGGCGCTCAAATCTCTCTTGCTGCACTCAAAATGAAATCGTGCACTTGCTGAGATGCCGCCATTGATAGATTGGGGAATCTTGATACTAGCAAAAAAAAACATTAACATGTATTAACACAATAACCAGAAATGTATTATAAAGATGCAAATACATACTCATAAGCCATAAAAACAGAGACAAGAAGTCAAAGGTGCCAATCGTGGACAGCATGTGTCCTCAGGTAAAGTGCTAACGCGTTTCGGGAGTCAAACTCCCAAGGATGCATGCTGTCCACGATAGGCACCTTTGACTTCATGTCTCTGTTTTTATTACCTTTATGGCTTGTGAGCATGTTTTTGCATCTTTTAAATACATTTGTGGTTATTGCGTTAATGCACGAGGAGAGTGCGCCCTGTTTTGTTTTTTTCTGCTTGACTCTCATTTTCTTTAATTCTTGTATTGGTATAGAGACAGGCTGCAGGAGCCAGCATCCAGATGGTCCATAAATGTTAAGTGGTAAATGTTTGAAGTGGTGCTATGGATTAGGGTATGTTTTAACTGTAGCTTTTAGGTATAATTGATAATATTTAAAAATGTAACTTTGAGACACGTACAGGGAACACATGCAGTCTTTTATCTAGTACTGCCCAACTGCACCCCGCTCTCTCTTTTCTATAGTCTTTTGATCCTGGAACATATCTGCTGGTGATGCAGGAACACACTCTTTTCTGCTTCTCACACACAGAAATCTAATGTAAAACTACTACTACAAAGTTTTTCACAGTCACTCGCTACACTGTACAACCTTCTAGAAATACACCACTTCTGCCTCTTCCTTCTATGGAGATTGTGATCTTCTCTCTCTTCAGATTATGGGAAATTGAGTGAACTTTCTGACTTTAGAACATTTGCTTTGTTTACTGAATACTGTTAGTTGCTTACTGATTGGTTTCACTTGTTAGCAGGAATTAAGCTGGCCATGGACACTCAGTTCCCTCATCCACATTAAACAGCATGGATGGATGAATCTTCACTGTCTGCAATTGTATTCTGATAGCCAATTAATTTTTCCTATTAGCCAGAGTAAAGCTGGTCATACACACTTCACGCTGATTAATGAATTTAACTATATTTTGACCTCTCATGATTCTTTGTAGAGAAAAGCTCAGACTTGGAGAGGGTGTGGTTAATTTACTAAAACTGGATGGTGCAAAAATCTGGTGCACCTCTGCATAGAAACCAATCAGTTTCCAGGTTATATCGTCAAAGCTTAACAGAACAAGCTGACATTAGAAGCTGATTGGCTACCATTCACAGCTGCATCAGATTCTGAGTGCCTCAGTTTTAGTAAATTCCCCCTGGTGTGTCAGTACTGGGAGCCAATTAGTGACCTGCATCCAAATATGCTGATAGGAGCCAAGAGAACAATGAGCAGAGAGATCACCTTATTAGTGTATTGTTGCTCCTTTGCTATCCATTCAACAAACTGAGAGCAATGAAGTGACACCACTGCCTTCCTTAACCTCCTTGGCGGTATTCCCGAGTGTAGCTCGGGGTAAAATTTGAGTACCAAGAGCGGTAACCCCGAGCCACATTCGGGCTTACCATGCGGCGTTGCTCAGGGAGTCCCTGCAGAGCTTACCTTGTCCCTCGCTCCCGCGATGTGTCCCCTGCAGCGTCCCCGGTCATCTCCTCCGGCTGCTGCCGGCATCTGGCTTCCATCTTCTGGTCCCTGTGATGTCGGGACGTACGTTCCGGCGGCAAATTTGAAATTTTTAAAAAATTTCATTTTTTAAAAAATTATTATTATATAGTAAAACATTGCTGTTTCAATGCATTTCAGATATATTTTGTCCCTACTGCTTTGTCTTGTGCCCTGCCTGCATTTTGACTGTTCTTTCTGCCTGGAAACTTAGAAAAGTCCATGGCGTCCAAAAAGCGTCCCTTTATGTCAAAAGCGGTTGTAGACCAGCTAGAGAACAGTGATAGTAAATCAGAACCACTTGCAGAATTGAGTGATAATGATTTGTGGGGAAATTCGTCATCAGACACTGAAAACGATTTTGCGACTTTGCACAGCGATGTGTGAATTTGCCTCTGTATTTCAAATTTCAGTGTTTTTGGTTTGATTATATTATTGAATTAAATATATTATTATTTTTTATGATTATTTATTAAATTATAATTTATGATTTTGTGTTTCAAGTTTTATCATTTCCGGAATGTTTACTAGACTCTTGTTCGGACAGATTTCAGTGAGTTATTCCTAAAAATTACAGCCTACAATAAAAAACTACATATTTCCATGCAAAAAAATGGTACCGCTTTCAGCACAAAAAATCGGAAATAATCATACCGCCGAGGAGGTTAACTGTAACAGAGAAAGAGGTGTCTTCTTTCTGGCTGTGCTATCAGGGAGGGCTTCAAAAATCCCTTAGGTTAATGGACAGAAATGCAAATCCCTAGACAGGTAAAAGAGCTCCCTTATATGTATTTCATCTGTGTATTTAGCTGTTTGCATAGAGTTAAGCTCTAAGTAAACCCAGAACAAAAAAGTAGAAAAACAGCTTGTAGACATCTGTTCAATAAGCAATTGACTGGCAATTTTTGCTTTGTTACTAATTAATTCAACAGTTAAATACAGTTCATCCTGTAAAGGGGAGAATATATTCAGTTATGCTCTACTTTAATGTATGTACAAGTGCCATCACACTGTTTTAAAACATTTACACCCTTAGTACAGTTAAACAGCATGTTTCTAATTCACATAACTCACATTTCCCAAAGGTTCTTGAGAATGTTTAAGTACCATTGTGAAGCTAAAAATACTGACCGGGGAGTTAGAAAATGAGCAAACAGCAAAGCTAAACCGAAATATGTATCAAATAACATTGCTGACAGTTTTGTGAGAGATATTTAACGGAGCTTTTATATTTGAAGCTTTCAGACAAAGAAATGTCTTGTGTATTATAGCAGTAGCTTTCATTCCATATAAAATGCTGTACAGGGAGGAGATAGGAGCTGTGTGAAAGGGCAATAATGGGAGATAGACAGTGAAACAGTATCTGGCTGAGAAGCGTCTTCATTTTTTTAACAGCAGTCACTCTCCACCTCTTTGGCCACCTAAATGTAAAAAAATATATATTTTATTAACCATTTGCCCTCCTGAGGATTTACCCCCCTTAATGAACAGGCCTCTTTTTGCTACTCGGAGCTGCACTAATTCAACTGATAATTGCGCGGTCATGCAATGCTGCACCCACATGAAATTTACATCCTTTTTTTCACACAAATAGAGCTTTCTTTCAGTGGTATTTGATCACCTGTGCACTTTTTATTTTTCACGCTATAAACAAAAAAAGACCAAAAATTTTGAAGAAAAACGATATTTTTTACTTTCAGCTATAAAAAATATATAGTAAACTCAAAGTTAGTTATAAATTTAGGCCAAAATGTATTCTGCTACATGTTTTTGGTAAAAAAAAATCCCAATAAGTGTATATTGATTGCTTTGTGTGAAAGTTATAGCGTCTACAAACTATGGTATAGATACTGCAATTTACACAATTTTTTTGCTATACAGCGCTGCGCTAGTTTAATGGACAATTGTGCGGTCATGAAATATGGTACATAAATGAAATTTACATCCTTTTTTTACCACAAACTGAGCTTTCTTTCGGTGGTATTTGATCGCCTGTGCGTTTTTTATTTTTTGCGCTATAAAAAAAGGCTGACAATTTTGAGGAAAAAAACAATATTTTGGACTTTTTGCTATAAAACATGTCCGGTAAAAAAAAATGTAAAAATCAAATTTAGTCATAAATTTCTGCCAAAATGTATTCTGCGACATGTCTTTACTAAAAAAAAACCCCAATACATGTAAATTAATTGGTTTACATGAAAGTTATAGCATTTACAAATGGTGAGAAAGATACTGGGATTTTACATTTTTTTTATACTAATAATGGCGGAGATCAGCGACTTATAGCGGCGATCAGTGACTTATGGCGGCGATCAGCAACTTATGGCAGGACTGCGGGACTGTGGCGGACATTCTGACACTGGGGGGAAACTGATTTGGGGTCACTGACATCCCCAGTGACACCAATACAGTGATCAGTGCAAAAAAAAAAAACACTGACACTGTACTAATGGCACTGGGGAGGAAGGGGTTAACTTTTTTATTTACTGAAAGGATTAACTGTGTGAGGGGAGTGTTTTACTAGGGAGCGGGGGTGTGTACTGCAGGGGAACACACTCTTCTCTCTGGATCAGCATGTCAGGAGCTGACAGGGAACTGACAGAAAGCAGGGCTGCAGTGTAAACACTGCAGCTGTCCTCTCTGTCAGTGATTTCCGCTAATCGCAGTAGGTAATGACCGACCGTGACCCGGCAACTGACACCCGCGGCCACGATCGGCGGGATGGGTAGGGCGGGCATGCGCCTCGTGTGCGCCCCCTACCTGTTTTGCAAACGCACGTTTTAAAACGTGGTTTTGCCCAGCCGTATTTCTACAGTGGCTGGTCGGCAAGAAGTTAAAGTGTAAAATAAATAAAACAGCATGTTACCAAACACTCAGAGATTAGAGTAATACAGTACCAAGTACTGAGAGCCCCGAGTTCAACACATTGAGCCATGTGGCTCTAAAACAACTAATATGAATAAAGTGGATAAACCTCCCTAGCAGTCTGATTATGTCAGTATTCCTGTGCTCAAAGTGATACATTTTTTTGCATGGAAATATGTTGTTTTTTTATTGTAGTCCTGTAATTCTTAGGAATAACTCACTGAAATCTGTCCGAACAAGAGTCAAGTAAACATCCCGGGTATGATAAAATTTGAAACACGAAATCATAAATTATAATATAATAAATAATCATAAAAAATAATAATATTATAATAATAAATTTAATTCAATAATGTAATCAAACCAAAAATACTGAAATTTGAAACAGAGCGCCAAGTTCGCACATCACTGAGCTTAGTCGCAAAATCATTTTCAGTGTCTGATGACAAATTTCCCCACAAATCATTATCACTCAATTCTGCAAGTAGTTCTAATTTACTATCGCTGTTCTCTAGCTGGTCTAAAATCACTTTTGACCTAAAGGGACGCTTTTTGGACACCATGGACGTTTCTCAGTTTCCAGGCAGAAAGAACAGTAAAAATGCAAGCAGGGCACAGGACAAATCACTAGGGACAAAATGTATATGAAATTCTTTGATACAGTAATGTTATACTATGACATTTTAGTGTATTGAGTGAATGTCACTTTTAAAATTTTTGAATTTCCCACCGGTTGCATCCCCCGTATGTCCCATACATCCCGACGCTCACAGGGAAAGGAATTTGGAAGACAGATGCCAGCATCGGCCAGAGGAGATGGCCAGGGATGCTGTAGGGGGGACATCGCGGCAGCGCAGGACAAGGTAAGTGCTGGAGGGAATCCCTGAGCAATGCTGCAGTGTAATTCCGGGTGTAGCTCGGGGTTACCGCTTCTGGTACTGAAAGTTAACCCCGAGCTACACTCGGGAATACCGCCAGGGGGGTTAATAGACCATAGAGGTTGAGACCAAATCAAGTGATACATAGTAAAATAATTGTTTCTGGAAGAGTGAAGGGATAACGTATGATGTACAGTACTAAAAAAGAAAAACAATTTATCCTAGCTAATGGTAAGATCCTGGTGCAGATCTATGGTGCATACCTATGGGAAAACTGATGCCTATCTATTGCTCTAAGTAGAAATGACATACCTGCGCTTAGGTATTCAGCACTCTCTATTTTTCTGGAGTGTACTTTACTATTTAAGCATAAGATGGGTATATTGAGCACTCTCTGATGATTAATAAAGCTGAGTTAAGTGCTTCTGTTGATCCAAGGAAAAAGTGGATAGCATTGGTTTAACTATTTGATTGATGTTTCTCTTGGTAATGGTATATGATCTTCCTTGGCTGGATATGTCTATTTACACAGCTCAGTATGGACGTTTATCCAGGCCCTAATGATTTAATTTGTGACAAAACCGGTAGTACACTCTACTGAGCATGTGCAAAGGAACAGCTGCCATCTTTGATGCTGGAATTCCATATTACTGTACCATGTGATATGCTGTGTTACTTCTGGACATTTGTAAGTGCTTAGACCTAATAAATTCCTTTTTATGGGTGGTTTTACCCTGTGTGGACTATCTATTTTATCATATGACCATCGGTCCTGCTGAGCTAATTTCCTGTGGTACAGTGGTTCAATGCAAGTTGTGCATGTACATGGTGACAACTGACAGCAAATTCCTGGTGTCTCTGTGGATGAGTGGAGGCTGGAAAGCATCATTTCCCTGGGGGAATTTATTTATGTATATGTGACTGCTCTTATATGGAGGGTCACATTATTTGGTATGCCTTGTATGTGATCGATGACACTTGGGAGACTTTACAAGTGTTTGAGGGTGATAAAGTAGGGAGCTCATCCTATTTTTCTCATCATGGTTTCCTTCCTAGTACATTTTCTGCTGTATAAGCCTCTATATTAATTCCTGCATTTAAGCACTTTGTTGATTTATGTTTTTGTTTATTACCACAATTTCAGTTTATGTAACGCATTTTGATTTTGTATTGCTGTTAACAATAGACATGGGTGGGGGTTGATCCTGGTTAGTACTTGGGAGACTTTGGTGGTAAGATCTTGATGATTCATTGGACCATTTTGCATTACTATTTATATTTATCATTTTGGTTTTGAGTTTGTGAGAACTGCACTTGTTATATACCTATATCTATTGCCCTAGGAAGAGCCTGCATTTGTAACATTGCATAAAGTTGTTGTGGTGAGTTCCGACATTGGGCCTAGAAGGAGGTAGAAGAAGAGATTAATTGTCCTCACGCTGTATGAGTTGCTTTCTGAGAAACCATTTGGTAAAGTGAAATGGATGAAGGAATTGTTCCACCTCCTCCTTATTATAAGTAGATTTGATATACATTTTATAAACTGTTACAGACAGCGTTTAAGTCATTGATTGAGCCACCAGACTGTCTGCAGTGTGCAAGCATTCTCCTTGCTCTTTTAAAAACTCACTGTCAAATAAAGTTCCTTCTTGGTGAGTGCTCTAATCTTGCAGCTTTTATTTTTCTTTTGTGATTTACTAGGGTCTTTTTTCTTGTCAATAGTCTGAAAAAATGGACAAGCAAGCCACTTCACTTTAAAAGGGCGAGCTCCTAGCAACAATACTGACAGGTTTTGTGTTGGAACTGACTAGGGAAAGCTGATACATCTTCATAGGGAGAGATACATTGCAATCCAATGCTAAACTGTGCAATAGAGTGCCATAAAGGGCTACATTATAGCTTGCAGTGTGACAAGCTATATTCTATTGTGAACTCCATGTATTTACAGTTCCATAGACATACATTTTTTTTTTCTGCTCAACCCAGTGAGCTAAATTAACCTCCCTAGCGGTCTGATTATGTCCATATTTCCTGTGCTCAAAGAGGGACATTTGTTTGCAGGGAAATATGTATTTTTTTTTATTGTAGGCCTGTAATTTTTAGGAATAACTCACTGAAATCTGTCCGAACAAGAGTCTAGTAAACATTCTGGGTATGTTAAAATTTGAAACACGAAATCATAAATTATAATTTAATAAATATTCATAAAAAATTATAATAATAAATTTAATTCAATAATGTAATCAAACCAAAAACACTGAAATTTTAAATATAGCGCCAGGTTCGCACATCGCTGAGCAAAGTCGCAAAATCGTTTTCAGTGTCTGATGACGAATTTCCCCACGAATCATTATCACTCAATTCTGCAAGTAGTTCTAATTTACTATCGCTGTTCTCTAGCTGGTCTAAAACCGATTTTGTCCAAAAGGGACGCTTTTTGGATGCCATGGACGTTTCTCAGTTTCCAGGCAGAAAGAACAGTAAAAATGCAGGCAGGGCACAGGACAAAGCACTCAGGACAAAATGTATGTGAAATGGTTTGGTACAGTAATGTTATACTATGTGGTTTTAGTGTATTTAGTGAATGTCACTTTTTGTCATTTTCAAATTTCCCACCGGTTCCGTCCCCCGTACGCCCCGATGTTGCAGGGGACGGAACCCAGAAGACAGATGCCGGCATCTGCCGGAGGACATTACAGGGGACACTGCAGGAGGGACATCGCGGGAGCGCAGGACAAGGTAAGAGAAGAACAGATCCCGGAGCAGCGCTGCATGGTATTCCCGAGTGTAGCTCAGGGTTACTGCTTTTGGTACTGAAACTTTACCCCGAGCTACACTCGGGAATACCGCCAGGGAGGTTAAGAAACTGAGAGATTGACATACTAACACAAATGATGTTAGTGCGGCAATCTCCCCCTGCTGTTCTTTTGTGTTCTGACAGGGGGATTGCCCCCCCTCTGGCAGAACACATTGATCAATGCTGGCAGTCATTGGTTGCCAGCGCTGATCAGATGCTGTTCGGATGCTTGTTTTCCAGCATTCTCATTCAACAGAAGCTGGTCTTAGATCAGATTCTGCAGAATAGACAGCTGTACACACAAGTCGAAAGTCAACCAGTTTCTGCTGAACTGACCATTTTCAGCCGATTTTCATTTGTGTACCCAGTTTTACTGTCATTATTAGGGCTCATTTTTCTGTATCTGCAGCAAGGATGCTTAATAACAGAACGTTTCTGTGCAGCTCAATTTGAAGTTTTTTTTCTTCTGTGATTTAGTACGGTCATTTTTCTTTTAACAGTTTTCTATTGTATGTACTGCTATGGTTATAAGAAGTGTGTGGTTAGCCTTTAATGGTTAATTTATAAACATTGGATTGGGAATATGCTATTTGAGTTTTTCTTGCTAGGGATTTTTATGTTTAGGGTTTGAAACATACACTTGCTGCCTGCCATATTGCTGTGTAGTAACTAGTGTTTATCAAAAGCACCACAAATTCACCCCCTGTCACCATAGTTTCAGTAAAAACTAGACATTCCATTCAACTCTATTAAAATAAATTGCATTGAGAGGCATGTTTAAAAGGATGGGATGCTGTTCAGGATGGTAGTGGGAGGTTAGCAGCAGGTCCTGCAGGACATAGCAGTAGTAGGGCCACACAAAACTGGAAGTATGGCACGTATGCCTTTGTTTCCTAAAGTGGCCAACCAATACAGTATCAGCAAATCCAGCAAATAGTTGGCTGGCCTTCTACAGCTATATATCCCCCAGATGCTGAACAGCCATTTGTCTGCCATCATTACTAATGTACTCTGTCAGTGTTGCTGTGCTGTTATATAACACCTTATACAGCTTTAACACATCCTTCAAATCTGGAAATATAGGATTGCAATACCTTCAAAGTAGCCCTTAAAGCCACATGAAAAGACCTTCTCCCTTTTGTACATTATTTTTTCCCATTTCAATAAGTTTTTATTGAACGTTGACAATGGCTTTCCAGTTTAACAACACATCTTGTAATAGAATGCTGTAACATGAAAAATATACTACTGTGCATCTGTTCTAGGAGCACAACTGGACTATATTAGCAGACCTGTATCATAATAACTTGGCTTATCCTAGCATAAGCTGGATTCAGTAAGCTAAAAACTTTGGTGTAACTCAGATTCAGTGCCGCTGTATTAAAAAAATACAAATTGATTGACTTGTATAATTGAACATTACCCTTTGTTTACCCTACTAGTAGGTCATACAAAGAGAAATCTCCTGACAGAAGCTATATTAAAGGCAAATACTGTTTAATATTGCTGTAGGCGTCAGATAAAATATTTATATAAACAGGGCAGAAGAAGTAAGAATTAGACGTGAGTTAGGGAAACACTAAGAAAAGGTCAAAGGAAAGGATTAGGGGTTGGTGGGGCCAGGGAATGAGTCTTGTTGGAGGGCAGCAGCACAAGAGTGAGCCATATCAGTAGTTCACTTTTCAAAAACAGCAGGGACCTTTCAGAATCTTTAGGATGGCAATGTTCTATCCCTGGGGACCATACCACTCGAATTTTTGGGTTGTAGTGCATTGTGAAGTATTACAGCCATTTTTAATATGAATCAGATACCATGTCATCTTACGTTCCATCTGAGTAATTCTTGAAGTTGAGGATCACCATGCCTCTGGCAAACCATGGGGGACCATATACCATCTCATTAGTAAATTGTAGCTGGAATCTATAGCTGATGTGTCACTAGAGCAGTGTGCCATAGTTTAGATATCATGCAAATAGAGGTTAGCAATGTATTATCTCCCAGCGAGCATTCCATTAATATTTTATGATAAAGAACTAGCTGCAGAGCTAACATTATTTTTTCAATTCTGCAATTGGTACATATCCCCCATGGTAGCACCTAATTTCCTTTTTGAAAATAGTTTGATTATAAGCCCCACAAAAGGAACCAAATAAATATCAAAATTGCACCCTTTTAGACTTGGGGTTTATCACAAAGTTTGGATTTTCCAAATTTTGATGGCGCTTCATGAAATTGGCCGAAAATTGAACCCGGGCAGGTTTGTTCATTCATAATTGTAAGTCATGTATCTTACAACATTGTGTTACGCAGGTTCCTAGCTGTAGTTTATAGATATAGCTCCCATTCCAACCATCTTCTTTTCTTATATTCGCTAACATTACCGTACTATGAAAAAATCAATCTCCGGTCAATAAAGTAAACACTCCATTCTCTCTTAATGGACTTTATGCTTCTTCTAATTATATCTATATGGATATATAGCTCAAATAGATTATTTTTTGATTGATTGCTTCAGTTCCTCCATTATTACGTTGACTACATATTAAAGCATAGTGTTACCAGGATTCTGTTTGAAATCTCTCAGGGCTGCTTTCAAGCTAGACAAGATTATTTTGTTTTTGGTTGCAAACATATTTTTTTTTTTACATTGACTGCTCTTATATTCTCTTTTGGAGACCAATAACGGAGAAGTACTATTGGCTGAAGGACATAAAATTAAATATTATGAGTTATTTCACCTTTTCTTGCCCTAGAGCAGCAGTTTGGTTTATCCTTATACAGCAGATTCCACTCGAAATATATGGACTCTGTCTTCAGCTTTAGCAGCTGTATTTTCCCTTATCTCACCATGAGGGGAAATGAGCAAATCTATGGCAGGTTGTTTTGTGGAATGTTGTAGTTCAACCTAAAATTGTATCCAAAGATGCTTGCATGGCTGCAAGGCAATAAAGATCAGTCATTGTCAATGAGTCTAAAAGAAAAGTAAGATGTGTACTTTTTTAAATGATAAAGTTCTAGTTGGGAATGATGCATACAAGAAATAGGATTGCTTAGTGCAGATTTGTAAAATTCTACAACCAATACTTTACGTAGCCTTACCTTTTCATACATACTACATACTAGATAAAATGTTAGTGAAATTGTCTGGCTTTAGGATCACTCCCAGATGTATCTCCCTAATTAAAGAGGAGTTCCAGCCATTTTTGTGTTTATTAAAAGTTTTTGTAGCTGCTTTAATAAACACACACTTACCTGTCCCGGGGTCCAGCGATGTACTCACCCCATGCAGTCCGTTCTCTCCTTCTGTCCTCCACGGTGCCAGCATCTCTACTGTGGGCACCAGGCTGTGACAGCTTGCGGCTTCACAGTCTGGTGCCCACTGCACATGCATGAGTCGTGCCACGCCTCCTGATTGGTCCGGCAGTCTCCTGGGACCTGTGAAAGTTTCCAGGAGACTTTGGGAGTAAGGAGGGGGCCGAACGTCTGGGTCACTTCACTGCAGCGAATTGAGCTGGAAGTGGGAGCGGGTACCTGTCAAAACCAGGTACCTGCTCCCCCTCCCTCCAAAAAGGTGCCAAATATGGCAGTGGATTGGGGGAGGAGGCAAATAAGTGGAGCTTCTGCTTTTGAGTGGAACTCCGCTTTAGGTGTTTCCCAGACTATAATCAGTTGTGTCCTTACTTAGAACTCTTTGCTGTGTTCAGGGGCGGACTGACCATTTGGAAACTCGGGCACTCAGGCCTAGGGACAGTAGGGGGCCCCATGAGATGCCCCTGGTACCTTTTTCATAGGTTTTTTTGAGTTTGGGTAGGTACACAGGGGCCCCATGATCTCCTATTGCCCGGGGGGCCCCATGAGTTGTCAGTCCGCCCCTGTCTGTGTTCTTATGCAAACAAAAGTATAATATAATGCAGCTTCCTTAGATAAGGTCACTGCTTTTGCTTTGATTTTTTAGGCTGAGCACATTTTTGGTATACACAGAACATACTTGTTGATCTTCCCAGAAATGCTTTCTGCTTGTGAACCTAAAAAACACAAAGAACCTCATATGTCTTTTTTAAACTACTAGTCCCATCAATTCACCATGTAATGGAGATGAACTAAGGCAAACACGTCTGAAGTGCAGTCTGTGTAGCAAGCCTGGCTGCCCCTGCAGATATAATGAGAAAATTATTGTAGACATGAAGGGGCATAAAAAGGAATTATTTGCAGGATCACCAGGTGAAAATAAGAGAAGAAAAGCCTGAAAAAAGAAAACTAATGCAGCAACCACATCTAAGGTAAGTTACAATATACTGTATACCAATTTTGTTTTTGAATTTAGAATTTTATGTTCCTATTTTATGTTCCTCTTTAATACACTCTTTTGATGTATTGCATGTAAGTTGGAAAAGCTGCAGCAAACTTAAATTCACAATAAAATAATATACTAGTCAGCTATATTGGAATCAAAATATCCTTCCTTTAAAGCACTACAAAATACAGTATATATATTTTTTTATTTTTTATGCTCCAGAAAGCAATACTCTGAGTCATCTGAGTAATCTTAGATTGTAAGCTCTAATGAGCAAGGCCATCTGAATCCTCCTGCATTAATTTGTATTGTAAGTGTACTGTCTGCCCTTATGTTGTAAAGCGCTGGCTGCGTAAACTGTTGGTGCTATATAAATCCCGTATAATAATAATAATAATATAAACATTTGTGGTTTGTCATATTCTTTGCTCCAGATCAAGGTGTTGCTAGTAATGTGACAGACCTGGGACATCCTGAAAGAAGTTATAATGAAGGGTGCTAGGCATGCTGTGGTAAATGATGAGTGTGGTCACATTTTGCTAACAATGGGAAGGGCTTAAATTGCATACTTAAATACAGCCTAAGCCTACTTGTGAATATCCCACGATCCTTGTATCAACAAAATATGTAATGTGTAACATTGCATATAGAGTTCAGGAGTCAAAAGTATGTAATCTACAGCATGCAGAGGTTAGGAGTATGCAATGTATAAAGCATGAAGATCAGGAGTATGTAACACTCTCCCTATGCAAATATCCCCCAACCCCTAACAAATCTATCCTTTCCCCATCCCAAGCAAAACTTCTACCCTCATACCAAATATTCCCATTCTCAATCAAACCCCTTCTTTTCCATAAAACCTCACCCCATCAGCACCCTCCACTAGAAAACCCCTGCTTACCCGGTTAGTAGAAAACTCACACCCCCGATAATGCCCCACTCCACCAAAGAAAGTCCTCCACCTCTAGTAAAACCTCTCCTCAAACTGTTAGAAACATTTCCCCAAACTCCTTCATACCCTGTCAGCAAAAACTCCCCACCCCCAGAAAAACTGCTCCTCACTCCAGTCTACAGAAATTACCCAATTCCCAAGCAAAATCTTTCCTAAAGAAAGAATAAAACACAAAGTTGCTACTACCTAGAACTAAAGTTTCCACTCACTAGCACTAAAATCCCCATTGTCCAGCATTGAAATTTCCACAACCTAGCACATAGATCCCCACTCCCCAGCACTGAAAATCCCCAGTACTCAGTACTGCAATCTCACCCAACATGTCAGAGACAGAAATCACTCCCTAGCACAAAGCTCTCTGCTTACCATTGAAAGCTTAAAATTACAAATGCTTATAATTTTCTCCTGCAATGGTGCAAGGCAAAATTATAGGGCAATTTGAATTTAAATTTGTACAAAACTGCAAATTTCATGGTTAACGTACGTTTGATTACATTCCATGATTATCTCTATTTCATGCTCATCATGCTACAGCCAAAACATGTAAGGGCTGTATATAACCACTTTGCAAAGAATTAGAAGTCTTTATAAATGAGTTGTTTTTTTTTAGTTTGAGCAGTGTTGTGTCTGCAGTTAGACTATACCACTGCATTATACTGTATATTAGTATTTTCTGAATGCTGGCATCACTTAACAAACACACCTTCTGTGAAGAAACAGATTTGGTAATCCAGCGGTTCCTAATTGTTTTTTCAGTACCTTATTTTATCAATGAAAATTCCAATGTTTTTGACATACAGCACCATACAATCAAATGTTTTGTAGGCTATCATGTTCTACAGCAGAACAGGCAATACCCAGCAATCCAGTGAAAAATACTATAACAAGTATTTCTGTGTAACAAATCATTCTAGAATTTCTTGCAGAGTAGTACACAACAAAGCAGTCCAAAAATACTGTTAAATTACCTTTTTTATAGTAAGTTGAAAGCAAGCTATATATTTTTACCAAATACAAAATAATGTTATGCCCTGTGTATAATTTTTTTTTTGGGGGGAGGCATTATTCTAGTATGACCATTGCAGCAACATCATGTATTGTGCAGCAAGAATATAATAGTTGATAATGATACCCATGTCTTCAGCATCTCCCTCTACCAAACACCCACCAGAACTTATGTAGAGTAGAGCCAACACAGAATCTTCGGTGACATGTCAGAGAAGAGTCAGAGCCTAGGAGACCGCTTTGGCTCTTCACTGCCACTCTGGTCTGAGGTCTAACGGGCATCAGGGTACTTTAGTGCTATGTAGGAGTCCCTGCATAGTGGCAGGTGACATGAGGTACGGCTTTGCAGGGATCCCTGCTTAGAAGCAAAGTGTGGGGCATCAATGTCTTGGGATTCTGGGGAGGAGACCAGGAGCACGTTCCCCAGGGCATGGAACTAGCTTTGTCCATATTTCAAAATACTTGTATGTACTCAGTGATATATAGTCAGTGGGTTTTAGGAAACTAAATAATGTTACTGGCCCATATGATTGTCACACAAATACTACCCCATAAGTTACAGTTGGTCGTGACAGTTTTATTACCTGAATGTTTGGAAGGGTGGTGTGCCCCAGTGGTATATGTATATAAGCACTGCAGATCCTCCCATGAACAAACCAGGCTACACAAAATAGATATTAGTTCCTTGCAAAACATGTGAAGGATAGACGTAATAGAAATATATTAATTCCAGCAGGTGTTGATTAAAATACAGATCCTTACCTTTCATTATACACATAGATCTTGGCAGTCTGGTCAGTAAGTAAACAGTAAATGTTAAGAATTGCTCAGATCCAAATGCTTAGGTAAATGTACAGCCTATATTACTGTACATTCATTATTTATTACAGGACCCAATTAACCTGCCAGCATGTGTTTGGAGTAAAGGAAGAAACCAGATTACACCCATTCAGGTATAGGGTGAACATGCAAAATTCATGCAGGTAGCGAAATGGTTGGGATTTGAACCAACGACCCTAGTGCTGCTTGGCAGAAGTGCTAGCTACTTAGCCACTGTGTTTGCACTTGTGTTTACGTTTGACCCCATTTTGTGGTATCATGTCATAAAACCATTAGAGCATTTTGTAGTATGGGGTAGTTTGAGGCAACATTACCAGTTAGTGACTCACTGTCTTTTATCCTGTCCATGGCACCTCAGGTATTCACCAAGGTGTAACATAAGGAATAGTCCAGAATGGCACAGGTTGGGATACAGCTGAGCTACAACATAATCATACATGTGATTGTGCTGTGGGGGTGCAGTATTATACTAGAAAGTCCATAGGTCCAAAATATCTGTGGCAGCTCCTCAATTGGACTGAAGTGATCTCTACAATATATAAAGAAAACAGCAGATGGTGCCAACTAAGTGCAGTATGTAGGAAAAGACTAAAAAATAGCAAGTGGCAACTCACAAGGTGCATAAGGATAAAAACATGTCCTCCACCCAGTGTGCTTAGCTGTTGAGCCTCAGGACTAAATAAAAGCATAGTAATTCCAATACAGCAGGTGTTGATTAAAATACAGATCTTGACCTTTCAATACATATGCTTAGGCTCTACAGTCCAGGTTCAAACCAACCCTTTGCTTTTGCATCAGAGTTCTGGGCTTGATGGTGGCTTCCTTCAAGGCTGTTCCCTATCCCTAATTTCACTCCAAGCCATTAAAACTTACATTTCTGGTAGTATAGGACAAGCAGGATTAGTCTTTGGACCACAGCATCCACCTGAACCACAAGATTAGGTTTGTCTTGGCCTGGTGGATCATAAGTACAGCATTGGAAACAGGAAAAATGTTCTCTTGGTCTGAAAGGTTTTCACAACTAATGATGGGCCAATCTGTGTTAGGACACCACGTGCTTGCTGGTATCCTACAGATTGAGCATGATTAGAAGCATGTGACAAACAATAGTAGGAAACCTGTGTGATATACAGGCTGAAGCCCTGTCACTTGGGTCCAAATACAGGATGGATGCCCCACCTCTCAGGTCTGTTGTTTGTCTGGGTACCCAGCCATTTGGATTCACAGAGAGTGGTCATAGATGATTTTCTTTTTTTTAAGAGCCAGAGGGCTGATCAAAAAACAATAAATGGATTCCTCCATTCACATAAACAAAATGGGTGGGGGAATCCTCCCCTCTGTGCTATTGTATTCTAATGATGAGGACTACTCCACTGTCAGAAAACACTGTTCAGGGCTGCAGCCTATTGGTTCAAATTAACATTTTTCAACATTACAGTTCAAAAGAAATCAATTGTTAGATCAAACAGCCATAGATGGATTGAAATCTAGCCTGTCCCTGCTGAACCAGCCACATATCTATCCATCTATGGCCAGCTTAAGGCATACACAGCCAGAGCACACAAATGAGATGGTGTAGTGGCTATCCAAGTCTCCATCATTCTCCTCTTCTGTTTACCAGGTGCAGAGCAACATGAAGTTGTCACCAGCTGCAAAAACATTCTGTTCTTCCTCCTGATTCAGAGTTACTCCTAAAGATGGAACAAAAAAGTCAGAATTAGCTGAGCACAGCATCAGCCACTTGCTACAAAAGGATGCACAGCAATTATTTGTTTATGAGGTTGAGGAGGAGAGCAATGGGCAAGCATAGGCTACAATCATGCTATTATCCTGCCATCTGTCTGATTTGGGGGCGCAGTAAAAATATCAGGGGGGGGGGGAGAGAATGCAAGGTCAGCAGGACAGTGCATAAGAGTCAGTACAGCGGTGTACAGCGGGTTGGCAGTGTGTAGGGCAGTGTACAGGGATCAGCAGTGCAGAAGACAGGGATTAGCAGAGCAGGGTACAGGAGTCAGCATGGTGGAAGACAGTGGTCAGTAGAGTTTAGGACAGGGTCACTGCTGGAAGGGCACTAAAGAGATCTCCTCCTCCCCACACAGCCCATAGTTGTGATTGGTATCCCACCACATAGTGTGTAGCTGGCTATTGCAGCTGCCAATCCAATCAGGGAATCTCATAGGTCAGAACTATTGTGCAGATCGATGCTGTGAGGAATCTAATCTTAGCTATGTGTTATGTGGTGAGGGAAAGATCGGTTGAGTACGTTGTGTGCAGTGCCAGGACAAGGTCATTTAGCACTCAAGATGAAGGTGACAACCCCCCCCTTCCCCCCAAAAAACGACGCTAATCAACATGTTCACTGCCTAAGCATAACTCCCTTCTGCAAGCCCAAATTCTACCCAAACAAAAATGAAAAAATTCCCCATCTTCACAGTCTAAATCCTCCCTTCCAGCACAAATCTTTGCCCCCTGATCCCACCTTCCAACTCAAATCTCCCCAATCCCTAACAAAACTCCATGTCCCAAGAAGCAGCCCTCCTAGCACTCATTCTCTCCCCCCCAGTACAAATCCCCACTCCTAGTGTAAATCCTTTACCAAATTCCCCCTTCTAGTGCAAATCCCCCCAGCCCCCTCCTAGTGTAAATATTCTCCCCAAATCCCCCTATTAGTACAAATTATCTCCTAAAATCACCCCTCCTAGTACAAATTCTCCCAACTCCTAGCACAAACCCTCTCCCCCAAATCCCCACACCTAACATTAATCCTCTCCTCAAATCCCCCCTCCTAGCACCAATATTACCTGAGTACAAATACTCCCCCCCAAAATCCCCCCTTCTAGTACAAGTCCCCCCCCAATAATACAAATTCCCCCCATCACCCCGTATAGTAAAAATACACCACCCCACCCACCCCAAATTCTTCCTCCTAGCACAACTGCCTACAAATTGTCCTTCCCAACACAAATCCCTGCATACCGAAATCATCCTAGTAGCACATATCACCCCCCCACCCCCCCCCCCCACCTAGCACTAATCCCCCTGCCCAATTCTCCCCTCCTAGCACAAATCCACCCCCCTTCCCAGCACAATTACCCCCTTCTAGCTCAAATCTTCCCCAATTCTTCCTTCTACCACACCCCTCCCCCAATTACCCTTCCCAGCACAAAGAGCCCCCCGACCCCTCCTCTTCAAGCTTCCCCTCCCCCAATTTTACATGAGGGAACAACAGGAGTAGTGGAGGGCAGGAAGGCGATGTGGGCTTCTCTGTAATCTCCTCCTCCTGTCATAACAGTGCTTCTGAATACTGCAGGTTACATAGGATCGCTATTACATTCGCCAGTATACGACTTCGTTACCCCCCCATCTCCCCCATAGACTGCTCAACTCTTGGAAATGTGGATGGGGGCGAGTCTATGTAATCTGCTGGAGGATCGTTGTTATGACAGGAGGAGGGAGATCACAGGGAGCCCGCATCTCCTCCCTGCTCTCTCCTCTCTGCCACTCCTGTCTGGACTGATTACCTTTTATGTGGCTGGTCGTAAGTGCATGGAGGGGGGAAAGCTCAGCGGGCACGGAAAAAGTATATGGGAGGAGGGGCACCCGGCCTGGGGGGGCACAACTGAAATCTGTGGGGGGGGCACAGCCCACCCCAGTACCCCTCTAGATATAGCCATGGTTTCTGGAATTAAAGAAAAAGCATGCCCTCGGCTATACCCAGTGCTTCAATGCCAACTTGGCAAAATTAATGCCTTTATAAGTGCTATTATTTCAGCTATTGAAGTCTGTCCTCTTCTGTGAATTTGCATCCTGTGCTGTACCATAGTGGCAGGTTTCTGGCTGCCATTTGTTGCCTGTAACACAATGTCTGCCCAATACCATCATTTGGAAGGTATTCAGATTTATTTTTTCAATGTGTATACTTTCCGAGAGATGTTAGCTATATTGTCTCTGCTATTTCCAGTGCTCAATTATGTTTTTCACTGTGATGAAAAAGTTGTCTTTGCAAAACCACCTAATAACAACTTTTTTGGAGTGGAATTATATTGGGTTGATGCTTCTGTATTTAAGCCAGTGAATAATGCAAAAGTAAAAAATACTTGCACATGCAATTATGTGATGCCAGAATACAGTGTCACTGATGCTGTCCTTGAGAATCATAATGTTCTGTAAAGTTATATACATTTTAAAGCATCCCCCAACAATGTTATTATAAGGAACTGCATATGTTTAACATTGCCCTTAAAGCCATCTGAAAATACCCTCTCCCCACTAAATAATTGTATTTTTTTTTTCATTTGGTACATGTTCCCCAAGGACACTCACTACTACCATGCCCTTTGCAGATCTCTTGCCTAGAAAATGGCAACTGTTGCTAATTCCTAATATTTGGCTTTCATTGAGCTTTACTTTGGTAAAGTTCACCACACCTACCCCAGATACATTTGGCTCATCACTACCACAAAAAGACAGCTGGCCTCTGGACAGGCATATCAAAAACAGCTGGCCCAACAACAGCTGGCACTGGAACAAGCTAGAAACCCATGTGGAAGAAAAATATATTTGAAATATATTGCCATATGTTTGAAATGCAAAAATGTTGACCATATTCAATATATTTCAACATATAGTTCAATAAATATATATATATAGATATACTGCATGTTGAAATTCTAAAGAATATATTTTAAGAAAATATATTTTTAAAAATATATTTTTTTAAAATATATTCTTCAGATTTTTTTTAACATATAAAAAAATAATTTTAACATATATTTTTACATATATTTGTAAATGCATTCCAAAAATGTAGATTTGTATTTTTAAAGACATACAGTATAGTTGAAATGTATTTTTAAAAATATTTTTCACCTCTTGACTCACCAGCAGAAGTTGACGTCCTATTTGTTTTTGTTGGCCACAAGAAAAATTGCTCAGGCGTGGAAGAGCCCGTTTGTCCCTCTTCAGGGGGTACAGGACAATATGACCACTATTATGCTCAATGAACAGATGTCGAGTATCTGTAACGACTCCAAAGGGAAATTCTTGAAAATATGGTTGCAGTATGCCTTTCCCATGCTCCCCCGGGCTAGTCTGGGGTTGTGATGTTGCTCGGTATTGGTGTTCTTGGACCCCTGCTCTTGGTCTTGTTATCTTTTTCCTATTGTACTCCTCTTTCATTTTCTTTTTCTGTTTGTTTTTGGTGTGGCAGCGGATAGTGGATGTCAGTGACACCAAGTCAGTTAGTTCCCCCCAGTGTCTGAATGCCCGCCGCAGTCCCGCTATAAGTCGCTGATTCTCGCCATTACTAGTAAAAAAAAATTTCCAGTATATATACACCGCCATTTGTAAACGCTTTAACTTTCACATATCACAAAAAATGGCCTGGTCAGGAAGGGGGGGTAAATCCTTTGGAGGGAAAGTGGTTAAATAAAAATAACAACTCAATATGGAAAAAAAGAAAGAAAAACAAAAAGCTGCCCACATCTATACATACTCATATACAGTGAGGAAGAGAAGTATTTGAACACCCTGCGATTATGCAAGTTCTCCCACTTAGAAATCACGGAGGGGTCTGAAATTCACATTGTAGGTGCATTCCCACTCTGAGAGACAGAATAAAAAAAAAAGTTCAGGAAATCACATTGTATGATTTTTAAAGAATTTATTTGTCTTGCACTGCTGAACATAAGTATTTGAACACCTGAGAAAATCAGTGTTAATATTTGGTACAGAAGCCTTTGTTTGCAATTACAGAGGTCAAACGTTTCCTGTAGTTCTTGACCAGGTTTGCACACACTGCAACAGGGATTTTGGCCCACTCCTCCACACAGATCTCCTCTAGATCTGTCAGGTTTCGGGGCTGTCACTGAGCAACATGGAGTTTCAGCTCCCTCCAAAGATGTTCTATTGGATTTAGGTCTGGAGACTGGCTAGGCCACTCCAGAACCTTGATATGCTTCTTACGGAGCCACTCCTTGGTTATCCTGGCTGTGTGCTTCAGGTCGTTGTCATGTTGGAATACCCAGCCACGATCCATCTTCAATGCTCTGACTAAGGGAAGGAGGTTGTTGCTCAAAATCTCACAATAAATGGCCCCATTCATCCTCTCCTTAATACAGTGCAGTCGTTCTGTCCTCTTCTCAGAAAAGCACCCCCAAAGCATGATGTTACCACCCCCATGCTTCATGGTAGGGATGGTGTTCTTGGGATGCAACTTTCCTTCTTTTTCCTCCAAACTTGACGAGTGAAGTTAAGACCAAAAAGTTCTACTTTGGTCTCATCTAACCACATGAAGTTCTCCCATGCCTCCTCTGGATCATCCAGATGGTCATTGGCAAACTTTAGACGGGCCTGGACATGTGATGACATGAGCAAGGGAACCTTGCGTACAATGCATGATTTGAAACCATGACGGTGTAGTGTTCTACCGACAGTGACCTTTGAAACTGAGGTCCCAGCTCTCTTCATGTCATTGACCAGCTCCTCCCTTGTAGTTCTGGACTGATTCCTTACCTTTCTTATCATCAGTGATACCCCACGAGGTGAGATCTTGCATGGAGCCCCAGTCCGAGGGAGACTGACAGTCGTCTTTAGCCTCTTCCATTTTCTAACAATTGCTCCAACAGTTGATCTGTTTTCACCAAGCTGCTTGGCAATTGCCCCATAGCCCTTTCCAGCCTTGTGGAGGTCCACAATTTTGTCTCTAGTGTCTTTTGAAAGCTCTTTGGTCTTGCCCATGGTAGTAGTTGACATCTGACTGACTGTGGGGTGGACAGGTATCTTTAAAGAGCTCAGACAGGTGCTACTAAGTTAGATTAATGAGTGGAGTAGAGGTGGACTTTTAGGCACAGTAACAGGTCTTTGAGAGCCAGAATTCTTGCTGTTTCTTAGGTGTTCAAATATGTTCAGCAATGTGATTTCCTGAATTTTTTTTTAAATTCTGTCTCACAGAGTGGGAATGCACCTACAATGTGAATTTCAGACCCCTCCATGATTTCTAAGTGGGAGATTTTGCAAAATCACAGGGTGTTCAAGTACTTCTGTTCCTCACTGTATGTGATTTTGCACATCTCTGCCACCCTGTAGCAGTACTTCTGCTATAGGGCAGTCGGGAAGCTGTTAAAGTGGGTGTAAACTTTCACAAATGGCCATTTAAGTGACTGGCCTCAGGTGATACATAGAAATAAAACAAATTCTCCTACATAAGTTGTACCTACTTATCTACAACATCTGTCCCCTACATCTAAAGTGCAGAATTTATACAGGATCTCTCATCTCTGAAAAGCCCTTTCACACAGCACACAGGAACAGAACTGAGGCTGTCAATCACAGACTGTGCCCTCCCCTTTCACAGTTTTTCTCATGGTGTCAGGAAAACTTGTGTAAAGCCATTGAGTTAACACAACAGCCAGGCATCTAGCACCTACAGAATGGAAATTACACCATACATACAGAGCATCCAGAAAGTATTCACAGCTCTTAACTTTTGCCACATTTTGTTATGTTACAGCCTTAACTTGAGAGGTACTGTGAAGAAGAATGGGAGAAATTGCCCAAAAATTGGTGCGCCAAGCTTGTAGCATCATACTCAAGATAACTTATGGCTGTAATTGGTGCTAAAGGTGCTTCAACTAAGTATTGAGCAAAGACTGTGAATACTTATGTACATGTGTTTTTTTTTAATATATTGTAAATATTTCAAAACAAACCCTTCTCACGTTGTCATTAGGGGGTATTGTTTGTAGAATGTTGAGGAAAAAATTAATTTAATCCATTTTGGAATAAGGCTGTAACCTAACAAAATGTGGCAAACGTTAAGTATTGTGAATACTTTCTGGATGCACTGTATTTCTTAGTGCTGGTAATGTGTGGGTTCCCCCTAGTGGAAGGAAACAGCGTGACTCTATTACCTTGTGACCTTCAGCATTGTACATGTCTGAATATGGTTGCCATAATCAGGGTAAACGTCAGTGAAATTCTTCCCCTGGTAGCAGGAAAATGTAACAGAGGTCACCAAATAAAATAAAATCCAAGTTCCAGCCTAATGATAGCTCTATACTTCATAAACTTACATCACAAGGGAATATCACCCCTTTAAACTGGTACCTAGCTGTAATATCTCATTCTCCAAAAATGCTGCTGAAAAGCTCTAATGTAATCATAGACCAAAAGAACCCATGGACCAATGGCAATATTCACAAGTGATAGACAAGGAAAGAAATTGTAGTGCTATGGGACATCTCTCAGGCAACTGAAAATAGGAAAGGATCAAATAGACATATGATACTGTTGTGGCGTGTCACTGTTGTCCACCCCTGTAACCCTTGCAGATATAAACTAGTGCCCCAATGTTCTCCTGTCCTCCTCCCCCTCCGTAATCATGCCCATTGTTGTGGTTGAGCCTCATCTCCTTTGTGGGGTGGATACAGAGAAATGCTTGCCTTCCCTAAACAGACTCCCTTCCTTGCTGGTATGTGTGAAGGCCTAGATTTTTAGTCACATGATCTGTGAGGATTGTCCAGTCTAAATGCCGATTCTCATCTTCAGCAGAAATCACATGATTCAAGCACCTTGGCCTGCAAGGAGGTGATCCTGGAGCAGCATTTTCTCCATGAAAGGAAAGTTTCAGCCACTCTATCAGTACCAGAAATATGGAGACACAGACAATACCTTCCCAAAAACTATAAGTCCCATCTGCAACTGTAGCAGTTGCCTTGTAGTTTTCAATTCACTCTTCCTGCAGCTTTCTAGCTGAAAGTCCATACGTAGATACAGGCAGAAAGCTAGAGGGAGAGTCTGCAGGAGCTTAACACTACATCCGCTCCTGTAGGTGAAAAAAAATAATAAATGTACACATTATGCTGCCTGTAACATCGTTCAGCATGACCGTTTTGGTGGTGGGCCAGTGATGGTCTGGGGACGCAAATCCATGGAGGGACGCACAGACCTCTACAGGCTAGACAATGGCACCCTGACTGCCATTAGGTATTGGGATGAAATCCTTGGACCCATTGTCAGACCCCACGCTGGTGCAGTGGGTCCTGGATTCCTCCTGGTGCACAACAATGCCCGGCCTCATGTGGTGAGAGTATGTATGTAGTTCCTGGTGGATGATGGAAGTGATGTAATCTTCTTTTGATTTTGCTGTGTCAGACACCTAGCTAACAGGTGGGAAGCCTCACATTTGTCATTATCTGTGTGCTCTGCTAGTAATATGGAGTCATGTAAAGGTTACTGAGTTTCCAAGAGGGCAAATTGTTGGTACCAGCTTAGCTGGTACCACTGTAACTGATGTTGCCAATTTATTTGCGGTGTCATGCAAAGGTCATTACAGCATATACAGTTTCTGGAAAACGTCATCTGATAAGCAAAACGTGGTCAACTGACCAAAAGAGCTGAAAGGACATTGTGCAGGATTGTGACCCAGAATAAGAAAACAAATGCTGCAAAAGTGACTGAAAAGCTCAATTCTCAGTCTTCCAAAGGCCTGTGTCCACAAAAACTGTGCAGAGGGACCTCCATAAGCAAAACATTCATGGGCGAGCTGCAATTGCCAAACTACTAGTGACCAATATTATTGCTCAAAAGAGGAGAGAGTGGTGCAACATACATAAATTGTGGACTATCGATCAATGGAAGACTGGAAGAATGGAATGGAAGAATGTAACATGGTCCAATGAACTGAGCTTCACAATGTTCCCAACTAAGTGTTTACGCATGGTAAACACCATCCCATCACCTACGACCAGGACGGTCTTGTGCCAATGGTAAAGCATTGTGGTGGTGCAATCATGGTTTGGGCAGCCATATCTTGGTATTCTGCAGGCCCCATCATCAACTTGAAAAGTCCAGTCACTGCCAGCAACCATGTACAAATTTTTACTGACCATGTGCACCCCATGGTGCAGACATTGTTTCCAGAAGATAATGCTCTGATTCACACAGCTGGTGCTGTCAAATCTTGGTTGGACAAGCATTTAGACAAAGTTTCACACCTTCCCTGGGCATCACAGGACAGAGCCACAGTGATCAATTTTGGAGAAATAGGTTGGGGCTAGTTTTCCACCTCTGGCATCTGTGAGAGCACTGGAACAATTTTTACATGAAGAGTGGTATTAGATTCTATTATCCACCATCTAAGGTCCAACGCCATATCAGGTAATAATTTTTTTCTTTACCTGATGTTTCATTTTTTACAACCCCTGTATATGAATATATATAAAATGCACATACAGTATAGAGCACCACAGGGCAAAGATGTAATTGCTCTGTGAGTATCAAAAAATGGTGTAGGTGTATTATTTCGTGCATTGAGAGATTATTCAAAGTGAATAAGCTGCTTTAATGCAATATGAACATTTACAAGTAATTTTCTTTTGTTGCAAGTTAACAATACAAATATATACTCTGAAGAGAAAGTATAGGTAACATATGACAAGCGTTGGTGTACGTGAAATAAACCTCAGATCTGTTGTCAGTGAGAAAAAGTAAACTCTACATCATTAGTGTCAGTAGGATAAAATAAGCCTCATTATTGGTGTTAGTGGGAAACAATACACCCCATGGCTGTTTTTAGTTGAATAAAATAAACCTCCTCATCTATAGTATAAAATCAACACCATTGGTGTCATGGTGTCAGTGGGACAAGAAGCTCCATGTTGTTGGTGTCACTGGGATAAAATAATACCCATCATTGGTGTCAGTGAAACCAAATAAGCCCCATGGTTGGTGTCAGTGAGATAAAATAAGCCATATCATTTGTGCTAGTGGGATCAACTAATTTCACCAGGAGGAAAAAAAAGCTTAGTTGTTGGTGTTAATAAAATAAAATATCATTGGTATTAATGGAAAAAAAATAAGCTCCATCATTCATGCTAGTGGAAGGAGAATATGTCTCATCTTTCATGTGAATAAAAGGAAAATAAGCTCCATATCACTAGTGTCAGTGAGAAACAAATAAGCCATATATTGTTTGTGTCTGTGGGAGGAAAACAAGTTCCATATCATCTGTGTCTGTGGAATTGTTAGTTTTAGTGGATAAAATAAACACCATCATAAGGACAGTGGGAGAAATCACTGTTGTCAGTGAGATACAATAAAAGCCATAATTTCTTTCAGTAGGAAGAAAATAAGGTCAATATCATTGGTGTCAACAAGAAGAAAATAAAACCCATATTGTTTGTGGAAGTGAGATAAAAAAGGCCCCACTGGTGTCAGTGGGAAGAAAAAAGAAAAGCCACATATCGTTGGTGTCAGTGGGAGAAAAATAAGCCCCACATTATTGGTGTCAGTGGAATAAAATAAGTTTCATTATTGGTGTTAGTGAGAAGAAAATAAGCCCCATTATTGGTGTTATTGGGTTAAAATAAGTCCCATCATTGGTGACAATGGGAGGAAAATAATCTTTATATCATCGGTGTCATTGGGATAAAATAAGCTCCATCATTAGTGAGAGTGGAAGTACAATAAGCTCTATATCATTGGTGTCAGTAGGATAAGCCCCATTGTTGAAAACAGCGGGAGAAAATTAAGCCCCATCATTGGTTTTAGTGAGATAAAATAAATCTCTATTGTATACTTCGTATACTTTGTATTACATTAGTAATACATTAATACAGCATTGTGTTATAGTAAATAATTTCAAAACTGTAATTTTGGACATTATTGGTGCAAAAAACTATATTAAACAATATTTGATTAAAAACACATTATTTTATTACAGAATTATTTTTTTTTTTTAAAGAACATGAGACTTTTTCATGTACAAATTAAAAAACTATAGTTAGTTGACCAATATGTCAAATTGACTATTAGGTTTATTATTATCTCAAAACACTACCTTATGACCAAGTTTACATATATTTAAACTTATTGTTGCGTAAATTACATATGACCATCTAAGGCTACGTTCACACTAGCCTTATGTGCAGGCGGCAGAGAGGCGTTTGGGAAGCGTTTTTACCGCTTCCCAAACGCCTCTTCCAATTCTGCACATTACAGCACATGGTGCTGTTCTAACGGGAGCGTTTGCGTCGCATTGCGTCGTGGCAAAACGGACGCCTCTGGACGAGTCAGGAGGCGTTGAGTGGTGTTACCGCTCCGCAAACGCCCGGCCGGCGTTTGCGGTGCGGTTGCGACGCGGTTGCGGGGCGTTTGGGGAGCGGTAACACCACTCAAACTGCATTATAGGCGTTTGTGGGGCGTTATTAACGCTCGGCAAACGCCTAGCAACCGCCGCTAAACCTTGCATGCGGCGTTTGCGGAGCATTTGCCGAGTGTTAAAAAACGCTCAGCAAACGCCGGACCAACGCTTGCCAAACGCTATAGGGGCGTTTGGCAAGCGTTGGCAAAACAGCCAAGTGTGAACGAACCCTAAGGCTCAATATATATTTTCCACTGTTAATCTCAATAGTAGTGTTTTCTGGCTTTGACGTGTTTAGCATTTGAGCCAAAAGAGCTTAAACATACTTCTCCTTTATGGATAATGTATGAAGAGACTAGAGCTTGCTGAATGTATCACCAGATGGAGTTATGATACATACAGACTTTTGTTTAACCACGCAATTTAGATGGTACCCAGGGTCCGGGGTCTAGGAGTAAGAAATCCTGTTTTAGCCTGAAGTCTCTGTGAAGATTGAGCTCCTGGGGTATGCACTGTTTTGCCAGAAACCTTGGTTGATCTCTTTCATTCACATTCTTTCCCTGCATGTTACCAGTTATTTAAGGAATTCGTTTTCTTGCAATATACAGGCATACCTCGGTTTACAAATGTAATTTGTTCTGCTGGACTTTTTGTATAGCGAAAAATTTATAAACCAAAATGCCGTTTCCCATAGGAATGCATTGAAAACCAATTAATCTGTCAGAAAAAAGTAAACGCTACTGAAATACCGCATGAGTTATTTTATCAAGTCATGTGGTATTTAATAGTGACAACCATGTGTTAATGTTTCAGCTGTCAGAGGGGGGTTCCTCACTGACAGCTGAATGTAAAAGAATTGCAATTAAAAAAATAAATTAAAAAACGGCGTGGGGTCCCCCCTCCCATCCACACCAAGCTATTCGGGTCTGGTATGGATTTTGAGGGGAACTCCCACGCTAAAATTTTTTAAAAAATGGCGTGTAGGACCCCACCTCAAAATCCATACCAGACCCTTATCTGAGCATGCAGCCCGGCAGGTCAAGAAAGGGGGGAGACGAGTGAGCACCCCTTCCCCCTCCTGAACCATACCAGGCCACATGCCCTCAACATGGGGAGGTGCTTTGGGGCAAGGGGGGCTCTCACCCCAAAGCACCTTGTCCCCATGTTGATGGGGACAAAGGCCTCTTCCCCACAATCCTGGCTGGTGGTTGTGGGGGTCTGCGGGCAGCGGCTTAACGGAATCTGGAAGCCCCCTTTAAAAAGGGGGCTCCTGGATCCTGCCCCCCCATGTGAATGAATATGGGGTACATGGTCCCACTACTCATTCACAAAAAACAAAAAGTGTAGTGTGAAAAAAGACAGGACAAGGTCTTTGACAAGTCCTTTAATAAAAGAATGTCCCCTGCAGTAGATCCAACGTCAATCACGATGTCCGCCGCCGACCCAAAAAAATAATTAAAAAAAAGTCTCCACTTCTGACGATGGCTTCCGGCCATCTGTCTGATCCTGTGGTTTGACAGTTCTTAAATATGTAAGGGACGGGGCCACCCAGGGACATCACCCAAGTGACCCTGCCCCATGTGACATCATTGATGTTACATAGGTTGGGGTCACATGCGGTGCTTTTGGGGTCAGCCCCCCTGCCCTAAAACACCCCCCCATGTTGAGGGCATGTGGCCTGGTATGGTTCAGAAGGGGGTGCTCGCTCGTCCCCCCTTTCCTGACCTGCCGGGCTGCATGCTCGAATAATTGTCTGGTATGGATTTTGGGGGGGACCCCATGCCATTTTTTTTTTTATTTTGGCGTGGGAGTTCCCCTCAAAATCCATACCAGACCAAAGGGCTTGATATGGATGGGAGGGGGACCCCATGCCCTTTTTTTATTTATTATGGTGTCGGTTTTTAAATGTAATTACCGCTCCTTTTTTTTTCTTCACTATAGCTCAGAGATTCAGCTGTCGCTTTCCCCCCAGCTAAAAGAAAGAAAGTTTAATTTTAGTTTATTTCCCCGAGTTAAAAGAAACAATGTTTCCTTTAAGTCCGGGGAAAGTGACAGCTAATTCTGTGAGCTGTAGTGAAGAAAAAAAAAAAAGTCGGCAATTGCATTTAAAAATCAGCACCGATATACACTTCATATTGCGAAAAAAATTTGTAAACTGAGGCATTATTTTCAATGGATTTTCACTTGTAAACCGAAAATTACATTACCCAAGGCGTTTGTAAACCGAGGTACACCTGTAGAGGGTTAGATGCCTGAGCAGGGATTCAACACTCTCTGTTCCCTCTTGTAAAGTCTGCGTAGAGTTTGGACTATGTAGCTATTGGACCATGCTCTTTGGGAGGCGCAGGAGCAGACTGGCAGATGGCATGCTGGCAGAGGTGCAGGAGCTGGATACCTGCAAGGATCAGCTGGGTCGGGTGCAGGAGGCAGAATAAGGCAAGGTCAGACAGTCCAGGTAGGCAACTAGCAGGTAGAGCAAGCATAAACAGTAGGCAGAAAAATAGTCAATGGGCACGCCAGGGGTCAGGAAAGGCAGCGTTCAGGCAGGGTCAATAGCAGATCAGATCGGCAACAGAATCACAGGTAACAGGATGCACAGGTGTTTAAACATAATAGAAAATGTATATTATATAGGGCGTGCTTGTTAGAGCCCAACCTCTGTAACTGTAGGATAAAGGTGCCAGTTGGATATCAGGGATGGATGGATGGGAGCAGTAACACTGAGGCAGCTCTTCTTAGAGTGGAAGCAAGGCTCTAATGCTGTAACATGAAAAAGAAAGTAAGGAGCCTCTAAGTGCAGTATTGACAATTTATTATTAAACAAAAGATAAATTGCACTTACAAGATAATTAGTTAAAAAGACTCATCATGTGGTGTAATAAGATCCAGGTGGGACATCCAGCCGTCCAGCAGCAAACTCTGTCTATAGGATCAGGAAGTAGAGCACAGGATGAGCCTGTGCATCAAAATGAGGCTTGGAAAGCATATTCGGATGTAGGAGGTGAAGGGGGCGGTAATGCATTTTGGAGCATGCTCAATAGGCTCCTTCTTCAGACCTGGGCTCTACTTCCTGATCTTATAGACCATTTATTCTCAACCTTCCTTGTGGTTCTAGAGTCCCATGCTCTCTCATAATGTGCTGCTCATTTACTGGAGCATTATTTATATATTATGTTCGTTAAAGCCCACTATAGCAACTAAATCCCCTTTACTGCTCATTTATGCCCATGGAGCATGGTTTGAATGCTATTGCACATGAGTTCCCATTCTTTGACTCTCCAAGAGCAGTGTGCATTTGCAATGCACATAGTGATTTTCTCTTTTACTCAAGCCTTGTTTTATACACAATGCAAGTGATGTGTTGCACATCAAAGTGGAACTTTACCCATAACAACTTTACAAAAAAAAAAAAAAGTTCTGTAGCAAATAACATACTGTACATTCCACATGAATTATTATGCTACTAAAATTAGCATGTGCTGTAAATTGCCTCCATCACTGTTCCTCTATTTGCTTGCTGAAGGCTGCCATTTTACTGAAGCCCAGAGCACCTGAGCAACGCTATGCCTTTAGGCTATCAGCAGATCAGCCTCTACCTTTCCTGCACAGTGTCGTAAAATATTAAGCAACTGAGCTTGTGCAGAGCAGGACGAGATAGTGTATTACTAGATTTTAAACAGTATAGGTGCTTATTTTTAATATTTTACTTAGCTATACATGCAAAAGGGGCCAGCCTTAAGTGATCTAGAAGGACTTCATTTTCTGACTAAAGTTTCACTTTAACCATTTGCTGCAAGAGCTGTTTTTGCATTTTTTGCACACGTTTAAAAATTCATCTTAGGCCTGAAGATTACTCAAACCCCCCAAAACATTATATTTTTCTGAAAGCAGATATCCTGGAGAATAAAATAGTGCTATTTTTTTGTATTTCACACAAGATATTGCCGCAAAGGTTTAAGAAACTTGAAACAAAATTTCAGTAAAAACCACTAAAGTGAATTTTAGGGCAATCACCCGCAATAAATTACCCAATTTTTTGGTAAAATTTAAAATGCAAGGTTGCCTGAGTAAATAGATACCCAACATGTGAAACCTTAACCCCTTGGCGCCGGTGCCTCCTGGCCCATTAAGGGTTTCAGAAGCCGGGAGGTGGGGCAGAGGTTTAGGGTCATGTGACCACTGTGATTCGCTGTCATGGTGGTCACATGATCGGGAAAGGTCCTGATCGCAAGAGGAGATCGGGACCTTTCCGTGAGTACCAGACATGTGTGCTGGGAGCGATCTCAGCACATATGTTTTTCTTAATTGCATGCAAATGTGTGGCCGCTTGGCATCAAGGCCCAGATGCCAGGAGGCCACACATTTACTTGCATCTGGAGCCAAGAGGTTACATTTTTGGCTATGCTAGCCATGAAAGCAACAGGGGTGACCTAGAAGTGATGTCACACATACCACCTTTTGGGTCACAGAAAGAAGGGGAGGAGAGCAGCTGTGAGTCTCCTCCCTTCCTTCCCTCCACCCACCGGTACTCGACATGTCAGCCCAAGGCCCCCAGATGGGCAAGTGGAGGCTGGATTACATGGTGGGGGGCACTGGTACCAGAAGTTTGTGGAAGCAATCGGGCAGCAGTGTAGCCACCCAACTGCTTTCACCTGACAGGCAGGAGTCTGCCAGTCAGTTTTATACACAATACCATTGGCTGCAACCACTGGATTGTGTGTAACCCCCTCCCCCGCTGTCAGATGTAAAGGAATCACGGACCTGGCAGCGAAAGGGTTAAAGCCCATTGAAGCACTGTTTGTATACAAGTAATTATCCTTCATTGCTCATTTATTCCCACCCTGGAGCAGTGTTTTAAAGCTACTGCAAATGATTTCCCTTTGCTGCTCTCTGAATCCACATTAGAGTGGTGTTCATATGCAACGCACATAGAGATTCACTTGCTTACTGGAGCGGTGTTTATATTCAATGAAAATTATGTGTTGCTGATTAAAGCACACTGGAGAATTGTTTGTATGCAGTGCAAGTCATTTTCCTTTGCTGTTCATTTACACCCACCTAGAGCAGTGTTTAAATGCAGCTGAAAATTATTTCCCATTGATGCTTTTTGAACACACAGTACAGTAGTGTTCATATGCATTGCACATAGAGATTCACCCCTTACTGGAGCAGTGTTTATTTACAATGCAAATAATGTGTTGCTCATTAACCACTTGAGCTCCATCAGGTTTTACCCCCTTCATGAACAGAGCATTTTGTGCTATTCAGCAATGCACTACTGTAACTAGTAATAGCTCTGTTATATAATTTTTTCACATAAATAGAGATTTCTTTTGGTGGTATTTGATCACCACTGGGTTTTTATTTTTTTAATATATAACCAGAAAACATTTTTAGGAAGCAAATTTGAAAAAAAATTAATTTTTTAATTTCTGTTATAAAAAATAATCCGATAAAATCAAATTTCACCATAAATTTAGGCCAAAATATATTCTACTACATGTATTTGGTAAAAAAAAAAATCCCAATAGGTGTATATCAATTGCTTTGTGTGAAAGTCATAGTGTCTACAAACTGTGGTATATATACTGGAATATACACAGTGTTTACTTACTGACTGCCTATCACAGTTTCAGAGGCCCTGTAATGCCAGGATAGTACAAACAACCCCCTAAATTTTGGAAAGTAGACATGCCAAGGTATTTGCTGGAAGGCATATTGAGTCCATGGAAGATTTTATTTGTTGCCAGAAGTTTTTGGAAAATGACACAAAAATCTTTTTTCTTTTCTTTTATACAAAAAGTTGTCATTTTACTGATATATTTTTCACACATGCCATGAGTATATGTGGAATTGCACCCCCAAAACACATAACACATTCTGCTATTTCTACTGACTATGGAAATACCACATGCGTGAGACTTTTTGGGAGCCTAGCCCCGTGCAGCGGCTTATTGACCACCTTCAGGCTTTGAAAGTACGTAATTTCCTGATTTCACTTCCTGACTACCTATCACATTTCGGAGGCTCTGAAAAGTAGTACAAACACACAACCCCCCCCCCCAAATTACCCCTTTTCAGAAAGTAGACACCTAACGCTACTTGCTCAGAAGCATGTTGAGTCCATGGAAGATGTTATTTTTTGCCAGAAGCTTTTGGAATGAAGAAATGTGTTTTTTATATTCTTTTTTCATTTTTCAAAACCTTGTGACAAAATTGATATCTGAAAAATACTCACCATGCCTTTTACCAAATTGCTTGGGGTGTCTACTTTCCAAAAAAGGGTCATTTGGGGGATGTTTGTATGATCCTGGAATTTCAGGACCTCTGAAACTGTGATAGGTAGTCAGGAAGTGAAATATGGAAATTACGCTCTTTGAAAGCCTAAAGATGGTCATTGGTTTTGGGTCCCTGTACTGTTAGGCTCCCAAAAAGTCTCACACATGTGGTATCTCCAGTCTCGGGAGAAGTAGCAGAATGTGTTTTGGGGTGTCATTTCACATATATGCATGGCATGTCTGAGAAATGTCTCAATAAATTGACAAGTCCGTGTAAAAAAAAAAAAGAAAAACATATTTTATTTTTGTAATTTTTCAAAAACTTCCATGGGCACAACATGCCCCTCAGCAAAAACCTTGTGATGGCTACTTTCCTAAAAGGGTTAATTTGTTTTTCTTTAAACTGCCCTGGCCCTTTATGCCCAACTTTAGAAGCTTCTGCCACACATCCACACACCCTTCCAATGTTGGGCATACATGTAATGTTCTTTTTTTTGTGAAGCCTGTGAGCTGAAAAAAAAAGAGCCTAACAAATTTCTCCATTCATATCGACTAATGTGGATGAAGAAATCTCAGCCAGAAAAATGTGGCAAAAATATATGCTGAAGCATAGGAGCTATCGCCCACTAACCACCCCACGCTCCTAATGCTTGGGAATACAAAAAAAAAGAACTTAACAGATTCCTCCATTCACATTGATCAATGTGGATGAATAAATCTCTGCCAGAAAAAAGTCTGTGGTATGCCCACCATTTGAAACTTCCACCACATAGACACCCACTTCTAATGTTGGGCATACTTGTAACATTCTTTTTTTTTGGTGAATAAATCTATGCCAGAAAAAAAGTGAATAAGATGTTATGCTGAAGCATAGGAGTGAACCACTCACTGGCCACCTAGGCCCCTCATGCTTGGGCATATACTTTTGTTTAACTGCAGATGAGAAATCTCCTCCTGCACTGTAGGCATTGCCATATGTATTCTGAGAGCAGCAGCCTGTTGTTGTCAGAATAAACAGATCAGTCCTACAGCTGATTGGCGTGCTTGCAAAGCAAACAACAACAGATAACAAACAGTAATGAAATAACATTAGCTCAATAAAAACAACAACATTTTTTTAAACTTATTTATTGCACATTTTAAACTTTTTTTGTAACTTAAAGCAGTAGTAAACTCATTTTTTTCTGTGCCATGGCAGTGACTCCTGTGTGGCTAGACCATTCAAGCAGCTGGAGCTCGCGAACCTGGAAAGAAGACCAGGTGAGGTTTGAAGCCGTGACAGTGAGCCGTTGGAGGGCTTTGCTTTTCCTGTAAGTCTCTCATAATGTGCTAGTATGCAGTGCACACTAGCACAATATAATATTAACTTTCAGGTGGACATTTTTGTATCTTTAACGACTTCACTACCTCTTTAACCTACCACTTTAACCTAATAACTATAAACCATAAACTTTCCAGCTTTTGATTTTTAGGGTCTCTGAAAATGCAATAGACAGTTTCCTGACTACCTAACATCTTTTGAGACCCTTTTTGTGCAGCATTGTGTGCCCTAGAATGTCCTTTACAGTACAGTTGTGTCCAAAATTATTCAACCCCCAATGCTGTAAAGGGGTTTAGGGACTATAGTGTACATTTGGAATTGTATTCAGAATCAAATCCTACAAGGACGTTGTAACTACCCAAATGCAACTAAAATGACATCAATTGTTTATGTAATACAGTAGTAAATGGTTCTTATGTGGTTTCTTCATTGCCACAATTATTCAACCCCTTAAAGACTACCACTCTGAAGAACAGAGGTTCATACAGGTGCTTTCCATCAGGTATTGAAAACACCTGTGGATGTCACCGAGCAGCAATCAAGCATAATAAGCACCAATTAGGCAGCTTTAAAATGACTGTGATACTCAGCTCCTTCTAGACATTTACTGGTGTGGTTACAAACATGGTGAAGGCAAGAGAATGGTCCAGGAAGACAAGAGAAGAGGTGATTTCTCTTCACAGGAAGGGCAATGGCTATAAGAAGATTGCAAAGATGTTAAACATACCAAGAGACACCTTAGGAAGCATCATTCGCAAATTCAAGGCAAAGGGCACTGTTGAAACGCTACCTGGTCGTGGCAGAAAGAAGATGCTGACTTCGACTGCTGTGCGCTACCTGAAGCGTAGAGTGGAGAGAAGTCCCCGTGTGACTGCTGAGGAACTGAGAAAAGATTTGTCAGATGTGGGTACAGAAGTTTCAGCCCAGACAATAAGACGCACACTGCGTAATGAAGGCCTCCGTGCCAGAACTCCCAGGCGTACCCCCTTGCTGTCTCCAAAGAATAAGAAGAGTCGACTGCAGTATGCCAAAAGCCATGTGGACAAACCACAAAAGTTGTGGGATAGTGTTCTGTGGACTGATGAAACAAAATTAGAACTGTTTGGGCCCATGGATCAACGCTATGTTTGGAGGAGGAAGAACAAGGCCTATGATGAAAAGAACACCTTGCCTACTGTGAAGCATGGTGGAGGGTCAATCATGCTTTGGGGCTGTTTTGCTTCTGCAGGTACAGGGAAGCTTCAGCGTGTGCAAGGTACCATGAATTCTCTTCAGTACCAGGAGATATTGGATGGAAACGTGATGCAGTCCGTCACACACCTGAGGCTTGGGAGACGTTGGACCTTTCAACAGGACAATGATCCCAAGCATACCTCCAAGTCCACTAGAGCATGGTTGCAGAGGAAAGGCTGGAACATTTTGGAGTGGCCATCGCAGTCACCAGACTTAAATCCGATTGAGAACCTCTGGTGGGACTTAAAGAAAGCAGTTGCAGTGCGCAAGCCTAAGAATGTGACTGAACTGGAGGCCTTTGCCCATGAAGAATGGGCGAAGATACCCGTAGATCGCTGCAAGACACTTGTGTCAAGCTATGCTTCACGTTTAAAAGCTGTTATAACTGTAAAAGGATGCTGTACTAAGTACTAAGATTGAATGTCACTTGGGGGTTGAATAAAACTGATAATGCTGTGAGCACAGAAAAGACATTTGTGGTTATTTCATTATAACTGTTATGTTATATTTGTCTGACCTACAAGTGCCTCTTTAATGTAAATGTAAGCAAGATGACTGAATGATCAAAAGCAATGTCAAACTGGCCAAAACACTCAATTTCAGTGGGGGTTGAATAATTTTGGACACAACTGTACCCTAGACCAGTGTTTTTCAACCTTTTTTGTGCAAAGGCACACTTTTTTCATGAAAAAAATCACGAGGCACACCACCATTAGAAAATGTTAAAAAAAATTACCTCTGTGCCTATATTGACTATATATAAAGTAATTCTCTTGAATAGTAATCAAACACAAAGAAATTATTTTATAATTACTTTATTATGAAATAATAAAGTATTCTCATAATTGTTCATATTTCTGTTGACTTACTCAGTGCGAAACCTGGGCCTGTTTGGCTGAACACAAAGCTGATATTCTGGCAGGAATCGAAGAAAGACACACACGTAGCTCTTCGTCAACAGCTCTCAGTCTCTCTCTGTCTTTAGTTTTTATAGCAATCAGGCTTGAAAAGCTCATCTCACACAGATATGTAGTGGAAAATGGGAGCAATGTCAAAATAGCTTTGTTTGCCAGAACGGGGAACTCCTTGGCAGTATCCAACCAAAAACTGTCCAAAGGTAGATCAGCAAATCTTAGCTTGAAACTACGATTTTGTCTCAGTTCAGTTAGTTCCTCCTGCTCCTGTAAAGTCATGTCCTTTCCACCAACTGATGCTGAGCTATAAGGGTCCCTAACCCAGTCAAGGCATTCAGTGGAGACTGAAGAGAAATAAAATGACAACTTCTCCTCGAGAGTTTTTAAATGTTTAACTATTATCTCACCCAGTGCAGCAGTGTGAACACCTTGCCATTGCTTGGTGAGTGTGAACATTTCAAGATTGCCACTTTCCACGTGTTGATGCCAGAGTTGCACCTTTGAACGGAATCCATTTATTTTATCTGTACTTGTAAGCAGATTTTCATTTCGGCCTTGCATTCGTGTGTTCAGCTCATTCAGATGATGAAAAATATCTGCCAGGTATGCCAGCCTTGCACACCACTCATCACTTGCAAGCAGCTTTGCGTAATCTGACCTCTCATTTGTCAGAAACACTTTAAGTTCCTCCCGCAGCTCATACACACGAACCAAGACCTTGCCACGCGACAACCACCGGACCTCCGTATGAAACAGCAAGGTTTTATGCTTCGCTCCCATCTCCTCACACAAAGCTGCAAACATGCGACTTTTCACGGGTCGTGACTTTACAAAGTTTACCATGCGCACAACATCATCCAACACAGGAACTAGGTCTGCTGGTAAAGTCTTGGCTACGAGGGCCTCACGGTGTAAAAAACAATGCGTAACAATCACATCTGGATTTCTTTCCTTCACTCTGCTTACAAAGCCTTTGGTGCGCCCGACCATGGCTGCAGCTCCATCGGTGCAGACACTTGTGCAGTTTTCCCACTTAAGTCCTCCTTGTTCAAGGTATTCTGATGTGACCCTAAAAATTTCTTCTCCTGTTGTTTTTTCTGGCAATGCCTTGCAAAAAAAGAAGTTTTCTCTAATTGCATCACCATCCACAAAACGCACATTGGCCAAGAGTTGAGCATGTCCACTGATATCAGTAGACTCGTCAAGTTGCAATGCAAATTTCTCACTGATACGGATCTTTTCCAAAACCACACTTTCTATGTCTGCAGACATGTCATTAATACGTCTGGAAATTGTGTTGTCTGAGAGAGGGACTTTGTCTATTTCCTTAGCTGCTTCAGGTCCGAGCATCTCCTCTACAATAGCTTTGCAGGCGGGAAGTATTAATGTCTCTGCCACAGTGTGCGACTTTTTTGACTTGGCTATAAGTTCAGCAACTTGATAGCTAGCTTTAAGAGCTCTTTCATTTACCTTTGTGGTTTTTCTCATGAAAGTTGCCTGTTTCTCCATGTTTTCACGCAGGTGAACAAAAAAGTCCGCATTCTTGTTTTGAAGCGAAGGGTGTTTCGTTTGGAGATGGCGTTTAAGTTTACTTGGGACCATAGCACTGTTAGATAGCTTTTCACCACACACCACACACAGTGGAGTTGGTTTCTTTGCATCTCCGGTGAAAGTAAATCCAAATGAAATATAGCTTTCGCTATATTGCCTTGTGCCAAAGAATTTCCTTGAGCTAACCATCTTTGCTTTCTTTTGATCCCCACTCATACTTGGGCTCTTATCTGGCTCCGAATTTTGTTCAGAGTCCAGTTCTTTCCTTTTCAAAAATTTGTCCATCACTGCAGTATCTGTTCCTGTCTCACTGTCACTCAGTACTTACTGCGCTTGTCTCCTCCAGATAGCCGCTGTCCGTCACACTCAGCACTCCATCCAGATCCATCAGTCAGTGCTCTTCTTCTCCTGTCTCCTCCAGATCCATCACTCAGCGCTCTTCTGTGCTGCGTCCGCGATAATCCTCCAGTCCAGATCCTTCAGTGCTCTTCTGCGCATCGGCGATCTACTGCGATGTCTTCTCCTGTCAGTGTAACAGTGACACCGGAGCTATTTATAGTCCGTAACATGTGCTTCGGCTCACAAATAGACCAATCATTAGATTCTAATGATTGGTCTATTTGTGAGCCGAAGCCACATGTTACAGATGAAATTGGAATTTTTCCCACGGCACACCAGACAATATCTCACGGCACACTAGTGTGCCGCGGCACAGTGGTTGAAAAACGCTGCCCTAGACTAATATTCCACTAGTGTGTGGTAACAACGAAAGTTGTCCTTGATGCAAAGGCCAGGTTGGCCAGGACAGGTGGGACAAAAAAAAATGGGTGTCTTGCCTTATTCCTTGCTTCACACAGACACAACATCTTTTTTGGGGTTACCTTTGGGCTGGGGTACCAGAGAGGACATCTGGAAAATGCCTCTCATGCAGCAGGCTAACTGGATCTGGATTTTAGCTTTGGGCCACGATGCCTTCTGGATACAAAAGGGCTGTGTTCATCGCTTCCTAAAATTTTAAGAATGATCCACTTCTTCCAGTTGCTTTGTAAATTACAAAGGCATTGTATACAACCAATTGTAATAAATATATAGACACTTTTGTACCTGTGTCTAGCTTTTCAGGCAGCTAAATATAGCTTCATCATTTCGTCATTGACGTCTACGCCTCCCTTATGAAGATTATAGTTAGAGATGAGCGAATCGAACTTGGCGAAGTGGAATTCGTTTCGAATATTAGGAAAAATTTGATTCGCATCAAATCCGAATTTTAGCAAACTTCGGATGCACGAATCGAATTTTCCCCGATCAGCCGGCAAAAGTGTCACTGCAGAGAGCTCCGCTATTTCTGACAGTTCTCTGACAGTTCTGACAGTTCATTTACAGCGGTTGAAACATTGTATCTATTTGTTTCCATTTAGGATACAGATGTTTTTATTCGGAAATAAATAGATACAATGTTTCAACCGCTGTAAATGAACTGTCAGAACTGTCAGAGAACTGTCAGAAATAGCGGAGCTCTCTGCAGATACACTTTTTGCTGTACTGGAATTCTTCTTCTTTTCATTCTTCTTCTTCTTTTCATTCTTCTTCTTCTTCTTCTTCTTTTCATTCTTCTTTTCATTCTTCTTCTTCTTTTCATTCTTCTTCTTCTTCTTTTCATTCTTCTTTTCATTCTTCTTCTTCTTCTTTTCATTCTTCTTCTTTTCATTCTTCTTTTCATTCTTCTTCTTCTTCTTCTTTTCATTCTTCTTCTTCTTTTCATTCTTCTTTTCATTCTTCTTCTTCTTCTTTTCATTCTTCTTCTTCTTCTTTTCATTCTTCTTTTCATTCTTCTCATTCTTCTTTTAATTCTTCTTTTCATTCTTCTTCTCATTCTTCTTTTCATTCTTCTTCTTCTTCTTTTCATTCTTCTTCTTCTTCTTTTCATTCTTCTTCTTTTCATTCTTCTTCTTCTTCTTTTCATTCTTCTTTTCATTCTTCTTCTTCTTCTTTTCATTCTTCTTCTTCTTCTTTTCATTCTTCTTTTCATTCTTCTTCTTCTTTTCATTCTTCTTCTTCTTCTTTTCATTCTTCTTTTCATTCTTCTTCTTCTTCTTTTCATTCTTCTTCTTCTTCTTTTCATTCTTCTTTTCATTCTTCTCATTCTTCTTTTAATTCTTATTTTCATTCTTCTTCTTCTTCTTTTTTTCATTCTTCTTCTTCTTCTTTTCATTCTTCTTCTTCTTCTTTTCATTCTTCTTTTCATTCTTCTTCTTCTTCTTTTCATTCTTCTTCTTTTTCTTTTCATTCTTCTTCTTCTTCTTTTCATTCTTCTTTTCATTCTTCTTCTTCTTCTTTTCATTCTTCTTCTTCTTCTTTTCATTCTTCTTTTCATTCTTCTTCTTCTTCTTTTCATTCTTCTTCTTCTTCTTTTCATTCTTCTTTTCATTCTTCTTTTAATTCTTCTTTTCATTCTTCTTCTCATTCTTCTTTTCATTCTTCTTCTTCTTTTCATTCTTCTTCTTCTTTTCATTCTTCTTCTTCTTTTCATTCTTCTTTTCATTCTTCTTCTTCTTTTCATTCTTCTTTTCATTCTTCTTCTTCTTTTCATTCTTCTTCTTCTTCTTTTCATTCTTCTTTTCATTCTTCTTCTTCTTTTCATTCTTCTTTTCATTCTTCTTCTTCTTCTTTTCATTCTTCTTCTTTTCATTCTTCTTTTCATTCTTCTTCTTCTTCTTTTCATTCTTCTTCTTCTTCTTCTTTTCATTCTTCTTTTCATTCTTCTTCCTCTTCTTTTCATTCTTCTTCTTCTTCTTTTCATTCTTCTTTTCATTCTTCTTCTTCTTCTTTTCATTCTTCTTCTTCTTCTTCTTTTCATTCTTCTTTTCATTCTTCTCATTCTTCTTTTCATTCTTCTTTTCATTCTTCTTCTCATTCTTCTTTTCATTCTTCTTTTCATTCTTCTTTTCATTCTTCTTCTTCTTTTTTTCATTCTTCTTCTTCTTTTCATTCTTCTTCTTCTTCTTTTCATTCTTCTTTTCATTCTTCTTCTTCTTCTTTTCATTCTTCTTCTTCTTCTTTTCATTCTTCTTTTCATTCTTCTTCTTCTTCTTTTCATTCTTCTTCTTCTTCTTTTCATTCTTCTTTTCATTCTTCTTCTTCTTCTTTTCATTCTTCTTCTTCTTCTTTTCATTCTTCTTCTTCTTCTTCTTTTCATTCTTCTTCTTCTTCTTCTTTTCATTCTTCTTTTCATTCTTCTTCTTCTTCTTCTTCTTTTCATTCTTCTTTTCATTCTTCTTCTTCTTCTTCTTCTTTTCATTCTTCTTCTTCTTCTTTTCATTCTTCTTTTAATTCTTCTCATTCTTCTTTTAATTCTTCTTTTCATTCTTCTTTTCATTCTTCTTCTTCTTCTTTTCATTCTTCTTCTTCTTCTTTTCATTCTTCTTTTCATTCTTCTTCTTCTTCTTTTCATTCTTCTTTTCATTCTTCTTCTTCTTTTCATTCTTCTTCTTCTTCTTTTCATTCTTCTTTTCATTCTTCTTCTTCTTCTTTTCATTCTTCTTTTCATTCTTCTTTTCATTCTTCTTCTTCTTCTTCTTCGTCGTGCCCCGTGACTGCCCAAATGAGTGAAGTGTGCGGTGATTCTAAGATCGACGGCACTCATCTGCATGTCATACTGACTGACAGTATTATTTCTCTTCCCCAGCAGACTCCAAGGGCATTTAAATTAAAGGTACAGTGTTCTGCACTAATATAAATGCTCTCTGAAGCCTAGAAACCCTTTAAATAAGTTAAATTTGCGGCGAATAAATTCGCATCGAATCGAATTTCTGCCGCAAATTCGGCGAATCAGCCGAATCGAATTTTTGAATAATTCGCTCATCTCTAATTATAGTCGTGGACGCAGAGCAGCTTTTCAACAACACCAGATGCCAAGTTAATTTGGACCATCGTGTCTGGGTGAAGGAGAGACAGGATGAATACATCCCATTTGTCCTTCCACTTCACTGCAAGTAGTTCTTCATTGCACAAGCACACTTTCTTCCGCTTTCTAAGTCGGGTGTTAACAAACCGTTGAGGGAAGCCCCTGCAATTAGGTTGCATGGTGCCACAGCAACCTATTCCACAATTGAACAAATGTCTAAAAATTAACAGAGTAAGAGTGACTATCTTACCACTGCTGCCCATGTAGTCTTGGCATCCGGGGGCCCCACAGGACTGTCTTTTCCCTTGTAAATGTTAAAAAGGTATGTATAGCCGTATCACAGAGCTTATACAGTTTGACCCATATCTGGCATACTTGCTGGGGAGATACTGCTCAATTGCAACCTATCCAGTGAAATGTATGAGGGATGTATGGGGAACTACAGGATATCAAGGTGTCATGACGAGGCTCTGAAGCTTATGCATGTATTTGCAAATGTGTGCTAACTAAACCCCTGTTTTTAATGCATACTGTTTGACAGGTTAATTTGGTTTGTTTGCAGGCTGGTTGGCAAGTTTAGCTGGGAATTTTTCTCTTTTGTTGTTTGACATGTGTCACCCTTCCATGTGTTCCTTGCTGTGAAGGCCACTTATAGACTGGGGCAGCAGCCATTTTTTGTTACTGTTGAATTGTTGGTGAGGGGGTGCACTGTACACCTTAGCTGCCATTGTGCTACATGCTGGGTGTCCAGTGCACTCCTGTACCTATAAGGAGGGGTGGGCTCCCTCAGGTCCACCTGCCCTTGGTCTATCCATTAAATATATGTGCCTCTACTATGCTTCACCCTTCCATGTGCTCCTTACTGTGTAGGCTAGTTATAGACTGGGACAGCGGCCAGGTTTTGTACTGTATGAGGGATTAACCTTTATTTTGCTAGAGCGGATGCACATCTGCAAATTTTTGGGAAAGGTGATTTACAAGGGGCTCAGTTTTGTGTAGATGATCACAGCCAGGGTCATCCCAGGGACGACAGAGTATATTGTAATTGAAATTCATTATATTATCTATGCCTGACCATTGCAGCAGAGAACATGGCAGGGCATGTGATGAATCGGGTCCGTGAACCAATTTGACAATTCATTCGTTTTTTAATGCCCATGTTAAGGGTTAGGCCCCAAAAAGTTTTACATTCAGAAACCGTGATAGGTTTCCATTTGAATGGCCTGGCAAGGTAGGAATTTGGGTGGGCAATGATGTACTGTCTGGCATAAATATGCTTTGGTCCACAATCAAGTTGTAGAGGTCTTTGGTGAAAAACAGCTAAAAAAAGTCAAGGGGGGGTGTTAAGTTTGCTGTTTCCACCTGAACCCTGGGCTGGGTTGTGAATGGAGGGATAACGGGTGCTGCTAAATCTGGGGGCAGACAATCAGGGTTCGCAAGCACCTCTGGAGGGACACTATGGACTCTGTGGGCCTATTCTCAAATTCTTGGTGGCTGGTTTTGCATTCTGCTACTAATGATAACCACCTCACAAGCTTGTACTTCATTTCTGGCACTCGCCACTTCGCCATGAGATACTCCACTGCTGGTGTCTAAAAGGCCAAGATGTACTAGGCCACTGGTACTTGCCAGATCAAAAGGTAGTGCCTGCACCCTGCTGCATATGAGCATAATTATACATTTCTAGCACTTCAGAAACCTGGGCTCAGGAATGCATGATTTTAGCATGGACCTCCTCTCCATCATCTGTGCTACCTGTCAGGGTGCCACTGCTTTCTACAGGTTCATATTCTGAGCCTGGTTCTGACAGAGAGATTTTTTTTTTTGGATAATTTTGAGCATTACATTTACAGGTACCTAGTGGTGACTATGGAAAAAAGAGCATCTTGATAACAATTAGGGATTGCTTGCACGCTAGAAAGAAAGCTGCTAGTGATAGCAGAGATCAGGCCTGATTCTGCTAATGCTGCAGTTTTGTGTAAAATGTTCCAGAGGTGGCAGTGCTCAGATAAATAATACTGACACTGCATTTGTTGGGGGGGGGAGGGGTAGAGGGGCTAAACACAAGTGTTGGCAATGATTGGGGTGGATCCTTCTAACTCTGCGCTTTTGGGGACACTGTACTAATGGGGACACTAGTATAGTTCTGTTTATGATAAAAATAGTAATCCATACAGACACTATACTAGCAACGGCAGTGATCAGCGACTTATGGTCTGAATGTGTGTGGCAAATCTATCGCTAACTGTCCTGGATGGGAGGGACTCTAATTGACCTTGACATTATCTGACGCTATCTGATATAAGTGATGCTAATACAGTGATCAGTGATAAATACTGTACAGTGACAATACTTATGGCACTGTCTGGGTGACAGAGGTGATCAAAGGGATAACTGAGGATGATAAATTGGTTAAATGTGCCTAACTAAGGTGTGTGGGTGTATACGTGCTGCTTGAACTCATTCTGATCTGTCTCTTTTTTACTCTTGAAACAAAAAAGGTTCAGAAAGAGAAGAACCTGAGATAATTCTGTGCAGCAAGAAGAGGTGACTGAGAGAATCTGCTCCTCCGTCGTGAAACATATTGGATGCATACCTTTGGTACAATGCAACCAGGGGGGCTTAACACCAATACATCATATCTATGTTTTTTGGAGGATAGATGAAGTTTGGTTGCAACAGATACTCATAATTGTACATAGTTTTTGTATACAGTTGCTGTTTTTTTTTTCCTTTTCACATTACTAACATTCTCTACTCCAGGAGCATGTGAGCTGACTTCACATTTCATTTTCATTTTTCTCATGTTCATTTTTTTATTTTTAATGTTTGATTTTTTTTATTTTCCTTTTTTTTCTCTATGTTGCATGGCTCTATATTATAACAACTTTGTTATTTATTTTTATTTTTTATTTTTACATTTTCAATTTTTTAATTTTATTTTTTGTTAGATTATTATTTTTTGTTAGACTATTTTCTCATTTTATTCTTTTTTCCCCCTTTTTATCTTTTTCTTTAAATTTTTTTTCTATTTTGTTCTCCATTTTTTCTCCCCTTTCTCCTTTTTATATCCACTCATGAGCCAATACTAATTGGCTCGAATTTCTCCCAGCTCACTGGCCCCTCCACGCTAATCTTGGCTTGCCCACAGTCTGGCATCATGGTTTCCATGACACCAGACACTGGTTTCCTCCCCTCCAGGTCACATGACATAGGCCTCTATGTCTACACCTGCCCGTCATCCATGTCGGAAACTAACCCTACAGTCATCAGACCTAGCAAGAGCATGCGCGGTTGTCATGAGGTATCATGACACTAGCATTAACTTCAGTGCACTGTAGCATTGTTTGTATGCAATGCAAGTAATTCCCCATCAAGGCTCATTTATGCCCAACCTGGAGCATGGTTTGACTGCAATTGCACATGATTTCCCCTTGCTGCTCTTTGAATCCACAGTGGAGTAGTGTTCATATGCAATGCACATAAGATTCACTTATTTACTGATTTATATACAATGCAAATGATGTGCTGCACCTTAAAGCCCACTGTTACTATATATACAATAAAAGTAATTCCCCTTTTCTGCTCATTCATGCCCAACTGGAGAAGCTTTTGAATGCAATTGCAAATTATTTCTTGTTGCTACTCTTTGAATCCCCAATGGAGTACTGCTTATTTAGCGTGCAAATGGCTCCTTGTTTTGTTGTTGCTTATTTAGGCCATAAAACTAGGGTGGTTATGCAGAATTAAAAATATTTAGTTTAAATGATTAGTACTATAAAAATTATGCATATTTTACTGCTGATGTTTTATATGCTAGGACAGCATTTCACTGTTTTGAAATGTCTGATTCAGTTGTCTACCACAGTTGAAATGATATTTTAACCTGTTTCAAAAGTTTTCCATTAAGTGATTGGGGTCCCTTTTCACCCCCGTGTGTTTTAATGGGGCCTACATTTGATTTCAGATGGATGGGTGACCACATGGCTAGACACTGGCAAGACACTGCTGTTTTGAGTTAAAATTTGAGATATTAAAGGCGAGTATCAATTTTTTTGTTAAAATAATTTAACCTTTATAATACTGAGATATACAGGAACCTACTTAAGGTGGACAGTCAGAGGTAAGTGGGGTTTATTTACATTAAACAACACTCTGTAAAAACCGAACACAACAAAGAAGGTCGGTTGATTTCAAGCTTCATATCCACGTTCTCTGCTTCCATCAAGGGCTTTCTAAATCAGTCTCTGTAATAGCCTTCTGCTTTTCCTTTACAAACATCCTTTGACAAGGAGAAGAGTGCACACAGAATAGAAGCATTGAGACAATTGTCTCAATGTTTTGTATGTTTAGTTTTCAGAGAACATTGAGTATAATTACCCTTTTACATCTTTACTATCCTTCATAGATTAATGGAGATGTCCAGGGACTCTAAGCTGTTTGAGACATTGTATATTCAACTCAAATGCTAAATCCTGGAAATAATTCTATTTTAATCTCTGAAGATTTTATAGGACTCCTGCCTAGAAGGTGGTGGTTTACCTTCTGAAAAGGAAGCTCGAGGCCACTAGTACAAAAAGCAGTTACAATTTCTGTTTTATTATGCAACGTCAAATGCCATATTTTGGTCACAGAAACCTCTAATGGAAGCTGATCTTCTGGCTATAGGTCTGCATGCTAACACTGAAATGATGACCTTACAAGGATATCTACTGTTTCCATGCTGGGATTGCCATACACCCTCCCAGTTGAAGAATGTTTGCTTCCATCAGTCTTCCAACTTAGTTGTATTCTTTTCCAGATATTCTCTTTATGAAATCAAATATTCTTTTACACTTGGACATGTAATACTTGTTTCTTTCTACATGTTTATATGAGGAATTGATATAACTTTTGGTTTCCTCTTTTTTTGGTTGAGGACTATACCTAGAAATGTCTAGTCTCTATACCTTTTCTCTTTTTGGCTGCTGCCTTTTCTAATAACTCTGCTCAACTGGACTAGCAATGTTGGTGTGTAAGCAAGGTTGAGGTGACCTGTAGTGATCCTAAGGATATCATATTCATCACTTGCCTAATTTCTTTTACATTATTGTTCTGTGATATCAAGCAGTAACTCCTTTCTGATTCTGTCAAGGGCTCCCACATGGAAGAAAAATATATTTAAAAATATTCATCCCAAATATATTGACATATATTTGAAATACTACAATTTTGGCCGTATTCAATAAATCTCAAAATACAATTAAAAAAAAAAAATATATATATATATATATATACTGTATGTTGAAATGCAATTTTTATATATTACAAAGTATATGAAAACTATTTTTTAAAATACATTTACAAATATATGTAAAAATATATGCTAAAATGACTTTTTTATATGTTAAAAGAAATCTGAAGAATATATTTAAAAAAATATATTTTTAAAAATATTTTTCATATATTTTGTAATATTTAACATACAGTATATATATATATATATATATATATATATATATATAAAGGAATATATAGAATACGGCCAAAATTGTAGTATTTCAAATATATACTGTCCTTGGACCCCTTCTCTTCTCCATATACACCTCCTTCCTTGGTCACTTGATAAACTCCCATGGCTTGAAGTACCATCTCTATGCTGATGACACACAAATCTATCTTTCTACCCCTCACCTCACCCCTCCAGTCTCCACTCGCATTACTAACCTACTAAGTGACATATCTGCATGGACGTCACTCCACTTACTCAAACTCAATCTTTCTAAAACTGAGCTCTTTGTATTCCCTGCAGCCTGTGCCCCCTCCCCTGACTTCTCCATCAAGATCAAAAACACAATCATCAGTCCCTCCCCTCATGCCAGAGTACTAGGTGTAATCCTAGACTCCCATCTGTCCTTTCAGCCCCAAATCCAATCACTGTCCAAATCTTGTAGACTTCACCTCCGCAACATCTCCAAGATATGGCCGTTCCTAACATCGGAAACCACTAAGCAACTTATTCACTCCCTTGTTATATCTCGCCTTGACTATTGTAACTCCCTCCTCATTGGCCGACCTAATCGTAGGCTATCCCCTCTTCAGTCTATCATGAATGCTGCTGCCAGAATCATCCACCTTACTAACTGTTCAGTATCTGCCACCCCTCTCTGCCAATCCCTCCACTGGCTTCCCGTTGCCCAACAGATAAAATTCAAAACATTAACAATAACGTATAAAGCCATTTATAACGCTGCCCCAAATTACATTACTGACCTTGTCTCTAAAGATCACCCAAACCGTACTCTCCGCTCCTCGCAAGACCTCCTACTCTCTAGCTCCCTTGTCTCCTCCTCCCATGCTCATCTCCAGGACTTCTCCAGAGCTTCCCCCATCCTCTGGAACTCTCTACCCCAATTTAGCAGACTATCGCCTACTCTGCTCACTTTTAGGTGATCTCTGAAAAACTATCTCTTCAGGGAAGCCTATCCTGCCCTCAGCTAATACTGGAATCTTCTACTCTTCCAACCAGTCCACCCCCCACAGTTACTACCTTTTGTACCACTAGCCCCTCCCTCATAGATTCTAAGCTCCAATGAGCAGGGCCCTCAAATCCCTCTTGTATTGAACTGTATTGTTGCTGTATTGTCTCCTGTTATAATGTAAAGCGCTGAGCAAACTGTTGGCACTATATAAATCCTATATAATATTAATAATATAATAATATATTTGGGAAGAATATTTTTAAAATATATTTTTCTTCCATGTGGGCTGTCCTGTACCGTTGTATTTGTAATATGGAACACAAACCATTCCACATAGTTAAAGAAAACATGTCAACGTACAGTATATATATATATGATTTATTTAGCATTTTTACAATATAATACAGGCTTGTTGCATACAATTCAAGGTTATCTAGGACTTGTACAGTCTTAAACAGTCCATTTGTTTTTAACCTACATTGTGTATATGACAATTGTAGCAATGACCTAGAAAGTTTTAAATTGTCAAATATAATAGCAGTACATATAAAAGTGTATTATTCAACAAGAGATTGCATTCTTTCTCTTTGTTGTTTTTCTTGGTAAGTCTATGTTGACATATTTATAGCCAACAAAAGAACAGCTTAACTAACAACAGAATAAAACATGTTTGGGAACAATGGATAAGCTAGATCTGTAAGGTTAAACCATTAAGATGCCCACCCATCTCTAGATAGGTTACATTATTATGAGTTTCCCATCAGAAAGCATGATATATGCTTTAGATACAGTATTGGAAGGATAAACCTTTGCATGGTAGACTGGTAAGTATGTCTCTAAGGCTCCATTCATACTAGGGCACTAACAATTGCCGGCAGAATTGCTGCAATTCTGCCCACAATTTAAAAATGTGCTATGAAAGTGTGAAAACGAGCAATCACGTGTTTAGGTGGCATCAATTTCAATGGGACCTAAAATGCAGGGCATTTTTGCTGTGAGCACAGCATGTTCTTCTGTGCACCAAACACTCCACGATCACGCAAACAAAATTGCAGGATGCACAACCCCCAAAATGGTTCCAGGACCGTGAGGCATGATCAAGGCAAAAACGCCCACGTTTTTCAGGTGCCATTCATTTCAATGCACACTTTCACAATGCGTTATATATATAATCAGTTGTGCTTAACATTTATAGGTAAAGTTGATCCAGGGAATATCCAATTGCCTCTCAGGGGATCAGGAAGGAATTTTTTCCCCTGCAGGAGCAAATTGGATCATGCTTTGCTGGGGTTTTTTTTGCCTTGCTCTGGATCAACTGTGGGTATAGGAATATATATATATATATATATATATATATTTTTTTTTTTTTTGTTTTTTTTTGTTTTTTTTTAATGGTTGAACTAGATGGACTTTTGTCTTTTTTCAGCCAGACTAACTGTGTAACTATGTAAAAGTTTTCATACCTTTGCAGAAATCTTAAAATGTTGGCATTCATATTGAAAATATGACTGATCATGCCAAAAACATTTATTTAAGGATAATGATCATATGAAGCCATTTATCAACACATAGTAGTTTGGCTCCTTTTTAAATCATAATGATAAAAGAAATCACCTAAATGGCCCTGATCAAAAGTTTACATACCTTGGAAAGTTTGGTGAAAAACACATTTTTAATTTGTAATTAAAGGTTAATTTCCCACATCTGTGTCTTTTTAAATTGCAGTTAGTGTCTGCGTATAAATAGTCAAATAAGTTTGTTAGTGCTAATGTGGATGCACAGAGAAGACTAGATACTGAGCCATGAAGAGCAGAAAAGAACTGTCATAAGTCCTGAGTAACAAAGTAATGAAACTTTATAAAGATGGAAAAGGATATAAAAAGATATCCCAAGCCTTGATTATGCCCGTCAGTACTGTTTAATCACCTATTAAGAAGTGGAAAATTCAGAGATCCCTTGATACCAAGCCAAGGTTAGGTCATCCAAGAAAGATTGCTGCCATAAGAATTCGGGATACAAAGAAAATCCCACAGGTAACCTTAGGATAAATACAGGCTGCTTTGGAAAAAAGCAGTGTGGTTGTTTCAAGGAGCACAATACGACAATACTTGAACAAAAATGAGCTGCATGGACAAGTTACCTTTACTGCACCAATGCCACAAAAAAGGCCAGTTACAATATGTCCAAGAACACCTTGACATGCCTCATAGCTTCTGGCACACGGTAATCTGGAGTGACAAACTCACACAACCATAACCATGGTCACAACCATAAGCGATGTTTGGAGAGGGGTCAACAAGACCTATAGTGACAAGAATACCATCTCCAATGTGAAGCATGGTGTTGGCTCACTGATGTTTAGGGGTGTTTGAGCTCTAAAGGCAAGGGTAATCTTGTGGAAAATGATCACAAGATGAATGCAGCATGTTATCAGAAAATACTGGCAGACAATTTACATTATTCTGCATGAAAGCTGCTCATAGGACACTCTTGGACTTTCCAGCTTGACAATGACCCTAAACACGAGGCCAAGTTGACCCTCCAGTGGTTACAGCAGAAAAAGGTGAAGGTTCTGGAGTGGCCATAAGTCACCTGACTTTAATATCATCGAGCCTCTCAGGGGAGATCTCAAACGTGCGGTTCATGAAAGATGACCAGAGACTTTGCATGACCCTGAGGCATTTTGCCAAGACAAATGGGCAGCTATACCACTTGCAAGAATTTGGGGCCTCATAGACAACTATTATGAAAGGTTGCATGCTGTCATTGATGCTAACGGGAGCAATACACAGTATTAAGAACTAAGGATATGCAGAATTTTGAACAGGGGTCATTTCATTTGTTGCCATGTTTTGTTTTATGATTCTGTTATGACTTACAGGTGAATATGAAATCCCATAAAAAATAAAACAAATGTGTTTTGCCTGCTCAGTCATGTTTTCTTTAAAAATGGTACATTCTGTATACATTCTTCAAGCGTATGTAAACTTTTGAGCACAACTGTATATTGCAGTGTGATTATAGTAATAACTATTTTTCAGAGTCTCCCCACAAATTACTTTTATTACCTATTGATTCTGCCAGTAGATCTCTTGATTTTAAACTTTCATTTAGCAAAGTGAAATTATTATTTATTTCTGCAGTGAAATCACTGTGGAATTGTTGCCCTATACCACCAATTATTTGAGTGGACTACACTAATGTAGGGTGTGGGTCAGCTTTTGGCATTGTCACTGCTGATAACTCTGTCTCCTTGCCTATAAGCAAAAGCCCTTAAGCTGACCATAGACAGATTGAAACTTGGCCAGTTCACTCTGAACCTGCCAAAGTTTTTTGAATTGGCTCCTGTCTAAATTGGCCCTAGTATGTAAATGTATGAATGTGAGTTAGGGACTTTAGATTGTACACCCCTTGAGGGTTAGGGACTGATGTCAATGTACAATATATGCATGTAAAGCGCTGCGTAAATTGACAGCGCTATATAAGTACCTGAAAAAAAAAAAATCTAATCATTGTGTAATTTAATCACTTCAGCTCTCACACCTGTACACCCCCTATGGACCACAGCAATTTTTCAGTTTCTGTTATGGGCCTGTTCACTCAGCAATAACTTTTTAATTATTTAGCATAACAAAGTATAACTTTTTTGAAGAAACAAGGCTTTCTTTTGGTGATATTGTGCAAATTATAGACAATTCTTTTTAAATGCATTTTTTCTATTTTGATCAAAAGAAAATATATTTTTACTGTAGATTGAAAAATATATATATTTATATAATTTCTCCTGTTTAAAATGACATAAAATATAGGAACACCTATAAAGGAAAACAAGCATTCAAAACAAAGTATTGTGTAATATAATGTTTATTATAAGCTAGCAAAACAAAAAATAAAACACCTAACTGGCCTTTGATGCTGACCGTGAACAGTTTTACCCACACATTTGGATATTTTGAGGAATGTTGATATCCATAGGAGACAGAGCAGAGAAACTATTATGCACCACCCACATGGAGGAAAGGGATGGGTAGGTTGCTGATCTCCCACCCAAAAAGGTGTTTGTGTAAGTCTTTAATGCCATTAGTCCCTTGAAACCACCATAGTTCCAGTTTCTGGAGACAGGTCTTGCAGATTACATTAAGGTGTCTTCCTCTTGAAACCACTACCAATACCATATTCCAAATAGACAGCTCATGTGTGACCAGCTTCCTTATTGTGCTAACAGGCTTCCAAAAGTACATGCCAGGACTTCCAACACACTATGATGTTATCAGCCTAAAAAGGAACATAAGCAATTTTTAAATGAGTACATAGAAATGTAATTTTAAAAAATGTATTGCATATACTGTATTTATATATATATATATATATATATATATATATATCTTAATTATGTGAGAGAGATTGTAAATGCAAACATGAGATGGAGTGCATTAGAGGGAGCTTGAGAGACAGAGAGAGGGACAGGAAAAGATACAGCAGGAGAGTGAGATGACGTCAACCGTATTTAGTAAAAGGTTAGGTCAAACTATTACATACATGAAATATTTACAATCAATATATATATATATATATATATATATATATATATATATATATCAGTCAACTCCTTCCTCATCAGACATCAAGTTCTGTGCTCTAGATTGTTGAGGCAAACACTTGACATTACTTTGTCTCCCTCTTCTTAGTCAGCTCCCATGATTCCTGCTGTTCAGTTGCATATGTTATGAAACACACAGGCAAAAAAATCCTGGAAGACTTCCTAGGAGAGTACAACTTCTCACCCCAGGCCAGGCCAAGCAGAGAAATTGGGATTTAGGGCTGGTTCACACTATGCCCTGATATGAATCGCACAGGAACGTGCTGTGAGTTCCTGTGCGATTCATATATCAGTCTATGAGGTGCGATTTCATGCCCATTCATTTGGATAGGATGAAATTGCATCACAATGTACGCATGGCAACCCCATCACATGGTACAGTTTGGTGCAGGGCGGTGCGAGCAAATGAAATGCATTTGGGACCTGTGTTCAGGGTGTCAATAATGCTAACTTATCCCTGCAGGAGATCGCAAGGGCATTGCGATTGGAATGCGGAGTGGAAAGCAGCACGGGAACGCAGTTCTCCCGCACCGTATTCCAGTGTGAATGAGCGCTAAAAGAGACCAGAGCCATGTAAGCAGGCCATAGCCTGCATCTGCTGGACTGGAAATTTAAAAACAAGTAATTATCCCCAAAAAAATGTAATTTGCAGGACATGTCCCAAACATGATGCTAATATGTATGGATTTAGTCATAGTAAAAAAAGGCTTCAACCTATTTACTTGCGATAAGCTATGTGAGCATTCATTCCAATAGATGGCTTTTTATTCCATATTACCTTGTAATTACAGTGTAAAGATTTTCACATTTTAAATCATTTTTACACAAATCTCCTATTAAAATTAGGATTTGAGTACACATTATTGTAAATTAAATTAGTGGGGGTTTTTTTCTCATTTTTAGCAAAACTAAAAAAAATAACAAACAAAACAAGTAAAATACAAATGTTTAAATATTATTGGTTAGAATAATAGAAATAAAAAAAATAAGGAAAAATAATAGGGAGGAGAGTAAGAAGGTGTTAATGAGGGCTAATTAGGGTAAACTAAGGGTTAATAACTGGAGATCTATGGTCACAACATACACTTTCTTTTTATAACATCAGCATTGTAATAACAATACAAACAATAGTTATTTTTGAAAATTCAAAATACTGTTAACATAAAAAAAAACTATTTCATGTTGTGAGTTCTGCCTGTCAGCTGGCCATCTCTTTCCAAACCTTCCTGGATTCCCTGCATGCTTTTCAGTTTCTCCTTTGTATGTTTCATACTGTCTACAGGGCTTAGTCAAAGAGATCATGGAGATTCTTTATGATTAGGCCCAGGGGCGGACTGACAACTCATGGGGCCCCCAGGCAATAGGGGATCATGGGGCCCCTGTGTCCTTGCCCACACTCAAAGCACACCCAAAAAAGCCTATAAAAAAGGTACCAGGGGCATTTCATGGGGCCCCCTAGTGACACCGGGCCCTCGGGCAGTGCCCGAGTGCTTGAATGGTCAGTCCGCCCCTGATTAGGCCCCATAGATGGGGCAAAACATGTCAGAGGAGCATAGCCAGGAAGATTCCAGGCTGAAGCCTTATCTTTACCTCTCTATATAGTGGTTGACTTTCGATGTATGACGTTCTGGAGCCATCTTTTTAATTTCCTGCTGATTGGGAGAATGGATCTCTACCATCCTTAAAACCTAACCTATATACAGTGAAGTGACTGTCCTCAAGTGATACACAGAGATGAAAAAAGTTCTCCCACATAGGTTGTTTCTGTTTATCTACAGCCGTCTTTACCCCGCACCTTTTCAAAGTGCAGAATTTAAACATAATTGCTCAGCTCTGAAAAGCAGGGGGCAGAGAGCTGAAGTTACGTCAGTGAGGAGGGCTCTGAGAGCTGATTGGAGGGAAGGGACACCCCCCCCCCCCTTCACGCAGCTCACAGGAACAGAGCTGTAAATCTGCTGATGGTCCCTCACCTGTCACCATATTTCTCTTGGTGTCAGGAAAACTTGTCAGAAGTGATTGATGCTGATAGCAGAGGAATGAAGCAGCAGACAGATACAGTATAACATTAATGCTCTTAACTGAGACAAGAACACACTATAGATGGATATGTTTTGTTCATATTTCATGTCTGAGGTTTACAGCCAAGTTAAGGACAGGGGACAATGGAAGGCTTAGAAAGAGAAGAAGTGTCTCCTTGGTGGAAATAAGTGTGTATTAACCTCTGCGCATGTGAGGTGCTACTACCATCTGATGAGTGTGTGCTCTGAGTGTTTAATGGTGGTTGGTGTGTATCGCACACTTGGAAATTCTTCTGTATAGGTATCCCTGCACAGATTTCTCCATGTATCAAAAAACTGATGCCTAAGATTCTGGAATTATCTGTTTTATGATAGATATCAGATCAATTGATGTGTGACATACTTTCTGACATCTGAAAGGCCCTTTTTCACAATGTTGCAATTTTAATTAGACTAAACCAGATACGTTGTAGTACAGGTTCCTAAAATATCAAAAAGTTTTTTTACTTGAGGTGATTGTAGCCGTATTAGTGCATTTGCGACAGAAACAATTGAGTACTGTCCGTGATACTTTTTTTATTTGCACTAACATACAATTTTGAGGACAAGCTTTCGGGGTATGTCACCTTCTTCAAAGTCCAAGCAGTACTATTACAAATCATAAAGTTTAAGCAGAATGTTAGAAGGGATGAAAAAAAAAAAAGGCTACAGATAGGATACAGCAAAAGCGAGGGGAATACTACACTCACACAGAGGGAGTCAAGCTAGCTAATAGTCATAAAACTGTTGGATAATGAGTGAGGAATCCCATGTCCAAATTAAGGTCGTTATCTCTTGTGTCAAAATGAATTATCATTCTTAGTTCAAAAGTTTTTCTTTCCTGAATGGATTTGAATTTTCCTTTCAGAACTAAAACATTGAGGTCTCCTATTGTGTGGCCTGGTTGTGCAAAATGGTGTCCTACACAGACATACCATCAAGGAACATAAAGAAGATGACCTCTGCACACCTGTAGGACACCATTTTGCACAACCAGACCACACAATGGGAGACCTCAATGTTTTAGTTCTGAAAGGAAAATTCAAATCCATTCCGGAAAGAAAAACTTTTGAACTAAGAATGATAATTCTATTTGACACAAGAGATAACGGCCTTAATTTGGACATGGGATTCCTCACTCATTATCCAACAGTTTTATGACTATTAGCTAGCTTGACTCCCTCTGTGTGAGTGTAGTATCCCCCCCCCCCCCCCTTGCTTTTGCTGTATCTTATCTGTAGCCTTTTTTTTTCATCCCTTCTAACATTCTGCTTAAACTTTGTGATTTGTAATAGCACTGCTTGGACTTTGAAGAAGGTGACATACCCCGAAAGCTTGTCCTCAAAATTGTATGTTAGTGCTCTTTTTTTAAAAGTTCAACTTTCAGTTAAATCATATCTGGAAAGACTTATCTATTGGCAGGTCCTTTAAAAGAATGACAATGTTTACTCTAGTTCAGCTGCAGGGTGTCACCTCTTCATTCACCCTCCTGAACTGGACTAGCCATGCCATTGCACTGGTACATTTATCCATAGTGACCACATTATAGTATTGATGTTCAGCTCCTGCTGAAGTGTGTATATATCCACAGAAATAAATCAGGAAGTGTGTAGAATAATTAATTCAGCTAAAACAGACGTCTGTATTCTTTAATATCTCCCCTAAGTAACTTTGGAAAGTCACTCTAGTGTAATTTTAACTTTGCGTGTGTGAATGGCTTTGAAAAACAGGTGTTCAAGATGAACCATGGTATATTCATGTCTAAGAGGTCAGCAGGTCATAAGCTTCTCTTAAGAATAGCTATCGAAATGCAATAAGATATTGGTATGCAGTAAAAGCAAAGAAAGAATATGTTTTTTTATAAAGAAAATCATGTCTAATCCATAATATAGATAGTTAGATAATTATTTCATATAGTTAATTAATTAGTTAACAATAGTGTGTGATAAGTATAGTTGGTAATTATTGTCTTTATGGTGAAAGTTGTAAAAGAGTAAGTTATGTGAAGCTCATGTATGTGTAGCTCACATAACAGTCCTTTGTAACAGTATCATGTATTTCTGTCGACTAAGAGGTTTGAAGATAACATAACACTAAGAGTTACAAGTATAGAAGATTTACAAAAAAGGCTTTTACATGTTTAGCTCACACTGAATTAGGAAATAACTGTTTAGTGGGTTGGCTCTTTGTTGGTCTGTTAAAACATATATAAGATGTGCCTTAGACATAGAGCGGGACACACACACACACACACATCTATACATTCTGCAGCTGACACATACTGACATTTTCATTTTCTTAAGGCCTACAAAGCCTTGATACACCTGTTGTCTTCCCTGCCAAGACTGAAACACTTTTCATAGAACAGGCAAGAGACTAGATATTTTTTCAAAGCTTATTTCTTTTCCATAATCTACAACTTTTGTTATATTTTACTCTGTATTTTATTTTATCTTTTGTATTCATTTCATGTTGTTGCCAAGTGTGAATTAAATAAGAGTCACACTGTTTTAAATCAGCCTGGCACTAGAACACTTTACCTCAAACGCCTAAGAAAGACACTTAAATAATATAAGTGTCACGATATTTAACAAAGTGACTGCATGTTACAGGTACCTCTCTAAGTTTAAATAACCTATGATAACTGGCCTAAGGTGCCAAAGTCTCTTAATGGTTTAGTTCCATAACAACACGTCAAGAACCAAGAAAAACAGAGCAACAGTGCTGCTAAATCCAATATGTCCATATTTTGTTTTAAAAAAATATGTACATCTACCATCAGAAGCAGGCTGCACCTCTGATGCGGTTTGCTTGTAACTTCACTCAGTCATGGACTAAGCCCAATTACAGACTAAATACATCAGTACCTGTGTTCAGTGGGAGATGTACTAATTTTTGTAATGATCTATAGATTTATTGGATTTAGCAGCAGTGCAGCTTATTTTTCTTGGTTCGCATCCATGGGACATTTACAAAAAGCCTTTGTATAGAGAAAACTATATTTTTAAAACTAAAATAATTCAATTCTGTTTTACCAACAGCGTTCTACAAAAAAAGTATTCTTCTGTAAAAGTTTAGTTCTAAAAAAATACATTTTATAAATGGTCACATTTTAGTCACTTATAGCCACCTTTTTCTTCCAGCAGGTGAAGCTCTAGTCAGCTATATTACCAATCTACATTTGTGGGGGTATGTCTGCAGATTTAGTGAAGAAAAAAAAGAAATGAATATTAAAATGGTTATACAATCTTTCCCTGCAATATGGTAAAGAATGCCCCACTGCTTGTTTCCTTTCCCCCCTTCCCAAATATTTACCTGAGCCCTTAATAGATTTAGTGTTGTCCCTGTATACAGAAACACTGGTCTCTGATCCTTTCTGTACTCACAGGACAGAGGGAAAGCAGTGGGAGCCATTGGTTCCTGCTGCTGTCAATCAAATCCTGTGAGGAGGGAGCAGAGAGGGGGGCAGAGTCACATTGTGTGTATCTATGGAGAACAATGGGAGCACTATGGCAGCTTGCTATGGGAGCACACACAGGAGGATAGGAGCAGACAGCACAGGTAGGAGACCCCAGAGGAGGAGATAAGAGGCAACCCTGTGCAATACTTTTGCACAGAGCATGTACTGTACATACAATGCTTATATTTTATTTTAGGGGGAAAAATTACTTTACCTTACTTTACTTTAATTTCATCACCTCAGAAATTAAAGATGTGTTGTTCTAGCCCCCCCCCCAAAAAAAAATAATTTAAAAATATATTCTAACTTATTAAATCAATTAAATTTGTGGTCATGTGACACTCCAGATCCTGAGTCTTCTGTCTTTTGGACAGCAGAGTGAGAGGGATCTTTGAGTATTCAATTTTTCAATAAGATGAAGTAGAATGGGCATCATTTATAATTTAGTTCATTTATTTATTACACTAGGGGAGTATCACATTTTGGCTCACGAGTATTATTAATTGTTTTCATCATTTGAGTATTCCAGAGTTAATGAAAAATCGATGTTTTATAATTTGTACATTAAATAATATATACAAATGAAATTACTTTCTAGTAACCTTTTAAAAGTGGTCCCAATTCTCTTTCTATTCTTGGTAAATTGATTTACAGGCTGTGAAGGTACCTGTCCAAATAGTGGAAATAAGATTCCTTGTAAGTACATAATAGTGGCCCCTGGTTCCACAATTTTAACTTTATTATTGAATCATATCCTTTTTTATATGCACTTTGTTGCCAAGGTCAGCACAGGATCAGTGGCTTAGTGATGTTATGACTGGGGCCACAAGAGCAGTCGGTGGAAGGTCAGGATTGCAGCGCTGGATTACTGGTCTTTACTTACAGAAGACATGATCGATAAATAGGCCAGGTTTAGTACAGGCAACAGGCAGAGAGAACACTGCACTGGTGTGTCGTTTATCAGGGACACTGTTGCTGGCTTACACTGGTCTGGTGACACTGGGGACTAGTGTGGCAGCAATCAAGAACACTGCTGCTGACTTACACTGGTCTGATGTGGTGACAATCACGGACACTCTTGCTGGCTTATACTGGTGTGGTGACGCAGCATCTGGTGTGGTGGTTACCACAGACACTATAACTGGTGTTGTAGTGATTAGGGACAATATGACAGGTATGGTGGTGATCAGGGACACTTTAACTGGTGTGGCAGTGAGTAGGGACAATATGACTGGTGTGGTGATGATCAGAGACATTGTAATTGGTGTGGCTGTGCTCAGGGACACTGTAACTGTTGTTGGTGCTGATGAGAGGCAATATGACTTTGTGTGGCTGTGATCAGGGGCAATATTACTGGTCTGGCAGTGATAAAGGACAATATGACTGGTGTGTTGGGGCAGTGATTAAGGAAATGTGAGTGGGTGCCGGTTATTAGGGTCCCTGACTGGTGTGGCAGTGATCAGGGATACTGACTGGCAGCACTGGTCTGGTGACATTGTATTGCTGTGGTGGCGATCAGAGATAATGGCTGGCAGAATGACATACAGTTATATCAGAGCAGCCAACCATTGTAGATGATCACAGCCACAGCAGGACAATGTCACCATAGTGCACTTGCTCTGGTGACAGTATGTAAAAAAGTGACCATTTATTTATTTATTGAACATTTTTTTAAATTCAGACTGTCACCAGAGAAGTGCAGTGTTACCCTAGTGATGTTGTACTACTCTAGGCAAGTGACTGGGAATTTTTTTTTCTGATGGCTATGTAAGAAATCATTTCTGGCAGTTCTCGGCTGCATTCATTCAGCCATAAAGAACTACTGTGATAGCTGTGATTGGCCCCAACTATTACATGGTACAGGGCCATTGTGATTGGCTCTGTACCATGTGACCACTGTGACAAATCAAAGAGATCACAGAAGTAAGCAACAGCATCATGAATGACAGCATGATTGGTCACAGAGATCACATGGTACTGGGGCGGAGCACAGCCACCTGGTACCCAAATCAGTGATCTGCTCAGTGGAAACAGCGGTCACAAATTGTGCTGCCAGAAGAATGCTTGTATATGTACAATGGCCAGGCGGGAAGCAGTTAAAGACCACTGTAGCATTATTTGTATTCATTGCAATTATTTTCCCTTCCCTACTGACTTATGCCCTGCTGGAGCTGTGTTTGATTGCAATTGCAAATGATTACCTATTGCTGATCTTTGAATCCCCAATGCAATGGACATATTCATTCTTTGATGCCCATTTTTGGAGATGTTTTACATTCAATGCTAATGATGTATTACTGATTAAAGCTGACTGTAGCATTGTTTGTATACAGCGCAGGTGGGACTGTGCCCGAACTGATTGGGCTAACTGCTCCTTTTTGTCTACGGGTGACAGCAGTGCAGATATACTTACCAAATTTGCTGATCCTCAGAGCACAAGACCGCTGGATGTGGGGATTGCGGTTTTCCAGAGAATTGGAGGACAGGGTAAGTATAACTCTTTCTGAAATCCCTGAACAAAATGAGCAGTTTTCCCATGCACATCACTGCATGGGAAACAAAAAAAAATTACATGGAGTTCTGCTTTGGGTAAGATGTTCAATACACTGTTTATTCAATTGAAATGCAAAATCCAGGAAACTATGATGTTCTGATCCTATGATGTTTTTACTTGATTGCTACAAAGGAAGTGGTGTATCTTCCTAAAAGAATGTCACAACGATAATCGTTGTTTTATAGTTTTTTTTTAAACCCACAACAGTAAAATTTGTTTGTATATGCAGTAAAGCATGCTTGCTATACTCACTGTGGAACCAAAGGGGGTAATCCTCCATACTGTGTAAAAAGGATGTTTGATCTTCTCTTCTCCAATCCTCTCCTTATTCGCCTTTATTTCTGTGTTTCCTAAATATCTCCCGATAGAACAGAGGCAAAGGGACAAACTGCACATGCTCAGTTTTGTGTGTATTGCTAGAGAGTTTTTTTTTTCTTGGAAGAGTGCATATAATAAGCACGGGCCAATCAGCACTCTCCAGATAAAGGCCAGGGGTCCTGCATCCTCCTACAGGTGAATGAAGACTCCTCCTCAAACTGTAACCAGTGCTTTGCTGGACACTAAGTCACAAGACTGCTCTAACTGCTGTTAAGAAAAGGTATTTAGTAGTTTATATTTACTAAAATAATTGCATTTCCATGTTCTGTGTACTGTGGGATACCAGATATAGTGAATGCCGGGTCCTGGGTTTAGTAACACTTTAAGGCAAAATGCCTAGCAGCAATTCCTAGTTATAAAAGTCACTGGTGAAAGCTGATATTCTGATGTTGCAACTGCAGACATTATTATTATTATTATTATTATACAGGATTTATATAGCGCCAACAGTTTGTGCAGCGCTTTACAAAATGAAGGTAGACATTACAGTTACAATACAATTTGGTACAAGAGGAATCAGAGGGCCCTGCTCATTAGAGCTTACAATCTAAGAAAGAGGTACTGTTCACTGCTCTGGAATTGACATAACTCCATTAATCTTCTAATTTAGCCATAGTCTTATAATTTAGTGGTATTCTCTAAATTAATTCAAATAATTTCTATTTCTAGTTTTTTTTTTAATTGTATTACGTGCTTCTCTCTCAGATTTCAGAGTTTCTAGTCTCTAACTCTTTACTGTTTACCTTTACCTTTTTTGTTACTTTTGTTTAACAGGACTGAGAAGCTGGATTAGTAGTGTTGAGTGTGTGATTAGGGTTAAATCAAATTTCTGTCAACCTTATGATGCCACCTTTATCACTTTTTATGCTGGCAAGTATGCGTTCCTAATAGCATATTATGGTGTTCTTTGCTAGTATTCTGATCTCTTGGCAAGTCAATGGGTCAGATTGGTAAGAATATTGAATATCATTTATTCTCACTGGTTTGCATAAAAATACTAAATAGCAAGGGTGTCTATTATGACCAGAAACAACAAAGGTTGATTTTACTAATGTGCACATAAAATATATTCTCAGCATACATTTACTACTAGCTGTAAAGTGTATTTACTAGAAATACGCTCTAATTTGTTTATCCACATTCTAACATTCAAAATGACTTCTAAATGTCAGGGTTTGCCTTCATTCTACCTAGCAGAGCAATATCACTGCAATAATACAAAAACACTAGAGCATTCATAGCTTTAAGCTATGAATAGAGCTGCACAGTGCAGACTTTCAGAAAGATCATTGCACCAATCACACAAGCAGCAATAGATTTTTAGGCAATATTTACAGTGGGGATCGAACGTTTGGGCACCCCAGCTAAAAATTTGTATTAATGTGCATAAAGAAGCCAAGGAAAGATGGAAAAATCTCCAAAAGGCATCAAATAACAGATTAGACATTCTTATAATATGTCAACAAAAGTTAGATTTTATTTCCATCATTTACACTTTCAGAATAACAGAAAAAAAAAAAATGGCGTCTGCAAAAGTTTGGGCACCCTGCAGAGTTAATATCTTGTACTGCCCCCTTTGGCAAGTATCACAGCTTGTAAACGCTTTTTGTACCCAGCCAAGAGTCTTTCAGTTCTTGTTTGAGGTATCTTTGCCCATTCTTCCTTACAAAAGTCTTCCAGTTCTTTGAGATTTCTGGGCTGTCTGTCACGCACTGCTCTTTTAAGGTCTATCCATAGATTTTCAATTATGTTGAGGTCAGGAGATTGTGAAGGCCATGGCAAAACCTTCAGTTTACGCTTCTTGATGTAATCCCCCGTGGATTTCAAGGTGTGTTTAGGATCATTATCTATTTGTAGAAGCCATCCTCTCTTTAACTTCAGCTTTTTCACAGATGCATCAAGTTACCATCCAAAATTTGCTGAAATTTTCTTGAATCCATTTTTCCTTCTACTCGTGAGATGTTCCCTGTGCCACTGGCTGCAACACAGCCCCAAAGCATGATTGATCCAACCCCATGCTTAACAGTTGGACAGAGGTTCTTTTCATTAAATTCTGTGCCCCTTCTTCTCCAAACGTACCTTTGCTCATTCCGGCCAAAAATTTCAATTTTAACCTCATCGGTCCACAGAACTTGTTTCCAAAATGCATCAGGCTTGTCTATATGTTCATTTGCAAAGTTCAAACGATGATTTTTGTGGTGAGGACGTAGAAAAGGTTTTCTTCTGATGACTCTTCCATGAAGACCATATTTGTACAAGTATCTCTTTATAGTGGAATAGTGTACCACAACTCCAGTGTCTGCCAGATCTTTCTGGAGGGATCGTGCAGTCAAACGTGGGTTTTGAATTGTTTTTCTCACAATCCTGCGAGCTGTTCTGTCTGATATTTTTCTTTGTCTTCCAGATCTTGCTTTAATTTCCACTGTTCCTGATGACTGCCATTTCTTAATTACATTCCAAACAGAGGATATTGACATCTGAAAACGCTTTGCTATCTTCTTATAGCCTTCTCCAGCCTTGTGAGCGTCAACTATTTTCAGTTTCAGTTTTCTAGACAACTGCTTAGAAGAACCCATGGTGCTGATTGTTGGGGCAAGGTCAGATGAGTCTGGGCATTTAAAACAGTTGAGATTGACATAACCTGGTCTTCCCAGAACAATCCACGACACTGGCAGGTCTCAGCTTGGCAAAGGGGGCAGTGCATGCTATAAATTCTGCAGGGAGCCCAAACTTTTGCAGACGCCATTTTTTTGTTTTCTGTTATTTTGAAAGTGTAAATGATGGAAATAAAATCTAACTTTTGTTGACATATTATAAGAATGTCTAATCTGTAATGTGATGCCTTTTGGAGATTTTTCCATATTTCCTCGGCTTCTTTATGCACATTAATACAAATTTTTAGCTGGGGTGCCCAAACGTTTGATCCCCACTGTATATATGAGTATAGTACACATTCCCACATAATGCAAGGAAATGATGTGTAAATTATTTGGTTATTAAAATATACTAACAGCTGTTTGAACTGGAAAAGAAATGAGTAGCACCAAGTTAGAAAATAGCTTGTATAGTGAGTCTCAATCTGAATTACCTGTTTTCTTTTCAAGAACCTGCTATGAAAGACAAATAGACACACATAATGACCTTCAGAAAATTCTAGTTGTATTTGATATATCAAATTCTCTAGCTTAAAGCTGACCTCAAACAGTGTGCTTTTCAGATATGATTCAGCCCTGGAGAAAGCATGAGGCAACCCATTTTAAAGAACTGAAGCCATTCAGAAGGTTAGCAATGGCAGACAGAATGGCGGGGATTTACTAAAACTGGAGCATACAAAATCTGGTGCAGCTCCGCATAGTGACGAGATGAACTTGTGAGCCACTGGAGTCAGAAATCAGTGTGTTAGATCGCTGGAATTTTTTCTCACTCTCATAAGATGTGAACTACGTAAGAATAATAAATAATTAACCGCGCTCTAATATTACCGTGCCAATACTATATATTTAAACAATACCACTAATTCATATGTACTGTGACAATGTCAACTTATCAACTGCATTACCTAACTTAATCTAATTATATTGCCCTAGTGTTTGGTAAAACGTAAAAATAGAAGGTGTGTGATTAAATCCAATAATGATGTTTTACAATATAACTATCTCGTTAAAAATAAATATATAAATTCATAAAATTCACTGTGCAAATGTGAAAATCACAAAAAAATTATAAATAAAAATATATAAATTCATATAGTCCAATGTGCAAATAGTGCAAAGCAAACAATAAATTATACATATATGTGAAAAATAAATAAAATAATAAAGATGGTTAAAAAATATGAATTCATAAAGTTCAGCAGCAAAAATGTGCAAAAAAGTTTTTAGGGTTCAGCAGGGAGAAGATGCTGGTAATATACTCTCCTTTCAAGTTGCTTATGATGATATGGATGGAAACCTACGAATTGTCTTCTGAGCCTACATAGACATGAGGATTTCTTCCTCCTAGAGCCTCTCCAGACTCCAATGCTCAATGTATCCTCATATGACCCATAGAAGAAATAAAATGAAAAAATATGGTGCCTTATCCAAGGTATAATAAACACTGTTTAATGTGCTCCCATATTGCACTCACATTATTTCGAAAATAAGCATGCATATATTGAAATTTAAGCCGCAAGATGCGGTAATGCTCAGCCTCTCGGGAGTGTTAACACACTCCGTCAGTACTCGCCGTAATGTCGATCCGATATGTGGTGATGTCACTGCCCCTCCTCCCATTCACATTTGCACAGTGAATTTTATGAATTTATATATTTATTTTTAACGAGATAGTTATATTGTAAAAACATCATTATTGGATTTAATCACACACCTTCTATTTTTAAGTTTTACCAAACACTAGGGCAATATAATTAGATTAATTTAGGTAATGCAGTTGATAAGTTGACATTGTCACAGTACATATGAATTAGTGGTATTGTTTAAATATGTAGTATTGGCACGGTAATATTAGAGCGCGGTTAATTAGCTTCCAGGTTTTATTGTCAAAGCTTAACTGAACAATCTGAAGTTAGAAGTTGATTGGCTACCATGTACAGCTGCACTAGTGCACTAGTTTTAGTAAATCCCCCTAATGTGTCTTAACAGGTGTACTTAAAAACTAAGCTCTATTAACTTTTAGAACTATAGATTCTGAGCCTGACACTGAAGAATAAGTATACAATATAAAGTGCAGCGCTAAAATTATAAATGTGACATGAAAATATATAAAAAAAAGTCCCAATAAAGGCGACCTCGGGTAACAATGCACACTGACCAGAAGTGCGCATAAATAGTGCAATGTAGCAAAGATGGAGTTCAGAACGTAGTCATCAACATGGAGAGGGTAGATGTATTCCCTTGATCAGAGGAGATCCACACGGTGAAGACAAAAAACGGGGCAGAATAGATCCACTAGGCAGCAAAAAAGGAATCACAGCTCCACCAAAGAAAGCCACCACTCCTCCACTGCACATCAATGATACCTAGGAAGAGATGCTCCCCACAAGGGATCAAGAAAAAATGCCCATAGTGAAGTATAGTTGAAACTGGTTGTCTTCACCGTGTGGATCTCCTCTGATCAAGGGAATACATCTACCCTCTCCATGTTGATGACTACGTTCTGAACTCCATCTTTGCTACATTGCACTATTTATGTGCACTTCTGGTCAGTGTGCATTGTTACCCGAGGTCGCCTTTATTGGGACTTTTTTAATATATTTTCATGTCACATTTATAATTTTAGTGCTGCACTTTATATTGTATTTTCATGTGAGGATTTTTTGGTTGTCCTGTGTGTTTCATCTGCTTGTCCATCTAAAGCGCTCACTTTTTTGCTCTCTGTTTCATATGAAGAATACGTATGGTGGAGTAGGCCCGAGTGACTAAAAACCTCCAGAGCACACTCTCTTGGCACATCCTTTATTTATATTGGGTACACAAATATTCAGCGCCGAGAGGCCGCATATTTGTATGCGCTCAGCGCCAACAGGTTAATAATGTTTGACAAAATATTTTAAAAAAGAAAACTAGTCCAACGGTGTAAATTCTTGTCATACAGCTATGTAGATGCTAATCACTATGAATAACACCCACTGACATGATATGCATTATCATATTTTGTCAATAACATCACCCAGGAACCCTTATGTACATTCAGTAGGAAATGCCATTTGTGGCAAAAGCCTGTCTGGAGTACATCCGGAGCATGTTTTGTTTTGGCAGGTCAGTGGGCATCATTCATAGTAATTGGCATGTGTGAAGTGATTTATTGTACTACTTTACTACTATTCACTACTGTTTTGTGAATGAGTAACCAGGGGTATTACTTACTTATTCACTTGGGGGGGGGGGGGGTATCTGGACACCTCTTTACTTTAAAGGGGACTTCCATATTCCAATAAGCATCCCCTGAAGACCCCCACATCTACCAGGCCTGGGATGCATGCCTTAGTTCCTATCAACATGGTAACAAGGTGCTTTGCTATGCAGGCCCCCTGGCAAAGTATTTTACTAATGTGACTTGGTATGGTTCAGGAGGGGAGGCTGCATCCTAACTCCCCTCCCTCTTTCCGGGTCAGTCAGGATGAATTCTTGGATAGGGATATGTTTTGAGTGTTTGCAGGGTACCCCCACAAAGGAAGCTCATCTTCTGATCAGTGTTCTGGAGCTCAGGGCGATTCAGTCATCCATGTAATTCTAGACTTCTTGACTCTAAGAGCATCTGACTAGTATTATATCAGACAACACTACAGCTGTGGCTTACATAAACCATCAGGTAAGAACCAGAAGTCTAGAAGCAAAAATGGAAAGAGAACCTGATTATCGCTTGAGTAGGTGGAAAGTCATGTTTCCACCCACCCAAGAAAAATCCCTGGCAAGGAAAATTGTCAGACCAACTTTCTCATTTGTCAGTGCCTGGGCTTTGGAGAGTGGTTTCTTCATCCTGAGGTGTTTCTAGATCTCTGTCGAGGGTGAGGAATGCTGAACTTAGGACCTTAGTTGCAGAACATTCTGAAGATTTTCATTGCACTGAACTGGCCAAGGAGGAACTCAAACCTCATTAGGCTACTGGTGGACTCTCCATGGCTTCTCCCAGATTGACTGAAAGTTATGTCCCAAAAAAGAGTTTACTGCCCATTTTCTTGGTAGCTGGTTTTAACAGTCTGGCTGTTGAGGCCCAGCATCCGAAGTATAGGGATCTACCTAATTATTATTATGCTCTTAAAATATAGAAAGTTGACTTCTTGCAAAGTCTACTATTGCACTTGGAAAGCATATTTCTCATGGTGCAAAACTATTTCCATCCCAGGAGGCACTTCTTTGGATGAATTCTATTTTTTTCTCCATTTTGGTCTGGATCAACAGTTGACCTTTAGTACCATCAAGGGTTAAATCTCAAACCTAGCAATTCTGCTCCCCCATTGTATGAAGGCCTATAAATAGGATGTTGCTGCACATTCCCCAGTGACTCCATGGGATCTCAAGCTAGTTCAAGTAAGCTGAAATACATTACATTTTCTTTCTGGTGTTTGATTCTCTGTAAGGATTCTTTCCACATTGTACAATCAGAGAGAGACACTTGTAGTATGTGATAAAATAATTCATCCTCCAGGTCCATGTTGCCTCTCCATCTTCAGCCTTCACATATCACAATGAGGCTGATTTACTAAAGGAGATGAGAATCTTTATAGACCAGAAAACCTCTTCTGTACTCATGGATATGGTGGATATAGATCTAATTCCAGTTTACTCCGGCAGTCTTCCAACTGGATTCAGTTTTCCCAGGTTACCCAATGCTTCATAGGCCTTGCGGCCCTCTTTAGACAGGGGAATCCAAACACTAAATTGCAAAAAAGGGCACACCAACCTAGTACATTATCTATAGCACCATTTATTTTATACTAATAGTTTTTATTTCTCTCTTCAGCAAGGCACATGGTACATTACAACAGGAAATATGCTGTTGAACAGCTGGAGCAATATTAGCCAGAAAATAACAAAGCAAAATGCAAAGGCAGAAAAGGAGGTCATCTGCATAAGTAGCCACTTAATGTTGAGAAGTCCGTCCCTCAAGGCCTCTAATATCGAGATTGGACCTGATTCTTTATAGAAGGGGTTCCAAGGCCAGCAAAAAAATTAGAGGTGACAGGGGGCATCCCTGTCTGCTCAATGAAAAGGTATATGATAATGCCTCATTAACTCGCACTGCTGCTGTTGGATGAGAATAAACTGTGTCCACCCAGGTGCACATATTAGTTCCCAGACCGATATGTCTTAGTCTTTCTTTCAGAAAGACCCTCTTGATCCAATTGAAGACCTTTTCTGTATCCTCTGAGATCAGTAGAGTAGGAATGCCCCTGGACCAGGCCAAGTGGATCAGATTGAGCGCTCTACAAGTATTGTCCCTTTCTTCCCTGTTTGGGATAAAGCCCACTTGGTCGTTATGGACCAACGACGGCAACGGGAGAAGCTGATTGGCCAAAACATTTGTGAAGATCTTAAGCCCACATTTAGCAGAGAAAAGGGTTGATAATTCACATAGTCAGAGCTGTCCTTTCTTTCCTTGGGGATTAGGGTTATGTACGCATGAAGAGTGGCTGTGGTCAGGGTTTCACCATCCAACAAGGTGTTACAAGAATACACCAGTCTGGGAGCTAACTAAATAGAGAAAGTCTGGTAATACAATATGGGGAGGCCATCTGGGCCAGGAGCCAAGTTTGTCTCCATACTTAGTATGGCCTTCATGATTTCTGGTTCAGTTATAGGACCCTCCATTTCCTCCCTATATGGGCACAAGCCCTCCAAAGTTCATTTGGGATCTTTTTTCAGGTGTTTTCAGGTCCTTAGCATTCAGGGACAACAGTTTTACACCCGGCATACTTACCAGCCTAGTGTTATGGCACCAGACCCTCCACAAGTAGAAAGGACAAGGGAGAAAGAGAAAGAAAAAAATGGGGGAGAGGGGGCGGTTTAAAAAATGAGGGAAGGTAGTGTGAAGTAGGGGCAAAGGTAAGCAAAAAAGGCCCAAGGGATTACTTACCCCTGGGCACTCACCACAAAACCTTCAAACTGAGCAATAAATCAACACTGACACACCCAACTAACTCTTGGGTGAGAGCATGGCCATCTACCATGGATGGCGAGGGGGGGGGGAGGCACACACCTCAGTAACACCAATCCAAGGACCTTTCGCCACCAGGATATGGGTAGGCAGATACAAAAATAAAAACCATACAATATCGCAGTTTCACAGTAGGCAGATGAGGCAAGTTAGCACAAAAACGAAGAACCCCAGTCAGCCACCTGGCCTGGCATACTAAGTTAAGGTGAGTGTCAGAACACTCCCAAGAGAAGACTGTGAAGGCTGTCCATTGTAGGGTTTTCCATGTGAGTTTGTAATTGTCGATGGTGGAGATATACAGATTAGCATACTACCATTACTTGGAAATAACAGCCAATATTATCATCACCATTTTTTTATTACACTTAAGGACATAACGCTGGTTTTCTGAGGGTCTCCATCTGCCCTGTCTCAGACTGTACAGAGCCTGAGTCCTCTGATCTAGCAGGGAAGGCTAGAGCATTCAAGCAAGGGGTAGCAATGGGGAGTCAGCCTTTACCTCCATAGGGCACACTTTATGTATGACCCCTATGGAAGGGTGTTCCAGGCCAATCTCATCAGTAGCTGGTATGGGCGCATGTTATCTTCTGGAGCTCTAAGTGAGTCTGAAGTCTGGGGGATGAAGAGGCACTGTACATCGGAGCAGTCTCTGGTAGTGCTGTGGGACTCACGCTGCTTAGGCATATGTAGCTAATGGTGTAGGGAGTGCGAGGCCAACAAAAGTCTGATGAATCAGGTCTTGTAGTCTGGGAGCTTGAGTCATCAGCATCCGCATACAGCCTTGGCTAGCCACGTCCCCCCAGCACCATTTTTTTGCTTTTTGTGATTTATAGTTGAGTATCTTCACTCAATAAATATAAAGTGTATATGTTCTTTAAATCATCTAATCACATGAAAAGCAATTCCTCTTTAATTATTTCATCTGCACATGATTAGATATTCAAAGTGAACAGGAATTTGCTCTTCATTTGCTGAGTAAAAATGCTCAACTCTTTTAGAAAATCACCCCCAACTGACTCAAAGTCATCATTTCTGTCCAGTGGGCTGACTTAGGAGGCAGAAGCATTACTAAAACAAGTAGTAGCAGAGTAATTTTCCTAGAGGTGTGTATATTGCAAGAATGGCTGACCTGTATTACACATCTTTTAACTACAGACTATAATACTCTTTCATATTGCTAATTTAGTGGTTTTTAGATGGGCTGTTAGTGAAGCTAAGTTCCCCTTTTCAGCAGAATTACACTTTTCATAATAAATAGAAGCCTGTTCTTCTAAGCAATCCCAATGTATTTATCACTCACTTACCCGGTCCATGGCAGCTTTGAAGCTGCACCTCACTTTTTAAATTTAAAAAAAAATGCATCTGAGCCCATCACTTACTGTAGCATCATGTGACCATCCAGGAAACATCATATGCATCACAGATTAGGGTGTGTTTTACCTTTCTGGACCATACCTCCTGCTTTCACGTTCCATACCATTAACAAATAATGCCACCACAAGTACAACACCAGTTTTTCATGTGTTCTAGGAATGTGCAGATGTGCATGGAGCCTCGCTGTAAAATTATCTTGGTATTTAATAATGCCCCTTTAAGACCCTCTCACCTTGGAGCTGTGTGCAGGCAGCCCATAGAAGAGTATGCAGGTGCAGCATCTGCATGGACACAGTCACATGTCAAAATTTGACATCTGCATACAGGCTCAGCATGGTTGGGTCTCTCAGCCCATCTGAATGATCCCCAAATCTGCTAATCATGAATTAAAAGCTGTGTGCAAGGAGCTAAGGCTGGTCATCACACCAGAAATTGTAATGTGGAATTGAGGGGAGAGTGATCAGGGAATCTCTTTCTCTCCCTGTGCACTCTCTGCTGCATCGCCTTGCCTCACCTCAGTTCGCCTCGCCTCTCCTTGCCTCTCCTCTCCTCTCCTCTCTCTATTCCCCTCTCTATTCCCATTTCCCACATGGGCACATGAAAACTAGTTCATTTCAAGTATATAAGGGTGGCTACACTCTGATTGTACAATTTCTGCACAATCTCCTAGATTTACCAAAACTTTATAAGAGGACACACCTATCTATTCCATTGCTCTGTATCCAATAAGGCAGGCCCTTGAATTCCATAGTTCATGATAGATCTAAAAGAGACTGTGCAATCATATTGTATAGTGTATGATGAACTTTACAGACTACCAGGGATACACTTCTGCTGCTCCAGTGTGCACACTCTGCCAAATTCAGAGAAGAATGGAACTACAGAGGAGGGCAGGACATAGGTCATGGGAACAGGGTGTGGTTCAATTACATCAGCGGCTGTGGAACTTCCTCAGTCTATTAACAGTTTTCACTTCTTGTAGGACAGATACTAGGAAGTCATGGAGGAATTTTCTATAGAGGTGACAGAGGTTGAGGTGTGGCCTGGTCCGGGAACACAGGGACAGCTTTTTCTTTTCTGCAACAGAGGTGTATGGTTAATGGTATATTGGTACATAGGGAAGCTGGAATTTAGTAAAAAAGATGAACTTCGCCTTTAAGAGCAAAATAAATCATAGACTTGATAAGAACTTTGAATAGTATACAGTATAATCACTGCTACAGGTAAAGTATATCCAAATCCAGTTTTGGATAGAGGAGGGAATGAATGGTTAAAACTTTGTAAATTTTTTTCTTATTTTTAATTTTTTGTTATGTTTTTGTTTTATATACCCACTGGGGAGATTTTATTTAACTTTCTGTCTTCAAGACAAACAGGAAATGAAAAGAAATCACTTTTGAGTATAGAAATTCCTTCTGTCACCCGAACAAGTGTTATCACTGGAATATATCCCCTCTAGTCCTTTTCTTTTGACAACTGAATAAGTAGGGGGTGAATCTAACTGGTGGGGGCAGCTCTAACCCATCCTTAATTTAATCAAAATAAACAAAAAAAAAAGTCAAGGTTTAGATATACTTCAATATACGTCTGCTAACATGTAATATTTAACCCCTTGGTGCTTAAGGGGTTTGTGACACCGGGAGGTGGGCCGAAGTTTAGAGCCATGTGACCGCCGTGAATGGCTGTCACAGCAGTCTCATGATCGGAAAGCTCCCGATCGCAAGCAGCGATAGGGACCTTTCTGTGAGGTGGCGGTAAATGTGCCGGCAGTGCACAGATATATGTTTGTGTACATTGAGTACACAAATATGTGGCCTCTCGGCTTCAAGGCCCAGCCGCCAAGAGTCCATATATATGCGTACTGTCAGCGCCAAGGAGTTATTATAATTTAAAAGTCTTACAAGTCAAATGTATTTCTTCAAAAAGTTACAAGTATTTCAAAGTAAAGTTTCTATTCCACAACCTGTAATGATCAATTGTGCCGTTTAAAGGATTGCAACATTTGTTATACTGATCAAGGACTATAAAAAAAATACATTCATGCAGAGCTATTAAAGTGAGATTCCTTGTTAGTTTTCTATTTTTCAAGAAAAAACAAGAGAAAGAAAAATAAAACAAAGTAACATTCTTTAGCTAAGAGAATATTGCAATTTATGTTATCTTTACAGATTTTTGAAACTGAAACATGAATATTTCATGCAAACTTAGAATTACTAGGCACTAGCGGATTCATTCAGACAGAATCAAATAAAACACTGCAAAGAATAGAATTCCCAAGTTTTACAAACTTTTTATGTACAAGCAAGTGTCTGCTGTTGAACTTTCATACTGGAGAGCTACACTATGTGTTTGTGTATCTCAGGAGTGACCTTCTATTGCCCATCAACTTTTATAGAGAAAAAAAGAAAAATATGTAAAGCGTTGCTTTTGAGAACCAGAAAAATAAAGCATGAGGTTTATATGATAAAATAAAACATTTTTATCAGTATAACCTAGCCTTTATATTTTTTACATTAAATAAATATTTCCTGAAGAAGCATTTGTACAGGAAATTCTATGAGTGTAGACTATCCTTAAAGCATGGTTCAAGCTTCATGCGCACTGGGCATTAAGCCCCGACACATGAGATCCCAGCAATTTAGAATGAATGGTGTCAACTGCAGGTAAAAAAAAAAGGGTAGTGCTTTCATTCTCTGGGATCAGATAATTCTAACTAACGATTCCACCATCAGCAGACCATAGGCTGATCAAACTTCAGCCATTCCAGCAGGGATCGGACAATTTCATTTAGTGTTTTGTCTAGGGTTGCCACCTCACCCTTTAAACCTGAACACTTATTAATTACATGGGTTGTGAGGCTAATTTAATGCAGATAAGGCACTAAGTGAGTTTAATTACCACCTTAACTACTTCAAGTCCGGACACTTTCACCCCCTTCCTGTCCAGGCCAATTTTCAGCTTTCAGCACTATCACACTTTAAATGACAATTGCACGGTCATGCAACACTATATGAATTTTTTAGAATTTTTTTTAGACAGATAAAGCTTTATTTTGATAGTATTTATTCACCACTGGGATTTTTATTTTTTTTGCTATGTAAATGAAAATATTCAAAAATTTCGGAAAAAAAAGTGTTTTTCTTATATAATTTTGCAAATAAATAGTATTTCATCATAAATCATGGCCAAAATTTATTCCGTTATTTTTTTAGTAAAAAAAAAATAACCCAAATCAGTTTATAACCAAAAATTATAATTTTTAAACTTTTTTTTACATTTTTTTTATTTTTTATAATATTATTTATGTGTTTTTTGTTTTTACATACTGTCACCCTAGCAGTACAGTGTACTACTAGTGGGGGGTGATGAAGATTTTTTTTTTTTTTTACACTGATTGCTTTTACACCCATAAAGGCTGCATCCTTGCAGCCATTGAGAACTACTGTGTGAGCTGTGATTGGTCACAGCTTGTCACATGGTACAAGGCTGTTGTGAATAGCTTTGTACCATGTGACCTCTGTGATCATTCACAGATTTCACACGTAGTAAGCAATGATATCACAAGTGATATCTTGCTTACTACTCTGCATGTGATCACTGATTGGCCAACGAGTGATCACATGATCGGGACCTCGCACAGAGGTCCCGTCCGACGATCGGTGTTCGGTGTTCCGGAGCACACAGCGGGCACCGGATCGCAGTGCTGTGGGCTCCCAGGGAGCGCGCACAGCTAGAAAATGTGGGTGCCATTTATGAACAGCAACCCGCCCCTAGAGTGCCACCGTCCTGCCGTTTATAAACAGCAGGCGGATGGCAAGTGGTTAAGTAGCCACAGAACCTGTGTAATTAATAAGTGTTTGGGTTTAAAGGGATGAGGTGGCAACCCTAGTGTTGGCTCCCCCACTTAACAGAATCCGATTGTTTAATTGAGATACATGTTGGAAATTTTTCTGGCGATTGTTGGCTGCAGAAATCAGCTGCAGCTGCTGATCAGTGGATTCTGATCGCAGTGGGCTCTGCTATTAAAATACCATTTCCTGATGGGGGGATTCCTCTATCCACCTCTTTTGTGTGGATGGAGCAGTCTGAAAGGTTTTTTCTTTTTTTTTTTGTTCAACCTGCTGACTGAACAAAAAAAAACTGTGTATGGCAAGATTTAACCTTTGGGGGCAACTTTGAAAAAAAATATGTTTGCAAGGAACAGTCAGAACATACCAAATCAATAAACCAGATAAACAAGGTAGATAAGACCAAAGCCACAGTGGACAACAAAGGCAAGGATTTGAAAGCAAAGAAGTTGAAAATATTTGAGAAACAATAATCTCAATTGATTTATCACTCAGATATCTACTTATGCAAAATACAATGAAATGTATTTTTATTTAGCCCAGCAGGCTGAACAAAGGAAGAAAAAAAAAAAACATAGGAGGTCTCTGTGCTAACTACACTATGTCAGTACAGCGATCTCCCTACTGAGCTAATGTGCTCTGACAGTGGGACTGCCCCCTCCCCCAGAATACACGGTCAGTTCTCACAACCATTGGCTGAAAAAACTGACTGAATACCAATCAGCTGCTGGTTTTCCATGCCTGTTCTACAGAAACTGGTTGTGAGATTGGCTTCTGTCAAACAAGCAGCTGTACACATGGATAAAAATCAGCTTAATTTTCTTGCACGGGGCTTTAAAAGCAGTATGTGTAGTTTTAAAAGGTTACAACAATTGCAAATACTACTTAGGGATCCATATTTCAGAAGGATTGTGGCCATAGTCAAAACATTGAAGAAAACTCCAGGGACACTACATAAAAAAGTAATAAACATAAGCCCCGTCTTCATATTCTTGGTCATGACATTTTCTTTACCACCTTTACCTAAAAGCTACTGCACTCCTCTTTGTGTAATTGAATATTAGATTTATTATGCTGCTAATTATCCCTCAATAATGTGTTGTAAAAGAAGCTGTATGGCAACATTTTGAAAAGTAAAAAAAAATTGCAGTAACATTAATTAAAAAGGTTTTCCCACCTAGTAGCAATTACTAGCAAAAGCAACTAGCATCTGCCCACCATTAATGCTGATCTGATGTGCAGCTGCTGTTGCTTCAGTTTTTTTTTTTATGGCAGATGATTACTCTGTCAATAGAAATCAAATCAACTGAGCCTGCATTATAATTCAAACCATAAACTGTTCATGTGTATGAAGAAAAGAAGTGAAATAACTTCATATTTGTTTTTTAAATAATTTAAAGCTCCAGGCAACTAGCTAAATACACAGATAAAATACATATAAGGGAGCTATTTTACTTTCCAAAGAATTTGTATTTATGTTCATCCAATTCTCAGATTTATACAGTGCTGTCACACTGCACAGTCCTGTTAGGCAGTCACACTTTGGGCCTAGTCACACCTATGCATTTTGATGCACTCTACAACTCACGTGCAGAGGTTTGCAATTGTTTTTAATGGTGCTAGTTTGTCACGTGCATCAACATAAATTTGCCAATAATAAGTCCTGTCCGCTTTTTCATCCACCAATGCATGTTATAAGGGCTTTAAAATGAGATGTTAGCACATAGTCACATACTACGAAGTGCATCAAAAATGTACCTCTATATCATATTACAATGAAAGTGTGCATCCAGACTTATCGGTCGCATCCCTCCCTTAGCCTGTGTGTGGACAGTGAAAAGAGAAGCAGCAGACTGCAACAGCTTGGCTCTTGTGCTGCTTCTACCTCTCCAGGTCTGAGTTCTTCTGTGTGTGGGTATTGCAAGAGGTTGATGCCAAGTCAAATTTAGGTACTTACACTACCTGTATGCAAAAAATAAACTTAATGGCGTATTCATGAATAGAGCTGCATTGATTTACATCTTCATATCTGCCTGGAGTTCAGCTTTAAAGTGTTTGCACACTCTAATTTAAGCGCTTCCCCGCCACTCTATAGCAGAAATACTGCTAAAGGGCTGTGCGAAATGATTATTATTATTATTATACAGTATTTATAAAGCGCCGATAGTTCGCTCAGCGCTGTACATTACAAAGGGGGACAGAACATGTGATAGAACAATAACAATACAATGTAAAACATGAGGGGATTGAGGGCCCTGCTCTTTCGAGCTTACAATCTAGGAGGGAGGGGATGGTGGCACAGGAGGAGATAGCTGTGGGGGATGGAGTGGTAGGAAGAGTGGAGGAGGTCGGCAAGTTAGCAGGGGGTGGGGTAGGCTTCCCTGAAGAGATGGGTTTTCAGGGTGTGCCTAAAGGAGAGGAGAGTAGGTGATAATCTGATGGGTTGGGGCAGGGAGTTCCAGAGGATGGGTGACACCCTGGAGAAATCCTGGAGGCAGGCATGGGAGGAGGAGACCAGGGAACTAGAGAAAAGGAGGTCTTGTGAGGAGCGGAGTGTGCGTGCTGGGTGGTACTTGGATATTAGGTCAGTGATGTAGTTCAGGGCAGTATGGTGGACGGCTTGGTACGTCAGTGTTAGGATTTTGAATTTTATCCGTTGCGCAATCAGAAGCCAGTGGAGGGATTGGCAGAGGGGGGTGGTGGAGATGGAGCGGTTGGAAAGGTGAATGAGTGTGGCAGCCGTATTCAGGATCAACTGAAGCGGAGATACCCAGCGGCGAGGCAGGCCAGTAAGCAGGGAGTTGCAGTAATCGAGTCGTGATATGATGAGGGATTGGATGAGCTGTTTAGTGGTTTCTGGAAATGATGTATATTATTATTATTATTATTATTATTATACAGGATTTATATAGCGCCAACAGTTTGCGCAGGTCTTTACAATATAAGGGAGATAGTACAATTACAATACATTTCAGTACAGAAGGAATGTGAGGGCCCTGCTCGTGGAGCTTACAATCTAAAGTATATACGTGATTTGCATTTCTGGGCAGGAGGCGCACGCGCGCCACCCTACCTGCGCCGCCACATGCTGAATCCTGGCACTAGGGAGACAGCAAACCATTCAGTTGAGGCCATCCTGATGACAAATTATTAATAAGTCCTTCTGATTATAGAATCTCCTATTACCACCAATTGTCTAGGCCTTCCTGCACTACCCTCACCACCCGTACTAGATGGACCTCTCTCCCAACTGTGAGGAATAGCAGTGACTTCTAGGGCTGCCACCTCTGAACTTGCCACCCTCACATCTTCACCCAACTTGGCAAATCAGTTTGGGTGCTCAAACCCAGGGCTGACCTTCCTTTTCTGTGAGCCTGAACCACTCCCTCTGACTGCAGTAAGCCATCTTCCTACCTGATAATCCTGAATTACCCTTCCACTCTCCACATCAACTCCATTAACCACCTGATCAGTGAGCAGAAAACCCCTTTTAAGGTTTTCAGTTCTGCCCAGTGTTGCAGCCTGCTCCTCCAGATCTCCAATGTGAACTTCCAGAAGAGAAACCCCCTCACATCCATTCTGGAGCTATTGCTGTATTGTTGTGTAGAGCTCACCCCCGAAGGAGCCGCTGGAATTAACGGGCACTTATGTCCTTACATCAGTGATGAACCATATATATATTGGATGCACAGCACACCAGTACACCTTGTGGGAAGTTTTATAACAGGTTTAATAAGACAGGTAAAACTCTGCAAATAGACTGCAAATTAACTTGGAAAATAGCAGTTAAGTGCACTGAATGCACAAACCTTCTAGAATTGGCACAATAACATAAAAAAAAAAAATATTCATGTATATATGTATATACCGGTATAGCTATAGAGCAGTATTACCCATTGCAACTACAGCAGCAATATGTCCCCAGCTAAACTGATATCTCTTTAGGTTCAGTCCCAAATTCACTTGTATACTGTAGGATTGTAACACTGTGTGAGTCTATGTGTTGCACAGGCCTATGTTAGTGAAACGGTGGAGTGCTCTTAACCTCCCTGGAGGTATTCCTGAGTGTAGCTCGGGGTAAAGTTTCAGTACCACAAGCGGTAACCCCGAGCTACACTTGGGAATACCTTGCAGCGTTGCTCCAGGATCTCTTCTTCACTTACCTTGCCCTGCGCTCCCGCGATTTCCCTCCTGCAGTGTCCCCGACAATGTCCTCCGTCCGATACCGGCATCTGTCTTCTGGGTTCCATTCCCTGTGACGTCAGGACTTACGGGGACGGAGCAGTGGAAAATTTAAAAATGTGAAAAAGTGACATTCACTAAATACACTAAAATCACATAGTATTACATTACTGTATGAAACCATTTCACATACATTTTGTCCCTAGTGCTTTGTCCTGTGCCCTGCCTGCATTTTTACTGTTCTTTCTGCCTGGAAACTGAGAAACGTCCATGGCGTCCAAAAAGCGATTTTAGACCAGCTAGAGAACAGTGATAGTAAATTAGAACTACTTGCAGAATTGAGTGATAATGATTCGTGGGGAAATTCGACACTGAAAACGATTTTGCGACTTTGCTCAGTGTTGTGCGAACTTGGCGCTACATTTCAAATTTCAGTGTTTTTGGTTTGATTATATTATTGAATTAAATTTATTATTATTATATTATTATTTTTTATGATTATTTATTAAATTATAATTTATGATTTTGTGTTTCAAATTTTAACATACCCGGGAAATTTACTAGACTCTTGTTCGGACAGATTTCAGTGAGTTATTCCTAAAAATTACAGGCCTACAATAAAAAAATACATATTTCCATGCAAAAAAATGTACCGCTTTGAGCACAGAAATACTGACATAATCAGACCGCTAGGGAGGTTAAGGACTGACATGTCACTTGTTAACAGTTGTTCAACACATCTGAGAAGAACAGTTTCCAGGGGTTAACTCTTTGAAAGGATGATAAATAGGGTTCTCTCTCTCTGGGGCTAGTTTTTTTCTGCTTTCAATTGCCGGTACTGCACAATCTCTGAGATGTCTCATGTGGGATGGTCACATGCCTCCTCGGCGATTTCCAACACTCTGTCCTCTCTCTGCGTTGGGAGATATCATTGCTGACGGTAACTGCCATCGCGGGTGACTGGTATCAATGATCACAGTTGCTGACTTCAGCTGCTGTAGATAACAGTTGTCCTTAGCAACCTTTGCTGTTCTGGAAACAGTGTCAGTGTACTTCACAGTAGGGGCTGCAGACTAGCTCCCACATGTCCTCTGCAAAGGCCCACATGGCTCTCCTCCACCCCCCTTCCTCCTTGCAAAGCATCCTGGTCTTGTAGTTCTGTGCAATATAAAGTTACATTGTCTGCCTCTGTAATGAAACTGCAACTCCCACAAACACTCCAGTACTGCTGAGCCAATCAAACCCTTTCTGACAATATGCAGTCTTAAAAGGGAAACAGTTCTTTAAAAGGGAAACAGCAATGGTCCCGCCACAGTTGTATACATGTGGCCAGGGGCGGACTGATAACTCATGGGGCCCCATGAAAAAAACCTATGAAAAAGGTACCAGGCGCATCTCATGGGGCCCGCTACTGACCCTGGGCCCTCGGTCAGTGCCCAGGTTTCCAAATGGTCAGTCCGCCCCTGCTTCAAACAAATGGCCTCTGTACATTGCCCTGCAAACTGCTGACTCTATCCTCTGCCCTGCTGACTACCTGTACACTGTTCTTTGGACTCTTACACACTGCCCTAATGACCTTGCATCCTCTGCCCCCCTGATGTTTTTCACAGCACCCCGAAATCAGACAGGCTATATCCAGCCCTGATTGCTAATAGGAAATTTCATGTTATTTACAGGTAGGAGACTCTTGTTATAATCTCCTGTTTTCAGCTCCAGTTTTTCACTCCACTTTGTCAAAGTTCCAGGAGGCAAAAGGCAGACAATCTCCAGGATAATAAAGCTCAGAGTGACTTCATCAGAAAGCTATATACTGCAGTACAAAATATAACCAATTAATTCTCACGAGCAGCCAAAAAAATATTATAACACACTATATTGACTTATTCAGTGAGTGTAACTAAATAGCTACAAACCAGAAAGCAGTTCACACTTACGCATACTCAGAACATGTGCATAATCTAAATAAACCTCCTTTAAATGCCCCAGAAACACATATAATGACATATAGTGAACAATCCTAATTGTAATGTCTCTTAATAGTGTTGCTTCTTCAGCTTCAAAAAAATTCCATAACTCTATATCTTCTTAAAACTTAATCTACCACCACAAACACTAGATGGGCCCTCAACTGGACTTTTTGTCCTCATATGTGTCCACCATTATATGTCCACTACAAGGGACACATGCGTTTTTTGGCCTAACTTTATGTGAGGTCAAAAACTCCAGGTGAGGACACATCTAGTGTTTGTGGTGGTGGATTAAGTTTTAAGAAGATATAGAGTTATGGAATTTTTTTGAAGCTGAAGAAGTAACACTATTAAGAGACTTTGCAATTAAGATTGTTTACTATATCTCATTATATTTGTTTGCATCACATGTGTTTTGGGGGCATTTAATGGAAGTGTGGCACTGTATGTTTATTTATATATCTACTGTAGTATCTGGAGCCCCTGTGAACAATTAACCAATTGCCACAGTACATTTACTGCGGCAGGGCGGCATGTGCCGACTCAGTCACGTATATATACATGATTGTAACTGCTGTTGTTTAGGAGCATGCAGAGCTCCCCTCCTGTGACTGCTGTGTCCACCTTACTGTTACTGGTAACCGGGTACCATTATCACTATGACTGGTCATAGCGATCACATGATAACAATTTAAACAACCTGTCATGATTTGTTTTCCATTCATGAACAGCTTGCTTACTGTTGTGATCTGTGATGGGCCCACAGCAATCACTTGGTACCTGTACCATATAATTAGCTGTAATCAATCACAGATCACAAGCACAAGCAAGCTGTTCATGAATGGGATACCCATTCTTGACAGCTAAAATTGCTTACACAGTGATTATTACTATATACGTATAAACATGTAAAATAAGATCCCTGATCATCCCCCAAGGCAGCACACTCTGATGACAGGATGTAAAAAAAAAGTAACAAAAATTAATTTTACAAAAAGGTTTAAAAACATTTTATAAACAATTATTTACAATTATTGACATATGATGACACTATACTGCACTGGTGACAGTATGTAAAACAAAATGTGAAAAAAACATACATTTTATTTAATTTATTCATTTTCCAAAACATTCTGACAAAAAATTACAACTTCAAAAAACTCATCATGCCTGTTACTAAATACCTCAGACTGTCTGCTTTCCAAGTAGGAGTCATTTGTGGGTATTTGTACTGTCCTGGCATTTTAAGGGCCTCAAGAAATGAGGCAGTCAGTACATCAAAATTGATCAATTTTCAAATATATGTACTATAGATGCTATAACTTTACCACAAACCAATTAATATACTATACTATTTTTGGTCTAAATGTCTGAACAAGGTAGATTTCATTTTATAACAGAAAGTACATAATATTGTTTTTTATTTTTATATATAAACCCAGTGATGATCAAATATCACCAAAAGAAAGTTCTATTTGTGTAAAACATTTTTTATAAATTTAATTTGCACACAGTGTTGCATGACTGCGCAAGTGCCAGTTAAAGTAGCACAGTGCCATATCCTGGTCATGAAAGGGGTAAAAACTTCAGGATCTCAAGTGATTAACAACTCCCCTTAATTAGCAGACTGAAGGAAGCAAAGAAAAAAAATGTCATTTAAAAAATTGAAGAAAAGGTGTATTAAAACGCTGCTAGCAAAGACCCCACAAAAGCAAAACTGTTTTTCACTCTCCGCTCAAATTTCCCACTCTTCAGCTTCCAGCAGGCAAAACCTGGCAAAAAAAAGTATTGTCTCTGCAGTTTCACAGTCCTGTGGCTGTAATGGGAAACCTATAAGCCTCATGCACACTGGCCATTTGTCCAGATCTTCTGAAAGTCTTTCAGGTTCCTAGCAGGACAAAAGCAGTGCAGAAATGTCCCAAAAGTCCCGTTTTGCAAATGTGTGGGCGCGTTTAGGGGCATCAAGCATTTGGGCATCCATTCATTCCATTTGCCATAATATTAATTTATTTTGGCCATTGAAATAAATGAATTTCCAAGCGCTAAATGCACTAGCTGCATTTAGCATTGTTTAGACATGTTAAGACAGATCTGGCTTTTTTTTTTGCCGAATCACCCCTCTCCTGAACACAAAAGTGATTTTTTTTGCTTCTAAATGCTCTTGCCTCTAAACACCTGTAAACGCCTACAGTAGATGTGCATTGACACATAACAGGGCACTTAGAGGCAGACAAAACAACATCAAATGCCCTTAAAAATTGTATTTTTGACACCCAGTGTGCATGAGGCCTTAATGACACTTTTTATATCTATTTCATCAAACATTTAACTAAAGCAATATTTGCAAAAATACATAAAAAACAGTAATAAACTTCTGATCTGTTATAGGTGAAAATTACCTTTCATTAAAAATTACACATTGGAAAACATCCTTCATTAACTGTAGTCATAAGCAGTTGGGTATCAGAAACTATACAGTCTGGCTCATAGACATTATTTCTTGCAAAGTTTGAGACAAAACACTCTCTCTAAAATAAAGTAAGACTAAATTCTATACATTGAACTCCATATATTGATTTTGTGTAACTGAAAGGAACATACAAAAAAGAACTTCCACAGGAATGCAAGAACAGAGGCAAGTAAGTTTATAAAAGAGAATGGCTTATAAAGTTTTGGTTTACGACCCCAGGTAATGATGGATGTTTATATACTTATTTAATGACCACTTCAAAATTAAATCTGTATGTGCTCTAGATTTTAGGTGAGTCATATTATCACATTCTGCTTGTAAAGTTGAAGAATGGAAATACCAAACTTCCTCCTATACAGTAAAGTAATTCATCTAGTATGCATACTGAATGATGACTTTTAGTTTACCTAGTAGGATCCTGAAATACTCAATCATATTTTGTCTATATGTTATGCTATTTCTGTCTGTGTCAGATAAAACAATATAACTGCCTACCAAACCAAACTACATGTCTTTTTGTGCTTTTTTGTGAAGTTATTTTCATTGGAGTTTTAAAGATGCATATACAGAGTATAAAATAATAAAACCAGTCAAATAAAACACCCACCTGTGACTAGTACAGCACATGCCTCACCCAGTTAAAAAAATGGAAGGAATGACAATATATTGTATAAGCATGAAAGGGTTTGTCTTGAGGAAATCAGGGGATCTAAGCATCAAAAAAAGAAATAGGAAAATAAAAGCCCAGCAAAAAGATATCAATGCCATCCCTGGCATTCAAAGAGGGAAAGGGTCCAAAGTACATGAGTGTCCAGGATAAAAAAGAATTTCAGTGAAATCAAGGTCCAGATATCCAGTCTAAACATAACACAGAATGAAACACAGTACTTAACAATTATAACATTACAGCATATTTAGTCAGAGATAATAGATGTAGAGTTAATCCAACCTCCATAAACTTTATCAAGCTTGGACAACAAATCTTTATTAGAATAAGTAGCTTTGTAAAAGGGCAGAGCCTTGTTTACCAGAGCTTTCCAAACTGGAAAAGAAGGCCAATCAGGCTTATCATAGTAAAGCAGGAGGTTGAGCAGGGTATGAATGGCTATCATAAGCACTACAATATCCACCAAACTGAGAAGGCATACCCCTATATAGGGAATGAGGGAAATAGTAGTAGCAGACTGGATACAGGCTAATACATCCCTCCAAACCAGTGAATAGCTGAGCAATCTCAGAAAATATATATAAAATGTGCATGTTCATGAGAGCAATATCAGCAAAGAGAGGTGTGATCCTTATAAATTGTAGCAAGTTTGGCCAGGATCAAAAATAGAAATTTATGATGTATAAAATGGGCGCTCACGATTTGTCCCAATCATCATAGTCTAAATCAGAGACATCAACTACCTGTACCAGTGATGGTGATTCTTTTAGAGCCCGACTGCCGAAACTTCAATACAACCTTATCACCAACAGTACTGGGTGCTCACCACTGGGGGCGTGTTCTGGGAGTACATCCATGGACGCCCTCCCAGAACTAGACAACTGCGCTTTAGCTGTCTTTTGGCTATAGCGCATTTGGGAAGCAGCTTATCTCACCTCTGGCAGTGTCAGTGTGGCTTCCAACCCGGCAGCTCATTCCCATCCATGCTGAATACGTCGACCCTGGCCCCTGGGCAGTGCGGGAGTCGCTTCCTTTCATCCACACTAGACATGTCACCACTGGCCCTAGAGCAGTGTGGGAGCTGCTTCCTCTCATCCACGCCCATCCTGGCCCCAGAGACCTTTGGGAGATGTAGTTCGATGGTGGGTGTGGTGTGGATGAGTTCTGGATGGCCGGTCAGTGTGCATGTTCGGTGTGCACTCATCTTCCTCTTCTTTCTAGCATGCCCACTGAGATGGCTCTGCATGCCAGCTCTTGCACGCATGCCATAGGTTCGCCATCACTGACCCATACTGATGGACAAACCTGCAACAATCTACCTTTTTCCAAGAACAATTGCTTATACATAACAGATAAAGACTTGGTAAGATCACTATCTCTTTGAATCTAGTTGACTAACATGAGAACTGGCCATCCCAAAATTGCACCTGAAAGGCAATTGGACAGATTAACCATTGATAAGCAAACGCCAGTTGGCCAGCCAAAAAATATTTGGAAAAAATGGGCACTGCCAGTCTGCCCTCCTCCCATGATTGCTACAGTACCTTTGTATCCAAGAAAATCGGATATAAGCCTATCTATTTTCTTAAAAATTGTCTTTGGAATCCATACTGGAGACTTTCCAAAGAACATACAGAAAAAGGGAGAGTAGTTTTTTTGATAGGGTTCATTTTCCCTATTAATGATAATGGAAGATTTCTCCAGGCAGTCAACGGAACAATTTCAACAATTAAATCCAGTGCACACTAATGTAACCAAGCAGTTTTGTACAGATTTATTAATTTAACTTTAATTAATATATGTATATATATATATATATATATATATATATATATATATATATATATATGTAATCTACCATCATTTGGCAGTGTGTATTTATACATTTTCTATATTAGTATCTTATCAATACATTCTGCTTTCAAAAAATTATTCTACAAAGAAAAGTTCATATGCATGAAATCGCTTCTTATTTAGGGCTGATTTTCTTAGAAATGTGGCTGCAGCACATGAAACTTGTAAGGGCATACCTAATATTTTTTACAATAAATAAAATAAAATCACTTTTTATTACTGACTGCAAAGCACAAACACCAGTGGTAGAAACTTCACAGTAAGTACCTTCCTGCTGAGTTCTGTGTGCATAGAGCTCAGATCTTTATCCTCACTGAGCTCACCGCGCTTATATCCCCTGTGTGGCATCTTCTTCTCTTCTCCACTCAGCTTTATGAGTTATACAGCTGCTTCAGATATTATTGTTCATAAGCAGTTAAAGCCTAACTGAACTTTCAGTTTATGCCAGCTAAATATATTCCAGGACCATTAAAAGAGGTGTAAAAAGTCTTGCAATTTGTTCTTTTTAAAAAGTAGCAAATGTTAAAGTGGTTCTAAACTTAAAAAGTTTTTTTTTTATACCTTAATGCATTGTCTTCATTAGGGTAAACCCCCCACACATTTGTTCTAGCCCCCTGATCCTAAACACTTACCTGAGCCCTATCACTGATCTAGCGCTGTCCCAGCTGTGGCACTGCTCTGTTCTTTTTCTAGTCTCACAGGAGATCAGCAGTAGCCATAGACCATGGAGAGGTTTTTTTTTACAGTAGTACAAAAATGATTTTCCTAATTAAAGAGTAATACAGCTGGTACAACAGCTCATGTTACCTTAAGTTTGACCTGCCTTTCATTAAAAAAGTCTTCACTTGAGGGCATATGCTTAGGCAAGGTGGCTGCTTAGCCGTGTAGCTCCGTGGTTGCCTACTCTGACCTTGTATAACATTCCCAGTGGGTTTCTCTCCACTCCCGCTGGGTTCTTCAGCCCCCAGGACTCTCCTGCACTCTGCATGGCTGGTGGCACGGGTTGCTGAGCCCGGTCCTGGCCGCCATCAACCTCGCGCCCTTCCCTGCCGGAATCCCGGATGGCTGCCACACCACCAGGGGAGACACGAGACAGCCCAAGCCAGGAGGATTCCGATGAAGGGGGCAGGTTTGTGGATAGGTGTGCGGCTACTCTTCCCCTATAATTATTATAGCACACCCAGAAGCATCATCGGCCTCTACGGAGTCCCTCCTGGCCTGCACATTAGGAGGCTTCCTGGACTCTCAGCCTGTCTCAAAGCCCCCAAGCCCAGACATGGCTGCAATGTCCCTGTAAGGGATTTCCAGCAAGAAGAATTACGATCAGGAATGTGCATGCGTGAAAGAGATTCCACAGAAGAATTGCCGGTTGTGCGCAGGCGCGCAGGAATGCGCAATCGCACACGTGCACACGTACGGCAAAGATTGGCGCCAGACGGGCTATTTAAGGAGGGCCTCTGCTCAAGTTCAGTGCTGACTAGTCTTCAGCTCCCCCCGTGTCCTGCTTGCTTCTGTAAGATTCCTTTGTTGCTGACCCGGCTTGTTCCTGCCCCAACTCCGAGGGGGCAGATTTCCTCGCCTTTCATTAGGTCTCTTAATTGGGCATCTCCCTTCCTTATCCATCTCCCTGCAATCTTTTCATTCCCCGGTGGAAAAATAGGCATCAACATAGAGTTAAATTCCCATCCCATCTGTCTGTGCATTGTGTCTCAAGCTCTCAACACTATTCTTGTTAATACATGTACTTTCTATCAGTCCACGAAAGTGAGGTGGCAACCATATTATCCTATCCAAATGTGTTTTACTTAAAGTGTTTTCTATATTTATCCAACTTTTCGCCTGTGAATTATGTGTCCAATCAAAAATTTGTGCTATCAATACTGCATTATAATATCTTCTAAAATCAGGTACACCTAAACTTCCATTTTCTTTGTCTCTAGTTAGAACTTCATAACTTATTCTAGGTTTTTTATTTCTCCATATGAACTTTAGCATCATTTTTTTCATTTTCCTAAAATAAAGTCCTGGCATTGGGATCATCTGGAATTTGTATAAGATTTTTGGGACGATTACCATTTTAATTAAATTTATTCGTCCTATCCACGATATACCACCTATCCCGAATTTTCTAATTTCATCTTTAATTTCGTTTAATAATGGAATATAATATACTTTGCATAAATTCTTCATGGAGACTGCCAATTTTATTCCTAAATATTTTAATTCTTTTTCCTTCCAAGAGAAAGAAAATTCCCTTTGCAAGGCCTCTCTTTCTCTTCTTGGAAGATTTATATTCAAGATTTCTGTTTTAGTTGGGTTGATTTTCAAGTTAGACCACTCCCCATATTCCTTCAATGTTTTCATTAAATTGGGTAATGATATCCTTGGGCTACCTACATAAAAGAGCATGTCATTGGCATACGCCGCAACTTTATGCTCTGTCTCCCCAATCCAAATTCCCTTAATATCTATATTTTTCCTTATTTTCTCTAAAAGGGATTCTAAGGACAGGACAAACAGCAGCGGTGACAAAGGGCATTCCTGATGTGTCCCATTATGCATCTTAAAACTCTCTGATATTTCCCCGTTGACTTTTATTGCAGCTGATGGTTGACTGTACAATTTCCCTATCCATATTCTCATTCTAGGGCCCACCCCCAGGACTTTCAATGTATCCAACATATACCCCCAGTCTACTCTATCAAATGCTTTTTCAGCGTCTACGGACAGTAACAATACAGGGAATTTTTCTCTTTTGCTTTTTTGTATGAGCATTATTGATCTTAATCCATTATCCCTACCCTCTCTCCCAGGGACAAACCCCACTTGATCCATATGGATCCACTCCAGCATTATCTCTTTCAACCTACTTGCCACCACTTTTGCATATAGTTTAGTATCTATGTTTAATAGGGATATTGGCCTATAGCTAGAACACTGTGTTCTGTCTTTCCCTTTTTTTGATATTATTGTGATATGGGCCTGAAGGGATTCCTCCCTCATTTCCATCTCCCCTCCCAATGCGTTCATATATGTAGTTAATTTAGGTATCAGTTAGTCTTTAAATTTCTTATAGTATCTCACAGTATACCCATCCGGTCCTGGACTTTTCCCTGCCATAGTACCCTCAGTGCACTATAAATTTCTTCTGTTATTGCTCTCTCTAGGGATATTAACTGCTCCTCTCTCAATTTCAGTAACCCCGCCTCTTCTAGGTATATCTGTCTTTTTTTACTTCTTTATTCCTCATCTTTTATGGACTGTTGGGGATTCATATTATATAATTTACTATAATATTCTTTAAACACTTTTGCAATATTTTTGGTAGAATATTTTAGTTCTCCTTTATTATCTCTTATTTTCTCTATATAATTCCTACCCTTCTTTTTTCTTTCAGCTCTCATTAGGAATTTTCCGGGCCTGTCTCCCCACTGGTATCTTTCACTACTCATCTTATTAAATACTCTCCTTTTTTCTTCCTCCATTAATTTGTTTAGTTCTTCTCGTTTTTCCAATACCTTCTGCTTATTCTTTTTTGTTATATTCTTTCTATGCACCCGTTCTAATTCAAATAATTCTCTATTAAGTGTATTAATTCTTGCTTTCCTTTCCTTTTTCTTTTTTACCCCAATCGCTATTAAGATTCCTCTAATATATACCTTGTGGGCTTCCGATTCAGTCGCCACCGACACCTCCTCAGTCTCATTTCTTTCGAAATATAATTCTATTTCTCTTGTAATTATCTGTTCCGTCTCCTGATTCTGAAGAATTGTCTCATTTAATCTCCACGTATTTACCTTTTTTGTTCTCATCCTCATTTTAACCTTATTGTGACAGGTGCATGATCGGCTAGCGTTATAGTTTCTATCCTTGCTTTCACCAAAAACTCTATAAGTCTATGGTCTAGCAATATATAATCCAATCTTGAATACGTCTCATGTGCATGAGAATAAAATATATAATCTCTATCCCTTAGATTTTTAATTCTCCAACTATCAACCAACTGACAAAATTGTATTGTTATCTTTAATTCTTTCAAATGTTTGTTCCGCTCTCTCAACATATGAGACGTCAAGTTGTGGTTCCATGCAACAGTTAAAATCTCCTGCCGCAAATTGGTTTACCTTCTTTAAAATCTAGTAGCTTCTTCAGTATGTTCTTTAGATAGGCCTCTGATTTTTTATTGGGGCAATATATATTTGCCAATGTACATTCTACCTCTTGCAATTTCCCCTTTAAGAATAAAAATCTCCCCTCCGGATCCTCCATTTTATCTTCCAAACAGAACCTTACATTTTTCGCAAACTCATTTGCCACCCCTTTAGCACGTTTAATTGGGGAGTCTGCATAGTACCATACTGAGTAGTGCTTAGAGTGTAATTTCACATTTGTTTCTTGCATTAGATCTGTCTCCTGTATAAACACCACCTCAATAGATCTTTTTTGTATTTCTCTAAATATCTTAAATCTTTTCTCCCAACTGTTTAGCCCTTTAACATTGTAAGTCATACAATTAACCTCCTCCATTACTATATATATATTTTCCATTCTTTCTTTCCCCAGGATTCTCCTTAATTCTTTTATCTCCTTTTTTTTTGCTGAGTATCCCCCTTGTCCCTTTGCCCTCCCCCCCACCCTCCCTTCCCCCTTCCCTCTCCTTCCCCCACCCTCCCCATCCCTTAGACTACCTTTTTGTCTACGAATCATTTGTGGTCCATATACCACCCTTGATCCAAGTTTAAGGTGGTGCTCCAACCACAGACGGTTTACCAGCCACCCATCCTCCTCTGTGCCCTGTCCCTCACTATATCTCATGCGTCCCTCTCTACTCTCTATTCCTCCTCCCAACTACTTGCCAATTTTCTTTTCCCATAGCCCCTATCCCTCCTTCCTCCTCTTCCCACCCAGTTATCACCATTTTCTCTAATTCTAGTCTCTCACAAAAGTCTCTCATATCTTCAGGAAATCTTAGTCTTGCTGTTCTTCCGTTTTTCCATCCGATCAAACACGCCGGGAAGGCCCATCTATATTGCACATTTTGCTTCTTCATCTGCTCTAATAATGGTTTAAGAGATCTCCTTCTTGTCAGTGTCTCTACCACTAGGTCTGCAAAAATTTGAATATTTGTTTCTCCATAGTTAATCGATGCTCTTTTATTTTCTTCCATATCTTTTCTTTATCCCCAAGATTCTGTAATCACACAATTATATCTCTTTCTTGTTGGGGCTTTCCTACTCTATACACACTGTCCAATTTAAGTGTCTCTGATACTGATCTGTCCGTTATAGTGTTCAGGATTTTACATATTATTCCCCTTAGGTCTTCACCGTGTGAAATCTCTGGTACGCCTCTAATCCTTAAATTACATCTCCTATCCCTATTTTCTTGATCCTCTATCTTATATAGCAGTTTTCTTTGTTCTTTTTTCATTTCTATCATCCGCTTTTCTAGTTTCAAAATAGTTTGGGAATGTTCTTCCACTTTTCCCTGTTTCTTCTACTCTTGCTATTATTTGGGCCAAATTTTTCTGTATTATCGCCATCTCTTGTTTTATTGATTTTTCAAGGCTTTGAAACATTTTTGCTATTTCTCTTTTATTTGGCATTTGTAGTTCCTTTTCTTGTTCTACCACCTCCATTGTTTCTCTCCTTCTTTGACTACTATTAGCCATTTCCAGGGATAGTCTAGGACTTTCTTCCATGCTGACTTCCAATACGCTCCTTTCACTTAGTCCTTGTTGTCTTTCTGGGGTCAGATTCCCCTGTGAGGACATATATTTTTTTATTGTACCTGTTTGGGAACTCTTGGGTCCACCTCCTTTGACCCCTTTATTTTTCATGCCGTCAAAGATTTAGTTTACTAATCCAGGCTCTTGGGGGGATTAATCTTTTTACTATCCTGTATTTTCACTTAAAATTCTCCTCTGTTAGGTTCTATTTCTTCTGGGGACCTGTACTATATCACTTTATCCTCTTTTTCTTTTAGAACTCCTGGGCAATCTCCCCCTTACTTTCACCTTACATGTCAGTTCATTGCATGCAGTACATTATGCCTTGCCTTCTTCTCTCTTTATTGTGAGGTGGCTTCAGGCTCTTCCTTTTGTGGGCTGCAAGCTGCAAACAGCCCCTCCATTTGTACTGCTCCTTTTCCTTATCCCTTCGGGGGAGATTCACCGCAGTGGCTCCAGTCCCTGGTGGTACAGGTCCCGTGCAATCAGGAGGAGAACAGGCGTTTCCCTTTGCCCGCCGGCCAGCTTTTCCTCCTCCCAGTGCTCCTCTGTGGGATGTCAAGTGGCCGTCTCCGCTTCCTCCAGTCTCCAGGCAACCCTCTGCTCCGGACGGAAGCCACCGTCTTTCCGCTGCAGAGGACACCCGATGCTCTGTCCTCCTCTCCCACCGGCCCGCCTTGCCACCCCTGCTCTCAAGCTCCCACTCCTCCGCCGGGAGCCCCCCTCACAGGTAGGTCCCTGCGGGCGTCTCTGACCGCATTACAGGGCACTTGTTGAGGTGCAGGTAGCTGCTAGTGGAGAGCGCTCACAGCACGCTCTCCCTCGCCACCATGATCAGGCTCCTCTTACGTCTCATATATTCTGTGCCACAGTTTACTGCAACAGCAAAATCAGAGGGTTTTTCTGAACTGTTCTAGAGTTATCTTGGTTTTTGAGAGATTTTTTTGAAACCTTTGCAATTTGTATCAAACTACCACTACTGATATCTTTACTCACGGCGAGCCCTGGTTCAGGTGCGCCCCCCTCTGCCTCATAGCTTGTTTTTTTCTTGGGCTTTGACTCAGACTTGGCCTGCAGGCCTGCGGGCCTTGGTTTTCCTTTTTGGAATTAACCTCTTTAGAGTTGGTGATGTATCATTTGCTATCATTTGTTGATCTGTTTGTCTGTTCTTATTACTCTAATCTGTGTCTCTTTTCTTCCTATCTCTTTCCTTTGTGGAATTCCAGTGGATGACTTCTGAAGATATCTCAGTATATGGTTCTTTGTCTAGATGTTGAGGACTTGAGACCCCTCTGGACTCGTGGGCTGGTAAACAGCAGCCTGGCTTTGTCTATTGGCATGCCTCCCTTTATTGTTCACCATGGCATCATCTAAACTATCCTTTTTAGACTCTTTTTACACAACGTGCAAGACCTTAACTCCCAATCAAGAGACACAAAGCTCTACAGAGGGCAGATATTGTTTTTTTTACAGGAGACTCACTTCCCTGCTACATATAAACCACCATTTTTACATAAACATTTCCCTGTTTTCTATACAGCTAATGCAAAGACTAAGACTAAGGGGGTTGCCATACTTTTTGCTAAACACATCACCTTTTCTCTACTTCAGGAAGTTAAAGACCCTGAGGGTTGGTATCTTCTCATAAAGGGACATATTGGATCCTCTCCTTATACGTTCCTATCATATTATGCCCTGAACACAGGGCAAGTAGCTGTCTTTACTTCTATGTTCTCTCTCTCCCAGCACTTTGAAGGCAGGGTCATTTGTGGGGGTGATTTGAATCAGGCTCTAGACCTTAATCTTAATAAAATGCAGCCAATGGGGAAGAGGCTGTGCCACTCTCCTAAAGACAGTCTGTGCCTAGCTAAGCTTTTCTACTCGGTAGGCCTTATAGATGTTTGGCGGGAAAAAACCCTACCATGCGGGATTATACACATTATTCTCGTGCCCACAACTTGCACTCCAGAATACATCATATCTTCACTCGGTTCCTCCTACTTTTCCATGCTCAGAAAGACTGAATTACAGCGGATGCCTGGTTTTATAAGGCAATAGTGATGGTGGCGTTTGTGGGTGGTTTTGCTTGAGATAAGCCAAACAATTGGCAGCTAAATGAATCAATTCTTAGTGATCCAATCCATTTTACAGAAATTGAGTCAAGTATTCAAGAGTATTTTCTTCTTAACCAATCTGATACCATAACTCCAGTCATGGTGTGGGCAGCACATAAGGCAACTTTACGCTGTAAACTTATCCAAATGGCTTCACAGATTAAAAAAGAACATAGAGTAGATATTGAATTTTTAGGCCGCTAAATTTTATATGCAGAGAGATCGTATTGGCTCTATGTTAGGGGCCAAACTCACCCCTAAGATGAGACATTTTGCTCCCACTAAAATTAGATGCTCATCGGGTGCTTATACTCAAGACCCTGAGAGAGGCATGTCCACGTTCCATAGGTTTTTTGAAAATTTATATCGTGTCCCTGCCAACTCGGATCCTGAGAAGTCCTCAGACTTCCTCCATTTGGTTAATATCCCTAAACTGGCGATGGCACACAGGGAGATAATGGAGAGTCGCATCACAGTTCAAGAGATCTTGAAGACCATTAAACAAAGCAAACATTCTTCTGCACTGGGTCTGGACGGGTTTTAAGCTCTTTACTACTGAAAATTTCCAGCTGCTCTAGCTCCCCATTTGGAGCGGTTCTTCAACTCTTTGAGGGAAGGGCATGCCTTAAATCTGGAATTGAACACAGCTTTTATCTCTGTGATCCCTAAACCAGGTAGGGAACCTGGAACCGTAGAATATTATAGAATGATTTCCATGATCAATAACGATCTGAAATTACTGACTAAGATGATACTTGCTAACAGACTGGCCTCATTCATCAATAGTTATGTTCATAAAGATCAGGTTGGCTTCATTCCAGGTAGACAGGGTTCTGACCAGGTTCAATGGGCTTTCAATCTGATCTCTCTGCTGCAATCAGGCTGGGATGGGGGGAGGCCCCAACAGGGTATGTTGCTCTCTATTGATCTTCAAAAGCCATTTGACTCTGTGTCTTGAGACTATCTTTTTCAGCTGTTGGAGGCTTGGTCGATTCCATGCTATTCTCCATGCCCTCTACATGACCCCTACAGCCAGAGTTTGTCTGCAGGGCTATCATTCTGATCCCATTTGGATTAGGAGAGGCACTAGGCAAGGGTGCCCTCTTTCCCCTCTCATATTTGCTATTATGATCAAAACTCTGGCAATTGCAATTAGATCTGCCATTATTATTTATGGGGTGGAGTGTGGTGGGTACCCTCACAAATGTGCATTATTTGCAGATGACTTGTTGATATTTATAACCTCACCTTTGATCTCGCTCCCTAATCTTCTCAAGACTCTTCATGCATTTGGACAGGTCTCAGGTCTGCATAGTCTAAATTGGTAACCATGAATATTAACCTACCTTTGTCCCTGGATTAAACGACAGAGATATAAAAATCTTTACCATATTAGACATTTCAATACACAAAGACTATATCTAAGTGTGCATTTACTAACAATATGTACGTAGTAGTGGATTTACTAAAGGCACAAAGACTGTGCAGCTGCACTCATTTTCCTCAGAGCTTAGTAGATGTGGTAAAGCTTTGCTGATTTCCACCATCCAATTATGTGCAAGCAAAAAATGCTGTTTTTATTTTCATTGCATCTGATTGGGTATTCTTTACAATGTGAAGCTTTACCACATTACATTTACCTAACAACAATGAGTGCAACTGGACTTGCATTGTGCACAGTCTATTTGCCTTTAGTAAATCAATCCCATTGATTACCAGGAGGTTGGTAAAAACGGTCTAAAAGGGAATGTGAAATCCTTGATGTCTCTAATTAAAATAAATTGTTCTGTATTTATGGTTGTGATTGATAAACTAGCTGAACTACACCTACTTATATTTCTTTTGCATGATTAAACTCTGTTGTAACTCTCAAAATATTATTCTATTAAATTCCTTGTAAAAAGAAAAAGATGGGTACAACTGTCAATGAAGGCAAAACTTGCAAAAAAGAAGTTACAAAATTTCTAACAAGTTTTATGTTTTACGTTCCAAAATAGCCCAGCTCTGTGCTGTGACATCAGTTCTTGAAATAAGCTGCTTTATATACAGGTGAAAATGAATCCAGCTTCTGTCTCCTGCTGTCTTTTTATGTCATTCATTGACAATATAGGAAAAGTGACAAAGTTGACACTATTTCGGATTTTTAAAAAACATGGTCAATTAAATAGTTTATTTAAAGTAACACTGATTTTTAGTGGACAAAATAAATAAATATATATATGAATTAAACAAAAAAATCAAGAGTTATGGTACATCTTCATTAAATTATTTATAAAACTTATTCTAAAACCTTAAGTGATAAAAGTAAAGGCTTGTATTGTGATATAGCAGATATGAATCAAAAGTAGATATTTCACAGTATTAGAGTTGATTCAGAAATCTAGATAATGTTAAAGTTGAACAGATTTGGATGCTGAAATCCAAAACCAGATTTCAATATGCTTTTTGGAGGTTCAGTTCCCCAGTTAGCTTCTGGAAGCCTTTGGACCTTGCTAGGACCAATCAGAGATGCTAGAAAATGTTTCTTCGTCTCTAGTATAAAAGGGAACCTCCTTACTCACTGTTCACTGTGGCTGAGAGAGAAAGCAGTGTAGGGGGAAAATGTTGCTGATAATGGAAAAGCCTTAGTGGAGCTAGCTTGGAGGTAGTTTAGGGACACATTTTTTTTCTGAATGTAGGGTAAGTCTGGTGGAGATTGGGTGGGGGAAGTGTAGGGAGGTATAGTTGTTGAGTGTGAGGAAAGTGTGCTGAAAATAGACTATAGGATTTTCTTCTTTTTACAATTTTGCAAAGCTTCGTAATGTGGAATTTGCAAATCGGAAATTTTATTAAAATCATAGGAAATCCGAAGCAGGCACCAGAACAGTGTGTATTAGCAAGCAAATAATGGAACATTATGCAGAATGGTTTGGGAAGTTCCTGGCAGCCCTGCTTCATGAGATAGTGGGGACAAAAACAACCTCAGTCCTTCCTTTGAAAATTCTACGAGGGGTACTAAGATAGACATTTCGGACCTGGTGGCACCAACAATCAAGCTAAGAGTGCCCATGCAACGCAGAAGCAGATATAAGGCAGAAATAATTTTTGAAGCTGCATTTGATCCCTTTCTCATAAATTTTAGTTTTAGTTCCAACATTCTCTGTCTGCTCCCCATGCTCCTGTCTGTGTGCCTCACCTGAAACTTAATGGTCAGGAAAAGATGCATTCCTGGAGTGGACGTAGAGATTCCAGAATGTGTAAGATAAGAAACGAACCTCTGCACAGCATCATGCTATGAAGGGGAAATCAAAAAGTTCATAGAGTGGCACAGAAGCAATTTAATAAAGATTATTATGTTAACCTGTTTTTCAACATGTTCCCATTGGATCTAAATGCATTTGTCCTTCTCATAAATTAAGGTATTTTCAGCTTTGTCCTGCTATATATCATTTAAAGGTTGATAACAAACATTACTTTGCTTCAAACAGAATATTCCTTTCTTCACACAGGTCACAAATTACCAGAAGTGATTCTTTGAACTTAGAGTTTTGTTTAGCAAAAAACATACATTCCACATTACTAATTATGCTACCAAAATTAGTTTGTGCTGTAAATTGCCTCTAGCGATGCTCCAGTTTCTTCTTTCTGTAGGCTGCCATTTTGCTGAAGCCAGGAGCCCCTGAGAAGTAGTAAATCTTTAGGCTGACCTCTTCAAATTTGGCACAGAGTCTAAAAATAGAGAACAACTGAGAATGGGGAGAGCAGGGTGAGACAGTGTATTACTGGATTTTAAACAGTATAGGCACTTATTTGTAATGTAGCTATTCCTGCAAAAGAGGCCAGCCTCAAGAGATCTAGCAATACTTAGTTTTCTGACTAAAGTTACACTTTAAGTTAAAGTCCAAGTCAAGGCTATTTTTTTTAACCACTTGCCCTTCAGAGGATTTACTCCCCTTCCTGACCAGGCCATTTTTTTTCGATGCGGCACTGCTTTATTTTAACTGACAATTGTGCAGTCATGCAACACTGTACATAAATGAAATTTATGTGCTTTTTTCCCACAAATATAGCTTTCCTTTGGTGGTACTTGATCACCTGTGTGTTTTTTAATTTTTGCGCTATAAACACAAAAATACCAACAATTTTAAAAAAAAAACTATATTTTTGACATTTTGCTATAGAAAATATTAAATTTCGTCAGAAATTTAGGCCAAAATGTATTCTGCTACATGTGTGTGTTAAGAAAAAATGTACGTGAAAGTTCTACAAATGGCGGTTTATATACTGGATTTTTTTTTATACTAGTAATGGCGGCGATCAGCGGTACTGCAGAACTGTAGCGGGCATTGTAAACATTGGGGGGGGGGGGGAGCTGACTAACTGCCACTGACATCCCAATGATACTAATACAGTGATTAGTGCTAATAAAAGCACTGACACTGTACTAATGACACTGGGCAGGAAGGGGTTAATATCTGGGGCGAAAGGGTTAACTGTGTGCTGTTTTACTGTATGTGCTGTGGTGTGTTTTACTAGGGAAACATGCTGCTTTGTATTTCTCCCCTGTCAGTGTTACTCAGCGATTGCCAGGTGGTGGCAGGAAATCTCTGGCCAGGACCCGGTGATCGACATCTGTAGCTGTCGATGGCAGTGCGGGTAGGGTGGCGTGCCTGTGCACCCACTACCTGGAAATGCTAAAGCACATATATATGTGATTTTGCTCAGCCCTGCAGTAGTATTTCTGTCTGGCATTGTACCCCGTAGTACTTTTTGTTTGCCCTCAGTCTTCTGGGCTACATGACACCCAGCATCACCCAACCCAGGTGACTGAGGAAAGACTGCGAGTGCAGGGCATTATGGCTCTGGCAGCTGGCACTCACAGTGTATTGAAGAATAGAGTGGTAAAGATGTCATCACGTCACAACTATTCTCTGAATCATACAGCACTATCCACTGCCAGTGAAGCCCAAAGACTGTGCACATCATGTGATGTGCTAGAAAGCATCAGAAAAAGTTAAGTAAAAAAATACTGCTGGCGGCGGATCAGGAATGGTGCTTAGAGTTGGGCTTTAAATTAAAGCAAAGGCTTACATTAAAATTTGACCTCAATTGAATTTGTTTTGTGAGCACTTAGTGAAATTTCCATCAACTGTGTACCAACCTTGTAAATTTTAAATTAATAAAACAGGCCAGATTGTTTTGTAGACATGTGTATGCCGGAAATTGTAATTTTGTTTCGGATGCATTCATTCATAGAAGAATTTTGTTTTGTCATATTCGCTATGTTGGCCCAATTCATTTTCAGAATTTATTTTGTATCTTCGGCATTCGTGCCGTATATTCGTTGGTTCGGGTGGATTTGAAAAAAATTAGCAATTTTTGCAGAAGATTGCTCTAAATTCAATATATTATCACATCAGACTGATTTGAATTGGAAGGATTCTATATTTTTGGACTTTAGTCCAACCCAACAAGATAAATGGCATGAGCTGATTGGGCAATATCTACTGGCATCATGTCCTTCTGAATTAATGAATGGAACGAAATTCGGATCCATTCATTATCTGAATCCAAATTATCAAACAAATTTGAAAATTTAATTAATTTCCCCATGACATCGAAGTATTATTGCATCATGTGATGTCATCGGACTCAAAGAAATAATACTAATGCATTTGTTAATTTCATTATATCTTTTTTCGGAGGATTTGCTTACGTTCCTTACTAAGTATTTGTATACATCTGAATCTCTGAAAATTTTCATCTGTAAAGCAAATTGAAACAAAACGCACACATCTATTGTTTTGTTAATTCACCTATTTTTTCACATGATAGAGTTTTCAAAGTAAACACAGGTTCACTTGACAAAGTAAGCAGTTATTACTTTAGTAAATCAGCTCTAAATCAGACATTCAATTAATACTGATAATAATCATTTACAAACTTCTCCAGAGGTTAAAGTGTGTCTTCTTACATCCATCAAATCAAACTTGATGAATACTATATGCATACTAGGATTTGGTTGAAGTCTAATGCCATAGTTGTCAAGGTAAATTTTTATTTATAATATTTCTTTTTCAGTCAGATAAACGTTTACTAATACACTTTCTAGGATTGTTTTCATGTACAGTATGTGAATGAAACTTGGTATCATATACAAATACATTACTGTACAGGATAAAAAGCAATAGAAATACTAAGGTAATTGTAATATACAATAAAATAACATGAGTAATTGTACTTGTACATGTGAATACAGTTAGAGCAACCACTGACACTAGCCATGTGCAAAAACAAAATGTTGAAAAATGCAGTCCTAATGGAAATGTAATGGTAACTTATTAGAGCAGGATAATACTGTTTTCACTTCTTCCCTGTCCATCTGCTTGTTCCACCATGTTCCCATACAAATTTCATCAGTAGGAGGAGAAGCGGTGTCAGGAATGGACTTGCCAGTGGTGGTGGGACTCACCTGCCTTGTGTGCTGCAGTACCAGGGCTGGCCAGCGGGTGCTCTCAGCAACCAGAGGCTCACTCCTGCAATGAGCCATCACCTGAGGCTGATTACAGCAGGTGTATTTAAGGAATGGCCAGGCCTGTGATCAGGGCCTTGGTGTATGTTTCCTATGAGCCCCTGTACCTGCATGCTGTCTGCTTCCTGCCTGATCCTGATTCTGCTTTAATCCTGACTCTGCATGAACTCTGCCTGTCCTGACCTCGGCTATTCCTGACTACGCTTCCGCCTGCTCCTTGTACCTTGCCTGCCCGTTTGCTACCAACCCGGCCTGCCCGACTATGCTTAGTATTGTTTCTTATTGTTATCTGTTGGAGGTTTGGTTGCACTGTGTTTATGTTTAGTCTTGCACTGCGTTTATGTACTGTTTAGTCTTTAATAAATTGTATTGTTTATACTATACCTGGAGCCTGTGTTTCCCTGTGTCAGTCCACGCATTTCTGGTCATACCCGGATCCCTAACAAGCGGTGCCAGTCACTCCCCCAAAAGTGTAAATCATGCCCATTCGCCATTAGCCATAGTCTGCAATGTGCAATGGTTTATAACAGTTCATACTTAGCAAGTATATCTACATGGTCACAGAACAACTGTTTTGCTGTTATATTGTTAATCACTCTCCTTGGATAGGGTGCTTAGAGCTGCTTGTACAGGTTATCAGTCTCTTAATATCCTGCAGCTTCTTTAAAGCTGCTTCCTGTTGACATGCATGCATTCCATAAATGTTTTTTGTGGCATTTCCTAGGATAGATTTGCTGGCAGACAATGCTTGTGTAATGTTTGTTGAAATGGTTACTTGCAATTTCTATTGGAATCATATGTAATAGGGTTACTACACAATTAAGAGAATTAAGACTGCTGTCACCAATATATTGTTGTTATGACTCCTATTTTTCATGTGCACTGTATTTGCTCCCAATCTTATTCCAAAAGTAAAGAATGAATAAAAATTATATATATATATAAATATATATATATATATATATATATATATATATATATATATATAAAAATAAGCTTACCAGCCCTTAGATGAGGTTGTTGCATTCGTTCTCTAGTTAGACTACAAAACAGGGCACACTCTCCTCGTGCATTACCATGACAATAAGGAATGTATTATAAAATTACAACTGCATACTCCCAAATCAAAAAGGTCAGAAAAACAGAGACAAGGAGTCAAAGATGCCAGTCGTGGACAGCAGAGGTCCTTGGGTAAAAGTGCTAATGCATTTCGGGAGTTGAGCTCCCTTCCTCAGAGCCATCGATCTATGGCTCTTAGGAAGGGAGCTCGAGTATGCATTCGTAATTTTATAATACATTTTTTATTATCACGGTAATGCACAAGGAGAGTGCTCCCTGTTTTGTTCTTTTCTGCAAGTAACAAGATTCACCGATCTATCAAGGGCGGCACCTCAGCGAGTGCTAGATTCCGTGTTCTCAGTACAAGAAGAATCTAGTGCTGATTTTTGGTTTCTGTTATAGTTAGACTGCATTAAATTTCATTTTTTCATTTTTTTTATTTTCACCTGGTAATCTTGTGAATAACACACTTTCTGACCTTGGGTGGCTACATTCACTCGTCAAATGTATCTCTCGTATCTATAAAAGGAGCCATGGTTGTCATCCAGGGAGGACTTCAAACATGTCTGCCTTTGCTCTTCCCTGTTTTATGGGGGATGAGGAGATTAGTAATTTACAGAAAAAAAATTAGATTGTTTTGGTTTTCAGTTCAGTTCACAGGAAGTGACAAGGACACAACATTTCTGGCAAGATCAACAGCTATTTTCTGTACTTGTTGAAAATTTCCTTATCCTGAAAAATGTAAATTGATACAGTCACCACATCTAAGGACTTGTAATCTGCAATATATTACATTTTTGTTTATGGGTTTAGATATCCATGAAGGTAATATTAGCTCAGCGAGAAATGTGAAAAGAAAAGTTCACCTTAATGAAACAATATAGAAACATTCCACGGAGAATTTTTTTTTTTACAATAAAAACCTCATAAGAAACATTTTGTATGCCAATGGCCCTCACTCATCCTTTGGGAGTTTTTCGCTGTATCCATTTAGCAAACACTTTCTACAATATTGCAGTCATCGGAAAACAATAGTTTACTGGTAATAAAAAGTAACATGACTAAAAGACTTCTGAGATTGACATCAGTTGGCCAGTGGTGTATGTTGGTCATGGGTGTTTGGGGTTTGATTCTACCTATAGATATCATAATTCTGCATGGTTCTGCCACTGTTGTTTATATTAGGTGATGTTTATCTACCGTAATTCTATGAGTATCTGCTGTATATCTGTACCTATGCATACAACATTTTTCTATTACATACCATTGTCCATAATATATAAAGAAATAATAGTTGAATGTAAAATGTTTTCCGCTCTTTATGAGGAAATACTATAAAATAAATGAACAGTAAGCAAGTTTTCAGAGTAGTACTAAACCCCAAAACAAAAAATGTAATATATTGCAGCTTACCAACCCCTAGGACCTGTTCACATATCAACATGTACAAAAATGCTGGAAAAATGGATGTGCATTGCCTTCCATGGGCATGCATTAAAACACACTTTAATGCACATTGACATTAGTTAATGCACTGACAGGCATTTTTGTGCATGCTAAATTGCCATGCATTTTACAGGTTATTTCCTCTGACATCACATCTTTTTCCTGTTTGTGAGTTTAAAGAAGGAGGAAGAGAGAGGGGGGGAAGAGAAAGAGAGAAAGAGAGAGACAGACAGATGAACACATTTTTGTTCTTGGAGAGGCAATGGCAAATAGGATGTCTAACGTAACAGCCCTAATCATTGTGATTATGTTTTTTTATATTGGGGAGAAGGAGGTGTATGAGAAGATTGAAGCATGGCAAGCTGAACTATTGCATCCGTTGCTTAAACAATCTGAAAGTAAAGAGTAGTTTTGGTCCTTTAACCAGGATTTACAACACCCGGAAACATTCTTTGCTTATTCATGGATGTCCATTGAAAGGTAAGTCGCTGTATGTAAACTGTGTGGTATAAAAAAATCCATCCCAGTTATGTTTTGCACAAAGCCGCAACAGTGAAAACACGTTTTTATATAGCTTTAACAACTTTCTAGAGATCCTCACAGACCTTGAGCTACAGAACACAACATACCAGAAGGCTGTGACACCTACTGATCACCTGTGTCAAGACCTGGTTCACCTGCTGGTGGCACTGTGCTTCCCTGTGCAGAAAGCTGCATTTTTAGTGTCCACCTGCAGGTGTCTCCCAGCAGTCAGCGGGTTTAAGCAATCAGCTCCACGTGTCCACACCTGCTGGGAGGGTACTTAAGTTCCACTTTTACTGTGGCTCTCTGCGTCAGTGTTTTGGCTGCTCTTGCCTTGTACCCTGTTTGTCGTGTTGCTACCAGGCTCTGTTGCCAATAACTGTTGATCTTGCTCTTGCCTTGCCCTTGCCCTGTATCCAGTACCCTGTTGCCTTGTTCCCTGTTTTTCCTTTCTCAGTCTTCTTTCCCTCCTTCCCATCTGCTCCTCCAGTTTTCCCCTGCCTTGCATATTTCACTTGTATATATTTGTACATTTAGTTGTGTAGGTTGCTGCAATCTGTTATTCAGTTCTGATTTTCATGCATTTCATGTGTATTGCTTTGCTGGTGTGTAGTTATATCCACTGTAAATAAATCTCACTTTAACCACTTGCCTACCTTTTACCCCCTTCATGCCCAAGCCAATTTTCAGCTCTCACCCCTGTCACACTTTGAATGACAATTGTGCAGTCATGCAACACTGTACCCATATGAAATTGTTATCATTTTGTTCACACAAATAGAGCTTTCTTTTTGTGGTATTTAATCGCCACTGGGTGTTTTATTTTCTTCACTATAAACAAAGAAAGAGCAAAAAATATGAAAAAAAGTTTTTCTTTGTTTCTATTATAAAATTTAGCAAACGGGTAATTTTTCTCCTTCACTGATGTGCGTTGATGAGGCTTCACTGATAGGCAGCACTGATGGGCACTGATGAGGTGGCACGGGTAGGCAGCACTGATGATGTGGCATGGATAGGCTGCACTGATGAGGTGGCACTGATGATGCTGCACTGATATGCAGCAATGATGGGCACTGATCAGCAGCACTGATGGGCACTGACTGGTGGCTCTGCTGGGTGGCACTGATGGGCACTGCTGGGAGGCACTGATTGGGGTAACTGCTGGGAAGCAATGATGTGTGGCACTGATGGGGGGCACTGATGGGTGGCACTGCTAGGCACTGGTGGATGGCACTGTTGGGTGGCACATCAGGGTACTGATCATCAGTGCCGATCTGCTCTGTGACAGCTGCCGCGTATCGGTACTACTTTCCTGTGATAGCGTGAGGAAAGCGCTGCCGATAACTGGCAACTGTATTTACTTGGTGATCTGCTGTGTCAGTGGTTGCTGTGATTGGCCTTTCACCTAGTCATGTGATCACGGAGATTGCCGAATGCGCGCTGCTGGGGGTGCTTGGGAAGGCATGTTCTGGGAGGACGTCATATGACGCCTTCCCAAAACTGGACAACCGCACTGTAGCTGACATTCCACTATAGCGCGGTAAGGATATGGTTAAAGATACAGTATCTCCCAGAAGTGAGTACACCCCTCACATTTTTGTAAATATTTTATTATATCTTTTCATGTGACAACACTGAAGAAATGGCACTTTGCTACAATGTAAAGTAGTGAGTGTACAGCTTGTATAACAGTGTAAATTTGTTGTCCCCTCAAAATAACTCAACACACAGCCATAAATGTCTAAACCGCTGGCAACAAAAGTGAGTACACCCCTAAGTGAAAATGTCCAAATTGGGCCCAAAGTGTCAATATTTTGTGTGGCCACCATTATTTTCCAGCACTGCCTTAACCCTCTTGGGTATGGAGTTCACCAGAGTTTCACAGGTTGCCACTGGAGTCCTCTTCCACTCCTCCATGACGAGATCACAGTAAAATAAAGATTAGTAAGGAGAGTGGGCAGTGTTTTTAAACTCTAGCAGTTATCATAAATGGCTCTGAGAATCTATGTTTGTAATATGTGTGTGATATCAGTTTCTCTATGTTGCCTTTTGCTTTCCAATCCTAAGAGAAAAATAGCCATTAAGAACATTCGACCATAAGAGTTAAAGTACATTCACCGATAAAGAAAATCAGAAAACAACCTAACCTTATAGTCTAAGAACATTCAATCAGCAGGGGAAATATTTTAAGAGAGACATCAGCACTGTGTACAAAGTCTATGGGTGTTCAATTGAGTCACCCTCCAGCTGAGGTGAAACATTTAGCAGTGGTATTACTACCCTTGATAACTGTGACAGCCTCCTGCTCAAGTCTCCTGATTGTTAGGGAGCCAGTACACACTAGTGACTCATACCCACCCAGCACACTCAGCTGGGGATTCTTGGTTTACATGTGATTTTAAACAAAGGTATAGTTTAAAAAAGAAAAAAGGGGCATGTAGTTAGTGCCAAAATTCACCCCAGGACCTTTAGATCTATTGTAGATTTTAAGAGGGATCCAAGCAAAAAAAAAAAAGCATGTTGCCCCAACTTCACAAATAAAAAATCAAGAAAAAAAGGGTCCTCTCCAAAATTCCATACCAGACTCTTAATCAAAGCATGCAGTTTTGTTGGCCAGGAGAAGGAAAAACTAGCATTAAAGAGGGTTTCCTGATTTCAATGACCCCCCCAGTGCACAGACCCCCTCAACCACCAGCTTAAGGCTTTGCAAAAGAGACTCTTGTCCTCATCAACATGGGGATAAACGTTTTTGCCAGGGGGATCCCACTGGCAAGGTACCCTCCCATGTTGACGGCATGTTGCCGGCTATGGTTCAGGTGGGGGAAAGCATGTTTGTTCCCCCCTTTCCTGGTCAGCCAGGCTGCATTCTATACTGAAGGGTCAGGTGTAGAACTTGGGGGGAACCTCATCCTGTTTTTGTTTATATTAGACCTGAAGGAGCAATGTTGAATAACAGTGAAAAATGTTTTGCATATGGAAATAAAAAGTAAATTTTTTAAATGATTGGTTATGGATGTTCTAGACATCTATAAACTGAGGTAGGCATTTTGTATTCTTTTTGCAATGTGTGGGACATGTCTAAATGAGGGTCTTTTGGTATGTTTATGTCCCCCTCCTAATGCAAGCGTTGCCTTAGCTATTTATAAGAAGGTTATTGGGTTGTAGTTAAGTAGATACAAGGTAGCTAAAGTGATTTAGTGGGTTCCACAACTTAGTTATTTGCAAAAATGTAAAATCAACAATCAGAATTAGGGATGAGGTTAAGATTTGCCATGGCCATAGATTCATGGCAAATGCTGTGGGTTCAAGATGGCTGGATATGCCTGATATTTCGCAAACCATGGTAAACATAATGGAATTTGAAACATGGCCATGGGCTTAGCAGGGCTAATAAGGGGGCTTTTGGATAAGCCAACCCCCTATAAAAGCAGAGCAGCCATAGTGGCAGTGCATTGAAGTTTCTGTAGAAAGAGGATAGGGAAAGCTGACAAATTGCATAAAAAGAGATTAGGGTCAGTTATGAACTTTGCATTAGTTTTGATCGTTAAATCTTTGGGAAATCACCCTTTGTTGTGTATGTTTTCTGTTTTTTTTATTATTATTATGTAATTTTATTTGTCTTTATTTTATTTTGTGGTTGTTTTGTTTCGGGGGTGATATTTTGGGGTTTTCATTTTTTGGAGGGTTATCGGTGTTCGTTATTGGGATGTCTGCCTTTTGTTCACTGCAAAAACTTTTGCTGTAGCAAAACAAACTGTGGGAGAAAAGTGTGTACCTAAACCATCCACGTCATATTATTCACAATCACCGCACTTACCTATTTCCATATTAAAAATAAAAGGCATACAACAGTTTTTATTCATGAATAAAACAGCACTACTGCTGGTCAGTTTTTTTCACTGCTGTATCCTGTGTTATTTCCTAATCCTTGTAGGTATAACCATGTTTGCACTTTGTTTCTACTACAATTAACCCTTGCAGAGTAAGTGCAGTCCATTGCAAAGGGAGCCTGTTAATTGTCCTGCAGTTCAGCTTTAAAGAGTAGTAATAAAGCTATAAATAACTTAAACATGTTGTAAACCTCAGACATGAAATATAAACAAAGCATATCCCTCTATAGTGTGCACTTGTCTCAGTTAACAGCACCAAGTGTCATTTCTATCTGCTGCTTTGTTCCTCTGATATCAGCATGAATCTCTTCTGGCAAATGTTCCTGGCAGCCTCAAGCACAAAGCCTATGATTGACAGCCTCAGCTTTGTTCCTGTGGGGGGGGGGGGGGGCGAGTTCTTCTCCATCCAATCAGCTCTCAGAGCTCCCCTCACTGAGCTCTGCAGTGTGCAATTTCTGCTTCCTGCCTCCTGTACATTTTCTGAAAGCTCAGACAAGTTTTATAAATCCTGGACTTTGAACAGATGTAGAGAAGAGAAGGCTACAGATAAACAGATACAACTTATGTAGGAGGATGTGTTTCACCTCTCTATATCACCAGAGGGCAGTCACTTCACTGGATATATATAAGGGTTTACTACCACTTTAGCTATAAGTCCTCATGCACACTGGGCGTTTTTACAGATGCTGTTCTTGGCTTTTGGTGTTTTTTTTTTACAGCCAGTAAACTCCCCAGCATATCATCCTATGTGTCCATGCACATATAGGCTTTAATCAGCGTTTTTTGGCTGGGCGTTTTTTTGGCTGGAAAAAAAAACAGAACTAGTGGGTTAATAGAGGAGTTTTTTAGCTATAAAAATTCTCGAATGGTGAAAAACTCCATAAAATACGTTTTTTTGGGTGTTTTTTGAGCAACAATTTTATTTTTTATTTTATGTGTAAAGAAACGCTAAAAACCACAAACACGCTAATGCAAAAATGTTAAAAATGCTGAAAAACTTGTGTTTTTAACGCAACTTTACACAACTAAATTCTACCAGCGTTATTAAAATGCCCAGCGTGCACGGAGTCTAAATAAGGCAGGAGATCAACATAAATAATGGTTAACATTTTTATATAAATATATCTTCCTGATGTTTTAGTGGACTTTAAATGAACATGTCAGGACATAACTAAGAGTTTTGGCATTTTAAAGAGAACCAATTAGAAAATCAGGATATCAATATGTGCTGACTTATTTTTAAAGGTGCAAGTTGCAAGCCTTCCATTCATTTTTTTACTTCACTAGTAGAAGAGTCATGACCTTCAGCAACTAAATCAGTTGATATTTCATTGGCTATATAAAGCAAGAAGTAGGACAAAATTCCTGAAGCATGCACCATTCAAGATAGGTTCCCATTAAAAAAGATACATATTTCGAGAAAGTGCAGCATTTCTAAAGATCTGTGGATAAATATTCTCCAGACTATAATGTAGAGGTTTCCTTACAATATTATCCAACATTAGATTGCGTCAGGGCCTTTGTTACACTTCCAAAACAACCAATAATCTTACCCTATATTTTGCTCCAGCTACATAAAAGCACATACTGTATATTGTAGCTCTGTGTATAGAGTAAACCTATTGTGGAGTTCTATCGATAGCAGATGAGTTTGATGGATTACATTGGAGACATGAAGGCACATCTCTTGGTTTAACAACTTTCTCATGGGATTGTATCCAGTAAAGAGAAACAAAAAGATTATAACTGGAGAAGAAATATAATTATTCTTGATGACTGGAAGTATTCACTGTTTCTATGAAATCGCATGGGCATTACAAAGCATTGTTAACTGACAAGAAGATTTGATGAATGTTAGTGAGTTTTCCTCAAAAGTAGAGGTGTTGAAAGGTCAATGGCAGCCAGGTCCAAAAGGGAAAAAACATTTCTCACACAAGAGAAATGTATGTACAATATCTAACTTGGGATTTTTTTTTTTCTATTTCATTACTCTAAAGCTAAACTTAAGACAGTGAAAATAGACACATATTAATGCAGTTCTGAATACACTAATACAGTGGTGGGCAACCTTTTTTTTCAACTGAGCCAAATCTCGCCAAAACCATGATTGAAATTTATTTTGAGAGCCACATTTTTAAAACTGAAAATACATCTCCCATATAGTAATTCATCCCCCATAGTAATTCATCCCCCATATAGTAATTCATCCTCCATATAGTAATTCATCCCCCATATAGTAATTCATCCCCCATAGTAATTCATCCCCCATATAGTAATTCATCCCCCATAGTAATTCATCCCCCATATAGTAATTCATCCCCCATAGCAATTCATCCCCCGTATAGTATTTCATCCCTCGTATAGTATTTCATCCCCCGTATAGTATTTCATCCCTCATATAGTATTTCATCCCTCATATAGTATTTCATCCCCCCATAAAGTAATTCATCCCTCATATAGTAATTCATCCCTCATATAGTAATTCATCCCTCATATAGTATTTCATCCCCCACAGTACTATTCCCCCCCCCCCCCTTCTAGTAAGCCAAGTCCCCCGTGTCAATTCACTTACCTTTTGCGTTCCTGTCGCTGTCTTCCCGCGCCGTTCGGGTCTTCAGGGCGGACTGTAAGAGGAGCCTATCTCCCCTCCCCTCACGTTCGGCACGCTGCCCCGCCTACACACATCCTGACAGCCACATCCGCGGGCCGGATTAAAAGGTCCGCGCGGACTTTTGGGGCTGCCAACCGAGAGGAGGCAGGGGAGCGGTCGACCGAGAGGAGGGAGGGGAGCAGGCGCCCGGCACACAGAAGAGCCGCATTAGAGTGGGTAAAGAGCCGCATGTGGCTCGCGAGCCGCGGCTTGCCGACCACTGCACTAATACATCATGAATGGTATATTTCTTTTAATGCAACTAGTGTTAATACCTGTAGTTGGCTTAGTATCAGCCTCTTGCACTCCTCTTTATAGCATCATCCAGAATGAGACAGGACTTGTGTACTACATGCAAAATGTGTTGGCATGGAACATGCTGATAGAAGGTGAAAGTAGAGTGAGTAGAAGGATGCTGCTCCTTCTTCGCTGTACAGGCAGAAGGGGATGGAGGGACTGAGAGAGGACACCATATTTTATTTTTGTTTTGGATAAAACAGGGATCAGTTAGCTCTTTGGTTAAACTTTTTTTACTATCTCACCACTGAGATTTATTGTCTTTTTGTTCTGCTGACCAGTGTCACTAAAGCTGGGAAGCACTTCGGTTTGGCAGTATTAGGGTTACATACCGTATTTTCCGGCGTATAAGACAACTTTTTACCCCTTGAAAATCTTCTCAAAAGTCGGGTGTCGTCTTATACGCCGGTATATGGCATACTGACACTTTTTAGGGGGGCGGCGCGGTGCCGCCACCGCCCCCCCCTTCCAACGGAAGGGACACTAAGTACAGGGGTGGGCAGGGGCTGCTGTTTCTTACCTGGCTCCGGTCCCACGACGATCCGGTCCAGGAAGCGCAGCTGCTCCTTCAGTTCGGCCACTGGATGTTCGCGCGGCTGCTCGGCTCCGCCTCCTCACCGGTGATTAGCCACCAGAACTGTAGCTCAGGAAAGGCACACAGGCGGCCAATCACCGGTGAAGGACCGCAAAAATCGAGTGAAGGAGCGGCACGTAAGTGTGCAGTGTAGAGGTGCTGCTGCAACCACATATGCTGGCTGCAGCAGCACCATACTAGAACAGGGTCAGCAAGTGTAATTGGTGTCAGTGGGAGGAATAGTGCCCCATCATTGGTGTCATTGATACCAATGATGGAGCACTATTCCTCCCACTGACACCAATGATGGGGCACTATTCCTCCCACTGATACCAATGATGGAGCACTATTCCTCCCCCCCACTGACACCAATGATGAGGCACTATTCCTCTCCCCCCCCACTGACACCAATGATGGGGCACTATTCCTCCCCCCCACTGACACCAATGATGGGGTACTATTCCACCCCCCACTGACACCAATGATGGGACCATTCCTCCCACTGACACCAATGTTGGGACACTATTCCTCCCACTGACACCAATGATGGGGCACTATTCCCCCCACTGATACTAATGATGGGGCACGATTCCCCCCACTGACACCAAAGATGGGGCACTATTCCTCCCACTGATACTAATGATAGGGCACTATTCCTCCCACTGATACCAATGATGGGGCACGATTCCTCTCACTGACACCAATGATGGGGTGCTATTCCTCCCACTGACACCAATGATGGGGTGCTAATCCTCCCACTGACACCAATGATGTGGCACGATTCGTCGCTCTGACACCAATGATGGTGCACTATTCCTCCCACTATTACCAATGATGGGGCACTATTCCTTCCACTAATACCAATGATGGGGCACTATTCCACCCACTGATACCAATGATGGGGCACTATTCCTCCCACTGATACCAATGATGGGGCACTATTCCTTCCACTAATACCAATGATGGGGTACTATTCCTCACACTGATACCAATGACGGGGCACTATTCCTCCCACTGACACCAATGATGGGGCACTATTCCTCCCACTGACACCAATGATGGGGCACTATTTCTCCCACTGACACCGATGATGGGGCACTATTCCTCCCACTGGTGTGCATTGGAAGAGGGGTAGTCTTAATACGGCGAGTATAGCCCAAACACTACATTTTAGCAGGAAAAGTAGGGGTCGTCTTATACGCCCAGTCGTCTTATACGCCGGAAAATACGGTAGTTACATAGTTAGTCTGGCTGAAAAAAAGACAAAAGTCCTTCCAGTTCAACCATTAAAAAAATGTATAATCCTATACCCACAGTTGATCCAGAGGAAAGCAAAAAAAACAACAGCAAAGCATGATCCAATTTGCTCCTGCAGGGAAAAAATATTCCTTCCTGATCCCCCGAGAGGCAATCGGATATTCCCTGGATCAACTTTACCTATAAATGTTAGTATCCAGTTATATTCTGTGTATCTAAGAAATAATCCAGGCCTTTTGTAAATCAATCAACTGAGCTGACCAGAACCAACTCTTGAGGGAGTCTATTCCACATTTTCACAGTTCTCACTGTGAAGAAACCTTTCCATGTTTGGAGAATAAATTTATTTTCCTCCCGACGTAAAGAGTGCCCCCTTGTCCTCTGTGATGACTTCAGGGTGAATAACTCTACACCGAGTTCACTATATGAACCACTGATGCATTTATACATGTTGATCATATCCCCCCTGAATCTCCTCTTCTCAAGAGAGAATACATTCGGTTCCTCTAATCTTTCCTCATAGCTGAGCTCTGCCATGCCTCTTATCAGTTTGGTTGGTTCAAATTCCAACCACCTGCCTGGAGTTTGCATGTTCTCCCTGTGCCTGCATGGGCTTCCTCCCACATTCCAAAGACATGTGGGTTGAATTAAAAAAAAAAAAGCTGAAAATTGGCCTGGACAGGAAGGGGGTAAAAGTGTCCGGACTTGAAGTGGTTAAAAGAGCACTGATACTGGGGACTGGTCTTGTCTTTTACCATTACTTTCTTCCTTAGCAAGTTTTTGGATGGCCCAATGGCAAGCACCTATGCAATGGAATCTTCGAGTTCCAGAGGTAAAGCAGACACTGCTCACATTGTGAGGCTCAGCTCTCGGAGCTACTGGGCAGGGTTGGGGAAGAGATACATGCCTAGTCTGGGTTAGTCTCTGTATAAATGAATTGTCTTATATTGTCATAGGATGCTAGAGTTTTCATGTTTTTGAACAAAATACAGAAAAAAAGCAGCAAATCAGTCAATAATCTTCTATTTCCCTCCAGCCATTATGGCAGCCAAGTGTTTGTGTACATTTTTCTCATGACTGCCAGCTTTCTTACAGAAGTGATTCAGGCAGCTGCAAAGCTGCCAGAGTACTTCTACGTGCTGAGGAACATGCTAACCCTCCTTTTCTCCATTAGACATTGCCAACCGTGTGTCCTAGGTTCACCTGTCCTTCCTGGGTGACTAGGACCTCCATGATAAGTGTCAAGAAGGAGACATGAGATAAGTGAAAATCCTTTCACTGCTCTCTCTTGATCTGAAGTTGAACCTGGAATCACTGGGTTTCAAAGCTGTCAAACCCCAGTCTCTAGGGGCCAGGGAAGAAGTTCATTAAGCACAGAATGTGAAAACAGTTTCAAAAGAGAGCAGAGGTGACATTAGGGGTCCAATAGACCCCTGATGATTTCCTAAAAAGGATCTGCACTCTGCTATCGTATAAGGGGCTTATTGGCCCCCTGGTAAAAGCGATAACGTTCTATTCGTTAGAAAAAAATAGAAAAAAAGAAGAAAAAAAATTGAAGATTATTAAAATAATCTAAACCCCCCCCCCAATATTTGTAAACCCCCCTGCTGTACATATGCATACAAAAGGAAACATGCACCATACATATTAGGTATTGCTGCGCACAATGTAGTCAGATCCAAAATTATAACTATAATAAATATTACCCATCATTCTTTGTTAACAAAAAACTGATGAGCTGCAGTGTGTTTTTAAGTGTCACCTAGACACAATTTAGGGTATCACAGTTTTTTGCCATTTCACAAGCATGCACACATTTGAGGTTTCACATATTTGGTATCTATCAAGATCAATAACACAACCATCAGTCCCTCCCCTCATGCCAGGGTACTAGGTATAATCCTAGACTCCCATATGTCCTTTCAGCCCCAAATCCAATCACTGTCCAAATCTTGTAGACTTCACCTCCACAACACCTCCAAGATACGCCCGTTCCTAACCTTGGAAACTACTAAGCAACTTATTCACTCCCTGGTTATGTCTCGCCTTGACTATTGTAACTCCCTCCTCATTGGGCTACCTCATCGCAGGCTATCCCCTCTTCAGTCTATCATGAATGCTGCTGCCAGACTCATCCATCTTACTAACCATTCCATATCTGCCACCCCCCTCTGCCAATACTTCCACTGGCTTCCCATTGCCCAACGTATAAAATTCAAAACATTAACAATAACAGATGAAGCCATTTATAACTCTGCCCCAAATTATATCACCAATCTTGTCTCGAAATATCACCCAAACTGTACTCTCCGCTCCTCGCATGACCTCCTGCTCTCTAGCTTCCTTGTCTCCTCCTCCCATGCTCATCTCCAGGACTTCTCCAGAGCTTTTCCCATCCTCTGGAACTCTCTACCCCAATTTATCAGACTATCGCCTACTCTGCTCATTTTTAGGCGATCACTGAAAACCTATCTCTTCAGAGAAGCCTATCCTGCCCTCAGCTAGTAATGGAATCTTCTACTCCTCCTACCAGTCCATCCCCCACAGTTACTACCTTTTGTACCACTAGCCCCTCCCTCTTAGATTGTAAGCTCCAAGGAGCAGGGCCCTCCGAACCCTCTTGTATTGAACTGTATTGTCGCTGTAATGTCTCCCGTTATATTGTAAGGCGCTGAGCAAACTGTTGGCTCTATATAAATCCTGTATAATGATAATAATAATAATAATAATATTTACTCAATGCTTCCTCATATTTTGTATTTTACCAAAAAATTGGGTATTATTTTTTGTTTGTGTGCACTAAAAATAATTTGAATATATTTTTATGAAAATATAGATGTGATAAGGCATGTAATAGCACAATTATTGTGCAACATAAGAAATTGCAACTGCAAGGGATTCTGTTTTCAGATATATGTTTGGGGGTTTTAGGTAATTTTCAGGCCTAAAATGTGCATTTCAACATGCATGCAAAAATATTAAGAAATAGCTCCTGCAGTATTTAGGCAAACTAAACAGTTTCCTCCTAAATTTTATAGCTACTTATGAAGATCTCTAACAAGAGGGGTTTCCTGTTGCCCCATCCTTTCCTTTGTTTTCGAGACTTGAGCCAGCGACTATATTCCACTTTTCTTTCTGCCCTGTTAATTTAACTATGATCCGATGAATTATATGTTTTATGTATTACTACCCCAACTTTTGACCTCTGTGCTTTTACTGTATCTAAAACATTGTAATATGTTTGAAAACAAAATAAATATATTGAAGAAGAAAATGGCTCCTGCAGTAAAAGGGTTAAAGAATATGTAAACCGTAACAATGAATTTCTCCTATTTAGTCAAATCTAGCCTGTTAAATATGGCATTGAAAGTGTTTTTTAATATCTGTCTTATAAGTATGGATCCTGTCAGAAATCTTGTCACCTGATAATTTCTTTGCTGCATTGTCATCATTAACATTGTTCTCAGTTATATTGGAATATTAACCCCTTCCTATCTATGGTATGGAGAGGGGGGTGGGGGTTTCTGTAGTCTTCTGTTTCTGTTACTCTGATACTGTCAGGAATGGACTTGCCAATGGTGGCGGGACTCACCTGCCTTGTGGGCTGCAGTACCAAGGCTGGCCAGCGGGTGCTCTCAGCAGCCAGAATCTCACTCCTGCAATCAGGCCATCACCTGAAGCTGATTGCAGGAGGTGTATTTAAGCAGGACCAGGCCTGTGATCAGTGCCTTGGTGTATGTTTCCCATGAGCCCCTGTACCTTGTATCCTGTGCCCTGTTCCTCTGCCGATCTGATTTGTTTCCCATGTGTCCTGTTTCCTGTATCCTGTCTCCTGCCTGCTCGACTCTCCTGCTTGACTCTGACTCTGATAAAACTCCGCCTGCACTGACTCCGGCCATTCCTGACCATTCTTCTGCCTGCCTGATTGTTCCTGACCCAGCCTGCCTGACCACTCCACCTCTCCAGCCCTGACTGCACCTGTACCTATTAGTTTAGGTTTGTTTTGTTTTGCACTGTGTTTGTTTATTTTGTGCAGCTCATAATAAATATTATTATTATTTAATCATTTCTGAAGCCTGCTGTTTCCCTGTGTCAGTCCACACATCTCTGGTCATACCCGGTTCCCTGGCAGATACACCTTAGGACAGAAGGGGTGTTACTGGCAAAATCAGAAAGTGAAGCTAAAGAGGGAAAAAACTGAAAAAAGAAAACCAATGCAGCCAACACTTCATGACTGATAAACTGCAATAAATTAAATTTTTATTACCAGGTTTAGATACACTTTTTAAGTATAATAACTAATTGAAAATGAGGAAGTGTAAGAGATAAAGGTTAAGAAATACAAAGAGGATTTTTATCTGTGAGTTGAATCGTAATTTTGTACATCTTTGTATTTGCTCAAATATCTTTATCAAATATATGAAAGCATTAAATTAAAATCCAGGAGCTGTCTTATTGAATAAAACGTACATGTAATAAAAGAATGGGTAGTAACAAGAAAGTTTAGTTTGTTTCAATACTTTATTTTCCAGTGACCTTTCTAAATGACAGCAAATTTTCAGTTAATGAATGGGGAATGGAAAGAGGAAAACATTAAGATATTTTGTCCTACTTTTTTGTTATGTGTTGCAAGTAATCAGCAGGTATATTTGTCATGCTGCTGCGCTGTCTTCTTCTCTCTGTAGTATCTGACATGCCGAATGAAGAACGTGATAGTGAAGATGAATGGGAAAAGCTATCTTTGCTGCTTTGGCTAATTTTCTTTTTAGAGGAAAAAATACACAATATTAGCTTTATAACAGTGCAGAGGATTGAAAGCTGTAAGGAAAAAAAAGAACAGCAGGCTGTGTGCTTGCTTGGCTATAAACAATAACCGATAAACTGTATATATCTTGTTTAGCAGACAGTCATTTATTCTGCTTCCGATGTTTCTTTCTTAGTTAAGAGGAATGCTATTATTAACTGGCAAATTATTCCATAATGCTCGTTGATAAGTTGAATTCTTTGTGGCTTTTTACTCGTATACCTACACAATAGCAAGGCCATATGTGTTTACATAGAAACAGTACAGAAACGTGCAGCACATAGTCTTTTTCACTTTTGGAAATTGAGAATAACCTGTGTTAAAGAATTCAGTAACTGGAAGAAATGTTATTCTTGTAACTTTGCATAGTAGGTTATAAAAAGCAGGAATAATTACATGTTCTCTTACACTAAGCATACGCTCAGACAATTAGTGCCAATTTAAAGTGATTCTAATAGAATTTCTTTAAATAATGTCAAACATATCTACTCTGTACAATTGTTTTGCACAGAGCAGTCCAAATCCTCCTCTTCTGAGATCCCCAACTGGTGCTACTGGCTTCTCCCCCCTGACTGTCCTCATTGCAAGCTGTTTGCTATGGGGCACTCATGCGTGCTTGCTCCCGAGCTGCTCTCTGTGTGTCTAATGACACACAGAGCATGTCACGACCCCACCCCCTGCTCTCTCATCACTGGCTGTGATTCAGAGCAGCAAGAACCAATGGCTCCCACTGCTGCCTTGATCTCCAGAAAGGAGAGAGTGAGAAGAGAGAGATACTCCTCTTGGGCACAGTCCTGGATTGAGATCGGGCCTAGGTAAGTATAAGGGGGAGGTAAGTATAGAAAAAAAAAGGAGAGGTATTCTAGGTCTTGGTTTGGACCATCATATGAGCACATTTTACCATTATAGACACGACTACTTACAGGAATAAGTAACTATTTCCCATTTTGTTTGCTGAATTTTGGATTATGCTTTGGTGACTTACCTTCCTCCCTCTATGGAGAGGTACCTCAAAGTAGTTTTTTTGGGACTGATTTTGTCTAGGTTGCTTAAAGTCATGGCAGTTTATTTTCTTTTTACTTGGATGGAATCATGAAGGTAACATACCTATTTACTGGCACTATCCTTCCCTATATATATTTTTTATGCATTAAATTGCATATAGATTTTCCCTCTTTCTTTCTATTTTGTTTACAGAGTTGAAAACAATTTTATGGATTCTATATACATATTTTTCTGTGCTATACCCTCCCCCTCCCCACGTGTTCTCCCATGGTCCGGATAGGGGGACCTGGTGGGAGCACACTCTGTATCCTGAAGTTGTGCCATTTTATATGTCTTTGGTCTGAGTGTTACTGTGAGGTGGGTGTTCTATATTCCCCTTGGGGGCTTTGTTGTTTGTGTTTTTTTTCTCCTAATTAAGTCCTTTTAGTATGATGAACTAGTTAATATTTATGTTTGGTAATTTATTTACAGATTAAACATTGTCTTTCTATATATAAAAACAGCTTCTTTAAATGTCCTGAAGAAGCAGATACATTTGTGAAATGCGTAGACAGAAACTAACATGTTTAATCTGCATGTATAGACCCAATTTATTTGGGATTTCGATTTTAAATATTAGATATTTATACTATTTGTTAATAAAAGTGTTATTTCATAATATCTGGTGTTATTACTAGAGATGAGCGAAGTATTCAAAAATTCGATTCGACTGATTCGGCGAATTCGTGGAAAAATTTCGATTCGAGTCGAATATATTCGCTGTGAATTTAACTTAAAAAAGGGTGTTTCTAGGCTTCAGAGAGACTTAATATTAGTGCTGAACACTGTACCTTTAATTTAAATGCCCTTGGAGTCTGCTGGGGAAGAGAAATAATACTGTCAGGCAGTATGACATGCAGATGAGTGCCGTCGATCTTAGAATCACCGCACACTTCACTCATTTGGCCAGTCACGGGGCCAAAACCAGAGTGTGGAGCCACAGTGTGGCGGTGGAGGCAGCAGCAATGGGAGGCCATACAGCACCCTATGATAAAAATGGAAACCACCAGCAGTGTGAGGAGACCTGAAAGTGGCACATGGCAGAGTGTGGCGATAGAGACAGCAGCAATGGGAGGCCGTACAGGGACCCATGACACACTCTGGACCTGGCAGCAGCATGAGGAGGCGGTACAGGGGCCCATGGCAGATTACGGGCCTGGCAGCAGCATGAGGAGTCGGTACGGGGGCCCATGGCAGATTACAGGCCTGGCAGCAGCAATGGGAGGCCGTACAGGGACCCATGACACAATCTGGACCTGGCAGCAGCATGGGGAGGCGGTACAGGGGCCCATGACAGATTACGGGCCTGGCAGCAGCATTTGGAGTCGGTACGGGGGCCCATGACACACTCTGGACCTGGCAGCAGCATGAGGAGGCGGTACAGGGGCGCATGACAGATTACGAGCCTGGCAGCAGCAACTTGGACAGGAGGACGTTCAGTTTCTGCACCGTCTGGTGCGTGCTCGCAAACTGTTGTCTCTTGGAAACGGATTCCAAGAAAGACTGCTGACGGAATCCGTGAAGAGGAGTAGCAGGAGAAGGAGCATCTGAACGAGCGGAATATGCCAACAAGCGACAACAGGGGCCCATGACAGATTACGGGCCTGGCAGCAGCATGAGGAGTCGGTACGGGGGCCCATGGCAGATTAGGGGCCTGGCAGCAGCTATGGGAGGCCCGTTATCTGCCAGCACCCTATGACAAAAAATGGAACCCACCAGCAGTGTGAGGAGACCTGAAAGTGGCACATGGCAGAGTGTGGCGATGGAGACAGCAGCAATGGGAGGCCGTACAGGGACCCATGACAGACTCTGGACCTGGCAGCAGCATGAGGAGGCGGTATAGGGGCCCATGGCAGATTAGGGGCCTGGCAGCAGCTATGGGAGGCCCGTAATCTGCCAGCACCCTATGACAAAAAATGGAATACACCAGCAGTGTGAGGAGACCTGAAAGTGGCACATGGCAGAGTGTGGCGATGGAGACAGCAGCAATGGGAGGCCGTACAGGGACCCATGAGAGACTCTGGACTTGGCAGCAGCATGAGGAGGCGGTATAGGGGCCCATGGCAGATTAGGGGCCTGGCAGCAGCTATGGGAGGCCCGTAATCTGCCAGCACCCTATGTCAAAAAATGGAACACACCAGCAGTGTGAGGAGACCTGAAAGTGGCACATGTTTGGGGCATGATTCATGGCGGATTTAGTCAGTTGTGTCAGGAACTGGTGGTTTGAAATCCAGACTAATCCACGCCTGATTCATTTTCACAAACGTCAGTCTCTCCACACTTTGGGTGGACAGTCGTGTCCTCCGCGGAGTTGCAATACCTCCTGCCGCACTAAACACGCGCTCCGATGCCACGCTACTGGCCGGGCATGACAGCCTTTCAAGGGCAAATTCAGCTAGTTGGGGCCAAAGGTCAAGTTTCGTTGCCCAGTAGTCAAGGGGATTGTCTACCTCGGTTGGCAGGGTGCTGTCCAAGTAGGCCCAAGCCTGTTGTTTGAGGTCCTGCTCCAGGTCCACCTGATGCTGCTGCTGCTGCTGCTGCTGCTGCTGCTGCTGCTGCGGCTGGTTAGTAGTTTCCTCACTGCGCTGGTGAAGAAAGCTACTCATCATCGACTGCAGACTGAGGCAGCCGCTGCTGGTGGAGCTGCCACTGCTCCTACCACCCCACCCCTCCCCTGCTGCCATGGCAGCAGAACGCGAGCGCACAGGGCCCACAGTGTCTGAGGATGGACGTTGGCGCAGACAGGCAGAGACCAGCTGACTACATAGGTGGTTTTTATAGTACGTTATTTTGGCCTCCCTCTCAGCAGGTGTGAAAAAGGCCACCATTTTTGAACGGTAGCGAGGGTCCAACAAGGTGGACAGCCAAAAGTCATCCCTCTGTCTGATGGTTATTATTCGGCTGTCGCTACGCAAGCAAGCGAGCATGCTATGGGCCATTTGTGCCAAGGAATGCGAGGGACTCCCTGCCTCCATCTCCACAGCATACTGCCACGGTGCGTCTGGGTCCTCTGTCTCCTCCTCCTCCTCCTCTACCAGATGCTCCTGCTCCTCCACTCCTGTCCGCTGAGTGGAAAAACCACCCATTTCACTCAATAATTCCTGAGCACCAATGTCCTCCTCTACCTCCTCCTCTTCTTCCTGTCCTGCCCCCACAGGGGTCATGTGGCGTTGAGATCTGTGCGCCACGTCTACCGCACCCTGACCAGCCATTGTTAACAGCATTTGTTCCAGGACGTGCAACAGAGGAATGACGTCGTTCATCCCATAGTCCTGGCGACTCACGAATAGCGTGGCCTCCTCAAAGGGCCTGAGCAAGCGCAGGTGTCACGCATGAGCTGCCAATGGCTGACATCTAAGTTACACAGGGAGTACCTTTATCCGCTTTTAACATCAGGAAATCGGTGATGGCCTTTCGCTGTTCGTAAAGGCGGTCTAACATATGTAGGGTTGAATTCCACCTTGTTGCAACGTCACAGCATGAGGAGTCGGTACGGGGGCCCATGGCAGATTACGTGCCTGGCAGCAGCAATGGGAGGCCCGTAATCTGCCAGCACCCTATGTCAAAAAATTCAACACACCAGCAGTGTGAGGAGACCTGAAAGTGGCACATGGCAGAGTGTGGCTATGGAGACAGCAGCAATGGGAGGCCGTACAGGGACCCATGACACACTCTGGACTTGGCAGCAGCATGAGGAGGCGGTATAGGGGCCCATGGCAGATTAGGGGCCTGGCAGCAGCTATAGGAGGCCCGTAATCTGCCAGCACCCTATGTCAAAAAATTCTACACACCAGCAGTGTGAGGAGACCTGAAAGTGGCACATGGCAGAGTGTGGCGATGGAGACAGCAGCAATGGGAGGCCGTACAGGGACCCATGAGAGACTCTGGACCTGGCAGCAGCATGAGGAGGCGGTATATAGGGGCCTATGGCAGATTTGGGGGCCTGGCAGCAGCTATAGGAGGCCCGTAATCTGCCAGCACCCTATGTCAAAAAATTCTACACACCAGCAGTGTGAGGAGACCTGAAAGTGGCACATGGCAGAGTGTGGCGATGGAGACAGCAGCAATGGGAGGCCGTACAGGGACCCATGACAGACTCTGGACCTGGCAGCAGCATGAGGAGGCGGTATATAGGGGCCTATGGCAGATTAGGGGCCTGGCAGCAGCTATGGGAGGCCCGTAATCTGCCAGCACCCTATGTCAAAAAATTCTACACACCAGCAGTGTGAGGAGACCTGAAAGTGGCACATGGCAGAGTGTGCCGATGGAGACAGCAGCAATGGGAGGCCGTACAGGGACCCATGACAGACTCTGGACCTGGCAGCAGCATGAGGAGGCGGTATATAGGGGCCTATGGCAGATTAGGGGCCTGGCAGCAGCTATAGGAGGCCCATAATCTGCCAGCACCATATGTCAAAAAATTCAACACACCAGCAGTGTGAGGAGACCTGAAAGTGGCACATGGCATGAGACACTGTGGACCTAGCAGCAGCATGAGGAGGCGGTATATAGGGGCCCATGGCAGATTAGGGGCCTGGCAGCAGCTATGGGAGGCCCGTAATCTGCCAGCACCCTATGTCAAAAAATTCAACACACCAGCAGTGTGTGAGGAGACCTGAAAGTGGCACATGGCAGAGTGTGGCGATGGAGACAGCAGCAATGGGAGGCCGTACAGGGACCCATGACAGACTCTGGACCTGGCAGCAGCATGAGGAGGCGGTATATAGGGGCCTATGGCAGATTAGGGGCCTGGCAGCAGCTATGGGAGGCCCGTAATCTGCCAGCACCCTATGTCAAAAAATTCTACACACCAGCAGTGTGAGGAGACCTGAAAGTGGCACATTTCAGAGTGTGGCGATGGAGACAGCAGCAATGGGAGGCCGTACAGGGACCCATGAGAGACTCTGGACCTGGCAGCAGCATGAGGAGGCGGTATATAGGGGCCTATGGCAGATTAGGGGCCTGGCAGCAGCTATAGGAGGCCCATAATCTGCCAGCACCCTATGTCAAAAAATTCTACACACCAGCAGTGTGAGGAGACCTGAAAGTGGCACATGGCATGAGACACTGTGGACCTGGCAGCAGCATGAGGAGGCGGTATATAGGGGCCCATGGCAGATTAGGGGCCTGGCAGCAGCTATGGGAGGCCCGTAATCTGCCAGCACCCTATGTCAAAAAATTCAACACACCAGCAGTGTGTGAGGAGACCTGAAAGTGGCACATGGCAGAGTGTGGCGATGGAGACAGCAGCAATGGGAGGCCGTACAGGGACCCATGACAGACTCTGGACCTGGCAGCAGCATGAGGAGGCGGTATATAGGGACCTATGGCAGATTAGGGGCCTGGCAGCAGCTATGGGAGGCCCGTAATCTGCCAGCACCCTATGTCAAAAAATTCTACACACCAGCAGTGTGAGGAGACCTGAAAGTGGCACATTTCAGAGTGTGGCGATGGAGACAGCAGCAATGGGAGGCCGTACAGGGACCCATGAGAGACTCTGGACCTGGCAGCAGCATGAGGAGGCGGTATATAGGGGCCTATGGCAGATTAGGGGCCTGGCAGCAGCTATAGGAGGCCCATAATCTGCCAGCACCCTATGTCAAAAAATTCAACACACCAGCAGTGTGAGGAGACCTGAAAGTGGCACATGGCATGAGACACTGTGGACCTGGCAGCAGCATGAGGAGGCGGTATATAGGGGCCCATGGCAGATTAGGGGCCTGGCAGCAGCTATGGGAGGCCCGTAATCTGCCAGCACCCTATGTCAAAAAATTCAACACACCAGCAGTGTGTGAGGAGACCTGAAAGTGGCACATGGCAGAGTGTGGCAATGGAGACAGCAGCAATGGGAGGCCGTACAGGGACCCATGAGAGACTCTGGACCTGGCAGCAGCATGAGGAGGCGGTATATAGGGGCCTATGGCAGATTAGGGGCCTGGCAGCAGCTATGGGAGGCCCGTAATCTGCCAGCACCCTATGTCAAAAAATTCTACACACCAGCAGTGTGTGAGGAGACCTGAAAGTGGCACATGGCAGAGTGTGGCGATGGAGACAGCAGCAATGGGAGGCCGTACAGGGAACCATGAGAGACTCTGGACCTGGCAGCAGCATGAGGAGGCGGTATATAGGGGCCTATGGCAGATTAGGGGCCTGGCAGCAGCTATGGGAGGCCCGTAATCTGCCAGCACCCTATGTCAAAAAATTCTACACACCAGCAGTGTGTGAGGAGACCTGAAAGTGGCACATGGCAGAGTGTGGCGATGGAGACAGCAGCAATGGGAGGCCGTACAGGGAACCATGAGAGACTCTGGACCTGGCAGCAGCATGAGGAGGCGGTATATAGGGGCCTATGGCAGATTAGGGGCCTGGCAGCAGCTATGGGAGGCCCGTAATCTGCCAGCACCCTATGTCAAAAAATTCAACACACCAGCAGTGTGGAGGAGACCTGAAAGTGGCACATGGCAGAGTGTGGCGATGGAGACAGCAGCAATGGGAGGCCGTACAGGGACCCATGAGAGACTCTGGACCTGGCAGCAGCATGAGGAGGCGCTATATAGGGGCCCATGGCAGATTAGGGGCCTGGCAGCAGCAATGGGAGGCCCGTAATCTGCCAACACCCTATGTCAAAAAATTCTACACACCAGCAGTGTGAGGAGACCTGAAAGTGGCACATGGCAGAGTGTGGCGATGGAGACAGCAGCAATGGGAGGCCGTACAGGGACCCATGAGAGACTCTGGACCTGGCAGCAGCATGAGGAGGCGGTATATAGGGGCCTATGGCAGATTAGGGGCCTGGCAGCAGCTATGGGAGGCCCGTAATCTGCCAGCACCCTATGTCAAAAAATTCTACACACCAGCAGTGTGTGAGGAGACCTGAAAGTGGCACATGGCAGAGTGTGGCGATGGAGACAGCAGCAATGGGAGGCCGTACAGGGACCCATGACAGACTCTGGACCTGGCAGCAGCATGAGGAGGCGGTATATAGGGGCCTATGGCAGATTAGGGGCCTGGCAGCAGCAATGGGAGGCCCGTAATCTGCCAGCACCCTATGTCAAAAAATTCAACACACCAGCAGTGTGTGAGGAGACCTGAAAGTGGCACATGGCAGAGTGTGGCGATGGAGACAGCAGCAATGGGAGGCCGTACAGGGACCCATGAGAGACTCTGGACCTGGCAGCAGCATGAGGAGGCGGTATATAGGGGCCTATGGCAGATTAGGGGCCTGGCAGCAGCTATGGGAGGCCCGTAATCTGCCAGCACCCTATGTCAAAAAATTCTACACACCAGCAGTGTGTGAGGAGACCTGAAAGTGGCACATGGCAGAGTGTGGCGATGGAGACAGCAGCAATGGGAGGCCGTACAGGGACCCATGACAGACTCTGGACCTGGCAGCAGCATGAGGAGGCGGTATATAGGGGCCTATGGCAGATTAGGGGCCTGGCAGCAGCTATGGGAGGCCCGTAATCTGCCAGCACCCTATGTCAAAAAATTCTACACACCAGCAGTGTGTGAGGAGACCTGAAAGTGGCACATGGCAGAGTGTGGCGATGGAGACAGCAGCAATGGGAGGCCGTACAGGGACCCATGAGAGACTCTGGACCTGGCAGCAGCATGAGGAGGCGGTATATAGGGGCCCATGGCAGATTAGGGGCCTGGCAGCAGCAATGGGAGGCCCGTAATCTGCCAACACCCTATGTCAAAAAATTCTACACACCAGCAGTGTGTGAGGAGACCTGAAAGTGGCACATGGCAGAGTGTGGCGATGGAGACAGCAGCAATGGGAGGCCGTACAGGGACCCATGAGAGACTCTGGACCTGGCAGCAGCATGAGGAGGCGGTATATAGGGGCCTATGGCAGATTAGGGGCCTGGCAGCAGCTATGGGAGGCCCGTAATCTGCCAGCACCCTATGTCAAAAAATTCTACACACCAGCAGTGTGTGAGGAGACCTCAAAGTGGCACATGTTTGAGGCATGATTCATGGCGGATTTAGTCAGTTGTGTCAGGAACTGGTGGTTTGAAATCCAGACTAATCCACGCCTGATTCATTTTCACAAACGTGAGTCTCTCCACACTTTGGGTGGACAGTCGTGTCCTCCGCGGAGTTACAATACCTCCTGCCGCACTAAACACGCGCTCCGATGCCACGCTACTGGCCGGGCATGACAGCCTTTCAAGGGCAAATTCAGCTAGTTGGGGCCAAAGGTCAAGTTTCGTTGACCAGTAGTCAAGGGGATTGTCTACCTCGGTTGGCAGGGTGCTGTCCAAGTAGGCCCAAGCCTGTTGTTTGAGGTCCTGCTCCAGGTCCACCTGATGCTGCTGTTGCTGCGGCTGGTTAGTAGTTTCCTCACTGCGCTGGTGAAGAAAGCTACTCATCATCGACTGCAGACTGAGGCAGCCGCTGCTGGTGGAGCTGCCACTGCTCCTACCACCCCACCCCTCCCCTGCTGCCATGGCAGCGGAACGCGAGCGCACAGGGCCCACAGTGTCTGAGGATGGACGTTGGCGCACAAAGGCAGAGACCAACTGACTACATAGGTGGTTTTTATAGTACGTTATTTTGGCCTCCCTCTCAGCAGGTGTGAAAAAGGCCACCATTTTGGAACGGTAGCGAGGGTCCAACAAGGTGGACAGCCAAAAGTCATCCCTCTGTCTGATGGTTATTATTCGGCTGTCGCTACGCAAGCAACCGAGCATGCTATGGGCCATTTGTGACAAGGAATGCGAGGGACTCCCTGCCTCCATCTCCACAGCATACTGCCACGGTGCGTCTGGGTCCTCTGTCTCCTCCTCCTCCTCCTCTACCAGATGCTCCTGCTCCTCCACTCCTGTCCGCTGAGTGGAAAAACCACCCATTTCACTCAATAATTCCTGAGCACAAATGTCCTCCTCTACCTCCTCCTCTTCTTCCTGTCCTGCCCCCACAGGGGTCATGTGGCGTTGAGATCTGTGCGCCACGTCTACCGCACCCTGACCAGCCATTGTTAACAGCATTTGTTCAAGGACGTGCAACAGAGGAATGACGTCGTTCATCCCATAGTCCTGCCGACTCACGAATAGCGTGGCCTCCTCAAAGGGCCTGAGCAAGCGGCAGGTGTCACGCATGAGCTGCCAATGGCTGACATCGAAGTTACACAGGGGAGTACCTTTATCCGCTTGTAACATCAGGAAATCGGTGATGGCCTTTCGCTGTTCGTAAAGGCGGTCTAACATGTGTAGGGTTGAATTCCACCTTGTTGCAACGTCGCAGATCAGGCGATGCTGTGGAATTCCGTTCTGCCGCTGCAGCTCAAGGAGGGTGTGCTTTGCGGTGTAGGAATGGCTGAAATGCATGCAAAGTTTACGTGACATTTTAAGGATGTCTTGCAGTGGGATGTTGGATTTTAGGAACCGCTTGACAACCAGATTGAACACGTGAGCCATGCATGGCGCATGGCACAACCTTCCTTGACGCAGAGCAGACACCATGTTCTTTCCGTTGTCGGTCAACATGGTTCCGATTTTCAGTTTGCGCGGAGACAGCCATCTGTCGATTTCTCTGTTCATTACACTCAGAAGTTCCTCCCCTGTGTGACTACGTTCGCCAAGGCATACCAGGTGCAGAACAGCGTGACACCGTTGCGCTCTGCACATGTGATATGCCGGTCGGGTAATGGGACTTGGCACGGGGGTGGCGGCTGAGGACACGGCGGAAGAAGAGGTGGTAGAGGCGGACATCTTTGCCGGACCAAGGACGTGCAAACGTGGAGGCAAAAGCGGCGTGACCTGTCCAAGTTGCTGGTGCGGCTGTGACGGCACCACGTTCACCCAGTGGGCCGTAAATGACATGTACTGTCCCTGACCATAGTTACAGCTCCACACGTCGGCGCTGCCGTGCACTTTGGCAGAGACCGACATGCTCAAAGACTGGCCCACCATCTCTTCTACATGTGAATGCAGGGCTGGCACTGCCTTTTTGGCGAAGAAATGACGGCTTGGCACTCTCCACCACGGCGCGGCACAAGCCATCATTTCTCTGAAAGGTGCTGAGTCCACCACTTGGAAAGGGAGGGACTGCAGCACCAGCAACTTGGACAGGAGGACGTTCAGCTTTTGCACCGTCGGGTGCGTGCTCGCAAACTGTTGTCTCTTGGAAACGGATTCCAAGAAAGACTGCTGACGGAATCCGTGAAGAGGAGTAGCAGGAGAAGGAGCATCTGAACGAGCGGAAGATGCCAACGAGCGACAACTCCCCTCAGCAGAGGTGTTGGAGCCTTGACTGGCTGATGGAGGGCGATTGACGTCGGGTGACGGAGCAAGTAACGGAGCGGGTGATGGAGCGGGGGCTGGGGCGGGCAGAACCGCCGTATCTTTATCACGGTTTTCCCAGGCCACCAAATGGCGACGCTGCATATGCTGCCGCAACGCTGTAGTCCCAACATGGGCCCCCTGGCCACGCTTGACTTTCTGGCCACATAGTCGACATACGGCTACGTTTACTTCCTCGGGCGGCTTGACGAAAAATTGCCACACCGCCGAGTAGGAAACTTTGCCCCCGATACTCCTCACTGGCTGACTGCTGCTTCCTCCGTGCACACCGGCACCACTACTGGCCGTGGTGGTAGGCTGCAGTGGAGCTGGTGCTCTACTCCGTGGCCGTTTGGCTCCACTGACACTGCTTCCACTGACACTGCTGCGACCCTGCTGCTGTCTCCTGGGCAACCCACCGACTGTTTCGCTCACTGCCAAGCTGCCACCCTCTTCTCCTGATGATGCGGAAGAAATTGCCTGATGACGACGAGGCTGCCAAGTGCGATCAACCTCCTCATCATCAAGTAGGGTCTCCGCCTCACTACTAGCCCCCTCGGCTGCGTCTGGGTCAGGAGACAGACCTGTCTCTAGACCGGCTACCGGGCCACTCTCCTCGCCACTACTTCTTCGCCTAGCTGCTGAAAAGGCGGATGTCTCCCCCCGTTCCTGACCGCCCTCTGTTAGCTCTTCCTCACTGTACAGTGGGGCTGAGCCCACAGCATGCGATACTTCGCTTGGTGAGGGAACACCAAAGGACAGGGGCAGGTAGAGGACACGTGATTTCAGTGGGCTTGGTCCCGGGCCATGCTAACTAACGGTTGTGTCTGACGTACCCACCGACCGTTGGCTGTAGGTGTCAGAGGTGACCTGGGAAGAGGAAGACGACCGAGCCAACCAATCGATGACGGCAGGGTTGTCGGTGGAGACACGACCGCTGGATGACACCGGGAGCACTGGCCTCTGGCTGCGAATAGTGCTGCCTCGACCCCTTCCTCTGCTGCCACGTCTGCTCTCTCCTAAAACATTGCCTCCTCTGCCACTCCTCTGCATGTTGTCTGACATACTCTTTAATTAAACGATTATGTGTCCCTGAGTAACAATTCTGTGTCCCTGAGTAACAATTCTGTGTCTGTGCGAGTAACAATTCTGTGGCCCTAAGTAACAGTTCTGTGGCCCTCAGTAACAATTCTGTGTCCCTGATTAACGTTTCTGTGGCCCCAAGTAACAGTTCTGTGGCCCTCAGTAACAATTCTGTGTCTGTGCGAGTAACAATTCTGTGTCTGTGCGAGAAACAATTCTGTGGCCCTAAGTAACAGTTCTGTGGCCCTCAGTAACAGTTCTGTTTCCCTGAGTAACAATTCTGTGTCTGTGCGAGTAAGAATTCTGTGTCTGTGCGAGTAACAATTCTGTGGCCCTAAGTAACAGTTCTGTGGCCCTCAGTAACAGTTCTGTGTCCCTGAGTAACAATTCTGTGTCTGTGCGAGTAACAATTCTGTGTCTGTGCGAGTAACAATTCTGTCTGTGCGAGTAACAATTCTGTGGCCCTAAGTAACGGTTCTGTGGCCCTCAGTAACAGTTCTGTGTCCCTGTGTAACAATTCTGTGTCTGTGCGAGTAACAATTCTGTGGCCCTAAGTAACAGTTCTGTGGCCCTTAGTAACAATTCTGTGTCCCTGATTAACGTTTCTGTGGCCCCAAGTAACAGTTCTGTGGCCCTCAGTAACAATTCTGTGTCTGTGCGAGTAACAATTCTGTGTCTGTGCGAGTAACAATTCTGTGTCTGTGCGAGTAACAATTCTGTGGCCCTAAGTAACGGTTCTGTGGCCCTCAGTAACAGTTCTGTGTCCCTGTGTAACAATTCTGTGTCTGTGCGAGTAACAATTCTGTGGCCCTAAGTAACAGTTCTGTGGTCCTCAGTAACAATTCTGTGTCTGTGCGAGTAACAATTCTGTGGCCCTAAGTAACAGTTCTGTGGCCCTCAGTAACAATTCTGTGTCTGTCCCTGAGTAACAATTCTGTGGCCCTAACTAAAGTTTCTGTGGCCCTAAGTAACAATTCTCTGGCACTCAGTAACAATTCTGTCTGTCCCTGAGTAACAATTCTGTGGCCCTAATAACGTTTCTGTGGCCCTAAGTAACAATTATCTGGCACTCAGTAACAATTCTGTCTGTCCCTGAGTAACAATTCTCTGGCACTCAGTAACAATTCTGTCTGTCCCTGAGTAAAAATTCTGTGACCCTAAGTAAAGTTTCTGTGGCCGTGAGTAACAATTCTCTGGCACTCCGTAACAATTCTGTCTGTCCCTGAGTAACAATTCTCTGGCACTCAGTAACAATTCTGTCTGTCCCTGAGTAAAAATTCTGTGGCCCTAAGTAAAGTTTCTGTGGCCCTGAGTAACAATTCTCTGGCACTCCGTAACAATTCTGTCTGTCCCTGAGTAACAATTCTCTGGCACTCAGTAACAATTCTGTCTGTCCCTGAGTAAAAATTCTGTGGCCCTAATTAAAGTTTCTGTGGCCCTAAGTAACAATTCTCTGGCACTCAGTAACAATTCTGTCTGTCCCTGAGTAACAATTCTCTGGCACTCCGTAACAATTCTGTCTGTCCCTGAGTAACAATTCTCTGGCACTCAGTAACAATTCTGTCTGTCCCTGAGTAAAAATTCTGTGGCCCTGAGTAACAATTCTCTGGCACTCCGTAACAATTCTGTCTGTCCCTGAGTATGAATTCTGTGGCCCTAACTAGCGTTTCTTTGTCCCTAAGTAACAGTTCTGTGGCCCTGAGTAACAATTCTGTGTCTGTGCGAGTAACAATTCTGTGGCCCTAAGTAACAGTTCTGTGGCCCTCAGTAACAGTTCTGTGTCTGTGCGAGTAGCAATTCTGTGTCTGTGCGAGTAACAATTCTGTGGCCCTAAGTAAAGTTTCTGTGGCCCTCAGTAACAGTTCTGTGTCTGTGCGAGTAACAATTCTGTGTCTGTGCGAGTAACAATTCTGTGGCCCTAAGTAAAGTTTCTGTGGCCCTAAGTAACAATTCTCTGGCACTCAGTAACAATTCTGTCTGTCCCTGAGTAACAATTCTCTGGCACTCAGTAACAATTCTGTCTGTCCCTGAGTAAAAATTCTGTGGCCCTAAGTAAAGTTTCTGTGGCCCTGAGTAACAATTCTCTGGCACTCCGTAACAATTCTGTCTGTCCCTGAGTAACAATTCTCTGGCACTCAGTAACAATTCTGTCTGTCCCTGAGTAAAAATTCTGTGGCCCTAAGTAAAGTTTCTGTGGCCCTGAGTAACAATTCTCTGGCACTCCGTAACAATTCTGTCTGTCCCTGAGTATGAATTCTGTGGCCCTAACTAGCGTTTCTTTGTCCCTAAGTAACAGTTCTGTGGCCCTGAGTAACAATTCTGTGTCTGTGCGAGTAACAATTCTGTGGCCCTAAGTAACAGTTCTGTGGCCCTCAGTAACAGTTCTGTGTCTGTGCGAGTAACAATTCTGTGTCTATGTGAGTAACAATTCTGTGGCCCTAAGTAACAGTTCTGTGGCCTTCAGTAACAATTCTGTGTCTGTGCGAGTAACAATTCTGTGTCTGTGCGAGTAACAATTCTGTGGCCCTAAGTAAAGTTTCTGTGGCCCTAAGTAACAATTCTCTGGCACTCAGTAACAATTCTGTCTGTCCCTGAGTAACAATTCTCTGGCACTCAGTAACAATTCTGTCTGTCCCTGAGTAAAAATTCTGTGGCCCTAAGTAAAGTTTCTGGGGCCCTGAGTAACAATTCTCTGGCACTCCGTAACAATTCTGTCTGTCCCTGAGTAACAATTCTCTGGCACTCAGTAACAATTCTGTCTGTCCCTGAGTAAAAATTCTGTGGCCCTAATTAAAGTTTCTGTGGCCCTAAGTAACAATTCTCTGGCACTCAGTAACAATTCTGTCTGTCCCTGAGTAACAATTCTCTGGCACTCCGTAACAATTCTGTCTGTCCCTGAGTAACAATTCTCTGGCACTCAGTAACAATTCTGTCTGTCCCTGAGTAAAAATTCTGTGGCCCTAAGTAAAGTTTCTGTGGCCCTGAGTAACAATTCTCTGGCACTCCGTAACAATTCTGTCTGTCCCTGAGTATGAATTCTGTGGCCCTAACTAGCGTTTCTTTGTCCCTAAGTAACAGTTCTGTGGCCCTGAGTAACAATTCTGTGTCTGTGCGAGTAACAATTCTGTGGCCCTAAGTAACAGTTCTGTGGCCCTCAGTAACAGTTCTGTGTCTGTGCGAGTAACAATTCTGTGTCTGTGCGAGTAACAATTCTGTGGCCCTAAGTAACAGTTCTGTGGCCTTCAGTAACAATTCTGTGTCTGTGCGAGTAACAATTCTGTGTCTGTGCGAGTAACAATTCTGTGGCCCTAAGTAAAGTTTCTGTGGCCCTAAGTAACAATTCTCTGGCACTCAGTAACAATTCTGTCTGTCCCTGAGTAACAATTCTCTGGCACTCAGTAACAATTCTGTCTGTCCCTGAGTAAAAATTCTGTGGCCCTAAGTAAAGTTTCTGGGGCCCTGAGTAACAATTATCTGGCACTCAGTAACAATTCTGTCTGTCCCTGAGTAACAATTCTCTGGCACTCAGTAACAATTCTGTCTGTCCCTGAGTAACAATTCTCTGGCACTCCGTAACAATTCTGTCTGTCCCTGAGTAACAATTCTCTGGCACTCAGTAACAATTCTGTCTGTCCCTGAGTAAAAATTCTGTGGCCCTAAGTAAAGTTTCTGTGGCCCTGAGTAACAATTCTCTGGCACTCCGTAACAATTCTGTCTGTCCCTGAGTATGAATTCTGTGGCCCTAACTAGCGTTTCTTTGTCCCTAAGTAACAGTTCTGTGGCCCTGAGTAACAATTCTGTGTCTGTGCGAGTAACAATTCTGTGGCCCTAAGTAACAGTTCTGTGGCCCTCAGTAACAGTTCTGTGTCTGTGCGAGTAACAATTCTGTGTCTGTGCGAGTAACAATTCTGTGGCCCTAAGTAAAGTTTCTGTGGCCCTCAGTAACAGTTCTGTGTCTGTGCGAGTAACAATTCTGTGTCTGTGCGAGTAACAATTCTGTGGCCCTAAGTAAAGTTTCTGTGGCCCTAAGTAACAATTCTCTGGCACTCAGTAACAATTCTGTCTGTCCCTGAGTAACAATTCTCTGGCACTCAGTAACAATTCTGTCTGTCCCTGAGTAAAAATTCTGTGGCCCTTAGTAAAGTTTCTGTGGCCCTGAGTAACAATTCTCTGGCACTCCGTAACAATTCTGTCTGTCCCTGAGTAACAATTCTCTGGCACTCAGTAACAATTCTGTCTGTCCCTGAGTAAAAATTCTGTGGCCCTAAGTAAAGTTTCTGTGGCCCAGAGTAACAATTCTCTGGCACTCCGTAACAATTCTGTCTGTCCCTGAGTATGAATTCTGTGGCCCTAACTAGCGTTTCTTTGTCCCTAAGTAACAGTTCTGTGGCCCTGAGTAACAATTCTGTGTCTGTGCGAGTAACAATTCTGTGGCCCTAAGTAACAGTTCTGTGGCCCTCAGTAACAGTTCTGTGTCTGTGCGAGTAACAATTCTGTGTCTGTGCGAGTAACAATTCTGTGGCCCTAAGTAACAGTTCTGTGGCCTTCAGTAACAATTCTGTGTCTGTGCGAGTAACAATTCTGTGGCCCTAAGTAAAGTTTCTGTGGCCCTAAGTAACAATTCTCTGGCACTCAGTAACAATTCTGTCTGTCCCTGAGTAACAATTCTCTGGCACTCAGTAACAATTCTGTCTGTCCCTGAGTAAAAATTCTGTGGCCCTAAGTAAAGTTTCTGGGGCCCTGAGTAACAATTCTCTGGCACTCAGTAACAATTCTGTCTGTCCCTGAGTAACAATTCTCTGGCACTCAGTAACAATTCTGTCTGTCCCTGAGTAAAAATTCTGTGGCCCTAAGTAAAGTTTCTGTGGCCCTAAGTAACAATTCTCTGGCACTCAGTAACAATTCTGTCTGTCCCTGAGTAACAATTCTCTGGCACTCAGTAACAATTCTGTCTGTCCCTGAGTAAAAATTCTGTGGCCCTAATTAAAGTTTCTGTGGCCCTAAGTAACAATTCTCTGGCACTCAGTAACAATTCTGTCTGTCCCTGAGTAACAATTCTCTGGCACTCAGTAACAATTCTGTCTGTCCCTGATTATGAATTCTGTGGCCCTAACTAGCGTTTCTTTGTCCCTAAATAACGATTCTGTGGCCCTCATTAACAAGTCTGTGTCCCTGAGTAATGGTTCTCTGTCCCTAAGTAACTTTTCTCTGTCCCCAATTATCGTTTCTGTGGCCCTAACTCTGTCCCTGTCCCTAGTACAGAGCGGTCTGCCTCTGTTCAATAACTGCAGGCAAATGAAGAATTCCAAAATGGCCGCTATTTATAGCTCGACCATTACACAGTGCTGGCTGGCTGGCTGCTGATTGGCTGATGCGATCACATGTAGTTGAGGAATGCATTATGGGTCAGCGCGCCTTGTCTGCGCGCCTTCCCAGACATCCCCGCTCCGTCGCCGCACATGTCAGCCGCCATTTTCTGAAAAATTTCGATTCGCGCGTCCGAATTAGGCTATTTTTCGGATTCGGCACGAATTCCACTTTGGATACTTTGATTTGCTCATCTCTAGTTATTACGTTGTTGATGTAACACTGATGAGGTATACTTAAAGTCCCATTTTTTTGTTTGTGTTTGGCTCTTCAATTTATCAATAAGTATAAGGGAGGGCTGGAGGAGAGCTGCACACAGAAGGTTTTTTACAGTAATGCAGAGAGTACATTAAGGTAAAACAAAAAAATCTACCTTTAGAACCACTTTAAGCAATTTTAACAGGCTTTCAATCCTAAAAACACATAGATAAGAGCAATCAGTTTTAACATGGATTGTGATGACAGTTGTCTTGAGGTGCTCAAGAGTTTTGTGAAACTGGGTGAAATTTGCTAGGTTTTCAACAAAACTGTCAACAGCTAGCAATACGTTCTTCTAGTGCTGAAATAATATTTAAAAGTCCTTTGAAATTTAATATTTATTAGGAATGAGTGGATTGATTTACTGGCTTTCCCCATGCTAAAATGTTATCAAAATGTTGTCATGCGGTGCTGCTCAGGTGAAATTTTCTGGAACAAGGACTTTCTGTAAAAAGAACATCCAGCATTGCTTTGCAACCAATCAATGAAAGGTCATTCTACTCCCTATAAATGTCAGGCTTCCTGTATGTACCCCCTTTCTTGGTTATAGATAGTATTAGTGATCCATATTACAAATAGCTTATATATTAGGTTTACATTTTTTATGAACAAGAGTAACAGACATATTTTCTGTCACAGAAAGAAGCCTATCAATTTTATAACATTTATAACTCCAAATATCCTGAGTTTGGAAAGACAGATAACTTTTTGCCAAAAAATGCATGCCAATACAATTTCCTCTATATTCAGGGCAAGGGTGAAAACACAGTTAATGTGCTTTGATACAGCACTTTGGGAACATCCATCTTCTTTTGCAATTACCTTTTGAGGCTTTCCCTCCTTATGGAGGGTGTCAATGATGGTTTTCTGCACAACTATCAGGTCAGCAGTCTTTCCCATGATTGTGATTCCTACTGAACCAGACTGAGAGACCATTTAAAGTCTCAGGAACCCTTTGAAGGTGTTATGGCTTAATTAGCTGATTAGAGTGTGACACTTTGAGCCTAGAATATTGCACCTTTTCACAATATTCTAATTTTCTGAGATTGTGGATTTGGGGTTTTCATGAGCTGTAAGCCATAATTATCGCAATTATGGCAAATCACAGCTTGAACTATCTTGCTTTGCATGTAATGAGTCTATCTCATATATTAGTTTCACCTTTTAAGTTGCATTACTGAAATAAATGAACGTTTGCATGATGTTCTAATTTTTCGAGTTTCACCTGTAGTAATACATGTATTTGCGTACGTAAAACAAATACATTTGTTATAAGTACTATTATTTACTCCCATTGAAGAAATATTATATCCTCTGCACCACTGGGGAAGAGAAAAAAAAAGAATATTGTGCAACATATCAGGTGTGTCTCAATTCGGGGATGAATGTGGCTATGAACACTATGAAAATACTCTAACCACCCTCTGTTAGGGACTCTTTTGAGTATTATCATGAAATATTGTATTGTTCATTATTTTTATTTAAATATTTTATTGTTTTTCAAATTACCATACCCTCCCTGCTAGATTGAGCAGGGCCCTCGAACCCCTCGTGTATTGTTTTGTTACTGTATTGTCTCATGTTCTGTCCCCCACTATAATGTACAGCGCTGAGCAAACCTTTCTGGTGCTATATAAATACTGTATAATAATAATAATATTAAATGTACGAAAGCTAATAAAACAGACAGTATACATTACACATTTCTGTCTTAACAGTCCCCAGAAATAACCTTACTCCCCCCCCTTTGATTATGCATTTTTAACTTAATCCTTAGCTATTACTGGTATTGTACTGTACTATAATTATCCCCTTTACCTTCTTTTCCCTATTTCACATATTCTGGGTATGCCTCTGACTTTTTAAACTGTACCCACTTTTCCCAACTTGTACGAAATACCTCCATTTTATCTTCCTGCATATGGCAAAGTTCCTCCCTTCTGTATATCTTCTCCACTCTTTCTAACCAATCCTTTATTTTCGGTGTCTTTTTGTTTCCTCCAAAACTTGGGTATCAGTCCCTTCGCTGCATTTAAATAATACAATAATCCAGTTTTTTTATATTTTTTAACCGAAAACTTGGTACCAAAAAGAAGGCAAGTCTCGGGATCCTTAGGAATATTTACCTCTGTTATTTCCTGAATTATACTCACTATGCCCTCCCAGTATTCTTGAATTTTGTGACACTCCCACCATAAGTGTATCATTGTACCTCTCTCTCCACATCCCCGCCAACATAAAGGAGAGTTATCTCCACTTATCCTGTGTGCTACATTTTGTGTAATATACACCGAATCTTACTAAACACTTATAATTTATTTCTGTTTCCTTCATATTTACATTCCTGTGAATTAAACTATATATTTTCTTTTGTTTTCCCTCATCAATTATTACTTCTAAATCCCTTTCCCACTTCTCTATAAATAGTGGCTTTGTAGCCGTGATTAACCCTGTGAGAATTTTATATATTTTAGTGATCCCATGCTTCCCATCTCCTCTTGTATATAATAAGTGCTCAAAGGGGTTCCAGTCTTCTTAATGGCATTGGGAGACTACCTACAAAATGTTTTAGTTGACCATACCTCCATTCATCCATTCTCGTAAATATATCCCTCTTACTTTCCAGTTCTCTAAGTGGACACAATTCTTCTCCCAACATTATATCTTTTAATTGAATATCTTTCTTCTTTATCCACTTCCCTGTAATACTCTCCTTACCTGGAGGAAAAAACTCTGTGGATCCTAGGGGCATTAACAATGAATTAAATTCCCACCCCCTTTGTTTGTGTAAAATATCCCAAACTCTCAAAACATTATGTGTAAACAAACTTGTGCTATCTTTTAATCCTCTAAATTGAGGAGGTAACCAAATGATTCTACCTAAATTTGTGTGATTTAATGTATTTTCTATATTTACCCAAATTTTCCCCTGTGCATTATGTGTCCAATCAAAAATTCTTGCCAATATTACTGAGTTATAGTATCTCTTCATATCCGGTACCCCCAATCCCGACTTTTCCTTTATCTCTACTTAAGATTTCATAGCTTATTCTGGGCTTCTTATTTCTCCATATAAATGATGTTATAATTTTTTTAGTTATTTTAAAATATGCCTCCGGGAGCTTAATTGGTATCATTTGAAATTTATATAGAATTTTAGGAACGATTACCATTTTTATCAAGTTTATCTAACCAATCCATGACTGCAATCCTCTTCCTAATTTCTTTATTTCATCCTTAATATCATTTAATAGTGGGATATAATTTAATCTATATAAGTTCTTTAAAGATACAGTAAGTTTTATACCCAAATATTTTAGATCTCTTTCTCTCCAAATAAAAAGGAATTCCTCCTGTAACATTTTGTTCTCTCTATTTGTATTTAAGATCTCTGTTTTAGTTGGGTTAATTTTTAAGTTTAACATCTCTCCATATTCTTTTAAAGATTTCATTAGGTTTGGTAATGTTATCCTCGGGTTTTCTACATAGAACAACATGTCATCTGCATAAGCTGCCACCTTACAGTATGTTCGATTTCTCCTACCAAGATTCCTTTTATATCTATATTATTCCTAATAGTAGCCAAAAGAGATTCCAAAGATTGGACATATAACAATGTGGACAGAGATCATCCCTGACTTGTATTGTATATTTCATTAAACCAGCCACTATGTTATTTTATTTTTTTTAACAATATTGTAAAAAAAAGATTATTGTATTTTATAATGATATTTTGGTTTACAGTATGGCTCTCACAGTCCCATGGGAACTGTATGTTGCAGTTTACATATACAGTATATGTGTTTGCTGAGTAACCTGCCAAATGATTTTATTTCTACACAGTCAGGTAGATGACATTAGTATTTTCTAATTCAGTTAAAAACAGGATATACTGAGACAATAATAAACTCTTATGAACCTCAAACTGAACTGAGTAAGAAGAATAAAGAGTCGCGCTAAACACAGGCTATCCTAATTTTTCCAAAATTCACACGACCTCAGAATGCTCACCCCAAAAACCAGAACACAACCTACTCTTGCAAAACAAGTTGAATGCACAAAACGTCTAATAGGATCATACACATTGCTTATCAAAACCTCTTAATAATTAGCCATTATACACAGCATTACGCCAGGAGACTTTTTTTTAAATGCGATTCTAAAATTGCTATGCTATAAAACCTTGAGCAGAACAGTTAAAGAAATGCACATTTGGTGCCTGACTGTACTTGGCATAAATCTACAATTTATACAACCCAGCTTTCAAAATCACTTCATATTCTTTAAATCTTGATATAATAAAAGTTTGCTCATAACAAGCATTTTCCTGAATGCATGTACAGTAAATCATGATTAATTGAATACCAGGCATGTTTAAACTATAATGTATAGCAGGCAACCTAGTCACATTAAATGTCTAAAAGATGACACATGTGATATACTGTACATCATGTTTGGTCTTTTTTTAATTGTAAGTTCATTCTATTCAATAATATGTTGGATGTCAGACTGCAAATATGCTCATCTGGAAATATTGATATAATTAGGAAAGTGACAGTAATAGGTGTCTGCTGAATTATAAACACACACTTTTTCCCTCTTACATCACACCCCTCAACCATTTCATTGGGTGTAGTTGGCTCAGTGACACCTTCTACAGGGTTCACAAAACACTTATGGAGATGATAACTAGAGCCCTCAGTTATCCATTAAAACTATATATAAAAGCTAAGAGTCATCTCTGAAGATCAGTGACTTGAACCAAAGACCAGGCAAACTTTGGGGACTTCTTTTCATTTTTAATCCCATTTAATGTGCTGTATTGTATTATCTGTTTTGTAATATTTGCAAATATTTTCTTGCACCTTTTTTTTCATTATAGCAATATTTTGAAACCAATAACCTAATTCTCTAAATGCTCTAAATAAGAACTTAAAGACTCCTTTCCTCTTTGAACAATGTTACTGTATTTTAAAGTCTGTTGCCTTCCTGTCTGCATGGTAGTGAGTGTCACAGACATTTCCTATACATCAGAATTTACAGTAGATACTGTGAATGGTTTATGCTTTTGTTAAAACAGATGTTGGAAGCTATTGTTTGTGCATGTAAAGTGTCAACTGTGGAGTTAAATGACCCTGGTGATGATCACTGATTGTTCTCCTGTGAGCTGGAAAATCTTTGTACAGGGTAAAGCTCAGAGTGCCATCATCACGCATACAAAATAATTCTGGACAGCTAGGTAGATGACACAAATTTTGTTAAAAAACAAACAGGATAAAATAATTAAATATGTACAGCCAGGTAAGTGACACTGTTATACCCTTGTTTAGCAATGAGATTTTCTATGTCATATTTCCTTTTTTGATCCTGTTCACTGGTTCACTATCATCATTTCCACCCAGTTAGAAAGGAGGCGATTTACAAAGCAGTAAATCTCAACCAGGGGGAAGTAAAGCTGGATTAGTAAAGCTAGGGGCAAGTAAAGCTGGAAGTAGCAGAATTATCCTGTCTGTGCCACAGCTATATGGCCCGCTGTATATGCCACCTGTGGCAGGGAAAAACACAAGGATTTTAATTTTGTGCATTTTTTTCAGCCTCAAACCATCCATGTGCATGAGGCCTCAAGGAAAATCATAACTCATTTTAACAGTAACAGAGATTAGGACTCTTTATTCTCTTTTGATTTTAGCAACCCTAATTAGCAAAGTATATGTACTGATTTAGGAAGTAGGAAGCATTCAATGGATGTAGAACACAAGCAGAATTTATAATTTTGTTGCCTGACTGTATGGGCCTTAGGTTAAAGCTGAAAACCAGGAGAACATAAAAAATGCACATGTACCGACAGTGAATGTGCTACCAAGAAGGGACAGTAGAGTTAGTGGAAGAATGACTTCAGCAATATACTGATACTGCTTCATGGTCCAATCAACTAATGGGAAGAGGTGGCGGTTGATTTGGCCATGCTGTCTGGCAAGGGTACCTGGATTACATGACTGACTGCATGGGAATCCTTTGGTAGATAATGCAGTCCCCATTATTATATTTAAAGTGGAACTTCACCTGACAAAGGAAGTACGGCTCATCCTCCTCCTCTCTTTACCACTTTTGAAGTTTTTTTTCTTCTGGGAGCAGGTACCTATTTCTGACAAGTACCTGCTCCCACTTCCACTTGCCATGGTGAGCAGAGTGGAAGTTCATCCCCTCCCCACCAGTAACCTCCTGTCAAACATCACATGTCTCGGATACTGCAAGACCATTCAGAAAGTGCAGAAATACACAGTGGGGTTCTGGCTGTGAAACACAAAGAAGTCAAAGCTGGCTTCCCACAAGCAAGATGGTGGTGCCGGGGACTTTAAGACTGGTGAAGAACCAGTCAGGGTGATAACAGTGCTGTATCCCTGGGCTGGTAAGTATCTGTATATTAAAAATCCTTGTAACTGTTGATTTTTAATTTTTGTAATACTGAGCTGAGCTCCTCTGTATTTAGCTGCTTTCCTGGAGTTCAATTTTAACTTTTCATTATGTATGGGTGGTGTTTTCTTTTGGGCCTCATTCACACCTGAGCACTTAGTGGTGCTAATGCCTACATGTGACAGCACTGAACAAGTACAAATTCATTTATTTTAAATTGCACCAGTTCACATTAGTACTCTCTGCTGCTAGTTGCTTGCCATTTGTCACCTGCAAACGTACAGGAGCTTCTTTTTGAGCAGATGTGTACGTATTTCACCCCATGGAGTTCAATGGGTGCACTTGAATAAGCATGACACAAGCATTCATGAACATTTTACACATGTTTTTCAAGTGATTTTCTGCCACAACAGTTAATGTCACAGGTCATTCTAAATTTACACTGAGCAAGAAAAAATGCCTGAAGCTTACAAAACACATGTATAGCACATGAAAAACACTTAAAAACCGTGCATTTTCGTGACAAAATGCACACACTAAAAATATGCCAGTAATTCACTTAAAATACACTCTGCTCAGATATGAATGCTGCCTCAGTCACATGTGCATTGCATGCTTGTTATAGTCACAATATTTTTGTTCAGCTTTTTTTTTTTTCAAAGTACAACTATGCATTTAATGTATATATGAACCTGTACCTTGTAAAACAATAGATTCAATTTAAAATAAAAATTAATATGTACTGTATATAAAACACAATACAAATATTTTTCTTTTTTATACGTGATCACAGTTGCATAAGGGGCTTAGAGAAGGTGGAGAAACAGCAGTACACTGACCTTCCAAGTGAATGGCTGTGCTGGAGCATGTCAGCACAAGTCTGATCATTGGAGGAAAAGCAGGCTGATCATCCAGCGCAGCCAGAAACAGACCATACTGGGATGGATGTGCTTCTATGCCTAGCATGGTCAGTATGAAACAGGTAAACAGTGGGACTGTCACAATCACCAGGTATTTCACACAAAGAAAGCAATACAAAGAGGAAAGGGTACTCTTTAACACTAGCACATGGTACAACAGACACATATCAGGAATATGAAATGTTGGGGTAACATATCCTTTTAAAAAAAAATAAAAAATAGGAGCAGATATTAGAAACATATTGCTGCTGTTGTGTTTGCTTTTTATCTTCTTTAAGCACACACACCATATGCAAGTTTCAAAATCTTAGTAAACAGATCAGCTACATAGTTACACAGTCAGTCTGGCTGAAAAAAAGACAAAAGTCCATCCATTTCAACCATAAAAAAACAAAAACAAAACAAAACAAAAAAACACAAAGTTATAATCCTATACCCACAGTTAATCCAGAGGAAGGCAAAAAACCCAGCAAAGCATGATGCAATTTGCTACTGCAGGGGAAAAAAAATCATTCCTGATCCCCCAAGAGGCAATCGGATATTCTCTGGATCAGCTTTACCTATAAATATTAGTATCCAGTTATATTATGTGTAACTAGGAAATAATCCAGGACTTTTTTTAAAGTGATCTACTGAGCTGACTAGAACCAAGTCTTGAGGGAGTCTATTCCACATTTTCCCAGCTCTTACTTTGAAGAAACCTTTCCATATTTTGAGATTAAATCTCTTTTCCTTCAGACATAAAGAGTGCCCCTTGTCCTCTGTGATGACCTCAGGGTGAATAACTCCACACCAAGTTCACTATATGAACCACTGATGTATTTATACATGTTGATCATATCCCCCCTTAATCTCCTCTTCTCAAGAGAGAATAAATTCAGTTCCTCTAATCTTTCCTCATAGCTGAGCTCCTCCATGCCTCTTATCAGTTTAGTTGCCCTTCTCTATACTTTCTCCAGTTCCCCAATGTCCTTTTTGTGAATTGGTGCCCAAAACTGAACTGCATATTCCAGATGAGGTGTTACAAATGATTTGTACAGGGGTAGAATGATATCCCTCTCTCTGGAGTCTATACCTCTTTTAATACAAGAGAGGATTTTGCTCGCTTTAGAAACCACACCTTGGCATTGCATGCCAGTATTAAGATTGTGATCTACCAGAACCCACAGATCCTTCTCCACCATTAATTCCCCCAGTTGTACCCCCCCCCCCCCCCCGTATGTATGATGCATTCATATTCTTAGCCCCCAAGTGCATAACCTTACATTTATCAACATTAAACTTCATTTGCCACATAGTTGCCCAGTTACGGTAAACATTGCATGGAGGTCGGCTTGTACGTTGTAGGTAATGTATAAATATTCTATAAAATATAAGTACTGACAAGTCATGAATTGTAAGTCATATAGAATGTTATATGTACTCTTCTGCAACATCAACACAGTATTGCAGTGACGTTTTCAAAGACCTATTGATCATTAGATCTTAGGCTCTGCAACAACCGTGGGAGTGCATTGTGTCAGGTAAGAAAGAGTAGGTTACCATATTATACACTGTATATTTTAAATGTATGGAGACATTTCACACATATATATTGTACGGTGTCTAGGCATAATATATTTCTTTCTGTGGTGCTTTAACAAAGACTAGAATGTTAGGCAAAAGCTAGGAGTAAAAAATAAAAATGATGAAAAAGAATCAAGATCAATCAAAGATCAAATTGCATGTAAATCATTATAATTTTATAATGTATATAAATAACTGCACCTGAGATTGCTTGGGCCTGGATTGCTCACTAAACATAAGAATTACGAAACCATGCAAATGATTTGTTTTAGCATATTTACTACAATATACAATACACTACTGTTAGTTTCTAACATTCATAAGTCTACCTACCACTGTCAAAATGTCCTCAGTTTCTCAAAGCAGTTTTTCTACTTACAGCTACAAGCTGCAGGGGGTATGCACAGCCTGTTTGTGAGAACAACAGTGAGACAGCTTTATGTACATTTTTGCTCAAAGTAATGATGCTTCATTGTCAGCAGTTCATTCTTGGCTTGTATGTATGCTACCTTTTCCCTTATCAAAGACCCATATGTCTCCATGGTGCCATTTTCACATGTCTGTTCCTGAGCACTTGTTCTTAAATCCCCAGATATGCAGCTGTGTTTTTCTGTAGGGGCCCTTGTAGCCTCTTTTCTTAACCCATTTCTGACTGTAGTCTGAAGCTTAATGCTTTCCGGTATGATGCCCCATACTGATCACATGTAAATCTATGTTTTGTTTTAAAGATAATAGTATGCACCTGTAGACAGGTGAAGTCTGTATTCTGCAGATGGCGCTCAACCATTTCAGCAATGCAGATAGGTGAGGAAGTTGAGAAAAACTGGGTTTTTCTATGATTTCTTCGATCACGCGGGACAGTGATCCTATTGGGTTCCATGGTCCCATGTGACCCTGGCAGTCATCTTGGGTCAGGTAGAGGCTATTTAAGACTCTGACCCTTGGATTTGGCATGCTTTATGCAAGTGACCAGGGTATGGACAGGTTCCTCCTCTGTCAGGGACAGTACTAGCGATAGGGAAAGGTTTCAGTGGAGTTGGGCTAGAGCAGGGACTAAGTCTACCTTCTGTTTTTGGTTGGCCCAGCCAAGCCACTCTATGCTCCTTGTGGCAGACTTGAGTCTTCAGACTGCTGTCTCTGGGAGTGCATTGCACTGTCATAGGTACTGTGTTTCCCCGAAAATAAAACATCCTCCGAAAATAAGACCTACTTACAGGTTTCCTTCTGGGTGAAATATAAGGCATCCCCCCGAAAATAAGGCCCCCCTAGACTCTGTCTCGGAATGAAAATTAATTTACCGTAAACTGGTTGCTAGGGCCGCCCCGACTGGCGTCTAGCAACCAGTGACGTTACGCGGAGTCCTTACATCACTGCTGTGTGGAGGCGGAGCAGAGGTCGGAGTGAGCGGTGAACGTGGGGCGGGAGAGAGGAGGAGACTTTCGCAGATGCGTGTAGAAGAACAGGAGGATCAGAGCGGATGGGATGCGGCGAAGGTGGTGAGTGCTGGTCTGTCTCTGGTGACACTGCCTGTTATGATGATTGTTATGATGATGTTCCAAAAGATGATGACATGATTGTCAGTGAATAAATGAGTTAATTCTTGATACTGTAGGATTCACAGTTTGTCTGGTTTGTGTTGACAACTACCGTACTACCGTACCGTATACAGGTAATAAATTTCCTTTATTTTCATTTAACAATAAATGTGTACTGTATTCTTCTTCATGGAAAAATAAGACATCCCCTGAAAATAAGACCTGGTGTGTTTTTTTGAGCCCAAAAAAATATAAGACAGTGTCTTATTTTCGGGGAAACACGGTAGTACCAGATGGATGAGCCTCCCCGCCAAGTCTGGTTGTACTGTGACGACGCCTTGTGGGAGGGCAAAACGCATTGATGCAACTTTCGTTTTCAACCCTATATGTGTGACATCACTTCAGGTGTGGCGTTCCACGGCCATCTTTAGTGTGGGCAAAGTGGTCTGATTTTACAATTTTGCCAGTTCTTCATTGCCAAAGCTGACCAATTGTGTCTGCCTAGCTGGAATTGTCAGAGGAGCTATTGGAACATGTTTGAGGAGTCCTGATTTATATACAAAAAGGCTTTTTATTCTGTTTGAAAATGTGAGTGCATTTGGAGCATCACTTGAGTATTAAATAGTTTTTAACAGTATTACGCTATTTTGGTAGTTTTTCTTTTGCATTTTTCTCATCCATCCATCCATGATAATGCATTCGGGGTAAACTAAGGAGGAATCATGAGCGAAGGCTTGAGAGTAACAAGCTGGTCATAAAGTACCCCTATCCATCCATCCATCCAGGAGTGAGAGCTTAGAGGAAGATAAGGGTGGATCACCATCTGTGATGTGGGAGATCAAATTACCCTATGGAAATTGGGGCTTAATTACTTTATGTGAGTGTAAGGAAGGTGTTTTTTTGCATTTTTTATAAAATATATTTTTTATCAGTATATAGCAATATATCATTGGCATCTTTTTCTTTTATGTTTTTTGCTATATGAGGAAATATCTGGGAAGGAGAGTCAGTGTGAGATCGCATAAAGAGTTATATCATCTCTGAGGACACCACGCCCCACCTGCAGGCTTGTCTTTTTGCATCTTAAAGCCATACCAGTTTGGGAATTCACAACATTTGGCGAGTGTGGATCTACAAAATGCTTTTCACAGATGTGAGCAAGCTGGAAAATGTATAAAGTTTGAGCAAATAATAGTTTATTTCACATTTTTTGGGACATTGGACTTTAATTTGGGACTTTTTTTGGGGCTTTCACATATAATTTGTCACAGTTTTGATTATTTGTATTATTTCGCTGTATTATTTTTATTATTATTGGTTGTACTGTTGAAATATTTTTATAATACATTGTTTCTTATAAAATGGGACTTGGTGTGCTTACTGCCTGCCACACCACGCTGCACCTTCCCAACACACCCATATGTGCTCCTAGTTCTGAGACCATGCTGTTACTGACAGCTCCCAGTCTTATGCTCACAAATGGGAACCAATTAGCGTAGTTCTAAATCATGTGATCACTATGGCAGCCAATCATGGTGATCACATGTGTTTTGTTTACAAACAGTTTAACCACACCAGCCACAGCGATGTACTGATACCATCCCAGCTACAGGCATTATCCTGGTATTTTTTTTTTCAGTCAGAGATGCTCTTTTTTGTCAAATTGACCCTAGCAGCTAATTAGCCACCTTCCTGGGCTCTCTCATCCCACAGGGGGAGAGGAGCCTGGGACCAGCAGTTCTTCTGGCTGACCATAGAGATGGCCAAGGACCCCTATCATCTCTATGGCCTAAGAAACCGTAAGAGATGATTATTTCGTCACTTTTGGTTTCGTCAGGATGTAAACAAGCCATTACTGGCTTAGGAAAGCATCAGATTAAACCCTGTAGAGAAGAAAAATTTGGCCGGCCACACATCCGATATAATCTGTATTTATTTGTAAATATATTCGAAATAGTAGTAATGTCCCTGTTTTTTCCACTTCATATAGTGTCAAATTTAACAAAATCAAGACTATAGTGGAGAGATATTTACCTATTCTATTTAATGACCCCATTTATACATTAATACTGTCAAAGGTATAAAAACTGTATATCGCAGAGTCCCCATGTTAGGTAGATTTTTGTCTCTTATTTTACATTCTAGCAAGGGTAGAACTCCTTCTCATTGGTTGCAATTTAAGGTACCTTTCATTGTGGAGTAAACAGTTGTTTATGCTGTCTATGCTGTCCACACATATACAAAGGAGATGTTGTCCAGTCTAATTGCAACATGAAAGTTGCAGATTCCTGTGCCGAAAAAATCTGCATGTGATAATAGTGTTGTGGTGTGAACAGGGCACATAGAGAACAATTGATTTCTTTGTGCCCTTGCAGAACGCCTGCAGAAAAACTGATAGCTCTGCACCATGGTGTGAACAAGGCTTTGGGACTCAATCATGAATGGGATGTTTCAAATTATTACAAGTATGTGTCTGCTTATATTTGATAACATCCCTTTAATGTAGATTGACTGGTTTTCCTACGATAGTTTTTGTTTTGTTCTGTTTTTGTTAGTGTTTTTTCATTTTTGTCTCATTTGCGCGCTGGCACCCATTCAGGTTATCATGGTATGGGCATATAGTAAGTAATGAATATACTATACATGAACAATGGTGTTCTATATTCCTATACAGTGTGTTCATGTAGTTCATTTGCATGATTTACTTACATATGAAATATCTTACATTGTGTTATTGGTTTTATAGGATTTTATTTTCTTGGGTTCAGAGACACAGCCAATTACAGAATTCTAGCTGTGTCTATCTGCTTCACACAAGATCACTTACAATCAAGAGACCATTAAGATCATCTGTATATATATATATATATATATATATATATATAGATATATATATATATATATATCTGTGTGAACATTACAGTATCAGCTATGATTAAGCGCTGATGGCGGCGTGAAATACAATAGCTGGAGTGCTATGTTCCCTCTTTTGTACACTGTGGAGTGTCTATTTTGAATATGTTCAAATAAAGGTGATTTTATCGGATGTGCAGCTGACAGCATTTTTCTTCTCTACTATGATGTCTGTAACGAACAGGGCCAGTACCTGCTAGTGTGCAGTGGAGGTGATACAGATGGAGACCAACCTTGAGCGATGATTATTTTTCATTTATCAGATCAAACTGATCTTGGTTTGATCTGAGGCTTTTAATGTCAGAGGAGAGATCAGGTGTCTAATAGACCCCACATCTCTTAGTAAAGAGTACCTGTCACTTCCCATGCTATCACAAGGGATGTTTTTCTCCCTTGTGATAGCAATAGATTTGATTTAAAAAAAAAATGTACAGAGACAGTGAAAAAAATTATAAAATTAAAAAAAAAAATTTAGGCACCTTGTTCCCCCATGCTCACACGCAAAGTTGAACGTGTCAGTCCGGAATGCAAACAGCAATCTCACCACACATGTGAGGTATCATCGAGAACATCAGATCGATAGCAATAATTCCAGCACCAGATTTCCTATGTAAATATAAAGTGGTAAAGGCTTTTAAAGCGTTGCTTACAGACAATTTTTTGTACTGTATTTTGTCACCGTTCCACGGGCGTGCGTAATTTTAAAGTATGGCATGTTTGGTATCTATTTACTAGGCGTAACATCATCTTTTTTATTTTACTGAAAATTGTGTATAATATTGCTTTTGTGTGCACAAAAATTCATTAATGAGTATTTTTTCTGAAAAATTTTTGTTTGAAAAACTGCTGCACAAATACCATGCAACATAAAAAATGTCAATATCCACTACTTTATTCTCTAGGGCCTCTTCTTAAACACACATATATATGGGGGATTCTAAGTAATTTTCTAGCAAAAAAATGCTGACCTGTACATATTTGTGAGAAGTGTCAGAATAGGTATTAAAGTGGTTAATTTGCATTGTCATTGCGCACAACACCGCACTTGTATGATGTGCTTTACATACAGTGTACATACTGTTAACAAAACACAACTCAGTTCAACTCTGCAGGGAATATAGTAGTCTCCATTTTGATTGTGACAGCAGGTAAAAAATGTGCATTTAATATTTTTTGTTTCTGGAGCCTCTAAAGCATTGCACCAGAGATCAGCAGATCAAAGGTCTCCCTCTGACCTGTATCACAAAAAAGCAACTAAAATCAGGATCACCAAGCACAGAAAGATTCTAATGGACATAAAATGTATAGATGATGCCGACCAGGGACAGACTGACAACTCATGGGGCCCCCGGGCAATAGGGGATCATGGGCCCCTGTGTCCTTGCCCAAACTCAAAAAAGCCTATGAAAAAGGTACCAGGGGCATATCATGGGGCCCCCTACTGACCCCGGGCCCTCGGGCAGTGCCCGAGTTTCCAAATGGTCAGTCCGCCCCTGATGCCGACCCAAAATTGGTGGTGCTCACAGGACCTGATGCCTGTAATAGAAAAAATACCAATGGGTATAGTCTGACCTGTCACTGAATCTGTTTGCTTGTACATCCTGTAAGGGCAACCAGATACTTACTGACAGAAAGGCTCAATGAACTATCACCAAGCTCTACAGCACAATGATAGTTTATTCAGAACTACAATCCGACAGCCGCAAAGGCTATCGGAACTTGTAGTGTTCTCATTTATAGAACATTGTGAATGAGTGATGCAGTCAAGCACGGCTGCATTTTTAAAACAATTGTGACAGCGGGGAGGAGAAGATCCTTTGCTAGCTGTCATAAAGTGGATGAGGGGGGTGCGGGGGTGAATATGGGTGTAACATGTAACATGTTATGAAAGGTGAACTTGTTTAACTCGTTTGGAGGGTCAATTTCCTCCATGGTTCATTGCCTGAGAAATGTCCTTGCTTTTGTTTGTCCTGTATACATTTCGTTTGCAGAACAAACAGCTTCAGGTAGGCAAGAAGATTGTCTGTCATGGGCAGTAAAACCTGAAAATGACCCGGAATTTTGAGGCTTATTTGGTGTTAAAAACGTCCATGGTTTAAACGAGAGAAGTGATGAAAATATCATTTTATTTCCTTCATAGAAATTGTAACATGCACTAGTTTACACACAGCATTTATGAAAGTTTGTTGTGGGTGTGAAACACTTGTTTAGTGCTAGCAAACTATTCACATTTATCACATACACATATTATCTGTATTCACAAGAGTCTAGGTTTTTTTTTAAGTTTTTTGCATATACTGCACACTTCTCAGTGAGCGAGCTAATGTATTGAAACTGTTGGATTGGTACAACTAACATTTTCAGAAAAAGAGGCCAACAATGGTAGCCTATATTTTTCTCTCAGCCCTAATTAACTCCTTTCTCTTCTTCCAGTAACTGTTATTTTCTGGCCTTGTTTTGTAACCATTAAATATAAAAGTATTGAAACTTTTTTTTTTTTACTCCTTTTGTTCATTATTGTGTGTAGTCTTGTTTTGAAAAAGTGCAAAATTATACAAAAAAAACTGTATTTATAAATTGTTCTGGTCCATAGGGCGTTGGAAATTTTAAGTACAGTATACAGTATGTAATAAAATATTCTTTTGCATGATTTAGGAATTTTTAAACCTGTTGAACACTGTAAAAAGGAGTAAATAAGTATGAAAAATTGTCTGGATTAAATGCAAGAGTAAGCAAAACAATACTACATGATTATAATATTACACAAACATAACATTTTTTCTGTAAACACAAATTGAACATGTTTCGATCGGACAGTCAATTATCAGGTTGAAAGCAAGTGGTTACTGTAAATGACTGAAAGAGTGAGAGGAACTATGGAATTTGTCTGGAAAACCACCAACATGGAAGAAAAATATATTTGAAATATTTTAAAAATATTCTTCCCAAATATATTGACATATATTTGAAATACTACAATTTTGGCCGTACATATATATATACACAATGAGTGTAGAAATGCATTTTTATATATTGCGAAATATATGAAAATATTTTTTAAGGTATTTTTTTAAATATATTCTTCTGATTTTTTTTTTAACAAATAAAAAAGTCATTTTAACATATATTTGTACATATATTTGTAAATGCATTCCAAAAATGTAGATTACATGTATTTTTTAAGACATACAGTATATTTGAAAATGTATTTTTTAAAATATTTTTCATATATGTTGTAATAAAAGTGCATTTCAACATACAATATATATATATATATTTATTGAAATATATTGAATATGGACAAAATTGTAGTATTTCAAATATATGTCAATATGTTTGGATAGAATATATTTAAAATATATTTCAAATATATTTTTCTTCCAATATGGGCAACCGAGTCTACGGTTTGGAGGGCATTGAGTCCTCAGAAGTCTAAGGGCCCCTCCCCACCAGAACTCAGGGTGGGAAACCTGCATTTCATGTTCAGTTCCCGCACTTCACTCTAAACACACTGCAGTTGTGATCTGCTACAGAAGTACCATGTGATCTGATTGCAGTGAGTTTCCAAAAGTAGTGCATGCACTTTTGGAGTGGTGCAGTTCGATTTGAGCCTATTTAAAATGATGTCGCATATGAATTGCAAAGGAATGCATGGTGTGCTCCTGTGTGATTTGCTGGTGTGAACCAACTCTAAATATGAGCAGACAGTGCAATGATGGATAGTGATGAGCAATGTTTTTTCTTGCAGCCTGCAAAATGTTTTCTTTTCCATTATGATGGTGGGTCCAAAAGACTAATAAGCATGGCCCAGTTCTATTTTAGAGTCCATTAGCAAAGGAGTTGACTTGGAGGGCAGAGTTTGTGGATGCAATTATTCCTGTGCTGGTTTTTTTGTTTGGTTAAAAAGTCATCTGAGGGGTGTTTCATAGATCCTAGAGTGGATTTTTCAGTAATTTTGAGAGTCTGTATGAATACACTCCTAATATGCCACAATATACAGAAAAATACATTTTATCATTACACAGATTAAATTAAGCTCCAGTTCGTTGATTTTGCCTAAGCTGAGTTGATGTCATCAGTATGTTGCAAGCAAGAAGAACTATTTTCTCAGTCTCCTCTCCCCCAGTGACCAGACTGCAGCTTTGTAACAAGAGGATGAGAGGAAGCAGCAGAGGGGCTTATCTATGTCAGAAATTTGTCAACACAGCTAAGATTTGCACAGGCACTGAGATTTACATGGCTGTGTCATTTCTGAACAGGCATCTCAGCACAAGAAGTAAATGCAAAGTGCCTAAACAAAAATGTCTCTGGTCCTCAGATGAAGGCAGCTGGAACACTGAAAGAGAAAAAACATTTAAAAAAACAAGAATTACAGAATAAATAGAATATATGCACTAGTGTACAAGTACTGTAGGTACATCACACTTTCACATCACGACAAACTTACATCTGAGGTTCAGTTGTTGCAACGATGACAGCTCTTCCACTGCTGCCATCTTCTGTGAAGCTAGATCCACTTTATATCTTTCTTGTTTCTCATTTACTCACTGGGACTTTAAAGCATTTTCTAGAGTTTTCATGCTATCTTGTATATGTTCAATGTTTTGGTGGATGTTAGCTATCTCTCTTTTAAAGGACTCATATCACATTGGCTATTGGCTTATAACCTTCAAAGACGTATTATGTTAGGAGCACTTTTAAGTTAGCATTCCAAGTCATAATAAAACTTGAAGGAGCTTGAAGATTGGGCATGAGTTCCATAGGTACTGGCCATGCCATCTTGAAGGACTGCGAAACGGTAGCAGGGTGTATTGTAGATCTAATCCAAAATAATGACAATGGCTAAATCACCATTGAAGGGTAACTTGGTATCCATTGGTGCATTTTCAGATTTCTCCTTAATGTTCAAGAGTTAGGAAAAAAGATTTATCACTCTGAAATCAACAAGCCAATAAATATTAAAAACAATAAATAATAGGTATAATAGAAACTAATAAATAATAAGTATGGCAGACATTGACATAATTTTTAGGGGCTTTATGTTTGAGTCGAACTGCTCCTTGACCACATGAATGGAAGGGCGTTCGGCATGCTGTTCACCCACTGCGCCCAACAATGCACTAAGCCCTGACAGTGTATTGTGATTGGCCGAAGCAATGTACCTTTTTCTTTTTTCAGGTAAGCAGTTGTTGCGGGCATCGTGATTGATGTCAGATCTATTTTGGGGGACTTTTTTTATTTTTGTTTTTATTAAAGGACTTGTCAAAGACTGTCTCCTGTCATATTTACACTACATTTTTTTTTTTGTGAATGGGTAGCGGTACCACATACTCATTCACATTTGGGGGAGGGATCTGGGGCCCCCTTATTAAATGGGGCTTCCAGATTCCCCTGGCTTCTGCAGACCCCCACAACCACTGCCCAGGGTTGTAGGGAAGAGGCCCTTGTCCTGATCAACATGGGGACAAAGTACTTTGGGGGGGAGCCCCCCGCCTCAAAACACTCCCCCATGTTGAGAGCATGTGGCCTGGTATGGTTCAGGAGGGGGGGGGCTCACTTCTACCCCCCTTTCCTGACCTGCCAGGCTGCATACTCTGTAAGGGTCTGGGAGGGACCCATTTTTCTTTTAAAGTTTGGCATGGGGGTTCCCCTCAAAACCCATACTAGACCTGAAGAGCTTGCTATGGATGGGAGGGGGGACCCCACACCATTTTTTGTTTATTTTTTAATTGTCGGGCAATGCCAAAAATTCTTTTGACATTCAGCTGCCAGTGGGGAACTCTGCTGACAGCTGAAACATTAAAGAATGTTTCTCTACTAAAATACTGTATGACTTAATAATATAACTCATGCAGTATTTTAGTAGCTGAGCGGTATCTTACCACATAGTCAGATGAGGTAAGATACCGCTCAGTAAATTGCCTCTGTTCGAAGTTCGAGGTTGAACTTTCAGTAGGTTTGAATGCTCGACCACGAACCAAGAAGGGGGGTGTTCGGCCCATCATTAATTATTTGCATTTTAACACTAATAATGCAATATTCATACCAGTTCTCATACAAGTGTGTGCAGCCAGTCTCTTGAAATAGCACTGCATCCAGGCAGAACAGTGTAATCAGAGTCTTCTCCTGTGACCCAGAAGTCAGACTTAGGCACTAAACATCTACATTATACACATGATTAAATAGTCCTCATATATAACCAAATCAGTTACACTTCCATTTGCACAGCATTATGCTTAATTCAGGTGAGGTGGCATGACCCATCTGCATAATGTCAGTGGCACTCTAAAAATGTGTACTAAGCAAGAGTAGAATAGTGAGTTGCTAACAGCTCGTAGAAACCTAGTCATATTCTAGCAAATCACATTTTTTTCTTTTGTATGAATTTCATTAAATGAAACAAAATTAGCTGCTAAATGATTTAGACATGCAAAACTATGCAATAACTCATTTTTCAATTTTCACTATCAGCATGCTAAAAAAATACTGTACTGTGTATATATATATATTCATAAAACAGTGCATTTAATTAACTGATAATCTTTAAATTAGCTAAGAAAATTGTAGAAGATGTAGACGTTTGGCATTAACTGAACAGTATAAATAAAATCACAAAGGAAGTCATCAAGCTCTTCAAGGGCTTCTACAGAAAGCCTGCATAACCAGTGTACAGGACACCAGGGCTGGGTCCTGGAAGGCAAATATGTTTCCCCATTATTTGGGTTGGGGTCCCTTTACGGGGGATGATTTGAATGCAGTTTTGAGATATTCAAAGTTTAATCCAACTGCAAGGGAGAATTTAAAAGCAAGAGGAATCAGCCAGCAGGTGTCTAAAGTGGGGCCTGAGGCAGGAACACATTTAGGAGACCGAGTGGTAGACTGCTGTGAATGAGACCCTAGTAATCAGCTGGTGACCTGGCTTTTTGAACCCCTGAGGCAGCACAGGACATATCCCTGTTAGGCTGCTTTTACATCCGAGTGATGATGTGATGTTTGGTGTGGCATGTAGTGCAGCTACCCTACACTTCAAAAGTGCCAAAGTATCTCCTGTACCTCTTTTTGGAGCTGACTTTGGCATGTTTTTGAATAGCTTATATTAAGCTGGTGATCCTGGGCACCCCATATTACAACTGGTACTTGGATGAGGGCAATCCAGCCATAAAAGCCATTTGAAGTGAAAAATGGCCAGCCCCCATTTTTGCATGTCCTGGGTCAAAGCAGCACAGGTACTTAAAACCTCTGAAGGTGGCATGGAGAAGGTGGTTAAATCCCTGGTTCAGAGCATGCCTGCCCATCAGGAGGCCACAAGGGCATTTCTTGTACCATGCCCATGGTCTCTGGCTATATATTATCCAGTTCATGACTGTCCTGTACCAGATTTACTGCTACAGGACAACCTCTCTGTGCAAAATTACTTATATATACCCTATATTGCCAAAAGTATTCGGATTCCTGCCTTTACACATACAAGAACTTTAATGGCACCCCAGTCTTATTCTGTAAGGTTCAAGATAAAGTTGGCCCACCCTTTGCAGCTATACCAGCTTCAACTCCTCTGGGAAGTCTGTCCACAAGGTTTAGGAGTGTATCTATGGAAATGTTTGACCATTCTTCCAGAAGTGCATTTGTGAGGTTAGGCACTGATGTGGGATGAGAAGGTCTGGCTCACAGTCTCCGCTCTAATTCATCTCAAAGGGGTTCTATCGGGTTGAGGTCAGAACTCTGTGAAGGCCGGTCAAACTCCTCCACCCCAAACTCTTCCATGTTTTTATGAACCTTGCTTTGTGCACTGGTGCGCAGTCATGTTGGAATAGGAAGAGGCCATCCCCAAACTGTTCACACAAAGTTGGAAGCATGAAATTGTCTAAAATGTCTTGGTATGCTGATGCCTTAAGAGTTCCCTTCACAGGAACTAAGGGGCCAAGCCCAACCCATGAAAGACAACCCCACACTATAATCCCCCCTGACAATGCAGTTAGACAAGTATCGTTCTTCTGGCAACCACTAAACCCAGACATGTCCATTGAATTGCCAAAGTGAGATGTGTGATTTGTCACTGCAGAGAACACGTCTCCACTGCTCTAGAGTCCAGTGGCAGCATGATGTACAACAATGCATCCAATGCTTTGTATTGCACTTGGTGCTGTAAGGCTTGAATGCAGATGTTCAGCTATGGAAACCCATTCCATGAAGCTCTCTATACACTGTCGTTGTGCTAATCTGAAGGCCACATGAAGTTTGAAGGTCTTTAGATATTGACTCTGCAAAAAGTTGGTGACTTCTGTGCACTGTGCTCTTCAGCATGCACTGACCATGCTCTGTCATTTTACGTGGCCTACCACTTCGTTCCTGAGTTGCTGTTATTCCCAGTTGTTTCCACTTTTTTATAATATCACTAATAATTGACCATAGAATATTTAGTAGCAAGGAAATTTCACGGACTTATTACACAGATGACAACCTATTACGGTACCATGCTTGAATTCACTGAGCTCCTGAGAGCAACCCATTCTTTCACAAATGTTTGTAGACACAGTCTGCATGCCTAGGTGCTTGATTTTATACACCTGTGGCCATGGAGGTGATTGGAACACCTGAATCCAATGATTTGGAGGGGTGTCCCAACACTTTTGGCAATAATGTATGTGATTCTGCAGTTCCTGGTTGAGGGGGCGCATGCGTGCTCCCGGCATGGCAAATAAAATCCAGCACACTAACTAGTAAAAACACATGAAAGCACACACAAAATCACCGTTTAGGCACACAGCTAACCTTTTGGTCACTGAATTAGTGTCATTGGTTCCCACAAACTGTCAGTGTCAGATTGTCAATATTGTAGTCCCTCTATAAGTCACTGATCACCACCATGACTACTATAAAAAAATAAATAAAAATTCTAGTATGTATACCATACCAGTAAGGTTCTAGTAACTTCAGTAAGAGAAGAGAACAGATGCTGCTCTAAACCAGCCCTGGGAGTCAGACATTTGAGACATGCAGGATGGCCTCTGATGCGTTTTCCACCCATTGGGCAGGGTGAAACACATGAGAGGGTATGGCTAGAGCAGTGGCTGAGGCCATCCTACATGTCTCACATGTCTGACTCCCAGAGTTGGTTTAGAGCAGTATCCATTCTCTCATCTTACTGAATAATTTAAATGTTTTAATTGTTGTGTGTCTTGCCAATTTAAAATGTATCCATGACTTGAATTCAGTCTCGTGGCATTCCCTATACATCAACAAGACTTGAAGAGGGAGGTGCAGCACTTGAGAGCAATTAGGTGTCCTGTATTCATATGTTCTGACAAGGAATATGCAAACAGGAGAAAAACAGATAGATGACTTCTTAAGTCTATGGCTACTCCTGTACTGTCCAGTCACAGGCTAGGGGCAGGTGACATAGGTATCTTCTTTAACTGCATCAGAAGCAAATCAGGACACCAGTCTGGCTGAGTTGTGTGACAGAACATCTCTGGCCTGGATGGACAGAAATAAATATCCGTTAGCAGGTAAGACTCCCATATATTAAATATCAATTTAGCAGTTTGCCTGATATTCACCAAAAAAACTATCTGGGTATATCTTTGTACTTCTTTGCAACTTCAGTTGCAATTGTCATATCAAAGCAAAAATAAATAGATGATATTAAAAATTAATAAATAAATAAAAAGGCTGTCTTACAGTGATCAAAAAAAGAAAAGCAAGGGTGTTATCACTTGGCAGGTGGATGGGTTGTATTGCACAAATTGCGTCTCCAATATTCATTTCATTTTCCAATCATAACATGCAAAGCTGTAAATTGCTTTGTTTCCAGAACTGAGAGACTGAAGGACACTCTGCATATTGTATTAATTGAAGAGGCTTTACTGCTGATTTTAATAATGTTCTTATTAATGAATTAAGATGCTTAGATTCAAAATGTCTCTGATGAGCTATCTTAGCTGTTTCAAGGATTTTTTTTTCTGCCTAAGGATGAAAAGAATATGATATGAATATGTGACTCAAAATCTGCCTGAAATAAAGTTTTACTTTACTGACATGAGAAAAGATTATTTATAAGTAGCTTTGTTTCTATATTTTTTTTAAATGTGCACCTGACATTTACTAGTTGGCACAAAGTGATACGGGAAGAAATCTGGGAAGCAAGGTGATATTGTAATACAATGAAGATTTTAGTATGTTTGAGAAGAATGAAAGTCCAGTTCTAGGATCAAAACCCAAATGTCTCCTACTTCTTAACCCTTGCTATTGGCCTGTGATGTGCATTGACATTTGATGTGTCATCACAAGGGACTCTTGGGTCTGTGGCAGAGGACAGGGCAGGTTCCTTCCCCCTCTATAATCATGTTGTATTTTTTCTTTCTTCCCTTATAAGTTTCAAAATTGCAATCATGGTACCATTATTGTCCTTCTAGCCTTCTGCCCAAGTCTGCAGGTGGAATAGAGAGGCTTGCACATATCACAAAGATATGATGTTTGCCATACTATAGAACTTCAACAATTGTACAGTATATGTAAATCCAGCGGTGCATATGAACATTATGAGTATGAATAGGAATGTTAGAAGAATTAAAGCCCAATTTCAAATAAAATCTGCTTGTAAAATTAATCAGTAGATCCATATCAATATGCACAACTACATCAACTTTTCCTCTAAAGTTCCATTTACACAGGCAGTGGGCGCAGGAGAACATCAACTGCAAGTGTTGTTTCAGCCCCCCTCCAGCCCTACTCATCCAGTGGCCTTGCAGGAGGAACCTATTAAAATGAATGGTTTTTGCAATGTGAACATTGTATACAATATATGTCAGTGCAGTGTGATGATTTCTGGTGATTTCAGAAGTGTGTGCTAAACCGTTCCACTTTGTATACTCTTTCAGACCCAAGTCTAAAAGTCAAGAGTGTCCAGGCCCCTCCAACCTCCCAAGCCTTGCTATCGGCAATATGCATTGCAATTGTATGTGTCATCATCAAACTGGAGGCTTGGGACCCTGGAAGAGGGCAGGAAAGCCAAGATTTGCATATAACCGCAGCTGCCAATATTGCTATTATTACTACAATATTATGTACAGGATTTACTGTATATAGTGCCAACATTTTCCCTTCTTTACAACATGAGGCATACAGTACAGTTACAATACAATTCAATATAGAAATAAACTGAAGGCCCTGCTCGTTAGAGCTTACAATCTAAAAGGGAGTGTCAAGTGATACAAAAGGTAATAATTGTGGGCAATGAGCTGATGGAGCAAATAAAAGTACATTTCTTAGGTATAGGCAGGATAGGCTTCTATGAAGAGAAGGGCTTTCAGGGATTTCCTAAAAGTAGGCAAAGTAAGATAGTCAGGCAGATTGTGTTAGGAAGTTTAATAGGATGGGAGAGGCTCAACAGAAGTCCTGGAGGCAAGCATGGGAGGAGGTGATGAGAGAACTAGACAGCAGGAGGTCTTGGGGGGGAACAAAGAGAATGATTTGGTTGGTATTCTGAGACTAGGTTAGTGATGTATTTATGTAGTGATGTTGTTATTAGTATTATGAATTTAATTTGTTGGGTGAGCGAAAACCAATGGAGGGAATGGCAGAGAGGTGTAGCAGACACTGAACGTTTGGTAAGGTGGATGAGTCTGGCAGCAGCATTCATGATGGTCTGTTTTCTAACCATTTTGACAAAAGGTTTATACCGAGTCAATCTCTGCTTATACATCTATTTATCATAGTGACTTTATGTTGCCCAGGTTTGTTACAGGTTACATTTAGGACTTGTCGAAGGTGTATTTAAGATTACCCTTTTTATATGTTACCATTGCAATACTAGGACATTAGGTTGTTAGTTCTGACTGTCAGGCACAGTGTTTATTAAAGGATGATGTACTATATATCAGGCACAAAGCTGAAGAGATAAATGGAAGTGAAATTTGTTCTGTGACTTTTGTTTTGTCTCACCTTTTCTGTTTTCTTTCTGTATTTTGCTCTCTTTCCAGCAGTGTGGCAGAACATAAAAGTGACACATCACTCTTTTAGAACATCAGTGACACCTAATGCTCCCACTGCCTAATGTTATGGATTACTGTGAACATACAAAGAAAGTATGACTTTATGGTTTGAAGGCTTAATTGAACAGGAGGTGGAGTTTACATTGTTCTTTGAAATACACTCAAATTTTAATGATAAAAAAAAAAGATCGTTCTCCTCCTATTTAGAGTATTACATTTTTCATTTTCTTTTCAAAGTAAACTGCACTCAAAGGGAATCATGTGTCACATTACGTAGCTATAGGCACTGACAAAATTGAGATTTGTCTTGATCACACAGCCATGACCAATGGATAAACAGTAGAATAGAATAAAGTAATGCTTCTACTATATACGGCATTCAGCATGACAAGTCAATCATACCATTTTCAGAATACAATTTCTGGATTAATGAGCTGATTTTCCCACGTCAATGACAATGTAGATAATGAAAGATTTACTCATCTCGCAATATTGTAATAAAAGTGAAAGGTACTTTTTGAAAGCTTGACATTTGTATATAATGACTCAAGTTAGAGTGATTGAAAAGTGTCAATAAATATAATGGGAAATACTGAACTTCTCAAGAGATATGCACATTGAGACTAAACAATGTCAGTGAGGACACTTGAACCAGATGTGCAGTCCCAGAGATATTTCTGCAGCATCCAGGAGAGCCGGCAGTGCCTTGGTATCTCTGGGTTGAACAATTTTCAATCTACTTACTAGTATCTGGCTTTGGATGGGGCGGAGGGTCTTGCTGCTTAACTCATTAGGTTCCATTCCTGCCATACCCTACTATACGAGGACCAGGTGGATGCACAGACCGAATTATGAATTAAGGCAATGGAAGTGGCAATGCAATGCTCCAAAGATGCCTGGGGCAAGGAAGTCCATGCTGCTCCGCATCTGGTGCCAAGAGATGGAACCTGTTAGGGATCCGGGTATGACCAGAAATGTGTGGACTGACACAGGGAAGTAGCAGGCTTCAGGAACACAGGCGTAGTCTGGCTGGAGAGGTGGAATGGTCAGGCAGGACGTAAGGTACTGTCAGGTGCCGCCTGGCAGTGTCTTTAGCAGCCCACAGCACGGATTTCCTCAGGGCGCGGGGTCCCAGCCTGCTATTCACCAGGGCCCCTGATGGTGGGGATGAACTTGGTGCAGACTGGAACCAGGTCGCGACCCCTGAGTGCGTCCGGCTGTGGTAGAGAGTACTGGCAGGGGAGTGCAGGAACGGAGTCTGATGGGAAGAGGCAGGCAGACTTACTAAAGGTGATCCGTGCAGGATGGATGGATCGTCGGGTGAAGTAAGCGTAGTCAGACAGGCCGGGTCGGTATCATGCGGGCAGCGTGGTACAGGAGGAGCAAGCAGAGAATGGTCGGGGTCACAAGCCAGGTTCAGCAGGTAGCGGGCAGCGCGGTACCGAGGATCAGGCAGAAGGATGGTCAGGCAAGCCAGCGGTTCAACAGGAGACGGTCAGCAGAGGTCAGGATCAAAGCAGGGTCAGCAACGAGGCAGGAACAGGGGATACCAGGTACAGGGGCTCATGGGAAACATACACCAAGGCTCTGATCACAGGCCTGGTCATTCCTTAAATACACTTCTTGCAATCAGCTTCAGGTGTTGGCTGACTGCAGGAATGAGCTTCTGTCTGCTGAGAGCACCCGCTGGTCAGCCCTGGTACTGCAGCCCACACGGCAGGTGAGTCCCAACACCAGTGCCGAGTCCATTCCTGACAGAACCTGTCCCACTGAAAACAAGACAAAGCATCAGCCACTGAATTTTCAACTCCAGGAACGTGTAAAGCAAAAAAAAAAAACAATTAAGACGTAAGCATGCAAGAACCAGATGATGAAGTAAGCAAATAACAGCATGAGAAGAGGCCATGATACTGTTAATGGCCTGCACTATCCCAAATTATTGCAATGGAACCTAATGCATTTATTACGGAATTCCTTCCCCCACAACTCCACAGACAAGATTATGGGGAACAGTTCCAGAGCAGCCAAGTTATGGAGCAAACACGCCCCCCTCCATGCCATTGGCCAACTCCTATCAGTCCAACGACCCAGACAGTAAGATCCATAGCCTGCAGAGCCAGCCGCATCAGTGAACAAGTCCGAGTCACGTTGTCACGATGATCCTGCATCAGCTGGACATAATGATGCAGTGCTCTGAAGCCAGCCGTAGCAGACGCCAGCCATCTACTAAAAACTCACCCCATGGGCATAATGTAACAAGCAAAATGTGTTTTAAATGTGCACCCAATGGCCCCTCAAAACACAGATACCCCTCACATTTCACAGTATCAGCTAAATGCACCCCATCGAAACCAGCAACCCCTTTGCCAATTGCCTTGTCGTCCAAGGGCGTACCAGCCCCAGAAGCCGTCAAACATTGACCGGAGTAATTCGATGGTCCAGAACCCACCGCAAAGGGGGGAGTGGATGCTTCAAATGGATCCACAGCAACTGCGATCAAAATCCTGTCTACCTCACTGCCACTGTAAGAAGGAGCAGCCTGTGCCATGGAACACACGATTTGGAACCCCGCTGACAGCTGAAACAATAAAGATTGTTTCACTACCAAAATACCGCGTGACTTAAACAAAATAACTCATGTGGTATTTTAGTAGGTGAGCGGTATCTTACCACATACTCAGATGCAGTAAGATATCCCTCAGTAAATTGTCCCTGTTCGAAGTTCAGAACAGGGGGGTGTTCGGCCCATCACTATTCAGAACTTAAATCAGGTAGATCAGGAGCCTGATGACATGCAGATTTATGTAATTGGAAAAAATCAGACACATTTTGAGTGTCACTGTATAACTGGCTACTAACTGACCTGACGGTCTGGGGATACTCAGAGGCTTTTGGAGATTTACAGGGGATTTACAGCGGCTTCTGGCTGTGGTGACACCACTGCTTTTTCATCCACATCCCATTGGCCACGGGAGTTTGGGTCATCCATCGGTGGACGCTGCCCAGTACTGACAGCATCTGTCTCTGTAAGTTGCCTCTTCTTTGGATTTTTTCATTTGTATGGTCTCGACAATTTGCGCAAGTTCTTCATGTTTTTGGGCTGTATTTATGACATGTTCACCTGCGACTGTCCAAAAGGCACTCCTTGTTGACCTTTATAGTTTACTTACAATCAGTCCATATGGAATCTGAGAACAGCCATCCCAGCGGTGTTATTTATTAATATTCCATGGACAGTAGTCTAAGTGCTCAGTTTTCTGTTTTTTTCTACACACACACACACACACCTCAATCCTGTCATCTCCATCCTGCACACACACATACAGTCATTTCTATCCTCCCCTGTTGTGCACTGCACATTCCCTATTTAACATTACCACATTCTGCACTAAGTATGTCATCTCAAACTCTATTTAACCACACCCCTTTAAGACAATATTTAGCATATTTTAAACCATGCCCTCTTTGCCTAGGTTACAACCATATCCATAACATATGAATGCCCCACCCCTAATTAACTAAGTAATGCCCCGCCTACATAGGCTTTCCCGCCACACAGAAAAATAAATCCCTAGAAACTTTTTTCAAATGTTGGAAACATTTCATTTTTAAGAAAAGAATTCCCTGAAACTCTGCCACTAAGGCTTCTGTTATGACACATCCTGTTATAAAGTGACAACACTCTGTCCCTGTCTTCCAACTGTGTTCCTGGATTGTTGCACAGATTTCTGTTTTGATGATGAACCAAAGGATAAAAAAGGTAAAAACATTTATTTTAGGCTCCTTGCACACTGGGCGTTTTAATAACGCGTTAGCTGTGTAAAGTAAAAAAAACGCAAGTTTTTCAGCGTTCTTTAGCATTTTTGCATTAGCATTTAACCATGTTTTTCCGCTTTTGCGTTTTTTTAGCATATTTATAAAAAAAAAATGTTGCTCAAAAAAGCCCAAACATGCTGGTTTGCCATGTTTTTCTGCATTTTGCCTCGTTTTACTACGTTTTTCCACATTTATTAGTGTTACAGCTATTCATTAATGTTAGTTGTAGAGCCGTCTTCGGTAACCTACAGTGATCCATCCGGTGGGGTGATGGATGCCGTGGGTGGTGAGGAGGGTCCCAGAGTGTTGTGGATGGTCAAGATCTCGGGAACTGTCGACCAAACCAGAACTGGAAGTGACTGGAACTAGCGTGAACCATAAGCCAGGTGGACGTGAGTTCACACAGGAGGAAATTCCGCAATGAGAAAGGAGATAGACTATGCACTCAGGGCTATTGCTCCTTCTAGAGGCCTCTAGAGAGACTCCTAACCATCCACAATACTCTGGGACCCTTCTCACCACCCCACTTGACGGATCCCTGCAGGATACGGAAGATGACTCTACAGCTAACCTTAATGTTGGGCTAATATACAACCCCATTTTTGTGAGTTTTTACATTTGTGGCTTATTAAAAACCATTTATATACTGCACTTACAAGGCGCCTCTCCTCTTTTCTTACCTACCATGCACATAGAGTTGGCTTACTCTGGGATGGCTGCCACCTAAAGCTGTTATACAGTTACGGACTTTATTTGGGACTTACTGACTTTTTGTATGTTTGCTCTAATATCACTGGATATTAGCCAACAGTACACTGAGAGTTCTTTACAATATTGTTGCTATTAAACATGTCCAGTAAAAAAATTTAAGAAATCAAATTTCATCATTATTCTAGGCCAAAATGTATTCTGCTACATGTCTTTGCTAAAAAAAAATCCCAATATGTGTAAATTAGTTGGTTTACGTAAAAGTTATAGTGTTTACAAATGGCAGTATAGATACTAGAATTTTTATTTTTTACTTTTACTAGTAATGGCGGCGATCAGCAACTTATAGCGGGACTGCAGCGGGCATTCTGACACTGGGGGGAACTGACTTGGTGTCACTGGGGATATCAAAGTAATACAGTGATCAGTGCTAAAAAAAAAGCACTCACACTGTAATAATGGCAATGGGTAGGAAGGGGTTAACTTGAGGGGCGATCAAAGGGTTAACTGTGTGCTGTTTTACATTGGGCTGTGTGCTTCACTGTAAGAGCACTGCTTTGCATGGCTGTGCACACCCATCCAAAGCAGTGTGCACGAGCTGACAGGGAGAACTGTTTTTGTTTACAAACAGTTCTCCTCCCCGTCAGAGATGCTCAGCAATCACAAGGCGCTTGCAAGTAATCACCGGATGGAACCTGGTGATTGACAGCAATTTGCACACCCGTGCCACCCTGTAGCAGTATATCTTCTATAGGGCAGGAAGCGGTTAAAGGATAAGTCTATATCAAGAGTCACTAAAGTCATGAAAGTGATGATTCCACCCCCTCTTGGCTTAGTGATTTGGCAGTGGGCCCAAGCAACGCATCATGGGAGGACACACGGGGTATTTTGCTCCAGCAGCAATAGAGGAAGGAGTATGTAAATTGAGTGTCATTAGTTTGAGGGTGCTTTTACATAGACACTGTAACTTTGCCCTGAATTGGAAAAGTGATAGTGTTTCTTAAAACTGAATGTATTATTTTTCATTGTTACAAAAAACTCTGGCCACAACCTTACTTATAGTGAAATATGTATGTATTTGTAAACAAAAAAGAGAAAATTGATACATTATTAATGCCATTTATTGATTGTCTCTGAACATTACCAACATTTTTCAGCTGGAAGATATTTAAAATGTAATACTTTCTTTCTGCATATTAACAGAGAAACAATAAGTTGGCTAAGTGACATTACGACATCTTCAAAATTAAATGTTGTTGTAGTGATGTGTGAAGAAGTAAACATTGATCTAGAAAATGATTAAGATAAATAATTAATTAGTGAAGACTTCTGGCCAAAGCTAACAAAATCAGTTTTACCAAAAGAAAAAAAAATGGCCCTTCTAAATTAAGATATTTCTGCATTTTTGTGTGAATGCATTTAAAGCTGAACTCTAGGCATACATAAAAAGTACTGGTTGTTTTTCCCTCAGCAGGGCATTGAAAATGGGTCATGGATGGGTGTTCCAGCATGACAATGACCCAAAAAAACACGGCCAAGGCAACAAATAAGTGGCTCAAGAAGAAGCACATTAAGGTCCTGGAGTGGCCTAGCCAGTCTCCAAACCTTAATCCGATTGCAAATCTGTGGAGGGAGCTGAAAGTTCGAGTTGCCAAACATCAGCCACCAAACCTTAATGACTTGGAGAGGATCTGTCAAGAGGAGTGGGCCAAAATCCCTCCTGAGATGTGTGCAAACCTGGTGGCCAACTACAGGAAACGTCTGACCTCTCTGATTGCCAACAAGGGATTTGCCACCAAGTACTAAGTCATGTTTTGTGAAGGGGATCAAATACTTATTTCCCTCATGAACATGCAAATCAGTGCATAATTTGTTAGACATGCATTTCTTTTTCATTTTTTGTTGCTATTCTGTCTCTTAGTGTTACAATACACCTGCCATTCAATTTTTTAGACTGATCATTTCTTTGTGAGTGGGCAAACATTCAAAATCAGCAGGGGATCAAATACTTATTTCCTTCACTGTAGTCTCTCATTCACAGATGACTGTGAATGAATGATGCAGCCATGAGGGTGAAGCCTTGCACAACCTCTTTTTTTAAAATTTGACAGCTAGCTGGTAAAGCGGGGATCATGGGAGAAAAGGGGGGTGGTCTAATCATAATATGTGACATGTTACACCCTGAATATGGGTGTAACATGTAGCATGTTATGAAAGGTGAACTTATCCTTTAAAGAAGGGGTGTCAAACTGGCGGCCCTCCAGCTGTTGCAAAACTACAAGTCCCATCATGCCTCTACCTTTGGGAGCCATGCTTGTAACTGTCAATCTTGCAATGCCTCATGGGACTCGTAGTTTGGCAACAGCTGGAGGGCAGCCAGTTTGACACCTCTGCTTTAAAGCAATTCTTTACTCCCCCCCCCTTGAAATTGTTTGTATTTTTGGGAGTATCTTTGATAGTCATACCTGTAACTGTCAATCTTGCAATGCCTCATGGGACTTGTAGTTTGGCAACAGCTGAAGGGCAGCCAGTTTGACACCTGTGCTTTAAAGCAATCCTTTACTGCCCCCATAAAATTGTTTATATGTGGCCCTTGCCCACTCCCTCTACCATTATTATTTCTGATTACTTTTTCTGTGCTACGGGGCAGCACTTCCTCCTTTCTCACCTAGGCTAGAATGACATTGAGTTCAATCCATACATGCACAGATGTGCTGAAGATCTCTGCCTGGCATTCAGCACACAGTATAGTCCTTCTGCAGATAGGCTCAAACACAGTGTAATTATGAATTATTATTATTTATTTTTTATTAAACAGCAGTTTAATCTTAAAATGAATAAGGGAGTCCTTACAGGTCAACTGTCATAGTTGATTGGATTTAAACCTGTACATGTCAGTATGCTGGCAGGTTTCTGCTGAGATTGGATCACGCAGCATAGGGTCATAGCACTGCTCCTGCATTGAGACATGGTGAGTAAGAATTGTCACCCTATCACGAGGCCCCTGGAGAAGACTTTTGTTGGTACAATCACACTAATTCAAGGCACAGCATGAAAAAAATACATATGCATTGATTAGTGAAAAGTAATCTACCATACAATTCTTTTTCACATCTTTTTCTTTACATACACTTCTTGATATGTGAAACATGTACATTATCCAACCCATTTTCAATGCTGAAAATGTTGAAGAGTTGAATTCTCAAGTCCTAGGGTTGACAATAAAAATGATGTTTAGCAGTAGTAAAGTACATAATGTGCAGCATAGTACTGAGTGGAGTGTTATGTAACATACAGTGACTTATGTAACATACAGCACAGTGTACAGAGTTAGCCATTACCATTGACAGAAATTTGTCAAAATATTGTGATGACAGCTGACATCCACACTCTGGAGAAGATGCAACATACTGTATTTCTGTAGTTAATTTAGATTGCATTCACTGCACAGCAGACAACCTGTTTGATAGAAAAAAAATTTTTTATGTAAAGCAAAAACTTTTTTTATGTGAGTTTTAGACAGAATGTGACACCAGTCAGGTTTTCATTGCTGTCTGTGACACTGCTGTAAATATTCTCCCTCACAATTGGTTCTGGTGACCATTGTTTTATGCACAGAATGTGGTTGGAATTCCAAATTTGAGTTGTCACAGGAAGGGGAACTCTTCCCAATAGGGAAACCTGTTCTGGTGACAACTGTCTAAAAGTCACTTTGAAGAGATCCTACCATGTCTCAGGAACAGGAAGTGAGGTGAAATATCCATGATGGGACATACACAGCAAGAAAAAAACAGATAGGGGTCTTTCCTCAAGGAAAATGTTTGGCTTTGCATACACATTAGTTTCTTGTGTGCTTCTCATTATGATGGATAAAGGATATTTGCTGCCAGATACATACCTTGTCTATAGAATCAATTGCTGCATATAAGATTTCCGTTGGGGGCAGTGGCCATCTATGTAGACATTTATGTAACCAGTATCCGCAGTCTTTGTAAAATCTATATTTGGAAGCTTTTTCTGCAGGGGTGACCATATGTTTTGAGATCTTTTTCTGGGGATTTCTATTAGCAGTAGTGACTATATTTGCTTTTATGTCAGCAGTGTCAGCAGTGCCGGGAGCCATAGCAATACTTGGGAACATCTATGTTAGGAGTGATTGGCATATCTCTCTTCTACCTCAGGTAATATAATTGGCAAAACCAAATCTCCTCGAGCATTCTCCCTCTACAAATCTGCCTTCCTCACCTACTCCTCTCAGAACGAGAGAACCACCTTGCGCCCGTCATGGTCGGGCGGGAGGTGGTTATTATATGTTTCTTATTGCATTTTTGCACCTTGAAAAATCCACATTTTTCAGCTCTATATTTTGAATTTACAAGTTCAAGCCCATAGACTTGCCTTATGTTCGATGTTCACTGTAGAACAGGGGGTGTTCAGACCATCACTGTTAGTTACTATTACTTCGGATAAGTGAGCCCTAGTATTAATTTTTTTACTTTTTTCAATTCCTTAGTGAAGCACTGAAAGTGAATCTGTAAGGACAGAAATATAATAGTATTCATAACTATTTTGGTTAATTTAAATAGAGATTCTTTTGGTTGTTACTACAAGCCTGGATTTACTATCTAGTGAATAACTGCCTTGAAATAAGCCTGCAGACAGAGGGTCAGGGGTTATGCAGACTCATAGGACAGTCAGAGCAGGATAAAAACTCCTCCTTCTACAAGATTGACTAGTGCTTGGCTGGACACTGATAGAAGTCACAAGACTGCTCTAACTGCTGATGAGAAAAGGTATTTAGCAATATATATTCATTAAAATAATTGAATTTCCATGTTCTGTGTACTGTGGGAGATCAGATATTGTGAATGCGGGGTCCTGGGTTTAGTAACACTATTTAAGTAAAACAACTTCAAAAAGTGGTAAAATATTAATAATAAATGTATGTTTATGAATAATTTTAGCATTGTACTTCAAACCCTTAATGAGAATATTAAAAAATGTACAACCTAACCTAACTGTCTCTTGGCAGCAAACATAAACCTGCAAAATCAGAAAGAACAATTTGTAGCTGAAAAGTCATAAAAAAGCAACATTTTCAGGCTGCAGTTTTTTTTCTTGAAGAACACCAGACTACATGCACTGCCTATCAAGCAATAGATGACATCTGTTTTTAATATATCACTTGTCATCCTCACTCTGAATATATAAAATCTTGATACTGTGTCATCTTATTCCAGACAATTAACAGTTTGAAGTTAATGAAACAATTGAGTGTTTAGCACATTTCTATTTATATAAAGAATTCATTATATGTTTCTATTGAATTTGGACTAAGTGTCAGATTTAAGGAGAAGCAAACAAAGCTGGAAAAAAGCAGACACAACTAAATATTTGCATTTTAGACCTGAAAACTGTGAATGTGGTGCCTTATAAACAAGGATTGAAGCCAAAACATAACTGACTTCCTAACTCATTAATACCTGTCTAACACCAATTCATGGAGAACTGGATTTACATCTATCGGCTATGTTCTAATAACACTGTTCAACAAATTTTTATTTTTTGCCAGTTTTGGAAACAAAAGGATCCATTTTTTAATGAATTTCACATCCTGAGTTCAAATATAACAATGAAATTTGTCAATTGGCTCTAGTTTTTCTGTAAACGGAAAGTTTTCTACTATAGGCGTAATGACTACATAATGAACAATAATTATATAGATAGATGTCTTTCCACAAATATAAAGCAAGTGATATTGACTACATAACAAAGCCTAAATGGCATAATATATTGCATAGGATTACCAAGAAAAATTATAGCCATAAGCTAAGTTGAATCATTTTAATACTTAGGATTCTCACTAGTTTTGTCTTCAGTTTGTGTCGGTTTTGCTTCTCTTGGCTTTTCTCTTGTATTCGAGGAAAGGGCTATCTCTTACAACTGCACGTGACTACACGCTTCAGGTTCTTCCTCACTTGACTCAACCACGAAGGATTCTGGTGCTTTAGGAATTGGTAGCCCCTCTCCATGAGGAACTGGACGTATTGCCGATGGAATATTTGGATAGTGCACAGATAACTTTTTCTTCTTATTTAGCCCTTTTACAATTGGAGGCACCATACAAAAGTAACAATTACTAACATGATCTGTTGGCTCTCTCCAAATCATTGGCACAGCGAAAGGCATAGATGCCTTTTTCCTATTCAACCATTGCTCCAGTGCCGTCCCACAAGAATTGCAGCATATATGTGGTGCCCAGCTCTTGTCCTGGTCTCCTATCTTGCAGCCAAAATACAAGTTGTAGGCTTTCTTAATGATTCCTGTTATCCTCCTTTTTTGTGAGATAAAAGTTATTTCACCGCAGATATAGCAGAAATTATCTGCTTTATTCACACAAGTTCGAAGCATTACTGAGTAGCCTATATAAGCATAAAATGAAATGTAAAGACGCTGTCGAACTACAATCAGCTACAGATACTGCAGCTTTTATGCAGTGAAGTGATGCAATTAAAGGCTAATATTGCATCATCTCAGTATACATGCAATTTTCTATTGGTCACCAGTATCAATTGCACAATATGCAGCTGAAGTTGCATCATAATTTTGAATGGCTTACGTCATTAGATGGGTGAATATATCATGGAAACTAGAGCCAATCAACATTTTTTAGGGTCATTTTTGTTTTCAGCACCCCAAAATTATGTAAGATTAGCTAATTTTATGCCCAAAACTTTTTACCTGTTGAACAGTGTAATTAGTGGAATCAGAGCGCAACTCCGGGCCACAATTAAAGTCAATCAGTGAAGCACCACAATTATGTAGAGAAGTCAGAAAATCCATTCAATCTAACTTCATCAGATGTATAAAGTATATTACTTGTAGTCTTATTAAAGCTTAAGCGCAGCCTAAAATCAAAACCCAAAAACTCAGCACAAGGGACATAACTTATCATCAGCAGGATGCGTCCCTTGTACTGATTCCTCTCCTGTTAGTGAAAACCTTCCCCTGTCCTGCTATCCTCACCTTGCCATGGTATACTGTCATCGTTGCCAGGGTTAATGCAACTAATTCTGGCGATTAAATTCATATCAGAAAAATACATTTAAAATATATTGTAAAAGTATTCTTCACAAATATATTGACATATATTTGAAATACTACAATTTTGGCCATATTCAATACATTTAAAAAAAAAAAAAATATATATATATATATATATATATATATATATATATATACTGCATGTGTTTTATTACAAAATATATGAAAAATATTTTTTTCAAATACATTTCAAATTTACTGTATGTCTTTAAAAACACAAATCTATCTTTTTGGAATGCATTTCAAAATATTTGTTAAAATGACTTTTCTATACGTTAAAAAAAATCTGAAGAATATATTTAAAAATATATATTTTTAAAAAATATTGCATTCCAAAAATGTAGATTTGTATTTTTAAAGACATACAGTATATTTGAAATGTATTTTTTAAAATATGTTTCATATATTTTGTAAGAAAAACAGATGCAATATATATATATATATATATATATATATATATATGTTGAAATATATTGAATATGGCCACAATTGTAGTATTTGAAATATATGGCAATATATTTGGGAAGAATATTTTTAAAATATATTTCAAATATATTTTTCTTCCATGTGGGAAGGCTCTCATCAAAACTGTGCCCACCTGTTCTGTCCAGCTGCTCCGTTCATGGAAGTCGTACTACAGCTTCTGTGAATGAAACATTACCTATGAATGGAGGACAGGAGAATGATTGATAGCTCCATCCCCTCCATTCAAAGATCCTGTTTGATTTACAGAAGCTGTAATACAGTTTCTATGAATGTAAACTTTATGTACAGTATATTGAGCTTATTTACTAAGTTCAGCATAAATAAACCTCATGAAGCCTTAAGGTGGTCATACATGGATCAGATTTTGGTCAGTTCCTGTTGAATCGGACTAAATTCTCTTTGCAGGTGCCCCTATTAGCACTATCCTACCAGCTTAAAGTGGAAGTAAACACAATGAATTAACTGTTTTCCAAAACAGTCATTTTTAAAGGATGTTGTGAATGATAACTAACTGTCACAGTTGCTTGTGCTGCCAACTTAACCACTTGCCCTCCAGAGGATTTACGCCCCTTTCCTGACCAGGCCATTTTTTTTCAATAAGGTTCTCCGTTACTTTAACTGATAATTGCATGGTCATGCAAAGCTGTACATAAATTACATTTATGTAATTTTTTTTCCACAAATAGAGCTTTCTTTCAGTTGTATTTGATCACCTCTGCGTTTTTTAATTTTTTGCATTATAAACAAAAAATGACCAACAATTTTGAAAGAAACCAAAACAATATTTTTTACTTTTTGCTATAAAACATATCCAATAAAAGAATTTAAAAAAATCTAATTTTGTCATAAATTTACGCCAAAATGTATTCTGCTACATGTCTTTGCTAAAAAAAAAATCCCAATACATGTAAATTAATTGGATTATGTGGAAGTTATAGCATCTACAAACGGTGGTATATATACTGGAATTTTTATTTGTATTTCTTTATACTAGTAATGGCAGCAATCAGTGACTTATAGCAGAACTGCGGCAGGCATTCTGACACTGTGGGGAACTGCCACTGATATCCCCAGTGACACTAATATAATGATCAGTGCTAATAAAAAGCACTGATACTGTACTAATGACACTGGGCAGGACAGGGCTAACTTCTGGGGTGATCAAAGGGTTAACTCTGTGCTGTGTGTATAAGTGCTGTGTGTATAAATTAAAAATATGTGGTGCTCTATCTCATCATAACTTGAACCATGAGCTTTAGAAACACAAAGTGATAGTCCAAGAAAATGTTTTCTCCAATAATAAACGTCCAATCCAGTATATGTTGTGTTATCATCCAGCAATAATCAACACCGTGCTTGATTTGTGACCCCACTCCCTGTTCACCTTGACCATTGACCTATAGTTATAATAGGCCAAAAACTCGCTTTATAAGGCAAATGTGTCTGAAAATTTCTGATCCGTGACATATTACTTCCACGTATAATGTTTCTTTAACCACTTGCCCTCCTGAGGATTTACCCCCCTTAATGACCAGGCCTCTTTTTGCTACTCGGCGCTGCACTAATTCATCTGATAATTGCGCGGTCATGCAATGCTGCACCCAAACTAAATTTACGTCCTTTTTTTTACACAAATAGAGCTTTCTTTCAGTGGTATTTGATCACCTGTGCACTTTTTATTTTTCACGCTATAAACAAAAAAAGACCAAAAATGTTGAAGAAAAACAATATTTTTTACTTTCAGCTATACAAAATATACAGTAAACTCAAAGTTAGTTATAAATTTAGGCCAAAATATATTCGGCTACATGTTTTTGGTAAAAAAAATCCCAAGTGTATATTGATTGCTTTGTGTGAAAGTTATAGCGTCTACAAACTGTGGTATAGATACTGCAATTTACGCCATTTTTTTTGCTATACAGTGCTGCACTAGTTTAACGGACAATTGTGCGGTCATGCAATACGGTACATAAATGAAATTTACATCCTTTTTTCACACAAATAGAGCTTTTTTTCGGTGGTATTTGATCGCCTGTGCGTTTTTTATTTTTTGCGCTATAAAAAAAAGGCTAACAATTTTGAGAAAAAAAAAACAATATTTTGGACTTTTTGCTATAAAACATGTACAGTACAAAAAATTAAAAAATTCAATTTCATCATAGATTTCAGCCAAAATGCATTCTGCGACATGTCTTTGCTAAAAAAAAACCCCAATACGTGTAAATTAATTGGTTTACGTGAAAGTTATAGCGTTTACAAATGGCGGTAAAGATACTGGGATTTTTATTTTTTTTTATATTAATACTGGCGGCGATCAGCGACTTATGGCGGCGATCAGTGTCTTATGGTGGCGATCAGCAACTTATGGCGGCGATCAGTGTCTTATGGTGGCGATCAGCGACTTATGGCAGCGATCAGTGTCTTATGGTGGCGATCAGCAACTTATGGCGGCGATCAGTGTCTTATGGTGGCGATCAGCGACTTATGGCGGCGATCAGTGTCTTATGGTGGCGATCAGCAACTTATGGCGGGACTGCGGCGGACATTCTGACACTGGGGGAGAACTGACTTGGGGTCACTGACATCCCCAGTGACACCAATACAGTGATCAGTGCAAAAAAAAACACTGACACTGTATTAATGGCACTGGGGAGGAAGGGGTTAACTTTTTTATTTACTGAAAGGGTTAACTGTGTGAGGAGAGTGTTTTACTAGGGGGCGGGGGTGTGTACTGAATCTCCAGACGAATCCCGGTGATTGACATCCCCAGCACCCAATAGCAGCGCGTGCCTGCCCCCCTACCTAGAAATGAAAATCATATATATATATAAATATATATATATATATATATATATATATATATATATATATATGATTTTGCGCAGCTGTGCCGCCCCTGTAGCAGTACTTATGATATAGGGGGGAGAGCAAGTGGTTAATTGTAAGTTCTCAAGTGGCTGGTGTCAGAACTGATCCCATGTGCAGCACCATGGAAAGTACACATCAACAGCTTCCTTGGCAGTACAGGAGACGAGGTGTTGATTCCTCTTTAAGATTGAAGACTATTAAGAAGGTAAGGACAGTGAAGCTATAAGGATTTATCTAGCACAGGGTTAATGAGGTATGAAAAAAGGATCAATATCCCTTGAATGAGTTTATATAAACTTGTCATGAGATAAGGATGAAGGCTGCAATGGCTGGGCTTTCTTCTGAAAATGCCAGTTGCCTGACTGTTATTTTGATCCACTATGTTCCATTCCCTTTAAGCCACAGACGCAAAACAAGTATGCAAATAAGGAAAGTTAGAGCAAAGTCAGACTCCTTATGAGCGTAAAATGATGTCTAACACGACACGTGTACCCCAACAAAAACACTGCTGATAACCTCAGGGTTAGTTCACACAGCACCTCACAGAGGCTGCTGTCAGTTCAGGGGCAATGCAGCTGCAGTGTGATGCACATTTCTTATTGACCTTAATTTGAAGCATCTAAAAGTGGCACTTCATTCTTGTCTCTGCACAGCAGCTTGGTGCATAATGCTTTGGAGAAGTGATATGTGGTGCCTACCGGTGCACTGCAATAAAATGTATAAGGTCTGCATTTTACTGAAACTCACTGTGTAGCAATCGTGCACCCAGAGGTGGATACGGACCTCCATTTTGTTAAGAATTTTCCATGTTGTACCAATCATCCCCCCCTCCCTCGCTGTGAAGTGACATGTGGGCTGAGTGATGACAGAGGTCACAGGCAGCCAAAGCACAGCAGGAGAGCTCCGAGCTATAGAACCCCCAACAGAGCTGGGGCATAGCTGTCTGTTAGTTGTGAAATCTGGAATATTGTAAAAGCGTAAACCAAGCCCTTCACTGAGTTCAAAGACATTCCAGAGAAGTAATAAACTAGACACCACATTCAACATCCATTTTCCCCTATGATTACATATCTTGAAATATGAGGGACTTACATAAAAACCAGGCATATATTCCAATTGGTCACTTTGATACAAGATTCCTGATAGGTTACACCCCTTAGCTGGCATATATAGAAAAGCAGAAAATTGTATCTCCTGAACCATTCATGCGAATATTTCATATTTCATATCTAACCGTTTCGCAGATGTGTTTGCATATTAATCTAATTGTGGCACAGCTGCTAAATGCCCCGAGGAAAAGTTATGGGCCATAATATAAGCTAAGAGGGATTTTTGTTCTAGCTTGGGTCTCCACCCCAACACCCCTCCCCATATGAGGCAATTGGCTCTCTGCTGTAAGGAGACACCCTGCTGAGATCCTAGAAAAAGGCTGTTATGCTTGGAGTGGTGTGTGTGTGTGAGAAAAGAAGAGTCTCCTGTCTTAACATCGAAACTGACAGTGGGAGATAAATCCTTTTGACTTATGAAACTTGAAGCTGCTTACACCAAGGCTGACTGGCAAGTACTTTAACCCTCTAAATTCCTTTCTGTTATCTCTTTGCTGTGCTATTATTCTCTGTATATTTATATATTGGCTACATCTTTTTCTGTAAATATTTTTTATTGCACCCTTTTGACCTTTTAGTAATAAATCTTACTTTCTGAAAGTGTTGAACTGTTTCTAACGCCTTTAATACAAACTACGAATTCCTGACGCCGAAGAGCGCTACTGTGTGTGTTTACCCTCTGTATAACCTACCTGTGGTGACAGTGGTATACAGATGATTATTTCAACCATCATAGTGTTATTGCTGATATTGCTGCGTTTCCTCTTTCTCTGTACAAAAAGGAGGTGGTGGCAGTGTGAAGGGTTAGTTGCGTAATTAACCTGACCCAGTAACAATCGTGCTCAGGCTGCATGTACATCGATTGTGGTCCATTAGCTGGAAAATCGTTGTGCAGGGTGCAGCTGGGTGTGACATTGTTACGCACGTGACATAGTGGTTTTAGATTGGCTAGTCCTTCGGTCACGAGTTTGGTATGAAGGGCTGGGATCTGACGTCGCGATTGTCACACAATACACTGCACCTCCTAGCTTTGTTGCAAAGTGCACTGGGCACATAGAAAAAAATGTTGTTTTCTATGTGCCCTAGTGGTTAACTGCTTGAATCAATTCAGAAAAGAAGGAAAGTCCCAGCTCTATGTGTGAACCCTTAAATATCATTTTAAAAAAAATATGCAAATGCCCAGGTATCTCTTAAACCCAATATAAATAGATAAGGGTTAAACATATGGAAATAAAAGAAGTGTCAATCAAATAATGAAAGTCCTATTGTGGATACCATCCACGTAATCCACAAAATGAAATAATGGTAAAGTGGTTGTAAATCCTTACATATACCCAGTGAAGAGACTGGCCTCAGGTGATACACAGTGATACACCTACATAGGTTGTACATGTTTATTAGCAGCCTTCTTTCCTCTACATCCAAAGTACAGAATTTAGACAGCATTTCTTAACTCCAGGAACTGGGGTGGGCATAAAATCTTCCATGGACTCACCATGCCTCTCCGAAAATTCCTGGGGGTGTCTACTTTCCAAAAAGTGGTCATGCCTGTATGTCTGTGTGGAGGGGGGTAGTACCGACCTGGCATTTTAGCACCTCAAAAAATGTGACAGGCATTCAGAAAGTAAAAGTTATGTAAATTCCAGTATATATACTTTAGTTTGTGGACGCTATAACTTTCACACACTGGGATTTTTATATCACAAAAAATAAAAAACCCAGTGTTGATAAAATACCACCAAAGGAAAGCTCTCTTTGTGTGAAAAAAGGACATACATTTTGTTTGGGTACAGCGTTGCATAATCGCACAATTACCAGTTGAAATAGAGCAGTGTTGAATAGCAAAAAAATGGCCTGGTCAGGGAGGGAGGGGGATGGGGGGGTACATCTTCTAGAGAGCAAGGGGTTAATGACATTGTCTATATGTTTGGGATCATTGTCCTGCTACAGAAATAAATTGGGGCAAATCACACGCCTCTCTGATGGCATGGTATGATGGATACGTATTGTCTGTATTTCTCAGCGTTGAGGACACAAATCCAACTCCAACCATTTCAAATCTCCAAGTCCATTTGCACAAATGCATCCCCAAACTTGCAAGGAACAGTTGCCTGCAGATATGCTTTAGTGTACCACTCTCAAGCCCATCAGTGAACAAACTGTCTCCTAGTACAACCAAATATTTCAGTTTTAGTTATTATTAGTCCACAGCACCTGCTGTCATTTTTCTGCACCCCAGTTTCTATGTTTTAATGCATAGTTAAGTTGATTAGCCTTGTTTCCACATCGGCGGTATGGCTTTTTGGGCACAATTCCTCCATGAAGACCACTTTTAGCCAGACTTCTCTGGACACTAGATAGAGGTACCTGGGTCCTATTAGTTTTGTGCTGATGGCACTGCTGAACATCTTCCAATATCGAAGGGAAGTAAACATAATGTGTCTTTCATTTGCTATATTAAGTTCCCTTGGTCAACCACTTCATTTACAGCCCTCAGTGTTGCTTATTTCTTTGTGCTTCTTCGAAAGAGCTTGAACAGCTCATCTTGAAACCCCAGTCTGCTTGGTGTTCATTGCACTGCTATTCTTTTAAGGAGGGGTGGGCTCCCTCCAGGCATTCCTGCCCTTAATCTATCCATTGTTATACATGTTCTCCAACTTTGGAGATTCTCAAAATGTATAGAGTTAGGAATGCAGATATACTGGGGTGCCATGAAGTGGCCTCTGCAGCTTACACAAATATTTACAAATGTGTGCAAACTAAACCCATTGTTTTTACACCAACTGTAAGATATGGTAATTTGGTTTGTTGCCAACTCACTAGCAAGTTAGCTGCTAATTTTGTTTGTTGTTTTTTGATATGCGTCTGCATTCCATGTGTTCCTTGCTACAAAGGTCAATTATAGATTGGGGTGATTGCCATTTCTTTGTTCTGTTGGCGAATTTGTGAGGGGACGCACTGCATACCTTCACTGCTATTGTGCTATTTCAGGGTGTTCAGTGCATTCATATACATATAAGGAGGAGTGGGCTCCCTCCACGCATTCCTTCCCTTAATCTATTCATTGTTATATATGTGCTTCAACTTTGGAGGCTTTCAAAATTTATAGAGTTAGGACTGCAGATATACTGGGGTGCTGTGAAATGACCCTGCTGATGCAGTGTCTTGTTGCTGTGCTCAGTCTTGCCATGATATATGACCTGTGACATGAACCTGTCTTCCACAACCTCACCTTAGTAGCAGAGTTTGGCTGTTCCTCACCCAGTTTTAAGCCTCCCACACAGCTGTTTCTATTTCAGTTAATGATTGAGTTTCAACCTACATATGAAACTGTTGATCATTAGTACCTGCTTGGCATAATTGGTTATTCATACACCTAACTCTAATCTTACAAAATGCCTGATTTTCTGCAAGTGTACAAAGTGTGCAAGTGTAAGAAATTATGGTGACATGATTTAGATTTTTATTCTGTTCACTCAATTTGAATTTTGTAAATTGATAAAAATAAACAATCAAAAATATATTTTTGAAAGCCTTCTTACTTTACAGCATTTCTTCATTCCTGTCTAAAACTTTTGCACACTACTATATATCCAGTTTTAAATTCTGCGGAGTTCATAAGAAGTGTATATGACACTCTTTGAAATTCCATTTTGACCTGATGGGCAACTAGTCCCTCAGGTTCTCTATCAGGCTCCGCCCACTGTCAGAATAGCTGGTAGCTAAGAACCTATCAGCTGTGAAGCCGACAGTATGTTTGACAACCAATGACAGATGGGGAAGGGAGGGGGTAGTCACAGCAAACATACTGCTTTGCCACATGGGAGACTATACCTGTCTCCATACATTGGCGTTCATCATCTAAGACCTGGAGGAAATTCTTTTTGGATTTAGTGCAGCCATAGCACCACCTTGTAAAACTTCCTGAATCTCCTGCACGTCAGTAAAGGTACCAAAACTAGTGGAAACTGCCTTACCGCTGGACACGTCATAGGTGCTACAATTTCTATACTTGGTTATAATTCTTTTATTCTTTTATATGGCTACCTTAGTACTATGTGAGCTAATTCATCTTTGAGAAAATCAGAGTAAGCTAAGCAAATATCTGATACTGATGAAAAATGTATATTTACAGTTGTGTCCAAAATTATTCAACCCCCACTGAAATTGAGTGTTTTGGCCAGTTTGACATTGCTTTTGATCATTCAGTCATCTTGCTTACATTTACATTAAAGAGGCACTTGTAGGTCAGACAAATATAACATAACAGTTATAATGAAATAACCACAAATGTCTTTTCTGTGCTCACAGCATTATCAGTTTTATTCAACCCCCAAGTGACATTCAATCTTAGTACTTAGTACAGCATCCTTTTACAGTTATAACAGCTTTTAAACGTGAAGCATAGCTTGACACAAGTGTCTTGCAGCGATCTACGGGTATCTTCGCCCATTCTTCATGGGCAAAGGCCTCCAGTTCAGTCACATTCTTAGGCTTGCGCACTGCAACTGCTTTCTTTAAGTCCCACCAGAGGTTCTCAATCGGATTTAAGTCTGGTGACTGCGATGGCCACTCCAAAATGTTCCAGCCTTTCCTCTGCAACCATGCTCTAGTGGACTTGGAGGTATGCTTGGGATCATTGTCCTGTTGAAAGGTCCAACGTCTCCCAAGCCTCAGGTGTGTGACGGACTGCATCACGTTTCCATCCAATATCTCCTGGTACTGAAGAGAATTCATGGTACCTTGCACACGCTGAAGCTTCCCTGTACCTGCAGAAGCAAAACAGCCCCAAAGCATGATTGACCCTCCACCATGCTTCACAGTAGGCAAGGTGTTCTTTTCATCATAGGCCTTGTTCTTCCTCCTCCAAACATAGCGTTGATCCATGGGCCCAAACAGTTCTAATTTTGTTTCATCAGTCCACAGAACACTATCCCACAACTTTTGTGGTTTGTCCACATGGCTTTTGGCATACTGCAGTCGACTCTTCTTATTCTTTGGAGACAGCAAGGGGGTACGCCTGGGAGTTCTGGCACGGAGGCCTTCATTACGCAGTGTGCGTCTTATTGTCTGGGCTGAAACTTCTGTACCCACATCTGACAAATCTTTTCTCAGTTCCTCAGCAGTCACACGGGGACTTCTCTCCACTCTACGCTTCAGGTAGCGCACAGCAGTCGAAGTCAGCATCTTCTTTCTGCCACGACCAGGTAGCGTTTCAACAGTGCCCTTTGCCTTGAATTTGCGAATGATGCTTCCTAAGGTGTCTCTTGGTATGTTTAACATCTTTGCAATCTTCTTATAGCCATTGCCCTTCCTGTGAAGAGAAATCACCTCTTCTCTTGTCTTCCTGGACCATTCTCTTGCCTTCACCATGTTTGTAACCACACCAGTAAATGTCTAGAAGGAGCTGAGTATCACAGTCATTTTAAAGCTGCCTAATTGGTGCTTATTATGCTTGATTGCTGCTCGGTGACATCCACAGGTGTTTTCAATACCTGATGGAAAGCACCTGTATGAACCTCTGTTCTTCAGAGTGGTAGTCTTTAAGGGGTTGAATAATTGTGGCAATGAAGAAACCACATAAGAACCATTTACTACTGTATTACATAAACAATTGATGTCATTTTAGTTGCATTTGGGTAGTTACAACGTCCTTGTAGGATTTGATTCTGAATACAATTCCAAATGTACACTATAGTCCCTAAACCCCTTTACAGCATTGGGGGTTGAATAATTTTGGACACAACTGTAGTATCAATACACCAAGACTTGGAGAAGAAAAACCTTTTTTCTGGAAAACATGCCTTCATTTGTTTATATGAAATTCATTCTCTTAAAGAAAAGTACCTTTTTTATTTCTAACTTTTGTTTTTTGAATTTGCAGTGTTATTAATCTGATGCTAATTTGGCTCTAATAATTACATATGTAGCCTTAGGTCATAATCACTTTTGTACTTTATCATTTAAATTAATTTTCCTATTACTGTAAAGTAGAACATTTGCTATGGGATATAGATAATTGGATTATTTCTAAACTGTATTAAAAGACTGAAAGAAAAGGTAAGTTCTCATTTTGACATATACTGTACATAGCTGTGGCCAAATATTATGGAATTTAAATCTATTTGTATAAATATGCAAATTTTATAGAGTAACTTTGCTTTTGTTTGTGATCTACATACTTAGGAGTGATTTTAACAAACCTTGTTGCAGTTTCCGATCTTTTTCTGTTCTGAAGAAAATGCTGTTTGTTTGAGCATGTCCTTTCTAGACTGATCCCGGAATTGAAGGACCTGCGTTCATTATAACTACCTGTTGAAATCTCATTGTTCTGATGAGGAAAGTTGTCTGCATGCCTTTAGAAGTAGTTAACCTTTAGGCCTGGTTCACACACCAGTGCTTTTTGTGGTATGTTTTGCTTTTTTTGCACCCCCTTTTTGATGCATTTTTCACGGTTTTTTATGTGTTTTGCTTTTTTATGCTTTTTTTTTGTACAAATTTGTTTTGGCCAGAATAAAAAAATACAAAACGCAAAATACAGAAAAAACACATTAAAAATGTATCAAAAAAGCACTACATGCTTTTCTGTAGCGTCTCCATTGAAGTATGTTGAACCAACAGTGCACAGTTTTGCGTTTAAAAAAGTCCCTGACCCTTTCCAAAAATGCAGAGGCTGAAAAATGCATAGATGTAAACATGTCCTAACACTGTTTCCTATGGGACATGTTTACATCTATGCTTTTTTCAGCCGCTGCATTTTTGGAAAGGGTCAGGGATTTTTTTAAACGCAAAACAGTGCATTTATGGTTCAATAGACTTCAGGGAAGATCTGCAGAAAAATACGTAGTGCGTTTTTGATGCATTTTTTATGCATTTTTAAATTGGCCAAAAAAAAGTAAAAGCAAAGTAAAAAACACAAAATGCATTAAAAAAATGTAAAAACCACATCAAAAACACAAAAAGCACCGCAAAAAGCACTGCAGAAACTGATCAAAAGCAAATTACATACTTTACAAATTGTAAACTAGGTCTTAAATGGACTGTAGTGCGTTTCAGCAAAAAGCACCAAAAAACACATAAGTGTGAAGCAGGCCTTAGTAATCCTTAATATCAGGGCTATATGCCACCTAAAGGTGATTGGACACTGGCAAGAAAAAAAGTAAATCCCCTCCTAGGCATAACCCCTCCCCTGTAGGAAGACCTCAGCTTTGTAGCAAACTATAAACCACCTGACCAGCTTAGGTCAAAGTACAACCTTGACATTTTGAAGCACCAGAAATGGGTCTTTATAAGAAAGAGTGGCTAGTTCGAAACTTTACAAGCCAAGGTAATAGCTACCAGAAACACAACCTTCCAGATCAAAAGTACAAAGGAAAGGTCTTGATTATGCTCAAGCAGAGGTCTTTATAAAACTGAGAGAAGAAATTGAGATCCCAGAGGTTCAAAAGTGATCTGGCCAAAAGAGCAATACATGTGACACCCAGCACAAAGGCACAAACCAAGGAATAAGAAGCAATTGGCTTCTGGAAAAGAAACTCTAAGACCGAAACCTTTAAAAAAAAAAGAAAAAAGGATTTAGCCCAATACCTCTACCCAAATCACTTTTTCAACCATTGCATAGAAGTAAGATTCATTCCTGGCTATGCAGGCTCTCCTGCATGGTGGGGGTTGTGGAGAGACCTGGCAACCTACCCTGTAAAATAATTCCTAAGAGAATTCATGGAAAAAGTCGCTTACGAGTGACGGTCCATGCAATCGCCAAGGGTCGGATATGACTGATTGGATAGATAGATAGATAGATAGATAGATATCATTAACATACAAATTACTTCATTTAATAATTAAAATTACAAAGAAACAAACTCAGAGCAAAACACACCCCACTAAAAACCCTTAAACATTCATGTTCAGGGACCTTTAGGATTCATATATTGTATTTTAAATTCAAAACAGTTTATGGTAACTTCCTACTGTGAGCTCTCAGGAAAACAGGGACAGTGATAGATAGAAGTTAGAAAGGTAGCCAAAAAGGATGTATTTTCCAGCAGGCTGGATAGCTGTTTCAAAGTCCACCATAAACAGTATCTGGTTATCAATGATATGTATGTAGATTTTTGTGCACAGATTTTCCTCAACAGGTACACTCCAGTTGAATAACAGGCCTGATTAAATATGTTTTGTTTATGGGCTGTTCAATTGTGTTTGCATCCTAGATTCCATACATAGACAAAACTGAATAAGGTGGCTGTAGTCAAACAAGTAGATCCAAAAACAACATGTGGTCCAGAGGAGGTGACAATGATGATAGTAACAGACTCATAGGGGCGTGTGTTGCCCAAGGTTTACTCCATGTGATTGTTGGCCTCCCTCACACTAGCAATTTGTGTCATTCAAAAAGGTATCCATCTTGACTCTTCACTCTTTAGCTTGATTCCTCAGCATACGGAAAAAAAAAAAAAATATATATATATATATATATATATAATAATTATTATTATTATACAGGATTTATATAGCACCAACAGTTTGCTCAGCGCTTTACTATATAATGGGAGCCAATACAGCAGCAATACAGTTCAATACAATTTGAGGGCCCTGCTCCTTGGAGCTTACAATCTAGGATATATATATATGTATACTGTTTAGCCCAACTGTGAAACAGGGGCATATAAAATAGCAAACGTGGCTTTTTAATACTTGTAACTATATCCAACCAAAGCGAACATAATGTCTCATAATGCCATGAAAGTGATATTTATCAGTCTTGTAAGAAATCCATAATAGGTCCTGCCATGACTTTTCACCAAACCAACCCAGCTGCATCAAAGGGTGAACTCTGCTTCTTGTTGGTTCTCAAGGCCAGCTGTAGATCAATTCCCATTTGGAAAAAGGCCAAAATATGGCCCACAATATACAGTTGTGCTCAAAAGTTTGCATACCCTGGCAGAAATTGTGAAATTTTGGCCTTATTATTGAAAACATGAATGATCATGACAGAAAATTGTATTTTATTTAAGAATAGTGATCATATGAAGCCATTTATTATCACATAGTTGTTTGGCTCTCTTTTAAATCATAATGATAACAGAAATCACCCAAATGGCTCTGATCAAAAATGTACATACCCTGGAATGTGTTGGCTTTGGTACAGACACACACTTTTTTTTTTTTGGCTTTTTAAATTGTAATTAGTGTCTGTGTATAACTACTCAATGAGTTTGCTAGCTCTCACGTGGATACACTAAGCAGGCTAGATACTAAGCCGTGGGGAGCAGAGCAGAACTGTCAGAACTGCGTAACAAAGTAATGGAACTTTATAAAGATGGAAAAAGATTATAATATATCCAAAGCCTTGAATATGCCAGTCAATTACTGTTCAATCATTTATTAGGAAGTGGATCTCTTGATACTAAGGCAAGGTCAGGTAGACTAAAAAAGGTTGCAGCCACAACTGCCAAAAGAATTGTTTGGGATACAAAGAAAAACCCACAGGTAACCTCAGGAGAAAAACAGGCTGCTTTGGAACAAGACAGTGGGGTTGTTTCAAGGAGCACTTTACAATAATACTAGAACAAAAATGAGCTGCATGGTCGAGTTGCCTTTACCCCCTGGTCACAGTGATCTGACTTTGAAACCATGCGACTTCCAGTGAAGTCAAAGTGATTTCAAAGTCGGATGTGATTCTGACTTGAGGTGTGACTTGCAAGACATCAGCCTAGATGTCTATGCAAGTTGAACATGAAGTAGTGCATGCACTACTTTAGAAATCAGTGCAGCTTCGACCAAGTCGGAATCGTGGCGGACCTAGTCAGGATTCTGGCTGCAGAATTTTGTACGTATTGAAATCGATTAATAATGGATTTTGGTACACCAGCAAATAGAGCCTTGCAGTAGTAAAGTCGGTAGAACATAAATATATGGATGAGCTTTTCAGATTCAGAATAGTACACTGAAAACTTATTTTTAATAACATTAATAACATTAAAGTGGAACTTTAAGTAAAAGAAAAATAGAAAAACAATGAGGAATAGGTAGAATATTTAATATAGAAGAGACATGTAATGGGGTAGATTTACTAAAGCTGGTTCACTCTGGTGCACCTGAGCATGGTAGCCAATCAGCTCCTAAGCTCATCTTGTTCAATTAGCCTTTGTCAATAAAACCTGGAAGCTGATTGGTTTCTATGCAGAGCTGCACCTGATTTTGCACTCTCCAGCTTTGGTAAATAAACTATTATGTCTCATCTGCATTAAAGCTTCTGTCCTGCTTTAAAGCTTCTTACCAGCCTGTCCACCGCTGTACACTGAGCTTTGCATGCATAGCTCTGTGCACAATTTCTGCAGTGCCAAGCTGGCTAAACTCAGCGGAAGTGACGTCACCTTGGCCTAACCAGTTAAAAATGGCTGGACACTGGTAACCAGAAGCCACCCAGCCAGCACAGCACTTGAGGGAAGGTAAGCATAGTTCCGCTTTAATTTACAAATTTGATTGGGTGGCAATTTTATATAACATTGTAATGTTTTTAACAAAAGTGGAGTTTTCCTTTAAGGGAAATACATCAATAAACAATAAGCAAGAGAAATATGGGAAAGATACATAAAAGAGTGTAAAAGAATAAAACTGTTTTAAGCTTAGCACAGTTTATAAAAATTTAATTTATTCCCCATTCTGGTTAAAATTGGCAGTTTTGCTTTGGACTGAGCAAGCAATGGTTAGACCATCTGTAAGGTTTTTATTGTCCTCTGATCTGACACATTTTTCCCAAATATCTCATGCAATGCTGAACATGTCAATTCACTATCACCTTATGCGGTATTTATATCAAAAAGTAAAACCGCTCGGTAAATACTGCGTAAAACCACTTAAAGTCAATTCACTAAAGGAAATAAATAAATGCATGAGTTAAATAAGTAGTGGTATTTAAAGAGCGTAAAAATATAATAGCCAAATTTGATGTATTCTCTGCCTTTTTGGATCAGCCTCTCAACAGTATAGTATAGAAACCTAAATATGGAAAAATACATTGGGGTTGATTTACTTACAGTATAACTAAAGGAATTTTTTTTTTGTTTTGGACAGAGTGGAGATGGATTAGAACCCTGTCAGATATTTATTGTTTTCTGTGCCCCCATTAGGGATATTCACCCTCTCTGTTTGCCCTGTTTACCATTATCATTAAAAGTGAAAGTAAAAGAAAATCTCAAACTTTGGGTTTTCCCCAGAAAAGTAAGGGGAAATCTTCCAATGGGGACACTGGTTTTGGTAACTCAAATGATTCCTTTAATTTGTAGGGATTTCCTCTCACTTCCTGTTTTGGCTATGGAACAGGAAGTGATGGTATATCTCCCCAATGAGACACAGCAAATATCACAGCAAAAACAACTTTAAAGTGTACTTAAAGGCAAAACTTACTTTTTCATTTTGGATAGAGTAATGGAGGGTTAAAACCATTGGCAGTTGTTATTGTTTATAAAGAGGTTGAAGTATTAATAAAGTTTTTTAAAATTAAGAAACAAAAAATCACACATTTATTATTTATTACAGGTACTTGTATAACGTCATCAGTTTACGCAGTGCTTTATATATTTATTGTACATTCACATCAGTTCTTAACCCTCTAAGGTCTACAACCTACATTCATACACATACTAGGGCCAATTTAGACAGGAGCCAATTAACCTAGCAGCATGTCTTTGGAGTGTGGGAGGAAACTGGAGTACACAGAGGAAACCCACGCAGGCACAGGAAGAACATGCAGACTCCAGGTAGGTAGTGCTGTGGTTGGGATTCGAACCAATGACCATATAAAATATCCTTTTTTTACCTGGTAGTCAAAACCTCAACACCACCACCTCGGGAAACCCTGGGCTTAAACATTCCAGCCTCCCAGATGTAATCCATAGCCGAAGGCCTCCATTAAGCATATAGGCAATCAGTAAACAAAGATAAACAAAATTCTAATTAATTATATTCCCCATATTTCCAGATGTCCTATATCCACAATGGAGACAGTAAAGGAGCAGAGGGCGTGAGCCCCCACCCAAGCCAGACCACTGGTAGACGCCGCAGCCCACCCAACACCATCAGATGACATATGTCACATCAATGCGGAGAACCGTTAAGTATAACAAAACATAGAAAAATAAAAATACATATAATTACATGTGGATATAGCCCCCTACAGAAACTTCTCATATATTAGATATATATTGTCACCATAGATAACATGACTATATCAATTTTTTACAAAAAGGGTGTATAGCTTAATGCCTCATTAAGACCTGGAGGGGAAGTGGCATTCGGAGTGTAAATCCATCTTGCCTCTTTTTGCAATACTTTCTGGTCAAAGTTTCCTCCCCGGGGGTCCTCAAATACCCTTTCCAGGGCTTTAAACTGTATCATATCTGTGTTATGACCATGTTTCAGAGCCACATGCCTTCCAATGGGTGTATACAACAGAAGGAGAGACCACCAGGTAGACCCATTTTCTCTGGAATAGGGGCTAAGACGGAAAAGGGTAACTGGCTGGTGGATGCCTATTTGCGTCCTTGTGTACAAACTCTTCCATCCTATATACAGAATACCCCAGATTTGCTTCGGAAATTGAATGGTATAGTGGTTCCTCCCGATTGTTTATTGGTCTCTATAGATGTGGAGGCCCTGTACTGCAGCATCCCTCATGAATTAGGGGTGGCTGCAGTGGGACCTTTTTTGAATCAAAAGGAGATGGCAGCTTTCCCCTTTACTGTCTTTATCCTGTTTTTGCTCAGACATATCTTGAGTAAGAATGTATTTATTTTTGATGGCTCCCACTACCTCCAGGTGCAGGGGGTGGCGATGGGGACTTGTTGTGCCCCATCCTATGCGAACCTGTACCTGGGAGGAGTGGGAGCACAATCTCTTCGTGGATGAGGCCCATTCAGCATATCTGTCCCACATTCTTTGTTTTTATGAATATATAGATGATATTTTTCTTATCTGGGATTCTGATATAAGCTCTCTGGAGGAATTCATGAAGCTGTTAGCCCATAATAACTACAATCTTAAATTTACTGTACAACATGATCCTAACACAATTTAGTTCTTGGTTAACACTTTGTTTATCCAGGAGGATGGGACAATAGGTTCTACATTGTATAGGAAGCCTACAGGGGGGAATACTATTCTCTATGCAGGGAGTGCTCATCCCCTGCCACTAATTAGGCATATTCCATATTCTCAATATCTGCAGATTAGGCAAAATTGCTCTGCAGAGGAACTTTTGAAAAGGAAGCAGCGGCCCTGAGGATGAGATTATTGAGGAGAGGATATTCAAAGGCAGTCCTTAAGAGGGCCTACAATTGGGTTAAACTACAGGCAAGACATACCTTATTGTTTGGTAAACGGGAAAATAACCAATAGGACATAGTTATGATTGTTACTACCTTTTCTAATCAATAGCAGAAGATTATCGATGCCATACAAAAGCATTGGCATTTACTGACTGATGACCCCATCCTAAATAAATACATAAGGATTACCCTCAAATTACTTTTAAACGGCTTAAATCACTTAAGGACTGTTTGGTTAGATGCCATTTCCATGATATGCCATCCCATATGGAGGAGAGAAAGGGCACTTTTAAATGTGGCTCATCTATACCCCTACCCAATGGGATTATACACAAGACGAGGCAATTTGTGGATTGTCAAACCAAAGTAGTGGTCTATATTATGCTATGTAAACGTGGTGCCTTCTGTGTGGGTAAAACCATTAGAATTTTTTGGAGAAGGATATATGATCACATTTACTATATTAGAAGAAATCTGTTGTATACACCCATTGGAAAGCATGCAGCTCTGAAACATGGTCATAACACTGATATGATACAGTTTAAAGCCCTGGAAAGGGTATTTGAGGCGCTATTGGGGAGACACACACAGTGGGTGGTGGACGTGACACAGTGAACTAGAGGTATGCGATATGATGTTTGAGCTAGTTTTATGGATGGAGGAGTTATATAAAGAGATTATTGAGTATGGCTATATGTTATGTGATTACAGGAGCCATACTCAGAAGATTCTCAATACTGACACATAGGAGACACTGGATATTGAAAGGAGTATATCTGTAGGATGCAATTGGTGTCCAGTTTTGTATTGTCCTTACACCTCTCTTTTGGATGGGATTACCAGGTTGGAGTTTGGTAATGTTGTACCGGATATTGTTATGATTTTTTAGAATATGGATATTTCTATTGACCCCATATATATTGTTATATCTAGACTATTTCTTGGAATGTACTTATGGAATGCATTGCGTATGGATAATACCTGCATATGAATATATCCGTTGCCTGTCTCTTCTGTCACTGAGTGACCTATTGCGAGTTACACTTGGGATGTATGATTTCTTTTCTTTCTGTAGTGGAAACAGGTCTGTTGTTCTGCCTGCAGGGTTCCATCTGATTGGGGATGAGGTTAGGGAGCTTAGGATGTGGACACTCACCCAAAACCGTATTTTGACCTCTGTGTGGGTACTATTGCCCTGCATCACTGTTCATGTTGACATTATGTTTATGTAACATTGTATTTGTATGACTTATTATCTATATGTATACACATCTTCCAGTTAGGGCACCTAATTTCTTTGCCTCCAGTTTTGGGGTCCTGGAGAAGCTAATAAGCGAAACACGTCAACCTCTGGAGGATAGAGATGAGCGAATCGAAGTATCCGAAGTGGAATTCGAGTCGAATATCGGAAAAATTTCGATTCGTGCCGAATCCGAAAAATAGCCTAATTCGGACGCGCGAATCGAAATTTTTCAGAAAATGGCGGCTGACATGTGCGGCGACGGAGCAGGGATGTCTGGGAAGGCGCGCAGACAAGGCGCGCTGACCCATAATGCATTCCTCAACTACATGTGATCGCATCAGCCAATCAGCAGCCAGCCAGCCAGCACTGTGTAATGGTCGAGCTATAAATAGCGGCCATTTTGGAATTCTTCATTTGCCTGCAGTTATTGAACAGAGGCAGACCGCTCTGTACTAGGGACAGGGACAGAGTTAGGGCCACAGAAACGATAATTGGGGACAGAGAAAAGTTACTTAGGGACAGAGAACCATTACTCAGGGACACAGACTTGTTAATGAGGGCCACAGAATCGTTATTTAGGGACAAAGAAACGCTAGTTAGGGCCACAGAATTCATAATCAGGGACAGACAGAATTGTTACTCAGTGCCAGAGAATTGTTACTTAGGGCCACAGAAACGTTATTAGGGCCACAGAATTTTTACTCAGGGACAGACAGAATTGTTACTGAGTGCCAGAGAATTGTTACTCAGGGACAGACAGAATTGTTACTGAGTGCCAGAGAATTGTTACTTAGGGCCACAGAAACTTTAATTAGGGCCACAGAATTTTTACTCAGGGACAGACAGAATTGTTACTGAGTGCCAGAGAATTGTTACTCAGGGACAGACAGAATTGTTACTGAGTGCCAGAGAATTGTTACTTAGGGCCACAGAAACTTTACTTAGGGCCACAGAATTTTTACTCAGGGACAGACAGAATTGTTACTGAGTGCCAGAGAATTGTTACTCAGGGACAGACAGAATTGTTACTGAGTGCCAGATAATTGTTACTCAGGGCCCCAGAAACTTTACTTAGGGCCACAGAATTTTTACTCAGGGACAGACAGAATTGTTACTGAGTGCCAGAGAATTGTTACTCAGGGACAGACAGAATTGTTACTGAGTGCCAGAGAATTGTTACTTAGGGCCACAGAAACTTTACTTAGGGCCACAGAATTGTTACTCGCACAGACACAGAATTGTTACTCGCACAGACACAGAATTGTTACTGAAGGCCACAGAACTGTTACTTAGGGCCACAGAATTGTTACTCGCACAGACACAGAATTGTTACTCGCACAGACACAGAACTGTTACTGAGGGCCACAGAACTGTTACTTAGGGCCACAGAATTGTTACTCGCACAGACACAGAATTGTTACTAAGGGCCACAGAACTGTTACTTAGGGACAAAGAAACGCTAGTTAGGGCCACAGAATTCATACTCAGGGACAGACAGAATTGTTACGGAGTGCCAGAGAATTGTTACTCTGGGCCACAGAAACTTTACTTAGGGCCACAGAATTTTTACTCAGGGACAGACAGAATTGTTACTGAGTGCCAGAGAATTGTTACTCAGGGACAGACAGAATTGTTACGGAGTGCCAGAGAATTGTTACTCAGGGCCACAGAAACTTTACTTAGGGCCACAGAATTTTTACTCAGGGACAGACAGAATTGTTACTGAGTGCCAGAGAATTGTTACTCAGGGACAGACAGAATTGTTACTGAGTGCCAGAGAATTGTTACTTAGGGCCACAGAAACTTTACTTAGGGCCACAGAATTGTTACTCGCACAGACACAGAATTGTTACTCGCACAGACACAGAACTGTTACTGAGGGCCACAGAAACTTTACTTAGGGCCACAGAATTGTTACTCGCACAGACACAGAATTGTTACTCGCACAGACACAGAACTGTTACTGAGGGCCACAGAACTGTTACTTAGGGCCACAGAATTGTTACTCGCACAGACACAGAATTGTTACTCAGGGCCACAGAACTGTTACTTAGGGACAAAGAAACGCTAGTTAGGGCCACAGAATTCATACTCAGGGACAGACAGAATTGTTACGGAGTGCCAGAGAATTGTTACTCAGGGCCACAGAAACTTTACTTAGGGCCACAGAATTTTTACTCAGGGACAGACAGAATTGTTACTGAGTGCCAGAGAATTGTTACTCAGGGACAGACAGAATTGTTACGGAGTGCCAGAGAATTGTTACTCAGGGACAGACAGAATTGTTACTGAGTGCCAGAGAATTGTTACTTAGGGCCACAGAAACTTTAATTAGGGCCACAGAATTTTTAATCAGGGACAGACAGAATTGTTACTGAGTGCCAGAGAATTGTTACTCAGGGACAGACAGAATTGTTACGGAGTGCCAGAGAATTGTTACTCAGGGCCACAGAAACTTTACTTAGGGCCACAGAATTTTTACTCAGGGACAGACAGAATTGTTACTGAGTGCCAGAGAATTGTTACTCAGGGACAGACAGAATTGTTACGGAGTGCCAGAGAATTGTTACTCAAGGCCACAGAAACTTTACTTAGGGCCACAGAATTTTTACTCAGGGACAGACAGAATTTTTACTGAGTGCCAGAGAATTGTTACTCAGGGACAGACAGAATTGTTACTGAGTGCCAGATAATTGTTACTCAGGGCCCCAGAAACTTTACTTAGGGCCACAGAATTTTTACTCAGGGACAGACAGAATTGTTACTGAGTGCCAGAGAATTGTTACTCAGGGACAGACAGAATTGTTACTGAGTGCCAGAGAATTGTTACTTAGGGCCACAGAAACTTTACTATGGGCCACAGAATTGTTACTCGCACAGACACAGAATTGTTACTCGCACAGACACAGAATTGTTACTGAAGGCCACAGAACTGTTACTTAGGGCCACAGAATTGTTACTCGCACAGACACAGAATTGTTATTCGCACAGACACAGAACTGTTACTGAGGGCCACAGAACTGTTACTTAGGGCCACAGAATTGTTACTCGCACAGACACAGAATTGTTACTCAGGGCCACAGAACTGTTACTTAGGGACAAAGAAACGCTAGTTAGGGCCACAGAATTCATACTCAGGGACAGACAGAATTGTTACGGAGTGCCAGAGAATTGTTACTCAGGGCCACAGAAACTTTACTTAGGGCCACAGAATTTTTACTCAGGGACAGACAGAATTGTTACTGAGTGCCAGAGAATTGTTACTCAGGGACAGACAGAATTGTTACGGAGTGCCAGAGAATTGTTACTCAGGGCCACAGAAACTTTACTTAGGGCCACAGAATTTTTACTCAGGGACAGACAGAATTGTTACTGAGTGCCAGAGAATTGTTACTCAGAGACAGACAGAATTGTTACTGAGTGCCAGAGAATTGTTACTTAGGGCCACAGAAACTTTACTTAGGGCCACAGAATTGTTACTCGCACAGACACAGAATTGTTACTCGCACAGACACAGAACTGTTACTGAGGGCCACAGAAACTTTACTTAGGGCCACAGAATTGTTACTCGCACAGACACAGAATTGTTACTCGCACAGACACAGAACTGTTACTGAGGGCCACAGAACTGTTACTTAGGGCCACAGAATTGTTACTCGCACAGACACAGAATTGTTATTCAGGGCCACAGAACTGTTACTTAGGGACAAAGAAACGCTAGTTAGGGCCACAGAATTCATACTCAGGGACAGACAGAATTGTTACGGAGTGCCAGAGAATTGTTACTCAGGGCCACAGAAACTTTACTTAGGGCCACAGAATTTTTACTCAGGGACAGACAGAATTGTTACTGAGTGCCAGAGAATTGTTACTCAGGGACAGACAGAATTGTTACAGAGTGCCAGAGAATTGTTACTCAGGGACAGACAGAATTGTTACTGAGTGCCAGAGAATTGTTACTTAGGGCCACAGAAACTTTAATTAGGGCCACAGAATTTTTACTCAGGGACAGACAGAATTGTTACTGAGTGCCAGAGAATTGTTACTCAGGGACAGACAGAATTGTTACGGAGTGCCAGAGAATTGTTACTCAGGGCCACAGAAACTTTACTCAGGGCCACAGAATTTTTACTCAGGGACAGACAGAATTGTTACTGAGTGCCAGAGAATTGTTACTCAGGGACAGACAGAATTGTTACGGAGTGCCAGAGAATTGTTACTCACGGCCACAGAAACTTTACTTAGGGCCACAGAATTTTTACTCAGGGACAGACAGAATTGTTACTGAGTGCCAGAGAATTGTTACTCAGGGACAGACAAAATTGTTACTGAGTGCCAGATAATTGTTACTTAAGGCCACAGAAACGTTATTAGGGCCACAGAATTGTTACTCAGGGACAGACAGAATTGTTACTGAGTGCCAGAGAATTGTTACTTAGGGCCACAGAAACTTTAATTAGGGCCACAGAATTGTTACTCAGGGACAGACACAGAATTGTTACTGAGGGCCACAGAACCGTTACTTAGGGCCACAGAATTGTTACTCGCACAGACACAGAATTGTTACTCAGGGACACAGAATTGTTACTCAGGGACACATAATCGTTTAATTAAAGAGTATGTCAGACAACATGCAGAGGAGTGGCAGAGGAGGCAATGTTTTAGGAGCGAGCAGACGTGGCAGCAGAGGAAGGGGTCGAGGCAGCACTATTCGCAGCCAGAGGCCAGTGCTCCCGGTGTCATCCAGCGGTCGTGTCTCCACCGACAACCCTGCCGTCATCGATTGGTTGGCTCGGTCGTCTTCCTCTTCCCAGGTCACCTCTGACACCTACAGCCAACGGTCGGTGGGTACGTCAGACACAACCGTTAGTTGGCATGGCCCGGGACCAAGCCCACTGAAATCACGTGTCCTCTACCTGCCCCTGTCCTTTGGTGTTCCCTCACCAAGCGAAGTATCGCATGCAGTGGGCTCAGCCCCACTGTACAGTGAGGAAGAGCTAACAGAGGGCGGTCAGGAACGGGGGGAGACATCCGCCTTTTCAGCAGCTAGGCGAAGAAGTAGTGGCGAGGAGAGTGGCCCGGTATCCGGTCTAGAGACAGGTCTGTCTCCTGACCCAGACGCAGCCGAGGGGGCTAGTAGTGAGGCGGAGACCCTACTTGATGATGAGGAGGTTGATCGCACTTGGCAGCCTCGTCGTCATCAGGCAATTTCTTCCGCATCATCAGGAGAAGAGGGTGGCAGCTTGGCAGTGAGCGAAACAGTCGGTGGGTTGCCCAGGAGACAGCAGCAGGGTCGCAGCAGTGTCAGTGGAAGCAGTGTCAGTGGAGCCAAACGGCCACGGAGTAGAGCACCAGCTCCACTGCAGCCTACCACCACAGCCAGTAGTGGTGCCGGTGTGCACGGAGGAAGCAGCAGTCAGCCAGTGAGGAGTATCGGGGGCAAAGTTTCCTACTCGGCGGTGTGGCAATTTTTCGTCAAGCCGCCCGAGGAAGTAAACGTAGCCGTATGTCGACTATGTGGCCAGAAAGTCAAGCGTGGCCAGGGGGCCCATGTTGGGACTATTTGGGCCATGTTGGGACAATGGGAGACCTCCCATTGCTGCTGTCTCCATCGCCACACTCTGCCATGTGCCACTTTCAGGTCTCCTCACACACTGCTGGTGTGTTGAATTTTTTGACATAGGGTGCTGACAGATTACGGGCCTCCCATAGCTGCTGCCAGGCCCCTAATCTGCCATAGGCCCCTATATACCGCCTCCTCATGCTGCTGCCAGGTCCAGAGTCTCTCATGGGTCCCTGTACGGCCTCCCATTGCTGCTGTCTCCATCGCCACACTCTGCCATGTGCCACTTTCAGGTCTCCTCACACTGCTGGTGTGTAGAATTTTTTGACATAGGGTGCTGGCAGATTACGGGCCTCCCATAGCTGCTGCCAGGCCCCTAATCTGCCATGGGCCCCTATATACCGCCTCCTCATGCTGCTGCCAGGTCCACAGTGTCTCATGCCATGTGCCACTTTCAGGTCTCCTCACACTGCTGGTGTGTTGAATTTTTTGACATAGGGTGCTGGCAGATTATGGGCCTCCTATAGCTGCTGCCAGGCCCCTAATCTGCCATAGGCCCCTATATACCGCCTCCTCATGCTGCTGCCAGGTCCAGAGTCTCTCATGGGTCCCTGTACGGCCTCCCATTGCTGCTGTCTCCATCGCCACACTCTGCCATGTGCCACTTTCAGGTCTCCTCACACCCTGCTGGTGTGTTGAATTTTTTGACATAGGGTGCTGGCAGATTACGGGCCTCCCATAGCTGCTGCCAGGCCCCTAATCTGCCATAGGCCCCTATATACCGCCTCCTCATGCTGCTGCCAGGTCCAGAGTCTCTCATGGGTCCCTGTACGGCCTCCCATTGCTGCTGTCTCCATCGCCACACTCTGCCATGTGCCACTTTCAGGTCTCCTCACACACTGCTGGTGTGTTGAATTTTTTGACATAGGGTGCTGGCAGATTATGGGCCTCCTATAGCTGCTGCCAGGCCCCTAATCTGCCATAGGCCCCTATATACCGCCTCCTCATGCTGCTGCCAGGTCCAGAGTCTCTCATGGTTCCCTGTATGGCCTCCCATTGCTGCTGTCTCCATCGCCACACTCTGCCATGTGCCACTTTCAGGTCTCCTCACACACTGCTGGTGTGTTGAATTTTTTGACATAGGGTGCTGGCAGATTACGGGCCTCCCATAGCTGCTGCCAGGCCCCTAATCTGCCATAGGCCCCTATATACCGCCTCCTCATGCTGCTGCCAGGTCCAGAGTCTCTCATGGGTCCCTGTACGGCCTCCCATTGCTGCTGTCTCCATCGCCACACTCTGCCATGTGCCACTTTCAGGTCTCCTCACACACTGCTGGTGTGTAGAATTTTTTGACATAGGGTGCTGGCAGATTACGGGCCTCCCATAGCTGCTGCCAGGCCCCTAATCTGCCATAGGCCCCTATATACCGCCTCCTCATGCTGCTGCCAGGTCCAGAGTCTCTCATGGGTCCCTGTACGGCCTCCCATTGCTGCTGTCTCCATCGCCACACTCTGCCATGTGCCACTTTCAGGTCTCCTCACACACTGCTGGTGTGTAGAATTTTTTGACATAGGGTGCTGGCAGATTACGGGCCTCCCATAGCTGCTGCCAGGCCCCTAATCTGCCATAGGCCCCTATATACCGCCTCCTCATGCTGCTGCCAGGTCCAGAGTCTCTCATGGTTCCCTGTACGGCCTCCCATTGCTGCTGTCTCCATCGCCACACTCTGCCATGTGCCACTTTCAGGTCTCCTCACACACTGCTGGTGTGTAGAATTTTTTGACATAGGGTGTTGGCAGATTACGGGCCTCCCATTGCTGCTGCCAGGCCCCTAATCTGCCATGGGCCCCTATATACCGCCTCCTCATGCTGCTGCCAGGTCCAGAGTCTCTCATGGGTCCCTGTACGGCCTCCCATTGCTGCTGTCTCCATCGCCACACTCTGCCATGTGCCACTTTCAGGTCTCCTCACACACTGCTGGTGTGTAGAATTTTTTGACATAGGGTGCTGGCAGATTACGGGCCTCCTATAGCTGCTGCCAGGCCCCTAATCTGCCATAGGCCCCTATATACCGCCTCCTCATGCTGCTGCCAGGTCCAGAGTCTCTCATGGGTCCCTGTACGGCCTCCCATTGCTGCTGTCTCCATCGCCACACTCTGCCATGTGCCACTTTCAGGTCTCCTCACACTGCTGGTGTGTAGAATTTTTTGACATAGGGTGCTGGCAGATTACGGGCCTCCCATAGCTGCTGCCAGGCCCCTAATCTGCCATAGGCCCCTATATACCGCCTCCTCATGCTGCTGCCAGGTCCAGAGTCTCTCATGGGTCCCTGTACGGCCTCCCATTGCTGCTGTCTCCATCGCCACACTCTGCCATGTGCCACTTTCAGGTCTCCTCACACTGCTGGTGTGTAGAATTTTTTGACATAGGGTGCTGGCAGATTACGGGCCTCCCATAGCTGCTGCCAGGCCCCTAATCTGCCATAGGCCCCTATATACCGCCTCCTCATGCTGCTGCCAGGTCCAGAGTCTCTCATGGGTCCCTGTACGGCCTCCCATTGCTGCTGTCTCCATCGCCACACTCTGCCATGTGCCACTTTCAGGTCTCCTCACACTGCTGGTGTGTAGAATTTTTTGACATAGGGTGCTGGCAGATTACGGGCCTCCCATAGCTGCTGCCAGGCCCCTAATCTGCCATAGGCCCCTATATACCGCCTCCTCATGCTGCTGCCAGGTCCAGAGTCTCTCATGGGTCCCTGTACGGCCTCCCATTGCTGCTGTCTCCATCGCCACACTCTGCCATGTGCCACTTTCAGGTCTCCTCACACTGCTGGTGTGTAGAATTTTTTGACATAGGGTGCTGGCAGATTACGGGCCTCCTATAGCTGCTGCCAGGCCCCTAATCTGCCATAGGCCCCTATATACCGCCTCCTCATGCTGCTGCCAGGTCCAGAGTCTCTCATGGGTCCCTTTACGGCCTCCCATTGCTGCTGTCTCCATCGCCACACTCTGCCATGTGCCACTTTCAGGTCTCCTCACACTGCTGGTGTGTAGAATTTTTTGACATAGGGTGCTGGCAGATTACGGGCCTCCTATTGCTGCTGCCAGGCCCCTAATCTGCCATGGGCCCCTATACCGCCTCCTCATGCTGCTGCCAAGTCCAGAGTGTGTCATGGGTCCCTGTACGGCCTCCCATTGCTGCTGTCTCCATAGCCACACTCTGCCATGTGCCACTTTCAGGTCTCCTCACACTGCTGGTGTGTTGAATTTTTTGACATAGGGTGCTGGCAGATTACGGGCCTCCCATTGCTGCTGCCAGGCACGTAATCTGCCATGGGCCCCCGTACCGACTCCTCATGCTGTGACGTTGCAACAAGGTGGAATTCAACCCTACATATGTTAGACCGCCTTTACGAACAGCGAAAGGCCATCACCGATTTCCTGATGATAAAAGCGGATAAAGGTACTCCCTGTGTAACTTAGATGTCAGCCATTGGCAGCTCATGCGTGACACCTGCGCTTGCTCAGGCCCTTTGAGGAGGCCACGCTATTCGTGAGTCGCCAGGACTATGGGATGAACGACGTCATTCCTCTGTTGCACGTCCTGGAACAAATGCTGTTAACAATGGCTGGTCAGGGTGCGGTAGACGTGGCGCACAGATCTCAACGCCACATGACCCCTGTGGGGGCAGGACAGGAAGAAGAGGAGGAGGTAGAGGAGGACATTGGTGCTCAGGAATTATTGAGTGAAATGGGTGGTTTTTCCACTCAGCGGACAGGAGTGGAGGAGCATCTGGTAGAGGAGGAGGAGGAGGAGGAGACAGAGGACCCAGACGCACCGTGGCAGTATGCTGTGGAGATGGAGGCAGGGAGTCCCTCGCATTCCTTGGCACAAATGGCCCATAGCATGCTCGGTTGCTTGCGTAGCGACAGCCGAATAATAACCATCAGACAGAGGGATGACTTTTGGCTGTCCACCTTGTTGGACCCTCGCTACCGTTCAAAAATGGTGGCCTTTTTCACACCTGCTGAGAGGGAGGCCAAAATAACTGACTATAAAAACCACCTATGTAGTCAGCTGGTCTCTGCCTGTCTGCGCCAACGTCCATCCTCAGACACTGTGGGCCCTGTGCGCTCGCGTTCCACTGCCATGGCAGCAGGGGAGGGGTGGGGTGGTAGGAGCAGTGGCAGCTCCACCAGCAGCGGCTGCCTCAGTCTGCAGTCGATGATGAGTAGCTTTCTTCACCAGCGCAGTGAGGAAACTACTAACCAGCCGCAGCAGCAGCAGCAGCAGCAGCAGCAGCAGCAGCATCAGGTGGACCTGGAGCAGGACCTCAAACAACAGGCTTGGGCCTACTTGGACAGCACCCTGCCAACCGAGGTAGACAATCCCCTTGACTACTGGGCAACGAAACTTGACCTTTGGCCCCAACTAGCTGAATTTGCCCTTGAAAGGCTGTCATGCCCGGCCAGTAGCGTGGCATCGGAGCGCGTGTTTAGTGCGGCAGGAGGTATTGCAACTCCGCGGAGGACACGACTGTCCACCCAAAGTGTGGAGAGACTGACGTTTGTGAAAATGAATCAGGCGTGGATTAGTCTGGATTTCAAACCACCAGTTCCTGACACAACTGACTAAATCCGCCATGAATCATGCCCCAAACATGTGCCACTTTCAGGTCTCCTCACACTGCTGGTGTGTTCCATTTTTTGTCATAGGGTGCTGGCAGATTACGGGCCTCCCATAGCTGCTGCCAGGCCCCTAATCTGCCATGGGCCCCTATACCGCCTCCTCATGCTGCTGCCAAGTCCAGAGTCTCTCATGGGTCCCTGTACGGCCTCCCATTGCTGCTGTTTCCATCGCCACACTCTGCCATGTGCCACTTTCAGGTCTCCTCACACTGCTGGTGTATTCCATTTTTTGTCATAGGGTGCTGGCAGATTACGGGCCTCCCATAGCTGCTGCCAGGCCCCTAATCTGCCATGGGCCCCTATACCGCCTCCTCATGCTGCTGCCAGGTCCAGAGTCTGTCATGGGTCCCTGTACGGCCTCCCATTGCTGCTGTCTCCATCGCCACACTCTGCCATGTGCCACTTTCAGGTCTCCTCACACTGCTGGTGGGTTCCATTTTTTGTCATAGGGTGCTGGCAGATTACGGGCCTCCCATAGCTGCTGCCAGGCCCCTAATCTGCCATGGGCCCCCGTACCGACTCCTCATGCTGCTGCCAGGCCCGTAATCTGTCATGGGCCCCTGTTGTCGCTTGTTGGCATATTCCGCTCGTTCAGATGCTCCTTCTCCTGCTACTCCTCTTCACGGATTCCGTCAGCAGTCTTTCTTGGAATCCGTTTCCAAGAGACAACAGTTTGCGAGCACGCACCAGACGGTGCAGAAACTGAACGTCCTCCTGTCCAAGTTGCTGCTGCCAGGCTTGTAATCTGTCATGCGCCCCTGTACCGCCTCCTCATGCTGCTGCCAGGTCCAGAGTGTGTCATGGGCCCCCGTACCGACTCCAAATGCTGCTGCCAGGCCCGTAATCTGTCATGGGCCCCTGTACCGCCTCCCCATGCTGCTGCCAGGTCCAGATTGTGTCATGGGTCCCTGTACGGCCTCCCATTGCTGCTGCCAGGCCTGTAATCTGCCATGGGCCCCCGTACCGACTCCTCATGCTGCTGCCAGGCCCGTAATCTGCCATGGGCCCCTGTACCGCCTCCTCATGCTGCTGCCAGGTCCACAGTGTGTCATGGGTCCCTGTACGGCCTCCCATTGCTGCTGTCTCTATCGCCACACTCTGCCATGTGCCACTTTCAGGTCTCCTCACACTGCTGGTGGTTTCCATTTTTGTCATAGGGTGCTGTATGGCCTCCCATTGCTGCTGCCTCCACCGCCACACTGTGGCTCCACACTCTGGTTTTGGCCCCGTGACTGGCCAAATGAGTGAAGTGTGCGGTGATTCTAAGATCGACGGCACTCATCTGCATGTCATACTGCCTGACAGTATTATTTCTCTTCCCCAGCAGACTCCAAGGGCATTTAAATTAAAGGTACAGTGTTCAGCACTAATATTAAGTCTCTCTGAAGCCTAGAAACACCCTTTTTTAAGTTAAATTCACAGCGAATATATTCGACTCGAATCGAAATTTTTCCACGAATTCGCCGAATCAGTCGAATCGAATTTTTGAATACTTCGCTCATCTCTACTGGAGGATATTGATGCTACATAACATTATGCTGTAATCTTTTGGGCTCACTACCCAACTACTGCTTTTGTACAATGTGTTTAAAAGATGTACTTCAATAAACATGTTTTATGTACAACATGAGGTTGTCTGCTTTAAGTACCACTAAAATCCCATCAGGTTTTGTTTCTTTTTGTATTAAATTACAGTCTATAATCTTTCATTATCCAAATGCTCTGTGATGTAAAAGAAACACCTGATGCTGTGATCCCTTCACCACTAGCAGCTCACCTCAAAATTGTGACCTATATGTAACAGGTCATATACACATGTTCCCTTAAGGGATGAATTGGATATGCCAAAACCACTTGGAAATGTCTCTTGTTTCGATCCACTCAGGGGCTGACTGACCATTTGGAAACTCGGTCACTGCCCGAGGGCCTGTGGTCAGTAGGGGGCCCCATGAGATGCCCCTGGTACCTTTTTCAGAGGCTTTTTTGAGTTTTGACAAGGACACAGGGGCCCCATGATCCCCTATTGCCCGGGAGCCCCATGAGTTGTCAGTCCGCCCCTGGATCCACTCAGAATAAACTCCAGGAGATACAGCAATAATGACCCTAAATCAAAGCATAAAAGAAACGATAGTGATTTCTGTAAAATGTTACTATTTATTAAATAAAATGCTGAAAATGCACTCATATTAAAAAGTGCACTACTACAGGTGCACTACATATAAACCACATAAATCCATATTAAGACTGCCACTGGGGGCAATATATATGAAGGTTGCAGCTTGTGGAGCAATTGCCATTTACTGTATAATATGGTCTTTAACACTGTCCCCTGAGGTGCTAGGTTCGCTTACACAACTCCTTGGTGTTTTTTCCTGCACTTTTACCTAGAAATAGTGTTCTATGTCACCTGCTCTGCCCCTTATGCATTACACCACTGGTGCTTGGCTTCAACAAAGGGATGGACTTTTATTATAATTTTGATCGTTTTGGAATTTTGTTATTTATTTGTATCAAATATATGTTGGAGAAAGTGCAGCACTATATCACTTATTATTTATATTCGGGGTCACTTAAGTGTGTGCTACAATTATAGATTTAAGCAGCAGCCCATTTTGTTATAATAAATACAAATAAAGTGATTGTGCAGTAAAAGGGTGTGCAGAGGGGTATTTTTAAATATTTTTGTTTTACATTCATTAAGTGAAAGAGAAACAGCTGTGTATGAGACTCAAGACTGAGTGAAGAACAGCCAAACTCTGCTACTTAGGTGAGGTTGTGAAAGACAGTTTCATGTCACAGGTCAAACACCATGGCAAGACTGAGCACAACAACAAGACACAATACTGCATCCGCAAGGTCTCTCTCGGGGAAAGATTTCAAAGCAAATTGGGGTCTTAAGATGGGCTGCTCAATCTCTTTTGAGGAAGCTTAAAGGAACGGACATCGTTGAGGTCCGTAGACTCAGTAGTCGGCCAAAAAATCCTAATACAGCAGATGAAAGACACATTATGCTTACATCCCTTCAACATCAGCGGATGTCCAGCAGTGATTTCAGCTCAGAACTGGAGGAAACCAGTGAGACCCAGGCAGGCCCGTACTAAAAGAAAATATAGGCCGGGGCATTTTAGATTGAGCAACCCATTTTGTCTTTTTTTTTTAAACCAAATTACAAATATTGACAACTGCTTTCTTGTTCTCTATGTCTTTTAGTTTTATACATATTGTGGAGGTTAACTCAGATGGGGATCACCTTCCCTGGGAGAAAAGGCAATCCAGATGGCAGGTCTTTCTTAAATGTCTGACTTGTAGCTAGAAATGTTATCCAATCAATAAATTGTATTCTTTTTATTTAAAAGGTTGCATGGAAAACAAACAGAACAAAACAGAAAATAAATCCTTGCCATCCAGGCGCTAACTAAACAGAAGAGAATCCTATCTCACAGGAAGGCATGGCTTCCTGAGTCCTAATCCACGAGCAACTTCCTTCTCCAGTCCTATTTATACCACTTGCTAGTGGAAAGGAAAATCTGGTTCGGAACCAACACTGCCAAAGTGGCCCGGAAATTTTGGACTGGATTCCACCTTAGTTCCCTACATATGAAAGCATGCAAGGTGATACACAGTGTCCCCCAATTACCTCACCTTTCATAATGCATAATGTCACTATATATATATATATATATATATATATATCCTTCTGCTCTATAAATGAATTCTCTTCACCCTGAACATTCTCCTTAACCATTATCCTTCCAACGCTCTTCTCTGAATCATTATCCTTCCCTTCTTTCCACCACCATCATTTCCCTCTCTGGCCACTATCATTCTTTTCTATCAATGCTTACTCTACCTCTCTATGATTTTGTCCTCCTCTACATCCTTCCATACCTCCTCTCCTTTACTCTTCTGTAATTGATCAAAGTCTAGTGCAATTTCCTCCATACACAGCTCTCAGATTGTGTATACATTGAAGCCTGCCAGGACTCATGGTAACCATATATATCTCCTGGACTCTTAATAACCCTATATATAGTCTTAGCAAGTCCATATATAATCACCCAGTCTTGCAGTAAACCTATATATTCACCTGGACTCACAATAACCCCATATATAATCACCCAGACTCATAATAACCCTATATAATCACCCGGAGTCTTAGTAGCCCCATATATAATTACCCAGACTCATAATAACCCTATATATAATCACCTGGAGTCTTAATAATCCCATATATAATCGCCTGTACTCACAGTAATCCTATATAATCAACTGGACTCACAGTAATCCTATATAATCACCCTGGCTCACAGTAACCACATATATAATCACGTGGACTCATAATAACCCTATATATAATCACCCAGAGTCTAAGTAAACCAGTATACAGTATAATCACCCAGACTCCCAGTAACCTTTTATAATCTTAATAATCCCATATATAATCACCCATACTCACAGTAATCCTATATAATCAACTGGACTCACAGTAATCCTATAAAAATCACCTGGACTCACAGTAATCCTATATAATCACCTAGACTCACAGTAACCACATACTGTATATAATCACCTGGACTCACAGTAACCCTTTATAATCACCTGGACTCACAGTAGTCCTATATAATCACCCAGACTCACAGTAACCACATACTGTATATAATCACCCAGACACACAGTAACACTTTATAATCACCTGGACTCACAGTAGTCCTATATAATCACCCAGACTCACAGTAACCACATACTGTATATAATCACCCAGACTCACAGTAACACTTTATAATCACCTGGACTCACAGTAGTCGTATATAATCACCCAGATGCACAGTAACCACATACTGTATATAATCACCCAGACTCACAGTAACACTTTATAATCACCTGGACTCACAGTAGTCGTATATAATCACCCAGATGCACAGTAACCACATACTGTATATAATCACCAGGACTCATAATAACGCTATATATAGTCACCCGGACTCATAGTAACCTCACATATATCACCGTCACTCATAATAACCATAAAATCACCTGGATTCATGACAACCCCAAATGTGTCATCTGGACTCAGGGTAACATCAGACATATAACCAGACACGCCTGTACCCCATGTATAGTACACAAACACATGGTAGCTGTACACAATTGTTTCACCCAAATACATTACATGGGGACTCCCCCATACATGCACGATCATTAGTATGAAGAACTCCGATAAGTTCTTATATTCCAAGCCTCAGATGATATTAGAGACAATTAAACAAATTACTATAGATGCTGGTCTATCAAGACCTATTACCTGTATATAGTATAAAAACTGTATTTGCATTAAATCTCTAATAGCTGCATGATCTCTTATGTGTAACCATACATGATTGTAACGACAATCAATACCTAAACATGTGTTGATAATAATGAATAAATGAAAAAATATATATCAAAATTGGTGCTAAAAAAACAAAACAAAAAGTAAATGTCTGTGCAAAATTATTCAAATTTGTGTCCTTCCATGATTAAATAAATAATCCAATTAATAAATAAATATCAAAAATAAAAATTAAAAAATATGGAAAATAAATAAAAGGTAAAAATTCAATGAATTTTGTGCAAAAAAATGTAGTACCATAGATAGTATCATAGATACCACATCCACCGGATGAAGTGTTGATAGAGTGCACACAGCCGGCAGTTGGAGGAGGGGAGATAAATCATTAGTGATTGGACTGAGCATTAGCAGGCGCTGTGTGCGCCTTTTATTTCCTGCCTCCGGTCCTGTCGTCTCCTTCAGCTTGGAGGCCACAAACATCATCACTCTGTGTCACCGTGTATGTGACTCCCAGCCCTGGGACATGCGGCCCCTTGGCCCCAACCCTTTGACATGTGGCTTGCCAGTGCTGACCCTGGGACATGTGGCCCGTTGGCCTTGGCCCACCAGGAAATGCCAGGTGTGCCCTATGGCCAGTCCAGGCCTGGACCCAGGTTCACCCATCTACTGTCAGAGAAGTCTGGCCAGAAGTGGACTTCATGGAAGAACTGCACACACACAAAAAGCCACACCTCCGATGTGGAAACAAGACTAAATGACTCAACTATGCACAAAAACATAGGAAATGGTGTACAGAAAAATGACAACAGGTGCTCTAGATGGATGAGTCAAAAATTTAAATATTTATAAGTTTGGGGCTACATTTCTGCAAAATGAAGTTGGAGATTTTCTCAGGATCAGTGGTGTCCTCAATGCTGAGAGATATAGGCAGATAATCATCCCTCATGCCATACCATCAGGGAGACATCTGAATGGCCCCCCACAATATACTGCAGCAGGACAATGACTCCAAAAGCCAATGTCATTAACTATCTTCAATGTAAAGAAGAACAATAAATCCTGGAAGTGATGGCTAGGCCCCACAGAGCCCTAATTTCAACATCAAGTCTGTCTATGATTTCATGAAGAGACAGAAGGATGTGAGGTAGCCTACATCCACAAAAGATCTGTGGTAAGTTCTCCTAGTTTTGGAACAACCTACCTACCAAGTTCCTTCAAAAACTGTGTGCAAGTGTACCTTGAATGGATGCTGTTTTGAAGGCAAAGGGTCATATCAAATATTTAACCTGATAATAATTGGCATATTGATTTGATTTGATTTGATTTGGAGTTCTCTTCTGTTCATTTGCTTTCCATTTTGTTAATTGCTAAAAAAAAAAAAAACTATTAACACTTCTATTTGTGAGTGAGTCACATTTGTAGTTCCAATCAATATCATAGTCTATGGTTATCCTGCCACTGATATGGATGTCCTGTAGATGTAGGAAAAACATTCTTTTGAGGAAAAGGACAATGTCCCAACCCCTGGGCAAATGAAAACTGTACCAAAGGACTCTCCCCCTCCAGGTGCTTTATGAACAGAAAGCTGGGATTTGGATGGTTCCAGTACCCTGGCAACCCACTGGCAGAGTATACCAATCCTATTTGGGCACCAAACTCTTATTTACCTCCTGGAACAGGTTGAGGTTGGAGGTTAACCCATTTTCCATGGCTGCAGCTTAATCCAATAATCATCCAGCATAACTTTGGATATTTCCCTAAATTCCAGCGGGACTGTATCAACTCATTGATAAAGAGAGACAAGAGATCTACAAGAGTTATGAGCACTCTGTGTGGGAACATTTATGTGTGATGTTTTCATTAATTCAGCTTTGGTCGGCACATTATGATGGAGAAAAGTATACTTGTTTTGCCAGGAAAAGAAGAAATCTAAATCCAGGTCCATCTTTCACACCCCCAGAATAGGAAGTGGGTCAGTGTTCCTGACCCACAAAACTATATGTAAGGGCAATGTTTTATATTCCTAGTTCATGTTTTGTAATATTTCCTTAATGTTATTTATACTGCTAAAAAATTGTGATTACCAAATAAATCCCTTTCCCATGCCCCCATGTACAAGTTTGCATAGGATGGAACACAAGTAGTGCCCATCGCAATGCTTTGTACCTGGAGGTAATGGGACCTAGCAAAAATTAACAAATTGGGAACAACAGGTAAAATCTGCAGCAGATGAGGAGTATCCTGAACATTAAATGGTAGAGTAATTGCAAGAAATAAAGCTTTCTGCCAGCTATAAAGATCTCTCTTAATCTTTTGAAAAAGTAGGAAAGTTAGGCGTAAAGGTAAATGAGATTTCTTTGGGAAGGTTGGTTCCTAGATATCTAATCGCCATGTCTGCCCACTTAAATGAGAAATCAGTCTTAAGACGGCCTATTCTATTCTCCGGGATAGAAATGCACAGCGCTTCTGATTTTTGGCTTATACAAAAGTTTGATAGGGTGTTGAGTTTTTCTGCCAGCAGAAGTACAAATTCTTCTAGATCATTTCAGACTGGCCTCTTTTGCAGCTATAGCTTTGTAAAACAAGTAAAATAAGTACCTATACTGTTTAAAATCTGGTAATACAAGGTCTCACCCTGCTCTGCACATGCTCACTTGCTCTCTATTATTTGGCACTGTGCTGAGAATCAGAGCCACTAGAGGCTGATCTGCTGATAGCCTAAAGATTTACTGCTCTGGGCTTCAGCAAAATGGCAGCCTTCAGAAAGAAGAAACAGGAACAATGCTGGAGGCAATGTACAGCACATACATATTTTGGTAGCATAATGATTAATGTGGAATGTACGTATGTTCCTTGCTAAAGAACATTATTTTTTATCAGGCTGGTATATGTAAAATTTCACTTTAAATTAATTAACATCTTCTTAAAAGCTTAATAAAAAAAAGCTTTGTATTTTGTAATCTTCTACAGTGCTTTTGTGTGCTTTCATCTAGCTTGAAAGATGTCAGCAGCATTCAAATCGCTTCCTCAGAGACCCAACTCATGTACCTGCCCTTCCAGCTGGTTACTGGACAGTGAAGGAAAAACAGCGGAAGAATAGCCTTAGCTCTCTGTCACTCAACATTTTAGCTGATCTGTGTTCTGCTTCTTCCTCTCACACTCCAGCTCTACTGTACAAGAACTGTAAAAGGCTGATACCAAAGTCATATTCAGATGCCTGTATTTAAAATACATTTAATGATGTATTAATGATTACAGAGCTGAATTAAACTGTACATTTTTCTGTATATGTATCTAGAATTCAGCTTTAGTAATACATGGCAATCCATCACTGACCTAAGTAGTTGCAAGCAATTAATTTATGTTTACAAGAATCATTTTTACTTTCACTTTCAACAGCTCAGTTTACCCTGCTCTCTGCATCCAGCAGTGACTTGGTAGCCTGTTAGCTGTTTAACATCTAATGTAAGGAAAGAGCAGATGCATAGGAAGAGATGGAAAGCAAAATGCTGAGACACGACGTGTAGTACTCTATTTCTTCTCTTGTGAACTTTAAGGATTAATTTTTCTACAATGCCCTTAGCTACAGTGATCAGTGAATGCTTAGTTCATAGCTGTAAGAGGTTCACCTAAAACTCCCCATTCCCATGAATAACACAGGTGCCTGTCTGAAACAGCCAAACTGCAGAATGATCAAAAACAAACTGAATGCATTTATTACAAACACTGAACACTAGGTAAGTGACGTTCAATATTAATATGCTAGTTACTGACCTCCTACCACAATTGAAAATTATATCCCTTAATCATGATTACTGGCTTGACATATCTGACAGTAGAGTTCATCACAGGGCATTTCAATCGCTTGAATTAAACCTAGTTCACATTAATGCAGCATATGATCTAATATGCTTAGTAAATGAAAATCATCAATCATTAGTAATAATAATTACATTGTTGGACCTGTCTAATGTAGGCAAATTTCTGTCATGTCATACCTGGCACAAGCAGTTTTTGGATTCATTAATTTTAAATTTACTGACATACCAAATTAAAATTGATCATTTGGTTTTTAGCATACCAGTAATGATATGCCATAAAGTGATAACATTTTGCAATAAACCCATATTGGCAATATGTTGAGTGAGGATAATATTTTAAGGCAGTATTCAACAAGCTAATATGTTTTTTATTGACATTAAAAAAATTAATTTGCCATTTCGTATTTCTTTTTTTCATCAGCTTAATTTTCACAGTGGGTGACACGTTTGGCAAAGTCAGCACTTACTGCAACATCACTCTTTATGTTCACAATTTAAATCCTCATTCAACAAACAGCAAGCAGAATAAATAGAGTAAAAATACCCCTGCACAACCAAAAAGGTGTTGAAATTGTGTCCCAAACACTCAATATTAAAATGTGCTGCTGCTGCTTAGTTTAAATGGTGTCCCACATATAACACCTCAAAGGAATGAAAAGAAATGACCGATTCAACGTTGAAATCTCATTCAATCTCAAAAGAAAACAATTCATAAATTCAATCATTCTTAAATATATCACTAAATAAATATCCACAGATTGCAAGCTCCATGAGCAGGGCCCTCCTATTCCTTCTATATTGAACTGTATTGTAATTGTACTGTCACCCTTTGTACACTCATCGGCCACTTTATTAGGTCCACCTTGCTAGTACCGGGTTGGACCCCCTTTTACCTTCAGAACTGCCTTAATCATATGTGGCATAGATTCAACAAAGTGTTGGAAACATTCCTCAGAGATTTTGGTTCATATTGACATAAGTTACTGTTGCCTTTCTATCACCTCTACCAATTCTCTTTTGACCTCTGACATCAACAATGCTTTTTCGTTCACACAACTGCCACTCACTGAATATTTTCTCTTTTTCGGACCATTCTCTGTAAACCCTAGAGATGGTTGTGTGTGAAAATCCCGGTACATCAGAAGTTTTTGAAATACACACCAGCTCATCTGTCACCACCAAACATGCCACGTTCAAAGTCACTTAAATCCCCTTTCTTCCCCATTATGATGCTGGATTTTAACTTCAGCAAGTCTTCTTTGCCACGTCTAGATGCCTAATTGCATTGAGTTGCTGCCATGTGATTGGCTGATTAGTAATTTGCGTTACCAAGCAATTGGACAGGTGTACCTAATAAAGTGGCCAGTGAGTGTATAACTCCTGTATTATAATAATAATAATTAGATGTGAGATAAATACATATAATCAAAAATCTAAAGAGTTCATAGAAGTTACTGTTTACTGATAAAAGTTAAAAATATTCAGTCTAATGGTCCATGTGATAGGATAAGTGCCAACATAATGTCAACGAATTAACTTCATAGATCTTCACAATCTTCCAAGATGCTGCAAACCACCATGTTATGTATCCACCACCTCTATAAAGCAGCTCACTTTACTATTTTGCCCTACTATCAATCTGGTCAGAATACACCTGTCCATTTAAGGGAAACAACTCCAATGTACCAGATCACTGGGATCCTCTGCCTTCTCCACCAGATCACTCACACATTGCCATATATCCCTAGAGTAATGCTCCAAAAGAAATTTTTAAAATATCATAGTGTTTTCAGTAAAATAACTATTATTTATTAAAGCAGATAAACTGATACTCACATTTACACATGCACAATAACTGGTGCACCACAGGTAAAAATTTGCACTTAGCCTGAGACCCCCAAGGGCGGCGCTCCCATTAGAGGCTACAGCTTGTAGGTATGTATGGTCCAGAAATCAAACATCTTGCCACTGTCCCCTTAAAATTAGAAACATGAAGTGATATGGTGCCGCTTCTCCTCTATTTAATAATGCTGAATGCCCTAGACACAGTGACATGGCACTGCTTTCTGCAGCATTTAGGATCTATTCACCATAAAAGAGTGAGGCGGACCATAGACAAAAGTAAAGAGGACCTGAATAGTTTTGGACCTGGCTAAACACAATTGGAAAAAAGTTACCATAGTTTTTTTTGGTTTATAAAGAAATATAAGGGAGCGAATATACATGAAATCTTATAGTAAATAATTATATCAAGTAGCCGCTAGCACTGAAGGGTATAGGTAACAATCCCTATTAACATATTCATAAGATCAAATAAAGTGCAGCGCTTTCACAAGTAATGTATTGCCTCTATCAGTAGAAAGTGCACAGTATAAATAAAGTGCTATTAGTGCAAACCGTGCAAAGTGCAATCAATAAATCTCCATATGTTATGAATCAACAAAATAATTCATATTGTATACACAATCAGGGATTAAGGTGCTAATGTGCAATAAGTGACAATATGTCCATAATAATAGCATGCTCTTGTAAGCGTATAAAAATATAAATTCAGCAAGAATCTTCCTTCAAACAATATATTTCTGTGCCAAAAGTGCAATGGTGCATACGTCTTTAAAATATCATCCACCACTTCTTATGGATGCGCACTCACCAGAACGCTGATGTATACAGGCATTGGTTACAATCTGTCACATCTGGGTACAGAGGTAGAAGGGCAGTTTAGGGGTTAATCCAGCATCCTCACAGTACGGTGGTGCGTGTCTCCGTAAATCTGGGGAAGATTGTTGCCATTGATGACTCCTTCTGGGTTAAGCATGGGGATGATCTTAAAAATGAACATTTCTCTCAAAATCTCAGCAACAGAGTGATTGCTAATAAGAAACTCAAGCGTCTCCTTCATTACCCAACTGGAATTGCTCTCTCCTGGATGTACCCAGGCTGTGAGAACCACATAATGACGACTGCCTCAGCTTGTTTCTTGGACTCTGTCTTTGCTCCTAATTTGACCCCATACTGCCCAGCTGAATGAACCTTGTGGTGGTTTATGTAAGGATATATTTTACTTATAAAGGGCGTGTCCCTTTCCCTTAGATGAAATATTACAGTGCCTCCAGCCGTTAAAATACGGCAAATATTTAGTAAACCAATAATTTGGACACCTTGATAATTTGATCACCACTTATTATTATTAGAGATGAGCGAAGAAATGAAAAATTCGATTCGACTGATTCGGCGAATTCGTGGACAATATTCGATTCGAGTCGAATAAATTTGCTGTGAATTTAACTTAAAAAAGGGTGTTTCTAGGCTTCAGAGAGACTTAATATTAGTGCAGAACACTGTACCTTTAATTTAAATGCCCTTGGAGTCTGCTGGGGAAGAGAAATAATACTGTCACTCAGTATGACATGCAGATGAGTGCCGTCGATCTTAGAATCACCGCACACTTCACTCATTTGGCCAGTCACGGGGCCAAAACCAGTGTTTGGAGCCACAGTGTGGCGGTGGAGGCAGCAGCAATGGGAGGCCATACAGCAACCTATGACAAAATGGAAACCAGCAGGAGTGTGAGGAGACCTGAAAGTGGCACATGGCAGAGTGGGAGCAATGGGAGGCGGTACAGGGACCCAGGTCACACTGTGGGCCCAGCAGCAGCGTGACCAGGCGGTACGGGGGTCCATGGCAGATTTGGGGCCTGGCAGCACCTATGGGAGGCCTGTAATCTGCCAGCACCCTATGACAAAATGGAACCCTGGGCTGGGGCAGGCAGAACCGCCGTATCTTTATCACGGTTTTCCCAGGCCACCGAATGGCGACGCTGCATATGCTGACGCAACGCTGTAGTCCCAACATGGGCCCCCTGGCCACGCTTGACTTTCTGGCCACATAGTCGACATACGGCTACGTTTACTTCCTCGGGCGGCTTGACGAAAAATTGCCACACCGCAGAGTAGGAAACTTTGCCTCCTCTACTCCTCACTGGCTGACTGCTACTTCCTCCGTGCACACCGGCACCACTACTGGCCGTGGTGGTAGGCTGCAGTGGAGCTGGTGCTCTACTCCGTGGCCGTTTGCCTCCACTGACACTGCTGCGACCCTGCTGCCTCCTGGCAGCAGCAATGGGAGGCAGTACAGGGACCCATGAGAGACTCTGGACTTGGCAGCAGCATGAGGAGGCGGTATATAGGGGCCCATGGCAGATTAGGGGCCTGGCAGCAGCTATGGGAGGCCCGTAATCTGCCAGCACCCTATGTCAAAAAATTCAACACACCAGCAGTGTGAAGAGACCTGAATGTGGCACATGGCAGAGTGTGGCGATGGAAACAGCAGCAATGGGAGGCCGTACAGGGACCCATGAGAGACTCTGGACTTGGCAGCAGCATGAGGAGGCGGTATATAGGGGCCCATGGCAGATTAGGGGCCTGGCAGTAGCTATGGGAGGCCCGTAATCTGCCAGCACCCTATGTCAAAAAATTCAACACAACAGCAGTGTGTGAGGAGACCTGAAAGTGGCACATGGCAGAGTGTGGCGATGGAGACAGCAGCAATGGGAGGCCGTACAGGGACCCATGAGAGACTCTGGACTTGGCAGCAGCATGAGGAGGCGGTATATAGGGGCCCATGGCAGATTAGGGGCCTGGCAGCAGCTATGGGAAGCCCGTAATCTGCCAGCACCCTATGTCAAAAAATTGAAAACACAAGCAGTGTGAAGAGACCTGAATGTGGCACATGGCAGAGTGTGGCGATGGAGACAGCAGCAATGGGAGGCCGTACAGGGACCCATGAGAGACTCTGGACTTGGCAGCAGCATGAGGAGGCGGTATATAGGGGCCCATGGCAGATTAGGGGCCTGGCAGCAGCTATGGGAGGCCCGTAATCTGCCAGCACCCTATGTCAAAAAATTCAACACAACAGCAGTGTGTGAGGAGACCTGAAAGTGGCACATGGCAGAGTGTGGCGATGGAGACAGCAGCAATGGGAGGCCGTACAGGGACCCATGAGAGACTCTGGACTTGGCAGCAGCATGAGGAGGCGGTATATAGGGGCCCATGGCAGATTAGGGGCCTGGCAGCAGCTATGGGAGGCCCGTAATCTGCCAGCACCCTATGTCAAAAAATTGAAAACACAAGCAGTGTGAAGAGACCTGAATGTGGCACATGGCAGAGTGTGGCGATGGAGACAGCAGCAATGGGAGGCCGTACAGGGACCCATGAGAGACTCTGGACTTGGCAGCAGCATGAGGAGGCGGTATATAGGGGCCCATGGCAGATTAGGGGCCTGGCAGCAGCTATGGGAGGCCCGTAATCTGCCAGCACCCTATGTCAAAAAATTCAACACAACAGCAGTGTGTGAGGAGACCTGAAAGTGGCACATGGCAGAGTGTGGCGATGGAGACAGCAGCAATGGGAGGCCGTACAGGGACCCATGAGAGACTCTGGACTTGGCAGCAGCATGAGGAGGCGGTATATAGGGGCCCATGGCAGATTAGGGGCCTGGCAGCAGCTATGGGAGGCCCGTAATCTGCCAGCACCCTATGTCAAAAAATTGAAAACACAAGCAGTGTGAAGAGACCTGAATGTGGCACATGGCAGAGTGTGGCGATGGAGACAGCAGCAATGGGAGGCCGTACACGGACCCATGAGAGACTCTGGACTTGGCAGCAGCATGAGGAGGCGGTATATAGGGGCCCATGGCAGTTTAGGGGCCTGGCAGCAGCTATGGGAGGCCCGTAATCTGCCAGCACCCTATGTCAAAAAATTGAAAACACAAGCAGTGTGAAGAGACCTGAATGTGGCACATGGCAGAGTGTGGCGATGGAGACAGCAGCAATGGGAGGCCGTACAGGGACCCATGAGAGACTCTGGACTTGGCAGCAGCATGAGGAGGCGGTATATAGGGGCCCATGGCAGATTAGGGGCCTGGCAGCAGCTTTGGGAGGACCGTAATCTGCCAGCACCCTATGTCAAAAAATTGAAAACACAAGCAGTGTGAAGAGACCTGAATGTGGCACATGGCAGAGTGTGGCGATGGAGACAGCAGCAATGGGAGGCCGTACAGGGACCCATGAGAGACTCTGGACTTGGCAGCAGCATGAGGAGGTGGTATATAGGGGCCCATGGCAGATTAGGGGCCTGGCAGCAGCTATGGGAGGCCCGTAATCTGCCAGCACCCTATGTCAAAAAATTGAAAACACAAGCAGTGTGAAGAGACCTGAATGTGGCACATGGCAGAGTGTGGCGATGGAGACAGCAGCAATGGGAGGCCGTACAGGGACCCATGAGAGACTCTGGACTTGGCAGCAGCATGAGGAGGCGGTATATAGGGGCCCATGGCAGATTAGGGGCCTGGCAGCAGCTATGGGAGGCCCGTAATCTGCCAGCACCCTATGTCAAAAAATTCAACACAACAGCAGTGTGTGAGGAGACCTGAAAGTGGCACATGGCAGAGTGTGGCGATGGAGACAGCAGCAATGGGAGGCCATACAGGGACCCATGAGAGACTCTGGACTTGGCAGCAGCATGAGGAGGCGGTATATAGGGGCCCATGGCAGATTAGGGGCCTGGCAGCAGCTATGGGAGGCCCGTAATCTGCCAGCACCCTATGTCAAAAAATTGAAAACACAAGCAGTGTGAAGAGACCTGAATGTGGCACATGGCAGAGTGTGGCGATGGAGACAGCAGCAATGGGAGGCCGTACAGGGACCCATGAGAGACTCTGGACTTGGCAGCAGCATGAGGAGGTGGTATATAGGGGCCCATGGCAGATTAGGGGCCTGGCAGCAGCTATGGGAGGCCCGTAATCTGCCAGCACCCTATGTCAAAAAATTGAAAACACAAGCAGTGTGAAGAGACCTGAATGTGGCACATGGCAGAGTGTGGCGATGGAGACAGCAGCAATGGGAGGCCGTACAGGGACCCATGAGAGACTCTGGACTTGGCAGCAGCATGAGGAGGCGGTATATAGGGGCCCATGGCAGATTAGGGGCCTGGCAGCAGCTATGGGAGGCCCGTAATCTGCCAGCACCCTATGTCAAAAAATTGAAAACACAAGCAGTGTGAAGAGACCTGAATGTGGCACATGGCAGAGTGTGGCGATGGAGACAGCAGCAATGGGAGGCCGTACAGGGACCCATGAGAGACTCTGGACTTGGCAGCAGCATGAGGAGGTGGTATATAGGGGCCCATGGCAGATTAGGGGCCTGGCAGCAGCTATGGGAGGCCCGTAATCTGCCAGCACCCTATGTCAAAAAATTGAAAACACAAGCAGTGTGAAGAGACCTGAATGTGGCACATGGCAGAGTGTGGCGATGGAGACAGCAGCAATGGGAGGCCGTACAGGGACCCATGAGAGACTCTGGACTTGGCAGCAGCATGAGGAGGCGGTATATAGGGGCCCATGGCAGATTAGGGGCCTGGCAGCAGCTATGGGAGGCCCGTAATCTGCCAGCACCCTATGTCAAAAAATTGAAAACACAAGCAGTGTGAAGAGACCTGAATGTGGCACATGGCAGAGTGTGGCGATGGAGACAGCAGCAATGGGAGGCCGTACAGGGACCCATGAGAGACTCTGGACTTGGCAGCAGCATGAGGAGGCGGTATATAGGGGCCCATGGCAGATTAGGGGCCTGGCAGCAGCTATGGGAGGCCCGTAATCTGCCAGCACCCTATGTCAAAAAATTGAAAACACAAGCAGTGTGAAGAGACCTGAATGTGGCACATGGCAGAGTGTGGCGATGGAGACAGCAGCAATGGGAGGCCGTACAGGGACCCATGAGAGACTCTGGACTTGGCAGCAGCATGAGGAGGTGGTATATAAGGGCCCATGGCAGATTAGGGGCCTGGCAGCAGCTATGGGAGGCCCGTAATCTGCCAGCACCCTATGTCAAAAAATTGAAAACACAAGCAGTGTGAAGAGACCTGAATGTGGCACATGGCAGAGTGTGGCGATGGAGACAGCAGCAATGGGAGGCCGTACAGGGACCCATGAGAGACTCTGGACTTGGCAGCAGCATGAGGAGGCGGTATATAGGGGCCCATGGCAGATTAGGGGCCTGGCAGCAGCTATGGGAGGCCCGTAATCTGCCAGCACCCTATGTCAAAAAATTGAAAACACAAGCAGTGTGAAGAGACCTGAATGTGGCACATGGCAGAGTGTGGCGATGGAGACAGCAGCAATGGGAGGCCGTACAGGGACCCATGAGAGACTCTGGACTTGGCAGCAGCATGAGGAGGCGGTATATAGGGGCCTATGGCAGATTAGGGGCCTGGCAGCAGCTATAGGAGGCCCGTAATCTGCCAGCACCCTATGTCAAAAAATTCTACACACCAGCAGTGTGAAGAGACCTGAATGTGGCACATGGCAGAGTGTGGCGATGGAAACAGCAGCAATGGGAGGCCGTACAGGGACCCATGAGAGACTCTGGACCTAGCAGCAGCATGAGGAGGCGGTATATAGGGGCCTATGGCAGATTAGGGGCCTGGCAGCAGCTATAGGAGGCCCGTAATCTGCCAGCACCCTATGTCAAAAAATTCAACACACCAGCAGTGTGTGAGGAGACCTGAAAGTGGCACATGTTTGAGGCATGATTCATGGCGGATTTAGTCAGTTGTGTCAGGAACTGGTGGTTTGAAATCCAGACTAATCCACGCCTGATTCATTTTCACAAACGTGAGTCTCTCCACACTTTGGGTGGACAGTCGTGTCCTCCGCGGAGTTGCAATACCTCCTGCCGCACTAAACACGCGCTCCGATGCCACGCTACTGGCCGGGCATGACAGCCTTTCAAGGGCAAATTCAGCTAGTTGGGGCCAAAGGTCAAGTTTCGTTGCCCAGTAGTCAAGGGGATTGTCTACCTCGGTTGGCAGGGTGCTGTCTAAGTAGGCCCAAGCCTGTTGTTTGAGCTCCTGCTCCAGGTCCACCTGATGCTGCTGCTGCTGCTGCTGCGGCTGGTTAGTAGTTTCCTCACTGCGCTGGTGAAGAAAGCTACTCATCATCGACTGCAGACTGAGGCAGCCGCTGCTGGTGGAGCTGCCACTGCTCCTACCACCCCACCCCTCCCCTGCTGCCATGCCAGCGGAACGCGAGCGCACAGGGCCCACAGTGTCTGAGGATGGACGTTGGCGCACAAAGGCAGAGACCAACTGACTACATAGGTGGTTTTTATAGTACGTAATTTTGGCCTCCCTCTCAGCAGGTGTGAAAAAGGCCACCATTTTGGACCGGTAGCGAGGGTCCAACAAGGTGGACAGCCAAAAGTCATCCCTCTGTCTGATGGTTATTATTCGGCTGTCGCTACGCAAGCAAGCGAGCATGCTATGGGCCATTTGTGCCAAGGAATGCGAGGGACTCCCTGCCTCCATCTCCACAGCATACTGCCACGGTGCGTCTGGGTCCTCTGTCTCCTCCTCCTCCTCCTCTACCAGATGCTCCTGCTCCTCCACTCCTGTCCGCTGAGTGGAAAAACCACCCATTTCACTCAATAATTCCTGAGCACCAATGTCCTCCTCTACCTCCTCCTCTTCTTCCTGTCCTGCCCCCACAGGGGTCATGTGGCGTTGAGATCTGTGCGCCACGTCTACCGCACCCTGACCAGCCATTGTTAACAGAATTTGTTCCAGGACGTGCAACAGAGGAATGACGTCGTTCATCCCATAGTCCTGCCGACTCACGAATAGCGTGGCCTCCTCAAAGGGCCTGAGCAAGCGGCAGGTGTCACGCATGAGCTGCCAATGGCTGACATCTAAGTTACACAGGGAGTACCTTTATCCGCTTTTAACATCAGGAAATCTGTGATGGCCTTTCGCTGTTCGTAAAGGCGGTCTAACATATGTAGGGTTGAATTCCACCTTGTTGCAACGTCACAGCATGAGGAGTCGGTACGGGGGCCCATGGCAGATTACGTGCCTGGCAGCAGCAATGGGAGGCCCGTAATCTGGCAGCACCCTATGTCAAAAAATTGAACACACCAGCAGTGTGAGGAGACCTGAAAGTGGCACATGGCAGAGTGTGGCGATGGAGACAGCAGCAATGGGAGGCCGTACAGGGACCCATGAGAGACTCTGGAACTGGCAGCATGAGGAGGCGGTATATAGGGGCCCATGGCAGATTAGGGGCCTGGCAGCAGCTATGGGAGGCCCGTAATCTGCCAGCACCCTATGTCAAAAAATTCAACACAACAGCAGTGTGTGAGGAGACCTGAAAGTGGCACATGGCAGAGTGTGGCGATGGAGACAGCAGCAATGGGAGGCCGTACAGGGACCCATGAGAGACTCTGGACTTGGCAGCAGCATGAGGAGGCGGTATATAGGGGCCCATGGCAGATTAGGGGCCTGGCAGCAGCTATAGGAGGCCCGTAATCTGCCAGCACCCTATGTCAAAAAATTCAACACACCAGCAGTGTGTGAGGAGACCTGAAAGTGGCACATGGCAGAGTGTGGCGATGGAGACAGCAGCAATGGGAGGCCGTACAGGGACCCATGAGAGACTCTGGACTTGGCAGCAGCATGAGGAGGCGGTATATAGGGGCCCATGGCAGATTAGGGGCCTGGCAGCAGCTATGGGAGGCCCGTAATCTGCCAGCACCCTATGTCAAAAAATTCAACACACCAGCAGTGTGAAGAGACCTGAATGTGGCACATGGCAGAGTGTGGCGATGGAAACAGCAGCAATGGGAGGCCGTACAGGGACCCATGAGAGACTCTGGACTTGGCAGCAGCATGAGGAGGCGGTATATAGGGGCCCATGGCAGATTAGGGGCCTGGCAGCAGCTATGGGAGGTCCGTAATCTGCCAGCACCCTATGTCACTCTCCTCGCCAGTACTTCTTCGCCTGGCTGCTGAAAAGGCCGATGTCTCCCCCCGTTCCTGACCGCCCTCTGTTAGCTCTTCCTCACTGTACAGTGGGGCTGAGCCCACAGCATGCGATACTTCGCTTGGTGAGGGAACAGCAAAGGACCGGGGCAGGTAGAGGACATGTGATTTCAGTGGGCTTGCTCCCGGGCCATGCCAACTAACGGTTGTGTCTGACGTACCCACCGACCGTTGGCTGTAGGTGTCAGAGGTGACCTGGGAAGAGGAAGACGACCGAGCCAACCAATCAATGACGGCAGGGTTGTCGGTGGAGACACGACCGCTGGAGCACTGGCCTCTGGCTGCGAATAGTGCTGCCTCGACCCCTTCCTCTGCTGCCACGTCTGCTCGCTCCTAAAAAATTGCCTCCTCTGCCACTCCTCTGCATATTGTCTGACATACTCTTTAATTCAACGATTATGTGTCCCTGAGTAACAATTCTCTGGCACTCAGTAACAATTCTGTCTGTCCCTGAGTAAAAATTCTGTGGCCCTAATTAAAGTTTCTGTGGCCCTGAGTAACAATTCTCTGGCACTCCGTAACAATTCTGTCTGTCCCTGAGTAAAAATTCTGTGGCCCTAAGTAAAGTTTCTGTGGCCCTGAGTAACAATTCTCTGGCACTCAGTAACAATTCTGTCTGTCCCTGAGTAACAATTCTCTGGCACTCAGTAACAATTCTGTCTGTCCTTGAGTAAAAATTCTGTGGCCCTAAGTAAAGTTTCTGTGGCCCTGAGTAACAATTCTCTGGCACTCCGTAACAATTCTGTCTGTCCCTGAGTAACAATTCTCTGGCACTCAGTAACAATTCTGTCTGTCCCTGAGTAAAAATTCTGTGGCCCTAATTAAAGTTTCTGTGGCCCTGAGTAACAATTCTCTGGCACTCCGTAACAATTCTGTCTGTCCCTGAGTATGAATTCTGTGGCCCTAACTAGCGTTTCTTTGTCCCTAAGTAACAGTTCTGTGGCCTTCAGTAACAATTCTGTGTCTGTGCGAGTAACAATTCTGTGTCTGTGCGAGTAACAATTCTGTGGCCCTAAGTAAAGTTTCTGTGGCCCTAAGTAACAATTCTCTGGCACTCAGTAACAATTCTGTCTGTCCCTGAGTAACAATTCTCTGGCACTCAGTAACAATTCTGTCTGTCCCTGAGTAAAAATTCTGTGGCCCTAAGTAAAGTTTCTGGGGCCCTGAGTAACAATTCTCTGGCACTCAGTAACAATTCTGTCTGTCCCTGAGTAAAAATTCTGTGGCCCTAAGTAAAGTTTCTGGGGCCCTGAGTAACAATTCTCTGGCACTCAGTAACAATTCTGTCTGTCCCTGAGTAACAATTCTCTGGCACTCAGTAACAATTCTGTCTGTCCCTGAGTAACAATTCTCTGGCACTAAGTAAAGTTTCTGTGGCCCTAAGTAACAATTCTCTGGCACTCAGTAACAATTCTGTCTGTCCCTGAGTAACAATTCTCTGGCACTCAGTAACAATTCTGTCTGTCCCTGAGTAAAAATTCTGTGGCCCTAATTAAAGTTTCTGTGGCCCTAAGTAACAATTCTCTGGCACTCAGTAACAATTCTGTCTGTCCCTGAGTAACAATTCTCTGGCACTCAGTAACAATTCTGTCTGTCCCTGAGTAAAAATTCTGTGGCCCTAATAACGTTTCTGTGGCCCTAAGTAACAATTCTCTGGCACTGAGTAACAATTCTGTCTGTCCCTGAGTATGAATTCTGTGGCCCTAACTAGCGTTTCTTTGTCCCTAAATAACGATTCTGTGGCCCTCATTAACAAGTCTGTGTCCCTGAGTAATGGTTCTCTGTCCCTAAGTAACTTTTCTCTGTCCCCAATTATCGTTTCTGTGGCCCTAACTCTGTCCCTGTCCCTAGTACAGAGCGGTCTGCCTCTGTTCAATAACTGCAGGCAAATGAAGAATTCCAAAATGGCCGCTATTTATAGCTCGACCATTACACAGTGCTGGCTGGCTGGCTGCTGATTGGCTGATGCGATCACATGTAGTTGAGGAATGCATTATGGGTCAGCGCGCCTTGTCTGCGCGCCTTCCTAGACATTCCCGCTCCGTCGCCGCACATGTCAGCTGCCATTTTCTGAAAAATTTCGATTCGCGCGTCCGAATTAGGCTATTTTTCGGATTCGGCACGAATCGAAATTTTTCCGATATTCGACTCGAATTCCACTTCGGATACTTCAATTCGCTCATCTCTAATTATTATACCTTGAATTCTTTTAGCCAATATGATTTCGTACCATACACACAAAATTTGCCTTATAATAGATAAATAAAAAAATTTATTTATGTACAAAAATTATATATATATTAACACAAAACGCAAAAGACTGGTGATAGATGAATATTGATACACACAATCAAAGATATATCCTACCAATGTAATACACAATACTAATGTTTCCAAATAATTAAATCAATATCACAATTTCTAAATGATCTGATTAAAAAATAAATTTATTAATAACTAATAATTTTGAGTATCTCAAAGGTTATATTCTCACAAGCCGTGGCCATAGGATTGCAAGAAGCTATTCCTTGATAAATTATACTCTGATTATTAATATTTAATAAATTATGAAATATGAAAATTTTTTATAATATGACACCACACAATGTTTAACAGTAAAACAGGATCTCTCTACATATATATATCTACCCAATATTGTTGTGATACACTAAGGTAATTCTATGATTCCACACAACAGAGAAAGTAGGTAATGCAAAATCAAATAAACAATCTCACCACACCCGGAATTCAGACTAGGAAACTCTCCCGTGGATTTAGCTGGCAATGGAACGCCTTCAGAATGATGACCACAGGGGAAAGTGAGATAGAGTTCAATAGTGTGGGAGAATGTAGAAAGTTAGAAGGACAGAGGTTTAGCAATTTAGTAAAGTTTGGAAGTTTGAAAGGATGGAAGAGGGGTTATAGAGAGGTCTCTTCAGATGTCTTCAGAATCAGGTCTTTCTTCAGTCAGGCTTTCTTTCTTTTGATCAGTTTTCTTTTGATGAGTTTTTTTTTTCTTAAAGGTACAAGGGCTTTTATACCAACTAATCCATTGTTCTAAGATACCTTCCCACCAGGCTTCCTGATTGGCTAGTTGAGAAATATGTGTACATAAGCTATTTCTCACCTGCCCGCCAGATGGCAGTCATGTATCATAGAACAATTTGAGTATTTGAGATGACTCATACCTCGGGTGGAATTTTAAGGTAATTACAGGGATTAAATATACGTATTTCCAGATATATGAGTGATCATACCTATAATATTCTAAATAGGGACCATGGAATATTGGTGTATATTCAGTTATTCCTTCTTGAAATACCATCCTGTCTGTTTCCTGATAAGACATATAACTACTGCTAGTTTATAATACATCTTACTTTCCATCATCTTAATACTCAAGTTAGTGATATATAGTTCCCATTGCTGAATATTTGGTGGTGTGTGAAACCTATTCTTTATAACATCTCTAGATACTATGTTTTTGTAGTTAGATACATTCAATTTTTAGTCTTAAATGTCCTGAATTTAACTTCTTTGTTTTAGAACCAACATTTTCTATGTGTAGGGAAAAACTCTCTGTTTGCCTGGCTCTTGTATTGGAGTCACAGTAAACAACTATTAATACTTTCACCCTTGGTGGACAATAGTATATTGTGATAGTTTCAGAGGTCTGTTGGTTTATCACCCTCTGCAAGGTTTGGGTAAACTTTCAACCAGTTGAGTTCCCGTCTCATTATTGTTAAAATGTTTGACAGTCGAAGTCCTATCTGGCTATCTGTTTGACTTTTTGTGTATGCCTTCTTCTCAACCTCAATATACAAATAGTACTTGTTGACAGTCCAAACAGTCTTATTGTCTTGGAAAAGTCTCACTTCCCCCATTCTATCCATTTCTTAACTAGAATCCTTCGAGGGTTCAACCAAGACAAAATTAACTCTTAGCATCCGGCTATACTGAGCTGCTTGTCATATAATGTTATGTCTTGATAAAGTCATGTTTTTGAGACATAATTCAAAAGGTCCACAACAACCTGAATGACTGTAGGGACTGTATTCTTTTCTTTAAAGGCCTCATTTCTTCTAAAAATAGTAGAATGAAGGGTTTTACCTAAAAGCTGTCATTTTGTTTAGTCTGTCCACAGCACATTCTCCCAAAAGGATTTTGCCATCGTCAGTGCCATCACAAAGTGTCGCCTATCAGTGCCCATCATTGCTGCATATCAGTTCAGCATCATCAGTGCCAGCTCATCAGTGTCACCTATCAGTGCTGCCTATCCATGCCACCTCATCAGTGCTGCCTATCAGTGCCCATTAGTGCTGCCTATCAGTGCAGCCTCATCAATACACAACAGTGAAGGAGAAAAATTACCTGTTTGCAAAATTATATAATAGAAACAAAGAAAAATATTTTTTTTTCAAATGTTTTGCTTTTTTTTGTTTATAGTGCAAGAAATAAAACACCCAGTGGTGATTAAATATCACCAAACGAGAGCTCTATTTGTTTGAAAAAAGATTTAAAAATTTCATATGGGTACATCATTGCATGACCGTGGAATTGTCATTCAAAGTGCAACAATGCTGAAATTGGCCTGGGTACGAAGGGGGTATAAGTGCCCAGTAGGCAAGTGGTTAATGAATAATTAGACTCCCCTGTAGTTGAATTCTTGTTAATTAGGATTTTGTAGTCCACAATTTAGCTTTGCTCCTAAGACTTTCATTGGATTGTATTCATTTTTGCAACATGGTCTTGAATGAATTTGTTAGGAAAAATACTCTTCTGTGTGCAAATTAACAAATCTTGTTTGCAATCAATGGCCCACATTTGTGAGAGTATTTTGTAGTATAGTGTCTCAAAGAAAATGTTGATTCTGAAAGGAAAGTAAAGGTTTTCTGACAAATCTGTTGGGGTGTACTCATTTATGCTGAGCACTGTATTATATTTATAAGTAATGATAGCAAAGTGGAGGAATCAGACAACATTATACAACATAGAATACACCTCGTACTGCATTGGCACAAAGTGCTGCATTTCATGGAGGCAACCAGGGTGTCGTGCTTCCTCTCATATCCAGGAATATTAGAACCAGGGGCAGACTGACAACTCATGGGGCCCCCGGGCAATAGGGGATCATGGGGCCCCTGTGTCTTTGCTCACACTCAAAAAAGCCTATAAAAAAGGTACCAGGGTATTTCATGGGTCCTCCTACTGACCCCGGGCCCTCGGGCAGTGCCCAAGTGGTCAGTCCGCTCCTGATTAGAACATCTTCTGAGCTCTGCTAACAGTTTGGACAATAGGGGAGCATAGGAAAAAATAATTAAAAGCTCCTTATGGTTGCTATGAAAGTGAAACTGTTACTTTGTTGGCCACAAACCCATCTTAAGTCATATGTTGAATATTTGCAACTATTTTAATGAAAGCCAATGTTCTGTATTCCCAGACCGACGTGATTATACTTCATCAGGGAGTGTGTTCATTAAGTCCTGGGCTCACAAGAATAGGTTATTCAGCCTGCAAAAGAGCTCACCCTGGAACCCATGGGGGTGATCTTTTGGGGCCAATGAAGAGTATTGGAGCAAAAACTGCATTTTTTAATTTTTGACATTTTTTTTATTTTCAACTTGCCTGGGCTATTTATTTAAAACATCTGACTGGAGTTGAGTTTTAGATTCATACATTAATATTTCTGCAAATTTTGTAAAAGTGAGTACAAATACCAACATTTTTTATTTAAGCAGTGAAACGGTGACATGCAAAAGTGTAGTGATCTACAGTATCCAATCAGAAATCATTGGTATTTCCATAATCAAGTATCCCTTATTTCATGGCTTCCAAGAAACTGAAGCAGCAATTAAAGCCTATGCACTGTTACCTGTATATGCCATCTATCAACTCAAAGGCAGTTTTATACTTTTAATTACACTTCATTGTAGCACGTAGTAAAGAAAATATGATGGCATGCAATCGCACTTTGAATCTTATTACAGCTTGTTGGCTGAACTGATAGTGTATTAAACCTACAGCGCAACTGCAGAAATATTAAAGATAACTCTTTGTAGAATAGGATCTTCTTTATTAAACAACCAAATGCCTTATCAGCTAATTAGTTCTTGGAATTCTTTTTCTATTTTAAGTATGCCACAAGGGTTACAACTTAGGCATGCTAAAGAATATCTGTTAAAATTATATATAGGTGTATATAATAGAACGTAATGAGCAAATACCTTGTTAAGTAGACATAAGTTAATGAACATTTTGTACCAGCAAACACAAATGCTCCTGCGCTTGGGGATGGACTCGATGCTACAACCACATTAAGAATGTCCTGGAACATGCACACCTTGCTGCCCTCAAATGGACCGGGGGAATCCAAATATACTGAATGGGGAAAGAACAAAAAGAGGGCGCACAGGCCTAGTGCATTACCATAAAAAATGTTTAATAAAAAATAATAAAGTAGGTGTTGTACTCACAAACGACAATATAGTCAAGGCACATCATAAAGAACAGCTGGATCAACACCGCGCTGAGTAACAGTCCGCAATAGGGAGTTTAGACATCCCAAATCTGACGCGTTTCGAGGACTTGCCTCTTCCTCAGAGCCAACTGACCAAATGTCTGCTCCCTCTTTTATATGCTCACTACTAGTTAAACCAAAGGTCACATGGGCCGTCCTGGACACTCCCCTGTGCAGGTGGAGGAGTCACAGGGGCAAGCGACATAGTGTAAGTAAACACGAAAGGTCTATAAAAAAAAATATATATATATATATATATATATATATGTGTATAAATAAAACCATTGAAACTAGTGACAATCATAAAATCATATGAACCATAAGAAGTGTGCACAGTGAAAAATGAATAAATAAATGGAAAGTTACACATATATAAAAAATAATAAAAATCCTTCCCTGGTGATGCACTGCACTGCTCGCCTTTAAATAAATGGATGGATGGATGAGCAACGCTACGAAGCTGCCTAGTGCTCTGCTTGCCATAGACAACCATGGGACATGGATTTAATATAGAGAGTAGATCTGAAACCCAGCAGAGACACTTATTAATTCATAGAGATGCAGCCTACAGGGTGTGTGCCTCTCATTCTAGTATAGTCATATGATGAGACGTAGGCATGTGTGGCAATGTAGTGCACCATGGATGGATATGCATATGCAATACTATATACAAGAACAAAGGAGATAAATCACTAGTAAAACATAAATGTTGATATAAAACGTTACAAAAAACTTCTTAATATGGCTCACAAAGTTTAAATAAAATAAAATTAAATAAGTATTGTTACAATATAGTATAATATCTGGTAAAATTGGTATAGTGTATGGTATATGTGTGTATGCATAGACATGGAAGCATAAGAAATATAAATAAATAGGAAAAGAAAAAAAAAATTATAATAAAAAAAAAAAATAAAATTAATATTATATGTACAAAAGATGTATATATGTGTTATATATAAGAACTATATAAAAATGTCAAAGGCGCTATGGAACAAGCACTTGCAGGATGAGAAAGCAGTGCTCGAAGAGAGCTCACTGGACAACATGCGTGCGCACATGTGTGTGTAACACATCCACATGAGCAACTGCTTTTTAGTAAAAAACATGTCTATACATACATACATAAACCCACACACACATATGGAAACTGAATGAAAAAATGGGTGACCAATGAATGACCCATAGACACAAGCGCATGGGAATGCGGTCATACGCAAGCGCCTAAGGGTGACACAATAAATATGAAGTGAGCAACCTAATGTGTAAGGATGCAAGGTAATGGTAGCTATACTGATGATACTATAGTAATCATAGCTGATGAAAATGAATATATCTAAAGCATACATCTGTAGTGGATGGTGTACCCACTATAGGTCACAAGGGAAATGATGGAACTAGCACTAAAGAGGGGGGGGAGAGAGAGGAAAAAAAAAAAAGGAGGGGGTTTGGGAGAGAGACAAAAAGGATGAGAGTAGGACTCTAGGGAACATAGTAAAGAAAATATGATGGCATGCAATCGCACTTTGAATCTTATTACAGCTTGTTGGCTGAACTGATAGTGTATTAAACCTACAGAGCAACTGCAGAAATATTAAAGATAACTCTTTGTAGAATAGGATCTTCTTTATTAAACAACCAAATGCCTTATCAACTAATTAGTTCTTGGAATTCTTTTTCTATTTTAAGTATGCCACAAGGGTTACAACTTAGGCATGCTAAAGAATATCTGTTAAAATTATATATAGGTGTATATAATAGAACGTAATGAGCAAATACCTTGTTAAGTAGACATAAGTTAATGAACATTTTGTGCAAATGTAATATTCACTTGGCAATACTTTATTATTTCTATAATAAGCAAGAAATGTAAGTGCGCACAAGTAACCACATTTTGATAACTGTGAAACTGAAGATACTATAAAAGCAGAACAACCATGTAATGTCTAGGTTTTTTTAAGCTTATTCTTAGACTAGCCCTTGCTCATAATAAATTAAATAGGCAATGGTCATTACTTTAAAGAGATGATACACACCTTACATGGACAAAACCAGTGACTTTATACTCAGGATGATTACCCACTAAAGAAAAATATTACTTAACCACTTGTCACCAGTGATGTTGTAATGGTACGTTGCTGGATTGGAAGGGTGACATCCCAATCATCACTGTAAAAGTAATCCTAGTGGCTAAAAAGCAGCTGGATTAGTTTTACAAGCGGCAGAAGGAGGTCCCACCCCCTCCAGTCACTGCTGCCTTTAAAGGGCTCTTCCAAGCCCTTTAAAGCTCTTTCTTTCTCTCTCTCTCTTTTTTCTTTCTCTCTCTCTTTCTTTTTTTTTTGCTCTCTCTCATTTGAGGGGGGGGGGCCGCCAGATGTTTGTATTGCCTAAGGAAGCACGAAAACAAAATACACCACTGATGCCAACTATAGCATTGGTTTTCTCCGACTACACTGAGAGGAACTGATCTTGTTCTTCCCACTGTGTGAAGTCAGAGACCAGAAGCGACGAGTATTACGGAACTCCTGGTTTTGGTTCCTTTGTTTACACGCCATTGCCGACTTATGTAGCAACAGATCAAACCAATCACCATTTTATCTGCCACTTTGCAGGCCAGAGGAGAGATATTGGGTCTCAAAGACCTCAGATCTCTCCATAAAGAGGACCTGTCATGACCCATGCTATCACAAGGGATGTTGTTCATCCCTTGTGATAGCAATAAAAGTGATCAAAAAATGTAAAGGTACAGTGTAAAAAAAAGAAAAAATTAAAAACGCCCCTGTCCCCCCGTGCTAAAGCGCAAATGGAAACGCATGCGTTGGACCAGCAGGCATGCGTAAACAGCAATCTCACCACACATTGTGATTTCAACATGAACGTCAGAGTGAGAGCAATAATTCTATCTCCAGACCTCTTGTGAAAGTCTAAAATGGTAACCTGTAAAGGCTTTTAAAGCATCACCTATGACTAATTTAATGTAACGTAGTCTGTTGCCATTCCACGGGTGTGCAAACGGGAAACTGCAACACTTACCATTCTAATCTCTAGGGCCTCTGCTTAAAATATATATTGTTTGGGTGTTTCAATAAAATTTTCTAGCAAACAAATGCTGATTTTTTACATGTAGGGGAGAAATGTCAGAATTGCCCTGGGGTTCAAGTGATTAATTCATAAGCACCTGCTTGTCAACCTTTTTTTTTTTGTACCACAGAATTATAATAATTTCAAAGTGTACCCACCATGGCACATTGGCTTCTAAATCTCCTCAAGGGCCACCAAGTTTTTGTGAACACATCACTTCTATAATGTATTGCAAAAATGCATTAAAGTATAGGTCAAATAAAAAATATGCAGTACATTGTTTTCAACACACACATTTCCCCACATTTTTGCATAAAAATACAGTTGATTATGATAGTGTTGTGAGTAGAGATGAGCGAATCGAAGTAGGCGAAGTGGAATTCATTTAGAATATTAGGAAAATTTCGATTTCCTAAAATGGCGGCGACATGTTCGGCGACGGAGCGGGGATGTCTGGGAAGGCGCGCAGACAAGGCGCGCTGACCCATAATGCATTCATTCATGACATGTGATCGCATTAGCCAATCAGCAGCCAGCCAGCACAGTGTAATGGTCGAGCTATAAATGGCGGCCATTTTAGAATTCTCCATTTGCCTCCAGTCATTCAACAGAGGCAGACCTGGCTGTATTCAGGGAGAGAGTTAGGGACAGAGAAACGTTACTTAGGGACACAGAAACGTTAGTTAGGGCCACAGAATAGTTACTTAGGGCCACAGAAACGTTACTTAGGGCCACAGAAACATTACTTAGGGCCACAGAATCGTTAGTTAGGGCAACAGAAACGTTACTTAGGGACACAGAATTGTTACTCAGGGACAGACAGAATTGTTACTGAGGGATACAGAATTGTTACTGAGGGCCACAGAATCGTTACTTAGGGCCACAGAAACGTTACTTAGGGCCACAGAATTGTTACTTAGGGACAGACACAGAATTGTTACTGAGGGACACAGATTTGTTACTGAGGGCCACAGAATCGTTACTTAGGGCCACAGAATTGTTACTTAGGGACAGACACAGAATTGTTACTGAGGGACACAGATTTGTTACTGAGGGCCACAGAATCGTTACTTAGGGCCACAGAAACGTTACTTAGGGCCACAGAAACGTTACTTAGGGCCACAGAATTGTTACTTAGGGACAGACACAGAATTGTTACTGAGGGACACAGATTTGTTACTGAGGGCCACAGAAACGTTACTTAGGGCCACAGAAACGTTACTTAGGGCCACAGAATCGTTAGTTAGGGCCACAGAAACGTTACTTAGGGACACAGAATTGTTACTCAGGGACAGACACAGAATTGTTACTGAGGGATACAGAATTGTTACTGAGGGCCACAGAATCGTTACTTAGGGCCACAGAAACGTTACTTAGGGCCACAGAAACGTTACTTAGGGCCACAGAATTGTTACTTAGGGACAGACACAGAATTGTTATTGAGGGACACAGAATTGTTACTGAGGGCCACAGAACCGTTACTTAGGGCCACAGAAATGTTACTTAGGGCCACAGAATTGTTACTTAGGGACAGACACAGAATTGTTACTGAGGGACACAGATTTGTTACTGAGGGCAACAGAAACGTTACTTAGGGCCACAGAATCGTTACTTAAGGCCACAGAAACGTTACTTAGGGCCACAGAAACGTTACTTAGGGCCACAGAATTGTTACTTAGGGACAGACACAGAATTGTTACTGAGGGACACAGAATTGTTACTGAGGGCCACAGAACCGTTACTTAGGGCCACAGAAACGTTACTTAGGGACACAGAATTGTTACTCAGGGACAGACACAGAATTGTTACTGAGGGATACAGAATTGTTACTGAGGGCCACAGAACCGTTACTTAGGGCCACAGAAACGTTACTTAGGGCCACAGAATTGTTACTTAGGGACAGACACAGAATTGTTACTGAGGGACACAGATTTGTTACTGAGGGCAACAGAAACGTTACTTAGGGCCACAGAAACGTTACTTAGGGCCACAGAATCATTACTTAGGGCCACAGAAACGTTACTTAGGGCCACAGAAACTTTACTTAGGGCCACAGAATTGTTACTTAGGGACAGACACAGAATTGTTACTGAGGGACACAGAATTGTTACTGAGGGCCACAGAACCGTTACTTAGGGCCACAGAAACGTTACTTAGGGACACAGAATTGTTACTCAGGGACAGACACAAAATTGTTACTGAGGGATACAGAATTGTTACTGAGGGCCACAGAAACGTTACTTAGGGCCACAGAAACGTTACTTAGGGCCACAGAATTGTTACTCAGGGACAGACACAGAATTGTTACTGAGGGATACAGAATTGTTACTGAGGGACACAGAACCGTTACTTAGGGCCACAGAAACGTTACTTAGGGCCACAGAATTGTTACTTAGGGACAGACACAGAATTGTTACTGAGGGACACAGATTTGTTACTGAGGGCAACAGAAACGTTACTTAGGGCCACAGAAACGTTACTTAGGGCCACAGAATCATTACTTAGGGCCACAGAAACATTACTTAGGGCCACAGAAACTTTACTTAGGGCCACAGAATTGTTACTCAGGGACAGACACAAAATTGTTACTGAGGGATACAGAATTGTTACTGAGGGACACAGAAACGTTACTTAGGGCCACAGAAACATTACTTAGGGCCACAGAAACGTTACTTAGGGCCACAGAATTGTTACTCAGGGACAGACACAGAATTGTTACTGAGGGATAAAGAATTGTTACTGAGGGCCACAGAACCGTTACTTAGGGCCACAGAAACGTTACTTAGGGCCACAGAATTGTTACTTAGGGACAGACACAGAATTGTTACTGAGGGACACAGATTTGTTACTGAGGGCCACAGAAACGTTACTTAGGGACACAGAAACGTTACTTAGGGCAACAGAATCGTTACTTAGGGCCACAGAAACGTTACTTAGGGCCACAGAAACGTTACTTAGGGACACAGAAATGTTACTTAGGGCCACAGAATCGTTACTTAGGGCCACAGAAATGTTACTTAGGGCCACAGAAACTTTACTTAGGGCCACAGAATTGTTACTTAGGGACACAGAGTTGTCACTCAGGGACAGACACAGAATTGTTACTGAGGGATACAGAATTGTTACTGAGGGACACAGAAACGTTACTTAGGGCCACAGAAACGTTACTTAGGGCCACAGAATTGTTACTTAGGGACAGACACAGAATTGTTACTGAGGGACACAGAATTGTTACTGAGGGCCACAGAACCGTTACTTAGGGCCACAGAACTGTTACTTAGGGCCACAGAAACGTTACTTAGGGCCACAGAAACGTTACTTAGGGCTACAGAAACATTACTTAGGGCCACAGAATCATTACTTAGGGCCACAGAAACGTTACTTAGGGCCACAGAAACGTTACTTAGGGACACAGAATTGTTACTCAGGGACAGACACAGAATTGTTACTGAGGGACACAGAATTGTTACTGAGGGCCACAGAACCGTTACTTAGGGCCACAGAAACGTTACTTAGGGACACAGAATTGTTACTCAGGGACAGACACAGAATTGTTACTCAGGGACAGACACAGAATTTTTACTCAGGGACACAGAATTGTTACTGAGGGACACAGAATTGTTACTGAGGGACACAGTATTGTTACTCAGGGACACAGAATTGTTACTGAGGGACACAGAATTGTTACTCAGGGACACAGAATTGTTACTGAGGGACACAGAATTGTTACTCAGGGACACAGAATTGTTACTGAGGGACACAGAATTGTTACTCAGGGACAGACACAGAATTGTTACTCAGGGACAGACACAGAATTGTTGCTGAGGGACACAGAATTGTTACTGAGGGCCACAGAACTGTTACTTAGGGCCAGAGAAACGTTACTCAGGGACACAGAATTGTTACTCAGGGACAGACACAGAATTGTTACTCAGGGACAGACACAGAATTGTTACTGAGGGACACAGAATTGTTACTGAGGGACACAGAATTGTTACTGAGGGACACAGAATTGTTACTGAGGGTCACAGAACTGTTACTTAGGGCCACAGAAACGTTACTCAGGGACACAGAATTGTTACTCAGGGACAGACACAGAATTGTTACTCAGGGACACAGAATCGTTTAATTAAAGAGTATGTCAGACAACATGCAGAGGAGTGGCAGAGGAGGCAATGATTTAGGAGTGAGCAGACGTGGCAGCAGAGGAAGGGGTCGAGGCAGCACTATTCGCAGCCAGAGGCCAGTGCTCCCGGTGTCATCCAGCGGTCGTGTCTCCACCGACAACCCTGCCGTCATCGATTGGTTGGCTCGGTCGTCTTCCTCTTCCCAGGTCACCTCTGACACCTACAGCCAACGGTCGGTGGGTACGTCAGACACAACCGTTAGTTGGCATGGCCCGGGAGCAAGCCCACTGAAATCACGTGTCCTCTACCTGCCCCTGTCCTTTGGTGTTCCCTCACCAAGCGAAGTATCGCATGCTGTGGGCTCAGCCCCACTGTACAGTGAGGAAGAGCTAACAGAGGGCGGTCAGGAACGGGGGGAGACATCCGCCACTTCAGCAGCCAGGCGAAGAAGTAGTGGCGAGGAGAGTGGCTCAGTAGCCGGTCTAGAGACAGGTCTGTCTCCTGACCCACACGCAGCCGAGGGGGCTAGTAGTGAGGCGGAGACCCTAATTGATGATGATGAGGCTGATCGCACTTGGCAGCCTCGTCGTCATCAGGCTATTGCTTCCGCATCATCAGGAGAAGAGGGTGGCAGCTTGGCAGCGAGCAAAACAGTCGGTGGGTTGCCCAGGAGGCAGCAGGGTCGCAGCAGTGTCAGTGGAGGCAAACGGCCACGGAGTACAGCACCAGCTCCACTGCAGCCTACCACCACGGCCAGTAGTGGTGCCGGTGTGCACGGAGGAAGTAGCAGTCAGCCAGTGAGGAGTATCGGGGGCAAAGTTTCCTACTCGGAGGTGTGGCAATTTTTTGTCAAGCCGCCTGAGGAAGTAAACGTAGCCGTATGTCGACTATGTGGCCAGAAAGTCAAGCGTGGCCAGGGGGCCCATGTTGGGACTACAGCGTTGCGGCAGCATATGCAGCGTCGCCATTTGGTGGCCTGGGAAAACCGTGATAAAGATACGGCGGTTCTGCCCGCCCCAGCCCCCGCTCCATCACCCGCTCCGTTACTTGCTCCGTCACCCGACGTCAATCGCCCTCTATCAGCCAGTCAAGGCACCAACACCTCTGCTGAGGGGAGTTGTCGCTCGTTGCCATCTTCCGCTCGTTCAGATGCTCCTTCTCCTGCTACTCCTCTTCACGGATTCCGTCAGCAGTCTTTCTTGGAATCCGCTTCCAAGAGACAACAGTTTGCGAGCACGCACCCGACGGTGCAAAAGCTGAACGTCCTCCTGTCCAAGTTGCTGGTGCTGCAGTCCCTCCCTTTCCAAGTGGTGGACTCAGCACATTTCCGAGAAATGATGGCTTGTGCCGCGCCGCGGTGGAGAGTGCCAAGCCGTCATTTCTTCGCCAAAAAGGCAGTGCCAGCCCTGCATTCACATGTAGAAGAGATGGTGGGCCAGTCTTTGAGCATGTCAGTCTCTGCCAAAGTGCACGGCAGCGCCGACGTGTGGAGCTGTAACTACGGTCAGGGACAGTACATGTCATTTACGGCCCACTGGGTGAACGTGGTGCCGTCACAGCCGCACCAGCAACTTGGACAGGTCACGCCGCTTTTGCCTCCACGTTTGCACGTCCTTGGTCCACAAAAGATGTCCGCCTCTACCACCTCTTCTTCCTTCGTGTCCTCAGCCGCCACCCCCGTGCCAAGTCCCATTACCCGACCGGCATATCACATGTGCAGGGCGCAACGGTGTCACGCTGTGCTGCACCTGGTATGCCTTGGCGAACGTAGTCACACAGGGGAGGAACTTCTCAGTGTAATGAACAGAGAAATCAACAGATGGCTGTCTTCGCGCAAACTGAAAATTGGAACCATGTTGACCGACAACGGAAAGAACATGGTGTCTGCTCTGCGTCAAGGAAGGTTGTGCCATGCGCCATGCATGGCTCACGTGTTCAATCTGGTTGTCAAGCGGTTCCTAAAATCCACCATCCCACTGCAAGACATCCTTAAAATGTCACGTAAACTTTGCATGCATTTCAGCCATTCCTACACCGCAAAGCACACCCTCCTTGAGCTGCAGCGGCAGAACGGAATTCCACAGCATCGCCTGATCTGCGACGTTGCAACAAGGTGGAATTCAACCCTACACATGTTAGACCGCCTTTACGAACAGCGAAAGGCCATCACCAATTTCCTGATGTTACAAGCGGATAAAGGTACACCCCTGTGTAACTTCGATGTCAGCCATTGGCAGCTCATGCGTGACACCTGCCGCTTGCTCAGGCCCTTTGAGGAGGCCACGCTATTCGTGAGTCGGCAGGACTATGGGATGAACGACGTCATTCCTCTGTTGCACGTCCTGGAACAAATGCTGTTAACAATGGCTGGTCAGGGTGCGGTAGACGTGGCGCACAGATCTCAACACCACATGACCCCTGTGGGGGCAGGACAGGAAGAAGAGGAGGAGGTAGAGGAGGACATTTGTGCTCAGGAATTATTGAGTGAAATGGGTGGTTTTTCCACTCAGCGGACAGGAGTGGAGGAGCAGGAGCATCTGGTAGAGGAGGAGGAGGAGACAGAGGACCAAGACGCACTGTGGCAGTATGCTGTGGAGATGGAGGCAGGGAGTCCCTCGCATTCCTTGGCACAAATGGCCCATAGCATGCTCGCTTGCTTGCGTAGCGACAGCCGAATAATAACCAACAGACAGTGGGATGACTTTTGGCTGTCCACCTTGTTGGACCCTCGCTACCGTTCAAAAATGGTGGCCTTTTTCACACCTGCTGAGAGGGAGGCCAAAATAACGTACTATAAAAACCACCTATGTAGTCAGTTGGTCTCTGCCTTTCTGCGCCAACGTCCATCCTCAGACACTGTGGGCCTTGTGCGCTCGCGTTCCGCTGCCATGGCAGCAGGGGAGGGGTGGGGTGGTAGGAGCAGTGGTAGCTCCACCAGCAGAGGCTGCCTCAGTCTGCAGTCGATGATGAGTAGCTTTCTTCACCAGCGCAGTGAGGAAACTACTAACCAGCCGCAGCAGCAGCAGCATCAGGTGGACCTGGAGCAGGACCTCAAACAACAGGCTCGGGCCTACTTGGACAGCACCCTGCCAACCGAGGTAGACAATCCCCTTGACTACTGGGCAACGAAACTTGACCTTTGGCCCCAACTAGCTGAATTTGCCCTTGAAAGGCTGTCATGCCCGGCCAGTAGCGTGGCATCGGAGCGCGTGTTTAGTGCGGCAGGAGGTATTGTAACTCCGCGGAGGACACGACTGTCCACCCAAAGTGTGGAGAGACTCACGTTTGTGAAAATGAATCAGGCGTGGATTAGTCTGGATTTCAAACCACCAGTTCCTGACACAACTGACTAAATCCGCCATGAATCATGCCCCAAACATGTGCCACTTTCAAGTCTCCTCACACTGCTGGTGTGTTCCATTTTTTGTCATAGGGTGCTGGCAGATTACGGGCCTCCCATAGCTGCTGCCAGGCCCCTAATCTGCCATGGGCCCCTGTACCGCCTCCTCATGCTGCTGCCAGGTCCACAGTGTCTCATGCCATGTGCCACTTTCAGGTCTCCTCACACTGCTGGTGTGTTCCATTTTTTGTCATAGGGTGCTGGCAGATTACGGGCCTCCTATAGCTGCTGCCAGGCCCCTAATCTGCCATGGGCCCCTATACCGCCTCCTCATGCTGCTGCCAAGTCCAGAGTCTCTCATGGGTCCCTGTACGGCCTCCCATTGCTGCTGTCTCCATCGCCACACTCTGCCATGTGCCACTTTCAGGTCTCCTCACACTGCTGGTGTGTTCCATTTTTTGTCATAGGGTGCTGGCAGATTACGGGCCTCCCATAGCTGCTGCCAGGCCCCTAATCTGCCATGGGCCCCTGTACCGTCTCCTCATGCTGCTGCCAGGTCCACAGTGTCTCATGCCATGTGCCACTTTCAGGTCTCCTCACACTGCTGGTGTGTTCAATTTTTTGACATAGGGTGGTGGCAGATTACGGACCTCCCATAGCTGCTGCCAGGCCCCTAATCTGCCATGGGCCCCTATACCGCCTCCTCATGCTGCTGCCAAGTCCAGAGTCTCTCATGCCATGTGCCACTTTCAGGTCTCCTCACACTGCTGGTGTGTTCAATTTTTTGTCATAGGGTGCTGGCAGATTACGGGCCTCCCATAGCTGCTGCCAGGCCCCTAATCTGCCATGGGCCCCTGTACCGCCTCCTCATGCTGCTGCCAGGTCCACAGTGTCTCATGCCATGTGCCACTTTCAGGTCTCCTCACACTGCTGGTGTGTTCAATTTTTTGACATAGGGTGCTGGCAGATTACGGACCTCCCATAGCTGCTGCCAGGCCCCTAATCTGCCATGGGCCCCTATACCGCCTCCTCATGCTGCTGCCAAGTCCATAGTCTCTCATGGGTCCCTGTACGGCGTCCCATTGCTGCTGTCTCCATCGCCACACTCTGCCATGTGCCACTTTCAGGTCTCCTCACACTGCTGGTGTGTTCAATTTTTTGTCATAGGGTGCTGGCAGATTACGGGCCTCCCATAGCTGCTGCCAGGCCCCTAATCTGCCATGGGCCCCTGTACCGCCTCCTCATGCTGCTGCCAGGTCCACAGTGTCTCATGCCATGTGCCACTTTCAGGTCTCCTCACACTGCTGGTATGTTCAATTTTTTGACATAGGGTGCTGGCAGATTACGGACATCCCATAGCTGCTGCCAGGCCCCTAATCTGCCATGGGCCCCTATACCGCCTCCTCATGCTGCTGCCAAGTCCAGAGTCTCTCATGCCATGTGCCACTTTCAGGTCTCCTCACACTGCTGGTGTGTTCAATTTTTTGTCATAGGGTGCTGGCAGATTACGGGCCTCCCATAGCTGCTGCCAGGCCCCTAATCTGCCATGGGCCCCTGTACCGCCTCCTCATGCTGCTGCCAGGTCCACAGTGTCTCATGCCATGTGCCACTTTCAGGTGTCCTCACATTGCTGGTGTGTTCAATTTTTTGACATAGGGTGCTGGCAGATTACGGACCTCCCATAGCTGCTGCCAGGCCCCTAATCTGCCATGGGCCCCTGTACCGCCTCCTCATGCTGCTGCCAGGTCCACAGTGTCTCATGCCATGTGCCACTTTCAGGTCTCCTCACACTGCTGGTGTGTTCAATTTTTTGTCATAGGGTGCTGGCAGATTACGGGCCTCCCATAGCTGCTGCCAGGCCCCTAATCTGCCATGGGCCCCTATACCGCCTCCTCATGCTGCTGCCAAGTCCAGAGTCTCTCATGGGTCCCTGTACGGCGTCCCATTGCTGCTGTCTCCATCGCCACACTCTGCCATGTGCCACTTTCAGGTCTCCTCACACTGCTGGTGTGTTCAATTTTTTGTCATAGGGTGCTGGCGGATTACGGGCCTCCCATAGCTGCTGCCAGGCCCCTAATCTGTCATGGGCCCCTATACCGCCTCCTCATGCTGCTGCCAAGTCCAGAGTCTCTCATGCCATGTGCCACTTTCAGGTCTCCTCACACTGCTGGTGTGTTCAATTTTTTGTCATAGGGTGCTGGCAGATTACGGACCTCCCATAGCTGCTGCCAGGCCCCTAATCTGCCATGGGCCCCTGTACCGCCTCCTCATGCTGCTGCCAGGTCCACAGTGTCTCATGCCATGTGCCACTTTCAGGTCTCCTCACACTGCTGGTGTGTTCAATTTTTTGACATAGGGTGCTGGCAGATTACGGACCTCCCATAGCTGCTGCCAGGCCCCTAATCTGCCATGGGCCCCTATACCGCCTCCTCATGCTGCTGCCAAGTACAGAGTCTCTCATGGGTCCCTGTACGGCCTCCCATTGCTGCTGTCTCCATCGCCACACTCTGCCATGTGCCACTTTCAGGTCTCCTCACACACTGCTGGTGTGTTCAATTTTTTGTCATAGGGTGCTGGCAGATTACGGGCCTCCCATAGCTGCTGCCAGGCCCCTAATCTGCCATGGGCCCCTGTACCGCCTCTTCATGCTGCTGCCAGGTCCACAGTGTCTCATGCCATGTGCCACTTTCAGGTCTCCTCACACTGCTGGTGTGTTCCATTTTTTGTCATAGGGTGCTGGCAGATTACGGGCCTCCTATAGCTGCTGCCAGGCCCCTAATCTGCCATGGGCCCCTATACCGCCTCCTCATGCTGCTGCCAAGTCCAGAGTCTCTCATGGGTCCCTGTACGGCCTCCCATTGCTGCTGTCTCCATCACCACACTCTGCCATGTGCCACTTTCATGTCTCCTCACACTGCTGGTGTGTTCCATTTTTTGTCATAGGGTGCTGGCAGATTACGGGCCTTCCATAGCTGCTGCCAGGCCCCTAATCTGCCATGGGCCCCTATACCGCCTCCTCATGCTGCTGCCACGTCCAGAGTCTCTCATGGGTCCCTGTACGGCCTCCCATTGCTGCTGTCTCCATCGCCACACTCTGCCATGTGCCACTTTCAGATCTCCTCACACTGCTGGTGTGTTACATTTTTTGTCATAGGGTGCTGGCAGATTACGGGCCTCCCATTGCTGCTGCCAGGCCCGTAATCTGCCATGGACCCCCGTACCGACTCCTCATGCTGTGACGTTGCAACAAGGTGGAATTCAACCCTACACATGTTAGACCGCCTTTACGAACAGCGAAAGGCCATCACAGATTTCCTGATGTTAAAAGCGGATAAAGGTACTCCCTGTGTAACTTAGATGTCAGCCATTGGCAGCTCATGCGTGACACCTGCGCTTGCTCAGGCCCTTTGAGGAGGCCACGCTATTCGTGAGTCGGCAGGACTATGGGATGAACGACGTCATTCCTCTGTTGCACGTCCTGGAACAAATGCTGTTAACAATGGCTGGTCAGGGTGCGGTAGACGTGGCGCACAGATCTCAATGCCACATGACCCCTGTGGGGGCAGGACAGGAAGAAGAGGAGGAGGTAGAGGAGGACATTGGTGCTCAGGAATTATTGAGTGAAATGGGTGGTTTTTCCACTCAGCATACAGGAGTGGAGGAGCAGGAGCATCTGGTAGAGGAGGAGGAGGAGGAGACAGAGGACCGAGACGCACCGTGGCAGTATGCTGTGGAGATGGAGGCAGGGAGTCCCTCGCATTCCTTGGCACAAATGGCCCATAGCATGCTCGCTTGCTTGCGTAGCGACAGCCGAATAATAACCAACAGACAGAGGGATGACTTTTGGCTGTCCACCTTGTTGGACCCTCGCTACCATTCAAAAATGGTGGCCTTTTTCACACCTGCTGAGAGGGAGGCCAAAATAACGTACTATAAAAACCACCTATGTAGTCAGCTGGTCTCTGCCTTTCTGCGCCAACGTCCATCCTCAGACACTGTGGGCCCTGTGCGCTCGCGTTCCGCTGCCATGGCAGCAGGGGAGGGGTGGGGTGGTAGGAGCAGTGGTAGCTCCACCAGCAGCGGCTGCCTCAGTCTGCAGTCGATGATGAGTAGCTTTCTTCACCAGCGCAGTGAGGAAACTACTAACCAGCCGCAGCAGCAGCAGCATCAGGTGGACCTGGAGCAGGACCTCAAACAACAGGCTTAGGCCTACTTGGACAGCACCCTGCCAACCGAGGTAGACAATCCCCTTGACTACTGGGCAACGAAACTTGACCTTTGGCCCCAACTAGCTGAATTTGCCCTTGAAAGGCTGTCATGCCCGGCCAGTAGCGTGGCATCGGAGCGCGTGTTTAGTGCGGCAGGAGGTATTGTAACTCCGCGGAGGACACGACTGTCCACCTAAAGTGTGGAGAGACTGAAGTTTGTGAAAATGAATCAGGCGTGGATTAGTCTGGATTTCAAACCACCAGTTCCTGACACAACTGACTAAATCCGCCATGAATCATGCCCCAAACATGTGCCACTTTCAGGTCTCCTCACACTGCTGGTGTGTTCCATTTTTTGTCATAGGGTGCTGGCAGATTACGGGCCTCCCATAGCTGCTGCCAGGCCCCTAATCTGCCATGGGCCCCTATACCGCCTCCTCATGCTGCTGCCAAGTCCAGAGTCTCTCATGGGTCCCTGTACGGCCTCCCATTGCTGTTGTCTCCATCGCCACACTCTGCCATGTGCCACTTTCAGGTCTTCTCACACTGCTGGTGTGTTCCATTTTTTGTCATAGGGTGCTGGCAGATTACGGGCCTCCCATAGCTGCTGCCAGGCCCCTAATCTGCCATGGGCCCCTATACCGCCTCCTCATGCTGCTGCCACGTCCAGAGTCTCTCATGGGTCCCTGTACCGCCTCCCATTGCTGCTGTCTCCATCGCCACACTCTGCCATGTGCCACTTTCAGGTCTCCTCACACTGCTGGTGTGTTCCATTTTTTGTCATAGGGTGCTGGCAGATAACGGGCCTCCCATAGCTGCTGCCAGGCCCCTAATCTGCCATGGGCCCCCGTACCGACTCCTCATGCTGCTGCCAGGCCCATAATATGTCATGGGCCCCTGTTGTCCCTTGTTGGCATATTCCGCTCGTTCAGATGCTCCTTCTCCTGCTACTCCTCTTCACGGATTCCGTCAGCAGTCTTTCTTGGAATCCGTTTCCAAGAGACAACAGTTTGCGAGCACGCACCCGACGGTGCAGAAGCTGAACGACCTCCTGTCCAAGTTGCTGCTGCCAGGCTCGTAATCTGTCATGCGCCCCTGTACCGCCTCCTCATGCTGCTGCCAGGTCCAGAGTGTGTCATGGGCCCCCGTACCGACTCCTCTTGCTGCTGCCAGGCCCGTAATCTGTCATGGGCCCCTGTACCGCCTCCTCATGCTGCTGCCAGGTCCAGAGTGTGTCATGGGTCCCTGTACGGCCTCCCATTGCTGCTGTCTCCATCGCCACACTCTGCCATGTGCCACTTTCAGGTCTCCTCACACTGCTGGTGGTTTCCATTTTTGTCATAGGGTGCTGTATGGCCTCCCATTGCTGCTGCCTCCACCGCCACACTGTGGCTCCACACTCTGGTTTTGGCCCCGTGACTGCCCAAATGAGTGAAGTGTGCGGTGATTCTAAGATCGACGGCACTCATCTGCATGTCATACTGACTGTCAGTATTATTTCTCTTCCCCAGCAGACTCCAAGGGCATTTAAATTAAAGGTACAGTGTTCTGCACTAATATAAAGGCTCTCTGAAGCCTAGAAACACCCTTTTATAAGTTAAATTCGCAGCGAATATATTCGACTCGAATCAAAATTTTTCCACGAATTCGCCGAATCAGTCGAATCGAATTTTTGAATACTTCGCTCATCTCTAGTTGTGAGCACTACCCAAGTTCTATCCTGCTAGACTATAGAAAACCTTCCCTTTTAAGGAAATAAAAAATGTGATCCAGCAGGGGAAAAGTCAGACAGGGTTGAGAACACTGCAGCAGATGCAGTGTTGGCAGCTCACTAGAGAACATAGGAACTCACTAGAGTCCTAGCAAGAGCAACAAGTATTTTTCTTTACTTTCAGAATCTTTACAGAGGCAAACTATTGTCAAAACTGAATATTAGCAGAATAATTCTGTGCTTCCTATGTTTTTTTCATTTATTTTGCCAAGTTTACACCTTACAAGAGATTTACTTTTGTGCAGGTTATAGAACTTCTATCTTTATTATTAATATAATTTTATGACTTCCTTATCACTCATGGCAGACTGATCCTTGAAAGGCAAAGGTTTGCGGACTAAAGTGTATGTGAACCCTCATCTTGTAAAACAACCCATTCAGTTTAAACTAGAAATAAAAGACAAATATTTGTGTATAAAAAAAAACCTGCTAAAGACCTTTTTCTTTCCTTTTTTATAAGTGACCACATACCTCTGATCTCACTGCATAAGGAGCTTAGACAGCTGGGGGGGGGGGGGGGGAGAAACAGAAGTACACTGATTTTCCCAGTGAACAGCAATGTCGGGAGGTGTTCACACAAGCCTGATCATTGGATTGGCTACTAGTTCAGCCAGAAAACTGGGCACACTGTGCTCTCCTGCCTAGTGTGGTCAGTTATAATAAGAAAGCAGAGGGGTTGGCAGGACACCAGAAATTTCACACAAAGGAAGCAGTACAAAGAGATCAGGATACTTTTCCATACAAGTACATGGTACAGCAGGCACATATCAGGAAAATGAAATGTTTGGTTTACATTTTATTTAAGCCTTCAAAGCAACATCAGAAACTATGCACTATGCTAAGGTGCCCACTGTACACAGTTTTGCCACATCTGCAACATTTCAAATATAGAAACGAAAGAAAAAAAATGAAGGCAAACACTGCCACCACTGCCCCCACCCCACCAAATATATATGTTCTAGAGAGTCCTTAATCAACACTAGAATGGATAAACACTCATTTGTGCAAATAACTACAATATTTTACACTTAGATTCTATTTATTCCTCTTGGAGCTAAATAATCCAACCTGCTAATCCAGTGTGCTTTTCTGTGTAATACCATCTTGTTGTGGTTAACCCCTCTGCTTGAGGGGCACACCAAATACAAGAATATCCACCTCAACAGTGATACCCCATGAGCAAGGATATTAAAATGTCTCACCATAGAAGTGTCCATGGAAAGGTTGCTTGGGGAAAATATACTGATTGCCCACTTTTCCTATTGTACCCTGATAGACACATACAGTATATACAGTATATCTACATTTTATACTGTAAGCAACATATATAAAATGATACTCATACTACTATAAGGATGTGTGCGAAAATGTCCTTTTATTACCCCATTGCAGTGATTTCACCATAGAAATAGACACATGCCAAACTTTAGTTAGATTCAGAAATTAAGCTACTCCATTATGTCTCCATTCCAACTAGCTAAACCATAAAAGTGTAAATTTTAAAGAAATGGGAAGGCAGAAAGGGGCATGTCCCAGTACAATAAGGAGAGTTCTGGTCCCTGTATGTATCATAGATCTCCCTGGAGCTTAGAAGTAAATGGGCACTCAGCTTTGAATTAATCATGTATAAAGGCACATGGAAAGTACCTGCATTATGATCCAGTGGCTGGAGAAAGTCAAGTCCAAAGGTTTGCTTTAAACCTGACTTTTTGGCACAATAGACCATTATTTCCTACTTTCGCCCTTCATATGAGTGAGCGCCATTACCAACATTTCAGGGAGCAGTTAAAATAGGGTAGGGTACGAAATTTAAATTCTGAATTAAATCATGTTAAAATAGAGTTCTCATTTAACCTCCATGTATTGTGCTTTCCATGTTCCCATCTAGACTGGGCACAAATCAGCATATCTTTCCTGTTGCTAACAAACCAGTTTTGCAATTTCTGACTCTTCTAAGCAATTTAAAACAAATTGCTTAGATTGCTTAGTTGATTTTAACACAGGATGTGCCTCAGTTTCTTTGGGTTTCTGATTAAATTATTGTTTTAGTTATCCTTTTATAATCCTCATTGGTAGCAATCAAAGATTAAATGACCTCATTTTATTTGAGGCTTGCATGAATCAGTGGCAAATGTAAAGTCCTAATATACCTAAATCATTTTTTCCAGCAATCTAACCAGTCTGTATTTTTTTCGCACGTGCTAAAGAAAATATAACTTGTAAGAAAAACGTAATGAATAACATCAGTGTTTCTCAATCTATAAACCATTCTAATTTGATCTCAAACAAGTAAGGTGTGTTAAAAGAAAATAATTGTGAATATAATGGTTGCAGCTATGACAAACAGAGCAGTGTATTCTGCAATCATCCCAATAATTGTACATGCTATTTTACTTGTTTCTTTTTAGTAAAGTTAACTAAAACTCAAAATCACTACCAGAGTAGAAGGAAATCAGTATAGATATTTTTAGTTGATCTATCATGGCATTGCTACCCCTTTTTCATTATGGAGAGGGTTATCTGCATATGTATTCAGAAGAGAACTGTCAGAAAATCAACATGGGGACAAGGTGCCTTGCCAGGGTGGAGGTCATGGCAAGGTACTTCAGGGCATGTGGCCTGGTATGGTTCAGGAAGGGGGGCAGACACTCAGTTTTCTTCCCTTTCTGGACAGCCAAGCTACGTGCCTGGTAGCGATTTGGAGAGGACCCTACACATTGCATTAATTATTTTGTATACATGTTCTTTACTTTTATATGCAAAGAACATACATATTGGACAGTGGTTTTTCTTCTATGTGATGAAAGTTCTGAATAGTTGTTACTTTATCTCAGCTATTCAGTTCACAGCTGTATGTTCATATAGCCCTACAATATAGTTATAGTTAGTCTGGCTGAAAAAAGACAAAAGACCATCTAGTTCAACCAAAAAAAAAGTCATAATCCTATACCCACAGTTGATCCAGAGGAAGGCAAAAAAAACCCCAGCAAAGTATGATCAATTTTGCTACTGCAGGAGAAAAATTTCCTTCCTGATCCCCCAAGAGGCAATCCGTTATTCCCTGGATCAATTTTCCCTATACATGTTACTATCCAGTTATATTCTGTGTATCTAGGAAAGATACCCATGCCTTTTTTAAAGCAATCCACTGAGCTGGCCAAAACCAACTCTTAAGGGAGTCTAATCCACATTTTCACAGCTCTTACTGTGAAGAAACCTTTCCAAATTTGGCGATTAAATCTCTTTTCCTCCAGACGTAATATATATGGATTTTTATTTGTAACAAAGTATTCAACCAATACAAAACTTGTGTATTCTTGACACAGCTGGAGGAAATTCAGTAAAGCGGCTGCACATTTGTTTGGTATCTTTACAATTTCCTGCATCCAATTCAGGAAAGCCTTGCATCAGTTTTGCAAAGCATTGAGACACATGCACCAGATTCAGCTCATTATCACCAACATCAGTGTTCAGAGTGGGGCATGTATGTGTTGGCAATCTGTCATAGTTATGAAAGCTTCCTGCACAGGGCTCCTCCAGCTGTGAAGCTGGTGGTGTCCAGCATATTTGGACAATAATATCAACAGTATCAGCACTCATTTGTTTACTTTCCGATGTCAGCTGGGGTAACATCTGGCTGGCAGGTGAATGGGATCTATAAATGAAGTAAGGGGCAAATGATTGAAATATCCACTCCTCCATTTATAATTCACGCTTCATTCATGAAAGCTTTAATCACGCTTCTATGAATGGAGAAGCTTGGTGGAAAGGGCTCCTCAATTCGTTTTACCCCCAGGGGAGGGGGCATTGAAGGAGGAAGCATTCTACTGAACTAGAAGACTGAAGCACAAGGGACACTTTGCACTGATGATACATAATCCCCTTATGCTTATTTTGTTTGTTTGTTTGTTTTTTTCTTTTTGTAAACCTAGGCTGTAACATTTTGCAAATGTAGCCCCCCCAACACCCCAAAGGCAGGATGGCACCTCCAGAGGCAGGGACTGGACTAGCATTTCACCCCAGGGCTGAGTCCATGGCTAAAATGGGGGATTAGGAAGGAATATTGGACACCAGTCACTTTTGGGTTTTTTTGCAGAATGGTTATGGAGGTGAGGGTTAGCTGTCTCTGATACCATAGCAGATCTTTTACAGACTCTCCAGATCCAGATCAATGTCCATCTTCACAGTGTCAAAAACTTTAAGTTTACCCAGCAACACTGTAAGCACCGTGCATCCTCCAAGTGAGTCAGCAGACCTTTCTGAGAGACCAGACTTTTTCCTGGCTGTTTCCAGCAAGGGTCCTCCCCTGGAGCTTCTCTTTGGCACAGCTTCCACCACACCAGGCAGGACAGCTTCAGGACCACTTCAGCACACGTTAGGCCCCAAACAGGCTTTTGGGCCTAAAAGCAGAGCTCCATCCAGCAACACCCCCTCAGGTCTCAGTCTAGGGGAAAAGAGTGAGTAGATAGCCTGTCCCAAACATTTATACCCTCCCCCAGAATACACTAGTGGACTAAACCTCCTAATGGATTGGCTGAAGGAAATACAATAAATATTCATAACTAGGTATTGTTTATGAAATCTCATGCTATGGCCAGTGATAGCAGTGACACCTACCGGTAACAATGAGAAATCACAACCCCACAGAGTTTAGGGAAGACCAAAAGAAGAACTACACAATTAGTCTGGACTGACTAACCCCGAGCTAAAAACTAAATATAGGCTAGCCCATATTTAGGACAAGGAGTCTACACAGAGACAAAATATAACTGAATCAGAACAGTGGAAGTTGAATCATTTTTGCTGAATAATTTTCCTGGATGTGTTTTTTCATATTAATCAATGGATATTGGAACCTGATGACCTAAGAAGACAGCTTAAGGGTAATTTGATAATCACTGCCTACACTTCCTTAAATAAAGACATTTTTTGTTCTCTTTTTACAGCTTTTAAACTATACAGCTGACAAAAGGTGACAAAACCAAACAAAGCCTGCAGTTAACACAATGTTCCAAAATCTGATGTGTTTATGTTTCCCATGAGGTGCCTTTGATGAATATGCTACATTATTTAGCTCATACCAGATGCAGAACACCTTAAGACACCTGCTCTGGATGTAAAGATCACTTCTACAGAGATGTTGCATTCTTCTATATCTTGCATTACAACATTATGGAATAAAAAGCTTATTTCTAATAGTTTGGAATATAATTTAAAAGTTTGTAAAATAAAAATAAAACATGATGTGATACAATGCTTTGGAGGTCCTACTTTCAATTTAAAGGTGCCTTTAACTGAATGTTTAAACAGTAAGAAAGAAAAAAATAAAATATTGTTGTGATCTACTGCTTGAAGTAAAACCTTGGGACACATTTAGGGCCTGTGTTCATGGATTTCTGTTCACTTCACATGGGTTTTACACCCCTATACAAATCTAGAGGAATGGAAACCCCATTTAAGGCTGCTTTCAAACTGCTCGATTTAAAAAATTAGGTAAAACTGCTGATGAGTTTTACCACATTTTTGCTGTGATTTTGCTGTGTTATCAATGCATTTTGCACCTGTGAAGAAGGACGTTTTACACCAAAAATTCAACCACCTCTGGAGGACATCAGACGACGAAACGTGTAGGGTGGGGCTTGGAAGAGACATCACCACTCACACCACTTTTGTACTCACGACCAGGTATCGTGGTAACAACAAGCTCGGCTCTAGGTTTATGAGAGTTATACTTGTGTCAGTGGAGACACATGGAAATGGAATTTTTCTGCATTGATTTTATAAATGAAAAAGTTTGAATGATTAAACACTATGTGAGCTTTTCTCTCTTCCTCCCAAATAAAGTATATAAATTGGTGGCCATGAGAGTCTAAAGAGGTATTTTGCTGAGTCTGCAGATCGTTACTCCCAGAGGGGAATGCTCTGTTAGCTGGTTTATACCATTACCAACATTTACCTCTGGTGAGTTTAAATTAATTTAACACATTTGGTGGTGGATTTCACTGTGATGTGGTGTAAGAAAGAAGAATAAAAGGAAAGAAAGAATGTCACATTGATTTATTGTATTGGGACTGTTTAAATACATATGAATTGCACTGACTTTTTTAATTTAACTTTATATTGCAAAAATTGTTTACATTTATTACTGGAATTAATAGATTTTGCACAATATCACTTTGATATATATATATATATGTAATTTTGCATTTCCGGGTAGGGGACACGCGCACGCCCTACCCGCGCCACTATTCGCTGCCTCAGCTGTCAATCATTGGGCCCCGGACGGTGATTACTCGCCACCACCTGGTGATTGCAGAGCATTACCGATGGAGGGAGAGAACTGTATGTAAACAATACAGTTATCTCCCCTGTTAGCTCCTGCACAATGCTTTGCATGGCTCCCCCAGTGTCAGAATGCCCGCCGCAGTCTGGCAGTCCTGCTATAATTCACTGATCGCTGCCATTACTAGTAAAAAAAAAAAAAAATCCCAGTATATATACCGCAATTTGTAGACGCTATAACTTTCACCTAAACCAATTAATTTACGCATATTGAGATTTTTTTTTTTAGCAAAGACGTAGCAGAATACATTTTGGCCCAAACTTATGACAAAATTTGATTTTTTATATTTTTTGGACATGTTTAATAGCAAAAAGTAAAAAATATTGTTTTCTTCTCAAAAATGTCGGTCTTTTTTTTCTATAGCAATCAAATACCACTGAAAGAAATGTATGTGAAAAGGTATGTGGGCATATTTCACTATAATATTGAATAGAATTGATTATCATACATTTTTGGGACATACAGCACTGATAGTAGCACTGATATTAGGATAATTACACATTTTAGCGCAGCGCTGTCTTTTGATAACTTTATATTCCTGATCCTATGTATGCAATGCATGAAATCAGGACAGCTTGTTATTAAAGAACATGTGAGTATTGATTTGAATACATCATCTGGCATGACTTGTTACTGTTCAATAACAAACCATCTTTGATCTCATACAGCACATGCTCAAGATTAGGAGAGGTTTACCTGGAAGGCAGTGGTGACATGGCCTTTCCAGGGTACATCTGTACAGTCGGGTACATCAGGAAAACCCAGAAGAAGAAAAAATAAAGTAAGTATTGCAAAAAGTCATTAATCCAAGAAATGCCTAGTGCAGTGGTCGGCAAGCCGCGGCTCGCGAGCCACATGCGGCTCTTTACACACTTCAATGCGGCGCTTCTGTGTGCCGGGCGCCCGCTCCCCTCCCTCCTCTCGGGCGGCCGCCCCAAAAGTCAGGACTCTGCAGCTAGCCCAGCAATGGGCAAACTACGGCCCGGCGGACCTTTTAATCCGGCCCGCGGAGCGTGGCAAACATTGGCTGTCAGGATGTAGGCGGGGCAGCGCGACGAACTCCTCTCCTCTCACAGTCCGCCCTGAAGACCGGAACGGCGCGGGAACACGGCGAGAGGAATGCGCGGAGCAAAGGTAAGTGAATTGACACAATATGGGCAATAAATTACTATAGGGGGGATGAATTACTATAGGGGGGATGAATTACTATATGGGGGATGAATTACTATGGGGGATGAATTACTATAGGGGGGATGAATTACTATATGGGGGATGAATTACTATGGGGGATGAATTACTATATGGGGGATTAATTACTATGGGGGATGAATTACTATATGGGGGATGAATTACTATGGGGGATGAATTACTATATGGGGGATGAATTACTATGGGGGATGAATTACTATATGGGGGATGAATTACTATGGGGGATGAATTACTATAGGGGATGAATTACTATATGGGGGATGAATTACTATATGGGGGATGAATTACTATATGGGGGATGAATTACTATGGGGGATGAATTACTATATGGGGGATGAATTACTATGGGGGATGAATTACTATATGGGGGATGAATTACTATGGGGGATGAATTACTATATGGGGGATGAATTACTATGGGGGATGAATTACTATATGGGGGATGAATTACTATGGGGGATGAATTACTATGGGGGATGAATTACTATATGGGGGATGTATTTTCAGTTTTAAAAATGTGGCTCTCAAAATAAATTTCAATCGTGGTTTTGGCGAGATTTGGCTCAGTTGAAAAAAAAGGTTGCCCACCACTGGCCTAGTGCAATGTTTATGAATGGACATACAGTGATGTAAGCACCAGCAATTTTTCTGTTTAGGGGTAAATGTCCACTTTAACACCACTTCTGTTGATTGCAATATCTCAGAAATGTCTAACTTTTTGGAATTTTCACACTTCACAGTCTAGAATTAAAAATGAATCACATTATAAGTAAAAATCAGCTGCTCCATAAGGTAAAACACCTTTTTAATAACTTATCCTCCAGAGGATTTACCCCCCTTCCTGACCAGGCCATTTTTTGCGTTAAGACACTGCGTTACTTTAACTGACAATTGTGCAGTGATGCAATGCTACACCCAAATGAAATTTACATTCTTTTTCTCCCGCAAATAGAACTTTCTTTCAGTGGTATTTGATTGCTATAAATAAAGAAAAAAAAGACTGACAATTTTGAGACAAAAACAATATTTTTGACTTTTTGCTACTAAACATGTCCAGTAAATAAATGTAAAAAAATCAAATTTCGTCATAAATTTAGGCCAAAATGTATTCTGCTACATGTCTTCATGTCTTTGCTAAAAAAAAAATATCTCAATGTGTGATTTGGTTTACATGAAAGTTATAGCGTCTACAAATGGCGGTATATATACTGGGATTTTTTTTTTTTACTAGTAATGGCAGCGATCAGCGATTTATAGCAGGACTGCGGCGGGCATTATGACACTGGGGGAGCCATGCAAAGCAGTGTGCAGGAGCTAACAGGGGAGATAACTGTATTGTTTACATACAGTTCTCTCCGTCCATCAGTAATTCTCGGCGATCACCGGGTGGCAGCGAATAATCACCGGTTGAGACCCAATGATTGACAGCCAAGGCCGTGAATAGTGGAGCAGGTAGGGTGTGTGCGTGCCCCCTACCTGGAAATGCGAAATCATGTATATATACGTGATTTGCACACCCCTGCCACCCTGTAGCAGTATGTCAGCTATAGGGCAGTGGGAAAGTGGTTAATGAAGGCAGAGAAGAATACCTAAACTTGTATAAGCTGACAGGAATTCTGGAAGTATTCAAAAAAAGCACTTTACTACAGTGTTGTGCAGCAGGGTATCTGGTTGCCCTCCATAGTGCTTGCTTCACTCTTCAATGACATTCTGGGAAAGATTTACAAAAACTAGTGCACTCAGAATCTGGTTCAGCTGTGCATGGTAGCCAATCAGCTTCTAATGTCAGCTTGTTCAATTAAGCTTTGACAATAAAACCTGGAAGTTGATTGGTTTCTATGCAGAGCTGCACCATATTTTGCACGCTTTGGTTTTAGTAAATATCCCCCATTGCTTCATGTGTTTGGAATGTTCTTGTTGCTGGCCTTGCTTGTCTAACCTTTATTAAACTCCACCTGCCCCAAGCTTCATGTGAACCTTGACTATAATTCTGCTACATTTTGGCATTGATGCACTATTAATCTCTTGTTATTAACCCCCAACATCCCTTGGCAACACTCTTTATTAAAATTAAAATAACCTGAATGTCCACTATATTAGTGGCATTATATAGACCAGGGGTAGGCAACCTGCGGCTCTCCAGCTGTTGCAGGACTACAAGTTCCATCATGCCTCTGCAAGTCATAGCTGTAACTGTCAGTTTTGTAATGTTGCAATGCATCATGGGAAATGTAGTTCCACAACAGCTAGAGAGCCGCAGGTTGCCTACCCCTGATATAGACCATTTTGGCTTTGCTTTAGCCTGTTACAGAGCCTGTTGGTTACCCCTTGACCTCTAATCGACTACAGCCTCCTCTCACCTTATGGACCATGCATGTAAAGCTTGGCTTCCAAAGAAGAAGATCAGTGCAAACATGAGCTAATGACTACATTCAGTAGTGGATTATAATAAAAGGGGTAGCTGCCCAGGAATTCGGGTTCTAGGGAAATATTATAAAAATCTTTAGATTTTTTTTTTCAGAAGGTAATCAGAAATGACTGGCGTGCTATTTTTCTCAGGACAGGTCTTTCTTATACAGCAATTAAATCTTCATAATACACAATATTTATGCATACTCCCTGTACTCCATGTATGCTGACCTTTATGCATGATCCTATTAAACTGGTAAAGGACTGGCTGTATCACAGAAATTATGTTTGGTCCACCTTAAAGTGTATTTCCACTTTTGCAGTCAAATTTGAAACCCCCCACTATATGTTTGTTACGCATTCCTATTCATACAAAATGTCTAAAAAAGTTTTAAAAAATATTTCTTACCTTTTAGATGTTTCTCAAGAGAAGGTGTCATGGCCCACTGCAAGTTTTGTTTTAACAATGTAAGAATGAGCTTCTTCCAAGTCTGTCCATATTAACATACTATGCAAGAAGCCCAGCTTCTACACCTTTAACCTTTAATCCCAGTTTGGCTGCAAAAGTATAAATGCACTTAAATACAAAATAACATAATATGAATTCAACAGTGTGCCGGAATATACTGTATATAGTTGCTTACCAAGTACACCCCTTTATGGGAACTACATAAGGCTTCTAACAAAGTGGCCATTGAGTGTGGATATGCAAACACTTAAAAATATTGTAACCAGCATCATTTTAAATTGAGATAATAAAGTGGCCTCTTTGACAAAAGTGTGGAAATCAGCCAGAAAACCACTAGTTCCAAATGGATGGAAATATTTTCACATCTGTCAAGCAATTTTATCTTATTCATGAGGAACTAATATGATTTAAATGAGTTCTCAAACTGGCATACTAGGAACAATGACGTTATCACAGTCTCTACTAATTTCTAATAGTAAGAAAGAGTAAGCTTTTTAGTTTGAGCTTGGTTGATTCCTTAAGTATATCTAAAGGTACAACACTATTTTTCTAATTTTGGATAGAATAGGAAAGGATTAGATTCTCTACCAGGTTTTTATTGCTACTACACAACAGGTATATATTGCTGGCAATGGCACAAAAATGGGCCATTGCCCAAGGCATTACAATAAAAGCAAACAAAAAATTGCTACACCAACCAATGTTTATCAGGGTTCACAACTTTATTGTTACTACAAAATTTATAAATGATGTAATCCATACGAAATGTTTTATTTCTGTCAGTGTCAACCCTGGGAAGATTCAAACTCTCGATATGTTACAGTGACCACTGTCGCTAGGATGAAAATTGATGGGAAATTAAAAACTTTACAGATTTTTAGAGAGATTTCAATTACCTTCCATGTCAGGACCAGTGTTGGACTATCTAATGGACTGATACGAATATCAAATATACAATTGAAAAGGGGCAATCTTTGAACTGTTTTGAACTATGGACACAAGAAGGCCACCAGCATCATAACGAAACTTAATTCCAAGTTCTTGAGTTGTGGTGTGGCTGAGATATACACATGGTATATATACAGGTTAATTAAGCCTGAGTTTTTATGGATCATCACATTGAATCTTTGTTCTAAACTTCTGATCTGACCCAATTTTAGATTATATGAAGGATTCTATAATAGCAGTCAGCTGCGCGAGGGAGGTTGATGGACATATGGGGTGAATCTGTGTCAATATACATCCTTAAAACACCTTCATAAGAATTCTGTCTCCTCTTCTGGACCATGTCTATTTGTTTCCTTTGCATGGACATCTTTGATCATAATACATGCATTTGACTTTGCCCATATATGACGTTTTCAATGCAGTCACTACTGTGTAAGTCAAACATACAAGTCAAAAATATTTATTGGTATTAGTGCATTTCTAGATATATAGTTCACTTATATTTATTGAGTATAAACAATTTTGACTTGGGTTGAGGTTTAGAGTACAATCCATTTATTTATTTATTTATTTTTCCAAAAAGAAAGCCTTTATTAATACAGAACATAATGGTACAAAAGACATGTACGGGGTGCCTAAGCGAAACAGCAGGCACGACCTACAGCGACACAGCAATAACTCAAACAAGAAAACACAGACAATGCAATGACACAAAACCCGACTACAATAAGGTTATGCTTGCAACAAACCGGAGCCAATCTAGTATAGTATGGGGTGTAATTGCATCATATCTCCTGCGCTCGTGCTTCGCCATGCAGGGCTGTAGCGATAGGAAGAATGGTCATGGCACCTGAACGTAGGATTCGGTCAAAAGCTTATGGCAATGGGGAGAATTACAAAACCGGCATACATTGTGGTAGGAGCCGTTAATGGAAGCGGGGAGAGTGAAAGAATGGCATGTCTAGTGTTCCAGGTAGCATATCAAAGCGAGAGGCGAGAAGAAAAGAGAAAGGAGAAAAGAGAGAAAAGGAGGTAGAAAGAAAAAAAAGATAGAAGCAGAGAGGGGGGAGGGGGTGGAAAGAAAAGAAAAAAAAATAATAATAATAGTGGGGGGGGGGGGGTAACATATGGGGTGAGTAATGACAGCAATATCTGGGGTTAATCATGTATGGGGATAGGAGTTAAGCTAACGCCAGAGTCGCGTGGGAAGGGATACATTGTCGAGGAGAGTCTCAGTGCCTACCACAAAAACTACTGTAAAGAAGTAACATCAGCAGGAAAGCCGGACCAAGTCAGACCTGATGGTCCATAAGAGACTTGTATGTAGGAGTAGTTGTGAAATAGATCCAGCAGGCCCAAATGTGGGAAAATTTAGTGGGAGTGTCAAGGACCGTCGCAATTAGTTCCTCCATGTCTGCCATTTTACCCACACGGACAAGCCAATCACGAACAGAGGGGGGGCGAGAAGAGCCCCAAAGGGCGGGAAGGCAGAGTCTGTCCGCGTTGACCATATGCATGGCCAAAGATCTATGATATTGTCCCCCCGGAAGGGAGGAGTGGTGGAGGAGAAACTGGGCCGGAGACAGATCCAGAGGCACGGTCGTCACCGATACTACAATCCTATGGACCTCTTGCCAAAACGGTTGAATGCTCGGACAGGACCACCAGATGTGTAGAAATGATCTGTCCGCAGCCCCACATCTCCAACAGGTATTGGGATAAGAAGGATTAAAATGAGAAATTCGTGAAGGGGTGCGATACCACCTCGACACCAATCTGTAACCGTTTTCCTGCGTCGAGACGTTAAGGGAGCATTTATGAGAATATTTGAATACACGTGCCCAGTCGGAATCTGACAAATTATCATCCAAATCTCTGTTCCAGGCCTGCCAGGAGGGCAGAGAGTTATAGGCCCTATTCTCAATTAAGAGGGGATACATTTCTGAAATCAAATGCTTACGCGGTTCTCCTTTCGAGCAAATATCCTCAAAAGGGGTGAGAGGGCGGGTCCAATCATGGAAAGGTTTATGCGAGAGCAGATAATGCCTTATTTGCAAATAAACCCAGAAAGCAAAATCGCAGGTACCCAAGCTTTCACGCAGTTCGTGGAGTGATTTCATCTTGCCTTCGTGGAGAAAGTGTTTGGCCAAAATTTGATCATGCGGCCAATGTTCAGATAGGAAGTCCTTGTGCATTCTGGGGGGAAAGTCAGGATTGAGTCGGATGGAAGTGAGACAATTCGGAGACGCAGAAATAGATGCTGATTTGCAGGTATTGCGGAAGGCTTTCAGGGTAGGGCCTACCAAAGGGTGAGTGAGAAGGACCTGAGGTGTATGCTTAAGCGGCAGCCAAGGGATCGAAATCAGGGGTGTGGGCGAGAAGGCGTGTTCTAGTTGCACCCAGTCTTTAGAAGCAGAGTGGACGTGCCAATCCACTACACGGCAGAGATGGCACGCCATGTAGTAACGGTGAAGGTCAGGAAGGCTAATACCACCATTAAGTTTAGGGAGAATCAGTTGGGAATAAGCAATGCGCGGGCGTTTATGGTTCCATAGGAATAGAGAACAGAGCTTCCTACAGGATGTGAAGAAGGCAAGCGGTATGTGGATGGGCAGAGTTTGAAAGAGGTAGAGAAGGCGAGGAAGGATGTTCATTTTAATTATCGAAGCTCTTCCAAACCACGAAAAGCAAGGACGGTGCCATTTATTCAGATCCCCTTGGAGAGAACGAAGAGTGGGTAAAAAATTCTTAGCATATAATTTGTCGGGGTTGCGGGTAAGCTGTGCACCTAAATAAGAAAGTGAGTCCCTTTCCCAATGAAACGGGAAACACGACTCGCAAGCAGAAACTACTTCCGAAGGCATGGTGATGTTGAGAGCAAAAGACTTGGAAAAGTTCATCTTAAAGTTTGACAAATATCGAAAAAATGCAAAGTCCTTTAGTAAATTCGGCAGACTAATATGCGGCTCGGCAAGGAAAAGAAGAATATCGTCCGTGTAAGCCACAAGCTTATATTCCTTATCCGAGACCGCAATCCCTTTGATGTCGGGGTTAGAGCGCAACTTCCGTAGAAGGGGCTCCAAGGAAAGGACGAACAAGAGTGGAGAAAAGGGGCAACCCTGACGCGTGCCGTTGCCCAAAGGGAAAGAGTTTGAGAAATGGCCATTGACCCGGACACGCGCAGTAGGGCCTGAGTACAGGGTCATTATAAAATTGAGCATCTTCTCACCCAGACCCAATTGCACCAAAGACGCCTTCAGATAGTCCCAGGCGATCCTATCAAAGGCCTTCTCCGCATCCAGGGAAAGGAAGAAACCGGGAAAGTTAGATTTACAGAGCCAATGTTGGAGGTTGAGGGCCTTAATGGTATTGTCCCTGGCCTCCCTACCCGGGATAAATCCAACTTGATCCAAGTGGATCAAGGAGGGGAGCAGGGGAAGAAGTCGATTGGCAAGGATTTTTGCAAAGATTTTAATGTCCACATTCAGCAAGGAGATGGGTCTATAATTAGAAACCTGTGTGGCATCCTTGTCACCTTTAGGAATAACTGTGATATGGGCTTCCAGAAGTCGGTTTTGAGGTTGGGGGTCTTGAGAGAAAGTGTTGAATGCTGATAGGAAAGGGGTACCCAGGATGTCAAGGAAAGATTTATAATAGGCCGCCGAAAAGCCGTCCGGGCCCAGACTCTTACCCGGTTTCATCCGTTGCAGAGCACACTGCAATTCATTCAGTGTCAGGTCTGTTTCCAGCGATGCAGCCAAGTCCTCCGAGAGGGCCGCCGGGCCGTGAAGGCGGAGAAACTCAGAAATCAGGGAGGCCCTGGATTTGTCAGTGGGCAGAGGGGGATGTTCCGGAGGGAGATTATATAATGAAGTGTAAAATTGTTCGAAGTGGGTGGCAATGTCAGGGTTAGATGTGGCCATAGTGCTATCAGAACCCCTGATTCTGTGCACCGTCATGCTGGATCTTTTCTCACGGAGAGCTCTGGCTAGAAACTTCCCACTCTTATTAGCAAATTCATAGTACAGCTTTTGTGAAAGAATGTACCGTTTCTTAACCACCCTGCCTAGTTCGGTAAGAAGTTGTGAGCGTATACTTGTTAGTTCAGATAAGGTCGACGCGGCCAGAGACCATTTATACGCCCTCTCTAAGGAGTGTATCCTGCCCGTGAGGAATTTCAAATGTTCTTGTCTATCTCTTTTGCGCTTTGTCGCCGCTGCAATGAGGAAGCCACGGATAACACACTTGTGGGCTTCCCACAGCGTAAGGGGGGAGATATCAAGAGAGGAATTTAGGGAAAAATATTCCGTCAGATTGGAGCGTATCTCCTGTAAAATAGCGGAATCTGCAAGAAGGGAAGCATCCAGGCGCCATAATTTCGAGCGAATGAACACATCAGGGAACCGCAAGGTCATGGTGATGGGGTGATGGCCGGAAAGAACCATTGGTTCTATCGAAGCAGCGTGGAGGAGTGGAAGATCCGATTGCGACAGGAAGAAATAATCTATCCTGGAATATTTATTATGGGGTGCAGAGTAAAATGTGTAGTCTTTCACAGAAGGGTGAAGGGTTCTCCAGGAGTCATGCAATTGTAGATGTTGTAGTTGTGTGCGTATTTGTTTAAGGGCCTTGAACGGCAGAAAGGAGCTACCTGAAGAGGAGTCTAACAGTGGGCTTAGTGGGATATTCAAGTCGCCCCCTAAAATCAACATTCCCGATTGGAACCTAGCCAGGGCGGTGGTAATTGAGCGCATGAAAGAAACCTGCTTGGTGTTAGGAGCATAAACATTGGCCAGTGTGACAGGTCGCTTAGCACAAAAACCCTTTACAAACAGGTATCTGCCTTCTGGATCAACAAGGGAGTCCAACACAGAGAAAGGACAATGTCTAGCGAGTAAGATTGCAACGCCCTTTGATTTGGCTAGAGGGTTAGCAGCATGGAGAACTGTAGGGAAATGGAAATTGAAAAGTTTGGGGATAGAATCCTGGCGAAAGTGCGTCTCTTGGAGGAAGACCACATCCGCTTTTTGTTTACGCAAGTAGGAGAGCAACATGGAACGCTTCTCGGGCACGTTCAGGCCCTTGGCATTGAGTGATAGGCATTTCAAGGACAATGGCCCTGAGACTGAGGTGGAGGCCGACATGATAACCTGTCAGTAAAATGCACTAGGGATGAGGGGAAAGGGAAAAAAAAAAAAAAGGGGTGGGGGGGAAAAGAGAGAAAAAAAAGGGGGGGAGTAGGATAAGAAGGAGTGGAAAGGATAAATGGCTTGAGGAAGAGACCCGCTGTTCCCTGTGAGAAACAGGAAGGCCAGAAAAGAAGGGGGGCAACAGGAAGAGAGAAAGAAAAAAGAAAAAAAAAAAGAAATGACTAGGAGAGAGTATGAAGGAGGTGGAAAGAGAAAGAAAAGAAAGAGAGGAGAGAAATGGAAACAAACAATATAGTAAAACGCGCCGTACAGACGATCAGTAGGAGCTCACAGAGCCCACTGTGTGGGGAACGAGGAGGACGCCGAGACGAGAATAAACGCCACCGCCGGCCGGTGGCCACGCCAAAATATGTAATCAGGTGAGAAGTTATGTTAAGAGGAGGGAGGAGTTCGGTAGTGACATAAGGTTTAGGAGATTCTAGAAAAAACGTGCGTAGGAAGGGTCTCATACCAACTCCATGAAGTGGCAAAGTGTAGGCCATGTGTGGGGCACTAAAGCGCAGGCTGGGACAGGAATAGTATATTCTGAGAGGTGTAAATCAGGTCAAAAACCGCCCCTACGCTATCCAAGCCCGAGTATCTGGTTAACTCTAGGACACATATATATGAGAAGGGTTGGAGTATGCGGAGACGGTCGCAAGACCTGAAACGAGGGAAGACAAATGTGGGAGAGTGGAGGGCCAAGATGAGTATTGCAAGCATCTCCTTAACAAAAAACAAAGTTATCAACGGGTTAGCAGAGGCAAAACAAACGAAAATCAAGGCATTAACAATTAGAAACACAATGGAGCCCCAAGTGGTTAGCAAATACAGACTAAACATCCCAGGATCAGCACCAGTGAAGCCGGTACTAAACAAAGCACTGACCCTATACTGCGAGTGTATATAAGTAATATAATCAATGCCCCCATCATCATAAAAGGGACGAGCATCACCTCCCCCACAACCGCACGGCCACTAAGATCCTAAGAGCAGAGGGGAAATGGACCTCAAGGAGGCCCCGCCCGTGCTATTATCCCTAGAAGCAGCTTGACAGCAAGAGCATGAAACGGGAAAAACCCAGAGAGAAGAAGGCAAGTCCAGGCGGGAAAACCCTATAGGAAGCAGGGAAGGGGATGCTCGTTCATCTAACCACAGGCATGAAGCAGTAACCCCAGGAGCCACCCCCCCAACTCCCCCCAACACACCCACCCCCAAACCCACCCCCCATCACGACATCAGCCCTCCTCCACAGTCCCAATTATAGCGTATACAATACTCAGCCCTCTTGCGCCCCCACTGAAGAAGTCAACTGGATATAGCCGGTCACAGAACGCCAGGGAGAGGCTGAGTTCAGCTGGGAGCCACTTCAGAGATAACAGAGCGTCAGACAATGAGGCAGGATGAGGTCCCATGGGTACAAAGAGGATGCAGCAAAAGGAGGGCGGACGATCCGGAAGCTGACCACTAAGTCGGATACGTGAGCGACCAGTTCACAGGGCGGGTTCCAGATGAGGAGGGGGCAGAAGTTCAGCTGGGGGATCCGGGGAGCTAAATCTCAGCAGTAGAGAGCGAGCCGGGGGTCAAGAAATCCACACAGGAGCAACCGACTAACACTCGCATCAGGCCTTGGAGCCAATGAGGCAGGGGTACAGTGGAGACACCCCCAGGGTGTCTTTCCCTTAGTGGCTGCTGGTCAGAGTCCAGAGGTGTAGATTCCCCAAAAAGCTAACAAATGACGTGTCAACTGGGAAGGGAGTCCAGCGCAAAACAGGTTGTGAGAGATGAGGCATTCGGGGCTCCTTAGGGAAGGCCATGGGAACAAAAGAAGAAGTATAATTAACTATAGGCAGCTGAGAAAAACTACACAGAAGTGGCACCGATGAAAGGGGAACGGGAGCCTTTTAAGGCTCGTGCCGTTGCTTTCTGTGCGCGGGGGAGGCCGATGGGCTAGAAGCAGCCACCGCGCCTCCAATGGGAGGTCTTGGAGGAGTCGAAGGGACAGCCCGTCTTCTACGAAGGGAATGGCCCTGCCAGTCCATTGCACCATCTGCTGAATCTGGGATCAGGGTCGGAGGCCCTCTCAGAGACCCCTGCCAGTCAGGCAGGTCGATCAATGGGATATTCAGTGACGAGCAAAAAGATGGTAGATCTTCAGGAATTCGCAAGTCATATGTGTGGCTACCAACCCGAGCTGAAAGGCAAAAAGGAAATCTCCATCTATATAGAACATTATGGGAACGGAGCGACTCTAGTAGTGGCCTCAAAGCTCGCCTTTGTTGTAGGGTCATGCTGGATAAATCCTGGTACAGTTGTATATCCGCTCCTTCGTATGACAGATGCCTTCTGATCCTAGCGCATCGAAGTATATCTTCCTTGAGCGGGAAGTTAACAATGCAGCAAATGATATCTCTGGGTGGATCCGCATCGCTCCCCCTGGGCCGACTTGCTCTATGTACACGCTCGATCTCAATTGGGGTCGCCGGCGGGCGACCCAGAAGGTCGTTAAAGATGGTTGTCACTGCCTTAGGTATATCAGGGTTTTCCACAGATTCTGGTAGACCACGGAGTCTAATGTTATGTCTACGGCCATGGTTATCTAAGTCTTCCATATGCCTGTAGAACTCTCGGATAGTCGCAGTGTGGACCCCTGACTGCCGCTGTAAGTGGAGTATAGCATTCTTGTTGCTACTGGAGACCGCTTCTACCTGATCCAATCTTGAACCCATTGCGCGAATGTCTTCCCGTAAATCATTAAGGGCAGTGGTCAGGGTAGTGGCCAGGGAGGCCTTTATATCAGAGGCCACAGCATGTAAATCTTTTAGGGATAAGGACTGTGTGGCAGCAGAGAGATCATGCTGTGGCACTGTGTCACTTCCAGCCTGCATAGCCATGCAGGAGGAGCAGTCTCTGTCAGAGGCTGAGGCTGCAGAGGGAGGGGGAGAGGGGGATTGAGAGAGAGAGGGAGGTGGCTGCGGCCCTGCTCTCTGTGCCTGGGAGCTAAAGAGCTCCTTAATGTGTCTCCCTGCTGGCTTGGGGCCCCTCGATCGGGTGCCGGAAAGCGTCCGGTCGTGTTTCCCCATAATGTGAGGGGTCTGTCTTACCCCTCCCGTCCACGCTGTTTGGCAGTCCGATAAGGCCGGCGGGAGCTCTTAGATTAAGCGGCCATTCCGCTCGGCGCCAAGCCACGCCCCCAATCCATTTTTTATGATATTTTTTTTTTAAAGGCTGGATGTTCCCTGCTTGCAGTTTGCTATGGGTTGTGCAATATTTCCTTGCAACTCAAAAACAAAATGTGAGTTTACTTGGCTGACAGCTTATTGGCACTATTATAAGTTTTCATGAGTTGGATATACAGTATACATTATATTTGGTGGACACCGATTACACCGACACCTTTCCTTCTTTACAACATTATCACGTACCTGGTGTTAGAGGCCAATGGAGAGAGGGCTTCCTTTGTGGCTACGTTCCAGACTCCCCTGGATATGGGTCAGAAGGAGTCAGGCCCAAAGTAGCATGGGTCACCTGCAGGAGTTCTTGTCAGAGGTACACCCAGGAGCACAGCTGACGCATTGGAACGGTGTCTGCAGACAGGTGGCGCCCATGAGAGGTTTGCAGGCCTTCAAGGTAGCAGAGAACCACAGAGTAGTCAGTTCAAAGCCAAGGTCAGATGCCAGGCGGAGATTAGAGCAGACGTAGTCAATAGGATAGCCGGGGTCATACACAGGAGAGCGAGTAAGAACATCTATTAGCCAAGCTGAGGGGAGAGCAGGTGAGAATATCTATTAGCCAAGCCGAGGTCAGATCAGGAGAGCAGGTGAGAATATCTATTAGCCAAGCGGAGGTCAGATCAGGAGAGCAGGTGAGAATATCCGTTTGCCAAGCCAGGGTCAGATTAGGAGTCAGGCAGAGAAGACAGGTCCAAGAACAAGCCAAATCGGTAATAGGAGATCACAGTAGCAAGGGAACACGGACAAAGGCACTGGGGAGCCAGCATCAACCAGCAATTTGAGTGAGTGATGGGCATCCTTATAAAGGCCGTCTGGCGCAAAACTGAGCTAATGCATGGGTAACTATGCGCCAGTGCACATGCGTGTTCCGGTTCACGCCCGTGCGCCACTGCGCATAGATTTTCGCCAGCGTGGATTTCTGCGGCCATGCAAGGTACTGGCAGGAATGCCAGATCTTCGAGTACCTCTGCTGTGGACAGAGCACTGACAAATATACAGTAAAGTAAATGGGTTTGCAAAGGAAAGGCTCAGGACAAATTAGAAGCACATCAAAAAGAAAAAGAAGAATCTCAATAAAGCTTACCTGTAGATAAAATTAATATCTCCTAAACGTGCACTGTTTAGAAGATATTAGCCCTTTCTGATATCCGGCGTATGTGCTCTGAAAGAATGGCATACCCGTGCCGTTCCTTCAGAGCACTGTGCCGTGACATGAGACTAGTGCGCATGCGCGGCAGTGACGTCATCACAGGTTGGTCAGTCAGCTGGCAAGAGCTTGCGAACCCGGAAGGAAGACTGGGTGAAGATGGAATCCTTGGGGAGCCGTGACAGCACTCTGCCGGAGGGCTTTGTTTCAAGTTAAATCCTTCATAATGAGCTAGTATGCCATCCATACTAGTACATTGTGCCTTTATCTTGCATTTTTTTTTTTTCGGATGCCATTTACTACCACTTTAAGATACAGCTGTAATGCATTCACTGTGTGTAAACTTCCTTGCCTGCCAATGGATTTGTATTTCTGTTCTGACAGATGTTCACAACACTGACAGACATAGCCTGGTCAGTTGCATAGCTGATCATAGCCTAAGTTTGGACAGCAAGGGAACAGCAGCACACTGATGCGATCAAACTCATGCTATTCTCTCATCTAAGCATGTTCAAAGCCTTGTCCTTCCTGCCTTCTGTTTATCAATTTCAGGAACATGTGTCAAGTGGTTCCAACTATATTTCTTAACTCTAAGTTTAATAAACAGTTATAAGTGGATTGAACAAATCACAGGCAAGGCACCATAGGAAGACAACAACAAGGTGTTAAGTCAATGACCAGATTGATAAAAGAAATCATGTCAGAGAGTCATTTCTGCCAACTGCCATAAAATTATTATATTTAACCATTTGTCTACCGGACACTTTCACCCCCTTCCTGCCCAGGCCAATTTTCAGCTTTCAGTGCTGTTGCACTTTGAATGACAATTGCGCAGTCATGCAACACTGTACCCAAACAAAAGTTTTATCATTTTTTTGAGACAGATAGAGCTTTCATTTGGTGGTATTTAATCACCATGAGTTTTTTTTATTTTTTGCTAAACAAATTAAAAAAGACTGAACTTTTTAAAAAGTTTAATTTCTGTTATAAAATTTTGTAAATAAGTATTTTTTTTCCTTCACTGATGTGCGCTACTGAGGCTGCAGTGATGGGCACTGATAGGCTGCAGTGATGGGCACTGATAGTTGGCAGTGATGGGCATTGACAGGCTCTACTGATGGGCACCACTCATATATGGCACTGATGGGCACTGATAGGCGGCACTGACTGGCACTGATAAGTGCACTAATTGGAACTGTTAGGCAGCACTGATGGGCACTGATAGGCGGCACTGATTTGCACTTATAGGTGGCACTGACTGGCACTGATAGGTGGCACTGATTGGCGGCACTGATATGCAGCACTGACTGGCACTGAAAGGCAGCTGTGATGGGCACTGATATGTGGCATTGATGGGCACTTACAGGTGGCAGTGATAAGCACTGACAGGTGGCACTGATGGGGCTACACTGATCATCAGGGCATTGATCATCAGTGCCCTGATGATCAGTGTAGATGTCCCCTCTGAGGAATACCGATTGCTGGCTGTTAGCATGAGGAAAGGATTTCCGATAGCTGGATTTCATATTTACATGTGATCAGCTGTGATTGGACGTTATCGGCTCTTCACTTTGATTGGTGATCTGCTGTGTCCCAGGGACACAGCACACTACCGATCGCCGTGCTCCCCAGGGGGCACGGCATACACAGTTAGGAGATGGAGGACGTCATATGATGTCCTCCCAGAACGAAAGAACTGCCACCAGCCCATCATTTCTTTATAAGGTGGGTAGGAGGCGGTTAATGGTTATAAATGGATGTAGGAATTTGTGGTCCACTATAACAGATCAGCAGACCATGTTGCTTTTGGAACTACTAACTTAATTTTACCATATGTAGGCAGGTTCCGGATATGTTATTATGGAAGCACTGAAACACTGACAAGTGGAACTATGGGTTAAGCTTTTCCCCACTAGTGCCGAGTATTCAGATAATTCCCCCACTAGTGCCGAGACAGCAGAGGATATTGGAACCTGTAGTCTTGCTGCCACCACACATTGGGGTTCATTTACTAAAGCTGGTTCACTCAGAATCTGGTGCACCTCTACATGGTGGCCAACCGGCTTCCAACCTCAGCTTGTTCAATTAAGCTTTAGCAATAAAACCTGGAAGCTGATTGGTTTCTATGTAGAAGTGCACGAGATTCTGAGTGAACCAGCTTTAGTAAATAAACTCCACTGTGTTTTTGAGTGCTGATTGAACTACACATCCCAGAAGGCTTGCCCGGCAAAGACAATTGTGGGAGAGCCTATATATTTGGCTACGATCAGCGGACTTGTGCTCTTGGTACAGGATTTCACACAGAGCATTAGAGGTGCTTTTCTGCACTCTCAGGGACACCACAGCAGTGCTGCCTAGCCAGCACTCATGGGTCCCCCATGCAGTAAGAGATAATGGGGCCCCCTGTGTCCCCGCCTACACTCAAGCCACACCCACACAACATCCCACCTACATATTGCAGCTCAGCTTCATAGAAGGGGCATTTAAATATTTACTGCAGAAAAGACTGCATGAATGTTCCCAGCTTCTTTCCATAGAAGCCACTGGGCACTTCCAGGTTTAAAGATGGCTGCCATGTGGGGGAAGTGAAAGAGAGAGAGGAGTGAGAGAGAGAGAGGGGGTGAGAGAGAGGAGGAGTGAGAGAGAGGAGGAGGAGGAGGACAAGTGAGAGAGAGAGAAAGGGTGAGAGAGGAGGTGGTGAGAGAAGAGGGGTGTATTTTAAATTGCGCTAAACAATTTGGTATGGCTTAAAAGCAGTGTGGTTAAATAGTGTCTGAGATAACTTACATAGTGCAAAATGTGGTAATGTTAAATAGGGAATGTGCAGTGTGGAGTGTATGAAAGTGGGTAGTATGTACAGGGAGAGGAGTGCAGAGTGTATGGTGGTAGGTAGTATGGACAGGATGGCGTCAGCAGGGCAGTGGATGGTGTCAGTAGTTCTTTATTTTTATTTTTTATTTTTTTACAATTTTATGATTTTTTTACAATTGAATGTTTTATTATTTTTATAATTTTTTTCAAAATGTGTTTGGGTGGCCAGTGAATTTTGTCAGTAGAGCAAAAGTGTGGGTCTCAGAATTTTATATCAGGAAGGAAGGGAGGGAATGGATGGAGGAAGGGAAGGAAGGACAAGAAGGAGAGGAGGGAGGAAGGAAGGAAGGGGAAGGAAGGAAGGGGGGGAAGGAAGGAGGGGGGGAGGAAGGAAGGGGGGGGAGGAAGGAAGGAAGGAAGGAAGGAAGGAAGTGAAAGGTGAGGAGGGGAGAGAGGAAAGAATGAAGGGAGGGGAAGGAGGAAGGAAGGGAAGGAAAAAAGGGAGGGAGGGAGGGAATGGAGGGAGGAAAGAAGGTGAGGAAAAGAAGGAAGGAAGGCAGGAAGTAAGAAAGGAAATGAAAGGAGGGGAGGGAGGAAAGAATGAAAGGAGGGGATGGAGGAAGGAAGGAAGAAAATGGATGGAGGAAGGAAGGTGAGGGAAGGGGAAGGAGGGAAGAGAAATAAAGGAAAGGAAAGGAAAGATGGGACGGAGCAAGGAAGAAATGAAGGGGGAAGGAGGGAGGGAATGGATGAAGAAAGGAAAGGGAGGGAAGGAAGGGAGGGAGGAAGGAATGAAATAAAAGGAAGGGAGAGAGGGAGGAAAGAATGAAGGGAGGGGATGGAGGAAGGAAGGGAAGGAAGGGAGAAAATGGAGGGAGGAAATGAAGGAAGGAAGGAAGGAAGGAAGGAAGGAAGGAAGGAAGGAAGGAAGGAAGGAATGGAGAGGGGAAGGAAGGAAGGAAGGAAGGAAGGAAGGAGGGGAGGAAGGAAGGAAGGAAGGAAGGAAGGAAGGAAGGAAGGAAGATAAAGGAAGGAGGGAATGGATGTGAATTTGGATGAGTGCGGCTTTGGTGCAACTTTGGCTTTGCTCAAGTATGATTGTTTCTGCTGTACAAAGTCTCACACAAGTAGCACGCAAGTCGCATGTACAACATTCAGGTTCGATGTTCATGTTACTTTGGAGGGTTTACATTGAAGTCTATGGCCCTCAAGATGCATGAAAGTTGAAACAAAGTAGTGCAGGAACTAATTTGAAGTTGCTGCAACTTGAAGTCGCACAGATATGAATGGTACCCATTGAGAAACAGGGGGCCTGACTTGTCGTGTGACTTTGGACCCCAATGTCGCACAAGTGTGAAAGGGCTCTAAACTAAATATGTCTAAATCTAGAGTGTCAAAGGGGTTGAGGAACTTGCACGGTCAGGGCAATAACTGGGGACAAGTATCAACTAGTGTCCCTCATGGGGGTAACAGTACATACACATCCAATTGTATAATCTCCTTACATCTACCAACAACTATGTAGTGCAAGACCCTTGTCTGATGGAATTCAAATTTCAAAGAAAGTTTAAGTCTTCATTTTACATTTGTTATTGTTACAGTCGGATTGCAACGTGTATCTGCCCTATCCAAGTACTGAAGAAACCTTATTATAAAACAGAAATTAGTTTACTAGCTGTTTTTAAGCTATATTTATTATTATTGTGTTGATTAAATTTAACTGAAGTTCATATTTAAAGTGTTACTAAACCCACAACAGTAAAATCTGTCTGTATATGCAGTAAAGCATGCTTGTTATACTCACTGTGGAACCTAAGGGGTTAATCCTCTGCATTGTGTAAAAAGGCCATTTGATCCTGTTTTCTCTGCCCCTCCTCTTGTTCAAATGTCCACCAATAAGAAATACTGAACCCATAGCCACATGCACATACTCAGTTTAGTGTGCATTGCTAGAAAGGTTTTTTTTTTCTTGGGAGAGTGCATGTGAGCAGCACAGGGCCAATCAGCACTGTCCAGAGGGTCAGGGGTTTTGCATCCTCCTAGAGCAGAAAGAAAACTCCTCCTACAGGCTTTAACCAGTGCTCTGCTGAAGTCACAAGACTGCTCTAACTGCTGATAAGAAAAGGTATTTAGCACTTTATATTTACTAAAATAATTGCACTTCTATGTTATGTGTAGTGTGGGAGACCTGATAGAGTGCATGCAGGGTCCTCGGTTTAGTAACACTTTAAGGAAGGCCATATAGATTCATCTTAAAATTCTTATAGCTCATAGATAACATTTAATGGTTTTCATGTTCACAAGGAAACTGCACTGGTACCATATTAGTGACATATCTGAAAGTGTAATACTCTACCTTTCCAATTTGTAATGATATTCTAGGTTTCATTGCGTACTAACTGGACAGCATACATTCGGATAGCAACCGAATCATTTCTAGTATGTCAATTTTGCACAATATTAAGATTTCATACTTCTCTCTCCAATAATTTTCTGTTTGGAAACAAACTAACCACAGCTCAGTTTAGCATATATTTCTAAAACAATGCTTCTTTTATGTTTATTACACACATAACCAAAAATGCTATACCTTTAAGTTTTCATTGGCACAGTAGTTGGCACAGATTCAGCTCCACAGGAGTTTGATTACAAGCTGACATTTGCTTTAGAGGCAATTCTAACAGGTAAATTATATGATTGCAATCAGCCACACACCGAGCAGGTTTAAACTTGAGCATTGAATTGCCAAGGTTGGTGAGGTGTTGAAGTGTACATTAAGTGCATCTAACAGATGAAGGCTGTGCTGGGAAACACAGCAGCACCGAGTAACTCCGTGTGTGACTGTATTTCCATTATGGAAATTAGTTTATCATTACACTTCTCTCCAAGTTAACCTTAAATTAAAAAAACTCTTCACTTTTTTTTATGACGAATAGCCCATAATACCTTACAATGAATATTGCAGCTAAAAAAAAAAAGAAAAACATGAGTTCATCTTTTCTTAAACACCGATATATAACTGAACACTTTGTATTCTCAGTTAGTTTTCAATACATATTATCTACCACTTTCAATGTCTCTTCCCTTGATATACACAGCAGGCCTCACCTGCTTTCCCAAATTTTAGTCAGGGCCGTGGATAAGAGGGTACCACCAGTCCACCTATATGGAGCCCAGGCCAGCAGGGGGGAGCAAGCAGCTGGGTGAATCGGATGCAGGCAGGAAGGGTGATCAGCATGGTGGGAGGGCAATTACTGGAAACAGTCTTCTCTATGGCTCTCTCTGCAGCATCTGAAAGCTGGATTCTTCTCCTCTCCCTCCTGCTGGTTTTCATCTGCAGCAAAGAGAACCATATAGGGTTCCAGTAATTGCCCCCCCCGCCCACTATGCTGATCACCCTCCCTGTGCACATCTGATTCACCCAGCTGCCTGGGCTCCCACAGTGCCGGCTTCCTCCTCTCTCCTTCTCACTGGCAGCTGCAAGCACACAATAGGATCCTTTAGAATGAAGAATGGGGGAAGGGTCCGATAATTATGTCACATTAACCAGCCCTTCCTCTACTGAATGAATACAATGAGTGATCGGTACTGATCACTCTCTGTGTTTATTCACAACTGAAGCATGGTAAACTGTGTTTTTTTTTTGAAGGGGGCCCTTTCAGGTTGGCTGTATGGGGCCCAGTGGTTTCTAACAGCAGCCCTGATTTTAATAGTTTTCATGGGTGAACTGCAAATTCAGGGGTCTCCTTGAGCCTGGGTTCACATATATGCAGCTTGGTACATCACATGTGATTAGCACAGGAACCACACCACGTTCCTGTGCAAATCACATGCAATTTGTGTGCGGTGCAATCGGAGCCATACATTTAGTATAGCTCTATACGCACCGCACCCGCACCCGCACCAAAAAGGAGCAGGATCCATTTTTGGGTCCTCACTAGAATTGGATCGCATGGGTACTCACACCTATGCGATCCGATTCTGCACATTGCACCGCATTTTGCGGACCGCTTTCGGTGTGTTGTTAACTTAAGATACACACCCGCAGCAGTTTGCATGAACAGGGTACGATTCTGATGCAGTGCGGAATTCGCACTGAAAATTTTAAAATAGATTTAATCCCAGCCAATAAAATCTTGAAAAAATGCTTTAATTTATTAATGTAATAATGTCTTTTTACACTTGTACTTCTGTTGTCAGGTGACAACTGTCTTCTAATTGTTCTCCTCCATGTCACCCTGGCAAATATGCCACTGCTACAGACTACAATCATCTACTCTAACACACATTGTACAGACATGATCTACTGATGCTGATGTCAGTAAACTGCAATGTTGTTCAGACAACACTGGAGTAAGTGTATGTAGACAGCAAGTTGCTGAAAGGCTGCTGCTCTGTTTACACTGCTACGACTTGGGATCCGACTTGTGAGACCCCGAGTCGCATGACATGTGAAATCCCATGTTAATCAATGAGAGCTGTCTTAATTAGCACTACTGAAGTCACTCTGACTTTAGAAAAGGTTCCTGTACTACTTCAAGGTGACTTCTATCCAACTTGTGTCCATAGACTTTAATAGAAGTCCCCTCCAAGTCGGATCCTCAGCTATATTGATGTGATTTGGATTCAACATTACAGGATGTTGGTTATGTGTTAGAGAAGACACTGGTAGCTTGTGATGAGGCAGAAGTCTGTTTTACTTGTGTGGCTTAAGTTACAAACATACAGAGCACATTTCAGCAGACGGTGATAGCAGACATCTTGCTTTGAGAGAGAGAGAGAAAGAGAGAGAACCAACAAGTTTTACACATATGCACAACTGGTAACCTTAGTGTACAGTGCCATCTACTGGTCAAGTGATATTAACATACAATACTATATATAGTACATTATAGTATATGCTGTTGCATTCCCAACACAGGAAGATTACCTAGGCATTCTATTAAAGTTGCTTCAAAGTTGCTTCAGAGTTACTTCAAAGTCACTTCAAAGCAGGGCCGGACTGACAACTCATGGGGCCCCCGGGCAATAGGGGATCATGGGGCCCCTGTGTCCTTGCCCAAACTCAAAAAAGCCTATGAAAAAGGTACCAGGGGCATCTCATGGGGCCCCCTACTGACCCCTGGCCCTCAAGCAATGCCAAGTTTCTAAATGGTCAGTCCGCCCCTGCTTCAAAGTAGTACTCAAGTCGCCCGGCAAAGCTGTCCATACATGTGTAGATTTTCGTCCGAGAATATTTGTTTGATTTTCTAATTGTTAGTGGGGTCAAATCGATGTTTGTTTTCAACAGCAGTGACAGAAAAATTCGAAGGGGCAGGATGAAAAACTTTTCTCAAGCAAAAGAATTTTCGAACAGTGTATGTGGTTATCGTTCAGAAATTACATTCATTTTAAAATCAAATGTTAAAAGCAAAAGACAATTTTTGAACGACATTCGTCCATTCATCGAATGTTCAAAGAATTTTTGCACAACTTTTCTTATATTCTTATATTTCTTATATTCTTAGCCGAAAATCTACACAAGTATGGCCAGCTTTAGATGAAAAAAAACTAAGCAAAATGGTGTAAACATGACAACTGTGTGTTTTAGTAAACTAAATGTCATTCAATTTCAGTTTTAGTTCTACTTAAACTGCAGCTTTATAATGTTACCAAGCCCACAACAGTGTGTTTTTTAGTAACATTGTATATGCAGTAAACCATGCTCGTTATACTCACTGTAGAACCTAAGGGGTTAATCCTCTGCATTATGTAAAAAGGCTGTTTTATCCTGACTTCTCTGAGTCTCCCTTTCTTCCAGTGCCCCCCTTTTATCTCCTGATAAGACATATCTTGTGGAGTAACCCTGCACATGCTCAGTTTGGTGTGTATTGCTAGAGAGGTTTTTTTTTTTCTCTCTTGGGAGAGTGCATGTGATCAGCACAGGGCCAATCAGCACTGTCCAGAAATTGAAATGCTGGCCTAACTGGCTGGCTGGTAAGGGGTTCTGCATCCTCCTAGAGCAAAATGAAAACTCCTCCTACAAGCTTTAACATGTGCTCTGCTGGACACTGATAGAAGTCACAAAACTGCTCTAACTGCCAATGAAAAAAGGTATTTAGCAGTTTATATTTACTAAAAGAATTGCACTTCCATGTCCTGTGTATTGTGGCAGACCAGATCTAGTGAATGCAGGGGCATGGATTTAGTAATATTTTCAGTCTCCTTTATGTGTGGGAAGTATTTTCTCTTCTACAGGTGAAACTCGAAAAATTAGAGTATCGTGCAAAAGTTCATTTATTTCAGTAATGCAACTTAAAAGGTAAAGCTAATATATGAGATAGACTCATTACATGCCAAGCAAGATAGTTCAAGCCGTGATTTGTCATAATTGTGATGATTATGGCTTACAGCTCATGAAAACCCCAAATCCACAATCTCAGAAAATTAGAATATTACATGCAATCAATAAAACAAGGATTATACAAAGAACAGTGTCGGACCTCTGAAATGTATAAGCATGCATATGTACTCAGGGGTTTGGGCCCCTTTTGCAGCAATTACTGCCTCAATGCGGCGTGGCATGGAAGCTATCAGCCTGTGGCACTGCTGAGGTGTTATGGAAGAACAGGATTCTTCAATAGCACCCTTCAGCTCTTCTGCATTGTTCCGTCTCATGTCTCTCATCTTTCTCTTGTCAATGCCCCATAGATTCTCTATGGGGTTCGGGTCAGGCAAGTTTGCTGGCCAATCAAGCACAGTAATCCCACGGTCATTGAACCAGGTTTTGGTGCTTTTGGCAGTGTGGGTAGGTGCCAAGTCCTGCTGGAAAATTAAGTCAGCATCCCCATAAAGCTCGTCTGTGGAAGGAAGCATGAAGTGCTCCAAAATCTCCTGGTTGACGGCTGCATTGACCCTGGACTTAATGAAGCACAGTGGACCAACACCAGCAGATGACATGGCTCCCCAAATCAACACAGACTGTGGAAACTTCACACTGGACTTCAAGCATCTTGTAGTGTGTGCCTCTCCATTCTTCCTCCATACTCTGGGTCCTTGGTTTCCAAATGAGATGCAAACGTTGCTCTCATCAGAAAAGAGGACTTTGAACCACAGACCAGGTATACAGGGAATATGACATTTGAAGCCCATGTCCAGGATCGGTCTGTGTGTGGTGGCTCTTGATGCACTGACTCCAGCCTCAGTCCACTCCTTGTGAAAGTCCCCAACACTTTTGAATGGCCTTTTCCTGACAATCCTCTCCAGGCTGCGGTCATCCCTGCTGCTTGTGCACCTTTTTCTTCCACACTTTTCCCTTCCACATAACTTTCTATTAATGTGCTTTGATACAGCACTTTGGGAACATCCAACTTCTTTTGCAATTCCCTCTTGAGGTTTTCCCTCCTTGGAGGGTGTCAATGATGGTTTTCTGCACAACTGTCAGGTCAGCAGTCTTTCCCATGATTGTGATTACTACTGAACTAGACTGAGAGAACATTTAAAGGCTCAGGAACAGGAACCCTTTGCAGGTGTTATGGCTTAATTAGCTGATTAGAGTGGGACACTTTCATCCTAGATTATTGCACCTTTTCACAATATTCTAATTTTCTGAGATTGTGGATTTGGAGTTTTCATGAGCTGTAAGCCATAATCATCACAATTATGACAAATCACGGCTTGAACTATCTTGCTTTGCATGTAATGAGTCTATCTCATATATTAGTTTCACCTTTTAAGTTGCATTACTGAAATAAATGAACTTTTGCACGATATTCTAATTTTTCGAGTTTCACCTGTATGTTGAGGCTGGATTTACACCATGTGCAGGTCCCATACATGTAGGTATGATTGGGTCATGGACTTTAACTTTGTCCTTCACACTAAACTGCAGCACATAGATGTGAACCAGACACATAAAGAATGAATGTGATATCTACTTATCATGCATTTTCATGTAGCAAAGTGCAAGTTTTTCTGCATCAAAATAGACATGGCCAGGACTTATATTGGCTTTGCTGTCCTATGTTGGCAATCTAGTCTTGACTGTAATGGCTTTATTCAAGCAGGGATTGCTGCACAAAATTAAAAAAAAAAATTACAAACATCAGAAACATTTTATGACCCAACAATTTTGGGCTATAATGTTAATGCCCTTCCTCAGTCGGAAACTGTTGGATCATGAAACACTTCTGATGTTTGTAATTTATTATTTATGTTATTAAATCTTTTGAGCAGCAATTTCTGCTTGTACTTTTCTATAGATGGCCTTTGGGAGGGCTTGATTGCTTTGTGCTGGGAAAATCACTGTTGTGCACTTTGCCTCACTTGTTTGAATATATACTGTATACACTCACCAGCCACTTTATTAGGTACACCTTGCTAGTACTGGGTCAGAGCCCCTTTTGCCTTCAGAACTGCCTTAATTTTCATGGCATAGAATCAACAAGGTTTTGGAAACATTCCTCAGAGATTTTGGTCTATATTGACATGATAGCATCAAGCAGTTGCAGATTTGTCAGCTGCACATCCATGAACCGTTGATACAAGGCTGATGGATCCATGCTTTCATGTTGCTTACTCCAAATTCTGACCCTACCATCTGAATGTTGCAGCTGAAATCAAAACTCATCAGATCAGGCAACATTTTTCCAATCTTCTATTGTGCAATTTTAGTGAGCCTGTGTGAGCTGTAGCCTCTGTTTCCTGTTCTTAGCTGACAGGAGTGGTACCATGTGTGGTCTTCTGCTGCTGTAGCCTATCTGCTTCAAGCTTTGATGTGTTGTGCATTCAGAGATGGTATTCTGCATATCTTGGTTGTAACGAGTGGTTATTTGAGTTACTGTTGCCTTTCTGTCATCTCAAACCAGTCTGTCCATTCTTCTTTGACCTCTGACATCAACTAGGCACTTTTGTCCACACAACTGCCGCTCACTGGATATTCACTCTTTTTTTTCTCTGTAAACCCTAGAGATGGTTGTGTGTGAAAATCCCAGTAGATAGGCAGTTTTTCAAATACTCAGATCAGCTCCTCTGGCACCAACAACCATGTCACATTCATAGTCACTTAAATCCCCTTTCTTACCCATTCTGATGCTCGGTTTGAACTTCAGCAAGTCGTCTTCACCATGTTTAGATGCCTAAATGTATTGAGTTGCTGCCTTGTGATTGGCTGATTAGCAGTTTGTGTTACCAAGCAATTGAACAAGTGTACCTAATATAGTGGCCGTTGAGTGTATATGAGAGAGAGAGACAGTAAGCAGATATAAAACATACTTTTGTTTGCAAAAAAACATTAAATAACCATCAAAATTGTTTCTACAGCATTATGGGATACCTAAGGAGACAGCACAAAAGGTAAAGTATGTTTTGAAGAATCCTTTGTCTTACTGAAACCTCATGCTATGATCTCTGACTAAGGATGAGACACAGCTTTAGTGACTCAATGCAGAAGCATAGCTTGGAGCTTGTGGGCCCCGATGCAGAAGTTGACTTAGGCCACCCACTACCACCCTGCATTTCCACTGTGCTTGCCCTAGGCCCTCTGAGTTTACTGAATTACCTATGCAGGGTGATGCGGCAACTGCTTTTCCCCAGTGACACAGTGTAAAACAGGGGCAGGAAACCTATGAGATGTGTAGATATACCTGAATAACACGAAAGAGTTCAAAGATCTCTAGGGTTCAGTGCCCTATTTTTTAAGAAATTAACAAGCAAGGCCTAATTAAAGAATAGGCAATTATTTTTTTTCATTTTGGATAGAGTAAGGGAGGGTTATAACCCTTGTTACTTTAATTTTTGCCATCTGTGTCCCATTGGAGAGATTTCCCTTCACTGCTTGTTCCATAGGCAAAACAGAAAGTGAGAAGAAATCTCTGCAAATGAAGGGAATGCCTTGGGGGCCCACAGGTCACCAGAACTAGTATCCCCACTGGAAGATTTCATCTCTGTTACTGTTCTGGGGACAACCCAAAATTTGGGATTTTCTTTTACTTTCACTTTCAATTATAATGGTAAGCAGGACAAATAGAGAAGGGGAATCTCCCCAACAGGGGCAGAGGTAGCGGTAAAAATTGACAGGTGTTCTAATCCCTCTTCACTCTGCCTAAAACTATAAAAAAGTTTTGCCTTTGGCAATATTTTAAATACTAAGGAAAACTTATAAAATAAAACAAATGTCACTGTAAAGATATTCATTTAGTCTACCTTAAAAATAGACAGTGTCAGTCAGTAGGGCAGTGGACAGTGTCAGTAGGGCAGAGGTTGATGTCAGTAGAACAGATTGTGCTGTCAGTAGGGCAGTGGACAGTGTTAGTAGGGCAGTGGATTTGTCAGTGGGGCAGTGAACGTTTTAAGTAGGACAGTGGACAGTGTCATTAGAGCAGTAGGCGGTGTCGCTAGGTTGGTGGATGGTGGAGGACATGTCAGTAGGGCAGAGGTTGGTGTCAGCAAGGCAGTGGATGGTGTCTGTAGGGCAGAGGTTGGTGTAAGTGGGGCAGTGGACGGTGTCAGTGGGGCAGTGGATGGTGTCAGCAGAACAGTGGATGGTGACAATAGGGTGGTGGATGGTGTCAGTGAGGCACTGGATGGTGTCAGAAGGACAGTGGATGATGTCAGTAGAGCAATGGAAGATGTCAGTGGGGCAGTGAATGGTGTCAGCAGAACAGTGGATAATGTCAGTAGGGCAATAGATGGTGTCAGTAGAATAGAAGACGTGTCAGTAAGGCAAAGGCTGGTGTCAGCAGGGCAGTGGATGTGTCAGTAGGGCTATGGATGGTGTCAGTGGGGCAGTGGATAATGTCAGAAGGACAGTGGATGGCATCAGCAAGACAGTGTATGGTGTCAGCAGGACAGTGGATGGTGTCAGTAGAGTGGATGACTTGTCAGTAGGGCAGAGGTTGGTGTCAGTAGAGCAGTGGATGGTGTCAGTCAGTAGAGCAATGGACGTGTCACAGATGAACACAGATTTAACCCCACAGATGACAGGCAGGGAGCCGAGTCGGAGAATCACAATTAAGCCATCAATGGCTGGGCACCTTTACTATGTGACCAGCGGCCACTACTTGAAGCTTGCTGGTTATTTTATACCTATCATTTCTCACAGTCAGTGTGAGGTCTGTCAGTGGGGGCCAGAGAATGGTAGTTCTGGGTGGGGAGCCTGTACGTTGCAGGTGGGGGTCAGTAGTTAAGAATGAGGGGTGTCAGTCTGGGAGGGAGTATGGGTCTGTCTGTGCAGAGCAGGAGTATTATGAGGGACAGAATACACTATATTGCCAAAAGTATTGGGACTCCTGCCTTTACATGCACATGAACTTTAATGACATCCCAGTCTTAGTCCGTAGGGTTCAATATTGAGTTGGCCCACCCTTTGCAGCTAACAACTTCAACTCTTCTGGAAGGCTGTCCACAAGGTTTAGGAGTGTGTCTATGAGAATGTTTGACCATTCTTCCAGAAGTGCATTTGTGAGGTCAGATACTGATGTCAGATGAGAAGGCCTGGCTCGCAGTCTCCACTCTAATTCATCCCAAAGGTGTTATGTCAGGTTGAGGTCAGGAATCATGTTTTAATGGACCTTGCTTTGTGCATTGGTGCGCAATCAAGTTGGAACAGGAAGGGGCATCCCCAAACTGTTCCCACAAAGTTGTGAGTTTGAAATTGTCCAAAATGTCTTGGTATGCTGATGCCTTAAGAGTTACCTTAAATGTAACTAAGGGTTCAAGCCCAACCCCTGAAAAACAATCCCACACCATAATCCCCCCTCCACCAAACACTTGGCACAATGCAGTCAGGTAAGCACTGTTCTGGCAAACAACAAACGCAGACACGTCCATTGGATTGCCAGACAGAGAAGAGTGATTCATCACTACAGAGAACATGTCTCCGCTGCTCTAGAGTTCAATGGCAGCATGCTTTACATCACTGCTGTTGCATTGCAGTTGGTGATGTAAGACTTGGATGTAGCTTCTTGGCCATGAAAACCCATTACATGAAGCTCTCTACACACAGTTGTTGTGCTAATCTGAAGGCAACTAGACGTTTGGAGGTCTTTAGTTATTGACTCTGCAGACAGTAGGCACTTCTGTGCACTGTAAGCTTCAGCATACGCTGTCCCAACTCTGTCATTTTACGTGGCCTACCACTTTGTGGCTGAGCTGCTGTTTTTCCTAGTTGCTTCCACTTTGGTATAATACTACTAACTGTTGACCGTGGAATATTTAGTAGCAAGGAAATTTCACAGATAGACTTATTGCACAGGTGGCACCCTATCACAGTACCACGCTTGAATTCACTGAGCTCCTGAGAGCGACCCATTCTTTCACAAATGTTTGTAGAAGCAGCATGCCTAGGTACTTGATTTTATATACCTGTGGCCATGGAGGAACACCTGAATCCAATGATTTGGAGGGGTGTACCAATACTTTTGGGGAGATATATAGGGCCATAGAGGGCATATCACAGCCTGCATTACTATATTACAGACCCCATCCAACTACTGTTACCTCCCCCACTGACAGACTCCCACAGATACCACCCCTTCCCTTCTGGAAAATACAGCCGATCGTTCCTCTTTCTGCCCGGGCCCTCAGAAGCATGAGTGGGCTCACCATTGTGACCCCTGTGCCCCCAATTGCTATGCCCATGACTCAATGTGCAAAGCATAAATGTACATTATGCTAGAGGTATCCCCTCCAGGAATACAAAAGCCACAATTTTCATTGTCACTCTGTCTCCTTGGACATCTTCTGCTAACCTCCTTCTGGGTCTAGTGTTTTCGGCCAAGGCACACAATATACTGTATGCCAAGAATGCACGCTGCTATACTGAGCTGTTTCATCTACATTCAGAAGACATATCACTGGCAGGCAGAAGATAAGTATTTTTATGAATAAAATAAAGCCTTTTTAACTTTTGCATTTTTCTATAAAAACAAACTGAATTAAAAATTAGAAATGCATAATTGGCGACAATAATAGGTAATACACACAGGGGTTTATTTACTAAAACTGGAGAGTGCAAAATCTGGTGCAACTCTGTATAGAAACCACCCAACTTTCAGGTTTTATTGACAAGGCTTAATTGGACAAACTAAAATTAGAAGCTGATTGGCTCCCATGCACAGCTGCACCAGATTCTGAGTGCACCAGTTTTAGTAAATCTCCCCCACAGGGTAGGACGTTAGCTTTTAAATGTGTTCTCACTGGAAGAGTCATTGTAGGGCATAAGAGGTATTCTCTGTGAACTTAAATGAGGTCCTGCAGGGTGTATTTAGCAAACACCATTTTTTCTGTAAGCAGTAGATAAACTGGTATCTCTAATATTTGTGATCAGACAACCAAGGGTGAATCTGTTTAATTTTCCTTGCCTTACATTCTATTACAATGTTAGGATACAGAGTTTACACTTGGTTTGAGGCTATATACCTTCCATAGCAAAGGGGGATATTAAGGGATATGGAAGGCAAGCAAAGGGGTCAAGGTTATAAGTCATTTTAACATTTGTAAAACATTCACAGGTGAAAAATAATTTCCCTTATGTTAAAACTCCTTTAAAGGACAACTGCACCCTTTGTACTAAAAAGCATCATATTAATTAGCAAAGCTTGTTTACCATCTTAGCAACATAATTAGTTACATAGTAACACAAAAAAATCTATCTATCTACACTATATTGCCAAAAGTATTGGGACACTCCTCCAAATCATTGGATTCAGGTGTTCCAGTCACCTCCATGGCCACATGTGTATAAAATCAAGAACCTAGGCATGCAAACTGCTTCTACAAACATTTTTCAAAGAATGGGTCACTCTCAGGCGCTCAGTGAATTCAAGTGTGGTACCGTGATAGGTTGCCACCTGTGCAATAAGTCCATCAGTGAAATTTCCTTGCTGCTAAATATTCCATGGTCAACTGTTAGTGGTATTACAATAAAGTGGAAGCACCTGGGAACAATAGCAACTCAACCACGAAGTGGTAAGCCATGTAAAATGACAGTGTGGGGTCAGCGCATGCTGAAGCGCACAGTGCGCAGAAGCCGCCTACTGTCTACAGAGTCAATAGCAAAAGACCTCCAAACTTCTTGTGGCCTTCAGTTTGGCACAACAGGGCGTAGAGAGTTTCATGGAATGGGTTTCTATGGCCAAGCAGCTCCATCCAAGCCTATGCAAAGCATCGGATGCAGTGGTGTAAAGCATGCCACCACTGGACTCTAGAGAAGTGGAGACATGTTCGCTGTAGTGATGAATTACACTTCTCTGCCTGGCAATATGATGGACGTGTCTGGGTTTGGCAGTTGTCCGGAGAACGGTGCATGACTGACTGCATTGTGCCAAGTGTTTGGTGGAAGGGGAATTATGGTGTGTGGTTGTTTTTCAAGGGTTGAACATGGCCCCTTAGTTCCAGTGGAAGTATTCTTAAGGCATCAGCATACCAAGACATTTTGGACAATTGCATGCTCCCATCTTTGTGGGAACAGTTTGGGGATGGCTCCTTCCTGTTCCAACATGACTGCGCACCAGTGCACAAAGCAAGGTCTATAAAGACATGGATGAGCGAGTTTTGGGTGGAGGAACTTGACTGGCCTGCACAGGGTCCTGACCTCAACCAGACAGAACACCTTTGGGATGAATTAAGAGTGGAGACTGCGAGCCAGGCCTTCTTTTCTGGCATCAGTGCCTGACCACACATATGCGCTTCTGGAAGAATGGTCAAACATTCCCATAGACACACTCCTAAACCTTGTGGACAGCCTTCCCAGAAGAGTTGAAGCTGTTATAGCGCATGACTGCGCACCAGTGCACAAAGCAAGGTCTATAAAGACATGGATGAGCGATTTTGGGGTGGAGGAACTTGACTGGCCTGCACAGAGTCCTGACCTCAACCAGACAGAACACCTTTGGGATGAATTAGAGCGGAGACTGCGAGCCAGGCCTTCTTGTCTGGCATCAGTGCCTGACCTCACAAATGTGCTTCTGGAAGAATGGTCAAACATTCCCATAGACACATTCCTAAACCTTGCGGACAGCCTTCCCAGAAGAGTTGAAGCTGTTATAGATGCAAAGGGTGAGTCAACTCAATATTGAACCCTACGGACTAAGACTGGGATGCCATTAAAGTTCATGTGCGTGTAAAGGCAGGCGTCCCAATACTTTAGGCAATATAGTGTATCTTATATGTAATATTTTATATCTAAACTATATAGTAGCTGCTGTGTTAATTAAATGATAAAATAAAATATACACAACTCTAAAAATACCTAAAAAATAATAATCAATTTGCAGTGAACAATAAATCATATAATGCCAAATGTTAAAAAAGGTGGTCTGTGTCATTCCATATTTTGGGAAAATGTTGATTACTATAGGAAATAGTGAGTAAAAGAAAACATTGATTGCTTGCTATAAACGACACAGTGAGAAAAAAATGCTAATTAAGGTTAAGGATAAGTCAATGAGAAGAACTTACAATTCTGATTGTTTGCTCAGAACACCTTAAGAAAATAATGGCTGTTTTTTTTTGGAGAACAGAGCCTTTTCAAACATTTTACCATGCACAAGCCTCAATGTGAATTTACACATGTGATGTTTAGAGAAAAACCTAGATATAAGTTCAACCAATATCTCTGGAGATATATCCTAAATTAACTCACAAGACTTTCAGACCTACAATGATCAGCAGGTATAATCGTAACTAATATCAAACAACTTTGGTGTTATTTACCAGAATTGAAGAGTGCAACATGTGGTGCAACTCTGCATAGAAACCAATCAGCTTCCAGGTTTTATTGTCAAATCTTAATTGAACAAGCTGAAGTTAGAAGCTGATCAGCTACTATGCACAATTGAACCAGATTCTGAGTGCACCAGTTTTAGTAAATCTACACCCATCTGTTAATACAACTCCTTGCTCCAAAGGTAATCCATGGATCATTGCAGCGCAATATGGCTCATAAAAATAAGAGTAGGCTTCTATGGGTCTAGTAGAAAGATAAGAGCCAATTCATCTTCCAGCCCCTTAGAAGTCTATTAGGCCTAACTGTACATGCACAAACATCAGGATTACGAAGACAATGGAGCAAGATCTAGGTGAGTATGGTGGGAAGGGGCTTGGTGGGATATACCAACTTATGGGGGTGAGAGTAATAGGATAAACACGGGAAATCTTTCTTAACCTTTAAGTGCCATCCAGGCTACCACAGAAGAACAGGTACATAGGAAGCCTAAAGCATTGCTCCTATATATTTCAGCGTTCTGTGTGTATCTCTAAGTTTGCGACTGCCTGCTTTCCATCCATTGATGCTGTCCACCTGCTATTAGTTGAATCACTGAAGACCTACCTGCTATAATCTTGTGTTTCAAAGAAACACTTTAATTTATTTTCAGTTTTCAGCTTTTCCCCCATTTCTTTGAAGTTGGAAAGAAATGCTATTCAGGTTACTGCATCAATAGCTAGGAGAATGAAAAGGGCACAAACTCTGCATGGCAGTCTTCAGAGATGTAACCATTAGGAAAGCTGGTCACTCTTCAATGATATAAACAATAGCCAAGCAAGAGGAATAGGCCTGCTTACCATCTGCTGATCCCATCTATCTGCTTGCCTATTTATTGAATACTGTGCAGAATAGCCTCAGCTACCTAGGGAGCAAAAAAATGCGGTAGGTATTGTGCCTTTTACAAAACCCATAGACAAAAATTAGAATTTAACCCTTGCAGTGGGGGGGCAATACAAGGTGAAATTTTAACCACTTTCCGCCCTGACAAAGTAGAATTAATGAGCTGCAGGCTCAGCAATGTAAATAAACATAGTAAGCCTGCTTTCACGTGCATGCACTGCTGACCCGCTCTGCAGTTGGACACAGCGGGATTCTGTCAGCAGGTCCTGGCCAGTGGTTTATAGCTGAGACCTGCTGATCAGCTGAATCCAATTGCAGCACAGAGTCCTGAGTTTACAAACAACACAAAACAGCAATCTGGCTGTTTCTTCTCCCTGAAAAGCAGAGAGAAAAAAACATCCAAATCTCCTTGAAAACAGCATATATTACCCACATTACACATGTTAGGCAAACTTTTAACCCTTTGATTTTCCCTTGATGTTAACCCCTTCCCATCTAGTGTCAGTAGTACAGTGACAATTTACTGTATTAGCACTGGTCACTGTATTAGTGTCACTATTGATGTCAATATCAGTTAGTGCACCTTCCAGCATCAGCTAGCGCCAGATTGCCTGACATACTATCACAATACCACTATAAGGCACTGATCACTACCACTGCTAGTACAGCGTCATAGCTGCATAAATTCCAGTATATATACCATAGTTTGTAGACACTATAAATTTTACACAAACTAATTACTAATTAATATACAGTACACTTATTGGGATTTTGTTTCCCAAATACAAATAGAAAATTACATTTTGGCCTAAACTGCTAAAGAAATGTGATTTTTTTTTTTTTATTTTATTGGATATGTTTTATAACAAAGTAGAAAATATTTTTTTCAAAATCTTTGGTCTTTTTTGCTTATATAATAAAAAAAAATTAAAAACCTAGTGGTAATCAAATACTACCAAAAGAAAGCTCTATTTGTGTGAAAATAATTATAAAAATTAATTTGGGTACAGTGTTGCATGACCGATTGCCATTTAATGCAGTAGTAAACAAACAAAATAAAATCCCCTGCATGGCAATGGCATAATGTGCTTTTATACATTACATACTAGCAAATTAAGAAATACTTACCTTAGAATGAAGACATTCCCCCGGGTTCACTTCTTTCCTGGTTTGCTGTCTCAGGTCCTTTAAATGGCTGAGCCTCGTATCCACTCTACATACTTTCCATGATCTGACAGGTTTAGGGGTAAACCTTTGAAATGTGCTGCACTTCCTATTAATTTACCACAGTCCCTGATTGCTGGTATCCAAGTTCAATTTAGCTTTTCTTGGTGTGGGGAAATGCTCCAATATTTGGGCATTCATTTAGCCCCATCCCTTTGTAGGATGTACCATTCTAACTACCCACAGGTGTTCTCCTCCATGTTACAAGTATGGGCACCATACCATTCCTCCTTATGGGAAGGGTTCAGACAGTGAAGATGTTTATTCTTCCTAAATTGCTGTTTTATTTCTGAGCCCTGCCTCTTTATGTCTCAAACCAAACAATTGAAGTGATACAGAAGGAAGTGAATAATTTTATCTGCAAAGCAAAAAAACATGTTTAGGCAAATTATTAGTGTACAGACCCCAAGCTCAGTGTGGATTAGGTTTAACCAACCTTTGGTTGTATCATCTTGCAGCCTGGCTGGTCCAATTAACTCAGTGGCATGCCTCTCCAGCCCATATATCATGACTTCACTTTGAAGTCCATAGCACCCTATTACCTCTAGGGCCTTTTATGGATGCCCTCAATTCAATCTAGCTCCCTTAAACAAAGAATACGTCAGTTGCTGCATTTGTGGACTTTATATAAAGAGAAATATAACCTGAGGCCCTCTAAGCCTTTGTTGGCATCCTCTCTGGGTGACCCCAGGTTCCCTCTGTCATTCAATTCCGACTGTGACTTTTCTAGATGGATAGAGAGTGATGTGGTCACCTTTCTTTAAAATTTTTAAAACAAGAGTCTCCCTTTTGCTCCTTTTCTTTTCTCCAACTCAACCATACTCTCAGTCAAAACTTTCCCTGGGTGTTGACAGCTTGGGAACCACCTTCGTACATTTATGCAGGTCATCACCTAGAGATCAGGGTAATATCTCCACTATCTACAGATATCTTAAGGAATGGGATCAGCCAAATCCTCAGCAATTCATAGCTGGAAAGCAGAAATATCCTTAGAGGATTGGTTAGATATACTTTCTAATATGCATAAATGCACAAGGTCCATGGCAGTGAAGGAGACAGTGGGTAAGCTCCATATCAGATGATATTATACCCCTGCCAAACTACACAGGATCTATCCCTTGGTGCCAGAGGTCTGCTTTACAGGTTGCCCGGATAGAGGTACACACATATTTTTTTGAGTTACAAAGCAATTAAACCATTATGGCAACAGGCATCCACTAAGGTGATGCCTCCTTGCCAACATTTGGTGCACACTCTATTTAGTGCTATTCATTGGGCTATTGCTTTGCACTGGTGCTCCCCTCCTGTCCCTTGGGCCCAAGTACTATGCATGGAGGCAATAAAACTCAAGGAACGTATCCACCCCCCCATTATGGATACTATGCATGTCTTTAATAGAAAATGGGACTCTTGGTCTTCTTACTAATAAGCTCACTTGTGGATTTGATGTCTTCAACATAGATATGATGACATATATTTTTCATTTATATTTCTTATGATTTCTAAAACTCTGACTATTTTGTAACCACATATTAGGCCCAACTGATAAGTCTATTTCTCACTGCTTATTGCTGCTATATTCTCTTTTGGATGTGGCCTTTATTTTTTGCATTTTCTTTAAATTTTCATTTTTTGTTGTTCTTTTTTCTCATTTTATCTAAATTGAACAAGAGCTACAATTGTACCTGATTTGTATCTGCTCTGTAAAATTAGCTAGCCCTGTACCATTTGTGAATGTTCTAACTTAAAAAAAAAGGCTGAGCTGTGATGACGTCACTCCCCCGCATGCACACGGAAGTCATGGTTTACGGTACAGAGCTCTGAAGGGATAGCAAGGGTATGCTGTCCATTCAGAGCACATACACCGGTGACATCACCGGCTGCCTTCATTGTGAATATCTCCTAAACAGCGCACGTTTAGGAGATATTCACTGTACCTACAGCTGAACCTTATTATAGGTTTATCTGTAGGTACAAGTTCTAAAGCGGACTATACTACCGCTTTAAAGTAGTGCAGTACTGAATAGCAAAAATGCCCTGGTCATAAAGGGGTAAAACCTTCTGTAATTCAAGTGGTAAAGAGTCCAGCTTTAAACCAAAGCATCAGCACAACAGCCAAGCAAATAAAAGGAGGTGACAAATGGCAGCCTACATATTCCTTTAATGGCATGTTCTTTTCAGAACTGGTGCATAGTTTAAATTCTTTTTAGGAAATATACCTGTTCTGTAAAAGACAAAAGGCTTGGATTTTGTGAATGCCAGCATATTGGTCAGTTATTCAATATGAAGAATAAAACAAAAATAACTTTTACATAAAAACTTTTTTTTTTTTTTTTTTTATAAAGAGAAATAAATATACTGATAATCAATCCATCTGTCAGCGTATACATTTCTCAGCTAAGGACACAAAAGCATCTGAGTGTTTATCACATAAAGTCCAGGAAACTTTCCTGCTGCAATTTCAGACATTACCCATTAATTAATAAGGGCTTATATGACTTTTAATATTTTACATTAATTACTCAGTTATATTTCTATTACATGGTTGGCATGCAGTAAATTTTCTGGAATGTGTGTGTTACAATTTTTTATTTTGCTTTCACTTGATCAATTCAAATTGGTCCCTTTGGTTTTAAAAAGGCATAAAATTTGCTTGTAAAGTAGTACGTGAAGAACAATATTTATAGGATGTCAAAGCATAAAAAGGAATCTGCTTAATTTATCTAGTGCAAATTTATATCCCAATAAACAGATATCTCACACAAACTCTATTTTACAAAGCAAAGTAGCTTACAGCAGTATAGAACTACAGATCTCAGTATACGACAAGACCAAAAATAGCTTCATAGGAAATACTTGAATGTACATGTTCTATTTCAATGTTCTTGTAGCCTGCAGGCTGCTGACCTAGGTGTAGCAGTGTGGTGGCACATATGGGTTTTGTATTAATTATCTAGGAAGAACAAGATAATGCAATGCTGGAAACAGTTCAGCAGAATGTACGAGCATCTGATGTCAGATATAGATTCCCATTATACCCAGTACACACTTCATATGCAATAATAGAAATGTTAGAAAGATGATAACAGGGGTGGAGGGCAGATTCCTCATTTGAATATCAATAATGATTGCTAGAAATATGTTTACTATTTATGCAGTCCTTTTTTTAAAAAATGATCCGGCTGTGGGCACCTTCCTACTGGCTGGGATCCTCCCACAAGATGGTGCCCCATGTAATCACATAGATCCAGTGGCGTATCATCCATGGGTGCAAGTTGTTTACTGCACACGGGGCCGGAGAGGGAAGGGGGCCCACTGTGCTCTGGCCCACACTGCACCCATGGATGAGCACATGGGGCCCCATTGGGCTGGCCCTGACCTTGAAGGATGCTTCTGCCATCTCTTAGCACTGTGCAGGACGATTGACAGTATAAGTCCCTGCACACAACCTGTGGGAAAGGCCTGACAGCTGACCCCATGCCTGCTTCTTTCTTCTTTCACTATGTAGCCAAGCCTCAATCCTTTCCTGTCTCTGTAAGCTACCTGTATATACTGTAGGTATCATTAAGGGCCGGTTCCCACTATAGAACACATTCCAGATGTGTTCCGGATGCGTTCCTGCATGCTATTTTGATGCATTCCGATGCTTTTTTTAATGTGTTTTTGACACGTTACGGTGCATTTTTGATGAGTTCCAGTTCATTTTTCCCCCTTCTCTTTTTCTTTAATTTAAATAGGGACATGTGCACTCCAGTGCATTTTTGGTGCATTTGGTGCATTCCATTGTGTTTTTTATGCATTTTACTGCGTTCCAGTACAGTTCTGTGCAGGAAAAATGCCACCTGTTCTACTTTTGGATGCAGAAAAGAACACACTGAAATGCATGTAGTGTAAATTGGCCCTAAAGACAGAATCTGTTTTGTAGAGGGTGACAGAATCTTTCCCCCTATCACTGCACCCTTGATAGCAACTTCCCACACCCATTCCTTCTGTCCAACTGCTCACTGTGACAGTGTCTTCTCTCCCATTGCTTGTCCGGCTCTCACTACTCAAGCCCACTTTCCCCCTCCTCCCCCTTGGTGAACTGACAATTCATCTTCAGCCTTTACCAGTCTGCAGTCTTTTCACCTACTAGTCTTATCACTCTGTATGCTTATCAATACTTTCACCAGTGCCCATCTCTTATTTGCAACTGTCACAGTCTCAGAAAGCTGCCAGAATTCCAATCCTACCTAATTGTTCCTTCATCCTGCTAGGACTCTTTTTTTCCTCCACTGCCAGTGTCCAAGCTGGAGTCCTCACACTACCATTACTCCGTACCCCTCTCCTGTACACACCATCCACTGCCATACAGTCTGCACCCCTCTCCTGTACATACCATCCACTGCCATGCACTCTGCACCCCTCCACTCCACATACCGCCCACTGCCATGCACGCCGCACCCATCTCCTATACATACCATCCACTGCCATGCACTCTGCACCCCTCTCCTGTACATACCATCCACTGACATTCACTCCATATTGGTGATTAACTAAGAGCCTGTCTGGGTATTCCAAACAAAGAAAAAAAGAAGACATAAAGGGAAATCTGTAAATTGAGCATTCCACAGCCAACAATGAACTGCTTAACTGCACCCAACATTTGTTAAGTACTCTATTTAACCACACCCTCATTAAGCCACACCCAATATATAGCACAATTTAAACTACGACAAATTTTCCCTGCCACTTTATATGCCTAGGGCCCACTTTTGATCTTGCACTGATTTCATGATACATGCCTGCATAGATCGTATGCTTGGAGCATCTACACTTTGAATGCACTGGCTTTCAGAAAGGATAATGATACACATCAGGTTCCAGCTTATTATAACCCAAAGATCTGACTGTGATATAAGGGTCTTCTAAGCATGAACACCATTGGTTAACTTACAAAGTGGAAGTGAAATGAGGCTAGGCAGATATGCCCACAGTCACTTGTGTGATTAGTCAGTAGCAGGTGGGGTTTTGGAGGTACTAGAATCTTTATAATTTAGTGCAAGGACTTTAGAGGTCTACATCTGATATTTAAAACTGAGTAGAGATGGCATGATCTAATATACTGTAAGTATTCTGACATGTTTTCTATTGACTAAAGTTATCCTTTAACATACTGTAGATGTAAGTATCAGGTACCTGGTGATGGAGGCCAATGAAGAGAGGGCTTCCCTTGTGGCTAAGTTCCAGACTCCCCTGAGAGTGGGACAGCGGGATTCAGGCCCAAAGTGGCACAGGTCGCCTGTAGGAGTGTTTGTTGGTAGTCCACCCAGGAGCACAGCTGATGCACGGAGATGAGGTATGCAGACAGATGGTGCCTGTGTGAGGTATGCAAGCCCTTCCGAGAGTAGAGGATTACTGGATAGTCGGTTCAAGCCAAGGTCAAGTACCAGGTGGGAATCAGAGCAGACGTAGTCAGGTGGGATAGCCGTGGTCATACACAGAGGAGCGAGAGAGAGAGTATCTGTTAGCCAAGCCAAGGTCAGATCAGGGGTTAAGCAGAGTAGACAGGTCCAAGAGCAAGCCGTGTCGGTATCAGGAAGACGCAGGTCACAATAACACAGGAAACAGGAACAAGGCACGGGGAGCTAGAGATCATCCAGCAACTTGAGGGAGTGAAGAGCCTCCTTATAAAGGCCGTTTGGTCACAAAACTGGGCCTGATGCGTGTATTTCTGCGGCCATGTAGGGTACTGGCAGAAATGACCGGTCTTCCAGGACTTCTGCCGTGGATAGGACCCTGACAGTAAGCTTCAACTGAATTACATATTTGACATTCTATGAAAGCACAGTGTATGATACACAACAGTTTTACATGCCTGACTGCATAATATGTGTTGAATGATCCACTTGTAGTCTCCATCAAAAGCCTATATGTCAGCCAGGTGCAAATTGTGAGTCTCTTAGCAACATCTTAGCAATAAGGCAGGATGAAATGATGAAATCTCTGGGAGTTTTTTATAGTCAGGTTTCAGGAGGTACATAAATGACCTATACCAATAGCAAGGGAATGATTCAACTTAGTTGAAAAGTCACACAATTTATTATTTCTACAGATACCTCTTACCTGCATAGGCTGCTTTTTGGTAAAGGTGAACTTTGCTAAAAACAAACTGGATATTAGTGATGGGTGTTTGACATAAACATGTAAAGAAAAATTCTTTCAAGTTATAAGCAATGAGCAATATTGGCACTGTAACGTCCAGGAGCCTACTTTAAGAGCTATAGTACATTATACCAGCACAAGCATTTGCATAAGGCTTGAAACACTGATGGTTCTGCGAGAGAGATTCCCCTGTCAACACTATAGGTGCTGATGGAGGAATTTAGCACATTTCTTTTCTGCAACCACAGGTTGCAGAAAATAAATTTTCTCTGTCTATGGCCAGCTTAAGGTATACCTTCTATCATGCAAACACCAGGTTGCAGGAAGGAAATGTGCTCCATCTATGGCCAGCCTAAGGCATACCTTCTATCATGCATACGCCAGGCTGCAGGAAGGAAATGTACTCTGTCTATGGCCAGCCTAAGGCATATCTTCTATCATGCATATACCAGGTTGCAAGAAAGAAATTTGCTCCATCTATGGCCAGCCTAAGGCATACCTATTATCATGCCCACCTGAAGTTGCAGTGGTTTTGGGTTCCACACTGGCAGTTTGCAAAGGAGCGCACTTATTCTGAAGATATGCTTTTGCACCTTATGGTACTAACTATGCAGCATTACAATTGTCTAAGAGTTTACTTCTGTAGAGGGTTTGCTGTAGATATTCACAACCAATATGCAAGAATATGTTGCTTGCAATTCCCTTGTGGCATCAAAGGGTTTTTTTTTGTTGGAAACACAAATCTGATGAAAACTAGAAAGGCAAGAGATGACTATATACACATTTGATTATTCCAATGCCATACCCTATTTCCGTTGTTTTTCAGAGAAGAAGAGATGTGCTTTAGCTGTTCCTTTGAAGATTATATGGCGTTATCACCATTAGTGTTACTGTATTTTCTCTTACAAGTGCACAGAACAAATGTTGGCACATTGCAAATAATAGATAATGAAAAATAATTGTCAAAGCACTCATCTAGCAAACATGTGGTCTATCTTTTAAAGTTGGCAATCAAGTTTAATAAATCTCACAAAGAAATTGACATCATTTTCAAATAGCTTTCTTAATTATTTGAAATAATTCTGGAAAACATTATGTGGTGCAACAAAAGATAATATGTGTTAATTATTTTTCAGGTACAACGCTGCCTGCCATCACTAATCCCTGTCAGAACATGCAAAACACTATTTTCTTTTTTAGCTCTACAGCTGTCATACCTACAAAGATATCAAACCTATTAAGCCCTGAAGCAATTATCATTTTTCTTTATAGAACATTTTTGCTTTTTAAATTTTCAGGCCAGTCTTTCCATTTTCAAGAGAGCATATCTAATGAAAAACATTTTCTGATGCAGAAAGGGGATCTGAAAGGTCAGATTTAAAACAGTTGATAATTCATATTTTAAAGATTTGAGCACATGCACACACAGTCATGCAAAAGCAAAACTTCTCAGCTATAATACTGCATTCAAAATGACATGCTTGTGGTTAAAGAGTTAGTATTCTACACTGGATGGTGGCAATGCATAATATAACAGTTTGCTCCACTTGGGGAACTCCAGTGCTTTACTACAGATGATAAGAAGCATTATAAAGGACTTTGATCATTGTTCTGGTTTTAGCATAAATTAGGACAAATCAAACCTTTTACCACTGACTAACCCTTAGGGCTTAAACTCAAAAGTGTGAATAGCTTTACACATTTATAGAATTACCACTACACAGCATATACATGCGTTTGCCCTTTGTGCTGTATCAAAACAGTAGAAGAAAACTTATAAACATACCAGCTGTTGGTATTTAACCTCTTTCATAAGAAAGGTGTCTTGGTATGGCTTGTAGCACCAGAATACTCTGCAACACAACATTTCAATGTATTTATTCCTTTTTTTCTATTAATTGAACTTGTTCCTTTTGTTTTCTTTGTTTAAAAATAAATTTAGGAATGTTTATATATTATTTGGGCATAGGGTGGCTTTTTATGTGTCATGGCACCCATACACTAGAAGAAAAATAATTTAAAAATCTGTTATTTGGACAGTTCGTTCATTTTTCTTCCAGCTAAAGGGGAAAAAATTGAAAATCGATTGTGGCGTTTTTGTGCTAAAAAAATCAAAGGAAAAGATTGAAAACTTCTGCCAAACAGGCGATAAAATTAAAGGTTAATGTGGTTCTCAACTTTTAAAAATCAAACTGTTAGTACAGCACATATGTTAACCAGAAGCAAAGAACGAACGAAAAACTGATTAATTTATGTCCACTGAACAATTTATAGTTTGAAATTCGGTCATTCCATGATGGCAATATCGTTTGCTCTCACAATCATGTGTCAGTTTTTCAAAAATGCATTCAAATGATATTTGTGACTAGTGTATGGCTAGCATAAGTGTCAACCAATGAATCAGCAAATTCGGAAATAAGATTAACTGCTGCAGACATAGAGGGGTGCAGACCAAAATATTTGTAATGGGCGCCTACTTCCTACACAATTGCAAAATTTATATTAAACCAAAAATGTGTGGCTGCCCCTTTAAGTGCATAACACTTCATATGGTTAAAAAAATAAACCAAAAGTGCAGTGCATACACTCCAATGTCTATCCCCACCTGGTAGTCAATAGCATAAATAACTCAATCCTCCGCATGTAAGTGCAAAACACTATATCAAAAATGTCCCACATAATATGGTGGATAATAAAGTGCTTTTACAGTGCTTGGTGTTGTATCTTCCTATTTGGTTATATCAGTGCTCCACCACGTGTGCCAGTCCAACGCACTCACCACAGATCCATGACACCTTATTTAAAAGGAAGGTCTTATGCGCTTGTTATCCCAGAGTCCCGATTCAGCTCCCTACTGATAGTGACTTCACCATGGGCCTCAAAACTGGCATAGAGCTCCCCCCCCCCAGTAAGGAATCAATGTGTACCAGAAGACCAATAATACCATGGTGCAGTATTTATTTTAAATTTTAAAATGACAAGGAATAAAAGTATAAATTGCACTCATGTTTTCAGGTGCCCAGTACCTTGGCACCAATGCACTTAGCCTTAGATGTCGCCGCCACGTCACTTTATGGAGCCAGCATGCATTCCATTTCCTGGAACTGGAAATTACATCAGTATGTAAATGTATTGACCGCTTCTACATATTTTGCCTGCACAGCATCCTCAGGCAGCTCCATGCTGCCATATTGTTGAGGCCTTATATACACTGCTCAAAAACATTAAAGAACCACTTTTAATCAGAGTATAGCATGAAGTCAATTAAACTCCTGGGATATTGATCTGGTCAGTTAAGTAACAGAGGGGGTTGTTAATCAGTTTCAGCTGCTTTGATGTTAATGAAATTAACAACAGGTGCACTAGATGGACAACAATGAGACAACCACCAAAACAAGAATGGCTTTACAGGTGACATTTTTTCCCTACTTATCTTTTATGACTATTTTTCACTAGTTTTGAATTTGGCTAGGGTCAGTGTCACTACTGGTAGCATGAGGTGATACCTGGACCCTACAGAGGATGCACAGGCAGTCCAACTTCTTCAGGATGACACATCAATACGTGCCATTGCCAGAAAGTTTGCTGAGTCTCCCAACACAGTCTCAAGAGCATGGAGGAGATTCCAGGAGACAGTTACTCTAGGAGAGCTGTACAGGGCCGTAAAAGGTCCTTAACCCATCAGAAGGACCAGTATCTACTCCTTTGTGCAAGGAAGAACAGGATGAGCACTGGCAGAGCCCTACAAAATGACCTCCAGCATACCACTGGTGTGAATGTCACTGACCAAACAATCAGAAACAGACTTCATGAGGGTGGCCTGAGGGTCCAACATCCTCTAATGGACCCTGCGTTCACTGTCCAGCACCATAGAGCTCGATTTGCAACTGACATTGAATACCAGAATTGGCAGGTCTGCCACTGGTGCCCTGTGCTTTTCACAGATGAGAGCAGGTTCACCCTGAGCACATGTGACACACGTGAAAGGGTCTGGAGAGGCCGTGGAGAATGTTATGCTGCCTGCAACACCGTTCAGCATAACCATATTGGTTGTGGGTCAGTGATGGTCTGGGGAGGCATATCCATGGAGGGAATCACAGACCTCTACAGGCTAGACAATGGCACCCTGATTGCCATTAGGTATCGGGATGAAATCCTTGGACCCATTGTCAGACCCTACACTGGTGCAGTGGGCCCTGGGTTCCGCCTGGTGCATTACAATGCTCGGCCTCATGTGGTGAGAGTATGCAGGTAGTTCCTGGAGGATGAAGGAATTGATACCATTGAATGGCCCCCACGTTCGCCTGATCTAAATCCAATAAAACACCTCAGGGATATCATGTTTCGGTCCACCTGACACCACCAGGTTGCACCTCAGACTGTCGAGGAGCTTAGAGATGCCTTGGTCCAGATCTGGAAGGAAATACCTCAGGACACCATCCGTCATCTCATTAGGAGCATGCCCCGATGTTGTCAGGCATGCATACAAGCACGTGGGGGCCATACAAACTACTGAGTACCATTTTGAGTTGCTGTAATAAAATTTCAGAAAAAAGGACTAGTCTGCTGCATAATTTTTTCACTTTAATTTTTGAGGTGTCTTTGAATTCAGTCCTCTGTAGGTTGGTAATTTTCATTTCCACCAAACATTCCTAACACATTGCCCAGTCCATATCAGTATAGATATCCAAGATGATATTTTTCCCCATTGAGATCTGATGCATTTTAAATGTGTTCCTTTAATTTTTTTGAGCAGTGTATTATGCCCTAATCGCTAATTGGTTAATAATTTTAGATCGACAGAAAAATTGTTCCCGTCTGGTTTCCGTTATCCTATTTCGAAACAATTACTAATTTGATACTAGCTGTGTGGATTCATACCGAGATTTACATTTGACAAGACTATATCCTAAGTATTTGAAATATAGTAAAAATGTATGTATATTAAAAAAAAAATTAATAATAAATGGATAAGAAATAGAGATTACAAGTTCTGCACTTATGAAGCCTCAGGATCACTCCCTAAGAAAGTCATTTTTTTAGGTTTTTTTGCACATCTCTATATATTTAAAAGATATTTGATTGTATCACATGTTCTCAAAAGTGCTTATTCTATTCAGTTAACCTTAGAATAATTAATTTAGAACCAATATTCATAGACCTACCCTCCAAATCCCCATGTAGTGGGGATTTATTTTTCTTACGTTTTTCAATATATTAGACTAACCCCAATAATCCTATGTCCACCCTAAATTACTCCATATTGTGGTTACTATCAATATTTACACATTCCTTAAGTGAATTGGTATCCCGACTTCTAGGTTTCCAAAAAATTAATTAAATAAAAATCAGTTAAACAACTGTTTAGATCAATATCTATATTCAACCCTTGCTGAGCCAGGGTATTTTTATTAAATATCCACTTCATTTTGTTTTTTGAGATTTCTTTACTTTAATCACTGCCTCTCCAATGTTTGGTTATCCTATCTATACCATAAAAAGACAAAAGAGTGGGATCTTTACTGTGTACCAACCTGAAGTGATTTGATTCATCATGTTTTTTAAAACAATTTTTAATTTTCACTATGTGTTCCCCAATATGATAATTTTCTAGTTGTGTGTCCGATATAATTCAGTCTGCACAAGCAAGTTAAGAGGTATGTGATGTATTTACTGTCACATGTGACAAATGCATTTTTTCATATCTTTTACCTGCTGATGAATAACATTCTTGAGCTATTTTCTTCTTATCTTTTGCTATCTTACAGGCTTTACACCTAAACATGTAGAGGCAGTCAACACGCCCGCCATATGCAGTTTACATACTGAGAGTGGAGCGACGGCGACATCTAAGGCTGAGTGTATTGGAGCTGAGGTATTGGGAACCAGAAAATGTGTTTAGGAGATTTCACGGCTTTAAACCTGAAATATGCAACCTTGCAAACGAGAGCTCCAAATCATATATTTCTTAGTGAGAATACAGCTGTATGAGAGCACCCATGCCCTGCCCATCAGATGCTCTGATTAAGTTGATTACAGTTCACATTTTTATAAGGTTTCTTTAGCAAAGGCTACACCCTTCATTGCTTATCAGATTACAACACTCATTATGTATAGTGGACCAGTCTACAACACTTAATGAGTATAGTGGGCCAATACACATTATTCAAATGTACCAATACACATTACTCAAATGTCATTTAGCTGAATACACATATAACCAAATACAATTTATATTATATATATTACCTTATAATTGAATATGTCTACATACACCTAATAATAATAGCCATTACTAATGCAATGGACCTTACTCTAAGATACTTATGTATATATTAACTTAATTGAACTCTTTTATTACTATTATTTGATTAAAATGTATTATTAAGATGTAGGATATAGCAAGGATCACATTTATCTCTATACAGTGTGCATGATTGCAATTTATACTTTTATTCCTTGTCATTTTAAAATTTATAATAAATACTACACCATGATATTATTTGTCTTCTGGTACACATTGATTCCTTACTGAGGGGGAGCGGTATGCCAGTATTTAGGAAGAGACCCATAGTGAAGAAAGCTACCAGTAGTGAGCTGAATCAGGGATAACAAGTTCATAAGACCTTCCTTTCAAATAAGGGGTCATGGATCTGTGGTGAGTGCATTGGAGTGGCACACATGGTGAAGCACTGATATAACCAATAAGGAAGAAGCTACAACACCAAACACTATAAAAGCACTTTATTATCCACCATAGTATGTGGGACATATTTATATACCAATATGGAAGAAAAATATATTTGAAAAAAATTTCAAAATATCCTTCCTAAATATATTGACATATACTTGAAATACTACAATTTTGGCCATATTCAATACATTTCAAAATATATTTCAATAAATATGTCACGGGGACAAATCTACCCAACTGGTCATGGCTGGAGTTCTATTTCAATCCTCAATGTCAAATTTAGTAAGCATTTATTAGGAGATGTGGTGGCCTTACCATATGTAAACATTATAATATATGTGTCTGGCTTTAGTTCAGTCAGTGAAGTACATTGGAGGGCTTCCTGCCCACATTTCCTAACAAAAAAGTACAAAAATTCACACAAGGTTACCCTTGCAGGGGTTTTTAGCATCATATTAAAACTAATAGAATTTTTCCAGTCATCTGGTTATCCAGACTCTGTAGTCCATCTCCAAACAGACTCACTACATTATCCATCCAGCTTTGTGACATACAACTTAGTGGTCAATGATTCATACTCTCAATGGTCTAGGGTTGTCAGTGGTGTACCCCAAGGGGTGTTGGGACCCTTATTTTTTAATAAATTTATAAATGATATAGGGTCTGGGAATAAAAATACCATTTCAATCTTTGCAGATGCCACCAAGCTGTGCAGTGAAATAACTTCCTTACAGGATGTCTCCAATTTACAAGCCGACCTCAATGCACTGTTTAATTGGGCAACTATGTGGCAAATGAGGTTTAATGTTGATAAATGTAAGGTTATGCACTTGGAAGCTAAGAATATGCATGCATCATACATACTAGGGGGGTACAACTGGGGGAAATCAATGGTGGGGAAGGATCTGGGGGTTCTGGTAGATCACAAGCTTAATAATGGCATGCAATGCCAAGCTGCGGTTTCTAAAGCGAGCAAATTCCTCTCTTGTATTAAAAGAGGTATAGACTCCGGAGAGAGAGATATCATATTACCCCTGTACAAATCATTAGTAATACCTCATCTGGAATATGCAGTTCAGTTTTGGTCACCAATTCACAAAAAGAACATTGGGGAACTGGAGAAAGTACAGAGAAGGGCAACCAAACTGATAAGAGGCATGGAGTAGCTCAAAGATTGGAGGAACTAAATTTATTCTCTCTTGAGAAGAAGAGATTAAGGGGGGATATGATCAACATGTATAAATACATCAGTGGTTCATATAGTGAACTCGGTGTAGCGTTATTCACCCTGAGGTCATCACAGAGGACAAGGGGGCACTCTTTACATCTCGAGGAAAATAAATTTAATCTTCAAATACGGAAAGGTTTCTTCACAGTAAGAGCTGGGAAAATGTGGAATAGACTACCTCAAGAGTTGGTTCTGGCCAGCTCAATGCATTGCTTTAAAAAAAGCCTGGATTCTTTCTTGGATACACAGAATACAACTAGTTACTAACATTTATAGGTAAAGTTGATCCAGGTAATATCCAATTGCCTCTCGGGGGATCAAGAAGGATTTTTTTCCTCTGCAGGAGCAAATTGGATCTTGCTTTGCTGGGTTTTTTTTTGCCTTCCTCTGGATCAACTGTGAGTGTAGGATTATAACTTTTTTTTTATGGTTGAACTGAATGGACTTTTGTCTTTTCTTTTTGTCTTTTGTATTTTTCAGGCAGACTAACTATGTAACTTGGGCTGCACAGGCTCCTGCCTAATTACACACAGTCTCTCAGTACCTCTGATGTGTAGTAATTTTTGACTCATTATTAAAGAAAATAATATTCCCCAAAAGATAATTCTAAGGCCAGCTGTTATCTGTCAGTCGGTTTGCAAGACTAGGTGTCTGCCTGATGAGAAAACCTCAACCAACAAGGTGTGAACATACAATAGAGGCACACAAGTGACTTTAACCAACCTTGAGAACCGCAAACCTTAGACAAAATATGTAAATGCTATGACACCGAGGTCAATTTAATAAAGTTGGATACTACAAAAGGATCAACTGAATATCATTAACCTCCCTGGAGGTATTCCCGAGTGTAGCTCGGGGTAAAGTTTCAACACCATAAGCGGTAACCCCGAGCTACACTTGGGAATACCTTGCAGCATTGCTTCGGGATCCATTCTTCACTTACCTTGTCCTTCGCTCCCGCGATGTCCCTCCTGCGATGTCCCCAGCAATGTCCTCCGGCCAATGCCGGCTACCGTCTTCAGGACATACGGGGGATGGAACGGCGGGACATTTAAAAATTCACTCAACACACTAAAATCACATAGTAAAACATTACTGTATCAAAGCATTTCACATACATTTTGTCCTGAGTGCTTTGTCCAGTGCTCTGCCTGCATTTTTACTGTTCTTTCTGCCTTGAAACTGAGAAATGTCCGTGGCGTCCAAAAAGTGTCCCTTTAGGTCAAAAGTGGTTTTAGTCCAGCTAAAAAACAGCTATAGTAAATTAGAATTACTTGCAGAATTGAGTAATAATGATTTGTGGGGAAATACGTCATCAGACACTGAAAACGATTTTGCGACTTTGCTCAGTGATGTGCGAACTTGGAGCTATATTTCAAATTTCAGTGTTTTTGGTTTGATTATATTATTGAATTAAATTTATTATTATTATATTATTATTTTTTGATTATTTATTAATCACATTTTAACATACCCGGGATGTTTACTAGACTCTTGTTCGGACAGATTTCAGTGAGTTATTCCTAATAATTACAGGCCTACAATAAAAAAATACATATTTCCATGCAAAAAAATGTACCGCTTTGAGCACATAAATATTGACTTAATCAGACCGCTAGGGAGGTTAAGTCATAAGGACATATGAGATGGTTTGTGATTTGGAGTAAGCTATATTTCAAAAAAAATATACAACAACACATGTGCCTACATCAAGATGTAGAGAGAGATGACATATATCACATGATGGACTGGAATTAAACGCACAAGATCTGATTTAATACCATAATAAATTATGGCATTATTATATGGAGATCTACTATTTTCAGGACAAAGGCGAACATCAAAACACAACTCTCATATAAGGATGATGAGCCGCTAAATCAACTAATATATATATTAATATATATATATATATATATGGACCTTATTTAGAAGAGATATTGGGAAAAGCCATTTTCATATCTCAACAGGACACATCATTTTATTAATAGGTACATACTTCAGATATATGTCTTCATTAACCACTGCCTGTCCGGACACTTTTACCCCCTTCCTGTCCAGGGCAATTTTCAGCTTTCAGCGCTACAACACTTTGAATGCCAATTGCGCGGTCATGCAATACTGTACCCATATGAATTTTTTTGAGACAGATAAAGCTTTATTTTGGTGGTATTTATTCACCACTTGGATTTTTATTTTTTTTACTATGTAAATGAAAAAGTCCAAAAATTTAGAAAAAAAGTGTTTTTTTATAAAATTTTGCAAATAAATAATATTTCATCATAAATCTTGGCCAAAATTTATTAGTTTATAACCAAAAATTATAATTTTTAAACATTTTTATTTTATTTTTTTATATTATTATTTTTTATTTTTATTTATTTTTTTTTTACATACTGTCACCCTAGCACAGCAATGGGCAAACTACGGCCCGGCGGACCTTTTAATCCGGCCCGCGGAGCTATGAGGATCTGTCCCCCTCGACGTATCTGCGCATGTGCCGGAGATCGCCGATCGGCTGCTAATGCCTGAAACTGGCACATGCGCAGATATGTCGAGGGGGACAGATCCTCATAGGAGACAGATTTTCATGCTACACCGGAACGGCGCGGGAACACGGCGAGAGGAACGCGCGGAGCAAAGGTAAGTGAATTGACACAGGGGGGACTTGGGGACTTAATATGGGGGATGAATTACTATATGGGGGATGAATTACTATGGGGGATGAATTACTATATGGGGGGTGAATTACTATGGGGGATGAATTACTATATGGGGGATGAATTACTATATGGGGGATGAATTACTATGGGGGATGAATTACTATATGGGGGATTAATTACTATGCTTACTATGGGGGAATATTACTATACTTACTATGGATGACACATAAACATCATTCATCTACTCTTGGTCCGGCCCCCGGGTCCAATATATGAACCCATTGCGGCCCTCAAGTCAAAAAGTTTGCCCACCCCTGCCCTAGCAGTACAGTGTCACCATGGTGACACTGTACTACTTGTGGGGGGTGATGAAGATTTTGTTTTTTTTTTTACACTGATTGCTTTTACACCCATATAGGATGTAAAAGCAATCATTTCTCTCTGTCTGCATTCTTGCAGTCATTGAGAAGTACTGAGTGAGCTGTGATTGGTCACAGCTTGTCACATGGTACAAGGCTGTTGTGAATAGCCTTGTACCATGTGACCTCTGTGATCATTCACAGATTTCACACGTAGTAAACAATGATGTCACAAGTGACATCTTGCTTACTACTTTGCATGTGATCACTGATTGGCCAATCAGTGATCACATGATCGGGACCTCGTACAGAGGTCCTGTCCGATGATTGGTGTTTCACTGAGTCCGGAGGACACAGCGGGCACCGGATCGCGGTGCTGCGCGCTCCCAGAGAGCACGCATAGCTAGAAAAGGCGGGTGCTGTTTATGAATGGCAACCCGCCCCTGGACTGCCACCGCCCTGCCGTTTATAAACAGCAGGCAGACGGCAAGTGGTTAAGATCACCATTTCATTCATGGTACTTGACTGCCCCCGATGGACAAGTAAAGAACTTCCAGAATAAACAGCATTCTAACCGTCCAATCGTCAAATATCATGGGAGGTCTTACAAGACAATGGACATTTACCATATATATATGCGCAAGACTCTCATGAAGAAAAGACAACTTTGAAAACTTTGAACAACTTACAACAACTTAACAACTTAACAAAAACCCACTTGAAAACAACTTAGAGAGAACTTGAAAGACTTGGAAAACAAGAACAGCAACTTAAACTGACTAGAGCCTTAATCATATTTTATTGTGCTGGTTAGAGTAAGATTGCGCATATCTATAGAAATTGCATGGAGTACGGAGATTAATTGACTAATAATTGTTCTAACTTTTTGGGTACTGATATCATATTGTGTACTAACATATTTGAAGTGTTTTGCTGTGCATTTTGTCAGGAATATTTTCCTAATTCCCTTTGGCCGTGGGAATTGGAAATTATATCTTGAGCACTAACCATTAAGTACTAACCACTCTAAGTAATGTTTTAGCATTGTGGTGATATACATTGTGTTTTAATCCCATAGAGGGTATTGTGATATATTTTTGATTGCGTGTAAGGAAATACTCATCACCAGTAGTTTCGTTTGTATTAATATATATATATATAAATATTTGTACATAAGTAAATTATTTATTTATCAAATCGGCAATATCTGTGTATATGGTAAAAAATCACATTGGTGAAAATTATAGCGTGGTGATAAATTATTAAGGTGTTCATATTATTGGATTATTAATTAGTTTTTGTATTTAATGGCTGGAGTCACTGCATTATATTCTTTACGAGAATTATTTATTTACATAATTAATTATTTAGAATTCATTATCTCAAAAACCACCACAGATGGCCTGGTCAGATTACATCACCTCCAGGCCAGGGCAGGCACTCTCCCAGTGTCACTTCACACGTGCTACTCCTGCAGCATCTTGTCTCCACGGGAAGAGTCCCTGAGCCAAAGACAGCCCCTTGACTAAAATGGCTGTGCACTCCTGCACAGCATTCTGGTTTTCCTGGTAAATGTGCACCAAATGCAAGAACTGCCAGTCGCAAAGAAAACCTGTTTTCTCCACTCAGAACAGATATCCCAAGCTACAGCTCAAGGTTAGGTGGTTCTACTGGGAACAGTTCCAACTGTCTAATGAATATTTACAATCGTGAATAGCCCCCTTTATGGGACACTTCCTTTGGACACCCTCTCTAACCTCCTTTCCCAACCCCCCACCCCTATTTTTTCTTCCCCTATCCATGACATTCCTCCATTTACCTTTGTTTATGCCCCCCCCCAACACTTGATTAACATAGTGAATGAGGTGAGATTTGACTGACTTCAAGTATGAGCAAAAATCCTGTTATTTTTAATTGTCTTTGCACATAATTGGGTATTGTTTGTAAAGTGAATTTCCCCGTTGTTTCACCTGATTCTCTATGATCAGTAAAAATTAACTTTGGAAGTGAACATGCGCTACCCTTTTAGTTTACTAATTTATTAGGGTCACTGAGTTTCATCATGTGGAGAAGGTGTAACATTTAAGATACAAAGGGATTGATTTACTAAAGCTGGAGAGAGTAAAATCTAGTGCAGCTCTGCATAGAAACCAATCAGCTTCCAAGTTTGTCTGTCAAACTGTAACTGAACAAGCTAAAGTTAGAAGCTGATTGGCTACCATGCACAGCTGCACCAGATTCTGAGTGCTCTAGTTTTAGTAAATCAACCCCAAAATGACAAACAAAAGCATAAAGCATCATATAATTGAGTTTTATATCAAATACATAGAAAAAATTTAACCTTTTGAAGTTTTCATACTTATCTTCTATTTGATCACAGTATTACATATTCTATTAAGGAGCTCCATTTATTTTTGCTGTGCAATACTTTATTATAAGTGTTTGCTTACTTGTATGCTTCTTTTCTACTTGTACATGATTGCCCCATTATGCTTCACACTTTTTCTTAAAGCAGTTGCATGATTGATCTCCTGGGTTCTACAAAAGTATATGATTGCTCACGCTCCCTCTCTTCATCTGTACCTTCTTTTGTAGAATTTTGTGCTGCTCCTTTTTTTGCCTTGCAAGTGGTGTCTGTTGGGGTTCCTGGATGAGTTCCAGAATTAATGTAACCTCCTCATCTATATTTACAGGCCGTTCTGTCTTTCTTGCTTGATGCTGAAGCACTGGTTTGTCGGAGGCTCTAATTTCCTCTGAGATTGCTAGAGCAGCTGGTGGTGGAAGTGACTGCTGGAACAGATGGTACATTGAACCTGTAAAAAAAGGTAAGCATTGGTAAGTATCTTGAAAGGTTTATTTGATGATGCTTCTAAAATACTTTGAAACTGGACCATAAAATAAGCTATTATTTTTTGTGAGAGTTACCATGTCATATATTAATTTACCTGTAGTGTCATCTACAGTTGAATGTCTTCTTAAAAGATTACTAGATAGATAGAAAGATCCATATCCATGTAAAGAAATGTATGCTTGAATATTATTATTATTTTTTTTTGTTTACAAACTTTTTTTATTGACAAGAAGAAATACAAAATCAGCAAATAGCAAAACATATTATTATTATACGCTCCTTCAGCGTTACCTATAACGCTACCACCTCCCCCTCTCTGTTGGAGTCCCCCAAGGCTCTGTCCTCAGACCCTTCTCTTCTCCATCTATATCTCCTCCCTTGGCAAACTGATACACTCCCACAGCTTCAACTATCACCTCTATGCCGATCACACGCAAATTTACCTCTCCACCCCTCACCTCACCCCTTCAGTCTCTGCCCGTATCACCCACCTGCTGAACGACATATCAGACTGGATGTCGCTCCATTTCCTCAAATTGAACCTTTCCAAAACCGAGCTGCTAATCTTCCCCCCAGCCCGCGCCCCCCCACCCTCTCCAGAAATTCTGAAGGACCCTCTGCACACTGGTATATACCCTTTCAAGCAAACTATGCAACAAATAGGGATATTTGGTTCACACATATTGCAATACATGTTTAAGCTGGCCAACTGCGTCAAAGTAATCCCTCTATGGCCAGTCCTACTCTGCCCTGCCTACGCAAGTGCTACTGTGGACACAATGCTAGCATAGGGGAAAAGACACAATGGGGAGAGCTACAAGGTTCAGGTCTGGCTACTGACCCAACAATACAACAAACAAGAGATCCCTGTGCTCAAATCCATACAGCTAGTGCATGCATTTATCCATCAGGTGCTAAAGGGGTGTAACCACATTAACTCTAGAAATTCTGAAGGACCCTCTGCACACTGGTATATACCCTTTCAAGCAAACTATGCAACAAATAGGGATATTTGGTTCACACATATTGCAATACATGTTTAAGCTGGCCAACTGCGTCAAAGTAATCCCTCTATGGCCAGTCCTACTCTGCCCTGCCTACGCAAGTGCTACTGTGGACACAATGCTAGCATAGGGGAAAAGACACAATGGGGAGAGCTACAAGGTTCAGGTCTGGCTACTGACCCAACAATCCCCCACCCTCTCCATCACAACCAACAACGCCACCATCAGTCCCACCCCGCAAGCCAAAGTCCTAGGTGTCATTCTAGACTAAAACCTGTCCTTCCAACCCCATGTCCAATCATTGACAAACTCATGCAGGCTCCACCTCCACAACATCTTCAAAATACGTACGTTCCTAACCCCAGACACAACTAAACAACTCGTTCACTCCCTCATTATTTCACGACTTGACTACTGCAACTCCCTTCTCACTGGCCTACCCCAACACAGGCTATCCCTGCTTCAGTCTATCCTGAATTCAGCGGCCAGACTCATCCATCTTACCAACCGCTACGCTTCTGCCACCCCCCTCTGTCATTCCCTCCACTGGCTTCCGATTGCCCAACGCATTAAATTCAAACTGCTAACACTGACATACAAAGCCATTCACAATGCTGCCCCAAGCTACCTCACCGACCTGATACCCAAATACCACCTAACCCGTAATCTTCGCTCCTCACAAGACCTCCTACTCTCTAGCTCCCTGGTCTCCACCTCCCACGCCCAACTGCAGGACTTCTCCAGGACTTCCCCCATCCTCTGGAACTCACTACCCCAATCCATTAGACTGTCACCTACCCTCCTCACCTTTAGGCGCACTCTGAAAACCCATCTCTTCAGGGAAGCCTACCCCACCCTCACCTAACAGCCAATCTCCTCCACTCCTTCTACCACTCCATGCCCCACAGCCGCTTCCTCCTGTACTTTCCCCCCCCTCCTAGATTGTAAGCTCGAAAGAGCAGGGCCCTCGAACCCCTCGTGTATTGTCTTGTCACTGTATTGTCTTATGTTCTGTCCCCCACTATAATGTACAGCGCTGAGCAAACCTTTCTGGCGCTATATAAATACTGTATAATAATAATAATATATTATACAGGGTTTATATAGCGCCAACAGCGCTTATCACAAATAACAGTGATACAAGAAAACCAGGTGCATTTCAGTTTAAGAAAGACAGTCATGAAGTAAAAACCAAGTACATGAGAGAAGCATGTAATGACATGGCAGATAAACAGCATAATATACAAAAAGCAGGGACAAAGCCAGTAGGGGTAGACATTCAATCCAACAGTAAATGTCGATGTATCTTCAAACTGTCCCATTGGATGTTAAATAAATGTATGCTATCCAGTAAAGTGTAATGTATACATTCCACAAGCATGACCATATCAATTCTTCGTAAAACAGAGGCCAAAGGGACCACAGGTGGTTTCCAATGTAGAGCTATTGCACACAGGGTAGATACGCAGATGGCATGGATTCACCTCATCAAACCAGCAGGAACCCATGGAATGGGCGAACCTAGTAAACACATCTGTACCGACAGAACAATAGGAGAACCCTCCAGTGCAGAGGCGACCTCCGATATCTTATGCCATATCAGGGATAGACCAGGACAGGTCCAAAACATGTGTATGAGAGTTCCAGTGAGGCCACAAGCCCTGATACAGAGGTGCATAACTCCCAGGAACATAACATGCTGTCTGGAAGGGTATAATACCAACAAGTAAGAACCTTAAGGGATCAAACTGAAAGAGATCTAGAGCCCTTACGAATGTTGTCCAAGATGGTATCCCAGTCATCATCTGAGTATGTCGTGTTACACTCAAGTTCTCATTTTAATCTATAGAGGGGAGGCGTAGTAAACATCTAGGAAGCGATAAGGTTGAAATAAGGCCTCTGCCCCTAGGTGTGTCACAGCAGATACTTTCAAATTAGGTAAGCGGTGAAGAGGGTGTCAAACCAAAATGGAAAAAAAAAAAATGATGTATTTGTAAGTAATGATAATGTTCATGAAGTGGGGCATTAAAGTGGGTCAGCAGTAGGTCAAAAGAGATAAACAACCCCCCTCTTTGAAAGTCCGCTAGTCTAATGAGGGCACAGTCATACCACCAAAAAAAGCAAGGGGACATGAGAAAGCCGTAGCAAAATTCAGATCCCCCAAAAAAGTTGACCCAGGAGGGACAGGGCAAGCAAGGCCCAATTTGGTTTTATATATCGGGACCATAGTATCAATGTCTGAAATACAATAGTATTATAACGTGACAGGAAGCGTGGCGGAATAGTAGTCCACAACAGGCCGGAAGATAAAATGGGTGTATTGACTGAGACTCAAATCTAACCCAGGGGATTGGGGATTTAATGGCAGATATAAAATGGAGCCAAAAATTGGGAAGGCCTAAGCCCCCTGTGCATTGCAATTTATACAAGATTAGTGAGGTAAAACGAGGACGTCTATTGTGCCAAATAAAATTATTGACCACACGTTGGAAATGATCAAGATACAATTTAGAAACCTGTATTGGGAACGCTCTAAATAAATAGAGGAGTTTAGGCAAAATGTTCATTTTCACTGCCGTGACTGTACCCAAAAATGAAATGGGATATTTGTGCCAAATTTTGAGCAAGGTATGAAGACGGGACACACATGGCGGGTAATTGGCCATTAACAGGTCGGAATCCCTGGGCGTAAGATAAATACCTAAATATGGAATCCGGTCCATGGCCCATTGAAATGGGAAAGAACCACAGAGGGACTCACTGAGGGGTTGAACAATATTGATGGGCATAGCCACTGATTTGGAGAAAATTACAGTAAGACCCGATATGGATGCAAAATCATTCAGCAATGAACATAAGTTAAGCACTGATATTAGTGGGTTAGTAAGAAAAACCATAACATCATCAGCATACATGCTAAATTTGAATTGAGAAGTCAGTACAGGTTATATCTGGGTGTAACTTTATAGCAATGGTTAGGGGTTCTGGGTTAAAGCAAACAATAGGGTTGAAAGTGGGCAACCCTGATGAGTGCCTCTGCCCAGAGTAAAAAAATCAGAATTACAGCCAGGCAGCCTAATCCTTGTTTGAGGAGAATGGTATAGGGCTTTCACACCCGATATAAATTTGTTCCGAAATCCCATACGCTGTAAAAGTGAAAACAAATAAGGCCAAAGGACACTGTCAAAGGCTTTATTAACCTCCCTGGAGGTATTCCCGAATGTAGCTTGGGGTAAAGTTTCAGCACCACAAGCAGTAACCCCGAGCTACACTCGGGAATACCTTGCAGCGTTGCTGCTTCTGCACTTACCTTGTCCTGCGCTCCCGCGATGTCCCCCTGCAGTGTCCCCGGCAATGTCCTCCGGCATCTGTCTTCCGAGTTCCATTCCCTGTGACGTCAGGACATATGGGGATGGAACGGGTGGGAGATTTGAAAATTTTAAAAGTAACATTCACTAAATTCAATAAAATCACATAGTAAAACATTACTGTATCAAAGCATTTCACATACATTTTGTCCCTAGTGCTTTGTCCTGTGCCCTGCCTGCATTTTTACTGTTCTTTCTGCCTTGAAACTGAGAAAAGTCCATGGCATCCAAAAAGCATCCCTTTAGGTCAAAAGCGGTTTTAGACCAGCTAGAGAACAGAGATAGTAAATTAGAACTACTTGCAGAATTGAGTGATGATTCGTGGGGAAATTCGTCATCAGACACTGAAAACGATTTTGCGACTTTGCTCAGTGATGTGTGAACTGGCGTTCTATTTCAAATTTCAGTGTTTTTGGTTTGATTATATTGTTGAATTAAAGTTATTATTATATTATTATTTTTTATGATACTTATTAAATTATAATTTATGATTTCGTGTTTCAAATTTTAACATACCCAGAATGTTTACTAGACTCTTGTTCGGACAGATTTCAGTGAGTTATTCCTAAAATTTACAGGCCTACAATAAAAAAAACTACATTTTTCCATGCAAAAAAAGTAGCGCTTTGAGCACAGAAATATGGACGTAATCAGACCGCTAGGGAGGTTAATGTCCAGACTCATCAATAAGTCCTCTTTTGAATGTGAATTAGCATCTTGTGTGTCATTTAGAGTAAGTTGTATGTTATCTGTAATAAGCCCCGATTGGTCAGGTGAAACTAAGGAGGAGACTATAGGGCCAATCTATCTGTCAGGGATCCCCTCGATCCCCGCCGCGATGGTCCCGGCGCAGGCGCAGTGTGCCACCCTGTGCAGGGACTCGAGCACTAGGTCCGGGCCGGTCGCGGCGTTCGAGTTTGCGCATGCGCAGTAGAAGCCGCGGCCGCCCGCTGGGCACCAATGGCAGCGCAGGGCGGGATATTTAAACGACCCTGAGCTGTCATTCAGTGCCTTCTGGTCTTACCTGTATTCTGTATCTGCGAACCTGTGAATTGTAAGTTGCTGACCCGGATTGTGCCTTGACCTTGCTGTATTTCTCCTGCCCTGACCCTTGCTTTGCCTGACCTCTCTCCTGGATGCCCCCTATTGGGTTTGACCTGCTGTTGCTGACCTGGCGTGTGACCCGACCATTCTATGCCCGCTGCCTTGTACCTTGCCGTCCTCTCTGTTACCGACCCAGCCCGTCTGACCTTACTCATCCATCCATCCATCCCGTGCAGTGGGGTCTGCTGACCTCCTCATATCAGACTCTTCCCCGTGGGAGCCCTTGGCGCATACCACTACCACTGACGGACGTACCCAGTAGCCACGACCTGGTCTCAGGGGGCTCCAAGTCCATCCCCACCATCAGGGCCCTGGTGAACAAGCACCCTGGGACTTAGACTCCGTGCGCTGGGGACGCCTATTCAGTGGAGAGCTAGTGGTACCGCCAGGCGGTCCCTTACACTATCTTTCAAAATACAAAAAAGCTTTAAATCATTATTTATAACGGAGATGAGTCTGTTATTTTACGGTAATAGGTGGTCTTTCAAGGGTTTTGGCAACAAAGACATGTTAGCTAAGAGCATCTCATCGGGGAATTTATACTCCTGTAGAACCCCATTAAACATCTCTACCAAATACGGGGCAAGAAGAGGGGAAAAGTTTTCATAGTAGCTGGCTAAGAACCCTTCAGGGCCTGGGGCTGTGGACCATTTCAAAGCATTAATTACATGAAGGACTTAATCTAGCATACATGGAGCATTAAGGGAGGAGGCCTGGGATGGAGTCAGAGAGGGAAGAGGTATAGAATCAAACCAGGACTCAGCAGCAAGAAAAGGGACAGAGTGGGGAGGGGCTACAAGGTGGAATAGAAATCTCTAAATATATCCAAAAGCTCATGGGGTAATGAGGAAACATCACCTTTTTTATTGCGTAATTTATATACAGGGGGGGGGGGATCAATTGGGTAAGTTTGCGTGCAAACATAGTAGAGGCCAAATTGCTGTGCAACAAGAAAGATGCATTCGACCAACGCAGTGCTTTCTCAGTTTTATGGAACAGTAGCATATTCAACTCAAGGCGTTTTTGAGTTATCAGGTATCTGACTATATATAGGGGTTGCCTATATGATTTCTATAATGAAGTTCCAGTTCCCTAGTAAGAGCCTGAATCTGCCACCAGCGTTCTTTATTCCTTGTGGCCACCATAGAAATAAAGCGGCCTTGGAGAACTACCTTGTGTGCCACCCACAACATAACCGAAGAGGTGTCAGGAGTGTTATTTAACTAAAAATATTCCTGAATGGATGTAGCCACTTCCTGACGAGAGGTTCTGGGTCTGTGAGCAAACAATCATTCAAACTCCAAGAGTAGGGGGTATCAGCTAAGCCTATAAAAGCACAATATTATGGTTCAACCAAGGACACAGATGGATCCTGGAATCTGTGGAGTTGGCCAAGATAATCGGAGTGCAATAAATGTAATCCAGTCTAGCATAAGAATCATGAGAGTGGGATTAAAAAGTATAGTCTTTGGCACAAACATTGTGCACCCTCCAAGACTCTGTCAATTGGAATGAGTAGAAGCGTTTCGGAAAGGGATTTCAGAAAGGCTGAAGAGAGAGGTGAAAAGGTGCTCCTATCTAAAAATGTGTTGGCTACCAGATTGAAATCACCACCCACCAACACATGGGCGGACATATATTTATCGAGAACAATAAAAAAATTGGAGAAAAAGGTTGCCTGAGCCAAATTCGGGGCATAGACATTGGCTATAGTGAGTTCACGTCCTAAGCGGATGCCCTTGATAATAGTACGTGTATGCCGGTCGGCTCCACATCTGTCTCCCTCCTGCTACCATGCTCCCTACCATTGAGACACGAACATATTAGGCACCAGTGACAGCCATTCTACACGGTGTTTCTACACCAAATACCCAACATGCTTGTATTACTCTACTATCAGGTGAGTGTTCCTACTTTTATACTGTATTAAAGTGGTCTGCTGCACTTAGAAGCGCTTCTTCTTCTCTCCTTCCCATTTAAGACACACTGGGGTTCATTTACTAAAAGTGGAGAATGAAAAATCTAGTGCAGCTCTGAATAGAAACCAATCAACTTCTAATTTCAGCTTGTTCAATTAAGCTTTGACAAAAAAAAACGGAAGCTGATTCTATGCAAAGCTGCGCCAGATTTTGCACGCTCCACTTTTAGTTAATCGACCTCATTTTGTACTTGTTTATCTGAACATAGAGTCTTTACTGTTCCTATTTTCTTTGCACACATACTTCAAATCAAAGTGTTCTTTTTTGTATTGTAGTTAGGCATCACTACAAAAAGAGACAGCAGTATAAGCATTGATACATACCAATTTCGCAAAGATTTTGATCTATTTAATTGTGTACAAAACTTCTCTATGTAACTGAGTGTAACTTCCTGCAAATGCATTACTCTTTATGGAGTGTTGTTTGTAGCAAATTATTTATCTTTAGAAAAACTCAAATACAGCAAGTTCAGTTCTTATAGAAATATTTTATTTATAATGTTGCATTCACAACTAGTGAAGAGCTAGACTGTTGTCATGTTCCATGCATTTAAATTCCCCCCTCCCTTTTTTTTTTATTACATTACCTTCTTTTGCCATTTAACCATTGACAAATTTGTGGGGGGGGTTTTGTCTAAGAAAGCTGCATTGCATTGAGTTGTTATACAGTATATAGACCTTTGATTTTCATAGTCCAAATATAGCAAAGTAGCATGAGGTCACTTAATTTGTCTGGCAGTTTTGGAGGATTCGGTCATCAAGTGATGCTTGGTTGATCAGACATCTAGTATGGTTTAGTAAAACATAAAAGTGCAGTGCTTATGATTTAGGAGTATAGATCCACCACACTTTCAGTTTGGAGATCTCTCGCTTAATATGGCTACCCCTCTAATGTTTGGAAAATTCTTAACTTACTACACTATGAGGATTTTTTTGCTTTTTGAATGGGTTTGTCCTCTATGAGGATACATCTTTTCTGCAGGATTGTTTTCTCTGTTCAATGTTTGTGAGTTAAAGTTTGGAGCTCTACCAGTGTCCAGATCACAGCCAGTTTTTGGAATTATCCAACGGGTGTTTTTATCCATCTACCACTGGGGACCAGTTTAATCCTTTGATGTCATAAAGTGTCCAGGTCCATGGCATGCGTTTGGATTTTGTATTGCGTATTTTGACCCAACCTTAACCGGGGGTCAATTTCATCTGGTAAGAGGCAGAATTTTTTGGGTGTTGGTGGATTTTCTTCATCTTCTTGACCAGATTTGAAGCATTCATGACAACATTGATGTCCCATTAAAGGGGCTTATTCTACGTTATATCTCCTTCACATATGTGTTGGACTTTTCATTTACTCCATGTATTTGCACAAATTTTTTGGTTATATGTAGTACCACACTTTTATGTTTTACTATTTTATATAATGTTGCCTGCAATATTAAGGTGGCTGCTTATGTTCTATTGATTCTTTTATGTTAGGGAGTCACATATATACTATAGCACAGAATTTTTAAGTTATATTTTTTTTATCTAATTTGGTTTGCTGAGCAACCTGTAGCTCATCTAAATCAGTAGGCTTTTGGTTTTGGGTGCTTTTCACGGAGTCCATATGCACTTTCTTGGCAGATAGCCTACTGTATATTTTACACCGATCAGCCTTAACTTTATGACCACTGACAGGTTAAGTGAATAACATTGATTAGCTCATTACAATGGCATCTGAACGTAGTAAATTATTTTAGAAAGCAAGTTAACATGTTGTTCCTGAAGTTAATGTGTTGGTCAGTCAGGGTGCCCATGTTGATAGTGGCTAAGTGGTTAGCACTTCCGACTAGTAGCACTAGTGTCGCTAGTTCAAATGCCAACCATGACACTACCTGCCTGGAGTTTGCATGTTCTCCCTGTGCCTTCATGGGTTTTCTCCCACTCTGCAAAGACATGCTGGTAGGTTAATTGGATCCTCTCTAAATTGGCCCTAGTATGAATGTGAGTTAGGGACCTTACATTGTAAGCTCTTTGAAGTCAGGGACTGATGTAAATGTTCAATATATATATATGTAAAGTGCTGTGTAAAATTGACAGCGCTATATAAGTACCTGTAATAAAATAAATTCATGTGGATATTACTTTGACACATACCACCTACGTATCTAAACATTACTGCTGACCAAGTACAGCCCTTCATGGAAAAGGTATTCCCTGATGGAAGTGGCCTCTTTCTGAAGAGTAATATACTCTGCCATACTGAAAAAATGGCTCCAGGATGGTTAGAGGATCATAACAATGAATCTGATGTGTTGACTTGGCCTCTGTATTCTCCATCTCAATCAATCAAGCATCTTTGGGATGCACAGGAAAACAAGTCCAATCCATGGAGGCCCTACCTCTCAACTTGATACCACAGCTTACCTTCAGAGGTCTAATGGCACCCATGCCTCAATGGGTCAGGGTTGTTTTGGTGGCAAAAGGGAGACCTACTCAATATTTGATGGGTGGTCATAAAGTTATGGCTGATCAGTATATTTTTTATTGCTTAGAGGGCAAAAATTGAGGACTCTAAGTTCTGTTCTTAATCACTGGCAGAAACCAACTGTTTTGGCAATTATGTCCATATTCAATAACCATATGTTATGGTATGTACAGTTAGGTCCATATATATTTGGACACATGCAAAATTTTAGTTTTTTCAGGTTTTTACCAAAACATATTCAAGCTATAGTTATATAATGGATATGAGCTGAAAGTGCACACTCTCAGGTTTAATTTGAGGGTATGTACATCCAATTTGGAGGAAGGGTTTAGGAATTACAGTTCTTAAGAGTAGCCATCTCCCCTTTTTGAAGGGACCAAAAGTAATTGGACAATTGAATTAAAAGCTGTTTCATGGCCAGGTGTGGGCTACTCCTTCGTTATTTCTTCATCAGTTAAGCAGGTATAAGGTCTGGAGTTGATTCTAACTGTGGTATTTGCATTTGGAATCTATTGCTGTGAACCTACATCAAGCGTTCAAAGGAGCTGTCCATGCAAGTGAAATAGGCCATTGTAAGGCTTCAAAAATTAAACAAATCCATCAGAGAGATAGCAGCAGCATTAGGAGTGGCAAAATCAACAGTTGGTAAATTCTGAGGAAAGAAGAATGCACTGGTGAGCTCAGCAACATAAAAAGTTATAGACGTCCATGGAAGACAACAGTGGTGGATGATCGCAGGATCTTCTCTATGGTAAAGAAAAACCAATTCACAACATCCAGACAAGTGAAGAACACTCTCCAGGAGGTGGGCGTATCATTGTCAAAGTCTACAATCAAGAAAAACCTTCTTGAGAGCAAATACAGAGGGTTCACCACAAGGTGCAAACCATTCATAAGCCTGAAGAATAGAAAAGCCAGATTAGACTTTGCCAAAAACAATTCTGGAAAAGCATTCTTTGAATGGATGAAACTAAGATTAATCTGCATTAAAATGATGGGAAGAAAAAAGTGTGGAGAAGGCTTGGAACAGCTCATGACCCAAAGCACACAACGTCATCTGTAAAACATGGTGGAGGCAGTGTGATGGCATGGGCATGCGTGGCTTCCAGTGGCACTGAGTCATTGATGTTTACTGATGATGTAACAGAAGACAGAATCAGCCGGATGAATTCTGCAGTGTTTAGAGATATATTGTCATCCCAGATTCAGCCAAATGCAGCAAAGTTGTTTGAACGGCACTTCACAGTACAGATGGACAATGATCCAAAACACACTGCAAAAGCAACCCAGGAGCTTTTGAAGGAAAAGAAGAGGAATATTCTGCAATTGCCTAGTCAACCAATTGAGCATGCATTTCACTTTCTGAAGACAAAACTGAAGGCAGAAAGACTCACAAACAACGAACAACTGAAGACAGCTGCAGTTAGAGCCTGGTAAAGCATCAGAAAGGAGGACACCCGATCTTTGGTAATATCCATGGGTTCCAGACTTCAGGCAGTCATTGCCAGTAAAGGATTCTCAACAAACTATTTAAAAATTTACATTTTATTTATGATTATATTTATTTGTCCAATTACATTTGAGCCCCTGAAAATGGAGGGACTGTGTATAAAAATGGTTGCAGTTCCTAAAATTTGTACTTGATATTTATGTTCAACCTGTTTAATTAAAGTCGCTCTTCAAATTCATTTGGATTGTTTCATTTCAATTTTTTCTGGTGGAACACAGAGTCATAAGTATGAAAATTGTGCCTGTGTCCAAATATATATGAACCTAACTGTATCTACAGTATTGCTGACCTTGGTTTGAAGATATGTTAAATTGATATACATACAGTATCTTGATATAAATCATAATTATCTTTTGATTAGTCATATCATGTATATAAATTTTGATGCACGTATTGTTGGGGTTTTGTTGCTTTGAGCCATGTGATTGTAGGTGGGGTTTTTCAACACTGGAGTACCACCATCATTCATTTTGGACATTAACAATACATCCAGCTATTACATGGGTTATTTTGAGGAATGTATGTGAGATAAAACATAAATGAACTTGATTGTATGGCGTTAGCCATCCTCCAGACACTCACAATTCATGGAAGATCAGTATTTTCTTCACAGTAATTCTATTGAGAACCACAGTTACTGCACGTAAGCTATTAAACACAGGGGTTCATTGATTAAAGCTGGTTCACTCGGAATCTCATGCACTTCTGCATAAAAACCGATCAGCTTACAGTTTAAATTGCTAAAGCCTAATTGAACAAGCTGAGGTTATAGGCTGACCGGCTACTATGCACAGGCGCACCAGATTCTGAGTGAACCAGCTTTAGTAAGTCTGCCCACAGTCATGCTATTCCAGCCAAAATTTAGTCAAACCACTCTTCTTCAGTCTGGTGGAAGTTATGACTACAAGAGAAAATGCAAAAAGGGTGGATTTTTAACATTAACAAAACCTTTTCTGAATATTGTTGTGCAGAAGAGGTCTCTAGAGATTCCACATAAATAGTAATCCATAAGAGGAATTTCTGGAAAGTCTTATGCAAGACCTTTCATAAAAAAAATATGCGGTTAAAGGAAACATTTAGGTAGTGCCAACATGTCATACACATGGGGGAGAAGCCAGAAGAGACAAGGATGCCTCTCTTACATCTCTGGCTCAGGGACCCTGGGAAAGCAAACAGGTAGAGCAAAGGCAAAGTGTGGCATGAGTGCCTCATAGGTTGCTAGATGCTGGTAGCATTATTAGCTGGTAGAATATTTGGACTGGTCAGCGCTGTGTAGCTTACTCAGGAAATGACAGACAGCAGACTTGGACACTAGAATTCAAGCCAAAACATTGCAGTGGCTAGTGACAGCCACAGGATCAGCAGACATGTAGTAGACTGATGTGTCAGCTGTGGCCATGGGCTGGTGTGTAGGCAGGAGCATTGTCTGAGAGTGTGCAGGTTGTTGGTAACCGTGGCACAGAATCTCAAGACTGTTGAAAAGTCCGGCAAGCCGGGTCAGCAACTGGCAATTCCATCAGGTACAACCAGGGGCGGACTGACCATTTGGAAACTCGGGCACTGCCCGAGGGCCCGGGGTCAGTAGGGGGCCCCATGAGATGCCCATGGTACTTTTTTCATAGGCTTTTTTGAGTTTGGGCAAGGACACAGGGGCCCCATGAGTTGTCAGTCCGCCCCTGGGTACAACAGCATTAGCAGAAGTCATGTCAGAGTTAAGGTGGACTTGCAGGCCAGGAGCAGAAGGAACAAACAGAAGCTTAGACCAGGTGCTAGCCAGGCTAGTAAAGGGTAGTCAGGCAGAAACTCACATCACAAATTCAGAGATACCAAGACAGTCCTGGCTATGCGCAGCTGACCAGTTTAGCCAGTTTTGGTGCCAGCATTATCAATTCTCACACACATACATGCACATATGCACAGCTAGTGGCAACCTGTGATGTGAGGTTATGATCCAGCCTGCATCAGGGCATGGATATTGGGAAATATGCACAAATCTCCATACTAGCATGACCTTTCTTACACAACCTTTGAAGTTGTTGTACAGAAAAAAAGCTTCTATTAAAAGTACATCTAATTTGGAGCACATTCATATTTTGATACTCTGCTTAAATCAAGAGAAGCAAAAAAAATTTCAAACAGATGTGTCAGGACTTTACTTAGGGATAGATATACCGTATGTTTGGCTTATGGGTTCTGATGCCTAGAGACACTGACTTTCAAGTGATAATAAACTCTGGTAGAAAAAAATAAAATGTAGCCCCCTCCAAACCTCCAAATTCCTTTTTGCTGCTGTGATCCATCTTCCTGCTAGTAGGTGGCTATGTTCATTCCCCATAGTCCCACTGTATGTAGAAATGTAGCCAACCTCCGGAGCATTGACTAGGGGCTATGGACTATGGGATTTGTAGTGAGCAGTGCACATTTGCCACAACTCATGTTCACTGCTTGTTCCAAACAAATGGAAGTGAGGGAGAAAAGGGGAGGTTCAGAAACCATGGGGGACATTACAAAGAGGTCGAAAAACACAGTAACAACTTCAACAATTTTAACAATTTCATGAAAAAAGATTACAGGGCCATTATGCATTTAGTGTCACTTCAAAAGATACAAAAGACCCAAAAGCAACAGCAAAAAACAAGATCCGACCAGCTCACTGAAAATGTCACTGTATCAGTAAGCCTACACCATTGACATACTTTCAGTAGCAACAACTGGATCTCTTTTTTAGTCATCCAGAAAGAACTAGCAACCAACACCAAAAAGGGCAAAAAAAAGTGAAACCAAATTGCTAATGTGCCAGGAAAGCAAGGTAATCAAATTAACTTTATGTTTACATCTGGTAAGTTACATTTATAAGGGATTGCCATTTTGTTCAAACTGTTTATGCATGTTTCAGTTTGAGATCAATTTTTTAAGTCAGAGACAACTCAGACTTAAAGGATAAGTTAGGGGATTTAAAAAAAAAAAACAAAAAAAAACATTCATATTCACCACTATACTACAGCTCTAGGACCGAGAACTGAATGATCACATGACCACTGATCACCCAGTTCTTGGTCTGCTAAGAGACGAGAGGGGCGACTGTCAGTCACATCTCTCTACTCTGCTCCTCCAGTGTTCACTGAAGTGCCGGGAATGAGAGGGGACAGGAGCCACTGTCTCTGGCTCTTAGCTGCGTGCTGAAAGGTGGAGCCAACTTTCAATCAGGCAGCTGGGTGGATCGCAACAATATTGTCAGGATTATTCCAAGGCCTGGAGCTGCTCTGCTACATTAGCTTAGTGTCAAACTCTCATTAAAAATTAAATGACTGCTGAAGATACTGCTGATGATTCTACAGTTACCAGCAGGACATTTAATGAGGAAGATTTGGTCGAAATGTACTAGAGACAAAAAATACAGGCAAGCATTTACAATGAGAATTAAGAGACTGTACAAGACACAACAGTGTAAAAGACTAAAACCTACTGCCCACCTGATATCTCTGACACTGTTTGAGTCCTCATGTAAATGTGGAAATTTGGCACAGCACCACATTTCAATGATGTAGGATCTTCTTATGGATCTTGACCATAAGCTGCCATATATGCAGCATTGGGAGCAGGATCTCAATATTACATTAGACATATGGTAGGGCATAACAGGGGACTTATCTAAAAACTCTATCAACACAACCTTAGTTGAATTTAACTATAAAACCTTACTTATGTGAAACATGGTTACTAACAGAGTGGCCAAGGTACATCTGCATTCATCTTCTAACAGTTGACGTTGTGGTCAAATAGGATTCATGTTCCAAATATGATGGCAATGCCCTAAGGTATCTAGAGTCTGGATTAGGCTATTCAATCTAAATTCACTCAGTGACAGGAATCAACATCCCCAGATCATCTGAAATTGCCCTCTTCTAGCCAGAAAAAGGATAATTAAAATCCTAAAAAGACTACAGGTATATGATCCTAGCAGGAATTGTAATTGCAAGATGCTGGAACCAGTCAGTGTTGCACTTCAAGTATGCTAAGCAAAAACTGAATTGGGTCATGATCACCAATAAACTCACCTGTATCCTCCAAAATACTCAAACTGAATTAACAAAATGTGGGACTTTTGGATCTTATACTTATTGGCAGACAAATGAGGTTCCTGAAGCACCTTCAGTACTGATGGACTACTTTTTTCTCATCCTCTTTTCTTTTTATACGTTTGTCTTTTTTTCATTCTTCTTTTCCTTTTACATGTGTAATGACAATCTGAGCCCAGTTGAATATACTTTGAATGGTGGCCTATTCTCAGTGGCATCACTATGGGGTGCAGCCCGCCAGAGGGGCGACATCATCTAGGGCCACCATCGGAGGGTTAAACCCGGAAGAGGCAGTAACTATAACATCCTCGCCGGCGGTTGATGCAGCACTTTGAGTGGACCTATGGCAATGAGGGCAGCAACAGCTGGCAGCCACTTCAGGCATCTTCTTTCCTGGGGACTTCAGCGGTGGGGTGGAGCCACAGTTCACTTCGTGGCCGTAGGGTAAAGCTAGTCGGAGGTCAAGCAAGGTGGATCGAACACATCTCCTGTAATATGTCTGCAATTTTTGATCATCTCTTGTATTATGTCTGCAGTCTCTGAGCATATCTTGCACTATGTCCGCAGTCTCTGACCATCACCTGTACTGTGTCTGTTGTCTCTGACCATCTTCTGTACTGTGTCTGCAGTCTCTGACCATCTCCTGTAATATGTCTTCAGTCTCTGATCATTTCCTGTAGTATGTCTGGAGTGGGGGAGAGGGGGGGTGTATGCGGGGGATGGTGACACCATGGTTTACAGCACCAGGTGTCACCAACCCTAGTGACACAACTGCCTATTCTAGATTGTTATTAACAAATTCTTTTGTCAATTTTACTGGGGTACTCAAACATATCTTTGGTATATGGAGCTTGTTTGGATACTTTTTTCTTATATATTTTCTATTTTGATCTGATATAGAGAGTATTGAGATTCTTTTTTGAATAAAGAATGATAAAAGATTGAAATTCAAAATTGGCCAGTAGCAGGACAATTTTAAATACACATTTTTAGACACAAAGTTGCCAAAGACAAAGAATACAGGTAGGGGCATTACTACAAGAACTAGAAAAGCTACAATTTCTGGGGAAATTGTGTGAAGTGTTCTTGCCTCTACCAGTAGTCTACAACTGGAGTGGGCAGAGTAACTGGGTGGAGTGGCTTGAGTAACTGTTGTGTGGTTGGAGTGGCTGGAGTAACTGTGAAAAGGTTGGACTGGGCAGAGTAACTTTATGGAGTGGGCAGAGTAACTGTGTGGAGTGTTTGGAGTGAGTAAAGATAGTAAACTAACCAACTGATTGATCAAATTTAAAAAGTGCACATGGCAAGCTTGATAGAGTGAGAAATGCATTTCAACTTTTAATTATTTATATAGCACATTTAATTGCAATGTTGTTGCCCAAAATGCTTCACAGTTACATCAAAACATACATTTATAAAAACATTAGCAGCATTATCACCTCAAATACTCACTACTGTAGAAAACCGAGTGCCCAAAGAGCAGAATAAAAGTACAATTTCCTAACTAACTCTAAATTTTCCCTGTGTAGTTTGTCAGCTCTACCCATCCTTCCCCTACAGCACCTTCACACTGACACTGGGGGGTGAAATTTATTGGTTCACTCAGAATCTGGTGCACCTGTGCATGGTTGCCGATCAGCTTCTAACTTCAGCTTGTTCAGTTAAGTTTTGGTAATGAAACTTGGCAGCTGATTGGTTTCTATGCAGAAGTGAGCCTGATTTTGCACTTTCCAGCTATAGTGAATAAACCCCTATGGATGCCCCCCATTTATAGTGAGGATGCTGGCGCATAACAAACCCTCTATTATTGGCCTTTCTAAGCCTGCTGAGTTCAAATGTCCTTGCACTGCATTATATTTATAAAGTCTTAAAGTGGTTTTAAAGCCTCAAGGTTTTTATCTTAACCACTTCCAGTCCTGACACTTTTACCCCCTTCCTGTCTAGGGCAATTTTCACGTTTCAGTGCTATCACACTTTGAATGACAATTGCGCGGTCATGCAACACTATACCCATATGAATTTTTTACCATTTTTTTTAGACAGATAAAGCTTTATCTTGGTGGTATTTATTCACCGCTGGGATTTTTATTTTTTTGCTATGTAAATGAAAAGTCCAAACATTTTGAAAAAAAAGTGTTTTTCTTATAAAATTTTGCAAATAAATAATCTTTCATCATAAATCTTGGCCAAAATGTATTCCATTATCTTTTCAGTAAAAAAAAAAATAAGCCAAATTAGCTTATAACCAAAAGTTATAATTTTTAAACCTTTTTTTTTACATTTTTATTTAATTTTTTTATATTATTATTTATGTCTTTTTTTTTTTTTACATACTGTCACCCTAGCAGTACAGTGTCACCATGGTGACACTGTACTACTTGTGGGGGGTGATGAAGATTTTTTTTTTTACAGTGATTGCTTTTACACCCATATAGGATGTAAAACCAATCATTTCTCTTTCTCTTTGTCTGCATTTTTGCAGCCATTGGTAACTACTGAGTGAGCTGTGATTGGTCACAGCTTGTCACATGGTACAAGGCTGTTGTGAATAGCACAAGTGACATCTTGCTTACTACTTTGCATGTGATCACTGATTGGTCTATCAGTGATCACATGATCAGGACCTCATACAGAAGTCCCGTCCGACAATCGGTGTTTCACTGTGTCCGGAGGACAAAGCGGGCACCGGATCGCGGTGCTGCGCATTCCCAGGGAGCGCGCACAGCTAGAAATGGCTGGTGCCATTTATGAATGGCAACCCGCCCCTGGAGTGCCACCGCCCTGTCGTTTATAAACAGCAGGCGGACGGCAAGTGGTTAATGCGTTCCGTGTAAAAGAATTCCTCCTGCACCCCCCTTATACTTACCTGAGACCCATTGCGATCCAGCGCTGTGCATGAGAGCACTCCTGACTTTGTCCCCCCTCACTGAGCAGATCGATAGCAGCAAGAGCCATTGCCTCCCGCTCCTGTCAATCAACTCCAGTGATGAGGGAGCAGGGGTGGAGCAGAAGCGCACTGTCTGTGTCAATGAATGCAGCAGTGGGCATTTGGGAGCAAGCCCACATGAGTGCCCCCATGGAAATCGACTTCCTACTGGGGGCACCAGCAAGAGGGGAGTAGCCAGGAGTGCTGGCAGTGGACCTGAAAAGAGGAAGATTGGGGCCCCTCCGTGCAATTCTATTGGACAGAGCAGTTAAGTATAGACAAGTTTTTGGGGGGGTTTTTATTAGCTTTACAACCACTTTATGCTTGGTGAAATCCCAGGTTATTTCACCGGGACCACAATCCAAGATCAATGGTAGACCTGAATCTGATTCAAAATTACTAATAGGAAGCCATTTACTTTTAGAGAAAAGATGAAAAGGTGAACTAACACAGTACACCTTCCACATCCCTGTAACCACTGTACCTACCACCATTTGTGCTGAGAAGAGGGGAATCTCCATTCTTCTCCCTCTTCTCTTTGAAGGGCTTTCAGCATTGATTAGGGTGATACTCCCAGCGCTGGCACTGACCAATCAGAATAATTCTGATCACTTCCAAAAGTGCTGCAGAAACACGAGGTAGAAGAGTGGAATTTTCAAATCCCTAGATGCTATATGGGCTTGCTTAGACTTTTACAGCACACAGTAAGTACAGCAGGGACCGGTGGGATGGGGAGGGTGTATGATTATAGTTCATTTGTTCATTTTTTTCTAAAAAAGGTGTTCTTATACTTTAAAGATTTCTCATTTTGCATATTAGATAACATATTAGTTAACATGTTTTATAGTCCCAACTTAGACTATTTAGAACAAATGGGATATATTTGGAACAACAGGATCTAACATTGCTTGCAGTGCAGAATAAATACAATATATATGAAATGCTTAGTTTTCAGTTTCAGAAAAGGCTATACTCAATGTTAAAATAACACAGGAGTTTCTTCTTCTAATAAATGTTCTTCATAGTAAATAAAAGCAGTTCATCTCTCAGAGTTGCAAATGTCTTTTGGGCATGATACTATAAAGAACCCATGATTTTTCTTGATCTTAGTCCAGGGAAAAGTTTGGATTTTTTACTGTGAGATATTGACTCAATTTATTTACTTTTTATACAGTGCTAGAAGCAGTTCTGTAAAATGAGACCCCCACAGCAGAGAGCTTTTGCACGCAGCCTATATCAACTTCAAATCACTATCAAACACTTCAAATCAACTAATATATAGCAAATACCTGAGTCTCGGTACAATGCAGCTAATGTAAGCTGAGCAGTCTATTATGCAACCTAAAATTTGTGCTGCTTATTTTGCAGGTTTCATAGGAAATAAAAACAGTTCATACATCAGAGGTGCAAATGTCTTTTGGGCATAACACTATAAAATCATGAGTTCCCTTCATCTTAGTCTAGGGAAAAGTTTTGAGTTATGACCATGAGATATTGATTCAATTTATTTCCTTTTTATACAAGGCTAGAAGCATGCTTTGTAAAATAAGAACCCCACAGCAAACAGATACAGTCAGCATTATTATAAAAAGCACTCTCAAGAATGGTATACAGTAAGGCTAAAGTCTTCATTTTAGCTGCAGCAAGCCCATGACCTGGAGGTGTTCTGTAAACAGATGGTGTACAGAACATTTCCCGTATATATAATTTCCTGCTTGATTTTTCCAGAAGTCTGCACTAAGATACAAGTCAGATTGTGAGCATCCCCTGCAACAAATATGTCATTTTTGGTGAGATACTCCCAAAGGGAAATCATGTTTAAAGGGATGCAGACCCTGCCACTTTCCTCATTAGAATACTGCAGGTGCAGCAGCTGGTAGATAATTATAAAGTCACTCCCATTAGATTCACTCTGCGCATGGACATAGACAAGCAAACATCTACTTCTTCAGAATAACAAAAGGTAAGACTCTAGAACAAAGTTTAATAAAGTTCTTGCAATGTGCTGTACATAGATCACCCAGAAGAGAATGTTTTTTTTTTCTCAACAAAAGTGAGTTACTCTATAATAGAAAGATGTTGCCTATTCCCCTCTAACCTCTGCCACATGATATGCTTTTCTGACAAAGCTCAGCTCATAATAATAAAGGATGACCTAGCTTACACATAGCTTTGATAAAGGACAAGGTAAAAACGAATCTTATTTTTAAAGAAAAAGGTATGAATTTCCAAAACAAATTTTCTAATATCCTTGTAGTATATTCACCTTTTTTGCCTACTGTCTAGCAAAGTTACAGTCTAAAAGATAACTCTGGCCCTCCAGTAGCTCACCTTCACACCAGGCACCCTCCTTCCTCCAGGAATAGCCACAATCCACTCAATTCCTATGCTCCTAAAAACCACCCTCCCTTTTTCATGTGCGCTCTGGAATGCCCACTCTGTCTGTAATAAGCTCACCTCTGTCCATGACCTTTTTGTCTCCCGCTCCCTTAACCTACTAGCAATTAGAGAAACGTGGCTTCAAGCAGCAGATTCTGCTTCTCCCGCAGCACTCTCCTATGGAGGCCTTCTCTGGACTCACTTGCCCAGACCCAGTGGTTGGAAAGGAGGTGGAGTTGGTTTGCTTCTATCCCCACTGAGCACCTTTCAAGTCCTCCATAACCCACTCTCTCTATCCTTCTCTTCTTTCAGCTGTTTTCTCCCATTTCTCTGAGGATTGCAGTGATCTACCAGCCCCCTGGACCGGAGTCCCACTTTCTTGTTGACTCCTTGCCTGGCTACCCTGCTTTCTCTCCTCTGAATTACCCACTATCATTCTTGAAGATTTTTACATCCCCATTAATGTGAACAACCCAGGTACATCCCAACTCTTCAACCTAACCTCATCATTTGCCTTAACACGATGGACACAGTCCTCCACTCACTCTGATGGAAATACATTAGACCTTGTTTTCTCCAATCTTTGCACTCCCTACAATCTCACAAACACCCCCTTTCCTCTCTCTGATCACAATCTCATCATCTTTACAGTGTCCTCATCTTCAAACACCTATCCCTCCAAGCAGCAAACAATTATCTGCAGAAACTTTCACAACCCTTCTCTTTTCCACTCTGCAGCTAACTGCCTCTATGACAGAGTCTCTCCCCTGTCCTGCCCTGCCCTGCCTTGACCTGGCCACTGCTGTTTAAAACAGTTCGCTTTCTTCCACACTAGACTCACTTGCTCCTCTACTACACAAAGTATCAGGCCCCGAACATTACCTTTGGCTGACTGAAGACACCAGAAATTTTAAGAGACATAGCCATGCACTGGAGTGATTGTGGCGTAAAACCAAATCTCACCAAGCATTCACCCACTTTTAGGCGATCTCTGAAAACCTATCTCTTCAGGGAAGCCTATCCTGCCTTCAGCTTATAACGGAATCTTTCATTCCTCCTATCAGTCCATCCCCCACAGTTATTAAGTTTTGTATCACCAGCCCCTTCCTCTTAGATTGTAAGCTCCAAGGAGCAGGGCCCTCCTAACCCTCTTGTATTGAACTGTCTTGTTGCTGTATTATCTCCCTCTATATTGTAAAGCACTGAGCAAACTGTTGGCGCTGTATAAATCCTGTATAATAATAATAATATTGTACATGTATGGCGCAATGTGACAGTTGAATCTTCAGATTCTGAGTCACCTTTCAGGTGATGTAAGGAGACAACAGAAGCTGTTACTGAACTAACGCTGCATGACATACAATCAGTTAGTGTGGTCACCTTGCTGAACAAGCAGCTTATTCTGAAAAAGAAATCAATAAAATCATACCCTACATTCAAAATATATAATTACAGTTTTACAGAATCATGACAGATGTTGGACTAGATAGCTAGACTAAAAAAAATATTGAAAGAGAGTCATCAACTCTTTAATTTTTTTCTATATCTCCATAGCGAAGGGACCTATTTATAAATTGTAAACTGAGTTAGGATCCCTTCTTGCTTGTTGTTTCTTTACTTGTCTTATTGAATTAACCTAGTATGGAGGTATTGCAATACCATGTGTAATCTTACCCTGAGTCAAAATAATATACTTGTTTTCTCCTTCATGGTTGTACTTAAAAATAACTTCACATCTAATGTACTGCTGAATGTCCCCAACAGTCTGTCAAATGTTTGAAACGTTTGGAGGGGGTAACAAAGTGAGCAATTTGCCTTGGTTTTGCTTTCTAGTTTACATGGGGTGCATTCTCTATGCATGCACTTTACAGGCTGTATTTGGAGTGCACCCGAACAAGCAGCATGAATGAGTGGAGGAAGTGAAGGCACAACTGCGCATGCAGTGGTATATCTCAAACGTGCATACCAAGCAGGAAGCCAACAGCAATCACGATGAGGAGGGACAAGAGGGGAGGATTTTATTGTTGAGATCTTGTCCATTAAGACTTCTCTTTAAAGTGATAGTAAAGGCCATTAAAAAAAAAATAACAAACATGTCATGCTCACCTGCTCTGTGCCGTGGTTTTGCACAGAGCAACCCCGATCCTCATCTTCTCGGGTCCCCTGCTGATGTTCCTGGCCAATGGCTCCCACTGCTGTCTCAGCCATTGAGGATGTAGTGTCCTCAGCAAGCTGAGACTTTCATGCACATCGCTAGATTGAGAGGGGGCTCAGGTAAACAGTAAGGGGGCTGAGGGTGCTGCTGCACACAGAAAAAATTTTCACCTTAATGCACAGAATGCATAAAGGTAAAAAACCTTTAGCCTTTACAATCACTTATGTACACTATATTTCCAAAAGTATTGGGACGCCTGCCTTTACTCACACATGAACCTTAATGGCATCCCAGTCGTAGTCCGTAGGGTTCAATATTGAGTTGGCCCACCCTTTGCAGCTATAACAGCTTCAGCTCTTCTGTGAAGGCTGTTCACAAGGTTTAGGAGTGTGTCTATGGGAATGTTTGACCATTCTTCCAGAAGCACATTTGTGAGGTCAGGCACTGATGTTGGACGAGAAGGCCTGGCCTAGAGTCTCCGCTGACCTAGAGTCTCCACACTAATTCATCCCAAAGGTGTTCTGTTGGGTTGAGGTCAGGACTGTGCAGGACAGTCAAGCTCCTCCACCCCAGACTCGCTCATCCACGTCTTCATGGACCTTTGTGCACTGGTGCGCAGTCATGTTGGAACAGGAGGGGGCCATCCCGAAACTGTTCCCATGAAGTTGGGAGCATAAAATTGTCCAAAATGTCTTGGTATGCTGACACCTTACGAATTCCCTTCAATGGAACTCAGGGGCCAAGTCCAACCCGTGACAAATAACCCCACACCATAATCCCCCCTCCACTAAACTTTACAACTGGCACAATGCATTCAGGCAAATACCATTCTCCTGGCAATCGCCAAACCCAGACATGTACATCAGATTGCCAGACAGAGAACCATGATTTGTTACTCCATAGAACATGTCTCCACTGCTCTAGAGTCCAGTGATGACGTGCTTTACACTACTGCATTTGTCACTTTGCATTGCAGTTGGTGATGTCAGGCTTGGATGCAGCTGCTCAGCCATGGAAACCCATTCCATGAAGCTCTGTTGTGCTAATCTGAAGGCCACACAAAGTTTGGAGGTCTTTAGCTATTGACTCTTCAGACAGTTGGATAATCCTGTGCACTGTGCGTTTCAGCATGTGCTGACCCCACTCTGTCATTTTATGTGGCCTACCACTTTGTGCTGTTCCCAGTTGCTTCCACTTTGCTTTAATACCAATAACAGTTGATCGTGGAATATTTAATAGCCATGAAGGTGATTGGAACACCTGAATCCAATTATTTAGAGTGGTGTCCCAATACTTTTGGCAATATATTATATCTAATGCAGGCCATAGACAGGGAGAAAATTGGCCCGTTTTTTAACAAAAAAACGAAAAATCGGTCGTTCAATAGGCCGACGTTACCACCAACAGTAATAAAAAGAAATCAGCCGATTTTCTTCCTGTCTTCGGCCAGCATTTAATTACTTCTGTCCCTGCAGAGAGCCCTGCTATTATATTTGACATTAAAAAGTATTGCGGTTGCAACATTGTATCTATTTGTATCCATTTCAGATACAGATTTTTTTTCAGATACAAATAGATACATTGTTGCATCTGCAATACTTTTTAATGTCAAATATAATAGCGGACTGGAATTCTTCTTCTTTCTCTTCTTTCTCTTCTTCTACTATCTCTTCTTCTCCTTCTTTCTCTTCTCCTTTCTCTACCTCTTCTTCTTTCTCTTCTTCTTTCTCTACTTCTTCTTCTTTCTCATCTTCTTCTTTTTCTTCCTCTTCTTCTGCTTTCTCTTCTTCTTCTTTTTCTTGCAGGTCATGGCTCATGCGCAGATTTTTTATCGGTAAAAAGATCGTCCGATTTGCCAATCATTGCCGCGAAAATCGGCCGATCAGCAAAATCGGCCGATTTTTTTCCAACTTTACCGATCCAAAAAATCTGACAAAATCCAGAAAAACTGCCAACCAATTAACCCATTAACTGTGCGAACATGGGCCGATTTTTTTTTTTCGCCCACAAAAATCGGCCGATTTTCGACCCATCTATGGCCTGCATAAAGCTCTGTAATAGGGATTTAAAAAACTGATAACTATAGATAAGCAAAACAGAATTTTTACTCTCAGGGGATTTCAGGGACATTACACCTTCTTGGCAAAACACACTGGAGTCAACAGGGAAGACAAATTAACATGTTTTGATGAAATGGGCTTCAAGTAGGGTTGCCACGTCATCTCTTCAAAAAAAACACTTATTAATTATACAGGTTCTGCGGCTGCTTAAGGTAGTAATTAAACTCACCTAGTGTCTTTTCTGCATTAAATTAATATGTGTTCTGTTTTAAAGGAATGAGGTAGAAACCCTAGCTTCAAGAAGCTCCCAATGATTACATAAGCTTCTTTCAACTATCTTGGACCTGTTCTTGAGCCAAAAAATAACCCTTCATTACCTCATTATTTTACACCTTTTCATACATAGAAAAAAGTGAATAAAGAAAAATAAAAATGTAAAGCAATAGTACATAAATAATGATCAAATATACAGGTGAAACTCGAAAAATTAGAATATTGTGCAAAAGTTCATTTATTTCAGTAATGCAACTTAAAAGGTGAAACTAATATATGAGATAGACTCATTACATGCAAAGCAAGATTTGTCATAATTGTGATGATTATGGCTTACAGCTCATGAAAACCCCAAATCCACAATCTCAGAAAATTAGAATATTACATGCAATCAATTAAACAAGGATTGTACATAGAACAATATCGGACCTCTGAAACGCATAAGCATGCATATGTACTCAGTACTTGGTTTGGGCCCCTTTTGCAGCAATTACTGCCTCAACGCTGCGTGGCACAGAAGCTATCAGCCTGTGGCACTGCTGAGGTGTTATGGAAGACCAGGATGCTTCAATAGTGCCCTTCAGCTCTTCTGCATTGTTCGGTCTCATGTCTCTTATCTTTCTGTTGGCAATGCCCCATAGATTCTCTATGGGGTTCAGGTTTGGCGAGTTTGCTGGCCAATTAAGCACAGTAATCACACGGTCATTGAACCAGGTTTTGGTGCTTTTGGCAGTGTGGGCAGGTGCCAAGTCCTGCTGGAAAATGAAGTCAGCATCCCCATAAAGCTTGTCTGTGGAAGGAACCATGAAGAGCTCCAAAATCTCCTGGTAGACGGCTGCGTTGACCCTGGACTTAATGAAGCACAGTGGACCAACAGCAGCAGATGACATGGCTCCCCAAATCAACACAGACTGTGGAAACTTCACACTGGACTTCAAGCATCTTGCAGTGTGTGTTTCTCCATTCTTCCTCCATACTCTGGGTCCTTGGTTTCCAAATGAGATGCAAAAGTTGCTCTCATCAGAAAAGAGGACTTTGGACCACTGAGCAGCAGACCAGGTCTGTTTTTCTTTAGCCCAGGTAAGATGCTTCTGACGTTGTTTGTTGTTCAGGAGCGGCTTAACAAGAGGAACACAACATTTGAAACCCATGTCCAGGATCCGTCTGTGTGTGGTGGCTCTTGATGCACTGACTCCAGCCTCAGTCCACTCCTTGTGAAAGCCCCAACACTTTTAAATGGCCTTTTCCTGACAATCCTCTCCAAGCTGCAGTCATCCCTTCTGCTTGTGAACCTTTTTCTTCCACACTTTTCCCTTCCACATAACTTTCTATTAATGTGCTTTGATACAGCACTTTGGGAACATCCAACTTCTTTTGCAATTACCTTTTGAGGCTTTCCCTCCTTATGGAGGGTGTCAATGATGGTTTTCTGCACAAGTGTCAGGTCAGCAGTCTTTCCCATGATTGTAATTCCTACTGAACCAGACTGAGAGACCATTTAAAGGCTCAGGAACCCTTTGCAGGTGTTATGGCTTACTTAGCTGATTAGAGTGGGACACTTTGGCCTTGATTCACTAAGATGTGAGTGTATTAGCAGAGACTGACCATTCAGGCAGACTCCGGTCAATCAATCAGTCGTCTGACCAGCGTCTAGCAAGCTCATTAACGAGCGTCTACTTTGCCACTAGTGAATGTGGTATCCTGTCTGGCACATTTTTAGGTGCAATACCGGATATATTCGCTAGATGGCGCACAAGCACAGGCTTTATTAACATTGGCGTTTTTCTGATAGCAAAAGAGAATTTTTAGAATGTAATAAAGAGTACAGCTGTATTAGAATTTTTTTTTTTTGCTGTTTCTCTAAAATGATCAGGAAAGTAATGCATTTACTAATGAATGTCATACATTCTATTTTCAAATTTTAAACATTTTCACACTTATATCTCAAATAATTTATATACTTCTAATTTCCCAATATAGTTATATATCTTCATTCTCTTTAATCACATAACTATTCTATGTTAAAGACAAGTGCAGCGCTATAAATGCATGTGATCAATAATGAACGCATGTAAAAACCAAAAAGTGCAAAGAATTGCAATAATGATGTAAACTGGTAAATCGTGCTAAAATAAGTTCATATAATCATTCCTGAATAATGGAATGTCCTTCGTGTGAGAGTACCAACTCAGAGAGTGCCTATGAATGGCACGTGTGGTCTCTCCGTGACGGACAGTAGTGCATGAACTCGTGAAAGGTAAACCACCCTTGGGACTGGTCTACACTCACCAGAACAAAAGTATTAATGTGCATGGGTTATACACATCGCACATCTGGGGGTGCAGCGGTATGCTGGCAGCTATGGGTTAGTCATCCAGCTTCATCCATCCATCCATCCATCAGGGTGGGTGCCCAAATGGTCCTGGGGAGGAATTAGCTCAGCCACAGGAGCCAGAAAGGTGCTCAATAGTGTAGTACACTGTCACAGGGGTGGATGACCTTTCACGAGTTCATGCACTACTGTTCGTGGTTATATTTATCTTGTGTAATACCATTTTACTAGTCTATATCATTTGACCAGCGCTCGCTTTATCATTTTTAAACAATGTAACTATTCTACATTATAACTCAAACTGTGTTTCCCACAGTGGTTTAGTGGTTAGAGCTCAGAACTTACAGCACTTGGGTCATGGGTTCTAATCCCAGTCTTGGCAACATCCCAAAAAAATGGAGATCAATTTTCTGGGTTGTGGCAGGAATATTGATCAATCAATTATGATTTTGCCTAATGACTAGAAAGTGGATGAATGTTACTTGCGTACTGTTCTTCTGCCAATTAGGTCATGTGCAAGTTTCATGCCGTGTATATTTCATTGTAACTTTTTTCTCTTTTAAATCTGTCTCCTTATACAACTTGACCCCCTCCCCCACCCCATCATCACCTGTCCCATATGCAAATCTATGGATCACCGCCCCACTCTTTAACTATCTATTTACTGATCAAGTGAATGTGTCTCATTTTCTATCAGCTACAGCTCAGATCTCACATTATTATACAATTGCTGATTGTATCTCACCACTAGTCTGATTGAATTCACAATTCCTGGTCAGTCCTGTTCCCTGACCTCTAATAACCTTTAGGGCCAGTTCACACTACATGTGTTTCAGTTGCTTTTTCAGCATCACAAACGCACAGAAAGAAGGTTATATGGTTGTCAATGTCATAGTTCACATCAGCGCTTGCATTTTCAATGCATTGCAGGTGCTGTAAACAAAGTTGACCACGCTGCATTGTTTCTGCACAGAACTGTACTGGAACACATTGAAACGTCCTTGAATGTACTAAAACGCACATGTCCCTAACTACATTGAATACAAAGAAAATAGAAAAAAATAAGTGGAAGGGATACAAAACTGCAATGTAAACATGTCCAAAACGCATCCAAAATGTACTGGAACACACTAAACATGCATGCCAAAAGGGCATGAAAAAAACCCATCAGGAACACATCTAGACTGTTTCTATAGTGTGAACCAGCCCTTAGGACTTGTTCACGCCATTGGTGGTGCAGAAACGCATGCAAGAACACACATTTTCCAGCACAGCAAAGAAATGCAATGCCCTATGTAGATGTGCGCAGGTACCATGATGAAAACGTTGTTTCACCTACACACGTCTATTAAAAACAGCCCCATTCACAGCCACAAATACGCATGGCACCACACTACTGTGCGGTTAGGTGCGACACACTTGGAAAATAACATAAAAATAAGCCAACATGGCTAAAACATATCTTGAAGATATGGGGACTCTGCTATCCGGCGACAGTCCGTTCACGAACGAGAAGCAATTCTGCACCCTAAAACCAACATAGAGGAAAGGGATGGTCAAATTGCTGTGCTGCTTCCAAACCACCTCTGGCATGCCAGGGTCATTATGCAGGTCCTCGATGCCAGTTCTTGCCTGCGGCCACAAAATATCCACTGGCCACAAGTGAAGGTGAGTGGGGGACGTGAAGGTGGATTTCTACCAGCTTCAACCGCAAGCAGTACCACTCCTGAAAAATGAGAGCAAATAATCATTGACACGTCATCATGACAGTCAATTCTCAGTGCAGGCTATCTAGAGTGTCTTTCCTTTTTAACCATTTCAGGAGTTCAAGGAAACATTCTTGGAGCATCTACTGTGTTTGGAAAGGCCAAAGGTCCCCCCCCCTCCCCCAGGCACACTAATGCTTATGCAGGCCATAGACGGGGAGAAAAACAGCCGATTTTTCTTTTAAAAAATGAAAAATCGGTTGTTCAAGCGGCCGACGTTACCAGCAATGGTAAAAAAAAAAATCGGCCAATTTTCATTCCGTCTACAGCCGGCAAAAAGTGTCCCTGCAGAGAGCTCCGCTATTTCTTTGACAGTTCTTTGACATTTATAGCGGTTGCAACAATGTATTTGTATCCATTTCGGATACAGATGTTTTTATTCGGAAACAAATAGATACAATGTTGCAACCGCTGTAAATGTCAAGGAACTGTCAAAGAAATAGCGGAGCTCTCTGCAGGGACACTTTTTGCCATACTGGAATTCCTCTCATTTTTCATCCTTCTTCTTCCTCTTCTTCTTCCTCTTCTTCTTCATCATCATCCTCTTCTTCTTCATCATCATCCTCTTCTTCATCATCCTCTTCTTCTTCATCATCATCATCATCATCCTCTTCTTCTTCATCATCATCCTCTTCTTCCTCTTCATCATCTTCTTCTTCATCATCATCCTCTTCTTCCTCTTCATCATCATCCTCTTCTTCATCATCTTCTTCTTCATCATCATCATCCTCTGCATCATCATCCTCTTCTTCATAATCATCATCCTCTTCTTCATCATCATCCTCTTCTTCTTCTTCATCATCATCATCCTCTTCTTCTTCATCATCATCCTCTTCTTCATCATCCTCATCTTCTTCTTCATCATCTTCATCATCATCATCATCCTCTTCTTCTTCTTTTTCTTCATCATCATCCTCTTCTTCCTCTTCATCATCTTCTTCTTCATCATCATCATCATCCTCTTCTTCATCATCTTCATCATCATCATCCTCTTCTTCTTTTTCTTCTTTTTGTCTTCCTCTTGCAGGTCACTGCTCATGGGGCGGGGCCAGCCGGGAACAGCAAGCATGTGACATGGGGCGGGTCACTGGGATGATGTCCCCGGCTGGCCCCGCCCATACCTATATAAGAAATGTCAGCTAGGCTTTTCTTCACTAGGCTGGAAGCCTCGGACGGGAGCGGAACCTTTTTTTTTTTGTTTCCTTTTTTCGGGTCGCCGCCGCCGCGATTGACGTTGGATCTACTTCGGGGGACATTGTTTTAATAAAGGACTTGTCAAAGACCCTGTACTGTGTTTTTTTTACACCACACTTAGTTTTTTTGTGAATGAGTCTGCAGACCGTGTACCGCAGAATCATTCACGTAGGGGGGGGGGCCGGGATCTGGGGGCCCCCTTGTTAAAGGGGGCTTCCAGATTCTGATAAGCCCCCTGCCCGCAGACCCCCACAACCACCGGCCAGGGTTGTGGGGAAGAGGCCCTTGTCCTCATCAACATGGGGACAAGGTGCTTTGGGGGGGGGAGCCCCCCTGCCCCAAAGCACCCCCCCCATGTTGAGGGCATGTGGCCTGGTATGGTTCAGGAGGGGGGGGGCGCTCGCTCGTCCCCCCCCCCTTTCCTGACCTGCCGGGCTGCATGCTCGGATAAAGGTCTGGTATGGATATTGAGGGGGACCCACGCTGTTTTTTTTTTTAAATTTCAGCATGGAGTTCCCCCTTAATATCCATACCAGACCTGAAGGGCTTGGTATGGATGAGAGGGGGGACCCACGCTGTTTTTTTTTTTTTTTTTTTATTGCGGACCTTTATTTTTACATTCAGCTTTCAAAATAAATATTATCTAGACCTTCAAAATAAGTAAAATCATAACAGAAATAATTATAAAGGATAAGAAACAAAAATAGAATCACTAGAACTAAGGAAATCTAATTAGATTACATGAAGATATGCCGAGTGCTGTTTATTAAACACAATAGTCACGACCGAGTGCCGGCTGTCAGAGGAATCCACAATCAGATTCACTATTAGTCAGTGGCTAAAAAGCAAACGCCCATGGCAGAGGTCTAAAAGGTGTTCTGCACATGCTCAGTTCTATCTGCCAAAGACACTGCACGGGCATCTAGATTTTTACTGTGTCGATTTCCTTGAAAAAAATGATTTTTAACACATTCTTAATTTTTTTGGAAATAGCAGATATTGTTTAAAGTGAAGTCCTGATATTTGGCAAAGCAAATTTCTAAGTGAACATGTCTCTACAGTGATTTTTCATGGTGTTAGACGTGCTTCTTAGCAAGTCTGCTTTTGTGAGTCTGATTCCGGGCGTGTGTCTTTTTGTGAATTAGATTGGGCGTCTGCTTATGGGCTCTGCTCAATAGTGAATTAGGTTGCAGGGTAAAAAATGGACGGACGCCCATGAAAATTGGGCTTAAACCCATAAATATACGCCCACACCCAATAGTGAATCAAGGCTTTTGAGTCTAGAATATTGCACCTTTTCACAATATTCTAATTTTCTGAGATTGTGGATTTGGGGTTTTCATGAGCTGTAAGCCATAATCATCACAATTATGACAAATCACGGTTTGAACTATCTTGCTTTGTATGTAATGACTCTATCTCATATATTAGTTTCACATTTTAAGTTGCATTACTGAAATAAATGAACTTTTGTACGATATTCTAATTTTTTGAGTTTCACCTGTACTAGGGGAAAAGCACAAATAAAATGAACACTTAGGAGTCTGTTTATAATTGTTTTCATACAAAAGTCACACAACGTTTACCTATGATTTCCAGTTTTCCAATTGAACAATTTAAAAAATGTGTGACTCCTGGATAAAAGTTGTGTAAATCCTGTGTGAAAACATACAAATAGACCCTTTAAAAATACACAACACAAGCTTTGGGAAGTACTGATAAACTAAGCATTTGTATGGTGTCTAGGTGCAGCAATTTAGCCATCACTCAGAATAAAGTCAATTGAGAAAACATTATAAATTAAGCACAGTTGCAGAGTTTGCTTTAATATTAGTAGATCATTAATTGATTTAACTTGATACCTGGAACGGCTCTTGAATTAATGGGAAAACCTGACATATAGAACTCTGAAGCTTGACTAAAACTGGTGAGCCAAAACAGAACTTAGTAACTTATAAAATGAAAGAAGGAGAGGCTATTATTATAAGAATTTATACGCATCACTTTGACAGTTCCATGCTAATCTTGCAATGTGCATTTTGCAAGAGAAGTGGACCTTCAATTATAGACAATGATTCACTGTACTGCTTCAGTCACAACGTTTTTCTGTGACGAACTATGAAAGAAGAGGGAGAGAGCACATGGAGCTAGATCACACGAAACCCGACATGCTGGCATTTATTGGGGAGACTCGGGGTACAGACAACAGAAAAACTAGTTCACAGAATAATACAAGACACCGCAATGAAGATTCTCAGGATGGCAACATGGGTCAACAGAGGGCAGGTAGTCCACAGGGCAAACAGGGCAGAGCAGTGAGGGCACAACAGGGCGGTAAGTCCTCAGCACACAGGGCAAAGGGTTCTGGGCAGAATAGGGTTAAGTCCAGAACACAGGGCAAAGGGTTCTGGGCAGAATAGAGTTAAGTCCAGCATGCAGGGCAAAGGTTCTGGGCAGAATAGGGTAAGTGCAGCATGCAGGGCAAATGGTTCCAGGCAGAGGTCCTTCAACAACTCATGGGTCTATGGAGGGCTGTGTATCCTGGCCTCAGCTTCAAGACCACACAGGCAGCAGTTGACGAAAGAGCAGAGGGTAGAATAAAGTCCTGGTGTGTGGAAAGCCACACAGACAATGTAGAACTACAAGTCCTAGCCCTGCTAAAAGCGAATTACAGCCCATACAGATCTGTCTCAGCAGTTCTCCTAGCAAGGTTTGCAGCTATGAGCTCCTCTGTCCATCACTGACTTAAGCTCTGCACATTTTTCTGGCAGCATACAGACATTATATTGTCCTTTCAATTCTACCAAACCAAGCACCCTGTGTCGACACGTCTGGCTCTTTCCAGCTGCAGGACACCATGCTGTCTGTGCCTCCTGCTGAGATAAAACTCATCTCCCATCCCCTGCAGGGCACAGGAACTCATAGATTTAATTAAGCAGAGAATCTGACTGCTTGACACACTTGTTGATTTCAACAAAACAACACAATAAAATAATATTTCTGATCTCTGTCACACCAAGTATTAATCATTGTATGAAAAAATATAATAGTTCCCAAATATTAGACAACAGTGTTTGCCTTAATTAATTATCGTCCAAAAATGCTAGAGAGCAATAGAGTCAGCTTATAGGATTTTTGTAACAAATACAGGGGTGATCAGTAACATCTTTGAATGTAACAGGATTCAATATTGACTCTACAAATTTGCCAGCCTGTGAATTTTGCGTTACATTGATTTGTATATTATTAGACATCTGACAGATACACATGCAGGGTGAAAGATGGTAAAGTGTATTGTACTATCTACTTATTTAGGCGCACTAAGGAATATGAGAGGGGAGCTTAGACTTATGCTGTGCAGCCTGATCTGGACTGCAACATACAGTGGAGCAAAAAAGTATTTAGTCAGCCACCAATTGTGCAAGTTCTCCCACCTAAAAAGATGAGAGAGGCCTGTAATTGGCATCATAGGCAGACCTCAACTATGAGAGACAAAATGAGAAAAAAAAATCCAGACAATCACATTGGCTGATTTGGAAAGAATTTATTTGCAAATTATGGTGGAAAATAACTATTTTGTCAATATCAAAAGTTCATCTCAATACTTTGTTATATGTCCTTTGTTGGCAATGACAGAGGTCAAACGTTTCCTGTAAGTCTTCACAAGGTTGGCACACACTGTTGCTGGTATGTTGGCCCATTCCTCCATGCAGATCTCCTCTAGAGCAGTGATGTTTTGGGGATGTTGCTGGGCAACACGGACGTTCAACTCCCTCCAAAGGTTTTCTATGGGGTTGAGATCTGGAGACTGGCTAGGCCACTCCAGGACCTTAAAATGCTTCTTATGAAGCCACTCCTTCGTAGTCCGGGAGGTATGTTTGGGATCATTGTCATGTTGGAAGACCCAGTCACGTTTCATCTTCAATGCCCTTGCTGATGGAAGGAGGTTTGCACTCAAAATCTCACGATACATGGCCCCATTCATTCTGTCCTGTACATGGATCAGTCGTCCTGGTCCCTTTGCGGAGAAACAGCCCCAAAGCATGATGTTGCCACCCCCATGCTTCACAGTAGGTATGGTGTTCTTTGGATGCAACTCAGCATTCTCTCTCCTCCAAACACGATGAGTTGTGTTTCTACCAAACAGTTCTATTTTGGTTTCATCTGACCATATGACATTCTCCCAATCCTCTTCTGGATCATCCAAATGCTCTCTAGCAAACATTGTTTGAATACTGCTTGTGTGGAGTAAATTAAATGTTTTGACTGACATTCTGCAGTTTAGCCACAAGATGTCACTGTTTTCCTAACACAGCCTCAGACTGCATAGATATTTCTATATTCATGAAGAGGTGGAGTTTTCACAGAAAGTTGAGAGGGAACAGGAAGAAGAGAGAGCAGCCGTGTTCTGGAGAATGGTGAATGAGGGGGGCCGTGTGAGCTGAGAATCTGATGACATCCAGGTGTGGGAGCATCCCTCTGTAACCAGAGCTGCAGCTAAGTGAAGCTGATGAGATTGCTGCCAGGAAGCTGATGAGATTGCTGCCAGGAATGCTGATGAGATTGCTGCCAGGAATGCTGATGAGAGCAGAGGAACTAAGCAACATATTCGGCGAGACCGCATGTTTGTTGGAGAGACATTTGTTCTGTTCAGAGTCACCAGCAGATACAAAGCATGGGTAAGATCGTGTACGCACCTCATTTCAGTGTTGGCGCCTTGAGATTGAGTCCAGGCCTATAGTTAGTTAGGGTCTCTGTTTGTATCAGGCCACAAGTGTTGTTACTGATCATTGGAAGGACTCCACAACTTAAAGTGACATTTCACATTGGAGAGCTGATAAATCCTACAAACTCAAGCCAGACTGGCGTTTTGCTCAGAAGGAATACTCAGGCACGTGCTACAGGACCAGTTATGGGAGAGGGAATACTGTAGATTTGTGTAAGATTGTAAGCTGTTGTGCTGCACCGCAGGCTAGCCCATACCATACACCAATACACTGATTCCTGCTCTTTTAGGGTAATAATGGGTAAGGTGTGGCAGCTTAGTAGGTAGTAGGTAAATTACTACTCTTTCTACCTTCATCGTCAGAAGGCGCCGTGCTGTGCAGCACAAGAGTCTCAGCCTTTGGGCTGGGTGTATGTAAATTTATTGTATGTTCCCAGTATTTGTGGTTGTGTTTATTTGCCACATCTAAGTAAAATTCTGTTGTGGCAAAAGCTGGTGTTGGGGTTGCTTTCCTCGTTCGTGACTTCACTGTAACCTGGGGAGCCCACCCCGGTACACAGCCTGCCTTACATTGGTCCCAGCTCTCTGCAGGTCATTCACTAGGTCCCCCCGTGTGGTCCTGGGATTTTTGCTCACCGTTCTTGTGATCATTTTGACCCCACGGGGTGAGATCTTGCGTAGAGCCCCAGATCGAGAGAGATTATCAGTGGTCTTGTATGTCTTCCATTTTCTAATTATTGCTCCCACAGTTGATTTGATCACACCAAGCTGCTTGCCTATTGCAGATTCAGTCTTCCCAGCCTGGTGCAGGTCTACAATTTTGTTTCTGGTGTCCTTCGACAGCTCTTTGGTCTTCACCATAGTGGAGTTTGGAGTGTGACTGTTTGAGGTTGTGGACAGGTGTCTTTTATACTGATAACAAGTTCAAACAGGTGCCATTGATACTGGTAATGAGTGCAGGACAGAGGAGCCTCTTAAAGAAGAAGGTACAGGTCTGTGAGAGCCAGAAATCTTGCTTGTTTGTAGGTGACCAAATACTTATTTTCCACCATAATTTGCAAATAAATTCTTTCCAAATCAGCCAATGTGATTGTTTGGATTTTTTTTCTCATTTTGTCTCTCATAGTTGAGGTCTATCTATGATGCCAATTACAGGTCTCTCTCATCTTTTTAAGTGGGAGAACGTGCACAATTGGTGGCTGACTAAATACTTTTTTGCCCCACTGTATGTAGCATGCAGCCTTGGGAATTCAATAAATCTCTATCAACACTTCTAGTGCTATAGCCCTCTAAAATGGCCTGCTTCAGATTTAAAAATCCTTGTCATCCATTTCAGTAACTTTACCAGCATGCACGGCAGAGTAAAGTGATTGTAAAGCTTCAGCTTTTATTTTTTTAACCACTTCCAGTCCGGACACTTTTATCCCCTTCACGTCCAGGCCAAATTTCAGCTTTCAGCGCTATCACACTTTGAATGACAATTGTGTGGTCATGCAACATTGTACCCATGTGAATTTTTTAGCAAAAAAAGATTTTGAAAAAAAGTGTTTTTTTTAAACAGTTTTTGCAAATAAATAGTATTTCATCATAAATCTTGGCCAAAATGTATTGCGTTATATTTTTAGTACAAAAAATAACCCAAATTAGTTTATAACCAAAAATTATAATTTTTAAACTTTTTTTATATTATTTTTTATTTATTATTTTTTTTTTTTACATACTGTCACCCTAGCAGTACAGTGTCACCAATGTGACACTGTACTACTTGTGGGGGGTGATGAAGTTTTTTTTTTTTTTTTTACACTGATTTCCTTTACACCCATAAAGGATGTAAAAGCAATCATTTCTCCTTCTCTCTAGCTGCATTCTTGCAGCCATTGAGAACTACTGAGTGAGCTGTGATTGGTCACAGCTTGTAACATGGTACAAGGCTGTTGTGAATAGCCTTGTACCATGTGACCTCTGTGATCATTCACAGATTTCACACGTAGTAAGCAATGATGTCACAAGTGACATCTTGCTTACTACTCTGCATGTGATCACTGATTGGCCAATCAGTGATCACATGATCGGGACCTCATACAGATCGGTATTCCACTGTGTCCGGAGGACACAGCGAGCAACGGATTGCGATGCTGCACGCTCCTAGGGAGCACGCACAAGGGTTTATAAACGGCCACCCGACCCTGCACTGCCACCGCCCGGCCGTTTATATACAACGGCCGGACAGGAGGTGGTTAAATAACAAACATTTTATACTTACCTGTTCTGTGTAATGGTTTTGCACAGAGAAGCCTCCATCCTCCTCTCTGGTCCCCTGCTTGTGTTCCTGGCTCCTCCTTTTCTTGGTGTGCCTTGATAGAAGGCCTCTTCCTATCATGGCATACCTGTGTGCTTAATCCCGCTCTGCATCTTTGTGCCTATAAAACACACAGAGCATGGCTCTGCCCTATCCTCTGCTCCTTCCTCACTGGCTGTGAGCAGGAGTTCACTGTCTCTGAGGAGGGAGAGAGCCAAAAGAGCCTCACTGGATCAAGATCAGGCTCAGGTAAATATAAACAGGGACTGAAGGGGGGTAGCTGCATATAGAAGGATTTTTACTTTCATGCATAGAATACATAAAGATAAAAAAATGTTTTACCTTTACAACCATTTTAGGTTGGTTCTTAATAGCACCACTGTTAAAGTGGCACTAGTAATGCACCTAATTCAAAAATAATTACCTCTACTTTGTACATAATTAAATTAGAGGTAAATATGACCTACTCTAAGTTCGTGTACAGAGACTGGCAGAGTGCCTGTCCCTGTACACATTGTAGCAGAGCAGCATATTTGCCGCCTGTCACGATGTGGGTCCTCTGCCAGTTCCAGTTAGTAATTCCTTGTTTTTTAATCCCTTGTGTCCAGAGGAAGTGCATCCTCCAATTAGTATTCTACTCCTGTGTGCCAAAGGCTCCTAGCTGTAATTAACGCGCCCCCTCCACCCTCCTCCGGCCAAAAGGTCCCCAAATTCAATTAATGTATACTCCCCCACTGTCATCCTGTTTACAGCTACAAATTCAATTACTGTATTTCCTTTCCTGTCCATCCTGTCTAGTGTCCAAATGTAGTACATCCCTAAGTAATGCCTTACTTTTTGTGCCAGAGGAAGTGCTTCCCATCCCCAATGAAATTAGTGCCTTTCTTGCCAAAAGTTCCCTAATTCAATCAAGGCATCCCCTCCATTGTCATCCAAAAGTCCACAAACTCAATCAAGGCATTCACTCCATTGTCATCCAAATGGCCTCAAACTCAATCAAGGCATCCCCTCCATTGTCATCCCAAATGTAGTACATCCCTAATTAATGCCTTACTTTTTGTGCCAGTGGAAGTGCTTCTCATCTCAAATGCAATTAGTGCCTTTCTTGAAATGTTCCCTAATTCAATCAAGGCATCCCCTCCATTGTCATCCTGCTAATGACCCCCCTCCACCTCTCCTCCTGCCCTGGGGTTTAAGAGGTCAGTGCTGGTCTCTCCCGACCATCCATTCTGCTGTGCAGCCACTGAGGGATCCCAGCTGCGGCGGGACTCTAGTGGCCAGACTCTGCCTGAGCCCCATTGGAGTAAGGGGGACCCCAGAAGCCACATCAGCTCTGCCTGAGACTTTCACATCAGCTCTGCCCGAGATGCTTCCAGCTCTGCCTGAGACTTTCACATCAGCTCTGCCTGAGATGCTGCCAGCTCTGCCTGAGACTTTCAAATCAGTTCTGCCTGAGACGCTGCCAGCTCTGCCTGAGACTACCACATCAGCTCTGAGTGAGTGTATGCTTCCCCTGTGTTATCGAAACTGTTTACAAACTGCCTTTTACCTCCCTGTTGGATTACAAACTGCTGCAGAGACTTTAACTGTGCCCCCCGGGCTGGATTACAAAGTATTTTGGGCTCTCTCTCTGCACTACTTCCCATTCAGTGACTGTTGTCTGTTTTAATAAAGCTTTAAGTGTTTGCCATCTGCCTTGTGTGTTCTGTCCTGCCTACCCTCCATCACACCGCCACTACCCCTTTCTTGTCACTGGTTCTTAAGAACACTGCCTGCTTCACAGCTTACAGCCTCTTAGAATTCAGTGATGCTGCAGTGAATGGAGCTTTGTGGGGAAGCTCAGATAGTTCCCCATCAGGTCCGCACTCTCGTTAAAATTAACAACAGGCAGTGGACAGTGGGCAGTGGGCAGATTATATCGCTAATAGTAGGCTGTGCCAAGGTCCTGCCCACTCCCTGCTGTCAATCACAAGGCAAGTGGACCTGATGAAGAAATAGTCTCTGTGAATCCCAAATAAGCTCTGCCAACTAGATACAAAACTCCACACTTCTGTGTTGTGTGTGTGACACTCCAGTGCACCTCCACATGCAGTACCTGCCCCAGATTCATGTACCTAACTATGTTGTACATATGGTAAATAAAGTCCACAGTGCAAAAGGGCAGTGGGTGATGTAGGGTGCTTTAAAGTGGAACTAAACCCATCAATTTAAGGCTACGTTCATAATGATCTGTACCAAAACTGCAGTATTTTCCGGCATTTTTACCAAGTTTGTAGTGCGTTACTTACAGGACATGGGCCTCAAAAATGCACCAAAAGTGCAATGCTGGTGCGTTTTCTATGCATTTTTGCCATGTTTTCCATTCATTTTAATGAGGAGGTGCATTTTTGGTGTGTTTTTTTACCATACCAAACTTGCACCAAAAATGCAGCAAACAGGATTTTAAAGAACGTAGTGGACCCACAACGGATCATTGTGAAGAGTTCTATAGGATTATATAGTCACAGATTTTTCTACCACTGTTTTTAACACAAAAGTGGAAGAAAAACAGATCAGTGTGAAAGCAGCCTAACGGTTTCAAAAATCAGTTGCATTTCCTGTCATATTTGCTTGTGCTCTCATCTACGCTGTCAAACCATCAAATGGCTGGAGTCATAACTAATCACATGTGTAGCACCATGGCAGTTGCAGATCAAACAGAGGCCAAGACAGCAGCTTCCTTGGGTGAAAAGGACAGGAGGGTTTAGCTCCACTTTAATAAATTGTAGCTGTAATGAAAGAGAGAACATTCATCAGGGGTGTAACTGACAGAACAATCATACCGTATATAGAACATACATATAAACTGTGCTGGTATGCCACAAATCAATTCTAACATTCCAATGATAAAGTGCTGGGAACATCTGCCTGTAAACCTACAGTGCCAATCATGCAGCTTTTTCTCTGAACACACTGTGGTTGCTTTTAGACCCCATTAACACAGCGCAATTAGCTCTGTGCCCTGTGCAGGGTCATGTTTTACCAGCACGGGAATACACAGATGTTGTGTGCATCCACATACTGGCATCCCACTGTTCTTTATTGGGGCATGCGTGTAAACAGGTTTAAAGTAGTTAGATAGATGTTGCTCTGGACGGGAGGGTAGGAGTTAATGCCTTTCCCAGTTGTTTGACTTTTTGGTGGGATCCTTGGATCTGACCCACTGCACCTGTAATGTAAAAGGGGACAGTAGGCTGAGTCCGGGGGGGTTTACTCGTGGTGATTGCCTGGTCTTGCTTCTTCTTGTGTTCTGCAGTCTAGCCCGTTTTTCTGGTTCCCCAAAGAGAGCTACACCCAAGAGGAATACAAAGATGTCACAGTCTGCCACAAAGATGTGAAGTTGTCAGAACTTGAGTTTCACCTCGAAGACACCAGCTACAGGAAGATGTCTCAGATGGATTCTGTAATTACTGTGCAGGTACGTAGGGGCAGCACATGGTTAGCAGTAAGGACTAGGCCACTAAAAGACAGCCCTGCATGGGGCACAAAGCTAATTGCCTCATGTGAAGAAGGTCTAACTTGTCACAAGAACATAAACTAGATAATTTTAATCCACCCCAGTCAAAGTTATGGCCCAAAGAATAATCTCTCTCACCTGCAATGGAACAGAGGTCATTCATCATTCTGAGGAAACAGAGGTGTAACGGACAGGAAGCCCCCCAAGAAATAAGACACTAAGTTTTCCTTTCCACATATTGTGTAACAAGTGCTTTGAGAAATGTGCCCTCCTTCTTAAACAAAAATATAATAGGATTTTATTTTTAGGGGTGTCAGGTACTTGAATCTGCTGCCTGCACTGTCATGTAGAAACACGTCGGAATTTTAAAGCGGAGCTCCACCCAAAAGGGGAAGTTCCGCTTTAAGCCTTTGTCCCCTGCTCCCCATTAAGGATTGGCACCTTTGGGGAGTGGGTACCCGAATTTGACAGGTAGCTGCTCCCACTTCTGCTGCAATCACCTAATGGCGATCGGAAGCAGAGGTTGTCCTCCACCCTCCCTCCCCATAGTCTTCTTGGACATGTGACAGGTCCCAGAAGACTATGGGGCCATTCACAAAGTGCAGTGCTACTCATGCATGCATCACAGCTGGGTGTCCACACTAAAGATGCTGGTGCCAGGAAGAGAAGATGACCAGTGAAACCAGTCATGGTGAGGACACCGCTGGACCGAGGGATAGGTAAGTGTCTGTATTTTGAAAGTCAGCAGCTACAGTTATTGTAGCTGCTGACTGTTATTAATTTATTTTTTTCAACTGGAACTCCACTTTAAAGAGTGTCTTAGACACATCTTATGAATTCCAGTGGGCATTTGGTTTACTGTCATGTAGTGTTCCCATTTAGGCCTCAGTCACACGACCCTAATAATGTTACTAGTGTTATTACACGTGATTTCTAGGAGAAAAGTTCCTGTGTAATAGCAATAAAAAATACTTGCACCAAGATGTTTTAATCACTTACCCTCCAGAAGATTTACCCCTCTTAATGACCAGGCCATCTTTTGCTATTTCTGGAATGGTAGAAAAGAAGGAGTGCCCGATGTCCAAAAGAATGCACTTTTGATGGTAGATTAGAAGGCTTTTTTTGAGAACAACAACAAATACAATAACCCAACGCGTTTTGGGAGAAAAGACTCACCCGTCTTCAGGGCTGTTGCTGCACGCTATTAAATGGGAAACATTCCCACGTCGGTTATATATTTTCCAGGTTTAATTAATGACCTGATTACAATGTGCTTGTGGCCCAGTCACAGAACACTATTCCCTCCAATAATGCCTCCACACAAGCAGGAAATTATGCCTGAGCTCTATACTTGTTTAATTAATGCCGTAACACAATAGCACAATTTTGTACCAGAAAGGCAGCAGTCCAAACCCTAACAGGGTTTACCGCCAATATAACCCACCATTGGGTACAACTGACTGAACCCCCTAACCACCCACGCAACCACCCACCTTCGACCAGTGACTGATCCAAACAGTCCAGTGCAGTCTTCAGCACAAACAATTTTTGGTGTTTGGCACTGAACTATTTCAACTGGTAATTGTGTAGTCATGCAATGCTGTACCCAAACAACATGTAAGTCCTTTTTCACACAAATAGAGCTTTCTTTTGGTTGTATTTGATCAGCAATGGGTGTTATTTTTTTGTGATATAAATGAAAAAAGAAAATTTGGAAAAAAATTTATATTTTATATGTTTTCAGTTATAAAACTTGTTGCAACAAATGAGATCTGCAAAACACTCACCATGCCAATTAGCAAATATCTTGGAGTGTCTACTTTCCAAGAAGGGATCATTTGGGGGGGGGGTGCTTCTACTATCCTGGCATTTCAGGACCAACATTAGAAGCTTATGTCAGACATCACCCACTTTTCTAACCACTTGAAAACCGAACCTTTTCTGAAACTGTTGTTTACTTGAAAAAACATTTTTTTTGCTAGAAAATTACTTTGAACTCCTAAACATTATAGATTTTTTTAAAGCAGAGGCCCTAGAGAATAAAATGGTGGGTGTTGATTTTTTTTTATGTCACACAGTATTTGCGCAGCAATTTTTCAAACGCAATTTTTTTGGAAATAATAAAAATGTTAATGCACAAAAACACAATATATTGCCCAATTAAATTAAGGTAAAATATAATGTTATGCCGAATAAATGGGTAACAAACAAGACATGCTTTAAAATTGCACACACCCATGCAACGGCAAAAAATTACGTACATTTGTAATATCCAACACTTTAAAAAGCCTTTAGAGGTCACCACTTTATATTGACACAAGAGGTCTAGTGCTAGAATTACTGCCCTCAATCTAACATTTTTGGTGCTACCTCACATGCATGGTGCAATCTCTGTTTACATACTGCCATGGGACCACTGCTTGCATTTGCCTTTGCACAAAATTACGGGGATGGGGAGGGTTGGGAATTTTTTTTAATATTTATTTTGTTTGTTTTTTTAATTATTTTTACACTGTACCTTTTTTTCGATCAATTTTATTGTTATCAGAGGGAATGAAAAAAACCCCTGTGATAGCAATAGGCAGTGACAGGTATTCTTTTCTGAGAAATCTGGGGTCTACTAGACTCTAGATTTCTGCCCTTAAAGCACTTGCTCACAGATCGGTGTGATCAGATGCTTTCTCAATTTTAAAATGGCACGGTTTATATCTGGTGTAACTGAAATTATGAAATTCCGGTCTCTTTGACTAGGTGTCTCCCCAAACTATGGCCCTCCAGGTGTTGAGGAACTTCGAGTCCCATGAGGCCTTGCAAGTCTCTGACAGCCATAGGCAAGACTCTCAAAGGCAGAGACCTGATGAGACTTGTAGTACTTCAACATCTGGAGGGCCATAGTTTGGAGACCCCTGTCTTAGGCCATAGAGATGATTGTAGGCATTCCAGTCTCTGATCAGCCAGTGCAACTGCCAGGTGCATTTTTGGGTTCAGTGGGATGGAAGAGCCCAAGAAAACCTTAGGTGTCAGGAGGGGTGGGGGAGACCCTTCCCGCTGCTTGTAAAAGTGATCCAGCAGCAACGATTGTTTTTATATTAAAGCCAAACACAAACTGAAAAAAATTATACCAGGATGATGAATGTAGCTACAGGCATCATCTAGGTATAACCACTCAAATTCCAGTGAATGGAGCCAATCCTGCTAACACTGTTTTTGGGGACACTATTCACAGGAGGCACTAGTATAGTTCTGTTCGTGGTCAATATATTGGTCTATACAAACACTATACTAGTCATGGCGGTGGTCAATGTGATGGAACATGGCACCCAACCCCTACCCTTTTCACCAACTTGTGACCAAAGGACCAGCTGATCTCGCACTGTGCTGTCACTTGCATAACAATGCCACTCTCAGCTGCACCCCCGCACAAAGATTTTCCAGCTAGAGGGATCACAATCTATGTGCCAGCAGCCTGAGAGCAATTGTTACTGGGTTAGGTTAATTACGCAATTAACCCTTCACACTGCCACCACCACCTATTTACAGAGAAGGTGGAAACTCACAAATCCTAGCAATAACACTATGATTTTAGCATAAGAGTCTGAACACACACTTTCACCACAGACAGTTATATTCAGAGGGTTATTACATACAGTAGCACACTTCAAGAGAGAGGGATTCTATAGTTTGCATTAAAAGCTTTAGAGACAGTTTCAACACTTTTCAAAATAGGGTTTATTACTAAAATGGTCAAAATGGTACAATTAAAATATTTACAGAAAAAGATGTTACAAAGACATAAAAAGAACAATAAAGTAACAGAGAAATAAAAGAAAGGAGTTAAGAAGGCAGAATACTTGATATGTTCTGGTTTTAGCAGAGTCCAATTGTCTGAGCTTTTGCTTTTGTTGCCTTGGCTCTCAAGTCCGTTTAGAAGTTTCTTGATTGATGTTAGACGAGAGCTCCTCTTCACCAGGCCTGTCAGTCCTTTTCTAAGATATTAAAGGGGTGTCGCCTGAGGACAACTAACCAATCATCCAGTTTGGGATGGGTTCTAGGAGTTCACCAAGTTTACGACCGAGTTGCAACTACAATTTCATACTAATATACCTGGGTTTAGTAACAGTAATTAACCGCTTCCCCTCCACTCTATAGCAGAAATACTGCAACAGGGAGGCAGGGGTGTGCAAAATCACACATATATATAATATATATATATATATATATGATTTTGCAGTTCAGGGTAGGGAACAGAATGCCCCAGTGTCAGAATGCCCGCCGCAGTCCTGCAGTCCCACTATAAGTCGCCAATCGCCACCATTACTGGTATAAAAAATATATATATGAAAAAAAATTTAAAAATTCCAGTATCTATACCCCCATTTGTAAACGCTATAACTTTCACGTAAACCAATTAATTTACACGTATTGGCATTTTTTTTTTAGCAAAGACATGTAGCAGAATACATTTTGGCCTAAATTTATGATGAAATTTGATTTTTTTAATTTTTTTTACTGGACATATTTAACAACAAAAAGTCAAAAATATATTTTTTTTTTCAAAATTGTTGGATTTTTTTTGGTTCTAGCTCAAAAAATAAAAAATGCAGAGGCAATCAAATACCACAGAAAGAAAGCTCTATTTATGGGGGGGAAAAGGACGTAAATTTCATTTGGGTGCAGCGTTGTGCGACCACACAATTGTCAGTTAAACTACCGCAGCGCCGTATCGCAAAAAATGGCCTGGACAGGAAGGGGGGGGGGGGGTAAATCCTCTGCAGGGCAAGTGATTAAAGTGGTTTTTTGTTTGTTTGCTTTTTTTTTTATAAGGAGGAGGGCAAGTGGTTAAATCTGAAGTGTCCTTTGCGCTGGTGCTGGCTGTCATAGCTAAATTCTCTGTCCTCTGCCCCCTTCTCATACCTGTAATCTTTCGGTGCTGTGGGGGTTAATGACGCCAAGGGACCTGTCACAGTCATTCATCAAGAATGTCAGCTACACTCTCCCTTTCCACCATCCTTCTCTATCTCTCTGGGAACAGAGGACAGAGGCTTTCAACTATGAAAGCTGACACCAGGACAAGGAACTCATCAGAGTAAATGTAAATACAGTCCTTTGCGCTGAACATGTTTTACCTAAACTAAAGCTGGCTATAGATGAGTTGTTTTTTTGTTCCTCCACACAAACAAGGTGGATGGAAGAATCCTCCATGCCATAACACTGCATTCTGACAAAGGGACCCAGCATTGTCAGAATATTCTGATCAGACAAAAGTTTTCCAACTTGCCCATTTGACAGAACAAACAAGGATAGCCAAACACCGATCACAATTCATCTGATCCCTGTTGAACCAGTTGAATTTCAACTTTTATACAGAAATGTTTTTGCTATTGCTTGTTTGTACAAAATAATTGTTATCTCAACTTCCCTAGATAAAAGAAAGAAGTAATTATATTCTATATCATAATAAACACAGTCAACTTAATGCAAAAGTAAGAAAACAGTATAAGAATGTGCATTTGACCATTTTGAACAATGATATATTAAGGTGACATAAAGTTAGTTATTAATGACTTCTTGACAGTCATATAAAAACCGGTACTTGTCAATGGAATAAAAGTGTTGACAGATCTGTTTATGTACTAGACCTGGGGCATTGTTTGATGGCCTTCAAGTGACTATAAAGTTGTTCTAAAGTCATTACTTATGGTTTAATTTATTATGCTTACTCATGCCTGTCACTTTTTCAAATTACCTGCAGAAGAACAGCTGGTCTGGAGATTTAAATAAACCTATTTATGTTCCTTTTGCTTCCAAACTGTATCTGTCATAATGTGACAGACCTTCTTACCTCTAGTGTGAGTTTGTTTAAAATTTATATGTTGCGGATTGCTTTTCTCCAATAAAACATTAGGGACCTTCTCTCATTAATCCAAACTAGCAGAAATGCATACTACCACAAAATACGTCAACATTCTAAAAGTTTAATGAAGTCTTGTAAAATAAAATCTTCTATAATAATTGCATATGTCAAAGTTACTGACAGTGATGTAGATAAACTGGCTTTGCAATATTCATGCTATAACATAGACAGCATTTCCACATTGGAACCATACATTCCCAAAGAGTTGAGCGTAAATCTAAGACACCTGGATCTCTTAAGAGCACTGTCCAACTGTAATATTCACAAAGTTTTGCTGTTCAAAACACTGCTGCAGAAAAAAAGAAAACTAAAATTATAATCAAGTTCTTGTGTTCATGATACCCTTTACAATAAGGGAGATATTTATGTGTAGCTCTACCCCCGTGAGGGCCACTGTGTTGTGGGTACCCCTAAGCTCTGTACAGCAAGGAAACATGTATTTTTCACACAGACTTGCATCCAAGAGACAGTAACCAGTCCGTGGGCTTGGTTTTTTTATTTTATTAGGGGAAAATGACTTGGATAGGGAAATAGAGATTGCGGGTGCCCACTTTGGCTTGAATCAATGAAGGGGGGGGGGCAACTTCCTTCCTATGTGCAGAAACAGATCCTGGAATGTTCTTTTCCTTGAAAGCCGTCAGTTTTAGCAGATCAGTAGCGACAGCCCTTTATGGGGCGAGAAACTAGAAGCCCCTCAAGAATCAGTTTAGCTACTTGTAACTACATAGAGAGATGTCTCCTCTCTCCCCCTGTAGAACTGCTCCCAGCTCCACAGACTGCAGACACTACCAGCCGTCCTGGCTGCTCAGAAAATCTTGCAGGACAAGGATAAAGGATTGAGCCCAGTGCTGTCCTTTGAAAGCTTTCTACACGTGGCAGCCCTTCCCCTTGTGGGTCTCAGGAGGTGCTGATGTAGTCACTCTTTCCTCTTTGCTCCCACTGCTCCAGGCCTCAATCCCATTCATGCTGCACTGCTGAATGTATCCTCCTGAGCCAACCCGAGCCCAGCCTGCAGGCCCCCTTCCCCAGACCTAGGGGACCCCTCCCAGGCACCTCAGCAGTCCATCTTTCACCTGAATTCCCTGCCACCCTGAAACACCCATATTTATGGGCCAGTCCACCACCTTACCAGGGCCTCCAAACTGGAGATTGGCCAGACTCCCATAAACATGCAAATTAGGTCTCCACCCCTTCCTTCTTCCTGACTTCTGGAAGGTTATATAGTCCTCCAAAGTCAAGAGGAGGCAATAGAGCCAAAACCTGTTAAGTCATCCAGCTGACCTGCAATAACTCAACCTCAATCACATACTCATACAGTTACCATGAGTCGTACACAATGATTTTACTTGCAACTACACTATTCTAGTAGCACACTAGAGGGTGTATATAAAACAGTGAATGTGACATCCACCAAACATTCAAAAGTGGTTAAAGCCATATTCCAGGTATGCATATTTTGGCATAGTTACATTGGTCTAACTTAGACCAATGTGCATAAGTATGCATATGTCATACCCATCCAAATCCGTGGAAGCTGAAAATCACTATAGTAGGCACCTCTAATACAGCTATTTCCAATAGCTTCTGATGCCTCTGCTTAAAGGACACAGGAGGTTGCTCTGTCAGGATAAGCACCATTCCTAGAACACTTTGCATTTTCTGAATTAATGCAAAATGTGCTCTGATTGGACAAGAGAGAGATTGTGAGGTTTCTGTCCCTCTACCTTATCTTGCAAAGATGCTTTGCATTTATAGAGAAAATGCAAAGTGTTATTTGAACAGCTCTCAAGCCAAGCAAGCAACCTCCTATGTTCACTAAGCAGCAGACCAGCTGCTCAGCACAGGACCCTGAAGTTAGTGGAGATCACTGTAGTGGCAGTGTACATTTTAAAGCAGGGCGGCTCAACCTTCTGAAGAGCGAGGGCCACTTAAGCGATTTGGTAACTGGTTGCAGGCCACAATGAAATTAAATGGTTCAGAATTTCCCATTTTTATTTTGAATAGCATAATGAACATTTTCCTCCTGCAGTGGCGGGAGGAAGAGGAGGAGAAGACGGATTTCAGTGGTTGCAGGAGGAAAATGGAGAGGATCGGTTCCTGTATATGCCACCCCTGCTGCCCCTCCTGTCCAAGTGTAAAACAGAATGTGACAGGGAGGCTGCACAGACCCCTGTAGCATGGGGCTGGAATGTCTTTGCCAATCCTGATGCTGCACCAGTGGTTTGGGGGATGTGGTAAAAAAACATGGGGTTTTAATCACCCCCAAACCACAAATGTAAATATGCCCTTACTGTCCTGAGCCCCCTATGAAGCTGCTTTTACACTGATATGCTGCAGTTTTTCCACACCACGGATGCAGACCAGTACCCCTTTGGCTTTCCTGGGGGTTTCGCTGTGCTTTGCCGCCTTCTGCATGCACTAAACCCGCAGGCTATAATAGAACTCTATGGCTCAGTGTAGCTAACCCTCAGGAAATCAGTGTAGACCAGCCTAATAGTTGTTAACCCTTGTATAGGTGCTAATCTGCCAATTGCAAAACCTCAGTGTATGTATTGTTATATATATATATATATATTTAAATATATTGAATTGTAGTATTTCAAATATATGTCTATCAATATATTTTAGAAGAATATTTTTTAAATATATTTAAAATATATTTTTTTTCCATTTGGGATTGCTTTGGGTCATTGTCATGCTGAAAGATGAAGTTTCCTCTTCATGTTCAGGTTTCTAGCAGAAGCCTGAAAGTTTTGTGCCAATATTGACTTGTATTTGGACCTGTTCATAATTCCCTCTACCTTGACTAAGGCCCCAGTTCCAGCTGAAGAAAAACAGCCCCAAAGCATGATGCTGCCACCACCATGCTTCACTGTGGGTATGGTGTTCTTTTGGTGATGTGCAGTGTTGTTTTTGAGCCAAACATATCTTTTGGAATTATGGCCAAAAAGTTCAACCTTGGTTTCATCAGACCATAACACATTTTCCCACATGCTTTTAGGAGACTTCAGATGTGTTTTTGCAAAATTTAGCCGGACTTGGATGTTTTTCTTCATAAGAAAAGGCTTCCATCTTGCCACTCTACCCCATAGCCCAGACATATGAAGAATATGGGAGATTGTTGTCACATGTACCACTCAGCCAGTACATATTCCTGCAGCTCCTTTAATGCTGCTGTAGGCCTCTTGGCAGCATCACTGACCAGTTTTCTTCTCATCTTTTCATCAATTTTGGAGGGACGTCTAGTTCATTGTATTGTCACTATTGTGCCATATTTTCTCCACTTGATGATGACTGTCCTGTTCCACGGTATATCTAATGCCTTGGAAATTCTTTTGTACCCTTCTCCTGACTGATACCTTTTAACAAGGAGATCCATCTGATTCTTTGGAAGCTCTCTGCTCTCCATGGTATTTGCTGTAGGATGCGACTAAGAAAATGTCAGGAAAACCCTACTAGAACAGCTAAACTTTATTTGGGGTTAATCAGAGTCACTGTAAATGATGGCAGGTGTGTACTGACTCCTATTTAACACGATTTTGAATGTGATTGCTTAATTCTAAACACAGCTACATCCCCAGTTATAAGAGGGTGTGCACATTTATGCAGCCACATTATTTTAGTTTTTCATGTTTACTTACCTCCCCAAAAAGATTTCAGTTTGTTTTTCATTTGAGTTGTACAGTTTATAGGTCACATTAAAGGTGGAAAAAGTTCTGAAATGATTTATCTATTTCTCATTTTTTTACATCACAGAAACCTGACATTTTAACAGGGATGTGTAGACTTTTTATATCCACTGTATATATACCACCACCTCTCTGAAAAAATGAACAAACAAGTGAATCATAATTAAAATCAATCAAGGGAAAGAGAAGCAGTTGTGTTGGGCAGAGACCAAAATAACATTGCAGGTCCAGGTAAGATATGAGAATACACACTGAAATAGAACAACTCATTAGCTGCACACACTTCTAAAATAAAGGTATACAAGATATTGCAAAGACATGGAATATACAGTATATTATAGTCAGCAGTAATCATTGTGTTATGCCGGCAGGGAAGGCTGCCCGCTGGTAGAATACAATATAACTGCAGGAAGGATTCCCCCATCAATACTGACTGTGTTGATGGGGGAATCGAGCAGTTTTCTTTCTTCCACTTATGGAAGGAAAGAAAATTGCATAATCTTTGGGATGCTTTAGAGTTGGTCTTAATTTTCTTAGAGTTTCATTATTTACAAATGGGAGGTAATTCTATTTTTAACTACCATTAACTACCATGTTTCGGTAAAGCTACCAAAACTGATGGCAGGCCTTTTTTTTTGTTTACAAACGGTTTTATTTTGCAAAAGTAAACTGTAAAACAACAGTACATTTTCAAATGATTCTTACAGCAAAAACAAGGCACTATTGAAAAATACAATGTAGAAAAGTATATTAACATAAAAAAGAGAGGAAATAGAAAGGAATAGATTGCAAGTACATGAAATATGTAGACAATAAAGTAGGCTGAATGATACACCTGTCAACAGTATATGCAAGTCAACCTTCACTTGGAATGTTGTTAATCATGCAATAAATGTCTACAATCCCTCCATGATTCCCATTTTTTATCAAATAAGTGCATCCCATCCAGTAAAGTATAATGAATACATTCCATGAGCATCACAGCATCAACCCTGTGTAAAACAGAGGCCAAGGGTACAGCATTGGACTTCCAATGTAAGGCAATAGCCCATAAAGTGGCAATACAAATAGTATGTATCAGTCTCATAGTGGCAACAGGGACCCCAGGGACATGAGCCCCCAATAGACAGACCTGTATGGATAATCGTACCGGGGTACCCGCCAGTGAAGCAGCGACCTCAGATATCTTACGCCACATCCAAGATATGGTCGGGCAATCCCAGAATATATGAACCAAAGTACCTGTGAGACCACAGCCCCGAAAACATAAAGGGGACACCTGAGGGAACAATACATGTAGTCTTGATAGGGTATAATACCATCTGGTTAAAACCTTAAGGGCTGTTTCACGGACAGAAAGAGATCTAGAACACTTACATAGGTTATCCACCATTGAATCCCAATCCTCATCTGAACAAATAATACCACCGTCCTCCTCCCATCTTTGTCTATACAAAGGGGGTGTAGGAGAAAAACAGATCAAAAATTGGTGGTAAAGATCAGAAATAAGATGGCAGGCATTTTTTAATCTGGTGCAAGCCATTTTATAGGGCCATACCACAAGAAAAGTGTCGAAAGTGCTTTATTTAATTCCTCCTATAATCATTATCACACTAAATTATTTTTATAAATCCAGATTATTGGAACGTTTTTGTTGCTACAAGCTATTATAGCATACATGTGCTCACTCAGATAAAATGTCTATAGAATGTGTCTTGTTTTTAAAGTATGGTCTTGGCACAATTAAATATTTGGTGTGCTCTATTATTCCAGGCTTAGATAGACATTTAATGGTATTTTTTTAACAGGTATACTTTTAATTGTATTTTAGTCATCTTTAAATAATTCTGAAATCAAATATCCTGGAGTACTTTACAGAAATTAGTGAGCCATTCACGTCAGGTTTTGTGCTTACACAATATTATTATTGTTATTGTTGTTGTTGTTATTATTATTATTATTATTATTATAGCAAATGTGTGCAAGAGGACTAACCAGTCATGGCCACTGATGTCTCCCTTCCTAATCAGCTCCATCCAGATCATAGAGATCATTTTCTTTCCTCCGGCAGCCATCTTGCCTAGCTGAGAGTGCAGGGAGCTGGTGAGGAATGATCCTGGCCTCTGGGGAGAGCACAGGTTGCAGAATACATTCTGGGAAAGGTTAAGAAAGCAGAAGAGAAGTTGGAAGATTACCCATATGATCTTGATGCTTGGAGCATTCTCCTTCGAGAGGCACAGGATCTTGCCTATTTATGAAGTGGTGTCAACTGATCATGGCAATTGGAAGATGAGCAGAGAGGAGTGTGCTGATACCCATTTATGATTGATCTCCTTCCCATTTTTATCCACTTAATAAGCGATTTTAGCCACCCATGAGAATGGGAGGCATGGCTATCTGGTGAGTGCACACCCGAAAGGGGGAACGCTATTTTATTGCAAACGGTGATCTTTTGGGAAGATTCATTTGGTGGAAAAGACTTTTTATGGACTTTTAGTTTTTTCGCATTTCTTTGATCCCAAATTTGTTTATTTTTGTGCACATATATATTTCATTGCGCTACTGAATCACTTTGAAGGTTCTTTTTGTTGATAATATTTAGAAGGAGTTCAGGTTTTTGTTTTAATTCTGCCATTTTATTATACAGAAAAAGTGAATATAAAGCCCAAATCTACAGTATTTTTTTATTTAAATTAACAAATATACTGAGCTACTATTTAAAACATTATCCATACAATACATGTGTCTGTTTCAATAACTCAGAGTAAGTGAAATGTCCACACTATACAGTTATTCAATGTTACAGTAAAACATTAATCTGAACATTCTTATTTTGTGAGTCTAATAAAGTCTAAAGTGAGAAATTCTGTGAAAATAATCCAGTGAAAAACATTTTATTTAAGCACGTGCAGAATATACATGAAGCTGGAAACCTCCACCACAGTTAACCCCTTTGGGTACACTCTCACCTTAATGTATTGACCCTGGCAACAATGGTCAAACCATGCTCCCAACCAGGGGTGGACTGACAACTCATGGGGCCCCTGGGCAATAGGGGATCATGGGGCCCCTGTGTCCTTGCCCAAACTCACCCTGGGCCCTCGGGCAGTGCCCGAGTTTCCAAATGGTCAGTCCGCCCCTGCTCCCAACTGATCAATCAGATCTCCTGTGTACACACAGCTTGGTCATCCCCAAACAAGGTCCTGTTATCTCCTCTGGAACTCTGAAAGTCATCGGCAGCTCAAGTGGTGGGTGGATGACTCAGTGTAATTCACATGTTCAAAAGACAAAAGAAACTGGCATAGTGTTCACTGTTATTTTTATTTAGAAAATATAAAAATAAAATGCCACTCATATATTAAGAGAAAAGTGCATATATCCCTTTAAAATCCACTTATCTAGTGTTACAGGGCAGAAAGCTGTGGATAATATATGTAAATGCAACTCCAGTAGCCATTGGATCTTCCTCTCATCCATCTCCTTGTACCCACACCCAGGCCACGCTCTATGCCTTCTGCCGTTATGATATCATCAGATGTGAACACAGCAGACTGACAACTTTGCTGCTAATTGTGAGGCAGCAGCTTAGTGATGTCCGCCTGCTGGAAATGCTGTTACTGGCAGGATCCTCAGATAAGAAACCATAAGAAATTCAAAAACATAGTTTTCCTAAAACAAAACACTCTACATAGTGAGGCATGATGCCAAATATACTGAAAATATATTTTGAGTTTACGTACACTTTAATGTACTGCAGCAGTACTAATCAAAATATATTTTACTTTTAATTTACTGTAAATACATACGAAAGATTCAGTGTAATTAATTCATGATTGGAGCCCTTTCATCTTTTTTTTCAAACTAATGCCAGAATTCTGCATTTTAATTCAATATCGCCTTTGGTAACCAGAGTTGATTGCTTGTTATAATCTCAGTATAGCATATGCAAATCAAGCTATGTGACCAGATGTGCATGCCTTACATGTCTTACAGTGACTTGTCATCCACTTTGATGTTGCAGACATGTAAATATTTTTTTCTACAGGGTTGAATATGAAGCAGCAGAGTGACTCTTTGTGAGTGTTTTGAAATATGCTTGTCTTGTGGTACATTTATGCCTGGAATGTAAAATGTGTTTTATTTGCTCTTTTTGTCATGCTGCTGTTCAGATCAGGAAAAGCACAGTAGTTGCAATGAGTTAAAATGACATATGAAAAGTCATACTGGGATTTCAAAGTCAACCTGCCCCAGAATAAATTAATTTTTTTTCTAAGCCAACTAATGAGTTTCAAATAAGGCATGATATTTTGTTCATTTGTGTTAAGGATATAAATGTATTCCAGATCACATATCTAATGATGCAAACATATTGAAAAGTATAGAGCTAATGCATGCTGCAACTAAAAAAATGTAGTTTGATGGTTTAAGGACAGGATAATTAAATACATTTTTTCTTTCAATATGAGAAGCCACATTTGTGACAATGTTTAGATTTTATTAATGTATATAATTAATATAACCACTCACTTGCTTTATTAATAGAAATGACTATAAAACAGAATGTTCAAACATGGGAAGAAAACATAGATACAGCAATGAAAAACTAAGTGCAAATCAGGGGCGCTGTTGAGCAGCCAACGAAGATGGCCGCATACTAAACCAGCTGCTCGCTGTCCAGGTGTACTACATCTCCTATCAGCCTCCAGAATAGAGCATGACATCCTGCATCCCACCCTCAAATCCACTGACGCCCTGCGGACCTGTTCGGGGCATTGAATTACTTTGGACTACTGTGTCACTGGCCTATGGAACTCTGCTGTGAGCAGTATCTTCCCACAGGGGAAAATGGCGGCCGACACTATCTTGCAGTAAGCGTGAGTAAGACCTGTACACCCCCACCTGCAGTCTCCCTGACAGTCTGTACAAACAGCTGGCCCGCCTTGGCTTCTCATATACCTCACAGCCTGGCTCTCGGTTTTCACCTAGCTATTTCGACCCAAGCCGCCATAGCGGGACCACCCTGCACCTCATCTGGCACCCGCCTCCATGCCGGCCCTTGGGTTCCTGTGTCCCCTGCAGCCACGCAGGATCAGAGGCCATTCAATACAGCTGACGGACAGGCTGTTCTCTCAATGACTGTATCCCTTTCTGTAAGCCGCCTGAGAGCTATTATAGCCTGCTGTCCTCCTGATCCTGATATTTTTGCATATGTGGGAAGAGGCAGACATTTTGTTCACTCCCAGGCAGGCATTACCCTGCCTGCCCTCTTCACCTGATTGACCGTCCTCTGCCCTCTGCAAGCCTAGGAAAGCAGTATCCCTAGCAAATAAAGGGGAGCCTGTGTCACCTACTCCACTGTGAGATTGTACTGAGGATTCTATTCCCAGCTTTCCAGCCAGATCCCACCGTTTGACCCAGGGGTGGCTCTAGTGTCTGGAACTCGTCAGTTGCCCTCCTCTCTCATTTTGAAGGCCATGTTCACATAGCTTGGAAAACTTTTCTTTTTTTTTTTTTACTCTGGTCCTGCTGGACTCCGGTGCTGGGGTTTCTGTTGTTGTTGTTTTTTTTTCCTGTGCTCCTCCTAGTATCACACTATCATGCCACCTTTGGTACTGACACTCAATGGAGTTATTCTCATTAATACCCACCACTGCCTTTGGATGGCCACCATCCAAGTACCCCTGGCTTCTTCTGGGACCATGGGGAAATACTCCACTGCTAGTCCGGCCAAATCAACCAAATCAGCAATGGGCTACTCCAAAACCTCAGCCACTCCTGCCAAATGGCCTCCATCTAAAATGGCCTCTCTGCAACCTTCACCTGAACATCCACTCTCGTCCCAGGCGCTCATATCCCATTTGGACGACTCTTCTAATGATAGACTTTCTGCCACAAATAGCAGACCCCACTGCAGTGACTGTTCGAGACTCAGCTCTTCTGGAGAAGTCTAAACTTCTTCTCCAACAGCAATTAAATGGTATGATGGAACAACTCACCACCAAGATCACTCAAAAAATAAGGGACATAGTATCCCGAATCGATGATCTTGAACACAAAATGGATGATGCTATTTTGGTGGACAACAACCATGAAAAAGATATGGACACTATAAAACTTGACCTTGCCTCTGCTCTCCAGAAACTTGAAGACTTGGAGAATTGTAGCACGTGAGGTAATTTTCAGATCAGAGGTCTCCCCGAATCTATAGAGGACTTACTGTAAACTCTACAGTTACTGCCTTAGTACAAGAACTTATCCCAGGAACTCCAATTGAGAGACTAGAATTTGACAGAAGCCACAGGGCCCTAGTCCCAAAGAGGCCTGAAGGTCCTCCTTGCAAAATCATAGTCAAATCTACCTTTTACAAGACTAAGGAGGCCATTATGCAAGCATCCTGGTCCCAGAGAGACCTGACTTTTCAATCTCACAAATACCAATTTTTTTCTGACCTACCCCGCAAACACTCTTGAGATCCATGGAATTGAATCCATTTGTCCAAACGCTTCAAAACCATTGCAATAAATATTGCTGGAATTTCCCATTCAAACTTATCTCTTTCCTTCCAAGCCAATTCCTATGCCTTTACCATGACAGAAGAAGCTCAGGAAATCCTCACCAAGCTACAGCTCATGTTGCCAACCTCCTCTGGTTCGCAGTTCTCACAATCCTCTTCTTGCAAATCTCCTCATCTCACCCCACTTTGGAAACCTTTGCCTCAAAGACAATGCCCCACACTCTGCAAAGTAATTCATCTTATCCATCTGCTACATCAAAATCAAACCCCCGGTATGGTTTTCAGCCTAGATATGCATAAGGCATTCGATTCTCTTTCCTGGGAGTATATGTATTATATAAATGGGGATTCCCGACTACGTTTATGTCCTGGCTGGAGGCTTTATACCATAGGCCCTCTGCAACGGTTCGGCAATCCCCCTCCTTTCTGATTCACAGGGGTACATGTTGAGGGTTTCCTCTATCCCCTATATTTTTCGTTCTAGTCTTGGAACCCCTATCACGTTTCATTAGATCTAACCCATATATCAAAGGGGTTATGGTTGCCCAACAATCATTCAAGGTTAGCTTGTTTGCAGATGATATGCTCCTGACCCAGACTCACACCATGCTGCCTGTCCTGTTTTCTATCCTTACCCGCTTCTCTAATATTTATGGCCTGGTAGTAAATGAAGACAAATCATCGGCCTTTAATGTCTCCCGCCCTGAGGCAGGGATCGCCTTATTGAAACAAAATTATAGTTTAACATGGTCTACTGCCCACTTAGATTATTTAGGGATCCGTCCTACCAAATCCTAGTACACCCTTTATGAAGCTAACTACATCCAAACTTTCCGCTCCCTTAAAGCTTTACTTACGTCCTGGTCTCACCACCATCTTTCATGGATTGGCAGAATCAATGCTGAAAAAATGACAATTCTTCCAAAGCTTTTATATTTATTCCAAACCCTCCCCGCCCCTGTCCCCTCTTATGCCCTTAAGTCTTTTCAAAATTATGCTCTGAGATTTATCTGGTCTAACAAGAGACCTCGGTCACCAAACATGCTATGCTCATATAAAGGAAACAAGGGGGCTTGGTGGTTCCTAACATTTCCAAATACTATGTAGAGGCTCAAATCGCATATATGACTTTTCTCTATATGCTGCACAGCAAGTCCCTACATGGGTCACTTTGGAAGCACTCTCTTGCTTTCCAGTTTCCCCTGCTCACTTTTATGGCTTCCTCCAAAATTATGGACGACAACCATTAGACCCTTAGGGGTTTATTTACTAAAGCTGGAGAGTCCAAAATCAGACTCCCTTTTGCATAGACACCAATCAGCTTCTAACCTCAGCTTGTTCAATGAAGCTTTGGCAATGAAACCTGGAAGCTGATTGGTTTCTATGCAGAAGGGAGTCTGATTTTGGACTCTCCAGCTTTAGTAAATAAACCCCTTAATGTCTCACTTGTTACGAACGTGGGACTCTATTAAATGTTCCAGTGGTCTACTTTCCCCCCATCCCCTACCACTTTTCCTCCTTTTAGGTAATCCTCTGTTTTCTCCAGGCCTTGAGTCCCCTAGCGTCTTCCACTGGTGGGTTTCCAACAATTTTCACTGTGTCCATTCATTCCTCACTGGTCGTTCTATTTACACCTGGGCATAAATAAGGGGTAAATACCAAGCTCCTCAAACTGAACTTTTCCAATTCCTACAAATCAAACACTGGCTGAACTCGGTGCTTGTTGATAAAGACCAGACAACTCAACTGTCCTTATTCAAACATATTTGTCATTAGATGCCTTTCTCCACCAAACTTATATCGATTCTTTTTTTACAGTTGAATAACCTCCAAAATCCCAACAATCACACTTATGTGTCCAGGTGGGAAAGGGGCCTCAAAAGCACTAAAGATAGGGGTTGCAGGGCATAAATTTGGACTACCTTGACTTCCTGCTCTGTTAACATTTTCACTATTGACTTGGCGTTTAAAACTGTCATGAGGTGGTATCTGGTCCCATCCCACCTGGCGCACTTTCACTCATCTATCCCCGGAATCTGTTTCCGGGGATGCCCTACCCATATATGAAGGACATGTCCTATGCTCTCCTGGTTCTGGACAAAGGTACTTCGACTCTTACAATCTTTATTTACCTGTCCCTTCCCAGGGGGCCCGTGGCATGTCCTCCTGCACTGGAGACCCTTACCAAACACCAGTTTAAACTGGCTACCTACATATTACTGGTGGCAAAACAAACCATAGCGAAAGCTTGGAAAGAACAGTTCACACCTTTTACAGAAGTTCACTGCCACCAAGATTTCTTTTTCATCAATGAAAAGCTCTCCAGCATTCTTTTGGATACCCATGAGAAATTCCTTAAAATATGAACTCCGTGGATCCAAGATGCCCACCCTTCTATATCAACAGCCAGTTTCATGTTGCTATAAATACAGAGACCCTACAGCTCAGGCTCGGGTGCTCTGTATGTCCTCTCCTTTGTTTCTTTCTTGGGCTCCTTTATTTTTTTTCTCCCCTTTATTGTTTTCCTTTCCTCTTCTTGACACTCTTTCAGGGACTATTTATGTTTTTTTCTTATATATTTGTCTGTTTGATCCTTTGCTCAGTAAATTTTATACACAGACATCTCCCTTACCAACTCCTGGTATTGTGTTATAGGCGTATGGTTTTTCTCCTGTTATCCACATTGTATCATTGTTATGACATGATCTGTGCACCTTCTGACATACCAACTATCTAGACACTTGTTACCAGAGGAGGACTGACCATTTGGAAACTCGGGCACTGCCCGAGGGCCCAGGGTCAGTAGGGGGCCCCATGAGATGCCCCTGGTACCTTTTTCATAGGCTTTTTTGAGTTTGGGCAAGGACACAGGGGCCCCATGAGTTGTCAGTCCACCCCTGCTTGTTACGGTTTTACTGTTTTACGTACGACCACATATGACTTGTCTGTCATTGATTCCATACTTCTACCTGTATACATGATTACAGCTGTAATTGTATCTTCTAAAAACAAACATTTTTCAATAAAAATCTATTGAAAGGAAAAACTAAGAACAAATCAATATTTAATAAAATTTAATATAATTTTCAATATTTAATAATAAATTAATAATTATTTAATTAATATATTAGTGCCTGAGTGGTAGTCTGGAAAAAGGTAAGCACTTTTGGTGAGAGTTATTAAGTGATCTGCAGAACTATTACTTCCATGGCAGAGCCTAAGGCTGTGAGAAGCCCTAATTCAAAGACAGGAGCTCAGTACAGTGTGATGCACCATCTACCTGTTCTATACATTGAAAATATGCAGTGCATTTCCAAGCCTGCTTTTTAAATTTCATTAAATTTAAACACATTTATTCAGTGGAGAACTAGAATGTGGTTCAGCAGGGGATTTTCCCTCCCAGGCAAGTACTAAAAATATTTTTGGGCTCATGGTTCTACCATGAAAGAGCTAGTTGTTTGTGTTTGATCCCCAGGCCAAACGTTCCCAGTCTTCCCTATGTTCTGAAGATGCCCTATCGGAAGGGTTAAACGCGTTAGACGGAGACTAGACATGATGTCATATCCGGCCAGTGAAACGCATGCTGGTGTGTGACTTCCTGTCCGGCTGATGAAATGCTTTTACTATTACTACTCATGTAAGTGAAACTAATTTTAACTGCGATATTAATAAAACGGAACTATGCTATGTGGGCCCCTCTTGGCATTCCTTCTTTCATGTGAGAGGATACCAGTCTTTTGACCCCTGGAAATGCAGTGTAGGAGCAATTAAATGAGGGAAATACAAGTCTCAGCGATCACAAGAGATTTATAATACATTTGACTCTTTACAATACATATAAGAGTCCACAACTGTCAGTAAGTGTGGGGACAAAGGAGGGGAGCACCGCACAGTGATTTTAACACTCATTGTTGAAGAAAATTGCATAACTTCACTATAGACTTCACAATTATTTGAACTTTCAGTTTGATTTGTGTTTGGCCAAATATTGGATATATATTATTGTATAGTTTCATCTTGGTTTTATATAAAAAGGGGGATAAACCCTACCTCAGCAGCAGCTCTACTATACACGCGTGTTGATGATATAATACTTAATTGTGATTTCACACATTTTTATTTTACTTTATTGTTTTTTGTTCACGTTTTATAATTTTGGTGCCACTTTTGATGACATATTGGTATAGTCCTATCATCCTATCATGGGTAGTAGTTGTATTTATGAATAGATTTGCATCTAAATTCAAAATTTTTTTATTATAGTATAGGAAATAAGACCCTTTTTTATTGTGTCCTGCTTGGGTGATTTTCCTTCAATTCTTGTTCTGGAGATACCCACTTTCAAACCAGGCCTTCTCTGACACTTTTTGTTTACATGTAAAATTATGTATTTTTTGCTAGAAAATTACTTAGAACCCCCCAACATAAATAAAAAAGGTATGTGTTTTTTTTGTCACATGGTATTTGCACAGGGGTTTTTCAAACTCAGTTTTTTTGGAAAAAATACACTTTAATGAATTTGAATGCACACAAACACAATATACAGTCAGGTCCATAAATATTGGGACATCGACACAATTCTAACATTTTTGGCTCTATACACCACCACAATGGATTGAAAATGAAACAAACAAGATGTGCTTTAACTGCAGACTGTCAGCTTTAATTTGAGGGTATTTACATCCAAATCAGGTGACCGGTGTAGGAATTACAACAATTTGCATATTTGCCTCCCACTTGTTAAGGGACCAAAAGTAATGGGACAATTGGCTTCTCAGCTGTTCCATGACCAGGTGTGTGTTATTCCCTCATTATCCCAATTACAATGAGCAGATAAAAGTTCCAGAGTTCATTTCAAGTGTGCTATTTGCATTTGAAGTCTGTTGCTGTCAACTCTCAAGATCAGATCCAAAGAGCTGTCACTATCAGTGAAGCAAGCCATCATTAGGCTAAAAAAACAAAACAAACCCATCAGAGAGATAGCAAAAACATTAGGCGTGGCCAAAACAACTGTTTGGAACATTCTTAAAAAGAAGAAACGCACCGGTGAGCTCAGCGACACCAAAAGACCTGGAAGACCACGGAAAACAACTGTGGTGGATGACCGAAGAATTCTTTCCCTGGTGAAGAAAACACCCTTCACAACAGTTGGCCAGATCAAGAACACTCTCCAGGAGGTAGGTGTATGTGTGTCAAAGTCAACAATCAAGAGAAGACTTCACCAGAGTGAATACAGAGGGTTCACCACAAGATGTAAACCATTGGTGAGCCTCAAAAACAGGAAGGCCAGATTAGAGTTTGCCAAACGACATCTAAAAAAGCCTTCACAGTTCTGGAACAACATCCTATGGACAGATGAGACCAAGATCAATTTGTACCAGAGTGATGGGAAGAGAAGAGTATGGAGAAGGAAAGGAACTGCTCATGATCCTAAGCATACCACCTCATCAGTGAAGCATAGTGGTAGTGTCATGGCGTGGGCATGTATGGCTGCCAATGGAACTGATTCTCTTGTATTTATTGATGATGTGACTGCTGACAAAAGCAGCAGGATGAATTCTGAAGTGTTTCGGGCAATATTATCTGCTCATATTCAGACAAATGCTTCAGAACTCATTCGACGCCGCTTCACAGTGCAGATGGACAATGACCCAAAGCATACTGCAAAAGCAACCAAAGAGTTTTTTAAGGGAAAGAAGTGGAATGTTATGCAATGGCCAAGTCAATCACCTGACCTGAATCCGATTGATCATGCATTTCACTTGCTGAAGACAAGACTTAAGGGAAAATGTCCCAAGAACAAGCAGGAACTGAAGACAGTTGCAGTAGAGGCCTGGTAGAGCATCACCAGGGATGAAACCCAGCGTCTGGTGATGTCTATGCATTCCAGACTTCAGGCTATAATTGACTGCAAAGGATTTGCAACCAAGTATTAAAAAGTGAAAGTTTGATTTATGATTATTATTCTGTCCCATTACTTTTGGTCCCTTAACAAGTGGGAGGCAAATATGCAAACTGTTGTAATTCCTACACCGTTCACCTGATTTGGATGTAAATGCCCTCAAATTAAAGCTGACAGTCTGCAGTTAAAGCACATCTTGTTCGTTTCATTTCAAATCCATTGTGGTGGTGTATAGAGCCAAAAAATTTAGAATTGTGTAGATGTCCCAATATTTATGGACCTGATTGTAATACCCAACTGTTTGGTAAAATATAAAAGATGATGTTACAGCTAGTAAATAGATACCAAACATGTCAAGCCTTAAAATTGCACATACCCGTGCAACAGTGAAAAAATACATACATTTTATTATCCATAGGTAACGCTTTTAATGACTTTACAGGTTTAGATTTACACAGAAGGTCTGGTGCTCTTGAGCTGTCATTCACGGTAATACCTCACATGTGTAGTACGATTGCTATTTACGTATCCGTGTGGACCAACACGTGTTTGCCTTTGTGCATGAGCACAGGGATACGAGGGCACTTTAAACTTTTTTTTTTTTACACTTTTTTTATCACTCTTATTGTTATCACAGGAAATATAACCACTCAAAGTCCAGCAATGTACAGTATGATGCTGGTCCAGAAGTGGATACGACAGGAAGAAAGAGGACATTTCTCCAACGTGAGGGGAAATCCCTTTTTAGCTGCCACTGGCGCAGGATTCCCCTTCACCTCTTGTTGTGGATGTGATTTTTCATCACGTTCTGTTACAGTGATGGTGGCCACCTGGACAGTTAGAGAGGGTAAATTCAGCCACATATAGAGGCAGCAATAAACCCTGACAAGGTATTAACCTTATTCCCGCTACTCAAAGTAAAAATAAAATGTGCAATTAGTTATTATTATTATAATACAGGATTCATATAGCACCAACAGTTTGCTCAGCGCTTTACAATAGAACGGGAGACAATACAGCAACAATACAGTTCAATACAAGAGGGATAGCTTACAATCTAGGAGGGAGGGGCTAGTGGTACAAAAGGTAGTAACTGTGGGGGATGGACTGGTTGGAAGAATAGAAGATTCCATTATTAGCTGAGGGCAGGATAGGCTTCCCTGAAGAGATAGGTTTTCAGAGAACGTCTAAAAGTAAGCAGAGTAGGCGATAGTCTGATAAATTGTGGTAGAGAGTTCCAGAGGATGGGGGAAGCTCTGGAGAAGTTCTGGAGACGAGCATGGGAGGAGGAGACAAGGGAGCTAGAGAGTAGGAGGTCTTTCGAGGAGCGGAGAGTACAGTTTGGGTGATATTTAGAGACAAGATCAGTGATTTCTGGCAGAGTTATAAATGGCTTTATACGTTATTGTTAATGTTTTGAATTTTATCCGTTGGGCAATGGGAAGCCAGTGGAGGGATTGGCAGAGAGGGGTGGCAGATACAGAACGGTTATTAAGGTGGATGAGACTGGCAGCAGCATTCATGATAGACTGAAGAGGGGATAGCCTGCGATTCGGTAGGCCAATGTGGGAGTTACAATAGTCAAGGCGAGATATAACAAGGGAGTGAATAAGTTGCTTAGTGGTTTCCGAGGTTAGGAATGGGCATATCTTGGAGATGTTGCGGAGGTGAAGTCTACAAGATTTGGACAATGAATGGATTTGGGACTGAAAGGACAGATGGGAGTCTAGGATTACACCTAGTACCCTGGCATGAGGGGAGGGACTGATGATTGTGTTATAGACTTTAACCATTTTCTGACCGCCCTATAGCAGCTTTACTACAGGGCAGCCACTCTATGCAGAATCACATAAATATTTATATAAATATATATATATCCATGATTCTGCATTTTTGGGTAGGGGGCACGCTGTCATTGGCTCCCTTACATGTCAATCACTGGCTAGGATTCAGCAATCGGCGAAGCAACCGACAGGAGAGAGATATGTAAATAACACATATCTCTCTCCTGTCAGCGGTGATGGCCTGTTTTTTATAGAAACCAGCACAACCCCTAGTAAAACACAATACAGTACACACATAATAACACTCCCTGGCAGGGGCGGACTGACCATTTGGAAACTTGGGCACTGCCCGAGGGCCCGGGGTCAATAGGGGGCCCCATGAGATGCCCTGGTACCTTTTTCACAGGCTTGTTTGAGTTTGGGCAAGGACACAGGGGCCCCATGATCCCTTATTGCCCGGGAGCCCCATGCGTTGTCAGTCCACCCCTGCTCCCTGGCAAACAGTTAACCCTTTGATCACCCCAGATGTTAATCCCTTCTTGCCCAGTGTCATTAGTGCAGTGAAAGTGCTTTTTATTAGCACGAATCCCTGTATTAGTGTCACTGGAGATGTCAGTGGCAGGAAGTCAGTTCCCACCCAGTGCCAGTTAGTGTCAGAATGCCCACTGTACTATCACAGTCCTGTTGAAAGTCACTGATCGCCACCATTACTAGTATAAAGAAAAAAAAATACAGTATCTATACCATTGTTTGTAGACACTATAATTTTCATGCAAACCAATTTATTTATTTTTTTTACCAAAGACAGAATCAGAATACATTTTGGCCTAAATTTATGAAGAAATAATTTTTTTTTAATTGATTATGTTTTATAGCAAAAAATAAAAAAACTGGGTTTTTTTTTTCAAAAGTTTAGGTCTTTTTACATTTAAAGCGTTAAAAATAAAACATAAACAGTGTGGTCAAATACCACTAAAAGAAAGCTTTATTTGTGTGAAAAATATCATATATATTTCATTTGTGTACAATGTTGCATGAAAATACCGCAGCGTCGTATAGCAAAAAATTGCCTGGTCATGAAGGGCAAGTGGTTAAACCCCATCCCATTCCTCCTTCCCACTCATCATTTAAAAAATAAAACTTCACACACTAAAGTCCACTGTCATGTGTCCCTCACCAGCACTACTTCCAGAGCAGGGGTTTGTGACAACTGCCAATCAGTCCCTCACTGTGACGTCATCATGCCACTGTAGTCTTCAGGAGCCTTTGAGGACCCCCCCAATGAACAGCCAATGGGAAGTGTCCACAACACCCAAAGAAGTGCCATTCTATGTTTAATAATAAAATGTAAAATTACTTGAGGGGTAAAGGGTGTAGGGGAGTGAGGTTGTGACCAGATATAATCTTTAAATTTGGAATTGCCAGTTAAAGAAAACTAAATTTCAGTAGTTCAGAAATAGTAGGCTTAAGGTTTTCTGGTCATCTAAAAAATAATAATAAATATTAGGATGGTAATATAGACACTGCTACTGATGACATATCCTAAGATAAGCATCAAGGCTCTTATCCTTCCATCACTTTTTGGGAAGTCACTGCAACAAGCGTGTACTGTACTGTATTTATCAGGTGTCAGGACACACAACATGCATATGTGTGTTCTAGGTAGGTGTGTTAATAAGTAGAGAAGGGTGGATGAGAGGATGACAGCTGGGGGTATACACATTCCAACATTAGTAAGCAAAAGCAGCTTTGTTTTCTGACATGTCCCCTTTTAACCACTTGATCTCTGGAAGGTTTTACCCCCTTCATGACCAGAGCAATTATTTTTGCTATTCAGCGCTATGCTACTTTAACTGGCAATTGCACGGTTATGCAATACTGTACACAAATTAAATTTTTAAATTTATATAATCACACAAATAGAGCTTTTTATTTGGTGGTATATTGTTTTTTTTGTTGTTTTTTTGCAATATAAACAAAAAAAGACCAAAAATATTGAAAAAACAATATTTTCTACTTTCTGTTATGAAACCCATCCAAGAAAATGTTTTTTTTTTAATTCTTCATAAATGTAGGCCAACATGTATTCTGCTATATGTCTTTGGTAAAGAAAATCCTAATAATTGTGTATTAATTGATTTGTGCAAAAGTTATATCGTCTACAAAACTATGCTACATATATATACTGGAGCTCACACAGTTACAGTATGATCGGGGGCGGACTGACAACTCATGGGGCCCCCGGGCAATAGGAGATCATGGGGCCCTGTTTCCTTGCCCAAACTCAAAAAAGCCTATGAAAAAGGTACCAGGGTCATCTCATGGGGCCCCCTACGGACCCCAGGCCCTCGGGCAGTGCCCGAGTTTCCAAATGGTCAGTCCGCCCCTGAGTATGATGCTATACTGCTAATGGCGGTGATCAGCCACTTACAGTGCAACTGTGATACTGAGGGTAGCGGACAATCTTGTGATAAGAGACACTATCTGGGAGGGTCACTAACTGACACTGACATCATTTGTGACACTAATACAGTGATCAGTAATACTGTACACTTTTCTGTACTACTAAATCTGGCTGGGAAGGGGTTAACATCTAGGGGCAATCAAGGGGTTAACTGTGTATCTAAAATGTGTAATGTGTGTAATATGTGCTGCTTTTATTTTACTGTCTTTTTTCCCTGCAAATAAACAGCCAGATCGCTGTTCCCTGTACACAGAGTTCTTTGTTTTTGTGAACACAGCTTTCTGTGTGATTAGCTAAAGCCAACCAGCAGACTTCAGCCAAAATCATTATAATAAACTCAAGGATGCACAGGTACACTATGTGCAAAGGACAGTAACTACACAATGATGGTGTCAGTTTTCTCCTATAAAACCACGTAAATGTGACTTCAAAAAGTATTACCAATATACTTGGACTGGTTAAAAATACTACAAATAATATGCCACAATCTATTAAAATAGTCCAGTTAATCATTATACATAATCCTTCCAAATGAAAATCTTTTCCATCAATATTCCTTATGTTCTTTTTTCATATACAGTGTACCTCCACCATCAATAACAACAGGTGTGCCCTCACCTGAAATTTTTGACCTCACAACTAAGTTTGGTCAAAAATAGCTTGCGTCCTCTAGGTGGACATATAGTGATGGTATAACATCTACTGAAATTGTTCTTTTGTGTCAGTTCAGCTCCTTCTTGTAACTCCTTCTCCTTCACTCAGCAAACATGTACAAAGTACATAGGCAGACCAATAGTGCTTTATCATTTAAAACCTTCATTTTATTAAAATACAAGTAAGCAATTCACATGATCCAGTTGCTCCATTGCACCTAATATATGCATGTATTGTATACAGCTGGCACCATCTAGTTATGGGAAGCTCCCTTCGTATTCCCCTTCTATGATCTCTTTGTGGAGTGGGTCAGCTGACGGTGAGCGCCGTGACGTCACCAATCCTACGACATGTTATGAAACAGGGTCACATGGCTTCCTCAGAGGGATCTGACTGAATGCCATGCTGCTCTATTCCTCTATGTAGTGCAGCCCGCGGCCATTTTACTGTGGACCTTTCCCGCCCACCCATGATTATTCCTAATGTCTCCCAATAGACATTCATGGATGACTCTATACAATTAAAACATACACATCCGCGAACTATAAAACTCTTAATACCATATACATTATACATGATTTTAAAACCAAATTTTTGTAAATGTTAATAAATTACATTCTAAAACAACCTTCCCATCCTTGTACTATGCCATTGCATACTCCTTCCTGCATTAATATGAATATGTATATCTACAAACCAGTTCCCTATATTTACTTATTCAACCCCAACATTAAATGAATCATAATAAACAAATACCATCACTATATGTCCACCTAGAGGACGCAAGCTATTTGTGACCAAACTTAGTTGTGAGGTCAAAAATTTCAGGTGAGGGCACAGCTGGTGTTATTGATGGTGGAGGTTAAATTAATCATAGTAAATAAATTATAATAGACATTCCTAAATTAATCAATTCTGACTCCACAATAGACGCACGGATGACCCAATTTTCTCAATCCAATCTGAATACCCCACCTAACCAATATTCCATCCTAATATTCAATTCCCTCTTATCCTCACTTAGACATTGCTAAGAAAACAAGTAAGATCAAATTCTATGTTCAAACCATTAGGGATTAGAGAACCTAATTCATAGATCCACCTAATTCATAAATCCACTTTTACTAAATACCCTGATTTTATGGTCCCCTCACCAGTGCTTTATATATATTTCCACTCACCAAAACTGTAATTGACTGTAATCCCTATGGTGAGCTAAACTAAAATTAATTGACAAATTATGTTTCTTATAACCCCTCCCTATATTATACACATGTTCTTTTATCCTATCTTTTAATGCTCTCTTTTTTCTGCCTACATATACATATACACATGGACATGATACAACATATACCACTCCCTTGTTGTGGCAGGAAATAAAATCCCTGATTAAATACTCTTTACCATTCCAGGGGTTAAAGGTTTTGAGTCTCCTAACATTATATTTAGCCCTTGTGCAACTATAACAGTTGCCACATGTGTATAAACCCTTACCCTCAAAAAAAGTGAATTCCCTGGGTTTTTTTTTTTTTTGGGGGGGGGGGAGGTTCTACAACATTATGTACCAATATATCTTTCAATGATGATGCTTTCTTATATATAAATCTTGTTTTTTTCTGGTATTCGTTCTTTTAAATGTTTATCATGATGGAGGATAGACCAATGTCTCCGTATTGTACGTTCAAATTGGTTATATTGTGTATTATAATTCATAACTACTGCCAAACCCATATCCTTCTGTTACTTCACTCTATCCTTCAATAATTCTGCCCTATCCATATTCCTTACTAACTGTCTCTCTTTCTTCAAATGTTCCATATCATACTCTTTTTTAATAAACATATTCATTAATTTCTCTGTTTGACACTCAAAATCCTCACAGGTACAGTTTCTTTTTATTCTCAGGAATTGTCCCTTAGGGACATTAATTAACTGTGGCTTATAATGGCAGCTACTGCTCAGGTTTGTAGGAATTCCTATCAGCATTCTTAACCACTTGCCCTCCTGAGGATTTATCCCCCTTCCTGACCAAGCCATTTGTTGCGGTACAGCGCTGTGTTAGTTTAACTGACAATTGCGCAGTCATGCAACGCTGCACCCAAATTAAATTTATATCCTTTTTTTCCCACAAATTGAGTTTTCTTTCAGTGGTATTTGATCACCTGTGCATTTTTTGTTTTTTGTGCTATAAAAAAAAAGGACAGAAAATTTTGAAAAAGAAAATATATTTTACTTTTTGCTATTAAACATGTCCAGTAAAAAAAATTTAAAAAATCTAATTTTGCCATAAATGTAAGCCAAAATGTATTCTGTTAATGGTTAATTGTGTGCTGAGAGGGTTTTACTGGGGGGCGGTGTGTTGGTGCTTCACTGTAAGCACACTGCTCTGGATGGCTGTACACTCAATAAATCATTATCCTCCTTTTTCTTTTCTGTAAGTATTTCTTCCAAATGTACCTCTCTGTGCTCCAAAAAATTCCAAATATCACCTGGAACTAGCAGGTGATATGAGTAAAGCGAATAAATAAAAATATAAATATCAACACACACGCAGTTAATAACTATTTCCCCTCTGTCCTATAGCAGAAATACTGCTCTATATACGTGATTCTGCATTTTCGGGTAGCGCTGCCCTACCCGCGCCGCCATTCGCGACCTCAGCTGTCAATCACCAGCTCCCAGACAGTGATAAATCCACTTTTACTAAATTCCCTGATCTTATGGTCCCCTCACCGGCACCTGGTGATTGCTGAGTATCTCCGACGGGGGGAGAGACCTGTGTATAAACAACACAGATCTCTCCCCTGTCATCTCCTGCACACTGCTTTGTATGGCCCAGGTAAGACGCTTCTGACGTTGTTTGTTGTTCAGGAGCGGCTTAACAAGAGGAACACGACATTTGAAGCCCATGTCCAGGATCCGTCTGTGTGTGGTGGCTCTTGATGCACTGACTCCAGCCTCAGTCCACTCTTTGTTAAAGTCCCCAACACTTTTTAATGGCCTTTTCCTGACAATCTTCTCCAGGCTGCGGTCATCCCTGCTGCTTGTGCACCTTTTTCTTCCACACTTTTCCCTCCCACATATCTTTCTATTAATGTGCTTTGATACAGCACTTTGGGAACATCCAACTTCTTTTGCAATTACCTTTTGAGGCTTTCCCTCTTTATGGAGGGTGTCAATGATGGTTTTCTGCACAACTGTCAGGTCAGCAGTCTTTCCCATGATTGTGATTCCTACTGAACCAGACTGTGAGACCATTTAAAGGCTCAGGAACCCTTTGCAGGTGTTGTGGCTTAATTAGCTGATTAGAGTGGGACACTTTGAGCCTAGAATATTGCACCTTTTCACAATATTCTAATTTTCTGAGATTGTGGATTTGGGGTTTTCATGAGCTGTAAGCCATAATCATCACAATTATGACAAATCAGGGCTTGAACTATCTTGTTTTGCATGTAATGAGTCTATCTCATATATTAGTTTCACCTTTTAAGTTGCATTACTGAAATAAATGAACTTTTGCACGATATTCTTTTTGAGTTTAGTACTCGTTTAGTGTGGCAAGATATAAAACATTAATGTACTCCCGTCATGTATTTAAGTTACTAAATGACTTTGTTCTCCTAATATTATTCTTGACCCTCTTACAACTATAACATTTTGTATCATTTTGGCTCTAATCGCATCGCACCCACACCAAAAACGTGCAGGACCCCTTCATTTTAGTTTTCGGCCAAATGCATGCTTAATTTTTGGTTCAGAATTTTCATTTCAGTGCACTACTAATTTAAATAGAGATTTGGTTCTACTTGTATGTGCATGTCTGGCAATGCAGTCAGCATCCCTGCTGAACAATTGCTGCAAGGAAATTAATTGCAGAATTAGCTGACTATATTGTTTTTATTTATTAGTGCAGTGAAGGTGCAAGTATTCTGTACATAGGTATGCAGTGGCAAAGCCCATAGACATGCACTGAGAAGGCAAGAAAAGTAAACCACAACAGGGTAGCACAGCGGCTGAGTGGCTTGCAGCAGAAATGTCCTTGTCTTGAATCCCAGACAGCACATGAGTTCTCCCTGTGCTTGCATGAGTTTCCTCTGAGTTTTCTGGTTTCATCCCACATGCCAAAGACACGGTATGTTAAATGGGTCCTGTCTAAATTGTCCCTAGTATGTGTATGTATGGCACCTTAACCACATCCTTACCGTGCTATAGCCGAATGACGGCTACAGCGTGGTTGTCCAGGTCTGGGATGGCGTCATATGACGCACTCACACGTGCCCCCATTGGCACGCACCCAGCAATCTCCGTGATCGTTATGTCCTACAAACACAGCTGATCACATGATGAGGTAAAAGGCCAATCACTGCAGCGTTTTACCACATGATCACACAAACACAGCAGATCGCTGAGTAAATACAGTTGCCAGTGGTTATCAGCAGCACTTTCCTCACACTGTCACATTGTGAGGAAAGTACTGCCAATAACCGGCAGCTGTCACAGAGCAGATCGGCACTGATCATCAGGGTACTGATGATTAGTGCCCTGCAGTGCCGCCCTGCAGTGCCACCCACCAGTGCCCAGCAGTGCCACCCACCACTGCCCAGCAGTACCATCCGTCAGTGCCCAAACATGCCACCCATCAGTGCTGCCCAGCAGTGTTCATCAGTGCCGCCCATCTGTGCCCAGCAGTACCATCAGTCAGTGCCGTCAGTCAGCTCCGCCCATCAGTGTCTCCCATCAGTGCTGCCTATCATTGCCCATCATTGCTACATATCAGTGCAGCATCATTAGTGCCTCCTCATCAATGCCCACCAGTGCCACCTCATCAGTGCAGCCTATCAGTGCCCATCAGTGCTCTCTATCCATGCCACCTCATCAGTGTCCATCAGTGCTGCCTATCAGTGCAGCCTCATCAACGCATATCAGTGAAGGAGGAAAATTACCTGTTTGCAAAATTTTATAATAGAAGCAAATAAAACTTTTTTTTTCTCAAATTTTTTGCTCTTTTTTTGTTTATAGTGCAAAAAATAAAACACCCAGTGGCAATTAAATACCACCAAAAGAAAGCTCTATTTGTGGGAAAAAAATTATAAAAATGTCATATGGGTACAGTGTTGCAATTGTCATTCAATGTGCGACAGCGCTGAAAACTGGAAATTGGCCTGGGCATGAAGGGGGTAAAAGTGCCCGTAGGCAAGTGGTTAGATATTAAACTCTGAGGGCAAGGACTTCAGTGAATGTACAATATGTTCATTGTCAGTGCTAGTACCTGTAATTAATAAATCACTGTGCAGTATTCCTGATCTAACAATGGCCACAAGCGTAGAAGCCTTTTCCATAAAAAAACCTTACATTTTTCATTATAATTAGGGGGATCTATTATATTGTGCACTAACCTATCCTTCAGTGTAGGTGCTCTTTTATAATCAAATCTTGGATTACTGGGTATGTGAAATTTTAAATGCTTATCCTGATGTAAAATGGGCCAGTATTTAAGTATAATCTGTTCTATTTTTTTATATTGCATATTATAATTCATTACTACTGCCAATCCCCTATCCTCATTAATTCACTCTTTATCTATTACAGCGTCCATTCTTTTCATATTGCTCGCTAATTGCCTCTCCTCTCTAAGATGCGATGTATCATATCCTTTATTGGAAAACATATTTATGAGTTTATTAGTCTGTTCTTCAAAATCCTCATCCCGACTGCAATTCCTCCTAATCCTTATGAATTGCCCTTTTGGGATATTGATCAACCATGGCTTGTAATGACAACTATTATTAGGTATATAGGAATTTCTATCTGTATTTTTAAAATAGGTTTTAGTAATAATTTTATTCTCACTAACCATTACTTCCAAATCAAGGAAATGTACCCTCTTATTACTAATATCCGCTGTTACCTGGATATTCCTGTTGTTATTATTCAGACCATCAATAAACATATTGAGGTCATCCTGTCCACCGTTCCAGAAGAAGATCAAATCATTAATGAATCTTCTATATAATTTTATCTCTGGTCTACAGGAATGGAAGGTATATTCCTCCTCTTATTTGGCCATGAATATAATGGCCACACTGGACGCAAAGTTTGTGCCCATGGCCACTCCTTATACCATAAATAGTTGTGATTTAAACAGAAGTTCAAACTTTTTATGATTAATTTTTTATGTGCCTGAGATAACCCAGTATTTTTGTTCAATATCCGTTTGACTGCTTCTTTTTCTCCATCGTGATTAATATTGGTGTAAAGAGATGCTACATCCGCTGTAACCATAACAGTATTATCAGAAACCTCTACCACCTAAAGACCTGTTTGGCCTGATAACCCCCACATCTCTCTGATACTACTTTTTCTTTTTAATTTTATAATCCTGATCCTGTTTCTCCAAATGTTTATTCAATTCATTAGTCAAGAATACAAAAATATTTGTATTCTCTATTTTGCACATCTTCCTTTGTTTTCTCTTAATTAAAAACTCAAATAACTCCTTTTGTTTTACAGTTAAAAAATGTATACCATTCTTCTACATCTTTCTCATCCACCAATCCATCATTGATGGGAACATCCCATCTCAATATTCTAGGGACAATCTTATGCTTAATATACTGCTCCAAGGTGACCAAACCCCACCACAAATTTCTTTTTTATCCATTATGTGCTTTAACCTTCTAAATAAAATGGGTAAATCACCATCATTACGATTCTTCTCCATAAAAATCTCCTCCACATTAATCTCCCTGTGCTCCAAAAATTCCCAAACTCTATCCATTACATTAAATGAAATCATATTAAATAAATACCATCACTATATGTCCACCTAGAGGACACAAGCTATTTTTCACCAAACTTAGTTGTGAGGTCAAACATTTCAGGTGAGGACACAGCTGGTGTTATTGATGGAGGAGGTACACTGTATATGAAAAAAGAAGATAAGGAATATTGATGGAAAAGATTTTCATTTGGAAGGATTATGTATAAAAATTGACTGAACTATTTCAACAGATTGTGGAATATTATTTGTAGTATTTTTCACCAATCCAGTTATATTGGGAATATTTTTCGAAGTCACATTTGAGTGGTTTTAATATGATTGGAGAAAAGCACGACACGATAATCGTGTAGTTGTTGTTATGTAGCACATTTATATGAGTATGTGTAGGTGTGGGCAGCTTTTTGTTTTTCTGTCTTTTTTTTCTATAGTGAGTTGTTATTTTTATTTTTAATTAATTGCTCATGGGTTTATATTTATATTTTTGTTTATGTCCTAGGGACATAAGTGATTAAGCCAATAATTCTTCATTTAAAAAAAGACAACAGTATACGTAGTAGATGATTGTGGTGGATGTGCATACTGAATTATTGCAGTAAATGTCCTACATAACTCTTACCCCTACCAAATACTCATGTGCCCCAAGGGGAGGGGTAATTTCTGACTTGCCCAGAAGGTAGATGTTTTGTATTAAAAGCAAACACCCATTTTTAATGAGACCCTGTTATCAACTTAAAGATTACAGGTAAAGCATGATAAATATATTTATTCACCTGCAATGTAACTTTTAACTTGCAGAAAAGATTAACTAGCTGATCCTCAAGCACAGCCACCTCCATCCTTGCATACCATAGTCCTGTCCTCTATTGGGAGGGTTTAATTACTGCCTGTTCTAGTTCTTCATAATCTTTTATGTAGTTGCTGGGGGAAGAACAAAGGGGAATACTATATCTTATAGTGTCACTTGAGTGACAACTCTGAGTCTACTGGAGCTGCGACACCAAATTCAAAATGTCGGCACCCAGCAGCATTCTCAGGGAGTTTGGATGTCTAAACAAGGCTGAATTTTACAGGTAAATATTTATTTATTTCAGGTACTTTTATAGCTCCGTCAATTTACGCAGCGCTTCACATTCACATCAGTCCCTAACCCTCAAGGGTCGTACAATCAAAGGTCCCTAACTCACATTCATACATACTAGGTAAGTATTTAGACAGGACACAATTAACCTACCAGTATGTCTTTGAAGTGTGGGAGGAAACCGAAGTACCCAGAGGAAACCTACACAGAGACAGGGAGAACATGCAAACTTCAGGCAGGTGGTGCCATGGCTGGGATTCAAACCAACGACCCTAGTACTGCTACGTGGAAGGGATAACCATTTAGCCACTGTGCTGCCCATTACATACTCAACCTCTTAAACTGCTCCAGAAGATTTTACCCCCTTCTTGACCAGGCCATTTTTTGCTATACGGTACTGTGCTACTTTTACTGGTAATTGCATGGTCAAACAAAATGTATACAATTTTTTTCACACAAATAGAGCTTTCTCTTGATGTTATTTGATCACCAATTTTTTTTTTTGTTTTGTTTTTTTTTTCAATTATAAACAAAAAGGCAGAATCTCTATTTTTTACTTTCTGCTACAAAACATATCCAATAAATAAAAGTTTAAAAAAACAGATTTCATCATAAATTTTGTCCAAAATGTATTCCCCTACATGTCTTTGATAAAAAAAATCTTAGTAAGTGTATATTGATTGGTTTTCATAAACGTTACACCATCTACAAACTATGGTAAATATACTGGAATTTTTTTATACTACTAATGGCGGTGACACAATCTGAAACTAACTGATGCCAGGGGGGAATGACTAATTGCCATAGACATCACCCATGACATTAATACAGTGGTCAGTGATAATACTATACACGGTCACTATACTAATGACACTGGCTGGAAAAGGGTTAACATCTAGGACGGGCAAGGGGTTAAATGTGTGCCTAATTATGTTTACTATGTGTAAAGTGTACTGCTTTTAACTAAGGACCTTTTAGTTTTTCACCCCTGCTTTGCAGAGATGAGAAATAGTGATATTATCAATACAGAGCTCTGGGCTGGAATTGTACACAGTTGATCAACAGATCCTGGCCATGAATCATTGGCAGGCTCCCGCTGTGTACAATAACAGTGGGTACCGGTGGGGATGGGGGGGTCGCATGCACCCCCCCAAAACTGGGAAGCAGGTAGCAACGTATGGGTATGCCATTTTGCCTGTGCAGGCCATCCACCCTCAGTAGATTTACTTGCATCTGTAAGGTGTTTGCAGTGCAGTGTGTTTCTGTTATGTTTTTGGTGTACTTAAGGTGCATTTTTTAGACAATAATTATGATTTTGCCTATCATTTATTAGTTGAATTTGCAGGAATTTGTGATGCATTCATATGCATTCCAGTACATTTATGTGTGAAAAAATTTAGCATGATATACTTTTTTCAAATGCACATGAAAGCACCGCAATGGTGTAAACTAGGATTATTGAACTAAGTGAATTCTTCTTGCATATGAGCTTGTATTACATTTAAAAATGTGTTTGACTGCATCAGGTGTAAATGAGCCTGTAGGAAGATTGATGTTAAAATGAGTGGTCTGGTGTCAGCGTGTTTTTAAGGGTGCTTCAATCAGTCAGGGAAGCAAAGAAGCACACCCTCTTGCCTAAATGCTTCAGCTAAGGTAAGATGGATTCCAGTGGACAAATGCTACATGAATCATCTGCCCTTACTCAAGATGGCCACTGCTAGAAATGCTAAGGGTTGTTTTTCAAAGTAATTTCTAAACAAAATAAAGCATGGAGCCGTGGATTAATGGGATAAATGTTGGAATACATTGTTTATGTATTTTAACCACTTGCTCTCCAGAAGATTTACCCCCCTTCCTGACCAGGTGATTTTTGCAATACGGTCCTCGTTACTTTAACTGACAATTGCGTGGTCATGCAACGCTGCACCCAAATTAAATTTATGTCCTTTTTTTTTCCCACAAACAGAGCTTTCTTTTGGTGGTATTTGATTGCCTTTTTGTTCTTTATGTTTTGTGCTATAAACAAAACAAATTGACAATTTTGAAAAAAAAACAATATTTTTGACTTTTTGCTATAAAACATATCCAGTAAAAAAAAATAAAAAAATCAAATTTCATCATAAATTTAGGCCAAAATGTATTGGATTATGTTAAATTTATTGCATCTACAAATGGCGGTGTGTATATAATTTTATATATTTTTTTTTTACTAGTAATGGCGGCAATCAGCAACTTATAGCAGGACTGCAGCAGACATTCTGACACTGGGTGGGAACTGACTGTCACTGACATCCCCAGTGACACTAATACAGTGATTAGTGCTAATAAAAAGCACTGACATTGTACTATTGACACTGGGCAAGAAGGGGTTAACATATGGGGTGAACAAAGGGTTAACTGTGTGTTTCCTATTATGTGCTGTTTTACTGTGTAAGCATGCTGCTTTGTATTGCTCTGCTATACTGTTTACATTCAGACCTCTCCCTTGTCCGTGTTCCTCAGCGATCGCTGTGTGCAGGGGGGAATCTCCGGCCGGGAGCTACTGATCGACAGCTGTAGCCACCAATGGCAGCGCAGGTAGGGCAGCGTGCATGTGCCCCTTACCCGTAAATACACAATCATGTGATTTTGTGCAGCCCTGACGCCCTTTAGCAGTTGTTCTGCTATCTACAGCTGTTCTTCAACCAGTAGATGACAGTGTTTATAGCTGTATCTATGATACAACTGTTTTCTTCATGAACAAAGTTCCTGTTTCCTGTTTGAAGAGAAGTGTGGACTGCACACTGTCTATTCTGTAGGGCTATATATAGAATCTCTAACAATAAGTTTGCTTTGAATATTAAAAAATGAATCTATTAGGCTTTTGGTTTGAGGTGTTCAGATGCAGCGTACTTCCACTTTAATTAATTATAGGTATCTATTTCTTCCACAAAATGTATTATGAATATAAACTGTGACGTTATTTATACATACATTTTTGTGCATGGTGATGTACATTGGATGAATTCAATATTTTCAATTTCACTTTTTCTGATGGTGGGTATCTGAGTGTTTGCTGTTAGCAGTTATTTTTGAAGATATCTATTAATATACAGAAGTTATTAACCATTATGCTGCCTCTTAATAAAGGTTTCTGAGGTCTAACTCTGACACTAACAAGTCTTCTATCAGTACTGCTTATTAAAAATCCTTTATAACATAATGCTTGAAATGCTGATAATTAAAGCAATTACAGCACTAAAATAGTATAATCAAATGAAGAAATTAATAACAAGCGTAAATACAGAGCGATTAATGACATAATCATACATGGGATTATATATTTTTGTCCTACTACAGTCTGAATTACATTATCATTTTCAAGAGTAATTATATAGCAATTGTTGACATTATCATACAGTACATGGGAATATATATTTTGTGTCCAACTACAGCCTGACAGCCTGAATTACATTATCATTTTCAGCAAAGTGCACAAATCCTTTGTGTAAAGAGCCTAATTATGCCTAAGAACCACCTAAAATGACTTTATAACTTGACCACCACCTACTAGTAAAGTACTGTTTACTACTGTGATGTGATATAATTAAATCACAACCTTAATGTAACCATTGCTGTCATCTCAACATATAATAGCATTAACAGCATGCCAGTATATTATTTAAATCTTCATGTACTATAAAGTCCCTTAGAACAATGATATTAAGCACACCACGCCTGCCATTCTCAATGCAGAACAACACATTAACTGGGTTAGACTTCAGTAGGAGATCTGCAGCAGGAATAATGCTTAATATGGAACTTCCTAGCATACGGCACTATTTCATCATTCACTATTGTCATACTCCGCTACAATGAAACTTAATTGGCTTTCCCACGTTTATTTCTGCACTTCCATTGTTAATGTGTTTCATTTTAAAGGCATAAATTGGACAAATTACATGAAAAGCAATTCTGAACCAGTATTTTTAGGAATTTATTATATGTAAGAGAGATGCAAAAATGAAAATGTTCATTATACATTCTATAATATGTTCTCAATATTCAGTTACAAAATCACAGATCACTCTGCCAACAACTGATAATGTGTCACCAAAACTGATTTTGCAAAGGGAATATCTCATTTAATAAAATTTGATAGCTTACTCTTTTCAAATCTCAAGCATTGTTGGCGGTCATCTGATATACCCAATACCCAAACAATATCTTATCCAACTAAGTAGACAAGCAAGATTAGATGGACTGTAAAGCCAGCCTCAGATGGATCAAATCTCGACCAATGATTGACTTCAATACAATTAGTCTGTTGGATTTGTTTCATGCAATTACTGCCAGTGGCTATAGCCACCAGCAGTGATCATTGTGTTCTGCCGACAGGGAAGGCTCCCTTCGTGAGAACACATTAGTGCTGTGAGAGGGATTCCCCCATCAACACTGACTGTCTTGATGGGGGAATCAAGTGATATTCTTTCCAGCAACCTGTGGTTGCAGTAATGGCTTGCCTAAAAGTTATTACTATGGATGGTGTAAAAATATATCTAGAAGTATTTAGTAAAGTCTAAGAGTCCATTCACACTTTTGGAGGCTTATTAATCTTGCTTTGTGGCACATACATAGTAGAAACTTTGTGTGTATATATTTATTTACTTTGTGCATTTATTTACATGATTTTAGAAAACCTGACCTGACATACAGTTCCATGAAAAAATTTTTGTCCCCTCTTGATTTTTTTTTTCTTTTGCTTATGTTTCACACTTAAATGACTCAGATCATCAAACAAATTTTAATATTACACAAAGATGAAATGCACTTTTTAAATGATCATTTCATTTATTAAGGAAAAAAAAGCTGTCCAAACCTTCCTGGTCCCATTTGAAAAAGTAAATACCTACCCCCCAAATTGCAAAATCATGAATGAACTGTGATTACCACATTTTTTGGAAAAGCGGAGTTAAATTTCACTTGCCACACCCAGGCCTGATTACTGTCAGATCTGTTGAATCAAGAAATCATTTAAAAAGAAGTTTTCTGACAAAGTGAAGCACACTGAAAGATCTAAAAAAGCAACACATTGTGCTGTAATCTAAAGAAATTCAAGAACAGAGGAGAAACAAAGTAATTGGCATGTATTAGTCCAAAAAGGGTTACAAAGGCTTTGGTACTCCAGGGAAACATGATTATCCACAAATGGAGAAAACTCCAGTGGTGAGCCTTCCCAGGAACAGTCGTGAACCTTCCCAGGTGTTGCCAACATTACTCCAAGAGCACAATGACAACTCATCCAGCAGGTCATAAAAGAACCCAGAACAACACCTAAAGAATTGCAGGCCTCACTTGCCTCAGTTAATCTCAGTGTTCATGATTTAACAATAAAAAAGAAAATGGGCAAAAATGTCATCCATGAGAGAGTTCCAAGGTGAAAGCCACTGCTGAGCAAAAAGAACACAAAGGCATGTCTCACATTTGCCAAAAAACATCTTGATTATCCCCAAGACTTTTGGGCAAATATTCTGTAGACTGATGAGACAAAAATTTAACTTTTTGGAAGGTGTGCGTCCCATTACATCTAGTGTAAAACTAACACAGCATTTCATAAAAAGAACATCATACCAACAGTCAAACATGGTGGTGGTGGTGGTAGCTTGATGGCCTGGGGCTGCTTTGCCTTTTTTGCCTTTGGATTCTATCAGAAAATCCTGAGAGAGAATGTCATCATTTTGTGACCTCAAGCTCACTTGGGTTATGCAGCAGGGGGTTTAAGGGGCAATTACTTTTTCACATAGGGCCAAGCAGGTTTGGACATCTTTTTTCCCCTTAAAAAAATCAAATCATCATTTAAAAGCTGCATTTTGTAATTATATTTATCTTTGTTTAATAGTAAAATTTATTTTATGATCTGAATCATTAAATGTAACAAATATGCAAAAACAAAATCAGGAAGGGGGCAAATACGTATTCCCAGCACTGTTGATAACTGTGAAACAATGGTTCCGAACCATTCTACATACAGAATTCTTTCCTCCAAAGACTAATCACCGCCACAGCACGTACGGGTAGCACCTTACCCTTGTGTGTCCCTCCACACCAGCAGCGCATGCTGGATTCCTTCCTTCAACCCCAGGGACCACATATCGATATCCACAGCATTGAGGTGCATACCGCCACCCCGAAGATACCGCCATGTATCTACTTCCAAATCCTGATGGCGAATCACTAAGCTGCCATTACGAGTCACAAACCGACCCACCTCCTTATTAACTTTAATGTGCGCCCTATTGATCCTGTCCACCGACCTGGCCAAGCGCCACGATGTCCTGCCAACTATGTCTGATCATTCCACGAGCATATCCGGAAATGCAGTACAGACATCGCGAATAAGCTCATGCATTGATCTGGCACCCAGGTCATACCCACCCACGTGTAACAGCAATATATCAGGGGGTCTTTCCAGATGAGCAAAGCGGTGCAATTCTGGCACCACCTTACTCCACATCATACCAGACACCCCAATCCAACGAACATGAGCCACCTGCCGAATGACGCCCAGCTGTCTACCTTCAAATTCCTAAGGCATCGCCCCACAGTTTCACTGTCAGGACTACAGGAAAAAGTTCCAAAAGAACCAAATGCTTGAGGAACCCTGCCTCTGCCCACTTCACCGGCCAAGGTGCCCCACTCCAACAACCTCTGAAGAAGGCGCCATAACCTGCGGAACCCACAGCATCCATAAACAGGTCTAAAACAAAATTACTAATGGGGCCAGACATCCACAGAGCACGTCCATTGAAAGAGATCAGGAAACTGTGCCACACCCACAAATCATTGCGGTGTTCCTCCGTCAAAAAAATGGTTAGGCGATCGGACCCCAGCCATAGCTGCCAACAGCTGTCGGCAAAACACTCTGTCCATAAGCATAATGCGGCAAGCAAAATGTAACTCACCTAACAATGACTGCAACTGGCAAAGCTGCAGCTTACGTTTTCCAATGGTCCCACGAACTTCCAGGATCAAACTCTTCCACTGCTTGCTCTGCCAGGCTGCGATGGTGTCGCGCATGTGCATCATATATCATCACTGCATGGAGCAGTGCCATAAATGTACACTGAGATGGTTATGTGTAGCTCAATGAATATTTAGACAGGCAGGAAGAAGCAATTATGACAAAACTGACCAATCGGGTCTCTTCTGTCATAAAAATCATACCTGTCATCTTTTTTTTTTAACTAACAAACATTTTTTTGAAAATGGTTTGGTTCACCTTGTTTTGTGGTCATATCAGTCATGGTATAAAATTAATTAATACAGTATCCATTAATTATACATAATGCAATATAATTTTTCTCTGTTTACTAGATGACAGGCAATTATTATTTGTCTCATTGATTTATTGTTTGCAAATATCCAAAGTCTAACACCTACTATGATGTTATGACCTAACCTATTCATTGGATGTTAAATGAAGGTGTAAACACTAAGGAAAGTTAGAGCTTGCATGTCACAAATTGAAAAATAACCATGAAAAATTACATTTTACTTAAAAGATAATTTGTTCTTATTAGCTGAAACTGAAAGGTAGTTTAAATTTAAAGGAAAGATATACAGGAAAAAAATAATAGGTATTAAAAATGATAGTGAGGTTGCATTGATTCAACAATACTCACCTTAAAAGTTATACAGATCATTAATAAAAAAAAAAAGCTAATGATGATTAAGAAGAATGGAAAACTACTTCTAATAAGATGTGTAATGTTTGCCCTTCTTGTCTCAAATATGTTTAGCCTGTGCCTCTAATATAGTGAATATTTTAGAAAGAAGTACACATCAATACTATTAAGTGTGATGTCTAGCAAATAGGGTTCTCATGAGAGCAACCTTCAATATTAAACTAATATGCAACATAAAGCAACACTAACTGTGCAGTAAATTAAGATGACTGCTGTGTTGCAGAGGGTCACTGTGTCCTTACTCCTTACTGGCCAAACTTAGTCACAGAAAATTACAATTGCATACAGGTGACACCAAAAAGTCTATTTAAAGATATTCAAACATTGCATTGGTTCTTAGGTTTCTACCTATGATTGAAGTTTTGCCCTGTTCTGGTTTTATGCCCTCCCATTGATGACCTTGTTAGGACTACAGTATATTTAATCTTGTTGTTTCTGACCCAGCGTGTTACTGGACTGAACTTATCAGAACTCTTATCTGATTTCCTAACCTTGACCTTCTGCTATATGTTTCGGTTATCGATTTTCATGTACCAGGCCTAACTTCCTGAATTCCTGGATCCCTGTTAATTTAGTACCATGATCAAATTGCTAATTTGATCTGCTGACTTGATTTTGAAGAAACCAAATTTTCACCTGCCTCATCTGTGGGCGGGGCTTATTGAGCCCATGTAGGATATTAGAGACAGCGCTCCCTCTGCAACATAGTGTCACGTACCTGATGGGAGACTGCAATGACGAGGTCGGCCTCACTTGTGTCACTAGCCCTGACCCCCACTGGAGTTGGAACAGAGGGAGTCTAGGACCCAGGGGAACAAGAGTGCAAGTAGTTGTTTGCAGCTCTTGCAGATGATGACCTTGGATGACCAATGATCTTCTGATCCAGGCACAGTAGTAACAAGCAGAGCAGGTCTTGTAGATTGCCAGGCGTGCACCAGAGCAAGGCAGGTATTGAGGGTAAAAGACAGGAGCAGTGTCATAGGAATAGCCAGGGTCATCAACAGTCGGGCAGCACGGTACAGAATCAGAAGGAAAGCCAAGGTCAGGAGCAAAGCTGAAGTCAGAAACCAGTATCAATCAGGAGAGAAATCAGAGTCAGGTGAGGAACAAGCCGGGTCAGCAACAAAGGAATCACAAAGGAACAAGCAGGACACGGGGGAGCTGAAGACCAGTCAGCACTCAGCACATGCAGAGGCACTTCTTAAATAGTCCGTCTGGCGCAAATCTTCACAGTGCGTGTGCACGTGCGTGTGCATGATCGTGCATTTCTGTGCACATGCGCACGTCTATTCACCAGCCGTCTCACGGGAATTCCCTTACACATAGCCTCCAGAGGTGGGCTGAGGCTGCCATTTCATACAAGACTGAAGTTAAAAGCAATGCTTCTCCATGAGAATATTATTAATTTCTTGTAATCCGTGGCCCAACTTTCGTAACACTTACATGGTTTACTACAGACATCAATTATGCATTACACTTTCATAAGTCTTCTCTTTTGTTGTGCAGCATTTCTGAGCCGGTGCCACAGAGCTTGCACTGGATTTTACCAAGGCAGTAGCTAGTCACCTCACTCCCACTGACATAAACCATTTATAAAACTTGAAGACTAGGAAGTTTGATTCTTGTATAAAACTGTGCCTATTATCGCCCGAGGCCTCACTTCATTTTCTATGACATACAGGATAGGTCCCTAAGATGCCCTGTGCCATGATGTCAGTCCCATATTAGGGTACTGGGAAGGAGCCTTAGCACATAGGCTCCTTCACTGTCAAGGCCTTCCAGTCACCTATGCCACGTTACACTATTTCTGGACTAGACACAAGTACTATATTCATTGGAAATAGCATTATAACCTCCTCCGAATAGCTTCACTGCATGTTAGACATTTGTACTGCATTTTCTCTAATTCGTCTCGTCTCCTAACAAGCACTGTACTTATGATGCACCATGTATGCATGCACCCCTTTAAGATGGTCCTCAGGTAACTTCAGACCAGACAAAGTTAAATGGCAATAAACATTCTTTTACAGAAGTTGTTTAAATATACCAAATGAACAGCTCAACGAAGATGTCTTCAATACACATTCCTGTAAATAGTCTTCTAAGTGCCCCTCAGTTATTCTCCTGGTGCCTCTTTTCCCAGGAAGTAGTCATATGTTGAATAAGTGAGAAAAGTCCTTAGAGTGCTTGAGTCAACAGCATAAATGTGTACCCTGGAACCCAGACTGGGCTCCCAAAAATGGTGGTTAAGTGCAAATAGTGCCTCATATCCTTAACAACCTGCTCTTTTCTTTAGATGGGGAGACCTGGAACCAAACCTCCGGCCATCTTAAAAACATTGGCAGCCCAGAGGGATGGTTACCTCAATTTTTGTGTGTTTGCCCCAGCAGAGGGCAGTACTTCCCTAAAAAGCCTGGGAAATCTTACCAGCAGAGGTAACCATCATCTCCCAAGGAGTTCCACCTCAGCCTGGCAAACACAACTAACAGTGCTACATGGTAAATTCTAACCACATACATCAACTAGGAAACAGAAGAAGATTTTCAACAAATATAAAACATTTGGCATCCACCTGCTTACACACCTATCATTTCATTGTATGAGACACCCTGTTGTATCCCCACGGTAATCCCAGAAGTAGATCTAAACCCAGTCTCTGAATTCTCATATAAACTATAACATAATGTAATTCCAAATGTTTTAATCTATTTAAACATGCAGCTTTTATAAAAATAATTAATTGTGGTCTGGCCATAAAGGACCTTGTTACGGTACTTCCTGTTATGGGGTGTCTCAGTTGGGGTCTCCCAACTGTGCACCTGCATTGTCACTGCAGATAAGATATGTCGCCAGCAAACTGACAAGCTTGTTTCAAAGTGCAAAGCTTTATTCTTCTATGATCACATACAATAGCAATGTTTCGGGACCATGCAGGGACCCTTCCTCAAGCATGAGCTAAACATGCAACAAACAGTGCTGACATATAAAGGAATTATCCACTAATAGACAAGAGGACCTCCAGTGCCCTTGAACCTTTTTACCCCCAAAATGGTACATTGTAAGTGTTCCTACACATATCAAATCTGTATTTATAATATGAGTGTAAACGTTCACAGGTAATATGTGCACACAAAAATAGCTTGCATACAAGGTGCAGCTTGTGCTTGAAACAATGTTCTGGAACATCACATGCATTCCGTTATTCTCATCTAGAGAGAATATATTATATCAAGGTATTCCCACTCTGTAATGTTCTATGTAACATTCCTAAGCAGCAGGATACAGAAAAAATGGGGAAAATGGAGAAAAAAAGGCCAAAGGAGGAAAAAGGAAAAAAGAATTTTAATTTGCTTGAAAAATAAATTATAAGATTTCCCTTCTGCATGTAGTTAGATTCTATCTGTAAAGAACATGCTCCATTTGTGGTACTTCTTAGTGGGTAGTAGGGATGAGCTCAGTGTCTGGCCCAAATAGAAGTTTGGACCAAACATTGGCTGTTCTGACATTTGTCTGCATGCCTAACATTTAGGACATTCATTGCGGGTGTAAAAATACATTAAAATTATTATTGGCAGATAAAAACACATCAAATTGTATAAAATTCCTTCTAAATTCCTCCTAAATATAAAAGCTTAACCAGTGTTGAGTTAATAAATAATATTTGTAAATTTTAAATTGCAACTTTTTGTGAAATGATGAAAATCAAACATATGCAAAAATGTAAATCTCCAAATTTCTCGAAAATTGTTAAGGTTTTCATTTTTCACTTACAGCTTTCAGAATTTGCAAAAGACCCCCTAAACTATATATTTTCTGAAAGTTTGCATGTGTGCAGGACCAAAGTCTCCTTTGTGCACTAGTACTACTAGTACTGGGGGATGGGGGCACTTTAAAAATAAAAACGATAAAATAAATTAATAATAATAAAAAAAATAAACTGTTGCTTTACATTTTTTTTCTTTGGTCACTTTTATTGCTGTCACAAGGAATGTAAATATGATTTATGACAGCAATAGGCACGTGACAGGTACTGTTAATGGAGGGATTTGGGGTCTGTAAGACCCCAAATCCCTCCTCTGCCCTCAAAAGCATTCAAAACACCAAGATCAGTGGTTTAAATGCTTTTGAAAATGGTGCAGATGACATTCTGAGTAAACTGGAAGTGATGTCAGGTCCGGGTTACAGATATGGAGACCCGATCAAAGCCGATCCCAGCTTTGTTCAGGACTCCTGCCAGCCAGTAGACATGCCAGCTGATTGTTCGGGTCTCCAGGTGGGACAGGAGAGACCGAGCGAGCCATGGAAGGCTGCAGGGCGGAATGAACTTCCCCTCCCACTGTTTGTAATGGCAATAAAGCGGCTAATTAGCCACTCCAATTGCTACTACAAGAGAGAAGACTGCCAGCTCTAAAAAGTGGTACCGGGGTGATGCCTGCAGACATCACCCTGGTACAACCACTTGAAGCACAAGAACGTACCAGATATGTGATTGTGTGGCAAGTGGTTAAATGCTGCGGCCGTGATGCTTCGCTACACATCGGCAGCACAGTTGACCTGACTTGTTGTGATGCCGCCTTCTGAACGCTATACATTCAAGTCTGAGGAAACACCACAAAGGCCCTGTAACTGCGTGCAATGCATATCTTGGCAAAAATGGGGGTTAATACATAGTGAGGTGGTATCAAATTGCTTCCTTACTGCCTGTCAGTAGCTTCTGGAGAGCAATCTGAACACGGATTGGACTTCAGCAGCAAGGGATATTTACATGTGAATCTAAATCTACCCTTACTAGGTTATTATTTTTTACATTTTTTTAAATATTAAAAAAACATTTTTTTTGGGGGGGGGGGGCTCTTGAGAGACATCAGGGGTCTAAGCAGACCCCTAATGTCTCTTTTTTGAGACAGAGAAAAGGACTGAAGACAGTCCCTTTCTCTGTAACCTGGGATGCAGGTAATGAATGGGATAAATGACACATATTAACCACTTGCCCTCCAGAGAACAAACAGCAGCAGCCTACATAGATGTCACTTCACACGTTTTCTAAAAACACATTAACCACTTGCCCTCCAGAGGATTTATCCCTCTTCCTGACCAGGCCATGTTTTGCGGCACTGCGTTACTTTAACTGACAGTCATGCAATGTTGTACAAAAATGAAATTTATGTCATTTTTTCCCACAAATAGCGCTTTCTTTCGGTGTTATTTCTGTTTTTATTTTCTGCGCTATAAAAAAAGAAGACCGCCAATTTTGAGGAAAAAAAAACATATTTTTGACTATTTTCTATTAAACATGTCCAGCAAAGAAATTTAAAAAAATCTAATTTCATCATAAATTTAGGCCAAAATTTATTCAGCTACATGTCTTTGCTAAAAAAAATCCCAATACATGTAAATTAATTGGTTTACGTGAAAGTTACAGCGTCTACAAATGGCGGTATATATACTGGAATAGTTTGGGGTTTTGTTATACTAGTAATGACAGCGATCAGCGACTTATAGTGGGACTGCGGCAGGCATCCTGACACTGGGGGGGACTGACTGTCACTGACATCCCCAGTGACACCAATACAGTGATCAGTACTAATAAAAAGCACTGACACTGTACTAATGACACTGGGCAGGGAGGGGTTAACATCTGGGGTGATCAAAGGGTTAACATCTGTGTGTTTTACTATGTGCTGTGTGTGTGCTTTACACTGTAAGCACACTGCTTTGTATGGCTCTGCTATGCTAAATGCTTTGCAGAGCCCTACAAAGCAGTGCACAGGAGCTGACAGGGGAGAGATCTGTATTGTTTACAGTGAGGAACAGAAGTATTTGAAAACCCTGCGATTTTGCAAGTTCTCCCACTTAGAAATCATGGAGGGCTCTGAAATTCATATTGTAGGTACATTCCCACTCTGAGAGACAGAATAAAAAAAAAATTCAGGAAATCACATTGTATGATTTTTAAAGAATTTATTTGTCTTGCACTGCTGAACATAAGTATTTGAACACCTGAGAAAACCAGTGTTAATATTTGGTACAGAAGGCTTTGTTTGCAATTACAGAGGTCAAACGTTTCCTGTAGTTCTTGACCAGGTTTGCACACACTGCAACAGGGATTTTGGCCCACTCCTCCACACAGATCTCCTCTAGATCTGTCAGGTTTCGGGGCTGTCGCTGAGCAACATGGAGTTTCAGCTCCCTCCAAAGATTTTCTATTGGATTTAGGTCTGGAGACTGGCTAGGCCACTCCAGAACCTTGATATGCTTCTTACAGAGCCACTCCTTGGTTATCCTGGCTGTGTGCTTCGGGTCGTTGTCATGTTGGAAGACCCAGCCACGACCCATCTCTCAATGCTTTGACTGAGGGAAGGAGGTTGTTGCTCAAAATCTCACAATAAATGGCCCCATTCATCCTCTCCTTAATACAGTGCAGTCGTCCTGTCCCCTTCACAGAAAAGCACCCCCAAAGCATGATGTTACCTCCCCCATGCTTCACAGTAGGGATGGTGTTCTTGAGATGCAACTCATCCTTCTTTTTCCTCCAAACACGACGAGTGAAGTTTAGAGCAAAAAGGTCTACTTTGGTCTCATCTGACCACATGACTTTCTCCCATGCCTCCTCCGGATCATCCAGATGGTCATTGGCAAACTTCAGACGGGCCTGGACATGTGATGACTTGAGCAGGGAAACCTTCCGTACAATGCATGATTTGAAACCATGATGGCGTAGTGTTCTACCGACAGTGACCTTTGAAACTGTGGTCCCAGCTCTCTTCATGTCATTGACCAGCTCCTCCCTTGTAGTTCTGGGCTGATTCCTCACCTTTCTTATCATCAGTGATACCCCACGAGGTGAGATCTTGCATGGAGCCCCAGTCCGAGGGAGGGAGACTGACAGTCGTCTTTAGCCTCTTCCATTTTCTAACAATTGCTCCAACAGTTGATCTATTTTCACCAAGCTGCTTGGCAATTGCCTCATAACCCTTTCCAGCCTTGTGGAGGTCCACAATTTTGTCTCTGGTGTCTTTTGACAGCTCTTTGATCTTGCCCATGGTAGTAGTTGGCGTCTGCCTGACTGTGGGGTGGACAGGTGTCTTTAAAGAGCTCAGACAGGTGCTACTAAGTTAGATTAATGAGTGGAGTAGAGGTGGACTTTTTAAAGGCACAGTAACAGGTCTTTGAGAGCCAGAATTCTTGCTGTTTCTTAGGTGTTCAAATACTTATATTCAGCAGTGCAAGACAAATAAATTCTTTAAAAATCATACAATGTGATTTCCTGAATTTGTTTTTTAAATTCTGTCTCTAAGAGTGGGAATGTACCTACAATGTGAATTTCAGATCCCTCCATGATTTCTAAGTGGGAGAACTTGCAAAATCGCAGGGTGTTCAAATACTTCTGTTCCTCACTGTAAATACAGATCTCTCCCCCGTTCGTGATACATTGTGATCGCCGAGTGCCAGCGGGGTATCACCAGCCGGGACCCGGTGAATCACAGCTGAGTCCGCCAATGGCGGCGCGGGGTAGGGTGCGCCCTCTAACCGACAATGCATAATCACGTATATATACACACGTGATTTTGCGCACCCCTACTGCCCCATAGCAGTATTTATGCTATAGGGTGGCAGGAAAGCGGTTAAACACAGTTTTCCAGTGATGAATGAACAGAGGGATCACTACTGATCACTTTGTTCATTCAGGAAAGAAAAGGGGCTGCTGGAAGCAGTGCTGTAGGTCCGTACACCAGATTTAGTCAGGTTCCCCTTTGGCTATTTTGGTAAGTCCTGTTCTACTGTTCTAATATCATTTCTGTGGTATTGGAAACATTGTGTAAATGGACCTAACACTTTTCTGACCTATATAAGCCCACAGTGGTATTTTAGCAGGTAAACACAATATTCTGTGTTACTATTGTAGTGGCATTGTATTGGGTATTTTCTGCAATGTCATTACATCACATTTGTCCCTGAAGAACACTACAAGCAGCAATCTGAACACTCATAATGCCAATTCAGAGCAGTGATGTGCATCTGACACTGGAGCTAGTGCATGTAAGGAGGAAGAGCCTGAAAGAGGCTGAAGGAGGTAAACAGAACTGACATTCAAAAGAAATAAGAGATGAGAACAGTATTTAATGAAAACATAAACCAAGACAAATGTTTCAGATACAGTGTATTAAAAAGTAGCAAATAAATACTTGAAGGGAAGTATGTGAGGCCATTACCAATATACCTGTCTCCTATCAAGATGCCAGACATTGCAGGTATACATATTCCTAAATAGACTTGAAAGCAGTTAATAGTTAGGATATGTTTACAGTCTAATTTTTTACAGAATGCGCCAGGAAAGGCTTTGCACATCACATTGTACCTTCGATTTCCCAAAAGGCTGTGGTGGGCCTACTAGTACCTACAAGTTGTTCAGACTAGACTGTTGAGGCTGGATGTGTTTAGCCTCCAGCATCACTAATTTCTGCTTTATCAATGTACACAAAGCTTCAATAAAAATTTTTACATTTACTTCACTGAAATACTAATGCTTAGACTGTATATATCACTTCATACAATATTCATAAAATAAAAATGATTAAAATCAACAATATAACCAGGATATCAAAGGGATATTTTATTCTTTTCACCTTCCTTTTAGATATAACCTGGGATACCTCTATAAATATGTAGAAGTGAGATTTCAAGTGTTTGTGCTGAAGTCTTTTAGAAAAGAAAAAACCTTGAAAAGCCAATATTTTATGTACTGTTTCAATTTTATCATAAACTATATCAAATGAAATATATCGTAAAAACAGTAACATATTAAAATAGCAATAGAAGACACATTGGGCATAGCATTTATTCTTCAGTGCAACAGATCTATAAAAGGAGTAAAATTGTTCCAAGCTCGGACTCACATTTTATTTATGTAGCATTTTCTTTTTTAAACTGTGTACCTGCAAGCTTTTTTTTATTTTAAAGAAAAAAAACAGGAATCTGATGAAAATCCACCAAAAATGCTACAGACAGCAACAACAACAAAAAAAACCTTACAGAGACTCAATTTCCCAACTACACCATACCTAACAAATACTTATTGCTGTTTGCATATATTTTCTCTCACTTTTTGTCTCAGTAGGTAACAGTCATTAGGACAGTGAGTAAAGAGAAATTTCAAAAACATGCAAATTTTTTACCACTTCATTACCAGATACTTTCACCCCCTACCTGACCAGGCCATTTTTCAGCTTTCAGCGCTGTCACACTTTGAATGCCAATTACTCAGTCATGCAATTCTGTACCCAAATGAAATTTTTATCATTTTTTGAGACACATAAAGCTTTCTTTTGGTGGTATTTATTCATCACTTGTTTTTTTTGTGCTATATAATCAAAAAACTACATAAAATAAAAAAAAACAAGTCAAGTTTTTCTTTGTTTCTGTTATACAACTTTGGAAATAACTAATCTTTCTTTATAATTTTAGGCCAAAATGTGTTCTGCTACATATATTTGGTAAAAAATACCCCAAATCAATGTATATTATTTACTATTTTAGTATGTGAAAGTTCGAGAGTCTACAAACTACGGTATATATAATTGGAAATTGATCAATCCTGATGTACTGACTGCCTATCTCATTCCAAGGCATTTAGTATTTGTTGTCAAAAGTCCTTGAAAAATGAAGTAAATAAATAGTAAAGTGTTTTTTTTTTTCTTAAATACTGTCACCAGCACAGTACAGCCCCATCATATGATTGGTGTGGCAGTGATCAGGGACACTGACTGGTACCAGTATCCTCTCTCTCTCTCTCTCTCTCTCTCTCTCTCTCTCTCTCTGTATATATATATATATATATATATATATATATATATATATATATATATATATATAAGCATATATACATATATATAAGCATACATACATACATACACACACACACATATATTTACGCGCACACACTTTTTTTTTTTATATTCTCTGACCAGATTCGTACAGTGTCATCATAGGGGAACTGAACTGCTCTGGGGAGATGATCAGGATTTTTTTTTACACTATGATTGGTTATTACAGTGGAGATCACTGTTATAAGCAATAATTTTTATAAATGCCATCCATTCATGTGCGATTGTGTACAATTGCGATAGTTGTGATTGGCCACAGCTATCACATGGTACAAGGTGTACTGTGATTAGCTCTGTCTGTACCATGTGATCACTGTGACCAATCACAGAGATCACAATAGTACACACTGAATGGCTATGAATGAAAGCCGTTATGTACTATTCACATGTAATCACTGTGATTGGTCATAGTGATTACATGGTACCAGGGCTGGTCCGGTCTGGTCCGGTCTGATCTGTCTTCCACTGTGTCTGGTGGACACAGCTGGTGATAGATCGCACCATTGTGTGGCCCCTAGGGTGGACACAAGGTGTGCACCTGGCAGACATCATATGACGTCCACCCAAGACAACAGTGTTCCCCCTGTCCATCATTTTATAATAAGCCAGGCAGTAAGTGGTTAATTAACTCTCTGCACACTGCTATATGCTCTTACAAACCTTTAGCAAACTTTGTACAAAAACAGGGATCCTTGGGATACGGTATTTCAATAACTGTTCAAGATGGACGACTACATCATGTGACCAATACATATTCTACTTTGCAAAATGCCAAATTCTTACTTGTCCATAGTATATTTTAATAGACAAAAGTAACCATCCATTTACTGTTTGCACAATTAAAAGTAGAAAGGTTGTGAGATAATGTATTTTAAAGTAGTTGTAAACCTCTGGCATGTAATTTCTGACAGGTTGGAACAACTCGTGCCAACAAGTAATCGAGGGGGATGGGGAGGGAGCCTCCAGAACACAGTATGTGATTGACAACCTCAGCTGTGCATGTTTCCCTATGTGATTGTGTACAGGGAGTGTGCCTATTCCCACCACTCAGATCTCAGATTACACACCGCTTTCCTCTCAATGCCATGCAGTATGTGACATCAGGTTCTCAACCCTGCCTCTGGAAGCTGAGAAAAGCTGTATAAATTCTGCACTTAAATAGCTGCAGAGAAGAGGTGGCTGCAGACAAACATATACAACATATGTAGAAGGATTGATTTCATCTATGTGTATCGCCTGAGGCTAGTGGCTGCAGTGAGTATATGTAAGGGTGTCCAACCATTTTAAACCAATAAAACAGATAATGTGGTTGAATAAGCTAAAACACTGTGTTTGCAACAGTAAGGTATTTAACTGTGAGAGTGTAACTCAGTAATGAACGTCATAGTGATCCCTGATTTTCAGTCTTACTAGTAAGTGAAGCTCTGGCCAGTGGCGGGCATAGACACCAAAAGGTGCCTTATAAGAGAACAATTGTCAGGACTTCCCATTCAACTACTATGAGAGCACAAGCATCTATTTACTGTGTATACTGTAAGTGTCAGGGCACCCTAGTACAGATGTAGCAACTATATAGTCCCTGGCAATGCAGCTGTGAACATTTTAATATCCAGCAATATGTAACCGGTAAGGCTCCATGCAGACGGGACACTTCTGAACAATGGAAACTAACTGCTGGAAAATGTAGGTTAAAAAACGTCTGTTTAGCCACGTTTGCATACCGCGTTTATGAGCATTTGCGTTTAGAAGCGTTTTTTAAAAGATAACCTCAAGAGACCTTCCAAAATGCCCAGAATGCACTGAAAAACAGTAACTATTTCAGACATTTTGAGAGAAATAGAGAGAGCAGAAGCAGAGAGCAGTATTTGTTCAGATTAGCTGTCTTTTTTCTTTTTTGTGGTGTTTGGATGCGTTCCAGCTCATTTCTGTGCAGAAATTATTGCAGTAGTGTCTAACATATTTTCTTGTGAAACCTCTTATTATGGTGTACCAGGTCCATTTGAGTACCAGGAAAACTCTTTGCATGCATTTTTCATGATGAAAAAAGGCTCTGGACAGCATCTGGAAATGGAAGAGTTAAAAAATTTTCCAAATGCAAATGCTTATAAATGGGGTTAGCCGCGTTTAGCCGCATTTACACACGTTTACAAGCGTTTGAAACGCTGATAAAATCTACTCCTGAGCGCAAGTTTGGTGCCCTCAAAAAAATGACTGTAAACTCAACTGCCTGTAAACGACTGTACATGGACACATAGGACAACATTAGGGAGAGTTCATAAGTTGCTTAAAAAAATGCAGAAAAGCTCCTGAACGGGAGTTTATCAGCTGCAGTGTACATGGAGCTTTATAGTGTTGACGATTGTAATTCCTACCAAGGACCCTGACTCTAGTGCTTGTGTTCTTTAATTTCTACACTCATGAACCACTTGCTCCTGAGATCAATTCCTGCCAGGTTTTCATACATCATACATGCAGAACGAGGAAAACACCCTTCTGGCCCATCATTTCCAGTTCTGTTTCCTGTACGGACTATGGAAGACTAATAGTAATTGCAATCCTACCTTATGTTTTTTTTCCTCACAGATAACCAAAGTGCAGATACATTTTTTTAGCATTTGCATAAAACAAATCCACTGTCACCTCAGAAATTAAAACAACTGTCTAGAACTAAACACAGAGTCATTGTATGAATATTTTGGGGAGTGTGTCTTTTCATAACAACTGGAGTCTCATAGCCAGCTTGTGATTACAACACGAATAAGCACTTTTTTGATTCTCTCTCTTGCTTATACAGCAAATTAGTTCTCTTATGGAGATGATTACAACAGCTTTGGGTGCATCCTGGAACTCTCACAACCACCATTTTAATATTACTAAATATATATTTTAATCCTGCTTAGTTTTGCAATGCTTTAATTTCATGCACTGTAGTACTGAGAAACACAATGTACTTGGATAAGTCAGCAGTCTTTAATATGCACACAAAAACAATTCTATTTCAGTAGATATTACAGATGAGTGGATGACTTACTTTTCAGGAAATTAAACATTCAGAAGGTGGTTCCACGCCTCATTGAACAAGTTAAGCATTCCAAGGTGACCACTAATGTCTTTGAAGTACATGAATATTAAAGGACTACACTTAGCACAGTTTGTAGCTTACGTTTCCATGTTGTATCATAATATGATACCCTAAAAGCTTTAAAAAGCTCACAACACCTTTGGGGACAAAAAATTATATATATTATGTCATATGCATTTACCAACTTGAAGTACGTGGAGAGAGTTAGTTTATGACCTCTCCACTTTTTCTATAAGCCACAGCTTAGGAGATCTGAACCAGGAAAAAACATCAGCTTCCATCAAGAAATTAAAGCTTTTCTGGCCAACACAAGGAGTATTGCTATACTAAAGGAGCAATTTTGCACCCTAACCAACATTTACTTCAAATACACTCAAAGGATTCTAAAAAAAAGTTAACATTTTCCTTAAAGCTATACTCTAGGAAAAAGATAAATACATTGATAAAATACAGTACATGGTGGCTGTTTTACCAAACCTTAAAAAGAAAGGAAAACTCCATCCCTGAAACAAAATCCCACTTTTTTATTAGAAATCCTTGTAAAAAAAAAAACTTAATTAAAAAAAAACTTTAAAAAGGCCATATTAACAAAAAGTAAAAAAACAATATGCCTCCAAAATAAACAAAACCCCCAAAAACAAATGTCCATTTTTAAAGGAAACTTTTCAGCACAAAAACAAAATGTTTGCCATGCACAGAGAAGCAGCTACAAATAACCGCTGACCTCAAATCAACCACAAAATAAAGACAAAAAGCCCCAAGTAATAAGAACAAAAAAAGGCAGCAAATTTCCTTAAAGAGACAGCAGTCAGAATTAAAGTATTATTTGCTAACTGACCTTAGTCCCTCCCTTTGTAGTTTGTGAGCTTCCAGTACACTGCACTGACCTTATGGCTACTGTACTTTGTCTTTAGTGAGAGGGTTGGCATATCCAAAAAGCCCCCATGCTGTCCTTTCTAAGTCTGTTGGCCATTGTATAAAGGCCACACAGTGCATTTTTGATTAAAAAACATTCTCCCAAGCAAATCTGCACATAAAAATTGTTAGAGACAAAGAATATAGAACCCGCACAATTCACCTAGAAACCCATGGTAGCGGCAACTCGAACCTTGTTCCTAAAAAACAACATGACAAAGATTCTATCCCTTACCTATTTTACTGAAAATAATTGTTTTGTTGCAGTCTGTGTCTCAACTGGAGGAATTTTCCATCACTTCCTACCCCAACAGAATGTGAGGGAAATCTCTTCAATGGGGACACAGAGGACAAATAAATACTGACAGAGACTCCATTCCTCATTCATTCCTAATTGGATTTAAGTGTAACTGGGACTCCACAAAATAAATACTTTTCCTACTGTAAACCAAAATGAAATAAAATAATTTGCTTATATGTATTAAAAATAATCATTAAAATAAAAAATACCACAAACAATGGGAACAGTAATTGAAATATAATGGATGCAAAGTGCAATGCATATCACAAACAAATAAACATTTCCCAGCACACTTACCAGCTAGTCTGCAAACAAACAAAACTGACCTTGTCTAACAATTCACGTTAAAAGAGATCCTCTGAATTGTTAGACAGGGTCAGTTCGATTTGTTTAGGATCAGTACAGGATCCTGACACGCTTACTTCCAAAACTTGGACGCAAATACTGGCATCTTTATGGTGGAATCCAAATCATTGAAGTCAAGCTGTTGTTTTTGTATCTCCAGAGATGGAACCACTACTGCTAATGTTCTTCAGGTGAAGGTATGGCAGATGCCTCCCAAACAACCATTCAATGAATATAAAAAGGGAAAAAAGAACATCAGCAGGTAGTTGTAAAATCAATGATTTAGGCAGACAATTGGTGAAAATAGTTAACAAGCTTTTCATATTATTAAAGAGTAGAATGGACTAAATATAGTACAGATAATCAAATGAAAATAAAACAATGATTATTAAAAACATTTCCATAAACATGCAAGTTAGGTAGAGGATAGGATAAAAAGTGTACTTGCCTATCAAGGACAATCAAAACCAGATCTAGTACTTACAATCTTGATATATTAATTACAGGGTATGTGGTCAATGAAGCAGATACTAGCACTTGGTCACTGCCCATCCTCAGAAGGGATGATTGTCTTTTACTTAGGTTCACACTGATACAGTGCAAGCTGAATCCATTTCAGGTGCAGCTCCAGTGCGAGTTGGTACTGAAATCTGTTAGAGTCCACAGATACAGTTTCTATTCAAGTCAATGGGGCTGCAAATCACACCGCACTAAACTCGCACAGGACCCTTTTTCAAATCACATCGGATTCACACTACATATAAGTGAAAGGCCTTCTTAGAAACTCATGTTATTTTACTTGTCATGTGATTCCATAGGTTCTGGAATGCTTCAGAAATCGCATTAGTGTGAACCAATAAAGCATCTAAACTAGAGTGAGATTCAGCTTTGGCTTTGATTGTCTAATCTTAATGCACATAGCTAGCTGTACCAGAAAAAGCAAAAATTGATACTGAAATCAATACAACAAGATGGATAAAAATGTTTAGAAATGTGTTGGCTTTAAGGCCATATCCAGATAAACTTTTCTACTAGGAAACATTATTTTCTTGCTCAAGTGCATGACCCACCTGGATACTTTTTTTTTACAATAATAGATGAAACATATGGCTGCTGGTTTTTCTGTTATATATTTAAAATGCCATCCTGTTGACCAAAATCTAACAACCAGTTCTCTACTCCAAATCCCAACAAATATTCTGTAAACATGTGGAAGTGTCAGATAATGTCAAGCCTTATTTTTCAGGGGTAGCAGGTGCAGATGTACAGTAGGCTCAACCTGAAGTTGGGTATCTGTTGTTTACAATTTAATTTAACACTTTATTTAATTTGACCAGATTACAGGGTGTATACGGTAAAACATCCCATGGCAATCGGCTATTAGTCCAGCTAATAGAGAAAAACAATAATCAGCAAAAAAAAAGCCTAGTCAAGCTTATAACATGTATTCACTAATACACCACAGAGTGACAGAGTCTTCGCCCTGTTAGGGTAATTTTTTTAAACAGAAACAAATAATCAAAGAAAGTGGGGAGAATAAGAAAGAAAAAAAATGGAGGGTGAGGAAAGGGAATTGAAGGGAGAGAAAAAAATGGGGGGGGGAGGGAAGGGAGAGTTAGGGGTAGTGGGGGGAGGGCCCATTGTGACAGTGCACGGCGTCAGACCCCAGCTATTCTCACCAACTTGTGACTGAAGGACCAGTCTATCTATGACCACGCTGCCACTTGCGTAACAATGCCACTCTCAACTGCACCCTGCACAAAGATTTTCCAGCTTGCTGGACCACAATCTATGTGTCAGCAGCCTGAGAGCGATTGTTACTGGGTCAGGTTAATTACGCAATAACCCTTCACACTGCCACCACCACCTTTTTACAGAGAAGGAGGGAAATCACAAATATTAGCAGTAACACTATGATATTTTAATAAGCGTCTGTATACACACTGCCACCGCAGACAGATGTATGCAGAGGGTTAATACATACAGTAGCACTCTCCAGGGGAGAGACAGGGATTCTTTTAGTTTGGATTAAAAGCTTTAGAGACAGTTTTAACACTTTTCAGAAAATAGGATTTATCACTAAAAAGGTCAAAATGGTGCAATTAAAATATTTACAGAAAAGATGTAACAAATATATATATATATATATATACAGTATATATATATATATATATATAAAGAGAGAGCAATAAAACAACAGAGAAATAAAAGAAAGAAGTTTCAGAAGGCAGGATACTTGCAAGAGTCCTTGGTTTGAGCAGAATCCAGTCGTCCAAACAAAAAGGTTGCCTTTCTCCCATAGATGTTCCTTATGTTAAAAGGGAGGTATCTCTTCCTACCTCTCTCCAGGCATGTCAGCCTTTTTTCTAGTAACCCAAAGGGGTGTCTCCTGAAAGAAAAGGGCCAATCGCCTCATTTGGGGATGGGTGTTAGGCGGGGACCCAGGCTATGACCAAATCCCTTCCAAGTTTATACCATGGTCACTAACCTTCAGTAGGTACAGGTAGCATCCTAGCAACTGGCAGATTAATATGCAGAATCATATTCCAAACGTCCAGATACCAAATATGGCATATCCTGCCACTCCGGATAAAAATATATTGCTTTCTACCCTCTTGTAGACACTACATAGGGATGTAAGGTGTCATGTGAATCGTATTAAAATGACCTTTCTGAAATGTGCCCAGTTCCTGTTGAAGTTTATGAATTTGTATGAAAAGTGACTCATGTGGGATGTACATTTTATGGCCCCTGCTGTAATGCTTACAGGTCAAGTGACCGACTGAGTTATGGTTTTACGACCGGGCCAAGGAAAGTGTTTTTCAGACACTCTGGCACCAGGCTTAATTAGGGATTTCAACCATGAAGTTTTTCCAGCTGTGCCTTATGCACTTGTGACCCCAGTGCACATTCCATTCAAAGGGGAGGGGGGGACAGAGTGGAATGATATATTTACAGATCACGATACAAGATGGTAGACTCTAACAAAATGGTTTGTAGCGTCCATGTGTCTAAGCGCACAATTGCCACACCCATCTCTTCCCTCCAGCAACAACCTTGTTCATGATTCACATGCCTACACATAAAGAATTCAGGTATAACTGCCAAGGCATCCAAATTTCAAGATGTCTACCGAACTGATTATTAGTAAACACAGTTATCTGTTCCATAAATTGAATATCAGATACCCTATTACGCCAGTGTTCAAGTGTGGGTGGAGTAGTTTGTTTCCAAAGGGCTGGTATACACGCTTTTGCAGCATTCAGAAGGTAATAAATAATTTTTATACCTTTTACATGATAAGTGTGTATCATGCAAAAGATATGAGGCTGGTGAGTCTGCAAGGGACCATCCGGTTTTGGGTTTTGATAGTGGATTTTACTTCCAACCAAAAACTGCTAATCATTGAACAATCCCAAAAGATGTGTGAAAGAGAGCATTCCACAGTTTGGCAGTTGCAGCATGGGGGGGGGCACTTGAGAGTTAATCTTATATAAAATTTGTGGCATTTGATACCATCTGGTAAGCATTTTATAACTATTTTCTTGATAAGTGTGTGCCAGTGGGTGCTTTGTGAGAAAAGAAAATAATTTTTGGACAGAGGAGAACATAACCTTTAAATCCTGTCCCCATTTTGTCAGGAAACTCAGATCCCATTGATAGTCTCATCAACAACAAGTAATAGGATTGCGATAAGGCATGTCTAATAGGCACTGCTTCAATGCAAATCCTCTCAAATGATATTAAAGAAAGAACAGTTTGATATTCTGGAGGAAGGGCTTGCAAGCAACAGAAAAAATCCAAGTCTGAGCCAAACGTAACCTGTACACTTACAGACATAGGTTTATTTTGCCACAAAAAGATGGCATATTCAAAATATTCCTTTGGCATACAGCTTACAGATTCGTGAATCAGTGAAGCTGTGTGGTAATAAGTTGAAACAGAATTGTCAGGAGCGGACTGGGATGTGGAGAAAGGGAGGTAGTCTTAAATATGGGTTTACTGGTGCTAAGAGTGTCCCTAACAAGTGGGTGGTTCATAGTGTGCCTATACCTAAGGAAGGCAGGATACACCCAGGTAATATCTTCCAAAAGGGGCATTGATGGTGGTTGTTATGAGTTACTGGAGCATCATACTTGCTCCAACTGACCCATAAATGGCTATAAGGATCCCAGAGGATGGCCCCCACATGTAGCAAGACTGACCCAGAAGTATTCACTGAGCCATAACCATGCCCTCCTAGCCTGTCTATTGGTAAAAGTTCTGCATATGCTCCAAGCATTTGCCCCCCCCCCCCAATCAACAGCAATTAATAAATTGACTTCAACTCCATTAATCTTTGCTCAATGTGAATTGTTTTTTCAGTTAACTCTGGGTGAGCAAAAGTTAGGAAATACAGTATACTTGACAACATCAAAAATGTTCCTTTCACATACAAGAACAAATGGAGGAAAAATGACTTCCTCTTATAGACTGGTATTTTGTGCCTTTATATCTGACTAGTGATGTCTGATTGAGAGCCTTTAGGTGGAGACTGGCAATATTTGACTACAAAGCGAATGATTCAAGCTTCTTGTAGGGTCTACGGGTAATGGGTTGTGCCCAGCCCTCCAGGACTCTCACCAAAGCATAGTTCCTCACATTGATTGAAAACCCCTTTCATGGGATTTTAAAGGCAACTATAAAACAAATTATATATATTTTTTCTAAAAACATTCTTGTATTAATCGTATCCTTGTGATGACACAAAATCAATAAACTTTAAAAATAATTTTTCTTCTTTTATACATTACTTCACATAACCGTATTTTCCACAGAAATAAAGAATTTCTTATGCATCTTTGTTACAAGATTGATTTTCAAAACCATACAAAAATTGACAATCTATACAGTGTTATCCCCAGCTAGTACATGAACAAAACATGTCCACACTATCACAATCTGTGGGTTCTTGGTTGGTTAGCTAGGAGTATCAAATGCGTTTTAAAGCTTTTTTCATTAGCTCCTTCCTCTGGGAAATTATACCACTCTGTAAATATAAGGTTCTTATCATAATCAATTACATTCACATTACAGTGAATAATATTTCAAGAGAAAAAAAAGTATTTTCAAATATATTATAGTACACAAAAAAAGAAGGATTTTTCTTACGGATATCATAATCAGTTAGATATGGAGGCCATCTCCTATAGCCAAGGTGTAACAAATGATTGCCGCCATCACCCCTGATGAATTCACACAAGGACCTCTTGAACCTCGTTGCCCACTATTGGAAGGAAGGGGATGGTACTAATACATCTGATTTTAAGTAAAATGATTCTCCCTCATATTTATATCCTCCCCAACATGCACCACTGGCCACAAACCCCCTAGTGGATGGCTAAGAGAAATATCACTATTCTTCACTCAGGGTATCATCACCTCCAATGCTATTGCCAGGGACACTCACCAGCAGCAGGTGGAAGCAAATAAACAATCACTTTAGTTGAGTGAAACAAAAATCAGTTACATAAATCAGTCCAGGTTGTATACAGCCTAGCATTTAGGGATGAGTTCAGTGTTTAATCCGAGAGTAAGTGCAGTGAACACTGGCTGTTTGCATGCTTGTATCTATGCTTAAACTTTGGGTGTTTCGGTGTGAATGAATGTGACAACTTGGGTTGACAATGGTGCTAAGGAAGCAATGGGTGCTTGCATCACCACCTGCTTACCAATCACGGATGTCACTTGCCCTTGGAATCCATGGCCATCAAAGCAAATGGGCGGGGAAGAGAAGTGTTACATCATTGCCTAAATATGGCAACATAGCCATATTTGGCCAATAACAAAGTCACCATTGATGTCACCCTATTCCTGCCCCTTCACTTATATAGCTCATGACAGATAGTGGTACTGTCGGGAACAGTAGAGTAGGAGGGTATCATGATTGAAAACTTACATTATTTTTACATGATTTTTTATTAAAGGACTTAGTTGTCTTTATTGATATTTTATATCTTTTTTTTGTGAATTAGCTACTGTTACCATCTACCCCTTGCCCACTAACTCATTAACGGGGGGGATGGTGGTATCCAGGGTCCACCATAACATTGAAGTGAGCTTCCAGATTCTAATAAGTCTGCTGCCCACAGACCCCCACAACCAAGGGCCAGGGTTGTGGTAAAGATTCCCTTGTTCTCATCAACACGGGACAAGGTGCTTGCTAAATGGGTACCACTGGAACGGTAACCCCCATGTTGAGGACATATGGCCTGGTATGGAACAGGAGGTGGGTGCACATTCACTACCCCCTTTCATTGCCAGTCCGGCTGCATGCTCAGATTAAGGCTTTGGTATTGATTTTTGAAGGACCTCTTAAGTTTTTGTTGGTTTTTTTGCATAGGGATTCTCCTTAAAATCCATACTAGACTGAAAAGGCGTGGTATGGATTTCCTGGGACCTCACACTTTTTGTTGCATGAGGTATCCCTTAAAATCCATACAAGACTCAAAGAGTCTATTATGAATTTTGGGGGGACTGCGAGGGATGTGCTACAGCAAAAGTGACATTTACAAAGAGAAGAAATTATACAGTTTAAATTGCCAGCAAATTACATTACATAGCTTCTCTTTTTATTTAAAGGCAAACAGACCCCTCCAAATTGGTGTGCTATGTATTTTGGGGACCTTTGGGGGTCTCTGCCATTTTTTGCCTTTAAAAAAAATTGCCAGTGTTTTAAAATATCAGTGTTTAAAAAAAATCACAGCTTCTGGCTGAATAGAATTTTCTAAAAAAAATGTTTTGCATTGGTACATTTTCCCTAGGGCAATGTCCACCCCCAGTGTTATGTTTTAACAACCCTTTGCCTATAAGCTGAAAAAACTGGCATTTTTTTATTTGACAAATTTGACTCTCATTGGCTTCATTGTGGTTCGGGTTCAGCATCCAAACATCTTTGAAGTTCGTCAAACCCTGCTCGAACTGAACCCAGGGAAGTTTGGCTCATCCCTACTGGCAAGACTAAATTTAGATTAGATGCTCTCCTGCATAAGGTTGGTATGCAGTTCTATAGAAGGCTCAGCATTTGTAACATATATAAGAACATCACTATCAAAATGTATACCTGATGTAGCATGAATGTGAACAAACCCATGGGAGAACAAAGATATTGAAAGATTAGCTTTCCTGAGAGACTCCAATATTCAGATATTATTTCCTTATAGCATAATGTTCAATTTGATTCCTAGCAGGCTAGTTCCTTTAAGGAGGAAAGGACTGCATCCAGATGAGCCTGCTGTCTGTTTATTCAAAGATGTATATGTCCCATACTTGGGACACTCAGATAGTTTGGCATTATGCCAGCCATACTCTAAGTAAAATTCAATCAGTGAGTGGCTTGGTTAGCACCTCCCTGCTTGCAATACTTCAATTGAAAAATCGAAGGAGACATACAAAGTTTTTTTTGTCAAAAAGTACCTGCAATAATTGTTCAGGTATTCTAACAGTCAGGAGCGCTGACTTTCAGAATACTATGGCCAGTAGGAGATATTCCTCCATCTGTGCTTTTTAACATTAATGGATGAATGTGTTAGATTTCTTTTATTCAACCCACTGGCTGAACAAAAATCTATGTGTGTAGGGCCACTTTTAGAAGTGCCTTGATGTAGCAGTGTAGCTTTCGCATGTATTTGCATATCTATAAAATCTAAAACCCCTGATTTTATTTGTAACAGTAGAGTACTTAAGCAGAATGGATTTTTTATGACTAGCGTGAAAGTGTGTTGGGGACCCATTCTGTACTGTTTTGTGTTAAAGTGTAAGCTACCCCAACATTTCATATTCTGGATATGTGTGGTACCATGCACCTGTATGAAAAAGTAAACTGTTCTCTTTGTATTACATCCTTTGTATGAAATACAGTACCTCATGATCCTGCCAGTCCCCCTGCTTTCTTTTTTCAAACTGACCATGCCAAGGCATGGAAGTACATCAATCCCAGCATGGTCAGCTTGTTTATTTGCAATCTACTTGAGAGATCACAGCCTGGTCAGACTTCAATTTGTCCAACATAACGCAGTGATATAAACCAGCCACACCTAAGACAAGGCATTTTGTAGTGATGGTGCCATGACACTGCGTTGGGAATGGCCGCCCAATGCGGTCCCACTTTATCTGATGTAAATGTACCCCTACTGCATTTTGATATGTTTCTGTTTGTGTGTTAAATGGCTGGCTAGGCACTCCTTTCTTTTCATGTGCTCTCTTAGTCTGAACTTTAACCTTGAATAGTTAAAGGTCTTTACAGATTCAGGAGGCTTTAAGAGCACAGTTTGTGGATCCTGTCGAGTCTGCAAGTTGTCTTACTGTCTATACAGACTACCGTAATTCTCAAGAAGTATGCTATTTGTTTAAAGCAACATTTGAGTAGAACAATGATAGCAATAAATACTGACACTCTCATTTTTGACACAGTGTCCAGCATCTAATGATCTACCAATCTCTACTTATTTAAATGTCAAGAATTTTGGTAATTCAAAGGACCCAATACTTGGTTGAAATTAAGGGCTATATCTCAAAAGTGATTAAAACCAGTATTTAAATGATAAGGTGAGCACAATTGGTGTCTAAAGATGATTTTGTAATGAGATTTGTAATGCCCATATTCAGCTGATCTTTAACATTTATATGATTACAGAGTTGTAATTACCAGCTAAACATTTGGTATTACTACTCAGGCTTCATGCAATAGTTTTGTTTCAGGTAAATTAAAACTATGAATCAAGTGACTAAAATGACATTAAATTATATCCTTATCTTCCAAATATAATCCATACACATCCGCTACTTAATGGCCCTGTAATCTATTTTTCATTAAATTGCTTCTAACTGTGTTTTTTGCCTCCTTGTAACCTTCATGAGCTCCACAGTCTTCCCGTTTCCTTTTTCATTTCATTTGTTTAAAACAAGCAGTGCATGGCAGTTGTGGTCATTTGCACTGCTCTATGTAGACTACAAATCCCATAGTCCATACTCCATACTCCATCTTGGGAGTGAGCAATAGAGGGTGGCTACATTCCTACCTACAATGGGACCATGGAAAATAAATGTAGCCACTCTCTAATGGGAAGTCAGATCACAGCAGCAAAAAAAGGAATTTGGATAACTGAAGGAGACTGGAAGCAATAGAAGGAACTTTTTTGAAGTAAGAATACATAATTCAATAGCCAATGTCCTTCCATTGTTATTCTGCTGTTTTTGATGCTTGTTTAGTGTCAGCTGCCCAGGAGCACGAAGAGTGCAACAGTTCTAAATTTAGAGTATTTTATTCATGGCAGCTTAGCCCAGTGCAAACTGTAAATACATACCTTATGATAGATACAGAATGATCAAATATTTATAGCTATTATGAGGAAGAAGTGATAGGAAATACGTTATTCTAACTGCAGGAAAACTAAATTACACCTATGAATTTATGTAAGAATAAAATGATTCCCTCCAGAGTGAAAAATCTCGTCAGTTATAACAAGAAAGTACTGTAGCACATAGTATTATTCATGAAATAGGTTTTCTAAAAGCAGCATGTAAGCTGCCTCCATATTTTATAGACAAATGCCTGGCCCGTGACTCACAGACACTATCACCTTCAGGAACTATATTGAGCAGAGTAGTTATACGAGGTGGAAAGGAGAGAAATAAAGGTGAATTCTTCAGAGACATAACATGCTGACACAAGGCCAGGGCAATGCATCGCAGTTATTTATATTCAATTGCTTGAAAAGCAGACTGTCAATGTAAATATGTTCCATAATTTAACAGCCAGTGTGCTTAATGTTCTTTTGAAACTGATGCCTTTGTAAATCAGTTTATTTTTTGAGAAAAGCAAGAATAAATTGACAGACTAGCCACAAAGGGGAACTGATACACATACCCAGATAAAAGGGCGATATATGCATTTGTTACAGTAGACTGCTGCAAACTGCAACCTCTCATTGCAGTTTATGGTAAACCTGTATTGGTCTCAACTATAATAATAAATTAAGGCTGTAAAGGTGCTACTATAAGGCTGCTATATTCTAAAAGCTCTTACATGAATTACTATACAAATACAATTTTTCAAATTTGCTTGCAAAACATAGGCACTACTCCATATGGTTGAGCATGGCACAAGTAATCATGCACTTATTTTTGGAAAGTGGGAGGGGTGTGTCTATTGAACTGATACACAATTGCCTAGGGCAGATTTACTCAACCTTTTCAACACAGAGGAACCCTTAAAATAACTTTCCAGACTCAGGGAACCCTAGTTTAAAATTTCTATATCTACAACTCATGATACATGATTGTGATGGCCAGTGGTTCCTTACACTTGTGGTCATTGGGAAGAATTACCCCCTTATAGATAGTTAAAAAGATCAATGGTATCAATGTGAACTTATCTGAGAGAAAGAACTTGGTCATTGCTCAAGGAACCCCTGTCAACCTCTGGAAAAACTTTAGGGTTCCATGGAGCCCTGGGTGAGTAACTCTGGCTCAGGGCTTGCACAGTGTAAAAGGGGCTCTGTAGGCTTTTATTAGAAGTTACAATGTTTTTTTAATAACTTTTTAATATTAAGGGTTGTATAATGCTGGGTTTGCTTTTTATTTTATTTATTCAGCACTGGGAGCTTTTTCTTATTTCTTTTATTTTTGATGTTCTAAATGAAATCACCAACTATAGTAAAAAGAAAGCTCTATTTGTGTGAAAAAAAATGATAAAAATTTCATATGGGTACAGTGTTGTATAATCACGCAATTGTCATTCAAAGTGTGACAACCCCGAAAACTGAAAATTGGCCTGGGCAGGAAGGGGGTATAAGTGCTCAGTAGGCAAGTGGTTAAGACATTATAATCAAGATCCATACACGATTGACTACGTTCAACATTGCAATCAAGATCAGGAGAGAATGATTTACCCATTTCTATTATTATAAAAGGTATAAGTCAAATCATAATGCAATAAGGTAATGGTCATTGCATGTATCAATGGTCAAAGTCAAAATAGGGATAACTGTCAAGAAAGTTGTCTGTGTAAAGATTTACATTGATTGATCCTGTGCACAGTTGGTGATAAGAAAACCTACCAGTCTGAGCATGAATTTGGTCAGGGTCTACTGTCCTGTCCTGTTGGAAAACAGAATAACTCCTTTTTACAACATAATTCAGTAAAGTGGAGTCTGCTTTGTGTTACTTGAGGGCAATACAGATTTTCTTTAATATAAACATATCAGGCAGAAAGGTTACAGCTTTGCTTTTTTTTGCAATAAAGAGCAGCTAAAATATATTTTGCTTTACATAAATAAGGTATTATCTATTTTCCACATACTTGTTACTTTGTGCAAACTTTATTTAAACCAATTGATTCCTAAATATAGATGTTTTCATGTTGTATTTTATCCTGTATGACCCAATCCCCTTTCTGTAGACCGTGGACAGTTGCTAGGTACCAGGAACACATGCACTTAAGGCAACAGTACACAATAAAAAAACATCATCATAAGACCAGTTTATGTCCATTTATATGTTGTTCTGTTGTATATGTGAGCTCCATAAGGAGCTTTGTTAAAGTCCCTATAAAAACCTCCACAATCTATGCTAGCAAAAACATAAATGGATTTATAGTCAAAAGCAACCTGATAGCCAGCCTTGTTGTTCCATGCCATTAAGGGGTATAAAACTGCCACCAGTACTTATAAATTAACTGTGAGTCAAATGTAAAAGGACACCTCTTACCATCAGGACAAAAGAACATTAGTAGGTTTAAAAAACAATATAACATATGTAAGCACCAAAAATATCATAAAATATCCTACCAGGTCCTTCAAATGAATATGTAAAAAATATTGTAGGGAGAGAGCTTTCTACAAAATCTTCTAAATAAAAAAAGGAGTAAAATTAATTTTAGCTCAATGTTCCCCACACCTTTCCTTGGGAACACTAATCTATATGATGTATTACCAAAGGTTCAAAGAATCCCTGACAGATGCCACTACAACAAACCATTATTCATACTTATCTAAAATTCACATAACTTACAGATTATAAGTGGACAAACAATTAAAAACGACAGCTATCATGTTTACAGACAATGTGATCAATGTTCGTATAATCCATGTCTAAAGATAAATATTTTAAATAGTTTGATCTCTATATATACTGTATGACCAGAACACCCAATATCAATATAACCTTATTTCTAAACAGATGGATTGGCTTGGCTGCTGAGGAAACAGGGATGATACTATATAAGGACACCCTGTGATCAAAAGGTGGCTTCCTGTTTTGAACATTGATAAACAATACAATCCACTCGATGTGCATGAAGAAAGATATGGACTCCAGAGAGAGATATATCACTTTACCCCTATACAAATCATTAGTAAAACCTCATCTGGAATATGCAGTTCAGTTTTGGGCACCAATTCACAAAAAGGATATCGGAGAACAGGAGAAAATGCAAAGAAGGGCAACCAAACTGATAAGAGGCATGGAAAAGCTCAGCTATGAGGAAGGATTACAGGAACTGAATTTATTTTCTCTTGAGAAGAGGAGATAAGGGGGGGGGGGGGTTATGATCAACATATATAAATACATAGGTAGTCCACATAGTGAACTCAGTGTACAGTTATTCACTTTAAGGTCATCACAGAGGACAAGGGGGGACTCTTTACATTTGGAGGAAAAGAGATTTAATTTCCAAATATGGAAAGGCTTCTTCACAGTTAGACCAGTGAAAATGTGGAATAGGCTCCCTCAAGAGCTGGTTCTGACAAGCTCAGTAGATCGTTTTAAAAAAGGCCTGGGTTCTTTCCTGAATGTGCACAATATAATGGGACACTAATATTTATAGGTAACTTTGATCCAGGGAATATCCAATTGCCTCTTGGGGGATAAGGAATTCATTTTTTCCCCTGCTGGATTCAAATTGGATCATGTTTTATTTGAATTTTTGCCTTCCTCTGGATCAACTGTGAGTATAGGATTGTGTATAAAGGATTGTATATTTTTTTACCCTTTTATTGGCTGAACTAGATGGATTTGTGTCTTTCAATCCAATCAAGGCATCCAATCTGGTTCTCAAATTATAGGATTACATATAAAGCTGTGGCCCAGAGGAAGAGTATGGGCAAATTAATACAGATATTTTTGGCTGGATAGCAGGTACTTCAAATAATGCCACACTCAAACTCCCTCAAATTATAAAGAAGAGTATAACCACATACAGGAACTCCAAAATAAATAAATGGGTTCTTAAATCATCCAAAGTGGTATTTTGCAGCTTGTTAGTTCATTATTGTAGCATATGCACTGTATGTCAAGTCCCATTGGTCCAGAGGAAGAAATAAGGCTCATATCATATATTTGATATCTTATCAAAAGGAATAGTCCATATAGTTCCTTATAGCCTGAATCAACCTCCCGCACCCTGCATTTAATCTTCTCCAATAGACAAAAGGCATCCACTTAAATTAAGATCCTTCAAATTGTCTTCTAAAAGGTGTCTAACAGCGAATATCAAAGAACAAGGCATCCACTTGATTAGGTTCTTCCATATTGCCCTTATAACAGTGAACTCTAAGAAGGTTTATATACAGTTCACATATACAGTTGTGTTCAAAATAATAGCAGTGTGTTGAAAAAAGGTGAATTAAGAAAAATATATAAAATGTGTGTTGTTCCTCTAAAAAAAATTTGAAGAAAAGTGAATATTAGACTGTTCAAAAAAATAGCAGTGTTTGTATTCTTCTTTACAAACTCAAACATTCACTATATAAACTGAAAAATGTTTGAAGATTTTGCTTTCCTTTGAATCACTTCATTAATATTTAGTTGTATAAGCACTGTTTCTGAGAACTGCTGTACATCTGTGTTGCATGGAGTCAACCAACTTCTGGCACCTGTGAACAGGTATTCCAGCCCAGGATGATTGGACTACATTCCACAGTTCTTCTCTATTTCTTGGTTTTGCCTCAGAAACTGCATTTTTGATGTCACCTCACAAGTTTTCTATTGGATTAAGATCCGGGGATTGGAATGGCCACTCCATAACGTCAATCTTGTTGGTCTGGAACCAAGATGTTGCACGTTTACTGGTGTGTTTGGGGTCGTTGTCTTGTTGGAACACCCATTTCAAGGGCATTTCCTCTTCAGCATGAGGCAGCATGACCTCTTCAAGTATTCTGATGTATTCAAACTGATCCATGATCCCTGGTATGCGATAAATAGGCCCAACACCGTAGTATGAGAAACACCCCATATCATGATGCTTGCGCAACCATGCTTCACTGTTTTCACAGTGTACTGTGGCCTGAATTCAGTATTTGGGTGTCGTCTGACAAACTGTCTCCGGCCACTAGACTCAAAAAGAACAATCTTACTTTCATCAGTCCACAAAATGTTGCGCCATTTCTCCTTAGGCCAGTCAATGTGCTCTTTGGCAAATTGTAACCTCTTCAGCACGTCTTTTTTTCAACAGTGGGACTTTGCGGGGGCTTCTTGCAGATAGCTTGGCTTCACATAGGCGTCTTCTAATTGTAACAGTACTCACAGGTAACTTTAGACCTTCTTTGATCTTCCTGGAGCTGATTGTTGGCTGAGTCCTTGCCATTTTGGCTATTCTTCTATCCATTTGAATGGTAGTTTTTCGCTTTCTTCCACGTCTTTCAGGTTTTGGTTGCCATACTAAAGCATTTGCGATCATTTTAGCTGAGAAGCCTATCATTTTCTGCACTTCTTTATATGTTTTCCCCTCTCCAATCAACTTTTTAATCAAGGTACGCTGTTCTTCTGAACAATGTCTGGAATGACTAATTTTCCTCAGAATTTCAGAGAGAAATGCACTGTAACCAGCATGTACAACATTTGCTGCCTTCCTTCCTTAAATAAGGGCAATAATTGCCACCTGTTTTTCAAAGAATGAATGACCTCACTAATAGAACTCCACACTGCTATTATTTTGAACATGCCCCTTTCAATTAGTGATTCAATTACACAGAGTCAGCAGCATGCATGTCATGACTGTTGGGTCTGTTGGATTTCTATTACTCTATTACACCTGCTAGTAAATTATTTGCCATGTAGAAATATCATTTCTACCAAAAACAGTGATTGATCAGGTTAGTGATGTCTGACTGCTATTATTTTGAACATAACTGTACTTATCAATTCCCCATATTGGTGTCCTGGAAATTAGGGCTCACAACTGATGGGATCAGCCTAATTGGTTTTACTGACTGCATCCTAACTGTCTGGTATAATTTAAGGGAAGCCCGGCCACGTAGTTTACAAACAGAAGTAAGCAGCTGGGAGCTGTCATTTGCTGGCAATTTAAATGGCTTTTTATATGTAAATATAACTTTTGCTTTAGTAGGTTATATACAAAAACATACAGATGCAACACTTAAGATGCAGGTTCAGGGCATCCTCCAAGTAGGTTATTAAAATAATTTAGCATTTTTAAAGTTTTAATTAAAGCATTATTAAAATTGTTGCACTAAACCAAACAAAAGTTTTACTTTATTTTTGCTTTTGGTATATATTTGGTATATTTCCTATGTCCAGTCCCCCATGCCCCTTATTTGGAAATTGCTTGCATATTGGCATAAAATATGGGCATTATTGTTCATTGGCATTCAGTTTCCACTGACATCAATGGAGTTCAGATTTGTCACCCAAACTTTAATTATGTTCTACGAAGCCGCCTCAAAGTTAATCCATCTGAAGTATATTCAGCCCATCCCTAATGACTACATTTAAAAGTATGACATAATAGTTTATATTATGAATTATGTGTGTTTTGTGAATCATTAAGCATTTATTGACCACCTCACCACTAGCTATGACAGAAGGATGATGAGGATGCTAGCAGGTGATAGAGAGCTATCCCTGACAAAGGAGAGGTAGAAGTGATAAGAATAGATATGAGCTGTAAGGCACTCCCAGAATGCTGCACTCAAGATGTCATTGTTGGTGACAGCAGATAAATAATAGGAACTTGACTGTAAACCATGATAGCTGAGTGCAACAGGATGTTAGGACAATGAAGAGTAAGCATTAGCAGGGGTTTACAGATAAGAGAAACAAAATAATACAAATTTACCAATATTTTAAATTTTGAGATTTTGCCCTTCTTACCCTGCTGCTGTATGATGTGGTTCATGAGTACCAATGTGTCAACATAGACCTGGCAAATGTGAGTGAATAAAGCAGGCATTCTGATATGGAAAGCTATCTTGTTGGCCTAATGTACAAATAAACCACACACATCAGAAAGCAGGTTAATGACTAAAGGAAAGCTAAACAAGCAAACAAATGTAGCATCTATAGAAAGAAGACAATCAGTAGGGATGAGCAGTCCATTTGCTCTGAACCCAGGTTCAGATCAAATTTTGCTTCTTTGGAAGTTTGCCAAATGGCTGAACTAAATTGATCATGTGGCCATATTTGGTCAGTCTTGTCATGTTATCCCCATCACTTTATTTACATGGTCAGGGACTCCAAGGCAGTAAATGAATGGGGCTGGGTGACATCAGTACATATAAAAATGCCAATACTGCACTAATATGTGAAAAAAGTAATAAGTGAAATAAGCATAAAAGCAGCAGTGCTATGAGATATACTTCACAGTTTTAAATATCAAATGTTCTTCTGTTGTGTCAATAACAACCTGTGCTGAAATAAAAAAATATAAATATACAATACATAAATGTTAAACATAAACATTCATTAGCCACAGTGCAAAAATGAAGTTCAAGTTCAATAGTATATCCACCATAAATTGAAAATGGAATGAAAAAATATTCTAAGATACTAGATAAACTCCGTATAGTGAAGTGTTATGTCACCTAGGAAAACACCAAGGTGATCCTGACACCTAAGTGGTATTGCACCAGAAGGCTTTGACTCTCTAACCAGAGAAGTTAAAACACGCATATGTGTACCCCAGGCTCCACTAGACTTCCATCAACATCCAACCTCATATATGGACCGACCAGTTGAGTGAAGGACTTGTAAATAAATTATTCCATAAGATCTATATCCTTCTGTGGAAACTCAAGGGGAAAAAAAAGGCTCCACATGGTGCAAATCGTCTTTGCCCATACAGCAATGTGATCCATGCCTTTCACCAGCCGCTACTCCAAAGTATTCTTTCACCATGTGCAGATATCCCTTCACCAACATGTATATGCTCTCACCTTATGTTTAGACCTCACAAATAGGTCTCATGCCCTTGCCCTTTTAAGTGGGGTCTCCTATGCCACAGTTGTAGGGTGTTCCTCCCAATCAATGATGGATTCTTAGATAATCAATCTGTGAGTTGGAGAAACAAATGGGTATAGGCCGTTGCTTGCTCCCAGGCACTGCGTGCAAAACGTCATCCTCCTCTTTCACCAAGCAAACAGTATACACAAGCTGCAGAGTATTATTATAGGACAGACAGTGCAGACTGCAACACTGTTTCTAAGGTTTATTATTAATGCAGGTGGAAAACTCATTAAGCCTGGATTCACACTGATGAGGTGTGGAATTTGCAGCGTTTTCTGTGCAGATTACACACCGCATCACAATTGCACCCCGTTTATGTGAACCGCTGAGGGTCTGTATGTTAAGTTAACAACACCCCGAAATCGGTCCGCAAAACACAGTGCGATGTGCAGAATCGCATTGCATGGGTGTGAATAAGATTCTAGTGCGGACCCAAAAAAGGGTACTGCACCTTTTTGGTGTGGATGCGGTGCGATTTGAGCCATACAAAATGTATGGCTTCAATCACGCCACATACAATTCGCATGTGATTTGCACAGCAATACGGTGCAGTTCCTGTGCAAATCACATGCGATATACCGCACCGCATATGTGTGAACCCAGCCTAAAGGATAAAGTAACAAATTAACCCACACAGATTTTGGTGCAGTAATTACCTTCAATCCAGAGATTGCCCACTAGATGTCTTCTAATGGGCAGTCTAATGGCCAGCATCAATTAATCCATTTCCACTGAGCTCAGGTAGCCCTGGACCCATCTCAGCCTTTGACTGAACAGTGAAAGAAGCAGCACAGTGTTGAGCTCATTTCACTCTGCTTTCTCTTCCTATCAAAATAGTTTTTATTAGCATGTAAACTGATTGGCTCCTTGTACTGCTTATTGCTTAACACTTAAGCTCTCCTATGGAAGGACTACAAAATGCTGAAACATTACCAAGTCAAATTTAGTTGTTTACTTGTGAGCTAGGTGCTGCATGGTGCAGCAGCAGTAATGACATTGAGGCCCAAGATGCAGAAACTGGTATATTGTAGAACCTGCAGAAACAGTGATATAACCCGGCGTGGAGAACGCCCGTCCAGGAACTCACAGTCAACGCAGCAGAGAGTCAGCCGTAGTAGTCTCGAGATGAAGACAGCACCTGGCAAGGGAGGTGGAGTGCGTCGTGGCCTGTCCAACCCAAGAGGGAGTTTGCGGAAGTGTAGGCATAGGCTCTACACTTTCCCTGCTCCTCTGGAACCTCTTCCTACCACGAGTGCTGTCCTTGACAGCCGTGGTATCTCTTCCTGTACTAGCCATTTTGCAAATGCACACCAAAACCTAGGGGCAGGAACCTAATAAGGCTCTGCTTGATGAAAGATGGCCACCAGAGTCACTTGGATGCAGCGTAGTCGACTGGAACACTGCTCAATGGAACCGAGGAAACCATAGAAAAACAAGTTTCTCTTGACTTCCTCTCCAGCTGAAGTACTGCTCCAGTTGAGCTCCATCAACAGTAGAGGAAGCAGACTGAACCTACCTACAAACTGTGTTTGCATTTTTTCAAAATACATTAAATTATGAAATAATAAAAATCACTTGTTGAGCATTAAAGTTCCCATCCTAATGTATCTTTGCATTATGTTCCATACCACAGGTGGTGTATAAGCATCCAAACTTTCTGCTAAAGTTTTATTGAAAGCTTTCATATAAACATTTAACTCTATGATTTATATATGAAAATGTAGACAGAAAAATCCCTGCTAATTGTTACTTTAAATGTAAATTTACTATCAGTTCTCACTGCATTGCAGTAGGTATCTGAAATGTTTTCTGTCCAATAGGATTTACAGTGGAAACTACAGTGGAGCCGTTTAAATGTGTTAGTAAGCTCTTCTTAAAATGCTTAACATACAGTGACAACTCATATGTCAAACCATTTGGTTTACAAGTTTACAACTGTTTACACTTCTACAGATTTAGGTGCATTGACAGAGAAATGACAAAATACAATATGTCCTATCTCCCAAGAATTCTTTCAGCTTGCTGTGTTTGGAAATTGTTCTGTGATTAATAGGCGAGAATGGAAAATGCTGATTGCTTTCACTCCCAGCAGGGTTATCAACTTCCCATCACTTGCATATGTACTGAGGGGAGGGAGATTGAAAATATACATGACTTGTAATGGCCTGCTCTAGGTTATCTTGGTCACCAGCATCTCTTATCAGAAACCGTAATCTGTTTCATGTACTACTTTTTCTGTAACACAGAGATAATAATTAAAAAAAAAGTATATTGACATGTTACATCCTAATAAATGAAGTTTAATGAGGAAATGCTTACTTATAATAACTGGAAATTCCACTTCTGTATAAAGCTAATATAAAGCAATGATGTGATCATAAGTTTTTTCAAATGGTATCAATATATTTTGTTATGCACTTACAAGCTTTTGAAATGCCCAAAAAGGATTTTTATAGTTTTTTTCCACTCAAATTAATAGTTACCTTACTGAATATAATGCTAGCAAAAAGTTCACCAGAAAAAGGAGTGAAGGAAAATCTCCAACAGCAATGTAGACGGAAATAAAGTGCTTTTTTTTTTTTTCTTTTTAAATAAAGTAGAGGAAGGCTAGAACCCCTGTTAGATATAGCAATGTCTGGTTCCTTGCTGCAGATTTTCTCTCACTTTCTTTCTAGTGAAACCATTGTCACCACATAGTTACAGCAAATCTTCTAATGCTTCCCTGCTCTAAAATCTAAAACTAAAACTAGAAAAAAAGACTTGGTCTGTACTCTGGACTTACACTTTCATTTAATTATTTTATAGAGAATAAAACAGGAGGAATTGAAACACACTAAGGCGGGTGAAAGCACCTAAGACCTCCAAGATGCTCAGAAACAGAGCCAGGACTCTTTCTATTGACTAATATCAACATGGAGAGAAACCCAATAACCTTACAACCACCCAGCCATAGGATTCTGGTCTGTAGGTTTAGAGTCTTGGTTAGGTATTGGTGGCGGAGAGGGGACCAAATGTTCCCAAACACCTTGGAGTGTCACACTTCTTGTTACAACAGGGTTGTTCCTGAAGCTTAAAATGCTTCTGGTTGCAAATCCCATACTATATAGAAACTAATTATGCAAGAGAGAGAATGGTAATACCTTATAAATAAAAACAGGAACAAAAACCCAAGAGCTGAGGAACAGAGACCTTACCACAATAGCTTTAGAAATACAATCGAATAATAGGCAACTTAACTCTCTAGCATCTACCAAAAACTGAGATATTGATTTTGGGTGAACTAACTCGTATGATGAGTCAGCCTGGGGCAGGGCTAAGAGGGATTTATTTTGTAAGGGAGCCACTTCCCCTACAGTCTTGCCTATTATACAAGTGATTTCAGAGAAACAAGTGGTAAGTGGTGTGTGAGGAGGAGAGAGCTGTTTAATAGCCTCAATTCCAGTAAAAATCTGCCTTAAGAATGTGAATATCTTGAACTGTCTTTCCTGGTGAGCCCTTTGTGATGTACTTTGACCTTTGCTGAAGCAAAGCACATATCTTGTGTTTACAGTCTGTTTTATGCACTGAAAAAAGATGTTATATTCTCGGCCAGAACTGATGTTAAAGGAAAAGCCTGTTTTCCCCCTGATCCCACCCAATTGATGGAGGACAGGGGCGGACTGACCATTCGAGTACTCAGGCACTGCCCGAGGGCCCGGGGTTAGTAGGGGGCCCCATGAAATGCCCCTGGTACCTTTTTTATAGGCTTTTTTGAGTGTGGGCAAGGAGACAGGGGCCCCATGATCCCCTATTGCCCAGGGGCCCCATAAGTTGTCAGTCCGGCCCTGGTGGAGGATGCAGGCATATTGTGGGGTCCATGGGTTAAATCTGCTTTAAAAAACACAGAAAAGGCAATGGAAGAACTGATTAAACAGCTGGGGCTGGTCAATATGCAAGCACATGTGTCAGGGAATGGGAAGATCGAATCTGCACATGCGTAGAATCCTGACAAAACATACAGGCAGGCAGGCACTAGGACCCAGGCGCGCCTGTCACCAATGATGGCGCCGGGCAAGCACTAGGACCCAGGAGCGCCTGCCAGGAGTCGGGTGGGCTATTTATACCCGGCTCTTGCAATGCTCAAGTGCTGTATGGTCTTACCTGTTTCCTGAAGTTCCTGATTTGTAGATTGTCTTGATGCCGACCCTGCCTGACCCTGATTTGCTGTCTGTCTCCTGTTCTGATCCCTGGCTTGTCTGACCATTCTCCTGCTTAACCCTGCACGTTCTGATCTCCTGTTAACGAACTTGTGACCTGTTTATTCCTCTGCCTGCTGATTTTGTACCACGCCGCTACCACTGTTACCAACCCGGCCTGCCCGACGCTGCTCTTGTGACCTCCTCACATCAGACTGTCACCTGCTATACACCTCCAACGGTGCTTCTACCACAGCTGGGTGAACCCAGGGGCCGCAACCTGGTCTCGGCCTGCTCCAAGTCCATCCCCACCATCAGGGGCCCTGGTGAACAAGCAGGTAGGGACTTAGATTCTGCGCCTTGGGGGAATCCGGTCTGTGGAGTGCTAGAGGCTACCGCGGTAGGATCCCTGACAACATGCCTGCCATGAGCAGGCAACTTCTGCACAACAGCAGGCAATTGTAGCCGAACAAACCAGTAATCTTTTGTTGGCTAAACAGATTGCAGCCTTACAGAAAACAGTGACCCATCAAGCTGGGAGGCTCCAAGATGACTCTACTATGCCAGTTGGCAAGTGCGTGGCTGTGCAAAGATAACCACTGCAGTCAGCACTGAAGCGCATATGGTGCTGTTTGAGCAGATTCATGAAACAAACTGAGCAGATGTGCTGATGCCTTTTTTAATTGCAGAACCCCAGCAAACATACTGTTATTTGGCCCTGAAGTCAGCATATGACTACAAACTGTTGAAGGCTGAAATATTAGCCAGGCTCGGGTGACTCTTATTATGAGGGCAAGCCATGTCTGTGCCTGGTGCTTAGCCAAGGTTAAACCTGTCTGCGTGCAGCTAATGCACTTGCTGCATGATTGGCTCCAACCTGAGAAGTGGGTGGTATAGTCAAGGTGCTGTTCTGTTGGGTGACCCATTCTGAACCCCAATCCCTGGATGAGAGGGCCACTATGATGCAATGATACAACTTAGCAAACAGATTTTTGGGGGGACCTTCATCAAAACGAGAGCTGCATAATACTTCTTATAAATGCACCCCAGCACCTAACCCTACCAAGAACTCACAGGTCGATAGAGAACCCTGCAAGATTCGAAACTGGACCTGCTGCCACTAACTGGGTCATTTGGCAGTCCAGTGCCAAAAGCAGCTGAGCTGATGGTATATTACACAGGCAGGAATTGCTCCATGCCTGATTTTATGGTACAGGTTAACAGACAGAAGATTGATGCACTCCATAAACTGTTGTTACCCTGCTCCTATCTGACAAGTGCAGGTAAAGTGCGGGGAAAGTTCCAATCTACGGGGAAACCTGATAACTGGAGAACAAATGAGTGTCATCTGTGAACACAGCGTTGTGAAAGATTATCCCATACCTCATTCAATCCTGTCAACCCCACTGGGAACTGCTTCACTAAAGGTAGGAGTAATGCTGGAATAAAACTGGTTCTATATACAGCATACTGACCTGAAGCACTGTTTGCTTGCTTCACGTGATGCCGGGGTTGCAACATGACCTGTTGATTAAGCGAGCCCAATGTTTCAGTATTTATATGAATGAAAGTTGAAGGGTCCAGAATCCTTCTCTAAAGAAGCAGAACCTTCTGATGAAGTAGCTAACTCCACAATTCAATTTGAAAAAAAAGTTGATGTGTGTTAGGGGAAATTTGAAACTACAGTGACTGACCGGTGTTCCATAGCAGGATTAGAAGCGGAGGCCCCCACTTCTGAGCAAGACCTGCAAGATTTTGGCTTCTCTCAAGAAAGTTTTCTTAGCTAACAGATGAGTGACCCCACTCTGATCCCTACCAGGGACAGACCACAGTGTTAAACGGTGAGGCACATCAACCTGTGGCAGAAATGCGTTTCCACAAGTTTGCTGTGAATAATGATCAGAGTACAGAATAACCAGAGAAAGATGAAGTGATTGAACAACTGATGGTACCTTAGCAGTTTAGGTGCCACATGTGACATATGGCTTATGCTCCTGCCCCACCTGTCAAATAACTGCCCTGCTGCCCCATGTTCAGAGTCTGCTGATAGTGCTTCCAATTATTGAAGTGCTTTTTGAGTGCATTGCCATGGACTTGGTGGGCCCCTTAGTTATATCAGCTAAGGGACACTGATATATTTTAGTGGTTCTTAATTATGCCACCAGATATTGAGAGGTGGTCCTCATCCAAGCATATTGCGCAGGAGTTGTGTCACATGTTCACAAGAACAGGGCTCCTGTCTGAGATCCTGGCCAATCAAGACACCCCACTTATTTCTAAGATGATAAAGGTAATCAGCAAAATGTTTAAACTGAAGCCATTGTGGACTTCCATGTATCATTCGCAAACTGATTAGTTAGTGGAATAGTTCAACAAACCCTAAAGGGGATGGTCAAGAAAGTGGTTGTAAAAGATGGTCATAATTGTTGTTTGACATATAGGAGGCACCCCAGATATCCACAGGGTTCTCTCCCTTTAAGATGGTTTTTAGGGGACATTCTTGTGGATTGTTGGATGTGGTTAAAAAGATGTGGGAACAACTGTTATGCAGAACTAAAAGGCAGGTGAAATTTTCATGGTCAGGAAATATTTGTGCATTTGTGCATGAGGCTCAAAGACAGTTGTACAACCAAGATCAGAAAATTTCACTTTGGTGATTGAGTTTTTGTGTTGGTGCCAACTTGTGAGAGCAAATTCCTAGCAAAGGACAGGAACCCTCTGAGACGGTTGAGAAGGATAACTCAAAGTTCTTCCAGCTCACAGAGAAGAAGTCCTACTAAATCTATCATGTTAACCTGTCTAAACCTTGGAAGTGTAGCACCCTCCTTATGTAGAGTAGGCTGCTAGGTAAAGTTAGCTCCACTGTAATCAGAGGAGCAGGGATTGATTCATTAGGGCTCCTCAGTGTTTCACAGGCTGCTGCTCTGTTGCCTACCCATTTTCTAGAGGATTGTAAAACCATAGTGGGAGGAAGAACAGGGCATGCAGCCTGAATATCTATGAGACTCCAGTCAATCTCTGGGGAGGTTTGCCCAGTAGGTGGTGAGAGAGCCTTTAAATAGTGTGAGGCTTGAGTAGCAGAGGGCAGTGTTCCTGGGGCTTGTCCTTCGGGAAAGGACCCATGTGCAGGGGCTCTGCCCCAAGTGCAGGACCTTAGAGGAAGCTTTTGGGAAGACACCTAGGTCCCAGCTAGGCTTAGCTGGGAGAGCCTATTCCCAAGTTCCACTCCAGGGATCAAGTGGGGTTTGGAGAAGCTCATTGGAGAGAGCCAGGAGGAAGTTGGTGGGAAAAAGTCCAGCTGTCCTTTGCTGGTATCTATATCTCCCTCATTAGGAAGTGCCTGATGGAAATTTTAGCAAGATTAAAAAAGTGGGAAAAGTAAAGACTCTCTCCCCCTCTCAAAGACAGAAATCCTTGGAGAAATCAAGAAACTTTCTCAAACGTGCCAGTCTCGGCTAATGTAATTGAGCATGATATTCTCAAAGACCCTAGGAGCTGTGTGAACGTTAAGCCCCCACAAACCTATGTGCCAGGTCATTTAAGTAAGAGCCTCCAAATGGATGGATGACTGCCAATGTATCCCATACAACATCAGGGGGCTGAGCTACGTCACATAGATGGATGGGCTTCAACATGTTTCAGGGCTCTGCCACCTTTGTCAAGCTAGCCCATGTGGGATAACTATCAGCTTTTATTACCTCAGACCACAGCGGGAGAGAGGAAGGGGAGCTAGTGGTGCTTTTCTTGCACCAAATTTTTCTACATCCTAGTGAGATTGCAAAAGGTAGCTAGGGGATGAGATGAGGTCCTTGTTGAAGCTCATAGTTTGCTAGGGGCAATTATATTTTTGATGCTGGGTGCCCTCTTATAGACAAACCTACGGCTCTCAGGCATGACTGGCTCTAACTTAGGGTCCTGAAGTAGTATCTCCCAATGTTGTAGAATTATCATTTGTTTATGTTTATGGTAGTAATTGGTGGTAAACTTTACATCAGAACTGTATACTTGGTTTCAGTGGCCCTAATAGTAACCGAATTACATTCCTGATAGGCCTCATCAATAAGATCACTGTCATACCCTTTATCAGGAAACTTGTCCTTTAACACCTGCCTCTGGGAGGTGAACAGAGGAGGCTCATTGAGGAGGGCAGAACAAATTACAGTATCCCTAGACATTTTACCATGCAACATGATGGTTCCACAGATGATCTCAGTGTTTGGTTTATAAACCAATCTCCCCTGCGACTCTACAGCAGAGAGATTTCAGAGACTGTGCCACAGAGAAACCTTTTCGATCTTCACTCTTAATACCCTGGCACCCAGAGGGCTCAACAAAGAGCTGGAAGTCAATACTATATTATAGCTAAATCCATGAAGTTGTATGCTAGAGTGCCATTCTGAGATAATTGAATATAGAAAATTGTGGTTTATATTATCCCTCATTGCATTTCTTTATATATAATAATAATATATTTTTATATAATAGTAACTTTAAGTATGAGATTTGTATATACATACATACATTTGAAGTTGCCCGAGGTTCCTCTTTTCCCCTCTTCCTCCTTGCTTCTTGTTGGTAATGTGTGGTTTTATGCAAACAGACTTATATATGTAGGGTTGTGCATTTATGTATATGCATGTGTATGATCTTGTAGACATACATTATTTATGTACAAATACACACAAAAAAATTACTAAAGTCTGATGCTCTTCCCATTTGTAGTTTGGGAGGATTTATTTATTTATACCAGCATCTAGTTGTGAATGGGGCACTATAGAAACACACAGTATATATACACACACGTATGTACATTTAGAGTTTCTTAGACACAAGTTTCAATTACCAGCATTCAAACAAATAATATTGTATACCCCGGTGTTTCTCAACCTGGGCTCCATGGAACCCTACGGTTCCACGAGAAGTCCCCAGCGGCTATGGATTCAAGAAGATGTGGAATGTTGTAGCAAGGTGAGCTGTGTACAGCATACAGTACCTGTACTCCTACTAATCCTAACTGCACTCCACTAATCACCACCAGCTCTCCTCTTCTGTCCATCCCAGGTACTTGACATCACCTGGGATGGATAAGAGGAGAGCTGGCAGGGATTAGCATGCCAAAATCGAAATGTACCAGCAGCTGCCATGAGCAGCTCTGAATGTGGAGGAATTTAAACAATACTACAGAACCCCTGTGCCCTGAACTGGTGACCTCCCTGTGCCCTGAACTGGTGACCCCCCTGTGCGCTAACCTGGCGACTCCCCTGTGCTTTGATCTGGTGATTTCCCTGTGCCCAGTCCTGTTGACACCTCTGTGTCCTGACCTGGTGACTCCCATGTGCCCTGACCTGGTGAACCCCCTGTGATCTGCCCTGATGACACCCCTGTGTCCTGACCAGGTGAACCACCCCCGTGTTCTGCCCTGGTGACCCCCCTGTGCCCTGACCTGGTGACTCCCCTGAGCCCTGACCTGGTGATTCTTCTGTGCACTGACCTGGTGACCCCCCTTGTGCTTTGCCCTAGTGACACCCCTGTGTCCTGACCTTGTGACCCTCCCCCATGCTGTGCCCTGATGACCCCCCTGTGCCCTGACCTAATGATACCCCTGTGCCCTGACCTGGTGAACCCTCTGTGTTGTGATCTGGTGACCCCCCTTATGCTCTGCCCTGGTGACACTCCTGTGCCCTGATCTGGTGACCCCTCTGTGCTCTGCCCTGGTGACACCTGTGCCTTGATCTGGTGAACCCCCTTTGTTCTGACCTGGTGAACCCTCTGTGTTCTAATCTGCTGACCCCCCCCCCCCCCCCCGTGCTCTGCTCTGGTGACACCCCTGTGCCCTGATCTGGTGACCCCTCTGTGCTCTGCCCTGGTAAACCCCCTTTGTTCTGACCTGGAGACCCCCCTGTGCTCTTCCCCACTGACACCTCTATGTCCTGACCTGGTGACCCCCCTGTGCTCTGCTCCAGTGACACCCCTGTGCCCTCATCTGGTGACCCCTCTGTGCTCTGTACTGGTGACACTCCTGTTTAATTTCAATTGATGATGAAATTGGTGTGTGCATATCCCTAGTTTGACCCAGAATTGAGCATCTGTGCTGAAAAAAAAAAACAGCCCAAGTTTCACAACACACAGAACATAAAATCTTACCCAAGCTGCTATGAGGAAGGCTGCTATAGCTGAAACGCATTAGCTTTTTTACTGTACTTATGTCATGTAGCCAATAAAGCATATCGATAAGAATATATCGGGTGGCCGGCTTTCTTTTATACTTCCAAGTTTCGCATTAAGGAAGTAAGTTTTAATATTTATTCATTTTTTTAATTCTATTACTAAAAATAATTTTTGTTATATCAACAGCTCGCTGATCACACCAATGTTCTGTGAGCTGTAGATCTGAAACTAGACTTTTTGGCAAGGGTTGCTCGAAGGCAAAAAGGTTAAGAAATAGTGGTATACCCACTCGCATGCCTCATTCGTAAACGTAAATTGACCATATACAAAAATAACAATATTCATCAGAATGAATAGGCATACATATGAACACTGGATATAAAATGTTTAAAAATGTAAAATGTTTTAAAATTTCTATATTACAAAAGGGCCCAAAACAGGTCATAAAAAGAAGTATTGAGACAAAGCGCTGATTACAAAGACCACTGCAATTATTTAAATTACCAATAATCAATAATATTTTTACAATAAATATGAACTAAGGAATTCAATAATATTTTTAATCATGTTTGTATTATTCGTTATTATTGTTTTTATGGGTGTTAGAATTTAATTTATGTAAACATGATATTGATTTCTTCCCTGTGGGCTAGCTTGACATGAAACGCATTGCAGCCCCCCATCTATGTGATATAGTTTGATCTCCTGGTTTTGCAAGGGATACAGATGTAGATGTTGCCAGCCATTCATCCACTTGGTGGGTCTTACTTGTTAGCACAGCAGCTGCCTGATCTGGCACACAGGATTTCCATTACTATTCTGCCTTTCTACTATTCATTAAAACCCAAGCTAGACGATAGTGTAGCACCCACTAGGTGGGGCTAGTGTAAGGTAAATTTATTTTTGGCTCATGGAAGTGAGTGAACCTGAATTTCTGTGGGTTCAGTGTGAGGTCAGGATGGCTCAGTAGGTTGGGACTCTATTTCCTCCCTCTGGCTTCTGGAAACTTCCATGGACCTCCAGAACCAAAGGGCAGAAGGGTGGAGACTTTAATCTGCATACTCATGGGAGTCTAACCAATTCCAGAGAGGAGGTCTGGTAGTGTGGTAGACAAGCCCAAAAAATATGAGAGAGCAATGCTATCAGTGGAGTCAGGTAGAAGATTGATTGCTAAGAGGTGTTGCTATGTAGCCTGGGAGGGAGCCCTGAAGGAGGGGGGTTCTGCTTCCAGGCTGGAGGCTGGAAGCTGAGGAGAAGCTGAAAAAGGGAGCTCTACTGCCTTGCCAACCACCGGGCAAGGACAGCCTGCAAAGCTTGGAGAGGAATCAGCCCAGCTAGAAGGCCCTAAAGCAGGTCTATCAAAGCTGCAGCACAAGGACAGTCTCAGTACCTCTACACCCCCATAGCCTAGAAGGGAGAGGTCTACTGGATGCAAGTTCTGGCAAGTCTTCAGGAGACAGTTCACAGCTTATACAATCCCTTGTCCTCGGATCTTATGCCGTATCCAGGTTGGCTGGTATCCTGTGCACCAAGAAGAACAAGAGCTCCTACACATTATCACGTTGCTGAAAATCCACGCAGGGGACATCAAGCTCCTAGAACGGGATTATTTTACTAAGGACTGTAATGGTTCCTGCTGGAACGCAGTCAAGTGTTTGTCAGTTTTCTAAGTGAGCCAGAGAAGGAAATTCCTCATTATTCTGTTTCTTCAATCAAATTGAGCATCCCATAACCCCTTTACCCTATCGAAGTTTAACCCCTAATAAAACAAAACAAAAAAAAAAAGTCCATGGACTGTATACTGACTTTGGGTACAAGTGTGGAAAATGCGTGTTGTCTGGCTGTGCAGAACTTAGGGGGACCCAAAAAACTCCGCTACACTAGCTTCTCACATGTAAGTGTGGTTATTCATTCAAGTGTTGTTCATTCATTATATTCACTCCTGTGCCCTGCTACTGGCTATTCTTTCATTAAAAGAAGAATAAACCTTCACTTGAAAGCTAGAAAAAAGGAGTATATCTGGTAATGCAAAGGAACCCAAAGCTCTGCATTTAGATGAAGGAAACACAGATATTTTAAAATCAGAAGAATCAAGTGGTCTATTTAAGGCAGGTGTCTCTAAACTGTGGCCCATGGGCCAGATGTGGCCTTTTGCTAGCCTTTATCCAGCCCTTAGGGCACTATTCCTTCCAATGATATGAGGTGCTATTCCTCCCACTGACACCAACAAAGGGACACTATTTTTTACACTGATACCAATTATGGGGCATTATTCCTCCCATTAATACCAATGATGGGTATTAATGGTATTAATGGGAGGAATAGTACCCTATGTTTATTTTCACTGATGCTGGGCCCAGGACATTCTCTGTCCCCACTGGTCACAATCTGGCCGTCCTAAAGTTTGAAGAACAGTAAACCTTTGTTTGAAAAGTTTGGAGACCCCTGATTTAGACATTTGAAAAGGTGCTTAGCTGACAAATTCAGCAAGAAAAAGTGCTGGTTCAGTTAAATAGGCAATCTGCCTGAATGTAGAGGCACTTGGTTATGGCAAAGACACATTTTATGTTTCAGTGTGTTTTATTACACTTTTAAAGGACATCTTCTTTTCTATTCAAGAATTTTCTAACAATTGATTTGGATTGATGAGTTCTGTGTTTAAGTAGCAATAGTGACAGTGGGCTGGTACAAGGAACAGTTGTAGATGCAGTGGGCTGGACAGTGCCCTTTGTAATACCTGCCTTGCCTTGGTCCTTTAAAGTGATAGTAAACACCGGTTGGATAATTGTACCTAAGGTAAGGTTATAATAAAGCTTACCTGTAGGTACAAAGAATATCTCCTAAACATTCACCGTTTAGAAAATATTCACTTTTTCTGCTGCCAGTGATGTCACCCATGCCGTCCCTTCAGAGCTCTATGCAGTGGCTGTGACTCCTGTGGTATGCGACTGGCATCATGGCTTGGGCCATTCAAATGACCGGGGCCCACAAACCCAGAAGGAAAACCAGGTGAAGATGAAAGCCCTGTCAGAGGCGACAGCACACTGCTGGAAGCAGGGGCGGACTGACAACTCATGGGGCCCCCCGGCAATAGGGGATCATGGGGCCCCTGTGTCCTCACCCACACTCAAACCACACTCAAAAAAGTCTATGAAAGGTGCCAGGGGCATCTCATGGGGCCCCCTACTTACCATGGGCCCTCGAGCAGTGCCCGAGCGCTCGAATGGTCTGTCCGCCCCTGGCTGGAAGGATCCGTTTTAGGGTTCTTTCACATGAACGTTCTGATCGGAACCTCCATTCTCCCCTATGAAGCGCCGGGTGTAAATGGACATGCATACTAGCACAATATCACAGTAGCTTGCAGGGGACCAGTTTTTTTTTTTCTTTTTTCCACAAGGTTTACTACCACTTTAACAGGTGGAGAAAAGGAAAATCTTTTAGGTGGTCTATTTAAAATGGTCAATTACAGAGTAAGTAAGTAATTGCAGAGGATTGCAGAACTGGGTTATTTTCATTATACTGCTGTCTAAAAAGTTTCTTTTTGCTTTGGATAGATTGGGAAATGATTAGCAACTTTAAAATAACTTTATTATTTATTTTAATGCTGTCTCTGTCTCAGGGAGAATCACTCTGAATGGCTTCCATGCACACTAGTGTTTTCTTTAAAGCTAAAAAAATACTGGGAAAATGCTGGATAAAAAACGCTGGCAGCATTTTTAAGTAGTGTTTTAGTAGCATTTCAATAGCATTTCGGAGCATTAGCGTTTTATTAGCGTTTTCACAGTAGAGAAGAAAAGAAAAAAGCTGTTAGGAACATTTTAGTAGTGTTTAGCAGCATTTAGCATTTTTTTCTGCTGAAAAAACGCTCTAAAAAACTTTACAAAACAAATTTTTTTTCTGCTCCTAGATGCTGAAGTTCAAAAAATGCTAATAGCCTAAAGTAGTGTGCATGGACACATAGGATAACGCTGTTTAGCTTTTAGGAGCATAAAAAAAATATGCTGATAATGGGAGTATGGGAATATTCAAAATTTTTAGTTGCCACTCAAAGAATGAAGGCAAAGTTTTTTAGTGGGGACACTTGTTGCAGTAACAACACTCTAAGATAGGAAATCCTTCATTTTGGATGATTTCCTCTCATTCTATTGTATCTAAGGGACAGAAAGTGAAAGAAAATGTCTCCAGTAAAACACAAATGGTAAAAATAAGAGAAAAAAAAGTTTTAAAAGAACTTTGAGTAACAGCACAGAAAAATTAGGTTTTGAATGCTTACTTGCAATGTTTTTCCTTTCTATTAATTATCTTTTATTTACTTGCAATTGCCTTTGAACTTCATAAAGATTTTGACTGCTCCAGAAGAATCAATTTCACAGCACAACCTTTTCCCTCCTTGACCATCACAGCTCTCCCTTTGCAGAGATTGTTTAATTACTGTCTGTGCTGCATCTCTGCATTTCCTTTTTACCTCCCTACATAACACTTTTGTAGCAGCAGGGGGAGAAGCAAAAGGATCCTTACTCTATCCAAAAAAATAAAGTTTTGGCTTTGTATACACTCTAATCACTTCTGGCTTTTTTTTGTTTTAAACCATCCATTTGGCTCACTTTTTCGGGATAGCCCTGACTTAGGGACATACAGATTGCAAGTGGAAATGAAATATGCAATGACAGTAAGGCTCCATGTACACAGGACACTTCTGAACGATGGAAACTGACTGCTGGAAAATGTAGGTTAAAAAACGTCTGTTTAGCCGCGTTTGCATACCGCCCATTTATGCTAGTTTACGAGCGTTTGTGTTTAGAAGCATTTTTTTAAAGTTAACCTCAGGAGACCTTCCAACATGCCCAGAATGCACTGAAAAACAGTAAAAAATTAACAATTTCAGACATTTGAGAGAAATAAAGAGAGCAGAGAAGAGAGAGCAGTATTTGTTGAGATTAGCTTTTTTTTTTTTGTGGTGTTTGGATGTGTTCCAGCTCATTTCTGTGCAGAAATTATTGCAGTAGTGTCTAACATATTTTCTTTCAAGCAAAACCTCAAAGTATGGTGTACCAGGTCCATTTGAGTACCGGGAAAATGCTTTGAATGCATTTTTCATGATGAAAAAAGGCTCTGGACAGCATCTGGAAATGTAAGAGTTAAAAAAAATTTCCAAACGCAAATGCTTATAAAACGCGGTTAGCTGTGTTTACACACGTTTACACACGTTTGAAACGCTGATAAAATCTACTCCTGAAAGCAAGTTTAGTGCTTTCAAAAAAACGACTGTAAACTCAACTGCCTGTAAGCGACTGTAAACGACATAGTGTACATGGACACATAGGAAAACATTACAGAGAGTTGAGGGGCTGCTGAAAAAAAACGCAGAAAAGCTCCTAAACGTGAGTTTATTAGCTACAGCGTACATGGAGCCTAAGGCCCCATGCACACTGCACATTTTTATTCAGCTGCTTTTAGAGGTGTCAGGCATTTTTTTTGTTTATGTCTCTAAATACCCCTGCATGATAGCCTATGTGTCTATGCACCCATAGGGGGAGATTTACTAAAACTGGAGCACTCAGAATCTGGTGTAGGTGTGCGCAGTAGCCAATCAGCTTCTAACTTCAGCTTGTTCATTTAAGCTTTGATAATGAAACCTGGAAGCTGATTGGTTTCCACACAGAGCTGCACCAGATTTTGAATGCTCCAGTTCTAGTAAATAACCCCTATATGCTTTTAAAGGAGTTTAGACGCAGAAATAAAAATCCACTGCCAGTGCATCCAGGAGCAGCTGTGTTTTGGCAGAAAAAATGCTTGCCGCCTGTAAACGTGACTAAATGCCTGTAAACGAGCCTAAGCACTAGGCACAGCGCTTGAGCATTAGTTCATATCATTGGCCAGAATAAATTATTGATCTGGCCAATTAAATTAATTATGGCCCATGCACCTAAAATGCATTACACATTTGTTCAAGCATTTTTTCTGCCAAAGCGCTGCTGCAAAGAGGAAAGGCTTCAAAGAGAGTTGGCGAAACATCCTGTGTGTATGAGGCCTAAGAAGCAGTTGAAGTGGCAATATCAATATCTTTCACCATAGGAAAGCATTGCCATAGGCCTGAAAAATAACTATGTGCCCTGGACAGCTGCTGACATCTTTGCCAACATAGATTTAGTCTAGGTTCACACCTATGCATTTTCTGTTGTGTTCTGCAGAAACGCACAGCAGTCTATTTAACATGATTTCCTATGGGACAGATTCACATCTCCGTGTTTTCACCCGGTGCGTTTTTTGAAAAGGGTCAGGGACTTTTTTAAATGCAAAACGTTGCATTTTTGGTTCTATAGACTTCAATGGAGATGCTGCAGAAAAGTTAGTGTTGCATCTTTGATGATTCTGTGTTGTGTTTCTGATGCATTTTGTGTTGTAATCTGCCCAGCAACAAGTTAATCCGCCCCTTCCTCCACCCCCCCGAAAAAAAATGCATCAAAAACCAGGCAAAAAACACAGCAAAAATGCACCGCAAAAAGCACTGCAGAAATGGATCAAATACAAACTGCATAGGTGTGAACCTAGTCTAAAGCTGAATTCCAGACCAACAGCTATATACACAGATTAGTTACATACATGCTGTATACAGGAACTGTCTTACCTGAACAAAAAGGAATTGTTCTGCTGTCAATCCAGTTCTGAGGTTTACACAGTGCTGTCTAGCAGGGTAGGAGACCTGATTTTTGTCCGCTGCTGTTATGTAACACTTAAAGTGGTTGTAAAAGCTCAATTATTTTTACCTTCATGCATTCTATGCATGAAGGTAAAAACTTTCTGTGCAGTATCCCCACCAGCCCCCCTAATACTCACCTAAGCAACCTCTTGATCCAGCGATGGGCACTGGAGTCTTGGCTATCCTGGGACTCCCTCTCCTCATTGGCTGAGACAGCAGCGGGAGCCATTTGCTCCCTCTGCTGTCAGTCACAGCCAGTGAGCCAATGAGAAGAGAGAGGGGTCGGGGCTTAGCTGCGATTCCATATGTGAATGGACACACGGAGCAGCAGCTGGGGAGTGCGCATCAGTGCCCTGATGATCTGTGCTGATCCCTCCTCTGACAACTGCCAGTTCTTGGCAGTACTTTCCTCACGTTGTGACAGTGCCTCAGGGGTGCACAGGAGAGCGCGTTCTTGGAGGACATCATATGACGCCCTCCCAGAACTGGCCGGCCGTAGTGAAGCTGTCATTCAGCTATCTGCAGTCGGCAAGTAGTTAAGAAATACTGAGTTGGATAAATCTGTGTTTCCTATCTTTGCCCGGAGTTCAGCTTTAGCCCTGGTTCAGGACATAACCAGAACCAGGACATAAGGTATAATTCTATTTGCAGTATGTCCCATGGCTGTCAGTATGCTTTTTACAGCTGCACTTAGCTGACTGACTAGAAACCGTCAGGAGCCGCAATCAGCCACTGGATATGATCACATACAGTATGACTGGGATGTACACTGGCTAAAAGAAAGAGCAAAATTGTTTTAAAATGTAGAGCCTTCGGGAACCATATCATCAATGCTTTGAGTAGCTACAACTACTGCATGGTGGGCAACAGCTAAATTACATCTGTTACAGATTTGTGAACCTGAGATCTTGGTTATCCTTGATCTAGTGCATAACGACAGGTCATTTTTTTTGTCAAATTTAATTCAATTTTAATATTTGCCTTCAAAATCTTTGACTGTGCAGTTAATGAAGAATTAGAAATGACCGCATCTAAAGAGGTAAAATGAGTCCAACTGGTCAGAAACACATCATGCTAGAAAGTATTCACTATTCCAGAGTCTGATGCCACTGAAAACATTGTAAAGGGCAAGTGGCCAAGTTGCAGAAGCAATATTTTTCTGCTCATGTGTTTCCAAAAAAAAAAAGGAAATAGGATCTTAAATTAAACTGGCTAGAAAATCATGTGGGGAAGCAGGAATACTGAGCTTTCTCTGTAAAGACAACAGCTAAATATTGCTGCTTTAGTCGAAATTTAAAAATATACACATCTATGGCTATTAAAACTCTGCATATTAGATGAAAATGTAAAAACTGTTACGCAATCATGCCATTTCCTTTGTGTCATCCATCAGCTGGACTGATGTGTGTAAAAGCAGCCCTGATAGATACACAGTGCTGCTGGCTATGTGATCTGTTTTTGTGAATGGCAGTGCTGGTCTTTGGAGCCATCCCTGCTGCCAGAGATCAGAGCTATCATTCACAAATTTATGTCCTTCCTAGCAGCGTTGTTGTTCAAAAGAACCTGTCTGACCACTCCCCTTAGAAATGTAAAACAGCTTTGAACAGGACCAAGTACTTTAACCACCGTAAGTCAGGTGACGAAACGCATCAAAGGGAAGTGACGTCACGACGCACAGCACAACAGGAAATTGTCAGACGGCCATCTTTGATCCTGGAATCCTCATACAAAGATACAGGAAGAGCCCTCCTGAGGATCTACAGAGGGTCTTGCTGTGTTTATTTTATTTTATTTTTTGTTTTATGCTATTGATGAACTATTATCATTAAAGTTTACTTTTATGAAGAACGTTGTATTGCTGAGTTCTGGTGGCAATATCCTGGGATAAGCGCTTGCAGAGAAACATTGTTGGATATATCTTTAGGGACTATACCATTACAGCCTGGCTAGTGGCAATAAGTGAATTGATATATGGATGGAGAATCTATGTCCCATTTGCCGAATCTACAAAGTGGTCTCTTGATTGGGATTTACATGCTGGTCTATGTTGCATTTCTGGTAATGGTATATTATCCATTAGATGTGGACACTCTCACAGTTTGACACTGCATGCAAGTGTTACCCATATTTTCACACTTATATTCACCTTACTTTATCACCTGTGGTTTAGAGTGATTCATATGCGTGTGGTTCAGTGTGATCCACATGTGTTTGCAGTGATGTTCGCTTGATTCCATGCATTTATGGTATTACACTATGTGAGTTCTCTTTTCTTGAGGTTCGATCTCCAAGAATAATTGGGATTATCACTTTGCTGGAACATCACCCTGTGGACTGCTCTTTGGAGGATTTTTTATATATAAGTTTTGGACATTATATTTTGGACATTATATTTTGGACATAATCATTATGTAGAATTTACTTGTCATATATTGTTAATTAGCACTTTATATATTTTTACTTTAACCACTTGCCTACTGGGCACTTTTACCCCCTTCTTACCTGGGCCAATGTTCAACTTTGTGCTGTCGCACTTTAATTGACAATTGCCCAGTCATACAACACTGTACCCATGTGACATTTTTATCATTTTTTTTACACAAATAGAGTTTTTTAGTTTTTGCACTATAAATGAAAACAGAGCAAAAAGTTAAAAAAAAAATATTTTTTTCTATTATAAAATTTTGCAAACAGGTACATTTTCTCCTTCACTTATGTGCGTTGATGAGGCTGAACTGATAGGCAGCACTGATAGGCAGCACTGATGAGGTGGCACTGGTGGGAATTAATGATGAGGCAATGATGATGCTGCACTGATATGCAGCGCTGATGGGCATTGATAGGCGGCACTAATGGGCACTGACTGGCAACACTGACTGGTGTTACTGACTGACAGTACTGACTGGCAGCACTGACTGATGGGGCTGCCTGGTGGCACTGATGGGTGGCACTGCTGGGCGCTGATGGGCCCAGCAGTGCAGAGTAGAGCGATTTGCCACTCCAACTGCTCTGCGTTGCCGGCCATAGTAGGAGGAAGTGCTGTGTGAGATTCATCGCATCACAGCTCCCTTATTTCCTATATATACAGAAAGGTTTTGTTGGTTATGTGTTAGAGAAGACACTGGTAGCTTGTGATGAGGCAGAACACTTGTGTGGCTTAAGTTGCAAACATACAGAACACATTTCAGCAGACATCTTGGTTTTTGAAGAGAGGAAGGAAGAGAGAGAACCAACAAGTTTTACACATATGCACAACTGGTAACCTTAGTGTACAGTGCCATCTACTGGTCAAGTGATATTAACACACAATACTATATAGTACATGCTGTTGCATTCCCAACAGGTTTTACCTTGAATTTCCATTTTACACTGAGTAGGTTGTTTTCATATACCTAAATTCACATATACCTAAATTCAACTGTAGTTATTAATACATCAATAAATGTATTTTAAAAGAAAGCAGGGCAAATACCTAATACTGACCTGCAATTAACCTTTTGCAGTCCCTGTATAGCAAAATTGGGGTCTGAGAGGACGTAGCAGTACAAGAGCCAACTGTTGGCAAGATGCATGATAATATGAAGATAAAGAAGAATGAAAGAGATGAATTCATCACTGTGCTGCTTCTCTGTTCACTGTCCAGTTACAGCCTGTGGCAGGTCATTGGAAGGTGAATGAATAATGCTAATTATCAGACTAAAGACATCTAAAGGGAGCAAAAAGTACTACAGCAGAAATCTCTAAATCAAAGCTGAATATTACAGCAACATTTGTTTTGTTTTATCCCTTATTGGGGTCCTAATCTTTATCCTATTTTTGAATGGAATTCCACTTACGCCTCACTGAACCCCCCAAGCTTTTTTACAGTAACCCTTACCTGTGCCTCTGCGCAAGACCCACTTCTTAAGTTCCCTGCCATCATGGCACAGAGAGTTGTGCATGTAGTACTTTGTCATAAGTTTTAGGTGCTGTCTAAAGCTAGCTGTACTACAGAGAGAGTGCACCATACCTTCTCCCACAACCATCTGGAAACGCAGCTAGCAAGGAGATGTCTGCTTTGACAAATGGCACTTTAAGCAACTGTCAGGAAGAGGGAGTCATCTCAGCTAAAATGTTTCAGGCAAGCGGGCAAGTGCTTGGAGAGGGATAAAAGTGGGGGGGATGAGGGTGGGAAAAATATTTCACTAACCTTTTTTTATCTTGTTATTTTGTCTAAAGTTTTCCTTTAACCACTTGCCCGCCAAAGGATTGACCCCCCTTCCTGACCAGGTCATTTCTTTGCGCTACGGTGCTGCATTACTTTAATTTACAATTGCGCTGTCATGCGATGCTGCACCCAAATGAAATTTTCAGGCCTTTTTTTTTCAAAAATAGAGCTTTCTTTCAGTGGTATTTGATCGCCTGTGTGTTTTATATTTTTTGCCCTATAAATAAAAAAAGACTGACAATTTTGAGGAAAAAAAAAACTATATTTATGGACTTTTTGCTATTAAACATGTCCAGTAAAAAAATTTAAAAAATCAAACTTTGTCATAAATTTAGGCCAAAATGCATTCTGCTACATGTCTTTGCTAAACAAAATCTCAATATGTGTAAATTAATTGGTTTACGTGAAAGTTATAGCGTTTACAAATGGAGGTATATACACACTGGAATTTTTTTTTTTTACTAGTTATGGCGCGATCAGCGACTTATAGCTGGACTGCAGGACTGTGGTGGGCATTCTGACCCTGCGGGGAACTAACTTGGTGTCAGTGACACCAATACAGTGATCAGGGCTAATATCTCCTAGGTTTTAAGCTCGAAAGAGCAGGGCCCTCGAACCCCTCGTGTATCGCATCGTATTGTTATTGTACAGTCGCATGTTCTGTCTCCCTTTACAATGTACAGCGCTGAGCGAACTGTTGACGCTTTATAAATACTGTATAATAATAAAATAAAAATAAATAGCACTGACTCTGTACTAATGGCACTGAGCAGGAAGGGGTTAACATCTGGGGCGATCAAAGAGTTAACTGTGTGCTGTTTCACTATGTGGGCTGTGTATGTGCTTCACTGTGAGCACACTGCTTTGTATGGCTCTGCTATGCAAAGCCATACAAAGCAGTGTGCTGGAGCTGACAGGGGAGAGATCTGTATGGTTTACATGCAGGTCTCTCCCCCGTCGGAGATACTCGGGGTACCGGCGAGTAATCACCAGCCGGGACCCGGTGATTGACAGCCAAGGCCACGAATGGTGGCATGGGTAGGGCGTGTGTGTATATATATATATATATATATATATATATACTGTATATACATACACGTGATTTTGCCACCTTGTAGCAGTATTTCTGTTATAGGGCAACGCGGAACTGGTTAAACTATCCCACGAAATCTAATATGTCACTGTCAAACTATATCAATTAGCATTATGACCTTCTCCTAAAAATTACAAGAGGTGTTAAAAAAGGAAAACGTTCAAGGGCAATGAAGATATAATATAAAAATTACAAAATATATGGAAACTCCGGAGAGATGTCACTTATATCTCTGGCAACCTCACTCTCCCCAGTATGTATGACCCATAGGTGTATTTGTAGGGAATCATGAAAAACATACTAATAGATATGGTAACAACAGGAAATTACAATATACCATTATACAAATTAACGTATGACCTGAGAGGTCAATCAAACAAATCAAATGAAATTTGGAGTATCTGGCTAGCTTCTTCAACATACAAAACATAATTAATTTTTTCTTTCTTTTAAGTTGACTGTACACATTACATTAGGTTTGTATAATCATCTTTTGGATCTTGAAGAGATAGTACTATCGGATTGTAATATGAAATGCTCCTATGAGACCTGGTGGATGGAACCCTGCCAACTCCAAACAAGGAGCTCATATGAGACCACACAATTGTATTATTAAGACACAAGAAGAATGATCTTCAAAAACAAACGTAAAAATGGTAAAATAACTGTTTACCTACATCAAACTGGTTAACATACTCCTTTTCTTACATTTCTGAGCATGTCCTATTGCAATTATTTGAAGTAGCTAGGTTTCACTCTATTTAAAATAAGAAGAGTCGAATGTTGGTTCTTAAATAGCTTGTGGGTGGGTGCAGCGCAATGAGTGTGATTACGCAGAGTCCAAAAGCAATAAACAGAACTTGTATTGAAGGCAAGTGTGACGGACTGCCTGACACCCCAACTGGGTATCTCCATTAACATACAGCTTCCTTCACTTTGGAACCAGAATATAGCAAATTTACCCGAAGCATCAGAGAGAACCAATCTTGGAGTAAAACAGGACTGACTTTATTAACAAATAGCACATCATTTATACATAAAAACCTTCCCTCTAGACAGGTATGACACACATTACAAGTCTGAGCAGAAAATTACATTACATAAAAAAATAAAAGAAAACAATGGATTCCTTCCTGGCACCTAGTAGTCTGGACACTGGAGGTGATTAAACAAAGTTAGAGTTTATCACCTAAACTCAATTACAGCAAACAATAGTTAATGCCAGGAAACCTGAAACAGAAAATAAAGTTTCTGAACCCCATATATCCTGGAATTCACCCCCTGCACATAACACATAGCTCCAGGATAATAGTTTTACTATGCACAGTATGCCAAGGGGTCCCAGAAACAGTCTCTCCAGGCCTAATTGCATGGAAAGTGTAGCTGGTATAATTCACGGCCAGTCAGGTACCCAGAGTAGGAATATAATCCTCTTGGGGAGCTCCTTGTAACCCCAAGAGGGGGCTCTCCTTAGTCCTGGGCCCATAGTCGATGGGAGAAAGGGTGGCCCCTAGGGCCCTCCAGATGCCCAAGTCATGGTGGTTCCTGTGACAGCAAGGCTCAACGGTACAAATAATCCAGTTGGTAGGAGTCCGACTGGGAACACTTACAGTTCTTAACAGGAATGTGGAGTGGAACAGATCTCAGATGTGCCAACAGCCTCTGGCCCTGATGGTGAAATGCAGCCTGGCTGGTCATATCTTAATGTGAGGATTCCTGGAAGGATAATGTGTCCCTACTCAAATGGAACCTTTTCCTACCCCTATTGGCTTTTCCTGACAGTGGAGTGCCCTGTCCCTGCACTGCCCACTCGCAAAATGTGTGCCAAGCCAGGGAGCCAGGGTCCTAAATAGGTTCTGTCTTACCCAAGATGGCCACCAGAGTCACATGGGACAGTAGCATCCAACCGGATTGCTTCCCCAGTGACCCAGGAAACCATAGATGAATATGTTCCTCCTGGCTTCTTCTCCCACTGCAATGCCACTCCTGTTGAGAGCCATCTGTAGCGCAAAAAATAGACTTCACCTGCGTACAAGCTGGTGGATAAATGTAAGGAAATGTGCCCTAACTGTCTCATTGGGAACGATGGATGATTCAGAGTTAAAGAACTATGGGCAAAACTCTTTTTCATTTTGAATAGAGTAAGGGAAGGTTATAACCTTTGTCAGGTTTTTTTTGCCATGTGTCCCATTAGGAAGATTTAACTTCACATCCTGACCCATGACCACAGGAATTGAGAGGAAATCTCTGAAAACAGAGGGAATCAATTGGTGCCCCAGAATCAGAATCACTAGAATCAGTGTCCTCATGGGGAGATTTCCCTTCTATTACTTCTGCACAAACTGTAGGCCCTATGTAAATCCTGTATAATAATAATAATCCATATCCACTCTGTCCAAAACTAATAAAAAAGGTTTGACTGTGTCTTGTACATTAACGCAGATGTATTTTACTTATTTTATTTATTAAGTTTGTTTTTTTGCTTTCAACTTTACTATTTCTTAAGTTTAAAGGTTAAATTCACCTTTGTGGAAAAGAAAATAATAAATGGACATATTTTTGCAGGAAAAAAATTGCATTTATTTTCTTCACTGGAGCCTGCAGAGAATTGCATCTGCGATCAGTGGATTGAGGGTGCAATGTCAGGCTCCTGCATGCACTGCCTAAATCTCTCTGCCCATACCTCTATACAGGCAGACAGTTCCTGAGATGTATGCAGTGTGAATGAACTATGAGCGTGCTGATCAGTGTGCCTGCAGTTCATTGATACTGCAATGCCTGTCTGCTTGCAGTTTATTAATGCACAGTTTCTTGTGAATAAATGATGGGGCTCTGCAGGTGGAGCCCACAAAGCTGCGCCGTTTTCAAAATAAAAAACTGACATACTGGCTGGATCATCAGGTGAAAATAAAAGAAAGAAACCCTAAAAAAAAAGAAAACTAATACAACCATCACATCTAAGTATTTGGTAAGCTGCAATATAGTAAATGTTTACTTGTGGGTTTAATACCACTTTAAAAGATCTAACCAAAGAAATTGTCTTAATAAAACTCCAAAATGTATTTTGCGCTATTAAAAAAATAAATATTTAAATTGTCTTTTATTTCTGTGGCGTCAAGTGAAGTGTCTATAATCACAAATATCCACGTGACACTTTTGTATGGGCCTTGTGCTTATAAGAAACGTTTGACAAATAAAAAACAAGCTGAAGCATAAATTTTACAGTCCTAATTGTTGTTCCCATGTCAGTGGAATCTTGGCTCATGTATGACAAATTTAAAAGAAATCTGCATGGAACAAACAACTTCATTATTTTGTTATTCTCAGTGAAACCATTTGGCTTTAAATTATTCTATTTCATTGAGAGCTTTTTTCTAGATTGTTAATTTTATTTTGTAACATCTAATTATGAATTATGTATTCCATTCTTTCCATTTTTAAATTTAATTTGAATAATTAACCCTGAGTACAGATTTTTTTAGGTAAATTTTCTTATATTGTTTTATCTCCATTATTCTATACATTGTAATTAGAGATGAGCGAATCGAACTCGGCGAAGTGGAATTCGTTTCGAATATAAGAAAAATTTCAATTCGCGCATCCGAAGTCTGCTAATTTTCGGATTCGGCGCGAATCGAAATTTTTCCAAAAATGGTGGCGACATGTGCGGCAACGGAGCGGGGATCTCTGGGAAGGCGCGCAGACAAGGCGCGCTGACCCATAATGCATTCATTCATGACATGTGATCGCATTAGCCAATCAGCAGCCAGCCAGCCAGCACTGTGTAATGGTGGAGCTATAAATTGCGGCCATCTTACAATTCTCCATTTGCCTCTGGTCATTCAAGAGAGACAGACCTCTCTGTATTAGGGACACAGAATCGTTACTTAGGGACACAGAACCGTTACTTAGGGACACACAATCGTTACTTAGGGACACAGAACCGTTACTTAGGGACACAGAACCGTTACTTAGGGACACACAATCGTTACTTAGGGACACAGAACCGTTACTTAGGGACACAGAATTGTTACTCAGGGACAGACACAGAATTGTTACTCAGGGACAGACACAGAATTGTTACTCAGGGACACAGAATTGTTACTGAGGGACACAGAATTGTTACTGAGGGACACAGAATTGTTACTCAGGGACAGACACAGAATTGTTACTCAGGGACAGACACAGAATTGTTACTCAGGGAAAGACACAGAATTGTTACTCAGGGACAGACACAGAATTGTTACTGAGGGACACAGAATTGTTACTGAGGGACACAGAATTGTTACTCGGGGACACAGAATTGTTACTCAGGGACAGACACAGAATTGTTACTGAGGGACACAGAATTGTTACTGAGGGACACAGAATCGTTACTCAGGGACACCGAATTGTTACTCAGGGACACAGAATTGTTACTGAGGGACACAGAATTGTTACTGAGGGACACAGAATTGTTACTCAGGGACAGACACAGAATTGTTACTGAGGGACACAGAATTGTTACTGAGGGACACAGAATTGTTACTCAGGGACAGACACAGAATTGTTACTGAGGGACACAGAATTGTTACTGAGGGACACAGAATTGTTACTCAGGGACAGACACAGAATTGTTACTGAGGGACACAGAATAGTTACTGAGGGACACAGAATTGTTACTCAGGGACAGACACAGAATTGTTACTGAGGGACACAGAATTGTTACTCAGGGACACAGAATTGTTACTCAGGGACACAGAATTGTTACTCAGGGACACAGAATTGTTACTCAGGGACAGACACAGAATTGTTACTGAGGGACACAGAATTGTTACTCAGGGACACAGAATTGTTACTCAGGGACAGACACAGAATTGTTACTGAGGGACACAGAATTGTTACTGAGGGACACAGAATTGTTACTGAGGGACACAGAATTGTTACTCAGGGACACAGAAATGTTACTCAGGGACAGACACAGAATTGTTACTGAGGGACACAGAATAGTTACTGAGGGACACAGAATTGTTACTCAGGGACAGACACAGAATTGTTACTGAGGGACACAGAATTGTTACTGAGGGACACAGAATTGTTACTCAGGGACACAGAATTGTTACTCAGGGACAGACACAGAATTGTTACTGAGGGACACAGAATTGTTACTGAGGGACACAGAATTGTTACTCAGGGACAGACACAGAATTGTTACTGAGGGACACAGAATTGTTACTCAGGGACACAGAATTGTTACTCAGGGACACAGAATTGTTACTCAGGAACAGACACAGAATTGTTACTGAGGGACACAGAATTGTTACTGAGGGACACAGAAATGTTACTGAGGGACACAGAATTGTTACTCAGGGACACAGAATTGTTACTCAGGGACACAGAATTGTTACTCAGGGACAGACACAGAATTGTTACTGAGGGACACAGAATTGTTACTCAGGGACAGACACAGAATTGTTACTGAGGGACACAGAATTGTTACTCAGGGACACAGAATTGTTACTGAGGGACACAGAATTGTTACTGAGGGACACAGAATTGTTACTGAGGGACACAGAATTGTTACTCAGGGACACAGAATTGTTACTCAGGGACAGACACAGAATTGTTACTGAGGGACACAGAATTGTTACTCAGGGACAGACACAGAATTGTTACTGAGGGACACAGAATTGTTACTGAGGGACACAGAATTGTTACTCAGGGACACAGAATTGTTACTCAGGGACAGACACAGAATTGTTACTGAGGGACACAGAATTGTTACTGAGGGACACAGAATTGTTACTGAGGGACACAGAATTGTTACTCAGGGACACAGAATTGTTACTCAGGGACACAGAATTGTTACTCAGGGACAGACACAGAATTGTTACTGAGGGACACAGAATTGTTACTGAGGGACACAGAATTGTTACTCAGGGACAGACACAGAATTGTTACTGAGGGACACAGAATTGTTACTCAGGGACACAGAATTGTTACTGAGGGACACAGAATTGTTACTGAGGGACACAGAATTGTTACTGAGGGACACAGAATTGTTACTCAGGGACACAGAATTGTTACTCAGGGACACAGAATTGTTACTCAGGGACAGACACAGAATTGTTACTGAGGGACACAGAATTGTTACTGAGGGACACAGAATTGTTACTCAGGGACAGACACAGAATTGTTACTGAGGGACACAGAATTGTTACTGAGGGACACAGAATTGTTACTCAGGGACACAGAATTGTTACTCAGGGACACAGAATTGTTACTCAGGGACAGACACAGAATTGTTACTGAGGGACACAGAATTGTTACTGAGGGACACAGAATTGTTACTCAGGGACAGACACAGAATTGTTACTGAGGGACACAGAATTGTTACTGAGGGACACAGAATTGTTACTGAGGGACACAGAATTGTTACTCAGGGACACAGAATTGTTACTGAGGGACACAGAATTGTTACTGAGGGACACAGAATTGTTACTCAGGGACAGACACAGAATTGTTACTGAGGGACACAGAATTGTTACTGAGGGACACAGAATTGTTACTCAGGGACACAGAATTGTTACTGAGGGACACAGAATTGTTACTCAGGGACACAGAATTGTTACTCAGGGACAGACACAGAATTGTTACTGAGGGACACAGAATTGTTACTCAGGGACACAGAATCGTTGAATTAAAGAGTATATCAGACAACATGCAGAGGAGTGGCAGAGGAGGCAATGTTTTAGGAGTGAGCAGACGTGGCAGCAGAGGAAGGGGTCGTGGCAGCACTAGTCGCAGCCAGAGGCCAGTGCTCCCGGTGTCATCCAGCGGTCGTGTCTCCACCGACAACCCTGCCGTCATCGATTGGTTGGCTCGGTCGTCTTCCTCTTCCCAGGTCACCTCTGACACCTACAGCCAACGGTCGGTGGGTACGTCAGACACAACCGTTAGTTGGCATGGCCCGGGAGCAAGCCCACTGAAATCACGTGTCCTCTACCTGCCCCTGTCCTTTGGTGTTCCCTCACCAAGCGAAGTATCGCATGCTGTGGGCTCAGCCCCACTGTACAGTGAGGAAGAGCTAACAGAGGGCGGTCAGGAACGGAGGGAGACATCCGCCTCTTCAGCAGCCAGGCGAAGAAGTACTGGCGAGGAGAGTGGCTCGGTAGCCGGTCTAGAGACAGGTCTGTCTCCTGACCCACACGCAGCCGAGGGGGCTAGTAGTGAGGCGGAGACCCTAATTGATGATGATGAGGCTGATCGCACTTGGCAGCCTCGTCGTCATCAGGCTATTGCTTCCGCATCATCAGGAGAAGAGGGTGCCAGCTTGGCAGCGAGCAAAACAGTCGGTGGGTTGCCCAGGAGGCAGCAGGGTCGCAGGAGTGTCAGTGGAGGCAAACGGCCACGGAGTACAGCACCAGCTCCACTGCAGCCTACCACCACGGCCAGTAGTGGTGCCGGTGTGCACGGAGGAAGTAGCAGTCAGCCAGTGAGGAGTAGCGGGGGCAAAGTTTCCTACTCGGCGGTGTGGCAATTTTTTGTCAAGCCGCCCGAGGAAGTAAACGTAGCCGTATGTCGACTATGTGGCCAGAAAGTCAAGCGTGGCCAGGGGGCCCATGTTGGGACTACAGCGTTGCGTCAGCATATGCAGCGTCGCCATTTGGTGGCCTGGGAAAACCGTGATAAAGATACGGCGGTTCTGCCTGCCTCCTCATGCTGCTGCCAGGTCCAGAGTGTGTCATGGGTCCCTGTACGGCCTCCCATTGCTGCTGTCTCCATCGCCACACTCTGCCATGTGCCACTTTCAGGTCTCCTCACACTGCTGGTGTGTTCCATTTTGTCATAGGGTGCTGGCAGATTACGGGCCTCCCATTGCTGCTGCCAGGCCCGTAATCTGCCATGGGCCCCCGTACCGCCTCCTCATGCTGCTGCCAGGTCCAGAGTCTCTCATGGGTCCCTGTACGGCCTCCCATTGCTGCTGTCTCCATCGCCACACTCTGCCATGTGCCACTTTCAGGTCTCCTCACACTGCTGGTGTGTTCCATTTTGTCATAGGGTGCTGGCAGATTACGGGCCTCCCATTGCTGCTGCCAGGCCTGTAATCTGCCATGGGCCCCTGTACCGCCTCCTCATGCTGCTGCCAGGTCCAGAGTCTCTCATGGGTCCCTGTACGGCCTCCCATTGCTGCTGTCTCCATCGCCACACTCTGCCATGTGCCACTTTCAGGTCTCCTCACACTGCTGGTGTGTTCCATTTTGTCATAGGGTGCTGGCAGATTACGGGCCTCCCATTGCTGCTGCCAGGCCCGTAATCTGCCATGGGCCCCTGTACCGCCTCCTCATGCTGCTGCCAGGTCCAGAGTCTCTCATGGGTCCCTGTACGGCCTCCCATTGCTGCTGTCTCCATCGCCACACTCTGCCATGTGCCACTTTCAGGTCTCCTCACACTGCTGGTGTGTTCCATTTTGTCATAGGGTGCTGGCAGATTACGGGCCTCCCATTGCTGCTGCCAGGCCCGTAATCTGCCATGGGCCCCCGTACCGACTCCTCATGCTGCTGCCAGGTCCAGAGTGTCTCATGGATCCCTGTACGGCCTCCCATTGCTGCTGTCTCCATCGCCACACTCTGCCATGTGCCACTTTCAGGTCTCCTCACACTGCTGGTGGGTTCCATTTTGTCATAGGGTGCTGGCAGATTACGGGCCTCCCATTGCTGCTGCCAGGCCCGTAATCTGCCATGGGCCCCTGTACCGCCTCCTCATGCTGCTGCCAGGTCCAGAGTCTCTCATGGGTCCCTGTACGGCCTCCCATTGCTGCTGTCTCCATCGCCACACTCTGCCATGTGCCACTTTCAGGTCTCCTCACACTGCTGGTGGGTTCCATTTTGTCATAGGGTGCTGGCAGATTACGGGCCTCCCATTGCTGCTGCCAGGCCCGTAATCTGCCATGGGCCCCCGTACCGCCTCCTCATGCTGCTGCCAGGTCCAGAGTGTCTCATGGGTCCCTCTACAGCCTCCCATTGCTGCTGTCTCCATAGCCACACTCTGCCATGTGCCACTTTCAGGTCTCCTCACACTGCTGGTGTGTTCCATTTTGTCATAGGGTGCTGGCAGATTACGGGCCTCCCATTGCTGCTGCCAGGCCTGTAATCTGCCATGGGCCCCTGTACCGCCTCCTCATGCTGCTGCCAGGTCCAGAGTCTCTCATGGGTCCCTGTACGGCCTCCCATTGCTGCTGTCTCCATCGCCACACTCTGCCATGTGCCACTTTCAGGTCTCCTCACACTGCTGGTGTGTTCCATTTTGTCATAGGGTGCTGGCAGATTACGGGCCTCCCATTGCTGCTGCCAGGCCCGTAATCTGCCATGGGCCCCTGTACCGCCTCCTCATGCTGCTGCCAGGTCCAGAGTCTCTCATGGGTCCCTGTACGGCCTCCCATTGCTGCTGTCTCCATCGCCACACTCTGCCATGTGCCACTTTCAGGTCTCCTCACACTGCTGGTGTGTTCCATTTTGTCATAGGGTGCTGGCAGATTACGGGCCTCCCATTGCTGCTGCCAGGCCCGTAATCTGCCATGGGCCCCCGTACTGCCTCCTCATGCTGCTGCCAGGTCCAGAGTCTCTCATGGGTCCCTGTACGGCCTCCCATTGCTGCTGTCTCCATCGCCACACTCTGCCATGTGCCACTTTCAGGTCTCCTCACACTGCTGGTGGGTTCCATTTTGTCATAGGGTGCTGGCAGATTACGGGCCTCCCATTGCTGCTGCCAGGCCCGTAATCTGCCATGGGCCCCCGTACCGACTCCTCATGCTGCTGCCAGGTCCAGAGTGTCTCATGGATCCCTGTACGGCCTCCCATTGCTGCTGTCTCCATCGCCACACTCTGCCATGTGCCACTTTCAGGTCTCCTCACACTGCTGGTGGGTTCCATTTTGTCATAGGGTGCTGGCAGATTACGGGCCTCCCATTGCTGCTGCCAGGCCCGTAATCTGCCATGGGCCCCTGTACCGCCTCCTCATGCTGCTGCCAGGTCCAGAGTCTCTCATGGGTCCCTGTACGGCCTCCCATTGCTGCTGTCTCCATCGCCACACTCTGCCATGTGCCACTTTCAGGTCTCCTCACACTGCTGGTGGGTTCCATTTTGTCATAGGGTGCTGGCAGATTACGGGCCTCCCATTGCTGCTGCCAGGCCCGTAATCTGCCATGGGCCCCCGTACCGCCTCCTCATGCTGCTGCCAGGTCCAGAGTGTCTCATGGGTCCCTGTACAGCCTCCCATTGCTGCTGTCTCCATCGCCACACTCTGCCATGTGCCACTTTCAGGTCTCCTCACACTGCTGGTGTTTTCCATTTTGTCATAGGGTGCTGGCAGATTACGGGCCTCCCATTGCTGCTGCCAGGCCCGTAATCTGTCATGGGCCCCTGTACCGCCTCCTCATGCTGCTGCCAGGCCCGTAATCTGTCATGGGTCCCTGTACGGCCTCCCATTGCTGCTGTCTCCATCGCCACACTCTGCCTTGTGCCACTTTCAGGTCTCCTCACACTGCTGGTGAGTTCCATTTTGTCATAGGGTTCTGGCAGATTACGGGCCTCCCATTGCTGCTGCCAGGCCCGTAATCTGCCATGGGCCCCTGTACCGCCTCCTCATGCTGCTGCCAGGTCCAGAGTCTCTCATGGGTCCCTGTACGGCCTGCCATTGCTGCTGTCTCCATCGCCACACTCTGCCATGTGCCACTTTCAGGTCTCCTCACACTGCTGGTGTGTTCCATTTTGTCATAGGGTGCTGGCAGATTACGGGCCTCCCATTGCTGCTGCCAGGCCTGTAATCTGTCATGGGCCCCTGTACCGCCTCCTCATGCTGCTGCCGTTTCCCGTAATCTGTCATGGGTCCCTGTACGGCCTCCCATTGCTGCTGTCTCCATCGCCACACTCTGCCATGTGCCACTTTCAGGTCTCCTCACACTGCTGGTGTGTTCCATTTTGTCATAGGGTGCTGGCAGATTACGGGCCTCCCATTGCTGCTGCCAGGCCCGTAATCTGCCATGGGCCCCTGTACCGCCTCCTCATGCTGCTGCCAGGTCTAGAGTCTCTCATGGGTCCCTGTACGGCCTCCCATTGCTGCTGTCTCCATCGCCACACTCTGCCATGTGCCACTTTCAGGTCTCCTCACACTGCTGGTGTGTTCCATTTTGTCATAGGGTGCTGGCAGATTACGGGCCTCCCATTGCTGCTGCCAGGCCCGTAATCTGCCATGGGCCCCCGTACCGCCTCCTCATGCTGCTGCCAGGTCCAGAGTCTCTCATGGGTCCCTGTACGGCCTCCCATTGCCGCTGTCTCCATCGCCACACTCTGCCATGTGCCACTTTCAGGTCTCCTCACACTGCTGGTGTGTTCCATTTTGTCATAGGGTGCTGGCAGATTACGGGCCTCCCATTGCTGCTGCCAGGCCCGTAATCTGCCAAGGGCCCCCGTACCGACTCCTCATGCTGCTGCCAGGTCCAGAGTGTCTCATGGGTCCCTGTACGGCCTCCCATTGCTGCTGTCTCCATCGCCACACTCTGCCATGTGCCACTTTCAGGTCTCCTCACACTGCTGGTGGGTTCCATTTTGTCATAGGGTGCTGGCAGATTACGGGCCTCCCATTGCTGCTGCCAGGCCCGTAATCTGTCATGGGCCCCTGTACCGCCTCCTCATGCTGCTGCCAGGACCAGAGTCTCTCATGGGTCCCTGTACGGCCTCCCATTGCTGCTGTCTCCATCGCCACACTCTGCCATGTGCCACTTTCAGGTCTCCTCACACTGCTGGTGGGTTCCATTTTGTCATAGGGTGCTGGCAGATTACGGGCCTCCCATTGCTGCTGCCAGGCCCCTAATCTGCCATGGGCCCCCGTACCGCCTCCTCATGCTGCTGCCAGGTCCAGAGTGTCTCATGGATCCCTGTACAGCCTCCCATTGCTGCTGTCTCCATCGCCACACTCTGCCATGTGCCACTTTCAGGTCTCCTCACACTGCTGGTGTGTTCCATTTTGTCATAGGGTGCTGGCAGATTACGGGCCTCCCATTGCTGCTGCCAGGCCCGTAATCTGTCATGGGCCCCTGTACCGCCTCCTCATGCTGCTGCCAGGCCCGTAATCTGTCATGGGTCCCTGTACGGCCTCCCATTGCTGCTGTCTCCATCGCCACACTCTGCCTTGTGCCACTTTCAGGTCTCCTCACACTGCTGGTGAGTTCCATTTTGTCATAGGGTGCTGGCAGATTACGGGCCTCCCATTGCTGCTGCCAGGCCCGTAATCTGCCATGGGCCCCTGTACCGCCTCCTCATGCTGCTGCCAGGTCCAGAGTCTCTCATGGGTCCCTGTACGGCCTGCCATTGCTGCTGTCTCCATCGCCACACTCTGCCATGTGCCACTTTCAGGTCTCCTCACACTGCTGGTGTGTTCCATTTTGTCATAGGGTGCTGGCAGATTGCGGGCCTCCCATTGCTGCTGCCAGGCCTGTAATCTGTCATGGGCCCCTGTACCGCCTCCTCATGCTGCTGCCAGGCCCGTAATCTGTCATGGGTCCCTGTACGGCCTCCCATTGCTGCTGTCTCCATCGCCACACTCTGCCATGTGCCACTTTCAGGTCTCCTCACACTGCTGGTGAGTTCCATTTTGTCATAAGGTGCTGGCATATTACGGGCCTCCCTTTGCTGCTGCCAGGCCCGTAATCTGCCATGGGCCCCTGTACCGCCTCCTCATGCTGCTGCCAGGTCCAGAGTCTCTCATGGGTCCCTGTATGGCCTGCCATTGCTGCTGTCTCCATCGCCACACTCTGCCATGTGCCACTTTCAGGTCTCCTCACACTGCTGGTGTGTTCCATTTTGTCATAGGGTGCTGGCAGATTACGGGCCTCCCATTGCTGCTGCCAGGCCCGTAATCTGCCATGGGCCCCTGTACCGCCTCCTCATGCTGCTGCCAGGTCCAGAGTCTCTCATGGGTCCCTGTACGGCCTCCCATTGCTGCTGTCTCCATCGCCACACTCTGCCATGTGCCACTTTCAGGTCTCCTCACACTGCTGGTGGGTTCCATTTTGTCATAGGGTGCTGGCAGATTACGGGCCTCCCATTGCTGCTGCCAGGCCCGTAATCTGCCATGGGCCCCTGTACCGCCTCCTCATGCTGCTGCCAGGTCCAGAGTCTCTCATGGGTCCCTGTACGGCCTCCCATTGCTGCTGTCTCCATCGCCACACTCTGCCATGTGCCACTTTCAGGTCTCCTCACACTGCTGGTGTGTTCCATTTTGTCATAGGGTGCTTGCAGATTACGGGCCTCCCATTGCTGCTGCCAGGCCCGTAATCTGCCATGGGCCCCCGTACCGCCTCCTCATGCTGCTGCCAGGTCCAGAGTCTCTCATGGGTCCCTGTACGGCCTCCCATTGCTGCTGTCTCCATTGCCACACTCTGCCATGTGCCACTTTCAGGTCTCCTCACACTGCTGATGTGTTCCATTTTGTCATAGGGTGCTGGCAGATTACGGGCCTCCCATTGCTGCTGCCAGGCCCGTAATCTGCCATGGGCCCTCGTACCGCCTCCTCATGCTGCTGCCAGGTCCAGAGTCTCTCATGGGTCCCTGTACGGCCTCCCATTGCTGCTGTCTCCATCGCCACACTCTGCCATGTGCCACTTTCAGGTCTCCTCACACTGCTGGTGTGTTCCATTTTGTCATAGGGTGCTGGCAGATTACGGGCCTCCCATTGCTGCTGCCAGGCCCGTAATCTGCCATGGGCCCCTGTACCGCCTCCTCATGCTGCTGCCAGGTCCAGAGTCTCTCATGGGTCCCTGTACGGCCTGCCATTGCTGCTGTCTCCATCGCCACACTCTGCCATGTGCCACTTTCAGGTCTCCTCACACTGCTGGTGTGTTCCATTTTGTCATAGGGTGCTGGCAGATTACGGGCCTCCCATTGCTGCTGCCAGGCCTGTAATCTGTCATGGGCCCCTGTACCGCCTCCTCATGCTGCTGCCATTTCCCGTAATCTGTCATGGGTCCCTGTACGGCCTCCCATTGCTGCTGTCTCCATCGCCACACTCTGCCATGTGCCACTTTCAGGTCTCCTCACACTGCTGGTGTGTTCCATTTTGTCATAGGGTGCTGGCAGATTACGGGCCTCCCATTGCTGCTGCCAGGCCCGTAATCTGCCATGGGCCCCTGTACCGCCTCCTCATGCTGCTGCCAGGTCCAGAGTCTCTCATGGGTCCCTGTACGGCCTCCCATTGCTGCTGTCTCCATCGCCACACTCTGCCATGTGCCACTTTCAGGTCTCCTCACACTGCTGGTGTGTTCCATTTTGTCATAGGGTGCTGGCAGATTACGGGCCTCCCATTGCTGCTGCCAGGCCCGTAATCTGCCATGGGCCCCCGTACCGCCTCCTCATGCTGCTGCCAGGTCCAGAGTCTCTCATGGGTCCCTGTACGGCCTCCCATTGCCGCTGTCTCCATCGCCACACTCTGCCATGTGCCACTTTCAGGTCTCCTCACACTGCTGGTGTGTTCCATTTTTTCATAGGGTGCTGGCAGATTACGGGCCTCCCATTGCTGCTGCCAGGCCAGTAATCTGCCATGGGCCCCCGTACCGACTCCTCATGCTGCTGCCAGGTCCAGAGTGTCTCATGGGTCCCTGTACGGCCTCCCATTGCTGCTGTCTCCATCGCCACACTCTGCCATGTGCCACTTTCAGGTCTCCTCACACTGCTGGTGGGTTCCATTTTGTCATAGGGTGCTGGCAGATTACGGGCCTCCCATTGCTGCTGCCAGGCCCGTAATCTGTCATGGGCCCCTGTACCGCCTCCTCATGCTGCTGCCAGGTCCAGAGTCTCTCATGGGTCCCTGTACGGCCTCCCATTGCTGCTGTCTCCATCGCCACACTCTGCCATGTGCCACTTTCAGGTCTCCTCACACTGCTGGTGGGTTCCATTTTGTCATAGGGTGCTGGCAGATTACGGGCCTCCCATTGCTGCTGCCAGGCCCGTAATCTGCCATGGGCCCCCGTACCGCCTCCTCATGCTGCTGCCAGGTCCAGAGTGTCTCATGGATCCCTGTACAGCCTCCCATTGCTGCTGTCTCCATCGCCACACTCTGCCATGTGCCACTTTCAGGTCTCCTCACACTGCTGGTGTGTTCCATTTTGTCATAGGGTGCTGGCAGATTACGGGCCTCCCATTGCTGCTGCCAGGCCCGTAATCTGTCATGGGCCCCTGTACCGCCTCCTCATGCTGCTGCCAGGCCCGTAATCTGTCATGGGTCCCTGTACGGCCTCCCATTGCTGCTGTCTCCATCGCCACACTCTGCCTTGTGCCACTTTCAGGTCTCCTCACACTGCTGGTGAGTTCCATTTTGTCATAGGGTGCTGGCAGATTACGGGCCTCCCATTGCTGCTGCCAGGCCCGTAATCTGCCATGGGCCCCTGTACCGCCTCCTCATGCTGCTGCCAGGTCCAGAGTCTCTCATGGGTCCCTGTACGGCCTGCCATTGCTGCTGTCTCCATCGCCACACTCTGCCATGTGCCACTTTCAGGTCTCCTCACACTGCTGGTGTGTTCCATTTTGTCATAGGGTGCTGGCAGATTGCGGGCCTCCCATTGCTGCTGCCAGGCCTGTAATCTGTCATGGGCCCCTGTACCGCCTCCTCATGCTGCTGCCAGGCCCGTAATCTGTCATGGGTCCCTGTACGGCCTCCCATTGCTGCTGTCTCCATCGCCACACTCTGCCATGTGCCACTTTCAGGTCTCCTCACACTGCTGGTGAGTTCCATTTTGTCATAAGGTGCTGGCAGATTACGGGCCTCCCTTTGCTGCTGCCAGGCCCCTAATCTGCCATGGGCCCCTGTACCGCCTCCTCATGCTGCTGCCAGGTCCAGAGTCTCTCATGGGTCCCTGTATGGCCTCCCATTGCTGCTGTCTCCATCGCCACACTCTGCCATGTGCCACTTTCAGGTCTCCTCACACTGCTGGTGTGTTCCATTTTGTCATAGGGTGCTGGCAGATTACGGGCCTCCCATTGCTGCTGCCAGGCCCGTAATCTGCCATGGGCCCCTGTACCGCCTCCTCATGCTGCTGCCAGGTCCAGAGTCTCTCATGGGTCCCTGTACGGCCTCCCATTGCTGCTGTCTCCATCGCCACACTCTGCCATGTGCCACTTTCAGGTCTCCTCACACTGCTGGTGGGTTCCATTTTGTCATAGGGTGCTGGCAGATTACGGGCCTCCCATTGCTGCTGCCAGGCCCATAATCTGCCATGGGCCCCCGTACCGCCTCCTCATGCTGCTCCCAGGTCCAGAGTCTCTCATGGGTCCCTGTACGGCCTCCCATTGCTGCTGTCTCCATCTCCACACTCTGCCATGTGCCACTTTCAGGTCTCCTCACACTGCTGGTGGGTTCCATTTTGTCATAGGGTGCTGGCAGATTACGGGCCTCCCATTGCTGCTGCCAGGCCCGTAATCTGCCATGGGCCCCCGTACCGCCTCCTCATGCTGCTGCCAGGTCCAGAGTCTCTCATGGGTCCCTGTACGGCCTCCCATTGCTGCTGTCTCCATTGCCACACTCTGCCATGTGCCACTTTCAGGTCTCCTCACACTGCTGATGTGTTCCATTTTGTCATAGGGTGCTGGCAGATTACGGGCCTCCCATTGCTGCTGCCAGGCCCGTAATCTGCCATGGGCCCCCGTACCGCCTCCTCATGCTGCTGCCAGGTCCAGAGTCTCTCATGGGTCCCTGTACGGCCTCCCATTGCTGCTGTCTCCATCGCCACACTCTGCCATGTGCCACTTTCAGGTCTCCTCACACTGCTGGTGTGTTCCATTTTGTCATAGGGTGCTGGCAGATTACGGGCCTCCCATTGCTGCTGCCAGGCCCGTAATCTGCCATGGGCCCCTGTACCGCCTCCTCATGCTGCTGCCAGGTCCAGAGTCTCTCATGGGTCCCTGTACGGCCTCCCATTGCTGCTGTCTCCATCGCCACACTCTGCCATGTGCCACTTTCAGGTCTCCTCACACTGCTGGTGTGTTCCATTTTGTCATAGGGTGCTTGCAGATTACGGGCCTCCCATTGCTGCTGCCAGGCCCTTAATCTGCCATGGGCCCCCGTACCGCCTCCTCATGCTGCTGCCAGGTCCAGAGTCTCTCATGGGTCCCTGTACGGCCTCCCATTGCTGCTGTCTCCATTGCCACACTCTGCCATGTGCCACTTTCAGGTCTCCTCACACTGCTGATGTGTTCCATTTTGTCATAGGGTGCTGGCAGATTACGGGCCTCCCATTGCTGCTGCCAGGCCCGTAATCTGCCATGGGCCCCCGTACCGCCTCCTCATGCTGCTGCCAGGTCCAGAGTCTCTCATGGGTCCCTGTACGGCCTCCCATTGCTGCTGTCTCCATCGCCACACTCTGCCATGTGCCACTTTCAGGTCTCCTCACACTGCTGGTGTGTTCCATTTTGTCATAGGGTGCTGGCAGATTACGGGCCTCCCATTGCTGCTGCCAGGCCCGTAATCTGCCATGGGCCCCTGTACCGCCTCCTCATGCTGCTGCCAGGTCCAGAGTCTCTCATGGGTCCCTGTACGGCCTCCCATTGCTGCTGTCTCCATCGCCACACTCTGCCATGTGCCACTTTCAGGTCTCCTCACACTGCTGGTGTGTTCCATTTTGTCATAGGGTGCTGGCAGATTACGGGCCTCCCATTGCTGCTGCCAGGCCCGTAATCTGCCATGGGCCCCCGTACCGCCTCCTCATGCTGCTGCCAGGTCCAGAGTCTCTCATGGGTCCCTGTACGGCCTCCCATTGCTGCTGTCTCCATCGCCACACTCTGCCATGTGCCACTTTCAGGTCTCCTCACACTGCTGGTGTGTTCCATTTTGTCATAGGGTGCTGGCAGATTACGGGCCTCCCATTGCTGCTGCCAGGCCCGTAATCTGCCATGGGCCCCCGTACCGCCTCCTCATGCTGCTGCCAGGTCCAGAGTCTCTCATGGGTCCCTGTACGGCCTCCCATTGCTGCTGTCTCCATCGCCACACTCTGCCATGTGCCACTTTCAGGTCTCCTCACACTGCTGGTGGGTTCCATTTTGTCATAGGGTGCTGGCAGATTACGGGCCTCCCATTGCTGCTGCCAGGCCCGTAATCTGCCATGGGCCCCCGTACCGCCTCCTCATGCTGCTGCCAGGTCCAGAGTCTCTCATGGGTCCCTGTAAGGCCTCCCATTGCTGCTGTCTCCATCGCCACACTCTGCCATGTGCCACTTTCAGGTCTCCTCACACTGCTGGTGGGTTCCATTTTGTCATAGGGTGCTGGCAGATTACGGGCCTCCCATTGCTGCTGCCAGGCCCGTAATCTGCCATGGGCCCCCGTACCGCCTCCTCATGCTGCTGCCAGGTCCAGAGTGTCTCATGGGTCCCTGTACAGCCTCCCATTGCTGCTGTCTCCATCGCCACACTCTGCCATGTGCCACTTTCAGGTCTCCTCACACTGCTGGTGGGTTCCATTTTGTCATAGAGTGTTGGCAGATTACGGGCCTCCCATTGCTGCTGCCAGGCCCGTAATCTGCCATGGGCCCCCGTACCGACTCTTCATGCTGTGACGTTGCAACAAGGTGGAATTCAACCCTACATATGTTAGACCGCCTTTACGAACAGCGAAAGGCCATCACAGATTTCCTGATGTTACAAGCGGATAAAGGTACTCCCCTGTGTAACTTAGATGTCAGCCATTGGCAGCTCATGCGTGACACCTGCCGCTTGCTCAGACCCTTTGAGGAGGCCACGCTATTCGTGAGTCGGCAGGACTATGGGATGAACGATGTCATTCCTCTGTTGCACGTCCTGGAACAAATGCTGTTAACAATGGCTGGTCAGGGTGCGGTAGACGTGGCGCACAGATCTCAACGCCACATGACCCCTGTGGGGGCAGGACAGGAAGAAGAGGAGGAGGTAGAGGAGTACATTGGTGCTCAGGAATTATTGAGTGAAATGGGTGGTTTTTCCACTCAGCGGACAGGAGTGGAGGAGCAGGAGCATCTGGTAGAGGAGGAGGAGGAGACAGAGGACCCAGACGCACCGTGGCAGTATGCTGTGGAGATGGAGGCAGGGAGTCCCTCGCATTCCTTGGTACAAATGGCCCATAGCATGCTCGGTTGCTTGCGTAGCGACAGCCGAATAATAACCATCAGACAGAGGGATGACTTTTGGCTGTCCACCTTGTTGGACCCTCGCTACCGTTCAAAAATGGTGGCCTTTTTCACACCTGCTGAGAGGGAGGCCAAAATAACGTACTATAAAAACCACCTATGTAGTCAGCTGGTCTCTGCCTTTCTGCGCCAACGTCCATCCTCAGACACTGTGGGCCCTGTGCGCTCGCGTTCCGCTGCCATGGCAGCAGGGGAGGGGTGGGGTGGTAGGAGCAGTGGCAGCTCCACCAGCAGCAGCTGCCTCAGTCTGCAGTCGATGATGAGTAGCTTGCTTCACCAGCGCAGTGAGGAAACTACTAACCAGCCGCAGCAGCAGCAGCATCAGGTGGACCTGGAGCAGGACCTCAAACAACAGGCTCGGGCCTACTTGGACAGCACCCTGCCAACCGAGGTAGACAATCCCCTTGACTACTGGGCAACGAAACTTGACCTTTGGCCCCAACTAGCTGAATTTGCCCTTGAAAGGCTGTCATGCCCGGCCAGTAGCGTGGCATCGGAGCGCGTGTTTAGTGCGGCAGGAGGTATTGTAACTCCGCGGAGGACACGACTGTCCACCCAAAGTGTGGAGAGACTCACGTTTGTGAAAATGAATCAGGCGTGGATTAGTCTGGATTTCAAATCACCAGTTGCTGACACAACATACTAAATCCGCCATGAATCATGCCCCAAACATGTTATTATTTTTAACATAGGCCTCTGTATGGCCTTCAATTTAAGCTGCTTACGCTTCGCCACTCTGCCATGGGCCCCTGTACCGCCTCCTCTTGCTGCTGCCAGGTCCAGAGTGTGTCATGGGTCCCTGTACGGCCTCCCATTGCTGCTGACTTCATCGCCAGACTCTGCCATGTGCCACTTTCAGGTCTCCTTACACTGTTGGTGGGTTCCATTTTGTCATAGGGTGCTGGCAGATTACGGGCCTCCCATTGCTGCTGCCAGGCCCGTAATCTGTCATGGGCCCCTGTACCGCCTCCTCATGCTGCTGCCAGGTCCAGAGTGTGTCATGGGTCCCTGTACGGCCTCCCATTGCTGCTGTCTCCATCGCCACACTCTGCCATGTGCCACTTTCAGGTCTCCTCACACTGCTGGTGGGTTCCATTTTGTCATAGGGTGCTGGCAGATTACGGGCCTCCCATTGCTGCTGCCAGGCCCGTAATCTGCCATGGGCCCCCGTACCGCCTCCTCATGCTGCTGCCAGGTCCAGAGTGTCTCATGGGTCCCTGTACAACCTCCCATTGCTGCTGTCTCCATCGCCACACTCTGCCATGTGCCACTTTCAGGTCTCCTCACACTGCTGGTGGGTTCCATTTTGTCATAGGGTGCTGGCAGATTACGGGCCTCCCATTGATGCTGCCAGGCCCGTAATCTGCCATGGGCCCCCGTACCGCCTCCTCATGCTGCTGCCAGGTCCAGAGTGTCTCATGGGTCCCTGTACGGCCTCCCATTGCTGCTGTCTCCATCGCCACACTCTGCCATGTGCCACTTTCAGGTCTCCTCACACTGCTGGTGGGTTCCATTTTGTCATAGGGTGCTGGCAGATTACGGGCCTCCCATTGCTGCTGCCAGGCCCGTAATCTGCCATGGGCCCCCGTACCGCCTCCTCATGCTGCTGCCAGGTCCAGAGTGTCTCATGGGTCCCTGTACGGCCTCCCATTGCTGCTGTCTCCATCGCCACACTCTGCCATGTGCCACTTTCAGGTCTCCTCACACTGCTGGTGGGTTCCATTTTGTCATAGGGTGCTGGCAGATTACGGGCCTCCCATTGCTGCTGCCAGGCCCGTAATCTGCCATGGGCCCCCGTACCGCCTCCTCATGCTGCTGCCAGGTCCAGAGTGTCTCATGGGTCCCTGTACGGCCTCCCATTGCTGCTGTCTCCATCGCCACACTCTGCCATGTGCCACTTTCAGGTCTCCTCACACTGCTGGTGGGTTCCATTTTGTCATAGGGTGCTGTATGGCCTCCCATTGCTGCTGCCTCCACCGCCACACCGTGGCTCCACACTCTGGTTTTGGCCCCGTGACTGCCCAAATGAGTGAAGTGTGCGGTGATTCTAAGATCGACGGCACTCATCTGCATGTCATACTGACTGACAGTATTATTTCTCTTCCCCAGCAGACTCCAAGGGCATTTAAATTAAAGGTACAGTGTTCTGCACTAATATAAAGGCTCTCTGAAGCCTAGAAACACCCTTTTATAAGTTAAATTCGCAGCGAATATATTCGCCTCGAATCGAATTTATTCCTCGAATTCGCCGAATCAGCCGAATCGAATTTTTGAATACTTCGCTCATCTCTAATTGTAATAAGCTCCATTTTACTTACATTAATTCATGTGTCAAGGAGCTTTAAATGGGAACTAAAATGACTTAGGTCAGTTGGTATTATTAACATATTATACATTTAAAAAAGGTTTAATATCTTTGCTGTTATATGCATAAAAATCTTTATATTATGATTAAACATTGAGGGCTGGTTCACACTATAGAAATGCAGTCCATATGCGTTCCGGATGCATTTCCGCATGTGCGTTTTTGACACGTTCTGGTGCATTTTTTATGCATTTTCAACACGTTCCAGTGCGTTTTTTATGCATTCCAGTTCATTTTTTCCCCTCTCTTTTTCTTCAATTTAAATAGGGACAAATTGTGTTCCAGCTCTTTTTTGGTTTGTTTCACTGCTTTCCAGTACAGTTCTGTGCATAAAAAATGCAGCATGTTCTACTTTTTTCTGCAACACACTGGAACTGTAAGCACGGATGTGAACTATGATATTGGCAACCATATAACCTACTTTCTGCGCATTTTGGATGCAGAATAAAAGCAACTGAAAAGTATGTAGTGTGAACTGGCCCTGAATGCAAGGGCACCCGAGACCCTAGATTCACAGAGCATTATGGGTATTCTTAACCAAGAATAAGATCCTATCTGCCTTCAGTCGCTTTTTGCAGCATATCTAAACCAAAAAACAAAATTGGAATATATTGCAGCTTTCCGGTCCTTAGATGTAGTGGCTGCATTAGTTTTCTTTTTTCATTCATTTTTGCTAACCTGGTTCTGCAAGCAGCACACATCCTATACTTCTGACTTCTTGGCCTTTATTTCCCGCTACTTGCATACAGTGGAGCAAAAAAGTATTTAGTCAGCCACCGATTGTGCAAGTTCTCCCACTTAAAAAGATGAGAGAGGCCTGTAATTGGCATCATAGGTAGACCTCAACTATGAGAGACAAAATGAGAAAAAAAATCCAGACAATCACATTGGCTGATTTGGAAAGAATTTATCTGCAAATTATGGTGGAAAATAAGTATTTGGTCAATATCAAAAGTTCATCTCAATACTTTGTTATATATCCTTTGTTGGCAATGACAGAGGTCAAACGTTTCCTGTAAATCTTCACAAGGTTGGCACACACTGTTGCTGGTATGTTGGCCCATTCCTCCATGCAGATCTCCTCTAGAGCAGTGATGTTTTGGGGCTGTCGCTGGGCAACACGGACTTTCAACTCCCTCCAAAGGTTTTCTATGGGGTTGAGATCTGGAGACTGGCTAGGCCACTCCAGGACCTTGAAATGCTTCTTACGAAGCCACTCCTTCGTTGCCCGGGTGGTATGTTTGGGATCATTGTCATGTTGGAAGACCCAGCCACGTTTCATCTTCAATGTCCTTGCTGATGGAAGGAGGTTTGCACTCAAAATGTCATGATACATGGCCCCATTCATTCTGTCCTGTACATGGATCAGTCGTCCTGGTCCCTTTGCGGAGAAACAGCTTCAAAGCATGATGTTGCCACCCCCATGCTTCACAGTAGGTATGGTGTTCTTTGGATGCAACTCGGCATTCTCTCTCCTCCAAACACGACGAGTTGTGTTTCTACCAAACAGTTCTATTTTGGTTTCATCTGACCATATGACATTCTCCCAATCCTCTTCTGGATCATCTAAATGCTCTCTAGCAAACTTCAGGCGGGCCCAGACATGTACTGGCTTAAGCAGGGGGACACGTCTGGCACTGCAGGATCTGAGTCCCCGGCGGCGTAGTGTGTTACTGATGGTAGCCTTTGTTAATGTGAGATGGGGAAACAGCTCTCATTGTTTGAATACTGCTTGTGTGGTGTAAATTAAATGTTTTGACTGACATTCCGCAGTTTAGACAGAAGATGTCACTGTTTTCCTAACACAGCCTCAGACTGCATAGATATTTCTATATTCATGAAGATGTGAAGTTTTCACACAGAGATGAGAGGAAACAGGAAGAAGAGAGAGCAGCCATGTTCTGGAGAATGGTGAATGAGGGGGGCCGTGTGAGCTGAGAATCTGATGACATCCAGGTGTGGGAGCATCCCTCCGTAACCAGAGCTGCAGCTAAGTGAAGCTCATGAGATAGATTGCTGCCAGGAATGCTGATGAGATTGCTGCCAGGAATGCTGATGAGAGCAGAGGAACTAAGCAACATATACGGCGAGACCGCATGCTTGTTGGAGAGACATTTGTTCTGTTCAGAGTCACCAGCGGATGAAAAGCAGACGTGAGTCGGTAAGATCGTGCACGCACCCCATTTCAGTGTTGGCGCCTTGAGATTGAGTCCAATCCCTGGCGGCATAGTGTGTTACTGATGGTAGCCTTTGTTATGTTGGTCCCAGCTCTCTGAAGGTCATTCACTAGGTCCCCCCGTGTGGTCCTGGGATTTTTGCTCACCGTTCTTGTGATCATTTTGACCCCACAGGGTGAGATCTTGCGTGGAGACCCAGATCGAGGGAGATTATCAGTGGTCTTGTATGTCTTCCATTTTCTAATTATTGCTCCCACAGTTGATTTGTTCACACCAAGCTGCTTGCCTATTGCAGATTCAGGCTTTCCAGCCTGGTGCAGGTCTACAATTTTGTTTCTGGTGTCCTTCGACAGCTCTTTGGTCTTCACCATAGTGGAGTTTGGAGTGTGACTGTTTGAGGTTGTGGACAGGTGTCTTTTATACTGATAACAAGTTCAAACAGGTGCCATTGATCAGGTAATGAGTGCAGGACAGAGGAGCCTCCTAAAGAAGAAGGTACAGATCTGTGAGAGCCAGAAATCTTGCTTGTTTGTAGGTGACCAAATACTTATTTTCCACCATAATTTGCAAATAAATTCTTTCCAAATCAGCCAATGTGATTGTCTGGATTTTTTTTCTCATTTTGTCTCTCATATATGAGGTCTACCTATGATGCCAATTACAGGCCTCGCTTATCTTTTTAAGTGGGAGAACAATTGGTGGCTGACTAAATACTTTTTTGCCCCACTGTATGTACAGTACAGCCCCCTTGACTTCTATGGGGGGGGGCGGACTTCTGTCTTTCGGGAGGCACCAGGCAGTAAGAAAAAGGTAATATAATAAAAGAAAAAACCCTGCACCCTGATCTGTGATGCCCAATCCAAAACAAATATAACTCAAAATGTGCAGCTCACAAAAAAGTAGGTTAATATGCATATTCCATAATATACGTACTTTGATATGCATACCAATTATCCTGATAAAAATGTAAAAAGTGACCAAAATACTGTATAAATGATCAGATCAAATAAAGTGTCCTTTAAAGTGTCCATATACACCAAAAAAAACTACTTATCTTCCTATCCTCTATGTAATTGAGATAAACAAAGGCAGACATGTTTGAAGCCCAGCTTAGGTGGCAACCATTGTTCTTTCCACTCAGCATAGCCCCCCCAGGGATTTCCAGGTGAAAATAAAAGAGAAACAAGTCTGAAAAAGAAAATGAATGCAGCCACCTTATTTAAAGTTTGGAAAGCTACAATATATAATACTTATTTGCTTTTAGGTTTATATATATTTTTACTATGGCTTGGTGGGTAAATGTCTAGTGACCCATTCTAGACATATATCATTACTTTGTTTTTATTTTTTTATCTTTTTTCATTAGATAGCCATACATACAGCATTTTCATTCAAGAAAGATGAACAATAATTTCAAATACTGGGTCATGTTCATGAGGCATGAACAACCACTTGGAAACTTTGGTAGGAGAGATACATTAAAATGCTGGAAATTCTCCCTGCAACCTACTGCTGATCACTCCAACTTTAGTGGAGAAAAGGGAAGAACGTTTTGCTCTGAATGCTTTTATTTAGGTCCGCACAAACAAACATGGGTTCAAACAGGCCTGAAACGGGACAAAGTATAGGCTCGGGCATTTTATACTGAGGAGCCCATTGTTATTGTTATATTTAGCCTGCTTCACTAATTAATTGTAGTCACTGCTCCATGATTGCTAGAGGTTACTGCACATTAATACTGCTCACCCATTGCTTACTGAGCTGGGGGGGGGGGGTGATCAGTGGTAGTGGTGGCTGGGGGGATGAAATGAGTGGTAGTGCTGGGGGGGATGAATGGCAGTGCTGGTAGGTAGTTGGTATGAGTGGCAGTGCTGGGGGGGGGGATCAGTGGCAGTGCTGGGGAGAGGGTGTAATTAGCGACAGCTCTGGGGGGTGGAGTTAGTGGCAGTGCTGGGGGGAGGGAAGAATTAGTGGCAGTACTGGGGTGGAGGGTGGAATTTGTGGCAGTGCTGGAAGGTGGAATTAGTGACAGTGCTGGGGGGGGGGAACGGTTGGATTAGTGGCAGTGCTGGAGGGAGAGGGTGGAATTAGTGGCAATGCTGGGGGGGATAGGACTAGTGGCAGTGCTGGGGGGATGGGATGACTGTCAGGGGTCTTCTCCATTAGGCTCTATGAAGAAAAGGTCAGGAAAGCACTGTACATTGCCCGCTGGCTCAGCGGAAATCAAGGTCATCTGCTGATCTGAGGACTGTAGTCCAAACATTATCACTGACAGTGGTACTCATTTTGTTTACGGCTCCTTGGTCTCTGCAGCAGTAACACCTATGTCGAGATCATGAGTTGGGGTCTCCTCCAGCTCCTCCCCCTTCATGGTCATCACAGGTCAGCTGACCTCTAGTCTCCGACCCCCAGCCATGCTGTGAATAGGCGGCCGCAGAGAAACTAGTCACAGGTCAGCTGACCGCTAGTCTCTGCCCCCAGCCATGCTGTGAAGTGAATGGGCAACACGGGTTCAAGAGGCAGCCCAGCTGCCACAGCTGCTTTGGGCCCCACAAGTGGCTGGTGTGATCTATGGCCAGTCTGGCACTGGGTTCAAACCAAACCCACGCTCATCCCTATGAATCATCACCCACGTACTGCTAGCTATAGTCCAAACTGCAAATGACAAAGAATGGATTTCCAAAGGTTCACGATTCAATTAAAAATGGACCTTAACATAATTCTTTCTCGGTAAACTATTTTTGTGAATCCAAACTTAATCCAAAACTTAATGAGTTATACAAAAGAGGGACCATGAGGGACATGCAGAATATAGAGGCTAATACTTACCACCCTACTAACAACTAAACAACCACCCCCTCAACCTTCTCCCACCTGAAATAACCACACGACTCTCTTTTTTTTGGTGTCAAAATGGCCATAGCAGCCCATTTATTTAACGTAACTATTACATAACACTTCATACACTACAATCAATGTATTAACTGGCAGTAATGATCCCAACCGGGTCCAATGTCTTCAAAGGCACTGCTAATCACATCGAGTAACTTGGCTGTATCTGACACCCAATGAAAAAGACCCCCAGCCACTACTACACCGCCTCGGGGACAATACTACAGCTACATAGTCCCAGATACAGTCCATTAACTACAACCTTACCAATGTAACCGTATAATTGGGAAGGAACACCCATACCTACGATGGGCCCCACCCATAATCCACAAATATGTCACTCCAGCACTGCCTTCAAAGACCCAGCGACCCCTGCAAGCTGCCAGGACAAAACAAAAAACGCAAGACAAGGACCCCAAGACACAAAATGCAAATAAACGAGAGAAAAACAAAACAAAAAAAAAAACCAAACGGCAAGACAAACACAAAGGAAAAAAACAGGAACAAGAAACAACAAACCAACAAAACTAGTCCAGGGAGAGAGGGCGGGAGAAACCTCACCCGTGCTGGCACAAACTCCAACGAACACCCGACAACTCTCAACCCCACTCCTCATCCTGGAAAGACCACCCTCTTCACTCAAATACTCCAATCAGGTCAGCACCACCCCTACCTAATGAATATACTCCCACCCCTATTAAAATCTCCACCTCGTCTGCAAGCCCCAGTCATGCTGGCCCTCCCCTTAGCTTCGCTCAGTTCCAGGTCATGCACTTTCTCTGCATAGTAACATTTTGTTTGCAAATTTATTTTTACTTTCACTCAAATATCATTTTCATGTATTTCCCTCTGCTAAAAAATACATACTGTAATAATAGTTTCTATAATGATAATAGAATAGGCATGCTATGTCAGAGCACTTGAATTTTCTTACTGCAGCAAAGAGGAGCACAGCTGAAGGAATCAAGGCTAACTATATGGAGAGAGACCGTACAGCAGAGACATGCATTATTAAATGATTCTGCTCTTCACAATAGCATAATTAGATTAGGCTTTTTTTAAAGCATGCTATTGATTTGCTTATATCCAGCACACATACATTTATAAATGACAATGGAAAACAGCCTCATGCAAGTATTCTATCATCGTGTTGTCAAGATCTAAAAACAATGCAGGGTTCCATAAATCTATAACACTTTGCCCAAAGTAAAAAAATATCTCTGTGTAAAATACTATTTAATAAAAGAAACAGTGTTGTGATTCATTAATCTCATGATTGTGTCAAATGAATAAAAGAGGAAATAGGGAAAAAACAAAGGTTATATTTTTACCTAGATAAATTGGTACACTTTCTGGGTTATTAGAGCCATAAAATCAGGGCTTTTTTTCCTCAGAGAATAGGTGCAGGTACTCCTCCTCCCTGCCAAGTCACTCCTTGACTCCGCCCCCTACCTACCTCTGAGTACTGTCCCTTGGTCCCACCCCCTACCCACACTGTCTCTTTTGGAGAATTCAGAACCAGGTATAATTTTTAGTGCTAAGTGATTTGTATGGAATTTGTTAATGATAACAAAAAAGGCAGTAAAAAAGATCCTTCAAGCAACAATAGACCCCCCTCAGCAGCAATAGATCAGCCCAGCAACAATTGATCTACCCAGAAACAATAGACCTCAAAAGAAACAATAGGCCCTCCCAGCAACAGTAGATCCCCCAGGAAACAACAGACCCCCTGCAACAAAATACCACCCCAGCAACAATAGATCTTCCAGCAGCCAGCATCAATAGAACATCTAGCAACAACAAACATTGCCTCAACAGTAGATCCCTCACAGCAACTATTGATCCCACCCCCAGTAACATAAGACTCTCCAGCAACAATAGATCCCCCAGCAACTAGCATTATTAGACCCTCCCGCACCCCTTGCCATTACATACATTCAGTGCTGGGGGTGCCGGAACTGCATTCCCAGGCGTTACCACTGAAAAAAAAGCCCTGGCTGTAATACATGTCACCTGGATACAAGTGGGTTTAAATGAAAGTGTAACCAGAACATTTTTTGTTAATAAAACAGAAGAGTGAGACCCTGTGTCAGGATTGTCTTGATGTCTTTGTCCCCACCAGTGAGATTTCCTCTTACTTCCTGTCCCAGTGGCTAATGGGATTCTTCCCCATTCTATTCAAAGCAACAGAAAACATTTTGATTGGACTTTTGCTTTAAAGTGGTAGTAAACTCCTACATTTTTACTTACAGGTAAACTTATAATAAAGCTTACCTGTAGGTTCAATGAATGAATGACAGCGCGCCATTGGAGGGCTTTGTTTGAGGTAAGTCGTTCAGTATGTGTTAGTATACGATACATACTAGCATATTATGCCTTTGCCTTGCAGGGAGACCGTTTAAGTTTACTACCACTTTAATACAATAAATACCAAAAAGTTTAATTATTACTCAGATAAACAAAACTTTTGTTTAAATTTTGATTAAATTATGTAACAATATCAAACAAAAGCTCAGGCTTCATTTACCAATTGAGTGACCGTTAAAGCGGAACTATACTCACCTCTGCTCCAGTGATTTGTCATCCCGCTGTTCCCCGCCCGACCGCTGACAGCTTTGGGCAACCGGCTTCTGGGTCTCGATTGCTGGTCGCTGTCAGTGGCCAGGCGGAGATGACACCACTCCTGCACATGCGCAGGAGTTCAGTCAGATTCTACATTGCTGAAATGTGTACAGTGAGCTGCACAGTCTACAAAATATTATACAAATTGCTACCCTCTCTTCCCCTCCCCTCTGTGAAACAGCCCTTATGCATTAAGTTGGTATCTGTGTTGGATCTTTCCCAGCACACCGCAATGCACAATAAGGCTAAGTTCACATCTGTGCAGGTGGTGCCGCTGCAGATCCACACAAAAAACCATGCACCACCCGCACAGAGGAATGCGGACCCGCGGGCGGGTGCCATTAGTTCTAATGGCACACTGCCCACACTGGAAAATGCAACCTTACTGGGAACCGAGGTTCCTGTGCGTGCTGCATTTTCAGAAGAAGTGCAGGGACTTCTTCCCTGCGTGTCACGGGGCACTGGAGTCCATTCAAATGAATGGGCCCTCATGCCCACGCAAAACGCGGCCCGCACGGGTGCATATACACCCTGTTTCAAATTATTATGCAAATGATATTTATCTAAATAATTGATGTAAATAACAGTCAGCATAATTCTCATGTTATCAACTATTAAGTGTTCAACTCAAATTTTATTGAACAAACCTCCTAATGATAACAGGATTTTTTTTAAACATAAAACACTTACAATGCACTGTCCCAAATTATTACGCACAGTAAGTTTCAAAACACTTTATAGGTTGTAAAAAACTGAAAATTGTCATTTGTTGTGTTTGCAGCATATTTACTGAAATCAAAAGCTCTTTCAATCAAACTTTTAACAACATTTTAACTTTTTAAACATTTTAAAAGGTCACATTACATTTTAACATAGGACCCCTTATTTGATAGCAGCTTCACATGTCTTGCATCCATTGAACTTTCTGCTTGAATTTGTTTGCAAGATGTCAGAATAGCCTCCCAGAGCTGCTGTTTGGATGTAAACTGCCTTCCACCCTCATAGATCTTTTGCTTGAGGATGCTCCAAAGGTTCTCAATAGGATTGAGGTCAGGGGAGGATGGAGGCCACACCATGACTTTCTCTCCTTTTATCCCCATAGCAGCCATTGATGCAGAGGTATTCTTTGCAGCATGAGATGGTGCATTGTCATGCATGAAGATGATTTTATTACGGAAAGCATAGTTCTTCCTTCTGTACCAGGGAAGAAAGTGGTCAGTCATAAACTCCACATACTTTGTAGAGGTCATCTTTACACCTTCAGGGACCCTAAAGGGGCTGACCAGCTCTGTTCCCATGATTCCGGCCCAAAACATGACTGCACCACTGCCTTGCTGACGTCGCAGCCTTGTTGGAAGAGGGTGGCCGTCCACCAACCATCCACTACTCCATCCATCTGGACCATCCAGGGTTGCACGGTACTCATCAGTGAACAGGACTGTTTGAAAATTCATCTTCATGTATTTTTCTGGCCAATGCAGCCATTTCTGCTTGTGAGCATTGGTTAGTGGTGGCCGAATATAAGGTTTATGCACAGTTGCAAGACTCTGGAGGACTCTACACCTTGATGTCCGTGGGACCCCAGAGGCACCAGCAGCTTCAAATATCTGTTTGCTGCTATGTAATGGTATTTTAGCAGATGCTCTCTTGATCCTCAATGTGTCTTTATCTGCACGAACCCGTCTATGGTCTGAATCAGTCACAAATCTCTTAGTGCGATGATCATGTTTAAGTTTTCGTGAAATATCTAATGTTTTCATACCTCGTCCAAGGCATTGAACTATTTCACTCTTTTCGGCAGCAGAGAGATCCTTTTTCTTCCCCATATTGCTTGAAAATGGTGCTCTGCTTAATAATGTGGATCACCGTCCTTTAGTAGTTTTTCCTTAAATTGGGCTCACCTGCCAATCTAATTATCACAGGTGTCAGAGATTGTTTTCAGTGATCAAAAGAGCCCTGAGACACAATGCCATCCATGAGTTAACCTGAAAAACAAAATATTTAATCTTTGTGACACTTAAATAGAATTTGCATAATAATTTGGAACAGGGTGTATGTGAACTGGGACTTACACACTACCATGCATTATGGTGTGCTGTGTTGTGTTGTGTTGTGCTTCCCAACTGCCCTATAGCAGAAGTACTGCTACATGGTGGCAGGGATGCGCAAAACCACGTATATACACCTGATTTTATATTTGGGGTAGGAGGCGCACGAGTGCTTCCTACCCACGCCGCTATTGGATCTTCGGCATGTCAATTGCCAGGTCCCAGACGCCGATTCTCGGCTTGGACTCGGTGATGGTCAGCGGAGCTGACAGGGAGAGGTCTGTATGTAAACAATACAGATCTCTCCCCTGTCAGCACAAACAGTCTGCTTTATATTGCTACAAAGCAGCTTGTCTACACAGTAAAGCACACACAGCACACAGCTAGCCCATTGATCAACCCAGATGTTAACCCCTTCCTCCCCAGTGTCATTAGTACAGTGTCAGTGCTTTTTTTTTAGCACTGATCACTGTATTAGTGTCACTGGGGATGTCAGTGGCAGTCAGTTCCCCCCCCCCTGTGTCTGAATAAGTGCCACAGTCCCGCAATAAGTTGTTGATTGCCGCCATTACTAGACGCTATACCTTTCACGTAAACCAACTAGTTTACACGTATTGGGATTGTTTTTTAGCAAAGCCATGTAGCAGAATATTATTTCACCTAAATTTATGGCAAAATTTGATTCTTTTTAATTTTTATTGGACATGTTTAATAGAAAAAAGTCAAGAACATTGGTGGGTTTTTTTTCAAAATTGACAGTATTTTTTGTTTATAGCGCAAAAAATAAAAACTGCAGAGGCAATTAAATACCACTGAAAGAAAGCTCTATTTGTGGGAAAAAAACGACATAAATTTGATTTATGTACAACGTTGCATGACCACGCAATTGTCAGTTAAAATAATGCAGCGCCGTATTGCAAAAAATGGCCTGCTCAGGAAGGGGGGTAAATCCTCTGGAGGGCAAGTGGTTAATAAAAAAACAGTGCATGCACTATTCATAATAAATTTTAGTGCATTAGTCAGCCCATTAGAATGAACAGGCTGCCTCAACATGATGCATATTAATGGATGTGTGTTAACACAATGTAAGAAGCTCAGCACAAGAAACTATTCACAGATTGGGGGGAGAACAGGGTTACCAGAACAGTCTCGTAAAATACATATCACAGCTCTGCACCTAAACAGCAAAGGGCACATCTGCTGAGATAAGGTTTCTTCATATCTTTCATACAGCACTACCTATGGGCTCTCAGAAGTTACTCAAAGTGCAGGCAATACATCTTCATCTTCATCACTGAACACACTTCAGAATTCATAAAGCATGTGACAGATACTCTTTAGGAATATGTCTCGTGGTAGTGTGACTAATGGCAGAACTTGCAACAGATTCATAATTATGTTAAAAGTATCTCAAAAGTTTTACAGGCAGGGCTGCTATTCGGAGAAATCGGGAAAGAAATGGAAACATAATAAATATACTTTTCTAGGGACTTAAAAAAAAACGTTTTGATCCAGAATTGTTTTAAAGATATGACACAATAATTACAAGTGCGACAAAATCAACAATTTACTCCAACATTCAAGACATCTTGTTATCTGCCTGAAAAGTTTCAAAGGCAGTACCTTCTTCACCAGAGCTGTGATGAAGAAGGTTCTGATGAAGAAGGTGCTGCCTTCAAAATGCGTCAGCCAGTTTGGTCCTCAGCAAGGTCCCCCTGACCTCTGGAGTGTACTCTGTCTAGGACTTTAGGGCTACGGACGAGTAGCTCGATGAGTGTTTTTAATTCACTTGTTTGTGAGCATATTTTATGACAATTTCTTATTAAATGTGGGATAATGCACTATGCTGGCGCTCCCGTTTTTGTTCGTTTTTTGCAGTGGCTTCAAGACACCCCCAGACTTTGAGGTCAAAGCTTAATGTTATATTCCCATGATGTGATCTTCAATTTATGTACCGGGCTATCTCTGTTATGCGGAGGAGGCGTTTTCTATGTTATTTCGTCCTTTTTTCTTGTTGATACCAGGGGCAGACTGACAACTCATGGGGCCCCCGGGCAATAGGGGATCATAGGGCCCCTGTGTCCTTGCCCAAACTCAAAAAAGCCTATGAAAAAGGTGCCAGGGGCATCTCATGGGGCCTCCTACTGACCCCGAGCCCTCGGGCAGTGCCCGAGTTTCCAAATGGTCAGTCCGCCCCTGGTTGAAACTAAGGGCTCATGTACATTGCAGCTGATAAACTTACTTTCAGGAGCTTTTCTGTGTTTTTTTCCGCAGTCCCTGAATTCTCCCTAATGTTCTCCTATGTGTCCATGTACACTATGTTGTTTACAGTCATTTGCAGGCAGTTGAGTTTACAGTCGTTTTTTTGAACACACCAAACTTGCGTTCAGGAGTAGATTTTATCAGTGTTTCAAACACCAAATGCTTGTAAACGTGGCTAACCGTGTTTACAGGTGTTTGCGTTTAGAGGCCTTTTTTTAACTGTTCCATATCCAAATGCTGTCCAGAGTCTTTTCTCATCATCAGGAAAAATGGTAGAATGTGCTGCATTATGCTTATGATGGGATCCATAGTGAATACAACCAGAAAAGAGAGATAATCGCAACACATACTGCTCGCTCTGCTTCTGCTCTCTCTATTTTACTCAAAATGTCTGAAATAGTTAATTTTGTACTGTTTTTCAGTGCATTCTGGGCATTTTGGAAGGTCTCCTGATGTTATCTTTAAAAAACACTTCTAAATGCAAACACGCATAAACACGGTATCCAAACGTGGCTAAACAGACTTTTTTAACCTACGTTTTCCAGCAGTCAGTTTCCATCGTTCAGAAGTGTTTTCCAAATATCCCGTGTACATGGAGCCTAACAATGAAAATATCACAAGTTGTTCATGAATTTGGCTCAAGGCTTCCAACTACATACACACCACCAAAATCATGTCATAAATGCCTTATTCCATCACCCTCGTGGCCTCTTCTCCCTTCTCATTCGTGGATTCACAGGGAGATTTACTAAAGCTGGTTCACTCTGTGCATGGTAGCCAATCAACTTCTAACTTCATCATGTTCAAGTAAGCTTTGGCAATAAAACCTGGAAGCTGATTGGTTCCTATGCAGAAGTCCACCTGATTTTGCACTTTCCAGACATCCTGCAGGTCTACTCCCCCCCTTACTAATTTCTGCAGCACTGCCTGGTAGAGATGGAACTTCTCTTTCTTTTGCCTCTTTAAACCTTGTTCACATCTATGCACCAGGGGGATGAGCGCCAAATAATGTACATTCCTTCAGAGGACGAAAACGTGTGTCTTTATTGCAGAGCCAGTGCAATGCAATTCATTGTTAATGACACTCTAAGTAGACCTGCCAACCCATGTGTGCTAAATTACACCCATATGTATTATTGCATGTGTATAGGTGCCATGCAATTTATTTCTTTACCATAGTAGACAGGACATTGACATAAATTGGCAGCTTCAATGCAATGTATGTTGACACATATAAAACATTTCCCAAAGCACATGTGTTGCTGCAGCACATACATTCACCGGCCACTTTATTAGATACGCCTTGATAGTACCAGGTTGGAGCCCTTCTTGCCTTCAGAACTGCATTAATTCTTCATGGCATAGATTCAATAAGGTGTGTGTGAAACATTCCTCAGAGATTTTGGGCCATATTGACATGAGTTATTGTTGCTTATTATCTCGAACCAGTCTGCCCATTCTCCTCTGACCTCAACAAGGCATTTTCGTCCACACAACTGCCGCTCACTGGATATTTTCTCTTTTTCAGACCATTCTCTGTAAACCATAGAGACAATTGTGCGTGAAAATCCAGTAGATCAGCAGTTTTTTAAACACTCAGACAAGCCCATCTGGCACCAACAACCATGCCACGTTCAAAGTAATTTAAATCCCCTTTCTTCCCTATTCTGATGCTCGGTTTGAACTTCAGCAAGTCATCTTCACCATGTCTAGATGCCTAAATGCATTGAGTTGTTCTTGATTCAAAATATCTGATTTATGCATGGATACTTTATTTGCCTTATTTGCCATGCCCAGGGGCGGACTGGACTGACACACATCAACTTTTTTTTCAAATTGAATTGTGGAGTTAGCTACTTCATCAGAAGGTTCTGCTTTTTTAGAGGAGGATTCTGGACCCTTCAACTTTCATTCATATAAATCCCGAAACATTGGGCTCGCTTAATCAACAGGTGACCCATGCCTATTGTATAGTGTTTACTGCATTATTTCACTTATATTGTTTATTGTTGATTTGCATTGGTGAGATTATGTATGGTATTCTTGGTCAGAGGTGCACTATAGTACCACTATAGTACCACACCCAGGTACGTTCACCTTGGAGGGAGAGACATTGTTCATGCAGTTCATTTTTGCAAAGGAGGATTTTATTTGCCATGTTTATTGTATAGTGTTCACTGCATTGTTTATTTGCATTAGTGAATTTATGTATGGTATTCCCAAGGGGGAGGGGCACTGTAGTACCATACCTAGGTACATTCACTTTGGAGGGGGAGACATTGTTTATGCACATCATATTTTACATAGGAGGAAGGTGGTCTGTTAAGTACCCATCTTTCATTTTCACATATGTTGGACTAAGCAGGGGAGGTTTGTAGTTCCTGTGTTATATACTTGGCCTACCCCAAGCAGGAAGGTGTCCTGTAGGATAGAGGGATCCTTTTAGGGAGTCACTTTTCAGCACATATCATTTCACATTATTTCTGTAACCACTACAGGAATATGAATGTTGGGCTCCGATCGCACTGCACACAAATCGCATGTGATTTGCACAAGAATGCTGTGTGGTTCCTGTGTGAATCACATGCGATATATGGAGCCGCACATATGTGAACCCAGGTTGTTGCCATGTGATTGGCGGATTAGCAATTTATGTTGCCAAGCAATTGAACAGGTGTACCTAATAAAGTGGCCAATGATTGTAGATATGAATGGGTGTTAAAGGAATCACAACCACTGTGTATGCCCCAGTTGGATTCTCCTAACCTCAGGAGATACAACCTGGGTTCACATACGTGCGGCTCCATATATTGCATGTGATTCGCACAGGAACCACAACGCATTCCTGTGCAAATCACATGCGATTTGTGTGCGGTGCAATCGGAGCCATACCTTTTTTTTAATGGCTCTAATCGCGCCATACCCGCACCAAAAATGCGCAGGACCCTTTTTTGGGTCCGCACTAGAATCGGATCACATAGGTATTCACACCTATGCGATCCGATTCTTCACATCGCACCACGTTTTGTAGACCACTTTCAGGTGTTGTTAACTTAACATACATACCCGCAGCGGTTCACATGAACGGGGTGCGGTGCGGAATTCGCACAGAAAACGCTGTGAATTCCACACCATATCAGTGTGAACCAGTACTTAAAAGGACCAGTCAAGAGATCAGGAGTAGGACCATGAAATTAGGGTGTCAACTGAAAAATGCATGTGAAACCTTGATGGTTTGAATAGGATTAGTTCCTTGAACTCCACTGGCTAGCCTTATTTTCTACAATTTTCTTTTGACTATCCAGACTAATGGTTTCCTACAACTTATATAATTGAAGGCCAGTGCTTGTGAATGTCATTTGCCAGGTGCACTTGCATGGTGCTCATTATGTATTAAAATTGCCCTCGTTCATAACTATATAATATCATATCAAATATAAATAGCATGTTTTCCTCGCTGTTTTAATCTTTGATTACATTTTGGTCATTAGTTGAACAAGTATGCTTGTATACATTACATAATGGCAAATAAGCCTGAACAGCACATGAATCATTCAGGTGCATTTAGTACAATTTACCATTGTGTACTGTGTGCAGCCTCCCCGGCCAAAATAAAAGTCTTTTAGCTTTAGGGTGAGCAGATGTGACAGCACATCAACAGCTAGCAGATTTCGCACATATTGAAAAGAATCCCGATCTCCGGTTCACTAGTATATATCTAATTTTGAGGTCTACCAGTAAACCTGTATACAATTCAGAAATCCAATACAATCAGGGGCGGACTGACCATTCCGGCGCTTGGGCACTGCGCAAGGGCCCGGGGTCAATAGGGGGCCCCATGAAATGCCCCTGGTACCTTTTATAGGCTATTTTGGGTGTGCTTTGAGTGTGGGCAAGGATACAGGGGCCCCATGATCCCCTACTGCCCGGGGGCCCCATGAGTTGTCAGTCCGACCCTGAATACAATCAAAGAAAACCTTTCCTTGGGAGACATACATTTGCATTGCTGATTAACGCATTGGAATTACACCGCATAGGCATAGATGTGAACAGCCTCCATACAACCATGTTAATTTGCTTGTCATGCGATTCTATGCGTTCTGGAATGCATCTGAATCACATCAGTGTAAACCAGAGCTAAAAGCTGATTCCAGACAGAAAGGGGTTTATTTACTAAAGTTGGATAGTTTCTTTACTGAAGCTAGGTTCACACCTATGCAGGCTGCGTTTGAGCCGTTTCTGCACTGTGTTTTGCGTTGCATTTTTGCACCTGCATTTTTGACACCTTGTTGATGAGTTTTGCATTTTGCATGGGTTTTTTTTTTTTTTCATTTTTCTTGTTACTAGGCAGATTTAAAACGCAAAAGCATCAAAAACACATCAAAAGCGTGGCAAAAACTCAACAAAAACGCACTACATGCTTTTCTGCAGCTTTTCCATTGAAGGCTATAGAAGCAAAAACACAACCTTTTGCGCTCATAAAAGTTCTTGACTCTTTTAAAAAAACACACTGGGTGAAAACGCAGAGATGTGAACATGTCCCATAGGAAATCATGTTAAATGGACTGTACTGCGTTTCTGCGAAATTCTGCGGAAACCGCTTAGGTGTGAACCAAAGGTGAAACTGGAGAGTGCAAAATCAGGCTCACTGCTGCATAGAAACCAATCAGCTTCCATTGCCAAAGCTTAATTGAACAAGCCAAGGTTAGAAGCTGATTGGTTTCTATGCAGAAGTGAGCCTGATTTTGCACTCACCAGCTTTAGTAAATAAACAACAAAGTGTCAACTTGCTATTGTCATTTGTACAGGCTTCCAGTCTGCAGCTGATTGCAAACTCCTGGCCACACTCACCGCAGAAATCTGATCTGGATGCTAATCTGGGTGCAGTACAAATCTGACCGCTGATCTGGGTGCAGTACAAATCTGACCGCTGATCTGGGTGCAGTACAAGAAGTAAGCTGACAGGGGAAGAACATAGTGATCGAGAGGTGAGTTCAACAGTTTGCTGCTTCTCCTTTCACAGACTGTCAGTGACGGAGATATTTACCGTATTTTTCGCTCCATAAGACACACTTTTTCCCCCCAAAAAAGGGGGGGAAATGTCAGTGCGTCTTATGGAGCGACTATGGAGCGGCCGGTACAGTATTTCTACCGCCACCGTGTCAGAATACCGGGCCGGCCGCTCAGCTCTGCAGCAGAACCTTGCCTGTTCCTCGGTCCAGCGCTGTGCAGTCTTCCCGCGCCGGCTTCTTTAGTGTAGGATCTCGGCTTGACAGCCGGGTGCCCAGTGCGCATGCGCAAGAAGCGCTGCACTTTGTGAATGGTACGGCGTCTTCTGGGACACATGACAGGTCCCAGAAGGCGTCGAACCAATCACAAAGCGCAACGCTTCTCGCGCATGCGCACTGGGCACTCGGCTGTCAGCCGGGTGCCCACACTAAAGGGAGAACAACTCCGCAGAAGTGGGAGCGGGTACCTGTCAAATTCAGGTACCCGTTCCCCCTCCCCAAAAGTCAGCAGTCTCTTAGTCATTCCCTGTACTGTCTGCAGTCTCTGGACATCCCCTGTACTGTCTGCAGTCTCTTAGTCATCCCCTGTACTGTTTGCAGTCTCTTGGTCATCCCCTGTACTGTCCGCAGTCTCTTGGTCATCTCCTGTACTGTCCGCAGTCTCTTGGTCATCCCTGTGCTGTGTCTGCAGTCTCTGGTCATCCCTGTGCTGTGTCTGCAGTCTCTGGTCATCTCCTGTACTGTGTCCGCAGTCTCTGGTCATCTCCTGTACTGTGTCCGCAGTCTCTGGTCATCTCCTGTACCGTGTCCGCAGTCTCTGGTCATCTCCTGTACCGTGTCCGCAGTCTCTGGTCATCTCCTGTACCGTGTCCGCAGTCTCTGGTCATCTCCTGTACCGTGTCCGCAGTCTCTGGTCATCTCCTGTACTGTGTCCGCAGTCTCTGGTCATCTCCTGTACTGTGTCCGCAGCCTCTGGTCATCTCCTGTACTGTGTCCGCAGCCTCTGGTCATCTCCTGTACTGTCCGCAGTCTCTGGTCATCCCCTGCACTGTCCGCAGTCTCTGGTCATCTCTTGTACTGTGTCCGCAGTCTCTGGTCATCTCCTGTACTATGTCCGCAGTCTCTGGTCATTTCCTGTACTGTGTCCGCAATCTCTGGTCATCTCCTGTACTATGTCTGCAGTCTCTGGTCATCTCCTGTACTATGTCTGCAGTCCATTGGTTCAGAATATTTTTTTTCTTGTTTTCTGCCTCTAATACCTAGGTGCGTCTTATGGTCAGGTGCGTCTTATGGAGCAAAAAATACAATAAGTGTTCCTGCACTGCAACATGGTAAAATTAGATCTCCTGCCCTGCCAGATAGGGCCTTGTTGTATGTCAGAGCTGTGTAAATGTGAGGACTAGATGGACAAAAATACAAATATTTTGCCCCATATATGTATTTCATCTGTATATTTAGCTGCTTCCCTCGAGTTCAGCTTTAAAGTGGTTGTAAACCCTTAGGCTGGCCATATACTATACAATTTTCTGTCCAATTTCTGCCCAATTTCCTTTAGGTTTACCTTCAACTATGTAGTGCAAGAGCCGGCCTAATTGGATACTATTGAAAATGTTGTTAGTTCTGACCTAAAAAGGTAGAAAATCAGCGAGCGCTAGAAACCAGAACAGTAAAAGCAGCCAATGCACTAAAAGGAAACCATAAAACCTTCTGAATAATATAACCATAAAAGTGCAGCGCTAAATATATGAATAAGTATAACCACCTAAGGTTAGAATAATAAACTTTATAGGTGCACCCAATAAAAGTGCCCAAAATATATAGTATGTTCAATTATGGGTGGAGAGATATAATCAAGGTAGTGACTCTTGGTGATAACTCTAGTGATCCTGGTAGGCATATGTTTCGGTGATGTGCAAAGAATAATACAATTGCGCACTCACTAGATGCGCAATTTTAATGCGCAGTAATCTCATCAAGTATACCAGAGGTTCCCTCTTATCCTGGAAAGGATGCCGCATGGAATGTGTAGACTCTTCCCTGGGGTTGGATAGTGGGATGGCGTCTTAGGAGTCTCCTTAGTAAATAGGTTGCGGTAGGGGTCAGTAATGGATCACTCTCCTCTGGGCTTAGGGATGTTCACCAGGAGTCCTAGGGGGTTAAATGCTTGGTACGGAGCAAAAGAATGGTGCACATAGTGTAGTATGTCAAAGGTTATAAATGATTTTATTGATGAGCAAAATTCATAAAAACATGAACACACATTCAATTACTACTCAAATCCAAAAGCTTTCGCCCATGAACGTATATTGTAGTATGCACAGGTAAACGCAGTATGAAAACTGCCGTAAGCACTAACCAGCTGGGTATTAATGGTGGCCGCCGGACCTCCGCGATCCGGCTGAGTATCATCACAGGCTCGTGTGGCTCCTCCTTATTGTTGTTACTTCTGACCTCCTATTATATGGTTTTTGGTAAATATAAACAAAAATCTCAAGAAAATTGTATAATGTATGGCCAGTCTTACATATATCTTGTGAAGTGACTGGCCTCATGTGATACACAGATATGAAACAAATCCTTCTACATAAGTTGTACCTGTTTATCTGTGGTCTTCTCTTTTCTACATCCTTTCAAAGGCCATAATGTATAAAGCCTGTCTGAGCATTCAGAAAACAGGGGATGGAGACCTGAAATTAAACACTACAGAGCTCAGTGAGGAGAGCTCTGAGAGCTGATTGGAAGGAAGGGACACAGCTTCACAATGCACATGGGAATAGAGTTGAGGATATCAATCACAGGCTGTGTGCTGGAGCTCCCTCCCCTGACACTATTTTTCTCTTGGTGTCAGGAAAACTTGTCAGAATTGACTCATGCAGATAGCAGGGGAACAAAGCAGCAGACAGAAATGACACTTAGTGCTCTGGATAAAGACAAGTATTCACTGTAGAGGGATATGTGTTGTTCATATTTCATTTCTGAGGTTTACAACCATTTTAACACCTATTGGATGTTGAAGCTAACATGGGTTTCTGTTCTGTTTCTTACTAAATAGCCCATTAACTAAAAAGAAATAGCTGTGCTTGATTAATAATTTTTATATTCTCTCATGGTTGCAGTTATAATAGAATATACTAATGGCCTTAAAACCATCTTAATGGATAACTCATTTATCATACATTTGCAAATCCTAAACATTTATATGCTGTACTTCAAATAAGTACCACATGGTGTCACTACACACTGATTGTGTTGAAGAGAAAGAAGAGGTGATCAACACTAAATAGACGCAAAGTACATTTTTTCATTGCCATATCCAACCGCCATCAACTGGCAAGCATTTATTTAATATGTGATTGATTTAAAAATGCAGTTTTTATCAGTTTCCTGTCTGATTTCTAAATATTCAGAGGATAGCTTTAAAAAACAATCAATATTTAATCTGAAAAGTGAGATCAAAGTTATAAATGAATAGGTTTCATGCTATGCAATGCATTGATGTAAATTCACACCTTAGGGCTCATTCACATAGTCGCTGTCTTATTATAGAAATTACCATAGACTGCGATATTAAAAGAAATCTATATTAAGGAAATAGAGAACCCATGTTTGTAATTTTCTAAAACACTATTGCCTGGTTGGCATGCTGAACCAATGGCTTCTATAATTCCCAAATCACTAACCTGCCAAAGGATAAGCACAATAGTCAGGCAGCAAGTATTTTCCAACAAACAGCAGCAGCCTACATAGATCTCACTTCTAAAAATACATTAACCACTTGCCCTCCAGAGGACTTACCCCCCTTCCTGACCAAGTCATTTTTTGTGATACAGTGCTGCATTACTTTAAATGACAATTGTGCGGTCATGCAACACTGTACATAAATTAAGTTTGTCATTTTTTCCCATAAACAGAGCTTTCTTTCAGTGGTATTTGATCACCTCTGCGGTTTTTATTATTTGCGCTATAAACAAAAAAGACAATTTTGAAAATATATATATATTTTTAACTTTTTGCTATAAAACATATCCAATAAAAAAATTTTAAAAATCAAATTTCTTCATAGATTTAGGCCAAAATGTATTCTGCTACATGTATTTGCTAAAAAAAATTCCAATAAGTGTATATGAATTGGTTTATGTGAAAGTTATAGCGTCTACAAATGGCGGTATATATACTGGAATTTTTATTTTTTTATTACTAGTAATGGCGGCGATCAGCGACTTATAGCAGGACTGAGGGACTGTGGCGGGCATTTTGACACTGGATGGGAATTAACTGAGACATGCTGTTTTGTATCTTTCTGCTGTGGTGGCATTTGATCTTCACTGGGTTTTTAATTTTTTTTTTCTTAATTTGTAAATGTATGCAACAAAAACGTTAGTTTAGACTTTTTTTTTGCTGACTCGCAATTAAGCGTACTTAGGTACTTTTGGTATTGTATTGTTCTGCTTTCTATACAGGTGAAACTTGAAAAATTAGAAAGGTTTATTTATTTCAGTAATGCAACTTAAAAGGTGAAACTAATATATGAGATAGACTCATTACATGCAAAGCAAGATAGTTCAAGCCGTGATTTGTCATAATTGTGATGATTATGGCTTACAGCTCATGAAAGCCCCACATCCACAATCTCAGAAAATTAGAATATTACATGCAATCAATAAAACAAGGATTGTACATAGAACAATATCGGACCTCTGAAAAGTATAAGCATGCATATGTACTCAGTACTTGGTTTAGGCCCCTTTTAAGTAGCATTACTAAAATAAATGAACTTTTGCACAATATTCTAATTTTTCGAGTTTCACCTGTAAATACTTAACCCTTAACTTTACCTGAACGTGAACACATAACCTTTACTTCTAAAATGCTGTACTTACTTTATTGCCAATAAATGTATTGAAGTCAGCACTTATCAGTCCTATGAATATTTCAATTTAACCCTCTGCACACTACTATATACACCACAAACTTTTACACTTTTCTAACTTTTGCATAAAAACAGGGATTCTTGGTTCCCATACACTAGAACACACATCCAAGCTGGCTAAGTAAGTCAAAGTGATCCCCCTCTGACCAGTTTCTACTAGAGATGAGCTTGGGTGTCCTCCAATACCATCTGTAGCTAAACACCAAACTTGTGCTTCATTTTAATCCAATAAACTCCAATAAGTTGTGGTCATTTGCATTCCATATCCCATTTCTCTGTTTATGTGAGCCGTGGGGTGGGAATGACCCAACCAGCAGCTCATTGGAATAAAAAAAGAGAGAAAGTTCTGCTGGAGGTTTGTTTGGATGACACCTAAGCACATCTCTAGTCTCTTCTGTATACTTACTTGCTCACAGCATACTTTAATGGATATATGTGTGGTTACATAGTTACATAGTTAGACCGGCTGAAAAAAGAAAAAAGTCCATCCAGTTCAACCATAGAAAGAACCATAGAAAGAAAAAAAAAAAGTTATAATCCACAGTTGATCCAGAGGAAGGCAAAATAAAAACCCAGCAAAGCACAATCCAATTTGCACCTGCTGGGAAAAAAATTTCTTCCTGATGCCCCGAGAGGCAATCGGATATTATTATTATTATACGGTGTTTATATAGCGCAAAAGGGTTTGCTCAGCGCTGTACATTAGAGTGGGGGGGACAGTACATGAGACAATACAGTAACAATACAATACACAAGGGGTTTGAGGGCCCTGCTCTTTCGAGTTACAATCTAGGAGGGAGGGGGTAGAGGTAAAGGAGGAAGTGGCTGTGGGGGATGGAGTGGTAGGAGGAGTGGAGGAGAACGGCTGTTAGGTGAGGGTGGGGTAGGCTTCCCTGAAGAGATGGGTTTTCAGGGTGCGCTTAAAGGTGATGAGGGTAGGTGACAGTCTGAGGATTAGGGTAGGGAGTTCCAGAGGATGGGGGAAGTCCTGCAGTTGGGCGTGGGAGGAAGAGACCAGGGAGCTAGAGAGTAGGAGGTCTTGTGAGGAGCGAAGGGCACAGGTAGGGTGGTATTTGGGTATCAGGTCAGTGAGGTAGTTTGGGGCAGCGTTATGAATGACTTTGTATGTCAGAGTTAGTAATTTGAATTTGATGTGTTGGGCAATCGGGAGCCAGTGAGGGATTGGCCAGAGGGGGGTGGCAGAAGTGGAGCGGTTGGTGAGGTGGATGAGTCTAGCCGCTGAGTTCAGGATAGTCTGGAGCGGGGATAGCATGTGTTTGGGTAGGCCAGTGAGAAGGGAGTTGCAGTAGTCCAGGCGTGAGATAATAAGGAAGTGTACGAGTTGTTTAGTGGTGTCTGGGGTGAGGAACATACGTATCTTGGAGATATTGCAGAGGTGGAGCCTGCATGAATTTGATAGTGATGGGACATAAGGTTGGAAGGAAAGGTTTGAGTCCAGGGTGACACCCAGGACTTTGGCATGTGGGGTGGGATTGATGGTGGCGTTGCTAGTCGTGATGGAGAGGATGGGGAAGGGGGGTTCGCGGGCTGGGGGGAAAACTAGGAGCTCGGTTTTGGAAAGGTTTAACTTGAGGAAATGGAGCGACATCCAGTCCGATATGTCGTTTAGGAGGTGGGCGATGTGGGCGGACAGTGAGGGGGTAAGGTGAGGGGTGGAGAGGTAAATTTGTGTGTCATCGGCATAGAGGTGATAGTTGAAGCCATGGAAGTGTATCAGTTTGGCAAGGGAGGAGGTGTAGATGGAGAAGAGAAGGGGTCCGAGGACAGAGCCTTGCGGGACTCCAACAGAGAGGGGGAGAGAGGGGGAGGTGGCAGCGTTATAGGTAACGCTGAAGGAGCGCTGGGATAGGTAAGAGGAGTGTAGGGGACAGAAGCCAGACTGTAGTGGATCAAGGAGGTTGTTGTCAGTGAGGTGGGAGCTTAGGCGATTGTAGACTAAGCGCTCAAGGAGCTTGGAAGTGAGATGGGTCTAAGGTTGTTCAGGTCAGTGGAGTCCAGGGAGGGTTTTTTGAGTATAGGGGTGATGTATGCGTGCTTTAGGGGGGAGGGGAATGCGCCAGTAGAGGGAGAGATTGAAGATGTGGGTGAGGGAGCGAATGATGGAGGAGAGGGGTGACCGGAGGAGTTGTGAGGGGATACGGTCCAGGGGGCAAGTGGTGAGGCGGGCTTCAGTGAAGACCTTAGTGACCTCCTCAGTGGTAGCAGGGCTGAAGGAGCGTTGGGGAGGTTATAGTGTGCGGGATGTTAGGTGTGGTGGGGTGCAGTGCGGTCGCATGTTCAGAGGAGAGGAGAGTTGAGGGGGTGATGGAGGGAGGGAGGCTAGGTGGAGAGGTAGATTGTGAAATGACAATGTCCTTACGGATTGCGTCAATCTTGTTTTGGAAATGATTGGCAATCTCGTGGTGAGGTACTGAGTGGAGGTGGGGGGGGGGGGGGAGAGCAGGGAGTTGAAAGTGGAGAAGAGCCGGCGAGGATTGAAGGAGAGGGTGTTGATGAGGGTTTACGAAGTAGGTTTGCTTAGCGGTGTGGAGAGAGGAGGTGTAGGTGAGGAAGGCGGATTTGTAGAGGGAGAACGCTCGAGGGGATCTGGTTTTGTGCCATAATCGCTCCAGTGCGTGACTGCGTCGTTTGAGACATTTTGTATGGTCATTCTGTTAGGGTTGAAGCGGTTGGGGTCTGATGTTACGTGTGGTTAGGGGTGCCAGGGAGTCTAGGGCAGCTGACAGTGAGTTGTTGTACGCAGTAGTGGCCAGGTCAGGGCATGACAGGGGAAGGATACTGTTGTACAGGCGGTCAGCTGCCGAGTGGAGAGGGGCCGGGTTCAGGTTGCGGAGGTTACAGCTGGTGATGGTTTGACGCTTTGGGGGGGGGGAGTTAGAGGAGGGGGAGATGGTGAACGTGAGGAGGTGGTGGTCAGAGAAAGGGAAGGGGGTGTTAGTGAAGTTGGAGGGTACAGAGGTGAAAGAAAATGAGGTCCAGGGTGTTCCCATCAATGTGGGTGGAGGACTGTGTGAGCGCAAAAGAGGAGGTTAGGAGGAGGAGTTGGGAAGTAGCCGGGTTGTTGATGGAGATATTGAAATCCCCGAGGATGATGGTCGGTAGCTCAGAGGAAAGGAAGAAGGGAAGCCAGGCGGCAAAGTCGTCCAGGAAGAGGGATACGGGTCCAGGAGGCCGATAGATTACTGCAATCCTCAGAGGGGTGGGAGAGAAGAGCCGGATGCAGTGGACCTTGAAGGAGGAGAAGGATAGGAAGGGGGGTTTAGGGAGGACCTGGAAGGTGCTCAGCGGTGACAGGAGCATGCCAACCCTACCACCTCTGCGACCGCTCGGTCTGGGTGAGTGGGTCCAGACGAGGCCTCCATAGGAGAGTGCAGCAGGGGAGGTAGCTTGGATCCATGTTTCGGTGACCAATAGGAGGTTGAGCGAGTGGGAGACAAAGAGGTCATGGATGGCGGTGAGCTTGTTGCAAACCGAACGGGCGTTCAGGAGTGCAAGTGAGAGAGGAGGGGTGGATGCGGGGAGGAGGGGGACGGGTATAAGGTTGAGGGGGTTGCGGCGGCTGGCGGGAGCAGGAGGGTGCCTACAGGGGGAGTGGAGAGGTGGGGGGCCAGGGTTCGGGGAGTTGTCCCTGGCGGTTAGGAAAAGGAGTAGGGTGAGGAAGGTGGCATGGGAACGGGATGTGCAGGAGCGTGTGGATCTGTTATTGGTGGCGTGTGGGTTGGTGGGAGAGTGGAGTATCAGGAGGAGGTGGTGAGAGCCATAGTGGGGAGAAGGAAGAAGTGAAGGAGCAATGTAGAGCCGTTTTGGGGGAGTAGGGGGGGTAAAGGGAGGCGAATTTGGGAATGGAGGAGAGGAATATGAGGAGGAGGAGTGCAGGTGACATGTTAGGGTGAGCGGAGTGTTGGTCAGATCGGGGGAGGTGAAAGGTTTCACATCACGGCTTAATGATGCGGAGAGTCTGTCACGTCGTGGCGGTGTTCATCTGTGTCCATCTGTAGGAGGAGAGTGAGAGTGGTGGGCAGCTGGGTCAGCAGCTGGCTAGTTGCAGTCTGTGGGTGCTGTAGGCCGGCGTCCGTGGGTGCTGTGGCACGGCGTCAGTGGGTACAATGGCTCGGCGACTGGACAAGCTGTAGGGCGCGGTGTCTGGGGGTGTTGTAGGGCACGGCGTCTGGGGATGCTGATGGCTCGGCGTCAGGAGGTGCTGAAGGCCCGGCATCAGGAGGTGCTGAAGGCCCGACGTCAGGATATTCCCTGGATCAACTTTACCTATAAATGTAAGTATCCAATTATATTCTGTGTATCTAAGAAAGAATCCAGGCCTTTTTTGAAGCAATTAACTGAGCTGGCCAGAAGCAACTCTTGAGGGAGTCTATTTCACATTTTTCACAGCTCTCACTGTGAAGCAACCTTTCCATGTTTCCATGTTTGGAGATTAAATTTCTTTTCCTCCAGATGTAAAGAGTGCCCCCTTGTCCTCTGTGATGACCTCCGGGTGAATAGCTCTACAACGAGTTCACTATATGAACCACTGATGTATTTATAGATGTTGATCATATCCCCCTTAACCTCCCTGGCGGTATTCCAGAGTGTAGCTCGGGGTAAAGTTTCAGTACCTCAAGCGGTAACTCCAAGCTACACTCGGGAATACCATGCAGCGCTGCTCCGCGATCCCTCGATCACTTACCTTGTCCTGCGTTCCCGCGATGTCCCTCCTGCAGTGTCCCCGGCAATGTAATCGGGCGGATGCCGGCATCTGTCTTCTGGGTTCCATCCCCTGCGAGCATCGGGACGTACGGGGGACGGAACGGCGGGAAATTGGAAATTGGCAACAAGTTTAAAAGGCTAAAAATCAAACCTATAGAGCTTATGGCCAAGGTTAAAAAAGCTATAGATAACAAGAAAAGAGCTTTTAGCAAGTATAAAAATGAACGCTATCATTGTTTAAACATTACAAAGAATATAACAGAATATGCAAAAAGGAAATAAAGGCTGCAAAAATTGATCACGAATGACAGATTGCAAAAGATAGCAGGACCAACCACAAAACATTCTTCAAATATATTAATAGTAAAAAGGTCCGGTCCAAGCATATAGGTCCTTTACAATATAATCTAGAGTGGGTGACTGGAGACAAAGAGGAGGCGAATTTATTAAATCCCTTCTTCAGCTCACTGTATACAAAGGAGCATGGGGAGCTCTTGTCCATAATTGGCATGATATGGACACAACCCCAGATGATCCACATTGGCTCACAATTGATATGATCCAAAAATATTTAGACAGAATAAAGATGAATAAAACACCTGGACTGGATGGCATACACCCATGGGTCCTTAAAGAATTGAGCTCTGTCATTTCAAAGCCATTGTTTCTAATTTTTAGGGACTCTTTAATGACTGGCATAGTACCACTGGATTGGCGTAAGGCCAATGTGGTGCCAATATTTAAAAAGGGGTTAAGATCTTTACCAAGTAATTATAGACCTGTTAGTTTGACTTCTATAGTTGGGAAGATACTGGAGCGTTTAATTAAAGACCAAATAGATGTGTTCTTGCTGGAAAAAAATATTTTAAGCAATAGACAGCATGGATTCATAAAAGACAGAAGTTGTCAAACAAATCTGATTTCTTTTTATGAGTAGGTGAGCAAAACCTTGGACAGAGGGGTGGTGGTGGACGTGGTATGCTTGAATTTTGCAAAAGCGTTTGACACAGTTCCCCACGGCTAATGTGTAAGGTAGTCTACGGGCTTGGAAAAATCTGTATGTAAATGGATAGAAAACTGGCTAAAAGATCATATTCAAAGAGTAGCGGTTAATGATTCATACTCTGAATGGTCTAGGGTTGTCAGTGGTGTACCCCAGGGTTCAGTGTTGGGTCCCTTACTTTTTAATATATTTATAAACAATATATAGTGTGTGATTAAAAAAAACATTTCAGTCTTTGCAGATGACACCAAGCTGTGCAGTGGAATAACGTCCTTACAGGATGTCTTCAACCTTCAAGCCAACCTCAATGCACTGTTTAATTGGGCAACTATGTGGCAAATGAGGTTTAATGTTGATGTAAGGTGATGCATTTGGGGTCTAAGAAAATGCACAAATCATTAGTAACACCTCATCTGGAATATGCAGTTCAGTTTTGGGCACCAATTCACAAAAAGAACATTGGGGAACTGTAAGAGAAAGTACAGAGAAGGGCAACCAAATTGATAAGAGGCATGGAGGAGCTCAGCTATGAGGAAAGATTAGAGGAACTGAATTCATTCTTTATTGAGAAGATGATATTAAAGGGGGATATGATCAACATGTATAAATACATCAGTGGTTCATATAGTGAACTTGGTATAGAGTTATTCACCCTGAGGTCACCACAGAGTACAAGAGGGCACTCTTTACATCTGGAGGAAAAGAAATTTAATCTCCAAACATGGAAAGGTTTCTTCACAATAAGTGCTGTGAAAATGTGGAATAGACTCCCTCAAGAGTTGGTTCTGGCCAGCTCAGTGGATTGCTTTAAAATAGGTCTGGATTCTTTCTTGGATACACAGAATATAACTGGATACTGACATTTATAGGTAAAGTTGATCCAGGGAATATCCGATTGCCTCTTGGGGGATCAGGAAGGATTTTTTTTCCCTGCAGGATCAAATTGGATTGTGCTTTGCTGGGGTTTTTTGCCTTCCTCTGGATCAACTGTGGGTGTAGAATTATAACTTTTTTTTTAATGGTTGAACAAGCATCTGATTCCTCCTGTATTCAATTGTATTGTAACTCTACTGTTTGCCTTCACATTGTAAAGTACTGCGCAAACTGTTGGCACTATATAAATCCTGTATAAGAATAATAATAATATTGGAGGCACTGTTATTCGATCAATTTAGCTGACTAAATTATATGCTCAGGAAGTTCCTGGCATAATAGTTTAACTATGTATGACATGTGAGAGGGGTGTGACCACATAAACTGGTTGTAAAGGCTGAAGGTTTTTTTTTTTAAATCTTAATGCATTCTATGTATTAAGGTAAAAAAACCTTCTGAGTGAAGCTACCCCCCCCCCCCACCACCACCACCACCACCTTAGCTCGATATCGGTCCAGCGATGTGCATGACAGCAGTAGCTGGAACCAGTAGCACCCCCAAAAGAGGAGAATCAAGGTTGCTCTGTGCAAAATCATTGCAAACCTAGTAAGTATGATAAGTTTCTAGTTTTTTTTTTTTAAATAACTGAACCTTTACTATCACTTTAAAGGGTGTGTCCCATGTCAAGCACTACCTTGCTGGAGCCCTGACATCACCCAAGTTCAACTGTTCCACTGGAAAGCTAATTTTGTCAAAAAACAAACTGATGAAATGTTACCAGTTTTCATGAGTGTACTTTTACTACCCTCAGAGTTAGCAGCCCAACATGAGGACTGCAATTTTACCAGCTTGAACCTGCTTTTCTGAATATCAGTAAACTCTTTGTGATGAGATCCTAGTTTCATGATATGACTGATGTCTTTGAAATGAATTTCACAAGCATATGGTTTGTTTTCACTGTATGGAATGTGATAAGCTATGGTTTCCGAAGATTTAATATAGAGCAAGGATTTAGAATAACCTTTTGTGCAAGATTTCATTTCTTATTTCTCTGAAACAAGTATATAAAATATATATAAAGAAGAATTTTAGGCAAACATACCTTGTCCTACATTGTTTGAAAATGTTAACAATAATATGTGGAAGATTCTAAAATCTCTGTTGAGAGAGGTAAAAAAAAGTAATTCAGTCTTATTGATATTGACCTAACTTCTAAAAAGTAATGTTTATACAAATGCACATAAAAATAGATAGATGTCTAAATGCATCTGAAATGCGAATGTAACATGCAATGCTAATAATGTTAAATGTACTATATTTTATACAAGAATTCTAACTGTATTTTATATTTTTATAGCTGAAAGTTTTTTTTGTTTTTTTTTTTGGGGGGGGGGGCGGGTTATAGTAAATGTAATATTATCCCTTTGCTGAGTTTCTGATTTTACACTCTCTATCTTATAAATATTCATTATGCTTCCTATTTTCTATCCCAATTTAAAACATTTAAAACTCTGACTTTAAAGTTAAGGGAACCTGTCAAGATAAAATATATTAGATACCACTACTGGTTTGTTTCTGAAGGCTCATGCTCTGGGGATGACATCTTTATCTTTGCTTCACTATTTGGTGATCCACGCATGTGGAGTAAGCATATGTTTATTAGGTGTTCCAAGACAGTGAATCACCAAGTCCTGAAGAACTGATAAGGATGACAGTCCTGAAACAAGCAAAAAACAAGAGCTGGTGCAAAAACTGGGAAGCACACCAAAGTATTATTTGATCAAAGAATGATCAAAGTATTAAAATCAATAATGGTTGCACTCACATATTTCATATACCAAAAGTTCCCTGAATGCAACCCTATCTAGCTGAAGTTGTAGAACCGCTCACATGAAGTTTGAATCTCTCACTGCTGAGAAACCACCAGTCATAACTGGCCATGAATTGAGTGGTTCTTCTAAGTTCCATTCAGGGCACTTTTAGTATATGAAACATGTGCTTTCCTGTTTTTCTCTCTTTTTTTTTTTTTGCTCAGATCCAGTGCATTCCCTTGTGCATTGTGTAATTAGGGACAGCTGCAGAAGGCTTTGCTTCACTTCTTGCTAAAGTCTTGGGACTAATTTTAGATACTCAATAATTACAATTTGCTCAATTTTTCGTCAAACTGTAGGTGGTCTTGTTTTTATCTAGCATGTAGCACAGACAGTGTGCTATTTTTTATTTGTTGTCTGAAACAAACACCTTCAAATACAAGTCAACTATGGTAACTCCCATATTTCTATATTGATAGATCTTGGAGCCTAATTGTAAAGTCAATGCTGGCAATATGACAAGAACATCTTATATTTCCAGGAAACTGACAACCCTGTAATCCATATACCTCAAATAATCTAACGTCATGTAATCCGTTAGTTTTGGTAAAATACTCCATTGGTGAAATGTTAAAATATGTTTACAAAATTAAACTTGCACTCCATTTAATCTGCAGGCAAGATGGCCCACATAGTCCAGGCCTCATCCTTTAATTTATTTTCTACTGTTAAACTCTACTCTCTAAGACTCCCCCAAATTGTGTCAAGAAATGGAAAAACGTAGACTTCCCTCTGTATGCTGTCCTACTAATGGCTAGCTAACAAAACTGACAGAAGCAGCATTGTGTTTCATTCCAAAACTGAATTTACTTCTGTGAATTATTCTATAAAACTGCAATACAATCACATAATCTGAAATTACAATATGTTTGTACACGTCTCTCACAAGTGCATAGAATGAATATATTTCTTGCAAACAGCTACCTAAAAATCATATTGAATACATTTAAAGTGTTACTAAACCCACACCAATAAAATCAGTCTGTATATGCACTAAAGCATGCTTGTTATACTCACTGTGGAACCTCCACATTGTGTAAAAATGCAGTTTGATCCTGACTTCTCTGATCCTCCCCTTCTTACAGTCTCCCCCTCTTATCTCCTGATAAGACATATCGTGTGGAGACACTCTGCCCATGCTCAGCTTTGTGTGTTTTGCTAGAGAGGTTTTTTTTCTTGGGAGAGAGCATGTGATCAGCACAGGGCCAATCAACACTGTCCAGACAGAGGTCAGGGATTCTACTTCCTCCTAGAGCAGAATGAAACCTCCTACTACTCCTTTAACCTGAGCATTGCTTAACACTGATAGAATTTACCGGACTGCTCTAAATGCTGATGAGAAAAGGTTTATATTTACTAAAATAATTGCATGTTCTGTGTACTGTGGGAGACCAGATAGAGTGAATGCAGGGTCCTGGGTTTAGTAATACTTTAAATGTGATCTAGCTATGCATGTGACTTTAACAAACACAGTGAAAGAACTTATAGGCATATGTGATTCAAAGGGAAAATGGAGGAGACCTTCACTGGTGTTCTTCTATAAGCTGATGGTTGCAGTGGTTTATGGGAATTCTTTATTCTTAACAAATATAAAACACTTCCTGTTCTTTATTGATAAGGGTGAATTAATAAAAATAGGTGCAGTTGCAGTGAATGCCCAATAGATAGCTCCCTACTCAACACAATGATGATATACAGAACACCCTGGTTGATTAAACTTGGGCACAGATATCGTTCACTACCAAATTATGCTGACAAAATGCACTCAAGCTGGAAACCAATTTCAAAGTACCTTTTATGTTTGTCTGGAACCCTTATGCATACTTATACTTTTTCTTATATTTTCGATTAAAGATTAACTTTGTTTTAGATTCAGCTTGCAAAATAATTTACATTTTTTATGTAATAAAAAGACATGCTACATATTTAAAAGAAATGTATGCAAAATGCTTCGAGACTTTTCTAGGATTAGAGTAAAATTTCAATATTTATAAAACTGCATTACAGCATGTTTTGGTACAGCTTACTCAAAAATTGTGCTAAATCAAGCCCACTAACTAGTACAAGAAAACAGGCAAATACATTTTCTGAAGGATCTGTCCTTTCATACGTTTTTGTAATATTACTGCAGAATAATACATAAAATAGAATGCAATATACAATGTGCAGTATTTTAAATCAGCAGGAAAATTTCAAGAAGAGAAATTAGCTTCATAACGGTGGTACCTGTGGGATTTCATGGTTTATGAGTAGCTGAGATGAATGGATAGCCTTGGGAATAAAGGCAGGCTACCATTCCTTGAATGAGTAGGCTGTAATATATAGTATGATCCCAATATACATTTTATGGATGTGGTACGTCTCTTTGAATCATACACAGGTTTGAGACAGTAACAAAAATTAAGAGTACAGACATTGGACAGACACTGGCCATGCATGCATGATGTGGAAGTCAATCTTTATATCTCAAGACTGGTACAAATATGCATCTTAGCAAAGAAAAATGGCAGTGCACTTTGTAGACCTCTTCAACATCTATCAGGGGTAAACAATAGTGATTGGCCAGAATGAATCCTACTCAGCCAATCAACTCTTCCCCAAGAGTGTGTAGGCAGGTGCAGTCTACTTTCTCCAGTGCAGGTGGCGCTCAACTGCAGTGGCATTGCAGAGGGAGTCAATAGGAATAGGATTCCTCTATGGTCTCCTGGGTCACTGGGGAAGCTATGTGGTTGGATGCTGCTGCCCCATGTAACTCTGCCCCATGTAACTCTGGCACCCATCTTGGGTCAGGTAGAGTCTATTTAAGACCCTGGCTCCTGGGCTTGGCACTCATTCTACATGTGCGAAGTGTAGGGACAGGTCACCCGTCTGTCAGGGACAGTGAAAAGTGGTAGGGAGAGGTTCCAGATGAATAGGGAAAGGATACAGACATGCCATCCTTCCTGGAAGCCTCCCATTTGGGTACAGACTGGCCAGGCTGCATTCTGTTGCTCAAGGCAGACAGTGTCGGCACTTCTGAGATCTACACATCACTGTTACACCCTGTGAGTGTCCCTGGTCCGGCACCTTCCTGCCTGGCTTGTTGTTTAGTGGGAACTTTAACCACTAGCCTACAGGGCACTTATACCCCCTTCCTGCCCAGGCCAATTTCCAGCTTTCAGCGCTGTCACACTTTGAATGACAATTGTGCGGTCATGCAACACTGTACCCATATGAAATTTTTCTCATTTTTTTGAGACAGATAGAGCTTTCTTTTGGTGGTATTTAATCACCTCTGGGATTTTATTTTTTCTTAAACAAACCAAAAACCACTGAAAATTTTGAAAAAAAATTTTTTTTAGTTTTTGTTATACAATTTTGTAAATAAGTGATTTTTCTCCTTCACTGATGTGCGCTAATGAGGCTGCAGTGATGGGCACTGATAGGCTGCACTGATGGACACTGATAGGTGGCACTGATGGGCACTGATGAGGAGGCACTGGTAGGTTGCACTGATGGGCATTGACAGGCATCACTGATGGGCACTGAAAGGCAGCACTGATACACGACACTGATATATGGCACTGATAGGCGGCACTGATAGGCAGCACTGACAGGCACTGATAGGCGACACCGACTGGCACTGATAGGTGGCACTGATTTGCAACACTGATTGGCACTGATGGGTGACATTGAAAGGCAGTTCAGATGGGCACTGATATGTGGCATTGATGTGCACTGGTATGCACTGATATGTGGCATTGATGTGGCACTGATGGGCACTGACAGGTGGCACTTCTGGGGCCACACTGATCATCAGAGCACACTGATCATCGGTGCCCTAATGATCAGTGTACATGTCCCCTCCGGCTCTCCTCTCCTCTCGAGCTGTCAGCGTGACAGCTTGAGAGGAGAGAAATGCCGATAACTGGCATTTCCGTGGTTACATGTGATCAGCTGTGATTGGACACAGCTGATCACATGACCGAGCCGACATCTTGGGCTCTTTCCGTGATCCGCTGTGTCCGAGGGACACAGCGCACTGGCGATCGCCGCACTGCACGCTCCCTGAGCCGCGCATGCGCAGTGAGAATGGTAGGACGACATATGACGTCCTATCAGAACGAGAGAACTACCTTGCGCCCGTCTTTGTACTATAGGGCGGGCAGAAGGTGGTTAACTTTAATACAAGTTCTGTTTCCCGCAACCTGATTGTTTACTGCTGTTGCACCTCCCCACAAAAAGATAGCAAGGCATGTTTAGAGAAGTTGAAGAAAACACACTCAAGTGCTCATACCTGCCAAACAGACAGATCAGACAGTATGCAGATACAAAATCCTAAAAATATGTGTGTTGCTTGTAAATGATACTGTTGTAGACAAGTAACAAATAAACTGCCTAGCTGATATACAGTAGATGAGCAGAAATTCAAAAAATGTAATGGCATTCAATAGACATATGGTACTCAATTAGCTAAAAAAAGGAATACATGAAATGCCATCAACTTATAACCAATATAGTCCAATATAGTCTATTTTGTTACAAGTAGTCCAATGCACTAGGCCAGGGGTCTTCAAACTATGGCCCTCCAGCTGTTTAAGTACTACAAGTCCCATCATGCCTTTGCCTCTGGGAGTCCTGCCTGTGGCTGTCAGAGTCTTGAAAGGCCTTATGGGACTTGAAGTTCCTCAACACCTAGAGGGCCATAGTTTGGAGACCCCTGCACTAGACAAATGGGGGGAGATTTACTAAAACTGGTGCAAACAGAATCTAGTGCAGATGTGCATGGTAGTCAGTCAGCCTCTAAAGGGAGTCCAATGCAGCCAGACAAAGCAGAGCGGGGTACTCAAAGCAAGAGAAATTAGTGCAAAGGAGCCAATAGTATAGTATGTAAGACAGATGGAATTTTATTAAAACAAAATTAAAGAGCAGTTACAAGAGAGTGAGCTTGTTCAGCAGATGCAGGCAATCAGATTACTCTGTGGAAGGCACAGCCCTGGCTAGAGATGACAACAAGGTGCTGTCAAACTTAGTCCCGCCCACAGTAGTAATGTCACAAATGCAAACTGGTGCTGATGCAGAGAAGTGTTTCAAGGAAACTCTCTTTCATCCTACCTGGGGGACTGTCTGTATTTACTTAAATAGCCTGAGTCAACACTGGATAAAGTAAATATAGACAACGCATAATGGATGCAGTGTGCATGTAAAGATTCAGTGAAGCCCTGGATTTAAACCATATACAGTAATAAAATCCTATAATAATGATACCTTATCGTAAAAGTGTCAATAAAAAGGAAAGAAAAATCAAAAGAAAGTGGATTACAGCAACATAAATACTTCTGAAATCCTACAATTAACAATACAGCGAAGGCTAAGGGTTAGGAGGCAGCAGTGAGAAAGTTACTAAAGCTGGCCATACATGGTTCCAAAGTTGCCCAGTTTAGCAGGAACTAGACAAATTTTGATTCATGTATGGTCGTACTCATTTATGAGAGGTCGACTTTTTGTGAACAGGTTTGTTGGTATATTTTCACTCGATCGGCACATGCAGGCTGCAACACTGAGCACTGTACTCTGATGGTGGGAGAGCTCCACAGTCAGAATACAATGAGATAGCGGGGGGGATTTCTCCATCCACCTCGAATGTGTGGATGTACAATCGGTTCCGTTTTTTTTCATTCAGCCCTCTGGCTCAACGAAAAAAACTGTTCCATGTATGGCCAGCTTGACTGTTTGCATTGGACAAACATATAACAAGATAATTGTACTTTGAATCTTAAGGTGTAACAATACAGGATCACATGAATTCACATTATTAACTACAGTAACTATAAAATAGCAGTGTAGCATTTTGGCAAATTTGGAAGTGACATGTCCTGTGAAACTGGGTACTTGGAAAGATGCAGCATCTGCCATTACATTTTTTTATTACCGTAAAAAAGTCCTACTTTGTATTAAATTACAAGGAATAACTTGGGAATAACCAGATATCTTAACAAAGACAATTAAAACAAAACTGCCCTGTCTCAATCAACATTAGTTGATAATGCTAGCATTAGTAAATAGATAGGAAAGTATATCATATTTACTTGTTTTAAACCTTTTTTTACATTTATTCAGTTACTTCCTGGTTTCCAGGTCTAGGCAAGTAATGTCATACATCCTAGGAGTCTTTAGGAGGGGAGAAGGGTTTTCTCAGCTTTGCGCACCTGCCTGCATGCCTGAGCTAAGGGCAGATGGATTTCAGGAAGCAAATGCTACATGAATCATCTGCCCTTACTCAAGATAGCCACGCCCATAAATGCTAGGGGTGTTTTTCAAAGAGATTTCTTAGCAAAATAAAGCATGGAGACATGGATGGGTAAGTTTGCTTTGAATATTTAATATGTATTAAATAGTGTTTTTTGGTTTGTGGTGCTCAGATGCAGTGTATTTCTGCTTTAATTTCATAAAAACCCCTTTCGTAACTGTCAGCAGCAAGATTCTCCTGTTGCTGGACTGCTTGCTCCAAAGTGCCACAGCCACAACAGCAGGGAAGAGCTCCAAATGAAGAATAATGAGTGTAATACAATAATCTGGCCAAGCCTCTGAACACCATTTGCCAGACCGGAAGTTAGCAAATCAAACAGATTATGCTGCATTGATAAACAATTTAAATAATTTGTGTCAAAACCAACAGAACCTTTTATATCTTTACCCAGACCAACATGCAAATAATGGAATTTAAAGGCTAAGATGAGAAGTGTCCCATAGCCATAATGCTTTTGTAGGAGTCTATAACTTCTTCTTGGCAGAATCTATAGTAATATCCAAGAAAACAAATGCGCCGCAAGCCATGATTGTGTTTCAGTGGGCCAAAAGGACACAATATGTTGCATTAGATACTGAAAAGTAGACAATGGAATACCAATTTACAGTCAGCGCCATTAAAGACAATGTCCCAAGTCTTGGTTAGCTCCAGGAGCTCAAAGAGGTCACTGAGCAGTGACATGGTCGCTATTTCCCGCCAAAAGCAGAAGCTGCAAATGAAACTAGAGAAGCTGTGCATAGAAGCTGTTTTATAAAATTGGCTGTAGATTAGGAAGCAGCGGCAGCAGTAGCTGAGGCAGACTTCTTAGAGGAACTTGCAAACTCCATCAGTGAAAGACTCAGTCCCTAACCCTCAAGGGGCGTGCAATCTAAGGTCCCTAACTCACATTCATACATACTAGGGCCAATTTAGACAGGATCCAACTCACCTATCAGCATGTCTTTGGAGTGTGGGAGGAAACCGGAGTATTATTATTATACAGTATTTATAGCGCCAACAGTTCACTCAGCGCTGTGCATTACAATGGGAGACAATACATGAGACAGTACAATAACAATACAATGCGATACACAAGGGGTTCGGGGGCCCTGCTCCTTGGAGCTTACAATCTAGGAGGGAGAGGATAGTGGTACGGGAGGAAAAGCTGTGGGGGATGGAGTGGTAGGAAGAGTGGAGGAGATTGGCAATTAGCAGAGGGTAGAGGTAGGCTTCCCTGAAGAGGTGGGTTTTCAGGGTGCTCCTAAAGGAGAGGAGAGTAGGTGATAGTCTGATGGATTGGGGTAAGGAGTTCCAGAGGATTGGTGATGCCCTGAAGAAGTCCTGGAGGCGGGCATGGGAGGAGACCAGGGAACTAGAGAGAAGGAGGTCTTGTGAGGAGCGGAGAGTGCGTTTTGGGTGGTATTTGGATATTAGGTCAGTGATGTAGTCTGGGGCAGAGTTATGGACAGCTTTGTACGTCAGTGTTAGCATTTTGAATTTGATCCGTTGGGCAATCGGAAGCCAGTGGAGGGATTGGCGGAAACGGAGCGGGGATAGCCTGTGGTGAGGCAGGCCAGTGAGGAGGAAGTTGCAGTAATCGAGTTGTGATATGATGAGGGAGTGGATGAGTTGCTTTGTAGTTTCTGGGGTTAGGAATGGGTGTATTTTGGAGATGTTGCAGAGGTGGAGTCTGCATGAGTTTGTTAGTGATTGGACTTGGGGCTGGAAGGATAGATTGGAGTCTAGAATGACACCAAGTACTCTGGCTTGCGGGGTGGGCCTGATGGTGGCATTGTTGGATGTGATGGAGAAGTCAGTGGGGGGAGGGGGGGTGCGCGGGCTGGGGGGAAAACTAGGAGCTCGGTTTTGTAGAGGTTCATTTTAAGGAAGTAGAGCGACATCCAATCTGATATGTCATTCAGTAGGCTAGTGATTCGGGCGGAGACTGAAAGGGTGAGGTGAGGGGTCGAGAGATAGATTTGCGTATCGTCGGCATAGAGGTGGTAGTTGAAGCCGTGAGAGTGTATCAGTTGGCCAAGGGAGGAGGTGTAGATGGAGAAGAGAAGGGGCCCGAGGACAGAGCCTTGAGGGACCCCAACAGAGAGGGGGAGTGAGGGGAGGTGGTAGCATTATAGGTAATGCTGAAGAAGCGTTGTGATAGGTAGGACGAGAGCCAGGAGAGAGTGGAGTATCTGAGGCCAAGGGAGTGTAGTTTTTTGAGGAGGAGGGGGTGGTCGACTGTGTCGAAAGGTGAGGCGGGCTTCAGAGAAGACCTTAGTGACCTCCTCAGTGGTAGTAAGGTCGAAGGAGTGGAGTGTTGAGGGGGCTTCAGTGTGAGGGATGTTAGGTGGGGTGGAGGTCTGGACCGTGGCGAGGCCAAGGGAGAGGGGGTTACCGCATGAGAGGTGATAGGTGGGGTGGGAGTCTGAGTAGCGGCAATGTCCCTGCGTATTGTGTCAATCTTGTTTTTGAAGTGATTGGCAATCTCTTCAGTGAGTGAAGTACTGGGTGGAGGTGGGGGCGGAGAGAGTAGAGAGTTGAAAGTAGAGAAGAGCTGGCGAGGATCGGAGGAGAGGGTATTGATGAGGTCAGAAAGTAGGCTTGTTTGGCAGTGTGGAGGAAGGAGGTGTAGGTGTGGAAGGCAGATTTATAACAGGTGTACGCTAGTTGGGATCTGGTTTTGCGCGATAGTCGCTCCAGCGCACGACTGCGTCATTTGAGAGTTTTGGGCTGATCAGTCTGCCAGGGCTGAAGCCGTCGGGGTCTGATGCTTCGTGTGGTTAAAGGCACTAGCGAGTCTAGGGCGGTTGACAGCGAGTTGTTATAGGCAGTCGTGGCAAGGTCAGGGCAGGACAGGGGAAGGATGCTGTCGTAAACTACCCAGAGGAGTACCCAGAGGAAACCCACACACGCATAGGGAGAACATGCAAACTTCAGGCAGGTGGTGCCATGGTTGGGATTCGAACCAACAACCCTAGTACTGCCAGGAGGAAGTGCTAACCATTTAGCCACTGTGCTGCCCAGTGTACCTGCTTTTTCAAGTACACGGCATACAAATGGCAATGTCACTAAACTGGTGGCAATCTGCAATATCACTTTGAAATTACCTTCACATTGACAAAAGTTACATCCTGCAAATATCACAGTGAGGAGTCCTGACCCATGACAGGGTTAATTGTTTCTTTCAATCTGTGTTTCTGTGCCACAGACATCTTAATGGCCAGTGTGACAAGAAGCAGCAAATGCTGCAGGGCCAGCTGTTGTCCTTCCATACACAGACAGTCACTTCTTGTTAGATACATTGCTTCTTTCCAGCTGTGTGGCGTCTGGGCTTTCCATGTAAGCCGTCTGGAAATGTCTCTTCTTTAGTGCTGCCTGAAAAAAACTAAACCATCTATGGCCAGCTTTACTCTATCCAAAATGAAAAAAGTTATGCCTTCAGTTTTACTTTAGGGCTCATTCACCTAGGCATAGTGGCCCATACAGCATGAATGAATTCCTTGTTTATGCGGCATGGAGAAGCATTCAGGCAGTCCATGTTTCTTTATGAGGGTGCAGTGGATGTACGCACACAGCCGTAGGCCGTAATTCAACAAGCATGTGGGTGCAAGGCCCCAAAAGTAGAGAGTGTGTTCTTGGCTGCTCACCTGCCCCTGCATGCTTGTTACATTAGCACAAGTGGTTGTGAACCCATAGAGAAATATAGGATGGAAACATAGGATGACTGTACACAGCTCCAGGTGGTTCCAACCACATTCACACCATATGGGCTACAGCGCTCATGTGAATTAAGCTTTAAAGTATAACTAAAGGCAAACCTTTTTTTTTTTTTTTAGCTTTGGATAGAGAAGAGAGGGATTAGATTTCCTGGCATGTTTTGATTGCTGTCTGTGTTCACTCTGCTATTTGTCCTGTTTACTGTTATCACTGAGAGCGAAAGTGAAAGAAAATCCCAAATTTTGGGTTGTCGTCAGAATGGGAATAGAGGGAAAGTCTTCCAATAGGCACCCTAGTTTCTGGTGACAACCTACGGATTCCCTCACTTTAGAGCAGTGGTTCTCAACCTTCCTAATGCCGCGACCCCTTAATACAGTTCCTCATGTTGTGGTGACCCCCAACCATAAAATTATTTTCGTTGCTACTTCATAACTGTACTTTTGCAGTGGGAGGAGTAGTGCCACGTCATTGGGGTCAGTGTGAGGAATAGTGTCCCATCACTGATGTCAATGGGAGGAATAGTGCCCCATCATTGGTGTCAGTGGGAGGAGTAGTGCTACGTCATTGGTGTCAGTGGGAGGAATAGTGTCCCATCACTGATGTCAATGGGAGGAATAGTGTCCCATCACTGATGTCAATGGGAGTAATAGTGCCCCATCATTAGTGCCAGTGGGGGGAATAGTGCCCCATCATTGGTGCCAGTGGGGGGAATAGTGCCCCATCATTGGTGTCAGTGGGGGGAATAGTGCCCCATCATTGGTGTCAGTGGGGGGAATAGTGCCCCATCATTGGTGTCAGTGGGGGGAATAGTGCCCCATCATTGGTGTCAGTGGGGGGAATAGTGCCCCATCATTGGTGTCAGTGGGGGGAATAGTGCCCCATCATTGGTGTCAGTGGGGGGAATAGTGCCCCATCATTGGTGTCAGTGGGGGGAATAGAGCCCCATCATTGGTGTCAGTGGGGGGAATAGTGCCCCATCATAGGTGTCAGTGGGGGGAATAGTGCCCCATCATAGGTGTCAGTGGGGGGAATAGTGCCCCATCACTGGTGTCAGTTGGGGGAATAGTGCCCCATCACTGGTGTCAGTGGGAGGAATAGTGCCCCATCATTGGTGTCAGTGGGAGGAATAGTGTCCCATCACTGATGTCAATGGGAGGAATAGTGTCCCATCACTGATGTCAATGGGAGGAATAGTGCCCCATCATTAGTGCCAGTGGGGGGAATAGTGCCCCATCATTGGTGCCAGTGGGGGGAATAGTGCCCCATCATTGGTGTCAGTGGGGGGAATAGTGCCCCATCATTGGTGTCAGTGGGGGGAATAGTGCCCCATCATTGGTGTCAGTGGGGGGAATAGTGCCCCATCATTGGTGTCAGTGGGGGGAATAGAGCCCCATCATAGGTGTCAGTGGGGGGAATAGTGCCCCATCATAGGTGTCAGTGGGGGGAATAGTGCCCCATCACTGGTGTCAGTGGGGGGAATAGTGCCCCATCACTGGTGTCAGTGGGAGGAATAGTGCCCCATCACTGGTGTCAGTGGGAGGAATAGTGCCCCATCACTGGTGTCAGTGGGAGGAATAGTGCCCCATCACTGATGTCAGTGGGAGGAAAAGTGTCCCATCACTGGTATCAGTGGGAGGAATAGTGCCCCAACATTGGTGTCAGTGGGAGGAATAGTGCCCCATCATTGGTGTCAGTGGGAGGAATAGTTCCCCAACGTTGGTGTCAGTGGGAGGAATAGTGCCCCAACGTTGGTGTCAGTGGGAGGAATAGTGCCCCATTGTTGGTATCAGGGGGAGGAATAGTGCCCCATCGTTGGTGTCATTTGGGGGAGGAATCGTGCCTCATCATTGGTGTCATTTGGGGGGAGGAACAGTGCCCCATCGTTGGTGTCAGTGGGAGGAATAGTGCCCAATCATTGGTATTAGTGACACCAATGATTGGGCACTATTCCTCCCACTGACACCAATGATACTTACCTTGCTGACCCCTGCTCCAGCCTGGGCTCGCTCGCTCCCTCCCTCTCCCATGGTACAGACACTTACCGGTCAGCTGTCTTCCTTCTCCGGCCGCTCTGCTCCTCTTCACTCGCTCGATGTTCGCGGTGCCGCTCGGGTCCTCCTCTCCAAGCTCCACCTCCTCGCCAGTGATTGGCCGCCTGTGTGCCTCTCCTGAGCTACAGTTTCGGCGGCCAATCACCGGCAAGGATTGATCCCGGGGGGTGTGTCCAGATGACAGGGGCGGCATGTCATCCCGCCCACACCTGGAGACAGAGGAGCGGTGTCTCGGTTCCTAAGACCATCGGAAATATGTGTTTTCCGATGGTCTTAGGCGACCCCTGTGAAAGCGTCATTCGACCCCCAAAGGGGTCGCGACCCACAGGTTGAGAACCGCTGCTTTAGAGGGATTTCTTTCCACTTCCTATTTTGGCTATGAGACAGGAAGTGAAGGGAAATCTTTTAATCGGAGCTCCACCTAAAAGGGGAAGTTCCGCTTTAAGCCTTTGTCCCCCGCTCCCCATTGGCACCTGTGGGGGGGAACAGGTACCCGAATGTGAGAGGTACCCGCTCCCACTTCTGCTGCGATCACCTAGGAGATCGGAAGCAGATGTTGTCCTCCCCCCTTCCCTTCTCGTCGTCTTCTAGGACATGTGACAGGTCCCAGAAGACTATGGGGCCATTCACAAAGCGTAGCGCTTCTCGCGCATACGCAGTGGGCACCTGGCTGTGAAGCCGAAAGCTGTCACAGTCGGGTGCCCACACTGAAGATGCTGGCACCAGGCAGAGAAGATGGCCGGTGAAACCAGCAGTGGTGAGGACCCTACCCCAAAATGCAAATCACGTATATATATATGCAATTTTGCGCAGCCATGCCGCCCTGTAGCAGCACTTCTGCTATAGGGTGGAGGAGAAGTGGTTAAGATGGCAGACAACAGTGTAAGTGCATGCATGGAACAGCGTGTGGTGATGACGTGTCTTGTGAGCGAAGGCGTAAAACCCGTGGCTATCTACAGAAGACTTCAAGCACAGTACAGTGATGAAACGCTCAGCTGCAGTAAGACATTTGAATGGTGTAAACATTTCCAAAGATGGCCATACGTCCATCAATGACTATCCCGGCCATGGTGGTTTCCATCCCACAGCAGTCATTCCTGTGAATATTCAGCACATGGAATGCCTGATCCTGGATAATTGATGTATAAGCGGTCATGAAATTGCAGAAGAGACAAATCTTTCTGTGGGAATGGTGAACACAATGATCATGAAGTGAAGCAGGCTGTGCTAGGATGGCTCAGGAGTACTAAAAAACTTTTCTATGACATAGCTTTCCAGGCATTAGTTAAATGCTGAGATAAGTGTATAAATGTAGCAGGGGAGTATGTTGAAAAATAAATTCAGTTTCCGCTCCTTGAAATTTGTTCTTTTATTATATAAACTCCTGGAATATGGATCTAGTCCATTAAGTAGCAGAGGGGGTTGTTAATCATTTTCAGCTGCTTTCATGTTAATGAAATTAACAACAGGTGCACTAGATGGGCAACAATGAGATGAACCCCAAAACAGGAATAGTTTTACAGGTGGAGGCCACTGACATTTTTTTCCCTATTCATCTTTTCTGACTGTTTTTCACTAGTTTTGTTTTTGGCAAGGATCAGTTTCAATACTGGTAGCATGAGGTGATACCTGGAGCCTACAAAGGTTGCACAGGCAGCCTAACTCCTCCAGGATCGCACATCAATATGTGCCATTGCCAGAAGGTTTGCTGTGGCTCCCAGCACAGTCTCAGGAGCATGAAGGAGATTCCAGGAGACAGGCAGTTACTCTAAAAGAGCCGGAAAGGGCCGTAGAAGGTCCTTAACCCATCAGCAGGATCGGTATCTGCTCCTTTGTTCAAGGAGGAACAGCATGAGCACTGCCAGAGCCTTACAAAATGACCTCCAGCAGGCCACTGGTGTGAATGTCTCTAACCAATCAGAAACAGACTTCATGAGGGTCCAATGTCCTCTAGTGGGCCCTGTGCACACTGCCCGGCACTATAGAGCTCGATTGGCATTTGCCATTGAACACCAGAATTGGCAGGTCCGCCACTGGCGCCCTGAGCTTTTCACAGATGAAAGCAGGTTCACCCTGAGCACATGTGACAGACAGGAAAAGGTCTGGAGAAGCAATGGAAAATGTTATTCTGCCTGTAACATCGTTCAGCGTGACTGTTTTGGTGGTGGGTCAGTGATGGTCTGGGGAGGCATATCCATGGAGGGACTCATAGACCTCTACAGGCTAAACAATTGCACCCTAACTGCCATTAGGTATCGGGATGAAATCATTGGACCCATTTTCACACCCTACTCTGGTGCAGCGGGTCCTGGGTTCCTCCTGGTGCATGACAATGCCCGACCTCATGTGGTGAGAGGCAGTTCCTGGAGGATGAAGGAATTGATACCATTGAATGGCCCCCACGCTCGCCTGACCTAAATGCAATAGAACACCTCTGAAATATCATGTTTCAGTCCTTTGAATGCCGCCAGGTCGCACCTCAGACTGTCCAGGAGCTCAGTGATGCTCTGGTCCAGATCTGGGAGGAAATACCCCAGGACACCATCCATCGTCTCATTAGGAGTATGCCCCGACGTTGTCAGGCATGCATACAAGCATGTGGGGGCCATACAAACTACTGAGTACCATTTTGAGTTTCTGCAACGAAAGTTCAGCAAAATGGACTAGTCTGCTGCATTTTTTTTCATTTTGATTTTCGGGGTGTCTTTGAATTCAGTCCTCTGTAGGTTGATAATTTTCATTTCCATCAAATGATGGGGCATCCTTACATTCCTAACATATTACCCAGTCCATATCAGTATAGATATCCAGCTTGAGATTTTCCCCCATTGAGATCTGATTTGTTTTCAAAGTAGTCTTGTAATTGTTTTCAGCAGCGTAAGTTTATTAATTATCTATCTATCTATCTATCTATCTATCTATCTATCTATAATACAAGGTATATATTATATTTACTTGTAATATACATAAGCTTTTTTATTTATATTAAAAAAAAAAAATCTATCTATCTATGTATATATATATATATATATATATATTTGAATATACATAAACTTTTTTATGTATGTTTTAAAATATGTATTACAAATGTGTATATATACTGTATATAGTTAAAATCTTGTGAGAACAAACCTAAAGCAAGCCTGCCAATGCTGATCGTAGCCAATGCGGAGGATGGCGATGTATTAGGAGCTGTACGGCGTGCAGTGTTTTAGGTGACATACGGTACCAGGAAGTGAGTGCTGAGTGTCAGGAGGCTGTCAGAAGGGAGGCTGCAGATCTGCTCGAGGTACATGTGTAGCGCTGGGGACACGATCAGTGCTCGGTGGGTGACATGTGGTGTACACATCTACCTGATAAAAGTCACATAGAAGGCAGCGGTGGCAGCTGTTCCTACTTCCCAGCTGCAGTGATGTGGGGAAGTCTGATGCTGCAAGGAGGACAATGAATGGGAGCTGCTTGTTTTGTGTCTCCTCAGCTACTGTAGGGTAACAGGCCCCATTTATAACAGAGTGTATTGTACCTCAAAGCTCCACAATGCCATATATTACAATGGTGTCTGCTCACTTATGAGCCCTCTGACACCTGTAGCTGGACTCCTGATGCTCTAGAAGATACCGGAGCCCCTTTTGTGGTAGAATGGACATTTTTGGTCCCATCGACTTGAATAGGAATGCTGGAAAACACAGGAATTTAGTGTTTTACTTATTTTTTGGGGTATTTTCTAGTCTGTAAGCACTGCCTCCCCTTCCCCACTGCTTTCTATTACCTAAAATAATGCTCACAGCTTGAATAAACCTGTAAAACACTGGAAGTACGCTTCAAAACATGTTAAACATGCTCTTCTCAGATGTGAACAAGGCTTCAGGCTGCAATTACATTTGAGCGATTTGGAGCTTAAGCCTGGGTTGACATATATGCGGTGCGGTATTTTGCATGTGATTCGCACAGGAACTGCACCGCATTCCTGTGCAAAACACATGAGATTTCTGTGCGGTGCAATTGGAGCCATACATTTTGTATGGCTCTAATCACTCCGCACCAAAAATGTGCAGGACCCTGTATTTGGTCTGCACTAGAAGCGGATCCCATGGGTATTCACACCTATGCGATCTGATTATGCACATCGCACCGCATTGCTAATATACACACCTGCTGTGGTTCTCATGAACGGGGTGCAGTTCTGATGCGGTGCGGAATTCCCACAGAAAACTCTGCAAATTCCAGACCGCATCAGTGTGAACCCAGGCTGAAGCTCCAAAAATGCTCAAACATAAAATCAAATGTTCTCACAATCAGGTGTGAATAGGCACCATAGAGAATAATTGATTTTTTTAAGTTTGAGCTTTTAGTCTGCATTCACACTGAAGCTCTAAAAATGCTCAAAATTAAAAAAAAAATCAATTGTTCCCTATGGTGCCTGTTCACACGATCAGGTATGAACAGACACCATAGAGAACAATTGATTTTGAGCATTTTTGGAGCTTCAAGCTACAAATCACTCAAGTGTGAATGCAACCTTCGTAGTTTACACTTAGGCCCGATTCGCACCTGAGCGTAGTGGGAAGTTCCCGCTTGTGTTTCTCCATGTGTTTTTATTTTTTCACGTATTAACGCATGTCATGCCTAAGGCGATCCATTCGCTGGAATGAGTTGCTGTACACGCGACAGTTGCCCCAAAAGCAGGTCCAGAATCCTTTCAGTTGTTGAGCATCAGGCATTTTTTCAGCACGCATTTTGGCAAGTTGGAGTGGAAAGACACATCTACTATGCGTGTTTGAGGTGCCATTATCCATTCCTAAATGCCTGTCAGCCACACCTGCACTTAGCGTCACCACCTCATCCCTTTAAGGGCTCGTTCACACTTGGCTGTTTTACCAACACTTGCCAAACGCCCCTATAGCGGTTGGCAAGCGTTGGTCTGGCGTTTGCAGAGTGTTTAACGCTCCGCAAACGCTGCATGCGCGGTTTAGCGGCAGTTGCTAGGCGTTTGCCGAGCGTTAAAAATGCCCCACAAACGCCTATAATGCAGTTTGAATGGTGTTACCGCTCTGCAAACACCCCGCAACCGCGTCGCAAACGCAGAGCGGCACCATAGACTAGAATAGGAGGCTTCAACGCCTCCTGACTTGACCAGAGGCGTCCATTTTGCTGCAATGCGACGCAAACGCTCCCATTAGAACAGCACCATGTGCTGTAATGTGCAGAATTGGCAGAGGCGTTTGGGAAGCAGTAAAAACGCCGTCTGCACACAACGCTAGTGTGAACGTAGCCTAAAACCAAACACATATTAATTACACAGGTTCTGTGGCTGATTAAGGTGGTAATTAAACTCACTTGTTGCCTTATCTACATTCAGTTATCCCCAGAACCTGTGTAATTAATATGTGTTCGGTTTTGTCCTTTTCCCATCTTTAGAAAGTTCTATTACCTTGTTATGCAGGACTTTTGACAGTTCCTTTCTGATCCCCATGGCTCAGTATCTAGCCTAGTTCGTGCTTCCACATAAGAGCTAACAAACGTATTGACTATTTATATACTGACACTAATTGCAATTTAAAAAACCACAAATGTGGGACATTACCAAGGCGAAACATTCCAGGGTATGTACACTTTTGATCCAGGCCATTTGGGTGACTTCTGTTATCATTATGATTTAAAAAGGAGCCAAACAACTATTTGATAATAAATGGCTTCATATGATTATCATCCTTCAATAAAAAAGCATTTTTTGGCATGATCAGTCATATTTTCAATATCAATGCCAAAATTGCACAATTTCTGCCAGAGTATGCAAACTTTTGAGCACAACTGTGTGTGTGTGTGTATATATATTATATATATATATATACACACACATACATACACACACACACACACACACAGGTGAAACTCAAAAAATTTGAATATCGTGCAAAAGTTAATTTATTTCAGTAATGCAACTGAAAAGGTGAAACTAATATATGAGATAGACTCATTACATGCAAAGCAAGATAGTTCAAGCCGTGATTTGTCATAACTGTGATGATTATGGCTTACAGCTCATGAAAACCCCAAATCCACAATCTCGGAAAATTAGAATATTACAGACAATCAATAAAACAAGGATTGTACATAGAACAATATTGGACCTCTGAAAAGTATAAGCATGCATATGTACTCAGTACTTGGTTTGGGCCCCTTTTGCAGCAATTACTGCCTCAATGCAGCGTGGCATGGAAGCTATCAGCCTGTGGCACTGCTGAGGTGTTATGGAAGACCAGGATGCTTCAATAGCGGCCTTCAGCTCTTCTGCATTGTTCGGTCTCATGTCTCTCATCTTTCTCTTGGCAATGCCCCATAGATTCTCTATGGGGTTCAGGTCAGGCGAGTTTGCTGGCCAGTCAAGCACAGTAATCCCACGGTCACTGAACCAGGTTTTGGTGCTTTTGGCAGTGTGAGCAGGTGCCAAGTCCTGCTGGAAAATGAAGTCAGCATCCCCATAAAGCTTGTCTACGGAAGGAAGCATGAAGTGCTCCAAAATCTCCTGTTAGGCGGCTGCGTTGACCCTGGACTTAATGAAGCACAGTGGACCAACACCAGCAGATCACATGGCTCCCCAAATCAACACAGACTGTGGAAACTTCACACTGGACTTCAAGCATCTTGCAGTGTGTGCCTCTCCATTCTTCCTCCATACTCTGGGTCCTTGGTTTCCAAATGAGATGCAAAAGTTGCTCTCTTCAGAAAAGAGGACTTTGGACTACTGAGCAACAGAACAGGTCTGTTTTTCTTTAGCCCAGGTAAAACGCTTCTGACGTTTGTTGTTCAGGAGCAGCTTGACAAGAGGAATACGACATTTGAAGCCCATGTCCAGGATCCGTCTGTGTGTGGTGGCTCTTGATGCACTGACTCCAGCCTCAGTCCACTCCTTGTGAAAGTCCCCAACACTTTTGAATGGCCTTTTCCTGACAATCCTCTCCAGGCTGCGGTCATCCCTGCTGCTTGTGCACCTTTTTCTTCCACACTTTTCCCTTCCACATAACTTTCTATTAATGTGCTTTGATACAGCACTTTGGGAATATCCAACTTATTTTGCAATTACCTTTTGATGCTTTCCCTTCTTATGGAGGGTGTCAATGATGGTTTTCTGCACAACTGTCAGGTCAGCAGTCTTTCCCATGATTGTGATTACTACTAAACCAGACTGAGATACCATTTAAAGGCTCAGGAACCCTTTGCAGGTGTTATGGCTTAATTAGCTGATTAGAGTGGGACACTTTGAGCCTAGAATATTGCACCTTTTCACAATATTCTAATTTTCTGAGATTGTGGATTTGGGGCTTTCATGAGCTGTAAGCCATAATCATCACAATTATGACAAATCATGGTTTGAACTATCTTGCTTTGCATGTAATGAGTCTATCTCATATATTAGTTTCACCTTTTAAGTTGCATTACTGAAATAAATGAACTTTTGCACAATATTCAAATTTTTCGAGTTTCACCTGTGTGTACACACACGCACACACACTCATCTGTCTATTTCCCCTTTCACGAAGCAAAGGTGCTGCGTACATCTGCCCATAGTCATAAATGGCTTTGGGTGGCTGTGCTCAGGTATACGCCGGTGCCCGCGTAAATACAAATCTAGTGTACAGGTGTACGCAAGCAATAGAAAACATATTAGGCTATTTCTTTTACACATGTTTTTAATTGATTTAAAGTGGATAATACCACATTTGGCCATACGATGATGCAAAGTATCATAGGAATTTCACCACTCATGCAGTGGCTAAATGTGGTATTTATTGTTTTAAATCTATGAAAAACATTCAGCCAGCACAGTGAATGGCCTTTTAATATTTATTTTTTGCGCCATGCACACAAACATACATGCAATTTCATAGGGTAAAATTGCTATGCATTTTTTTAAATAAATACACCCCTTAAAGTATAACGTTACTATCTATGCAGGGACTCTTGTTGTTCACTTCAGTGGGCAGGGGGGTGGCAGTCCAGCTGCACTTCTGAATAAAATAGTAACTGACGTTTATCAGCAGTTCTTAAAGTGATTGCAAAGGCAGCTTTTTTTTAATAAAATAACAAACATGTTATACCTACCTGATCTGTGTAGTGCTTTTGCATGGAGCAGCCCCGATCTTCCTCTTCTCTTGTCCCCAGCCTGCGCTCCTGGCCCCTCGCCCCCGCCAAGTGCACTCAGTCTGAGATCCCTTGCAGGCGCCTGTATCTTCACCCCGGCTTCTTCCAGCCTTCTTGATTGGCTGACATGGGATGACGTTGCTCATCCCGGAACACTGGGTCCATGCTGAATATGTAGGCATTCTCATTGTTTGCATGTCTGTTCACAGTTTTTTCTTTTACAAAGAATTTTATTATAGAATAGATAACAGCAGAGAATCAGTCAAAAACAGATGCATCAACCGACAGGAATAAAACATACAACTGTTCACAGTTTTTTCAACTTTAGTACTGCTTAAAAGGTGCCTTTTTCCTCTATGCTAAGCTACATTTTTCATGTCCAATGAGACTGCATCAGTGGGGAGTTTGCTGTAATTAGGTTTAGGTGATAAGCTCTCACTGTGTTCAATCACCTCCAGAGTCCAGACTGCTAGGTGCCAGGAAGGAATTCATTGTTTTTTTGTGATTATTTGTTTATGTAATGTCATTTTCTCCTGGGACTTGTAATGTGTGCCATAACGGTCTAGGGGGAAGGTTTTTGTGTATAAATGCTGTGCTGTCTGTTAATAAAGTCAGTCCTGTTTTACTCCAACATTGGTTCTGTCTGATGCTTGGGGTAAATTTGCTATTTTCGGGATCCAGATTTGAAGAAGCTGTAGTTTGGCAGAGATACCCATTCTCAGATGCTCAGAAGCTGAGTAATCAATCTAGACAATTACCTCAGCGGCTTGTGTAGGGGAGTGGAGTCCAGTAACTTGCAGTTGGGAAGAGGAGAAAGGACACCACTCTGATTGCCTGTGTAATCCTATGTATGCGGTATGGCCTCAGCCGTCAATGCCGGCTATGCCCTCTGATGTGTTTAACCCTCGGAGAGTGGGGCAAAACACATCAGAGGGCGTGTCTGACATGATGACTGAGGCCATCCCCCATACATAGGATTATACAGGCGGTCAGAGCGGTGTCCTTTCTCCTCCTCCCAACCACAAGTCGAATAGGAGACATTCATTGATAGGGTTTACATAAACTTTAAGCTGATATGCATCACTAAAAGAATAAAAATTAAAAAGACCTCAATGTAAAGTGTGATCAAGCCAAAACATTTTTCTAAGTTTAAGATAACATGGAGAGGAGTTAGAGTAGAACTTCTGTTTGGCTTTTAGTGCTTGGTAAGATTTCCATTTCAAAACTGCCTGGAATATGGGGGTTATGGCTGCAACTTTTTAGCCACTGCTCTTTCCAATAACAGTCATCTGAGCGGCTGATTTTCTGCTGGATCACTTTTAGATGCATCGGGAGGGGTCGCCCCTGCCCGCTTTCTGGTGTTTCTCAGGCTTACTTGGCTCACTCGGGAACCAATCTGGTAGTTGTGGCGGCTGGCCATAGAGATTAGCAGAGGAAAGATGGCCTCTGCTCATTTCTGTGAGCTAGGAGGCTGGGAGTGAGGTCATGATGTCACTTCCAGTTCACAGCCGATGTAAACAAGGTCATTTTTTCTTTTGGAAAGCATTAGATCAATGTGTTTTTTTCTTTTTTTTATCTGATGCTTTCCATTGTAGAGATCTCTCCATAAAAAGGACCTGTCATGCTTTATTGTTATCACAAGGAATGTTTATATTTCTTGTGAAAGCAATAAAAGTGATAAAAAAAATAAAGGGACAGTGTAATAAAAGAAATAATAAAGATAACTTTTAAGTGCCCCCATTCCCCCCCCCCATGCTCGTGTGCAGTGGTGATTGCATACATGGGTCACGCCCACACCACACGTGAAATATCGCCACGAACGTTATAGCGAAAGCGATATCACTACTGTAGACCACCTCTGTAACTCTAAACTGGTAACCTTTAAAAATTTTGAAGGCGTCGCCTATGGAGATCTTTAACCTTTCTATGCCGTCTGCACACATATATGCAGCCACTTGGTGATGGGCCTTAACAACAAGAGGCCTCATATATGCAGCCCTGTTAAAACTACTTACCATGTTGAGACCACACTCCCTGCAATTGGGGACAGCGAGTCACTGCGGTCACATGACACGAAGGCCCTCCACCGCCTCCTGGCTTTTAGAACCCTAAGGGCTCGTTCACACTAGGCTGTTTTGCCAACGCTTGCCAAACGCCCCTATAGCGTTTGGCAAGCGTTGGTCCGGTGTTTGCGGAGCGTTTTTAACGCTCGGCAAACGCCGCATGCGCGGTTTAGCGGCGGTTGCTAGGCGTTTGCCGAGCGTTAATAACGCCCCACAAACGCTTATAATGCATTTGAGTGGTGTTACCGCTCCGCAAACGCCCCGCAACCGCGTCGCAACCGCACCGCAAACGCCGGCCGGGCGTTTGCGGAGCGGCACCATAGACGAGAATAGGAGGCTTCAAAGCCCCCTGACTCGACCAGAGGCGTCCGTTTTGCCGCAACGCGACGCGACACAAACGCTCCTGTTAGAACAGCACCATGTGCTGTAATGTGCAGAGTTGGCAGAGGCATTTGGGAAGCGGTAAAAACGCTTCCCAAACGCCTCTCTGCCGCCTGCACACAAGGCTAGTGTGAACGTAGCCTTAGTGGCCTGGGAGGCAGTCGGTGCCAAAGGGTTAAGTACCATAATTTGGCGTTATTCCACGAGCATGCACAGTTTTAAAGCATAGTATGTTGGGTATCTATTTACAGTGGATATAAAATGTCTACACACCCTTGTTTAACCACTTCGCGCCAGCGCCTCCCGACCCTTTATGAGTTTCAGAAGCTGGGAGGTGGGTGAGGATTTAGGGTCATGTGACCACCTTGATTCGCTGTCACATGATCGGAAAAGGTCCCGTTCAAAAGGGCAGATCGGGACCTTTCCATGAGTCACGGACATATGTGCTGGGAGCGCGCAGGGTGCACGCTCTCAGCACATATGTATTTTCTAATTGCCCGCAAATATGCGGCTGCTCGGTGTCAAGGCCCAGACGCTGAGATGCTGCATATTTGTGTGCGCTCAGCATCAAGGGGTGAAATGTCAGGTTTCTGTGATGTAAAAAAATGAGACAAAGATAAATCATTTCAGAACTTTTTCCACCTGTAATGTGACCTGTAAACTACAACGCGATTGAAAAATGAATTGAAATCTTTTAGGGTGGGAAGTAAACATAAAAAACTAAAATAATGTGGTTGCATAACTGTGCACACCCTCTTATAACTGGGGATGTAGCTGTGTTCAGAATTAAGCAATCACATTACAAATCATGTTAAATAGGAGTCAGTACACACCTGCCATCATTTGAAGTGCTTCTGATTAACCACAAATAAAGTTCAGCTGTTTTAGTAGGTCTTTCCTGACATTTTCTTAGTCGTATCCTACAGCAAAAGCCATGCTCCGCAGAGAGCTTCCAAAGCATCAGAGGGATTTCATTGTTGAAAGGTACAAAAGAATTTACAAGGCATTAGCTATACCATGGAACACAGTGAAGACAGTCATCAAGTGGAGGAAATATGGCACAACAGTGACATTACCAAGAACTGGACATCCCTCCAAAGTTGATGAAAAGACGAAAACAAAACTGGTGTAGGAGGCTGCCAAAAGGCCTACAGCAACATTAAAGGAGCTGCAGGAATAATTGGCAAGTACTGGCTGTGTGGTACATGTGACAATCTCCCATATTCTTCAAATGTCTGAGCTATGGGGTAGAGTGGCAAGACGGAAGCCTTTTCTTACGAAGAAAATCATCCAAGCTTGGCTAAATTTTGCAAAAACACATCTGAAGTCTCCCAAAAGCATGTGGGAAAATGTGTTATGGTCTGATGAAGCCAAGGTTGAACTTTTTTGCCATAATTCAAAAAGATATGTTTGGCGCAAAAACAACACTGCACATCACCAAAAGAACACCGTACCCACAGTGAAGCATGGTGGTGGCAGCATCATTCTTTGGGGCTGTTTTTCTTCAGTTGGAACTGGAACCTTAGTCAAGGTAGAGGGAATTATGAACAGTTCCATATACCAGTCAGTATTGGCACAAAACCTTCAGGCTTCTGCTAGAAAGCTGAACATGAAGAGGAACATCTTTCAGAATGACTACGACCCAAAGCATACATCCAAATCAACAAAGGAATGACTTCACCAGAAGAAGATTCAAGTTTTGGAATGGCCCAGCCAGAGCCCAGACCTTTTTTCTCCCCTTCACCTAAAAGATTTCAGTTTGTTGTTCAACTGAGTTGTACAGTTTATAGGTTATGTTAAAGGTGGAAAAACTTCTGAAATTATTTATCTTTGTCTCATTTTTTTTTACATCACAGAAACCTGACATTTTAACGGGTCTGTAGACTTTTTATATCCACTGTACTTAGCGTAACATCATTTTTCATATTTTACAAAAAATTTGGTTCTATATTGTGGTGTTTTTTTTTTTTTTGTTCATTAAAGTGTTTTTTTTTTAATTGCATTTGAAAAACCGCTGCGCAAATACCATGTGACATAAAAACATGCAACAACTGCCATTTTATTCTCTAGGGCTTCTGCTGAAAAATATATATATTGTATGGGGATTCAAAGTTATTTTCTAGCAAAAAAGGAGAGCAGTATCATAATAAGCCTGGTTCTTAAATGGATTAGAAAATTTTCCCTCACTTCTTGTCCTGATGATGTGAGCGGAAATAGCAACAAAACCTGACAGAGGTCCTACTCCTTCTACACTCTATCCAAAACAAGAAAAAGGGAGTTGGGGTTGGAGAAAACCTTTATAGCAGTAATTCCAGTACTTGTGCCTCAGACTGTTTTTTGCAGTTTTGGTTGCAAATGCACAACTGCATATGTGGAGTCTCTGGCTATTGCAAAGTGTTAAATCTAATAAAATGATTAAAAATTATTTGTGCCTCTCAGTAATGTATCTGAAGCGCTAATTACTCTGTCATGAATTTCCTCAGAGACTTCCTAGAACTATAATTCAGATTGAATTGAATGTTGGAATCAATTTAGCTGATATTTCTGACAAGTCACACAAGCCATAAAGATGTACATCCAAATGACAGATACGATACTGAGACACAAGAACACTTTGGGATATATGGAACTGATAATGTATTTTTCATTGATGCCTCATGAAGGTATGATTTAATCGGGTAGTACACTGCAGTACATCTAGAAGAGAAGAAACAATTCCTGTATTTAAATAGTAACTCCACTTTCACGATAAAAAATAAATCAATAATAATATAGGATATGCAATTGCTATGTAAGTCATATTGTAATTTAATGTTATTAAAAATTACCTTTCCTTTTCTATCTGCAGCAGCTGCGGAATTTTTCTATAAAATTCAATGCAATAGGGCAATCTAGAGACATTCAGCACACATTTGGTATAAATAACTTCCCCAAAAATGTAATTTCCTGCTCACTGATTTTCCCAGAAGTCTGCAATAAGGGGTCAGTTCACTAAAGATTACCGCGTGCGATAACATGGTCACGTGACTCATTTGCATAAATGATTGCAGGAGATAATAAAAGAGTCAGTTCATCAAAGTAAAATTATCGAATGTGAGGTAAATACCGCACATTTGTTAAAATAGTGAGATAAAAACTGCAAAAGAAAACATGAGATAAATCATTAAAGTCAATTCATTAACCACTTGCCGCCCTGCCACTGTACATATACGGCGGCAGGGCGGCACTCGCAGGCAAAACCACGTTTTAAAACGTGTGTTTTGTAAACAAATAGGGGGCGCGCACGAGGCGTGCCGCCGCTCTATCTGTCCCGTGGATCACCGCCACAGATGTCAGTCACCGGCGATCAGCGGCCAACAGTGACAGAGAGCACAGCTGCAGTAGCTAAGCTGTCTGTCACTTCCCTGTCAGCTCGAGGATGAGCTGATCGAGAAAGAACAGTTTCTCTTTCTCGATCAGCCTTGTCCCGTCTAGTACACACCCCCGCCCCCTAGTACAACACTCCCCTCACTCCTATAACCCTTCCCTGCAAAATAAAGTTAACCCCTTCCTCCCCATTGCCATTAGTACAGTGTCAGGTTTTTTTTTTTTTGCACTGATCACTGTATTAGTGTTTTTGGGGATGTCAGTGACCCCAAGTCAGTACCCCCCAATGTCAGAATGTCCGCCGCAGTCCCGCCATAAGTCGCTGCCATAAGTCCCTGATCGCCGCCATAATTCGCTGATCGCCGCCATTATTAGTATAAAAAAAACCTAAAAATCCCAGTATCTTTCCCGCCATTTGTAAACGCTATAACTTTCACGTAAACCAATTAATTTACATGTATTGGGTTTTTTTTTTTTTTTTTAGCAAAGACATGTCCAAGAATGCATTTTGGCAGAAATTTATGACTAAATTTGGTTTTTGCATTTTTTTTTACTGGACATGTTTTATAGCAAAAAGTCCAAAATATTGTTTTTTTCCCTCAAAATTGTCAGCCTTTTTTTTTATAGCACAAAAAATAAAAACCGCACAGGCGATCAAATACCACCTAAAGAAAGCTCAATTTGTGGGGAAAAAAAGGATGTAAATTTCATTTATGTACCATATTGCATGACCGCGCAATTGTCCGTTAAACTAGCGCAGCGCTGTATAGCAGAAAAATGGCGTAAATTGCAGTATTTATACCATAGTTTGTAGACGCTATAACTTTCACACAAAGCAATCAATATACACTTATTGGGATTTTTTTTTACCAAAAACATGTAGCAGAATACATTTTGGCCTAAATTTATAACCAACTTTGAGTTTACTATATTTTTTTTATAGCTGAAAATAAAAAATATTGTTTTTCTTCAAAATGTTTGGCTTTTTCTGTTTATAGCCTGAAAAATAAAAAGCGCACAGGTGATCAAATTACACCGAAAGAAAGCTCTATTTGTGTGAAAAAAAGGACGTAAATTTCGTTTGGGTGCAGCATTGCATGACCGCGCAATTATCAGTTGAATTAGTGCAGCGCCGAGTAGCAAAAAGAGGCCTGGTCATTAAGGGGGGTAAATGTGGTTAAAAAACACACATTTGTTATTTATCACCAGGTAACAAGTGGAACTTTGCACTAGACAGTGAGAAGTATACAATGTATCAGTGTAAAAATGTTCTCTGAGTTTAGGAATGAAAATAAATTGTAACATTTCATCAGAGGGAGATCATTTTGTGAATAAAAGCACACTACGTACAATGTTTTCATAGTTTCACAGTGTTGCTGTGTGCATTCTGGTGCAATGTTAGCCTGCAAAAAATCCCACAAAAAATAACGCAAAATTTAAGTGCTAAATAACGCAAAACATAAATATTTAATGCATTCGGTAAATAACGCATGATTTTTTAGTGAATTGACTACTTTTGAAATAAATATCGCATGAGTTATTTTAACTCGAAAATTAGGTGTCCTTTTATGAAACTGAGATCAGCGGCGATCCTAAGGATCATTGCTGATCTTCGATAATTAGTGGTTTAGGAAACAGAGATGATCAGCAGAGAACATATTCTCTGCTGATCATCTCTGCACACAAAGAATTTGTCACTGACAGAAATGGCCAGTGTATGAAGGAGCGATGTCAGCCCTTCACTGGCGATCTGTGTGAAAAGTCTCCCTCCCACATTCTCCAGCCCAGAGGTGGAGAATTGGGGAGAGAAGAGTGAATCCCGGGAGAAGTGAGGAGGAAGATTATTGACTTCCTTCATCCTCAATCAGAGCCCCCAAGACAGTGGAAGGTGTGTGTGTAGTGTGGTACTGAGCGATCTCCTCTGAGAGAGGTGCAAACAAAGCAGTGGTAATTTACCGCTGCTTATTAAACTGTGTGTTTGACTGATCTCTTACTGTAATCTCGCAACAGCCATTTTCTAGCGTTCAAAGCATTTGTAGATCACTTCTCTCATTAGGAGAAGCAATTTCCACCAGGGGCGGACTGACCATTTGGAAACTCGGGCACTGCCTGAGGGCCTGGGGTCAGTAGGGGGCCCCATGAGATGCCCCTGGTACCTTTTTCATAGGCTTTTTTCAGTTTGGGCAAGGACACAGGGGCCCCATGATCCCCTATTGCCCGGGGGCCCCATGAGTTGTCAGTCCACCCCTGATTTACATCACTTCATGAACAGGCATTCAGAGGAGAACTGATCCTTTGAGAATGCCAGAGAACTGAGCAGCGGTCATTTACCACTGTATGATAAACAGACACCTTGATGCGGAATTAATCTCTTAGTGAATTGAACCTTAAATCACAAGTAAAATTTTGGGCATATCTTGCAATAGGAATTATGATTTTGCTGAGGTGCACCCTAAGGTTACAAGGTTCTAAAAGGATGCAGACCCTGCAACATTCCTCATTAGAAGACTGCAAGTGAATCAGCTGATAAGAATGAAAACAGACACTCCAATTCAGGAAACAATATTCCAAGGGCATAGTTGAACGTACAGCTGTTTCGTAACCACTTGCCTACCAGGCACTTGCACCCCCTTTGTGCCCTGGCCAATTTTCAGCTTTCAGTGCTGCCGCACTTTGAATGACAATTGCGCAGTCATGCAACACTGTACCCATGTGAAATGTTTATCATTTTTTTCACACAAATAGAGCTTTCTCTTGGTGGTATTTACTCACCACTGGGTGTTTTTATTGTTTGCACTATAAACAAAAAAACAGCAAAAATGTTGAAAAAAAGAGTTTTTCTTTGTTTCTAATATAAAATTTTGCAAACGGGTAATTTTTCTCCTTCACTGATGTGTGTTTATGAGGCAGCACTGATAGGGTGGCACAGATAGGCGGTACTGATGAGCTGGCATTGATGAGGCGGCACTGATATGCAAATATGATGGGCACTGCTGGGTGGCACTGCTGGGCACAGGTGGGTGGCACTAATGGGCACAGGTGGGTGGCACTGATGGGTACAGTTGGGTGGCACTGCTGGGCAAATGTGGGCGGAACTGCTGGGCACTTGTGGGTGGCACTGCTGGGCACTTGTGGGTGGCACTGCTGGGCACTTGTGGGCGGAACTGCTGGGCACAGGTGGGTGGCACTGCTGGGCACTTGTGGGTGGCACTGCTGGGCACTTGTGGGCGGAACTGCTGGGCACAGGTGGGTGGCACGGCTGAACACTGATCATCAGTGCCCTGATGATCGGTGCCGATCCGTCCTCTGACAATTGCCGGTTATCGGCAGTACTTTCCTCACGCTGTCACAGCGTGAGGAAAGTGCAGCAGATAACTGGCAACTGCATTTACCGGTGGTCTGCTGTGTCATTGGACACGGCTGATCACGTGGTAAAAGGCCGCTGTAATTGACCTTTTACCACATCAAGTGATCAGCTGTGTCCGTAGGACACATTGATCACAGAGATCACCCCCGGGGAGTCGGGAGGGCACGTTCTGGGAGGACATCATATGATAATGGGGAGAGATCAGTTGCAGGGAGTTCAGTTTCTCTTTAAAGTGGCTATGTAACATATTCCGATTATAATTGTAGAATATCTAACCTTTTCTACAGGCAAAATAAAGCTTATGTCTCTGACTGCAAGCTTCATTTGCCAAGATACAACATTTTTTGATGACTGTCACAAAAAAATGAACAAACTTAATGAACTACAAGGTAGCTGATGAGCGCTTTAGGTAGTTCATTGATTCTTATTGTCATTCAGTAACTGCCTGGCTGTACAAGGTATGGGCAGACAGCTATACTGACAGTCTGCAGGAGTCTGAGATGCAAGGCTTTCCAGGCTCCTAATAAAAAATATAATACATGCACATTTTTTTTTACCTTCAAAAAGATGTGCATTTAGAATTTTTTTTACAAAGGTGAACTTTGAAGTGTGGAAAAATATCCAAAATAACAAACATACTCACCTACATGGTTGCAGTATCGGTCTGATGCTGCAGCTGTCCTCTGCCGGCTCCCCATTCACACATGAGCGGTTTGTAGCCTGAAGCTCCAATACGCTCAGGGGGAAAAACATCAGTATTACTCTATGGAGATGGTTCACATCTCCACTCCAAGTTTCCTGAAGCAGAATTCTTGAAGTTCAAAAAGTTTTGGTGTTACTTTTGTAGCTCAAATTGGACAGATTTGCACATTTTTGACGCATTTTTGTTCATATAGAAAAGAATAGAAATTCACGTTTTTGTGCGTTTTAACGTGCGTTTTGCGTAATTTTCTCCTCAAACGAAACGATGTTTTAAAAAAAAATAGTAATTATATATGAATAAATAAATGTAAAATAAATAATAATTAACCCCTAACCTTAAAAGAAGGGTTAAGGTGGTTGTTGTTGTTGGCTTGCTTTGTTGTTTTTGTTTGGTTGTTGTATGGTTGGTTGTTTCTTTGGTTGTTTTTTTTAAAAACCTTTTTAGGGGGTTAAGGTTATGGGTTAATTATTATTATTAATTTATTATTACGTAACATTTGTTTATGATTATTTTTATTTACTTGTGTATATATCTAACATTTATTTATTATTATCATCATCACTCTAAAAAATAAATAATAAAATTAATAATGTAATAATAATAAAATAAAATAAATAATAAAACAAGAAATAAAAGCTAATGGAAAAGCTGAAGCCGAAAAACCTAGCAACAAACAATGCAACAGATAATAATATTTTTCTCTATTGGCTAATAAATATCGCCAAAGCTCAAAAACACTTTGAAAACTAAGGTCTGAGTTATCTCATGGCCGCTGATCACTCAGTTCTCAGTCTTCTCTGGGCAGAGAATGGTGACTATCAGTTACCTGTTCTCTGATTTGCCCCTCAAGCTCTCAATGGAGCGCCAGACTGTACAGGGGTTGGGAGTGCTTGGCTCAGGCTCCTTGCGACGCTTTGAGAGGCTGAGCCAGCTTCCGATCAGGCCTGGACTTCCTATGTGTTGTCAGCTGAGTACGGCCTTTAGGCAAGGAAGCTGCCATCTTAACCTGGCTTGACAATTTTATTAAGAACACCAGCAACTGTGACCGTCATCATTCATAGCATTCATTGAATGTCACCCTGTTGAGAAACTGGTAAATAGACGGGTTTGGTTCTGCTTTAAAAAGTGTTAGCTAGTGCACCTAACACAGTGCTGATGTCCAAAGGTTGTTCCCTCATCCGAAGACAAAAAATGTGTTACGGGCCATACCAGGTGAAAATAAAGGAAAAGAGCCTAAAAAAAGCAAAGTGCAGCTGTCACATTTAAGAATTGCTACGTGGTGATATATTACCTTTGTATTTATGGGTTAAATGTCACTTTAGGCTGGTGGAGAGAAGCCGTTCCAACGTGTACAGATACCTGTCAACAGAGGAATTTAGAAAGAAATAAAATCTATTATTTTGGGCCTATTCACCCTTAGAAATTTCATTCTTTCCTTTTTGGCTAGTTCACGTCTACTGACTAATGTTTTTTAACCACTTGCCCGCCGCCCTATAGCAGAAATACTCCTACAAGGCAGCAGGGCTGCGCAAAGTCACGTAAATATACGTGATTTGCATTTCTGGGTAGGGGACGCTCTACCCGCGCCACTATTGGGTACTGGACATGTCAATCAACGGGTCCCGGCCGGTGAGTGTCGGTAGAGCTGACATGGGTGAGACCTGTGTGTAAAAAACACAGGTCTCTCTTCTGTCTGCAATGACATCCTGCTTTGTATTTCTCTGCTGTGCAGAGAAATACAAAGCAGCATGTCTCCGTAGTAAAACACAACACGTAATGTAAAACATACACAACACACAGTTAACCCTTGACCGCCCCAGATGTTAACCTCTTCCTGCCCAGTGTCCTTAGTACAGTGTCAGTGCTTTTTATTAGCACTTATCACTGTATTAGTGTCACTGGGAATGTCAATGCTAGTTAGTCAGTTCCCACCCAGTGTCCTGTTGTTCCTGTTGCCTGTTAGAATACCCATCTTGGTTGTGTGCTAATAGGAAGTGATGGGAGACTGGTGGGGTGGGCCAGCTTTCAGCATTACTAGGAAGTGATGAAATTTGTATATGCAGCACTAAAGAAGTAAAGCCGTTCATAGCTGAACCGGCCAATATTAGATCCATGTATGGGCAGGCTGAATGTACCCAAGTTGATCGATCGATCAACTTGGGTACGACCAGACTGCCAGATTTTACATGCAATTATTGCTAACGGCTGTTAAAGCCCCTAGCAATAATCACTGTGTTCTCCCGACGGGAATGGCTTCCCCCACCCTCATCTGGGAGGACACTCAGCCAGAGGGATTCCCCTGTCAACACTATCCGTGATTGCAGGAAAATAATTTGCTCCACCTTTGGCCAGCCTTATGCTATATTCAGACAAACGATTTAGGCCAGTGTGAATTGTAGCAGCAGGAATCAGGCCATCGGCCCATTCACTATATTGACAGGCAGACAGCTTCTGCAGCTATTTGCAGTTCTTTGCACAGCCAGAGATTACCTGCAGTGGTGGTCACTTTTGGATGCATTTTGTTTACATCCAGCAGCGATCACAGCAGGTAATCACCGGTTGTGCAGACAACAGTGAATACCTGTGACTGCTGGTGACTTGCCATTATGGTGAACGGAGCCAGAAGGCCGTACGTTGCCCTTCAGAGCCACAGTAGAAATAAGAAAATTCCTGCCACTACAATTCTCACTGGCCTTGTCAGGGACCATCGCGACGCATGGGTCTGCACATGCGTAGGGGTCTGTCAAGACATGCAGGCAGCAGGGCACTAGGACCCAGGTGCACCCATCGTCTATGACAGTGCTGGGCAGGCACTAGGACCTAGGCTGCGCCTGTCAGGTGCAGGGCGGGCTACTTAAACCAGCCCTGCACAGACACTTGTTGCCGAATGGTCTTTCTGCGATTCCTGTTATCTGATACCTGTGTTGTGAGTACTATTGATCCGGATTGTCTGACCTTGCTGCCTTCTCCTATCCTGACCCCCTGGCTTGCCTGACTTCGCTCCTGGATGTCCCCCTTTAGATCTGATCTCCTGTTATTGACCTGGCGTGTGACCCGACCATTCTTTGCCTACTGTTTTGTACCGCACCGACCCCCCGGCTACCGACTCGGCTTGTTTGACTTAGCTTTCGCTCCTCCATCCATCCATCCCTCTAGGACCCCCTGGTCCCCTCACATCTGACTCTCACCCTGCGGGATCCCCTGGCGGACTCCTCTACCACTGGTGGGTATATCCAGTAGTCGTGACCTGGTCTTGGAGCACTCCAAGTCCATCCCCACCATCAGCGGCTCTGGTGAACAAGTGCTCTGGAACTTAGACTCCGTGCTCTGGGGAAGCCCGACCAGTGGGTTGCTAGAGGTGCTGTCAGGTGGTCCCTTACAGGCCTTAATCATTGGTGTGAATATAGCTAAGGGGAAATAAGTCACTGGAGAGGCACCGTTAACAAGCCGCAAGACCTGGCCAGCCTTCCATGTCTTCCTAGTGGCACACCACCAAGATGATCACTCTATTGGGAAGTAGAAGAGTATGGAGGCACGCAAGCTCTTACTACCGAGAAGAGTGCAAATTTGCATATGAGATTTCTGCAGCAGTTTGGGTTGGAGTACCTTAAGGTACAGCATATTTGATTACTGCAGACTTTTTACAAGCTTTCAGAAGTGGAAGGTGTATTCCAGTACAGCAAGATAACTGTACAAAATGATTGACAAGAATAGCTTTAATCGCATGGGAGTATTCTTATGATTGAATAGTATAAAATATGAAATAAATGATGAAAAGGGATTGAAGACAGAGATTACTATGTATTTAGATGAGTGTGAACTATGTAATGCACTATAGCTGTAGCTATGTTATTGCTGTAGGCACAGGATGTGATCCTTCTGAAGGTGATCGCAGTTCTCTGCTGGACATTCATCGTTTGGTGGCAAGAGTTCATTTACAACTCTAGATAGAACAGATATGTAGTTTCAAATTCCATTTTCACAGAGTTGAGTGTGTGAAAAATAGCACTGCTAAGCAGATTGAATAGCTGCAACCAGAATGTCAGAAAGTTATCGTAGAGTAAAGCTTCAGTATAAGATTCCTATTATTATTCCCCACATTCTGGACAAGCTATAATTGAGTGACTTAACCTCATTAAAGCTATACTGTAAAAATAAAATTTTAAATTTTTTTAATTACAACACATTTATACATATATCTATCGCCAGGTGAACTTATTAACCTAAGAATGGAAAGAGAGTTTACCCCTCTCAAGTGTCTCCAACCATCAGGTAAGAATTTATTTCTGCTAAGCCAATGTGTATAGTAGAACTATAGCAATCTGTTGCATTTGATTTTCCAGTTTCCAGTTCTATTGTTTTTGAGAGCTTATTGTTTTACGTTTGTTAACTCAGACTATCTGTGTTTTTCCAGTGCTGTGTAATTATGACTGATGTAATTAGTCTCTGCATATTAGGTACACTGCTTTCCCATTTGAAAGGGACCAATAGGCATAAGTTGCAAGCTGTTTTATATAAAAGGTATTTTAATAGCATTTAAGTGTAAATAAAGCTTCAGGAGAATTTTGGAATACATTTTATTTCAAATCGGTGCAGTGGGGAGTGACTCCTGGACTTTCTGTTCAGTAGCTTCATCGATTCCAGTGTTATTAGTTGCAGTAGAAGGTACTGAAGCATGCCCAGCTGAAACACCCAAAACTCACAGTTGGGTGGGATCTATGGCAGGATTTATTTGCTGTGGTATTTGAGATATATAAGAAGCCAGGAGCCCACTAGGCTGCTCCAATAACTAGGATATCGAGTTTTCTGTTGAATATTCTACATTTTTATTTTGTTTAAATAGGGAGCAGTGTTTTAGAGGTTTCTTATTTTTTAGTCCTGATTCAAGCTGAAAACTCCAGACATAAAAGATATAACTATGGCCTACCTTTAAAAAATATGCACTGTCACATCTGCAATTAAGACTTGCTTACATGTTCCACCCTGTTTTCCGCCCCTCTGAAAAGTGATTAGAGGCATTTGACAGAAAGCTCAGGGTTGATATGTTGCCTTCTCACTGCCTGTTTTAACTATTGAAAGCCTTCATCACTACGGCACAATCGCATGACCTGAACGAGTCACATTTGGCAACAGTACAGTGAACAGGACCATTGCATAAAATGACCTGCACTGCAACCGTAGCAATGTATGCTAACGTGGCTGTTGGGGGGCAGTAAAACCATAACTCATCTCCTGTTTTTAGTGTCCTTCACCCATCCATGTAAGCGAGGTCTTACTATTTTCACCTAATCACTCTACAAAAACTGCAAATACCTGTTGATCCTGACACTAAAGTTCACTTCTTTGAGCATGCTATGATGGGGTGACAATTCTGTTACACCGCTCATGAATTAAGAGCAGTATTTTCACCCCCATTTAGGCTATGCCTGCATGCACTACAGTGAGGTGAGAAGTTATTAAAGGGGGTGTAGCTATCAGCATTGTCATTGCTGGTTCACAAACCTATAGTTTGTCAATCAGCTCCTGGCCACACATAGTCCAACCCACTGCTTTCTGGATTATCAGCACTGTCCGAAAAGGAGAAAGTGTAAGGCATAAATGAATGAAATATTGGCTCACACAGTGCTTAGACAGGGAGAGGGGGAAGCAGAACAAGGAGCCAGTTAGTTGTGCTGCATTGCTCTTGTGATAGCAAGGGACATTCTGATAGAGAGTTCAGAGTGGCAGAGACATGAGCTCATTGGAGTTCTGTCTATAAGCCTGATTTGTCTTGTGCACCAACAAACACTCTCGTGCTCTTCGTGCCATTAAACCCTTATATGGATGCAGCAGGACCCACAGGTGTTTTCATGTAGCTTTATCTTTCTTTCAAGGAAGGGGTCTCCAAACTTTCTAAACAAAGGGCTGGTTTACTGTCCTTCAGACTTTAGGAGGGCTGGAGTGGCCAGTGGGAGTAAAAAATGTCCCAGCATCAGTAGGAGTAAATAAAATGACATAGTGCTTGTAGTCAGTGGAAGGAGGAATAGTGTCCAGTCATTGGTATTAGTGCCCCATCATTGGTGTCAGTGGGATGAATAGTACCCCATCAGTGGTGACAGTGGGAGGAATAGTGCTCCATCATTGGTGTCAGGGAGAGGAATAGTGCTCCATCATTGGTGTCGGGGAGGAAAAGTGCTCCATCATTGGTGCCAGGGGGAGGAATAGTGCCCCATCATTGGTGTCAGGGGGAGGAATAGTGCCCCCTCTTTGGTGTCAGGGGGAGGAATAGTGCCCCATCATTCGTGTCAGTGGGATGAATAGTGCCCCATCATTGGTATCAGAGGAAGGAATAGTGCCCCATCCTTGGAATTAGTTGGAGGAATAGTACCGCATCCTTGATATTAGTTGGGGAAATAGTACCTAATTGTTTATATCAACGGGAGGAATTATTCCCATCATTGGTGTCAGTGGAAGGAAAAATGCTCCATAGTTGGTACCAGTGGAAGAAATGGTGCCTCCTTGTTGGTATCATTGGGAGGAATAGTACTCTGAGGGCCAGATAGAGGCAAGCAAAGGGCTGCATTCGGACCACGGGCCGCAGTTTGGAGACCACTGTTCTAAGGAGTCTCAGTAGTCCAGGTACCCAGGAAGCTTTGCTGTGCAAATACTGCAGATGCATGGAAGGTCAAGTTTGCACGCTGCCTCCATATTGCAAATTTTTTTTTTTATTACTCCTATATTCTGTGACTAGAGCAGTACAGTGTTACCATAGTGACACTGTTCTACTCTGGGGAGGTGATCAGCATTTTTTTTTATACACACTATGAGAATCACTGTTTTAAACAATATTTTTTATGTATGGCATCCATTCATCCAGTGTGTACTATTGTGAAGCTGTGACTGGCCACAGCCATCACATGGTATACACAGTAAATGGCTATGAATGAAAGCCATTTGTTGCGTACAACTGTCATGTGATCTCCTGTGATTGACAGCAGCCTGGTACAATGCTTTGTCATCCGTTGTATCAGGTGGACACAGTGGGTGACAGATTGCACCACAGCATGGCCCTTGGGGTGTGTATAAGGCCCGATCCTGGGATGATGTCATATGACATCCACCAAGGATGGCCGCACTCCCACTCGGCCGGCATTCTGTTATAGGCCGGGCTGGGAGTGGTTGAAGTACAGCTGTACTTTGGCTAGAAACTAAGGACAATCACAGCGGCCTTTTACCACATGATCAGCTGTGTCCAATGACACAGCAGATCACCGGTAAATGCAGTTGCCGGTTATCGGCTGCACTTTCTTCACGCTGTCACAGCATGAGGAAAGTACTGCCGATAACTGGCAATTGTCAGAGGATGGATCGGCACTGATGATCAGTGCCCTGATGATCAGTGCCCAGCAGTACCGCCTAGCAGTGCCACCCACCTGTGCCCATCATTGCCCAGCAGTGCCACCGACCTGTGCCCATTAGTGCCTAGTAGTACCCCCATCAGTGCCCAGCAGTGCCGCCAGTCAGTGCCACCCAGCATTGCCCATCAGTGTTGCCTATCAGTGCCCATCAGTGCAGCCTATCAGTGCCCATCAGTGCAGCCTCATCAACGAACATCAGTGAAGGAAAAAAATTACCTGTTTGCAAAATTGCATAATAGAAACAGAGACTTTTTTTTTTGCTCTTTTTTTCGTTTATAGCGCAAAAAATAAAACGCGATTAAATACCACCAAAAGAAATCTCTATTTGTGTGAAAAAACTTAAAAACCGAGAAAAATATTTCATATGGGTACAGTGTTGCGTGACCGCGTAATTGTCATTCAAAGTATGAAAGCGCTGAAAGGTGAAAATTGGCCTGAACAGGAAGGGGGTATAAGTGCCCGGTAGGCAAGTGGTTAACGCTTCTAAATTTTTTAAAATTAAAATAACAAATGTGTTATACTTACCTGCTCTATGCCAAGGTTTTGCACAGAGCAGCCCCGATCCTTCTCTTCTGGGGTCCATTGCAGGTGCTCTTGGCTCCTCCTCTTCTCTATGTGCCACAATAGAAAGCTGGTTCGTATGGTGGCACAGATGTGGGCTCGCTATGGACCCCTGCTGTCTGTGTCTAGACACTGGGGCTGCACTCACCCCTGCTCCCTCGTCATAGCGGTGTGAGCCTATTGCTCCCACTGCTATCAATCTGCCCAATGAGGAGGGCCAGAGCGGAGAGAGCCACTGCTCTCTGCCACATCGCTGAATTGAGATCATGCTCAGGTTAGTATAAGGGGGGTTGGGGGGAGATCCTCTGCAACAGAAGGCTTAAAGAGCAATTTCAGGCAATTTTGTTATTTTTCCTATTCAGTGTGGCTGTGCCCACACTGCATGGTTTAAATAATTATTTATGCCTTGGGGCTTGGAAAGCGAAGATACACTATATTGCCAAAAGTATTGGGACACCCCTCCAAATCATTGGTTTCAATTGTTCCAATCACCAACATGGCCTCAGGTATATAAAATCAAGCATCTAGGCATGCAGACTGCTTCTACAAACATTTGTGAAAGAATGGGTCGCTCTCAGGAACTCAAGCATGGTATCGTGATAGGTTGCCACCTGTGCAATAAGTCCATCCGTGACATTTCCTCGCTACTAAATATTCCACAGTGAACTGTTAGTGGTATTATAACAAAGTGGAAGCAACTGGGAACAACAGCAACTCAGCCATGAAGTGGTAGGCCACATAAAACAACAGAGTGGGGTCAGCGTATGCTGAAGCCCACAGTGCGCATAAGTCACCAACTTTCTTCAAAGTCAATAGCTAAAGACTTCCAAACCTCCTGTGCCCTTCAGAATAGCACAACAAAAGTGCATAGAGAGCTTCATGGAATGAGTTTCCATGGCCGAGCAGCTGCATCCAAGTCTTACATCACCAACTGCAGTGCAAAGCGTTGGATGCAGTGATGTAAAGCACACCACCACTGGACTCTAGAGCAGTGGAGACGTGTTCTCTGGAGTGACCAATCACACTTCTCTCTCTGGCAATCTGATGGACGTGTCTGGGTTTGGCGGTTGCCAGGAGAATGGTACTTGCCTGAGTGCATTGTGCCAAGTGTAGAGTTTGGTGGAGTGGGGCTTATGGTGTGGGGTTGTTTTTCAGGGGTTGGGCTTGGCCCCTTAGTTCGACTGAAGGGAGCTCTTAAGATGTCAGCATACCAAGACATTCTGGACAATTTCACACTCCCAACTTTGTGGGAACAGTTTGGGGATGGCCCCTTCCTGTTCCAACATGACTGTGCACCAGTGCACAAAGCAAGGTCCATAAAGACATGGATGAGCAAGTTTGGGGTGGAGGAACTTGACTGGCCTGCACAGAGTCCTGACCTCAACCCGATAGAACACCTTTGGGATGAATTAAAGTGGAGACTGCAAGCCAGGCCTTCTTGTCCGACATCAGTGCCTGACCTCACAAATGTGCTTCTGGAAGAATGGTCATGTCTTCCCATAGACACACTCCTAAACCTTGTGTACAGCCTTCCCAGAAGAGTTGAAGCTGTTATAGCTGCAAAGGGCGGGCCAACTCAATATTGAACCCTACGGACTAAGACTGGGATGCCATTAAAGTTCATGTGTGTGTAACGGCAGGCGTCCTAATACTTTCGGCAGTATAGTGTATATCCTTTGTGACTAGTCCTGTAGTTCATCTTTAAAGGGCAAATAAGAGGTTTTTCATGATGTACACTTGCTGTGACAGATGACTGCTAACCCCCATCTTCAGCTTTACCCTGTCTCTAATCTGTACATATTTTATTAATCATCAAATTAGTCAGAGAGAGCTCCTTGTGTTTAATCCCTCTCATTTACTGCAATAGAAAGTATTAATGTCTCAGTTTAGGCAATGTTTATATTGTTTTTAAGTCTCCAAAAAAGTTTTTTCTTTGTTAGCTTTCAGCAGACATTCAAAGATGCCTGCAGATACCTTTTAGCCGCTTGTTAAACTGTTATCCAGTTCCTCCAGGCTCCCTGAAGCCAGTACATAATCCCCAATGCACACTAATAATGCAAGAGTGAGCTGTGAAAAAGAAAAGTTTAATGTGACTATGTATTCAGTCTCTCTTCTGTGGTTCTTTTGTATTCAGGGTACTGTAGGGTTGTTAAAGATTTTTTACACTCAAATAAATATCTTTGTGTTGTTTTGCTTCTAGCAGGATGAATTGCTTACAAGTTTCTTGTATATCTCATGGACACCAGTTGTGAGATATTCCCACCAGAATTCCCAGTTCCATCCAGCTGAGCACCCATTATATAGCTGAATGATGGTTTTATGTTCCGACAGTGGATTCTCAGTCAGGTAGGATAAACAGATAAATGGTTAGTCATGCCGCAAGAGATTGACACCTTCATTATGGTTAGTGGGAGATGAAATCTGTGGGGAAATTTCACCACTGGAGTCTCTGAGAGATAAGGGAACAGCAGGTGATTCAACACTCCTGAATTTATTAGAATTTAGTACTGGTTGGCAACTGATGCAGACTGCCCCAAAGATAACCGGTAACAGATTTCCTTAACAGTTAATCTATGTGTTGCTTTTTTGTCTAAACTAATAAACTAAAAATTGTTATGTTATACTTCCTGCCAGTTGCCTAGTTGTCCCTTGCTTAAAGTGAGTGTAAACCTTTTTTTTCTTTTTATACAACTTCAGCTTTGGTAGGTTTTACCCCTTCATGATCAGACCATTTTTTGCTATTTAGTACTGCAATAATTTAACTGGTAATTGCACAGTCATGCAATGTTGTACCCAAATGAAATTTATATCATTTTTTTCACGCAAATAGAGCTTTCTTTTGGTGGTGTTTGATCACCACTGGGTTTTTTTTATTTGTTATTATATAAATGAAAAAAGACTAAAAATATTGAAAATAAAAAAACAATATTTTTTACTTTCTGCTATAAAACCTATAAAATGCACAGTCATACAATGTTGTAACCAAATGAAATTTATATCATTTTTTTCACACAAATAGAGCTTTCTTTTGGTGGTGTTTGATCACCACTGTTTTTTTTATTTGTTATAAATGAAAAAAGACTAAAAATATTGAAAAGAAAAAAAACAATATTTTTTACTTTCTGCTATGAAACATATAAAATAAAATAAAATAAAAAAAATCTAATTTAGGCCAAAATGCATTCTGCTACATGTGTTTGGTAAAAACAAGATGCCTGTAAGTGTATTTTAATTGGTTTGTGTGAAAGTTATAGCATCTACAAACTATGGTATAGATACTGGAATTTTTTTCTAATATACTAGTAATGGTGGTCATCAGCGACTGTGTGGGACTGTGATAGTGTGGTGGGCAGTCTGACACTAACTGATGCTGGGTGGGAACTGATTGAATGACACTGACATCTTCAGTGACACTAATACAGTGATCAGTGATAATATACACTATCACTGTACTGATGACACTGGCTGGCAAGGGGGGCAATCAATGGGTTAACTGTGTGCATAACAATGTTTACTGTGTGCTGTTTTCACTAAGCAATGTGCCGGTTTTTACTCTCTGCTGGCGGGGAGAAAAAAAAACAGCACATCGCCGCTGTCTAGTTTACCAACACAGGTCTCTCTTCTGTCATTTGCTCAGCCAATCAGCGGGTCCCAGCCATAAATCATTGGCCAGGACATGCTGATTGGAATATGCTAAAGCGAATGGCAGCACTGCTGGGCCAGCAGGCACGCATCTTGTAACTGAAAGAACCAGATTAGGTACTTTTATGTGATCTGGCGCAGTGGGGTTCCTCTTCTGCAGTATACAGTATATGTGGTAAATGGTCACCAAGTACCTAAAATAACATACATGATATACTTACCTGCTCTGTGCAATAGAATTGCGCAGAGCAGCCTTGAACCTCCTCTTCTTGGGTCCCCCGCCGGCGTCCTGGCTCCTCCTCTTCTCAGTCTGCCACAATAGGTGCCACCTTCCTATGGTGGCACACCTGCGGGCTTGATCCCGAGCTGCACTGCCTGCGTCTATTGGCATAGACAGTGTGGCTCGGTTCCATACAAGACACACAGTACAGCTCACTTCACGCACAAGAAAACACACCATGTTTTCCATTGGGAGGGGGTTGCCATTAAGGATTATTGGAACCCCTGTGTGTCTGTCAAAGAGGAGCATGTTTTGGCTGGGGGTGTAGGAGCATTTACATCTGCTCACACACCGGCATAGGTGTGTACCAAGCCTGATGGCCCATTAACACCAGAATGCTATGTACAAAAGGTGTGTTCAGTGCGCATTTCAGTCACCGCACGTGAACGTGCCCTTGCGAAAAGGCATGTGAGTGCCAATTAATTGTTAATGGCACCTCAACCGCATCTTGCGATGTGTTTGTGGCCACCAAACTGCATGGTGCTGCAGTACCATGTGGTTTAGTGCGGTGCTCCCACTACTTTGTGCTCATTCCAGTGCATTTTGCAGTCCATTCAAATGAATGGGGTGGCAAAACTGGAACCCGAGGGACCACATGGGTACTTTTAATTCGAATATCTTCTAACTAGCATGCAGCATTCAAGCTATTACAAATGTGATAGCGCCTCATAAGTAACACTACGATGTGACAGGGCTTCCTGCATTTATTCATCAATTATAAAAAAAAATTGTATACTGTATATAGCAATGATGAATAATAAGCAAAATTAACAAATATTCATTTGTATTGGGAAACTGAACTGTTATTAAATTTTGACAAATTACTGAAAGTTTTAACCAAACATAATTTGTCCTCTAAAAAGAAAAACAAAGTGACTCTTATTTCATTGTAACATGATTTGAAAAAAGTGGGTGGTGAACCTTTTATAAAGTAATATTTGATTGTCTCTTGAGTTTCTGATACAGAATGAATATGAAATAGTCACTTCTGGGAAAAAGTCACCCTTGGCAACTTCCTTCAGGGGGAGTTAACTGGACTCATAGCCTGTATTCTCTAAAGTCAGCATTTTCTTCCGAGATGAGATGTGACTCTCCCAATCACATTCAGGCAGATAATTCATCCGTTCAATCTTAAAAGCGGGTCAAAGTAATTTTACATTCGTCAAAGAAAAGTACAGAATTTGCCAAGCTGGACAAGACGAGATAGCTATTTATGTGCGAAAGTCCTCTTTCTTGTAGAAGCACATGCATTAAATATTGATTTCCCATGTGGTAACTTGCATGATTTGTTCTTGTAGAAGCATTTTGCCTTTGGGAAGTTGTCATGCCTACCAAGGCAGGCAATCAAAGACATGACTTTTCGGAATATCGTCTGTCTTAATTCATGCACAAGAGCCCCTTGTTTTTTTAATCTGCTGCAAATAATAGGCATTCCCTTGAAATGAAGAAAATGAAAAGATGTTCTTAAAAACCTTTTTTTTTCTACAAGCCCAATATACCTTTAGAAACATTAGGAAAACTTAATTGCTTTCATTTAACAAATAAAGCATAATCCGGTTGAAGTATACTCATTATTTTTCTACTTTGCAGGAGAGAGAATGCCTTATGGAAAATTCGTTTTTTTTTTTTATGTGCAAAAGTAATGTGATTGTTATTAATGCAAGTTATTTTATGTCTGAAATATCCAATAGGTTATTTTTCTAAGTACAGGGAGATATAATATAGCTGAAATTACTGGAGGATTATAGGTTTATTATCCTTTGGTTCAAGCACTTGGCAAAGAAAGTATGAATCCTTATAAATATTGTAGGTTGTGACCTCTACAGGTTGCTTCATGGTAACTAAGTAAAAGGAATGTATTATCAGTTAAAGTCAGTTTTAAGTAATTTGATTCTGCCTAGCTATTTTTAAGAGTCATTTCTTACATAATTTAAAGTGAAAAAGGGATTTAAAAAAAATAACATGGTTTGCGCAATGGTTTTGCACAGAGCAGCCCTGATCCTTCTCTTCTCGGGTCTCCCGCCAGAGCTCTTGGCTCCTCCCCCTTCTGAATGTCCCCATAGCAAACCGTTAGCTATGGGGTCAGTCGTGCGGACTTGATCTCGATTTGCACTGCGTGTGTCTATTGGCGCACACGCAATGCAGCTTGGTCCTGTCCCCTCTCTCTTCTCACAAGCTATGATTGACAACAGCAAGAGCCTATGGTTCCACTGCTGCCTCCATGTCCAGTGGGGAGAGAGAGCAGAGAGAGATACACTTCTCTCTGGCACAGAGCTGGTTCAAGTTCAGGCTTAGGTAAGTATTTTAGGGGGATTGGGGGGACACAGAAGGTTTTTATTTACCCTAATGCAGAGAATTGTAAACACTCACCTTGTAAAACATTCAGTTTTAAATAGAATTGAAAGGCAAAATGTGTGTATAGATATAAATACATAATACAGCACACCGATCTTCCCAGGGAAAGGCTGTGCATGGAAAGGAGGAGGGGGGGTGTCAGCACAAGTAAGATCATTGGAGGAGAACATGCTGTGTACCCAGCAAAGCTAGATAACTAAACATGATGTGCTCTCAGGCCTGGTGTGGTCAGTTTTTAAAGTGTTACTAAAGGCCGATTGTTAAACAATTAAAATAACAAAAATGTTATATTCACCTGCACTGTGTAGTGACCCTGATATTCCTCTTCTCAGGTCCCCGCCGGCGATCCTGTCTCTTTCTAAAAAAGACTGATGTGCGCTAATGAGGCTGCAGTGATGGGCACTGATAAGTAGCACTGATGGGCATCACTTGTGGGCATTGACAGGCATAAATGATGGGCACTGAAAGGCAGCACTCATATATGGCACTGATAGGCGACACTGATGGGCACTGGTCGGCGGCACTGATTGGAACCTATAGGCGGCACTGACAGTGCCCTGATGATCAGTATAGATGTCCCCTCTGAGAAATGCCGATTACCAGCTCTCCTCACAAGCTGTCAGCGGGAGGAGAGGACTGCTGATAACCAGCATTTCCTATTTACATGTGATCAGCTGTGATTGGACACAGCTGATCACATGACAGAGCTGATGTCATTGGCTCTTTACAGGGATCGGCGATACACTGTCCCAGGGACACAGTGCACCACCGATTGCCATGCATTTACGCACCAATTTACCTCATGCAGCATTCTGCGCTGTGCTCTTGCAGTCATTTTTACAGGACGACCACACCTAGGGAGAGTAGCAACAGTGCTAACCTTTCTCCATTTGTAGAAAGTCTGTCTTACCGTGGACACATGAACATCAAGGCTTTTGGAGACACTTTTGTAACCCTTTCCAGCTTCATGCAAGTCAACAATTCTTGATCGTAGGTCTTCTGAGAGCTCTTTTCTGCGAGGCATGGTTCACATCAGACAGTGCTTCTTGAAACCAGTAAACCCAAAACAGGTGTGTGTTTTTTAAGGGCAAGACAGCTGTCAGCAACACATCCAATATCATCACACTGATTGGAGTCAAGGTTGGCTCACTCCTGGCTCCAATTAGCTCTGGGAGAAGTCATTAAGCTAGGGCCTCAGATACTTTTTCCTCCCTGCACTGTGAATGTTTACATGTTATGTGCAATTAAACCATGGCAACATCTAATGTTTGTGTAGTATTATGTTCAGTAGACTGTGTTCTTCTATTGTTGTGACTTAGATGACGTTCAGAGCACATTTTATGCCCAATTCATGCAAAACTCCACGTAATCCCAAGGGGTTCACATACTTTTTCTTGCAACTGTAGGCTTCCTAGCTGTACACCCCTTTCTTGTCTATCTCACTCTCCCTCTCCTTCTCCCACATCCTCATCCTTCCTATCCCCCCTTCTTCCCTCTTACCCCTTCTCTTCCCCTCTGGGTGACTGGAACAAGGGATTATAGCTACTACCCTGGTTGTACTGCTTTGGGTAGAAATATGCTGTTTGTTACTGTGTTATCTGCAATTGACTGGTTGATGTGTGCACTCACTGTCTCACAATTCTCTTTTTGAAGATCATGCTACTTTTTGTATTGTTAATGTGATTCACATGTACATTGGTATAATGTTTCAATAAACATTCCTTCTGTAAAAAAAAACAAAAAAAAAAAAAACCTGCCCAAGGTTGTCATGTGGCTAAATTGCTGTCTTGGCTGTACTCCTTGTTTGTACAACCAGAGCATTGTTAGGTAGGATCATTGTATGACTGAGTTCCTATTTTATGTATGTAATATCCTGATAGATGATTATGGGTGGATACGGAGTAGAAATTTGGGTGTTTCCCTTCCTTTGCTTTTGTATAATATTGGAGCTTACCTAGGGCTGATGATTTCATCCCCTCCATCATAAGGGCTGACAACACTGTGTGGGATTTCAATGCAGCAAAAAAAGCATTGCCATCCTACTGTGTGAAATTAGGAGCTGAGATTTACCTAGATCAACAGATATTCTTCAGTTCTCTCATTGTTTTCTTAGAAACATAACCTAGGGAAATGTGTATGTATTGGAGAGCTGTGCTAAATATTTTTTTTGTTCGATTTTACACTCACACACACCCAAATGGTTCAATGCACAAATTTTGCAATATTAATGGCATTCTGTTGCGGGGGTGCATCTGATAAAGAGGGAAAGCACCTTTAAAATATTATGCTATACCCTTTATGGGGATTAATACTAACGGAAGCATGATCCTCTCAATTGTAAGTAGCCTGGCTGCTGGTCTTGTTAACATTGGATGTGCCGAATGGTTTTGGAGACTGGCATCCTTGCTATTGTCGATGGAAAGTGATCTTCCTCAAGTCCCAGTTTGTAGCAATTGTACCAGATGGCATCTATGAATACATATTGATAATCTGCTCCATCAGCTGTTTCATGTGCTTCTTTCTATCCCCAAAATATGCAGCCTAAGAAGGCTAAATAAAACTGTTACTGACTTTAAGATTGTGACTTTTTATAAATCTTCAACTGACCTCTCACCTCCATCTCTAAGGCTCTTTTCATAAGGGCAGTCTGCCTACTTTATCAGTTCAGTCATGTTTTTTTCCAAAGGAAAAACAGATTCAGTTTTTCATCCATTTATACATCAGTTTTTCACATCCTCTAGCTGGAGTCCTTAACTACTTCCAGACCAGGCACTTTTACCCCCTTCCTGACCAGGGCAATTTTCAGCTTTCAGCGCTATCACACTTTGAATGACAATTGCGCGGTCATGCAACACTGTACCCAAATGAATTTTTTACCATTTTTTTGAGACAGATAAAGCTTTATTTTGGTGGTATTTATTCACCACTGGGATTTTTATTTTTTTTTTGCTATGTAAATCAAAAAGTCCAAATATTTTGAAAAAAAGTGGGTTTTTTTATAAAATTTTGCAAATAAATAATATTTCATCATAAATCTTGGCCAAAATTTACTCCGTTTATCTTTTTAGTAAAAAAAAAAATCCAAATTAGTTTATAACCAAAAATTATAATTTTTAAACTTTTTTTTTTACATTTTTATTTTATTTTTTTATATTATTATTATTATTTTTTTTTTACATACTGTCAGGTGACACTGTACTACTTGTGGGGGGTGATGAAGATTTTTTTTTTTTCTACACTGATTGCTTTTACACCCATATTGGATGTAAAAGCAATCATTTCTCTTTCTCATTGTCTGCATTCTTGCAGTCATTGAGAAGTACTGAGTGAGCTGTGATTGGTCACAGCTTGTCACATGGTGCCAATCAGTGATCACATGATTGGGACCTCATACAGAGGTCCCGTCCAACGATCGGTGTTTCACTGTGTCCGGAGGACACAGCGCGCACCGGATCGTGGTGCTGCGCGCTCCCAGGAAGCGCGCACAAGCAGGGTGCAGGGAGGCCATTTATAAACGGCCACCCGACCCTGCACTGCCACCGTCCGGCCGTTTATATACAACGGCCGGTCGGGAAGTGGTTAAAGCGGAACTATACTCCCCTCCAATCCCACAATGCATTGTCCCAGAGCTCCCCACCTGGCCGCTAACATCTTCGGGCGGTCGGTTGCCAGGTCCTGAATGCTGGCTGCTGTCATTGGCCGGGCGGGGATGACGTCAAATTCGGCATTGCCTGTGCAGCTCACTGTACAGGGCAGGACAGGCAGGTAGGTAGCTTTAATGCAGAAGAGACAAAGAATGCATTAAAAATCCTGCCTGTCTGCCCATTTCTAACTTTTTACCTAAAATTCCACTTTAACTACTTGAGTCTAATTTTTTCAATTTCTTTCATATTTTGTTTACATGAGTAAAAAATTATTTAAGGCCTGAAGATTATTTAAACCCCCAAAGAAGACACCCTAGAGAATAAAATAGAAGTAGTTCCAATTTTTTTATGTCAAATTATATTAGCGCATCAGTTATGAAACGCAAATCTAAAAAAATAAATAAAATAAAGTTAATTTTAGTGCACACAAACACAATAATTTACCCACATTTTTTGTCAAATGTAAAAAATGAAGTAGAGTAAATAGATAAGCAACAAGTCCATCATTAAAATTGAATGTACCCGTGAAACTGTGAAAAAACTTCAGTACCCTATGTTTTTTTATAGGTGATGCTTTAAGAGCCCCTACAGGTCACCAGTTTAGTGTTACCCATGAGCTCTAGCCCTACAATTATTGATCTCACTCGGGCGTGCATGTTGATATGTAACATGTGTAGCACAATCAACGTTTTTTATGTTTTTAACATATGATTTTATTGCTATCACAAACCAATAGCTCCCTATGTGATAGCATATAGGTGACAGGTTCTCTTTGTGGCAAGGGGTGGGTAGTATGTGCAAGGAGAGGGGCAGGAGAGGAGCAGTGTTTACAGTGAGGGGGCATTATGTACAGTCTCCGTTACTTGCCCGCTCTAGCTGTCTTTGCTGGCTCTGAATGTAATTGCCGGCTCCTTTGTTTTGTTTGCTATACTGCCAAAGAAAGAGCTGTCATTCGACCCTGCTGCTAAAATAAACAAAGGGGCCTGGTCACCCATTGACATCACCCGTAGACTCCGGCCTATTTTCTACTTCAGCAGCGGACTGAATGACAGCTCGTTGTGCTGTTTTCATTGCCCCTGTTAGCTGCTTTCTGTTTTTTTTATTAATATATTTTCTTTACATTTTGCTGACAGCAGAGATGAGTCACTGGTTGTGAGTGCAAAAACAGACAGTTTGTCCGTTTACATCCATTTAGGTGCCGCTTTTTAAACAAACCAAAAATAGAGCAATGATCCGTTACACAAAAACGGATCTTAATGGATGTGAATGTAAATGGATGAACAGATGGAAACACCTTACTAACCGTTCCATATCTGCCACCCCTCTCTGCCAAGCCCTCCACTGGCTTCCAATTGCCCAACAAAAAAAATTCAAAACATTAACATTAACTTATAAAGCCATTTATAACTCTGCCCCAAATTACATCACCAATTTTGTCTCCAAATATCCAAACCGTACTCTCGCAAGACCTCCTACTCTCTAGATCCCTTGTCTCCTCCTCCCATGCTCATCTCCAGGACTTCTCCAGAGCCTCCACCATCCTCTGGAACTCTCTACCCCAATTTATCAGACTGTCACCTACTCTGCTCACTTTTAGGCAATCTCTGAAAACCCATTTCTTCAGGGAAGCCTATCCTGCCCTCAGCTAATAATGGAATCTTCTATACCTCTAACCAGTCCATCCCCCACAGTTATTACCTTTTGTACCACTAGCCACTCCCTCTTAGATTGTAAGCTCCAAGGAGCAGGGCCCTCCTATCCCTCTTGTATTGAACTCTATTTTTGTTGTATTGTCTCCCATTATATTGTAAAGCACTGAGCAAATCCTGTATAATAATAATAATCCCTCAACAGATGGATGAAAAACTTACAAACGGCCCGCACATGTGAAAGGGTCCTAACTACTCCCCTATCACTATTGTATACAAAGATTAGTAACACATAATTTCATAAGAGGGTCAGAGATGCCTATCATGTATGGACTTTAATTTTGAAGGCCCGGTTAAACCTGTCCATTTTTGTGTTAAATTCAAAATGGCAGTGGCTTGTCGGGGGGATTTTCTAGTATTTTGTGGAAAAAAAAAATGGAAAAAGTTATGTTTGACCAAGGAATTTTATAAAGTGAAATGTTTGTATTTGCCAGTGGTTTCTGTAAACAAAAAAGTCTTGCTTTAGTTCTTATAGATAAGATATGCCCTGGTTACCTTTATCCAGAGAGAAATTAACTCTACAATAAGACATCCCAGGTGATAGGAACATCAAAGGTTAGGCAGCAGGCATTTTCCTCATGATGGGTCATCACAGACTCCTGGGTCAGGTCCAGAGGTTCCCCTAAGGTCAGCCAGGCACTCCACACAAAAGCTCCTCTTAAGATGGCAGTGTGCTCTCTCTGTGGGAATGATAGCTCCACATAGGAGCCCCAGAAAACAGATGCCAGAGATAGTGTAGTACTTCCCAAAAACTTTTTATTCATATAAAACGCATAACAGGGCAGTGTGCATAATCAGTTTCATATGTGAATAGAAAAAGCAGCAGTACTGACCCCAATAAAAATGGCCGCCGGGCCTCCTCGTGGCCCCGGCGGTGATATGACGTCACGCTCTGCACAGCTCCTCCTTAGGCCTTTCGTGCTACAGGCACATCATCAGAGGGGAGACTGCCTCTGCCTCTGATGATGGCAGTCTCCCCTCTGATGATGTGCCTGTAGCACGAAAGGCCTAAGGAGGAGCTGTGCAGAGCGTGACGTCATATCACCGCCGGAGCCACGAGGAGGCCCGGCGGCCATTTTTATTGGGGTCAGTACTGCTGCTTTTTCTATTCACATATGAAACTGATTATGCACACTGCCCTGTTATGCGTTTTATATGAATAAAAAGTTTTTGGGAAGTACTACACTATCTCTGGCATCTGTTTTCTGGGGCTCCTATGTGGAGCTATCATTCCCACAGAGAGAGCACACTGCCATCTTAAGAGGAGCTTTTGTGTGGAGTGCCTGGCTGACCTTAGGGGAACCTCTGGACCTGACCCAGGAGTCTGTGATGACCCATCATGAGGAAAATGCCTGCTGCCTAACCTTTGATGTTCCTATCACCTGGGATGTCTGATTGTATATGCGCATATCCATGCGTTTTCTGGTGAGTGCGCATTTCTGTTATTTGAAGGAGTAAAAGGCCGTGGAAGTTCGCATTTCTCCAGTGAAACATTGTGGATGCTTTATTGACTCTTTACTACTGTTTTACTTTTTTAAGCACTGCACTTTGACATTTTATGTTTATATTGATATTTTGAAGGCAGTGTGGTTGCCTTTAGTGTTCTAGCTGCTTTATTTATAAGAGCGCTCACTATCTTCTAAGCTGAACTCTACAATAAACCTCTGGATCTGACTCCATGGAACATCAGCTCACATTTACATACCTCCCAACATTCTGAGATGAGAATGAGGGATGCCTATTAGCAATCATATGTAAGCATACTGTAGAACACACACCCTGTCACACCCTCCTTAACCTCCCTAGCGGTCTGATTATTTCCGATTTTTTGTGCTGAAAGCGGTACCATTTTTTGCATGGAAATATGTAGTTTTTTATTGTAGGCTGTAATTTTTAGGAATAACTCACTGAAATCTGTACGAACAAGAGTCTAGTAAACATCCCGGGTAGGATAAAATTTGAAACACGAAATCATAAATTATAATTTAATTAATAATCATAAAAATAATAATATAATAATAATAATAATAAATTTAATTCAATAATATAATCAAACCAAAAACACTGAAATTTGAAATACAGGGGCAAATTCGCACATCGCTGAGCAAAGTCGCAAAATCGTTTTCAGTGTCTGATGACCAATTTCCCCACAAATCATTATCACTCATTTCTGCAAGTGGTTCTGATTTAATATCGCTGTTCTCTAGCTGGTCTAAAACCGCTTTTGACCTAAAGGGACGCTTTTTGGACGCCATGGACTTTTCTAAGTTTCCAGGCAGAAAGAACAGTCAAAATGTAGGTAGGGCACAGGACAAAGCAGTAGGGACAAAATGTATGTGAAATGCATTGAAACAGCAATGTTTTACTATGTAATAATTATTTTTAAAAAAATGACATTTTTGAAAAATTTCAAATTTGCCGCCGGTTCCGGCGCCCGTACGTCCCGATGTCACAGGGACCGGAACACGGAAGCCGGATGTCGGCATCGGCTGGAGGAGATGGCCGGGGACGCTGCAGGGGACACATCGTGGGAGCGAAGGACAAGGTAAGTGCTGCAGGGACTCCCTGAGCAACGCCGCATGGTAAGCCCGAGTGTAGCTCAGGGTTACCGCTCTTGGTACTCAAATTTTACTCCGAGCTACACTCGGGAATACTGCTAAGGAGGTTAAAGGAGAATTATACAAAAAATTGGTTAAACTCATAATTTTTTTGTTTTTGTTGTTTTCTTTTTGTTTACCACTACTATTCCTTTTATATTGGCTTTTGAAATTTACAAATGCAGCAATTTAGAAATTGGATGATTAGCACTGTAAAACACTTTTTGATAGAAAATGCTGCATTGTATATACAACTATATAGATCAGACCAAAACGAGGGAAAGAGGGACTTTTTTTTCAAATTGAGGGACAGTCCCTCGAAATCAGGGACAGTTGGGAACTATGTATTTAGTTTCTGGTGAAGGACCTCCAAAGCCTGCTTTGATATGAAAATGCTGTCTCCTATATTCATCAATTCAGGCTCTCTAATGCCATAGTGTTGGTTAATGTGGTCACTTATCCTAGAGTTAGGCAATAAGTAAGATACAGAAGAAGGTAGGCCAGAGTCAACAGTTTTAGTCATTTGCATTTTCAGAGTGCCCTGATAGTTGGGGCCTCCAAGGTAATAAGGCTTTGTCCAGAAATCTATGTGGCATTTGCATACGTTTAACATTTCCCTATGCTTACTTTAAAATTCTTTTTTTTCCAGTTATGTGCATAATCGATTAGAGTTAGAGTGAGTTTTCCCAGGTCTTCATGTAGTTATCTGCATTTCGAATAATGTTCATATGCCTTTATTATTTGAAGTAACAACAAAGTGTTTAATATTTAAAATGTTCTTCACAGAGTTATTGGGAAATAAACAAGATCATTGATTTGCTGATATGATTTGAATTGGTCTTTAACTCAGCATATGAAGTAATATTGGCTAGTAAATTTGCAGGGTGGGGTTTAAAGAATTCTAAGAATCCGTTGTAAAATAATGCTGTATATATGTATGATAGAGGAGTACTTAAAGCAGAGTTCCACTCACGCTGTCAAAAAATAAAAGTCAGCAGCTACAAAAACTAAAAAACAGCCATTTACCTGTCCCTCGGTCCCATGGTGTGTCCCCTGCAGCCCATTTCAGCGGCCGTCCTGTATTCCAGGAGGCTGGCATCTTCAGTGTGGACACCCAGCTGTGATAGCTTGTGGCTTCACAGCTGGGTACCCACTGCGCATGCGCGAGTAGCACTGCGCTTCATAAATGGTCCTGTAGTCTTCTGGGACCTATCACATGTCCCAAAAGATTACAGGGAGGGAGAGAGGGCACCTTCCTCTTCCGATCGCGTTTGTGATAGGACCGGAAGTGGGAGCTGGTACCTGTCAAATTCAAGTCCGGACACTTTCACCCCCTTCCTGTCCAGGCCAATTTTCAGCTTTCAGCGCTATCACACTTTGAATGACAATTGCGCGGTCATGCAACACTGTACCCATATGAATTTTTTAGCATTGTTTCGAGACAGATAAAGCTTTATTTTGGTGGTATTTATTCACCACTGGGATTTTTATTTTTTTTGCTATATAAGTGAAAAAAATATTTTGAAAAAAAGTGTTTTTCTTATATAATTTTGCAAATAAATAATATTTCATCATACATCTTGGCCAAGATTTATTCAGTTATCTTTTAGTAAAAAAAAAAAACCCCAAGTTTGTTTATAACCAAAAATTACAATTTAAAAAAAAAGTTTTTACATTTTATTTTATTTTTTATATCATTATTTGCTTTTTTTTCTACATACTGTCACCCTAGCAGTACAGTGTCACCATGGTGACATTGTACAACTTGTGGGGGGTGATGAAGATTTTTTTTTTTTTATTCACAGATTGCTTTTACACCCAAAAAAGCTGTAAAAGCAATCATTTCTCCTTCTCTCTGGCTGCATTTTTGCAGCCATTGAGAACTACTGTGTGGGCTGTGATTGGTCACAGCTTGTCACATGGTAAAAGGATGTTGTGAATAGCCTTGTACCATGTGAGCTCTGAACATTCACAGATTTCACACGTAGTAAGCAATGATGTCAGAAGTGACATCTTGCTTACTACTCTTCATGTGATCACTGATTGGCCAATCAGTGATCACATGATCGGGACTTCGCACATAGGTCCCGTACGATGATCGGTGTTCCACTGGGTCCGGAGGAAACAGCGGGCACCGGATCGCGGTACTGCGCGCTCCCAGTCCAAAATGGCGGGTGCCATTTACAAATGGCAACTCGCCCCTGGACTACCACCGTCCGTCCATTTATATACAGCGGCCGGACGGTAAGTGGTTAAAGCTGAACTTCCCCTTTTGGGTGGAGCTCCGCTTTAAAGTGTATCTATAGCCAAAACTTGTTTTTTTTTTTTTTTTTTTAGTTTTGGACAGAGTAGGGAAGGGTTGAAACCCTTGCCAGTTTTTCTCTGTATATTGTTTGGGAAATTTCCCTTTACTTCCTGTCCCAGACAGGAACAGGAGAGTAGAAGAAATTTCCCAAAGTAAGGGGGATTCTTCTCTTAGAGACAGTAGATACAGTGCCTTGAAAAAGTATTCATACCCCTTGAAATTTTCCACATTTTGTCATGTTGCAACCAAAAACTTAAATGTATTTTATTGGGATTTTATGTGATAGACCAACGCAAAGTAGCACATAATTGTGACATGGAAGGAAATAATGGTTTTCAAATTTTTATTACAAATAAACATCTGAAAAGTGTGGCGTGCATTTGTATTCAGCCCCCCTGAGTCAAAACTTTGTAGAACCACCTTTCACTGCAATTACAGCTGCAAGTCTTTTTGGGGATGCCTCTACCAGCTTTGCTCTAAAGAGTGAAATGTTTGCTCTTTCTTCTTCGTAAAATAGCTCAAGCTCTGTCAGATTGGATGGAGAGCATCTGTGAACAGCAATTTTCAAGTCTTGCCACAGATTCTCAATTGGATTTAGGTCTGGACTTTGACTGGGCCAATCTAACACATGAATATGCTTTGATCTAAACCATTCCATTGTAGTTCTGGCAATTGGTTCCAGTGGATTTTAGTTAGGGGTATCAGAGTAAAGGGGGCTGAATGCATGCCAGACTTTTCAGATATTTATTTGTAAAACATTTTGAAAACCATTTATCATTTTCCTTCCACTTCACAATTATGTGCCACTTTGTGTTGGTCTATCACATAAAATCCCAATTAAAATACATATTAGGTTTTTGGTTGTAACATGACAAAATGTAGAATATTTCAAGGGGTATGGATACTTTTCCAAGGCACTGTATCCCTGGAACTGGTGCCCTTATTGGAAGACCTCTGTCATCTTTTTTGTTGTCCAAAATTTTGGGTTTATCATTACAAACATTTTTTCGTCTAGATATACATAGAGATATTATTTATATTTGCTTTTTTTGGTATTTTAGAAATATTCGTTAGGGTTTGCTTACATTAACAGTTGGGGGGAGGGCCTAAAGTCACCAGGGAAAGCCATGTTTTCCCTGGCCCTCAGCAATCCCCCTTTAGCTGGAATGGTAGTAGCCAGGGGTGTACATATGCTTCATTGCTTTGCTTTGTAGCAGGAGTTATGCCACCAGTCTTGATCGTCAGGCACTACTGAATGGGGATGCATTGCACCCACGCACAACAAACAGTAGTCCAGCATTTATGGGGTTAGAACAGCCAGTGAGGAAGCGATACGCCTCCTGATTGACATGACTGCCTGTCAAATGCTCTTTTGAAGAGCGATTTGAATCAGAGAGCAAAGCAAACGTAAATGAGGCCTTAATTTTTTTTTAATTGTGTGAAATTGAATGTGTTCTTAATTAGCCTATTTAAAGTGAACTTGCACTCCATTTTACATTTGTAAGAAAAAAATTGTGCCTAAGATTACACACCAAAATACATAACCTTATATGCCCAAAACACATATTCAGTGTCCCTTTGTGATTTAGTATATCGTTGTTACTGGGACCTTCATTTTTCTGACTACATTGTCATACCTGGGAACTTTTTAAAATCAGTGATTCTGAGAATGGGGGCGGGGCTAATAGCTGTACATGCAGTGCATACACAGTTTGTAACACAATCTGTGCATTTGGGATATCAGCCTATTCACAGAGCACAGATTGTGTCACAGGCATTTTAATCAACAAAAGAACTTTTCTAAATGGAGGAGGAAGGACGGGCTCTGTCCCAATTGGGCTGTCTGTATTGCTGTTTTTCCTGAAGACAGGAGCCTGTTAACCATTGCAGTGGTGAGAGTTCAGACACAGGAAGAGGACGGGCATCCCTGCAGTGAAGAGTTCTCCTGAATCCAGCTGTCTGCACAATGTGGACATCCTTAATTACAGGTAAGTGATTTGACTAAAGCAGCAGGGATTTTCTTTTTTTAGCTAAACTTTAGCTTCAAACTGACTGCTTTTATTGAAGTAAAGCAGAACATTGGGGCATTAGAGGAAGAGGAGAATTGAGATTTTTTGTTTAGCAGAGTTTTCAGAAAAGTAGATCATGGAAGTAAGCTTTACTTTTGCTTTCCCAAACAGTGCTGAATAACTCTTCCTGGAGGTCCCCTTTATTGATGTAGAATTAGAAAATTACTGTATATTATTTAAATATATATGCAAATAATCTTCTCCAAATACATGGAAAGTAGCCATGTTCATTTATTTTATATTGATGCACGTTCTCGCTTGTTTTTTATATAGTTTTTATTGGACACTATTGTTTTTGAAGTTGGCATATTTTTCATTTGTTGAAGTTGTATTGCCCTTGTTACAGCTGTAAAATTCTCTGCCGCAGCTGACTTGCAGTTTTTATTCTTTTTATAAAATTTTGTTGTACAGTAGAGGCTGAATAAAATACTGCAAAGTTTCACTTGTGGGATAATTTATAAATGAAAAATCACACACCAGAATATTTACTGCCACCTTCCCCATGAGCTGTTATTTTTTTGTAAACTCTGCCATTTGATACGAAAGGTGGTACAGGGGCAAAGGTGCAGTCAGTAGAGTGATATGCGGTAAAGAATACACAAGCGGTACATCTGCTTGGGGTCCATAATGCAGCAACACACCGTTTAGACACAAAACAATAAGGTTCATTTGTTAGGACGTGTCAGGGCTCCAGGTATGACCAGAGGTGTGTGGACTAACACAGGGAAACGCAGGCTTCAGATATGGTATAAACAATATAATTTATTAAGACTAACAATACAAAACGCCGTGCAAAACTAAACATAAACACAGTGCAAACAAACCAAACCAAACCACCCACCGATAACAATACATACAATACAAAGAGTTGTCAGGCAGGCCGGGTCAGTAGCAAACGGAGTACCAGGAACAGGCGGGAGAGTGGTAGGGGTCACAAGCTGGGTTCAGTAACTCACGGGCAGCACGGTACAGAGGGTCGGGCAGAGAATGGTCAGGGTAACAAGCCAGGGATCAAGCAGGAGACGTCAGCAGAGGTCAGGATCAGGCAGGGTCGGCAACAAGTCAGACAGGAACAGGAATACAGGATACAAGGTACAGGGGCCCATGGAAAAACACACACCAATACAAGCCCTGACTGTGAGTCTGGCCATTCCTTAAATACAACCCCTGCAATCAGCTTCAGGTGTTTGGCTGATTGCAGGGGTGAGTCTCTGATTGCTGAGAGCACCCACTGGCCAGCCCTGGTACTGCAGCCCACAAGGCAGGTGAGTCCCACCATTATTGGCAAGTCCATTCCTGACAGGACATGTAAGTGGTACCCTTTACTTAAAATGATTGTAATGGCTGTTTTTTTTTTTTCTAAAATACCAGACATGTTATACTTTTGTGGTCTATTCAGTGGTATTACATAAAGCGTCTCTGAAATTCCTCTTCTGGGGTCCCAAGCATGCACTCTTGATTCCTCCTTTTCTGTCTCTGCTACCATAGCAAAACATTTGCTATGGGGACAGATGTGCAGGCTCCCTCCCAAGATGGGTTGTGTGCATCCATAGACACATATAGTATGGCTCGACCCTGCCGTCTGCTCACTCCTCTCAGGATTTGATTGACAGCAGCAGGAGTGATTGACAACAGCAAGAACCATTGGCTCCTGCTGTTGATTCTGTATCTGTGAGGAGAGACAGAGAGGAAAGCATTGCTGCTCTTGGATACAACGCTGGATTGAGAGAGTACCTTTTTTCCTAATTGATATACAGTTGTCACATAACCCAGCTCTTTCTCAACCTGTCTTTAGGAAAACATAGGCCGGGGGAGCTTGTTCAAAATAAATAAGGAACGCCAGGGATTTCACACAAAGGAAGCAATCCAAAGAGAACAAAATTCTTTGTCATACAAGTACATGGTACAGCAGGCACATATAAGGAATGTGAAATGTTGGGTTTACATACTCTTTTTAACAAAAAAGCACTTCATTAAAGTAGATGTTGAGCCATTGAACACATTGGTTGGGAGCATGAAATTGCAATATAGCATAGAGTGCAGGGGTTAGAATACACAATGTATAAATGGCAGTGGCTAGAAGTATGTCATGTACAGCCCAACATACAGGTGCAGTGGTCAGGAGTATGTAATGCACAGTCCAGCAACAGCCATAAGTAACAAAAGGTAAAAGATCCGGTTAACAGAGTATATAGGTTACCACTTTTTAATGTACACTGTATCCTACATAATCCTGACTGCTAAAATCTGTCATGTGCCATTCATTGCATACTCCTGACCACTACCCCTACATATGGCAATATGCATGATACAATCCAGACCTCTGCTCTGTTTACACTGGCTTATAGGTTACATACCCCTTTGTGCATACTGAGTACAACAGTGAGGATCATATCACACACAGCTGATGCCACCTGGCACAGACAGTAAGCAAACATTTACCTAGCGGGGTTGCAAACATCTGATAACACTTGAAATAGCTAGATACCTGACAATAGAGAGATTTGTAAATTTGATAACCTGACAGAGGTTCCAATCCTACCCCACTCATGTCTCCATGCTTTATTTAGCTGAGAAATCACATTGAAAAACACCCCCTAGAATTTCTGGCTTTGGCCATCTTGAGTAAAGGCAGATGATTCATGTAGCATTTGCTTCCTGGAATTCATCTGCCCTTAGCTTAGGCATATAAGCAGGAGGGAGTGCTTAGCTGAGAAAACTCTTCCTCCCCCGAAGACTCATGGGATGTATGACATCATTTGCCTAAGCCTGGAGACCAGGAAATATCTGAAAAAAAAGGAATAAAAAAGACAAGTAAATATTTATTTCAGGTAATTACTGTATATAGCGCCGTCAATTTACGCAGTGCTTTACGTATATATATATATATATATATATATATATATACTACATTCACATCAGTCCCTAACCCTCAAGCGTACAATCTACGGTCCCTAATAGCATAGCACAGCCATCCAAAGCAGTGTGCTTATAGTGAAGCACACTGACACGGCCTTCTAGTAAAACACACCCAGCACACAATTAACCCTTTGATCGCCCCTCATGTTAACCCCTTCCTGCCCAGTGCCATTAGTACAGTGTCAGTGCTTTTTTTTTTTTTTTTTTTTTTTCTAGCACTGATCACTGTATTGGTGTCACTGGAGATGTCTGTGACACCAAGTCAGTTCCCCCCCAGTGTCAGGATGTCCGCCGCAGTCCTACTATAAGTTGCTGATTGTCGCCATTTACTTTCCAGTATGTATACTATTTGTAAATGCTATAACTTTCATGTAAACCAATTAATTTACATGTATTGGGATTTTTTTTTTAGCAAAGACGTAGCAGAATACATTTCGGCCTAAATTTATGGCAAAATTAGATTTTTTTTATTTTTTCACTGGACATGTTTAATAGCAAAAAGTCAAAAATATAGTTTTTTTCTCAAAATTGTCTTTTTTTTTTTATAGCGCAAAAAATTAAAAACGCACAGGCGATCAAATACCACCAAATGAATGCTCAATTTTTGGGGAAAAAAAAGACGTAAATTTAATTTGGGTGCAGTGTTGCATGACCACGCAATTGTCAGTTAAAGTAACGCAGCGCCGCAACGCAAAAAATGGCCGGATCAGGGAGGGGGTAATTCCTCAGGAGGGCAAGTGGTTAAAGAATTGGTGCATTTTAAAAACAAGTGAATTTATTCCTTTTCCTGACATAACCTATCCCAACTCAACCCCGCTGCACAGTTGCACAATAACTTCAAATTGACATACACTGTTCTGCTCTTTGTTTACATCCAGCTGTAAAAGTGTTCACTGTCCTAGCTGCACCTGTGCGATACAACCACATAGATTTCTATCAAGCTTTCTCCCAAGGCCAGAGATGATTGGAGGCAGTCCTATAGAAATCTATGGGGCTATAATGCCTGGTCAGTGAAGATTTGTACTGGGTGTAAACAAACAGTGAAACTGTGGGGATTGGTGGGTTAGGTCAGGGGAACGGAGCAAAAAAGGTAAGTGCACTTTGTTTAACCCTTTGACGCCGATCACGTGCAAATATGCGGCCTCTCGGCGTCTGGGCCTTGACGCTGAGAGGTCACATATTTGCGTGCAATTAAAAAAATACATATTTGCTGAGAATGCGCACTCCCAGCACATATGTCCGCTACTCCTTGAAAGGTCCCAATCTCCCCTTTCGATAGGGACCTTTTCCTAAAACCCCGCTCCGCCTCCCGGTTTCTGAAACACTTAAAGGGACAGGAGGCGCTGGCGCCAAGAGGTCAAGGGCTGGTTCACACCAGAATTGCACAGGAACGTGGTCCTTGTTCCTGTGCGATTTTTGTGCAAACCTCTGCAGTGCAACTTGGCAGCCCATTCATTTGAATGGACTGCAAATTGCACCAGACCACACAAAAAAGTAGTGCATACACTACTTTTAAAAAAAGCACTGCACCAAATCACAGTCTGATGCCTCCAAAGGCACTGCGTATGTGATGCCATTAACAATGTATTGTTAGGCAGTGCGTTTTGAACATGGTGAGGGAAACATGCATAGAATGCGCCTTTCCCGTACTGCATTCTGCTATAAACCTGGGCCTTAAAGCTCACTTATGCAGAAGAAAAGCAGGTATGGCCTACAGAATGTAGTAACTTATAGCTACTTTTTAAAAATATTTTGGTTTGGTTGGCTTCTACTCACTTAGTACATCAGTGCTTGCCTTACTGAATAAGCCCCTTTATGTTTTATGCATCTTATTATGGATAAGCTAAAGGCCAGAAACAATTCTGTACAAAGTGCCGGCGTGTTTTCATTTATCTTAAGAAAAAAGGCTGCTGTTTCTTTTTATTAGCTGTACAAATTGAGCACATTTTTATTTTGTGTTTACACTGTAACACAACTCCACAGGAGATGCTTGGATCTGTCTAATGCTGGAAAATGTTTGAAAATAAATTCATTGGTTTGTTGACACTATCTTGAGCTCATTTGCATTTCTGCTTTCCGTGACTGAATTTGTGCAGAGCTTGCAGAGCTCCAATTCTGAGAAAAAATTTTGCAGACTCTAATTTAAAAGATACCTGTATTTAAGTAGTAAAGAAAAGCTGTAGGGTTAGAGCAGGGATGTCAAACTGGCGGCCCTCCAGCTGTTGCAAAACTACAAGTCCCATCATGCCTCTGCCTTTGGGAGTCATGCTTGTAACTGTCAATCTTGCAATGCCTCATGGGACTTGTAGTTTGGCAACAGCTGGAAGGCTGCCAGTTTGACACCCGTGGGTTAGAGGATACTAAAAGGCCATACTGTACTAGGCTTTTTCATTGATGCATGTTTTAGTGTATTTTGGGAAGGGTCAGTAGAACTCCAAAAGACTGTACAGTTTGGGCCTCATGCACACTGTAGCTGTCAAGTGCCCGTTTTACAGATCTTTGACTTGATGGCAGGGGCGGACTGACCATTTGGAAACTCGGGCACTGCCCAAGGGCCTGGGGTCAGTAGAGGGCCCCATGAGATGCCCCTGGTACCTTTTTCATAGGCTTTTTTGAGTTTGGACAAGGGCACAGGGGCCCCATGATTCCCTATTGCATGGGGGCCCCATGAGTTGTCAGTCCACCCCTTCTTGATGTTTTTTTTTTTCTGCCCCTAAATTCTCTTCTGTATATTTACATATAAGTAAAGTGTATATACATATAAGTGTATGTTTATTGCTTTGTGTGAAAGTTATAGCGTCTACAAACTATGGTATAGATAATGGAATTTACACAGCTTTTACTTTCTGACTGCTCCTCACATTTCTTGAGGTGCTAAAATACCAGGATAGTACAAACACCCTCAAATGACCCCTTTTTGGAAACTAGACACCCTAAGCTATCTGCTGAGAGGCATATTGAGTCCATGTAAGATTTATTTTTTTTCCACAAGTTTCTGGAAAATAACAAAAACATTTTTTTTTTTACACAAAGTTGTCAATGAAATGATTTATTTCTCGCACAAGCCATGGGTATATGTGGAAATACACCCCAAAATGCATTCTGCTACTTCTACCGAGTATGGGGATACCACATGTGTGAGACTTTTTTGGAGCCTAGCCACATACAGAAGCCTGAAATCCAATGACCACTTTGAAATCCTGAAGGTGTGTAACTTCCTCATTTCACTTCCTCAATACCTATCACAGTTTCGAAGGCCCTGACATTCCAGGATCGCACCAAACCCCCCCAAATGACCCCTTTCTGGACACCCCTAGGAATTTAAAAAGCGGCATGGTGAGTATTTTGCAGATCTAATTTTTTTCTCACAAGGTTTTGAAATATATATAAAAAAAAAAACTTTTCCAAAAACTTGTGGTAAAAAAATAAATTCTTCTATTGATTCAACATGCCTCTCAGCAAATAGTTTGGGGTGTCTACTTTCCAAAAAGGGGTCATTTTGGGGGGTGGGGGCGTTTTATGCCCAGCAGTAGAAGTTTATGCCAAACATCACTCACTCTTCTAACCACCTGAAGATCAAGCCTTTTCTGACACTTTTTGTTATAATGAAAAAAATCTGTATTTTTTGCTAGGAAATTAATTTAAACCCCCAAACATTATATATTTTTTTAAAGCAGACACCCTAGTGAATAAAATGGTGGGTACTACAATTTTTTATGGCACATAGCATAGTACTCACGCAGCGATTTTTCAAAAGCAATTTTTTTTTAAAATACACTTTTTTTACTTTTAATGCACAAAAACACAATATATTGGCCAATCACTTGGTAAGATATAAAAAATGATGGTATGCTGAGTAAATAGATACCAAACATGACTTACTTCAAAACTGCGCATGCCCCCTGCAATGGTGACAGACTGCATACATTTTTAATATCCATAGGCAACGCTTTAAAAGCTACCATTTTAGATTTTTAGAGAGGAGGTCTAGTGTTAGAATTCCTGCCCTTGATCTGACGTTCACGGCGATACCTCACATGTATGGTGCAACTGCTGTTTACATACCTGCACAGGGTCATCGCTTGTGTACACAGGTGTGCGTGCATGGGAGGGGCAAGGGTTTTTTTTTTCTTTTAAGTTATTTTGATTTTTTTTTATTATTTTTACACTGTACCTTTCATTTTTTTTTTTTATCACTTTTAATGCTATCACAAGGAATGCAAATGCCCCCTATAACTTCAATGGGCATTGTCATATATTCTTTTTTGAGAAATCTGGGGTCTATCAGACTCTAGATATCTCCTCTGCCCTTATATTATCTAATCAAGCCAAGATCAGTGTGATCAGATGCTTTCCCAATTTACAAATGGCGCTGTTTATATCCTGCGAAACTGAAATGATGAAATGCTCGTAGCTTCTGATTTCATAGGCTATAGAGATGATTGGCACCATTCTGGTCTCCAATCAGCTCTATGGTCAGCTGGCAGAAACACCGGCTGCATTCTCAGGTTCCCCCGATGGCATGGGACTGCCCGAGAAGGCTGTGGAAGGCAGCGGGGGAGGGGGGGCATCATATCCCGCTGCTTGTAAAAGCAATCCTGCAGCTAATTGGCCACTAGGATTGCTTTTACATGAAAGCCGATCGCCGGCTGAAAAAAAGCAGCTGTAGGCATCATCGTGGTATAACTGTTCAAAGACCAGTGATGTACCAGTACATTGCTGATTCTTGTTGGGTATGTATGCTCTTTTTTTTTTTTTTTTTTGTATGCAGCCTGTGGGCTGAATGAAAAAAGAGAAGAAATCTCTTCCAGAAAAAGTGTGTGGTATGCCCACCATTAGAATATACCGCCCTGCATCCACCCACTTCTAATGGTGGGCAAACAATAGGTCGCACAGTGCTACGTGCGCCAGTTCCAAGATTGTACAAATGTTTAAATAGTGGCATGCTTGAATAAAAATTGTCCACGTATAAGTGGTACCCCATATGGAAAAAAGATGACACCAAGTCCCAAACTATCTTGTCACTACTCCCCATGTAGTCTGGGCATCCGGGGGGCTCCTCGTGACTATCTTTTCTCTCGTAAATCCGAAACTTATAAGTATAGCCTGTTGCCCTCTCACAGGCCTTTACATCTTGACCCCATATCTGGCATGCTTGTTGGGGAGAAATTGTTTGAATGCAAGGCGGCCAGAAAAATTAATCAGGGACTCATCAACACAGATGTTTTGCTGGGGAGTGTAGACTTCTGCAAATTTTTGGTTAAGGTGATTTGCGAGGGGCTGAATTTTGTGGAGCCAATCAAATTCAGGGTCACCCCGAGGATGACAGAGTGTATTGTCGTTGAAATGCATAAAACACATTATACTCTCATATCTATGGCTGGCCATGGCAGCAGAGAACACGGGCATATGATGAATCGGGTCTTTGGACCAATATAACCGCAATTCATTTTTTTTAGTAATACCCATGTTGAGGGTTAGGCCCAAAAAAAAGTAAATTCGGAAACCGTAATGAGTTTCCATGCGAATGGTCTGGCAAGGTTTGAATTTGGGTTGGCGGCGATAAATTGTTATGCATATAAATTGCTTTGATCCACAATCAACGCATACAGATATTCAGTGAAAAACAGCTCCAAAAATCAAGGGGAGTAGTTAAATTTGCTATTTCCACCTGAATTCCAGGTTGGGCAGTGAATGGGGGAAGTACGGGTGCTGCAGAATTTGTGGAATGTCAATCTGGATTTGCAAGCACATCCAGAAGGATACTAGGGGCTCTACAGGCCTGTGTGTGAATTCTTGGTGGCTGCGGGACAATACTTGTGCTCGCCACCGCACCGGCTTGTACTGGACTTATGGGACTCGCCACGTCACCAAGTCATACTGCAGTGCTGGTATTATTATTATTATATAGGATTTATATAGCACCAACAGTTTGCTCAGCGCTTTCCAGTATAACGGGAGACAATGCAGCAACAATACAGTTCAATACAAGAGGGTTAGGAGGGCCCTGATCCTGGGAGCTTACAATCTAAGAGATATGTGAAAGACCAAGATGTACTAGACCGTTGGTGTCGCCTGTTCACCAAAGGGTAGAGCGGCACTAGTACTGGCACTCTGCTGCATATGAGAGTCCTCAAAAGTACTGATAGAGATCAGGCCTGATTCTGCGAACACTGCGGTTTTGTGTGCTATGTATCAAGTAACAGTGACCTACTGGCACTGCACTTGCTGGGGGAGAAGGGGGGGGGCAAGCATAGGGGCTAAACGCAGGTGTTAGCAGGTGTCGGGGCTGATCCCGCTAGCGCTGCATTTTTGGGGACGCTATACTAATGTGAACGCTGGTATAGTGCTGATCTGATCAAAGATATTGATCCGTTCAGACACTATACTAGCAATGGAGGTTTATTGTGTATGAGCAGACTTCCTGGCAATCAAGGGGTTAAATGTGATGACTGGTGTACTGACGGGCAATCTGACGCTATCTGGGAAGGGCGTGAAAATCACTGGCGTGCAAATCACGTATATATATATATATACTGTATATATGTGATTTTGTGCACCCATGCCGCCCTGTAGCAGTATTTCTGCTATAGGGCGGTTACAGAAGCGGTTTGTGTTATGTCGCTACGTTACTATAACTGACAAATGTGCGGTCATGCAACACTGCACCCAAATTAAATTTACGTCCTTTTTTTCCACCGAATTGAGCTTTCTTTTGGTGGTATTTGATCGCCTGTGCGGTTTTTTTTATTTTTTGCGCTATAAAAAAAAAGGCGGACAATTTTGAGAAAAAAAACAATATTTTGGACTTTTTACTATAAAACATGTCCAGTAAAAAAAGTAAAAATCAAATTTCGTCATAAATGTCAGCCAAAATGTATTCTGTGACATGTCTTTGCTAAAAAAAAATCCCAATACGTGTACATTAATTGGTTTTACGTGAAATTTATAGCGTCTACAAATGGCGGGAAAGATACTGGGATTTTTTTTTATACTAATAATGGTGGCCGATCAGTGACTTATGGCGGTGATCAGCGATTTATGATAGTGATCAGCGACTTATGGCGGGACTGCGGCGGACATTTTGACACTGGGGGGGAACTGACTTGGGGTCACTGACATCCCCAGTGACACCAATACAGTGATCAGTGCAAAAAAAAAAAAACCACTGACACTGTACTAATGGCACTGGGGAGGAAGGGGTTAACTTTTTTAGGCAATGACAAGGTTAACTGTGTGAGGGGAGTGTTTTACTAGTGGATGGGGGGGGTGTGCTTCACGGGATCAAGCTGATTCGGAGAGATAATCTCTGCTCTCAGGATCATCGTGTTAGGAACTGACAGGGAGCAGAGCTTCATTGTAAACAATGCAGCTGTACTCTGTGTCACTGTTTGCCGGCAATCGCTGGTACCCAGCAGGTAATGACCGGTCGGGATCCGGTGACTGACACCCGCGGCCGCGATCGGCGGGACAGGTAGGGCGGGCACGCGCCTCACACTCGCCCCCCATTTGTTTTGCAAAATGACGTTTTAAAACGTGATTTTGCGCAGCGATGCCGCCCTGTGGCCGTTTTTCTACAGTGGCTGGTCGGCGAGTGGTTAATGACAAACAGTAGAAATGCACTCACAGGAGTAAATAAAGGTAAAGCATATCTGCATATCCGAAAGGGGGGTCTCTCTTCTCCATTCTGTAGGGAACCACCAGTGGAAAAAGTCCGATAGTGGTGCTGGAAGTGAAGTCCAGGGAGGCAATCTGAAGTGGAGCAAGAAGCCAGTCTGCTGACTTGCGTGGAATACACAGGCAGATGTGATGTCACTGGAGGAACACAGAGGACCAGAAGGGGATAGCAGAATAGCAGTAATCAAAGGCTACATGCTCGGAGCCTCTAGCTCACGGGTGTCAAACTGGCGACTCTCCAGCTGTTACCAAACTACAAGTCCCATGAGGCATTGCAAGATTGACAGTTGCAAGCATGACTCCCAAAGGCAGAGGCATGATGGGACTTGTAGTTTCGTAACAGCTGGAGGGCCACCAGTTTGACACACCTGATCTAGCTGCTTTTTTTGTTTCCTTTAGATGGAAGGAACCTTTAACTCTTCTAATGCTGGGAGAGCAATTTTGTTCCCCCTAAAGTTGAGCTTTAATTCCATGAACTAGGCCTCCCACAACACTGGGTTATCTAAGGAGACAGTACAGCAGTAACAGTCAACAGTGTTAACTGCAGCTTGAGCAATGAAGCTCTGTAAACAACAGACTTTTCACAGCAGGCAACAAATTATTACCATGTAATATTGCCTATCCAATTGAAAAAAGTTTTTTAAAAAATGTATGGTTTACACTTTTAAGAAAATTATTGTAAGGTGGACAGGCTCAACTAGCATTGCAAAAAGTGAAGATGAAGCGCTGGATTAAAACCATCAAAAAATCAATCCGACTGTGATCAGGTAGAGGCTAAACTGGTATTGACAGTGGTAAACTATGCACGAGATAGTGACACCCAGGAACAATCCAAGCAGGTTCACCCCATACTTTTATTCAGCAAGGCAGCAAACAATGTTTTCAGTGCAGGAAGGCTAAGTTCATAGCATAAAACAAACAAAACATCTGCTCGTCTGAACTACTAACTAAACTTAGGTCAGTTCCACTAACACTGTGTTCACCAGGGGCGGACTGACAACTAATGGGGCCACCAGGCAATAGGGGATCATGGGGTCCCTGTGTCCTTGGCCACACTCAAATCACACCCAAAAAAGCCTATAAAAGGTACCAGGGCCATTTCATAGGGCTCCCTAGTGACCCTTGGCCCTCAGGCAGTGCCCGAGTGCTTGAATGGTCAGTCCACCCCTGGTGTTCACCTAATGTGTTCACAAAAACAAACATGCAGCACATGTTTCTTTTTAGTGTTCTGTCAGCACTTGGTCTTCGCCCAGCAGCAGGCTCCAACAACAAGAGAATGAGGCCCTCAAGAATCAGTCAATTTGACAGCTCAGACTAATAAAGAGGTCTGACTACCAGGTGAAATGTGCACTTAGTAATGGAGGCTTTGTTCCACCCAAAGTTCTACAAAGCCTAGAGGCTCTGGGCCCAGAACAGAACTTATTCTGAGAAAACAAAAAGGAGTCTAAGAACTCTGGAGCCCCTTCACCATGCTTATATGAGAAACCTGGGTGACACATACACACTGTCCACAATCTTGCCTGTCAGTGCCTTACGGTATATATCAAGAAAATATATTCAAACTGCTACTGATTTCCTTCAAATGACTTGCTAACAAACTATATTTTCACATACTCTTGTTTTATAGCTGCATATTGCATTTATAATTTTGTTTGGGTTATTATATACTGCTGATATATTTCTGCCTGCTCAACACTTTGATTTTAATTTATATATTTTAGTAACTTGTATAGATTATATTGGTTTCCATGTGCTAGTCACAGCAGCAATTGTATTACGTTTTGCAGTATGTAACCTCTGCCATAGTTTCATTTAGCTTGGTTTTCATTTCATTTTAATTAGCTTCATTATTTTTTCTGGGCAAAATGTTTGGTTTATCTTCTCCATTGAGTAGTCTAATTGTATCTTACTTGCCTTAAGTAATATCTCGTTAACTTTAAAAAGCCATCTTTTCCAGGCCATCTACAGAATTAATTTCCTGTTTTTGCACTGATGTTAAGTCTTTATTGTACACCCCAAACTTTTAGATTACAATTTTTATTGTTCTTACCGTTTCCTTCTTAAAGGAAAAAAAAATTATAATAGACCCTATAAGCCACATAAATACCAAGCTTCAAGCTTTAAAATATGATGATAGTTAAAAGTATAAAAAGGGTAATGCAGTTGTAAAATGAAGGCTAAAAGCTGAACAGTATATACAGTATATACCTAAGGCATGGGATGGCAAAACACAACCATTTCTCTTTAGCCATGTCTGTGATTACAGCTTTATAGATTAACAAACAAGCAACCAAAACGTATGCAAGCTGTTGAAAAGTTTTAAAAATTCTGGAAAAGTTTTGTGACCATATTTACCATTCCTCCCATAGACAATCCTATTTTTTATTATTAAATAGAAATGGCCAAAGTAGGGCAAATGGTGGTTTTAGTGGCCCAATAATCACAGTGGATTTAGCCTTATATCCGAAAATAAAAACTAGGGGCAAGTATGCATTCTGCATTGCCAAATAAAGGCAGTCAAACTCTTCAGCTTTCCTGATGAAATTGTCAGATCAGTAACTACATATGCAAGCAGATGTGGTCATCATGCAACCCCTGTTTACAATCATACTGAATAGTATGTCCATTTTTAACAATAAGCCAGAGGAGTTTAAAAACTAGATCAAAAGTTAGCTAATCCTAGAGATAATTAACCTCTTCACGGCAGCCGAACGCAAATGTGCGGCCTCTTGGCATCTGGGCCTAGATGCTGAGCGGCCGCACATTTGCGTTCTATTAAAAAAGAACATATGTGCTTAGAGCGTGCACCCTTTGCCACATTTTCCTTGCTCTCAGTGGAGACATTCACTTATCCATTTGTACTGGTGACCATTGTCAATGAGAAAGAAAGTGAGGGTAAATCTACAATTTTAGAGTTGTCCCTAGAATAAGAGATGACGCCTGTTCCAGAGACAACCTCATTCACACTGGCATTCAGATTTATGTGGTGGATTCAGGAGGCGATACTACCACCACCTAAATGCCTTTTTTTTTTTTTTTACTGATCCCACAATACCCCTGCAATACCACATTGCAACCCCATGCCAAGTGGTTGGTGCATGGATATGGTGTGGTCACATTGACTTCATTAGGCTCGTCTGGCAAGCAGCTCCCCCTGCCAAATGTGACATGCCAGGTTAAATTTGTTACAGCGCACAGCATCACTTACATTGCAGTGTTTGTGGCTCTAAGCAGCCATTTTATAGGTAGACATTCGGGGGTGATAAAAAACACAGATTAACCGCCTGTTTTTACTGTTATGCCTGGGAGCCTAAGAGTTGAATTTCCTTCCCGTTGCACCTTTGGGACAGGATTTTAAAGGAAATTTCCCTAATGATACACAGGCTAGAAAAAGAAACACTTCCCTTTTTTAACCCTTCCCTACTCTATTCAAAATTAAAATATTACTTAGCATTTCTATGAATGGCTTTTTGTCATACCAGAGATTGTCCAACATCTTAGGAAATCTCTCGGGCTAATTATCTGCCATTCCCCCATTATTTAGGGCCATTGCACACACAAATGTGGTAAGGGAAACCCGCTATCTGCAGCAGGTGTCAGTATTAAGTCTATGACATCCCAAACGCAGTCCATTTGCCCACAAAGGATTTCATGGTACAAAAAAGTACCATGTGATGTGGTTTCAGTGAATTTGCAAAATGTGGGGCATGCAAGGGATGTCACTGGGCATCAGTATGAACAGAAAATTAGCTATTTGGTTAAATATGAAAGATATTCACATGAGAACTATGTACATTCCACCAAGGGATGTATATGGAAATGGAGGGTAGTATTTTTTTTTTTTTTGCAAAATAAATTGTTTTGGTCTCTTATGCCCTTGTAAATTCTAAGTATAATTCACAGAGATGGACTTAACTTTTAATGGAACCTTTTGTTGGGCTGTTTTACTGTGCCACCAGTTGGAAATAAAATTACTGGAATGCGACGGATACATATGACATGTGATTGATTCCCTCAGCAAATAATAAAATATATATTGTTTCTATATCTCTTCTATAAAAAGTATCTGTCATAGATAAAAGACACCATTGTAAACAAAGGTTCCAAGAGGCCCCTATATGGCCACAAAACTCTGAAAAATGAGTCCCTCTTGATTTTTCTTGCATTTGGATATAAAAAATCATCTTCAAATGGAAAAATAAAAGCCCACTTCCAGTATAACATTCTTACGGACTGCAATAAAAATGTAATGAACCATCCTAGTCTAAAAATGATTCACATCTTTTACTTCTCTCAAGTGAATAATTGAGGTTTATAAATGTTAGACATCTGTGTAAGCCAGTGTAAAATTGTATTTCAATCCACTATCTTTCTCATATTCTGTATAGTGTATTTAAAAGGAGAATGTGCCCTAGTTAATTTCACATATTTTCAAATTTGACTTCTATTGGTAAACAACTTTGAGTATCAAGTATGATTTCATGATTGGGTAGAATAGGCCCCTACCTATTGGTGATGGAAACAGAAAGATGACCCTTCTAACACTCTGCATGAGTAGCTTTTTTTTATCATTTAAACTGAAAATATGTAGATATGTTCTTTATTTGTTACAGTCAGAAAAAGTAGAAAGCCAAACTGGGGTGATTGTTTCCCATGACACAATATGATGTAGTCTGCAGAGGAATGGCATGCATGGGTGTCATCCACAAAGGAAGCCTCTCCTAAAGCACATGCACAAAAAAGCCCACCTAGAACTTGCCAGGGCCCATGCTGAAAAAGAAGACTACTGGAACTCTGTACTCTGGAGTGATGAGATTAATATAAATATTTTTGGAGCTTATGGCTTCAAAACTGTATGACGTTGCAAAGGTGAGTACAAAGAAAAATGTATGGGGCCTACAGTGAAACATGGTGGTGGCAGTGTCCTTCTGTGGGGCTGCATAAGTAGTGCTGGTATAAGGGAGCTGTATTTCATTGATGATATCATGAATTCACAAATGTATTGCTCTATATTGAAAGAGAAGCTACCCTTGCTCCGTGCCTTTGGTCGTCGTGCACTTTTCCAACATGACAATGATCCAAAACAAACATCTAAGGCCACTGTTGCATTTCTGAAGAAGAACAGAGTGAAAGAGATTCAGTGGCCAACTATGTCTCCTGATCGGAACCCAATCAAATACTTATGGGAAATTCTGAAGAAACAAGTTGAGGATCATCCAGCACACAGGCTCTAATAGAGGTCAAATCGTGGAGGTCGTACAAAATACTAGTTGTAGTAGTTTTTGTTGTGGGGTGCATTCCTTTTTGCATCAACTAATTTGAGTAAAACTGAAGATTTTGTAATCTAAGGTATATTATTAACCTTATTTTCATGTAATGAGCTAAACAATTGTTCTATATAACACAGTTTTAAAAGTTTTTTTTCAAAATTTTGGAAATTGTTCTTCATTGAGATATTGATCAAAATATTACTTTTCAAAAGGGGTGTACTCATTTATGCTGAGCACTGTGTACAAAAACTGTAGCTAATGACTTTTAAAAAAACAGACACTCGCCTGTCCCATGATCCAGCGGTGTCCTCATACCAGCCGGGTTCACCGGCCATCCTTGTGTCGGTATCTTCATTGTGGGCACTCGGCTGTGACAGCTTGCGGCTGTACAGCTGGTTGCCCACTGTGCATGCATGAGTAGTGCTGCACATTGTGAATGGTCCCAGAGTCTTCGGGGACCTGTCACAAGTCCAAAAAAACTACAGGGATGGAGGGGGAGGAGGACAACGTCCGATCGCCTGGACAATTGCAGTGGAAGTGGGAGCCAATCCTTAACAGGGAGTGGGGGATGAGGCCTTAAAGCGTAACTTCCCCTTTTTGGTGGAGCTCTGCTTTAACCTCCTCCATTTGACAGTGCTTCAGCCTGAGTGGCCATATTTCCTAAATAGGCAGGTGACAACAACATATGACAGTTTCCTCAATTGGCTAAATCTCATTTCTGTGGATGACTGCTTGTGCCACTCGATGTCCATTCTCAGGGTAACTTCAAATAGACAAGGTAGAAAGCATGTTACAACTACTGTTGTTCCCCATAATACGCCATTGCTGTCATCATCCTCCCATTTCCATTAAAGTGATACTAAAACACATTATTTAATTTGCATTGTCCCTTCTTTTTCTGTATATGGATGATGTCACTATAATTATTAAAAAGAAAAAAAAAACCCCATCAAGTACCTTTTTTCCTAATTGATATACAGCTGTCACATGACCCAGTTCTTTCCGAGTCTGTCTGCAGGGAAATATAAGCAGGAGGAGCCTTTAGTCCTCTGCTGCTGGTCACATGTTCAAAATAAAAAAAGCCTTTGGAATACAGAGTGAAAACAAATAATATCCATAAACTGTTTTAAATTGATATACAAATATCAATCAAATATATTTGAAATAAAATCTCTATTATTTTTTGGCAATAACATGGTGTGGGCAGATTTCTGCCAGTCACAGGCTGTGTCGCGCCCCTCCAAGCCTGTGTCTTAGAATAAGCGGGAGGTGAACCCTCCATCAATCAAGATGTAATATTCCACCCCCATTGTGTTTAGCTAGTGAGTGGGCATGGAGGAGGAGCAAGGAAGTAGGCTGTCATTTATCATTGTGTATACACCCACATATGTGACTCTATAGTCACATGGGCTGCTCAGATGTAATAGGGAGGAAATGCTCAGCATAGAAACTCACTGAAAACTGAGCATGTGCAAAACTGCCAACGCTGTTCTGCTAAATCCCTTGCAGCATTGGAGACTTGGACAGAAGGGAGAGATAGAGAACAGCAGGATCAACCAGGTTTTTTGCAGAATACAGAAACTAATCTCATAGTGACTGAATACGTATGAACAGCATGTAATACAACATTTAAAGTAAACTTGCATGTATGAATGACAAAACCAAGTTTACAAGTTTCTGAAGTCCTCGAATGCACTCTGAAGATACTTTAGCCCAGCCTTTCTTAACCAGGGTGCCTTCAGGCTTCTTCAGGGGTGCCTTGGAAAAATGCCCAAAAATTGTATACAAGCCTGCAGGTGGATCAATCATGCCTTTTAGTACACAAAGCCACAAGATTTCATTGTGCACTTTTATAACCTTCTAGCTGTCAGCATCCTAACAACCAATGACATCATCAGCTGATAAAAAGGACATCGGGTGCATACACATCATTCTTGTTTGGCCCTCCCCTGCCCCTCTCCGTCAGCACTGGGGTCACATTAGCAGAGTAAGGGAGAGAAAATGAGAGGGACACAATGGAATACTAGTCAGTACCAATGTGCAAAGGTCTATTTGCTTTGGAAGAATAAACCACCTCTAACTTTGGGCGTACTGGATGTGTGAAGAATGGGTTTTTATATTTAGATTGTGGTGCATTGACTGAAAAAAGGTTGAGAAACACTGCTTTAGCCCGTAGCTTGAGCACAGCTGACCATCCTCACAAATCTACTGGGAGCTTCAATAAAAAGGACTTTTATTTTCCAGAAATCTCTCAGCTCTGATACAAATTCATTCATGTTTAATAGTAGGCAGAATTGTTTAGATCAGGGATTGTACTGATGCTATTACCCTATCATGTAGCACTCTTCCAAAGCCATCCTGCACATGAATCATTCCTCAAAACATATTTACTGCATAAAGCTGCAAAGATTGTAAAAATAAGAGGATTTATTCTTCTGACTTATTTGAGATGGCAAGTTCTAGGTCAGTTCATATCGAGAGGAATAATTATGTGTCTGTGAAGAATGAGTCGTTTTTCCCTTGCTGCTAAATTAGACAGCTGCTATGGATTACATGTCATGCTTCTTTCACACACCAGTTTACTTCCCACTGCTAATCCTAGAGCTACTTAGAAATGTATGTAATTAACATCATCACCTCTACTTTATCATATATGAAAGGCTGTCACATTTCTTTGTTTGCACTTGCTTCAGTTCCAAAATTGTTTTTCTGAGCGCATTTTCTTTTGGGCCTTGTATAACAAAGTTTATTATATGTATATTTAAGGGAACAAGCAACTCCACTAGGATTAGAAATGTTATATCGGAGAACTGGTACAATAAACATCAGGAAATATATATGGCTGAAGTATAGGATGGTGACTTTGTTTCAAAGCAAACATTAATAAGGTACATAAACTTGTAAGAAATTGTGATTCCTTTGGACTTGTCTGAATTTCTACATGAATGGTGGCTAGAATTTGATCTGTTCATTGTAGGCATAAAAATAAAGACCATTTTAATAATAAACAACACACCGAAAGGCCTTCCTAAAGACTGATAAATGAAGTAATTCCATGCAATAAGTATTTCACAGGAATGATTCATCATTCACTTTTTTTATTGTGAATAAATAAAACAACATATTAATTTCCGTTTGGTTAAAAGTATATGTAAACCCGCACCTTGTAAAACAACCCATTAAATTAAAAATAGAAATGAAAGGCAAAACATTTTTGTATATACTTACCAGCCACTTTATTAGGTTCACCTGTTCAATTGCTTGGTAACAAAAATTGCTAATAGGCCAATCACATGGCAGCAACTCAATGCATTTAGGCATGTAGATGTGGTGAAGATGACTTGCTGAAGTTCAAACTGAGCATCGCAGTGGAGAAGAAAGGGGATTTAAGTGACTATGAATGTGGCATGGTTGTTGGTGCCAGACAGGCTGATCTGAGCATTTCAAAAACTGCTGATCTACAGGGATTTTCACGCACAACCATCTCTAGGGTTTACAGAGAATGGTCTGAAAAAGAGAAAATATCCAGTGAGCAGCAGTTGTGTGGACGAAAATGCTTTTTTGAGGTCAGAGGAGAATGGGTAGCAGACTGGTTGCTGTGACATTCAGATGGTAGGATCAGAATTTGGTGTAAACAACATGAAAGCATGGATTATTATTATTATTATACAGTATTTATAAAGCGCCAATAGTTCGCTCAGCGCTGTACATTACAGAGGGGAACAGAACATGTGACAGAACAATACCAATACAATGCAAAACATGAGGGGATCGAGGGCCCTGCTCTTTCGAGCTTACAATCTAGGAGGCATGGATCCATCCTGATTTGTATCAATGGTTTAGGCTGGTGGTGTAATGGTGTGATATTTTCTTGGCACTAGTAAGGTGTACCTAATAAAGTGGCTGGTGAGTGTAGATATAAAAACATTATAAATACCTTTATTTCCCTTTCTTTCTATAAGTGATCTCATACCTTCTAAGCTCCTTATGCAGCTGAGAATAGAGCTCTGGGGGAGGAGAAGCAGAAGCACACTGGACTTCTGAGTTAAAGGCTATGCAAAGGGGGGGAAGTGTCAGGACAGCTCTGATCATTGGAGGAGAGCAGGCTAGGTTCCCAGAATAGCTAGATAACTGACCAATCTGTGCACTCATACTTAATGTGGTCAGTTTTAAATAGGAAAGCAGAGGGACTGGCAGGAACATCAGGGATTTCACACAAAGGAAGCAATACAAAGAAAGCAGGATCCTTTTTCATACAAGTACATGGTAAAGCAGGCACGTCTTCTTTAACCCTAGGTTCACACCTAAGCATTTTACTACTGCATTTTGCAGAAATGCATTACTGTCCATTTAACATGATGTCCTATGGGACAAGTTCACATCTCTGTGGTTTCACCTGGTGCGTTTTTGGAAAGGCTCAGGGACTTTTTTTTAACGCAAATAGTTGCGTTGTTGGTTCTATAGACTTCAAGGGGAATGTTGCAGAAAAGCATGTATTGAATTTTTGCTGAATTTTTATGTGTTTTTCGTTTTTAATTCTGCCTAGCAACAAGGAAAAAAATGACAAAAAAAAAACAAACGCAAAAAGCATCAAAAAGTGCAAAAACGTGAAACACAACGCAAAACGCAATGCAGAAACACCTCAAACGCAACCTGCATAGGTGTCATGGTGAATGTATAGTAAAATGCAGTCTTATAAATTAAGTTTTATGTATAGCCAAATCTATTCTTTTTTTTAGGATTAGATAGAGCAGGGAAGGATTAAAGGCCCTGTAAGTATATTTTTGCTGTCTCTGGCTCTTTCGGGAGCATTCCCTTCAATTTATGTCCTGGAGATCCAGCAGAAAGGGAGAATATTTTTACAAAGTGAGGGGAAATACCATCTTAGACAGTTTTCTCCAAAACGGGTGTGCCCACTGGAAGACCATCACTTCTTGTTCTGGTGACAAATGTAAATTTTTGAATTTCTGATAACTTTTGTCTTGGTTACAGTGGTCACCAGGACAAATAGAGAGGGCTAATCTCCATAGCAGGAGCACAGACACATGTTGCCAACACCCATCAAAACTTTTTTTAAAATTTGTAGCAGCTTTAATGCCATAAATAGGCTGAACCCCTGATGATACCTCAGTCATTGCACTGTGGAATGAAGACTTGCATATTCTTCTCTCAATAAGTGAAAACACTTGATGGGCCCTGGGTGGCTCTAGAGTTGCACCTTTCTGAATCACCGAAAAGTAGTCTTAGTTGCTTCCAGAACAGATTTCCTTCTTTGAGTTTCCTATTTTCCTTTCTGTACATCTGTAAAGGATATAGTGAGGTTGCTTTACTAAAACTGGAGAGTGCAAAACCTGGTGCAGCTATCCATTGTAGCCAGTTTGTTCAGTTACGCTTTGACAATAAAAGCCGATTGGTTTTTGTGCAGAGCTGCTCCAGATTTAGCACTCTCCAGTTTTAGTACGTCAACGCCAGTGTTCACTGGAGGAAAGTGTGAGAGTGGATTTCCAATGCAGAGACACAAACAGCAATAAAAACCTAACAGGGTTGTTTTTTAGTTCTCTGTGTAACAGTTTTATAATCAGTTGATCCTTCTTGTAGATCTGTTATTTCTCCCATTCCTTCAACAGGGTGACAATGCTGTTGATACTGCTGTGTAATCATGCCCCAGTGTTATCACATTTTGGACAGTGCGGTAAACCCTTAAGGGTCCATTCACATTGCCCTGCGCTGCACCATTTTTCCAATGTGGAAAAATGCAGGTAACTGCACTTAGTGTGAATGGGCCCTAAGTGCAGTTTTAAACAGACCTTAACTTAAGTGCCAAACAAATTAACGCACAACCACTAGAATAAATGCTGACCATTATAAGCATATTCGGAGAACTTTTATGGCTTACTCCAAGCCCTGTAACTGTCACTGTTGCAGAACAGCTTAAATGATATGCAGTAGAAATATTCTATTTTGTTTCATTTGTCCATGGAACAATATTAAGTAGTGGTGTAAGTGCACAATACTGTAAGTCTCCAGACCCATTGCATACCTTGGTGGGGCACTGCACTATATTTTTGGGTCAGCCGGAATAATTATTATTATTATACAGTATTTATATAGCGCCAAAAGGTTTGCTCAGTGGTGTACATTATAGTGGGGGACAGTACATGAGATAATACAGTAACAAAACAATACACAAGGGGTTCGAGGGCCCTGCTCTTTCGAGCTTACAATCTAGGAGGGAGGGGATAGTGGTACAGGAGGAAGTGGCTGTGGGGGATGGAGTGGAGGAGATCAGCTGGTGAGGGTGGGGTAGGCTTCCATGAAGAGATGGGTTTTCAGGGTGCGCCTGAAGGTGAGGAGGGTAGGTGACAGTCTGATGGATTGGGGTAGAGAGCTCCAGAGGATGGGGGAAGTCCTGGAGAAGTCCTGCAGTTGGGCGTGGGAGGAGGAGATCAGGGAGCTAGAAAGTAAGAGGTCTTGTGAGGAGCGAAGAGTACAGGTTGGGTGGTATTTGGGTATCAGGTCGGTGAGGTAGTTTGGGGCAACATTATGAATAGCTTTGTATGTCAATGTTAGTAGCTTGAATTTAATGTGTTGGGCAATCGGAAGCCAGTGAAGGGCATGACAGAGGGGGGTGGCAGAAGTGGATGCAGGCTACAACCACGTTAAGAATGTCCTGGAACATGCACACCTTGCTGCCCTCAAATGGACCGGGGGAATCCAAGTGGCTCTGAGGAAGAGGCAAGTCCTCGAAATGCGTCAGCCTATTGGATGTCTACACTCCCCATTGCGGACTGTTACTCAGCGCGGTGTTGACCCAGCTATTCTTTTATGATGTGCCTTGACTTTATTCTCGTTTGTGAGTACAACACCTATTTTATTTCTTATTAAACATTTTTATGGTAATGCACTAGGCCTGTGCGCCCTCTCTTTGTTCTTTCCTCATTCGGTAAGGTGGATGAGTCTGGCCGCTGAGTTCAGGATAGACTGAAGCGGGGATAACCTGTGTTGGGGTAGGCCGGTGAGAAGGGAGTTGCAGTAGTCCAGACATGAGATAAGGGAGTGAACGAGTTGTTTAGTAGTGTCTGGGGTTAGGAACATACGTATCTTGGAGATGTTGCGGAGGTGGAGCCTCCATGAATTTGCCAGCGATTAGACATGGGGTTGGAAGGACAGGTTTGAGTCTAGGGTGACACCTAGGACTTTGGCTTGCGGGGTGGGATTGATGGTGGCGTTGTTGGTCGTGATGGAGAGGATGGGGGGGAGGGCGCAGGCTGGGGGGAAAACTAGGAGCTCGGTTTTGGAAAGGTTCAATTTGAGGAAATGGAGCGACATCCAGTCTGATATGTCGTTCAGTAGGTGGGTGATACGGGGGGAGACTGATGGGGTGCGGTGAGGGGTGGAGAGGTAAATTTGCATGTCATTGGCGTAGAGGTGATAGTTGAAGCCGTGGGAGTGTACCAGTTTGCTGAGGGAGGAGATTTAGATGGAGAAAAGAAGGGACCTGCGCACAGAGCCTTGGAGGACTCCAACAGAGAGGGGGAGAGAGGGGGAGGTGGTAGCGTTATAGGTAACGCTGAAGGAGCGTTGGGATAGATAGGAGGAGAGCCAGGAGAGAGCGGAGTCTCTTATGCCAAGGGAGTGTAGTTTATTAAGGAGGAAGGGGTGGTCAACTGTATCGAAGGCCGCGGAGAGGTCGAGGAGTAGGAGGACTGAGTAGTGGCCATTAGCTTTGGCGGTTAGCAGGTCGTTAGTGATTTTGAGTAGGGCGGTTTCGGTGGAGTGTAGGGGACAGAAGCCAGACTGTAGAGGTTCGAGGAGGTTGTTGTCAGTGAGGTGGGAGCTTAGGCGATTGTAGACTAAGCGCTCAAGGAGCTTGGATGTGAATGGCAGCAGGGAGATGGGTCTAAGGTTGTTCAGGTCGGTGGGGTCCAGGGAGGGTTTTTTGAGTATGGGGGTGATGTGCGCGTGCTTTAGGGGGGAGGGCAATACGCCAGTAGAAAGGGAGAGATTGAAGATGTGGGTGAGGGAACGTAGAATGGAGGAGGAGGGTGACCGGAGGAGTTGTGTGGGGACAGGGTAAAGGGGGCAAGTGGTGAGGGGGGCTTCATTGAAGACCTTAGTGACCTCCTCAGTGGTAGCAGGGCTGAAGGAGCGGAGTGTTGGGGAGGTTATAGTGTGCGGGATGTTAGGTGTGGTGGGGGGCAGGGCGGTTGCGAGGTCAGAGGAGGGGAGAGTTGATGGGGTATTGGTGGGAGGGAGGCTAGGTGGGGAGGTAGATTGAGTATTGGCAATGCTGATTAACCACCATTACATATGGAGTCATTTTTTCAACCACTTCCTTATAAGAAAAAACACATACACAATTATTGATATACATTTTAATTAAATTCTAATAAAGGTTATATTTTACTCTAGTGACTTGAGGTGCGTAGGTTGACGCACCCTCCTTTCAGATTAGTAATTGCTACATTGGAGCAAGTGCATTTTATATAGTGAAGGCGAAAAGGTGAACTAACATTTTAAGGCTGTTTCGCCCCTACATTTAAAGCTGAATTCCCCCAGACTGCAAGAGTTAATGCTCATTTTTGCCTACAGTGCCTTACAAAAAAAAACAATTAAACTTACCATATCCCTCCTCTCCATGAAACTGGTAACCTGAAGCTGCTTTTCCTTGGTGCTCTGTCTGCCAGTGACATTCTAACATCATCACATTCAATGCAGAACCAGAAGTCTTGTATTATAAGTGAGGATGCAGAGGGCCTGTTCAAAACCCAATGTATCGGACTGGAGAGGTGCCCAGTTACAAGGGTAACAATTGGTAAAGAAAGTAAAACTGCTTTTTTAAGGTACCCTAGACAAAAAAAAAAAGAGAATTTAACCCTTTTAGTGTGGATGGAGTCCCATTGCAAGGGTAGTTTTGTAATTTCAGTACTAAAGTACACCTGTCTGGAAAATGGACAATTTTCAAAATGAAAGGATCATCCTGCATAAAAAGCCTGGCTTGGCAGTTGCACGTGTTTTGACCACATGATGTCTATCCCACATCCTGTTAAGATCCCATCCCAATCATATATTTGTATAATTCATCTAGGGGTGCTTGAAGTTTTTTCAGCATCAACCGCAGTTGAGTTGAGAGCAGATTAGTCTGCAGAGTGCTGTATCTTAGTTTAATTGAAGTGACTGGGCAGCACTCCTGCTAATTTAGAAATGTTGCCATCACAGAGTAATGCACACTGTTTTTAATTTGCACCATTTCATATTAAGCAGTGCCAGCTCATACACAGCAGTTGTTTCTCCCAGACACTTCTTCATACATGGAACTATTTTACCATAACAAGTTATTTAACTATTGAAGAGAAGCTCCAGCCGAAAAAGAATCTTTTTTTCAACCAGCTGTAACGCTACTGCCTAAAGGCAGAGGATTTGCTCAGTGCTTTAATGTTATATATTTTCATTGCCAGATTAAGTAAAGCTTTTTAGAGGGCCACTGGACAGGAACACAGCCTTTTTCCAGTCATTCTGTAGATCTTCCACCTTTCTATTATAAAATCACTTTTTGCATTGCTTTCTGTGGAATTCTGTATTGGTGGAGCAGAGGCATGCGTAGTTTATTACTGAATAATCAGTAGTGTGCATGATTAGACTACAGGTAGATTTTCATGGATAGATTTGAGACTCCCTGGAGTTGATTTACTAAAGGCTGTTCACTTTAAAGGGATGTTGCCCTTTGCATGGGAATTTTCCCTTAGCTTAGTGAATGAGGTGGAGCTCTGCTGACTTTTATCATCCAATCATATACAAGTATTTACCACAAGGCATTTGCCTATGGCGGCATTTTTTAGGGAGGCAGTGCTGCCCCCTGGAAGAAGGGACATATGTGGCATGGGGACCAGGTGGGATCTGAGAGAGGCTGCGGGCTGATTGATGGTGTATGCAGAGCCCAACTGTCGTTCTTGGGGATGTCCAGAGCTGTGAAGGTGAGTGTCTCTCTGTTACCATGGGGGGGTTGGGGGGGAAGTTAGTGGAAGGCTCTTTCAGGTGGGGGGGGGGGAATGGGGCAGGGGTGTTGTTTGTCATTGTCAGGATCTCTCACCGGGGGTGGGGGTTTGGGGGGGCTGGTGTTGGTTGGTGTCAGGCTTCCTCTCTGCCAGGGAGGGAGCGTCTGATTTTTGTGTTGCCTAGGGAAGCACTAAACCTAAATACACCACTGCCCTGAATACCTCTGCCACCACTGAACCCTCTTTCGCATTTATGTTCCTTTGAACACACTTTTGCCACCACAGTACCTTCCCCCACACACCTCTGCCACCAAGGTCCTTTCTTACACATCTCAAGAACCCATTAACACACACCTGCCACCACTGTGTCCCCTCACACTCCTTTACCCCCCAGCCCACCTCTGCCAATTATGTCTCCCCAGCATACCTCTATTCCCTGCAAACAAACTATGTACCCCACAGAACACTTGTGTACTCCACAGAACACCTCTGCCATTACTCAGTACAACAACACACCTCTGCAGCCTCACAGCCCAATTCTGTACACCCCCCCCAATATAGCCCAAAATAGTGATTGTGTCTCCCAGCACTCCTCTGCACCCCATAGCACACCTCTGCGATTATTGTACCCCCTAGCACACCTCTGAACTCCCTCACATTCCTCTGTACTACCCTTCACCCCTCTGCAGTCTACACTCCTAATGATCTTTCAAGCAGGAGTACAAAGCTGAAGGTAGTCTTGGGGGGTTGAGTCCACACAGACAGTCATTAGGCTGCCTAATACAGGCACATCCCAACATGTATTGTGAAGCTGGTGCCTGCCTGAAAAAGATGCACCACCTCACTCCCCAGCTGTGTGCTGATGATATTCAGGGAGCGGGAGTTCCCAGATAACAGTGTGCTGACTGTCAATAGCATGAGATGGCACATACACATTAATAAGCCTCACGTTGCGAGCCTGAAATCTCTCTGTTGAGAGATTGAGGCAGCCAATTACCACTTTCCTGATGCCTTCCGGTGACTCTTTCTGTCACCGGTGTCCTGATCACATGACCGCTGTGGTTGGCTTTAACAGTGGTCAAACGATCAGAAACTCTTCTGACTCTGATCACAAGTGGAGAACAAAAGCTGTTGGTGACAACTCTGTCAGTGTGCTGGGAACATGGAGTGAATGTGCTGTCAACAACCTTGAATCATATGTGGTTTGCGTATGTGCAGTGATTTGGCGTGAACTCCAGAAATTCATAAACTTTGTAAAAAGTTCAGGCATACTATGAGTTAAGTCCATTGAGGTAAAAGGCCAATCACAGCGGCCTTTTACCACATGATCAGCTGTGTCCAATCACAGCTGTCCACTATGTAAATACAGTTATTGGTTATCGGCAATACTTTCCTCACGCTGTTGCAACTGTTAAAGGAGACATCTGCATTGATAATCAGGGCACTGATATCAGTGCCCAACAGTGCTTCCCAGCAGTGCTGCCAGTCAGCGCCGCCAGTTAGTGCTCATCATTGCCTCCGATCAGTGCCCATCAGTGCAGCATTATCAGTGCTTTCTCATCAGTGCACATCTGTGCTGCCTCATCAATGCACATCAGTGAAGGAAAAGAAATTACCTGTTTGCAAAATGTTATAATAGAAACAATTAAAACCTTTTTTCAAAATGTTTGCTCTTTTTTCGTTTATAGTGCAAAAAAATAAAAAAACCCAGTACTGATTATATAGCACCACAAGAAAGCTCTATTTGTGTGGAAAAAAAATAACAATTTCATATGGGAACAGTGTAGCATGACCGCGCAATTGTCATTCAAAGTGCGACAGCACTGAAAGCTGAAAATTGTCCTGGGCAGGAAGGGGGTAAAGGTGCCCAGTAGGTGAGTGGTTAAATTATATCTAACAGGTTTATTGTGCTCCAGGAAGATAGCTTCCAGTGCTCCGATGCTGTATGCTCTGGTCACAATGCAGAGTTGATGCAGCTACTATGCCTGACTCTCTCCTCTTTTGGCCTAATCACAAATTAACTCATAGTATCAAAGTGGCTGAATTCCTGGAATACAGCTTTAAGGCCTATTACCCCTGCTGCACATATGTGTTACATGGTCAGCAAGAGGTTAAATAAAAGCAGGATATCTGGGACAATTGGCAAGTATGAGAGGAAAAAAATGCTACGAGGAGGAGAACCTAGTCACATACTGTCTGCATTTTATAAATAACTTGTGGTGTCCTGAATTTACAATAACCCCCTAAGCCTTGCCCCCTCTCAATTTTTAGCCTGACTTTGTTTTTAGCCTGACTTTGACATTTGTTAAATGCTGCAGTTTCTTCTGTGCACTTAGGATTCGCCATGTAACACTTCAGCGACGGGTGGTGCTTATTATCAGAATGGGGTGGGGCTCAATCTTGGTTAAATTGAAGCTAAATAAACAACATGACATATGCAGGTTGTTCACTCATTTATTTCTTCAGATACAAACTGCATATTAGGTGGGTACTTGTTTCTTCCTAGATAAACATTAAAAAAAGAAGTAAAAAGAGAAAAGAAGGTTGACTGACAAATAATCTTCTGTTATCCAAAGCATATGAAAAGCAGATTGATCTTCATTCATTAATATAAATCACATGGAGTTCTTCCAAACTACAACCGTGTCAATGACCCAACACCAAAACAACACTACTGTGTAATAAAACATAACAACTAAATAGGCATATGCAATATATCCCTTTCTTTTCAGGACTAAATGAACTAAATATATTTACTTTATAAAAATAGTTCCTATTCAAAGATGTCATAAGTTGTATTCATATGTAAACTAAGTATATACGTACTTATACCAGTCCATATGGCAATAAAGTGCAACTTACATTTACATTGAGTCCCTTTTTTTATTGTTTATTTTATATATCCTTTGATTCTATTAGTATATATCCATTACAGATATTTACTTGTCATATAATCGGTTTTCCCCACTCATAATTGGGATTTCAAAGATTTCAGTCTTAAATCACCCTATAAATCACCAGAAAATTTTAGCAGAGAGAGCTGGATTTTCCACTTGACATATGACCTATTTCTAAAATAAATATACAATAGATGATTGTACCTGGTAATTTAATTATAATAAAATGTCCTGTGGGTACTGCTATAATGCCAAGATTTTAACAGGTTGTATTGTACAGCGATCGTATGGTTTTTGCACCTAAATATGACAGGAACAATTTAAATGCAATAACGTTCACTGTCAAGTAAATCCAACTCACTAATTTGCATTTTTATGTTTTCTATCCTGCTTCTGAGTGTTTGAATCTCAAGGTTGAGGTTGATTAATCACCACATAGGGCTGTGCACTTTCTGCAGATTTCTGAACATTTGATGTGCCCACTAAGATCATAATGGTTTCTAACTGCAGAAAATATGCAATTGTAAAAATATCTTTAATAAGTTAATTTGAACAAACCATGTTTCTAAATGACAAGGATCTGCTTGAACCAATGGAACTGCATATATTAAACATTATTGTGCCATAGATTTCAGATATGAAAGCCAAATTTGGATAGACATTTAGCTGTCCTTGTTCTATGAAATGGTTGTCTTTTTTTGTACTTTTTCATCATTTTTGCTTTTAAATCGTGCTATTCCTGGAATACACATCAATGCAAAAATATATTTGAAATTCAAAGTGCTTTGCTTATCTTTTTCAGCTGCTTCAAAAAGAAGGGTTTAGCTATTTTCATTTCTGAAATTACATGACCTATAATAGCATCTTATGAGGTAAAATATTTGACCAGTAATGGCTATCAATAAAGATGCAAGATAATGGCAAAGTTAAAAACAAAAAATCAGATTTTTTAATCATACAGTGCGGGGCACAGGATCTTATGCAGGCCATAGATGGGGAGAAAAAACGGCAGATTTTTCTTTTAAAAAACGAAAATTCGGTCGTTCAAGCGGCCGACGTTACCATCAATGGTAAAAAAAATCGGCCGATTTTCATCCCTTCTACAGCTGGCAAAAAGTGTCCCTGCAGAGAGCTCCGCTATTTCTGACAGTTCTCTGACAGTTCCTTCACATTTACAGCGGTTGAAACATTGTATCTATTTGTTTCCATTTAGGATACAGATGTTTTTATTCGGAAACAAATAGATACAATGTTTCAACCGCTGTAAATGTCAAAGAACTGTCAGAGAACTGTCAGAAATAGCGGAGCTCTCTGCAGAGATACTTTTTGCTGGACTGGAATTCTTCTTAATTTCATCCTACTTCTTCTTCTTCTTCATCCTCATCCTCTTCTTCATCATCATCCTCATCTTCATCCTCATCCTCTTCTTCTTCTTCTTCATCCTCTTCTTCTTCTTCTTCTTCATCCTCATCCTCTTCTTCTTCTTCTTCTTCATCTTCTTCTTCATCCTCATCCTCATCCTCTTCTTCTTCTTCTTCTTCATCTTCCTCTTCTTCATCCTCATCCTCCTCTTCTTCTTCTTCATCTTCTTCTTCATCTTCTTCTTCATCCTCATCCTCTTCTTCATCTTCTTCTTCTTCCTCTTCTTCTTCTTCTTCTTCCTCTTCTTCTTCCTCATCCTCATCTTCTTCTTCTTCCTCATCCTCATCATCTTCTTCTTCTTCTTCATCTTCTTCATCCTCATCCTCTTCTTCTTCATCATCCTCATCCTCTTCTTCTTCATCCTCATCCTCTTCTTCTTCATCCTCATCCTCTTCTTCTTCTTCTTCATCTTCTTCTTCTTCTTCTTCATCCTCTTCTTCTTCATCTTCTTCTTCATCTTCTTCTTCTTCCTCATCCTCTTCTTCTTCCTCATCCTCTTCTTCATCCTCATCCTCTTCTTCATCCTCATCCTCATCTTCTTCTTCTTCCTCATCCTCTTCTTCTTCTTCTTCTTCTTCTTCATCCTCATCCTCTTCTTCTTCATCATCCTCATCCTCTTCTTCTTCTTCTTCATCCTCATCCTCTTCTTCTTCATCCTCATCTTCTTCATCCTCATCCTCTTCTTCTTCTTCCTCATCCTCTTCTTCATCCTCATCTTCTTCATCCTCATCTTCTTCATCCTCATCCTCTTCTTCTTCTTCCTCATCCTCTTCTTCATCCTCATCTTCTTCTTCCTCTTCTTCATCCTCTTCTTCATCCTCTTCCTCTTCTTTTTTTTGTCTTCCTCTTGCAGGTCACTGCTCATGCGCAGATTTTTTATCGGTAAAAAATTGGCCGATTGGCCCATTAATGCCGCGAAAATCGGCCGATCGGCCGATTTTTTTCCAACTTTACCAAAAAAAAAAAACCGGCCAAAATCCCGAAAAACGGCCGACCAAATCGCCCAGTAACGATCCGAAAATCGGCCGATTTTATTTTCGGCCGACAAATCGGCCGATTTTCGACCCATCTATGGCCTGCATTAGTCTTAAAGTAGTATTAAACCCTCAGCATTTTAGCCTAGCATAACAAGCACAGTAAAGTAAACATTTCCCAGTAAACTTTTTGTTAACATTTTTACCCAAGCATTTGCAGTTTACAACTTACGTTGCTGCTGGCTCCGGCTCTCTGTTTTGCTTCCTTGAACTTCTGGTCTTCAGAGGTAAGAGTTAACAGTAGACAACACAGTTCATTCTGTTAGTGTGGAGAAGGGAGGGGGAGGAGTAGGGTAATTTCATGTCATCTTAGGCAACAGGGCTGTTTCTTTCTATTGATGCACACAGCGTAGAGAGATTCAGCTCTAGCTCTTACATGCAAGGGTGGCTCCTGCACAAGAAAGGAGCCACCCTAAAAGAAGAACCCTAGGGCAGCAGTCATGGCACCCACTTAATCAGGAACACAGGCAAGAAATAAAAATAAAGAACTGCTAGTGTTATTAGGTAATGGGCATCTTCTCTCTACTGAGAGAAATTGACCTCTTTTAAAGTTATGACTTTTTCTCTCAAGCTTCCTAGCTACTGCATAACCCCTGTGGCTCCCTCTCTGCAGCTTTCCAGATAAATGTACCCCTCAGTGGAGCCTTGGGGAACTGTACCCAGACACCACCTGCGAGAAGATGTAGGGCCAGCCTGTAACATTACTTTGGGTACTGGATTCAGTGTGGACAATAACATTGGCATGTGGTGCATCGTGCTCAGTTAGCCACAGGGTGCTGAACAGGTCCAGAGTCATGGTCCTTCTGGGGCCCTGTCCTTTAAGAACCCTTCAGGGGTATGCTCATTGTGGAGGGTGAAGCCAGGAAGGGGCTTGTTCTTTACATCCTGCTCCAGTGTTGAAATCATCTGCTAGTGGTAAGTCATGGGCTTTGTGCTCTTTTCTGCTACCAGGAAGCTGGTGCTTCCATCCCTGGTGGCTATGGAGGAGTGCAGGCTCCAACACTTTTAAATGATGTTGCAGCCATGGAACCAGTGTTTTTAAAAACCACCAATTTTTGGTGTCAATTTTGGCAGGTCTGTCGCATTGGCCACCATTGTATCTGCATGGTTATGATTTTCTCAGTCTCCTCAATGCATGTGGATGTCATTTTCTTTCACTTAAACGTGATTACTTGAAAGTGCACTGTGCTCAAATAACATACATTCACAGTCCCCTTTAGTGTATAGTGCTCCATGCTCAAACAATACCAATAGTGACTGGTGCTCTTTAAAGTGCTCTTCAATCCATGACCCCCCTTTTTGACACACTCACCAGATTATATGGACCCTCAAACAGCGCTTTGCCTGATGGTGGCTAATTGTATCTCCCTTCACTTCAGGTCATGTACTCAACATATCCTACTGTCTTAAGGAAATCAATAGGAGAGAGGAGACCCCCATAGCGTAATACTGCTTTTAATATAGGATTGATTAAAAGTAATGCACTTACAAGATATATTAAAAAATGTGCTTCAACTTGCTGGGCAATAAGGACAACTTCGGGCATTGTTACTTGCATGTGTTCCACCAGACAGGACGTGATGTCACCGGAAACTAGAAGTTCTGTCTAACGCGTGTTTGGCCCCCCAACTGGGCATCTTCAGAGCTTACCTCTGCACCCTTGTCCAATACTCAACTCTGCACCCTTGTCCATGCTTCACCTCTGCACCCCTCTCTGCAGCTCACCCCTGCACACCCATCTACAGCTCACCCCTGCATCCCTGTTTTTAGCTCAGGTATGGACCCCCATTCACAACTTTCTTCAGCTCACTTCTGCACCCTCATCTACAGCTCACCTCTGCACCCCTGTCTGCAACTCACCTCTGCATCCCTTGACCGCAGCTCATCTCTGTATACTTCCTCCCTTCCGCAGCTCACCTCTGCATCCCCAGCCATAGCCAACTCCTGTTCACAGCTTACCTCTGCATCCTTCTTCCACAGATTATCTCTGTAGCCCACCCATCGTCGTCCTCAAAATGTTAAGCAGTGCAGCCCTCCTCTTCAGCTCCTTACTTCTGCATCCCCCATCCACATGCAACCATCCTCAGCTCTGGCCACTGCACCCCCACAGCCCTCACCTTTGCACACACACCTCTCCACTGTGCCCATCTGCTTACCAGAAGCTGGCTCCATATTATTTTCCCAAACAGTGCACACTCAGTGCTCTGCCTCTCACCCACTGGCTAGTAACAGCAGTTAGATCCAGTCGGGGCATCGGCATCCAGGCTGCAGCTCAGCACGCAATGCCCCCCGCTACCTTTAAACATACTGCACCCCTATAGCTGTCCCTCCCTTGTCCCCACCCTGAATGCAGTGGCAGAGAGTATTTTGTGGGAGCTGCTGGAAGAGGTGCACTTCCACTTGTAAAAACAAACTGGGCTTCTGTGTTTACAAGTGTCTGTAGATTGATGTGCGCACAGGGCTGGTGCCAGAGCTTCCGCCATATTTCAACTGAAAAAAATCCTGGCTTTGCCACAAACCACTGGCTTAAAAGGCGATTGTTCTTATAAGAGCTCCAAGACAAGTTGAGAGACATATTTTTTGATGTACACACTTGAAGGGTTGTTCAAGTTCCCTGTGTGAATCCCTGTGTTGTGATATATCTCTCTCAAACAGAGCCAGCCAAAAAGAAGAATGGGAAGATGTAAAAAAATTAAATAAAGATCTGAAAAAAAAATTCTAGTAGGTAATTTTATTTTAACATATCAAACATGTTTAACTATACTCTAAGTCAGAGGTATTGAATAAAAATTCAAGGAGACCCAGTCACTAAAATTTTCTTCTGGCCGAGGTCCGAATAGGGTTTGCCCCCTTACATTAAGTGTCGCCATTCAGATTGCGACTTTACATCATGTATTCTCATCACATCAGGTGTGCCCATCAAAGTGCCCCTTTACATCAGGTATCCCCATCACATTGCCACCTTATATCAGGTATTCCCGTCAGAGTGCCTCCTTACACTCAAAGTACCCCTTTCTATCATATTTCCTCATCAGAGTGCCCTTTACATTATATTCCCCATCAGAGTGCCCATTTCCATCACGTGCACATCAGAGTGACTCTTTCCACAGTATGTGCTCATTTGTGTCCCCTTAACATAAAATGGGCACGTCAGAGTGCCCCTTAACATAAAATGTGCCCATCAGAGTGTCCCTTAACATAAAATGGGCCGATCAGAGTGTCCCTTAACATAAAATGGGCCAATCAGATTGCCCCTTAACATAAAATGTGCACATCAGAGTGTCCCTTAACATAAAATGTGCTCAAAAAAGTTCCCCTTAACATAAAATGTGCCCGTCAGAGTGCGCCTTAACATAAAATAAGGGGCATGCTGATGGGCACATTTTATGTTAAGGGGAACTCTGATGGGCACATTTATATTAAGGGACACTCTGATGGGCACATGTTAAGGGGCACTCTGATGGGCACATTTTATGTTAAGGGGCGCTCTGATGGGCACATTTATATTAAGGGACACTCTGATGGGCACATGTTAAGGGGCACTCTGATGGGCACATTTTATGTTGTACCCATCAGAATGCCCCTTAACATTCAATGTGCCCATCAGAGTGCCCCTGTAAGACTACATCCTACCTTGAGGGCAGACAGGTGCTGTGCCGGGATCCTTGCTGGACGCTTGTATACAGTCAGGGAGCGGGAGCCGGAGAGACAGTGAGCTGAAAGGGGCGAGGCGTACATGTGATGCCATGTTGCCGTGACGACTGCCCCGCTCAGCGGTGGATCTGTCATTGCAGGCTGGCAGTCTGGGCCGCTCGAAGACTGTGGTCCACCATTTAGTGACCACTGCTCTAAGTCATACATACTAAAGGGCAACTCTCTTTGGAAATCAGAAAGAATTGCCGGCTATGTCAAAATGATTAGAAAAATCCAGACCTCTGAGCATTTCTTTGGTGCCAAAGTGATGGTTTTAAACTGTTTATGTAACATGTCCTTGATGAAACCGATGTCTCCTTGTGACAGAATATAATGTGACAATTCAACACATAGCTGCATGCTTTCATTATCCCTGTACAGTTTTTTGACGATTGAAACTCTTCAGGTGAATTGTAGAGCATCCAGGAGATAATAAGTGCTGTGGCTTTGCTTTCCTCCATTGAATTTTATTGTCTTGTTTTGTTTTCCAATTCATGCATTTGCTGTGTCTGTTTGCACAACTGGTTTCCAGTAGAGGATTAGCCTTAAGTACTATCCATTTAATTAAAAATAGGTCATGCTTAAGAGATTTTGCGATAAATGAGAAAATGTCAAGTACTTCCTGTTTTTATTTCATAGTCTCCAAGCTATTAATTTTCAAATGGTGTTTATCTTGTGGTGTTTTGAATCCGTTTATTACTAGCTGGGTCACGTGCAAAGAAGCAGCTTTCAACAAAAACAGTGTTTTTATTATCTTTGAAAATCTTGCACATGTTCTATTTTCATTGACATTATTGCTTTTATACAAATAATACCCAGCCCGGATTATAGAATTAAGGCAAAATCTAGGCAATGTACTTTCAAGTATATCTAGAAGAAACCTGCACTTTAATAAATATCCAGGTTTACATTGTTGCCCTTTTTCTCTGGAAACACTAAGGCCAGTTTCACACCTGTGCGGTTTTTTATGCGTTTTGCATGCCATTTATCATGATTTCCTATGGATCACGTTTACATCTATGCAGTTTTTGCAGGCGCGTTTCTTGGAAAGGGTCAGGGAGTTCTTTTCCCACAGCAGTTAGCATTTTTAGTCCAATAGACCTGGTGGGTGTATACCATAAAATTCATGCATAAGATTACAGTCCGTAATGAATATATAAAAAGCTCAGAGTGACTTCAATATTCCTAAATTCATCACTTTCTCAAAATTGGTGAGAGGCAGGATATGGATAAAATGCGCACTCACCGGACGCGCAAAGGTCTTGCGCAGTGTATAAATAAATGGAGATCTGCCAGGGGGTCCCTCTCAGGATGGGATAGGAATCAGCCCTGGATGAATGGATTTCGTCAGGATGGATGTTCAACCGGAGGTCCACTTTAAGGACATGGGTGGAGCCTCTTTATTATAGTAGGATAGTCACCAGGGGGAGCTCTGGAGGATTAAATGCTCAGGGCAGAGCAAAGATGGAAATACCCATAGTGTAGTATATTCACAAATGCTTAATAAAGGATAGTAAAATCAACAAATAAGTGAATGGATATCCTTATACATGTAAGGTAGTGTGTGCCAAGATGCTAAATCACAACAGTAGCAGCGATAGATATTGCAGCTAAAAAGCTGCTGTGAGCACTAACCAGCTGGTATAAAATGATGGCCACCGGACCTCCGTGATCCGGCAGTGTGACGTCAAGGCATGCAGGCTCCTCCAAGACGCGTTTCGTACACTCGTACATCATCAGAAGGGGTGTGCTATGCAGCCTGACGTCTAGCGTACTGTTTTTATAGTGTAAAATGGCGCCTGCATGTTAATGGGTGCCATTTTGCCAAAGACCAGAGCGGACTGCGCATGCGCAAGATGGCCGCCGCAAAATGGACTGCGCATGCTCAAGACGGCCGTTGCCATTTTCCGTTGGTCCAGATTGAAGTTCAGAATACAGACATTAAGCTGGTGAATGAGCATATCCAAGTGCCATTTTTTGATAGTCTGCTGCAGACAGACAGGCAGATTATTGCAAGAAGATGTAAATAATCGTATTAATACAAAGGATAAATAATAGTAAACCAAACAACGGAAATTACTAGTAATGTCTCAGCAATGGCTGGTAAAATATTAGGAAAAAAGCTTTATTAAAAGACCAAAGCATATTAAAAATGGGGAACTACTAATAATAACTCAGCAAAGGCTGATAAAACAATAATAGGAAAAAACTTTATTAAGACCAAAGCATATTAAAAATAAGGCTAATTAAAACTTTAGGACAAAAGATAGTTCCTAAAAAAACACAAAAAGCTAAAACTGCCTAGTTCCTGTCCGTAAGCAGGCTACCATCACAATCATAAAAAATACAAAAGATGTTAAAACAATTCAAAACAAGGAGAGCTAATAAATACATAAAGATATATAAAATAGGAGCATTCACAAATAAAATGACCTTGCTTCAAAAAATAATAAAAATTCTGTAAATTAAGTAATCCAAAATGTAAAAATGAAAAATTCATATAGAATCAAATACACAAGAAAGGGAAAAATATTATAATATATATACTAAGCGTATCCATATGTGAATTGCAATATCACGTATTATGGTGTTCAAAACGGAGAGTGAATGATTCCATAAAATCTCATATGGAAGCAGATGGAGTATATATAAAAGCAGATAACCCAGAATGTACCAAAATAATATAAAATACCAAATATAAAATGATAAAAATATCAAAAGCGAAAAGATAAAATATTTACGGAGTAAATATAGTTGCCGGTTATCGGCAGCAGTTTCCTCACGCTGTCACAGCATGAGGAAATTACTGCCGATAACCGGCAGCTGTCACAGAGCAGATCGGCACTGATCATCAGGGCACTATTGATCAGTGCCTCCCAGCAGTAACATCCATCAGTGCCACCCAGCAGTGCTGCCCATCAGTGCCACCCATCAGTGCCCAGCAGTGCCTCCAGTCAGTGTCACCCATCAATGTTGCCTATCAGTGCTCATGAGATAGGCGACACTAGTGAGTATCCTCCTCATCAATGCTCACTAGTGCCATCTCATCAGTGCAGCCTATCCATGCCCATCAGTGCTTCCTTTCTGTGCCAACTCATCAGTGCCCATCAGTGCTGCCTAGCAGTGCAGCCTCATCAATGCAGATCAGTGAAGGAGAAAAATTACCTGTGTACAAAAATTTATAATAGAAACAAAGAAAAATGTATTTTTGTTTCAAATTTTTTGCTCTTTTTTTTGTTTATAGTGCAACAAATAAAAAACCTAGTGGTGATTAAATACCACCAAAAGAAAGCTCTGTTTATGTGAAAAAAATAATAAACATTTCATATGAGTACAGTGTTGCTTGACCACACAATTGTCATTCAAAGTACGACAGTGCTGCAAGCTGAAAATTGGCCTGGGCACAAAGGGGGTATAAGTGCCCAGTAGGCAAGTTGTTAAAGTAAATAAGTCTACACCGAGTTCACTATATGAACCACTGATGTAGTTATACATGTTGATCATATCCCCCCTTAATCTCCTCTTCTCAAGAGAGAATAAATTCAGTTCCTCTAATATTTCCTCATAGCTGAGCTCCTTCATGCCTCTTATCAGTTTGTTTGCCCTCTCCCTGCACTTTCTCCAATTCCCTAATATCCTTTTTGTGAATTGGTGCCCAAAACTGAACTGCATATTTTAAATTAGGTCTTACTAACGATTTGTACAGGGGTAAAATTATATCTTTCTATGAAGTCTATACCTCTCTTAAAGTGATACTAAACCCACAACAGTAAAATCAGTCTGTACATGCAGTAAAGCATGCCTATTATACTCACTGTGAAACCGAAGTTGTTAATCCTCTGCATAGTGTAAAAAGGTGGTTTGATCCTGTCTTCTCTAATCTTCCCCTTCTTCCACAGTTCCCAATCCATCTGCTGATAGTACAGAGCCCTAGGAGGCACTCCGCTCATTCTCAGTTTGGTGTCTGTTTCTACAGAGGTTTTTTTTGTTAATTTTTGGGAGGGTGCATGAGATGGGCACATGGCCAATCAGTGCTATCCAGACAGAGGATCAGGGGTTATGCAGCCTCATGGGACAGTCAGAAGCGAATGAAAACTCCCATGAAATTAAACAGTGCTCGGCCGGACGCTGATAGCAGTCACAAAACTGCTATATAGTGCTGATGAGAAAAGGTATATAGCAGTTTATAATTACTAAAATAACTGCATTTCCATGTTCTGTGTACTGTGAAAGACCAGATATAGTGAATGCAGGGTCCTGGGTTTAGCAACACCTTAATACAAGAAATGATTTTGCTCACCTTGAAAACCTGCATGCCATTATTAAGCTTATGATCTACCAGAACACCAATATCCTTTACTTGATTCCCGCTGTTTGTACTCCCCCTAGTATGTATGATGCATGCATATTTTTAGACCCCAAGTGCATATCTTTACACTTGTCAACATTAAGCCTCATTTGCCACATAGTTGCCCAATTAAACAGTGCATTGAGGTTGGCTTGTAAGTTGGAGACATCCTGTAAGGACGTTATTCCACTGCACAGCTTGGTGTCATCTGCAAAGACTGAAGTGGTACATTTATTCCCAGATCATATACACCCGTTCCTAACCACAGAAACCACTAAGCAACTTATTCACTCCCTTGTTATATCTCGCCTTGACTATTGTAACTCCCTCCTCATTGGCCTATCGAATCGCAGGCTATCCCCTCTTCAGTCTATCATGAACACTGCTGCCAGACTTATCCACCTTACTAACCGTTCTGTATCTGCCATCCCTCTCTGCCAATCCCTCCACTGGCTTCCCATTGCCCAACGGATAAAATTCAAAACATTAACAATAATGTATAAAGCCATTTATAACTCTGCCCCAAATTACATCACTGATCTTGTCTCTAAATATCATCCAAACTGTACACTCCGCTCCGCCCAAGACCTCCTGCTCTCTAGCTCCCTTTTCTCCTCCTACCATGCTCGTCTCCAGGACTTTTCCAGAGCTTCCCCCATCCTCTGGAACTCTGGACCCCAATTTATCAGACTATCGTCTACTCTGCTCACTTTTAGGCGATCTCTGAAAACCTATCTCTTCAGGGAAGCCTAAACTGCCCTCAGCTAATAATGGAATCTTCTACTCTTCCAACCAGTCCATCCCCCCACAGTTACTACCTTTTGTACCACTAGCCCCTCCCTCCTAGATTGTAAGCTCCAAGGAGCAGGGCCCTCATTTCCCTTTTGTATTGAACTGTATTGTTGCTGTTTTGTCTCCCGTTATATTGTAAAGCGCTGAGCAAACTGTTGGCACTATATAAATATTGTATAATGATAATATAATATAATAATATATAATTTATAAATTTATTAAAAAGTAAGGTCCACCACTGATCCTTGGGGTACACCACTAACAACCCTAGACTATTCAGAGTATGAATCATTAACCACTACTCTCTGAATACGATCTTTTAGCCAGTTTTCTATCCATTTACAAACTGATATTTTCCAAGCCTGTAGACTTTACCTTACACATTAGTGTGGGAGAGTATGTTGAACACTTTTGCAAAATCCAAGTATACCAAGTCCACAGTCACTCCTTTGTCTAAGGTTTTTCTTACCTCCTAACAAAAAGAAATCAGATTTGTTTGACAACTTCTGTCTTTCATGAATCCATGCTGTCTGTTGCTTGACCGCTTCCATACAGGGCACTTTTACCCCCTTCCTGCCCTGGCCATTTTTCAGGTTTCAGCGGTCTCACAATTTGAATGACAATTGTACATACAACACTGTACCCAAATTAAAATTTTATCATTTACTTCACACAACTAGAGCTTTCTTTTGGTGGTATTTAAGCAACACTGGGGTTTTTATTTTTTGCTAAATTAACAAAAAAAGACCGAAAATTTTGAAAACCCCCCCACATTTTTCTGTTTATAAAGGTTTGCAAATAAATAATTGTTCATACTGTAAATTTAGGCCAAGATGTGTTCTACTACATGTCTTTGGTGAAAATAACCCAAATTAGGATGTATTATTTAGTTTGTAGGAAAATTATAGAGTTCACAAACTATGGTATATATCTGAATATTGATCAATCTTGAAGTACTGACAGCCAATCTAATTTCTTGAGGTCCAAGAATGTCAGAACAGTACAGATATCCCTTTTTACAAAGATGGGATCCCTTTTTACAAAGTAGACAGTCTGACGTACTTCATAAGAGGCATGGCAAGTTTTTTGAAGTTGTAATTTTTTTGTCATTATTTTCCCTATTTTTTTTTTACATTCTGTCACCAGTGCAGTACAGCATTATCATATAACTGGCATGATGGTGATCAGGGACACTGTCTGGTGACAGTACAAAAAAAAATTATAATTTAAAAAAAATTTTTTTTAGTTTTTTATTAGTTTTAATTTATTAAATTTTTTTCTCTTTTTTTAAGATTTCTTTTCATATTTCACTATGACCAAAGTAGTATAATGTTACCATAGTAACATTGTACTACTTTGCGGAAGTGATCAGTATTTTTGTTTTTTTTACACAATTTGCTTATAGCAAAGAATTACTTTGCTATAAGCAAACATTTACCTGAATGATTGATTCATTCAGTGTTTTTTTTTATGTGCTTCGCTGTGATTTGGCCACGGCTAATCACATGACACAGCTGGGCTGTGATTAGCCCAGCTTGTGCATGTGATTGCTGTGACCATTCACAGCTAGACACTCTGGTATACAATGGATGGCATGAAAGGAAGCCATCCATTGTATACAACTGTCATGTGAACTGCTGTGATTGGTCACAGCAGGTCATATGGTACTAGAAACAGGGCCGGTACACAGATCTGTCATCGGCCGTGTCTGAGGTACACGGCGAGTGATAGATCGCACTGCAGAGCGGTCCTGCGGCAGGCGCACTGCGCATGGCTGAAAGGACGCCATATGGCGTTCACCCGGAGGGATGAGCTGCTCGCCCAGCCGCCTTTGTGCTATTGGCCGGGCGGGAACCGGTTAAAATATTTTATTACAGCAAGAACTCATCTATGTGGCCTTTAATTAAACTCTCCAGTATCTACGCAACTAAGAAAGTTAAACTAACAGGTCTATAGTTTCCTGGTAAAGACTTTTATCCTTTTTAAATATAGGCACCACATTGGCCTTATGCTTATCCAGTGGTACTATGCCAGTTTTAAAGAGTCCCTAAAAATGAGAAACAATGGCTTTGAAATGACAGAGCTCAATTCTTTTAGGACCCATGGGTTTATGCCATCCGGTCCAGGTGCTTTATGCACCTTTATTCTGCCTAAATATTTCTGGACCATATCCATTTTGAGCCATTGTGGATCATTTGCAGCTGTGTCAATATCATCCTCAATATGACATGAGCTCCCTTATGCTCCTTCATATACCCAGAGCTGAAGAATATATTTAATAAATGTGTCTTCTTTGTCCACAGTCACCCACTCTAGATTATTTTGTAATCTATTTTGTAAGTGCCTGCATGCTCAGACCTGGCCTTTTTACTGATTATATATCTGAAGAATTTTTGAATGGTTTGTCCTACTATCTTTTGCAATCTGTTGTTTGTTTTTAATTTTTGTGGCCCTGATTTCCTTTTTATATAATTTGTTAAATTCCTTGTAACAATTAAATGGTAGTGTTTCTTCATTTTTATATTTTTTAAGGCTCTTTTCTTATTATTTATAGCTATTTTAACTTTGGTCATCAGCCGCATAGGTTTAATTTTTTGCCTTTTAAACTTATTACCCATGGGAATATATTTTGTATATGGCCTTTTTGAAGAATTCCCATTCCTTTTCTGTGTTCACCAATGCCAATATTCCTTCCCAGTCTGAGTCTTGGAGAGCAGCCCTCATCCTTCTAAAATTTGGTCTCTTAGAGTTGAGTGTTTTAATCTTTCCAGTATATGCTTGTTGTTTACAGCTAACATTAAATCAAATCATGTTATGGTCACTGCTGCCCAGATGTTTTTATATGAACATTAGTAATACGCTCTGCATGGTTTGAGATCATCAGTAGAGATGAGCGAATCGAAGTATCCGAAGTGGAATTCGAGTCGAATATCGGAAAAATTTCGATTCGTGCCGAATCCGAAAAACAGCCTAATTCGGACGCGCGAATCGAAATTTTTCCGAAAATGGCGGCTGACATGTGCGGCGACGGAGCGGGGATGTCGGGGAAGGCGCGCAGACAAGGCGCGCTGCCCCATAATGCATTCCTCAACGACATGTGATCGCATCAGCCAATCAGCAGCCAGCCAGCCAGCACTGTGTAATGGTCGAGGTATATATAGCGGCCATTTTGGAAATCTTCATTTGCCTGCAGTCATTGAACAGAGGCAGACCGCTCTGTACTAGGGACAGGGACAGAGTTAGGGCCACAGAAACGAGAATTGGGGACAGAGAGAAGTTACTTAGGGACAGAGAACCATTACTCAGGGACACAGACTTGTTAATGAGGGCCACAGAATCGTTATTTAGGGACAAAGAAACGCTAGTTAGGGCCACAGAATTCATACTCAGGGACAGACAGAATTTTCACTCAGTGCCAGAGAATTGTTACTTAGGGCCACAGAAACGTTATTAGGGCCACAGAATTTTTACTCAGGGACAGACAGAATTGTTACTGAGTGCCAGAGAATTGTTACTCAGGGACAGACAGAATTGTTACTGAGTGCCAGAGAATTCTTACTCAGGGCCACAGAATTCATTCTCAGGGACAGACAGAATTGTTACTCAGGGACAGACAGAATTGTTACTGAGTGCCAGAGAATTGTTACTCAGGGACAGACAGAATTGTTACTGAGTGCCAGAGAATTGTTACTCAGGGACAGACAGAATTGTTACTGAGTGCCAGAGAATTCTTACTCAGGGCCACAGAATTCATTCTCAGGGACAGACAGAATTGTTACTCAGGGACAGACAGAATTGTTACTGAGTGCCAGAGAATTGTTACTCAGGGACAGACAGAATTGTTACTGAGTGCCAGAGAATTGTTACTCAGGGACAGACAGAATTGTTACTGAGTGCCAGAGAATTGTTACTCAGGGACAGACAGAATTGTTACTGAGTGCCAGAGAATTGTTACTCAGGGACAGACAGAATTGTTACTGAGTGCCAGAGAATTGTTACTCGCACAGACACAAAATTGTTACTTGCACAGACACAGAATTGTTACTCGCACAGACACAGAATTGTTACTCAGGGCCACAGAATTCATACTCAGGGACAGACAGAATTGTTACTGAGTGCCAGAGAATTGTTACTCAGGGACAGACAGAATTGTTACTGAGTGCCAGAGAATTGTTACTCAGGGACAGACAGAATTGTTACTGAGTGCCAGAGAATTGTTACTCGCACAGACACAAAATTGTTACTTGCACAGACACAGAATTGTTACTCGCACAGACACAGAATTGTTACTCAGGGCCACAGAATTCATACTCAGGGACAGACAGAATTGTTACTGAGTGCCAGAGAATTGTTACTCAGGGACAGACAGAATTGTTACTGAGTGCCAGAGAATTGTTACTCAGGGACAGACAGAATTGTTACTGAGTGCCAGAGAATTGTTACTCAGGGACAGACAGAATTGTTACTGAGTGCCAGAGAATTGTTACTCGCACAGACACAAAATTGTTACTTGCACAGACACAGAATTGTTACTCGCACAGACACAGAATTGTTACTCAGGGCCACAGAATTCATACTCAGGGACAGACAGAATTGTTACTGAGTGCCAGAGAATTGTTACTCAGGGACAGACAGAATTGTTACTGAGTGCCAGAGAATTGTTACTCAGGGACAGACAGAATTGTTACTGAGTGCCAGAGAATTGTTACTCGCACAGACACAAAATTGTTACTTGCACAGACACAGAATTGTTACTCGCACAGACACAGAATTGTTACTCAGGGCCACAGAATTCATACTCAGGGACAGACAGAATTGTTACTGAGTGCCAGAGAATTGTTACTCAGGGACAGACAGAATTGTTACTGAGTGCCAGAGAATTGTTACTCAGGGACAGACAGAATTGTTACTGAGTGCCAGAGAATTGTTACTCGCACAGACACAAAATTGTTACTTGCACAGACACAGAATTGTTACTCGCACAGACACAGAATTGTTACTGAGTGCCAGAGAATTGTTACTCAGGGACAGTCAGAATTGTTACTGAGTGCCAGAGAATTGTTACTCAGGGACAGACAGAATTGTTACTGAGTGCCAGAGAATTGTTACTCAGGGACAGACAGAATTGTTACTGAGTGCCAGAGAATTGTTACTCGCACAGACACAAAATTGTTACTTGCACAGACACAGAATTGTTACTCGCACAGACACAGAATTGTTACTCAGGGCCACAGAATTCATACTCAGAGACAGACAGAATTGTTACTGAGTGCCAGAGAATTGTTACTCAGGGACAGACAGAATTGTTACTGAGTGCCAGAGAATTGTTACTCGCACAGACACAAAATTGTTACTTGCACAGACACAGAATTGTTACTCGCACAGACACAGAATTGTTACTGAGTGCCAGAGAATTGTTACTCAGGGACAGACAGAATTGTTACTGAGTGCCAGAGAATTGTTACTCAGGGACAGACAGAATTGTTACTGAGTGCCAGAGAATTGTTACTCAGGGACAGACAGAATTGTTACTGAGTGCCAGAGAATTGTTACTCGCACAGACACAAAATTGTTACTTGCACAGACACAGAATTGTTACTCGCACAGACACAGAATTGTTACTCGCACAGACACAGAATTGTTACTCAGGGCCACAGAATTCATACTCAGGGACAGACAGAATTGTTACTGAGTGCCAGAGAATTGTTACTCAGGGACACCTAATCGTTGAATTAAATAGTATGTCAGACAACATGCAGAGGAGTGGCAGAGGAGGCAATGTTTTAGGAGCGAGCAGACGTGGCAGCAGAGGAAGGGGTCGAGGCAGCAGTATTCGCAGCCAGAGGCCAGTGCTCCCGGTGTCATCCAGCGGTCGTGTCTCCACCGACAACCCTGCCGTCATTGATTGGTTGGCTCGGTCGTCTTCCTCTTCCCAGGTCACCTCTGACACCTACAGCCAACGGTCGGTGGGTACGTCAGACACAACCGTTAGTTGGCATGGCCCGGGACCAAGCCCACTGAAATCACGTGTCCTCTACCTGCCCCTGTCCTTTGCTGTTCCCTCACCAAGCGAAGTATCGCATGCTGTGGGCTCAGCCCCACTGTACAGTGAGGAAGAGCTAACAGAGGGCGGTCAGGAACGGGGGGAGACATCGGCCTTTTCAGCAGCCAAGCGAACAAGTACTGGCGAGGAGAGTGGCTCGGTAGCCGGTCTAGAGACAGGTCTGTCTCCTGACCCAGACGCAGCCGAGGGGGCTAGTAGTGAGGCGGAGACCCTACTTGATGATGAGGAGGTTGATCGCACTTGGCAGCCTCGTCGTCATCAGGCAATTTCTTCCGCATCATCAGGAGAAGAGGGTGGCAGCTTGGCAGCGAGCAAAACAGTCGGTGGGTTGCCCAGGAGACAGCAGCAGGGTCGCATCAGTGTCAGTGGAGCCAAACGTCCACGGAGTAGAGCACCAGCTCCACTGCAGCCTACCACCACGGCCAGTAGTGGTGCCGGTGCGCACGGAGGAAGTAGCAGTCAGCCAGTGAAGAGTAGCGGGGGCAAAGTTTCCTACTCGGTGGTGTGGCAATTTTTCCTCAAGCCGCCCGAGGAAGTAAACGTAGCCGTATGTCGACTATGTGGCCAGAAATGCAAGCGTGGCCAGGGGGCCCATGTTGGGACTACAGCGTTGCGTCAGCATATGCAGCGTCACCATTCGGTGGCCTGGGAAAACCGTGATAAACATACGGCGGTTCTGCCTGCCCCAGCCCCCGCTCCATCACCCGCTCCGTTACTTGCTCCGTCACCCGACGTCGTCAATCGCCCTCTATCAGCCAGTCAAGGCTCCAACACCTCTGCTGAGGGGAGTTGTCGCTCATTGGCATCTTCCGCTCGTTCAGATGCTCCTTCTCCTGCTACTCCTCTTCTCGGATTCCGTCAACAGTCTTTCTTGGAATCCGTATCCAAGAGACAACAGTTTGCGAGCACGCACCCGACGGTGCAAAAGCTGAACGTCCTCCTGTCCAAGTTGCTGGTGCTGCAGTCCCTCCCTTTCCAACTGGTGGACTCAGCACCTTTCCGAGAAATGATGGCTTGTGCCGCGCCGCGGTGGAGAGTGCCAAGCCGTCATTTCTTTGCCCAAAAGGCAGTGCCAGCCCTGCATTCACATGTAGAAGAGATGGTGGGCCAGTCTTTGAGCATGTCGGTCTCTGCCAAAGTGCACGGCAGCGCCGACGTGTGGAGCTGTAACTACGGTCAGGGACAGTACATGTCATTTACGGCCCACTGGGTGAACGTGGTGCCGGCACAGCCGCACCAGCAACTTGGACAGGTCACGACGCTTTTGCCTCCACGTTTGCACGTCCTTGGTCCAGCAAGCATGTCCGCCTCTACCACCTCTTTTTCCGCCGTGTCCTCAGCCGCCACCCCCGTGCCAAGTCCCATTACCCGACCGGCATATCACATGTGCAGGGCGCAACGGTGTCACGCTGTGCTGCACCTGGTATGCCTTGGCGAACGTAGTCACACAGGGGAGGAACTGCTGAGTGTAATGAACAGAGAAATCGACAGATGGCTGTCTCCGCGCAAACTAAAAATCGGAACCATGTTGACTGACAACGGAAAGAACATGGTGTCTGCTCTGCGTCAAGGAAGGTTGTGCCATGCGCCATGCATGGCTCACGTGTTCAATCTGGTTGTCAAGCGGTTCCTAAAATCCACCATCCCACTGCAAGACATCCTTAAAATGTCACGTAAACTGTGCATGCATTTCAGCCATTCCTACACCGCAAAGAACACCCTCATTGAGCTGCAGCGGCAGAACGGAATTCCACAGCATCGCCTGATCTGCGACGTTGCAACAAGGTGGAATTCAACCCTACACATGTTAGACCGCCTTTACGAGCAGCGAAAGGCCATCACCGATTTCCTGATGTTACAAGCGGATAAAGGTACTCCCCTGTGTAACTTAGATGTCAGCCATTGGCAGCTCATGCGTGACACCTGCCGCTTGCTCAGGCCCTTTGAGGAGGCCACGCTATTCGTGAGTCGGCAGGACTATGGGATGAACGACGTCATTCCTCTGTTGCACGTCCTGGAACAAATGCTGTTAACAATGGCTGGTCAGGGTGCGGTAGACGTGGCGCACAGATCTCAACGCCACATGACCCCTGTGGGGGCAGGACAGGAAGAAGAGGAGGAGGTAGAGGAGGACATTTGTGCTCAGGAATTATTGAGTGAAATGGGTGGTTTTTCCACTCAGCGGACAGGAGTGGAGGAGCAGGAGCATCTGGTAGAGGAGGAGGAGGAGGAGACAGAGGACCCAGACGCACCGTGGCAGTATGCTGTGGAGATGGAGGCAGGGAGTCCCTCGCATTCCTTGGCACAAATGGCCCATAGCATGCTCGGTTGCTTGCGTAGCGACAGCCGAATAATAACCATCAGACAGAGGGATGACTTTTGGCTGTCCACCTTGTTGGACCCTCGCTACCGGTCCAAAATGGTGGCCTTTTTCACACCTGCTGAGAGGGAGGCCAAAATTACGTACTATAAAAACCACCTATGTAGTCAGTTGGTCTCTGCCTTTGTGCGCCAACGTCCATCCTCAGACACTGTGGGCCCTGTGCGCTCGCGTTCCGCTGGCATGGCAGCAGGGGAGGGGTGGGGTGGTAGGAGCAGTGGCAGCTCCACCAGCAGTGGCTGCCTCAGTCTGCAGTCGATGATGAGTAGCTTTCTTCACCAGCGCAGTGAGGAAACTACTAACCAGCCGCAGCAGCAGCAGCAGCATCAGGTGGACCTGGAGCAGGAGCTCAAACAACAGGCTTGGGCCTACTTGGACAGCACCCTGCCAACCGAGGTAGACAATCCCCTTGACTACTGGGCAACGAAACTTGACCTTTGGCCCCAACTAGCTGAATTTGCCCTTGAAAGGCTGTCATGCCCGGCCAGTAGCGTGGCATCGGAGCGCGTGTTTAGTGCGGCAGGAGGTATTGTAACTCCGCGGAGGACACGACTGTCCACCCAAAGTGTGGAGAGACTCACGTTTGTGAAAATGAATCAGGCGTGGATTAGTCTGGATTTCAAACCACCAGTTCCTGACACAACTGACTAAATCCGCCATGAATCATGCCTCAAACATGTGCCACTTTCAGGTCTCCTCACACTGCTGGTGTGTTTAATTTTTTGACATAGGGTGCTGGCAGATTACGGGCCTCCTATAGCTGCTGCCAGGCCCCTAATCTGCCATAGGCCCCTATATACCGCCTCCTCATGCTGCTGCTAGGTCCAGAGTCTCTCATGGGTCCCTGTACGGCCTCCCATTGCTGCTGTCTCCATCGCCACACTCTGCTGCCATGTGCCACTTTCAGGTCTCTTCACACTGCTGGTGTGTTAAATTTTTTGACATAGGGTGCAGGCAGATTACGGGCCTCACATAGCTGCTGCCAGGCCCCTAATCTGCCATGGGCCCCTATATACCGCCTCCTCATGCTGCTGCCAAGTCCAGAGTCTCTCATGGGTCCCTGTACGGCCTCCCATTGCTGCTGTCTCCATCGCCACACTCTGCTGCCATGTGCCACTTTCAGGTCTCTTCACACTGCTGGTGTGTTAAATTTTTTGACATAGGGTGCAGGCAGATTACGGGCCTCACATAGCTGCTGCCAGGCCCCTAATCTGCCATGGGCCCCTATATACCGCCTCCTCATGCTGCTGCCAAGTCCAGAGTCTCTCATGGGTCCCTGTACGGCCTCCCATTGCTGCTGTCTCCATCGCCACACTCTGCTGCCATGTGCCACTTTCAGGTCTCTTCACACTGCTGGTGTGTTAAATTTTTTGACATAGGGTGCAGGCAGATTACGGGCCTCACATAGCTGCTGCCAGGCCCCTAATCTGCCATGGGCCCCTATATACCGCCTCCTCATGCTGCTGCCAAGTCCAGAGTCTCTCATGGGTCCCTGTACGGCCTCCCATTGCTGCTGTCTCCATCGCCACACTCTGCTGCCATGTGCCACTTTCAGGTCTCTTCACACTGCTGGTGTGTTAAATTTTTTGACATAGGGTGCAGGCAGATTACGGGCCTCACATAGCTGCTGCCAGGCCCCTAATCTGCCATGGGCCCCTATATACCGCCTCCTCATGCTGCTGCTAGGTCCAGAGTCTCTCATGGGTCCCTGTACGGCCTCCCATTGCTGCTGTCTCCATCGCCACACTCTGCTGCCATGTGCCACTTTCAGGTCTCTTCACACTGCTGGTGTGTTAAATTTTTTGACATAGGGTGCAGGCAGATTACGGGCCTCACATAGCTGCTGCCAGGCCCCTAATCTGCCATGGGCCCCTATATACCGCCTCCTCATGCTGCTGCCAAGTCCAGAGTCTCTCATGGGTCCCTGTACGGCCTCCCATTGCTGCTGTCTCCATCGCCACACTCTGCTGCCATGTGCCACTTTCAGGTCTCTTCACACTGCTGGTGTGTTAAATTTTTTGACATAGGGTGCAGGCAGATTACGGGCCTCACATAGCTGCTGCCAGGCCCCTAATCTGCCATGGGCCCCTATATACCGCCTCCTCATGCTGCTGCCAAGTCTAGAGTCTCTCATGGGTCCCTGTACGGCCTCCCATTGCTGCTGTCTCCATCGCCACACTCTGCTGCCATGTGCCACTTTCAGGTCTCTTCACACTGCTGGTGTGTTAAATTTTTTGACATAGGGTGCAGGCAGATTACGGGCCTCACATAGCTGCTGCCAGGCCCCTAATCTGCCATGGGCCCCTATATACCGCCTCCTCATGCTGCTGCCAAGTCTAGAGTCTGTCATGGGTCCCTGTACGGCCTCCCATTGCTGCTGTCTCCATCGCCACACTCTGCCATGTGCCACTTTCAGGTCTCTTCACACTGCTGGTGTGTTAAATTTTTTGACATAGGGTGCAGGCAGATTACGGGCCTCACATAGCTGCTGCCAGGCCCCTAATCTGCCATGGGCCCCTATATACCGCCTCCTCATGCTGCTGCCAAGTCTATAGTCTCTCATGGGTCCCTGTACGGCCTCCCATTGCTGCTGTCTCCATCGCCACACTCTGCTGCCATGTGCCACTTTCAGGTCTCTTCACACTGCTGGTGTGTTAAATTTTTTGACATAGGGTGCAGGCAGATTACGGGCCTCACATAGCTGCTGCCAGGCCCCTAATCTGCCATGGGCCCCTATATACCGCCTCCTCATGCTGCTGCCAAGTCCAGAGTCTCTCATGGGTCCCTGTACGGCCTCCCATTGCTGCTGTCTCCATCGCCACACTCTGCTGCCATGTGCCACTTTCAGGTCTCTTCACACTGCTGGTGTGTTAAATTTTTTGACATAGGGTGCAGGCAGATTACGGGCCTCACATAGCTGCTGCCAGGCCCCTAATCTGCCATGGGCCCCTATATACCGCCTCCTCATGCTGCTGCCAAGTCTAGAGTCTCTCATGGGTCCCTGTACGGCCTCCCATTGCTGCTGTCTCCATCGCCACACTCTGCTGCCATGTGCCACTTTCAGGTCTCTTCACACTGCTGGTGTGTTAAATTTTTTGACATAGGGTGCAGGCAGATTACGGGCCTCACATAGCTGCTGCCAGGCCCCTAATCTGCCATGGGCCCCTATATACCGCCTCCTCATGCTGCTGCCAAGTCTAGAGTCTGTCATGGGTCCCTGTACGGCCTCCCATTGCTGCTGTCTCCATCGCCACACTCTGCCATGTGCCACTTTCAGGTCTCTTCACACTGCTGGTGTGTTTAATTTTTTGACATAGGGTGCAGGCAGATTACGGGCCTCACATAGCTGCTGCCAGGCCCCTAATCTGCCATGGGCCCCTATATACCGCCTCCTCATGCTGCTGCCAAGTCTAGAGTCTGTCATGGGTCCCTGTACGGCCTCCCATTGCTGCTGTCTCCATCGCCACACTCTGCCATGTGCCACTTTCAGGTCTCTTCACACTGCTGGTGTGTTAAATTTTTTGACATAGGGTGCAGGCAGATTACGGGCCTCACATAGCTGCTGCCAGGCCCCTAATCTGCCATGGGCCCCTATATACCGCCTCCTCATGCTGCTGCCAAGTCTAGAGTCTCTCATGGGTCCCTGTACGGCCTCCCATTGCTGCTGTCTCCATCGCCACACTCTGCTGCCATGTGCCACTTTCAGGTCTCTTCACACTGCTGGTGTGTTAAATTTTTTGACATAGGGTGCAGGCAGATTACGGGCCTCACATAGCTGCTGCCAGGCCCCTAATCTGCCATGGGCCCCTATATACCGCCTCCTCATGCTGCTGCCAAGTCCAGAGTCTCTCATGGGTCCCTGTACGGCCTCCCATTGCTGCTGTCTCCATCGCCACACTCTGCTGCCATGTGCCACTTTCAGGTCTCTTCACACTGCTGGTGTGTTTAATTTTTTGACATAGGGTGCAGGCAGATTACGGGCCTCACATAGCTGCTGCCAGGCCCCTAATCTGCCATGGGCCCCTATATACCGCCTCCTCATGCTGCTGCCAAGTCTAGAGTCTGTCATGGGTCCCTGTACGGCCTCCCATTGCTGCTGTCTCCATCGCCACACTCTGCCATGTGCCACTTTCAGGTCTCTTCACACTGCTGGTGTGTTTAATTTTTTGACATAGGGTGCAGGCAGATTACGGGCCTCACATAGCTGCTGCCAGGCCCCTAATCTGCCATGGGCCCCTATATACCGCCTCTTCATGCTGCTGCCAAGTCCAGAGTCTCTCATGGGTCCCTGTACGGCCTCCCATTGCTGCTGTCTCCATCGCCACACTCTGCTGCCATGTGCCACTTTCAGGTCTCTTCACACTGCTGGTGTGTTAAATTTTTTGACATAGGGTGCAGGCAGATTACGGGCCTCACATAGCTGCTGCCAGGCCCCTAATCTGCCATGGGCCCCTATATACCGCCTCCTCATGCTGCTGCCAAGTCTAGAGTCTCTCATGGGTCCCTGTACGGCCTCCCATTGCTGCTGTCTCCATCGCCACACTCTGCTGCCATGTGCCACTTTCAGGTCTCTTCACACTGCTGGTGTGTTAAATTTTTTGACATAGGGTGCAGGCAGATTACGGGCCTCACATAGCTGCTGCCAGGCCCCTAATCTGCCATGGGCCCCTATATACCGCCTCCTCATGCTGCTGCCAAGTCCAGAGTCTCTCATGGGTCCCTGTACGGCCTCCCATTGCTGCTGTCTCCATCGCCACACTCTGCTGCCATGTGCCACTTTCAGGTCTCTTCACACTGCTGGTGTGTTAAATTTTTTGACATAGGGTGCAGGCAGATTACGGGCCTCACATAGCTGCTGCCAGGCCCCTAATCTGCCATGGGCCCCTATATACCGCCTCCTCATGCTGCTGCCAAGTCTAGAGTCTGTCATGGGTCCCTGTACGGCCTCCCATTGCTGCTGTCTCCATCGCCACACTCTGCCATGTGCCACTTTCAGGTCTCTTCACACTGCTGGTGTGTTTAATTTTTTGACATAGGGTGCAGGCAGATTACGGGCCTCACATAGCTGCTGCCAGGCCCCTAATCTGCCATGGGCCCCTATATACCGCCTCCTCATGCTGCTGCCAAGTCCAGAGTCTCTCATGGGTCCCTGTACGGCCTCCCATTGCTGCTGTCTCCATCGCCACACTCTGCTGCCATGTGCCACTTTCAGGTCTCTTCACACTGCTGGTGTGTTAAATTTTTTGACATAGGGTGCAGGCAGATTACGGGCCTCACATAGCTGCTGCCAGGCCCCTAATCTGCCATGGGCCCCTATATACCGCCTCCTCATGCTGCTGCCAAGTCTAGAGTCTCTCATGGGTCCCTGTACGGCCTCCCATTGCTGCTGTCTCCATCGCCACACTCTGCTGCCATGTGCCACTTTCAGGTCTCTTCACACTGCTGGTGTGTTAAATTTTTTGACATAGGGTGCAGGCAGATTACGGGCCTCACATAGCTGCTGCCAGGCCCCTAATCTGCCATGGGCCCCTATATACCGCCTCCTCATGCTGCTGCCAAGTCTAGAGTCTGTCATGGGTCCCTGTACGGCCTCCCATTGCTGCTGTCTCCATCGCCACACTCTGCCATGTGCCACTTTCAGGTCTCTTCACACTGCTGGTGTGTTTAATTTTTTGACATAGGGTGCAGGCAGATTACGGGCCTCACATAGCTGCTGCCAGGCCCCTAATCTGCCATGGGCCCCTATATACCGCCTCTTCATGCTGCTGCCAAGTCCAGAGTCTCTCATGGGTCCCTGTACGGCCTCCCATTGCTGCTGTCTCCATCGCCACACTCTGCTGCCATGTGCCACTTTCAGGTCTCTTCACACTGCTGGTGTGTTTAATTTTTTGACATAGGGTGCAGGCAGATTACGGGCCTCACATAGCTGCTGCCAGGCCCCTAATCTGCCATGGGCCCCTATATACCGCCTCTTCATGCTGCTGCCAAGTCCAGAGTCTCTCATGGGTCCCTGTACGGCCTCCCATTGCTGCTGTCTCCATCGCCACACTCTGCTGCCATGTGCCACTTTCAGGTCTCTTCACACTGCTGGTGTGTTAAATTTTTTGACATAGGGTGCAGGCAGATTACGGGCCTCACATAGCTGCTGCCAGGCCCCTAATCTGCCATGGGCCCCTATATACCGCCTCCTCATGCTGCTGCCAAGTCTAGAGTCTGTCATGGGTCCCTGTACGGCCTCCCATTGCTGCTGTCTCCATCGCCACACTCTGCCATGTGCCACTTTCAGGTCTCTTCACACTGCTGGTGTGTTTAATTTTTTGACATAGGGTGCAGGCAGATTACGGGCCTCACATAGCTGCTGCCAGGCCCCTAATCTGCCATGGGCCCCTATATACCGCCTCCTCATGCTGCTGCCAAGTCTAGAGTCTGTCATGGGTCCCTGTACGGCCTCCCATTGCTGCTGTCTCCATCGCCACACTCTGCCATGTGCCACTTTCAGGTCTCTTCACACTGCTGGTGTGTTTAATTTTTTGACATAGGGTGCAGGCAGATTACGGGCCTCACATAGCTGCTGCCAGGCCCCTAATCTGCCATGGGCCCCTATATACCGCCTCCTCATGCTGCTGCCAAGTCCAGAGTCTCTCATGGGTCCCTGTACGGCCTCCCATTGCTGCTGTCTCCATCGCCACACTCTGCTGCCATGTGCCACTTTCAGGTCTCTTCACACTGCTGGTGTGTTAAATTTTTTGACATAGGGTGCAGGCAGATTACGGGCCTCACATAGCTGCTGCCAGGCCCCTAATCTGCCATGGGCCCCTATATACCGCCTCCTCATGCTGCTGCCAAGTCTAGAGTCTGTCATGGGTCCCTGTACGGCCTCCCATTGCTGCTGTCTCCATCGCCACACTCTGCCATGTGCCACTTTCAGGTCTCTTCACACTGCTGGTGTGTTTAATTTTTTGACATAGGGTGCAGGCAGATTACGGGCCTCACATAGCTGCTGCCAGGCCCCTAATCTGCCATGGGCCCCTATATACCGCCTCCTCATGCTGCTGCCAAGTCCAGAGTCTCTCATGGGTCCCTGTACGGCCTCCCATTGCTGCTGTCTCCATCGCCACACTCTGCTGCCATGTGCCACTTTCAGGTCTCTTCACACTGCTGGTGTGTTAAATTTTTTGACATAGGGTGCTGGCAGATTACGGGCCTCCCATTGCTGCTGCCAGACATGTAATCTGCCATGGGCCCCCGTACCGACTCCTCATGCTGTGACGTTGCAACAAGGTGTAATTCAACCCTACATATGTTAGACCGCCTTTACGAACAGCTAAAGGCCATCACAGATTTCCTGATGTTAAAAGCGGATAAAGGTACTCCCTGTGTAACTTAGATGTCAGCCATTGTCAGCTCATGTGTGACACCTGCGCTTGCTCAGGCCCTTTGAGGAGGCCACGCTATTCGTGAGTCGGCAGGACTATGGGATGAATGAGGTCAAATCGGCCATGGGCCCCCGTACCGCCTGTTCACGCTGATGCTGGTCCCACAGTGTGACCTGGGTCCCTGTACGGCCTCCCATTGCTTCCACTCTGCCATGTGCCACTTTGAAATCTCCTCACACTCCTGCGGTTGTCCATTTTGTCATAGGTTGCTGGCAGATTACAGGCCTTCCATAGGTGCCACCAAGCCCCATATCGGCCATGGGCCCCCGTACCGCCTGGTCACGCTGCTGCTGGGCCCACAGTGTGACCTGGGTCCCTGTACCGCCTCCCATTGCTCCCACTCTGCCATGTGCCACTTTCAGGTCTCCTCACGCTCCTGCTGGTTTCCATTTTGTCATAGGTTGCTGTATGGCCTCCCATTGCTGCTGCCTCCACCGCCACACTGTGGCTCCAAACACTGGTTTTGGCCCCGTGACTGGCCAAAGGAGTGAAGTGTGCAGTGATTCTAAGATCGACGGCACTCATCTGCATGTCATACTGACAGACAGTATTATTTCTCTTCCCCAGCAGACTCCAAGGGCATTTAAATTAAAGGTACAGTGTTCTGCACTAATATTAAGTCTCTCTGAAGCCTAGAAACACCCTTTTTTAAGTTAAATTCACAGCGAATTTATTCGACTCGAATCGAATATTGTCCACGAATTCGCCGAATCAGTCGAATCGAATTTTTCATTTCTTCGCTCATCTCTAATCATCAGGTCTAGAAGATCATCATTCCTAGCTGGGGCCACTATGAACTGTACTGTAACATTTTCTTGTAATAGGTTTAAAATTTTTGCCCTTGGAACTGTTCCTGCAGTGTCATTACTCCAAGCCAATTTCTGGGTAGTTAACCCCCCGCCCCCCCATTATTATCACTATCCCAGGCCTTGCAGCCCTTTCTGTCTCTGCAATGAGCTGAGTCTCCACCTCCGCATTAACGCCAGATGGCCTTGAACAAACTCCAATGATTACCTTTGTAGTATGCATACCCTTGTGCAGTTCAATCCATAATGCTTCAGTCTCATCACACTCCCTATCAATTAGATCCTCTTTCACACTCACTTTAAGATCACTTCTCACATAGAGACAGACGCCAGCTTTCTTTTTTATCCTGTCTCTCCGAAAGAGAGCATAGCCAGAAATATTAATAGCCCAGTTGAACAATGAAGCCAAGATTCAGCAATACCAATTAAATCATAGTTCTCTTCTTGCACCAAAGCTTCCAGCTCACCTATTTTGCTTGGCAGACTTCTGGCATTGGTGGACAAACACTAATTCATTGTTACATTTTGCACACACACATTTTGCATATTTGTAATTTTATTACAAATAGTAACATTTCTAATGGTTGTTTGTAACATGGGAACCTTCTTATCACCTGCTATAGCTCTCCGCCCATCTTCCCCCATTCCACCCACCAAATAGGACTGATCCGTCTGCTGTTTGACCTTTCTGCCGCATTATAATCTAATTTTCCCTCCCCCTCAATCCTAGTTTGAATACTCCTCCAACCTACCCATAAACCTCTCCCCCAGCACAGCAGACCCCCATCCATTTAGATGCAACCATCTTTAACATATAGGTTGCACCCCAATGAAACGTCAGTTGTCAGTTCTGTCCAGTGTTGCAACTTGTCCCTCCAGATCTCTAATGTGAGCTTTCAGAAGGGCAACCCACTCACATCTGTCACAGCGGTATCCATCCTGGAGCTGTTGCTCCATTATTGTATACACAAGGCACAGAAAGTTATATAGTACCTGGAGCACCTGTGAACAATTAACCACTCCCTTAATTAGCAGACTGAAGGAAAGAAAAAAAATACTATTTAAAAAGTGACAGAAAAGGCATTTTAAAAAACTGCTAGGAAAAACCCCAAAGCAGAAAATAAAACAACTGCAACAACGAGCAATCACCAGCAGTCAACAGCAAAAATGTTTTTCACTCTCCACTCAAATCTCCCACTCTTCAGATAGATAGATAGAGATATATATCATAGTTTGTAGACTCTATAACCTTCACACAGTCTAAATAATATACACTGATTTGGGTTATTTCTAGCAAAGAAATGTAGCAGAATACATTTCAGCCTAAATTCATGAAGTAAGGTTATTTCTTTTCAAAAATGTTTGTAAAAAAAAAATAGTAAAAAAAAAACAAAGAGAAAAAAGTTTTTTTTTCAAAATTTGTGGACTTTCCCTTTACATAGCAAAAAATAAAAAACCCAGTGGTGAACATTTACCACTAAAGAAAGCCCAAAGTGTTACAGTGCTGAAAACTGAAAATGGTCTGGGCAGGAAGGGGAAAGACATTGTACACTTTCAAATATTTTTGTTGTTTTAACTAGTGTGTAGTTATACTCCCTGTGTGGTTTGTTTTCCTGACCTAATAGTGGGCTAACATGTTGTGGCTGCAGTTTGTAGTGTCATGGCTGATCAACTCCCCTATGTCCATGCATTAATCCACCTCACTTGTCCCTGTTCTCCAGGGGAACAAGCAACTTCTTGTTCCGACTCGCAGCATCCAGTGAATGCTATTTTCTCTGTGTTGCATTACAAATTTGTGAGTGCTAACAGATGTAAAAAAAACACATCTCTTCCAGCATGGTAAGCTATGTAATTAGCTGTCACCTGAATAGCACTAAATTGAGAGAGCGATTTTGGGATATGTAGTTTCTTTACAGGACATGTCAGCTTTTAGACTACAGACAGGGATCATACATTAACCTGTGCTGTGTTATGTAACAAGCCTCATGTTTTAAACAAAGCAATTTCTGCCACTGGATTTTGATTTAATCTACTATAGGTTGTGTATACAGAGCAACAAATGACACCATGATGCTACATGATCAGTGCACATTTTCTAAATGTGAAAAACAAACAATGCAGGTAGGAAGGTTTTTAATGTCATTAAAAGGATAAGTTCACCTTTAGTAACATGTTACACCCGTATTCATATTCCTTGCATATGCTGTCGCAATTTAAAAACAGCGCTGCTGCGCGAGGCTCTTCCCACACAGCCGCATCATTATTTTACAGTTCCTTGAATGAATGAACTACAAGTCCCATCTTCTACTGTAACAGACAGCTTTTAGTTCGCATGAATTGCGAGGGCCCCGATGAGCGTTCTTGTAGTTCATTGATTCTTCCTGCTCTTCAGTAACTGACTGTTCGTACAGGAGTTACAGGCAGATAGCTGTACTGATTGTCTGCAGGTGTCTGACATTGCACCTGCAATATACTGGTTGCAGGTGCATCACTTTGCGTTGTAAAAAAAAAATAAATAAATACACAATTTGTTTACCGGAAAAATCACATGTTCATTTATTTATTTTACAGAAGGTGAACGTAACCTTTAAAACAGTATTAAAATCACTCTCTCTGCCAAGCTAAATTTTTTTTTATTTTTTTGCTTTGGTGCATGTTCCCCAGGCCTGTGTCCAGCCCCATAGGTCATTTGTTTGATAATGCCTTGCTCATTAGCTTAGAAAATGGCTATTAGTGTTTTTTAACATTCGGCTCCTATTGACATAAGTGGGATCGAGATTCAGCACCCGCACTTTGTGGAACCTGCTTCATACTGAATCCAGGTACTTTAGGCTCATCCTTACTCAGGTAGATAAACTTTTTCATGAACTCTGTTTTTTTATAACATGTTTGGTCATTGTGAAGGATGATCTTCTTGCCTTATTCTGAACAGGAATCACTTAATCTATACAATTTTAATAAAATAGTTTTTTGTGAGCCACCAGGAGTTAACTTACTCTATTATTAGTGTTAATTGTGTGCATAAGTGAATATTTATTAAATATTAGATCGCTAGGCACTAATTACACCCTCTCTAGGTGTATAAATATAAACTATGAATTCTTATACTGTACCGCGCTCCAATGTTATCAACCTTTTGTGATTGACCTTTTTTGATTGTGTGAATTTCTTAATATACCACCTATAATCCAATCATTACTTACTTCTATGGTGCTTAAATATACAATTAACATAAATTAATTTATAAATGTGAATTAAAAAATTATATGTGATTATAACAAATATCAAAAAAATTAATGAAAAAATTGGAAAAATTGGAATGTCAATTCTATGTGAATAAAATTAATAATAAAAAAAAAATAAAAAATTAATAAAACATTAATAAAAAATATGGGAATGTCAATTATTTTCTTTGAATTTGAGATGGTGTTGTTATTCAATTTAGTTTATGTGATAAGTCTGTGTTGGCAGCTTAAACCTCTCCCTCTTTTCTCCTCTCCTCTCTCCTCAGCTCAGCCTTCTCAATTGTGCTTTCTTCACTGGCTGCTTTGTTTATTCCTCCATATACGGAACATGCAGAGAAGGGAAAAGAAACAAAGTGTCTTATCCGGGATATAAGTGATTTATTGCTCTTTGATCTCCCACTCACATTGTGTAAATGTAAATAACGCTTTGCATACAATGTATCCAGATCATGCTTCAGACAGCCTGGCTGATGTGTTTGTTCTCAGTAAATATACTCGCCCTTCCTCTGTGGATGCGTGATAACGCATCCACAGAGGAACGGGCGGTGGAGGAGGGGCGGTGACGTTATCACGCATCCACAGAGGAACGGCGAGTATACAGTATTTACTGAGAACAAACACATCAGCCAGGCTGTCTGCAGCATGATCTGGATACATTGTATGCAAAGTGAGTGGGAGATCAAAGAGCAATAAATCACTTATATCCCGGATAAGACACTATGTTTCTTTTCCCTTCTCTGCATGTTCCATATATGGAGGAATAAACAAAGCAGCCAGTGAAGAAAGCACAATTGAGAAGGCTGAGCTGAGGAGAGAGGAGAGGAGACAAGAGGGAGAGGTTTAAGCTGCCAACACAGACTTATCACATAAACTAAATTGAATAACAACACCATCTCAAATTCAAAGAAAATAATTGACATTCCCATATTTTTTATTAATGTTTTTTATTAATTTTTTTTTTTTTTATTAATTTATTCACATAGAATTGACATTCCAATTTTTCCAATTTTTTCATTAATTTTTTTGATATTTGTTATAATCACATATAATTTTTTAATTCACATTTATAAATTAATTTATGTTAATTGTATATTTAAGCACCATAGAAGTAAGTAATGATTGGATTATAGGTGGTATATTAAGAAATTCACACAATCAAAAAAGGTCAATCACAAAAGGTTGATAACATTGGAGCGCGGTACAGTATAAGAATTCATAGTTTACACTTAATCTATACAGTTCTTTACTTCACAGTGCACCATATCATTCATTTATTAAATATGTTACCTCTAACATAAAATATAATACAAACCCTGATTCCAAAACAGTTAAGGTGCTGTGTAAAATCTACATAAAACAAAATGCAATGATTTTCAAATCTTATAAACCCATATTTTATTCACAATAGAAAACATATCAAATAAAATGTCATTTTGAAATTGATGGCAGCAACACGTATCAAAAAAGTTCTGAAAGGGTAACAAAAAGCTGGCAAAGTATGTGGTATGAACAAGGAAGAGCTGGAAAAACATATTGCAACTAATGAGATTAATTGATAACAGGTCAGTGACATTGGTCATAAAAAGAGCACCTTAGAGAGTCACAGTGTCTCAGAAGTGAAGATGGACAGAGGTTCACTAATCTGTGAAAAGCTGCATCTAAAAATTGTCAAACAATTTCAGAATAATGCTCCGTAAAATTGCAAAGACTTTAAATACAGTGGGGATCGAAAGTTTCGGCACCCCAGCTAAAAATTTGTATTAATGTGCATAAAGAAGCCAAGGAAAGATGGAAAAATCTCCAAAAGGCATCAAATTACAGATTAGACATTCTTATAATATGTCAACAAAAGTTAGATTTTATTTCCATCATTTACACTTTCAAAATAACAGAAAACAAAAAAATGGCGTCTGCAAAAGTTTGGGCACCCTGCAGAATTTATAGCATGCACTGCCCCCTTGGCAAAGCTGAGACCTGCCAGTGTCATGGATTGTTCTCAATCATCGTCTGGGAAGACCAGGTGATGTCAATCTCAAAGGTTTTAAATGCCCAGACTCATCTGACCTTGCCCCAACAATCAGCACCATGGGTTCTTCTAAGCAGTTGTCTAGAAAACTGAAACTGAAAATAGTTGACGCTCACAAAGCTGGAGAAGGCTATAAGAAGATAGCAAAGCGTTTTCAGATGTCAATATCCTCTGTTCGGAATGTAATTAAGAAATGGCAGTCATCAGGAACAGTGGAAGTTAAAGCAAGATCTGGAAGACCAAGAAAAATATCAGACAGAACAGCTCGCAGGATTGTGAGAAAAACAATTCAAAACCCACGTTTGACTGCACGATCCCTCCAGAAAGATCTGGCAGACACTGGAGTTGTGGTACACTATTCCACTATAAAGAGATACTTGTACAAATATGGTCTTCATGGAAGAGTCATCAGAAGAAAACCTCTTCTACGTCCTCACCACAAAAATCATCGTTTGAACTTTGCAAATGAACATATAGACAAGCCTGATGCATTTTGGAAACAAGTTCTGTGGACCGATGAGGTTAAAATTGAACTTTTTGGCCAGAATGAGCAAAGGTACGTTTGGAGAAGAAGGGGCACAGAATTTAATGAAAAGAACCTCTGTCCAACTGTTAAGCATGGGGTTGGATCAATCATGCTTTGGGGTTGTGTTGCAGCCAGTGGCACAGGGAACATCTCATGAGTAGAAGGAAAAATGGATTCAATAAAATTTCAGCAAATTTTGGATGGTAACTTGATGCCATCTGTGAAAAAGCTGAAGTTAAAAAGAGAGGATGGCTTCTACAAATGGATAATGATCCTAAACACATCTCGAAATCCACAGGGGATTACATCAAGAAGCGTAAACTGAAGGTTTTGCCATGGCCTTCACAATCTCCTGACCTCAACATAATTGAAAATCTATGGATAGACCTTAAGAGCAGTGCGTGACAGACAGCCCAGAAATCTCAAAGAACTGGAATACTTTTGTAAGGAAGAATGGGCAAAGATACCTCAAACAAGAATTGAAAGACTCTTGGCTGGCTACAAAAAGCTGTGATACTTGCCAAAGGGGGCAGTACAAGATATTAACTCTGCAGGGTACCCAAACTTTTGCAGACGCCATTTTTTTGTTTTCTGTTATTTTGAAAGTGTAAATGATGGAAATAAAATCTAACTTTTGTTGACATATTATAAGAATGTCTAATCTGTAATTTGATGCCTTTTGGAGATTTTTCCATCTTTCCTTGGCTTCTTTATGCACATTAATACAAATTTTTAGCTGGGGTGCCCAAACTTTCGATCCCCACTGTATATCATCATCTGCAGTACATAGTATTCTCAAAAGATTGCAAAAAACTGAAGAAATCTCAGTGCACAAGGTGCCCATGATCTTCAGGCCCTCAGATGGCACTGACTTCCTGCGTCAGCTTGCTACACTTCGTGCCACAAAACCATGGCTGTCCTCCTGCCTGATGATTGCGAGAGGAGCTATTTTGAAAAAGTGGGTCTCCAACAGCCCTCCAAATATCTCAGATGTCAAAACAGACCTTAATGCCCTTCTTCGTCTGGACCAACTCGATTCTCTAACCTCCTCCCAGCAGCATAGAGAGGAGAAATATATTTGAAAATGGAGACTTTATGTTCAACAATCCTTTCCAACTCCAGAGCAGCAGCTACTTGTTTGTGACTCACCTGTAATGACCCAACCTGGAAACACATATATTCTATATTGCTCCATCCTGTCTTCTGTTATCATGATTATGTATCATAGGCATACTAGGCTCAATTATGTTGTTACTACTCTCTTACCACTCCTACTCAGCCAAGCTAAGCTTCTAACTATTCTCTCCACCGTTTCCTATATACTTCAATCCCCTTCTTCTAACCTCGACACTTCGTCCTTTCACATCCCCAACCAAGTGAGGCCTTACAACAACTGCAGTACCCTCCACCCCATATTGCCTTCTTCTGCCATCCCCCTAGCTCCTTAATTCACCCTTCGTCTTACTACTAAACATATACAATGTCTTCTGGGAAGGACCCCTCCAGCCCGCTCCTATTTCATCTCCCCTTCTCTTTTCTTTTGTCCTTATTCTTCAGTCTAAGCTCTCTCCCACACCTTTTCTTTCTCTCTATTGCTCCCTTTAACTTATCGTCTTCTCTCTCTTTTTCTATCTTCTTTCACATATGTTTTTTTCTTCTCCCTACAGTAGTTTTCGACCCATATACATGACACTCATCGTAGTCTCAGTTCTTCGGCACATAGCCATTACACCACAACCTGCTATCACCTATATACCTCAGGGTACATTCTCACATACCTTTACGCATCCTTCTACATCTTTGACTCACAACACCCCTCTCCTTTTTCTTTTTTCTAAACAGTTTTTTTTTTTCAGAATCTCTGCTCAGATTTTCCTGATGATACTGCTGCAAACAACTGACTTTTCTTCCTATTGTGAAAACTCTTCAGAGATACTTGATGAATTTCTTTGTTTAAATTATCTATACAAATCCATTGCTATCGCCTGTGTTGGTTATTATGTCAGTACAACTACTAAAGATACTATGTTGTTGAGATACATCCTTGGAATATTTAACCTGTTCAGGTTTTGTATAATTGAAAACCCAATAAAGATTCTTTAAAAAAAAAAAAAAAAAGATGGCACTGACTTAAAAACAGACCTGATTCTGTGATGAACATCACTGCATGGGCATTAGTGCGCAGCCTGCACATCTGAAAATACAACATTAATGCTGAAAGATATATCCAGGTTTTAGAGTAGCATATTCTTCCATTCAGATGCTTTTTCAGGGAAAGCTTTGCATATTTCAGAAGGACAGTGCTAAACCACACATTGCATTTATGACAACAGCATGACTTCATAGTAGAAGAGTCTGGGTGCTTAGCTGGCCTGCCTGCAATCCAGACCTTTCACCAATTGAAAATATTTGGCACATCTAGAAACAAAAAATGCAACAAAGATCCAAGACTGTTGATCAGTTAGAATCCTATATCAGGCAAGAATGGGAGAACAGTTCTCACCCAAAACTCCAGTAATTGGTCTTCTCAGTTCAAAGATGTTTACAGAGTGTTGTTAAAAACAGTTGTTTTTTGAGACATGTTGCTGCCATCAATTTAAAAAATACCTTATTTTTTCATGAAATGGTACATTTTCTCAGTTTAAACATTTGATATGTTTTCTATTGTAATTAAAATATGGGTTTATTCGATTTGCAAATCATTGCATTCTGTTTTTATCACCAGGAAAAGAGAGTAACGCCCAGGTGAGTTCCCCTCAGAGGCAGACTCTCGGTGCTCTGGCTCTATGCATCCTCTCAACACAGTATAACTCAAGGATAAAGATTTGAAGAGCCGGCTACTCGTCTTCTAGAAATATAATCTTTATTAGAACGAGTAAGATGCACAGTAAAATGGCATAAGCGTTTCGGCAATAAGCCTTAGTCATAGCCATTGTACATCTCACTCGTTCTAATTGATTATTATTCGGGAAGACGAGTAGCCGGCTCTTCAAATCTTCATTCTGTTTTTGTGTTTAATGATTTTACACAACTTCCCTACTTGGGAATTAGAGAATTTCGGTTGTAACTTAATTAGCAAGCATATGAAATATGAGTAGAAAATTAGAGTAGAGTATTTAGTATATAATTTATTTTTAATCAAAGCAAAATGGTGCTATGCATATAAATATGTAGACTGTGTTATCCTAAAAAAAACTTTATAAACTTTATAAATTTCAGTTAATCCTAAATTGTGGAAACTATAATATTCTTTGCTTTTTATTTCCTTGTGACTATGTTTTAAAAATGTTTGATTTATTATAGATTTACTAAAACTGGAGAGTGTAAAATCTAGTACAGCTGTGCATGGTAGCCAATCAGCTTCTAACTTCAGCTTGCTCAATTAAACTTTGACAAAAAAAAAAATCCTGGAAGCTGATTGGTTTATTACAGAGCTGCACCAGATTTTGCACTCTCTTAGTAAATCAGCCCCACATTGTTCATTGAATTATGATCCCTATGAAAAGATTTCTGTGTTAAAAGAGAAGTTCAAGAGTTAAAACAAAAAAATATACATATTCACCTCGGTGGTTGCAGCAGTGGTCCGATGCTCCACCTGTCCCTCGCCGCCTCTAAGATTGAGAACCAAGCAAACAGACTGCAGATTGCTCGGTTCTCAGTCTTCAGTGAGCAGAGAGCCAGTGACTATGCATCATCGGCTCTCTGCTCTGTCCCTCCAGCCCTCACTGGAACGCCAAGCTGCACCGGGGCAGGTCGCAGAGGAATTTGGGTGAATCATGACTTTAAAGTTGGGATCTGGGCCGACTCAGTGACGTTAGCCAACAACGGACTTTAGCCCGTTGTCAGCTGAATATGGTTCAAAGGTGTGCAGAACAAAGTGCACTCCTATGACCTACAGGAGAAATAAGGCCAAAAGAGCTTTGGCCCTACTTCTACTTTAAACTGTTTCCCCAATATTTGATCTGTATGACAGAAAGGGACCTTGCATTTACAGAAGTAGGTCTGCAATGACAGCCTACAATTTTTTTCAGTTTGGGTTTCATTTAATATGCTAGTCTATCGACTGTGGTTATGTATGCAGTAAGCAATGACAGCCAGTCAAATTAACACATTTTTCCTATTGGATGACAGTAAAGAAAATCTAATTGGTTAGTGTGGATTATTAAAATGTGTTGTTTTAAGGGGGAAGTATAGCCAAAGCTCTTTTGGGCCTGTGGGGAACAGATGCAGCATTGGACTGATCCTGCATCCACCTAGGTAAGTATGATTGGGGAAAAGTTAAATCCCATGCTTCTCTTTTAATGCTTTAATGTGCACCTTTAGTTTTTTCTAACTTTTAAAACTGTACGCCATACTGAAGAGCAAGTACCTGCTGTACTTCCTGCTGTAGCCATAATTAGCCAAAGGTTCCTGCTGTAGCCATAATTATCCAGAAAACCCAACTCTGTGTGAATTTGTTATTAGAGGCCCAACTCCCTCAAGAGTTGGTTCTGGCCAGCTCAGCGGATTGCTTTAAAAAAGGCCTGGATTCTTTCTTAGATACACAGAATATAACTGGATACTAACATTTATAAGTAAAGTTGATGCAGGGAATATCTGATTTGCCTCTTGGATCAGGAAAGATTTTTTTTTCCCAGCAGGAGCAAATTGGTTCATGCTTTGCTGGGGTTTTTTCCCTTCCTCTTTATCAACTGTGGGTATAGGATTATATATATATATTTTTTTTAAATGGTTGAACTGGATGTACTTTTGTTTTTTTTCAGCCAGACTATGTAACGTCTCTGGCTCCTGTGGTAAACCTCACCCAACAGAGCCACCACAGTTGCTGCTAAGGACTCTATTATATGGGTGTGAGACAGATGGGTGTGACTGAACCCAGAAGTTGGTAATGTAAAACCCCAAAAATTAGCAGTGCTCCTATGCTGACTGCCTCATAACTATGTATCTACATGTTAGGCACTGCAGTCAGGAAATTTTGATTGAGATTTATTGATGCCGTTACTGTGCTGCTCTTCGTTCTTCATGCTGGGGATCTGTTTTCCTACCTAATACCTAAATAATATACTGAGGTACAAAATTTAAGGTAAAATATTTTAAAACACATATTACGCTTTCCATATGAACAGCATAATATATGAACTCTGTTATATAGTGCAATCTATAGCAACAAAACAAGAGATACCAGAACATTTTATGATGGCATTTACCCTTGCCTTCATGATAAAAGAGTATTGATTAGCTTTTATTCCTGAAAGCACACGCTGAAAGCCAAAAAAGTGCATACTGCATAACAGCTGCCTGCATTCATCTCCATATTTAGCAGGCATCTTCAGATTATCTCTCATTTATATTTGAATACATCAAGTACGTACCAGTAAGTTCTTTCAATTACTTTTATGCTCCATGGAAGACACCTCATAAAAGTCAAATGGTTTGAGCCATCTGCTGAAGTGATGCGATGCTAGTTAATTGAATCAAACCGCACAATTGATTATCTCAGCAGCTCTCATTAAAATGTGTTAGTGAGCAGTCAATATAAATACCAGTCAAGGACTTACCAGTTCAGATATTGACCATGCAGTGAAGAATTTAGTTATTTTAATAGTTGCAAATGCCTGTCTCCATGGCTTTAAAGGTTGTTTAAATTATTTTGTACCTACGTACGTAACTTCCCACTTGTCAGCTATATGTCGTCTTCCAGTACTTTTAGATTTTCTTCCTCTCTTCGGAAATCTCAATGTTTGTTTCGTCATTAATGAGCTGTAGATCAGTTGACTCATTCTGTTGTGATATTATGAAAAGTTTATAACCACAGTGGACCATTGTATAGTTTATACAGCTTGTTGCAGCAATTAACTGGAGCAATTGTACTATCTATACTAAATGGTAGACAGAAAATAATTAGACTGTTTGTCAGAAGAAGAAAATTCATGTCTCTATAGCTACCCTGCTAATATACAGAATAAAGAGAGAACCAGAGAAAAGAGCTACGAACAGTGCTCAGTGTGAGTGCTGCACTGCTTTATAGTGCCTTCTGGGTTTTTTTTTTTATTTTTTAAAAACACAATGGATGATTCATGTGGCAGAAGGAGCAGATGGCAAGTACCCAAGATCTTTTATTATTATATTCTCTAGAAATATGTTCATTGTGGTTTCTGTCACATATCTTCCGTGTTGGGTCTATCCATGTATATAACAAAAATGCATTAGACCATTTTCTTTTCTTTTTTTGTGTCATATGTTCTGGAGCTTTTTGGGTTGTGGTTTTAGTAGGTAGTTACTTCTTTACAATACCATGTTTCTTATTGACTTCTCAGCTTGTGTTTTTTTACATAACGGTAACTGTTTACTATCACTCTAGTATGCTAATTTGTTGACTGCTGTACCCCCTGTCCATCTCTACCTTCTTAATGAACACAAATACTTGTGCAGTTTTCATGACTTGGGCAAAGATTAGTTTATGTGTTTACTTATGGTATTTAACCTTAAAGTATATCCAAATCCAGAGTAGGGAATGGTTCAAATCTCTGTTGGGTTTTGCCACTTAAGAGTAACCCCTATAAATGGAGAGTGCAACATCAGGTGCACTTATGCATAGAAACCAATCAGCTCCAAGATTGTATTGCCAAAGTTTATCTGAACAAGCTGAGGTTAGAAGCTGGTGGGCAACCATGCACCAGATTCTGTGTAAACCAGTTTTTAGTAAATCTCCCTCTTTGTTTAAACTTTAATATCCTATGAGGGTCTCCAAGTGATTCCTTGTCAATAAATGGTAAACAAGTTATCGGTAAGAAGGGAGAGCTTAAATCCCTCTACCCCTGCTGGCTGTTTGTAACAATCACCAATAAATTCTGGAACCCAACCTTTCATATGTACAGTGGATATAAAAAGTTTACACACCCCTGTTAACATGTCAGGTTTTTGTGATGTAAAACAGCGAGACAAGATAAATAATTTCAGAACTTTTTCCACCTTTAATGTAACCTATAAACTGTACAACTCAGTTGAAAAACAAACTGAAATCTTTTAGGTGGAGGGACGTAAAAATAAAAAACTAAAATAATATGGTTGCATAAGTGTGCACACCCTTAAACTAATACTTTGTTGAAGCACTTTTTGATTTTATTACAGCACTCAGTCTTTTGGGGTATGAGTCTATCAGCATGGCACATTTTGACTTGGCAATATTTGCCCACTCTTCCTTGCAAAAACACTCCAAATCTGTCAGATTGCGAGGGCATCCCCCGTGCACAGCCCTCTTCAGATCACTCCACAGATTTTTGATCAGATTCCGGTCTGGGCTCTGGCTTGCGTTTCCAAAACTTTAATCTTCTTCTGGTGAAGCCATTCCTTTGTTGATTTGGATGTATGCTTTGGTTGTTGTCATGCTGAAAGATGAAGTTCCTCTTCACGTTCAGCTTTCTAGCAGAAGTCTGAAGGTTTTGTGCCAATATTAACTGGTATTTGGAACTGTTCATAATTCTCTCTACCTTGACTAAGGCCCCAGTTCCAGATAAAGAAAAACAGCCCCAAAGCATGATGCGGCTACCACCATGCTTCACTGTGGGTATGGTGTTCTTTTGGTGATTTGCAGTGTTGTTTTTGCACCAAACCTATTTTTTGGAATTATGGCCAAAAAATTCAACCTTGGTTTCATCAGACCATAACACATTTTCCCACATGCTTTTGGGAGACTTTAGATGTGTTTTTGCAAACTTTAGGCAGGCTAGGTTGTTTTTCTGTGTAAGAAAAGGCTTCCATAATGCCACTCTACCCCATATCCTAGACATATGAAGAATACAGAAGATTGTCAAATGTACCACACAGACAGTACTTGTCAGATGTTCTTGCAGCTCCTTTAATGTTGCTGTAGGCCTCTTCACAGCCTACCAGATCAGTTTTTATTTTTAATTACAGTGCAAATTTTTAACATCTTTTTTACTATTAGCAATAACTGAGAAGCAGGTGATACTTTTGCTTAATTTATTAATATGCATTCAATTCATTTTGTTAATTTCATTGCTGTGGTCACTGGATAAAACTGCAGATGTTGCCTGAGTTGTAGAATCCATCCTTATACCAGCTTAGGGATAGATATGGTTCTGCCAGTTATACATGCACCACAAACCATATTAGCCAAGCTATACCTTGTATATTTGTGTGGTAAATAGGTGGTGCAGCTTTACCTTATCCTGAGGATGCTCCATAGGGATATACAGGTGAAACTCGAAAAATTAGAATATCGTGCAAAAGTTCATTTATTTCAGTAATGCAACTTAAAAGGTGAAACTAATATACGACATAAACTCATTACATGCAAAGCAAGATAGTTCAAGCCGTGATTTGTCATAATTGTGATAATTATGGCTTACAGCTCATGAAAACCCCTAATCCACAATCTCAGAAAATTATAATATTACATGCAATCAATAAAACAAGGATTTTTCCATAGAACAATATCGGACCTCTGGAAAGTATAAGCATGCATATGTACTCAGTACTTGGTTTGGGCCCCTTTTGCAGCAATGTGGCGTGGCATGGAAGCTATCAGCCTGTGGCACTGCTGAGGTGTTATGGAAGACCAGGATGCTTCAATAGCGGCCTTCAGCTCTTCTGCATTGTTCGGTCTCATGTCTCTCATCTTTCTCTTGGCAATGCCCCATAGATTCTCTATGGGGTTCAGGTCAGGCGAGTTTGCTGGCCAATCAAGCACAGTAATCCCACGGTCATTGAACCAGGTTTTGGTGCTTTTGGCAGTGTGGGCAGGTGCCAAGTCCTGCTGGAAAATGAAGTCAGCATCCCCATAAAGCTTGTCTGTGGAAGGAAGCATGAAGTCCTTCAAAATCTCCTGGTAGATGGCTGCGTTGACCCTGGACTTAATGAAGCACAGTGGACCAACACCAGCAGATGACATGGCTCCCCAAATCATCACAGACTGTGGAAACTTCACACTGGACTTCAAGCATCTTGCAGTGTGTGCCTCTCCATTCTTCCTCCATACTCTGGGTCTTTGGTTTCCAAATGAGATGCAAAAGTTGCTCAGAAAAGAGGACTTTGGACCACTGAACAACTGACCACGTCTGTTTTTCTTTAGCCCAGGTAAGACGCTTCTGACGTTTGTTGTTCAGGAGCGGCTTGACAAGAGGAATACGACATTTGAAGCCCATGTCCAGGATCCGTCTGTGTGTGGTGGCTCTTGATGCACTGACTCCAGCCTCAGTCCACTCCTTGTGAAAGTCTCCAACACTTTTGAATGGCCTTTTCCTGACAATCCTCTCCAGGCTGTGGTCACCCTGCTGCTTGTGCACCTTTTTCTTCCACACTTTTCCCTTCCATATAACTTTCTCTTAATGTGCTTTGATACAGCACTTTGGGAACATCCAACTTCTTTTGCAATTAACTTTTGATGCTTTCCCTCCTTATGGAGGGTGTCAATGATGGTTTTCTGCACAACTGTTAGGTCAACAGTCTTTCCCATGATTGTGATTCCTACTGAACCAGACTGAGAGACCATTTAAAGGCTCAGGAACCCTTTGCAGGTGTTATGGCTTAATTAGCTGATTAGAGCGGGACACTTTGAGCCTAGAATATTGCACCTTTTCACAATATTCTAATTTTCTGAGATTGTTGATTTGGGGTTTTCATGAGCTGTATGTAAGCCATAATCATCAGAGGTATGACAAATCACGGCTTGAACTATCTTGCTTTGCATGTAATGAGTTTATGTTGTATATTAGTTTCACCTTTTAAGTTGCATTACTGAAATAAATGAACTTTTGCAAGATATTCTAATTTTTCGAGTTTCACCTGTATCTGTATGTCATGCAGGTGACAATGGCAGCTTTGTTAAAAAGAGAGGGTTGACATACCACAGACAGTAGATATTCCTGCAGGGTCCCAAAAAATAGTTTTTGGACAAACTGTGCTCCTCTCTTCTCAACAAAGCGAAACTGCTTTGGGTTTTAAGTGCCTTTCGGGGAGTCAGTTTCCTGAAATGTAAAATGTCTGCTCAATTATGAAAGAGAACACCAGCTGCACAACTTTAAAATAAACAAAAATATATAAAGTTTAAAGACACTAGGCGATGCAGTAGAGGAGAATGAAAACAAAATGCAAGCGTGTCACGCTCCACTAATAAAATTAACTGTGAAATCTAAACATGCACAATATGATTGATATATATATATATATACTTATGTTATTTGAATTTTAATTATATTTATTAATTTATTTAATAAAAAAAAATAAATATATATATATATATATACATTTTTAATTAAATAAATTCATAAATATAATTAAAATTCAAATAACATAAGAGAGTCCAACATTAGTTCAGCAGCATGATATTGCAATCATACTAATGCTGCGTGCTTGTCTTAAAATAATCTGTGACTTTGGTGTCTTTCACTAGTGTAACAAATGAATCAAAAAGTCCACAAATCTTTAACTTGTATGCTCCTTCACCAGTGTGCGCTCACCTGAAGTATATGACCAAACCATTAGGTGAGGTCAAAAACAGCTTGTGTCCCTTTAAATGGACTCAGAAATGAGTAGATATATGTATCCCTGTTTCCCAGATTGATGGATGGATGAGTGGAGTGTTTCTCTTTTCCCAGCAGGGGGGTCTCGCTCTTTCCTAGAGACCTATTTCCTGGAATCGCATGGATGGATGGATGGAGTTATCCCTCTTCCCTCTAGGGGGTCTCTTCACTCCTTTCTGATTTTTCTCTTATCACAGAGCTTGGGTGACCCTCACCGATACAACCAAATCCTGATGAGTACACCGCATGCCACGTGCACATTACCGGCAGACAGTTCCACAGGCTGCGCATGCACACTACTACCCGCGCTCGCCGCCCACTATAGAGATAGCAAACTGGCTAAAAGATCATATTCAGAGAGTGGTGGTTAATAATTCATACCCTGAATAGTCTAAGGTTGTTAGTGGTGTACCCCAAGGTTCAGTGTTGAGATGCTTACTTTTGAATATATATATACAATACACAAGGGGTTCGAGGGCCCTGCTCCTTGGAACTTACAATCTAGGAGGGAGGGGATAGTGGTACAGGAGGAAATGGCTGTGGGGAATGGAGTGGTAGGAGGAGTGGAGGAGATCAGCAGTTAGGTGAGGGCGGGGTAGGCTTCCCTGAAGAGATGGGTTTTCAGGGTGTGCCTAAATGTGAGGAGGGTAGGTGACAGTCTGATGGATTGGGGTAGTGAGTTCCAGACGATGGGGGAAGACCTGGAGAAGTCCTCCGAGTCGGGCATGGGAGGAGGAGACCAGGGAGCTAGAGAGTAAGAGGTCTTGTGTGGAGCGAAGAGTACGTGTTGGGTAGTATTTGGATATCAGGTCGGTGAGGTAGTTTGGGGCAGTATTATGAATAGCTTTGTATGTCAATGTTAGTAGTTTGAATTTTATGCGTTGGGCAATCGGAAGCCAGTGGAGGGAATAACAGAGGGGGGTGGCAAATACGGAGTGGTTAGTAAGGTGGATGAGTCTGGCCGCAGAGTTCAGGATAGACTGAAGTGGGGATAGTCTGTGATGAGGTAAGCCGGTGAGGAGGGAGTTGCAGTAGTCGAGCCATGAGATAATGAGGGAGTGAATGAGTTGTTTAGTAGTGTCTGGGGTTAGGAACGAACATATTTTGGAGATGTTGTGGAGGTGGAGCCTGCATGAGTTTGCCAGCGATTGGACATGGGGCTGGAAAGACAGATTGGAGTCTAGAGTGACACCTAGAACTACACCGTGTTCCAAATTATTATGCAAATGATATTTTTCTCATTTACCTAAATAATTGATGTAAATAACAGTCAGCATAATTCTCATGTTATCAACTATTAAGAGTACAATTCAAATTTTATTGAACAAACCTCCTAATGATAACAGTATTTTTTTTAAACATAAAACACTTACAATGCACTGTTCCAAATTATTAAGCACAGTAAGTTTCAAAACACTTTATAGGTTGTAAAGAACTGAAAATTGTCATTTTTTGTGTTTGCAGCATATTTACTGAAATCAAAAGCTATTTCAATCAAACTTTTAACAACATTTTAACTTTTTAAACATTTTAACATAGGACCCCTTATTTGATAGCAGCTTCACAAGTCTTGCATCCATTGAACTTGTGAGTTTTTGGACAGTTTCTGCTTGAATTTGTTTGCAAGATGTCAGAATAGCCTCCCAGAGCTGCTGTTTGTATGTAAACTTCCTCCCACCCTCATAGATCTTTTGCTTGAGGATGATCCAAAGGTTCTCAATAGGATTGAGGTCAGGGGAGGATGGAGGCCACACCATGACTTTCTCTCCTTTTGTCCCCATAACAGCCATTGATGCAGAGGTATTCTTTGCAGCATGAGATGGTGCATTGTCATGCACGAAGATGATTTTATTACGGAAAACATAGTTCTTCCTTCTGTACCAGGGAAGAAAGTGGTCAGTCATAAACTCCACATACTTTGCAGAGGTCATCTTTACACCTTTGGGGGCTCTAAAGGGGCCGACCCGCTCTGTTCCCATGATTCCGGCCCAAAACATGACTCCACCACCACCTTGCTGACTTCGCAGCCTTGTTGGAACAGGGTGGCCGTCCACCAACCATCCACTACTCTATCCATCTGGACCATCCAGGGTTGCACGGCACTCATCAGTGAACAGGACTGTTTGAAAATTAGTCTTCATGTATTTTTCTGCCCAATGCAGCCATTTCTGCTTGTGAGCATTGGTTAGTGGTGGCCGAATAGAAGGTTTATGCACAGTTGCAAGACTTTGGAGGACTCTACACCTTGATGTCCGTGGGACTCCAGAGGCACCAGCAGCTTCAAATATCTGTTTGCTGCTATGTAATGGTATTTTAGCAGCTGCTCTCTTGATCTGATGCATGGATCAGGCAGAAATCTTCCTCAATGTGCCTTTATCTGCACGAACCCGTCTGTGCTCTGAATCAGCCACAAATCTCTTAATAGTGTGATGATAACGCTTAAGTTTTCGTGAAATACCTCGTCCAAGGCATTGAACTATTTCACTCTTTTCGGCAGCAAAGAGATCCTTTTTCTTCCCCATATTGCTTGAAAATGGTGCTCTGCTTAATAATGTGGAACACCGTCCTTTAGTAGTTTTTCCTTAAATTAGGCTCACCGGCCAATCTAATTATCACAGGTGTGCGAGATTGTTTTCAGTGATCAAAAGAGTCCTGAGACACAATGCCATCCATGAGTTAAACTGAAACACAAATTTCATCTTTGTGACACTTAAATAGAATTTGCATAATAATTTGGAACGCGGTGTATATATATAATGATATGGGGTCTGGAATTAAAAGCACCATTTCAGTTTCTGCAGATAACACCAAACTTTGCAGTGGAATAATGTCCTTACAGGATGTCTCCAACTTACAAACCGACCTCAATGCACTGTTTAATTGGACAACTATGTGGTAAATGAGGTTTAATGTTCATAAATGTAAGGTTATGACCTTGGGGCTAAGAATATGCATGCATCATACATACTAGGGGGTACAACTGGGGGAATCAATGGTGAAGAATCTGGGGGTTCTGGTAGATCATAAGCTTAATAATAGCATGCTCGACAAGCTCTGATTTCCAAAGCGAGCAAAATCCTTTCATGTATTAAGAGAGGTATAGACTCCAGAGAGAGAGAGAGAGAGATCATATTACCCCTGTACAAATCATTAGTAAAACCTCATCTGGAACATGCAGTTCTGTTTTGGGCACCTATTCACCAAAAGGATATCGAGAAACTGGAGATAATGCAGAGAAGGGCAATCAAACTGATAAGAGGCATGGAGGAGCTCAGCTATGAGGAAAGATTAGAGGAACTGAATTTATTCTCTCTTGAGAAGAGGAGATTAAAGGGGGATATGATCAACATGTATAAATTCATAGGTGGTTCATATAGTGAACTCAGTGTCGAGTTATTCACTTTAAGGTCATCACAGAGGACAAGGGGACACTCTTTATGACTGAAGGAAAAGAGATTTAATCTCCAAATATTGAAAGGTTTCTTCACAGTAGGAGCTGTGAAAATGTGGGATAGACTCCCTCAAGAGCTGGTTCTGGCCAGCTCAGTAGTTTGTTTTAAAAAAGGCCTGGATTCTTTCCTGAATGTACACAATATAACTAGATACTAATATATATAGGTAAAGTTGATCCAGGGAATATCCATTTGCCTTTTAGGGGATCAAGAAGGAATTTGTTTCCCTGCTGGATCAAACTGATCATACTTTATTGGGGTTTTTTGCCTTCCTCTGGATCATCTGTGTATAGATTGTGTATATAGGATTGTATACTTTTTTCTTTTTCCCTTTCATGGTTGAACTAGATGGACTTGTGTCTTTTTTCAGCCAGACTAACTATGCAACTATGCTATCTACCAGCATTTTCCTCTATTGACATTTACTGTTTTTCTTAGCACAAGAAGGAAACCGTGTGCATTCTGAACTAATATTTCAGAATAAGCCTGTTTAAAGTCACTAAATGAGGTTGGTACAGCGATTACAGCTGAAAAGCATTTGAGGCATAAATGCACCAAAGTCAACCTTAAGTACCATAATAAACCAGATATATAATCAAAATTATTTCATGACAAGAGCTTTTTTGTGGGGGAAAGTTATAAAGCCACTTAAAGCATAAAGTTTTATATCAAGAGCCTAAATTAGGTTTCACTAAGAGATATTGCTTCTTTAAAAAGAAATGTTCACTAAGACACCCAAGTTACTTTGGCGAAATGTAGATTTATTGGACTGAAATACTTATTCTCAATAATTCTTAATTAAGTCTGACAGCTTTAGTGTTAAGACTAAAGGAAATGGCTGAGAAGACAGGCTGAAAACAAGGCCAATTCCTTGTAGTCCCATAGCTAGTCTTTATTTACAGGTTTTGCTGTATTTCTTGGGGATAGGGAGGCAGTAGCTGTGCTTTAATTATACATGATATGCAGCATGGCTCATCATAACTAATAAATACAGATACTATGTGTATTGGCACTGTCATTACTTTGCAAAGTTAATTATGCGTGGGCCATAAAATGCCCGCTAACCTGACACAATACTTATATGATTGACATTTATCAGTAGGCTAGCATTTCTTGCAAACATGAAGGGTAAGAATATTTACAGAATGTCATTATATCTGTTACAGTGTAGATTTTTATTGTCATCTAAATAAGAGAAAAATAAATAGCTTTCTATGTTGCTTACTATAACCCATGTTACAATGCTTTAATGACTTTATAGTTTATATTTTTTCTTCACCCTAGTATATACTTAAAATCTTTTATTTGCTGTCATTTGTGGCAAAGCGTGTATTCACATTTTTTTTCTTAATGCCAAGTTGTTAATATTTGTTTAGTAGCTGTGTGTACATATAGTTTTCTAGGTATTTTCATTATTTCCATTTCCTCAAACTTAACCTATCCAAAACCGAGCTCCTGGTCTTCCCCCCCCCCCGCGCCCCCCCCCACCCATCCTCTCCATCACTACTAACAACGCCACCATCTCTCCCATCCCCACACCAAAGTCCTGGGTGTCACCCTTGTCTCCCACCTCTCCTTCCTACCCCACATCCAACTGCTATCTAGATCTTGCAGGCTCCACCTCCGCAACATCTCCAAGATACGCACATTCCTCACCCCAGACACCACCAAACAACTCGTACACTCCCTCATCATGTCACACCTGGACTATTGCAATTCCCTTCTCACTGGCGTACCCAAACAAACGCTATCCCCACTCCAGTCTATCCTGAACTCAGCGGCGAGACTCATCCACCTCACCAACTGCTCCACATCTGCCACCCCCCTCTGCCAATCCCTTCACTGGCTCCCGATTGCCCAACGCATCAAATTCAAACTGCTAACCCTGACCTACAAAGCCATTCACAACGCCGCCCCAAACTACATAACTGACCTGATACCCAAATACTACCCTACCCGTGCACTCTGCTCCTCACAGGACCTCCTACTCTCTAGCTCCCTGGTCTCCTCCTCTCACGCCCGATTGCAGGACTTCTCTAGGACTTCCCCCATCCTCTGGAACTCCCTACCCCAATCCATCAGACTGTCACCTATCCTCCTCACCTTCAGGCACACCCTGAAAACCCTCCTCTTCAGGGAAGCCTACCCCAACCTCACCTAACACCTGACCTCACCTAACAACCTCCTCCACTCCTCCCACCACTCCATCCCCCACAGCCATCTCCTCCTGTATCACCTTCCCCTCCCTTCTAGATTGTAAGCTCGAAAGAGCAGGGCCCTCGAACCCCTCGTGTACTGTTTTGTTACGGTCTTGTCTCATGTTCTGTCCCCCTTGCTACTGTGCAGCGCTGAGCATACCCTTTGGCGCTATATAAATACTGTATAATAATAATAATTGTTTGTCCTGTATACAATGACATGGCTCCTAAATAACCATTAAGTCTCTACACATTCGCAGTAATGGGATATCAGGGAAAACACATGTGGTGTAAGCCTGGGTTCACACTGATGCGGTGTGGCATATCGCATGTAATTCGCAGAGGAACCGCACTACATTCTTGTGCAAATCACACTGCATTCCTGTGCAACCGCATTTGTATGGCTCAAATCGCACTGCATGCGCACCAAAAAAGTGCAGTATCCTTTTTTTAGTCTACACTAGAAACAGATTGCATGGGTATTCACACCCATCTGATCCGATTCTGCACATCACACCACGTTTTGCGAACCGATTTTGGGGGGGGTTGGTAACTTCACATACACACCCGCAGCGGTTCGCATGAACGGGTGCGATTGTGATGCGGTGCGGAATTTGCACAGGAACCGGTGCAAATTCCGCACCGCATCAGTGTGAACCCGGGCTAAGTGTTAAATTAAGACCGTACACATGTACAGAGCAATTAATACTGAGGCACATGTCTGCAATGGTCCTCATTGTTTAAATAATAAGACCACAATTTATTGAAGAGAAATAAAAATGCCCTCACACAAGCAAATTTCTGTTTTTTTCTCCTGACATGCAAGTGGATGATAATATTCCACTGAACATCAACCCATGCAATATTTTAATAGCTGGAAAATAAATATAATAATGCGAAGCTGGCAAATGTATGTGTGGCACAGTCACAGTGAATTAGATGATCTCCTATACTGTTTTTTCTGGTGGGATTCTCTGCAGGGAAACCACTGCTTTCACAGAGAGAGCATGGGTCCTTCCTTGCAGCATGCTGGCAGGGGGCACACTTTTCTACTACTGTTGACCTCTCCAAAAATGCTAATTGCCTGATTATGCTAACTGAATGATTAGGATCCAAAATCTCACAAGAAGACCCTCCTGCACAGTGCTTGTTTTCTAACAAGATATGGGATACTCTGTGTTCCAGGTGTCTCTATTGTAGAACTATAAAGTTACCCTTTCATGTGTGAAGCAGGGCCGTTTGTAATGTGGGACAAAAGGGACAGCTGCCCTGGTCCCAGTTATTGTTGTGGGGCCCAAAGTAGCTGCTGCTTAAGCCCACACTGCCTACAAAAAGGGAGAGGCAGAGCAGTGGGCTGCCTGTGCTAGAGCCTGCTTGTCCTGCTTCTCCCTCTGTCAGAAGCAGCTGGACCAAAGCTGTGACAGGGAGTGAGGCAGAGTGGCTCTGTGTTCCCCCACTCACTCTCCCTTCTCTGGTCAGATGGAGATCAAAGACACACAGAGTGGGCTGTGCGTGAATTCTTCTCCCCGGCCTTTCCCCTGTTAACAGCGGGGAGAGGAACAGTGGCAGGACAGGAGCAGATTGCATAGGGGGGCACTGTGAGTTGCAGGCAATCAGTGAGCAGTAATAAGGTGCAGTAACCTTTAGCAACCAATCAGTGAGCTGTAATTATGTACAGTTACCTCTAGCAACCAATCAGTGAGTGGTAATGATGTGCAGTAATCTCTAGCAACCAATGAGCGGTAATGATGTGCTATAAACCTCTAGCAACCTATCAGTGAGTGGTAATGATGTTCAGTAACCTCTAGCAACCAATCAGCGAACAGTAATAATTTGTAGTAACCTCTAGCAACCAGTAAGTGAGTGGTAAGGATGTGCAGTAACTTTAGCAACTAATCAATAAGCTGCATGTGCAGTAACCTCTAATAACTACTCAACGAGCTGTATATGCAGTAACCTCTAGCAACCAATCAATGAGCCTGGACTAATCAGTGAGTGTGGACCAGTTCTTTATGTTTACATTGTTAAAGTTTTCTTAGATAAGTCTATGTGGGTTTGATTTTTGGAATGCTGGGGCAGAGAGCAAAATTGGGGGGGGGCAGCTAAGAAAATGTTTGCCCAGGGTCCAATCAATACTAAAGATGGTCCTGATGTGAAAGTCAGTTGTAAATATATATTTTTTTAAGTTTTCTGCACTGGTGCTTTTTTCTAAAGGTGTAAAGCAGTATTTTTACATGGGGGAGTGGGCCACAAATTAAGCGCATTGCAAGAGCTGCATTAAGTCAATAAATGAGATGCCACCAGCGGAAATGTTTTTCTGTTAAAATTAGATTTTCACTTACAGTACATTTCAGTTACCTACAACCTAGCTTTTCAGTATTTTTACTGTGTGGACTGCTCAGAACCCCTAAACTTCTTCTAAATTCTTAATTATTTTCTAGTGTGATATCCCACATCAACTTCCATTTCACTATATTGGAAAGTTATTCACAGTCTGTCAGGTTACAGGGACCTGTACATTGAATAAATAATTGCAGCAATGCAGTGCCAGGAAGGCTGCACAGTAAAAATCTTGGCGGAGAGAGGTTGTAGGTAAGTATTATTTGTACTGAAAGCCCTAGCATGCAGGAGGAGGAGAAACCCAATAATTCTCTAAGAAAAAAATCCAAGATTGCAGCTTTGTAAATGTTCACATAGTAAAAAATATATTTGTATCCTATTACAGCGCAGATGAATGAAAAGCATTTTACATTTTACCTGAATTTTACTGATTTTTTTTTTTTTTTTTACATTTTTGGGAAGAGGTTCTGTGCTTGTTACAATTGCTTTTGCATGCCTCTCTCCCTTTCGAACCTTTTATATTTTTTATTGAGCCTGCCATTTCCGGGCCTACACATATTTCCAGGAAACTCTCCGCGCATGTTCTGACCATGGCCAGGAGAAGCATTTCTATGTGTTGGCTATCCTGTATACCCCATTCGATGCCGATTTTGTTTAAAATTCTTGCTGATGTAAGACGGATGGAATATTTGACCGCCCTACATACTTGTTCGATTGCTGTATTTGAGGCAGTATGGAACCCATGGGATACCTTTATTTCTTCTTTACCTGCCCAGAATGTACGGTTTTAGCAGCCTCTACACTGTTATTTTGTGACATATGTCCTGTACCTATGCATTTTTCTACCATCGCTGTGCTTTTTCTTGTTATTTCTCTTTCAAACGTGATGTTTGTATATTTATGTGAAAACCAATAAAAATTGTTAATTATAAAAAAAAGAAAACAAACAGGATAGAAGAGGTCCTTGCCCTTTTTTTATTTTTTATCTTTAATTTTTTTGTAAAAAATATCTTTATTTTTTATTAATAGAATAGTTGGTTTTTAGTAAACGTATCCTTTATAACCTAAGTAAATAAAAAGGATTTTCTTTTGTCCTGCCTGTTTTTATATATACACACAACACAAACAATTGATAAGTAAAGCAAATATAATTAGTAGAAACCAGAATCACGTGCATAATTTATTTTTTTATTTGTGTAATGTGTTTTAAAATTAAAACCCTGTGATGAAAGTAGTTAGAAACATATTTGTTTAATTCTTTTTCATTTGCTGCATTCCATCTATTACAATCCTGGCAAAAAATGATTGCTAGTTAAGTCTTCAGTTGCCATTCTTCAAAAGCTTTACAATCAGATGTTTAATTTTCTTCCTGGTGAAAATTGCTAATCAGCTTCTAATCATTTGAAATACCAGAGCATTAATTTAATTAAGTGAACATTTATCTTTCACTACAAGAAACAATAAATATTTATCAAGCAAGTTGAAGCTATTCTTTGCTGAAGTGTTTTTGTCATAGAAGTGCAAATTGTTTTAATTCGAAATCTATGCATGTCACAGCCATTCAATTTGACAAATAAAAATGCCGAAAATGTATCCTAACTTAATCACAACTGTTAAAACAGCTTGTTATAAGCAGAGGCATCTGTCCGCTGACTGTAGCATAAGAACCTGCTGTTATTTCTCATGTTGAAAATGGTTCATAAAGACAAAATAGATGTACACTTTAAAAAAAAAATAACTTTCCCCCTGCCCTCTTTATTTAAGACTAAAATATGCGCACGGCCATTGGTGATTATATGCTGACATCATGTGCAAAGCAGTAATTATACAGTAGTTATACACTGTATCCAGTACTAGAATATGTTTAGGATGTCTCATTAGAAATGCTGACCATGTGCAGACTTGGAAATTGACACATCCTTACATTTCTGAAGGTGTTAAAGCCTTTTCAATTTACAAAGAGAAGGGCAATGAGGTGTTCTAAAGGCCCTTTTTTTTAAAGACCCTACATTCAAATTCAATTTTATATTCTTGGTCAATCCAGAGTGGGTAATGGTCATTTGATAGCACAATCGCATCAGATAGCTGTTGTTATTGCAGTCCACTCAGCATAATCCTTAATAAAACTACAAGTGTCATTCATGAAACAACAATACAGATTTATTGTAGTATTTGGACAAAATGTCATGATCAATAGAGTCTTTTTGCTACTAAGCTCTCAGTATTGATGCTAGAAGAAACGGGGCCCTGGATAAACTATCCACTCACCAGCACCTAAAAAATGTGAACGCTGGGGGAAACTGAATGAATGAGAAGGTAATTCAAATTAATAACATTTTTGTACAGTCATAGAATTGTGTAAAATTGAGCACAATACAGCAAGACTCACATCCTAAAAATAAACTACCAAGTGAAAACTACATTGTCTACAGTATTATTGCAACTTTATTGAAGAAAGAGATGTTTCACTGAGTATTTCCAACTTCCTCAGGACTTAATGGAGGGCAAACAATCTAAAGGCTAAAGCAATTACAAAAATGATCAGTACTATCCACAGAATATGGGAAAAAAAGGTCAAAATATATTATTTTATCATGTGTACCTACAGACATGTTATAAACTATCCATGGGCATCCCTGTGGGTACCAATGTTTACAAGGCAGGAAAAGAAAGGAGGTGCTGCCAAGGAATACAGGAGAACACATAACCCCAAAGATCTAGAGATTTTTTTTTCTAATATACTAGTGTTAATTAATAGGTTATTTAAATGAGCAGTATAATCTCACCTATTTAATTAGTCAGTCATGTACAGCTTGCCCCTGCCTATGTATACGCAATCTGTTATCCACCCAAAATGGTCTGATGTAAATAAACACCAGGAAGAGCACTTTTAACAAATTAAGTGTGTGTGAAACTCTGTATACATTAGTCCTAGGTGTTCTGTCACAGACAGAGTTTGGAGCGACACTCTGGTGCAAATGTCACTCCAAGGAGATTCGTCTGTAACGCCATAGCTTGCTGCACACAATGTGGAGGGGCATGTGACATAAGTCATTAGACATACCCAGCCCCAAAGAGACAGGGTGTGGCAAGATGGCTGCTGTAGGAGGGGCAGATCAAACTCTGCTAGCAATCTGATAGAATTGGGATTACAGTGAAGGAAATAAGTATTTGATCCCCTGCTGATTTTGACCAGACCTAGGGTGACTGACAGTTGTTTTGTGTTTCTTCCACTTGCGAATGATTGCACCAACTGTTGTCACCTTCTCACTAAACTGCTTGGCGATACTTTGGTAGCCCAGTCCAGCCTTTTGTAGGTCTACAATCTTGTCCCTGACATCCTTAGACAGCTCTTTGGTCTTTGCCATGATGGAGAGTTTAGAATCTGATTGTTTGATTGCTCCTGTGGACAGGTGTCTTTTTATACAGGTGACAAAATGAGATTAGCAGCACTCCCTTTAAGAGACTGCTTCTAATCTCAGCTTGTTACCTGTATGAAAGGCACCTGGTAGCCAGAAATCCTGCTAAATGATAGGGGATCAAATACTTATTTCCCTCATGAATTTTCAAATCACTGCAGAATTTGTTAGACATGCATTTCTTTTGAATTTTCTGTTGCTGTTCTGTCTCTCAGTGTTACAATACACCTACCATTCGATTTTTAGACTGATCATTTCTTTGTGAGTGGGCACACATTCAAAATCAGTAGGTGATCAAATACTTATTTCCTTCACTGTATATGCAATCCCACATAGCACCTATAATCCACATCAAAAATACTACACAAAGATGTATAGTTACAATATGTAGAATACTTGAACAAACAATGCATGTAAAATGACAAACCACATATCCAATATATTACATTAATCATGGTAGTAGAATAAACTAGATGTGTATAATGAATTCAGCAGTTTATTCATACAATATATCAAAGGTATGCATCCAATACACCCAAACACATCACATTAAAATTAATGTACTAGGTTTTTGTTTTTTTTTAAACCTCTCACTGCAAGAGCTGTTTTTTCAGTTTTGCACACTTTAAAAAAAATAATTTTAGGCCTGAAGATTAAAACTCCCAAACAGTAAATATTTTATTAAAGCATGAACCCTGTAGAATAAAATGGTGGTATTTACAATTTTTTATGTCATTAGCACAGTGATTGTCAAGCGCAAGTTTTCAAAAAAATACAATAACATTAATTTTAGTGTCCAAAAATGTAATATATTACCCCATTTCTTTAGTAAAACAATAAATATCACCAAGTAAGTAGATACCCAACAAACCATACCATACCACCAAGCCTTGCTGTACTTTGGTACCCAAAGTTTTCATAGGCAATGCTTTATTCTTATAGGTCATCAATTATTCAGGAATAATATCCCTAGAATTAACAATATGTAACAAGAAGTTGTAACATTCCTAGGCACACCCGATGTCTGCTTGTTGTTCATATGTGTGTGTACAGCCCTGGCCCAAGGTTTTCAGAATGATGGAAATATTAATTTTCACAAAGTTTGCTGCTTAAGTGTTTTTGAATCTTTTTGTCAGATGTTACTATGGTATACTGAAGTATAGTTACAAACAATTTCATAAGTGTCAAAGGCTTTGACAATTACATTAAGTTTATGCAAAGAGTTTCCTGGCCATGGACCCAAAATTTCAATGTTTTGTTCCCCAAGCCACTTAGTTATTACTTTTGCCATATGGCAAGGTGCTCCATCATGCTGGAAAAGGCATTGTTAATCACCAAACTGTTGGATGGTTGAGAGAAGTTGCTCTCAGAGGATGTTTTTGTACCTTTCTTTATTCATGGCTGCATCCTTAGGCAAAATTGTGAGTGAGACCTCTCCCTTGACAGAGAAGCCACCCCACACATGAATGGCCTCATGATGCTTTACTGTTGGCATGACAGAGGACTGATGGTAGCGCTCACCTTTTCTACTCCGGACAACGTTTTTCCCGGATGCCCCAAACAATCAGAAAGGGGATTCATCAGAGAAAATTACTTTTCCCCAGTCCTCAGCAGTCCAATCCCCCTGTATCATTTTGCAGCATATCAGTTTGTTCCTGATGTTTTTCCTGGTGAGAAGTGGCTTCTTTTCTGCCCATCTTGACACCAGGCTATCCTCCAAAATTCTTTGCATCACTGTGCATGCAAATGCACTCACACCTGCCTTCTGCTATTCTTGAACAAGCTCTGCACTGGTGGTGCCCCGATCCAGCAGCTGAATCAACTTTAGGAGTCAGTCCTATCGCATGCTGAACTTTCTTGGGTTCCCTGAAGCCTTCTTCACAACAGTTGAACCTCTCTCCTGCTATCTTAGTAGCAGCAATATCCTTGCCTGTGAATCCTTTTTTATGTAAAGCATGACTGCATGTGTTTCCTTGCAGGTAAATTAATATTTTATCATTCTCAAAACTTTTGGCCAAGGCTGTACATGAGGGTATGCTCATTTTTTTTTCTTTTTTGGGGGTTAAATGCTTGGATGTGCATTTCATTTTTAACCTTTTATTCCAAGGGGCCTACTTTCCTAACTGCTGGTAATAATATGAATGTGCCTACAAATTGGGATTTTGTGATATACAGTAGTTTCCAAAAGATTGGTGGCAATGCAGTTTTGTGTTGATACAATATACTCCCCAGTAGGGATCTGTATACTAATAACTAATATCCCATCACCAATAAACACCTGGTGTAGCATGACCTGAGAGTGTGTTGATTTTACATTCCACAAATAGAAAAGAAAGGAAAATGCCCTATCAAGTGTAAATCATCTTTACGTGTCTATATATATTTGTTGTACTCATCACCTGTGTAACCACTTACCTCCTGGAGTGTTTTCTGCATCTTCAAAATATGTCTCAGATCTGGATCAAGAGAACAAGCCTCAAGAAGTTCAATATGTAGTGAGGAAGATCTACAAGAAAACTTTCAATTCAACCATCTCCACAATGTACAGTAGCAGTTAACACTACTTTTATATTTTTAACTGAAAAACCAACAATATTTACACAATATAAGGCTGCGAATATAGTACAGGAGATAACCAGAGACTGCGGACATACTACAGGAGATGACCAGAGACTGCGAACATACTACAGGAGATGACCAGAGACTGCGAACATACTACAGGAGATGACCAGAGTCTGCAGACCTTTGGGGAGGGGGGGGGCAGGTACCCAAATTTAACAGGTACCCTCTCCCACTTTTGCGGAATTGTCCTCCCTGTAGTCTTGTGGGACACGTGACAGGCCCCAGAAGACTACAGGTGGCCATTCACAAAGCGCAGCGCTTCTTGTGCATATGCAGTGGGCACACGGCTGTGAAGCAGCAAGCGTTCTCAGCTGGGTGCCCACACTGAAGATGCCGGTGCCAGGGAGAGAAGATGGCCGGTGAAAGCAGGACACTGCTGGACCAAGGAACAGGTAGGATCGAGGAGCAAGTTCTTCTGCACAGTAGAGCCGAACGGCCGGCCCAGTATTCTAACACGGCGGCGCGAATACCGGGTCTGCCACTCCATATTCACTCCATAAGACGCACAGACATTTCCCCTCATTTTGGGGGGGGGGGGAGTGCGTCTTATGGAGCGAACAATACGGTAAATGTGATTTAAATGATTAGGCAGTAAAAAGAAAAAAACTAAGTAAAAGACTTCAATACATTGATTAATTATCCCAAATTACATTGAAACAACAGATAACTCGACTGTGATTTCGATCTTCACATACCTTGGTTTTCTTGTTTGATATGACTTTGAGAGTTGTGTATACAATATATTTAGCATAGCTTTGTTATATCTCTGTAGATTTTTCCTTATGCTTATTTACACATCATGGGGTTTATTTACTAAAGCTGGAGAGTCCAAAATCAGACTCCCTTCTGCATAGAAACCAATCAGCCTCTAACCTCAGCTTGTTCAATGAAGCTTTGGCAATGAAACCTGGAAGCTGATTGGTTTCTATGCAGAAGGGAGTCTGATTTTGGACTCTCCAGCTTTAGTAAATAAACCCCCTTATGTCTCTTGTTCTTCTGAACTGTTTTGTTGCACACTGTGTGAAATGGTTAATTGAGATGGATATGTCTCTAGTAATTTCCTTGTTACACTACTGTATTTGTTATTCCTTTCAGTAATGCAATGTCTAAAATATTCCTAATAAAATAGATTATGAAATGAAAACAACCTATAAATATGTTCTTATGTTTAGGCATTTTTGAATGGATAAAATTATTTGAAAATATTTTTCCTCAATAAAATATCTTGTAAATCTGTTTTGCAGTAATTCAGTATAAAAAAGAAGCTGTCACTTTTTTCCCTGCTTGAAACAATATAAAACCAATTATTTCTCCAAGAAAATATGATAATACAGAACATCCAATCTTTATTAACTTACAATGGGGAAAATAATTATTTGATCCCCTTCAGATTTTGTAAGTTTGCCCACTTACAAAGAAATGAAAGGTCTATAATTTTTATCATAGGTGTATTTTAAATGATAGACAGAACATCAACAACAATCCAGTAAAAACACATGATACAAATGTTATAAATTGAGTTGCAGGTCAGTGAGTAAAATAAGTATTTGATCCCCTACCAACCAACAATAATTCTGGCTTCCACAGACTGGCTATGTGCCCATGTGGTACACAGATTAGTCCTGTCAATTTAAGAAGGTGCTCCTAACAACAACTCGTTATGTGTATAAAAGACACCTGTCCACAGAATCTTTCTTCCATTCAAACCTCATCACCATGGGCAAATGATCAAAGAGCTGTCAAAGGACGTCAGGGACATTATTGTAGACCTGCACAAAGCTGAAATGGGCTACAAAACTATCGGCAAGAAACTTGGTGAGAAGGAAACAACTGTTGGAGCAAATATTCACAAATGGAAGAAATACAAAATAACCATCAATCTCCCTTGATCTGGAGCTCCATGCAAGATTTCGCCTCATGGGGTAAGGATGATCATGAGAAAAGTGAGGGATCAGCCCAGAACTACACAGGAGGAGTTTGTGAATGATCTCAAGGCAGTTGGGACCACAGTCACCAAACAAACCATAGGTAACTTAATACGCCGCCATAGATTGAAATCCTGCAGCACCTGCAAGGTCCCCCTCCTCAAGAAGGTACATGTACAGACCCGTATGAAGTTTGACAATTAACATCTAAATGATTTAGAGAAGCATTGGGAGAAAGTGCTGTGGTCAGATGAGACCAAAATTGAGCTCTTTGGCATTACCTCGACTCGTTGTGTTTGGAGGAAGAAAAATGCTGACTATGGCCCTAAGAACACCAACCCCACAGTCAAGCACGGAAGTGGGGAAAAATTATGCTTTGTAGCTGTTTTTTTGCTAGAGGTACAGGTTGACTTTGCCGCATTGAGGAGCCAATGGATGGGGCCATGTATTGTAAGATTTTGGATGAGAACCTTCTTCCCTCAGCCAGAACATTGAAGATGGGTCGTGGATGGGTCTTGCAGCATGGCAATGACCCAATACATACCGCCAAGGCAACAAAGGAGTGGCTCAAGAAGAAGCACATTAAGGTCTGGCCTAGCCAGTCTCCAGACCTTAATCCTATAGAAAATGTATGGAGGAAGCTTAAACTTTGAGTTGCCAAGCCACAGCCAAGAAACCTTAAGCATTTAGAGAAGACCTGTAAAGAAGAGTCAACCAATATCCCTCCTGAAATGTGTGCAAATCTGGTAACCAACTACACGAAACGTCTTACCTCTGTGCTTGCCAACAAGGGTTCCTCCACCAAGTACTAACTCATGTTTTGTTTGGGGATCAAATACTTATTTCACTCACTAAACTGCAACTCAATTTCTATCTTTTGTGTCATGTGTTTTTTCTGGATTTTTGGTTGATATCCTGTCTCTATCATTTAAAATACACCTATGATGAAAATGATAGACCCTTCATTTCTTTGTAAGTGGGCAAACATGACATGCATTAAACAGAAAGTGCAGTATTTAAAAAAAAAAAAAAAATATATCAATCGTATACTAATCATCTGTATGAAGTGTTAAAGTAATCCTAAAGTCTGCTAACTAATTTGCTTATTATAAGTGAAGTTCCAGCCGTTTTTGTGTTTATTAAAAGTCAGCAGCTACAAAAACTGTAGCTGCTGACTTTTAATAAACACACGCTCACCTGTCTCAGTCCAGCGATCTTCTCACCCGCACAGTCCCTTCTCTCCTTTCCTCCACGGTGCGGGCATTTCAACTGTGGGCACCAGGCTGTGACAGCTTGCGGTTTCACAGCCTGGTGTCCACTTTGCATGCGTGAGTCGCACTGCGCCTCCTTATTGGTCCAGCAGTCTCCTGGGAAAAGTTTGCAGGAGACTGTGGGAGGAAGGAGGGGGCCAAACTTCCGCCTCACTTGCGAACTGAGCCAGAAGTGGGAGCAGGTACGTGTTAAAGCCAGGTACCTGCTAACCCCTCCCCCCTAAAAGGTGCCAAATATGGCAGTGGAAGTTGGGAGGAGGCAAATAAGTGGAGCTTCCACTTTTGAGTGGAACTCCACTTTAAATATCCTCTCACCCAATATTTTAACAGCCAGCAAAGAAAAAAAATGTTGCTATGCATAACAAGCACCCCAGGCTCAGTTCATCTGCAGGTCTCCTCTCTATTCTTGTCTGTGGAGTCAGTTGAGTGCTGTCCATGTCCAGCAAGTGTCCTCAAGTAGGGCCAATGATTCATTGGTTATACCCAGGGAAGAGGGTGTTGAATTCAACTTTTAGGAAAAAGCATAATTGATGTACTAATGCAGAGCTGGGCCAACACAGAGGCTGGAAAGGTTCCTGCCTCAATTGCTGGGGTGGTAGTGGGACATAGCTGGAGCTGAAGCCGCTATTGCTGTCAATGTTCTGAGGAAGCAACTCCTCTGTGTGGCTAGCTAAGGAACTTAAAAAAACACTGCTTGCACAGATGTTGAGTGTTGTTTTTTTTTCCAGCCTGTAAAAACACATTTTACATGCCACATTTTCCTGCCAGCAGTAATGGCGTTCAGATGTGCTTTTTCAGACGTCCCTTGTGCATAAGGCCTATTAGTGCTTGCATTCAAATTAAAGTATTGTCCTTTAATCTGCACATAATGACAGTACTAGTGAACCTGCAATTGTTAAAAAAAAAAAAAAAAAAAAAAATCTTTTTTTTTTTTTTTAAGTCAGCTGTTTCTTCCTTTTCTTCTTGCCTTTTTTCTTCTTTTTTTCTGCAGATTTTTCTTTTTAGCTTTCATATGTCAACATTTTTTCACTTTTGTCCATTTTGTTTCCATTGTTAACGCTACATAAAAAAATTGAAATCACAAAAATTAAGGAGTCTATTAAGTCATTTGAAAATACTCATACTTGTTACAAAAAAACCCATAATTTATGGTGCATTTATGTAGGGAACAGCTGACAATTTTGGAATATTTTCTTTTCAATATACATGTACATGTCAATGCCCATAGTGATTTATGTGAGTTATGCAGGGAGCTCATTAATATTTTCAGGATGAACATGTCATTGGTCAATAATAGCTTTTTGTGTTTATACATGAGTGCATTTTTATGTATGTGCATGCCAGGATTTGAACCTCATTGTGAAGTCATAGGCAGTGGAAATATGTTTCTTTTAGTTGGTTGGTGTTTAGATACCTGTTTGTTAGGACATCACTGACGTCACACTTTTGGAGGTTTTTGGGAGGTTAAGACCTGTGAAAATAAAGGGATTGATTACTAAAACTGTAATCTGGTGCAGCTTTTGTATAGAAACCTTCAGCTTCCAGTTTTTTTTTTTGTCAGCTTAATTGAACAAGCTGAAGTTAGAAGCTGATTGGCTACCATGCTCAGCTGCACTCTCTAGTTTTAGCAAATCGACCCCAAAGTGTTTTATTTGCATGGTTGCAAACTTATGTCTGCAAATTCCAGTGTAATCCACTTTGATGTGAGGCCATTTGTTCTGAATTGCATTTGGGTGTGGGTGGATCTTGCAATGAATTCTTCTTGATTAGCTGGTGGAAATACTAATTATCACAATTACACTGAGCAAGTGACATCAGTATGTCAATGATGGATCATTGGTGTCAGCAACTTATTTTTACAGTAGTCCAAAGTTCTATAGTTATTTCACACCATTTATATGCCAACGTGTTTTTGTGCGAGATGTTTTTGTTGATTTTTCTTTATATGATAACACCTCTTAACGTATTTCTCTCTTCCTTGCAGAACATTTGAACTGTGGGCTTATTATTCTTAATCAACCCCTGAACAACACTCTGTTGATTCAACTATGGAGTAAAGGTAATGAATGCACTGTTTACCAATTCAAAAATTATCTTTGCTGTATGTGACCATATAAATTCATAATGAACTCTCATTTTGCTACTTAAACTCTCAAGTTGATTTGCTTCAAGAATGATTGCAATATTATACATCAAACTGCTGTTATGAGAGCACATCACCTAACAGAAAGAAATCAGGCAATATGTTATCTACTGCACACATTGAGATGCCACTTCCCTTTGGTTGAAAAAAAATAATCCTGTCTATATCAGTGACATACTTTGCAAGGATGTTAATAAACACCACTACAGAATCTTTCGTTCTGCTGCTTTGCTAGAAATTCACACCTCTATTCCACTTACTTTCTTCATTTTGTGTTCCCAGTGGGAGGGTCTGTGTCTTGTAGTGACATAATTGGTCCCAGTGTGCTAATAAGACACACTGCTGAGAAAACCAGTGAACCAATCATATTAACAAGAAATGACTTCTCTGGGAACATTCTGTACACACCCCCAGTTACAGTGCTTACAGGAAAGCAGCATTTTTTTAATGGCCGTTTTAGAAAATTATAGCTGGCTTTAGATTGAAATGAAATTATTTTAATAGCGTTAAATTACAAAATGGTTTGTGTAGGTATGTAAATATTCTATATTACTTTTCCCTATGAAAGAATCATACAGTTACATTTTTAATACATCCTTCCCAACATTTTTGCCCTGGAGGAATCCTTTAAAAAAGGTATCGGAGGAACCCTGGAAAAAGTTTCTGATCTGCAGCCCACAACAGGTTAGTGAGATTAGTGAGTTGTGGACAAATGTGGAGATATAACAATAAATAGAAAAATAAATGCAAAACCCACACTGCATTTATGTTCAGTGCAAAATTTACATTATATTGGTGTTCAGTGCAAACTCCACTCTGCAGTGGAACTGATTGCACAACTGAACAGAGCTTTTCAGACTTATAATTTGTTCAGGTAAAAAAATGAACTATATCAGGCCAGAAGACCATGCCGAAGGACGTTTGGAGCTTATGAGTTGGCTGTGTAATCCTGAATATTAAGAGAAAAAAGCAATAACAATTATTCATCCATATATAAAATTGTGCATTAAACAGCCTGGGAGTGGCAACTAGCAGCAAGAACACACATAGCTAGGAGTGATATCGTATGTACTCTCCAGCGCCTCAGGAAATGCACAGACAAAGGGAAGCCTAGGGAACAAGGACAGCGACAACCAAATGAGATGCTTCAGGGGTGCAGCCCTCCTCAGATGGGGAGATCATCCACTAGATAAGGAATAAACAGGTGTGTGCGCCACCTGTTTATTCTTTATCTAATAGCTAGGAGTAAGATCAAAGTGTTTTAGAGATTTCTACTCATAAAACTTACTCAGAATCAGAGTAAAAACTTGACTGGGCTGAGTTTTTCAGAATCCAATCCAGGTAACAATTTTAATGATTTCTATTCATATTCAATCCAAAACTAAAGATTTTAAAAATTTTGCACAGATCTCCTATTCATTGGATTCTACTTACCAAATATACAGTACATGGTCCTGCACCGCTAGATATATGTGACCGTACCCCTTATTCTCATCAGGCCTCTACTTTATCCTACATCGCTCAGTGACATCAGGAGCTGGAACTCCAATTGGCAGTACTTAAAATAGCTGCAAGGGGAATAGTGGAGTTAATGTTAGCTCAATATAAACTTGTTGCAACAACAGCTAGTGGCAGAAACCCAGGGAACTTCTCGTGGTGCCCAATGGTTCCTCCGAACCCCACTTAAAAAACTGTTTTAGTGGTTTATAATAAGTCCTTTGGGAAAATATAGCTTTCCTTTCAAATTTAACCTGAACTTTGAAGCTCAAGTTAGAAACTAGGTTTTGGAAATCTTCAAATATACTTTATTTCCAAATATATAATGATGGAGGCAGTTTATTGGTTCTATAATACAAAGAGTCCAGCACACTCCATACAACAATGAGGCCCAGTCATAGATAGGTACTATGATGATTTTTATTTTTTCTTAAACAAACCAAAAACCACTGAAAAATTTTTTTAAAAAAAGTTTTTTCTTAGTTTTTGTTATACAATTTGGAAATAAGTTATTTTTCTCCTTCACTGATGTGCGCTAATGAGGCTGCAGTGATGGGCACTGATAGGCTGCACTGATGGACACTAATAGGTGGCACTGATGGGCACTGATGAGGCACTGGTAGGTTGCACTGATGGGCATTGGCAGGCATCACTGATGGGCACTGAAAGGCAGCACTGATACATGACACTGATATATGGCACTGTTAGGCAGCACTGACTGGCACTGTTAGGCAGCACTGACTGGCACTGATAGGCAGCACTGACTGGCACTGTTAGGCAACACTGACTGGCACTGATAGGCGTCACTGACTGGCACTGATAGGCGGCACTGATGCGCACTGATAGGCGACACTGACTGGCACTGATAGGTGGCACTGATTGGGAGCACTGATAGGTGGCACTGATTGGCATTGATAGGTGGCACTGACTGGCACTGATGGGTGACATTGAAAGGCAGCTTAGATGGGCACTGATATGTGGCATTGATGTACGCTGGTATGCACTGATATGTGGCATTGATGTGGCACTAATGGGCACTGGCACGTGGCACTGATGAGCACTGACTGCTGGCACTGATGGACACTGACAGGTGGCACTTCTGAGGCAACACTGATCATCAGGGCACACTGATCATCACTGCCCTGATGATCAGTGTACATGTCCCCTCCGTGGAAAGACGATTGCCGGCTCTCCTCTCCTCTCGAGCTGTCAGCTTGATAGCTGGAGAGGAGAGAAATGCCGATAACCAGCATTTCCGTGTTTACATGTGATAAGCTGTGATTGGACACAGCTGATCACATGACGGAGCCGACATCTTCGGCTCTTTCCGTGATCCGCTGTGTCCGAGGGACACAGCGCATCGGCGATCGCCACGCTGCACGTTCCCTGAGCCGCGCATGCGCGGTGAGAATGGAAGGACGTCATATGGCGTTCTATCAGAACGAGAGAACCACCTTGCTCCCGTCATTGTACTATAGAGCGGGCGGAAGGTGGTTAAACAAAAAAGAAACTATCTCTGACCAGCTGCCCCAAGATTACGTATACTCTACTGTTTGCCAAAAGTCCACAAAGACCCTGTCAATCCCCCTGGAAGGCCCATAGTAAGCGGCATAGGCTCCCTTTGCTCACGTGTTGGAGAGTACATTGACTACTTTCTCCAACCTTTGGTTTGTGATACCCCCACTTTCCTTAAGGATACCAATAGATCTGAAAGAGATAACACTCCATACCCCGCCTTATCTGGTTACTGCAGATGTGGCTGCTTTATATAGCAACATTAAACATGAAGATGGAATGACTGCTGCTGAATTTTATCTCAACACAGGCACAGATATCACAATGGCTCAGAAAAGTTTTGTTCTTGAACTTCTCAATTTTGTAATGAGCCACAATTATTTTTGGCTTTGTGATAAATATTATCTGCAGACGACAGCGTAGCAATGGTTGCCAAGTTTGCCCCTAGTCTGGCCAACCTCTTTATATCCAGAAGGGAAGAGGACTTAACCTATGCTAGAGATTGGCCAGCTCTTATTTTCTATAGACGATATATAGATGATATATTATTACTTTGGCAAGGAGATGAATCCTCACTTATTAATTTTTTCACCACGCTTAATTTTAATGACTTGAATATTAAGCTCACCTACCAACACGATTATAGTGAAATAAACTTTTTAGATCCCACCCTTTTTAACCAAAGCCCTGGGATTTTTACAAAAACTTTTTGTTAAAGCTACAGACAAAAATGGTTACATGCCTATGGACAGCTGCCATCATCCAAGTTGGTTAAGCAATATTCCAAAAGGACAATTTCTGCGCCTACGCAGAAATTGTAACATGAAAGAGGATTTTGTTTTGCATGCTAATTTTCTCAGAAATAGATTTTTGGAAAAGGGTTATGACCCGGTTACCTTGGATAAAGAAATCAAAGAAGTTGGTGATTTGAACAGAGAGGATCTTTTTGTCTCTAAAACGACTTCTAAATCGAATAAATTCTGTCCTTTCATTACAAACTTCTCCGTACAGTACAAAGAGGTCGCTAAAATTATTAAAAAGAACTGGACTATCTTGAAGAATGGCCCAGTACTAGGTAATGTTTTACCCGACCACGCTGAAATCACTTATCATAAAGCACTTTCATTAGGGCACACTTTAGCGCCAAATGTGGTCAACCCCCCAAGCAAGTGTCTTTTGGTTTTGGCCTAAAAGGTTTTTACCCATGTAACAGATGCATGCTATGTCTCCATAATGGAATCCATAAGAAACCTTTTTGCTCTAGTGTGACAGGAAAGAGGTATGATATAAAGTCACTCATCACTTGCAATAGCATGCACGTGGTTTACCTTCTAGAATGTCCCTGTGGTAAACAGTACATTGGGAGAACTACGAGAAGACTTAGAGACAGATTAAGGGAACATTTATATAACATCAAAAGAGGATATAAAGAACATTCCCGCTCCAAGCATTTTCGTGACTTTCATAATAGGAATCCGTCTTGTCTCAAGTTTGTGGGCATAGACATTATTAAGAAACATTGGAGAGGAATGCACAAACGTAGAAACTTATCTATGATGGAAACAAAATGGATTTTCTAATTACATTCACTTATACCACATGGCTTGAATGTTGATCTTGACATTAATTGTTTTATCGACACAAGCTAATTTTGACTTCCTTGAGCTTTTACCTTTTTATACAGAATAAATATATATAAATTTTTACTCTTAATCCTTTATTTTATTCTGTTTCCCTTATTCATGTGTATAGTATGGTTTCTATTTTTTATGGTTTTTACGTTTGATATTTTCCATGATATTTTTTATGGTTTTTTCGCATTACTTTTAGGTCTCTTCTTTTAGCTTTTATGTTCCAGTGCCTTCTTTCTAGATATTTTTTATTTAGATTTTTTTATATATATAATTTTTTATATATGTAATTATATATTTTTATTTAATTTATATTAATTCATTATAACAATTGTCTGTTTTTACCATATTTTTTGAGATGATTATTTCGCATATCATCGTATCGTATCTGGTTTAACCCATACTTTTTATCTATAATATTGATTATGGATTTTATCGTCTTTATTTACATATGCTGGTACACATCTGCTTTTTATGTATTTAATTCCTATACTATTTGTTCATACTACCTTTTAAACATTATTGTCAGATCATGAGTTGGATTGTTTTTTAATATTATAATATTGTGATTGTAATAGGGGAGATTGTTTGCCCCGATTGTTTAATACTGACCCATTCAACTATATGACAAGTGCATTCTCCCCATCTGTCTGCTTTCTGAATCCAGTCACTAAGATGGGCGCTCTCAGGTGTACCGCGCATGCACGGCTTCACCAATATGGCATCTAATCGCTGTACTGCGCATGAGCGTGGCTCCGTATATAAACAAGCTTCTGGTTATGGCACGCTCCCTTTGATAACGTGCACGAGCACGAAACATGTTAGGGAGGAGCCAAGCCAGTGACGTCACGCAGCACAGGCCATGAGGAAGGCCGGCGGCCATCTTTGAATCTGTTTCCATATTCATCTTGCCAGATGTGAGTGCAAAGTCTTTTTTGCTGTAATTTTTTGACATAATAAAAATATACTGCACTATCAAGCACTCTTTTTCTGGCTCATTTGTTCATGAGCATTTTAAGGTGGATTCCTTTAGTGCATTTTTGGTCCATTTACATCTGGATTGGAGTTATCCTGGAGATCTGGAGAGTAGCAGTCGAATGATCAGCTGATGTGCGGATGTATGCCAGATGATCCCAGAGGTTACCCCTAGGATGCTGATGACCAGGAGTGGTCTATGTACTCAAATGCACTTTTAATTGCGCTATCTGGTTAGTGCAATATATACTCATTCTCACATCCACTGGAAGCACGGAAGTTCACCTTTTTATATATTGGATGTTTATCTCATTATTGGATGTCAATATCGCACCTTATGCGTCATATCTAGATGCTATTATCACCTTTATTGTAGCGCTCCACAGCGCATTTTTATATTTATATTTATATTTTATTTTGTTGTTTTATAAGTCATAATTTTTAATAGCGCTGCATTTCTGAATATGTATGTTTTATGAGGGTTGGAGGTTGACCTTTAATGCCAGCTGCTTATTCTATTCCACCTAGCGCTCGTATATCAATTATTACTCTTTATTTTTACATCTGTTGACCAATATTTGTTTCTTACGGGCTTATCATTTTGATCATCTTTGTTCACCTTAATGTTGACTGTTTACTCTCTTTGTGTAAAATTCTTTAAAAAACACATACTAAACAAATGAATATCCTCAATAGGAGAATAATTTAAAAGTGAATCAATATATACGAGAATGAACACTGCACAGCCCAGTGTACATTCTAAAGCAGATTTCAAACAGGTAGGTAAGTGTTTTTTTTTTTTTTTCTTATTGCAGAAGAGACATAGCATGTATTTTCTGCTGTAAAGAGCCTGCTTGCTCACATTTTTTTCTTTTTCAGATTAGTTCTGCTTTAACTGATCCTTAAGCAGTTTAAAAGGCTTTACATAATTAATATTATGTTTATTATTATTGTTAATTTATACAGTTCTCAACCAGATTAGAGAAAAGAGGGTGTTAATTTGCTGAAAATGGGAAAACCACTTAGAGTCTTAGACTAACAAATGAATGGATGACTTGTTTAAACAGTTTATATATTTAGAAAGACATTAATGCTTGATTCACATCTATGCGAGTTTACGGCCCGGGTTTGCGCAGGCATGGCAGCCCATTCTTTTAAATGTGCATTAGATATACATGGGGTGGAAGATGGAGACAGAAAATCTCTCCAGATCCTTATGGGTAGGTTTTACTGGTACCACACCCTTAATTGGAAATGTAGTTAAATATAACCCTAGCAAGAAAAAACTAATGGGGTTTTAAAGATACAAAACGATATCAATTGTACAAAAAAATGATTTAACATCTTTTATTAAGTTAAAAAAAACACCATATTGGTGGAACATGACAATCAAACACATAAATGGATAATATGATAATAATATGAGGATATGTCGGTTTTTTTTTTTTTTTTACCTTCAACCCGCTGGTTGAGCGAAAAAAAATGCCCCATGTATACCCAGGTTTAGTGTCTCCCATTTGTGCTGCCCAAGCCTGCTCTTTGCTATTCAGTGTTTATAGCCACTGAAGTTAACAATGTAAGTACTACCATGTGTGTGTTTAGGTGCCACAGATAGAGATAAATGGGTTACTTACCTCCCTTAAAGCCTAAATTTTGTCAAAACATGTTTTAAAAAAACAGCATGAAGAACATTACTTACAGTCAATGTGATGTGTCCCTTGTGCTGCTGTCTGTGGATTTAGTTGAGCTCTTCCCTCTTTTTTTTTTTTTTAATCCACCTTGATGGAACTTGACGATTTATTAATTTTTCCTAAATGGTTGAATGTAGATTTCCAGGTTGTTAAGACTATGTGAGTTTCTTACACTCACTACTCACCGGCTGTGTAAACATTGTAATCTACATCTCCATATGTATCACTGTGAGACCACATATTTGCCTGTTATCTGTGCATTTTTTAAACATTTATTGAAAGGGAAAAAAAAGCTTGTGTATAATTTTTATATATTTGTCCTATAATTGATTTTAACCAGTTGCCACCCGGTCTATGGCCAAATGGCGGCCGGGCAAACACTTCGTCCCTCCGGGAGGATGCCATATGGCGTCCTTTCCGAAACGCGCATTGCGCATGCTCACAGGGCCACGCTGTGGAGAGATCTGTCACCAGCTGTGTACCTCGGACACGGCCGATGACAGATCTGTGTACCGGCCCCGTTGCCACTACCATGTGACCTGCTGTGACCAATCACAGCAGGTCACATGACAGTTGTATACGATGGATGGCTTCCTTTCATGCCATCCATCGTATACAAGTGTGTCTAGCTGTGAATGGGCACAGCGATCACATGCACAGGTTGGGCAAATTACAGCCCATCTGTGTCATGTGATTAGCCGTGGCCAATCACAGCTAATCACAACAAAAAAAAACTGAATGAATCGATTTCATTCAGTTAAATGCTTGCAAAAAGGGGTAATTTGTGGGATATCTGTTCTGTTCTGACATTTTTGAGCCTCAAGAAATTAGATTGGCTGTCAGTACTTCAGGACTGATCAATTTATAAGATATATCCCATAATTTGTGAACTCTATAACTTTCCTACAGACTAAATAAATACTGATTTGGGTTATTTTCACCAAAGAAATGTAGAAGAATACATCTTGGCCTAAATTTACGTAGAACAATTATCTATTTGCAAACTTTTATAACAGAAACAAAGAAAAACGTGTTTTTTTGTTTTTTTTTTTAATTTTTGGTCTTTTTTTGTTAATTTGGCAAAAAATAAAAACCCCAGCAGTGATTAAATACCACCAAAAGAAAGCTCTAGTTGTGTGAACAGAATTATAAAATTTTAGTTTGTGTACAGTGTTGCATGACCGCGCAATTGTCATGCAAAGTGTGAGAGCACTGAAACCTGAAAATTGGCCTGGGCAGGAAGGGGGTAAAAGTGCCCAGTATTGAAGTGGTTAACAAAAGTGGAGTTACCCTCTAAAGTTAAATAAAATAATACCATATAAGAGTTACCAGGACACATGAATCATGATATTTTATATATCGTATAATAATGCACAAACACATTCTAAAATGTCAGATTTCCTATCTTCAACATGTCCAAAATGTCAGTAAATACAAACAGATATTTTCATGGTCTCTGAGTGTATCCCTGAATCAGTTTAATATGGTAAGAAAACCATAATTGTCTAAGAGATGATTCTCATTTTTCACTAGTGGTGTCTTCTGAATGTGTTATTTTTGATATACTGTAACATCAAATATGGAAACACAACCAAGCAGCAATAATTAGAATAGGCATTTTACATTGGTGGATTAATGTCCCTTTTTCTTAGCTTTGGATATGGGGAAGGGTTAAACCATGTATTGTGTATTTATTGTCTGTTTCTCCCTTTAGAGGTACCGCCCACCTACTATGCAAAATCAGGACAAATCTCTCCAGTAAGACACTGAGACAATAACAAAACCTGGCAGAGGTTCTAAACCTTCCCTATTACATTTTTAAAAAGTGTTTTGTTGGTATGTGGTGACTTGTAATATGAATTTCTTATTGATGTGCTGGCTGATTTCCAATCTCAAAGTATTAAAAGTCAAGGAATAAGGGTTTGTAGCCATTTTCTGTCTACATGGACTCAATGAGTGTATGTAATTTCTAAGGGTAGGTTACCTAATGGTGCCAATAATGGACTGTATCTGCATATGTGTGTAGAAATGGACACTTTTAGTCATTATTGAAAGCACATGTAGCAGGTTAACGAGCAAAAGAACAACTGGGAGAAAAGGACAGAGCATTGTCACCCTACAATGGAGGTGTCTGAGCCAGGACCTTCATGGCAGGATCACCACGTATCATTTCTTAGAAAGCTACAGATTTAAAAAATATTGAAAATGCTTTTTGGAATGACACCTTAAAAACCACAATGTCTAAAATCTTACAAAAGCATTATCTGCCTTGCCCACATCAAGATTGACTCTCACTCTCCATGGCAATAAGACTCACCATCTATTATTCAACAGGCAAATGCCAGATTATGTGCTGCCCTCTGAGATTCTGGCATTTGAGAGTGCGTACTACAGCAGGTTGTATATAGTTACATAGTCTGGCTGAAAAAAGTCCATACAGTTCAACCATTAAAAAAAACAGTTATATACAGTCGATCCAGAGGAAGGCAAAAAAAACCCCAGCAAAGCATGATCCAATTTGCTCCTGCAGGGAAAAAAATTCCTTCCTGATCCCCCGAGAGGCAATCAGATATTCCCTGGATCAACTTTACCTATAAATATTAGTATCCAGTTATATCTGTGTATCTAGGAAAGAATCCAGGCCTTTTTTTAAAGCAATCCACTGAGCTGGCCAGAACCAACTCTTGAAGGAGTCTATTCCACATTTTCAAAGCTCTTACTGTGAAGAAACCTTTCTGTGTTTGGAGATTACATTTATTTTCCTCCAGACGTAAAGAGTGTCCCCTTGTCCTCTGTGGTGACCTCAGGGTGAATAGCTCTACACTGAGTTCACTATATGAACCACTGATGTATTTATGCATGTTGATCATATCCCCCCTTAATCTCCTCTTCTCAAGAGAGAATAAATTCAGTTCCTCTAATCTTTCCTCATAGCTGAGCTCCTCCATGCCTCTTATCAGTTTGGTTGCCCTTCTCTATACTTTCTCCAGTTCCCCAATGATCTTTTTGTGAAATGGTGCCCAAAACTGAGCTGCATATTCCAGATGAAGTCTTACTAATGATTTGTACAGGGGTAAAATTATCTCTCTCTCTCTCTCTCTCTATCTATCTATCTCTCTCATACAAGAGAGGATTATACTCACTTTAGAAACCTCAGCATGGCATTGCATGCCATTATTAAGCTTTTGATCTACCAAAACTCCCAGATCCTTCTCCACCATTGATTCCCCCAGTTGTACCCCCCTAGTATGTATGATGCATGCATAGTCTTAGCCCCCAAGTGCATAACCTTACATTTATCAATATTAAACCTCATTTGCCACATAGTTGCCCAATTAAATAGTGCATTGAGGTTGGCTTGTAAGTTGGAGACATCCTGTAAGGACGCTATTCCACTGCACAGCTTGGTTGCAAAAACTGAAATGGTATTTTTAATCCCAGACCCTGTATTGTTTATAAATATATTAATTAATAAGGGTCCCAACACTGAACCTTGGGGTACACCACTGACAACCCTAGACCATTCAGAGTATGAATCATTAACCACTACTCTCTGAATACGATATTTTAGCCAGTTTTCTATCCATTTACATTTCCAAGCCTTTAGACTTTACCTTACACTTTAGCCGTGTGGGGAACTGTGTCAAACGCTTTTTCAAAATCCAAGTATACCACATCCACTGCCACCCCTCTGTCCAAGGTTTTGCTCACCTACTCATAATAAGAAATCAGATTTGTTTGACAACTTCTGTCTTTCATGAATCCATGCTGTCTGTTGCTTAAAATATTTTTTCCAGCAAGAACTCATCTATGTGGTCTTTTATTAAACTCTCCAGTATCTTCCCAACTATAGAAGTTAAACTAACAGGTCTATAATTACTTTGTAAAGATTTTGACCCCTTTTTAAATACTGGCACCTCATTGGATTTAAGCCAATCCAGTGGTACTATGCCAGTCATTAAAGAGTCCCTAAAAATTAGAAACAATGGCTTTGAAGTGACAGAGCTCAATTCTTTAAGGGGTGGGTGTATGCCATTCAGTCCAAGTGCTTTATTCACCTTTATTTTGTCTAAATATTTTTGGATCATATCAGTTGTGAGCCAATGTGGATCATCTGGAGCTGTGTCAATACCATGCCAATTATTGACAAGAGCTCCTATGTATACACAGAGCTGAAGAAGGTATGTAATAAATTTGCCTTCTCTTTGCCCCAGTCACCCACTCTAGATTATTTTGTAAAGGGCCTACATGCTCAGACCGAACCTTTTTACTATTAATATATTTGAAGATTTTTTTGGGGGTTGGTCCTGCTATCTTTTGCAATCTGTCATTCGTATTGAAGATTTTTTGGGGTTGGTCCTGCTCTTTTGCAGTCTGTCATTCGTTTTAAATTTTTGCAGCCTTTATTTGCTTTTTGCATATTCTGTTTTATTCTTTTTTCTTCATTTTTATATTTAATAAAAGCTCTTTCTTATTATTTATAGCTTTTTAACTTTGGCCGTAAGCTACATAGGTTTGATTTTTAGCCTTTTAAACTTGTTTTCCATGGGAATATATTTTGCAGTGTGTTCAGTATGTGTATAATATACTCTATGTATGTATGTGTGTGTATATATCACTGAAACCCATTTATTTATAATAATGGCAAGTCCTTTGTCCTGCGCCTGACATTTTTGGATACAGAACTTCAGAATTCATGTCCTCTTTAAATATTCTCCTGTTTTAGTTATAGAGGGTTAATTTTCTCTTCTGCATGGGATGTTTGGAAACTTAATTCAATAAAGAGAAATACATAAATTTTTTGGAATGTGTAGAAAAAATGTTTGATACAGATTTTTTGGTAAAACAGACATTCTCTGCTGCAAGAGAGGACTTTAAAGCGGACCTTCATACTCCCGCGGTATTCTCCTCCTCTCCACCCCCCGTTGTTTTTGTTTATTTACTTCCTGTTTTTTCAGGTTTAAAAGACTCAGCCCGGTCCCACAACCTTCGGAATGATGCAATGCCCTTGGTGCCTTCTGGGATGCATGATGTGCAGTCCCATACAATAAGGAGGAGGGGCGGGCCTAGCATAACCTCTGCCCTGAAGAGTCAGCAACTGTCACAGGCAATATGGCGGCGCCAAACCTGTGCAGCAGAAAAGATGATCCCAGCAGCTCAACGCTGGATCTGCTTGCTCAATGTGTTTCCTAACTGTGCAGAAGACTGTAAAAGGTAAGCAGAGGAAAAAATAAATGAGGGGAGGGGAAAGGCTGAAGTTCGTCTTTTAAGTGAACCTGTGCTCAGATCATGCACACTAAATTATTTACATACTCTGAACAAGCATTAAACGCACTTTATAACATGAATGGTTTGTTTTAACACATTGCATGTTACTACATGGCATAACCAGCATCACACCAGTGTGAATGGGACCTTTAATATACTGTAGGACCAAAAAAGGCATGTGTAGAAATTAATTTATATATATTTAATAAAAATTGTATGTCTCCATTAAAATAGCATGCATCTCCCTGAGCCACCTCTGACCTTCCCAGTGCTGAGGATTCAGTGCCATTTAGATCAATAAAAAAACAAAATCACAAAATGAAATATATTTTAAATATACTTTAGCATTACTGAAAGAAGATATGTTCAAAATGTTAAAAATATTTTATTTTTTCTATATAAATTGAAGATTTGGATGTATGGCCTCTGAGCTATAGACACCTAATTTATCATTATTTTCTTTTGGCTTTAAGCCCAGCAGTGTTATTTTTCTTTTTGTTTTAATAATTGAATACTAAAAATCAGTCACCACAGGTTGCTTCCATAATTCATTCTAATGGAGTGGAATGCTTTCGTTTTGAAATATGTTTTAGCTCATAATTTATCTTATTAATCTTTGTTAGTTTTCATTTTTACATTTGCTTGATGATGTGAGTTTGTCTGATGAAGTTAGTTTAGGTAACTGCAAAATTAAAAACAAGATATATTAGAGTACAATTTGTTTTAATCTTTTTGATAAGCCATAAAAGCACCCAAATCACATGCAGTTAGTATTTATGAAAAAATATTTCTCTAAGCAAAATATCCTCCTATACAATTGAGATTTACAGATTGTCCGATACGGCACTGTCTGTTTGCGACTATAGCACACACCATGGCATTGTACTATTATTCACAGTCCTAACACTGACAACACCAGTACAGCTTGCTACATTTAGGCAGTCTAACTGGTACTTTCCTCTTTGCCATAATATATCCTATATTATTTTTTATTTTGTTCATTGTTCTCACCATCTTAATATCTCATTGTCTACACTCACAAACTAGGATTATGTCTCATCTATGGGTTGACTAGCAAGTGTGTTTTGTGCCTTCCCTTTCGTGTACTCATTTTACTGTGTTCCTGGTTTTCTGGATTCTAATTATGGTCTTTACCCTGTATTCTGATATATTCTTTTTATCTTCTTTATATTGGCTATGGTTTATGGCATTATAGTGTAATAATTAACCTGCCCTGGACAATTATTGCATGAGAAAAACAACATTGTGTATACCAATCAACACTGTGAATATAGTCCAATATTTAGGTGAATATAAAGGCTGCTGCTCCTACATTAGGTATAATCTTCACTGATTAAACAACATAAATTTAATAGCGCTGCCAAATATAATATGTGACAAAAACAGCATTAACTAAACATACACATACATAAAATAATGTCCTCAGTGTCAAAACTGATTACTGAAATAGTGGACACGTGTTTCTTCCACTAACACTTCGTGGTTCATGCTCTGTGCTCCCCACCAGTGCACCCACTCGCTCACCAGCTGTAGTGGACTCTTATAGTGAAACAAGAGTCAATCACACTTTGGTGGGGCAAATCTTGTTCTGCTGAATCTTGTAGTCCTCCTGGGATTAGCTGTGCTTATCACTCTCAATCGTCCCGGTATGGCAATGGAGTATGGAGTGTGCGCAATGGAGGAAGGCATCCAAATAGTGTAATACTGTTTATTTGGTTAAAAAAAGTACAGTTGTGTTCAAAATAATAGCAGTGTGTTGAAAAAAGTGAATAAAGCTCAAAATCCTTCTAATAGCATTTATTTCCACACACACAAATGCATTGGGAACACTACACATTCTATTCCAAATCAAAACATGAAGAAAAATATATCACATTTGTGTTGTTCCTCTAAAAAAAAATTGAAGAAAAGTGAATATTAGACTGTTCAAAAAAATTGCAGTGTTTGTATTCTTCTTTACAAACTCAAACATTCACTATATAAACTGAAAAATGTTTAAAGATTTTGCTTTCCTTTGAATCACTTAATTAATATTTAGCTGTATAAGCACTGTTTCTGAGAACTGCTGTACATCTGTGTTGCATGGAGTCAACTGACTTCTGGCACCTGTGAACAGGTATTCCAGCCCAGAATGATTGGACTACATTCCACAGTTCTTCTCTATTTCTTGGTTTTGCCTCAGAAACTGCATTTTTGATGTCACCCCACAAGTTTTCTATTGGATTAAGATCTGGGGATTGGGCTGGCCACTCCATAACGTCAATCTTGTTGGTCTGGAACCAAGATGTTGCACGTTTACTGGTGTGTTTGGGGTCGTTGTCTTGTTGGAACACCCATTTCAAGGGCATTTCCTCTTCAGCAGAAGGCAGCATGACCTCTTCAAGTATTCTGATGTATTCAAACTGATCCATGATCCCTGGTATGCGATAAATAGGCCCAACAACGTAGTATGAGAAACATCCCCATATCATGATGCTTGCGCAACCATGCTTCACTGTCTTCACAGTGTACTGTGGCTTGAATTCAGTGTTTGGGGGTCGTCTGACAAACTATCTCCGGCTACTAGGCCCAAAAAAGAATAATCTTAATTTCATCAGTCCACAAAATGTTTCTCTTTAGGCCAGTAAATGTGCTCTTTGGCTCTTCAGCACATGTCTTTTTTTCAACAGTGGGACTTTGCGGGGGCTTCTTGCAGATAGCTTGGCTTCACATAGGCGTCTTCTAATTGTAACAGTACTCACAGGTAACTTTAGACCTTCTTTGATCTTCCTGGAGCTGATTGAGTCCTTGCCATTTTGGTTATTCTTCTATCCATTGGAATGGTAGTTTTTCGCTTTCTTCCACGTCTTTCAGGTTTTGGTTGCCATTTTAAAGCATTTGCGATCATTTTAGCTGAGCAGCCTATCATTTTCTGCACTTCTTTATATGTTTTCCCCTCTCCAATCCACCTTTTAATCAAGGTACGCTGTTCTTCTGAAAAATGTCTGGAACTACCCATTTTCCTCAGAATTTCAGAGAGAAATGCACTGTAACCAGCATGTACAACATTTGCTGCCTTCCTTCCTTAAATAAGGGCAATAATTGCCACCTGTTTTTCAAAGAATGAATGACCTCCCTAATACACTGCTATTATTTTGAACATGCCCCTTTCAATTAGTGATTCAATTACACAGAATCAGCAGCATGCATGTCATGACTGTTGGGTCTGTTGGATTTCTATTACTGTACTACACCTGCTAGTAAATTATTTGCCATGTAGAAATATAATTTCTACCAAAAACAGTGATTGATCAGGTTAATGATGTCTGACTGCTATTATTTTGAACACAACTGTATATGCATATATTTCACTCACATGATTCCAGAGAAAAACAGCATAGAACACTGGACTAGGAAGCAATGCACCTCCGTGCGCTCAAACCACTGGAAAGAGGCTATCCAATTTTTTTTCCTGCAGCCCTTCATGTAATGAAAAACCCCACAAGCTACAACGACTTGTAAAACCCTCTTGATGGCATCACTCCTGAGAGTGTGAGAACTGACAGATGACCACCTGAAGTCCCACCAGCACCCACTGGAGCAAGCACTGATGACTTCTCCTGAGACTTGCTGAGAGAAATCCCTGTGCCTGCAAAGCCATACAGAGCCTCTCCAATACAATATTTTGTTGACCAAGAACAAGCACACTCCTGTTCTCAAACTCCCTATGCCCCTCCACTGTTATGCAAGGAACTCCCTAGTTTAGGGGTTTTCCAATCCAGCATTGACAATAGGGAAACCAATTCTACCATACTCTTGGTGTCATCTGCTATTTTGAGAAACCATTCTCGTTTCTCTTTTCTTTTCTCCAATTTTTTTTTTTCATATTTAACCCCCATCGTTTCTCCTTAAACTGATAAAAATTGTTCTTGTGCATTGAATATCAGTGACAAGCACTATATTTCCACTGTTCAACCAAAAAAAGTCAATGTACCGTCCATTGTGTCATATTTGGTTGATAAAGAAGGTTCATATTACATCTCTACCTCATTCTTTGTTCACACCACATACAGTCCAGTGCATTTTTTTTCTACATCAAAACACATGAACAGTAGATTACATAGATTCCAATGGCATAGTTCACACCATTGCTGTGCGGTCAACATAAGTATAACATGCTGCATTTTTTTCTGCATGGAACAGGGGCGGACTGACAACTCATGGGGCCCCCGTGCAATAGGGGATCATCGGGCCTCTGTGTCCTTGTCAAACTCAAAAAAGCCTATGAAAAAGGTACCAGGGACATCTCATGGGGCCCCCTACTGACCCCGGGCCCTCGGCAGTGCCCACGTTTCCAAATGGTCAGTCCGCCCCTGGCATGGAATGTATCTGGAACATGGCGAAATGCATCAAAAATGCATATGAACGCATCAAAAATGCACCAGAGCACATTACAGCAAAAAAAAAAAAAAAAAAAACACAGGAAACTGACAAAAAAGCAGAGGGGGAAAATGTACTGGAACATATTGAAAACGCATCAAAAACACACATGCAGAAATGCATCCAGATTTAAAAAGTATGGTGTGAACTAGCCCTGACCATTAGGAAACATTTCTGCTCTACTTGTAGAAATATATTAATTATTTGAATATGACAGTGGAAACATGGCATAAATACAGTTTTTCATGTTTATAGTTCCCACATGACAACATCAGGTCGTTTTTTCAGTGGGAATACGGGAGAACGCAGTTCCGGCACCTCCAGCACTGATTTATTTTTGCTGGGGAGGTATATTGTTGCTGGTGGGGGATCATGTGTTACTGAGGGGGTCTTATGTTGCTGGAAGGGATCTACTGTTGACGGAGAAGTCTTGTGGCACAGGGTCCATTGTTATAGAGAGGTCCATAGTTGCTGGGGGATCTATTGTTGATGTGGGGGAGCTATGGTTACGGGCTACAGGGAATCTATTTTACTGCTTTTTTTGCTATCATCAACAAATTCCTTACAAATTACTTAGCACCACAAAATGATATTTGGTTCTATATTTTCTAAAAGGGGCAGTACTCTCTGATGGGTAGGGGGTTAAACCAAGGGACAGTGGTCGGAGGTGGGTAAGGGGCGGAGAAAAATGGACAGTCCCTGCACCTACTCTGTGAGAAAAATGTCCTGGACAACATGAAAATGAAAGCATCCCATAGGACACACAGGGCGCATCAAAAGTCTGTATACATAACAGAACAAGTTAAATAATGAATAATGATTGAATTGCTCACTGGCCTGAATATTGATTGATTAACTTGCTCCTTTGCCTTACTTTGACTTTTAGTATCAACTTGGAAAACTATAGCTTAACAACAATGTTTCATTGTTGGACTGGATGGATTGTCATTTCTCTCTCTCTCTCTCTCTCTCTCTCTCCCTTCCTCTCTCTCTCTCCCTTCCTCTCTCTCTCTCCCTTCCTCTCTCTCTCTCTCCCTTCCTCTCTCTCTCTCTCCCTTCCTCTCTTCCTCTCTCTCTTCCCCTCTCTCTTCCCCTCTCTCTTCCTCTCTCTCTTCCCCTCTCTCTTCCTCTCTCTTTCTCTCTCTTTCTCTCTCTTCCTCTCTCTTTCTCTCTCTTTCTCTCTCTTTCTTCCTCTCTCCCCCCCCACTCTTCCTTGCAAAAACACTCCAAATCTGTCAGATTGCGAGGGCATCTCCTGTGCGCAGCCCTCTGCAGATCACCCCACAGATTTTCGATCAGATTCAGGTCTGGGCTCTGGCTGGGTCATTCCAAAACTTTCATCTTTTTCTGGTGAAGTCATTCCTTTGTTGATTTGGATGTATGCCTTGGGTCGAAGATGAAGTTCCTCTTCATGTTCAGCTTTCTAGCAGAAGCCTGAAGGTTTTGTGTCAACACTGACTGGTATTTGGAACTGTTCATAATTCCCTCTACCTTGACTAAGGCCCCAAAGCATGATGCTGCCACCACCATGCTTCACTGTGGTTATGGTGATCTTTTGGTGATGTGCAGCGTTGTTTTTGTGGAAAACGTATCTTTTGGAATTATGGCCAAAAAGTTCAACCTTGGTTTCATCAGATCATAACACATTTTCCCAGATGCTTTTTGGAGACTTTAGATATGTTTTTGCAAAATTTAGCCAGGTTTGGATGTTTTTCTTCATAAGAAAAGGCTTCCATCTTGCCACTCTACCCCATAGTTCAGACATATGAAGAATACGGGAGATTGTTGTCACATGTACCACACAGCCAATACTTGCCAATTTCTCCTGCAGCTGTCATCACTGTGTTCCATGGTATACCTAGTGCCTTGGAAATTCTTTTGTACCCTTCTCCTGACTGATACCTTTTAACATTGAAATCCCTCTGATGCTTTGGAAGCTCTCTGCAGACCATGGCTTTTGCTGTAGGATGCGACTCAGAAAATGTCAGGAACAGCTGAAGTTTATTTGGGGTTAATCAGAGGCACTTTAAATGATGGCAGGTGTGTACCGACTCCTATTTAACATGATTTTGAATGTGATTGCTTAATTCTAAACACAGCTTCATCCCCAGTTATAAGAGGGTGTGCACACTTATGCAACCACATTATTTTAGTTTTTTGTTTACTTCCCCCTTTTTTAATTGAGTTTATAGGTTACATTAAAGGTGGAAACAGTTCTGAAATGATTTATCTTTGTCTTATTTTTTTACATCACAGAAAGCTGACATTTTAACAGGGGTGTGCAGATTTTTTTATATCCACTGTATCCTGCGTGTTTTTTTTGTTTCTGTTTTTTGTACTCTTTGGTGGTTTTTCCTTTTTCTTTTTTTCTGCTTTGTTTGTTCTCTTTCTACTTTTGCTATATGGAGAGCCAGGTTTGGAGCATCTATGCTCTTCATGGGGAGATATCTATTGTAAGAATTGGATTAGCTGGTACATTTATTGACTATCTGAGACTATGGTTAATCAATTTATTTGTGTTTTTTATGGAATGTTAGGGGTCTAAATAACCTTTTGAAAAGGCAATCTGTTTTTGAGTATATTACCTTTTTCTACCTATCCTTGGTCTGTCTACAGGAGACACACGCCACTCATGATACTATTAGATTTTTACAGTCATACTGTACAACAGGCTTATCACTCCTTGTATACTTCATATTCAAGGGATGTGTCTATTTTGGTATACAAGGATGTGCTGTTCTCATGTTGTGGGACCTTGGGGGACAGAGATGGTAAATATGTTTTCCTCCAGTGCAAGATATGATTCTGATTTGATACTAGCTGCTGTCTACATACCTCTCCCGTATAATTCAGAGGTTTTTCACCTGCTCATTTCGGGGGCCTATCCCCTAGTACTGATTTTGATACGTGGAGATTTTATTAATGTAATAGATCTGGAGAGGGATACATCTCCAGCTCCCAGATCCCGCTTTGGAGAAAGTCTTTCATCATTGGGGAGACTGTGCAGGGAACTGGGGCTGCAAGATATATGGAGACAGTTACATTCTGATGAAAGTGTTTATACATGCTATTCTAAAATGCATAACTCTTAGAATAGATTTGGCCCTATGCTCTATGGAACTAATCCCAGCTTTAGTTGAGGTCAATATAGAACCCAGAGGAATTTCTGACTATTCTCTGCTGTTAGTCACCTTAATATCTGGCCCTTCAGAATCTAACATTCCATGGCAATTCCTGACTGGAATTGTTCCCCAAAGAGGATCCTTTGCCTTCTGCTATTGAGGTTTTCTTTTTCCTCAGTGTGGGTTCTACTTCCCCAGGAGTAGTATGGGATGCATTTAAAGCGTTTCTTCGAGGTCTGCTTATTCAACAAATCAGTGTTATCAAAACGGCTTCCCGTTGGGAATTGGAGCTTGCTAAAATGGAGCCTTCAGTGGCAGAAGCAAACTTTACTTTGAACCCTACCCTAAATAGCAGACTTGAACAGCTGTATTCCAAGAGCAGGCTTAATGAACTGTTGGAAGACAGGGCTAGAAACAAACTTTTTTTTTTTTTTAGGAAGAGGTTGACATGGGCCGAAGGGGAGGCAAATGGTAAGTTCTTGGCTTAAATAGTTCAAACTCAATCTAACTTCACTTATGTCTTGGCTTTGAAGAACAAGGAGGGGAAGATTAATATTAAGGTATGCTCAGTTATGTCTATTTTTCAGTCCTTCTTCCAAGATTTACAGTATATGCTTCCAAGGCTGATTATACACAGCTTGAGCTGACCACCTGTATTGCTAATATCAACTCTCCTTCTCTGTCATCTGTAGATCAGGAAGCTCTTGATGCTCTGTTTACCATATATGAACTGGAAGCTGCTGCAGCTTGAAGAAGGTCTTTATGAACATTATTCACCCTGATCAGGCCAAATTTATGCCAACTATATCAACAGCTATTAATATCAGACAGGCATATTTAAATATGCAGGTGCCAGTCACGGATCATACACATCGTGCCTTCTTAGCATTAGATGATATTAAGGACTTTGATAGTGTTGAGTGGCCATATTTGATGGCCATTGTTAAAAATGTTGGTTTTGGTCCCATTTTTTGCCAATGGGTCTGTCTGTTGTACAGTATATGGCCCACAGGGCCTCAGTAAGAGTTAATTGCCTTCAATCCTCTTCTTTCAGACTTTTTCATGGCACTAGGCAGGGTTGTCTATTTTCTCCCCTGCTTTTTGCCATTGCCATAGAACCCTTGGCCTGCCTTATTCAGGCTTCAACAGATGTTACAGGCTTAGTCAGAGTTGTTTTGAGGGAAAAAAATTGCATTATATGCAGATGGTGTCCTCTTGTTCTTATCTAATGTTAGACATCTCTTCCAGTAGTAATGAAATATATTGATGAATTTGGGAAATTTTCAGACCTTGGCATAAACTGGGAGAAACCAGTGCTAATGCCATTGGACCCTTTCTCAACTCCCTTACTATCTACACTCTCCCTTTTAAGAGTTGTGTCATTTATGAAGTACTTAGGGGTAACAATATCTACTTAATTTCAGGCATTAATCCCAGATTATATTGCCCCATTGTTGTCTATATTTCCAGTTCAAAATAAAACTTGGAGTGAGTGACCTCTAACTTCGGGAGGTCGTGCTAACCTACTTGGATTTGGATTCCCCAACTCTTATATATTCTGTATAACTCCCCAGTTTGGATTCCTCTGTGGATTTGTATTAAGATGAATAGCATATTTAGGGATTTAATCTGGAGAAAGAACTTTCCCCATATAAAATTAGAGACCCTTCAACATCGCAGTGATGCTGGAGGACTAGCAATCCCCAACCCAAGGTTATATTTTTTTGCTGCTCAAATGCAGCACCTTGCGGGATTGGTATCTGAAAGACCCACTATGGCTGCTCACCGACTATATTTTTACATCTTCAAGGGCCAACTACCATTGCATGTTCTGGACAGGGCATTTGGGGGGTGCTTCATTAACTGCTTCACCTACGTTGGCGTTAATGTGCAAGGTGTAGGCGGAAACTGAGAAAATGATAGGGATTTCTAATCTTACTAGATATACTGCAATATGGGGAAATTATAAGCTTCCTCAGCTTCTTGTTCTTCAGGGCCTTCAGAGATGGGAAAGATCAGGTGTTTATACCTTAGCACAACTCTATGAGAATAGAACTCTTAAAACGTTTTAGCAGTTGAGGACAAAGTTTTTCTTACCTCAAAGGTGGTTTTACCAGTTTCTTCAACTTCGTCATGCACTCAATTCTCCTCTACAGTAGTGTTTTTTTCCCCTACTCCGTCACTGGACAGAATAGTTCAAGCAACATCAACCAAGGGATTTCTCTCAGAAACCTACAGTATGTAGATCTATTAAAGAAATTTTTTATTGAAGTTCCTGGTCCTGTTCAGGGTAGGATGGGAACAGGATACCGGTTCCATCGCGGAGGAGATCTGGGGGAAGATCCTTCAGACTCTTTCTCTGGTGTCTCTTGCTCCATCACATAGATTAACATGGATTTTTATTCTTCATAGGGTATATGGAACCCCTGGATTTCTCCATACCATTGGTATGAAACCTGAAGCAGGCTGTGCTAGATGTGGAAACCCTGGTACTCTTCTACATCTTATGTGGCGGTGTCTTACACTCCAGGGATATTGGGCGGAGGTGGTTGGTACACTCAATGGGCTTTTTGATGTGGATATTTCTGTTGAACCACTTATTTGTCTATTGGGCAATGTAGACTCTCCTGCAAGCACTTTCTATGGCCCGTAGACAAATTGCCCTTAGATGGACCTCCCAACATCTGCCTACTTTATCTGACTGGATTTTTTTTATCTTAATAAGCTTATTTCTTTTGAAAAACATATTCATTTTTAAGGAAATAGGTTTTTATCTATTCTTGTTTTAAATACTGGTGCCTACGCTCAGGGAAACAGGACACGTCTGTTCATAAAGATACTGTGCTTAGATGGCTATTTGCAGATCTGGGCATCTTTATGGCTTTAGCTCTCCATAAGTATTTTATGCTTTAAAGCTGCAATGATAGCTGGGTGGGAGGTTTCGGTTTCTTTTTTTTAGTTTCTTTTTTTTGTGCTTTGTGTTTTCTTTTTTATAAAGCCCTGCGCGGCGAGAATTGTATGTACAGTTTGTAGGTGTTTGTTGATGAAAAAGGAAAAAAATGAATAATACTTAAAAAAAAACAAAAAAAAAAACAATGAGACATATTAGTTATTGAAGGTAAACTCTATGTTCTGACACTAGTTGTCTCTGCTGTGCATTTATGAATATAATAAACGCATAAAACAGTTATGTTAAAAGTCAGAAAAAAAACAATAGAAGTGCAAATTGTAATTTGAAAAACATGAAGTAAGCTAATAGCAAAGTTCTGGCTAAAAAGCTTTTAAGAATCTCAAGCTTTCCTTATTACACGTGTAACTGACTAAATGACTGGCACAGTCAAGAGATGAATACAAAAAACAGGAAAAATTTAACAACCATTTCTTTTAGCATGCACAGGTTTTCCACTTTTCCCCCCTTTTACCCCACTTCTTCTGTATTCATATCATGTATTCCTTCCCTTACTTCTTGGAACATGGCGCAAACTACCTACCCGAGTATCAATCATTTCTTTTTATGGTTCCTTTTAATGCCCTGGTCCACTTGAGCCTCACTTTTACAGTGTCTTCTTATACTTGTTACAATTGTTCAGGTGCGCGTGTTGTTGTTATTATTATAATACAGGATTTATATAGCGCCAACGGTTTGCTCAGCGCTTTACATTATAGTGGGAGACAATACAGTAACAATACAGTTCAATACAAGAGGGAATTGAGGGCCCTGCACCTTGGAGCTTACAATCTAGGAGGGAGGGGTGAATGGTACAATAGGTAAAAACTGTGGGGGATGGAGTGGTTGGAAGAGTAGAGGATTCCAGTATTAGCAGAGGGCAGGATAGGCTTACCTGAAGAGATAGGTTTTCAATGATCGCCTAAAGGTAAGTAGAGTAGGTGACAGTCTGATAGATTGGGGTAGGGAGTTCCAGAGAAGTCTCATATAAGTCTTATATAATATAAGAGGATGTTCCTCTTATATTCTTTTGTAATGTCATTTTCCTTCACCTAACTTTGAAAATCTAAGTAAAAAAATTAAAAATGTATTAAACAAAAAAAATATGATTGCAAGTAGCATCTGCCATATTTCACTGCATGAATCCAAACTTTCTTTCGTTCCTTTGTTTTTTTTATACCTGCCTTTGGCCAGTGCCAGTATTTTATTAAACACAGGAAATCCAGTTACAAATTTATCTATGCCTGTTTACTTCAAACAAATGTGAATAAATCTCCTACGCTGCTCAATCCCCTTCCTAATTTCTTTTAAGTAGCCTGCCAACTCCAATATGTGATTCACACACTTTCTAAATTGTAAATTTAACCACTTCCATACCAGACACTTTTATCCTTTTAATTTTGAATGGCAATTAGTCAGTCATGTAACACTGTACCCAGATTAAATTTTTTAAATTTTTCTTTAGACAGATCTTTCTTTTGGTGGTGTTTAATCATCGCTGTTTTTAGCTTTATAAACAAAAAATACCCCCAAAAAAACACGTTTTTCTTATTTTCTGTTATAAAATTTTTCAAATAAAAAACATTTCTTCATACATGTAGGCCAACATGTATTCTGCTACATTTCTTTGTTACCTAAATAAGTATAGATTATATAGCCTATGTAAAAGTTAGAGTCTGCAAACTATGGCATATATATATTTGAAAATTGATCGGTCCTGATGTACTGATCTCCTTTCTTGAGCCTTAAAATGCCAGGACAGTACAAATACCCCCCTGTCAAGTGAACCCGCTTTGGAAAGTAGACACCTCAATGTATTTAGTAAGAGGCACAGTGAGTTTTTTGAAGCTGTAATTTATTTGTAACAATTTTTTAGGAAAATTAAGACATTCAATTTTTTTTTTTACACTTTTTTTTACATACTGTCATAAGAGCAGTACAACATAACCATATGACTGGTGTGTCAGTGATAAGGGACACTGACTCATGACAGTGTGTAAAAAATCTGGATTTTTTTTAAACAGTACAGTGTCACCATAGTAATACTGTACTGCTCTGGGGAGGTGATCAGGATTTTTTTTTAAGCTATGATTGCTTATTACAGTGATGATCACGGTTATAAGCAATCATTTTTATGAATGGCATCCATTTATGTGCCATTGTGTACAATTGTGATAGCAGTGATTGGCCACAGCTATCACATGGTACAGGTCCACTGTGATTGGTCCTGTATCAGGTGATTACATAAACCAATCACATAGATCCCAATAGTACACAATGAATGGCTATGAATGAAATCCATTGTGTAAAACTGACAAGTAACTACTGTGATTGGTCAGCCATAGTGGGCTGTCTCCAGGCTTTAGCTATGGTTGTATGTATAGCTAGAAAGGTAAAAGATGTTGGTTTTCTTTCATTAGCAGTGAGGTCAGAGGTTGGTTTGTTGAATAAGGCTTACCAAGTGTTACAAAGCAGGTTTTCTTTAAGAGTGCTCTTGATAAAGTTGTAGACCTGTAATTTTTGGAGCCATGGGCATTACCACCAGATATATTGGGAGTGTGCTCTACATTCCTGAAATCAAAGTGGAGAGTCAGTGGGTGTGTATTTGGTCACGTGATCTGGAGTGAGTGCTTTCTAGGGCATGCATATTGGTGGAGCACTTTGTTGATGCTGACTAGATTTTGTCCCATTCTGAAATGTCAAGGGATTCCCCACTATCTCCCTCCCAGCTAAGCATGTATGTGGGTTTGGAGCTGTTAGTGGAGGATGTAAGAGCTGTATACAAGAGAGAGATTAAGCGTGCTGAGTGTGGGTCATTGATTGATTTAATAATATTGGAAGAATTGAGTTTGGAGGGGGTCCATATCTAATTGTAGATTGGGACAGGGGAACTGTACATGATATTTAAATAAGACAATATGGGTAATTCTAGTGTAGTGTGAAGAAGTGCTAAGGGTGCTTTTTTTGGTGCATTGTTGTATTTGCCTATGTTGGGAATGCTAGGTCCTTCTGAAAATCTGTGATAGGATACAATGTGAGTTGTCAGTCTCTGTCTCCATGTGTCCCGTATGAAGTTTAAGATTCCTCTGATAATTGGTAGGCATGAGGATCAGTAAAACCCTAAAAGAAGGAAGCTTAGGGAAAAATTACATTTTGATAGCAATGCCAAAGAATGATAGGGGGATGGAGAAGCAGGTGGTTAGGAAGGTTTGAGAGTTCCTGGCAGGGTGTTCAATTCTCCTTTATAGAGATCAAATAAGGAAATTATATTGACATCCAAGTGTGGTAAAGGCATGGGCCAAGTGAAGTTTAATGTGCTGCAGGATTTGGGAGCATAATTTGGGATTTAGTGACATTTGGGACTTTGGGCTTGGCTTCATTAACTTTGAGTCCTGAAATGGCCACAAAGTCCAATGGGGTAGTGAAGAGATTTGGTAAAGTAACATGGGGAGTGAAAATATTCAACAGGATATCATCGGGCAAACTACATCTCTTTGTGATGGGTGTCTGCCAACCAGAGGCAATGGATCAAAGTGTTTGTATGGATTGCAGTAGAGGCGGGAAGATCCAGGGCCATGATGAAAAGGATCAAAAACAGAAGGCAACCTTGTTAGGTGCCTTGGAATATAGGGAAAGGCTCAGAGCCAAAGCCCGCATATTTTAATGATGCCGATGGTTGGACGTGTAATGGTGTGGTCCATGCTGGAAAGTCTTCCTCAAACTCCCACTTGTGAAGGGCAAAAAAATGCATTGCCACAATAACATGTCAAAGACTTGTGGACATCAAGGGAGAGTAGCATAATCTCTGGGGATCTAGAGTCGACAAGCTGTGTTACGTGCCGCACATTGTCTCTCCGTCATGAAGGCACAAAGCTCACTTGATCTTTGTGAATAAATTTGCCCAAGAAAGCTTTATTCTGGTTGATATCAGAGTTGAGCATTCTTCTGTATCACTATGAGAATTGCAGGAAGTTAAAATTGTTGAAAGAATCCCTCCACTCTGTCGATGGGAGCAAAATGTGCCAGATTTCTTAGTTCTGCAACTTTCTAAAATGCTGAATGGGTCACTGCCTCTACACATGCATACTTTTATTGTAATAACTGACTTGCTCAGTAGACCCTGATGATTCCCAGTTGTGTCTGAACTGAACATATGAATAACTTCTTCATTCTTTCTGTAGAAAGTTTCTAGATTTTTGCATCACTATGTACCTTTTCTTCACTCCCACAAGAAATCTCTGTCACCTCATTTTCATTTATCCAGTAATGCATAGAACACAGTAAAAATTTGGAGAAAAGTTTACAGATGAGCAAGGCCTTGCTGGCTCTTTAACTGTTAACTGTTATTTCTTGAGTATAAACTTTTTAAAGCAACATTTTTGAAGGGACAGTCTTTCAATATACACAAAAACACATTTCCATTTCCCATTGGATTTCAAAGAAGTCCATAAGGATGTTAATGATAATTTGTTCAATTGTTCTTGGTCGTTTACTCACGACACATTTTTATCTATCTCAAAACCCCACTCTTTAATCCTATTTCTCCGTAGTCACATATTCATCAGAACTTCTATATAATCTAATGTTTCAGGTACCATATTAATTTGCATCTATTTAACTGGCTAAATTAGTACTGGGATTATTTTGTCTTCATTCCAGATATCTTTTAAAGTTGTCCCTAGAGAAATGAAAATGTGTCTTAAGAAAACCATTCTATAAATACTACATGGAATAACAAATTAATTTTGCTTAATTAACTTGGATGAAAATGGCCATTTTGCATTGCAGTAGCAATAAGCTATTAACTTTGTGGACAGCAGCATACTGAATAAATCCAGAAGCTTTAGAGCATTACATTTCTAAAATGGTTGAAGTTGCTACTTTTAATTATGTTTATTTGGTATTGCATTTTGGGTATTTGTTTACAGCCTACATTTTCATTAACAGACATAGATTAAATGTTACTGAAAATTACTTACTGAAAATATGTGCTTTCTCACTGTTTAAGCATTTAGGTTTCAGCAGAGTGTAGTTTTTCTCCCTCAAGATTTTGCACTTGCTCCCCAAGAGAGGCATTCAGCAATTTATAGCCCACTGTTTATAAATATAGATATCCATGGATGTAGTTCCAAAGAGGCCATTTTGTTATGGCAAGTTAGAGAGACAGGCATAGTCCTTAGTTATATTGACAAAATATTTAATTTTCAGATAGAGGTGCAGTTTTAAACAATTGTAGAAATATATAAAAAAAGTAAAACAAAAGAAACACACCAAGTATGTGAAATATAGAAAACCATAGAAAAGTTAAACCAAGGAGAGTGTGCACTCCATAATAGTAATACATTTATGGTAAACAAAATAATGAAGGCCTGGTATTGCAAGCATCTGGTGCCAGAAAAATAAACTTACCCTATTTTTCTTGTAGAGTGCCCCAGGATCCACAGACACAAAATTATAGCACTGACATCAACTAAAGAAGTAACACTTGATTTCCCCTTTTTCTACTGTTCCATGTGATGGGAACCTTAACAATCTATTGTAAACATAATTATGACATTTGATATATATTCATGTTGAAAATATGCGCCTCTTAATTTACTGTGTGACTGGAAGCTGAAGCAGACCACTAGGAGCTCCTTGTATTTTGTCTGTAAGCCAATGACTTTTCTTCAGGCTCTGTACTCTGTGCTTCCTTCAGCTCCTGCATGTTTGCTGTGTACTTGCAGAAGTAAGTATGTTCAGGGACGCATTACACTCAGACCTAAGTTGACAGTTGTCCATTTTTTAGTGGATCAGTCAATTACTTTGATGCTATTCAAAACACTTCTTACCACCACATAACTGACCTCAGATGGCACATTTCATCATGTGGATTAGAAGATTTGCTTTGGTAGGAATTTTCCCCCTCAATATAAGTCTTCTCCCTCTCCTTTCCAAAAAAAGTGAACAAGAAGCTTGGAAGAGCTGAACTGTCATGTTTTCTGCACCCTGTGGGCAAAGCTAGTTTACTAAAAGTAGTTGGAACAAGAATGCATGGTTGACTATCCTCAGATGTCTATGGGCACCTGTATTATCCATTGTGCAAAACAAATAACAATATTTAAGATCCCCCACTGCCCTTTTGGCAGGCGTTACCTAACACGGTCAATTCCAGACAGCCTTCTTGTTTTGAGCCTTATTGCTCTCATATGGATCCTTTGCGACACCTTATCGGTTTCTATGCTAACCCAAGGACGGCTACATCATGCCCTTTCTGAGAAAATGGGAGTCTGATTTGGGCCTCACACTTACAGAGGAACAGAGGGACCATGTTTTGTTATTCGCTCACAAGTCTACAATTTCGAACAGGTTTCAGGAGGCTGGGTACAAATTGTTGACCAGATGGTATAGCGTGCCTATGGTGTTAAATAAAATCTTTCCAGCAGTGTTGCCGCTGTGCTGGTAGAGTGGGCAAAAGCGAGGAACGCTATACCATATTTTTTGGCAATGCCAGCTTATCCACCTTTTTTGGGAGAAAGTCCAGAAAATGTACTTGGAGCTCATGGATTTTCAGTTTGAAGACCACCCTGAGGCCTTCTTATTACATGTGACCCCGATGTCCTAAAGAAAGTCCTTGTTGGTCCATGTGATTAACGTGGCTAGGATTTGTGTAGCTCAAAAGTGGAAGTGTACTGAACCTTCCTTGCTAGGTCAATGGTTTACTGTAATTGGAGAGGCCTAATTGATGAAGGAAATTACTGCAGCCCTGAAGAGTGGGCAGGAACAGCAGCGGAAGACTTCATTTTATTGGACAGCTTTTGCCTATTCTCAAGTCTACCATACCTATCTCGTTAATGATGGCTACCCCTGAATAGATCTTGGTGTGGTCGGGATCTCCATTAAGGGTGATACCCTGATGCATCTCACAGTACTTGATGATACACTTTCTTTTCACCCTTTCCCATTCCCCTAAAAACTACTCCGCCCCACATTTTTTTCCTCCTCCCCTACCTTTTTCTTTTCAAATTTTTTTTTCTCTTCTAGTTTTTGTAGATGCCTTCTTTTTTGGATTGTTTGTTATAAATATAAAAGTATGGGTCCTTCCACGTATCCAGTAATTAGTGGCCGATAAATACTTTGTGTGGTTATTGTCAAGGTCCTACCTTTTCCCTGAGGTTATGTTACTCCATGTGCTGGCGTCCATCTTGGATTCTGCTGTGCATGATGGGAGTCCTTTTTATGCCTTCAGGTCTCTGAGGTCCACCCCCCAGAGGGGCGTGGCTGATGACATATAAGCCTGTGGCCCGCACATGCTCTTTGCACTTGTGTCTTGTGTCTTGGTGTTACTATTACTCTGTTCTGACTCTCGTGACTCTCCTGGTATTCTGATTCGGCTTGTGACTTGACTATTCTTTGTATTCTCCTTTGATCTGACCCTCTGTTGCTGAACCCGGCTTGTGACCTGTGATTCTCGTCTGCTGTCCTGTACTGTTTTGTCCTGTTGTTGTTGACCCCGGCTTGTCTGACTACTCTTTTGTTTCTTCCACCAGCTACACGCCATTGGCGGCGGCCATTACCGCAGCTGAGGTGTCTCGGGGGCCGCGACCTGGTTCCTGGCTGTGTCAAGTCCATCCCCACCATCAGGGGCCCTGGTGAAGGGCAGCCTGGGACTTAGACTCCGCGCCCTGAGGGACTCCGGTCTGTGGGTGGTGGTTGTCGTCAGCCAGTGCGTTACATTGTTAGGCCTGCCTGTCCGTTCCTCGGCTCCTGTCCTGACATTTATGCCCTGTATAAAGCATTAGTCGCTGTACTGCACTACCCATTGACTGTCTTATTGTTGTATACTTGTACCTTTGATTGCTCAATTTAATAGTCCTGGTCATATGTTTGAGCTGAGTTGTATGAGACCATTGATCGTGTTTGTTATTATTCTGTATTGTATGGCACTGTGGCTGGATTTCAATAAAAATCTGCTAAAAAACAAAATAACCATTCTTAAATTGCACCCCTGAACACAGCATGTTTTATTCATGTGCAGTACATGTTCTGCAAGGCTGTCTGTACTGCATCTGCATTTACACTGGAGAATGGAATGTAGGTGGAGTTGAAACATGAAACAAATAGCTAATTACTTCATTTTGTATTCAGTGTGCATGGTGTGGCACAATACATTCAGAGCTTTGACTATCCCATAATTCAGAATTATCCCACAATTTGGAATTATTGCAGAATTCCTGTTTGAACAAGAAAATTGTATGCCCTGGCAGTGCCCAAAAACAAGCAAAAAAAAAAAATGCAGCAGCTATAATGACTTGATCTTCGGTACTACTGGTACTGTCTCCTGCAGACTCACTGATCCAGCAACTCACCATCATAGTACCTATGGGTTAAATGTCATTCATTCAACTTCTTGTGAGCCAGGGAGCAATGATTCAGCCCCCCCTCCCCCCAATCTGGACTAGAGAAGATAATGGCGCTGAGAGCAAAGCAGCATCATTACATGGTGGTGTTCTCTGCAGAATATAGGATTTGCCCATCCCAGGTTTAAGAAGAGAAAAAAGAGAACCTGTGATAACCCCGGACTGGACTGAGGAAAGATGGAAAAAATGTATGTATGAAAATGGTTTTTTAAAAGGTGGCAGGAGTGCTCCAAGTGAATCTGGGGCCAGAAGGGGTAGCTGATCCATTTATTAGGCTTTAAGATTGTATCTCAGAATTCTGACTTATTTGCACTGAAAATGCTTTTGCCTGGCCATTATGCCCTTCTATAGTATTGAGACCTCGTCATTAGAGACTTTTCTAGCTGCAAAGTCGCTTAAACTAATGTATATTTGTAGAAAATTGACTACTATTATTAAATTCTCTCAGAAATGTTTTCTACAGGGAATAAAACAGGTTCACAGTGTACAATTTTTCAAACAGAACTTTATTTTTCTAAAATGATTGAGACCTTTCTCTGAAACCACTCTTTCAATAATTAAACAGCACGCTCATAATAAAAGTTCTTTAAAAAATACTCAAGAGAAATTTTCTGCAAGAGAAAGCAGTCTTATTAAAGTCCTAATAGATAAAACTGAATTAATGTAAAGTAAATTAAAGACCACAAGCAAAAAGAATTTCTTCCTGTTCATTGTTGTTCAGAAGTAATTTATCAGTTCTGCGTTTACTGTGTCTGTAAGCCCTTCAGAATTCATCTTAATTGCAGTTTTTTTGGTCTGTTGGAGATGCAGAATTGTTCTTCCTGTCTTTCCTGAAATACATATAATATTGAAGTGACAAATCTTATTTAGAATACAGTTTAACATTTGTAGGCTGCAGGGGTCATCTGTAAATCATTTTATTATGTTTGTTTGCAAAGTAGTTCTACATAATCATTAACAATTTTGATTCAAGCGATCTGTCAGTAATTTCTCATATTTCCCCAAAATATTCCATAATGAGAAATAAAATACAAACAAATCAACACAAAACATTAAACTGGAATTATGGGAAAATCAGCAATGACATATATTGTAGCCTGTCACTAACATTAACACAGTAACATTATTATCTGTTGATCCTGCCAGTAGATCCAATATTTTTCTTCTTCCACAGCACTGTTCATTCTGTAGTGAAATAGCACAGCATCATGTCGCCCTGTGGACATAGTGATCTTAGATGGCCATGTAGTTTCAAATGGACTTTAAGTAAAAGACAAACACATTAAAGCCTAACTTCTGACACATTTTAATGTGGAACTGAATCTCTGGCACTCACCACACCTCCAGCAATGCAACATCCGAAAGCTCTCTTGGTGTTCCTTGCCCTGCCTTTTTCTGGTTTTGGCATCTTCAGCCACCTTGATCGGCCATAATGGAATGCTGTTACTCCTGCACATTTGCAGGTAAGTAAATTCCTCCTGGCACAAAGGCATGATAAGAATGTAAACTGTCTTTTCTGCAATAAAATAGCTTCCTGCTTGCAATATTTTTTTAAAGATAATGCTTAAAGACTGAGTTCACTTTTTTGGGCAGAATTTCAATTTTAATAGAAGTTTCTTGTATTGTCCTTTTTGCCCCAGCCATCCTAGCATTATTATCTCTCATGTATGTCTCCTGTAGATCATATCCCATCATGCACTAACTTAGTACATCACAGAATATGGTGTATTTACCTGCTGGACCACACCTCCCTCATTACTATACCACTTCTTGTTTTATTTCCACCAGCTTTCTGTAGAATCTGATTGTGCAATCTCCTTTAGATCTGCTATCAGCTATGTAGTGCAAGGGTTTGCTGGATTTGATACAAAATTGAATGTATTGTTCAGGTAGGTCCTCCTGTTTCAAAATGTTGGTAAAGCTAAAGGAAATTGTACATTTGCATAGTGTTTGGCCCAGCTTTATTTAAGTACATAGGATGGAGTAGATGGTCACACTCAGCTGTCAGGCCCTTTTTCACATCTCCACATAGCAGAAACTCACATTCCCACACCTTTTTTGGGTTTTTTTTTTAAGCATTTTTGCTTGGCATAGGTCTGCCCATTCACTTGAATGGGCTTCCCTACACTTGACAAACACCCTAAAGAATCTCTAGAAATTATGCAAAATAAGGATGTTATAAGCAGGGAGGGACTGACCATTCGGGCATTGCCCGAGGGCCTGGTGTCAGTAGAGGGCCCGGTGAGAGGCTCACTGGGCACAATTCACTAAGCGGTATCTTACCGCATCTGAGTATGCAGTAGGATACCTCATAGCATTTTAAAAAAAAACATGAATTCATGAAAAAAACGCTACTACCGCAGGAGTTATTTTATCAAGTCATGTGGTATTTTAGTAGTGACAACCATGCATTAATGTTTCAGCTGTCAGCGGGGTCCCCACTGACAGCTGAATGTAAAAAAAAGAATTGCCAGCAATTAAAAAAATAATTAAAGAAATGGGGTCCCCCCTCCATCCATACCAAGCCTTTCGGGACTGGTATGGATTTTGAGGGGAACCCCTACACCAAATGTTTCTTAAAAATCCATACCAGACCCTTTTCCGAGCATGCAGCCCGACAGGTCAGGAAAGGGGACATGATGAGCGAGCCCCCTCCTGAACCTTACCAGGCCACATGCCCTCAATTCCGGCCCCCCTCCCAATGTGAAAGAGTATGGGGTACATGGTACCGCTACCCATTCACAAAAAAAAAAGTGTAGTGTGAAAAAAGACAGGAGACAGTATGACAAGTCTTTTAATAAAAGAAGAAAAATAAAAGAATGTCCCCCGAAGTAGGTCCAACGTCAATCACGATGCCCACTGCCACCGCTACCCGAAAAAAGAAAGAAAAAATGCTCTGCTTCCAACGCTGGCTCCCGGCCATCTGACTGCTCTGCTGACTTGACAGTTCTTAAATATGTAAGTGGCGGGGCCACCCGAGGGCATCTCGTGTGACCCCATCCCTTGTGGTATCATCAACCGGGGCATGCTGGGTCAAAGATGTCACAAGAAGGTGGGGACACATGCATGATGTCACTGGGTGGCCCCACCCCTTACATATTTTACAACTGTCAGGCCAGCGGAGCAGTCAGATGGCTGGGAACCAGCATCTGGAGCGGAGCCTGTTTTTTCTTTTCACCCCCCCCCTATTATTCTCTTATTGCCTAGGGGCCCCATGAGTTGTCAGTCTGCCCCAGGTTATATGCACCCCCAGCAGTGTTATATGGTTTGTCCTTAACCCTTTAACTAACACTTTTCCTGGACAGATTTGACTGTTAAAGGAAATGGAAAATAATGGATCTAATGGCAGGATCAACGGCTAATAAAACTGTTACATAATGTACTCAGAAAACAAAAACAATTGTGATAATACTTTTAACAGACTGCATCAGATATGCAATTTTTATTTTGCCCGTAGTTCCGTATACGCAGAGTTTAGAGGTTTGGTTATTGTAGGAGCAGAGAATAAGGATGATGCATAATCTAAGCACCTGGAACTGGAAGGGAATTATTTTTGGTGTGAGACTTGTTGGTTGAAGCTTCTTAGAAGCTGTGGTACTCCTTGGATTTTCACGTACTACATGTTTTAGAATTTACAGAGAATGATGCAAAAAAATCCAGTGAGGGGAGATCTGTGGGCAAAATCACCTTGGTAATGATAGAGGTCAAAGAAGATTGACCAGACTTCTTCAAACTTACACAATGTCCAGAACTTCTCAAATAACCACTCTTATTACAACAGTGGTATATATATCTATCCTCCCTCCACCCAGCCAAACAAGCCTACTTCGTAACCCTCATCAACACCCTCTCCACCTGTCCTCTCCGGCTCTTCTCCACTTTCAACTCCCTACTCTCTCCCTCCCCCACCTCCACCCAGTACCTCACTCACCGCCCACGAGATTGCCAATCACTTCCAAAACAAGATCGGCGCAATCCGTAAGGACATCGCCAATGCTCAATCTACCTCCCCACCTAGCCTCCCTCCCACTATAACCCCATCAACTCTCCCCTCCTCTGACCTCGCATCCGCCCTGCCCCCCACCACACCTAACATCCCGCACACTACAACCTCCCCAACACTCCACTCCTTCAGCCTTGCTACCACTGAGGAGGTCACTAAGGTCTTCAATGAAGCCCGCCTCACCACTTGCCCCCTTGACCCTGTCCCCACACAACTCCTCCGGTCACCCTCCTCCTCCATCCTACGCTCCCTCACCCACATCTTCAATCTCTCCCTCTCTACTGGCGCATTCCCCTCCCCCTAAAGCACGCGCACATCACCCCCATACTCAAAAAACCCTCCCTGGACCCCACCGACCTGAACAACCTTAGACCCATCTCCCTGCTGCCATTTACATCCAAGCTCCTTGAGCACTTAGTCTACAATCGCCTAAGCTCCCACCTCACTGACAACAACCTCCTCGATCCACTACAGTCTGGCTTCCGTCCCCTACACTCCACTGAAATCGCCCTACTCAAAATCACTAATGGCCTGCTAACCGCCAAAGCTAATGGCCACTACTCAGTCCTCCTACTCCTCGACCTTTCCGCTGCCTTCGACACAGTTGACCACCCCCTCCTCAATAAACTACACTCCCTTGGCATCAGAGACTCCGCTCTCTCCTGGCTCTCCTCCTATCTATCCCACAACTCCTTCAGCGTTAACTATAATGCTACCACCTCCCCCTCTCTGTTGGGGTCCCCCAAGGCTCTGTCGGGCCCCTTCTCTTTTCCATCTAAACCTCCTCCCTCGGCAAACTGATACACTCCCATGGCTTCAACTATCACCTCTACGCCGATGACATACAAATTTACCTCTCCACCCCTCATCTCACCCCTTCAGTATCCGCCCGTATCACCCACCTATTGAACGACATGTCAGACTGGATGTCGCTCCATTTCCTCAAATTGAACCTTTCCAAAACCGAGCTCCTAATTTTCCCCCCAGCCTGCACCTCCCCCCCATCCTCTCCATCACGACCAACAACGCCACCATCAGTCCCACCCCGCAAGCCAAAGTCCTAGATGTCACTCTAGACTCAAACCTGTCCTTCCAACCCCAAGTCCAATCGCTGGCAAACTCATGCAGGCTCTACCTCCGCAACATTTCCAAAATACGTACGTTCCTAACCCCAGGCACAACTAAACAACTTGTTCACTTTCTTATTATCTCACGTCTGGACTACTGCAACTCTCTTCTCACCCCAACACAGGCTATCCCCGCTTCAGTCTATCCTGAACTCAGCGGCCAGACTCATCCACCTGACCAACAGCTCCGCTTCTGCCACCCCCCTCTGTCATTCCCTCCACTGGCTTCCAATTGCCCAAAGCATTAAATTCAAGCTACTAACATTGACATACAAAGCCATTCATAACGCCGCCCCAAGCTACCTCACCGACCTGATACCCAAATAACACCCAACGCGTATTCCTCGCTGCTCACAAGACCTCCTACTTTCTAGCTCCCTGGTCTCCTCCTCCCACGCCCGACTGCAGGACTTCTCCAGGACTTCTCCCATCCTCTGGAACTCACTACCCCAATCCATCAGACTGCCACCTACCCTCCTCACCTTTAAGCGCACCCTGAAAACCCATCTCTTCAGGGAAGCCTACCCCACCCTCACCTAACAGCCAATCTCCTCCACTCCTCCTACCACTCCATCCCCCACAGCCACTTCCTCCTGTACCACTATCCCCTCCCTCCTAGATTGTAAGCTCAAAAGAGCAGGGCCCTCGAACCCCTCGTGTATTGTTTTGTTACTGTATTGTCTCATGTACTGTCCCCCACTATAATGTACAGCGCTGAGCAAACCTTTTGGCGCTATATAAATACTGTATAATAATAATATAAAGAGGTGACAGCTACAGTAGGCCCAGTATCATCAGAACTGGACAGTTGATGATTGTAAAGACATCACCTGGTCTGATCAATCTCAATTTTTATTTATTACAGATATTTATATAATGCCATCAATTTAGGCAGCTCTCCCACGCCCATCATCCTCAAGTTTTTTGTGTCTTAGGAGAATGGACATGCTCCCTCCTCTGAGAGAAGCAAACTTAATTTCTTTGCCTTTTATCAAGATTCCTTTTTTCCCACAAGTTTCTAGTTGCTGCAGAGCCAGAAGGGGTTCATTTTTACCCTGCTGTGAGGAAGATGCTGGCCCAATCTGTAATGTGTCCTACCTAATATGGACATCATGGTATGCACTGAGCAAACTAAGCATAAAATTGCATGGTCAGATTTTTACTGTTACCTGAATGTGGTTGCAAAGTAGTGGTAAATGTGAATGTGTTTTTAATCAGTGGGTGGAATACACAAAAAAAAAAAACAGTGAAGCACTATAGGGCTTTTGTCTTGAGCTATGGTGGAGAGGGGTGGAGCAAACTAAGATGCTACTTAGTGGAGAGTTGGGGAATTGTGCTTAAAGGGTCCACATTGTGTTATCCAAATGAGTGGAGAAAAAAGAGGTGCAGGAATAAAAAGGAGCCCATTTAAAGGGAACACAAGCTACTTATGACCTTACTGTACATTATATGGGGGTCATAAATATAAGGTGAGCGTGCACTGGGGTTGGCATTGTCACAAGAAGTGTGAAGTGCAAGGGTTGTATATACAAGCACAGAGGATTAAGGAAGAAACAGAGACTGTGATTTATTTAGGATTTTATTGTATTGAAATTGTAAATCTAAAGTAGCTCCACACTAATATTTTTTATTTAAGATGTGCTAAAATGTTTTAGAAAAAAATAAGGCTGGGCCTAATAAAAGCGATATGCCCTATTCTAACATGATTTGTGACATTTGGGTCATATAGGGTACTTCTTTAGGGATAGATTACAAGGGCTTCTGGCCATTGAAAAAGCACATTATTACTCACAGAGGTTTTACAGTGTCTTGGCAAAAAGGGTGGCAATACAGGGCACCTCTTCTCAGCTGCCATTCAGGTTTAGCATTTTGATGCACGCTTTCCAAAGCACAACGGCATTCAAGAATAAGCCTCCCTTTATTCTGAAAACACGTGATTCTGCTCCTGTCTTACAAGTCATGCGTAAATTGACTGACTACATTCATGCTCAAGTGTAAAAGGGGGGCCCATGCAGAACTTCTAATTTAGAATGGCTGGCACCAATTCCCTTTCAAGAAAAAATGAGCAGCTTCTCTCTGCTGACACTGAAATTGTAGCTCTTGACCCTTCCCAAATAAGGACGAGCCCATTAAGCAAAATAACAATAAGAAGAGATCACTGCAATTATCTGTTGATAATGTTTTTCAGATAGCTTCTGTATAGCTAAACATATACAATAGGTTGACTATTTATCCTATTTTCAGAAATACCCATTATTTAATTAGGCATATCTAATTATATAGTCATATTTGTTTCAGATTTTCTATATATTTAGATCACAGGATGTCTAACTGATTCATGTAGTTGGAAAGACATATTGTGCCTGATCTCTACTAAAACTCCCCCTTTTTTTTTTCTTTGGGCCGCTTGCCAGGTATATATATGGGAACTCTTTATGATTGCAAGTGGGGGTGGCAGAGTCCCTCAAGTGTGTCTCTTGAATACATAAGATGTTGCACAGTGATTTTTGTGCGGATAGCCATAGTGAAGCGCGTTTCGCTGGGTGATTCAACCCTTTGGCATTCAATGAAATAATTTTGATAGCCATGGTGACGTAGTGAAGTGTTGACTATTAGAAACACTTATGGTTAGATGAGTGTTAGCGATTCCAAAGCTTGTAGATGAAGAGGTCAGGAAGGGAGGTTCTCTCCATGGGATCCAGAGTACATTTGAGTGATGATGTTCCAATATGAGACAAATATTTTGGTGCATATAGAGCAAAGAGAGAAAAGATATAGTAAAACTATTAAACAAACATGGAATAACAAGCAGCCATAGATGTAGATGTGAAGCTGCATCTCGTGGAGTGGGGGAAAGAGTTCCATGACACTAGCACTGCATCCGCAGTGGGAGAGAGGAATGTAGCTGATTTCCGTAAGATATACTATAGATTGGGATCAGCGGATCCTAGATCTGGGCTTCCAATTCGTTTTATTCCAAATAGGAGATATTTTCCCTGGTGGTTTCCCTGGTGGTTTGTGAGAGCCGTTTGGAGGAGATTGATCTAGGATTATGTCTTATTCTCTGAGTAGGGACAATTTAGCTTCTAGAGATGTTATGGTGTATGTATTGCCATTACAGTCCATGGTGAGTATAGTGGGGTGACCCATTTGTAACTGATGTTGCTTTTACAAAGTGTTTTTGTTATGGTGTTGAGTTGCCTCCTAAGATCCATAGTTAATTTTGAAAGATCAGTGAAAATTTGAATGGAATCATATGGTTCTGGAAGTTTGCCCAGGGAACTTGATTTTTTTCAAAATGTGTTCTTTTGTTGAGAAAAAAGTCAGCTCGCATGAAGATATCTCTGGGAACTGAGTCTGGAAGGAATGATGGTTTTCGTATACTATCTATGGAAAGTTCCATAGATGAGAGGTCAGGAAGCAGTGTAAGAAACATAATACTTTTAGCGTATTATAAGAGCTGGGGAGATTGGACTGTTTCAGGTACACCTCTTAATTTTAAGTTATTGCGCCTTGAATGGTTTTCAAGGTCTGCAATTTTTGCTCTTAACCAATTTCTCTCATCTACTCTGGCATCATTAGCATCTATTAGGTCGTTGACAGTGGTGGTAATATCCGTTATAACACTTTCAACTGTCTCCCAGAATAGCGACTTCCGTTGAGATTGTGGTGACTGTTGGAGAGAGATAAGCATGTCTATTAACAAGGTGTCCATTACAGGTTGATTTGAGGTAGGAAAGGAGGCTATAGATACATGTGTAGTAGTGCTTGTATTATGTGGGGAATCCCCAAGACTCACCGCTGTGTCTGGTGTTCCAGTGTTTAACCTCATTCTGGTTTTGGCAGGGCTTGCACATGGAGGGCTTGAAGTAGGAGATAAAGAGTGGGGTGGTGAGTCCCCATGTTCCCCATCGGCCTGTGTTGCTGCATCTGGAAGGTCAGTGTAGTGACCGCTGTAGCTGGAAGTGGAGGCAGCGGCCGGGGAGCCGCCGCCACCTTTTGCCACCTCTTGCCACCTCCACGAGAAGGCTGGAGGAAGAACTCTGTAAGTTTTTGAGGTCTCTGCTCCTCCTTGCACTTCCGCAACATCTCTGGCTGAAGGAGAGTGTGAAGCCCAGGTGATCAGTGGGTAAATGTCGCTGGATCGGTCCCCCACTCGCTGCGATCTCCCTTTCTGCTCTGAAGCTTCTGTGTCAGGCGTACATCTGCAGCACACACCAGCCACACCCCCCATGTCTAATTGATTTGAAAGCCATAAATTGATAAAGACATGAATTGTGTATCCCTCAGTACAAACTTGTAATCTGGACAAACATTGGTTGTAGCAAACCAAGCTGAACCAAAGTTTTAGAGGGGAAGGCAACCCTGGCACTCCAGCTGTTGTAGAACTACAGTTCCCATAAGGCATTGAAAGACTGTGACAGCCACAGACATGATTCCAAGATTCCAAAAATTATTTAGATGTAAAACATGCATGATGAGATTTGTAGTTTTACTACAACTGGAATGCTGAGGTTGCTGACCCCTGCTCTAGAATTATTTAGCATGATAGAGCAAGATAGGTATGGTTAATAATCCATTAGACAATATTTTTCTATAAAATTCTAAGTGCAGTGACTATACTTACACTTGTATATCTTTGCCCAGAAAATAATTAAATCTCTATTTAAAATCTACACTGTCAAATACAGGTTGGGGCGGTCTAAGCTGATTCAAAACTATAGAATTATTTAGCCATGCATGATAGATCAAAATAGATATCCTTTAGACCAGCCTTTCTCAACCAAGATTCAATGGAACTTTGGGGTTCCTTCAAGGATGGCTAGGGGTTCCTGGAGCAAATAGTACTGTAACAAGGCATTCCTTCCACTGACCACCAATATAAAGGGGCACCTCTCCCACTAACCACAAAAGTAAAGGTGCACTACAATTTTCACTGTTAGCATTTCTTTTCTGGCCATTTATTATTTATTTAATTTCATCATTTTTACTATTACAAGTTGTGGTATAGTGTAGGAAGGGATTTTAAAAATTATCTGCTTTAGATGTAAAACATGCTAGACACGCTATACTGCCAAAAGTATTGGGACACCTCTCCAAATCAGTGGATTCAGATGTTCCTATCAAGCACCTAGGCATAAAAGCAAAGCACCTAGGCATGCAGGCTGTATAAAATAAAGACTGTATAAAATCAAATATATCAAAATCAAGACTGTATAAAATAAAAAATCAAGTATAAAATCAGACTGTATAAAACCAAGCACCTAGGCATGCAGACTACTTCTACAAACCTTTTTGAAAGAACGTGTTGCTGTCTGGAGCTCTGTGAATTCAAGCCGTGGTACCGTGATCGATTGCCATCCATGAAATTTCCTTGCTACTAAATTTTCCACAGTCAACTGTTAGTGGTATTGTAACAAAGTGGAAGCAACTGGGAACAATAGCAACTCAGCCACGAAGTGTTAGGCCAGGTAAAATGACAGAGCGGGGTCAGCGCATGCTGAAGCACCCAGTGCGCAGAAGTCACCAATTGTTTGCAGAGTCAATAGCTAAAGATCTCCAAACTTCATGTGACCTTCAGATGAGCACAACAACAGTGCATATAGAGCTTCATGGAATGGGTTTCTATGGTCGAGCAGCTGCATCGAAGCCTTACATCACCAAGTGCAATGCAAAGCATTGGATGCAGTGGTGTAAAGCACGCCACCACTGGACTCTAGAGCCGTGGAGATGTGCTCTCTGCAGTGACAAATCATTCTTGTCTGTCTGACAATCCAATGGATGTGTCTGAGTTTGGTAGTTGCCAGGAGAACGGTATTTTCCAGACTGCATTGTGCCAAGTGTAAAGTTTGGTGGAGGGGGGATTATGGTGTGGGGTTGTTTTTCAGTGGTTGGGCTTGGCCCCCTTCATTCAAGGGAACCCTTAGGGCATCAGCATACTAAGACATTTTAGACAATTTCATGCTCCCAACTTTGTGGGAACAGTTTGGGGATGGCCCCTTGCTCTTCCAACATGACTGAATGCCAGTACACAAAGCAAGGTCCATAAAGACATAAAAAGTCCTGACCTCAACCCGACAGAACACCTTTGGGATGAATTAGAGACTGCAAGCCAGGCCTTCTCGTTAGACATCAGTGCCTGACCTCACAAATGTGCTTCTGGAAGAATGGTAAAACATTCCCATAGACACTCCTAAACTTTGTGGACAGCCTTCCCAGAAGAGTTGAAGCTGTTATAGCTGCAGAGGGTGGGCCAACTCAATATTGAACCCTACGGACTAAGACTGGGATGCATTTAAAATTCATGTGCGTGTAAAGGCAGGCGCCCCTATACTTTCGGCAATATAGTGTATACCACCTTCTATATATACAGTATTAATAATAATAATCTACAACTTACTAATTATGCTAAGGTTCCATGATCTACTATATACAGTTGCAAGAAAAAGTATGTGAACCCCTTGGGATTACGTGGAGTTTTGCATGAATTGGGCATAAAATGTGCTCTGAACGTCATCTAAGTCACAGCAATAGAAGAACACAGTCTGCTGAACATAATACTACACAAACATTAGATGTTGCCATGGTTTAATTGCACATAACATGTAAACATTCACAGTGCAGGGAGGAAAAAGTATGTGAGGCCCTAGCTTAATGACTTCTCCCAGAGCTAACTGGAGCCAGGAGTGAGCCAACCTTGACTCAAATCAGTGTGATGATATTGGATGTGTTGCTGACAGCTGTCCTGCCCTTAAAAAACACACACCTGTTTTGGGTTTACTGGTTTCAAGAAGCACTGTCTGATGTGAACCATGCCTCGCAGAAAAGAGCTCTCAGAAGACCTACGATCAAGAATTGTTGACTTGCATGAAGCTGGAAAGGGTTACAAAAGTATCTCCAAAAGCCTTGATATTCATGTGTCCACGGTAAGACAGACTGTCTACAAATGGAGAAAGTTTAGCACTGTTGCTACTCTCCCTAGGCGTGGTCGTCCTGTAAAAATGACTGCAAGAGCACAGCACAGAATGCTGCATGAGGTAAAGAAGAATTCCAGAGTGTCAGCTAAAGACCTACAGAAATCTCTGGCACGTGCTTACATTTTTGTTGACACATCTACAATAAGGAAAACATTAAACAAGAATGGAGTACATGGGAGGACACCACGGAGGAAGCCATTGCTGTCCAAAAAGAATATTGCAGCACGTTTGAAGTTTGCAAAAGAGCACCTGGATGTTCCACAGCACTACTGGCAAAATATACTGTGGACAGATTAAACCAAGATTGAGTTGTTTGGGAAGAACACACAACACTATGTGTGGAGAAAAAAAGGCACAGCACACCAACATCAAAACCTCATCCCCACTGTAAAACATGGCGGAGGGAGCATCATGGTTTGGGGCTGCTTTGCTGCCTCAGGGCCTGGACGGATTGTTGTCATTGATGGGAAAATGAATTCCAGAGTTTATCAAGACATTTTGCAGGAAAACATACGACCATCTGTCCGCCAACTGAAGCTCCGCAGAGGATGGGTGATGCAACAGGACAATGACCCAAAGCATACAAGTAATTCAAGAAAAAAATGGCTGCAACAGCACAGAATACGCCTTCTGGAGTGGCCCAGTCAGAGTCCTGACCTCAACCCGATTGAAATGCTGTGGCATGACCTTAAGAGAGCGATTCACACCAGACATCCCAAGAATATTGCTATACTGAAACAGTTTTGTGAAGAGGAGTGGTCCAAAATTACTCCAGATCATTGTGCAGGTCTGATCTGCAACTACAGGAAACGTTTGGTTGAGGTTATTGCTGCCAAAGAAGGGTCAACCAGTTATTAAGTCCAAAGGTTCACATACTTTTTCCTCCCTGCACTGTGAATGTTTACATATTATGTGCAATTAAACCATGGCAACATCTAATGTTTGTGTAGTATTATGTTCAGCAGACTGTTCTTCTATTGTTGTGACTTAGATGACGTTCAGAGCACATTTTATGCCCAATTCATGCAAAACTCCACGTAATCCCAAGGGGTTCACATACTTTTTCTTGCAACTGTATATTATTTTTAGTAGCGGTTCCCTAAGAACCCTATATTATTTCAAGGGTTCCTCCATGGCAAAAGGTTGATAAAGACTCTTTAGATACTATTTTTCTGTAATTTTATTGGTTCATTACCTACTTTTACCCTGATTTGTATTTGCACTGCAGAAGAAAGTGCACTATAAATTTTACAGCAAGAGCTGACAAAGTCTATAGAAGCCTATTAAGCTCAGTCATTTTTAATGCTGTTGAAAAGATGTGATCGGTTGATTTTACCAGTTACTTTTAACTAGTGCTTTTAAATGCCCCTTGCTTTTTGACGTTTCTGCGAATAATCTTTTGTAGAGGTATTGCCAATGGACTCGTATTTTATCTCATTTGAAAGTTTGTCAATTCTGAAGCTTACATCAGCCAACTGTTCATTCTGGTTATAACTACAATGCTCAGATGTGTGTGGAAGATACTTGACATCTGCATGTTTATGAAGTATTGCAGTGTTCCTAGTTTGTCAAGTGACATTTTATCCTAAAATTATAAAATATTGTAATAAAAAATGTATTTTAGACCATAAACAGTTCAATAGTACCCTAGCTGTACGGAAAACATTGTGTGTTAAAATTTATAGGATTAACTTTGGTCACTAGCAATCATTTAGGTTAGCCCTGGAATTTTTCTGGAGTAATAAAGGAGGGTGAAATAATCTGGCTGCCATGAATATCTCTACCTAATTGTTGTTAAAACCATTGCATGTCTGTAGATGACTCTCTAAGCTCTCTCCTCCCCCATTCTCAGAAGAAAAACTGATCAACTGATTGTTTCTGAGGAATAAAAAACTGGCAGGAGGGGTGTTTTTCCTGCTAGATGCTTTCCATTTTGTATAGGCAAAAATTGGCACTGGCCAATCCAAACATATGTTTATGAAAAGACCTTATGTTAACCACTTGCCCTCCAGAGGATTCACCCCCTTCCTGACCAGGCCATTTTTTGCATTATGGCGCTGCGTTACTTTGACTGACAATTGAGCGGTCATGCAACGCTGCACCCAGATGAAATGTATGTCCTTTTTTTCCCACAAATAGAGCTTACTTTCGGTGATATTTGATTGCCTCTGTGTTTTTTATTTTTTGCGCTATAAAAAAAAGACCAACTGTTTTGTAGACAAAAACAATATTTTTGACTTTTTGCTATTAAACATGTCCAGTAAAAAATTTTTAAAAATCTAATTTCTTCATAAATTCAGGGCAAAATGTATTCTGCTAGCATCACCAGGGATGAAACCCAGCATCTGGTGATGTCTATGCGTTCCAGACTTCAGGCTGTAATTGACTGCAAAGGATTTGCAACCAAGTATTAAAAAGTGAAAGTTTGATTTATGATTATTATTCTGTCCCATTACTTTTGGTCCCTTAACAAGTGGGAGGCACATATGCAAACTGTTGTAATTCCTACACCGTTCACCTGATTTAGATGTAAATACCGTCAAATTAAAGCTGACAGTCTGCAGTTAAAGCACATCTTGTTCGATCAATTTCAAATCCATTGTGGTGGTGTATAGAGCCAAAAATTTTAGAATTGTGTCGATGTCCCAATATTTAAGGACCTGACTGTATGTATGTATATGTGATTATGCGCACCTGTGCCACCTTGTAGCAGTATTACTGCTATAGGGCGGCCGGGAAGTGGTTAAAAAGATGCTTCTGTTGTCAGACTGGGGATGTACATTTGATTACAATTTTATATATATGTTGGTGGCTTTAGAGTCTATAGGGGTTGATTTACTAAAGGCAATTTTTTTCGGAAAAAAATGTGTGTAATATGTTCTTTTACAGTGATAATACTATATTACATTAAGACCTTAATGAAAGATTTATGTGACTTTATGTAAAGTCTCTCAGCTAAAGACAAAGAAAATCCTGGAATACAATTCAAGTAACACTGTATTTCTCAATGCAGTTCTCAATGCAGTTCTCAAGAGAAATAGGCATTTCTGCCACTAGGGGGCAGTGCAGGGGAAAGGCTCCAGTTTAGTTTGCTTGTGGACTCCATCTTGTACCACCTACAATTAGGTGATTGTTGGAATACAGTAGACGATAGTTTCTATCGCTTTAGGCCATAATAGACAGATAAGGGGGTAAATCTGTCTGACAAATTAGTTTATCAACCTGACTTGTGAATGGGTAGAAAAGCTTGTTTCAATCCATGCAAACCTTAAGGTTTTAGAAGTCCATGAGAAAAATGACAAATATGAAGAGGAAGAAGAAATGGAAATGATAGCAGTAGTTCAGAAATAGAGACAGATTAAAGTGCATGTATACAATGTGTCTTTTTTTTTAAAGCACCACAGAGTTAACTAGCTATGGAGCTTGCACAAGTAATGCCAGTTACTTATCTTTTTTATTGCTATTGGTGCTAAGGGGAAAATCTGATTTTTTTTTTTAAATGTTGATTAGTTCGTGCTTTTATTGGTGCTTTTGAGGGAAAAGGGGGTGGTTACCTGTTCTCATTTATATTTGAAATGTTTACATATACAGTAATTGTTCTATTTGTGTGACAAAATGACTTTCAATTTTTAACAATTTTAATTTTTCCAAAAATTTACATTTGTTTTCCAGAACAAAAACAGGGGAAAATGTTTTTTTTTCTCATGGCTTCCAAATTTTCAGAAATGTTATATCTCTACTTCTACACATATAATAACTCAGAAAATACAATTCGTGCTTTATAATATGAAGATCACACCTTCTTCACACCCTTGTCTTTTTTTCCCCAGTATCTTTTCTTTTGACTTAATAAGGATTTTGAAAATACAATACTTGGTGAACAGTAACAGAATGGAACTCTGTGAATGCATTATTATATGTTGTAGGAAGCCTGTTCTTATCTATTAAACATGCAACAGAGATCCAAAAGAGCCACTAGTGAAGGGATGACAAACAATCATTTTCTGTATTGTTATTTTGTTTGTACAACTCATCCCAGTCCACACTCATAATAATAAAGCCATCTGTCTGATTTAAGTTTGTAATGTTTTGATTTTCCTTTCATAATGCCAAAATCAATTGTGATATTATCTGCATTTCCCACAGGTTCTTTTGTCTCATTTATTTCCCCTTAACAATACTGCTTAAAATTTGATATGAAATTGCTTTATACAAAATAGATTTTGAAATCCAGCTGTATTAAAATCTCGTATCGCAAATGTTTAAGGGCAGTTTTGATGCTGCAAAATATACTTGAATAATTTTGCTTGCATTTTAATAATAATATTTTGTTGTTTTGACAGTTAGTTATAAGACTTTTTTTTTAATCACTTAAATGTTACGATGAGACTCTGCATGGAATGATACTTTCCATTTGTTTCTTTTTTCTTTTTCTTTTTTTTAGTTATGGTTTAGGCAGGGGGTGGGCATCTAATGTAAAGACTGTACTGTTCAGAGAAAGCCCTGATAGCTGATTGGAGGGAAGGGACACCCACCCCGCTCCACACAGCACACAGGGAACACGCACAGCTGAGCCCATCTATCACAGGGTGTGTGCTGAAACTCTCCTCCTCTGTTCCACTCTATCTCTTAGTTGGGAAAACCTTTCAGTAGTGACTCCTGCAGATAGCAGAAGAACTAGAGAGCAGCAAGAAATGACACTCAGTGCTTTGGATTGAGGCAAATAATCTCTTTAGAAGGATGTACTTTGTTCATTTTTCATGTGAGAGGTTTACATCCTCTCTAAAAGGTCAGTGAACTACTGAGACTAATTGATGAGGTTTGGCTACCAGGTAAGTTGTGGACCTTGGAAAGGAGGATTTTTCACACTCTCTCTCCAATGTCTCTGGGGTCCTAGTACCCAGAAAACAAGAAGTTTGTTCCCTCCATGTTAGTCATAACCCTGGAGCCCATCAGCATGTGTAGGTGAGAAACCTAAGTAACATATAAACATGATTTCTGTTTTCCTCAGAACATGTCAGATATTTTACCTATAAGTTTCAACTGAAGAGAGCAGAAATTAATATGTGATATTTCTGTGTGTAAATTAAACATTTTGGTGAGCAAATATCCAATGAGGTAAAATAAGGAACACAACTAAAATCTATTCATAGAGCTGAAGTGACCGTATTGACTCTTATTTACTGTTTCACTCGTTGTGACCTGAAAGAAAGCATTATACTTTCCGTGAAGCCCACCAAGCTTATTTTGAAGGATAAGTTCACCTTTGGGAACATGTTACATGCCTGGTACTCCATGGAACCCTGGATATCTCTGTGAGTACATCTCACCAGAAACAAGCGTTTTTGACATTTAAGCCCAAAAAGCTAGGAGTCCATCATATCTGGTGAGTATGAAATACACAAGGGAGGGTCCACTGAACACTACGTGGTGTTGTCATCTTTTGCTTTTAAGGAATGGGATATATAATATAAATTTTTCAACTTTCCTTTCTTTGACATGGATTTCTTTTATTGGAATACTTAATCACAGATTATTTAAGATTGTGGACTTCATTTAAATTTTGTTTGCGCTGTGTTATTCATTATTTTATTTTACATGTTCTTCCCGCTTTTAGGGTGGAATATGTAACATGTTGCCACTCCTCCAGCCTTTCGCCGATCCCCCCATTATTGTGACAGCGAGCCGGGGTTCTTCTCCCTGCACCCACTGTCATAATTTGAAAAGAATGCGGCTGTGCGCGGCTCCTCCCACAGGGCTTCATAATTCATTCACAGAGATGTGTGAATGAGAGAACTACAATTACTGTCAGCCTTTGTGGATGACAGCCTGAAGTTCTTAAAGTGGAGTTCCCACTCACTCTGTAAAAAAATAAGTCAGCAGTTACAAAAACTGTAGCTGCTGACTTTTAAAAAAACAGCCACTTACCTGTCTCACCATCTCGCGGTGCCCATGCCGCAGCCCGTTTCACCCGCCATTCTGTATTCCAGGCACTGGTATCTTCAGTGTGGGCACCCGGCTGTGACAGCTTGCACGAGTAGCGCTGTGCTTCCTCAATGGCCCCGTCGTCTTCTGGGACCTATCATGTGTCCCACAAGACTATGGGGAGGGAGGGTAGGAGGACAACTTCCGCTTATGATCGCTTAGGCAATCACAGCGGAAGTGGGAGCGGGTACCTGTCAATTTCAGGTACCCGCTCCCCAAAGGTGCAAATCCTTAATGGGGAACGGGGGACGAATCTTTAAAGCAGAACTTCCCCTTTTGGGTGGAACTCCGCTTTAATGAACTACCAGGGTGGTGTTGAGCACTCTATGTAGTTCATTGAGTTTTCGTGTCATTGTGTAACTGCCTGCCTGTACGAGGTTCGAGCAGAGAGAGACACGGACAGTCTGCTGATCACGGGTGCAATGTTTTCCAGGCTCCTACAAAAAAAATCTTAAACACACATTTTTTACCTACAAAAAAATGTGCATTTACTTTTTAATTTTTTTTTACAAAGATGAACGTTTCCTTTAACAGTCAATAAGAAGGGAAATCATATTCATACTCCATACTTTACAAACCTGTGTATGAAATGCAATAACAAAAAAAGGAACTGCAAATAAAAGTCTAATTGTTAAATAAGTACTCTTTACACATTGGTGTTTAGGATCGACACAAATATGTCGCTGATAATGCTTTATTGCTTCCTCCTAACTGCTCAGCAGGAACGCTTTACCAGACAAAATCAATATCGATCTACCGATAAGTTGATACTAAAGCAGAGTTATGCTTCATAGTACAAAAAATGATGATCATGCCAGAACTTTTTTTTAAAGCTGAACTCTGGGCAAAATACTTTTATTTAAAAGAACCGCAAAAAATAAAAATACACTTTCCCTGGAAAGACAGATTTTGAGAAAGTGTCCCTCATGTTCTAAAAGAGGTGCAGTGTTCACCAAATTCATGTACCTCTCTAGAACTTGTACTTGAATTTGGCGCTATGTTTAGAATGCCTGTGAGACACTTCGCCAGTTTCTCTCTCTCTGTATGTCAAAAAAGAATTGGTCTTAATGAGCTCCACTTTCATAAGATATAAACTGTCAGTATATTATTTTGAATTTGGCATATTTATTGTGCAGCAATATTAACATGGCTCATTCTACAACTACCTGGATTTGGTGCACGAGTCTCTGTCAGAACCTTTGTTGCATATGCTTCATGAATCTGGCATAATACATTAACAAGAGGGATTAACACCAGAAAAATGGTGCAGCAGCTTTTTTGAAATCTGCCTTTGTGTGCACCAAATTCCTTTGCAAACCCAGATATTTCCTTGTAAAAGTAGCTGCGACATTTTGCTACCCATTGCTTGTGCAGAGAACAGAGCTGTGGATGGGACCCAACTGGTCCTCCCAGAGCCGTGGATAAGGGGATACCACTAGTCCTCCTGTACGGGTCCCAAGCAGCTTGGTGAATCGGATGTGGGCAGGGAGGGTGATTACTAGAACTGATGCTCTGTATGCCTTTCTCTGCAGCATCTGAAAGCTGGATTCTTCTCCTCTCCCTCCCACTTGTTTTCAGCTGCTGCAGAGACAGCCATACAGGGGATCAGTTCCAATATATTTTTTTTTTAAAGGGGGCCTTGTCAGGTTGGCTGTATGGGGCACCGTGGTTTCTAACCGCAGCCCTGGGTCCACCCACTACAGGCTGCCTGCAGAAAGCTACAGGAGGGGTGGACAGAAGACCAGTCGCCTTACATAAGGAGAGAGCAGCAGTGACCCATCTTTACTACATTATTATTATTATTATACAGGATTTATATAGCACCAACAGTTTGGAGCTTACAATCTAAGAGGGAGGGGCTAGTGGTACAAAAGGTAGTAACTGTGGGGGATGGACTGGAAGGAGGAATAGAAGATTCCATTATAAGCTGAGGGCAGGATAGGATTCCCTGAAGAGAGAGGTTTTCAGAGATCACCTTAAAGTGAGCAGAGTAGGCAATAATCTGATAAATTGGGGTAGAGCGTTCCAGAGGATGGGGGAAGCTCTGGAGAAGTCCTGGAGAGGAACATGTGAAGAGGAGACAAAGGAGCTACAGGAAGCTCCTGTAAAGAGGTGAGGTTCCACACTGGATTACTGCACAGATCTGGAAAAAAATACACAAAACACACAGATTCAAGTACTGATGCACATGCCTCTGGTATTTAGACAGCATTTGCTTATTCTGGAGTTCAGCTTTAAGCTGATATCTTCTCTTGTCATTGATTTGCATTTGGCTCTGTTCAGCAAGTGATATACTGTAGATCGGACCAAAGAATTCCACTGTAAACAAAACTTTCATCAGCTTGCTAAAATTCAGCTCTCTGCATTTGTTTGCTTGGCTTCATTCTGTCAGGAATCAATTGATTATACTCCACTATGCAGTTCAGAGAAAATGAAGGAAAAAGAAAGTGACACAACCTTTTCCACGACAGGTTATATTTATGTTGACAGGTTTATTAAAGTCGCATTTCCAAGCGGCTTAGAATGCGGAAACATCTGAGATTTAAGTGCAAAATCAAATGCGGTGAACTTCTGGCAGTGGTATCGGTGTCCCATCTTTTGTAGTTTTATTTATAAATCACAGTGTGTTACAAATTGAAGACACGAGGAAAGCCTGTAGTTGGACAGATAAATAAACCCATATCATTCAGCATGTACTGTATGCAATCAGACAATCAATGAGAGACAATAAACCTTTACCGGATATTGCCCTTCCTGCAAACCAATGCACTAGTACTGTTCACGTAAACACAATAGTGTCATCCTGTGTCTGTCTGTATATTTATCTATTTTTTTTTTGTCATGCATTAATCCTGGATTTATTTCTTGAAAGATTTTTTTTTCCTTACCTTTTTTGTGGTATCCTATGGTAAGGTGGTTCTAAAGGAACCTAAAATAACACCATTCAAAGCATAACAAAGTACTATGTACTTTCATAGAACAGAATGTATTCACATTTAATCACTTTGATTTAAAAGACAAAAGGGATCTGCACTCATTTTAGGAAAGCAAGCATGGCTCTTGAGATGAGATTTACTAAAACTAATGCACTCAGAATCTAGTGCAGTTTTGCATGGGAGCCAATCAGCTTCTAACTTCAGTTTGTTTAATTACGCTTTGACAATCAAACCTGGAAGCTGAATGGTTTATATGGATGTCTGCACCAGATTTTGCACCATGCAGTTTTAATAGGAAGGAGTTAGAAGGAAATTCCTTTAAAGAGAAGATTCAGCCATGTTCTAAAATATTAAGTCAGCAGCTACAAAAATTGTAGCTGCTGACTTAACAGATACTCATCTGTCCAGGGATCCTAACCTGGGCTGGTTCTTTGCCATTCTTTGGGTCCTTGGCGCAAGCATGTTAACCTCCCTATCGGTATTCCCGAGTGTAGCTCGGGTTAAAATGTCAGTACCAAAAGCGGTAACCCCGAGCTACACTCGGGCTTACCATGCGGTGCTGCATAGGGAGTCCCTGCAGAGCTTACCTTGTCCTTCGCTCCCACGATGTGTCCCCTGCAGCGTCCCCGGCCATCTCCTCCGGCCGATGCCGGCATCCGGCTTCTGTGTTCCGGTCCCTGTGACGTCGGGACGTATGGACGCCGCCGCCGGTGGGAAATTTGAAAATTTAAAAAAATGTCATTTTTTTCAAAACAAATTTTTCATAGTAAAACATTGCTGTTTCAACCCATTTCACATAAATTTTGTCCCTAGTGCTTTCTCCTGTGCCCTGCCTGCATTTTGTCTGTTCTTTCTGCCTGGAAACTGAGAAACGTCCATGGCGTCCAAAAAGTGTCCCTTTAGGTCAAAAGCGGGTTTAGATCAGCTAGAGAACAGCGATAGTAAATCAGAACCACTTGCAGAACTGAGTGATAATGATTCGTGGGGAAATTCGTCATCAGACACTGAAAACGATTTTGCGACTTTGCTCAGCAATGTACGAACTTGGCGCTCTATTTCAAATTTCAGTGTTTTCGGTTTGATTATATTATTGAAATAAATGTATTATTATTATATTATTATTTTTTATGATTATTAAATTATAATTTATGATTTCGTGTTTCAAATTTTATCATACCCAGGATGTTTACTAGACTCTTGTTCAGACAGATTTCAGTGAGTTATTCCTAAAAATTACAGCCTACAATAAAAAAACTACATATTTCCATGCAAAATAATGGTACCGCTTTCAGCACCAAAAATCTGAAATAATCATACCGCTAGGGAGGTTAAATGCAGCTACTTATGGCTTCACAACCAGCTTCCCACTGCTCACATGCAAGGCACACTGTACCCGGTGAATGGTCCCGAAGACTTATGGGACCTGTGACATGTCCCAGAAGGTTGTGGGTGGGGGGGAACATCCGCTCGGCTTAGGAGATCCATGCGGAAAGGGGGAGCGGGTACCTGCCAAAACTAGGTATCCTACGTACAGTATATTCCAAATATGGTGTGGAGGGGGAGAATGAAAAGTAGAATTACTCCTTTTTGGTGAAGTTCTAGTTTAAGCAAATTTGTTAGAATTAATGCCATGACAATAACTTCTACAAAAGGCATACTGTACTTTGTAATTTCTGTGTGTAGTGTTTTTTTTGTTATTGTAATGAGTGGGGCGTATAGCAGCATTATAGCTCAGCCTTCAAGGGAATGATCAGGGACCAGTTTTGCCAGCGCATTAATACAGTGCCCATGTCTTCAAAGATTTTGTTGTCTTCAAAATGTTTTTATTGAAGATTTTCAATAACAGGGTAATGTTATAAATATGACGTTCAGTTCAATAAAAATTGTAGTCATACAATACAGTATTGGAGCATGTGTACGCCACCATTTGGCTGGGGACAAGGAATAAGGCAATAGTAACATAGGTAGATATGGATATATACTGAACTTTGGTGAGGTATAGAAAATGGTAGAGGGGTGTAAACATGGGGAGAACAGGCAGAGGGTAGGGAGAGGAGGAGGAAGTTATATTGGGATGGGGGGAGGAGTACCAGTCTAAAATGGATGGGTAATTCAATTGTTTGTACAAAATCAGGCTTGTACTGAGAAATTGGGATGTTTTAACCAGCTAGTCCATTGGGAATTAAATTTGTCTTGGGTGGAGTTGTTGAGGGCCGATCTTTTTTCCATTTCGCATTGGAAATTAAGATCTGTAATTAGTGATTTGAGAGAAGGGGCAGTAGTGGTGTTCCATAATCTGGTTATAGTGATTTTTGCTGCGAAAAGTATGTGGACAATTATGATGCGAGAGGTATAGGGGAATTTTTCAATCCCAATGTGTAAAGGCGCAAGTAGAGGGTTTGGGTTGATCACTGTTTGGGTTATTTCAGAGAGTAGTTGGAAGACACCTTTCCAAAAGGATTTAATTGATTTGCATGACCATAATATATGTAGTGTTGAACCTATGTCTCCGCATTGTCGCCAACAAGAGGCGGAGTATTTTGGGTAATATATGGCAAGTTTGACTGTGGTTAGATACCATTGGTGGAGGATTTTTAAGTATGCTTCCCAGTGTGAACTGCAGCGGGATGATTTGTAAGTGGTAGTAAATGCTGTGCTCCATGCATGTGATGTAATTGTTTCTGAGAGAGTTTTTTCCCAGTTGGATAAGGAGGTAGATTTTAAAGCAAATTGCATGTTAGTTATGTATTTGTAGAAAGTGGAGATACCTTTATCTGGGTATTGTGGCTTTGTAAGGAAAAGGTAGGCAGTATTAGGGGTTTTTGTGGTGTGAGGTATACTCTTTGTATACAGTGGGCAATCCTTAAGTAGGTGAAGTATTCCGTGGATGGTAAATTGAACGTGGATTGGAGAATTTGAAATGGCTGCAGGGTGTGGTCTTTATAGAGGTCTGTTATTTTGTGTATGTTTTGTTTTTCCCATTGGGATAGGTCCAGTGAGGGTGTAATGGAGTGTAATATTTCAATTGGGGTGAGAATTCGTTTGGGGTCTGTGCATTCTATGATCAGAAGACCGCGCCAGGCTTGAAGGGCGGCTTGGATACATGGGTGTTTTAATTGGTAATTGGTTTGTAGCATTGTAGGAATTAGGAGTACATTTAGGGGTTTAAGTGGATAGAAGGGTAAGGTTTCCATTGTAGACCAAATTTTTTCTCTAGTTGGGTTCCACCAAAAATATATTTGGTGCAGAAGAATAGCATTATAGTAAGATTTTAAATGTGGAAGGCCCGCGCCTCCTTTGAAAGATGGGCGTATTAAGAGATTGGTAGTGCATCTAGGTTTTTTAGAGTTCCATAAAAATCTGGAGAGAATCGATTGCAATTTGGAAAGGTGTTAGGAACTGGTATGGGGAGTGTGCGAAAAATGTATAGGATTTTTGGTAGGATGTACATTTTCAAGGTCGCAACTCGGCCTAATTTGGAGAGTTCTGAGGTGCATAGGGTGGCAATTTCCTGGGGTATAGTTTCAAGTAGTGTTTTGTGGTTTGATGAGAATAGTTGGTCCGTTGTTGAAGTGAGTTTGATTCCTAAATAGGGAATGCTATTTTTTTCCCAAGAGAAGGGGAATTGTTTAGCAAGTAATATTTGGGAATGGTGTGTGGAGGTTTAAAATTGAAGATTTGGGTTCATTGAGTTTATAATAGGAAACCATTAAGTATTGTTGAAGGTGCGTTCGTATTGTTTTGAGGGATTTGGTTGGGTTGGTAATCATCAATATGATGTCGTCTGCAAATAGGCTAATTTTCTGTTCAGTGTTAAGGTATTTGATGGCAGTAAATGCCGGGTTATCTCTGAGATTAGAAGCTAGGGGTTCAATGAGCAACACAAATATGATGGGGGATAGTGGGCATCCTTGTCTAGTACCATTGGTGATATCAAAGGGTTCTGATAATGTTCTGTCTGTTTAATATTCTGGCTGAAGGGAGGGAATATAGTGCTAGGATGGCTGTTAGCATCCATCCCGTAATTCCAAATTTCTGTAATGTCAATCGCATAAATAGCCAATGTATTCGATCAAATGCTTTTTCTGCATCTAAGGATAGGAGTATTGAGGGCAGTTTGGTATGTTCTAAATGGTGGAGAAGAGATATAAGTCTTCTGGTGGCAAAGATTTTGTTGTTGACCATCCAATTTGGCCTACACCCTTCATAGCTGGGGAACCACATACCTGCCTAAAGTACAGTTTAGGCATTAAACCTTTGGTATACCCCGGTGTGTCCTAATATGAGCAATGGAGTTGCAGCGTTGTTGCCTATTATTAGCTCAACGGCATTGCAAGCAAATTCACAAATGAGCAGCCTGTCATCTACCTGCAGGGTAGGCTATATTGGTTGTTAGGTAGTGCTTTCTTGTTGACTATTTTGAGTTATACCAGCATAGATACATATTTAAACCTCGACCCCAGGCAAAATTTTATTTCGCATTAAGCAGATAAGAGTTAGAGCCTCTGTTAGTTTTTTATTGCTATCTGTGTCTTTAATATCGAGGCTTCCCATCTCTTTGAAAATTATGGAAAACCTCTCTAGGAGACACAGAAAAAACACACATTTTTATCAGAGCATGGAAGGGTTATGGAATGTTTTTATTGCTGCATCTTTATTTTTTGTGAGTGTCACAAGGACAAGAAGTGAGGGAAAATCCCCCCAGTGGGATCACAAACAAACAAAAAAACCTGACAGGAAATTTAACTTTTTTACCCCAATCTAAAACTTTTCCAGTACATTGCGGGAAATAATGCATTAAGGTATGCATTATTGCAAAGCATTAAAACACATGTAATGTGCATTAGTGCATTGCGGTGCCATTTATTGGCAGTGACACCCCAACATACTTATTATTTCCAGTTCTGTAGCATTGGCAGTCCATTAATGAAATGTACCAGAATGGACAGGAGTAAATGGACTTTTAAGGGTTGATTTACAAAAGGCAAAGAGATTGTTTGCTGTGTAAGTCCAATTTCACTCTGCAAGGCAATTTTCCCCAAAGCTTAGTGAATGAGGTGAAGATCAGCTGACATCCATCAACCAATCATGTGCAAGCAAAATTCTGGGTTTTTTTGTTGTTTTTTTTTTAAATAATTCTTGCACGTGATTGGGTTCTCCTTGCAAAATTAAATTTCATCTTATTTACTAAGCTCTTGGGGAGTATTCTCTAGCAGGGTACAACTTAACTTGCAAAGTGAACAGTGTAGTTGCCTTTAGTAAATCAACTCCTTAAGGTTTAAAGTTCACCTAGAAATGCTATATCATTTGGCATGAATTCCCATGAATTGACACAATCCTTGGCTGTTTACATGTCTTCTAATCTTTTCATATACCTTATATCCCCCATTCTGCCCTCTATTACGACTTTAATACATTCCAAAAGTATGTAGATAAAGAAAAGCAGAATAAGTCCATATCCGCATACTTCTTCAGTACAGTGACTCCAACTATTGAATTAATAGTTATTACACCAGTCAGGTAACGAGCACTTTCAGAATGACAAAAGCATTGGCAGCCTTCATGTTTCTCTGGGGAAAGGTTTCCTTAAGAAAATATTGATGCATTCTTATTAGAAAATACTAACAAATGCTTGTTGATTGAAAAAGGAAACTTTAAAATGGCATTAAACTCTATTCTATTTAAGTATGTATTCTTAAAAAGATATTGAAGGCAATTAAAAAAAATAAATTAACAAACATGCCATACTTATCTGCTCTGAGCAGGGGTTTTGCACAGAGCAGCGACGACCCTCCTCTTCTTGGGACCTCCGCAAACTCTCCTGGCCTCCTCCCTCCTGAGCCATCCTTCCTGCCAAGTGCCCCCAGAGCAAGCAGCTTGCTATGGGGCCACCCAAGCAGACTCGCTCCTGAGCCACTGCTCTGCTTGTCCATTCAAACACACAGTCATGGCTCAGCCCCTCCCCCATCTCTCCTCATTGGCTCACTGGCTGTGATTGACAGCAGCAGCTCCCACTGCAGTCTCAGCCAATGAGAAGCGAGAGTCCCTGCAGAGCCGAGACTCTCATGCACATTTCTGGATCGTGATTGGACTCAGGTAAGTATTATGGGGGCTGCTACACACAGAAGGTTTTTTACCTTCCCGCATAGCAAACATGAAGGAAAAAAAAACCTAATGCCTTTACAACCATTTTAATTCAAAAAGTGATTTCTATTGCTCGCAGTCCCTTCCCAATCTCCAAATTCTGTTTTTTTTTCGCTGATGTGATCTGACTTTCTGTTGGAGGGTGTTTATTTTCATTCTCCATGGTCCTACTGTATGTAGAAATGAAGCCACCCTCTTTTGCTTGCCCCTGAGATGTGTATATGTATATGAGATATGTAGTGTGCATAGAGCAGTGCACTTGACAACAAGTAGCATGCACTGCTCATTCCAAACCAACAGTAACGAGAGGAAAGAAGGGAGGTTCGGAAACTTATGGAGGATATTACAAGGAGGCAGAAAAAAACAGTTGATGGGGTGGATTATAAACCCTACTGCATCAAACTAAATTAAGACAAAAATGAAATCACTAGTCGCATACTGTACATTCTCTATTTATAAATTTTTAACACAGTTCCACAATATTCTCTGTGATGGGTGACTTTGAAAAAAAAAAGGCTGTATTGATAGTCTGCATCCAGCTTCTACCTCAAAGAATGTAACTGCTATATGTATCAGCCATGTACATGTTGACAGTTTGGATTTCAAAATAATTAAATTACACTTTTTTTTTTTTAGCTATTATCAAAGCCTGTGCCGATGGGGGTGCAAATCGTTTACATCATATCACAAATGGTCAGCAAGATGAGTAAGTTTAGAACTGTTTACCATATCACTGGAGTGCATGATAATGCTTTATACTTTGGTACATGTGTATTAGACTGCCAGAACATGTGAACATATTGCATGAAATATTTTTAGCATCTGAACTTGAAAATAATGTGTAATCCATTTAAAAGGGTTTATGTGGTTGTACTGTCCGAGCTCCTTATCTTTACCCTCTATTAAAATAGCATTTTTGGCTCTAAAAAGATCCCTTCAGGTCTCTAAAGATCTGGAATTTTAAATTGAAAAAAAAATTAAAATGTAAAATAAAATTTGCAGCTAAAAGTACAGAAAAATATGAAATGCATACTGGCCGTAATTTCCTTACCACTCATTATTTTGTGTTCAAATGCCATGTGCCCTTGAACTTGCTAGAAAATCTACTCCAGAAAGAGTCAATTCCCTAGCATAGCCCCCTCCTTGCACATCATAGCCATCTTCGCTGCTGGGAGTGTCTCATTACTGCCTGCTTCCGCAGCTGTTCCGCCCCTCTATTCACCCACCAACATACATTTTTATGAAGCTGTTGGGGAGGAACAAAAGGGGAATACTGAGTATTACTTAAGTGATACCACTGACTTCACATCCTAGTTAAATCCCTATTGTTCGTGGTATTATCATTTTTTTAAGGTCCCTGAGTCTGAATTTGTGAGGATGCAGAAATCATGTTTATCATCCTTTTTATAGACACAAAATCATGTGACAATAGACTACATTTATGCTTCTTCTTTTGAGAAACCTGCAACATGTGTGTGCATTTGAACTCTTGAAATGTTGATAAAATTATAGAATAACTGTACTTAAAATAACACTTTATCTCTTTTGTTATAACCAGAGATAGCAAGCAAACATTCAAATATTATCTCTTAACCATACCTTTTATTTACTTCTGCTTTGAGTGTTATCACAAGCCTGTATAAATGCAAACTAGGGTTGGACTGATACTGGTATCGGTGCCAATACTAATCATTTGCACCCATACTCGTGCAAATGCTCCAATACCTGAAACTGATAGCTTTGCAGAGGGAAACCACATGTGATATGGACAGGAAACGCACAGCATTCCTGTTCAATTCACAACCGATTCTTTGCAGTGCAATCTGAGTCCATTTATTTTGTATGGGCTCAAATTGCACCGCAAAGGTATCGGTATCGACAAGTACTGTACTTGAGCACAAGTATTGATACTCATACTCGCCCATATAAAAAATGGTATCAGTGTAGCCCTAGTGTAAACATTGCATTATTTTCACTTGTCTGTATCTACATGGACCAGAGCATGGATGTATGTCTCTTATATGCCTGTTCCATATATAACGTCAGTGTAATTAATTATTTAAATGCAGCAATGCAATCTTGTAATCATTGAAGATCACAGACCACTGTAATAAGGCACCTCCTGCATAAGTGATGCTAAGAACAAGCATAATTGGCACCCAAGCGCTCAGAAATGGACAGAGGCACCCATCATATGACCGTGATAACTAGTCTGTTCGCAACCGGGGTATAAAAAGGGAAACAGCGATGCAACCCTCTTTAGATCGGGGAAATTCAGCACTGTAAAAACATAAACAATAGAGAGGGTGTCAATGCCTAGTGCATTACTCTTGCCATTTTATTGTATTATTATTATTATATTATTATACAGGATTTATATAGCGCCAACAGTTTGCTCAGCGCTTTACAATATAACAGGAATTTGTATAAAACAAATATAAATTATGCTCACAAACATTGCGAGCTAAAAAGTAATAAAAGAAGCATAAAGCCATGTAGAAAAGTCCACTCTCCAACACCCCCTGGAGATGAGTCTGACACATTTCGGGGATCCTGTCTCCTTTCTCAGAGCTATGGCTCGTCATTTATAAATAATGCTAAGTCCAGCCATTTCATCCCATGTGATCCCAGGCAGTCAACTGTGTAAATCAGATTGTACTGTACATCTATGAGGATAACTTGAAGTGTTCCTTTATCTCACTCTTGTTCAGTATGTTGGGATCCTGCCTTAAGGATTAGTGTCCCTAATTTGTTATGTGTATGTTAGATACAACTAGGCTGTAGGCAGCCCATGCTTGGTTTACTTTTTCTGTGCTGTGCAGGTATTTGTGAGCTCAGGTTACTGATTGCTTCTGCCATCAAATGTTGTGGAAGCTCCCACTGTCTAAGTATAAAGAACTACGAGTTATGAATATTTTTTTTTTCCTTAGCCAACCACTGGAGAGCCAGCTTAATGGTGCAAGCTAGGGGAAGGTGATAAATGTTTAGAGAAACCTTCTAGAGTGTTCTTGTATACATAAAGATTGATAGGGATCTCCTACAGCACGGAGAAAGAACCTGTGGCTACCCATATTCAATAAACGCTGCTACACTGGCTACAGAAGGGAGTAGACACCAGAACCTCCCTAGTGACCTATAGGCAGGGGATCCCGATCTGCCTATCCACACTTTCTGTGTATGAGGCCAACAAGGAAGACGTTGTTACTTATGTTGAAGCCATATAGCGGCTACTGTACGTGCTGTACAGGAAAATCATTGTATAGAGAAAGCATTCTTTCCCATCTGTGCTTAGTAATAAGACTATGAAAACCAACACCCATATGTTTAGCCCACCACAGTTCAAGAATTCAGCACTGAGAAATGAATATGCCTGGGTGCTTAAAGTATAACAAAAAGTTTTGGATGAAGTGGAGAGGGATTAGAACACCTTTCAGTTTTTTATGTTGTCTGTGTCCCTGATAGGAAGATTCACCCTCTCTATTTGTCCTGTTTACCATTATCGTCAAAAGAGAAAGTAAAAGAAAGTTTTGGGTTGTCCCCAGAAAAGTAATAGAGGGGAAATCTTCCAATGGGGTTCTGGTGACCTGGGGTTCCCCAAAGAATTTCCTTAATTTGCAGGGATTTCCTATCACTTCCTGTTTGGCTATGGTACAGGAAGTGAAGGAATATCTCTGCAATGGGCACAGATGGCGAAAACAAATCTGACGGATTATAACCCTCCCTTACTCTTGAAACAAACAAGTACAGAGAGCAGATTACTTCTCTCTGTATAATGCTAGAATGCAGTAGCAATGCAAATGTAGATAAACGTAACCACCTGCCTACCAGCACCATTTATAGATGGCTGCATGTAGTCAGAGATTTTAAATAGTCTTCTGCTGTGGGTCTCTGGTTACATCCCTGCATAGGATGAAACCACTCTTAAAACATATAAAGCTTGGATCAAAATGTTTTTATAAATGAACCTTGGCTTAAATTAGAAGTAGAAAGCATCACCAGAGCAAGCACATAACTTCTAATCATATTAGATTGTTCAGTGTCTTATCTAATATTGTCATTCAGCTGGCATGGACTATTTTTAGAAATAGGTTTTGCGTCTCTGTTTTAGAACACCCATTTTGACTCCAGTCATCAATTCTGGACAATCTGTTTTGACTCTCGTCAAATTAGTGTGTCTACTTTTGAACCAGATCATGCAATCTGTGATGATTGGTGTTGACCTGAACATGCCCAGCATTGCAAGTAGGCCTTTGGGATTATAATAAATGGAAATGTGATGTGGATTATTACCTTTTCCTCCCGTTTGTCAATGTAAAGATACAGGTATCTGTAAGCAGGGACATGAGTTACAGTGTCATTGTATTCAAAAGCTGTGTTCCTAATTGCATAAAACAGAACTGATGACAAGATAGCATTTGGAAAAGAAAGGTAGTTGTGACAATTCTTACCTCCTTGTTGCAGTGGTTCTGTTAGACCTGTGATTTCACTCATATGTGCTGCTGGCTTCCATGTTCACCTATGGACATCACTTGCTCTACTGTGGATTTATATCGTTTTCTCTTCTATCACTTCCTGGGTTGCCTTACAGTCTTCATCCCTATATATACACACGTGCTCAGTGCGGTCCGTGTTGCTTGAGCAATGTCTCAATTCCCTGAGCTTCTGTTCCCTTACTATTGTGTGTGTTCTGTATCTGACTTTCTTTGTATCGACCACGGATTCATCTTCCATCTGTGCTTACCTGCTACCTGCCCAGAAATCTGCTTGTTTCTTGATTCCCTTCTGTCTCTTATCGCTGTACTCTGCACGTGGTAGTGGTCATAACATCCTCAGCTGGGAGTACCACTACCTGGTCCCAGCTGCAAGTCCATCCCCACCATCAGGAGACCTGGTTGAAGAAGCAGGCTGGGGCTTAGACTCCACAACCTGGGGACCCTGAGCTGACGATCTACAAGGGCTCACTACCACTGAAACTGAAACATTACATTTGCTCCATTGCTCACTTACCATCCCTTATGTCACACTGTCCCTGTGTAGAGACTTTTTCATGCTTCCTCAGGCAGGAGCTGCAGTCTTGATGACTGGTGGGGAATATTCAAAAAGCAGCAAGAGAGGGACAAATCTTAAGAATGAATGAAGCAGATTCAGGGAGATGCTTAAAGTGGAAGTTCTGCATCTGCTTTTTTTGTAATGCGCATTTATGCACAGCCTCTCAAAATGCCTCATCAAGATATAACCTCCTAGATTGTAAGCTCGAAAGAGCAGGGCCCTCGAACCCCTCGTGTATTGTATTTTTTCTGTCTTATCTCATGTTCTGTCCCCCTTGCTATTGTACAGCACTGAGCAAACCCTTTGGCGCTATATAAATACTGTATAATAATAATAATAAGTGGGCTCTTCCTTGTTGATCTGTCATTGACATCTTTGTTTTCAGTTGGGCATCCTTGGCGACCTTGGTTGATTGCCTCGGGATGATGTAACTCCCACATACAGAAGTTAATTCATCCTGGCACTCAAGGTATGCTGAGAAGAAAATTGATAGCAGGCTAGACAGAAACTTTTAGGACATAAGAGACATACAGAGGTTGATTTAGTAAAGGAAAACAGGCTGTTCACAAAGCACATAAGTTTTTCCCAGATCTGTGAGTGAGGTGAAGCTCTGCTGACTTCCATCATCCAATCATGTGAGAGCAAAAATTGTTTTTTTTTTGGTCTTTGTACATGATTGGGTATTCTTTTCAAAGTGAAATTTCAACACTTTCACTAACCCTTGGGGCAAATTGCCTTGCAAAGTGAACAGCCTATTGGCCTATAGTAAATCAACCCTACTGAGTATCCTGCATTAACAGAATACCTACTAGCAGAAAAAAAAAAAGAAAAAACAACTTTTGGCCTATAGTAAATCAACCTTACTGAGTATCCTGCATGAACAACATACCTACTACCAAAAAAAAAAAACTTTAGTTCTGCTTTAACCACTTCAAGTCTAGACACTTTTACCCCCTTCCTGTCCAGGCCAATTTTCAGCTTTCAGTGCTATCACACTTTGAATGACAATTGCACGGTCATGCAACATTGCATTTTTTTGAGAAAGATACAACTTTATTTTGGTGGTATTTATTCACCCCTGGGATTTTTATTTTTTTTTGCTATATAAATGAAAAAGTCCAAAAATGTTGAACAAAAGTGTTTTTCTTCTAAAATTTTGCAAAGAAATAATCTTTCTTCATAGATATTGGTCAAAATGTGTTCAGTTGTCTTTTTAGTAAAAAAAAAATTAACCCAAATTAGTTTATAATCAAAAATTATAACTTTTCAATTTTTTTTTTCATTTTTATTATATTTTTTATTTTATTATTTGTTTTTTTTTTGTTTTTTACATACTGTCACCCTAGCAGTACAGTGTCACCATAGCGACATTGTACTACTTGTGGGGGGTGATGAAGATTTTTTTTTTATACACTGATTGCTTTTAAACCCATAAAGGCAGCCATTGAGAAATTCTGTGAGCTGTGATTGGTCACAGCTTGTCACATGGTACAAGGCTGTTGTGAATAGCCTTGTATCATTTGATCTCTGTGATCATTCACAGATTTCACAAGTAGTAAGCAATGATGTCAGAAGTGACATCTTGCTTACTATTCTTCATGTGATCACATGATTGTGACTTCACACAGAGGTCCCGTACAACGATCGGTGTTCCGCTGTGTCCTAGGGAGCACACACAAGCAGGGAAGCCAGGAGGACGTTTATAAACGGCCACCCGCCCCTGCACTGCTCCCCTCCAGCCGTTCATATACATGGGCCAGACGGGAAATGGTTAAAATGCAGATCTTCAGGTACAACTTCCTCTTCAGCAAGGAGAACCTTGAGCTCCACAATAGTGACATCACCAAATCTTACTCCAAATTTCATGCCTATCTGTCGCAGACAGTAGTATTTTAAATGATCTCACACTGCAGATGTATAACTATGAGGCTTAAAGGATAAGTTCACCTTTTACATGTTTCACTCACATTTAGGTGGCTCCGGTCACCTCTTCTCCTGTTCCCCTCCCGCTCCTCAGTGTGACAGCGGGCAGGTGGTCTTCTCTCCACTTTCACAATTCAAAAATAGCATGGCTGCGTGGGGCTGCGCGCACACAACCACATCATTCATTCACAGTTTCCTGTGAATGACTGAGCTGCAAGTACTGTCAGGAACTGCGGCAGATGCCCTGTAGTTCTGAATGAACTGGTGGGTGCTGATAAGCACCCTTGTAGTTCATTCACAAGCCCTGCAGCTTTCAAACTGGCAGCCCATATGGAGGTATGGGCTGAAAGCTGAAGGGCTTGTTTGCAGAAACCTGACATTGCACCCCTGATCCACTGATCCCTGGTGCAATGCTTTCCAGGCTCCTGCAGGAATCTGATGTCACACACTGCAGAGCATAGAGCACAGAGCTCCCTGATATCTGACAGCTGATTGGAGAAAAGGGACACAATTCCCTCTGCATAGGCTTATGGGCATAAAGAAAAATACATATATGAGTCTCCTGCTGTGTGCTGCAGAGTAGTGTGCCATTGCCCTCTAAGCTGTTCTATTGGGAAAAAATCAGAAGTGACTCATACAGATAACATAGACAGGAAAGACCAGAGAGGAACCAGACCTGGTGCTTTGGAATCAGGCTAGTGCACACTAGTGGTGTGAGCTTTGTCCATGTTTTTTCATGTCTGAGATTTACAACAATTATAAGTTTAGGTCCACCTTAATGTTGATCAATTCTGAACAATGCAGCTTGACATTGTAGTCTAGTGTTAATTTATTTTGCAAAATATAATTTGTCATTGTGTATAAATAATAGGTAAATTAATTTGACTTTACTTGCACCAGGGGCGGACTGACAACTCATGGGGCCCCCGGGCAATAGTGGATCATGGGGCCCCTGTGTCCTTGCCCAAACTCAAAAAAGCCTATGAAAAAAGTACCAGGAGCATCTCATGGGGCCCCCTACTGACCCCAGGCCCTCGGGCAGTGCCCGAGTTTCCAAATGGTCAGTCCGCCCCTGACTTGCACATGTAAAATTTAGCATGAATTGATGCTAAATGTTTTATGTAAGAAGTAAAGCATTTCCTTTGTCTTAGGTTTACAATTTGCCTTTTCAATATATAACCAGATATATTTCTTTCATGAAAAAGATCATTTAAATAGTTATTTCTGTTGTGTAGCTCTCCATATGTATTGCTACAATTTTCTTTGTATATTGTTCCCAAAAGTACAAAGTTCGAGAATACATCAGCCCTTTATAAATAATGAATAATTATATAGCTCAAATACACAGAAGTTATTAGATTTCCCATGACTTTACTGCATAATTGGATAGCTGTACTGCAGCTCATATATTCATAAATAAATGCCGAGCTACACAATGGCAACCTTTATTGTAGCCATAAACTTTACGAAAACAAAAAACTGCAGTATACAAACACTGTTGCTCATTTGGCAAAGTCAAAGAAATTTTATTTAGATGTAAAAAAAGTTTGTCTTAACGTTCTGGATTAGAGAGATTGTGGGTAATGATATGCTTGGAAGGTATTATGTAGATAAGAGCTGTCAAAGCAATTCCATGAAAAAGGCTGCATGTTGTTCAGACCTTAATTGAATGAAATATGGTGTCCTTATATTTTGCACTTGTTTATGGCTTTTCTCAGACATGACATGGCATGTCTTTGGGGATTAACAGCTTTGACTTTTTTGCTATTATGCCTCTGGAGTGCTTTTGTTGCTTTGTCTATTGCCTGCTATGATATTTTACAGTATATTGGTAATGCTTGCATGGGGTTTAATTAAATGGATGATGTCTGTGCCATCTAGGGGGCCTTTGTGCCAAAAGCTATAATCTTTGTGGATAATCATTTGCTGTTTTTTTTTTCATATCAGTGGTAGACATAAGCTTTCAACAAATGCTGTACTTAAAAGAATAATGCATTATGAGCTAATCACAGAAAGTATGTTTCCTATTTTATAGATTGTAGGTGTGCACACCAAATAGATAATCTTTGAAACTTATTTATAAAGCTCCAAATAACTAGTTTGTGGTTTTTGTCATAGGGAAAATGAGTTTGTAATACATAATATAACTTTGAATGATTAATGTCCTATTCTGGACAACGAACGGTTTGTCTGTTGAATTATCAAAGATTTTTTTTATTATTATTATACAGTATTTATAAAGCGCCAATAGTTCGCTCAGCGCTGTACATTACAAAGGGGGACAGAACATGTGACAGAACAATAACAATACAATGCAAAACATGAGGGGATCGAGGGCCCTGCTCTTTCGAGCTTACAATCTAGGAGGGATGGGGATCTCACTAAACTCAGTGGTGGACCTCTTAGGCAGGAAAGAACTATGAAATGGGAAGGCTTTTTTGGTCTTAAGCTCTCTGATCATGCTAGGAATCTACTGTATTGTGTGCTCAGCAGTCATCTACAACCTGTTCCTCCATCTCTGGTGGAGCCAGGGTCAAGGCACTTGGCTGGAAATAGGCCCTACTTGGTGTGTTCTCCTAGTGAACCTTTTGTTGTTTCCCACTGTTAACCTATTGCTAGTCTTACTTTTTCTCCTGCCCTTTTTACATTCTTCTGCTTTATTCCAGCTAGTCTTTCTTCTGCAATGCAGGCTTCATTCCTATGCAAGTATGGACCCAATCAGGGGAGGACTGACAACTCATGGGGCCCCCGGGCAATAGGAGATCATGGGGCCCCTGTGTCCTTGACCAAACACTAAAAAGCCTATGAAAAAGGTACCAGGGGCATCTCATGGGGTCCCCTACTGATCCCGGGCCCTCAGGCAGTGCCCGAGTTTCCAAATGGTCAGTCCGCCCCTGGACCCAATAGGTCCATGCTCTAATAAAAGAGCACCATAACCCAAATACCCATTGCCCAGTGCATTGTTCATGTTGTTGCCACTGTTTATCTATGATCTTGACTTTGTTATTGTTTTTGCCAGTGCTGTCCTGAGAAAGTTCCTTGTAATTGTTTAGTTTTTGTTGCTATCTTCTGTGTGATAGTTTATTTGGATAGACCCTACTACCTCTCTTGCTGCAAATTTTTCACTAAATCCACCATTGCTCCTTAAGCTTCTTTGACTTACCTGGAACTAGCATTTCTGCTAATGTTGGATAAGCTGAAACTTAAAACCAATTGACATCTGGAAGATTTGACCTTCATGACCAGACCATTTTGTGCTGTTCAGAACTGTGCTGTTTTAACTGGCAAATGCGCAGTCATGCAACACTGTAAGCAAATTAAATTTTTATGTAATTTTTTTCACACAAATAGAGCTGTATTTTGGTTGTATTTGATCACAACTGGGTTTTTAATTGTATATCTTATACAAACAAAGACTGAACATTTTGATAATAATTATATTTTCTACTTTTGGTTATAAAATATATCCTATAAAAAATGAAAAAAAAAATCAAATAATTTTATTTTTATTAATTTAGGTCAAAATGTATTATGCTAACTGTCTTTGGTAAGAAAAAAAAATCTCATTAAGTACACCCTTCAAATAACCCCTTTTTAGAAAGTAGACAGTCTGATGTTTTTTCTAAGAGGTATGGTGAGTTTTTTGAAGTTGTAATTTTTTGTCACAATTTTTTGATAAATGAAGACATTACATTTTTTCACAATTTATTTTACATACTGTCACTAGAGCAGTACAGCATCATTATATGACTGGTGTAGTGGTGATCAAGGACACTGACTGGGGACAGTCAGTTAAAAAATAAACTCAGAGTAGTTTTGTGTCACCATAGTAACACTGTACTACTCTGGGTGGGTGATCAGGGATTTTTGATTGCTGTTACAGGGATTTTTGATTGCTGATTCTTGATTGCTGTTACAATGATAATCACTGTACCAGCAATGTTTTGAATTGTCATGAATGGGTTACATTTACAACAGCTGTGATTACTAGTGATCTATGATTGGCTGCAGCTAACAACATGGTACAGGGTGCTGTGAGTGGCCCAGGTACCAAGTGATAGCTCTGGGTCAATTACAGCATTGCTCTGTAGGAAACACAGCTTTTATAAATTACATTCATTCAAAAAAGCTTTGTAGACAATTGCGATCATATGATCTCATAGTGATCACATGATCCCTGGGCCGCTCAAAGCAGCTGGGTACCGGGAGACGATAATCCAGTGCCCCTAACCCCAGACAGGCTGGATAATGTACATGTACATGATCTAGCTTGTCTGTGTTGCCTACCCGCAGTAAATGTACTGTGGTCAGAGGGCAAGCGGTTAAGTATTTGGAAACAACCCAATATCCGACCACTATCTGATTTATTTGAGAGAAACATTCTAATCAGATGATCTAATCCTGTGAAGACTGAGATTGAGCTCTGCAGTCACTTTTACAGCAGTTGTTTTCTTATTCCGGGTCACAATCCAGCGAAATGTCCTTTTGTCTCTTTCGGTTAGTTGACCATGTCGACCATCGTTATGTTTATCAGACGTTTTTCTTTCTAACTCCTTACTATAAACCTTACAAGAAGAGAAATGGCTGCTGTCATTCATAATGATCTTACACTTTCAGTTACTTGTTATGTCTGTTCCCCATATAGATATACAGTGTTTCCCATCCTAGACACAACCCATAGTTTTTCCTGGGTTCCTGTCACATTTTATTTATATATAGATATATATAAATACCGTAAATAAATATATATACAGTGGTGCAAAAAAGTATTTAGTCAGCCACCAATTGTGCAAGTTCTCCCACTTAAAAAGATGAGAGAGGCCTGTAATTGGCATCATAGGTAGAGTTCAACTATGAGAGACAAAATGAGAAAAAAAAAATCCAGACAATTACATTGGCTGATTTGGAAAGAATTTATTTGCAAATTATGGTGGAAAATAAGTATTTGGTCAATATCAAAAGTTCATCTCAATACTTTGTTATATATCCTTTGTTGGCAATGACAGAGGTCAAACGTTTCCTGTAAGTCTTCACAAGGTTGGCACACACTGTTGCTGGTATGTTGGCCCATTCCTCCATGCAGATCTCCTCTAGAGCAGTGATATTTTGGGGCTGTCGTTGGGCAACATGGACTTTCAACTCCCTCCAAAGGTTTTCTATGGGGTTGAGATCTGGAGACTGGCTAGGCCACTCCAGGACCTTGAAATGCTTCTTACGAAGCCACTCCTTTGTTGCCTGGGCGGTATGTTTGGGATCATTGTCATGTTGGAAGACCCAGCCACGTTTCATCTTCAATGCCCTTGCTGATGGAAGGAGGTTTGCACTCAAAATCTCTCGATACATGGCCCCATTCATTCTGTCCTGTACATGGATCAGTCGTCCTGGTCCCTTTGTGGAGAAACAGCCCCAAAGCATGATGTTGCCACCCCCATGCTTCACAGTAGGTATGGTGTTCTTTGGATGCCACTCAGCATTCTCTCTCCTCCAAACACGACGAGTTGTGTTTCTACCAAACAGTTCTATTTTGGTTTCATCTGACCATATGACATTTTCCCAATCCTCTTCTGGATCATCCAAATGCTCTCTAGCAAACTTCAGACGGGCCCAGACATGTGCTGGCTTAAGCAGAGGGACACGTCTGGCACTGCAGGATCTGAGTCCCTGGCGGCGTAGTGTGTTACTGATGGTAGCCTTTGTTACGTTGGTCCCAGCTCTCTGCAGGTCATTCACTAGGTCCCCCCGTGTGGTCCTGGGATTTTTGCTCACCGTTCTTGTGATCATTTTGACCCCACGGGGTGAGATCTTGCGTGGAGCCCCAGATCGAGAGAGATTATCAGTGGTCTTGTATGTCTTCCATTTTCTAATTATTGCTCCCACAGTTGATTTGTTCACACCAAGCTGCTTGCCTATTGCAGATTCAGTCTTCCCAGCCTGGTGCAGGTCTACAATTTTGTTTCTGGTGTCCTTTGACAGCTCTTTGGTCTTCACCATAGTGGAGTTTGGAGTGTGACTGTTTGAGGTTGTGGACAGGTGTCTTTTATACTGATAACAAGTTCAAACAGGTGCCATTGATACAGGTAATGAGTGCAGGACAGAGCAGCCTCTTAAAGAAGAAGGTACAGGTCTGTGAGAGCCAGAAATCTTGCTTGTTTGTAGGTGACCAAATACTTATTTTCCACCATAATTTGCAAAAAAATTCTTTCCAGATCAGCCAATGTGATTGTCTGGATATTTTTTCTCATTTTTTCTCTCATAGTTGAGCTCTACCTATGATGCCAATTACAGCCCTTTCTCATCTTCTTAAGTGGGAGAACCTGCACAATTGGTGACTGATTAAATAATTTTTTGCCCCACTGTATATATATATGTTTGTGTGTATTTATTGAAATATATTTTTAAATATATTGAAATGGCCAAAATTGTAGCATTTCAAATATACGTCAATATATTTGGGAAGAATATTTTTCAAATATAATTCAAATATATTTTTGTTCCATGTGGGTATCACTATGGGATTACTTTGAATCATTCCTGGCCCAGCCTAGATAGCTCAGACCTCCTGTGCCTAGGAGCAGGCATGATATAGGTGTACACTATCAACATGAAGACTAATATAGTTTTTAGTTGTTTCTAGGTAATACAGGATACCTGGTCTTCAATGCTGGTGTTACCGTAATAACATCTTTTGGCAAATCAGGTTCACAGATCATTTAATGTGCATAAATATTTAGTCCATACTGTGATGATATCGCATACTGGGCACATGAGAAGCTGTGTGTGTCAACCATGTTGTTCACCACCCCAGAAAGTCTGCCATGACATTTTATTTATTTTCTTTTTCTTTTTTTAACAAGAGACATAGCTGCAGTGACCTCCCCTTCAGTGTATACAAGCAACAATTTAGCTGTATTCCAAACAACCTTGTCAGTACTTTGATGAGAGTAGCAGTCTAACCCCAATAATCATTTTACTTTAGTTGCCCTCATAAAACTGTCACGCTTGCAAGCTTGAGCAATCAGGAAAGCAACCAGATATCCTGCCAGATCACCCCTAGCCTTAATATCTTGGCTGGAGTCATTAGTGAATGCACATTTCTGTCAGAAGAACCCAAAATGTCAGTTTATTTCATAACTTCTAAAATAAGGACTTCGTTACCTTTTATCAGTTAATTAGCAGCATTTTGAGACTAAACACTAAGCGGAACCAGATATCTGACATCTCCCATATTTATATTCAATGAAAAGATCATTTCATGCTAGACAGTATGCAAGTTAGCAGAATCTAACCTGTAGGTATTCAAAGTTATTAATACCTATAGAAAACTGGATCTGTGGCTTGATCATAAACACAGTGACATCCTGGTGGCCACACCTTAGATCTGTCAACCCCCACCTTAAGGAAAAGAAAAGAGGGGCTGCCCTGCAGTTGACACTTCTTGTGTACCATCAACAGAAGGAGGACCTGTCAAGTCCTAAGAGAACCATTGTACCATCTTGTTCATTGATTGGAGTCTGCTGAGACAGTACTTGTTATGTGTATTAATTTTTTTCAACCCTTTTTTTTTTTTTTTTTGCATTGTTATCTCTTTGTTACCTTTTTTTTTTTTCGTTCATAAACAATATTTTGACAAGTATTAAGATTGTCTCTAAAGCAAAAACTTAAAGAATCCCCGTCTGTTGAAGAGCACTACCACATAGTAAATCTGTGGATTTTGTCATAAATTTAGGCCAAAATGTATTCTGCTACATGTCTTTGCTAAAAAAAAAATCCCAGTACTTGTAAATTCATTGATTTACGTGAAAGTTATAGCGTTTACAAATGGTGGCATATATACTGGAATTTTTCTTTTTTCTAGTAATGACGGCAATCAGTGACTTATAGCGGGACTGTGGCAGGCATTCCGACACTGGGGGGAACTGACTTGGTGACACTGACATCCCCAGTGACACCAATACAGTGGTGTGTGTTAATAAAAATCACTGACACTGTACTATTGGCACTGGGCAGAAAGGGGTTAACATGTGGGGCGGTCAAAGGGTTAACTGTATGCTGTTTTACTATGAGGCTGTGTGCTGTGTTTCACTGTAAGCACACTGCTTTGTATGGCTCTGCTATGCAAAGCCATACAAAGCAGTGTGCAGGAGCTGACAAGGGAGAGATCTGTGTTGTTTATACTTGGCAATCATCGGGTGCTGGCGAGAAATCACTGGCTGGGACCCGGTGATTGACAGTCAAGGCCGCGAATGGCGGCGCAGGGAGGGCGCATGCGCCCCCTACCCAGAACTGCAAAGTCACATGTGTATATATACGTGATTTTGCGCACCCATGCCGCCCTGTAGCAGTATTTCTGCTATAGGCCGGCTCGGAAGCAGTTAACAAACCCCAGTGACAATTCTTCTCAGTCTGTTGACACTTAGATTATGGTCTCACAAGCTAGAAAATTTTTGTGCAGGGTGAGGCTAAAACTGTCATTGTTGCCTATCAGTGACAGCGCCGTGTGTGTGTTTGCTAGTCATTTGTTACAAGTTTGTGAAGGGGACTGTCACACATACTATATTTGGAAATATCCCAGAATGTTTTTGTTACTGAATGGATGTGCACCAGTTTCTTGCTCTGTTATCAAACCACTAAAAGCTGGTTTTTTTTCTTGTAAAATATCAAACATGTCCATATTTACCTGCTGTGTGCAGTGGTTTTACATAGAGCAGTCTGGATCCTCTTCTGCTCGGGTCCCCCGCAGGCACTCCTGGCTCCTCCTTTCTGTTGGGTGCCCCCATTGCAAGCAGGTTGCTATGGGGGCACTCACAGCTCCGTGTGTCCATTCACACGCAGTCGCTGCTTGGTCCCATCCCCTCTTTCTCCTCATTGGCTGACTGACTGTGATTGACAGCAGTGGGAGCGAATGGCTCCAGCTTTCTGTCTCAGCCAATAAGGAGGCATAGATAGGGACAGCCTAGAATGCCGTGCACATTGCTGGATCACGATGAGGCTTACCTGCTGCACACACAAAGTTTTTTACCTTCATGCATAGAATGCATGAAAGTAAAAAACCTTGAGCCTTTACAACCGCTTTAAAATGAACTTTGCACTTCAAGCACCCCTCCCGATTTATAAAACATTACATTAAACTGGAAAAAAAAGGTAAAGTTGTTGTAATGGCTCCTTTCACACTGACGGTCCGATCGGGTCCGCCTGTCAGTTTTTCTGGCAGGCCCAATCGGACCATCCATAGCTCTCTATGGAGCCGTGGGTGTCAGTGGCATCTGATCCGATCCTATCCACTAAAAACAGATGGATGGGGATCCATTCCCCATCCGTCCAACGGATCGGATTAGATGCCAGTCCGATGGAAATGAACAGGTGATCAGTTTCCAATCCACCACCCTATAGAAAACAGCAGGCTGTTTCTGTGTCCACTCTACATAGTGAAGCAGACATGGATCTGTCATCCGCCTGCTCAGTGGGGATCAACAGAGGGACCCCTACTGAGCAGGCTTCTCTGTTGTTAGATCAAATATTTTTTAGAAGACCGTTAATACCTTTTATCTGCAGTACAGCCCTATCCGCCAGTCTTTTCTCTGTTGAAGAGCAACAAGCTGAAAATCTTCTTTTTTCATTCCTTTCACTTCCCTGCTGCTCAGTTTGACTGCTAGAAGTGACAAGAGATATTTGATATGTCTATGTAATGGGAGCATATGATTTTCTCCCAATGACCCAGCACTGAGTGAGCAGCCAATCAGTAAGCTCAAGCATCATCACTAATGCAGGCCATAGATGGTTCGTTTCTCGGCCGATTTTTCGTCCGAAAGAATAATTGGCCGATTTTCTCACTGTTAGTGGGGCACTGGCATCGGCCAATTTTTGCAGTTCCTCCTCATTTTTTTTATCAGTCACGCTGGAAAATTTGCGAAAAATGGCCGATTTTCGCAATTATTGGTGGCAGCAGAACGACCGATGTTTCGTTTTTTCGGATTAAAAATCGGTCGATAAACCGTCTATGGCCTGCATTAGAGCAGGGGAGAATGTATTTAACCCTGTGTAAGCTCCAACCAGAGAAACTTGGAGCTTACACTTTTTTTTTTTTTTTTTTTTTACTTTTGGCGGGATGAATGGAGTGGAGAGGGAGTGCAGGGATGATGCTCCTAAGCAGATGGAAGTGGGATGACATAACAAAGAATGCGTTGCTTTACCCTGCATGCATAGGTTTATTTAGAAGATGAACTTCAGGCATATGGCTCAATAAACTTCTTTTATAAATTGTTCTGTTAGATAATTGCAGAGTTTCTAAATATAACTATTTGGGGTCAAAATAGCACCCACAAAAGAAAAGGCTCACCGCAGCAACTGGGTGTGTGTGAAAATCATCACTGTTAGGCTCCAAGCACACTGAGCGCTTTAATAACGCTGGTAACATTAGCTGTGTAAAGTCACGTTAAAAATTTGAGTTTTTCAGCATTTTTTAGTGTTTTTGTATTATCATTTAGCGACGTTTTTTCACGTTTGCGTTTTTTAGAGGTTTTTTTTTTTTACCATGAAAAGAAAATTTTTTAATCCTCATGCACACGTTTTTACAGTTGCTGTTTTTGGCTTTTGACATTTTTTCTACAGCCAGTAAACTCCCCAACATGTTCTCCTATGTGTCCATCATTGTGAAAGGGGCCTTAGTCCGCGAATGGCAGCTTGATGCTTGAGCTTACTGATTGGCTGCTCACTCAGTGCTGGGTCATTGGGAGAAAATCATATGCTCCCATTACATAGACATGCGCCCCCTACCCAGAACTGCAAAGTCACGTGTATATATACGTGATTTTGCGCACCCTTGCCGCCCTGTAGCAGTATTTCTGCTATAGGCCGGCACGGAAACAGTTAACAAACCCCAGTGACAATTGTTCTCAGTCTGTTGACACTTAGATTATGGTCCCACAAGCTAGAAAATGTTTGTGCAGGGTGAGGCTAAAAGAGTACTTTGAGCCTGGGTTCACACAGATGCGGTGTGGAATTCGCACTGGTTTCTGTGCGAATTCTGCACCACACCATAATCGCACGTCGTTCATGCAAACCACAGCGGGTGTGTATGTTAAGTTAACAACACCCTGGATTAAGTTCGCAAAACGCGGTGCAGAATTGGATCACATGGGTGTGAATACCCATGCGGTCCGATTCTAGTGCAGACAAAAAAAACAGTCCTGCACCTTTTTGGTGCGGATGTGGAGCGATTTGAGCCATACAAAATGTATGGCTCAGATTGCACCACACAGAATTCACATGTGATTTGCACAGGAATGCAGTGCGGTTCCTGTATGAATCTCATGTGGTATGCCGCACTGCAGAAGTGTGAAACCAGGCTCAAAGCTTAACTGAACAAACTGGAGATAAAAGCTGATTGTTTACTGTGCACAGCTACACCATATTCTGTCTGCTGCAATTTTAGTAAATTCCATAATACAGTCATTAAAAAAAAAAAGCTGGGTATACATCAGGGGCGGACTGACCATTTGGAAACTCAGGCACTGCCAAGGGCCCGGGGTCAGTAGGGGGCCCATGAGATGCCCCTGGTACCTTTTTTATAGGTTTTTTTGAGTTTGGGCAAGGACACAGGGGCCCCATGATCCCCTATTGCCCGGGGGCCCCATGAGTTGTCAGTCCACCCCTGGTATACATCAATTTACCAATAAAACATAATACTTTTCATAACGTTTATTCATAAAAAGCACTGATATGCAAGTGAATAAAGACCAGTGCACCGACAGAGTGGATACTTCTCATCAGAGAGCAGACAGCTGGTGGGGAAAAAGAGTCAGAATGTTGTTAACTTCACAGAGTCTCAATGACAACTGTTTGCACCCAATTATGCCAATCAGAGAGAGGTCACAAACTTAAAATGGTTCTACGGCCTTAAGGTATTTTACCTTAATGCATTTTTATGCATTTAGGTAAAAAACCTGAGCTGCAGGGTCCCCTCAGTCCCCTGCTTATTCTTACCTGAGCCCAATCTGATCCAGCAATGTGCACGATAGCAGAGGCTCTTGCCACTGTATCCCTCCTCATTGGGCAGATTGATGGCAGCAGGAGCTATTGGTCAATCAAATGATGTGATGGAGGAACTCTGGGCAGGGCTAAGTATCCAGGTCTGTGCCAATAGACGCAGATAGGGAGGCGCCCAGTTGAGTGCCCCCATGGAAAGCGGATTTCCGTGGGGGCACCCACCAAAGAGGAGGGACCTGAAATTACGAAGAGGATTGGGGATATTCTGTGCAAAACCATTGCACAGAGTAGGTAAGTGTACCATGTTTCTTGTTTTAATTTTTTTAAAAAGGGGGGTTTAATGTTACTTTAAAATGCAGTTTTGGTTGCCTAAGTATCAGAATAAGCTCCAAACAGCCATATATATATATATATATATATATATATATATATATACATACACATAGGCCACTTTGTTGGGGGAAAGTCGCAATGGGGTATTAAACCAATGTAAACAAATGTATTAGGCATTCCCATTATACTGCAACCAAACATTTGCAGATAATCTGCAACTGATTAACCATTGTATATACACACATATACAAACAAACACCAGCACCATAGAGCTCGATTGCCATTGAACACCAGAACACCACTGGCGCCCTGTGCTTTTCACAGATGAGAGCAGGTTCACCCTGAGCACATGTGACAAACGTGAAAGGGTCTGGAGAAGCCATGAAGAATGTTATGCTGCCTGTAACATTATTCAGCATGACCGTTTTGGTGGTAGGTCAGTGATGGTCTGGGGAGGCATAGCCATGAAGGGATGCTCAAACCTCTACAGGCTAGACAATGGCACCCTGACTGCCATTAGGTATCAGGATGAAATCCTTGGATCCATTGTCAGACCCTACACTGTTGCAGTGGGTCCTGGGTTCCTCCTGGTGCACAACAATGCCCAGCCTCATGTGGGGAGAGTATGCAGGCCTTCCCTAGAGGATTATTATACAGTATTTAGAAAGCGCCAATAGTTCGCTCAGCGCTGTACATTACAAAGGGGGACAGAACATGTGACAGAACAACAATAATACAATGCAAAACATGAGGGGATTGAGGGCCCTGCTCTTTCGAGCTTACCATCTAGGAGATGAAGGAATTGATATAATTGAATGGCCCCCATGCTCGCCTGACCTAAATCCAATAGAGCACCTCTGGGATATCATATTTCGGTCCATCCGACGCCGCAAGGTTGCACGTCAAACTGTCCAGGAGCTCAGTGATGCCTTGGTCTAGATCTGGGAGGAAATACCCCAGGACACCATCCATCGTCTCATTAGGAGCTTGCCCCAATATTGTAAGGCATGCATACAAGCACGTGGGGGGCCATAAAAACTACTGAGTACTATTTTGAGTTGCTGCAATGAAATTTCAGCAAAATGGACTAGCCTACTGCATCATTTTTTCACTTTGATTTTTTTGGTGTTTTTGAATTCAGTCCTCTGTAGGTTGATCATTTTCATTTCCATCAAACAATGGGGTATCCTTATGTTCCTAACACATTACCCAGTCCATCAGTATACAGTAGATATCCAGCATGATATTTTTCCCCATAGAGATCTGATGTGTTTTCAAAGTGTTCCTTTAATTTTTTTTGAGCAGTGTAGTATCTGGAAATAAATAATGTAATGTGATATGTGCTAAAGTAAAATGAATAAGCATGAATGTGTATATGATAAAACTATGTGTATAATACAACCTATGTGATAAATATACACTATATTGCCAAAAGTATTGGGACACCCCTCCAAATCATTGGATTTAGGTGTTCCAATCACCCCCATGGCCACAGTTGTATAAAATCAAGCATTTAGGCATGCAGACTGTTTCTACAAACATTTGTTAAAGAATGGGTCTCTCTCTGGAGCTCAGTGAATTCAAGCGTGGTATCATGATAGGTTGCTACCTGTGCAATAAGTCCATCCGTGAAATTTCCTTGCTGCTAAATATTCCACAGTCAACTGTTAGTGGTATTATAACAAAGTGAAAGCAACTGGGAACAACAGCAACTCAACCACGAAGTGGTAGGCCACATAAAATGACAGAGCAGGGTCAACGCATGCTGAAGTGCACAGAAGTTGCCAACTGTCTGGAAAGTCAATAGCTAAAGACCTCCAAACTTCATGTGGCCTTCAGCTTAGCACAACATCAGTGCATAGAGAGCTTCATGGAATCGGTTTTCATGGCTGAGCAGCTATATCCAAGCCTTACATCACCAAGTGCAATGCAAAGCATTGGATGCAGTGGTGAAAAGCACACCATCACTGGACTCTAGAGCTAGAGTTCTCTGGAGTGTCGAATCGTGCTTCTCTGTCTGGCAATCCGATGAACGTGCCTCTTAGTTCCAGTGAAGGGAACTCTTAAGGCGTCAGCATACCAAGATATTTTGGACAATTTCATGCTCCCAACTTTGTGGGAACAGTTTGGAAATGGCTCCTTCCTGTTCCAACTTTAGTACGCACCAGTGCACAAATCAAAGTCCATAAAGACATGGATGAGCGAGTTTGGGGTGGAGAAACTTTACTGGCCAGCGCAGAGTTCTGACCTCAATCCAATAGAACCTTGGGATGAATTCGAGCGGAGACTGCGAGCCAAGCCTTCTCTTCCGACATCAGTGCCTGACCTCACAAATGCACTTCTGAAAGAATGGTCAAACATTCCCATAGACACACTCCTAAACCTTATGGACAGCCTTCCCAGAAGAGTTGAAGCTGTTATAGCTGCAAAGGGTGGGCCAACTCAATATTGAACCCTACTAAGACTGGGATGCCATTAAAGTTTATGTGCGTGTAAAGGCAGGAGTCCTAATACTTTTTGCAATATAGTGTAGTTAGTGTTGTATTAAATCCAAAGCACCAACTTAATGTGGATTTTCCTCATGTCTAACCGTGAAATGAAAAATATGTATTATATAGCAAAATGAATCGCCCCAGAAATCTTGTATCAAATTCCATATAGAGTAGTCACGTGATATATGTAAATCCCTCCCCTGCACACTGTTAGATCTGGAGGAGGAGCATGAAATGATACTCTGGTGCAGGTAGTAAAGAGTCTTTCCACACTGGCACAATGCTAAGTAGCGCTGTTGCAGTCACATGTGATTAAAAGAAGAAAACCCTTTTAATTTTAAAAAAATATTAAAAAGTTTGAGTATTCAAAAATAATCTTTTATTTGTATATTTTCAATATGTGTCTTTAATATATTGGTGGATTCTCTCTGGAGGAGCTGCTGCCAATCACAATGTGCAGTGCACCGCTCCAGCTTGGGGAATGTGTGTCAGATGGGGCGGGTAGCAAGGAGTAAAAGGCTCTATCAATCATTCATGCTAAATCTGCTCTGATGATGATGTAAATGTAAGTGCTGGAGCCACCCCTAAAGCTCATGAAAAAGAGTCACGTTGGGCAGCCTGAAACCAGAAAAAAAAGGAAGTGAATGGCTTCCTCTGGGTACACTGATGGAGCATGCGCTCTGGGGGTATCAACGCTCATCCGGAGAATCAACTGCTGTAAGTTTGCCACCAACAATTAGGAAATAAAGAGAAATAGCAAGTATCAGCCAGGTAATCACAAATGCAGAAAACATGATTAAAAATTTCTACTAAAAGGTACAATGCCTACTTTAAAGATAAATACACATACAAATGTTTTGAGTTTAATGACACTTTAATTGAAATGGATATAGGACAACTGTAAATGGGTAAGTATTATGATACATAAAATAAAGGGTGTAAATGTGTTTTTTTTCTTTCTTGCATTGCACTGTTTTTTTGTCTATTTTTTTTCTTATCTGAAGTTCTTCTTTAAGAAAATATAACACAGCATATGTTGGCTATACTGTCTATTGAACTCTTATTTCCCCATGGTGCTGTTACTTATCTAAACTTCTACAGCAACACAGTTGTTAACTGTGCTTTAATTTCCATTTATCATTCACCCTTCATTAGCAAGATAATATTCTCTTGTGCAAATACTTTATCATATTTTGAATCATAAATCAAACTTAAAAGAGCACCATGGCTAAACTATAGCATTTAATGCCAGAGACAAAATAATATATTACTTTTATCTACTAATTACTTAATTATCAATATGATAAAATAAAATTAACAGTATCCGCGCTGACTGGTAATGCAAAGCAGCTGACACAAATAGGTAGTATAAGAACCTATATATTAAATGAAAATGTGAAGTGCAGTGCTCAACATATAGTAAAATGATTAAAACATATCAAAAAATTATATAGTACAAAATAACAACTGAATGTCCGTGAGAACAAATTTAATTATATAAAAAAGTGTTAAAATAATGTCCATCCACCACCATAAAAGTGCTCTTGCTTGTAGTAAAGCAACTCAAATCTATATATGCTGTCACCGTCTCCCAGTGAATTGAAAACTCAGCAGAAATGATGGCTGCCACTACAACAGCATAAACGCCCATATATTTAGGCAGGACCACATATATCTTAACGTGAAACTCTGTGAATACGTGTAATACGTGTGCACTGAAAACTCCTCCCCGGCATGTTTAGTCCAATCGGACATTATCAACGGGTAATACAGTGTTGATGTCTCACAGATTTATATAGTATCACATAACCACCCTCTTACCATCAATTAGGGACTGGAACCAGAAGTACAAGATGCCCATCTTGGAAAGACCGGAAGTGATGATACAGCCAACTTTAAATGGGTCTATACTGAATATCTAACTTCAATGTAAGTAGCCCCCATCTTAGAAAAGGGCAAAAATTTGCGGTGTTGCCAACTTACAAGAGATCAATGGGTATGTTATCCACATAAATGAAAGCTAAAAATGGGGTAGCTAAGGACAAAATCCCCATCTTAGAAAAGGGCAAAAATTTGCGGTGTTGCCAACTTACAAGAGATCAATGGGTATGTTATCCACATAAATGAAAGCTAAAAATGGGGTAGCTAAGGACAAAATCCACCGACAAAAGCTCTCTGTCCAAAAGTATATGACTTACAAAAAATTATTGAATCAATTAATATCCCAAACTGAATTCATATCAAAAGGGGAATAAGACTTAAGTTCATAAATCCATTGCATCTCTAACCGTGAAACTTCTCTAATTTTATTGCATCCTCTCCAGAGGGGTTCTAATTTTATTCCTACAAATTTAATCTCCCTCAGATCTCTGTTATAAAATTGTCCAAAATGTGCTGAAAGGCTATGATATTTGAATCCACGTTTAATATTATACACATGTTCTCTAAGACAGTCCCTCCTGGTAGACCAATAATAAATGACATTGATTCGTTACAGTCTAGGGTCAGAAAAAATATAGGTTTTTCCTGCAGCCAATAGTTTTTAAAACCTTGTCTTACATCAGACACTAAACAATTAATGATCTTAGTGGGTTAGTGGTATGAATTCAGATTGGGACATTAATTGCTTTATAGTTACTAAATAAACACGGAAGGAATTTTATTTTACTTTTAAGAATATTTTGCGATTTATTTATTTATTTTTTATTTATTTAGGGTTTTTTCATTATTTTATATTTTTCTACTAGAGGACTTTTTTATAATGTTGCACTATTTATTTTGGAATGTCATGTCTTTTTATTGGAGTGTTCCTGTTTTCTTATTTTTGTTTTTTATATCTTTTTGGGACATTGATAGTCCCGTTATTACTGACATACCGGTTATAATTTTTATTTGTTTGTATTATAGCAATGATTTTTTGTAAATCATATATTTTTGGACAGAGAGCTTTTGTCGGTGGATTTTGTCCTTAGCTACCCCATTTTTAGCTTCCATTTATGTGGATAACGTACCCATTGATCTCTTGTAAGTTGGCGGCACTGCTAATTTATGCCCTTTTCTAAGATGGGGGCTACTTACATCCGGTTCCAGTTAGATATTCAGTATTGACCCTTTTAAAGATGGCCGTATCATCACTTCTGGTCTTTCCAAGATGGATGTCTTATACTTCCGGTTCTGGTTCCTGTCTAATTGATGGTAAGAGGGCGGTTACGCGATACTATATAAATATGTGAGACGTCAATACTGTATTACCCCTTGACAATGTCCAATTGGATGAAACGCGTCAGGAGTTATCAGTGCTGATGTCACGCCGCTGCACGATCACGGATCGGCAGCAGCTGTTCATCTAAGCTGACCGTTTCTCTATATGCTTTTTGGTTTTATGCATTTATATTCACTCATCTAATAAATACTACCCTATTGAAAGTATATTTTGCTCCTGGCGAGCTTCATTTCACCACAGTCCAGCCAGCCAGAATGACACATATTCCCAGAGTTTCATGTCAAGATATATGTGGTCCTGCTTAAATATACGGGTGTTTATGCTGTTGTAGTGGCAGCCATCATTTCTGGCGAGTTTTCAATTCACTGGGAGATGGGGACGGCATATATATAGATTGGAGTTGCTTTACTACAAGCAAGAGCACTTTTATGGTCGTGAATGGACATTATTTTAACACTTTTTTTATATAATTAAATGTTGGTTTGCACCATTTGCTCTCACGGACATTCATTTGTTATTTTGTAATATATCATCTTTTAATCATTTTACTATATGTTGAGCTCTGCACGTCACATTTTCACAAAAAAAATATATTGGACTTAGTTTAAAAGGTAAATATGCATGTGAATATTTTTGTAGTTTATTGTCTGGAAGTGAAGTGAATCTTTCACTTGGCCCTTTTAGGACAAGCCAAGATATTTGCCTCTTAGCCTCTAATCCCTTTGTTGTAGACACTACTGGCCTTTCTCATGCTCCCCAGTTGTCCTGTTCTCTTACTGGTGCCTTTGGGTATGGGAAAGAGATAACCACCTTTCCATCCTTACATAGCCAATCTCCAGACCCAAGCATAGTCATATGGAGGCAGGTGAAGATGTCAGACACAGGGCTTTCTACCCTACTTTTGTACTATGCGAGTAAAATGATTATCAGTTTATGGAAAAAAAATCAGCTGCCCCCTCTGTACTCACCTGGAAAGCATTAATAAAGTTTTTCCCCTTTACAAGGCTACTTATGCAAATAGAGGTGTACCAGACAAATTTGATAAGGTGTGGGGAGGTTGAGTGCACCAGCCAACTACTGTGTTGTATTAAGTGTCTAATGTTAGTGAATGTTTTAGGAGTGCATATTCTCTGGAAATTGGTATGCCATTATAAATTTTGTTAATCTGATGCATAGATATCATTTGAGCTCTGGTATCGACGTTTTGCATGTTCATATTATATTTTGTGATGCTAAGGTTCTTTATTCAGAGAAATGACTGTGCTTATTGGGAACTAAACTGCCGCTGGTGCTGATGCATTGTAGTGATGGTTGTTAGTTGGTTGTACTTGTTGTTTGTACCTACCTACAAAATGCTAATAAAAACAAGTTAAAAAAAGACACAGGCTTTTGATGGCGCTACAAAGTGGCAGGCGCACATGGGGAAGAAAGGTATCAGTAGCAGGAGTGTTTTCTGTGGCATGATCTAATACAGAGGATTATTTACCTTAATCCATGGCCCCACATTCACTTTGACAGTTTTGATTGTGAAGGTCAGAGCCTCAAAGCCACTCTTTTTTCTGGTCTCTAACCAGTCTTGTCCCGGCCCCACTTGCTAACACCATCATTTACAATGCAGGACCACCACAGGAGAGTGACCTAGTTATGTCCAGCCATCTTCTGGCCCTGCGGGACAGTTGCAAAGTCGGCGCAGAAGGCTCAAATGTCAGCCACTGTCTGCCAGACCAAGGTCACCATCTTTTGGTACATGCAAAAATGAACAGGATGGAAGGGTTTTGTGACATACTGTACTTATACTGATGTGATTTTGTAAGAATTATAATATCCACCTGAGTGGGTACAGGGACGTCGCTGGAGTTTTATCGGTTATACCGGGATGATACCTGCAGCTGCAGGCATCATCCCAGTAACATTTTTTAGAGCCGATGGTCGGCTCTCTTGTAATAGCAATGGGAGTGGCTATCTAGCAGCTCAGTTGCTATTACAAGCAGAAGGGAGGGAATGCCCCCCCTCCTGCCATCTTTCCTGGCTTTACCTGGATCTCCTGTCCCATCAGGAGTTCCTATCAACCAGCCGGAACTTCTGCCAGCTGATCAGAGTCGCTTCAAAGACTGGTCCAACTTTGGCTCTATGATATAGTAACCCGAAAGCGAAGGCATTACATCACTTATGGTTTACTGGGAAATAAACTGCCATTTTAAAAAAAGAAAAGCATTTAAATGCTTTTAAGGGCCGAAGAGGGATTTGGGGTCTTATTGACCCCAGCTCTCTCAATGAAGTGTACCTGCCACATGCCTATTGCTGTCACAAGAGATGTTTACATTCCTTGTGACAACAATAAAAGTGATCATAAAAAGTTTTTTTTTTTAAAGCAACAGTGTAAAAAAAAAAGAGTAAAGTGCCCCCATCCCCCCGTGTTTGTGCACAATTGCGACCGCACGCGTGCAAACAGCGATCATCCCACACATGTGAGGTAATGCTGTGGAGTCAGATCATGGGCAGTAATTCTAGCACCAGACTTCCTCTGTAAATTTAAAGTGGTAACCTGTAATGGCTTTTAAAGCATCACCTATGGATAGTAAAACGTACTTTGTTTCTCAGCATTGCATAGGCATGTGCAATTTTAAAGAGTGACATGATTGGCATCTATTTACTCATCGTAACATCATCTTTTATATTTTACAAAATAATTGGATTATGTTTTATGTTTTTTTGAATTAAAATTCAAATAAGTGTATTTTTTCCCAAAAAATTGCGTTTGAAAAAACTGTACAAATTACCATGTGACATAAAAAAAATTACAAAACTCACCAATTTATTATGTAGGCCTCTGCTCTAAACAATATATACAGCGGGTAAAATAAATCACCATTTTTCTAGGTACATATACAGTCATGGCCGAAATTGTTGGCACCCTTGATATTTCTCCAGGAAATCATGTATTTCTCACGAAACGTATTGCATTAACACATGTTTTGCTATACACATGTTTATTCCCTTTGTGTGTATTGGGACAAAACAAAAAAAGGGAGGAAAGAAAGCAAATTCGACATAATGTCACACAAACCTCCAAAAATGGGCTGGACAAAAGTATTGGCACCCTTTCACAACTGCGGATAAATAAGAATGTTACAAGCATGTGATGCTCCTGTAAACTCACCTGGGGCAAGTAACAGGTGTGGGCAATATAGAAATCACACCTGAAAGCAGATAAAAAGGAGAGACGTTCACTTAACCTTTGCATTGTGTGTCTGTCTGTGCCACACTAAGCATGGACAACAGAAAGAGGAGACGAGAACTGTCTGAGGACCTGAGAACCAAAATTGTGGCAAAATATCAACAATCTCAAGGTTACAAGTCCATCTCCAGAGAACTAGATTTGCCTTTGTCCACAGTGCGCAACATTATCAAGAAGTTTGCAACCCATGGCACTGTAGCTAATCTCCCTGGTCGTGGACGGATGAGGAAAATTGATGAAAGATTGCAACGCAGAATAGTCCGGATGGTGGATAAGCAGCCCCAAACATGTTCCAAAGACATTCAAGCTGTCCTGCAGGCTCAGGGAGCATCAGTGTCAGCGCGAACTATCCGTCGACATTTAAATGAAATGAAACGCTATGGCAGGAGACCCAGGAGGACCCCACTGCTGACACAGAGACATAAAAAAGCAAGACTACAGTTTGCCAAAATGTACTTGAGTAAGCCAAAAGCCTTCTGGGAAAACGTCTTGTGGACAGATGAGACCAAGATAGAGCTTTTCGGTAAAGCACATCATTCTACTGTTTACCGAAAACGGAATGAGGCCTACAAAGAACAAAACACAGTACCTACGGTAAAATATGGTGGAGGTTCAATGATGTTTTGGGGTTGTTTTGCTGCCTCTGGCACTGGGTGCCTTGACTGTGTGCAAGGCATCATGAAATCTGAGGATTACCAAAGGATTTTGGGTCGCACTGTAGGGCCCAGTGTCAGAAAGCTGGGTTTGCGTCCAAGATCCTGGGTCTTCCAGCAGGACAATGACCCCAAACATACGTCAAAAAGCACTCAGAAATGGATGGCAAAGAAGCGCTGGAGAGTTCTGAAGTGGCCAGCAATGAGCCCAGATCTAAATCCCATTGAACACCTGTGGAGAGATCTTAAAATTGCTGTTGGGAAAAGGTGTCCTTCCAATAAGAGAGACCTGGAGCTGTTTGCAAAGGAAGAGTGGTCCAAAATTCCGGGTGAGAGGTGTCAGAAGCTTATTGATGGTTATAGGAAGCGACTGATTTCAGTTATGTTTTCCAAAGGGTGTGCAACCAAATATTAAGTTAAGGGTGCCAATACTTTTGTCCAGCCCATTTTTGGGGTTTTGTGTGACATTATGTCATATTTGCTTTTCTGCCTCTGTTTTATATTTGTTCCAATACATACAAAGGGAATAAACATGTGTATAGCAAAACATGTGTTAATGCAATACCTTTTTTGTGTGAAATACTTGATTTTCAGGAAAAATATCAAGGGTGCCAACAATTTCGGCCATGACTGTATTTCTAAAGATGCTAATGTCATGAAATTTTCAACCTATGCAATCTATACATACAAAGAAACCAAAAAAATAAGTTCAGAAATTATGTGTAGACACAGGAAAAAAATATTGAACACATTGAGAAAGGGAGGTGCAAAAAGGCATGGAAAGCCAGGACACCAACTGAAATCTATCAGTAATTACAAAACAATCCTGCCCATTGTCAGTGCAAATTAATATCAGCTGGTTCAGTCTCAAATGATGACCTATAAAAAGGTGTCTCTATACCTAGGTGTCACACATGAAACATCTTATGATGGGTAGAAGCAAAGAGCTCTCTCAAGACCTTCACAACCTTATTGTTGCAAAACATACTGATGGCATTGATTACAGAAGGATTCCTAATCTTCTGACTTTTCCAGTGAGCACTGTTGGGGCCATAATCCAGAAGTGAAAACAACATCATTTCACCATAAACCGGCCACGACCAGGTGCTCCTTGCAAGATTTCTGACAGGAGTGAAAATAATTATCAGAAGAGTTGTCCAAGAGCCAAGGGACACTTGTGGAGAGCTTCAGAAATACCTGGAATTAGCAGGTACAATTGTTTCAAAGAAAACAAGTAATGCACTCAACTACCATGGCCTGTATGCATGCTCACCATGCAAGACTCCATTGCTGAAGAAAAAGCATGTTGAAGCTCATTTAAACGTTGCTTCACAACATTTAGACAAGCCTGTGAAATACTGGGAGAATATAGTCTGCTCAGATGAGACTAAAATTGAACTCAAATTGAATGTGAAAATACACACCATGTTTGAAGGTCAAATGGCACTGCACATCACCCCAAAAAATCATAACAGTGAAGTTTGGAGGTGGGAACATCATGGTGTGGGGCTGTTTTTCAACATACGATATTGGCAAACTTCATGTCATTGAAGGAAGGATGAATGTAAAAATGTACCAAGACATTCTTGATTAAAATCTGGTGTCATATACCAGGATGATGAAGATGAAACAAGGGTGGACATTTCAGCAAGACAATGATCCCAAACACAAAGCCAAGGAAACTCTCAATTGGTTTCAAAGAAAGAAAATAAAGTTGCTAGATCCTCTTCTTCTCGGGTTCCCCGCTTTTCATGCTCCCAACTTTGTGGGAACAGTTTGGGGATGACCCCTGCCCCCAAATCATATAGGAAATGCTGGCATTGCCCCTCAAACAAACTAACTGGGGGCTGACAAATTAAACCTGAAGCCACTGTCCTCACTCCTGTCCAGGTTTTTAAAATGTTACTAAACACAAAAAGGTAAAATCAGTCTGTATATGCAGTAAAGCATGCTTGTTATGCTCACTGTGGAAGCTAAGAGGTTAATCCTCCGCATTTTGTAAAAAGGCTGTTTGACTCTGTCTTCTCTGATCCTTCTCTTCTTCTACTGTCCCTAATCCATTTGCTGATGTATGAACCAGGCCTGAATAAAGACCTTAGATCTAGCTTAGAGGGTAAAGGTAGTTGTTTCTGGTGCTCTGATTCAATGCTTGATAAACTTGGAAGAAACTTGTGGGAAAATCACTGTACAAGCTGACCAGTTTTTTTACTCTTCTCAGTGGAAAGAGGGAATGTGGTGATAACTATTAAAGCACCACAAGATAAAAATGACACTTCAAGGGGCTGCAGATGACAAGCACGTTTTTTTTTATGTATTCACTTGGAAGACATCTGTCCTATTGTTAGACTTACAGCTTTATGATTATTCTTTTTCTCATGTGCAGATCTACTGTACATCCCCTATTTCAAGAACTGCACAACTTAAGAGTATGCAGGGAGTTGGGTGGTGAGTGCATCATCAGAAGAAGACACTGCACAAGTAAAAAATAATTCAAGAGCGGCTAGTAGGTTGTAGTTAAAGCTGTTATCAGAGACCTTTATGGATTCTTTTTATGAAAAAAGAACGTTTTCTTGCACTTATTCCTGTGAACAGTCTTTGATTAGGTCTTTTATTTAATTTGACTTTAACAATTTGATAATTTTCCGATTGTCTATGTAATACATTCCTTCTGTGCATGCTATATTGCAGAGACCTTGTCTTTTCTATTCGTTCAAATGAATATGTACATGTCTTTGTCAGCATTGACATGGTTACTTGATGCCCATTTCAACACTAATAAAAAACTCTTTTGGATTAAAAAAAAAGTTTTCTTTTTTGTGATATACTGATTGAACATAGCTAACACTGGCTCTAATTCCTGTTCTATGAAATGTCTTTGTAGAGCAAGCCTTTCTTCTTTGTACATGCTTATTCAGAGTATTCTGAAAGCACTGTGGTAAAAAAGAGGAGAAAAAAGGAACGGAACAGAATGGATACATGTTTGACTGACACATGTATATACTGTACATTCAGCCCTGATTCTAAATCCAACTTTCTTTTCTTTCTACTATGAACTGAACCCAGAGGAGAACAGAGAATACCTTTTATAGTGAGTGCATAGTCTTTTTACATTTTTTTTTTTAGTTCCATGTGTAGGTAAGATAAAACTAAAGTGGTTGAAAGATTTTATTTTTTTTTTTAATTAAAATAAACCTGTCATGTTTACCTGCTTTGTGCAATGCTTTTGCACAGAGCAGCCCTGATCCTCCTCTGCTCGGGTCCCTTGCTGGCGCTACTGGCCCCTCCTCCCTTCTGAGTGCCCCTCGGTAAGCTGCCTTCTCTGGGGGCAGTAGTGAATGCTCACTCTCGAGCCAGTCCTGTATGTCCATAAGACATACAAAGAGCTGCTCAGTCTTGCCCCTCACACCCTCCTTACTGGCTGTGATTGACAACAGCAGGAGCCAATAGCTCCCACTGCTTTGTCTCAGCCAATGAGGAGAGACAGACCTGTGAGAGTCGAGGCTTTCATGCACAGCACTGGATCGTGATCAGGCTCAGGTAAACATTGGGGGGCTCTAAGGGGGCAGCTGCACACTAAAGGTTTTTGACAATTATGCATAGAATGCATGAAGGTAAAAAAACCTTCAGCCTTTGGAACCACTTTAATGTACACAACATTATATTTAGAAAATAGGCTGTTAATGTTTATGTAAGGGCGGTCATTTCTTTTTTTACATATTAGGTACTTCTTTCTATATTGTGGTGCCATACAGTGATTATGCTTTATGGCTCCTTTTTCCCAATGCAAACCAAGAAGTTGTCTAAATCATTGAAAACTATGCACTTGTCCTAATTCTTTTCTAAAACTGTTTATACCATTGTACAATTCAATGTTCCCCTGCATGGGCAATTCTGCTGTTATACTCGTTTCTTTGAAAATAATGAAAATATTGAATAAGAAAACTATGTACTCCCTGTACTCAAATGCAAAGTTCTCTAGCAGGGTTCGGACATAAGTCCTGAGTTTGATCTGTCCCATTGGGAAGCTGTTACTGCAGACAGTCAGTAATAAGCAGCAGAGGCATTCCCTGCCTTGCAGCCCCACTTATACAGCACATGCCCCCTATATCCATGCTGCTGTGGGGAGGGAAATGGGGAGGGAGACTGACTGTCTGCAGTGACAGTTTCCTGGCGGGATAGCTCAGGTGGGTTCTGACCCATGTACTCTCTAGTGGTTGTACTGCAAATCTCTATATGAAATGCAATAACAAACATTAGGTACACCTTGCTAGTGCCAAGAAAATTCCCCCACACCATTGCGTCACTACCACCAGCCTGAACTGTTGATACAAGGCAGGATGGATCCATGCTTTCATGTTGTTTATGCCAAATTCTCTCCCTACCATCTGAATGTCACAACAACCAGTCTGCCCATTCTCCTCTGACATCAACAAGGCATTTTTGTTCTCACAACTGCCGCTTACTGGATGTTTTCTCTTTTTCGGACCACTCTCTGGTTGTGTGTGAAAATCCCAGTAGATGAGCAGTTTTTGAAATACTCAGACCAAGCCCGTCTGGCACCAACAACCATGCCATGTTCAAAGTCACTTAAATCCCCTTTCGTCCCCATTCTAATGCTCAGTTTGAATTTCAAGTCATCTTCACCTCATCTACATGCCTAAATGCATTGAGTTGCTGCCATGTGAGTAGCTGATTTGCAATTTGTGTTACCAAGCAATTGAACAGGTGTACCTAATAAAGTGGCAAGTGAGTGTATAATGTAACAAGCATTTCAAATGTTAATGTCAAAACTTTTTTAAGTGAGCACTGCAATGGTAACTCATGGGGGTCTATTTATGTTTTTACCCAAGATTTACACAGAATTCACCCATTTTTTAATGGTATCTTATGTGGGAAAACTGGCAGGTTTTGAATGAAAATTGAGTGAAACTGGGGTGAAAACATTGATTAATACATCCATAATATTATCTTATTGAAAATATGCTATACTGTCTCTTTACTATGTGTCGTAACTGGCAAGAACATTATAGAGACTGTGTCACTTTGCCCATTCAGAGCAAAAACAGCTGAATTCACAAGTTAAAATACCAAATTAGGAATCCTTAAATTTAAAAAGTGATATTTATTTTCAGATGAGTCCAATGAGATTTGAGAATTACAGTCGTGACAAAAAAATGCATTTCCCTGTGCAAAGCTTCATGAATTGAGCCTAGAGTCTCTTGAAAGCTCATCCCACTACCCACTGTATTTACCCTTGCTATGGCTCTGCTATGCCTGCCCACCACACTATGTTCCTTTATGAGATCCTAAGTGAAATACCCAGTGCTGCTAAGTATGATGAAGCATATGGCCTTCTCATAGTACATAGTGCTCAGGCCTGAGCAGTCACCCACCAAGCCCAAACACTGTCATTTGAGGGAGGGATAATGTCATAAACTCAGTTGAAACATTGGGTTCCAACATTTGTAGTAGTGAGTTATCTCTTCCTGAGACCTCTGTGCCTGGCCTGAATGGAGCACAGACAATCACGCCAGACATTCTTCATTACGTAGCTAAATTCACTAAACACTTTGCATTCAGGAATATCTTTATTTCATGCAGAAGGGTTCAGGCAAACTATTTGATGCAGTAAATTTTGGTATTTGCAGGTCAGAAGGAATATTTCCTTCCTCCTTTTTAGACTTGCTTCACTTATGTGCGGGTGGTGCCACTGCAGATCCACATGAAAATCCGTGCAGCCGCACCACCCACACAGAGGAATGCGGAACTGCGGGTGTGTGCCACCACCCACACTGGAAAAGCAACCATACTGGGAACCGAGGTTTCCATGCAGGCTGCGTTTTCAAAAGAAGTGCAGGGACTTCTTCCCTGCGTGTCACAGGGCACGGGAGTCCTTACAAATGAATTGGCTCTCGTGCCCGCACAAAACGCAGCCTGCAGGGCCGCATATATGTGAACCAGGGATAAATGTGTGTCTTTCAGGATTAATAGAAGAAACTTACAATGAGGAGGGAGGAAATTGCATCATACAAAGGGGAGGATACACAGTGAGATTAATTCAGTAAAAGCAGAAATAAAATGTTCCTCAGCGTCCAATCACAATCCACGTTCTCAATCTATAACCACCCGTGACCTCTTAATTCTTCATGGATCATTCTGTTCACAGTTTACAAGTCTTCAAAATGATGTCCTCCTCTTCCTCTTTATCCCTCAAAAAAATATATACTGTAAATACCACGTATAGTGCATTACCATTATCACTTGGTGATAAATATACTAAAATACACTCACAAAATTGTGCTCAAAACATGCCCAAAACTCCACCAGGTGTATTCCACATGTGATATCCTCAATTCCTACTCTTACCCTTTGAATATGGATTGATTGCTTTAAATTAATTTCCACCACTTGAATTCTTCCTCCACAAATTCTTCCTCATGGATGATAATACCCTCCAAAAATATAAATCTCATATAGTGTAATATAATTAACTGATGAATGTCATATCGTGCCACTCCGTGCTCCCTTAATATCAAACCAATGACCACCAAATGGGTGAAACAGTAATCCACCACCTCACAGTCCATGCACCTTTAAGAGGAAAACAAGCCTAAAACAGGTAGACTCCTCTCCAACCAATGCCGTTCTTGTCCCTCTCGTCACAATGGCAATATGTAACTCAAAATAGAATAAACCACCATCGCGTAGCAATTCAAGAATGTATTAAGTGAAAAAGTGCTTACACAAATAGGATGTACATCAGCGTTGGTTACAATCTTTAAGACCGGACCTCATCCAAAATGGCTGCCACTACACTTACGGTTAGTGTCTGACATCACCTTCTGATGCGTTTCATCATTACAACTTTTTCAAAGGATGTGTCCGTCAGACGTGCGACCGGTTTATATGCATTATCCTCCTGCCCTCACACAGGTCTAAATCTCCATCTTGCAAGAGGAATACTGCACTAATGTGGCCTCGACTGTCCCACAAATCTCAAGTACTCATACGTGTCAAACTATAATGCATAAAATAAATAGATCCAAAACCTAAAAATATATAAAAAGGTTCCACAACGTGAACCCACAAATTGCATCAAATAAAAAAAATGAATAACCCACTGACAAATGAAATTATGAATTTCTCTTAAATAAAATAATATATGTGAATATATATCAAATGAATATTCCACCTTCAAACATTAATCTAAAATGGTTGAATAATCTTCCTATTATTGTAAAATAAATCCCCTATTTTATATAATAGAAACACGTAGGAATGTATACAGTCCCTCTCCCAGTAAACATCCATCTACTAAACCATATAAGTATTATAAAACACTACCCACAATATGTGGAGATGATGTACTACTCTTTAACATGTGCCCAATATACCATCTGGACCCTGATGGATCTCCCTCTAATAGGGTGACAGCATAAACAAGTACTGAAACATGAACTGAAGGGAAAAAATGAAAAATTGCAAACAGGTAGGCTATTTATTGCAGAAGAAACATGCAGAATGTACACTGAGCTACACATGTACAGGTGTGATGTTATCCCATGCTGGCCAATCAAAAAGACCAAAGACTAGCACCCAGAAGAACCTGGGGAGAGAATTCTGGCACCAGCGAGGGACCGCGCAACTGTCGGACCATTGGAGCTTAGGTGAGTATTTGTCCTTTTAGTTCCACTTTAATGTATTTGTGAACACACAACTCCAAAAAGACATTCTAGGACAGCAAAAGTTATTTCCATATTACTATTGCATTTCCTTCTTTAAAAAAAAGATTTACTACCTTTATCAAAATGTTATATTCCACACAGCCTCCATGCTCTCCTCTCTTGGTATAGCAGGGAGCATGTATGCATAGTGGGCAGGCAGATGGACAATGTGTGACATAACATACAATGGCAAAGTAAGTTCCCCATCTTTGTGCTTTGCATTTTTGACAGCGAGACTCCTGTTGGGAGCCTCTGTCAATCATCATGGGTGGGCATGGCACCCAAACTGGCTACAGGAGATACAGACACAACATCCTGTATCTCCTAGGAGCAATCCCAGGAACTATAAAAATAAGCCAACACATGTAAGGAATATTTAAAGAATCTTTACTTTGCTGACTGGAAAAGTGTTTAGCCACGCGATCCACATCCACAGTTTATATCACAATTTATACAGTTTTCTGAAGCAAATAATTTATTGCACTTTGCTATCTGGAAATCCTGCCAGTAACAGCACTTCCTATTTCAGGCTGACAAGCCCCTGCATCACAATTCGTATTAGCATAATCAGCTTGTCATGTGAGGTCCCCCCCATTGGCTGATGGGGTGCCATCAGGTCTATCAGACAACCCAACAGCCAACTGAAAGCACTTACACTGCAGGCTGACAACACTTCTGCCGATTGTGAGGCAGTGGCTTAGCCTGTCAGCCTGCAACTGGAAGCACTGTTATCAGTAGCATCTCTAGGAAAGAAAGTATGCAATAAATTCAATTAAAAAATGGGGTTTGGGTTTACATACACATAAAAAGAGAAGTTTGGGAGTTAAAAAACAAACGTTCATACTCAGCTAAATGGATGCAGCATTGATCCATGCTGCACTTGTCCCCTGCCATTTCTAAAAACTGAATAATCAAAGACCGCTGATCGCTCAGTTCTTGGTCTTCAGTCTGCAGAGATTCAGTGACTGTAGGTCACCAGCTCCGTGCTCTGCTCCTCCAGCACTAACAGTCATGCCAGGCTGTGCAGGGGGCAGAAACGGCTGGCTCAAGCTCTCAGCTAGAGGCTGAGACAGCTGCTGGTCCAGGCATTTTGGTGGATCCCGACTTTAAAGTCTTCCTTGAGCCTGGATCGGCAGAATGATGTCCGCCAACAGCGACAGTGGCGTTAGTTTGCTGTCAACTGAAGATGGTTCACAGGAGTGCAGAACAAAATGCTCTCCTGTGATCCATTGGAGAAGTATAGCCAAAATATTTTTGGTCGTAGAGCCCAGCCCCCTTGCGTTTTTTTCTCTCTTTGAATGAAGGAGAGAGATGCATTGTATCTCTCAACTCCTGGCATAGAGGGAAAAAAATGTTTGTTAAAAAAATAAAATATTAAAAAATAAAGAAAAAACAGCTAGATCAAGGTTTGATCTAGTTCAGTGCCATGGTAAGTGTTTGGGTCAAGGTCAGCGTCAAAGGTCAAGGTCAAGTTTTTTTTAATTGGTATCAGTGTCAGCTAATGTCAATGTGTATTAGGTTAAAAAACAAAATGCGCACTATTGTTTCTGGGCTGTACTATATATGGCATCGCTGCGATTGTCAAGAGCTGGAAAATTTATTTTGGGTTGTTCTTTGGTGGTAGGTTATGGAAGTAAAAAAGAAACACACAGCCAAATCAAAAAAAATATTTTTTTACTATTTTTGGCCAGTTTTCCTATGATAATAAAAAAAAAAAAATCAGGAGATATCCATTACCATTTACCACCAAATGAAAGCCCAATTTGTCCTGACAAAAACAAGGTATAATTCACGTGGATTGAGTGTTACTTGTGAGCCACTAATTGTAATTAATATGATTGCAATCACAACCCCCTGATGAAGCTGCGTGACCTGCGGCGTAACACGTAGGGGAGGGGCTACAACGTCACACACCATTTGTGGACGGCGAGTACACACATAGCACGCTGTGATCTGCTATTGATTTTACAAAGCGGTTTTTAATTGTATTGAATGTGAGTGCATTTGGGCACATAATAAAGTAATTTAACCTCAAAAGGATAAGGCACTATCTTTGCATTTCTCTCCCACTGAGGAACATCTAAGGAGGAAAACAAGAGAGTAGCAGCAGGAGAGAGAGATCCCTGCGGGGATAGGAGTACGGGAGCCAACTTATAGATATCCACCATTCTTCATATAATGCAACACAGGTTTCAAAAGTTCCATAAGTGAACAAAAAGCGCAGTAAGCCTGTTGTAGGCTAATAAGCAGGTGAGTGTATAACTTAATCATACTAAGGAATCACCGGAAATTATTTAATTTGAATCAAATAACTGGGAGTTGTCACCTTATTTCAACAGAGACTTTTTTACAGTATTCACTATTTATTTTATAGGAGTCACTATATATTTATTTGATCACATTGTTTTTTGGATCACATTGTTTTTGGATTTGATCATTAGGATGCTTTTGTACAGTTTTACTAACACATGTCAACGTTAAAAAATTGTGCTTAGGCATTAAGATTTGTTTTACCCTTAGGCGTGAAGGGGTTAAATATGTAGATATGTTCAGCAGCATACATCTCTGGATATGCTGATTGTTTGACATGTGGTTTTGACTAAAAGTAACCTTTTCTAATGTATTTTATCTTAATGTGGTCAGTTTGAATTGTCCAGGTTTGTGTCCAGGTTTAAGCAGTTACCTTGTTAAGGTTCATGCCACCTAGTTCAATACCCCAAATTACTTGTGTATTCATTATATAACCATATAAGATAAAATGTTTCCTGACAGCCTAATATCATCTAAAATGTATATCGGCGCCCAAGGTCACTTACTTCTTTTGGAAAGGTTAATTAAAACCGAAGGAAAGGTATTATGATGTGATTAAATAGTAATGAATAGCAAGACATGAAGTGCTTGGCACATGATACAGTACTGTTCTGATCACTGCAAAATCAGAAGCAAATTATCTTTTTATTTTGCCGGATGCTGTAAATTTTCTAGTAATTTTTCTCTGTAATTTGTTTTACTGCATACTTCATTGAGAGAAACATAAAGTGACTAGAACTGATCAGCATATATACCATTGTAATAGTCTCAAGAGACACATATCAAGTTCAAATAATACCTCTGATACATAAAGATAATGTTAAGCATATGAGAAAAATCAATGTAAGGTGCCCCCTTCAGTATTATGTATTATACTGTGCTGCAGAGAACACTGTTATTAAAATGTTATGCGCTGATCTTTCTTAATACCTCCAATGCCAAAGGGCTTGCAAGCTGTTTTCATGTAATATATATATATATGCCTGTGCAATAGTAGACGGGTTAATCAACAAATCAATCTTGTAGTTGTAAAAGCATGCCTGCATATTTAGTAGCAGCTTATGTTTAAAATAAAATCATCCTTGAGGTTTTTGATATATGTCATTATTCGCCATAAGCCCTTTTTTAAAGTATGTAAAATACTCTTTGCAGAAGCCAATGCAGAAGTAACTTATATTCAGAAACCCTGTCAGTCCCTCAAAAAATACCTGAGGTTTCCTGTAAGAGAAGAGTCATTATACTCAACTCTGAAAATCTGTGTCTCCTACCTTCTGTCCATTCCAGCTTGGCAACCCACATATAATTCTTTGGCATTCAACACTTCAGACCATGTTGAATGCTCTGTATACCCTGCTGCTTGCTGTGGTTCCATTTTCTGACCTGTATGACAACCACTGCTGTGTCCTATCTGTTTAAAGGCTCACTCCACCCTTAAGACCAATATTCCCATATTTATATTTATTTAGGGCAGAACATGGTGCATAGTGAACTCCCCACCACCTGCAAAATGCACATCCCACCCAGACAGCATGAGGGGGGTCTGCACTTCTGCAGCATCTACCAAATCTGAAAGCCACATGGCTGTGCAGGGCTCCATCCATACAACTATGTCATTCATTCATAGAGATATGTGAATGAATGAACTACAAGTACTGTCTTACATCTCAATGGAACACAAGTGCAATGATCATAGCACTCATGGCCCATTGACACTTCCTCCAGCTCTCTAACCGAAAGTCTGTACCTCAGTATACAGTGTCTTGAAAAAGTATTCACACCCCTTGAAATTTTCCACATTTTGTCATGTTACAACCAAAAATGTAAATGTATTTTATTTGGATTTTTTGTGATAGACCAACACAAAGTGGCACATAATTGTAAAGTGGAAGGACAATGATACATGATTTTAATTTTTTTTCACAAATAAATAAGTAAAATCTAGTGGAAACAATTGCCTTCAGAAGTCACCTAATTAGTAAATCGAATTCACCTGTGTGTAATTTAATCTCAGTACAAATACAGCGCTTCTGTGAAGCTCTCAGAGGTTTGTTAGAGAACATTAGTGAACAAACAGCATCATGAAGGCCAAGGAACACACTAGACTGGTCAGGGATAAAGTTGTGGGGAAGTTTAAAGCAGGGTTAGGTTATGCAAAAATATCCTAAGCATTGAACATCTCACAGAGCACTGTTCAATCCATCATCCGAAAATGGAAAGAGTATGTCACAACTGCAAACCTACCAAGACATGGCCGTCCACCTAAACTGACAGGCCGGGCAAAGTGAGCATTATACAGAGAAGCAGCCAAGAGGCCCATGGTAACTCTGGAGGAGCTACAGAGATCCACAGCTCAGGTGGGAGAATCTGCCCACAGGACAACTATTAGTTGTGCACGCCACAAATCTGGCATTTAGGGTTGAGTGGCAAGAAGAAAGCCATTGTTGGAAAAAAAGCCATAGGAAACCCTGTTTGTAGTTTGCAAAAAGCCATGTGGGGGACACAGCAAACATGTGGAAGGTGTTCTGGTCAGATGAGACCAACACTGAACTTTTTAGCCTATAAGCAAAACGCTATGTGTGGCGGAAAACTAACACTGCACATCACCCTGAACACACCATCTCCACCTTGAAACATGGTGGTGGTAGCATCCTGTTGTGGGGATGCTTTTATTCAGCAGGGACAGGGAAGCTGGTCAGAGTTGATGGGAAGATGGATGGAGCCAAATACAGGGCAATCTTACAAGAAAACCTGTTAGAGTCTGCAAAAGACTTGAGACTGGGGTGGAGGTTCACCTTCCAGTAGGACAACGGCCCTAAACATACACCCAAAGCTACAATGGAATGGTTTAGATCAAAGCATATTCAAAGTCCAGACCTAAATAAAATTGAGAATCTTTGGCAAGACTTGAAAATTGCTGTTCACAGATGCTCTCCATCCAATTTGACAGAGCTTGAGCTGTTTTGCAAAGAAGAATGGGCAAAAATTTCACTCTCTAGATTCGCAAAGCTGGTAGAGACATCCCCAAATAGACTCACAGCTGTAATTGCAGCGGAAGGTGGTTCTACAAAGTATTGACTCAAGGGGGTTGAATATAAATGCACGCCACACTTTTTACATATTTATTTGTAAAAAGTTTTGAAAACCATTTATCATTTTCTTTCCACTTCAGAATTATGTGCCACTTTGTGTTGGTCTATCACATACAAATCCAATAAAATGCATTTACATTTTTGGTTGTATTATGACAAAATGTGGAAAATTTCACAGAGGAAGAGCCTGCAGAAGCCTGGCATTGCACCCCTGATCCAGTGTTCGCAGTTGCAAGCTTTGAAAGTTAATTTACAAAACAATAAGTGCACATTTCTTTCTGCAAATATATGCAATTATTTAATGCAAAAAAGTTACTTAGCCTTTAACCACTTCGCCTCTAGAGCAATTTTTCCATTTTTTGCACACATGTAAAATCAGAATTTTGGGCTATAAAACTACTTGAAACCCCTAGCACAGTTATACATTTTCTGAAAGCAGAAAACCCTTCAAATAAAAAGATATAGGTTGCAATTTTTTATGTATATTTGCACAACTGTTGTTGCTAAAAAACAATGGCTACAATTATCAGGAGAAGACTACTCCTTGTTACTGCCACTTTCAAAGTGTTTGCAGGCTGCAGAGACCCATACACTTGTTGTGGTGTTTTATGACAAACCTGTCATTCCCCAGATCCCCACAACAAACCCTAAAATGTGGCATAGGCTGCAAGACTCCTCAGAAGGCCCAAACATGGAGTACCATGTTTCTGTTCCTGTGCTCCATAAAATGAAAGAATAGTTCGCCTTTTTTCATGCACATATTTCCTTTGAAGACAAACAGTCACTACAGGCTGTTTTTATGAACACTGGGCTATTCTCATTCCTGTCCTCCTGCAGCTTTTGTCAGAACTTCCCCCTTTGTTATGCAACCTTGGGCAAATGCTTGGAGCTGAGACAAGCAGTGGTTGTCACATTATGTTGCTGGATAGCCACTGGAAAAGGGAAGGGAGGGGGGTCCCTTGTTCAAACTTGTAGCTAGGCTTACAAAGCACATAGGGGCTTGGGTAGTTTGTCCCCTTGGGGACAGAACAATGAAAACATTGAAGTAAGAGTTCACCTTTAAGGTGTTTTGGATTTGTAGACAAAAGGTAATCAAACATTTTGCGAATTTGTTGGGATCTAATTGGAGAGGCAAAATATAGGTGTGGCAGTAATATGGCTGTACCTACTGCACTGGAAGGGTTTGGAAGGGAGCCCTTTGATGACGTCACAGGAAGTAAAACTTGAATTATCTCCACATATATATCTGCCATGTAAGGCCTCATGCCGCATAACAAGACACATTATTGCCAATGTTAGATGGATATTAAATAAGTGCAAAGAATACCAAAGGACTGCATACATATTCTTCATTGACTTCAGCAAAGCATTTGATTGTGTGGATCATGATAAATTGTGGAGGACTCTGTTGCAAATGGGAATACCTAAACACATACCTCATTTGATAAAGAGCCTCTACAGTGAGAACTGAATATGGCAGCACTGACTGGTTTCCAATACCATGCGGCGTCAGGCAGAGATGCAACTTGTCACCTTACCTATTCAACCTATATGGTGAGGCTATCTTCAGAAATGCAAATTTGGACAAAGAGTCTGTAAGTATCAAAGTTGGTGACCAAGCCATAAACAACATGTGCTAAGCAGACTGCACAACTCTCATCAACAGCAGCAAAGAAGATATATTGTATTTACTAAGAAAAAGTCAAAGCCGAAAATCAAAATATGCAATTAGAATTGAATATAAACAAAATGAAGATCATGAACACAGAAAATTATTACTATTTTGAGCTTGATGGTGATAGAATAGAAATTGTAAAGCATTTTAATCTCCTGGGCTCTTTCATAAACAAGGAAGTGGTGATGAAATACTCCACAGAATAGCACTTGGCAGCTACACATAGAAGACTCTCGACAAAGCATTCAAAGGTAAAGAAATTACACTCAAAAGAAAGATCAGAATCATCTATGAACTAATTTTCTCACTTGTCAATTATGGCTCTGAAAGCTGGACACAATGAAAACAGGACAGGAAGAAGCTCGACTCATTAGAGCTTTGGTGCTGGAGAAGAATTTTTTGAATGCTGTGGAACTAATTGATCACTTTTGAAAGAGATCCAACCAACATGTCACTAGATGCCCAAATGATGTAATTACAACTGTCCTATATTGGTCACACTGTTAGAAGAGAAGCATCTGTTTGGGAGATACTGTTTGGGAAAATCAAAGGAACCAGGAAAAGAGGGAGATCAGCTACTACATGGTTGGACAAATTGACTACAGCTGTGGGGATGACACTGGAAGATCTCACTAGACTAGCACAAAACCGACTTCTTTTTAGATCTCTCATTCATCAAGTCGCTGGAACTCGGACCTCAGTTAATGGCACTTATTATTATTATTTTATTCTGGTCGTTAAAATGAATGGACTCTCGAGTGCTAAACACCTCCAGCATGTAGGCATATTTTCACGCATTTTGCCCAAATGCTTCTCTCCTGAACGCAATTTTGGAGCATTCAGATATCTGCCCCTAAACGCTGCTACCTCTCAATGTCTGTAAATGCCTATGTATGCATGGACACAGAGGGGTTGATTTACTAAAACTGGAGAGTGCACAATCTGGTGCAGCTGTACATGGTAGCTAATCAGCTTCTAACTTCAGCTTGTTCAATTAAGCTTTGACAATAAAACCTGGAAGCCGATTGGTTTATGTGCAGAGCTGCCCCAGATTTTTCATTCTCTAGTTTTAGTAAATCAACCCCATAAACTAACATAGAAGGGTGTTTAAAGGCAGGAAGGTGTGCATGAGGCCTAACGTCTCCTTGGGGTTGGGGAGGTTTTAGAATATTTTCTTGGAGTTCAGATTTAATTATGGAAATTAGCTTGTTATATATCAATTTACACGCAGTGCATTTAGATTGTTTTTCTGGTGACCACAAAGGAAGTGAGCAGCATTCTAACCAGTGGGCTTAGACAAAGCAATAAACAGTATCTGAATGAAAAAGCTGAGGTACTAATCAACACTGATGATATGTGACAGGTTCAGTTGTAGACTTCCCGAGCCAACAAAATGCTGGTCAGAGGCCGTATTTAGAACCCTGATGTATCAGGAGCACCATTTCATTCATAAATATTTATTTCCTTTATCAAAGTACATTGTTTAACAACCAGAGCAAACATGCAAACTAACCAGCGACCACTAATAAGTATTTGCAATAACCCAGCGAGTATAAACTGAATGTACACAGTTTTGAAGCTGTCCCGTTGTCCATGAACATAGAACAATTCTATGTGATTGGGGGTGGCTTTATCCAAAGAGAACGCAATCAGGTGTCAGTTCTAATGTAGTGCAAACTGAATGTCTGCAATAATGCACCAAAGGAAATGTACCTGCAGGTTCCATTTTAAATATATCAATGAAGCTAGAGATTTAAAATGAATAAGCTGTTGGTAAATAAATATATAATGACTCAAGTTTATGCTAATAAATGTAATATTCTTTTTGTTTACTGAAAATATTGTTAAGCCTTTTTCTCATTTTGGGAATCCAGATTTTTTTTTTTTTTACATTTCTTTTGAAAATATTTTTGCTGAAAGTAGGTCTTGTCTGTATCCGCCAGTACCCTGCCAAATATTGACTGAGATACACTTTAAATCCTAGCTTCATAAAGACGTGTAAACACTGACAAGTGTGTCAAGCAATTTCATCTTCTCTAGCTGTGAGACTCTAAGGTGTTAGCAACTGATATTATGAACACAGTTTCTCTATGCCAGTGTGTGACCTTGTGTAGTCCAACCAAGCAATTAGGAACATCTTTTCTTCATGGCTTTTTGCTACCTAGATTTAATATGTTCTTGCAAATCATGCTGCTTTTTATTTTTCTTGTACATACATAATATAGGAATATTACTTCTTGTTGCATTATATGATGTATTTTAGTTATATCTCTTCATATATTCACTATATTTATGTACCGCATTAACAGTCATCCTATAGTTTAAGGCTGCAGCTAGATAAATGCTTCCTTTTAAAGCAAATTATAGTTTTTTCAACTTTTCCTTTTTTTGCATCTACATATAAATATGATCAGTTTGAAGTAAGAAACCTTAGCAATTTGTGTTAACCACCTACCGACTGTTCACAGTAAATATACTGCAAGTGGGTGGCAGGTGCAGGCACAATCACCTACAGTTGTGCTCAAAAGTTTACATAACCTGGCAGAAATTGTGAAATTTTGGTATTGATATTAAAAATATGACTGATCCTACCAAAAAATGCTGTTATTGAAGGATGATGATCATATGAAGCCATTTCTTATCAAATAGTTGTTTTGCTCCTTTTTAAATCATAATAACAGAAATCACCCAAATGGCCCTGATCAAAAGTTTACATACCCTGGAATGTTTGGCCTTGGTACAGACACACAAGGTGACACAAAAGGATTAAAATGCAAATTAGAGGTTAATGCCCCACATCTGTGGCTTTTTAAATTGAAATTAGTGTCAGTGTATAAATAGTCAATGAGTTTGTTAGCTCTTACGTGGAAGCACTGACTAGGCTAGATACTGAGCCATGGGGATCAGAAAAGAACTGTCAAAAGTCCTGCATAAAAAAAGGTATTGGAACTTTGTAAAGATGGAAAATAACATAAAAAGATGTCCAAAGCCTTGAATATGCCAATCAGTACTGTTAAATCACCTATTAAGAAGTGGAAATTTCGGGAATCTCTTGATACCAAGCCAAGGTCAGGTAGACCACGAAAGATTGCAGTCATAACTGACAGAAGAATTATCTGGTATTCAAAGAAAAACCCACTGGCAACCTCAAAAGAAATACAGGCTGCTCTGGAAAAAGACAGCGTGGTTGTTTTGAAGGAGCACAATATGATGACACTTGAACAAAAATGAGCTGCATGGTCGAGGTGCCAGAAAGAAACCTTTACTGCATCAATGACACAAAAAGGCCTGGTTAGGTATGTCAAGGTGTTGTCAGGCATATTGTAACTGCGCTTTTTTGTGGCAAAACTTTTGATCATGGCCATTTGGGTGATTTCTGTTATCATGATTTAACCTCCCTGGCGGTTTTCCAGAGTGTAGCTCGGGGTAAAGTTTCAGTACCAAAAGTGGTAACCCCGAGCTACACTCGGGCTTACCATGCGGCACTCTTCCGGGATCTGTTCTTCTCTTACCTTGTCCTGCGCTCCCACAATGTCCCTCCTGCAGTGTCCCCTGTAATGTCCTCCGGCGGATGCCAGCATCTGTATTCGGGGTTCCATCCCCTGCGATGTCGGGACGTACGGGGGACGGAACTGGCAGGAAATTTGAAAATGACAAAAAGTGACATTCACTAAATACACTAAAATCACATAGTAAAACATTGCTGTATCAAACCATTTTACATACATTTTATCCCTAGTGCTTTGTCCTGTGCCCTGCCTGCATTTTTACCGTTCTTTCTGCTTGGAAACTGAGAAATGTCCATGGCATCCAAAAAGCGTCCCTTTAGGTCAAAATCGGTTTTAGACCAGCTAGAGAACAGTTATAGTAAATTAGAACTACTTGCAGAATTGAGTGATAATGATTCATGGGAAAATTGGTCATCAGACACTGAAAACGATTTTGCGACTTTGCTCAGTGATGTGTGAACTTGGCGCTATATTTCAAATTTTAGTGTTTTTGGTTTGATTATATTATTGAATTAAATTTATTATTATATTATTTTTTAAATTATGATTTCGTGTTTCAAATTTTATCCTACCCGGGATGTTTACTAGACTCTTGTTCGGACAGATTTCAGTGAATTATTCCTAAAAATTACAGGCCTACAATAAAAAAAATACATATTTCCATGCAAAAAAATTTACCGCTTTGAGCACAGAAATATGGACATAATCAGACCGCTAGGGAGGTTAAAAAGGAGCCAAACAACTATTTGATAAGAAATGGTTTCATATGATCATCATCCTTCAATAAAAGCATTTTTTGGCATGATCAGTCATATTTTCAATATCAATGCCAAAATTTCACAATTTCTACCAGGGTATGTAAACTTTTGAGCACAACTGTATGTGCGTGGTCTGCCTTCTTCCAGGTTTGGGGCGCACATGCCCCTTGCCAGGGGCGGACTGACAACTCATGGGGCCCCCGGGCAATAGGGGATCTTGGGGCCCCTGTGTCCTTGCCCAAACTCAAAAAAGCCTATGAAAAAGGTACCAGGGGCATCTCATGGGGCCCCCTACTGACCCCGGGCCCTCGGGCAGTGCCCGAGTTTCCAAATGTTCAGTCCGCCCCTGCCCCCTGCTAACCTGTGCTGTGATTTGCTTCTGATTTCAGCCAATGATTTCAGTTTACAAAACACAGAACTTTGGGGAAAAATTGGAAAAATGATCTGGCTGGTTCTGCCATTACCAGTATTACATCATAGCTGCATAAATTTCAGTATATAGTATAGTTTGTAGAAGCTATAACTTTCGCACACAGAAATTAATGAACACTTACTTTTTTTTTTTTTTTTTTATCAAGACATGTAGCAGAATACATTTTGGCCTAAATTTATGAAGAACTTAGAAGCAGATTTTTTTATTTTTAATATTGGATACGTTTTATAACAGAAAGTAGAAAATGTTTTTTTCCAAACATTTTTGTCTTTTTTCATTTATATAATTAAAAATGAAAAATCCCATTAGTGATCAAATACCACCTAAAGAAAGCTCTATTTGTGTGAAAAAAAATGTAATACGTTTTCAGATAAAGTGGTTTAGTGCTAAATAGCAGAAAATGCTCTGGTCAAAAGCTTTCTGGAGCTCAGGTGGTTAAAGTATGGCTTATCCTAATACAGAAAGTGGTTCTAAAAACGAAACATTTTTTACCTTTAATGTGTTCCTTGCATTAAGGTAAGAAATATATTGGTTAAAGTTTTTTTCCCCCTCTCTTTGACAATACTTACCTGAGCCCGATTTCAATCCAGCACTGTGCATGAGAACATCAGCTCTCTCCTCACCAAAGTCTGTGAGAGCAGGGGGAGCCATTGGTTCTGCTGCTATCAGTCAAATCCTGTGATGAGGGAGTGGGGAGCCTCGTTATCTGTGTCAACTGACACAGGCAGCATGGCTAGGGATCAAGCACTCAGGTGTGCCACGATAGGAAGCGGCTTCCTATCGTGGCAGACCAAGATGAGGAGGAGCCAGTGTCAACAGGGAAGAAGATGATCAGGACTGCTCTGTGAAAAACCATTGCACAGAACAGTTAAGTATAAACCTCTTTGTTATAAAAAAAAAAAAAACACACATCCTTTTAAAACCAAGGCATACCTGCAAATAGGACTGTAAATTATTGCCTCTCCTGCTGCCCATGCTCTTAAATACTGCACTAGTCAAGAGGAATCTTACCAAGGAATTTGTTCTAGAACCAATGTCTTCAGATGTGTGAATCTCCAATGTCCCTTGCAGTGCTCAGTTGTTCCTTCCTCTATCCCCCATATTACCACCAGGCACAGTAACACCTAAGTCTTGTTGTGTGCTGACAACACTAGAAAGTTTGTGGAGTGAATGACTTCAGCCCTCCCAATTGTCTTACTAAACTACTCAACCACTCCTACTCTCAGTTCTTTACAGCATAATCATTTTGCAGTCCAGGATAAAAATTAGGACAACTGTTTGAGGTAATATAAAAAGCATGCGGATGACAAACGACAGTTCTGAATTTGTTATCAGCAGGTATTTTTTTTTAAATTCTCAAACCGATATAAACTTGCTTCCAATTGTATATATATTTATTTTAAACTCGTTTTTATTGAGAATAAATGTACATTCACAAAGAAATATCCTGTATATGTAAATAAAGGTACATTCACAGAGAAATATTCTGTATATGCAAATGAAGGAACATTCACAGAGAACCATTCCGAATACTTCGGAAATTTGTCAAGGAACAGATGGCACAACGCCAGTTAACATATAACCAAACTGTAAATAATACAATAGCTCAACCCCTAGAGAAAAAGGGTCATTGTTGTACTCACCCTTGTTCTAAGCAAAATAACCTGTCAACCAAATCCTGCTGTGGCAGCACCCAAATATTGCAGCATTCCCTTTTAAGCTTTAACATTTCTAAACACATCTGTTTGCAGAACCAGTTCATCAGTTCACTTCCCCCCCCCCTCATTTCCTGTGGAACAATGTGTTCCAGTCTAGCAGCTGACACCCTAACTTTCAGTTGGTGATATTTTATCTAAATGTAAAACCGCAAAGGCTATATCCTGAACTTCTCAGAATGTGTTTTAAAGGTACAAAAAGTAAAGAGGAAATATATGCATTGTGACATAATTGTTGATATTTTTTTTTTGTTCCACAAAGTTTGAGAAAAATTCAAAACATATAAGTTGTATAAACTGTACAAAGTAAAACAATGTGCCAAAGAAAAACGCGGTGAAACACCAATCGCATATGCCAAACAATAAGAAATACTCAGGCGAACAAAATAATAAAGCCATCTTGCGTCACCTGTAACAATAATGAAGTTGAACTTGGAAAAAAAAAAACACGAGAACACAGCAAAAAAAAAAAAAAAAGAAAGAAGGCAAACACCAATCATAAGCACCACACAGCGTACAAAATATCACCAAGCGAGCAGGATCATTTATTTGCACCCCCATATATCTTATATCGTAGAGTAGCATAGTAGGGGGGAAGGGGAAAGAGCTAAAGGTGCTGGGCTTCTGGTGCAAGGAAGAGGTTACGAAAATATAGAAAGCTCGGTGCTATCCATGAGGAGCAACAAAGGTATCACTCAAAGGTAGCCAACGCATAGGAAAATAACTCCGTGGAATGCGAGAGGCACATGTGCAAGTGTAGTCTGGGTGTGAGGTTAGGTTGCCTATGGACAGAGGAATAAACTTATGTGTAGAAAGAAAAAATGAAGTGGAGAAGATGTGAAAAACAGCAAAGACAGAAATGGCAGGTACAGGGCACAATGAGGAAGGAGTCGGGAGAAAGAAAAAATAAATAAATAAATAAAAAATGGTAAGGAGCTGGAAAGCCAAAGAAAGAAGAAAAAAAAAAAAAAAGGGGGGGGGTAAGGGTCAAAGAGGAAGGAGACTAAGGGGGGGGGGCGGTATGGATAGACATGTCATATGGGTGGAAGCTCCAAGGACAGAGCTGGTGTGCTCATCCCCAAGGGGATAGAGACATAAATCAGACAATCGGGCGCCAGGGAGAAGGAGTGTCTCACTTCCTGATCAGTGAAAGGGATATAATAGAAAAGTGTTAGCGACAGCCTAGCAAGGGTCGAGGAGTCAATACAATACAGAGTGTAATATAAAGCCACAGATCTGGCTCAGAGTCAGGTAGAAAGACCCATGAGGGATTGGTATTCGGGGGTCGTTCGGAAATGAATCCAACACGACCAAATATGGGAGAATTTAGTCGGGTTATCTTGGGAGGAAGCAATCAGCTCCTCCATCTCTGCAATTCTTCCCAGACGAGTGAACCAGTCTTTTATTGAGGGGGGTTGAGTAGATCTCCAAAGCACAGGAAGACAGAGTCTAGCAGCATTAATCATATGCATAGCTAACGATTGGAAGTATAGACGTTTGGGGAGCGGTGTATGGTGGAGGAGAAATTGGGCCGGGGAGAAATCGAGAGGTAAAGTGGACACTGACGAGGTTATACGGTGGACTTCCTGCCAGAAGGGCAGTACGATAGGACAGGACCACCAAATATGGAGAAGGGACCCATCAGGTGCTCCACATCTCCAACAGTTATTGGGTAGAGAAGGGTTAAAACGATGAGTTCTGGAAGGGGTAATGTACCAACGGGAAGCTAGCTTGTATCCGTTTTCTTGGGTCGATACGTTCAGCGAACATTTGTGGGAGTATGTAAAAATTTGTTCCCAATCTGAGGAAGAAAAATCTATATCAAGGTCTCTCCTCCAAGCTCGGCAAGCGGGGAGCGAATTAGGATTCCCATCACCGGCGAGAAGGAGGTACATGGATGAGATTAGATGCCGCTGGGGTTCAGCCTTAGAACAAATTGATTCAAAGGGGGTGAGAGGACGAGTCCATTTGTGGCGGTGAGCAGAGGATGTGAGAAAATGCCTGATTTGAAGGTAGGCCCAAAAGGGGAAGGTACGATCTTTCATGGTGCTCGCCAAAGAGGAGTAGGATTTCAATTGGCCTTTATGAAAAAAGTGTTCCGCTTTCACCTGGCCATGCGGCCAATGTTCCGACAGGAAGGCCTTGTGCATACCCGGAGGGAAGTCCGGGTTTTAGCAAAGGGAGGTTAAAGGGTTGGGGGCATCCGAGATGGAGGCCGACTTGCATGTCAAGCGGAAGATGCTCAAGGTAGGACCAATCAGTGGATGAGTGAGAAGGGCCTGGGGGGTATGTTTCGTCATCAGCCACGGGATCGAAGCTATAGGAGAAGGAGAGAAGGAGTTTTCGAGATGCACCCAGTCTTTGGTAGTCGAATGAATATTCCAATCTATAATTCTGCAAAGATGGCAGGCCCAATGATATTGCCTGAGGTCTGGGAGCCCAATCCCACCCCTGGATTTGGGGAGAACCAGTTGGCAGAAAGATATGCGCGGGCGCTTGTGGTTCCAAAGGAAGAAGGAGCACGTTCTCCTACATGAAGCGAAAAAGGCGGATGGCAATTGGATGGGTAAGGTTTGAAATAAATAGAGGAGGCGGGGGAGAATGTTCATTTTCAGTATAGCAGCTTTGCCGAACCAGGAAAAGCGATGCCATTTAGTGAGATCTTCCTGAATGGATTTAAGTGCTGGGATAAAGTTTTTGACGTAAAGGTCAGAGAGGTCGCACGTAAGCTGAATGCCCAGGTAAGTGAGGGTCTCACATTTCCATCTAAACGGGAACTGGGATCGGCAAAATGATACTACATCAGAAGGGAGGGTGACATTGAGGGCGTATGACTTTGAATGGTTGATTCTAAGATTCGACATGTATTGAAAAAGTGAGAAATCTTTAAGCAAATTGGGCAAGGTGGTCCGAGGTTCCGTTAGAAACAGCAGAATGTCATCCGCATAGGCGGCGAGTTTATACTCTTGAGCCGGTGCGGAGACGCCCTTAATATCTGGGTTGGAACGGAGTTTACGCAGCAGTGGCTCTAATGATAGTACAAAGAGGAGAGGAGAAAGGGGGCAGTCCTGGCGCGTGCCATTGCCGAGAGAGAAATGGTTTGATAAATGGCCATTCACCCAAACCTGTGCCGTGGGTCCAGAATACAAAGTCATGATGAAATTAAGCATGTGTTTTCTCAAACCAATCACCTGAAGGGTTGCCCTCAAATAATCCCAGGACACTCTGTCAAAGGCCTTCTCAGCGTCCAAAGAGAGAAGGAACCCAGGATTCTTTGATGTGCGAAGCCAATGGATGAGGTTGAGGGCCTTGATAGTATTGTCTCTTGCTTCCCTGCCAGGGATGAAACCCACTTGATCGAGGTTAATCAAAGAAGGGAGTAAGGGGAGGAGACGGTTGGCCAGAATTTTAGCATAAAGTTTCACGTCTACATTCAGAAGGGAGATGGGCCTATAATTGGAAACCAAAGTTGCATCTTTATCTCCTTTGGGTATGACAGTGATGTGCGCTTCTAGAAGGCGATGACACGGCACAGGGAGTGAAGAGAAAGTGTTGAAAGCCGAAAGGAAGGGGTTGGACAAGACATTTAAAAACTCCTTGTAATATACTGCAGACAGGCCATCAGGGCCCGGGCTTTTACCAGACTTCATTTGTTTGACGGCCCGCGACAGTTCCTCTGCCGTGATATTTTGCTCCAGTTCCAGGGCAGACGTCTCAGAAAGTGCAGAAGGGCTATAAAGATGAAGAAAGTCCGATATCACCGTGGCTCTGAGTTTGTTGGTTTCAGGTGGGGGACGTTCCGGAGGGAGGTTATATAATGCCTTATAATACTGCTCAAAATGAGAAGCAATGTCAGCATTAGTGGTGGCAAAAGAACCGTCTGGACCCCTGATTTTGTGGATTGTTAAGCTCGACTTTTTCGCTTGAAGGGATCTGGCGAGGAATCTCCCGCTTTTGTTCGCAAACTCAGAAAATAATTTTTGAGATAAGACATATCTACGTTTAGCTGCCTTGCCCAGTTCGGTCAAAAGCTGCGTGCGGGTGTTTGTGAGTTCAGTCAAGGTAGAAGCCGCTTGACTGTGTTTGTGCACTCTTTCCAAAAACTGGATGCGCTCCATAAGTCGTCGCAGATGTGCTTGTCTCTCCCTTTTACGCTTCGTAGCCATAGCTATGAGAACCCCGCAAATTACGCATTTATGTGCCTCCCATTGCGTCAAGGAGGAGGTATCTGAAGTCTGGTTGGTCGCGAAGTAATCTACCAATTGGGAGCGGATCTCGGCTTCGTTTGTTGGGTCGGAAAGAAGAGATGCGTCCAATCTCCAAATCTTAGAGCGGGAGTGTTTTTCAGGAAAACGCAACGTCATGGTTATGGGATGGTGATCCGATAGGACCATTGGTTCAATGGAGGTGTCATGAAGAAATGGCAGATCCACTTGCGAGAGAAAAATGTAGTCAATTCTGGAGTACTTATTGTGTGGAGGAGAAAAGAACGTATAATCTTTAACGTTCGGGTGTAGGATTCGCCAAGAATCGTGAAGTTGTAAATCCTGGAGTTGTGTGCGGATCTGTCTTAGGGATTTGTATGGTAAAAATGAACTGCCCGAGTAGGAATCCAGTAAGGGGCATAAAGGGACATTAAGGTCTCCCCCCAAGATCAGTACACCCGACTGAAAAGAAGAAAGAGAGGTGGAGATTGAGCGGAAGAAGGGAACCTGCTTGGTATTGGGCGCATATAAATTTGCCAGTGTAATGGGTCTGTTGGCAAAAGTGCCTTTTAGAAACAGGAACCTACCTTCTGAGTCAGGGAGCGACTCCGTGACAGTTAAAGGGAGATGTTTCGCAATCAAGATGGCGACACCTTTTGATTTGGCATGAGGGTTAGGGGCATGATAGACTGTCGGATAACGTGAGTTAAAGAGCTTGGGAATGACATCCTGTCTAAAATGCGTTTCCTGAAGGAAAACGATATCCGCTCTTTGTTTAGATAAGTAGGAGAGCAGAATGGAGCGTTTTTCAGGCGTGTTCAAACCCTTCACATTAAGAGATAGAACTTTTAGTGATAAGTGTCCTGACAACGATTTGGGAGAAGACATGTCCAAAGAGGTATGTGAAAGCAACCTAAAAAGAAGGAACACGGGGTACTAAAAGGATGGGAATAGGATTGAGGGGGGGGGGAGAAAAAAAAAAAAAATTAAAGAGATAAATGAAAGAAAAATAAAAGAAAAGAAAACTAAGAAAGGGGAAAGGAGGAGAGTAGATACAGGTAAGAAAAAAAAAAAACAGAACTACCAGCGGGAGGAGTAGACCAGCTAATCCACCTAGATATATAAGAAAAGGGGAGAAGAGAAAGGAAGAGAAGATGGGGGGGGTTAAGGGGTAACAGAAAAGAGAAAGGAGGGAGTAAAAACAGCCGGCAAGAGTCAGTAAAAGCTCTCCGAGCTTACTGTGTGGGGAACGCAGTGGGTCGAAATCCAAAATAAAAAAGAGGCCCACCGTACGGAAGACCTTAAAAAGTGCAGGGAATGGAGAGGTAGGGCGAGGATAGGGCATGCACAGAGAGGGACTACACCCAGCCGGCGAGGGAGATGTATCAACCCTCACCTGGTAGGGCGTATGGCTCAGGATTTAGCGAGAAATTGGGGTCAAGAACAGAACGGTAGCCTGCGCTAGGAGGGAAGTGAGGGAAGTGAGACAGGCAACAAGCCATATCAATGGTTGGGAGATACACATATGAACAGAGCACTACGTAGGAATTCTAAAGCGGAAATATGGTGTCACGAGTATACCGTGGTGGAACTACTAGGAGTGTCGTCGTCAAAGTTATGGCTTCATAGAACGGTCAGACCGCCCTCTCCTCAGGGAGAGAACAGGCAGTGTCTCACAACACATGAAGTCATAAATTATTGGCAGAGGAACAGTAAGGCATGACATGTGCAAAAAAACATACAGCTCAAATATCGCATATCAAAAAAACACAATATACTAAATTGAAAACAACTAAAATGACAGAACGACCCCCCCCGGCCTGGACTCTCAAGGTACCCCTGAACTCGAGCAGCACCTCATATCAGATAGGAGGAAATGCGTGGGGAGGGAAGAAGAAGGCACAGGCAGAGTACCTACATTGGAGCCTCATCAGAGGTACTCATTAGTATGCAGAGGGTGGAAAAGGATACAGAGCGGGATGGGAGAGACCGATTTCTGCTAGGAGTCTCCATCCGGACTTATTGAGGTGATGCTCGTTCACAGGTGCACAGTAACAATGTGAAGGTAAAAGAAAAAAAAAATTATAAGCAAAGGTTCCCCCCCCCCCTCCCAATCCAAACTCAGCAACCCGCTCATCAGAGTACGTGAAAAAGGATAACTGGTGCTGAGGAACTCTCTTCATCCTCTCCTAACTCGGTCTTCTGGAAACGGTGCAAGGCGAGTTGAATACGATGCCTGTGGGGGGACATAAAGTCCTTCAGTGGCGAACCCGATATCCTCGGAGGTCCCCAGGATAGGCTCGGAGTCAGCTGTGCAGGAGATGGAAGAGGATCGGAGCCCTCCGGAGTCCACCCGGGGTCTCTAGATGGCAATAGACCTATCAGAGGTGTCATGGAGGAGGTTGGGCACTAAATTGGTTGTAGACCCGATATTCCCGTTGTGGAGCGACAGCGGTGGTGCAGAAAATGGGTGGGTAGAAGGGAGGAACTTATTGGAATATTCTGTGCCAAACAATCGTTAAGGGTCAAGAATCGTAGGGATGAGATCTCAGTGGCCCCAGATGCATAGGGCTGCCTGTGTGCAAGAGTACCAATGAGTCCAGTCCAGATCATGTGGAGGGAAGATCCCAGGGTGATAGATCAGAAAGCTCCATAGGTAAGGCGAAATGGGACAAGGATTTTGCAGACAAAGTCCGAAGAGTGGCTGAACGGATCCTGAGCAGTGAAACCAGCGGTAGTGTACAGTAAATTAAGGAAATCAGGACAGAGTTTAGAGAAGGGTCTCTAAGCTTCATGACGAGGCCTGCGATGAGCAGGAGAGGCCGTCGGGCTGGTTATGCTGGTAGAGCCACCGGCTGGAAGTCTCGGCGGGGTTGCGGGAACCAATCGGCGTCGGCGAGAGCCAGGGCCCTGCCATTCCATATCACTTGGCGTCGGTCCGGATTCCGGAACACCTGGGAGACGCATATTGCTGTACCAATCGGGGAGGTCGATTAGTGGGATATCTAGGGAAGTACAGAAATTAGGCAGATCCTCCGGAACTCGCAGGTAGGCTGTGCGCCCCTGCGCCTGTGCGGAAAGACAAAATGGGAAACGCCACCTATATGATATGTTATGGGAACGGAGTGCATCCAATAGGGGGCGAAGTTCCCGTCTTTGTTGCAGAGTAAGATTGGAGAGATCCTGGAATAAATGTATTTCTGACCCCTGATATAAGAGGCGCCTTCTGTCCCTGGCGCGCCTGAGGATGTCCTCTTTAATTGGGAAGCTGACTAGGCAACATATTACATCTCTTGGGGGATCAGAATCTCTGCCCCTGGGACGGAGTGCTCTGTGTGCTCGTTCCAACTCTATAGGTGTGGCCGGCGGGCGACCTAGTAGGTCATTAAAGATCGCCACAACCGTTGTAGAGATGTCGTTCGGTTCCACAGATTCTGGCAAACCACGGAGTCGAATGTTATGTCTGCGTCCACGGTTAACCAAATCCTCTATTTGTCTGTAGAATTCACGGATATGTGATGCGTGTGAGACTGTTGTCTGCTGTAAGTCTGCTATGGCATCTGCATTAGTGCGGTTAGCAATTTCCACTCCCTCCAGCCTTGTGCCCAAGGAAAGCAGGTCATTTCGCAGGTCACTGAGGGCGGTGGTGAGTGTGACTTTAATGTCTGCAGCCACCGCCTGAAGATCTCTGAGAGACACTGCCTGGGAGTCAGAGGAGAGATCATGCTGCGGGACTGCATCTGTGACATTCTCAGTGTCACTACTGTGAGCACAGGCTGCCGTTGAGGAGGGGGGGGAGAGGGGGAAGCTGTATGGGACCTGTCCCTCTGCTGGGAGCGGAACAGCTCCTGTATATGCCGCGATTGCGGCTGAGTAAGGACCCGTGGGGAACGGGAACGGGAACCGGGTATGTTCCGGTCCGTTTTCCCCATGGTTATGTGCCCCTGCCTCACCCGATCCTCGGTGCAGTGTGAGGAGAAGTCTTCGGCCGGCGGAAGCTCCTGGCTTAAGCGGCCATTCCGGACTGCGGCAGACCACGCCCCCCATAATTGTTGATATATACACCATGTAAGATGCTTTTCAAGGCATTTAGCTTTCAGACACGAGTCTGGCTGGGTCAACCAGATGGTAAATAAAAAACTTGGTTTTCCTCAAGTTCGTGTCCGGAGTTTTCCTGGAGTTCCCAAAGTTTCCATTACACTGCATGTGCTTATCAAACCATATGTTGGCAAAGTGTTAAATATAGCTATCATGACAATACACAAATAAGGGAACTATCTGCTATGAAGAAAAGGAGAGAGTCTGCAGTGTCTTGTGTATCTAGCCAGTTCCAACTGTATATTGTATATTTAAAGCGTCACTAAATCCATATTATTATTATTATTATACAAGATTTATATAGCGCCAACAGTTTGCACAGCGCTTTACAAAATTAAGGTAGACATTACAGTTACAGTACAATTTTTGGTACAAGAGGAAACAGAGAGCCCCGCTCCATATCATAATAACTATCAATAAATGCTATATTACATGCTGTTCATACTCAGTCACTATGGGATTCATTTTCTGTATTCTTCAAAAACCCTGGTTGATGCTGCTGTCTACCTCCCCCTTTCTGTCCATGTTCCCAATGCAGTTGGGGATTTTGCAGAGCAGTGGTGGCAGCTTCTGCACATGCTCAGTTTTCAGTGAGTTTCAAAGCTGAACATTTCTTCCCTATCACATCTGAGTAGCCCATGTTACTATAGAGTCACACATGTGGATCTATACACAGTGGTAATTGACAGCCCACTGCCTCCCTCCTCCTCCATGCCCACTAACCAGCTAAGCACAATAGGGGTGGGATATAACATGTTGATTGATGGTGGCTTCACCTCCCTGTTATTCTAAGGCACATACTGGAGGGGTGTAACACAGCCTGTGACTGGCAGAAACCCACCTACCCTATTTTATTGTTAAAAAATAATAAATATTTGATTTCAAATATATTTTTTATGATGATTTAAAAAGCTTATTATATTTTTATTTATATTTACTAAGTGTCCCTTAGGCTGTCTTTTTTTTTTTTTTTTTTACATGTGACCAGAAGCTCCTCCTACTTATGTTTCCCTGCAGACAGGCTGGGAAAAAGCTGGGTCATGTGATAGCTGTATATCAATTAGGAAAAGGTACTTACTGTAGATTTTTTTTAAGTAAAATAATGACAATGCCATCGTCCCCATACAGAAAGAGAAGGGAAAAGGTAAATTAACTTAAATTTATAACCAAATGCCACAGTGAACTAGAAATTGAAAGAAATGTGTATCACGCCGCTGCAAACACCAAAATGTGTCTTCCTCACATTGGCCAGAAAAGCATATAAATAAATGTCACACTGCTAAACTATGCAATAAATATAAATAGACTTCTTGTGCAGATAAATAAACCTCTTCTTGTAAATCATATATAACTCGTGTAAATAAAAATCTTTTCTTTTTATAGCCTATAAATAATAGTCTTTTAACCATACATATTCAAAACAGTCCCAAAATTCTCAGACTTCACAGTGCACTCATGTTGGTGAATTACTCCCATAATCCCAGTGCTGCGTCCAATCCAAAATGTGCACCACCGCAAGTGAGGAATAGATGGACTCTCACCTTAATGCCTTGACCTACAAATTATAATAGGTCAAGGTGCGCATTATATTGCTTTCTCTCCCTGGGTAAGATTTCCCCTCAAATGCAGGATCTCTCTCTCTCTGGGTCCACCTAAATTTCCACAGTGTAAAACCGCTAGCACTGCACCTTCTGTATGTAAACCAAATGAACCATACTGTATGTGAACCATATGAAGGCCACCATAGTATAGTAGTTTAAAATCACCAAGTTGTTTATTAAAATTGCACTTGTATAGAAATCTGTATAAATCACAAAAGGCACAGCTCACAGATCTTAATCAGCATCCAGTCTCACCGTTGGCATTCGGCGCCTGTCATCTGGCTCCTTCCTAACAGGAGGACAGTAGTTGGCTTTCATTTAATAGCAATCGAGGCGGCCAACTAGCCACTTGATTGCTATTAAAAGCAACGGAAGCCTCTTCCGTGGCATTCTCAGGCTATCCTGTCTCACCGGGATCAGCTGATCGACTATTTATTATAGTAAACCAGAAGTGATGACCTGAAACACTTCCGGTTTACTTAGAAGTAAACGGTGCCATTTTCTAATAAAATAAAGCATTAAAAAATACTGATTTTGGTGTTTTGAATGCTTTTAAGTGCAGAGAAGGGATTTGGGGTCTTGGTGTCTTATAGACTACTTTTCACATGCCTATTGCTGTCACAAGGATGTACAAGGGGTCCTGCGAGACTCCAAAACGTTGCCTTGCTCTAACTACCGGTATGTGATCGTTCCTTAAAACATTTGGACCCATACTGGTGATCCTCGGTGTGCTGGTGACATTCATCCTTGCCAATTTCAATGTGTGACATCTTTGGTAACTTTTTACTCAGTGTAACATCATTTTTTATATTTTGCAAAAATATTGGGTTATGCACTGTTTTTTTGCAATATAATTTAAAAAAGTTTATTTTTTCCCAATAACTGCTTTTGAAAAACCACTGCACAAATACTGTGTGATATAAAAAATTTGCAAAACCCACCAATTTATTCTGTAGTGCCTCTGCTTTAAAAAATATATGAAGATTTGGGGTTCTAAGTAATTTTTTAGAAATACTGACCAGAAAGGAGCAAATAAGAGACGTTCCTTGATTAAGTCCCAGGGGTGGGAAGAAACATGTTGGGGGCATGGCTTGGATGAATCAAGCTAAGGCTGCCTTTACCTGCTAACCCCTCGGGCTCGGTGAGGTCCGTGGCGGTCGGGGTATCTCTTCCTATTTCTACAAGAGATGTTCATAGTTATGGTTTTCACTGATCATTTTTTTTTATATGTACTCTTTGTAATCCACTGCAAACAGGTTTTCACAAACTATCTAACAAGGGTCAGTAGAAGGGCAGGACTGTAATTCCTTTCACTGTCAACAGAGATCACTCTTTTTCCCTGTCATGGGATTAATAAATATGTGGTTTTACACGTGAGCTGCATTGCCTGGGTGGTCATTACCAACTTTGGTAGTATGCACTATGCAACTAGTACTTTTTGTTTTCCGTATTATGTTAGGTTTAAACCCACACCTTCATCATTTGGTGAGTCTCTGAGCTCAATATAAGGTTACCCCGCCTATCTTTGGTGGCATTCTCTTTTGTATCTGTAATTCCTTATGCCTGTTCTGTATTATTCACCCTCTGCTTTCTGTGTCACTAATCTCATTCCTACTACCAAAGCCATTTGAGTCTGATTTGCATAATTTGATAAACTTCTTGGTACTGGCATATTGTAAGCTGGTTGGCTTTGCTCCCAATTTATATTACAATGATTCCTTTTCAGTGTTGTACTTTTAAAATCTCATCATCTGGGAGGAAATTTGTGAGACTAGTCACATGGGGCAACCATTGCTGGTTTTTGCAGCTATCATTCTTATCCTAGCTAGGAAATCAGCAATGAGAGCACCAATATGTTTGTCCTCACAGATTAAATTTTATGACTGATATAATAAGCCGAATTGCTACCACATTCATGCAAATGTATTTGCTTGGAGGGTAGCAGATTGGTTGCTGATTCAAAGCTAATCATTTTCCTCAATACAGCTATAATGCTATAGATCTAGAGGCTAGACAATAGACTAGAGGTTAGCAAAGGAAGTCCCTCTGATTTTTTGAGGACAGGTTTACTTTACATTTGAAGTGTGTTGTCTTATATCAATTATAAAGTCCACACAGAAACAGTTCATAAGAAAAATCTGTTGTCTTCTATTATTGTGGAGGACATATGACCAGTGTATATTTATAAATGTACTCTTCCCGCAGCAACTAGTCCAATGGTTCTTTTTCAGAGAGATGCATTTATTCAGATAAAGAGATTTGTTAGATGACAGAAATCCAGCTGAATACTTGTAAATATTACAATGAACAACAGCCCTCAAAGTCCCATTTAAGATACTTCATATCAAGTATGGAGATACTGCACCGTCCAGCATATGTCCAATCTATAATATGTACCTAGGTAGCTTCCATGCATGCAATAATGTGAGTTATGATCTATATCTGTGCTTCCACATTAATGACAAGAAGAAACTCCTCTCCCAGCCAAAAAAAGTCACTTGATATACAGTTTACTGGAGTGGTTTCTGATTGGCTGACAAAACACTTTTGATCTTACATGAAAAGACTTCACTTGTCATTACTGTAGATAAAAATTAAGGTCACTAAAGTGTTTACCGGGTAATCAAGTCACCCTTTCACCATATCCCTAATTACCATCAATAAATACCTCTTGTATGGTCAAGTCACATTTTTTAAACATCATTAAACATGTAAACAATGTACCCATTGAAATGTCTAATTATATAAACAGGCTGTTCCCCAAATACCAAGGTGACCTTGCATAAAATTAACATGGCAAAGAGTTCTTTCGATGTGTAAAGTGGTCTTGTCACTGGCCTGTCCAAGAATGAATAGTGTGTGTTTCAATATCTTTATATATATATATAATATATATATTTACAATATCCCTACAATGTGTCCAAGGAGCACTGAAACCTAGGTCATCCAGATGTGCAAATGACTGTCCCCAACAAGTTGTCATATCCCACCAACAGCGCATCAGTTCATATTAAAGCAACTAGAGATGAGCGAATCGAACTTGGCGAAGTGGAATTCGTTTCGAATATTAGGAAAAATTCGATTCGCATCGAATCCGAATTTTAGCCAACTTCGGATGCACGAATCGAATTTTCCCCGATCAGCCGGCAAAAGTGTCACTGCAGAGAGCTCCGCTATTTCTGACAGTTCTCTGACAGTTCTGACAGTTCATTTACAGCGGTTGAAACATTGTATCTATTTGTTTCCATTTAGGATACAGATGTTTTTATTGGGAAATAAATAGATACAATGTTTCAACCGCTGTAAATGAACTGTCAGAAATAGCGGAGCTCTCTGCAGATACACTTTTTGCTGTACTGGAATTCTTCTTCTTTTCATTCTTCTTCTTTTCATTCTTCTTCTTCTTTTCATTCTTCTTTTCATTCTTCTTCTTTTCATTCTTCTTCTTCTTTTCATTCTTCTTTTCATTCTTCTTCTTCTTTTCATTCTTCTTCTTCTTCTTTTCATTCTTCTTCTTCTTTTCATTCTTCTTTTTATTCTTCTTCTTCTTTTCATTCTTCTTCTTCTTCTTTTCATTCTTCTCATTCTTCTTTTCATTCTTCTTTTCATTCTTCTTCTCATTCTTCTTTTCATTCTTCTTCTTCTTCTTTTCATTCTTCTTCTTCATTTCATTCTTCTTTTCATTCTTCTTCTTCTTTTCATTCTTCTTCTTCTTTTCATTCTTCTTTTCATTCTTCTTTTCATTCTTCTTCTTCTTCTTTTCATTCTTCTTCTTCTTTTCATTCTTCTTCTTCTTCTTTTCATTCTTCTTCTTCTTCTTTTCATTCTTCTTTTCATTCTTCTTCTTCTTCTTTTCATTCTTCTCATTCTTCTTTTCATTCTTCTCATTCTTCTTTTCATTCTTCTTTTCATTCTTCTTCTTTTCATTCTTCTTCTTCTTTTCATTCTTCTTTTCATTCTTCTCATTCTTCTTTTCATTCTTCTTTTCATTCTTCTTCTCATTCTTCTTTTCATTCTTCTTCTTTTCATTCTTCTTCTTCTTCTTTTCATTCTTCTTCTTCTTTTCATTCTTCTTCTTCTTTTCATTCTTCTTTTCATTCTTCTTCTTCTTTTCATTCTTCTTCTTTTCATTCTTCTTCTTTTCATTCTTCTTTTCATTCTTCTTTTCATTCTTCTTCTTTTCATTCTTCTTCTTCTTCTTTTCATTCTTCTTTTCATTCTTCTTCTTCTTCTTTTCATTCTTCTTCTTCTTTTTTTCATTCTTCTTCTTCTTTTTTTCATTCTTCTTCTTCTTCTTTTCATTCTTCTTTTCATTCTTCTTCTTCTTTTCATTCTTCTTCTTCTTCTTTTCATTCTTCTTTTCATTCTTCTTCTTCTTCTTTTCATTCTTCTTTTCATTCTTCTTCTTCTTCTTTTCATTCTTCTTTTCATTCTTCTCATTCTTCTTTTAATTCTTCTTTTCATTCTTCTTCTCATTCTTCTTTTCATTCTTCTTCTTCTTCTTTTCATTCTTCTTCTTCTTCTTTTCATTCTTCTTTTCATTCTTCTTCTTCTTTTCATTCTTCTTCTTCTTCTTTTCATTCTTCTTTTCATTCTTCTTCTTCTTCTTTTCATTCTTCTTCTTCTTCTTTTCATTCTTCTTCTTCTTCTTCTTTTCATTCTTCTTTTCATTCTTCTTCTTCTTCTTTTCATTCTTCTTTTCATTCTTCTTTTCATTCTTCTTCTCATTCTTCTTTTCATTCTTCTTCTTCTTCTTTTCATTCTTCTTCTTTTCATTCTTCTTCTTCTTCTTTTCATTCTTCTTTTCATTCTTCTTCTTCTTCTTTTCATTCTTCTTCTTCTTTTCATTCTTCTTTTCATTCTTCTTCTTCTTCTTCTTTTCATTCTTCTTTTCATTCTTCTTCTTTTCATTCTTCTTCTTCTTCTTTTCATTCTTCTTCTTCTTCTTTTCATTCTTCTTCTTCTTCTTCTTTTCATTCTTCTTCTTTTCATTCTTCTTCTTCTTCTTTTCATTCTTCTTCTTCTTCTTCGTCGTGCCCCGTGACTGCCCAAATGAGTGAAGTGTGCGGTGATTCTAAGATCAACGGCACTCATCTGCATGTCATACTGACTGACAGTATTATTTCTCTTCCCCAGCAGACTCCAAGGGCATTTAAATTAAAGGTACAGTGTTCTGCACTAATATAAAGGCTCTCTGAAGCCTAGAAACCCTTTAAATAAGTTAAATCCGTGGCGAATAAATTTGCATCGAATCGAATTTCTCCCGCAAATTCGGCGAATCAGCCGAATCAAATTTTTGAATAATTCGCTCATCTCTAAAAGCAACACTGCACCCGGGGAGGATTCTTTCAAAATGGCATCCTGATCCCACAGTTGCAGAAATTTGCCATTGTAGAGGATGTTACTTCGGGACAAAAAAATGTCCACAGTCACAGCTATGGCTCTCATTTAAAATTAAATCTCAATTAAAATATGATCTGATTTCTTGGGAGCAGGCTACACATGCTGTCCCAGTAACGAGCATCTATTCGGACCCCCTAGGACTGTCACCCCCCCCCCCAATCAGTCATGATTACCTTAGCACTGTGCATCCATATCTTACATATCGAACTAAAACAAACCAGTGCTGAGCTGGTTAATGTGAAAGAAGCCAATGTTATTTGTTAAAAGTAGATGGTAGTTTAGAACATTACAGTTAATAGTTCCCAAATGAAAATGTGCAGAGAGAAAATTAATGCATCAGTATTCTAAAGGACATTGGTAGATAGCCCATTATGCTCTCTGCAGGTTAATAAGGATTACATCTTATTTATGTAAACACTGTAGGCTTTGAAATGCTTCCCCATTCTAATTAAACGTATGGCTTGTTGTCTTATAATTGAAACTCCCCTGATAGTATTTTTGCTATTCACAGCAATTACCCATTTTTTTCATCCCCCAAGTGTAACTTGTAACAAATGTTTATCTTAAATTATTTCATGATTATGCCTACTCTTATTCTGCATCCTAAATGAAATATACTTTTAAATCTGTTGAATATGAAAATGGAAGGTGACACTCCACACCAGTTTTTATTGTAATGTTTTGTAACTTTTTAGTTTTTAAAAAATAGCAAAAAAGAGAAAGATTGGCTAGTTAATGTATGCTTTATAATACTTATTAAAGTGAAACCCCATCTCTTCAGAGAAGCCTATCCTGCCCCCATCTAATAGCTGTACTTTATTTTCTCCAACAACTCATCACCACAGTTATTACCTTTTGTAACACTTGACCCTCCCTTTTAGATTGGAAGAAGGGCCCTCTGATTCTTCCATTATTGTAACTGTACTGTCTGCTCTCAGGTTGTAAAGCACTGGGCAAACTGTTGGAGCTATATACAGTTAATCCTGTGTATTAATATAATTAAAGTGGCCAATCTACCCCAATGCTATATTTTTTCCTCAAATAAACCCTCACTTTAATAAACACTGCCTAAGCCTAATCTAAATCCCCAAATTTAATTAAAGTATACAGCATACCTACCTCTCATGGATCTCCACCACCTGCATAGCACAGATGACATGGCCAGTGCCTCCCTGCTGCCTCCTGGGAAGGCTACCTCATCAGTGACTTTAGCTCCCTCTGGACATCATAATTATCTCAAAAGGTCCATGATTCATCAATCTCTGTGTATTACCCAAATTTCACATGATCATCAAAATCCCATGAGATCTTGGTAATTCTTTCATACCTTTTGCTTCTGTATCTGGGGTGGTCTTCCTCGGTGGGTTCAATCAGAGACTAGGGAAGAAGAAGCTGTCTAAAGATGATGCAAAAAAGAAGATGGTGGTGTGGACTGTACTATTGTACTCAGTTGGGAGAAATGGACTTTCCTAGGCAGCCTGCATATGCATGGAAGTATTGTCCACATGGGATGCTGTGCCTTTATGACTGAAGGAACTACAATACAATGAATAAAATGGGAAGGCAAGGATGGAGAGGAAAGATATAGATGCTGGACATGGACAGGCTCTATCTAACTTGCTGCAGCTTCTAATGCACATTATGCGTGGGTTTCCTCCTGGTACTCCGGTTTCCTCCCACGCTCCAAAGACATGCTGGTAGATTAATTGGATCCTATCTAAATTGGCCTTAGTATGTATATGTATGAATGTAAGTTAGGGACCTTAGATTGTACACCCCTTGAGGGTTAGGGACTGATATGAATGTACAATATATATGTGTAAAGCGCTGCGTAAATTGACGGCACTATATAAGTACCTGAAATAAATAAAATTATGAGATGTTCACCTCATTCTGTACAACTGTGCACAACTGAAGGTAATTTTCTAGCAAATTCTGATTTTAACATGTATGGGAAAAATTAAAAAAATGCCCCAGTAGGCACATATTTAAAGAGAACTGAGAAGTATATAGGCTGTCATCAATTATTTTGAATTCACTAGCTATAGTATCTGTGGTTTTAGTGTTTATTTTCACTGCCGCTTGCTATGGGGATACTCGTGCATGCTCAATCCCGAGCCAGCTCACTGGGCAGACAGGCAGTACCCGTGAGCAAATCACAGCCAGTGAGGAGGCAGCAGGGGGCGGGGCCGAGCTATGCTCTGTTTGTCAAAAGACACACAGAGCATGGCTTTGCCCCCCGCCTGCTGCCTCCTCACTGTCTGTGACTGACAGTAGCAGGAGCCAATGGCTCCCACTACTGCCTGTCTGTCCAGTGAAGAGAGAGCCGCTCTTGTGATCTGATTCTCCACTACCCCGGCAAATGGCACTACCCTGCCGCTCTTGAGAGAGAGCTGCTGCTCTTGTGCACATCGCTGGATCGATATTAGGCTCAGGTAAGTATTTAGGGGGGCTAAAGAGGGAGCTGCATGCAGAGGTTTTATTACCTGAATGCATAGAATGTATTATGGTAAAAAAACCTTCTGCTTTAGAACCACTTTATAATACACTTTAGGTACTAAAGAAAGATAGGCATGAATAAAACTTAACAAACAGTAATTAAGGATTAAACACTCAAGTCTATTTTTATTAAAACAAAGTTATATTTGCAGAGTCATTCTTCAGAATTACATTTGCATACATTATGCAATTTTAACAATTAATCTAATGACTCTCATATATTCAGATTACATCTGGGAAAGCACTGACTGCAGGAAAGAGCTTCATCATTGGCTCATTCCCCACAGAGCCCATTTTCCTGCTATTAGTTTCCACAGTTTAAGATCAAGCAGACAGAATAAGAATGCTATACAGAAAATAAATGCACATACTGAAACTCTGGTCCATTTTGTCAGTCATTTCCTAAATAATTTACCAAACCCCTCTAAATAGGCCAACCAAAACTGTATGATGACTTGTTCTGCCAAATCTGGGTTGTGTTGTAGCTACCTCTACCCACCTGTATCCTCATCTATTTAAAATAATACCAAACCCCATTTTTTTTTTTTTTTCTGTTCAGGAAGTACAGATTGAAATATAATGTATAGTCAGCCTCATTGAAAATCCACCTTTCTTGTATGTATGGGTGGTCCTTAAACCACTGCCCCTTCTTTTTGAGAGTGTCTCCTTTGCATAGACTGCTATAAAAGCAACATATGAGCATGCAGCTTGTAGCTATGTGTGTCCATTGAAACACACAGCGCACAGAAAGCCATGCTCCTGCTCCCTCCTTCCAGATCCTGACAGACAGCTGCACCTCCCCCTGTAGCCAAGAAGTTTAGGAAAACCGCGCAGATTGTGGAGAGCCTTGTGGCAGTAACTAGGATATCAGGTAAGTGTTTTTGGGGAAAGGGGGGTTATTGAACTGTAGCATTTTTGCCTTAACGCTGTGAAAGACTTAAGTTAAAAAACACTTATCATTTAGTACTACTTGAAAGTGCTTATTCCCCTACGACCGTATCAGTAAAAACTGATGGATAAGCGTACTTGCGGATTATGCAACACATCTATATGCAGTCCCCCAGCGATGACAGGTCCAGAGTCCTCCCACTGCGGTCTCTCTCACCGCCAGATGCATACTGTATGTTGTACAGTGTACAAAATATAAAAAATAGTCACCAGCAGCTAGAGAATTTTTTGTTAAACAAAAAGAGCATGTTTCTTCTGCCAACAAACTCTACCACCTAGTGTTTTTTTGTTAAAGCCCAACTCAGAAAGCTTGAAATCTATACCCTATTATGTTTGATCTAGGGGAGAATAAATGTACTTTTACTTATCTGATTCTCCACTACCCCGGCAAATGTCACTCCCCTGCACTCCAGAGGAGGGCTGTCCCTTGACTTCATGATGTTCAGTGCAGAGCTATGGACCCTTGCATGCGTCTTGATGACGTCAGGATCTTAGACTGTGGAGCATGGGGAAGAAGATGGTACAGGGACCAGTCTAGTGGGATGGAGGATCAGGTAAGCAGTGTCCTAGACCTAAATGAGCAATTAAGTCTTGCAGCGTGGACAGAACCCCACAGTATGGTGTGTGTAAGCTGTCTTGTGGCATTCAGGAATCCTTGACAGAGTGACTTCTTCACGCAGAATCACTGCCAGCTTGAGGGAGGACTGCCATCTGCTGGATACATGTATAAAACTGCCTTTGCTTTTTTATCATGTGAGTGCATCTGTTTTTATTTTCCTATAGTCCAATAAAATACTACACTGAATCAGTGGCGCTTCCTAGCTAGTGGGCTGCTAGTTTAAAATCTCAGGTTCTGTTACCGCTAGTGTAGCAGGCAGGCAAACAGCAGTTCCACACTCTGGCACAAGAGACACAGTCCATAGGAATTGCGTATGTTAACGTTTATTGCACCAGTAACTTGGATGGGGTTTAGAGTGCTGTGGGATACCCAGAAACTGTAGGGCTGTGGAACTCCAGGACTTCTATATTTCTGGCTGCTCGATACAAGATGATGGCTATATGGTTAGCACTTCTGCCTGGCAGTACTAGGGTCATTGGTTCGAATCCCAGCCATGGCACCACCTGCCTGGAGTTTGCATGTTCTCCCTGTGCCTGCGTGGGTTTCCTCTGGGTACTCCAGTTTCCTCCTACACTCCACAGACATGTTGGTAGGTTAATTGAATCTTGTCTAAATTGGCCCTAGTATGTGTATGTATGAATGTAAGTTAGGGACCTTAGATTGTACTCCCCTTGAGGGTTAGGGACTGATGTGAATGTATAATATATATGTAAATCGCTGCGTAAATTGACGGCGCTATATAAGTATCTGAAATAAATAAATATTGCACAGCCTTAAACTGCACTGCACTGGTTTTTGACTGAACCTGCACAACTCCTGGCTGTATTGTACAGTTCTTGGCTGTACTAGACCCACTTGTTCTACAGGGCACACTCCTGGCTGTCTTGCACAGCTCCTGGCTGCTCTTGGAACACCAAACCAATATGGCATGCTCCTTGTCTTGCATAGCTCCTGCGTGCTCTTGGCATACTTAAGGCTCCATGCACACTGGGTGTTTTGATAACGCTGGTAACGTTAGCTGTGTAGAGTCACATTAAAAACGTGAGTTTTTTAGAGCTTTTGCATTAGCGTTTAAATGCGTTTTTCCGTGTTTGCGTTTTTGTTTACCAAAAAACCCCAATTTTTTTGGTCAAAAAAAGTCCAAAAATGCCGGCTTGCATCATTTTACCGCATTTTTCAGCGTTAGAGCGTTTTGCAGCTAAAAAACCAGAAACCCACTAGTCCTGGGGTTTTTTTCCAGCCAAAAAATGTCCCTGACAAAAAACATTGATTGCAGTCTATGTGTGCATGGACACATAGGATAATATACTGGGGAGTTTACTGGCTGTAGAAAAAACGTCAAAAGCCAAAAACAGCCGTGTAAAAACGTCCAGTGTGCATGAGGACTAAGCGGAATGACACACTCCCTAGCTATCTTGCACAGCTCCTGGTTGCACTGTAATAAGTTGCTAGGTGAAACACCCTACAGACACTTCTTCGCTATGTAGAAGGATCAAGTACTCACTCAATCCCGAATAGTGGAACTTCCTTACTCTTATTTCCCTGACTCTATTTAGACTCTGACCCAGGCTTTCTCTCTCTTCGGTAGGCGCCCCAGCTAAGCCAAGCTGGAACCTTGATGTCTTCAAAAAGAACTCATTGACCTCTCTTCCCCCGGGGCACAGCCCCATGCACAGGAGTCTCCTTCAGAAGGCTGGACCCTGGAACTCTCCCCAGACTGCCAGGCATCAGAGTATTTATGGGTTTTCCTCCACCTACTGGACACACCTCTCCAGGGATTGTCCAGAGACTCATAAATATTCTCTGTCTGTCCTGCTTTCCCTTCAACTATACATCTAGAAATCTTTGGAATACAGAGGTAATTAGCAGAAAAGAAGCCTGTGAGACACTGAATAGTCCTAAGTAATCAACCCCTGCTCCACTGATAACCATGAAGCTAACTTTTCCTAGCAGCCTCCTTGAAGTAGGAGTTACTACATCTATAGTTTGCCACTGGGAGTAAATCCAGATCCTGCTTTGGATGAGTGATGCAGACGTCGTCAATGATGGCACAGTGGCTTAGTGGTTAGCACGTCTGCCTTGCAGTAAATGGGTTAATGGGTTTGATTCCCAACCATGGCGCCTCCTGCATAGAGTTTGCATGTTCTGCCTGTGCTTGTGTGGGTTTCCTCCGGGTGCTCCGGTTTCCTCCCACACTCCAAAGACATGCTGGTAGGTTAATTGGATGCTGTCTAAATTGGCCCTAATATGTGTATGTATGAATGTAAGTTAGGGACCTTAGATTGTACACCCCTTGAGGGTTAGGGACTGATGTGAATGTTCAATATATATGTGTAAAGCGCTGCATAAATTGACAGCGCTATATAAGTACCTGAAATAAATTAATTAATACCCTATCCATCCCAACTGATATGCAGACTTTGAAAATCATAATTTTACTAGGGACGTGGCTTTTTCATACTTTGCACTTTGACAATTTATTATTTTTTACATTGAGCGCTGAGAGATCTTCCATGAGTGGAGACAAAGAGCAGTGATGTTGAGTGTGGGGTGTGTGCAATTAAATTTACTGTTAATTTCAGATTCACTTAGTTCACATGGGCAGCTGGGGGGCAGTAAAGAATGGGTGGTTGATCTGTGTTTTTAATGATTTCAACCACCCACATGCAATATTGATAATGATAAAAATGTGGTTTTTGAGTAGTGTTTTCTCACAATTGTTCCTGCTATACTCAGATTAAAAGGTTTACAATGGTGACAGACTGATGTTTGGACTAAACTAACATTGTTTAAGTACAAAAAGCATAGTCTCACTTGAATTTTTGTGTCAATTGTTTTTTTCGCCTTAGATCTGTGAAATAATGCAGCACAAAACACATCCTGCACTTTGTTCTGTGCAGGAGTTTCCTGTAAGGACCAGTCACTGCTGATCTCTCTCCTTGTGTAAGGTGACTGGTCTTGCACCTGTAATTTCTGCAGGAAGCTTATTGTAGTTGACCTGGCTGGATCCCATGTTAGTACTGCAAAACACTAAAGCATGGTGGATCCCACTCATGGCTCTGCTCTCCATACAAGTTATGTACATCACAGTGATGATGTCACTGCAGTTTTACAACATAGTATGTAGATTTGAAAAGGCATATGATGTACAGTCATGGCCGAAATTGTTGGCACCCTTGATATTTCTCCAGGAAATCATGTATTTCTCACGAAACGTATTGCATTAACACATGTTTTGCTATACACATGTTTATTCCCTTTGTGTGTATTGGGACAAAACAAAAAAAGGGAGGAAAGAAAGCAAATTCGACATAATGTCACACAAACCTCCAAAAATGGGCTGGACAAAAGTATTGGCACCCTTTCACAACTGCGGATAAATAAGAATGTTACAAGCATGTGATGCTCCTGTAAACTCACCTGGGGCAAGTAACAGGTGTGGGCAATATAGAAATCACACCTGAAAGCAGATAAAAAGGAGAGACGTTCACTTAACCTTTGCATTGTGTGTCTCTCTGTGCCACACTAAGCATGGACAACAGAAAGAGGAGACGAGAACTGTCTGAGGACCTGAGAACCAAAATTGTGGCAAAATATCAACAATCTCAAGGTTACAAGTCCATCTCCAGAGAACTAGATTTGCCTTTGTCCACAGTGCGCAACATTATCAAGAAGTTTGCAACCCATGGCACTGTAGCTAATCTCCCTGGTCGTGGACGGATGAGGAAAATTGATGAAAGATTGCAACGCAGAATAGTCCGGATGGTGGATAAGCAGCCCCAAACATGTTCCAAAGACATTCAAGCTGTCCTGCAGGCTCAGGGAGCATCAGTGTCAGCGCGAACTATCCGTCGACATTTAAATGAAATGAAACGCTATGGCAGGAGACCCAGGAGGACCCCACTGCTGACACAGAGACATAAAAAAGCAAGACTACAGTTTGCCAAAATGTACTTGAGTAAGCCAAAAGCCTTCTGGGAAAACGTCTTGTGGACAGATGAGACCAAGATAGAGCTTTTCGGTAAAGCACATCATTCTACTGTTTACCGAAAACGGAATGAGGCCTACAAAGAACAAAACACAGTACCTACGGTAAAATATGGTGGAGGTTCAATGATGTTTTGGGGTTGTTTTGCTGCCTCTGGCACTGGGTGCCTTGACTGTGTGCAAGGCATCATGAAATCTGAGGATTACCAAAGGATTTTGGGTCGCACTGTAGGGCCCAGTGTCAGAAAGCTGGGTTTGCGTCCAAGATCCTGGGTCTTCCAGCAGGACAATGACCCCAAACATACGTCAAAAAGCACTCAGAAATGGATGGCAAAGAAGCGCTGGAGAGTTCTGAAGTGGCCAGCAATGAGCCCAGATCTAAATCCCATTGAACACCTGTGGAGAGATCTTAAAATTGCTGTTGGGAAAAGGTGTCCTTCCAATAAGAGAGACCTGGAGCTGTTTGCAAAGGAAGAGTGGTCCAAAATTCCGGGTGAGAGGTGTCAGAAGCTTATTGATGGTTATAGGAAGCGACTGATTTCAGTTATGTTTTCCAAAGGGTGTGCAACCAAATATTAAGTTAAGGGTGCCAATACTTTTGTCCAGCCCATTTTTGGGGTTTTGTGTGACATTATGTCATATTTGCTTTTCTGCCTCTGTTTTATATTTGTTCCAATACATACAAAGGGAATAAACATGTGTATAGCAAAACATGTGTTAATGCAATACCTTTTTTGTGTGAAATACTTGATTTTCAGGAAAAATATCAAGGGTGCCAACAATTTCGGCCATGACTGTATATAAAGTGAATGATATTTAGTGGTTAGCCTTGCAGCACTGGGGTTCCAGTTTTGAATCCACGTCAAGACGCTGTCAGAATGGAGTTTGTGTTCTCCCTGAGCTTGCAAGGATTGCCTCTGGGTGTTCCCATTTCCTTCCACACTCCAAAGACATGCTGGTAGGTTAATTGGCCCCTGTATAGTATGCGTGTAAGGTAGGGGCAGGGGCGGACTGACCATTTGGGAACACGAGCGCCCGGCGTCAGTAGGGGGCCCCATGAGATGCCCCTGGTACCTTTTTTTTATATGCTTTTTTGGGTGTGGTTTGAGTGTGGGCGAGGACACGGGCCCCATGATCCCCTTTTGCCCAGGGGCCCCATGAGTTGTCAGTCTGCCCCTGGGTAGGGGCCCTAAATTGAAAGCTCCTTGGGCACAGGGACAGATGTGATCATACAGTATGTAAAGCGCTGTGTAAATTTTCAGTGCTACAGTATATAAATACAGAAAATACATTTCTATATTTTGTGACTATTGCAGAATATGTATAAATTACTTTTTCATCTCTGGCATTCAGCTTTAAAAACACATTAAATTTGATACATTTTTTTCCCCTTTTTCATATTTTTAAGATGTAATCTATTGCTAGCCTTGCGTATAAGACCAGTGAAAAGATGCCATGTAGAGATTCAAGTTTAATCTTCTAAGACTTAGATTTGAATGCATACATCCCACTCCAAATCAGCACAGGAAGCCTGTGCTTTGTGCCTCCTCAGTCCGTTTATATTGAGTAATTGCTGTCACCCTTGTGTGAAACCTAAAACAATAACTTGAAATGAGCTTGTTGTTTAATGGATTCAGTAATCAAAATATGTAGCTCATCTGACAATTCTCCGTAATTGAAAGATGCACAACCTGTAATTTTCTGTCATGAAAATCAGGCAAGCTCACCACTGTAGTCAGCCGTTAATTGAAGCAAGGTCTTTTGGTCTGTAAGCACAATACGGCCCATTATACACTTGTTGCTCTTATCACATCCTTAGAACAAAGCGATATACCATGAGTGTGGTTTGTGATTTTAAATGGCTGATATTTTGGCTTCCACATGTATTTTTTTTAATTGATTAGCTAAAGTGAAAACATACTTAGAATGCATAAAGCTATATGGCTGTACTGATGTTGTAATCTTCCCTCAACCATAAATGAATTAAAAATTACCTCCCAGCTACAGCTCTGAAGAACTGTATTGAGATATCAGAATACAGTACCTTATGCTCCAAAAATTCCTACCTGGAGATTCGTGTTTTACTATTCATAAAGATGAGCCAGGAATGGATATTTTATACTTTCTTATATTAGTTTTTCTTGGACCAATGTAACTATGTCTATACCATATCTGGCTGATGCCCCTGGAAGCTGGAAATTCTGAAGAAGACACCACTACCCCAATGATCTCCACTTGCTTTTGGGTTCTGTGCTGAGAAGCCAGCCTGTTACTTGGAGATCTGCCATTTGGCACAGGCGCCTTTCAGAAAATACTTTGCTTTCCCTTATTGGACATGGTGGAGAGCCGGTGCAGTGATGTTGCACTCTCCATCTTGCACAATCAGAGAACACTTTGCATTGATTAAAAAATGCAAAACACTCTGAGTAGTGCCCATGCCAAAGCGACCGAACTTCTGTATTCAGAATGCAGCAGGCCCACTGCTCAGCGGTGTCTACTTCAATGATTTTCAGCTTCTAGGAGCATTGGCGAGGAATGGTTTATATATAGTTAGATTGTTTCAAGCTGGACCAATGTAACTGTGTATAATATATCCATTCCTGGAATTTACGTATCTTTAAGGGCACCTTGTTCTGAACATATTAAAAAAACATATTAGTATTACAGTAAGGAAGAACACCTTCACTAGCTCAAGGTTTCTCCTTGAGGAAGTCACAAGGTCTGTGACAGACCCATCGGGGCATAGCAAGTGACGTCTTCATGCAAACCCAAAAGTGAAACCCGGCGGTTCTATACAGAGATGCCATTTTCTTAAGGGGGCTATGCTGTTTTTTTTTTTTTTTTTTGTATGAACATACCACAGTGCACTGGCTTAATAGTGCAATTTATTTTTGAGGGTTTTTTTGTTTTTTAGTTTTTATTGTAATACACAATGATGGCCTTTTCTTGCTTATGCTATTTGTTTTTGACAATGAAGAGTGTCACTTTATATGTGGAGCCTAGTACTTGGCGAAAGATGATATGGTCTGTTAGTGCATTTTGAGAAGCATACAAGAGATGGTAAATGCCCTGAATAAAGGGAAAGAACATGGTGACCTATTTACATTTATAGGTAAATTTTCCAGTTGAGCAGATTGTGTGACAGGTGTTGGAGCACAAATTGGTGATTATGGAATAAATACACAGCACAAACGGAAAATTACATTAATTGATTATGGACTTTTACTAAAGCACTGGACAACGTAATATTTACACTTTACTTGGAGGTGTTTGATTGTGTATACCTTTATTTCCCTGTACACATCACATATAGTATCCAGTGAAGTCACAGAATATCACTATTATATAATATTAGGTAACACATTGTAATATTTGTTTTTTTGTTTATTGGATTAAGGTATTTTGAGTCTACTGGTTTGTTTGAATGTAGATAGTAATACATAGTCGACAGCTTATCTAAACCTTTCTTCATTTTCCAAAAGTGAGAAATTAAATATTTGTATTGATTTCAGTTGTAAAGTGAACATGTGTTTTCCTTTGTATGGTAAAGTAACAAATTCACAATAATGCTGGCCTTTGTATTCGCTTATACTCTCCTCTCTGCCATGCTTCCCATGTGACCGTGCTGGTACTTGGCAATTGGCCGCTTAGGGAACAGCACCATCAGTGGGAAGAAAGACTTCAGTCTTGTGTAAGCTCAAAATAGGATTTACTTGGAACTACAGAAAGTTTGGTCATCTTGCTATTGAAAGGAAGGAAGGTCACATCAACTGTTATGGCTGGCTTTCAAGTGAACCTCTTTCTTTGTCAGGTCTAGGCAATACACAGGATAACTTTAAATGACATTTAAAAGACCCCTCCTGTAAGCATACAGTGCCACAGTAGTTTACCTTGATTAAAGGAGAAGTATGACCAAAGCAGTTTTGGACCTACTACTCCTATGGATCATGATCCTATACTGAAAATGAAATCTGCACTTCTGTGCCCCTTTTTCAGCCAACAACAGGCTCCAGTCCATTGTCTGCTGACTTTACTCAGCCGGTGCAGGTTCTGGAAAGATCCTGACTTGTCGGGATCCACCCAGATGCCTGGCAGCTGGCTCAGCCTGTTGCTGAGAGGATGAGCAAGCTGCTCTCAACCTCTTAACAGCCTGGTGCTCCAGTGAGTGCTTGAGAGGCTGAGCAGGGAGACGGAGACTGACAGTCACCGGCTCACTGCAAACTGAATACCAAGAACTGAGCAATCAGCAATCTTTGATTGCTCAGTTCTCAGTGTAAACTCGGCAGGGGACCGCTGCAGCTAAGATTGGTGCTGCAGCCATCCAGGTGAGTATGATTGTTTTTATTTTTTGCATTCCCAAACTTTTTTTAATGGTGATTTTCTCTTCCTGCTCTTGGTGATCAAGGATATTGCTAAGGTTTCCAAAACATAATGCAGCATTTCCTAAACATAATGCAGACAATATTGGCATATGGGAAGTGAAAATGATCTTGTATCTCTTTTTACACTTGGAGGTGGAGCTATGAGTTGGGGCTTATATATCTAGATGGGGAACAGACATAACAGGTACTGAAAGTGTAAGATCATTATGAACGGTAGTAGCTATTTCTCTTCTTGTATGTTTTATAGTGATGAGTTAGAAAGAAAAGAAACGTGTTTTGGGGAGGGAGGCATCACCAAGGGAAGCACAAAGAGAGCAGCCTTAGAGGAAAACCTCTACTGGTAATTATGAGCTATGTGCCTAACATCAATCTGAGCACGGCAGATATTTACTTCTTTAGAATAGGGAGGTTAGGGTGATTCTAGAGAACAGACTGTACACGCATCTACTGCATCTGTGCTTCACTCAAGTCTACCAGTTTCCATTGTTTTGCCTTTTAGTAGTACTTTCTGTGTTATGCTATTATACAAAATACGTGTGACATTTTTTTTTCTGTCTTACTCTATAATGGTTAATCCGTGCCACATTTTGCTTATTTTAAAATAAAAAGTTTCATTTCTATAACTGATGGGCCTTGAAGAGCATCAGGATTCTTTTAATGCCTGAAAACTGCTTATATAAACTACACTTTATTAATAATTTAGACTAAGTTTTAAAAAATACTGAAACAGTAATGCATAATTTATCCCTCTTTTTAAGATATTTGCCAGATTTCATCAGTGGTGACTTTGATTCTCTACAGCCCTTGGTGAAAGAATTCTATACTGAAAAGGTACTGTGTGCTCCCTCAATTTATCTGTTTCCACAAAACACTCCAAAGCAATCACTAAGCAATGCCACATTTGTCATAGTTCACTGTTATATTTGATTTTATTCAGAGAGGTATACTTAGATCTTTTCTCACTGTATATTCTTTAAAGAATAAGTTCACCTTTAAAGAAAAAATAATACATGCACATTTTTTGCAGGTAAAAATGTGCATTTACTTCTTTTTTTTTTTTAGGAGCTTGTGCATTGGTGCCATTCAGGACTCCTGCAGACTGTCAGTGTAAGCTGTCTGCCCATACATTGTACAGGCGGGCAGCTTCACACTGACAGGGTGAATCAATGAACTACTACAACGCTCAACAGTGCCATGGTAGTTCATTGAGAGCTACAGGCTGTCATCCGCAAAGGATGCCGGTACTTGTAGCTGATTCATTCAGAGAACTCTTTAACTACTTGCCGACCGCAGATAGCTAAATGACGGCTACACTGCGGCCGGCCAGTTCTGGGTGGGCGTCATATGACGTCCTCCCAGAACGCGCTCTCCGGGGGCGCGCACCTGGCGATCTCCGTGATCGCTGTGTCCTACAGACACAGCTGATCATGTGATGTAGTAAAAGGCCAATCATAACAGCCTTTTACCACGTGATCAGCCGTGTCCAATGACACGCTGATCACTGGGAAATGCAATTGCCGGTTCTCGGCTGCACTTTCCTCACACTGTCAGATCGTGAGGAAAGTACTGCCGAGAACCAGCAGTTGTTAGAGCAGGGATCGGCACCGATCATTAGGGCACTGATGATCAGTGCCCTGATGATCGGTGCCCAGCAGTGCCACCTACAAGTCCCGCCTACCTGTGCCCAGCAGTGCACCCACCTGTGCCCAGCAGTGCACCCACCTGAGCCCAGTAGTGCCACCTACCTGTGCCCAGCAGTGTCACACACCTGTGCCCAGAAATGCCACCCACCTGTGCCCACCAGTGCCACCCACCAGTGCCCATCAGTGCAGCCCAGCAGTACTGCCAGTCAGTGCCACCAGTCAGTGCCCAGAGGTTGTGCCAGTCAGTGCCCAGCAGTGCTGCCAGTCAGTGCCCAGCAGTGCTGCCAGTCAGTGCCAACTATCAGTGCTATCAGTACCCATCATCAGTGTCTCCTATCAGTGCCACCTATCAGTGCCGCCTATCCGTGACACCTCATTAGGGCTGCCTATTAGTGCTGCCTATCTGTGCCACCTCATTAGTGCTGCCTATCAGTGCCCTTCAGTGCTGCCTATCAGTGCCCATCAGTGCCGCCTATCAGTGCCCATCAGTGCTGCCTCATCAACGCACATCAGTGAAGGAGAAAAATTACCTGTTCGAAAAATGTTATAATAGAAACAAAGAAACTTTTTTTTTTAAATTTTTTGCAATTTTTTTGTTTATAGCGCAAAAAGTAAAGTGCCCAGCAGCGATTAAATACCACCAAAAGAGAGCTCTATTTGTGAGAAAAAATGATAAAAATTTCATATGGGTACAATCTTGCATGGCCGCACAATTGTCAATCAAAGTGCGACAGTGCTGAAAGCTGAAAATTGGCCTGGTAAAAAAGGGGGTATAAGTGCCCGGTAGGCAAGTGGTTAAATGAATGACGCAGCTGTATGTCACACAAAAGGCGTAGGGCACAGGAGCGGGAACATATTACGTGTTTCACCTGGAAATCAGATGGAATATGTAATATGTTCTCGAAGTTAAAATTATCCTTTAAAGAATAAATGCAAAACAAAAAATACATTGCTTCTTAACAGTGCCTGTGGCATTAGTGGTTTTTTGTTTTTTTCCTTTTTTTTTAAACCTGGTGTTTTTGCCACCAAGTCACATCCTGTCTTAGGGTAGCTATACTCACTCTGTATGTGGAGGAGCAACATGACCACCCACAAAACATTGAAGTACAATTATTTTTGTAGATATAAACTGCTAAATACCTTTTTGTCATCAGCAGTTAGATCAGTCGTGTGACTTCTATCAGTGTTCAGCAGAGCACTGGTTAAAGTTGTAGGAGGAATTTTCATTCTGCTGTCTGGACAGTGATGATTGGCCCTGTGCTGACCACATGCACTCTTCCAAAAAAAAAAAAAAACTTCTCTAGCAATACACACCAAATTAAGCATGTGCAGATTGACTCCACATGATATGTCTTATCAGGAGATAAGATGGGGCACTGGAAAAAGGGGAGGATCAGAGAAGTCAGGATCAAACAGCCTTTTTACACAATGCAGAGGATTAACCCCTTAGGTTCCACAGTGAGTATAGCAAGCATGCTTTACTGCATATACATTATTTTATATTTTCTTGCCAAAGTCTAAATTAGATGTACACATTTATAGCAAATAAGCATTGAAAATGTATTGTTAACAATAAAAAAGAAGATTGCTGTAGAAAAAAAAACAAAAATATGAGGTGCTGGAATTGATTTGTTTCACAAGAAAGAGACCATTTCTTTAAGTACAGTCTCCATGGCGCTGGCTCTAGGACCAGAAAGAGCTGCTGTGATAGCATTCCCACCTCTACTGATATCGTAGCTACCCTGCAGGCACAAAGCACTTCGTAGAAAATTAAAAAGCGAGCCTAGACAAAAGAGCAACTGCAGAAAGAGAATACCTGCTTTTTTATTTACAACTGACTTTTCTCACATTGTTTGAAAGATGAGGTGACCCGAGCTTTGATTTAAATACTAGACATTGCTTTATTTCTCTGTGTAGAAGTGTATTCTGGAGCCTCTTTATGTCATTGGTCTTTGACTGCATCACTTTTACTTTCTGGTTTCATCTTTTCCTCCCAAACCTCTGATTTATGGACATAAGTTACTGTATAAAAGAAAAAGCAACCGAATGCCTGTGCTCCTTCGCTGGACAGTGGACTCCACAATGTCAATATTCCCACATGTGTATGAAAGAAATGAAAGCCTTGCTGCCCTCAACGGACCAGGGAAATCCAAAGAGAACTGTATATAAGAGACAAAAAGAGGAAGCACGGGCCTAGTGCATTATCTTTAAAATGAGATTTATTTATAAAAAGTAAAATACTCACAAGAGACATCAAAATCAAATGAAAAGCATGTCACAAGGGATGCAATGTGGTCCAAAACCCCTGAAGGTGGTCTGGTGGGGGACTATGGAACTCTAGATAGCTGGTGACTGACGTGTTTCGAGGTTGTACCTCTTCCTCCTGGAGGGAGGCTGACGTGTTTCGCGGTTGTACCTCTTCCTCCTGGAGGAAGAGGTACAACCTCAAAACATGTCAGCCACCAGCTATCTAGAGGTCCACAGTCTACCACCAGACTACCTTCAGGGATTTTGGACCACACTGCATCCCTTGTGACATGCTTTCCATTTGATTTTATTTCTCTTGTGAGTATTTTACTTTTTATAAATAAATCTCATTTTTAAAGGTAATGCACTAGGCCCGTGCGCCCTCTTTTTGTCTCTTATTTAACCACTTCCATACAGGACACTTTTACCCCCTTCCTGCCCAGGCCAATTTTCAGGTTTCAGCGCTCTCACACTTTGAATGATAATTGCGCGGTCATACAACATTGTACCCAAACTAAATTTTATCATTTTCTTCACACAACTAGAGCTTTCTTTTGGTGGTATTTAATCATCGCTGGGGTTTTTATTTTTTGTTAAATTAACAAAAAAAAGACCGAACATTTTGAAAAAAAAACACGTTTTTCTTTGTTTCCGTTATAAAAGTTTGCAAATAAATATTTGTTCTTCATAAATTTAGGCCAAAATGTATTCTACTACATGTCTTTGAAAATAACCCAAATTAGTATTTATTATTTAGTTTGTAGGAAAGTAATAGAGTTCACAAACTATGGTATAGATCTGAATATTGATCAATCCTGAAGTACTGACAGCCAATATAATTTCTTGAGGGCCAAGAATGTCAGAACAGTACAGATATCCCCCAAATGACCCCTTTTTGCAGAGTAGACAGTCTGACTTATTTTATAAAAGGCATGGCGAGTTTTTTGAACTTATAATTGTTTTGTCATAATTTTTCAGAAAATGAAAAAATTAAAAATATTTTCACTATTTTTTTTTTACATACTGTCACCAGTGCAGTACAGCGTCATCATATAACTGGCATGGCGGTGATCAGGGACACTGACTGGTGACCGTATGAAAAAAAAAATTACATATATTTTTTTATTAGTTTTAATTTTTTATTAAATTTTTTTTCTTTTTTTTAAGATTTTTTTTTTCATATTTCACTATGACCAAAGTAGTACAATGTTACCATAGTAACATTGTACTAGTTTGGGGAAGTGATCATTATTATTTTTTTTTTTTTACACTATTTGCTTATAGCAAAGAATTACTTTGTTATAAGCAAGCATTTACCTGAATGACATCGATTCATTCAGGGTTTTTTTTTTTTCGTGCTTAGCTGTGATTTGGCCACAGCTAATCACATGATACAGCTAGGCTGTGATTGGCCCAGCTTGTGCATCTGATCGCTGTGACCATTCACAGCAAGGTACACTAGTATACAATGGATGGCATGAATGAAGCCATCCATTGTATACAACTGTCATGTGACCTGCTGTGATTGGTCGCAGCAGGTCACATGGTTCCGGCAACAGGGCCGGTACTCAGATCTGTCATCGGCCGTATCCGAGGTACACCGCTGGTGACAGATCGCGCCACTGCGCGGCTCTGCGGGCGCGCAAACTGCGCATGCCCAAAAGGACGCCATATGGCGTCCACCTGGAACGGCAAGGTGCTTGCCCGGCCTCCATCTGGCCATAGGTCAGGCGGGAAAAGGTTAAGTTACTGTATATCACATAACCAACAGACCAAAAACTGTGAACTGTGCTAAAAGCAGGGCCTAGCAATATGCTGAGCTGCAACTAACATAATATCATAAATGATTCTGTTAGAATGCATTTTATTCATGTAAAATCCTCTTTGTATTTGAAAATTCTTTGTGAAATATAAAGCAGATTTTTTTTTGTGAACATAGAATAACACTTGCTCAAATTTTGCCTCATATGGAGGAAGGGCACGGAAATATCTCTGTGTAGCTTATAGCAAACAGTCAAATTCAAGCTTTCATGTTTGTAGCGCATGAGGCCACTGTGACTGACTTCTACCCATAGTGGAATTATCATCGCTACAAGATTATTCACACTTTACCAGACGTGCTGCATCAGCCTGAGATTAAAAGGTCCCAGAGCAGAACAGAATAAATAACTGGGTGAATGGACTACAAAAGATAATTGGTTTAGCTATTTCAATTCAATGATCACTATTAATAAGCATCTCTGTCAGTGATGCTATTCCCTTGGTACATCATATGCATATATTACCTCACCGTGTTGATCATTTCTGAACATTAACCACTAATTTGATTTTAAGATCTCATAATATGCATGTTCATTAAGAAAAATACATAGCATATCTAAATTTACGTATACATGTTAAAATAATGAGGTAATACTTTCATAGTACTTTATTGTTTTGTGATCTTGTACATATAATTGACCGTCAGTGTTTTATTCTTCCTTTTTTTTCCATTTTAGGTTTTCATACATTACCTAGACTTAGGAAAATTATTGACATGGTCGTTGTACTTTTTAAAAATCCTTTATTTTTCATTCATTTAGCTTACAGTTGTATATTGTATTTGTTATATGCAGGTTTTATTTGCAGGAATTATTTTGTAAGTGTTGACTGTTAGTGGTCAACCAAGATTAAAATGAAATCACCCTAAGCGGCGGGTTCAACCAACTTCTTAGGCACCTTTTTCACAAAGGAAGAAAAACATAAAAATACTGTATAAATTGTAACCTGTACAGCAGTAGCTGCACAACTCAGGTCCCTCTAGGGGGGGATGTGAAAGTGGAACTTCCTCCACTTATAAGCCTGCTAGCATACTTGTATAAGCAGTTACTTCTTCTATATAGTTTTACTAGCAGCTGCGCTTTATAAACCAGCTTTTCAGGAACATTAGACCTTATATGGCCTGATTGTTGCATGCAGTTCTTAAAGTATACGCCCTCAGCAGCTTTTAGTTTATCACATTGAGTACAATAGAATAAACATCCCCTAGTAAACTATTTGTTAAAATTCTTACTCCAGCACTTGCAGTTTACAACCTTCAGTGCTGTTGCTGCCCCAGTGCAGCTTCCCTGAACTTCCAGTGTTCACAGGAAAGAACAAACAGTGGAATCAGTTTGTTAACTTGGAGAGGAGAGGGTGAGGAGGAGGGAGAAGCAAGGGAGCCCCTTGCCAACCTAAGCTACAGAGATGTGTGTTTCTATTGATCCACACAGCCTAACGAGTCATGGTTCTAGTCCCTGCAAGCAAGGGTGGATCCATAATAGGATGCTGCAAAAGAAAGGAGTCAAAGTGAAAAAGGAAACTTGAGGAAGTGCTCATCATAGTTACATAGCTAGTCCAGCTGAAAAAAGACAAAAGTCCATCCAGTTAAACCATAGAAAAAGAAAAAAAAAAGCCATAATCCTATACCCACAGTTGGTCCTGAGGAAGACAAAAAAAACTCAGCAAAGCACGATCCAATTTGCTCCTACTGGGAGAAAAATTCCTTCCTGATCACCTGAGAGGCAGTTAGATATTCCCTGGATCAACTTTACCTATAAATGTTAGTATCCAGTTATATTCTGTGTATCTAAGAAATAATCCAGGCCTTTTTTGAAGCAATCCACTGAGCTGGCCAGAACCAACTCTTGAGAGAGTCTATTCCACATTTTCACAGCTCTCACTGGGAAGAAACCTTTCTGTGTTTGGAGATTAAATTTCTTTTCCTCCAGACGTAAAGAGTGCTCCCTTGTCCTCTGTGATGACTTCAGGGTGAATAGCTCTACACCGAGTTCAATATATGAACCACTGATGTATTTATACATGTTGATCATATCCCCCTTGTGATCATATCCCCCTTGTGAATTTGTGCCCAAAACTGAACTGCATATTCCAGATGAGGTCTTACTAATGATTTGTACAGGGGTAGAATGATATATCTCTCTCTGGAGTCTATACCTTTTTTAATACAAGAGAGGATTTTGCTCGCTTTAGAAACATCAGTTTGGCATTGCATGCCATTATTAAGCTTGTGATCTATAATAACTCCCAGATCCTTCTCCACCATTGATTCCCCCAGTTGTACCCCCCTAGTATGTATGATGCATGCATATTCTTAGCCCCCAAGTGCATAACCTTATGTTTATGAAGATTAAATCTCATTTGCCACATAGTTGCCCAATTAAACAGTGCATTGAGGTCAGCTTGTAAGTTGAAGACATCCTGTAAGGACTTTATTCCACTGCACAGCTTCATATTCATTGCACCAGCTTAAACCGGGACATATGCAAGGTTTAAAAAGAGCTGCATTCTGAGTGAATGATTAAATCAGCTGCTGAGAGTACTTAAAAACTGAGAGGGTAAAATCACTGTATCCCTTCCTGCCACCACCTCCTGGGCCTTTAAGAGGTTCTAAGTGCCGGGAGTCAAAGGTAGACATTCTGATCATGTGACCGCTGTGATTGGCATTCACAGTGGTCACATGATTTGAAAGCTCCCAACTGCAAGTATGCATTGGGGGCGTTCCGGTACCTGCCGATAACTGTGCTGAGAGAGTGCAGGGCCTGTTCTCAGCACAGAAAATGTTTACATTGGAAACCATACATGTGGCTTCTCTCTGCCAGAAGGCCCCATATATGCATATGGCCGACAGGAACAAGTTAAATTGGTCTCAGTATTTACACAAGTCAGACACTGTTGGGGGGAATTTATCAAAAACTGGAGCAGACAGAATCTGGAGCAGCTGTGCATGGCAACCAATCAGATTCTATTTTCAGCTTGCTCAGGTAAGCTTTGAAAACGAAAGATAGAAGCTGATTAGTTGCCATGCACAGCTGCTCCAGTTCTGATAAATTCCTTTATGAATTTGTATCTTGAATGAGCACAGAAATGCAGCAAGGTGCTGATAGCAGCAAGGAGAGAAGAAAATTGTTTTGCTAGGTGATGTTTGCTTGGATATCATCCAAAATTACAGTGACGGAGCAAAGGTTTTGGGTGGAGATCCTTTTCCAGTCTCACAACTCTGGTAAATGACAAATGTTTTTACAACTGCATTTTGAAAATCCTATCTCCCAGTTTTTCGAAGTGTGACACAGTATGAGAACAAATTTAAATAGACAAGCTTGTGCAGCTTTGGAATTTACATTATAGGTTTAAGTCAATTCATTGGAAGGCAGCTAAAGTATGAAACATAGATTTATTCAGGTTTGTGAATAAGACAACAGAGAAGCCATTCCAAATGATGATTGTTAGAAAATGTCAAGCGCTAAAAGCAAAATTGACCAATATCTCATTTCTCTGTGGCATGATTAGTTTATGATCTCATATTTGTACTTTTATGATCTGCTCTGAAAAAAGGGTCCATTTCTTTTGATGTATCACAGTAGTCTCCAAACTGCAGCCCATGGGGCCCAATGTGGCCTTTTGCATTCTTTTCTGGCCCTTGAGGCAATATGCATCCCACTGATACCAACAATGAGGCATTATTCCTCCTAATGGTACAAAGAAAGCACTATTCCTTCCCCCAATACCAATGATAGGTCACTATTTTTCCTCTTACTGACCAGAGAGACAATGTAATTTTCTTGCTCTCACTGACGAGTAAACCTGAGGCTATGTTTACCGCCACTGATTCCAGATAATTTTCTACTTCCATTGGCCACAGCCTGGCCCTCCTAAAGTCTGAGGACAGTAATCCAGCCCTTTGTTTAGAGGGATTGGAGACCTCTGATGTATAGGATATATTTCAAAGTTGTGTCGCACTTCAACTTTGTCCCGTCATGTACAGTACATTGGTCTGCCTTTGATGTGTGGCGTATGAATCTTTCCTTCTGACATTGCTGCAGCTTGGAGTTAGGACAAGCTCCCTATCCCATCTAGCACACACAGCGGTCTAGATTGGATTTCACCTCCTTACCTGGGTGGCACCTAATTTTGTCTTTTTGGGTCACTTCAACTTTAGCACATCTGTTTAAAGTGTCTCTCCATCCAAAAAGGCCAAACTGGCCTATGCAAGGTCTCCAAAATATGCTCAATGACATTATGTTCTATTTTCCAAACCTTAGAATATATATAGATTTTACTTGATGATCCTGCTGTTCCCCTGAATATCACCTTAAGCCTTGTACACACGAGATTACTAAAGTTATGAAAAATCTTGTAAAACAGAATACAACGTCCTACGATGATGTAATGTATTGTATTGTATTATAATGTATTCTTTCATTTCCGAGCAAGCGGGCTTGGTTACTCGATTTTTTGCGGACAAATACTGCACTAAATAAACTAAAATTGTTCATTCTGTTATATTGCGAGAAAAAATGTCGGGCTTGTCCCTTCAGATAAATTCACATGAACTGTCATGATCGAGTGTACTAACTGTCAGGGATGGGGGTGTGACCAGAAGTGTGTGGACTGACACAGGGAAACGCAGGCTTCAGATATGGTATAAATAAGACAATTTATTAAGACTAACAATACAAACATAAACGCAGTGCACCAAACCCCAAGCTAACACAAATACATACAACAAGGTGAAACAAACCCAAACCTAAACTGATAAAGATACACAGGTACATACACATATAGAGCACAACGTAGTCAGGCAGGCCGGGTCGATAACTATCGGGCAGGTAGGTACAGGAGGAGCTGGCGGAGAGAATGGTCAGGGTCACAAGCCAGGGATCAAACAGGAGAATTCAGCAGAGGTCAGGATCAGGCAGGGTCGGCAATAAGTCAGGCAGGAACAGGAATGCAGGTTACAAGGTACAGGGGCCCATGGAAAAACACACACCAAGGCACAGACTGCAGGTCTGGCCATCCCTTAAATACACCACCTGCAATCAGCTCCAGGTGATGGCTAATTGCCGAAGTGAACCTCTGGTTGTTGAGAGCACCCGCTGGCCAGCCCTGGTACTGCAGCCCACAAGGCAGGTGAGTCCCACCACTATTGGCAAGTCCATTCCTGACACTAACAATCAGATTATTGGACAATCGCTCCAAAAGTGATTTTTTTCTTCCAAATATCTCATCATGTGTACTAGGCTTTACTTCCTGTGCTGGCCAATGGGAATCAGCCACTATTGAAATGGATGATCCTTCAAGCATTGTTGGCATGCAGCACAAACACCAATTTGTGGGTGAAGGACCCACAAGAAAAGAAGTCCCAAAGAGAACAATCTGCAGCTTAGAAAATGTTTATTAAACACTATCAAAAATATCAATTTAGCAAATATCCCTACACAAGAATAAAACACAATGACAACGTTGCCATATCATAAAAACACCTGCCCAGGTACTCAGACATACCTACCGCTCACATTGGATTATGCACAACATAGAAATAAGCCCAGGAAGGCTCCAGGCCTCATAAATATTGTCAGTGCAGCAGCACTGCAATTGAATGAAAATATAAAATACAGAAATACAGGAGCCCCTGAATGCACACAACACGATCTTCCTGTGTGCTCCTGGATTTCTGTATTTCATATTTTCATTCAATTGCATTGTTGATGCACATGATATTGTATTCAGACAATATCTATGAGGCCTGGAGCCTTCCTAGCCTTATTTCCATGTTATGCACAATCCCGTGTCAGCGGTAGGTATGTCTAAATGCCTGGGCGGGTGTTTTTATGATATGACAACATTGTCATTGTGTTTTATTCTTGTGTAGGGTGGTGGGATATTTGCTAAATTTATATTTTTGTTAGTGTTTAATAAACATTTTCTAAGCTGCAGATTGTTCTTTGAGACTTCTTTTTTTGTGGGTCCTTCACCCACAAATTGGCGTTTGTGCTGCATATCTCATAGGTCCTGAGGACACCATCTTTTGGTGGGTCGACCTAATTATTTACATAGTACTTTGGCAGTGGTTCCCGACTCTGGTTTTATTATTTTTGTAAGCATTGTTGGTACCCAGAAACTTCACTGCTTCATTAGCATTCGTATATTCTTCTCAGGTCAGACACTTCCTCTCACCGCACAAGCACTGTAATTGTGCCTGAGCAAAGAGCATTGATGGAGTTTAGGCACAATACAGCGCATGTGCTGGGGAAGCTTCTGATCTGAGAAGACAAAATGGGTACTAGCACAGCTTTTTCTCTCCTACATCAGCCCTTAGGGAAATCTCAGCCCCCTGTAAGGAAGCAAAAGAGCAGCACCAATAGTTAGCGGTTACATGACTGATAACCACCAGTATATATATTTTTTTATAAAGAATGAACATGTGTGCAAAAAAGATTTATTAGGATGTTGGGTAGTAAATGCCTTTCTACCAACTATAACTGTTTCTAATAACCACTGATTAAAACATTAATGAAGCCTAAATATTTTGTCAAGGGTCAGTTGTGTTTCTGAGAATACCAACAGCAATGATCTAGTAAGCCAAGTACTTTAGCATTTCTTCATCATAGCGATATACATATAATGCACCTAATACTGCAGTGTTTTCCAACTTTATAATGCTATGTACAATGTTATGCATCCTCATGTGCCATTTTGTTTATTTTTTATTTATAGTGCACACAGCTAGAACAGCATTAAAAATTAAACATACAGATCACTATGAAGAGAGCACACGGGTCAGAATCATAAAGTTAGCCTAGCATACCAAGCTCCATGACAGAAGATCTATGTAGAGTTAAATAAACAGTGATCGAGAAGAGACATGTCTGATTCTATCTGCATGTATCTTCAAAACATTTTAAGGGGTAAAGAATATTGATTTTATTGGGGAGGGAGGATGGGAATTAGACAATTTACAGGAAAAAGAAGAGATACTCAAAGTACTGTATGGTTTTAGAAAAAAAAATGCTCAAGATGAAATGTTGAAGGGGTGGGGGTAGGAGATTGGTTTCTCCTTGAAATTGGTTTCCCCTAGAGAGGAGTATGAATCAGTCTGGATTTTTCTTAGTCTGAGCAAAGAGATGAAACCCTCCTTATGCATTATGCTGTTGTTTTGGGCAAATGACTTTCAAGGTCATAGAAATTGGAGTGCAGGGTATAACTTAGTTAAACGGATGGTTAAGACTTTTTATCTTTTGGGTGTAATCAAAAGAGAAGGAAAAAAAAAATGAAGCTCCACAAATCATACTTTCAACTTTCTCAGCATAACTTTGCCTGGTACAGGAAGGAGAAAGAGAATCCCAAAATAGCAGAAATCCCTTTATTAAATGAGTATAATAGTATAGTATTGTATAATAGCACATGAACCATTTATTGCTTCCAAACCTTGTTTTACTATTTTTTATTTTTACTTACTTTTTGTAAAAAAAAAATAAAAATTAAATACATTATTTTTTTCTCACTGATTTGTTGTAATGTTTATTAAATATTTTATGCACATTGTAATAATGCACATTTGTTTTCTATATTACTTTTATTACTTCTATGTATAAGAAGATACAGTATTATAGTTATTATTTTTTACAGTATTATAGTTATTTTTCCAACAGGTAGTTATAGGTGCTAGGCACTGTGTGCTACCTATTCCTTATAGCCATTTTGTGGATATTAAACACAAAAGCTAGTTTTTGTTTCTTATAAACAAAACTTGGAAGTTTGAGATTTTTTTAGTGTACAGTGTTCTGTGATACTGTATGTTATGCAGCTGTATCCACACACCCTGGGTATCACCAAAAGACTAGTTTATTTTCTAATATGTTCTAAATTTTCATACAAATTTCAGAGATATCCATCATGTGATGATGGAGGTTGTTTTACACATTTTTCATGATGAGAAAAAAAGTTTAAAGTGTTACTAAACCCACAACAGTAAAATCAGTCTGTATTATGTAGTAAAGCATGCTTGTTATACTCACTGTGGAACCTAAAGAGTTAATCCTCTACATTCTCCAGATTAAAAGGCTGTATAATCCTGCCTTCTCTGATCCTCCCCTTCTTCCACCATCCTTCCCCTTCTTCCAATCCATCTGCTGATAGTACAGAGCCCTAAGAGGCACTCTGCACATGCTCAGTTTCATGTGTATTGCTAGAGAGTTGTTTTTTTGGAGGGAGGGTGCGTGTGATCGGCACAGGGCCAATCAGCACTGTCCAGACAAAGGGTCAGGGGTCATGCAGTTTCATAGGACAGTCAGAGAAGAATGAAAAACTCCTACAAGCTTTAACCAGTGCTCGGCCAGACACTTTTAAAAGTCACAAGACTGCTATATACTGCTAAAAAAAAAAGATATTTAGCAGTTTATATTTACTAAAATAATTGCATTTTCATGTTGTGTGTACTGTGGGAGATCAGATATAGTAAAGTTTCACTGAGCCTTAATACTCCTGCCTTCTAAGCCTTCGTGTTGGTTGGGTGCCATCATTGGCCATCGATCTTATTTGACTAGACTATAAACAATATTATTAAACTATTTTTCTTGAGGTCAGACAGCAACGTATTCCCACTGTTATGACATTAGAATATCATATTTAGGAAATTGTTCCACTGGTAGCTTAAGGTAGCAACAGGCAATCATAGTGTGGGCTAACGTCTGTCCTCTCTGAACACACTTAAGAAAAATGAATTATCTCCTTTTTTGTGGTGAGCTGGTGTTTTAGAAATGACTGCATATGTTAAATGAACATTGTAGATGGATACAACTGTTGACACACTTTTGCCAAAGTTTATAACTGTGTGGGTGCATGGCCCCAAAAGTACACTGTCTGCATTGGGGGCCATGGTGTGTCCGTGCACCTGCTGCATCCCAATTGACATGAATGGGACTGCCAGCATGGGGATGCGCAAAACACCTGTGCATCCCTTCATGGGCAAACATGGTCATTGCACAGGCAAATGCTTTAATACACCCGTGTGAACGAGGCCTTAACCAGCATACAGTGAATTCTGGGAGTATATGTCCAATATCTTATCATAACTGATAACCTGTATTCCATTTGTAGGATTATGAACGTTGGGGAAAAAAGTGGCTAGAGTTGTATCCATCAGCAAAGTTTACTTAGCAGGTGGTTTAGAAATGACTGCCTTTGTGGGGAACGCGCTGCGCAGTCTCGGGCAGACTCCTGTGGCTGGTATTGGCCGTTGTTCTCAGACAGATCTACAGGAAGCTGAAAAGTCAAATTTAGATATTACGCTGAAATTACAAAAATACACTGTGTGTGGATCTGAGGAGCTATGTGATCTGACCAGACCGGTACCCCCATAGCAGTGAGGAGCCATCAGTGTATTTCCAGGCAGTATCCATACAGGACCCCGGCTAAATATGATCTTTACACGTGCTTTAAGATTGCACTTCTGGTAAGTGGGCAATCTATCTATTCCTTTCGTATTGGGATATTGGATGACATCAGAGCTGTTTGAAGTTGTTTTCTCTGGACCACTCATTTCATTTGATACGGCTATATCGGACATTTATCACTTTCAAAAGGACAATTTATTTGTTGTGTTTTTTTCTTCTATAGTGCTGCACTTTCCATTTTGTGTCCAGTTTAGAAATGACTGCATATGTTGGGTATGCAGTCCCAGTCCTGTGCGAGGACTGTGTTTTCTCACATGGGGATGCACAGGTGTTTCACGCATCTCCATGAAGGCAGTCCCATTCATGGCAATTGGGATGCAGAAGCTGCAAGGACACAACCACTGCTCCCAGTTTGACAGCCATATGGGTAAAGGTGCATGGCCCCCAGTGCAGACAGTGTGCATTTGGGGCCATGCACCCACGTGGTTAGAAACTTTGACAATAAGGGGTTTATTTACTAAAGCTAGAGAGTGCAAAAATCAGGATGACTTCTGCATAGGAACCAATCAGCTTCCAGGTTTTATTGCCAAAGCTTAACTGAACAAGCTGAAGTTAGAAGCTGATTGGTTTCTAGGTAGAAGTGAGCCTGATTTTTGCACTCTCTAGCTTTAGTAAATAAACCACTAAGTGTCAAGAGTTGTATCCATCTCCAACGTTTATTTAACATATGCAGTCATTTCTAAACCACCTCTTTATCACAAAAAGGAGATAAGGACTTCCCTTACCTGACCTTAACCTAACCTCGCTTTACCCCTAAAATTACCTGGAACACTAAAACTTAACTTAGTGCACTGTTCTCTAAATTCCTAATTTAACATTGGACCTTAACCCAACCCCTATACACACTTTAAAGACATTGTACACTTTCTAATGTTTTTGTTGTTTTTATTAGGTATTAGTGTTGTTTTATTCCCTGTGCTGTTTGTTTGCTTTCCCTTGTAATGATGGATACTCTCACATGTTGTGGCCACAGTTTGTAGTATCATGGCTGACCAATGCCCCTATGTCCTTGTAGCACCTCAGCAAACTGGTTCCCTGTGCCAAGGGGACAGGACAACTTCCTATTTCCGGTCATTTAGAATCCAATGCAGATGTGGGAATGTTAATGTGATGAAACACATCATCTCTTAACTGTTTAATTTAGCTCTCTGTGTGACTGTAAATGCTCTTCCTGCTTGTACCTGTGTCAGATTTAATTACTGTGTACTCCCCAGCACCAGCCCCATACTGAGAGATCCAGTGATTGTGGCATGTGTAGTTTCTTCACAGGAAGTGTCAGGTCTCACACTACAGACAGAGTTCAGGTATTAATCTATGCAAAGGCATGTCACATACCTGTATGGGCAACAAATAACATCATACAAATATACAATCAATTCACATCCTATGTAGGTGCAAAACAATAGGTAGAGGTAGGAATATTTACAAAGCCTTTAATCTTTAAAATACTTACCTAATTTGCAGAATCAAAAAGTATGGTACCATTTAACAAGGGCTTGAAGCTTTCACTCCCTACTCCAGGTTGTCAACACAAAATAAGCAGATTCATACATACTACAACAATTGTTTTGTTTGAAAATATCTTATTATATTTTCTTTTTCTTCTAGGGATGTGAACTGATTGAAACACCAGATCAAGACTTTACTGACTTCACAAAGTGCCTTTCAATCCTACAAGATAAAATTCGGAAAAACAATCTTCAGGTAATTAAAAAATATTCTTCCTGGCTGCTTAATGAACTGCCAAATCTGACAATGAGCAATAGTTTTTTTTTTCACAGTTTACATGTCAACCCCTGGGAAGATCATTTTATAATAAAGTCAGGTTTTTACAGTAAATGTTACGTACTTGATTTCCATGGTACATGATTGTGTGATAAATGAGACTTTGACATATTCACGTGAAATTCCGGTTGTAATGAGGATAATTACTAGAAGAGATAGCTAAAGGAAGCCAACAGTGACAATGTCAAGAAAGCAGGTAAGAAACATATGTCCATAGTTGTCTACTGCCAGTGAAAAGAAAATGTGTTATTGTGTTACAAGGCTGATGCATTTATATAGTGTGATACCTTACATGTCTATACAGACAGACATCAGATGAAATAAAGGTATCTAGCTTGCTACGTATTTTCTCTGGGGCTTATGAGTATCTTATTAATAAATTCTGATTCATTCATACGTTTCCTTTTGTAGCGGACTTAATTACAGAGAAATGACTATGCATGCAGTCAGAGCGAAAATGGTGTATTACATTTATGAAACAATGCATCATATTTCTATGCACTGGGTGGTGAATGTTTTTTTGCACCACCTTCAAAAAGTAAAATATCTGGCTAATGTACAACAAATCAATATATAAATGCTAAAGTAGTGGTTTATATATGCAGAGCATCCACATTTCTCTCTCATATTAACCAACAGACAGGTAGAATATTCCCTAGTGGAAGTGGTGAAAATTTACTTTGCAAATAATACTCAATTACGTGCCTAGAAGAAAGAAGGAAACAGTATTTTTCCTGATATATGGTTGGGTGATATTAACAGAGCATAACATACTTCTGTAAGCTAAGGGAAAATTCTCTTGCAAAGTGAAAATTCTTGTGCACAGTCAACAGCCTATTTACCTTTAGCAAATCAACCCAATAATGTTAACCGGGGCACTTAAACAGTTTGGTGTGTTTTTACTGACATGACAAGTAAGAACAGTAGATAGTAAATGAGAAAAACAAAATATCTGGGAAGCATTAATAAGTGGAAAAAACAGCTATGAAGAGTTAAAAATCAGTTGTTCCAAAACAAGAAATATTGACTTATTTTGGAAGGCGTGCACCTAGCAGTGCAAGACTGTTGGAATCTGTTTTAACCTAGTTGTGTAACCATCTCAGAGACTTCTCAGAATTGTAAGCAGTAAACTTATAGAATATGCTTGGCTTGCATCAGATTCGTGATGTCAACTGTGCAAGTTGTAAAAGACAGAAGAAACAGATTATTTAAGCCAATAATTGTAATCTTTGCAAAATCCTACCCTTGTAAAACACTCAAGGGGTTACCCACCAACAAAAAGGTAGTGAATTTGCTCACAAACAAATTCAGGAAATTATTTGCCTTTTAGTAATTTAACCCCATTTCATGTATTTTGAGTGGTGGTAACATGCTCTCTATAAGATGGTAGATATACTGTATAAATCCATTATATCTAATTGAGCCAAATTGGTTGTATACTACTTTAATTGCAACAGTGTAAAATACTTGCCAGGGGCAGACTGACAACCCATGGGGCCCCCGGGCAATAGGGTATCATGGGGCCCCTGTGTCCTTGCCCAAACTCAAAAAATGCCTATGAAAAAGGTACCAGGGGCATCTCATGGGGTCCCCTACTGACCCCGGGCCCTCGGGCAGTGCCCGAGTTTCCAAATGGTCAGTCCGCCCCTGATACTTGCATATGTGTTGCTATGACCAGATTTTATAGATAGGCAGTTTTATACATATTTAAGTAAGTGTTGGCTCCATATTCTGCTATCAATTTAACCCATTTAATTTTTTATTGTTGATTTAACCGTTTTGCTTTTTCTTATTATTGGTAAAAACCTTTAGTGGTCTTCAATATCTGTGTGGTTTGGCTGAAACCAGTCAGCAGAGAGTAGTTAAAGTGGTTCTAAAGGTTGAAAGTTTTTACCTTCATGCATTCTATGCATGAAGGTGAAAACTTTCAGTATGCACCTCCCCCCGCAGCCCCACCTAATACCTGAGCCTGATCTCAATCCAGGTGAAAGCATTGGATCCCACTACTGTCAATCACAGCCTGTGAGTGAGGGAGAAAGGGGGGGGCTTAGGAGCAAGCTCGCATGAGTGCCAACAAGTGACTTGCTATTAGGGTACTTGCAAAAGAGGAGGAGCCAGGAACTCTGGTGGAAGACCCGAGGAGTATCGGGGCTGCTCTGTGCAAAAGCATTGCACAGAGCAGGTAAGTATGACATGTTTGTTTGTTTTTTTTAATAGCGTTTAATACCCTTTAAGTGGAGTCATCTCATCTCAGCAAAACAGATGATTCCTGCTCGGTAATGTCTGTATCTACCTATAGACATGTTGTTCAATCAGATAACATTCTAAGAGTTCTCTCCAGTGGCACTGTGCAGACACTTTGGATAGGGACAGCTGAGCGGAAAGCATATCCTGATCACTAATATTCCCCCCTGAAATCAGTATTGTTCTCTCCCCCATCCTCTTTCTTGACATAAACTATTGGAGCGTATCCAATTCCAAAATCAAAACATTAATATATTGCAGCTTACCAATCCTTAATTGTGGTGTCTGCATTAGTTCACTTTTTTTTCCCTTCTGTGTCCAATCACACAGCTGTTAAAAATGCAGCATTCAGATATGTGTTTTGTATGTATCTCTATAAACACCATACTTATTAATGTGGCTATTCAGACATGTGCAGAAATTCAGAAATGGAGCAGAGTTGTGTACCTGCCTGTGAAAATGCAATGTTTTTAAAGCGCTCGTGCATGTAAACACATCTGACAAGGTGTACAGTCCAGCAGGTCCAGCCGGACGTGATACGTGTACACATATTTAAACGCTTTGGATGCAAGTGCATCTAAATGCGTCAACTAAACTGATCCATTTTTTCTGTCAGCAGGAACCTGCATGCAGGACTAATGCCCTTGTGAATGAAGCCTTTATTTGCATCTGGAGACCTGGATAGTAAATCTGTTATTCTTCAAATCTTGTAATAGACCAGGCTGGCAGTTAGAGGGTTAAGACAAACCACTTACCCCTGACAGGGGTGCTTACAGTGATCAGCTTTTAATAATTTATGTAAAACCTTTAACCTAAAAGAAAAAAGAAAACTGCTGCTGTAAATGCCTATAAAGTGTTAGTTGGAGCTCAGCTTCAGTTTGTTAGTCCAGTCCATCAAAATCTGCTGGCTAACACTACACTCTTCTCTGACTGACAAAGCTGCTGTCCAAAGGTGCCTCTGTTGCTTCTCAATAGTAGAGCCACCTTAGGACAGGAATTGTGGTACTGGCTGGGATCATCAGGTGACAATAAAGGAACAAAAAATCTAATGCAACCACCACACTTAAATTGGCACTAAACAATATCCTTATGTTCCAAAGTAATCCACACACATACACTACTTAACCACTTGACCTCCAGAGGATTTACCCCCCTTAATGACCAGGTCTCTTTTTGCTACTCGGCGCTGCACTAATTCAACTGATAATTGCGCGGTCATGCAATGCTGCACCCAAACAAAATTTACGTCCCTTTTTCACACAAATAGAGCTTTCTTTCGGTGGTATTTGATCACCTGTGCGCTTTTAATTTTTCACGCTATAAACAAAAAAAGGCCAAAAATTTTGAAGAAAAACAATATATTTTACTTTCAGCTATAAAAAATATATAGTAAACTCAAAGTTGGTTATAAATTTAGGCCAAAATGTATTCTGCTACATGTTTTTGGTAAAAAAAAATCCCAATAAGTGTATATTGATTGCTTTGTGTAGAAGTTATAGCGTCTACAAACTATGATATAGATACTGCAATTTACGCCATTTTTTTGCTATACAGCGCTGCACTAGTTTAACGGACAATTGCGTGGTCATGCAATATGGTACATAAATGAAATTTACATCCTTTTTTTTCCCACAAATTGAGCTTTCTTTCGGTGGTATTTGATTGCCTGTGCGGTTTTTATTTTTTGCGCTATAAAAAAAAAAGCTGACAATTTTGAGGAAAAAAAACAATATTTTGGACTTTTTGCTATAAAACATGTCCAGTAAAAAAAAATGTAAAAATCAAATTTCTGCCAAAATGCATTCTGCAACATGTCTTTGCTAAAAAAAAACAAAAAAAACAAAACCGTATAAATTAATTGGTTTACGTGAAAGTTATAGCGTTTACAAATGGCGGGAAAGATACTGGGATTTTTAGTTTTTTTTTATACTAATAATGGCGGCGATCAGCGACTTATGGCAGCGATCAGCGACTTATGGCGGGACTGCGGCGGACATTCTGACATTGGGGGGTACTGACTTGGGGTCACAGACATCCCCAGTGACACCAATACAGTGATCAGTGCAAAAAAAAAAAACACTGACACTGTACTAATAGCACTGGGGAGGAAGGGGTTAAGTTTATTTTTCAGGAAAAGGGTTAACTGTGTGAGGGGAGTGTTTTACTAGGGGGCGGGGGTGTGTACTGCAGGGAACACCGCTGATCGGGAGAGAGAAACTCTTCTGTCCCGATCAGCGTGTCCTGGAGCTGACAGGGAACTGACAGACAGCACAGCTACTGCAGCTGTGCTCTCTGTCAGCGATTGCCGCCGATCGCCGGGACATAGCCGGTAACGACCGGCTGTGACCCGGCGACTGACATCTGCGGCTGTGATTGGTGGGCCAGGTAGGGCGGTGGCGCGCCTTGCACGCACCCTCTACCTGTTTACAAAACGCACGTTTTAAAATGTGCTTTTGCCCAGCCATGCCGCCCTGCCGCCGTATTTATACAGTGGCTGGGTGGCATGTGGTTAAAGTGGTTGTAAACCTGTAAAGTCAAATACAAACACAAACCGAACACTAAATCTAATGAAGAACAAGGGCACACATCCCAAATCTTCAAAGAAGTACAACCTCTCATCTGTAATCTTCTCTGCTCTCCTGATTTAAAAGAAAAACAACACCATGATAAAAAGGGTGGCCCCGCCCCCGAGAGAGAGCCTCTCTGTGATTAGGTGGGAGGGGAATAGTGTGATGTTAGGTCTCCGCCTCCCCAAACTTTGGTGCTTTGCCACACCCACAGATCAGCAGATTTCTGAGGGCTACAACCAAATGAGGAAGACTTTTTGTGAGGTATACAGAATGTGAATTAGATTATAACAACATTATCTACTAAACTGTGCAAAATAATTATGTTATGGGGTTTGGGGTTTACAACCACTTTAATGATCCTTTTGTGTATTTGTGAACAATTTCATGAAATTGTTCCTTTCTGTGTTTTTCTGCATCCTTGTAGCATCCTCCACTTTAAGGATTGGTAAGCTGCAGTATATTACATTTTTGCTTTTGGGTTTAGATACATTTTAAGAACTTGCGATTTTATGAAGCCCTTTGCTGAACTCAGGAGTTTTGCTGCCTTGAAGGAAGTTAGATCATGATTATGTGTTCGACTTCCCTCCAAGCTGTATGGGCTTTTTTGCTGCACTTTGAATGTCAACATTTTTTTCTTTCATGAGGTCAAAAAATCAGGCAAAACCTAACACTTTCATACATGGTGTCCTAAATGGCTTCTTAGTCCTTTGTTTAATTATTACAGTATATTATAGTAGTAAAATATATGTATAATATACAGTATATAATGCTTGGTGCCTTGTTTTCCTGATATTTTGTGTTTTATTTAAAATATTATTGAGTCCTAAATTTGCTTAGCATGATGATCGTTTATAGTCTAGTTTGTTCCTTTTCTTTTATTTTCAACCAGCTGTATATATTTATTCAATTAGTCCATTGTATTTCCCATGGTCATTTCTTTGTTATATATTCATTTCAGCATCTCTGTGAGAAGCTGTAAAATGTGATTTATTTTTTCAGAGGATTGTCTTTTTGTATTTATATCCTGGCATGTCCTGTCTGTATAAATCGAGGCAAACATTCTTCCTTTTTTTGTTTCACATGATGCATAAACAAAAGTAACAATTTGTATTCCTTTTTCTGTAATTTATAAAGATATTTTAGATCTGTTTCCTTGGCAATGTTATTTCCTATTAGAGACACTGGGGTTTATTTACTAAACCTGGAGAGTGCGAAGTCAGGCTCACTTCTGCATAGAAACCAATCAGCTTCCAGGTTTCATTGCCAAAGCTTAATTGAACAAGCTGAGGTTAGAAGCTGATTGGTTTCTATGCAAAAGTGAGCCTGACTTTGCACTCTCCAGGTTTAGTAAATAAACCCCCATGTGTCTTCTTTTTGTCCAATAAAATGCAGTTTGTTTGTTTTTTTGTTTATTTGTTTTTTTATGCGCAGCATGAATTGTAGTCTTTAAGGCTTGCACGGGGCAACATAATTCTCTAAATACACAGCAACAGTTCAAACTAAAGTATTTTTTTGTTTTTAAATGGGGGGCTGCAGATGGGCTGAAAGTAAAACTGGTAGTGAATATTAGATGGTGGCTGTCATGCATGTATAACCTAGTCTATGAACAATCTTTCCACAGACATGCCAGTGGCAGGGGAATGCGGGGAAGGTGTGTATAAGTGAGTGGGCAGAATTGTCTTACATTCATGCCAACAAACTCATCCCTCCATGTCTCCATGCTTTATTTTTTGAGAAATCACTTTGTATAACACCCCCTAGCATTTATAGCCATGTGCACCTTGTGCAAGGGAAGATAATTCATGTAGAATTTACTTCCTGGAATCCACATGCATTTAGCTCAGGCATGCTGACAGGAGGGTGTGCTTAGCAGAGAAAACCTTTCTCCAGATGAAAGGAAAAAATTCTCATGAAGACTCCTGGGATGTATGACATTCAGCCTATGCCAGAAACCAGCAATCAGCTGAAAAAATGTTAAATAAATAAAACAAGTAACTATAATATAGATTCCTATCTATTTAATAATGCTTGCAGCATAAGGATTAACCACTTGATCCAGCCGGACGTGCTGATTGATATACATATTAAAATGTCCTGTCAGCCACTGGTTATACCAGGAGCATGGCTGTGGCTGTAACCATGATCCTGGTACTGATTTTTTTTTCAGCTGGCAATTGGCAGTCTTGTTGAAACTACTCATCAGCATTCTAGAATTGAAATCCATCAGATTTTTTCTACAGCACTGGACCTCCCTTCTACAAGGACACCAGATCATGGTGAATTTGGACCAGGGCTTTATTTTTATCAGAGAATAGGTACAGGAATTCCAACTTTTACTGCCCAGTGCCCTCCCCCCCCCCCCCCCCTTTACACCATAGGGTGAGTAAATAAAACTAGGAGTGCATAACACAAGTGCAGGGTTCAGGAGTGTGCTGCGTACAGAATGCAGGGTTCAGGAGTGTGCTGCGTACAGAATGCAGGGTTTGGGAGTGCATTATGCTCAGAATGCAGGGTTTGGGAGTGCATTACACTCAGAATGCAGGGTTTAGCAGTGCACTGTTTACAGAGTGAAGAGTTCAGGAACGCATTATACTCAGGAGTACATTACACACAAAATGCAGGGTTCAAGAGGGCATTATGTTCAAAATGCAGGGTTAAGAAGTGTGTTATGCTCAGAATGTAGGATTCAGGAATACATTATGCCAGAAAGCAAGGTTCAGGAGTGTGTTATGCTCAGAATTTAGGGCTCTTGAGTGTGCTTTGCGGAGAGTGCATGGTTCAGGAGTGCATTATGCACAGAATGCAGGGGTCAGGAATGTGCTATTTAGAGAGTGCAGGGTTCAGGGAGTGCATTAACACTAAAAATGCAGGGTCCAGGAATGTGTTATGCACAGAATGCAGGGTTTAGCAGTGTGTTATGTACAGAGTGCCAAGTCCAGGACTGCGTTCTGCTCAGAATGCAGGGCTCAGGGGTGCGTTCTGCTCAGCATGCAGGGTTCAGGAGTATGTTACACTTAGAATTTCAGCGTTCAGGAGTGTGCTATGTACAGAGTGCAGGGTTCCGGAGTCCATTACACTGAGAATACAGGGTTTAGGAGTGAGTTATAGCTATGGCTGTGTCATCAGACTGGCACATAGTTATTCATAAGAAGAAAAGTAAAAAGGCTCCTTAAAGAACCACCTGACTGCAGGTTTTCAAAAAATAATTTTCCACATTTATACTTGAGCATTCTCCCAGTGACTGGAGCTGTTTTATTCAAGCTCTTTTACCCCCTAATAGCTAACCCCGCTAATACTCCTAATAGTATTATCTGCATCGGAATCACACATTGGATACTTTTTTATTCCAATATCCATATCCAGTTTTGTAGCCAAACGGCATGTACCTGAACTCGCAGATGATCAACTCAATTACTCAAAGCTGTAAATTTGTTACCTAATAACAAAATCTCCTGGCTCTCATGGGTTCACCAGTGAGTACTATAAGATGTTTAAGAAAATACATACAGTCCCCTTGCTCAATGATCTTTATTCTAAAGCAGCCCTCACATCATCCTTTCCTCCAGAAATCTTAAAGGCCTTCATAATAACTATCCTAAAACCTGCCAAGAAACCAACACCCTTCCAATATTTCCATCCTATATAATTATTGAATATAGTCATTAAAATCTACGCAAAGGTCAAAGCCACCCATCTCCTCGATATTCCTGTCATAATCAAACCAAACCATGCAGGTTTTACTCGAAGTAGGAAAACTTCAGATGTTAAAAGAAAAATATTAAATGTGATACATTTTGCTGAAAGTACTGGATTACCTTCTCTGTTTCTTTTTATTGACATAGAAAAGGCATTCAGTTGTATTCATTGGTCATATACAGTATGTCTCAAGAGCTTGCTCAATCTAGATTTACTGGACACATTTTCACTGTTATTTTGGCCTTGTGCTCTTGTCCATTAGCTTTGTTATCAAATTAATTTACTATTTCTAATGGCACCGTACAGGGGTGCCCACTCTCACCCTCTAATTTTAGTTTATTTATTGAGCTCTCAGCAGAGGCTATAAGATCCAACCCCAACATCTTTGCTTTCACTTTTCATCAGAGATCACATAAAATTCAGCTCTTTTCAGATGACATTCTCCTGTTGACCAACCCTGTTCCTTCTCTTCTGTAAGTCTGCCAAACGTTTATCGCTTTTAGTACCTCGTCGCACTATAAAGTACACTTTTCCAAGTCACTAATCTTTGATCCCTTTGACAAAGTGCTCTCACACGAAACACGTCAGCGAGGAGCCGGCAAGGCGCTGACATCACGCCGCCGAGGCCACATGGTAGGCCGGCGGCCATCTTTACTGCTGATTTTACTGCTGAATACTACTATGTAAGCTTACATTTTACTACGAACCCCTGAAATTCACTACTAATGTTTGGTGGCTTGTTTATGAGCCAATTAAGGTGGAGTAGTATCATTTTGACAATCGATTTCCTGGTGGAGATGCATAGAAGGAGCTGTCCCTGTATTCTGTGAGGGTCCAGTCTGTGAGGTCTGGAGTGCCTTTCCTGTGTGTACCAGTGGAGCCCCTTGTCCCTGCCAGAACCCTGATTACCACCAGTGTTTCCCGGATACTTTTATTACATGCGCATTAATATTGTGCTTCCGGTGAGTACAAACATACTTCAATCCCTTATCACGGAAGTCACAAGCACGGATATTTGATGCATCACTTTCTTGGGCTGCTTTTATCTCAAGACATCTAATTTATTGTATTATATCTCCAATTGTCATAATATTCATTGCAGTTATATACTTCTGTGTTTTTACATTCACTATCTGATATATATCACTTTACATGATTCAGTTCAATTATGTATTGTCCATTCACTTTTTTTCTCGTCACTCACTGATGACACTTGTTTTACACTATTTAGCGAATTTATTTGCGCCTAATTTTTATGCACTTGTCACTTTCTAAATATTTAGCGCTGCATTTTGTTATTAGTTCATTTGAGGATACAGGGGTTCATGCTTTATGCCAGCAGCTGATTTAAGTTGAGCGCTCGCTTGCCAAATATTTTAAATCCTTGATCTAGGAATAAACCAACTTTCTAGACATCATTTACAATACTCCCTTCTTTATACTTGGAATTATAAAGGTGTCCCATATTTAGGTATTACTTTAATTCCCAACACAAGTTTGTTAGCAGAGACCTGCGCTATAAACCGCTCATTGAGAATCTGTCGAAAGATGTTGCTCAACCCCTCGTAGTTATGGAAGTTTAGCTTCCTTTAAAATTCTCTCACTGCCTCAGATTCTGTGCCTTTTTATGACCTTACCAACCCATATACCTTCTAAATACTTAAACTCTCTGAGCTCCCTGTACAAACCTTTTCAGGGAATCTCAGTCTGCTTAGACCAAGCTCAAACACTGGTTTCGACCTACATCCAGTTTGTTGTGGATTGATATTGAACAATCCATGGACCCTGGGAAAAACCTTTTATAATTGTCTGTTGGTAGATCTCTGGAGACCAATATGCCTAAAACCCTTCCCACCTTTGATACAGTCCTCACTTGTATCAAAAGTGGTATAGAACCCAGAGAAGGAGAGATCATCTGGAGTATGCAGTTCAGTTTTGGACACAGTTCACAAAAAGGGTATTGGTGAACTAGAGAGTACAGAAAAGGGCAACCAAACTTGTAAGAGCTCAGCAATGGGGAAAGATTAGCTGAAATTAATGTATTCTCTATTGGGAAGACAAGACTAAAGGGGATATGATCAACATGTATAAATATATAGATGTTCCATACAGTGAACTTGGTGTTGAGCTGTTTGATTTTAGGTCATTACAGAGGACAAGGCTCACTTTTTACGTCTGGAGAAAAAGAGATTTGATCTTCATACAGTTGTGTTCAAAATAATTGCAGTCAGACATCACTAACCTGATCAATCACTTTGGTAGAAATGATATTTCTACATGGCAAATAATTTACTAGCAGGTGTAGTAGAGTAATAGAAATCCAACAGACCCAACAGTCATGACATGCATGCTGCTGATTCTGTGTAATTGAATCACTAATTGAAAGGGGCATGTTCAAAATAATAGCAGTGTGGAGTTCTATTAGTGAGGTCATTCATTCTTTGAAAAACAGGTGGCAATTATTGCCCTTATTTAAGGAAGGAAGGCAGCAAATGTTGTACATGCTGGTTACAGTGAATTTCTCTCTGAAATTCTGAGGAAAATGGGTCGTTCCAAACATTGTTCAGAAGAACAGCGTACCTTGCTTAAAAAGTTGATTGGAGAGGGGAAAACATATAAAGAAGTGCAGAAAATGATAGGCTGCTCAGCTAAAATGATCGCAAATGCTTTAAAATGGCAACCAAAACCTGAAAGATGTGGAAGAAAGAAAAACTACCATTCGAATGGATAGAAGAATAGCCAAAATGGCAAGGACTCAGCCAATAATCAGCTCCAGGAAGATCAAAGAAAGTCTAAAGTTACCTGTGAGTACTGTTACAATTAGAAGACGCCTATGTGAAGCCAAGCTATCTGCAAGAAGCCCCTGCAAAAAGTTCCGCTGTTCAAAAAAAGACGTGCTGAAGAGGTTACAATTTGCCAAAGAGCACATTGACTGGCCTAAAGAGAAATGGCACAACATTTTGTAGACTGATGAAAGTAAGATTGCACTTTTTGGGTCTAGTGGCCGGAGACAGTTTGTCAGACGACCCCCAAACACTGAATTCAAGCCACAGTACACTGTGAAGACAGTGAAGCATGGTTGCGCAAGCATCATGATATGGGGATGTTTCTCCTACTACGGTGTTGGGCCTATTTATCGCATACCAGGGATCATGGATCAGTTTGAATACATCAGAATACTTGAAGAGGTCATGCTGCCTTATGCTGAAGAGGAAATGCCCTTGAAATAGGTGTTCCAACAAGACGACTCCAAACACACCAGTAAACATACAACATCTTGGTTCCAGACCAACAAGATTGACGTTATGGAGTGGCCAGCCCAATCCCCAGATCTTAACCCAATAGAAAACTTGTGGGGTGACATCAAAAATGCAGTTTCTGAGGCAAATTAAGAAATAGAGAAGAACTGTGGAATGTAGTCCAATCATCCTGGGCTGGAATACCTGTTCACAGGTGCCAGAAGTTGGTTGACTCCATGCAACACAGATGTGCAGCAGTTCTCAGAAACAGTGCTTATACAACTAAATATTAATTAAGTGACTCAAAGGAAAGCAAAATCTTCAAACGTTTTTCAGTTTATATAGTGAATGTTTGAGTTTGTAAAGAAGAATACAAACACTGCTATTTTTTTGAACAGTCTAATATTCACTTTTCTTTAATTTTGTTTAGAGGAACAACACAAATTTGATATATTTTTCTTCATGTTTTGATTTGGAATAGAATGTGTAGTGTTCCCAATGCATTTGTATGTATGGAAATAAAAGCTATTAGAAGGATTTTGAGCTTTATTCACTTTTTTCAACACACTGCTATTATTTTGAACACAACTGTATATGGAAAGGCTCCCTCAGTGTCAAGGTCCTATCTTTCCTCAGAGGTTGTGCTGCTCCATGTGCTGGCATCCATCTTCGGTTTCTGCAAAGCATGGTGGGAGCCTTTTATGCTTTCAGGCCTCTGCGGTCCCTCCCCCAGAAGGGTGTGGTTGATCACATTTAAGCCTGTTGTCTGCACTTGGTCTTTGCATTCATGTCCTGTATGTTCCCTTGCAGCAAGCTCTTGTTCTGTTCTCATTGCTCTCCTGGTAACCGACTCGGCTTGGACAAGACTATTCTCTGCTTTACCTGACCTCCCGTTGCTGAACCCGGCCCGTGACCTGAGTATTCTTTGCCTACCGTCTTGTACTGTCTGCTGCGTTGTTATAGACCCGGCCTGTCTGACCACGCTACACGTTTTCTTATCTAGCTCCCACCAGCTGTACGCCATTGGCGGCAGTTGTTACCGCAGCTGGGGTTACTCGGGGGCCGCGACCTGGTCTCAGGCTGCATCAAGTCCATCCCCACCATCAGGGGCCCTGGTGAAGGGCAGCCTGGGGCTTAGACTCCGTGCCCTGAGGGACTCTGGTCTGTGGGTAGTGGCTGTCGTCAGTCACTGCGTGACCTTACCATAGGCCTGCCTGCCCATTCCATCGCTCCTGCCCTGATACTCAGGAACTGGTTCTGGCTAGCTTAGATCATTTTATAAAAATTGCTGGATGCATTCCTAAATGCACAAAATATAACTGGATATTAGGGTTTAGAGGTAATAACGACAGGAGTAGTTGATTCATGGAACATTCGATTGCCTCATGGGGGATCAGGAAGGAATTCTTTTTTCTCCCCACTGGGGTAAATTGGATTATATCTCTGTGCTGGAGGGGTTGTGGTTCTGTAGAACCGTTGATGCATATTTTATGACATTGTAAATATCTAAATAGTTTCTAGAGGAAAATCTTTCAAATAATAGCAGATGTTGGTGGAATATTGGTTGATCCATCTCCAGCCTTGGCGATTTTAAACTTGGGAATTGATTATTTTCCTTCTCATTTTAATAGTTATTGCTCATATCTTATTAACTGCTAGAATGATTACTAGATGTTGAAAACGCCAGTTGGCGCCCAATCTTTGAGAAACTATTGAATTAATCAAAACTCATTTTGTTTATGAATAACTGCTACATATCACACACGTCAGATAACTCCATTTTGAAAAAGCTAAGAGACCCTGGATCTTGTGAATAGATAATGATTGATACTTAAAAATTGCTAACAGTGTCCTGAGTCATTATGTGAAGTATTTTACTTCTGTGTTTTGCACCCTTTGTACTCCACCATCATGTGTCTATTTTTCATTACTTACGGTTTTGTTCTGCACCACTCATTTTGTAGTAACTATGTACTCTAGCCCCGAGTCCCATCAAGGAACAGGTTTTTGCCCAGTGTCTGGCCCTTAGCACCCTCAGGAGACAGGTTTCTACCTTATCCTTTCTCTTCTAGAAGCTGCTTACCTCACATTCCTTTATCAAGACTTTTCTTCGCGGAGTTGCCCGCATACATTCCCCAATTCAACCTACTGTGTCACCTTGGGATCCTAACCTGGGGCTCTCTGTTCCTAAGAGAATCTTTTGAACTAATTAGAGGCATTCTATTTGAAGACCTTACATGTAAGGTTGCCCTCATAGTTGCCACTACATCTGGTAGGCATGTCTCTGAGGCAGCTCTTCCTTGTAAAGAGCCTCTTCTTGTTTTGCACAGGGGCAAGGTGGTTTTGAGAACAAAACCTTTGTTTTCAGTATCAAGCATATGTATCCCAGATTTTCAAGGCTGCCACCTGCCAGGTAGATGTTCAGGCCTTTTTTGTGGACCTGCTGGCAGTTCTATTTGCTTAGTTCTTGCCCACCCCTCGGTTTTTCCTTGGGGATGTCCCATTTTGTATGAATACAAGTCCTGTACTGTACAAATAAGATAATGGGAGTTTTTACTTATTTGGGAATTCCTTAGCTTGGAGTACACTACAGGGCACAGGCCCATCCCTTTTTATGTTCTGATTACTCCTTATTGCTTGCAAAAAAAACCAAAAACCTGGAGTATGACGGAGTGAGCAGGGTTATGAGTTGCCACTAGCACCACCCATATCAAGTTTCTTGTCAGTATCAAATCACGTGAAGTTAACCTGCATATAACCCAGGGCTATGTATACAAGTTATGTGTCTGTACTGTACTCTAAGATAAGCAATTTGCAGGGAAGTCAAAATTTCTTCTTTTGAACTCAGCTATACAGCCTGTTCCAAATTATTATGCAAATTCTATTTAAGTGTCACAAAGATGAAATATTTAGTTTTTCAGTTTAACTCATGGATGGCATTGTGTCTCAGGGCTCTTTTGATCACTGAAAACAATATCGGACACCTGTGATAATTAGATTGGCAGGTGAGCCCAATTTAAGGAAAAACTACTAAAGGAAGGTGTTCCATATTATTAAGCAGAGCACCATTTTCAAGCAATATAAGGAAGAAAAAGGATCTCTCTGCTGCTGAAAAGAGTGAAATAGGTCAATGCCTTGGACGAGGTATGAAAACATTAGATATTTCACGAAAACTTAAGCATGATCATCGCACTATTAAGAGATTTGTGGCTGATTCAGAGCACAGACTGGTTCGTGCAGATAAAGGCACATTGAGGAAGATTTCTGCCAGATCCATGCATCGGATCAAGAGAGCAGCTGCTACAATACCATTGCATAACAGCAAACAGATATTTGAACCTGCTGGTACCTCTGGAGTCCCACGGACATCAAGGTGTAGAGTCCTCCAGAGTCTTGCAACTGTGCATAAACCTTCTATTCGGCCACCACTAACCAATGCTCACAAGCAGAAACGGCTGCATTGGGCAGAAAAATACATGATGACTAATTTTCAAAGAGTCCTGTTCACTGGTGAGTGCTGTGCAACCCTGGATGGTCCAGATGGATAGAGTAGTGGATGGTTGGTGGACGGCCACCCTATTCCAACAAGGCTGCGATGTCAGCAAGGCAGTGGTGGAGTCATGTTTTGGGCCGGAATCATAGGAACAGAGCTGGTTGGCCCCTTTAGGGTCCCCGAAGGTGTAAAGATGACCTCTGCAAAGTATGCAGAGTTTATGACTTACCACTTTCTTCCCTGGTACAGAAGGAAGAACTATGCTTTCCGTAATAAGATCATCTTCATGCATGACAATGCATCATCTCATGCTGCAAAGAATACCTCTGCATCAATGGCTGCTATGGGGATAAAAGGAGAGAAGGTCATGGTGTGGCCTCCATCCTCCCCTGACCTTATTCCTATTGAGAACCTTTGGAGCATCCTCAAGCAAAAGATCTATGAGGGTGGGAGGCAGTTTACATCCAAACAGCAGCTCTGGGAGGCTATTCTGACATCTTGCAAACAAATTCAAGTAGAAACTGTCCAAAAACTCACAAGTTCAAAGGATGCAAGACTTGTGAAGCTGCTATCAAATAAGAGGTCCTATGTTACAATGTAACGTGACCTGTTAAAATGTTTAAAAAGTAAAAATGTTGTTAAGAGTTTGATTGAAATAGCTTTTGATTTCAGTAAATATGCTGCAAACACAACAAATGACAATTTTCAGTTCTTTACAATCTATAAAGTGTTTTGAAACTTACTGTGCGCAATAATTTGGAACAGTGCATTGTAAGCTTTTTTTATTTTTTAAAAAAATACTGTTATTAGGAGGTTTGTTCAATAAAATATGAATTGTACTCTTAATAGTTGATAACATGAGAATTATGCTGACTGTTATTTACATCAATTATTTAAGTAAATGAGAAAAATATAATTTGCATAATAATTTGGAACATGGTATAGATGATTTCCCTCTGCAGTGCTGAAATTCAAAACAGTGTTTTCAGCCCCACCTGAATTATTCCATGCTAGACTACAGAACACTCCCATATCTTTTTTTAGAAATTAGGAAATGGAGGAGTTCTGTAGTCCAGCAAAGGAGAGATCAGGCAGGGCTGATAGCACAGCTTGATATTTCAATTCAGGTGCACAGTTGTCAGCCACTACAGGAAATGTATCACAGAGATGTATTGCATATTTCTTTTTTTTTGCCAAGAAAGAGCAACTTCAGCCAACTTAACATGGCCTTTTTTGCAGAATGGCCTGTGGTGACAATGATAGCCCGGACATTGCACATCCATTGTTTTAAAATGAAGGGGAGTGCCTGGCCTTATCTACAAGGTAAAGCCAGTGCACAGAACAATTGGGGCACAAGCAGCTTAAATTTTCTTTTTGTAGTGGATTGCCTTTACATATGTGTACAGCTTAGAGCAGTGTTTTCACCCTTTTTTCAGCCAAGGCACCTTTTAGAATTGCACACAGTCCTGGGGCACACCAGTCTTAGGGATTTTTCACAGAAGGAACTGTGTCCGAGCATGAGTGCTGCTCTATGCTTGTGAAACATGCAAAAAAGATGCTAGCATGATTTTTAAATCGCGCCCTTCCAAAACACTTGGTACTGACAGGGGTGGACTGACCATTTGGAAACTCGGGCACTGCCCGAGGGCCCAGGGTCAGTAGGGTGCCCCATGACATGCCCCTGGTACCTTTTTCATATGCTTTTTTGAGTTTGGGCAAGGACCCTATTGCCCGGGGGCCCCATGAGTTGTCAGTCCCCCCCTGTGTGGTACCATGCATTTTAGTGAGTGCAAAAAATTAATGGCACCCCCATGCTTCTGCAAAACACAGCACATTGTTGTGCAGTGTGAGAAAATGCTCAATTTCATATGCATTCCTATACTGTGAAAAAGACCTAAAATGTACATTGTAACCGGGGTACCGCAAAGAGTCCCCAGGGGTGCCATGACTCAGAACTTTACAGTCATTAAAAAAAGTTATTCTGTTAAAGTCTGTGTACAGAGAGGAGGGAGAGAGCATACCCCACAGCTCCATCCAGCTCTCTCTTCCTCTATGTACTCTTGCCGGCAAAACTGAAAGCTGTGCAAACAGCCTGAGCTGATTGGCTCGGTTGGCAGGATGCGGGCCGCCGGCTTGCACAGCTTTTAGTTTTGGCAGCAAGATTACAGAGATGAGAGAGCTGTACAGAGCTGCGGGGAGTGCTCTCTAGATCCTCTCTGTTCACATTCTTTAACAGAGTAACCCTTTCATGACTGTAAAGGGCTATGTGTCACAGCACCCCTGGGGACTCTTTGTGGCATCCTGGTTGAAAAACCCTGGCTTAGAGCATATACTGGTATCCCTCTTAATTGAGGTTTTAGTGTGTTTTTTGAGACTGCAGTTTGTATGCACTGCTTTAAAAATCGCAAACGGGAACGCAAGTTCCACTATGCAAAACCCGAACAAGGCCTGACACAGAGGAGGGAATTCAAGCTGAAGAAAAAACTAGATGGGGCAACCATACCTACAAGTAAGTGGCAATTCTGATCTCACTGTTTCTGATGCGGCTCCTAACTCATGACTGTCAAATTTTGTGGTCAACCCAATGTCCTAAAGCAGTCATGGTAACATACAGGATGAAGGCAAACACACTATAGTGAATTAGTCAACATCAGTACCTGCTTTTCATATCTTCCTTATTAATAAATTGTTAAATTACTGTTTAAAAAATGCACAGAAGGTATATGCCTTACATTACCATTATTTATATTTAATTCTGAAATGTTATGCCTGCTAAAGGATTATTATATAATAAGCATCGACAGAATGTGATTTTCTTTTGCTAACCTCTACTGCCATTATGCAATGATACCCATATGTATTATGGAAATGCTTAGATGAGAAATTTTCTGTATGATAAATTGTCATTCTTTATGTTATCACCTTAGCTATAAGTATGTTAATGCTGGAGATACTTTAATTAATTAGCTTTTTAGTAAGTAGAAAGGCTTTGTGCTTCATTAAATCAGATGACTCCTTCTGTCGTAATCTCTTGACTGATTCCCTAGCCATTTTTAAATTTAGAATAGACTTCCTTGCAGAGGGCCTCATAAATCTTGTGGTCAGGACGTTGGTTGTTACCTAGCAAAGTGACACACCCAGGATGCATCTTTTGCCTTTGAAAATACTCAATGTGCAAGCAAAGAAAAGCATTTAAAAGAGATTATCACTCAGCAGCTTTTTCACACAGTTCATATTCATAGTTGTTCGTTTTGCCAAATGCTCAGAAATGTATTTAAAGCTAGTAAGTGGGAAAAAAGACTTATTAAGGTTGTCTGTAAAAGTATTATGCGCTTAACTAGGAGCAAGTTCTGATGACCTTGTTACATGTTAATCTAATTCAAGCTAACGTGTTTAATAGTTGACTCAAACGACAGGAGATATTTTTATTACTCAAACTCTGCAAGTCTGAAGTTAACTTGTCCTAGCTATGCTTTCTATTCAGCCATTGTTGTAATCCAGGAAAGCCTACCAGACAATCTAGTTTGTGTATGATCTCACTCTCCTCCACAGTTAAAGCCCAACTCTGGGCATATTTTAAATGGGTCCTCAGGAGGTGTTAAAAAATAAAACAGCTCTAGATGTACTATTGTCCTTCTTTAAAGCAATGCCCCCATTGTAATTCTTATCTACCACTGGATGTCCTTCGTCTACTAGGTTGATTCTGAGGACATCCTTTGAGTGCAGGGTGTCATGGATCTATAATAATATAGAGAATTATGCTGATATCATTGCATCAGCACTGCTTTCTGCATCTATGTGGACTGCTCAGCCTTGGAGGAGAAGCAAAGGAGAGGAAAAAGAACCCCTACATGTCTCGTGATCATCCTGAAGACATTCCTGTCCTGATGACATCCCCGATGTGACGAAAATGTGTAGGGGCAGTTACTTACGTTCACGGGCCATTTCTGCCTTTTTGGCAGCACTGAGCAAACTGTTGGTACTATATAAGTCCTGTATAATAATAATAATAATAAAAAGTGCAGCTCTTAATTTTTTTGTTTTTTGGATAATAGCAGGGATGGAGCTGGCAGGCAAAGGGGGAAGCCTAGTGTTGGATTTTGATAACACTTTGTCACCATCTTAAAAACTATGTCATAGTTCTCACCTCTACTGTGTCTAATTACTGTCCATATCTACCTAGCTCCTTTGCCTCTCATATCACCTTACTTTATCTCACTTCTTTAACTATTATATAGCTGTGAAGAGAAAAGCATAGGGGAATGTAAAGAGTAATTTGAGCTCTGAATCTGCTAAGACTGCTGATATTGCATGATGATGGCACCCAGTAGAAGTCTCAGAGCTTATGAATTTCTGCACAGGAAAGGTGTTTACTGGTAAAACAACATTCATAAAATATGTTAAAGGCACATATGATCTTCTGGGAAGATTTTTGTCGAAATCAGTAGTTCGATGGTATGGTGTCTTTAAATCTGAACTCCAGATAGATATTAAAATACACATTATTACTATTACAGTACGAGTTTAATAAAACATATTGAAATGCAGACACATACTGGAAATGTGAAATGTTGGGGGACATACACTTTAAGCTCTAGCGAAGTGACAAGGACACAGCATTTTTGGCTAGATTAAGAGGTATATTCTGTGCTTGTTGAAAATGTTCTTAGCATCAAAGAAAACTGGTAGGCAGCAATACATTTTTTGTTTTGGTTTGAGGTTTAGGTATAGTCAGGAGACGAAACTAGTCAGGGTCAGACCGCACTGCAACCGGAAGTGACACTTTTCCCCAGCCAGAAGTGCCGTATTGCAGTCAGCAAGGGGACCAGGTGAGACACCACTGTGGTGACACATTAGTGGTCACACAAACACACACTTTTTAAAGTTGATGGCCAGTTGCTTACATTGGTCTTGTGAGTGTCATTTTATTAGTTTTTAATAAAGTGAGTTTTTACAGAATGACACTATTGCCTTCCTTTTCTGTTTATCAGTGTTTTTTTGACAAGCCCATTAAGGGAATAGCTGATGTGGAAAACAGAGATAAGCAAGTGGAGTTATGAGTGCAGAGGAGAGAGGGGAGTGTTTCACATTTTACATGGTGGTTTGAAGAGAAATTGATCTCTCACAGTACATGGATGTATTGTGTCTTACTTCATCACCCATTGGACACTGGTGTTATGGACTGTTGGACACTTTTATAGCACGTTGTTGTGAATTATTTGTACATCTTTTAAATAATAACAGTAACATTGTTGGGGTTATTAAAAACACTTTATAATTAGTTTATTTATACAGTGCTACCTTATCCTAAACAATTTGGATAGGATATATTTTTTAGTCTATTCTGTATATGGTGGCAGCAATGATAGTTTTTCTAATCACCACTAATGGTATTTGTTTATTATTATTTTTTTTTTTATGTTCTTTTGGTTTACATAATTGCACAGTATGTGAATTTGTAGTTTAGAGTTCTGTGTAATGTGTATACTTTAAAAACAAGAACGGAAACAGTGCAAACTGTGCACAAATCAAAATTCAGCAGCAAACACAACAGAGGATATCCTCTCTAGTGCCAAATATTATCATAGAAAAATGTGCGATATAAAGTAACAAATAATAAAATTACTCTCAAACAATATTAATAATATATAAAGCAAATTACCAAAGGTGATAAAAAATACATGCCTCAAAGTAAACACAATAAATAATGATTGTAATAAAATGACAGTGAAAAATGTAAATAAAAAATTGGAAAGTCCACAGTGAATGTATCAAAGTACATTTAGTTCTCCACACTCTTCTCTTCATCTACTTACACCAGTGTCACCCACCACCGCAGTGACAATAAGATGCAGGCTTATCAGATGTAAAGACCCCCTTATTCAGAATGGTCATAAGCGGTTTATATGCTCCACCTCGATGTTAACTCTCCATGCCAATCCCAATATTGATCACCAGTATCACTCCTCAGATATAGTGTATAATAAGTTCAACATAGGTAGTGTATAAATGCAAGATAAGCAGATAAAGCATTCCTCATAGTGTAAAACCATTTAAACACCTTTAATTGGGCATAAAATTGCACTCACAGGCAAAAAATAGGAATATGCGAATCAGTATAATCACCAAGCTGGCGAGGATAACATCAAGTTACGATTACTGTGTGTGGTGCCTATTTTTTGTCTGTAAGTGCAATTTTATGCCCAATTAAAGGTGTTTACGTGGTTTTACACAATGTGGAGTGCTTTATCTGCTTATCTTGCATATATACACTACCTTTGTTGAACTTACCATATATCTGAGAAGTGATACTGTTGATCAATATTGAGATTAGTATGGAGATTTAACATGGAGGTGGAGCATAAAGATCACTTATGACTACTTTGAACAATGTGTAAACTTACATTGGTTCAAGCTGGACTATGCAAAATATCCATATCAAAAGGTAGAGTGTCAGTGTATAATTTTGTCCTGCTATTAGCTTCTTAGGATCCCCTATATAGAAGAAAGTAAGTTTTGGTATGGATTGGCAACTCAAACAGCTGATCAGATGTGCTGCAGGCAGATGTTCTGACAGGAGGACAGAGTAGAGTGAGCAGAGAGTTAACTTCATCTGGTGCTTCTGCTCCTTCATTGTCCAGTCACAGGTTGGAGGGAGGAAATTGACCAAGCTGCATTGCATAACTGCAGTAGAAAAGAGTCTTATCACTAGCTTAGCCATGCCTTCTGTCAGGGCTATGTAAAATAAGTGGATTAAATGTCTTACTTTTGTGCTTGAATTAGCAGTGATGTATGAATTCATGAGTGATTGTTTTTAAGATATTAGTATTTAAAATTTTTGTATCCCCTAACTGATAGCCCACTGTCATATGATGGGATGTTCATAGACTATAGTGAAGGGTTTAAAGTGGAACTTTACTCATGCAACTTGATTAATAGGAAAATACATTCCACATTAGTAATTATGCTAACAAAATTAGTGTGTGCTGTAAATTGCCTCCAGCATTATTACTGTTTCTTCTTGCTGAAGGCTGTCATTTTGTTGAAGCCTAGAGCTTCTGAGCAGCAGTAAATCTTTACGCTGTCAGCAGATCGTTCTCTAGTGTCTCTGATTTTCAGCACAATGCCAAATATGAAGATCAACTGAGCATGTGCAGAGCAAGGTGAGACATAGTATTACTGGATTTTAAACAGAATAGGCACTTATTTTAAATGTTTTACAGATGTTTTGCTATCACTGCAAAAGGCCTGAAGTGACCTAGCAGAATCTAATTTTCTGACTAAAGTTCCACTGTAAACAGCATGTGGCTTTGCAGCTGAAAGCAGATCAGATTGAAGGTGTATGCCCTTTTTTTTTTCAGATAGCCTTAAGGCTGCCATGGGTCACTGCACATAACCCCTTGCCTTTTGCACTGCCCTAAGAATAGTGATGTGTTTTTTGTGCTTTGTGTCCATACATTTCTATTAGGGCTTGTTCACATTGTGTGCAGTAAGCTGCGTTTTTCTGCATGGGACCAGAGCAGGTCACTGCAAGGGCACATAGAAATCATTAGTTTTACTATGTGCCTTGCTCACACCACAATGTTGTGTACATGCAATACAATGCACGCACACACATGTAAACACAATGCAACTGGAAGTAAAAATATAAATAATTGCTGTTAGTATTTGAACCCTTCCAGGGACCTGTCACTTGACGTGAAAACACATGCTGATGCGCATTAAAACACAAATGTGCGTGAAAATGCATGTTAAATGCACATTTTCAATGCATTGCAGTGAGTTTTTATGTGCACTGTGGTGTGAAAGGATACTCCTGCTGTTTATTTGATATTTATGTGTTGGAAAACATTGTAGCAACTTGCCTCAATCGCCTTCCTTAACCTGTGTGACACTACAGTAATTATTTGATGTGATATGTCATTCATCACCTACAAATTGCATGGTATGAGTCGTCTCAAGTGCCTTATTCATCTCTGTCACTCACTCTAAAACATTTTGAAAGCAGTAAATCTACCATTACATATACACCTCAAGTTCTAATGAGTATGACTTGTTTTAAAGAGAAGTTGCCAACTTCACTGGACAAAGAAATTGTTACAATTTGTGGCCAAAGTTTTCCTTTATTGTATGTCAATCAAGCAGTAATTGCTTTGCCCCTGAAGCCCGATCTGCCAGCCCCTATTATGTCATTGTTTGCTATGGTTCTATTTGTCTTCCAGCAGAATTTCCACACTCTGCCACTGTAAATTGCATTTCCAGCATTTTATTTAGTTGTATATGTTTACAGCAACATTTTTTTTTTCTAATTGCTGTTAATTGAATGGTTGTTTAAGTGTAGCCTCAGCCCAACTTGTTTAATTTATGTTTTTATAGTATGAGAAGGGGTTACGAGCTTTGTCCAGTTTTTATTGCTTTATGTGTCCATATTGGGGAGCATTTCCTCCATTTCCTGTCCCAGTTTGCATCCAGGGTTGTATGCCCATGTGCAAATTTACACAAGTGCTGGAGTAAATCTTCATATAGCAGAGTTCAGGCGTTCATTGCAATGGGACACTGACCACTGCACATGTGGCTCCCCTATGCAGCTATTTACCTTTCAGGCACTCTGTTCATGAAGCCCAATAAACCCTTGATTTAGGTTCTAGTTCTTCCCCACTCTCCTCAAAAAAGAGAGAAGAATCATGGTGCAAGTTGTTGGTTTGGGGCTTTAGGCCTGTATTGCTTAATTGTATTTGAATGTTATTGTACTGTCACATAAATGTTGAAATAAAGCAAAATGGCTACATGTTAATGGAAAAGCATTATTGTAAATAAAAAATGCTGACTGTTCTATCAGTAGTTACAGTACATAGTACTCATCTACAAAATTACATTTTAGTTGCATTAAAAAGTTTAGACCCTAGCCATTCTATGTGACACCTGTGCATAGAGGCTGTCAGATGCTGTTTATCAATCCCTGGATAGAAGCTGTGACATTTCTCTATGCAAACATTGAAATTACCTTCAGAAGTCTGATGTTCATGAAGTCTGCCCATTACATCATCCCTTTTTTCCAAATTTTCTGGAAATGTTAATGTAGTTATTGGCTAAATAAATAAAGTCCACAAAAGAGGACAAATAAAGCATAAGGGATAGAGCAGGGGCCTTCTATCCGTCTTGTATTGAACTGTATTGTCTCCCTTTATATTGTAAAGCTCTGAGCAAACTGTTGGCGCTATATAAATCCTGTATAATAATAATAATGATAATTAAAACACCCTCTTCTTTTTTCAACTTTTTTTTGCAACAGAAAACCTCAAAAAAATTTCTCATCCTTCTATTTGGGAGTGGTAATGGCTAAGTACATTTATCAAACATACGTGTAGTGGGTGGTGAATTAGAAATACCTCTGTAAGGGATTTCCGGTGAGACGAATCGTCAATTGAAATGCCATCCGCATAGAAATGGCTGGAGAAGAGTGGCCAGTTGTGCGCATGCGTGCGGAAATGCACAATCGCGCACATGCACGGCGAAGATTGGCGCCAGACAGGCTATTTAAAGAGTGCCTCTGCCCATGATAGGTGCGGACTGGTCTTCAGCTCCCCCGTGTCCTGCTCGTTCCTGTGTGATGCCTTTGTTGCTGACTCGACTCTGATTGCTCTCCTGATTGATACTAGTTCCTGACTTCGGCTCTGTTCCTGACCTTGGCTTTGCTTCTGATTCTGTACCGTGCTGTCCGCCTGTTGATGACCCTGGCTGTTCCTATGACACTACTCCTGTCTCTTTCTTACCCTCGCTACCTGTCTTGCTCTGGTGCACGCCTGGCGATCTACAAAACCCGCTCTGCTTGTTACTACTGTGCCTCAATCAGAAGATCATCAGTCTTCCAAGTTCATCATCTGCAAGAGCTGCAAACAACATTTACTGGCGCTCTTGTCCCCCTGGTCCCAAGATTCCCTCTGTTCCAACTCCAGTGGGGTCAGGGCTAGTGACATAAGTGGGGCCGACCTCGTCATTTTAGTCTCCCATCAGGTACGTGACAACCTCAGTATCACCATGTAACAGGTTTCCTGTGATATTACAATGAGTACAGCAAACCAGGTGCTGTTGGTATTCCAAAATAAATGACATTTTATACATGGCAGACCCATTCTCTACTCTATATAATACTGAAGCAAAATTCTGAGAGTAATGTTGAGACCATGGCAACATTTTACAACCACTGATCATTACTTACGGGAAATGATCCAAGGTTATAGTTCACCTTCATAACACTGTAAGACCTACAGTATATGTAAATTTTGGCCATCACTCTGCCCCCAGGGAGTGACATTCTCAGCTTCTTTCTACCTTACTCTTTATCTTTCATCCTCTCATATGAATACTGAAGTGTAACATTTTTCTTTCTATTTCTCTAGAAACAAATATAACCTTATAATGGGTAAGTCTACTTGACTTCAGATAATGGGGCAATCTGTTTAAAGTGCATAATCTCTTCTACGAGTAGTTGTTATACATTCATTACTCTTTCTCTCATCTGAACGCTATACGATTGCAAACTTACTACTGAGTGCTTTTATTCTTTGCTGATGGAAATGTTTTTCAGAACAAGTTTTATATATGATGTCTTTTATGTTTTATGATGTCTTTTATTCTGATAAATAAAGAATTATAAAAAAACAAAACAACCCTCGCAAATCAGTGAGAGTAAACAGAAGAAACCACCAATATTGTTCACTAAAGAGGCAAGTTGGATAATAAAGGAGAAAACAAATTGACATATAGGGGATTCAAGGACCTAGTAAGTGCACATGGGTTAGACAAAAAAATTAGAACACTACATGATTTGCAGGTGTGAAAGTGACGTCATGTTTCTCGTTGAAAGCGCAAGTGATGTAACATTCTTTTGCTTCCGCTGTGTGATGAGGCACCTAGCTAACAGGTGGGAAGCCTTGCTTTCGTCATTTACTGCTTGTGCTGCTAGTAATACAGTGTCATGTCAGAGCTTACTGGGTTTCAAAGAGGGCAAGTTGTTTGTACCCGCTTAGCTAGCACCTCTGTGACTGAAGTTGCCAGTTTATCTGCCGTGTTGCGAGGTACAGTATCAAAGGTTATGACGGCATGTACAGTTTCCAGGAAAACGTTTGATAAGCTTAAGCAAAGTCAACATGGTCAACTGACTGAAAGAGACAAAAGGACATTGTGTAGGATCGTGACCCAGAATAAGAAAACAAATTCTGCAAAAGTGATTGCAGAGTTCAATCTCAGTCCCGTGAAGACTAAGTCCCATAAAGACATTGCTAGAAGCTTGCTCAAAGCAGTGGAAGCTACAGTTTAGTTTGTCTAAATATAAAAAATGCACCTAGAAAAAAATAATACCTTGATAGTGTGCAATATTGTGGGTACCGTGTTCGCCAGTACTACAATGGAAAAATAATTGGAGGGATTTATTTCAGATTATTGTAAAATTAACAAAGAGTGTGGCCAGGCAGTGGGGAAAGCAAGTAGAATTCTAGGATGTATTACTAGAGGGATCACCAGCAGGAGGAAGGAGGTTCTGATTCCTCTATATAGATCTTTAGTTCTACCCAAAAGGGGTCATCAGCAAAAGAAAGGTGTTTCTGATTCCTGTATATAGATCTTTAGTTAGATTTTATTTAGAATACTGTGTCCAGTTCTGGAGACCTCACTTACAAAAAGATATTGATGAGAGTCCAGAGGTGGGCAACATGAGTGGTGAAAAGTGTCAGGGATGAAACATATCAAGGGAGACTTCATATGTACATGTGACAGACCCAACCGGGACAGGGGCTTTTGAAGGGGGCTAGGGGCTAGCCTTCTACCCACTGATTATGTCCCATGTAGAGAGCAGATCATTCTCTAATGATTGACAACAACGTGATGAATGCTGGGAGCGAGGCTTGGATTAATTCTCCGCATAAGAACAATAACATTTTCCTTCTGGAGTGGATGGAAACATGTAATATTAATCTTGTACAGGTTAATGGAGAGAGGAAATATGGTGGCTCTCCTGGCAACTGGGTTGTAGAAGCTCCTCCACTTGGAACAGAAATATTTATCAACAATCTCCCTCAAGAAATCTATGAAGATAAAATAATTCTACTTTTTCAAACTGTTGGAATATTTTATGAGTTTTGCCTTATGATGGAGAGATTATACAAGTGAAAGCAAACACCTGACAGACAGCATGTGTAATGGACTTTGTGTATTCAGGGTTGGGCTTGTTGCTGGTCTGTCTGGGGTGGGCTCCCTGATTAGGCAAAGCATTGTCTGTGTGCCTGGCTGTTTATTAGCTTATTGTTAATTAGATGACTGTTAGCTGTTCGCTGTACTGTTTATCACTTGCATTGTTTAGGATGATGTGATCAAGCTCTTACCTAATCAGTGTAGGATGTTTATCCCAATGTTTAATATTTGGTTTATTGCAACCAAGTATTAAAAAGTGAAAGTTTGATTTATGATTATTATTCTGTCCCATTACTTTTGGTCCCTTAAAAAGTGGGAGGCACATATGCAAACTGTTGTAATTCCTACACCGTTCACCTGATTTGGATGTAAATACCCTCAAATTAAAGCTGACAGTCTGCAGTTAAAGCACATCTTGTTCGTTTCATTTCAAATCCATTGTGGTGGTGTATAGAGCCAAAAATGTTAGAATTGTGTTGATGTCCCAATATTTATGGACCTGACTGTATATTCTTATTATTATAGCCAAATTTACCACCCTAACTCCTCCCACAGTTTTTACACTACATAGACAGTAATATACCGAAACATGCGGATTGTTCCCGATTGGTGTGCTATTACTTTGTGGAACGTTTCACCGAATGGTTCGCAAAATATCAGTGTTTTTGTGGTGAAATTGGTCGCATAGGAATGAATGGCGGAATGTTCAAAACTAGAGTGGGAGCTGACAAAAGCTAGAGTGTGAGCTGAAAAATCAGGACATGATTTCTAAACTGCCATCACTCCCTCATTTTCAAGTCCACCTACACAAATCATATATAAAAACGTTCAGCTATCCTTGCTGCCACAAAAAATGTCCACGGCTAAGCCATAGTCCTGACAGTTTTCACAATATGACCATTTGTTTGCAACTCACGCCAACATTCATTGAAACTGCACTGTAGCCACCTCAAATTTGAAAGGCAATTTCTAAACTGCGACTCCGCCCACTCCAGTTGTAGACTACTGGTGGAGGCAAGAACACTTCACACAATTTCCCCAGAAATTGTAGCTTTTCTAGTATTATACATGGTATGCGGAGTTTCATTTAGATATGATTTATTAGTTATTTATTGAAATAGAACAGGATTTAGCACCGAGGATCCCAACAGGATATTTTATGCAGGCTGTCAAACTTTAGGTATAGTCTGTTTTTTCTTTCCTTCGTTACTACAATGAAAATATATAAAACTTTAGAATTCTATTCTCTGACTGCTCATTGTACTTTTCTCCATTCACCAGGGTTATATTTTACTGCCTTATTAAAACGCACTTCTCTATTATTGCCTTTGTCAGATCATTTGTTTTTAATTAGATTTGATTAATTTTTTTTCTTTCCTCTGTAGCCTGAGCGCCCTTTTTTCCTTTGCATTAAAAGCATCAAACTGGTAGAGCCCAGAAAATCATTGTTCAAAGCCAGCCATGAAGCATTCTAATCATTCTTTCTACCTCCTCCTCCTAGCTATCTTACTTTGTGTGTATGTTACCAGCATACATAACACCACAGCTATATTGTATCTGGCTTTATATTGTTAACAAAAGATGCCTTTTATCAGTGCTTTTGGACAGACACCTTTTACTTTTGTGGCTGAAAGAAATCATAAGACTCTCCATTTGTGTTAAATAATGAAAAAGTATCTTTATATAAAGGTCATTTTTCATTTTTTAAAGGCATGTCTTTTCACCCTTCTTCGAGTGCCCACGTCATTGCCTGAGTGTTATGAGCAGTTCCTACTGGCTGACTGCTCAAGGTCTTTTCAGGCTTCAGAATACTACAGCCATACGGTCAGGGCCATGCCACCAGTGAAGCCAATTGAAGTACTCATGGAAACAAAGTTGAGTGGGTGGTCACTATTGAGACCAAAGTGTCCATGTGACAGGAGTCCCTTTGGGTGGGGGGCTTATGGAACCCAGCTTACTTTGCAGAGGTTGGGAGACCTCTGTCTCAGCTCCCTATATCCCTCTTATGTGCAAGTCACCCTGTGTCTATTAGGGGCACAAGGTGACGGACTCTGAGAATGTGCTTGGAATTACTTCAGATGGGACAGTAATATTTATCAGCCTTATGAAGACTATTCCTGGTTGTTGATTCTAAATTAGACATGTGAATTGAAGGAGCTGGACCATCTGCTCTGTAGTGAGATCCTAATTCATCAAACCATTGTCTAGCTGTGAATTCCCATTCACCTTTTGTTTAGGTCACCCAGCTAGCTAACCTAGTTAACATACTGTTTAGAGTGTTAAGTCTATTTCTGTATATAGCTGCGTTTGCATATGATCATGTATCAGTCTCAGTGTGTATTGTATAAAAAGCCTGTTTGAGTTTAAAATAAGGAGTTCCATGTTCAGCCAGACTGGTGTCGTCTAGTCTTGTATGGTTGGCTGTGGTGTCTGTTGTCGGTGTTCGGACGGGAAAGCGATATTCTAACGGAAGTACTCAAGCGCAGTCTGGGTTGGTTCCGTTACAGTCCATACTGTCCCCAGTGTATGTTAAGTCCTGTTTGTGTTCAGCCACTGCACTGCAAGCTGTCATTGGCTGTTATGTTGTAAACAGCCACCTGTATCCTAGCAACCAATCATGCTGTGGGGCTTGGCCGCCAACGTAATAGCAACCAGTGATGGTGGAGGGACAGATTTTGGATGCAGCAAAAAGAGCCCTGGCATGGCCGAGAGTGTGATGGCACTCTACAAAGAATAGGCTTCATGTGAGTAATAAAATAATTTTTTAGGGTGTTTAAATTTTTTAATGCTTGGATGCTAAAAGGGGATGTCAGCTATTTATATCCACAAATGGCTTTGAAATTACAGCTAAAAAGCTTTGTTGTAACACTTCTAATTCATTAAATCACATATTATGTGCCGTAAGTTAGAAGTGCGCAATATATACAGTTGTGTCCAAAATTATTCAACCCCCACTGAAATTGAGTGTTTTGGCCAGTTTGACATTGCTTTTGATCATTCAGTCATCTTGCTTACATTTACATTAAAGAGGCACTTGTAGGTCAGACAAATATAACATAACAGTTATAATGAAATAACCACAAATGTCTTTTCTGTGCTCACAGCATTATCAGTTTTATTCAACCCCCAAGTGACATTCAATCTTAGTACTTAGTACAGCATCCTTTTACAGTTATAACAGCTTTTAAACGTGAAGCATAGCTTGACACAAGTGTCTTGCAGCGATCTACGGGTATCTTCGCCCATTCTTCATGGGCAAAGGCCTCCAGTTCAGTCACATTCTTAGGCTTGCGCACTGCAACTGCTTTCTTTAAGTCCCACCAGAGGTTCTCAATCGGATTTAAGTCTGGTGACTGCGATGGCCACTCCAAAATGTTCCAGCCTTTCCTCTGCAACCATGCTCTAGTGGACTTGGAGGTATGCTTGGGATCATTGTCCTGTTGAAAGGTCCAACGTCTCCCAAGCCTCAGGTGTGTGACGGACTGCATCACGTTTCCATCCAATATCTCCTGGTACTGAAGAGAATTCATGGTACCTTGCACACGCTGAAGCTTCCCTGTACCTGCAGAAGCAAAACAGCCCCAAAGCATGATTGACCCTCCACCATGCTTCACAGTAGGCAAGGTGTTCTTTTCATCATAGGCCTTGTTCTTCCTCCTCCAAACATAGCGTTGATCCATGGGCCCAAACAGTTCTAATTTTGTTTCATCAGTCCACAGAACACTATCCCACAACTTTTGTGGTTTGTCCACATGGCTTTTGGCATACTGCAGTCGACTCTTCTTATTCTTTGGAGACAGCAAGGGGGTACGCCTGGGAGTTCTGGCACGGAGGCCTTCATTACGCAGTGTGCGTCTTATTGTCTGGGCTGAAACTTCTGTACCCACATCTGACAAATCTTTTCTCAGTTCCTCAGCAGTCACACGGGGACTTCTCTCCACTCTACGCTTCAGGTAGCGCACAGCAGTCGAAGTCAGCATCTTCTTTCTGCCACGACCAGGTAGCGTTTCAACAGTGCCCTTTGCCTTGAATTTGCGAATGATGCTTCCTAAGGTGTCTCTTGGTATGTTTAACATCTTTGCAATCTTCTTATAGCCATTGCCCTTCCTGTGAAGAGAAATCACCTCTTCTCTTGTCTTCCTGGACCATTCTCTTGCCTTCACCATGTTTGTAACCACACCAGTAAATGTCTAGAAGGAGCTGAGTATCACAGTCATTTTAAAGCTGCCTAATTGGTGCTTATTATGCTTGATTGCTGCTCGGTGACATCCACAGGTGTTTTCAATACCTGATGGAAAGCACCTGTATGAACCTCTGTTCTTCAGAGTGGTAGTCTTTAAGGGGTTGAATAATTGTGGCAATGAAGAAACCACATAAGAACCATTTACTACTGTATTACATAAACAATTGATGTCATTTTAGTTGCATTTGGGTAGTTACAACGTCCTTGTAGGATTTGATTCTGAATACAATTCCAAATGTACACTATAGTCCCTAAACCCCTTTACAGCATTGGGGGTTGAATAATTTTGGACACAACTGTAGATCCATAAGAGTAGAAACATATTACTGACTATCCACTGGCTCATGCATGTGACGTAATAATTTGTGCAAAAGAAAAGCTGATCCTAACTAAAACTAAAAAGATCTATAAGGCCCCTCAGATTGGCATTCTGATTAGGTCCGCCTGTCAGCATTTCTGGCAGACCTAATCAGAAGGTTCATGCATTCCTATGGACAGGCAGATGTAAATAGACTTGTGTCCATTTACACCCGCCTACCTCCGGGTCCGATTGGGTCCCCTAAAAAAAGATTGGATAGGAGGTAGCTGAGTGTAAACTGACAGCAGAGTCTTTTTACTCCCTGCAGCCCATAGCTAGAGGTGGATATGTGTCCACTCTGCATTAACTGAGCAGACACTGATGTGTCATCCACCGTTTCTGCTTCAATCCGCAGGGGATCAGCTCACAGATCATAGACCCCCCGATGATCAGAATGGAATCTCTCCCATATGAAAGGGGCCTAACGTGTGTTATATTATTATTATTATTATTATTATTACATCGAGTTTATATAGCGCCAAAGGGTTTGCTCAGCGCTGTACAATAGGGGGGACAATACATGGCACAGTACAAAAACAGACAGCGTACGAGGGGTAAGAGGGCCCTACTCTTTCAAGCTTACAATCTAGGAGGGAGGGGGTAGTGAAACAATAGGAAGTGGCTGAGGGGAATGAAGTGGCTAAGGGGGATGAAGTGGTGGGAGGAATGAGGGAGGATGGCCGTTAGGTGAGGGTGGGGTAGGCTTCCCTGAAGAGATGGGTTTTGAGGGAGCGCCTGAATGTGGGGAGGGAAGGCGACAGTCGGATGGATTGGGGCAGTGAGTTCCAGAGGATAGGGGAGGACCTGGAGAAGTCCTGCAGTCGTGCATGGGAGGAGGAGACCAGGGAGCAGGATAGAAGGAGGTCCTGTGAGGAGCGAAGGGTACGGGTAGGGTGGTACTTGGGGATCAGGTTGGTGAGGTAGTCAGGGGCAGTGTTATGAACGGCTTTGTAGGTCAGGGTTAGAAGTTATATAGTTATTGTATAGCAATATTCTTTCCCTTAAATTGGTTAAGAATCTCAAAGCATTAACGTGGGACTGCACTGTATCTGAGGCACCAAAAACCAAAAATTCTATATAATTTATATTTAATATTCAAAGTAAACTCCCCCATCCATCTATGTCCATGCTTTATCTTGCTGAGAAATCACTTTGAAAAACACCCCCTTGCATTTCTGGCAGTGGCCATCTTGTGTAAGGGCAGATGATGCATGTATCATTTACTTCCTGGAATCCATCTGCTCTTAGGTCAGGCATAGGCTAAGCTGAGAACCCTCCCTCGCCTTCTGAAGACTGCAAGGATGTATGACAATATTTGCCTAGGCAAGGAAACGAGAAGGTAAATGAAGAAATGTAAAAAAAAAGTTTAAAAAAGTAAATCTGATATACTTTCCTATTTACTAATGCTAGCAGCATAAGGATTAAAAATAGTCATTGTTGATTGAGAGCGTGAAGTTCTGCTTTAACCACTTCCCATCCAGCCCATGTATATAAACGGCCTGATGAGAGCAGTGTAGTCCTCCCGCTTCCCTGCCTGTGCGTGCTCCCTGGGAGTGCGTGGCACCGCGATCCAGTGCCCGCTGTGTCCTCTGGGCACAGTGGAACACCAATCGCTGTAAGGGACCTCTGTGTGAGGTCCCGATCATGAGATCATTGATTGGCCAATCAGTGATCACATGAATAGTAGAAAGCAAGATGTCACTTCTAGTGAAATCTGTGAATGATCACAGAGGTCACATGGTACAATGCTATTCACAACAGCCTTGTACAATGTGACAAGCTGTGACCAATCACAGCTCACACAGTATTTCTCAATGACTGCAAGAATGCAGCCAGAGAGAAGGAGAAATGATTGGTTTTACAGCCTTTATGGGTGTAAAAGCAATCAGTGTAAAAAAAAAAATAAAATCTTCATCACCCCCCACAAGTAGTACAGTGTCACTATGTCATTTTAGGGTGTTTACATTTTTTAATGCTTGGACGCTAAAAGGGGATGTCAGCTATTTATTTCCACAAATGGCTTTTAAATTGCAGCTAAAAAGCTTTGTTGTAACACTTCTAATTCATTAAGGAATATGGTGACACTGTACTGCTAGGGTGACAGTATGTTAAAAAAAAAAAACATAATATAAGAAAAAGTCAATTTTTTTGAAAAATTATAATTTTTGGTTATAAACTAATTTGGGTTATTTTTTTTTTACTAAAAAGATAGCTGAAGAAATTTTATTTATTTGCAAATTTTTATAGAAAAACATTTTTTTTTTCAAACTGTTTGGACTTTTAGATTTATATAGGAAAAAAATAAAAATCCCAGTGGTGAATAAATACCACAAAAATAAAGTTTTGTGTCTCAAACAAATGCTAAAACATTCATATGGGTACAGTGTTGCATGACCGTGCAATTGTCATTCAAAGGGTAATAGCACTGAAAGCTGAAAATTGGCCTGGATAGGAAGGGCTGAAAGTGTCCGGACTTGAAGTGCTTAAAGAAATCGTAACAGACTTAACTGATACATTACTTGTGCCCAAGTCAACAATATGCAAATACGTTCCTTTGGCAAACCTGACAACTGGAATAATTACTTGTTGACCTCTGAGTTGTGGCTTCTGTCTGAGGAGATGTAAAAAGCAAGTTTTGTAAATTTCCGGAGACTCAGCATCTCTAGTATAAACATTTTCCTATTGGTTCTGCAGGACGTACACATGCACTTTTTAGTGGCTGAAGATTAGCCGCATAAACCCTTTCACTTTGGTAGGAAGCAAAGGATGTCAAGTTTCATTTTCCCCGTTGTCACAGCATTTAGCAATGGAACAACATTAAAGTAATACTAAAGCTAAAAACGTGTTTTTACCTTAATGCATTCCTTGCATTAAGATAGAAAACATTTTCTATTTCTCTGTTCCACTCCTTCCCTGTGTGAAGAAGAAGAGAGCGGAGAATAGGTCCAAAGCTATTCATGGTTACATCTATTCTCCCCTCTCTTCCTCTTCACACAGCACTCAAGCCATTGGCTCCTGCTGCTGTCAATCAAAATGTGAGGAGGAAGTGGGAGGCTATGCTAAGTCTTGCTGTGTAAATCTATGGAGAGTGGCTCCATAGACACACCTCTTGGGAGCGTTCAGACACTGTGTGCCTCCATAGCAAGCGGCTTGCTTTGGGGACATACAAAGAAGAGGAGGAGCCAGGATCGCAGCCGGGGGACCCAAGAAGAGGAGGATCAGGGCCACTCTATGCAATACCACTGCACAGAGCAGGAGATTACAACGTTTATTATTTTAATGAAAAAAAAAGTTTGACTTTAGTAACACTAAGTAAATGCTGGATTTTTAAATTTTTTTCAATCTCAATAATGTACTATAAGTACTCCTAAGACTAATTGTTTTGTTGGGGCTATTTGGCTGTACAGAAAGCTTTTTCCTTTCAGGGCCGAATACTCACGTGTGATTGCTGCATGAGCGTTTACATGCAAGTGGCCGTGATTAGTTGTGGTAGCTGGCAGCCTCCCATTGCTTTCAATGGGGCTGCCTCCCACAGCTAATCATGTGAACCCCTTCTGAGGTTCTTGCATCTAATTGCAGGTATGAATGCACCCTAAGTGAACTTGTCAGGAAACCCTTTTTATGCCCATCCTAAGTAGTTTCAGTTTGCTAAATGGGAGCTGACTTTCCTGTCTTCAAGACTAAGCCCTTGCAAGTGCCATGCCCCTGTCCAATGAAAGTGCCCTTATTGGTATGAGCAAAATAAAAAAAATATATACTCTATATTATGCAGTTTATCACTAGCATCAGCAGCAAGTTTTGACTTTTGTCTTTTTGTCCATAGTTTCACTTTAACTCAAGGAAATGACAACCTCCTGTAACAAAGTGAAACCATTATTAGAGATGCACAGCCACCCAATCTTTTCTGTGTTCCCCAGAATGTTAACCCTTGCCAGGACACCCCCTGTTCTTTGAGCTTCGCTGTCCTTCCTGCCGGTTGGGGATCAGCATGGCAAGTGTCAATGATTGATGGGAAGGGGGACCAGCAAACATCCATTTGCTGACCTCCCCTAACTAGAGTGAACCCGGAATGACGTGTAAAATGTAATTTCCAGTATCTGGTGTCATTAGCTTGAATGGAGGGCAAGTGAGACTTAAGAGAACCTGTCTTAAAAATGTAACAGCATATAGAAGACTTTTTGTCCCCATATGATATAAACAAAATTTTAGTGGGGAAAAAAGTTAAAAAATTAAGTTTAGCTTGCCTCGGCCCTACTTACATGCATACAAACGTAAACACACCTGACGGGGGCACCTATGTATGAAATTGTCACTTGTAACATATAGTTACTTATCGTTGTGCACGCTGGAGCAAGAGCAATAATTCTAGGCTCATGATTCACGGTAGCTGTAAACTGATGACTTGTCGGGGCTTTTACTCTGTCACCTTTGAAAAATATAGGCTACCAATCAGGGGTGGACTGACAACTCATGGGGCCCCCGGGCAATAGGGGATCATGGGGCCCCTGTGTCCTTGCCCAAACTCAAAAAAGCCTATGAAAAAGGTACCAGGGGCATCTCATGGGGCCCCCTACTGACCCCGGGCCCTCGGGCAGTGCCCGAATTTCCAAATGGTCAGTCCGCCCCTGGTACCAATGTTTGTAATCGTTTTGCAAATGCATGCACATTTAAAACTTTACATTTTGAGTATCTATTTACTCAGCACAAACTTTTATATTTTGCAAAAAATTCAGGTGCACTAAAATTAACTTTATTATATAATTTTTTTCCTGAAATGTTGTGCTTGGTAAACAGTTGCGCAAATATCACGTGGCATATTGTATTGGAACTATGACCATTTTATTCTGCAGGGACTCTGCTTTCAGAAAATGTATAATGTTTGCGGTTTTAACTCGCCAGACGTAAAATTACTTTTTTTTTTAACGTGTGCAACAAATTAAAAAAAAAAAACAGCTCTGGCAGCAAAAAGAACAAGATACATGCTGCTGCAACCAGAAAATACAGATGCTTTTGTTAATTTGTTTTGTCCATTATATTTAACTTTTATTTAAAATATAAGAAATACCATACAGCAAGAGCTGCAATACTTTATTGTATAATTTAAATAAGAAAACTATTTTTATTGTCACTTTCTCAATATTTTAATATTTGAGGATATTCTAATTGTAATTATGCATCTGCAAGTTTTATTTTCCTACCCCTGCAGAACAAGCCTATTTTAAGCTAGTATAAAAAATATGAACTTTTTTGTTGATCACGTGATTGGTAAATTCCCTTAAAAATAACTGTAGTGAAATTACTGTGCAACATTAAGTTAAAATTACATGAGTTACTTCCATGTGTGTCCTTATTACACAAGATTCTATACTGAATATTGCACATTAGGAGAGATTAAAGCGAAGTGCTTCTCTGAGGACTTCATTACTTTGTTGGTAGAAGTACAGTGCATGTGTTCAAGATATGCTTTATTTCTAGTTAGCATAAATCTAATAAAGTGTAGTAGGTTTTTCAGAATCTATAATACATTGCACAGACAGGGGCGGACTGACCATTTGGAAACTCAGGCACTGCCCGAGGGCCTGGGGTCAGTAGGGGGCCCCATGAGATGCCCCTGGTACCTTTTTCATAGGCTTTTTTGAGCTTGGGCAAGGACACAGGGGCCCCATGATCCCCTATTGCCCGGGGGCCCCATGAGTTGTCAGTCCGTCCCTTTGCACAGAAATACATAAATGTAAGTTTACTTAAGAATAAAAAGACATACTTATTAGGTAATTTTATTCATCGGATATAACAATTCTATGCACTGTATACAGCATAGTAGCTCACACATATAGACAGTTCTGAAGTATGGCCATTGTAGACAGTACACAGGTGAACACTAGAACTGACTTTTGCTCAAGAAATCAATATGAACATTCTGCTCTACAGTGTATTCCTTGTATGTCTATCTGAATACATTGCTCTGGATGATGTTTTTGCAATGTGACAATATACTGTAAATAAAGACAAAAAAAACAACTCCCACTGATGCCACAAAACCTTTTTATCATGTGGAAATATTATCTACAATGCAGTGCACTGGTTTGACTATTTCTCTGGCTAGCAATATACTGTGGCACAAGCCAAAGCTGCTGGCTGCCCTAGGTAGTAATAGTGAGGAAATCTCATTACAGTACTGAGTTACATTTAGTGCTGTACCATTAGTTGATGTATTTATTAACAAAAGAGGATGTGTCCCCTTTTCGCTCTGGTGGCCTGTTTAACCTTAGCATGAGACTTACATAATCAGATGTCATAACCGCACAAGACATGCTTAGACTGGGGGCAGAGAGAATGGTACTGATGAGTAGAGCAGAGAGTCATCCTACTCTGATAGCAATTAGGTTCTAGAGATGTACACCCAACAGGACCAAGAAGAGGGGAATAGGAGGAGCAGTTGCTCCAGCCACAAGGTAATGTGATTTCATATGGGGGCACTGCATGGGTTCTGAAATGCTCTGTGCTTTCCAGCACTCAGCACTAAAATAGACTGTATTGTCAGGCAGAATGAGTTTTGCCTGACAGTGCAATAAAGCTCTGACCATGTTGAGAGACAGTGACAGGGGATCAGGTGAGCAACCTCTGTCCTGGGGGCTTAAATTTCACTCTTGCTGACCACCAATAGTTGGGTTAAATAGGACCACAACTGAGTACCAATGCAGGAGGAGGAGGTGGGGTTAACAACACTGCCATTACTACCAATGTGGAGGGCCACTGACACCAATGGGATTTACTATTGTGGTCACAGACACCATTTAGGGGTCTATTTCTGTGGTTTCTGACAAAAATGTGGGGGGTTATTATTGCAGCCTCTGATGCTGGTGAGCTTTGTGGCCCTCTATAGTTTTCAAGTTGATCAATGCTGTATGCATTATATATACATATTCAACACTCAATAACTAAAAAATGGCCATGTAGTATGAAAATCTTCATCCAAGATACAGAATAAGTCCCAACACCAACCAAAGCATGGATATGTTCAAATACTGCGCCGCAGTGATAGAGCCAAGCAGCTTACCAGATATTAGGACCCTCAAATTATAGTGGTCATAGGTGCTTGATGTATAAGTGAACACCCTGGTTCCATATGGCTTTAGCTGTCTCGATTAGTCGAGAAACATCCAAAGACTGATCGCCAAACTCCATACAATGTGGCCCAGAAGTATCTCTGTTGAATAGCAAGAAGAGTGTACCTCATATGGATAAAAGAAATGGAAAGAATATCCCGTAGTGAAGTACATTCCAAAATATTACCTTTATTAAAAGTAATGCACTCACATGGTTATCAGTAGAAACACTATATCTTTCACGTAAACCAATTAATTTACACGTATTGGGATTTTTTTTAGCAAAGACATGTAGCAGAATACATTTTGGCCTAAATTTATAATGAAATTAGATTTTTTAAATTTTTTTACTGGACATGTTTAATAGCAAAAAGTAAAAAAATTTAGTTTTTTTTCTCAAAACGATCAGCCTATTTTTTTATAGCGCAAACAATTAAAAACATACAGGTGATCAAATACCACCAAAAAAAGTTCAATTTGTGGGAAAAAGGAAGTAAATTTAATTTGGGTGCAGCATTGCATGACCGCGCAATCGTCGGTTAAAGAAACGCAGCTCCGTAACGCAAAAAATGGCCTGGTCAGGGTGGGGGGTAAATCCTCAGGAGGGCAAGTGGTTAATAAACTGAGTGACTGGGGGCACAGTTTGACATCTTTTCACTATGTACTGTATGACCTTTTCCCAGCACTGGGACCCAGAGCAGATAATCTATTACACCAGCAAAAATGTAGAAACTGTGCCTACACAGCAATGGAGACGCAGCCAGTATAAATGTGAAGTCAGGTCATTTAGTCTAGAAATGTTTTTATGAATTTTCTGCTGGCAGTTACTAACATTATTTATAGTCAGCTGGCAGCCCTGTAGCTCTAGCCCATGGCCTAGGGGGGTTATGCAAAGATCCAGGTTGGTGGTGGGTATGACGTACTCATATTGAACCAGATGAAATATAGACCACAGAAAAGCATTCTTTTTTTTTTTTTTAAGTCGGTTGAATCACAAGGCAGTGGAAATGTAATTTTACTAGAGAGATGGTTTGGAGTTTCTCATTAGTAGATCCAGACTTCTGGGTATTTTTGAAAGCTTGTCACCCAGCACATTTACTAGGTATTGTGAAGAGATAAACATTTTCTATTTTTTGTATAATGCCGTAGTAAATTTTATATTTTAATCTCTAAATATAGTACCATGCTACTTATTAGTAATTATAGTATATGTAAATCCGCATATACTTGAAAGGCAAAACATCTGTGTCTTTATATACTGTATGTACTTTTTTTTTTTTATAAGTTATCACATTCCCTCGGTTTTCAGCTGCATAGAAAACAGGGGGAGGAGAAACAGCAGAATACTAATCTTCCCAGTGAAAGGCTGTGCAGGGGGGTATCAGGACAAATCTGATAATTGGAAAAGAGCAGGCTGAATTCCCAGCACAGCTAGAGAACTGACCACACTGTTTTTTCATGCCTAGTGTACTCAGCTTTTCATAGGGAAGCAGAGGTACTGGCAAGAACACCAGGGATTTCACACAAAGAAAGCAATACAATGAGAACAGGATACTTTTTCAAACACGTACGTGGTACAGCAGACACATATTAGGAATATGAAATGTTGGGTTTACATTTTCTTTGAGTTTTAGTATGCTGTAACAATCATATTGTTACAGTGTATGTACAGACAGCCTGCATCAGTGGTCACAGGCTCTGTTTTGACAGCTCAGTAGTGGTGGTGAAGGAATGGGTCATACCATGTATACCCAAAGTACTTTTTTTGAAGGGTGTACCTGGTATGACCTAAGTTCAAACTGAGGGAATTTCTCCAGCTTTATATAAAATTATTAATTTTCCCTGAACTTTTCCACAGCAATTACCAGCGTATATTTTGTTTATGTGTAATACTAATATAACAATATCTGTTGGTATATACAGCACTATAAACTTACACTGGTATAAACTTTTTACTTTTCTAATGTCAAATTTGTTTATTTCCTTTCTTCCTGCTGTGCATTCCATGGAAACACGTTCTTTCTTTATGCTTTCTTGAATAAGTCATCAAATAAACAAATGTCAAGCTGTGATGGTTGTTTCCGATATGTTCTTGGTTATTTCCAAATTTATCTTTGTCTTGTGTATTCACACACTTTTATATTCTTTATTAAGGTGGATGTCATTGTTGTTCTGGGCGGACTTGGGGGACGTTTTGACCAGATTATGGCTTCAGTGGAGACACTCTATCATGCTGTCAAAATCACCTCCATCCCAGTATTAGTGATTCAGGATTCATCTCTTATCTATCTTCTGCAGCCTGTAAGTACAAAACTGTCAGCTCTCCTGACAATCATTGTTATAAGTTTATTTGCCATACAGTGGATATGTGATGATTTATATGACATTCATGTCTTATTCCTGTCATGGAAGGATCATTAACTATGTAATGCACAACCAACATTCTTAAAAAGTTTTATGTTGAAAAAAGCTAACACAACTAAACAAGAAACATTATGAAGTACTGACCAAAGTGTTTATGAAACAAAACTTGATAACCTCCGAGATAATCACAAGCCAAATCAAAATGATATGCAGGCTAGCACAGGCTCAGTTGGTTGAGTAGTTGATAGTTCTGACCAGCTATTGATTTGGAACAAAATGAAAATGTTTGGAGGTCAGGGAAAAGTAGTTCCTTCATTGACCGTTGTGTCACCTTTGATTAACCACCACCTTTAAGACAGATGCACATAGACAGTAATTCTGTGTTGTATTAAAGTATTACATGATAAGTGTACTTTCAATACTTATACTTTATTCTTGTTTATTAAGCCCACTCAGAAAAAACAATAAGCAGTACCTGGTTTGAAGAAGACACACAGATTTTGTGTTACTGTTTTTTTTTCTATTTTTTTTTTTGAATAGCATGAGTGTCTTAGTTCCTGACAGCTTTTTGTTACTTAATAGAATGTAAAAGCACCTCTTTTTATAATCCACACAGTAAAATGAAAATATCCACACAGCACTAGCTTATCCCATAGAAGTTTGTATGGAGTAATTACAAATGAAGGCCTTAGATCACACTGTTTTTAAATGACAAACATCATGACAAACATCACAAGAAAAAAATACAGAAAAATGCCTGTAAATAAAGAAAGAAAGAGAGAAAATATTCAGCAGGACCCTGATAATGCTTACATATTGTTTTTCCTTTCCATCAATACTCAAAATCAAGCTAACTGTCTTATCCAAAAAATATACTTTCAATGAATTGTCTATCCAAGTACTGTTCATTCAGGATTTCAAACCTAGAGATACCAAATATTTTTGAGGGGGGGAGATAGTTATCTGGTATATTTCCTGAAAGACATTCTATGTGACAGTGGCCTTGCTACTATGAAAATGGGCGTAGAAAGTACACAGGGTTTGCATGTATGCAGAATGCAGGACCCCAGAGTTTTGATTATGAGTGGAGAAAACTGCTTTAACAGCCTTTTCCTGAATTTTGTATTACCAGATTGAGCTCCATAGTTTGGAGTTTTAAAAGTGCTTCAGGAGGGAAGAAATTTCCAACATGGTGTCCAGGTCTTGTTAAAGACCAGCAGGGTTAGTATCCACATGTGCACAGCCCTTTTAGTGATAGATCTTGGCATAGTCCAGACCTCCTGTTAGGAGACATGTATGCGCTATCCAGTAGTCAGGTCTGCTCTGTTGAGGGGACAGGTGTATGCCACCCAAAAACATGGAGTTCTCAAGTTAGGAGACAGGAGGGTTCAGATGGGTGCCAGGAGATCCCCATATTGAAAGACCAAGGTGTGGGACTGTGCAGTAGGGTGCTGTAACTAAAAGCTGAGAGCCTGAGGAACCCAGGGAGCCAGGAGAACTGGGTGAGACAGTCTGAGGGACCAATTGAAAGCCAAAAGCCATGGTTTGGGGTTTAAGCAGCGGTACTGATGAGAAGAGAGTCTTATTTTGGCTATATCTGATTTTGATGGTGAAACAGGGCAGAATCAGCAGCGCAGTGTATAGGAGGCAGTAGGGTGGTGTACAGATGATCAGCAGAGCAGAGGATAGGGTCAATAGTTTGTAGGACATTGCACAGAGGCAATGCAAAGGTCAGGGGTAAGCAGGATGGGAGACAGGGGTTAGCAGGATGGAGAACAGGGGTCAGCAGAGTACAGGGGGTCAAATCCCCCCAATTCTCCCTCTTAGCCAAAATCCCCCCACCTCCTCCTAGCACAAATCCCCACAATCCCCCTTCCTAGCACATAACATCCCCATTCCTCCTCTTAGAACAAGTACCCCCCTTCCCAAATTATATTTTCCATTACAAATAGCCCCCCCCCCACTGCCCCTCCTCCACAAACCTCTTATCCCATGCACAAATAATTGTTAGCCTGCCACCCAATCCCCCCCCACACATAAACAATTCCCCCACCTGTAAGTTCCACCCCCTCCCCCCAAACTTACAGAAGGTAAATTGCTACAGAGAGGATGTGATGTGCTTTACTCCCCCTCCTGTCTTAACAATGCTCCTCTGTAGAGCAGACTAACACACACTAAATTGGACTGTACACATTTAATTTGTAATAAAAGTTATATTCCAAATATAGATATTTGGGACTGTTCTAGTGCCAGATACAAATCCAAAAAGTCAATTTCAATGAGAAAATATACATTTTTTTTTTTAGAAACATTTAAAATGTTAGCTATACATACATAGATAAAATCTCATAAGCCATATGTTGCAACACGCACAGAGAATAGTAAATACAGCTTCAGCCTACAGTCCCTCCTTTTATCATACTTGAATGTATAGGTTCAATTCCGTATATATCATAAAAACTGTGTTTTCTCTACGCGTTTTGTGAAATTCGTGAACGGGAGTATGGATGAACTTTATAATATATTTTATAATAATATTAATATATTAGTATCATCTCAAAACTACGTTTATTATACCCATCAAACAGTGATAAAAGACATTTTTACTTACATTCATGTTACACATAAACAGTTTATGGAAAAAAATAAGTTTTTTTCATAGGCCTTTTTCTGTATAACATGAATGTATGTTTATGCAAGCACCGACATATACCTATGCACAGCCATTGATTTCTACGAGCAGCAGCATGCAACACTTGTGGCTTCCCGGAGGAAAAATACACTTGAATATTATATAATGTCCCAGGCACCCTTAGCTGGTACAAGCATGTTGATCCGAACAATAAAGTTCACTTTTAAACCTTAAAGGATGCAATCTCTTGCCATGTACAACATATATGCAATCCACCAGATGTGGAAAATCCACTGCAGGCAATAGAGTCTATCATGTAATATGCCCTGTATTAAATGCCCATGAAGTGTTCAAAACTGCAGATATTGGTTTCTCTGGTGTTTGGGGATCTTAGCATCCTCAGACAATGGAGTCTTCTAGGTTTCACCTGTGCATCACCCAGATTGATCAGGGTCACCCGCTGTAAGTAAAATATCAGCTCTGACATGTTTCACCACTTGAAGAAGACACACAGACATTTTATTGGGATAAATGGGCAGTCTGTTATCACCATATGTAAAGCTCAAACTTTTTTTTTAGGTTTCGGATGTCATACAGTATGAAAGTATGAGCCACTGTCAGCTTTTTATTGATCTCTATTACTTCCCTCGGGGGATTCACCCTCTTTATTTATACTGGCAACCACTGTCTCTGGTAGAGAAAGTGAATAGAAATTAAACATTTTTGAGTTTTCACAGGAACAGAAGGTAGGGAAATCCAATGGGGACCTGAAAAAAAAATCCTGACAGGGGCCTTAACTGTACCCTATCCAAAATAGAAGATAGCATTGCTTTCATTTGACATACATTGTTATCTGACTGCAGTGGTGTTTGGGAGCAGCTTCTGCAGAAAAAAAAATGTAAACACACTGCTTAGTTATTATTATTATTAGTAGTATTATTATACAGGATTCATATAGCGCCGACAGTTTGCTCAGCGCTTTACAATATAACGGGAGACAATACAGCAACAATACAGTTCAATACAAGAGGGATAGGAGGGCCCTGCTCCTTGGAGCTTACAATCTGGCTGGAAGGCCCTGTGTGACTTAGGCTAAAGCTGGACCACACATGGTTTCGTTTTTTTTTTTGTTTTGTTTTGTTTTTTTTTTAATTCAGCCACCTGGCTAAATGGGAAAAAAAAGAACAGATTTACAGATCTACACATTTGAGGCAGATGAGGAAATCCTCTCCTCTGTGCCATTGTGTTCTGACTGTGTTACTCCCCCACAGTCAAAATATACTGATCAGCACTGCAGCTGGTTGGTTGCATGTGCTGATCAAGTGAAAATATACCAAAAATCCCAATCATGAAAAGTTGACTGATGGATTGACTTCTTAGGAATGGGAACAGCCATACATGAATCACAATTTGACTGAATTTAAGTTCACCCTTGCAGATGGAGGGATGGTAAAAATAGGCAGTTGAGCCATGATTGTACTACCCTCCCCCCCCAAAAAAAAAATAAAACTTACCCCCTATTGAAATAGAAGTATACCCAAACCTTTTTTGGCCTCGCTTCCCTTGTGGGTCACAGAAATGCACTTGCTTTTTTCTCTGCTGTGACCCTTAGTCAACTTATAGCAAGCTATTGCCCACTGCCAGTTGATGTGGCAGAGCTGCTCCAGGCTCAGGAAGGATCCAGATGATATTGTTGTGATCCACCCTGCTTGCTGAATGACAGTTGGCTCCAGTTCTTAGTGCATGACTGAAGCCAGCTGAGCCTGCCCATCTCTAGCCCAGAGCTCCAGTGAGCTGACAATCACCACTCTCTGCTCTGAGTAGATGGAAAACTGAGCGATCAACAGTCATGTGATCATTTAGTTCACTCGACGTAGGACAGTTGCAGCACAGAGGCGAGTATGGATGTTTATTTTTTTTATAAACAAAATACTTCTGCTTTAACCTCTTTAGACTAACCTTGCGCATATATGCGACTTCTTGTAAGGTGGGATTTAAAGCTGAGTGGCCCCTTATATGCCCCTTATATGCATCCGTTTGGAAACAATTTACGGTGCTGAGAATGTGCTTACTACTTACATGCGAACTATTAGGATGGTAGGCAGCAGATTAAATATTAAATATAGGTGTTAATTATAATAATTCTGAACTGTATAAAGTTTCCAAAAAGTATTTTCTACCAGTGCTCAGATCTCATCCATAGAAATACATCTTCAAATGGAAAACATCTGAGAATTCAGAATATATCCCATTATAGTGCCTCATTTATTTCATGGAAGCTTAGTTTTGTAAACTGAGTCTGTGGACAATATTTGTGAGATGTAAATATTTTTCTGTGAGCACTCAGCTAGAATGTATAAAGATTAAACTGCTATAACACAAAAACACACATTTGGATATGGATGACTATGTGCACAAAACAAATACGCAACTTAAAATGAACGTTTTAGCTTTTTTATTACTACCAAGAGCTGTTTAGAAAAGAGAATGTTTAAAATAACGTGTACTGTAAAATGTTTTATAAAAAATATTTAAAAAGTAGAGAACGAAGAGACGATCAACCAGTCCAAAGATTAAAGAGAATTTAGTAAAGCCCAGGGGATTTTACATTATGTGCCATTTATTCCCATAAGACGGCAGCTTGGTGAAATTTTTCAGCTGTAATTGTACTAGAAATACTGTAGGATGATATTCAGCAGTAATGAGACAAGTATAGTGTGACATTATTACTACTGGCTTTGCAGGTTAGCAAATTTATACCCCAGTAGGTAGACTATACACCTGTAGATCTATCACTGAGAATGACAGTCAGTGAGATATCTTTCTATAATTGATTGTGCTATTTTGTCGGGACCTGCTGTAATGTAAAACTTGCATAGAGATGTGTGTTTATTTACCGTATTTGCCGGCGTATAAGACGACTGGGCGTATAAGACGACCCCCTACTTTTCCTGTTAAAATATAGGGTTTGAGCTATACTCGCCGTATAAGACTACCCCTCTTCCAACACACACCAAATAAAAAGGAAAAAACATCAGATTTGACTTCAATATGGTATGCTATTTCAGTATGGTATTCCAATGATGGGGTGCTATTCCTCCCACTGACACCAATGATGGGGCACGATTCCTCGCTCTGACACCAATGATGGGGCACTATTCCTCCCACTGATACCAATGATGAGGCACTACTCCTCCCACTGACACCAATGATGGGGCACTATTTCATCCACTGACACCAATGATGGGGCACTATTCCTCCCACTGATACCAATGATGGGACACTATTCCTCCCACTGACACCAATGATGGTGCCCCATCATTAGTGTCAGTGTGTGAGGAATAGTGTCCCATCATTAGTGTCAGTGGGAGGAATAGTGCCCCATCATTAGTCAGTGGGAGGAATAGTGCCCCATCATTGGTGTCAGTGGGAAGAATCGTGCCCCATCATTGGTGTCAGTGGGAGGAATAGTGCTCCATCATTGGTGTCAGTGGGAGGAATAGCGCCCCATCATTGGTGTCAGTGGGAGGAATAGCGCCCCATCATTGGTATCAGTGGCAGGAATTGCGCCCCATCATTGGTGTCAGTGGGAGGAATAGCGCCCCATCATTGGTATCAGTGGAAGGAATAGTGCCCCATCGTTGGTATCAGTGGGAGGAATAGTGTCCCATCAGTGGTATCAGTGGGGAGAATAGTGCCCCATCATTGGTGTCAGTGGGGAGGAGGAATAGTGCCCCATCGTTGGTGTCAGTGGGGGAGGAAAAGTGCCTCATCGTTGGTGTCAGTTTGGAGGAGGAATAGTGCCTCATCGTTGGTGTCAGTGGGGGGAGGAATAGTGCCTCATCGTTGGTGTGAGTGGGGGAGGAATAGTGCCCCATCATTGGCGTCATTGGGCAGGAGGAATAGTGCCCCATCGTTGGTGTCAGTGGGGGAGGAATAGTGCCTCATCGTTGGTGTCAGTGGGGGAGGAACAGTGCCTCATCGTTGGTGTCAGTGGGGGAGGAACAGTGCCTCATCGTTGGTGTCAGTGGGGGAGGAACAGTGCCTCATCGTTGGTGTCAGTGGGGGAGGAACAGTGCCCCATCGTTAGTGTCAGTGGGGGAGAGGAATAGTGCCAAGAGTGTCACAGCATGGTGCTGCTAGACACTTACTTTCCGCTCCCTCACTCGATTTTCGTGGGGCCGCTCGGCTCCGCCTCCTCGCCGGTGATTGGTCGCCTGTGTGCCTTTCCAGTGCTGGCGCCCAATCACCGGTGAGGAGGCGGAGCCGAGTGGCCGCGCAACCATCGAGCGGCCGAACTGAAAGAAGGAGCAGCCGCGCTTCCTGAACCGGATCGTCGTGGGACCGGGACTGGAGCCAGGTAAGGTACAGCAGCCCCCTGCCCGCCCCTGTACTTAGTGTCCCTTCCGCCACCGCGCCGCCCCTCGAAAAAGTGCCGCCCTGACACCGGCTCGCCGTATACCGGCGTATAAGACGACCCCCGACTTTTCAGAAGATTTTCATGGGTTAAAAAGTCGTCTTATACGCCGGCAAATACGGTATGTATTTATTTATTTCAGGTACTTATATAACACTGTCAATTTACGCAGCGCTTTACACATATATATTGTACATTCACATCAGTCCCTAACCCTCAAGGGGTGTACAATCTAAGGTACCAAACTTACATTCATACATACACATATTAGGGCCAATTTAGACAGGATCCAAGTAACCTACCAGCATGTCTTTGGAGTGTGTTTGTATGTAAATGACTGAAAAAATTCATTCCTGGTAGCTTTTCCTTCCTTAAAGCGGAACTCCAGTTTCGTAGCTGCTGACTTTTAAAAAAACAGCCACTCACTTGTCCCTCAATCCAGTGGTCTGCTCACCACAGCCAAGTTCATCGGCCATCCTCTGTCCAAGGCACCGGCATCTTAAAGCAGAGTTCAGTGAAAAAATAAGTCTGCAGCTACAAAAACTGTAGATGCTGACTTTTAAAAAATGGACACTTATCTGCCCCCCCCCCCCCCAGCCAGTTTCACCGGCCACCCTGTGTTCCCGGCGCCCTGTGTTCCTGGCACCGGCATCTTCAGTGTGGGCACCCGGAGAGCCGGGTGTTTATTGTGCATGCGCAAGTAGCGCTGCACTTTGTGAATAGTCCCGTAGTCTTCTGGGACCTGTCACGGGAGGTCCCAGAAGACCTCCAGGGAGGGAGGGGGGGGGGCAATTTCCACTTCTGCAGCGGACGTGGGAGCAGGTACCTGTCAATTTCAGGTACCCACTCCCCAAAGGTGCCAATCCTTAACGGGGAGCAGAGGAGAGCAATCCTTAAAGCGTAACGTTTGGGTGGAGCTCCTCTTTAACTGTGGGCACCTGGCTTTGACAGCTTTGACAAGTCCTTAAAGCGGAACTTCCCCTTTTGGATGGAGCTCCGCCTTAACCTTTTGCTGACTACATAACACATATACAGTGGTCACATGATTGACTGATCCTTTCAACCCCTTGGTATCAAGACCCTGTTAAAGGTACGCCAGGACTGAGCTAAGTTGTTTTCTGGAACATCGATACCCATTGATACTACCTGTAAGGGACTTCCTCCCTTAAGGTAACAACACTTATGTTTTGTTTGTCTATGCAGCAGCATTGTCAGCCTAGGCTATGTTTTCCTGTTAACTATGAGCTACCATGCAGACACACAGCATGCCTGCACGCTAAACTATAATCTTTCCTTTAGGACCCCTACGCATGCCTGTGCTCTACAGAAGCAACACATGGTGTCATGGGGCATGTAATGCTAGGAAGGCTTATTATGTCACTTGCAAGGGGCATGCACCTGCGGTTAAGACATGGGTGCACATACCGGAATTGGCATGGATTTCAGTGCATGAAAAAGTAAGATTATATATACTTATTATTAGAATTATTACAATTTCATCATTTAAAGTGTTACTAAACCCACAACAGTAAAATCAGTCTGTAGAAGCAGTAAAGCATGCTTGTATTACTCACTGTGGAACCTAAGCAGTTAATCCTCTGCATTGTGTAAAAACACTGTTTGATCCTGACTTCTCTGATCCTTGCCTTCTTCCAGTGTCCCCCTCTTTTCTCCTGATAAGACATGTCATATGGAGTCACTCTGCACATGTGAAGTTTGGTGCGTATTGCTATAGAGGTTTTTTTTTTCCTGGGAGAGTGCATGTGATCAGCACAGGGCCAATCAGCACTGTCCAGACAGAGGGTCAGGGGTTATGCAGCCTCATAAGACAATCAGGGGAGTATGAAAACTCCTCCTACAAGCTTTAACCAGTGCTCTGTTGGACACTGATAGAAGTCACAAGACTGCTCTAACTGCTGATGAGAAAAGGTATTTATCAGTTTATATTTACTAAAATAATTGCATTTCCATGTTCTTTGTACTGTGGGGGAGACCAGATATAGTGAATGCAGGATCCTGAGTTTAGTAAAGCTTTAAGTTTTTTTGTCAATCAAGTTCAGCGGCTGATCAGTAGGCTTACCCAGTATGCCTCCTCTTCCTGTGTCAAATGTTGCCTTTCCTGCAGTTCTTTATTGTCCCCTAATTGCTGGCCTCTTTTTCTGCTATTAGATTAACTCATTTCCCCTACAATACCATATGGATCCATCCTTTCATGCGCACTGTCAGGATTTGTGATAATTCTGCTTGCGCCAATATGTACAGGCGAATGTGGAATGTGGGTGTTTGGCATTACATGCTTTTGTACTACTTTAATACCTGCAAAGAAAAATAATTCTAAATGGATTTGATTTTACTTTCATTTTCAGATTTTTGTAAACAATCTGGGGAAGTAAAGGATAAGTTCATCTTTGGGAACATGTAACCTGTTCCCATAGCCGCAGCCACTGCCCTCTGACAGATAATCCGGGGAGAAGTCTCCCTATATAATATGTCAAATTTGAAAACAGTGCGGACTTCCATGAATGAATGAATTGCAAGTTCCAACAGCATTAGCGGCTGTGGGTTTGTAGTTTTCAATGAACTACCACTGCGCTGTGGAGCGCCGTAGTAGTTCATTGAAGCTTCTTTTCAGAATATCTGCTTGCTCTTACATCCCGTATGGCTAGCAGATATTCTGACAGGTCTGCAGGAGACCTGCACGGTATCAGCGATCTACTGATCGCTGGTGCAATGCTTTCCAGGCTCTTGCAGACAAAAATAATGAAAGTGCATTTTTTTACCTGAAAAAAAATGTACGTTTATTATTTTTTCTACAAGATGAACTTATCCTTTAACTAAGCTTCTTGCACCATTAAAATATCAGGAATGTTGTGTGTCACATTAACTAAGCAAATAGATCTGCAACACCCATGCCAGTTTCTATTTCAGAGTGAAATAAAATCTAGCACAGATCTGCCCCTAATTAACAGATTGAATACAATATATAGAAAACTGATGCAGATTTCCTGCCAGGTCTGACCTGTAGTATGGGATATGAGCTGCCAGTAGACAGACAACTTACATCTCTTTCTCTGTTCATGCAGTGATTACACTACATAAGCAGAGCATAAATGGTAAGCAACCCTCCTCCTCTCTACCACTCTGAGCTGAGCAGAGGGCAGGGACAGGCAGAAATATCAGTGTGTAGTTCCAGGTCTCTGCTCTCTGTGCTTCCTATCACAGACATGGCAGAACACAGAACTGATCACTTCAAATTTAACAAAGGGGCATTATCACCCTTCCCAAGGACATACAGAAGCAGTTAACTTACATTAATTTTTCTTTAATTTAATTTCTTTAATTTCTTCCATAAATATTTATTACGTCTCCCTCAGTTTTGTATCTTTGTGTGTATTTTAACCTGGATGGCTGTAGTTTGTCAAAGAACTGGTTTGCTTTAAATTGGAGACAAAGGAGTTTTTCTACTAAAAACATATCAGCTGTTCACTTAACAAGGGCTTTCGCAGGGAATTTTCCCCAGAGCTTAGTGAATGAGGTGAAGTCCTACTGACTTCCATCATCCAATCATATGCAAATAAAAATTCTGTTTTAATATTTCATACACATTATTTGTGTATTATTTGCAAAATTAAATTTCACCACATTAAGCTTTCGGGCAAATCCTCTTGCAAAGTGTGACTTCCCTTTTAAAGTGAAAAACCTATCTGCATTTAGTAAACTAACCCCCAGAAAGCAAAATGAAGCTAGAACAATGTTATAATGCTACATTTGGTAAAGTTCTATTTAATTATAGGTTCACTTTTGTTTTCTTGACAAATGTGTCGATTAACAAGGGCACCTTAAATTTTGATTACACACTTGGCATTTAAAAGAGCACAAGGCATTGCCAAGCATCTGAAAAGTAACCGACGCAACCAACAATAATAAATCTTCAATGCAGAAAGCTATTTCTTTGAAAGTTAACCTTGTACCTTGGGCTGAGGAAGTAATGAGCCATAGATACCTAAGGCTGGTACACTGGCACCACCATTCAGTAGTTCACACACAGACACCATGATCGATGAGAACTGTAGACACTAAGAATTTTAGACTCATTATTTATATGAAATGCAACACAGTGATTTCACGACTACATTAATATAATAGATGATTGATATAAAAGTAAAATCCCAGCCGCTTAACAGCACACTGGATGTAGAGCACTCATGTTATGAAATGAAATGTAGGATGAAATTTAGTCTGCTTTTTCCATGGTCGTAAGTGTGTCTTTAGAGCTGATTCCAGGCTCAGTAAGCCCAGCTATTGTTTTTTATTTGGAGATTTATGTGACATCATATTGCGTGCCACAAAGATAATAGTATGACTTATAGGCCAATACTAAGCCAAAAAGCACCTAGTCAACCCCTTTATATATTTCCGCTACAGCATTATCTGACAAGGCCAAGACCACACTTGTAGCTGAAGGAAAGATATAATAAAACAAGCAAATGGAATATTTAGCGTTAGATCCCAATATTGGAGGAAATAAGTGAGTATACTGTTTAGTATTAGCTTATGTATCCAAGAGGTGCTGCAGCAGCTGAAATATTCTGTACAGCTATTTGTAACTGCCAGCTTCCCCTATCACTGAGGGTGCCTGTGCCTGACATCTAGAAACCACTTTGTACTCTGATTACCACACTAAGCACAAAATCATTTAGGTGCCAAAAATGGTAAAAATAAAAGGCAGGCAGCCATGGAAAGAATTGGGTGAACCAGAGACAAGAGGAAGAGAGGCACTCAGCAAGCAGCTCAGTCAGAGGTGGCTTCTTCTCATGCGTTATGCTCCCTGTGTTAATGGGTATCTGGATGTCAGAGAGCTGCTGGGGAGGACAGAGACTGGATCTGTCAATAATAATGTAAGGTGTGGAGGTTCAAGCACTTAGGGATAAATCAGTATTGCTATGATAATGACAACTGCAGTACTCTCAGGGAAAGTGATACTCCTATGATCCCCAAAAACTAGAAACAAAATCAACAGTAAGGTCCTGGATGCAGACAATTTTTAGCCACAGCTAATCGGCCAATTTGCCTGTGAACATGAATGGACAGCAGCTTATCCCCCCCACATTGCCCATCTGAATGAGCCTTAAAGTGATTGTACATAAAAGACAAAATTGAAGGCGCACAGGCCTAGTGCATTACCTTAAAAATAGGATTTATTAATAAAAAATGAATACTCACAAAAATAAAATGGTGTAAAATCAGATAAACGCGGGAAGCATGTCACACAAGATAGCAGTATGGTACAGGAACCCCTGTGGATGGTTTGGTGGGAGTCTCAAAGCCTCTGGAGAGCAGGTTTCTGACGCGTTTTGTGTGTGTGCACAACCTGAAACCCCTCTTTTATATGGACTGGAAGCTGGTGATAATGGAAGGGGGTACACTCCCAAAGGGCGGAAACAGGAAGGGGAAGGAGAATGTGAAGGAGGGAGGGAATGGATGTAGGCATGGAATAGTGGACACATGTGGAATGGAGGATGGTATGGGCAGGTGCTTAGGTGGCTGACAGGGCGGGATGTGTGGAGCTGCTGGTGAGCTCCAGCGGGCCCGGTGAGCTCCAGCTCGTGGCATCTGTAATAGTATATCCAGTCCCCGTGCTTTAAAGTGATACTAAAGCTTAAGGTTTTTTTTTACTAAAATAACCAATACTTACCTGCTCTGTGCAATGGCATCTCTGAACCTCCTCTTTTCGGGTCACTCACCGCCGCTCCTGGCTCCCTCCCCCCACCAAGTGCCCACTATTAGACATACGTGTGGTGGACATACGTGCAGGCTCGCTCCCAAGATTAGCTGCTACATAGCTTGGCTTGGCCCTGCCCTGCTCTCGATTCATTGATTTTGACTGACAGCAGCAGGAGCCTCAAGCAGTCAAGCCTGTGAAAGACGGGTGAGGAGCTGCTGCAGACGTGCACAATGTTGGACTTAGATCAGGATCGCGTGAGTATTTAGGGGGGGCTGCAGGGGGAGCTGCACTTAAAAAGATGTTCACCTTAATGCATTCAGGTAAGAAAAAACCTTTTACTTTTACAACCACTTTAAAGTGGTTGTGCACCTCCGACATGAAATACAAACCAAGTATATCCCTACCAGGGGCAGACTGACCATTTGGAAACTCAGGCGCTGCCCGAGGGCCCGGGGTCAGTAGGGGGCCCCATGAGATGCCCCTGGTACCTTTTTCATAGGCTTTTTTGAGCTTGGGCAAGGACACAGGGGCCCCATGATCCCCTATTGCCCAGGGGCCCCATGAGTTGTCAATCCGCCCCTGATCCCTACATAGTGTGTACTCATCTCTATCCAGAGCACGAAGTGTCACTTCTGTTTGCTGTCTCATTCCTCTGCTATCTGCATCAGCCACTTCTGACAGGTTTTACTGACACTAAGGAAAAGGGGTGACAGAGGAGGGAGCTCCAGCATACAGGCCATGATTGACAGCCTCAACTCTGTTCCTATGTGATGTGTGAAGGGAAGTGTGTCCCTTCCCTCCAGTCAGCTCTCAGAGCTCTCCTCACTCGTTTTATCTCTGTGTATCACCTGAGGCTAGCCACTTCACTGGGTATATTTAAGGGTTTACAACTGGAGATGTCTGCATTTGCCAGTGAGAAATGGTAACAGAAGAAAACAATGTTTCAGTAGTAGAATTAATGGAAAGCAGCCCTTATGTAATTGTTTGAAAAGGCTGTCTCCATGCCCGGGCAAGAGTTTGACATGCGGCCAGGAACACAAACCCCACCAATTTCTTCTGAGTCTTAGACAGAGATGGAATAGGTTCATGTAGCATTGCTTCCCAGGGGCTGCAAGCTGAGGTAACATCAAGAATGGAACGAATCGTAGCATAAACACGTGTCCAAAAATGGATTGCTTTAGGGCAGGTCCACCGGATGTGGAGGAGGGTCCCGCATTCTCTACAACCCCAGAAACACAGAGGGAATGAACAGAGTAATACGATCAGGGGTCATATACCATTGGGAGAACATCTTATAAGTGTTTTCCTGTGCAAATATGTTCTGGGAGCATTTGAAGGAGGCAAACCAAATTTTAGCCCATGTAGCAATGTGTAGGGTTCTGCCAAGGTCTGCAGCCCACTCGGATGTATAGGAGAGGGAGCCTGAATTTATCAAATTGGTCAGGGAATCATATAAATCAGAAACTAAACCTTTCAAGTGCGGGTACTTATGGCATCGATTCTCAAAGGAGATTAGGCTCTTCAGTGGGCCTCATGATGTCTAAGCAGACTGTGAATGTGACGGTGAATTTGGACATATTGGAAATGTTCAACCACGGGCAGTTGCTAATGTTGAACGTATTGGAAAGATTTAATGCCACCCAATATAAGAAGTTCATAGACATGTTTACAATAACTCCTTGCCTCTGCTAACACCCAAAGGCCAAGAGGTTTTCATGAGCAAGAACAAATTGGGAGGTGTTCAAGAGTCTCACAGCCACAAGGAATGCAGCATGGAGGGCTCACAAATTGTGGGGTGGAAACTAAGTGGAGACCAGAGAAGATTAAACACCAGGAATGAGGAACATTGAGTGAGCAAATTGGCATTTCGGCAGTAGCATGGAGAGAGACTAGAGGCACAATCTGGGCAGCGGTATAATAATTTTTAGGATGGGGCACCGCCAGACTTCCAACCAACCTACAGCTATATAAAGAAGCTGACAGCCTATGTCTATGGCCCTGAAGTGAAGCCTCATGTTTCTTCTAATTGAGATTGTGCAGAAATTGTTCAATCATATTGTATAATCTATGACTATCTTTTCTCACAGCACTGCAGATACAATCCTAGACCTTATTTCAGGACATTAAAACACAGATAGGTGCACTAATCAAAAGACTGAATATGTAGATTGATTTACCAAAAACAGTGGTGGTTTGTTTTGATACATGGAGAACGGGACCAGGTTTGTAGTCGGTTACCAGCTCTATAGAAGGCCTCAAACCAGAGGATAAAGCAACTGAAATATCCAGATGCTCAAAGGCTGGATACATTTTACTGTAACCGGAGTAAGCAAGGATGAATATTGTGTGCTGGCACAAAACTAAAATTTACACAAATACTGGAAGTCTGGTTAATAAAATGGAAGAACTAGAACTTCTCCTCTATGTTAGGGATTTTTTCTTTGACAGCTCACATGACTGTCCAGAAGAGGGGAGGGGTGTGCTTGTATGTTAACAGTGATTTGATAGTGAATATGAGGGATGACATTGCTAACAGGGCAAGTGACAAGGTGGAGTCCTCATGGCTGGAGCATCAAAGGAATGAAACAAATGTTAATCTAATTGTGGGGGGTATGCTATAGGCCCTGTAACCTTCAGGATGAGGAGGAGACTCATCTCCTTTCACAGTTAGAGATAGCAGGGAGGCACGGCAATGTTATAATCATGGGGAAAATACATTATCTCAATATTGATTGGGCAGCTGGAACTGCACACTCCATAAGGGTTGTCATTTCTTGAACACAATGCAAGATAATTTCATAAGTCAAATGGATGCCTCAATTAGAAATAATACTCTACTGAACCGACTAATTATAAACAACACAGAGCTGATTGGAGATGTGGAAGTAGGGGATAACTTCGGAAACAGTGATCATAGAATAATTATGTTTGCCATAAACTATAGGAAAGGGAGACACACAGAGAGAATAAAAACACTGCATTTCAAAAAGAGACAGCTTTACTAAATGGGATCAAACTCTTGAAACAAAGAACTCTGAAAAGAAGTGGGAGTGTTTTATTGACATACTAAATAAAGGCAATCCTCAATGCATTGCATTGGGAAACAAATATAAAAGCACAAAAGTAAAACACATTGAGGAGGAGAATTTAAAAAAAATGTTTTCAAATATATTAATAGTAAAAAGGTGAGGTAAAAACATATTGGCCCATAAAAGATGATCAGTGGAAGTTGTTCACTAGTGACAGGGAAAAGGCAACTGTGTTATATATGTTCTTCTCCTCAGTCTTTAGAAATGAAAAAAGGGGAATATTGAATTTACCCCTATGGCTGACAGAGACCAGATAATCTTAAGGTGAACAAAGGAGCAGATGGCATACACAGGAGAGTCCTTAAAGTGTTACTTAACCCAGAACCCGGCATTCACTTTATCTGGTCTCCCACAGTACACACTACATGGAAATGCAATTATTATAGTAAATATAAACTGCTAAATACCTTTTCTCATCAGCAGTTACAGCAATCTTGTGACTTCTGTCAGTGTCCAGCAGAGCACTGGTTAAAGCTTGTAGGAGGAGTTTTCTTTCTGTGTTAGGAGGATGAACCCTGTCTGGCCCTGTGCTGATCACATGCACTCTCCCAAGAAAAAAAAACCTCTCTAGCAATACACACCAAGCTGAGTACTGCAGAGTGTCTCCACTCCATATTTATTATCAGGAGATAAAAGGGGGACACTGGAAGAAAGGGAGGATCAGAGAATTCAAGATCAAACCGCCTTTTTACACAACACAGAGGATTTACCCCTTAGGTTTCACAGTGAGTATATCAAGCATGCTTTACTGCATATACAGACTGATTTTACTGTTGTGAGATTGGTAACATTTTAAAGAAAACAATGATTATATTGCAGCTTACCAATTCTTAGATGCAGTGGCTGCATTATTTTTCTTTTCTTTATTTTCACCTGGTGATCTGGCCAGTAAGTATGTTGTTTTTCAAGCTCTCTTGCAGATGTAGCAGTTGCAGGGATGAGCTAAACCATTTAACACTGACATGGGTGCTAACAATGATCAGCATTTATTTATTTATGGATGTCTTATTTATCTTCACCCATGAACATGATATAAGGTGTTTGGCTATGGTAGAATAAGTGGACTGTACCCAGAACCTGTCATGAATATGCGAGAGTGGAAGAATTGATGCATAACCCAGAAAATGATTTATATTTCATAAAAATATTTTTGATCTCTGGTATATCTTGGGATGGGTTGGAGGTAAATACCATCAGCAAAAAGTTCTGTTTCAATCCCATGTTTCCCATACTGAAACCATGTAACTGGGATGTATAGTTTAAATATCTGGAGAGTGGTTCTAGTAATGAATTGAGTGGGTAGAGGCTATCCCTAGGATGTGCATTTTTGTAGTTTAATGGGCCCAGACAGGTGACCTGGGGTAATAACTTTCACTGCTGGGAATTTGTACATATTCTAGAGGATTTGCGTTATGTGACCTTTAAATCCCATTGTATTCATTACTTTGTATAGGCACTGAAAATGTACATTATCGATGGCCTTTTCAATGTCAGGAGTTATCATTTCCAGATCTTCATTGAGGTGTAATTTTGCCTGCTCTAAATCGTTCAAAAACCGCCCTTCAACTGTTTGATTACTATTTGATACTGCTGACCTACCGTTTATAATACCTGCCTGTGTTGGGTGAATTATGTCTGGAATTATGTTAGGTAGTCAACCTACAATGACTTTTGAGAGCATTTGAGTGTTAACATTTAAACATGATATATGTCTGTATGAGCTTGTTTGGGTAGGGCCTTTTTTTTTTCTTGCTTTTTTTTGAAAGGCGCTCGATATACTATTCCATACCAATAGGTAGATATTCTTTACCCTCCAGCATTGTGTTAAACAGTTTAATTAAAGGGGTATCATAACCTCTTCAGTTATTTTATAAAATACGGAGGAATAACCTTTAATGCCATGAGCCTTTTTATTTGCTGGAGTTTTACCATGAGTACCTTTTAATGCAATAAAGCTAAGTCCACTAAATCATAACTACCAGAACAGTCAGAATTCTGTGATCAGTATTTCAGTGATCTGACTTTAGTAACTGGGAAACTGTGGCTTATTGTGACTTTTGGCCTCAGCGTAGCTCTTTGTTGACTTTTATGTAAGATTATTCTAGAAGTATAAAATTTATTTTTTTTGTACTAAGGTTAAAAGCGGATGACAAGCAAAACAAATTAACAATTTCACATATTGCTAAGGGTAAAGGCACCATGTTACATAGTACTCCCTAAATATGGGTGAAATATTAAGCATGCTGTGAAAGGTGGACTTGACCTTTTACATTCAAGAAATAACTTTTTTTACTTGCCTAAGGCTGCCATCACATATTCCTCACTGGTGCTGCTTCTGGGAGTGGTGACCAATGATTAAACGCTGCAGTCTATGTATATGGCAACCGGACCCCTTTGTCACACCATTGCAGTTCTAGAGACCCACAAAACAAAACATCGTTGGTACACATGATTACAAGTTTTATTATTCAATAGATAGCAATAATGAAATATTTTTGTACACTTGATCGCAGGTTCCATTTTCAATAAATAGACACAGTAAGATTACAACTAAAAAAAAGATGAAAGCTGATACAAAATAAATAGACATTGTAACAACATAAATTCATAGCTGATCATGGTATTCATATTCATAATGTTATTTAGCAGATAAAGGTGCATGACTATGACATATTACAACCAAAAAACTCATTGCATCCCAGAACTCTACACCTTTCATGAATCACTGTTCACTTCATCAGAAGTAGATGCAAGATAATTGTCTTTAGAAATAAACAAATAACAAAATGATATAATATAAATAGGAAGATATCTCCCAAAAATAAAATGGCAGGTACCCTTAATACTTACAAATCAGCTCAAAATTAAGTCCAGCAGCCTTAGGGGCAGAAGATGCCATTGGACGTCAAACCCAGTGGCTGTGGCAGCATAACCCACATTGATCAAAGGGACAGATGGAGGACAGACCAAGTTTTCATGAAATACAGATCCATAAAGTGTGTAGATTCATAATGGTACCAATAATGAATGCCAACACCTATCTGTAAAAGATGTCTGAATATACAAAATAAAAAGCGTATCAATAACCATGCCCAAAAGATGTGATATCTGATAGGTGTGCATACACAAATATTTAGAAAAAGAGAAGAGCAGAAAAGATGTGAACAGGGTGTACATGAAATAGAAGAACTGGAGTAGAAACACAAATAGTGGAAAAAGGGGCAATGTAGGGAAATGACCAGACAGTATGTTGATCGAAGAGAGAGAAATCGAATTGAAAAAAAATAGTATCAAAAAGCTTTTAAGGGGAGGAAGGTTAGTGCACTGAGAAGGGGCAGACTGACCATTTGGAAACTCGGGCACTGCCCGAGGCCCTGGGGTCAGTAGGGGGCCCCATGAGATGTCCCTGGTACCTTTTTCATTGGCTTTTTTGAGTTTGGACAAGGTCACAGGGGCCCCATGATCCCCTATTGCCCGAGGGCCCCATGAGTTGTCAGTCCGCCCCTGGCACTGAGAACAATCTTTAACAATTTATAAGCATTAGTCAGACTTCATCATAACACCTTGTGAGTACTGAAGGAGGAGACATATAGGCCTATTTTAAATACAAAATCATTGCTACAGTATATACTCTAAATGGCTAAATCCTTCCTGCTGATGACTCATTCACACCAAATGTGTTATTATCAAAATTCTTGAATTTGGGAAAATATCCATTGATTTTAATAGAGCCCATTCTCACTTATGCTATGTATTGCAGTGCACTAGAAAAAGTTTCTGCATGACAAACTCTTTTTTGACCTTAAAAACAGTTTAAGGCCTCATGCACACTTCACTTTAAAGAAGCTACTCCTACAGCCATTTGAGCCTTTATTTTTCTCTGCCTGTTATCTCCCCTCATTGATAGCCTATGTGTCCATGCACATTACATACACTTTCTGGAGTTTAGTGGCAGGGGTGTTTACAGGTAGCGAAAAAAAACATCAATTTTGCATTCAGGAGAGTAGCTTTTGAGCATTGAAAAAATGCTCCAAAGTGAAAAAACATTAGTGTGTATTAGTGCACTTTAATGCATTCTAATGCCCATAATTCTGGTCAATAGAATATACTAATGATTTTTACCGCATTTTTGAGTCTAAACACTTCTGTAGCTAAAAAAAAAAATGGGGTTGAGCTTCTCAGTGTGCATGAGGCCTAAGTGAAATATTTCAAACACATAAAGCATCAGAAACAATTGTTAGTGCTACTGTATGCATATAAATGCATGTATTCTGATGGTAAATTCATGTGAATCATGAATCTTCTATTTGACTCACATGTATAAAAACATAAGGAAAGTGTTTGCATTATCTGCCAAACAGAAGAGGATAGGGTTCTACAATAAAGATTAATTTCTACTATTTATAGCAGACCATGGCTTTGATGTTAAGGTTAACGTTTTGACTGCTGTGGCATGTTATTGTGTTTGCCCCTGATGTCTAGTAGATCTGATACTTAAGAGATGCATTTGACATTTTATTAATGAACATTTTCCATACTTTGTTACTATGGGATTAGCTTTATAACACTTGTTTCTAATTGAAACAACTAGATAGCATCTTGTAAACCAGTGTGTTTTCCCAGCTATGTTTATCATGCTACACATGCTCGGTATAAATAGCTTCAGGTCTCGCATACATACTTTCTCATTTTCTGGTACTCTGCTTCTCAGAAGTGTAGAAACATTAGCTTCTGTACACTGAGCATAAATTATATTTTATCTCTGATTTTTATGGCAGTTTGTAATACAAGGTAATAGGATTTATGACCAAGAAATGAGAAGATGTCCAGAAGGTAATGAGGCTTGTCTTTTACATTATACTGAACTGAATATAGCTTTTCCTATGCAGGGCTCTAACACAGAGAAGTGGGAGTTGACTTTACTACAGTTGTACTTAAACTACAAGCTTTTTAACATTTTGGAAGGAAAGACAGCTACTTAATTTCTTCAAAAAGCCTGGGGTGTTGTTAGGAAAATTATGAATATTAGAATGGGAGAGAAGTGTGTAAAACTGCATTTAATTTGGTATAAAAATTAATAACTTTTCGAACCCCAGATTTTATATTATTTGCTGTAAGAACAGAGCTCATATGGGAACTGACCTCGCTCAAAGCCAAGAATCTAATTGTAATTGCTTCTTTAGCGTTATATTTCAGACCTCTGCCAAATGAAGATGTCAGTTACAAGCAGGCGGCGCTTCCCTGTGTTGTCATAATGGATAAAATCCTCTCTTAAGTGTCCATTATGTTGATTATTTATTACAAGCCACAGAAATTAGTAGGTAAACAATAATTAAACAGCTTATTTTATTATATTTAGGGCAACAATAGATTAAACCTGACTATACACTAGTAGAATTTCATTTGAATTTTTTGTTTTAGGAACGTTCGTTCAATTTTTTAATTATTAGTGGGGTCAAATCAACATTTGTTTCTGGCCATGGTAACGAGAAAATTAAAAAAAGCACAATAGAAAGTATTTATTGAACAAACACAATTCTAACAATATATGTGATTTTCATTCAGTAAAGTAACTTTTTTTCAAAATCGAATCCTAAACAAAGGAAAGAAATGTTTACATCTCATAGGAGGTGGTAAAGGAGTATGATTTAATGTTAAAGTGGTAGTTAGGTTACGAAGTACAGAAAACGTTGACAGGTAGGGTTTTTATAACAGAAGAGACCCTACAGTTTTTTTTTAATTATTATTTACAGTGCCTTGAGAAAATATTCATACCCCTTCCCCTTAAAAGTTTCCACATTTTGTCCTGTTACAACCTAAAACTTAAATGTATCTTATTGGGATATTATGTGATAGACTTACACAAAGTGGCGCATAATTGTGAAGTGTAGATATAGCAACTGCATGAACACAGCTGTTGCTTCCAAATTTACATCCATGTGGGTATGGGTGCATTTTCCTGAGCTCACTCTGTCTGCATCCGGGGTAGTACACCCACACACACATAAATGTCAATACATGGCCTGGAACTGAGCAAAGCTAAGGGGAGGGCCAGCATGACTGGGGCTTGCAGACGAGACAGAGATTATAATAGGTTGGGTGTATAGTCATTAAAAAGGGTGGTGGCTTACCTGATTGGAAGTTTGAGTAAAGAGGGAGGTTCTCCAGGAGGACAGGAGGCTGGACTTGTCGGGAGTCATTCAGAGCTTGTGGCAGCACTGAGGTTTCTTCACCCACTAGTCCCGTACCTGCAACGAAATAGGCCACGGGTGACTTAGACAGCATGATTTCCCAGCTGAGGGCTGCAGCGGAGGCAAAAGGCCCTGGGTGGCTTCGTGAGAGACTGTCGGATCTGCTGCAAGTGCCCAGGCCTGTGTCTCCTGACCCCTCTTCTGGTGCCCATGTGCTCAGAGATCTGTGCCTCCTGTGCGCTTCATCCTGGATGAGACATGTGGGTTTGGCGCCAGTCTGGGAGCCTCTTCAGGGACCCTCCAGCCCCGCCAGTGAAGCAACGGCCTGCTTCCACTGGTGGGGGGCTGGGAGGAATCCCCATCATTGGTGGAACCCCGGTAGGGTCACCTCCTTTTCTAACCGCTCCCCTGCTGACTCACCGCTTATCCCGGACCATGCGGCTGGCTCTGTGGGCTCCTCACCTGCGGCAGTGGTGGCATAGCGTGGGAGAGAGATGTCGGGTGCCAGTCAGCCTCTGGGGCAGCCAAGACCCCGCCCCCCAGGAGAAGAGGATAAGGGGCTTCTCTAGCTTTGTGGCATGTCCGAGTGGGTATCACCGCACTGTAGGTCTGGTCTTCGGCTGCTGAGGTTTCCTCTGCCTCCCAGCGAGCCCGACGAGGGAAGGACAGCGTAGAGGATCTGAGCTCCGGTGCAGTGTCGGCAGCTGATGACATCATCTCCGGGCGCCACCTGGGCTCAGGAGCCGGGATTGACCGTCAGGAGCTGGGCGGTGCTGACAGGGAGCCGGATGCTGCTGGGAGCAGGTCGGAAGGGGAGCTCAGCAGCTCCAAAGATGAAGTGCCAGGGTCTATGCAGGGACCTGGACTGGGAGTCCAGGTGGGCAGAGGCAGCCTGGTGAGTTTTCCTCTCTGGGTGCTTTTTCTTTGTCTTCCTCTCCTTCTCTTCCCAGTATGCTGCTGGCTGGTTTTAAGGATGTGCTGCGTTCTGACGCGGGGGCTGTGGCTAGGGCTCTAATGCCACCTTTGGGCACGTGGTCAGCTGTGTGGGCCATGGTGTCCGGGGGAAGTGCTTTGGCGATGGGTGGTGGTGTTGGTCATGCTGTGGTTCCCCCTCAGGTGTTGCCCCCGGCCATGTCACGGGCCTCTGAGGCTGCTTCTGCTACCGTGCAAGTGGTGGCCCCTGTGACAGACATTTCCTCCAGCTCTGGCTCTGAGACTGTTGTGGGAGAAAAGGACGTTGGTGGTTCTGGGGCCAATGGCGGGGACAAGGTGGTATCAGGGATTGATGAGGTGTGATTGCCAGATGCAGCCAAATGCTAGGTCTATGTTTGCTTTGAGGGGCCCTTGGGAGCTCACCTGAGACTGGAGGCGAAAGAGCGCATTTGCAAGGGTGAGCATCTTTTCTTTGTTGCCGTTTGGAGAAATTCAACCTGGACAACGTTTAGTCGGACGAGAGCAAGAGAGAGGAGGAGGAAGAACTGCGGTATCATCCGATTCCCCGTACATTCTCCAGTTGGCTTCAGGCATTTGCCATCTTGGCAAGCATTATTGGTGAAAAGGCTCCTGAACATTGTTCCCCTCTTTTTTATTACATGGATTCCATAGGGGAAGCCAAGAGGGTTTATGGGGGGGGGGGTCATGTGGTTGCTCTATGATGAGCAGTTTTGGCAGCGCAAGGCAGTTTGGCCTCCCTTGCGTTGGGACCACAAGGATATTGGCTTGTGGATGAAGCTGATGATGCCTGCGTTGACTACTGCTCATCCCTTTCCGGGGGGTGGGGCGGTGGTGCAGCCTCCTCTGCGCAGCTGGCCACGCATCATAAAGGATATTTCTGGCAACGAGGGATCGTGCAAGCTTGGATCTGCATGCCGTTTACATCATGAGTGCTCGGGCTGCGAGGGATTCCATGTCTTGTCCTGTTGCTTTAAACATGGAAAAGGGGGAGACGCTGGAAAAGGGAGGATGCCAGTGAAGGTAGGAAGTATGGTACTATTTTAAAAACGGTATCCTGATCGGGCAGCGGCGGCTCACCTGTTGCAATGCGGTTTCATGGAAGTTTTTTTGATACCATGTACATTGCAGGTTGTTCCTCTTGCAGCAGATAATTTGAGATCGGCATGTTTGCATCCGGATGTTGTTTTTGCAAAGCTGGGCAAGGAGGTGTCATTGAGTCGCATAGCTGGCTCGTTTGTTTACCCGCCAGTGCCAGATCTTGTCATTTGGGTGTTGTTCCTAAGAAGGAGGCCAATAAATATAGACTCATCCATCATTTGTCGCTTGCGAGAGGGGGTTTGGTGAATGATGCTATTGACCCGGATCTTTGTGTGGTTTCTTATACATCTTTTGATGCAGCGGTGCCGTGGGGTGCAAATGGCAAGTGCATGTTTTTGTAGACTAGTGTTTACCTATGGGTTGTGCCACTTCCTATGCCCTGTTCAAAAAATTCAGTTCCTTTTTGGAATGGGCTGCGCGGGATGTTGGGATCACATCTGTTATCCATTATTTGGATGATTTTCTGTGCATTGGTCCCCTGGGGAGTTCCATCTGTGCATCTCTACTGATCACGATTCAACATGTTTTTGAGTATTTTGGTGTCCCCTTAGCTCCGGATAAGACAGAGGGCCCAACCACAGACTTGTGTTTTTTTGGGATTATTGATACGGAGGCCATGGAATGCTGTTTTCCTCTGGATAAACTGGAGGATCTCTGTGGAACAGTGTCTGTGGTTGGCAAGTGCAGGAAAATTCAACTTCGTGATTTCCAGTCTTTATTGGGTAAGTTGAATTTTGCCTGTTGCATCATGCCCATGGGGCGTGTTTTTGCAGGTGCCTGGCCGCTACCACGGCCAGAGTATCAGCCCCACATCATGACGTTAGGCTGACTTGCGAGCTACGAGTTGATTTGAAGGTGTGGCGGACGTTTCTCGATCCCTACACTGGCAGATTGCGTTGGTTGGACGGGGCCATGTCCAATTTTGATCTAGAATTGTTTACTGATGCGGCAGGCTCTGCTGATTTTGGGGCAGATTGTCTGGGCCAGTGGTGCGTAGGTCAGTGGTCAGTGCAATGGTGGGAGGCAGGGTTGTTGCACAATCTGACTTGTTGGAACTTTTTCTAGTCGTTTTATCCGTGGTTTTATGGGGTCCTGGTTTTAGGAATAAACACATTAGATTCCATTGTGACAATTTCAGTGTTGTACATGCCATTAACAATGTTTCTGCCTCGTCTAGGCCGGTGGTTCGTCTGCTTCATCATTTGGTTCTGGACTGTTTACGTCTTAATTGTTTTGTCTCGGCTCTTCATGTTCCGGGTGTTGATAACTCATTGGCTGATGCTCTGTCTCGTTTTCAGTGGGACAGATTCCGGCTAGCACTAGAGGCAGAGCAGCACAGGATCCCTTGCCCAGATCACTTGTGGAGCATCGCCTTGCCTCTTCCACAGCCCTGATACGGCGATTGGTTTGCGAGTCCACTTGGGTCTTTTACAACAAGGTTTGATCTGGTAAGTGAGGTTGTGAGTGGTTCCCAAGTTGACGATGCCGGAATTTTGAGTCTGGTGTATCTGATTTATTGATGAACCACAAACTGACCTAGTTGGCCTTCCGGTTGAAACTGTTACATCAATATGATGTTACAGAGGATTTCCTTGTTCGGCAGCTATGCAGGGTTATCAGAAGGGTCATTCGGTTCCGGATGCCAGGCGCACGGTTTCTTTTAAGGTTCTCCATGTTGTGGTGGGCCGGTTGGACGGAATTTGCTCATCGCCGTATGAAACTGCTCTTTTTTGGGTGGCATTTGTGCTGGCCTTTATTGGGGCTTTTCGATTGGGGGAGTTGGTTAGTAGGAACACATGGAGTGTGTTGGTTAGTAGGAACACATGGACCAATTGGGTCAAAGCTCTTGGATTGAGCTGTCTGAGGTCCACTTGTCCCTTGTCCCGGGTCTGTTCTGTTTCAGCCAATGGGGAGTTTATCCAGTTGAAACCTGATCTTTCTGGGGGTTTTCTTTCTTCATGAAAATGGGATTGCGCTGTCTCGTTTCCAATTTGAGGCTGTGTTTAAACATTGTTTGCAGTCCGCTGGGATGAGTACTGAACACTACTCATCTCATTCTTTTAGAATTGAGGCGGCTACAGAGGCTGCTCGGTGGGGCTTGGAGATTGGGTTGTTCAATGCATAGGGCGCTGGGATTCAGCTAGGTTTCACTTATATGTGCGTCCTCAGTTACAGTATTGTGATGGGCACAGCAGGCGATTCGTTGGGGTTGGTTCTTCTTCGCTTGTGCCTGTTACCTGTTCTTTATTTGTTGTCTTTCTGTGGTATGTGTTTGGGGAGGTGTGTTGAGGTTGTTATACACCCCCCCTTTTTGTTTTTCATTGCAGGTTCTGAAGTCTGCTTGGTGTGGATCCTGGGCCATTCTTATGTCTTTTGGGGGGGCTAGGTGGGTGGAAATTTGGCGGGAGGGTTGGCAATTGGGTTTTTCTCTGAGTGAGGCCAGGCTTCATTTGGATTGGTGTGCCTGGAATTTTGTGGTCATGGGTTGGACAGGCCTCCGGATGTTCTTGTTTTGCATGTGGGCAGCAATGATCTCAGCTTGCGCTCTATGCATGAGTTGATCTGGGACATTAAGTTTTTTTTTGGTCGGTCCTTCGGTCCTTTTTTCTGCATACTGTTATTGTCTGGTTGGACATGGTGGCGTGGTCTTCTTGACACCTGGCTCACTCGGTCGAGAAACTCAATAGAGCAAGGATAAAAGTCAACAGGGAGGTGGCTCATTTTTTTGTGCGGAATGGTGGCCTAGCAGTCTATCATCGGGATTTGGAAGAGGAGTCGTGGTGTTTTTTTACGGCAGATGGTGTGCACCTCAATGCTGTTGGCATTGATTTGTGGTCTTTGGGCCTCCAAGATGGTTTCCAGCGGGCGTTGCGGGTTTGGAGGGCTACACGAGTGTAAGGGATCACACTCGTGTGCTATGGCAGGGGTCGCTGGGTCTTTGAAGGCGGTGTTGGAGTAACATTTTTGAGGATTATGGGTCAGGCCCATTGTAGGTATGAGTGTCCCTTCCCAATTATAAGGTTACGTTGGTAATGTTGTAGTTAATGGGCTGTATCTGGGACTACGTAGCTGTAGCTTTGTCCCTGAGGCGGTGTAGTAGTGGCTGGGGGCCTTCTGGGTGGCAGATACAGCAAAGGTTATTTTTGATGTGATTATCAGTGCTTTCGAAGACCTTGGACCCGGTTGAGATCATTGCTGCTCGGTTAATACATTGATTGTACTTGATGCATTATTATATAATTGTTATGTTAAATGAATGGTCTGTTATGGCCGTTTGAAAGCATAGAAGGAGAATTGTGTGGTGTTTTAAGGTGGGGGAAGGTTGAGGGGTGGTTTTCTTTGTTAGGTAGCTAGTAAGTGATTAGCCTCAATATTCTGCATGTCCTTCAGTCAAGATTGGGAGAAGCGGCTGGGACTGCCTGCATGGAGAAGCACGGAACACCTGGGCATCCCCATGCAGAGAAAAACAGCCCTCCACGGGCATACACTTTAGTACACCCCATGTGAACGAGACCTTAGTAGCAATTTAGGAGGATTTTTGGAAGTTATGTTGTGTTTGTGTGAACTAACAATAATCTTAGTGTATTTTTTTTTGTGAAAACAGTGCTTTGATAAACATTTGTGAAACTATTGCGCAGCCTGAAAAGAAATAAAAAAGCAATGGAAAAATTGTAAAAATGGCATTGCCATCTGAGTTTAAAAGTGGTGAGCAGGACCTGGCAGTGAAAGGGTTAAAGTGGAACTAAACCCATGGATTTAATGGTTTCCTAAAACCTTTACTTTCAAGGCCTGCTGTGAGAGATAACAGTCACAATTGCTTATTTTCTCAGCTGAACTGTTAGGCCTGGTTCACATCTATTCATGTGGTTATGGGTGCTGGAATCGCTGAGATGCAAGCACCCTCACAGAAAATGTGCTGCTGTGAGAGAATACGCAGGGCTGCCATTCATTCTGAATGGCCCCCCGATGCATGTAAAAATGCAGCGTGTTTGCGAAGGTACAGGAGCCTCAGGGAAATCACATGGTCAAAAGGACCATTAAATTTCTCTCCATGTCATACCCAAGTAAAGGTGTAAACCAGGCCTTAGGCCAGGGGTGGGCAAACTTTTTGACTTGAGGGCCGCAATGGGTTCATATATTGGACCCGGGGGCCGGACCAAGAGTAGATGAATGATGTGTATGTGTCATCCATAGTAAGTATAGTAATATTCCCCCATAGTAAGCATAGTAATTAATCCCCCATATAGTAATTCATCCCCCATAGTAATTCATCCCCCATATAGTAATTCATCCCCCATAGTAATTCATCCCCCATAGTAATTCATCCCCCATAGTAATTCATCCCCCATAGTAATTCATCCCCCATATAGTAATTCATCCCCCATAGTAATTCATCCCCCATATAGTAATTCATCCCCCCTATAGTAATTCAATTCACTTACCTTTGCTCCGCGCGTTCCTCTCGCCGTGTTCTCGCGCCGTTCCGGTCTTCAGGGCGGACTGTGAGAGGAGCCTAGCTCCCCTCACGTTCGTCACGCTGCCCCGCCTACACACATCCTGACAGTATCACGCTCCACGGTCCGGATTAAAAGGTCCGCCGGGCCGTAGTTTGCCCATTGCTGCCTTAGGCCATCAAATGGCTGGTGTCACAACTGATCACAAGTGCAGCACCATGACAACTGGAGTTCAAACAGAGGCTAAGATGACATTTTCTTTCGCTGCTAAGGATAGAATTTAGGAAAAATCCAAGTATGGAACTGCAGGTATTGGATTAAAGCAGGGGTGTTCAACCTTTTGAAGAGCGAGGGCCACTTAAATGATTTGGTAACCAGTCAGGGGCCACAATGAAATGGTTCAGAATTTTCATTTTTTTTTATTGTGAATAGCATAATGAAAATTTTCCTCCTGCGGGTGCTGAATACCAGCAGGAGGGAGACGAGGAGAAGCCAGCTTTCTACTGTTACAGGAAGGAAAAGGAGACGGTCGGTTCCTGTATATGCTGCCCCCACCCCTGCTGTCCAAGTGTCCCTTGAAGCATGGGGCAAGGTCTCCATTGCGACCCTTGAAGCTACACCAGTGATTGGGGGTGTTTGGTAAAAACACATCTCATCTTTGGGGTTTTACCTTTCTCCAAACCGCAAATGTAAATGAGCCCTTACTGTCCTGAGCCCCTTACAAGGATGCTTTAACACTGATGCGCTGCTGTTTACCCGCACCTTGGGAGTAGCGCAGTTCACCTGTGGATTTCCTGCAGGTTAGCTGCGCTTTGCCATAGAATTCTACTATATCTTGCTGGTTAACCTGCAGGATATAATAGAACTTTATGGCTCAGTGCAGCGAACCTGCAGGAAATAAGCAAGTGTGCTGCACTACCCCCGTGGCTCAGTGTGAAAGTAGCCTAATAGTTGTTAAAGTGATACTAAAGGTTCACTTAACAAAAAAAAAAAGAAAACGTGTTATACTTGCCTGCTCTGTGCAATGGTTTTTTACAGATCAGCCCTAATCCTCCTCTTCTCGGGTGCCCTGCCGGCGCTCCTGGCCCCAACCCCATGCTGAGTGCACCCAAAGCAAGCTAATTGCTCGGGGGGTACTTGTGCATGCTCGCTCCCAAGCCACCTCAATGAGACACACAGAGCGCGGCTACTCTACAACGCCCCCCGCTCCATCCTCAGTGGCTGTGATTGACAGTAGCGCCAGTGAGCAGGTAGAGCCCTGGGAGAGCTGCTTCTCTCTTGCATAGCGATCAGGCTCAGGTAAGTATTGGGGGGGACTAAAGGGGGAGCTGTACACTGTAGGTTTTTTACCTTCATGCATAGAATACATGAAGGTAAAAAAAACCTTCAACCTTTAGAACCCCTTTAACCCTTTTACAGATGCCAATATACCCATTGCAAAAGCGCAGTGTGTGTGTTATTTAATACACTGACCATTTTTTCCCATTTTTCAGCTTCTGCTGCCATCACTCTCCATCTCCAGATTACTAGAAAGGTCTCAGGTGAAGTGCACTAGGTGAAGTGCACTTGGTATCATTTCACCTTTGACAGGAGCTACAGAGGAAGCATCAGCTTATGCCTCTCCTGCTCTCACTACAGACACCTGCTTCCTCCACTGCTGGCTCAATGCAGTCTGATGCACTGGGATGGTGGATTGGCAAGCCCAAATTGTGATCAACGGGTTGCTAACCCCAGGCATGCACTTCAGTGGTTGGAGGTCGAGGGCCACATCAGAGGACTCCAAGGGCCACAAGTTGAGCACCCCTGAATTAAAGTCAATAGAAACTCTCCTGACAGCTGTCAAATTCTATGATCTCTAGATTTGTGGGACAAGAATATTTTGGGAAATCGTCACAAATAGTTGATATCTAACCCAATGTCTTTCAGCCAGGTTCAGTTTTGGAGTGCTGACATGAATCTGATCTTTCCTGTAAATATTGCAGTACAACAGTTTATGCATGCCTTTTAAGAGGAATCCTGCGTTGACAGATACTTGGGATTGTCATTGCTGTCTTCCTTCTTAAAATGCCAGTTACCTATCTATCCTTAGCTTCAATGCTTTACGTCATTGACCTGGAACAAGAATGCAGGAAATCTTTATTTGGAACAAAGTCAGAACTCCGGACTACATGCTCGTTCTGGCTCAAGTACAGGGCCGGTAGTAGACTATTTTGCGTCCTAGGCAAGACCATTTATTTGCACCCCCCACTCCACAAAAAGACAACACTTCAAATAAAACCTCAAAATAAAAATCATTGCCAACATTAGTTTTATGTGGAGACTGACTGGGGAGCTGGGAGGAAGTGATGTTGCACGCAGCATGGCTTGCAGTTTGCAGGAGACGGCTTTGTCTCCAGCTTGCATCATCAAATCCTGTCTGGGGACAGTGACTCCAGGACCCAGAAGTGAAGTTTTACACGTTGCTTCCAGGTCATTATCAGGAAGGGGAGATCAGTGAACAGATGTTCACTTATCTCCCTCCTTTCTACTAGTGGCACCCACCATGCAGGTCCCAGGTCCACTAATGGGAGCACAGAGCTTGGGTAGCATGGCAGGGCATGGGGGGTGTGGAAGCGATCTGGAGGCTGCACACCTGCTGAATTATTTCCACCTGACAGGCTGTCAGATTTACACACACTCAATAGGATGCTTCCTGTTAGTTCTTATTTACACTTGTGCTTGAGGGACATGAAAAAAATGTGCGGCTTTTTTACCATCACCCAACCACTGCCCTTATGCCGCAAAGGCACTGCAACCTTGGTATGGTGGGGGGGTTACACAGCATCCTGCCACTATTGCCATACTATGGTGGCAGTGCTTTTGCAGCATAATGGGGAGTGGTTGGGGGGAAGGGGGGGATAAAAGTGTGGTTCAGCCTTACATTTTTTTTTTATGTCCCTCAAACACAAGTATAGATAAGAACTAACAGGAAACATCATTATCACAATACAGAAGGTGCTGTATGTTTGTCTGTATACAGCGTATGGCTGTATTTCTGTCTGTGCTTCAGAAAACAGAAATTGTGAGCTTGCCTGTGCACCGGGTTCCTATTTCTGCCTGTGCCCTCAGCCACCTCTCTGTTGAATCACCTCCCGCCGCCAGGCTACAGCCTCGTCTTCTTCCCTCCTCAGCAGAGGAAGGGATAATCACTCCTCAAGTGAAAGGCTGTGAGCAGCTGCCACTGATCAGCATTCATCAACAAAATGCAGCGCAGTTTTTGTTGCCTGTGCCCAAAATTTAAAAAAGAGTCCCACTCTGCTGCTCGCCTCATGGGCCCTGTCGAAAATATGCACACCAGAGACTGACACAGTCCTCCATTTTGTTAAGAATCTCTATGTTGTCCCTCATTTTTCCCCCTTTCCTCTCTGTTAATCCACAGGGACATATGTGTGTTGGAACGGTCACAGGCAGGCTAGAGCACGGCAGGGAGCCCAGAGCTATAAAACACCTCACTGAGCAAGGTGCCTGGCTGTCTGAGCAACCTGTGCCATTTAACACCTCGTATAAAGATAACGGAGCCTTCCCAGAAGTTCAAGGCATTCCAAAGAAGCACGAATCAGATAAACACTTTTCAAAATCCATTTTTCCCCTATGTCTCATATCTTGGAATATGAGAGACTTACATAAAAACCAGATATATCGTCAGATTGGCTAAAGGGAGCCGAACAGTTTGATAGGTCACTCGCCTTGTCTCAAATACATAGAAAAGTAGAAAAATAGATCTTGTGAACCATTCAGTGTAGAATTTCATAATTCATAACTAATCAATCCTCAGACGTGTCTGCATAATAATCTACCCGCAGGTGGAGTGCATAGGAAAAGTTATGAGCCAAAATATGAACTAGACGAGATTTTGGCTCTAGTTTAGGTACACACCCAGGCCCTAAACGGGGTATTGGTCCTTGACTTCAGAGACACCCCCTGCTGGGGAACTACAAATTGGGCTGTCAGGCCTAAGAGAAAGAAGTTGAAGACGTCTCCCATTTTAACATCAATACCACCTGGGGAGACCCATGCCCTTTTGCTCTGAAACTTGGATCTGCTAACCCAGGACTTTGGCAAGTATTTTAACCCTTTCACCTCTCTCTTATATCTCTTTGCTGTGCTTTTGGTCTCTGTATATTTATATATAGATCTTAGTTACATCTTTTTCTGTAAATATTTTTATTGCACCTGTTTGACCTTTTAGTAATAAATCTTTCCTTCTGAAAGTGTTGAACTGTTTCTATAGCGCTTTATTGCAATCTACGAATTCCTGCCTCTAAAGAGAACGCTACTGTGTTTGTTTAACCCTCTGCATAATCGGCCTGCAGTGACCGTATATCTCAACCATTATAGTGTTTTAGCTAGTATCGCCGAGTTTCCTTTTTCGCTGTACAAAAAGGAGGTGGTGGCAGTGTGAAGGGTTAATTGCATAATTAACCTGACCCAGTAACAATCGCTCAGGCTGCCGATACATTGATTGTGGTCCAATTAGCTGGAAAATTGTTGTGCAGGGTGCAGCTGGGTGTGGCCTTGTTACGCACGTGACATCGCGGTTTTAGACCGGCTAGTCCTTCGGTCACGAGTTTGGTGAGAAGGTCTGGGGTCTGACGCCGTGATCGTGACAGGTAGGGATGAGCGAAGAAATGAAAAATTCGATTCGACTGATTCGGCGAATTCGTGGACAATATTCGATTCGAGTCGAATAAATTCGCTGTGAATTTAACTTAAAAAAGGGTGTTTCTAGGCTTCAGAGAGACTTAATATTAGTGCAGAACACTGTACCTTTAATTTAAATGCCCTTGGAGTCTGCTGGGGAAGAGAAATAATACTGTCACTCAGTATGACATGCAGATGAGTGCTGTCGATCTTAGAATCACCGCACACTTCACTCATTTGGCCAGTCACGGGGCCAAAACCAGTGTTTGGAGCCACAGTGTGGCGGTGGAGGCAGCAGCAATGGGAGGCCATACAGCAACCTATGACAAAATGGAAACCAGCAGGAGTGTGAGGAGACCTGAAAGTGGCACATGGCAGAGTGGGAGCAATGGGAGGCGGTACAGGGACCCAGGTCACACTGTGGGACCAGCATCAGCGTGAACAGGCGGTACGGGGGCCCATGGCCGATTTGACCTCGTTCATCCCATAGTCCTGCCGACTCACGAATAGCGTGGCCTCCTCAAAGGGCCTGAGCAAGCGCAGGTGTCACGCATGAGCTGACAATGGCTGACATCTAAGTTACACAGGGAGTACCTTTATCCGCTTTTAACATCAGGAAATCTGTGATGGCCTTTCGCTGTTCGTAAAGGCGGTCTAACATATGTATTGTTGAATTCCACCTTGTTGCAACGTCACAGCATGAGGAGTCGGTACGGGGGCCCATGGCAGATTACGTGCCTGGCAGCAGCAATGGGAGGCCCGTAATCTGCCAGCACCCTATGTCAAAAAATTGAACACACCAGCAGTGTGAGGAGACCTCAAAGTGGCACATGGCAGAGTGGGAGCAATGGGAGGCGGTACAGGGACCCAGGTCACACTGTGGGCTCAGCAGCAGCGTGACCAGGCGGTACGGGGGCCCATGGCCGATTTGGGGCCTGGTGGCACCTATGGAAGGCCTGTAATCTGCCAGCAACCTATGACAAAATGGACAACCGCAGGAGTGTGAGGAGATTTCAAAGTGGCACATGGCAGAGTGGAAGCAATGGGAGGCCGTACAGGGACCCAGGTCACACTGTGGGCTCAGCAGCAGCGTGACCAGGCGGTACGGGGGCCCATGGCCGATTTGGGGCCTGGCGGCACCTATGGGAGGCCTGTAATCTGCCAGCACCCTATGACAAAATGGAACCCTGGGCTGGGGCAGGCAGAACCGCCGTATCTTTATCACGGTTTTCCCAGGCCACCGAATGGCGACGCTGCATATGCTGACGCAACGCTGTAGTCCCAACATGGGCCTACTGGCCACGCTTGACTTTCTGGCCACATAGTCGACATACGGCTACGTTTACTTCCTCGGGCGGTTTGATGAAAAATTGACACACCGCAGAGTAGGAAACTTTGCCTCCGCTACTCCTCACTGGCTGACTGCTACTTCCTCCGTGCACACCGGCACCACTACTGGCCGTGGTGGTAGGCTGCAGTGGAGCTGGTGCTCTACTCCGTGGCCGTTTGCCTCCACTGACACTGCTGCGACCCTGCTGCCTCCTGGCAGCAGCAATGGGAGGCCGTACAGGGACCCATGAGAGACTCTGGACTTGGCAGCAGCATGAGGAGGCGGTATATAGGGGCCCATGGCAGATTAGGGGCCTGGCAGCAGCTATAGGAGGCCCGTAATCTGCCAGCACCCTATGTCAAAAAATTCTACACACCAGCAGTGTGAGGAGACCTGAAAGTGGCACATGGCAGAGTGTGGCGATGGAGACAGCAGCAATGGGAGGCCGTACAGGGACCCATGAGAGACTCTGGACCTGGCAGCAGCATGAGGAGGCGGTATATAGGGGCCCATGGCAGATTAGGGGCCTGGCAGCAGCTATAGGAGGCCCGTAATCTGCCAGCACCCTATGTCAAAAAATTCTACACACCAGCAGTGTGAGGAGACCTGAAAGTGGCACATGGCAGAGTGTGGCGATGGAGACAGCAGCAATGGGAGGCCGTACAGGGACCCATGAGAGACTCTAGACCTGGCAGCAGCATGAGGAGGCGGTATATAGGGGCCCATGGCAGATTAGGGGCCTGGCAGCAGCTATAGGAGGCCCGTAATCTGCCAGCACCCTATGTCAAAAAATTCTACACACCAGCAGTGTGAGGAGACCTGAAAGTGGCACATGGCAGAGTGTGGCGATGGAGACAGCAGCAATGGGAGGCCGTACAGGGACCCATGAGAGACTCTGGACCTGGCAGCAGCATGAGGAGGCAGTATATAGGGGCCCATGGCAGATTAGGGGCCTGGCAGCAGCTATAGGAGGCCCGTAATCTGCCAGCACCCTATGTCAAAAAATTCAACACACCAGCAGTGTGAGGAGACCTGAAAGTGGCACATTGCAGAGTGTGGCGATGGAGACAGCAGCAATGGGAGGCCGTACAGGGACCCATGAGAGACTCTGGACTTGGCAGCAGCATGAGCAGGCGGTATAGGGGCCCATGGCAGATTAGGGGCCTGGCAGCAGCTATAGGAGGCCCGTAATCTGCCAGCACCCTATGTCAAAAAATTCAACACACCAGCAGTGTGAGGAGACCTGAAAGTGGCACATGGCAGAGTGTGGCGATGGAGACAGCAGCAATGGGAGGCCGTACAGGGACCCATGACAGACTCTGGACTTGGCAGCAGCATGAGGAGGCGGTATATAGGGGCCCATGGCAGATTAGGGGCCTGGCAGCAGCTATAGGAGGCCCGTAATCTGCCAGCACCCTATGTCAAAAAATTCTACACACCAGCAGTGTGAGGAGACCTGAAAGTGGCACATGGCAGAGTGTGGCGATGGAGACAGCAGCAATGGAAGGCCGTACAGGGACCCATGAGAGACTCTGGACCTGGCAGCAGCATGAGGAGGCGGTATATAGGGGCCCATGGCAGATTAGGGGCCTGGCAGCAGCTATAGGAGGCCCGTAATCTGCCAGCACCCTATGTCAAAAAATTCAACACACCAGCAGTGTGTGAGGAGACCTGAAAGTGGCACATGGCAGAGTGTGGCGATGGAGACAGCAGCAATGGGAGGCCGTACAGGGACCCATGAGAGACTCTGGACTTGGCAGCAGCATGAGGAGGCGGTATATAGGGGCCCATGGCAGATTAGGGGCCTGGCAGCAGCTATAGGAGGCCCGTAATCTGCCAGCACCCTATGTCAAAAAATTAAACACACCAGCAGTGTGTGAGGAGACCTGAAAGTGGCACATGTTTGAGGCATGATTCATGGCGGATTTAGTCAGTTGTGTCAGGAACTGGTGGTTTGAAATCCAGACTAATCCATGCCTGATTCATTTTCACAAACGTGAGTCTCTCCACACTTTGGGTGGACAGTCGTGTCCTCCGCGGAGTTACAATACCTCCTGCCGCACTAAACACGCGCTCCGATGCCACGCTACTGGCCGGGCATGACAGCCTTTCAAGGGCAAATTCAGCTAGTTGGGGCCAAAGGTCAAGTTTCGTTGCCCAGTAGTCAAGGGGATTGTCTACCTTGGTTGGCAGGGTGCGGTCCAAGTAGGCCCAAGCCTGTTGTTTGAGGTCCTGCTCCAGGTCCACCTGATGCTGCTGCTGCTGCTGCTGCGGCTGGTTAGTAGTTTCCTCACTGCGCTGGTGAAGAAAGCTACTCATCATCGACTGCAGACTGAGGCAGCCGCTGCTGGTGGAGCTGCCACTGCTCCTACCACCCCACCCCTCCCCTGCTGCCATGGCAGCGGAACGCGAGCGCACAGGGCCCACAGTGTCTGAGGATGGACGTTGGCGCACAAAGGCAGAGACCAACTGACTACATAGGTGGTTTTTATAGTACGTTATTTTGGCCTCCCTCTCAGCAGGTGTGAAAAAGGCCACCATTTTTGAACGGTAGCGAGGGTCCAACAAGGTGGACAGCCAAAAGTCATCCCTCTGTCTGATGGTTATTATTCGGCTGTCGCTACGCAAGCAACCGAGCATGCTATGGGCCATTTGTGCCAAGGAATGCGAGGGACTCCCTGCCTCCATCTCCACAGCATACTGCCACGGTGCGTCTGGGTCCTCTGTCTCCTCCTCCTCCTCCTCTACCAGATGCTCCTGCTCCTCCACTCCTGTCCGCTGAGTGGAAAAACCACCCATTTCACTCAATAATTCCTGAGCACAAATGTCCTCCTCTACCTCCTCCTCTTCTTCCTGTCCTGCCCCCACAGGGGTCATGTGGCGTTGAGATCTGTGCGCCACGTCTACCGCACCCTGACCAGCCATTGTTAACAGCATTTGTTCAAGGACGTGCAACAGAGGAATGACGTCGTTCATCCCATAGTCCTGCCGACTCACGAATAGCGTGGCCTCCTCAAAGGGCCTGAGCAAGCGGCAGGTGTCACGCATGAGCTGCCAGTGGCTGACATCGAAGTTACACAGGGGAGTACCTTTATCCGCTTGTAACATCAGGAAATCGGTGATGGCCTTTCGCTGCTCGTAAAGGCGGTCTAACATGTGTAGGGTTGAATTCCACCTTGTTGCAACGTCGCAGATCAGGCGATGATGTGGAATTCCGTTCTGCCGCTGCAGCTCAAGGAGGGTGTGCTTTGCGGTGTAGGAATGGCTGAAATGCATGCAAAGTTTACGTGACATTTTAAGGATGTCTTGCAGTGGGATGGTGGATTTTAGGAACCGCTTGACAACCAGATTGAACATGTGAGCCATGCATGGCGCATGGCACAACCTTCCTTGACGCAGAGCAGACACCATGTTCTTTCCGTTGTCGGTCAACATGGTTCCGATTTTCAGTTTGCGCGGAGACAGCCATCTGTCGATTTCTCTGTTCATTACACTCAGAAGTTCCTCCCCTGTGTGACTACGTTCGCCAAGGCATACCAGGTGCAAAACAGCTTGACACCGTTGCGCCCTGCACATGTGATATGCCGGTCGGGTAATGGGACTTGGCACGGGGGTGGCGGCTGAGGACACGGCGGAAGAAGAGGTGGTAGAGGCGGACATCTTTGCCGGACCAAGGACGTGCAAACGTGGAGGCAAAAGCGGCGTGACCTGTCCAAGTTGCTGGTGCGGCTGTGACGGCACCACGTTCACCCAGTGGGCCGTAAATGACATGTACTGTCCCTGACCGTAGTTACAGCTCCACACGTCGGCGCTGCCGTGCACTTTGGCAGAGACCGACATGCTCAAAGACTGGCCCACCATGTCTTCTACATGTGAATGCAGGGCTGGCACTGCCTTTTTGGCGAAGAAATGACGGCTTGGCACTCTCCACCGCGGCGCGGCACAAGCCATCATTTCTCTGAAAGGTGCTGAGTCCACCACTTGGAAAGGGAGGGACTGCAGCACCAGCAACTTGGACAGGAGGACGTTCAGCTTTTGCACCGTCGGGTGCGTGCTCGCAAACTGTTGTCTCTTGGAAACGGATTCCAAGAAAGACTGCTGACGGAATCCGTGAAGAGGAGTAGCAGGAGAAGGAGCATCTGAACGAGCGGAAGATGCCAACGAGCGACAACTCCCCTCAGCAGAGGTGTTGGAGCCTTGACTGGCTGATGGAGGGCGATTGACGTCGGGTGACGGAGCAAGTAACGGAGCGGGTGATGGAGCGGGGGCTGGGGCGGGCAGAACCGCCGTATCTTTATCACGGTTTTCCCAGGCCACCAAATGGCGACGCTGCATATGCTGCCGCAACGCTGTAGTCCCAACATGGGCCCCCTGGCCACGCTTGACTTTCTGGCCACATAGTCGACATACGGCTACGTTTACTTCCTCGGGCGGCTTGACGAAAAATTGCCACACCGCCGAGTAGGAAACTTTGCCCCCGATACTCCTCACTGGCTGACTGCTGCTTCCTCCGTGCACACCGGCACCACTACTGGCCGTGGTGGTAGGCTGCAGTGGAGCTGGTGCTCTACTCCGTGGCCGTTTGGCTCCACTGACACTGCTTCCACTGACACTGCTGCGACCCTGCTGCTGTCTCCTGGGCAACCCACCGACTGTTTCACTCACTGCCAAGCTGCCACCCTCTTCTCCTGATGATGCGGAAGAAATTGCCTGATGACGACGAGGCTGCCAAGTGCGATCAACCTCCTCATCATCAAGTAGGGTCTCCGCCTCACTACTAGCCCCCTCGGCTGCGTCTGGGTCAGGAGACAGACCTGTCTCTAGACCGGCTACCGGGCCACTCTCCTCGCCACTACTTCTTCGCCTGGCTGCTGAAAAGGCGGATGTCTCCCCCCGTTCCTGACCGCCCTCTGTTAGCTCTTCCTCACTGTACAGTGGGGCTGAGCCCACAGCATGCGATACTTCGCTTGGTGAGGGAACACCAAAGGACAGGGGCAGGTAGAGGACACGTGATTTCAGTGGGCTTGGTCCCGGGCCATGCCAACTAACGGTTGTGTCTGACGTACCCACCGACCGTTGGCTGTAGGTGTCAGAGGTGACCTGGGAAGAGGAAGACGACCGAGCCAACCAATCGATGACGGCAGGGTTGTCGGTGGAGACACGACCGCTGGATGACACCGAGAGCACTGGCCTCTGGCTGCGAATAGTGCTGCCTCGACCCCTTCCTCTGCTGCCACGTCTGCTCGCTCCTAAAACATTGCCTCCTCTGCCACTCCTCTGCATGTTGTCTGACATACTCTTTAATTCAACGATTCTGTGTCCCTGAGTAACAATTCTGTGTCCCTGAGTAACAATTCTGTGTCTGTCCCTGAGTAACAATTATGTGGCCCTAAGTAACGTTTCTGTGGCCCTCAGTAACAATTCTGTGTCCCCCTGATTAACGTTTATGTGGCCCTCAGTAACGGTTCTGTGGCCCTCAGTAACGGTTCTGTGGCCCTCAGTAACAATTCTGTGTCCCTGATTAACGTTTCTGTGGCCCTCAGTAACAATTCTGTGTACCTCAGTAACAATTCTGTGTCTGTCCCTGAGTAACAATTATGTGGCCCTAAGTAACGTTTCTGTGGCCCTCAGTAACAATTCTGTGTCCCCCTGATTAACGTTTATGTGGCCCTAAGTAACGGTTCTGTGGCCCTCAGTAACGGTTCTGTGGCCCTCAGTAACAATTCTGTGTCCCTGATTAACGTTTCTGTGGCCCTAAGTAACGGTTCTGTGGCCCTCAGTAACAATTCTGTGTACCTCAGTAACAATTCTGTGTCTGTCCCTGATTAACGTTTACGTGGCCCTAAGTAACGGTTCTGTGGCCCTCAGTAACAATTCTGTGTCCCTGATTAACGTTTATGTGGCCCTAAGTAACGGTTCTGTGGCCCTCAGTAAAAATTCTGTGTCCCTCAAGAAACAATTCTGTGTCTGTCCGTGAGTAACAATTCTGTGGCACTAAGTAACGGTTCTGTGGCCCTAAGTAACATTTCTGTGTCCCTGATTAACGTTTATGTGGCCCTAAGTAACGGTTCTGTGGCCCTCAGTAACAATTCTGTGTCCCTGATTAACGTTTATGTGGCCCTAAGTCACGGTTCTGTGGCACTCATTAAAAATTCTGTGTCCCTCAAGAAACAATTCTGTGTCTGTCCGTGAGTAACAATTCTGTGGCCCTAAGTAACGGTTCTGTGGCCCTCAGTAACAATTCTGTGTCCCTGATTAACGTTTATGTGGCCCTAAGTAACGGTTCTGTGGCCCTCAGTAACAATTCTGTGTCCCCGATTAACGTTTCTGTGGCCCTAAGTAACGGTTCTGTGGCCCTCAGTAACAATTCTGTGTCCCTGAGTAACAATTCTGTGTCTGTCCGAGTAACAATTCTGTGGCCCTAAGTAACAGTTCTGTGGCCCTCAGTAACAATTCTGTGTCCCTGAGTAACAATTCTGTGTCTGTGCGAGTAACAATTCTGTGGCCCTAAGTAACGGTTCTGTGGCCCTCAGTAACAATTCTGTGTCCCTGAGTAACAATTCTGTGTCTGTGCGAGTAACAATTCTGTGGCCCTAAGTAACAGTTCTGTGGCCCTCAGTAACAGTTCTGTGTCCCTGAGTAACAATTCTGTGTCTGTGCGAGTAACAATTCTGTGGCCCTAAGTAACAGTTCTGTGGCCCTCAGTAACAATTCTGTGTCCCTGAGTAACAATTCTGTGGCCCTAAGTAACGGTTCTGTGGCCTTCAGTAACAATTCTGTGTCCCTGTGTAACAATTCTGTGTCTGTGCGAGTAACAATTCTGTGGCCCTAAGTAACAGTTCTGTGGCCCTCAGTAACAGTTCTGTGTCCCTGAGTAACAATTCTGTGTCTGTGCGAGTAACAATTCTGTGGCCCTAAGTAACAGTTCTGTGGCCCTCAGTAACAGTTCTGTGTCCCTGAGTAACAATTCTGTGTCTGTGCGAATAACAATTCTGTGGCCCTAAGTAACAGTTCTGTGGCCCTCAGCAACAATTCTGTGGCCCTAAGTAACGGTTCTGTGGCCCTCAGTAACAATTCTGTGTCCCTGTGTAACAATTCTGTGTCTGTGCGAGTAACAATTCTGTGGCCCTAAGTAACAGTTCTGTGGCCCTCAGTAACAGTTCTGTGTCCCTGAGTAACAATTCTGTGTCTGTGCGAGTAACAATTCTGTGGCCCTAAGTAACAGTTCTGTGGCCCTCAGTAACAATTCTGTGTCCCTGAGTAACAATTCTGTGGCCCTAAGTAACGGTTCTGTGGCCCTCAGTAACAATTCTGTGTCCCTGTGTAACAATTCTGTGTCTGTGCGAGTAACAATTCTGTGGCCCTAAGTAACGGTTCTGTGGCCCTCAGTAACAATTCTGTGTCCCTGAGTAACAATTCTGTGTCTGTGCGAGTAACAATTCTGTGGCCCTAAGTAACAGTTCTGTGGCCCCCAGTAACAGTTCTGTGTCCCTGAGTAACAATTCTGTGTCTGTGCGAGTAACAATTCTGTGGCCCTAAGTAACAGTTCTGTGGCCCTCAGTAACAATTCTTTGTCCCTGAGTAACAATTCTGTGGCCCTAAGTAACGGTTCTGTGGCCCTCAGTAACAATTCTGTGTCCCTGTGTAACAATTCTGTGTCTGTGCGAGTAACAATTCTGTGGCCCTAAGTAACAGTTCTGTGGCCCTCAGTAACAGTTCTGTGTCCCTGAGTAACAATTCTGTGTCTGTGCGAGTAACAATTCTGTGGCCCTAAGTAACAGTTCTGTGGCCCTCAGTAACAGTTCTGTGTCCCTGAGTAACAATTCTGTGTCTGTGCGAGTAACAATTCTGTGGCCCTAAGTAACAGTTCTGTGGCCCTCAGTAACAATTCTGTGGCCCTAAGTAACGGTTCTGTGGCCCTCAGTAACAATTCTGTGTCCCTGTGTAACAATTCTGTGTCTGTGCGAGTAACAATTCTGTGGCCCTAAGTAACAGTTCTGTGGCCCTCAGTAACAGTTCTGTGTCCCTGAGTAACAATTCTGTGTCTGTGCGAGTAACAATTCTGTGGCCCTAAGTAACAGTTCTGTGGCCCTCAGTAACAATTCTGTGTCCCTGAGTAACAATTCTGTGGCCCTAAGTAACGGTTCTGTGGCCCTCAGTAACAATTCTGTGTCCCTGAGTAACAATTCTGTGTCTGTGCGAGTAACAATTCTGTGGCCCTAAGTAACAGTTCTGTGGCAATCAGTAACAATTCTGTGTCTGTCCCTGAGTAACAATTCTGTGGCCCTAACTAAAGTTTCTGTAGCCCTAAGTAACAGTTCTGTGGCCCTCAGTAACAATTCTGTGTCTGTCCCTGAGTAACAATTCTGTGGCCCTAACTAAAGTTTCTGTGGCCCTAAGTAACAATTCTCTGGCACTCAGTAACAATTCTGTCTGTCCCTGAGTAACAATTCTGTGGCCCTAATAACGTTTCTGTGGCCCTAAGTAACAGTTCTGTGGCCCTCAGTAACAATTCTGTGTCTGTCCCTGAGTAACAATTCTGTGGCCCTAACTAAAGTTTCTGTGGCCCTAAGTAACAATTCTCTGGCACTCAGTAACAATTCTGTCTGTCCCTGAGTAACAATTCTGTGGCCCTAATAACGTTTCTGTGGCCCTAAGTAACAATTCTCTGGCACTCAGTAACAATTCTGTCTGTCCCTGAGTAAGAATTCTGTGGCCCTAACTAGCGTTTCTTTGTCCCTAAGTAACGATTCTGTGGCCCTCACTAACAATTCTGTGTCCCTGAGTAATGGTTCTCTGTCCCTAAGTAACGTTTCTCTGTCCCCAAGTATCGTTTCTGTGGCCCTAACTCTGTCCCTAATACAGAGCGGTCTGCCTCTGTTCAATGACTGCAGGCAAATGAAGAATTCCAAAATGGCCGCTATTTATAGCTCGACCATTACACAGTGCTGGCTGGCTGGCTGCTGATTGGCTGATGCGATCACATGTCATTGAGGAATGCATTATGGGTCAGCGCGCCTTGTCTGCGCGCCTTCCCAGACATCCCCGCTCCGTCGCCGCACATGTCCGCCGCCATTTTCGGAAAAATTTCGATTCGCGCGTCCGAAGTAGGCTATTTTTCGGATTCTGCGCGAATCGAAATTTTTCCGATATTCGACTCGGATTCCACTTCGGCTACTTCGATTCGCTCATCTCTAGTGACAGGCCCTTCTGGTGAACTGATGGGGTCCTGGAAAATATAATTAATGTTACAACAGGACCAGCTGTACTGCCCTATTGGCGGCCCTGGCTGTGGCTGCGGCTGCGTCCTAGACGGTAGCACTGGCCCTGCTCAAGTACCATAATTAATGGATCAACATGACTGTTTGGCATCTAGCATTTTCAGAAGGGGTAGTCAGCTTAGGAAGTTTGCATTCACTCAGTACAAGTTCCCTTTATAAGTGAACTTCAAACAGATATAAAAGACACATTAATGCAGCTCTGTATTAATGCCTCATCAAATGTACAGTATTTGTTTAAATGCAAGTAGTATAAGTACCTGAATTTGATTTGGTTTAACCACTTGACCTCTGAAAGATTTACCCCCCCCCCCCTTCATGACCAGGCCATTTTTTGCTATACTGCACTGTTACTTTAACTGACAATTGTACGGTCATGCATTACTATACATAAAGCAAGTCGTCATTTTTTCCCAAAAGAGCTAGTTTTTTTTATTTTTTGCGCTATAAACAAAAAAAGACTGTACATTTTGAAAAAAAAATATAATTTACTTTCTGCTATAAACATATCCAATAAAAAAATTTAAAAAATCTAATTTCTTCATAAATTTAGACCATAATGTATTCTGCTACATATTTTTGGTAAAACAAAAGTCCCAAAGGGTGTATATTAGTTGGTTTGCGCAAAAGTTATAGCGTCTACAATTTATGGGATATGTACTAGATTTTTTATTTATGTAATTTTTTTATACTAGTAATGGTGGCAATCAGCAACATAGCAGGAGTGCAACATTGCATCGGCCAATCTGACACTAACTGACACTTTGTGGGAACCAGTGGCACTAATTCAGTGATTAGTGCTAAAAATATACACTATCACTGTACTAATGACACAGGCTGGGAAGGGGTTAAACATCTAGAGCAATCAAAGGGTTAACTGTGTGTCTGGCCAGTGTTTATATGTTTACTTTTTGGTGTTATTACTAAGGGATGTGCCGGATTTTATTCCCTGCTTCGCAGGGAAACAAAATCCAGCACATCCCCTCTGACAGGATGGAGTGCTGCATTGTTTACATATGCAGAACTCCATCCAGTGTGTCTCCTCGCCGATCAGCGGGTTCTGGCGATCATCCATTGACTGGCACATATTGATCGGCTTCTGCTGTGACTAATCACAGCAGAAGCATGCACCCCTACCTGGAAGTGCAGAATCACGTATATATACGTGATTCTGCACATAGCGGCTGCCCTGTAACAGTGTAACTGCTGTAGGTCGATCGGCAAATAGATAAGGAGCCAGTCAGTTGTGCTGCAGTGCTCATGTGCTAACATGGAGCATGTCAATAGAAGTAAAGATCAGAGTGAAGGGTAGATGAGTTCATTAGCCTGCTGTTTCTAACTTCCCTCTCTAGTCAATGCCTGGGAGGATGAAGAACATATAACTGTATTTAATTACCTGGATCAAAGAAAAATCAGGTTTTCTTCCCTGCAACGGTGGCGTGCCTTGCTTCGCGACATCACGCGTGCTCTGGTGGAGTTCGGTGGGAAAGAAGTGGGTGCGTGTCACGTGTGGATTTTCTCCCCAGTCAGAGGCGAAGCACAGCAGCGGTGGAGCGCAGAACACAGCCTGCACAGCCACACACAGCTCGGCAAATCACTCCTTCAACACAGAGACATACTTCACCATGTATGCATTCTTTTAGGTTTTTTTTAATATTATGGCCATTGATCCACTGTTGTCGTATCCTGTTTGGGTGTGGAGTGCCATTACTTTTACCCTCTAATTGTCTGTCCCAGGGGCGGATGGGCACTGCCTGAGGGCCCAGGGTCAGTAGGGGGCCCCATGAGATGCCCCTGGTACCTTTCATAGGCTTTTTTGGATGTGGTTTGAGTGTGAGCGAGGACTCAGGGGCCCCATGATCCCCTATTGCCTGGGGGCCCCATGAGTTGCCAGTCCGGCCCTGGTCTGTCTATTTTGGAGTATCGTCTTTTACGGCCACTGGTCTGCTATGATGGGATTGTGACTGCACATCTTCGAGCTCAGCGCTTTATGACCATTTATAATTGTATGGTCTGGTAAGAGGCCCTGACATCTATATGTGGAGGTGGTGAAGTTTTTTCATATTGTGGTGCATTATCGCAACATAGATCGCACTTTGCATTGTACACAGTATACTGTATATACTTTTGGAGAAGAAGGTTACTTTAATTCTAATATGAATTTGGATTCATGTTTTACATGGACACTTTCTCTTTTTTTTTTTTTTTTATCTTCACTGTATGAAATTCACTGATGTAAATTCACAATGACAGTATTTGATTTTTATTGTCTTTTATTTTTGTTCACTAGTGCTGTTATTTTGTTTTTTCACTTGGTGTCACAGTGATTAACAGCTGCTTTGATTTCCCTTTTTTTAATCTTAGCGCTGATATTTTTTTTTTATTTAATTAAAGAAAAATCAGGTATTCTTCCCTGCCACACAGGGCTGTGATATGTGGCAGAGCTGTGTAAATATCAGGACTGGATTGACCAAAATTGACCAAAATACAAATGCTGTGAGCAGTAAATCAACCCCCCTATGCGTGAGCTACTGTATTTGCCTAGAATTCAGATTTAAAACAAGAGACTGAAAAAAAAGAGACATGGCATTCGTACAGGAAGTGAATAGTTATAGAACATTCTTTCTTGGTAAAAAGAGAAACTTCTGTACTAGCAGACATTGCTATTTGATGCTCAGTATTTAGAAGTAGAGTGTGGTACATAAGCCATCGATAAAAGCAGAATGCAAGCTTTTGAAAGTTAAGTCTCTTTACCAGATATAATACTGTTGGCAAAGAAATTGAATTTATTTTGAAAGCTTGCTTTCTCAGATACTTGAATTACATATTAAATGTTATAACTTTAATGACAAACCTTTTACTTTCTATATAGAAAATGTGTGAGTGTGGATTTTGGGCATTGCAGAAGCTTTTTATTTTTTACTTCTATGTAAATCAGAAACAATGTGTATATAGACTTATTCATTTCCCTGATTTTACAGCACAGTTTCAGTACAGTTTACTTTTTAATAAATTATGAAAAAAAAAAAGAAATCTGAACAGGATTTAAACTAGAAATGAGCAGACCAGTATTGTCTGTGATACACTGAGAAAATACTGCTTCTCCCTGCCCATTATGCAGACAACTGTTCACCAAAGCTTTAAATTACTTTGTGTAAGCTGATGGAAATTTGCATGAAGATGCAGACGTCTGATGGACTTTGGGAAAGCTTTACATCTTCACTGACAGCATCTCTTCTCTGTTCTGTCATATTCTATGACACGCAGCAAAGGAAGACACAGCTAATGTAGCTTCATGTATAATTCCCCACTGTTCAGCAGTTACATTCATTACAAGATGTTATGGTGGGTGCCATTTTAATAAGACCCTCTCCATTTTCTGCCGACACATTAGCCCATCAGTGAGCCTTCATAAAATGCCATAATAAAGAAAAGATGCAGAGGGCTGCCTGTGACTAGAGCTGCAGGATGTGTTAAATATTTAACTTAAAAATTCTGTTGAGGAAGAAATGTTCTTTTCATTTGAACGTGTTCCTTAGAGTGTATGCAGTAGCTAGTATTTAAAGGGAATGTATAGTCTTTACAATTTTTTATTTTCATGTAAAAACGCCAATTTTATTTTTTTTTACATTATATACCAGCATTTGGGTGCTTGTTCATGGATGGGTAAGTATAACCTGAATGGCTTTTGATGTAAATGATTCATAATACACTGATAAGACTGCCGCACTATCAGACAGTGTTTTAGCTAGGCAGACCAGGGCAGGTCCAGTTCTGATGCTCACATGCCCATTGTATGCGCTTTTAGCTGTGGACACAGGTCAGCATATTCACCCTGACCTGTCTGTGGCTATGCAGCCCCATACACAACAAACTGTTATGCCCATTTTTTTTCTACATTCAAGACATGAGCTTCAAAGACAACATGTTTACTTGCTGCTTAATATACTGTGTGCACACATATTAGGCAAGTTTATTTTTGAGGGTTAATTTCATTATTGAACAACTACAGTGCTCTTGGTCAATCCAAAATGTTAAACATCAAACCTGAATATTTAAGAAAGTAAAAGTGAGGTTTTGGCTTTCTTAGGAGAATATCTATGTGTGCAGAATTATTGGACAACTATTAGTGTGCAGAATTTTGCAACTAAATGAAAAATGGACATTTTCCCATCTCACTTGTTTAATTTCATCTGTTAAAGTGAGAATAATTAAAAAAACCTCAATTTACAAATAAACATTTCTGACAAAAAAACCAATGACCAATATAGCCATTCTTCTTTTCCATAACAGTCATAAGTCTTCCATTCACGGAGTCCGTCAGTTTCTTGATCTCTTTTTGTGCAGCAGCAACCACAGCCTCCCAAACACTTTTTAGAGAGGTTTACTGTTTTCCTTCACTGTAAATCTCCCGTTAAGAAGCGCCCACAAGTTCTCAATAGGGTTTAGGTGAGGAAGTAGGCCATGCCATTATTATTTCATCTTTAAAGCTTTTACTGGCAGTGGAGCACTTCAGTGCATGTGATGGAACATTTTCCTGCATAAATATCATGGTCTTTTTGAAAGATGCAGACTTATTTCTGTACCATTTCTTGACGAAAGTGTCTTCTAAAAGCTGGCAGTAGGTTTTGGAGTTGAGTTTGAGTCCATCTTCAACCCGAAAAGGTCCAACTAGCTCATCTTTAATAATACCAGCCCATACTAGTACCCCAACTCCACATTGCTGGCATCTGAATCGAAGTGGAGCTTTATGCCCAATACTGATCCAGCCACAGGCTCATCCATCTGGTCCGCAAGAGTCACTCTCATCTCATCAGTTCATAACACCTTTGAAAAATCTGTCTTCAGATACCTTTTGGCCCAGTCTTGACGTTTGAACGTATGTTTCTTGTTCAGTGGTGGTCAGGTTTCAGCCTCCCTTACCATGGCCATGTTTCTGAGCACTGAACAACGTATACTTCTGTGTACTCCAGGTAGGTTGCAGTTCTGGAATATGACAGCACTAGAGGATAATGGGTTCCTTCATGTTTGATTCTTCTCAAATCTTTGGCAGTTAATTTGAGTCTTTTTTTTTTTCCTTAACACATTTCTGGTGACCCTGTTGACTATCTGCAACAAAATGTTTGATGGTTCTGTGATCACACCCCAATATCTTAGCAATTTCAAGAGTCCTGCATCAGTTAGACAGTTAAATATCTTTTTTGGCCCATTTTGTCTGAGCAAAAGAAGCCGCCTAATAATTATGCACACCCTTCCTCACTGCACGAATACACATCACCTGATATGCTTAAATCCAATAATCATTCAAGTTTATACAGCTTGGAGTTGGACAATATGCATACAAATGATGATTTGGTCAAAATACTAATTTGCCTAATAATTGTGCACACAATGTATATCCCACCAACTTTCAGATGCTATTGTAACTAGATAATCAGTGGTCATCCGCTCCTTGAGGACATCGATGACGAAACGTGTAGGGCGGGGCTTGATTGATGTGACGTCATTACGTTTCCCAGCGATCTACTGCGCATGTGCCGAGTGGCTGGGTTCATTTCATTGTGATTCCTATATGCTGTTAATGCTGGTGTCGGCTGGGACACCCTTTGAGTTAAGTGCAGTGAGTGCATAATAAATGAAGCTGTTTTTTTAAAAATACTGCACCATGAAGTTCTTGTTATTTCTTCCGAGTGTCTGGTATTACCCCTTTTGGATACGAATAAAGTGATCTCTTGGAGAAGTGGATTTCCTCAGTGGTATTTAATTATAGAGCATTGCTTCATTGAAATTGGTCTGCTTGGAGCTGGGTTCTGCAGAATATTACTCCCTGAAGACACATCCATGAGTGGTTCATTACTCTGCTAATACCATCGCCCCCAGAGCAATATATGCTTCAGTTTTTTATAGCTCTGGTGAGTTTATTTAGTGCTTTTTGTGGTGGATTGTCACATTTTTTGTGCACTTTTTTTCGGATTTGTACTAAACATCTTAATTTGGACTGTTTTTGGACACTTTTATATATAAAAAAAATATTTTTTCAATTATGCATTTATAATTATTACTCACATTGATAATATTTTTATATTTTTTTTGTTCACAGGTATAATTGTAATATTTATTTACTAGCGCAAATTATTTTTGTGTTTTAATCAGTGGTCATGTGTTGTGGCTGATCGGTGCATATCTGAAAACAGTGCATCCAGTGGTACAGGTCTCAGCAATTCTATTGCAGACAGTGTTAGGAGATATGAGAACCATTGGCAGGGGAGAGCAGAGGTAGCTTTTATACTGAGAGAAAAAAATATGAAGATATGTCCATGCAATAAATTGTCCCAAATGATAACATACGGTGGTACAGAGCTATAAAGAGATATAAAAAGTGCAAGACTTCAACTAGGCTTTAATTTTCATTGGTGTAATCCTTTGGGAGGCTTCTATCCAATAACGCACTTGCATAGTGCTAAAAACTGTAACATAATAGAAAATGTTACTGAAAGAAATGTGATTTGTGGTTTATTGCAGGATAATGTTTATGTGTGTTGGGGCTGATGTTCTAAATGAATGGCAATCCAATACACAGCATTTGTTATCATACGTTGTGACAACGTGTGATTAACTATATTTTTTCACTACAAGCCATTGCCTGTATGAGGCACGATCATTCAATTTTCATATAGTGTGTACACAACTTTCGGCATCCGATTCAGACTTTACAAACGAAAATTTCTGAAGGGACAAATTGCAAGATTTTTCTCATACGTGAACAGAACTAACAATTTTAATTTAAGGTTTTCATATGAGAAAAATCAGATACGATCACATGATCAGAAGCGATAAACAACAACAAAAAAGCCTTTGTTGTTCACAAATTTTTGTATGATTAGTACCATCCTCTGTTTCGACCAGCTGTGAAACATTGAGGAACTGGGACGATCATTTGTACGATTTTCTTCTGTGTACTGAGCTTTAGGCTAGGGCTACATTAGTTATTAAATTATTTTGCTACTGAGAGATTAAAATGCTTGATAAACAGATATTTGTTACAAAATAAATTGATTGCCAAGAGTGGTTATCTCTGTCAGCAGCGAAAAGGTTTAAAAGAGTATTAAACCCAAAACCAAAAATGTAATATATTGCAGTTTATCAATTTATTGGATGTGGTGTCTGCATCAGTTCTCTTTTTTAGTCTTTTCCCTCTCTGTTTTTACCTGATGATCTAGCCAGTAACACACCTCGCGTATTAGAGTGCCCTTACTGCCATTCTGGCAGTAGGGGAGTGTTAGATGTACTAGTAGATTTAAATACACTAGCAAATTGAATCCAAACTCAAGCTAACACTGTAGAATCAGTTACAGCAAACCATTTTGTTTTTTACTTTTGGGATAAAGGTTTTACATAAATAAAAGCTGATCATTGTAAGCACCCTATTCAGTGGTAAATGGTTTGTCTCATCTCTGTAACTGATAGATTGTGCTGAAGAGTTTGTTCTTTTGAAAAATAACAGACTTACTGGCCAGATCACCAAATGACGACAAAAGAAAGTCTAAAAAAAGAAAACAAATGCAAACATCATACAGTTGTGTCCAAAATTATTCAACCCCCAATGCTGTAAAGGGGTTTAGGGACTATAGTGTACATTTGGAATTGTATTCAGAATCAAATCCTACAAGGACGTTGTAACTACCCAAATGCAACTAAAATGACATCAATTGTTTATGTAATACAGTAGTAAATGGTTCTTATGTGGTTTCTTCATTGCCACAATTATTCAACCCCTTAAAGACTACCACTCTGAAGAACAGAGGTTCATACAGGTGCTTTCCATCAGGTATTGAAAACACCTGTGGATGTCACCGAGCAGCAATCAAGCATAATAAGCACCAATTAGGCAGCTTTAAAATGACTGTGATACTCAGCTCCTTCTAGACATTTACTGGTGTGGTTACAAACATGGTGAAGGCAAGAGAATGGTCCAGGAAGACAAGAGAAGAGGTGATTTCTCTTCACAGGAAGGGCAATGGCTATAAGAAGATTGCAAAGATGTTAAACATACCAAGAGACACCTTAGGAAGCATCATTCGCAAATTCAAGGCAAAGGGCACTGTTGAAACGCTACCTGGTCGTGGCAGAAAGAAGATGCTGACTTCGACTGCTGTGCGCTACCTGAAGCGTAGAGTGGAGAGAAGTCCCCGTGTGACTGCTGAGGAACTGAGAAAAGATTTGTCAGATGTGGGTACAGAAGTTTCAGCCCAGACAATAAGACGCACACTGCGTAATGAAGGCCTCCGTGCCAGAACTCCCAGGCGTACCCCCTTGCTGTCTCCAAAGAATAAGAAGAGTCGACTGCAGTATGCCAAAAGCCATGTGGACAAACCACAAAAGTTGTGGGATAGTGTTCTGTGGACTGATGAAACAAAATTAGAACTGTTTGGGCCCATGGATCAACGCTATGTTTGGAGGAGGAAGAACAAGGCCTATGATGAAAAGAACACCTTGCCTACTGTGAAGCATGGTGGAGGGTCAATCATGCTTTGGGGCTGTTTTGCTTCTGCAGGTACAGGGAAGCTTCAGCGTGTGCAAGGTACCATGAATTCTCTTCAGTACCAGGAGATATTGGATGGAAACGTGATGCAGTCCGTCACACACCTGAGGCTTGGGAGACGTTGGACCTTTCAACAGGACAATGATCCCAAGCATACCTCCAAGTCCACTAGAGCATGGTTGCAGAGGAAAGGCTGGAACATTTTGGAGTGGCCATCGCAGTCACCAGACTTAAATCCGATTGAGAACCTCTGGTGGGACTTAAAGAAAGCAGTTGCAGTGCGCAAGCCTAAGAATGTGACTGAACTGGAGGCCTTTGCCCATGAAGAATGGGCGAAGATACCCGTAGATCGCTGCAAGACACTTGTGTCAAGCTATGCTTCACGTTTAAAAGCTGTTATAACTGTAAAAGGATGCTGTACTAAGTACTAAGATTGAATGTCACTTGGGGGTTGAATAAAACTGATAATGCTGTGAGCACAGAAAAGACATTTGTGGTTATTTCATTATAACTGTTATGTTATATTTGTCTGACCTACAAGTGCCTCTTTAATGTAAATGTAAGCAAGATGACTGAATGATCAAAAGCAATGTCAAACTGGCCAAAACACTCAATTTCAGTGGGGGTTGAATAATTTTGGACACAACTGTATTTAAGAGTTGGTAATCTGCTATATAATGTTTGCTTTTAGGTTTAAAGTAGAACTATAGGCACTTTTTTTTGCATTGTGGATAGAGTAAGGGAGGGTTATAACCCCTGTCAGATTTCCGCAGCCAAACAGGAAGTGAGAAGAAATGCTTGCGAATTAAGAGAATCCCTAAGGGACCCATTGCAAGGTTTCCCCTCTATTACTTTTATGGGACAACCGAAAATTTGGGATTTTCCTTTACTTTCCATGATAATGAAAAACAGGATAAATAGAGAGGGTGAATCTCCTTAACCACTTCCTATCCGGCCAATGTATATAAAAAGCTGGATGTGGGCAGTGGAGGAGTGGGTTGCCGTTCATAAATGGCGCCTGCTATTTTAGCCTGTGCTTACTTCCTGGGAGCACGCGGAACCGCGATCCGGTGCCTGCTGTGTCCGGTGGACACAGCAGAACACCAATCGCTGTACGGAACCTCTGTGTGAGGTCCTGATCATGTGACCACTGATTGGCCAATCAGTGATCACATAAATAGTAGTAAGCAAGATGTCACTTCTGACATCATTGCTTACTACTTGTGAAATCTGTGAATGATCACAGAGCTCACATGGTATAAGGCCATTCACAACAGCCTTGTACCATGTGACAAGCTGTGACCAATCACAGCTCGCACAGTATTTCTCAATGGCTGCAAGAATGCAGCCAGAGAGAAGGAGAAATGATTGCTTTTACAGCCTTTATGGGTGTAAAAGGAAAAAAAAAATCTTCATCACCGTCCATAAGTAGTACAGTGTCACTATGGTGACACTGTACTACTAGGGATACAGTATGTTAAAAAAAAACATAAATAATAATATTAAAAAAAAATAAAGATGTAAAACAATTTTTTGAAAAATTATAATTTTTGGATATAAACTAATTTGGGATATTTTTTTTTTACTAAAAAGATAACTGAATAAATTTTGGCCAATATTTATAAAGAAAGATTATTTATTTGCAAAATGTTATTTTTTTTCAAACTTTTTGGACTTTTTCATTTCTATAGCAAAACAAAATTAAAATCCCAGTGGTGAATAAATACCACCAAAATAAAGTTTTATCTGTCTCCAAAAAAAATGCTAAAAAATTCATATGGTTACAGTGTTGCATGACCGCGCAATTGTCATTCAAAGTGTGACAGCGCTGAAAGCTGAAAATTGGCCTGGACAGGAAGGGGTAAAAGTGTTTGGACATGAAGTGGTTAATGGGGGTAAAGATAGTAATAAAAACTGACGGGTTCTAATCCATCTCCACTCTAAATCTAAATCTTTAAAAAACATTTTTGCCTCTAGTTATACTTTAGTATCAATTTAACAGGTTCCCGCCCGGCCTATAGCCAGATGGCGGCCTGCAAAACCCCTCGTCCCTCCGGGTGGACGCCATATGGCGTCCTTTCGGGCATGTGCAGTTTGCATGCCCGCAGAGCCGCGCAGTTGTATACAATGGATGGCTTCATTCTTGCCATCCATTCTATACTAGTGTGTCTAGCTGTGAATGGTCACAGCGCTCACATGCACAAGCTGGGCCAATCACAGCCCAGCTGTGTCATGTGATTAGCCATGGCCAAATCACAGCTAAGCACAAAAAAAAAAACCCTGAATGAATCAATGTCATTCAGGTAAATGCTTGCTTATAGCAAAGTAATTCTTTGCTATAAGCAAATTGTGTAAAAGAAAAAAAAAAAAACTAAATACTGATCACTTCCCAAAGTAGTACAATGTTACTATGGTAACATTGTACTACTTTGGTCATAGTGAAATATGTAAAAAAAAAAATCTTAAAAAAAAGTAATAAAAATGTAAAAATAAAAATATTTAAAATAAATTATTTTTTTTTCATACTGTCACCAGTCAGTGTCCCTGATCACTGCCATGCCAGTCATATGATGACGCTGTACTGCACTGGTGACAGTATGTAAAAAAAAAATAGTGAAAATATTTTTTTTAATTTTTTAATTTTCCGAAAAATTATGACAAAAAATATACAACTTCAAAAAACTTGCCATGCCTCTTATGAAGTACATCGGACTGTCTACTTTGCAAAAAGGGGTCATTTGGGAGATATCTGTACTATTCTGACATTCTTGGACCTCAAGAAATTAGATTGGCCATCAGTACTTCAGGATTGATCAATATTCAGATATATCCCATAGTTTGTGAACTCTATAACTTTCCTACAAACTAAATAATACATCCTAATTTGGGTTATTTTCACCAAAGAAATGTAGCAGAATACATCTTGGCCTAAATTTATGAAGAAAGATTATTTATTTGCAAACCTTTATAACAGAAACAAAGAAAAACGTGGGTTTTTTTTCAACATTTTCGGTATGTTTTTGTTAATTTAGAAAAAAATAAAAACCCCAGTGGTGATTAAATACCACCAAAAGAAAGCTCTAGTTGTGTGAAGAAAATGATAAAACTGTAGTTTGGGTACAATGTTGTATGACCGTGCAATTGTCATTCAAAGTGTGAGAGCGCTGAAACCTGAAAAATGGCCTGGGCAGGAAGGGGGTAAAATTGCCCTGTATGGAAGTGGTTAATTGCCTGTGTAACCCTAGCTGGTCATACATGCGGCAACTTTTTGGCAATTTAACCATTTTCGATCGAGATGGAAAAAAAATCCATCAAAAGTGATCAAAAAATGGAAATTAGTGGTTTTGATTTACCTCAAGGAGTCAAGATCAAAACAATCTCGAATAAACCTCGTGGTAAAGTTGTTGTTTTTATGGTTCTAAACAACGATTTTCAATAAACTCCTAGATTGTAAGCTCCAAGGAGCAGGGCTCTCAAATCCCTCTTGTATTGAACTGTATTGTTGCTGTATTGTCTCCTGTTATATTGTAAAGCGCTGAGCAAACTGTTGGCGCTATATAAATCCTGTATAATAATACTAATAATAATAAACTGTGCTGTCACATTATTGATCAAATGCACATGGTCAACCAAACCTGTAGGTGGAAGATTGCTTGTTTTTAGGAAACAACTTTGTATATTTGATTCTCATTTAATTGAAAATGGTTGAAATTGCCTGAAGTTGCTTGGTGTATGGCTTGCCTAAATGTTGGTATGGCTGTTTCAGAACCATAAGTATCAGACTGGAATTCTGTGCCCCAATAGATGTAGCTTCCAGGCTACACTCTAAAAGAAACTGGCAAAGAATTCTTTCATTTGTAAAAATGGTAAGACTACATGAAGTTAACAATGCACATACTGAATATTAATGAATCAACTTTAAGCAAATGGCCATTAATCACACTGAAACAATGACAAACTCTGGGACTGTGGCTTTGACTCATTATTATGCCTTATCAAAAAATATATTATCAGATATTTTTCATGTATCTCGATATTATAAATGGCCCTTTTTAACAGAAGTATTATCTTCTGCAGCCTAAGAAAGTGCGACTTTTTCATCTGTTAAAAAAAAAAATACATTTTGCAATTTTGGTGATGCTTTGCTCATTTAGAGGAAATGCTCTCAGTGGAGCTATTATATGAAGAAGTACGATGACACTCATTGCTCTTGACCTTCATAAAACCTTGCTGATGTGAGCTGGAAATGGGGAGCTAGGACAAAAGCCTTAGGTGCTTTCTGACTGATTCCTGTTCATAGACATGTGAAATATCAAATTCAATTTTAAAGACTATAAAAATTATGTGAACAGTGACCTTTTTTCTCGTTCATGTGTGATAAAAACCCCTTTTCTGTAACGTCATCAACACACAGTGTGCACTGTAGGCAAAAACTATTCAATTGAAATGAATACACATTACCTGTAATGCTAGCCATCAAAGGTAGGAATCAGTAAATAGAACTCAGTAATACTTGAAAACTTTTCAAAGCAGGGATGATTTAAGGAACCCTGTGCGTAGGGAAATACAGAGCTTTCCATATCTGATCTACTTCTGAAAATGTTAGTCTCTGACCTCAATAATTTCTGAGTCACTGGCCTCAAACAAGCAGGTCAGTGACTTGGTGACAATCTAGAAAAGTCACAATTTATTCTGAGTCAGTGACTCTGAAAGTGTCAAAGCCTTTTTGATCAGTATAACAGTCAGGCAACTAGTACCTTTAGAATGAGTGTTCAGCAAAGGGAAGCATACATATTTTCTCAACAAGGGTTTTGTTTTATTCGTCCCTGCTGCAGAACTAGAAATTAGAAATCAGAGTTGTGTTATAAAAAAAAGTAATAATCTGTTCCATCATTAGTGCTGCTGGTCTTATGTCTCTCTCCTCACAGGCTCAGAGACAAAATCGGGAGCCATTGGCTCTTACTGCTATCAATGAAATCCTGCGAGGAGGGAGGGGGTTGGAGTAGAGCCATGCTGTGTGTCTATGGATGCAAACAGCCTAGCTCAGGAGCAAGCCTGTTGGTGTGCCACCATGGGACAAGGCTTCCATGCCAAGGCACACAGAGAAGAGGAGGAGTCAAGAGGAGGTTCCAGGCTGCTCTGTGCAATACCATTGCACAGAGCACATACGAAAACCATGTTTATTATTATAATTAAGAAAAACCCTTTACAACTGCTTCATCCTTGTTTCACACCAGTGCAACTTGTCATGCAATTTGACATTGTCCGCAATGGAACCTTTCAAATTGGTGCAACTCCATCAGAGTCGCAGCGATTTTGAAAGTAGTTCCTTCACTAATTTTTGTGATTTTTGGTGCAACTTGCATAGACATCTGTGCATCAAGTCACACAAGTGTCTTCCAAGTTGCACCTGAAATCGCACTTCAAGTGAAGTTGCACGATTTCAAAGTTGGATCTGGTGTGAACCAGGGCTAAAGCTATTAGACCAGCATAACAGCCAAACAACAAGGATTTTCCTGAAGGATAGACTGGCTACCTACATATTCAATACAGTTTTCTTTAACTTCCCTGGTGGTAATCCCGAGTGTGGCTGGCGGTTAATTTTCACTACCAAAAACGGTAACCCCGAGCCACACTCGATATTATACTGTAGTGTGTGTGTGTAGTGTAACTTACCTTGTCCCTGCGACCCCCTGATGTCCTCCCACGGTGTCCTCCGGCCGATGTCCTCCCACTGTGTCCTCAGGCCGATGTCCTCCCACTGTGTCCTCAGGCTGATGCAGGCATCCGTCCTTTTGGTTCCCTTCCCTGCGAGCACCATGACGTAAAAGTAAAAACATGGCATACACACAATACAATGTAATCTGTTAGGATTACATTACTATATCAAAACAATTTCACCTCAGTTTTGTCCCTAATGCTTTGTCCTGTGCCCTGCCTGCACTTTTACTGTTCTTTCTGCCTGGAAACTTGAGAACGTCCATGGCATCCAAAAAGCGTCCCTTTAGGTCAAAAGCAGTTTTAGACCAGCTAGAAAACAGTGATCATGAATTAGAATCACTTGTAGAATTGAGTCATAGTGGGGAAATTCGTCATCAGGCACCGAAATTTCCATGCAAAACAATGTAGCGCTTTGACATTCAAAAATTTTGACGTAATCAGACCGCCAGAGAGGTTAAAGGACCAGTAAATCTTGGAAAATGCTGTAAATCTGTATGTTAAAGGGCAGCACAGGCAACAATTAAAAAACACCATGAAATTCATAAAGAGTGACAAAGAGACTCTTTAGAATTCTGGTTTTCCTCTGCACAACAAATGTCAGTACCTATGACAAATTCTTGTACCTGTCGGAAGGTGTTGGGGTGCTGAAGCTGGACACTTTATCCTCAGTGCAGGCACAAAAGCCTCCCCTGCCACCCTCCACGCAGCTTAGTAGCCGCCAGCATCATAACAAACAATGAACCATCCCCAGCCCCATTCAGCTGCCAGATGGGAGATTTCTGCCTTTATCTAAGTTTGACAGTTTCCATATTTGGGTATTTATGTCACCAGGATCCTCAACTATTTGTTTACATTCATTTATCGGCTGGGGGATTCTCCAGACAGCAGCTGAATGGAGCCAAAATGAATCACTGGCTGCTAGGATGCCTGCAGACACCAGCTTCATAGTATCATAGGATCCCTGTGTGAGAAGCTATCACATTCATGACTGTATGCCAGCTTGGAGTTGGTCCTAATTACCACCAGTTTTCTTATCTGTGAACTGGCCGTAATTCTTTTTTAATCTGTCACAGTCATAGCTGCAGCTTCTTAAATTATTGGAAATAAGAATTGTAGTAGATAAAAGCTGCACTGCATTACTTGCTCTTCTTACTGTATAAGGAAGATGAGCAAGTATTTTAATGCGGCTTTTATCTCTACAACTCTTTGATGGCCAGTGAAGAAGGGCTACAAGAGCTGGCATCCAGGTTGTCCATGCATGACAGGAGGAGCAGGTCTTGGAGGAGTGCTGTGGATCTGGGTATGCTTTTACCAATGGAAATAGGAATTACTCAAATCCGACACACGTGTCAGAATCTGTCACAAGGTTTTTCGGAATTAGATGCAGGCCATATTAAAGGGGCCATACCACCAAATAAGTTTTGTAATTGCCTTTTTTAATTCTATCCTCGGTGAGCTACTGTGTTCTGTGTAGTACACTCATATATTTTGAAGAGCATGTCATGGGGTCATTGGGAATATACTTGTTGAAGCATGTGCCGTTTTACGTGATCTCTCTTATAGTGGTGGCCTTTTTTTGCATTAGTCTTTTTATATGAGAAAACAAAAATCAAGGAGTTCGCAATGGGTGGGTTCAAGCATAGCTCTTGTGTCTTACAGGTAGGAGTTCTGAGATTACCAGATTACTGGCAAAATGTTCTGAGGTAGATTGCTACAATATGTGGATTATTTATTCCCTGAATATATTTCAAAGTTTAATTTTCACATTTGACAGGATTGTATCTTTAACAGGAAATTGTTCCTAGCTTGATTCTGTTTGAAGAAGTACATTGCTACATAAATTAATGATTTAAGTTAAAATTTGCCCAAAAATGGGCTTTCATGTAATTCTATTAATACATCTTTAAATGTGTTTTTAAAGGCAGGCAATGTAAGATTGATTTGGTGTAAGCTTTTTTTTTTTTTTTGCCATTCTTTATTTAAACAGCTTTTTTAGATTACAAACGTATGCAAACATAAAAGAAGAATGTAGCAACTGAATGCATGTACTCCTGCGCTGAACTGTGGACTCCCCGCTATTGTTGTCCCCACATGGATTAGAGAAATGCAGGCCTTGCTGCCCTCAATGGACCAGGGATATCCAAAAGAAACTGTGTGTGAAAGACAAAAAAGAGGGCGCACAGGCCTAGTGCATTACCTTAAAAATAGGATTTATTGATAAAAAGTAATATAATCACAAAATAAAATGATTTAAAATCAGATATACTGTATATACTCGAGTATAAGCCGACCCGAATATAAGCCGAGGTACCTAATTTTACCACAAAAAACTGGGAAAAACTATTGACTCGAGTATAAGCCGAGGGGGGAGGAATAGTGCCCCATCGTTGGTGTAAGTGGGGGGAGGAATAGTGCCCCATCGTTGGTGTCAGTGGGGGGAGGAATAGTGCCCCATCGTTGGTGTCAGTGGGGGGAGGAATAGTGCCCCATCGTTGGTGTCAGTGGGGGGAGGAATAGTGCCCCATCGTTGGTGACCCCTGCTCCAGCCTGGGCTCGCTCGCTCCCTCCCTCTCCCATGGTACACACTTACCGGTCAGATGTCTTCCTTCTCCGGCCGCTCTCTTCCTCTTCACTCACTCGATCTTCGCGGTGCCGCTCGGCTCCTCCTCTCCAAGCTCCACCTCCTCGCCGGTGATTGGGCGCCTGTGTGCCTCTCCTGAGCTACAGTTCCGGCGGCCAATCACCGGCGAGGATTGATCCCGGGGGTGTGTCCAGATGACAGGGACAGCATGTCATCTGCAGACGTTGACTCGAGTATAAGCCGAAGGGGCCGTTTTTCAGCACAAAAAATGTGCTGAAAAACTCGGCTTATACTCGAGTATATACGGTACATAGGAAGCATGTCACAAGGGATGCAGAGTTGTAAAGGAACCCCTGTGGGTGGTCTGGTGGGAGACTGGAAGCCTCTGGAAAGTTGGTGGCTATCCAGAGGCTTCCAGTCTCCCATCAGACCACCCACAGGGGTTCCTGTACCACTCTGCATCCCTTGTGACATGCTTCCCATGTATATCTGATTTTACATCATTTTATTTTGTGAGTATATTACTTTTTATCAATAAATCCTATTTTCAAGGTAATGTACTAGGCCTGTGCGCCTTCTTTTTTGTCTTTCACACGCAGTATACAAACATAAGGCGCATGAGTGGATGCCAGCAAATAAGACAACAAACCAGGTGTGGTCCAATTACATAGAGATTCAAATTATCAGTTTCAAAAGTGTAAGCTTTTTAAAGTCCGTTTGCAGCAGAGCTCAGAGAGAGGGAGGGAGAAGTGGCTCACATAGCCAATCAGATGTGTTGCAGTACCAAGAACATATTGATAGGAGGAGGGAGCAAAGTGACAGAAAGATGAGTTGACCCACACTCTAGTGAGAGGGTGGGGGTGGAGAAGAGACCTGAAGGTAAAAATTAAATTGCAACAGAGAAAGACCAAGTCCCCTCCCCTGACAGGCAGGGATTTGCTGTGTGGCAGAACTGTGTAAATGTCAGAACTGAATAGACAGAAATAGAAATCCTTTTGGCAGGTAAAACAGCTAACATACGTACATTTCATTGTTGTATTTAAGCCATTTGCCAAGAGTTCAGCTTTAATTACAGTAATGTTTGTTAAAAAAATATATATTGTATGTTATTGGTAACATATGCTCTTAATTGAGTTATTTGTTGCTGAACAGTCACTGCTGGAATATGTAATAAAAGTTGGTTTAGCCAATTTAGGAAATGGATTGAAATCTGAACAGCATTTTTAAAATAGGACAAAAGATCAGTACATATTAAATAGAGTAAGAGAAACAAACACACAAATAGAATGGTTCATGAAACAAATATTGATTGAACTAATAGAAGTAAACAATCTGTAAGAATTCTATTTTGCCACTGGCTCCAAGTAATAAATCACAATGTGAAAACCTGCCATGGTACTGGAATCCAAACAATAGTTATTTAGCAACCAGAATCATGTCAATGGAGAATATGGGCTACGCAGATTATTAATACATGCACGATTAGGGAGTTCACATGTGCAGAACACCTGTTCATTTTTTAATTCTTTTTATTAGCTATAAATGACTATTTTCCTGCTGTGTGCTCAGGTGAGTTTGCTGTTTTAATGATTTCAGTTGACAATTATATATGCAGTGGTGTTGATTTACTAAAACCAGAGAGTGCAATATCTGGCGCGGCTCTGCGCAGAGACCAATCAGCTTCCAGGTTTTTTTTGTCAAAGCTTAATTGAACAAGCTATAGTCAGAAGCTGATTGGCTACCATGCACAGCTGCACCAGATTTTGCACTCTCCAGATTTAGTAAATCAAACTCTTATGTGTACGTAATTTAACCATTTGACGCCAGGCCTATGGCCAAATGGCGTCCGCAAAAATGTATTACCTTTCCGGAAGGCCGCCATATGGCGCTCTCCTGCACATGCGCAGTTCGCGCGCTTGCGGAGCCGCGCAGCTTGTCACCGGCCGTATACCTCGGACACAGCCGATGACAGATCTGAGTACCGGCCCCCGTTGCCGGTACCATGTGACCTGCTGTGAACAATCACAGAAGGTCACATGACAGTTGTATACAATGGATGGCTTCATTCATGCCATCCATTGTATACTAGTGTCTAGCTGTGAATGGTCACAGCTAATCACATGCACATGTCATGTGATTAGCTGTGGCCAAATCACAGCTAAGCACAAATAAAAAACCCTGAATGAATCAATGTCATTCAGGTAAATGCTTGCTTATAGCAAAGTAATTCTTTGCTATAAGCAAATTGTTTAAAAAAAAAAAATACTGATCACTTCCCCAAAGTAGTACAATGTTACTATGGTAACATTGTACTACTTTGGACATAATGAAATATGAAAAGAAAATCTTAAAAAAAAAAAAAAAATTTATAAAAAATTTAAAATAAAAAAAATATATATATATTTTTTTTTTTTCACACTGTCACCAGTCAGTGTCCCTGATCACCGCCATGTTAGTTATATGATGACGCTGTACTGCACTGGTGACAGTATGTAAAAAAAAAATAGTGAAAATAATTTTTTTTATTTTTTCATTTTCCGAAAAATTATGACAAAAAAAATACAACTTCAAAAAACTCGCCATGCCTCTTATGAAGAACGTCGGACTGTCTACTTTGCAAAAAGGGGTCATTTGGGGGATATCTGTACTGTTCTGACATTCTTGGACCTCAAAAAATTAGATTGGCTGTCAGTACTTCAGGATTGATCAGTATTCAGATCTATACCATAGTTTGTGAACTCTATAACTTTCCTACAAACTAAAAAATACATCCTAATTTGGGTTATTTTCACCAAAGACATGTAGTAGAATACATCGCAGCCTAAATTTATGAAGAACAATTATTTATTTGCAAACTTTTATAACAGAAACAAAGAAAAACGTGGGTTTTTTTTCCAAATTTTCAGGCTTTTTTGTTACTTTAGCAAAAAATAAAAACCCCAGCGATGATTAAATTCCACCAAAAGAAAGCTCTAGTTGTGTGAAGAAAATGATAAAATTTTAGTTTGGGTACAATTTTGTATGACCGCGCAATGGTCATTCAAAGTGTGAGAGCTCTGAAACCTGAAAAATGGCCTGGGCAGGAAGGTGTAAAATTGCACGGTATTGAATTGGTTAAAGCAGAAGTAAATGGTTTGATTTTTAAATGTATTCGCTCTGAAAGTTCCAGTTTAAATTAGTGCATGTATAGACACTTGCAAAACTTTGAATCTTGTGGCTATCCCAGGTTTCCCAGCTGTTGGCACAGTGAAGGATCTAAAATTCTCACCACCTTCTGGTTTCTTCTAGCTGCCCAGTTCAGAGGTCAATTGGTTTCTACACCCCCTCATAGCATGTCATTAAGGGCCTATCTCTATCTATCCATTCAGTCATATCCAACCCTTGGCGATTGTATGGACCTTCACTCATAAGAGACTTTTTCCATGAATTCTCTTAGCAATTATTTTTACAGGGTAGGTTGCCAGGTATTTCCCCAACCCCTACCATGCAGGAGATCCCGCATGGCCAGGGATGAAACTAGGACAATTTAGACAGGAGCCAATTAACCTACCAGCATGTCTTTGGAGTATGGGAGGAAACCAGAGTACCTGGAGGAAACCCACGCGAACACAGGGAGAACATGCAAACTCCATGCAGGAGGCACCATAGTCGGGAATCGGACCCATGACCCAAATTACTGCAAGGCAGAAGTGCTAACCACTAAGCCACTGTGCCACCCCTAAGGGCCTATATTTGCATACAAAACAGAGTCTATCACTGCACAGATCAATGTGCACCATCCCAGTCCTGCTCTATGTTCTCCCTTCTCATCTGATTGACAGCTGCACTTAGTGATCAACTGGCTGATAAAAGTAAAAATTGAAAATTAGGGATGGATAAAACCTCTCTATTACTGGCCTGATTCTGATCAAAGAATGAAAATTTGTTTTCTTCAGAAAACTCCCCTTAGATGGCAGTTCCGCATTCATCACCTATCTAATTCTGAGGAAGAGACTAGGCAGGATGACATATGGATGATAGGATATATGAATAATACAAAATGTAGCCTTGGTTAGCAAATATGGGTAAATTCACAGCTTAAATAAATATGAACCAGGGCACAGTGCAGTTGAGATAAATCTAGGACCTGTCCTACCCTTTGATGAGACAAAATATTAACCGTCCGCCCTATAGCAGATATACTGCTACAGGGCAGCCGGGTGCGCAAAATCACGTGTGTGTATATGTGTGTATATATATATATATATATATATATATGTGTAATTTTTCATTTCCGGGTAGGAGGCTACCCGCGCCGCCATTCGCAGCTATCAATCACTGGGTCCCGACCAGTGATTGCCGAGCATCTCCGTTGGGGAGGAGAACTGTATGTAAACAATATAGTTCTCCTCCCTGTCAGCTCGCGCACACTGCTTTGGATGGCTGTGCACAGCCATCCAAAGCAGATTGATTACAGTGAAGCACAGACACAAGTAAAACAGCACACGGTTAACCCTTTGATCACCCCACATGTTAACCCCTTCCTGCCCAGTGCCATTAGTACACTGTCAGTGTTTTTTTATAGCACTGATCACTGTATTGGTGTCACTGGGGATGTCAGTGACACCAAGTCAGTTCCCCCCAGTGTCAGAATGCCCGCTGCTGTCTCGCTATAAGTTGCTAATCGCCGCCATTACTAGTAAAAAAAAAAAAACAATTCCAGTATCTATACCGCCATTTGTAAATGCAGCGCCATATTGCAAAAAATTGGCTGGTCTGGAAGGGGGGGGGGGTAAATCCTCTGGGGGGGGGGGGGGCAAGTGGTTAACCCATGTCAAAATTGCAAAATTGTTTTCAGGCATTTACGTTTATTTTACCCTCAGTCACTAAGGGGGTTAATAAAGTAATGTTACTGACTTCCTAAGCCAGATGACTTTGGAAACAATATTCTTTTAAGAATGTGTCCTTGAATTTTTTCTTTTTTCTGTTTTGATATTCAATGCTGGCCATAGGGGGGCTTTCAATTACAAGGGCCATATTTTTATTTATGTATTATATGCTGGTAACTTACCCACAGGCACCTGACTGGGATATGGATATAGGACTCAATGCTTCTTAGGGTACTTTGCCAGGAGGTTTGTCATCCTGAGTTTTAAAGCTGCACTAGTTGACTCTATTGGCATTTTATTGGCCATATTATCTCTGTATACTTGATATTATTGTTTATAATCACTACTATGCATGATTTTATGACATGAAATAAAAGACATGTCACATATTGTGTTGTCAGTAACAATCACCGGCCTGTCAAATCCTAACACGAATAATCTTATGTATTATATAATGACTTGCTGTGAATAATCACTGACATTTTACATCTTGTTGATATCAACAACATTCATAGTCTTTATGACTTGGAAATGGAAAAACATGTTCTTGATAGGAATTTTTAACGCAGCTGTCACCAATGTAATAATTGCCGGGGGACACTACTGCACAGCTGACATATCAAAGCTTGTCAAGAACCGTACCTCAAAGAACCATGAGCACCATAAGATCTATATGCACATATATGACATGTTTATTTCATAGACATACAAATAAATTTTATGCATTTCAAACAAACCTCTTTTATAAAATTTATCTTCAGATTCAAGAGAACATTAATAGATAATGAGATTTCAGTCTGACATGCAAAACGAAAATGTTGCGGTACAGTTGTTGCCATTATGCACAGTGATATTTCAAGGTGATCAAATTTATAGTGCAAGTAAAAAAAACTATGACTAGCAATGTGGCAGCGCAATTTCCACTGGGGTTTTTTTATGCGTTCTTTTCCGGACATAATTTGCAGTGCAAAGTCCAACTTCCACCTGTGGGATGGGAAGCGTTGGTAAATCTCCATAACAGTACACAGGCATTAAAAAAAATCTTCACGGGGATTTTAGATCTTGTTCACACCATATGTGCATAAATACTGATGGGACACCACACAGATTTCACTTGCAAAGACACACGTTTACATTTGTTTTCATGCGCGTTTCAGCCAGTTCTTAAGCAGTTCTCACAGGCGTCTGTTTTATGCACAGATACCACAGATATCACATACCACCCATCTGTCCCCCTTATCACAATCCACTATTCTGTCCCCCTCATACAATCCGCCTTTCTGTGCCCCTCATTACAGTCTGCCAAACTATGCCCCTCATAAATCCTGCTGTTCTGTCCCCCTCATCACAGTCTGTCATTCTGTCCCACTTATCACAATCTGCTATTCTGTCCCTGTCATCACAGTCTGTCATTCTGTCCCCCTCATCACAGTCCGCCATTCTGTCCCCCTTATCACAATCTGCTATTCTGTCCCCCTCATACAATCCGCCTTTCTGTGCCCCTCATTACAGTCTGCCATTCTATGTCCCTCATAAAGCCTGCTGTTCTGTCCCCTCATACAGTCCGTCATTCTGTCCCCCTCATACAGTCCGTCATTCTGTCCCCCTCATCACAGTCCGCCATTCTGTCCCCCTCATCACAGTCCGCCATTCTGTCCCCCTCATCACAGTCCGCCATTCTGTCCCCCTCATCACAGCCCGTCATTCTGTCCCCCTCATCACAGCCCGTCATTCTGTCCCCCTCATCACAGTCCACCACATTCTGTGCCCCTCATCACAGTCTGCCATTCTGTACCCCTAATTACAGTCTGCCATTCTGTGCTCCTCATAAATTCCGCTATTCTGTGTCCCTCATCACATACCACATACCACCATTCTTTCCCCCTGATCACAATCTGCCATTCTGCCCCCTCATCACATACTGCCATTCTGTACCCCTCACTACATACCACCATTCTGTATCCCTGACCACATACCCCTCACCACATACCTCCATTCTCTACCCCTCACCACATACCACTATTCTGTACCTCTCACCACATACCACCATTCTGTACCCCTCACCACATACCACCATTCTGTACCCCTCACCACATACCACCATTCTGTATCCCTGACCACATACCACTATTCTGTACCCCTCACTACATACCACCATTCTGTATCCCTGACCACATACCCCTCACCACATACCTCCATTCTCTACCCCTCACCACATACCACTATTCTGTACCCCTCACCACATACCACCATTCTGTACCCCTCACCACATACCACCATTCTGTACCCCTCACCACATACCACCATTCTGTACCCCTCACCACATACCACCATTCTGTACCCCTCACCACATACCACTATTCTGTACCCCTCACTGCATACCACCATTCTGTACCCCTCACCACATACCACCATTCTGTACCCCTCACCACATACCACCATTCTGTACCCCTCACCACATACCACCATTCTGTACCCCTCACCACATACCACCATTCTGTACCCCTCACCACATACCACCATTCTTTCCCCCTGATCACAATCTGCCATTCTGCCCCCTGATCACATACTGCCATTCTGTACCCCTCACTACATACCACCATTCTGTACCCCTCACCACATACCTCCATTCTCTACCCCTCACCACATACCACCATTCTGTACCCCTCACCACATACCTCCATTCTCTACCCCTCACCACATACCACCATTCTGTACCCCTCACCACATACCACCATTCTGTACCCCTCACCACATACCACCATTCTGTACCCCTCACCACATACCACCATTCTGTACTCCTCACCACATACCACCATTCTGTATCCCTGACCACATACCACTATTCTGTACCCCTCACTACATACCACCATTCTGTGCCTCTCATCGCATACCACCATTCTTTACCCCTCACTGCATACCACCATTCTGTACCCCTCACCACATACCACCATTCTGTACCCCTCACCGCATACTACCATTCTGTGCCTCTCATCACTTACCACCATTCTTTACCCCTCACCGCATACCACCATTCTGTGCCCTCACCACATACCACCATTCTGTACCCCTCACCACATACCACCATTCTGTACCCCTCACCGCATACCACCATTCTGTGCCTCTCATCACATACCACCATTCTGTTTCCCTCATCAAATTCTGCTGTGAGTAAAACTGCAGACATGCTGCATAATCCCGCACAGCTCCACATCGGAGATCACACCTGCATTTTGGTGTGAACAAGACACATGTGAAACCATTCTCTGTTCAGATGATGTGAATGAGCCCTTAATCATCCCCTACTGTAGGAAAGGGGTTCTAAAGTCTATATTAAGATAAAAGTCTTTATCTTAATGGATTCCCTGCATTATGGTAGGAAACTTCCCGGTAACTGTACCCCCTCCTCCCCAAACATTGGCTCTTGCTGGTGTCTGTCTAACTCTATGAGGAGGGAATGGAGGTAGTTGCAGAGCTGCACTGTGTGTGTCTATAGGCACACACAGCCCAGCTCTGGAGTACCCCCACATGGGTGCACCCATACCACGCAGCATGCTATGGGAGCACCAACAGGAAGAAGAAGCAGAGCGCACTGATGGGGGAACCCAGAAGAGGAGGTAAGTGACTGCTCTGTGCAATACCATTGCAGGAAAGCTTTTTCCATTGAAAATCAACAGACTTACCAGCAGAGTCACTGGGTGAGAATAAAAGAAAAAAGCTTAAAAATTAAAACTAATACAGCCATCACATCTAAGAATTGGTAAACTACAATATAATACATGTTTGCTTTTGGGTTTAATAACACTATAAAACTTTAAAGTCAAATTCTATGTTTCAATCTATACTTATGTATAGTTTCTCAAACTTTTGTTAAAGGGACCTTGTGACATTATTAAACCCTTTCAATATAGAGTAACCTCTCTGGTCTCCTGCACCACAGAAAAGCACTCTATTACTGAGAAATGGTTCTCCAAGTTCTGCTGGGAAACCGATACTTCCAAGATTGTTGACTCCCGTGGAACCCCACTGCTCTCCTGGTTCCTCCTGCTGACCTTAACGTCATTACTCACTTCTGCAGGGACATGGAGGTAAGAAGTACTGTAAGTAGCAGTGAGAGCTGCAGGGAACCATGGAGATCGACACTTATCAAAGTGTCAGTTTCCCATCAGACTTTGGGGAACAATTTTTCAGCAACAGAGCAGCATTCTGGGCAGAAGGCAGCTAGGGAGGTAAGTAGTCTTCTTTACAGATGTGATTTCATGAAATGATTAATGACAGGGTCTTTTTATGCTCAAAATGTTTCTTTCGTTTTATAGTAGAAAGTGATTAAAACCCTATATCATTTATTTTCTTTCTAGTATATATATATATATTGTGGGAACTCGCTTCAACTGGTAGAGATTTTCTTGTTTAAGCACACAGCAACTCGCTTCTTTAAGGGCTTTTTTGCCCACTTTTATTTAAAGAAAGTTCAAATAACACAAATGCTTCCCACGCAGGGGTATCCACCATCAAGAAATACCAACAAAGATTCAGCCTCCTGGCTTGTACACAGTTCACTGTCTGTCTCCTGCAGACTCTTCCCAAATTATGGCCACTAGCACACAGCTAGTCTGGCTTTCACCTGACTCCAAGGCAGAGACCTCCTGTCTGCCGGGGTGGAGCCCTCCTGACTCCGTCTGCCGGGGTGGAGCCCAGAACCATAGTTAGGCCTCTACAAAAAGGCCTGCACACACCTGTGCAATCAGTGGGCTGGGGGTTCTCAAAACACAGACCCCGGATTGGAGATTTCATCCCTCCCAGATCTCTTTGAAATCTCCAGGCTCCAGATCCCAAAACAAACTTAATGAATAAATGAGGAAACCGAAAAGTCAGTTTCCTCTGCAATACATTAACTCTCTGGAGCCCCTCAACCTGCCTGGTTGAAAATCCAGGGTTTTCAGCTTTATTTTGACCGTGGCAGGACACCGCACTGCCACATATCCCCCCCCCTTTGTTTTGACCCCGTAGGGGGCGGAACACACAAACCTAAAACCCTTGCTTTAGACCTTCTGTGCGGGCTATCACCTGTAGAGGTCCAATCCTGGCTGACTTCGTTTTCATCAAAGGGAGACACTACTCCCTGCCCCAAGAGGTGACTTCCCCTGTCTCCCCTTACTTGGGCTCCACGACATCCCCGTGCCTTTTTACGAGTGCGCTTCCAAAAGCGCGGTCTTTCTAATTTTCTTAAGACTATGCTAGTCCTTTTACCACTAGGGGGTTTACAAGTCTCAGTACCCTTTGTAACCTGGGGTTGACTCCTAAGCTTTAAATGCCTGGTACCTGTAATATTACCACTTGCTCCCTCAAATTCCTCTAGACCATCCCTTTTTGCTTCATTTAATTTTACAGGGGATATACTTTTAAACCCTTTAGTAACAGACATGGGCTCTTTTATTGTGGCATCAAACTCTTTTAACATCCCCTTGTTAAGCTTTGGGCCATTTCCCTTAGACCTTTCATTCTTATAACTTGGGCGTTTACTGGACCTTTGGAAAACTTTTCCAGAGTGACCTTCCTGAACATGTAGGGGGCCTATTACTATACTCTTAACCTCTGTTATGTCTGTTAAGCACTCATTACCTTTTTCAGGATGACAAGCTACCATGTCAACTTGATCACCAGGTCTACCATTATTTTTGTTATCATACATAGTAATCAGACAATCCAAATTCATCAACACATTTCCCTTTTTATCATTAGCCAAAAAAGACTCTTGTCAGAACTCAGTTCACTAGTAGTTGGCAGGGCAGTTTCTGTAGAGGAATTACACACAGTGGAGTGGGTGTCTCCCATGGAAACGTCACTATCCACCGACTTCACTGTCACAAAAGACTCTGCCAGCAACTGTCCTAATGCCAAACCATCTTTACATAATTCTGCATTTGGGTAGACGACCCCAACCACATCACATATACATGTGTCTTCTGGCACTTCTGCCCAAACCTCTGTCCTGTCCAACAGTACTCTGGTGTGCCTCTCATACAGATTACTGCTATGAAGCAACCCAGCAATGCACTGAAAGACAATTTTCACCATTACCAACAAGTATCACAGAATTCCTATATTGACCATCTCTGTTTTGTATAGCCTGTAATACCAAGCTCCGATTAGCGGGACTCCACTGTACCAGCTCTCCCGAACATGGAAGAGACAGCATGGTATACACCGGCTGTACACTCCAGAAGGCTAACATTTCCTTCAGCAGGTCTGTTATCAATAGACAGCCTGATTCCACACATAAGACTTTCCTGGAGACATGGAGACCCTCACTTACTGATGCCTCAGAGGTGGTGCTTCTTAAAGAGGCTTCCTCTTGGCTGGAGGTACCCAATACAATAACCTGGGGCTCTCCCAGAGCGTAACCAGGTGTGGGATTCACCCAAATACTCTGAGGCTCAGTGACAATGAGCTCTTCCATGGCTTCTCTATGGATATCAGTTTGGTATACCACACCATTAACTCCTTTATGGGCTGTGGGCAAAACTTCTGCTGAGCGTTTATCCTTAACGGTGCCTTTTACCAGCGGTGGGTTATTTTTGGCAGCGACAGGAGCGCCCTGGACTAATAGCTGCTCCACAGTCCTTCTATTCAGCACAGCAGAAACCATGTCCACCCCATTGTTATCCACAGAGGCATCTTTTATTATTGCCAACAAGCTTGTTGCCCATCTGTCCCAGTCCATTGTCCCTGTGATCCCATCAGAGGTACTACGCAGTACCACTCCAGCCGCTGAAGGAGACACAGAGGGACAGAGTGGCTCTGTATCAGATCCATTACCTATATCTTCTTTATCCATATCACAATGGGAGACTCCTTTTCTAGGCACAGCCGGTTGCAATTTCTTACTCTCACCACCGTGCACTAGGTGCTTGCCATTCACTACAAAAACTTTTGCATTAGTGGATTGCATTAACCCATCATTATGAATACGTTCATACCTTTTAGATTCACCATTGCCAGACTGAAATAACAAATTCTCAACACTCACTTCAGATACAGTCTGGTCCACCAGAGCAACATCATAGTTATCCTGGGTTACCTTAACCACCGTTGCTAGGGGAGAGAACACATCCTGCTTAGTGGTCACCCCTACTACATTTAATTCAGCATTCTGTTTATATGACATTGGTGCAACCCCAATATCAGTACTCTTCACATTGACATTTTTAACCGTTGCCTCCCCGCTAAACAGAGCATTATACAGAGGCAAGTCTCTCTCATGATCACCAGCAGTGGGTTTCCCAACTGGGAGTATCCCAAATTTATAGCAGAGAGTCTCAAAGTCAGTCTCAATCAGTGCATTAGTGTCTCTCACATTTATCTCAAAAGTACCAGTCTTACCCACCACTGTAACAGGCTTCACCTTCTTCACTTGAGTGCGTGGGATCTGGATCCTTTCTGTCATCTCCTCTCTTTGGCCAGCCAGTTCATCCATGCAGCTATAGGATGATATTGTGGCAGGCACTTCTGACTCCTTGGCACCCCCTGCAGGCACAACAGGTACTTCCTCACTGTTGCTAGAGGTGGCTGCCAACATTTTTAAACACGAATCTGGGCTTGCAGATGAAGACTTTTGCCCAGTACCACCCTCATCAGTGGTATTCCATAATCTGGGGCAGGTAAAGATACCATGCCCAAACTGACCACATTCCAGGCAGGGTATGGTTCCACCGATAACCTTCTTGGGATACGGAACCACATCTCCCTTGTAGCCCCTTCTCCTGGTTGGCAGGCTTTCTCCTGTTGCTATGGGAGATGGCACTCTCCCAGCTGAACTTTGTGGGTTCCTCCAGTTGCGCTGAACTCTCATCTCTGTGTTGCCACAATCCTCTGCAGACGACACTTCTCTCACAGGGTCCGCAGGCCTGAAGTAACATGTGTTGCTATGGGCAACCACATTTTTCTGAAACTTCTGGGCAACCTGTTGCTCCTTCCTGTAACTCAAAGCAGGCTTCCCAATTGCATACCCAGACCTTTGTCTGGTTGTGTCACCTTGTACTGGAAGCTGGGATAATGGGCAGTTGGAGACAGTGTGCCCCCATTCACTGCACCGCAAACAGCGCTCTTGTGGCAGTATCTTGGCCGGACGTCCAACACTGCATCCTCTTTCAAGCATAGGATTCTGCACCAAGAAAGCGGATTTCCTTTCACCAGCATTGCCAGGGGCAACAGCATGCACTTCCCCTTTAACTGGGTTCACTGCTGCCAGCAGGCGCTGACTCCACTCTACAGCGGACTCAAAAACTGGGGAATCTTCCCGCCTTAGAATAATGTCCTTTCTCTTTGCATGCCTCATACTTGCAGTCACTCCACAACAATTTTGCACAGTCCAGCAACACAATGGAGCACTGTCTCTTTAAGGCAAGTTCCTTTTCTCTTGCAGGATCTCCTCACCTGCACACACAGATAGTGCAGAGTCATGCACCAAACACAGTTCAACACATGAACTTACTTCTTTCCTGGGATCTCTAGTTCTGCCCGCATCCTCCACCATATGTGGGACCTCGCTTCAACTGGTAGAGCTTTTCTTGTTTAAGCACACAGCAACTCGCTTCTTTAAGGGCTTTTTTGCCCACTTTTATTTAAAGAAAGTTCAAATAACACAAATGCTTCCCACGCAGGGGTATCCACCATCAAGAAATACCAACAAAGATTCAGCCTCCTGGCTTGTACACAGTTCACTGTCTGTCTCCTGCAGACTCTTCCCAAATTATGGCCACTAGCACACAGCTAGTCTGGCTTTCACCTGACTCCAAGGCAGAGACCTCCTGTCTGCCGGGGTGGAGCCCTCCTGACTCCGTCTGCCGGGGTGGAGCCCAGAACCAAAGTTAGGCCTCTACAAAAAGGCCTGCACACACCTGTGCAATCAGTGGGCTGGGGGTTCTCAAAACACGGACCCCGGATTGGAGATTTCATCCCTCCCAGATCTCTTTGAAATCTCCAGGCTCCAGATCCCAAAACAAACTTAATGAATAAATGAGGAAACCGAAAAGTCAGTTTCCTCTGCAATACATTAACTCTCTGGAGCCCCTCAACCTGCCTGGTTGAGAATCCAGGGTTTTCAGCTTTATTTTGACCGTGGCAGGACACCGCACTGCCACAATATATATATATATACACACACACAGGTGAAACTCGAAAATTTAGAATATCGTGCAAAAGTTCATTTATTTCAGTAATGCAACTTAAAAGGTGAAACTAATATATGAGATAGACTCATTACATGCAAAGCAAGATAGTTCAAGCTGTGATTTGTCATAATTGTGATGAATTATGGGTTACAGCTCATGAAAACCCCAAATCCACAATCTCCGAAAATTAGAATATTGTGAAAAGGTGCAATATTCTAGGCTCAAAGTGTCCCACTCTAATCAGCTAATTAAACTATAACACCTGCAAAGGGTTCCTGAGCCTTTAAATGGTCTCTCAGTCTGCTTCAGTAGGAATCACAATCATGGGAAAGACTGCTGACCTTCCCATAAGGAGGGAAAGCTTCAAAAGGTAATTGCAAAAGAAGTTGGATGTTCCCAAAGTGCTGTATCAAAACACATTAATAGGAAGTTATGTGGAAGGGAAAAGTGTGGAAGAAAAAGGTGCTCAAGCAGCAGGGATGACCGCAGCCTGGAGAGGATTGTCAGGAAAAGGCCATTCAAAAGTGTTGGGGACTTTCACAAGGAGTGGACTGAGGCTGGAGTCAGTGCATCAAGAGCCACCACACACAGACGGATCCTGGACATGGGCTTCAAATTTCGTATTCCTCTTGTCAAGCCGCTCCTGAACAACAAACAATGGCAGAAATGTCTTACCTGGGCTAAAGAAAAACAGACCTGGTCTGTTGCTCAGTGGTCCAAAGTCCTCTTTTCTGATGACAGAAACTTTGCATCTCATTTGAAACCAGAACCCATTGTATGGAGGAAGAATGGAGAGGCACACACTGCAAGATGCTTGAAGTCCAGTGTGAAGTTTCCACAGTCTGTGTTGATTTGGGGAGCCATGTCATCTGCTGGTGTTGGTCCACTGTGCTTCATTAAGTCCAGGGTCAACGCAGCCATCTACCAGGAGATTTTGGAGCACTTCATGCTTCCTTCCGCAGACGAGTTTTATGGGGATGCTGACTTCATTTTCCAGCAAGACTTGGCACCTGCCCACACTACCAAAAGCAACAAAACCTGGTTCAAAGACCGTGGGATTACTGTGCTTGATTGGCCAGCAAACTCTCCTGACCTGAACCCCATAGAGAATCTATGGGGCATTGCCAAGAGAAAGATGAGAGACATGAGACCGAACAATGCAGAAGAGCTGAAGGCCGCTATTGAAGCATCCTGGTCTTCCATAACACCTCAGCAGTGCCACAGGCTCATAGCTTTCATGCCACGCCGCATTGAGGCAGTAATTGTTGCAAAAGGGGCCCAATCCCAGTACTGAGTACATATGCATGCTTATACGTTTCAGAGGTCTGATATTGTTCTATGTACAATCCTTGTTTTATTGATTGCATGTAATATTCTAATTTTCTGAGATTGTGGATTTGGGGATTTCATGAGCTGTAAGTCATAATCATCCCAATTATGACAAATCACGGCTTGAACTATCTTGCTTTGCATGTAATGAGTCTATCTCATATATTAGTTTCACCTTTTAAATTGCATTACTGAAATAAATGAACTTTTGCACGATATTCTAATTTTTCGAGTTTCACCTGTATATAGTATATATAAAAATGTCTTCTATTAAATCCATTATTTCTAATATCAACTGTAGGCATTTCTTTCTTCTGTATGGCCTAATTAGCATACATAATATAAAGTGTGATGGAAGCACGAAGATTGCAGGAAACATTTAGGGTGCCTTTTTATGAGTTCAGGTTCTTTTACTTGTGATAATAGTGTGCAAAGTGACAGAGCTCTAATGGAATGAAAGTGCATTTAAGGGAGTGAAGGCAGAAAACTGAAATGAGAAGACAGAGAGAGAGGTGCAAAATGAATGATAAGTGTGACAAGAAAAGGCCACACTGATTTTTCACAATGACACACTAAGAAGAAAATATTAAAACAACAAAACATGAAACGGCTAAATTTCTTTTAATTTGCAAAAATAAGTGCCATACGATGCCACCATCACCAATATTAAAGACAAAATATATATTAACCCAATATAAATTAACTGTATTAAAGAATCAGAGAAGCAAAAAACAAGAGACAGAGTTACAAAACTTTGCAGTGATCAGCAGCTGCTTACAGTAAGGGACTGAGTCTGAGAGGAACACTGGAAGGAGCTGCAGCTCAGCTGCTACACTGGGCCCAGGCACCCGGCATATTTCTCTGTCCTTCCTCCCCTTCTGCTGCCCCTCTCCTCAGCTGAAGGATCATTCATGACGTGGCGGCGTCTCATTCGATCAATCAGAATCCGCTCCCCTCACCTCGACCATTGTCCGCCCCCCTCCTCCTCCTGTCACCTCCATGACCTGCCATCCTCCTAAGCTTGGCTCACCTCTGATGGCTCCTGCCAGGGTGCGGAGTCCAGGCTGCAGCTCTCAGTGAGGACAGTTGGCTTTTCAACACTACACCGCTTCCCTCTCATACACATCGAGCACCCATCGTCCTACTCACATAGTGTTAAACCTGCAACCAGAGTACTCCCCCACCTATTGATTGGCTCTAGCTGTGTAGAAGAAGGTGGATCCAGCACTTGACAAGCCCCATTGCAAGTGTGAACGGAGATGTACAGACTGATCCTCCAATCAGAAACTGCTGATCGCCCTGGGTCCTGGGCTAATGTCATCACTTCCCGACCTAGGGGGAGCCGACACTTCACTGCTATATGGAATGTATATATATGTACTAAATGGACGTGTGTGGACGGACTGTGAGACAATTGTGTAAAGTAAAGATACCATCATTCTTTCATCATTCCCTGTGTATGAGGAGAGGGAGACCCTGCAGAAAAATAACAAATTCATACGAGAGGCCACACAGAGAATGTGACGGCCTGTGCTATGCCCAGGTGCCCCTAGGTGGCAGTGCCCCTAGGTGGCTGCCTAGTTTGCCTAGTGGAAGCACCAGCCCTGCTTAGGGGTCTGCTTAAAAATGTGTTGGATGAATGTAACAAGCATTCACCCATCCTTGATTAATGCTGATTGCATGTTGCTTAAGAATGATTTCCTATGGTTTGCAGCTCCATTGAGTGGCCATAATGTAGTATTTTCCTGAAATCTGAGTCAGAAAAAATGCCACATTATGGTCACTAAATGAAGCTGACAATAATAGGAAATCACTGTATTAAGCAAAATACATCCAAACATTTATTTTAAATAAAAAAAACCTTTGTGTTCAGGGGTACCCAATGGTATTTTAGGAACTGAGTAACATTCCTGATTCTGGGCACATTATAGTTGTGGAGGATCATTTAAAATGTATGTGCTTTTAGTTTAAATCATATTAAAGAATATTATTCCAGTAAAACCGCAAAATACAAATACTGATTTGCATTACCTGCCCAAAGATTTGATATTTTGTGAAGTCACTCTCATGATCCATGTGCCATTGACATACATGCTAACCAGTTCCATGACTTCCACTACAGCAGTCCAAAATAGCCCCCCTCTCCCAGCCTGCTGATTGGACAATAAATAGCAGCATCACAAGGATGAGGTTATCTCTCTGTTCAATCTGTCACTATGGTTAAAGTTATATTAAGGGTAAAAATGTAAAAACAGAAACAAAAAAAAAATGTTATGCTTACCTGATCTGTGTAATGGTTTTGCACAGAGTAGCCCCGATCCTTCTTTTCTCGGATCCCCTGCTGCTGCTCCTGGCTCTTCCCTCCTGTTGAGTGCCCCCAGAGCAAGCCACTTGCTCTGAGGGCACTCATGTCTGCTTGCTCCTGAGCCCTGCTCTGTGTGTACATAAGACACGCAAAATGGGGCTCGGTCCCACCCTCACTCCTTTCTCACTGGCTGTGATTGACAGCAGTGCTGCCGTGGAGGCAAAGACCTGGGAGAGCAGCTGCTCCCATGCACATTGCTGGACCCCGATCAGGCTTTGGTAAGTATTGGGGAGGGGGGGTGCTGTGGGGGGAGCTGCATACTGAAGGTTTCCTACTTGCATAGAATGCATGAAGGTAAAAAACCTTCAGTCTTTAGAATTACTTTAATATTAACACATTAGCAAGGGATTATAGATAGATGATATTAAAGATAAATCCAGGTATTTCATACAGTGCTTAGAGCCAATGCAGCAGTTAGTGACTGAAATAGTTCGTTTGAACCAGCTTGGTCCAAATAAACTATTTAAAGTGTCAGGAAACCTGGAGATTAGCTTAAGAAATAAATACATTTAGTGATTTTTAATGGATACATAACTACATTTTTTGCCAATTTTCATATCTGCTTGGCGTTCAACTTTAATCATTTTTTTAATTATTTTTTAATTTGTCACAATCTATTTAATTTTTCATTTCAGCCCTGTCATTAGATTTGTGACATTACAACTACAATTAGTCTCTGTATGAGACCAATTCATTTTTTCATATAATATTATTACTTGATATTAGTTTTAGGCCAAGATCTGATCCCAGGAAGATTTTTTTTAATACCAGTGAAATGCATTTCCAAACATCATTGCAATTTTATTCATCTTAATTAGGTATACACAATGTGGTGAATGCTGTGAAGTTGCAAGGCACCATACGTATCTGTTTGAGTGTCCTTTTTCTTATGTAGCAAAGTGCAAGATCACCAATGCCTCTGTTTTAAAGGTGAGTAACTGGAAATAAGAATAAAAGCCAAAGAGAGGAAAGGTAACAAAAAATAGAGAAGAGGAGAGATGGAAATCAACAGAAAACCTCATCCAGTTTTTGTTGTGATATGCTACAAGTATATCCTTTCATATATTTCATTACTCTGTTTATTTGGATGCACGTTCATTTGGGCACATCATACACCTTACATGTGCATATTCATGTGCACACACATCTTTAATACCATCTCTCTTTTCCCTTTGGGATTTTCCTTTCTTTTTCTTTTTTTTATCTTTTTGTTTTTTGATGCGTTGTTTTCGATGCGTTAGCTTTGATATTTTTTTTCTGCTTTTTTGATATATTCCAGTCTGAAAATGTATGTTTTTTGTGTATTTTTTTTGTATTTTATCCCAAGTAGACATGCGTTTTTTTAATGCCTTTTTTTGTATGCGCTGTTTGCATGTATTTATATTTAAATTTTGATTATTAACAAATGTGGCTTTTTAGCTAATATCTTCTTGGGCTATTTACTCACTTTTATCTGTATTTGTTATTCTATTTTTCATAATAATTTTTATCCATTATTCTTTTTTTCTTTCTTTGTTTCTCTTTTTATTCCACTTCACTTTCCTTTTTTTCTTTTCTTCCTGTCTTGTTGTTCTCTGAGATCACTACTTTTGATACAATGGTTTTGTATGTCTTGTTACAACGTATTAGTAGGCGTACCCTCAGGATTCAGGAGTGCTGATTAGGACAGGTGTTTTTTATTAACGAATACCTATATAAGACAGCACTTTTGTTGTTTTCTTTATTATGTTTAGGCATGAGATCGTGTGAAATGCGTTAAGTGTTGTATTCATGTCCTGGTGTTTTGTGTGTCCTATGGATCAATACTATATTCATCTATCCTCCAGTGTGCGGCTGACCCTTCTTCCTATGCTACAAGCTCCACAATATTTTATCGAGGTCTCTTGGATATTAGCAATGCTTCTGCTAGCAGAAACCTGTGGTTTAACCTTTTCATAACTGGAAGGAGGGCCTTAAACCAAAAATGCTTAGATCAAATGTAGAAGCCTTGGACAATTACTGTAGAACTAATTTGCCTAACTAAATTGGTTTGTATAGTCCAACGCCAGTTTAACAAACTGATAATAGAAATGACTCTGCTTTTCCAGCCTTCATTGCAGTTTGGGATTGTAATACCCATCCCTACATTAAAGTGTTTATTCACCTTTACAGAAAATCTGTAAAGTGGCCTAATACTGGATCCCCTCCCCATCCCTCCCGGTCCCACTCTACTGGAGTTCTGCTATCATCTGCTGTCAGACACCAGTATGCCGCATCACCAGTTCAGGGATTTGAAATCCCAGTGGCTTTTTCTCCTCTCCTGGCAGTGCTAACAGGATGGGCTAGATGGATTCTAATTTGTCAGCGCCATCCATGTGCATGTGACAGTGCTGACCAATTAGAATCCCTCTGGTCAGTACTGGCTAAGCAGTAGGGAGAGAAGATTAAGCCATGGGATTTCAAACCCCTAAACTGGTGAAGCGACATACTGGTGTCTGACAGGATCGTGGGACTCCTTTCAATGGATGTCATGCCTTCTGTTGAGAGAGCTGTGCTGCGATCGTGACTCCCACGTGCACATGCAGTAACGACGCCATTGTAGCTTGACCATTCAAATAGCTGGAGCCTGCGAACCTGGAAGGAAGAAAAGGTAAAGATGGAATCTGTTTTTTTTAGGTAAGTGTGCCATAATAGGCTAGTATGCAGTACATAATGACATGAGCCTGCAAGGGGACCAGTTTTATTTTTTACGGTTTACTACCTCTTTAATTCTCACCATATTGACTAGGCTAAGGGAACATCCTTTTCCTTCAGTAAATCAACCCTATAGCCTTTCTTGAGTGATCAGAAAACGTTTGAGTGTTGACAGTAGACCATGCCCAATACTTCAATCTACAGTTATAGCTTGCATCTGCCATTACTGTGTAGACTTATTTCGGTGTTCATTACAAAAAATGAACCTGAGAATTACAAGTCACATTAGAAGACCAAGCCACAGTAGCCTGAATGTGCCTAGAGAAGAATCCTGACCTTGGCGGTGCTTGTAAAGTTTGGCTTTTCATAACATTGTACCTTTTGTGATAAATAGAAAGATGATCTTCCACTACCACACTGCTGTACTTGTTTTCAAAGTCATGGGAGATATATCCTTTTTTTAACACAGAGCAATGTTCTCGTTGGCAGGCAGATTAATAGTTTTCATATTGTTGTAGCAAAATTGTTTAAATTAAAAACAAAATATACTCTGTGTTCCAAAAATACAACTATAATGAAAAACAACCTGTACAAAAATGTTTGCATTTATTTACCAGACGTTTATTAGCTTACTTAATAGTATGCTTTATTAAAATATTTATGAAAAAATATGTATGCTAAATTTATGTAAGATGTACCGCATTCCCATCATAGCATATATTCAAAGAGAAGAACAACAATATGCATTTTAAAAAACACATTTGTGAAAGAATGGGTCGCTCTCAGGAGCTCTGTGACTCCAAGCGTGGTGCCATGATAGGTTGCCACCTGAGCAATAAGTCATTCTGTGACATTTCCTTGCTACTAAATATTCCACAGCCAACTGTTAGTGGTATTATAACAAAGTGGAAGCAACTGGGAACAACAGCAACTCAGCCACGAAGTGGTAGGCCACATAAAATGACAGAGCGGGGTCAGCACATGCTGAAGTGCACAGTGCGCAGAAGTCGCCAACTGTCTGCAGAGTCAATAGCTAACGACCTCCGTATGTCATTCAGATTAGCACAACAGTACAGTTGCAAGAAAAAGTATGTGAACCCCTTGGGATTACGTGGAGTTTTGCATGAATTGGGCATAAAATGTGCTCTGAACGTCATCTAAGTCACAACAATAAAAGAACACAGTCTGCTGAACATAATACTACACAAACATTAGATGTTGCCATGGTTTAATTGCACATAACATGTAAACATTCACAGTGCAGGGAGGAAAAAGTATGTGAGGCCCTAGCTTAATGACTTCTCCCAGAGCTAATTGGAGCCAGGAGTGAGCCAACCTTGACTCCAATCAGTGTGATGATATTGGATGTGTTGCTGACAGCTGCCCTGCCCTTAAAAAACACACACCTGTTTTGGGTTTACTGGTTTCAAGAAGCACTGTCTGATGTGAACCATGCCTCGCAGAAAAGAGCTCTCAGAAGACCTGCGATCAAGAATTGTTGACTTGCATGAAGCTGGAAAGGGTTACAAAAGTATCTCCAGACGCCTTGATGTTCATGTGTCCACGGTAAGACAGACTGTCTACAAATGGAGAAAGTTTAGCACTGTTGCTACTCTCCCTAGGCGTGGTCGTCCTGTAAAAATGACTGCAAGAGCACAGCGCAGAATGCTGCATGAGGTAAAGAAGAATCCCAGAGTGTCAGCTAAAGACCTACAGAAATCTCTGGCACATGCTAACATTTTTGTTGACACATCTACAATAAGGAAAACATTAAACAAGAATGGAGTACATGGGAGGACACCACGGAGGAAGCCATTGCTGTCCAATAAGAATATTGCAGCACGTTTGAAGTTTGCAAAAGAGCACCTGGATGTTCCACAGCACTACTGGCAAAATATACTGTGAACAGATGAAACCAAGATTGAGTTGTTTGGGAAGAACACACAACACTATGTGTGGAGAAAAAAAGGCACAGCACACTAACATCAAAACCTCATCCCCACTGTGAAACATGGTGGAGGGAGCATCATGGTTTGGGGCTGCTTTGCTGCCTCAGGGCCTGGACGGATTGTTGTCATTGATGGGAAAATGAATTCCAGAGTTTATCAAGACATTTTGCAGGAAAACGTACGACCATCTGTCCGCCAACTGAAGCTCCGCAGAGGATGGGTGACGCAACAGGACAATGACCCAAAGCATACAAGTCATTCAACAAAACAATGGCTGCAACAGCACAGAATACGCCTTCTGGAGTGGCCCAGTCAGAGTCCTGACCTCAACCCGATTGAAATGCTGTGGCATGACCTTAAGAGAGCGATTCACACCAGACATCCCAAGAATATTACTACACTGAAACAGTTTTGTGAAGAGGAATGGTCCAAAATGACTCCAGATTGTTGTGCAGGTCTGATCTGCAACTACAGGAAACGTTTGGTTGAGGTTATTGCTGCCAAAGGAGGGTCAACCAGTTATTAAGTCCAAAGGTTCACATACTTTTTCCTCCCTGCACTGTGAATGTTTACATGTTATGTGCAATTAAACATCTAATGTTTGTGTAGTATTATGTTCAGCAGACTGTGTTCTTCTATTGTTGTGACTTAGATGACGTTCAGAGCACATTTTATGCCCAATTCATGCAAAACTCCACGTAATCCCAAGGGGTTCACATACTGTTTCTTGCAACTGTATGTAGAGAGCTTCATGGAATGAGTTTCCATGGCCGAGCAGCTTCATCCAAGCCTTACATCACCAAGTGCAATGCAAAGTGTCAGATGCAGTGGTGTGAAGCACACCGCCACTGGACTCTAGAGCAGTGGAGACGTATTCTCTGGAGTGACCAATCACGCTTCTCTCTCTGGTAATCCGATGATCGTGTCTGAGTTTTGCAATTTCCAGAAGAATGGTACTTGCCTGACTGCATTGTGCCAAGTGTAAAGTTTGGTGGAGGGGGGATTTTGAGACTGCGAGCCAGGCCTTCTCATCCAACATCAGTGCCTGACCTCACAAATTCTCTTCTGGAAGAATGGTCAAACATTCCCATAGACACACTCCAAAACCTTGTGGACAGCCTTCCCAGAAGAGTTGAAGCTGTTATAGCTGCAAAGGGTGGACCAACTCAATATTGAACCCTATGGACTAAGACTGGGATGCCATTAAAGTCCATGTACGTGGAAAGGCAGGCATTCCAATACTTTTTGCAAAAGATATCAATGTTAAATTAACAACACCCCAAGTGCAGTGCATTTGCCTGAACCAGATTGCATGGTATAAATGTATCCTATAAATGTGATCCGGCTACAGTGCATTTCCAAAAGTAGTGCATGCATTACTTTTGGTGCAATGCAGTGCAATTTGAGCCTATTCAAAATAAATGGGCTCAAATCGCACTGCACTGAATCACATGTGAATCAAACAGGAACGTGTTGCTGGTTTCTGTGTGATTCACAGTGTGATTTGAGGCTAAGGGGATTATTTCCTAAAGCTGGAGAGTGCAAAATCAGGCTCACTTCTGCATAGAAATCATTCAGCTTCCAGGTTTTATTACCAAAGTTTAACTGAACAAGCTGAGGTTAGAAGCTGATTGGTTTCTATACAAAAGTTAGTCTGATTTTGCACTCACCAGCTTTAGCCCTGGTTCACACTATCTCAGTCTTTGAAATTGTGCGACTTCCAAGTCGGATCGCAGTGCGGCTTGGGCTAATAACATATATGCAAGTCGCACCCCATATCGGCAAAAGTAGTGTAGGAACACTACAATTCACATCAGTGTGAACCAGGGCTCAGTAAATAAATCCATAAGTGTCAATAGATGGCTCTGAAGAACTTTTATAAATGTATCATCAGCATAAACATTGTACTTTTGGAGTGTTTATACAGAGATGGTGGGTAGGGCTAAATTCCTTATAACACTTATTCAGTTTATTATGTGAATAGACACTAGAGGGAATGCTTACAAATCTTCACATGATGCATTACTATAACAATATGAATAAAGGAATAATTATTGAATTTTTTTATCCATAAATTTTGTAACCTTGCTGTTTGTGGCATCACCGCAAATAACTGGATAGATCATCATATTTAAAAAAAAAATAGTCTGAGGTCTGAACTCATCTCTATTGCCAACATCAAACTGCAATGAGCCCACATATGAACCTTATGCAGATCTTAACTTTTCAGAAGATCAAATGCCAGCACACATACATCAAACCTCATAGTGTAGTGTGGTGCCTTTTTTTAAAGGTCCAGGGGGTAAAGGTTGCTGCTCATGATCCAATTTGTGGAAACCCCCCAAGACATATTTTGCTATCGGTAGGCTTTGGGTGGACCCTGCTACCAGTCCTTTGGTATAGGCAATAAATCTGAACTCTTGAAAGGTTTGTTATAAGCTATAAAGGGGCCTAACTGGTTTCACACCGTTTGGCAGAATTAGTAATAATTCAAAGTAATAATCAGTTGGCAGCAACAATCAAGATGTGTTTGTGATAGCAGTTTTACTTTGAAATAGGCATATTCTGTTGCAATGATTGCAAATGAGTTCAGGTTTGGGAAACTGAGTTTTATATTGCAGTACGGCTTCTGCAGGAGTTCATGTTTAAACAAGGAAATATTAAGTAGATATACCCTAATGTTATGTAGCACCCTCCTAGATAGGTGCTAGGAGTAGATAGATTCAGTTTTGGCTCACTGTATCCAGAGGAGATTCATTTTTGTGGTTAGGTAAATTTTAGTTTTAGCTCACTGTAGTCAGTGCAGCTGCATGTAATTCTTTAGGGTTTGCTCTGTGTCTCACAGACTGCATATTTAATATCTCTCACTCTGTATATCCAGAGCAAAATAGTTCTGCGACATAGCTGTGAAGTAATGTAAATGGGCAGCATGAATGTACAGTCACAGCCAATCTTTGTGGGCCTTACACAGGTGGCTGCTGGGAAATGAGTATAAATAGTCTGAGATCTAGGTTAGAAGGCATGCTGCCTTCTGGGCAGTCCTGCCGTGTGCATGCTGCTTGTGAGGTCTCAGCTGGGTTAGACAGAGGGACTGTCTCTTGTTGATCTGGCCCAGGATCACTAGTAGAGGTGTCTGGAGGACATTGGAAGGAAGCATCTATTCGTCTGAAGACATTTGTGAGTACAGACTGTGTGAGAGACTGTGGGCTGCTGTTACCCCTCTGGTGTTTGAGAGTGCAGGAAAAGAGGATACTGGCTGGTATCCTGCAGAGCTTAGTCCATCTTGTTCTGTGTTAAAGAAACTGCTCAAGTTGCATAAAGAAAGAAGTTTGTACCTTTGTCTGCTTCAACTAAGCTTAGTATTAGTGGCCCCTACAAGGACTGTGCTTAAAGTGCTGCAGAGGAAAATTAGTGTCCTCATCATGTACATAGTTCTTTTTTGGAGCACTCCACTCACCCCCAATCTCTATCCAAGTTACCCCATAAAATAAAAATAACACACGTGACTGCGGGGCAAAACTATTGGAAAATACCTAAGGGACCTATCCATCTGCTGGCTCCTATGGGAGTACCTCTATAGTTATATTATTGGCAATTCTACCCTACCAGGGTTCCCCAATTAACTAAGCACATTTAAAAGCACAGTACATTGTACCATGTTTTTTATTCTTTTCATTTTGTGGGACAAATAAAATCTTTGTGGACTTGAATGAAAGTGAGTCCAGATCCTTTGTCACTAAAGCTGACAATATATTTTAGAAATAAAAGCTACATGTCCACAGGAAGCCATCGGTTCTTTTAAGGGAACAAATATCTCTGTTCTCTAAATATCATAGCAGTGATGTAATTTGACATGACAGTCCCTGGGTGTGAAGTAGCCTTTGAAAGAATATTCTAGATAATGAATGGTGCATTTTCAGAGGTCAAATGCGGCACTTCAAGGGATTTAATGAAGACAGACACTTTTACCTCCTTGTCTGACAGTTGCTGTAAGTAGTATTAACGATGCTTGGCATGAATGTCACTGCAACATGTGTTCACCAAACAGACATCAAACCTTAAACCATTCAAAAGCGCAGGAAGAATAATATTCTGCAAACTAAATAATCACTGCTAACAGTGTGTAAAAGATGGCAGCTAGTCCTTGATTTGCATCGCATTTTATGCTGCTGTACTTTTACTGTATTTGTTCATTCTTGCTAAAAGCGTATCTGAAGCCAAGAACAAAAATGTTATTTATTGCAGCTTATTGATCCTTAGATGTTGAGCCTTCATTAGTTCTTTTTGGCTTTTTAATTAGTTTTTGCCTGGCGATCCAGCCAGTAGCACACTTCCTGTCTTAGGCTAGCTACCCTCATTTTTCTACTGTGTCTTTCAGGAGCAACAAAGCCACCCTTGGCCAGCAGCATCATGAACCTGGGAAGTGGGTAGTGTTAGATGGACCAGTAGATTTGGAAGGCCTTTACAGAAATTACTAATACATTAAGGCCTAAGAGCCATTTTCCCCACTTTTTAAATGCACATTTTAGGCCCAAAAATTAGTTAAATCGTCCCAAACAATATATATTTTCTGAAAACAATGGTGTTGGTTGCCATTTTGTATATCACGTGATATTAGCACCCATATACAGTATATCAAATGCAAATTTTTAGTAGAAATAATTATTTTGTAAAATATAAAAGATGAGGTTACAACAAGTAGATACCCAACATGTCAAGCCTTAAAAATGATACATGCCTGTGAAATGGCAACAAAGATTGGAACCTAAATTGTCTCCTTAAAAGCTTTTACAGATTATCAGTTTGGAATTAACAATGAATGTTGGCCCATGTAAAATGTGTATCACAATAGTAATTTTCATATTCAGGTGAACCTGCATATACATGCATTTACATTCTGTTATGTTTACATTATGTATGTGGAGGTGGGGGAGCTTTAATTTTTTTTTAATGTATAAAACGTACAAACCCTTCAGCCCCAATAGATATAAATTGTGAGAAAATTATATTGTAGAACTGTGAAAAAATGAACTTATTCAACTACCAATAACCAGCAGCTATAAATAAATATAAACCCCTAAGTGATATAACACAATAATAATTACAGCGCTGATTCAGTAATATAAAATATTCATCAGTGTGAAAATCCATGCATTATAAATCATTCAATAAATATGATCAAATAAACTCCTCCAAACAATGCTTGAAAATATTTTTAACCAAAATTGATTTCAAAACAAATAAGTTCAGGTTTTTTTTTATTTTCTTTTAATGTTATTTTCTTTTTTTCAACAGTGGAGCCCATAATACATTGTAAGGGTGGAGATACCTTAGGCAGACTATGAAAGTGATCGGGTAGATTTACAGGCACCGTATTACTACCATCTATAAGCCCATTGCCCACTAACTGAATTTAAACACAGTCCTGACTGCTATAGCAGTATATAAACAGTGCTGGTTTACTACTTTGGGACAAAAGTTTTATCTACAAGGAAAGGTATCCCCTATGAGTGTAAAATGGTTTGTCTCAAACCTCTAACCACCACTTTTGCTGGACAGAAAATAACAGATCTACTCGCAGAATCAATAGGTAAAAAAACTATATTATCGGGGGACTAAAAAAAAAATGAAAAACTGTGGTTGTGTCTTCATGAAGAGGTGTGAAGTTATGAATAGTTCTATTTTAATTAGCTTTCATTTTTAATTTTGATGCTGTCAGTATGTGTCGTACAGTATATTGTAACTACTCAGAAGAAAAAAAGTTACTTTTTTATAATTGTACTTCATTAAAAAATGCAATAAGGAAGCTTAAACTGAAAATTATAGCAGTAATTTGCATGACATGTTCCTGTGATTATTATTCATGATTTTTTTCTTCATGTATACATGCCTATTATTAAAATGTTCAGGTTACCCTTTTCATTATGTAAGATATAAATGGTGTGATTTCTATGGCTATTAATTATGCCTGAGTAATTTAATTCAATTTTATTTTGACCATCGTTTATTTCATCTTCCATTTTGCACATTCAGTCAAGAACAATGCAACACTTGCATATAATAATGATATATTTTTTCATTTGAAAATGCTAACTCATTGTCCTTAAATGTTTTAAATTGATTTTTATGGCTATGTACGAATTCTAATCTAATTATAATTTCATTTTACGACACATTATATGTCTTTACTTTTGTGTAAACCATGTACGAAGAGCTTTAGCGTATTCCCACATTCATGGTCTTCTTTGAATAGATGTGGCTAAAAGAATAAATACAATTTTGTTTGAATGATTACTAACAGTCCAAAAGAAATATTCATCCCTGCCAGATTATTTGGATTTTAGCACAAATTCTTGATTGCAGAACAGGCTCTTAAAGCAACCGTTAATAAACACTTGTACCTTTGATACAAGTTGAACTTTATTGATTGCAGCCACAACCTCCAATCCCTCCCCTCGAACTACTGGTCCTCTTCAACCTCTGCATTAATTTCTGTTGGGACAACCATACTCTGAAGGACTGCTGAAGGCTGCCATGAGTGTGGTACAACATAGGAATAAATGTGGCTGGATGCACATGCACAGGCAGAAAAGGATGATGCAAGAATATTTTCAGAAACAAGATTGTGCAGCACGTGGTAGGGCCACACATTAAAGATAGCTGGATCAAGAACAAAGGTGAGCATCAGATTATGTGGGCTGCAAGATCGTTCACCTACTCATTAAACACTCAAGTCAGTAGACAGAGCCATTACTTTTGTTATATATAGGATATAATGCTAGCCACATAAGCATACATTTTCTTAAACATAATATATATCTATATATTATGTAATACAGTATTTAATATATTATACATTTCTTTTTTTTAATCACACAGATGTTTTTCTTATTTTTTTATTGAAAAATCCCGTTTGATTACTATTTGACTGGTTTTGAATATGACTTGGAATGAAAGGACTAAATAGAAAAAAAAAAAACATGTTCAGTACGCACATCACATAAAGCATTAAAAAATAAATGGATTTATTTTAAAACCCAACTCTGTAGAAAAAAAATACATATATATATCCTTGCAATGTCTCCCCACACCGCTGCAAGCATTAAATGCTTGTTAAGTCTACTTACCTGGCTCCCTGCTCCAGCAGGCTTCCTCAAATTGTGCGGCTGGTTCGCAGCTGCCTCCTGTTGCAGGGTTAATAAAGGGTTAATAGCCCTGCACTGTACATGTTGATGCAGAAGCTCTGCCCAAAGACCAGACCTTTGGACAGAGCAGGAGTGCACCAGAGCCTGCTGGGTCTGGGAATTAGGTAAATATTGCAGCCTCTTCGCAACTCCTACTGCAGTGGGGGGTTTTTTGTGACTTGAGTTGGGCTTTAAGAATTGCCAGCACTTTGTGTGGCTTCTGGCTTTCAGTCCTGCCTATTAATAAAAGCTAGGGTCCCCACTGCCAATCAGGAATTAGAGTGGTTTCCTATCATATGACCATTATGTCAGCTCTGACATAGTGATCACATTCATACTGAAGGTTCCATTGATAGGGCCTTAAGGGACTATACCTGGATCCTGCAAAATGGAAGACATGGGACCAGCCTGTACTGTTGTCAGGAATGGATTCAGCACTGGTGGTGGGACTCTCCTGCCGTGTGGGCTGCAGTACCAGAGCTGACCAGCGGGTGCTCTCAGCACTGGTGGTGGGACTCTCCTGCCGTGTGGGCTGCAGTACCAGAGCTGACCAGCGGGTGCTCTCAGCACTGGTGGTGGGACTCTCCTGCCGTGTGGGCTGCAGTACCAGAGCTGACCAGCGGGTGCTCTTAGCAGCCAGAAGCTCACAATCAGCCAAACCTGGGGCTGATTACAGAAAGGTGTATATAAGGCATGACCAGGCCTGTGCTCTGCGCCTTGGTGTATGTTTCCCCATGAGCCCCTGTATCCTGTTCCTAGTTCCTGTGAGAAGATACCTTGTTGCCGACCCTGCCTGATTCTGATTCCTGTTGACCGTCTCCTGTTCTGACTACTGGCTTATCCCTGACCATCCTTCTGCCTGATCCTCTGTACTGCGCTGTCTGTGAGTTACTGAACCCGGCTTGTGACCTTGACCATCCTCTGCCTGCTCCTTTGATACCTTGCTGCCCGCACGTTGCTGACTTGGCCCGTCTGACCACGCTCACTACTCTGCCATCCATCCATCCTGCACGGATCCAGCCGTACCTGCACATACCTCTGGCGGATCCCTCTATCACTAGCAGGTGTACTCAGGGGCCGCGACCTGGTTCCTGTCTGCTCCAAGTCCATCCCCACCATCAGGGGCCCTGGTGAATAGCAGACTGGGACTTAGACTCCGCGCCCTGGGGAATCCTGCCCTGAGGACCGCTAGAGGTACCACCAGGCAGTCATTACAGAACCCTACGGCCGGCCTGACCGTTCCACCTCTCCAGCCCTGACTACGCCTGTGTTCCTGCACCTCCTAAAGATTAGTGGAAGGTTGGTTTGCTCACTGTGCGTTTATATAGATATATATCTGGGTGGCTAATAATAACCTGTATTATATTGTACCTGAGACCTGCGTTTCCCTGTGCCAGTCCACACCTTTCTGGTCACTCCTTGATTCCTGACAACTGTTTGCACTGGATCCTTCTACAGGTGCTCACCTTGGCACATAGTGCAACATGTAGAGTTAGATGAATGGTGCTTTACAGGTCCAGAGTTGTGGTATCCATGGTGCAGAGCCCAGTCTTTGAAGACCCTGCATGAGTCACTCTGGAGAGTGAAGCCAAGAAGGGGTTGAATACTTCTTCTTCCTGCTATTAAAGTGGTGAGTACATGGTGGAAAGCCCTTAAACAATCATCCGGGGTGCACTTATAGTCCTTATTTGGGATGTGGCACATTCAGGCATTCGGGTATGGCTGAGGTCAATGGCATTAGCAACAATTTTACTTGTGCTGCTGAAGGACACCTGGCATGGTGCTGTTGCACTATTTGCACTCTTATTCAGTGGTGCTCTACTGCATTCGTGTGGCCTTCTGCACACGTGCTGCTCATCTGCTGGTTCTCTTGACTGAAAGCACATTGATAGTGGTTTCTACTCCATGATCCTGAATCACAGCAGCCTACAGGTGCTTGCATCCACGACACCCACCAATGCAGCCACTGCAGAGATCATGAGTACCCCTTGTTCATTATTCAAATAGGGTGGACCACAAACGTAAAGGTAAGGGGTCAGATGGGCTCAATAGCTAAGGTTCAGCCTTTAGCCATATTGAAGGTGTATAGTACATTAGTTCAGGATCCTGGTAGTTGCCCCCAATCTGACTCTTTGTCTTGGAATCCTAGATCCACTCTTACAAATCCTTCTGTTCACAGTCAGTTGGAACGTTTTCCTACAGCCTTACACTACTGCATAAATGGCTTGGTGGATACAATTTGCCAAATTTGTAGGAATAGCCTTATCTTTGCACATATGTGCAGCATCCTCAGGTATAAATGCTGGTCCAAGAAATGCCTTGGACCCAACTCACAAATTGGAGTGCCAGGTCTCACAGAGGGCAGAAATTTGTCCTCAACCCTTTTACCTTGATGCAAACTTCTATCTCTTTTTTACTTATGCCAGGGCTCATCAGGCCAGAGAAGGACCTTGATTTATGCATGGATGATGGTTTTGGGTTTGATGGTCTTGGAACCCTATTGCTTGCTACAAAACTGAGGATCGCTGGAAGTGGGAGGGGTTATATAGGGGATTGTCAGTGCATATTTTTTTTTCTAGTGTACAGTCACTCTAAGTTAGCATATAACTCAGTTGTAATGATTTAGAAGCCTATGCCCTGTGCTATATTCTGAAACTGATTTTACCGGTACATCAACTTACAGCAGTATATTCACTTTTTTGTTTGGGGGAGATCAATAAATCTGAAAGCATGTCTGATCATAATTCTGTTACTTACTGTATTCTTATGCCTCCCAATATTTTCACAGTTGGCCTGCCCAAACAGAAAATCCTAACTCGTGGTTGAACTAATCCAATAGAATATTACTTGCCTTTATTCTGCAGAGTTTATTTATTTTATAGGTCAATGAATTATCGTGACCAGTTAGATTTTAATTTGCTATAGTCACATTAGTGAAATATGAATTCTGATAGATTGCCGTGAAATATGCTGTGGAAGCTAACTACATAAAATACATAACATGTAACATATAATTCTTTAAAATATAAGGCGGCACTTTTAATTTTGGTCTGACAAAATATAAGCAACAAATAGCTATGGTATGTTCTTTTCCTTATGTTTTTCTAAGAAATTGGATATCAGTGTCTGAAGCCTCCTGCATGATGACACTAACGGATGCTTGTCCCTTGGGAGTGGAACCCTCTCAACTGTTATCATTTCTGACATCTAACCAATCATTGTCTAATCTTGACAGCAGAGGACACACAATCTAGTATGAAAGACACAAAAGTTATCTAGCCTTTCCCTTGGGGAAACAATGTAAAGTAACAACTGACTTTCTTATTTTTTGGTGCAAAGTTGTGATGTGATTGATAATCTGCAAGAGTACAGTGTACATACTGTACAAAAACATTAAAGGATACGTTCACCTTTTTACAAAAAATAATAAATGCACATTTTTTGCAGGTAAAAAAAAAAAGTGCTTTTTTTAATTTTTTGTTTCTGGAGCCTCTAAAGCATTGCACCAACGATCAGCAGATCGTTGGTGCCATGCAGGTCTCCTGCAGACCTGTAATTGTCTCTGTGTGCCGGTACATCCTGTACAGGCAAGCAGATACAGTCTGACAGTAAGACTCAATGAACTACATTCAACAGCCGCAAAGTCTGTCTGAACTTGCAGTGTTCTCATTCACAGAATACTGTGAATGCGTGACAAGGCCGAGCGGGCAGAGTCCCTCACTGCTGGGTTTTTTTTCTAACTGTGATAGCTAGCAGGGGGGAGAAGATCCCCGGATAGCTGTCACAATGGGGAGCGGGGAGGATCGGAGGCTGGTCTCTTTGTTACATGTTACACCCTGAATAGGGGTGTAACATGTAACATGTTACGAATTGTGAACTTATCCTTTAACATATAATGAAAATATTTACTTTGTTTATAGTATGTCATTGATAAGCAGCTCTGATGTGTCAGATTTCTGTGCCTGGTGTGCAGGTACCACATGATGGTCCAGGTCATTATTTATCTCCATGGTGAATGGCACTGCCTTTGAACACTATGGGGGAGATATTGTAAAACTGATCTACACAGAATATGGTGCAGCTGTGTATAGTAACCAATCAGCTTCTATGTTTTATTGTCAGAGCTTAATTGAACAAACTGAAGTCAGAAGCTGATTGGTTACTATGCACAGCTGCACCAGATTCTTTGTGCACCAGTTTTAGTAAATCTCCTCCTATATATTTACAGTGGTTCTAAAGGCATAAGGTTTTTATCTTCATGCATTCTATGCATGAATGTAAAAAGCCTTCTGGGTGCAGCTCCCCCCCCCCCCAGCCCCCACTTATACTCGATTCCTTGATGTGCATGAGAGCCGGGTCTCTCCTAGGTCTTTTTCTCTTCATTGGCTCACACAGCAGTAGGAACTGTTGGCTCCTGCTTCTGTCAATCATAACTAGTGAGCCAATGAAGAGAGAGCAGGGGGGTGGGGCTGAGCTATGATCTGTGTGTAAATGGACAATGTCTGTCCACAGCAGTGTGGCTTGGGAGCAGGCCTGCTTGAGTGCCCCCATAGCAAGAGGCTTGCTACTGTGGGCACACGTCAGGGGGGAGGAGCCAGGACTGCCAGCTGGGGACCCGAAAAAGAAGAGGATCAGGGCTGTCAGGGTTGTTTTGACATCTGTGTCTTATTAGGGAGATTGACCTTCCCTTCTTGATCCATAGCCAAAAAAGGAACTGAGAAGAATTCTCTGCAAATTTAGGAAATCCATAGGGGTCACCAGAACTAGTGTCCCCAATGGGAGATTTTCCTTGCATTACTGTTCTGGGGATAACCCAAAATTTGGCATTTTCTTCTACCCCATCTCCACTCTATCCAAAACAAAAAAAATAAAGATGTGCCTTTTGTTATACTTAAAGTTAGTAGTGAACAAAGAGTGTGGACAAAGGTTGGCATTATCTGCCTCTCCGTTGGTCCTTTAACATGAGAAAAAGTGGTCAATTGGAAGTTGCAGGAGGATATTGGTCACCTTTGACTTTGTAATAATAATTTAAATATTACAGCACCAGGGAGTGCTGTTGATGTCAGTGATGGTCTTTAACCACTTGCCGCCCGGCCTATGGTCAAATGATGGCCAGGCAAACATCTCATCCCTCCGAGAGGGTGTCATATGATGTCCTTCCTGGATCGCTCCTTGCGCGTGCCCACAGGGCTGCACTGTGGCGAGATCTGTCACCGGCCGTGTACCTCGTACACGGCCAATGACAGATCTGTGTACCGGCCCTGTTGCCAGTTCCATGTGACCTGCTATGACCAATCACAGCAGGTCACGTAACAGTTGTATGCAATGGATGGCCTCCTTTCATGCCATCCATTGTATACTAGTGTGTCTAGCTGTGAATGGTCACAGTGATCACATGCACAGGCTGGGCCAATTACAGCCCATCTGTGTCATGCAAGTAGCCGTGGCCAAATCACAGCTAAACACAACAAAAAAACCTGAATTAATCGATTTCATTCAGTTAAATGCTTGCTTATAGCAAAGAAATTCTTTGCCATAAGCAAATTGTGTACAAAAAAAAAGTACTGATCACTTCCCCAAAGTAGTACAATGTTACTATGGTAACTAGAGATGAGCGAAGTATTCAAAAATTCGATTCGACTGATTCGGCGAATTCGTAGAAAAATTTCGATTCGAGTCGAATATATTCGCTGTGAATTTAACTTAAAAAAGGGTGTTTCTAGGCTTCAGAGAGACTTAATATTAGTGCTGAACACTGTACCTTTAATTTAAATGCCCTTGGAGTCTGCTGGGGAAGAGAAATAATACTGTCAGGCAGTATGACATGCAGATGAGTGCCGTCGATCTTAGAATCACCGCACACTTCACTCATTTGGCCAGTCACGGGGCCAAAACCAGAGTGTGGAGCCACAGTGTGGCGGTGGAGGCAGCAGCAATGGGAGGCCATACAGCACCCTATGACAAAAATGGAAACCACCAGCAGTGTGAGGAGACCTGAAAGTGGCACATGGCAGAGTGTGGCGATAGAGACAGCAGCAATGGGAGGCCGTACAGGGACCCATGACACACTCTGGACCTGGCAGCAGCATGAGGAGGCGGTACAGGGGCCCATGGCAGATTACGGGCCTGGCAGCAGCATGAGCAGTCGGTACGGGGGCCCATGGCAGATTACAGGCCTGGCAGCAGCAATGGGAGGCCGTACAGGGACCCATGACACAATCTGGACGTGGCAGCAGCATGGGGAGGCGGTACAGGGGCCCATGACAGATTACGGGCCTGGCAGCAGCATTTGGAGTCGGTACGGGGGCCCATGACACACTCTGGACCTGGCAGCAGCATGAGGAGGCGGTACAGGGGCGCATGACAGATTACGAGCCTGGCAGCAGCAACTTGGACAGGAGGACGTTCAGTTTCTGCACCGTCTGGTGCGTGCTCGCAAACTGTTGTCTCTTGGAAACGGATTCCAAGAAAGACTGCTGACGGAATCCGTGAAGAGGAGTAGCAGGAGAAGGAGCATCTGAACGAGCGGAATATGCCAACAAGCGACAACAGGGGCCCATGGCAGATTAGGGGCCTGGCAGCAGCTATGGGAGGCCCGTAATCTGCCAGCACCCTATGACAAAAAATGGAACCCACCAGCAGTGTGAGGAGACCTGAAAGTGGCACATGGCAGAGTGTGGCGATGGAGACAGCAGCAATGGGAGGCCGTACAGGGACCCATGACACACTCTGGACCTGGCAGCAGCATGAGGAGGCGGTATATAGGGGCCTATGGCAGATTAGGGGCCTGGCAGCAGCTATGGGAGGCCCGTAATCTGCCAGCACCCTATGTCAAAAAATTCTACACACCAGCAGTGTGTGAGACCTGAAAGTGGCACATGGCAGAGTGTGGCGATGGAGACAGCAGCAATGGGAGGCCGTACAGGGACCCATGAGAGACTCTGGACTTGGCAGCAGCATGAGGAGGCGGTATAGGGGCCCATGGCAGATTAGGGGCCTGGCAGCAGCTATGGGAGGCCCGTAATCTGCCAGCACCCTATGACAAAAAATGGAACACACCAGCAGTGTGAGGAGACCTGAAAGTGGCACATGTTTGGGGCATGATTCATGGCGGATTTAGTCAGTTGTGTCAGGAACTGGTGGTTTGAAATCCAGACACTTTGGGTGGACAGTCGTGTCCTCCGCGGAGTTGCAATACCTCCTGCCGCACTAAACACGCGCTCCGATGCCACGCTACTGGCCGGGCATGACAGCCTTTCAAGGGCAAATTCAGCTAGTTGGGGCCAAAGGTCAAGTTTCGTTGCCCAGTAGTCAAGGGGATTGTCTACCTCGGTTGGCAGGGTGCTGTCCAAGTAGGCCTAAGCCTGTTGTTTGAGGTCCTGCTCCAGGTCCACCTGATGCTGCTGCTGCTGCTGCTGCTGTGGCTGGTTAGTAGTTTCCTCACTGCGCTGGTGAAGAAAGCTACTCATCATCGACTGCAGACTGAGGCAGCCGCTGCTGGTGGAGCTGCCACTGCTCCTACCACCCCACCCCTCCCCTGCTGCCATGGCAGCGGAACGCGAGCGCACAGGGCCCACAGTGTCTGAGGATGGACGTTGGCGCAGACAGGCAGAGACCAGCTGACTACATAGGTGGTTTTTATAGTACGTTATTTTGGCCTCCCTCTCAGCAGGTGTGAAAAAGGCCACCATTTTTGAACGGTAGCGAGGGTCCAACAAGGTTGACAGCCAAAAGTCATCCCTCTGTCTGATGGTTATTATTCGGCTGTCGCTACGCAAGCAAGCGAGCATGCTATGGGCCATTTGTGCCAAGGAATGCGAGGGACTCCCTGCCTCCATCTCCACAGCATACTGCCACGGTGCGTCTGGGTCCTCTGTCTCCTCCTCCTCCTCCTCCTCCTCTACCAGATGCTCCTGCTCCTCCACTCCTGTCCGCTGAGTGGAAAAACCACCCATTTCACTCAATAATTCCTGAGCACCAATGTCCTCCTCTACCTCCTCCTCTTCTTCCTGTCCTGCCCCCACAGGGGTCATGTGGCGTTGAGATCTGTGCGCCACGTCTACCGCAGCCTGACCAGCCATTGTTAACAGCATTTGTTCCAGGACGTGCAACAGAGGAATGACGTCGTTCATCCCATAGTCCTGCCGACTCACGAATAGCGTGGCCTCCTCAAAGGGCCTGAGCAAGCGCAGGTGTCACGCATGAGCTGCCAATGGCTGACATCTAAGTTACACAGGGAGTACCTTTATCCGCTTTTAACATCAGGAAATCGGTGATGGCCTTTCGCTGTTCGTAAAGGCGGTCTAACATATGTAGGGTTGAATTCCACCTTGTTGAAACGTCACAGCATGAGGAGTCGGTACGGGGGCCCATGGCAGATTACGTGCCTGGCAGCAGCAATGGGAGGCCCGTAATCTGCCAGCACCCTATGTCAAAAAATTCAACACACCAGCAGTGTGAGGAGACCTGAAAGTGGCACATGGCATGAGACACTGTGGACCTGGCAGCAGCATGAGGAGGCAGTATATAGGGGCCCATGGCAGATTAGGGGCCTGGCAGCAGCTATGGGAGGCCCATAATCTGCCAGCACCCTATGTCAAAAAATTCTACACACCAGCAGTGTGTGAGGAGACCTGAAAGTGGCACATGGCAGAGTGTGGCGATGGAGACAGCAGCAATGGGAGGCCGTACAGGGACCCATGACAGACTCTGGACCTGGCAGCAGCATGAGGAAGCGGTATATAGGGGCCTATGGCAGATTAGGGGCCTGGCAGCAGCTATAGGAGGCCCATAATCTGCCAGCACCCTATGTCAAAAAATTCAACACACCAGCAGTGTGAGGAGACCTGAAAGTGGCACATGGCATGAGACACTGTGGACCTGGCAGCAGCATGAGGAGGCGGTATATAGGGGCCCATGGCAGATTAGGGGCCTGGCAGCAGCTATGGGAGGCCCATAATCTGCCAGCACCCTATGTCAAAAAATTCTACACACCAGCAGTGTGTGAGGAGACCTGAAAGTGGCACATGGCAGAGTGTGGCGATGGAGACAGCAGCAATGGGAGGCCGTACAGGGACCCATGACAGACTCTGGACCTGGCAGCAGCATGAGGAAGCGGTATATAGGGGCCTATGGCAGATTAGGGGCCTGGCAGCAGCTATAGGAGGCCCATAATCTGCCAGCACCCTATGTCAAAAAATTCAACACACCAGCAGTGTGAGGAGACCTGAAAGTGGCACATGGCATGAGACACTGTGGACCTGGCAGCAGCATGAGGAGGCGGTATATAGGGGCCCATGGCAGATTAGGGGCCTGGCAGCAGCTATGGGAGGCCCATAATCTGCCAGCACCCTATGTCAAAAAATTTTACACACCAGCAGTGTGTGAGGAGACCTGAAAGTGGCACATGGCAGAATGTGGCGATGGAGACAGCAGCAATGGGAGGCCGTACAGGGACCCATGACAGACTCTGGACCTGGCAGCAGCATGAGGAAGCGGTATATAGGGGCCTATGGCAGATTAGGGGCCTGGCAGCAGCTATAGGAGGCCCATAATCTGCCAGCACCCTATGTCAAAAAATTCAACACACCAGCAGTGTGAGGAGAGCTGAAAGTGGCACATGGCATGAGAGACTCTGGACCTGGCAGCAGCATGAGGAAGCGGTATATAGGGGCCTATGGCAGATTAGGGGCCTGGCAGCAGCTATGGGAGGCCCATAATCTGCCAGCACCCTATGTCAAAAAATTCTACACACCAGCAGTGTGTGAGGAGACCTGAAAGTGGCACATGGCAGAGTGTGGCGATGGAGACAGCAGCAATGGGAGGCCGTACAGGGACCCATGACAGACTCTGGACCTGGCAGCAGCATGAGGAAGCGGTATATAGGGGCCTATGGCAGATTAGGGGCCTGGCAGCAGCTATAGGAGGCCCATAATCTGCCAGCACCCTATGTCAAAAAATTCAACACACCAGCAGTGTGAGGAGACCTGAAAGTGGCACATGGCATGAGAGACTCTGGACCTGGCAGCAGCATGAGGAAGCGGTATATAGGGGCCTATGGCAGATTAGGGGCCTGGCAGCAGCTATGGGAGGCCCATAATCTGCCAGCACCCTATGTCAAAAAATTCTACACACCAGCAGTGTGTGAGGAGACCTGAAAGTGGCACATGGCAGAGTGTGGCGATGGAGACAGCAGCAATGGGAGGCCGTACAGGGACCCATGACAGACTCTGGACCTGGCAGCAGCATGAGGAAGCGGTATATAGGGGCCTATGGCAGATTAGGGGCCTGGCAGCAGCTATGGGAGGCCCATAATCTGCCAGCACCCTATGTCAAAAAATTCTACACACCAGCAGTGTGTGAGGAGACCTGAAAGTGGCACATGGCAGAATGTGGCGATGGAGACAGCAGCAATGGGAGGCCGTACAGGGACCCATGACAGACTCTGGACCTGGCAGCAGCATGAGGAAGCGGTATATAGGGGCCTATGGCAGATTAGGGGCCTGGCAGCAGCTATAGGAGGCCCATAATCTGCCAGCACCCTATGTCAAAAAATTCAACACACCAGCAGTGTGAGGAGACCTGAAAGTGGCACATGGCATGAGAGACTCTGGACCTGGCAGCAGCATGAGGAAGCGGTATATAGGGGCCTATGGCAGATTAGGGGCCTGGCAGCAGCTATGGGAGGCCCATAATCTGCCAGCACCCTATGTCAAAAAATTCTACACACCAGCAGTGTGTGAGGAGACCTGAAAGTGGCACATGGCAGAGTGTGGCGATGGAGACAGCAGCAATGGGAGGCCGTACAGGGACCCATGACAGACTCTGGACCTGGCAGCAGCATGAGGAAGCGGTATATAGGGGCCTATGGCAGATTAGGGGCCTGGCAGCAGCTATAGGAGGCCCATAATCTGCCAGCACCCTATGTCAAAAAATTCAACACACCAGCAGTGTGAGGAGACCTGAAAGTGGCACATGGCATGAGACACTGTGGACCTGGCAGCAGCATGAGGAGGCGGTATATAGGGGCCCATGGCAGATTAGGGGCCTGGCAGCAGCTATAGGAGGCCCATAATCTGCCAGCACCCTATGTCAAAAAATTCAACACACCAGCAGTGTGAGGAGACCTGAAAGTGGCACATGGCATGAGAAACTGTGGACCTGGCAGCAGCATGAGGAGGCGGTATATAGGGGCCCATGGCAGATTAGGGGCCTGGCAGCAGCTATGGGAGGCCCATAATCTGCCAGCACCCTATGTCAAAAAATTCTACACACCAGCAGTGTGTGAGGAGACCTGAAAGTGGCACATGGCAGAGTGTGGCGATGGAGACAGCAGCAATGGGAGGCCGTACAGGGACCCATGAGAGACTCTGGACCTGGCAGCAGCATGAGGAAGCGGTATATAGGGGCCTATGGCAGATTAGGGGCCTGGCAGCAGCTATGGGAGGCCCGTAATCTGCCAGCACCCTATGTCAAAAAATTCTACACACCAGCAGTGTGTGAGGAGACCTGAAAGTGGCACATGGCAGAGTGTGGCGATGGAGACAGCAGCAATGGGAGGCCGTACAGGGACCCATGAGAGACTCTGGACCTGGCAGCAGCATGAGGAAGCGGTATATAGGGGCCTATGGCAGATTAGGGGCCTGGCAGCAGCTATGGGAGGCCCGTAATCTGCCAGCACCCTATGTCAAAAAATTCTACACACCAGCAGTGTGTGAGGAGACCTGAAAGTGGCACATGGCAGAGTGTGGCGATGGAGACAGCAGCAATGGGAGGCCGTACAGGGACCCATGACAGACTCTGGACCTGGCAGCAGCATGAGGAAGCGGTATATAGGGGCCTATGGCAGATTAGGGGCCTGGCAGCAGCTATGGGAGGCCCGTAATCTGCCAGCACCCTATGTCAAAAAATTCTACACACCAGCAGTGTGTGAGGAGACCTGAAAGTGGCACATGGCAGAGTGTGGCGATGGAGACAGCAGCAATGGGAGGCCGTACAGGGACCCATGACAGACTCTGGACCTGGCAGCAGCATGAGGAAGCGGTATATAGGGGCCTATGGCAGATTAGGGGCCTGGCAGCAGCTATGGGAGGCCCGTAATCTGCCAGCACCCTATGTCAAAAAATTCTACACACCAGCAGTGTGTGAGGAGACCTGAAAGTGGCACATGGCAGAGTGTGGCGATGGAGACAGCAGCAATGGGAGGCCGTACAGGGACCCATGACAGACTCTGGACCTGGCAGCAGCATGAGGAGGCGGTATATAGGGGCCCATGGCAGATTAGGGGCCTGGCAGCAGCAATTGCCTGATGACGACGAGGCTGCCAAGTGCGATCAACCTCCTCATCATCAAGTAGGGTCTCCGCCTCACTACTAGCCCCCTCGGCTGCGTCTGGGTCAGGAGACAGACCTGTCTCTAGACCGGCTACCGGGCCACTCTCCTCGCCACTACTTCTTCGCCTAGCTGCTGAAAAGGCGGATGTCTCCCCCCGTTCCTGACCGCCCTCTGTTAGCTCTTCCTCACTGTACAGTGGGGCTGAGCCCACAGCATGCGATACTTCGCTTGGTGAGGGAACACCAAAGGACAGGGGCAGGTAGAGGACACGTGATTTCAGTGGGCTAGGTCCCGGGCCATGCCAACTAACGGTTGTGTCTGACGTACCCACCGACCGTTGGCTGTAGGTGTCAGAGGTGACCTGGGAAGAGGAAGACGACCGAGCCAACCAATCGACGACGGCAGGGTTGTCGGTGGAGACACGACCGCTGGATGACACCGGGAGCACTGGCCTCTGGCTGCAAATAGTGCTGCCTCGACCCCTTCCTCTGCTGCCACGTCTGCTCGCTCCTAAAACATTGCCTCCTCTGCCACTCCTCTGCATGTTGTCTGACATACTCTTTAATTAAACGATTATGTGTCCCTGAGTAACAATTCTGTGTCCCTGAGTAACAATTCTGTGTCTGTGCGAGTAACAATTCTGTGGCCCTAAGTAACAGTTCTGTGGCCCTCAGTAACAATTCTGTGTCCCTGATTAACGTTTCTGTGGCCCCAAGTAACAGTTCTGTGGCCCTCAGTAACAATTCTGTGTCTGTGCGAGTAACAATTCTGTGTCTGTGCGAGTAACAATTCTGTGGCCCTAAGTAAAGTTTCTGTGGCCCTAAGTAACAATTCTCTGGCACTCAGTAACAATTCTGTCTGTCCCTGAGTAACAATTCTCTGGCACTCAGTAACAATTCTGTCTGTCCCTGAGTAAAAATTCTGTGGCCCTAAGTAAAGTTTCTGTGGCCCTGAGTAACAATTCTCTGGCACTCCGTAACAATTCTGTCTGTCCCTGAGTAACAATTCTCTGGCACTCAGTAACAATTCTGTCTGTCCCTGAGTAAAAATTCTGTGGCCCTAAGTAAAGTTTCTGTGGCCCAGAGTAACAATTCTCTGGCACTCCGTAACAATTCTGTCTGTCCCTGAGTATGAATTCTGTGGCCCTAACTAGCGTTTCTTTGTCCCTAAGTAACAGTTCTGTGGCCCTGAGTAACAATTCTGTGTCTGTGCGAGTAACAATTCTGTGGCCCTAAGTAACAGTTCTGTGGCCCTCAGTAACAGTTCTGTGTCTGTGCGAGTAACAATTCTGTGTCTGTGCGAGTAACAATTCTGTGGCCCTAAGTAACAGTTCTGTGGCCTTCAGTAACAATTCTGTGTCTGTGCGAGTAACAATTCTGTGTCTGTGCGAGTAACAATTCTGTGGCCCTAAGTAAAGTTTCTGTGGCCCTAAGTAACAATTCTCTGGCACTCAGTAACAATTCTGTCTGTCCCTGAGTAACAATTCTCTGGCACTCAGTAACAATTCTGTCTGTCCCTGAGTAACAATTCTCTGGCACTCAGTAACAATTCTGTCTGTCCCTGAGTAAAAATTCTGTGGCCCTAATTAAAGTTTCTGTGGCCCTAAGTAACAATTCTCTGGCACTCAGTAACAATTCTGTCTGTCCCTGAGTAACAATTCTGTGGCCCTAATAACGTTTCTGTGGCCCTAAGTAACAATTCTCTGGCACTGAGTAACAATTCTCTCTGTCCCTGATTATGAATTCTGTGGCCCTAACTAGCGTTTCTTTGTCCCTAAATAACGATTCTGTGGCCCTCATTAACAAGTCTGTGTCCCTGAGTAATGGTTCTCTGTCCCTAAGTAACTTCTCTCTGTCCCCAATTATCGTTTCTGTGGCCCTAACTCTGTCCCTGTCCCTAGTACAGAGCGGTCTGCCTCTGTTCAATAACTGCAGGCAAATGAAGAATTCCAAAATGGCCGCTATTTATAGCTCGACCATTACACAGTTCTGGCTGGCTGGCTGCTGATAGGCTGATGCGATCACATGTAGTTGAGGAATGCATTATGGGTCAGCGCGCCTTGTCTGCGCGCCTTCCCAGACATCCCCGCTCCGTCGCCGCACATGTCAGCCGCCATTTTCTGAAAAATTTCGATTCGCGCGTCCGAATTAGGCTATTTTTCGGATTCGGCACGAATCGAAATTTTTCCGATATTCGACTCGAATTCCACTTCGGATACTTCGATTCGCTCATCTCTAATGGTAACATTATACTACTTTGGTCATAGTGTAATATGAAAAAAAAAAATCTTTAAAAGAGAAAAAAAGTAATAAAAAATAATAACAAAACTGAAAAAAAAACTGAAAAAAATTTATCAATTATTACTGTCACCAGTCAATGTCCCTGATCACCGCCACACCAGTTATATGCTGATGCTGTACTGCACTGGTGACAGTAATGTAAAAAAAGAATTGTGAAAATATTTTTTTTAATTTCTTAATTTTTCCGACAGAAAGTCGGAAAAATAGTACTGCTTTTAATAGTACTGCTTAGTACTGCTTTTAATAGTACTGCTTTTAATAGTACTGCTTAGACCTTGAAGAAGGGGACATACCCCGAAAGCTTGTCCTCAAAATTGTATGTTAGTGCAAATAAAAAAAGTTTCACGGACAGTACTCAATTGTTTCTGTCGCAAATGCACTAATACGGCTACAATCACCTCAAGCATTAATTTTTCCGAAAAATTATGACAAAAATATTACAACTTCAAAAAACTCACCATGCCTCTTATGAAATACGTAGGACTGTCTACTTTGCAAAAAGGGGTCATTTGGGGGATATCTGTACTGTTCATTTTTGGACCTCAAGAAATTAGATTGGCTGTCAGTACTTCAGGATTGATCAATTTTCAGATATATCCCATAGTTTGTGAACTCTATAACTTTCCTACAGTCTAAATAATAAATACTGATTTGGGTTATTTTCACCAAAGAAATGTAGCAGAATACATCTTGGCCTAAATTTACGAAGAACAATTATTTATTTGCAAACTTTTATAACAGAAACAAAGAAACATGTTTTTTTTTCTAAATTTTCAGTCTCATTTTGTTAATTTAGTAAAAAATAAAAACCAAGCGGTGATTAAATACCACCAAAAGAAAGCTCTAGTTGTGTGAACAAAATGATAACATTTTAGTTTGGGTACAGTGGTGCATGACCGCGATATTGTCATTCAAAGTGTGAGAGCGCTGAAACCTGAAAATTGGCCTGGGCAGGAAGGGGTAAAAGTGTTCGGTATTGAAGTGGTTAAAGGCATGTTCAGGCACCATGCTTTAAATTTTTGAGGCTGGTGTAAGGAGATAATTCACTGATAATTTTTGAAAGAGATAACAAACAGCTCCAGTATATGAATAGAGACTGATGCCACTCCCTAGTCAATGGTAGGTGAAACAGGTAATCTAATAGCTCTGTGCTGTGAAAAATATAATTTACCCTGAGAGAGATTGGTTTGTGCCTATACTTTGGATTGTTACATATGGATAAAAATTCTCACCAAGAACATTGGTGTTGACCAAGTTGCCTGTGGTTTATCCAGTTTTTTCTACCTCAATCACCTGACATATAGCTGCAGGTACAATGAAGAGGTAATTTTGTTCCCTATAGAAAAAATGAGATGTTACTGAGCAACCATAGATAGTTTCTAGAATCTAGCGAAGGTCTGCATGTAATAATACCACATCCAGCAAGTTCTTGCTATTGGCTTGGGGGTAATCTGACTGTTTTGAAAGTCACTTAAAACTGGCTTGCATCCGCCATTCTGGCCTATAGCTGCTCAAATTAATATTGACTGGCTGCAGAAGTGTTTATGAAGGTGTTCTTTACCAGTAAACTTGTGACATACTGTAGGACAAATTCACCAAACTTGCTAGAAGGCTGTCGCAGAGCAGTATTGTGAGATCTGACACTTTCTGTGAAGAAATTACATATCCCACAATCAGTGGGTATCACAGTCTACTGCTGGTGCTACACAATATTAATTGGATCTGACACCAACGTAAGCAGGCAGAGCATTCACAGACACACAGAGAGCTCACTCATGCAACTAAGATATTATGTGTTACATTCCATTAGCACTCTCAACATTAGTGATGCAACACAATGAAGATGGAAAGGCATGCATTGGATACTGTGTGACCCAGAACAGGAAGTTGTCTTGTCTTCTTAGCACATCGGGACAGGCTAGCTGAAGCAATACTTGGACATAAATTAAATGGATCAGCTATGACCGTGTTTCTCAACCTCTTTTCAGTCAAGGCACCCTTTAAAATTATGGACAGTCCCGAGGCATCCTTTAAAATTATGGACAGTCTTGAGGCACCCCATTCTAAAAAAGGGTGCCTCAAGACTGTCCATAATTTTAAGAGGGCACCCCATTCTAAAATGTGAAAAACTATTCTAATAGTTTTATATAATGAAGCAACATCAACACATGTAGGACACCCAACATTAGAGGTGATTTATTTTTCCAAAGCAAATACACTTTTGCACACTGTTACTGCTTAGTATTCCAGTGTTTCTCTTCTCCTTCACTGAGCTAATGTGACCCCAGCACTGATGGAGAGGGGCAGGAGAGGGTCAAACTAGGATGCTGTGCAGGCAGCTGACATTCTCTTTATCAACAGATGAGGTCATTGGTTGTCAGGATGCCAGAGGCTAGAAGGTCGTAATGGTGCACAATGAAAACCTGCGGCTTTGTGTAACTAAAAGGCAGGCTTGTCCATTTGCTGGTTTGTATAAACGTTTTGGGCAATTTTCAGAGATTTTGCCAAGGCACCCCTGAAGAAACCTCAAGGCACCCCAGGGTGCCAGGGCACCCTGGTTGAGAAAGGCTGAGCTATGACTCTACAAACTTCACCACAACATGTGAACCCAGTATTACAAGACAAAGCAAAAAACAACAGAGTACAACTACACTGACACCTAGTTAAAACAATGAAAATGTTTCAAAGTGCACAATGCCTTTAAAATGATATCCATTTGTAATAAGGCAAATGTATTATATGCAGTCTTAATGTAATAAGAAAAAAGTTATTTTTGCGGCAATAAAACATGTTAATGTTAACATAAACAGGAAAAAGAAAATATGTTCAAGATTCCAAAGATTATTTTCCAGTAGTAAGCAAATGAGATACATTTAAAGAAAACTATATATATTAAAAATGCATGCAGGAATGAAGTAAATCAGTACACCCTGAGCCTAAAGCATAGATCTCAAGCAAGAAACAGGACATTTTTAACTGGTGGCCCAATTTGCCATTCCTTTCCTATAGTGTTTCTCTTTTTGTTTGTGGCTTAGAGCTGCTGTGAGACAGTGATAGGTTTGCATTGTTATACCTGAACTATGGTTTTAGAACTAATGATTCCAGTCTCACATGGAGACAAAAGTACTCGGCAACTGTGAAGAACTTGCCATGCTATGATTTGTCTCCACTTGTCACTTTATAAATGCTCAGCTAGGTCCATCCACTATATCTTATTTACAGCTGCTTGTACCCTCAAAGGTTGGCATGACAGTTGAGGCCATAGATTTTGTACAGCTTGAGAAGCGTTTTTTGGCATAAACCCAAGTAGGTGAAAATAGCAGCTTATGCAACTGTGTTCAGCAACAACATCATGTTCTTCTGCCTCCTGTTCTTTCACTTCATATGGCATTAAACAGTATTAAATCAGTTATGAACACAAAAAAGCTTAAATGTGTCCCAGAATGTCCAAATTGGATCATGTGAAATACAAAAAAATAGACTATTAAGGACAAATATACAGTAGCAATGTATTTTGTTTTTAACAATGAAAACCAGCGCAAACCCACATGGTCAATTACATTACTCAGCTTTAAAAAAACATTACTGTGCTGATAAAGATATATATAATAAATTATATATAAATAAATTGATATATAAAAAAATATATAAACATTAGAATCATAAGTCCAGTGACAAAAAAATCAAGTGACAAAAAATCAAAAAAATCCCAAAAAATATATATATATATAATTACAGTCCCGTGACAAAAATAAAACAAATTAAATTATAATTTTCATTTGGTTCTTCCGTGTTACTGATCCCTTCACCATGCACCAGTGCAGAAATCAACATTAGCCGCACTCACCAGATATTGGTGAGTCACACGCCTTTCAGGATTATTAAGGGCTCCTGGACCCCCTTTACTTTTTGTGAGACCTCCAAGTGCTGTTTCCTCTTATGTCTAGGTACCTCTTCTGCTTACTCCTCTCACCGAATCCCCCAAGGAAAATCAGGAAGAAGAAAAGACCATAGCGTGATACCGTAGTAATTTCTCCTCAAAATAATCTCTCCAGACCACTCACATTCTTTTGCGGGATATAGCCCGCCTTTTATTCAAAACAACAGTGATTTTCTTCCAAAATGATCCACTTTTCATGTACACCGATTTTTGTAAGAGACCCCACAGTTTAGTGTGCAGCAGGATGGCAGACCTCAGCTACAGACTCATCTACTAAGCTAAGATGGCCCCTTGGAACGCACCGCTCGGCGTGCGCTCCACTCACCGGAAATGACGTCAGACGACGGACCAGGCAACCGGAAGTGCGTCAACGCGTTTCGCCCCACCCACAGGGCGTTATCAAGATGCTCATTACCACTTCCAAGCCGCTTATAAAGCTTTTGGAGATCCCTCCCACTGATTACTCTGGACACAAAAACCTGGATACAAGCATGTCAATCACCGCTATCCATCTGCATACCCATGTGGGGTCCCTTTACAACAGAAACCATTACAATAAATACATTACTTAAAAAACATAATTTTAATCCTAAGTCTTCAACCCCAAACACAAGGAAAAAGACCAATAAAAATAAAAGTAAATGAAAATAAAAATAAATATAAAAATAAAAAATAAAAATAAAAGTAAAAATAAAAATAAAAATAAATAATAAAAATAAATATAAATCAAAATAAAATGAAATAAAATAAAATAAAAAAATATAATAAAATAAAAAAATATAAAAATAAAAATAAAAGTAAAAATAAAAATAAATAAAAAATAAATAAATAAATAAAAATAAAAATAAAATTAAAATAAAAATAAAATAAAAATAAATAAAATTAAAATTAAAATAAAATAAAAACACCTATTCATGAACACGCACTACGGACCTATAACTGAATATTACCAATTCGACAAGAAACAATTTATATCAATATCTACATTCAACCCATTAGGATACAATGTACCCATTTGATAAATCCACTTCGTTTCATTTTGGGACACATTTATTACCATATTACCTCCTCTCCAGGGGGCTTCTACTCTATCTATCCCACAAAATTTCAACGATGCCGGATCTCTGTTATGATACCTTCTAAAATGATATGATAAACTATGATGTTTGAATCCCTTCTTTATGTTCCTAATATGTTCTCCCAATCTGGTGGCAAGTTTCCTAGTTGTTCTCCCTATATACTGGAGCTTGCAGGAGCACTCCAGCAGATAGGTCACATGCGTACTATCACATGATATAAATTTATTAATCTTATGGGATCCTCCATTATAACAGGATTGAAAATCCTTTATTTGCTTCTTTTTATCCCCTTTCAGGGTTCTACAAGCCAAACACCTCCCACACTTGAAAAAACCAGCCCTATCCAAAAAAGTAACCAATTTCTTAGGTACATCTGGAACATTTTTAACAAGTCTAGACCTTAAAGTAGTCGGTTTCCTATATATAAACAAGGGTTTACTAGGTAACACTTTCCCAAGGGTTTCATCCCTCATCAAAATAGACCAATATTTTTTAAATATGTTTTCAACTAATTTGTAATGCTTAGAATATCCTGTGATAAAAGCCACATCCCCCAACTTATTTTTACTTTCTTTTTTCTTAAGAAGTTCATCTCTACTAATCTTTTTGGATCCTCCATTATAACAGGATTGAAAATCCTTTATTTGCTTCTTTTTATCCCCTTTCAGGGTTCTACAAGCCAAACACCTCCCACACTTGAAAAAACCAGCCCTATCCAAAAAAGTAACCAATTTCTTAGGTACATCTGGAACATTTTTAACAAGTCTAGACCTTAAAGTAGTCGGTTTCCTATATATAAACAAGGGTTTACTAGGTAACACTTTCCCAAGGGTTTCATCCCTCATCAAAATAGACCAATATTTTTTAAATATGTTTTCAACTAATTTGTAATGCTTAGAATATCCTGTGATAAAAGCCACATCCCCCAACTTATTTTTACTTTCTTTTTTCTTAAGAAGTTCATCTCTACTAATCTTTTTAACCTGTTCTAATGAAACAGCCAAATTATCTTCTCCATAACCTTTCTCCCTAAACCTTTGCAATAACACCTCAGCCTGTTCCAAAAAAACACCTTCATCATCACAATTACGTTTGATCCTAATAAGCTGACTCTTAGGGATGGATTTTAGCCAATTCTTATGGTGGCAACTAAAACTTGGGATATATCCATTCCTGTCTACTTGCTTGAAATATGTCTTGGTGTAGAACCTGTCATCTTTCTTGTAAATTGTCAGATCCAAAAAATCCACTACCTCCTCACTAATGTTTTTAGTAAATGATATGTTATAAGAATTAATCCCCATTTCTTGGATAAACTCCTCCAGTGTCTCTCTTGTACCTTTCCAAATTATAATAATGTCATCGATAAATCTTCTATACACCAGCAACTCTGTAGTTTTTTTCTTGAAAATAGCTTCACTTTCCCACCTACTCATGAACAAGTTTGCCACCGATGGTGCATACTTGGCCCCCATGGCCACGCCCCTTGCTTGCCTATAATATTTCCCAGAGTACCAAAAGTAGTTATGTGACATAGCTAAATTTAAACTATTAAGTAAAAATTCAGTTTGCTGTGATTTTAAACCTGCCTTAGCCTCCAAGGCCCATCTAACAGCTCCTAATGCATCCGTATGCCTTATGTTAGTGTACAGGGAATTAACATCCACATTAGCCATCACACATCTCCCCTCTTCCCTAATTCCCTTAATCAGATTAATCAGATCACCACTGTCCCTCAGGTACGCTGGAAACATAGGAACTAGAGGTTGCAGAAATGTATCCACATATTCACCCAGTCTACAAAACAATGAATCTATCCCACTAACAATGGGTCTCCCGGGGGGTTTATTAAGATCTTTGTGAATTTTTGGTAATTAGTAGATCACAGGTGTTATTGGAGCAGAAGGTACCAGATATTTAATCTCTTTTTTGTTAAGTATTCCTTTTCTACCCCCTTCTTTAACATGTTTTACTAACAGATTCTTATATTTAATGATAGGGTTACCCCTTAACAACTCATATGTTTCAACATCATCTACCAATCTACTTAGTTCTGTATAGTAATCTACCTTGTTTAGTACCACCAGGCCACCACCCTTATCGGCTGGCCTTATAACAATATTTTTATTTTCCTCCAACCTTTTTATACCAGTTTCTAAATCTTGTTTCTTTCTCATAAAGGGAATGGCTAAATCCTCCAGATCATGTTCCACCATTTTTTTAAACGTTTCTACACAACAATTATTAGAGATTTTCGGATTAAACACCGATTTATTCCTCAACTGTGTATGCAGAAAATAATCATCTCCTTTAACACTATTATACTCAAAATTAGTTTTATTCGCCCAATACTTCTTTAAATTTAATTTCCTTACAAACTTATGTATATCAATATAAGTTTCCAGTTTATTCAGTTTTTTGTCCGGTGCGTATTTCAATCCTAATGCTAAAACTTTTAACTCTTCTTCATTTAAAACAGAATCACTCAAATTGAAGATCCCTTGATTTAAGTTGACCTCTTTCTTTTTCCTTGTCCCCCCTCTGCATCCCCTCCTTTTGGCCAGTAGGGGTCTTGTTGGTTCATAGGAGGTCTCCACCCTCCTCCTCCCCTCCTGGGTGGATAAAAAGGTCCTCCTCTTCCCCTCATCTGAAAAGACCCTCTTCCTCCACCCCCTCTCCATGGGGGTCCCCCATACCCCCCCCCCTCTGAAAATCCTCCCTCATTGGAGGGTAGCCATATTCCTGAGGTGCTAGGTTGCCCCAATTGTTAAAAGGCTCAAACCTGTTATATACTGGCACATTATATTTTGGTGTCCCATTTTGTCCCTTATTATTTATAGGGGATTTTCTTTTATCCTGAGGGGATTTATTTTTGTTTTTGACCGTAGGTGATTTCCCTGTCGTCCTCTCATTTCCTGTTCCTGGTGAGGAGCTCCTAGATTCACTATTAATACTTGTAACATCTTCCTGCCATTTATAAACATTATTATTTTTATAATCCTGCATATCCCGATAGTATTTCTTAATTTTCTTTTTCTGTGTATCTTCATCCACTTTTTTTTAACATATTCCTGAATTTGTTTAACCTTATCTCCAAACTCACTGGAATTATTGAAAGGTGTCATTTTATCTTTTAATTCTTGAATTTTCTCATCCAATAATTTAAGTTTCCTTTTCCTTCTCTGTACAATAAGTTCCATTAATTTCATTTCCACATTGTTAAAAAAAGAAAACCATTCCTCATCCAATTCCTTACTCATCAAACCATCATTGGGTCCCACCTCCCACCTTAACCTTCTAGGCGTGATCCCCTCTTTTATATATTTTTCAAGGGTGACTACATCCCACCATGCTCTAATTTGTTTGTCCAATGAATTCTTAAGGTGCCTAAAATCTTTAGTTAAATCCATATGCTCATAATTCTGTGAAAAAACATCCTCTAAATTAACCCTTTTCTGAGATGCAAAATTAAAAATATCCATAGCTGCTAAGTTTCAAAAATGTGATAACACCTCAAATTATGTAAAGAAAACAAAACCTCAGCGCTCAGGACTTCCTATTTACCACACAAATCCCCGTGGGATGCTGCTGTGCACAGGTACAAAAGACCAAAAAAACTTTTAACAATGAAAACCAGCGCAAACCCACATGGTCAATTACATTACTCAGCTTTAAAAAAAACATTACTGTGCTGATAAAGATATATATAATAAATTATATATAAATAAATTGATATATAAAAAAATATATAAACATTAGAATCATAAGTCCAGTGACAAAAAAATCAAAAAAATCCCAAAAAATATATATATATAATTACAGTCCCGTGACAAAAATAAAACAAATTAAATTATAATTTTCATTTGGTTCTTCCGTGTTACTGATCCCTTCACCATGCACCAGTGCAGAAATCAACATTAGCCGCACTCACCAGATATTGGTGAGTCACACGCCTTTCAGGATTATTAAGGGCTCCTGGACCCCCTTTACTTTTTGTGAGACCTCCAAGTGCTGTTTCCTCTTATGTCTAGGTACCTCTTCTGCTTACTCCTCTCACCGAATCCCCCAAGGAAAATCAGGAAGAAGAAAAGACCATAGCGTGATACCGTAGTAATTTCTCCTCAAAATAATCTCTCCAGACCACTCACATTCTTTTGCGGGATATAGCCCGCCTTTTATTCAAAACAACAGTGATTTTCTTCCAAAATGATCCACTTTTCATGTACACCGATTTTTGTAAGAGACCCCACAGTTTAGTGTGCAGCAGGATGGCAGACCTCAGCTACAGACTCATCTACTAAGCTAAGATGGCCCCTTGGAACGCACCGCTCGGCGTGCGCTCCACTCACCGGAAATGACGTCAGACGACGGACCAGGCAACCGGAAGTGCGTCAACGCGTTTCCCCCCACCCACAGGGCGTTATCAAGACGCTCATTACCACTTCCAAGCCGCTTATAAAGCTTTGGGAGATCCCTCCCACTGATTACTCTGGACACAAAAACCTGGATACAAGCATGTCAATCACCGCCATCCATCTGCATACCCATGTGGGGTCCCTTTACAACAGAAACCATTACAATAAATACATTACTTAAAAAACATAATTTTAATCCTAAGTCTTCAACCCCAAACACAAGGGAAAAGACCAATAAAAATAAATGTAAATGAAAATAAAAATAAAAATAAAAATAAAAAGTAAAAATAAAAATAAAAATAAATAATAAAAATAAATATAAATCAAAATAAAATGAAATAAAATAAAATAAAAAAATATAATAAAATAAAAAAATATAAAAATAAAAATAAAAGTAAAAATAAATAAAAAATAAATAAATAAATAAAAATAAAATTAAAATAAAATAAAAATAAATAAAATTAAAATTAAAATAAAATAAAAACACCTATTCATGAACACGCACTACGGACCTATAACTGAATATTACCAATTCGACAAGAAACAATTTATATCAATATCTACATTCAACCCATTAGGATACAATGTACCCATTTGATAAATCCACTTCGTTTCATTTTGGGACACATTTATTACCATATTACCTCCTCTCCAGGGGGCTTCTACTCTATCTATCCCACAAAATTTCAACGATGCCGGATCTCTGTTATGATACCTTCTAAAATGATATGATAAACTATGATGTTTGAATCCCTTCTTTATGTTCCTAATATGTTCTCCCAATCTGGTGGCAAGTTTCCTAGTTGTTCTCCCTATATACTGGAGCTTGCAGGAGCACTCCAGCAGATAGGTCACATGCGTACTATCACATGATATGAATTTATTAATCTTATGGGATCCTCCATTATAACAGGATTGAAAATCCTTTATTTGCTTCTTTTTATCCCCTTTCAGGGTTCTACAAGCCAAACACCTCCCACACTTGAAAAAACCAGCCCTATCCAAAAAAGTAACCAATTTCTTAGGTACATCTGGAACATTTTTAACAAGTCTAGACCTTAAAGTAGTCGGTTTCCTATATATAAACAAGGGTTTACTAGGTAACACTTTCCCAAGGGTTTCATCCCTCATCAAAATAGACCAATATTTTTTAAATATGTTTTCAACTAATTTGTAATGCTTAGAATATCCTGTGATAAAAGCCACATCCCCCAACTTATTTTTACTTTCTTTTTTCTTAAGAAGTTCATCTCTACTAATCTTTTTAACCTGTTCTAATGAAACAGCCAAATTATCTTCTCCATAACCTTTCTCCCTAAACCTTTGCAATAACACCTCAGCCTGTTCCAAAAAAAACACCTTCATCATCACAATTACGTTTGATCCTAATAAGCTGACTCTTAGGGATGGATTTTAGCCAATTCTTATGGTGGCAACTAAAACTTGGGATATATCCATTCCTGTCTACTTGCTTGAAATATGTCTTGGTGTAGAACCTGTCATCTTTCTTGTAAATTGTCAGATCCAAAAAATCCACTACCTCCTCACTAATGTTTTTAGTAAATGATATGTTATAAGAATTAATCCCCATTTCTTGGATAAACTCCTCCAGTGTCTCTCTTGTACCTTTCCAAATATATAAACCCTTGTTTATATATAGGAAACCGACTACTTTAAGGTCTAGACTTGTTAAAAATGTTCCAGATGTACCTAAGAAATTGGTTACTTTTTTGGATAGGGCTGGTTTTTTCAAGTGTGGGAGGTGTTTGGCTTGTAGAACCCTGAAAGGGGATAAAAAGAAGCAAATAAAGGATTTTCAATCCTGTTATAATGGAGGATCCCATAAGATTAATAAATTCATATCATGTGATAGTACGCATGTGACCTATCTGCTGGAGTGCTCCTGCAAACTCCAGTATATAGGGAGAACAACTAGGAAACTTGCCACCAGATTGGGAGAACATATTAGGAACATAAAGAAGGGATTCAAACATCATAGTTTATCATATCATTTTAGAAGGTATCATAACAGAGATCCGGCATCGTTGAAATTTTGTGGGATAGATAGAGTAGAAGCCCCCTGGAGAGGAGGTAATATGGTAATAAATGTGTCCCAAAATGAAACAAAGTGGATTTATCAAATGGGTACATTGTATCCTAATGGGTTGAATGTAGATATTGATATAAATTGTTTCTTGTCGAATTGGTAATATTCAGTTATAGGTCCGTAGTGCGTGTTCATGAATAGGTGTTTTTATTTTATTTTAATTTTAATTTTATTTATTTTTATTTTATTTTTATTTTATTTTTATTTTATTTTTATTTTTCTTTATTTATTTATTTTTTATTTATTTTTATTTTTACTTTTATTTTTATTTTTATATTTTTTTATTTTATTATATTTTTTTATTTTATTTTATTTCATTTTATTTTGATTTATATTTATTTTTATTATTTATTTTTATTTTTATTTTTACTTTTATTTTTATTTTTATTTTTTATTTTTATGTTTATTTTTATTTTCATTTACATTTATTTTTATTGGTCTTTTCCCTTGTGTTTGGGGTTGAAGACTTAGGATTAAAATTATGTTTTTTAAGTAATGTATTTATTGTAATGGTTTCTGTTGTAAAGGGACCCCACATGGGTATGCAGATGGATGGCGGTGATTGACATGCTTGTATCCAGGTTTTTGTGTCCAGAGTAATCAGTGGGAGGGATCTCCCAAAGCTTTATAAGCGGCTTGGAAGTGGTAATGAGCGTCTTGATAACGCCCTGTGGGTGGGGCGAAACGCGTTGACGCACTTCCGGTTGCCTGGTCCGTCGTCTGACGTCATTTCCGGTGAGTGGAGCGCACGCCGAGCGGTGCGTTCCAAGGGGCCATCTTAGCTTAGTAGATGAGTCTGTAGCTGAGGTCTGCCATCCTGCTGCACACTAAACTGTGGGGTCTCTTACAAAAATCGGTGTACATGAAAAGTGGATCATTTTGGAAGAAAATCACTGTTGTTTTGAATAAAAGGCGGGCTATATCCCGCAAAAGAATGTGAGTGGTCTGGAGAGATTATTTTGAGGAGAAATTACTACGGTATCACGCTATGGTCTTTTCTTCTTCCTGATTTTCCTTGGGGGATTCGGTGAGAGGAGTAAGCAGAAGAGGTACCTAGACATAAGAGAAAACAGCACTTGGAGGTCTCACAAAAAGTAAAGGGGGTCCAGGAGCCCTTAATAATCCTGAAAGGCGTGTGACTCACCAATATCTGGTGAGTGCGGCTAATGTTGATTTCTGCACTGGTGCATGGTGAAGGGATCAGTAACACGGAAGAACCAAATGAAAATTATAATTTAATTTGTTTTATTTTTGTCACGGGACTGTAATTATATATATATATTTTTTGGGATTTTTTTGATTTTTTTGTCACTGGACTTATGATTCTAATGTTTATATATTTTTTTATATATCCATTTATTTATATATAATTTATTATATATATCTTTATCAGCACAGTAATGTTTTTTTAAAGCTGAGTAATGTAATTGACCATGTGGGTTTGCGCTGGTTTTCATTGTTAAAAGTTTTTTTGGTCTTTTGTACCTGTGCACAGCAGCATCCCACGGGGATTTGTGTGGTAAATAGGAAGTCCTGAGCGCTGAGGTTTTGTTTTCTTTACATAATGTATTTTGTTTAGCTAGCAAGTAGTACACTATGATATGTGCCATGCATGTAAATAAGAACTGTTCAATGCAATAACTACTTCAGCTCTCCTACCTTTTATACCACTCAGGCTAGGGTGTTTTTTCCATTTATGCTATGAGCCTATTTGTCGATACCTTAAGATAACAAAGTAAAGCACACACTGTTTTGGAAGCAAATTAGACTTTCTATGCAATTTATAGATCAAGAGATGAAAGTCTTGTTTTCTATTTTGACCAGTAGCTTTACTTTCAATCTTTTGTATTAGTTGTAAAAAGTACAAAAGTAGAAAAAAGAGAGTCAGAATTTATAAAAAGTGCTGTACCCTAAAGAGATGGCCAATCTATGAGATAAATGGGTGCACTCCACACTGTCAGCGTTTGAATGCAAAAGGATTCTAACTAATTCTGTTGCATTCAAACAATATTTAGTGAATGGTCTAACTTACTTGCAAAAACAAAAGCAAACAACAAATATTATATATAAAGAGAAATGTTCCACCATAAATGTGATAAAATCAACAAGATTTATGAGAGTCCAAATAAAGTCCAAATGATTGTAGTTTAAAAGGACATTCTTCCTTGAGTATTATCACTCTGTTATGCTCACCTCCTTTTCAGTCTATGATTAGGCTAAACACTGCAATGTATGCATTGAGATGGTAATGGGTGTAAATGCTTCAGAAAGAGGTGCCTTGTAAAGCTGTACTTGATTTTCCTGAATATCCACTACCAAGCCAGGTGTAGCTGAATGGGTATTAGGCTTTTCTAATACTGCTCTGCATGGCTCCATCCTCTAACTTGTCTCCTCCATGTATATAATTAGAGATGAGCGAAGTATTGAAAAATTCGATTTGGCTGATTCGGCGAATTCCAGTATGAAATTCGATTCGATGCGAATTTCTTCGCTACGAAGATGGCTTATAAAAAGGGTTTCTAGGCTTCAGAGAGCCTTTAAATTAGTGCAGAACACTGTACCTTTAATTTAAATGCCCTTGGAGATCAGGAAGGAGAAGGAGAAGGAGAAGGATGAGAAGAAGGAGAAGGAGAAGGATGAGAAGATGGAGAAGGAGAAGGATGAGAAGATGGAGAAGGAGAAGGATGAGAAGATGGAGAAGGAGAAGGATGAGAAGAAGGAGAAGGAGAAGGATGAGAAGAAGGAGAAGGAGAAGGATGAGAAGAAGGAGAAGGAGAAGGATGAGAAGAAGGAGAAGGATGAGGAGAAGGAGAAGGATGAGAAGAAGGAGAAGGATGAGAAGAAGGAGAAGGAGAAGGATGAGAAGATGGAGAAGGAGAAGGATGAGAAGAAGGAGAAGGATGAGGAGAAGGAGAAGGATGAGAAGAAGGAGAAGGAGAAGGATGAGGAGAAGGAGAAGGATGAGAAGAAGGAGAAGGATGAGAAGAAGGAGAAGGATGAGAAGATGGAGAAGGAGAAGGATGAGAAGAAGGAGAAGGATGAGAAGAAGGAGAAGGATGAGAAGAAGGAGAAGGATGAGGAGAAGGAGAAGGATGAGAAGAAGGAGAAGGATGAGAAGAAGGAGAAGGATGAGAAGAAGGAGAAGGATGAGAAGAAGGAGAAGGATGAGAAGAAGGAGAAGGATGAGGAGAAGGAGAAGGATGAGGAGAAGGAGAAGGATGAGGAGAAGGAGAAGGATGAGGAGAAGGAGAAGGATGAGGAGAAGGAGAAGGATGAGGAGAAGGAGAAGGATGAGAAGAAGGAGAAGGATGAGAAGAAGGAGAAGGATGAGAAGAAGGAGAAGGATGAGAAGAAGGAGAAGGATGAGAAGAAGGAGAAGGATGAGAAGAAAGAGAAGGAGAAGGATGAGAAGAAAGAGAAGGAGAAGGATGAGAAGAAGGAGAAGGATGAGAAGAAGGAGAAGGATGAGAAGAAGGAGAAGGAGAAGGAGAAGGATGAGAAGAAGGAAAAGGAGAAGGATGAGAAGATGGAGAAGGAGAAGGATGAGAAGAAGGAGAAGGAGAAGGATGAGAAGAAGGAGAAGGATGAGAAGAAGGATGAGAAGAAGGAGAAGGATGAGAAGAAGGAGAAGGATGAGAAGAAGGAGAAGGATGAGAAGAAGGACAGTTCTGTGACAGTTTCTGTCTATTTCTGACAGTTCTGGGACATTCACTCCATACAGCGGTTTCAACCGCTGTATGGAGGGAATGTCCCAGAACTGTCAGAAATAGACTATTTCTGACAGTTCTGGGACATTCACTCCATACAGCGGTTTCAACCGCTGTATGGAGGGAATGTCATAGAACTGTCAGAAATAGACTATTTCTAACAGTTCTGGGACATTCCTTCCATACAGCGGTTGAAACATTGTATCTATTTGTTTCCATAAATGGATCCATTTATGGAAACAAATAGATACAATGTTTCAACCGCTGTATGGAAGGACAGTCCCAGAACTGTCATTAATAGTCTATTTCTGACAGTTCTATGACATTCCCTCCATACAGCGGTTGAAACCGCTGTATGGAGTGAATGTCCCAGAACTGTCATAAATAGTCTATTTCTGACAGTTCTGGGACATTCACTCCATACAGCGGTTGAAACATTGTATCTATTCTTTTCCATAAATGACATTCTGCAGATACACTTAGAGGAGCGCTGCAGATACACTTTTTGCCGGCTTGGAATTATTCTTATTTTCATCCTACTTCTTCTTCTTCTTCTTATGAGGATGAAGAAGAAGTAGGATGAAAATAAGATTAATTCCAAGCCGGCAAAAAGTGTATCTGCAGCGCTCCTCTAAGTGTATTTGCAGAATGTCATTTATGGAAAAAAATAGATACAATGTTTCAACCGCTGTATGGAGTGAATGTCCCAGAACTGTCATAAATAGTCTATTTCTGACAGTTCTATGACATTCCCTCCATACAGCGGTTGAAACCGCTGTATGGAGTGAATGTCCCAGAACTGTCAGAAATAGTCTATTTCTGACAGTTATGGGACATTCCCTCCATACAGCGGTTTCCGGCAAAAAGTGTATGTGCAGAGTTCCTCTATTCTGCAGATACACTTAGAGGAGCTCTGCAGATACACTTAGAGGAGCTCTGCACATACACTTTTTGCCGGCTTGGAATTATTCTTATTTTCATCCTACTTCTTCTTCTTCATCCTCATCCTCTTCTTCTTCTGAGGATGAGGATGAAGAAGAAGAAGTAGGATGAAAATAAGATTAATTCCAAGCCGGCAAAAAGTGTATGTGCAGAGCTCCTCTAAGTGTATGTGCAGAGCTCCTCTAAGTGTATGTGCAGAATAGAGGAACTCTGCACATACACTTTTTGCCGGCTTGGAATTATTCTTATTTTCATCCTACTTCTTCTTCTTCTTCTTCTTCATCCTCATCCTCTTCTTCTGAGGATGAGGATGAGGATGAAGAAGAAGAAGAAGAAGTAGGATGAAAATAAGATTAATTCCAAGCCGGCAAAAAGTGTATGTGCAGAGCTCCTCTAAGTGTATGTGCAGAGCTCCTCTAAGTGTATGTGCAGAATAGAGGAACTCTGCACATACACTTTTTGCCGGCTTGGAATTATTCTTCTTTTCATCCTACTTCTTCTTCTTCTTCTTCATCCTCATCCTCTTCTTCTGAGGATGAAGAAAAAGAAGAAGTAGGATGAAAAGAAGAATAATTCCAAGCCGGCAAAAAGTGTATGTGCAGAGTTCCTCTATTCTGCAGATACACTTAGAGGAGCTCTGCAGATACACTTAGAGGAGCTCTGCACATACACTTTTTGCCGGCTTGGAATTAATCTTATTTTCATCCTACTTCTTCTTCTTCATCCTCATCCTCATCCTCAGAAGAAGAGGATGAGGATGAAGAAGAAGTAGGATGAAAATAAGAATAATTCCAAGCCGGCAAAAAGTGTATGTGCAGAGTTCCTCTATTCTGCACATACACTTAGAGGAGCTCTGCACATACACTTAGAGGAGCTCTGCACATACACTTTTTGCCGGCTTGGAATTAATCTTATTTTCATCCTACTTCTTCTTCTTCTTCTTCATCCTCATCCTCATCCTCAGAAGAAGAGGATGAGGATGAAGAAGAAGAAGAAGAAGAAGTAGGATGAAAATAAGAATAATTCCAAGCCGGCAAAAAGTGTATGTGCAGAGTTCCTCTATTCTGCACATACACTTAGAGGAGCTCTGCACATACACTTAGAGGAGCTCTGCACATACACTTTTTGCCGGCTTGGAATTAATCTTATTTTCATCCTACTTCTTCTTCTTCTTCTTCATCCTCATCCTCAGAAGAAGAAGAGGATGAGGATGAAGAAGAAGAAGTAGGATGAAAATAAGAATAATTCCAAGCCGGCAAAAAGTGTATGTGCAGAGCTCCTCTAAGTGTATCTGCAGAGCTCCTCTAAGTGTATCTGCAGAATAGAGGAACTCTGCACATACACTTTTTGCCGGAAACCGCTGTATGGAGGGAATGTCCCATAACTGTCAGAAATAGACTATTTCTGACAGTTCTGGGACATTCACTCCATACAGCGGTTTCAACCGCTGTATGGAGGGAATGTCATAGAACTGTCAGAAATAGACTATTTATGACAGTTCTGGGACATTCACTCCATACAGCGGTTGAAACATTGTATCTATTTTTTTCCATAAATGACATTCTGCAAATACACTTAGAGGAGCGCTGCAGATACACTTTTTGCCGGCTTGGAATTAATCTTATTTTCATCCTACTTCTTCTTCATCCTCATAAGAAGAAGAAGAAGAAGTAGGATGAAAATAAGAATAATTCCAAGCCGGCAAAAAGTGTATCTGCAGCGCTCCTCTAAGTGTATCTGCAGAATGTCATTTATGGAAAAGAATAGATACAATGTTTCAACCGCTGTATGGAGTGAATGTCCCAGAACTGTCAGAAATAGACTATTTATGACAGTTCTGGGACATTCACTCCATACAGCGGTTTCAACCGCTGTATGGAGGGAATGTCATAGAACTGTCAGAAATAGACTATTAATGACAGTTCTGGGACTGTCCTTCCATACAGCGGTTGAAACATTGTATCTATTTGTTTCCATAAATGGATCCATTTATGGAAACAAATAGATACAATGTTTCAACCGCTGTATGGAAGGAATGTCCCAGAACTTTCATAAATAGTCTATTTCTGACAGTTCTATGACATTCCCTCCATACAGCGGTTTCAACCGCTGTATGGAGTGAATGTCCCAGAACTGTCAGAAATAGACTATTTATGACAGTTCTGGGACATTCACTCCATACAGCGGTTTCAACCGCTGTATGGAGGGAATGTCATAGAACTGTCAGAAATAGACTATTAATGACAGTTCTGGGACTGTCCTTCCATACAGCGGTTGAAACATTGTATCTATTTGTTTCCATAAATGGATCCATTTATGGAAACAAATAGATACAATGTTTCAACCGCTGTATGGAAGGACAGTCCCAGAACTGTCATTAATAGTCTATTTCTGACAGTTCTATGACATTCCCTCCATACAGCGGTTGAAACCGCTGTATGGAGTGAATGTCCCAGAACTGTCATAAATAGTCTATTTCTGACAGTTCTGGGACATTCACTCCATACAGCGGTTGAAACATTGTATCTATTCTTTTCCATAAATGACATTCTGCAGATACACTTAGAGGAGCGCTGCAGATACACTTTTTGCCGGCTTGGAATTATTCTTATTTTCATCCTACTTCTTCTTCTTCTTCTTATGAGGATGAAGAAGAAGTAGGATGAAAATAAGATTAATTCCAAGCCGGCAAAAAGTGTATCTGCAGCGCTCCTCTAAGTGTATTTGCAGAATGTCATTTATGGAAAAAAATAGATACAATGTTTCAACCGCTGTATGGAGTGAATGTCCCAGAACTGTCATAAATAGTCTATTTCTGACAGTTCTATGACATTCCCTCCATACAGCGGTTGAAACCGCTGTATGGAGTGAATGTCCCAGAACTGTCAGAAATAGTCTATTTCTGACAGTTATGGGACATTCCCTCCATACAGCGGTTTCCGGCAAAAAGTGTATGTGCAGAGTTCCTCTATTCTGCAGATACACTTAGAGGAGCTCTGCAGATACACTTAGAGGAGCTCTGCACATACACTTTTTGCCGGCTTGGAATTATTCTTATTTTCATCCTACTTCTTCTTCTTCATCCTCATCCTCTTCTTCTTCTGAGGATGAGGATGAAGAAGAAGAAGAAGTAGGATGAAAATAAGATTAATTCCAAGCCGGCAAAAAGTGTATGTGCAGAGCTCCTCTAAGTGTATGTGCAGAGCTCCTCTAAGTGTATGTGCAGAATAGAGGAACTCTGCACATACACTTTTTGCCGGCTTGGAATTATTCTTATTTTCATCCTACTTCTTCTTCTTCTTCTTCTTCATCCTCATCCTCTTCTTCTGAGGATGAGGATGAGGATGAAGAAGAAGAAGAAGAAGTAGGATGAAAATAAGATTAATTCCAAGCCGGCAAAAAGTGTATGTGCAGAGCTCCTCTAAGTGTATGTGCAGAGCTCCTCTAAGTGTATGTGCAGAATAGAGGAACTCTGCACATACACTTTTTGCCGGCTTGGAATTATTCTTATTTTCATCCTACTTCTTCTTCTTCTTCTTCTTCATCCTCATCCTCTTCTTCTGAGAATGAGGATGAGGATGAAGAAGAAGAAGAAGAAGTAGGATGAAAATAAGATTAATTCCAAGCCGGCAAAAAGTGTATGTGCAGAGCTCCTCTAAGTGTATGTGCAGAGCTCCTCTAAGTGTATCTGCAGAATAGAGGAACTCTGCACATACACTTTTTGCCGGCTTGGAATTATTCTTATTTTCATCCTACTTCTTCTTCATCCTCATCTTCTTCTTCTGAGGATGAGGATGAGGATGAAGAAGAAGAAGTAGGATGAAAATAAGATTAATTCCAAGCCGGCAAAAAGTGTATGTGCAGAGCTCCTCTAAGTGTATCTGCAGAGCTCCTCTAAGTGTATCTGCAGAATAGAGGAACTCTGCACATACACTTTTTGCCGGCTTGGAATTATTCTTCTTTTCATCCTACTTCTTCTTTTTCTTCATCCTCAGAAGAAGAGGATGAGGATGAAGAAGAAGAAGAAGAAGAAGAAGTAGGATGAAAAGAAGAATAATTCCAAGCCGGCAAAAAGTGTATGTGCAGAGTTCCTCTATTTCTGACAGTTCTCTGACAGCTTCTTCACATGTACAGCGGTTGAAACATCTGTATCCTAAATGGAAACTAATAGATACAATGTTTCAACCGCTAAACATGTGTTCCTTCTGTCAGAGAACTGTCAGAAATAGCGGAGCTCACTGCAGGGACACTTTTGCTGGCTGATCGGGAAATGTTCGATTCGCGCACCCGAAGTAGGCAAAATTTCGGATTCGACGCGAATCGAATATTTCCTGAAATTCGACTCGAATTCCGGTTCGTCTGGTTCGATTCGCTCATCTCTATATATATTAAAAAAGAGAATGTATATAGTGCCTTATACTTTATTTTTAAAATGGTAATGAGCGCTTGTAAATATATGCACTCTCATTTAATTAACTTGTAAAAAGCATTGGTATGTTTAACATCGCTGTATGCAAATGTGGTGAGCCTCCTCTGAGTGTCCTCTCCCACTGTGTATACTCGCCGTTCTGTTGATACTCTGTGATACTCTTCAGAGCCCCTCCCCAACGTGTTGTGCCACAGGGTCACGTGGCTTCGTCCAGGGGAAATAATTCTGATTGTATTTAACCATTTAGCACATACATATGAGGATGTGACCAAGTGCCAGCAAACTTTATTATTTATTAGTTATTACTATTTTGTGGCTCACAAGTATTTTTTTAATTTTTAGAAAAAAAGAGTAATTCAATGAGACCAGAACATAGTACAATGGTAAAAAAAACAGTTGTGTTGGGCTTGGGTTCTGGGCCCTGGTATACATACAGGTAGCGTAAAAGCAGCAACAACTACAAACTGACATAAGCGTCATAAAATCAAACACACATTACGGTAACATGTTAGAAACCTCTTACGTGTGGGGAGATACTTGGCAGGGCTAGCTGCAGTCCTGTCTTTGAAGTCCAAGCTGAGAACCTACAATATAGCTTGACCCATGTACTAAACAAGTATAGTCCAAGAAGAACAAGAGAAGAAGAAATGGAAAACAAGAGAAAGGGGAAAAGAAAGAAGAAAAAAAAAGAAAAGGAGGAGGGTGTAAACCTGGAGGGGATGAGAGATGCAGCTCCCATTTCGAGGCTAGAGGGAAAGTATTACATATCCACATGAAGATATTTTGCCCAATGTTCCCATGTTGCCTCAGATCGATTGATGGCATCAGTGAGCACCCTAGTAAGTTGTTCATTCAACATTATCCAGGAGACCTTACACCTATACAGTGACATAAAGACCGAATGTGTTTTCCACAAGTGAGCGATCATGAGTTTGGCTGCTAGAAACATAAAAAAGATCAGCTTTCTTGTGGAGTGAGGCAGGTCCTCTACCGGCTCATTCAACAGTGCAATTTCGGGCGACTGAGGAACCGGAGTCCCAATGATTTTACAAATCAGAGCAAACACTCTATTCAGAAGTCCTGTAGTTTTGGACACTCCCACCAGACATGATACATCGTACCCAGTAACTGATCACCTCAAATTCAGAGGGGCGAGGAAGTCGGATACAACTTCGAAAGCTGAGCAGGAACCATATACCATCTGGTCATTACCTTTATATTTGCTTCCACCAGGGAGATATTAAGATTTCCTTTATAGGCTAGGTGGAAAGTGGAATGCCAATGCTCGATATCTTTCTCAGAAGCGAGATCCAAGTCCCAAGCCTTCATACAGAGAAATGTATCAGTGGAGGTAAGCAGCCTATAAATTGTCAATATACCTCCCCTACCTCCTGTGTGCACCAGGATTCATAAGAAGTGACTGTGGGATAATTTATAACCGCAGGGCCTAAAGAGCGCAAAAAGTGTGCAAGTTGAAGAAAACGGAATGTCTCAGAAGGGGGCATTTTTAATGTAGATCAACAATATTGTGGAGTGAAAGGGCCCCTGGGAGTGAGAGAGTGGCCTGCTCAGCAAAGACCCTTATTAGGCAATCACTGGAAAGCTTCAGGGTCCAGACCCAGGGGAAATTTAGGGTTATTAAAAAGATGGGATAAAGGTTTGAAGGGGGAGGGGGAAAACTGACTGTCACGATCTGGGTCAGGTTCAGAGACCAGTTGCTACAGCAGTTGTAAGGCTTACCTGAAACCAGCAGGATTGGTACACCAGTGGCTCACCCTGGGAATGATGCAGGCTCACCTGAGGTGCGGGGTCTAAGCATCCACCTGTCTTCCCCAGAGCTCCTAATGGTGGAGATGGATTTGGCTGCGTGTGAATGCCAGGTCGCAGATCTCAGGATCACCCCACCAGGGAATGAGTAGGCTGGAAACCAGAAGCGGATCAAACAGTTCAGGGATCAAACAGAAGTGGAGTCAGTCACAAGCCAAGGGTCGGTCACCAATGGTAGTAGATAGGATGAGGCAGAATCGTAGTCAGTAGCAAGCCAAAGGTCGGTAACGTAGATGAAGATGGCAGCAGGAACAGTAAGCAGGATATTGGCTGGTAAAGCACAATAATCTGGCAACCAGGAAGTGCAGAGACATGGCTTTTATAGGAAGTTCATGGGAGGAGCAAGGAGTTCAAGGTTCAAGACAAAACAGGGCAAAGGCAGGATCATCCAAAGAATTGTCAAGGGAGCTGTCCAGCATTCCAGGTGGCTCAGTGAGAAGAAACACTGTCTCTCACCGCAGAAGGCCCAGGTTCGATTCCAGGCTCTGACACTGACTCTATAGGACTTTTGAATCCTGAGTAACTGCTTCCTTATCTGTGGCTTGGACTAGAACAGCAGGTTGGATCAGAGATCCTTTTTCTGTGTGCCTCTTTGGTTGTGGCTATAGGTGGAGATGTAGTTGTTGGATTTGGCTTAGTGGTTTTGCTTTAAGCATCTTTCCTATGTATATATCCAGCTCTCTCCACTTGGTGATGATCAATATATTTGGCGTTTTTTGTCCTTGTTCGTGGACTGCACTAAAATGGCCATAATCATGTGACGCGTGTACATCAGTGACATCATCGCATATGCGCAATAGGGAGAAAATGTCGCTAATTGGCAATCTGCATCGCTATTTAAAGTCTGAAAAAAGTAGATGTATGTGATGACTATACTGGAGAGGATTGATGAAATCTGTGGATGCAGGAGTGTTCCTTCCCCTCCTGTGAGTTGGGGCTATTTGATATTTATTTAATCACCAATCTTGAGCACTATGGAGGTCATAGACTGTCCATTGGGACATACAACTATATTGTCCGCTGTGGTATGTATCTGAATGGACCCAGTTTACCACTAGTAACTGTAATGTTTAAGGTGATTTTTCACTCTAGTGAATTGACCGGGCACTATAAAGCTGTTATTTTTGTAGGGGGTATGGTGTTATACCTGTTCCCCCATTTGCTACTGTTGCTCCCCCCTCCTTTTTTTAGGGTTTGGATGTATAACTAGTTTGGGGAGTAGGGGTGTAGTTTGGAATATCGTGGGACACTTTAAAAACTTTGTGACTTTTTGATGATATTTCAGCTTTCCATTATGAACTGATGATTCCACCTGATTGGCTGATATTGATCTCTCTGGCTGAGGGGTCCTCTCCATCTATGTCTGAATCACATGCTCAGTTTGCTTTCACTGGCCTTACATGAAGTCACTAATATCACCAACTGATAAATGCTGATAGCGTTCATGTTATGTTTAATATTATTGTAATGTGCTGTGTATTTAGGATATGTGTTTGGCCTACTTTTGCTTAATTTCAGAAATATATACTTTGTCTCCCTGAAGAAGCGGACTACATCCCGTGAAACGCGTCGGAGCAATCAGCAAAGTATCAATCTCTACCGATTATGTCTATCTGTCGTATGCATCAGTAGGCTACTCTCTGTAGCATTGTTTGTTCATTGTGGTTAAGCACAGGATGCTTTTTAAGGAATATGTCTATTTGTCGTGTTCCACTATTATGGTGGCTCATTTTTATCAATAAAGTGGTAATTGTTTAAATCTTTTTGATTTTTTTCATTGTATTGTATGGTACCTTTAAAACCCCATTAGTTTCTTTAGGTTAGGGTTGTTATCTGCAGTGTCTCAAAATAAGGGGTGTGGTACCAGTAAATCTTTTCAGCAAGGATCTGGAGACCTTTGGTTTCCATCTCCCATCTTATTCACATTCATTGTTTCAAGGGGGAGATCAAATTTGGGATATTTTGCACTCTATCCCACACACTCAAAGAGTTTGACAGGGTGGGAGATAGGATTGGCATCTGCTGTCTCGGCAGCTGCCATTTTAAAAAATCTAGGGGAACCGACTTAGCAGCCATTCGTTCCATAGAAATCCAGTATGGTTTTTCGTACGGAAATATACCGCTGAAAAGTGAGCCACTGCGGCAGCTTGATAATAGTGCTGCAAATTGGGGAGACCCAACCCACCTGCTGTTTTATGTGCAAAGAGAACCTGTTTCGACAGCCTGTGTCCTTTACCATGCAGACTAAACTAATAAGTTTGGCTTGAAATGTACCTAATTCTGAAGGGATTATAGCAATCGGTAATGAGCGGAATAATGTAAAATGTGTGGCAGTAGAGTCATTTTAACCGAATGGATCCTACCTAACCAGGATAGATCATGAGTCGCCCAAACCCATAAATCCTCGCTTTTTAAATAATGGGGGATAGTTGACCTTGTATAGAGAGGATAGGGAGGGTGTCAAACAGATTCCTAGGTAGGGGACAAAGTCCAAACTTCAGGAGAAGGAAGACTCCTTCTGCAATCTGGCTACCAGGGACAAAGGTATGTTAATATTCATGGCTAATGATTTAGATTAATTGACCTGCAGGCCCAAGACCTGTACAAATACCTGATGAGTCTTGAGAAGATTAGGGAACGAAATCAAAGATGAGGTTATAAATAGCAAAAATCATCTGCAAAGAATGCATATTTATGATGGTGCCCACCACACTCCATCTCATGAATATTTAGGTCAGATCTAATTGCAATCACCAGGGTTTCAATCATAATAGCAAATATGAGAGAGGAAAGGGGGCACTCTTGCCTAGTGCCCCTCCAAATCCGAATGGGATCAGAATGATAGCTCTGTAGACAGACTATGGCTGTAGGGGCCGTGTAAAAGGCACAGAGAATAGCAAGAAATCGACTCCCAAAATCCCAAGCCTCCAACAGCTGGAAAAGATATAGTCCCAAGACATCGAGTCAAATGCCTTTTGGAGGTCAATAGAAAGGAGCATACCCTGTTGAGGCTTCCTCCCATCCCAGCCTGAATGCAACAGAGAGATCAGATCGATAGCTTGTCAAACCTGGTCAGGACCCTGTCTACCCAGAATGAATCCCACCTAATCTTTATGAACATAAGTATTGATGAAAGAAGACAATCTATTAGCAAGTATCTTAGTAATTTCAAATCATTGATCAGGGAGATCGGTCTATAATTTTCAATGTCTCCAGGGTCCTTACCCGGTTTAGGGATCACAGAGATAAATGCTGTGTGAAAGTCTGAATTTAGGGCATGCCCTTTCCTCAAAGAGTTGAAGAACCTTACCAGGTGAGGAGATAGAACGGTCGCAAATTTTTGGTAATAAAGAGCAGAAAACCCATCCGGACCCGGTACAGAAGAAAGTTTGCTTTGTTTAATGGTCTGCAAAATCTCTTGGACTGTGATGGGCTTATCCGTTATCTTTCTGCGTGCCACCATCAGTTTAGGGAGTGTAAATGAGTGGAGGAAGGCCTGAGGACTTCTCAGGGTCTGAGTTGGATGGGGCACGGTATAAATGTTCATAAAACTTATGAAACTCGGACTGGGCTTCCAATTTGAGGGGGAGAAAAATGTCTCATTTTAGGGGTGAGTTTGGCTGCTAGCATAGAACCAACACGATCTCTCTGCATATAAAATTTAGTCGCCGACCAATGCAGACTTTTTTGGTAGCCAGCAATAAGTTCAAAGAAACCCTAGTCGTCTCCATTTGCATCAAAATCGTCGGGTCAGGTTGATGTTTGTGGGCAGCAGTAAGAGCCTGGAGTTCTTTTGTCTAAACGTTCAATATCAACTCTGTTCTTTTTTTAATCTGCAATGCCATGTGGATACGTTTACCATGGAGGGTTGCGTTATATGCTGCCCACACTGTAACAGGGGATATGGTATCAGATTGGTTAAGAAGGAAGTACTCTTGAATACAGGACTCGATTTCCGTACACGAATGGGATCACTGAGAAGTGATTTATTTAACTGCAAATTATTTGGCCTGTTCCCAGTGAAACCACCCACAAATGCCATCATCACTATCGCATGACCAGACCAGGCCACCTCCCTAATACAGGCCTTCTGAACCTGGGAAAGGATGGAGGACCAAGTGAAGGTATGATCTATCCTGGAGTGCAAGTTGTAGGGATGAGAATAGTGCGTATAATCCCGCATAGAAGGTTTTATTTTCTCGCCAAACATCTATAAGGCCTAGCAAGTGGAGCAGCCTAGCTAGGCGCAGACTGTCTTTAGGAGGGCGGCGGAACCTCTTGCTTATTGGCTGGGCCCCTGACCAGTAATTTTAAAGTAGGTTTCTGCACATAAGTTGTTTGCTTTTCATCCCTGTGCATTTTTTATTGCATCATTGCAAAATGAAACAAAAATACAGAAATAAGAAAAAAAAAATTAAGAAATAATAGCTAGAAAAGGAAGGCATGAGTTAATTAGGGCTAATTAGGGTTAGAGTAAATAGGAGCACATTTTATTTGTAATCTTTTTTTTTTTTCTTTTTTACTCGAAAGGGTTCTTTGACTGATGTCATGCACATCCTTTCATTTACATGTGAATGAAACTGAGTAAATGTAATATAAAAATACATTGAAATTCTCAGTGAAACCTGTGCTATTACACAAGAGTGGCTGCAGCTGTTCCTATCATACATAACAAGTCCCAACTCTCATTTTGACAGCTGGGATTTACCGGCAATAGCAACCAAGGAGCCACGGCACGGTTATGAGGTCTGAGCACCCCAAAACCGTGTGGGCAAACTCAGCCAATTTCCATTTATTTTTATTTATTTATTACAGGTACTTATATAGCACCATCAATTTATGCAGCACTTTACATATATTGTACATTCACTTCAGTTGCTAAGCCTCAAGGAGTGTGCAATCTAAGCTGCCTAACTCACATTCATACATACACATATTAGGGCCAATTTAGATAGGAGCCAATTAACCTACCAGCATGTCTTTGGAGTGTGGGAGGAAACCAGGCACAGGGAGAACATGCAAACTCTGTGCAGGTAATGTCGTGGTTGGGATTCAAACCAACGACTCTAGTGCTGCCAGCCGGAAGTGCTAACCACATAGCCACTGTGCTGCCCTATCACATGTGCATTGTTGCCCCATTGTAATGCCCTAAGAAATATTTTGATGTGGATTGTAGAGCAATCTTTAACCTCTTAACAGCAGATATACTGCTACAGGGCAGCACCTGTGTGCAGAATCATGTATATATATATCAATTACCGGGTCGGTAAGTGCCCGCTGATTACCAATCTCTGACTGGGAGGAAGCTTGTTTTGTTTACAAACAATCTTCCTCCCTGTCAGCTCATGCACACTATGCTTACAGCGCACAGTGTGCTTACAGTGAACAACACCCCCCCCCTAGTAAAAATCCCAGCACACAGTTAACCCTTTGATCGCCCCTCACATTAACCGCTTCCTGCCCAGTGCCATTAGTACAGTGTCATTGCTTTTTGTTTTGCACTGATCACTGTATTGGTGATCACCAAGTTACTTCCCCCCCAATGTCAGAATGTTTGCCGCAGTCCCATAAAAGTCGCTGGTCGCTGATACTAGTAGAAAAGAAATACCATTATTTATAGCGCCATTTGTAAACGCTATAACTTTCACATAAACCAATTAATTTACACGTATTGGGATTTTTCCTGGCAAAGACATGTCGCAGAATACATTTTGGCCTAAATTTATGAAGAAATGTGATTTTGTTTTATTTATTTTTTTTACTGGGCATGTTTAATGGCAAAAAGTCCAAAATATTGTTTTTTTCTCAAAATTGCAGGTCTTTTTTTGCTTATAGAGCAAAAAATAAAAACGCAAGGGCGATCAAATACCACTGAAAGAAAGCTCAATCCGTGGAAAAAAAAGTACATAAATTTAATTTGGGTGCAGCGTTGCATGACCTAGCAATTGTCAAAGTAACTCCATAACGCAAAAATTGGCCTGGCCATGAAGGGGGGTAAATCCTCGGGAGGGAAAGTGGTTAAGGGAGTAAGCATTCACTCAAATATGTTATATATATCTTTATTGAATCAGGGATATAAAAGGTGCCAATTGCAGAGAGTTAAATTGTGTAATATGTACAATAAAGGAAGTGAATCTATCCCATACATTTGCAGTCAGCCTTAAACTATCTCTTTACTTTTTGTTTTTAAAGTGCTATTAAACCCCAAACCAAAATATATTGCAGATTACCAATAAATAGATGTGGGGGCTGCATTAATTATTGTTTTTAGGCTTTTTGCACCTGGTGATCTGGCCAGTAAAACATTTCCTGTATTAGTGTGCCTATGCTCTGGATGAAAGAGCAACAACGACACCTTTGGACAGCAGCATTGTCAGTCTGGGGGGAAGGAAATGTTAGATGTACAGTACTAGCATATTTAAATACACTAACAAATTGAAGCCAAGCTAATCCATCTACCCACTTAATGAAAGACGACACAGAATTGTGACTTCTAAAGACTGAATGCTTTCTTCAGTTGATTGGTCAAAATGAAGTCCTCTCTTGGACAGAGTACACAGCACAGTTATTATTATTATTAATAATAATAATATTATTATACATAATTTATATAGTGCCAACAGTTTTCTCAGCGCTTTACAATATAAAAGTACTCTTTCCTTCCATGCTATGATCAAGTCTTTCTTTGCCTCCCGTTAACAGGGCTGGGACAAGAAAGGATAGGAGGCAGGAGGGACAGCTGCCCCAAGTGCAGCAGTGTGTTCATGTGGTGGGGGGAGACATGGCAAGCTGTTCTCTCCTCACATGATTAATACCTGGTGCTTTGTGCTCTAATAACATGATGCAACAGACCTGTAATGTGATTGAATCTTGGGACATGCAAAGAAATGTGCGTGTAAAAGTAAGAGGAAAACTTGAAGAAGCCATGAAGAAGAGATCTGTCAGATGAACCCTCAGGAGAGAGGCTGTCTAGAGAGAAAGTGGGGTTGCTGGAGTGGTTACCCCTAAATTCTGTGCACTACTTACTTAATCCTGACCTCTGAACTGTGTGTTGCTTAATACTGACCTCTGAACTTTGCGTGTTACTTCCACCTGGCCCCTGAAATCTGTATGTTTCTTTATCCTGACCCCAGCACACTATACTTTACAGTCTCTTGACCCATAGCAGCATAGGTTCAGGTTTTGTTTAACTATGGAATTTTAAGCCCTTCCCATTCATACATAGAAATGTGATGGCAGAAAAAAAGACCTTGTGGTCCATTAAGTCTGGTCTTTTTTTTTTTTTTTTTTTACATTTATACATGTTTTTGTGGGGTTTTTTTTTCCTTTTTTTGTAAACTTTTTGTCTGAGTATAGATCTGTTTGTCCCAAGCATGTTTAAAGCCACTTACTGTTAACTAACTTACTACCTCTGCTGGAAGCCTTTTCCATGCATCATCTACTCTTTCAGTTAAATATTACTTTCTAAGACTGGTTTTGAACTGGTCTGACATGATCTGTCCTCAGTGAAGCTATGCTGCTTTGGGTGCAGCAAGTTATGTGTTTTTAAGTGGTCAATGATCTTTCTTTTAAGGAATGATTTTATTAACTTGACTACAACTGATATTAAACTTACTGGCCTGTAATTGCCAGCTTCTACCTTACTGCCCTTCTTGTGGATAGGTACAATATTAGCTGCCTTCCAGTTGTGGGGAACTTCTATTAGAGGAGATTGATTAAAAAGATCCGTTAAAGGTCTAACAATTATACCTGGAAGAATGTTGGGGTGAATACCATCAGGGAAGTTCCTCTGCTACCTCTGTCTCCAGAAATCCTAAAAATGAACTGTCATTAGTAAAACTAATATGATTCCACAATGAGTTAATGCTAGTATAATGTATTTCTGAGAACACTGAACAGACGTAATTGTTTAAATGGTTTGCTACATCCAGGTCCCCCTCAACATAAGTGTTGTGCCCAGTTTTCACAGTTTACCACAGTTACAGTTTAGCCACACCCACAATTTGCCATTGTGCACTACCCGTGCCACATAATTCCCCTTTCTAATAGTGCCCAGGGTATTTTGGCTTTATACCTCAAAAGTTTTTATTATTATACAGTATTTATTATACACTATTTATCTTGCTCCAAAGGTCTGTGATCAGTTGTTTCAGGGTATGTTAAAAAATGGGGGTGTAGTTTTATGAGTGTGGTCAGAAGGGTGTCCCCAGATCTCCTTTTGAGACTTTTCTGACCTTAACACATAAGCATAATTGTGTCCCCGGATCTCATTTTGAAAATCTGGTGACCATAACCCATAAGCTTAATTGGTTCCCAGCCTTCCTGTCAGTGAGTCAGAACCAATTATAGCCTATGATGCTAAATTACAGAGTATATTGGCTGTGCATGCATTTATATGAAAACCATATTGTTGGAGATCTGGAGTAGTGTACAGCCTGTGGTACTTCTAGATTGGGAGTCTAATATTCCATTTCTGTAGAGGGGAGGATATTACACCTTCAGTAATTCGTCCCGCTTTAACATTTATTAGGTGTTTTAGTGTAGGTTAACGAAAAAGTGTACTTTAATCACAATAAATCCTTGGATGAACCTCTAGCAAATGAATTTTAAAATTTTGTGTTATTTATTCCAGAAGATAAAGCATCCTAGCACAGTGAGGTCAACTACATTTGAACTCTGTTGGCTAATTTATTAGATGAGTACAGAGTTCACTCTGCTGTGATACAGTACTTTGTCTTATGGATTTATTATAGAACACAATTTCCATTGCTCCACTTTTTGTCTGAGCATATTGGCTCTATTCCTAAGTCCATTATTACGATCTTGCTGAGGCTGGTTTAGAAATACCCTCATTTAGAAGACCACCAGAACAGTTTCATATGTATTGTTTTTAAAGATATGACAGTTTCAGATATTAAAATAAGCATTTACAGGGGACACAGTACCTATTTTCTCTTTTCATCAAAATTAGTTCTTAAATAACTAGATGATAGTTCCTATTAAATGCAAACAACAGTGTGTTTTAGGTAAGTACATATTTATTTTAGTAAGTATTGTAACATTTGCTTTAAAGTAATTTGAACAGCTCTTTATGTCAGGGATTGCAATTATCATCCTTAACCTCAAGGTGTTTGTACACATGACTCTCTCCTGCCCAGTCATGAATTAACTGTCCTTTGGGTCTTTGGCCTTCAATTGCATGTACAAAATCAATCTTAAGTTTATGAAAAAAGGAGGAAGAGAAAAATGTTTTAGCCAGTCACTTCTAGGGCTACCTATATCAATAGTGCTCTAACGTATTGTTTCCCCAAAAAGTGGTTATTTATTGGTGGTCTGCCTGACTACATAAACATGAGATTATCACCTAATCTTGCCAAAAATTACCGCATTGGGCAAATGCGGTCTCATTTGCATGGACCTCCTGATTAGGAGAGTTAGTAACTTACTGACACTGTGGCACACAGCTAAACAGTAAGCACAACCAACAAATATGGCTGCCTCAATATTCAACTATAATTTTAAACTATATAGAGAAAAACATTTTTTTTCATTAAATGGTACAGTATTCGGTGCCATTTGGGTTATACTGCCACCTACAGGAGGATTTGGACATTGGCAAAAAAGTGACCAGCCCAGTATAACCCCCTACTCCCAGCATGCCTCAGTTGTTTGCTAATGTCCAAGAGGGATAGATATCTACTGTATTTACCAGTCATTTTCTCTTTATAAGATTATCTTTCATTTTCAAACAAGACTTTATCTACAAGCTGGTCTGGTTATCCAGCTGTCAGAATCATCATAAAGCAACAGCTTTAGAGGCCATATCCATACCCCACTGAACTGAAGATCATGGGGCCAGTTTGGAATGTGACCTTCGGCAACTGTGTTTTACCTGTTTCCAAGTAGGCTGTTTGAGTATCAGGAGCTATTCAGTTTATTTGAACCATTGTGCTTCATTATTTTTTCTATTGTTCCCCACATAATGGTAAAATACTGAGGAATTTTGTGCTGTGTCATTAGGTTCCCTCTGTTCCTACCTTCAGTTTGAGGTAGCATCTTCTAGTTCTTACTCATATATGCAGGAGACTCACAGTTCTACCCTAGTTTGTCCTTGCTGCTGCCTACAGTGACCCAGTCACCTCCAGCCATTTGAAATCTTCTGCCCAGAGCAGTCAGTTATTGAGTACCCAAGACTTTGCCTTGTATATTCAGGTCATTTGTTTCCCTTGTGGGGCAACATGTTGGACCACAAACATAAGAGGAGCAGTCCTTCTAAATCAAGTCTCTCAGGTTCTTGATCAACTAACCGTTCCAGGACATCTTGCAGTGTTCCCTCTTTAGGACCTGACACTGACAGCCTGGAATGACCCCTCCCTTTGGTTTAACCAGACTGTCCCTGGCCTGGAGGTTCAAGATCCCAGCTGTCACTGTGGATTGCCAGGAGGGCTGTGGCTCTCCCTGCCCTGCAGCCACACAGATACAAGGGGCTTATGATTGGTGGTTTTGTGTAATGGTGTGTATCCCATTATCTTCAGGCTGCATCCACTGCTAAAAATCATCTCTGCAGTGCCTCTTCACAGCTACTGGATACTGTCCCGAGCAGCTGTCTTCCCATGCACTTAACTGCAGCTCCTGCTACTGAGAAAAGTTGGTCAGCTCATTCCCCTTCTCCTGCTCCTCTGCCAGTCACAGAATTTGTATTGATACACTTTCACAATGCAACATGTTCTGTGAATGGGTGGTGAAATAGTTGATTCACAGGATTCTACCGCCCATTCACAGAACATGGTGTATCGCAGGGTTGTAGACAGTAATACAGGTTCTGTGAATGGCAGAGAGAGCAGGAGCTTTGGGCAGGTGGCACAACGTTCTGGGTAGCAGCGAGTGTAGCATACATCGTAAGTATCTGAATTTGACCTGGTATCTTTTTCATTAATCCCTTTTCCCCAGGGCTTGAGTGAGAGAAATAGTCATTACAAAGAGTGAATCAGTTCATGTGCTGAAAAAAAGTATGCTAATAAGAAGAGAAACCAAAGTTATAGAGAGCTGAGCTCAGCATTGTGCTGCATCCCCTTCACTTCCATTTACAAGCTGAGGTGGGTCCAGGACAATCTAGGCTCAGAGGACGTGGGTGGAAAGATGTTGGTCATCTAAGTGAGTACATCTAGCAATAGGAAAAGTACAGCAGGGGAAATTTTTGAATTGCAGGCAATTTTTCACCAAAAAATGGTTTTCCTATTTTATCTTTTAAAGGCCTTTACGTTTTCAGTCTAATTTTGGCTTCAATTTTTTAGTTTTATTGTCCTTTAATGCTGCCAGTGACTGAAATCAAAATTAATGATGTCTGAAAACTTTGAAGGAACTATTTTATTTTTTCTTCTGAAGTAGTTTCTTAAGAATTATTTGAGAAGAACCAAGCAAAGGAGTTTTTAAGCCACATGCTTACTTTACCACTCTGAGAGATAGACCTATTCAAAATCAGTCCTGTATACAAAAGGAAGAATCAGGACACATCAGCAGTTTGTTATAGAAGGCAAGCTTTAAATTATTATTACTGAAAGACTTGAATTATTTGGTAATGGTACTGGGAAATCTTTTCATCAATCAAATTTAGATTCACCCCAGTTGTACAGCACCATGACTTTTATAAATAATCCCTCTTGTACGTTCAAATCAGTTCTATTGCTCTGGTTTGTACAAGTTGAATTTAAAAGCACAGGCATGTCGGAAATTGCCTATTCAAACAGCAATTTCCCTGGGCAAGAGCCAGTGCAGTTTTTAAATGTGACTGTTTGATTCCACATCTGAGACTAATGTTGTGTGAGAGATTGTTGACTCAACAGGTTAGTATGGAAACAAGAAATACTTTATTTCTATATTATTAATGTAAAACCTCAGGTTCATATGGAATGGTGTTTTTCCAACAATTCATGCAAATTTTCACCCTACAAATATCAAGAGCACAAATGGCAAGTGACAACTTTTTATACTGATTAAAATTTTAAATGTGGACACTTTTTCAAAAGAATACATACAAGCCCATACTATGGACTTTTACAGATGGGGGAAAAAAAAGGACTGGTGGGTGAAAAGAAACCATATTAAATTTGCTCAATCTGGGGAGCATGACACTATTATTTTGCATTATACTGGCTGTGGTGGTTGGATTAATATTGAAAGTTTTTGCATTATTAGAGTGACTGAAAAATGAAAGTATATGTAAACCCTAGCAACGCACTTCTCTTATTTGGTCCATGTGGTCTGTTAAACATACAAGTGAAAGCATTTTACTATGTCTCTTTGATAAGTTTACAAAACAAATACCAGTTGAGTTTGCCAGCAATCTTGTAAGCAGGTAACTTTCCTGCAATCTCTGTTTGTGCTGACTGTTATCAATTACAGTCTTCTCTGAGGACTACAGAATCACACCACTCTATATTATAGACACTGGGAGAGGTGCAGGGTTTCATAGTCCTACCTTTCTTCCTTTTACCTTGTTGTTGTTGTATACAGAGATAACTCGGCGTTGTCAGCCTTGGACAGAAAGTTTGTTACTGGCAAAATCACTAGCTCAATATCCACTTAAAGACCAAGATTTTTCTGGCATTTTTTGTTTACATGTAACAATTAGTATTTTTTTCTAGAAAGTTTCTTAGAAGCCCCAATCATTATATTTTTTTTTTTTTAAAGCAGAGGCCCTAGAGAATGCCTTAGTGGGCGTTGTAATGTTTTATGTATAAATGCAATTTAAAAACAACACTTTTTTTAATTTTAAAAAAACACAGTACATAACTCAATTTTTTTGGTAACATAAAACACAATTTTAAGTTGAGTAAATAGATACCAAACATGTCATGCTTTAAAATTGCGCACGCCCGTGCAACGGTGATAACTAAAATGTTGCTATCCACAGGCAATGCTTTAAAATCCTTTACAGGTTACCACTTATAGTTTGCAGAGGAGGTTTGGCACTAGAATGACTGCCTATGACCTGACGTTCGTGGTGATAGCTCACATATTTGGGATGATTGATGCTTACGTGTGTGTGACTGATGCATTTGTTTGCCTTTATGTCCCAGCACGGGTGGATGGAGATACTTTCTTTTTTTTATCACTTTTATTGCTGTCACAAGGAATATAAACATCCCTAGTGACAGCAATAGACATTATTATTATTATTATTATACAGTATTTATAAAGTGCCAATAGTTCGCTCAGCGCTGTACATTACAAAGGGGGACAGAACATGTGACAGAACAATACCAATACAATGCAAAACATGAGGGGATCGAGGGCCCTGCTCTTTCAAGCTTACAATCTAGGAGGGAGACAAGTACTTTTGTCAATAAGACCCCAAATCCCTCCTTTGCCCTTAAAAGCATTTGATCACACTGAGATCGGTGTGATCAAATTATTTTATTTTTAAAAATGATGCCGTTAACATCCCAGTAAATCCAAAGTGATGAAAGCTCATCATTTTCCAGTTCCCAGTACCATAAAGCTGAACGGAGTGGGTCTGCCCTTTGTTCGGCTCTATGCTCAGCCGACGGAAGCGTTAGCTGGTCAATTGGGTGTCCCAGTGGGACAGGACAGCCGGATAAAGCCACAGAATGCAGTGGGAGCGGGGTACATCCTCTCCTGCTGCTTGTAATAGCAATCCAGTGGCTAGTTAGCCGCTCGGATTGCTTTTACAAGAGAGCCAACCGCCGGCTCTGAAAAACGGTACCGGGATGATGCCTGCAGCTCCTAGTATAACCACTTGAAGTCCAGCAACATACAGGTACGTCACTGGTTGTCAAGTGGATACAGAAATAAAATACAAGAAAACCAATGCAGCCACCACATCTGAAGACTGGTAAGCTGCAATATATAACATGTGTTTAGGGTTTAAAGAAGTTAGTAGTATTCAACATACAAATAACCTGATGTTTATATTCATTCTTATTTTGTTTTGATATTAATAACGTTTATTCATCTAGGTAGCATTGATCAGGAAATATAGTTAATGAATTGACCATTCCATAACTTTTGTTTGCTAATTGCATATAACTGTTCTATTCATCAGATATTTATCAAAGCCTCTTTCACTTACAATTTGAGCTCTTCAGATCTTTGCCATCTAGCTGTCAGGTTTTTTAAGTTTTCAGGGGAAATTCCAACCCACTTCTCCCATATCTCTTTCAACAGGTGTAAATGGTGTATAGGGCATTTCCTTTGGATCTTGCAGTGAAGTTCTTTCCTTAAGAACTTTGTAGTGGTGAGCTCTGGGGATTGTGTTGGGCAGTTCATCAAAGATAGTATTCCAGTTTTCTGTTTGTTAACTAAATAGCCTTTGCATAGTTTAGTTTAGTCTGCTATGGATCATTGTCTTGCATGATGAAATTTGAATCAAGCACTGACCACAGAGATGGAAATACATCATAAAACCGCAATTTAACCATCTTGACTCATTGGGGTTTATTTAGTAAAACTGGAGAATGCAAAATCTGGTGCATCTCTGCATAGAAAGAAATTAGCTTCTAACTTCAGCTTTTCAGTTAGGCTTCGACAAAAAAAACTGGAATATGATTGGTTTCTTTGCAGAGCTGAACCATATTTTGCATTCTCCAGTTTTAGAAAAGCAACCCTCTATCACATGCAGTCTATTTAAACCCACAATACTAGCATGAAAGAAGCCCCTATTAATGTTTTTACAAACCAAAGAAATGAATAACTGCAAACACTTAGATGCTGGTCCACAATCAGCACAGCACAAAGGACTCCCAGAGCACTGTGATATTCTAATGAGACAACACAGCAGTAATTATCTCATATATTTTTACTCTTTGCATTTGTAAATGCAGAAAGAAATATTTACAAAACCACTATACAGTCCCTTGATAATACATACAACATTCAGTACTGATCCTATAGAAATACAGGATGTGCAATAGATGAGACATACTATACATTTTAATAGAAATTACTATACATTTTAATATAAACTTGTAAAAAAAACTTTGGAAACTGAAAAGAATGCTAAGTGAGGTGCAAAAGGTTACCTGAAGCATTACTGCAAACCTCTTTAAAGTGGCACCAGAGTTTCCAGAGATACACTGGCTTTTGGAGTAGGCATAGCTTATCTTGCAAAGCAATGCTCCATGTTTGAGCAGTCTTAGCAATTATTAACGTTCAAAAAGTTATTTTCATAGGAGTTAATGGATCTCCAGTTGTACTTTCAGGAGGTGTGCTGCAGGTAAGCTCTTGTACATGAGGATGAATACCAGAAAGCATCTAAATTAGTTCACTAGCCTTTTCTCAAGCACAGGTATTTCTTAAAGCATGCTGCTTTCTTTGAATGCCTTGTAATTTTGCAGGCAGTTGATGTAACGCTTGTAATTATTGTTTAGCATCACATGGGAATTTTCTTTTAATACCGTTTAATGAATGAAGTTCTAATTAGCAATTCTGAATAAAAACTAAAGTGGGAATACTATTCAGTTTACAGGAAATTGATGTATCAGACCCTTTGTGTGCTGATTGGGTAATTTATAGGCTTGGACATACCAAATAATAGTTGGAAATCCCTGTTTGGTAAACACACAGGAGCTGTTTTATGAATGCTAGAGTAAATAAAACAGCCACAAAGTGGAAGTGCTGATAAAAAAAGCCAGTTTATTTCTTTCATTTGAAAGATGAAACTTGACAGTTTGCAATGGGCAACTGCTCCAGTTTTCTTTGTCTGAATTCTTATAAATCGGTTCCTTAATTTGACAGGTTGAAAACTGTCAATCATTTCACCTTCTGTCTCTATAGTGCATGTATATGCACTTTAACATTGCTCCTATAAGACATGGAAAAAGCTAATCAACAAATGTAAGTGTAATATTTTCTTTGTTTTCATTTAATGTCTTCCACAGGGGAAACACAAATTGAACGTGGCAACAGGAAGAGAAGGGAAATGGTGCGGCCTTATTCCTATTGGATCTCCATGTCATTCTGTGACTACAACGGGCTTAAAGTGGAATCTCTGTAAGTGAGTTTAGAGTTTTATTTCCTATTTTCTTAATATTTCACTGAAATAAATAATAAAATGTTGCTTAGAGGTAGCAAGAGGGGCTGCTATAATAATGTTACTTTGTGGTAGAAACCCTGTAGTCAGATGAACTACAGGGTAGTTCATCTGACTAGGTCACATCTATGTGTTTCAGCAACACGTGTTACTGTGGTCAACAGAAGCTCAAATATAGGTGTTATTTTGCCTGTATGGACTTAAAGTTGGATGAACAAATACAATTTTAAAGTCCATGTAAGTCTTAACTCCTAACCTCATGTTACAGTACTCAGTCAAATGGCTTCTGAGACGCCAAGCACGGCATCATGGAGGGGAGGTCACATGCTTTCTGATATACAGAAATTATGGGCATTTCCAAGGGATACCGTAGGCAAATTGAGCAGCGAAGGTAAGGGTTAGTAGGAAGTCTTATTATGGGAACCTATTTATTGATTACAGGTAATTATAAAGCGCCGACAATTTACACAGCGCTTTATGTATACACCTTGTACATTCACACAAGTCTCTGCCCTCAAGGATCTTACAATCTAAGGTCCCTAACTCACATTCATACACACATATTAGGGCCTTTTGGACTGTAGCCAAATAATCTACCAGCATATTTTTGGAGAGTGGGAGAAGTACCCTGAGGATACCCATGCAAGAACAGGTAAAACATGCAAATTTCCGGCAGGTAGTGCTGTGGTTGGAATATGAACTGACGACCCTAGTGCTGCCAGGCGAAAATTCTAACAACTTAGCCACTGTGCTACCCAGCTATCACTGTGCTCTAAAAGATCAAAAATACAGGTATACTTTAAAGTGGTTGTAAACCTCTGACAGAGAAAATTGGCAAAATATACCTTATAATATATTCTATAGTTTGTCCTTGCCTCAGTTCAAAGCATGGAATGTGATTTATGTCTGCATTCTGGTTCCTTTGCTGGTTCCATGTGCATGAATCATTTCTGACAGGTTGTGATTACTCCGTGGGAATGAGGGGGACAGGGGTGGGGGACTCAAGCACACAGCCTGCAATTGATAGCCTCAGCTGTACATATTTGCCTACTCAGGTTTCTGATTACATTCTCCCATCTGAACTGTGTGGTTTTCTGTACTTTCAATTGATTCAGAGGCTGCAGATAAACAGGTACAACTAATGTAGGAGGATTTGTTTCCTCTCTGTGTATCGCGTGAGGCAAGTCACTTCAGTGGGTATATGTAAGGGTTTGCAAGCACTTTAAGCTCATTGTAAAGAACATAAAGTGTGAATTTTTATAGGGTATTTTCATACTGTCGTCATTTATTAACATTTCTCAAAACATAGAAAAATATGTAGTGTCCTATGTATAGCATGTGCTGCATATGCAGTGAGCCAAGAAATGTGATTCCTGCTTGCACCATGGGCTCACTGCTTCTTGTACCATGGGTTTTCTCTTTATACAACACTGAGACTAATTATATCAGACAAACCTTCCCACTTAGCACTTTGAAAAGGCAAATAATCCACCTGTTAATATTTAGACGTATGTTTTTACTCACAAATAATTTCTTTTTATCATGTAAGTTTAGATGAAGGAGAGCTTTTCTACTTATTTTAAGCCTTTCTGCGTTTAAGGTGTGCATCCCTGCCTGAATCATTGTATAGTGTTTTAGTTTTCCATTGCGTTGTTCAACAGGGTGTCAGGAGAATGCTGTGTGTTAGCACTAGACAGGGGGACTACTATCTATTCATTAATGAGCCCTTTTTATAAAACATGAGGTCAGATGGGTATCCAGTGCAAGTGTGAGAGCAGCATGTAGCTATAATATCTTTTAACTAAAGCTATGTTTCTTTGTTAGAGCCTAAAAAGCTTTTTTTTTTTTTTTTTAAAGACTATTTTTTCTTTGCAATGTATGTATGCGTTTGTTTTCTAAAAGTTTATAGTGATACTAAGGTAGAGTTAGAGTAAAATAGAGTTAAGTATTAATAATATCTTTTTTAATACCGAAATTTTTTGGACTATTGTGTGTTTATTGTTACAGTGCGATGTTTCATGAAGCTGTTGGTGTTCCGCCAGTATATGGCTTGATATTACTTGCTGGATATGAAACTGGGGACTTGCACCTGATCCCTAATTACCTTCTATGTCACTTTTATTGAATTTCTTTCTTTCAAGTCTTGTTCAAATATCCAAAGCTTGAAGCCAAATGTAATGACAAAAGTATCTTCTATGTTTCCCAGTTATCTTAAAGCAAACCATAGTCTTGTTGTTGGTTCTTTATATATACATGTAAAAGTGATGAGCTCAATATTCCCGTGTTTCTCAATCTCTGTCCAATGAGGGCGCCCATGAAAAGTATTTTCTATTTCGAGGCACCCCAGTCTAAGGTTTGGTCACATTACTGCATGTCGGGGAATACACACAAAATCTTTAGCAGATGCGCAAGGATGTCATTAATTCTTAACGGTATCCTCTTGCTTTGATGAGCGCAGTATGTTTTCAGTGTGACATGATTTTAAAAAAGGGTTGGCAACTTCCTTCCCTCTGTGTCTGTGAGTAGAGATGCCCATTGAAATGAATTGGCTACCCTACATGCAGCACACAGCCGTAGAGATTTAAACCAAGGCCTTGTTCACATGTGAACTTGGGGGGTGGTAAAACCATGCGGTTGAGCCACATTTTTACCACCCCCAAATGCTCCCCCTTTAGATGCAGTGTCAACAGCCAGGGGCTTACACATGCTGTAGCCGTGGCTGGAAGTATACCCCTAGGTGAATACGGCTGCACTGGAACTGACCAGTAATGCTGAATTTAGGGGGTTAAAATGGGCGGTGAGGAGGCAACATATTGCCTGTCACGTGCCTCAGAGGGTCAGTCCTTGCCGTTATTATGAACGAGCCATGAAAAGGCATACAGTTGTGCGCAAAAGTTTGCTATACTCTGGCAGAAATCATGACATTTTTGCACTGATATTGAAAATATGGCTAATCATGCCAAAATTATTTTATTTAAGGATAATGATCATTTGATTTATTATTACATATTTCTTTGGCTCCTGTTTAAATCATGATAACAGAAATCACCCAAATAGCCCTGATCAAAAGTTACATACCCTAGAATGTTTGACCTTGGTACAGACACACAAGGTGACACACACAGGTTAAAATGCCAATTAGAGGCTAATTTCCCACATCTGTGGCTTTTTAAATTGCAATTAGTGTCTGTGTATAAATACTCAATGAGTCTGTTAGCTCTCACGTGGATGCACCGAGCAGGCTGGATCCTGGACCATGGGGAGCAGAAAAGAGCTGTCAAAAGACCTCTGTAACAAGGTAGCAGAACTTTAGAGGGAAAAGGATATAAAAACATATCCAAAACCTTAAATATGCCAGTTCAATCACTTATTAAGGGATCTCATGATACCAAGCTACGGTCTGGTAGACCAAGATTGCAGCCACAACTGCCAGAAGAATTGTTTGGGATACAAAGAAAAACCCACAAATAGCCTCAGGAGAAATGCAGGCTGTTCTGGAAATACTTGAACAAAAATGAACTACATGGTCCAGTAGCCAGAAAGAAGGGTTTACTGCGCCAGTGCCACAAAAAAGCCCAGCTACATAATGCCTGACAACTCCTTGACACACCTCACAGCTACTGGCACACTGTGACAAGACCAAAATAGAGCTTTATGGTCACATCCATAAGTGTTATGTTTGAAGAGGGGTCAACAAAGAGTATAAAGACAAGAATTACATCCCTACTGTGAAGCATGGCTGTGGCTCACTGATGTTTTTAGGGTGTGTGAGCTCTAAAGGTATGGGAAATCTTGTCAAAATTGATGGCAAGATGAATGCAGCATGTTATCAGAAAATACTGACAGACAATTTGCATTCTTCTGTACAAAAGCTGCGCCTGGGATGCTCTTGGACCTTCCAGCATTGTAAGGACCCTAAGCACAAGGCCAAGTTGACCCTCCAGTGGTTACAGAAGAAAAAGGTGAAGATTCTGGAGAAGCCTTCACAGTCTCCTGACCTTAATATCATCCAGTCACTCTGGGGTGACCTTAAACCTGCGGTTCAAGCAAGACGACTAAAGACTTTGCACAATCTGGAGGCATTTTGCCAAGATGAATGGGTTATGCCACCTGCAAAATTTTGGAGCTTCATAGACAACTATTACAAAAGACTGCACACTGACATTGATGTTAAAGGTAGCAATACACAGTATTAAGAACTAAGGGTATGCAGACTTTTGAACAGGAGTTATTTAATTTGTTTATTTGTTACCATCTTTTGTTTTTGATTGTACCATTCTGTTATGACCTACAGTTGAATATGAATCCCTTAAGAAATAAAAAAAAAATGTGTTTTCCCTGCTAACTCATGTTTTTCTTTTTCTTTTTTAATGCTACTGTATATTACATATTCTTCAAGGGTATGCAAACTTTTGAGCACAACTGTATATACAGTACATACACACACACACACATATATATATATATATATATAGTATATATATTTATACACACATACACATACACAGCCTTCTTAAAAACTACAGTACTGTACCTGCACCCACCAGGTACTGCACTGGCAGGTACTGCCCTGCAGGGGGAGGTGGAGAGCTCAGGACTCACTGTCCTGAATGAGCTCCTGCTGTGCCCTTGTACAGTACGGTGGAGGAGCAGGAGTTCAGTTGGAACTGGCCACCTTTCTCAACCATGATAATGCGGCACCCCTGATGACCTCATGTGGCACCCCAGTTGAGAAAATCTAATATAATAGATATGTTGAAGGGTCCATTTATTTGTGTGGCGAATGTTGTGTTAGGGCAGCCCATTTAAAATCAGACCCCTTTTTTCAATGCAACACATGCAACCATTGCAACATCTAAGTCGGGAACAGTGAAACTTTTTCGCTTTTTAAGGCATTGTATGATTCTGTACCTTTTTACTTAAAAATGAATGCTAGTTGGTAATACTGAAGTTCCCAGCAGATTTAAGTGCAGTACAAATTCTAATAAATGTCCATTTTAAAGACATTAAAAGGTGTTTAACTTTACAATATTTTTTTTCAAATACAAAAGTAACAAAACTACCATATTGTACCGTTTGTATTGTTAAACTGAATAGGTCCATGTCAACACAATTGATTAATTGAAGCATGTCCCTCTTCTACTGTTCATATCTGTCCCATATGAGTCCATGTGTCCACCATCTGGCAGCATTAGATGTTTAAAAGTTGTAACATATTCTAGATATCAGCTTGTGTAAGAGTCATTATTGGACTATATTAAATCTTGCCTTTGCTAAAATCAGACAAATTGGCAGTGGAGGTGCTGTAGTAGATACACACAGAACTGAATAGCTATCTACGAAAAAAGTTCCCCCAACAACCAGTTAGGCTGATTTCAGGTAGGGCTTAGGTGAGGTTAATGGATTGGTATTTTATCCATAAAATCACAGTTCATTAAGTGGTAGAAAGCCATGTGGGTACTTGTCTGTTAATTCACCGGATTTATTTACTTGTCAACATAGTAATTCACCAGTAAATGAAAAGCACAATCTGGCAGTACGACAGTCGCGAACCTTGTAGCCACGTCCCTTTGCGAAGAGGTATGTCTTCTTTACATGTACCTTGATGGCACCGGCAACGATCCTGACGATCACTCAGTGAAAGAGTCATGACATGATTGTTTGAACAGCGCCTTCCATTGTGCAAAACCCCACATTGTTGCAGAAATTGTACACTGGAAGTTTTGTCATGAACTAAAGCCGAAAGTTCTAAGATTCATGACGTCTTTTCTCTTCAAATTTAGAACGGAAATGACGTCAGCGCTAATTACAATAGTCACCTTACACGCATTAAATAAATAAATAAATCCGGTGAATTAACAGACAAGTATCGCCATGTGTCATTGATGTCTGTTGATATGCACAATACGCCTGTGTAATAAAATTAAATTAAAAAGAGTGGGCTTTTGTTAGCTTCCTGCACTATAGATGTGCAGAAAACTGCTTAGATATCATTGAAGCATTAAACCTCTTCTGCTGTCTTACTGCAAAGTTGAGGGTCTGTAGCATTTTTTTCTGTGATATCTCACACATGAATGCAGAAGGTGTACCCTAGAAGCTTCTTCTTTGTTGCAATAATTATCTTTCCATTTTTAAAGATGATCTCAGAGTGTTTCCCCCACACTAAACATTACACCCTCCACTAATTAATCCTCCATTTAGATTTAAAAAATCAAAACTGACGCAAACAGTGATATGATGCACCCAGTCCAAAGTCTTCTATCTTCTGAACTGCAGAGTGGGAGAGTCCTTCTTCAGATGCCCATGCCATTGTGTAGTTGGCTGTCAATTGTCGGGGTACTCACAAAATAAAAACGTTTGTGAATGGGTGGGAGAAGGGTAGGTGGAATTAAGACGGGAAACCAGATCAGTGTGTCCAGATATAGGCTTTATTGCCCATTAGGACCCTTCCCTGCTAGTTTTGTAGGAGGTATCTATATTTTGCTTACCATTTCAGCTCCCAGTCATCTGATCGAGAAGCTGCATATATAAAAACTATGTTGCCAAATACTTGCTCAACACATATGTGCATATTTTGTATATTACATCTCCTAGCTTCAGGCAAGGAAAAAGGGAAAGAGATGAATTGGAAGGCAAAGGGAACTCATGAACTCTTGAGTTTGCTAGTTCCTGCCCGCCTTCACAACATGGAAAATGATTGTGGCTTACAATTTGGTGTGTGCATATACAGAATAGTTACAGTAAGCTGTTGGTGAGGGACTCCTAAGCAGAACTTAGGGGCTATCCACCTTGTATGAACAAGATGAGAAAAAAAAAGATTTCCCTTCCATTGTTCCCTGTTGGTTTTTTAAACTGAACTCTAGGAAAGCAGTTAAATGCAATATAGAAATGCACCATAATATTCCTGAGAAATCTTGTAGAGGGAAAGGATCTGGGTATACACACCATCAGTTGGGGGAGCAGCTTGCAAGTAAGGGGCTGGATTTAAATTTCACTTTTCTCTTTTGATCCAAGTACAGGTCCACTTACCGCATACCTTCCCACTTTCTGAAATGACAGCGGCACCTTTTAGCATACAGTAAGTTGGCAAAGGACCTGTTCCTGCCATGGCCCCACCTACACGGAGCACAAAGATCTAATATGTAGAAAACAATTGACTAAACCACATAAGTACTTTTTTTACCTCTAGTTTTCCTTTATGCTGGCTTTTCAAAATAACAAACATAGGAATATAGAGGTTTGATAACAAGTTTAGTGTAGCATAAATTGGGATTTGGTCTCAAAAGAGGGACAATTCCTCTAAATAAGGGACAGCCTAATTCAACCTGCACCATAGTGCTGTAACTGCAAATTTTGAGACATCTATAAATGTTTAAGGATGCCTGTTTCAGCAAGAAATGGTCCCTGAATGGGTGTGAAAGTTCTTGGAGACCGGTGGGTGTTCCCTACAAAAAATCATATTCTGTCATCAGCGATTGCTGCTATGAGTGAACCCTGGTCCACACATATGTGTGCTGAAATTGCATTGGGTTTTTTGTATGCATTTCTTTGTGAATACCATGGCGGTTTCAGCGCGTTGAGATTTCAGCAGAGGTGCAATTTTGGCTTCAGCTTGCTCCATAGGATATTTTCTCTTTCTTACCTTTCATTCACTTCAATGCACAAATATTTTCCATTAAAGTAGAACTATAGGCAAAACTTTTTTTTCATTTTGGATAGAGCAAGGGAGGGTTATAACCCCTGTCAGATTTTATATTTTGTGCCCGATTGCAGAGATTTCCCTTCACTTCCTATAGCGAAACAGGAAGTGAGATGAAATGTTATTTTACTTTTGATGATAATGGTAAACGGGACAAATAGAGCGGTTGAATCATCCTAACAAGGACACAGACCACAATAAAAACTGACAAGCATTCTAATTCCTCTCCATTCTATTCAAAACATCAAAAAAAGTTTTGCCTTTTTGTTTTCAATAATTTCAATACAAAAACGGCTGAACAACTGTGGATCACAATCCGATGTGAACACTTCTCTCTGAATGCCCCTATACTCTATGATTTCCACGTTTGGAACGCACCTCTCCAAACTTGCACAGGACCTTTTATTGAATCACACTAAAACTGCAAGGCATCTGGTTAGCATCTATGTAAACATCTCAACAGGAATACATAACATCTAGCCTTTCATGCAAATCTGTGCATTTAAAACTGCATCCAGAATCACATATGTGTGAACCAGGGATAAGCAGCCTGAACCCTGACATGTTGGTAGCATGTGTCCAGGCCTATCTGGCATATACAGGTTGCTGAGCCAGACTAACACGTGAATGTTGGAGATTGTGGGGGGACAGAGGTATACGGTGTCAGAACAGACTGCTGTGTTAAAGAAGTATCAGTTTTTTGCGGTTGATGTATTAACTTGGAGAGTGCAAATTCTGGTGCAGCTCTGAAGAGAAACTGATCAGCTTCCAGTTTTTTTTTCTTGTCAAAGCATAATTGACCACGCTGAAGTTAAAATCTGATTGTCTATCATGCACAGCTGCACCAGATTTTGCACTCTCCAGTTTTAGTAAATAAACCCCAAATGTGAGCAGACAAGAGGACCAGTCTAGTGACTGAAGGACCTACAGTAGCTAAGGAGAGAGGCTGACACTGGGACAGCTATGTCCAAAGGAGCAATAGCCAGAACTGTGTAACAAAATAGCCAGAAGGCTAAAAAAATTTGTGTTTGTTGTTCTGCTAAATCACCCCTCTATGAGCAGAACACTCTGTAACTTTGACATTTGGATGACTAAAAGTGGGCAAAAAAGCCATACGTGCATTCTGCTGAGAGGACTGAAGTCCTTGTAAAACTCTCCATTTGAAGCTAAATCTCACAGTATATAATACTGATGTTGGCTATAAGCTGTAGGTCAAAAAATTCTTCCCCTCTGTGAGTAAGTGGAAAATGTTTAACTGAAGAACCCCATCCTAATTATAGTGACATTATAAAAAACTACTGTATTTAGGTGTGCTTAGTATTCTGTGCCACTACACACACACTTTTTTATGTAATATAATTTGAGGTAACTGTTGCTGTGCAGCAGAAAGCCCAATTTACAGTCTAGGCTAAAAGCTGACAAGTGCTTTCTACTCGCAGTTGACTAAGTGGAGGTCATTTAAACTGTTTGGCTAGACTCGGGGTGGAATACATTGCTGCTTTGCGCCATTTCTGTACTGAGCTGATTTCCAGCTCTTAAATTACAAAAAAAAAAACTCCTTTAAAGTTTTATCTAAAGCCAAACTTTCTTTTGTTTTGAATAGCTGGGGGGAGGACTAGAACCCCTGTCATGTTCTCATTATTGTTTATGTCCCCACTGGACAGTTTCACACTCTTTAGGGGCATGTTTATTTATTTATTTTTTGTTTACAAATGTTTATGGAAAAAAGCCTTGGTTGACAAATCAAGTAACAATTCTAGGGTAAGTATTGTCAAAAAGCAAGTTACATAGGCCATGAAATACAATCATCCAGAAGGAGTTACAGTAACTGATTCAGTCTTGACCCAACACAAAACAAAGAAACAGTATATACAATTATCAAATTCTACAAATCCAGCTAAGTATAATCAAATTATACATCAAATTGTACCATGTAGACAGCCATATACAATATTACATATTATTAAGACAGTTACTATACTGTATACCCCAAGAATATGGATTACATGGCATCAAACCACCATGCAAATGTTACCCAGTCAAGGAAATTATAGTAGGGCAAATTGAGTAGGGAGGCGGTATAGGAACCATGGGCCTCATTTGGAATCAAAGAGAGTCTTGGAATCACAAAGTATATGAAATAGTTTTTCCATTAACTTGATATTATTCACCCTAGAGATCACCTGTGAGAAAGGGACAGTCATCATCTTCCAATGTAGTGCAATCACCCATTGCACAGCCACACAGATCGTGTAAATCAATTTTACCAAAAAACCAGGAAGGTCAGGTATATTGGTAAATAGAAAATTTGCAGATGTTAAAGTAACTGGTTAGCCTACAAGTGTATTAACTAAGGTAAATATCTCTTGCCATGTGGAAGATCATTTTTCACACTACCTAAATACATGTAAAAATGAACCTGCAAGGGACAACCATGAAAACAGAATGGGTGAACCTGCGGGTAAATAGAGTGCAAACGCAATGGGGTATAATACCATCAAGTAAAAAGTTTTAAAGCAGTCTCACAAACAGTGCCTTTACTCATGTTACACCACATGGGGGTTGATTTACTAAAACTGGAGAGTTCAAAACCTGCAGCAGCTGTGCATGGTAGCCAATCAGCTTCTAACTTCAGCTTGTTTAATTAAGTTTTGATAAAAAAAAAATGTAAGCTGATTGGTTTCTATGTAGAGCTGCACCAGATTTTGCATTTTCACGTTTTAGTAAATCAACTCCATGGACCCAAACTCCTGCACCGTGAACTGTACTCCCAATGCATCTTCCCAACAAGTCATATACCTGTAAGTTTTTTTATTTTTTCAGGTTATCCATAGTAATAATGCTATAATTTAAAATCAAAAAGTCCTTTCCCTCTAGAAGTTTTATGACAAGGGGCCTATTTATAAAGCAGTAAATCTAACAAGCAAACGTTCTGTGCAGGTTAATCTTCCAGGTACATATGTTTTAAATGACAGTGATTGATTCTTCATCAAGGAATGTTTGGTGAAAGTTACATTCATTGCTTTATAAAGAGATGTCTAAAGCCCAGTACACACCAAAAGAAAATCGGACGAGCGATTGTCCAGTTTTCCTCGATGTTTCACAGCAGGTTGAAACTGAGGAGGGTACTAATTGTATGAAAATTTTCATACGGCAAAGGCTTTTTTTTTTGTTTCTGATCATGCGCAGTTTTTCATATCTGATTTTTCTCGTATGATAACAATACACATTAAACAAAAATTGTTCTGTTCACATATGAAAAAAATTTTGGAGTTCGTCCCTTCAGAAATTTTTGTTTGGGAAGTCTAAATTGGGTGTCAGAATTTGTGTACACACTATACTAAAATTAAACAATCGTGCCTCGTACGGAATTTTTCTTCTGATTTTCTCATAGTGTTTACCCCACTTAAGAGTCCTGGTAACCATTGTTACCAGGAGGGAAAGTTTGGGAAAAATCTAACCTTTTCCATTGCCACCAAAGCATAAATTGATAGGAAGTATTTAAATCAAGTTACTTGTTTTTCTTGTTCTGAGGACAGCTGTCTAGAAGAGGATTTCTCATATTTTGTAGAGCTTTACTTTTATTTCTTGATTATTCAACCAGACAGGAAGTAAAGAACTCCCCCCCCCCCCGACACAGTCAGGGGTTTCAACCTTTCCCTACTCTGTCCAAAACAAACAAAAGTTTGGCTTTAGATATACTTTCTTTGAAACCTATATCTTTATAGGGCCATGTGTGCTAAAAAGTATAAGAGGCATAATAACTGATACACATTATTTTGTGTGCATTCCCATATGAGTCAGTATTCCAGTGCAATTAGTAGATCCAATATGGACCTCAATGTGTCAGTGTCCAGGGCAGAAAACAAACAGCTACAATTACTTTATGGCACATGCATACACTGTGTTTTGTATCTTTTTTGGTCTGCAAGCTGCTGAATCCATTAACAGTTCATGCATCTTCAGGTTTCAACTGTCTCTCTGAAGCTGTGCCTATATGTGTTCAAGCATCATGTTGCAACACTTTAGTAAAAGGGGGAGGGGGGGGCTTTATGTTTTTGTGAATACCAATATATCTTTGAAATATTGCCCTGTTCAAGTAATAAATCATACCTGCAATATACTGAAACATAACCTTTGGAGATATTGGTTGCTACAGACGTTAAAGTGGAACTAGGGGGCAAATCCAAAATGACAAATATAAAGCAGTCGGTCACTAGCCTTAACACACTAGTCTTTGTTTTTATCAGTTTGCTCAGACAACGGTATAATTACTTGTTCATCATGCCAGTAGATCTGTTTTTTCCACTTCTTATATTATGGTGGTGGCCACAGTTCATTCTGCACTGAAATCGCAAAGCTTTGTCGCCTTGCACACAGAAAAGTCTTAGTTGATAATTAAATTTTAAATGGACTTTAAAGTGGAACTAAACCTTCCTATCCTTTACAGCCAAGATAGCTGCCTTGTTAGTCTCTGTTTGATCTGTAGTTCCCATGGAGCTGCACATGTGATCAGTTATGACACCAGAGAGAAATGTCACAGCACACCAAGGATCTCCAATTCAGACACCATTCAGACACACTATTTGGAAGTTCTCATTGTGACAGATTTAACTATGAATTTTAATGAAGGTTTACATAGTTACAGCAAGGCAATGTTTCGGCATCTTGCAGGACTCCTAATAAAACTTTGCCTTGCTGTAACTATGTAAACCTTCATTAAAGCCTTTTTGGACCCGCATTGGAGATCCTTGGTGTGCCGGTGACATTTCTCTCCATTGACTGTTAGGTTCCAGCCGATGGTTGCTGCAGCACCCACCTATGCATACAGCCATTTCTTGCAAGAAAGTGTGCGTTGGGATTGTGCATTTTCAGTTATGACACCAGACATTTGATTTCTTGACAGATTGGCTGAAAGCACTTGTGACAATTATCACTCAAGGCATGCCTTAAAGCGGAACTAAACTCTCCTATCCTTTTCAGCCAAGGAAGCTCCCATCTTAGCCTCTGTTTGATCTGCAACTGCCACAGTGCTACATGTGATCAGTTATGACACCAGCCATTTAATGGTTTGACAGTTTGGTTGAGAGCACAAGCAAATGTGACATGCCAGGAATGTAACTGTTCCTTGAAACCATTAAATCAATGGGTTTAGTTCTGCTATAAGTCCCGTTCACACCAAATGCGACTTTGAAATCGCGCAACTTCAGCTGAAGTAGCGCAACTTCAAAGCCGCCGGTCAGTGCAATTTCATGTGTGGCTTGCTTGCTTCATGCACAGATGTCAATGCAAGTTGAACATGAAATTAACAAAAATAGTGCAGGAACCTTTTTCAAAATCAGTGCAAGTCAGGGTCACGCTAATCTGAACGGTTCATTAGGCACAAATAGGTGCAACTTGTCATGTGATTTTTAACTGTCCAATCCCATGACAAATCACATTGGTGTGAATGGGGGATAAATGTCACTGTTTTGGAAAACTGTTAAATTGTTTGTTTTAGTTCTGCTTTGCTTAAAAGACAAACAAATTTAGACCTACCTCCAGCTAACACTTTTTAAAGTGGAACTTTAGGTCCAAACAAAATGGGCGAATTGGCAGGCATTTTAATACAGAGGAGACTTGCTTTGTCTCTTCTGCATTAAATTTACCTGCCTATCTGCCCCTGCTGAATCTGCATGCGCGGGATTGACATTATCACCACCTGGCCAATGGCAGTGGCTGGCAATTGAGAACAGGAAGCCTGCCACCAGAAGATGTCAGTGGCCGGGAAGGGAGCTCTGGGACGCTGCATTGCTAGAGTTTAGGTGATTTATAGTTCTGGTTAATGCAGATGGATTTAATTGTATCTCACAGTTACATTCAAGGCATGCTGTGAATGATAACTGTCAGCTACATATGCTCCCAACCGAACCTTCAAGGCATCAAATGGCTGGTGTCATAACTGATCACGTGTAGTACCATGCCAACTTCAGATCTAAGAGAAGCTAAGATGGCAGCTATCTTGTCTGTAAATGATAGGAGGCTTCATTTCCACTTGAAGCAGTTACTGCAACAGTTTTTTTTCTCTGTTAGAAAAAAAGGTTTAAACCATATGACTAAAATCTGACCCTTGTGTACACCTCTGAAAGAGTTATATGATTTGTCTCAATTCCTCTAACTACCAACTATTGTCAGGCAGCTTGACCTGTAAAGTAAGTGGAAAAATAACAGATCTCTATCATTTTTTCTTTTGCTCATAGTTACACTTTAAGCATTCTGAAACACTTCACATGAACGGCCCCTAGTATTGAAACCTCATGATTTTAAAGACAAGTACCATTTTGTGCAATCGTGGTCCATTATTTTAAGGTGTTAGCAAGAATATATCAACCACTATACTATTGACTAACTAGCACCTACTTGGACATGACAAAATCATATAAATAAGTAAAAAGGAGGGTGATGGTATTAGCTAGTTGGTTATTGGCAACATTGTTTATGGAATACACAAAACAGAGTTTGTAAGCCACTTTTATTTTTTCAGGATTGGTGCAGTACAGAATTCTTTCATTCTCTCTTACTATTTGGATTTTTGAATAACAGCTGCAGGGTCTTTGGTGTTCATTCAAGATGTTTCTGTGAAGCTAGAGCTTATTTGATGCTCCTTTTCTATTATCTGCATTACTTTTATAGGACAGAAGAAAAAAATCATAATGCATTCTCAATAGAGATCTGGCTATAATAATGACCTATTTTCTATATTCTTCTGGCACAAGTCTAGCAATACTCGTGATTGATCATTCAGACACACTATTTGGAAGTTCTCATTGTGACAGATTTAACTATGAATTTTATAAACTCACTAGCCGCTGGCCTGGCATATTGTTAATGGTTTAGTCAAAATAAAATATGTCTATACCATCTAGTATGGGAACTATAGTGATTAAATTTATATACAGAATTGTATGCAACAGAAAAAAGATTATCTTTGCAATTCAGAAATATATCAGCTGAAACCTCTTTGGGCACATCATGGATTAAATTTTATTGCAAAATTTCCCATCATGCTGTGCATTTCCCTGGATTGTGCAAGGTCTTTTCTCTTTTAATCGGCATTGCATCAGAAGTATAACCTACTAATTTCATACCTTTTTAGAAATATATATATGTTTTCATTTGAGAATGGAACAAGAACATACATTATTAGAATGACTAAACCGGAACCTACTGGTTGGCAGTACAGTTTACTATAGAATTATGTAGGGGCAGCAGATCTAGTGAGTACTTGATAGTTTTCTACCTTATATACCAAGATAAACTGTTTGATTCGGCAACTATGTGACAAACAAGGTTTAATGTTGATAAATGTAAAGTTATACACTTAGGGGCTAAAAACATGCATGCATCATTAAATCTAAGGAGAGTACAATAAGTGGCATTCTACATTAATCTATGAGAATTGTGTGTTTTAGTGATACTATAAACAAATGTTAATTTTCTCCTATTTGCACTGTAAGTGAATTGCTCCCCTAGTATGTATCTCAATTGCTAGTTATAAACTTAGTTAAGCAGATTGACCTTTTTTGAAAGATCTGGGTGTTCTGGTACGTCATAGACTTAGTAACTGCATGCAATGCCAAAATATAACTTCTAAAGCAAGATACTTTCTTGTATAAAAGAATTAGAGACTGAAGGAAAGTGAGAATTTTGGCCTTGTACAATACATTAGTAAAACATCATCTTGAAAATGCAAGTAGATTTTGAGCACAAGTTCACAAAAAGAATCGTTCATAACTGGAGGGAGTCCAGAGAATGGCAACTACATTAATAAGTGGTATGGAGCACCTCAATCACAAGAAAGTTTAACTGAACTGAATTTGTTCTCCCTTGAGAGAGGCAATGAAGTTGGGATATCCTTGTACAAATATATAAATGATCCATACAGTAAACCTAGTGGAAAGTTGTTTACCCTAAGGTCATTGGACAATACAACCAACACAGACAAAAGATTGTCTTTATAGTAAATAGTGGAATGGACTTTCACAGGACCAATTTTTGCCTACTCTGTAGATTGCTTCAAAAATAGATGGATGTGTTTCCAACATATACTGTAACTGTATAATAATAATATGAAACAACATTATATACTTTAGATCCAGGGAGTATCCAGTTGCCTTAGGAGAGCGGGAAGGATATTTTCCCTGTTGGAGCATATTGGGCTGTGTTTTATTAGAGTTTTTGCCTTCTGCTTTATCAACTGTGGTTTAGGGCATTGAAGATGAAGGTTTGTAATTTACTTATTTTTGTCCTTTCGCTAAACTTAGTTTAAAAGCCTTTTTTTAACCAGTCTAACTATGTAAATTGATTTGTAACAAATTACTTCTGCTTTGTGCCCTCCATTAGGATCACATTTATCATATCTCTACAATGTAAAAAAAAAATACAAAGTCCCTGTCTTATTAATTGCAAAAATATGTGAAAGCCACATGCCACTATCAAGGTGCCTTTTCAAGTGGCATTCTACATTAATCTGTGAAAAGTGTGTGTTTTATTGTAATACTGTAAACAAATGTTAATTTTCTCCTATTTGCACTGTAAGTGAATTGCTCCCCTAGTATGTATCTGAATTGCTAGTTATAAACTTAGTTAAGCAGATTGGCCTTTTTTGCTACTGTTTGTAAATCATCCCCATTGACTTAGGAAGTAAGTATTTTTTTAGTGGTAGAACATGTCATTGTCAGTAAAAGTCAGAACATGCCATCAAAATCAATAGAGAACCCAGTTAGCAATCGTCTACATTCGTAGTATGCCATAGGTCACAGAGTGTTACAGAACAGCACCATCACCTCATCAGTGGTCTGTGCCCAGGGGGGTTTTCTTTAAAGTATCATCCAGATAGCTTCTGAATAATGTAAGATGCATTTACAACATGGTTCTACGTGTTCTTGTCCTAGCTAAGCCTTTTTTTCTCTTACATATGGATATACGTTTACTTCCACTTAATTATTAAGTGCATGCAAATTCAATAGTACCTAGAGTTATCTACATCAGTTTATGCTGTAAAAGAAATTAAAGCCAGTACCTTTTTCTTTCTCTCTCCACTGCACACCTTTGACCCAAAGCCCTGTGGCTCAAGGGTTAGTTTGTAAGTACCTCAGTAATTTCTGAGTTACTATCCTTGTCCAATTATACAGATCAGGAGTTCTGACTTTATTTTTATTTCCCTAATCTATGTACTTGATATGGGTCAGTGATTTAAAAAGCACCAAATCCAGAGACAGTCAGACAGTTGGCATTTGTATAAAGAGCTTAGCATTATTGGCGCACATATCTTATTAGCACAGAAGGTTTGATTGTCCAAAAAAAAAAAAAAGACATCATTAATCCAGCATATTTAAAGCTGAGCTCTGGGCAGATATAACATACACAATTTAAAGCAGCTCTGTAATCATTAATACATTTGTAAATGTATTTCTTTATTGCAGGAGAGTGTTAGTACCTTAAAGTGGAACCTTACCCAAAAAACTTGTTAGTAAAGAACCTACATTACACATCAATAATTATGCTACCAAAATTAGCGTGTGCATTGTCCACGTTTCTTCTTGCCATTCTGTTGAATCCCAGAGCCCCTGAGCAGCAATAAATCTATAGGCTGTCAGCAGAACAGCCTCTACATTTATGGCACAGTGCCTAAAAATTATGAGCAACTGAGCATGTGCAGAGCAGGGTGAGACAGTGTATTACGAGATTTTAAACAGTAAAGGTATTTATTTTCAGGTACAATGATTTTTATTAGTTTTCTTTTGTTTTTTCAAAAAATGTAACAAAGGTACAAGCAGAACAATATGGTCCCTCACAGGGGACCGTAGTGGAAACAAACAAACAAACATGAACAAAACATGTAAACAAGCTAGTTCCTCACCAAAGGTTGCCTCATAAAGAGGGGGTATAATCATCTGATTGAAGATTTAAAAAGCGACAAAATATGGTGGAGGGCTTCAAATAGAAAAAATAATTTTGGGGGGGGGGTTCAGAGGAGAAGATAGAGAAGAGAAATGAAGTTGCAAGAGGAGAGAAAGTGAAGGATAGAATCAAGGACGAGCGAACCTCCCCTAATAATGAAAAGTACCCAGACTCGATGCAGGTAGTGAGGGATGAGCATAAGACCACCATGAATTCCATATTTTCCAAACATTTGAGTGGGAATCATTAAGTACACTCAACAGTTTCTAATGGACCATAAGAGTGGTCATAATATTCCTCACTTCTGCGATTTGAACGGTAGGCTTCTTCCAGGCCCTAGCAATGGCACGTTTAGCCGCTATGAAGAGGTAAGTGGCCAATTTCTGCTGATGGGACAGGAGGCCGGGGAGAGGGCAATGGGGGAGCGCATGGCGAGAATCTCTGAGAAAGGTAGTATGAAATAGAGACGATAAAAGGCCTTAAACCCAGGACCAAATTCCCACCAAACGAGGGCAAGTCCACCATATATGAATCTCGTGTCCATGAAGGTCACAGCCTCTAAAACATCGATCACAGGTCGGGTTCGCGTCTTCTATGCGAGTCAGGACCCAATACCATGGAAAGAGAACCTTATATGCCGCCTCCATGATGGTGGTATTAAACGAACGGTTGGCTACCGCTGACAAGGGCTTGTTCCAAAAGGTATTTATTTTATTATGTTTTACATAGCTATACCTGCAAAAGGGACCAGCCGGAAGAGATCTAGCACTTAATTTTCTGACTAATGTTCCACTTTAAGTTTTATCAGCCTATTGCAATACCTGCACAACATAGCTCAGGGGAAGGGAGAGGCAGCACCAGAAGTAAAGCAAAGCACGCTAGTAGGAGCAGAACGTAGAGTAACAGTAAAAGGAGGTAATAGTGAACAGTAAATCTCAGGGTAAGTGAGCGCTTAAAATTAGATAATAAAATTAATAAAATAAATAAAATAAAACAATAGCAGCTGAACACCAAAAAGGTACCGTATAAACCTCCAAAATAATCAGAATACATAAAGGGGGAAGGTGCAGCGCTAACTTAATGTGCTTAAAGTATATACACATTCATATAAACCAGTATTAAGGTGCTAATAAAGTGCAATAAAGATGACTATGGATAATAAGTATAGTCCATAACATAATCAAGATCCCAAGAGAGTCTTCAAAGAACCCCAATGGCTGGATTCGTGGGTGAGGTGATAAAAGTATAAAGATTGTGCACTCACCAGATACGCAATCCAAATGCGCATTCAAAGCAGATATTTCCAGGTAATCCTAGGGTCCTCATATGGGTCTGGTCAGATCTGGTCAAAAGCCCCTCGCCACTTGATAGTATTGCCACACGTGAATGAAAAAAGGCCGCTCTGCAGATGTAAATGGCTCCCACCGGAGCCCAAAGAACAAAAGGAGGCCAAATAGTGTGATACCTTAATGGCAACGGGGTATTTATTCCCAAAAAACTCACAATACAGGCAGGAGCAGGAAAGATACTGACCATACATAAGTATAGCAAATGGCCGCCGGGGCCCTCGTGGCGCCGGTCGGCGTGACGTCACACCGCTGTAGCCGCTCACTGACGCGTTTCGTGCGAAGGCATGTAGTCATATGGGGTTAGCTTACAGCGGTGGACGTCTGTAGAGGACCTAAATAAGGAAAGTGGCGCATGCGCCGTGGTCGCGCGCCATTTTCCAATCAACAAATGTCTCCGTATCGGGCGCCATTTTCATGTAGCCCGCCGAACAGCGCATGCGCGAGCGCCGTCAGTACGGAGTTACACAGTGAATGGCATAACGATGATCACCAGGGAAAGGTGTATTGCCCAGGAACCCATAAGCAGCGCAGATCAAAGACAGACAGCTCTATTATCAGTCTGATCAGCGCCGTCAGTACGGAGTTACACAATAAATGGCATAACGATGATGTGCTGTTTCATCTGTCATTGGAGGAGGCAAGACCTTTAAGTGAAAGTTAAACTGTGGCTGAGAAAGCTCAGTTCTCCTACAGTATATGTATTTCATCTGTGTAATTTAGTTTTATGCCTGGAGTTTAGCTTTAAACTTTATCCTGCATCACAACGCAAATACTTTATTTGGCATTGTGTTTTTGTAACTTTTAAAAGAGCTTCAGGGTCAGGTATTTACAAAAAAAAAGCATGTACTAAATGGATGACATAGGCTACTCTACCCATTTTTTTCCCCAATTGGTAGATGGCTATACTGCATATCAATTATAAAATACAGTGCCTTCAGAACCATCCATGGTAATTATTGGCCTTTTCCTTGTTCTCTTTCATTTAGCAGTGGGATTGTTAAGTTTCTAAGTCTATAAAACATTTTGAGAAGTCAGCTGATGATATCTGGTATAGTTTCCATAAACCATAATATATGATAGAAATCTTCTATCTTGTGATGCCAAGTCCCCATTACAGCTATAACCTTCCAGTGCTGTGGATATTAATAGCTTCAAGTCTAACATTGCCATGTATTTGAGGAGCTCCCAATGTTGGTCGGCCCCATCCTTCCATTTCTTCTACAGAGCAAAATCCATTCATTGATGTCACTGAATGTATCTCTGTGATCTAGCTTGAATTGGGTGAACTGTTATAGAGGAACAGTCCTAGATGTGGCAGCAGTATGCTTTGTCTGGCTTTAGCTCTTTGTCTAGCAAGGTAAATTTCAAAGGCTTCATGTACATGAGCAGCTCCTAAACCTGAGTTTAGGAGCTTTTGGAATTTTTTTTGCCAAAGCTCCTAAACTCAACTCCATAAAAGCCTATGTGTCCATGTACATATACAGTAGGCTTTTAGCAGAGTTTAGGAGGTGCTGCGTTTAGGTGAGGTTAAACCTCTCTCTCCTGAATGCAGAAGAATCTCATTCAGGATGGGAACATTTTGAAAGCATGGAAGTAGGCTTTGCCTGCTTGCATGTTATTGAAAGCCCTTTTAGCCAAGTTTGCCCCCTCCATTCCATTTTAAAGTCTTCTGACAAAAATCTCTTTAGTGTTTACTACCCCTTTAGGAGTCGCAACAGATTTGTAAATGTAACCATGAGATGAATGCATCTCCCTGTATCTTTACACAAAATAAGATAAATATCCCTGATATAGAGAAATGTTGATAATATGAAGTGCAGTCAACTATAGTAACCAAAAATAATCTTTGATCACTTTAACACAATAGGAACAATGAAAGAACATTGTTTGGGCTATGGCACGTTTTATGTTGTTTTTTTACCTTCTCAAAGTTGACCAGTAGTAGAATGCTTGCATAAATGTGTTAAAGCTAAGTTCACCTTCCTGAAAATTATAAATATTTTTTATTTTTCAGGGCAAAAATGTGCATTTATTGTTTTTCTCACAGGAGCATTGCACCAAGGATCAATGGATAGCACCTGCAATGTCAGGCTCGTGCAGACATGTCCTCCTGCTTTCTGTTTGAAAGTTGGAGGAAGTGCTAATGAACTAGGGGGGTGCTCATCAGTGCCCTTGCAGTCCATTCAAAACTACAAGCTGTCTGCCATAGTGGTAGGCAGGACTTGTATTTTTTTTCACAGGTTCCTGTGAGTAAATGAGTGTCAGGGCAGGAATGCTGGAAGGGGCAGGCAGGCCTATGGTACGGTCACGCTGCGACTGACGACAGCCACTACCCACAGACCAGAGTCCCTCAGGGCGCGGAGTCTAAGCCCCAGGCTACCCTTCACCAGGGCCCCTGATGATGGGGATGGACTTGACGCAGCCTGAGACCAGGTCGCGGCCCCCGAGTGACCCCAGCTGCGATAACGACTGCCGCCAATGGCGTACAGCTGGTGGGAGCTAGATGGGAACACGAGTAGAGTAGTCAGACAAGCCGGGTCAATAACAACGGAGCAGACAGTACTAGACGGTAGGCAAAGAATACTCAGGTCACGGGCCGGGTTCAGCAACGGGAGGTCAGATAAAGGGTTAACGCAGAGAGTAGTCTTGTCCAAGCCGAGTCGGTTACCAGGAGAGCAATGGGAACAACACAAGAGCTTGCAACAGGGCAACATACAGGACACAAGTGCAGAGCACACTTGCAGACAGCAGGTTTAAATGTGCTCAACCACACCCTTCTGAGGAGGAGCCGCAGAAGCCTGAAGGCATAAAGGTTCCCACCATGCTTTGCAGAAAACCAAGATGGATGCCAGCTCATGGAGATGCACAAGCTCTGAAGAAAGGTAGGACCTTGACAATGAGAGCCCCAATTTCAAAACGTGACAGTGGCTGTGAGAGAAAAGAACCCCGCCCACTGTCACAGGGAAGGAGGGGAGGGTCTAAGTGTTTCTTATTACACCCTAAATACAGGTGTAACATGTAGCTTGTTTAAAAGGTGAACCTATTCTTTAAATAGCATCCTGTTTGCATTAACTTTTTAAAAAGAAGATGCGTTTTTGGTCTAGAGATTCTCTCTTGATGAACATGATTACAAGGACAAACAGTGGCTGACATAATTAAAAGTTTGCAAGAAATCAGTTATCACCAGTGGAGACAGACAAGTTAAATTATTTTTGGAGTTAAACCTAAAGCCATAAAATTATTCTTCTAATGCTGGCATGCAATGGATACTCAATATGTGTAGTGCTAAAAGCATTTATGTATGTACAGATGCTCTGGATGCATGTACTGTGGGTGTCTTTTGGATGATCTTTTTTTTTTAATATATATTCTTTAACACTTTTTTAAGTGACATTAAACCTTCAGTTTTTTAAAGGCGAAGTTCAGCTTTGTTACATGGTATACCCATATTTAGGGTGTAACATGTTCCTGAGCACCTCACACCACCTCAAAACCCCATCCACTCCAACAGTGGGCAGGAGTATTCTTCTCCCTCATAGCTGCTGTCATATTTAAAATCGGCAAGGCTGTGCGGGGCTCCGCCTGTACAGCTGCCTCATTCATTAACAGAGATATGTAAATGTATAAACGACAAGTCCCATCTGTCACTGCAGCAGTAGTTCTCAATGGATTATGAGTGCACTGAGCAGCACACTTGTAGTCCACTGACACCTTCTTGAGCTTTCTAACTGAAAGCCTGTTCAGAGTTACAAGCAGAAAACTGCAGGGAGAGTGAGCAGGAGACTGACATTGCACCTGTAATCCACTGAAAAAAAAAATTTCACATTTGTTTCCAGCAAAAATATATGCATTTATTATTTTTTCCTAAAACTGAGCTTTGCCTTTTGCTGCTAGGCCCTGTAATCCACTTTTAAACTCAAGTGGCCAGACCAGTTTTGCAATTTTTTCATAGGTTTTTGTATTTTTCACTTACAACTATCAGAGTTTGTAAAAGACCCTCAAACCATACATTTTCTAAAAGCACATGACCTGTAGAATTGAAAAAAAAATGTGGAGGGGGTGTGGTCTGACCTCGATTGAATATGGCTGCTTAAACCAGGAGCTCTGGCTGACAGCAGAACATCTCACAAGCCGAGCGACGTTCCTGGGAGCAATAACATGGGGAGAACCTCCCACAGTGGCTCCAAGTCCCGCTCATGATCAAGGTACACAGCAGAGATATTCTGGACCCAGGCTCATGAACAAGGTACACAGCAGAGATATTCTAGACCCAGGCCTCCAAAATAGCTACATCTTCCCTGCCAACCACACAGAGCCCCTTACAAGCAGCCCAGTCACAGAGTCAATAAGTAGCTGCGCAGGTGAGAGGATCACCATCACCCAGCAGGCTCTAAGCCTACATTATCTGCATAATGTGTCAGCAGACATCAAAGACACCTTATCAGCCACTTTCTCAGTAGCTATTTCTGACCTCCACCAAGATATACAAGCTATAGCAGAGAGGGTGCAGAAGATAGAAGACGCTGCCTTACATCAGGAAGCCTACATACAGCAACTATATACAGTACAAGATGCCCATACACTGCAACTGCATGAATTACACAGATACCTAGAGGATCTAGATAACCACGGGTGCAGAAGCAATCTCTGTGTTCGCAGTATCCCTGAATCGGTAGAACATAATCAAATACAGCGAGTGGTCACAGCCATCTTCAACAATTTCCTGGACAGTCCTCAACTACAGTGATTGAAATTAAATAAATACATCGAGCACTACCTCCTATAGGGCAGAGAAAGTGACCCAGCTAGAGATATTGTATGCTGCCTGACCAGGTTCCGTAACAAAGAGGACATCCTCAGAAAAGCTTGCAACAAGATTTGCATTTCAGACATAAAAAACTACAAAGATCTATCCAACATCCCCCTCCAACACTGTAAAGATCTCCTCCCACTCCTAGATGTCCTGAGAACCAGAGGTATTCACTACAGGTAGACATTTCCCTTCTGCTTTTCTGCTTTCATAGTGGGCAGAAGAGCTATGCTGAAAATACTGGAAGAGCTCCCTCATTTTTGTGAGAGTCTGGACATTCCATTAATATTGGTTCCAGATTGGTACGAGGAAGCCTTCTGAACCCAGAGGACTTCAACGAGATGACCAGATGGATACACAATCATTCCGCCTTAGACGCAAGGGATAACCAGGGGTGGGCTCGCAGAACACTTCTTGGATCCAGCCCTACTGCCTCTCCAGTCCACCGGAGACCAAGACAAGACTCCTAACTCCTGCACAGTCACAGGGACCTGGAAGTCTACCCTATTATTACGAGAACTTTTGCTAATGTACTTTTCTGCTTGATTCCAAGTTGCCTGCCATTTCTAGAGTAACTGCTAGGCATCTTCTTAACATTCTCTTGCATTTATTTAGGCCCTCCAAAATATATGGTAATACTGGCTGTAAGCTTATCCTGATGTTGTTATTATACTGCCTATGATATTCCATACCTGGATTAGCTAGTATATCTGACAGTAGGTGTTTTTATCCACAGTGGAGAGAACCTTCCCCCTGAAAAGCAGGTATGGTCCTGATTTACCTTTAACCTTAAACGTGCAGTTAGGGGGCCCCCCGACAATAGTCCACTTCCTCGGTACAGGAGAAGTAAGAAAGGACTTGATCCCTACTCGAATAGAGCGATTAATCCAACTCTGAAATCTACCCTAAGCAACTTTTGAAGATTGTACATGAAACTGTTATCACTGGAAAATATATTCAGCTGTATGTCACAACTGTTAACCATAAAATTGGAACCTTATCTTATATATACATTAAAGGACAAAGACAAATTATTTGTAAACTCTATGCATCTATGGCCAATCACTTGTAGGTGATCGCTACATAGCTTTGGGAGCTGGCAGCCTCCCATTGCTTTCAATGGGGCTGCCTCTCGCAGCTAATCGCCAGGACCCCTTGAATGCCTTGAATGTAGCATACACTGTGCATGTGCTTGCTGGCAGAATACAAATCAAAGCACTGCATTAAACAACATTGGTGTGTTTGGACAGTTAAACTGGTGGGATTAGTTCTGCTTTAACATGTGTGCATTTACAACAGAATTCTTAATGAGGTTTCAAAAAATGTGGAAAATTAAAAAAAAAAAAAAAACAGCTTTCTGTTTAATTTTCTTTCATTTTCAATTTTCAGTGTTAGTGTCATTATACCTATGTGTCCAGACTTTAGGGACACCCTGTAGTATAAAATGTATATGTTTATCTACGATAGTTGTATTAAAACTAACACTGGTCTAAAAAAATATATACCGTATATATTTTTTAATTTTGTTACTTTTTGTCTAGATATGTAGACAAAATTACCAAAAGAAAGCTATGTTTCTCCCAGTGTATGTATTACTTCCTCATCTTAAAGTTAAATTTCAGCTAAAGCCACGCTAGTCTTAAAAATGCTCATTCCCCCCATCCTAACGCCTATGCTGACTAACCTGTATAAGAAATATATATATATATATATATTTACTTTTTTTCAGCCCCACATGATCCGCTCCCCTGTAACATCCAGCGGCAGCTGCAGGGGAGAGTTGGAACTGGCAACAATTGCTGCACCATTGGAGCCTTTGGGTTACGTCTTCACTCCCAGCTGTCACAGCTCTTATCTGCCGCTCTCTCCATCCCTCTGCAGCTACCATTAGCAGACGTGTGGGATCACGTGGTCAGACCGGGCTGAAATTAGGTCTGTATATACATCTTTTTTACACAGGTTATTTAGTATAGGTGTTAGGAAGGGGAGAGAACATTTTTAGATTAGTTAGGCTTTAGCTATTGAGTACTGTCCGTGATACTTTTTTTATTTGCACTAAAAAAACAATTTTGAGGACAAGCTTTCGGGGAATGTCCCCTTCTTCAAGGTCTAAGCAGTACTGCTTAGACCTTGAAGAAGGGGACATTCCCCGAAAGCTTGTCCTCAAAATTGTATGTTAGTGCAAATAAAAAAAGTATCACGGACAGTACTCAATTGTTTCTGTCACAAATGCACTAATACGGCTACAATCACCTTAGGTTTTAGCTGGAATTCTACTTTAATTAACTATCAAACAGGTTTATAGCAGAAATTTAAAATTTGCTCTAGTTCACAAGGGGTTTATACGTAGAAGAGCTAAAGTGGTTAAGCAAGCACAAATAAAACAATCTGATGGTTTTCACTGGTGCTTTTTGGGAGGTGAGGGACTGATATTTACGTTGAGACACTTTCCCTTGTGCAAAGTACGAGTACAGCCAACATCATCAGCCAGCATTATCAATGACCCTCAACCTCATGAAGAAAAAATAGAATTGTGAAATAAAATCAAGGTTAACTAGCTATTATAAAAATGCTTTCTCAAAGTACTTGTACTGCAAGCCTCTTCTTTTGTATAACATCAATGGTTTTGATCTACATTGTCACCTTGCTTTTGCTTTTTTTTCTAGTTTGCTGGTTTGGTAAGACTTTTGCAAGAATTGCCCAATTCTAGTGCAACTATTAAAAGCCACTATATCATTTTTCTAGTTCACTGGTCTGTAGTTCACAGTTTAATAAATACATGGGCATAAGGTCAGCAAAGTCTATCAGAAAACCAGCAAACCACAAAGTTGTGAACCTGCATCACTTTGCAATCTTTTTTTTTATAAGCGACTGCTACTAATACAGAATACTGAATTAAGGTACGTTTTTTTAAAAATGAGTTCCTTTGTAAACCAGTAAACTCTGTAAAGGCATTCAGAAATTACCAATAGGTGATGTGGCCATTTATGACTTTATTTACAATGCCTTCAATGCTAGAACGGCTGATGGTATTTATCTGTGAACACATTTACAGTGCTATATGGAAAACAAATATGTCTCATATTGCTCATACCAGTGTACATCAAAGAACACAATTCATTTTAGAAGCATAATTACTTCCCATCATGGAACCTTACAGCATGAAAACTGTTAAATCAGCTTATTTTGACAAGTAGGGAGGCAGACAGAAAATATAGAAATGATTCTCACATAGCTAAAGCAAATGAATAATTGACCTCTCTATATGTACTCATTTGTCATTTCTGCCATAAATATACTTTAATTGTTTTCCTTTCCCATTGTCCAGAATCAGCCATAATAAATGTGATATGTCAGAATGTTAAAGCATTTTCAGGACCCCAGAAGAGGGGGCGCATGTAGGAGTAAAGTGAATTATTGCTTCTTGAGTCAACACCAAGATGATAATCAAACCAGTTCCTGGGAGGAGAATTCTTAAATTTATTATGTATTTGCCATATCCTTTAGATGGATTTACTGTGCTAAAACAGAAGTTAGTACTGAATGTTGTTTGCAAAACTACATATGCACTTAGAAAACCTTAGGAAAGTACTATTGATGGCCTTCTAAAAATGCCAGATGCCTGGGCTACCTCTCACTTCAGCATGTTTATTCATTATTCAAAGACAAGCATTAGGGTCCTTTCACACGGAGCGGACCCGTTTAGTGGATCGGCTTGCCCAGCGGGGGATCTCTCTGCTGATTCCTGCTAAGCAAGCGAATAACAGCTCTGTGTCTGCTCTGCTGCTGCAGAACAGACACAGAGCTACTCGCTCTCCTCAATGGGCAGTCGGATGAAAACAGACTGCCTGTCCATTTTCATCTAACCCAATCAGACGGAAGGGGAATGGATCCCCATCCATCCCTATTTGGCGGATCGGATCGGAAGTCGGCAGGTGTAAGCGTTTATAACCACCACTCCATAGAGAAGTATGAAGGTTCAGATCGGGCCTGCCTGAAAAACGGGCAGGTAGGCCCGATCGGAATGTGCGTGTGAAAGAGCCCATTAATGTGTTCAGGTTTAAAGGGATGAGGTGGCAACCCAGCTCAATCCCTTTAAACCTGAACACATTAATTACAGAGGCCATGCCATGGATAGCACGTGGAGGTATACCAGATCCCTAGTAAATCTGGAAATATCTAGCCTGCTTTTGTTTGAGGGAGCTATATCAAAATTACCTTAAGTTACCAATAATCAGTTTGTCTTCTACCAACATAACACATTTTTGTCATGGGCAGTTAAACAAAATTTTCAGAAACTTCATTTCTATTAAAACCTTCATTATTGGTATGGAATTTTCAGAAACAATTTTCAGAATCTATATGTCTACAAAACTTGGAATACACTAACTAAATAAATGAGACTAACTAAATGGCTTTGTAAATATGCTTCCTAATCAGTAGATACTATTCTTATATCAAACGTTATGCTTGGAATGCCCTTATGGCCACAGAATACAAAGAAATGCTAAAACTTCATAGGGAAAAAAACAAACTGATTACTTGATTGTACCTCTTCCTTGCTTCCCTGCTGCCATGATCTGCCAACCAGAGCTGCCGCATATACTCATTATTGAGTCTCCACAAGTAGATTTTGGCAGTGGTGCAGTGAGATAAAGATAGGGACAGATAAAAAGGCAATCCACACACTATCTAACTGATCCACCTCTTTATCAAATTTGCTAAAACTTTCAAAATAAAGTCAGAGGTGACTCTATTGTACAGAGCATACAGACTGGGAATACATATTTACCTTAATGTTAAGGGTCTCACTTTTCATTGTAAAGGAAAAACCTATAAGAATATTTATGAGTGGTATAAACTCTCTGAGAAACTTAAAGTGGTAATAAATCCAAAACCAAACATGTAATCTATTTCAGTTTACCAATCATTAGATGTGGTGGCTGCATCAGTTTTCTTTTCTTAGGCCTTTTTCCCTCTGTTTTCACCTGGTGATCTGTCCAGTAACACATTCCCTGTATTAGAGTACCCCCACTCTGGATGAAGGAGCACAGGGGGCACCTTTGAGCAGCAACATTGTCAGTCTGGTGGGAAGGAAGTGTTAGTGCTGGTTCACATATACACTAATTGGATGTGGTTTGAACCGCATCCAATCTGCATAACATGTGAAATACCATTGCTTCCTATGGTGCCTGTTCACTAATGTCCGGTGCACTGGGAGTGCAGATTCAGTGCATAATATAAAGGAGTCATGTCTCTTCTGAGCAGTGCGGTCTGGTTCAGGTGCAGATTACAGGCTATTGACTTCTATGGGAATCGTTTATAAACCGCACATGTCATCAGTTGTGAACAGGATAAAATCCTTACCTGAACCTGATCTAAACCTGTCCTGAACCTGATCTAAACCTGACCTGAACCGCATAACTACTGTGTCAATTAGCTGTGAAACCTGAGCTTCAATCCACACTGCATGTGTGTGATCCAACACTTAGAAGCACTTGCAGATTTTAATAGACTAACACATTGAAGCCAAATTCCAGCTGATACTTTATAAACAGTTACAGCACACAGTTATGCAAAAGTTTTACATTACGGGCCAGTTCACACTACATGAGTTTCAGTGTGCTGTTTTTCTTCATCCAAAATGCAAAGAAAGTAGGTTATATGGTTATCAATGTCATAGTTCACATCAGTGCTTGCAGTTCTAGTGTGTTCCAGATGCAGAAAAAAAAGTAGAACGTGCTGTATTTTTGCTGCACAGAACTGTACTGGAACACGGTAAAATGCATCAAAAATGCACTGGAGTGCACATGTCCCCATTTAAATGGAAGAAAAAAGAGAGCGGAAAAAATTAACTGGAACTCATCAAAAATGCACCAGATGTACCAAAACTGTGCCAAAAATGCACCTGGAACACATCTGGACTGCGTTTCTATGGTGTGAACCAGCCCTTATAAAAACGGATGATTATAAGCATCCATTTCATTGTAGATTGGTTTGTCTCATCTCTGTAACTGTTACATTCTGCAGGAAAACTTGATCATTTGAAAAACATCAGACTTAATGGCTCACCAGATGAAAATACAAAGAAAGCCTAAAAAAGAAAATGAATGCAGCTATCACATCTAGCAAATGGTAAGCTGCAATTTAATAAGTGTTTGCGTTTGTGCTTAATACCCCTTTAAGATGTTTAAGTCAGATGATGATATGAGTTTTAGAGGTTTCTTCCCAAGAGCAAATGTTTTACATTCCTTTCAAATTTGTGGTGTGGTCTACTGGACAACATGCTTTTATCTTATATCTTCTTTCTTATCTGACATTATTTAAATTGAACCCCATGGGGGTTTTTTGCCAACTCAATCCTGGGACAGGGAAGGCTTGACAATAGGCTAATAAGAAATATATGCATTGTGGCCAGATGTGTTATTGCAAGGTCATGAATGACACAATAAATAAGCCGACAACAGCACAATCCAGTTACTACTACATTTGTCCAAGGTCAACTTGTTTTTCTGTGGCGTGTGCTGTTGTCTCTTTTCTTGTTTTGTGAATGACTGATGGGTCTTTTAACAGTAGCAGATGGGGCATGGCTGCAGAATGGAGAGGGGGATGTGGAGGTTGCGGGCTCAGCCTTATATTTGTACATATGGTGCATGGGAGGTACAAGGATTTTTGTATCTAAACCACATAAATGATTTTAACAGGGACAAGTGCTATGTGCAATGGCACTCTTGGGGTGTTAGACTTTCTGACTTCTGGTGAGAGGAGTTTTTGTAAGTGCTTTGGGCAGGGCCGTGGATAAGGGGGTACCAACGGTCCTCCTGTATGGGTCCCAAGCCAGCAGTGGATGTGTGCAGGGGAGGTGTTCGGTATGGAGGGGGGGCAATTACTGGAACAGATCACCTGTATGGCTCTCTCTGCAGCAGCTGAAAGTTGGCTTCTTCAGCTCTCCCTCCCCTGACTTTCAGCTGCTAGAAAGAGCCATATAAGGGATCTGTTCCAGTAATTGCCTCCTCCGCTCCCCTCTGCACCCATCACCCTCCCTGTGCACCATACATTTCCCCATGCTGTCCAGGCCCCCATGTGTGCCTCCACTCCCATAGTGCTTCCGGCTTCCCTCATGTCTTAGCCACCAGCAGCTGCAAGCACCCAATAGGATCCTTCAGGATGGAGAGTGGGAGAAGGGTTACATTTACCACCCCGCTTCATTCCTCAATGAGTGATCAGTACCGATCACTTGCAGTGTTAATTCATAATTGAAGTATAGTAAACTTTAAAAAAAAATATTTGGGGGGGGGGGGGCTGTCAGGTTGGCTGTATGGGGCCCTGTGGTTTCTAACAGCAGCCCTGGCTTTGAGCAACCCATTTGACATTTATCCAAACTAGCTCCATTTAGGGATTGAAATTCGGCCAGTTCCTGGTGAATTTTAATTCATGCATGGGCAGACTGGTTGTACTAAAGTTGATCTTTCAGTTAACTTCAGTACAACCAGCCTGTCAGGTTTTCTGTTAGATCACTGTCAGCAGCTATAGCCGCAAGTAGTGATCATTGTGTTCTGGAAAACCTCACACTGTCAGAATACAATAGCTCAACAGGAGGTATTCCCCATCAACACTGAATTTGTTGATGGGGGAAATCGAGCAATTTGCTTTTCTTCAGTCCGTGGTTGAAGGAATGAAAATGGGTTAATGTATGACCTGCTTTACTGAAAACAGGAGTGCCTTTGGTGCATATCTATGTGTGCAGTATGCAAAGAAAGCCAACCTTGTCAACTGCCTCACAAACCAAGCCCCTTTTTTACATCACAGCTCAACAACTCCAGCTGCAGCACACTACATTGCACCAGTGGGACAGGGTGACATGTTTTGCTCTTTGTGTACATTGCACACATAGATAAGCATTACATTCTCTCCCATGTGGCCAATACCAGTGCCTAACCCCAGCTGCTACAAGTAAATCCTGGTTAGCCAGTCTGCTCCCTAGTGAATATGTAGATAGTTTTGATTTCTCTAAACTAAAACTGCGGACTTTATGGGAAGATGAACATTTTTTTTTTGCTACCAAGTTTACCAAAGGACTATGTAACAGGTTATTACAGTTTTCATATTCGCTTATAGGCGTTCCATCATAACATTTTGCTAAGGTAACTTTTTCATGAGTTCTATCTTGGTGTCTTTAGACATAGGATCTACGATTGTTGGCACCAAGAAAATCCTACTATGAATTTAGTTGCCCTGTGTTACTTGCATAAATTCAAATGATTCTGTGGGGGGAACTGAATTTATAGCAACACAAATAACAAGAATGGTGGCTAAAAGCCCTTGAGGAACATTAAGACAGAGCAGATTCAGAGCAGCAAAGTTTTCTGTAAATCTCAGGAAAGAAGCATTTCCAAACTAGGCTGTACACTTTCTTTGTCTGCAATGCAGCCTTGGGAAATCTGCTCATTTTGCTAGCTACCTTTAGTGATCTGGTTTACTTTTAGACAATTACTTAATATATAATAGTACTCCAGAGAGAACACTAATAAAAATATGCTTTCATGGCCACAGCAGCTAGTTACAGGTTTAAAATATATCATCATATAATTTGTGATGCTCTGAAAAGCAGAAAGCTACAGAACTAAATTTGGAGATTAAAAGTTGTTTCATTAATTTTGTCTTTACTGGCAAGATAGATTCTTAATTTAGGCATTATTGGATTGTGACTTTTGTCCAGAATAATAGATCTTTTAAAGCGATAAAAAAGGGAACATCCCTTAGTAGTGTTGGGTTCTTCTGATATAAGATTTGCTCTACTTATAATGTGGTCACATAGATTGAAATAAAGACATCCGTACTTTGAGTTCAATCAAAAAAGAAATAGATTAAAACAAAAAGGACATAAACTTCAGCACCTCTGACCAAAATGTTCCTACTCCTAACAGATTTTGCACACTCTTTTATGGGACCATCTCTCAATGTAGCAGTCACAGACACTTCTAAAGACCTCTGTAGCATTCTAATGGGCATTTGCAGCTAGGAGAACAAAAAAGGTTTTGGCCAGAGGCACTGAAGATTCCTATGGGCTGGACTCCTCCCATCTAGGGTAGGTGGTTACCTTAGGTCATGTGGGTGAGGTTCAGAGGGGAATTCTTTACAAAGTTAAGGGAAACATCCCCAGCATTGGTTCAGACCACAACAAAAAACTGACTGATATTTTATTCCTTCTTTATTCCTAGAAAAATAGGCTTTGGCAGGAGCTGAGCTTTTAGTGTCAGTTCAGGGGTTAAGTTTTGAGAGCTAATTTTCAGTCTTAGGGTGTGGCCAAAATGGTAGGTTGGAAGTTAAGAACCTGTCAGTTTTTTGCCATCTGTGTCCCATTGGGGAGATGTCTCTTAACTTCTTGTCCTATAGCTGAAACAGAAAGTTAGAGGAAGTCCCTCCAAAGTGAGGCAATCCCTGATTGTCACCAGGGTCACCAGAAGTAGTGTACCCATTGGACATTTTCCCCTCTATTCCTGTTCTGGAACCCAACCCAACCCTTCCCACAGACAACATTAAAAACACTCTATCCAAAACTAAAAACATTTTGCATTTAATTAAACTTTAAGGGATCATTTTAGAATTTAGGGTAAGGTGTGGAGAAGGATAGGGTTAGGTATTCTTGGGAGGTTAAGTTATAGGAATAACACATAGGTTGGGGTCATGAGTGGTGAGAGTGTAGTTTAATTTTTTTGCATCATAAGTCCTGAAGAGCTAAAATGTACTGACCCTTGACGAAAAAGAACACAATACGGTGACAGATGTGTTGAATAAATGTGATGGCGATGAAAGTTTGAAGCAAACTTGAATATAATTTACTCAGATTCCACCCTCCATTGTTTGAAAGAAAAATGCTTTTCCAATGATCAGAGAACATCCTTCCACTTTCGTTTTGATTAGGCCCATTTTCAGTTTCTACTCATGTGGAAGAATCCCATGTGACTGCTTGAATTATTGAAGAGGGCTTGAACAGCCTTTTCCAGTTCACCTGGGGAATGCAACTGTACACATGCACACGGGTTACTATGAAGAGGTTTATTAAAACTGGAGCACTGGTGCAGCTGTACATGGTAGCCAATCAGCTTCTAACTTCACCTTGTTCAAATAAGCTTTGGCAATGAAACCTGGAAGCTAACTGGATTTTATGCAGAGCTGCACCAGGTTTTGCACGCTCCAGTTTTAGTAAATCCCCCAGCTCTAATCAGACATCATCCAAGGTCAGGATCTACTTCCTGGACTGAGATGCTGGATTAGAGATGACACAACCATTTGAATTCTGGTGTTTGTGCAGTTCTTGGTTGTGTTCCTATCAGTGCCCTGCTGCACCCTCCTACTTTGCAACTTTCTACAAAGTTTCAGTGCTGCAGCCTGATCAATGAGTAGAGGAGAATGAGAAAATGTATCCTCCTCGCTACAGTAGATTGATGACATGATATCAACCTAGACAATCCCTTGACTAGAGTTCATGGACTGTGTTTGTAAGTTCAACTCTTACCAACACTTTGGGTGAGATTTACTAAAACTGGCACACTCAGGATCTGGTGTAGCTGTGACATGTAGCCAATCAGCTTGTTCAATTAAGCTTTGGCAATAAAACTTGGAAGCTGATTAAATTTTTTGCAGAGCTGCACTGGATTTTGCACTCCCCAATTTTAGTAAATCCCCCTTTAAGCATTTTTTGTTGAAAGGGTTTGGGCAGTGACACCATTTCTAACATCAGCCTAACTCCAATGCTGGTACTAAATACTGAAACCACATTTTTTCTATTTTGGAACAATGCACATTTTATTCCAAAATGTATAAGCCATTTTTCTTTACAAACAAATGACAACTGCCCCAGTTTATAACTGGCCTTTGCAGCAAGGAGCACATGGGGAACAACAGAGAAAAATTCCCAGCTCAGCTTACCGACCAGCCTGCAACAAGCCGAATCGTCCTGTCCTGTGCCATTTTTCTATCTGGTGGTTATTCGTTACTATGATTTTCAGTAATTTGTTCTTTTGCCTTTAATTATACTATAAATGTACTGTCACATAACATATCTGTGGCTAAGGAAGGTTTTTTCTACTGTTTCTGATGAAGAATAGTGAATAATGAAATAACTGTTGCAAATTAACCACTTGACCTCTGGAAGATTTTACCCACTTCATGACCAGGGCATTTTTTGCTATTCAGCAGTGTGTTATTTGAACTGGCAATTGCTCGGTCATGTAACTCTGTACCCAAATTAAATTTATATCTTTTTTCACACAAACAGATCTTTCTTTTTGGTATTTGATCACCACTGGATTTTTAAAATATATAAACATAAGAAAAAACAGAACATTTTGAAAAAAAACCTTTCTATTATAAAACATATCCAGTAGAAAAATCTTAAAAATCTAATTTCTTCATAAACTTATGCCATAATTCTGCTACGTCTATAAATGATGGTATATATACTGGGATTTACACCGCTATGATGCTATACTGGTAATGGCGATGATCAATGACTTATAGTAGGACTGTGATAGTGTGTGCGGCAATCTGGCGCTAACTGACCCCCACTGGGAGGTACGCTAACTGACATCGATAGTGACACTAATACAGGGATCACATTTATTCTGTAAACTCTCACTGTACTAATGACACTGGCTGGCAAGGGGTTAACATTTAGGGGCAATCAAGGGGGTTAACTGTGTGCTTAACAAGTGTAATGTGTGTAATATGTGCTGCTTTTACTAAGAGATCTGGCTGTTTTTTCTCCCTACATAGCAGGGAGAAGAAACAGCCAGGTCATTTATGTGCGTACAGAGCCCTGTGTGTTTGTAAACTGTGCTGTGATTGGCTACAGCCAATTAGCAGGTCTCAACCATAAATCATTGGGCAGGAAATGCTGACAAAATTGTGCTGTAGCCAGTGACAGCGTGGGTCAGCAGGGGGTGTGTGACCTGAACCCGGAAGAAGCTGAACCATGAACATATACGTGATCCAGCCTGGCTGTGCTGCTTGCTCGCATTAAATGTACTGTGGGCAGGCGGCAAGCAGTTAAATAAAATAGTAATGACCTAGGTGTCCTATGCAAGAATAAGAAAATAATATTTTATCTATAGTATATATAAATACACATTTTTTTACTAATGTTTTCCAGTTTTAGAACAGAGTTTTGTGCTAGTTAGAAGTCGTCTGTTGTCTGAAGTATTCCTCAATATAAATGTCAGTTTGTTAGTGCTAATCATTGCTAGCAGCATTCCCTTTTGTAAGCTCTGAACCTTTTGGCGTACATTGAGCATAAATATTTGTTGCTGCTCTTTGATGAATAATTATAGCACAGTTTTTGTTATTAAAAGATATGAAACAACAGCAGGGGTAACAAATAATAATTCTTTGATTTAGTGTGTTTATTGGTAATGTTTATATTATTCAGTCAAAAGCTGTTGCCTGTAATTTTTATTTATGAAATAAGCAGATGAATGGAATTGTATTTGTATGCCGTACCCAGACTTGGCAGTTAGTTAAGTCATCATTCATATACAGTGTAGCATTTCTATGGCCAGCACTGCACTTTAAATGGTTCCTGGCCACTACTGTCTATGATCAGACCTGCAGCTACCCAGCCTTGGCTGGTTTTAATAACAGACAGGGAAATAATATGAAATAAGGACTTCGCATCCATCTGTTTTTTTTCTCTAGAACCCGTGCTATCAAATGAAGTAATACAGACCATAAAGCAAGGTGAAAACCTTGTTTAATGCCATTTCTAGGGGGTGCTTCTGACACTAAATTCTCATTGTATCCCACCACAGGAATGGACTGAGTACGGTGCATGCAATGTGACATGTATGCTGTAAGGGTTGCCCGTATTAATTTGAATTTATTTACATTTCTAAAGCATTTTTCTTCCTGGGGACACTAAGGCCAAGTTTACTTGAGGTTGAGCGGTGGTAAAAACAGGTGGTTAAGCTGAGATCTAAGCTGCAAGCTCCCCCAAGCTGCAAAGGCAGTTGTACAGGTGGATTTGCATATACATGCCGTGGCTGCAATGTTTTGCCCTCTTTGGTGTGGGGTTTTAGGGGTTAAAACATGTGGTGAGAAGGCGTAATATATCACCTCCTCACCACCTGTCACACAACCTCCTAAAAATGATCCAGTGAAGATCGTTTTGTGGAGGGCAATACTTTTTTATACAAGGCTAAAGCACTTATTAATGCATAATGAAGTTCTAGAGCAAGTAATATCTCTAGTGCTTAAACAGGACCTTCACCCTACCCCCCCGCCTTTTTTTTTTTCTATACTTCCGCTTACTGGGTGGTGTTGTCTGTACAGACCTGATACTCACCCACCCAGCAAATCCAGAGTTGTCATGTTGACATCCTTCTGTCAAAAGACACTGCTCTGTCCCTTGCCACCATCTTGTGACATCATTGAGAGGCCCACTGGCTCTTCTACCCCCCTCCTACTTACTGAATGAAAGAAAGACTAAGGCCTCCTGGGATATATGGCATGCATATCCCAGGAGGCCCAGAAAGCAAAGTGCTAATCATTTGCCTGGAAGGGTGGAGAGAGGGGAATTTATGTGGTGGGTTAAGATCCACTTTATGTATAAATCCCTGCCTTTGTTAGATGTGGGGCAATAGATTAATGCTAGCAACTGTTGAAGATATTTCCACAATACTGCTTTTAGAGAAATACTACTTTATTCACTGATAGAAGTATTGGAAATATTCTTGCTATCTGGTGTCCAGTGCCAACATTGATGACACACCGATTGTCTAAAATCATAGAAGAAAAGATATCAAGATCCCACCCAGAGGCACACTTGGTTGTCTTTGAAAGGGTAGTATGCAGTGGCTGCTTGATACTTTTAGTCTTCACTAATTTTCACTTTTGCAGCCAAATTGGGAATGAGAACATGTAGCAAATATAAAATATGTGTTTCCATAGTGTAATAAAAAAATTGTAGCTCACCTTTTTTTAAGAAGTACTCTTCTGGAAACCACAGCATTGTAAAATCACACTAGTTTTCTTTGTTTAGGAGGGGGTTGGGCAGTTGTTTTTACCATAATCAACTTTGTCTACAATGTGCTGGCAGATTATCTTTGTCTGTCTTAACCAAGGGTTAAAATTTAGTAGTTAGGCTTCTTGCATTATATGTTAATGCAAGGGAATTTAACCTGCCCTTAGGACAGACTCACTCTGACATTGTTTAGAAATCTATGAAATCGGACCAGAGGCCTTTTCTTGAGAAACATCTAAAGGGTGAGAAATAATTTTTTTACAACTTCTTTTTATTAAGTTGTGTATTAAGAGGTACAAAACAGAGCATTTGAGCATACCCTGGCTCACTAGGTACATACAAAAGAAAACACAACTTATATCTAAACATACTCTATTCATGACAGGATATACAGATACAATGTCTATTTGCTGGTTGCATCTCCTGGGACCTTAAAACTTGCTCTGCCCTCGGATACCCCAACTTTGAGTTGCATACGCAATTTTCTTCCCACAATCAAAAGTACCTGATCCAACATGCTGGATTTTGTTTAGAGAAAAAAAAATGATGGCACAATTGTATGCGCCATTTTTGGCCCGCCTTACTCTTTGTGTGTAAGAGACTGTAAAAGGGTTGACGTGAGCATGTTTGAGATGCTACTGCATTTCTAAATGGGGGTTTTCAAATCATGAGATTACCAAGAAAAAGAGATGGGCATACTGTGCAGTACAGCAGTGCCTGGATGCAAAACTGAGCTACTCAGAAGGTAAGCTGTGTTCTCTCTGTGCATCTCAAGTTATAATTTTCACTTCTGACAGAAGTATACCTTTAACAGCATTTTATTTAGAAGTGTAGAAGTTTAGTGCTCTGTAACGGTTTAAAACCCTTCCTTATAGGCTAAGTTCACGTTATGGAACATGTTACACCCATATTTAGGGTGCAAGATGTAACATGTTGCTAAGCACTTGCTTTACACCCCCAGAGCTCACGCTCTTTTGACAGAGATCTGAGAATGAATAAACTACAATTCCTGCCTGCCACGGTGGTGAATGGACTAGTAGTTCTCAATATAACACGAGTAATTAGCACACTTGTAGTCCATTGTTACATCTTCCATCCTCTGTTTCTCTTGCAGAAGGTCCAATTGCTGTTATTTTTTCTTTGTCCAGAATGGAAGACGTGAAATAATGATCACGAACTGCAGGACTGTAGGTTAGGGTACCAATAAACAATGAAGGTCAGTCAACCCTGAAGAATTTGTTTTATTAACCTCCAGGAAATTTTGGTATTCAATGCTGCCATAGTCAGTTTGGCTGAAGGTTTTCAGGTAAGAAGGGTAAAGCTGCATTTACACCTGAAAATATTTGTTCGAAATTTTGTTTTCAGAACAATTTCATATATTATGTTGGTTTTATGCCTTTCAAGACTACTAATGTAATGTAGTTTTTTCTATGGTAATATGGAATGAAGCTTTGTATTGATTTTAATATATATTAAGTGTGTGAAACTTGAAGTATTCCTTTTCACCATCTTTTAAGTAGAAAAGAAACTGCATTGCTGCCAAAAGATATCCAGAAAATGTCCTTCTCTGTGTTGTCTTTAGGGAAGTGACGTCACTGAACTGAAAAGAGAGGTAACCCTCTCATCCCAGCTTTATACTTCTCCTGTTCTGCATTCCTGTTATCTCTTTGCTAGGATTACATGATATAATTTTCCAATCACAGCATGCTTGGTGCCAAAGATTCTGCACATACATTGGCAAATCCAACACGGGTTGCATTCCTTGAAACTCCAGGAAAACTAAGCAAAGACATTGTTTTAGAAGTGCTGGTGAGTAAGGTGTCAACATCTCCCTTCCCCTGACTCAAAAACTTGCTAAGGCGTAGGCTTCTGCCATGGCCTCTTGTGGGTACTCCTATCCTGCAGCATGGTAAAAAAAAAGAAATAAAGTCAGTGAAACCTGTGCGCTGCTATATGATCATAAAACAATAAACCAAAAAATATCAAGATTGCTGCAACCACTGCAGCATGAAGGAAAAAAAAATCTTTAACCACAAGCGCACTTGACCTATGCTATTGTGTAGGTCTAATTATAAGGTGAGCAGAGAGAGTACTCACAAGGGAAGAAAATTGTTTTTGAAGCGGATGCCAGACACTTCATAAAGCACTACATTAGGACATATTTTGGGACTGGGTCACTATTTTTTATATATTTTATTTGTGGACTTATGTTTATTGTTTTATTGTTCTGTATTTTTTTTTGAGGAGCTAGCGTACCATGTTTATATATGGTAAAAAAAAAAAAGCTCCAGTCTGTGACTGGACAATGAAGAAGCAGAAGGACATTAATTAGATCATTTCTATGTTTCTACCTCATGTAAGCATGTGTTGCCCATGTGTGTTACATGTTTGCACATGTGTCTCACAGTGTTGCACTGACAGTGGGCTGTAGTTTCTCCATCTACCAGAGTGAGTACTTTGTGCAGAGGATTACAGGAGGATAATACAAGATAGTTACCCATATTAGTTGTACCTAAAAATGAAAATACTGATTTTAATGAATACATACATTTATGAAATTGTTCTTTTTAGATCTATCTGGAGTTCAGTTTCAACATTCACCCCTTCAGTATACGAGGGGTATTCAAATCACACCGGGACTTTGAACTTTTTCAGGTATAGAAAGGGATGCTAGTGTAGCTGTACTACATGCAATAGTAAGTGGCAAATGTGTCCTATTACTGATAGGTGACGCACATGTTGCGGGCCAGTCCAGAGACTGTTAATCAAGATGGCAGACATCAGTGTTAGTGTGTGCATGGAACAGCATGTGATGAAGTTTCTTGTGAACGTAAGTGTAATACCCATGAATTTCTACAGAAGATTACAAGCACAGTACAGTGATGAGACGCTCAGCTACAGTAAGACATTTGAATGGTGTAGACGTTTCAATGCTGGCCATGTGTACATCAGTGACGATCCCAGCCGTGGTGGTTCCTAGCCCACAGCAGTCATTCCTGTGAACATTCAGCACATGGAATGCCTGATCCTGGATAATCGATGCATAACCTGTCGTGAAATTGCACAAGAGACAAATCTTTCTGTAGGAATGGTGAACACAATAATGACGAAGTAAAGCGGGCTGTCCTAGGATGGTTCAGGCTTACTGACAAATCTTTCAAGCTTTCCAGGAATTAGTTAAATGCTTGGATAAGTGTGTATATATAGCAGGGTAGTATGTAAAAAATAAATGCAGTTTCAACTACTTGAAATGTGTTCTTTTTTTTTATATAAACTCAAAAATCCTGGTGTGACTTGAATGCCCCATGTACTTAAAAAAAAATGTGGAGCCTGTCATCTTTCCCTTTTGCAGCATTTTCTGTCGTGCTACAGGTACTCTTTAAGCTCAGGGCCCCATTAAATTGTTATAAATGCCATACAGCGCTGAACTCTGATACCTGTTCTTACAGATTGACCTCTTTATAGGTCTTGATTCTGGATAGACATTATGTCGTATGATTTATTGCTAAAATGTATGTCTTAAAGTTTGGTGCCAATTTTAAAATACCTTTACTAAACTAACCTTATAATATTCGCTTATATATCTAAAACTGAAAATGTAACACCACTTTTGTTGGGAAAAAAACTGATCCCTCTGGGTGCTAATAACTAAGCTTCCTGCACCATTTTAATGGTGTAGGAAACTGTCAGAAGCAGATAGGCCTTATTTAGAGTGAAGTAAAAACTAGCACAGAATGTGCACCTGATTGTAAAAGTTACACAAAACAGATTGTAAAAGTTAAATGTTTTTTATACCTTAATGCATTCTATAGATTGAGCCCTTTGTGCCAACGTCACACAAATATGCAGCCTCACAGAAATGGGCTTTTTTCCATGGGGCTTCATCTTTGTGTACCTGTCTTTCTGCTGGGAGTGTACCGCACAAAGACTGTGGTGTCACTGAGAGCTTAGGGTCCCATTCTACCGATCGGGACCTGGGACTCCCGATTCCAGGTCACATGATTGCTCTGGCTATCACACACAGTGATCAGTCACTGTATAGCCCCCCCCCCCATTTTTTTTTTTTATGAATGGAGGAGAGAGATACATTGTAACTAACTCCTTGCATAGAGAAAAAAATGTTTGTTAAAAGAATTAAAAAAAAAAGATAATTAAATAAATATTAAAAAATATAAGAAATAAATAAAGAAAAAAGGTTTGATCTTCAGTGACAGGGTTAGTGTTTGGGTCAGGGTCAAGGTCAAAGGTCAGGATTTTTTTTTTTCAAATTGGTATCAGTGTGTTTTAAATTGGTATCACTGCGATCGTCAAGAGCTAAAAAATGTATTTTGGGTTGTTCTTTGGTGGTAGGTTATGGTAGTAACAAGAAACACACAGCTAAATAAAAAAAAAATTTAGTTTTTACTATTTAGGGCCAGTTTTCCTTTGATGATTAAAAAAAAACCCAGGAGATATCCACTACCATTTACCACCAAATGAAAGCCCAATTTGTCCTGAAAAAAGCAAGGTATAATTCACCTGGATGTACAAAGTAGTTGTGATGATATGTACAGTTTAACACATGTCAACATTGCAAAATTGTGCTTAGGCATTAAGATTTGGTTTATCCTTAGGCGTGAAGGGGTTAAGGTAAAAAGCCTTCCACTATCCACTCCCAACACCCCCCCCCCCCATCCCCAGCCCCCTTGAATCCAACACTGTGCCCTGGAGCAGCATCGCTGTGCTCTCCCTTTCATCTCAAAATGTCCAAACTGTTGGGCACTGCAGATGCCTATTAACTCCACTGGGGGATGGAAGCATGCCTGGAACAACACAAAAGAGAGCGCACATCTGTGTGTACTTAGTGTAGCAGAGTCTATGCCTATGAACAACCTCCTGCATGATCACTGTAAGATCTGGTTGGATGGAACACCTCTGTGTGGCCTAAAGCACACTGCAACCCAATGTGTGTAAACCTCCACCGGATGTGCTCTCACCTGGAGTATATGACCAAGCCGCTAAGTGAGATCATATATATAGCGTGTGTCCCTTGTGTGGACTGTTATATTATGTCCAATGCGCATGGGTCTCCTTTACTCTCCTAACTGTCCTCCTCCATCAGATATATATTATTATTATACAGGATTTATATAGCGCCAACAGTTTGTGCAGCACTTTACAAAATGAAGGTAGACATTACAGTTACAATACAATTTGGTACAGGAGGAAACAGAGGGCCCTGCTTGTTAGAGCTTACAATCTAGGAACACATACCGAAAAAAGATGACCGAAACATCCTTTTTTTATGTATGATGTATATTTTCACGTCTATTGAAGTAACTCCAAAGATACTGCTACTAATATGGATCCTCCAACCCCTATCCTGAAACCAGCTGTACTGCACTTGCCTTTCCTACAAGCGTCGTGATGTCAAAGCCCCTCCTCTGCCTGTCACAGCTACAGAACAGAGAAAGGATCGAGCCTAATTAACAAAGGGGCTTGCATCCCTTTTGTTAATTAGAAGCAGCATCTGCTCCATGTTTTAAATTTAGAAGAGTTGTGCAAGCTTTATGCATTAAGCATTATGGATCCATACACATCCACGGCTTAATTGCTCTCTATTTTGTTAATGACATTGTCTCTTACTTTCTTTTCTGCCTTCTTGTAACGAGCCTCTGATCCTTTCCTTTTCCCCGTCACTTCCTTTTTCTTCAAATGAGCAGTGCATGTTACTTGTGGTCATGTGCGCTACTCTAGGCACACTACAAATCCATAGTCTATAGTAACTAGTTTCTTTGGTGACTGAGCTTGAGAGGGTTGCTACATTCCATTCCACATTGCATACAGTGCGCCCATGGAGAACAAATCTAACCCTCTAAGTCAGATCACAGCAGCAAAAAAAAATATTTTTAGAAGGTACTCTTTTGAGTTAGGGCCCTTTTACAAAAGCGATCCGATCAGGTCCACCTGTCAGTTTTTCAGGGAGACCTGATTGGACGATCCACGCATTCCTATGGACCGGCAGCTATAAATGGACTTGTGTCCCTTTTATACTCACCTACCTGCAGATCCGATCATGCCTGCTGAAAAAAAATTGGAGGTGGACTGTGTATTCTTCCTTGAGTAGACCGGAACCGAGGAAGCTGGGTGTAAACAGACAGCGGAGTCTGTTTACTCCTGGCCACCCATAGAACAGAGCAGGGTCTGTCTGTGTCTGCTCTGCAAAAACTGACTGGACACGGACCTGTCATCCGCCCTACTCTGCTTCAATCAGCAGGGGATCTGTTAGCAGATCTTCTACTAAATTGGAACGCAAACCACAATTAATAAACATACTGGCAGACTCCACAAAAACATGTTATCTATTTGAAGAACTTCTGCATGCCCATGTTTTCTTTTGCTGCAGATAGGTTATATTGAAGCAAATTAAAGTTGTGATATATAGTTAACTAGCATCTGAGACTATGATAGTCCATGACTTGAATATATAAGAAGAATGTAATGCAATTACAATGAATGGTTACAATGTTTTTTTCAATGTTGCTGCATAAACAAACACACAAATCTTTAGTATATGTGGATGCCTTCCTTTTTGCACATTGTTAGAATAATGCTTCATAAGGACAATGTAAAATCACTAGGCCTGCTGCCTAATACGATGCTAAATTCTTAAATAAATTTAAGCACCTGAAAGTTACCAGCAGCGACCTCATAAAGAGGAGTGCAATAAATAGATATGCAGCATTTGTGCAACATAGAGAACAGAGTAATTAAATTGCAAATTAAATGTACTCTCTGGTGCAGTGTTAAAGGATTAGTACTGCAGGGTAAACTCTAATTTAAATGAAAGAGCTGATTTCTTTAAGTGGGGTGGACATCTATACTGCATATTACCTTTGAAGGGAACAGGGAAGACTATTGACTGGCAGCACCACCTACTGTTTAAATTCAGTGCAGTATGTTGTCAAGATTTTACTTTTTTGTTGATAAGTGATTTGTATTGTTAGTACTGATTCACAAATTTTAACAAAAATCAATAATAAGAGAAATGTATCAAGCCAGTGGCTTAAGCGCTTTCTGGATCAAAGACTTGGAACCAGGTAAGCAGATCAAGAGCTCTGACTTAACTGGTTGTATGATTGTTTCAGGAAAGTGAAACAGAAACTGTATATTAACCCCTTCCCACCATCACCTGCATCCCATGAGACAGTTTGCAACACCCAGGGAGCAGAAAGGATCAGCGATCATGTGACCACTGTGACATAACTAGAATTTAATCATTAATATTGGTCTGAGCGTGTAATGAGTCCTTATCAGCTCAGTGATCAAAGTATTCTTTCTGGGGTACCATCTGTATTAGAATGCATTTTATCCATTGTATTTTTAAAGACTCAGCAAGTGCCATATTTGCTGCATTCTGCCAAAATGCATCTCTATAGAGTTTAATGAAGCTGTATTGAAAGCTAAGAATATTTTACAATTTGTGTTACATACATAATAACAGAGGTGCTGTCCAGGGCTACTGTTAGAAACCACAGGGCACCATGCAGCCAACCTAACAGGGCCCCCTCCAAAAAAAAAAAAAAAAAGGTTAAGATGCTTCTGTTATGAATGAATACAGTAAGTGATCGCTACTAATCACTCGTTGTGTTCATTCAGGAAAGAGGGGTGGTAAATGTGACATATTTACCGGACCCATCCCCCACTCTCCATTCTGAAGGATCCTGTTGAGTGCATGCAGCTGCCAATGGGTGCAGTGGGGGGGAGGTGCAATTACTAGAACCAATCCCCTGTATGGCTATCTCTGTAGCAGCTGGAAGGAAGAGAAGAATCAAGCTTTCAGCTGCTGCAAGAAGAGCCATACAGGAGATCAGTTCCAATAATTCATGCTGATCATCCTCCCTGCCCACATCCAATTATCCCAGCTGCCTGGGACCCTCTGCTGGCCTGGGCCCCATACAGGAGGACTGATAGTACCCCCTTTTCCATGGCCCTGGTGCCATCTCTTCTTGGAAATGCATGTAATAACATGAAAACGCTAACAGAAATAAGTGCAAGTAGTGAACTAATTTGCTGGCAGGAGTAGAGAAGAGAGTGATGATTCCTCCTATCATGAATGATGATCATTATGCTGCTGCTCCTTTATCATCCAGTCAGGTGGCCAGGGTGTGTTCTTGTTCAAACCATGTTGCTGCTGTGGAAAATGTTAATCTGCTTCTGCAGTGGAATATTAAATATGGAATAATGTGAAATAAGAGAATTGCAAATCTAGTATTTCAACTGTTGATATAGCTTTAATTAGGCTATTTTGTGGCAATGGTTGCTGTCATGTTTTTCCTGAATGAGCAAAAGGCTGTGAATGTTTATCTAAAATATATTACCTATTTTTTTTACAAGTACACAAACCATTTTTGATGAGACAAATTATTTTAAACTGCTGAAATGACCTAGGACTATTGCCATCAATTCACCTGCTGAACCAACCACCAATTGCTGCCAAGTGTTCAAACTAAACTGCAAGGCTGATTTTGGGTTTTGGCTACACTTGAAATGTAAACTACTTTATAGTAAACAAGAAAAAAGAAGGTTTTTACGCCTGACTCTTGTGCTGTTGAGATAACTGTCAAAAAGAATTGAAATCCTTGTTAAATCTCATTTTGCCACCACTGACTAAGCAATGGCTGCTAAAGTAGCTTGTAGTAAATAAAAGAACAGAAGTGTTAAATATTGCAGCTCACAAGTCACAAGATGTGGTGACAGCTTTAGTTTTCCTTTTTAAAGCTAAGTAATACGTGTTGATCCTATCAGAAATCTTGTGTACTTGTAACTTTTTGTGGACTGAACTGAAATTGGAAACAATATAAATAGCCTTCTAAACTATCTTCTGTGAATTACAAAGCACCGCACTCTGTAATGGAGATAAGAAGAGGGGGAGTTGTTTGTATTCCAAATCAGATCAAACCAGTCAGATGCGGCTGGGGAATTCTCTGCCCCACAGTCACACATTACAAAAGGGTGGGAATGCTGGCTGATGTTATTATTCAGATAAGGTCACCTGGACATACTGGACAATATCATTGATCAAATATTGCCATGAAGCCAGATTAAGGTCATTGATGTCACCAGCATCCCCACCTCTGTATTATGTGTGGCTGCTGGGTGGAAAATTTCCCAGCTGTAGCTGATTGGGCTGGTGGCCCGCTATCATTTGCCAGCTGCCCATGGGGCAGGCCAGAACCTTAGGCCTGGACAATCAAAATGGGCAAAGTTTTAAACCCAGAGGAAGACCAACCGAAGATGTCAGCGGCTGGCAGGGAGCTCCTGGATACTGCATCCCTGAAACAGAGCTAAGTATGATTCTGCTTTAAGGAATTGGATGAACAAATGCAATAGAAAGACAAGCCTTTTATTACAATTAGAGATGAGCGAAGTATTCAAAAATTCGATTTGGCTGATTCGGCGAATTCGAGGAATAAATTCGATTCAATGCGAATATATTCGCAGATGAGTGCCGTCGATCTTAGAATTACCGCACACTTCACTCATTTGGGCAGTCACGGGGCCAAAACCAGAGTGTGGAGCCACAGTGTGGCGGTGGAGGCAGCAGCAATGGGAGGCCATACAGCACCCTATGACAAAAATGGAACCCACCAGCAATGTGAGGAGACCTGAAAGTGGCACATGGCAGAGTGTGGCGATGAAAACAGCAGCAATGGGAGGCTGTACAGGGACCCATGAGACACTCTGGACCTGGCAGCAGCATGAGGAGGCGGTACGGGGGCCCATGGCAGATTACGGGCCTGGCAGCAGCAATGGGAGGCCCGTAATCTGCCAGCACCCTATGACAAAATGGAACCCACCAGCAGTGTGAGGAGACCTGAAAGTGGCACATGGCAGAGTGTGGCGATGGAGACAGCAGCAATGGGAGGCCGTACAGGGACCCATGACACACTCTGGACCTGGCAGCAGCATGAGGAGGAGGTACGGGGGCCCATGGCAGATTACGGGCCTGGCAGCAGCAATGGGAGGCCCGTAATCTGCCAGCACCCTATGACAAAATGGAACCCACCAACAGTGTGAGGAGACCTGAAAGTGGCACATGGCAGAGTGTGGCGATGGAGACAGCAGCAATGGGAGGCCGTACAGGGACCCATGACACACTCTGGACCTGGCAGCAGCATGAGGAGGTGGTACGGGGGCCCATGGCAGATTACGGGCCTGGCAGCAGCAATGGAAGGCCCGTAATCTGCCAGCACCCTATGACAAAATGGAACCCACCAACAGTGTAAGGAGACCTGAAAGTGGCACATGGCAGAGTCTGGCGATGAAGTCAGCAGCAATGGGAGGCCGTACAGGAACCCATGACACACTCTGGACCTGGCAGCAGCAAGAGGAGGCGGTACAGGGGCCCATGGCAGAGTGGCGAAGCGTAAGCAGCTTAAATTGAAGTCTCAAATATTTAAAAAATCTTGCGAGCCAGAAGGCAGACAAAAATTTCTAATGTTGGATCGCAAACCTCTTAGCACATAACTACCAATGTGGTCAAACGAAAAATGAAAATATATTTAGTGTTGCGCTCTCAAACCTTCAATCCATATATAATTACTTAAATCATATTAACAAAAAATTCCTTTATCCAAAAAAATTTTTTGCAATTATTAGGAATGATGTGTATAAATAAACATAAATTCTAATATTCTTATACTCTGAATCTTCTAAATCAACTCAGATAAACCATGTGCATAGAACAGTGATAAACAAACAAATATAAAAAAATATAAATAAAATGTAGAAAATATATATAATATATATACTATATATATATATAAAATAAATGTCCCAAAAAGTGACTTTGTGCTGGAAAATCTTCAATAATATTAAATCGGTGACTGCTTGTGAATCCTCCCTCAAGTGAAGATATGCGCTCACCTCATAGGAAGCCTGCAATTAGGCTATATAAGCTTGCGGTTCACCTCCTTTGGAACCTGCTTGTTAAGAACTCCTATTGCAAGATATCCTTGGTATACGACATATGCTGTGGAATGAATCTCTTCTCCAGAGGGTGCTATTCCTCTATATTATCATCTCCATGCGGTTCTCCACATACAAAAAAGATCTCGACATGGTGCTTTATCGTTTTAAAAGCTTGACTTTTATTTGCTTTAAGGTATGGCACTCACATGTGTGCGGATAGTGGTAGTACAAATATGATCCCCGACTGCCGCTGACTGCTAGAGCTGTGTACTCGTGGTCCGGCAATCGGACTGACTCCCTCCGAGTGACGTTAACAGTCCCACCCCTACGCGTTACGCCACTGGTCACGTGGCTTCATCAGGGGGATTTGATTGGTCCGTCACTCGTATATTGCCGGCTTATAAAGCACGGCTCCGCCATTTTCTTGGCTATCTAATGGGGGCAGCCATTTTCCTGGAGATAAGTAGGACGCTATCATCCATAGTTACATATGATTTCAGTAACACTGTAATCATCCCGGAGGGGTACATAGCATCACAACCTCGCAGTCAGCACAGATATATCTAATCTTATCCAACAAAATGAGTACATCCCTATATGAAATATGCAAATATAAGCAAAATACAAAACATATGAAATTACATTACAATTTACAAAAATGCAATAATTTAATCCATGGTACAAGACAATTATTAAAATAAAAATAAAATGAAAAATATAAAAAATATAAAAAAATGTAATAAATAAAAAATATATATATATATAAAAAATGAAAAATAAGAATAAAAATAAGAATAAAAATAATGATTGAAAAATATTCACTAACTTATATATTAATATATAAATGTGCTTATGATGACCTCCAATAATACTGAACTATGCACTGACTGAAGACTGGTTTAATAAGGTGTATGGGGAATACATAGTGGAAGCTGATCAGAGCAGAGTGACGTATTGATCCTGCCCCGATATGCCTCCAACACACCCTATCAAACTTCTATATATCAATATAAGACTAAATATATAATAGTGAATCTAGCGTATATTTCCCAATCTAAATATCACTGATAAAACATGATAAATCAAAATCTTTATTTAATCCTCCTGGCGCTAAACTGCCCAACTCATAAATCCAAAATGATTCTTTTTTACTTATTTCACGTACTAAATTATCCCCCCTCCAGTGTGGATAGTGTTTAGTGATACCCCAAAATTCTATTTTGTCTATATCTTGATTATGGTGTGTTTTGAAATGTACTGATAGATGATGGTATTTAAATCCAATATCTATATTGTGTACATGTTCTTGCATGCGTTCTTTCAGACTTCTCTTTGTACGACCTATATATAGATAATTGCAGGGACATTTTAAGGCATATACTACACCTGTACTGTCACAAGAAATGAATTGATCTATTTTATATTGTTTTCCGTTCCTTGGATTTGTAAATGACTCTCTATGTCTTGGATTCGAATGTGTTTTTCTACAACTGTAGCACCGACCACATTTATAAAACCCAGTTCCACTAAAGAAACTTAAAGTATTTTTCAGAGTTTGGGGGGGTTCTAACACATTTTTGACTACTCGGTCACGGATATTTGGTGCTCTTTTATAAATAAACCTGGGTTGTTCTTTAACAATATTCTTCAAGGTTTTATCAAGTTGTAGAAAAACACATTCGAATCCAAGACATAGAGAGTCATTTACAAATCCAAGGAACGGAAAACAATATAAAATAGATCAATTCATTTCTTGTGACAGTACAGGTGTAGTATATGCCTTAAAATGTCCCTGCAATTATCTATATATAGGTCGTACAAAGAGAAGTCTGAAAGAACGCATGCAAGAACATGTACACAATATAGATATTGGATTTAAATACCATCATCTATCAGTACATTTCAAAACACACCATAATCAAGATATAGACAAAATAGAATTTTGGGGTATCACTAAACACTATCCACACTGGAGGGGGGATAATTTAGTACGTGAAATAAGTAAAAAAGAATCATTTTGGATTTATGAGTTGGGCAGTTTAGCGCCAGGAGGATTAAATAAAGATTTTGATTTATCATGTTTTATCAGTGATATTTAGATTGGGAAATATACGCTAGATTCACTATTATATATTTAGTCTTATATTGATATATAGAAGTTTGATAGGGTGTGTTGGAGGCATATCGGGGCAGGATCAATACGTCACTCTGCTCTGATCAGCTTCCACTATGTATTCCCCATACACCTTATTAAACCAGTCTTCAATCAGTGCATAGTTCAGTATTATTGGAGGTCATCATAAGCACATTTATATATTAATATATAAGTTAGTGAATATTTTTCAATCATTATTTTTATTCTTATTTTTATTCTTATTTTTCATTTTTTATATATATATATTTTTTATTTATTACATTTTTTTATATTTTTTATATTTTTCATTTTATTTTTATTTTAATAATTGTCTTGTACCATGGATTAAATTATTGCATTTTTGTAAATTGTAATGTAATTTCATATGTTTTGTATTTTGCTTATATTTGCATATTTCATATAGGGATGTACTCATTTTGTTGGATAAGATTAGATATATCTGTGCTGACTGCGAGGTTGTGATGCTATGTACCCCTCCGGGATGATTACAGTGTTACTGAAATCATATGTAACTATGGATGATAGCGTCCTACTTATCTCCAGGAAAATGGCTGCCCCCATTAGATAGCCAAGAAAATGGCGGAGCCGTGCTTTATAAGCCGGCAATATACGAGTGACGGACCAATCAAATCCCCCTGATGAAGCCACGTGACCAGTGGCGTAACGCGTAGGGGTGGGACTGTTAACGTCACTCGGAGGGAGTCAGTCCGATTGCCGGACCACGAGTACACAGCTCTAGCAGTCAGCGGCAGTCGGGGATCGTATTTGTACTACCACTATCCGCACACATGTGAGTGCCATACCTTAAAGCAAATAAAAGTCAAGCTTTTAAAACGATAAAGCACCATGTCGAGATCTTTTTTGTATGTGGAGAACCGCATGGAGATGATAATATAGAGGAATAGCACCCTCTGGAGAAGAGATTCATTCCACAGCATATGTCGTATACCAAGGATATCTTGCAATAGGAGTTCTTAACAAGCAGGTTCCAAAGGAGGTGAACCGCAAGCTTATATAGCCTAATTGCAGGCTTCCTATGAGGTGAGCGCATATCTTCACTTGAGGGAGGATTCACAAGCAGTCACCGATTTAATATTATTGAAGATTTTCCAGCACAAAGTCACTTTTTGGGACATTTATTTTATATATATATAGTATATATATTATATATATTTTCTACATTTTATTTATATTTTTTTATATTTGTTTGTTTATCACTGTTCTATGCACATGGTTTATCTGAGTTGATTTAGAAGATTCAGAGTATAAGAATATTAGAATTTATGTTTATTTATACACATCATTCCTAATAATTGCAAAAAATTTTTTTTGGATAAAGGAATTTTTTGTTAATATGATTTAAGTAATTATATATGGATTGAAGGTTTGAGAGCGCAACACTAAATATATTTTCATTTTTCGTTTGACCACATTGGTAGTTATGTGCTAAGAGGTTTGCGATCCAACATTAGAAATTTTTGTCTGCCTTCTGGCTCGCAAGATTTTTTAAATATTTGAGACTCAGTAATACATACCAACTTGCTTGAGACAGTATGGAAGTATTTACTTATTTGGAAGATAGAAATATAGATATTGAAGCCATTTTTCAGGCTGATGATAAGAATGATGTAAATATTCATAATGTGTTTAGACGGGCAGGACATTTAATGGAAAAAAAGATTAATACATGGTGGGACATCATAACTATGGAAAAATATATCAAGGAGAAATTAATACCCAGGAAGTTGAGATGGGATTTACCCATTGCAGATGGGTTGATGGAAGAGGAAGATAAAATGGAGTGGTACAATTTTTTCAGTGAGAAAAGTTTGGAGTTATTGGTATTTCTCAAAAAAAGAAAACAAAGGAAAATGAGGAAAATAGAATTAAACATGAAAGAACAAGTAACAAAGATAGAAACTTTTAAAGATCACTCTGATTTTGGAAAATATATGAGTGATTTAAATAGGAGTGTTAAGAATAAAGATCAAGAAAATAAAGGAAAAAAGAAAAGGAAATATCAAAGAGTGGTACAAGATTACAACTCAAAACAGGTGTTTAAATGGCAAAGTAAAGACAATAACACAGGTACATCATCAGTAGATAATACACCCACTAAACCCATGGTAGGAGCTGGATCTCCAGTCAAAAAAACTATAGGATTTGTTACACCAAAAAATACAGCTCCAATTCACAATCATAAAAAAAACCCTGCATCTAAAAAAGAGATGGGACCATCTCAATATGCTAACAATTGGAGGCAATACGATCATTACCAACCCCAGATTAGGGAACCTCAGAGATTCCCTCATCCAGGATATAGACCCTATAATCCAGGATATAGAGGAGGGGGATACAGGAGACCTTATGGACACCCACCTAGATACACACAAGGATATAGACCCAACTATTATAAATCCCCAAATCACAAATCCCAAGGCTACCCCCCACCATACAACCAAATGTACAATGTTCCAGTTCACAATAGTTACTCACCATTAGAACAACAACAACAGGACAACTCTATCCCCAACCCTTTTTTAGGATGGGATTACAATCCCACACACAATATAGAAAGATCAGAAAGAGGGGAAAAAGAGGAGGAAGAAAAAGGAAACAAGAAAAGGAGAAGAGACCCTTAGGGGAAGGTATATACAATTTAAGTGGTATACCATTAAATAGTGATGAGATTAAAACATTGGATAGAGGTTTGAAGTTTGCGCCAACTAATAAATTGAACAAGTTTGAAACTTATGTAAGTGTGCAAAAATTTATAAGAAAATTAAATTTAAAAAAATATTTCATACAGAATCCTATTGAGACCAATAATCAGAGTATTGGGAATATACAACATAGCACGTTGAAAAATAAATCATTATTCAATCCCAAAAATCAAGACCACCTATATATAAATAATTTTAAGAAAATGGTGATGAAAGATATAGAAGAACTGAAGATCAAAACGTTTAAAGGGGAATCTGATATAAATAGAGGAATAAAGTCTCTGCAAGATAGAAACAACATAGTAGTGAGACCAGCAGACAAGGGGGGGGGAATAGTGTTATTATCGAAAGAGTCTTATGAAATGTCCATGAGTAAAATGTTAGGGGACACTGACACTTACTGCAAATTAATTAACAACCCCACTAAGATATATAAAACAGAATTAAGTAAACTAATACTATATGGAAAACAAAGAAACATTTTGGATGATAAGGAAGCAAAGTATTTGGTGCCCTCAGTTAGCAAGATACCAGTTCTGTACTCAATACCAAAAATACATAAAAGTTTAGAGGATCCCCCCATGAGACCCATAGTTAATGGTATAGATGGTCTACTATCTAGGATTGGACAGTATATAGATCAATTTCTTCAACCCCTAGTAGAGAAAACAAAAGCGTATATAAAAGACACTACACATGTGATTAATATTGTTCAAACAGTGGAAAAGAAGAATAATCTAATTCTAAGTACAGCAGACGTCTCTTCACTGTATACTATAATTGACCATGTTGGAGCAATAGAGGCAGCAACTTGGGCCTTGAACAAATATTCTACTCTCTCTAAGAAACAAATTAAATTTCTGATTAAATGCATCAGATTTTGTCTCAGCCATAACTATTTTTGGTATAGGGGAGAATACTACTTGCAGATAAGGGGAGTTGCCATGGGCGCCCGTTTTGCACCCAGTATTGCCAATCTGTATATGGCAAAATGGGAGGAAGAAGTGGTATTCTCCAATATAAATAACAATATAGTTGTATATGGCAGATTCATTGATGATATCCTAATATTGTGGAAAGGTGATACACTATCATTGATGGATTATTACCAAAATTTAAATTTGAACATTAAAAACATTGTATTAAGTTGGAACATCAATGAGAAGGAAATACATTTTCTAGATCTCACTTTAGTGAACACGTATGAAGGGATAATAACAAAAAATCATTTCAAAAAAACTGATCGCAATTCATATATTCCGGTCAGCAGCTGCCATTATAGACCATGGATCAAAAATGTACCTAGGGGGCAATTTTACAGGTTGCGACGCAATTGTACTAATATTGAAGATTACAGAGAACAAAGTCAAATACTTGTTCAAAGATTTGTAGACAAGGGTTATAAGAAAGAAACGATATTGGATGAAAGAGGTAAAATAGAACTTATAGACAGAACAACATTGTTAGAGGGGAAGAAGAAACCAAAGGTTAGAGAACAGGAATTATCTATAGTATTACCATATAGTAGACAATATAGAGATGTTCAGAAAATTATAAATAAACATTGGAATATACTCCAACTTGATAAAACCTTGAAGAATATTGTTAAAGAACAACCCAGGTTTATTTATAAAAGAGCACCAAATATCCGTGACCGAGTAGTCAAAAATGTGTTAGAACCCCCCCAAACTCTGAAAAATACTTTTAAGTTTCTTTAGTGGAACTGGGTTTTATAAATGTGGTCGGTGCTACAGTTGTAGAAAAACACATTCGAATCCAAGACATAGAGAGTCATTTACAAATCCAAGGAACGGAAAACAATATAAAATAGATCAATTCATTTCTTGTGACAGTACAGGTGTAGTATATGCCTTAAAATGTCCCTGCAATTATCTATATATAGGTCGTACAAAGAGAAGTCTGAAAGAACGCATGCAAGAACATGTACACAATATAGATATTGGATTTAAATACCATCATCTATCAGTACATTTCAAAACACACCATAATCAAGATATAGACAAAATAGAATTTTGGGGTATCACTAAACACTATCCACACTGGAGGGGGGATAATTTAGTACGTGAAATAAGTAAAAAAGAATCATTTTGGATTTATGAGTTGGGCAGTTTAGCGCCAGGAGGATTAAATAAAGATTTTGATTTATCATGTTTTATCAGTGATATTTAGATTGGGAAATATACGCTAGATTCACTATTATATATTTAGTCTTATATTGATATATAGAAGTTTGATAGGGTGTGTTGGAGGCATATCGGGGCAGGATCAATACATCACTCTGCTCTGATCAGCTTCCACTATGTATTCCCCATACACCTTATTAAACCAGTCTTCAATCAGTGCATAGTTCAGTATTATTGGAGGTCATCATAAGCACATTTATATATTAATATATAAGTTAGTGAATATTTTTCAATCATTATTTTTATTCTTATTTTTCATTTTTTATATATATATATTTTTTATTTATTACATTTTTTTATATTTTTTATATTTTTCATTTTATTTTTATTTTAATAATTAATTGTCTTGTACCATGGATTAAATTATTGCATTTTTGTAAATTGTAATGTAATTTCATATGTTTTGTATTTTGCTTATATTTGCATATTTCATATAGGGATGTACTCATTTTGTTGGATAAGATTAGATATATCTGTGCTGACTGCGAGGTTGTGATGCTATGTACCCCTCCGGGATGATTACAGTGTTACTGAAATCATATGTAACTATGGATGATAGCGTCCTACTTATCTCCAGGAAAATGGCTGCCCCCATTAGATAGCCAAGAAAATGGCGGAGCCGTGCTTTATAAGCCGGCAATATACGAGTGACGGACCAATCAAATCCCCCTGATGAAGCCACGTGACCAGTGGCGTAGGGGTGGGACTGTTAACGTCACTCGGAGGGAGTCAGTCCGATTGCCGGACCACGAGTACACAGCTCTAGCAGTCAGCGGCAGTCGGGGATCGTATTTGTACTACCACTATCCGCACACATGTGAGTGCCATACCTTAAAGCAAATAAAAGTCAAGCTTTTAAAACGATAAAGCACCATGTCGAGATCTTTTTTGTATGTGGAGAACCGCATGGAGATGATAATATAGAGGAATAGCACCCTCTGGAGAAGAGATTCATTCCACAGCATATGTCGTATACCAAGGATATCTTGCAATAGGAGTTCTTAACAAGCAGGTTCCAAAGGAGGTGAACCGCAAGCTTATATAGCCTAATTGCAGGCTTCCTATGAGGTGAGCGCATATCTTCACTTGAGGGAGGATTCACAAGCAGTCACCGATTTAATATTATTGAAGATTTTCCAGCACAAAGTCACTTTTTGGGACATTTATTTTATATATATATATATAGTATATATATTATATATATTTTCTACATTTTATTTATATTTTTTTATATTTGTTTGTTTATCACTGTTCTATGCACATGGTTTATCTGAGTTGATTTAGAAGATTCAAAGTATAAGAATATTAGAATTTATGTTTATTTATACACATCATTCCTAATAATTGCAAAAAATTTTTTTGGATAAAGGAATTTTTTGTTAATATGATTTAAGTAATTATATATGGATTGAAGGTTTGAGAGCGCAACACTAAATATATTTTCATTTTTAGCTTAAATTGAAGGCCATACAGAGGCCTATGTTAAAAATAATAACATGTTTGGGGCATGATTCATGGCGGATTTAGTCAGTTGTGTCAGGAACTGGTGGTTTGAAATCCAGACTAATCCACGCCTGATTCATTTTCACAAACGTGAGTCTCTCCACACTTTGGGTGGACAGTCGTGTCCTCCGCGGAGTTACAATACCTCCTGCCGCACTAAACACGCGCTCCGATGCCACGCTACTGGCCGGGCATGACAGCCTTTCAAGTGCAAATTCAGATAGTTGGGGCCAAAGGTCAAGTTTCGTTGCCCAGTAGTCAAGGAGATTGTCTACCTCGGTTGGCAGGGTGCTGTCCAAGTAGGCCCGAGCCTGTTGTTTGAGGTCCTGCTCCAGGTCCACCTGATGCTGCTGCTGCTGCGGCTGGTTAGTAGTTTCCTCACTGCGCTGGTGAAGAAAGCTACTCATCATCGACTGCAGACTGAGGCAGCTGCTGCTGGTGGAGCTGCCACTGCTCCTACCACCCCACCCCTCCCCTGCTGCCATGGCAGCGGAACGCGAGTGCACAGGGCCCACAGTGTCTGAGGATGGACATTGGCGCAGAAAGGCAGAGACCAACTGACTACATAGGTGGTTTTTATAGTACGTTATTTTGGCCTCCCTCTCAGCAGGTGTGAAAAAGGCCACCATTTTTGAACGGTAGCGAGGGTCCAACAAGGTGGACAGCCAAAAGTCATCCCTCTGTCTGATGGTTATTATTCGGCTGTTGCTACGCAAGCAACCGAGCATGCTATGGGCCATTTGTGCCAAGGAATGCGAGGGACTCCCTGCCTCCATCTCCACAGCATACTGCCACGGTGCGTCTGGGTCCTCTGTCTCCTCCTCCTCCTCTACCAGATGCTCCTGCTCCTCCACTCCTGTCCGCTGAGTGGAAAAACCACCCATTTCACTCAATAATTCCTGAGCACCAATGTCCTCCTCTACCTCCTCCTCTTCTTCCTGTCCTGCCCCCACAGGGGTCATGTGGCGTTGAGATCTGTGCGCCACGTCTACCGCACCCTGACCAGCCATTGTTAACAGCATTTGTTCCAGGACGTGCAACAGAGGAATGACGTCGTTCATCCCATAGTCCTGCCGACTCACGAATAGTGTGGCCTCCTCAAAGGGCCTGAGCAAGCGGCAGGTGTCACGCATGAGCTGCGAATGGCTGACATCTAAGTTACACAGGGGAGTACCTTTATCCGCTTGTAACATCAGGAAATCGGTGATGGCCTTTCGCTGTTCGTAAAGGCGGTTAACATATGTAGGGTTGAATTCCACCTTGTTGCAACGTCACAGCATGAGGAGTCGGTACGGGGGCCCATGGCAGATTACGGGCCTGGCAGCAGCAATGGGAGGCCCGTAATCTGCCAGCACCCTATGACAAAATGGAACACACCAGCAGTGTGAGGAGACCTGAAAGTGGCACATGGCAGAGTGTGGCGATGGAGACAGCAGCAATGGGAGGCCGTACAGGGACCCATTAGACACTCTGTACCTGGCAGCAGCATGAGGAGGTGGTACAAGGGCCCATGGCAGATTACAGGCCTGGCAGCAGCAATGGGAGGCCCGTAATCTGCCAGCATCCTATGACAAAATGGAACACACCAGCAGTGTGAGGAGACCTGAAAGTGGCACATGGCAGAGTGTGGCGATGGAGACAGCAGCAATGGGAGGCCGTACAAGGACCCATGAGAGATTCTGGACCTGGCAGCAGCATGAGGAGGCGGTACAGGGGCCCATGGCAGATTACAGGCCTGGCAGCAGCAATGGGAGGCCCGTAATCTGCCAGCACCCTATGACAAAATGGAACACACCAGCAGTGTGAGGAGACCTGAAAGTGGCACATGGCAGAGTGTGGCGATGGAGACAGCAACAATGGGAGGCCGTACAGGGACCCATGAGAGACTCTGGACCTGGCAGCAGCATGAGGAGGCGGTACGGGGGCCATGGCAGATTACGGGCCTGGCAGCAGCAATGGGAGGCCCGTAATCTGCCAGCACCCTATGACAAAATGGAACACACCAGCAGTGTGAGGAGACCTGAAAGTGGCACATGGCAGAGTGTGGCGATGGAGACAGCAGCAATGGGAGGCCGTACAGGGACCCATGAGAGACTCTGGACCTGGCAGCAGCATGAGGAGGCGGTACAGGGGCCCATGGCAGATTACAGGCCTGGCAGCAGCAATGGGAGGCCCGTAATCTGCCAGCATCCTATGACAAAATGGAACACACCAGCAGTGTGAGGAGACCTGAAAGTGGCACATGGCAGAGTGTGGCGATGGAGACAGCAGCAATGGGAGGCCGTACAGGGACCCATGAGAGACTCTGGACCTGGCAGCAGCATGAGGAGGCGGTACGGGGGCCCATGGCAGATTACGGGCCTAGCAGCAGCAATGGGAGGCCCGTAATCTGCCAGCACCCTATGACAAAATGGAACACACCAGCAGTGTGAGGAGACCTGAAAGTGGCATATGGCAGAGTGTGGCGATGGAGACAGCAGCAATGGGAGGCCGTACAGGGACCCATGAGAGACTCTGGACCTGGCAGCAGCATGAGGAGGCGGTACAGGGGCCCATGGCAGATTACGGGCCTGACAGCAGCAATGGGAGGCCCGTAATCTGCCAGCACCCTATGACAAAATGGAAGACACCAGCAGTGTGAGGAGACCTGAAAGTGGCACATGGCAGAGTGTGGCGATGGAGACAGCAGCAATGGGAGGCCGTACAGGGACCCATTAGACACTCTGGACCTGGCAGCAGCATGAGGAGGCGGAACAGGGGCCCATGGCAGATTACGGGCCTGGCAGCAGCAATGGGAGGCCCGTAATCTGCCAGCACCCTATGACAAAATGGAACACACCAGCAGTGTGAGGAGACCTGAAAGTGGCACATGGCAGAGTGTGGCGATGGAGACAGCAGCAATGGAAGGCCGTACAGGGACCCATTAGACACTCTGTACCTGGCAGCAGCATGAGGAGGCGGTACAGGGGCCCATGGCAGATTACAGGCCTGGCAGCAGCAATGGGAGGACCGTAATCTGCCAGCATCCTATGACAAAATGAAACACACCAGCAGTGTGAGGAGACCTGAAAGTGGCACATGGCAGAGTGTGGCGATGGAGACAGCAGCAATGGGAGGCCGTACAGGGACCCATGAGACACTGTGGACCTGGCAGCAGCATGAGGAGACGGTAGAGGGGCCCATGGCAGATTACAGGCCTGGCAGCAGCAATGGGAGGCCCGTAATCTGCCAGCACCCTATGACAAAATGGAACACAACAGCAGTGTGAGGAGACCTGAAAGTGGCACATGGCAGAGTGTGGCGATGGAGACAGCAGCAATGGGAGGCCGTACAGGGACCCATGAGAGACTCTGGACCTGGCAGCAGCATGAGGAGGCGGTACAGGGGCCCATGGCAGATTACAGGCCTGGCAGCAGCAATGGGAGGCCCGTAATCTGCCAGCACCCTATGACAAAATGGAACACACCAGCAGTGTGAGGAGACCTGAAAGTGGCACATGGCAGAGTGTGGCGATGGAGACAGCAGCAATGGGAGGCCGTACAGGGACCCATTAGACACTCTGTACCTGGCAGCAGCATGAGGAGGCGGTACAGGGGCCCATGGCAGATTACGGGCCTGGCAGCAGCAATGGGAGGCCTGTAATCTGCCAGCACCCTATGACAAAATGGAACACACCAGCAGTGTGAGGAGACCTGAAAGTGGCACATGGCAGAGTGTGGCGATGGAGACAGCAGCAATGGGAGGCCGTACAGGGACCCATGAGAGACTCTGGACCTGGCAGCAGCATGAGGAGGCGGTACAGGGGCCCATGGCAGTTTACAGGCCTGGCAGCAGCAATGGGAGGCCCGTAATCTGCCAGCACCCTATGACAAAATGGAACACACCAGCAGTGTGAGGAGACCTGAAAGTGGCACATGGCAGAGTGTGGCGATGGAGACAGCAGGAATGGGAGGCCGTACAGGGACCCATGAGACACTCTGGACCTGGCAGCAGCATGAGGAGGCAGGCAGAACCGCCGTATCTTTATCACGGTTTTCCCAGGCCACCAAATGGCGACGCTGCATATGCTGACGCAACGCTGTAGTCCCAACATGGGCCCCCTGGCCACGCTTGACTTTCTGGCCACATAGTCGACATACGGCTACGTTTACTTCCTCGGGCGGCTTGACAAAAAATTGCCACACCGCCGAGTAGGAAACTTTGCCCCCGCTACTCCTCACTGGCTGACTGCTACTTCCTCACACCTCACACTTCGTCACACTTCGTGCACACCGGCACCACTACTGGCCGTGGTGGTAGACTGCAGTGGAGCTGGTGCTCTACTCCGTGGCCGTTTGCCTCCACTGACACTGCTGCGACCCTGCTGCCTCCTGGGCAACCCACCGACTGTTTTGCTCGCTGCCAAGCTGGCACCCTCTTCTCCTGATGATGCGGAAGCAATAGCCTGATGACGACGAGGCTGCCAAGTGCGATCAGCCTCATCATCATCAATTAGGGTCTCCGCCTCACTACTAGCCCCCTCGGCTGTGTGTGGGTCAAAAGACAGACCTGTCTCTAGACCGGCTACCGAGCCACTCTCCTCGCCAGTACTTCTTCGCCTGGCTGCTGAAGAGGCGGATGTCTCCCCCGTTCCTGACCGCCCTCTGTTAGCTCTTCCTCACTGTACAGTGGGGCTGAGCCCACAGCATGCGATACTTCGCTTGGTGAGGGAACACCAAAGGACAGGGGCAGGTAGAGGACACGTGATTTCAGTGGGCTTGCTCCCGGGCCATGCCAACTAACGGTTGTGTCTGACGTACCCACCGACCGTTGGCTGTAGGTGTCAGAGGTGACCTGGGAAGAGGAAGACGACCGAGCCAACCAATCGATGACGGCAGGGTTGTCGGTGGAGACACGACCGCTGGATGACACCGGGAGCACTGGCCTCTGGCTGCGACTAGTACTGCCTCGACCCCTTCCTCTGCTGCCACGTCTGCTCGCTCCTAAAACATTGCCTCCTCTGCCACTCCTCTGCATGTTGTCTGACATACTCTTTAATTCAACGATTCTGTGTCCCTGAGTAACAATTCTGTGTCCCTCAGTAACAATTCTGTGTCCCTCAGTAACAATTCTGTGTCTGTCCTTGAGTAACAATTCTGTGTCCCTGAGTAACAATTCTGTGTCCCTCAGTAACAATTCTGTGTCCCTCAGTAACAATTCTGTGTCCCTCAGTAACAATTCTGTGTCTGTCCCTGAGTAACAATTCTGTGTCCCCGAGTAACAATTCTGTGTCCCTGAGTAACAATTCTGTGTCCCTGAGTAACAATTCTGTGTCCCTGAGTAACAATTCTGTGTCCCTCAGTAACAATTCTGTGTCCCTCAGTAACAATTCTGTGTCTGTCCCTGAGTAACAATTCTGTGTCCCTCAGTAACAATTCTGTGTCTGTCCCTGAGTAACAATTCTGTGTCCCTGAGTAACAATTCTGTGTCCCTCAGTAACAATTCTGTGTCTGTCCCTGAGTAACAATTCTGTGTCCCTGAGTAACAATTCTGTGTCCCTGAGTAACAATTCTGTGTCCCTCAGTAACAATTCTGTGTCCCTCAGTAACAATTCTGTGTCTGTCCCCGAGTAACAATTCTGTGTCCCTGAGTAACAATTCTGTGTCCCTCAGTAACAATTCTGTGTCCCTCAGTAACAATTCTGTGTCCCTTAGTAACAATTCTGTGTCCCTCAGTAATTATTCTGTGTCTGTCCCTGAGTAACAATTCTGTGTCCCTCAGTAACAATTCTGTGTCTGTCCCTGAGTAACAATTCTGTGTCCCTGAGTAACAATTCTGTGTCCCTCAGTAACAATTCTGTGTCTGTCCCTGAGTAACAATTCTGTGTCCCTGAGTAACAATTCTGTGTCCCTCAGTAACAATTCTGTGTCCCTCAGTAACAATTCTGTGTCTGTCCCCGAGTAACAATTCTGTGTCCCTGAGTAAAAATTCTGTGTCCCTCAGTAACAATTCTGTGTCTGTCCCTGAGTAACAATTCTGTGTCCCCGAGTAACAATTCTGTGTCCCCGAGTAACAATTCTGTGTCCCTCAGTAACAATTGTGTGTCCCTCAGTAACAATTGTGTGTCCCTCAGTAACAATTCTGTGTCCCTCAGTAACAATTCTGTGTCTGTCCCTGAGTAACAATTGTGTGTCCCTGAGTAACAATTCTGTGTCCCTGAGTAACAATTCTGTGTCCCTCAGTAACAATTCTGTGTCCTTCAGTATCAATTCTGTGTCTGTCCCTGAGTAACAATTCTGTGTCCCTGAGTAATAATTCTGTGTCCCTGAGTAACAAATCTGTGTCCCTCAGTAACAATTCTGTGTCCCTCAGTAACAATTCTGTGTCTGTCCCCGAGTAACAATTCTGTGTCCCTGAGTAACAATTCTGTGTCCCTCAGTAACAATTCTGTGTCCCTGAGTAACAATTCTGTGTCCCTCAGTAACAGTTCTGTGTCCCTCAGTAACAATTCTGTGTATGTCCCTGAGTAACAATTCTGTGTCCCTCAGTAACAATTCTGTGTCCCTCAGTAACAATTCTGTGTCCCTCAGTAACAATTCTGTGTCTGTCCCTGAGTAACAATTCTGTGTCCCTGAGTAACAATTCTGTGTCCCTGAGTAACAATTCTGTGTCCCTCAGTAACAATTCTGTGTCCCTCAGTAACAATTCTGTGTCTGTCCCTGAGTAACAATTCTGTGTCCCTCAGTAACAATTCTGTGTCTGTCCCTGAGTAACAATTCTGTGTCCCTGAGTAACAATTCTGTGTCCCTCAGTAACAATTCTGTGTCCCTCAGTAACAATCCTGTGTCTGTCCCTGAGTAACAATTCTGTGTCCCTCAGTAACAATTCTGTGTCCCTCAGTAACAATTCTGTGTCTGTCCCTGAGTAACAATTCTGTGTCCTTGAGTAACAATTCTGTGTCCCTGAGTAACAATTCTGTGTCCCTGAGTAACAATTCTGTGTCCCTCAGTAACAATTCTGTGTCCCTCAGTAACAATTCTGTGTCCCTCAGTAACAATTCTGTGTCTGTCCCTGAGTAACAATTCTGTGTCCCTGAGTAACAATTCTGTGTCCCTCAGTAACAATTCTGTGTCCCTCAGTAACAATCCTGTGTCTGTCCCTGAGTAACAATTCTGTGTCCCTCAGTAACAATTCTGTGTCCCTCAGTAACAATTCTGTGTCTGTCCCTGAGTAACAATTCTGTGTCCTTGAGTAACAATTCTGTGTCCCTGAGTAACAATTCTGTGTCCCTCAGTAACAATTCTGTGTCCCTCAGTAACAATTCTGTGTCCCTCAGTAACAATTCTGTGTCTGTCCCTGAGTAACAATTCTGTGTCCCTGAGTAACAATTCTGTGTCCCTCAGTAACAATTCTGTGTCCCTCAGTAACAATCCTGTGTCTGTCCCTGAGTAACAATTCTGTGTCCCTCAGTAACAATTCTGTGTCCCTCAGTAACAATTCTGTGTCTGTCCCTGAGTAACAATTCTGTGTCCTTGAGTAACAATTCTGTGTCCCTGAGTAACAATTCTGTGTCCCTGAGTAACAATTCTGTGTCCCTCAGTAACAATTCTGTGTCCCTCAGTAACAATTCTGTGTCCCTCAGTAACAATTCTGTGTCTGTCCCTGAGTAACAATTCTGTGTCCCTGAGTAACAATTCTGTGTCCCTCAGTAACAATCCTGTGTCTGTCCCTGAGTAACAATTCTGTGTCCCTCAGTAACAATTCTGTGTCCCTCAGTAACAATTCTGTGTCTGTCCCTGAGTAACAATTCTGTGTCCTTGAGTAACAATTCTGTGTCCCTGAGTAACAATTCTGTGTCCCTGAGTAACAATTCTGTGTCCCTCAGTAACAATTCTGTGTCCCTCAGTAACAATTCTGTGTCCCTCAGTAACAATTCTGTGTCTGTCCCTGAGTAACAATTCTGTGTCTGTCCCTGAGTAACAATTCTGTGTCCCTAAGTATCGGTTCTGTGTCCCTAAGTAACGGTTCTGTGTCCCTAAGTAACGATTGTGTGTCCCTAAGTAACGGTTCTGTGTCCCTAATACAGAGAGATCTGTCTCTCTTGAATGACCAGAGGCAAATGGAGAATTGTAAGATGGCCGCAATTTATAGCTCCACCATTACACATTGCTGGCTGGCTGCTGATTGGCTAATGCGATCACATGTCATGAATGAATGCATTATGGGTCAGCGCGCCTTGTCTGCGCGCCTTCCCAGAGATCCCTGCTCCGTCGCCGCACATGTCGCCGCCATTTTTGGAAAAATTTCGATTCCCGCATCCGAAGTCTGCTAATTTTCGGATTCGGCGCGAATCGAAATTTTTCTAATATTCGAAACGAATTCCACTTCGCCGAGTTCGATTCGCTCATCTCTAATTACAATGTTTGACATCTGCTTAAATTATGTTGGAAAAACAGTTTGTACTGCATCTAAGTTTGTCTGGAAAGAAAAACAAATGAAGACAATGTTAAGGCAAACACTGTAACTTGTATGAGAGGTAGTAATAAACACCTGTAAGTGTTACACCTTCAATGTATTTAGTGTTTATGCACTTAGCAAAATAATTAAAAGATTATTACGTTTTCCTTAGTAAATTTGCCTGAAAAGTGCCAATAGGTTCAGAAGGGCAGTTGACTATGAGTGTAAGCATGATTTGACCATTTTTAGGGCCTTTTCTGTCCGTATACCCCATGAGCAGCCAAGTTAACACTCCTTTTATGTCAGAGAAGAGAAGGAGGAGTTTTCCATTGTGTCACTGATTTTCTCCTTAAGAGTGATCGGCAGGCAGGTGTATTCCTGAACACAAAGACATAAGATCCTCATCTAGTCTGGCAGGCTAGAATGGACAGCTTGATTAATTGTAATTGTATATTTGGAACTTGTGACTAGACCTGGACTGGCCATATGGTACACTGGGTGTGTGCCCAGTGGGCCGGGGCCACCGTGCCCAACCCCTGGGCTGGTACCTGTCTGTGGCCGGTTGATGACCTGGCCGCACAGCAGGAGGTAAGTGGTTACCGCCGTGCAGACAGGGCTAACACAGACCAGAGTTGCAAGTTACCTCCCACTGCCACAGGACCTGGAGATCTGTACTGACTCCCCCCTCCCCCAACCAATCCAGCCCTGATTCCCCTGGTGCAGTGCACAGATCAAACCCAGAATTGAAGAACTGAGGGGCGAAGAGGGGGCGGGACCCGAACTGACACTCAGGGAGGAGCATCAGGGACAACACCATGCCCGGTCATTGGCTGCAGAGAGACTACACATGCCAGAACAGGCTGAGGTACAAAGAGAGGCCTGGTGGCCCCAAGAAGAGTGTGAGAGAGAGATCTACTACCAAGATAAATGGAGATCCCAGAATGAGGGAAAGATAGAAGAGTGTGATAGGAGAGAGAGAAAGAGAAGGAAGAGAAATAGAAAGAAAAATAGGAGAGAGATCTGATATATAGAGAAGAATTCCATATGTAAAGCAAGAGTGATCTACTTAGATAGACCTGATATACAGAGTGCTTAAGAGAGGGGGTGCTTTTGCAACCATACCTGTGTGTCCTCTCCAGGGTCTCCCACTCCGTCAACGTTGTCATCAGCAGAGCAGGGGGTGGGAGGAGTTTGAGATCTGCACAGAGAGCTGGAGTCTTTTTATAGTCACAAGTGGGTAATCACCTATTTGTCAATAGGATCCAGATCAGCAGCTCCTCCTGCCCCCTGCTGTGCTAATAGAATGACATTGTCAGCGGGACGGGAGATCCTGGATAGGACATACAGGCTGAATCCTGCCTCTGTCCTGCTGAAGGTAGGACTGTGCAAGGGAAGCAGAGAGTAAAAAGGGGGTACTTTGATTAGAGAGAATGCGATGGGGGGCTTTGAGTGCTAGGGGCACTGTGATATAAAGGAAATCATTACAGTGTCCCTTTACATTACAGTGTGGAGGACCTACTCTGTGAATATCCCATCACCGACCGCCCCCATGAACGCTCGCTCACTCCTCCCCTCCCCCCAGTTCCTGGAAAAATTTGCTGCTCAGTCCTAAATGCCTGAGCCTATTTTTTGTCCCAGTCCAGGCCTGCTCATGACCCATAGATGATCCAGAGGAAAGCAATAAATGTGGTCCAAATTTGCTGTAACAAGGAAAAAGAGTCCTTATGCCTAGTACACCCAGTGAGAAAATTGGATGGAAAAAAAATATTTTCAGAACAATCATCCGATAATATGATCACTAGTACACAGCTTTCAGAGCCTATTGCAACAGTTCATTGAAGTTATTTAAGGGGACAAGCGTGAACATTTTTCTTGTTAGATAACTAATGATTTTTGTTTAATCAGTACAGTATTTGTCCGTAAAAATGAGTGACCAAGACTGCACATGCTCAGAAATGAAAGAATACAATACATTACATCATCGCGGGAAGTTGTATTTTGTCTTACGTGAATTTTTGTAACTCTAGTAACCTTTTCGTTTTCTATATGAGACTACCATGCAAACAAAATGGACGATCATTCATCTGATACTCCCATTGTGTGTACCAGGCTTTAGGCCATTGTATGAGGCAAAAGATATGTCTCTGCTGCTGTCCTGGACAGCAGAAAAGACAGCCCAAGGTCAAATTCTGCAAGATAAAGCAACCCATATTTTCTGGTGTTCCTCTTTAAATGTCTGATATATAAACAATGCATTCAAATATTCTAGTTAAGATTATAGGTTATATAAGATATTGCCATGAGCGTACTGATATTTAAATTTGCACAGTCTTTACTGGTATGGGTGCTGTGTGATGTTACACACTCTTAGTTTCTCTGATTCAGTTGATTATGATTCTCGCAGTCTCATTTTAATCCATAAGTGTTTTGAGGCAGTAAAACTACAGCTGAGATTGGCATTAGATAAATGGATGCTAATTGTAATTGTAATTGATGAGCAACTGATGACACATTCCTTGAGTTTATCATTATGAGCTTTCACATTCTGCATCAGCCAAGCCAAGAATCCATCTTTTCGACAGGTATTACTCTGTAATGTGTGAAAGATACAAATGATAAGGGACTTCACCTCTATATGCCTAAAAAATGTCAGCTTGTTTGTCTTGTTAGACCTATACCACTGTGGCGTGTTAAGGAATCTGTGGTTTTAGATTGTGATAAACTGTCTGAAATAGGGGCGTACATCAGCATATAAGGAAACACATAAATATGTTGTAGCAATAATAGCGGCCTTGCTTCTATTGCCTTTTTGGCAACACAGAAACTACTGAGCAGTTTTGTATAGAAAGTAAGAATCCACACAGCAATTAAAACTGAACTCCAGGCAGATAAATTAAATGAACCATTTCATACAAGTGTATTTCTTCAACAAAATAAACTAGTACAAAACTTTATGGACACGTGACCATTGCATCTACTATATCGCTAGATGTATAAGGAAAATAATAGGTTCTGGTGTTTCCAGTGATGAGTACAGTTAATACTACAGCATGCAAAGACATTTTCCAACCTTGTAGCAACAGTTCAGGGAAAGCCCTTTTCTTTTTCAGTATGACTATGCCTCTGTGCACAAAGCCATGTTCATAATGACATGGTTTGAAGAGCTTGTTGCAGAGGAACTCCAATGGTCTGCATAGAGTGATAACCTCAACCTCTATTGAACACGTCTGGAATTAAATGGAATGCCAATTGGGAGCCAAGTCTTCTCATCCAGCATCATTACTGAAGCTCACAAATGATCAGTGATAGCAGTCATAGTACACACTGACTTCAATGAGACCGGCTTACAGAAGTCTGGGTGATGGAGGAACTGAAAGGAATGTGTCGGATTGTGTGAAACTAGCGTCATTAGGCCAAAGTGTACAATGTAAGACTAGATGGAAAAGATTTGCAGGGAGGAATGTGCAATGCGAAGAAGCTGGAGGGATATTATGTAACATCATGAATTGGGCTTGTGCAAAAGTAATGATACAATGTGATAAGGTAAATAAATGAAATAAGAAGCAGTGAGAGTGGTGGTAGCTAGGCATGTGCTCAGTGTTCAGTCTGAATGTAAGTTTGACTCTAACACAGACATTCATATAATGCTCCATGCACACTGGGCACGTTAAAAATGTGAGTTTTTCAGCATTTTCTAGCATTTTTGTATTTAGTGGTGTGTTGCCACTTTATTTCATGTTTTTTTCGCTTTTGCGTGTTTTTTTGGTCAAAAAAGTCTAAAAGCGCTGGTTTGCCAGTTTACGGCTTTTTACCGCATTTTGACGTGTTTTTCAGTGTTAGAGTGTTTTTCCAGCTAAAAAACTCCTTTAGAGACCCACTAGTTCTGTTTTTTTTCCAGCCAAAAAACGTCCCAGCCAAAAAACGTTGTTTACAGTTTATGTGTACAGGATAACATGCTGGGGAGTTTACTGGCTGGAGAAAAAAAAAGTCAAAAGCCAAAAACAGCAGCTATAAAAACATCCAGTGTGCATGAGGACTTAATGGCATATGTTTAAGGTATTCGGCATGGACAAGTGTGACAGATTCCAAGTGTCAATGGTTGCTAAAGAAGCAGTGAGTGTATGAACCCACCGTGCCCTTTACTAGCCACTGCTATCCCCCCTTTCCCTTTATTTGATGACAGCTGTCATTCAGCTTTGTGTAACATCAGGGACAGTCATGTGTGGTGGGTTGTTGTTTTTTTCTTTTTTTGGCAAGTTGACAGGCATCGTGATTGACAACGGATTTGCAATGAGAGGGAAGTTTTGGGAGTTTTTGTTTTTTAATGTAGGACTGTTCAAAACTTTGGATGTCTTTATTTCGATGTGACAGAGTAAGGGTAACTGGGGGTGTGGGGAATCTGGAAGGCTTAATCTAGGCGACTTCTGGATTCCGATAATCCCCCCCCACCCACAGATCTTCAAAACCACTAGCAAGGTTGTGTGGAAGATGCCCTTTTCCTTATCAACATGGGAACACAGTACATGTTAACGGCATGTGGCTGAGATGGTTGGAGAGGGCTGGGCAAAACTCCTTTTTCTTTTTAGATTTGAAAAAAATCACTGTTCCTGGTTGAATGGTTTAAAAAAGAAAGAAAGTATTGACACATGTTCACCAGCGCAGTGCCCAACCCTCCTCCCTGAGGCTATTTATTTTCAATACCTGCTTACCTATTTTCCCAGAAAATGGGTATTTTTAATTTGACAGATTCAGCTCCTATGGATTTCAATGGGATTTGGGTCCAGCACCTGAACTTTGCTAAACCCAGGGCAGTTTGGCTCATCATTAGTGGTGGTTGAGTACAGTAAAGATCAGACTGACAATCAGCAGGGAATAATGATATGGAACAGTGTGAAGTGAGGGAAAGGCAACTACTGTATCAGGGGGTAATGTAATAGAACTGGGGAGGGAGTACAGGGATGACTAAGTGTATTAGTGGTGAAAAAGATAAAAATATTAATTTCCATATTGTATTTTAAGTATTTCTAGCCTATACCTATTAATCTGGATAATCTTGAAGTTTGTAAACTTACTTTGGGAGGATACACACAGATTTACTTCCTTGAATTCTATGATGTGTATTCATTATGCCCTGTAAGTACTGCTGTGTCAGACATTTCATAGAGCCTGCCTTCTAAACTACAGAGGAGTTGAGAAGAGGAGTTTTAGGAGATGGAATCAGGCAGACAGCAAGGTACGATGGGATATGTTAGAAACTGAAAGTAAACAGCAGAGGAGAAGCTGCAAAGCATGCAGGGAATACAGGAAGTTGTGGAAAGAGATGACCAACAGACAGCCAAAATGCACAACATGAAATAAAATTTTTCAAGTTATGTTATATTGTATTGTCATAAATAATGTATTGTTTCTATTGCTATTATGAAGTGAATTAAAAAGAGAAGGACTGGAAGGGCTGGGCAGTTAGGTAGTGGGATTGTAGGAGTATTATGGTATCAGGCAGAGGTGGGGATTGATTAAACTGAGAAAAGAGCATAGAAACTAGAATTGATGTGCAGATTAAAACAAGCCATAGATCGGAATTTGGCTGGTTTAGCAAGAAACAGCCAGATTTTAATCCCTGTGAGGCCATCCCTGTTTGAATTAAGTCAATCATTAGAGCGACTTCTGTGGAATTGACAAGTTGGAAAAATGTTTCAATCAGTGGCTGCAGCTGCTGATCAGTGTGTTCTGACAGCAGGGTCCTACTGTCACAATACAGTGTGCTGGCAGGGGGATTCTTCTATCCACCTTGTTTGTGTGGATAGAGAAATCTGTTCATTTTTCAGCCAGTAAACCTGCAAATCTATGGCCAACCTAACAGTACTAAGATTACAGGCGTAGAACCATAATCAAGCAGACAAGCTGGAAGGCATGTGCAGGATTAAAGTAGAACTATAGGCAAAACTTTTTTTTAATTGTAAATGGAATAAGGGAGGGAAATAACCCCTGTTGGTTTATTTTCTGCCATCTGTATCCCATTGGGGAGATTGCTCTTCACTTCCTGTCTCAGCCAAAACAGGATGTGAGAAAATCTCTGTAAATGAAGGGAATTCCTTGGGAACTCCAAGGTCACCAGAACTAGTGTCCCCACTGGAAAATTTTCCCTCTATTACTTTTCTGGGGACAACCCACAATTTGGGCTTTCTTTTACTTTCACTTTTGTTGATCATGGTAAACAGGAAAAATAGAGAGGGTGAATCTCTCTATTGGGGGCACAATCAACAATATCAACCTAGCAGGTGTTCTAATCCCTCTTTACTCTATCCAAAACTAAAAAAAGATTTGCCTTTAGTTATACTTTAACAGTAGTGGGACTACAAAAGTGGAACAGTGCTTGGCAGAAAATGAGATTGAAGATTGATTGTGTAGAGAAGGGAGTGGGGGATCTAAAAGGGCTGTGCAGAATTTGGTGGATCACAGTGGTGAGGTTGGGAAGATGCAGCAGAGAGAGAGATGGAAGGCAGAAGTGAGTGAAAAAGTGCATAGTTAAGTCACTTTGCCTTGTTTCCACATCATTCGCACAAAAACATAGGAAGTGGGGTGCAGAAAAATGGCATCAGGTGCTTTGGACTGAAACATCAAAATTTGAAGTATTTGACTGTAGCAGGAGGCAGTTTGTTCGCCAAAGGGCTGAAGAGCGGTACAATAATGAGTGTCTGCAAGCAACAGTGAAGTATGGTGAAGGTTCATTGTAAGATTGGGGCTGCATTTCTGCAAATGGAGTTAGAGATTTGGTCAGGAACAGTGGTGTCTTCAATGCTGAGAAATAGTCAGATACTTATCCATCATGCCATACCATCAGGGAGACGTACGATTGGCCCCAAATTTATTCTGCAGCGGGACAATGACCCCAAACATACAGCCAATGTCATTAAGAACTATCTTCAGTGTGAAAAAGAGCAAGGAGTCCTGGAAGATGGTTTTGGCCCCCACAGAGCCTTGATCTGAACATCATTGAGTCTGTCTGGGATTACATGAAGATACAGGAGGCAGCCTGCATTCACAGAAGATCTGTGGTTAGTTCTCCAAGATGTTTGGAACAATCTACCTGCCGAGTTCCAAAACTGTATGCAAGTGTACCTAGAAGAATTGAAGATGTTTTAAAGGCGATGGGTTATCACACCAAATATTGATTTGATTTGGATTTCTCTTCTGTTCATTTACTTTTAATTTTGTTAATTGATAAAAAAAAGCTATGAACACTTCTATTTGTGAGTGAGTCACACTTGTAGTTCCAATCAATAAACTGAACGTCCAAATCAAGTGTTGGGCAGCCGTGTGTTCTGGGGGGTACCCTGTCCAACATTGCATCATGTTACAGGGTACCTAAAAAGATGAGACAAAGTGCTACATGTACCATCAGGAACTGATTACTGTTAAAAAATAAAGTGACACTGCTTTTTTTTAAAGCTGAACTCTAGTATTTAAAAAAAAAAAAAACTCTTACCAACACTGCTCCTTACTAATATGCACTCGGGAGCCCCTGAGTTTTATCTGAGGCTTCTCACGTAGATATTTTGCTTTGTGTCCAAGTATACCTAGAAGAATTGATGCTGTTTTGAAGGCAAAGGGTGGTCACACCAAATATTGATTTGATTTGGGTTTCTCTTCTGTTCATTTACTTTCTATTTTGTTAATTGATAAAAATAAACTATTAACACTTCTATTTCTGAAAGCATTGTTAATTTACAGCATTTTATCACACCTGTCCAAAACTTTTGCACAACACTGTAAATCCAGCTCAAATCTTTGTAGCTCAGGTTAAAATGATATATTGTTATAAATATACCCCATTGTATGCCAACATAACATTATTTATTGAAATGACAGATAACCATCTGACCTATTTTCCAATCAAATCTTGTGTGCTTGCATTTTTTTCTTGTATCTCTTGTGAGGTGAACTAAGCCTCAGTGCTAATTTATTGCAATTGATTCTCTGTTTAAGCTTAATGGCATTTAGGCATTAAGTGAATGAAACAACTGATTTATACATTTGTTAAATTGCTTTATCATCAGTAAACTGTAGGGATGGTATAGATTATACAGACATATGTAAGACTAAAAAGATTTGTGTAAGATACTTTATCTTGTGCAGCAAACCTGTGTAAAGCAATTATATTTTGAGAAAAATGCAGGATTTTCCCCAAAATACTTGCTAATAGTTTTGATTACTGTGGACTTGTCACGACTTCAAGAACAGGGAAGTAAAGCTTCAATTCTAAATCCAGGACATTCACAATATTACTAAAATGCCCCCCAGCTGATAAGGATTTAAAGCAGAGCATTTTGGCCTAGATGTCATACATCATAGGAGTCTTTGTGGACATTTTTTCACCTTGAGGAGGGGCTTTCTCAGCTAAGCTCCTGCCTGCATGCCTGAGCTAAGGGCAGATTGATTCCAGGAAGTAAATGTTACACAAATCACTTATAAAGTATGGAGTCATGGATGGATACATGAGTTTGCTTTGAATATTAAAAGTAAATGAAATAGTGCTTTTGGTTTGTTGTGCTTAGATACAGTTAGATTCCATTTTAACACTATTTTTTAGTAGCTTAATCCAGGGTTCTGCTTTTTTCCTCCCCTTTCTGGTTTTGATGACCAGTTCTCCAAAGCTGCTCTTACCAGTCAGCAACTCTTTTCACCATCCCTCTCATCTACAGTATGTGCATACATGCAATGTAGTACCAGCAATGGTGCTGGATTGTATGTGGCAATGTAGAAGTGTTTGCCCACATTCAAGTGCTGGAGATAAAAGGACCCTGTTGTCCCAGGACCCTGGATTACAATAAGTAAACCTATGTGATCTCATCCACTAGACAAAACAATCATTAAATCCTTTATCAACTTGAGAGTGGCAGGGGAGGTTAATAATTATGTGAGATTGCCCAGATTTTAGCATTCAACCCATACAGTCTTTATAGTGGCTGTAGAATCAGATATATTTTTCATGTTAAGTGCATGTATGCTAAGTAATGTCATTGTTACATGTACAGTAATTTAACCTGTTGCCGCCTGCATAACATGTGTGGTGGCAAAAGGGTGGACTTTTTTTTTTAACACCCACACACAGCTCATATGTGTCAATTAGTGGCCGATTTTTCTGCGCTGAGAATGCTATCACTGCTTTCTCCCAGCAAAGAGACCAAGCTCAAAGACTGGCTTCCCATCTTGTGACCACTGTGACATCCAATTACAATGGTCCCATGATCACTGATCCTACCCTCCCCCCTGGCATGCAGACCCTATTAATGGGACGCTGGAGCAGAGTGGGAAGAGGTTAATAGCTCTCAGCTCATAGTAGTATCTTTAATATTGTCTTCTAATTGTTGTCCTTTCCAGAAGGACAGGGTCAGCTTTAATCAGACATCATCCAAGGTCAGGATCTACTTCCTGGACTGAGATGCTGGATTAGAGATGACACAACCATTCGAATTCTGGTGTCTGTGCAGTTCTTGGTTGTGTTCCTAACAAATCAGTACCCTGCTGCACCCTCCTACTTTGCAACTTTCTACAAGGTTTCAGTGCTACCGCCTGATCAATGGGTAGAGGAGACTGAGGAAATGTATCCTCCTTGCTGCAGTAGACTGATGACATAATCTCAGCCTTGGCAGTCCCTTGACTGGAGTTCATGGACTGCATTTATAAGTCCAACACTTTGGGTGAGATTTACTAAAACTGGAGCAACCAGTATCTGATGCAGCTGAGAATTGTAGCCAATCAGCTTCTGACTTCATCTTGTTCAATTAAGCTTTGACAATAAAGCCTGGAAGCTGATTGGACTCTATGCAGAGCTGCACTAGATTTTGCACTCTCCAATTTTAGTAGATCACCCCCTTTGTATTTTGTTTTGGGTAAGGCACAGAAGAGTTAGAATCTCTCTGTACAGGTTGCTGATACAAAAGTCTTCAATTTTGTAAATTTTCAACTTCTTCACGAGATGAATATAGTTTAAGCTTTGTTGTATCATACTTGGTTTGTTGATACATTTGTTGTTTTAGAGAAAACAATGACTTTCATTAATGTGAAGAGAATATACATTTCTTAGTGTTCTATATATTACTACTCAGCTAATGAATGTGTCTTGGAGCAACAGTATTTTGAGCCAAACTCAATATATTGGGAAACATCTGTGTGACTATAACATCAAACTAATGTTTCACTTAATGAAATAAGTTTTCCAATTATGGCTTTGCTGTCACCAAATTACGATCATTACTTTATCTAATCTCTTTACCTTTGGCAAACAAGCAACTTAAGAATATATGGGAATTGTTATTGTTCAAAGCTTTTGCTCTCCTTATTAATATATCTACCACTTGAATAGCTATTTAGGATGGGGCTGGTTGTGTTTTTAATGAGATCTACAAGAAAACATTGTAGAGAGAGGCTTCAAATCTGAAAGTTTCAGATATTGCTAAACCATGAAAAACGGCAAACTTGTGCTGCAAAGATGTGAAGATTCCATATTTGGCAGAAAGTTTATTAACAAAAACATCCCTGGTGGACTTTAGATTGACGATCACACTAATGGGCTTTGTAACTTCAGCATTTCAAAGAGGCTGATTTTTGCAGTAATAACCTTTTCCAAAGGAACTCCTTCTCCCGGAGAGTGATGGACGATTTCACACTGTTCCTCACAGTAGGCATTTAAATGTGTTAAATTGAAATGCAGACGTCCAAGAACAGGACTTGATGTCTGCAGACTATGCTGGAAGCACTTTTGCATTTTTTGTTTTTTGTACATGGTGTGAAATGACTTGTTCTTTTTAATTGCTTAAATGTTTTCTTTACATTACCAGGAGATTAATGGTGCACTTTCTGAAATGTGTATCTGTATTGTAGGAGTCAATCAGAAGAGTCATACAGTGCAGTGACCCTGCTTCCCATCCTGTCCCATATAGTTTGTGAAGTGTAAGAGGGAGGACTGATTACGCTTTGCTAAGGTTAACTTTATTCCTTGTGTTAAACATCTGAAGAAAATAGAGTTTGTGGAGAGTATTATGTGTTTTTGGATCAGTAAATCAACTTTTGTCATTCCTGAAGTAACATAGGTACTTGTAGTTTGCAGCACGTTTGTGTAAAAAGAACTAACATTTCCCCTGAGCAAGCCTGCATTTGTCTCTCGACATTGTTGCTTTGCTATCCTTGTTGCCTTTGAATGCCACTGTATTATCTAACATACGTAAGAGGGATGGGTGATGCCAGCTGCCAATCACTTTTCTTCCAGACCACCCAGAGTATGCACTGTTTGTCAAAAGAGTATTCACATGAAAAATTTAATGCAGAATGAGTATTGATGGGCAGGGCTGCAGAATCTCATGACCACAGGAATCTCGCTGGAGCTCAGCAGAACTGACTATCAGTGTCAATTTCTGTTTACATTATTTAGTACCATAGCATATTTAGCATTTATGTGGGTAGAAAGGATACGCGAGCAGAAAGAGGGCATTCAATAGCTTGCATAAGCTTCTCTGAAGGTACTCTCAATTGACATTGCACCACGAATGAGATGGGTCACTTTAAGGAGGATTTTTTTAAGTTCTATGGAAATTCATTATCTACTTTTGCTGTTCTTGCACTGTGACATTGGTTTTCACTTTGTTATTATTATTAAACTCTATTTCCTTCAGATGTTTAACACAAGGAATACAGTCCTCCCTCTTACACTTTATGAACTATAAACTATACGGAAATCTTAGCGACTTGATGAATATGATCTCTAAAGAGAAGTCGGTTTTGTGCTAGTCATTCCAACAACTGTAAACAAGGTGTCCATTTACCTAGTAGTTGCTCTCCCTCTTCGCCTGGTTCCTTCGATCTTCCTAAACATTATTTCCTTCTCCAGTAAACTCTCTCTTCTAAAAGTGTAAGCAAAATATGACAGTTACAACTTCATCAGCCAGGCTTCTAGTGACATAGCCAGCTTGATCTCTTCCAAAATTAATCTGTTAGTTCTATGGGCTGTCCATGGCATGCATAAAATTCTTCTAAGGCATCAAAGCTCAAATTAGTCAATCTTCTTTCTTTCCTGTTTCCATAGTGTCCAGCTTTCACAGCTGTAATTGACAACTGAGAAGATGAGTGCATGAATGGGTCTGATCTTTGTTTTCAGCTTAATTCCTTTGCATTTGAAAACTTTGTTGAGAGACTGCATTGTGCATCTGCCAAGCACTATTTTGCTATTTCGCCTATACACCCAAAATGAGGACATGCATAGCTTTTTATTGGGACTGATCGCTGCTGACTTAGATCCCTCTAACAGTACATCAGTACGTTTGGTAGGCTGTAGATAAAGTGAGGGAGTGGAGCACAAATGTGTTTTTCCATGACGAGCATGGATCATTTTTTTTATCCAACATAATAGTATGCTTTGGTAATGTCACATGTTCTATTGATTCATGTGCGAATTTTGATTGTAATATTATTAGCTACAGAAATCATAATAATACAATGAAAAAAATAGAAAAGGGAATGAGGGTCATGCAAGATGGGCAATTTATTTGCAGCTATTCTCTTTTTTTTCTTTTTTTTTCTTTTTTCCTCAGCTACAAGCTCAGTATTGGCAATCACTCTACATTCACCTCTATGGCTTAGCTACTGTTTGCTGCAGAAGAATGATTTGTAGCAGTGAATGCTAACATAATGATGTAGTACGAGTATGACCTATAGCTTTTACAAAAGGCTTCTTAGCGACAAATCGTCATCGACTTTAGCAGTTACTTCCCTAGCTACAAATTTATGTTATTTGTCATTATTAGTGATTTGGAGGATAGTTTTTTATGAGATTGTATGTTTGTGATCATTGTCCTTCTGCAGAATTAATTTATTTAATGATAGTTATTTAATGATCATGAATTTATTTATTGATCATATGCCTGCATGATGGATAAATATCTGCCTACACTTTTCAGCATCAATTCTGACCAAATCCTCAAATCCATGTGCAAAAATGAACCCCTAAACTTCCACTACGTTTCACTGTTATCTGCAGACACTTGTCCTTGTACTCTTCTCCAGGCTTTTGGTGAAAAGCCAGATATTTCAAATTGTAACTCATCAGTCCAGGGCACCTGCTGTCATTTTTTGGCAAACAAGTTCTTGTGTTTTTTGTTTTTTTTGCATAGACGTGGCATTGTTTTCACATTGGAGATATGACTTTCAGCTGCAAGTCTGAGGGCTTCCTCCTCCCACATTCTGACATGGTGGGCTAGTAGGTCTTTCCTGCCATTTTTTTAGTCACATCCTACAGCAAAAGCCATGGTCCGCAGAGAGCTTCCAAAGCATCACAGGGATCTCATTGTTAAAAGATATCCTTCAGGAGAAGGGTACAAAAGAATTTCCAAAGCATTAGATATGGAACACAGTGAAGACAGTCATCATCAAATGGAGAAAATATGGTGTAACAGTGACATTACCAAGAATTGGATGTCCCTCCAAAATTGATGAAAAGACAAGAACAAAACGGGTCTGGGAGGCTGCCAAGAGGCCTACAGCAACATTAAGGGAGCTGCAGGAATATCGGGCAGTGTGGTACATGCGACAACAATCTTTCGTATTCTTCATATGTCTGGGCTGCGGGGTAGAGTGGCAAGTTGGAAGCCTTTTCTTATGAAGAAAAACAAGCCCAGCTAAATTTTGCAAAAACACATCTGAAGTCTCCCAAAAGTATATGGGAAAATGTGTTATGGTCTGATGAAACCAAGGTTGAACTTTTTGGCCATAATTCCAAAAGATATGTTTGGCTCAAAAACAACACTGCACATCACCAAAAGAACACCATACCCACAGTGAAGCATGGTGGTGGCAGCATCATGCTTTGGGGCTGTTTTTCTTCAGCTGGAACTGGGGCCTTAGTCAAGGTAGAGGGAATTATGAACAGTTCCAAATACCAGTCAATATTGGCACAAAACCTTCAGGCTTCTGCTAGAAAGCTGAACATGAAGAGGAAATTCATCTTTCAGCATGACAATGACCCAAAGCATACATCCAAATCAACAAAGGAATGGCTTCACCAGAAGAAGATTAAAGTTTTGGAATGGCCCAGCCAGAGCCCAGACCTGAATCCGATTGAAAATCTGTGGGTTGATCTGAAGAGGGCTGTGCACAAGAGATGCCCTTGCAATCTGACAGATTTGGAGTGTTTTTGCAAGGAAGAGTGGGAAAATATTGCCAATCAAGATGTGCCATGCTGATACCCAAAAAGACAGTGCTGTAATAAAATCAAAAGGTTCTTCAACAAGGTATTAGTTTAAGGGTGTGCACACTTATGCAACCAAATTATTTTAGTTTTTTTATTTTTACTTCCCTCCACCTAAAAGATTCCAGTTTCAGAGTTGTACAGTTTATAGGTTACATTAAAGGTGGAAAAAGTTCTGATATATTTTATCTATGTCTCCTTTTTTTACATCACAGAAACCTTACATTTTAACAGGGGCGTGTAGACTTTTATATCCACTGTAGTTGGGCCCCTAGACATACATTGGGCCTAGACATTTGCCTAGGTTTAGTTATATTTGATCCATCTATATTCTATTTCACTGTAATGTGCAAACTTTTTCTGCATCAAGGACTAATAGTATTGATAACATCTCCCTCATGGGGTTCTCAAATCTTCAAAGAAGGCAGACAGAACCTGAACCCACCATTGTCACCCAAAAATTAATTATCCAAGTTAATAGTTATTTAAAGGTTTATTTTTTATATAATAATAATAAACATGATATATTTTCCTGCCCTGTGCAATGGTTTTGCACAGAGCATCTCCAAGCCTCCTCTTTATGGGTCATCTGCCGGCGGTCTTGGCTCCTCCACTTCTATGAGTGCCCCCATAGCAATCTGCTTGCTATGGGGGCACTTGTGCAGGCTCGATCCTGAGCCAGGCTCCGTGCACCTATTAACAGTAATTACCTCATTAGGGTAAAAAACCTTCTACCTTTACAACCATTAGAGTTGCACATTTGTACCAAAATGTCCTAGTCATGTCTTGTTAATTTTATAAACAAAATTGTGTTTATTTTTTGGTTTTGTATAGTAAATAGAAATTGTAGCAACATACAATAGCAATTAGTGGGAATCAGCAAAATTATCATGCTTATTCATAGTAAATTGTACCCCTACAACCTCATAATTGTACTCACATTATGTTCCAGGATTCATGGGGTTTTTGTTTTATTTTGTTAAACTATAAATCATATAAACACCAGTATAATTAATTTATGTTTTGGCATCAACATAGTAATGTCACTATTACAGGCATACAATGGATATTTTTTTTTCATTGTGTGTGTTATTAATTTCTTATTTCAATATGCAAATAACTTTTAACTTAATCTTTTTATGTAATAATCATATGTTTAAACATTTCCTGACAGTTATTGCTAAAAACCTAATTACTTGGTAATGACTTGTATAATACGACATCAGTTGCATTGCAGATGCATATGTTTTAATAATTGGTAAAGTAATTTAATCAAATGTTTCCATTTTCATTTTAACAGGCCTGGGTATGGGTGAAATTTTATTTTACTAGACTAATACAGTTCAAAATGTAGCCCATCTCATGATTTAACTTTGGAAGCCCAGATGCAGACCTTCCTTTAGTCCCATGGACTGTTGGACGTATGCAGGGAACTCCTTCTCAAAGCCCGAGAATACACTTTTTACTCAAACCCCCATCATAGCTTCTATAGAATTGACCACGTCTTCATGCATTGCGCTCCGTTTCCCTGGTTGATACAATCACCATACCAGTCTCTCCATGGTCAGACCATGATCCCATAATGTTCTCTCTCACTCTTTCAGACCTCACCCGCCCCTGTTTTCAGTGGACGTTCAATGAGTCTCTACTTACCTCTGATGACTCCTGTCCCGAGATGCAAACCGTATTTTTTGAAAATGTCGGCTCTGTCTCTTCAGCGGTCATTCTATGGGAGGACCACAAGGTTACTCTCCAGGGCCATTTGATTCAGCTAGCTTCCAAGAGGATGTGAGCGAAAGTACAAAGGTTCAAGGAGCTATCCCAACAACTTTTGTTTGCAAATGAAGTATGGAAATCCCACCCTTTGGCCTCCATTCGAGAAAAGCATGACTCTTTAGCAGTGGAGCTAGACCTTTTAGCCAGCGAACAAGCCAAAAAAGCCCTTAAATGGGCCAAGCACAAATTTTACACCTTTGCCAACAATCCAGGTAAAATGCTGGCCAGGAAATTAAATGCAGCAAGACACTCCCACAACCTGATTCACTTGCGTACTGCTAAGGGAGACTTAACATCGGACCCTGCTAAGATTTCCTCCTGCTTTGCTGATTTCTTATCTTCATTATATGACAAACCAGCTCCCTTTTCGGTCAACCTTGCCGACCAATTTTTCCAAGGCCTTCACCTCCCCTCTCTTACCAAGACCACCGAGGAGGCACTGAATGCTGATGTTTCTGACCTAAAAGTAGCCTGGGCCATTAAATCTATTCCTGCTTCAAAGGCACCTGGCCCTGATGGCTTCTCGGGCCTCTATTGTCAGAAATTCCCTTCCATTCTAACCCCACACCTGACTTTATACTTTAATGACCTGAAAAGTTTCTCTTCCCTCCTTGGACTCTTTACGGGCACATGTGACTATGATCCCCAAATCTTCTGAAGATGCTTCTGACTCCCAAACTTTCAGGCCAATCTCCTTATTGAATGAAGATTTTACGATCCTGGGGAAAATTCTGAGCTTGTGCATCAATAGGTACCTGCATTCTCTGATCTCGTGGGGCTAGGTAAGTTTTGTGCCTGGCCATCAAGCAAGCGACAACATCAGGAAGGTGATTCATTTGAGCTACCTATTGAACCAGCGCAAGATCCCAGTCATCATTCTTTCCCCAACATTTATAAAGCCTGTGACTCTTGCTTGGGATTTTATACGTTATGTCTTGGAAAGATGGGGCTTTGGGGACTCAATTTTAGCATGGATCTCAGCTCTCTATTCTTCTCCCACAGTCCGGGTTAAATATGCTGTCCATCTCTCGGCTCCATTCCTCATATACCAAGGCATGAGACAGGGATGCCTACTGTCCCCAGTCTTATTCATCCTAGCCATAGTACTCAGGGAGAACCCCAAAATCTCTGGGGTCAGCTATGCAGGCATGCAGTACAAGGTGAATCTATTTGCGGATGACATGCTCTTGACTTTAACCCTCTCACCACTTTCCCTAATTTGCAACTCCTCCTTTCACATTTTTCTGAGCTGTCGGGACTTGTATCAATCCCCAGAAACTGACAGAATTTAATATTTGCTTGCCCCCTTTATGGTATCTTACCTCCAGTCATACTTCCCGTATCGCTGGGCCTCTTCCTCTCTGGACTACCTATGACTACTCTTTTTGAGGCCAATTACTACCCACTCTTGAGATCTATCACCTCTTTCATGCAATCTTGGCAGGTCCCTTCCTTATCGTGGATCAGTCAAATTCACGCAGTCAAAATGACCATACTTCCTAAAGTTTTATACTATTTTAGAACCCTTCTGGTCTGGGTGATCCTCCTTTTACCTACGCCTTATGCAGTAGACTCCTCTCTTTTATTTGGGCCTACAAGCGCCCCAGAGTTTCATGCTGCACCTTATATACCCACAGTTTGTGTGGAGGGTTAGGGGTTCCCAATATCTCCAAATATTACATGACAGCACAAATTTCCCAACTCACCCTACTCCATGCCACAACAGATATACCTTTTTGGGTCCTTTTGGAGCTCCATAATTATGCTCCAATCCCCATGACTCCCTCATAGGCTCCACCCTTCGCCACTCTGTCCCCTTATGCTCCACAGCTTACAAATCTGGGACTCAGTTTACTATTCAGGCAATTTTATGTCCCCTTTTCTGCTCCTTCTTCTTATCTTTAACCTCTTGCCCGCCGTCCTATAGTCATGACCCACCACCAAAACGGTCATGCTGAACGATGCTTCAGGTAGCATAATGTTCTCCATGGCTTTTCCAAACCCTTTCACGTCTGTCACATGTGCTCAGGGTGAACCTTCTCTCATCTGTGAAAAGCACAGGGCACCAGTGGCAGACCTGCCAATTCTAGTGTTCAATGGCAAACGCCAATCAAGCTCTATGGTGCCGGGCAGTGAGCATCGGACCCTCAGACCACCACATTGTTTGGTCAGAGACATTCACACCAGTGGCCTGCTGGAGGTCATTTTGTAGTGCTCTGGCAGTGCTCATCCTGTTCCTCCTTGCACAAATGAGCAGATACCGGTCCTGCTGATGGGTTAAGGACCTTCTACGGCCCTGTCCAGCTCTCCTAGAGTAACTGCCTGTCTCCTGGAATCTCCTCCATGCTCTTGAGACTGTGCTGGGAGACACAGCAAACCTTCTGGCAATGACACATTGGGGGGTTGTTTCATTGTTGTCCATCTAGTGCACTTGTTAATTTAATTAACACCAAAGCAACTGAAACTGATTACCAACCCTCTCTGCTACTTAACTGACCAGATCAATATCCCAGAAGTTTAATTGACTTGATGCTATACTCTGATTAAAAAGTGTTCCTTTAATTTTTTTGAGCAGTGTGTACTGTATATATGTATGTGTGTATGTATGTATATATATATATATATATTACTGTGCAAACATTTTAGGTAGGCATTTACAAAATGTAAAGTGAGCAAACAGAAGAAGAATCGAAATCAATATTTGGTTTGATTGCCCTTTGGCTTAAAACCAGCATTGTATCTTACACTTGGACACTTTGAACACTTGCAAAAACTCATGGATTTTGTAGAATTAGAGTCAGGTATATTAATTAACCTCCCTGGCGGTATGATTATTTCAGATTTTTGGTGCTGAAAGTGGTACCATTATTTTGCATGGAAATTTGGCGTTTTATATTGTAGGCCTGTAATTTTTAGGAATAACTCACTGAAATCTGTCCGAACAAGAGTCTAGTAAACATCCCGGGTAGGATAAAACTTGAAACACCAAATCGTAAATTATAATTTAATAAATAATCATAAAAAATAATAATATAATAATAAATTTAATTCAATAATATAATCAAACCAAAAACACTGAAATATGAAATATAGTTCGCACATCACTGAGCAAAGTTGCAAAATCGTTTTCAGTGTCTGATGATGAATTTCCCCACGAACCATTATCACTCAATTCTGCAAGTGGTTCTGATTTACTATCGCTGTTCTCTAGCTGGTCTAAAACCACTCTTGACCTAAAAGGACGCTTTTTGGACGCCATCGACGTTTCTCAGTTTCCAGGCAGAAAGAACAGTAAAAATGCAGGCAGGGCACAGGACAAAGCAGTAGGGACAAAATGTATGTGAAATGGCTTGATACAGTAATGTTTTACTATGTGATTTTAGTGAATGTCACTTTTTGTCATTTTCAAATTTCCTGCCGTTCCGTCCCCCGTATGTCCCGATGCTCACAGGGGACGGAACCCAGATGATAGATGCCGGCATCTGCCGGATTACATTGCCGGGGACAATGAAGGAGGAACATCGCGGGAGCACAGGACAAGGTAAGTGATCGAGGGACCGCGGAATAACGCCACATGGTAATCCCGAGTGTAGCTTGGGGTTACCGCTTGTGGTACTGAAACTTTACCCCGAGCTACACTCGGGAATACCGCCAAGGAGGTAAACCAATTATACCCAGCTGGTGCTAATGATTACCATTTTCATATGCAGGTTGAAACACAGTCATTAACTGAAACAGAAACCGCTTTGTAGGATGTTAAAAACTGGGTTAAGAACAGCCAAACTTTGCTACTAAGGTGAGGTGGTGGAAGATAGTCACAGGTCATACACCGTGGCAAGACTGAGCACAGCAACAAGATACAGGATATTTATACTGCATAAGCAAGGTCTCTCCCAGGCAAAGATTTCACAGCAGACTGGGGTTTCAAGATATGCTGTTCAAGCTCTTTTGAAGAACCACAAGGAGATGAGCAATGCCAAGGAAGCATGAAAGACACATCATGCATACTACCCTTTGATATCGGAATATGTCTAGCAGTGCCATCAGCACAGAACTGGTGGAAACCAGTGGGACCAAGGTACACCCATCTACTGTCCGGAGACGTCTGGTCAGAAGTCGTATTCATGGCAGAATGGCAGCTAAAAAGCCATACCTCTGACATGGAAACCAGGTTAAGCAACTCAACTATGCATGAAAACATGGGAACTGGGGTGCAGAAAAATGGCTGCAGGTGTTCTGGACTGACGAGTCAAAATATGAAATACTTGGCTGTAGCAGAAGACAGTTTGTTTAGCCATGTAGCAGGAGACAATTTGTTTAGCCAAAGGGCTGACGAGTGGTACAATATTGTCTGCAGACAACAGTGAAGCATGGTGGAGGTTCCTTGCAAGTTTGGAACTACATTTCTGCAAATGGCGTTGGAGATGTGGTCAGGATCAATGTGTTATCAGTGTTGAGAAATACAGGCAGATACGTATCTGTTATGCCATACCATCACAGAGGCGTGTGATTGGCTCCAAATTTGTTTTGCAGCAGGACGACCCCAAGCATGCATCCAGTGTCATTAAGAACTACGATCAGTGTACAGAAGAACAAGGAGTTGTGGAAGTGATGGTTTGGTTCCCACATAGCCCTGATCTCAACATCATGGAGTCTGTTTGGGATTACATGAAGAGACAGAAGGATTTGAGGAAGCCTACATTCACAGAAGATGCGTGGTTAGATCTCTAAGATGTTTGGAACAACCTACCTGACGAGTTCCTTCAAAAACTGTGTGCAAGTGTACTTGGAAGAACTGATTCTGTTTTGAAGTCAAAGGGTGGTCACATCAAATATTGATTTGATATATTTTCTGTTTGTTTACTTTTCATTGTGTTAATTGATAAAAAATAAACTATTAACACTTCTATTTGTGAGTGAGTCACACTTGGAGTTCCAATCAATAAGTTGAATGTCAAAATCAAGTGTTGGGCAGCTGTGTGCCCTGGAGGGTACCCTGTCCAGCATTGCATCATATTACAGGGCACCTAGAAAGATGAGACAAATGACATGTACTATGTCCCATCAGGAACTGATTACTGTAACAAAAAGTAACTCTGCTTTTTTAAAGCTGAACTCTGAGATTGGAAAAAAATCCTCTTACCAACACTGCTGCTTACTAATATGTACTAGGGAGCCAGAGAATAGCAGTTTTTATCTGAGGCTTCTCACGTAGATATTTTACTTTGTGTCTAATTCACCTTAAGTGGCCCTTTCTTTTGCCCATGCAGGGTAAAGTAAAATTTTCACTTCTCCCTTCCTCTACAGCAGAGGTCTCCTTCAGACTTAGAGGGGCCAGTAGGAGTAGAGAATGTCCTGGCTTTTGTACCAATGCCCCATCATTGGAGTCAGTGAGAAGAATAGTGCTCCATCATTAGTGTCAGTGGGAGGAACAGGGTCCTATCATTGTTGTCAGTGGGAGGAATAGTGCCCCATTGTTGGTATCAGTGGGAGTAATAGTGCCCATTGTTGGTGTCAGTGGGAGGAACGGTGCCCCATCGTTGGTGTCAGTGGGCGGAAGACTGTCCCATCATTGGTGTCAGTGGGAGGAATAGTGCCCTATCATTAGTGTCAGTTGGAGGAATAGTGCAGCATAGTTGATGTCATTGGGAGGAATAATGCCCCGCTGTTGATATTAGTAACAGGAAGTATGCCCCATTGTCAGTGGCAAGAATAGTGCCCCAAAGGACAGGTAAAGGCAAGCAAAGAGCTTCAGTTTGAAGACCACTGGCCTACAGCACATATTGAAATGTGCCTCACTCCCCACTACTTTAGCCACTATAAGAAAAGCAAAATACTGCCCACTCACTGCCCTCCACAGCGTTGGTGCCTTATGAATATCCCAATGCTGTCACATAGTAGGAGAAAGAGGTCCATAGCCCAGTGTAAGTTTGATAGACAGTTTTGAATTTACACAGGGCTCTATTTTCTATGTCCTGGGGCTGAACAGATAAACCAGAAATGATGAGTATGGTGTGAATTGAATGACCCTTTTACTATATCCTGCATGGGCAAGGGAAAAAGTCACTTTAAAGTGAACCTGTGTTCTGCCAATGTCTAAGCATCAGGTGCACTTTAATGCCATGTCCCAGCAGGCATTATCTTCCCTTTACTCTCCTACCACTATGACTTTTAATTCCCAGGGACTTTAAAGCAGAACTAAACTCCCTCAAACAACTAAGGTAATTCTTGTATTAGTAAATAGATCTACAAGGTATATTGTATTTAACTTTTTTTTTTATATTACTTCAGTTGTTTGCACATTTCTTCCCTGGGCCATAATGATGGCATTTATCCCAGGAGTCTTCATGTTAATTTTTTTTTTCTTTCATCTGGAGGAGGGCTTTTCTCAGCTAAGCTCACCCTCCTGCCTGCATGCCTGGGTCAGGGCCATATGGATTCCAGGAAGTAATTGCTACACAAATCATCTGCCCTTAATCGAGATAGCCGCAGCTAGAAATACCAGTTGGAATTTTTCAAAGTAATTTCTTCAGCAAGATAAAGCATGAAGACATGAATGGTTGGATGAGTTTGCTTTGAATATTAAAATGAGCAAAAAAACATTTTCAGTTTGTGGTTCTCAGATACAGTTTTAGTTTTGCTTTAAAGTGCTACTAAACCCAGGATCCTGCACTGAAAATACATTTTCTCATCAGCAGTTAGAGCAGTCTTGTGACTTCTATCAGTGTCCAGCAGAGCACTAGTAGTAGGAGTTTCAATTCTTGCCTGATTGTCTTATGAGGTTGCAGGACCCTTGACCACTCTGTCTGTACAGCGCTGATTGGCCCTGTGCTGGTCATATGTACTCTCCCAAGAAAAAAAAAAGACTCCCTAGCAATACACACTGAACTGAGCATGTGCAACTTGTCCACAAGGGTCTGTTCTATCAGCAGATGAATTGGGGACTGTGGAAGAAGGGGAGGATCAGAGAAGACAGGATCAAACATCCTTTTTACACAATGCAGAGGTTCCACAGTGAGTATAAGAAGCATGCTTTACTGCATATACAGACTGATTTTAATGTTGTGGGCTTGAAAACACTTTAACGGTGAAGCAATTCTAAAGGATTTTTTTTTCTAAAATAACAAGCATGTCTATACTTACCTGATGTGTGCAGTGGTTGTGCACAGAGCAGCCTGGATCCTCCTCTTCTCGAGTTCTCTGCCATGGATTGGCCCCACCCCTCCCTCTCCTCATTGGCTGACTGGCTGTGATTGACAGCAGCGGGAGCCAATGGCTCCCACTTACTGTCTCAGCCAATGAGGAGGCAGAGACCCGGAACAACCAAGGCTGTCATTCACATCGCTGTATCGTGATGAGGCTCAGGTAAGTATTGAGGTGGCTGGGGGAGCTGCTGTACACAGAAGGTTTTGTATACCTTCATGCATAGAATGCATGAAGGTAAAAAAACTCAAGCCTTTAGAACCACTTTAAAAATTCTGAGTGTTTGCATTGCCATGTAATCCCACTTGTAGTTTTGATTTGCTCTCTGTCTAAGTCTCATCCTGAGACTTTCTGTGGATGATGAGTTCATAGCATATTACACAGGTGGGGAATTTCAGTGCAGTGCTCCCCTGTGATCTAGTGTTATGGTCCCAGTTTGAGATTTAAAGGAGAAGTAGGGCTAAAGCTCTTTCGGCCCTACTTCTCCTGGGGATCACAGAAGTGCACTTAGTTCTGCACTTTGGTGAACCGTATTCAGCCGAGAGTGGTCTAAAGTCTGCTGTCAACTGATGTCATTCAGCCAGTTCAGACTCTGGAGAGAGTCCAACTGTAATGTCGGGATCTACCCAGACATCTGGACTGGCAGCTGGCTCAAGCTCTCAGAGAGCCCCTGATAGCCTGAGCCAGCTGCTCCTGTCCCGTTCACAGCCAGGTGCACCAGTGAGTTCTGGAGGGGCAGTGCAGAAAACCGGATCTTTGCTTGCTGAAGACCAAGAACTTTGATCTCTCAGATCTCGACATAGAAAAGGCAGGGGACAGATGCAGCATTGGATCGATGCTGAATCCACATAGCTGAGTAGGATTGTTTTTTTTTTCAATCCAGAACTTCTATTTTATTCTCTCGTTTTTTTAAATACATTTTTATTGAAGTTTTTCCAAGGTAAATACAATACAATCTTGATATGAAACCTTATTAACCAGAGGTATTTGCAAGACAAGGAGTACAAAAGCCTGTACAACAACTACAAGGTAGAAAAAAAAAGTGTTAGAAATAGGCATGTAAGGTATAACATGGCAGTAAAGAGGGCTGACCCTAAAGGTTAATCATTTCCGTAGGAATGGAAGCTTGGATACAGTAGCCTGGACAGAAGTACTTCTCTATCTGATAGAACACTATAAAAGGATTACCATGTGGGCTAGGTACAATTTATTGCGGATTATGCAACCCACAGAGAGTCGGGGAGGAGGATAAGTGGGGGGTGGGGCTAGAGAGTGGGTTGGTCACTTGGAGTTTACCCAGTGTATTGGTTAGTTGAGCTTTGAGATACCAATCTGTGTAGCGCAAGGGTTCCATATTAGCAGATAATTCAGCAGGTGAGAAGGAATGCTCACTTGCTCTCATCTTGAGATGAAACGACAAGTGGACTTAAAGTTTTGGGTGATGGTGTCAAGCTTTGCAAGGTTTTCAACCTTTTCAAGGTTAGTTAGTGTCTGTATCGCTGCTTTGAGATGTGGTGGATTTGGATTAATCCAGGCTTGCATGAGGGCTCTGCGTGCCACCAATGGACAAATATGTATCCACTGGGGGAAAGCGGGAGGGTGTGCTGACGTTGAAGGCTCTTCATAGCTAAAGAGACAAATCATGGGCTCTTTGGAAACAGAGATGTGTATAGTTGATTGATGTAATGAAGGACTCGGTCCCAGAAAGATGAAACTCGAGTACATTCCCACAAGCGATGGAACAAGGTCGGTCAGTTGAGATTGCACCAAGGGCATGTTGGGTGGGCAGCAACTGCCAAGTTTGTGGAGAAAGAATAATAGGCTCGGTGAATGATTTTAAATTGAGTTTTTATTCTCTCATTGATTTAAAAACTTAATTAGTGAGTGAATTGATTTATATATACATATATATATATATATATATATATATATATACATACTATATATATATATATATATATATATATATATATATATATATATATATACAGTGGGGCAAAAAAGTATTTAGTCAGCCACCAATTGTGCAAGTTCTCCCACTTAAAAAGATGAGAGAGGCCTGTAATTGGCATCATATGTAGACCTCAACTATGAGAGACAAAATGAGAAAAAAAATCCAGACAATCACATTGGCTGATTTGGAAAGAATTTATTTGCAAATTATGGTGGAAAATAAGTATTTGGTCACCTACAAACAAGCAAGATTTCTGGCTCTCACAGACCTGTACCTTCTTCTTTAAGAGGCTCCTCTGTCCTGCACTCGTTACCAGTATCAATAATCAAGTATGGCACCTGTTTGAACTTGTTATCAGTATAAAAGACACCTGTCCACAACCTCAAACAGTCACACTCCAAACTCCACTATGGTGAAGACCAAAGAGCTGTCGAAGGACACCAGAAACAAAATTGTAGACCTGCACCAGGCTGGGAAGACTGAATCTGCAATAGGCAAGCAAATTGGTGTGAACAAATCAACTGTGGGAGCAATAATTAGAAAATGGCAGACATACAAGACCACTTATAATCTCCCTCGATCTGGGGCTCCACGCAAGATCTCAACCCGTGGGGTCAAAATGATCACAAGAACGGTGAGCAAAGATCCCAGGACCACACGGGGGGACCTAGTGAATGACCTGCAGAGAGCTGGAACCAACGTAACAAAGGCTACCATCAGTAACACACTACGCTGCCAGGGACTCAGATCCTGCAGTGCTAGACGTGTCCCCCTGCTTAATCCAGTACATGTCCGGGACCATCTGAAGTTTGCTAGAGAGCATTTGGATGATCCAGAAGAGGATTTGGAGAATGTCATATGGTCAGATGAAACCAAAATAGAACTGTTTCGTAGAAACACAACTCGTCGTGTTTGGAGGAAAGAGAATGCTGAGTTGCATCCAAAGAACACCATACCTACTGTGAAGCATGGGGGTGGCAACATCATGCTTTGGGGCTGTTTCTCTGCAAAAGATCCAGGACAACTGATCCATGTACAGGACAGGATGAGTGGGGCCATGTATCGTGAGATTTTGAGTGCAAACCTCCTTCCATCAGCAAGGGCATTGAAGATGAAACATAGCTGGGTTTTCCAACATGACAATGATCCAAAACATACCGCCCGGGCAACGAAGGAGTGGCTTCATAAGAAGCATTTCAAGGTCCTGGAGTGCAATATTAAAAGTATCCTCCTGCGCTCAATACAGGCAAGATCACTATATCAACAGCTGCTGTCACTCAAACTTAAACCATTAAGTAGCCAAATATATACCTTAAAATAGTGAAGCGCTAAATAAATAAATCCATATATATATACATTAAGGTGCCATCAGTGAATATAAGTGCTATAGTGTTAATAGTTCCTTGTTAGTCAATGGAACACTACAACCAATAGTGTATACTAAATAGAAAAATCAAACTGAATCCATAATATATCAGTGATAAAAATAAAAAAATAAACAAAACCGGTGACAAATAATCTTATATCTCCAAAAAAAATTCCTTCTTCTCATTCACTATTAAAAGTGAAGAGTGCTAATCAATAATTAGAGGTGAACGAGTGTATACAAAAAAACTTTTCTATGTGCATATACAAGAAATATATATATAAATAATATATCATATATATATAAATAAATAAAGTCCATGCAGGTGTGACTTGTGACAAAACGGTGGTCTTCACTTCTAGTGCTCAAACACAAATCCTCAAATGGCAGCAGTGCCTGCTCACCTCCCCGCACTGACCCTCAGGGGGCCAAAAGGCTACTGATCTCCTCTGTGGCCAATCTTTTTTTCGGTAGCTCAGCAGGGGATCACAGGGTCTCCACTTCTCCTCCACTCATACGTCATATAGGACACAAAACAGAGCTTCCCATAGTGTAATATTGTTTTAATATAAGCCACTTCTATTACATATTGGTTGCACTCACATTTATTTCCTGGTTACAAAAGCCTTCCACCTCATCCCATAGGTGTATCTCATGAACACAGGGGAAAACCAATATGGCCGCTCCGTTCGGACATGCGTCCCACGTGACCGGAAGTGACGTAGTTCCAAACCAGATATGGCGTACCGACGCGTTGCGTCACGTGCATCGTGACTTCATCAGGGTTAACCCTGATGAAGTCACGACGCACGTGACGCAACGCGTCGGTACGCCATATCTGGTTTGGAACTACGTCACTTCCGGTCACGTGGGACGCATGTCCGAACGGAGCGGCCATATTGGTTTTCCCCTGTGTTCATGAGATACACCTATGGGATGAGGTGGAAGGCTTTTGTAACCAGGAAATAAATGTGAGTGCAACCAATATGTAATAGAAGTGGCTTATATTAAAACAATATTACACTATGGGAAGCTCTGTTTTGTGTCCTATATGACGTATGAGTGGAGGAGAAGTGGAGACCCTGTGATCCCCTGCTGAGCTACCGAAAAAAAGATTGGCCACAGAGGAGATCAGTAGCCTTTTGGCCCCCTGAGGGTCAGTGCGGGGAGGTGAGCAGGCACTGCTGCCATTTGAGGATTTGTGTTTGAGCACTAGAAGTGAAGACCACCGTTTTGTCACAAGTCACACCTGCATGGACTTTATTTATTTATATATATATGATATATTATTTATATATATATTTCTTGTATATGCACATAGAAAAGTTTTTTTGTATACACTCGTTCACCTCTAATTATTGATTAGCACTCTTCACTTTTAATAGTGAATGAGAAGAAGGAATTTTTTTTGGAGATATAAGATTATTTGTCACCGGTTTTGTTTATTTTTTTATTTTTATCACTGATATATTATGGATTCAGTTTGATTTTTCTATTTAGTATACACTATTGGTTGTAGTGTTCCATTGACTAACAAGGAACTATTAACACTATAGCACTTATATTCACTGATGGCACCTTAATGTATATATATAAGGTCCTGGAGTGGCCTAGCCAGTCTCCAGATCTCAACCCCATAGAAAACCTTTGGAGGGAGTTGAAAGTCCGTGTTGCCCAGCGACAGCCCCAAAACATCACTGCTCTAGACGAGATCTGCATTGAGGAATGGGCCAACATACCAGCAACAGTGTGTGCCAACCTTGTGAAGACTTACAGGAAACGTCTGACCTCTGTCATTGCCAACAAAGGATATATAGCAAAGTATTGAGTTGAACTTTTGATATTGACCAAATACTTATTTTCCACCATAATTTGCAAATAGATTCTTTCCAAATCAGCCAATGTGATTGTCTGGATTTTTTTTCTCATTTGGTCTCTCATAGTTGAGGTCTACCTATGATGTCAATTACAGGCCTCTTTCATCTTTTCAAGTGGGAGAATGTGCACAATTGGTGGCTGACTAAATACTTTTTTGCCCCACTGTGTGTGTGTATATATATATATATATATATATATATATATATATATATATATGCAAACCATAGTTTTTTTTGTTGTCATATCTGAGTTATATATCGTATTGCTTATTGGAGAACTAAACAATGACAAGCCTTTGTAATAACATACAAATTTATAATGTTTTCTTTTCCTATTTTATTGCACTATGGTAAAAGTTTGTTCTTACATTACTGCATTGTATCCTAGCTGAGCTGACACTTATTGGCATTTCATATTTCATCTGGTGGCTTTGCCCAGTAATAACCATGTGTTGCGTTGATTGTACAGCCCTGAGGAATAAAAGATAACAGCGTTTCATCTCTTTTCGCTGTTTCGTCTATATCATGATCTTTTACTGCAATCTGTTTTGACATTTCCAATACTGTATTCCTCTTTCATACAAAAACAGGATTTTACGAGTAAGGATATAAATAAAATCCCTAATTGTCAAGCTTCACCTATTGCCTACTTTTTCCATGCTATTGTTTCCTTTACGAAAAGCATAACTGCTGTGTCCTTATCAAGCCCATTCATATCAAATCTGATCTGTCGTATTGCTGTCTTTCAAAATTCACAGCTGCTTTCTGTGTTTAGTCCAGGAGTGTGGATGGATGTCTTACTTTACTTGCTTATGAATACAGTTAAGGAAACTTCAAGCCTTGCAAACTTTTTCAGCATGGAAATTAATGGATTTATTTCGGAATGGGGATACAAGCAAATATAAAGTGGTGTTGCCATGCTATTTTATCATTGTATAAAGTAGACATTGGATGATCTTTGAAAAGAATAATATAATGTTACAGTTACTCTTCTACAGAATGAATTATTTTCTGTCAAAATAGTACAGGGCTGAGTTATTCAGTAAGAATATTACAGTGTCCCCAGCTGCTTTTTGTATAATAGAATGTCTGATTTTATTTAAGGTGGGCTCTGTGGAAGATGTAATGTGGTATTAATGCAACAGGAATGAGGCTGTTAGACTCAATTGTCTATACACTTTAGCAGTTAAAGTATATGTAAACTCAGTCACTAAAATCTCATATAAGCTTTCACATTTTAATGTAATTTCAAAAGTCAAATTCAGCTTATATCTCAAAGTAGAACGTAGAGTTCCTGCCATGAATGTCCTTCTTCAGGCACTTCAGTTATAGGATGGTAATGCTCTGTCCCTGTCTCCCAATTGTGCTCAAGCATTGCTGTACTTTCACACAGACTTTAGAGATTACAAGTGGATATTTTGAGGAACATTAAACAGTCGTGGTTCACTTTTGTCACTATCGGGAAACGCACCCAGAGAGATGAAATGAGGCCATTACTGGAGAGCAGGTAGACTGGATGTGGCAGCAAATAGGCTGCAGGAGATGAGCAGCACTGAGATGCAACAAAGGGTGAGAAAAGGTGAAAAAAAAAAGAAATTGTAGCTATTGTTTATGATAATCAGTGCTAATAGTTGGTGTGAAGTAATAAATATTCATCCGCACAATAGTTGATAGTGGTAGGACAAGTGGAATCTACATTCTACTTTTTTAAATCTGTGGCAGTTGGATCTGTGGCAAGTACCTTTGTTCAAATCAGTCTTTGTGTGCTTGGTAAACAATTTTAGACTATGTCCCAGCTGTACATGGAGCCCTAAATTCTGGTCAACTAAGTAACAAGTAAGCTCCTCCTTTCTAGATGCCAAGCCATGCCCCTTGTCATTCTAGTTATAATAATTTGATAGCTATTTGAAGAGGCAAACCTTAGTCCTAACTTGAGTTGAAATTGTGGCACCCACATAGAGCTTGGGCTAAGGACTGAAGGGGATTCACAAAGACACAGGGATTTATTTAAAGTGATACTAAAGGTTCAGATTAAAAAGAAAAATAACAAACGTCATAATTACCTGCTCTGTGCAAACGTTTTCTACAGCCCCAATAGGATTGCCATCTTTTCCTCAAGCCAAACCCAAACACTTTAGCAGCACAAGGCAATTTCTTTTGTAGTATACATTATAGGAATGTAAAAGATCTGGGGCACCTTTGGTTTCACCAAGGAGAGTAGCAATGCGGCATGCGTAGCATGCCACGGTGAACAGTGAGTGTGGCCATATTGCGTTAACAGTGGGGGTGTTGCTTAAAGGGGCATAGTTAAATTAAACAAAAGTGTTCTTGAACCCATAAAATATGCTTAGAATCCTGTGCCACAAGTAAGTCTCACAGACATGTATGAACCTCAGCACAATCATTTTTTTTCCAATTCCATTATTTTGTGTACACTCAAAATAGACAGAGAGCTGACACTTTTTGTCTGAGCCAACCTTACAGAAGATCTTCATTAAAATAGTCATGCACTGTTTAGCAACCAGCAACTGTTAAGACTATGAACACTTTGGTGAGGAGCATGTAATGTACAATATAGTGCAGGAGTGTGTAATGTACAATATAGTGCAGGAGTGTGTAATGTATAATATAGTGTATATAGTGCAGGAGTGTGTAATGTACAAGATAGTGTATATAGTGCAGGGGTGTGTAATGTATAATATAGTGTATATAGTGCAGGAGTGTGTAATGTACAATATAGTGTATATAGTGCAGGAGTGTGTAATGTACAATATAGTGTATATAGTGCAGGAGTGTGTAATGTACAATATAGTGTATATAGTGCAGGAGTGTGTAATGTACAATATAGTGTATATAGTGCAGGGGTGTGTAATGTATAATATAGTGTATATAGTGCAGGAGTGTGTAATGTACAATATAGTGTATATAGTGCAGGAGTGTGTAATGTACAGTATAGTGTATATAGTGCAGGAGTGTGTAATGTACAATACAGTGTATATAGTGCAGGAGTGTGTAATGTTTAATATAGTGCATATAGTGCAGGAGTGTGTAATGTAGAATATAGTATATATAGTGTAGGAGTGTGTAATGTACAATATAGTGTATATAGTGCAGGAGTGTGTAATGTGCATGTGGCGGAGGGTAGGCAGGACAGAACACACAGAGCAGATGGCAAACACACAAAGCTTTATTGAGACAAAAATGACAGTCACTCAATGGGGGAATTGCAGAGAGGGTGACCTCGCCAATAGGGAAACAGCAAGGAGAGGGCCAAAACACTTGTAGTCCAGCCCCAAGGGGCAAAGGTAAAGTCTCTGTAGCAGATTGTAATCCAACAGGGGGGGTAGAGGGGCAGCTCAGGAACAGTTCAGACAAGACAGGGGATGCGTACACTCATGGATCCAACAGGGTGCCCGGTCTCCCAGGGAGTAAGATAGTATGACACAGGTACCTATTGGGGTCCGGAGTAGGCGTGTGGTCTCCCCTTTAGCTCGGCCTCAGGCAGGCTGGTACGGTCTCCCCCCTTTGGCTGGGGTCTCAGGCAGGCTGGTGTGTGCGGTCTCCCCCCCTTTGGATGGGGGTCTCAGGCAGGCTGGCGTGTGCAGTCTCCCCCTTTAGCTGGGGGTCTCAGGCAGGTTGGCATGTGCAGTCTCCCCCCTTTGGCTGGGGTCTCAGGCAGGCTGGCGTTTGCGGTCCCCCCCCTTTGGCTGGGGGTCTCAGGCAGGCTGGCGTGTGCGGTCTCCCCCCTTTAGCTGGGGGTCTCAGGCAGGCTGGCGTGTGAGGTCTCCCCCTTTGGCTGGGGGTGTCAGGCAGACTGGCCTGTGCGGTCTCCTCCCTTTGGCTGGGGGTCTCAGGCAGGCTGGCATGTGGGGTCCCTCCGTAGCCTTGGGGGTCTTATGCAGAGTTAACCACGAGCGTCCCACCGCAGCTGGGATCCCTCGATGGCTATGCAGCGGAAAGGATGATTGGGGAGCCCGGCATCAGCCTTCTTAAGCTGATGCAGGACGCTCCCCGGTCGTCCTTGCAACTGTGGACGGGCCGGGGGCAGCGTGCCTTGTCGCCCGGCAACAAGGCACGCCCCCTGGACACTGGCCGCGCTCTCGTGAGAGCCTTTGTCTGGAGGCATCCGCAAGCGTGGGAACTCTCATCCTGCTGCGGCTTCAAAGAGCCACTGCAGGACAAGAGACAGCAGGGGGTCACCTCAGATGTGGGCCAGCGGAGGGGGGAGAGCACCCACCGTGACAGTGAAATATAGTGCATATAATTCAGGAATGTGTAATGTACAATATAGTGCATATAATGCAGGAGTGTGTAATGTACAATATAGTGCAGGAGTGTGTAATGTACAATATAGTGCAGGAGTGTGTAATGTACAATATAGTGCAGGAGTGTGTAATGTACAATATAGTGTATATAGTGCAGGAGTGTGTAATGTACAATATAGTGTATATAGTGCAGGAGTGTGTAATGTACAATATATAGTGTATATAGTGCAGGAGTGTGCAATGTACAATGCAGTGTATATAGTGCAGGAGTGTGTAATGTACATTATAGTGCAGGAGTGTGTAATGTACAATATAGTGCAGGAGTGTGTAATGTACAATACAGTGTATATAGTGCAGGAGTGTGTAATGTACAATATAATGTATATAGTGCAGGAGTGTGTAATGTACAATATAGTTTATATAGTGCAGGAGTGTGTAATGTACAATATAGTGTATGTAGCGCTCTCCTAGTAGGTGCTAGTTAGGTTAATCATAGCTGTGTTTCTCTGCTTACCAGAAAAGCTGTCAGGTAACTTCAGTGTGGTATTCTGCTTAACAGAGTGCTGTGATTGATGAGATAGGTCTGCTCATGCTGTTCTGGTGGTGTTGGATTTTGAGTTCTGCCCACCTTCAGGAAGCTATGAGAGCCGTCCAGAACATGGGAAAGGGCTAGGCAAACGAACAGCATGAATATGGATACAGCCTGGCCAATTGCAATGGAAGGCAGTCCCATTATATGCTGGGTGTGATATATATGTTCTAGAAGCACATGGGCTTTCCCAGGAGTAGATTGCACCTGCCAGGCTTGAGGCAGTCCTTCTTCCCTCAGCCAGAACACTGAAAGTGGGTCGTGGATGGGTCTTCCAGCATGACAATGACCCAAAAGATACCGCCAAGGCAACAATGAAGCACATTAAGGTCATGGAGTGGCCTAGCCAGTCTCCCGACCTTAATCTAATAGAAAATTAATGTAGGAAGCTGAAACTTGAAGTTGCCAAACGACAGCCAAGAAACCTTAAGGTTTTAGAGAAGAACTGTAAAGAAAAGTGAAGCAAAATCCCTCCTGAGATGTGTGCAAACCTGGCAACCAACTACAAGAAACGTCTTACCTCTGTGCTTGCCAACAAGGCTTTCTCCACCAAGTACTAAGTCATGTTTTGCTTGGGGGCCAAGTACTTATTTTACTAACTGACCTGCAACTCAATTTATAACATTTGTATCGTGTTTTTTCTGAAATCGTTGTTGATATTCTGTCTCTATAATTTAAAATACACCTATGATAAAAATGATTCCCCTCATTTCTTTGTAAGTGGGCAAACTTACAAAATCTGCAGGGGATCAAATAATTATTTTCCCCAATGTATAGTGCAGGAGCCTAACTCCAGGTTTTTTGTGACTTTTGACTAAGTTGGTCCAAATGATCTAGATCAGGGGTGTCAAACTGGCGGCCCTCCAGCTGTTGTGAAAACTACAGGTCCCATCGTGCCCCTGCCTTTGGGATTCATGCTTGTAACTGTCGATCTTGCAATGCCTCATGGGACTTGTAGTTTGGCAGCAGCTGGAGGACCGCCAGTTTGACACCCGTGATCTAGATATGTCACTAACAGATGTGCCCGCTGGGAGCACTGTATAAACTGCATGTAACTGATGGCACATACAGTATACAACACTGTGTTTCGGCAGAGGGATGCTGATTTCCCATCCCACTCCCAGAACAAAATCAAGTTGGGCTGAGTGCTGCTCAGCCATTCACAAGAAACCTTGTTTTCATCAATGGATACAAGTCTTCCTCTGATAGGCGGAGGTCAAGATTGTGACTCCTGCCTCTTTACGTCATCCAATCAGAGGAAGCCCTATATTCATTGCTGAAATATAGCTTTGTGAATGGCTGAGCAGCACTCAGCCCAATGCAATTTTGTTGCAGGAGTGGGACTCTTATATAGCTCTGACGGGATGCATCTCTTAGTGACGAAATAGTTAATTTGGACCATCTTGGTCTGAACAAAATATTTAGAGTCACAAGTAACCTGGAGTTAAACTTTAAACCCTAGTACACTCTCTTTAACCCTTATATTAACCCTTGTGTTTATCCTAACAACCCTTTACTCCTCTCACATTTAAATTGATAGCATTATGATTTAGCAAGTGTATTTTTTTTCCTAAAATCTCGGAACTAAAGGTCATTCTTCCATTTCCTCTCCTAGGGCTGGGAAATCAGCATGAGAAGGTAGTGAACAAATCATATCCATAAAATACCTTTAAAAACAAGTCATGTGTTTGAGTTGATATACCCAGTTCTTGTGCACATTGCTTATAAAATATGCCCGCTTTATGCATTCAGTGCTCTCAGTCACAAATCTATGCTTCTTTCTTGCTGTGACAGAAGCTGTTGTGATGAAGAGTAACTGGAACTTATTTATGGAGCTTCCAGTCTAGCATAGATACAGCTGCCAGTTCATTTTCATCTGTTCACATTTTCTAGGGGATAAGATAAATATTTTACAGAAGCTACTGAAATCTACTTTTCTGTTTCAGTGCTTGCTACAACCCATACAAAATAATGGTAAAAAATTTCTTTAAAAAAAACAGTCTCTTTGTTTGATACATGACCTTGAATTGTTTTTTATTAATGTGATGAATCATCTCAGATTTGCTTTTCCATATCATTAATTTTGCGAATTAACGCAGACCCCCTCCGGCACAGAAAGAACAGAACGATATGAAAGGTTCATTGTATTAAGTAAAAAAGAACAGTTTCATTTTCAGTGTTCCCAGAAAAATATGCTTAAGGCCAGATAGCCTACAAATAGCTATTTTTTTTAAAGAAAAACTCCCCCTTGACACATGATTTAGACTTCTCCACTTGTTAACACAAGGTCACTTCCACTTGTAGCCCTTTTGCTCCAATTTGTTTAGGTCACTCTGGAAACCAGTTTGTACTGCTTAGAATATCAGCACTTTTTTAGAGCTTTTAGGGATAAGTTCACCTTTTAAAAAATACTGTGAAGTCAAAGGACCCCAAATACTGTAAACACATTATTCATGTCTCCATGCTTTATTTCGCTGAAAAATCACTCTGAAAAACACCCCCCTAGCATTCCTGGCTGTGGCCTTCTTGAGTATGGGTAGATGATTCATCTAGCATTTACTTCCAGGAATCCATCTGCCCTTAGCTCAGCCATACAGGCAGGAGGGTGTGCTTAGCTGAGAAAACCCTCTCTTCCTTTCCTGAAGACTCCTGGGCTGTATGATATAATTTTCCTAGGCATGAGAACCAGGAAGTAACTGAAGAAATGTAAAACAAAGTTTAAAACAAGTAAATATTAAATACTTTCCTATTTGCTAATGCTAGCAGCATAAGGATTGAAATTAGTCAATGTTGATTGAGAGAGTGAAGTTCCACTTTTGTCATTATTCCTTGTAGTGGGGTTGAACAGGCACTTCAAGGGTTAATTATCTAGGTTCTAAGGGACATAGAAAAGAAGATCTGCTTACCCGATCCTCCGCTCCTCTGAACCGCATCGAATGTGGTGACTCCAGGGACAGTCCAGTTCCAAAGTGTAGGGGAGCACCATCTGCCAGGGGAGAGCAGGATCTGGTAAGGTAAAGTGCTTTTACTCTCCTATAGAATAAAAAAGCAGTTAACCCGTGCAGTGCAAGCACAACCCCACTGCAAGGGAGGATGATCAGATTTCCAGAGTATGGCCACTCTCGCTATTAGATTTTTAATTTAATAAACCTAAAGAAGAATGCATGAAAGTTTTATATATATACCCGGAGTTGATCTTTAAAATGTATGTTATCCCAAAATTTCATATTCCTGATTTGTGTCTGTGGTACCGTGCACTTGCATGAAAAAATATCCTGTTCTCTTTACATTTTTTCCTTTGTGTGATGTACCTGGCGATCCTGCCATTCCTGCTGCTTTCAAACTGACCACACCAGGCAAGGAAGCACATCCATCCGAGTGTGATCAGTTTTCTTCTTTGTATTTTACTTGGGAGCACAGCCTGCCTGTACTCCAGTGTCTGCTACCACAAGCCTGTGCTTTTTGTTCAGCTGGTTTCAGATGTTCTCTACTTTCAACGGCAGTTTAGCGGAGTTGGAATTTACAGTTGAATTTCAACTGTAATTTCTGTACAGATATATACTTTCATACACTTGATTTGTATAGTAGCTTTTTAATATGATGCACCTTGCATTTCAGGATTGCTGGTTCTACATAAGATGTGGAAAAATTTTCATATGCTTTAAGAGTGCATAAATATCTGATGGTAGCTCATTTAGTGATCACAGGTTTTAATCTACGTATAGCACTTCGTGGAAGATAACAAAACATCTCCCATGCTAACTATCAAGTGATAGCCCATGTTTAGACCCCCCCCCCCCCTTCAAAAGTGGAACTATCCATTCATTAAAGGTAAATAATAATACCTGAGAGACCTTTAATATCGCTGAAGATAACAGATGGTAGATCTGCATGTAAAATAAAAAAAGAAAACTTGCTCATTCTGTTTCTTGTGTTGCCTAGGTTTTCAATTTCAAGATGTGATCTAATGTATCAGTGTTGAAAGAATGTTCTCATCATTTTCCAGCATGTGCAAGATGTGGCTTCTAGTAATAGCTAGAGACACTTTCCCCCAATCTTTCAGTATAAAAGAGATGTCAGCTAGCTTTGATTTTTTTTTCCTTTTTTTTTTTTTTTTGTAATTGGGAAGTTTATTTTGAGATAAACTCTGTTGTATTAATTTGGCAGTAAAGGATTCTTTCAAGAATCATTAACCAGCAAATGTAGTTAAAATAATGTGTATGTACAGTATACAGTATATACATGTGGGTTGGACAAAAATATGGAAATACTACAAGGTTTCGCATTGAAAGCTGAAGTGATTATTATTATTATTAATATACAGTATTTATAAAGTGCCAATAGTTCGCTCAGCGCTGTACATTACAAAGGGGGACAGAACATGTGACAGAACAATACCAATACAATGCAAAACATGAGGGGATTGAGTGCCCTGCTCTTTCGAGCTTACAATCTAGTAGGGAGGGGATAGGGGCACAGAAGGAGATAGCTGTGGGGGATGGAGTGGTAGGAAGAGTGGAGGAGGTCGGCAAGTTAGCAGGGGGTGGGGTAGGCTTCCCTGAAGAGATGGGTTTTCAGGGTGCGCCTAAAGGAGAGGAGAGTAGGTGATAATCTGATGGGTTGGGGCAGGGAGTTCCAGAGGATGAGTGACACCCTGGAGAAGTCCTGGAGGCAGGCATGGGAGGAGGAAACCAGGGAACTAGAGAGAAAGAGGTCTTGTGAGGAGCGGAGTGTGCGTGCTGGGCGGTACTTTGATATTAGGTCAGTGATGTAGTTCGGGGCAATATGGTGGTGATGTAACATTCTTTTGCTTTCTCAATGTGATGAAACACCTAAATAACAGGTGGAAAGCCCCACTTTTGTCATTTACTGCGTGCTCTGCTAGTAATATGGAGTCATGTCAAAGCTTACTGAGTTTCAAAGAGGGCAATTGTTGGTGCCGCTTAGCTGTTGCCTCTGTGAATGAAGTTGCCAATTTATTTGTGGTGTTGTGAGGTACAGTACCAAAGGTTATGGCGGCATATACAACTTCTGAGAAAACATTATCTAATAAGCATAAACACGCTTGACATGATCAACTGACTGAAAGAGACAAAAGGACATCATGCAGGATTGTGACCCAGAATAAGAAAATAACTGCTACAAAAGTGACTGCAGAGCTCAATCTCAGTCATCCAAAGCCTGTGTCCACAAAAATTGTGCGGAGGGAACTCCATAAGCAAAACAGTTCCGAGCGAGCTGCAATTGCTAAACCACTAGTGACCGATATTAATGCTCAGAAGAGGTGAGAGTGGTGCAACACCCATAAATGATGGACCGTTGATCAATGGAAGACTGTAATATGGTCCAATAATTAGAGCTTCACACTGTTCCCAACCAATGGACGTGTTTACATGTGATGAACACTGTCCCAAGCTTACAACTAGGATGGTAAAATATGGTGGTGGCGCAATCATGATTTGGGCAGCCATATCTTGGTGTTCTAACGGCCCCATCGTCACCTTGAAAAGTGGAATCACTGCCAGCGACTATATACAAATTTTGGACGACCATGTGCACTCCATGGGGCAGACATTGTTTCCCAAAGGCAGCACCATTTACCAACATGATAATGCTCCGATTCACACAGCTGGTGTTCTCAAATCATGGTTTAATAAGCATGCAGAGGAAGTCTCGCACATCCCCTGGCTTGGGCTTGTTTTCCGCCTCCGACATCTTTACAAGAACTGGAATGATTTTTGCATGAAGAGTGGTATCTTCATGCAAAAATCCACCATCCACCATCCAAGACTTATATTTGTAAATTCTCAGGAGAATTCAGGCTGTCTTGGATGCCAAAGGCAGTCCAACAACATATTTTACCTGGTGTTTCCATCATTTTGTCCAACCCATGTGTGTGTGTGACCTCTGAACTTTTTTCAGTGAAAGCACCCTTTAAAATTATGGACAGTCCCGAGGCACCCCATTCTAAAATGGGGTGCCTGCAGACTGTCCATAAGTATAAAAGTGCACCCCATTCTAAAATGTGAAAAATTTTTCTAACAGTTTTATATAACGCAGCAACATCCACACATGTAGGACACCTGACATTAGAGGTGATTTATTCTTCCAAAGCAAATACACTTTTCCACACTGGTACTGACTAGTATTCCAGTGTTTCTCTTCTCCCTCAGTTTGTATACATCACTGAGCTAATGTGACCCCAACACTGATGGAGAGGGGGTGGGGGAGGGTCAAACTAGGATGCTGTGCAGGCAGCTGACATCCTCCTTATCAACTGATGATGTCATTGGTTGTCAGGATGCCAGCGGTTAGAAGGTCGTAATGGTGCACAATGAAAACCCGTGGCTTTGTGTAACTAAGAGGCGGGCTTGTTCCACCCGCTGGCTTGTGTACAAGTTTTGGGCAATTTTTAGACATTTTTCCAAGGCACCCCTGAAGAAACCTCAAGGCACCCCAGTTGAGAAAGGCTGGATCTATTCCTTTGTGAATATTATGGACTATAGTAGGTATTTGTGGATTAGCCTTGCGCTCACACACAGACTTAGTTACTAAGGCAGTGCAAAGAAAGCATTTCAGGATCAGTGTGCTCATAGACACTTACTGTATGTGATTAATCTTTCACTGATTTAATTACAGTAACATATAACATGACCAGTTGTTTTTTTATCCTCATAAAGAAAATCAGCGTTCTTTGCACTGACACACAGAATAAACCAGATAGATTCCACAGATGACAATAATTCATTCTGGTAAAATGACAGCTTGGATACTTTTAATTGATTTCTGATATGGGTTATTATTATTATTATACAGTATTTATAAAGCGCCAATAGTTCGCTCAGCGCTGTACATTACAATGGGAGACAGAACATGTTATAAACCCGCCGCCTTTTTAAATACAGTATGTTGACATGTATATTTGGATATGGGATGGTCGCATTGTTCCTGCTCATGTACTGACTAATGCCAGTGTCAGGCTAATGAAAGAGCATGAAAGAAGTGTAATCCTCATCAAGTTTTCCTGCATCCTATTGAGTGACCTTATCCAACACTAGCAAGTGGATTTTCTTTTTCTGAATCACCTAATAACATTTACAGACATTTTTAACTCTGTATGTTTTGTTCTAAATTTAAGCTATAGCTATGCAAAACATTCCCTTGGCGTTTTATTTACTTTTGTTAAGTTTATAGTCTAGTTTATTTACTACTGATTTCAGCTGCTACTTCATTGCCACCTAGTGACAGGTATGTAAACTGTTTTACAGAAATTGTTGCAAGAAAAAAATTAGTTATCTAATGTCTCTACTGATTTTCAGGCGCAGGTGAAATCAGTTGCATTTCTGTTAAAGGATCTGTCTTAAAAAACAAAAAAAAATCTAAAACCGTATACAGCTAATACACGTAATGGAAGTGTATTTTTATATAGATTTTTCTTCACACTTGCATGCAGACCAAGCTATGAGGCTATATGCATACTAGCATTTTTTTTAAGCTAAAAAATGCTGGTAAAAGCATTTTCAGTAGTATTTTTATAGTACATATAGGAAAAAAAGCTAGAAAAAAGCTTTTAGGAGCGTTTTAGTAGTGTTTAGAAGCATTAAGCATTTTTTTTCTGCTGGAAAAATGCTCCCGAAAACTCTACAAAAACATTTTTCTTCTACTCCTAAACACTGAAGCTTGAAAAACACTACTAGCCTAAAAGAGTGTGCATGGACACATACGATAACACTATTTAGTTTCTATGGGCAATACTAAAATGCTAAAAACATCTTCTAGGAGCTTAAAAAAAAAAAACTCTAGTGCGCATGGAGGCTGAAACTTAGTGACAGGAGTTGGGACAGACTATGAGTTCTGAGGGTTCTCAAGCAGTTGTAAGCACCCCTGTGATTGTAGTTTGTTCCAACCCCTGTCAATGCCAATTTTTACAGGTCAACTTGGTTTTCACGTAAATGTAGAGATATAGAAATGAACTAATGTACTCAATACTGTTATATGTGTTATCTGCGTAGTTATTGGTAATGTAGGTAAATAACATGGTAAAGTGGATCTCTCCAACAATGTATTTCCAACAATAGTTGGAAACTTTTGGGTATAGTTCATAATCAAAGCATATCTAAACCTAAACTAAACTAAACCTAAAGGACTAAAAAAGTAATATATTTTAGCTTATCAGTTCTTAAAGTATTACTAAACCCACAACAGGAAAATCAGTCTTTATATTTTATTTATTTCAGGTACTCATATAGCGCTGCCAATTTACGCAGCGCTTTACATATATATTGTACATTCACATCAGTCCCTAACCCTCAAGGGGTGTACAATCTAAGATCCCTAACTCACATTCATACATACACATACTAGGGCCAATTTGGACAGGAATCAATTCACCTACCAGCATGTCTTTGGAGTGTGGGAGGAAACCGGAGTACCCTGAGGGAAACCCATGCAAGCACAGGGAGAACATGCAAACTCCATGCAGGAGGTGCCATGGTCAGGAATCGAACCCATGACCCATTTACTGCAAGGCAGATGTGCTAACCATTAAGCCACTGTGCCGCCCTTTTATATGCAGTAAAGCATGCTTGTTTTACTCATTGTGGAACCTAAGGGATTAATCATCTGCATTGTGTAAAAAGGCTGTTTGATCCTGACTTCTCTTCCCTTCCTCTTGTTGAAATGACCACCTAATACGGACTGAATCCATAGTCACATGCACATGCTCAGTTTGGTTTGTATTGCTAGAGAGTTTTTTTTTTTTCTTGGGAGCGTGAATGTGATCAGCACAGGGCCAATCAGCACTGTCCAAACAGAGGGTTAAGGGTTTCACATCCTCCTAGAGCAGAAAGAAAACTCCTCCTACAAGCTTTAACCAGTGCTCTTCAGAAGTCACAAGACTGCTAAATACTGCTGATGAGAAAAGGTATTTAGCAGTTTATATTTACTAAAATAATTGCATTTCCATGTTCTGTGTACTGTGGGAGACGAGATATAGTAAATGCAGGGTCCGGGGTTTAGTATCAGTTTAAGATGTGGAGGCTTCTTATTTCAAGCTTTGCTTCCTTTATTTTCATTTGGTGATCCTGCCATCAACACACTTCCTGTGGGTGACAACGCTCCCACAGTTTACTTTATCTATGGAGAAGTAGCATTGTCACTATAGGCAACAATCCTGATTTGAACTAGAAATGCCTTTTCCTTTCCTAATCCCCGTAGACATTGTGTAGTTCAAATAAGATAGCTGAAAAGTCTGATAACAGTGTTTGAACCTTCAGTTCAGTACATAGGAAGTAAAAGGGACATTGGAGTTCTAGTAGAATCAACAGAAATGTTCTGTATTTGTGAGGCTGAAAAAAAAGAAAACTAATATAGTCACCACACCTAGGGATTGGTAAGCTACAAAACAAAAATAGTTCTTAAGTTTGGATATCCTTTAAAGTAAAAGTCAATGGTAACTGAATGATGTTTAGTTTGACAAAGCACTGTGCATCATACACAATTGCCATTTTTATTTCTAAAATACACATTTTTTTTTTGCTTTGTTTCTTCTCGGTGCTGCTTACCTCGTGTAGCCTCCATAATACCACTTCTATCTACCTGAAAAAAAATCAGGTTTGCTTTAACTTGGCTATTGTTAACTTTAATTATTAATAAAAGAGCAATGTTTGTTGAGATAAGGAGCCAGTTGAGGGGTAGTATTCCTTCTCTGTGCTTCACTCTGCCAGACCCCCCTCCCTACATTCTGAATTTCCAAGTCCCCCTTCCCAAAATACATGCTGTCAGCCTGTTTGATGTAAGTTCTCCTCTGCTGATAACCTCATCCACAGTAACCAGCAGTAGGACAGGGAAGCTGTTCTCTCTCCTTCCAGAGACAGGAATAGACAGAAGAGGCCCATCTGTGTTTCTCCATGCTGCTATTAACTTCCAGGATTGCTGTTTTTTGGCTTTCTGCAGCTCTGGCCAAGGTTACATGAAAGAGGGCCGTCTACTCTCCTGCAGACACCTGTACACTGAAGGAGGTGTTTTCAGATGGTAAGCTCATCTCTTCCACCCACAGGCTGCTATTAGAGGGAGGAGAGATCTCCCTTCAGGAGCTATTGAGTTCCCTGCCTCACAGTGTGCCAGGGATAGATACTGCTGAAGCTCCTGTTAGTGAGGCAGGTGCGGGACAGTGCGGCTCCGCTGCCCCTCTTTCTCTTAATGCTGTGCCCAGGGCACATGTCCCTTCTACCCACCCCTTGTCCCATCCCTGGTGTAATGTATGTAGAAATGGCCACTTTTAGTCTCCATTGAAAGCCTGAGTGACAGTGTTACAACACAGCAGCACAGTTGTCAGATAGGGGCAGAAAAATGCCATTCTCTAACAGGAAGTGTCAGAAAAAAAGACCTTCATGGGAAGATCACCAGGTATTATTGAAAGCTGCAGATTTAAAAAATACTGAAAGTGACTTGTGAAAGCTCATTATCATGTTAAAACTTTTGAAAGTTTAGTGACATACTTTACAGGCTATCTAAACCCAAATCAAAATGTTAATATACTGCAGCATACTAGTCCTTTTATGGGGTGGCTGCATTAGTGTTTATTTTTGGGGGCTAAAAACATTGTTAGTAAGTACAGAAATGCAGTGTCTTTATCACTTCCTGTGAGTTCAACTGAAAGTACAAACAATGTTATCTTTCATATGTCAACTACTAATCCACCCACGCCCATGTCATTTAGAATGTAGATGAAGATAGGAAGACCTGTTTAACTACTTGCCAACCGCAGATAGCCGAATGACGGCTACACTGTGGCCGGCTAGTTCTGGGAGGGCATTATATGACGTCCTACCAGAACGCGCTCTCCTGCGCGCCCCCGGGGGCACGCACCCGGCGATCTCCGTGATCGCTGTGTCCTACGGACACAGCTGATCACGTGATGTGGTAAAAGGCCAATCACAGCGGCCTTTTACTACGTGATCAGCCGTGTCCAATGACACGCTGATCACCGGGAAATGCAATTGCCGGTTCTCGGCTGCACTTTCCTCACGCTGTCAGAGCGTGAGGAAAGTACTGCCGAGAACCAACAGTTGTCAGAGCAGGGATCGGCACCGATCATCAGGGCACTGATGATTAGTGCCCTGATGATCGGTGCCCAGCACCGCCACCCACCAGTTCCGCCAACCTGTGCCCAGCAGTGCCGCCCACTAGCTCTGCCCACCTGTGCCCACCAGTGCCACCTACCTGTGCCCAGAAGTGCCACCCACCTGTGCCCACCCACCTGTGCCCACCAGTGCCACCCACCAGTGCCCATCAATGCAGCCCAGCAGTGCTGCCACCAGTCAGTGCCCAGCAGTTGTGCCAGTCAGTGCCCAGCAGTTGCGCCAGTCAATGCCCAGCAGTGCCACCAGTCAGTGCCCAGCAGTGATGCCAGTCAGTGCAACCTATCAGTGCTGTCTATCAGTACCCATCATCAGTGCCGCCTATCCGTGGCACCTCATTAGTGCTGCCTATCAGTGCCCTTCAGTGCTGCCTATCAACGCCCATCAGTGCCGCATATCCGAGCCCATCAGTGCTGCCTCATCAACGCACATCAGTGAAGGAGAAAAATTACCTGTTTGAAAAATGTTATAATAGAAACAAAGAAACATTTTTTTTTTCATATTTTTTGCACACTTTTTGTTTATAGCGTAAAAAGTAAAGCACCCAGTGGCGATTAAATACCACCAAAAGAAAGCTCTATTTGTGAGAAAAAAATGCAAAAAATTTCATATGGGTACAATGTTGCATGACCGCACAATTGTCAATCAAAGTGCAACAGCGCTGAAAGCTGAAAATTGGCCTGGTAAAGAAGGGGGTGTAAGTGCCCGGTAGGCAAGTGCAACCTGGAGGACAACCATGGCTCCTTCCATAGGTAAACTGAAGTGGATAAGCATAGCCATCCCAGCAAAGTTTCTTTGCAGGATTACCAAGTTAAGAATAAAAGAAAAAACAAAAAAAAGAAAATTAATGATGGGAAAGTTGCAATGTGTTCATTTTTTTTGTTTTGCTTTTAGATACACATTAACCCCACTCATGGCCTCAGGTAATCAAACTCTTAGTGATAAGGCCAAATTTGGAAGTTTTGATATGTACCAGTTTAGTTAACATTAACATTTTAATCCTTTTTTTCACAAATATGATTGCTCATCACAATTGAAGCTTCAGTTTGGTAATTTGTTTTTGAAAATACCTAGAATATATTTTATAAAAAGAAGAGAAATGGACAAAAATTTAATAATGTAGATTTAGTTTGTTTCATACATAACATTTTAACTAACACTACTTCAAATATTGAATTGACCCCAAACGTGTAGGTATTGATACATACTTTACTGCTTTATGGTTAATAAACAGATAGATATATACAGATAGTATAGATTTCAAGATGTTGAGTAATGTGTTCTGGGCTCAATGGCTGTTATTTACTAGTAATTTTAAAATATTAATTAATTCACCTAATGCTGATAATAAATCAGCCTTAATATATTAATTTACGGTTGTTTCATAATGAAGCTGATAAAGTTTGTTGCTGTGTACACATTTTCCCTGTGACCAATCAGAGGGATCTCCTGCACTGCATTGCAAAGAACAGTTTAATTAATAGCCTCCCAGTGCAGGGACCTGCCTGGGGGGATGTTTCTTTACAGTTCGTCAATTGGGGATTGGTAAGAGCCTTCTTAAATTGTACCATAATTCACTGGCAGAGTCCTCTCAATATTTCAAGGACTTAAATATTCTTTATATATGCACATCTAATATTTATTTTTTAACAATCATAAAATTTTTTCACCAGTGCTATAGAGAATGTGAATAATCTAATTAAGAGTAAGAGTATGTAATAGAAGGTACAGCAGGGCAGGGTGTGTGATATAATCAATGTGTACTAGCAGGGTGTCATCCCGTGTATATGGCAATTGTAGAGAAATGTAAAAAATGGTGCTTTGAATATACCACTGATGTCTACCAGAAAAAAATAAACTTGATGTACAGTGCCTTGAAAAATATTTATACCCCTTGAAATTTTCCACTTTTTGTCATATTACAATCAAAAACATAAATGTATTCTATTGGGATTTTATGTGATAGACTAACACAAAGTGGCACATAATTGTGAAGAGGAAGGAAAATGATAAATGGTTTTCAAATTTTTTTTCAAATAAATATCTGAGAAGTGTGGTGTGTATACGTATTCAGCCCCCTTTACTCTGATACCCCTAACTAAAATCTAGTGGAACCAATTGCCTTCAGAAGTCACCTAATTAGTAAATAGAGTCCATATGTGTCTAATTTAATCTCAGTGGAAGCCCTAAGAGGTTTGTTAGAGAACATTAGTGAACAAATAGCATCATGAAGGCCAAGGAACACACCAGACATGTCAGGGATAAAGTTGTGTAGAAGTGTATAGCAGGGTTAGGTTATAAAAAAATGTCCCAAGCTTTGAACATCTCACGGAGCACTGTTCAATCCATCATCTGAAAATGGAAAGAATATGGCACAACTACAAACCTACCAAGACATGGCCATCCACCTAAAGTGGCAGGGTGGGCAAGGAGAGCATTAATAAGACAAGCAGCCAAAGAGGCCCATGGTAACTCTGGAGGAGCTGCAGAGATCTACAGCAGTGGTGGGAGAATCTGTCCACATGACAACTATTAGTCGTGCACTCCATAAATCTGGCCTTTATTATTATTATTATTATACAGTGTTTATATAGCGCTAAAAAGTTTGCTCAGCGCTGTACAATATAGTGGGGGACAGTACATAAGACAATACAGTAACAAAACAATATACGAGAGGTTCGAGGGCCCTGCTCTTTCGAGCTTACAATCTAAGAGGGAGGGGATAGTGGTACAGGAGGAAGTGGCTGTGGGGGATGGAGTGGTAGGAGGAGTGGAGGAGATCAGCTGTTAGGTGAGGGTGGGCTAGGCTTCCCTGAAGAGATGGGTTTTCAGGGTGCGCCTAAAGGTGAGGAGGGTAGATGACAGTCTGATGGATTGGGGTAGTGCGTTCCAGAGGATGGGAGAAGTCCTGCAGTCGGGCGTGGGAGGAGGAGACCAGGGAGCTAGAAAGTGGGAGGTCTTGTGAGGAGCGAAGAGTACAGGTTGGGTGGTATTTGGGTATCAGGTCGGTGACGTAGTATGGGGAAGTGTTATGAATGGCTTTGTACGTCAATGTTAGTAGTTTGAATTTAATGCGTTGGGCAATCAGAAGCCAATGGAGGGAATGACAGAGGATGGTGGCAGATGCAGGAGCGGTTGGTAAGGTGGATGAGTCTGGCCGCTGAGTTCAGGATAGACTGAAGTGGGGATAGCCTGTGTTGGTGTAGGCCAGTGAGGAGGGAGTTGCAGTAGTCGAGTCGTGAGATAATAAGGGAGTGAAAGAGTTGTTTAGTAGTGTCTGAAGTTAGGAACGTACGTATTTTGGAGATGTTGCAGAGGTGGAGCCTGCATGAGTTTGCCAGCGATTGGACATGGGGTTGGAAGGACAGATTTGAGTCTAGAGTGACACCTAGGGCTTTGGCTTGCGAGGTGGGACTGATGGTGGTGTTGTTGGTCGTAATGGAGAGGGTGGGGGGGGGCGCGGGCTGGGGGGAAAATTAGGAGCTCGGTTTTGGAAAGGTTTAATTTGAGGAAGTGGAGTGACATCCAGTCTGATATGTCATTCAGTAGGCAGGTGATTCGGGCGGAGACTGAAGGGGTGAGGCGAGGGGTAGAGAGATAGATTTGTGTGTCATCGGCGTAGAGGTGGTAGTTGAAGCCGTGGGAGTGTATCAGTTGGCCAAGGGAGGAGGTGTAGATGGAGAAGAGAAGAGGCCCGAGGACAGAGCCTTGGGGGACCCCAAAAGAGAGGGGGAGAGAGGGGGAGGTGGCAGCGTTATAGGTAATGCTGAAGGAGCATTGCGATAGATAGGAGGAGAGCCAGGAGAGAGCAGAGTCTCTGATGCCAAGGGAGTATAGTTTATTAAGGAGGAGGGGGTGGTCAACTGTGCCGAAGGCCGCGGAGAGGTCGAAGAGTAGGAGGACAGAGTAGTGGCCATTAGCTTTGGTGGTTAGCAGGTCATTAGTGATTTTGAGTAGGGCAGTTTCGGTGGAGTGTAGGAGACGGAAGCCAGACTGTAGTGGATCGAGGAGGTTGTTGTCATTGAGGTGGGAGCTTAGGCGATTGTAGACTAAGCGCTCGAGGAGTTTGGATGAAAATGGCAGCAGGGAGATGGGTCTAAGGTTGCTCAGGTCGGTGGGGTCCAGGGAGGGTTTTGACTATGGGAGTGATGTGTGCGTGCTTTAGGGGAGAGGGGAATGCGCCAGTAGAGAGGGAGAGATTGAAGATGTGGGTGAGGGAGAGTAGGATGGAGGAGGAGAGAGACCGGAGGCCTTTATGGAAAAGTGGCAAGAAGAAAGCCATTGTTGAAAGAAAGCCATAAGAAGTTCCATTTGCAGTTTGCAAGAAGCCATGTGGGGGACACAGCAAACATGTGGAAGAAGGTGCTCTGGTCAGATGAGTCTAAAATTAACATTTTTGCCTTAAAAGCAAAACTATGCTGCAGTGAAGAAAATAAGTTTTTGATCCCCTGCTGAATTGGAATGTTTGCCCATTCACAAAGAAATGATCAGTCTAAAAATTGAATGGTAGGTGTATTGTAACACTGAGAGACAGAGTAGCAACACAAAATTCAAAAGAAATGCATGTCTAACAAATGATGCACTGATTTGCATGTTCATGAGGGAAATAAGTATTTGATCCCCTTCACAAAACATGACTTAGTACTTGGTGGAAAATCCCTTGTTGGCAATCTTTGGAATCTGACTTTGGAATCTGATTGTTTGATTGCTCCTGTGGACAGGTGTCTTTTATACAGGTAACAAAATGAGATTAGCAGCACTCCCTTTAAGAGACTTCTTCTAATCTCAGCTTGTTACCTGTATGAAAGACACCTGGTAGCCAGAAATCCTTCACTGTATGTGTGGTGGGAAACTAACACTGCACATCACCATGAACACACCATCCTCAGCGTGAAACATGATGGTGGCATCATCATGTTGTGGGGATGCTCTTCTTCAGCAAGGACAGGAGAGCTGGTCAGAGTTGATGGGAAGATGGGTGGAGCCAAATACAGGGTAATCTCAGAAGAAAACCTGTTAGAGTGTGCAAAAGACTTGAGACTAGGGTGGAGGTATACCTTCCAGCAGGACAACGACCCTAAATATACAGTGAAGGAAGAAAGTATTTGATCCTCTTCTGATTTTGACTGTTTGCCCACATTTCATTTATCACAATTTTGATTATAAGTTACAGCGGTTTAATAATAGCAGCACCCATTGCAATGTATTACAGTATCATGTTTGATCACATAGGCACAATGATTTAAATCTGTTGGTGTCTTAGAGTTAACTAATTAGGACAACTGTCAAGATTTATATATATTTAAGTGTTTTGAGTAGTTGTAGGCTATATTTCTTATCAACCATATATAGGCTTTTTGTAGGAAGGTGTCCTCTGCATTCATCAGTTTGGAGAGGATCATATAAAGATCATATATAGGCTTGCTTTATTCTTGGGCAATACAGAAGCCTTTTGGAATCAAAAGAGGGGAGAGGTTTGCAATGTAACTCTAGTAACAATAAAGGGTGCCAGTTGTGACGTGAATTATTTCCCTAACACAAATAAAGAAAGAAATGTAGATTGGTTGCTTAGGGTTTTTTTTAATCCTATGTTAAATAGAACTAATTATTTTATTTTATATATAAATGTTATATACAAAAATATATTTACCATACCTTATCATGGCCCCACTAAATTATGTCCTTTCTGATCAAATTCTTTCTTTTCTTTTTTAGTTCTGGCTAGAAAATGCAAGGCAAAATCAGATTTTTATGATTGCTGGAATTTCCATTCTAAACACAATATTTTTTGCCCAATAGGACCAAGCCATATTCATTTCACTCCGCAGCTTTTTTATTTATTTACCAATAAATTATAGTTTTTAATATATTCCATGTGCTGTATGTGTATCCTAAGTGCTGTATCTAAAACTCCCCCTTTCATTGCAAATTTTGCAGTAATCTGCATATATAATTTACATTTTAAAGCGCAAAAGGTTACCATCTCAGTGGCATTCTTGCCTTTCCAAATATAAATGACTCTTTGACAGCCATTCAAATGTATAAAGCTAATGCAGGCCATGTTTTTACAGTTAAATCTTTGAAAATAAAACCCTTTCAATCTTTTATGTAAAGCAATGTTTCCTAAGCAATTATGCTATTCTTTTTTGCCATAGTAAGAACAGTTCTAATTCTGGTTTCTGTTAGAAAATAAAATGGCAAAATCCAATTGTTTGTTATGATTACTGGAGTTTGCATTCTGAACACTTTAGATATTGAATCATAATGATTTTTGCCCAATTGGGTCACTTCATATTAATTTCACTTAGCAGTAATTTGTTATATATATTTTTCTTTATAGCAGCATGTTTGCCATCTCTGTGACGCTATTACCTTTCCAAATATAAATGACTCTGTGACAGTCAATCAAATATATAAAGCAAATGCAGGTCACGTTTTTATAGCTAAATAATTGAAAATACAGCTCTTTCGTTCTTTTATTTAAAGTAATGTTTTCCAAGCAATTGAGCTATCAAGTTTTGCTTGCCATAGAGAGAACAATTCTAAAAGCTTGAATACCTTTGACTAAGATTAAAGGCCTTTTGTAAGACAATGAAAAGGAGCTGTCTAATTCACACTGGCATTATATCCCAATACCCAACTGTAGATCAATTAAAGAGTGTGAAAAAATATGTCAGATGCATTGAGTACGATTAATGACTAGGATTTATGTCCTTCATAAAGTGCATGTTACATTCTTTTATCGGCATTACAGAGACAGCAGCAAGTCTTAATTAAAAAAGAAAACAGGAAATAAGAGAAGCAGGCTTTATCCAAAAATGTTTGTTTCGGTTGTAATCTGTCAAAAGAAGAGATAGGTGTTGTAGATTAAAAGTAATTTTGCCTTGCAATTTTTTTTTCTCTCTTTTTAACTTGCCTACGTGCATAAACTATTGATGGTGATAAAACAATACTTTGCAAGCATGTTTTTATATATTATCTACATGGCTGAATACATAGGCCCAATGATTTTTTTTCATTGGTGATGTTTGTATGTTTTTTCACTAATGGAGATCAAAGAGCAACATGGGTGTAGAGATCACACAAAAAAAAGGATCAGAGATCATGACTTACCTGACCTAAAACATGAACTGAAACATGACTCGTTTCCATGAGTTACAGATTTTGAACATCATTGCTTTATATTTATAGTCCTGTACTGCAAAAACTGGTTTGTTTGCATGGTTAGTCCTTTGAGATAAAATCTCTAATTGAATGTGTTTTAGCAGGATTTGGTCAGATGATTCTAAGTTTAGTTTCTATAAAACTTTAAACTTCAAATGAAGCGGAATATAGTCAATGAGGCTGAATCCAGTACAATAAGACTCATTTTGTCTGTGTCTGCTTTTTTGTTATCTGTCTATCCTATAAGAAAGTGATCCTGTTGAACCTAATCTCTCCTATAAGAGACTCAATAAAAACTTACAAACCAGGGTTGGCAGAGAGGAATGACTCTGTATGTCATTGTTGAATACCAATGTAGTTTGTCGAACAAACTGAAAATGAGTAGCTGTGTTCACTGAATGCCAACTAACAGATTAACCTCACATTAGCTGCAACTTTACATCCAGCTAATGCACAGCAAAAACATTCCACTGCAGTGACCACAACATGGGAAGCCCTCCTTGTGTCATAATGCTACACTTGCAAAGTGTTAGCAGACCAGAAAGACAGATTTAAAGTTTGCTTCATTTCACAGTAGACAGTTTTTTTTACATGGTCAGCATGCAGCCATTAGAGGGTTTAGAAGCAATTCCTGTCTGGAGGCAAACACACACTGCTGGTAGATTCCTAGAGGGGGTGACATTGCTGCAGATACAGAAATGGAACATATGATCTGAGGCCTACACAGAACAAATGTATCTGGCCTATTTAGTCCTAGAAATTAATTCGTTTTTTTTTTTACTTTGTTCCTGTAGCAAAAAAAACATTTTATTAATTCCTGTGAAATTATCACCAGGCTAGGCAAATTCTGCTGCTGGTAACTCATTTACAGCTGAGGGCATTCCCAAAGAACTGCACCCCCAAGAGCCCTTTCCTTACACAAGTGTTTGGGCAGGCTCCTAGGATTCAGGGCAGAAGCTCTGTTTTGCTGGAAAATAAACCAGTTTGTCCATGTGAAGTAGGACACAGATGGGAAAGGGATAGGTGGAGTTCAGGGTTGTCAACCCACAATTACTTTTCTTAATTGACAAAACTTGGAAATTTTCTGACTGAGTAAATTTTTTGCTCACAACCTAAAATATGACATAAACGCCTATTAAAAACTAAGACAATCAATATTTAAAGGCTTAATTCACCATTAACCTCTTAGTGCTGGCCAAATGCAAATGTGCGGCCTCCCGGCGTTTGGGCCTAGATGCCGAGTGGCCGCGCATTTGCATTCTATTTAAAAAAAAAACATATGTGCTGAGAGCGTGCGCCCTGCGCGCTCCCAGCGCACACGTTCGGTAATCACGGAAAGGTCCCGATCTCCTCTTTCGATCGGGACCTTTCCCGATCATGTGACCGCCCTGACAGCGAATCATGGCGGTCACATGACCCTAAAACCCCACCCCACCTCCTGGCCTCTGGAACCTTTAAAGGGCCAGAAGGTGCCGGCCCCAAGGGGTTAAGGAAAAAATTGTAAATTTTACATTTTTGCAAGAAATAAAAGCATTACAAGTGTAGCAATCAGTGGACTGTGGGTGCAGTGTCAGCCTCTTGCAGACACTTCTTCCAGCTTTTTTCAGGTAGAAAGCTGGAGGAAGTTTCAACAGACTATGATTTCTCTGATCAGGGGGTGGGGGTTGGGGTGCTTAGCAACATGTTACACCCTAAACCAGTGGTTCTCAACCTTCCTAATGCCGCGACCCTTTAATACAGTTCCTCATGTTGTGGTGACTCCCAACCATAAAATTATTTTCATTGCTACTTCATAACTGTAAATTTGCTACTATTATGAATCGTACATTTACCCAGTAATTATAATTCACAAAGTGTCATTTTACCTCCAATACTGCTGTTTTCAACACAGTAGCTGCTTTTAACAGAGTAGCTGCTTTCAACACAGCAGCTGCTTTCTACACAGTAGCTGCTCTTTACACATGTGTGACTGGTCCACATAAGTACATTATGGCGCCAACCCTGTCACATACACCTGTACTTGTACGGGGTGTATGCGATGGGGTTGGCGCGATGGTGTAATCACGCTGGGTACTGGTATGTGGACGCATCTGCATGTGGGCGGACCCGCCTGGAGATGGATAGAGGAGCCATGTCTCAGTTCCTAAGACCATCAGAAATATGTGTTTTCCGATGGTCTTAGGTGACCCATGTGACCCAAAAGGGTCGCGACCCACAGGTTGGGAACCGCTGCCCTAAACACAGGTGTAACATGTAATATGTTCCTAAAGGTGAAAATAGCCTTTAAACAGTACAAACAATATGTTAACTTTAACTATATTAACAATACTCATAAGAAGTAATCTGCCTGGCTTTACAAGTAAAAAGTAAAAACAGCATGACAATATGTAGGAACCCTTAGGATTATGAAAGACATGGGGCACCCTGGGAAAGAACAGAAAAATACGTTTTGCAGTGCGCATAGCATGCCACAAGGAACAATGGACATCACCAGTGAAAAGGTCTTAAAGGGGGATTGAGCAGAATCTGCATTAGCTGTATACATTGAACACATATACCACAGTCCTTGTACCCGCAAAATACTAATTACTTGGCACAACTGACAGTCTCACAGACACGAATAAACCTCAGGGCAAAGGATCTTTTTTTTTTTTAATTAAATATTTCCAATACATGTTTTTATGCACACAAAAAGGATATTTATGTTTTACTGAGCCTACCTTAAAGAACTTCATTAACACCAGCAACTGTTGAGACAATGAACACCTTGGTCAGGACTATGTACAGCATAATGTGTATCGTGCATCGTGCAGGTGTCAAGATTGAGCGTCACATTTACATCAGAGTCCTCTCTTCATCTAAGTCCCCAGAATCCCCCCTTACATTCCTGTCTCCAAAGTCCAACCTCACATCAGTGTCCCCAGAGTGCCACCTTACATCAGTGCCCCCAGAGTGACCCTTACATCAATGTCCCTCCAGACTGCCAATTTACATGCCTGACTGCTCCTGTGTTTGTACAATCCATCTGTAAATTTACGTACTGTGTTCAACCCTGGTGGAGATCTGTGGTCCTGAAGGTTGACAATATATGAATGGGAATACAATGGACTTCTGGAAGATCAACAATTATTTTTCTGTACTTACAACATTTTTAAAGGAATAATGCATGGGGAAATGTATTGCAGAGATAGTTACTTTTTTTTTTCATTGTTTGTTCTTGCATAAAGTTTATGTGCACCTGTGCCAAGATTAAGGACCGTAAAGCATCTGTATATTCTTAACAAGCAGTAAATTATATTTTAAATAAACCCACATTGACCTCAATCATTGTGGAGGAATTCATCCTCAGAGATCAAAACAGATTCTGAAGTTAGATTTTAGTTAATTTCTAACAGTCATCTATCTGTCATGGGTAAGAAGATTTACAGAGTTAAAGTATTTCAGCCCACATTTAACATCAAATCCAAAGCCAACCAAGAACCCAGGTATTACTGAAATATAATGTGCAGTATCTGCCCATATACATGACCAAACATTTTGTGAAGGAAAGTTGAATAGGTGCTATTTGGGATGGGAAGGTGGAGAGGGGGTACTGGTCTCATTAAAGCAAACCAGAATGCTAGTAATCTCTATAGCATATTGGTAAAACTCCCTGACCATTTGGACACTTGCTAAAAGTTTTCAGTGTGCCCCCTGACATCAATGGAAAGTGTTTCCCCTTGCATTGATGACCAGGGAGCCCCTTTACAAGGGGTTGATTGGCCAGTCCATATGATAAGACTGGATTCAATCTAGACCTTCCCCAGAAAACACAACTTCTATCCCAAAGTCATCTGCTGGCCACTACCTAGTAAACACAGCAAAAAGTAAATATGACACCTTGCCCACAAGAGAAGCATGTGGTAGGTCTATTGGGTCCTTTAGAACTTAGCAAAATCTGTGCTGTAAGGTTTTTTTTTTAATGTCAGAGAATGCAGGAAAACCAAAATCAAATTATTTTTGGGACACCTGAGAAAGGCACTGGTTCATGGGAGAAGCTGATTAGAAGAAAGCATTGCACTGCTAGTATAGTGTTTAGTGTTGTAGTAGTAGGCTGAGCTGGATTTACTTCTTAGCCTCCATATTATATCAAACTTTGGGGAGTCATTTCTAAATATATTGGTTTAAAAAAAAGTTACCTGAGTAGGTTACATTTCTGTAACCTAGACAATATACGAATTTCCAGAAAATGTTGCTATTAGAATTCACATTTTTAGAGTAACATCAATTTCTTTTAAGATGACCAAACCTAGTATCCCAGCCCACTTAAAAATGATCCAAGTTTAAACATTTAAAGAGTAACTCCATCCAGAAAAGAATTCTCTCTCCCACTAAATCTTCAGTGCTGGGACCTTGAAGGGGACCTCTCCTATCGCACCCAGCACAGCTGATCTACTATTGTCCAAGGTATACATTTCCATATATTCCTAAGAAAAATACAATATGGGGTGCAGACCTAATTTATGAACCTTTAGTCATCAAAGTAATATATTGGAGGTCAACTGAAGCAGGACTGTCGGTATGTGTCGATGGTGGCTGTGTCTTTGAATTGCTGATGCCCTTTTTCACCAAATTATTTACTTTCTGTCCACAATCTGTATTTGAAGTAAGAAAGTGATGACATGCTTTAAGGTAATTCTGAGTTTCACAATATTTCCAGTAGAGTGATTTTTACTTCCCTTTGCAATTCCTTTCCCCATTTCTGGTAATAATCTTTGTGTAATGAATATACTATACATTGGTTTTCTTTTTCATTATTATAAAGACCATGTCATTTTTATTATGGATTTCATATTTGATTTTATTACAAAATATCAAGCTTTTACATTCAGAAATATGTTTTCCTCAATGTGCTTTGACATTGAATATTTGTTGTATGATGTATCTAGGCCTTAATTAGCTCTGACAGCATGCCAAAGGTCTGAGTTGTCCAATAATAGGGACAGCCTTTGAGATTAATATTCATGAAACAAAACTTTGAAAGAAAATAAAAAATAAATATATATATATATATATATATATATATATATATATACATACACACACACACACACTTTTTAGCACTTTTTAGCACTTTTTAGCAGATAGGAAGATAAATAGCATTGTCATACCGGATCATTGTGCCAGGAATCCACCCTTGGGTAGATACATTTAATGCAAACCATCAAAAGATGATCTTTGAAAATGAACACTGCTCTTTAAATACAAATTGCTGCTATTAATTAAGAGTTCTTTTTTTTTCTGGGCACCTCAGTCATTTAATAATAATGACTCCAGGTTTCCTCTCCTTTCCCATTAGTAATTAGTGTTTCGTAAGTCAGTTGCTAACAGCTGATGTGATAATCACCAGCAGGCCTTCATCAATTCTTCTCTTCTTTTAATTTCTCTTCAACCTTTACATCAGCCTTTTTAATGATTTTTTTATGCAGATTTATTTCAAAATGGCTCTTATAAGCAATAATGCTGTAGATGGTTTGACATTAAAAGATCTAATTGTTTGCCCAGGGTTTGGTGAAAATGGGTTTTGGTGTTGTAATTATATATCTAATATGACATGTTAGGCATACTATTATATATAACTAATGAGTAATGTTAGCAAAATAATATAAATAAACTGTACAGTCGCACTCCCATGGACCATATATGCGCAGTTTAGCAGCACATCAGGCAGCTATTTGGATAACATAGTTTTAAATATAACAACACGTATTCTTTAATCCCACTCAAGCACTTAAATCACCAGCGGGAGCCTGCAGTAGCAATAACCCTCTATGTGGGCAGCATAACAGTTATTCGAGTATAAGCCTGTCAAAGGTGTGTAGCTGACAATATAAGGTCAAACCACTGTGTAGGAAAAAAAAACATCAAAATAAGGTAAACAAACAGCAGGCAGCCGTATGATATCCAGTATAGTCAAACTGTTGTACTAGGTTGTAAAGCCAGAAAGTGGCAGCAACTCAGCTGCTACATGCTGAAGAGGTTGGCAGGTCAGAAAGTGTCATAAATGTTAAAGTGATAGTAAACCATAGAAACAGAAAAGTGATAGCAGAAAAAAAGACAAAGTGGTCCATCAAGTCTGTCTTTTTTTTAAATGTAAACATGTTTTTGTATTTTTTGTTTTTAGTTAACTTTTTTTTCTGAGTATAGATCTATATTTATCCCAAACTGATGACTAACTCACTACCTCTGCTGGGAGCCCGTTCCAAGCATCAATTACCCTTTCGGCAAAAAAATACTTTCTAAGATTAGTTTTGAACTTTCCTTCTGCTAGTTTGAGGTCATGTCCCCATGTTCTTGATCTTGGTTTCATATTAAAAATACTATAATCAAACTCAAAAACCCCATGCTAAGGAGTTGTTTATGCTAAAATAAAATACAAGCCCAACTAAAAGTTCAACTAAATGGTGAGCTGCCACCATAAATAAATAAGGATTTAAACATAAATAACATAGAGTAAATAAAAACATACCACCTGGTAGCGCTTCACAATCTTAAATCAATCCAACAAACAACCACCCATTTATTGATGTGTAACACAGATGTCCACCACTGTGATATCTACTAAAAGTTCACAACAAAAAATTCAAACAAAAAGTGTCCCATGCAGTAAAAAAAAAAATCTTCTAGTGTTCCAATCCAGACGCCGATCCAGATCACTTCCACCACTGTGCTCACTGCGATCTCCACTCCCCTTAAGACACCACACTTACCTACTGAATTTGCCTCTCATTTTACTGATTGGCTAAAGCGCATCTCTCAAATTCCTTCAGAGCCACTTCTCCTCTATTAAACCACCATCAATTCCACATCATTTCCCATAGATGTACTAAGGCTCAGAAGAAAAAGTGCAAACATAGCGTAGCTGCCAGGCAGGGGAGCGGGGGGTGGTCTATTCATAACATGCTACACCATGAATATGTAATATGTTAGGTGTTATGTATATGTAAGGTGAACATATCCTGTAAGGACTGGTAAGCTGATTAGCATAGTCAAGGCTTTGGACATCTTTTTATGTCCTTCTCCATCTTTATAAAGTTCCATTACCTTGTTATGCAGGACTTTTTACAGTTCTTTTCTGATCCCCATGGCTCAGTATCTAGCCTAGTCAGTGCTTCCACGTAAGAGCTAACAAACTCATTGACTATTTATACACTGACACTAATTGCAATTTAAAAAGCCACAGATGTGGGACATTGACCTCTAATTGGCATTTTAACCCGTGTGTGTCATCTTGTGTGTCTGTACCAAGGCCAAACATTCCAGGGAATGTAAACTTTTGATCATGGTCATTTGGGTGATTTCTGTTATCATTATAATTTAAAAAGGAAGCAAACAACTATGTGATAATAAATGGATTCATATGATCATCATCCTTCAATAAAAGAGCATTTTTTGTCATGATCAGTCATATTTTCAATATCAATGCCAAAATTTCACAATTTCTGCCATGGTATGCAAATTTTTGAGCACAACTGTATGCTATGTATTAAACGAATGTCTCAAAAATCATTGAAGGGCAACTTACCAGCTATTTCATGACTGGTTCAAAAGAGCTCAAAGAAATACAATTTGAGTATTCTAAACTTGATGATGATATTTTAGTCAGTGTTACATATTTGGTGCAATAATTCTCAACATGTTTCGCCTGTAGCATGTAGCACCTACAACAACAAATCATGCTAAGTTACAGAATATGATAATGAATGTGTTAAACAGATTGAAAAACATAAGTATATGAATCAATGAATTGAAAATATGTAATCATACATATGCTATATATTAAACGAATGTCTCAAAAATCATTGAAGGACAATTTACCAGCTATTTCATGACTGGTTCAAAAGGGCACTTGGATATGCAAAACACTTAGCATGTGGTTTAAAGAAACAAAAAGTTCTTATATCAGCCTGGACACAGAAACAACTCGGATGGTTAATGAAGAAGCCCATATAGGCTCACTGTAAAGATATACAAGAATTGCATCAACTGCCACTCACAAAGTTCCCATATTTACTCAACCGATTTAGGCAATAGCAATATATCTTTTAGAGATGGAAGTATAGAAAACAAATAGTTGCTCAGTGGGCACTAATTATCACCACCATATTAGTAGCATGGCATCAAACAAAGAGCCAAAAGTATCTGTACAAATTTAAAACTGAAACAAAAAATAATTTAATAAAAATAAAGGGGTGAAAACAAAGCAACCTAGCAATATTATGAATATTAATAATGAAAAAATGCCAAATTTACCTCAATTGTTCACTTAGAAATAGGAAGGGGGAAGGTGGCAGCGATCAACCACGGCCCCACCCATAGGAGGCCAATCCTCAAAGGGAGAGAAAGGCTGAGAAGCAAAAATACCAAGGAAATTAATTTCAATGATAGTGAGAGACCTACAATACAGTATAATACAGCCGTCAACTCAAATTAGTGTTTATAGAGTCTCAACACAGCATGCACCAATGCCACAATACTACCTCCCCATCTAACCACAATTTGTGTCAAACTGACTCATTTATATGGGCTTATTCCGCCCCGCCCGACGTTGACGGCGTCATGACGCCAATCATTTAAACCTGGAAATTTGGTAGCCTGCAGAGTAAAAATCCATTTGGTTTCATGCTGCAATAAGAGACGATCCACATCGCCACCTCTCTCATGGATGGGGATGAGCTCAAGAGCAAAAAAGTGTGTTTTCGATAGGTCATATTGGTGATAGAGACCAATGTGTCTACTGATGGGAGTTTCTGGTCTTTTTTTTCTTAATTAGAGAAATGTGATCGTGGATGTGCTGGAAAAACATCCACTTGGTTTTACCCACATAAAAGCCCCACAATCACATAGCATTACGTATACTACACCAATAGTTTGACAATTGACTGAGCATCTAGGTGCATGAATGCGTCCATTTGGTAAATTAACAGCAGTAGCTCTTAACAAATAACGACCGTAATTACATTTTCCACAAGACGATGTGCCCCTTGATTTTAATTTGGGTAGATCTTTTCTGACATAGTGACTTTGTACCAATTGATTCTTCAAGGATCTAGATCTGTGAAACGTGATCTGAGGTGAAGGGCAAATAAATTTAGAAACCGTGTCATCTGCCTGCAGTAAATACCAAAATTTGCCTAGAATATACTAAACGCTCTTGACCTGCAAGCTACCAAATTTCCAGGTTTAATTGATTCCATAAGTTTCAAAACTTTTTTTATAGCTCAATTAATTTCTGTTGGATCTGATCCAAATAATGGCCATTTATCAATGTCTCTATATGTTCTTTGCCTTTAAATCAGGTATACTTATCCTATTAATATTGTCTCTATTATTGAAGGGCATTTTTCGATTCATTTTTGATTACCATAATAATATTGTTTAGTTACTGTTCTCAGCCTGGATATGTGACTCTTGGTGGGTTGGTTTATGACTTGTTGGATGTTCACTGTGTTTTCCGCACACAAGCTTGTTGTTGTCAATTTTTATCAACATTGCACTTTGCTATTTATCCTCTAGATCAGGGCTTAAAAAAGCCGCTCTCCTGCTTACCAAATGCGAGGAGAAATTCCTCTGTGGCGAGCAGCAAGCACAGATGAAGCATGGAGCAACTGCACATGCGCTCCAAGCCTCACTGTGAAGCAGAGTTCCGGTTTACAACTTCCGGTTTCCGGCTTCTTCTGCTCCGCTGAGAGGAGACACCCTCTCCACCGCCACGGGGGACTCAGAGGGACTAGGAGTAAGTAGTATATACAACATGTAATATCACTATAATGGAGTACAGGGGAGCTGGGATATACATTACTCAGTAATGTATATCCCAGCTCCCCTGTACTCCATTATAGTGATGACATGTATACAGTAATGATTACTGTATACATGTCATATCACTATAATGGAGTACAGGGGAACTTTGATATACATTACTGTATACATGTCATATCACTATAATGGAGCACAGGGGAGCTGGGATATACATACTGTATACATGTCATATCACTATAATGGAGTACAGGGGAGCTGGGATATACATACTGTATACATGTCATATCACTATAATGGAGTACAGGGGAGCTGGGATATACATTTCTGTGTACAGTTTTATATTTTGGACTCTTTATTCTAAAGTAAAATGTAATGTCATAAGCTTTAAGGGGGCGTGGTTGGGGGCGGGCTGGGGTTGGGGGCGGACCTGGTCAAGGTTGGGTGGGGCAACTGGTGGAGAGTAAGTTTTGTCACCGGCTAGTAGGTCTGGACTCGAAATTTTAACCCCTGCTCTAGATGACATACAAATTTACCATTGAGTTTTAGTATACACAACCAAGCATTGGGTTCATTTATTTGTGGCTATTTTGTTATCCTTTTTTTGAGGTGACAACCTGTTTGTTTTGTGATGTCTTTGGTGGTGTGATGCTGCGGCGTTGAGCCATGTTGGTTGGCGCTGTGACAAATGGATGGAAGTGTTACTTTCTACACTGGCGCTGGGACATCATTGGCATCATGACGCAGTCAACGTTGGGCGGGGAAGAAGAAGCCCATATAAATGAGTCAGTTTGACACAAATTGTGGTTAGATGGGGAGGTGGTGTTGTGGCGTTGGTGCATGCTGTGGTGAGACTCTATAAACACTAATTTGAGTTGGCGGCTATATGACAATTTATTGTAGGTCTGCCACTATCATTGAAATTAATTTCCTTGGTAATTTTGCTTCTCAGCCTTTCTCTCCCTTTGAGGATTGGCCTTTTATGAGTGGGGCCATGGTTGATTGCTGCCACCTTCCCCCTTCATATTTCTAAGTGAACAAATGAGGTAAATTTGGCATTTTTTCGTTATTAATATGCATAATATTGCTAGGGTGCTTTGTTTTCACCTCTTTATTCTTCTTAAGTTATATTTTTTGTTTCAGTTTTCCATTTAGACCAATGCTTTTGGCTCTTTGTTTGATGAAATGCTACTAATATGGTGGTGATAATTAGTGCCCTCCGAGCAACTATTTGTTTGCTATTTTTCCATCTCTAAAAGGTATATTGTTATTGCCTAAATCGGTTAAGTAAATATAGGGACTTTGTGAGTGGCAGTTGATGCAATTCTTGTATATCTTTACAGTGAGCCTATATGGGCTTCTTCATCAACCATCCGAGTTGTCTCTGTGTCCAGGCTGATATAAGAACTTTTTGTTTCTTTAAACCACACGCTAAGTGTTTTGCATATCCAAGTGCCCTTTTGAACCAGTCATGAAATAGCTGGTAAATTGTCCTTCAATGATTTTTGAGACATTCGTTTAATATATAGCATATGTATGATTACATATTTTCAATTCATTGATTCATATACTTATGTTTTTCAATCTGTTTAACACATTCATTATCATATTCTGTAACTTAGCATGATTTGTTGTTGTAGGTGCTACATGCGAAACATGTTGAGAATTATTGCACCAAATATGTAACACTGACTAAAATATCATCATCGAGTTTAGAATGCTCAAATTGTATTTAGATTTTTTTAAATGATTGTAATAAATGTCATAATTTTTAGTTTTTCTAATTTTTTATGTCGCCTTTAAAGTCCCATTTACTCTTTTTTTCACCAGTGAGGAGTTTATTCTCCTCCTCCTTTTTTTTCTTTTCTTCGTATCCTCTCTTTCTTTTTCTTGATATTGATAGGGGTGCTTACAATGGCTGGCTTTATTCATATAGTTAAAACCTTTATCCCAAAAGGGAAAAAAAATGTTTCTGCAGCTGCTTAAAAAGTGTTAACTGGAGTTTGGCTTCAGTTTGTTAGTGTATCTAAATCTGCTAGTACTTCTAATACTGCCCCCAAATTAACAATGCTGCTGTCCAAAGGTGCCCTCTATGCTCCTTCATCCGGAGTGGAGGCACTCTAATACAGGGTGTGTGCTACTGGCCAGACCACAAATTGAAAACAGAGGGGAAAAAAGCCTAAAAAAATAAAACGAATGCAGCCATCACATCTAATGATTGGTAAGCTGCAATATATTACATTTTTGGTTTTGGTTTAATACCGCTTTAATGTTTGTTTGCAGTAGGGCAGCCCAATTATTTGATTGTGCTGCCAATGCACCAAAACTGACCAGAAAATGTACCACTATTTCCCCTAATCCAGTGCACTACAACACACAGTAGCACATTACTGTTTACTTTAATGTCTTTAGTCACATATGTAAAGTTGAACTAAGTCTTCTAGCTCATTTCACCCTACCCTCTCAGCACAGTGCTGCTGTCCAAGGGTGTCTCAGTTGCTCCACCAAAGAAGAAGGAGCCATGTTAAGATAGGAAGTGTGTTACTGGCGTAGATCATCAGCTAAAAATAAAGTAAAAATATAAAAACAGAAAGTTAAAGCAGCCACTAAATCTTAGGATTGCTAAGCTTCAGTGTATTACATTTTTGTTTTTTTGGGGGGTTATATATGCTTTAAAGTTAACAAGTTTTTGGGGGGCTGGGAGGAACACAGGCAGCATCCATCCCTGCTGCCAGCAGGCTGTTAAAATCTTTGTCATACTGATATACGTAATGGCTGAATGCTGTACCAAACAGTGCTTGAGTTTAGGGCCATTTGCATTCAGAGAAGATACTCAAAATGCAGGAATTCTTCATTCAGGGCATCTGTCTCAGAATACAAGCAACCCTAAGAGTATTGCTCAGTACAGCATCCATCGAATGCGAATTTCAGCTTGTCGTAGATTTTGACAGGCTTCTGGGGCTGGATGATGCACCTGTACCTCCCAGGTGCCTGAATATGGCAGGATTTGGCACTGGTGGGCCAAACCTCCTCTGTGCATGTAGCCTTACATGCACAATACCACAAAAAAAGTGGGAATGTATATATACAATACTGTGCAAAAATGTTAAGCAGATGGAAATAAATGCTGAAAAGTTAAGTATGCTTTCAAAAATATATTTCTAATTGATTATTTTTATCAATTTATAAAATGCAAAGTAAGCAAAACAGAAGAATAATCTAAATCAAATCAATATTTGGTGTGACTAACCTTTGGCTTCAAACCAGCATCAATTCTTACACTTGTACAACAGGTGCTAATCATCAATTTCATATGTAGGCTGAAACACAGTCAACTGAAACAGAAACAGCTGTGTAGGAGGTTTAAAACTGGGTGAGGAACAGTCAAAGTCTGCTAATAAGGTGAGGTTGTGGAAGATTGTTTCATGTCACAGGTCATACACCATGACAAGACTGCACACAGTAACAAAACACAAGGCTGTATCAGCACGGTCTCTCCCAGGCAAAGATTTCAAAGCAGACTGGGGTTTCAAGATGTGCTGTTAAAGCTCTTTTGAAGAACCACAAAGGAGTGGGCAACATTGACAACAACAGAAGCAGTGGACTTCCAAGGAAACTTAATGCAGCAGATGAAAAACACATCATGCTTACCTCCCTTCAACATCAGAAGATGTCCAGCTGTGCCATCAGCACAGAAATGGCGGAAGCTAGTGGAACCCAGGTGCACCCATCTACTTTCTGGAGAAGTCTGGCCATGGAAGAATTGTGGTAAAAAAATTTCGAACATGGAAACAAGGCAAAGCAAACCAACTATGCACGGCAACATAGGAACTGGGTGCAGACAAATGGCAGCAGGTGCTCTGGATTAAAATATTTGGTTGTAGGAAGAGGCAGTTTTTGCTGAAGGACTGGAGAGCGGTACAATGTGTGACCCCAACGCTGAGAAATACAGGTAGATACTTATCCATCATGCCAGACCATCAGGGAGGTGTGCTATTGGCCCAAGATTTATTCTACAACAGGACAACAGCCCCAAACATACAGGAAAGTCCTTAAGAGCTGTCTTCAGTGTACAGAACAAGGAGTCCTGGAAGTGATGGTTTGCTGCCCACACAGCCCGTTTCTCAACATTATTGAGTCTGTCTGGGATTACATGAAGAGAAAGAAGGATTTGAAGCAGCCTACATCCACAGAAGATCTGTGGTTACTTCTCCAAGAGTTCCTTCAAAAACTGTGTGCAAGTGTACCTAGAAAAATGGAAGAATTGATGATGTTTTGAAAGCAAAGGGTGGTCACACCAAATATTGATTTAATTTTGATTTCTCTTCTGTTCATTTACTTTTCATTTTGTTGATTGATTAAAAAAAAAAACACTTATTTCTGTAAGCATTCTTAATTTACAGCATTGTCTCACACCCGCCTAAAACTTTGCACAGTAATGTGTATACAGTTGTGCTCAAAAGTTTGCCCACCCTGGCAGAAATCATGAAATTTTTGCATTAATATTGAAAATGTGTCTGATCATGCCAAAAAACTTTTATTTAGTGATAGAGATCATATGAAACCATTTATTATCACATAGTTTTTTGGCTTCTTTTTAATTCATAATGATACCAGAAATCATCCAAATAGCCTTGATCAATCAAAAATTTTCGTACAGTGGAATGTTTGGTCTTGGTCCAGACACAGTAGATGACACACACACATTAAAATTGCAATTAAAAGTTAATTTTCCACATCTGTAGTATTTTAAATTGCAATTAGTGCCTGTGCATAAATAGTCAATGAGTTTGTTAGCTCTCACGTGATGTACTGAGTGGACTAGCTACTGAGCCAAGGGAAGTAGAAAATAACTGTCAAAAGACCTGCATAACAAGATAAAGATATAAAAAGATATTCAAAGCCTTGAATATGCCAGTCAGTACTGTTCACATATTAAGAAGTGGGAAAGTTGTGGATCTTTTGATACCAAGCCAAGGTCAGGTAGCCCAAAAAAGATTGCAGCCACAACTGCCAGAATAATTATTCAGGATACAAAGAAAAGCCCACAGGTAAGCTCATGAGAAATACATGAGAAATACAGGCTCCGCTGGAATAAGATGGTGTGGTTATTTTTTAGGACCACAATACTTGAACAAAAATGAGCTGCGTGGTCAAGTTGCCAGAAAGAAGCTTTTAATGCGCCAATGCCACAAAAAAGCCTGATGAGGCATGTCAAGGTCTTGTCAGACATATTGTAACTGGGCTTTGTGTGGCATTGGAGCAGTACTTGACACATAACTGAAGAAACTGCTATGCCCCCAAAGAGAAAAACAGGTACTGCAGACATTAACTGGCAGTGTCCAAAAGTTCAACTCCAAGCTCAGAATTTGTGATGTTATCAGGCAGACAGAATTCACAAATTTTAAATTCTAAATAAACCCTAAACCACAAATGGAATACACATATTATCTGAGCCATGCTTAACTGTGTTAATGAAGAATTTCACCTTTTGCAAAATAAATAAATGCAAAAAGCAAAAATGTGTGTTTATTTAAATGCATTTTGAACCTGCAAAGCATAGCAACCATGATCAGTGGATCCTGCAGACTATCCCTGCAGTCCCTGGTCCATACAGAGGTAGGAACTTTCAACCACAGAGCTGGAGGAAGTATCAATGGGCTACAAGGCACTTGTGCTCTATTGAGAACTACAGTCCATCTGCTGTGGTGAAACCATGCACAGCTGCATCAATGTTTAAAAATGAAAGGATCCTGTAAATGGGGCAGGGGGGTGCTGTGCATGCTGGCCATGTTTCATGTTACACCCTAAATATGGGTATAACATGAAACATGGTCTGAAAGATGCAGTTAGCTTTTGATGCAAGAACCATGAACATCAGAGTAGCACAGTAAAAGGGCATATTAGTGGCACACATTTAACTCCTGTTCTGATCTATTATGCTTTGGTAAAAACGATACAGTTTATTGCTTTTGTCTACAAAAAACTTTTCATCATAGAAACATAGTCTTCTTTTCTGACCTAATTCTGGAAATGCTACTTGTTACTTTGTCTGAGCCCTCTATATCTAACTGGTGCTTGTACTTAAGGGCGCTTTTACTTATGTTTATAAACAGTTGCCAGAGATCTGTAGCACTACTGTGGTTAAATGACAGATCCTGTGCTGGCACCTGTTTGTAAACAAACTAGAGGACCTGTTATGTACTAGCAGTGCCACTACAACCCCCCCCCAACAGACTCCCAAAGATTATAATCCTTTCCTTCCTGCAGACCCCTGCCCCTTGGGGCATAGGATGTAGGGATGAGCTGCCTTGCAAGGGGAAGGCTTAGATATTCCCCTTTGCAATACACCCTCATACATGTTGAAGACATGTAGCCTGTATAGTTTATTGGGAGGGGCGAGGCTTGTGCAAGGCACCTTGTGAGGGTACAAGGATCTCTTCTTCATATCCTGTCCCCAAAAATGGATGTGAGGGCCTACAGAGGGATAATCAGAAGCTGTAAGACCCTTTAGAATAAGGGGGCCCCCAGATATTCCCCCCTCCTCGATGATTGAGTAGGGAGTATGTAGTACCTCTTCTTACTCGTTTACAGAAGAAAAAGGTGGATAAATACCCCCACACCATGAATTATTATTATTGAAAAAAGAATATCCCCCAATGGAAATCCATGGTCAATCATGTTTCAGTACCACCCGAGAATGTTTACCTGACGCTACTCCCATCACAAATGACAGATCCCTGGCCTGGTTTTGTATGGAAACAAGCCAGCTGGGAATGCTGGTTGACAGACTCCTGACTGATGTTTGTTTACAGACATCAGTTGGGGGTTCCAGTGGGTTAAATGGCCAAATATGGCCAGTTTATATGCCTGTTCACTAAACTGGGAATAGGCTGGGTTCATGTCAAAATTATGATCAACCCAAAGCGAAATGTGTATCAGTGTACGGGCAGTTACTCTTTTAAGGTAATCAGTCACTTTGCTCTAGAGTGAAAAAAGTCGCTTTAATGATGTGACACACTTTTTAACAAACTCTGCCCGTTGTGTTGTGTGATTATTTTAATAAAGGCTAAAATGCTAAAACATGCTATCAGAGGCAGCATACTTTATATGCAGAGCCAGTTCTGACTTTTCTCAATATGTTCTTTTAGCTCTCCCCCCTTCAGTTCAAATGCTATGAATATTCAGAGGTGGCTAGGATACAGAAACAAAGAAAATATTATCCCTTCTGCCATGTATGGTAAATACAGCCCTGGTGGTGGGTATGAGGCATGGTTAGAGGTGTGTCATTGCCAAATGATGTGATAGATACAGGTAGACGGCTAGCAGACACATTTTGTTCTTTATAAACATGACAGCCAGGCTACCTACTGTTTAGTTTTATTTAAACTAATATTCTATTTCCAATGTAAAAAAAGAGGGATCGGTGCAGCGCTATAATTTATGAAAACATAAAATAATAATAAAAACTCAATATATATGTCCTGAGCAAAAAAAGCAAAAACAGAAAAAAAAGGGAAAAAGAAAAAGAAACAAATATAAATAAAAATGCAATACACTATTAAATCAATAATAGCAAAACACACAATAGTCCAAATCCCTTGTAAATTGCTGTAAGGGATGTATTGCGGTTCGGAGGTAGAGGTTCTTAAAACAAATAGATTGCGCACTCACCAGAAGTGCGTATAAAATACGCATGTAGAGAGATATGAATCTTCAAAAACACCTCGGTCAATACGGTTCTGGTCAGGTCGCACTCTACAACATCCTCCGTCCCACCGTAATCATCAATTACCAGGGTTCAGCATGGGCGTCAGAAATCCCCTTGATCCAACCAGGCACTGTGGAAGGTGGTGCTCTCAAAAAGAGCCCAATAAGGGATGCCACATAGTGTAATGTTGTATAAACAGGTTTATTTCCAAAGTAAGGTATAATAAAGGATGCTACTGACCATAAATGAGTTGGCCACATATAGTGGCTAGATGTCCATGTGCTGTAGCCCCCCTGGCGCGTTTCGTGCGATGCACGTTCTCAAAGGGTACAGGGCCCTCTGACGCCCATGCTGAACCCTGGTAATTGATGATTACGGTGGGACGGATGATGTTGTAGAGTGCGACCTGACCAGAACTGTATTGACCGAGATGTTTTTGAAGATTCATATCTCTCTACATGCGTATTTTATACACACTTCTGGTGAGTGCGCAATCTATTTGTTTTAAGAACCTCTACCTCCGAACCGCAATACATCCCTTACAGCAATTTACAAGGGATTTGGACTATTGTGTGTTTTGCTATTATTGATTTAATAGTGTATTGCATTTTTATTTATATTTGTTTCTTTTTCTTTTTCCCTTTTTTTTCTGTTTTTGCCTTTTTTACTCAGGACATATATATTGAGTTTTTATTATTATTTTATGTTTTCATAAATTATAGCGCTGCACCGATCCCTCTTTTTTTACATTGTTTACTGAAGGGTTGGTTGGTTGCCTTTTCTTGGTGTTCTAGCAGCTCATATAGACATATTTGTGTAGCGCTCGCTTTTCCATTTTCATACCTTTAATATTCTATTTCCAGTTTGTATTACTTTACACTTTTCTTATCTGTTTAGAATATATGTATACAATGTTCTTTTTACCAACTACACTTTTCAAAAGTACTCCAGCATGTTGCACAATCCTACTACCATTAAAAACATGGATCTTTAAAATGTTATATATAGTTGCTCTCAAAAGGTAGCATCTCAATAAGTGATTAATTTCAATGTACCATTTATGTTTATGTCATTGTGAACGTTATAGCTTAGTTATAGCTTAGCAGTATTTTAATAATTTTAATCTTAAATAATTAGTGGGGAAGTCACCAAAAGTCTTGTTTTGTTGTTTTTTCTCTCTAAACTTGCAGGTGATGAGGCTGTGTTACTTTACCTGATAGAAAACATATTACTCAATTTGTGATATATAAAACAGGATGTTGGCATATTTTGCACTTACAGATTCCTGAGTAAGACCCAGGACTAACAATGCTAAACAAAGGCTAATTATACAGGGGTGAAAATTTAAAGGATCGGGTTTGACAGGTGATAAAAGAGTTACAAGAGGTTTAGCAAGCTCCTGCGTCTTGCCACTAGAAAGTATTGTCCACCTTTTTTTTTGAGCTTATGTGGTTTGTGTGTTCAGCACAAGGGTATTTGTTGGGCATTTCCATATCTAATCTAATAATTATATTATTACCTGCTTAGCTCACTGTTTTGTATTTTGCTTTTTTACTTAAAATTTAATATTGCTTATTTTATGGTGTTGTCATGTCTATCATGTTCTCCTAGCAAAGTACCTTTTTTTTTTTTAAATGTTGTATGGGGGAACATCTTCCTCTTCAAGAAGAGATAATCATTTAGGAAGGCAGTAGCCAATTTCATGAGTTTTCTGTTGTCAGATGACAAGAGCTCTTCAACTAAGAGCAGTAATTTATGTTGATAAATTGTAGCTGTCAGTATGTCCAGAATGCTTTATGAAATGCTTTTCCCGGCACCTATATGCTGTGTGCTCCGCCACACTTCCTCTCTGAAAAAAACACATATACTTTGTATACAACGCAGTGGTATAGCAGATTTCAGAATTTTAATAATATTTTAATGGGGCTAACAAAATTATGCCTTAAAATTCCATAGAGCTAAATCCAGCATACACAAGAAAAAGTACACTTTAAAATGACTTTGACTCCAGAGAAAAACAAGACTATAGATTTTAGATGTAAAGTAAACTTGTTACTTGCCTGGGCAACTGAAAAAGAGTATATGATAAAATAATAAAATGAAGGGTTACTTTCAGGGAAATGTGCAAGTCAAAACAATCAGCAGATAAAGGCAGCTGAGATCGGCTGACTTTTCTGATTCAATAATGTCTTTAGGATTCTTGTAAGGAAAGCTAATCATAGACTAGAAATGGGGATGGGAATAGAACATAAGGGTGGCAGGGGGATATAGAGCTGATGTGTAGTGAGGGCTAGAAGAAACAAGTCTGCTGTTAGAAAACATGCCCCCTCCCCCAAAAAAGCACAGTTTACTATGCTTCAATTAGGAATGGAAGGGGCTGGTACATGTGACATATTTATCAAACCCTTCCCCCACTCTCTATCCTGAAGGATCCTATTGCGTGTTTGCAGCTGCCAGTGTAAAGGAGAGGAGGGAAGACGGCAGCACATTGGGGGTGGGAGCAATAATATGGTGCACTGGGGTGGTAATGGGTGCAGCAGCAGAAATATTTGAATGGATTCCCTATTTGGTTCTCTCTGAAACAGCTGAAAGCCAGAAGGAGGGAAAGGAGAAGACAGCTTTCAGCTGCTGCAGAGTGAGCCATGCAGGGGATTGGTTCCAATAATTGCCCTCCCACTGCGCTGATCACCCTCCCTGACCACTTTCAATTCACCCAGCTGCCTGGGCCCCATCCAGGAGGACTGGTAATACCCCCTTATCCATGACCCTGAGAGGAAAGTATAAGTAAAGAGAAGGGAAAGTAAAAGATTGTAAGTGGTAAAGTGAAGATTAAGGGGAGAAAAAAAGGGGGAAAAGGCATAGGGAATTAGTGGAGTTTAGTAGGCTGCTGTCAGGGCTCATCTCTCTAGACTTCATATAGTAGAGTCATTAGAGGAATTTGTGAGTCCAGGGATCCCAGTTTTTTTCAAAATTTGGAATTTTGTCAGGTGTGAACCCAGCTGATGTTTTATGTAACAATCTAGTTTGGATGGTACTCTTAAGCCTCTGCTGGTCCTTTAAAATGATGGGCAGCTTCAATGATCAGTATGAGGGTTTTTGGAAAGAGGATGTGGCCATGCTTGGCTTTTACAGGATGATTTGCCTAAAATTTCCACTTCCTATAGCTCGGAGTTCTCTGTACATTTTGATGTGGTTTTGCTAATATAACCTTTGTTTGGGTTCATGCTGCTCATGTGGTCATTAGTTTGTTTGATAGCTTAAGAGGCACAAACTGTCAGTTATTATGTAATCTCCTGTGCATTCAACGCGTGACTTCCCCATGCAAAACACAATAAGGGCCTCTTGATATTAAATCTTGGTAATAAACATAAGATTGTGCAGATAAGCTGTGTGGAACATTTTTTTATGGACATTGGGACCGGGCAAGGTCTTTGAGAAATGTAAGTGCCAAGATGAATGACATATGCTGGTCATTTATTACAAGATTTCAATGCCACATAGGTATTGCAAATTCTCAGGGTATCTGGGTAATAATGTAGAACTAGGGGTTGGATGCTTCTACATTTTAGAGACACAACTGTACATCAGGCTTACATTTCCAGAAAAAGCATCTGTGTCAGTGGTGCCATAAGCAGGGATGCACACTAAGGGTAGCCATTGAATGAAACAAGTTTTACAGTTTATAAGCTAGCTACTGCCACAGCAACTGATTATTTCAAGAGGACTTATTCTATACCAAGCTGATTAATATGCCCTTAGCATTGGTACCGTATTTACAGTATGCCCATATTGCCCCTGAATCATTTTCTATTTTAGTGTATCAATGAAAATGACCTTGATTACTTTAGTAAAAAAATCTAATTTATGCTTAAGTGAAAACGTTGATTAGTGCATTCATTTAAAGTAAATATGCCTATGATTACCGTAGTAAAATTGCCACAGAGGAAATTCCTATCACTGCCAGAGTGTGAATACCAAAATTAGGAGACCCATTTGTGCTAATATGAAAATGTTCATCAGTGCCGCGGTACAAGTTGCAGAGCAAATATGCTTGTATTTTTCAGCTCTGAAACTATTTTAGGAATAATTGGTGGCTGTACATCACCTAACAAACTTATTTGATAGCAGAGACTAAGGGCTTAGCAATTACAGATGATATACTGGAATAAAGTAAAGGTAAAAGAATATCTGAAGCATTTCATTTTTCATTGTGTGAGAAAGAAGGCAAAGGCAATGTTTCCATTATGGATTCATTTCCGGAATTATTTCAGTGCTGCTTGAATATAAAAATTCTCAGTTAGCTTTTATTTTCTGAAAAGCACTTGTTAAAATCTTTTAAACATTTTATTGTGTTCAGAATATTTATATACATATATATATACTGTATATTACAGGCACTTCTACAGTGCCATTAGTTTACACTATCAGGCTTGATTTACTATGGCTAGGTTTCACATCTATGCAGGTTGTGGTTGATGCATATTTCTGAAGCGTTTTGCATTTTTGAACAAGCATTTTTTATGCATTTTGGGGTTTTTGTGGCTAGGAGGAAAGTATGACGGTTCTGTTCATGTAGTGTGACTTTGATGCAACTTTACACTCTCTGGTACTCAAGTATCATTAAAGTCACATCAGTGTAGTGCAGGAACCTGTAAGTAATGCAGCAAAAGATTCTGCGCCAACCCACACCTTCACTATAAAATAATAATTTAAATAAAAAATAATAAGTTCAAAAAATAAAGTTCAAAGTAGTAAGATCTTCCACCAAATTATCCATGTGTACCAATATCTTCTATAACTGATCACCACTGCTACTCATGCATACACTGGCCATGAACACTATATGCTCACCTCTAGACTAGGCCCTGATAGCTAGTCAAGGGTCACATGCTCTATTGCCTTTACGGCCTGCAAACAGATTTGTACACCACTTTGATGTGACTTTGGTGCTACTTTTGTGCCAGAAAGTGTAAAGTCACATTAAAGTTGCACTACATGAATAGAACTGTCATACTTTTCTATTTCCCTCTACAGGTGCCTTCCCCTCCCCTCTAAAGCATGCCCACATCACTCCCATACTTAAAAAAACCTTCCCTAGACCCCACCAACCTGAACAACCTTGGACCCATCTCCCTGCTGCCATTTACCTCTAAACTCCTAGAACGCTTAGTCTACAATCGTCTGAGCTCCCACCTCACTGACAACAACCTTCCTGACCCTTTACAGTCTGGCTTTCGCCCTCTACACTCCACCAAAACTGCCCTACTAAAACTTTCTAATGACCTACTAACTGCAAAAACCAACGGCCACTATTCAATACTCCTACTACTCGACCTCTCCGCAGCTTTTGACATGGTTGACCATCCCCTCCTCCTCAAAAAACTTCACTCTTTTGGCCTCAGTGACTCCGCTCTCTCCTGGTTCTATTGCAGCGCTCCTTCAGTGTTACCTATAACACTCCTCATTCCTCCTCACTCCCTCTCTCTGTAGGGGTCCCTCAAGGTTCTGTCCTTGGACCCCTTCTCTTCTCCATCTACACCTCCTCCCTTGGTCACTTGATAAATTCCCACGGCTTCAATTACCATCTCTATGCTGATGACACGCAAATCTATCTGTCTACCCCTCACCCCTTCAGTTTCCACCCGCATCGCTAGCCTACTAAGCGACATATCGGCTTGGATGTCACTTCACTTCCTCAAACTCAAACTTACCAAAACTGAGCTCCTAGTATTCCCCCCTGCCCGCGCCACCCCACTGACTTCACCATAAATATCGCTAACACCATCCTCAGTCCATCCTCTCACGCCAAGGTACTAGGTGTAATCCTAGACTCCCATCTGTCCTTTCAGCCCCAGATGCAATCGCTGACAAAATCATGTAGACTTCACCTCCGCAACATCTCCAAGATACGACCGTTCCTAACCCACTAAGCAACTTATTCACTCCCTTGTCATATCACGCCTCGACTACTGTAACTCTCTCCTCATTGGCCTACCTCATCGCAGGCTATCCCCCTTCCAGTCTATCATGAACGCCGCTGCCAGACTCATTCACCTCACAAACTGTTCTGTATCCGCCACCCCTCTCTGCCAATCCCTCCACTGGCTCCCAGTTGCCCAACGGATAAAATTCAAAACGCTAACAATGACATAAAAGCCATCCACAACACTGCCCCAATTTACATAACCGATCTTATCTCTAAATATCACCCAAACCGTACACTCCGCTCTTCGCAAGACCTCTTACTCTCTAGCTTCCTTATCTCCTCCTCCCATGCTCGTCTCCAAGACTTCTCCAGGGCGTCACCCATCCTCTGGAACTCCCTACCCAATCTATCAGACTCTCACCTACTCTACTTGCCTTTAGGCGATCACTGAAAACCTATCTCTTCAGGGAAGCCTATCCCGAACTCTGCTAATTCTGGAATCCTCTACTCTTCCAACCAATCCATCCCCCACAGTTACTAACTACTGTACCATTCACCCCTCCCTCCTAGAGTGTAAGCTCCAAGGAGCAGGGCCCTTAAATCCCTCTTGTATTGAAATGTATTGTTACTGTATTGTCTCCCACTATAATGTAAAGCAATGAGCAAACCGTTGGCGCTATAAAAAACCTGTATAATAATAATAATAATAATATTACTAAAAACAAAATGTTACTTTGGACACATAAAGATTCCTGCACCACTTCTTACTATTTTGATGCTACTTAAGGGCCAGAGAATGTAAAGTTGCATCAAAGTCGCTCCTAATGAACAGAACTTTCATACTTTCCTATCAGTCAAAAAAAAGGAAAAAAACACAAAACGCATCAAAAATGCATCAAAAACACAACACTTGCATTTCTGGTGTGGGTCCATTGACGTCTATTACACGCAAAGCACAAACTACTATGGAAAAAAAGTTCCTGACCCTTTCCAAAAATGCACTGGTTCAAACGCAGAGATGTGAACTAGATCCATAGGAAACCATGTTAAATGGACTGTAGTGAACTTCTGCAAAACACCCAAAAATTTCATAGGTGTGAATCAGGCCTAAAACTGGAGAGTGCAAAATCTGGGACAGCTGTGCATAGTAGCCAATCAGCTTTTTACTTCAACTTGTTCAATTAAGCTTTGAGAAAAAAACGGGCAGCTGATTGGTTCCTATGCAGAGCTGCACCAGAGTTTGCACTCTCCAGTTTTTGTAATTCATTAGTGCTAGCTACTAAGCACTGTACTTGGTGGTTAGCACATGCATACTGTTTTTTAACTCTATTTACCAGACTATCATTACCTACTTGCTGAAAAAAAGCAATCTTGTTTACTTCAAATTTACAATTTCAAGTCAGCAGCTTTTCATACTTTTCAAGCTAACTTTTTTTGCTTTGTTGGGAATAAAACGTGTTCACAGAGCTAAATAGCTGAAGCTCAGTTCTTACAGACAGCTGAAAGAGTCAGTGCAGAGACTCATCCTCCTTCTGCCTACTATGTACAGCTCCTGCAGAGTTTTGAAAAGTAAACGTTACTGCTGTCCATTTCCTTTAGAAGACCCATAATGCCCTGTAAGACATGTTTCATGGATGCAGCATATCTTAAATGTTAGATTTTAAGCAAAATAGATTAAACACATACATACATACAAAATGGATCCAAGACCTTCATGGATTTCCCTAAGAGGGAATGTATATTGTTTTTCATTTCCTTTATTATAGTCAGGAATAAAAAAAATTATATATTTTTATTTAGCTAAATATGAAATTATTATATTGAAGTTTTATGTAGCATCTGTATTAGGTTCTATCTAGACAGTAAATGGAGCTGTAGACATTCTCCTCTCTCTACTGTTTGTACAGCCTGTGACAGAATGTGGTGTCTGACCCCTGCCCTTCTCACCAACTCGTGACCAAGGAGCAGCTGATCTTGCACTGCACTGTCACTTGTGTAATAATGCCACTCTCAGCTCAAAGATTTTCCAGGTCGCGGGACTACAATCTATGTGCCAGCAGCATGAGAATGATTGTTACTGGGTCGGGTTAATTACGCAATTAACCCTTCACACTGCCACCTCAGCCTTTTAACAGAGAAGTAGGAAACTCACAAATCCTAGCAATAATACTATGATCTTAGCATAAGCGTCTGTAACACACACTGTCACCACAGACAGGGATATTCAGAGGGTTATTACATACAGTAGCACTCTTCAAGACACAGGAATTCTTTAGTTTGCATTAAAAGCTTTAGAGACAGTTTCAACACTTTTCAAAATAGGATTTATTACTAAAAAGGTCAAAATGGAACAATTAAAATATTTACAGAAAACGTTGTTACAAAGACATAAAGAGAACAATAATGCAACAGAGAAATATAAGAAAGGAGTTAAGAAAGCAGAATACTTGCAAATTCCTGGTTTAGCAGAGTGCAAGGCAAAAATGTTGCCTTGGCTCTCAAGTCCGTTAAGATGTTTTTTGATTGATGTTAAACGAGAGCTCCCCTTCACCAGGCCTGTCAGTCCTTTTCTATGATATTAAAGGGGTGTCCCCTGAGAACAACTGACCAATCATCCAATTTAGGGGATGGGGGCTGGGAGCTCACCAAGTTTATGACCAAGTCCCAACTACAATTTCATACTAATATTAATAACTTCCAGTATGTGCAGGTGGTGTTCTAGCAACTGGCAGATTAATATTCAGAATTAAATTTCAAACCCAGTGATACCAAATACAGCTTAAATTTGTCACCCAAGAGGGAAGAGACTGCTTTCTTCCCTATGTGCTAACATAGTCATTTAGGACCTTGTTTGGCTCAGCATGAAATGATCTATCAAAATATATACCTAATATTAATGTGCCCAGATCCTGTTGAATTTTATGAACTGTGACATGTGGAATAGACGTTTTATGGCACGCTCTGCATTCCTAGGTCGAATGGTCTAACAAGTCATGTGTAACGGCTGACTGAGTTATTGTTTTATGATAGGGCAGAGGAAAGTGTCTTTGCAAAAAAGACATCCTCCCAAGAGTAATTAGCAGTTTACAGCTCTGGAGCTGGCCTCTATTTGTGTTTTATTTATGAATAGAGGCTCTTTTGAAGTCTGTTACAACTTACAGCTACAAATTCCATTTCAAGAGGAGGGAGGAGTGGTGAAAGATGATTGTTCATGAAAAACAAAATGGCTGAGACCTTAACAAGATGGCTGCTGCGTACATCTTCCATGCCTCTATTGCGCATAATCGTTACACAGCCATCTGTGAAAAAGTTTACAGACCTCAATAGATCAAACTAAAATTTACACATACAACTGAATTACTCAATAAAATGATGCTTCTTCTATGGTTATGTTGAAGGTTTCAGTTAGGCAAAGAACTAATTCAAGGAGGATGCCTTAGGGGTGTAATGTATTAAAGTGTATGTAAACCATAACAATGATTTCTTAATTTCTCAAATTTTGTCTGTTAAATATACAGATGTATGTGCAATATTATATCTGTTCTATAATCGCCAAAAAAATACCAGTTGATCCTTCTAGAAATCTAGTGAGCTGAAAATGTTTCATGCAGTCTGTACTGTACCGCTGGCTCTTAGCATTGTTTCCATTTCTCTTTGTGTAGACTATAGAACACCTCCCTGTATGTTATATACAGTTGCAAGAAAAAGTATGTGAACCCCTTGGGATTACATGGAGTTTTGCATGAATTGGGCATAAAATTTGCTCTGAACGTCATCTAAGTCACAACAATAGAAGAACACAGTCTGCTGAACATAATACTACACAAACATTAGATGATGCCATGGTTTAATTGCACAAAACATGTAAACATTCATAGTGCAGGGAGGAAAAAGTATGTGAGGCCCTAGCTTAATGACTTCTCCCAGAGCTAATTGGAGCCAGAGGTGAGCCAACCTTGACTCCAATCAGTGTTATGATATTGGATGTGTTGCTGACAGCTGTCCTGCCCTTAAAAAACACACACCTGTTTTGGGTTTACTGGTTTTAAGAAGCACTGTCTGATGTGAACCATGCCTCGCAGAAAAGAGCTCTCAGAAGACCTACAATCAAGAATTGTTGACTTGCATGAAGCTGAAAAGGGTTACAAAAGTATCTCCAAAAGCCTTGATGTTCATGTGTCCACGGTAAGACAGACTGTCTACAAATGGAGAAAGTTTAGCACTGTTGCTAATCTCCCTAGGTGTGGTCATCCTGTAAAAATGACTGCAAGAGCACAGCGCAGAATGCTGCATGAGGTAAAGAAGAATCCCAGAGTGTCAGCTAAAGACCTACAGAAATCTCTGGCACATGCTAACATTTTTGTTGACACATCTACAATAAGGAAAACACTAAACAAGAATGGAGTACATGGGAGGACACCACGGAGGAAGCCATTGCTGTCCAAAAAGAATATTGCAGCACGTTTGAAGTTTGCAAAAGAGCACCTGGATGTTCCACAGCACTACTGGCAAAATATACTGTGGACAGATGAAACCAAGATTGAGTTGTTTGGGAAGAACACACAACACTATGTGTGGAGAAAAAAAGGCACAGCACACCAACATCAAAACCTCATCCCCACTGTAAAACATGGCGGAGGGAGCATCATGGTTTGGGGCTGCTTTGCTGCCTCAGGGCCTGGACGGATTGTTGTCATTGATGGGAAAACGAATTCCAGAGTTTATCAAGACATTTTGCAGGAAAACGTACGACCATCTGTCCACCAACTGAAGCTCCGCAGAGGGTGGGTGATGCAACAGGACAATGACCCAAAGCATACAGGTATTCAACAAAACAATGGCTGCAACAGCACAGAATACACCTTCTGGAGTGGCCCAGTCAGAGTCCTGACCTCAACCCAATTGAAATGCTGTGGCATGACCTTAAGAGAGAGATTCACACTAGACATCCCAAGAATATTGCTACACTGAAACAGTTTTGTGAAGAGGAGTGGTCCAAAATTACTCCAGATCATTGTGCAGGTCTGATATGCAACTACAGGAAATGTTTGGTTGAGGTTATTGCTGCCAAAGGAGGGTCAACCAGGTATTAAGTCCAAAGGTTCACATACTTTTTCCTCCCTGCACTGTGAATGTTTACATGTTATGTGCAATTAAACCATGGCAACATCTAATGTTTGTATATTATTATGTTCAGCAGACTGTGTTCTTCTATTGTTGTGACTTAGATGACATTCAGAGCACATTTTATGCCCAATTCATGCAAAACTCCACATAATCCCAAGGGGTTCACATACTTTTTCTTGCAACTGTAGATGAAGAAAGGGGGGTGGCATTCTACATTCTTAACACACTTCCTGTCATAGGGTGTGTAATTTATCAATACCTAAACTAAAATGTGTGTGTGTTTATGCATAGAGAAACATTCATACATACTTTATAGGCAGAAGGTACAAACATTTTGGAGTTTTTCACATTGCAAAATAAGTCACAGGCACCATTTTTGGATTTGCTTTTTTAAATGTTATTAACTTATATTTGGCATTAAAATGTATGAAAATACACCATATTCTTTTACTTTAAATTCTTAACTGTATGTTGTCTAAAATTTTCTACAGCATTTCCCATGGTCTTTGATTTTCTTATTGTACTAAACGGTTGGCTTCAATGCCCTTGAAACTGTGAGTGGGTTAAAATACATTAGATGCGGAGAGTAAAAGCTTCTTTTTCATCTGAGCTACAGAACCCAAAATGATTGTAATTTAGACTTCATGCACCTTCAGCTGTTGACTTTTCTGAGTAGAAATGACTTGACACTAATAACCTGAGCTGTGTAGCAGATGAAGACCACAAGCTTAAGTGTCAAGCTAGTAGCTAAACAACATTTATTTTCGGACAAGACTTAATTTAAAATGGATTAGGAAAAAAAGAGACATTTGACCCAAAAGTAATTTATGGCAATATTAAGGTTTTCTAAGTAAGTACTATGAAGTACACAATAAGTTTATCTTCAATACTAGAAACCACTATGCTATCTAAATATGTTTTATAATATAATAAGAATAGTAGACTTGAAATTGTAACTGAAACATAGAAAAATATCTATATGTAAAAGTAGGTTTACACAATAAAAAAAAGAAAGAAAAAAAATAACATTCAGCTTAATTAAATATTAAATACTAGGCAGTGTGAAAGTAAAATGATCATTAAAATGGCCCCAATCTGCCATAAACCTTAATCAATATTCATAGCAATCATTCAGGTGCTAGTATTTTTCTAATGAAACAATAGATTGATGTTGTTTCGACCCTCAGCACCTTCTCAACTTCACATAGTTTAACCAACCACAAGGTAATTTCTCATTTAAATAAATGTATTACTCTAAGAGGGCCGAATATATTTCAAATCAATTGCAGTACTGTTAATCACATTAACACCATAATAATCTATCAAATTATTACTTTTATTTTGCACAAAAAACATTTGCAGGGTTCTCCAAAGAATCTTTGAGATTGACGACCTCTGTGGCCTATATTATTATGGAACTGGTGATGATACTGAACTGTACTAAATCACACTTTTTTTTTAACAACTCCAGACAATAACACTCAACTGATGTTTGAATATTGCATAGGTTTTCCTATACAGATTCACAATAGCTGTGCAACTGTTTACAACACATATTGACAGTTCCTAGTCTAAAGGAGAGTACCATGTATGAATATTCCCATACAATCCCTCACATTAAATTGCCTTCTTTTAAGTTAGAAAAGTCTGGCTTGCCAGTAGTATGACTTGCTGTGTAAAAATACATTATTTGCTCATCTTTGCCTAGTCTTCTTGACTTATCTCCTGCACATCTGCATAGGAGTTCATTTGTCCTAGCATCAAGGAATTCAGAGATTGTACATTAGGCTTCTCTTAAGCTAATTTTTTCTTTTCATTTGGTCACCTAAGTCTTGTAAAAAAAACAACAAAAAAAAAACTTTCGGCGTGGAGTTGGGCATTAGGAAGCTTCTATATTATTGATATTTTACATTCCTGGATTCATGCTCAGACTACAAGCTACAATCTTTAAGACGTGTCAAATCCATCATACTTGATCAGATAGAAATATTATTCCACTGCAGATACTATTGATACTATACTATACAGTAAATAATATATAACATTTGTATAAATATAACAGTGTGCCGATCGCGGAGTCAGACCCCAGCCCTTCTCACCAAACTCATGACCGAAGGACTAGCCAATCTAAAACCGCCTTGTCACGTGCGTAACAATGCCACACCCAGCTGCACTCTGCACAAAGATTTTCCAGCTAATGGACTACAATCTGTGTATCTGCAGCCTGGGAGCGATTGTTACTGGGTCAGGTTAATTATGCAATTAACCCTTCACACTGCCACCACCTCCTTTTTGTACAGAGAAAGAGGAAACTCGGCAATATCAGCAATAACACTATGATGTTTGAATAATCGTCGGTATACCACTGTCACTGCAGGCAGAGATATACCGAAGTTTAAAACACAGTAGTGTTCTTCAGAGGCAGGAATTCGTAGTTTGCATTAAAGGGCTTTAGAAACAGTTCAACACTTTCAGAAAGTAAGATTTATTACTAAAAGGTCAAAAGGGTGCAATACAAATATTTACAGAAAAAGATGTAGCCAATATATATACATAAATATACGGAGAACAATAGCACAGCAAATAGATAACAGGGAGAAGTTTAGAGGGTTAAAGTACTTGCCACACATCCTGGGTTAAGCAGATCAGGTTTCAGAGCAAAAGGATTTCTTATCTCCCACTATTAGTTCCGATGTTAAAACAGGGAGATTCTTCAACTTCTTTTCTCTCTTTTTCAACTCAGCCTAGCTTTTTCTAGTAACTCCACAGGGTGGCTCCTTGGAGCAGTAAACCAATCAACCTCGTTTGGGGGAGGGCGCTGTAGGTGGAGACCTAAGCTATGACCAAAAACTCTCACATTTGATGTCATGGTTCATAACTTATTCTCAGTGCATTTAGCATTCTATCCACGAGAAGATTAATATGCAGAATCTCCTGCCGAATATCTACATATGAAATAAGAGACAACTGCTCGAATGGCCAAGGAGATACAATTTTATGCTCTTCTGTGTATGCCAGCTATACCAGGAGAATGGCCTTAACTTGAGCCGTCCAAATATGGGCTCCACATTTATGTAAATCTTTCATAATCCAAGATATGTAATTATATGGAAAAGTGAGTTTTTAAATGTAGGTCTGTTTTTTACGACTCCTTGGAAAGCCTTGAAGTTCAGTGAGGGCTTGGTTTATGGTTTTACGATATCCCAGATTGCACAGCTAACAGACAGCTAAGCCCCAGCTCAGTGTGGGATTTATAGCTATGACGCCCTCCCATGGAGTTTGCTGCCTGTGATCTGCATCAAACAGACCATATGTCACTCAACAGAGAGGGAGGGGGGATGAGGAAAGCTGATTTGGGAGTAGAGGTGATACAACATGGAAGATTCTTAACAAGATGGATGACTGTTCCCATCTCGGTGTGCACGATTGCTACATACAGTACCTTTCCATGTCCTTTCTATAATATAGCACCAAAACGGAGGTATTATTTTCTCAGTTCTGTATATAAAATGTCCTACGTTTAGTTATATTTTTGGGACATCTGGTTTGATCAGCGAGACTTCAGGTCACTTTTCAGCATGTAAATGAGACTGGCATTAGCATTTGGTCATTCTAAAATAAACAATTTCTAAAGAGTTCAGACTCCTTTGTTGAAGGCTAACTTATTTCTGGATCATTCCATAACTCAGTGTTTGGAGTTAAAGGTTGTTCTAGTCACAAGTAAAGCAGCCCCACATCATTATATTCCCTGTAATATGCTTCATAGGTTCAGTTAAGTTTTAGTGTTTACAGTCAGGTCCATAAATATTGGGACATCGACACAATTCTAACATTTTTGGCTCTATACACCACCACAATGGATTTGAAATGAAACGAACACGACTGTCAGCTTTAATTTCAGGGTATTTACATCCAAATCAGGTGACCTGTGTAGGAATTACAACAGTTTGCATATGTGCCTCCCACTTGTTAAGGGACCAAAAGTAATGGGACAATTGGCTTCTCAGCTGTTCCATGGCCAGGTGTGTGTTATTCCCTCATTATCCCAATTACAATGAGCAGCTAAAAGGTCAAGAGTTCATTTCAAGTATGCTATTTGCATTTGGAATCTGTTGCTGTCAACTCTCAAGATGAGATCCAAAGAGCTGTCACTATCAGTGAAACAAGCCATCATTAGGCTGAAAAAACAAAACAAACCCATCAGAGAGATAGCAAAAGCATTAGGCGTGACCAAAACAACTGTTTGGAACATTCTTAAAAAGAAGGAGCGCACCGGTGGGCTCAGCAACAACAAAAGACCCGGAAGACCACGGAAAACAACTGTGGTGGATGACCGAAGAATTCTTTCCCTGGTGAAGAAAACACCCTGTACAACAGTTGGCCAGATCAAGAACACTCTCCAGGAGGTAGGTGTATGTGTGTCAAAGTCAACAATCAAGAGAAGACTTCACCAGAGTGAATACAGAGGGTTCACCACAAGATGTAAACCATTGGTGAGCCTCAAAAACAGGAAGGCCAGATTAGAGTTTGCCAAACAACATCTAAAAAAGCCTTCACAGTTCTGGAACAACATCCTATGGACAGATGAGACCAAGATCAACTTGTACCAGAGTGATGGGAAGAGAAGAGTATGGAGAAGGAAAGGAACTGCTCATGATCCTAAGCATACCACCTCATCAGTGAAGCATGGTGGTGGTAGTGCCATGGCGTGGGCATGTATGGCTGCCAATGGAACTGGTTCTCTTGTATTTATTGATGATGTGACTGCTGAGAAAAGCAGCAGGATGAATTCTGAAGTGTTTCGGGCAATATTATCTAATCATATTCAGCCAAATGCTTCAGAACTCATTGGACGCCGCTTCACAGTGCAGATGGACAATGACCCAAAGCATACTGCAAAAGCAACCAAAGAGTTTTTTAAGGGAAAGAAGTGGAATGTTATGCAATGGCCAAGTCAATCACCTGACCTGAATCCGATTGAGCATGCATTTCACTTGCTGAAATGCCCCAAGAACAAGCAGGAACTGAAGGCTGTATTTGACTGCAAAGGATTTGCAACCAAGTATTAAAAAGTGAAAGTTTTGATCCCTTAACAAGTGGGAGGCACATATGTAAACTGTTGTAATTCCTACACTGTTCACCTGATTTGGATGTAAATACCCTCAAATTAAAGCTGACAGTCTGCAGTTAAGGCACATCTTGTTCATTTAATTTCAAATCCATTGTGGTGGTGTATAGAGCCAAACATGTTAGAATTGTGTCGATGTCCCAATATTTATGGACCTGACTGTATATGCAGTGTTATTCTTATTGCAATGTTATGTCTTATTACTGACAGTGTTTCAGTGCAGGTACTTATATAGTGCCATAAATTTAAGCAGGGCTTTACATATATATTGTACATTCACATCAGTCCCTGCCCTCAATGAGCTTACACTCTAAGGTCCCTAACTCACATTCATATACTAGGTCCAATTTAGACAGGAGCCACATAACCTACCAGCATGTCTTTGGAGTGTGGAAGAAATCCACAGAGGAACAAGGAGAACATGCAAACTCCAGGAGAGTAGTGCCATGGTTGGGTTTCAAACCAATGATCCTAGTGCTGCTAAGCAGAGGTACTAACCACTTAGCCACTTGCTGCTCAAACTTAAAACTGTTTAAGTTTACCAGGAGATCCTTTTCTAGTAGTTCAGGACTTCTTTGGCTAATATGAGATGGATGGTATTTATGTTTTTGTGTTTTTCTTTGGCATGCTGCTGTTTTTGTGGTGCTTAATTTATTCCATTAGCCGACTATATAAATGTAGGCTGATGGAAGCCCAAGAAAACCTTTTATAACTTATTCCAGTCTTATGAGCCTCATAAACACTGTTCCATAGAGGTCCTCTGAAATCTTTTGAATAAGTCATATTATACTTCAGAAGAATTTTGCTGTAAAGAGCAGGTTACCAAAACTGTGTGGTTTGTTTTTTCAACAAAAGGATTGGAAGGACAAACTTACTGATTAGAATACCTGACTATATCTCTTTCCTAGTTACAGTATCATTATCCTAGAGGGCCACAACCTATTTTCTGGATGATTTTGTGTCATTACGGATGGCAGTCATGACATACATTTAGCTATATCTAAATTAGTAAAACTTAACATTATGATAACCTAGTGTTTCACATTGTGATTGCACACTCCAATTCAGCTATAGATGACTAAATAATATCCCTTTTTCTTAGCTGTTCTCTCCAAGTATTGATGACCTAGCCATATTCCTATAAAAATAGTTTGTCCTAATGGAGTTGTACTGGCAAAAATTCAAAGTTTATACTGCCATTTCTATTCTTTTTGCTTGTCTGCAAACAGCATTTTAATGCCAACCAACAGTTGCCTGCCAACGCTCACCTCTTGCTTGTAATTTGTAGTTTTATGGATGTTTTGGGATATATTTTCCATATGCATGTACACTCTGTAAAACCTGAAGAGTTTATCCATAATGAATACATTATTCTTGTTAACAATTTTGTTGCATTGCTGGTTAAGGATGGTATAACCTTGCCAAAGCTGAATTGAAGAAAGAATAACTTTTTGTCATTGTCTGACTTTTTAAAATATCAATAAGACTTGTATCATAGCCTTTGTTTCTTAATGTCTCTATTCCTGCTTTTCCATACTGTAGTTGTAAATGTTCCTCCTCTCAATAATTAAAAGAGGGTGGAGCTGTTATGAGAACAGGGTAGAAGAGGAGCAATCTGAATGTGGCATTATCACATAGGCATTGATGGACATGTATTATATAAATGTATTAAATGTAGTGTTTGTGGTACTGAACAGCACTTTGCATGGTATTTGTAGGCATTCTGAATACAGTATATTCACTGTCATTTTAATAGGCATTACTACCATGGTAGCTTAAAAGTAGCACTGTTGAAAATAATTATCCATTTATTGGCAGTGTAAGGAGGTATTTTCTCATACCATAAAATATATTTTAACGCAATGACAAACATTTTACATTTCCGTGATGTAAGCCATATTTCATTGCTTCTTCATCTTGCTGTGTGCATGCATAATTATTTTAAATTTAGCTGCATGTAAAATAATTGTACCTAATTAATAAAATGATTCCTGACGTCTAAAACTAAATCAGATTTTCTAACATATTAATGTGTTTCATATATAGTAATTAGAGATGAGCGAATTTTTCAAAAATTCGATTCGCCTGATTCGCCGAATTTTCCGAAAAAATTCGATTCGATTTGAATTTATTCGCTGCAAATTTTACTTATAAAAAGGGTTTCTAGGCTTCAGAGAGCCTTTATATTAGTGCAGAACACTGTACCTTTAATTTAAATGTCCTTGGAGTCTGCTGGGGAAGAGAAATAATACTGTCAGTCAGTATGACATGCAGATGAGTGCCGTCGATCTTAGAATCACCGCACACTTCACTCATTTGGGCAGTCACGGGGCCAAAGAAGAAGAAGGAGAAGAAGAAGAAGAATGAAAAGAATGAAAAGAAGAAGAAGAATGAAAAGAATGAAAAGAAGAAGAAGAAGAAGAATGAAAAGAATGAGAAGAAGAAGAAGAAGAATGAAAAGAATGAAAAGAAGAAGAAGAAGAATGAAAAGAATGAAAAGAAGAATGAAAAGAATGAAAAGAAGAATGAAAATAAGAAGAAGAATGAAAAGAAGAATGAAAAGAATGAAAAGAAGAATGAAAATAAGAAGAAGAATGAAAAGAAGAATGAAAAGAATGAAAAGAAGAATGAAAATAAGAAGAAGAATGAAAAGAAGAATGAAAAGAAGACGAAGAATGAAAAGAAGAATGAAAATAAGAAGAATGAAAAGAATGAAAAGAAGAATGAAAATAAGAAGAATGAAAAGAATGAAAAGAAGAATGAAAAGAAGAATGAAAAAAATGAAAAGAAGAATGAAAATAAGAAGAAGAATGAAAAGAAGAATGAAAAGAAGAATGAAAAGAAGAAGAAGAATGAAAAGAAGAATGAAAAGAATGAAAAGAAGAATGAAAAGAAGAATGAAAATAAGAAGAAGAATGAAAAGAAGAATGAAAAGAATGAAAAGAAGAATGAAAATAAGAAGAATGAAAAGAAGAATGAAAAGAATGACAAGAACAATGAAAAGAAGAATGAAAATAAGAAGAAGAATGAAAAGAAGAATGAAAAGAATGAAAATAAGAATGAAAATAAGAAGAAGAATGAAAAGAAGAATGAAAAGAATGAAAAGAAGAATGAAAAGAATGAAAAGAAGAATGAAAATAAGAAGAAGAAGAATGAAAATAAGAATAATTCCAGTAAAGCAAAAAGTGTTTCTGCAGAGTTCCTCTATTTCTGACAGTTCTCTGACAGTTCTTTCACATTTACAGCGATTGAAACATTGTATCTATTTGTTTCCTAATAAAAACATCTGTATCCTAAATGGAAACAAATACATACAATGTTTCAACCGCTGTAAATGTGAAAGAACTGTCAGACAGCTGTCAGAAATAGCGGAGCTCTCTGCAGGGACATTTTTGCCGGCTGTAGAAGGGATGAAAACGGCCGATCAGGAAAAATTCGATTCGACCATCCGAAGTTGGCAAAAATTCGGATTCGATGCGAATCGAATTTTTCCTGAAATTCGAAACGAATTCCACTTCGCCTGATTCGATTCGCTCATCTCTAATAGTAATAGTAGATGAGGAATATAAAGGGTGGTTTGGTTGCCTGAGTAGCCTGGAGAACAATTTGAGTGTTAACTAGTATTTTTAAGGTATTATGGTAGCCACTGAATATTTTCTACAAAGTATATTTCTTGACAGTCATTAGTTAGATAGTCTGATTGAAAAAAGACAAAAGTCCATCCAGTTCAACCAAAAAAAAAAAAATGTTATCCTATACCCACAGTTGCTGCAGAGGAAGGCAAAAAAACCCAGCAAAGCATGATCCAATTTGATCCTGCAGGGGTAAAAATTCCTTCCTGATCCCCCAAGAGGCAATCGGATATTACCTGGATCAAATTTACCTATAAATGTTAGTATCCAGTTATAGGATGTGTATCTAAAAAATAATCTAGGACTGGAGTCTATATCTCTTTTAATACAAGAGAGGATTTTGCTCACTTTAGAAACCGCAGCTTGACATTGCATCCCATTATTAAGCTTATGATCTATAAGAACTCCCAGATCCTTCTCCACCATTGAGTCCCCCAGTTGTACCCCCCATAGTATGTATGATGCATGCATATTCTTAGCCCCCAAGTGCATAACCGTACATTTATCAACATTAAACCTCATTTGCCACACAGTTACCCAATTAAACAGTGGATTGAGGTCAGCTTGTAAGGTGGATACATCCTGTAAGGACGTTATTCCACTGCACAGCTTGGTGTCATCTGCAAAGACTGAAATGGGATTTTGAATACCAGACCCTATATAGTTTATAAATGCATTAAAAAGTAAGGGTCCCAACACTGAACCTTGGGGTACACCACTAACAACGCTAGACCATTCAGAGTATGAATCATTAACCACTACTCTCTGAATACGATCTTTTAATTAGTTTTCTAACCATTTACATACAGATTTTTCCAAGCCTGTAGACTTTACCTTACACTTTTGCCATGTGTGGGGAACGCTTTTGCAAAATCCAAGTATTCCACGTCCACCGCCACCCCTCTGTCCAAGGTTTTGCTTCAGATTTGTCTGACATCTGTCTTTCATGAATCCTTGCTGTCTGTTATGGTCTTTTATTAAACACTCCAGTATTTTCCCAACTATAGATGTTAAACTAACAGGTCTATAATTACTTGGTAAATATTTTGATCCCTTTTTAAGTATAGGCACCACATTGACCTTATGCCAATTCAGTGGTACTATGCCAGTCATTAAAGAGTCCCTAAAAATTAAAAAAAAATTGAAAAAATTAGTATACCATATTTTTTAAGTGCATAATTATACAGTAGATTTATACTTTTACTTTGCTCTGTTCCAGGCTGCTTTTACTAAGAAATATTTCCATAAACCGAAATCTAAAAACATGGAAGCATTGAAATTTTTTTCCAAGCATGTATTGCATTGTTTGCATTTCATACACAATACAAACAACAAAATATTACAGTAATAAAAAGTATCTGCAAAGTCAAAAAAGTTATTTTTGTCTACAGTATATTTTCTGCTTTCAGTTAAATCACACTTGGCAATGCTACCAGAAAGGTATATCTACAGACACTTCCCTTACTAGGGTGAACATTTTTACCTAATTCAACTGTCATTGTCATACTTGCACTTCCTAGGATGATGACACTTTTGCCTTTATTCCTCCAAGGACTAAAAAAAGCCAAGCCAATTGGCACCTTTCACTGTAGTCATGATATTAAATCAGTTACTGCAAGAGTGTGCACATCTTCGCAGAAAGTTCAAACAGTCAACAGGATATGCACAGCACAGGCAGAGAAAGCATGTACAAAGGGAAAAAATAAAATATTGTAAAACAAAATCCCTTTTACTTACAGTGCTCTGCAAACCTAAGTAATCTTTGTAAGTGTATACGCACACAGTATACGCTTAGCAAAGACCAAGGCTGTTCAATATATATATAGTGATTGTTTTCAGACATTCAAACAAATGCCATTGGAACAATGTTCACACAAGCTGTCTGGAAATAGATACTATTGTATATTTGGGCAATGTACACATTTTTAGCTGCTTCCATCATTTTAAAGGATGTCATGTCAAATATTGGGTCCAAAGCAATGTCAATAAGGGTCAACAATAGTTTGATCTCCTGACATATTTGACCTATGGCACATATGATACAACAGTGTCATCTAGAGTTCAAGTTAAGGAATTTTTTGCTCGTAGCAAATGATGTAGATGAAGTAGATAGAAAGGGTGCCACCCAAGTGTGAATTGTTAAACATTCTAAATAAAAATGAAAAGCATACCTTATGGCACCACTCCAAGCTATGGATGGAAGGAAAAAGATCACCCCACCGGCAAATGAGAAGAAGGGAGCATGGGCCCAAGCGATTCCAATGCTCAACCAACCCCAGGAGTCCAATGTTGAGAAATGACCTCAGCCGCCGTTCTGACCACGCGCTGACGCATTTCATCACAGAGGTGAGGCCTGGGCGTGGCCAGAACAGCGGCTGAGGCCATTCCTTAACATTGGACTCCTGGGGTCTGTTGAGCAGCATCCATCCCTTCATTTGCATTCTAAATACAGTAAAAGGCGAGCATAAGCTGAAAGGGCGGTTCTATGACAACAAGATAACCAAAGAAGGCACTTAACTTGGGCATGACATCCCCAAATGATATTTGACTTACCTTTTTCTGTTTATGCACTTTGTAAGATGTTAATTGATCAGTTAAAAGTATTCATTTCAATATTTTTTAAAGCATCCTCACTTTACAGCTTTTTTTCACAAGTGCCTAATACCTTTGCACAATACTGTGTATATACACTCACCAGCCACTTTATTAGGTACACCTTGAACCCCCTTTTCCCTTCAGAACTGCCTTCATTCTTCATGGCATAGATTCAACAAGGTGTTGGAAACATTCCTCAGAGATTTGTTCTATATGAGTTACTGTAGCCTTTCTATCATCTCAAGCCAGTCTGCCCATTCTCCTCGGACCTCAACAAAGCATTTTCATCTACACAACTGTCATTCACTGGATATTTTCTCTTTTTCGGACCATTCTCTGTAAACCCTAGAGATGGTTCTGCTGGAAAATCCCAGTAGATCAGCAGTTTTTGAAATACTTAGACCAGCCCATCTGGCACCAAAAACCATGCCACGTTTAAAGTCACTTAAATCCCCTTTCTTCTCCATTTTGATGCTCAGTTTGAACTTCAGCAAGTCATCTTCACCATGTCTAGATGCCTAAATGCATTGAGTTGCTGTCATGTGAATGGCTGATAAGCAATTGGTTTTACCAAGCAATTGAACAGGTGTACATAATAAAGTGGTCGGTTTTTGCAATCAGTTTTTGTTTTAGCAATATTTGATTTGGAAATTGCTCATTAGAGATTCCTTAAGTAGCTTTCAGAATATTCTAATGTTTTATCAACACAATGCAGCCTCAGGCATCTCCTGTACACTGTTGTTTCTAAATACTGAGCTTTAGCTGAGCAGGGATGATAGCGGGCGGTGAGTAATTGACTACAGTTTGAGTTACACTTTGATTCTATTTTAGAAAAGAAAAAATATAGGATGTAAGGAAAAACAAAGCTAAGCATACATGGGTATCAAAAGGAGTCAGTCTGCATGTGTGTCTAATGCCTACTCAGAACTCCCTAGATACCTTGACCCACAAAGTGTATTGGGAATACATATAAGCGCTTAGTGAAATGTTTGTCTTGATGCATGCTTAGAGGAAAGGTAACTTCAGCATCTGATAGACTTCCTGCAAATGATTACCCGTAGTTCGATGTCCCTTGGAAGACTTGCCAACTGTTCCCTGTAGCAGTTTTACTGCTACAGGGTGGCTGCTCTGTGGAAATTACGTATATATATATATATATGTGATTTTGCATTTCCGGGTAGGGGGTATGTGCGCCGTCCTAGCCACGGTGTCTTTGGCTCCTGTAGGTGTCAACCACCGGGTCCCGACCAGAGGTTCATGGCCAGGACTTGTTGATTGGTGGAGCAGCTGACAGGAGAGAGTTCTGTGAGCGTAAACAACACAGATCTTTCTCCTGTCGGAGGGGACAAGCTGGTTTTTATCTTTCTGCCAATGGGAAGATTAAAGCCAGCACGTCCCCTTGTAAAACACAACACAGTACACAGTTAAACCATAACATAAATGAGTACACCCCAACAGATTTGTCAGAAAACCTTTACTTGCCTTTCAGAGTTAACATTTTCTATGGGACACTATACTACAAAATACTCCCACAAATGCGGGCCATTGATTAAAAACAAGATTTGTTAATTTGCACACAGAAAAAAGTGTTTTTCCTAACAAATTAATTCAAAACCACACTACAAAAATGAATACACCCCAAGGAAAGTCTTAAGAGCAAAGCTAAATTTTAGACAACAAAATCCTAATTAACAAGAATTCAACTACAGGTGAGTCTAATTATTCATTAAACAGGTGTCCAGCAGACAGTTGTTTATAAAAGAGTGTTACTTAAAGAAAACCCCTTCCCATTTCATGTTATCAGCAATAGCGCTAAATGGAAGAAAAATGTCACAAGGCCAAAGAAAGAAAATAATTTTTTTACACAAGAAAGATGAAGGCTACAAGAAGATCATTAAAGCTTTACTTATCAGTCCAAATACTGTAGCAAAAGTGATAAAAAAAAATTGAACAAAGATGGAACCCTGAAAACTCATCTCTTCAGAGAGGCCTATCCTGCCCCACCTAACAACTGTACATGTATTTTACCCATCAGCCCATCCCCCACCTTTTGTATTTCTCGCCCCTCCCTCTTAGATTGTAAGCTATAATGAGCAAGGCCCTCTGAATCCGCCTGTATGAATTTGTATTGTAATTGTACTGTCTGCCCTTATGTTGTAAAGCGTTGCGTAAACTGTTGGCGTCATATAAATCCTGTATAATAATAATGATAATAATACTAGATGTAGTAGTTTTTGTTGAGGGGTGTATTCATGTTTGCATCAACTATTTGGAGTAAAACTGAAGATTTTATAATTTAAGTTATATTATGAACCTGTCTTTCATGTAATGAGCTAAACAAATGTTCTATAAAATTCAATTTTGTCAAAATTTTGGAAATTGTTCTTGTATTCACTGAGTTATTGATTAAAATCTTACTTTTCAAAAGGGGTGTACTCATTAATGCTGAGCACTGTATACCTCCATTTGTAGACACTATAATTTTCACACAAACCAATTAGTATACAGTTATTGGGATTTTTTTTTTTACCAAAGACCTGCAGCAGAATATGTACTATATAGCCAAAAGTATTGGGACACCCCGCCAAATCATTGCATTCAGGTGTCCCAATCACCTCCATGGCCGCAGATGTATAAATTCAAGCACCTAGGCATGCAGACTTCTTCTACAAACATTTGGGAAAGAATGGGTCACTGTCAGGTGCTCAGTGAATTCAAGGGTGATACCGTGATAGGTTGCCACCTATGCAATAAGTCCATCCATGAAATTTCCTTGCTACTAAATATTCCGTGGTCAACTGTTACTGGTTGTCAGAGACCATCGCGACGCATGGGTCTACACAGGCGTGGGTGTCTGCCAAGACATGTAGGTGGCAGGGCACTAGGACCCAGGCGCACCCATCGTCTTGACAGTACTAGGCAGGCACTAGGACCTAGGCTGCACCTGTCAGGTGCAGGGCGGGCTATTTACAACAGCCCTGCACAAACACTTGTTGCCGAATGGTCCTTGTATGCTGTTACCTGTGTTGTGAGTATCTTGATCTGGATTGTTTGACCTTGCTGCCTTCTCCTGTCCTGACCCTTGGCCTGCCTGACTCTGCTCCTGGATGTTCCCCTTTAAATCTGATCTTTTGGTATTGACCCTGCGTGTGACCCGACTATCCTTTGCCTACCGTTTTGTACCTCACCGACCCGCTAGTTACCGACCCGGCCTGTATGACTCTGATTTAGCTCATCCATCCATCCCGCAGGGATCACTAGGCTCCTTCACATCAGACTCTTAGCCCCCTGGAGCTCCTGTCAGACTCATCTACCCCTGTTGGAGATAACTAGCAGCTGCTACCTGGTACCGGAGCACTCCAAGTCCATCCCCACCATCAGGGGCCCTGGTGAACAAGTGCTCCGGTACTTAGACTCCGCACTCTGGGGAGGCTCTGCCAGGGTCATTGATAGAGGTGCTGTCAGGCGGTCCATTACAGTGGTATTATAACAAAGTGGAAGCAACTGGGAACAACAGAAACTCAGCCACGAAGTGGTAGGCCGTGTAAAATGACAGAGCGGGCTAAAGCGCACAGTGCACAGAAGTCGCCAACTGTCTGCAGAGTCAATAGCTAAAGACCTCCAAACTCCATGTGGCCTTCAGATTAGCACAACAACAGTGCACCACGTGTAAAGCACTAGACTCTAGAGCAATGGAGACGTGTTCTCTGGAGTGACAAATCATGCTTCTCTGGCAATCTGCTGAACATGTCTGAGTTTGGCAGTTGCCAGGAGAACAGTACTTGCCTGACTGCATTGTGCCAAGTGTAAAGTTTGGTGGAGGGGGGATTATGGTGTAGGGTTGTTTTTCAGAGATTGGGCTTGGCCCCTTAATTCCAGTGAAGGGAACTCTTAAGGCGCCAGCATACCAAGACATTTTGGACAATTTCATGGTCTCAACTTTGTGGGAACAGTTTGGTGACTGAGCACCAGTGCACAAAGCAAGGTCCACAAAGACATGGATCAGCGAGTTTGAGGTAGAGGAACTTGACTGACCTGCACAGAGTCCTGACCTCAACCAGATAGACCACCTTTGGGATGATTTAGAGCGGAGCCAGGCCTTCTCGTCCGACATCAGTACCTGACCTCACAAATGCGCTTTTGGAAGAATGGTCAAACATTCCCATAGACACACTCCTAAACCTTGTGGACAGCCTTCCCAGAAGAGTTGAAGCTGTTCTAGCTGCAAAGGGTGGACCAACTCAATATTGAACTCTACGGACTAAGACTGGGATGCCATTAAAGTTTATGTGCGTGTAATGGCAGGTGTCCCAATACTTTTGGCAATATAGTGTATTTTGGCCTAAATTTATGAAGATTTTTTTCGGTTATTGGATATGTATTATAGAAGAAAGTAAAATATATTGTTTTTTTTTTAATTTTCAGTCAATTTCATTTATAGTGTAAAAAATAAAAAAAACAGTGATGATCAAATACCACCAAAAGAAAGCTCTATTTGTGTGAAATAAATTATATAAATTTCATTTTTGTACAGTGCTGCATGACCACGCAATTGTCTGTTAAAGTAGAGCAGTGCTGTGTAGCAAAAAATGGCTTGGTCATGAAGGGGTGTAAATCTTCCGGAGGGCAAGTGGATAATAAGGTAGAGGTAAGAACAGACCTGAGTGTCTGCTGCATTTTTATGTACCTAGACTAAACTAGGTAATTACATATGAAAGTAGAGGTCTTGCTGGAAAATATATGGACCCATGTAGGTTTGTGCACAGAGTAAGGCTGTATTGACACTTGTGTGGCGAGTGCAAGATATTGTGCAGCATATATAAAATTATAAAAAAAAGAAAAACAGTATAAAAAAATTTCTTCATACCTTTTTCACACTTGTATTTCCATAGTATGGACTTTACAGACAGGATGCACAGCTTTGCTGTTTTTTTTCCAGTTGGATGTGCCCAATTCAGCATTTCAGAGGTCATCTGTTTGGCCATACACATAAAGATACAGTTGTTCAATATAACAGATGTTTCAGTGAAAGAACCGTGTTTCAGAAAGTGATTGCACTAAAAGGACAGTTCAAGAAATAAACAATTGTTTTCTTCAAAAAGTAAAAAAAAAATCAATGGTGGCAGAACATCCAATTAAATTTGGTCTAATCAATATTTTTCTTTGTTATGTCAACCAACAGTCAAATTTATGACTGATCAATTGTTTATTGTTACATTGTATGGCAAGGATGAAAAGATGAAATCTTTAAATTCAGGGGAAGTAGCAGCTTTATTTAAACTTTATGTAGAGAAATTGAAATTGAATTGAGTCACTGTGCTACAGAGTTTGCCTAGTCCTGCAGTTTCTACTGTTTGAAACCCTGACCTCCTTTCTATCCTAATATTTTGACCATAAATATATGGTCATATATGGATACAAATGTGAAATGACATGAAAAATAAAATGAAATTTAGCCATGAACTAGTACAGCACCTGCAAAACTGATCCAGTCTATTTACTACACACTGCTGTAGTATTTATATAAGGCTAAGTTCACCTTTAGGAAAAAATAACAAAATGTACATACTTTGGAGAAAAAAAATTGTATTTATTGTTTTTGTTCCCCACAATAGCCTACAAAGCATTACACCTGGGATTAGTGAATCACAGGTGACTGGTCAGGCTCCTGCACACTCTCCTTACATCTTTCTACCTGTACCTCTATACAGACTTTCAGTTAGAAAGATGGAGGAAGAGGGAATGGACTGAATGGGCCGATCAGCACACTAGTAGTCTATTTGAGTACAACATGCTGTCTTCCACGGTGAAAGATGGGACTTGTAGTTTATTAATTCACAGATCACTGTGAATGACACAGCTTATTGGGCGGAGCCCTGCACAGCGGTGCCGAATTTAAATGTGTTGTGGGGAAGACGAACCCTGACATGCTGTTATGGGTGAAGGGGTTGCTGGAACATGTTACCTCCTAAATATAGGTTTAACATGTAACAAGTTCTAAAGGTGAACTTGGCTTTATTATTACCGCTCACTCCTGTTTCCCAGGAACAATCCTTGTTATGAGGGGTCTGTGCTTGGGTAGCAAATTTCCCTGGTGACTGTGAATGCAAAAGAATATGGATCCTTTCACATGAACATTATAATCAGTTTACCAGGCAAATTAATTAATGGAAGCTCAATGTTAGTCTGCGGACAGGCAGATGTAAACAGACACACAATGATTGCTTTCAAGTCCCTCTAAGTCCAAAAAAAAGGGGGAAATGTTTGTGTCCATCTCTAGTGTTTCGGACCTAAATGTGACAAATCAAAGGTAAAAATATCTAAACAGGCATATGTCTATTTACAGTGGGGATCAAAAGTTTGGGCACCTCAGCTAAAAATTTGTATTAATGTGCATAAAGAAGCCAAGGAAAGATGGAAAAATCTCCAAAAGGCATCAAATTACAGATTAGACATTTTTATAATATGTCAACAAAAGTTAGATTTTATTTCCATTATTTACACTTTCAAAATAACAGAAAACAAAAAAATGGCGTCTGCAAAAGTTTGGGCACCCTACAGAATTTATAGCATGCACTGCCCCCTTTGCAAAGCTGAGACCTGCCAGTGTCATGGATTGTTCTCAATCATCGTCTGGGAAGACCAGGTTATGTCAATCTCAAAGGTTTTAAATGCCCAGACTCATCTGACCTTGCCCCAACAATCAGCACCATGGGTTCTTCTAAGCAGTTGTCTAGAAAACTGAAACTGAAAACAGTTGACGCTCACAAAGCTGGAGAAGGCTATAAGAAGATAGCAAAGCGTTTTCAGATGTCAATATCCTCTGTTCGGAATGTAATTAAGAAATGGCAGTCATCAGGAACAGTGGAAGCTAAAGCAAGATCTGGAAGACCAAGAAAAATATCAGACAGAACAGGCCGCAGGATTGTGAGAAAAACAATTCAAAACCCACATTTGACTGCACGATCCCTCCAGAAAGATCTGGCAGACACTGGAGTTGTGGTACACTATTCCACTATAAAGAGATACTTGTACCAATATTTTCTTCATGGAAGAGTCATCAGAAGAAAACCTCTTCTACGTCCTCACCACAAAAATCATCGTTTGAACTTTGCAAATGAACATATAGACAAGCCTGATGCATTTTGGAAACAAGTTCTGTGGACCGATGAGGTTAAAATTGAACTTTTTGGCCGGAATGAGCAAAGGTACATTTGGAGAAGAAGGGGCACAGAATTTAATGAAAAGAACCTCTGTCCAACTGTTAAGCATGGGGTTGGATCAATCATGCTTTGGGGTTGTGTTGCAGCCAGTGGCACAGGGAACATCTCACGAGTAGAAGGAAAAATGGATTCAATAAAATTTCTGCAAATTTTGGATGGTAACTTGATGCCATCTGTGAAAAAGCTGAATTTAAAGAGAGGATGGCTTCTACAAATGGATAATGATCCTAAACACACCTCGAAATCCACGGGGGATTACATCAAGAGGCGTAAACTGAAGGTTTTGCCATGGCCTTCACAATCTCCTGACCTCAACATAATTGAAAATCTATGGATAGACCTTAAAAGAGCAGTGCGTGACAGACAGCCCAGAAATCTCAAAGAACTGGAAGACTTTTGTAAGGAAGAATGGGCAAAGATACCTCAAACAAGAATTGAAAGACTCTTGGCTGGCTACAAAAAGCGTTTACAAGCTGTGATACTTGCCAAAGGGGGCAGTACAAGATATTAACTCTGCAGGGTGCCCAAACTTTTGCAGATGCCATTTTTTTGTTTTCTGTTATTTTGAAAGTGTAAATAATGGAAATAAAATCTAACGTTTGTTGACATATTATAAAAATGTCTAATCTGTAATTTGATGCCTTTTGGAGATTTTTCCATCTTTCCTTGGCTTCTTTATGCACATTAATACAAATTTTTAGCTGGGGTGCCCAAACTTTCGATCCCCACTGTATATCTGCCTGCCTATAGACCTAACATGGGTCAGTAAAAGTGGTTCTAAAGGTAATTTGTTTTTCTATAAAAAAGGGCTTATACTTACCTACTGTATTGCAAAGAGTGTTCCCAAACCTCCTCTTCTGGAGCCCCTCTACCAGAGCTCTCCGCTCCTCCTCTTCTCTGAGTGAAACCTAAGGTTAGATTCACATCTGTGTGGGTGGTGCCTGCTGCGGATCCGCACAAAAATCTGTGCAGCCGCACCACCCGCACAGAGAAATGCAGACCCGCGGGCGGGTGCCATTAGTTCTAATGGCATGCTGCCCACACTGGAAAATGCAAAATCGTACTGTGAACTGAGGTTCCTGTGAGGTCTGCGTTTGTAGAAGAAGTGCAGGGACTTCTATGCGTGTCACGGTGCACGGGAGTCCATTCAAATGAATGGGCTCTCGTGCCCGTGCAAAACACGGCCCGCACGGCTGCATATATGTGAACCGGGGCTTATGCAGTTAGCACATTTTCTTCTTGGGTTTACATTCTTTTTAACCCCCTTTCCCACTCTGTTTTCCTCTGACTTTCTGTACTTTCTATGAATGACCCGCCAATTATATAGTCTGTATACTGACCCAGCTGCACAAGCACAGCCACAAATATTCTATAGACTCCTTTACATGCTAAATACACACCTATGGTATTGCTGTTGGCTTTCGCTATGGATTTAAAAACTGTATATCCTATATTTTTTTCACTCGGTTATCATAACTGAAGCACTATGCTTCCAGTTTCTGCCAAACTGAAGTCACTGCATTTCAGTCTTAGCTGTCACTTTTTACTAATCATGTAGCACAGAAGCACAGTGATTGGTGCTCTGTTGAAAGGTTTTACACCTCTGTACCATCAAGAGAGCTGCTGCTGGCTTCTTGTAGAACCTGTTAGGAATATGTCTTCCTTGGTTATTGTTTGATAGGCGGCTGTCAAGAACCATTGTAGAAGTTCTCTCACTGACAGTTTTATTAAAGCTTTCTTGTTTGTGTTTTTAAAGAATTCTGGCTACAAGCAGTTATTTGTATTATAAGTAAGAAATCTTAATACATAATTGCATAGTCTAGCAATTTAATGTCCTGTTTTTCTCTTACTCATCCTATCTCTCCTAAGAGTACATTAAGGTGCACAAGTAGTATATTTGTATTTGCATTTACTTGTTTGTGTTTATATAATAGGACTTTTGTATTTCAATGTTTTTATTAATTTATAAACAGTTTAAGACAGGAGCAACAAAACACACCCACGCAGGGGCTATCAATTGCATATAAAAAGAAAAATTAAAAAAACAGTGCTCTAACACTAACAAAGCAAAAGGTGTGCCCAGGCAGGGGCTATCAATGGCACAAAAATGACAAAAACATTAGTATAACTCAAACTACAGGCAGCTATCCGCTGCCACACCAAAAACAAACAGAAAAAGAAAAGGAAAAAGGAGTACAAAAGCAAAAAGACAACAAGACCAAGAGCAGGGGTCAGAGAACACCAATACTGAGCAACATCACAACCCCAGACTAGCCGGGGGAATATAATAGGACTTTTACCATAGAAATTCTTGCCTAACTATTTGAGTTTTCAAGACCAGGAATTTGCATGCAGGTGAAATCTGCTATTATGGTATGAGCACGTGTAAAACTGGAAAAACTACACTCACTGGCCACTTTATTAGGTACACCATGCTAGTACCAAGTTAAATCCACATTTGCCTTCAGAACTGCCTTAATTGTTTGTGGCATAGATTCAATAAGGTGTTGGAAACAATCCTCAGAGATTTTGGTCCATATTGCCTTAATAGCATCACGCATTTGCTGCAGATTTGTTGGCTGCACATCCATGAACTGTTGATACAAGGCAGGATGGATCCATGCTTTCATATTGTTTACGACAAATTCTGACCCCACCATCTGAATGTTGCAGTTGAAATCAAGACTCATCAGACCAGGCAATGTTTTTCCAATCTTCTAACGTCCAATTTTGGTGAGCCTGTGCAAATTGTAGCCTCTGTTTCCTGTTCTTAGCTGACAGGAGTGGTATCCGGTGTGGTCTTCTGCTGCTGTAGCCCATCTGCTTCAAGGTTCAACGTGCTGCACATTCAGAGATGGTATTCTGCATACCTTGGTTGAAACGAGTGGATATTTGAGTTACTGTTGCCTTTCTATTATCTTGAATTAGTCTGCCCATTCTCCTCTGACCTCTAACATCAGCAAGGCATTTTCATCCACACAACTACTGCTCACTGGATATTTTCTCCTTTTCGGACCATTCTCTGTAAACCCTAGAGATGGTTGTGTGTGAAAATCCCAGTAGATTAGCAGTTTTTGAAATCCAAGCAGCAAACAATTACCCGCAGAAACCTTTACAACTTAAACCCTTCTCTATTCCACTCTGCAACTGACCTCCTCTGTGACAGAATCTCTCCCTTGCCCTGACCTGGCCACTTCTGTCTACAACAGTTTCCTTCCATCCACACTAGACTCACTTGCTCCTCTAACTACACGAAGTATCAGGCCCCGACTATTACAACCGTGGCAGACTGACAAATCTTAAGAGACATAGTCATGCACTGGAGCGACTGTGGCATAGCACCAAATCCTAGCAAGCATTCATCCTATATAAATCTGCTTTCTTAAAATACAATTCCTCCCTCCATGCCGCCAAACAAGCCTACTTTGTCACTCTTATTATTACCTTGTCATTCAGTCCTCGTTGTCTCTTTTAACTCTCTACTTTCTCCACCTCCACCCAGTAACTCACTACTTACGAGATTTCAAATCATTTCAAAAACAATGCAATTCGTAGGGGCATCTCTACTGCACAGACATCTATCCCACTTAGCATACCTTATATTAAAACTCCCTCAACACTTTCCTCTTTTGACCTACTGAAGAGGTCACTAACGTTTTCTCAGGAGCCCACCTCACCACGTGCCCCCTGGATCCTGTCCCCTCTCAACCACTACGGTCACCCTCTTCTGTCCTATGCTCCCTCACTCACATCTTCAATCTCTCCCTCTCAAATGGCACCTTCCCCACCCCTCTAAAGCATGCACAGATCACTCCTATACTTAAACAGCCCTCACTGGACCCCACCAACCTGAACAACTTAAGACCTATCTCCCTGCTCCTGTTGACCTCTAAACTCTTAGAACACTTAGTCTACAATTGTCTGAGCTCCTACCTCACTGACAACAACCTTCTTGGCCCTTTACAGCCTGGCTTTTGCTCACTACAATCCAGTGAAACTGCCCTACTAAAACTCACTAATGATTTACTAACTGCTAAAATCAATGGCTACTACTCCATACTCTCACTACTTGACCTCTCTGCGGCTTTTGATACTATTGACCATCCCCCTCCTCAAAAAAACTCCACTCTCTTGGCCTCTGAGACTCCGCTCTCTCCTGGTTCTCCTCCTACCTATCGCAGTGCTCCTTCAGCATTACCTATAACTCTGTCTCCTCCTCTCCACTTCTTTCTGTAGGGGTCCCTCAAGGTTCTGTCCTTGGACCCCTTCTCTTCTCCATCTACACCTCCTCCCTTGGTCACTTGATAAACTCCCATGACTTTAAGTAAACTTCTCTATGTTGATGACACACAAATCTATCTTTTTACTCCTCACCTCACCCCTTCAGTCTCCTCTCGCATTACTAACCTACTAAGTGACATATCGGCATGGATGTCGCTCCACTTCCTCAAATTAAACCTTTCCAAAACGGAGCTTGTACTATGCCCTTCAGCCCATGCCCCCTCCCCTGACTTCTCCGACAAGATCAATAATACAACCATCAGTCCCTCCCCTCATACCAGGGTACTAAGTGTAATCCTAGACTTCCATCTGTCCTTTCAGCCCCAAATCCAATGACTGTCCAAATCTTGTAGACTTCACCTCTGCAACATCTCCAAGATACCCCCGTTTTTAACCACTGAAACCACTAAGAAACTTATTCACTCCCTTGTTATCTCTCGCCTTGACTATTGTAACTCCCTCCTCATTGGCCTACCTAATCGCAGGCTATCCCCTCTTCAGTCTATCATGAATACTGCTGCCAGACTCATCCACCTACAGTTGCAAGAAAAAGTATGTGAACCCCTTGGGATTACGTGGAGTTTTGCATGAATTGGGCATAAAATGTGCTCTGAACGTCATCTAAGTCACAACAATAGAAGAACACAGTCTGCCCAACATAATACTGCACAAACATTAGATGTTGCCATGGTTTAATTGCACATAACATGTAAACATTCACAGTGCAGGGAGGAAAAAGTATGTGAGGCCCTAGCTTAATGACTTCTCCCAGAGCTAATTGGAGCCAGGAGTGAGCCAACCTTGACTCCAATCAGTGTGATGATATTGGATGTGTTGCTGACAGCTGTCCTGCCCTTAAAAAACACACACCTGTTTTGGGTTTACTGGTTTCAAGAAGCACTGTCTGATGTGAACCATGCCTCGCAGAAAAGAGCTCTCAGAAGACCTGTGATCAAGAATTGTTGACTTGCATGAAGCTGGAAAGGGTTACAAAAGTATCTCCAAAAGCCTTGATGTTCATGTGTCCACGGTAAGACAGACTGTCTACAAATGGAGAAAGTTTAGCACTGTTACTACTCTCCCTAGGAGGGGTCGTCCTGTAAAAATGACTGCAAGAGCACAGCGCAGAATGCTGCATGAGGTAAAGAAGAATCCCAGAGTGTCAGCTAAAGACCTACAGAAATCTCTGGCACATGCTAACATTTTTGTTGACACATCTACAATAAGGAAAACATTAAACAAGAATGGAGTACATGGGAGGACACCACGGAGGAAGCCATTGCTGTCCAAAAAGAATATTGCAGCACGTTTGAAGTTTGCAAAAGAGCACCTGGATGTTCCACAGCACTACTGGCAAAATATACTGTGGACAGATGAAACCAAGATTGAGTTGTTTGGGAAGAACACACAACACTATGTGTGGAGAAAAAAAGGCACAGCACACGAACATCAAAACCTCATCCCCACTGTAAAACATGGCGGAGGGAGCATCATGGTTTGGGGCTGCTTTGCTGCCTCAGGGCCTGGACGGATTGTTGTCATTGATGGGAAAATTAATTCCAGAGTTTATCAAGACATTTTGCAGGAAAACGTATGACCATCTGTCCGCCAACTGAAGCTCCGCAGAGGATGGGTGATGCAACAGGACAATGACCCAAAGCATACAAGTAATTCAACAAAACAATGGCTGCAACAGCACAGAATACGCCTTCTGGAGTGGCCCAGTCAGAGTCCTGACCTCAACCCGATTGAAATGCTGTGGCATGACCTTAAGAGAGCGATTCACACCAGACATCCCAAGAATATTGCTACACTGAAACAGTTTTGTGAAGAGGAGTGGTCCAAAATTACTCCAGATCATTGTGCAGGTCTGATCTGCAACTACAGGAAACGTTTGGTTGAGGTTATTGGTGCCAAAGGAGGGTCAACCAGTTATTAAGTCCAAAGGTTCACATACTTTTTCCTCCCTGCACTGTGAATTTTTACATGTTATGTGCAATTAAACCATGGCAACATCTAATGTTTGTGTAGTATTATGTTGGGCAGACTGTGTTCTTCTATTGTTGTGACTTAGATGACGTTCAGAGCACATTTTATGCCCAATTCATGCAAAACTCCACGTAATCCCAAGGGGTTCACATACTTTTTCTTGCAACTGTAACTAACCATTTCATATCTGCCAACCCTCTCTGCCAATCCCTCCACTGGCTTCCCATTGCCCAACAAATAAAATTCAAAGCATTAACAATAACATATAAAGCCATTTATAACTCTGCCCCAAATTACATCACCAATCTTGTCTCCAAATATCACTCAAACCGTCCTCTCTGCTCCTCCCATAACCTCCTGCTCTCTAGCTCCCTTGTCTCCTCCTCCCATGCTCATCTCCAGGAGTTCTCCAGAGCCTCCCCCATCCTATGGAACGCTCTACCCCAATCTATCCGACTATCGCCTACTCTGCCCACTTTAAGGTGATCTCTGAAAACCTATCTCTTCAGAGAAGCCTATCCTGCCTTCAGCTAATAACGGAATCTTCTATTCCTCCTATCAGTTCATCCCCCACTGTTATTACCTTTTGTACCACCAGCCCCTCCCTCTTAGATTGTAAGCTCCAAGGAGCAGGGCCCTCCTAACCCGTTTGTATTGAACTGTATTGTCTCCCTTTATATTGTAAAGTGTTGGCGCGATATAAATCCTGTATTATAATAATAATTATTCAGACCAGCCCATCTGGCACCAACAACCATGCCATGTTCAAAGTCACTTAACCGCTTCCCGTCTGCCCTATAGCAGAAATTCTGCTACAGGGCGGCACGGGTGCGCAAAATCACGTATATATATACGTGATTTTGCATTTCCAGGTAGGGAGCAGCCGCGGCTGTCAATCACCGGGTCCCGACTGGTAATTACTCGCTGATTTGGTGATTTCCGAAGATCTCTGATGGGGAGGAGGACTGCTTTGTTTACTAACAGCCCTCCTCCCTGTCAGCTCGAGCACACTTCTCTGGATGGCTGTGCACAGCCAACCAGAGCAGTGTGATTACAGTGAAGCACACTGGCACAGCCCCCTAGTAAAGCACACCCAGCACGCAGTTAACCCTTTGATCACCCCTCATGGCAAATCCTCAGGAGGGCAAGTGGTTAAATTTCCTTTCTTCCTGATTCTGATGCTCGATTTGAACTTCAGCAAGTTATCTTCACTACTTCTAGATGCCTAAATGCATTGAGTTGCTGCCATGTAATTGGTTGATTAGTAATTTGTGTTACCAAGTAATTGAACAGGTGTACCTAAAAAAGTGGTCAGTGAGTGTATATTTTAGAAGTCAGGTTCTTGTCTGCCAACCAGTGTAAACAAGCACTGACATATTCTAATGTGTTATTATATATGACACTAAAACTTTGATAAAGGTACCTAGCTATGAAAAATGGGACAACTACTGAAATAACCACCAAGCATCAATGGTCACCACACGTTCAACTCTTTGCTTTTTGAATTCTTCTTTTAAAGGTAGCTATTCTAATCTGATGTAAAAATAGGTATAAGTGAGCGCTAAAGATAACAAAGCTGCTGAACACAAAAGGTACCAAAAAACCTCCAGAAACTCACATATAAAAAAGGTGCAGCGCTTATCTATTAAAACATGCAAGATATCAAAAATGCAAGAGTGTATCCCTGCAAAACGCAGGCAGGGTATAGTTATTATACTGCCCTTTATAGTCTCAAATAACACACAGATATATAGTTCACAATCTCCCAGTGGGTAGGGTGAGGTGAAAGATCAGATGGATCTCTATTGACACACGGTGATAGCCAAAAAGGTGATGTATGGTGATATCCAAAACTGGTAAAAGATTGTGCACTCACCAGATGCACAACCAATATGCGCATGTAAGAGATAACCCCTCTCAAGGTATGGTTCCAAGACTCATCAAAGGCAAAGGTCTGGTCAAACTTTACGATGTGGACCCTCAGCTGTCATGCATGGCTCTGTCCCCTGCTATTATGGTATGAGCACGTGTAAAACTGGAAAAACTACACTCACTGGCCACTTTATTAGGTACACCATGCTAGTACCAAGTTAAATCCACATTTGCCTTCAGAACTGCCTTAATTGTTTGTGGCATAGATTCAATAAGGTGTTGGAAACAATCCTCAGAGATTTTGGTCCATATTGCCTTAATAGCATCACGCATTTGCTGCAGATTTGTTGGCTGCACATCCAATGGTGCCGGCGGTGGTAAACGTCACTGTGCCGCAGTTCCTCTGCAGAGCATACCCCCTATGAGTAAGTGCGGTTGCACGAAACGCGTCAGAGGGAACTGCGGCACAGTGACGTTTACCACCGCCGGCACCATTGGGGTCCCGGCGGCCAACTTTATTGTCTGGTCAGTATTGTTTTTATTATACCCTGTTGCTGGATATAATAAACGCACGCATGCTTAAGCGGTATCACGCTATTCTGGCCTCCTTGTTTCTTTCTGGGGCTCTCTGGTGAGCTTCCAATTACCTGCAGAGTAAAGAGCTATAGGGGACAGAGCCATGCATGACAGCTGAGGGTCCACATCGTAAAGTTTGACCAGACCTTTGCCTTTGATGAGTCTTGGAACCATACCTTGAGAGGGGTTATCTCTTACATGCGCATATTGGTTGTGCATCTGGTGAGTGCACAATCTTTTACCAGTTTTGGATATCACCATACATCACCTTTTTGGCTATCACCGTGGGTCAATAGAGATCCATCTGATCTTTCACCTTACCCTACCCACTGGGAGATTGTGAACTATATATCTGTGTGTTATTTGAGACTATAAAGGGCAGTATAATAACTATACCCTGCCTGCGTTTTGCAGGGATACACTCTTGCATTTTTGATATCTTGCATTCTAATCTGATGCCTAAACTATTCCTTTTCAGCAGAACAGCTGGTTCAGTTGAACATTAATTTTTGTGCTTCACACAGTGACAAAAGTGATAGTGCTCTGACAGTAGGCCAAGTTGGGCACTTTTTTAGTCTGAAAAATGTAAAAAGATGTCCTCCTGCGCTCCACAGAGTAACTACACAAAGCCAGCTGCTATCATCTAAACCCTATACCACGGGACAAAATGATATCTAAAAATGCATGAAGCGCTCAGCAATGAGGATACTAAACATGTTAAAACAGAATAAATATAATTGCAAAAATATATAACTTTTTATAAAAGTGACTAGTGCTCAAATGAATAAAATCATGTTCAAACCAAACAAACTATCAGTGTGCCACCCAGTGGCTAAAACTGGTGACAAGTGTACATACTATGTGTATAGAAAGTGACAAGTGCTTTATAAACTATATAAATACATATACATACCATAAATAAATTAATGTACGTAAATTCATGCACAGTGAACAATCACTGGACAAAGTGACAAGTGTTAGGGTAAACAATAAAATTATCAGTCCAAATAAAGTGCAAAAATTTGTACTAACACACTCTTTAAAGTGTAAAGTGCTTTATCTTCCTCCACTTTCAAAATGTGCTCAAAAAAGTGGTCACTCTAGTGCTTGTACCCTCCAGTGACTAGAGTGCCTCCTCACCTCATTCACTCGACCCCTAAGGGCCACAAATCATATATTGATATGATGTTCCACACCGATTATATTCTTTACCATCTGGTAATACTGGTCCCAATGGCTCCACACCACCTCCTCTATCACACCGATATCCACTCAAAATTAATTAGGCATGGACAGGCTCAGCAATATATATCAGGGCCATGGAAGGATAAGCAGAGAAAAACTCCCATAGTGTAATATGTCAGTTTATTCAAATAAAAAACCAGATAAGCAACTCACATGATCCAAGTACAAAACCCACGGTTTCCCATATGTCAGGATCCTGAAGAAGCCACGTGTCCGTGGTGTAACACGTAGAGCGCAGTGACGTCATTTCCGGGTGGAGCTTGGTGACACACTTCCGGTTTTTCCCCATCTTGATTCCTTTAGTACACCCATAACATATGGGAAACCGCGGGTTTTGTACTTGGATCATGTGAGTTGCTTATCTGGTTTTTTATGGCCCTGATATATGTACACTTGTCACCAGTTTTAGCCACTGGGTGGCAAACTGATAGTTTGCTTGGTTTGAACACGATTTTATTCATTTGAGCACTGGTCACTTTTATAAAAAGTTATATATTTTTGCAATTATATTTATTCAGTATTAACATGTTTAGTACCCTCATTACTGAGCGCTTCATCCATTTTTAGATAACTTTTTTAGTCTGGTTTCTTTTCTCCCCGGACCAGGTATGCAAAGAGCACATGCTGTAGGAATATGCATTTGCATACCTATGGCCCCAACATGAGAATGTCAGGCCTGCCAGTAAGTTCCCTAAGCCCTAGATGTTGTAATATATTATACTGTAATTGCATGGGAGTGTGTATGTGTGGGAAGGGGTGCCTAGTCTCCACCAAGTAGAAGTGGAGAGATTTCAAGGCAGCGCAGGGTCGTGGTCTGTTAAAGCGGAGTTCCAGCCGTTGAAATATTTTTTTTTCTAAAGGCACCCACATGAGAGTGGTAGCTTAGGCAATGCAAGTTGAGATCACCTGTACTTGTAATCCTTTGCTTTCCTTATAAAAAATAAATGTACTTACTGCACCCTCATATTATGAATGCTGTCATCTTAAGAGCGGGCACCTGAAGCTCGCTCAGACATTCTTCCAGGAAATTGTGCAGCTGTCTACCCAGCATGCACTTCCCGTTTTTGCTCCTCCGCAGTGTGAAGAAGGAGCAATCTCGCACCTGCGCAGTGTGAAGAAATCCCTGCGATCGCTTCACTTCTGGTCTCGTAATAACGAGAGATTTTGGTATCAGGCATTCCCTAGGACTGCTGGGATAGATGACACTGAAATCCCAGAAGCCCTAGGGAATGCCTGTTGAGACAGAAATTACCAATAAAAGGTATTTAGGAGAAAAGAATCTACATATATATTGCCAAAATGGCTTGTGAAGAGGGAGACCATTGTCTTTCAAGGGAGAAAAAAAAAGGCTGGAACTCTGCTTTAATTATACCACTGAAAAGACTGGCAAATGCAAAAATTAGCTGTTGATCCTGCTAGTACTTGGCCCTTTTTTTTTCGCTTCCTATGGCTGGGTGACAACACCCCCCACAGGCTCCTAATGTTGTGGTTGGGTTGTCAGAATGCTTTCAGGCTATAAGACACCATGCCGATGCATGGCATGCCTGCAGAGTCTCATTTTCAGCCTGTGACGTCACAGGCATCTACTTCTTCTTGCCTGCCTCGAAGCAGACAGCAACATCACAGATTGAGTGAAATACATTTAAAAGGAGAGTGTGCTTCCCTTTTTCTTTTTTTTTTTGCTTGGAATTGGACTCCATGGATCAGTCAACAACCACTGGAGGCCTGCTCCCAGTGTTTGATGCCTGTAATGGGACTAGAAACTTTGCATATACAGCTCAAGTTTGTGTACAGAAAAACTACATATACAAATATCAAGATGCAAACTGTGCATTTAAGTTTTTTTAACTGCAATTCAGCTGTAATTTCAAAATTAGATAAAAATCTAAAACTGCCCAACTCTTTCAAAAGTACCAATAAACAAAATTCTGGCTGGTGCAAGAAAAATAGTGCATGATTAGCATATATATCCAACTTTTGTTCCAAGATAAGCTTGGTTGGTTCACAGGCCAATGGGGAGATCATATGCCACACAATGCATCATGTATGTCCATGTTAGGTGTAAAAGCAGCTTTGAGGGCCTGATCATTTCCAAATGAACAGTCAGAAGCCTTTGTATTTGAATTGTTTTAGGCAGCAGACATAACATGTTGTATACTTGACATTCCATCTCGTAATAATAAATGTTAAAAGAGTGGCAAAAGCACTGAAGTCTTGGAAAAGGGGTAGCCTTCTGAAGCCAAAACTACAATTTGATAATGTTTATATACATATTGTTGACAGGAGTTCAAAACATTGTCAGAATTTGATCAGCTGTCATCTTGTGAGAAGGATTTTCACCTCCTGAGCTGTCAAATGAACAGCCATGTTTCTTATAATAAACCACTTGCCAGCAAACTCTGCTCTGATAAGACATTTTTTTCATTAAAATCTTGTATGACCAACGTGAAAAAAAAATACAGCAGCATTCCCTTATCTTATTTGTGTTAAAAGCAAAAGCTGTATTTCTGTTGGCGCCATAAAAAATGGCTTTTACTTTTAAGAGCTACATAATGCAGTTGTTTGGTATGGAGTTATGTTTGATTAAAGCTTACCCCCATCTAATTTCAAGATTATGCTGCAACCACTTATCATACGCCGGCTAGCCAAGTTTTCCCTTCTGCTGCAGACACCAAAAGGGGAAGGTGCTGCTGTTTTGCAAAAGTGGCTTGCTGAGGAACATAACTACAGCTCATAATATTCCAGCTATGATCTGAAATTGTATGCCATTATTAAAACAGCTTTAAGATGAAGCCTGCTTCATTTAAAATGTAGGAATATTACTGCAAAAATGAAGTCATTCGGCAATTTTATTTCTTTCCTTTTATTTTAGTAAACAAATTGCATAACTGTCTGTGGATCAGCTACCTAACATGTAGTTTAAGTCGGGTACATCAACTAGGATGAGAGTTTGTTAGGGGTTCCTTCAGCAAGGAGCAATTTCTACCTCTCAGATAAGTTCCCACTGACGCCATTAATCTTTTTTAGTTATCTGTAAGGGGGCATTTCTTCTCAATGACTACAGGTGCAAGATGCATTCTTCCCAATTACCATCACACTAATGTATCAAGAGTTGTCGATATAATAATTTTTGGCAAGGGTTCCCAGAGAGTGGAAAGTTATTCAAGGGTTCCTCTGTGTTAAAAAGGTGGAGGAAGGCTGGTTTATGTTGTAGTTTTAAAAATGCGGACCCTTTCCTTTGCACATTTATGGCAAAGTAAAAGGGCGCTTAGCTTCTCCCACCTCATTGGCATGTACTCACTTTTTGCACTCCCATCGCCACTCCATTAGGCTTTCTGTAGCAAAGAAAAATATCCAGCACTTCAAGGTATAGGTGAAAATTAGTCAACAAAAATCAACCATTCCCTCTGCTTCTGGAGTGAGATCTTCTGTGAGTGATTTTACAAATGTAATCTTAGACTCAGAGCCATGGATAAGGGCGTAACACCAGTCCTGTACAGAACCCAAGCCACTAGGGGGGCCCAGGCAGCTGGGTGAATTGGATGTAGGCAGGGAGGGTGATCGGCACTGTGGGGGGAGGTAATTACTGGAACCGATCCCCTGTATGGCTCTCTCTGCAGTAGATGAGAACTGGCTTTTTCTCCTCTCCCTCCTGCTGGCTTTCAGCTGCTGCAGAGAGAGCCGTACAGGGGATAGTTTCCAGTAATTTCCCCCCCCGCCTCACCCATCACCCTCCCTGTGCACCGTGCATTTCCCTCTGCTGCCTAGGCCCCCCTGTGTGCCACCACCCTCGCAGTGCTTCTAGCTTCCCTCCTCACCTTTACCAGCCTTTTCTTTCCTGAACAAACACAATGAGTGATCGGCACCGATCACTCACTGAGTTCATTCATAACTGAAGCATAGTAAACTTTGTTTTCTTTGGGGGGCCCTGTCAGGTTGGCTGTATGGAACCCCGCTGTTTCTAATAGCAGCCTTGCATAGACTGGGTTACTTTTCTCAGTATTTATATGTGCCACTCCATCACATTTTACATGCAGAGAAACCCATAAAATTGTTCATTCATTCATGAAAATGGGGTAAAGATGCCAGATCTCTCTGATACTCTGAAAAGGACGCAGGATGAAAGGTTAGGAACCACTGCATAATGCATTATTGGTATTTTGTAAAAAGAACAATCAAATTATGTATTAGAAAAACTAACAAATATTTATATTAAAAAAAAAGATCACACAATGACCCAAATGCTTTGCCTCATGGGGTGATTTTTGGGCCGTTTCACATCTATGTGCATGTAGTTATGAGTATTTTTGATGCACATTATTACATTGATATCTAAATACATGTTTATATGCTTTTGTGTTTTGAACGTTCATTTTACATGTATATGTTATGTAAGAAATACATAATAGGCATTTTTCCAGGTAAATTTACTTTTCGAATATACTGGGATACATATGTTTTTGTGCATTTATTATTTTTTCCAGTTGACCTACATGTTTTAAGATACAACAAGCTGCTTGTCCAAAAAAGTGCTATGCTGCTGCACATGGAAGTAAACCAACCACAAGGTAATGAATGAAACTGAGCCCTTTGTGTTTTGCTGTGGCGTGTGCCCAGTCATCCTTCTACATAGCAGTGAGAGGTGTCTGTGTTCTGTTCCTGAATAAAGAACTCTTCACTTCATATGAGTAACACAGCTGCTGCTATCTTTTTGATTGGCTGCTTACAGCTCTGATCTGTGAAGTGTGTCATTAATCAATATAATGGAATGGAAATGATGGGCAAAGATGCATGTCTAAAGGACCTCTTATATTGTACGCAAGAACTGCTAATGTGCATTTTAAGTTCTCTCCTTTTTTAAAAAGAACATAAATAATGTTAATTTGCAATATTTAATGATTTTACTAAAGTGGCTGCACAGCTTCATAGTAACGTCAAACCATAGATAAAATCTCCTGCTTTTTAATCTCACTGGACTTTTTTGTACAACCTTTGTGATTTTTTGTATATAATTGGAAAAACATATTACATTTCTTTGGTTTGTAAATAGAAAGGACATTTGTATTCGAGACTCACATGGATCTGAGGCAAATCCAGTTTGTTCATAATTTACAGACATAGCTAATTAATGCATATGTCTTGACACCAACCAACTGCTAATAATGACCTTTCTTGCTTTTGTACTTTGGTCAGATGGCTTAGAAGGGCCAAAAAGAGGATATTTGATTAACCGCTTTCCCACTGCACTATAGCAGAAATACTGCTACAGGGCAGCATGGCTGTGCAAAATCACGTATATACACGTGATTTTGCATTTCCGGGTAAGGGGCGTGCACGAGCCCTACCTGTGCCGCCATTGGTGGCCTCACCTGTTGATCACCGGGTCCCAGCCGGTGCTTCCCTGCCGGCACCTGGCGATCGCCATGTATCACCGACGGGGGAGACACCTGTATGTAAACAATACAGATCTCTCTCCTGTTGGCTCCTATACATTGCTTTGTATTGCTCTGCATAGCAGAGCAATTCAAAGCAATGTGCTTACACAGTAAAGCACACCGTAAAACACAGCACAGCATGCAGTTAACCCTTTAATCGCCCCAGATTTTAACCCCTTCCTGCCCAGTGTCATTAGTACAGTGTCAGTGCTTTTTATTAGCACTGATCACTGTATTGGTGTCACTGGGGATGTCAGTGACAGTCAGTTCCCCCCCAGTGTTAGAATGTCCGCCTCAGTCCTGCTATAAGTCGCTGATCACCGCCATTAATAGTATTAAAAAAAAATTCCAGTATTGTATAGATACTGGAAATTTATTTTTTATATGCCAGTAATGAAAAAAAATTCCAGTATCTATAGCATCATTTGTAGAGGCTATAACTTTCAGGTAAACCAATTAATTTACATGTATTGGTATTTTTTTTAGCAAAGAAATGCAGCAGAATACATTTTGGTCTAAATTTATAACAAAATTTTATTTTTTTTTGTAATTTTTATTACTGGACATGTTTAATAGCAAAAAGTCAAAAATATATTTTTTTTCCAAAATTGTAGGTCTTTTATTTTTATAGCGCAAAAAATAAAAACCATGGACGAGGTATGAAAAAGTCATGGTTTGGCCTCCATCCTTCCCTGACCTCAATCCTATTGAGAACCTTTGGATGTAAACTGCCTCCCACCCTCATAGATCTTTTGCTTGAGGATGCTCCAAACAGCAGCTCTGGGAGGCTATTCTGACATCTTGCAAACAAATTCAAGCAGAAACTGTCCAAAAACGCACAAGTTCAATGGATGCAAGACTTGTGAAGCTGCTATCAAATAAGGGGTCCTATGTTACAATGTAACGTGACCTGTTAAAATGTTTAAAAAGTTTGATTGAAATAGCTTTTGATTTCAGTAAATATGCTGCAAACACAACAAATGACAATTTTCAGTTCTTTACAACCTATAAAGTGTTTTGAAACTTACTGTGCGTAATAATTTGGAACAGTGCATTGTAAGTGTTTTATGTTTAAAAAAAATACTGTTGTTATTAGGAGGTTTGTTCAATAAAATGTGAACTGTACACTTAATAGTTGATAACATGAGAATTATGCTGACTGTTATTTACATCAATTATTTAGGTAAATGAGAAAAATATAATTTGCATAATAATTTGGAACATGTTGTAGATGTAGAACAGTGATATAAAAAAACAGAGATTATGTGACTTCAAAGAAAAATATTCCAAAAAAAGATATTAATTAATTAAAGTCAATTAAGTGTTCTCCTGTGTCCTCTCCTTGAGATAATGACCATCGTGTGCATCTGTTACAGAATTCCAATGCAAAACATCCTCCACCATAAATCTGCTCACCTCCAGCAGTGTGACCTCACATTTTACAATGCTTTGGTCTAACTGCACTTTTAGTCCCAAATGTATGGACTCTGAAGATCAAATTGCTGAATAATAACTCCAAAGAATGCTCCCTCTAGATAACCGCCTCAGGCTCAGCCGTATTCCTCATAAACAAAAGCTCAACGTAGTGCTTTATCCTTTAAAAACTTTTATTGCACAACAAACATAAGAAATGCACTCACATTCAGTAGGTGCATAACTGCACCAGGTATGATGAACATCCAGTAATGTACTAATTAGGCACAAGATGCCAGTATCATCCCCAACAGCATAGACCAGTCCAGGCTCCAAAATGTCACTATACAGTGTATATTGCAAGGCAATGCACAGGCCCTATGTGTAGCTGCAATTGCCTACAGATATGACATCGCTCCAGGACAGGGGCGGACTGACCATTTGGAAACTCGGGCACTGCCCGAGGGCCCAGGGTCAGTAGGGGCCCCATGAGATGCCCCTGGTACCTTTTTCATAGGCTTTTTTGAGTTTAGGCAAGGACACAGGGGCCCCATGATCCCCTATTGCCTGGGGGCCCCATGAGTAGTCAGTCCGCCCCTGCTCCAGGATTGGCATGGTTCTATACTACTACAGGAGTGTGAGGGGACTCTGTGCCGGTCTGCACCTGCCCTTCACAGCTTTAGTCTTCAGTTATTACTAAAATCAGTAATAATCAAATTCAGAGGCAATTATTTATTATGATAAAGAGTAGATACATTTATATAGTCTTACAGATACAACTGGCTCTTTGAGAGCAACCAAAAAGCTGATGAAATGGAGTTTGACACTCTAGTACATTTCTGACAATTCTCCATCATTAAAAATACTCTGCTGTTGGAAAATTGTACACAGCTATATAATCTGTGATATCTTAATGTATTTGTTTGACCAGGGCAGGGACAGGCTTACTAGGGAAAAAAAAATATCATTTAACCACTTCAAGTCCGGACACTTTCACCCTCTGGCCCCTTCTTATCCAGGCCAATTTTCAGCTTTCAGTGCTGTCACACTTTGAATTGCACGGTCATGCAACACTGTACCCATATGAATTTTTTAGCATTTTATTGAGACAGATAAAACTTTATTTTGGTGTTATTTATTCACCACTGGGATTTTTATTTTTTTGCTATATAAATGAAAAAGTCCAAACATTTTGAAAAAAAAGTGTTTTTCTTAAAACATTTTGCAAATAAATAATCTTTCTTCATAAATATTGGCCAAAATGTATTCATCTATCTTTTTAGTAAAAACAAAATAACCCAAATTAGTTTATAACCAAAAAGTATAATTTTTCAAAAACATTTTTACATTTTTATTTTTTTTTATATTATTATTTATGGGTTTTTTTTCCTTAACATACTGTCACCCTAGCAGTACAGTGTCACCATAGTGACACTGTACTACTTGTGGGGGGGTGATGAAGATTTTTTTTTACACTGATTGCTTTTACACCCATAAATGCTGTAAAAGCAATAATTTCTCCTTCTCTCTGACTGCATTCTTGCAGCCATTGAGAAATACTGTGAGACCCATGATTGGTTACAGCTTGTCACATGGTACAAGGCTGTTGTGAATAGCCTTGTACCATGTGACCTCTGTGATCATTCATAGATTTCACAAGTAGTAAGCAATGATGTCAGGAAGTGACATCTTCTTCACTGTCATCACTGATAGGCCAATCAGGGATCACATGAAACGGGACCTTACACAGAGGTCCCGTACAGCGATCAGTGTTCTGCTGTGTCCAGAGGTGCCGCGCACTCCTAGGGAGCGCTGACAGGCAGGGAAGCGGGAGGACATTTATAAACGGCCACCCGCTCCTGCACTGCTCCCGTCCAGGTGTTTATATACATGGGTTGGATGGGAAGTGGTTAAAGAAATGTAAATATGTAAACATGCTTTACAAAAATACACAAAAAGCCTAAAAAAAACACAGCTCACAACAGCATTATTAAACTGTAGTGTCACTGGCCAAATTCTCCTGAGTTAAGGGCTTTAGCTTTATTTTCTTTCAGAGTATACTTTCCTATAGCCTTTAGGTCTATATTGGCTACTTCCACCATTCAATTCAGACCTGTTACCGCAGGGTAAAAAATGTAGGTGCTGTACCAAAAACCCATATTTTGAAATGGTGTAATGAATCGGAAAGGAGTTCTGTTGATATTTTTAAATTTTAAATTGTTGCTTGGATTAAATATCAATTACACATCGAAAATATGTGATGCCGGAATACAGTGACACTGGCAATGTCTGTGAAAATTGTATGGTTTCCTAATGTTACATAAAGCTTAAAGGCATCTCCCAAGCATAGAATTTAATGGAGTGGTGTTTTTCCAATATTGCCATCGAATTCACAGTAAAAGGAGCGCCCTCTCCATGCTGTAATATTTAAAAAAAACATTTTGGATTGGTACATGTCCCTCTTAGCAGGGCAGTTCCCCTTATCCTTTTTTGACAATACCTATTAGCCTTTAGAATGGCCATAATGTTGTATCAAGAGTTATCACTTCCAGTCTTTGAATCCGATGCATGCCAGTTCTCCAAAGGCCCCCAAGCAACATATGTTGACAGATATGTATTTTTGTCATTCCCAAGACAGGCAAATAACTTTAGAATCTTAAATGACGGTAATGTTCCATTATGCATGCTGAAAGATGCCTCTGGCCAGTGCTACAGATATTTAATCAGAAATGCTTGTTGAACATCATTCATTACCTAGATATGGAAAGATTATAGTAGGAGATACATAAATCTTTATCGTATTGTTTGAAAATATGTCCCTGGGCTAGCATAAAAGGAACTCCAAAGCAAACATGAAGCTGATTGCCTACTCCTCTCCCTTACATGCAGTACACAGAGGCCATTTTATGATACTGAGGCTCTAAGAAAATTGTCCATAGTAACCAATTATTCCTGATTGTCGTAATGCATGTCAAAGAATACTACATAAAAGCTGATTAGCTGCAATGGGTAGCATCTCTACTTTTATTTCAATTTTATTAACCATCTCAGTCATGTTCTATGCTTTCATTCTGGCACAGGGAGAATTTCTGGATGCTTACATAGTGCTTAAGAAGCAATGCTGTGCTGCCCATGCACAATGCAAGGCATCTAGCTGTTTGAATATAGCTGGAAGTAACTGGGCATTTGAATTAAATGAACAAATAAGCAGAACTCAAGCTTGTCCTAAGTTTTTTTTGTAGTTTACAAGGTTTGGCTATCATATCTGAAAAAAAATATATATTACTGAAATCTGTCCAGAGTCATGGTACCATGTGGGCTATTGGTAGCCTGTAGTGAAACATAGTGAACAGCTACTATAGTGTGTATTACGTGAGCAGGTATTGCTCATATTAGACTCTAATAAAAGGATTACACATTAGTAATGATTTATTTATTTATTTCAGGTACTTCTATAGCGCCATCAATTTACGCAGCGCTTTACATATATATTGTACATTCACACCAGTCCCTAACCCTCAAGGGGCGTACAATCTAAGGTTCCTAACTCACATTCATATACAAAGGCCAATTTAGACAGGATCCAATTAACCTACCAGCATGTCTTTGGAGTGTGGGAGGAAACTGGAGTACCTAGAGGAAACCCACGCAGGCACAGGGAGAACATGCAAACTCCAGGCAGGTGGTGCCGTGGTTGGGATGCGAACCAACGACCCTAGTACTGCCAGGCTGCAGTGCTAACCATTTAGCCACTGTGCTGCCCTTTTTGCCCATTGCTTGTAACTACCAAACAGCAACCACAAAATTAATATTAAATCGTTCTTCATAATTTTATCATAAGTAAACTACAAACACAAGTTAGAATCATTTTGGTAAATTACTTTATTTATCTGGCATTAGATATGCTAGTGTATGATCTTCTGTTGTGTATGATCACATCATAAAATGTCTTGTCATCTGTGAAATAAACACAAGCATATTACTTCTTTATTACCAGTGACATTCATACTATGTTTAAAGACCAATCTTTGTAAAGCTTTTCTTGATGTTTGATGATTAGTTGTGGTTTTATGATTAAAGTATATCTATAGCCAAACTTTAGTTTCAGTTTTGGATGGAATAGGGAATAGTTTAAAAACTCTGTACTGCATTTAGGAAATTTTTCCTTCCTATGCAGAAGACACAACATGTAGTGATACAAATTTTCTCAAAAAGGAGGTCAAATGTGAAGACACTTGGAGGTGCCTGCTAACCAGTGAAAGTGAAAATTTATTTTTCCTTTGCTACATGTTTGATTTAAAGCTAAACTCCTGAGAAGGTAAATATCCTCCCATTTAGTAAATTTAGTATTTGCTGCTTATCTTAAGCTATAATTCCTGCAAAAGGTTTTTGAAGTAATTAGTTTAATAGGAATAGTTCAATTATATCTGCTAGTTATATTGTTTGTCTACAATGGAATACCGCTGTTGGCTTGAGTCCACACTGGACTACTTAGATGAATCAATATTTCAGTTTTTCAAAAATAACCAAATTAGTGAAAAAGCACTATAAAGCCTAACTCCTGAGTAATGAAATATCCTCCATTGCTGGGGGCTGCCCCAGCACTGCAAGGGCTAAGGACTTGAAAGGTGTAGGGAACAGGAAAAGGAGTTTTATTTACTTAATCCTCCACTGTCCCAGCAAACAGTGCTCCCCTACAGTGAACTCTTCTTGAGTATCTGTACATTCAATGCATGCCTTTAAGCCCTGCATCAGTTTTGATGATTTAGAGGGCATTCGATCGCTGGAGCATAGAGAAAAAGAAGCTCCAAGGACCAGTTTTGCAACATATGGAAGCTTGTTGAAGTGGAGCATTGGGTAGGTAAACCAAACCGAAGGCATGTATTGAATGTACAGATGCTGAGTAAGAGTTCACTGCTGGAATGTAGGGGAGCACTGTTTGTAAAACTGCTTTTCCTGTTCCCTAGACATTTCAAGTCCTTAACCGTTGCACTGCCGGGGCAGCCCCACAGCAATGGAGAATATTTCATTACTCAGGAGATAGGCTGTAAAGTTTTACTTACTTAATCCTCCACTGTCCCAACAAACAGTGATCCCCTACATTCCAGCAGTGAACTCTTCCTCAGCATCTGTACATTTAATGCATGCCTTTGCTTTGGTTTGGTTTACCTACCCAATGCTCCACTTCAACCAGCTTCCCTATGTTGCAAAACTGGTCTCTGCAGCTTCTTTTTCTCTATGCTCCAGCAATCGAATACCCTCTAAGATCATCAAAACTGATGCAGGGCTCAAAGGCATGCATTGAATGTGCAGATGCTGAGGAAGAGTTCACTGTAGGGGAGCACTGTTTGCTGGGACAGTGGAGGATTAAGTAAGTAAAATTCCTTTTCCTGTTCCCTAGACCTTTCAAGTCCTTAACCTTTGCAGTGCCGGGGCAGCCCCACAGCAACCGAGCATATTTCATTACTCTGGAGATAGGCTTTAAAGTGTTTTTTTTCACTAATTCAATTATTTCTGAAAAATTGAAATATTGATTCATGTGAGTATCCCAGTGTGGACTCAAGCCAACAGTGGTATTCCATTGTAGAGAAACAACATAACTAGCAGATATAATTGAACTATTCCTGTTAAACAAATTACTTCAAAAACTTTTTCAGGAATTATAGCTTAAGATATGCAGCAAATACTACATTTACCACCATTAGTTATAGCATCAAATTTGTCACAAAAAGCAGAGTCACACATTAGATTTAAATGGCCTGAAAATGAAGAAATTAACTTCAAACTTCAGTGTACCATCTGGAATATAAGCCACAGGGAATTGGTACAGGTTTCCTGTATCCAGCTCCCACAGTTCATTGTCCTTACGTATATTCTTAGTATTACCATTTCAGCCAGCATAATGTTTAATGTAGCTTTGCCCTGCAGTTTTGTAGCACGCAGCTTGCACCTGGATAATATTTGATAAAACATCTTCATGGACCGCTACTGCTGACTGTGCAGACCTCAGGATAATAAATTAGGCCACAAGATGGATTTATCTAAACAGTAAAGAGTCTTCTGTGCTGAATCCGCATATTTAAAACATTAATCCACTTTGTACAGCTTTAATGAGGCCTGAGGATCAACATAAAGATATGTTTCCTTGTACTGTGTACGTTCAAAGCCAGGGGTGAAGTACCATGTAGTGTGCTTACTACTTTTGGTAATTAGTGCTTTTCAGTGCTGTAGAGTTAATTGGTTAAAGGATAGGTAAATATTTTTCAAACATAGCACTGAATGTACACAAAATAAGGTGTATTATAATTATAATCATACTATGGTTCATTATGTTTTTCAATAGTGTACAGGAAAAATTTTCACAATACATACATTTTAAAATCAATTAAGGTAACAGGAATGCATATTAGTTTAGTTTTTTTTAAGGCAGGCAGCAAAATAATTTTTTTCTTTTAATCAGATAGCTATAAACTATTGCATAATAATCTTTTGTGTTCTTCTTTTGAGTCAGTAGGCGGAGCTGTAGTCTCCTTTTCAGTTATTCTACTATTTCAGCTTTCAGTTGTGCTACAAAAAGACCATTGTTTTTAAAAACTCAGTACGTCACCACAGGATTGAATCTGGTCTTATCATACAGCTTAGTCTTCAGTTGGACAAACTAAGAATTGTTATGAGTGTAACTCAAAATTCATTAATGTGAACCTACACATTGCCAGATCACATTATTATTTTGAATTAAAATATATCACTTCCTTGCCAAAAATAGAATATTGTTGTTCCTTAACTCGCAGCCTAGATCATCTGGTCCTTGCCTACTATTCATTAATGCAATAAGTCTTGATTTCAATCAGAAATGGTCACAAAAGCTGCACCTATGTGCAGAGATAATCACAACACAAAAGCAGTTTTTAATAGATTACCATACTTTGACAAGAATGTTTTAATTAAGTTGATCTCTATTGCATAAAAAGACTGTAGATGTCCTCTGAAAAGCACAGAAAAGCAGTGGGTTTTTGAAGGATGTGTATATATTTTTAGTGAACTTATTCTTTGCTGCTTCTTTCCCTGCACCAGCACACTGACTATAGCCCCCAGACAGGGGTGGACTGACCATTCGAGCACACTGGCACTGCCCGAGGGCCCGGGGTCAGTAGGGGGCCCCATGAAATGCCCCTGGTACCTTTTTATAGGCTTTTTTGGGTGTGCTTTGAGTGTGGGCAATGACACAGGGGCCCCATGATCCCCTATTGCCCGGGGGCCCCATGATTTGTCAGTCTGCCCCTGCCTCCAGATGCCTACTACAGCAGTGCCTGGAGATCCTTACAGTGCAGCTGTCATGGCACAGGTTCTGGCTGAAATATTCCAAAAAACTCTGTTGTACTGAAAAATATGCATCACAGTCTCTATTCATTTCAGGCTAGCCTCAGTAAAGATCACTGTTGTGGGTATGTAGAAAAGTAGTAGAAAAGAGTAGAAAATGTTCACTTTGAAAATTGAATGGTATTAAAGTGGTTCTAAAGTCAAAAGATTTTTTTTACCTTAATGTATTCTATGCAGTAAGGTAAAATAAAACTACCCACTAGCTGTGCATCCCCCACCCCTTGCTCCCTAAACACTTACCTGAGTCCTACATTGAACCAGTGCTGTGTCCGTCTGCAGAGCTTCTCTCCTCTCTAACAAAAAATTAAAACATTGGTGCTTGAGAGAAAGGAAGAACTAAAAGTCCAGAATTGTAGGGGAGTAGTCCGTATTATACAGTTTTCCAATGAGGAGTATATTGTAATCAGCAATATCAGGAGGCAGCACCCTAAGAGTAAAGCTGAACTCTGTGCATGGAGAAGAAAAGGAGAGAAGGGCGCCAAACTAAGTGCAGTATTAAAAGGTTATTTTATTGAGCAAGGTAACTGAGGTAACTCACTAGATAACAATGGAGAAAAGCATGTATCTCGGGATGGACATCGTCCTTCAAAGGTCCCGGAAGCTGGTGGAGAGGGTAGAATACCATCTAGGAGCCAAGGATGCTGTGGGGGCCTGGTCTCCCAATTCCATGCTGGTAGCATCCAGCAGCTGTGATAGAAACTAGACCTGACGAAGAAGCTGACACTTCAAAGCACGTTACCGTCCCCTCTTGCGGCATTACGCTCACGTGGTGATGTCACGTCTGCCTGGCCGCCATTTGCGTTCCAGCATGGTTTCTATCATAGCTGCTGGATGCTACCAGCGTGGAACCGGGAGACCAGGCCCCCACAGCCTTGGCTCCTAGATGGTATTCTACCCTCTCCACCAGCCTCCGGGACCTTTGAAGGACGACGTCCATCCCAAGATACATGCCTTTTCTCCATTGTTATCTAGTGAGTTACCTCAGTTACCTTGCTCAATAAAATAACCTTTTAATACTGCATTTAGTTTGGCGCCCCTCTCTACTTTTCTTCTCTCCTCTCTCCCTGCTCTCACAGGCTTCACTGAAAGCAGTGGGAGCCATTGGCTCCTGCTGCTGTCAAAACCTGAGTGGGGACAGGGCCAAGCTGCGCTGTGTGTGTCTATTTAGGCATGCAGCCCGACTCGGGAGTGCACCTGTACATGTGCCCTCATAGCAAACAGCTTGCCAATGGGCACACGCAGAAAGGGATGAGTGGAGAGCATCAGTGGGGGATTCCAAGGAGATAGACCTCTTTTTTTATTTTAATTTTAAAAAGATTGGCTTTGAATCAGGGGAACCTGCGCTAATGTGGAAAATCCAACTGTAAACACACACTTCACATCAATGTCTCACTAAGGCCCTATTCACATCTGTGCAGTGTGATGCGTTAAGGTAGGCCAGCTATTTAAATGTGCTGCCATTGCACCAAAGTGCACCAAAGCACCAAAACAGGCCAGAAAATGTACCTGCACTATTTTCTCCAGGGCTGTGCACTACAACATTGAGGTGGCGTTCAAAATGCATGGTGTTTGTGTTACTTTGTCTGTTAGGGCAATGCGTAGGTGTGAAGTGAACCTAAAAAAAGGGCATTAGAAGGGAAGATTTTCCTGAACCCATCAGGACTTTAGGTGACTTTATTTTTCAGTTACTCTATAGGGCTGGTTTAAAAAGCAGCAGTCCTAAGTCCCAGAGCATTTTTTTTTTTCATTTCAGCAATGTCTCAGTTCTGCACAGTATACCTTTTTAGCATTTGTAGTCCACCCTAATGTATAATACTCAAATAAAAAGATAGGGCTTTAATTTGGTAGAGAATTTAGATTCATGCATTTTTTTGTTTCCCTTCATTTTTGTTAGAAATGAAAAAAAAAAATTAAGAATACATTTTCTTCCCGTTTAATGGGCCACTGGCTTGGTCAAATAGGGGTCCATATACCTGGAGATTTTTCAAGAAGCACCCCTTCTGCAAAATGCATTAAAAAGACTTAAAGAATGGTCACAGAAAAAGCACTATAGGCTTAAATGCTTCACCCTTTTCGGAATGGACATGTTGCCACACATTTTACATACTGTATATTCCAAACTCCTCCTATAAAACGTTTATTAAGCTACGATTCGCCCTGCTTCATTACATGTTGCTCAATCTACCATCATCTGCACTTTGATGTCCTAGTTCACCACAAACAATCAAGGGTCTGGGCCTTCACCTCTTGGAAATTTAATAAAAGGCTTTACCTTGGACACATCTACAAGATTGTCCCTCCTGTTCTGCCCCTCCAATCTATTTATCTCCTCTCCTGTGGGTGTGGGACTCATTACTTAAAAGGACCAATTTTTTCTCTTATTCAGGCCCCATGACCCATATATTGAGAAACCCAGCTTTCACTCCAGGCTTCCATGCAACCTCTCTTTTGAAGTGGACAAGTGGGGACATTTTTCCCTATTTCCACAATATTATGTGCTGGTCATCTGGAACCTCTCACCACTATAACCACAGACCAACCCCTTCATCCCAGCCCTTGGCTTCTCTCACCACAGAAGAATAGAAAAAGAATGGAATGGAAAAGAAGAATAAAACATGAAGAAGGTGTGCAGGGAAGGAAAGATATAGGGGTGTGGCAGGGAAAACTAGAGGGCAGGGTAGTAGTTGATTGTATTGACACACTGTAAATGTCTCTTCCTCATACAAAATAAAAATTCCCTTCTGATTCTTACTGCTCATGGTGCTTCATGAAAGAAGGGGGGACCTTGTTGCACATTTGGTGGTCCTGCCTTCCGATTTTGATTTTCACAATATATGAACAGGTGATGAACCTCAGCATCTCTGGGACATCAGAAATTGCCCTCCTGTGTGGGTCTTGATTCCTATTGCCAATAAAGGTCTTCGCTTTTTTCTAGCTGCTAGAATTATGATACCTAGACACTAAAGATCTGCCCATCCTCCTCCTGTCAAGGAATGGAACTCCAAAATCATTTGTTTGCAGCAAAAGGGGGAACCAACGGCTTGATTGCATGATAAATATGACCAATATAATCTCAACCTGAAGTATCTGGATAGCTTATATTAGCTCTGACCGCTTCAGAAATCTTCTATAAGATTGCCAATCAGTACCCTATGTATTTGGATGAAAGGCTACTCCTTTCAGAGACTAACCAGCACTACCTTTTCCTTTCCCACATCAATTTAGCTTCCTTTCCACTGCAAACCTTCTTTCTGCTTTATTATTTGATTTTATATTTTTTTATTTTATTTCCTACTTTACAGCTTAACCTAGTATACAGGAAAATTTGAGCCTTTCTCACCCCCACATCCTGTACAGTTATTCCCTCACAAATTTGGGTTACCCCAGGCCCTGCCCTGACCCTCTGGCATGGTTGATGATATATCCTCTTATCATATCTTGTAGTATATGCCAATTCTTTGTACATGTTTTGTACATAAAATGTTTAAAAAACTTTTATTGTTAAAAAGAAACTGTATTTTCTGTCATTTTTCTTAGCCATATTAGTGCATTGTTTATGTAACATAGTGGACTGATAAAGCTTAAAGTGAACATTTGCATTTTACTTTTGAAGATCTTTATTCCCCCTTTGACCCTGCATTGCAACACAAGCAGGGGAAAGAAAACCGTTTGCGTTTTTGGTCAGCAAGACAATAAAATATTAAGTTGGATTGACAAAGTAACACAGCAATGCTTTCGCAGGTTTGTAATTGCTAAAAATACAAAAGATATAGCATTCACTTACGTGAGCATTTGATGCTTGCATAGCAAACGCAAATGTCATCCAGATCATCCAACATAATTGTTGCAACAGAAATATCATCTTTAGTGTAAACACAATGTGGAAACCATATGTTTAGTGCTATTTGGAGTGCTGTGTAGCAAGACTGGAATCCCAGGGGCTGAAAGATTCAGCTTCTGGGCATAGCGATGGGTCCCAGTCGTCACTGGCAGCTGACGGTTTCTAGTGCTGGTGCTTGCGAGGGCCCACAGGAGGTGCTGAGTGTCAGTGCTGTTATAAAATTGTGCCTGGGACTCAAGTGGTTAATAAATGGCCTTACATTTATAAAGCAGAGTGCTATTGAATGAAATATATATATATACATACATACATACACACTCACACACATCTGTGCTCAAAAGTTTGTATACCCTGGCAGAAATTGTGGCATTGATATTGAAAATATGACTGATGATGCCAAAAAATGCTCTTTCATTGAAGGATGATGATCATAGGAAGCTATTTCCTATCAAATAGTTGTTTGGCTTTTTAAATCATAATGATAACAGAAATCACCCAAATGGCCATGATCAAAAGTTTACATACCCTGGAATGTTTGGCCTTGGTCCAGACACACAAGGTGACACACACGGGTTAAAATACCAATTAGAGGTTAATGTTCCACATCTGTGGCTTTTTAAATTGCAATTGGTGTCAGTGTATAAATAATCAATGGGTTTGTTAGCTCTTACATGGAAGCACTGACTAGGCTAGATACTGAGCCATGGGGATCAGAAAAGAACTGTCAAAAGTCCTGGGTAACAAGGTAGTGGAACTTTATAAAGATGGAAAAGGACATAAAAAGATGTCCAAAGCCTTGAATATGCTAATCAGTACTATTAAATCACCTATTAAGAAGTGGAAAGTTCGGGGATCTCTTGATACCAAGTCATGGTCAGGTAGACCAAGAAAGATTGCAGCCATAACTGACAAAAGAATTGTCCGGGATACAAAGAAAGCAAAATGGACTAGCCTGCTGCATCATTTTTTCACTTTGATTTTTGAGTGTCTTTGAATTAAGTCCTCTGTAGGTTGATCATTTTCATTTCCATCAAACGATGGGGTATCCTTAACATCCCAACACATTACCCAGTCCATATCAGTATAGATATCCAGCATGATGTGTTTTCAAAGTGTTCCTAATTTTTTGAGCAGTGTATATACACAGTATACATATCAGTGTATCCCTTTTGCAGTGCATGATGATGATGGTAATTCAGCCCTTTGTACAGACAATGAATTTTTGAAAATACAGTATAACATTGGGCAATATAAGAAACATGGGGAAATCATAATAAAGGAACAGTTATAGTATTGCCATATGAATTACTATTTTTTTTTCTCTTAAGTGCTGTGACTTGCAGTACTTTTGTACTTTTGACCTTCTATGAATAGGTAGTTTTTTTTTTTTTCCTGATCATTCTATGATGCATGAAATATGACCTTTATGTTATTACTTTTTTGTGTTATACACCTATTTTTTTCCTCAGAAAATGAAAAGACACAGTTTTTCCTTCTGCGCTTTATAAAATAACGTGCTGCGAGAATACAGAAAAGTCCTAATATAAAATAAGAATTTATCAAGGCATGTTCTTTTTTATCAGTCTTAGATCAGACAGCGATATCATAAAGATCAGTGTACTCATAAAAGGTTCCATAGAGTACAATCGCAGGGATACTTTGGGAAATTTTGGGCTCCATTGTCTGCTCCAATGTTCTAAGTATTTCTTTTAAAAGATGTAAGGTTCACAAAAATAAGTCAATTTTGCCATCTAGTGACTAAAATACAGAACTGCTATAAAAACTTGTATTTTCAAACTAATAAATTACCAATCGCTTTGGTAATTATGGCTAATTTATTATAATTTTTCAGCATGCATTGATTATTAGATTATACATTATTGGATTTTTGGCTGAAAATATTAACATTCTGAAAACAGAAAATTGGGGGAACATTGAGGTAAATTGACTGCCAAGTTGTACTGTTACTATCCCATCTCACGGTGCATGTGCATAGAAGATACTAGGTATAATATGGTCTGGATGAATGAGAACCTTCAGAGATAAGGGGGTTACAACAGCCTCACTGCATGTATATTGTTAGATGGGATGGCATGCGTTACTTGGACAATAGTGCTGTGCAGAAAATATTCAGAATTCCAGGCAGTAACCATTTTTTTACCTCTTTCTTTTCAGCTGCCGGAGTGCTGGCATTTGGAACATTGGTTAGCACCTCAAATACCTACGATGGCAGTGGCATTGTCACAGTGGAAACTGATAGTCCTCTAGTATGGACCATGGGAATTAAGTCCTCCATCCATGAATGAAAACTAAAGAAAAGATTCTACAAAAGCAGCTTCTAGAGGATAATTAAACTGTAACAAAATGATCAAATGATTATCCTCATGGGAAACAAGTTATTTAAAAGCCAAACTTTATTACTATGTGAAATACTGATATTTTGTACATTTGCCAATACATAGGTCCAAATGTTTATCAAGAAAAGTTTGCCAAACTGGGTGTTCTCACAATTAGCATGATTGACTATAATGTGGGCAGACTTAAAATGGAAATTCACTCAAAACGTGAACTACTGCTTATTCTCTGAAGAAGAAAAGAAGTGCCACTAAGTGCAGTATAAACCACTATTTAATAGGTGCCAAATGCAGGACAACTCACATTTATTTGTGATAAAACAGGCTCATAAGGTGCATTCTCATAGAGGTGGAGAGATGGCTGTGTCCTGGCTATGACAGCCACGTCTGCGCTCAGGGAATCGTGGTAACAGGAAAAGAAAAGCCAGCCGGCATGTGGAGTCTCCTAAAGATGGCATCTGGAACACACGTTGAGGCGCAACGTCGGCGTGATGATGTCAAAGACCAGCATGCATAGCGACGTGTTTCAGAGCATACACTAACCTCTGAGGGTGGAAGCGCGCTCCCTTGTTAAGCTTGACAAAGGAGCGCGCTTCCGCCCTCAGAGGTTAGAGCATGCTCTGAACCGCGTCGCTATGCATGCTGGTCCTTGAAGTCATCACACAGACGCTGATGTTGCGCCACAACGTGCGTTCCAGATGCCATCTTTAGGAGACTCCACATGCTGGCCGGCTTTTCTTCTCCTGTTAAACCAATTCCCTGAGCGCAGACGTGACTGTCATAGCCAGGACACAGCCATTCCTCCACCTCTATGAGACTACACCTTATGAGCCTGTTTTATCACAAATAAATAAGTTGTTCTACATTTGACACCTATTTAATAGTGGTTTATAGTGGCGCTTCTTTTCTTTTCTTCTTCATTTTATACAGAGTTCTGCTACTACGACTATAGGAAGCTTGCCCTAGTGCCCCATGGACCTTTTTGCAGTCCTATTTACTGGACTTTATGGACAATTCTTTAACTAATTTGAATGGTGGCAGTTTTTGCGCTGATTGTTCTTCCTTTTTTCTTGCTTTACTGCTTATTCTCTCCCTACTCCAGCCTGTAATTGAGTTGCAATTATTGTTTTTGTCAGAACTCACTCTCATCTCCTGAATCCTCACCTAGGCAAGGAGGATGTCGCTCAATCTGCTCCCCCCCTTTCCTGCCACATCCTTCTGGGACATGTCACAAATCCTAGGAGGCTGCAAGACCAGGTCTCCTGCACCAGGCAATCATGTGCAGGAAGCCACAAACATGAAATAGATACAATATCACTTCTGCGCTAAGATATGGCACCATTAACCAAGACACCATTTGTTATTTAGGTATACAAACAAACTAGAGCATCAAGCCCATCACAATTTTCCAACAGATCAACCACAACCGGTAGAGCTCCTCCAGGCAGACCAAAAGGCTGTCCTAGAGTTCTGCAGACTCTAACGCGTTTCAAGGGTGCCTCCACTTCATCAGAGCCCTGAGGGCTTTGTTAATAAGAGATGACATATTGCTTCCTGTAATGATAAGCACTCTATTAATGTAGGACAGGTGGATGAATAGAAAGCCCCCCTCCTCCATTCATAGAGCGCTTATGATTGCGGGAAGCGATAGTACATCTTTAATGAATGAAGCAGAGGGAGCAGAAAGGTGAGCATAGTCAGCAATTTTGAAAAGAGCCTGTGACAGGTGCAGTGGCTTGTATTAACACTGAAAGGAAGCTGATCACAGCTGCAGGGGTATCCGAGGGAGCGGAAGAATAAAGGTTTCAACAAACATAGCAGTCACCAACACAAGGGGTACTTTTCATTCGATGTAAGCACCTCCCTTGTGCAGATTTTTTTTTTTTAATAACTAAACTTAAACTGATAAAGTATATTTAGAACTTTTAACAGCTGATTTGATCACTTACATCGTTTACAGGTTCTTTAGCCTTTAATCTTTGCCTGTGTTCCTGTTTAGCCTACTGCCATAACCACTGCTGCCCCAGGTTTCCTGTTTCAGGGGGGCTCCTTTTACTTGTTGTATACTATGGAGCCCCCTTGCATGCAGGGACTAGAGTTGTGCCTCCCTACACTGTGTGCATCGATAGAAACACACAGCCCTGTAGCCTAGGATGGCAAAGTACTCCCTTGTCCCTCCGTCCTCCTCCCCCTTCCTTCTTGTGAGGGTTTAATACTACTTTAAGCTTTAATCTTCTGCTCAATTGTTGGCAGGTATGAAAGGTGCTAGTAAAAGTTATTTCATGAGGAAATTCCCAATAATAGATTTTGTGTCTCAGATTTGCCATGCAAAATCATTTTGCCAACTTAGATTTTTGTACCATTATTAAACTCAAGCCTTAAAGTGGCTCTAAAGGTTGCTTTTTTCTTTAAAATAACAAAATGTCATACTTACCTGCTCTGTGTAATAGTTTTGCACAGAGCAACCCCAGTCTTCTCTGGTACCCTGCTGTTGCTTGTGGCTCCTCCCCCTTGACAAATGCTGCTTGCGCTGGGGTCATTCGTGTGTGCTCGCTCCCAAGCCAGCTCTGTGTCTCTATGGGACACACAGTGTGTGGCTCAGTTCTGCTCCTGATTTCTCCTCACTGGCTGTGATTGACAGCTGTATCTCAGCCAAGTGAGAAGGGGGAGACCTGGGAGAACCAAGGCTCCTGTGTATAGGGCTGGGTGAAGATCTGGGTCAGGTAAGTATTATGAGGGGCTGGGGGGGGAGTGGTGCACACTGAAGATTTTTTACCATCATGCATAGAACGCATAGAAGGTAAAAAAAACTTCAGCCTTTACAAACACTTTCAAATGTTCTACATGGGTCTGCTCTTTGACGTGTTTGTCCAGCCAAAACTATTTGGTTTCTACTGCTAACCAGGGCTCCATTAGAGAGATTTCCCTTCACTTAGTTATGGTGACAATGGTTTTACCAGACAGGAAATTGGGGTAAATCTCCATCAGAAACGCAGAAAGTGGATTGCTTTAAAAAAGGCCTGGATTCTTTCTTGGATACACAGAATATACCTGGATACTGACATTTATAGGTAAAGTTGATCCAGGGAATGTCTGATTGCCTCCCGGGGGATTAGAAAGGCATTTTTTCCCCTGCAGGGCCAAATTGGATCATGCTTTGCTGGGGTTTTTTTTTTTGCTTTCCTCTGGATCAACTGTGGGTATAGGATTATAACTTTTTTTTTTTTTTTAAATGGTTGAACTGGATGGTCTTTTGTCTTTTTTTCAGCCAGAGTAACTATGTAACTATGATTGCTGTTTTGTTTTGGGGTTTTTTTGTAGAATCAGAAACTTTTTATTGTTGTGTGTGTCCCTGTAGCACAGCAGTAAAAAACAAAGATTCTTATCCTTTTCCACTTTTTCCAAAACTAAAATATACTTTTGGCTGGACTTCAGGTTAAAGAATGTTAGAAAATTGTTTTAGAATAGTGTTTCCCAAATATTTTCTGAACTGCCATGATCAATTAAGGTTTATTACACAATTTCATTTTTTGATGGTGTAGGAAAGAGTTTAAAAGGTGAGCTTAGCATTTAACACAGCTGCATAATAAGGTCTCCTCATTGGGGTCTCCTCATTGGGGTCCCATTAAACGCTTGGCAGGGGGTTTAGCCCTTCTTTACTTTAACAAAGTGAATACATCTAAATTTGAATCATGCAGTACAGGACACAGGGCTGTAGTCATATACCATGAGTTGTATACATGCTACCTTTAGGTGACTGGACACTGGCAAAAGCTTTGCTAGGGCTGCCCATTATGCATGTTCATATAACCCCATCCATTCCACGAAACTCCAGTTTTTTACTAGTGTCCATAGGTGATCGATCACTTCTACTTTTGAAAAGCTTTTTTATTTTTAAAGCTTTTGTTTTTACTTGAGACACTTCTTTTAAGATATAACTGCTTATTGCCATGGGTTATATTGCAGTTTCCAGATTAGTAACCCTTTGTGTTTCCTTTGGGGACCCTACCCAGACCCCACTGTAATGGGGCTGGCCTGTAATATCTGTTTGCCAGATTATTGCTAACTACATCCTGCATTAGGCACTCTTCTTGGCAAATAGTGCAACATATGCAGTTAGCTTCAGGGTGCTTTACAGGTCCAGGGCTGAGGTCCATCTCTATGGTTTCCCGGCACTGAAGTCCCCTTTCGAGGGGTATGCCCACCATAACAGGTGAGGCCTGGACTCTTAACGGACCCAGTGACATTGACAAGATAATACAGGGTTTCCCTGTAATTTGAACTGTTGTTGGCTTTACACAACTGCCCGTTCTTAGTACACAAGTACATGCATAGGCAAAGGTATAGGAAGATTTGCTGTATTGTGTTACTCCCCATAATGCTTATCCCTCTGCAAGATAAGTGAACATCCTTTTAAATTTGGCTATTTTTCTCACTTTGTCTCAGGATGGTAATGTAGTTATATGTCACCTTCGAGTTGATCTGCTCATCATCTTGGTCGCGAACATGCACAGCACATGTGCTATACTGCTTCTGCTGCCTTCTGCTTCAGCCAAGAAACTCAGAATATGGTGTAGGTGTGCATGGTAGCCAATCAGCTTCTAACTTCAGCTTGTTCAATTAAACCTGGAAGCTGATTGGTTTCTCTGCAGAGCTGCATCAGATTTTGCACACTCTGGTTTTAGTAGGTAACCCCCTATGTCTGAATTCTTCTGAAAAATTCCTAGAACCCTCAGTTTCCAGAGACCAACTGCCTCTCTCCCCCGACTCTTCATAATTCAGAGATGGAGCATCCTAAGCTGCTTGATGATGAAATGGAGGATAATGAAGAGGATGCTCACATTGTAGCAGACGTTGCAGAGGATTTTCCAACCCCTGGATTTTATGGCATATTGTCATTTTCACTAAGTGCCTTAAAAAGGAATAGCATTTTTGGGTGTATCTTCTATTTTAATGCAAATACATTTCTCTAAATAAAAGAAATGTAAAAAACAATTGGTATATGTGTTTATGTGTTTTACCTATGTTATTTTTCTATTATTAAACTATAACCTAAAGCCCCGGTTAGGTACTATAAGGCCTGATGCACATTGGGCGTTTGTCCAGCTATTGGAAACGCCTTTCTCCTGGCAGGAGACAAGCAGAGTCAAAAAGTCGTCCTAAGCTGAGTTTTTGCAAATGCATTTAGGCACATTAAGCACTTGGGCAACTATTTATTTCATTGGCCAGAATACTCATTTATTCTGTCCATTTAAATAAATGAACGCACAAGCGCTTGGTGCATCTAGTGGTTAAGTATGTTTAGGTGTATTTACATGCGTTTAGGCATGTTAGGCATTTTTTAGGCCAAAACGCTGCTGCTCCTGATTGCATGAGCATTTTTTTTCTGCCTCTAAACACCTTTACATGCTTTGTGTGCATGGACACATAGGCTAACATTGAGGGGTGTTTAAAGTCAGGAAAAAAATGCAAGACGCCTCTAGAAGCAGCATGCTACATGCTAAAATGCTACGTATGCACAAGGCCTTATGAGGAAAGAAAGAATAGGTTGGGGACTCTTGTTGCTTCAGAGCCATGCATAGTAACAGTCTATCATAGTGACCGTATCTCAGACCTGCATGGTTCCACCGATTTAACACCTGCTTCAGCAGCCCAGATTTTTAACCTCTGAAAGCTTAGATGACAAAGATTTAGAACCTTAGTTTCTACAAAGCACCTTGCCCGGTGCAAAGCACTATGCCTTATGAACAAGCTAGTATATTGTGTTTCTTTTATAAAACATATTGGCGCTTTAAGAAAGGTTGAGAAATACGTAAAAAAAAAAAATAGGACACAATGGCCTCATTCATTCAAAAACTGAAAAATCAACCAGACACACCACTGTTCTATACAATTTCTGCATTTCTTGTGGTTCTGCTCCATTTGTCAAAGCAATTATTCCAGCAGGGTTTGTTGATATGTGTACAATATTACAGCATGTTATTTTCCCATTGTGTGCGGCTTCTGTATATAGTATTTAGACATTAGATTTTTTTTACTAGCCTCACAGTTTGATTCAGTATTTCCTTTGTTTGTGTGCTCACTTTTCAGCCTGTCTGATGTGAAGTCAATTGTACACTCACATTATGTGGAATATCAGGAGGCCAATTACTTTGATTTCCAGGTCTTAGAAAATACATCCCAAAACTACTTTAATTCATAACCTCATGGAAAGCCAAAGAAACTAAACAACAAATGAGAATAAATAATTTGGCAAAAAGAATGAAAAAAGCTTTAAACTGAAAAGGTGCTGGGAATGAAGAGAAGACTCTCCTGCACATGAATATAGAAAGTGCCACCCCTTCATGGTTCACAAAACTGCCAAAATGTTTGTACTGCATAAGAAACATCAATGTACTAATAACGATCTTTGTACTTCAGAGGTGGTTTGTAGGTACTTTGGTGTTTGGTTAGCTCTCTGCTCCAAAAAGAAATGTAGAAACAGCTCTCTATTCCCCTCACTTCACCTACCTTGACTGACCCTAATGCTTAGCCTTCCCCTTACATAAGCCATAAAACCTGAAGAGATTCTAAGCCCTAACTGTATGACATTTAGTTTACTATAGAGCTGTGTACCATGAGCAATTGACATGTTTTTCATAAAAGGTTAACTTTTTTCCATTCTTTCTTGTATCTCAGTGCTGCTGACCTTCTCCAGCCTTCTTCAGCTACATCCTGGCTACATGAGCTTGATCCAGCATCAGCTGTACGACATTGTTCTGGCTAGCTTCCCAACAGGGGCGAAAACGAACCATGCCTTACTTGCACTTGTAGTCTTCATCAGGAGAGGATGTAACAAGAATAGGACTTTTTTCTTTTCTGGCAGGTCGCAAGGTCCTCTTCCAGTCTTCAGCAGTGGGCAGTCATCCATGATCCAAGTCGTTTGCGGTTTGGAATAATGACTCTTATAGTAGCCAATTACCACTGATGCACTTCCTGACCTCTAAACTTTGGTTAGTTGGCTTAGAATAACCTGTAGTGGAGGTTTTCTTGCATTTCAGCCATCTCCCTATAAATGTGTAATGTGCCTGATAGAGGTTGAGCTGATGAGAGGGCTTCCTTAGCATCTTCTGTCCAATAACCCCTGGAGTTGGTAAGCGGGTGTAGCAGAACAGGGTGTGGCTAACAATAGTTGTGCTGCTGCTGGTATGCTCTGGATGCTCAGCAAAGTTGAAGCACAGGAACCCACAGAAGCAAAAAGCAAGTTGAAGTCAAGATGAGCCATAGTCAACAACAGTCAGGTAGCAGAGGTAAGGCAGAAGTCTTCAGCAACAGCCAACTAATCAAATGGCAGGAGCAGGCCAATGCTAGTTGAGCAGCAAAGATAGCAAATCAGCTGGCAGAAGTAAAGATCAGAACACAAGCCAAAGTCAGCAGCTAAAGATCTGGATACAGCAAAGGAGGCAAGCTGGATCAGACACAGAGTAGCAAGTCACAAGACCTGATGATGATTAAGCAACTTCTCCTCAGTGTGCCTTGCTTTAAATAGGGTTGACTGCTGCTTCTTGTGATAGGATATTCTTTCTTTTTGTCCGCAGACCTTTCCAAACCTGATTCCAACTCTTTCCAAAACTTCTTCATGCTTTCCATGAATCCCCTGAAGAAAGACCCTGCTTCTTTTTTGAAAAGACTGTCCAGGCAGTCTTCCAAAGACTTTTCTTCCAGCTGGAAGATAATTTCCATTTACAGGCCAAACATCTTCTCCTGTGTGGTTCTGCCTTATTCTCCCTTTGATCCTGACTGTTGTCCTACAAAGAGAGGACAAACGGTGGTAAAGATCTTAGGAGAAAAATCAAGGGGTGCAAATTACCCTGTGCACAGCACCACTAGAAGATTCCCCAAACGCTAGAGGGAAACTGCCAAAGAGAAGAAACTATCACATTCAGGCTACCTGGTGCCCTGACTAACCAACGAATGTAATAAAATCTCCCAGAGCCTAATCGCCCTAGTGTAGTGTGCCGTAATCAGGAAGGGAGGTAACCTCCCCTTAATAGCATACGCCTGTAAAATAGTGTGCCGAATCCAACGAGAAACAGTGGCAGAAGTGGCCGCCAGGCCCTTCTTCAGACCAACCGTGAGTACAAAGAGAATTGGACCTCCGAAAAGCAGCTGTTACAGAAAGGTTCACGCAAATCGTGCAAACCACATCCAGGGAATGCAGGGCCACCTCCTTAGGGTGCGTTGGTCAAGGACACAAAGAGGGAAGAGCAATATCATCATTCAAATGAAAACCCAACACCCCTTTGGAAGAAAAGAAAGGGAAAGTCAAAGTACCACCTTGTCTTTGTGCAAAACCATATAAGGCGGATTACAAGGCAAAGCAGCCAACTCCGACACCTTCCGTGCAGAAATGATAGCGACAAGGAAGGCAACTTTTTAAAAAAGCATAAGTAGCAAATGGGAAGGAAGGACTTTCCAGTCAGTAGAGCCAGAGACCTCAACCACCAAAGAAGAGGGGCCTTTGTTGATCGCTCCAAGTGAATATAAATGTCCAAGTAGTCGAAAGCCCTGTTCCATTTTGATAGGATTTCCCTCTGCAGTGTTCTCGTAATAAACTGGACATATGGAACCGCTTCAAAGTCAGCCGCCATCAGGCCTAACACCCACATGTAAAAACTCATGGTGATCTCCACTCTGTCTAGTAGGGACAAGTGAGTCTCTGCACACAGGAGCAAAACGTCCATCACAGCAATCCCCCATTGTGTCAATAAGGCCAGGACCGGGGATTTGGGGTGCGGAGGCTAGACCAAAAGGCAGAGCCACAAATTGGTAATGTGTCCCCCCGATGGTAAAGCGTAGGAATCGCTGATGCCCCTCACATATGGGGATGTGCAGGTAAGCATCCTTGATGTCTAAGGAGGTTAGGAAATCTCCTTGATGGAGAGAGGCCACCACTGAGCAAATGGATTCCATCTTGAACTTGTGAACCAGCACACAATGGTATTCAGGGCCTTGAGGTCCAGGATCAGGCGAGCCCTCTCTGCCTTGGGAACTGTCAACAGATTGGCGTAAAAGCCTCAAAAATGGTCCAAGTCAGGCACCAGGATGATGACTCCATGGAGGAGCAGTCCCTGCACAGTCCCGTACGGGCCTGTACGCGCACTGGCAAAAGCTGCAGTTTGGAGGGAAAAATCTGTCTGGTGGAAGGGAATGAGGGAGGCCCACGGGCCCGGAAACCTGCAAAGTCGCCCCCCCCTCACCATGGAACTGGGTGGGGGCAAACGTGCATGCTGAGAAGGACTTATTCACAGGCTTGGAGGGTTTCTGGGGCCAGGGATGCTTGGTTTCAGAGCCAGAGGGTCGAAAAGTGCGCTTATGCTCCATGAATGCTGGCTCCCGACTTCTGATGAGGTTCCTTTCCCTTCTTGGCCTAAGGGAGGAAGGTGCTCTTGCCACCAGTAAGGTTCTTGATAATGTCATCCAGTGTACTGCCAAAAAGACGGCCGCCCTGAAAGGGCAGGTCCGCCATCACCTTTTTGGAGGTCTGGTCTGCTGACCAACGCTTGAGCCAAAAGGATCAACCAGAGCTCCACGGCTGAGATGGACAGTTTGGAGAGAAGTGGAGCTGCATCAAGGGAGGCATCATAAACGTACTTTAATCCCTCGACTAACTGGTCTGTCAGTTCCACACATGCTTGGGGTTACAGCTTGTTGTAGAGTCTTGGCCCATTCTGTCAGTGTCTGGGAGACGAAAACCAAACCCAGCACTGGCCTAAGTGCCAATCTGGTGACAAGGCCAGTCGAGAAGGCCACCTTCAGGAAGAGCCAGTGTAGAGAGAGAGAGAGAAACCGTCAGGGAGGACTCGCAACCACCAGGAGCTGCTAAAGTGCCCACCTCACCCCTGTCCATACGACATAGAAGGCGTTCTGACCACCGCACCTAGAAGCCCAAGGTGTAAGAGCGACATCCCCGCCACTGGCTATGGGAAAATGGCCACCAAGGCCCTTCTTCAGCCAGTCTCTGTCACCTGAGGCATTCTGACACCAACAAATTGGCCGCTGTGTCTGACACTAGAGGCCATCGGCCGCAACCTCCAGGAAAATGTATCGGCTACAGTATCATGGCCTCCAGCTATCCGAGCTGCATGGCAGTGCAGCCTGGGCTCCCCCCAAGTCCAGGTAGGCACACGGGAAACACAAACACCTCCCCCCCAGCTTCAGGGTAGCCCCAGGTTAGTCTCAGACATCACTGCATGAGCGGAGGAGAGGCAGGCTGAGAGGGGGCCTAACACTACCAGGGCCTAGGCAACATGCAGGCAGCTGGCCCAAGCCCACGCCTCTACTGTGGCTGGCAGCGTCCCCATAGCCAGGTCACCCAGGATGCTGCTGCACAGAGGAGAGGAGGAGGGGGTGCAGGGATGGTCAGGATGAAAGGAGACCCCACAGGACCGATCACCCCAGGGAACACTCATGTCCCGGGGAGGGGGCAGTACTTACCAATCCAGCTGAGTGTACGGGAGAAGCGTGACAGATCCTTATCTCCACCGAAGAGACAGGGCGCTCGGCCAGGGGTACACTGTGACACAGCCTATAGGCATATCGGTCATATTCGTCCCCGCAATGCATTTAACTGGCTGGCCACCCAGGTCCATGGGGCATAGTCGCGGTCAACCTAGCGCAAAGCTGGTGGTATGCGTGCGCTCACTGGTCAGACTGGGGTGACCACTGAATCCAGATTATCCAGCCCAACTGTTGAATAGAAGATCTCCACAAGAACACAAAATCCCAGGAAAAAGGAAGAGAGAAAAGTTGTGGGACCACAAGTCCCAGCAAAACTATACGCCCATACTCCTGAGCTACTAGGCAGAAAAGACTGCTTGGTTATGGATAAAGAAGACACTGTGTCCGTCACTGATCATAAGAGAAAATATAACACTGCTAAGTATCACATTTAGTTTAAATATAGGATGTCACCTGTTCCCTAAAAATGAGGACATGCAATTACTTGTCACATATAAGAGCTAACAAATGCAAATTGCATTTTAAATAACCTGAATCTCCAAAAAAGCATTAATTAAAATCTCAATACTAGCAATTTAAGCACAAGCACCTGAGATTTTACTTTCCGCAAGAGTCCCAGCTGGCAACAAGTTGGCAAGGCAAAGCTGGCTTCCAACATAGTGTGAACGCTTATAAGCAATCACATTGCTAATGAACTGAAATCAATACATTCTATGTTATCGTATTCTCTTCAGAGCCCATTCACACTATTGCCCTGCTAAATGCATTAGGGCAGCTTATTCACATGAATGGGCTACCTAACACAGAGAAAAAAGTGCATGTAACTTTTTTTTGCACTGTATCAAAAGTATGTTACAATGTACACTCACAGGCCACTTTATTAGGTACACCTTGCTAGTACTGGATTGGACCCCCTTTTACCTTCAGAATTGCCTTAATTGTTGGTGGCATAGATTCAACAAAGCGTTGGAAACATTCCTCAGAGATTTTGGTCCATATTGACATGATAGCATCACACAGTTTCTGCAGATTTGTGGTCAGCACATCCATGATGCAAATATCCTGGTATACCACATCCCAAAGGAGATCTGGTGACTGTGGAGGCCATTGGAGTACAGTGAACTCATTGTGCTCAAGAAACCGTTTGAGATGATTTGAGCTTTGGGACATGGTGCGTTATCCTGCTGGAAGTAGCCATCAGAAGATGGGTACACTGTAGGTCTAAAAGGAAGGACATGGTCAGCAACAATACTCAGGTAGGTCATGGCGTTTAAACAATGCTCAATTGGTACTAAAGGGCTCAGTGTGCCAAACAAATATCCATCATCAGCCTGACCCATTGATACAAGGTAGGATGGATCCATGCTTTGATGTCATTTATGCCAAATTCTGACACTCCACTCTGAATTCCGCAGCTGAAATCGAGACTCAGACCTGGCAACATTTTTACAATCTTCTATTGTCCAATTTTGGTAAACCTGTGTGACTTGTTCCTAGCTGATAGGAATGGCACCCGGAGTGGTCTTCTGCTGTAGCCCATCTGCTTCAAGGTTTGATGTGCTGTGCATTCAGAAATGGTATTCTGCATACTTTGGTTGTAACGAATGCTTATTTGAGTTACTGTTGCCTTTCTATCATCTCGAACCAGTCCGTCCATTCCGATGAATGGACAGACTGGTTCGACAAGACAACATCAACAAGGCATTTTTGGCCACACACTGGATATTTTCTCTTTTTGAGACCATTCTCTGTAAACCTTAGAGGAGGCTGTGTGTGAAAATCACAGTAGATCAGCAGTTTTCAATACTCAGAAGCAACACCAACAACTATGCCACTATCAAAGTGACTTAAATCCTTCTTCCCCCATTCTGATGCTCGGTTTGAACTTCAACAAGTCATCTTCACCAAGGCAGATGCCTAAATGTATTGAGTTGCTGCCATGTGATTGGCTTACTATCAATTTGTGTTACCAAGCAATCGAACAAGCGTACCTAATAAAGAGGCTGGTGAATGTATGTCAGTAAGGTACCATCCAGAATAAACTTCATTCTATATCACATTAGCACAAAATGAATAGTGCGAATGGGGTCTTGATTGTATAATTAAATACAAAGCTTTTTTGTTTAGGACAGATTATACAGGATTTATATAGCACCAACAGTTTGTGCAGCTCTTTACGTGATTGAGAATGGATTAAAACACCTATTAGATCTTTATTGCAGTCTGTGTCCCCTTTAGGAAGACTTACCCTCTCTTTGTTCTGTTTACCATGATCATTGCAAGTCAAAGAAAATCTCAAATTGTAGGCTGTCCCCAGAGAAGTGAGAGGGGAAATCTTCCTCTCACTTCCTGTTTTGACAGGAAGTGAGGGTCCAAATGGGACACATGAATCTGACAGGGGATATAACAGTCCCTTACACTATCCAAAATTGGGGGGGGGTAAAGTTTTGCATATAGTTCTACTTCAAACTACAGGTTCATGTGGGGAAAATAATTATTTGATCCCCTGCATATTTTGTATGTTTACACACTTACAATGAAAAAAAATTGGATCATTGGTGTATTTTAAAACGATAGACAGAATATCAACCAAAAATCCAGAAGGAAAAAAAAAACCACCACACCCCCACACAGAATACAAATGATAGGAGTTGCAGTTCAGTGAGTAAAATAAGTATAAGTATTTGATCCCCTACCAACAATAATTCTGGCTCCCACAGACTGGCTATGTGCTCATGTGGTACACATTAGTCCTGTCAATTTAAGAAGGTGCTCCTAATGACAACTCATGTGTACAGAATTACTTTCTTGAGCGCAACCAAAGAGCTGTCAAAGGATGTCAGAGACAAGATTGTAGATCTGCACAAGGTTGGAATGGGCTACAAGACCATCAGCAAGAAGCATGTGGTTTTTTTTTTCTGGATTTTTGGTTGATATTCTGTATCTATCATTTAAAATACACCTATGATATTATAAATCCTTCATCTCTTTGTAAGTGAGCAAACTTACAAAATCTGCAGGCAATCAAATAATTTTTTCCACTGTAAATAAAACTCCTGATCACAGTCGCATAAATGTCACAGTAAGATGTAAAGAAACCTCATGCCTTCACTTAACCACTTGCCGACCGCAGATAGCCAAATGACAGCTTCACTGCGGCCGGCATCATATGACATCCTCCCAGCACGCACTCTCGCGCACCCTGTGATTTGTGTCCTACGGACACAGCTGATCAAGTGATATGGTAAAAAGCCAATCACAGCAGCCTTTTACCAAGTGATCAGCGTGTCCAATGACACACTGATCACCAAGAAATGCAACTGCCGGTTATCGGCTGCAGTTTCCTCATGCTGTCACAGCGTGAGGAAAGTACTGCCGAAAACCGGCAGTTGTCGGAGGAGGGATCGGCGCTGATGATCAATGCACATCAGTGCCACCTCAGACACACATCAGTGAAGGAGAAAAAAATTACCTGTTTGCAAAATTTTATAATAGAAATAAAGAAAAACGTTTTTTTCTTCAAATTTTTTTTTTTTTTTATTATGCAAAAAATAACACCACTCAGTGGCAATTAAATACCACCAAAAGAAAGATCCATTTGTGTGAAAAGATAATTTCATATGGGTACAATGTTGCATGACTGCGCAATTGTCAAAGTGCGACAGCTCTGAAAACTGAAAATTGGCCTGATAAGGAAGTGGGTACAAGTGCCCTGTAGGCAAGTTGTTAACTGGATACTGTGCAGCCCTTGGGCCCCAGCAGTCAGTAGAGGGAACATTGATTTGAAAAGGGTCCCTAATTTTAGTCACGTCTAGCAGTTTCCTGAAGCATAACCCTAGTCTGACAGTCTCCTATAGTGTGACATAGTTTCCAACCACTCCAGTAGAACCTTCTCTGACCATTTCCTCTAACAAGTTTGTCTGTAAAAGTTTCCGGGAGGATTACATGAAATGAATTCCATATGCAGCCCTTTAGAGACATTAGCGGCCGTATTTGAGGCCCTTTTACCTTGCAATTTGTCAACTACTAGTCTAAAGTCTTAACAACCCTGCCATGTGAGTATCAATTGGGCACCTATCCAATTTAATTGAAAATAACTATTTGTTGATTGATGAATGGCACACTGTGAGGGCTCAAGTCATAACACAACATCTTCACTAGCTTAATCTAACTTTTAATAGGACAAAAAAACAAACATTTTTACAGGTTTTATTACATGAAATCAAGCCAAATATAAAATATACATAAAAACAAAATACTAGAACTCGTCTGTTAACATAACGGTGAGGTTTAGAGTCCTTGCTTGTTGTCTGAGCCGGGAAGTCTAGCTGCCACTGAAAATTGAGACAAAGATTTGTTACGTTTATTAAAAGCAGAAGTCCAGTTAAAATAAAAAACCCACACTATACAAATATCTATCTAGTCGGTTCTTCTAGTAGTACTCCTCACTGCTGCACTGAATGGGTGCTCACATTATGTATGTGCACATTAATACTCTAAGCCCAGACTATTGTAGAAACACCATTTTGCAGCCTCAGTCTAGAGCACGGGTGTCAAACTGGCTGCCCTCCAGCTGTTGCAAAACTACAAGTCCCATGTGACATTGCAAGATTGACAGTTACAAGCATGACTCCAAAAGGCAGAGGTATGATGGGACATTTTGCAAGAGCTGGAGGGCTGCCAGTTTAACACCCCTGGTCTAGAGGAAGAGTGTTGATTGGGTTAAATGATGGCCAGCACCAAAGACTAAAGGACATCAAGGGAAAAAAAAAAAAAAAAAAAAAAAGACTGTTTGTGAGCACTGCAGCAAATGCCATTTTTTAAATATCCTGTTCCTGGATGATTACATTTTTCATAAGCTTAAGTAAAAAAACTTTTGACCTAGGAAAAAAAAAAAAAATTCCCAACACACACAGCTATCACAAAATGACACTAGACAAATCTGCCATGTTGCAGTTCTTAGTCTAGAAGTCGAAAGCAGAAATGTAGCCCAAGTCCCAATAAAATGAATAATTTTGTTTACACTTACACAATAATATTATTGATGGGGATGTGAATTAGTTTTACAAAGAATCCAATAAATCCCATAATTGCAAATCCTATTGCCGTTGCCATTGCGATCTTTTGGAATTCTGCAAAAAAAAATTATACAATTAGCCACATCATATGTGATAAGCAAGAGTGAAATTAATTAGAGCCGACTTAAGATGCCATAGACATTAGAATTGTTATTAGGTCCAAACATTTCCAGTGCAACTGTGAACCAAAACTGACCATTTATTACAAAAACCCACACAAACACACCCCAATAGATTATGAGTGATGATCAGTGAGATGAATATCACATGAGCTGGAAAGTCTCATGAACCAGCAGAGTGTGTAACATTCTTTGCAGGATCTCATCTGACAATCACTATGCTTTTGACACTGACACACAAACAACCCAGTTACCAAAACTAAAATGGTGTGTTATATATATATATATATATATATAAATCTCAGTGGTTGCAGTTTGCAGTGGGGAGGGAAAAAAAAACAAGACTGTTTCCGAGCAAACCAACATGAGTTATGTTTACTCAGTAACTTACCCATTTGAGTGCCTGCCTGTATCACCCTTCATAGCCAGAGCATTATTCAGTTTCTAGCACTGTGATACTTGACAATCACTCATGCACTCAAATGAGTTTTATATAACATTTTGAGAATAGGAGCACTTTCCATCAGTGGTATTTAGTAACCAATGTGTTTTTCTTTGATCAATGTGTTTATTGATAAAACAAAAGCATAAGAACAGCAGACAGGTCAGGAGCCCTTTGTAGGTTAAGAGGCTTTTGTAAGACATGAGAAGAATGAGATACAATTGTACAGATTTGGGCATACAGCGCAAAAAAAAAAAAAAAAAGGAGGAGGAGTAACAGCGCTAGTGTTAGTGTTTCCCAGAACAGTAGGTATCTAGCAGGACAGGTAGGTCTCCAAGTGGTTGCCCAAGGGACATGTTATAATGTGAATCGCTAAGGTGCTTAGGGGGTTCAGGGACCAAGCAGATGCTTATTTATTGGTGTTGTTGAGTGGCAAATAAGTGTGCCTTACTTTCCAAGTTCCCATGTCTCCCAGCAGCTTAACTGGAATATTGGTTAGGCCAGTTGAAGTAGTAGAAACAGAGAAGAGTAACAGAAGGATACAGAGGGGAAGGGGGGATCCAGAGTGCCAACCCATGGTTGTATCTGTGAGAAGGCTTGATCAGCATAACCACTGTGTTGTTGTTATTATTTATAGAAAAAAGGAAAAAAAAATACCAAGATTTTGAAACTTAAAAAAAACCCAGCTGACCTAATTTTTTTCTGCGATCTACTGGAAATTAAAAAGCACTCTGGTAATAAGGGAGCTAAAACTTGCAACTTGGTAATGGTGCAACAGATACAGTGCATACAGGTCTTGAAAGTGAAGATCACAAAGAGAAATGATAGAGATTAAAAAGGGTTAATGTTCAGGATAAGGGAGGTGAATGAGTTCACATACATTTTACAGGGACACAGTATGGCGATCATGAATGTAGGAAAGGAGGTGGAGTGAAAGAGGGGAAAAAAAAAACCAAACTATTTGCAGCAGCTGCTGCCATGACTGTACTGTATTTGGGAAATAATGAATGACTCATTCATCCATTTGTTCCCTCCCCTTCCTCTGCTGTAAGAGGACATTGGAGCCTTACATATGTTAATATACACCATTTACATAATGTGCTTGCTGTAATTGGCCTCTTTATAACCAATCACAGCAATCTGAAGGTACAGAACCAGCTCTGCATACTTTCCTGGTCAGTGATTCAAGATACTGAAGTCACTGAACGAGGATAACAGCCAGGGAGTTAGTACTTTCATAAAGGTGGTAGGTAATGGTATTCTTCATACTGCCTTAGTACAGCTTTCATTTATCCACTTGACACTCACAAGCTTTACATATTAACATTCCCATGCTGAGAGTACATTAACCATTTCCCGCCCGGCCACTGTACATAAACGGCCAGGTGGGACAAGCACTGTTCTGACAGGACGTATCCATATGGCCGGTCAGAGCTTGGGGCTGCACAGTGGCGCAATCCTGTGATGGCTGTATCCCTCAGACACAGGGCATCACAGATAGAGACATAGGCTCTCTGATTGGCCTTCCCGATCATGTAATGGCTGTGTTCAATCACAGCCATAATTCAATGTAAACAGAGGCACGTGGCTCTGTATTGGCTCCCCCTCTTAGATCAGTGAAGAGAGGGAGAGGATTGCTACAGCCTGTCAGCAATATGTGTGTAGTTGCTGATTTTACTGTGCAGCTGCACAGATATCACACACAGTGCAACCATCAGTAAACAGTGCACCATCTGTCCCTAACCAAGTGCACATCAACATCTGTCGGTGTCCCTAGTGGGCCTCCAAAAATGGGATAGGTAGTCAGAAATAAAGTGTGTAATTTTTGCCTCTATAATGCCTGAAGGTGCTCCTTGGATTTTGGGACTATGTGGCTAGGCTTAGGCTGTGAAAGTGTCAGACGTGGTATCACCACACTCAGGAGTAGCAGAATGTATTTTGGGGTGTATTTCTTAGTATGTCCATGCTGTGTGTTAGAAATACCTTATAAGCTTACAATTTTGTGTAAAAAATCAATCATGTTTTCATTTTCTTTCAACATTTTTTAAAAACTTAAAAAAAATGACATGTTCAAAAGACTCATTATGCCTCATGAAAAATACATTAGGGTGTTTGCTTTCCAAAACGTGGTCATTTTGTGGGCGTTTGTTGTCCTGGTGTTCCAAGGCCTTCAAAAGTGTGATAGGTAGTCAGGAAATTATATGCGCAATTTATGTTCCTTGAAAGCCCAAACATGCTTCTTTGATTTGGGCCCCTCTATGTGGCTAGGCTGTGAGAAAAACAAATCTCACACATGTGGTATCCCCTTACTTGGGAGAAGTAGCACAATATGTTTTGAGATGTAATTGCAAGCATGCCTATGCCATGTGTAAGACATTAGTTGTTAAAATGACAATTTTATAGAAAAAAAAAAAATCTTATTTAATTTTATAAAGAATTGTGGAAAAAAAAAAAAAACACAACACTTAAAAAACGTACCATGCCTCTCACTAAATCCCTTGGGATGTCTACTTTCTAAAAAACGGCCAATTTGGGGGTATTTGTACTGTCCTGGCATTTTAGGACCTCAGGAAAATGAGATAGGCCATCATGACTGATCAATTTTTATACATATCCATTTAGCAATACCTAGCTGTTAAAAATAATTTACCTTTCCTGTCTGGCTTAGTACACCTCTTGACAAGTCTGATAGAATCTTTCACAAATTGACGGCTGGGCTCAACAAATTGCATTACCTGATCCATGGTGCCTAAAAAAGAAAAAAAAGAAAGGAGGAGCTAAAGTACATTGAACAATATAGAAAAAAAAATAAGCAGTATGAAAATTATATGTCTAGAAATTTCATTTTACTGTGAAAAGAATGGATAGCTGGCTGGACAGTAAATAACCACAAGTATTTAGGGCTTCTTTGTTCAACAACTTCCCTACTGGACCAGTTCTGACATTTCTCTCCTACATGTAAAAATAATTTTTTTGCTCGAAAATTACCAAGAACCTCCACAACTTATATATGTTTTTAAGCAGACACCCTAGAGAAAAAAAAAATGTGCGTGTTACAATTTATGTTGTGTAGTATTTGCGCAGTGGTTTTTTTCTTTTTTTTTTAAAAGCAAATGTTTTTGGGGGGGGTGGGGATTTTAATTTTAGTGCACACAAAACACAATATATTACCCATTTTGTGATAAAATAAGATGTTACAGCAAGTAAATATATACCCAACATGTCTCGCTTTAAAATTGCATAGGCCTGTGGAATGGCGCCGAACTACAGGACATAAAAATCTCTATTACCAACGCTTTTAAAAGCCTTTAGAATTACACGAGGTCCGGTACTATAATTATTGCTGACATTCGCGGTGTTACCTCACCTGTGTGGTGCAATCACCGTTTATCTATGTGTGGGACTGACATGAACGTTCACCTTTGGGTGCAAGTATGGTGGGAGGGGCTTTAAAATTTTATTATTTAGTTTTTTGGGTTTTTTTTCACACCTGTCCCTTTGCAAACATCCCTGTGACACCTATCAGCAGCGACAGGTCCCATTTCAGGTACTTTCTTATGCTCTTAACAGCATCAGGTCAAACAAAAATCAGGCTGATTCGAAGCTTGTACTAGCCGACAATGGCTGGTAAACAGAAGACAGAAACTGGAAGTGACAAAATACTTGGCACTTCAGGTTTGTAATACCATAGAGATGATCAGGGATAATCCAGTCCCTGATCAGCTCTATGGTAAGCTGGTGGAACCACCAGCTTCAGTGCCATGCTCCCTGCTAGAATGGGAGAACAGCTTAGTTTAGCTGTGATTTTTTACTACTCCCTATTTAACCCCTTCATGCCTAAGGGTAAAACAAATCTTAAAGCCTAACCACAATTTTGCAACTTTGACATGTGTTAGCAAAACCGTACATATCAGAACTACTTTGTGCATGCAGGTGGATTATACCTTTTTTTCAGGTCAAATTGAGCTTTCACTTGGTGGTAAATGGTAATGGATATCTCCAGATGATTTCTTCATCAAAGGGAAACTGACCCAAAAAAGTAAAAAAAAAAAAAAATATTTTCTTAATTTAGCTGTATATTTCTTGCTACCACCATTAACCAACCACCAAAGAACAAAACAAAATAACTTCTGCTCCTAGCGATCGTAGCAATAGCACACATGTGTATGTTAGTTGTTGTCTGTATACATTTTTTTTTGTTTTTAAATTCTAGCATATATAGTGCCATTTGTAAATGCTAGAACTTTCACGTAAACCAATTAATTTCCACATATTGGGATTTTTTTTTTAGCAAAGACATGTAGCAGAATACATTTTGGCCTAAATTTAAGACAAAATTAGATTTTTTTAACTGGACATATTTAATAGCAAAAACTCAAAAATGTTTTTTCTCAAAATTGACAGTCTTTGTTTTTTTTCTTTATAGCGCAAAAAATAAAAAAATGCAGAGGCGTTTTACCACCGAAAGAAAGCTCTACTTGTAGGTGAAAAAAAAAAAAAAAAGGACATAAATTTCATTTGAGTGCAGTGTTACATGACCGTGCAATTGTCAGTTAAAGTAAAGCAGTGCCATATCACAAAAAATGGCCTGGTCAGGAAGGGGGGGGGGGTAAATCCTCTATAGGGCAAGTGGTTAAGCTACAAAAAGCTGCAAAAGCAATTGGATGAGGAGTGTACACATGTCATGGCCACAATGCTTTGCAGCAAACGTTATCCCCCTAGCATGCAATCTAATGAAGGGCTGCGCTATAATCATGAGCCAATAGCTAGACTCCTGGTTGAGGTACTGTACCCCCATTCAAAAAAAAAAGGAGTGCATTTAAGAGGTGGCAGCATCACCTCCTGGATGCCGATCAGCTGCACCGCTCTCTGAAAGTGATACTGTAGATTGCTTTTCCAAGGCCGATGCACATGCTCCAAGACATACACTTAGGGTGTAGGTTCACATACATTTCATAGGTTGGGGTTCACACAGCCCCAGCCCAATGCTTCATACAGATGCAGAAACTGACCCCAAATAATATATTTCTTTTTAAAAAATAATCCATACATATCAACTACTTAATGGCCCTTTACCACTTGTCAACTGTGCTATAGTTGAATGATGGCTACAGCTCGGTTGTCCAGTCCTGGGAGGACGTCATACAACATCCTCCCAGAACGTGCCCTCCGAGTGATCTCCGTGATCACTGTGTCCTACGGACACAGCTGGTCACGTGATGTGATGTGATAAAAGGCCAATCACAGCAGCCTTTTACCATGTGATCAGCTGAGTCCAATGACAGCAGACCACCGGTAAATGCACTTGCTGGTTATCAGCAGTACTTTCCTCGCGCTGTGACAGCGTGAGGAAAGTACTGCCGATAACCGGCAATTGTCAGAGGACGGATCAGCAACCGATCATCAGTGCCCTGATAATCAGTGCCACCCACCAGTGCTCCAATCAGTGCTGCATAACAGTGCCACCTCATCAGTGTTGCATATCAGTGTCACCTCATCAACACACATCAGTGAAGGAGAAAAAATTACCTGTTTGCAAAATTTTATAATAAACTTTTTTTCTTCATTTTTTTTGCTTTTTTGTTTATAGCACAAAAAATTAAAACACCCAGCGGCAATTAAATACCACCAAAAGAAAGCTCTATTTGTGTGGAAAAAAATGATAAAAATTTCATATGGGTAGTGTTGCATGATCACGCAATTGTTATTCAAAATGCGTCAGCCTGGGCAGGAAGGGGGTATATGTGTTTTATGTTTTGCACAAGTGGGTAATCTATTTCCCTGATTTTTGTTACTGCATTTTTCTTCATCTATATCAGTGGTTCTCAACCTTCCTAATGCCGCGACCCTTTAATACAGTTCCTCATGTTGTGGTGACCCCCAACCATAAAATTATTTACCCAGTAATTATAATTCATGAGTGTCGTTTTACCTCCAATACTGCTGCTTTCAACACAGCAGCTGCTTTCAACACAGTAGCTGCTTTCAACACATCAGAAATATGTGTTTTCCGATGGTCTTAGGCGACCCCTGTGAAAGGGTCATTCGACCCCCAAAGGGGTCACAACCCACAGGTTGAGAACCACTGGTCTATGAGCTGCTGAACCTCTTCTTTCCCCCACTTGATTCTATTTGATTAGTGCACCTTAGTTGTGGTCCTGTGCACTGCTGCACATTCCTATATACAGGGGAGCATGGAAAATGAATGTAGTCACCCTCTAACAGGAAGTCAAACCACAGCAGAAAACAAAGGGGGAGTTTAGAGATCTGGAGTATTCATTGAGGAATACACAGACAGAAACAGAACTTTTCCTAAAGCCAAGTTTAGTGTCCCGTTAAACACTAACTGCAGCCAATATGAGCCCATTCGTAGGAGCCATTGTGAAATACAGGACGTATTCTGGAGAGCTGACACTGACTGCTCCTGGCTCAGTGTGCTCAGTCCATATGAGAAGCCCTTCCAGCCTATACGTACCGTGTGCTGTGTTTTCTCAGACACTGTCCTCTTCCCGGCCTCTGCTCACTGGGACACGTAGCACTCTTCACACACCGACTTCTATAGCCCACACGTCACCGGATGTCTGCCCCACCTCGTCCTATCACATTACAGTTCCTCTACGTGTACCGACCCACAGGAAACACTAAGGTGCACGCTCTATCCCTGGTTTCTGAATCTCTATGGTCTTGATGGGCGGAGAACTGGAGAGGGATCGAATACGCTGAGCTGGCGCTTTTTTTTCTCTTTCGTAAAACTTTATTGTTCCTGCTGAGGGCTGAACAGACGTGGAGTTTTCACAGAACAGCTCTGAGTTATCACGTAGAGGCAATGAGCGAAAGAGACACATAAACCAGATACTTACCTCTATAAAAATCGTATAATGACTGAAACTGTTATAGGAAACTAAACCTTTCTTCCTTCATAAAAAACCACCGTGAAGCCAATAGAAATGTAAAGTAATGGAAGAGGGAGGCACTAATGGCTTTAACCACTTGACTGCTGGAAGGTTTTACCCCCCCCCATGACCAGGGCATTCTTTGCTATTTAGAACTGCATTACCTTACAGCGGAGTTCCTCCTAAAAGTGGAAGCTTCGCTTATCTGCCTCCCCCCCTCCTAAGCCACATTTGGCACCTTTTGTGGGGAGAGGGGAGCAGGTACCTGGTTTTGGTGCCCACTTACCTGCAGTGAACTGAGACGGAAGTTTGCAGCCCACCGCAGCCATCTGGGACACTTCACATGTCTCAGAGGACTGCAGCCCATTAACAACGCTTCAAGCATGTGCAGTCGGAAACCGGCTGTGAGGCCGCAAGGCTTCACTGCCAGTTTCCCTTAGTCAAGATGGCGGTGCCAGCACCCAACAGCCGTGTAAGCCGTGTACCGGGGTGGGCTCCCCAGGATACAGTGAAGTCACGAACGAGGAAAGCAACCCCAACACCAGCTTTTGCCACAGCAGAATTTTACTTAGATGTGGCAAATAAACACAACCACAAATGCTGGAAACATACAATAAATTTACATACACCCAACCCAAAGGCTGAGACCCTTGTGCTGCACAGCACGGCGCCTCCTGAAGGATGAAGGTAGAAAGCGTAGTAATTTACCTACTGGCGGGCACAACTAAGCTGCCACACCTTACCTGTTATTACCCTAAAAGAGCAGGAATCAGTGTATGGGTGTATGGTATGGGCTAGCCTGCGGTGCAGCACAACAGCTTACAATCTTACACAAATCTACAGTATTCCCCCTCCCATAACTGGTCCTGTAGCACGTGCCTGAGTATTCCTTCTGAGCAAAATGCCAGTCTGGCTTGAGTTTGTGGGATTTTATCAGCTCTCCAGTGTGAAATGTCACTTTAAGTTATGAAGTCCTTCCAATGATCAGTAATAACACTTGTGGCCTGACACAAACAGAGATCCTAACTAACTATAGGCTGGGACTCAGTCTCTAGGCACCAACACTGAAATGAGGTGTGTGCACGATCTTACCGACCCTGATCTGCTTTGCAACCGCTGGTGACTCTGAACAGAACAAATGTCTCTCTAACAAGCATGCGGTATCGCAATGTATGTTGCTTTGTTCCTCTGCTCTCATCAGTATTCCTGGCAGCAATCTTCCTTTCTCTGAACAGGATCAGGGTCTTGGACACGATCAGCTTCACTTAGCTGAAGCTTTGGTTACTGAGGGATGTTCTCACACCTGGATGCCATCAGATTCTCTGCTCACCCGGCTCCTTCATTCACCATCCTCCAAACATGGCTCCTCTCTCTCTCCTCTTCCTGTTCTCTAAACTCTGAGTCAAAACCCCACCTCTTCATGAATATAGAAATATCTATGCAGTCTGAGGCTGTGTTAGGAAAACAGTGGCATCTTGTGGCTAAACCGCAGAATGTCAGTCCAGAACATTTAATTTACTCCACACAGTGTTCAAACAATGAGAGCTGTTTCCCCATCTCACAGCCGACTGAACAATCGGCTTGGTGTGAGGACACAATCGGACCCCTGGACAGGTAAGTGCCTTAATATTAAAAGTCAGCAGCTACTCTATTTGTAGTTGCTGAGTTTTCTTTCTTTTTTAGGGGGGGAGGGGACTTCGCTTTAAAGCAGAACTATATTCACCTCGGCTCCAGCAGTGTGGCATCCCGCAGCTCCCCGCCACTGACATCTTCAGGCGGTCAGCTTCCGGGTTTCCATCGCCATCCACTATCTTTAGCTGGGTGGCGATGACATCGCTCGGCATTGCCGAATTTACACAGTGAGCTGTGCATGCGCTCCTCACTGTACAGGGCGGACAGACAGGTAAGTAACTTTAATGCAGAAGAGACAAAGCATGTGTCTTCTGCATTAAAATCCTTGCCTGGTCACCTTTTTTTTTTGTTGGACCTAAAGTTGCACTTTAAGGCTCCATTCACATTTGTGCAACTTGTCATGCGACTTTGGACACTAGTTGCATGACAAGTTGTACCCCATGTTTTTCAATGACAGCCTTTCAAATAAGTACGACTCAAAGTTGCAGCAACGTCAAAGTTTGTTCGTGCACTACTTTGGTACGACTTTCAGGCAACTTGAGTGCCAGAGACTGCAATGTAAGCCCTCAAAAGTCGCATGAAAGTTGCATCGGAATGTTATACATGCAACAGTTGTGCAGCAGTTGTCCACTATCAATAATGAGAGCCAAAGTCATATGCAAGTTGTTCCCATCAACATTTGCTACAAAGTTGCATCAAGGTTGTATTCAAAAGATATACAACTTTGAAGTCATACAAGTGTGGATGGAACTTAAAGCGGAGCTCCACCCAAAAGGGGAAGTTCCACTTTAAACCTTTGTCCCTCGCTCCCCATTAAGGATTGGCACCTTTGGGGAGTGGGGGGGAGCAGGTACCCGAATTTAACAGGTACCCGCTCCCACTTCTGCTGCAATTGCCTAGGTGATCAGAAGCGGAAGTTCTCCTCCCTCCCTCCCCGTAGTCTTCTGGGACACGTAAGAGGTCCCAGAAGACTACAGTTTAGTTAATTAAAGACCCCCCCTATAGCAGATATACTGATACAGGGTGGCCCTCTTATGCAAAATCACGTACATAAATGTGATTCTGCACTTTTGCTTAGGGGGCGCACACGTACACTGCCAATGGGCCACTTGATCCCCTGTGTGGTTTTTAATTTTTGTGCTATAAAAAAAAAGACAATTTTGAGAAACAAATTTTGACTTTTTGCTATTAAACATGTCCAGGGTGACTGGCCTTCCTCTTCATGGTTCTCACTGGTTCCCACTCTGGATGGAGGTGCACAGATCTGTGCAGTAATCCACTGTGAAACTTTGCCTCTGTGCAGGAGTGCCCTGAAATAAAGACCAGCAAAAAAAGCCTGTGATGGCTTCTTAGTTCTTTTAACCCATGCCCCACTAGAAGATTATGGTAGTGGGGGTCATGGACTGTGGAGGATTTCACCTAATAAAAGAGGCATCATGACTAGAGATGAGCGAATCGAACATGACGAAGTGGAATTCGTTTCGAAGATTAGGAAAAATTCGATTCGCGCCGAATCCGAAAATTAGCAAACTTCGGATGCACGAATCGAATTTTCCCAAAAATGGCGGCGACATGTGTGGCGACGGAGCGGGGATCTCTGGGAAGGCGCGCAGACAAGGCGCGCTGACCCATAATGCATTCATTCATGACATGTGATCGCATTAGCCAATCAGCAGCCAGCCAGCCAGCACTGTGTAATGGTGGAGCTATAAATCGCGGCCATCTTAGAATTCTCCATTAGCCTCCGGTCATTCAAGAGAGACAGACCTGTCTGTATTAGGGACAGAGTTAGGGCCACAGAGACTTTAGAGCCACAGAATCGTTACTCAGGGACACAGAATCGTTACTCAGGGACACAGAATCGTTACTCAGGGACAGACACAGAATTGTTACTCAGGGACACAGAATTGTTACTCAGGGACACAGAATCGTTACTCAGGGACACAGAATCGTTACTCAGGGACACAGAATTGTTACTCAGGGACACAGAATCGTTACTCAGGGACACAGAATCGTTACTGAGGGACACAGAATCGTTACTGAGGGACACAGAATTGTTACTCAGGGACACAGAATTGTTACTCAGGGACACAGAATCGTTACTCAGGGAGAGACACAGAATCGTTACTCAAAGACACAGAATCGTTACTCAGGGACACAGAATTGTTACTCAGGGACACAGAATCGTTACTCAGGGACACAGAATTGTTACTCAGGGACACAGAATCGTTACTCAGGGACACAGAATCGTTACTCAGGGACAGACACAGAATTGTTACTCAGGGACACAGAATTGTTACTCAGGGACACAGAATCGTTACTCAGGGACACAGAATCGTTACTCAGGGACACAGAATTGTTACTCAGGGACACAGAATTGTTACTGAGGAACACAGAATCGTTACTCAGGGACACAGAATTGTTACTCAGGGACACAGAATCGTTACTCAGGGACACAGAATCGTTACTCAGGGACACAGAATTGTTACTCAGGGACACAGAATCGTTACTCAGGGACACAGAATTGTTACTCAGGGACACAGAATCGTTACTCAGGGACAGACACAGAATCGTTACTCAGGGACAGACACAGAATCGTTACTCAGGGACACAGAATCGTTACTCAGGGACACAGAATTGTTACTCAGGGACACAGAATCGTTACTCTGGGACACAGAATCGTTACTCAGGGACACAGAATTGTTACTCAGGGACACAGAATCGTTACTCAGGGACACAGAATCGTTACTCAGGGACACAGAATTGTTACTCAGGGACACAGAATCGTTACTCAGGGACAGACACAGAATCGTTACTCAGGGACTCAGAATTGTTACTCAGGGACACAGAATTGTTACTCAGGGACACAGAATCGTTACTCTGGGACACAGAATCGTTACTCAGGGACACAGAATTGTTACTCAGGGACACAGAATCGTTACTCAGGGACACAGAATCGTTACTCAGGGACAGACACAGAATTGTTACTCAGGGACACAGAATCGTTACTCAGGGACACAGAATTGTTACTCAGGGACACAGAATCGTTACTGAGGGACACAGAATTGTTACTCAGGGACACAGAATTGTTACTGAGGGACACAGAATCTTTACTCAGGGACACAGAATCGTTACTCAGGGACACAGAATCGTTACTCAGGGACACAGAATTGTTACTCAGGGACACAGAATCGTTACTTTCTGCTTCACAACCACTATTGTACGTTCAAAGAGTTAAATCCTGTTTTATGTTTGGGGTGCTTATTGAATTAAAGAGTATGTCAGACAACACGCAGAGGAGTGGCAGAGGAAGCAATGTTTCAGGAGCGAGCAGACGTGGCAGCAGAGGAAGGGGTCGAGGCAGCACTAGTCGCAGCCAGAGGCCAGTGCTCCCGGTGTCATCCAGCGATCGTGTCTCCACCGACAACCCTACCGTCATCGATTGGTTGACTTGGTCGTCTTCCTCTTCCCAGGTCACCTCTGACACCTACAGCCAACGGTCGGTGGGTACGTCAGACACAACCGTTAGTTGGCATGGCCCGGGAGCAAGCCCACTGAAATCACGTGTCCTCTACCTGCCCCTGTCCTTTGGTGTTCCCTCACCAAGCGAAGTATCGCATGCTGTGGGCTCAGCCCCACTGTACAGTGAGGAAGAGCTAACAGAGGGCAGTCAGGAACGGGGGGAGACATCCGCCTCTTCAGCAGCCAGGCGAAGAAGTACTGGTGAGGAGAGTGGCTCGGTAGCCGGTCTAGAGACAGGTCTGTCTCCTGACCCACACGCAGCCGAGGGGGCTAGTAGTGACGCGGAGACCCTAATTGATGATGATGAGGCTGATCGCACTTGGCAGCCTCGTCGTCATCAGGCTATTGCCTCCGCATCATCAGGAGAAGAGGGTGCCAGCTTGGCAGCGAGCAAAACAGTCGGTGGGTTGCCCAGGAGGCAGCAGGGTCGCAGCAGTGTCAGTGGAGGCAAACGGCCACGGAGTAGAGCACCAGCTCCACTGCAGCCTACCACCACGGCCAGTAGTGGTGCCGGTGTGCACGGAGGAAGTAGCAGTCAGCCAGTGAGGAGTAGCGGGGGCAAAGTTTCCTACTCGGCGGTGTGGCAATTTTTCGTCAAGCCGCCCGAGGAAGTAAACGTAGCCGTATGTCGACTATGTGGCCAGAAAGTCAAGCGTGGCCAGGGGGCCCATGTTGGGACTACAGCGTTGCGTCAGCATATGCAGCGTCGCCATTTGGTGGCCTGGGAAAACCGTGATAAAGATACGGCGGTTCTGCCTGCCCCAGCCCCCGCTCCATCACCCGCTCCGTTACTTGCTCCGTCACCCGACGTCAATCGCCCTCTATCAGCCAGTCAAGGCTCCAACACCTCTGCTGAGGGGAGTTGTCGCTCGTTGGCATCTTCCGCTCGTTCAGATGCTCCTTCTCCTGCTACTCCTCTTCACGGATTCCGTCAGCAGTCTTTCTTGGAATCCGTTTCCAAGAGACAACAGTTTGCGAGCACGCACCCGACGGTGCAGAAGCTGAACGTCCTCCTGTCCAAGTTGCTGATGCTGCAGTCCCTCCCTTTCCAAGTGGTGGACTCAGCACCTTTCCGAGAAATGATGGCTTGTGCCGAGCCGCGGTGGAGAGTGCCAAGCCGGCATTTCTTCGCCAAAAAGGCAGTGCCAGCCCTGCATTCACATGTAGAAGAGATGGTGGGCCAGTCTTTGAGCATGTCGGTCTCTGCCAAAGTGCACAGCAGCGCCGACGTGTGGAGCTGTAACTACGGTCAGGGACAGTACATGTCATTTACTGCCCACTGGGTGAACGTGGTGCCGTCACAGCCGCACCAGCAACTTGGACAGGTCACGCCGCTTTTGCCTCCACGTTTGCACGTCCTTGGTCCACAAAAGATGTCCGCCTCTACCACCTCTTCTTCCGCCGTGTCCTCAGCCGCCACCCCCGTGCCAAGTCCCATTACCCGACCGGCATATCACATGTGCAGGGCGCAACGGTGTCACGCTGTGCTGCACCTGGTATGCCTTGGCGAACGTAGTCACACAGGGGAGGAATTTCTGAGTGTAATGAACAGAGAAATCGACAGATGGCTGTCTCCGCGCAAACTGAAAATCGGAACCATGTTGACCGACAACGGAAAGAACATGGTGTCTGCTCTGCGTCAAGGAAGGTTGTGCCATGCGCCATGCATGGCTCACGTGTTCAATCTGGTTGTCAAGCGGTTCCTAAAATCCACCATCCCACTGCAAGACATCCTTAAAATGTCACGTAAACTTTGCATGCATTTCAGCCATTCCTACACCGCAAAGCACACCCTCCTTGAGCTGCAGCGGCAGAACGGAATTCCACAGCATCGCCTGATCTGCGACGTTGCAACAAGGTGGAATTCAACCCTACATATGTTAGACCGCCTTTACGAACAGCGAAAGGCCATCACCGATTTCCTGATGTTACAAGCGGATAAAGGTACTCCCCTGTGTAACTTGTCGACGACTATCAAGAGTCCAATGGCAGAGTGGCGGAGAAGAAGCAGCTTCAATTGAAGGCCATACACAGGCCTAGGTTTAAAAGTCCCTCACAGTTAATTCCAATAATGAACTCTACTCCTCCGTGCAATCTACTTACGAGACCCTGGGCAGGTCTGGGTCCAATTTGTGGTAGAGACTGGTTTTGTTCAGCCATGCTTGAGCGAGTAATAACAGGTCTGTGCTGCCCTTTGGTGTCGTTAGTCGTCTCCCCACGCTGCTGCTGGGGGGACTTTTTAACATAGGCCTCTGTATGGCCTTCAATTTTAGCTGCTTACGCTCTGCCACTCTGCCATGGGCCCCTGTACCGCCTCCTCATGCTGCTGCCAGGCCCGTAATCTGCCATGGGCCCCCGTACCGACTCCTCATGCTGCTGCCAGGCCCGTAATCTGTCATGGGCCCCTGTACCGCCTCCTCATGCTGCTGCCAGGTCCAGAGTGTGTCATGGGTCCCTGCACGGCCTCCCATTGCTGCTGTCTCCATTGCCACACTCTGCCATGTGCCACTTTCAGGTCTCCTCACACTGCTGGTGCGTTCCATTTTGTCATAGGGTGCTGTATGGCCTCCCATTGCTGCTGCCTCCACCGCCACCCTGCGCCATGTGCCTGTCGTCTGCTCACGCTGCTAACGGCTTCCGCTTTTTAACCGAGGCCTGTGTTTGGCTTCCGAATACTCCTGCATCCACCGCCACCCTGCGCCATGTGCCTCTGTCGTCTGCTCACGCTGCTGACGGCTTCCGCTTTTTAACCTAGTCCTGTGTATGTCTTCCGAATACTGCTGCCTCCACCGCCACCCTGCGCCATGTGCCACTTTCAGGTCTCCTTACACTGTTGGTGGGTTCCATTTTGTGATAGGGTGCTGTATGGCCTTCCATTGCTGCTGCCTCCACCGCCACCCTGCGCCATGTGCCTCTGTCGTCTGCTCACGCTGCTGACGGCTTCCGCTTTTTAACCGAGGCCTGTGTTTGGCTTCCGAATACTGCTGCATCCACCGCCACCCTGCGCCATGTGCCTCTGTCGTCTGCTCACGCTGCTGACGGCTTCCGCTTTTTAACCTAGTCCTGTGTATGTCTTCCGAATACTGCTGCCTCCACCGCCATCCTGCGCCATGTGCCACTTTCAGGTCTCCTTACACTGTTGGTGGGTTCCATTTTGTGATAGGGTGCTGTATGGCCTTCCATTGCTGCTGCCTCCACCGCCACCCTGCGCCATGTGCCTCTGTCGTCTGCTCACACTGCTGACGGCTTCCGCTTTTTAACCGAGGCCTGTGTTTGGCTTCCGAATACTGCTGCATCCACCGCCACCCTGCGCCATGTGTCTCTGTCGTCTGCTCACGCTGCTGACGGCTTCCGCTTTTTAACCTAGGCCTGTGTATGGCTTCCCAATACTGCTGCCTCCATCGCCACCCTGCGCCATGTGCCACTTTCAGGTCTCCTTACACTGTTGGTGGGTTCCATTTTGTGATAGGGTGCTGTATGGCCTTCCATTGCTGCTGCCTCCACCGCCACCCTGCGCCATGTGCCTCTGTCGTCTGCTCACGCTGCTGACGGCTTCCGCTTTTTAACCGAGGCCTGTGTTTGGCTTCCGAATACTGCTGCATCCACCGCCACCCTGCGCCATGTGTCTCTGTCGTCTGCTCACGCTGCTGACGGCTTCCGCTTTTTAACCTAGGCCTGTGTATGGCTTCCGAATACTGCTGCCTCCACCGCCACCCTGCGCCATGTGTCTCTGTCGTCTGCTCACGCTGCTGACGGCTCCCGCTTTTTAACCTAGGCCTGTGTATGGCTTCCGAATACTGCTGCCTCCACCGCCACCCTGCGCCATGTGCCTCTGTCGTCTGCTCACGCTGCTGACGGCTTCCGCTTTTTAAACTAGTCCTGTGTATGTCTTCCGAATACTGCTGCCTCCACCGCCACCCTGCGCCATGTGCCACTTTCAGGTCTCCTTACACTGTTGGTGGGTTCCATTTTGTGATAGGGTGCTGTATGGCCTTCCATTGCTGCTGCCTCCACCGCCACCCTGCGCCATGTGCCTCTGTCGTCTGCTCACGCTGCTGACGGCTTCCGCTTTTTAACCTAGGCCTGTGTATGGCTTCCGAATACTGCTGCCTCCACTGCCACCCTGCGCCATGTGTCTCTGTCGTCTGCTCACGCTGCTGACGGCTTCCGCTTTTTAAACTAGTCCTGTGTATGTCTTCCGAATACTGCTGCCTCCACCGCTACCCTGCGCCATGTGCCACTTTCAGGTCTCCTTACACTGTTGGTGGGTTCCATTTTGTGATAGGGTGCTGTATGGCCTTCCATTGCTGCTGCCTCCACCGCCACCCTGCGCCATGTGCCTCTGTCGTCTGCTCACGCTGCTGACGGCTTCCGCTTTTTAACCGAGGCCTGTGTTTGGCTTCCGAATACTGCTGCATCCACCGCCACCCTGCGCCATGTGTCTCTGTCGTCTGCTCACGCTGCTGACGGCTTCCGCTTTTTAACCTAGGCCTGTGTATGGCTTCCGAATACTGCTGCCTCCACCGCCACCCTGCGCCATGTGCCTCTGTCGTCTGCTCACGCTGCTGACGGCTTCCGCTTTTTAAACTAGTCCTGTGTATGTCTTCCGAATACTGCTGCCTCCACCGCCACCCTGCGCCATGTGCCACTTTCAGGTCTCCTTACACTGTTGGTGGGTTCCATTTTGTGATAGGGTGCTGTATGGCCTTCCATTGCTGCTGCCTCCACCGCCACCCTGCGCCATGTGCCTCTGTCGTCTGCGCACGCTGCTGACGGCTTCCGCTTTTTAACCGAGGCCTGTGTTTGGCTTCCGAATACTGCTGCATCCACCGCCACCCTGCGCCATGTGTCTCTGTCGTCTGCTCACGCTGCTGACGGCTTCCGCTTTTTATCCTAGGCCTGTGTATGGCTTCCGAATACTGCTGCCTCCACCGCCACCTTGCGCCATGTGCCTCTGTCGTCTGCTCACGCTGCTGACGGCTTCCGCTTTTTAAACTAGTCCTGTGTATGCCTTCCGAATACTGCTGCCTCCACCGCCACCCTGCGCCATGTGCCACTTTCAGGTCTCCTTACACTGTTGGTGGGTTCCATTTTGTGATAGGGTGCTGTATGGCCATCCATTGCTGCTGCCTCCACCGCCACCCTGCGCCATGTGCCTCTGTCGTCTGCTCACGCTGCTGACGGCTTCCGCTTTTTAATCGAGGCCTGTGTTTGGCTTCCGAATACTGCTGCATCCACCGCCACCCTGCGCCATGTGCCTCTGTCGTCTGCTCACGCTGCTGACGGCTTCCGCTTTTTAACCTAGGCCTGTGTATGGCTTCCGAATACTGCTGCCTCCACCGCCACCCTGCGCCATGTGCCTCTGTCGTCTGCTCACGCTGCTGACGGCTTCCGCTTTTTAACCGAGGCCTGTGTTTGGCTTCCGATTACTGCTGCATCCACCGCCCGCCCACTGCTGCTGCCAGGCCCGTAATCTGTCATGGGCCCCTGTACCGCCTCCTCATGCTGCTGCCAGGTCCAGAGTGTGTCATGGGTCCCTGTACGGCCTCCCATTGCTGCTGTCTCCATCGCCACACTCTGCCATGTGCCACTTTCAGGTCTCCTCACACTGCTGGTGGGTTCCATTTTGTCATAGGGTGCTGTATGGCCTCCCATTGCTGCTGCCTCCACCGCCACACTGTGGCTCCACACTCTGGTTTTGGCCCCGTGACTGCCTAAATGAGTGAAGTGTGCGGTGATTCTAAGATCGACGGCACTCATCTGCATGTCATACTGACTGACAGTATTAGTTCTCTAACCCAGCAGACTCCAAGGGCATTTAAATTAAAGGTACAGTGTTCTGCACTAATATAAAAGGCTCTCTGAAGCCTAGAAACACCCTTTTTATAAGTTAAATTCGCAGCGAATATATTCGCCTCGAATCAAATTTATTCCGCGAATTCGGCGAATCAGCCGAATCGAATTTTTGAATAATTCGCTCATCTCTAATCATGACATCATGCTCACTCCTCTAAGGTGGATATTACCCCAATTCTTGATCATACTGATCCGGTGGTCTGACGCTTGCTTGGAGCTGTCCCTGGAAGCAGAGAGTATTCTGTGAGTGATTGGAGTTGCCTTGTGTACCTATGTGTGCCAGTCGATTCCGTCATCCTCGCCTAGACCTAAATGACCACATTTTGATATTTATATATATGCGCATATCTTTTGCGCTTCTGGTAAGTGCATTCATATTACTGGTCCACGTCATAGAGATCACCAGCAAGGAGCACGGATCACCGTTATTTCTGGACTTGTTTGCTTTGTTATAATAAAACGCACTTTAGTCACTTTTATATCAATTGACTGTAATAGTTGGATGCGTCATTTTTGACGACTCACCATGGGCAGACTGACAACTCATGGGGCCCCTGGGCAATAGGGGATCATGGGGCCCCTGTGTCCTTGCCCAAACTCAAAAAAGCCTATGAAAAAGGTACCAGGGGCATCTCATGGGGCCCCCTACTGACCCCGGGCCCTCAGGCAGTGCCCAAGTTTCCAAATGGTCAGTCCGCCCCTGCGACTCACTATTTGACACCTTTTAGCGCTTCATAGTGCCCACCTCGTTTAACTTCATTAGTATTATTATCATTTTTGTTATTGTCTTTTATCATTTACTTTTTAGCGCTGCATTTCTATAAACTGATATGTCCAGTGAAAAAGTTAAAAAAATCAAATTTCTTCATAACTTTAGGCCAAAATGTATTTTGCTACATGTCTTTGCTAGAAAAAAATCCCAATAAGTGTATATTATTTGGTTTACATGAAAGTTATAGCATCTAAAAATGGCGGTATATGGACTGGAATTTTTTTTTTTATATACCAGTAATGGCAGCAGTTAACGACTTATAGTGGGACTGTGGCAGGCATTCTGACACTGGGTGGGAACTGACTTAACTGCCACTGACATCCCAATGACTCTGATACAGTGGTCAGTGCTAATAAAAAGCACTGACACTGTACTAATGACACTGGGCAGGAAGAGGTTAACATCCAGGGCGATGAAAGGGGTCACTGTGTGCTGTTTTATATTATGTGATGTGTTTTACTAGGGAAACATGCTGCTGTGTATTTCCCTGCTGCCCCCTACCCGGAAATGTAAATCATGTACACACACGCGCGCGCACGCACGCACGCACACACACACACGATTTTTCACAGCCCTGCTGCCCTATAGCAGTATTTCTGCTATAGGGCGTCAGGCAAGCAGATAAATAAGGCTGATACCTTTACAGTGGCCTTACTAATATCCTCTGATCCCTTCTATGCCCGAGCTAACAGACATTTAGTAGACTATCAGTGATCCCCTAATCCCATGTGTGCTTGAGCTTTCTAGGCAGAATCATTGCCAAGCATAAAATACAATAGTTACAGTCCATACAGCTGCAAATCAAATCCAGCAACTAATGTTTAAAAAAAGATTGTAAACCCAATTAATATGATTAAGTCTCCTTCACACCAGCAGCCATGCTACAACATGCGGGCAATTGTGTGTGCTGTGTGCAGGACAGTGTGATGCACTGCATTCAGCATACTGCACTGTTTATCTTTTTTCCCAAACTTTATTTACCACTTGCCACTCGTCTACAGTGCTTTTATTGCGGGCGGCAACTAATGACCCGTACACACTATAAGAAAATCGGAGGAACGATCGTCCGGTTATCATCGATTGTTTGCTGCTGGTCAAAAGCAATGTGCTTTTATGCATGAGAATATTGTACGATAGAAAGGCATTGCATACGAACGTCGTAGTGTAGCTGTGGAAATTATGTAATGTACGTGTGACCCTGTAGCCATGCCTTTCTGTGCCATATTTGTTTTCCCTCAGCGACTGATCTTTCGGGATGAATTTTCGGAATAGTAATGGATACCGTATCAGGTACCGTGTTCTGAAGATACTGCAATTGACATTATGGGTTTAGGAATTCTGGCCATACAGAGGCAACAGAGGAAGAAGACAAAAAGGAGGCTGTGGTGCAAGAAATGGCTACTTAGGCGTGGTCAGTATTCCCACATGTCTCTGTTGAGAGAATTGCAGGAGAACAATCCAGATGATTTTAGAAATTATTTGCAAATGAATGAATGTACCTGTACGTTGCCACCTCTTTCTGGGTTTTCGGGAGTGCGTGTGCACGCCCCCTGCTGACCTGTGCTGTGACTGGATACAGCACAAGTTCGTCAGCAGGTTTCAACCAATGATTGCTATAGCCAATCACAGCACATTGTTCTGTATTTACAAACACACAGATCTCTACACAGAGATCTCTACACAGATCTCTACACAGACAGCACACTACACATTACACTTGGTAGGTACACAAGTAACCCCTTGATTACCCCTTGATGTTAACCCCCTCCCAACCAGTGTCACTAGTACAGTTTACAGTGTACAGTATTATCACTAATCACTGTATTGGTGTCACTAGCGATGTAAGTGTCAGTGTCAGTCAGTGCCAGATTGCGTGGCACATTATCACAATCATGCTATATGTCAGTGATCGCCGCCATTACAAGTATACAAGCATCCATAGCTGCATAAATTTTAGTACATATACACCATAGTTTGTAGACACTATAACTTTCACAAAAACCAATTATCAATACGTGCCATTGCCAGAAGGTTTGGTGTGTCTCCCAGCACAGTCTCAAGGTCCTTAACCCATCAGCAGGATCGGTATCTGCTCCTTTGTGCAAGAAGGAACAGGATGAGCACTGACAGCGCTCTACAAAATGACCTCCAGCAGGCCACTGGTGTGAATGTCTCTGACCAAACAATGAGAAACAGACTTCATGAGGGTGGCCTGAGGGCCTGACGTCCTCTAGTCGGCATTGACATTTACCATTGAACACCAGAATTGGCAGGTCCGCTACTGGCACCCTGTGCTTTTCACAGATGAGATCAGGTTCACCCTGACAGATGTGAAAGGATCTGGAGAAGCTGTGGAGAATGTTATGCTGCCTGTAACATCGTTCAGCATGACCATTTTGGTGGTGGGTCATTGATGGTCTAGGGAGGCATATCCATGGAGGGACGCAGAGACCTCTACAGGCTAGACAATGGCACCCTGACTGCCATTAGGTATTGGAATGAAATCCTTGGACAGATTGTCAGACTCTGCTCTGGTGCAGTGGGTTCTGGGTTCCTCCTGTTGCACGACAATGCCTCATGTGGCAAGAGTATGTAGGCAATTCCTGGAGGATGAAGGAATTGATACCATTGGCCCCCATGCTCGCCTGACCTACAGTTGCAAGAAAAAGTATGTGAACCCCTTGGGATTACGTGGAGTTTTGCATGAATTGGGCATAAAATGTGCTCTGAAAGTCATCTAAGTCACAACAATAGAAGAACACAGTCTGCTGAACATAATACTACACAAACATTAGATGTTGCCATGGTTTAATTGCACATAACATGTAAACATTCACAGTGCAGGGAGGAAAAAGTATGTGAGGCCCTAGCTTAATGACTTCTCCCAGAACTAATTGGAGCCAGGAGTGAGCCAACCTTGACTCCAATCAGTGTGATGATATTGGATGTGTTGCTGACAGCTGTCCTGCCCTTAAAAAACACACACCTGTTTTGGGTTTACTGGTTTCAAGAAGCACTGTCTGATGTGAACCACGCCTCGCAGAAAAGAGCTCTCAGAAGACCTACGATCAAGAATTGTTGACTTGCATGAAGCTGGAAAGGGTTACAAAAGTATCTCCAAAAGCCTTGATCTTCATGTTTCCACGGTAAGACAGACTGTCTACAAATGGAGAAAGTTTAGCACTGTTGCTACTCTCCCTAGGTGTGGTCGTCCTGTAAAAATGACTGCAAGAGCACAGCGCAGAATGCTGCATGAGGTAAAGAAGAATCCCAGAGTGTCAGCTAAAGACCTACAGAAATCTCTGGCACATGCTAACATTTTTGTTGACACATCTACAATAAGGAAAACATTAAACAAGAATGGAGTACATGGGAGGACACCACGGAGGAAGTCATTGCTGTCCAAAAAGAATATTGCAGCACGTTTGAAGTTTGCAAAAGAGCACCTGGATGTTCCACAGCACTACTGGCAAAATATACTGTAGACAGATGAAACCAAGATTGAGTTGTTTGGGAAGAACACATAACACTATGTGTGGAGAAAAAAAGGCACAGCACACCAACATCAAAACCTCATCCCTACTGTGAAACATGGCGGAGGGAGCATCATGGTTTGGGGCTGCTTTGCTGCCTCAGGGCCTGGACGGATTGTTGTCATTGATGGGAAAATGAATTCCAGAGTTTATCAAGACATTTTGCAGGAAAACGTACGACCATCTGTCCGCCAACTGAAGCTCCACAGAGGATGGGTGATGCAACAGGACAATGACCCAAAGCATACAAGTAATTCAACAAAACAATGGCTGCAACAGCACAGAATACGCCTTCTGGAGTGGCCCAGTCAGAGTCCTGACCTCAACCCGATTGAAATGCTGTGGCATGACCTTAAGAGAGTGATTTACACCAGACATCCCAAGAATATTGCTACACTGAAACAGTTTTGTGAAGAGGAGTGGTCCAAAATGACTCCAGATCGTTGTGCAGGTCTGATCTGCAACTACAGGAAACGTTTGGTTGAGGTTATTGCTGCCAAAGGAGGGTCAACCAGTTACTAAGTCCAAAGGTTCACATACTTTTTCCTCCCTGCACTGTGAATGTTTACATGTTATGTGCAATTAAACCATGGCAACATCTAATGTTTGTGTAGTATTATGTTCAGCAGACTGTGTTCTTCTGTTGTTGTGACTTAGATGACGTTCAGAGCTCATTTTATGCCCAATTCATGCAAAACTCCATGTAATCCCAAGGGGTTCACATACTTTTTCTTGCAACTGTAAATCCAGTAGAACACTTCTGGGATATCATGTTTCGATCCATCTGACGCCACCAGGTGGCACCTCAGACTGTCCAGGAGCTCAGTGATGCTGTGGTCCAGATCTGGGAGGAAATACCCCAGGACACCATCCGCCGTCTCATTAGGCGCATGCCCCGACATTGTCAGGCATGCATACAAGCACAAGGGGGCCATACAAACTAGTGAGTACCATTCTGAGTTGCTTCAATTAAATTTCAGCAAAGTGGACTAGCCTGCTGCATCATTTTTTCACTTTGGTTTTCAAGGGGGTCTTTGAATTTAGTCCTCTGTAGGTTGATAATTTTTATTTCCATCAAACAATGGGGCATCCTTACGTTCCTAACATATTATCCAGTCCATATCAGTATAGATATTCAGCATGATATTTTTCCCCGCAATACATGAACCACAGATAAACTCCTAATGATCGACTGTGACCCATTCTAATGATCACTCCAGAAATTACCTTTGTTGAATCAACAGCAATGAACAGAACTCCATTTTTCTACCTCCGGCTCTGGCCCTCCGCTGCCCACTCACCATTGTCACTTGTAAACACAGAGCACACCCCTAAACCCTGCACGCTGTATGTAACGCACTCTTCAACCCTGCACTCTGTACACCGCATACTCCTGAACTCTGCATTCTATATGTAGTGCATCCCTAAACTCTGTACCCTCTACGTAACACACTTAATGCACTCCTGAACTCTGCATTCTGTACGTAATGCACTGATAATTCTGGTGTTTTAGTTTTTGCTTCTATCTCCCAAAACCTGATTTGATTTCAGTTTTTCCTCTATGCAAGTCTAATCACTTGAATGTAAAAGCATGATTGCCGAGCAGTTCTGAAGTTTTTGTAAAAAATGTATAGCTTTGCTACCCCCAAAGATGGTAATATGTGCAGTTAAGAATTTCTTTTTAGTCATCAGCGGGTGACTGGACAGTCATTCATTTATTTTAATTTATTTAGCATAGCATGCATTTATTTTAAAAAAAACTCTAGTCTGCCTGAGTGGGAAGACCACTTTGAGTTTCTATTATCTGATTTACATACATAGGTATACTGGTGTGAGCTTTCTCTTTGTTTATCTGATGGCCAGTCTTTCTTGCTGATAATGATTATTATTGAACCATAGAAATCTATGTGTTATCATATTATTTTTTTTACTTTTTTTGTAGTTTCCAATGGAAATGTTTGCCATCCTTTATGCTCTGGCCAAGGCTGTTGGGGACCTGGTACCAAGCAGTGTTTTTCCTATCATGAATATCAAGGTAGAGAAGAATGTGGGCAGTTCTGCAACATACTGTAACAAACCAGGTAATTTCACCTTTACTTTAAATACCTGTTTTTAAAATGTTTTTATTTAATGTAACAAATGGCTGGGAGAGCTCCCCTGCAATGGGAGCACTTGTTTTTAAAACGGTAGGAGGTACACCATTTGCAGCAGCTTTCATTGGACAGCCAGCAGATTCCTTTCTTGGATATCACTGATGTTTCAGGATGGCCACTGGCAACAACCTGAAAAGGTGATGACCTATGCCAACACATTAAAAGCAGTCACTGGCTATTGTCATGGCAGCCAAACCTAAGATCATTATGGAGGGACATTTTTTTGGGCAAAACTGTGTCATATTAATGCCAACACTGCCCTCCATATACCTTATAGGCCCCTAAGGAAAGATCTATATAATTAAAGAAGCAAAGGGTTCATCTGTGGGAAGCACTCGCACATGGGAAGCACAAGACCAAGAGCCGAATTTCTAAATGTGCTGAGTGTGGCGCATATGTTGCAAGACAGTTTTAACCACCTCAGATTATTCTATCTTCTGCTAAGGTCTCTCCTGGCTCTTCAGTCTCTCTGCCCAAAATGCAATTACAGTCATAATCACTTAATGGCAGCAGTGAATGCAAATCAGGTAACCATTGACTGGTGATTGATTTCATAGCTGAAGGCACTGAAGCAGATAAGAAGGCAGCTTACTGTTGAGGGGTGGCTCCTGGATCCTAGGAGTAGATTTTTCTTGTCACTGAGGCTCTTCAAGTGAGTCGCTTGTGCAGGCACCATTGCTGCAGGAGGTTCCACTGTCTTTGTTTGTAGGGAGGGTAGTGGGTGTAGTTGTGTATGTGATGCTGTCCTGTAGCACTGGTGCCAGAAGTGCCTCCAGTGCTAGGGCTTACGCAGGATGAAAACTGAGATCTGCAGTATCTACTCTGGATATTGCCTGATGCTGGAGCTGGGATTTTTGGTGGACAGAGCCAGAGGTGCAGATGGACCACAGCATGTAGCCTTTGAACAGAGGCACTGCTCAGTCCACTTTTCCTTTCTCTAAACATGTTCTAACCCTACTTGGGAAGCTCTCCTAAGGTCCATCAGGTCAGTTGTTGGAACTGTGGGCCTACTGCATGACTCACCAACTGAGCTAATTGTTTTTTGCATTTGAACCTGCTGGAAGACTGGGTTTCTCCACTGAACAATCCCATTTAAGGTCCCATGAACCTCAACAATTCCTTCTGAACTTGTCCATCCTTGACCTTTTACCTTCCTCATTTGGGTAATTCAAAGAGAAGGTAACTATCTTCTGCAGCATTACCATTTTAAAGATTTTTCTTGCAGCCAGGGCTCCCTTTCTTTAAGGTCAAGGAGCCTTCATTCTATAGGTATATTAAAGTTCCCAGAAGAAGCATGCACTGTAGCCAAGTTAGCTAAGGATTCATTTATGCTTTCTTGTGTAGCTTACAGTACTATACTTAATGCTACATACAAAACATGTTATACTATTAACAGTGTTTAGTAAATTAGTCACTCTATTGCAGGCACATGCCCTTGTAGTATTTCCACAGATTGTATTGTGCCCACTGTTACACAAATTTCCCATTACATGGTTATCTGTAATATGTCATAAATTGTTTGTGCTTAAGGCCTTTCACACATTGTCTCCAGTTTGTAGAGAAACTACTGCAGAAGAATTTACTGCATTTTAACAGCATTTGCAAAGTTTTAGCTCTCTAAGAGAAATGTAAAGCATACCGTATATACTCGAGTATAAGCCGAGTTTTTCAGCAAATTTTTTGTGCTGAAAAACGGCCCCCTCGGCTTATACTCGAGTCAACGTCTGCAGACGTCTAGCAGGGGGCGCTGCTTCTAAAGCAGCGGTTCTCAACCTGTGGGTCGCGACCCCTTTGGGGGTCGAACGACACTTTCCCAGGGGTCGCCTAAGACCATCGGAAAACACATATTTCCAATTGCCTTAGGAACCGAGACACCGCTCCTCTATCCGTCTCCAGGTGTGGGCGGGGTGACATGCCGTCCCTGTCATCTGGACACACCCCCGGGATCAATCCTCGTCGGTGTTTGGCCGCTGGAACTGTAGCTCAGGAGAGGCACACATGCGCCCAATCACCGGCGAGGAGGTGGAGCTTGGAGAGGAGGAGCCGAGCGGCACCGCGAAGATCGAGCGAGTGAAGAGGAGGAGAGCGGCCGGAGAAGGAAGACATCTGACCGGTAAGTGTGTACCATGGGAGAGGGAGGGAGCGAGCGAGCCCAGGCTGGAGCAGGTGTCAGCAAGGTAAGTATCATTGGTGTCAGTGGGAGGAATAGTGCCCAATCATTGGTGTCACTAATACCAACGATAGGGCACTATTCCTCCCCCCACTGACACCAACGATGGGGCACTATTCCTCCCCCCACTGACACCAACGATGGAGCACTATTCCTCCCCCCACTGACACCAACGATTGGGCACTATTCCTCCCCCCACTGACACCAACGATGGGGCACTATTCCTCCCCCCACTGACACCAACGATGGGGCACTATTCCTCCCCCCACTGACACCACCGGCTTATACTCGAGTCAATAGTTTTTCCCAGTTTTTTGTGGTAAAATTAGGTACCTCGGCTTACATTCGGGTCGGCTTATACTCGAGTATATACGGTATATCTTAAATGAACTGCTGGCATTCATTTTTAATAAGCTGCTAATAGGCTTAAGTGGGCTTTTAGTAGACATGTGCACACCAGAAATGTTTGTTTCATGCATTCATTCATTGAAGAATTTTTTGTCATATTCATTATGTTGAACAAATTCATTTTTGGAATTAATTTCATATCTTCGGTATTCTTTTCGTATATTTGTTAGTCTGGGTGGATTCGAAAAAGTTTTCAGTTTTTCCATAAAATTACTATATATTCAATATTTGATTGAATTGGAAGGATTCAATATTTTTGGAAGCTAGTCCAACCAATTAAGAGAAATCGCATTAGCTGATTGGACAATATCAACTGGCACCACTGGTGCATTGGAATTAACAAATGGAACAAAATTCCAAATCATTCAAATTTGATCGATAAATCTGAATTATCGGTCAAATTTGAAAACTGAATTCATTTTCCCATGAGCCCGAACTACTATTGCATCATGTGACATCATCTGAATGAAACTAATAAAATTAATCCATTTGTTATTTTTGTTATAATTTTTTTTGGATTCGTTCACATTCATTACTATGTCCATTTGGAGATTCGGATGTATACACATCTCCGAAAATTACGTTTTCGCCCGAAAAACTAATCGGAATGAAACAAAACTCACATGTCTAGCTTTTAGCAGGTTTAGCACTTTTTTAACTGTATAGAAGTGTAGAAGTCATACTAATTCATGAACTGCGCTACACAGGCTATTATACAGCCATTCATTCCAAGATGAATACATAGCCCCCAATGAAACAGTATAATCCACCATAACCTATCTGATTATAGTGTAATGTTTCTTCCCAAGGCTTACACCCAAGCAGCCATCATTTCTATACACTGCATTGATGGTGGCCAACAAACCTGAAACAGCTGTTTGAAATAAATATCTCTATAGCAAGGTTTCATAAATGTTTTAATCTGAGGACCCAAATAAAAAAATTATTACCGCACTGAGAAATATTACCAGAATGAAAGCAGTAAACTTATTTGTTTCTATTCAAGTATAATTCTCAGTGTTCTCTCTTTTGCAAAGCAGAAAAAATTAAAAGATAACATAACACAAAAAAGTAATTATAATTCAAACAAATAGATTCCTGAGCATCATTCCATACGTATACAAAAACAAAGCAGAATTATAGACACATACAAGACATAAATTATTACAGATCTGTATTCATAATACATCAGGAAAGGATTTGTAATGTTTATGTAAAGCCATGTAAGTACCTGAATTTGCCTCTTTCAGGACCCTGTAGAGCAGAGCTAAGATTTTGTCTTTGCAACTATCCACCCTTGCCTTGTGAGTGCGCAAGAACTCTATATCCACATATGGGTATAGGTTTTCAATCAAAGTGTGAATCAGAGAAGAGAAAAAGGAGGAGTGTGGGGGGGGGGGGGGGAGAGGGAAGAGGTCACATTAGAAAGATTCATCAATTTCTACCTCCATGTGATAGCACTTCTACCCCTCCTTTTTAAGCTTGCCTGACATTTTTTGGGGGTGATAGGCAGTCTATGACCATAGGATTCTTCATTTAATTTTTGCTGTTGATTGGCCATACAAATTGACCCTCCATGTTCTGCTAGCTGCTCTTCAACCTGCATTGTCTAATGGCAGGACGCCTATGGCTGAATATTTTTGCCCTGCAGCCATGCCTCCAGGGTCCTGTCTATAATGAAAAAAATCTAAAAAATACAACTGGCCACTGAGTACCTGAGAGTCCAGCCACTTTATTATACCTGAGCCTATTGTCTCTCATATTATACATGGTTTTTTTAATTGCATGAAACCTGGCTTGTTTCTTTCTATCTGCTGCCTATTCAAGTGCTTGTGTACTGTCCTCATGCTAATCATTTTTTACCAAACACAAAACTGACATCTATATTTTGAGAATTGTGGAATAATTGGGAATTGGGGATTGGGGGAGGGGGCTCAGGGGTGTAAGGTTGTGGTTTTGAAGTGTTTTTGTATACTTTGTTTTGATATTTTATTAAAATTTAAGACAATGCAGTGTGGCACGGCAAAAAAATAGCTCACAAACTATACTATTACATTGTTTTACCTCTGGCCAATTTATGTGAAGTTGAGGGCTTTTAGAGTAACCATTTGATTAATTTTTAGATCTGTTGTGGTTGCTACTTCCCCATTCAATTCAGGCCCTATAACTGCTGGATAAATCTGGTTTTGGACACACTGTTCTATAGTATTTGGCTGAACATGTACTATAACCCAACAGTTTTTGTTGTACAGCTGGCCCCAGGAGCAAAAAGGCTCCTCCCACTTTCCCTAACAAAGGAATATTCTACTATGCTTTGCACACTAAAGCTGGCAATAGATGGATAGAAAAGTCTGTACGAAAATTCTCAGAGCAATTTTAGAACTTTCAAAAGATTTCCATTACTTTTACATTTTATTTTGGAATAGACTTCACAGAGTTAAAAAAAAAACCCACATACACTGTTAGAAATGTGTTTATTCAAGACAAATTTTCCATCCTGCTTCTTCAAATTTTCTTATCACTGCAGTCAAAAATGTGGATTTGACCCACTAATGATGACAAAAATTAACAAACTTTCTTAAAATGTTCTTTTCCTAAGAATTTTCATTCAAAATTCTACCTGTCTATGGCCAATTTTAATGGTTCTTTTTGCCCCTTTACCATAACCTATTGACATTTTTTGTTTAGATTTGTTTAAATAAATTGTTTTTTATGAAAGCAAAACGAAAAATAATCTATGTAGAAAAATGTAAATATATTATTGTCAATTTTGCAACTACACTTTTAATGTCAAGGTTAAAATATTTTGAAATTTTTTAACTATTTTGATAAAACTTGAATCCATTATTATTTACATTATGGAACATTTTGGAAAACTGCAAAATCACAAATTAGCATTAATAATATAATGTTGGTGTGCTCTTGACTGACATATTTTTCTTCATTTCATTTTTTAGGTGGCACATCAGGAATATGCGGCACATCAGACCTGCTCATTCTGCTTCTCATCATAATCATCATCGCAATAATGTAAATTTGAAATGATTTAGCAATATAAATGCTAAAATCAGTTTAAGTAATTTTGGAAGACATTTAGTATACATTTTAATATGATGGAGTCAGTTTCTATTTGAAAATGTGATAAAGATCTCAGTAAACGTGGCACCCAACCATCCCTAATTTCCATGCTTCTATTCTACCTCTATACGTTTACCTCTAATTACTCACCCTCTTTCTCTTCTTGATCAGCTGGTCTACTCCCAAGGCACTTATCCTTGCTGGAGAATTGTAGTTCTATTTTCTCTCCCTCTCCTTTTTCTTCTATTTCTCACCTCATTGTACACATTTGTTGACTAACAAGATATAGTCCATCGCAATGTAAAACTCTTGATGTTTCTTAAATGTATTGTGAAGGCAAATGTCATCAACAAGTGTTAGACTACTTATAAAGCTTAATATATACGTGCAAATAATTTAAAGTATAAAATATGAAAAATAAATGGTCCCCCTGCAGGTAAAGCCGTATTAAACCCAAAAGCAAACATTTATAATGTACAGAGCGCAGGGGTCAAGAGTGTATAACACAAAGGGAGAGAATTACTAAAACTGGAGCACTCAGAATCTGGTGCAGCTTTGCATGGGAGCCAGGGCCGTCTTTAATGCGGGGTAAAAGGGGCAGTTGCCCAGGGCCCAGTCATTGTTGTGGGGCCCAAAGCGGCTGCCCCTTGATCCCATGCTGCCCGTCTGATTTTTATTTTTTTCAGCCTTACGCCACCTCCTGTACTGCAAACTTCTGTATTTACAAGTGACAGCTTGTAAGGAGCTCTCCCGGCGGCTGCTCAGAACCCTCCCTGCTCTACAGATTGATCTCCATAGGAGAGCAGAGGAGGGAGGGGGCGGGGACTCCACACAGGCAGAATCTCCTCCTCTCTGGCAGCCTGCATGGATACACTGGAAGTATTCCTCTGCAGCCCCACTGTGTGTGTGTGTGTGTGAGTGAGTGTGTGTGTGTGTGTCTTTCTGAGTGTATGTGTGTGTGTCTGAGTGTGTGTGTGTATATGTGTGTGTATCTGTGTGTATGTGTGTTTCCGAGCATATGTGTGTTTCTGAGTGTATGTGTGTGTGTGTATGTGTCTGAGTGTGTGTCTGCCTGTGTGTGTGTGTCTGCCTGTGTGTGTATGTGTGTATGTATGTGTGTTTATGAGTGTGTGTGCCTGTGTGTCTGTGTGTGGGTGAGCTCTGAAATGAAATATGTTAGGAAGAGAGCTTTGTACTTGTGGGGGGGGGGGACTTGGATGTACACAGTACACCCCTCAATCCTGCACTCCATACACAGTGTAACTTCAATGCTGCACTCCGTATACAGTGCACCCCTCAATCCTGTACTCCATACACAGTGTAATCCTGAACTCCGTACACAGCGCACTTCTCAACCCTGCCCTCCATACATAGAGCACCCCTGAACCCTGCACTCCATACACAGTGCACCCCTCAATCCTTCACTCCATACATAGCGCACCCCTCAACCCTGCACTCTATTTACAGTGCACCCCTCAACCCTGCACTCCATACACAGCAAACCCTTTAACCCTGCACTCCATACACAGCGCACCACTCAACCCTGCACTTCATACATAGCGCATACCTCAATCCTGCACTTCATACATAGAGCACCCCTGAACCCTGCACTCCATACACAGTGCACCCCTCAATCCTTCACTCCATACATAGCGCACCCCTCAACCCTGCACTCTATTTACAGTGCACCCCTCAACCCTGCACTCCATACACAGCAAACCCTTTAACCCTGCACTCCATACACAGCGCACCACTCAACCCTGCACTTCATACATAGCGCATACCTCAATCCTGCACTTCATACATAGAGCACCTCTCAACCCTGCACTGCATACATAGCACAACCCTCAATCCTGCACTGCATACACAGCGCAACCCCGAACTTGATACACAATGCAACCCTGAATTCTGTACACAGCGCACCCCTCAACCCTGCACTTCATACAAAGTGCACCCCTCATCTCTGCAGTCTGTACATAGTGCCCCCTTTAACCCTGCACTCTTTATGTACCCTGGCAGCCCATCCTCAGAAATGCTGCTCACATTGGGCTCTGTTCCTACCTGCACTCAGTCAACCTTCATGGCTGTGTGTTCTCTGCTATGCTCATTGCTAATAACAAGTTTTAGAATTTTCTGTCTGTTGGTGGGTCTTGTTTCCTCCGCAGTCTGTGGTGTGCAGGAAAGGAGGAGATTGTGTGCTGTAACCTCTAGCAACCAATCAGTGACCTGTAATGATGTACAGTAACCTCTAGCAACCAATTAGTGAGCAGTAATAATGTGCAGTAACCTCTAGCAACCAATCAGTTCGCAGTAATGATGTGCAGTAACCTCTAGCAACCAATCAGTGAGTGGTAATGATGTGCAGTAACCTCTAAGAACCAATGGGTGAGCGATAAGGATGTGCAGTATCCTCTAGCAATTAATCAGTGAGCAGTAATGAAGTAATGATGTGCAGTAACCTCTAACAACCAATCAGCAAGCAGAAATGATGTGTTATAAGCTCTAGCAACTGATCAGTGAGCCATCATGCTTGCTGTAACCTCTAGGGATCAGTGAGTAGTAATGATATACTGTAACCACTGACAACCAATTGCTGCCTGATCTGCTGCAGTAAACTGATTTTGAGTCCAGCTGCTATTTACTGTATATCTCAGAGTGGGGGGCTGGGGGGAGGGTGGTGGCTAGGGGGGGGGGCCCAAAAAAAGTTTGCCCAGGGTCCAATCAATATTAAAGACGACCCTGATGGTAGCCAATCAGCATCTAACTTAAGCTTGTTCAGTTAAACTTTCACAATAACATCTGGAAGCTGATTGGTTAAATAACATAACCAAATAATTTAATTTGTCATCTTGGAAGTTATGAAAGTCTTAAAATAGTATATGTAAAATAGTTTTAGCAATTCAGTTGCTTGACTACTGAGAGATATAAGTACTTGTTTCCTATAAACTCATTAGCAACCTATTGATTCCAGTGGAATGCAAATTAGATAACCCCCAACATTTCATTAAATCTCCCAGTAATATAAAAATTAATTGGCAGTGTAGCCCTAGTCCTATACTAACCCCTAATGAAATTGCAGTATTTATTTTCATCACTAGATGGCAATAATGTTTAACAAACGATGTCAGAACAGTCAAACTACTAATCTCATCTATCTTTTGTTTTTTTTATTTTTTTCTCTTTAAACCAGGACCAAAAGATAGTATTTTATTTTATTCTATATTGTATGTATTTATATTAAGAACATTTTGAGTATATTTGCTCTCAACAGTGATTTCCCTAATGACACTGAGTTGGAATGTGCTGAGCACCAGTAAACTGTTTAGTATTAGTAAACTGCTAAAACTTAATTAATTACTTTTAGATATGTTTGCCATTAAAAACTTAAAATTTCACACTTTTATATTATTTTGGATGAGGGTATATTTTACGTTTTTGCTATGAGCCTATTAATTAAGAAAAAGAAGTCCCCTATATAACAAAACTACATTTATGTTTATTGTTTAAATTATATTGAATTTATTTACAAATCAAATATAAAGACATTTTGTAATGTGTATTTTTGTGTGATGCTGCAAAAAATAAGTTTGTATACAAATGGCTAAAAAATAGCAAAAAAAGGTTGTTAGAGAAAGAATGTGGGAGAAAGGGGACAACTAAGGCTTATTTAGGTTAACAAAGGGTTAATAAGGTAATAAATTAGAACAAATACATACAAATAAATTTTTTTTAAATGTGGACAAGCTATTTGTCTTGCAAAGCTGCATGTACATTTGTTCTACACAAGTGCAGACAAAATGTTACTAGGCTGTTTTCTCTCTAGGTTAGCTGTTCTTCATTCAAAAGCATCATGATGATCACAGTAAATACGTTTTTATTATGATTAGCTCCATCTAGTGATCATAATGCAGTATTTTCCTGACTCATGCTATTCTTATGAATGAAGAACATTCAGAGGGTTATTTACTAAAACTGGTGAGTGCAGAATCCGGCTCACTTCTGCATAGGAACCAATGAGCTTCCAGGTTTTATTGCCAAAGCTTAAATAAACAAGCTGAAGGTAGAAGCTGATTGGTTGCTGTGCAGAAGTGAGCCGGATTTTGCACTCTACAGTTTTAGTAAATAACTCCCTGAGTCTTGAGAGAAAAAGCCTAATACATTTGATTTTACTGGCATTTGCACAGGACAAATGTGCATGCATTGAATAGAGCTGCAATTTTTTTTATAAATACTGAGCGTGCTCCAGTCCGGTCATATGATCTCTCCAGTGGCTGGCTTCATCGAAGAGGAGAGATCACCGAAAATGGCTGCAGAGTCTATGCAGTGACTTCACCCATAGGCTTACTATGGGGCATCCGTTGTCGGCTTTCTCTCCTCAACACCAAAGCTGGAGCTGGGATCCGATTAAATGACCAGACAATTACACCCCTAGAATAGGTAATTGTAGACATCTTTCCTTTACAGGGTAGTTAGAATACATTTAGGCCTAAATTTGACAAAATTAGATTTTTTTAAATTTGTTACTGGATATGTTTTATAGCAAAAAGTCACAAATATTGTTTTCTTTTCAAGATTGTCAGTCTTTTTTTGCATATAGCGCAAAAAATAAAAAATGCACAGGCGATCAAATACCACTGAAAGAAAGCTCTATTTGTGGGAAAAAGGGACGTAAATTTAATTTGGGTGCAGTGTTGCATGACCGCACAAATGTGAGTTAAAGTAACGCAGCACCGTATCGCAAAAAATATCCTGGTCAGGAAGGGGGGTAAATCCTCTGGAGGGAAAGTGGTTAATACCTAAATAATACATTTCTATTACAGTCTGCAGTCATCCTTGACTTTCTATAATAAAAAAAATCAATGTTTTCCCTTCTCAAGTATGACAGTAGTGCAAAGCGTGTAGACAGGATTTCCAAGAATCAACACTTTCTTGTGTCCATAAAAAGCTCTTCTAGGATTGAAGTGAAATTATAAGCATCTTGCTGCCTCTAGCAGTCTCATTTGGTTCACTGTACAGTGGGGATCGAAAGTTTGGGCACCCCAGCTAAAAATTTGTATTAATGTGCAGAAAGAAGCCAAGGAAAGATGGAAAAATCTCCAAAAGGCATCAAATTACAGATTAGACATTCTTATAATATGTCAACAAAAGTTAGATTTTATTTCTATCATTTACACTTTCAAAATAACCGAAAACAAAAAAATGGCGTCTGCAAAAGTTTGGGCACCCTGCAGAGTTAATATCTTGTATCGCCCCCTTTGGCAAGTATCACAGCTTGTAAATGCTTTTTGTAGCCAGCCAAGAGTCTTTCAATTCTTGTTTGAGGTATCTTTGCCCATTCTTCCTTACAAAAGTCCTTTGAGATTTCTGGGCTGTCTGTCACGCACTGCTCTTTTAAGGTCTATCCATAGATTTTCAATTATGTTGAGGTCAGGAGATTGTGAAGGCCATGGCAAAACCTTCAGTTTACGCCTCTTGATGTAATCCCCCATGGATTTCGAGGTGTGTTTAGGATCATTATTCATTTGTAGAAGCCATCCTCTCTTTAACTTCAGCTTTTTCACAGATGGCATCAAGTTACCATCCAAAATTTGCTGAAATTTTATTGAATCCATTTTTCCTTCTACTCGTGAGATGTTCTCTGTGCCACTGGCTGCAACACAACCCCAAAGCATGATTGATCCAACCCCATGCTTAACAGTTGGACAGAGGTTCTTTTCATTAAATTCTGTGCCCCTTCTTCTCCAAACGTACCTTTGCTCATTCCGGCCAAAAAGTTCAATTTTAACCTCATCGGTCCACAGAACTTGTTTCCAAAATGCATCAGGCTTGTCTATATGTTCATTTGCAAAGTTCAAACGATGATTTTTGTGGTGAGGACGTAGAAGAGGTTTTCTTCTGATGACTCTCCCATGAAGACCATATTTGTACAAGTATCTTTTTATAGTGGAATAGTGTACCACAACTCCAGTGTCTGCCAGATCTTTCTGGAGGGATCGTGCAGTCAAACGTGGGTTTTGAATTGGTTTTTCTCACAAACCTGCGAGCTGTTCTGTCTGATATTTTTCTTGGTCTTCCAGATCTTGCTTTAACTTCCACTGTTCCTGATGACTGCCATTTCTTAATTACATTCCGAACAGAGGATATTGATATCTGAAAACGCTTTGCTATCATCTTATAGCCTTCTCCAGCTTTGTGAGCGTCAACTATTTTCAGTTTCAGTTTTCTAGACAACTGCTTAGAAGAACCCATGGTGCTGATTGTTGGGGCAAGGTCAGATGAGTCTGGGCATTTAAAACCTTTGAGATTGACATCACCTGGTCTTCCCAGACGATGATTGAGAACAATCCATGACACTGGCAGGTCTCAGCTTGGCAAAGGGGGCAGTGCATGCTATAAATTCTGCAGGGTGCCCAAACTTTTGCAGACGCCATTTTTTTGTTTTCTGTTATTTTGAAAGTGTAAATGATGGAAATAAAATCTAACTTTTGTTGACATATTATAAGAATGTCTAATCTGTAATTTGATGCCTTTTGGAGATTTTTCCATCTTTCCTTGGCTTCTTTATGCACATTAATACAAATTTTTAGCTGGGGTGCCCAAACTTTCGATCCCCACTGTACAGGGAGTTACATCTATGGGAAAACACATGTACATCTATATGAATGTTATTTTATATTACAACACTGGGACCAATCAAGTATAATTTTCCCAATTCACATTCATCATCATCAGTTTTTAACAATTGTGCTGACATGGGCTGTCTCAATATGTGTAGGAGAAGATTAAGATATGCAGTATAAAATACTACAGAAAATGTGCTGCTGATTGCCATTCTTCTAAACAAAAGTAGAGTTGACTTTAAAGGCTTTTTTGACCTTTTGATAAAAAAAAAAAAAAAAAAATGAGTGGACATTTTTTGCAGGTATTATTTTTTTTCTAAGTAGCTTGCAGAGCATTGCACCCTTGATCAGCAAATCACAAGTGCAATCTCAGGCTTCTGCAGACTTTCAGGGTAGCTGTCTCAGTTACTGCAGGAAGAATCAATGAACTGCCAGGGAGGTCACCATTGCCCTCGTAGTTCATTAACAACCACAAGCTGTCAGCTGCAATGGCTGATGGTACTTGTAGGCATTCATTCACAGGAAACTTTAAATGAATGACGCGGCCATGTGGGTGGAGCCCTGCACGTCTGCACTGTTTTTATTATGTGACAGCAGGTGCGGGGTACAGATGCTGGAACATGTTACATGTTCCACCCTAAAAATGGGTGGAACATGTAACATGTTCCAAAGGTAGACACATTTTGTATCACCTCCCAGGGCCTTCTAATGAGCAACATCTGGAGGTCACTTTCCTTTAGTCATGTACTTATCTTCCCTGTAACTGTGATTGTTAACATTTTCTAGAAAACTCTTGTTTTACAGGCAATTTATCTATGACATATACATTTAGTATCTATAGAATAATATAAAAAAATATGACTCTATGCTCAGCGTTTTTATACATAAACATGTAGGTTGTATGTTCTCAACTAGTAAATCTTGTAAACTATGGTCTCCTCTTACTCTTTAACCCTCAGAAAAAATATATAGACCGCACATAGTGCATTACCTTTGTCTCACAGTGAAAATAAACTACAAAACACTCACATTAAAGTGCTCATAACCAACAAAAACTCCACCAAGTGTTACTCCACGTGTGATATCCATAATTCCTTCTCTTACTCGCTCAAAATTAATTCCCAAAACGTGAATGCTTCTTCCAAAAATCCTCCTTATAGACAACCTTTCCCTCCAAGAGATTGAGTTGCAAATAATGAAATGTTATATGTAACTTCCAAAACGTGCCACACAGTGCTCCCTTATTACCAGACCACTGACCACCAATATCATGAAATCATAGATCTTCCACCGCCATATAATTCATGCACCTTACCCGATTGAAAGGGAAACAGGCTATGAGCAATTGGGTTCATCTTCAACCAATATCACTCTTATCTCTCCCATCACAATATATAAATCAAAGAGAACAGGCAGCCATCGTGTAAAAAATCAAGGCAATGAAAATGTATTTAGTGGAAAAAATGCTTACAATTGTAGGATGTACATCAGTGTTGGTACAAAATCAAAGGATCGGACCTCTTCCAAAATGGCCACCGCACAACTTGCGGCTTTGTGTCTGATGTCTCTTCCTGATGCATTTCATCATTATGACTTTGTCAAAGGATGTAGATGACCTGCATGCCCTGGGTTCCTCGTTTGGCTGTACTTCTGTGAATCACAGGAGTGCAGTTTGTTCTGCACTGCTTTGACCCATTTTTCTGAAGCCCACTGTTTGCTGACAACACAGAGCTGGTCCAGGATGGGGAAAGATCCCGACCATATGGTTGTGATCCACCCAGGAGCATGGACCAGCACCTGGCTCAACCTCTCAGTGATCTGCTGATAGCCTGAGCCAGCCGTTCCCACCTTCTCCACAGCCCGGTGCTCCACTGGCGCTGGAGGGGTAGGGCAGAGAGCTAGTGACAGTCAAGAGCTATCTACTCACAGAGCACTAAAAACTGAGCAGTCGGCGGTTTTTGATCACTCAATTCTCTGTCTTAGAGCTGACGGGGGACAGATGCAGCATCGGTCTGATGTTGCATCTACCTAGGTAAATATGATTTACAAACAAAAAAAAACCATTATAAAAACAAACCCCAGCGCACAGGATCACCCCCTACAAAACAATAATGAACCAAGGTTGTGAATTGCTGCTGCACACAGGTCAACCAAACCAAAACAGAAAAAACAATAATCAGAGCAGATCACCACCTCAATAAAATTATACATAAAGTGATTGTGACAAAAAAAATTATTAAATCAATATGTGATTATTCCAAAACAATTAAATAATTAATGTGTTGCCCATAATAAAGTGTCCAAAAATATATGTAAAGTCCAAATGAAAAAATATAAAATCTTTTCTCCCCAGTGCCAGAAAAAATACTTCCATACTTCCAAAAACCATACTTTTCTTTTAAGCAAAGTTTGCCTGGTTCTTGGTTCTATGCAGAGCCAATTTGTTTGCAGAGTAAGTCTAATCTGATATAGCAGTGTCATTGGCTCTCATAAATGACTCTAAGCATTCCTCCATACTTTTTAAGGTAAACAAAAATCTAGATCTGCAGATGCAACAGCTTTTTTGTTGGCCCTAGAAAGATTGATCCAGATATAATTACACCCAATAAAAGGTTATCCTCAACACATATTTGACAAGTTTTCACAGTGCAATACCCAACATATTTTTTTTTAGCAAGAATGAAATTACAAAGTGTTAGATATCAAACATGATATATTTTTGACTTATGTTTCTCCTAAGCAGTCTGATGTGTCTTATTAGCCTTCTGAACCTTGCAATAAAGGTGTGTTTGGTGTCTAACTAAATGGTATTTTCTCCTTCTTTATGTGACCACTTTCATATTGTCCTTTTAGATATGACCACTCCCATTAACGTAGGAGTTATGGAAAATTAAATTAGAGCTGAGAACTTGAGATGTATGAAAGTTCAATTTTAGGTTAAAAAAACAGCTAATGAAATGTGTCTTTAATCGGAATGTTTTCTTTAGTTAAATGTGTATCTTTACATGAATGCCTAGTACAGACATGAGATTTAAATCTGTCTATTTTTTGTTACTGCACATTTTTGGGAAAAGCAGGGTGGTGTAGTGTTCATTACAACTCCCCCACTCTCTCAACATACTTTGGAGTTCTTAAGACCTCATTATCATCACATTGGACACTGTCAGTGTCATGCTGACAATTTTGTTCAATTTATTCATTAGTATATAACTTGCGTTTTTTCCTGACCTTTTCACATTGGAATGTTAGGAGCATTACACACCTCCTCTGAGAGTTCCAGGATGATTACGCTTTGCTTATAATGTACATGGTCTTCTATTCATAAAAGGTTGCTCAATCACAGAATGGGGATTTCTGAATCAAAGCATTGAAAGACACCAGGTGTTACAATGTCCGATCAAGACTTATGTCTCACATAAGTGCACACTCCTTACATATTCCCAAGCACAGAGGGTTCTCCAATGGGGAGGAATATCCATTCTATGAAACTTTTTTTAAAGCGGGTCATCGGTCTGTATGCTCATGTGCCAAGACAAAGTATGTGATTGGTTTAACTCAGCAGTGCACTTCATGATTACAGCACTTAGGAGAGCTGGAACATTAAGGCTAAATTCTCTAAGCCATAATACGTGTTATTTCCTATAATTGTTATTTTTTCAGTTATGTGATGGTTATTTTCTGCTTTCATTGGCTTTCATTGATTAAAAAAAAATGTTAACAGCATGAGTTTTGTCAAATAACAGCTGTCATAGCTGTACCTATACCCAAAACTTTTTTATTTTCTTAATTAAGAGTAGGGAAGGATTAGACAGCCCTCTCCACACATACACACTCCCCCCACCAGGATTTTATTGATCGCTGTGTCCTCAAAATGGCAATTGGCTTTCTCCTGGTGACCATTTTCTCTCTTAAAAATAAAGGAATTTATTTAAGGTACTTATATAGCGCCATCAATTTTACGCAGCGCTTTTCACATATATATTGTACATTCACATCAGTCCCTAACCCTCAAGGGGTGTACAATCTAAGGTCCCTAACTCACATCCATACATACACATACTAGGGCCAATTTAGACAGGAGCCAATTAACCTACCAGCATGTCTTTGAAGTGTGGGAGGAAACCGGAGTACCTGGAGGAAACCCACACAGGCAGAACATGCAAACTCCAGACGGGTGGTGCCATGGCTAGGATTCGAACCAACAACCCTAGTACTGCCAGGCGGAAGTGATAACCATTTAACCACTGTGCTGCCCAATGAAAAGGCAAATCTAAACTTTGAGTTATGCAGGCCATAGACGGTTCGTTTTTCGTCGGAAGAACGAAACATCGGTCGTTCTCTTGCCACCAATGATTGCAAAAATTGCCCGTTTTTCACAAATTTTCCAGCATGACCGATAAATGAAATGAGGTGGAACCACAAAAATCAGCCGATGCCATTGCCCCACTAACAGTGCGAAAAGCGGCCGATTACTCTTTGGACGAAAAATCGGCCAATGAACGAACTGTCTATGGCCTGCATTAATACCAGAACAGGATGAGAGGGGACATTGTTGAATGGGGGTGCTAGTTCTGGTGACAACTGTGTAAGGGGCAATTTCGTTCATGTTTAACTATGCACTACTCTATCCATTATGAAAGAAAATATTTTGTCTTACTTTACAACACAAGTCTGTGTGTTTTTATTTTTGTTAAAATAGACCCCCAATAGGTGTTCAAAATAAAACTGCAGCTCAGGCTTCAACGCTCACCTTCAACCAAGAGCTGGTCACCCACAGAAATTCTTCTTCATCACAAGATGTCCTCAGTCTTCCAGATTAAATGAAGCACAGCATAAGAGTAGGGAGATACTGTGAGTGTAAAGCCCTGGTGCCCAACCTGCAGCCTAAAGACTGAATGCAGCATTTTGATATATGATGTGTGACCCTCGAACCCCAGCAGTTTGTAGGTAGGTATACTCTGCTTCCTCCACTGTAGGTGACACCCAGCTGAAGCAGTATCACAGCCTGGAGCGGAAGCCAGGTGAAATTTAATTTCTCTGTGGTTTCATGGATCCTGGAGGCAACGTTCTGGTTGGCTACACTCAGGGGCGGACTGACAACTCATGGGGCCCCCGGGCAATAGGGGATTATGGGGCCCCTGTGTCCTTGCCCAAACTCAAAAAAGCCTATGAAAAAGGTACCAGGGACATCTCATGAGGCACCCTACTGACCCCGGGCCCTCGGGCAGTGCCCGAGTTTCCAAATGCTCAGTCCGCCCCTGGCTACACTGCATCCAGGTGACCTCGGCAGTCACTTTTGTGTCAGCAGAGTTTTATAAGTCCCTGCCCCCAGGTTTGGCATGCATTTTGCAAAGTGGCTACAGCACGGAAATAGCACCCGGCTGTCAGGGAAAATGATAGCAGCAGAGAAAGGTTCCAGACAAGTAGGGACAGGCTAGGGACTTGCAATCCTGTACTGCAGCCTCCCCTTTTGGATCGGACCAGCAAGGAAATATTTCACCCTCTGAAGACAGACACTGTCGGTGCATCTTTACATGCTGCTTCTCTGCCCTGAACTAAACTGTGAGTATTACCCTAAGCAGCGCGCTCTTGCTGGGGTTGTTTGTAATTGCCATTTTCTGCAATACAAGTTATGAGTTTATCTGCGAACAGTCTCAGTGTCTTTAATGCTGCATCTACCCACAAGTTTGTACTGGGAACATTGATTAGGGTGATAGCATTGATCTCTACTTGCCTCAAATATATTCCCAAATTCATATTGTCTTCTGCCGCATATCCCCAGCCAAAAATGTAGGAGGTCCACACTTTCTGGCCTCATTTCCTCTATTATATCTGCAGTTTCTGACGGACCTCTCAAGCATTGAATATACTGAACATTATGTGTTTTCCTTTGGTGATGTCAAGGGACACATTTAACCTCCCTAGCGGAAATCCCGAGTGTAGCTCGGGGTAAAATTTCTATACCAAAAGTGGTAACCCCGAGCTACACTCGGGCTTACCATGCGGCGTTGCTCTGGGGGTCCCTGCAGCACTTACCTTGTCCTTTGCTCCCGCAGTGTCCCCTGCAGCGTCCCCGCCCATCTTCTCCAGCTGATGCCGGCATCCGGCTTCTGTGTTCCGGTTCCTGTGACGTCGGGACGTACGGGCACCGGAACCGGCGGGAAATTTGAAATTTTTAAAAAATGTCATTTTTGCTGTCATTGCTGTTTCAATGCATTTCACATACATTTTGTCCCTAGTGCTTTGTCCTGTGCCCTGCCTGCATTTTGAATGTTCTTCCTGCCTGGAAACTTAGAAAAGTCCATGGCGTCCAAAAAGTGTCCCTTTACGTCAAAAGCGGTTTTAGAACAGCGATAGTAAATCAGAACCACTTGCAGAATTGAGTGATAATGATTTGTGGGGAAATTCGTCATCAGACACTGAAAACGATTTTGCGACTTTGCTCAGCGATGTGCGAATTTGCCTCTGTATTTCAAATTTCAGTGTTTTTGGTTTGATTATATTATTGAATTACATTTATGATTATTATATTATTATTTTTTATGATTATTTATTAAATTATAATTTATGATTTCGTGTTTCAAATTTTATCATATCCGAGATGTTTAATAGACTCTTGTTCACACAGATTTCAGTGAGTTATTACTAAAAATTACAGCCTACAATAAAAAACTACATATTTCCATGCAAACAAATGGTACCGCTTTCAGCACAAAAAATCGGAAAGAATCATACCGCCAAGGAGGTTAAGGGCCCCCTTTAGCTCATAAGTTGACAGACACTGGTGTAGAGCATCATAACCCTAGTCCCTGAGAAGACATCACCAGAGCGCTCTTCACACTTTACATTTTACAGTATAATGATGCAGAGACATTTTTATGGAAAAAAGAGGACCTTGCAAGTCAAGTGACCAGCTTAAAAGGGTAAGTATACTGTATATAAAAAAGAAACCATACAGTGGAAGGAAGGGGTCCCCAGGGAGACTGGGCGGACACTAGGGTCAGTGAGCTGAGCTTGGAGTTGGGCTTTAATAAATTCAACCTATTTTATTTAGTTTTTTTGTTAAAATCTGCACTGGGCACTATTAAAATCCAGCACACAGTCGTTTGTGTGCTTTTTACATACTGCACACCACACTTTAAAATGTAGATGTGGTATGTGTAGGATGTGTGATATAGCAAAGCATGGAGAAAGGAAAGGGAAGGAACATGTGTCAGATTGCCCATCTGGCATTGACTAAGAAGGGACTCCTTAGGCCTCCTGGAAAGAAAACATCCATGCATATTCAGGAACACACCAGCATGTGGCTGTCTTCACCAAAAGAAAATCTCTATACAGCCCACAAGTCCTTACTATTCACCAGTCTCTTCAGCTGCTTGTTAAATGGCAAAAGAAATATTCTAGTAAGAGTGAAAAAAATGATTTCTAGAAAGTACACACCCATTCCAGCTTTTGGAGTAAAGGAAAGACAAAGAGGAAAGAGGGGGAGTATTTGATTTAAACCAGCTGCAAGTAATTCAGTAAGCTGCAGAGCAGGAACACAAAAAAGGGGTTTGTTACACTGCTTCATAAGGTGAATTACCAGGAGTGCTGACCAGCTATAAATTATTTGTTTAATGACAGAACGTGGGCAGACTCAAACGCATTTATTCAGCTGGGAGCAGGAAAGCATTTTGATTTTTTTTTTTCTTTACAGTACTTTTTGTTTTTGCAGTTGAAGGTATGAGAAACATAATGATTAGCAGGCTGTTTAATTTTATTGAAAAATAAATACTTTGTGGGTAATTCAGAGAACCTGAAAATATGACTAACATCTCTGACAGGGCATTGACCTATTCCTTTCACCCAGTGCAAACAGTGCTTATTGCCAGTTTCTAGGATATAGTCCAAATCTATGTTATTTTAGGGCCTTTCTGCTTTGATTCACTAAAGTTTATTGCTAATTGAGATCGTGCTTGTAAAGCTGGTCATAGATGGATCAAATCTCAGTCGGTTCAGCAGGGACCGGCCGAGATTTGATCCATCTATGGTCAGTCTGATTTTTTTTATGCAATCACTGCCAGGAGCTATAGCCACCAGCGGTGATCATTGTGTTCTACCGGTGGTGAAGGCTCCTAGCTGGCAGAACGCAATAGCACTGTGGCAGTGATTCAACAAAGAAAATGAAAGAAAATTGCATACTCTATGGGCTGCTTGACTGTGTTGAAGGGAAACATTGAGCAACCACGGGTGGAAGGAAAGAACATTTCTTGATTCCTCCATTAGCACAGTCAGACATATTTCAACCTATAGCTACCAATATGAGTTAAAGCGATACTAAAAGGTATTTTTTTTTTTTTAAATAGGTTTCAGGCTGAATTTACAGTTTAAAATATTTTTTTATTTTTTTATGTGAGATATTGTGGTAAATTTTTTTTATAGTAGTATTTTAAATATTTATTTGCAGGCAAATGGCTCTGTGGGCTCCAATATCGATATTTATCCGGAAAATTTCCAATACTTTTGTTGAAAAAAGCCAGTGGATTACAAAGCTCAGAAGCTAAAACTTACAGACATCCTAATTTATCATCCTTTCTCTCTTGCTTTCTTATGTCTATAAAGACTGTAAAACATTTCAAATACAGAACAAAAGTCCTAAATCAAACAGCTGCTGCTACTCAATAGGTACTCAGAAAGACCATAATGCTCTGTAACATCAGTGTCATGTCTTTGCTCTGCTTGAAAATGTTATTTTTAAAAGAAAGCTTTCATATAATAAAAAATAAAAACAGTTTAAAATATATGATCTTAAAACGTAAATTAAATTGACTTTAATCATTATAGTTTTCTTTTAGGCTAGGTTCACACCTAGCTGTTAAGATGCGGAGTGTTAAAGCACACATAAATGTGCACTAGGTAGGTAGCCTATTTAAAATTAATGAGCTGGCATGCACCTCTAATGAGTTGCTCCTATTTTGCTGTTATGTAGTGCACCTCTGTCAGCAAGGTGCGTTGGGGTGCTATTCAGAATGACGGCATCATTCAAAATGAATGACATCCACCACGGATCACTCTTCAGAGGGCAATGCATGTATAGAGGAACCTTTTGGGTTCTGTGCAATATCTAAACCTACTAAAAAGAAATTAACAAATGTTTAATCCCTTGTTAGCCCCTAATTATTCTTTATTAACCCCTTTATCATGTTCTTCCCTTAGTTTTATTTTTTTGCAATTTCTTTTCTATTGTTCAAATGTAAACTTGAAATAAATTGCATGTGTTTCTTTTGTAGCACTTTCAGAAACAAAATTATAGTGCATTTAAAAAAAAAGGGACAAATTACACAATAAAACTTTGAATGAGTCCTAAGATACCTTGGTTGCCAGATAAATTAATGGATTTTGGTAATCATTATGTTCTTGAAATTCTGGTTCTTTTTCTCATGCTTTTTTTGACTAAATTACAGTAATCCAACCATATGACAATACCTCCCCTATCCTATTAGGTTTCCCATGAACCATAAAATAGTCATTTTAGGGCTATTATTTTTGTGTTGGCCAAGCTAATGTACACATGGTGTGCAAACGTAATTCGTTTCAGCTTCTATGGGGGTGCATTTTGACATATTTGCTTTCAGTGCCACAAGACCTTGTCCCCGCACTGATGTCAGGGATATCAATCTGGCTCATTCCACTTAAGTGTTTTTATTCTGCTATTAAGCTTATCACTGACATTAAAGTAAGCCCTTACATATACCCACTGAAGTGTTCAGCCGCAGATGAAACAAATCCTCATACATTAGTTTCACCTGATTGTCTGCAGCCCTCTTTCCTCTACAGCCATTCAAAGTACAGAATTTAGACATAATTTGTAAGCTCCAGATGCAGGAGACCTGTAACTGTATAGGATTATAACTTTTTTTTTTCCATGGTTGAATTGGATGGACTTTTGTCTTTTTTCAGCCAGACTAACTATGTAACTATATGTAACCTGAGACCTAGGTGGAGGAAATGGACTCACACCCCTCTACACAGTCTCAAAGGGAAACATGCACAGCTAAAGCTGTCAATCACCTGCTGTGTGCTGGATGGGGGGCAGGGTCATCTTCTGACTTTGTCTGGTGTCAGCATAGACCAGCCTTTCTCAACCTTTTCAACGCAAAGGAACCCTTGACATAGCTTTCCAGTCTCTGGGAACCCTTGCTAAAAATGACTATATCTACAATTCATGATACATTAGTGTGATAGTCAGCAATAAGAATGCTCTTTACACTTGTGATCATTGGGAAGAATTACCAACTTACAGATTGCAAAAAAGATCAATGGTGTCAGTGGGAACTTACCTGAGAGGCAAAAATTGCTGATTGCTCAAGGAACCCCTAACAACCTCTAGAGGAACCCTAGGCTTCCATGGAACCCTGGTTGAGAAACCCTGGGATAGACTGTCAGAAGTGACTCATGCATATAGCAGCGGAAAGAGAGAGCAGACAGAAAGCACACTAGGTGCTTTGGGTAGAGGCAAGTACACAAGATAGAAGGATACACTTTTTTTTCATTTTTCGTTTCACGGGTTTACAACCACTTTAAGAAAAGAGTTGCTTACTTGTCCCTAAGAAGGCTCTGTTTCTTCATTATGTAAATTAATAGAATTTCCTATTAATCAGAATAGCAGCTAAACACATAAACAGACATCTACCATCTGGATGGAATAGGTCCGATTGATGTCTGCACAATGTTTCCAGAAACAATGAATAAGGGTTTGCATGTAATGCATATATGTTATACCGTCTCTATCAATAACTCAATTATATGATTCAGTTTGACTGACAAGTGAAGTTTGGCTCACATAAATGTATTGTAAAATCATCCAAGTATGTAAACTGGCTGACTGGATCCCATCAAAATGCAATAAATTGTGCCATTCTGTGATATCCAGTGGCAAGCTAGGTTGCTTCTGTCATCTAAGCAATACCACTCAAAACAAAATATTTCCAGCCACATACTGGCTGTTATGGAGCCTGTGGGCAAATGGAAGACCAGTGCAGGTTTCTCATGGCATTCATGTGTTAATTTAAACTGTACTTTTTTTGGGAATGAGTTATAAAGAGTACTATTGATGTTCCCATGTGCTCATTTCCTTGGGAGACGGTGGATATATGTACAAAAGCAACTCCAGATAAAAAGGCTCCTCCTAGAATTCTAACTATACTCTCAAAAAGTGCTGACTGAAAGATCTATACAGGCATAGCCCTCCTTTGGGGATGGGGATATCCTTCCCAATTAGTATATTGTGCTAAACCTGTAGGTAAATAAGAGAAAGAAAGGTTAATAATAGGACATATGTGAGATGGGGAAACAGCTCTCATTGTTTGAACACTGATTGTGTGGAAGTAAATTAATGTTTTGACTGACATTCTGCGGTTTAGCAACAAGATCTCACTGTTTTTCTAACACAGCCTCAGACTGCATTGATATTTTTATATTCATGAAGAGGTGGACTTTTCACACAGAGTTGGAGTGAACAGGAAGAGGAGACTGCAGCCATGTTTTGAACGGTGCTGAATGAAGGGGCCGTGTGAGCTGAGAATCCGATGACATCCAGGTGTGGGAGCTTCCCTCGGTAACCAGAGCTGCGGCTAAGTGAAGCTCATCGTGTCCAAGACCCTGATCCTGTTCAGAGAAAAGAAGATTGCTGCCAGTAATGCTGATGAGAGCAGAGGAACAATGCAGCATACACTGCAATATCGCAAGCTTGTTGGAGAGACATTTGTTCTGTTCAGAGTCACCAGCGGATGCAAAGCAGACCCGGGTTGGTAAGATCGTGCACGCACCTCATTTCGGTGTTGGCCTATAGACTGAGTCCAGGCCTATAGTTAGTTAGTTAGTTAGGGTCTCTGTTTGTGTCAGGCCACAAGTGTTGTTACCGATTATTGGAAGGACTCCACAACTTAAAGTGACATTTCACATTGGAGAGCTGATAAAATCCTACAAACTCAAGCCAGACTGGTGTTTTGCTCAGAAGGAATACTCAGGCACGTGCTACAGGACCAGTTATGGGAGGGGGAATACTGTAGATTTGTGTAAGATTGTAAGCTGTTGTGCTGCACCGCAGGCTAGCCCATACCATACACCCATACACTGATTCCTGCCCTCTTAGGGTAATAACGGGTAAGGTGTGGCAGCTTAATTGTGCCCACCAGTAGGTAAATTACTTCACTTTCTACCTTCATCCATCAGGAGGCGCCGTGCTGTGCAGCACAAGGGTCTCAGCCTTTGGGCTGGGTGTATGTAAATTTATTGTATGTTCCCAGCATTTGTGGTAGTGTTTACTTGCCACATCTAAGTAAAATTCTGTTGTGGCAAAAGCTGGTGTTGGGGTTGTTTTTCTCGTTCGTGACTTTACTGTATCCTGGGGAGCTCACCCCGGTACACGGCTTACACATACATCCAATGTGCACATAGGTAATATCAGCAAAAGGCCCAACAGGAGTTCTAGTGGAATTGTGAACATATACCCGGGTGTATATAGTTATTAATAAAGATACCTCCAGATGAATGTTGCAGCAAAGTTCAGTTACAGGGGCCTCTGAGGATGATCACGATGCTGCATCTGTCTTTGTGTCGGAGACCTGAAGATCAGGGATGATGGGGAGATCCTTCAACCTTTGTCCAACTAATAGTGACTCGTTTTTTATGCAATTAGACCTCTAACTACCAGAAGTGGCCGTTGGATGTCTAAGTTAGCTCTAACCTATCCCGGCATTTGAGCCCTGAGCTTAAACTAGATATAGAATCCCAAACCAGAAAAGGCAGAGTTCACTAAAATAACAGCATCTGCATATAAACTTTATTGCCTTAAGCAAATTCACCTACTAATTGTCAGGACCATGCAATGCTCCTGTTCCATGGCAGCTGCTGGTCTCATTCCAGCATCCTGGTTTTGGCTGAGCTGCACTCTTCCTGTATGGCTGTCCACCTGCAGGGTGATTGGTGTAAGCACAGCCTCCAGGTGAAGACCAAACCTGTTTAAAGCCTGACAAGCTTTTAGTATCATGCTTGTGATGCTGTTTTCATCACGTGCTTCAAGCTCCTTGTTTGTCAGTTTTTGTTCCTGTTCCTTGACCTTTGCCTTCGCCTGATCCCAGATTTTCCTGCTAGTTTGGATTTCCTTGTCATCAACCTAGGATTGGATTTTGGCTACTTTCTGAACTCTGCCTGCCTTTTGACCATGGATTTGACCCTGACTACTGTCTGGATGTTGCGTGCCTTAAACCCGGACCGCCATTGGACCACTCTGCAAGCAAGCACATGTTGCTGTGCTTAGCTTGCATCTGCCCGGTGTGGTGCCCAGGCACTATAGAATTGCATATAAGACCTGGGGGCAACTGAGTAGCAGTAGCCTGCTTATCCTATGGGAAAAGGGGCTGCTATAGATGAAGAACACAGAGCCAGCTATAGTGCCTGACCACCAATGCTTGGGGTTGATGTGACACTAATAGAATGGAAGGTGACCAATAGACACATCTAGCTATCTGGCACAGTGTATGTGAGATATTAACAATAGGACAGAGCTATGTCTGTCACAAGGATTTACACAATCAAGAAGATATGGTCAGCTGTAGTTAAGCTGTTAGAACAGAGGAAAACTTACCTAATAGTCTCTGCTTCTGGTCTGGGTGAAAATACAGCAGTAGTAGCAGCCCGTGTGTGTATGAGGTCATATGGCTCCGTTCTCTGTCTCTCTCTCCACTTCCCTCTTCTAGGGTTTCTGACACAGACACACAGAGAAAGGAAGCGCTGTGCATAAATCATAAGAGAAGAGGAGTTCTTAGAACGCATTTGCCTTGGAGACCAATGGAGGGACACAGTGGGAATAGGCACTAGAGCAGCATTTCCAGGAGTAGAAGCAGACTCTGGGCAGGACAGAAGAGAACAAGAAGGCGCTTCTAAGTGCAGTACATCCACATATTTATTGGTGAAAATGGTTAAAACCACTTACAAAATATGATAAGGCTCAGGCATGTGAAAACGTCAATGCAGGGCTCCGGTCACTGTGTCCTGGAGCTCATTGTGCCATCCAGCAGCAGCAGGGGGAGCTCAGGTGCATTTCCAAGATGGCCGTTGCTCTTCCTGGACCGCCGTGGAATGCACCCCATCCGCGTGGACTGCATGTCCCGGAAGTGACGTCAATGGTGGGCGGTGACGCGTTTCAGAGCATGCGCAATCACTCCTTCATCAAGACCTACGACCCACTGTGAACTGAGCCGAATAAATAGGAGGGGAAGGTGGAGACAGGGTAGAAAAAATGGGAGAGGGACACACCTATTACTATAGTAGATGGTTGAACCGGACAGAGATTGAGGACCAGGCAGATGGTGACAGGATCCCTATCCAATACATAATAATGCTAGAGGCTATAATAGTAAAGATAATAATACCATATAAACCTGGGAAATGATAAAATAGACTATTAAAAATACTTTAAAAAATTATATTAAAAAAAAGAAAAATAATAAATAAATAGGTATGGAATGGATGGACCAATAATGGAAGGATGAATTCTATCAAGTCAAGAGGATAGAGAGTATAGAGGATAGGAGTATCACCGCCCACCATTGACATCACTTTCGGAATGTGCGTTCCACAGTGGCCCAGGAAGAGCGGTGGCCATCCTGGAATTCAACCTGAGTTCCCCCTGTCACGATCGCGGCGTCAGACCCCAGACCTTCTCACCCAAACTCGTGACCGAAGGGCTAGCCGATCTAAAACCGCAAAGTGACGTGCATAAGAATGCCACACCCAGCTGCACCCTGCACAATGATTTTCCAGCTAATGGATACAGATCGATGTACCGGCAGCCTGAGCGATTGTTACTGGGTCAGGTTAATTACGCAATTAACCCTTCAGAGAAAGAGGAAACTCGATGTTATCAGCTATAACACTAAAATGATTGAGATAATCGTCTGTATAAAACGGTCCGCAGGCCGGTTATACAGAGGTTTAAACAACCACAGTAGCGTCTCTTTAGAGGCAGGAATTTGTGAGTTGCAATACAGAGCTATAGAAACAGTTCAACACTTTCAGAAAGAAAGATTTATTACTAAAAGGTCAAACAGGAGCAATAAAAATATTTACAGAACAAAGATGTAACTAAGTTATATATATACATACAAAGAACCATAGCACAGCAAAGAGATATCAGAGAGAGGTGAAAGGGTTAAAGTACTTGCCAAAGTCCTGGGTTAGCAGATCCAAGTTTCAGAGAAGAAGAGTGCTTTGATCTCCCTATGTTACGATGGAAAGATGGGAGAACTCTTCAACTTCCTATTCTTAGGTCTGTGAGCCTATTTTGTAGTCCCCAGCAGGGGGTGTCTTTTAAGTCATGGCCCAATAACCCGTTTAGGGCGTGTAGTTATGGGCGGATGCCTCAACTAGAGCCAAAATCGTCCATAACTCATATTTTGGCCCATAACTGTCCATCTGCACAAGGGACATTCCACCTGCGGGTAGATTATTATGCAGACAAGTCTAAGGATTATTTAGATGTGAATTATGAACGTGTACACTGTACGGTTCGCAAGATCTATTTTTCTGCTTTCCTGTGTGTTCGAGACAAGGCGAGTGACCCATCAAACTGTTCACCTGCTCATTGGCCATCTGACGATATGTCTGGTTTTTATGTAAGTCTCTCATATTCCAAGATATGAGACATAGGGTTATCTGAGGTTATCTGATTCTATCACCTACGCTGAGCTAGGTTTATGAGGTCGGAATCTCTTTCAACTCCTGAGAAAGCTTGCCTTATCTCTTAGGAGGTATCACAATTGGCAGGTTCTGTGGACAGAGAGACTCCAACTCTCTTGGGGGCTTTTACAGCTCCTATGACCCTCCTGTGACATTCCTAACTCACACACATACTGGCCACATGTCACTGGGCCTCTCAGGAAGGGAGAAATGGATACTCTTAACAAAATGGAGTCTGCATCCTTCACTGTGTGTTGCGCACGTTTGCGACACGCCCTGCTGCTGCTAGATGGCACAGTGAGCTCCAGGACACAGTGACAGGAGCCCTGCATTGATGTTTTCATATGCCTGAGCCATATAATCTTTTGTAAGTGGTTTTAACCATTTTCACTAATAAATATGTGGATGTACTGCACTTAGAAGCGCCTTCTTGTTCTTTTCTATGTGTACAAATCATGTATGTGAACATTAAGTTGCAAAGACACTTATAGACAGTAGAGGACAGTAGATTCCTACACAGGTATAGAAAAATAATTTGTGAAAAAGATGCAAAGTATTAACACTTAAGGCTAGTTTACATTCACTTTACTGTAAAATGTAGTGCTTTACTATGTAGGAAGTGTCAGTTCTGGCTGGCAGTTGCTTTACTGTGCAGGAAGTGTCAGTTCTGGCTAGTAGTGCCTTTCAATTTTAAAACGCAGAGCACTGTTTACTTTTTATAAAAAATCTTTTACTTGTGAGCCAATAAGGTGTATAGTAAACGGCTTCTATCAATAAGATCGCAGGCTATCTTGCTCACCCTCATAAATGTGAGTTATCAGTGCATACAAATGAAGAAAATATAGATGCCGCGCTCTATCAATACCTATTACCTGTATATAGTATAAAAACTGTATTTGCATTAAATCTCTAATAGCTGCATAATCTCTTATGTGTAACCATACATGATTGTGATGCCAATCAATACCCAAACATGTGTTGGTAATAATGAAAAAATGAATTTGAAAAATATATAACAAAGTTGGTGATAAAAAAAACAAAAATTAAAGTCTGTGCAAAATAATTCAAATTTGTGTCCTTTGATGATTAAATAAATAATCCAATTAATAAATAAATACATAAATTAATAAAATATTTATTATTTATTTATTTTTCATATCTCTCAATTTTTATTTTATTTTTTATTTATTAATTGGATTATTTATTTAATCATCGAAGTACACAAATTTGATTTATTTTGCGCAGACTTTAATTTTTGTTTTGTTTTGTTTTTTTTAATCACCAACTTTGTTATATATTTTTCAAATTAATTTATTCATTATTACCAACACATGGTTGGGTATTGATTGGCATCACAATCATGTATGGTTACACATAAGAGATTATGCAGCTATTAGAGATTTAATGCAAATACACTGTTTACTTTTTAACTTTATTTATTACAGATATTTATATAGCACTGTTAATTTACACATTGCTTGACTCTATTCAGATACTTTCCTGACCGGGATTTAAGACGAGGACCCCAGTGCTGTAAGCTGAGCTGAAGTTCATAGATAGATTGTATTAGGGTCATACAATAAACTTTGTATCAGGGTTATAGAGTAATTTGTGTACTGCAAGGCAGAAGTGCTAACCAATACGCACTATGCAAATAACTTTATTGAAATGTGTGTGACATTTAATTCCCATCTATAAATCGCGACTCAGCTGTGGTGTATAAAAACAAGAGAAAAACAGAGCTATGGTTGTGGTGTGGTGCTGGATAGAAAAATGTAGACATATTGCAGCACGGTCGCTAAATGGTTAGTCCTTTCACCTGGCAGTAGTAGAGTTGTTGGTTCAAATCCCAACCATGGAGTTTGCATGTTCTGCATGGGTTTCCTCCCACACTTCAAAGACATGCTGTTAGGTTATTTGGATCTTGTCTAAATTGGCCCTAGTATATAAATGTAGGTTAGGGACCATAGATTGTATACTACTTGAGGGTTAGGGACTGATATGAATATATATATATGTATGTAAAGCACTACATAAATTGATAGCGCTATATAAGTACCTGAAATAAAATATTGCAGATTTTTGTATTGCACTACAACTCACCTGAAGGCTGCATTCAAATGTATATGGCCCATAGAACACAATTGTTGCAGGAAACTGTTTTTCCAGTGCAGAAAAATCTCTTGATCTCAGCATAAGTGTGAACAAGCCCATATGACATACGTATATATATATATATGAGCCCATGTATCATTTGTATGTAATATGTTTCACAGTTACATTTAAATATTTATTTTACCAAATGCTTTATCTCTTTTTATTGTAGTAAAAACTGACATACAATCCTTAAACACTGGAAAGATCAAGGAAAATGGGATTACATATTAAAGTTATGGCTTCAAAAGAAGACAGTAATGTGTTTAACAGAAATAAACAAGCCAGTGCAGATTATTCAGGAAAGATCCAGTCCAATAAACTAAACCGAGCCTTAACCTAAAGTAATACTTTGTGTTATCCAAGATAATGATGGCACAAACGTATGGTAAATTAGACACCGATATTTGATAGTAGTCAGATGTGCAGGTGCAGTTAAACTGCTAAATATATAGTTTTCTAAAAAGCCCAACTGAATTTCACATTTTAGGCTCCATTAACATGTGCAAAAAACGCACTAAAACATGTAATACACTTGCAGTGTCATTATTTCTTAATAGTGCCCCAAAAGAGGGTGGCAGCTGTGGCAAAACATTTGAAAAACAAACAAAATGCACGTGACCAAACACACTAGGCTCCATGACAAAATCTGGTACTTTGAGGTGTCTTTTGTGCAATAGGCAGCCCATTCAAGTCACTGGGCTGTCGTGCAAAATATTGCACCAAAACGCGCATCGCAAAATATGTTGAGTCACTATGCTCAGAAGTGGATGTGGCCTTAGTTAATTATCTACCTTTCAGGTGCATCAAGTTCATTTACATTTGTGTCCAGCACTGAAGTGCTTAACGGGCGGTGGGAAGGGGTTATGCTACATCCTCACAACCTGTTTAAACCACAAAAAAAATCCCCTTTCCCAAATAGCGGCAACAAGAGATAGGCTAATCCAGTTTAAAATATTACATATGATATACTTAACACCATCTAAGTTGTACAGAATATATCCTGAGGTACCCTCTACTTGTTGGCGCTGTGGAGATCCCACAGCAAACTTTTTGCACATATTTTGACATTGTTCACAAATTTGTATATTCTGGGTAGAGGTCGTAGGCTTTATATACTCCTTAACCACTATTAAAATTCTCCAACAGTTGATGTGTGCCTCTAACGTCCTTGGACCAGGAGGAAATTTGGTCTGATGTCAGCATAGCAGATGACCGTTTTTAGATTGAAAGGAGGATTGATATATATCTGGATGAGGATTGCTGGTTCCATGATCTACACATTCATCTCCCATTTGAGTTGCTTATATTGACCGGTGAGTTTCAGTCAGAATTTCTGGTAAGAGGCTAACCATTCGGGTGTCCTGGTGATGGTGGATCATGGGAATACATTTGGAACTTTTCTTACTGGAACTTTTTCTGATTTACTGGACTTTGTTTTTTGATTAGAGCTGCAATTTTTATTTATTTACTAACAGTTGATGTGTGTCTGTTGGGACTGGTCAACTACTTGGTCCCACTAGGAAGTTGCTTGGCTTACTACTCTTTTATGCCAGGAAGGCCAAAGTACTGAAATGTAGAGCCGACCAGCCCCCCTCTTTGAATCGCTGGAAGTTGCCTGTTAACTAGGGGCGGACTGACCATTTGGAAACTCGGGCACTACCCGGGGTCAGTAGGGGGCCCCATGAGATGCCCCTGGTACCTTTTTCATAGGCTATTTTGAGTTTGGGCAAGGACACATGGGCCCCATGAACCCCTATTGCCTGGGGGCCCCATGAGTAGTCAGTCCGCCCCTGCTGTTAACTCACTTGTATAAGCTAGCATACCTGTCTCAGGAAAGCCAAAAAAAAAATCACAAAGTTTGAAATATTTGGCTTGAGTCATCCTCCATGGTTGACGGAGACCCCTTATTATGAAAGGAAAAGACAGCCTAAAGTGGTGAAGGTGGGGGGCACGTTTTTCACCTAGAAAACTTTTATATTGGGAAAGATACTTTATGCTTAATGCCCTTGGGAGACTCAACTACTACTAGGCCGTGACTATTTTAAGGGACTTGCTCTGGTGAGGATGCCCCCTTTTGATAAGTCCACTCCTTGTGATCTTTCACAACTGCCTTGATCTTCTAACCACCCTTGAATACTGCTTTGGTAATGTTAGTTTGTTAAGGAAGGTGTTGAGCACTTGTTTTCTTGTTTTTTTGTTGTTTTGAATTGTAATAAGTCTGAGTCGGGGAATGCTCAGAGGCTCTGTTTTTAACATATTTCTACAAAACTAATAAAAAAACCCCCAAAGCACCACTCCACAACCGCATGCATTTCATGCAATTGTAGTACAATCCCATTTGTACTGTCCACCAAACCCAACAGGGGGATCTTTTTTGCCACATCAGGATGCAAAGTGCCATGGTACATGTACACCCCAGTCCACTGCCTTTGCAGCTTAAAGGTACTTTCACACTGCTCCGGTGAAAACAAATTGTTCAAAACGCATGTGCGTTTTTGATGCACTTCCGATGCATTTCTGGTGTGTTTTCTGGTTGGCATGCACCTGTGAAACATGGACATGTGACTCAAAAACACACCAAAATGCATTTTTTATGCTTTTTTTATGTGTTTTCATTCATTTCAATGAGGAGCTGCATTTTTTGTTCTGGTTTTGAAACAGCATACCAAAGATGCAGCATGCTGGAGTTTTCAAAACACACTGGCGTTTATTTACTAAAGCTGGTTCACTCAGAATTTCATGCACTTCTGCATAGAAACCAATCAGCTTACAGGTTTTATTGCTAATGTTTAATCGAAGAAGCGGAGGTTAGAAGCTGATTGGCTACCATGCACAGCTGCACGAGATTCTGCGTGAACCAGCTTTAGTAAGTAAACCCCATTGCGCCCACAGCACAGAGGTGTGAAGAGTCCTATACTTTTAGGGGAAAATACTTTTATTGCATTTTTAGTAAGGTACAAATGCAGCAAAAACACAGCAGTGTGAAAGGGTCCTAAAGGGAGGAAGTTGAGGGGCAGTAAATATGCATGTTTTTATATGCCCCCCTCAATATTCCTCCAAAACAGAATGTTGGCAAGGGACTGACTTTTCTATACAGGCTGTGGCTGCTCAATAATGAAAATACTTTACTTTATATGCCCTTTGTTTTGATGCACCTGGAATACAGTGGGGCAAAAAAGTATTTAGTCAGCCACCAATTGTGCAAGTTCTCCCACTTAAAAAGATGAGAGAGGCCTGTAATTGGCATCATAGGTAGACCTCAACTATGAGAGACAAAATGAGAAAAAAAATCCAGACAATCACATTGGCTGATTTGGAAAGAATTTATTTGCAAATTATGGTGGAAAATAAGTATTTGGTCACCTACAAACAAGCACGATTTCTGGCTCTCACAGACCTGTACCTTCTTCTTTAAGAGGCTCCTCTGCCCTGCACTCATTACCTGTATCAATGGCACCTGTTTGAACTTGTTATCAGTATAAAACACACCTGTCCACAACCTCAAACAGTCACACTCTAAACTCCACTATGGTGAAGACCAAAGAGCTGTCGAAGGACACCAGAAACAAAATTGTAGACCTGCACCAGGCTGGGAAGACTGAATCTACAATAGGCAAGCAGCTTGGTGTGAACAAATCAACTGTGGGAGCAATAATTAGAAAATGGAAGACATACAAGACCACTGAAAATCTCCCTCGATTTGGGGCTCCACGCAAGATCTCACCCCGTGGGATCAAAATGATCACAAGAACGGTGAGCAAAAATCCCAGGACCACACGGGGGGACCTAGTGAATGACCTTCAGAGAGCTGGGACCAACGTAACAAAGGCTACAATCAGTAACACACTACGCCGCCAGGGACTCAGATCCTGCAGTGCCAGACGTGTCCCCCTGCTTAAGCCAGTACACGTCCGGGCCCGTCTGAAGTTTCCTAGAGACCATTTGGATGATCCAGAAGAGGATTGGGAGAAAGTCATATGGTCAGATGAAACCAAAATAGAACTGTTTGGTAGAAACACAACTCGTCGTCTTTGGAGGAGAGAGAATGCTGAGTTGCATCCAAACAACACCATACCTACTGTGAAGCATGGAGGTGGCAACATCATGCTTTGGGGCTGTTTCTCCGCAAAGGGACCAGGACGGCTGATCCATGTACAGGACAGAATGAATGGGGCCATGTATCGTGAGATTTTGAGTGCAAACTTCCTTCCATCAGCAAGGGCATTGAAGATGGAACGTGGCTGGGTCTTCCAACATGACAATGATCCCAAACATATCGCCCGGGCAACGAAGGAGTGGCTTCGTAAGAAGCATTTTAAGGTCCTGGAGTGGCCTAGCCAGTTTCCAGATCTCAACCCCATAGAAAACCTTTGGAGGGAGTTGAAAGTCCGTGTTGCCCAGTGACAGCCCCAAAACATCACTGCTCTAGAGGAGATCTGCATGGAGGATGGGCCAACATACCAGCAACAGTGTGTGCCAACCTTGTGAAGACTTACAGGAAACGTTTGACTTCTGTCATTGCCAACAAAGGATATATAACAAAGTATTGAGATGAGCTTTTCATATTGATCAAATACTTATTTTCCACCATAATTTGCAAATAAATTCTTTCCAAATCAGCCAATGTGTTTGTCTGGATTTTGTTTCTCATTTTGTCTCTCATAGTTGAGGTCTACCTATGATGCCAATTACAGGCCTCTCTCATCTTTGTAAGTGGGAGAACTTGCACAATTGGTGGCTGACTAAATACTTTTTTGCCTCACTGTATATTTTACTGCACTTAAAGTTCAGTTGGGTTTTAACCATTTCAATACCGTGCAATTTTACACCTTCCTGCCCAGGCCATTTTTCACGTTTCAGCACTCTCACACTTTAATGACAATTGAGCGGTCATACAACATTGTACCCAAACTAAAATTTTATCATTTTCTTCACACAACTAGAGTTTTCTTTTGGTGGTATTTAATCACCGCTGGGGTTTTTATTTTTTGCTAAATTAACAAAAAAAGATCAAAAATTTTGAAAAAAAACCCACGTTTTTCTTTGTTTCTGTTATAAAAGTATACAAATAAATAATTGTTCTTCATAAATTTAGGCCAAGATGTATTCTGCTACATGTCTTTGGTGAAAATAACCCAAATTAGGATGTATTATTTAGTTTGTAGGAAAGTTATAGAGTTCACAAACTATGGTATAGATCTGAAAATTGATCAATCCTGAAGTACTGACGGCCCATCTAATTTCTTGAGGTCCAAGAATGTCAGAATAGTACAGATATCCCCAAATGACCCCTTTTTGCAGAGTAGACAGTCCGACGTACTTCATAAGAGGCATGGCGAGTTTTTTGAAGTTGTATTTTTTTTGTCATAATTTTTCGGAAAATTAAAAAATTAAAAAAATTATTTTCACTATTTTTTTTTTACATACTGTCACCAGTGCAGTACAGCGTCATCATATAACTGGCATGGCGGTGAACAGGGACACTGACTGGTGACAGTATGAAAATATATATATATATATATATATATATATATATATATATATATATATTTTTTTTATTATTATTTTTAATTTTTTATTACATTTTTTTTATTTTTTTTTTAAAGATTTTTTTTTCATATTTTACTATGACCAAAGTAGTACAATGTTACCATAGTGACATTGTACTACTTTGGGGAAGTGATCAGTATTTTTTTTTTTTTACATAATTTGCTTTTAGCAAAGGATTACTTTGCTATAAGCAAGCATTTACCTGAATGAAATCGATTCATTCAGGTTTTGTTTTGTTTTTTTGTGCTTAGCTGTGATTTGGTTACAGCTAATCACATGACATGTGCATGTGATTAGCTGTGACCATTCACAGCTAGACATTAGTATACAATGGATGGCATGAATGAAGCCATCCATTGTATACAACTGTCATGTGACCTGCTGTGATTGGTCACAGCAGGTCACATGGTACCGGCAACGGGGGCCGGTACTCAGATCTGTCATCAGCCGTGTCCGAGGTACATGGCCGGTTACAGATCGCGCCGCTGTGCGGCTCTGCATTAGCGCAAACTGCGCATGTGCGGGAGCACACCAAATGGCGTGCACCCGGAATGCCGAAGCACTTTTGAAGCCGCCAAACGGCCATTGGCCGGGTGGCTAATGGTTAAATTACCTTTACATAAAAATGTCCCCTTTCATCACCAGTGTTCATAGAGGGATATATTGACAACACTGAAACTGAAAGAAAAGTGCATAGGGAAGCTAGGGGAGAGTGGGGAGCACCAAAACTGACAAATTGTCGTAAATGTTTACTATCTTCTTCCCTTTTTTTAGCTACTTTTGTACATTTTTTGGCAAAATGCAGTAACTAAACTCAGAGATGTAACAACAGATCATGGGACCCCATAGCAAAATTTTGATAAGGTCCCCAGCAACCTCCCTGTTGTCATTAAACTTAACATAAAGCATGTCTAAATTAGGGACAGTTAGTAGGAAAGCTGTCAGCATAGTCAGTACACTACAAGAGACCAGTGCTGTGGATAGAGGTTGTCAGGGAAATGCAGCAGTACAGAGAATTACATTTACATACTCTTTCCTCAGTATTTCCCCAGTCCTGTTCAGCCACTCAGATATCAGACCCTCAGCCTGGGTTCACACTGATGTGATGTGGAATTCGCACCGCTTTCTGTGCAAATTCATAATCGCATACCCCATTCACATGAACCACTGCGGGTGTGTACTTTAAGTTACCAACACCCCAAAATCAGTTCAAAAAACGTGGTGCGATGTGCAGAATCGGATCGCATGGGTGTGAACACCTATGCAATTCAATTCTGGTGTGGACTAAAAAAATGGTCCTGCACTTTTTTGGTGTGGATGCGGTGCGATTTGAGCCATACAAAATGTATGGCTCAAATTGCACTGCACATAAATCACATGGGATTTGCACAGGAGTGGTTCCTGTGTGAATCACATGCGAAGTGCCGTACTGCATCAGTTTCTACCCAGGCTCAGTGAAATTCCATGCTCTCCCACCCTATCCACCACCACAGCAAGGAAGTGCCTAAAGACATGGTGGTTCCAAGGCACACAGCAAACAGTTCACTCACTCCAGCTCAGAAAACAGTCTACAGGATGTCTTTTTGAAATTTACTGCTGTAGAACTTGAACAGAAGGCAAACAATGGGGAATTGGATACTCCAAAATGCTTGAGTGCCTAAAACCCTCACAACTAAGAAACACAAACAATCTTGAGCAATTTCAGGGCAATTTCAGGGCTAACTGGAACAGTCTATTGCCATACTCCCATAGGAGTTGTTAGGATTTTGCCCACTTCTTCCACACTTTTGTCTAGCAGTCAGGCACAAGGTAGCTTCACAGCCAGGTGCACACACACACTCACTCGTTGTCTTCAATGATCAGTCTAGGGGTTGTTGTTTTGTAGCTTTAGTGTTGGAGAACTTGGATAGGGAGAAGGGAATTTAGTAGGATATGCCAAGAATACAGCTACATACAACTGAGGACTCTATTTGATCTTTGGTTGAGCTTTAGGTGAAGAGCAGATGGATGACTTCTCCTTGTAGCTAGTAGTGACAGTAGCAGTAAAGTTCAGCAAAGTCCCTGAGTAGCTGTGCAAGCTGGACAGAGCTTGGAAGAGGATATAAAAAGATGTCCAAAGACTTTAATATGGCACTCAGTACTGTTCAATCACTTATTAAGAAGTGGAAAATTCAAGGGTCTCTTGATACCAAGCCAAGGTCAGGTAGACCAAGAAAGATTGCAGCCACAACTGCTATACAGGCTGTTCTGGAAAAAGATGGTTTGGTTGTTTCAAGGAGCACAATACGATAAAACTTAAACAAAAATGAGCTGCATGGATGAGTTGCCAGAAAGTAGTTTTTACTGTGCCATTGCCACAAAAAAGCCTGGTTACAATATGCCCTAAACACCTTAACATTCCTCACAGCTTCTGGCACACTCTAGTCTGGAGTGACAAGACCAGAACAGAGCTTTAAGGTCACAGCCATAGGCACTATGTTTGGAGAGTGGTCAAAAGGCTCGGAGATTCTTGTGGAAATTGATGGCAGGATAAATGCAGCATGTTATCAGAAAATACTGGCAGACAATTTGCATTCATCTGCATGAAAGCTGTGCATGGTACGCTTTCGGAATTTCCAGCACGACAATGATCCTAAGCACAAGGCCAATTTTACCCTCCAGTGGTTACAACAGAAAAAAGTGAACGTTCTGGAATGGCCATCAAAGTCTTCTGACCTTAATGTCATCAAGCCACTCTGGGGAGATCTCAAATGTGTGGTTCATGCAAGACAACCAAAGAATTTACATGACCTGGAGGCATTTTGCTAAAACGAATGGGCAACTATACCACCTGTAAGAATTTGGGGCCTCACAGAGCACTATTACAAAAGACTGATGCTAAAGGGGGCAATACACAGTATTAAGAACTAAGGAGATGCAAACTTTTGAACGGGGGTCATTTCATTTGTTTACTTGTTGCTATGTTTTGTTTTATGACTGTGCCATTCTGTTATGACCTACAGTTGAATATGGATACCATGAGAAATAAAAGAAATGTGTTTTGTCTGCTCACTCATGTTTTCTTTAAAAATTGTACATACTGTTTCTTACTAATCCTCTAAAATCCTCTAAAGGCCGCACACACAATAAGAAAATTGTATGAAAATTTTTGTACGAGGACCGATCGTCCAATAATCTAATCGGTAGTACGCAGCTTTCAAGAGCCGATCACAACAGTTTGTGCGACAATATCCGAGGGGACAGGCACAGAAATTTTTCTTGTACGATACCAGATCGTACGATTTTCATTTAATCAGTACAGTAGCCGTCTGAAATTACAATATAAATACAATATAATATAAATACAATACGGTAGATGACATGACTTTTGTAATTCTTTTCTTTTGTTTGAGAATTTTCTGAAATTTAGTACCCCCTTCATTTTCGATATGGAGACTAGCATGCAAAAAAACCCAGTGATCATTCAGCCGATATTTTTATCGTGTGTACGGGGCATAAAGGTATGAAAGCTTTTTAGCACAACTGTAGCATATTGATTGGGAGGGTGAGGGGTGGGATGAAAACCAGGAAAGGCAAATTTTAAGACAGAAAAAATGGTGCTCTGTCTGCTCAAGGTTTGGAAAACAAAAAATCCTTTTAAGCAAATAAGGAAATTTTAAATTTTTGTTTTTTTCAGCTTTGTATTAGTTGTTTGCCTGAAGTTCAAAACTATAAACCTAGTTGAGAATATTAACTAAACACAGATCTGTCTGTCTGGCAATATGTTAGTAAAGCACCTCCAAATCCCTTTAGTGTGGCTTTTAAGTCTCACTATTTGCTTTGTCTCAGCTTGTCACTATTCTGAAATGTTCAGCATGAGTAGATCTGATGAATACTATAGGAAATGTTCATATGAAAACTATATGAAAATTTTCGTAGAAGGACCGATCGTCTGATAATCTGATCGTTAGTACACAGCTTTCGAGAGCTGATTATGACAGTTTGTGCCACGATATCCAAACGGACAGGGGAGAAAAATTTTCTTCTACGATACCAGATCATATGATTTTCAGTGAATCAGTACAGTAGTTGTCCAAAAATACACTATAAATACAATAAAATAGATAACATCACTTTCAGAATTATTTTCTTTCATACGAGAATTTTCGTAAGTTTAGTACCCTCTTCATTTTCGATATGGAGACTAGCATGCAAAAAAACCAGGATGATCATTCGATATTCTTATCCTGTGTACAGGGCATAAGGGTATGAAAGCTTTTGAGCACAACTGTAGCATGTTGATTGGGCCGGTGAGGAGTGAAATGAAATCCAGGAAAGGCAAATTTTAAGACATGGTGCTATCGCTCTGTCTGCTCAAGGTTTGGAAAACAAAAAATCTTTTTGGCAAACAAGAAAATTGACATATGTGTTTTCCAGCTTTGTATTAGTTGTTTTCCTGAAGTTCAAAACTTTAAACCTGGTTGAGAGTATTAGGCTCCATGTATACAGGACGTTTGGAAAACACTTCTGAACGATGGAAATTGACTGCTGGAAAACGTAGGTTAAAAAAATGTCTGTTTAGTTGCGTTTGCATACCACGTTTATGCGCGTTTGCGTTTAGAAGCAATTTTTAAAGATAACATCAGGAGACCTTCCAAAATGCCCAGAATGCACTGAAAAACAGTAAAAAATTAACTATTTCAGATATTTTGAGAGAAATAGAGAGAGCAGCAGCAGAAAGAGCAGTATTATTATTATTATTATTATTATACAGGATTTACATAGCGCCAACAGTTTGCGCAGCGCTTTACAAAATGAAGGTAGACATTCCAGTTACAATACAATTTGGTACAAGAGGAAACAGAGGGCCCTGCTCCTTAGAGTTTACAATCTAGGAGATGTGTTGAGATTACCTATCTTTTCTGGTTGTATTCACTATGGATCCCATCATAATGCAGCACGTTCTACCATTTTTTCCTTCCCGCAAAACCTGGAACTGACTGCGCTGGTATACTGGGTCCATTTGAATACATGAAAAATGCTTTGCATGCATTTCTCATGATGAGAAAAGGCTCTGGACAGCATTTGGATTTGGAACAGTTAAAAAAACGTTTCTAAATGCAAACGCTTATAAACGCAGTTAGCTACCTTTACAAGCATTTGGCGTTTTAAATGCTGATAAAATCTACTCCTGAACGCAAGTTTGGTGTGTTCAAAAAAACGACTGTAAACTCAACTGCCTGTAAACGACTATGTGTACATGGACACATAGGAAAACATTAGGGAGAGTTCAGGGGCTGCTGAAAAAAACGCAGTAAAGCTCCTGAACGTGAGTTTAGCAGCTGCAGTGTACATGAAACCCTTAACTAAACACAGATCTGCCGGTCTGGCAATATGTTGGTAAAGCACCTCCAAATCCCTTTAGCGTGGCTTTTAACTCTCATTATTTGCTTTGTTTCAGCTTTTCACTATTCTGAAATGTTCAGCATGAGTAGATCTGATGAATACTATAGGAAATGTTCGTTTTCTAGAGGTTGCAGTGCTTTGTCCAGCTGCACTTATGGAATCGCTCACTTCCAGAATTACAGGGCCCACACAGAAAGGCATCGTCTCTACCATAGATTGTACTTTGAACAATGTAAACAGCCTTTTTTTAGATCTCCAGCTCACCCTTGAATCAACCAGCTGTGTTTTTTACAACACGATTGCATTTATAAACATGTGGTGCAGCTAAAATAAAATGTGCCACGTTGAGGTAAACACTGGTTAAAAGTGTACTCCTTGTAAGTTAAAGAAAATGTCTGTTAACCACTTGCCTTCCAGAGGATTTACCCCCCCTTCCTGACTAGGCCATTTTTTGCATTATGGCACTGCGTTACTTTAACTCACATTTGCGCGGTCATGCAACACTGCACCCAAATTAAATTTCTGTCCTTTTTTTCCCATGAATAGAGCTTTCTTTCAGTGGTATTTGATCACCTGTGCGGTTTTTATTTTTTATAAACAAAAAATGACCAACAATTTTGAAAATAAATCAATATTTGTGACTTTTTGCTATAAAGCATATCCAGTAAAAAAAATAAAAAAAATCAAATTTTGTCATAAATTTAGGCCAAAATGTATTCTAACCGTGTCTAAGGAATTATGTCTATACCAGGGGCGGACTGACCATTTGGAAACTCGGGCACTGCCCGAGGGCCGGGGGTCAGTAGGTGGCCCCATGAGATGCCCCTGGTACCTTTTTCATAGGCTTTTTTGAGTTTGGGCAAGGACACAGGGGCCCCATGATCCCCTATTGCCCGGGGGCCCCATGAGTTGTCAGTCCCTGGTCTATACTTACCTATTCTGAGGGTATAATTGTCTGGTCATTTAATCGGATCCCAGCTCCAGCTTCGGTGTTGAGAAGAGAAAGGAAAAAAAAGATCAACACTTAAGAAAAAAACAATATTTTTGACTTTATGCTATTAAACATGTCCAGTAAAAAAATTTAAAAAATCTAATTTCATCATAAATTTAGGCCAAAATGTATTCTGTCACGTCTTTGCTAAAACAAATCCCAATTGTGAAAATGAATTGGTTTACATGAAAGTTCTAGCATTTACAAATGGCAATATATATACTGGGATTTGTTGTTATTTTTAATTTTTACTACTAATGGCGGCAATCAGTGACTTATAGAGGGACTGCAGGACTGCGGCGGGCATTCTGACACTGAGGGGAAACTGACTTGGTGTTATTGACATCCCCAGTGACACCAGTACAGTGATCAGTGCTAATAAAAAGCACTGACACTGTACTAATGACACTGGGCAGGAAGGGGTTAACATCTTAGCCGATGAAAGGGTTAATTGTGTGCTGTGTGCCGTTTTACTGTGGGTTGTGTGTATGCTTCACTGTAAGCACACGGCTTTGTATAGCTCTGCTATGCACAGCCATACAAAACAGTGTGCAGGAGCTGACAGGGGAGAGAACTGTATTTTTAACATACAGTTCTCTCCCTCTGTCAGTAATGCTCCTTGATCACCGGGTGCCGGCAAGTAATCACCTGGTGATTGACAACCGAGGCCACAAACGGCGGCGTGGCTCGTGCGTGCCCCCTACCTGGAAAGACCAGATTAGCTCTGATACTGTATAGAAAACTGGAAGCAATGAGCTACATCACTTCCGGTTTCCCTGGATGCAAACAGCGCTATTTTTATAACAGGAAAAGCATCTGATCACCCCGATCTTAGTGTGATCAAATGCTTTTAAGGGCAGAGGAAACATATGGGGTCTAAAAGACCCCAGATCTCTCCACCAAGATTACCTGTCACTGCCTATTGCTATCACAGGGTATATTTATATTCCCTCTGCCAAATGAACAATCTATGCAAGAAGAAGGTAAGGTACAAAATTTGATTAGTAGAGGAAGACACCTGAGTATGGTGCTCAATGACAATGAGTAGGTTGGTGCAATCTCCTGGAGGGGTGGTGGGGGCAGGTGCAGGGTGTGTTTTGAGATCAGCTGCAGAACTATTTCCTTCTAACCGTTTTCTTATCTCAAATACCAAGAAGTCATGGAGGAGTTTTCTATAAAACAAACTGGTGGCTGAGGTAATGCCTGGCCTAGAATATAAAGAAAGCTTTTTCTTTTCTGAAGTAGAGGTACATTAATGGTATATTGGTACATAGAGAAGATAGAATTTAGGGAGAAAAAAAAGGTGAACTTAGCCTTAAACCTCTTGCCAACTGAACTAAGCTGAATGACGGCTACAGCGCGGTTGTCCAGTTCTGGGAGGGTGTCATATGACGCCCTCCCAGAACGCACCCTCCTGCTTGCCCCCAATGGTGCGCACTCGGCGATCTCCATGATCGCTGTGTCTTATGGCTACAGCTGATCATGTGCTGAGATGAAAGGCCAATCACAGTGACCTTTTACCACGTGATCAGCTGTGTCCAATGACACAGCCGATCACCGAGTAAATACAGTTGCCGGTTATCGGCAGCACTTTCCTCACTCTGTCAGAGCGGCAATTGTCACAGAACATATCGGCACTGATCATCAGGGCACTGATGATCAGTGCCACCCAGCAGTTGCGCCCATCAGTGCCCAGCAGTGCTGCCAGTCAGTGCCGCCAGTCAGAGCCGCCCATCAATGCCCATAAGTGCTGCCTATCAGTGCCACCTATCAGTGCCCATCATTGATGCATATCAGTGCAGCATCATCAGTACCACCTCATCAGTGCCACCTCATCAGTGCAGCCTATCAGTGCCCATCGGTGCTGCATATCTCATCCCTGTAACTGATACAATCTATGGGACAGCTTGTTCTTTTGAAAAACAAAACTTACTGGTGGATCACCAAATAAAAAAAAGAAAACAGCAATCAAATCTAAAAATTGGTAAGCTGCAATATAATAAATGTTGTCTTGTGGGTTTAAAGTATTACTAAACCCCTGGACCCTGCATTCACTATATCCGGTCTCCCACAGCACACAGAACATGGAAATGCAATTATTTTAGTAACTATAAACTGCTAAATACCTTTCTCATCAGCAATTACAGCAGTCTTGTGACTTCTATCAGTGTCCAGCAGAGCACTGGTTAAAGCCTGTAGGAGGAGTTTTCATTCTCCTCTCACTGCCCTATAAGATTGTATAACCTATGACCCTCTGTCTGGACAGTGCTGATTGGCCCTGTGCTTATCACATGCACTCTCCCAAGAAAAAGCAATACACACCAAACTGAGCATGTGCAGAGCGTCCCCGAGGCTGTGCTCTATCAGGAGGTGAAATAGCAAACGTGGAAGAAGGGGAGGATCAGAGAAGTCCAGATCAAACATCCTTTTTACACAATGCAGAGGATTAACCCCTTAAGTTCCACAGTGAGTATAACAAGCATTATTTACTGCAGGAGTGTCAAACTGGCGGTCCCCCAGATGTTGCGAAACTACAAGTCCCATCATGCCCCTGCCTTTGGGAGTCATGCTTGTAACTGTCAATCTTGCAATGCCTTATGGGACTTGTAGTTTGGCAACAGCTGGAGGGCCGCCAGTTTGACACCTGTGCTTTACTGCATATACAGACTGATTTTACTGTTGTGGGTTACTAATATTTTAACTGCTTGCCTGCCGCCCTATAGTAGAACTACTGTAATATACATGATTTGCATTTCCCTGTAGGGGGCACGCGTGTGCGCCGCCCTGCCCACACTGCCATTGGCTGCATCAGCTGGTCTCGGCCAAAGATTCCCTGCCGGCAAACGGCAATCACCGAGCAACACTGACAGGGGAGAGACCTGTGTGTACACAACACAGGTCTCTCTCCCGCCAGAAAGGACATGCTGCTGTGTATTTCTCTGCACAGCAAAGAAATACACAGCAGCATGTTTCCCTAGTAAAACACACACAGCGCATTATGTAAAACAGCACACATCACACAGTTAACCCTTTGATCGCCCCAGATGTTAATACTGATTTAAAGGAACCTTTAACATCCTTTTTAAATCTAAAATCCTGATGCTCATCCTACAAACTAATACATCCTGTACTGAGAGAGAGTACCTAAACAGTCAATAATAAAAATAATATCAAAATATATACAGTTCACCTTCCTTCCTGTTCTCTCTTTCTCCCAAATTAGAAAAAAAATTATTTCAGATTAGAGAGTGAGATGGGTAACTCTGCAAGCATATACAAACTCTGCTATAGGAGGCATCCTAGCTATGATTAAAAACCATGCATAACCAATATTAACAGCATAAGACCGGAAGAGACACTCGGCATTGTGACTGGGCGTCATATGACATCCTCTCAAAACGAGCGAACTCACGTGGCCGCGGAGCCGTGCAGCGGCGCGATCTGTCACCGGCTGTGTCCATGGGACACAGCCGATGACATATCACTGCACCAGCCCTTTGCCAGTGTCATATGACCTGCTGTGACCAATCACAGCAGATCACATGTCAATCGTATACAATGGATGGCTTCCTGTCATGCCATCTATTATATACAATTATGTTGTTAAATGCAAAAAAAATTCCTGATCACTTGCCAAGTGTAGTTCAATGTTACTATGGAAAACATTGTATTGCTTTGGTCACAGTGTGCTGAAAAATAAAATAGTAAAAAACAAGAAAAAAGTTTATAAAAAATAATAAAAATAATAGAAGCATTTGAAAAAAAAATGCAAATTCAATTATTATATTATTATTTTCACCAAAGAAATGTAGCAAAATACATTTTGACCTAAATTTATGAAGAAATGTTGTTTATTTGCAAAATTTTATAACAGAAACGAAGAAAAGTGCATTTTTTTTCAAAAGTTTCAGGTGTTTTTTGTTTTATTTAGCAAAAAATAAAAAACTCAATGGTGATTAAATACCACCAAAAGAAAGGTCTATTTGTGTGAAAAAAATTATACAAATGTCATATGTGTACAGTGTTGCATGACCGCGCAATTGTCATTCAAGGTGCGACAGCGCTGAATGCTGAAATTGACCTGGGCAGGAAGGGGGTATAAGTGCCCGGTAATGAAGTGGTTAAGAGAAAGAAAAATGATATAAATAAAAACTAAGGCCAGTGTAAAATCACCAAGGGAGTGGATTCTACAGTCCTTTCACACATAATACTTGCGGTCTGGCAGATAAACCCTCCTCCCCTGCTTATTTCTGTAGTTAGTAAAATGTTCCAGTTTGGGTCCATGCAGCTTTATAATCAGAAGTGTGTTCTTCAGAATATGTGTGAGTGGGCCCTCAAAGTGCAGGATAGAAACTGACTGGTAAAGGAAAAGCCCCTGTAATTCTTGGTAAAATTATGTTGATGCATAATGATCTCAAAATGTTGCCTTTTACCATTTCAGATCTTGCACACGGTACCCAATATGGACCAGGGCAATTTTTACATTTCATCTATAAGCCTTTAGTCGTGATTACTTAATTACGTCATTATTTTAGATAAAAGGAATACATATACTCTTCACATTTTTTTGCAATCTATAGACTAAGTAACAGACTTAAACTAAAAACACTTTTTCCTACTTAGATCAATATTTGTTGTAAAAACATCAATATTAATGATATAGGTAAAAAATATTTTATTTTATAATTTGTCCCATTTCTAGGAACTCTAAAATTCTACTATAATAATTTGCAAACTTATTTAAAATAAAAAAGTGTTTTGTTTTTAATTTTGTAATTTTTTTTTACCTAACTGCATTCTATACAACACATACCTGAGCCTGATCCAGGTATGTGCACAAGAGCCAAGTCTCTCTTAGCTCAATATTTGTTGTAAAAACTCAAAAAGCTCAATATTTGTTGTAAAAACATCAATGTTAATGATACAGGTAAAAAAGATATATTTTATAATTTGTCCCATTTCTAGTAACACTAAAATTCTGCTATAATAATGTGCAAACTTATTTAAAATAAAATAGTGTTTTGCTATCAATTTTGTAATTTTTATTTTACCTTACTGCATTCTCTGCAATACATATCTGAACCTGATCCAGGGAGGTGCACAAGAGCCAAGCCTCTTTTAGCTCGCTCACTCATCATTGGTTCAGATAGAGCAGCAGAAGCCACTGGCTCCCGCTACTGTCAATCAGAGCCAGTAATGGAGCTGGGGGGTGGGGCTGAGCCCCACTCTATGTGTCCTATGGACAGACAGAGCAGGGCGCGGAAATAAGCACGCACAAGTGGATTGCTGTGGGGATTCTTGGGGGGGGGGGGGCAGAGGCATGGGACCCGAGAAGAGGAGGTAAATATAACATGTTCTTTGAAAAAAACAAAACAAAACTATGCTTTACAGGGATACTAAAGGTTACATTTTTTTTTCATAAAATAACAAATATGTTACACTTACTTGCTCTGTGCAGTGGTTTTGCACAGAGCAGCCTGGAACCTCCTCTTCTGGGGTCCCCGCAGGCTCTCCTGGCTCTTCCTTTCTGTTGGGTGCCCCCAGAGCAAGCAACTTGCTATGGGGGCACCTGCTGCTCCCACCCCCTCTCTCTCCTCATTGGCTGACTGGCTGTGATTAACAGTAGCAGCAGCAGCCAATGGCTCCCGCTTGCTGTCTCAGTCAATGAGGAGGCAAATATCTGGGACAGCCGAGGCTGTTGTGCACATAGCTGGATCTCGATGGGGCTCAGGAAAGTATTTATTTATTTCAGGTACTTAAATAGCGCTGTCAATTTATGCAGCGCTTTGCATATATATATATATTGTACATTCACATCAGTCCCTAAACCTCAAGGGGCTTACAATCTAAGGTCCCTAACTTACATTCATACATACACATATTAGGATCAATTTAGACAGAACCCAATTAACCTACCAGCATGTCTTTGGAGTGAGAAGACTGGGGGGGATGCTGAACACAGAAGGTTTTTTACCTTCATGCATAGAATGCATGAAGGTAAAAAAACCTTGAACCTTTACAACCGCTTTAATATTACTTTAAGCATTAATGGCAGGGGTGGACTGACCATTTGGAAACTGGGGCACTGCCCAAGGACCCGGGGTCAGTAGGGGACCCCATGAGATGCCCCTGGTACCTTTTTCATAGGCTTTTTTGAGTTTGGGCAAGGACACAGGGACCCCATGGTCCCCTATTGCTTGGGGGTCCCATGAGTTGTCAGTCCGCCCCTGATTAATGGTAAAAAAATAAGTACAAAACATGAGCAGAACATGAATAGATAGCGGTTGACAGAATCGATCGATCAAAATTGATCTATGACGGTAGTTCTACGGCCTGTCTATGACACACATAAAATCCTTCTCGAGCACCAAAGCTCAAATGAGGTGATCTTCTTTCTGTCCCATTTTCGCTGTGCCCAGCTTTCACAGCCGTAATTGACAACTCAGAAAATCGGTGAATGGACCAGTCTGATCTTTGTTTTGAGTGTAATTTCTTTACCTTTGAATACTTTGTAGAGAGTCTTCATTGTGCAGCTACCAAGTGCTATTCTGTGAAGTATTTCATCACTAATAATTGTTTCCTTTTTTATGAAAGAACCCAGGAGAATAAATTGCTTTGGGCCTGGTTCACACCTATGCATTTTTAGGGTGTTTTGCAAAAATAAACTACATTCTATTTAAATTGGTTTCCTATGGGACACGTTCATATCTATGTGTTTTCAGCTGCTGCATTTTTTAAAAGGATTAGGGACTATTTTCTATGGTAGATTGCATTTTTGGTGCAATAGACTTCAATGGAACCACACCAAATACGCAAGTGTTGCATTTTTTTATGCTTTTTTTTTGCTGAATAGGAAAGTATTGAGTATTTAAAGAACATTTGAGTGCCAGATAGTGTAAAGTTGAATCAAAGTTCCATCAAAGTAGCGCAGGAACATTTTCAAAGTCACAGCGACTTTGAAAAGATTCTTGCACTACTTTGATGCAACTTTGATGTTGCATCAGAGTAGTGCAGGAATCTTTTCAAAGTCAGAGAGAGTGTAAAGTGCCAGAATGAGTTGCATCAAAGTCGCATCACAATCACACTCAATACTTTCCTGTTGGCAAAAAAAATGCATAAAAAATGCAAAACACGCTGGAAAAATGCATCAATCGCAACACATAGGTGTGAACCAATACTTCTATTCTATCACCATCAAGCTCAAATCGTCATCATTTTCTGTGTTCGTTTTGTCCCCTAATCCCATGTTTCGACTTGTTTTCTTTGATTTTTCTCAGTAAATACAGCATCTCTTCTTTGCTGCTGGAGATGAGCGTTGTGTCATCTGCAATTTGCAGGTTGTTTATGTTTTGGTTTTTGATACCAACAGATTCTTCTTCCAAATGTACTTTTCCTGAAAATGGCCTCACCATATAAGTTGGTATAGGTAAGGTGACAAGATGCCCTGCCTGATGTCTCATGTTATTGGAAACCATCCAGTATTGCTTTATTCAGTTCTCACTGTAGCTGTAGAGACTCTTTATCAAATGAGTTATGTGTTTAGGTACTCCCATTTGCAACAGAGTCCTCCATCAATTTTTCATGTCTGACGCATTTTGGGAGACGTACTCCCTTCTTCAGAGCTCTGAAGAACGGAATATGTCTCCCAAAATGTGCCAACCTACCTCATTAAGGGTCTCCCATCACTTGTGACCTTCACCGCTGACTCTTTATCTCTGTTTTATCCCCTTTGGTTTGTGAGTATGCACTTTTATGCATATTAGTAAACTCATGTTCTACCATGGTAATGCACAAAGAGAGTGCGCCCTCTTTTTGCTTTTCTTCACCAGTACCAAGGTTTCCCGATCTTCTAAGGTGCACCTCAGACAATGACAGTATCCCTAGTCAGCATCAAGATTTGAGCGCTGGTTTCATTTTTTGGATAATTCAGAATGATGTACCTGAACGCAAATGTTGGAACTTATAGGGGAAAATATTTCATTCCCATCGGTTGCTTAATTTACATTCTATTTTCTCTTCTAAGAATTTTTTTTGTTTAACTGCCCAGGATCAAAGCAGTGAGGATCTTCCAGCAATAGATATTTTCTGTGCCTTCTTATTAGTGACCAGAATATGAGGTGGGGGGAAGGAGCCATAAGGCCTGAAATTAAAAACAGAGAAAGCGAGCAGAAAGATTTAGTACTTTTTATTGTACTAAGCTGTTGACCATTGAAGACAATACAGGAAGTAAAAGGGGGGTTGGTTTTAGGAGGTGACAAGTCTCACGGTCACACTTGGTTTGCCCCATGTCCCCATCAGGGGCAGGTGAATGGTACCAGAGTGCACGGCAAGAGAAGCCGGCATCTGGGATACCTGGAAGTGTTGGATATGAAGATATTTGCTCTCATGCAAGAAAGCAAAGATTCCAGGAATGGACAACAGTATAGGTATGTGTAAATATTCTTTTTTGCAGGCTGCTTCCTAATTTTTTTTAGGTGGTAGAGTTACTTTAATGTGGCAATATTAGGATTATGGATAAAGGGCAAAAAATAGTAGTCTCTCTTTTATAAAAGATTACATGTAATCCAGTTTTTCATGCATTACACTAAATATCTGAACAAACAAATATGAAAAGCATTTATAAATATTAGTTGTGATGAAGACAGGAGTAAAATGGGCAATGGGGTAGATTTACTAAAACTGGAGAGTGCAGCTGTGGATGGTAGCCAAGCAGTTTCTAACTGCAACTTGTTCAACTAAGGTTTGACAAAAAAAACCTGGATTCTGATTGTTTTCAAAGCAGAGCTACACCAGATTTTATACTTTCCAGTTTTAATACCCCTCCCAATGTGTCTTATATGAAACCTATTTCTGACAGGCACTTTTTCCAATGCATAAAGGAAACATCTCAGGATAGCTGCTGCCTGTCACAACCAAGGCTCCTGCTGAAAGTTAGTGGCTGTCACTGTCCACTTCTAAGAAGTAGTGCCAGATCTGTCCTTGGATCATCACAGCCATCATTTTTTATCGACTCACCGTTAGCCAGTGTCCTGTCTGACTATCATGTTGTCTGCTGAGAAATAATTTTAAGCATCATAGTTTATGTTTGATCTTTAAAAATGAATGCACCATGCAAAGTATAACGGTCTATCGTTAAAAATGGAGCCCAGTTAGCACTATTTCTGTCTGAAATGGTCAGATTTCATGACCACATTATAATTTTAGAAAGCTGCAAAAGTGACATACTTTTTTGTGGTGTACTGATGCCTATAACTGTGTGTGGTCACTATTTCCTTAAAGCAAAACTTTTTATAACATTTTTCAATACCCCAAAATGCCTGTTCATGTGCTCCAACTTATAAAATTGTATTGTGGAGAACAGCAGCAGATTAGTTACTCTGACAATCTCTGAAATCCAGCTCTATGTTACCCCTGTGAACTTCTAATGGTCAACTACAGTAAGTGTCAGATATGATGAAATTTAAGCACAAAGAATTAGTAGTGTTTTAGATTGTTACAGCATTTTGCTCATTGTCAACTGTGCTGTTAATCAGCATGATACATTAGGAAAGTCATTTGCATTGCTTTCAAGGGTGCTCAGAATCTGGCGGCAAAGAACCTTCAAGAAAATGTATATTATATAGATTCATTCCAGGCAATGAGTGAAATTGCTTAATGAATTGCTAATGGGATCCAGGAAACCTTTCAAATTTGATAAATTCAGAAAGTCCACTAAGTTTACTTTATTCAAAATTTTATGTAATCCACAGCAACCAAATTGAGAACTGCTCAGTGATGGGGGAAGGTTGATTTTTTTTTCCCTGAATTTCCTAAAATAGATACTGTGTAAGTTCCGGTCTTTTTGTTTGAAGCCCATCTCCAACCCACCCTTACAAAACAATACCCTACAACTCTCTAACGTTAAAAAATTAGCTAAATGGCCCAAATATACTTACCTGCATCTGTAGTTATATGACACATTTACTAAAACATGAGAGCACACAATCTGGTACAGCTCTGCATAGAAACCATTCAGCTTCCAGGTTTTATTGTCACAGCAAAATGGTCCTTCTACGGTTGTCCATGTTGCTACCTGTTGAAATGGACACTTCATATTGGGTCCATAGACATGGTCCTCACAAGGTCCTGAATAGTGTTGAACTAAATGTACCTGGGTTCAGTTTGAAAGATATCTGGTGAACATTACTAAAATTTGAGTTCCCAATTTAAACCCCACTGAGGTCAATGGGAGCTAAGTGTTAAAAATGGTTCTGGCCATTGGGGGTGGGCATTTCCCTGGGGAACATGTACAAAAGCAAAACAAATTTTTAAAAATAAGTTTGCTTGGGAGCAGTGATTTTAATAATGCTTAAAGTGAACCATTAAAATGCAAAAGAACTAAATAACATGCCTGGAGGATGACTTGACCCTGCCTGTGAAGTGGCTCATCTCTTTAATCTGTACAACATACTACAAAAAAAAAAACATGTTTGAACCTTTCAACTCCAAAAAAAAATAAAATAAATAAAAGAAATGTTTTGCCTATAGATGCAGTAAAAAAATATAATGATCATGGAATCATAATTGTGAAATATTTAAATAAACATTTAAATCACAAATATTGAGCATCTCTTTCTATCTAAGCATGGATCTGCAAGGTAATGAATTATCTTATGTCCAGTTAGTGATCCCATAGATAATGCTGTTTTTGTGTAAACTTGGGCCTCTTGGATTCACCTACAACAATTGGCATTCATATGGAAACCTTTACTAAGCCTATGACAAAGATGTTAAGTAGAGATGAGCTGATGGTTTTGTCTAAACTGTTCAGTCCATATTTCTACTGCTTATATATATAAGCCTTCACCCAAGCTAAGGGAGACCTGACCAAACCTAACTAGGGCAAGGAACTTCAGCCACCCCCACCACCTTAAAAACCCTGTCCTCATGGGCCAGGAAGTTCTTCACAAGAGCAGTATATCCTGCTTTCAGGGGTGGACTGACCATTTGGGAACTCAGGCACTGCCCGAGGGCCCTGGGTCAGTAGGGGGCCCCATGATATGCCCCTGGTTCCTTTTTCATAGGCTTTTTTGGGTGTGGGTGAGGACACAGGGGCTCCATGATCCCCTATTGCCCGGGTGCCCCATGAGTTGTCAGTCCTCCCCTGCCTGCTTTACAGTGGGTTGGTGAGTTAACAAGGGAAACATCAACAGTTATAAAAATACAATAATGCATGTGGCATTTCACATGAAGTAAAAAACTTTAAAGTGGTAATCTTAGTCACATAGTGTAATCAACAATGTCACTAGGCAACATTGGCCAAATAATGCAGTACATTCACCTGCAAGAAGGTAAAACAGCAAAAACACACTTATTGCACTTTTTTTTTTTATATAAATATCATCTCCTCAGAGATAATTGTTCAATTCATTAACAGTGCACTAACTGGCATAACCCTCAGGTAAACAGAAGATATAATTGGCGCAAGAGAGATGGAGATGGATATAGTGTTTACACAAAAAGTCTTAAATGATATATAAAAAATTTAAGTTCTTTGGGGTTATTTTTTTAAAAAAACAAAATGACACAGGGAATGGGGCATATATACAGTATATGTATATACGGGGTATAAGGCAGGTAGTACAGCTTGAGTAGTAGGAGGAGAAGGGGAACAGATGGTATACATATATGTGTATATATATATATATATATATATATATATATATATATATATATATACATACATACAAAGCTGCAATGTGGGCACCGTCCTGAGGCTTGCACTCTCTAGAGTAAACCGGACTCTGTAGTAGAGGAATAGAGAAGAGAGAGAGATGCGCCAGACTAAGTGCAGTAGGATAAAAACAGTTTATTGCACACAAGATATTAAAAACTCACAAGACGTGGGTATACATCAGGCATCCGGTATAAGAAAGAGGACGTCATCTGAACTGCACGTTGTTAGGAGTCCTCCAAAAGGGGCGGCGACGCGTTTCAAGGCAACCAGCCTTTTCATCAGACCTCGGTGGCCATCTTGGATGCGTCTCAAGCTGGCCCCATCAACCACGCTGATGTGAGAGACCAGCAGCACCCACACTGAGCACGGTTCCCTCCTGCACCGCGACTCCCGGTAACTGCGCCTGCCATCCTCGCTCCTTCCGTTGGGACCCGCCTAGAGCGCCAGCCATTGGATACACCCTGGCACTGCAGCCATCCGCCTGTGATGTGCAGTTCAGATGACGTCCTCCTTCTTATACCTGATGCCTGATGTATACCCACGTCTTGTGAGTTTTTAATATCTTGTGTGCAATAAACTGTTTTTATCCTACTGCACTTAGTCTGGCGCACCTCTCTCTCTTCTCTATAACCCTCAGGTATAAGCTTAAAGTCCGTTATTTTTGCTGCTACTTTATCACCATCTCATGGGCAAACGTGAACAGCGCAATAAACACAAATCAATATGCTCTAGCAAGTTTGCAGAATGCAATTAACTTGACATGAAGATGCTCTCTGCCAGCCTGTAATAAAGCAGAAACAAACTAAAGCCAACTAACTTTCATAACCTTAACTGTACAAGAGAGAAAAGGCGAATAAGAGAGTAACGCTTTTTGTTTGTGTTTTGGGTTTTTTTTTTTCTCTTACTGGCTCTGTTACACCAAAGTCCAGTAGCTTTTTATTTTCTTAACCACAAAATGTAATTAGCGTCACTCTTAAGAAATTAATGTTCTGAAAAAATGAAAAAAAAAAATCAACCCCAACAGTTGGTTCCCTATTCAAGAACCCTCTTTGTTGCCATCTGACTTAACTTAATTCTCTGGTGATACTAAATGCCAGGAAACTGTAGAGATAACTCATTGAGGCACAAGAACAGAAGAAGCAGCTTTATCTGTAATAATCCAGGTCAGTAATCCAGATATTGACTGACCATTCCTACTCCCTGCATCCAGGTTTACAATTTACCAATTTACAACTTAGGAACCTTTTGCAGAACTCAGGGGATTGTGGGTTCCTGCAAGGCTTTGAGACACTGAGATATTCCCATACGCTGTTGTCACCCCAACCCTGCCAATATTCCTCAATGTTGTCGGTTGCATGGAGCGTGGTGGGAACAAATTCACTCTGCACTCTCCATAGGTTTCATCAAGCTGCAGCCTCCTGGCACTCTCTAGGATCTGTGCAACATCTTCTGTTTGCCCCGCTATCTCGGTATCTGACTTAGGGGCCCACTTAGCTGTCTTCCCCAAATTTTGGCAACCCCAGGTCAGTATCCTCATCACTATCCTCCCATGTGGGCACACTTTCCTCAGCAGCAGGCAGTGACTTCTCTGGTACATCAGTCTCGGCAGGGTCACAGGTGCTGGCTTGTCTTGTTCAGGGGCTACTGACTGTTTCACAGACTCTGGCTCTATTGTAGTGACACGCATAGTTTTGGCAACACATGGCTGAATGCTCAAATCCAGCTTTCTGAGGGTGTCTCTTTTCCCCTCCTGCCACGCTCCTATAACTGCAGTTGCTTTCTGGCAGTTTCCACAGGCAAGACACAAGTGCTCTGCTCCTCTCACCGTGCCCTACACAAAGGACCACTGATGTACTAACCACACTCCAATATCTGTAAGGTAGTTTTGCATTTCAGCCAGGTGGTCCAAACGCCCAGATGAAGTGCTGCTAGAAGTAAGTACCACTCTAGAACCAAAGAATTGATAATGCAACCCACCAGCTCCACATGCACAGTCTTTTTAGCAAACGAAAAACTGACCCCTTCACTTTGGGTCAGTAGCTCTGCCCTTTTTTTCTAGCCATACTGGCACCAAACTTCTCCAGCCAGGCCGGACTCCTCCTGTGACACCTGTTAACTCTTTAATTCCTGCTTAAAAATGCACCCATCTCTAGCAGCTGTTTTTCATAAAAAACTCAGTCTCTCCCAGTGGTCAAGCACAGTAAAAACTCTCTCATATATTCACAAACCAAGCAGTCCATCAAAGCACCACAAATCCACAATTTTCCATCAGTTGATACAGGCAATGGTAGAATGTACCACTGGAATATCTTGGGTACAAAAGCTGCCCAATCCAGTCACAGTTCCTTGCACACTGACAAATGTAGGCTCAGTCTATGGGAGTCTTCTTTAAATTTATTGCAAAAAAACTGAACAAGAGAAGGATAAGAGTGAAGGATATTTCAAAACATTACAAGAAATTAACAGGATGACAACTTCAGACACAATTCACTTGTAGCAGCCTTTGGTAAGGGTATTGACTAGCTAATGTAGGAGTTCCAGTATTTAAAGCAATTCCTGGCACTTACTTACCCACGCACAGCCACACCAAGAGTGTTTAGCAATGATCCTACTCACAATGTTCAAGGATCACTGTCACCTACCAACTTCCATGCAACATTCTTCTGTAATGCCAGTATCATTTAATCCATCAATTCCATTTGATTTCTTCAGGCCCTCGGCCAAGCACAGGCTAAGGCTCAACATCAGCTCTCAACTACACAGGCTACATCCCATGGGCAGCAGCCTCAGGACAAGAGCACACTAAGCAAGCCTCCCAAACATTTATGTTCTTCCTCAGAAATCTTCTCTGTGCTCCTCCCACACATTGGCTGAGTAGATGAATATTTATAACTTTAGTGTTGGACTCTCCAACTCTATTCTGTGAAAGCTTTTCCAGAGACTGGCAGAGCAATTAACCACCAATCTTAGAGAGAACTACCGGACCTAAAAACAGATCACTATTCAGCAAGGTTACTTTAGGTTAGGGCTGGAGGGCTCTACAGGTCAGTCCTCTGGTACCTTTCCCTGCTCTAGAGATTTGGAGAAATTTTGAGAAGCCAGTGGGTGGAGGTAAGAAGGGGCTGATCTCCATATTTATGGGAGTATGACCAATCCCAGGCAGGATGGCAGTATGAGAGAACTGCAAAAAAAAAATGACAACTGCCCCAAACTATAACCAGCCTTAGAAGTAAGGTGGATATGGAAGGGCAATGCACATCTCACACACAAACAAAGGATTTCCCAGCAGCACTTACCAGCCAGCCTGCAAAACAACCACTTTGGCCCTGTCTAACAGTTTTAAAAACAGAGGGTTTTGTTTGCACACATTTGCTAATACATGCGTAATCCACAGTCCTGCATCAAGGGTTCTCTGTATACTGTGGACCTAACTCTAAAATTTCCTGAGCCTCCATAGTAGGAGCACATATATCAATGTACAGGTTAAGAGCAGGTGTGTCTGGAGGAGGTCATCCCTCCTTAAAGGTACAGGGATGAACATGATGCCCGGTTATAGCAAAATGACAGCAAAGGCATCCAGTGTGTCCCTGTGTCCAATTTAGCCAACTGTACAAAAAAATGGCAACCGTCCCAACCTATAACCAGCCTTGGCAGTAAGGTGCACATAGAAGGGCAATGCACATTGCAAACAAATCCTTTGACTATGTGCTGATCTGTTTTTTTTGTACATAATAAGTTTGTCTTCCAAGTTGTTTCAGTTCCATTGGGTATCTCATATACCCCTAGACCCCATCCAAGTTGTTTAACCCCTAATAAAACAACTAAACAAAGCTCATGTACTGTTTACTGACTTTGAATGCAAGAGTGGAATATGCGTGTTGCCTAGCCGTGCAGGAAAAAAGGGGAACCCAAAACCAGTGGCCCTCAAGAGGGTAGCACTACATATTATTTACAGCTAGATAACTGGATATTTAGTCACAATGCCACACTATCTTTTTGCTGATTTGGCTTTTTAACTATTAGGAGGGCTCATGTGTCTCATAAACAACCAGACCACGCCACTGTTTTTCTGCTAGTAAATAGAAACCATGCATGTTCAATAGGTATAAGGACTAGCGGGGTCATCTCTGCCAGTAGCAGTGGTTAAACAGTTGAACCTATGCACACTTTGCTGCCCATCCCTACTGCAGGATTGAACATTCCGACTGTCAGTGTGTAAAAGGACCTGTCCTTGCTACGTGGTTTGCACAACTGAACAACTGGAAATATTGTAATTGTTGTGGTAATATTGATTTTATTGCCTGATGTCAGACACATACGCATTTAAAATGCCTTTGCTAAAGGGCCCACTACATCAGTAGGGTAAGTTAAAGCTGGGAAGAACACATCAGTCTGCATGATGAAAGAGGGAATTCAGTAACACTTCTTCAAAACTGTGAACAAATACTGTGTGTATTTTAATCAGCCATTTAGAATAATGAAGTAGGCTACTTAAATATGTAAAAGTTGTTCCAGAGGACATTTACAAGATTCATAAAACAGATTATAACATGAAAAATGTATCCATTTCTACAGACCACCCAGAAACGATGGAGACCGCCTCCATTCTAGTATGTTAATTTCAATATTTGCTGTACAATTTGGACTTTTTTTTTTCTAAAAAAGCTTTAGCAGTTCGTTTGCCAAAGGTTAAACCTCTGGATAGGATAATAACTTAAGAGGAGAAAACTGGCTTGATGAACACAAATCTAGCATTGCAGATGTTGATAGAGCAGTGCAAGGTTTCAGTAAAGTAGGAACATTTCTTTCACTTGTAATATCCATTTATTTTACTTTTATTTTTTTTAGCAAAGCCAGAGGTGTTATTAACATGTGCAGACGTACAGTGTTTATAAATGTGGCCATACAATGTCTAGTTGGCTGGGAACTGGGTTCATGTGTTGTGATGGTGTACTAGATAGGGCTGATTGTGTAGATACAGCTATGTAAAAAGAACACATTGAAAAAGAAAGATCTCTTGAGAAAAGTGTACATAAGTACGGTCTGTTCTTAATTTAGTGAAATGTTGACCTGGCAAACTTTTGTATACTGTCCATCTTTTAAAATGTTTGTTTATACAGCTGACTAAGTATTAATGGTCATCATAAAGTAAACCTGTTATTCCAAATCTTCTACACTGCCTCCCTAAATAAATGCAAAAATCTGGAGAATAGAGAATGCAGGCACCAAAATCTCATAGCATTCAAGTTTGACAAATACAAATGTCAGTTCCTGGAGTTTTGCTCTGGCCCTTTCCCTCCCATCTCCTGTTCCTCACTACTAATGATGAGACCTGTCCAGGGGCAGACTGACAACTCATGGGGCCCCCCGGGCAATAGGGGATCATGGGGCCCCTGTGTCCTTGCCCAAACGCAAAAAAGCTTATGAAAAAGGTACCAGGGGCATCTCATGGGGCCCCCTACTGACCCCGGGCCCTGCCTGAGTTTCCAAATGGTCAGTCCGCCCCTGGACCTGTCATAGTTATGGAACAATTGTGAAGGGGGTGGTTGGCTATAGCTCAAATTCAATACACAAAGTCGGATGTTGCGTAACAAAGTGCAGCAGGTTTCGGGGTTCCCTGGGCCAATCTTTTTTTTTTCCCATTGCCTTGCTTATAAAAAATGAACAGATATTTGAATTTCACACAACTCCATTACTTTTCTTAACTACTTAGGTCCTAGATATTGTTTTGAAATTAGTACTGGGATTCAGGGGCGGACTGACCATTTGGAAACTCGGGCACTGCCCGAGGGCCCGGGGTCAGTAGGGGGCCCCATGAGATGCCCCTGGTACCTTTTTCATAGGCTTTTTTGAGTTTGGGCAAGGACACAGGGGCCCCATGATCCCCTATTGCCCAGGGGCCCCATGAGTTGTCAGTCCACCCCTGCTGGGATTCCACTTACATGTCTCAATGCTGTTATAAAGTGGTACCCAGAGTAATCTGCTCTGGCAAATCCTGACCAGTACTGTGAAGTGAAGCAAAAAGAGCGCACCAACCTTGCGCATTACCTCAGTAAACTATGAATTTATTAAATAAAATATATATATGTACTCACTCACAAACAAGGAAGTATAACAAGCATAAACAGATCCTCATCAGATGAAGAATGGTCCCCCTTCGAAACGCATCAACCTCACTTTGAGAGTCTACCCTCATGATGTGACTCACACTGGTTTTACACTTAAATTTCCTTTGAGGATCCTTTGTTTATGCTTGTTATACTTTCTTGTTTGTGAGTATATATATATATATTTTTTATTAAATAAATTTATAGTTTACTGAGGTAATGCGCAAGGTTGGTGCACTTTTTTTTGCTTCACTTCACAGTTTTGGTCGGGCTTCCCCAGCCTTGTTTTAGTGCTGCACAACCTTCCATGCATTTGTGGAACTGTTTCAAGGAATCCTTTCACCTTCAACCTTCACCTTCAAGCGCTCAGGAGGTTTTGTTTCTGTTTCAGATCCTGACCAGTGTTGTTGATGGAACTGGTGACTGTCCAGAAACTGATGTTTGCTAGAACACTGCAACACAATGCTTTTGTACAAGTAATATTTCACTATTATAAGTAATTTTCTGTAGCAAAGGTGCATGTAGGGTCTAGATCAGGTCCTGAGCTTGCAATCTCATGATGCTCTGTAGCACATTGCAACAGAATGCTTTAGCTTTGTATTTAAAGGTAATGCTTTGATTTTACGTGTGGTGTCACTGTCACTTCACGTGAGAATAGGCCACTGGATGAGTTCTGCACTGCCTACATGCTGCAATACATTGCTTGACAGAGTTATGTTGCATGCTGGTAACAATGAGCAATAGATTGCTGTTATAAATGATCTGTTGCTAAAGAAGTGCTTAAGGGGTTGGTTAAATTCCCTCCTTAGCTGAGTCAGCCCCTTCATTAAGAAATAAAAAACATCTAGAAATTTATATAAACCAATCATTAAAAAGCCATTTTTCCCTTTATCCCCCAGGTTTCAACAAAAACATTAGATGATATGGAGAACATTTGCAATTACTGTGTGGCTGTAAGTTTGCACAATGACATTTGGAATTTTTGCGTTTACAAACTAGCTGATTGCTGTCTGTTAATACTTATCTTGTTTTCTTATTGCTTCACTCACAATTTATCAAAATCTGTTGATCTTGCTAGACTATCTTAACCTCCTCGGCGGTCTGATTATTTCCGATTTTTTGTGCTGAAAGCGGTACCATTTTTTTGCATGGAAATATGTAGTTTTTTTATTGTAGGCCTGTAATTTTTAGGAATAACTCACTGAAATCTGTACGAAAAAGAGTCTAGTAAACATCCCGGGTAGGATAAAACTTGAAACACGAAATCATAAATTATAATTTAATAAAAAATAATAATATAATAATAAATTTAATTCAATAATATAATCAAACCAAAAACACTGAAATTTGAAATACAGAGGCAAATTCGCACATCGCTGAGCAAAGTCGCAAAATCGTTTTCAGTGTCTGATGACGAATTTCCCCCATGAATCATTATCACTCAATTCTGCAAGTGGTTCTAATTTACTATCGCTGTTCTCTAGCTGGTCTAAAACCGCTTTTGACCTAAAGGGGCGCTTTTTGGACGCCATGGACTTTTCTAAGTTTCCAGGCAGAAAGAACAGTCAAAATGCAGGCAGGGCACAGGACAAAGCAGTAGGGACAAAATGTATGTGAAATGCATTGAAACAGCAATGTTTTACTATGTGATAATCATTTTTAAAAAAATTTAATTTTTAAAAAATTTCAAATTTGCCACCGATTCCAGCGCCCGTACGTCCCGACGTCACAGGGACCGGAACACGGAAGCCGGATGCCGGCATCGGCCGGAGGAGATGGCCGGGGACGTTGCAGGGGACACATCGCGGGAGTGAAGGACAAGGTAAGTGCTGCAGGGACTCCCTGAGCAACGCCGCATGGTAAGCCCGAGTGTAGCTCAGGGTTACCGCTCTTGGTACTGAAATTTTACCCTGAGCTACACTTGGGAATACCGCTAAGGAGGTTAATAAATTTATTTGCTCTTTGTCTCTGCTGACTCAGAACACAAGCAGAAGGGAAGAAGTTGTTCTGTATTCCTAACACACTTCCTGTCCTATGGTGACAGCGCTATTGGTAGGATCACCAGGAGAAAAAAAGACAAAAAAAATGTATCGACCACATGTACACAGGACACTTCTAAACGATAAAAACTGACTGCTAGAAAACAAAGAATAAAAAACGGCTGTTTAGCAGTGTTTGTATAGTGTTCATGAGGATTGGAAGCGTTTTTTTAAGATAACCTCAGGAGACCTTCCAAAATGCGCAGAAAGCACTGAAAAACAGTAAAAAATTAACTATTTCAGACATTTTGAGAGAAACAGAGAGAGCAGAAGCAGAGAGAGCAGTATTTGTTGAGATTAGCTGTCTTTTTCTTTTTTTTGTGGTGTTTGGATGTGTGCCAGCTCATTTCTGTGCAGAAATTATTGCAGCAGTGTCTAACAATTTTTTTCATGCAAAACCTCAAAGTATGGTGTGCCAGGTGCATTTGAGTACTGGGAAAACGCTTTGCATGCATTTTTCATGATGAAAAAAGGCTCTGGACAGCATCTGAAAATGGAAGTTAAAAAAAATTTTCAAACACAAGCGCTTAGAAATGTGCTTTTGCAATTGAAACGCTGATCAAATCTACTGCTGAACGCAAATTTTCTGCTTTCAAAAAAAGACTGTAAATTCAACTGCCTGTAAAGGACTGTAAATGATGATGTGTACATGGACACATAGGAAAACATTAGGGTGAGTTCAGGGGCTGCTGAAAAAAAATGCTGAACAGCTCCTAAATGTGAGTTTATCAGCTGCAGTGTTCATGAGCCCTTAAGGACAGGTACGTTGCAATATATATATATATATATATATGTATATATATATTATTTTTTTTTTTTGTTCTTGGTTTTAGATATAGTTTGTCTTATTTTACACAGTTGTGAAAGGTGGCATTGTGTAATAAGAAAATGAGCTCTCTAGAGGCAAGAGCTGCTTAATATTTGCCAATTATTTGTAATTAGTTGTTAAAAACAAGACTTTTCTTTTTATAATATATATTCCTAAATATCTTTGAGCGCAGTACGAATATTATAGTATTGTCTTACCTTACCAAACCAAAATCCTACCTTTCTTCCTATAATTAGCTAAATTATAGCTTGCTCATGCCAGGATTTCCTTCACAAGTTTTATCTAGCCGCTGTATTGTTTTTGTTTTACTGTGGTAAAAAAAGGATTTATTCCAAATATACCATGTTATGCTGTTATTATTTCTGTAAGCTGGTTTTCACTAAAACAGCCCGCCTACAATCAAAAATACCTGTGGTCACCCAACTGAGATTAGCGTTCTGTTGAGAAATATATTTCTTATTAAAAGTATTTTCAATGGTCTGTTTGATACCTAAAGTGTAAGAATTCATTTTATTTCATTCAGAGATCTGGACAACTTGCAAATCCACCATATGGTTGAACTTCCATGCAATAGTGAATGGACTTCCAATGCACCAATTGGACCAACCTTTTTTATTATGTAAATGCAGTCAAGCTATAAAAGTAAATAGTATCGCAGACTTCCTATACTGAGCAAAGTTGATTGGAACTCTGTGAAGGTGGTGTCAGATCGCTGGAGATCTGGACCGCTGTGTTTGAGTACAGCATAAAGGATCTCTAGTGTGCTGTAAGCACTTCAAGGATGAAGCACTAACTCGTTAAAAAATAAATAAACGGACCACTGAGTTGGTTATTGAGTATGCAATGGTAAATGGTTACTAATGGGATAATGCACATACATGAAAGACTGGTCTCTATAGGAATAATAAATATATATATGATATAACATATTTTGGATACTAGTCTCTAAAGTATTTATGCACATGTGTTGCAGATCAGTTACTGAGTCAATGCACACGCCCTGGAGACTGGGCATTGAAGGGTTAATTAGCATATTCTGTAGCCAGATTACTGAGGGGTAACGTTCTTAAACTTCTTGTATTAATACAGGTGTCTGCATTCTATATACTAGAGAGCTCATCCAGGGGCGGAATAACCATTCAAGCACTCAGCAATGCTGGAGGGCCTGTGGCCAGTAGGGGGTTCCATGAGCAGGGCCGTATTTTCTCACAGCCCAGGGGCACCAGGTATATGGGAGACCCCTGCAGTTCTCCCCCTCCCGAAAAGGGGTGATTGTGTGTGGATAGAGAGGGTGATTAGTGCAGCGGGTGGGGGAAACCTATCTTTTGTGGCTCTCACTGCAGCAGCTGAAAGATGATATCTCCTGCTCCAGCTACTTCAGTGAGAGCCACAAAAGATCGGATCCAGGTCATTCCCCCACCTGCTGCACTGTTCTGGATTTCTCCTTTTCATTTATCTGCAGTACAGCTAAGGTTACAGAGAAAAGGACTAGGCCACGTGTCCTCAGTCCCTTTCTCTGTTGCAAAAGTGAGACTTCAGTGGTCTTTTTAGATATTTCACCAATGCCAACCCCCCCCCCCCCAGCAGCATTGTGAAAAAAATGTGAAACAGTATTTAATTACAATTAATTAAAATAAAATAAAAATAATAAATAAAAAAAATTTAATTTGTAAAAAATCAGACTGAAATTTCTAATCAGACAAAAAGCCACACCCAATATGTGCCATAATTTGGCCACACCCACTGTGTGCTGAGGCGCTCTATGGATGCTGCAAGTCACAATCTTCCTGGTAGGTGCCCCAGTGCGTTACTTTGCCTAGGTGCCCATGATGAAGTTAAGCTGGCACTGCCCATGAAAGGCTCCTGCTACCATTACTGGATTGTCAGCTTTAAGTCTCTTGCCACTCTAGATGTCTCCAAGCTTGGTGTCCCTCTGCATCAGCCTGTCACATTAATGTTGTGCCACAAGATGACTGCCACGCAATGGCCTTCTTTAAACCCGGGGGCCCTTTGATCTCCTATTGCGTGGGGGCCTTATGAGTTGTCTGTCCATCCTTGAGCGCATCTGACTACTTAAATGGATATTGAACAATGAGCTGTTTGTTTAAATCACACTGGAGGCAGGGATATAGAGAAATCAGATGTATATCATGTGGGTGCTGCTATGTAACTCATTGGTGGTATGGTTACTCTAAAATGAGCAGTGCGTGCTGGATTGTCAAAGTGTGTGTTACCCCAATATTTCATATTTCTGATATGTGCCTGTGCTACCATGCTCTATTAAAATAAATCCTGTTCTCTTTGCATGTGTATATATACAGTTAGATCGATATATATTTGGACACAGACACACTTTTCATACTTTGGGCTCTGTATATCACCCAAATAAATTAAAATGAAACAATCCAAATGAATTTAAAGTGCAGACTTTCAGCTTTAATTCAAGGGGTTGAACATAAATATCAAGTACAAATTTTAGGAACTGCAACCATTTTTATACACAATCCCTCCATTTTCAGGGGCTCAAATGTAATTGGACAAATAAATATAATCATAAATAAAATGTTGATTTTTAATCTTTTGTTGAGAATCCTTTACTGGCAATGACTGCCTGAAGTCTGGAATCCATGGACATTACTAAAGATCGGGTTTCCTCCTTTCTGATGCTTTGCCGGGCTCTAACTGAAGCTGTCTTCAGTTGTTCTTTGCTTGTGGGTCTTTCTGCCTTTAGTTTTGCCTTCAGCAAGTGAAATGCGTGCTCAATTGGATTGAGATCAGGTGATTGACTCGGCCATTGCAGAATATTCCACTTCTTTTCTTTCAAAAGGTCCAGTATAGACAGTATATCTCTAAACACTGCAGAATTCATCTGGCTGCTTCTGTCTTCTGTCACATCATCAATAAACACCAATGACCCAGTACCACTGGAAGCCATACATGCCCATGCCATCACACTTACTTGTTTTACAGATGATGTTGTGTGCTTTGGATCATGAGCTGTTCCAAGCCTTCTTCACATTTTTTTCTTCCCGTCATTCTGGTACAGATTAATCTTAGTTTCATCCGTGCAAAGAATTCTTTTCCAGAACTGGATTGGCTTTTTAGATTTTTTTTTTAGCAAAGTCTAATCTTGCTTTTCTATTCTTCAGGCTTATGAATAGTTTGCACCTTGTGGTGAACACTCTTTATTTGCTCTCCTGAAGTCTTCTCTTGATTGTAGACTGACAATGATATGCCCACCTCCTGGAGAGTGTCCTTCACTTGTCTGGATGTTGTGAATGGGTTTTTCTTTACCATAGAGAGGATTCTGTGATCATCCACCGCTGTTGTCTTCCGTGGACGTCCATGCCTTTTTATGTTGCTGAGCTCACCAGTGCGTTCTTCTTTCCTCAGAATGTACCAAACTGTTAATTTGGCCACTCCTAATGTTGCTGCTATCTCTCTGGTGGATTTGTTTCATTTTTGAAGCCTTTCAATCGCCTGTATCACTGGCATGGACAGCTTCTTTGAACGTATTATTCCAATAGATTCCAAATGCAAATGCCACACTTTAGATCAACTCCAGACCTTTTACCTGCTTAATTGATAAAGAAATAACGAAGGAGTAGCCCACACCTGGCCATGAAACTGCTTTTGATTCAATTCGCCAATTACTTTTGGTCCCTTCAAAAAGAGGAGATGGCTACTCTTAAGAGCTGTAATTCCTAAAGCCTTCCTCCAATTTGGATGTACATACCCTCAAATTAAACCTGACAGTGTGCACTTTCAGCACATATCCATGATATAACTATAGCTTGAATATGTTTTGGTAAATACCTGAAAGTAAAATGTTGCCGTCGTCACGCCTTGTAGGAGAAGCGAAACGTGTTGACGTAACGTCCGGTTCCGACCTTGAACATGTGACGTCCTATCCGGTGAGTAGAACGCATGCTGATGCGGCATTCCGCGGCCATCTTTAGTGTGGAAAAAATCAGATTTCTTCACTACTGCCAGTTCATCTCTGCCAATGCTGGTCAATTGTGTCTGCTTTGCTGGAAATGGCTGTTGTAGCCTGTTTAAGGAGTCCTGATTAAAAAAAAAGGTTGTTATTCAATTTTAAAATGTGAGTGCATTGAAAGCATCACTTTAATATTAAAAAGTTTTTTTATGCAGTATTCCGTTATTTGGTATCCTTTCTTTTGCATTTTCATCCATCCATCCATGAGCGAGAGTGTGGGGGAAATCAAGAAGGAATCATTAGCGGCGGCTTGGGAGGCTTTTATGTCCGTATAAGCTGGTCATAAATGGATCTTATCACCGTTATCCATCCATCCGTGAGTGAGAGCTTGGAGGAAGTTAAAGAGGGATCACTATCGGCTGTTTGGGAGTCATTTAAGTCCATGGAAGCTGGTTAGAAATCTACCTAATGTGAGTGCAATGAAGGTCTTTTAAGAAACATTTTTTTGACCCTCATACAGTATTATACTATTGGCATTTACTTTATTTTATGTCTCCCTATGTGGAATCATTTTGGAATGAGATTCAGTCAAAAATTGTTAAAGGGATAAAACACCTAAGGAAACTACACTCCACCTCTAAGCCTGTTTTTGATTCTCAAAGTCATATCAGCTTGAGAATCCACGTTATCTGGCGAGTGTGGGGAAATGATTTAACACTGATGATGTGAGCATGCTGGAAAATGTATGAAGTTGTTTTTATGTTTTATTTTGTCACATTTTTGGAGGACACTGGACTTTAATTTGGGACTTTGTTTTTGGACTTGTATATTATACATTTAAATTTTATTTCTTATTATTTGCACTGTGTCACTTTATGAGTCTTATTTGATGTTTAGTAATTTTTTGAAGAGCAGCATTTATTTTGATTGATTGTTATTTCTTTGGCGCAAGGTTTTAATTTTTTACTCTGATGGGAATACCTGATGGAAGGTGGCACGGTGATGGGGTTACTTGATGTAAAGGGGCACTCTGATGGGGACAACTGATGTAAAGGAGCACTTTGATGGACACACCTGATGTGATGGGGATACATGATGTAAAGTTGCACTCTGATGGCGACACCTAATGTAAGCAGGCATGCTGGTGGGCACACCCTATGTAAGGTGTCACCGTGATGGAGGAACCTTACATAGGGGGAACTCTAATGGGGACAACTAATGTAAGGATGCAAACTGATGGGAGACACCAAATGTAAGGGGGTCTTCTGATGCAGAAACCTGATGTAAGGGGGCACTCTGAGGGGAATGCATGATGTAAGGAGGCACTCTGATTGGAATGCCCAATTCCAAATGCCCAATGTAAGGGGGCACTCTGAAGGAAATGCCCGAAGTATGGGGGCACTCTGATGGAAATGCCTGATGTATGTGGGCACTCTGATGGAAACACCTTATTTAAGGGGGTTCTGATGGGGACACCTGATATAGGTGGGAACTCTGATGGTGGCAACTAATTTATGGTGGAAGTCTGATGGTGGCACCCAATGTAATAAATTACTGTGGAGGGGAAACCTGATGTAAGGGGAAACACTAATGGGGGCATTTATTTTCGGACCTCAGCCAGAAGAAGATTTTAGTGACCGGACCTCCTTGAATTTTAATTCAATACCCCTGCTATAAACTTTCAATCATTTTCCAATACATCTATTATTAGTTGGACTGGGCAATATCAATATACATGTATACAGTAAGTGGCCTAAATACGAACAACAAACAAAATCAAAAAGCAGTTATTCTGAGGATCTAAAAAATTTAGCACATTCATCTTAATTTTATCAATAAAAATGAAAAAAAAACATTAAAAGCAAAAAAGCAATACTACTTTCAAAATATAATTTGCATTTATCCTTGCGGTAGAGGAAAAGTAGCATCTGGACCAGCTGTGGTTTATATTTTAACTAATGTTAACTCTTCTGCTTTGGAATTCTAGGCATGTAGCCAGAACTCTGAAACAAATCCAGTGTTATACTAATTACACTTTATTTTAACAAAAAACATAACCCTTGAATCACACGGGCAGTTTTTCATGTGAAATTATAAAACATCTGCTATAGTTTGTAGGCCGTTATAACTGTCCTACAATCAATTAAGGTACAATTCTGAATTCCTTGCTAGTGTCCATAGTTTCCAACAAAACAACCACTAAATGAAAACACAGAAAGTGTGTATATACAGTTACAAGAAAAAGTATGTGAACCCCTTTGGGATTACGTGGAGTTTTGCATGAATTGGGCATAAAATGTGCTCTGAACGTCATCTAAGTCACAATAGAAGAACACAGTCTGCTGAACATAATACTACACAAACATTACATGTTGCCATGGTTTAATTGCACATAACATGTAAACATTCACAGTGCAGCGAGGAAAAAGTATGTGAACCTTTGGACTTAATAACTGGTTGACCCTTCTTTGGCAGCAATAACCTCAACCAAACATGTAAACATTCACAGTGCAGGGAGGAAAAAGTATGTGAACCTTTGGACTTAATAACTGGTTGACCCTCCTTTGGCAGCAATAACCTCAACCAAACATTTCCTGTAGTTGCAGATCAGACCTGCACAACGATCTGGAGTAATTTTGGACCACTCCTCTTCACAAAACTGTTTCAGTGTAGCAATATTCTTGGGATGTCTGGTGTGAATCGCTCTCTTAAGGTCATGCCAAAGCATTTCAATCGGGTTGAGGTCAGGACTCTGACTGGGCCACTCCAGAAGGCGTATTCTGTGCTGTTGCAGCCATTTTTTTCTTGAATTACTTGTATGCTTTGGGTCATTGTCCTGTTGCATCACCCATCCTCTGCGAAGCTTCAGTTGGCGGACAGATGGTCGTACGTTTTCCTGCAAAATGTCTTGATAAACTCTGGAATTCATTTTCCCATCAATGACAACAATCCGCCCAGGCCCTGAGGCAGCAAAGCAGCCCCAAACCATGATGCTCCCTGCGCCATGTTTTACAGTGGGGAGGAGCTTTTGAGGTTGGTGTGCTGTGCCTTTTTTTCTCCACACATAGTGTTGTGTGTTCTTCCCAAACAACTCAATCTTGGTTTCATCTGTCCACAGTATATTTTGCCAGTAGTGCTGTGGAACATCCAGGTGCTCTTTTGCAAACTTCAAACATGCTGCAATATTCTTTTTGGACAGCAATGGCTTCCTCCATGGTGTCCTCCCATGTACTCCATTCTTGTTTAATGTTTTCCTTATTGTAGATGTGTCAACAAAAATGTTAGCATGTGCCAGAGATTTCTGTAGGTCTTTAGCTGACACTCTGGGATTCTTCTCTACCTCATGCAGCATTCTGCGCTGTGCTCTTGCAGTCATTTTTACAGGACAACCACGCCTAGGGAGAGTAGCAACAGTGCTAAACTTTCTCCATTTGTAGACAGTCTGTCTTACTGTGGACACATGAACATCAAGGCTTTTGGAGATACTTTTGTAACCCTTTCCAGCTTCATGCAAGTCAACAGTTCTTGATCGTAGGTCTTCTGAGAGCTCTTTTCTGCGAGGCATGGTTCACATCAGACAGTGCTTCTTGAAACCAGTAAACCCAAAACAGGTGTGTGTTTTTTAAGGGCAGGACAGCTGTCAGCAACACATCCAATATCATCACACTGATTGGAGTCAAGGTTGGCTCACTCCTGGCTCCAATTAGCTCTGGGAGAAGTCATTAAGCTAGGGCCTCACATACTTTTTCCTCCCTGCACTGTGAATGTTTACATGTTCTGTGCAATTAAACCATGGCAACATCTAATGTTTGTGTAGTATTATGTTCAGCAGACTGTGTTGTTCTATTGTTGTGACTTAGATGACGTTCAGAGCACATTTTATGCCCAATTCATGCAAAACTCCACGTAATCCCAAGGGGTTCACATACTTTTTCTTGCAACTGTATAGAGGGATTGTGGGAGAATATGAGGACATAATTTTATCAAGACCCCCTTCACTGCTGGAACCATTTTATCTTTTTTGATTATTATTAGGTATAGTCACACATGCCTTCATGCTTTTTTTAGGGACTTAGTTTAGGACTTTACATTCTCATTAAAGCCAAGATGCTCATACCAAATTTAGAAGTTTAAGTATGCATCACACTATTTTAGTTAGGTAAAGATAAAATATTGCAAATTATTATTTCACATTTGTGATTTTCAGCTGGCAGGTGGAGCTCTGGGCCTCTGTTCCCATGTTTACTATGCTGCATTTAAAGTAGAAGTCCTTACTGCCCTTTGTAGCTGCATGTACTCTGAGTCAATTCATTCTTAATGTCCAAATCAAGGAATTTAAAAAAATCCACCCTTGCAGCCCCCCCCCCCCCACACACACACTACAAGGGTTAAATGCATGTTATGTCTAGTGTTGCAAGAATAAGGTGAAAATACTCACTGTACCTTGTTCCTTACTCCAGCAGGGTCCCCCCAGTGCAATGTTGCCTGAGTAAGAGAACAAAGGCTTTAAGGAACGTTATGATGCATGTACTTTAACCTCGACATAACGACTATTTAACCCTTGCTTAACCCGTGTGTGTGTGTGGGGGGGGGAGGGCACTGAAAAAGTGGATTTTTGGGGGGCTTCAATGTTTACAGCAGAAAGCACTTTCAGAAGCTTAGCTTATTCTGCTTCAACGTCCCAACCATGACTTTTTAACCTACTAGCATTTTATTCACTAATATAAACAAAGAGTAAGGAAGAGGGGAGAGCAAAGTGCTAAGAACAGACTTCGCTGAAAATTTTGAGGATGAATTGCTCCACAATCTCTGAAGTTACAAAGGTCAACTATAGCTTGTTTTAAAGCATACAGTATGTGCTAATTGTTAGGAATATGCAAATACTTTATTTGCCATATCATGGTCACAGTTGCTCTTTAACTGTTGTGCTGAAAAAAACCTGTTAATCATATAGCTGGAAGATACTGTATATGTACAGATAAATGGCAACTACCCCAATCTATAACTAGCCTTTATAGTAAGGTGCACATGAAAGGGGCCTTGCATATTACAAACAAAAGAAACTTACCAGCTAACCTGCAACAAAACCAAATTAGCCTTGGCTAACAGTTAAAACAGCTAGCTACCTACCAGCGTTGTCATTGGCAACCCCTGGTGAGCGGATAACCGATCGGATAGACCACTGCTGCTATGTCCCTGGTTCCGGGGAGAAGGCCTTGTGGCCACTACTTGTTACCAAAGTTAGTGACTGAACCATTAGGAACTACCTTACAGCTACTCCATAGTTCTAATACTACCTGCAGGTCTTAGTAGACTACCTTAACGTGCGCCAATGGGTCCCCAAATCAAATCTAAAGACTTCCCCCAACAGTTGCTGCCCTGAGGCCTTTATTTTTTTTTCATTAGTTAAAAAGGTACAGTACCTCTTAAGTTTAGGTTCACACCTATGCATTTTCTATTGCATTTTGCAGAAACACACAGCAGTCCATTTAACATGATTTCATATGGGACACGTTCACATCTCTGCGTTTTCACCCTGTGCATTTTTTGCAAACAGTCAGGGACTGTTTTAAACACAAAACGTTGCATTTTTGGATCAATAGACTTCGATGGAGACGCTGCAGAAATGCATGTAGTGCGTTTTTTATGTGTTTTTGATGCACTTTGATGCATTTTGCATTATAATCTACCCAGCAACAAGTTGGAAAAAACATGCAAAACACATAAAAAACGCATCAAAGACAAGTGCAAAAACGCAAAACGCACCACACAAGGCACTTCAGAAACGGATCAAATGCAAACTGCATAGGTGAGAGTGCTGGAAACGCTGGATCCCTACCAATCCCTTAGATTGTACTCTAACCTAGTGTAGTGTTATCATCTATTATTTACCATTTAAAGAATAAGTTCACCTTTTAGACAAAAATAATAAACGCACATTTTTTTGCAGGTAAAGAAATGTACATTTTTTTTTTTTTTGTCCAAAGGAACCTGAAAAGCATTGCACCAATGATCAGTAGATCGCTGATGCCATGCAGGTCTCCTGCAGATCTGTCAGAATATCTGCTAGCCATATGGGATGTACGGTCAAGAGATATATTGACAGGAAGCTTCAATGAACTACCACAGCACTCCACAGTGCCGTGATAGTTCATTGAAAACTACAAGCCGCCAAGGCTATCGGGACTTGTAGGTACTCATTCACAGAATTCTGTGAATGAGTGACGTGGCCATGTGGGCGGCGCCCTGCACGGCCGCGCTGTTTTCAAATCTGACAGATAGAACAGGGGAACTTCTCGGCTGGCACGGCTGCAGCTATGGGAACATGTTACATAAAAACGGGTGAAACATGTAACATGTTCCAAAGGTGAACTTATCCTTTAACGTTTACTAATATTGTTTATTGCTCATTTACCATTTTATCCTTCTGATTCTAGTTAGGGGTATAAAATCACATTTTTGCCAATTTAACACTTTTAACATAGTTTATTACTCTGTCTAATAGCCTGTGTTAAAAACAATCAGCTGTATGCTCATTTATGTTCAATTTGTTTTTTATTCTAACCCTTATCAATACATTAAGTGCATTTACCAGTAAACATGTGTGTGTCTTTTTATTGGTAATAACCCACAGCCAGGATAAAGGTGTTTTACACGTGTATTTATCCATGCTTGCAGTACTTTTAAGTCATCCAGGTGTGTCAGAGGGGCTGAGGTTGTTCTTGGAGTCGAGGCTGAGAAGAGAGGACCCAAAGTTACCAAGCAGCAAATTTGGAGGTGGCACTACACTAGTTTTAGATTGGAGTGGTTGCCGTTTATCTGTATAGCTGAATTTGATGTGGAGACACACTGGATACCTTCAGCTGCCATTGTGCTCATGCTGGGTGTCCAATGCATCCCTGTGGAGGATTGGGTTACCTCCAGGCAAACCAACCCTTAATGCATCCACTGATAATGTATCCAGCTTGAGACTCTCAAACATATAGAGTTAGGACTATACAGTATACAGAGGAGCCTTGGCGAGGCACTGTGGTTTTCACATATATTTGCAAATGTGTGCAACTAAACCATCTGTTTTATCATGAACTGTTAGACAGAGCAAATTTGGTTTTGTTGCAGGCTAGCTGGTAAGTTTGCTGGGAAATTTCTGTTGTTTGCAAATTTTACATCATCAGAGGAGTGACGTGTTTCCCTGCTCTGTGCATATTTATATTGTGCTTCAGTTATAAAGAGTGTCTGAACAGAAAAAAAAAAAAAAGATTCTACTATACTCTCTGGGGTTGATTTACTAAAACTGGAGAGTGCAAAATCTGGTGCAGCTCTGCATAGAAGCCAAACAGCTTCCAGGTGTATTTGTCAAAGCTTAAAGTGGAGTTCCGCTCACTCTGTAAAAAAATAAAAGGCAGCAGCTACAAAAACTGTAGCTGCTGCCTTTTAAAAAAACAGCCACTCACCTGTACCACAATCCCACAGTGCCCCCGCTGCAGCCTGTTTCACCAGTCATCCTGTATTCCAGGCGCCAGCATCTTCGGTGTGGGAACCCGGCTGTGACAGCTTGCGGCTTCACAGCCGGGTGCCCACTGCACATGCGCGAGTAGCGCCGTGCTTCCTGAATGGCCCTGTCATCTTCTGGGACCTGTCACATGACCCACAAGACTACGGGGAGGGAGAGTAGGACAACTTCCATTTCCGATCACCTAGGCGATCACAGCAGAAGTGGGAGCGGGTACCTGTCAATTTCGGGTACCCACTCCCCAAAGGTGCCAATCCTTAATGGGGAGCGGGGGACCAATCTTTAAGGCGGAACTTCTCCTTTTGGGTTGAACATCGCTTTAATTGAACAAACTGAAGTTAGAAACTGATTGGCTACCATGCACAGCTGGTACCCATATTGCTTCCAGGGGTGTATCTACAACGAGGCAAACAAGGCATTTGCCCAGGGTGGCAATTTTTAGGGGGGGCAGCACTACCCCCCAGAAGAAGGGACCTGTTGAGCAGCGGCAACAGAGATGTAGGGCCACCATCAGAGGGGCCGCACAGGTACTCTTGTAGTGGCCTGGAGAGCAGGAGGATTGATGTGGGGGAGAGCAGTTGCAGAGTGATGCTTGTGTATCTTTCCCTCCAGCAGCTGAGGAGCCAGGACCAGGGGACAGCCTGGAGCAGGGAGAGAAGAGGTGGAGATGAAAGAGCCCAGAGGATGTGAGCTGTGTTGTGTTCTGTGGGATCTCCCTCCTGTCATCCATGCACTGATAGATCGTATGTCACTGCACCCACCTCCCCCCCCCCCTTCCTGCTGCCCGTAGATCAGCAGCCCTTGGAGGAGGGATGGGTGGGTGTGTGTATGTATCATACTGTGTTGTGTGCAGTCCCATAAGATCTGAGAGAGGGGGAAGAGAGGGAGAGAGAGGGGGGGAGAGGGGGAAGGGAGGGGAAGAGAGGGGGGAGAGAGAGAGGGGGAAGAGAGAGAGGGGGGATAGAGAGAGGGGTGAAGAGAGAGAGGGAAAGGGAAGAGAGAGAGGAAGAGAGAGAGGGGGGATGAGAGAGGTGGGAAGAGAGAGGAGGGAGAGAGAGGGAAGAAAGAGAGAGGGGGAGAGAATATCTGAAGAATATATTTAAAAATATATTCAGATTTTTTTCAACATATAAAAAAGCCATTTTAACATATATTTTTACATATGCAATTTAAAAAATGCATTTCTAAAAATGTAGATTTGTATTTTTAAAGACATACAGTATATTTGAAAATGTATTTTTTTAAATATTTTTATATTTTTCATATATTTTGTAATAAAAATGCATTGCAACATAATATATATATATATATATATATATATATATATATATATATATATATTTATTGAAATATATTTTGAAATATATTGAATATGGCCAAAATTGTAGTATTTCAAATATACGTCAATATATTTGGGTAGAATATTTTTCAAATATATTTCAAATATATATTTATTTCCATGTGGGCCTCTAGCCAATAATTCAAGACCACATGACTATCTGAGTCATAGAAATTGTGGGTGAACACCATAAATCTATGTTGTTTGCTGATGATATTCTCTTTTGTGTCTCCACACATCCCTTTGCCTAATCTGTTTAGTATCCTTTCAGCCTTTGCAGACATATCAGGACTGCAAGTTAATGCAGCAAAATTAAAGGCTCTAAGTATAACTCTATAATCCCGGCTTCACAACAGCTTTACTTGGCCCACTTACCTTGCCACGTTTAGGCATCTTACTTACCTGCTTCTTCAATTCACTAGATAAGACAAATTACACCCCATCCTCAAATACTTCTCTAGCCTTCTTGCCTAATGGTACACTCTTCATCAGGCAGAAAGAAAAAGAATAACAGAAACAACAAAGTCATTAACAAGGGCGGGAGAAACAACCAGGGTCAGACAGTCCGATTCGGCAACAGAAACAGCAGGACTATGGCAAACTAACATGCAAGGTAGCTGGCAAGAAGACACATCATTGGTTGCCATGAGAGAAGATATTTAAATACCCTCCTGTGTCTGAGAGCATGCCAAGCATCAGAGCCGTACGCCAATGCACAATAAGACAATGCACGCTAGTGTGTATGTGCTGGTGTACGTGCGCCAATACCTGCACACCTATGATTACATGCATGACCAGACATAGCCAAAAGATGCTGAGCTGGTGTGCATGACATGCTGCAGACAGACAGAACTGCCCATGACCCTGATTGTATTGCCATATGTTTCTATTTGGAATTGGAATTCATGTTCGAATTGGAATTCATTATCAGATCATTTGTTTCATTATAATTTATTTCAGATTTGTTGAAATTTGCTGCTGTTGTGATACATCCAAATCTCCGAATCACAAAAAGTTTGTCTGAATTGCGATTCGAAAGGAAGCAAATCGCACATATCTAGTCATTTTTGTTAGCTCCGATCTAGTCATGTGATTGGCTACCAGAAGCAGCTTCAGGGGAGAGGAGAGACAGCCGCCAACGGATGCCCCATAGTAAGCCTATGAATGACGTCATCGCCCAGGCACTTCAGTCATTCTCAGTGATCTCTCTTCTCCCCTGAAGCTGTCTGTTTGGGAAATCACGTGGCCAGGCCAGCGTGTTCTCAAAATAGTTATAAAGCATCTTTCTTTCACAGGACATTTAGAATAGGATTCACAGTGGAGGTGGGAGCAGGTTTAAGCTGAATTAGCAATAGCCTAGAATTCTACTTTCATTAGAGATTCAGTATCTGCTCTGTTTTCTGCAGATAGATCTGCTGCCAGATGTTTTGCCAATCCTCGTGATCTATGATATGTGTATACATGTACATTTTCAACTTTCCACCAGTAGTGAAAGTAGTAATAGTGTGTCTGTTAGTATTGAACACCATGCAAAGTAAACAAAACAATTATTGTGGTTCTCCATAAAAAGAAACATAGCCGTTATCACACAGTATAGTTCTTCACTTTTTAGTAAGTCCTTCAGATTACTTTAGGCTTTTCTGTTTCACCCAATAAAAATGACTAGATATGTGTGATGCACTTCCTTACGAACCGAAATTCAGACACAATATTTGTGATTCAGAGATGCGGATGTATTCAAATTTCCAAATAACAACAGCAGCGAATTTCAACGACTCTGAAATAAATTATAACAAAACAAATATCTGAAAATGAATTCCAATTCGAAATAGAAACATATTGCAATAAATACAGTAAGGTATGAAAGTTAAACAAGATGATGATTCCTACGTAGGCTGCTTTATAGAATAGAAGAGAATAGAATAGAAAATAAAAAATAGAAAAGAATAGAATAAAGCAGAATTGAACAGAACAGAAAATAAAGGAATAAAATAGAATAAAACAGAAAAAATAGAACAGAAAATAAAACAATAGAGCGTAATATAAAAGAATAGAATAGAGTTGAGTAGTATAAAATAGAAAATAATAGAACAGAAAAACATAGAATAGGTTAAAATAGAATAGAAAAAATAGACTAGATTAGAATAGAATTCAAATTTAAAAATTCAGATCGGTTTGAAAACAATGAATATATGAAACAAATTAAAATATATTAAGCGAATTTCAAAAATGAATCATTCTAACATAACGAATATGACTTAAACGAAATTATTAACTTAACCAATAAATTTAAAACTAAACACATTTTTTCATTATGCACATCTCTAAAAATGACCATCCCAGAATTACTAATGTAGCACCCATCTAGATAGGTGCTAGGATTAGGTACATATATCGTTTTGGCTCACTGTATCCAATGGAGCTGCATTTTTGTTAGGTAAATTTAGTTTGGCTCACTGTAATCAGTGTAGCTGTTTGTAGTTGTTTAGGTCTGTTTGTCTGTTCTGTGTTTTACAGACTGCAGATTTCGTTACTCCTGCTTTCTAGAACCCTCTGGATAATTCTGCAACATAGGAGTGTAGCAAGGCAAATGAGCAGCATGAATATTTATACTGCCCCAGCCAATCCCTGTGGGAAGAGGGCACAGAAGGCTGCTGGGAAGGTGTATAAATAGTTTGAGACGTGGAACAGAATTGTCTTGGCTATGAGGAAGAGATCACCCCAGGCCTCCTGCAACATAATTGTGGATCATTACTGTCCCAGCTGGGTGAGTCAGGGGGCCGCGTTTCCTGGAAGTTGCTGGAGCTGACTGAGGGGGCCTGTCGTCTGTGGATCTAGTCTGGTGGGCACTGGAAAGAGGCATCTGAATACATTTGTGAGCACAGATAGGTGTGAGAGATCCTAGAGACTGTGTACTGTTGCTAACCCCCTGGTGTTAGAGAGTCAGCTGTGTGTTTAAAAGGTACAAAGTGTTCAGTGTTCCGAAGAGCTCAGTCTATTTTATTCATAGTGAAAGGACTTTGCTTGGACTGTCCAGAGAGGAGCATTCACCTCCTCAATTTGCTTCTACAACACTTAGGGGGAGAGTTACTAAAACCGGTGCACACAGAATCTGGTGCAGCTGAGCATAGTAACCAATCGACTTCTAAGTTCAGCTTGTTCAATTAAGCTTTGACAATAAAACCTGAAAGCTGATTGGTTACTAAGCACAGCTGCACTAGATTCAATTTGCACCAGTTTTAGTAAATCTCCCCCATAGTCCACTTCTTTACTTGTGAAAGGATGTGGCTCATTGTTCTACAGGAGAGAATGTGTCGTCCTGTTGTACACAGTTTAGAGTATCCCACTCAATTCCCTATCCCCATCCAAATTACCCAAAAATATAAACACCAAAAAGAATATCCCTGGACTGTTCATTGAGCCAAAGAGTGACGGTGACCGTGTGCCTGGCTACGAGGCAACTACTGAGAAAAGAACCCAGGGCATCTTTCTAGCGGCTCCCATGGAGGTGATGCTACACTAATGAAGAGTTAAGTGAATGACCATCAAATAAACAATAACATTCTTACTTTGCCCAGAGTATAGTTTTCCAATTGTTAGTCAATCATTGAGATTACTTTAGGGTTTTTGGTCAACTTACTAAACGAGATGGTGGCCTGCCCAAATTCCAGCAAACAGCCTATACCACTTTCACTGTGTGTATATTATATTTTTTTAGTTAGTTAATTTTTTAGCTTAGTCTAGGTTTTTCTTTTGTCACTTACTGAAGAAGATGGTTGCCAACTGACATATCTCCTCTTTCCTGGATGGACGCCTAGCCCACACAATCATCCACCTCGGCAGCAGGGTATACAGCAGCTCCCAGAGCACTGTGGTTTTATTGAGTGCTGATGGAAGGAGGAGGTCAGGTGGTACGACATCGGTCCTTTCTTCTGATGTCACTGAAGTTGCTGCCTAGCAATCCAGGAAGATGGCATAGATGCAGTAGAAACAGGAGGGTGAGTCAGTCGGGCAGCAGCTGTCAATCATGGTAGTGACTTGGTAAAGTTGCTGTGCACAATGAGAAATGAGGGGAATGACGTGGCTGGGGGTTATATAGCATGAAGCAATGTGCACTGAGAAGCAGGCATGAAATTGACAGGAATGACACATACAAATTTAGAGAGATATCACAGACCCGCACTAGGTATTTTTTATTTCCTTTTCTCCTTTTTTTGCCCACATACACTACTTGGAGGCCCATAGGGGGGTTCCCGTGTGGGCTAGACCACCACTGAACGTACTTCTCCTGCACATACTACTCACTGTCATACCCTCCACAGCCTCCTCCTGCACATACTGCGCTGGATACATTCCCCTGTAATACCCTCAACACTTCACACTGCTTATACTGCCTGCCTTCTGAGTTTTGGTTCCCCCTATAGTCCTGCACAGCCAGACAACACACACTTTCTTCACCCTTGCATACTGGAGTCAGTAAACAGTCCTTGAGCTTGTTTTTTTTGTTTCATTAAGGGGTATTAAACTTGGATGGGGTTGAGGGGTGTATTGGATGCCCAAAGAAACTGTAAACATGAGGACAAACTCCTTAGCAATGATGTAAAAGTCCATACACAAAAAGTCTCTTCTTGAAGAGCTCTCCAGCCCTTCTGGTGTACCACCTCAGACCCCAGATAACTTCTCTTCACCCAGCTGCCTGAGGGAATCCCTGGGCAAGGAGATCCCGAAACTACCACTTGAGCAAAGCAGCCCTATCTGAGGAGCTAGTTGGGTTGGCCACCTGACTGCCCTTTCCCCTTATCTGGCCTAGGGGGTGTAGGATTGCTCATTCAGTCCTCTCCTGTGAGCTTGACGGTTCGGTGGTTGCCTTTAGACCTTACGCTGGGCTGGCTCCTTCCCTGCTCAACAGTCCATCCTCTCTCAGGGGACAGTAAGGCTGAGAGATCCTCCTTTTCAGCTCCAGCCTGTAGGTTGGCCTCTCCCTGGGTCCCTCCCAAACTCCACATTCAAGCCTACTCATTCCATCTTTCATCCGACACTGACCAACTCCTCCCAGGCTCTGCAGAACTTAAGGGGTTGTCTTGGTCAAAATGCCCAGCCTCCTGCCAGGGGGTTGGCCAAGGTCCCACAAGTATGTAGATATGAGCTGCCTCCCCTTGTCCATCCCTCCTCCAGAAAGCTCCCAGGTTTCTGGAGAGGTGGGAGGGCTCCAGAAGCTCTGACCTTCAGAACCTTCCTAGCCTGTCCTGAGGTAACCTCACTCCTAGGCTGACTCATCCCAGGCTGCTACTCAGCCTCTGACTAATAACCTGTCTAGCTCCCCATAGCTAAACATGAGGGGCGCTACATATGCAACATGATCACTGATTTTGTAGATCAACTTTAAACAGAAATTATTTAAAAAAAGAGTTCTGAAGCATTGGTTAGCGTGTCTGTAAGCTGCAATATTGGTGGTACAACTTTAGTATGAAGCTGGAACTGTTTCCAGCTTTTATTTCTATCGAGTTCTCAAGTTTACTAAGTCTGTTGTAGATTCTAGTGTCACCTATTTATTCCTGGAGAATGTAAATGGAGTGTCAGTGAGCACTATGGGTGTGTAGAAAGGTATAAGATGCTGGCACTAAAGGACCGCCCTTGGTATCCTCACTAGTGAATGAAATATAAAAGGTGCAGTACACCTATTTATTCCTACTGAGGTTCAATCCTATTCAGGTTAAATGCAAAATTTCACCTGTGAACTTTTTTTGGTACTCAGATTCATTTATTTGTCCAGTGCCCACATTTGAAGCAGCACAAACATGAGAGTTCTTAGGGAACAGTAGATGTCACTACTGTACCTTCATCGTGACAATGAAAGATAACATACACTGTGCAGTCAAGTTAAGATCCTTATGGTCTGTTCACATTTGTCTTTCATCCGGCAATAAAAGATGTGTCTTACTGCGTGAAAAGATATTTCAGTGATAAATCCTTTTCATTCTTATATAGTTAGGTCACATCTATGCATTTCAGCGTAGCGCATGGTTTAAAAAACAGGACGTAGTTTTTCTGAGTGTTAATGCACTTTAACCAGGACCCCGGAAATACCATGTACCATTTATGTTATTGCATTCATCTGCACCCCAAAAATCCTAATTATGTTTATCCCTAAGGGCACTGCAGCTGCTAAACTCACGTTTAGGAGCTGTTCAGCGTTTTTTTCAGCAGCCCCTGAACTCACCGTAATGTTTTCCTATGTGTCCATGTACACATTTGTTTACAGGCATTTGAGTTTACAGTCGTTTTTTTTAACGCAGAAAACCTACGTACAGCAGGCATGTGTTTATAAGCGTTTGCACTTGAAAATGTTTTTAAACTCTTCCAGTTCCCAATGCTGACTAGAGCCTTTTTTCATCATGAAAAATGCATGCAAAGAGTTTTCAAGGTGCTCAGATGAACAAAATACTTAACACAGGATGTTCCTACCAAGCTTGTCACACATTGTAATGACCAAGTCACACCTCAGGCCTCTCCCACCCTTGGAAACAAAAGATATGTTAATGACCATTCACACCTCAAATTCTCATGAAGACCCCCTGCCAGGTGGCCTTAATGACTCCATCCACCAGTCACCTTCCCACCCTTGGAAACAAAAGAAATGTTAATGAGCAACTCACACCTAAGCTAATGTCAACAAATACTACTGTGTCTGCTTCTACTCTCTGTATTTCTCTGAAACAGTCTGAAATAGTTGATACTTTACCACTTTTCAGTGCATTATGGGCATTTGGGAGGTTCTCCTGTGCTTATCGTTAAAAAAACGCTTCTAAAAACGCAAATGCGCATAAAGGCGTTATGCAAGCGCAGCTAAACAGACATTTTTTAACCTACGTTTTCCAGCAGTCAGTTTCCATCATTCAGAAATGTCCCGTGTACATGGGGTCTTTGATTGCATAATACATGAATACAAAAATGCACATAAAGGCGTGCAGGAAAGTGCACCAAATATACAGTACCCCATGCATGGGCCTAAGTGTGAACTGATCCTAAGATGTCTATTGACTTAAATTGTATATAAACCCTAACAATGATTCTCTGATCTTTGCTCTGCTGAAGACCTGCAGCCTCTGGCAGAATCTTCACATCTGACACTTCTGAGAATGTCAGATGCCTGCATAACCTGCTGTGCACTCTGGCTCAATCTTCTTACACATACGTCACTGTTATGTCATGTAAGCTCCTGCTCTCTAGCTACCTTGTCTCCTCTTCCCATGCTTGTCTCCAGGACTTCTCCAGAGCTTCCCCCGTCCTCTGGAACTCTCTACCCCAATTCATCAGACTATCGCCTAATCTGCTCACTTTTAGGCGATCTCTGAAAACCTATCTCTTCAGGGAAGCCTATCCTGCCCTCAGCTAATAATAGAATCTTCTACTCTTCCTACCAGTCCATCCCCCACAGTTACTACCTTTTGTACCACTAGCCTCTCCCTCCTAGATTGTAAGCTCCAAGGAGCAGGGCCCTCCTATCCCTCTTGTATTGAACTGTATTGTTGCTGTATTGTCTCCTGTTATATTGTAAAGCGCTGAGCAAACTGTTGACGCTATATACATCCTGTATAATAATAATAATAATAATGTAAGCAGGGGCTGCCAGTCGAAACCAAGCTTTGGAGCACCAGGCATTCAACATATCTTAATCAATCATATAGGATCGGCAACAAGGTGAGAAGGAACCGTAGAAACTTTATTTATTATTCAACATATCTGGATTCCCAGGATGTGAAGAGGACATAGCTGGTCAAGATGCTCAGCAGAATGGGTGAACGGGACTGGTAAGTATAAACCCTTTTCTTTTGATGGTAGTGGTTTTTTATCACTTTATATAATTCATTCTTCTACAATACAGATAACAGGACCATGTTGGAGAAATATGGTTCATTAGAAAGGTTTATGCATATACTGACATCTAGAATTATGGTGGGGATGCCATATTGTAAACAACAAGGTGCATGTAATTGAAATGGTTCAATGCATAGCTGTGTGAGAGAGGAAGTCACACAATTACAATGGTGGTGGTAGGGTTCTTTAGATATTGGGACTACAAGCTATACTCAGCTTTTGTGCAGAGATGATAAACTTTCATTTTATTTGGCCAATATAGAAAAGAGGGGATAAACGCAAACTGAGATGGAGATGCTTTATAAATAAAAATTCATAGAAACCATTTACATGTTTATTATTATTATTATTATTACAATTCAAAACAAGAAGGTTATGAAGGCTCTGCTTGTGAGAGAAATCTAAAGGCAGGGACTAGTGATACAGAGGGTAGTAACTGTGTGGGGAGGAGAGGAGTTGTTTGAGAATGTAAACTGCTCGCTAGTAGTAAGATAGGCTTTTCTATAGAGATGAGTTTTCAGGGATCGTCCTAAGGCAAACAGAGTAAGAGATGGCTGTACAGGTTGGGGTAGGGAGTTCCAGGGGATGGGAGTGGCTCTGCTGAAGTCCTGGATATGAGTATAGGAGGAGGTTTTGTTGTTCTTTTCAGATGAGCATGTGAATGGCTTTGCAAATTGTTGTTAATATTTTGAACTGTATTTGTTAAACATTCAGAAGCCAGTAGAGGGATTGGATGTGAGGCTAAAAGTAAAGGTTGGAGCCCTGGATTACACCTAACACCCTGGTTTGAGGGGAGGGACAGATATCTGTGCTTTTAATCTTCATGGAAAAGTCTGAGGAGGGGGCACAGGGGGGAAGTATTATGAGCTCAGTTTTTTGAAAGAATCAGTTTTAGGAAGTGGTTTGGCATCCATATTGATATGTACATTAGTAAATTAGGAGGAGACTGAAGAGGTGAGCTAAGGAGTGAAGCAATAGAATTGGGTCTCATTAGAATAAAGATGTTATTGGAAGAAATGTGAGATCTACAGTCTTTTATGAGCATAATTTGTGAATGCTTCCTTGTTTGTGCTTTAGTTAAAGTGTTATTAAACCCACAACAGTAAAATCAGTCTGTATATGCAGTAAAGCATGCTTGTTATACTCACTGTGGAACCTAAGGGGTTAATACCCTGCATTGTGTAAAAAGGCTGTTTGATCCTTCCTTCTCTGTTCCTCCCCTTTTTCAAGTGACCACCTCTTATCTCCTGATAAGACAGACTGAACCACAGGCATTTGCACATGCTCAGTTTGGTGTGTATTACTAGAGAGGTTTTTTTTTTTTCTTGGGAGAGTGCATGTGATCAGCACAGTGCCAATTAGCACAGAGGACAGAGGTTTTGCATCCTCCTAGAGCAGAAAGAAAACTCCTCCTACCAGCTTTAGCTAGTGCTGGGCTGGACACAGATAGAGCAGTCTTGTGACTTCTAACGTCTGATGAGAAAAGATATTTAGCAGTTTATATTTACTAAAATAATTGCACTTCCATGTTGTTTGTACTGTGGGAGACCAGATATAGTGAATGCAGGGTCCTGGGTTTAGTAACACTTTAAATGCTGTTTAAAGTTTCAGGGCACTTTTCTTTACACTTTGGATAGAAATTGACATTGCAAAAGTGCCTAGCCCCAAAGGCTGCTATCAATATATAGGAATATGGTGTATGGGGGTGTTTGACATTAATTCAGTTAGGAACTGACAAAGGACAGATGGGTGCAAATCAGCTCGCTCTGATCAAACAAAACATAAATGTAATAAATCTCTATAATATAGATATAAGTTAAATAGGATGGGTTTCAGCTTCCAGGTTTTATTGCCAAAACTTAATTTAACCACTTCCCGTCCAGCCCATGTACATAAACGGCCAGACAAGAGCAGTGCCGAAGCGGGTCGCCGTTTATAAACGGCCTTCGCATTCCCTGTCTGTGCATGCTCCCTGGGAACACAGATCGCTGTGTGAGGTCCCAATCATGTGATCACTGATTGGCCAATCAGTGATCACATGAATAGTAGTAAGCAAGATGTCACTTCCTGACATCATTGCTTACCACTAGTGAAATCTGTGAATGATCACAGAGATCACATGGTACAAGACTATTCACAACAGCCTTGTACCATGTGATAAGCTGTAACCAGTCACAGCTCTCACATTATTTCTTAATGGCAAAAGAATGCAGCCAGAGAGGAGAAATGATTGCTTTTACAGCTTTTATGGGTGTAAAAACAATCAGTGTAAATAAAGAAAAAAATCTTCATCACCCCCCACAAATAGTACAGTGTCACTATGGTGACACTGTACTGCTAGGGTGTCAGTATGTTAAAAAAAAACATAAATAGTAATGTAAAAAAAAAAAATGTGAAAAACATTTTTGAAAAATTATAATTTTTAGTTATAAACTAATTTGGGTTATTTTTTACTAAAAAGATATCTAAATACATTTTGGCCAAGATTTATGAATAAAGATTATTTATTTGCTAACTTTTATAAGAAAAACACTTTTTTCTCAAAATGTTCGGGCTTTTTCATTTATATAGCAAAAAAATTAAAATCGCAGTGGTGAATAAATAGCACCAAAATAAAGTTTTATCTGTCTCAAAAAAAATGCTAAAAAATGTATATGGGTACAGTGTTGCATGACCGCATAATTGTCATTCAAATTGTGATAGCACTGAAAGCTGAAAATTGGACTGGACAGGAAGGGGGTGAAAGTGTCTGGACTTGAAGTGGTTAACAAGCTGAGTTTGCAAGCTGATTGGTTTCTATGCAGAAGTGAGCCTGATTTTGCACTCTCCAGTTTTAGTAAATAAACCCCACTGAGTTCCCAGAATAGCTAGAGAACTGACCACATTGTACTCTCCTGCTTAGTGTGGTCAGTTTTTAATAGGAAAGCAGAGGGACTGACAGGAACACCAGAGATTTCACACAAAGGAAGCAATACAAAGATAACAGGATACTTTTTCATACGCGTATATGGTACAGCAAGCACAAATCTGGAATATGAAATGTTGGGTTTACATATTCTTTAATTCAGTGTACCAGTCTAGGAAGGGGTTCACATAGGATGACTTTCTAGAGAACTAGTAAAGCAGAGGTAAATTAAATGCAGCTATAAGGAAGCAGATAGGAGATGATGAGATGAGAAATTCATGATCTGCATCAAAGTGTAAAGTATTTATTACTTAATAAGTTATTCAGTAATTGTAAAGGGACTTTTTCACCAAATCTGCTTTGCCTGAAGATCAGTCAGGGATCAGTCAGGGATCTGCTCAGAATACTGAAGCCTTTATAAAAAGCATTGTTGACCTATTTTTATTATCACATAGCGGGCTTTAAAATGCTAACAAAAATAAAAAGACTGCACACAAAACAAACACATTGTAGTTTGTTTGCATATACCAAAATACTTTTAGCCTATTTTCTTTTTTAAATATAGACTTGATAAGTATTTTTTAAGAACATTGTGCAGCATAGAACATCATGACTATCAGACAGGTTTGCTTTTGAAAATGTTTATATTTTGGTGGGTAGAGGGGTTCTTTAGTGATAGTTGATCTCCATAACATGCATATTGGCATGAATACAAAAATGGCAAAAAGTACCTGACAGCAAATGAGTTAAATGCTCTTTTGTAGCCACAACGTGAGATCCAAATGCTATCTCTTAGAGTTGCCAAATCCCTACATTTAATGTTCCTGGTATAAGTGGCTGTTACAAAACTGGAACAGGATGGCCTTGGTTAGTGAACAATTATGAGTTCTTTTTAACAAACCAGTTTTAATCATACACAGACTTTCCAATATATTATAGTGGGAAATGTATGTGCAATGGCTGCTGCTAATCTTTCACTTTCATATATGGAGAAAAAGGATAAAAAGAGCTAATTGCATTGCAATGCTATATATTGGACACTTTGTATGGTATAGGTCAGCAATCAGTTCCATCATGATCACGAATCATACTGTAACATGCTGGTGTATTTTTAAGATGCTCACAGCTCCAAGGCTTCTTGCGTTGGCATTTCAGTAATGCTATATGTAGTGCAGGGGTCTTAAAACTACGGCCTGCTGGCCAGATACAGCCCACCAAAGACATTTACCTAGCCCACCCATCAATCAGAGCCAGCGGTGTCGCTAGGGGGGTGCGGGGAGGGGGGAGGTGCAGACCGCACCTGGATGACACCTGCCAGAGGGGTGACACCCAGAACCGCCCATCGGATTGCCTCACTAACACAGCAGAGCGGAAATCAGGAGGCAGAACACTTCGCTGAAAAGAGGGCGGAGCTGCTGGAGTTAACTTTCCAAGTTAACCAGCTGGTGATTGGTTGTTAGGTGGTCTGTGTATTGTAAAGGGGCTGTGTAATGTGAAAAGGGGCTGTGTAATGTGCCAGGGGGCTGTGTAATGTGCCAGGGGGCTGTGTAATGTGCAAGGGGGCTGTGTAATGCAAGGAGGTCAGAGGTGCAGGGCTGTGTAATGTAAAGGGGGTTACCCACATGCATTTTACGCACAGTTATAGCTGCAGTTCTATAGATTTATATTAGGTTGAGCATTTTTCTCTGCATTTTCTGCAAGCACAACAAAAGTGCCGCGTACTGCATCTTTTGGCGCATAAATAAGATATATGGGTGTGCATAGGAATTTGTTCATATTTTTTTCAAACTACAGTCCGGCCCAGGGGCGGACTGACAACTCATGGGGCCCCCTGGGCAATAGGGGATCATGGGGCCCCTGTGTCCTTGCCCAAACTCATAAAAAGCCTATGAACAAGGTACGAGGGGCAGCCCATGGTGCCCCCTACTGACCCCGGGCCCTCGGGCAATGCCCAAGTTTCCAAATGGTCAGTCCGCCCCTGGTCCGGCCCCCAACAATCTGTGGGACAGTGAACTGGCCCCCTGTTTAAAAAAGTTTGAGAACCCCTGATCTAGTGATTATACTCAAATCCACATCTTCATCCACATCCGCAATGTTATTGTTAGTAGTTTTAGCACTATTGCTTTCTCCCATAATACCATTATAGGGGGAGGCTAACACATATGTATTAAGTAATGATTAAGGCTAGGTTCACATATGTGCATGTGGTGCGGCTGCCGCACCACCCGCACAGAGGAATGCAGACCCTCGGGTGGGTGCCATTACTTCTAATGGCACGCCACCCGCACTGGAAAACGCAACCGTACTGGGAACCGAGGTTCACATGCGGGCTGCTTTTTCGGAAGAAGTGCAGGGACTTCTTCCCTGCGTGTCACGGGGCATGGGAGTCCATTCAATTGAATGGGCTCTCGTGTCCGCGCAAAATGCGGCCTGCATGGCCGCATATATGTGAACCAGGGGTAGAAGAGTCACTGTTTCTTTTGGTATTACATTTCACACAAAGCAACTTCTAGCACTATAGCAGGTACCTTTGCTTTGATGAGTGAAAAGAATGCTTTTAAATAAACACTATTCCTGGAAGTAACTGTGACTAAATAAACCAAATGATTGGTCAATGAAATATTACATGTAGCAATGTCTGAAGATGCCATAGGTTTTTCTATGATCAGGTGCATAAGTATCTTTGGAACATTTTAAAGAAAATGTGTATTCTTTTCAATTGTATGCACACTGTACATCTTGATGTAAAGAGTATGTTCAGTGTTTGTTGATTTAAATAATCACAAAATGTGTTTCTATGTATTGCTAAGGTAGAGCATCAAATGGTTTAGCACCCACAAAGGTCGGTCCACTCACCTCTGTCTGGTTAAGGGCTTTTCAGCCCACTATTATTTCTCTAGTTAGGTAACACATACAAAAATGATCCGACATAGGAGTAAATCCAAAATAAACTCAGCTTGGGACGCCATTTGTCAGGCTACCCTTTCAACAGATAAACAGACTCTGATCCAGGCAACTCTGCCTGACCAGGATGCTCCAGCTCCTAAAGGCCCATCTGTGAACATACCAGTCCTCCCATTCCACCCTTTCACACCCTTTCAGCAGGTTTATTAGTTTTTAAATTAGCATATCGAAATGCTATTGTTATACTAATCTAGGTCTGCTGTCCATGTTCCTTTACCAGTGCTGCTTCCAATAGTCACAACTGGTGGATCCAGTGGTGCAGTAGAATGGTCACGTCTTCCCAACACCATGGGGGAGATAAAGCTGGTGCAGCTGTGCACAATAGTAACCAATCAGCTTCTAAGTTTTATTGCCAAAGCTTAATTGAACAAGCTGAAGTTATACGTTGATTGGATACTATGCACAGCTGCACCAGATTCTGTATGCACCAGCTTTAGTAACCCCCCCGAAGTCTCCATTGAATTTTGTTATGACCCTCACTGTTAAACAACCAGAAGGAAGTATCCATGCTATCCAGGCAAGGACATGGACACCAAAAAAGGACCATCCTCTACTGCAGGGAAGAAGATAGGAAACGTGGGAGCCAGAAAACCATAGATTTGCGTGAGTATTCCAAACTTTTTTTTTTTTTTAAATAAACCTAGATATTTAAATTGGGGGGAGGGGCAAGGGTGGGGGGGTGCCCAATTTCAGTGCCTTAAAGTAACTTTGTCCAAAATAAAAATATGCCTTAAATGGTGCACTTGTTTCCCATCTCCCAACCCTCTCTCTTCTCATCTTTCACCATCTCTTCAACTGACTTCTCTTTTTATACTTTCTTCTCTTTTTTCTCAGTTTGGGTCTGTACTCTTGGTTATACGGAGCTATCTCATTTTGTTTCATACATCTTGCTGGAGATGCCCCCCTTGAAACTATGTTTTTTTATATCTCCGTAATATGTGTTACTGTGTTATTGATCCTTCCATCCTCCTGTTTGAAATCATTTTCGCCCATCCACATGGATCATTGCTACATCTGTGATGTGTTTTTTTTTATGGTCATCTATTTGTACTTGTTTTTATTATTTATGCCTTGTTTTGTTAATTTTTTGAACATGTAATAAAGACAAATTTGCCTTTAAAAGGCGCACTTGTAAAAGAAAGAGTAAATACCTACCCCACTGCCTGTGCCACCAAAAGCTGCTCCATTCAAGTGAAAGCCCTGGCTGAAATCTTCTGGGAAACAGAAATTTCAGGAGTGTTGATCTTCTGTGTATTCTACAGCACTCAGTGATTCCTCGTACTGACCTCCCCATCACTATTGAGTTATGTAGTGAAATGAAATCTCATTGGGGAAGTCTCCGAGTATAATGGAGGACAAAAAGAAAGGGTGGCTTTCCCAGAAGACTTCAGCCAAGTATTTCATTTGAAACAAACAAAAGGCAGGACTACTATATAGTATGGCAAGTTATATTTGATTAAAAACAATAATATAAAACAGTGGTGATGCACTCCCAAGTCAACAGAAGGCATGTGACCATAGAGCTATTGTTGCATCTGGGGTGAGAAGCTCTCTCAGCCGACACACAAAGCTGCTGAATTTGTATAAATTAAGCCCCTTCGGGGTTTGCTCAAGCTGGCATAAGCCAGGGACCACTGGATCTGCTGGGACTGGTGCCGGAGCCTCTATATCCACCACCTGGACTGCAATAGAGCACTGCCAAGTAGTCTGTCAGAGCGCAAAGGATGATGGTACGCTTTTCTGGAGAACAACACACTTCCGTCATCAGCCTCAATCAGTTTTATATCATATTGCATTGTATCTACTTGCTATTACATTGTTTTATATTTGTTTTCTTTTTTTCTTTTTCTTGTTTTTCTTTGACATTACAAATTTGATTTGATTGGAGTAATGTTTACTCTCCAGATTTGGTGAGGTATTGCAGTGAGTTGCCTATACACATCATTAGTGTATCCTGCAGAAAGAAAGAAAGAAGGATGGACATGCATGGATCTGCTGGCCCTCTGGGAAGTGAATGCTTTCTGCAGGGCAGGCCAGTGTTGACAGAGGGATAGGCTGGTGGGATGTTGAAAAACAAATACATAATCTGGTGTTTCTCTGAATAAGGGGTACAGAGGTTTCACAACTGGTATAAGACTTCTCTCCAGCAAGCAGTATAAAATAATGTACTCTAAGAGTCACCAGGCTATAGGGGACCCTAATGTAAGGGGGGCTCTGGGGGCCCTTATGGAAGGGGGCTTTGGGGACCCCGATGTTAGGGGCCTTTAGGGACCCTGATGTAAGGGGAACTCTGGACACCCTGATGTGAGGGGGTTATGGGGATCCTGATGTGAGCGGGTTACTTTGGGGATCCTAATGAAAGGGGAGTTCTGATGTATGGGGGATCTCTGGGGTCCCTGATTTAAAGAGGTTGGACTCTGGGGACCCTGAGGTAAGAAGGGGCAACTCTGGAGACCCTGATTTAAGGAAGGGGGCTCTGTGAGACCCTGATGTAAGGGGGGCTCTGGGGATCCTGATGAAAGTGGGGCTCTGGGTACCCTGATGTAAGGGGGTTATGGAGACCCTAATGTATGGGGGTGACTTTGTGAATCCCAATGAAAGGGGGATTCTGATGTAAGGGGGACCTCCGGGGTCCTTGATTTAAAGAGGGTGTACTCTGGGGACACTGAGGCAAGAAGGGGGGACTCTGGGGACCCTGATGTAAGGGAGGCTCTGGTGATCCTTATGTAAGGGGGTTTTGGGGACCCTGATGTAAAGGAAGCTTTGGGGATTCTGATGTAAGGGGGCTCTAGGGATCCTAATGTAAGTGAGTTCTGAGGATCCTGATGTAAAGGGGGCCTTTGGGACCCTAATGAAAGGGGGGCTCTGGGAACCCTGATGTAAGGGGACTCTGGGGACCCTGATGAAAGGGGGGCTCTGGGGATTCTGATGTAAGGGGGGGGGGGGCTCTGGGGACCCTGATATAAGGTGGGGTTGGGGACCCTAAAGTAAGGTGGTTATGGAGATCCTAATGAAAGAGGGACTCTGGGGACACTGATGAAAGGAGGTGGACTCTGGGGACCCTAACACGGGGGGGGGGGGGGATTTATGGATCCTAATGGAAGGAGTAAATTCTGATGTAAGATGGGGCTTTGGGGACTTAGCTGCAAAACATGCTTGGGACAAGCATAGATCTATACTCAGACGAAAAAAGTTAACAAAACAAAAAAGAACAAAACAAAACAAAAAAACAACCCCCCCCCCAAAAAAAAAAGAAAAAAGGGGCATACTCAATGGACCACTCAATCTTTTTCTGCCATCACTTTTCTATGTTTCTAGACTAATTTACAAGCATATACAGAAAACATGGTGGTTCTGTTTAAATGTTTTGTTGCATTCATTGTTTTCAATATATTGGAATAAAATTGATCTTTTTATAAATCGTATTCACTTGTGTATTGGATGACTACCAAAGGTATATTGAACGTCCCACACATGTACAGTCCCCTTTGCCAAAAGTAAAATATAGCCACAATAAGTATTAGTATAAAAAAGTGTTTCTTCATATGTCATTGAAGGTCTGCAGCAACAAAATCCCTTGCCTTTTTTCTGCTTTCTCTTTTTGCCTAATAATTAGAGATGGTGCATTAAATAATCATCCCCATACTTGCTCCTACATTTCCTTATCTACATATACTTGTTTCAGGTCATTAACTTAGTATGTGTTAAAGCAGACTTTGCAAGAAAATGTAAGGTCTGTCTATCCTTTAGAGCCCTGACCATGTTAAAAAGCAGTTTTATGTTGTAAAAAACTATCAGTCACGGTCTGCATTAGTGCCAGTATGCAAGCGTAACAAGCAAGCAGCTAGCGTTTCCATATGGATGCCAGGAATGGCAGCTCTCCCATTTCTCTCATAACAGATTTACTTTAAATAAGCCAACACGCAAAACACCCTTCAAGGTAACTGATGGAAAAATTCATCATTCCTCTTGTCCCCTGTATACTTCTAAGTACACCATGATTTTGCTAGTTTTTTTGCCTTCCTCTGGATCAACTATGGGTATGGATTATTATTATTTTTCTTTTTTTAATGGTTGAACTGGATGGACTTTTGTCTTTTTTCAGCCAGACTAACTATGTATCAATGTAACTATGATTGACTCTATTACACATGGTGACAAATTGCACATGATTTTGATATGTATTTTTTTGCAGAGCTTGCTGGGTAAAAAGTTTCTCGGTAAACCTTTCCAGGTGTGCCTCTGTAAGCAGGTGCGTCCGAAAAGGTTGTTGTGTTTTGTGTTTTGAGTCTTCTGAATTGTTGCACTCTTTGGTTAATGTTGCCCTGCTGACATGGTGCCTCCCAGAAGTTAAGGGCTAACACCACTGGTCAGGTTTTCACAGGCTTTTTGGTGGTACTATCCTCTGCTGGGGCAAAAAGTTAAAAAGGGAGAATCACCACTGGACGATGTCAGTCCCAGGTTTCTCCATGCATGCGAAGAGAACAGGATCTTTGCTGAATATGTGAGTGCTATTTAGCTGCAGGATCACCCCTTGGCCGGAACCCTTTCCGGGTTCCAGGACATGGACTTATACAATTGCTTTGTGGACTCCAAACACTTTTTACTCTTCACTGTCTACGTCAATGGGCAGGGGCACCAGGAGGCATTAGCTAGCATTTTGTAAAAGGAATGGAATGTATATGAAGAAGCTAACTGTAATGCTCTGATTTATGTAAACCACCTTAGTAGAGATAAGATTGCTGTCACCTTACAGCAGTGGTTCTCAACCTTTCTAATGCCGCGACCCCTTAATACAGTTCCTCATGTTGTGGTGACCCCCAACCATAAAATTATTTTCGTTGCTACTTCATAACTGTAATTCTGCAGTGGGAGGACTAGCGCCCCATCACTGATGTCAGTGGGATGAATAGTGTCCCATCGTTGGTATCAGTGGGATGAATAGTGCCCCATCGTTGGTGTCAGTGGGAGGAATAGTGTCCCATCGTTGGTGTCAGTGGGAGGAATAGTGCCCCATCATTGGTATCGGTGGGAGGAATAGTGCCCCATCATTGGTATCGGTGGGAGGAATAGTGCCCCATCATTGGTATCGGTGGGAGGAATAGTGCCCCATCATTGGTATCAGTGGGAGGAATAGTGCCCCATCATTGGTGTCAGTGGGAGGAATAGTGCCCCATCATTGGTGTCAGTGGGAGGAATAGTGCCCCATCATTGGTATCAGTGGGAGGAATAGTGCCCCATCATTGGTATCGGTGGGAGGAATAGTGCCCCATCATTGGTATCAGTGGGAGGAATAGTGCCCCATCATTGGTGTCAGTGGGAGGAATAGTGCCCCATCATTGGTGTCAGTGGGAGGAATAGTGCCCCATCATTGGTATCAGTGGGAGGACTAGTGCCCCATCATTGGTGTCAGTGGGAGGAATAGTGCCCCATCATTGGTGTCAGTGGGAGGAATAGTGCCCCATTGTGGGTGTCATTGGGAGGAATAGCGCCTCATCATTGGTGTCAGTGGGAGGAATAGTGCCCCATTGTGGGTGTCATTGGGAGGAATAGTGCCTCATCATTGGTGTCAGTGGGAGGAATAGTGCCCTATCATTGGTGTCAGTGGGAGGAATAGTGCCCCATCATTGGTGTCAGTGGGAGGAATAGTGCCCCATCATTGGTATCAGTGGGAGGAATAGTGCCCCATCATTGGTGTCAGTGGGAGGAATAGTGCCCCATCATTGGTGTCAGTGGGAGGAATAGTGCCCCATCATTGGTGTCAGTGGGAGGAATAGTGCCCCATTGTGGGTGTCAGTGGGAGGAATAGTGCCCCATTGTGGGTGTCAGTGGGAGGAATAGTGCCCCATTGTGGGTGTCATTGGGAGGAATAGTGCCCCATCATTGGTGTCAGTGGGAGGAATAGTGCCCCATCATTGGTGTCAGTGGGAGGAATAGTGCCCCATCATTGGTGTCAGTGGGAGGAATAGTGCCCCATTGTGGGTGTCATTGGGAGGAATAGTGCCCCATCATTGGTGTCAGTGGGAGGAATAGTGCCCCATCATTGGTGTCAGTGGGAGGAATAGTGCCCCATTGTGGGTGTCAGTGGGAGGAATAGTGCCCCATTGTGGGTGTCATTGGGAGGAATAGTGCCCCATTGTGGGTGTCATTGGGAGGAATAGTGCCCCATCATTGGTGTCAGTGGGAGGAATAGTGTCCCATCATTGGTGTCAGTGGGAGGAATAGTGCCCCATCATTGGTGTCAGTGGGAGGAATAGTGCCCCATTGTGGGTGTCATTGGGAGGAATAGCGCCTCATCATTGGTGTCAGTGGGAGGAATAGCACCCCATCATTGGTGTCAGTGGGAGGAATAGTGCCCCATCATTGGTATCAGTGGGAGGAATAGTGCCCCATCATTGGTGTCAGTGGGAGGAATAGTGCCCCATCATTGGTGTCAGTGGGAGGAATAGTGCACCATCATTGGTGTCAGTGGGAGGAATAGTGCCCCATCATTGGTGTCAGTGGGAGGAATACTGCCCCATTGGTGTCAGTGGGAGGAATAGTGCCCCATTGTGGGTGTCATTGGGAGGAATAGTGCCCCATCATTGGTGTCAGTGGGAGGAATAGTGCCCCATCATTGGTGTCAGTGGGAGGAATAGTGCCCCATCATTGGTGTCAGTGGGAGGAATAGTGCCCAATTGTGGGTGTCAGTGGGAGGAATAGTGCCCCATTGTGGGTGTCAGTGGGAGGAATAGTGCCCCATTGTGGGTGTCATTGGGAGGAATAGTGCCCCATCATTGGTGTCAGTGGCAGGAATAGTGCCCCATCATTGGTGTCAGTGGGAGGAATAGTGCCCCATCATTAGTGTCAGTGGGAGGAATAGTGCCCCATCATTGGTGTCAGTGGGAGGAATAGTGCCCCATCATTGGTGTCAGTGGGAGGAATAGTGCCCCATTGTGGGTGTCATTGGGAGGAATAGCGCCTCATCATTGGTGTCAGTGGGAGGAATAGTGCCCCATCATTGGTGTCAATGGGAGGAATAGTGCCCCATCATTGGTGTCAGTGGGAGGAATAGTGCCCCATCATTGATGTCAGTGGGAGCAATACTGCCCCATCATTGGTGTCAGTGGGAGGAATACTGCCCCATCATTGGTGTCAGTGGGAGGAATAGTGCCCCATTGTGGGTGTCAGTGGGAGGAATAGTGCCCCATTGTGGGTGTCAGTGGGAGGAATAGTGCCCCATTGTGGGTGTCATTGGGAGGAATAGTGCCCCATCATTGGTGTCAGTGGGAGGAATAGTGCCCCATCATTGGTGTCAGTGGGAGGAATAGTGCCCCATCATTGGTGTCAGTGGGAGGAATAGTGCCCCATTGTGGGTGTCATTGGGAGGAATAGCGCCTCATCATTGGTGTCAGTGGGAGGAATAGCACCCCATCATTGGTGTCAGTGGGAGGAATAGTGCCCCATCATTGGTATCAGTGGGAAGAATAGTGCCCCATCATTGGTGTCAGTGGGAGGAATAGTGCCCCATCATTGGTGTCAGTGGGAGGAATAGTGCCCCATCATTGGTGTCAGTGGGAGGAATACTGCCCCATCATTGGTGTCAGTGGGAGGAATACTGCCCCATCATTGGTGTCAGTGGGAGGAATACTGCCCCATCATTGGTGTCAGTGGGAGGAATACTGCCCCATTGGTGTCAGTGGGAGGAATAGTGCCCCATTGTGGGTGTCATTGGGAGGAATAGTGCCCCATCATTAGTGTCAGTGGGAGGAATAGTGCCCCATCATTGGTGTCAGTGGGAGGAATAGTGCCCCATCATTGGTGTCAGTGGGAGGAATACTGCCCCATCATTGGTGTCAGTGGGAGGAATACTGCCCCATTGGTGTCAGTGGGAGGAATAGTGCCCCATTGTGGGTGTCATTGGGAGGAATAGTGCCCCATCATTGGTGTCAGTGGGAGGAATAGTGCCCCATCATTGGTGTCAGTGGGAGGAATAGTGCCCCATCATTGGTGTCAGTGGGAGGAATACTGCCCCATCATTGGTGTCAGTGGGAGGAATAGTGCCCCATCATTGGTGTCAGTGGGAGGAATAGTGCCCCATCATTGGTGTCAGTGGGAGGAATAGTGCCCCATTGTGGGTGTCAGTGGGAGGAATAGTGCCCCATTGTGGGTGTCAGTGGGAGGAATAGTGCCCCATTGTGGGTGTCATTGGGAGGAATAGTGCCCCATCATTGGTGTCAGTGGGAGGAATAGTGCCCCATCATTGGTGTCAGTGGGAGGAATAGTGCCCCATCATTGGTGTCAGTGGGAGGAATAGTGCCCCATTGTGGGTGTCATTGGGAGGAATAGTGCCCCATCATTGGTGTCAGTGGGAGGAATAGTGCCCCATCATTGGTGTCAGTGGGAGGAATAGTGCCCCATTGTGGGTGTCATTGGGAGGAATAGTGCCCCATTGTGGGTGTCATTGGGAGGAATAGTGCCCCATCATTGGTGTCAGTGGGAGGAATAGTGTCCCATCATTGGTGTCAGAGGGAGGAATAGTGCCCCATCATTGGTGTCAGTGGGAGGAATAGTGCCCCATTGTGGGTGTCATTGGGAGGAATAGCGCCTCATCATTGGTGTCAGTGGGAGGAATAGCGCCCCATCATTGGTGTCAGTGGGAGGAATAGTGCCCCATCATTGGTATCAGTGGGAGGAATAGTGCCCCATCATTGGTGTCAGTGGGAGGAATAGTGCCCCATCATTGGTGTCAGTGGGAGGAATAGTGCCCCATCATTGGTGTCAGTGGGAGGAATAGTGCCCCATCATTGGTGTCAGTGGGAGGAATACTGCCCCATCATTGGTGTCAGTGGGAGGAATACTACCCCATTGGTGTCAGTGGGAGGAATAGTGCCCCATTGTGGGTGTCATTGGGAGGAATAGTGCCCCATCATTGGTGTCAGTGGGAGGAATAGTGCCCCATCATTGGTGTCAGTGGGAGGAATAGTGCCCCATCATTGGTGTCAGTGGGAGGAATAGTGCCCAATTGTGGGTGTCAGTGGGAGGAATAGTGCCCCATTGTGGGTGTCAGTGGGAGGAATAGTGCCCCATTGTGGGTGTCATTGGGAGGAATAGTGCCCCATCATTGGTGTCAGTGGCAGGAATAGTGCCCCATCATTGGTGTCAGTGGGAGGAATAGTGCCCCATCATTAGTGTCAGTGGGAGGAATAGTGCCCCATCATTGGTGTCAGTGGGAGGAATAGTGCCCCATCATTGGTGTCAGTGGGAGGAATAGTGCCCCATTGTGGGTGTCATTGGGAGGAATAGCGCCTCATCATTGGTGTCAGTGGGAGGAATAGTGCCCCATCATTGGTGTCAATGGGAGGAATAGTGCCCCATCATTGGTGTCAGTGGGAGGAATAGTGCCCCATCATTGATGTCAGTGGGAGGAATACTGCCCCATCATTGGTGTCAGTGGGAGGAATACTGCCCCATCATTGGTGTCAGTGGGAGGAATAGTGCCCCATTGTGGGTGTCAGTGGGAGGAATAGTGCCCCATTGTGGGTGTCAGTGGGAGGAATAGTGCCCCATTGTGGGTGTCATTGGGAGGAATAGTGCCCCATCATTGGTGTCAGTGGGAGGAATAGTGCCCCATCATTGGTGTCAGTGGGAGGAATAGTGCCCCATCATTGGTGTCAGTGGGAGGAATAGTGCCCCATTGTGGGTGTCATTGGGAGGAATAGCACCTCATCATTGGTGTCAGTGGGAGGAATAGCACCCCATCATTGGTGTCAGTGGGAGGAATAGTGCCCCATCATTGGTATCAGTGGGAAGAATAGTGCCCCATCATTGGTGTCAGTGGGAGGAATAGTGCCCCATCATTGGTGTCAGTGGGAGGAATAGTGCCCCATCATTGGTGTCAGTGGGAGGAATACTGCCCCATCAATGGTGTCAGTGGGAGGAATACTGCCCCATCATTGGTGTCAGTGGGAGGAATACTGCCCCATTGGTGTCAGTGGGAGGAATAGTGCCCCATTGTGGGTGTCATTGGGAGGAATAGTGCCCCATCATTAGTGTCAGTGGGAGGAATAGTGCCCCATCATTGGTGTCAGTGGGAGGAATAGTGCCCCATCATTGGTGTCAGTGGGAGGAATACTGCCCCATCATTGGTGTCAGTGAGAGGAATACTGCCCCATTGGTGTCAGTGGGAGGAATAGTGCCCCATTGTGGGTGTCATTGGGAGGAATAGTGCCCCATCATTGGTGTCAGTGGGAGGAATAGTGCCCCATCATTGGTGTCAGTGGGAGGAATAGTGCCCCATCATTGGTGTCAGTGGGAGGAATACTGCCCCATCATTGGTGTCAGTGGGAGGAATAGTGCCCCATTGTGGGTGTCAGTGGGAGGAATAGTGCCCCATTGTGGGTGTCATTGGGAGGAATAGTGCCCCATCATTGGTGTCAGTGGGAGGAATAGTGCCCCATCATTGGTGTCAGTGGGAGGAATAGTGCCCCATCATTGGTGTCAGTGGGAGGAATAGTGCCCAATTGTGGGTGTCAGTTGGAGGAATAGTGCCCCATTGTGGGTGTCAGTGGGAGGAATAGTGCCCCATTGTGGGTGTCATTGGGAGGAATAGTGCCCCATCATTGGTGTCAGTGGGAGGAATAGTGCCCCATCAATGGTGTCAGTGGGAGGAATAGTGCCCCATCATTAGTGTCAGTGGGAGGAATAGTGCCCCATCATTGGTGTCAGTGGGAGGAATAGTGCCCCATCATTGGTGTCAGTGGGAGGAATAGTGCCCCATTGTTGGTGTCAGTGGGGGGAGGAATAGTGCCCCATCGTTGGTGTCAGTGGGGGGAGGAATAGTGCCCCATCGTTGGTGTCAGTGGGGGGAGGAATAGTACCCCATCGTTGGTATTAGTGACACAAATGATGGGGCACTATCCCTTCCACTGACACCAATGATACTTACCTTGCTGACTCCTTCTCCAGCCTGGGCTCGCTCTCTCCCTCTCCCATCTACAGCCTGCATACCTGGCTGCAGCAGCAAAATTTGCACTTACCTGTCAGCTATCTTCCTTCTTTGGCCTCTCTCTTCACTCGCTCCTGCAGCTTCCTCGATCTTCTTCGATCTCCGCGCGCTGCCGCTCGGCTCCTCCTCTCCAAGCTCCACTTCCTCGCCGGTGATTGGCCGCCTGTGTGCCTCTCCTGAGCTACAGTTCCGGTGGCCAATCAGCGGTGAGGAGGCGGAGCTGTTGAGTGATCCCGGAGGTGTGGCCAGGTTACAGGGGCAGCATATCATCCCGCCCACAGATCGCCTGAAACAGGAGCGGTGTCTCGGTTCCTAAGACCATCGGAAATATGTGATTTCCGATGGTCTTAGGCGACCCCTGTGAAATGGTCGTTCGACCCCCGAAGGGGTCGCGACCCCCAGGTTGAGAACCGCCGCCTTACAGTATCTTGGCCTGGTCTGAAGTTACTTGAGGCCTTGCTAAAGGGGTGCATGCAAGGCCTATCACACTTATGGTTCATACCAGGTAGCAAGATGAAGAAGAGATGCAGTACAAAATGTCTGAGTGGTCAAGCTAAGCAGAGAAGGCTATATTGCGGTTGCATATAGCAGCCAGCAGGTCGGGAAGCTGAGATGACTTGGCATTGGTGAAGGAAGGCATTGGTAGTTAAAGTGGAGCTCCAGTCCCCATTACAAATTTATTTTAAAAGCTGGCCCAGTATTGTTTATTCTTTATCATTAATAAATGGATAAAGATATTTGGTATAGCCTTCTAATTAGTTTTAAATAAGTAAAAGTTTACCTTGATCTCAGAAGCAGGCATGCATTATGGATGTGGGCATCTGAAGCCCGCAAGTCTATATTTCCTAGAGTTGGTGCTGCTGGCTATCCCAGCATGCACCACTCGATCCCCCACCTGTGCAGTAATGACACTTGTCAGCGCAATTTCCAGTTTTGAATTAACACCATAGTCAGCAACTAGGAACCCAAAGGACACCTGGGATACAGGACCCGACATCCCAGGAGACTTTGCGAATACGTCATCACCTAGGCGGCCGGGACCAGAAGTGCAGTCTTTGCACATGATTTAAAGGTATTTACAATATTTAAAAAAATATATGATTATCCTAATTGTGCTGGACACCACAGGAACAGTGTTAACAGAGGGACATTAAAAAAAGGGTGGAACTCCGCTTTAAGGAGTTTGTGTGCTTAGGCTCCTTCCCTAGCAATCGGTACCCCAGTCTTTGGTCCGACTTGTGGCACAGGGCATCCTAGGGACGCAGCCTGTATATCAAGGAGGATAGAGTGTGACCTCAAGGAAGTGTAAGCACAGTTTCTGCATGGAGTCGAACTTCCTGGGATTAAAGTTAAATCCATGTCCTTCTGCACCGACTCAGAAATGCTGCACAGAAGGGAGAGAAGTGTAATGGGAACTGTAATCTATAGTGTACAGTATATAAAGCTAAAAAACTGTGCCGCAAAACCCCAAAAGTTAAACTACTGGCTGTGTGGAGAAGTATTGCCTATTATAGAGCGCACCCCTTAACGCCAATACTGTACTTTGGCATATGCCTCTGTCAGCCACTAGGAGCATGAGTGTGTACTCCTCCCCATTCCCACCTGGACACTGCCCACTCATCACCTTAAAGGAGGGATCAGATGCTAGAAGCCTATTGTTCTTGGGAGAGCACTGCAAAACACACATTTTACAGCTATTTATTATATATATATGGTATGGGAAACCTTGTCAACGTCTCAACAATGGGCATTGCTTTGGAACAAGAGAAGCAAGATAGACTCTTTTTACTTAACATACACCAGAACCAGGATTTCATACTGGATATGTAAATCAATCCTTTAAACTCCTGTACAGCTAGAACTTCTGATTTATAGTGCAGATATCTCCTAAATTTACAGATCAATTTATTCCCACTTACCCAAATCTGGTATTACCCTAGGTCAGGAGTAGGCAACCTGCGGCTTTCCAGCTGTTGGAGGACTACAAGTTCCATCATGTCTCTGCAAGTCATAGCTGTAACTGTCAGTTTTGTAATGTTGCAATGCCTCATCGAAAATGCAGTTCCACAACAGCTAGAGAGCCGCAGGTTGCCTACCCCTGCCCTAGGTTCACACCTAAGCGTTTTCTGCAGCGATTTGCAGAAACGCAGTACTGTCCATTTAACATGATTTCCTATGGGACATGTTCACATCTGTGCATTTTCACCTGGTGCATTTTTTTGGAAAGGGTCAGGGACTTTTTTGAACACAAAAAGTTACGTTTTTGGTTCTATAGACTTCAATGGAAACGCTGCAGAAAAGCATGTATTGTGTATTTCAGTTAGTTTTTGCTCCATCTTTTCCACATTTTTGATGCGTTTTGCATTTTAAATCTGCCTAGCAACAAGAAAAATGAAAAAAATGAAAAAAAAAAACATAAAACGCATCAAAAACGCAACAAAAATGCAGGTGCAAAAACACAAAACGCAATGCACAAACAGCTCAAACACAACCTGCATAATTGTGAAACTAGCCTAAGGTACAGAAGATTTGACAGTGTGAAATACAGCTTGGTGAGTATTCAACCAATATTGCTAGTCAGCCAGGGCATTCCTAGGATGGTAAAAGACCAGGGGTACTCTTGGACACCCTGATGAGAATTATTACAGTGTGTGAGGTAACATCATACTGAAAGTAAGAGTGACTTAAGGTGTATTTTCGCTTTTGCAGTCAAATTTGAGAAAACCCCACTATATGTTTATTTTTTGTTCCCATTTACATAGCATATCTAAAAATATTTTTAAAATTTCTTACATGTTCGATATTTATTAAGAGCAGGCATTTGGACAGACTGCAAGTTACTCTCCATAAGTTTAACATGAGTTTGTCCTGAGACAAAGTGGAAACAGGCAGAAATTCCATTCTTCAACATACAATACAGAATTCAAGCTTCTAGACCTTTAACCCACTGTTAGGACTGACAGTGTTTACATCTAGTTTACAACTAATAATAAGATCTGCCAGCACACCACAGCACATTATGATAAACATTAGCTTCTGAGCCCCCTCCTTCACAATACATAGAAGTGGAACATTTCAGTTTTGGACTTTTCAGAAAAAGAGCAAGTAAAATGTAAGAAGCAATTTTTAAATATGTTTTAAGTTATGCTATGTAAATGAGTACAACTAACAAATATAAAGAAGGTGTTATTCCAATCTGGCTGAAAAAGCGGAAATATACTTTTAAAGGGGAATAGTTAGCTAGAACATGAGCCTAATCTCTGTATACGCAGGACACATACAGTATTCCTGTACCCTCAAAATATCCCTTAAACATTGTGCTGAAAGTGGAAATCTTGCAAACGCACATTAACTTTAGCACAAAGGTTCTTTTTTTTTTCATTTCAACTGAATATGCCTGCACACAGAATATAAACATAGAGCTAATAATTTATCTGAGCCTCTTTTAAAGAAACAACTCATTAAAATAATCAGGAACTACTTAGCAATAAACACTTTGGTGAGGACTTTGTAATGTACAGTACAGGACAGCTTATAAAGTGCAGTGGTCAAGAGAATGCAATGTACAGTGCAGCTTACAAAATGCAGTTAAGAAGAGTATATAAGGGATATCAATCTAAAAATTTGGTGTACCCTGCGCTCAGTGGACAAAAAATAAAAAATGTGTAGCAAAGGAATGGAGCAACCACAATAGACCGAACACGTACAGTAATCTAATAATATGATGCGCTACTCAAATAACATCCAAATTTTACCTGAAGTAATATACAGTATATGAAATACTATCAATAGTTTCATAGAATGATGAAAAAAAATCACAAAAAGTGTAAATCTGCAAAAAAATATTCAAAATAGGACCACAAAGGTCTACATTATGTGAAACAAATAAAGTGCTTGCAAAGCAAAGTGCATATAATAAAGTGCTCGATAAATGAGTCTGAGTAAGTGCTCTGACGAAAATCAATCCACATACAAAAGTGTCAATTGTGAATCCTCCACCACAGATATATAGCCTCTTACCAGATTGTCTGATCTCAACTTAGAAGAATCAGTGTACGCGTGTGTGTATATCCCAACATAGGACACGTTGCAATCCACCATGCCATTTCATGTGGTATCAAAGGGTAGATAAAAGTTTGCTCACTGGCACCTTGAAATGCCTTTCCAAAGAGAACCAAAGGAGCCACAATAGTGGTATACCATTAAAATATTAGTAGATAAGGTGGTGCAGCACTAATATCGTGATAAATTACATAAAAAATTAATAAAGGACTCGATATTAAATGGGTGAATACATAAATTTTATGAATGAATATAGATATCCAGTGGTGCACCTAATGTGTATCCCAAAAATATGCCATCAAGAATGTGACTAAATATAAGTGATAAGTGATTTAAGTGAAACAAATATTAACCAAATATATATACATACGATCATAAATGAACAATATACATAAATCATATAGCACAAAGTCCCAAATGTATAATTGTGATGAATCAATCTTCGACCGTGAAATTTAATACGTGCTCAAGTGCATCAAACCATCTGTCACCGTCTAGCGTGCACACTTACCTCCAATCTTTGACCCTCAAGGAGTTATAAGGCATAACAAATCACCAGTTAGTCCCAAATAGGAATAATCTCACTTTCTGGATGGACACAGGATCAGTTTCCACACAGCCCCTGGTTAATCAACCATTACAATGGTAAGGCACCTTTACAAAACTCCTCCACTCTCCCAATGGCTCATAAACAGCGAATCAGAGAAAAAGCCACCATAGTGTAATAGAGTAAAGTTTATTATACCATACACAAATGCCAAAGACCTACTCACACTTTAAAATCAGGTCATAGACCCCCCAGGCATGAACTGTATAACCCACAGTTAGGGTGCTTGCATAGGAAGTCCAAAGATGGCTGCCGCCCGTGAGTAATTTCATCACCACGCTCTAGTCTGACATGTTGCGTCACAATAACAAGTGACTTCTCCAGGGACCTCGCCCAACATGTTGGCGAAACATGTTGGGAGGGTCCTAGCAAGTGACGTTACTTGTATGCCGTGAACAACATCTCTATTCGTCGATTTCTAGTTACGCTTAAGCTTCTTTTGAAGCTTAAGCGTAAATAGATGTTACTGGTGATGTTACTTGTATGCCGTGAACAACATCTCAGCTCGTCTGTTTCTATTCATGCTTGCCTGTTTCTATTGAGATTTTTTTAGATACATTTTTTTTTTTTTAAATTTGGTGGTCAGTATAGGGCCCCTTTACATTGGTGGTCCAGTGTAGTGTCCCTTTACAGCTAGGTAAAGCTAGACCAGGGGCACTACGGCATTTCTTACAAGTGTCCTTGTCTGGCAACACTTATGTTATCTTTTAAGAGTTGGACCAAAAGGAACCAAAAAGCCCTTCCTCTGCAAAAACAGAGAGTATTTACAGAATCCCACTTTTTATGTTGAGAGTAATGGGTGCGGTCCATGCAAATTATCGTAGTTTTGAGAATGGTGGGTGGTACCATGTAAATCATACCTTTATACCCATGTGCCTTCCTGTAAATTCAGACCCCCTGGTCTATAACACGTAGGTAACCTAGATTTAAACTTGCCCACAGCTATTAGAATTAGTGGCAGACAATGTTGCTCCATACACTCACTTCTTCTCCATCCTTGCCTACATTGGGCGCCCTCCCTGAAGTCTGTTTCTGCTCGCCAAACCATGTGCCAAAAAGAATAAGGGGCTCTCACTCTCTGTTACTAAGCCCGTAAGTGTGAAACATGTTGGAACAGGATGTTATCACAGGCAGGATGTGACAGCATGGATTGAGTGGTGTGAAAAAATTGTTTTTAGCACAGTGACATCATCAATGTGTGGTTCCTTTCTCTTTTTTGACCCATGGTTTACCCACAGCTATGCTGAGCCTTTGATCCAAAATATCCATATTATACAACTGCTGGAAGAACATTTCATTCTCAAGCTACTAACAAAACTGTAGATTGATGACATTGTACCAGAGTATACTAACTAAAGAAACAGCCTCATGCTCACTGAACTGAGTAAAAATGTATCAGGAAGCTAGAAACAGCACCTGGACATAGAAAAAAAGAGAAATGTTAGCTGTGCTGATGCCTCTGAAACAGAGGATAAAAGTTATCCCAACATGCTTCAACAGGAATCGCAATGTATAACCGGTATTGTCATGACTCAATTGCTATGAGCGGGATGAACTGGCAGCTAATCATCATCCAGCTATTCTTTTATAGTAAAATAACAGCAAAGGTCTTCCTGTTGGTTGAACAGCAGAAATGTAGGTGAATGGGTTCCAATGCTGGGATCACGTCTCCTTCGTCTTTCGCACAATGGCATATGATATCAGGGATATTAGGGAAACCACTGTTGTAAATATGAATGAGTTTTGTACTTGCCTTGTATTATGGGTTCAAGGCTAATTCTACTGGCTCCAGATCTGCAGTCCCAGCTCATTTTTGTGCAGATCCACCAATAATTTTGCCTTAAGCCATAATGCACTATATGGTCTTTGCATTATGACCAGCAGACTTAGAAGGGCCAACAAGGGTGCTTTTTGATAAGCCAGACCTCCTCACTATAAAAGCAGAAATAGTGGTAATGTATTGGAAGCTACTGTAGGGGAAGGATAGGGCAAGCTGACAAACTAGACAGGGAGGGATTAGGGGCAGTTAGGAAACTGTGCTTTAGTTCTGATTGCTAATTGTTTGGATAACCAATCCTTCTACTGCTTTTTCTTGTCATTATTGGGCTTGTTTTGCCTTTCATTTTATTTTGTGCTTGATTTGAGGTGAGTGCTCACTTTTAGCAACTGTTGTCCCTTCCATATAGCATATTTTTGATGCAAGGCTCCCATTAATGCTCCGTTCACACTTATACAGTTTGCTTTTTGTCCATTTTGCAGTGCTTTTTGCAGTTTGTTTTACGGTTTTCTGGATGCGTTTTTGACGTGTTTTTACCACGTTTTGCATTTTGTTCAGCTTTTTTTTTTTTTTTAAGTGGAATTTTTTTTTTTTTGCAAGACAGAATAAAAAAGCAAAACGTGCCAAAAATGTGGCAAAAACGCACTACCATGCATTTCATCACATTCTACATTGAACTCTATTGTAGCAAAAACACTGTTTTTTGCTTTTAAAAAAGTCCTCTGACCCTTTCCAAAAACACAACAGCTCAAACAAGCATAGATGTGAACATGTTCCATAGGAAACCATGTTTAATGGACTGTAGTGTGTTTCTGCAAAAAGCACTAAAAAACACATTGGTGTGAACAGGGCATTAAAGAACAGTCTTAACTACTTGACCCCCTGGCCAATTATGACATTTCTGTCATACATGTAAAAATTAAATTTTTTTTGCTAGAAAATTACTTAGAACCCCTAAAAATTGTATATTTTTTTAGTAGAGGCCCTAGAGAATAAAATGGTGGGTGGTATGTTTTTTATGTCACTTTTTGTCACTTTTGTAAATACGTTTCAATTAATTTTAGTGCACACAAACACAATATAATACCCAATTTTGGGTCAAATATTAAAGATGATGTTATACCGAGTGAATAGATGCTTAATTTGTTACGCTGTAAAAGTGCGTACAGCCATAGAACGGTGCCAAACTATGGTATTTAAAAATCTCCATAGGCAATGCTTTTAAAGCCTTTACAGGTTACCAATTTAGAGTTACACAGGAGATGTAACAGGTTACCAACCACAGGAGATCTCATGCTAGAATTATTGTTCTTGCTATACCATTCGCAGCGATACCTCACATGTGTGGTGTGAGCACCGTTTACATCCATGCAGGACCTATGTATGAGTTCTCCATTGCCTGTGAGCTTGGGGGGTGGGGCTCTTTAAATTGTTTTTTTTATTTCATTTTATTTTTTTTTACATTGTCTCTCTTATTTATTTTTACACTGGCTCTTTACATTTTTTTCTCACTTTTTTACTAGCACAAGGAATGAACATCATCCCTTGTGATAGCATGGGCAGTGACAGATACTCTTTGCTAAGACATCTGGGATCTATTAGACTCCACATTTCTCCTCTGCCCTTAAAAATCATACCAAGATTTGTTTGATCGGATGCTTTGACAAGCTGGCAGCAGCTTGTTTACATCTGAGCAAAACCGGAAGTGACAAAATCCTCGCCGCTTCCAGTTTCTTAGATCTTAGAGATGATCGGGGAACTTCTGGCTCCAGTCTTGGGCTCGCTGGTGGAACAGGAGAGACCAGAAAGGAGGAGGAAGGCGGCAGGAAGGAGGAGACCTTCTGGCCCATATAAAAGAGATTCAGTGGCTTTTCTGCTGCTTGGATTGCTTCTATATTGTAGAGCATCGCAGCTGAAAAAAAAAACTGCAGCTGCAACCATGGCCCAGGTATAACCACTTCAACCTGAGGACACATGGGTAAGTCCTATGGGCAGGAAGTGGTTAAAAAGTGATGCATGAAACATTCACTGGTTACTGACATCTGATATTTAAGCTGCCTTTAGTTCAGAAAATGTGGTTGCATTGTTTGAAGTGAAAAAACAAAGTGCAAGAACAGTGTGCACCTAAACCACTTCCCAATATATTACACACATTCAACTCAAACTCACCTTCCTATCCCCATAGATACAATAAAGGTTAGTCACAAATTAGTTAGGCCTGTTATCCCAGGATAAAACTGTTCTGACCAATTTTACACTGCAGTATCCTCTGTGGTATCTTAATTCATGAAGAACTGTACTCTTTGTTTCTAGTAGATTTGGTCCTAACCGTATTCATCAAAATTGGCCTGCTGTTGGCCCATTGTACACTGCTGTGTCATCTGTGGTCCCTTAACCTTCCTGGTAATCCCGAGTGTGGCTCGAGATTAATTTCAGTACCTAAAACTGTAAACTTGAGCTACACTCGGGATTACACTGCAGCGATCCCTCGAGCCTTACCTTGTCCCACGATCCTGCTAGGTCCTCCCGCTGTGTCCCCCAGCTATGTCCACCAGACGATGCCGGCATCTGTCTTCCGGGTTACGTTCCCTGCGAGCGTCGGGACGTACAGGAGGTGGAACCGGCGAGAGATTCAAAAAAGTTAAAATTTGACATACACACAATACACTGTAATCTTTTAGTATTACATTACTGTATCAAACCATTTCACATACATTTTGTCCCTAGTGCTTTGTCCAGTGCTCTGCTTGCACTTTTACCGTTCTTTCTGCCTGGAAACTGAGAAATGTCCATGGCATCCAAAAAGTGTCCCTTTAGGTCAAAAGCGGTTTTAGACCAGCTAGAAAACAGTGATAGTGAATTAGAATTGCTTGCAGAATTTAGCGCTAGTGATTCGTGGGGAAATTCGTCATCAGACACTGAAAACGATTCTGCGACTTTGCTCAGCAATGTGCAAACTTGGTGCTCTATTTCAAATTTCAGTGTTTTTGGTTTGATTACATTATTGAATTAAATTTATTATTATATTATTATTTTTTATAATTATTTATTATATTATAATTTATGATTTTGTGTTTCAAACTTTATCATTCCCGGGATGTTTACTAGACTCTTGTTTGGACAGATTTAAGTGAGTTATTCCTAAGGATTACAGGCCTACAATATAAAACAACAAATTTCCATGCAAAAAAATGTACCGCTTTGACATTCAAAAATATTGATTAGTTAGACTGCCAGGGAGGTTAATTCTTGTAGTAAAACCCCTGCCAAGTCTCCCTCTTTAAAGATTTACTGTACCTGGGCAATTTTACACTGCTGTATCATCTGTGGTCTCTTAATTGCTAATGAGAGCTTGATAGATATTGGCCAAGAGCAGTCAATTTCGTCAGCAGTCGCAGTAATCTACTGCCCAATTTTTGTCTGCCAGTAAAAGCAAGCCTTTTACCATATGATGCAAAAGCATTCATTGCTGCTAAAACTGCCTGGAAAAAAGGCATTTTTGCAAAAGAAATTGGATGCTGCTGCTCTATGTAAGGCAAACTAATTGTAAATGAAAAAAAATTCCACAGCCAAATATGTGCTGTCAGTGTATGTTGTCACTGAAATTGTCTGTGAAAATCATACTGTTCTGTAACACCAGGCACAGCATCAAGGCATCTCCAAGGATGTTATTTAAATTATTCGTGTATTTTCAATGTTGCTCTTGAAATTTCATGCAAAAACCCTCTCCTTGCTGTGTGTGTTTTTTTTTTCTACATGTCGGTACATGTCCCCCATATGTCAGGTTTCCAATGTTTTTTGGCGTGACAATAGGTTTTTCTATTTATTTAATTTTATTTATTACAGGTACTCATAAAGCACCGTCAATTTACGCAGCGCTTTACATATACTGTATATTGTAGAGTCACATCTGTTCCTGCTCTTGAGGAGCTTTCAATCTAAGATCCCTAACTCACATTCATACATACTAGGGCCAATTTAGACAGGAGGCAACTAACCTACCAGCATGTCTTTGGGATGTTGGAGGAAACCAGAATACGTGGAGGAAACCCACTCAGGCACAGGGAGCACATGCAAACATCATGCAGGTAGTGTTGTGGTTGAAATTTGAACCTAGTGCCCCCTATTCATCCTAATAGGCAGAATTAACATGAAGATTCTGCAATATTTCTGCGTCCAAGGTCACTCTTCTGTCCCAAACTGCAGGTAACTGGTAGAGGTGGTGATAGTAAGCCTTTCAATGCTTTTTACAGGCTTCCTGACAGCAGCTGTTTGCATATACCTGTCAGGAATGGACTTGCCAATAGTGGTGGGACTCACCTGCCTTGTGGGCTGCAGTACCAGGGCTGGCCAGCGGGTGCTCTCAACAACCAGAGGTTCACTTCGGCAATTAGCCATCACCTGGGGCTGATTGCAGGTGTATTTAAGGGATGGCCAGACCTGCAGTCTGTGCCTTGGTGTGTGTTTTTCCATGGGCCCCTGTACCTTGTAACCTGCGTTCCTGTTCCTGCCTGACTTGTTGCCGACCCTGCCTGATCCTGACCTCTGCTGACTTCTCCTGTTTGATCCCTGGCTTGTGACCCTGACCATTCTCTCCGCCTGCTCCTCCTGTACCTACCTGCCCGATAGTTATCGACCCGGTCTGCCTGATTACGTTGTGCTCTATATGTGTATGTACCTGTGTATCTTTATCAGTTTAGGTTTGTTTCACCTTGTTGTATGTATTTGTGTTAGCTTGGGGTTTGGTGCACTGCGTTTATGTTTGTATTGTTAGTCTTAATAAATTGTCTTGTTTATACCATATCTGGAGCCTGTGTTTCCCTGTGTCAGTCCACACATCTCTGGTCACACCCGCATCCCTGACAATACCTTTGATTCAAGCCACAAGAATCCACTGATTGCAACACATCTATTGTTTTTTAATTTGACTTTAAGATTCCTATTATTTTTGTTGTTATTATTATTATTAATATTATTAACCACTTGCCCTCCTGAGGATCACCCCCTCCTGACCAGGCCACTTTTTGCATTACGGTGCTGCGTTACTTTAACTGACGATTGCGCGGTCATCAATGTTGCACCCAAATTAAATTTATGTCCTTTTTTCCCATGAATTGAGCTTTCTATTGGTGGTATTTGATCACCTGTGCATTTTTTATTGTTTGCGCTATAAAAAAAAAGACCAAAAATTTTGAGGAAATAAACAATATTTTTGACTTTTTGCTATTACATTTTAAAAAAATTTAAAAAATCTAATTTCTTCATAATTTTACACCAAAATGTATTCTGCTACATGTCTTTGCTAAAAAAAATACCAATACATGTAAATTAATTGGTTTATGTGAAAGTTATAGCATTTACAAATGGCAGAATATATACTGGAATTTTTTATTTTATTTTATTTTTGCTAGTAATGGCGGCGATCAGCGACTTATGGCAGGACTGCGGCAGACATTCTGACACTGGGGGGAACTGACTTGGTGTCACTGACATCTCCAGTGACACCAATACAGTGATTAGTGCTAAAAAAGCATTGACACTGTAATAATGGCACTGGGCAGGAAGGGGTTAACATGATGGGCGATCAAAGGGTTAACTGTGTGCTGGGAGTGTTTTACTAGGGGGCTGTGTCAGTGTGCTTCACGTGTCAGTGTGCTTCACTGTAATCACACTGCTCTGGATGGCTGTGCTGTGCACAGCCACCCAGAGCAGTGTACACGAACTGACAGGGAGGAGGGCTGATAGTCAACAAAACAGTCCTCCTCCCCATTGGAGATCTTCAGAAATCACTGGGCGCCGGAGAATAATTAACGGCTGGGACCCGATGATTGACAGCCGTGGCTGCAAATGGCGGCACAGGTAGGGTGCAGTCAGTTTGCGCATGCTCCCTACCTGGGAATGCAAAATCACGTATATATACATGATTTTCGCATCCGTGCTGCCCTTTAGCAGTATTTATGCTATAGGGCGGATGCGAAGCTGTTAATATTAAGTATTATCAGGGTTTTTTTTCTCAGAAGGTGCAGGAACTCCCCCTTTCTGAATCACCTCTTGTCTCCAACCCCTACCTACATCCAAGCACCATCCCTTGGTTCCATCCCCTACCCACCTCCCAGTACTGCCCCTATTAGAGAAATTAGAACCAAGTATATACTAAGTAATTTGTATGGAATTTGTTAATGATAACAAGAATAGTTGTAAAATAGATCCTCTGCAGCCAGAAAAAATAGGCCGTCAAGTAACAATAGATCCCATCAACAACAATGGTCCCACCACAACAAATTACCACCCCAGCAACAGTAGACCCACAGCAGCAACAACAGATCACCCAGCAACCATCAGATAGACCTCTCTCTCAACAGTAGATACCTCTCAGCAGCAATTGAACCCCCAGCAACATAATACCCCCCACCAGCAACAATAGATCCATCCAACAACAATAGACCTTACTAAAAAAATATTCAGTGCTGGAGGTGTCGAAACTGCTGAAAAAAAGCCCTGAGTATTATTATTAATATTAAGAATTACCAATATACATCTCTTACAGAGTTTGCTGAAACTAAGAGTGAGCAGAACGATGATATCACCAGTGTACTTCTGCTCATTTATTGTCCAATTGGGGGCTGAAAGCTACTTAAGCCAAGCAAGCAAACAAAATGGCATATTTATACCTTTATTGCAGTGGAAAGAGTGAGGCCACTAATTTGGCAAGCCTGACTAAATGGAATACCATGTCCTTGAGCAGCTCTGGCAGCTCACATACACGTACTCGAAATGCGCATTTAGCTGTTCTCCTTGAGCTATCTTTCTAAATGTCTCTTGACCTTTTATCTGGACAATATTCTGTAAGGTACTCCGTGGGTGTAAATTACAGTAAAAAGGAAATTAGGATTAGAATGCCAATGACTCCGATTTTAATTACACTAAAGAATGTAATAAGTATCTTGTACTTTCCATTGGGGAATAAATATGTCCTATAGAGTGTATGTATCTGGAATTCTTTAGTCTGTCTGTGCTTATAATATTCTCTTCCCTCTCGTAATACAAATCTCTCTGTCATGGTTTATCCATTGACTCAGTGAGAACTAGAAATAAAAAAGGAAATATTATAGTACAACAAATGAATCAGTTAGATAGTCTTTAGCTTGAGTAAATCAACTGTGAATCAAGTTTATAAAACAAGTACGGCTTTTCTCAATCCCATGTTCTTACACACCACGCACCGACTTTCACCGCAGGGATGTTTTCAGTTGCTAGGTAAACAATGTGAATCATTCAATCTTTTGAAAGAGAACATGGGGTGAGCAAAATCACATTCTTTCCTATTTTCACCATGACTTTGTGAATCACTGCTTTTTCTTTGTGAATGAACTAAATGAGAAAGGATTCGCTTTTTAAATTCATGCTGCCATTGTAGGAAGTAGAGGAAAATTAAAGCGAAATAAAACCAAAAAGCAAATATTTATTATACTACAAAATACTTTGTTGCATTCTTTTTTCTCTTGCAACTTACTTTCCTGCTTTCTTTCTTCTGTTGCAACTTATTTTCCTGCTTTCTTTCTTCTGTTGTTTTTCAAGAGCACAAGCGCTCTCCAGCAGAACATATCAGACAAACCAATTACCACTGACAGGGGGGATAAAAATGGTCAGTATTTATTCATTCATGAAAAACCTTACTCCCAAAGGGAAAAAATAAACTCTTTGATTTCATTATTGTTTTATTTGTGTTTTTCATTGTTAATTGGTTCTGTATTTTTTTTTATTTCATTATAGGCATTGTTATTTTGTTTTCCTAAATTCCCTGAGGAAGTGGGTCTTAATACACGGAACACGTCAGATTTCTGAATTATTTATCCGTATCTCTAATTCAACTCTATAGAAATACGTTAGCCCAATGACAATTTACTTATCTAATGTTATTGTTGGGGCTTTTAGACTCTTGCTTGTGACGCTTTTGCGTCTCGGGCCAGAGCCTCCCCCCTTTTTTTTGTACTTATAGATTTATATTTTGTTTTTGTTGCTTTACTATGTATGTGTCTATTTTGGCTGACCAAATGGTCTCTCTTACCACTTATGTGTTTTTTTAATATTAAAACTTGTACTATATTATCTAGTGTTTTCATGTTGAGCATCTTTATATTTTTATATGGTATGGTGCCTTAGAAAGCCCCATTAGTTTTTCTCTGTTAAGGTTTTTGCATTCACTCTTATTTGGGCAGGTTTTGCCCTCTTTTTGTCCATTGCTGGAATTTCTGCTCTGTTACCATCTGAATATGGCTAAGCTTGGGTTTCATCATTGAATTTTGATGATTGGTTACTGTTACTACATCCTTGCACAATTGGAACGGACATTGGTTTGGCTTTCTGCTGTTTATCTGACTAGAGGTACTCTTGGACTAATGGTTCCTTAATAGGACCAGAGGTACTCCTGGACTGATGGTTTTTCCCTCCCGATGTCCGCTGAATAAAGCTTTTTTGTATTTTCTACCAATATTGATCTTCATCTACATTAGGTGTTACTATTGTACAGAGCATCATCATCAGCACTGTTATTTTGTTTTCCTAAATTCCCTGAGGAAGTGGGTCTTATCCCACGAAACGCATCAGATTCTGGATCAATAATTCAACTTTATGGAAATACATTTTCCTATTGATGATCTGTGTATCTGATGGTATTGTTGGGGCTCTTAGACTCTTGCTCGTTATGCCTATGCGTCCCAGGCCAGAGCCTTTCCCCCCTTTTTGTTACTTATAGATTTATACTATGTTTTTTCTGCTTTATTATGCATGTGTCTATTTTGACTGACCAATTGGTCTCTCTTACCACTTATGTGGTTTTTTTAATAAAATTACAATAAAACATGTTCTATTTTATCTAGTGTTTTCATGTTGTGAATCTTTATACTTTCATATGGTATGGTGCTTTAAAAGCCCCATCAGTTTTTTCTCTGTTAGGGTTTTTGTATCTTTCTGTTTAAATATGGGTGTGACACATATAAAACCAATATACAAGGACAGGTGAGATTATATGTCTCTCCAGCTCCCATCCTATTTTTTATATGATTAAAAGGTGTGAGCAGGAGTATGGTCATTCATCCAGAGTTGTGTCTCACTAATACAGGAAGTGTGTTAGTGGCCAGATCACCAGGAAAAAAAAGTGAAAAAAAAGAAAACGAATGCAGCCACCACATCTAACGATTTGTAAGCTGCAACATTTTTGGTTTTGGGTTTAATACCACTTTAAAGGTTTTCAAATCTCTGATTATGTAGCAGAAAGCTTTGTGGAATCAAGAGTTCTCAATACTGTTCAGTGCCTGGATTTAATGGTGATTAAGGCCTCATTCACATGGGCACTGACACCCTTAGTCCATGAATGGGCATGTCTATAAGTGGCTGGTTCTGCGTGCAGGCAGACCATGCATGTCTATGTGAGTACAGAAAATTCCCCACACTGTCTGAATTCAGGGCTGCTCATTCGAACCCACAACAAACTGGGATGAGCAGTTCCCAAAGGTTTTTTCCATAGGCATGAGCCGGCTGCCAACATGCAGCACCTGGTGGCTTCTGCCGCTTAAAGACATAGCCCATTCATGGTCTATGGGTGTAAACACTCATGTGAATGAGACCTAAAGTGATAATAAACACTGTTTTTTTTTAGTATTTTCAGCAGCTAATTTGATCACTTAGTCATCAGAGTATGCAGCATTTTTATCTTTTAATCATTCGCTATGTTTCTAGGTTTCCTTTGTTAGTGGCGGTTCGCAATGTGCTCTGCTTTCCTATGCAATTCCTGTGCGATTCAGTGAGATTCAGTTTTCAGCCCATTTATTTGAATGGGCTGAATTCGCACTGGATCACACCAAAAGTAGGGCATGTAATACTTTTAAAAATGTACTGCAGCCAGATTACATGATACTGAAGAACCTGTGCAGACAAACACGATTTGCGTTTGGGGTGTTGTTAGGATTACATTGACACCTGCAGCAGATCACACGTCCTGTGTGTTCTGAACGCAGTGCAGGAAATACACATGGAAACCCGCATTCTGCTGTGAATGGACCCGAAATATAGCTCCTTTCTCTTTCAGCATTCTATGGATCCACCATTTAATGTAGAAACTGGAGCTGTGCATCGATAAAAAAAACAGATTGACCCAAAATAACAGCAGTGCTGCAGTAGGAATTTTAACAAATAGTTTACTGGGGAACATTTATTTTATTGTGCTCAATATGGTAAGTTAAAAAAAAGACTTAGGATTTAATACTACTTTAACCTCCTTGGCGGTCTGATTCTTTCCGATTTTTTGTGCTGAAAGCGGTACATTTTTTTGCATGGAAATATGTAGTTTTTTATTGTAGGCTGTAATTTTTAGGAATAACTCACTGAAATCTGTACGAACAAGAGTCTAGTAAACATTCCGGATATGATAAAATTTGAAACATGAAATCATAAATTATAATTTAATAAATAATCATAAAAAATAATAATATAATAATAATAAATTTAATTCAATAATATAATCAAACCAAAAACACTGAAATTTGAAATACAGAGGCAAATTCGCACATCGCTGAGCATAGTCGCAAAATCGTTTTCAATGTCTGATGACGAATTTCCCCACAAATCATTATCACTCAATTCTGCAAGTGGTTCTGATTTACTATCGCTGTTCTCTAGCTGGTCTAAAACCGCTTATGACGTAAAGGGACGCTTTTTGGATGCCATGGACTTTTCTAAGTTTCCAGGCAGAAAGAACAGTCAAAATTCAGGCAGGGCACAGGACAAAGCAGTAGGGACAAAATATATGTGAAATGCATTGAAACAGCAATGACAGCAAAAATTTCAAATTTGCCGCCGGTTCCGGCGCCCATACGTCCCGACGTCACAGGGACCGGAACACAGAAGCCGGATGCTGGCATCGGCCGGAAGAGATGGCCAGGCGACGCTGCAGGGGACACATCGCGGGAGCGAAGGACAAGGTAAGTGCTGCAGGGACTCCCTGAGCAACGCCGCATGGTAAGCCCGAGTGTAGCTCGGGGTTACCGCTCTTGGTACTCAAATTTTACCCCGAGCTACACTCGGGAATACCGCTAGGGAGGTTAAAGGATAAGTTCAAGGTGTAACATGTAATATGCAGCATGTTACTATACGACCAGCCTCCGCACACTCCAGTCCTTCAGTGTGACAGCTAGCGGGGGATCTGCCTGGTCACATCATTCATTTACAGAGCTCTGTGAATGGGAAACCAAACCCACATGGAAGAAAAATATATTTGAAATATACTTTAAAAATATTCTTCCCAAATATATTGACATATATTTGAAATACTACAATTTTGGCCATAATCAATATATTTCAATATATATATATATATATATATTGCATGGTGAAATGCAATAAGAACAAACAGAATTATAGATATAATATTAGTTTGATAACTTTGGTAACTTTGCTTACAGACTGCCTGAGAGAAATGGTGCCATTAAGGAAGGAATAGTACAGATATTCTAGTCTCAGTTCTACGCAATTTTTTCAAATTACTACTTATCATCTGTTGAAAAGACTACAGTAACAAAATTACATTTTTAATTTCATCTAGAGAAAACACTATTAGGACTCAAGTTATCTTTTAAATGATTCATAGCATTACAGGAATATTAGATTGACTGTGCTTATTTCAGTTATCACAACTTTAACACACAGGGGTTGATTTACTAAGGCTAGGCTAATAGGCTGTTCATATTGCAAAAGAAGTTGTACTTTGCAAGGGAAGTTGCGCCAGAGCCTAGTAAATGAAGGGACCTCCATCATCCAATTATGTGCAAGCAAAAGGCTTTTTTAAAAGATTTTCCGTACACATGATTGGGTATTCTTTGCTAAGTTACATTTCCCCCTATTCACTAAGCTCTGGGGCAAATTCCATTGTAAAGTGCAACTTCCCTTGCAAAGTGGCCAACCTATTTGCCATTAGTAAATCAACCCCACAGTCTTCATCAGGAAAGTTTGGAAAATCCCTTTAAATGGTACAAAGAGAAAAAGTAAAGCCTGACAGAGGTTCTAACATTTCTCCACTAGGCCCAAAACTAAAATAAATGTATTCACTGGGGTTGGCCATTAACCACATTATATGACCTTGCACATTGCCTTATCATCCATGATTGTTTGCAAATTAAAAATTGATGCAAAAATGTATTTTGGGCACATTACCATTATAATGTCTCTTAATAAATAAGAAAGTAAATTTTCACTTAGAAGGGCCTCTGCATAAACAGTACACATGTATAGTGTATAAAGACGTCTGATTAGAAAAGGCAATATTACGAATTAGGGTTCCATGTGATGAGATAAACATAGTGCACCTCCCTCCAGGGACCTGGAGGTAAGTAGATGCACTCTAGTCTATTACGTCTGTAAAAGCTGTGACGATCAAGTTGTTGAAATAATGAAAAAGAAATGTTTGTATGACACTGCTGTCACAAAGTGTTTTTCCCAGTTAAATTTTAAACTTTGTCTTAGTTCCCTAAATTGCATCACTTCAAAGTACACAATGTGATTAATTATAAACAAAATGGTTTTCCCTGCAACATACCGGTTTTATTACATCAAAATTGCTTTATTTTTCTGGAAAAGATAGGATGTCTATTAAGTTCACTACAATAGATGTATATATATATATGCTATGGATTATTTGTAGTAATGCATATTACTGGAGTGCTGCCATTGTAAAGCTACAGCGTTACACAGGTTGAAAAACACATATGTCTGACAAATTTAAAGTGGTATTAACCACAAGCCTACAGGGCACTTATACCTCATTCCTGCCCAGGCCAATTTCCAGCACTCAGCGCTGTCACGCTTTGAATGACAATTGCGCAGTCATGCAACATTGTACCCATATGAAATTTTTATCATTTTTTTGTAACAGATAGAGCTTTATTTTGGTGGTTATTAATCAACTCTGGGTTTTTTATTTTTTCTTAAACAAACCAAAAACCACTGAAAATTTTGAAAAAAAAAAGTTTTTTCTTAGTTTTTGTTATAAAATTTAGTAAATAAGTGATTTTTCTTCTTCACTGATGTGCGCTAATGAGGCTGCAGTGATGGGCACTGATAGGCTGCACTGATGGACACTGATAGGTGGCACTGATGGGCACTGATGAGGAGGCACTGGTAGGTGGCACTGCTGGGCATTGACAGGCATCACTGATGGGCACTGAAAGGCAGCACTGATATATGGCACTGATAGGTGGCACTGACTGGCACTGATAGGCGGCACAGACTGGCACTGATAGGTGGCACTGACTGGCACTGTTGGGCAGCACTGACTGGCACTAATAGGCGGCACTGACAGGCACTGATAGGTGGCACTGATGCGCACTGATAGGCGGCACTGACTGGCACTGATAGGTGGCACTGATTGGCAGCATTGATAGGTGGCACTGACTGGCATTGATAGGTGGCACTGACAGGCACTTATAGGTGACATTGAAAGGCAGCTCAAATGGGCACTGATATGTGGCATTGGTGTGGCACTGATGGGCACTGGCACGTGGCACTGATGAGCACTGACAGCTGGCACTGATGGGCACTGACAGGTGGCACTGCTGGGGCTACACTGATCATCAGGGCACACTGATCACCAGTGCTCTGATGATAAGTGTACATGTCCCTTCCGCGGAATGCCGATTACCAGCTCTCCTCTACTCATGAGCTGTCAGCGTGACAGCTCGAGAGGAGAGAAATGCCGATAACTGGCATTTCCCTGTTTACATGTGATCAGCTGTGATTTGACACAGCTGATCACATGACCGAGCCGACATCTTCGGCTCTTTCCATGCATCGGTGATCCGCTGTGTCCGATTAGAATGGGAGGACGTCATATGATGTCCTCCCAGAACGAGAGAACCACCCTGCATCCGTCATATTACTATATGGCGGGCAGGAGGCGGTTAAAGTAAAAATGTATTTTTCTTAAAAATTGTGACCCCAACATTTCATATTCCTGATATGTGTGAGTTGTACCATGTGTTAAAAAGTATCTTGTTCTCTTTGTATTACTTCCTTTGTGTGAAATACCTGGTGATCCTGCTAGTCCCCTCACTCTTCTATTTCAACCTGACCCTGCTAGGCATAGCATTGTCAGTTTTCTGGCTTTGCTGGGAACAAACCCCCCTGCACAGCCATTCACTGGAAAAATCAGTGTACTTCCTCCACCCCACCACTCTACACCCCTATGCAGCTGAGAACAGAGATTATATGATAAATTATACAAAACAAAAAAATATATATTTATAATTGATTGGACATGATTTGGAAAGGCACACACTACTCTATAAAAGGTCTCACAGCTGACAATGCATACTATATCAGAGCAAAAGCCATTAGGTCAAAAGAACTGTTTGCAGAGCGTAGAGACAGGATTATTGCAAGGCACAAATCTGTGGAAAGCTACAACAAACTTCTGCTGCACTGAAGGTTCCTAAGAGTGCAGTGGCCTCCATAATTCTCAAATGGAAAACATTTGGCACAACCAGGACTCTTCCAAGAGCTGGTCAGTTGGCCAAACTGAGCAATCGGGGGAGAGGGGCCTTAGTAAGAGAGGTGACCAAGAAAAAGGTGACTGAGCTCTAGAGATCCTGTGTGGAGATGGGACAAAGTTCCAGAAGGATAACCAGCACTGCAGCCCTCCAGCGATCTGGGCTTTATGGCAGAGTGGCTAGATGGAAGCCTCTCCTCAGTGCACATAAAACACATGAAAGTGGAGTTAGCAAAAAAAACACCTGAAGGACTATCAGACTATGAGGAACAAGATCCTCTGGTCTGAAGAAACCAAGATTGAACTTCACAAACACTCCTCCGTATGTAATGGAGATGGGGGGGAGATTATAGTCCAAATGAGGAAGACAGCCTAGGGTGATAATGCTGTTCTTCCATGGAGACACCATGTTGAGTGAGCATTGTCACCCTAGGACAGAAACTAACCTAGCCACAACATCAAAGGACTGGTAAGCAGCAATATTTTAACCACTTGAGCTCCAGAAGGTTTTACTCCTTTCATGACCAGGCCATTTTTTGCTATTTGCCACTGTGCTTGTGCGGTCATGTAACACTGTACCCAGATAATATATATATATATATATATATATATATATATATATATATATATATTTATTTATTTATTTATCATTTTGTTTTCACACAAATATCAGATGTTTTTTCTACATCATCATTGCTTATACAGTGAAGATCACTGCATAAGCAATAGCTTTAGCTGTGGGTTGCTCATTCACAGGAGTGGACTGACCATTTGTAAACTCAGGCACTGCCTAAGGGCCCGGGGTCAGAAGGGGGCCCATGAGATGCCCCTGGTACATTTTCATAAGCTTTTTTGAGTTTGGGCAAGGACACAGGGGCCCCATGATCCCCTATTGCCGGGGGGCCCCATGAGTTGTCAGTCCGCCCCTGCTCATTCATTAACAGTTTGCTTGCTTTTGATTGGATAAGCTAATCACATGGTAATGGTAGCCAGGTAGCATGTGATTGCTCTGGGCCAACCACAGATCACAACAGTAAGCAATCTGTTCATAAATAGAAAGCCATTCATGACAGGTTGTTTACATTGTTATAATTTGATTGCTATGATCAATCATAGCGATCACATGATACCCAGTTATTGGCAACAGTGATCCTCCAGCAGTCACAGGAGGGGTACTCTGTGCACTTCTAAACAGGAGCAGGCGCAATAACACACACACACACATATATATATAATCTTATCTTATTATCTCACGACTTGACTATTGTAACTCCCTCCTCACCAGCTTACCTCGCCACAGGCTATCCCCGCTTCAGTCTTTCCTGAACTCTGCGGCCAGAATCATCCACCTTACCAACCGCAATGTATCCGCCACCCCCCTCTGCCATTCCCTCCACTGGCTTCCGATTGCCCAACGCATAAAATTCAAACTGCTAACATTGACATACAAAGCTATCCATAATATTGCCCCAAATTACATCACTGACCTGATATCCAAATACCACCCAACACGTACTCTTCGCTCCTCACAAGACCTCCTACTCTCTAGCTCCCTGGTCTCCTCCTCCCATGCCTGGCTCCAAGACTTCTCCAGGGCTTCCCCCATCCTCTGGAACTCACTACCCCAATCCATCAGACTGTCACCAACCCTCCTCACCTTTAGGCGCACTCTGAAAACCCATCTCTTCAGGGAAGCCTACCCCGCCCTCACCTAACTGCTGATCTCCTCCACTCCTTCTACCACTCAATCCCCCACAGCCATTTCCTCCTGTACCACTATCCCCTCCCTCCTAGATTGTAAGCTCCAGGAAGCAGGGCCCTCGAACCCCTTGTGTATTGCATTGTTATTGTACTGTCTCGTGTATTGTCTCCCATTGTAATGTACAGAGCTGAGCAAACCTTTGGCGCTATATAAATACTGTATAATTATAATAATAATGATAAGAAAATACAGTGTATATAAGTAAATATACAGTATATACGCATATACATATTTTATGATTGCAAGATAGATAGCTACATTTCTGGTCTGAAAATACACATTGAACTGTTAAGAAAATAAATTTTCTGGCATCTATAATTAGGATAACATTTAATGTTACCAGCAAAACACATATATTATTTGTAGATGAGCCCTGTTATATTGAAAGACTGTTCGTAATTGCATACATATATAGACAAAAAATAATTATTTTGTTAGAATATTGAAAATCAGCAGCTGAATCATTTATTAAAATGTTTAATCAAAGTGTAATACTACTTGACTGACTGCAATATCTCATACTATTTGTAAGTATCAAATCAGAATAAATGGTTTCCTCTGACACCCGCAATTAGCAGGAGTGTTAGAACCTTTTTGTTTTTCTTTTACATAATCAGTAGAACTGCTAATCCTCAAGAACATAGAGATATTTAGCCAGACATCTTTCTTTCTCTCTAATCAACATTGAACGTGTACACATTTTACGGTATGCAATTAGATGTTTCCCACATTAAAATATTTTAATTTGAAGATTTGTTTCCGTTCCCGAGATAAAGAAATAAACATGTTTCAAGGATGTGCGGTTTGTTCTCATCGGTCTGAAATGAAAGTGTTGTGTTGCTCAGGGATCCACAATTCTCAAACCATTAGACTTGCTGGCTGCTACAGTTTCTTCTCCCACCTCTCCGCTTTCAAGGATAAATGAAATGGATTAGTATGGGAACAGATCATTTGTTTCAAAAATCCTGTTTATATATTTAATTGCACTGTTTGCAAATTTATGAAAGCCGAATGCCCTGGATGGATAAGGGTGGAATTAAAAATAGTTTTATGAAGTATTGTTCTTTAGATACAATATATTGTATATTTATTATAATGGTCAGTTTCAAGCGTAGAGCTTGCAGAGAGGCAATCCAGACATCAAAAGTGCATTTAAGGACTTTTTACCCACTTTTATTTCTCGATAGAGTAAAATAAACAATTAAAGTCCACCCTTGCTGTGTGCTGATCTAACTACTGTAGTCAGCACCTACTCTCAGCCTGTTCCCAGCACAGACCAAAAGTTGAACTAAAGGCAAAACTTTTTTTTCATTTTGGATAGATTTAGGCCCCTTTCACACGGGCGTTCTGTTTGTCCATCAATGCATCTCTATGGAAAAACGGATGTAAACAGATGATCATTCATTTACATCCGTTTACATCCACATCCACCAACATCCTTTTTAAAAATGATCAAACCCTATATTTGTTCCATTAATAAAATGGAATGGATGAAAAATGGTCTGTTTTTACATATGTTTTTGCATTGTAAGTAGATATAAAAAACTAATGTAAAAACGAATGAAAAAATAATGTAAAACTGATATAAAACTGATGAAAAACTGATGTAAACTGAGTAAACTGAATCTGTTTTTTCTTTGAAAAAAGGTGACTGAACTGATGAAAGAAAAGGAACACCCTTAGGACCCATAGGATCCTTTCAAACAGGCATTCCATTTTTTTGGGAACAGATCAAATCCATTTTTTTTTTTTTAAACGGTGTGGGGTCCCCCCCCAAAATCCATACCAGACCTTTAGCCGAGCATGCAGCAGGTCAGAAAAGTGAGGGACAATGATGTCACAAGGTGGTAGGGGTCACCCGGTGATGTCACTAGGTGGCTCTGCCCCTTAACTTATTTAAGAACTGTCAGATGGTGGAGCTGTCAGATGGGGGGAGCCATCATCAGGTGCAGAGCTCATTTTTTTTCTTCTGGTCATTGGCGGCAGTGGCGTTCGTCGTGATTGACGTTGGATCTACTTTGGGGGACACATTTTGTTTTAGTTTTTTTAATAATGGACTTGTCAAAAACTGTTTTTTTTACTCTCTCTTTGACATATTTTTGGTGAATAAGTACGGGTACATGGTACTCCTATTTATTCACATGGGGGGTGGGATTGGAGGGCCCCCTTGCTAAAGAGCGCTTCCAGATTCCAATGAGTCACCCCCGCAGACCCCCACAACCACAGCCCAGGGTTGTGGGGAAAAGGCCCTTGCCCTCATCAACATGGGGACATGGTGCTTTGGGGGGGGGGGTGAGCCACCCCTGCCCCAAAGTAACCCCCCGCTTTGAGGGAAAGTGGCCAGTTATGGTTCATGGGGGGAAGGAGTTCACTTGTCCCCCCCCTTTCCTGACCTACCGGCTGCATGCTCAGATAAATGTCTGGTATGGATTTTGGAGGGGGGGGGCACACTTTTTTTTTTTTTTAAGTTTGGCATGGGTTCCCCTTAAAATCCATAACCAAAATAGACCCGAAGGGCATGGTAAGGATTGGGGGGACCCCACACTGTTTTTTTTCTGATTTTGTTATTTGCCAGCAATTTTTTTTATGTTCAGCTGTCAGTGTGGATCCCTGCTAATAGCTGATGACTCATCAGTTGTTAAGGACGCAGCGAGCGCCCACTCATTAACAACCAGCTAAAGTCACACATAGCACACTACGCAAAATGCATAAAAAATGCAAAAAAAATCAAGATATCAAAAGCTGGTGTGAAAAAAAATGCAGAATGCACCCAGAAAATGCATCAACCACAATCTGCATAGATGTGAACCTAGCCTTATAGATGGACAGGAAGCAAAAAAGGTCCTTAAAGTACAGTTATGGTTATAGTAGAGGTTATGGCCATTCAAATATCTACATATTCTTAACAAAATGTAAATAAGTTTTAAAAAATTTGTACACTAACCTCTATAGCTGCAGGTGATGTGGAACCATCCATCCTGAAAATTTACAGCAGCATCAGTGAAGTTGTATAAGTCAGTTCTCAGCACTTTAATCTCCCTCTAAAAGGCTGGCAGGCTGCCAAGTCACTGCTGAGAGGGGGAGCAGGGTGAGGTGAGCTACTGAAATAAATCAAAGTGCTTTTTGCAGTAAACTTTCATGATGTACATATTTCTCTATAGTGCCTGAAACACAAGTTGGTCAACCTTGTTTTAAGCCTTATTTACTGCTTGTTAACTCCATTTGTAAACTGTAGAATTATCTTAATTTTCCAGAAGCAAAACAGAACAATCCAGTTAAAGATAGTCTTATTTTGTGGCTGTGCTGCAAATGTCATATTCCATAAATTAGCAGTTTTTTTACACACGTGCTTCAGGGTATGACAGGGTGTCAATATTATAGGATGTAATGGGAAACAAAAAAATTGGGCCCATTTACTTCTACTGGATGTGTTGCATTAATGCTACATTATCATAACACACCATACATGCATTACTGCCATTTATTTTCAATGGACTCCAACACACTTAGGCAATGCCCTTCCAATGCACATGTGTTGAAGAACACTAAAAGACCTGATTAGTGCATTGCACAGTGCCCTGTGTGCTGTGTCAGATAAAAGGGTTATTGTCCATTTTTTGAATTTTGGTGCATAATTTCAATGGGCGGCCTTAATACAGTGCATGTCAACGCAACAAAACATGCATCTGTTAACCACTTGCCGCCCGCCTGCTGTTTATAAACGGCAGGGCGGTGGCACTCCAGGGGCGGGTTGCCGTTCATAAACGGCACCCGCCATTTCTAGCTGTGCGCGCTCCCTGGGAGCGCGCAGCACCGCGATCCGGTGCCCGCTGTGTCCTCTGGACACAGTGAAACACCGATTGTCAGACGGGACCTCTGTATGAGGTCCCGATCAAGTGATCACTAATTGGCCAATCAGTGATCACATGCAAAGTAGTAAGCAAGATGTCACTTGTGACATCATTGCTTACTACGTGTGAAATCTGTGAATGATCACAGAGGTCACATGGTACAAGGCTATTCACAACAGCCTTGTACCATGTGACAAGCTGTAACCAATCACAGCTCACTCAGTAGTTCTCAATGGCTGCAAGAATGCAGACAGAGAGAAAGATAAATTATTGCTTTTACATCCTATATGGGTGTAAAAGCAATCACTGTAAAAATAAAAAATAAAAATCTTCATCACCCCCCACAAGTAGTACAGTGTCACCATGGTGACACTGTACTGCTAGGGTGACAGTATTTAAAAAAAACAAAAAAACATAAATAATAATATAAAAAAATAAAATAAACATGTAAAAAAAATGTTTACAAATTATAATTTTTGGTTATAAACTAATTTGGCTTATTTTTTTTTTTACTAAAAAGATAACGGAATACATTTTGGCCAAGATTTATGATGAAAAATTATTTATTTGCAAAATTTTATAAGAAAAACACTTTTTTTTTCAAAATTTATGGACATTTTCATTTACATAGCAAAAAAAATAAAAATCCCAGCGGTGAATAAATACCACCAAAATAAAGCTTTATCTGTCTCAAAAAAAATTCATATGGGTACAGTGTTGCATGACCGCGCAATTGTCATTCAAAGTGTGATAGCGCTGAAAGCTGAAAATTGCCCTGGTCAGGAAGGGGGTGAAAGTGTCCAGACAGGAAGTGGTTAATACTCTGCAGCATACTGCCCGGGTGTAAATGGGCTCAGTCAGCAATAAAAATCAGACAACGTTTCTAACCTTGCCCAACTCTAATCCAAATTAAAAATATGTTTGCTAGAGTTGGGCTTTAAACTTTATTTTTGTATTTTAAATTCTCCAAAGCCCTGTCAAAATCCTATGCTAATAATTTGGTTTCAATTACTTGATTACATAATGTATGCATTGTTACAAATATTTAAGTTACAAAATATGTATTACATAATTTGTTGTGTATATATATATATATATATATTTATTTATATTTAATATATGGTAATTTATATAAATGAACTATATGATTCTTTTTGGAATGCATTCCTTTAAAATGGACTAGGCAGTCACATACAGCATAAGCAATAAATAGTTTCCAAGGCAACATAATTCATTTGGACTAAAAGATACAACCATCTGTGTCTGCCTGAACCTTTTGGGCCTCTGCATATGTCGATGTTTAAACTAATACTAAAACACAGAGATATCAATATGAAAATCATGCATTCTAAAGAACATGTGAATATAGAATTATTGTACTTTACAATTCAAAGCATTTGCTTAATTATACTTGAGTCAAAGTATTAGTTAAAATAAATTATACATTCTTCTTATATTCAGAATATATTTCTTATATTCTGCACAGAATTTCATCGTAAATATCATGTTGTAGCAAGTGATTGATGGGGTTGCTAATTTCAGATGAATGCAAAATGATCAAACAGAGAGGCCAAGAAGTGGGAAAAGCAAATACAATTCTGGGGTGTATCAATAGATTTTTGGTTAAACCTCATGTAAAATATTGTGCCCAAGAGGCCTTACTTAAGCCCAATACACACAATGAGAATAACATGAATGATCATCTGGGTTTTTTTTGCATGCTAGTCTCATATCAAAAATGCAGAGGTTACTAAAGTTACAAAAATTCTCATAATACAGAATACAACTTTGGAAGTGATGTAATGTATTGTATTGTAATGTAATGTATTGTTTTGTTTCAGAGTATGTGTGGTCTTGGTATTCCGATTACTTCCAGACAAATACTGTGATGATGAAATGAAAAATAGTTTGTTCTGCTGTTGTACGAGAAAAAAGTTTGGTCCCTTTGGATATTGCCACATGAACTGTCATGATTGGCTCTCGAAAGCTGTGTACTAATGATCAGATTATCGGACGATCGCTCCAAAAGCGGTATTTTTCATTTGATTTTCTCGTCTTGTGTATGGTCCTTTACAAAAAATATTGATAAGTACAAAGATGGGCAGCAAAAATGGTGGAAGGTCTGAGAGATAAAACAAAAGAGACTTCAGGAACTTAATTGTACAGTCTTGAGGAATGAAGACAAAGAAGAAGGAAGGGGAAGAGCATGATTGAAACGTATACATTTAGAATGTGAGTAAGGTTCAAATAGGCAGTATTTTTATTATGAAGCTAAGATCAAGAATTCAGAGACATTACCTCAAACTAGAAGGAGGAACATTCAAAACAAATTATAGAAAGTATTATTTTACTGATAGAATAGTTGATATTTGGAACAGACTTCCAAAAGAGGTAGTGAGTCAGTCAGAGGTGGTATAAAACATGCTTGGAACATAAATCTTAAAAGTGAAAATCAAAAAATCAAAAAAGGGGCAGACTCAATTGACTTGATCTCTTGCTGCTGTCACTTCTAAGTTTCTATGTTGATCTAAGTTGGGCTCTTGCAGTATCTTTTAACTTCTAACTCTTAGATAATGAATGACTGGGGATGAGTGAGGATCCTCTGAGTCACCTGTGGAGAGGTAGGGGAAGGCCTGAGCTTAAAAAGGGGCTGGTGTTCAAAAACAAGATCCCTGAAAAGGAATATAGACTGAGCTATGTGATGCTTCACGATAATGGCCCCTAACTCTTGCTCCACTGTTAAAGTGGTAGTAAACTCTTATTTTTTATTAGCTTATAAAAAAAACTTACCTGTAAGTAAAATTAATATCTGCTGAAAGGTGCGCGTTTAGGAGATATTAGCTCTTTTTGATAGCCGGCACATGTGCTCTGAAGGAATGGCACAGATATGCACTGTGCCGTGGCTTGAGACTCCAATGTTCATGCTCTGGAATGATGTCATCGCGACTCGGCCAATCAGATGGCCAGAGCTTGGTAAGACCAGTGGCTGCTATGCTTTCTATTTCCCCAGTCACTGGTCTTGGCACATCCTTTCTGTAGTTCTTTCTCCAGAAAGCAGGGAAGTAATTCAGCCCTACTTGCAGTGGTGGGCGGAGTGAGACTCGCAGACACATTCAACATGTACAGGCCTAGTGTACTGGCCCACATTCACTATGATTCCCTGTGGTTAATGGGAACATCTGTTACACCACCTCCTCCTTGGCAAAGCAGATGCTGTTATCTTTTGAATTACAGAAATGAGGTCATGAAAATTCAATTAGACTTTTCTCCTATATGGTAAGGATTTTCAAAATGTTATTAACTCTTTGGTGTTTTTGTGTAGAGGGTGTACTAATGGGTGATTTTTTTTCTCTATCCCAGAGTTCTTCTTTAAGGACCTTTTAGCTTCCAATAATGCCCCTAAGTTTGCTCCGTAGATTCAAGGTTCATATACTTAAAGACGTCCTGTAGTGTTGTACAAAATTGTTATCTCTTATTGCTTATTGCTTATACCATTCTGTACATTACTTTGTGGGAAGTATTTTCTTAAAATAAAACTTCTTTATTTAGCCTGGGTGTGTTGGAGGATGTGGCATTGCCAGAAAGATCATTGTTATCCGATATCAGTGGAGCCATTCATCAACAGCTCCTTCAGGGGTAATCGCTACAATCCAGAAAAAGGGTTTCTAATATACTCCATATACAGTATCAAAAATTCTTTAGTACTCCTTTAAGCAAAGACAAATGTAATCTCAATTTGTATCCAAACCATCTCAAATTGCATCCAAAACCAACTGACATAATAAGCACGCCATCCTATAGCAGAGTACATGTATCAGTGTTTAGGAACAGCAGGCCCCAAAAAAATATCAAGAGATTTAGCACCTGCTAGAGACTCATAGTAAGCAATCTGTAAGGCATGGAATATGTTAAAGAACAGTATACAGGAACCCATCATATTTTCAGATACAGCCTCGTATAAAAGAGACTCAAAAGCAAAAATCTGGACACTATTATTCTTATAGCTTTTCATTTCTTATTTAGTGCAACCCCCAAAGGAAGCAGTGTTAAAAGTGTGCATTTTCAGGTCAATGCAATGTTATGTGTTAGAGAAGACACTAGTAGCTTGTGATGAGGCAGAACTTGGTTTACTTGTGTGGCTTAAGTTGCAAACATACAACACATTTCAGCAGACTGTAACAGCAGACATCTTGGTTATTGAAGAGAGAGAGAAGAGAGAGAACCAACAAGTTTACAGATATGCACAACTGGTAACCTTAGTGTACAGTGCCATCTACTGGTCAAGTGATATTAACACACAATACTGTATATAGTACATGCTGTTGCATTCCCAACATGCAAAACCTGACTGATGGATCAGGAGCTCCACAGAGATTATGACAATCAAGTGACTGCAGGGTGTAGGATCCCCTAAGCTTGCAATTCATGATCCAGGGGATGGAGGGGGCACAGTTTAGCATTTTTGCCCTGGGCACTGGATGACTTTGTCCCAGCACTGCTTGTCTCTCCAGGATCCCGCCAAAAAAATAGAAGGCACCTCAGTTTTTCATGAGCATCTAGCACCACAACTGCCGCCACACACCTCACTTCCATGAGCACCCCATTCACACCATGTGGGTTGCAAGCCAACCTCATCCCCAACTGGGTCCTAGACATGTGTGTTTCGTTTCTTTACCATTCACTTTTTGCATGAATATTAAATTTTTGTAGATTTAGATGTATCTTGAATGATGCAACAGATGATATTTTTTCTATTGGCCAATAAAAAACAGTAAATCTTAAAAAACGCTGAATGAAAATGTGCGAAATCTTGCAAAAATTACGCAATTTACACAAAAAATTCTAAAATTTGCTATGCTCAAGTTTGAATGCAGCCTAAGTGAGCCACTGAGAGCCTGAACCAGCTCCTGTCCCTCTCCACAATCACTGGCTCTCTGCAGACTGAAGACTAAGAATTGAGCGATCAGCAGTCTTTGATCGCACAGTTCTCAGGCTGGCAAGAGACAGATGCAGCATGAATCGGTGCTGCATCCACCTAGATGATGTTTGCGTTTTCTTTAATCCCCGAACTTCTCTTTTAAAGTGCAAACGTAAAAATGCCAAATTCCTTATAACACGCTTGGGCAGGGGTGGACTGACAACTCATGGGGCCCCCGGGCAATAGGGGATCATGCGGCCCCTGTCTCCTTGCCCAAACTCAAAAAAGCCTATGAAAAAGGTACCAGGGGCATCTCATGGGGCCCCCTACTGACCCCGGGCCCTCAGGCAGTGCCTGAGTTTCCAAATGGTCAGTCCGCCCCTGCGCTTGGGGGTGCCTAAATCCTGTTGGCAAAGGGGAGCATCTTCTGTGTTATACAGAAAGCACTTTAAATTGCTGAAAAATGGCATTTCCCTGCTTGCTTCTCTCTTTTAAAAAAAGGTCCCTTTGGTGGGGTCTGTGTACTGTTTTTTTTTTTTTTTAAAGAAGCAGGCAGTGAAATTAAATTTGCCAGCAATTTAAACTGTATCATTTGTGTAGAGTCCCCTCCTAAAATGCATCCCAAACCCTTTGGGGTAGATTTACTAAAATTGAAGCACTCAGAATCTGGTGCAGATGTGCATGGTAACCTATCAGCTTCTAACTTTGGCTTGTTCAATTTAGCTGTGACAATAAAACCAGGAAGCTGATTGGTTTTTATGTAGAATTACACCAAATTTAGCATTCTCCAGTTTTAGTAAATAGCCCCCTTTAAGCCTGGTGTGGATTTTAAGGGGGATAAGCATGCAAAAAAATTAATACAAATGAATACAAATGTGTGGGGGACCCCAAAAGTTTGTACTAGACCCTTAGACCAAAGAAGCATTGTACCTGGCCAAGAAATGGGCCTGAGGGAGAGGGTAGTGGGGAGACTCATTGCAAAGCACCTTGTCCCCATGTTTATAAGGATAAAGGCCCCTTTTCCACAACACTTGTCTAGTGGTTGTAGGGTTCTGTATGCACTGGGCAGGGGGCTTATTGAAACCTGGAAACCCCCTTGAAAAATAAGGGGGCTCCCAGATACCCCCCATGTGGATGAGTAACTGCTATATAGTACGCTTAATACTTCAAAAAAAAGAATATGTATCCTAGAAAAAAAAGACAATCAAATGTTTGAAACATCCTTTATTAAAAAAATTAAAATCCCTAATAAAGTCCCTTGCTGTAAATACATCATCAATCATGATGCCTAATGCCTGCCAAATGAAATAACCCAATGGACCCAACGCACACAATCAATCCCAACACTACTCCCTTCCAAATGACTGCTCTTCGAGATGTCATCAGCTATATAAAGGAGAAGGCAAGGCTAGTCATGACATCACTGACTATGTCCACATTCGGTTAAAGTGTTACTAAACACAGGACCCTGCATTCAGTATATCTGGTCTCCCACTGTACACAGAACATTGAAATGAAATTAGTTTAGTAAATATAAACTGCTAAATACCTTTTCTCATCAGCAGCTAGAGCAGTCATGTGACTTCTATCAGTGTCCAGCCAAGCACTAGTTAAAGCTGGGAGGAGTTTTCATTCTGCTCTAGGAGGATGCAGAACCCCTGACCTCTGTCTGGACAGTGCTGATTGGCCCTGTGCTGATCACATGCACCCTCCCAAGAAAAAAAAACATTTCTAGCAATACACACCAAACTGAGCATGTGCAGAGTGACTCCACACCATATGTCTCATCAAGAGATAAGAGGGTAGCACTTTTTTTTACAAAATGCAGAGGTTCCACAGTGAATATAACAAGCATTCTTTACTGCATATAGAGACTGATTTTACTGTTGTGCGTTTAGTAAGACTTTAATGTTACTGCACAAATATTTTGGCAATGGTCATATTTGGGCATGTGATGTCACCACCCCTTTGCTTATGTGCCGGCGATTCCCAGCCATGCAATACAATGGTGATGGTAACATCATCAGAAGCTGGCACCTCCCTCTTCTTTAGCAACCACTGACAGTGAGAAATGGTCTTATATGGAAGCAGGAGAAATACTGTTTCTGTATATGGTGTTCAGTTCCTGACAAACGGAGGCCGCTGGCTCATCCCTACTCCTGAACGTTTGATTAATAGCCCTGACCTCAGCAAAAAGACAGATGTAAGGTTTACCAGTTCACATCCCGTTCTGCAAAAAATAGACACGTTTTTGCATGGTTTCACCTTTAGCAGACATCTTTCCCTTAATGCAAGTTGGCTTACCAGTACTTGGATACCCCCAAGACTTAAGACACAATGTTATATTTACAAAACTGAGATGCTCCCCAGCAACCCCAGGAAAAGAGTTCAGATGGCATCCAGAAGTGGTAAAGTTAAAAAATAACAAGATAAAAATTAATGATAAAAAGGAGAAACTAGAAAAGCTACAATTTCTGGGGAAATTGTGTGAAGTGTTCTTGCCTCCACCAGTAGGCTACAACTGGAGTGGGCGGAGTAACTGGGTGGAGTGGCTTGAGTAACTATTGTGTGGTTGGAGTGGCTGGAGTAACTGTGAAAAGGTTGGACTGGGCAGAGTAACTTTATGGAGTGGGCAGAGTAACTGTGTGGAGTGTTTGGAGTGAGTAAAGATAGTAAACATTACACTAACCAATTGATTGATCAAATTTAAAAAGTGCACATGGCAAGCTTGATAGAGTGAGAAATGCATTTCAACTTTTAATTATTTATATAGCAGAATTTAATTGCAATGTTGTTGCCCAAAGTGCTTCACAGTTACATTAAAACATACATTTATAAAAACATTAGCAGCATTATCACCTCAAATACTCTCTACTGTAGAAAACGTATTTCCAAACCTTTAACCAGAAGCCGGCTAAACTGTCACAAATTCAAAATTAGATTTCAAATAGGGCAGAGAAGAGTGGGTAAAAACAAACTGCTCCAATTGCTCACCTCACTGGCGTCTTCAAATGGTCATAGTTTCAAAAATTATAAATCCTACAGCAAAGAGCTTTATATTGTGAGAATCACAAGACCCAGACCTACATTTGGATGCATAGTATGTCTCTGAAATATTAAAAATGAAGGCAGAGTCGCAGTTTAGAAATTGCCCTTCAAATTTGAGGTGGCTAGAGTGGAGTTTCAATGTATGTCAATCGGTGGCATGAGTTGCAATAAATGGTCATATTGTGAAAACTATTGGGACTATGGCTTAGCCGTTGACATTTTTAGTGGCAGCAGGGATAGCTGAACGTTTTGATTGACGATTTGTGTAGGTGGGCTTGAAAATGAGGGAGTGATGGCAGTTTAGAAATCATGTCCTGATTTTTCAGCTCACACTCTAGCTTTTGTCAGCTCCCACTCTAGTTTTGAACATTCTGCCATTCATTCCTATGGGACCAATTTCACCACAAAAACGCCAATATTTTGTGAACCATTCGGCGAAATGTTCCACAAAGTAATAGCACACGGGAACAATCCGCACGTTTCGGTATATTACTGCCTATGTAGTGTAAAAACTGTGGGAGGAGTTAGGGTGGTAAATTTGGCTATAATAATAAGAATATATATGTGAGATAACAGTAAGTGGTCTTGCCATGCCTGCATGCCCACAGTCTGATAGCCAGCGTCATTCAACCCTCTCTCTAAGCCCAGGTCATCCAGGACCCATACCAGCCTATGATTGGATAAAAGACGATGCAGCACAGTGACAAGCTCATTTTCTGTCATACCACTTTCTCTTCTAATCAGCATTAGAAGAAATAACAAATTCCTGGGTGCTGATTTCCATAAATAGACATCAAATGTGCAAGACAAGAACCAGTTCCACAGCTGTTCTGGTAACCATTTGGAGTAGTGTGTAGATAAACTGAAGCAGGAAAATAAAGCACTAATGATAGGAGGCCACTTAATGAAGTACTGATATATCGAACAACCAATGTATGCAAGATAAAAAGAGTTTAATAGTTCAGACTATTATAGCTGGACTGTGGCAAAGCACGGAATCGTGCGAAACACGTCATCATGGTAACCAGCACTTGTCTGGCTAGCTCCCTGCCATACACTCCATCTGATTGATGTACGACAGTCACTGCCAGTTCCCCTGTGCTCCACTGTGGTCATCGTGACCTCACTTCCCGTGCACGATCCTCGGTGACACCATGAAGGTTTCCTCTGACCCTCTGGGAGAAACTCCATTCTATACCCACCAGTGGATCTATACATCAGTGGGAATTGTCCTACATGGACCCCTCCACCTTTAGGCTCACCATACAGGACCCTTCACAGCTGGGATACCTTAGAAGTAAGCCACTCTTATTACCCACAAGTATGGTTTTGGGCTATCTTGTCTGGAGCATGATTTTATACTGTTGTTCTCTCCGCTGAACTGTTTTACACTTTTTTTATTTTGGATACATTGGATGTCAGTTGGATACAGGGGCGGACTGACCATTCAGGCACTAGGGCACTGCCCGAGGACCCAGGGTCAGTAGGGGGCCCCATGAGATGCCCCTAGTACCTTTCATAGGCTTTTTTGGGTGTGGTTTTGAGTGTGGGTGAGGACACAGGGGCCCCATGATCCCCTATTGCCCGGGGGCCCCATGAGTTGTCAGTCCGCCCCTGATTGGATATGTCAGTACTTCACTAAATGGCCTCCTACCATTAGCGCTCTATATTCCTGCTTCTAATCAGCATTAGCGAATGAACTCATTGGCTCCTTATACTGCTTCTTCCTCTCACACTACAGCCTTGTTGTATAGGGACTGCAAGAGACTATTACTAGGTTCATTTCAGGTACTTACACTACTTGCATTTAAAAAATACATTTAAAGATGTATAATTCTAAGTATTGATAATGTCAATAATCTGTATAATAACAAAGTGAAAAGTCCAAATAATTCAGTCCATCAAGTGATCATCACACGAAAAAATCATGAATAATTCATGAATATAAATCATTCAGTCCATCAAATAATCACCACGTGAATACCTGTGCAAAAAATAAAAATAGGTAGGTGAGATCATCCAGGGGCAGCCGGGCAGTCCTTTCCCAGCATTAATAGAAGGGAAGCGGGGTCACCGATTAGGGGCGGAGGGGGTTGGAGGGGGACCCCAGTAAAGCTGCTCACACGGTGCAGCAGTAGAAATGCAAGGCTCGGAGCGGTACCAGGCTACTCCACCTACAGCTGAAATCTGATCGGCTCTACCCTCATCAGCAGATCGTGCATAATGGATTTCTATAAACTTGCTGCTCTGGGTCTTCCTGGGAATGGAAACTCCATTGGACGTACTGTCAAGAGCGGCATCTTTGGTACATGCAGATGATGAAAAGCGTATATATCTCGAATCAGTGGAGTCTCTTTCTTATGCAATGTATAAGCATCGTCTATAATTGGGAAGATTATCCCAGGAAGCTTGTTTGCCAACCACGAGAGTGGAAGGCAATTATCTGTGGTGAGTGTACATCCATGTGGGGGATTTCTGTAAAGCACTCGGTTATCAGTTTAAAGCACGTGGTGAATTTAAAGGAAACAAAATAAGTTTATGGACTTTGGATCACTACCTTATGTTTTCTATGGACTTTTGATCACTATAATTTTTTTGAGCATGTTAATCACAGATGTTTAATTAGTTTTATTGTTCACATTTATTTTGTTCACATTTATATTGTTCACATTTATTAGCACTATATCACTTTATCATTCATTTAGCGCCACTATAACACTATATTCATTATGTGTTGTGTGTTCATTCATTTATTATGGTTTATATAAAGTGGCAGCTTTTCACATATTGATTACATTCAGCGCAATATAATAGGTGTTGGTAATTATCATGATTTTTTTACCACATTTATTTCTTTATATATTATCAAAATACCTGGGTGGGAGCCATCCACAATATTCATAATCCTAAAAAAAAATCAGAAAAATGGACTCCATGGCTAAAAACCAATCCCCCAATTTTTTATTCTCCACAAATATTACTTTAAATCTGATGGTAAAGGTGAACAAAATAAAGATTATTTCTTGACAGATGTCTATTCATTCTTTGTTTAATTATAAAATGGAGAAATAATTGTGAAAACAATAACAAATAGTACCCAGTGAGTTAAAATACACACAAAACACCTATCATGACCCCAAGAACACACATACAGTATATGTAGTAATTAACACTAGAAAATCTACAATTTCTGGGGAAATTGTGTGAAGTGTTCTTGCCTCCAACACTAACCAGGTGATTGATGAAATGTAAACAGTGCACATGGCAAGCTTGAAGAAATGCATTTGAACTTTTATTTTGCAGCTCACACTGTAGCTTTGGTCACTCTGCTTCCTGGTGACTCCCCTTCGGTTGCTATGGCAACTCACTCAGTCAGAACAAGCTGAGAGGGGCTTTTATAAACAAACTGCTCCAACTTGCTCACTTCACTGGCGGTTGCCATCTTCAAACGGTTGTAGTTTTAAAAGTATAAATCCTACAGCAAAGAGCTTTATATTGTGAGACTCACAAGACCCAGACCTACATGTTGATGTATAGTATGTCTCTGAAATATTAAAAATGAAGGCACAGTCGTAGTTTAGAAATGGCCCTTCAAATTTCAGGTGGCTGCGAGTGAAGTTTCAATGAAAGTCAATGGGCGGCGTGAGTTGCAAACAAATGGTCATATTGTGAAAACTATCAGGAGTATGGCTTAGCCGTGAACATTTTTAGTGACAGCCGGGACAGCTGAACGTTTTGATATAAGATTTGTGTAGGTGGGCTTGAAAATGAGGGAGTGATGGCAGTTTAGAAATCATGTCCTGATTTTTCCTTCCACACTCTAGCTTTTGTCAGCTCCCACTCTAGTTGCGCCATTCATTTCGATGGGAAAATTTCACCACAAAAAACGCGATATTTCGTGAACCATTCGGCGAAACGTTCCACAAAGTAACAACGCACCAATCAGGAACAATCCACACGTTTCCGTATATTACTGTCTATGTAGTGTAAGAACTGTGGGAGGAGTTAGGGTGGCTATAATAATAAGAACCTATATGTGAGATAACAGGGGAGGGGTCTGCAATGCAAAAACACCTAAAAAAGAGAGGCAGGGAACAACGCTCAACTTCCAAGTGTTCTGGAATGGGGCTCAGAGAAGTCTGTATTGCCCTCAGTGTCACTGAACTTCTCTGTGACATCCTCTTTGTCAGTATCATTGAACTTCCCCAGAGAGATCCTCATTGTCCGTATCACTGAACTCCCCCTGAGAGATCCTTATGTATCACTCCTGTCAGTAATCACTGAACTTCTTTCAGAGAGATCCTCACATCAGTATCAATGAACTTCCCCTCAGAGGAATCTTCACATCAGTGTCACTGATTTGGTCCCAGAGAGATCCTTCACTTGGTGTCCGTTGAGCTTTCCCAACCTCTCCATCTGCTCAGTAAGCTTCGAGTCTTTTTAAACCGCCCGAACTACCAAAATATCAACCTATGGAGAGTCAAATTTGAATTTAACATTAAAATCTTTCTTTTGGCTTGTATATTCACTTCCAAATATTTCTGGCTCTATAAACCATCTAAAAACACAAATAATTCAGATTTCATCAATCCTGAGGTGGCAAAACCCATTTCCCAGAATCCTTTGCAAAGATATGCAAATGAGCAAGTTCAGCCAGTAACATTCAAATCATACCTGTGCTGATAACTGTCACCAGTGTGCCTATGGGAGCTCTCAACTGACTTTTCATGCCATAGCTGGACACAGGAGCAGGACCACGTCAACCGCCTGTAAAATGACAGCTTTCTTACCTATAAAGGGTAGGGGGGGGGGTATTCTGCTGTAACAAAGCCTTCATTTTTCCTTCATGTAATCCTCCCAGCACTTTATGTGGCAATTTAAGTGTCTGCTGCAGCCTCTCCATGTATACAAGTGTAGAATCGAAATTCAAGAAACCTCAAGGTGGTAATGTTGTGTTATTAACCCCTCACCTACCGGGCACTTCTACCCCCTTCCTGCCCCCCGGGCACTTCTACCCCCTTCCTGCCCCCCGGGCACTTCTACCCCCTTCCTGTCCAGGCCAATTTCCAGCTTTCAGCGCTGTTGCACTTTGAATGACAATTGCGCAGTCATACAACACCGTACCCATATGAAATTTTTATCATTTTTTTGTGACAAATAGAGCTTTATTTTGGTGGTATTTAATCACCTCGGGGTTTTTTATTTTTTCTTAAACCAAAAACCACTGAAAATGTTGAAAAAAAAATGTTTTTTCTTAGTTTTTGTTATAAAATTTTGTAAATAAGTGATTTTTCTCCTTCACTGATGTGCACTAATGAGGCTGCACTGATGGGCACTGATAGGCTGCACTGATGGGCACTGATAGGCTGCACTGATGGACACTGATAGGTTGCACTGATGGGCACTGATGAGGAGGCACTGGTAGGTGGCACTGATGGGCATTGACAGGCATCACTGATGGGCGCTGAAAGGCAGCACTGATAGGCAGCACTGATAGGCGGCACTGACTGGCGCTGTTAGGCGGCACTGACAGGCACTGATAGGCGGCACTGATGCACACTGACAGGCAGCACTGACTGGCACTGATAGGTGGCACTGACTGGCACTGATTGGCATTGATAGGTGGCACTGACTGGCACTGATGGGTGACACTGAAAGGTAGCTCAGATGGGCACTGATATGTGGCATTGATGTGCACTGGTAGGCACTATGTAGCACTGATGGGCACTGGCGGACACTGACAGGTGGCACTGCTGGGGCTACATTGATCATCAGTGCCCTGATGATCAGTGTACATGTCCCCTCCGAGGAATGCTGATTACCGGCTCTCCTCTCCTCTGTCAGCGTGACAGCTCGAGAGGAGAGAAATGCCGATAACCGGCATTTCCCTGTTTACATGTGATCAGCTGTGATTGGACACAGCTGATCACATGACCGAGCCGACATCTTCGGCTCTTTCCGTGATCGGTGATCCGCTGTGTCCGAAGAACACAGCGCACCGCCGATCGCCACGCTGCGCGCTCCCTGAGCCGCGCATGCGCAGTGAGAATGGGAGGACGTCATCCCAGAACGAGAGAACCACCTTGCACCCCTCATATTACTATATGGCGGGCGGTGGTTAATATGGATTTGGATTTTTCCAAATTCTAACCGTTATGCTGGTCATTCACAGTTTGAATTTTGGGAAATTCCTGCTTAATGGGTTGAACTTTGGGATAAGCACACATTTAGATTTACTAAAACTGGCGCACTTACAAACTGGTGGCGCTGTGCATGGCAGCCAATCAGCTTGTTCAGTTAAGCTTTGACAATAAGGCTCCATGTAGACGGGGAATTTGGAAAACTCTTCTGAACGATGGAAACTGACTGCTGGAAAACGTAGGTTAAAAAACGTCTGTTAGCTGCGTTTGCATACCGCGTTTATGTGCGTTTTTTTAAGATAACTTCAGGAGACCTTCCAAAATGCCCAGAATGCACTGAAAAATAGTCAAAAATTAACTATTTCAAACATTTTAGGAGAAATAGAGAGAGCAGAAGCAGAGAGTGTAGTATGTGTTGAAATGACCTGTCTTTTCTGGTTGTCTTCACTATGGATCCCATCATGAGCATAATGCAGCGCATTCTACCATTTTTTTCCTTCACGCAAAACCTGGAACTGACTGCGCTGGTGTACCGAGTCCATTTGAATACATGGAACTGACTGCGCTGGTGTACCGAGTCCATTTGAATACATGGAACTGACTGCGCTGGTGTACCGGGTCCATTTGAATACATGGAAAACACTTTGCATGCATTTCTGATGATGAAAAAAGGCTCTGGGCAGCATCTGGTCATGGAACAGTTAAAAAAACGCTTCTAAATGCAAACGCGGTTAAATGCGTTTACATACGTTTACAAGCATTTGGCATTTGAAATGCTGATAAAATCTACTCCTGAACACAAGTTTGGTGCATTCAAAAAAACAACTGTAAACTCAACTGCCTGTAAACAACATAGTGTACATGGACACATAGGAGAACATGAGGGAGAGTTCAGGGGCTGCTGAAAAAAATGCAGAAAAGTTCCTAAACGTGAGTTTATCAGCCGCAGTGTACATGAACCCTAAAACCTGGAAGCTGATTGGTTACTATGCAGAGCTGCAGAAGATTTTGCACTCTCCAGTTTTAGTAAATAGCCCCATTGTCCACAGGAGCCATGCAATTTGTATTTGAATCTTGGTGTGCGAAGGCCTTTGGTGCGCTCAGAGTAGATTTACATCGTGTATGGCCAGGAATATATTTAAATGAGTTTTTGGTACTTAGAGTTCAGCTTTAGTCCTCCTGCACACGGGATGTTTTTACAGCGGCAGTTTTTGGCATTTGACATTTTTTTCTACAGCCAGTAAACCCCCCGGCATGTTATCCAATGTGTCCATCCCCGGCGTGTTATCCTGTGTGTCCATCCCGGCATGTTCTCCTATGTGTCCATCCCCGGCGTGTTCTCCTATGTGTCCATCCCCGGCGTGTTCTCCTATGTGTCCATCCCCGGCATGTTATCCTATGTGTCCATCCCCGGCGTGTTATCCTATGTGTCCATCCCCGGCGTGTTCTCCTATGTGTCCATCCCCGGCGTGTTCTCCTATGTGTCCATCCCCGGCGTGTTCTCCTATGTGTCCATCCCTGGCGTGTTATCCTATGTGTCCATCCCCGGCGTGTTATCCTATGTGTCCATCCCCGGCGTGTTATCCTATGTGTCCATCCCCGGCATGTTCTCCTATGTGTCCATCCCCGGCATGTTCTCCTATGTGTCCATCCCCGGCGTGTTATCCTACGTGTCCATCCCCGGCGTGTTATCCTACGTGTCCATCCCCAGCATGTTATCCTGTGTGTTCATCCCCGGCATGTTATCCTATGTGTCCATCCCCGGCATGTTCTCCTATGTGTCCATCCCCGGCATGTTATCCTATGTGTCCATCCCCGGCATGTTCTCCTATGTGTCCATCCCCGGCATGTTATCCTATGTGTCCATCCCTGGCATGTTATCCTATGTGTCCATCCCCGGCATGTTATCCTATGTGTCCATCCCCAGCATGTTATCCTATGTGTCCATCCCCGGCATGTTATCCTATGTGTCCATCCCCAGCATGTTATCCTATGTGTCCATCCCCGGCATGTTATCCTATGTGTCCATCCCCGGCATGTTCTCCTATGTGTCCATCCCCCGCATGTTATCCTATGTGTCCATCCCCCGCATGTTATCCTATGTGTCCATCCCCGGCATGTTATCCTTTGTGTCTATCCCCGGCATGTTATCCTATGTGTCCATCCCCGGCATGTTCTCCTATGTGTCCATCCCCGGCATGTTCTCCTATGTGTCCATCCCCGGCATGTTATACTATGTGTCCATCCCCGTCATGTTGTCCTATGTTTCCATCCCCGTCATGTTATCCTATGTGTCCATCCCCGTCATGTTATCCTATGTGTCCATCCCCGTCATGTTATCCTATGTGTCCATCCCCGGCGTGTTATCCTATGTGTCCATCCCCGTCATGTTATCCTATGTGTCCATCCCCGGCGTGTTATCCTATGTGTCCATACACACATAGACTGTAATAAACGTTTTGTTTTGGCTGGAAAAAAAACCCAGGACTAGTGGGTTTCTAGAGAAGATTTTTAGCTGTAAAAATGCTCTAAATGCTGAAAAATGTGGCAAAACGCGGTAAACTGCCGCAAACTGGTGTTTTTTGGACTTTTTTGACCCCCCCAAAAATTTTTTTTTTTTTTAAAAAATGCAAATGTGGCAAAACTCCGCTAAATGCTAATGCAAAAATGCTTAAAAAAGCTACAACTGGAGTGGGCGGAGTAACTGGGTGGAGTGGGCGGAGTAACTGTTGTGTGGTTGGAGTGGGCGGAGTAACTGTTGTGTGGTTGGAGTGGCTGGAGTAACTGTTGTGTGGTTGGAGTGGCTGGAGTAACTGTTGTGTGGTTGGAGTGGGCGGAGTAACTGTTGTGTGGTTGGAGTGGCTGGAGTAACTGTTGTGTGGTTGGAGTGGGCGGAGTAACTGTTGTGTGGTTGGAGTGGGCGGAGTAACTGTTGTGTGGTTGGAGTGGCTGGAGTAACTGTTGTGTGGTTGGAGTGGGCGGAGTAACTGTTGTGTGGTTGGAGTGGGCGGAGTAACTGTTGTGTGGTTGGAGTGGCTGGAGTAACTGTGAAAAGGTTGGACTGGGCAGAGTAACTTTATGAAGTGGGCGGAGTAACTGTGTGGAGTGGGCGGAGTGAGTAAAGATAGTGAACATTACACTAACCAATTGATCAAATTTAAAAAGTGCCCATGGCAAGCTTGATAGAGTGAGAAATGCATTTCAACTTTTATTTTTCAGCTCACACTCTCGCTTTTGTCACTCTGCTGCCTGATTACACACCTGGGTTCCTATGGCAACTCACTCTACAGCAAGGGCAGAGAAGAGCGGTTAAAAACAAACTGCTCCAACTTGCTCACTTCACTGGCAGTTGCCATCTTCAAATGGTTGTAGTTTAAAAAATATAAATCCTACACTGAAGAGCTTTAAATTGTGAGAATCACAAGACCCAGACCTACATTTTGATGTATGTGTGTATGTCTCTGAAATATTACAAATGAAGGCACAGTCGCAGTTTAGAATTTGCCCTTCAAATTTGAGGTGGCTAGAGTGGAGTTTCAATGAATGTCAATGGGCGGCGTGAGCTGCAAACAAATGGTCATATTGTGAAAACTATCAGGACTAGGGCTTAGCCGTTTAGTGGCAGCAGGGATAGCTGAACGTTTTGATATACGATTTGTGTAGGTGGGCTTGGAAATGAGGGAGTGATGGCAGTTTACAAATCATGTCCTGATTTTTCAGCTCACACTCTAGTTTTGAACATTCCGCCATTCATTCCTATGGGACCAATTTCACCACAAAAACGCCGATATTTCGTGAACCATTCGGCGAAACGTTCCACAAAGTAATAGCACACCAATCGGGAACAATCCACACGTTTCGGTATATTACTGTCTATGTAGTGTAAAATCTGTGGGAGGAGTTAGGGTGCTAAAATTGGCTATAAGAATAAGAATATATATGTGAGACTAGAAAATCTACAATTTCTGGGGAAATTGTGTAAAGTGTTCTTGCTGCAACCTTTACCAAATGATTGATGAAATGTAAGCAGTGCACATTGCAAGCCTGATAGTGAGAAATGCATTTCAGCTTGTATTTTGAAGCTCACAGTCCAGCCTGGTGAGTCATCTGCCTCTTGAGTGACCTTTGGTTGCTGCACCTGGAGAGGGCGGAGTAGGCTCACTGTGCTGAGACAGCTGGGTTGCTATGACAACTCACTCTGAGAGGAATGTCAGCATGTCTGTTCTAAACAGGCTGTTCAAACTTGCCAAGTTCACTGGCGATTGCCATCTTCAAACACTTGTAGTTTTAAAAGTATAAATGCTACCGTGAAAAGGTTTATATTGTGACAATCACAAGAAACAGACCTACATTTTGATGTATAGTATGAAAGATAAAAAATGAAGGCACAGTCGCAGTTTAAAAACGTTCCTTAAAATTTCTGGTGTCTAGAGTGGAGTTTCAATGAAAGTCAATGGGAGGGGTGAGGTGCAAACAAATGGTCATATTGTGAAAACTATCAGGAGTATGTCCTAGCCGTGAACATTTTTAGTGACAGCAGGGTTAGCTGAACGTTTTGATATAAGATATGTGTAGGTGGGCTTGAAAATGACAGAGTGATGGCAGTTTACAAATCATGTTCTGATTTTTCCTTTGCACACTCTAGCTGTGCTCTGCTGCTCAATGCATTCCTATGGGAAAATTTTGCCACAAAAACCGCGATATTTCGTGAACGATTTGGCGAAACGTTCCACTAAGTAATAGCACACCAATCGGGAACAATCCGCACGTTTTGATATATTACTTGTCTTTGTAGTGTAAAAACTGTGGGAGGAGTTAGGGTAGTAAATATGGCTATAATAATAAGAATAAGACTATATATGTGAGAATACAATAAGTGTTCCTTGCTATGCAAGAACACTTAATTATGGTAGATTGGCTTTATCACATAAGAATCAATGAACACAGTCCAAAACAAGTGGACCCTAAAGGTCAAAATATGATTGAATGGAGTGCAAGCTGAAAAATCTTTAATGATTTATTGGAAAGTATCCTTGTTCTTTAAATTAATAGCAATTTTTCAGCAATATAAGGGATCCAGATGAATAGAAATACTCCAAAACATGCAGTAAGAATATCATGACTATGGATGTAGTTCCAGAAATCCAAGTTGCATAGAGGTGGTTACTGTGGTCCAGAGGAGGAAACAATGGGTGAGTAAAAGGCTGACTGAAGACAGTTTACCTTTATCTCCTCATGTCTCCCTCACACAGATATCCAGTGTAGGCAAACGTCAACAATCTTATGTACACATACAAAACAAAGACTGGAGTAATTATTGGCAGCCATCATATGCATACTGTAGATGTGTACTATGGTCCAGAGAAGCAAATGGTGTGTTGACAAAGAAGTGTGTCCTCCATATATTGCATGATCATCTCATGCCTCCCTTGCACATACATCTGGCATGTATATACAAGCTCATCTATAACAGATGGTAGAGAATTCCAGAAGTGAAGTGAATAAAGCCATGTGTATAGCAATTATGAAAATCACAGTTTTCTTATCAGTCCGTCATATTCAGAGGTCCATGGTGGGTGTAGAGACAAAAGCCTGACTGATTTTGCCTGTTCCAAATGGCTACATTAGAGGAAAGCACACGTCAAACAAATTGGTCAGCCTTTAATAGTCAAGATGGCCACCAATACATCCACCGCGCATGCACGGTACATGATGACATCATAACACATGGAGTAAAGACACGCGCAACTTCATGACATCATACGCAGTGGCCATCTTTGGATTTCAGGCCTGGCAATAGGTCCACACATAGATACAAAGAAACGCTCTGTAGAGAAAAGTATATTTATATAGAGACAAGGACAATGCAGATCCAACATCAGGAGAACTGACCACCATAGACTGTACAAATCAATATGGTATCAAATTGAACAGTGAAAATCTATCACCGGGGCTGCCATCCAGTTCACAAATATCTAAAAGTGAAACAAACCTTATTAAAAAACATTCAAGAACATCTGATACTAGAAACAACAGTAATGATTTTTATCCAATATATCAACAATATATCACCTTTCAAAAGCCATCTAATATATCACTTTTGTAATCTAACGTTATATTTTATAGCAAGATATTATAACGGTTTCCCAAAGAGAAAAAAAAGGAAAGGGAAGTAAGAAAAAATAGCCTCTGAGGGACGAAGCATTTCTAAGTACATAAAAAAGAAGTAAAACTTAACCTCTGATTGAAGCCGGGTGGTTTGGTCGCCTCAAACTCCGAAATCCACCTGGCCTCATATTGTAAAAGGATCTGATCATAATTACTTCCCCGGGAGTTCCAGGATATCACCTCAACTACCCAACGTTGCAGGTAGGATGGATCCCTATTATGTGCAAGACACACATGTCAAGCAAGGGGGGGGCCTTAAATGATAAGTGAATGACTCATTAACATGCTCCTGAAGGGTGACTGGGAGGTTTGCAATTAATATCTCTATGTATAAGCAAGTCCCCCAGGGAACGTGCCCTACGGTGTATAACCTAAGGTCTATCAGAAATCTGTGACCCCCCACTAAGGGGTCATCGGATAATAGGTGATAATGTTTGGCGCAAACATCTTTAACCCTTTTGAACAATTCAGACTGTTGAAGGCACAGCATCACATTGTTAGATGTATCAGAACCCTTTTATTCCCTTTGATTAAACAACAAAGTTTCACGATCACTATTCTTGGCATGTCTATAGGTCATATTTAACCATTTGTTTTTGTAGCCCCTTTTACAAAATGTACCTTATAAATTTCGTGCCTCTTTTTCAAAATACGTTTTATCAGTACAACTCTTTGGGCTCTAACATATTGCCCAATTGGGATACCCCGATTTAGTGTTTGTGAGTGAAAACATTTGGTATGTAACAAATTATTAGTTGCAGTTGTCTTCCTAAACAAAGTTGTTTTAAATTGTATTGTCTTCTGTTATTGCAATAGACAGATCAAGAAAGATCATCTTTTTTGCATGTCATTCAGTGGTAAATTTCAAATTATAGGAGTTCATCATAAATTCCCCAACACATTTTTGGATCTCATCAGGGATTCCAGCCCAAAAGAGGAGGACACTGTCAATGTACCTGTACCAGGATAAAATCTTGGACTGGTGCACGAATGACACCCCCCCCCCCAATAAAAAATAATCAAGTCTCCTAATCTCCAAGATAAATATTGGCATAAGCTGAGACACGCTTAGTGCCATAGTGGCACCTTGGGCCTGGCAATAATACTTGCCATTGAATTTAAATTTGTTGTGAGTGAGCAAAAAATCTATGTCCATACTCTTACTCACATTTCTGCTCCGTAACCTTGCCATTGACTTGTAAGCTCTTATCAGAGGTATACAGGGCAAGCAATATGGTGTTAGGGGTGTTTGCACATGTGGATATATTTGTCCTTATCTATCAGAAATGTTTCTGATTTTTTTTTCTTGGATCAACCATTATACCTATCAACTTTGTCCCCATGCCCTGCACTCTCACCTAACATATGAGTGTGTACTTTCCATTCCACTGATTGATTACCTTCCTGCTCATCCCCTGTTGATTAGCGTTGTGCAGTTGGGGACAAAAACATGCCTTCTTAGGACTAGGAGCTCAGTCTAGTTCTGTTGTGAATCCAGCACAAAGTATAGGAGAGGAGGACGAATGATAAGAAGATCTGGGGAAATGGAGAGGGACTGTCTACTGCTTCTGACTCAGAGAGAGTGACAGTACAATGCTGTGTATATACACAATGATCCCATTCACATTGTCCATGTTACTACCTGTGTGAGAAAACCATCTACTGAGAGCAGGGGCAGGCTGATAACTCATGGGGCCCCCCGGGCAATAGTGGATCATGGGGCCCCTGTGTCCTTGCCCAAACTCAAAAAAGCCTATGAAAAAGGTATCGGGCATCTCATGGGGCCCCCTACTGACCCTGGGCCCTTAGGTAGTGCCTGGGTTTCCAAATGGTCAGTCCACCCCTGACTGAGAGAGGACAGTACAGTGCTGTGTGTACATATGGAGATCACATCCACATTACCACCTGTATACCAAAACCACCTGCGCTCTATACATTATGTGAAATATGGACATGCCCACTGTTCGAAGAACTTGTTTCTGGATTCCATCCCAGGGTGCCCCTGGTCTTTCACAATCCTGATCATGCTCACATTTTGTCACACTGTCTTGACTTTTTAACTGTAAAGCCAGGCAGAAGACCCTTATTGTTCACAATTATATATTTTTTTAAATATTGAGGGGTGTGGAAAGTGGATGGATCAGTATAGTGTCTCTGGATTTCACTTTGAAAATGTGGTCATGTGTGGTCAATGTCAAAAATAGCTATTATGCTGAGATAAGTAAGCAGCTGGGGAGGTGTTCTAGGTTAGTTTAGGTTAGGAGGCTAGGGAAGGTTGACTAATGTAGCTTTTACTAAAGTTAGACGTATCCTTTAAGATACATTGCAGTCATATCTGACTCTGACCTGGAGGACTCTAACACATCCTGGTAACCCATAGCTGTCTGATTCTAGTTGTCATTTTTTCCATTGCAGGTAAAGAATTAAACTGCTACTGACAACACAAACACTGTCTTTTGCTCCAGTTTATATATACAATATAGAGTCAAATTATATTTACTTTACCAAGGCATTTAAGAAATATGGAGAGAACTCTTGGGCATCTTTGCTGCATTATATTAATATGACTAATTTCTTTTTTCTTCCCTATTCTGACCCCCACATGTCCCTGCATTGTGAAAATTTGCAAGTATGTGGTTTGGCAGGTAGGGTGTTTAACATATTTTACATTTCTGAACAGGAATGCACACTTTTTATATATAGTGATGGTGAGGTGGAATTTAACCCAAAACATACCTTCCCTAAAATAATCACTGATATTATATACCTACATAGAAAAAAAAGGATAAAATCAGATTATGAGTGAGAGTTTTTAGGTTTCAAGAGCTTTAGTTTATGAATACTCTGATGATATCTATTTCTAGGAAACTAGAACATACATGTCTGATAAAATACAAGGAAGCACAGAAGCACATTGCTGCTTTCACAACTTTACACATAGTTGTATTTGAACATCATTGTCCTCTAGTTTGCCTAGACCAGGGGTCTCCAAACTTTTTAAAAAAGGTGCCAGTTTACTGTCCTTCAGACTTTAGGGGGGCTGGACTATGGTCAGTAGGAGTAAATAAAAATATATAGTGCCCTTGGTCAGTAGGAGGAGGAATTGTGCCCCATAACGAGTATTAGTGAAAAGCATAATGCCTTATTGTTGGTATCAGTAGAAGGAATAATGCCCCATCATTGGTGTCAGTGGAAGGAATAATGTCCCATCATTGGTGTCAGTGGAAGAAATAGTGCCCTATCGTCAGTATCAGTGGGGGGAATAGTGCCCCATCATTTGTGTCAGTGGAAGGAATAATGCCCCATCGTCAGTATCAGTGGGGGGAATAGTGCCCCATCATTGGTGTCAGTGGGAGGAATAGTGCCCCTTTACTGATGTCAGTGGGAGGAGAAGTGCCCCATTGTAGATATCAGTGGAAGGAATAGTGCCCCATCTTCAGTACCAGTGGAAGAAATAGTTCCCTATCATTGGTGTCAGTGGAAGGAATAGTGACCCATCATCCGTATCAGTGGGAAGAATTCACAAAGGGCCAGATAAAGGCATGCAAATGGCCGCAAATGGTCCCTGGGCCACAGTTTAGAGACCATTCGCCTAGATAATAATTTTTAAAGTACTTTTAAACTTAATGTGGCATTCCAGACTATTCATAGCATTGACACTACCTGTTCTCACCCCCCCCCCCCCTTCTAAATACTATTTTCACTACCCTGTGAAAGGAAGAGGATTATATTTACCTATTTTAAGGGCTCTCCCATTTAGTCACATGATTTCTCCAGCAACCGGCTTCAGGGGAGAGGAAGGATAACTGACAACGGCTGCAATGCCTAGGTGATGACATCACCCTCAGGCTTATTATGGGGCATCCGTTGTTGGCTGTCCCTCCACTACTCTGTAGCCATTTCTGGGACCTGATCATGTAAGTGGACCAGAGCGCCCTAAGAATAGGTAAGTATAAGCATCTTCCTTTCACAGGGTAGTTAGAATAGGATTTAGAAGGGGGTGAGAGCAGGTTTAAGCTTGGTTAGGAACAGCCTGGAATTCTACTTTAACTAAAATCCCAATGTATTCTTTGAAAGAGAAGTATGGGATTTTTTTTTTTCTTAATCATACTTACCTAGGTAGATGCAGCTTCGGTCCGATGCTGCATCTGTCCCCCGGCTAGTTCTAAGTGTTCTAAGTATGAGAACTGCATCTGCTGCATCTGTCCCCCACTGGTTCTAAGTGTGAGAACTCAGCAATCATATGACCGCTGATTGCGGAGTTCTCACAGCCGCTCTGAGCAGAGAGTGGTGACCGTCAGTCACTGCTGTCTGCTCTGCCCTGGTGGAGAGGCAGGTGCAGCTCCAGACTTTGGGGTGGATCCAGACTTTAAAGTCAGGATCTTTCCCCAGCCTGGACTGGCTGAGTGACATCAGCCGACAGTGGGCTTCAGCCCTCTGTCAGCTGAAAACAGGTCACAGGAGTGCAGAACAAACTGCACTATGATCCATAGGAGAAGTACAGTCAAAAGAGCTACTTCTCCTTTAACATGCTATTGTCATTTCAAAAGTAGTTTTTATTTTTTTTTAATATTTAATTCAAATAAAAACTAGCTATCCTGCCATAAAAGGTCCACGTTCAGGCACTCTCTGTTATAGGGTGATAACTCCAGGTGGATCCGGAAAGCTGATCCCTCAAGCAATGGCTCCTGGCAGATGCTAGCCCAGCTCGCCACTGCAACAATCAACGTTGTGATCAAGCGCTTCACTGTGTGAAACGCGTAAATGTTCCGATGTACCTGTGCTGTTATCCTGCCAGCTTTGCAATAAAGAGAATTTATCGACATCCTGTTGCGGAGTGTGGCATTCTTCATCTTGTGCTCTATTCTTGCCCATGGTCCACTGTTGTCACTATAAAATAGCCAAAACATAAAGAATGTCAGACAGATTTCTATGTCCTGTTAATTTCCTATGCCACATTTATTGTGCCTTGTATTTGTACTCATAAATCAATACAAATATATTGAAACAAAAGCATTTAAAGGATAAGTTCTCCTTTGGAACATGTTACATGCTCCACCCATTTTAGGGAGGAACATGCATGCATCTTGTTCCTACTTCTGCAGCTCTCCCTCTGATCACCCCCCTTCCTGTGACAGCGGGTCGGGATCTTCTCCCCACACCCGTTGTCACAATTTGAAAGGATCTGAGCAGAGTTCTGTGAATGAATGCCTTGTAGTTCTCAACGAACTGCTAGGGTGCTAGTGAGCACTCTTGTAGTCCATTGAGGTTCCTGGACTGAAGTAACTGCCTGCCCGTATCAAAGATATGGGCAGACACCTACACTGACAGTTTGCAGGAGCCTGACATGGTGCCAGTGATCTGCTGATCCAGGGTGCAATGTTTTCCAGGCTCCTAAGAAAAAAATAGTAAATGCACATTTTTTACCTTTAACCACTTGCTGTTTGGGTAATAGCTGTATGACGGCTACACCGCAGCTGGCTAGTTCTGGGAGGGCGTCATATGAAATCCTCCTATGATTGCACTTCTCGCTCGCCCATGGCGGCACTCATTGGGAAGTGTAGGTGTCCGTTGCGCATCACAGAAAGAGGTTAAGGGCCAATCACAGCGGCCCTTTATCACAAGATCACTCTGTCCAATGGATGAGCTATCGCTTTGTAAATAAAGCAGGGTCATGCCTGGGGCAGCTTTCTTCTCAGTTGCTACACAGTGAGTTTTTCTTCTGTTCTGTGCCCTACAGTGCTCATCAGTGCCTCATCAGTGCCCTATAGTGCCCTTCAGCGCCTCATCAGTGCACTATAGTGCCTCATTAGTGCCCTTTAATGCTCATCAGTGCCCTATAGTGTTTGTCAGTGCCTCATCGGTGCCCTACAGTGCCCTATAGTGTTCATCAGTGCCTCATCAGTGACCATCAGTGCTGCCTGATCACTGCAGCTTACCAGTATACAACAGTGTCCATCAGTGCTGTACAGTGCTCATTAGAGCCCTACATTGTTTATCAGTGCCCATCAGTGCTGCCTCATCACTGCAGCTTATCAGTGCCACCCTATCAGTGGATCCTTATCAGGGCCTGCCAATGCCAACTCATTGCACATCAGTGCCAGCTTATCAGTGAAGTGCATTAGCGCACATCACTACAACCTCATCAGTGCACATCAGTGTAAACTCATCAGTGCGCATTAGTGCAGCCTTATCAGAGTAACCTCATCAGTGCACATCAAATCAGCCTCCTCAGCACCTATCAGTGCACCCTCATCAGCACCCACCAGTGCACCCTCATCAGCACCCACCAGTGCACTCTCATCAGCACCCATCATTGATTATTTAGTTATTTATTTATTAAAGTTACTTATATAGCGCCGTCAATTTACGCAGCACTTTACATATATATATTGTACATTCACATCAGTCCCTAACCCTAAAGGGGTGTACAATCTAAGGTCCCAAACTCACATTCATACATATACATACTAGGGTCAATTTAGACAGGAGCCAATTAACCTTCCAGCATGTCTTTGGATTATCATTGATTATATCAAGAATATCTTTATGAATTTCACAGACTATTGTAAGACCCTAACACCTACATTTTGTTACCTACAGATCCTCTACATGCTTTCCATCAAGGTTTGAAGATATTGGTTGAGGAAGCTGTCAGAGATGGAGTGTTGAGCCCTAAAGAGAAACTATTCTTCTTGCCCCCTTCGTGTAGCACCGCTTATTTCTACCATCTACCAAAGGTGCACAAGTCTCTTTCCAATCCTCCTGGTAGACCTATTGTGGTGGGCACCAACAGCTTCATCAGTGGCCTATCCCAATATATTGACTGGTTCTTATAACCAATCGTTCAATAGTTACCATCTTACATTCGAGATTCAGGCCATGTTATTGACATCATTCAGAATCATACGTGGGAGACTCAGTATGTGTGGGCATCCCTTGATATTCGCTCTACACCTCTATTCTACATAGTGTAGGCCTTAGGGAGCTCAATCATTTTTTTGCAGAGAATCCCACTTAAATTATTTCCAAGCCCATTTCCTACTTGAGGGTACACAGTTATTTTTATTATTTCTCCCATCTTGATAAGTTCTGCTTACAAACTAGAGGCACTGCAATGAACACTAGTTTTGCACCATGCTATGGCAATATCAATATGGGATATTGGGAAGAACAAGCCATATGGAGCAATAACCCTTATGCTAGACATCTCATTTTTTATGGAAGGTACATCGATGATGTTCTTAAATTTTGGGATGGCAGTACAGATGCATTGTCATTTGTCACACATTGTAGCAGTAATAATTTAGGCCTCAGTTGCATGCACGTAATTGATTCAGAAAGCCTAGTTTTTCTGGACCTCGAGTTAACACATGCAGACGGCTCAGTTGTCACCAAAAACTATTCCAAACCGGTAGGTGGCAATTCTTACCTACATTATGACAGCTGCCGCTACCCTACTTGAAAGAAAAACATTCCTAAGGGCCAATTTCATAGACTTAGGAGAAATTGCTCTCACATCCAGGATTATGTCTCACAAAGTAGGGTTTTGATCGATAAATGCAAGGAAAAGGGATTTCCAGAGGATCTGATTAGGTCCACTTATGAATCTTATCTAGGTAATTCTCCCCCAATAGTAAACCAAATGTCTCCCTGGCTAATAGTATAAGATTCATCACAGTCTTTAATGACAGTTATAAAGCCATATCCATTATCTTGAGAAAACATTGGCATAGTTTATGCTCTGACCCAAAATTGTGCCCCTATTTACCACCAGTACCCCGGATTGTATTTAGATGAGCATGACCTTTGAGAAATATTATTGTGCGCAGCAAACCCAAAAGACCTGTTAGGAAACAACTTTAAAAAACTCATTATGGCTCTTACTAAATACTTTAGAATGTCTACTTTCCAAAAAGGGGTAATGTGGGGGTTATTTGGACTGTCCTGGCATGTTAGGGCCTCAAGAAATGAGATAGGTCCCTTTCGCACAGGGCGGATCCGCTTGCTCAGCAGGGGATCTCCCCGCTGATCGCAGCTGAGCAAGCGGATGACAGGTCTATGTCCAAGTGGACACAGACACAGCCAGCTCTCCTCTAAGGGCGATTGGATGGAAACAGACTGTCCGTTTCCATCCAATTACCATCCGATTTGATCTGATCTGCCAAAAAGAGATGGATGGGGATCCATTCCCCTTCCGTCCATCGGATTGAATTGGATGTCGGTGGGTGTAAAGAGACACATGTCCATTTGCACCCTCCACTCCATAGAGGAGAATAGAGGTTCTGCCTAAAAAACAGACAGGCGGACCCAATCCGAAACATGCTCGTCAAAGGGGCTATAGGCCGTCAGTACATCAGGTGTGATCAGGTGTGATTTTCAATGATTGATTCCATAGGTTGTAGACTCTATAGCTTTCACACAGACCAAATAATATACACTGATTTTGGTTATTTTTACCAAAGAAATGTAGCAGTATAAATTTTGGTCTTTTTTCGTTTATACCACCAAAAGAAAGCTCTATTTGTGTGAAAATGACATAAATTTCATGTGGGTACAGTGTTACATGACTGAGTAATTGTCATTCAAAGTGTGAGAGCACTGAAAGTGGAAATTTGCCTGTGCATGTAGGGGATATAAGGGCCCAGTAGGCAAGTGGTTAAAAAAACTTGCATACATTATTTTTTTTTTAAAAGATAAACTTATCCTTTAAGGGTCAACATAAGAAGTAGACTACAACTTTTTTTTTTTTTATATATAAGGAGGTCAGCAATAGCTTTATCCATATTTCTCTCATGAAAATATTATTTGGAAAAAATGTAAGTTTAATTAAATTCAGCATTGTTTAAAAGTGAGGAGCTTTTAAAGTGACCAGTTAAAACCAATGAGCCCTTTTACACCCCAGTCACATCAAAGCCGATTTTTTAATCCTGTGACTTACAGTGAAGTCGCATGATTTCAAAATTGGGTGACCTGCCAATTTTATTGCGATTTGCAAGACATCTGACACAGATATCTATGCAAATAAAACAAAAGTAGTGCATGCACTACTTTAGAAATCGGTGCAGCTCCAACCAAGTTGAAACCGCACCGATATGACTGCTCTAATAGCGGACAATAGGGTGCGACTTGGCATACGATTTGCAAGTTGAAGGCATGCAAATCGTATACCAAGTCGCACCCAGTGTGACCGAGGGCTTACCTGTTTCCCTTGCAATGAGAGAGCTGGTCACACAGCGGAACCGGAAATACGTCAACACGTTTCTGTCCTATTCCAGTGGGTGTGTGGTGACGTCATTTCCATTCAGTGGAACGCACGCTGGTTTGCGACGTTCCAGAGTGACTTCCTGCTATTTGGAAGGGATTTCTATCTATCTTTGCCAGTCCACTTCTACAAATGGAAATAAGCCTTTTAATATGAGCCTTTGTGCCTATTATGAAAGCCCGAGTACATTTTTAAACATGTGAGTGCATATAAGGCAGCCTTTTTTTAAAAATTAAAGATTTTTTACAGTATTGCAGTATTTGTTGTTTTTGTTTTGTTTTCCATTGTCATCCAATCGTGGGAGTTGTTTCTGAAGGATATTGAGTACAGAGTTATCTGGGAGGACATGCCCAGTCACTTTAAGCTTGTTTGACTCTTTTGCTATTTCAGCAAAGAGTCCATTCCATCTGGTGAGTGGGGACAGAGCATTAATCACGGATGGTGTGAGCACATTTGTTTGAAGAATTTTGGAGCAGAGTTTTTTTTTGGGATTGAGCACAATTCATATACTTTTGGAGAAAAATATTTTTTTTGTGTGGACTTTATCTTTATTTTTGTTTGGACTTTTATTTCTAGTATTTTAATTTTTGTATATAATTATTTGCGCTGTGGAGTGTTTATAATTTTATTTGATTGATTTTTAGAACAGCAGCATTTACATTTCTCAAGTTTATATATTTTTCTGTGGCGCAAGTTTATATTTATTTTGCCCTCCAGTACTGTTTCCTCCTGGCTCCCATGTAGCTCTCCTGGTCCCCCTATACCGTTCTATCCTGCTCCTCCATACTGTTCTTTCCTGGCCCCCTGTACTATTCCCTCCTGCCCCCCTATACTATGCTGTGCTCTTCTGGCCCCCCTATACTGTTCTTTCTACTGTTCCCTCTTGGCCCCCCTATACTGTTCCTTCCTGGACCCACTATACTGTTACATCCTGGCCCCCCTATACTGTTACATCCTCTCCCCCCATACTGTGCTGTGCTCTTCTGCCCCCCTATACTGCTCTCTCCTGCCCCTCCCCCATACTCTTCCCTCCTGTTCCCCCTATACTGTTCCCTCCTGCTCCCCCCATTCAGTGCTCTCCTGACCCCCCTGTACTATTCCCTCCTGCACCAACCCCCCCCCCATACTGTGCTGTGCTCTTCTAGCCCCTCTTTACTGTTCCTTCCTGGCCCCCCATACTGTTCCCTCACTGCCATCCTATACCGTTAGCTCCTGCCCCCCATACTGTTCTTTCCTGGACCCACTATACTGTTATGTCCTGGCCCTCCTATATTGTTGTTTCCTGGCTTCCCTATACTGTTCTCTGTTGGCCCACCTATACTGTCCCTTCCTGCTCCCCACATACTGTTCTTTCCTGGCCCCCCCTGTATTATTCCCTCCTGGCCCCCCTGTACTGTGCTGGGCTCTTCTGTCCCCCTATACTGTTCCTTCCTGGCCCCTCCCCCCGTACTCTTCCTTCCCGACCCCCCTGTACTGTGTTGTGCTCTTCTTCCCCCATACTGTTCTCTACTGGTTCCCCTGTACTCTTCCCTCCTGCACCCCCCTCTCTTGGCCCCCATATACTGTTCTCTACCTGCCCCCCCTGTATTCTTCCCTCCTGGATCCCCTGTGCTCTGCTCTGCTGACCTTGTGCACACTGCTTATATCAAGTTTGACTCAGAATTGGGCATGTGTGCAAAAAAAGCAAGCATATATCTACAGCTCGCTGTTTAATGTTCCATGAGCTGGACATACGAAAAAATTTTCAGGAGTTCCCGGAGATCTCAGACTTTTTGCCTGGGGTTTCTCAAAGGTAAAAAGGGTAAACCCCCCCCCCCCCGATCTAGAGTTTAGAAACATTTCCACAGTGCAATTTCTGCTGAGAGCAAAGCTGCAGTTTTCAGTGTAACAAAATGACTTTCAATTTGTAAGACTACTCCACACTGAATTTTTTTTAAATTTTTCTGAAAATTACCATTTTTTCCAGAAAAAAACAGAGAAAAAACTTTTTTCCCATGGCTTCAACATTTCCAGCAATTTTACATCTCTAGCTGGGATAAATTAACTACACACAGGCATGGGAGATGCATCATAGAAGACTGGGTGAAAATATTGGCACCAGTGAAAGAATTAGCAATGTTCTCATCACTGGGGGGCGTGACAAAATGCAGTGCCCGACCCCTGCCCTTCTCACCAAATCGTGACAAAGGACTGGCCAATCTCAGCTCTCAGATGCACCCTGCACAAAGATTTTCCAGCTCGCAGGACCACAATCTAGGTGCCAACAGCCTGAGAGTGATTGTCGCTGGGTTAAGTTGCCTAAGCAATTAACCCTTTAAACTCCAAACTGCCACTAGATAGCTTTGGGCCTATCAACCCTTCCCAATATTGCCAAGAACAAATATAAGAAATAAACGTCTGTACACACACTGTCCCCACAGACAGGTATATTCGGAGATTTATCATATACAGTAGCACTCTTCAAGAGACAGGGATTCTTTAGTGGTCATATGCATTGCTTTGGCCAAAGTGGCAGCAGGTGAACTTACATTTGGCTCAAACATGAAGCCCATCTCTAGTGTTGACGGAGGTCATCTGACCAATCATCAGGTTTAAGGGGTGGTTGCTGGGAGGTCACCCGTTTATGACGCAGTCCCAGATACAGTTTTATATAAGTTTAATAAATCTAAATATCTGAAGGGCACAGCCGGCTACCCTGCATAATATTGTCCAGCATGAAATTAGCTTCACAGTGGATATAGATATGACAGGTCTCAGATATTTACTTCTCATTGGAGGGGTGTGGAGGCCTAATCCACTGTGGTACCTCCTAGCATAGGGGTGTTTGGGTTCAAAATGCTACCCAATAACTGATGAAGGTGAATATGACTTTATTCTGGCTATACTGTTGTGATTTCAGTTATGGAACATACTGGTGTGATGGGTTCTACCAAAAGACAGATATGCGTAGTATATGGATTCCAACTAATGTATTTATGGTCCAATGTCTTTTAACTTTCTAGTCACTGAAGTGGCTAAGTAAGACATGTTTATGGGTCGTGCGATGTGTATTGGGGGTTAGATAATGCTAGTCCTATTACCAGACTTATATAGGGTGTCTGGCAGCAGCTAGGATGTTGTGGATTGTATGAGCTGAAAGTAGGAGGGAGCAGGAGAAAGGAGAAGGTCACTGTGACCATTTCTGTCTTCTGACAAAATTACATGGAAGACTTATGATCTGAACAAAATGGCTGCTACACCCACTGCTATTCTGGAGCCAGGTATGCACAACCATTGGGGTTATTATTGTATCCATTGACACCACTGCTGGGAGTTATTATTGCATCCAATGACACCAATGCTGGGGGTTATTATTACACTTACTGACAATAAATGCCAGGGAGTTATTATTACTGCCACTGACACTAATGCTGGAGTTATTCTATTCCAACTTCTTCAGTGTTCCTTGTGATACAGTACATTGCAAAAATGCAGCAAGACTGACATTTTTGGGAAGTTGTGATGCCATTTTGAATAGACTTCCTAACCCTATGTGTTTTTCTGTTTTGCACAGTGAAGTATTCACAATGACATCTCATCCATCTACACCTGCTTTCGTGATACGGGCATATTGTTTTTCTCTTATTATTTATACTGTTCTTATGTTAAAATGTTTCAATGTACCTTTGATATGACAAATGCTTTGTTACTTGTTACAGTCCGTGTATGTGATGTACTACCACTCTTGACTCACATGTCTTTGACTTTGTGCTCTTATCACTACACATGATAGCAGTAACAAATATATATATTACAAAACTTACTTCAATAAAATTGTATTAAAAAAAAAAAAAAAGAATAGACTTCCTAACTTGGTGCATAGCACCTCAATGCATGAGAATGCGCTGCTATTGTGTACCCTCTGGAAGTGTCAGGGGCTGCACTTAAGGCCCTCTATAATTTTCAAGTTGACCGCCACTGATATAAACCAGTAGAGGACAGTAAATATTACAGTAATTTAAAGCATTACTAATGGCTAATTAAAATAATGAACATGTTATACTTGCACAGAGCAGCCCTGAACCTCCTCTTCTGAGGTCCCCCACCAGCGCTGTCTGTTCCTCCTCTTCTGTATCTGCCCCATAGCAAGCACGTGCCATGGGGCAGACGTGCAGGTTCTCTACCGAGCCGGGCTGTATGTGTCTTTAGACACACATAGCTCAGCTTGACCCTGCCCCCCACTTCTACCTCACTGCTCTCGGACACACTGGATTGAGATCAGGCTCAGGTAAGTATTCAGGGGGCTTGGGGAGAACTAGTCTAGGAAGGTGCTTTACCGTAATGCAGCTTATGCATTAAGGTAAAAAATATTTAGCCTTTACCACTATTTTAACACCTTCCCGCCTGGCCTATAGCAAATTGATGGCATATGACGTCCTGTCAGAAGGTGCCGCTCGCACAGCCGCGGGGCCCCGCAGCCTTGCAATCCACTGCCAGTGTCATGTGACCGGTGTGACCAGTCATAGCAGATCACATGACAATTGTAAACAATTGATGGCTTCCTTTCATGACATCCATTGTATACAATTGTGTTGTTAGCTGTGATTGGTCACAGTGGTCCCATGGTACAAACAGGGCCTATCACAGCCCATCTGTATCATGTGATGAGCTTTGCCCAATCACAGTTAATCACAACAAAAGATTGAATGAATCAGTTTCATACAGTAACAATGGTTGCTAATATCAATGAAATACATTGGTATTAGCAATCATAATGTGTAAAAAAAAAAAAAAAAATCCTGATCACTTGCCCAAAGTAGTACAATGTTACTATGGTGACATTGTATTGCTCTGGTCACAGTGTGTTAAAAAAAAAATAGTGAAAAAAAGAAAAAATTTGATAAAAGAAAAACAAATTTAAAAAAAAGTAATTATTATTATTTTTTTTTTACATACTGTCAGCAGTCAGTGTCCCTGATCAGCGCCACACCAGTTATATGATAATGCTGTACTAGACTGGTGACAATATGTAAAAAAAAAAATAATTGTGAATTGAATTTTTTTTTTCGTCATTTTCCGAAAACGTGTAACAAAAAATTACAACTTCAAAAAACTTGTCAAGCCTATTTTCGAAAAATGGGTAATTTGGGTGATATTTGTACTATCCTGGCATTTTCGTGCCTCAAGAAATAAGATTGGCCGTCAGTACATCAGGACTGATTGATTGTCAGATATACAGTATAAACCAAATTGTGGATGCTATAGCTAGAGATGAGCGAATTTTTCAAAAATTCGATTCGGCTGATTCGGCGAATTGCAAGAAGAAATTTGATTCGATGCGAATTAATTCGCTACGAAGTTAACTTATAAAAAGGGTTTCTAGGCTTCAGAGAGCCTTTAAATTAGTGCAGAACACTGTACCTTTAATTTAAATGCCCTTGGAGATGAGGAAGGAGAAGGAGAAGGAGAAGGATGAGAAGAAGGAGAAGGAGAAGGATGAGAAGAAGGAGAAGGATGAGAAGGAGGAGAAGGAGAAGGAGAAGGAGGAGAAGGAGAAGGATGAGAAGAAGGAGAAGGAGAAGGATGAGAAGAAGGAGAAGGATGAGAAGAAGGAGAAGGAGAAGGATGAGAAGAAGGAGAAGGATGAGAAGAAGGATGAGAAGAAGGAGAAGGAGAAGGAGGAGAAGGATGAGAAGAAGGATGAGAAGAAGGAGAAGGATGAGAAGAAGGATGAGAAGAAGGAGAAGGATGAGAAGAAGGAGAAGGATGAGAAGAAGGATGAGAAGAAGGAGAAGGAGAAGGAGGAGAAGGATGAGAAGAAGGAGAAGGATGAGAAGAAGGACAGTTCTGTGACAGTTTCTGTCTATTTCTGACAGTTCTGTGACATTCACTCCATACAGCAGTTTCAACCGCTGTATTGAGGGAATGTCCCAGAACTGTCAGAAATAGTCTATTTCTGACAGTTCTGGGACATGTATGGAGTGAATGTCCCAGAACTGTCAGAAATAGTCTATTTCTGACAGTTGTGGGACATTCACTCCATACAGCGGTTTCAACCGCTGTATGGAGGGAATGTCCCAGAACTGGCAGAAATAGTCTATTTCTGACAGTTGTGGGACATTCACTCCATACAGCGGTTTCAACCGCTGTATGGAGGGAATGTCCCAGAACTGTCAGAAATAGTCTATTTCTGACAGTTCTGGGACATTCACTCCATACAGCGGTTGAAACATTGTATCTATTTGTTTCCATAAATGGATCCATTTATGGAAACAAATAGATACAATGTTTCAACCGCTGTATGGAGGGAATGTCCCAGAACTGTCAGAAATAGTCTATTTCTGACAGTTCTGGGACATTCACTCCATACAGCGGTTGAAACATTGTATCTATTTGTTTCCATAAATGACATTCTGCAGATACACTTAGAGGAGCTCTGCAGATACACTTTTTGCCGGCTTGGAATTATTCTTATTTTCATCCTACTTCTTCTTCTTCTTCTTCTTCATCCTCTTCTTCTTCTTCTGAGGATGAGGATGAGGATGAAGAAGAAGAAGAAGAAGTAGGATGAAAATAAGATTAATTCCAAGTCGGCAAAAAGTGTATGTGCAGAGCTCCTCTAAGTGTATCTGCAGAGCTCCTCTAAGTGTATCTGCAGAATAGAGGAACTTTGCACATACACTTTTTGCCGGCTTGGAATTATACTTATTTTCATCCTACTTCTTCTTCTTCATCCTCATCCTCATCCTCTTCTTCTTCTTCTGAGGATGAGGATGAAGAAGAAGAAGAAGAAGTAGGATGAAAATAAGATTAATTCCAAGCCGGCAAAAAGTGTATGTGCAGAGCTCCTCTAAGTGTATCTGCAGAGCTCCTCTAAGTGTATCTGCAGAGCTCCTCTAAGTGTATCTGCAGAATAGAGGAACTCTGCACATACACTTTTTGCCGGCTTGGAATTATTCTTATTTTCATCCTACTTCTTCTTCTTCTTCATCCTCATCCTCATCCTCTTCTTCTTCTTCTGAGGATGAGGATGAAGAAGAAGAAGAAGAAGAAGAAGAAGAAGTAGGATGAAAATAAGATTAATTCCAAGCCGGCAAAAAGTGTATGTGCAGAGCTCCTCTAAGTGTATCTGCAGAGCTCCTCTAAGTGTATCTGCAGAATAGAGGAACTCTGCACATACACTTTTTGCCGGCTTGGAATTATTCTTATTTTCATCCTACTTCTTCTTCTTCTTCTTCTTCATCCTCATCCTCTTCTTCTTCTTCTGAGGATGAGGATGAAGAAGAAGAAGAAGAAGTAGGATGAAAATAAGATTAATTCCAAGCCGGCAAAAAGTGTATCTGCAGAGCTCCTCTAAGTGTATCTGCAGAGCTCCTCTAAGTGTATCTGCAGAATAGAGGAACTCTGCACATACACTTTTTGCCGGCTTGGAATTATTCTTATTTTCATCCTACTTCTTCTTCTTCTTCTTCATCCTCATCCTCTTCTTCTTCTTCTGAGGATGAGGATGAAGAAGAAGTAGGATGAAAATAAGATTAATTCCAAGCCGGCAAAAAGTGTATGTGCAGAGCTCCTCTAAGTGTATCTGCAGAGCTCCTCTAAGTGTATCTGCAGAATAGAGGAACTCTGCACATACACTTTTTGCCGGCTTGGAATTATTCTTATTTTCATCCTACTTCTTCTTCTTCTTCTTCTTCATCCTCATCCTCATCCTCTTCTTCTTCTTCTGAGGATGAGGATGAAGAAGAAGAAGAAGAAGTAGGATGAAAATAAGATTAATTCCAAGCCGGCAAAAAGTGTATGTGCAGAGCTCCTCTAAGTGTATCTGCAGAGCTCCTCTAAGTGTATCTGCAGAATAGAGGAACTCTGCACATACACTTTTTGCCGGCTTGGAATTATTCTTATTTTCATCCTACTTCTTCTTCTTCTTCTTCTTCTTCATCCTCATCCTCTTCTTCTTCTTCTGAGGATGAGGATGAGGATGAAGAAGTAGAAGAAGAAGAAGAAGTAGGATGAAAATAAGAATTCCAAACCGGCAAAAAGTGTATGTGCAGAGTTCCTCTATTTCTGACAGTTCTCTGACAGCTTCTTCACATGTACAGCGGTTGAAACATCTGTATTCTAAATGGAAACTAATAGATACAACGTTTCAACCGCTGTACATGTGTTCCTTCTGTCAGAGAACTGTCAGAAATAGCGGAGCTCTCTGCAGGGACACTTTTGCCGGCTGATCGGGAAAAATCCGATTCGCGCACCCGAAGTAGGCAAATATTCGGATTCGACGTGAATCGAATTTTTCCTGAAATTCGTATCGAATTCCGGTTCGCCTGGTTCGATTCGCTCATCTCTAGCTATAGCTTTCCTACAGACCAAATAATATACACTAATTTGGGGTATTTTCACCAAAGAAATGTAGCAGAATATGCTTAGACCTAAATTTAAGAAGAAAGGTTATTTATTTGCACACATGTTTTTTTTTCAAAAGTTTCAGGATTTTTTTGTTTCTTTAGCAAAAAATAAAAAACTCAGTGGTGAATAAATACCACCAAAAGAAAGCTCTATTTATGTAAAAAAAATGAAAACTTTTTTATGGGTACATTGTTGTATGACCGCGCAATTGTCATTCAAAGTGCGACAACAATGAAAGCTGAAAATTGGCCTGGGCAGGAAGGGGGTAAAAGTGTCCGATATTAAAATGGTTAAAGAGTATTCCAATTTCGGGGCAAAAAAAATTTAAAGAATATAATTGTTACACAAGCAATTTAGTGTTAAACAGCTAGCTACTGTATGTGTTTTAATAAAACATTCAAATGTGGCTTTCATGTACATGTTATTTTATATACTGCTGGTAAACAGAACTCCCCTAGAAATGTCATTACTTGGTTGTGAGATTGAGTCACTGCGGTTCCCAGCATCTCCTAAAGCAGAATGTAACATTCATATTCAAGATTACATACAGTGTTTGTAATCCTTATTCTCCTGTGCTGTAGTAACAGATAGCAGCATATCTTTTCGTCTGCTGTTTAATACCCTTTTTTTTTTTATTGTTCAGGACAGGGGCGGACTGACAACTCATAGGGCCCCTGTGTCCTTGCCCAGACACAGGGGCTTTAACGCACCGCCCTATAGCAGAAATACTGCTACAGGGCACCACGGGTACGAAAAATCACGTATATATATACGTATATATATATATATATATATATATATGTAATTTTGCAGTTCCGGGTAGGGGGCGCGCTCCCTACCCGCGCTGCCATTCGCTGGCCTTGGCTTTCAATCACTGGGTCCCAGTTGGTGATTCCCTGCCAGCACCTGGCAATCTCTGAGGATTTATGATGGGAGAGAAATCTGCATGTAAACAATACAGATCTATCCTGTCAGCTCCTGCACACAGCTTTGTATGGCTAGCAGTGAAGCACACATACACAGCCTCATAGTAAAACAGCACACAGTTAACCCTTTGATTGCCCCAGATGTTAACCCCTTCCTTCCCATTGCCATTAGTACAATGTCAGTGCTTTTTATTACCAGTGATCACTGTATTGGTGTCACTGGGGATGTCAGTGACACCAAATCAGTTCCCTCCAGTGTCAGAATGCCCACTGCAGTCCCACTATAAGTCGCTGATCGCCGCCATTACTAGTAAAAAAAGAAAAATTTCAAGTATCTATACCACCATTTGTAAATGCTATAACTTTCAAGTAAACCAATTAATTTACACATATTGGGACTTTTTTTTAGCAAAGACATGGAGCAGAATACATTTTGGCCTAAATTTATGACGAAATTTTATTTATTTTATTTTTTTACTGGACATATTTAATAGCAAAAAGTCAAAAATATTATTATGTTTCTCAAAATTGCCGGTCTTTTTTTGTTTATAGAGCAAAAAATAAAAACTGTACAGCCGATCAAATACCACCAAAAGAAAGCTCTATTTGTGGGAAAAAAGGATGTAAATTTTATTTGGATGCAGCTTTGCATGACTGCACAATTGTCAGTTAAAGTAACACAGTGCCGTATCGCAAAAAATGGCCCAGTCAGAAAGGGGGTTAAATCCTCTGAAGGGCAAGTGGTTAAACTAGGCATACAAGGATCGATTTCTTTATAGTTTAGCCTGAGGGCTGAATCAGAGAAAATCAGTCGATGTGCCCATCCATCATAAAAAGTGTGGGCATTCTTGCTAATGTTTACAGCAGGCATGGCACTTTAAGCTGCCTGAATGCAGCATGGGTGCTAAAGAATAGTGACTGCATCTGATAGGATGCCATCGCTGTATGCCTGATAATTTTCAACCTGACTCAGATGATTTTGCATTTGCCAGGAAGACCCTTGCCCTCAGCAATGAATCTACACAGCTATGAGGCTACAGGAAATGGAGTGCCCAGGCATTGGTATAATTTGTTGAGTACAGATCCAGTTTAAAGTAATCCATCTTATCCCTGAGCAATTTGAATAAATGCATTTCATGATTTCCTCTTTTCAGCGCACTCATTCTCAATTCAATTGAAGTTTCTATAGTTACAAGGCAGTTAAAAAATATTTGATTGTAGGAAGAGTAGAACTAAACCAATGTGCTGTAGCTCTTCTTAGAAACTATTATAAACCATACATTCTTTGTAATAATCACAACACAGAAAAACTTGGAAAAAGATCAAGCAGAAAGATTTCACGCTAGAAGGATGCTTGTTGACAAGCCAGGCTGTGAATTGCCTTTTGAAGTGGTAGCTTTGTCTAAGAAGCAATCATAACTATGGTGCGACTATAGTGAGCAAACTGCTATGGAATTTGCACTTGTAATTAAAGCAGTAATTATTTATTTAAACTTTGATAAATGGGTAGGACTCTTAAAACACATATTTTTGTATCAACTACTGTATATATAGTGGCAGAAGTACCTACAGTATGTCAAAAAGTGATGTATAATTTCACATGCAATTGTTTCTGTCCACTCCTTATTATATACCAGTAAATGTGTACCTTTTCCTTAAATGGGTCATTTGGAAGGGTACTCCATGAAATAATCCTTGCTAGATTTTCACATCCTGCCAAAGGAGACTTTAAGGGTGATTTACTAAAGACATTGAGAATCTTCACTGAACAATTGTGTGAATTTTCAATTCATTTATTCAATCATGTGAAAAGCTTCCACACATGATCAGGTGCTGAGAGTGATCGGGATTTTTATTCATATTATAGGATAAATGAAGGGAAGAGTTACACACTTTTTTCAGTGAAGATTCTCAATCAGCCTCAATGTCTCTAGTGTAACAATTCTGCAGCCAAATGGATGGCCATTCTTGCAGTCAAAGCTCAGACACAGGCTGGTGTTGGAACTTGCTGCTAATTCTTGCTCCACATAATTCTACTAACCCATCGCTATGATGGACTGCAACACTGGCCAATAAGAATATGCAAGTTACAGGAAGGGGCAGGAAAGCTATGGCACCAGGGGCGGACTGACCATTTGAAAACTCGGGCACTGCCCGAGGGCCCGGGGTCAGTAGGGGGCCCCATGAGATGCCCCTGGTACCTTTTACATAGGCTTTTTTGAGTTTGAGCAAGGACACAGGGGCCCCATGATCCCCTATTGCCCAGGGGCCCCATGAGTTGTCAGTCCGCCCCTGTTTGGCACTGTGAGAAAGTGTCAAGGTTTTGATGGTCAGAACGACTCAACCACATCTGTAGGCTTTTCAAAGCTGCTGCAGGTATGTGCAGGGAACTCCAAGCACCTGTTATACCTGCAGCAGTGTTTTTCCTAGGTACTAGGTCTTTTTAGAAAAATGTAAAAAGAAAGCATAGGGCAATGATGATTTAAAAATGGCAATGACCCATAGCCACCAAAAATCATGCGTTAAGTGTTAGGGTGCAATGTGTAATCAGTGCAAAGTCCCTAATATATCTTTGTACGTAAAGAAAAATCCCACTAATTGTAATTGATTTGAATACATTTGTAGGTCATTGATTTACGGTATATTAAACATTCAATTCAGCCTGTTAGTGAGCTGATACAAAGTATACACCCTAACACTTGTAAGTGGGTTATATAAAGGAGAGAATTAGGTTTGGTTGGAGTACAGGTAGCGCTGTTCTAAATCTATTATTTTGTCTTTTGGTGTTGCATCATTGTGAATAGCAGCTGCCGTGCGGGTTGATGCCCTTTTTGTATGCATTTTTATGCCCGTGGCACAGTCCCTAATATATCTGTATACTTAAAGAAAATTCCCACGAATTGTAATTGATTCAAATGCATTTGTAGGTCACTGATTTACAGTATATTAACCATTCAATTCAGCCTGTTAGTGAGCTGATACAAAGTAGCCCAGAAAAACTGTTTCCTTCTGCTATTGGCAAACACCCCTCCCACACACACAAACCTTATACACATACCTCCTATAGATGAAGCCTTTGCCTTTGCTCAAAGAGAACACTTTACATAAAGGTCAGCTGTTTCTTTTTGGCTATGCACTTCACAGAGGGAGGGCATTCTATAATTCCCTGCAGTGTTAAAAGAGGGATCCCTATTGAATATCACTTGACGCCCTGCAGTCATACAGGGGGATAGATCTAGTGCCCACTGCATGCTCTGTATTGTAATGCATGTAACAGAGAGGATGAGGCAATGCATTTAATATGAATTTAAGCAGACTTTCACCTTACATTACATCTTGAGCTGCCCTGCCTCCTTCTCCCACCCTCTCTTACCCATGGACATAATTTATTTTTTCAGTAAACATTATTTATGCTGCTAAGCTGCACTTCTGCTTTTCTTCACGAAATGAGATGATCTCCCTTCCCCTGTTCATGCACAAATTGCCAAGGGGCTCAAGTACCCCTGGTAATCTGTACATGCACAGGGTTCCCCACACATGTGCAAGGACTGGCAGCAGGGAAATCTGAAACCTTCCTTGTCTTTGCACATACATAAAACCTAATTGTATGTGTGTAGATGTGCCAACAGACTCTGCAGGGACCTGAAGGTCAGGCGGAGCCCCGTGAGCGCACCTGTGTATGCACAGGAATGGCGGTGCCAGAGAGGGTGGAGGAGCCTGACCAGAGCGGACTGAAATTATTATTATACAGTATTTATATAGCGCCAAAGGGTTTGCTCAGCGCTGTACAGTAGCAAGGGGGACAGAACATGAGACAAGACAGTAACAATACAATACACGAGGGGTTCGAGGGCCCTGCTCTTTCGAGCTTACAATCTAGGAGGGAGGGGGTAGAGGTACAGGAGGAAATGGCTGTGGGGGATGGAGTGGTGGGAGGAGTGGAGGAGGTTAGTTGTTAGGTGAGGTCAGGTGTTAGGTGAGGTTGGGGTAGGCTTCCCTGAAGAGGAGGGTTTTCAGGGTGCGCCTGAAGGTGAGGAGGGTAGGTGACAGTCTGATGGATTGGGGTAGGGAGTTCCAGAGGATGGGGGAAGTCCTAGAGAAGTCCTGCAATTGGGCATGGGAGGAGGAGACCAGGGAGCTAGAGAGTAGGAGGTCCTGTGAGGAGCGGAGGACACGGGTAGGGTAGTATTTGGGTATCAGGTCGGTTATGTAGTTTGAGGCGGCGTTGTGAATGGCTTTGTAGGTGAGAGTAAGCAGTTTGAATTTGATGCGTTGGGCAACCGGGAGCCAGTGAAGGGATTGGCAGAGGGGGGAGGCAGATGTGAAGCGGTTGGTGAGGTGGATGAGTCTAGCCGCTGAGTTCGGGATCGACTGGAGTGGGGATAGCGTTCGTTTGGGTAGGCCAGTGAGAACGGAATTGCAATAGTCCAGGCGTGAGATGATGAGGGAGTGTACGAGTTGTTTGGTGGTGTCTGGGGTGAGGAATGTGCGTATCTTGGAGATGTTGCGGAGGTGGAGCCTGCAAGATCTAGATAGCATTTTAATTACTTTATCCAGCACACCCTCAGTATTTATTGTGTGCAATATATACAGAAGCCTCTTCAGGGACTGCTGGAAATGTTTTTCTTCTTGAAAAACTTTATGCTGTGTTCATCTTTCCCGCTGACTTTGGAGCAATGTCCCAGCGACATGCCACCCCTTCTTGCTCTGGATTCTTATGACCACTCCTTACCTATTGTATGCTTGGTTTTACGTTTTTTTCCACTTGTGCAGAACCCACATTGAACTGGTTCTCATGTCAATGGATTTGTCAACAATGAGCTATGTGACAAGATTCCATTAACATTATTCCATACATTCTAAAACTGGTCAGGTTTAGGGGTCCCAGGAGATGAGTCAGTTTTCACATTTTTCAAAACAAATAAAACAATATTATTCTATACAGTGTTTTTTTTCAAATATGTTGCAATATTTATCATCATTTCTCTCTTACCTGCAGTCCTCCTAAAAATAGATGTTAACACATATTTTAGGTATTTATTTATGAAATATTGGAAAATTAAATCATTAAACATGACTCTCAAAAGATAAGATTTTTCCTTTGATCAAAAGGTTAAACAGGAGCTCTGACCCATGAGCTCATGAACCTGTTTAGGGCCAAGCTAATCTGGCTGATGCTGTCAATAAACTTTGGCAAAAGAACTGAGACATGAACTACATATAGATGGCACTCCATTATTTTTCAGGTTATAAAACCAGACTGGAAAATGATTCAGAAATCCCGGCACAGTCTCCTCCAGATACAGAGTTGGGAAATAGTTTTTACAACAACCTGAATTTTGTATGCGTTCTACTTTCTATGCATACGTAAAATTAGCCAGACACTGGTTTTATGGGAAAACGTTATCTGCTTCTTTTTGCTGTAAGCTATTTCAAACAGTGACATTCTTGAGAGAAGGCCAGTTTTTATGTGCTAAGCAGAAAGAAAAAAGAAAACAGGCGGATAACTTTTTCTGCCAACAGCAGTTATGAAAACTGATGGGTTCTTAGCTATTGAATTTCAGCCTCCTTTCTTTCGATATGAATTGTGTATATGCAGTATTTGTATATAGTAGTGTAGGTAGTTTGAATTTTTAAGTTTCAATTCATTATCTTGTATGAGTTCTCCATTGGAGTTACATGAACCCCTAATGGTACCTTGAGGTTGTCAGGGGCTGCATTCACTTTGGCCAAACACTAATCCTTACCCCCATCTCCGAACTGATAAATCAGCACTGCAGACCTATTTACGACATCACAAGTCTGCCTTCAGAGCTGCTACTCCCATGCAAGAAATTTTCCCACATCCTTCTCTGACCTCCGGAGTTGAGCATTCATTGCAGGGAATTCTCTTGAATACTATTCCACACCTTGCCTTTTAAACTCTTGCTTCTAGTAGGAAATCTCTCTCTGACTGAAAGTCATTGAGGGATGGAAAAGAGCCTGAATGCTTAGAACCTGGCTAACCCTAAGGGATAGCACAGTGTCTTAGTAGTTAGTACTTATGTCTTACAGCAGTTGGATCCTGCAAGATACCATCTGCATGGACTTTACATGTTCTCCCTAATTCCTTCCATACTTTAAAAATCATGCCGGTATGTTAATTGGCTCCTGTCTAAATTGGCCTTAGTATGTGTGTACAAATTGGTTAATGCACATGTATTATCACATTCACATGCCAATCCCAAGCTGAGCAATTAGAGAGGGTTGAGGAGAGACCTTGAAACCTCAACCCTCCACCAAGGAAATTCTGAGGAAAAGGCTTTTAGACTCAGAGAGACGGCACATAGAAATGCAAAGAGTTGACTGGTGAGTCGACTAAATTAACAAATGTTCTAACTTGAAATATTTTCCTAATCTTTTTTTGTATAGTTTGTTTACATTCGAAATGTACATGCACATACTCTTTGGGGTTGATTTACAGCTGTGCATGGTATCTAATCAGCTTCTAACTTCAGCTTGATCAAAATAAGCTTTAACAAAAAAAATGGAAGCTGATTGGTTTCTTTGAACCGCTGCACCAGATTTTGAACTCTCCAGTTTTAGTAAATCAACTCCTTTGTGTCTTAATGCATATATATATTACCAATAAAGCTTGTACATATAAACATAGTACACATACAAGTACACTCACTCAGGTTATAGTGAAGGTGGACAACTGCATTTGTGTCAACTGCCAGCAGTTTTTGGGTGCACATTTGGCCAGAAGGCTTACATGCAGGATTTGCAAATCTCTGAAACAGTATTCTACTTATTGATTTTTTAATTTGTAATGAAAATGATATGTAGGTACTTTATTAGTATTGCAATGTAGTGCTTCACAGTATAGTAGTCAATTGTTTTTTAAAAACACATCCCCTTTAAACAAAATTATGTATATATATATATTTATATTTACATTCATGTGTGTGAGTATAACCTGCGCAGAGGACTGATCAATTAGACTGGCTGCTGCTAGCAAAATTACTAATGTGTACCGGTGAACAACTTTTGAGTACAAACATAAAAATTGCTGCGGGTTTAATATCCCCATCAAAAGGACCAAAGTTTTCCACCACCTGAAATCCCAGACCATGGATGAGGTCTGTTTATAAGAAACCAGATTTTCGCAGTCTTCTTTCCCCCCCATACTTGTCTTCATATTACCCAGAGGAGTGTTGATGGCGTTTTGGCGAAACCTTCCATTTACCTGTTCCCTGGAGATTTTGGACCCCACGGGTAGCTTTATATTCCTGCAGAGCACTCTATGGGACCAAGAGCTCACCCTGGTAGGTTATTATGGTTCAAACAAAATTCAGCTGAGATTTTTCTCACATTTACTGCAGGTGATTGCTATACATTAGAAGGGCCTCCTCATTATAATGGGAGATTCTAATTTTAATTCCTCTATAGACATACATTACTTCTAGGATGTACCTCCGTCCCACGATGCCTCCCAGGAATCATCATTGTGCACCCTCTTTCAATTGCAACACCTGGTGGATGCGTGGCATGTGCAACACCCTTCCTCTCGGGAATTCACTTTTTTCTCAAATCCTCACCAAAGTTTTGCAGGATAGATCATGTGTTTATGCACCTTCACTTGCTCCCGCAGGTGAACACGTTTGTTATTTCAACTTCTACGAGTCCAGATCACGATCCTGATTTTTAAGTCTTCTTCACCTGACTAACTTGCCCCACTTACCTGAGACATGTTAATGAGTCCCTCTTGACCACCCTGGACATTTGTGCACTTGTGCAGACACATATCCAATCTTATTTCTCTGATAATGTGTCTTAGCTTGGTTGAGTCCCCTGTTTCTGGGAACCCTGGAAGGCTCATTCGATGGCAGCAAATAACAACCTGGCAACTGAACTGGACCTTCTAGACTCTACTCTGGCTGAAAAGGCCTTACATTGGATCAAACACAGATTTTATACTAGTGACCTTCTCCAATGTTGGCCCAGAAACTTAACTCCATGGGATGCTGATTTGCCTGAGAGTTAGAGGGGTGGCCTTATTTCAGATTCTTCTAAGATTGCCTCCACTTTTGCTGACTTTTTTTCCTCCTTCTACAGTAGACCTCCCTTTCAACCTGGATAGGGCCGAGAGCTTTTTTCAATATTTTCACTTCCCCTCACTGTCCTCAACGGCTCGAGACACTTTAAATGCCTCTACTTCTTGTTGGAAGTTACACGGGCCATAAAATCCCTCAAGCCAACTAAAGCCCCAGGCCCAGATGGTTTCTTTGGACTATACTACAAAAAATGTGCATCTTTTTTTACTCCACATCGCACTGCTTATTTTAACTTATTGTGAGATGGTGCAGGGCCTTCACCAGACTCATTCAAAGCTTTCATTAATATGATCCCTAAATCACCTGAGGAGGCCTTCAATCCACAATCCTTTCATCCTATTTCTGTGTTGAATGTGGGCCTGAAGGTTTCAGGGAAAGTTTTAAGCTCCCGTATCAATCAATACCTTCAAGCCCTCATCCACAGGAACCAGGTGGACTTTGTCCCGGGGAATCAAGAGGGGGACAATGTCTGCAAAGTAATTCACCTTATCCATATCCTTCACAAATGTAAAATCCCTGGTTTCTTGCTTTCCTTGGACATTTTAAAGTGTTTGATTTGCTCTCCTGGAACTACCTCCAATTTGTTCTGACACGTTGAGACTTTGGGACTCACTTTCTTTGCTGGATCAAAGCTCTATATTCATTGCCCTTTGCCTCAGTGAAGTATGTCAGTTTCCTCTCTGACCCGTTCCCCATCTCTCGGGGACCGGCAGGGTTGCCCCTTGCCTCCAGCACTCTTTATCTTGGCACTGGAACCATTAACAGCAGCGATTAGGGCCAATGTGGATAGATCTGGGGATGGCCTATGCTGGAACCCAATATAAAACAAATTTCTTTGCAGATGATGCCCTCCTGGTCCTGATTAATCTGCTCATATCTCTTCCTAACCTGCAGCTCACACTAGACGATTTTCTGCCTTTTCGGGTCTCCGCATTAACCGCTCCAAAACTACGGCCGAGAACGTTACCCTCCCTGCCGACATTGTGACATGCCTCCAGGAGCATTTTCCCTATCATTGGACATCTCACTTGATTGACTACTTGGGCTTTAAATCAACTTCCTCATACTCCCTTCTGTTCTCTGCTAACTACTGTCCCCTGTTATGAACTCTGACTTTACTTATGCATTTTTGGCAACACCCATCTCTTTCTTGGATAGGGAGGATATTTGCAGTGAAAATGATGATCTCACCTAAGGCCCTTTACTATTTCCGCATATTACCAGTGAGTACCCCCCCACCACTTCTGTCTCCGCACATTGCACACCCAGGTTCTCCAATTCATTTCTCGGAACTAAAAGCATTCTAGTTCCGAGATCGACTCTTTACATTCATAGACAACAAGGTGGCTTGGGAGTCCCTAATATTTCTAGGTATTATGTGGCAGCACAGATCTCCTCTCTAGCTATGCTTCCTACGGTCTCGGACATCCTTCTTTGGGTCTTGCTCGAACTTCCTAACTGTGACCCATCCTCACTGCATGCTATGCTTTGGCTCCCTCTTCTTTGAGCCCCTTTATGTTACATAGCCTGTGGATCTTGGACTTAGTCCGCTATTCAGGCAAAATGATGTCCCCCTATCTACCGTTACTTCCTATCATCCACAACCCTCTTTTCCCCCTGAGTCTGGAGGAGCCTCGGACATTTTCTTGGTGGCTTTCCCAGAGTTTTATGTGGGTTCAGAATTGTCTTTCCTCCTGTTCCTTCCCATCTTGGGAGGCCATCAGGGAGATGCATGATGCACCAGCCAGAGAGCACTTCCATTATCTTCAGCTAAAACATTGGATTGGTGCCCTGCGAAAAAAGATCCACCCACCCATATAGGAAGACCTTGTTTGAACATGCATGTCAGCATGCCCCTGGAGCTCCAGGTCTCACCCCAGCCATCTACACATCACTAAATGGAAGCCAGTCCTCAACACCTCTCCCTTACATTGGATCATATATGTGTTCCAATCACTTTACCCATCATGCCTAGGCCTTGTCTAACTGCCCCCTCCAGGCCTCTGCATCCAAGTTACCCCCTTACCCCCCTGCCTTCTTCCTCCTCTCCTTCCCACACCTCTTTCTTTTCATTCTTTTTTTTCTGTTTAGGTTTGTCCTGCCTACGCTCACACAGTCACTGCCTTACAGGGTTGGCTGCAAGTGAAGAGCTTCCTCTTTGGTGTCTGTGAGTGATTTTTGGGACTTGGCTTCAGTTCATTAGTATCATTCCAATGTTTCAGATTCCTTCTATTTTTATATTTTTAATATAATTGACTAAATTCTTATTGATCAGTCTGTGCTGGTTGTTTATTCCTCAGCCCTTGCGTAGGCAATTCATATGCTTGACTTTTGTATTCCTATTGTTAAATAGAATATACATGTTTTGTTGCAATGTTGCTGAAATACTGTATATTCAAATTACACTGTAGTAGTTATATTGCTCTAATTATATGTGCAAATGCTACAGTTTGTCTGTGTGTTCTCCTTCTGAGGTATGTATAATGTTTAGCAGTGAAACCTTCAAGAATACTGTCCAGAACGCACATCCTGAAAACATTATTACCCATTTCCACCAGCTTGTAACATTTTTTGGCTTATGAAGAACTATGGACTCTGACAGACTATATGTTAAAAGAGTAGAGCTTGTCTTCTGTGCAATGTCTTTCTCCTTCAACAACGGTTCAGCTAACATACAAGTATTATTATTTTACAGTATTTACATAGCGCCAACAGTTTGCTCAGCACTGTACATTATAATGGGAGACAGTACACGAGACAGCACAGTAACAATACAATACAATACACGAGGGGTTCGAGGGCCCTGCTCCTTGGAGCTTACAATCTAGGAGGGAGGGGAGAGTGGTACAGGAGGAAATAGCTGTGGGGGATGGAGTGGTGGGAAGAGCGGAGGAGATCGGCAATTAGGTGAGGGCGGAGTAGGCTTCTCTGAAGAGATGGGTTTTCAGGGTGCGCCTAAAGGTGAGGAAGGTAGGTGACAGTCTGATGGATTGGGCTAGTGAGTTCCGGAGGATGGGGGAAGCCATGGAGAAGTCCTGGAGATGGGCATGGAAGGAGGAGACCAGGGAACTGGAGAGTAGGAGGTCTTGTGAGGAGCGGAGAGTGCATTTTGGGTGGTAGATGGATATCAGGTCAGTGATGTAGTTGCAATGTTATGAACAGCTTTGTACGTCAATGTTTTTCCACTGAAACGCCAGTTTAAAGGGTATGAATTGGCATATTTGAAATGAGCATCTGCATCCAACTCTTTAGTGGACCCTTTTATTAAAGGTCTTTTATTGCCATTAGTAGTCATGAATTCAAATATTTCTTGCAGTTCCAGTTAATACTATGGGATTTGAACCAACTGGCCAGCTTCTTGTGACTGTTGGTATTTTTAATTTTAAATGCTTTTGGTTATAAGCCTGCAAAATTGCAGGAAAAGTGTGCTTCTTGTTTGCCACAATGGGGGAGATTTACTAAAACTGGTGCACTCAGAATCTGGTGCAGCCATGCATGGTGCCCAATCAACTTTGAACTTCAGCTTGTTTAATTAAGCTTTGACAATAAATTCTGGAAGCTGATAGGTTTCTTTGCAGAACTGCACTCGATTTTGTACTCTTCAGTTTTAGTAAATAACCCTGTATGTTCCATTGTTCTCACATGGGGGTTTGAGGAGTCATATCAAATGAGACTACCTAGAAGCACATTGTCAAAATGGCTGCAATGGATTTTAAGATCAAGGTGAATTGAGTTGACTTTGAGTTTTGAGTTGCATAGATACATGGATAACATTAGCACTTAGCACTGGTTTTGTATTTTTACTTACACCATTATGGGCAAGATTAATTGATATTCCTGCTAGCAAATTCACTTGCATTACTAAAGATTAGGATTTAGTAGTCTGTGGTCTAAGGCGCTGTGTAAACTGGTGTCGCTATATAAATCCTGTATAATAATAATTCATGAAACACTTCTGGAAATGTGGTACTTTCTTTGTGGAGTTATACAATAGTGTTAAAGTGTATCTTGGATAGCGAGGGAAAGTGATAGATCCTCTATTACATTTTTATTATACCAGGACTGAAAATCAGGGCTATCACCAGGACTGAAAATTAGGGAAATTTAGAGTTGAGTCACCTGAATAGAAGTAGAGGGGAAATCTTCCAAGAGAGTCTGCTTCTAGCAGTCTAATAATGACAACAAAGTGATCATTTCCCTCAGTGTGGAGAGATTTACTTTTACATTCTGTTGCATCTATGAAAAAAAATTGAAGGTGATTCCCCTGGAAGACAGCAAAAACACTTCCTACTCTATTCAAAATGAAAGTCAACGTTTGGCTTTAAGTATACAATACTCTAATGGCCAAATCACACTTTATGTTGCCATAATGTGCTTTGATGTGATGTGGTGCTACCATACCTTCCTTAACGCAAATGCACTGTAGCATGCCACAATGCAAGTCAACACAAAGGGTTATGTCCAATTTTGGACATGTTGGGGTGCATTAGCACAAATGTAATGACCCCAAGTATCACCTAACTGAGCTATATAATTTCTTCTACCATTTTTTGTTTTATGCAGTGTATGTGCATTTCTCTTATATGCATTTTTTCGTTTATATAGTGAATTATTTCAACTGCTTACTCACTTATTTAACTCTTCAGCTGAATTCCCAAGAACAATAAGCTAAAATAATACAAATGTGTTCATGTGTCTTGTGAAAGCAAACTTGCAATATGTGATGATGATTAATGCCTTTCTAGAAAGTGCTGATAATCCCTACTAGTAGGCAGTCCACTTTACAGTAAATTGCGGGTGACACGTATACACCAAAATGCTGATTTGTTAAAAAGCAAATAAAAAAGTACTGTTGCCTGTATTGCTTTTGACAGCCATATTTTCATGCTCCTAAATGAGAATGAATTGTATGAAATAGGTACTGTACGTGCAAAGATATGCTCCTGACAAGCACAGAAACAGCATTACACTGCAAAAATAATGGAAAACAGACCCCTAGGGTCCATGCATACTAGGTGGATGAAAAAATGGCAGAACCCCTGGCAGAAAAAAGCAGCATAAAATGCTCATATTGTACACAAATTTTTTTCCAAAACAATCCCCACCGCTCTTTTTTCACTATAATCAATGTGCACTTGAAAATACTGAACACTAGGTGGATGAAAAAATGGCAGAACCCCTGGCAGAAAAAAACAGCATAAAATGCTCATATTGCACACAAATTTTTTTCCAAAACAATCCCCTCTGCTCTTTTTTCACTATAATCAATGTGCACTTGAAAATACTGAACACTCCTAAATGTTGCATTTATGAGTGTTCATGCGGTTCTGGTGTTTTTTTAAAACTCCCTAATGTGCATGAACAAAGAGACTAACATAAAGCTGCTTCTACAAGTTGAAAAAAAAATGACAAAAGCCTGTGTAAGTAGTATTTTTTTATACTTAGTGTGCATGGAACCTTAAAATTAACATAACATCCAGGGGTGGACTGAAAAGTCATGGGGCCCCCGGGCAATAGGGGATTATGGGGCCCCTGTGTCCTCACCCACACCCAAAAACGCCTATGAAAAAGCCTATGAAAGGTACCAAGGGCATCTCATGGGACCCCCTACTGACCCCGGGCCCTTGGGCAGTGCCCGAGTGCTCGAATGGTCAGTCCGCCCCTGATAACATCTAATTTAACATGAAAATGTCTTGGCACAGGGTACCTGTAATGCCTTGTTAGCCAGGAAGTATATCCAGTGTGCCCCTCTGAACTGTGTTTCACTTTGGTTCTAATGGTTTCTCTAACCTTGTGATTTAGCCCTGCATTTAGAGCTAATTTTCACCCATCTAGCAGTAACTATATTTATTATCAATTGAGGTGTTCTCACTAGATAGGGGGATGTGGTACAGGAGTGCGGTTTACTGCAAAGGGGCTTTTACTGGCCTTCTGTAGTCTGGTTCTTCATATCATGTTCATGCAGAACAAATCTAAAGTACTCACATTTACACATGTTTAGATGCGCACAGCGTTTAGATGTTTACAATTCTTGTTTCATTCAAATGTATGGCTACACATTTATGTGCGCACACATTTTATTTTAGAAACACACAGTTTTAAAAAAGGCAATCTTTTAAAACGACTCAATTGCTGGCTTGTTTTTCATGTATTCTACAGCTTCAATGTCCTGTATAAGATTTGTATTACATTTTACTGACTCTAATGAGGCACACTGTTTGCCAAAAAAGACATCATTCTCCACAGGGAACTTGTACAAATAATATGTATCTACCCTTTTTAAAGTTTCTTTTTCTGAAATTCTCACCAGGAATAGATATAAAAGGAAAGCACATGTGCAACTTTTTTAGATCCAAACCCTTCTGGAGTATTGCACTGCAATGCTGACACATTCTGTTCCTCCTGCTTTCTCCTCCCCCTGCCCATGATCATCTAATTTCTTTCGTCTCTCTTTCTGATACTTTTTAATTTCATGTTCAACTCCTCTCCCTTTCCTCTTTGGTCAACTCCTACCTCTAGCTCATCCTTCCTTAACCTTTCCAACAAAGAGAAACACTTGAAATAACTATCCTGTCTCATGGAACTCCTGCTAAAAATTACTATATCTACAACTTGTGATACATTAGTGTGATGGTCAGAGGGAACAATGCTCCTTACACTGGTGGTCATTGGGAAGAATGACCACCTTATAGATAGCTAAACAGAATAATGGGGTCAGTGGGAACTTTTCTGAGAGGCAGAAATTGCGCATTGCTCAACAAACCCCTAGCAACCTCTTGAGGAACCCTAGGGGTCCATGGAATACTGGTTGAGAAACCGAGGTCTAGCTTCTCTGCATCTCTAAATGTTCCATTTCCTGATACTTCCAGCTTCTCATCTGTCTCTTGCAAATTAACTCTGGTACACAATCAGTTGCCATTCTGCCATTTTGCCTCTTCTGTCACAAGTCCATGTTCATACAACAATCTACCGTATTTTTCGCTCCATAAGACTCACCTGACCATAAGACGCACCTAGGTTTTAGAGGAGGAAAACAAGAAAAAAAATATTCTGAACCAATGGACTGCAGATATAGTACAGGAAATGACAAGAGACTGCAAACATAGTACAGGAGATGACCAGAGACAGCAGGCATAGTACAGGAGATGACCAGAGACTGCAGACATAGTACAGGAGATGACCAGAGACCGCAGACATAGTACAGGAGATGACCTGAGACTGCGGACATGGTACAGGAGATGACCAGAGACTGCAGACATGGTACAAGAGATGACCAGAGACTGCAGACATGGTACAGGAGATGACCAGAGACTGCAGACATAGTACAAGAGATGACCAGAGACTGCAGACATGGTACAGGAGATGACCAGAGACTGCAGACATAGTACAGGAGATGACCAGAGACTGCGGACATAGTACAAGAGATGACCAGAGACTGCAGACATAGTACAGGAGATGACCAGAGACTGCAGACTTTTGGAGAGCAGAGGGGGGAGAGGGAACCCGAATTTGACAGGTACCCACTCCCACTTCCGCGGAGTTGTCCTTCCCCATTCCTCCCATAGTCTTCTGGGACACGTGACAGGTCCCAGAAGACTACAGGGCCATTCACAAAGTGCATCGCCTCTCACGCATGCACAGTGGGCACCCGTCTGTGAAGCCACAAGATGTCACAGCCGGGTGCCCACACTAAAGATGCAAGCGTCGGGGAGGGAAGACGGTGAGGGCACCGCTGGACCGAGGAACAGGTAGGACCGCTGGAGGTCTGCAGTTTCTGCTGCACAGATCTGAGCAGCCGGCCCAATATTCTAACACAGCGGCAGCGACAGGGAGAATACCAGGCCGGCCACTCCATATTCGCTCCATAAGACGCACAGATATTTCCCCCCATTTTTTTGGGGGAAAAAAGTGTGTCTTATGGAGCGAAAAATACAGTACTTTGTCTTCCGTGCCTCATGGGCTTTAATTAGCTTTAATTTTGCCTTTGATGACAGTGGTGTATAATCAACTCACACTTTGCCTCCTATACCCTAGCTCAGCAACATGATCAGCAACATGATGGTGGGGATGGATTTGCAGTAAGCTTGAACCAAGTCGTGGCCTCCAGGTAGACCGAGCTGAGGTTGCAGAGAACTGGGAAGTTTCTCAGACAACACAGGTTGCACTGACTGAGCATGTCTTGGCAGCACATGAGCATATACAGGGGAGCAAACTGGGAGGTCGACCAGAAAGTGATAGAAAGGAAAGGAAACATAAACCCAAAGAATAGCAGGTGATGCCCATGGGTGAGCACAGAAGCCAAACACCACATGTGAGTAGAATCACAGGTCTAGAAGAGGCACTGCAGTAAGAAGGTAAAAGTTACACAGGCAGGAAAACTGCAGGATAAATTGTGGCAGGATGATAGGGGCATTTTCAGCCCAGAAGTGGGTTGACAACCACTGTCAAGAGAGGATATTAAGAGCAGATTTTTAGTGTGGAGAAGGTAACTACTGCATTTACAATTAAAAAAAAATAACAATAGGACGAAACTTTATTTCATTGTAAAGGCTCAAGATGTTTTACCTTCATGAATTCTATATATGAAGGTAAAAAAACCTTCTGTGTACAGCAGCTCCCCCAGCAACCAACACATTTTTACCTGAGCCCCATCGAGATCCAGCGATGTGCACTGGAGCCTCTGCTGTCATTTGTTTCTCCCTCATTGGCTGAGACAACAGCTATTGGCTCCCACTACTGTCAATCACAGCCAGTGAGCCAGTGAGGAGAGCGTGGGGGAGGGTGTCCCCATAGCAAACTGTTTGCTGTGGGGGCACTTGGCAGGAGGGAGGAGCCAAGAGCACCGGTGAGAGACCCGAGAAGTGGAGGATTGGGGGTACTCTGTCCAAAACCATTGCACAGAGCAGGAAAGTATGACATGTTTGTTATTTCTCTTTAAACCTGCCTTTACAATCACTGTAAGTCTAGGTTCACACCTATGCAGGTTGCGTTTGAGGCTTTTCTGCACTGCATTTTGCGTTTCTGCACTTTTTTCATTTTTTTATTTTTCTTAAAAAAAAGTGGCAAAAACGATCAAATACACAACAAAAATGCAATGCATGCTTTTCTGCAGCATTCCTATTGAAGTCTATAGAACCAAAAATGCATCGCTTTGCATTAAAAAAGGTCCCTGACCCTTTCTAAAAAGCGCAAGGGGTGAAAACGCACAGGTGTGAACAAGTGATAAATCATGATAAATGGACTGTACTGTATTTCTGCAAAATGCGGCAGCAAACGCTTAGGTGTGAACCTAGGGTGGATCCAAGTCCAAATGCTACTGATTGAAAGCTGTCTAATTTTAAAGTCCCAGGCAGATATAAAACACACATTATTCAAGCTCTCTAATTAATAATACATCATTAAATGTATTTTTTAAATGCACGTAGTGGAAGTACCTACATTTGACTTGTACTGCAGAGCTCATAGAGGGGAAAGGAGAAGCAGCACAAGGAGCCAATGGGGTGTGCTGCAGTGCAAGAAGCATGCTGATAGGAGGAGATAGCAGAGTGACAAATGGATGAGCTCATCGGTGTGCCACTTTTCCTTTCTCTGTCCAGCCATAAGCTGGGAGTGGGGAGAAAACCTGTAAGTGAAAAAGAAACTGCGGCAGGGTAACATCAGGTCTCTTTCTCTACCAGGCAGGACTGGGCTGTGTGACAAGCTTTGTAAATTTCAGGACTGAATAGAAAGATATACAAATCCCTCGACAGGCGAGACAACTCTCATTTATGTATTTTATGTGCATTTAGGTATTTGCCTGAAGTTCAGCATTAAGCAACATAATTCGCTTATTTTTTATTTGTGTTTGGCATGAGCTGAACAGCATTGAGGGATTAGCACGTTGTCACATTTTGTTCTGTACAGCCCAATCTTACATGAATTCTCATGGAACAAACTGTTACTTACAGCAATACAGCCTTGATGAGCAGAATTGTTAATAAGACAAGCTCTTAAAGAAAATGAACTAAAATATTTTCTCAAGTCATCAAATCGAGTATAATTAGAGATAATTGCATACTGACAAGCTAAGGAAATTCACAATGTCAAACTGATAGATTTATGGGGTTCATTTTGCACTGTCAAATAATGACAGTTAGATTTTTGAGATGGCCATAAAACTGCATGGCCCAGGGTGAAGGAGACCAATACAAGAGGTGATAGAACACTGCTGGCAGTGAATAGGTGTAATACAATAAAGTATACTTACTGCTGTTTCCATCTTCTTGCACTTAAAGCCCAAGTCTGGGAAATGTGAAAGTCCTCCCTTGCAGTGGGGGCTGTGACCTCAAGTCACTTTAACTTACCTTATCCTTGGCTTCCCAGGCACAGGGGCGGACTGACCATTTAGAAACTCGGGCACTGCCCGAGGGCCTGGGGTCAGTAGGGGGCCCCATGAGATGCCCCTGGTACCTTTTGCATAGGCTTTTTTGAGTTTGGGCAAGGACACAGGCTCCATGATCCCCTATTGCCCGGGGGCCCTGTGAGTTGTCAGTCCGCCCCTGCCCAGGCATATGGTGTTCTCCCATGCTCCAGCTGTGGATTGCCCCTCGGCATCATCACGTCCACTGTAGGGCTATGGGCCCTGCATTGGTCTTGTTGAAGTCAGGACGCCAGAGCGCTGGAGCATGGGGGAGAAGATACTGCATGGACCTGTCTAGCAATGCAGAGGTGTGAAGGACTGCGTAAGTACATCTCCTTTTCTATGTCTCCTGAACCTTAAAGAGGAGCGCCACTTTAAGCCTTTGTCCCCCACTCTCCATTAAGGATTGGCACCTTTGGGGAGAGGGTACCCGAATTTGACAGATTCCCACTTCCGCTGCAATTGCCTAGGCGATCAGAAGCGGAAGTTGTCCTCCCCCCCTCAATCCCTGTAGTCTTCTGGGAAAGGTCCCAGAAGACTACGGGGCCATTCACAAACAGCAGCGCTTCTTCTGCATGCGCAGTGGGCACCCGGCTGTGAAGCCGCAAGCTATCACTGCCGGGTGCCCACACTGAAGATCCAGCATTGGGGAGAGAAGATGGCTGGTGAAACCAGCGGTGGTGAGGACACCGCTGGACCGAGGGACAGGTAAGTGTCTGTATTTTAAAAGTCAGCAGCTACAGTTTTTGTAGCTGCTGACTTTTTTTTTTCAGGTGGAACTCGGCTTCAATGAGCAATTAACCCCTGGAGTGCAGGCTCAGCCTCATTGCTAAGGGATCTTTCTTAGGCTTCCTAGAGTTTAGGTCTTTATGCAGTACTAAACTGCATCTGAGCTAGGGTTGCCACCTTATCCCTTTAAAACCAAACACAATAATTACACAGTTTCTGAGGCTAATTTACCCTAGGTTCCCACCTAAGCTTTTTCTTCAGCGTTTTGCAGAAACACAGTACAGTCCATTTAACATGATTTCCTATGGGAAATGGTCACATCTGAGTGTTTTCACCCAGTGCGTTTTTTGGAAAAGTTGCATTTTTGGTTTTATAGACTTCAATGGAAACGCTGCAGAAAAGCATGTATTGCATTTTTTATGCATTAAGTTTAAAATCTGCCTAGCAACAAGAAAATTTTAAAAAATGAACAAAGGGGGCTCATTTTAAAGGTCACCCAGAGACACCCAGAGTGTGTGTCTCTAAAGCTTTTAATGCAAACTACAGAATCCCTGTCTCTTGAAGAGTGCTACGGTATGTATTAATCCTCTGAGTATATCTGTCTGTGTCACAGTAACAGAATGAATACATCAGTAACTATAGCCACTGATCTATTCTTTCTGTGCCCATTGAGAAGCACTGATCTCTCTCCTTTCCCTGTAGTATCGGGAAGGGGATGGATCAGTGCTGTAAATAATGCTGTGGGATCGCTGTGATCATATGGTACCCAGCTGCTTGGATCAGATGGGTTCAGTGTCTGTGTATCCAGCCATCTAATGATGTCCCGGTTGTGACAGAACGCGGTGCCTGACCCTGTCCTTTTCACCAACTTGTGACAAAGGACCAGCCAATCTCGCACCACGCTGTCACTTGCGTAATAATGCCACTCTCAGCTGCACCCCGCACAAAGATTTTCCAGCTCGCGGAACCACAATCTATGTGCCAGCAGCCTGAGAGTGATTGTTACTGGGATAGGTTAATTACGCAATTAACCCTTCCCACTGCCACCACCACCTTTTTACAGAGAAGGAGGAAACACAAATCCTAGCAATAACACTATGATTTTAGCATAAGCGTCTGTAACACACACTGTCACCATAGACAGGGATATTCAGAGGATTATTATATACAGTAGCACTCTTCAAGAGACAGGGGTTCTTTAGTTTGCATTAAAAGCTTTAGAGACAGTTTCAACACTTTTCAAAATAGGGGTTATTACTAAAAAGGTCAAAACGGTGCAATTCAAATATTTACAGAATAAGATGTTACACAGACATAAACAGAACAATAATGCAACAGAGAAATAAAAAAAAGTTTAGAAGAGTTAAGAAGGTAGAATACTTGCAAAGTCCTGGTTTGAGCAGAGTCCAATTGTCCGAGCAAAAATGTTGCCTTGGCTCTCAAGTCTGTTAAGATGTTTCTTGGTTGAAGTTAAATGAGAGCTCCCCTTCAGCAGGCATGTCAGTTCTTTTCTATGATATTAAAGGGGTGTCACCTGAGGACAACTGACCAATCAGCTGGTTTAGGGGATGGGTTCTAGGGGATCACCAAGTTTATGAAAAGTCAAGTTTATGACCAACTACAATTTCATACTAATATTAACACTTCCAGTAGGTGCAGGTGGTATTCTTGCAACTGGCAGATTCATATTCAGAATTATATTTCAAACCCAGGGATACCAAACACAGCGTATCTTTCTCACCCATGAGAGAAGAGACTGCTTTCTCCCCATTCCTATGTGCTAACATAGTCATGTAGGCCCTGGGTTTGTTCAGCATGAAATGCCCTTTTCACATATGTACCTAATATTAATGTTCCAGTTGAATTCTATGAATTGTATGTGGAATTGTTACATGTGTAATAGACATTTTATGGCACGGTCTGCATTCCTAGAGCTCTAATGGTCTAACAGGTCATGTGTGACGGCTTGACTGAGTTATTGTTTTACGATAGGGCAAAGGAAAGTGGTTTTCATTGTTCCTGAAAAATAGACATCCTGCCAAGACTAATAAGTGGTTTACAGCTCTGGAGCTGCATCTATTTGTGTTTTATTTAAGATAAGAGGCTCTTTTGAAGTTTGTTACAACATACAGCCACAAATTCCATTTTCAATAGGAGGGAGGAGGGGAGAAAGATGATTGTTCAAGAAAAACAAAATGGCTCAGACCTTAACAAGATGGCTTCCATGTCTCTATTGTGCATAATCATTACACTGATCACCCAGCAAAAAGGCCACCCAAGGTCAATTTATCCAGTGCCATTTATAAATGGTACTGGGTAAATAACGGGCCACCAATCTGCCTTTGATAAATAAACAATGGTAGATAAGGGGTAAAACAAGTACCGGTAACTATAATATAAATCTATTCTATCTATTTTCCAAAGATACCAGCATAAGGAATAAAATAGTATATTAAGAGAATTTAATTCTGCTTTAAGGAAAAGGATTTGTGTTAAGATCAGAGAGTGGTGTCCTCTAGAAATTAGAATTAATATTCATTTTGCAAAATTATTGTGGTTATTTTTAATTTGGTGGCCTGAATAGGGGAAAAGAGAACAATTAGAAAGCTTAACTTAAAAACTCCAATACATTTACTTAAAGCCAATCTGAAACCAACTAAACAGTGTTATATTTCTTATGCTCAATTATATTGTGGAATGTTTACCTGTCACCTCTTATTGTTTTTATGTAAAAACAGTTTACAATATTGACAGCCAATGAAGGGAACAGTGAAATGTCTATGACCACCGTGTTCAGCCACTTCATGAGATACAACAATGTATCCACCAACGTAACCTTTCTCTAACTACCTCACTTCTAGGTTGTGTCAACCCAGGCTCCGCCCTACGCATTACGTCACGGGTCATGTGACTTTATCAGGGGCTTCATCAAGGGCGCTCTGATGAAGACACATGACTCGTGAGCCTGGGTTGACACAAATTGGAAGTGATGTAGTTAGAAAAGGGTCATGTTGGTGGAAACATTGTTGTATCTTATGAAGTGAAGCAATTTGAAGTCACAACAGTCCTTCTCTGTGTTTTAAGCGATGCAAGTTTATTTTTAATGTAATGTGAGTGCAGTTTTAATAAATAAAAAGCCCTAATTTTACACACTATACCATTGGAGGCAGTGTATGATTTTTTTTGGCCTGTTTATCTGAATGGCACAACATGGCAGCATGAATGTCAGAGAGCCTTAAGGAGAACTACACCCATTTTATTGGATGATTGTCTAAAAGTGCAAGTGGGCACCCTAGTGGACAGGAGGTCCCAGTGAACCTATTACAGGCATCTAGGAGGCCCTGGGGAATATACAGTACTCACTATATGCCTTGGCATTTTATGTGGGTTATCGAATTAAGGTGCGGGCATTGTGAGGTGGCATGAGACAAAGTACTATGGTTCTCAGCATTGATTCTCACTGTTTGGGTTAACATCACTGGAAGGTTAAAGAGCCTTTATGCATGCACTGGATATGAACTTATTTTTGCTATAAATTTTAATTGTGAAGTATGAAAGTACAAAGACTGTATATATGAATGACAAGGACATTTATTTTGCATAATATTAGTGTATTGTAGTATTTTGATGTTTTTTGTGCAAATGTTGGTTATTTTTACTCTTTTCATATATTTTAGTGTTTACTATTGGTATTTCTATACACAAAGGAATATACTTTAGCATTTAACTGTATCACGTTGGTAGCGCAGCACTATTTATTATTTTTATTCAGAGCAGTGTGATGACATTGGCAGCAGAAAAGTCCAGTATATACTTTACTAAAGCCGGCCATAGGCAGTTTGAATCTTTGCTAATTCAGCAGTAACCGGCCAAGATTCCATTCATGTATGGGCAGACTGAATGTACCCAGGTTGATCGATCGATCAACTTGGGTACAACCAGCCTGACAGATTTTAAATGTAATTATTGCTAGTGGCTGTTATAGGCACTAGCAGTAATCACTGTGTTCTCCCGGCTGGGCAGCTTCCTCTGCCTTCTCACCGAGAGAACATAATGGCTTCATGGAAGGGATTCCCCTGTCAACACTGTGTTGATGGGGGATTGAGTAAATTTCTTTCTGGTTGCCGGAAAGAAATTTTCTCTGCATATGTCCAGCCTTAGATTCTCCTTTATCTCTTTGCACATACCTACTTGTCCTTAAATATTTCTACAAAACTCTTGTATAAACACAGCAATTTTTGGTTCTCATACATTGCAATACATGCCCAAGTTTGCCAATTGTGTCTAAGTAACTCCTCTCTGGAATAGGCATCAGTAGATATACAATAAGTATATATTTTTTGTCTGCAAGGAGCTTTGTCATTTGAATTAGAATTTTAGTGATAGAGTCACATTAACATAAAAAACACTGGTTCAACTGTATTACAAGGGAAATTTTAGAAGTCTATAGTTTATCTTTAATATACTTCTCTTGTAACACTTGGGCTTCCTTTTTTTCCTTAGAACAACCAAAAATGTATGTGTTGGAAGTATACCACTTTTTACGTTTACATATCTTAGATTCATTTTGAGAAATTCCCATCTTCAACGTTATCTTCCTTCTTTGTTTAGACATATTTCTTTATCAGTTTTAGCAAAGATGAAATTTGCATTCCCTTTGGGGATTACCTCAGTGTGTGGTCTGACTCCAGTAGCCTTGGAGAAAATCTTCAAAAACACAGGATGTTACGATAATTGATTTGCACACTAGAGAGTTAGAAGAAGCCTGAATTATTAAATACAAAAAATGTACATTATAATAGGAATATCAAGTAAAACGATGACGAAACAGGAACCCATCTGAGTGCAAGTGAAATTGTATAATTGTACAGTTTTCATGCATACAGTTCACAAACAATGTCAGATTCAAAAACATTGTGGAAGGTTTTTACTATCATTGCCTACATTTTTAATACCACTAAAGAAATAGTATGGGGGTTTTCAATGCACCAAAAGAAAGAACTCATAAAATATGTACCGTTATTCAAAATTAGTAACTTTTATTCGACAATCATAAAATTGTACAAATTAAACAAGTTAAATTAGTACAAGGCTGACACATACAAATACATTGAAAACATTACACCACCTTGCTTATATTCCCCATATAGCCTGTCTAAGATTTTGGCTATTGGTACAAAACATTTGATAGGTATTGTATATTCTCTACAGTATAGTTACAGCAATGATGAATGATGAAGTGAGCAAGTGACTTTATTTCATTTAAATATTTCCTCTTCCTTCAGGAGTGATTGGTGGTTAAAGAATCTAAGGTGCATAAAGTACAATTGTTATATCAAATATAAAAATTTTAATAAAACTTATTCCTGCGCCAAAAACTACAAAATCTAAACTGCTGCTGTGCAAATTGTGAAAAAACACAAACAATAAGAAATATAAATAAACAGCGCAAAAATAGATTTCTAAATCCACTCATAAAAAATTATTATATAAAGTGCATAAATTAATAGTGAATATCCTCAATTATATTATTATAAAACACCAAAAAGTCCATGTGTAATATAGATCAAAAAATTCCAGAAATTCTTCAAATATAAAGAAAAACTTCCACCTTCCACCCGTGAAAACGCCCGATGGGAGGGGCGAAACGCGTTGACGCATTTCCGGTCCATACCTCGTACGTCTGACGTCACTTCCAATGAGTGGAGCGTACGCTGAGCGGTGCGTTCCACCGGCCATCTTTGGGAGCTGTGTTGGTCTGTGTGGATTCTCTGCTCTATCCTGTGGCTGATGTGAGATTCCTGGAATAAGGAGGCTGTTAAAACGCTCATGTTAAAGGCTTCTCACTCACCAAGTTCTGGTGAGTGCATTTGATGTTGGTTTCTGCACGGGTGGAAAGTGGAAGTTTTTCTTTATATGTGATGAATTTCTGGAATTTTTTGATCTTTATTACACATGGACTTTTTGGTGTTTTATAATAATATAATTGAGGATATTCACTATTAATTTATGCACTTTATATAATATTTTTTTATGAGTGGATTTAGAAATCTATTTTTGCGCTGTTTATTTATATTTCTTATATCAAATATGCCAGAAATCAATATAAAATCTGAAAATACAAATATGTTACAAAGAGGATATTATAGTTCCTGTTTTTTTTCTGATCTGATTTTTTATTATAATTAATAAATTAAGCAAATTATTAAAGTAGAATTCCAGCTTACACCTAACTAACAATAAAACTGTCCACTCCCCCTTCATAACCCCTGTTCCAACTTACCTGTGTATGAAAGATGTAAATACTTACCTATTTTTCAGTCTGGTACCCTCCAGTCATGTGATAAGGCTCCCCTGTGTCAGCCAGTGCAGCATCAGGGGAGGGGAGGGAGTGCCGGCAATGGATGAGCCATGGAAGCCTATGGGTGACTGTCAGGGCTCCCAGGTATGACCAGAGGTGTGTGACTGAAGCAGGGAAACGCAGACTTCAGATATGTGATTAACAATGTAATTTATTAACACTAACAATACAAACATAAACGCAGTGCAATACTAAACATAATACAGTGCAAACAAACCAAACCAACCACCCACAGATAACAGTACATACAAGCAAGCGTCGTCAGGCAGGCCGAGTCAATATCAATTGGGCAGGTAGGTACAGGGGGAGCAAGCGGAGAATGGTCGGGGTCACAGGCCAGGTTCAGCAGGTAGCAAGCAGCGTAGTACAGAGGGTCAGGCAGAGGGATGGTCAGGGTCACAAGCCAGGGATCAGAACAGGTAGCAAAGGAACAGAAACAGCATGCAGGACAGATACAGGGCCCAGGACAAACACAACACCAAGGCAGAGTCTGCAAGTCTGGCCATCCCTTAAATACACCAGTATCATCAGTTCCAGGTGTTAGCTGGCTGAAAGGTTGAGTCTCTGATTGCTGGGAGCACCCGCTGGCCAGCCCTGGTACTGCAGATCAAAAGGCAGGTGAGTCCCACCATTGCTGGCCAGTCCATTCCTGACAGTACCCCCCCCTCAAGGAGCGGCCTCAGGACGCTCCAAACAGTCCTAGCTGGGAAAAATGTTCCACCGCCCGGGTCTGGTAACTGGCGGGATATCAAAGACTGGCACACCGGGCAGAGGCACATCGGGCTGGACTCCGGGCAGAGGCACACCGGGCAGAGCCACACCGGGCAGAGGCACATCGGGCTGGACTCCGGGCAGAGGCACATCGGGCTGGACTCCGGGCAGAGGCACATCGGGCTGGACTCCGGGCAGAGGCACATCGGGCTGGACTCCGGGCAGAGGCACATCGGGCTGGACTCCGGGCAGAGGCACATCGGGCTGGACTCCGGGCAGAGGCACATCGGGCTGGACTCCGGGCAGAGGCACATCGGGCTGGACTCCGGGCAGAGGCACATCGGGCTGGACTCCGGGCAGAGGCACATCGGGCTGGACTCCGGGCAGAGGCACATCGGGCAGGACTCCGGGCAGAGGCACATCGGGCAGGACCCCGGGCAGAGGCACATCGGGCTACCAGGCGAAGCGGCAGGCAGCGGGCCACCGGGCGAAGCGGCAGGCAGCGGGCCACCGGGCGGAGCGGCAGGCACCGGGCCCCCGGGCGGAGCGGCAGGCACCGGGCCCCCGGGCGGGGCGGCAGGCACCGGGCCCCCGGGCGGGGCGACAGGCCTCGGGCCCCTGGGCGGGGCGACAGGCCTCAGGCCCCCGGGTGGGGCGACAGGCCTCGGGCCCCCAGGCGGGGCGACAGGCATCGGGCCCCCAGGCGTAACTACAGGTCTCGGGCCCTCAGGCGGAACTACAGGTCTCGGGCCCTCAGGCGGAGCGGCGGGTGCCGGACCCCCAGATGGAGCGACAGGCCTCGGGCCCCCAGGCGGGGCGACAGGCATCGGACCCCCAGGCGGGGCGACAGGCATCGGGCCCCCAGGCGGGGCGACAGGCATCGGGCCCCCAGGCGGGGCGGCGGGCGCCGGACCCCCAGGCGGAACTACAGGCCTCGGGCCCTCAGGCGGAGCGGCGGGCGCCGGACCCCCGGGTGGAGCGACAGGTCTCGTGCCCTCAGGCGGAGCGGCGGGCGCCGGACCCCCAGGCGGAGCGACAGGCATCGGGCCCCCAGGCGGGGCGACAGGCATCGGGCCCCCAGGCGGAGCGACGGGCGCCGGACCCCCAGGTGGAGCGACAGGTCTCGGGCCCTCAGGCGGAGCGGCGGGCGCCGGACCCCCAGGTGGAGCGACAGGTCTCGGGCCCTCAGGCGGAGCGGCGGGCGCCGGACCCCCAGGCGGTGCGACAGGTCTCGGGCCCTCAGGCGGAGCGACAGGTCTCGGGCCCCCAGGCGGGGCGGCGGGCGCCGGACCCCCAGGTGGAGCGGCGGGCGCTGGACCCCCACCTGGGGGCCCGAGACCTGTCGCTCCGCCTGAGGGCCCGAGACCTGTCGCACCGCCTGGGGGTCCGGCGCCCGCCGCTCCGCCTGAGGGCCCGAGACCTGTCGCTCCACCTGGGGGTCCGGCGCCCGCCGCTCCGCCTGGGGGCCCGATGCCTGTCGCCCCGCCTGGGGGCCCGATGCCTGTCGCTCCACCTGGGGGTCCGGCGCCCGCCGCTCCGCCTGAGGGCACGAGACCTGTCGCTCCACCCGGGGGTCCGGCGCCCGCCACTCCGCCTGAGGGCCCGAGGCCTGTAGTTCCGCCTGGGGGTCCGGCGCCCGCCGCCCCGCCTGGGGGCCCGATGCCTGTCGCCCCGCCTGGGGGCCCGATGCCTGTCGCCCCGCCTGGGGGTCCGATGCCTGTCGCCCCGCCTGGGGGCCCGAGGCCTGTCGCTCCATCTGGGGGTCTGGCACCCGCTGCTCCGCCTGAGGGCCCGAGACCTGTAGTTCCGCCTGAGGGCCCGAGACCTGTAGTTCCGCCTGGGGGCCCAATGCCTGTCGCCCCGCCTGGGGGCCCGATACCTGTCGCCCCGCCCGGGGGCCCGAGGCCTGTCGCCCCGCCCGGGGGCCTGAGGCCTGTCGCCCCGCCCGGGGGCCCGAGGCCTGTCGCCCCGCCCGGGGGCCCGGTGCCTGCCGCCCCGCCCGGGGGCCCGGTGCCTGCCGCTCCGCCCGGGGGCCCGGTGCCTGCCGCTCCGCCCGGTGGCCCGCTGCCTGCCGCTTCGCCTGGTGGCCCGCTGCCTGCCGCTTCGCCTGGTAGCCCGATGTGCCTCTGCCCGGGGTCCTGCCCGATGTGCCTCTGCCCGGAGTCCTGCCCGATGTGCCTCTGCCCGGAGTCCAGCCCGATGTGCCTCTGCCCGGAGTCCAGCCCAATGTGCCTCTGCCCGGAGTCCAGCCCGATGTGCCTCTGCCCGGAGTCCAGCCCGATGTGCCTCTGCCCGGAGTCCAGCCCGATGTGCCTCTGCCCGGAGTCCAGCCCGATGTGCCTCTGCCCGGAGTCCAGCCCGATGTGCCTCTGCCCGGAGTCCAGCCCGATGTGCCTCTGCCCGGAGTCCAGCCCGATGTGCCTCTGCCCGGTGTGGCTCTGCCCGGTGTGCCTCTGCCCGGAGTCCAGCCCGATGTGCCTCTGCCCGGAGTCCAGCCCGATGTGCCTCTGCCCGGTGTACCACTGCCCGGAGTCCTGCCCGGTGTGCCAGTCTTTGATATCCCGCCAGTTACCAGACCCGGGCGGTGGAACATTTTTCCCAGCTAGGACTGTTTGGAGCGTCCTGAGGCCGCTCCTTGAGGGGGGGGGTACTGTCAGGAATGGACTGGCCAGCAATGGTGGGACTCACCTGCCTTTTGATCTGCAGTACCAGGGCTGGCCAGCGGGTGCTCCCAGTAATCAGAGACTCAACCTTTCAGCCAGCTAACACCTGGAACTGATGATACTGGTGTATTTAAGGGATGGCCAGACTTGCAGACTCTGCCTTGGTGTTGTGTTTGTCCTGGGCCCTGTATCTGTCCTGCATCCTGTTTCTGTTCCTTTGCTACCTGTTCTGATCCCTGGCTTGTGACCCTGACCATCCCTCTGCCTGACCCTCTGTACTACGCTGCTTGCTACCTGCTGAACCTGGCCTGTGACCCCGACCATTCTCCGCTTGCTCCCCCTGTACCTACCTGCCCAATTGATATTGACTCGGCCTGCCTGACGACGCTTGCTTGTATGTACTGTTATCTGTGGGTGGTTGGTTTGGTTTGTTTGCACTGTATTATGTTTAGTATTGCACTGCGTTTATGTTTGTATTGTTAGTGTTAATAAATTACATTGTTAATCACATATCTGAAGTCTGCGTTTCCCTGCTTCAGTCACACACCTCTGGTCATACCTGGGAGCCCTGACATTAATGTCAGGGCTCCCAGGTATGACCAGAGGTGTGTGACTGAAGCAGGGAAACGCAGACTTCAGATATGTGATTAACAATGTAATTTATTAACACTAACAATACAAACATAAACGCAGTGCAATACTAAACATAATACAGTGCAAACAAACCAAACCAACCACCCACAGATAACAGTACATACAAGCAAGCGTCGTCAGGCAGGCCGAGTCAATATCAATTGGGCAGGTAGGTACAGGGGGAGCAAGCGGAGAATGGTCGGGGTCACAGGCCAGGTTCAGCAGGTAGCAAGCAGCATAGTACAGAGGGTCAGGCAGAGGGATGGTCAGGGTCACAAGCCAGGGATCAGAACAGGTAGCAAAGGAACAGAAACAGGATGCAGGACAGATACAGGGCCCAGGACAAACACAACACCAAGGCAGAGTCTGCAAGTCTGGCCATCCCTTAAATACACCAGTATCATCAGTTCCAGGTGTTAGCTGGCTGAAAGGTTGAGTCTCTGATTGCTGGGAGCACCCGCTGGCCAGCCCTGGTACTGCAGATCAAAAGGCAGGTGAGTCCCACCATTGCTGGCCAGTCCATTCCTGACAGTGACATCACCACTTCAGGCTTTACTAGCTGTTAGAGTGCTCTCTTCTCTCACCTGCAGCCACTCCTGGTTGACACATGACCAGACCAGAGCAGACTGAACATAGGTAAATATATACATCTTTCTTACACAGGTTTGGTGCTGGAGGGATGGGGGGCAGTTTTAAGGCAAGTTAGGTGTATAGCTGGAATTCAATTTTAAGCCAATTGAGTATAATTTTACATGACTTTTTCCTAACTAATCAATTATTATAAAATCCCCCTACCAATCTACTCCAGATGGTCCCATGAGCATAAGAGCACTTCAGCATACTGGACATGCCGTACTTACCTTACCGCTGGCTCCAGCAGGGTCCCTCCAACTCTGCAACTAATTTCCTGCACCCTACTCGTTAACCGCTTTAACCTCAGGCCAATTCTGACACTTCTCACATACATGTGAAAATCAGCATTTTATTTTTCCAGAAAACTGGAACCCCCAAACATGTTTTAAAAAGCAACTTTATAGGAGAAAATACAGATACAATATAATACCCCATTTTTGGTCAAGTATAAAAGATGATGTTATGCCGAGTAAATAGATACCAAACATGTCACATGCAGCTGCAGACACTTCCGTGCATAGAAAGGGCTGTGTAGGTGTTACAATTTTTCAGAGTCCTCCAACAGCCTCAAGGGATGTTACAGGATAAAAGAAATAAAGAAGGAATATAATCATTCTATTCTCAAACTGAGCCCCCAAACACGGGTTCTAGATTCAAGCAGAAAAGGATTAGGGGAGAAAAAGTGGAGTAATTAGAAATCAAATCACTGTCCAATTAGTAAATATTGGCTTTTCTCATATAGTAAATATTAGCTTGCCTTTTGTAAGTTTAAGCAAGCCCATCTTAGGATGTGTCTCCTTTATGTCTCCAGTTGATGACAGATAGCTGCATATTTTTTTCTTCTCCTTTTTGATGTTCTTAAACTTTTGCTAGTAAATGCAGCATTTTCCTGCTGTGATCCACTACACCACTATTACACATCGGGTCCCGTGCCACCAATTTTATTGCTAACATCATCGGCAGCCTGGCCCCTGATGACGTGTCACTAAGTCTGTCCTCCTCTGAATGCTGTATGGAACCTGAAGCATCCAGGGATAGTTGGTGTGCATATCCAGAAGGCTACAGTGCACAAGGCATGTAATTCCTGTCTAGGGAAATGGAGCAAACTAATGTTTTACATTGCAGAGGGGACGGAAATGCAATATACCTTGTGCATCTCTTGAGTGCAGGTCCACTTTATTTAAAAAAAAATAAAAGAACATAGGAAATATGATAATACAGGAACGTTTATAGCCACCCTTTTCCACTTGTTTAACCCTTTTTAAAATAATACTCATGTATCAGTTAACTAAATTACCTAATATCTGGCTTTATACTGAGAAAAACTGTAAAGCCTAACTGACCCCAGGTGCCAGAGAAATAGATATTTATTTATACTCACAACCTCCATTTTAATAATCTTTCCTCCATTTACTCCTATGGCAGTTGTACAGTGGGGGGTTCCTAAAACTGGTGCATGCGGAATCTGGTGCAGCTGTGCATAGAAACCAGCTTCCAGGTTTGACTGCCAAAACTTAATTGAGCAAGCTGAAAATAAAAGCTGATTGGTTACCATGCACAGCTGCACCAGATTCTGAGTGCTCCAGTTTTCGCAAATCATGTATAAATATTACTGTGCAGTCCATTTGGACCCATTGCACTGTGTAATCTAACAGACCCCATCAATCACCTACCTTCTCTTTCTCAGAACGAAATTGTGCTTGAGGCCACTTAAGATGAAGGGTGTGACTGTTGGGCTAAATTTACACTTGCTGTTGGTTGGAGTGAAAAAAGGACCCTGGCCCCTTAAAGTGGTTATAAACCCTTACATATACCCAGTGAAATAAATGGCCTCAGGTGATACACAGGGATGAAACTGTAGCACCCTTCAAGTTTAGCTAGGGGGAGCTAGACCCTGATGACTAGTGAGGAGCGGACTAGCAGTTCAGGTGAGATAGTCAGAGGGGTCACATATTGGTCAGGACTGAGAAACTCCTCAGGACAGCCCTTCTTTAATTTTCCCCTGCTCTGAGGCTTTTGGAAGAGGGCCTTGGAGGCAGTGGGTGTATATGAGGAGTGGCTGGCTGTACTTTTCAGGGACCTTTGCCGATCCCCAACAGAAGGCTTGGCAAGGGGCTGGACTCCCTTAAAAGTGTTGGAACCTGTTCAGCAGCAGGAGAGTCGGTGTCAGGGCCTGGACTTGAACCTGGGACTTCTACTGTGTCAGGCAGTAACTCTACTCACTGAGCTACCTAGGATGCTGGACAACACTTTGCCTCATCTATTGGATAATCCTGCCTTGTGCCTTGTTTGCTCTTGAACCTTGAACTCCTTGCTCCTCCCATGAACTTCCTATATAAGCCATGTCCTTGGACTTCCTCCTTGCCAGATTATTGTGCCTTTCCAGCCAATATCCTGCTACGTTTCCTGCTGCTGTCTACACCTCCGCTACTGACCTTTGGCTTGTTCCTGACCACGATTGATCTGCTACCATTTGTGACCGACCCTTGGCTTGTGACCGACTCTGCTTTCGTCTGATCCCTAACCTGTTGATCCGCTATTGGTTCCCAGTCTGCTCATTCCCTGGTGGGGTGATCCTGAGATCTGCGACCTGGTATTAACATGCAGCCCAATCCATCTCCACCATTAGGAGCTCTGGTGAATACCGGTTAATACTTAGACCCCGCACCTCAGGTGAGCCTGCGTCATTCCCAGGGGGATCCGCTGGTGTACCTATCCTGCTGGTTCCAGGTAAGCCTTTTACTGCTATAGCAACTGGTCTCTGAACCTGACCTTACACCGTGACAGTCGGGTGGAAGAGGGAGAAAGGAAGATGTGAGGTTGAGGTGGAAGGCTGCCAGGAGGCCTAGTGGGATGGGGATTGCCTGCGAGCCTGGAGCTGGAAATTCAGGGCTCAGTGGCCCCCTGAGAGAGAACCACCTGTTAGGCAGGTAAGGAGCAGCCCAGCTGATAGGCCTGGTATCAGCAGCCATTCAACAAGTGGCCAGGGGCGGACTGACCATTTGGAAACTCAGGCACTGCCCGAGGGCCCGGGGTCAGTAGGGGGCCCATGAGATGCCCCTGGTACCTTTTTCATAGGCTTGTTTGAGTTTGGGCAAGGACACAAGCGCCCCATAATCCCCTATTGCCCAGGGGCCCCATGAGTTGTCAGTCCGCCCCTGCAAGAGGCACAAAAGAGGTTCTGAGTGAGTACACCTGCACCCCCTAGGCAGATAGGGGAAGGAACAGTGTACAAATTGAAGTGATAACAATGGACAAAAACAAATAAAATATTTATATTCAGTTCCAACATGTAAATTTAAGTGCAATGGTGCTGTATCCTTATCGGTGAACCTCCGTACTGAGGTAACAAGTGCTTCACTGTGCTCACACTGGTGCCCAACATGGATGTAAACTCACCGTCATCCCAGGACCACCTATCTCTAGGTTAGTCAAATGCACTTTTGGGACAATCCCAGTATGCAATATGGTATTGTTGGCTAGTATTCCTTCATACTCTTAACCGTGGTTGCTGGTGGTAACCAGTAACCCTCCACTAGGGCTGCATCAATAATAGAAATCTCCTCTCCTCCACAGGCAGTAATTCATATTCTCAGCCAGCATTTAATGGCTTGCTGTTTCTTCAATCTACTGGCTTGATGAAGGGGCAAAGCCTCAAAACCTTTCCACAGAAACTGAGATTGTCTGAGGGAGGCATCCATATTATTTACACCTGTTAAATTGCTTGGTTTTACAAATTTCTAATCAGCCAATCACATGGCAGCAAGTCAATGCATTTAGGCATCTAGATGTGGTGAAGACAACTTGCTAAAGTTCAAATTGAGCATCAGAAAGGGGAAGAAAAGGGATTTAAGTGACTTTGAACGTGGCATGGTTGTTGGTACCAGACAAACTGGTCTGAGTATTTCAAAAACTGCTAATCTACTGGGTGTTTCATGCACAACCATCTCTAGGGGTTACAGAGAATGGTCCAAAAAAGAGAAAATATCCAGTAGATATTGTGGAGTGTATCCAATGGAGTTGTATGGACAAAAAGGACTTGTTGATGTTGGAGGTCAGAGGAGAATGGGCAGACTTGTTCAAGATGATAGAAAGACAACAGTAACAAAACAAACACTCGTTACAACCAAGGTATGAAGAATAATCTCTGAACGCACAACATGTTAATCCTTGAAGAAGATGAACTACAGCAGCAGAAGACCAAAACCTGGTAGCACTCCTAAGCTAACAACAGGAAATGGAGGCAATTTGCATAGGCTCACCAAAATTGGACAATAGAAGACTGGAAAAACGCCTGGTCTGATGAGTCTCAATTTCAGCTGCGACATTCAGATGGTAGGGTCAGAATTTTGCATATACAACATGAAAGCATGGATCCATCCTGCCTTGTATCAGGGGTTCAGGCTGGAGGCGGTGGTGTAATGGTGTGGGGGATATTTTCTTGGCATGCTTTGTACCCCTTAGTACCAATTGAGCATTGTTTAAACACCATGGCCTACTTGAGTATTGTGCTGACCATGTCCATCCGTTTATGACTACAATGTGCACATCTTCTGATGGCTACTTCCAGCAGGATAATGCACCATGTCACAAAGCTCCAATCATCTCAAACTGGTTTCTCCAATGGCCTCCACAGTCACCAGATCTCTATCCAAAAGAGCACATTTGGGATGTGGTGGAACAGGAGATTTGCATCATGGATGTGCAACCGACAAATCTGCACCAACTGTGTGATGCTATCATGTCAATATGGACCAAAATCTGAGGAATGTTTCCAAAACCTTGTTGAATCCACTCCATGAAGAATTAATGCAGTCCAACCTGGTACTAGCAAAGTGTACCTGAGAAAGTGGCTAGTGAGTGTACATGCTTCCTCTAAGCATTAAGACCGAACCGCTGAGAGGCCCCATATATGCGTGTGGCTGGCAGGAAGGAGGTAATATATCTACACCAGCACAGAACACTGCCAGGCAAGTTCATGTTCACTAAGTACAAAAGGCGTCTTAGTGTTTTAAAACATTTCCAAGTGAAAATTAAAAAATACAATACACGACTAAAAAGACAACAAAATTATGTGTGACTGGGCTTTAAAAAAAGAAAAAGAAGATCCTAGTTTCACAATTTTCCTAAATCACATGCAAAATTATTTTAAATTATAATATAAAATTATATTTAAAAATAGCTCTGTTATAATGGGTGATAAGATCTTGGCTGACATTTCACTTATGAAACCGAACATAGCATTAAGAATTGCTCCATCTGTACCAGAACGTCAAAACAGACTGAACACAGCTTGGTTATGTTCACTACAAGGTGTCTATAAATATGGTTTGTGTCCAGCCTGTAAAATATAAACTGAAAAGAGGAGATCTCCTTTATTAATAGAATGAAGGGTTATATAGATGAATAAAGGATACGTATAAAGTATTGCACATATTCTTTCTTTATTATGATCAGGAACAGGGCCGGATCTAGCCGGTCTGATGTGGGGGTGCAGTAAAAAAAGGTCAGGGGGGCAGGGGATGGGAGGTCAGCAGGACAGTGTACAGAAACAGAAATCAGTAGGGCAGAATACAGTTGGTTAGCAGGGAGGTGTCAAATGTGTGGATGTGGGAATTTAATTATTTTTTTTGTTCAACCCGCTGGTTGAACAAAAAAAAATGACTGATGTATGGGCTGCCTTACTGAGCCTACCTTAAAGTGTAAGTTCACCTTTATAAAAAATCTGTAAGGTAACATAACACTGCACCCTTCCCCCCCCCCCAGCCCTGCTGTAGTTACCTCGCATGATCCTGCGCTGTCTGTTCCCGCATGCCACGTGGCTCAATCTTCTCTCTGTACTGTGCAGCCAATATGGACCAGACAGATTCTCATTGGTCAGCACGGTCACATGAATGGCACTTCCTGTCAACACTGCAAGGAGAGGAGAGAAAGTCACAGAGATTTCCAATCCCCTAATTAAAGGAGCCCCATGCAGGAGCCTGACAGCTCAGGATTATGGGAGGTAAGTACAGCAGGACTGGGGGGGGGTGGATAGGGGTCCAATGTTAGGTCATCTTACAGATTTTCTATAAAGGCGAACTTACACTTTAAAAAAGAACTTCATTAGAACCAACAACAGTTGAGACAATGAACACCGTGATCAGGTCTATGTATAGCATTCTGTATAAAGTACATGAGTCAGGAGTAAGTAAAAAAAGAAAAAACATATAGATAGAATGCAGCAGTCAGGATGAGCACCATATTCACATCAGAGTTCTCTCTTATATCAAAGTCAACAGTATTCACCCTACATATCAGAGTCCCCCTTAAATCTGTGTTTTCAAAGCCTCACCTTACATCAGAGTTCAGAGAGTCCCACCTTACAGCAGAGTACCGCCCCTTACATCAGAGTCCAGCAGAATGCCCCCTTCACCACTAGCGGGTGACTGGCATGAAAAGGCTTTCAAAAAAATCCCCTTGGGGCTGGCTCTTAACTGTGAATGCACTGTTCTAGAGCCAGCCAATTAGTGAACTGCCAGGTTCGGCTGAAACTCATGCGGTGGAGCGTGTGAATATAAGCCATGACTGGTAAGTGCCACGATGTCACTGTACAGGGGTACACCCGAACCCGCTCACACCTGGACCCACCCTGCTGCCTGATCTGAGGCTGAGCCCGGCAATTCTCTAATAGGATGGCTCCATAACTGTCAGAGCTGATGTCAAGAGGATTTTCAGGAGCTCTTTTCTCTTGTCCATATTTATGGACAGGAGAAAAGTGCCTGTTTTTTTACATACCATCTGTAAATTTACAGATGGCTGGCAACACATGACTGGGGTGTACACATGCTGCCACTGTGATTCTTTGTTTCGTGGCCATGACAAAAATTATACCCTCTGTTGCTTTCTGTGGGCACCTTGCCTGATAACCATGTTCTAGTCAAGTGAGTGGGGCTGCTCTGCCTGGTAATAGTATCCATGGGGGGTTGCCTGGGTGGGCGCAGCTGCAATCTGGGGGGGGGCATAGCCCACCCGAGCACCCCCCTAGATTCGGCCATGGTCAGGAATATAAAAAAAAGAGGAAACTATCGTTTTTGTACTTATTTAAATATGAAAGTATATTATGCAGTTTTATATCCACTTGTTGCCAGTAACCTCATTTGCAGCATGTTAAAATCAATGCATGGTTATTGTAACAGCCCCTAAACAAATAAAACATAAAAAGCCAAATGATTAAACAATTCCCCCCAACAGGAGCCAACCTTTTAAGAGATCATAACATCGGAGGCATTACATAGGTTTCCTGATCATGTGATCAATCTGATTGGCTGTTACGGTGAATATGTGACAACACATCTTATCAGCTTTCGATCCTCATTGTATGACTGAAAGTTACAGTGCTAGGGCAAATCCAGCACACAACAGCGATGCTACATGTATGCATATATGTGGCAGCACGGCATAAAATCGACAGTAGGAGAGCCTGAACTGTAATGGGGACAACAAGGCTAAACAGCAGAAAGAACAATGCTGCTGTTTTTTGCAGAGAGGGAGAACTACAGTGTATAGGGTAAATGGAGTAGAAAATTCCATAGATTCTGCCTCGACTTTCATTTTATACTCCACCGACAGAAAAAGCAGAGGCTTAAGTAGGGAGCCTCTTAGTTTGTTATGAATTATCATCTGACTTCATCTGTATTGCTGTCTTGGGGACAACCTCATCAATAGTGAGAGGCTCTTTGGCCACCCTTTTTCTTGTGCTAGACTTTCTGGTTGCCTTGGGATTTTATTATAATAAATCCCATAACTATTTGGGGAATTCCTGTCATGCTTACGCCTAATGCAGGTGGTCAGACACTATAGCTTGCTTCTGTGTTCTTCACCTATGGCAGCCCCCTTTCCCATAAGGCAAATAGGCCTACCGGTACTCTACTGCCACCAGGACATTTACACAATGCTATAGTGCCTGGCTACCACGCAGGGGCAGGTGCAAACTGAGCAAAGCAAACTGGTACTTGCGGTTGCCAGACAGGCAGAGTGATTCAAGGACAGTCTAGGTACAAGGCAAGCAAGGTTCAGGCTAAACAGAGTCCAATACGTAGTCAAAAGGCAAGCAGAGTTCAGAGCATATTCAATATCCGATCCAAAGTCACAAAAAGGGAATCCAAACAGCAGACAAACAGGGAGCTTGCAGCATGTATTACAAACACAATATCACAAGCCTGAGACTGCAGGCTTAGCTGGCTTAAGTCAGGTTTCGTCTCCACCCAGAGACTGGCAGGTGGACAGACAGACAGGGATGCATCACAGCTAAAACCAGGATGCTGGAATAAGACCAACAGCTGTCAAAGAACAGGAGCGTTTACGTACTCCTGACAATTCCCTTGGTTTACAAATACTATCATGAAGAGAGTGAGCACTCCAGCTAGGGTTTAAATATCCCTCCAGCGTCAGATTTATGTTCTTCCACTGGCCAGTGATGTGAATAGGGATTAAGCACTATAAAATAGGACACCATTTCTTAGTGTAGCACTATCCCCTTAGGAGTTGCTAGAGATTTTGGGTCCCCCGATAGTCTTGCGCAACCAGGAAACATGCATTTTCCACATACTTGCATTCCAGAGACAGTAAAACAGTTGTTGAGCTTGTTTTAGTTTTATTAGGGGTATTGAACTTGGATTACATATCTGTAGCAAGACAAATAATACTATCCAATTAGTTCTGTCCATGGGGTAACTTTATCTCCTTAATATAGATTATATATACCATCTGATAGGTTTATGATCAAACTACAATGTCTTATTTATGCCATAACTTCTTCTAAAACGGTATGGTATTTGATCTGGTCTGGTGCTATTAACCATTTGGATGTAAAGTAAATAATTGTAATGGTATCCAGTCATATTGTTGTATGCAGTACATTCCACTCCAATAGGTATAAATTATAGTTTAGCATACATTTATATATATCTGAATAAAGGTTATTTTATATTATTCAATTGGCCAGATGGTGTGTAGGGACCCGTACCCTCATCCTGCATAGATTTGTTATTTTCCAAAAATGATGATTTACCATTAGGGCTTAGTACAATAGTTGTTTTGTAAGCTGGCAAATAAATGGGGGAGGGACCTAAATGAGCTCACAACAGTGAAAGTCAGATGAATGACTTTCCTAGCTATCCATGGAGCAGCAGACGGGAGATAGGACAGCGTGGCAAAGTGAGTCTGTATATATTCGGGTCATGAATGGTGATTAGTGATGAGCCGAAAACCCCCGTTTGGTTCACGGTCAAATATTCAAACCTAACAAAACTTCAAACTTCGCGCAGGGACAATTCAGTAAGTGGTATCTTACCACATCCGAGTATGCAGTAAGATACCGCAAAGCTACTAAAAGACCACATGAGTTATATCATTAAGTCATGCGGTATTTTAGTAGTGAAGATATTCTTTAATGTTTCAGCTGACAGCTCAATGTAAAAAGAATTGCCGGCAATTAAAAAATTAACAAAAAAAGGCCAATTTGTTTTTTTAAATGGCATGGGGGTCCCCCCAAAATCCATACCAGACCCTTATCTGAGCATGCAGCCCCACAGGTCAGGTCAGGGGGGTGAGTGAGTGCCCCCCTCCTAAACCATACCAGACGACATACCCTCAACATGGGGGGATGCTTTGGAGCAGAGGGGACAAGGGTCTCTTCCCCACAACCGTGGCCAGTGGTTGTAGGGGGTCTGCAGGCAGAGGGCTTATCAGAATCAGGAAACCCCGTGTAACAAAGGGGCCCCCAGATCCTAGCCCCCCATGTGAATGAGTATGGGGGTACATGGTACCGCTGCTCATTCACAAAAAAAAGTGTAGTGTAAAATATTACAGAAGACAGTCTTTGACAAGTCCTTTATTAAAAACAAAAATTAAAACAAAAGTCTCCTGAAGTAGATCCAACATCAATCACGATGCCCGCCGCCACCACTGACCCGAAAAAAAAAAAAGCTCTGCTCTTGATGCTGGCTCCCGCTGTCTGACAACTGTGATGGCCTGAAAGTTCTTAAATATCTAAGGGACAAGGCCACCCAGTGATGTCAACAGGGTGATCCCACCCCCGTGTGACATCATCATGAGCTGTGATAGGCCAAAGCATCAGCTGCATTGCTTTGGCCAATCACAATGCACTGTCAGGTTACAGTGCATTGTGGGGCGCAGCAGGTGAACAGCCCACCGAACACCCTTACCGTTCGTGTGTTCACCGAACAAACAAACGTTTGATGTTCAACTCGAACATCAAGCCCAACTCTAATGTTGATGCCACAGTTTCTTTGCAGTCCAACCATACAGTATAGCACAGCACATTTTGGTGGATTGTAACAGTATTACAAGACAATGTATAGAGGATCATATACACAAGCCAGGCATCTGGATTTAGAGCAAAAAAAGCATGCGTCTCCCTTCTCTGCAATAGGTTGTCACAGGCTTGCTTTAAAGCCTATAATCATAAGTTAAAAAAGGTTTTTCTAGAATACTAGTATTCAAACCTAGAAAACATTATCCTACAAACAACAAACATTACTAAAAAAGACACAAAAATACAACACTACCACACAGAGCATTGATGTTACTAAAATCTCAATATATGTAACCTTTACTTTAAAACAAGTTATAAAATAAATGAAAGGGGGTGTACAGGACACCAGGGATGTGTCCTGGATGAGAGGTATATTCCCCTGCTGATTAGGATGCGGCCCTTTAAGGGGGATGACCTGTATGCATTTTTGAGTATTCAGGTGTTCTCACCTATGCTGAGTGAAGGGTTCCAGGGTAGCACACCTCTAAATGAGGGAATTATTTAAATAGCTCTCGGGATTTTAAGTCCTTGTTTGGGACCTGGAATTTGGAGGCTTGGAGAGACTTTTCGGTAGGAAAGAGCCTCGAGCCCTGATCACAGGGACTTTGGTCCCATATGGATTAACCCATCTGCAACAGAGCCGCCAAAAAGAACAGGAAACAACCAGCATGTGTCTGTAAGGTGGAGTGTGTATCATGACATGCTGAGGAGTCAGAGTGGTAGACTGCTCATGACTGAGACATGGCTAAGCTGCTGGTGCCCTGGCCCTTGGGACCCCTAAGACATGTGGGGACGTAACCCGGTTAAAGTTTTTTTAGGTGGTGATCCAAGAAGTTTGATTTGTACAAGTAGTGTGGACTATTTTGTTTATTTTATAGCTGTTTCCTTTTTTCCATTTTGAGAAAAAAAAGATTGCTTTGCTTTTATCAATGGCTGTTGATCTCAAGTTCCTCAAGATTACAGAGGGTATAAAAATGGCACTGTATTAAAATAGATTAAGCCTAAACCTGCTTTACAAAATTGCTAATGTCATTCATAATACATTGCTTATTAATTCATGCATTAATTTAACAACATAGATTGTGACCCTGGGTCAATCATGCCCACATCCCATAGAATCAATACAGAAATGGCACTTTGTTGTAGCAGGGAACTTTCCAGGGCATAACTAAAAGTAAAATGGTACCATTAGCCCAGCCACATCATAAATATATAAAGTTTATTGTAAAAAAATAAAAGTACAGATGATTGCCATACCAAATACTGAATGTGTAAACCTAAATGTTCAATATTCTTACAGATTACATAAAATTCCTGCCACAATATAGTGCAATGCGTTTTAAATGATAACAGACCTTCATCAGGAGTTTTTTGAATGACTTCTATTTTAAAACAGTACAAAGCATAATCTTCATGTACATGTTCAAAAATATTTAGAACAGCATACCTATTAGGTAAGATCCTCAAATGTAAAATACGATCAATTCACAATAGGTGAGTGTCTGGGAGCAACATAAGGCCCTGGAGCACTGGGTTGTACACAGGGCCTCGTGAGATCTCCAATCCTAGAAGTATACATTTAAAATAAATCAAAGCATGTAGCCCCTCTCCGGTATTTTGGGTAATTGTTGATAAATAGAAATCTTTGGATAGCTATACTTCTGTACATTACTGGGATGTAATAGTCCTTTGATTTATTTTAGCTGTATGCTTCTAGGTTTGGCGATCTTTCATCAGCATCCCCTAGGCACAACCCAGTGCTCCATGCCCTTATGTTGCTCCCGGATACTCCCCTGTTGAGATCTGATGGTACAGTAGTTTACATTTGGATTTTATTCATGGGAGTCTGACCTTATAGGTATGATATTCTATATATCTGTATTTTTGAACATGTACATGAAGATTATGCTTTGTACTGTTATAAAAAACATTTGTAATATTTCCGTCTAGACTTCATCCACAATTTCCTAATGAAGTTCTTTTATTATTTGAAATGGGTATTCCATAAGAGTATTGAACATCCAGGTTCACCGATTCAGTATATGACATGGTAATTATTTGTACACCCTAAAGCATTTTATTCAGAGTTGTGTTTTGTCATATGTGACATGTGGTGTGATCTAAGTTGACCAGTGCACTAGAAATGAACAAAGCTGGATGGCACAGATTGCTGTGCTACAAAAAGAGCATTACTATCACCATAAAGAGTCCGCCGTAGAAAATATTACTGCTGCTCATCATTCTATATACAGCCCTTGAGAATTTCTTTTGGGAGGTATTCTCTTTTGGATGAAAACAAATAGATCTTGAAATGTAAATCCGTAGAGACATTTACAGCAAACAACTTGGTTTTAGCTAAATACGTTACAATGAAAAATTTCCATTTACTAATTTCCAATTACCTTCCGCTCAGGAACCAGCTTAACTTAGCTGAATATTTGTCAGTGGAATAGGAGAAACTAGTTTCCTAGTACACAGCTAAATCAACAACACTATATAAAAGGAAATTGCTTTTCTGTATAAAATATATTTGTATTACAGACCAGCATATGATTTAAATTTGCGCTTCCTCTAACCTGGCCTGACTGTGACCTATCGTAGTGCAATTTAAAATTTTTCTATAATTGTTTCCCTGACATACAACCTGTTGCTAGGTCCATGTTTTTTCTTCTTGTTATGTCACTAAATTAAAATGTACATATAAGGTCTTTTTTAAAATAGGTTCAGATTAACCCAAGTTTCCAGATATATTCCCTAACAGATACATATACAATCGAAGCCATTCGTGGGCATGGCTATCAATCACCGGGTCCCGAATGGTGATTACTCGCCAGCGCCCGGTGATTTCTGAGGATCTCTGGCGGAGCAGAGAACTGTTTTGTTTACTAACAGTTCTCCTCCCTGTCAGCTTGGGCACACTGCTTTGGATGGCTGTGCAGCACAGCCATCCAAAGCAGTGTGGTTACAGTGAAGCACACTGACACAGCCCCTTAGTAAAACACTCCCAGCACACAGTTAACATTTTGATCACCCCCCCCCCCCCCCCCCCATGTTAACCACTTCCTACCCAGTGCCATTAGTACAGTGCCAATGCTTTTTTTTTTTTTAGCACTGATCACTGTATTGGTGTCACTGGGGATGTCGGTGACACCAAGTCAGTTCCCCCCCAGTGTCAGAATGTCCACCACAGTCTCACAGTTCCGCTATAAATTGCTGATCGCTGCCATTACTAGTAAGAATTTTAAAAAAATTAAATTCCAGTATATATACTGCCATTTGTAAATGCTATAACTGTCATGTAAATCAATTAATTTACACATATTGGGATTTTATTAACGAAGACAAGTAGCAGAATACATTTTGGCATAAATTTATGACAAAATTTGATTTTTAAAATTTTTTTACTGGTCATGTTTAATAGCAAAAAATCAAAAATATTGTTTTTTTTCTCAAAATTGTGGGCCTTTTTTATAGCACAAAAAATAAATATCGCACAGGCGATCATATACCACTGAAAGTAAGCTCAATTTGTGGGAAAAAAGGATGGAAAATTAAATTGGGTGCAGCGTTGCATGACCACGCAATTGTCAGTTAAAGTAACGCAGCGCCATATAGCAAAAAGTGGCCTGGTCGGGAAGGGGGCTAAATCCTCAGGAGGGCAAGTGGTTAAACTTTGACAAAAAGAAATTTGCCAACTTCTTAAATTGTTTCTGTTTTCATATTAAATTGAACCTGTCACAAACCTGGGCAACTCAAAATGAACATGTGATAAACAAGAGCACCTTTAGTAAGAACCATATGTTGGAGTATACACCCAATAACCAAAATCTCATATAAACGTTTAAATGTTAATGTCATTTCAAAGCAACTCTCAATATTTTTAAATGTGTAGGTTTTATTAAAATAGTACTGGTGATCCTGCTAGTAAGATTCTTGTTCAGACAATTCCAGTTATAGGGTGACAATGCACTGTCCCTACCGAACAAGATCTAATGGAGACAAAAATTGCCAACACTTAACACTAAAGGGACAGTTCATGTGTGCCACCTAAAGAAAGGCCCCACTGAAAGCCAGTCAACACTAACTATTAGACGACAGATACTTTCTGTCTCTTTCAAGTGGCATACACTAGAAAAGCATATACTAGAAAAACATACTCTTCCCTGCTGCTGGGGTTATATGCATGGTGTGCACACACAGACTTTACTATTTTTCTGAGTTGATGCAGTTCTAGAGATTCTAGTTGCACCTGTGATTTTTTTTGGGGTTTTTTCTTACTTTGTATTAGTCTTTTGAGTGCCAGTTAGTGGGTTAATGACTGTTCACCTGATATAGTGCCCATAAGTTTGGGTAAACATTTGTTCACTGATGCATGCCTTGCTTAATTGCAATTGCCTTAATACTTTTAAATATTTACCTCATTTACCTCCAAGTTGTTGTGGCTTATTTCCTGTGCATTATTATAGAGGGGTAGTTCACGTAGGAATAAACCACTTTTGAGTGATAGTTTTAACACACATTACAGAGGCATAGTCCACTGTTTTCTCTATCAGGAAATTTTCCCTGAGAAAAGCTATTACTGGAAGTGGCTGCAAAAAGAGTTAAAGGAGATTGGAAGCCATGCAAATGAGCAATAGATGAAAAAAGGGAAATAGAATGTATATTAAAAATTAAATGTTTTTGTAACACCTGCCAAATTCATCTGTGACAAGGTTGTAATAATTAGACGCATTCATTGCACATGAGTTTGAAAGTGTTTTGTTTTTTTTTTTGCTTGAAGAATAAAGGGTTAGATCCCTTTACAAATATGTACCCTCTTATGTCAGCAAATTTAGGTCCTGGGATTTTTTACACTAATATTAATAATCTGAGGAATGCCTCTTGGTCCAAAATGTTGTGCTTTTATGGCATACTAATTATTAAAAAATGCTGGCTAGTCTCATAGATGCACAAGAACTCTAGACATTGGTATTGTATTGGAAGCTCATGCATTATTATGTCTTTGGTAAAAACTCTAAGGGCCCTTGTAATAAAGCAGCGTTATGGCTTTACCATGGCCATACCACTGCTTTGGAAAAGAAAAACATGCATTAATAAGAGAAAGGGCTGTGCTTTACAAATTTGCATTGTATGATTTTTCTTTTAATGAAAAATGCATGGAGGGAAGTAAGCACTGAGATGTCTAGCAGATAGTGCTATCTGCTCTAAGCTACAAATGGTCCCTTAGGCAACAGTCTTACAAAATCAATTAAATTAAAAGAAAATAATAGTTGGGATATGAAAGCTTAATTATTGTTGAACAATAAAGGCAGTTTTCCTTTAAAGTATTTTAATAAATAAATCCCAAAATTTTAAAGAGCAAAGATATTGCAACATTGTCTTTTAACCACTTCCTGCCCACAATCTAAAAGCTAATTAGCACAATGTCCTGTGATGATAGAATGCTAATCTAAGATCCATTATGAAACTAGAACCCACAACAATGCAGGCTTCTAGTACTTCTAGAGCATGCTGCCATTGACAATGCTGGTCACACACTAACAATTTGGACCCATTCTGACTGCTCCCTGATCATGTGATTGTAATGGTTGTGCCTTAGGCACATGGAAGCTGTAGGCAAAAGCCATCCTATTACGGTCTCAGCCATTTTGTTTTTCATGAGCCCAATAATCTTACCCCCTCGCTCCTCCTGCAAACAATGGAATTTATACCTTTAACTTTTAACTCATTTCAAAAGAGCCTGTTATCTCAACTTAGGGACAGCAGAAACCAACACACAGACCTGGGTCAGAGCTGTAAACCACTAATTGAGGCCTGGCAAGATATCTGTTTCTAAGGACCATACAAAACTCTTCAAATTACCACTTCCCTCTGACCTACAGTATCATAAAACAATGACAAAATCTGTCCGTTCTGTCCCACATGATGTGTAAGGCAATTAAAGCACTAGGAATGCACAGCATGCCAGAAAACGTTTACCCAGAAAGCAGCCAGGCATGGGCAACCTCTCTGAGTTCTCTGCCCTATTCACAATTTAACAAAATACGCACACAATTCATAAAATCCCACAGGACCAAGACACATTAATAATAAGTATATTTTTGAATGAGGAATATCATACCGAACAAATCAAACTCATACATGACTAAGCTAGCACATGAAATGGGAGATACCAGTCTCCTATCTCCTGGGTGACAGACCTTTCCAATAATCTGTGTTTGGTATCCCTGGACATGAAATATAATGCTGAACAATAATCTACCAGTTTCCAGAATGCAACCTGTACATAGCAGAAGATATTGATATTAGTATAAAACTGTGTGTAAGGGAGAGCCCGATACAGTCAGAAACGTGGTGACCTCTCAGCCACTACCCTTAAACCAATTATTGGTCAGATGGTCTCTGTCAACAACCCTTTAATACGACAGAAAAGGTCAGGACCCTCTGACAGTTCAACATCAACCAAGGAACACCAACCGAACTGAACAGAGCCACTGGACTGTTTTTGCTTGCACAAGTGAACTCTTCTAAAACCAAGCACTTTGCAAGTATTCTTCATTTTCAACTCCTTCTTAGTTCTCTGGTGCTTTATTGTTCTCTTTATTTCTTTGTAACAACTTTTTTATATAAATATTTTATTTGCACCATTTTGACCTTTTCATTATTAAACCCTATTTTGAAAAGTGTTAAAACTGTCCCTAAGACTTTAAATGCAAACTAAAGAATTACTGTCTCTTGAAGAGTGCTACTGTATATAATAATCCTCTGAATATACCTGTCTGTGGTGACAGTGTGTGTACAGACATTTATTTTTCATATTTGTATTGCTAAGATTATGAGTTTTCACCTTCTCAGTCAAAAGATGATGGTAGTAGCTTAAAATCACTTAATTAACTTTACCCAGTGATTCTCAGGCTGCTGACACCTACATTGTGGCAGCGCAAGCTGAAAAATCTTTGTGCTGGGGTGCAGCTGAGAGTGGTATTGTTACATTAGTGGCAGCATGGTGTGAGATTAGCTGGTCCTTTGTTATGAGTTGGTGAGAAGGGCAGGGGTCTGGCACTGCGTTTGCCACAGTGATCACTTTGACAGCTATTTGATTTGAGGAGAGGGGAGTTTTAGATGAAGTAGCAGATTTGACTAATGAATTAAGGCCAAACTCCAGCTAACATTTTTAAGCAGTTACAGCAACAGGTTTTTCTTTCCTTTTGGGACAAGATTTATATGAATGAATAAAAGCTGACCATTGTAAGCACCTCTACCAGCGGTAGATTTGTCTCAGCCCTCTAACTGACTCTTTTTCTGGACAGCTTGGTCCGTTGAAGGACATTGAAAAGTAATAGACTTACTGGCTGGATCGGCAAGTGAAAATAAAAGGAAGAAGACTACAAAAAAAAAATTAATACAGCCACCACATCCAAGAATTGGTGAGCTGCTATATCATAATATTTTTTTTGTTTTGTTTTTTTGTTTATTACAGCTTTACTTGTACTTTGGAATAAAAAAAACATGTAGGGAATTTATAAAAAACAGTGTACTTAATAAAAAATAGTTATATGACCCTATAAATATTTAGGTATTCAAATTATTACAGAATTATTTCAAGTTAAGCAATGCATTTTGACACATGTGAATGAGATCTGGGAATCTAGGTATCAATGACCTCTGATTTTGAAAGTGCTATGTGAACATTACCTCCCAGGAGTATCAATCTGCTAACCTCAGAGTATTTCTAACAACCCAACATTTGTTTTACGTGCTTTCCTAAATTTTCAGTTACAATTTTCATCCTGTCTAATTAAACACATCAGTAGGTATGGAAGGTATAGCCATTTTTGTAGGAAATGATGCAGCATATGCTGGTAATGTAAATGTAAATAGTAATAATAATAATCCAATAACATTCATGAAAGCTATGTCATCTTGATTTAATGTGTGATGTGTATTCCCAATAACAGATTTACCATAACATTATGACCACCCACCATAGCATGACTACTCACCTAATATTGAGTAGGTTCCCCTTTTGCAGCCAAAACAACCCTGACCCATCAATGCAGGGACTCTATTAGACCCCTAAAGGAATTCTGTGGTATCCAGCATCTGGCACCAAGCAATCAGTAGCAGATCCTTTAAGCCCTGTAAGTTGGAAGGTGGGGCCTCCATTGGTTGGATTTGTTTTTCCAGCACTTCCCACTGATTTTTTCACTGGATTGAGACCTGGAGAATTTGGAGGCTGAGTCAACACCTTGAGGACACCTTCTTTCATTGCTCCAGGGTCCAATTCAGATGCTCACATGCCCATTGTAGGTGCTTTTGGCTGTGAAAACAGCTTAGCATCGACAACCTGACAAGTCTGCAGCTACACCACCCCATACGCAATAAACTGCAATGCAGAGTGTGTTATGACTCCTTTCTGTCAGAAACAGCATGAACTTTTTCAGCCATTTGAGCTACAGTAGTTCTTCTCTTCTATTGGATCGCAATAGAAGCCTTTGTTTCCTACATGCATCAATGAGCCTTTGCTGCCCATGACCCTGTTGCCAGTTCATTGATTTTCCTTCCTTGGTCCACTTTTGGTAGGTCTTGACCACTGCAGACTGGGAGGAGCAGCAGTCTTAGAATTGCTATGACCCAGTCATCTAGCCATTACAATTTGGCCCTTGTCAAAGTCACTCAAAACCTTACTCTTGCCCATTTATTCTGATTTCAGGGACAATATGATCACTTACTGCCTAATATATCTCACCCACTTCCACACTTCCAGGTGCTATGGTAACAAGAATGTTATTTTTTTATCTTTCAGTGGTCATAATGTTATGTCTATATATATATATATATATATATATATATATATAGTGCTCAGCATATTTGATTTTGTCAGAACAAGCATATTTGTCAAAAAAACCTTTACATTCCTCTCAGAATCAACATTTTATATGGGACAATATACTACAAAATACTCCCACAAATGCAGGCCATTAATTGCAAACAAGATTTGTTAATTTGCACACACAAGAAAATATTTTTTTCCTTTTTCATTCAACTACAGGTGAATCTAATTATTTATTAAACAGGTGTCCAGCAGACAGTTGATTATAAATGGCGTTACTAATGCAGGCCATACATGGGTCAAATTTCGAAAGAATTTTCTGTAGAAAATCGTAACTAAGAATTTTCATTAGAAGTTTGCACCATTAATGGGCCACAGCATTGGCTAATTTTTGTTAGGCCATCGAATTTGAGTGATCCGGCATGTTGGAAATGTTTTGAAAAACAAACAAATTTTTAATCAATGATGGGAGAATTGTGCAAGAAATATAATGGTAAAAGAAGTGAGCATGAGCTGTGAGCTGGAAAGAAAAGAATATTCCCAGACACAAAAATTATTTTATTTAGCAACAAGGTGAAATTGATGGCTTGGTTGGTCCAATTTCGAAATCAATCAGATTACAAAACACACAAAATTTCCGATTTTTCTAAAGAAAATTTGTTCAGAATTCAACCCATATATGGCCTTCTTAAACAAAGAAAATCCCTTACCATTTCAAGCAGTCAGCAATGGCACCACATGGAAGAGAAATGTCACAAGGCCTGAGAAAAAAAATAATTTATTTACACAAGAAAGATGAAGGCTACAAGATCGGCAAAGCTTTACTTATCAGACAAAATACTGTAGCAAAAGTGATACAAAAATTTAACAAAGATGGAACTGCAACCATCTCAAAGAGACATCCAGGCTGTCCATGGAAGTTAACACCTCGACAGGAGCATCTTCTGATGAGAAGGTTTGAAGAAAATTGTTATGTAAGTTCACTGCAGTTAGCTAAAGAAGTTGAAAGCCAAACTGGGGTGATTGTTTCCTGTGACACAATACGGCGTACACTGCAGAGGAATGGCATGCATGAGTGTCATCCATGAAGGAAGCCTCTCCTAAAGCCCATGCACAAAAAAGCCCACCTAGAATTTGCCAGGACCCATGCTGAAAAAGAAGACTACTGGGATTCTGTACTCTGGAGTGATGAGACCAAGATAAATGTTTTTGGAACTGATGGCTTCAAAACTGTATGGTGTCTCAAAGTTGAGGAGTACAGAGAAAAATGCATGGTGTCTACAGTGAAACATGGTGGTGGCAGTGTCCTTCTGTGGGGCTGCATGAGTGCTGCTGGTGTCAGGGAGTTGTATTTCATTGATAGCATCATGAATTCACAGATGTACTGCTCTATATTGAAAAAGAAGATGCTACCATCACTCCGTGCCCTTGCACTACATGCACTTTTCCAACACGACAACCAAAGGATCCAAAACACACATCTGAGGCCACTGTTGCATTTCTGAAGAAGAACAGGGTGAAAGTGATTCAGTGGCCAAGTATGTCTCCTGTTCTGAACCCAAACAAACACCTATGGAGAATTGAAGAGACAAGTTCACTCTCCATCCAGCATTCAGGCTCTAAAAGAGGTCATTCTTGAAAAATGGAATAAGATAGATGTTGCAATATGTCGCCAACTTGTTCATTCCATGCCTAGAAGACTTGGTGCTGTCTTTAAAAACCATGGAGGTCATACAAAATACTAGATGTAGAAGTTTTTGTTGTGGTGTGTATTCATTTTTGCATCAACTAATTTGAGTAAAACTGAAGATTTTGTAATCTGATGTAATTTGATGCGTTGGGCAATCGGGAGCCTCTCCCTCCACTGGCTCCCGATTGCCCAACGCATCAAATTTAAACTTCTTACCCTGACCTACAAAGCCATTCACAACACTGCCCCTGACTACCTCACCAACCTGATCCCCAAGTACCGCCCTACCCGTACCCTTCGCTCCTCACTAGACCTCCTTCTATCCTGCTCCCTGGTCTCCTCCTGCCATGCACGACTGCAGGACTTCTCCAGGTCCTCCCCCATCCTCTGGAACTCACTGCCCCAATCCATCAGACTGTTGCCTTCCCTCTTCACATTCAGGCGCTCCCTCAAAACCCATCTCTTCAGGGAAGCCTACCCCACCCTTACCTAACAGCCATTCTCCCTCTTTCCTCCCACCCCTCATTCCCCTCTGCCACTTCCTACTGTACCTTTACCCCCTCCCTCCTAGATTGTAAGCTCGAAAGAGTAGGGCCCTCTTACCCTCGTACGCTGTTCGTTTTTGTTGTACTGTGCCATGTATTGTCCCCCCCTCTATTGTACAGTGCTGAGCAAACCCTTTGGCGCTATATAAACTCGATGTAATAATAATAATAATAATCTATGATATATTGTTAACCTTACTTTCATGTAATGAGCTAAACAAATGTTCTATAAAAGTTACACACCATCATACATTGTTGTATATCATTCATTCTTTAAAAAAAAATAAAAACAGAATGGCAAACATTTCTATGGGAACAAGTACATTCTAAAGTTAAAGATGCCCTAAAGACATAAGGATATTGTCATCAGCCTTTCATCATCTCAGATTCTCTGGGAACTTCAATGTGAGAGTTAAACACACCGATAACATCTTTCAGGCAGACAAGAATCAACTGGTTTGGAAACACATTTAAAATGATTTATTTTATCTGTTTGCATGTCATTATTTGGTAGAGTTTATTTTAAAATGTTAATATATACAAGAAGGTTTTGATTTGTGGTTTTATAGGTTTAGAAAAGAAATACTAATTATCTAAGGTAAACCTCCTAATGTCTGGATAGAGAGGAACTAAAGGAAAAACAAGCAAATATCATTTATGGCTGTCGCGTAATTATTAAAGTGTTTCTAAACCTAGGATCTTGTATTCACCATATCTGGTCTCCCACAGTACACAGAACATGGGAATGAAATCATTTTTAGTAAAAATAAACTGCTAAATACCTTTTCTCATCAGCAGTACATAGCACTTTTGTGACTTCTATCAGTGTTCAGCTGAGCACTGGATAATCTTGTAGGTGGATTTTTTGTTTTCCTCTCACTGTCCTATGAGGCTGCATGACCCCTGACCTTCTGTCTGGACAGTACTGATTGGCCCTGTGCCCATCACATACACCCTCCTCCCCCAAAAAAACCTCTCTAGCAATACACAACAAACTGAGCATGTGCAGAGTGTCTCTTAGAGCTCTGTACTATCAGCAGATGGATTGGGGACTGTGGAACAAGGGGAGGATCAGAGAAGACAGGATGAAATAGCCTTTTTACATAATGCAGAGAATTAACCCCTTAGGTTCCACAGTGAGTAATACAAGCACGCTTTACAGCATATATAGACTGATTTTACTATTGCAGGTTTAGTAACACTTTAAGTCAGAAGCAGGGGTCAGCAGTTTAGAAAGGGCAACATCAAGATTCAAAATTTCTTTCCCTCTTTTGGCTACTTCTGGAATTTCTAGCTAAGAAATGGGAGGAGGGAAGTGGGTATGGATGATGTTTAGAAGAGTCAAAAGGCTCATTATAGTTTTGGAAACATGAAGCCATGTCTCCTTCCATTGATTGGGTGTCTTTATAGTTGAAAAGTATTTCTGCAACTAAAGCAGACCCATGCTGCCTTAAATATCTTCACTTATAGTTTTACTTAGCTCCCTGGCAAAGTCCCCGAAATACCCATTTATCCTGCCAGTGTAGTCCATCTAATGCAATTTCCTGTGATGGGGTGGTAACGATGCTGCAATGCTCCTGAAATCCAGTTGCCACTCTCATGTAAGCTGTGCCTGCTTGCACTACAGTGGAATGAAAATATGGGCATAACTATCAGTATTGTCACTGCTGATTCACAAGACTGTATGTTGTCAATCAGCGGCTGGCCACACCTAGTCCTGCCCATTGCTTTCTGGATTGACAGAACTTCTTCTGTTGCTGAAACCCCCCCCCCCCAACCGTGAGCTGCGGTGCCTGGAAGGGGGAGCATGTGAGACATAAAGGAAGGAGGATTTGGCTCAGTCATGGAAGGTAAAGGGAGCTTTTGGTTTACTTTATGAGGCTTATGCATAACATAGTAGTTGAATTTGGGACTGTCACACTAGAGCCTTCAGTTATACCTCATCCCCACTCTATCCAAAGAAAAAAAATAAATCTTTGGTGGAGTTCAGCATTACCTTAGTTCTGCCAGAAGGCAAATATCTACATTTTGACTCTCCAGTTTCCTCCAGATTGGTCCAGGGTTTTTCTGCAGTGCAAAGTGACTTCAGTGATGAAAGACTACAGCAGGGAGATCTAGCTACACCACTACCATATCTGTTACAGAATAGGTATATCTTTTCAGCCAAGCCTCTAGTGCACTTACTGAAGTGGTGAAGTCATTTCTTCAGACTTTCCAATGGAGAATTAACGTAAACAGTCATTCCCAATGGCAGTCACAGCCCCTTCCACCTCTGTATCGCATAGAGCAGCCTTTCTGAACTGAGGTGCTGTCTGGGTTCATCAGTGGTGCCGGAGGTCACAGATGGCCACACACAATACAGTATGATGATCTGATGTAATTAGACAGCATATCACAGGCAAAAAGGCACAGAAAAAATCAAAGTAGCTCAGTGCCTTGTGATTTCTGTGTTGGCCAATCACAGTAAACATAAATTTAAACATGGATTGTGTTTATATTTGAGATCCGTTTCCTTCCTTTTCTGCTAGCACTTCCCCCTAATCATATGAGTGAAACTTCTTCGATTTCCCACCAATGAAGTTGGGGCACACTAACGACCACTGAGCAGCAAAAGGGTACACAGGGGGCAAAGTAGGGGGAAAAGACATTGATCACCAATGTAAGGGGCACATGCACTGACCACCAATGTAAGGGGGCACAGACACTGATCACCAATGTAAGGGGGCACAGACACTGATCACCAATGTAAGGGAGCACAGACACTGAGCACCACTGTAAAGGGCACTACACTGACCATCAGTGTAAGGGACATAGAAACTAATCACCATTGTAAGAGACACAACACATTGTAAGAGACCACAAATGTAAAGGGGGCACAACATTGATCACAGACATTGACCACCTGTAAAAGAGGTCATAGACACTGACCAACAATGTAAGGGGCACAACATTGACCACCAATGTAAGTGGGACACAGACAATGACTGAGCATGTATGCAGTAATGGACAGTATCATATGTGCTGCTGGCTTTCACCAGACAACATTTGTGAGCATTGCCACAGTCTCAGGTTTCCCACTAATGGTAAGTAATTGTTTTACATTTTAAAGTGGGATGCCTCAAGATTTTGCATACTTTCCATCTGAAAAAATGTTTAAAAATGCTGACATAAAGGCCACAGGAATGCACTAAAGTACAGTGCTTAAGCATACTCATACTTGCGTGATATGGGATCTTTAGTTTTTTCGGTATCAATTGGGAGGCCCAGTGATGTCCCCGGCACCTACAGTACAGGATGCAGTCAAAATCAGGACATAAGGATTTTTTACTGTTTCTTCCAATTTTTTATTCATGTCTTTGACTTAGCATTTTTGAGTCAGGGATAGAAGGGCTCCAAGATAAGCATAGGATTAATTATACAATACTGTTGAGGAAATTTATCCCCCATTCACATTTGAGCATTTTTCAGCTTGTTTCCTTACATCTAACTACACTCAAAATGCAGAATTATATGTTTACTAATTGTCCCTGTTCACACTTTTACACTCAGTTGTAATAAGCTCTACACCCTATGCTCAAAAAAATAAAAAGGTACATGAGCTTTTTTGAGCATATTTACGTGTTTTTGGCCCCGTAGACTTCAATAGGACTGCATGCCAGTTTTCATGCACTTTTGATCATGTTTTGCACCTGAAGAACTGTCCTCCTCTAGAACTACTCTCCTTTCCTTGCCCAGCCCAGGATATAAGTGTCTGAAGCTTGAAACGCATGCAAATATGTTTGCAAAACACAACACTTGCAAAATGTCTCCAAAATGCCTAAAAGAAACACTTCAGAATCACCAGGAATCTGCTATGCTCAGGTGTAAATGCAAGCTTAGGCATTTATAAAAATGCTGTATATTGTGGATCCTTTCATAAATTGTGGGGGCACCCAACAGGACAGAGGGGCCAGGAGGGCCTTCGGGGGACCCGAGAAGAGGAGGATCCAAGCTGTTCTGTGCAAAACCACTGCATACAGTAGGTAAGTATAGACATGTTTGTTATTTCCCCCCCCCCCAAAAAAGAACCTTTAAAATCACTTTAATTACCACCTTAATGAGCCTCAGAACCTGTGTAAGTAGTTTGTGTTTGCTTTGAAAGGGATGAGGTGCCAACCCCAATAATGACCCCAAACATACAGCCAAAGTCATAAAGAACTATCTTCAATGAAAAGAAGAACAAGGAGCCCTGAAAAGGATGGTATGGTCTGCCACAGAGCCCTGATCCCAACATTGAGTCTTTTAAGGATTCAGGCCTTCAGGTTTCTTCAGGGGTGCCTTGTAAAATGTCTAAAAATTACCCAAAATGTGTACACAAGCCGGTGGGAGGAAAAAAACCTCCATTTTAGTTACACAAAGCCACATGTTTTCATTGTGCACCATTATGACCTTCTAGCTGCCGGCATCCTGAGAATGAATGACATCATCAGTTGATAAGGAGGATGTCAGTTGCCTGCAGAGAATTTTTGTTTAACCCTCCCCTTCTCCTCTCTGTCAGTGATGGGGTCACATTAGCTCAGTGATGTAGAAAAACTGAGGGAGAAGCGAAACGTTTGAGTACTAGTCAGTACCAGTGTGCAAAAGTGCAAAAGTGCAAAAGTGTATTTGCTTTTGGAAGAATAAATCACCTCTAACGTTGGGTGTCCTACGTGTATGGATGTTGCTGCATCATATAAAACTTAGAATAGTTTTTACATTTTAGCATGGGGTGCCTCAAGACTGTCCATAATTTTAGAGGGTGCCTTGACATTGTCTATAATTTAAAGGGTGCCTTGACTGAAAAAATGTTGAGAAACGCTGGCTTAAATCCACAGAAGAAATGTGGTTAGTTGGAACAACTGATGAGTTCCTTACAAAACTGTGTGCAAGTGCACCGAGGAAGAATTATGTCATTTAAAGGCAAAGGATAGACACCCCAGATAGTGACACTACTTTTCCATAGTTGCTTAAAACTTTTGTACAGTACAGTATATGCACCTTTCAACTGCTGTGCATGTATGTATTGGGGACACAATAACCCTGTTGGTGTCCTTAAATGTAAAATTTCTACCTGCTGTTTTTATCAGCATGTGTATCTTATTTCTTTTATTCCAGAGAATAGAATATTAAGATTCCCACACACTTGTCAAGCCCAAGATTCTACCAATTTGTGACAGCATCACTGATCTACTAAACCACCAATATAGTCAGTCATCTGTCTGCAGCTTCTGTTACTTCAGAAATCACAGCTTGCTTTCGGCAGATACAAACAGGCATCAATACGCTGCATGTTAGCAAAAATTACCCACAGGAGAGGGAGCGATACATTTAATGTGTTTAAGCCTTCATTCAAAATCTAGTTTTGATTTTAAGTTCTTAATTTATTAGGTATTAATGAATAATTGGATTAATTTCCTGAAACATAGCATTATACAGCAATAATAGTCTAAGCCCTGGTTCACTCCGGGGCGACTTCAGGTGCAACATGCAATTTACAAATTGCACCTGAAGTCACATTCAAAGGGGGAAGTCCTCTTGTTGATAGGACTTTAATGGCACAATTCTCTTATATGATAAACTTAAACAGTTAAAAAAAAATAGTTTTTTAAAAATATGCAGTTGTATTCTTACAATCTTAAAAAACAAACATAAAGCTACAATACAGATTACTGCAGTGTCATCAAAGATGGTATTTTGAATATAGAAATGGGTCATGCATAAATTGTACTTGACGCGTTTCGAGACCAACAGAAATTTCTTCCTCAGAAGTGCTCAAGAAGGCATGACGTCTACAACAAACACACACATATCAATATATGTAAAAACGTTTTGTTGGTGTTAACAATGTGGTAATCTACAATGTGATTATACAATTACATGATCCCATGTGGGGTGAGAACTGCCAAGGAATTAAAAACTTGTTTTGCATGAACACAGCCAAGGACTCCTCATATATCTCGGGCAGGAATAATAGAACAAGAAATAAAAGAAAAAAGAAAATCAGCAGAGGATGGATGCCGCCCAAACGCCTCCTGAAGGGGCCCCCCCAAAATCACCAGCAACAAGACCACTTGCTCGCTGATACTGATATGGTAGTGCTGCAAAATGGACAATAAAACAATCGGTATTATTATTATTTCAATATCACCAACCCTGGAGGATAGTTAAATTAAGGACTGAATGCACTTACTAGGAGTGCGAGGCGATGACTAAGAAAAATTGCATAAGAAAGTGTTGGTGGCCTGGTTATAATCAATACCAGGATATAGAAGACAACCCGCTTCGAAGTGATATATCTGAGGAAAAAGTATATGTGTAAAAACATTGTGAGAGAATAAGAGTGACTTTTGGTAAAAAAAAAAAAAACATGTATTGCACAGTATATGATAAACCCACCAGGTCTGTCAAACAAAGTGCACATAATGGCTGTGAGTAGAAAAATTACCTCATTAGCTTGGATTAAATATCCCCAGGGTGGCTTGAAAAAGCTCCAATGAGCTTTGGACTAAAATGAGCCCAATTGGAATGGACCAGATATTTGATTGGCCAAAATTTGAATGGCCCCTCCCCAGCCACGTGGTACGCGGCTTCGCCACGTCAACGGCGTGCTGATATCACACGTCACACCGCTGCCAACGCACGGGATCAGACACAGGAAGAGGAATGGCCGGAGAGGAGTGCGAGTCGAACCTCACTCTGGTGGTGGCTGGCATTGTCCCAGGAACCTGGTCAGAAGCGCCCGCCAGCCCCAGGAGGGGGACCCTGGCCCCCGTGCGCTGAGGAGGTATTGGAGCAACAGCAAAGAATCCCCACCTGGAACAACACAGTATAGGAAAAGAGGAAATAATAAAAAAGAAAAAAAGGAGGTTGAAATAAAACGGGAGAAGCCCCACCAAACCCAGAAATGCTATGAAAAGGACAAGAAAATACATGAATAGATGCACAGAGAGGATAGATGATTGATCATAATATATACAGTGGGGCAAAAAAGTATTTAGTCAGTCACCAATTGTGCAAGTTCTCCCCCTTAAAAAGAAGAGAGAGGCCTGTAATTGGCATCATAGGTAGACCTCAACTATAACAGACAAAATGAGAAAAAAGATCCAGACAATCACATTGGCTGATTTGGAAAGAATTTATTTGCAAATTATGGTGGAAAATAAGTATTTGGTCACCTACAAACAAGCAAGATTTCTGTCTCTCACAGACCTGTACCTTCTTCTTGCACTCATTACCTGTATCAATGGCACCTGTTTGAACTTGTTATCAGTATAAAAGACACCTGTCCACAACCTCGAACAGTCACACTCCAAACTCCACTATGGTAAAGACCAAAGAGCTGTCGAAGGACACCAGAAACAAAATTGTAGACCTGCACCAGGCTGGGAAGATTGAATCTGCAATAGGCAAGCAGCTTGGTGTGAACAAATCAACTGTGGGAGCAATAATTAGAAAATGGAAGACATACAAGACCACTGATAATCTCCCTCGATCTGGGGCTCCACGCAAGATCTCACCCCGTGGGGTCAAAATGATCACAAGAACGGTGAGCAAAAATCCCAGGACCACACGGGGACCTAGTGAATGACCTGCAGAGAGCTGGGACCAACGTAACAAAGGCTACCATCAGTAACACACTACGCCGCCAGGGACTCAGATCTTGCAGTGCCAGACATGTCCCCCTGCTTAAGCCAGTACATGTCCGGGCCCATCTGAAGTTTGCTAGAGAGCATTTGGATGATCCAGAAGAGGATTGGGAGAATGTCATATGGTCAGATGAACCAAAATAGAACTATTTGGTAGAAACACAACTCGTCGTGTTTGGACAAGAGAGAATGCTGAGTTGGATCCAAGGAACACCATACCTACCTACCTACATACCTACCAAAGAACACACCATAGAGAGTTGAAAGTCCGTGTTGCCCAGCGACAGCCCAAAACATCACTGCTCTAGAAGAGATCTGCATGGAGGAATGGGCCAACATACCAGCAACAGTGTGTGCCAACTTACAGGAAATGTTTGACCTCTGTCGTTGCCAACAACGGATATATAACAAAGTATTGAGATGAACTTTTGATATTGACCAAATACTTATTTTCCACCATAATTTGCAAATAAATTCTGTCCAAATCAGCCAATGTGATTGTCTGGATTTTTTTTTTCTCATTTTGTGTCTCATAGTTGAGGTCTACCTATGATGCCAATTACAGGCTTCTCATCTTTTTAAGTGGGAGAACTTGCACAATTGGTGGCTGACTAAATACTTTTTTGCCCCGCTGTATAAAGAAAGGTTCATTAATAAACCAACAAACTTTTTGCAACATTAATACATATATTATATTATATTTGTGCAAAACCATATACATAAAAAAAAAATATTTAGAAATCTTTCTCGCACCCACCTGATATGAAACCCTCTAAGAACGGCTTGAAAGATATTGTTTCATTTAATCCTGGAAAGGAAGTGGCATTTAATTTATAAATCCATCTGAGCTCACATTGGAGCAAGGTTTTGTTCCAATCACCTCCTCGTGAGCTCAGATGGATCCTGTCCAAAATAAGGAAAAGAACTTTGGGGAACACACCCCCGTGAATGCCCACTATGTGACATCCTAAGGGTACCTCCGTATTGTTGGATTCCATGCTGGAGATATGGCGGTACATTCGATGCCAGAGCTCCAATTTCGTTTTGCCTACATAGAAGCAATTGCAATCACACGTGAGCAGATAAACTACCCCTTTGGTTTTGCAATTGCCGTAGTGTTTGGGAATAAATTTCTCTCCATTTGGTAGTGTAATAGATTTTTTGGTGTTCATATATTGGCAATAATTACAGCCACCACAGGTAAAAGTACTGGAAATTTGCAAGGAAATTTTTGGTTGATACTCACTTTGTATTAAGCAATCTCTTACCGAGTTGGCTCGTTTGGAAGTAAAACTTGGAGTGTCTGGTACAAATCTATTGACAATAGGATCAATTGTTAACAAATGCCAATATTTTTGTACAATTTTCTTAAATTGCATGTGTTGATTAGAAAATGTTGTTATTATTCGTACTTGGTGATCTTCTTTTTTGTTTTTTGTTTGGTACAGCAGGGAATCTCTAGATTTATTATATGCTTTCTTATTAGCTTTTTTCAAACAGGTAGAGGAATATCCTCGTACAAGGAGGCATTGCCTCAATTTGTCTGATATCATCAATCTGATGCATAGGTATTGGCCATAAGGATGGAATTGACTAAAGAACTAGGATGGAAACTACTGGCATGTAAGATGGTATTGCCTGCGGTTGATTTGCAATAGAGATCACTGCTCAAAGTACCATCTTCCTTTTCATAGATTTAAATATCCAAAAATGGAATTGTTTTGCAGTCAAATGACCTCGTAAATGTTAAATTAAGACGTTGACACTAATTTTGTTCATTAATTCTCTTAGTTAGGTGGTAGAACCCTCCCATATCATGAAATTAAATCGATAAAAGGAGCCAATTCAGTTGTGTTCATCAAATTTCGTTCCCATTCCCCCAGGTACAGGTTTGCATGGGAAGGGGCACAGCAAGTGCCCATAGCCATTCCCTGTGCCTGGCGGAAATGGGAACCATCAAAGCAAAAAATGTTATGGTGTAAAATGAATACAAGTGATTGTACGATGAATTAGGTAAAATGCCAGTTGTCCATAGCTTTTTGTGAAAGAATATGTTGAATACATGCCAAGCCTTTGGATTGTGGTATAGAGCTGTTTAATGTTTCAATATCGAGCTACCAAAAGAGCTGAAGGGGAAACTTGGGAGTACATCAATAATTTTAAGTAAATGGATTGTATACTTTACATAGGTAGGTAAGCTAATGACATACAGTCTTAAATGGTCATCTATCAGTTTACTGAGATTTTCGGTCAATGAACCATTGCCTGAGATTATTGGTCTACCTAGAGGCGTGATGGGGTCCTTATGTACTTTTGGTAGGGAATAGAATGTAGGGATACGGGGAAAACTTGCTCTCACAAATTCCCATTGAGCTTTAGTAATAACACCATTAAAGTAGGCCAAATCGCCAAATTGGTAGAATTCATCTTTAAATTTGTGAATTACTGTAATAGAAATCAGGTGATACCACTCTTTTTTCTGAAAAATTACAACATTACCTCCTTTGTCGGCTGGCTTTATGGCAGGGGTGGCTAACCTGTGGCTCTCCAGCTGTTGTGGAACTACATTTCCCATGAGGATTGCAAAGATGGGAAGTTACTGACTTGCAGAGGCATGATAGAACTTGTAGTCCTGCAGCAGCTGGAGAGCCGCAGGTTGGCCACCCCTGCTTCATGGTAATATCATGATTAGCAGCCAAATCTTGCAATGCTTGTATTTCTTGTGGAGACATGTTGCCCTGAGGAGGACATATTTTCAGATGATTAGTTTCCTGGCTTGTTAGTTTAGCAAAAGTTGCAACATTGGAGTTGAGGCTTAAAGAAGGAAATTTGTCAGATTTTTTCTTGTTTGCACTGGTATTGGTATTTGTCAGAGAAGACCTTATTTCTCTCTGTTCTGGAGGATAAAATTCTCTAAGTATCTCTTCAATATCAAATCTGTCAATGAGGTCCACTGAGTGATTTTCCTCAAGTAATGATAAAAGAGTGATATAGGCCTCATCCTCTAAGTTTGGAGTATCTAAAGATTGATTGGTTTTGCTTTTCGTATACATGGTTTTTGGAATTAACTTATTATTATCCATATTGGCGTTGAGACAAAAGCTAAGACCCTTAATAAGGATACTAATTGCATGTTCAGATAACCTATGATTTGAAAGATTGATGATGCTCTATTCATTGTCCTTAATTGATGTACTGGAATCTTCAGCAGTTAATTTCTGTGACCTTTGTTTGGATTAGAGTAATTGTGACTTTGTTCTAAAAAACCTTCCTTAGGTTCATATGGGGCATTCCCTGGACTATGCGGGGCTGGATGTGAAGTATTTTTAAGTAAGTGTAAAGTAGATGGAATAGCAATGAAATCATCACCACTTACATTACCTCCTGCCCCAATGAGGTCCCTATTTAGACCATTAGAAGGTACTTGATCAGTAGTGCATTTCTTGGATGATTGTTCAACCAGCCTATTGCCAAGGGGACTTCTTTTCCCTTTATGGGATTTTTTAAATCTGTTCGAATTCTGAGAAACAGAAGAAAAATTAGATAAGGCCAAACAGGAATCAGAATGAGTATCATCAAAATTTCCATACATTATTTTATGACTAACAGTCCTAGGGTTTGAGTGACATTTATAAGCTTTATGATCACAAAATGCTAATTTATCCCTACAAAATTTTTTCTTCTTACCAATTAAAATTTATTTGGTATGTTGTTCTATATGGGTTTTCAGATCACTTTCAAGTTGAACAAATTTGGGATGATTACTTAATGGGAGTAACTTTGGATGTACATCATCAATTTCCTTATCAATTTCTTTTAATTTGCGATTATATTCCTCAATTAATAAGGATATTATGTTTTTAGAACATGTTTTAAGATTGTTTTCCCATTCCTCCTTAAAGGTTGAGCTAACATTTTCCATAGTGGGAAAGATTTTAACTCTCAGTCCAAACGGGTTAATGTCCTCTTTGATATAGTTTTCGAAAGATTGTACGTGCCAAAAGAAAGACACTTTCCTCTCCAAGATTTTACTTAGTTTGAAAAACAGAGCTGAGAGTTCAGAATCTTTGAATTCCTTTTGTCCAACCTCCTCATACAGATTGGACATAAAGCTTTCCCATTCTTTACCTTTGTAGTATGTCATGATGGTTTAGGCAGGTCCAAGGTAGAAAAGGAAAAAAAATATATATATATATTTGTTGCAAAAATAATTATGTATTAATGGTTTAGTCACATCCAACGTATTTCTATTGCACTTAATCAGTGAAATTTGAAGTAGTGTGATTTCAAAAATAGTTCCTGCACTACTTTTTTCCAATTCCATTGCAACTTGCATTGCCTTCTGTTAAATGAGGTTGCAAGCCAAGTGAAATCAGAGGTACAAATTGCACTGATCTGCAGCTTTGATTTCTTGTTGCTTCGAGTGAAGTAGTGTGATTTCAAAGTCTCATTCAATTTGAACCAGGGCTAACAGTTACATTTTTATAGTTGTATTCCGAAAGTTTAACATAGTTTTACTAGCACACAAGTTATGAGGAAAGGTGGTGTACAAAATTTCAAATCATCAAAATAAGTATGCTTACTGTCTTGTTTTCCAAAGTTTGTCCTTTTTTACACAGACTTCTGATTTACACACCTCTGTTACTGTACATTGGCAGGCAGAGGATAACCCTGGTTAATCAATGCAGTTCCCTATGTCACCTCTCTACCTCTAGTTTGTTCACTGGACAGTAAATCAGTAAATCAGTATCATCACCTCTGTCTATTAAACAGTAAAGCTGAACCACAAAAAATAAAGATGATCTTTCTGCATAATCACAACAGTAGTGGGACAAAATTACAGTTGTGTTGGCAGGTGACACAATAAACATATATATATATATAGAATTTTAATGTAAGTAAGTCTATATGTAAAGCTGGACATGCATCGAACCAGAGCTGGTTCAGCAGTAACTGATTTGATCCATCTATAGGCAGACGGATTGTACCTAAGTTGATACATTGATTGACTCGGTGTCAGGGATCCAAGTATGACCAGAGATGTGTGGACTGACACAGGGAAACAGCAGGCTTCAGAAATGATTAAATAATAATAATATTTATTATGAGCTGCACATCAGGAGGAGCATCAGGCACCGGGCCATCAGGCGAAGCAGCAGGCACCGGACCATCAGGCGGAGCAGCAGGCACCGAGGCATCAAGCTCGACAGCGGGCACCAAGTCATCTGGCAGAAGAGCGGGCACTGAGTCACCAAGCTTGACAGCGGACACCGAGTCAACTGGCACGACAACGGGCACCGAGTCAACAAGCTCGAGAGCGGGCTCCGAGTCACCTGGCACGACAGCGGGCACCGAGTCATCTGGCAGAACAGTGGACACCGAGTCACCAAGCTCGACAGCGGGCACCGAGTCAACTGGCACGACAGCAGGCACCGGGTCAACTGGCACGACAGTGGGCACCGGATCAACTGGCAGAACAGCGGGCACCGAGTCACCAAGCTCGACAGCAAGCACCGAGTCAACTGGCACGACAGCGGGCACCGGGTCAACTGGCACGACAGCGGGCTCCGAATCAACTGGCACGACAGCGGGCTCCGAGTCATCTGGCAGAACAGTGGTCACCGAGTCACCAAGCTTGACAGCGGGCACCAAGTCAACTGGCACGACAACGGGTCATGAGGCTGGATCGGGTCATCAGGCTGGATCGGGCCATCAGGCTGGATCGGGCCATCAGGCTGGGTAGCGGGCACCAGGTCATCAGGCTGGATCGGGTCATCAGGCTGGATCGGGTCATCAGGCTGGGTAGCGTACATTGGGTCATCAGGCATCAGGGTATCAGGCTGAATTGCGGGCGCCGGGGCACCAGGCTGAACCACGGAAGGCGGGTTCTCAGACGGCAGGCTGACCAGTTTGGATACTGGCAGGATGGTACTGGTTGGAAAGAATGTTCGCCTTTTCCTGGTTTTAGTTACTGGAGCACTGTAAGTAAGCGCAGGTTTGTAAACGGATAGAGAAGCTGTAGGCAGAGAAGAGCTGGGGGATGGAACAAAGGAGGGAGCAGTTGCTACAGAGGACTTCTTTACAGGGTTAAAGGCAGGATAGGTGTCAGGAATCTAGGAGTGACCAGAAAGGTGTGGACTGACACAGGGAAACGCAGGCCTCAGGTACAGTATAATACAGTTTATTATTAGCCACCCAGATATATATATAAACGCACAGTGAGCAAACCAACCTTCCACTAATCTTAGGAGGTGCAGGAACACAGGCGTAGTCAGGGCTGGAGAGGTGGAACGGTCAGGCCGGCCGTAGGGTTCTGTAATGACCGTTTGGTGGTACCTCTAGCGGTCCTCAGGACAGGATTCCCCAGGGCGCGGAATCTAAGTCCCAGTCTGCTATTCACCAGGGCCCCTGATGGTGGGGATGGACTTGGAGCAGACAGGAACCAGGTCGCGGCCCCTGAGTACACCTGCTAGTGGTAGAGGGATCCGCCAGAGGTATGTGCAGGTAGAAAGCCTGATGTGAAGAGGCAGAAGGTGTGAGCAGGGACGGCTGGATCCGTGCAGGATGGATGGATGGCAGAGTAGTTAGCGTGGTCAGACGGGCCAGGTCAGCAACGTGCGGGCAGCAAGGTACCAAAGGAGCAGGCAGAGAATAGTCAGGGTCACAATCTGGGTTCAGTAACTCACAGGCAGCGTGGTACAGGGGATCAGGCAGAAGGATGGTCAGGCAAGCCAGGGGTTCAACAGGAGACGGTCAGCAGAGGTCAGGATCAAGCAGGGTCAGCAATGAAGCAGGAACACAAGATACCAGGTACAGAGGCTCATGGGAAAACATACACCAAGGCCCAGATCACAGGCCTGGTCATGCCTTAAATACACCTTCTGCAATCAGCCCCAGGTTTGGCTGATTGCAGAAGTGAGCTTCTGGCTGCTGAGAGCAACCGCTGGTCAGCTCTGGTACTGCAGCCCACACGGCAGGTGAGTCCCACCACCAGTGCTGAGTCCATTCCTGACAATAGGTGCAACGAGTGGGAGCAGGGGACTGACATGTGGTAGCTAGCAGGGTATACTGGGCTGTCATTGGGGGTGCTGTCGGGAGTGCAGGAAGAGAGCTTTGAGCAGAGGAATGATGAGAAGCAGGACTGGTTTGTTGCAAGCTGACTGAGGCTGGGTGTAACAAGTCTGACCAGGACTGTAGTATGGGTTGAACACAACTCCGCTTACACATAGCCTGTCTGACCAAAGACTGCACTGCGTCTATACACTCCACTAGCACATGTGATGGACAAGCTGCATAATGCTCATGGAAGCAATCTGGATCCTCCTCCAACAACCATACCAGCGATTCCACTTGATCTGCACTGAATGGGGGAAAAAAGTCCTCCCTGCTTTCAGGGGTACTAGCTGAAGCCAACTCCAAACAAGCCTGAATTAATGGTTGCACCTCAGAGAACTCTGTGCCCTGATCTACCAGGGAATGCGTGACCCCTATGCATTCTAGCAGCTGATCCCTGGTATACTCCTGCAGTCTCATAGGCATATTCTTTGTCATCAAAGACTAGCAGACACAAGTATATAACCTCCTCCGAATGCATCCTTCACAACAATAAGCCATGATGGCTTCCCTATGCAGCCACTTCTGGTCAGGAATGGCCTTGGTGTAATGTCAGGGATCCAGGTATGACCAGAGATGTGTGGACTGACACAGGGAAACAGCAGGCTTCAGAAATGATTAAACAATAATAATATTTATTATGAGCTGCACAAAATAAACAAACAGTGCAAAACAAAACAAACCTTAAACTAATAGGTACAGGTGCAGTCAGGGCTGGAGAGGTGGAGTGGTCAGGCAGGGCGGGTCAGGAACAATCAGGCAGAAAGGTACAACGGGAGCAGGCAGAAGAATGGTCAGGAATAGCCGGGGTCAGTGCAGGCGGAGTTCTATCAGAGTCAGAGTCAAGCAGGAGAGTCGAGTAGGCAGGAGACAGGATACAGGAAACAGGGCACATGGGAAACAAACACTAAGGCACTGACTGCAGGTCTGGCCATTCCTTAAATACACCTCCTGCAATCAGCCTCAGGTGATGGCTGATTGCAGGAGTGAGCCTCTGGTTGCTGAGAGCACCTGCTGGCCAGCCCTGGTACTGCAGCCCACAAGGCAGGTGAGTCCCACCACCATTGGCGAGTCCATTCCTGACACTTGGGTACAGCCAGCCTATTGGATTTTCTAGCATGCAGTTACTGCCTGCAGCTATAGCCGCTAGCCGTAATCATTGTGTTCTCCCTGCAGGGACAGTTCCCTGCCTGGAGAACAAAATAGCTCCTCGGCAGAGATTCCCCCATCAATACTGGCTACGGTTGCAGGAAAGAAAATCACATCATCTATGGTTTGCCTTAGTCTGCCTATCTATTTGCTTTAGTTTTACCTTAATACACAATATAAAAAGTAAATAAATTGTTCAGAAAGCAGTAAAAAAGGCAGAACCATAAAAATGGTAGGTAGCAATGACTGACACACTTTTACCAAGCTGAGCTTTCTAACTCCAATTTTTAGGTATGTGTCAGGAAGAACTCTTCAACTAGAGATCTACTCTTCTTAAAAAAAACAGCAAATCATTGTATTCCTAGCAACAAAAGTATAGTTCACTCCCAAAATCATTTAAAGTAGAAATGGGATTTTTTTTATCAGGTTGTAATACTTGTATTCCACAGAAATTTCTTCTTGCATTAAATCCTTCCATTCTTATCAATAAAACCTTTTGAGTCACTAAAGGCTTAAAGTTAATCTTTGTTATGCCTTTTAGGTTAATGTTATTTGCAGACCTCCGCAGACACTTACTGTACCTCTGTTTCACTTCCCTAAGGCACTGTTCAGTTACCAGGAGCAAAAAGAAAATGTTGGTGTGAGTTACAAGTAGGACTCATAGCTTATACCAAAAAAACAGCTCCTGGTACTGAAGAGAGTAGTGGGAGAGCAAATAAAAGGTAAGTATATGGGTTGCTCAGTATGGGTTGGGCAGTAAAATTATAATAAACCCTTGCATATACCCACTAAAGTGACTGGCCTCACATGATGCATAGAGATGAAACACGTCTTCCTACAAAAGTGTAGCACCCCTCTAGCCTCGGGGAGCTAGCTAGGTTTTTCAGTTAGAGGCTGGATAGCAGCCTGATATGAGTTAGTCTGGGATGAGTTAGCCAGGTAACTTTAGGTCAGGGTTGAGGGCTCTGCAGGTCAGTTCCCTAATACCTCCCCCTGCTCTAGAAGCTTGAGATGTTTCTAGAAGACAGTGGGTGGGGATGAGGAGGAGCTGATTTGCATACTCAGGAAACTGACTAATCCCCAAGCAGGAGGCTTGGCATGGGGTCAGGGCAACCCTTAAGTATGAGAGAGCCTGATCAGGAAGTGGATGCATCTTGACCCAAACAGGGAAGAGGGAGGGGCCTGAAAATGGTGCTGGAAGGTAGCATGCTGTAAGGGCTCCAGACCCCCACCGCTAATACTATAGACAAAAAGTCTATGTTCCAGTCCTCACCTGGCCCGGCGTTGGCGGTGCTGTGAAGGGAGTGCTCCGGGGTCCCTGGATTCGGCATGTGTCTGGGTGCCCGAAGCAATCCGGGACCTCGGTGGAGTAGGAGAGATAGCGGTGAGGAGAGCAGGACACTGGGAGTAGTCAAATGGCAGCCCACGTGACAGCAGCAGAGGATGCCTGAAGCACTGGGAGCCAGTGAGCCTGTAAGCTTGAGCTGCTGGAGGGAAGTGGACAGGGGGCAGTGGTGTGGCAACATAGACGGTGGGTGGCCCCCCTAAATACTATATATTATTTTCTGCACTCCATTCCCTGCTTTAGTACCTGATATCAGCTGGAGACCCCTGGAGATGGCTGGTGGAGGCAATACAAGGAAGGGGTACTGGTTAGAAAAACGGACTGAAAAGGAGAAAGTAAGCAACACATTGAGTGCTGAGAATGGGCAGAGATGGTGAGTCACCGCGGTTAGCGGCAATACTATAAGATCTGCCATAAACGTTATGATATGTCTTTCTAAAATAAATGTGTGGGTCTTAAGATGTTTGTTGGAATCGGAGGTGCAGGTTGGACCATAAAGACTTATCTTTTTTCTATAAAAAGATAGGAGGGGTCACATGGTCTGTATTTAGAGTGCCTCAGTAAAAGAGGAAAATGGACTGGGCATAGGAATAGGTGAGCTAAAGCCTGATTGGAATTCCTGGCAGCAAGTTGAAAGTGAGGAAAGCCGGCATCAGATTTTACTGTTTTGTATAGATAGAATGGAGTACACTTGGAAATTAATCTACTTTGAGTCATCTTGAGTCACCAAAATCTCAGCATGAAGAGTAGATCAGTAGAAAGTATATGCCTCCCCAAGAGAAGAGCCCAGAGGACCAATCCCCAGAGAAACAACATGAAGTAAAAGGGAGGCATAATGGGGATCACTGTAGACTGTCATTTGGGACACTGGAAGGAAATCAGATCAAAGAAATATGGAATATGAAATAGAGAGAGGAAATAAAGAAGAGTTAGGTGCAATGGCGCAAATGCCTACGAAAATGGAAATAGCTGAGATGTTTGCGAAATGAAAACACTTCATAAAAAATTAAATGGCGGTTATACACAGTGATTTGGGACATGTTCTAGCACGGGTTGAAGATGTGGAGGGAAAAATGGAGAAATATGCTCAAATATTTATGAAGCTTGAAACGCAGGTTGAACAAATGCAAAGAGAACAAATGAAACTTTCATATAAATTGCAAGATCAAGAGAATAGAGAAAGAAGGAATAATCTGAGGATTTGAGGCTTACCGACAGCACCTCAAGGAGAAGATCTAAAGGACAAAATGAGAAACGGGATGTACGGGTAAGCAGATATATATACTGACAGAAAGACTGTTTCAACTACCATGGTGCTCTAGAGGGCCATGGTAGTTCCTTGAGAACTACAAGCCGACAGCAGGTACGGATTTCGGGACTTGTAGTTTCTCGTTCACAGAACACAGTGAATGAGTGACTTGGTGGTGTAGGCAGAGCATTTTTTTTTATTCAACAGCTAGTAAGGGGGGGTGAAAATCCCCTGCTAGCTGTCAAAGCAGGGGAGCGGGAGCCAGAGAATTCATACCATTTTACATGTTACACCCTGAAGATGGGTGTAACATTGTAACATGTAACATGTTATGAAAGGTGAACTCATCCTTTAAAGTAAAATAGTTGCTTTGCCTTATAAACATTTAATGTTTTCTCTAAAGCACTGTGGAATTTGTTGGCAGTATATGAACAAATAAATAGTTTCAATGGCAGTTCTGTTCAACTCTCCAGTTAAAGTAGAACTACAGAATTCCATTAAAAACAAATATGTTCTGCAGCACTTAATTTCAAAGTGCATTTACCTTTACAGTGCCCCTGCAAACACCACACACTCACATACATACAAACACTTGGTAAAGCAGTATTAAACCCAAAAGAAACATTTGTTATATTGCAGATTACCAATTCTTTGATGTGTTGGCTGTATTAATTTTCTTTTTCAGCTTTCTTTCTTCCATTTTTATCTGGTAATCCAGACAGTGAGTTTACATGGATGAAAATATCCATTTACTCCTCGCAGGGGTAGTTAACCCTTTTCCGCTGACAGTATGCATATATGAAGCCACATGGAATTGAGTCTTTAGCCATGGGGCCGTGTATATGCATATCTGTCTTTGTGCTGGGACCTCACCGCATAGCATGCTCCTAGAACAGAGACCAGGCTCTTACCGGGAGCCACGGGTCCTGTACTAACATTCAGGACCTTGGATTCCAGGTTCCAAGTCACCTGATCGTTGTGCTAGGCTCTGATTGGCTATCACAGCAATCACTCACTGTGCAGCCCACCCCTGTGTTTTCTTTCTCTTTGAATGGAGGGAGAGATACATTGTAGCTGTCTCTCTTTGCAGGTAGAAAGATGGAAATAAACTGTGTAAATAAACAGTTGTAAAAAATAGTTTAAAAAAAGTGAAAAATGAAAGAAAAAAATAACTAAATCAAGGTTTGATCTAGGTCAGTGCCAGGGTTAGTGTTTGGGTCACGTAATGGTCAATGGTCAGGATCAAAGGTTAGGTTCAGTAAATTCAGGATTTAAAAAAAATATATTTTTTTAAATTAGTATCAGTGTAAGTGTGTTTTAGGTAGGATTATAAAAAGCAAAACACGCCCTTTTATTTCTGGGCTGTACTACAGGTACAAACAACAACTAACATACATATATGTGGTATTGCTGCAATCATCAGGAGCAGGAGAATTTAATTTGGTTGCTCTTTGGTGGTAGGTTATGTAAAAATATTTTCTTTTTACTATTTTGGGACAGTTTTCTATTGATAATAATAACAAAAAAAAGAGATATCTGTTCCCATTTACCTCCAAAAGAATGTTAAATTTGTCCTGCAGAAAAAATCAAGGTATAATTCAGCTGGATGCACATAGTAGTTGCAATATTTTACTGACACATGTTCAAGTTGCAAAATTGAGTTCAGGCATTAACATTTGTTTTACCCTCAGTCACTAAGGGGTTAAAATCATAAGCTTTTATTTATTCACGTATAACCTTTATCCCAAAAGGAAAAAGCTGTTTGCTGTAACTGCTGTAGCTGATTATAAAGTGTGAGCTGGCCTGTGGCTTCAATTAGTTACTGTTTTAAAATCAGCTAATACATTTAATTCTTTCCTCTGCTCAGACTGGCAGTGCTGCTGTCTGCCATTCCTCCTGTGCTCATTGATCCAAAGTGGTGTCTCACTAATACAGGAGATGTATTACTAGCCAGATCACCAAATAAAAACAGGGAAAAAGCCAAATAAAAGAAAACTGATGCAGGCACCACATCTAATGACTAGTAAGCAGTAATACTGTATGTTACATTTTTTGTTTGGGGTTTTATACCACTTTAAACTTCCCAGTGAAGTCCACCTGTCACCCTGCACAAGGGAACAGAGCAGTGGTGACTGGTCTTTATTATAGGAGGCTCCTGAACAAAAACCAAGTTTCACACTGGATTTACTGCACAGATCTGGAAGAAATACACAAAGCACTCAAAGAGTCAAGGAAGAATATGCATGCCTCTTGCATTTAGACAATACTTGCTTATCCTGGAGTTCAGATATAAGATTGCAGTAGGTGATGTAACTGGATGCAATAGATGCTGTTTTATTGTACGTACATTCCAGTAGTCATGTTATCCAGACCCAGGAACATCACTGAAGAACTGGCTGAAATAATTTCATTTAGTATGTCTGCCTCTTGTGTGCAGAGGAAATGACTGGCTATCAAAAGGCTATTTCTACTGAGAAAGACAATTTATTATAATATAGTGGTATGGCAAGAAAAGGGCCAGATATCTAAAAATGATTCAGAAGCTACTGCTACTATTTTAAAATTGTAGTGAACAGTATTAATGTTCTGATGTATCTGTTGAAAGTACTAGTAGGGTAATGTTAAACTCCAGGAAGATATAAAATATTATTATTATTATACAGGATTTATATATCGCCAACAGTTTGCTCAGCGCTTTACAATATAAAGGGAGACAATACAGAAACAATACAGTTCAATACAAGAGGGTTAGGAGGGCCCTGCTCCTTGGAGCTTACAATCTAAGAAATACTCAAATGATTGCAGCTCTGTATTTGTTATTACATCATGAATTTTTCTTTAACCCTTTTCCTGCCAGAGTTATTTTTACACTTTTCTGCTGATGTGTTTAAAAAATAATTTCCAGCCTGAAGATTATGTAAAACCCCAAATAATAAATATTTCCTGAAAGCATACACCCTAGAGCAGGGGTTAAAATGTTGAGTCCAGACCTACTAGCCTACTCTCCATCAGTTGCCCCACCCAACCTTGCCCAGGTCCGCCCCCAACCCCACCCCCGGCCTACCCAAAACCCCACCCCCAGTCCTCCCCCAACCACGCCCCCTTAAAGCTTATGATATTACATTTTTCTTTAGAATAAATAGTCCAAAATATAAAACTGTACACAGTAATGTATATCCCAGCTCCCCTGTACTCCATTATAGTGATATGACCTGTTGTATATTATTATTATTATTATACAGTATTTATATAGTGCCAAAAAGTTTGCTCAGTGCTGTACATTATAGTGGGGGACAGAACATGAGACAATACAGTAACAATACAATACACAAGGGTTTTGAGGGCCCTGCTCCTTGGAGCTTACAATCTAGGAGACAGTACTTACTGTCCCCCCGAGTCCCCCGCGGCTTTGGAGAGGGTGTCTCCTCTCAGCGGAGGAGAGCGGACCTCTCCTGCACCTGTCCCCTTGGCGGCGGTGCCGCAGAAGCCGGAAACTGGAAGTTGTAAACCGGAACTCGGCTTCACAATGAGGCAGGTGCAGTCGCTCCATGCTTCATCTGTGCTCACCGCTCGCAGCCGCTCACCACAGAGGGCTTTTTCAAGCCCTGCCCTAGAGAATAAAATAGTGGTAGTTCCAATTTTCTAGGTTACACAAAATTAGCACAATAGTTTTTATAAAAAAACAAACTATAGGTAGTTTTATGGTACATAAGCAAAACATATTACCCAATTTTTGGTAAAATATAAAAGATGAGGTTGTGCTGAGTAAATAGATGATGAGCCTCAAAATTGCATGCACCCGTGAACTGACGATAAACTTTGGTATCCTATATTTTCCATAGACGACACTTTAACAGCCCCTACAGGTCATCAGTTTAGAGTTAACTACAAATGATGGGACCAGAATTGTTGATCTCACTCTGGTGTGTGCAACAATATGTAACATATGTAGCGCAATCAAGGTTTTATTTTTTTATATTTCCCTTTGTAAATTAAATACATTTGTGAAAGGTATTCAAGCTGGTATGTTTATAGGCAAAGCCTCTGTTTGGTTTGGTTCAGTTCGCAGCCTGATATGTGGGTGAACACCAAGAGTTCTGTGTTCCAGTTAGGGAGAGATAATAGAGGTTTTGTTAGAATTAATATACTGTTATCAGCAAAGAAAGAAAGCTTCAAATGACTGTCATCTAATTTTTTGCCAGGTCTAATGCCATACATGAGTGGCTAAAGGTTCAACACCAAGTACAAAATGAGCAATAAAAAAGGGCATCCTTGTATTGGATTTTTGGTTATTGGGATTGTGTGTGTTGTAATGTGATTAATGTTGAAGGGGTAATATAGAGATTTTGGTTGGCAGTTAAAAAGGGGCCATGGAACCCTATGAGCCTCAAGGTCGACAGCATAAAAGGCAAGCTAAGATGGCCAAAGTCTTTTTTTAGCAATAAGAGTAAAATGAGTGTTTCTTCCTTGATGTGGTTCCCAATATTAATAAAGTCAATGGTGCATATAGTATTGTCTCCAACTTTTTGGTCAGAGACCCTCAGAAGGAAGCTATCACATTTAGCAGTGGTAAATTCACTTTACACTGAAGATGGAGGTCCACTCATCTGAACATCTATTTATTTGGCCATCTGCACAGGAATCTCCATAGATGTGCAGAGGTCTCCATCATGTTAGTTCACCAGCTGGTCAAATGTTCTTATCCTATAGAGTAGATTATTTTCTTTGTTGGTGAATGTTAACTCTCATGGTCTAATGCTCTTAGGACTATTTTTCTCTCAGGATCGAATGTTAGAGAATGTTGCATTCACTCAGTGCAATACATATTACAAACATCACAGGTATTATTCTGAGTGTTTGCACGGATGTCAAGACATTTACAAAGCAAATTTTATTTTTAAATAGACCCCCCCAATGTCTTTGGAAAAGGACTCTGATCATTTCCAATATTCAAAAACAGAAGATTAATGCATTTGTCATAGATATGATTATACAGTACTCATCAGACTTACATTGTGGAAGAGTGATGAGATAAGCAATTTGGCTCCAGAAAAAAAGACTGCCTTTCCCTAAAAGGGACATTGAAGATCTGTTATGATGTCATGCTTCAAAAGTTTGCTTTGCAGGAGCTTGCAACAATCTGTAGTCATTTCAAACATTTTTCTAAAAACATTCACAATAAAATAAGTGTGTGCACTCAGCCTATTTCTGTGATATACATGTGTGGCACAGGTTTCTAACACATGAAATGTTTAACTACTTCAATACCGGGTACTTTCACCCCCTTCCTGCCCAGGCCACTTTTCAGCTTTCAGCGCTGTTGCACTTTGAATAACAATTGCGTGGTCCGGGCTTTTTTTCTCAAAAAATAGTTGCAGGAACTCCCCCTTTCTGAGTCACTCCTTGTCTCTGCTCCACTACCCACCTCCACGCAATATCACTTGGTTCCATCCCCTACCCATCTCCCAGTGATTCTCCTTTTAGAGAATACAGAGCCAAGTATCATTATGTTGTGCTAAATCATATGTATTGGATTTGTTCATGATAACAAGAAAAGCAAAAAAATATAATAGACCTTCCCAGCAACAATAGACCACCACACAAAATAGACCCCCTACAGTGACAATAGATCCCCAGCAGACAGCAACAATAGATCTTCCAGCACACCCCAGCATCCCTTGGCATTACATACATTCAGTGCTGGAGATGCTGGAACTGTGTTTACCCGCGTTAACTATGAAAAAAAGCCCTATGCGTGATCATGCAACACTTTTTTTATTCTTTGCTAAACAAAAAAATAAATTTTGAAGAAAAACAAACAATTTTCCTCATTTCTGTTTAAAAAATTTGCAAAAAAATAATTGTTCTTCAGAAATGTAGGCCAAATATATTCTGTTACATTATATAGTCTGTAGGAAAGGTAAAGAGTCCAGAACTATGGTATATATCTGAATTTGATCTCATTTAGTGTGGCCCAAAAATGTCAGGACAGTACTGATATCCCCCAAATTACCCCCTTTTGGAAGCCCAAGTTGCACAGTCCAATGTAATTAGAAAGAGGCATGGCAAGTTTTTTTAAGTAAAAATTGTTTGTCATAATTGTTTGGAAAATGAAGAAATTAAAAAAACTTTTTTCAAAATTTGATTTTATATATTGTCACCTAGATTTTATATATTTTATATATTGTCACCTGTGCAGTAAAGCATGATCATATGATGATCAGGGACACTGACTGGTAACAGCACACAAAATTTTTTTCTTTTTTATTACGTATTTTCTTTTTTTTTTTTATAATTTTTTTAACACACTGTGACCAGTGAAATATAATGTTACCATAGTAACATTGTACTACTCCAAGGAAGTGTTCAGGATTTTTTTTTTTATATATGATGTCCAACCAGAACAAAGAAAGTCCCGTCAGCAGTCATTTTGCAATAGACCAGGTGGGTTGTTAAGTACCAGTCACCTCACTCTAATTAGCTTAGTTTTTTTTTTGTTTCTCATGAGTTACATCTTCTAACTGCTCACCATTTGTATAACCAACTTATTCCATTCTACAGCATCAATTGTCCTGCCTAAAATATTACCTTGAAATATAGGCACATCTAAGTTAATCGAGTCTCAAAAAAATTATAGAATTCTTAATATGTTAATGCAATTTACTAATTTTCAGTATTTTGAAATCTGCAGCTTTCATAAAAATCATAAAAAATGGTATTTTCTATAACATAATAAAAGAACAATTGTTTAACATTACACGGCACATTTGGAGACAAACTGTCATCCAGTTAGCGTTTACATCTACTTTAATCAAATACCCTTAAACATGTTTTGTCTATCAAAATAATACTAATATTATTTGTTTTATTTTTTTAAAGAAAAAAAAATCTATGCAAATAGATGTTCTCTGGCAAACAATAATTATTTTTCCCTAATTACGAATGTGATATTTTCTTTGGAATCCTCTGGTTTTGCAGTCATTCTGAATAATCTGTTCTCTTCCCATATTCAATTAAAATCAAATGCCTTTCTTGTGTTTTTATTATTCTTGGGGCCCAGCTTATGTAATGTACTTGGAGAATTGTATGTCCTGCAGTACTGACAGTTGGTTGGCTTTCCTAACTTCACACTTCCTAACATGCATTTACTGCTAAACAGACACATTTTTGCTCCCACCTTCAGATGTTGAATAGTACGTTGTGCCAGTTGCCTGTATACTTTTTACTTGTCACTGGAGTGGTGCCCAATACAACAGAATGGAAATTTGGAATGGGAAGTAATGTGACAAGTTTCAAGTCAAAATTTTGGTTCCCACTTTAACCAATTTTGTTTTTTGCACAAGACTTTTGTTACTTTCTTTCTACTTTCAGCCAACAATGTTTTTTTATTCTGCATTTGTTAAAATTTTATTTTTATTTATATTTTTTATATTTTTATTTTTTATTATTTATTTTTTTTCCTAAATTAGGACATCAAGCACTACTATAACACAATTCACCAAAACACTGGACAGAAATACCATTGTTTCTAATTTTTAGGGACTCTTTAATGACTGGCATAGTACCACTGAATTGGCGCAAGGCCAATGTGGTGCTAATATTTAAAAAGGGGTCAAAATCTTTACTAAGTTAATTTAACTTCTATAGTTGGGAAGATAATGGAAAGTTTAATAGAAGACCACATAGATGAGTTCTTGCTGGAAAAAAATATTTTAAGCAACAGACAGCATGGATTCTTGACAGAAGTTGTCAAACAAATCTGATTTCTTTTTATGAGGAGGTTAGCAAAACTTTGGACAGAGGGGTGGCTGTGGACGTGGTATTCTTGAATTTTGCAAAAGTGTTTGACACAGTCCCCCACACACGGCTAATGTGTAAGGTAAAGTCTACGGGCTTGGAAAAATCCGTATGTAAATGGATAGAAAACTGGCTAAAAGATCGTATTCAGAGAGTAGTGGTTAATGATTCATTCATGGTCTTGAGAACGCCCGATGGGAGGGGCGAAACGCGTTGACGCATTTCCGGTCTTTACCCCGTACGTCTGACGTCACTTCCGGTGAGTGGAGCGCACACTGAGCGGTGCGTTCCAGCGGCCATCTTTTGGGATCTGTGCATGTTTGGTCTCTGTGGAGCTTCTGCTGTATCCTGGAGCTGTGATGTGAGATTCCTGAGGAGGTTGTCTGACATTCATTGTCCATCTGGAAGAAGCTTGTCCTAATAAATATGCCTTTTTAAAGTGATTTAAATGTGAGTGGCCTTAATCCTTGATTTTATTTAAAAACGGTAGTTTGCAATATCACACTATCTGAGATTTTCTCTCCCCGGTTGTATGGTGGAGCCTATACTGAAGGTGAGGATTCCTATAGAGTGGACACGAAAGAGGGTTTAGGATCCCATAAAAATTCCTAAAAGGCGTTTCATTCACCTATATCTGGTGAGTGCATTTGATGTTGGTTTGCACGGGTGGAAGGTGGAAGTTTTTCTTTTCATTAGAAGAATTTTTGATCTTTTTGCACGAATTTTCTGAACTTTTGTTGTCTATTATCATGATGGACTTTCACTACTAATATAATTTTCTATATAGGTTTGCACTTTATATATTTGATTTTATAGAGAGGTCTATGTTTGCGCTGTTTATTTATATTTATCACATTTTGTGTTCATCATCACATTGCACAGCAGCAGGATAGATCCTGTAGTAGTGTTTTTCACTTGGCGCAGGAAGAATTTTTAGTTATTGATTCATACTCTGAATGGTCTGGGGTCATCAGTGGTGTACCCCAGGGTTCAGTGTTGGGACCCTTAGTTTTTAATATATTTATAAACGATATAGGGTCCAAGGTTAAAAATCCAATTTCAGTCTTTGCAGATGACACCAAGCTGTGCAGTGGAATAACGTCCTTACAGGATGTCTTCAACATACAAGCCGACCTCAATGCACTGTTTAATTGAGCAACTGTGCGGCAAATGAGGTTTAATGTTGATAAATGTAAGGTTATGCACTTGGGGGCTAAGAATATGTATGCATCATACATACTGAGGGGGTTACAATTGGGGGAATCAATGGTGGAGAAGAATCTGGGAGTTCTAGTAGATCACAAGCTTAATAATGGCAAATCCTCTCTTGTATTAAAAGAGGTATAGACTCCAGAGAGAGAGAGATATAATATTACCCCTGTACAAATCATTAGTAAAACCTCATCTGGAATATGCAGTTCAGTTTTGGGCTCCAATTCACAAAAAGAACATTTGGGAACTGGAGAAAGTACAGAGAAGGGCAACGAAACTGATAAGAGGCATGGAGGAGCTCAGCTATGAGGAAAGATTAGTGGAACTGAATGTATTCTCTCTTGAGAAGAGGAGATTAAGGGGGGATATGATCAACATGTATAAATACATCAGTGGTTCATATAGTGAACTCGGTGTAGCGTTATTCACCCTGAGGTCATCACAGAGGACAAGGGGGCACTCTTTACATCTGGAGGAAAAGAAATTTAATCTCCAAAAAATGGAAAGGTTTCTTCACAGTGAGAGCTGTGAAAATGTGGAATAGACTCCCTCAAGAGTTGGTTCTGGCCAGCTCAGTGGATTGCTTCAAAAAAGGCCTGGATGGTTTCTTAGATACACAGAATATAACTGGATACTAACATTTATAGGTAAGGTTGATTCAGGGAATATCTGATTGCCTCTCTGGGGATCAGAAAGGAATTTTTTCCCAGCAGGAGCAAATAGGATTGTGCTTTGTTTGGTTTTTTTGCCTTCCTCTGGATCAACTGTGGGTATGGGATTATGACTTTTCTATGGTTGAACCAGATGGACTTTTCTCTTTTTTCACCCAGACTAACTATGTAAAATACAAAAATTAAAAAGATAAAAATACACAATTTTTAACTAAGGGTAATGCCACACTACATGATATTTAACTTCAAATAGTGGCTATCCATGTTGAAGACAGGTTACGTATTGCAAAACTTTAACAAGACAAAAATGATATTTAAGAGGGAGTATAAAATGTAAACTACCCACACTTAAGCTGGCCATACACTAGTAGATTTCCAAATTAATGTTTATATAAACATTTGTACTTTAGTATATTTCAGGACATGACAAACGTGGTTAAAAACCACATCAAAATTGCAGTTTCTTTCGATTTTGAAATTAATGGACGTTACCAAATGAAAACCATGTACACTGTTAGAAATGTGTTCATTCGAAAAAAAAATTGCATCCTGCGCCTGTGAATTTTCTCGTTACTGAGGTCAAAAACAACTGCTGATTTGACCTACTAACATATAGAAAATCTAACAAATGTTGTTAAAATGAAATATTTAGAACAAAATTCTAACAGTGTATGGCCAGCTTTAGCCCCCGAACTTCTGGAATATTTGTCCAGTAATGAGGCCAAAATAAAAAACTGAAAAAATATCCCAGAAGAGTCTCAGTAAGGGTTTTCATTTAAAAGCTTGAATTGTTAGATTCAATGTGCACCTTGCATCTTCCAAAGTATAATTAGTGAAATTTAACTCATTAGTGGAGTTTTGTAATCTGCAATGTTTTGACGAGCTGGAGAGCATCAGCTAGAATCCACCATTTTTAACATTTTTTGTGTGTTTTTTATTCATCTGTATTAATCTGCATCCAATTACAAACAATGGAGTAACAATAAGCATAACTCGCAAATACTGTATGCTATAGGACTTGTTGATTGGAGTGCTCAAGACATTTAGAAAGTAACTGTGGGATCTGTTAGCCCCCTCTGCTAATGATAACTCCCATTAAAGGGTAACTCCACTTTTCCTGGAAAAAAAGCTAATTAAAAAATAACATAGTGTATACAATGGCTACACAAGTTATTTTGTAATTAAATGTTAATAAAAATGTAATTTCCTTTTTAATCTGCAGCACTGCAATTTTCTGTAAAATGCAATGCAACATGGCCACCTGGAGGCATTCTGTACCCACATGGTGTACAGAACACCCCCAGAAATGTAATTTCCTGCTTGTGTGATTGGCATACTTATTTTTTCTCACAAGAAGTCTGCACTATGATACAAGTCAGATTTAGAGCATCCCCTGCAACAAAAATTTCATTTTTGGTGAGATATTCCCAAAGGGAAATCATGTCTAATGGGATGCGGACCCTGCCACTTTCCTCTGCCCTGCAGGTGTAGCAGCGGATTGATATTAAATTAGTTATACAATTACTCTCATACAGATTCACAAAGCACATGGACACATACAAACAACTATTTCTTAAGAAAAATGAAAGGTAGGAATCTGAAGGGAATGTTTTTTTTCTCAACAAAAGTGGAGTTACTTTTTAAATAAAATTGGCCTACTACTTTTGGATGAAATAGTTCTGATGCCAAAAATGTTTCACACACAGTACATGAAATAAACAAGCAAAAATGAGCAGGTATTATATAGTATACCCTGTAGTCAGGCTGTAGTCGTTCAGTTTTTACACACTCTTAACAGTTAGTAAATGAGCTTTAAAATGTGTATATAGCTCACAATTTACTTTTTTTATGAATAGGGAAGGATTAAAACCCTATTTAGTAATTTGTGCTGCCTGTGTACTGCTAGGGAGATTTCTTTAACTTCCAGGCTTGAAGATGCAGAGAATGAGAGAAAATCTACCAAAATTTAGTGGAATTTCAATCTTCCATTGTCACAAGAATATTTGTCCCCTTTGGAAGATTCACCTCCACCTTTAAATCTCAACAACAATAAAATGTAGGTTTTCCCATACTTGCTGTCTCGGTGATAATGGTTATCAGGACAAATAGAGGGGTAAATGTCTTTAGTGGGGACAGAGGTTTAACCCTTCTTCACTCTATCAAAAGCTGAAAAAAGTTTTGCTTTTACGTACACTTTCTCACAAGCTCTCACTAATATTTGTAACTGTAAGCACTGTGGAGCAATGTAACCTCAAGGTTCACAGCAGAAGTACTGAAGTAATTTATATTGTTCTTTTAGTGTGTCATGTCCTAGAGCTTCCACTGTCTCAGAGCACCTGCCAAGTCACTGATGAGAGGAGAGCATAGTAGCTGAGCTGACTTAAACAACTTTAGTGTTTCTGCTTTGAGGATGAATTGCTTACAGTGCCTACAGCTTCATAGATCATTAAAGTGGTTTAAAACCTTCTGTGTGCAGCAGTGCCCCCCAGCCCCCCCAGTCCTTATCTTAGCCTCCTCCAAACCAGCAACATTCTCAACAACCTCTGCTGCCTGGGGACTCTTCTTCATTGGCTGAGACAGCAGTGAGACTTGCTGTCAATCACAGCAAGTGGGTCATTGAGGAGAGAGTGGGGGGAGGGACGGGGCCAAGCTGCAGCTCTATGTGTCTTTTGGATGCATAGAGAAGCAGCCTGGGAACGAACACCTGGCAGTGCCTCCAGGACGAGTGGCTTTCCCTGGGAGCACTGCTTGAGGGGGAGGCGCTAGGAGCGCCGACGGGGACTTTAGTGTCACTTTAAGTGCCTGTTTATTTATTGCTTTTTAGCTTATATATTGCTTGGTAGGAATATGTAAATATTTGAAATTCCATAGGTCCAGATACAGTTATATCATAAAACAAAATTAGCAGTAAAATGCAAAGTCAGCATATACTGTCTGGGCTCCCTTTCTTTTTAATAAACATCCAATGCAAAGGAAAGAAAAAATTGAGCTACCCTCTGCTAAAGAAGTGCTACTTGTACTGTGCAAAGTATCTAAAAAAAAAGTGTAATTTAAATTGTACGTACATAAAAACTGTGTGAAAAGAAATATACGTGTCTCCAAAAGTACTACTGCTAAACAGTAAAGTGAGCAAAGTGTATTACATCCACAAAGCATTAAACATATACATATATTACAGGTAAAGTGCTAGTGCAAAAAGCAATGAAATAATCAAAGTCATATATTTCACTTAAGGGTGCCCCAATAAAGAAAGGAGTGCTTTAACTCAATCTTGCTGCTTCGTTTCTTTTCCAGTATCCACCACAGCCACACCACTGGTATCCCCACTAGGAATTGCAGTCTCCAAATGCTGTTGACCACCTAGGTATACACAAAGAGTGGTCAAATAGTGCTTATAATCTCTGGTCTGCTTTGCATTTTCCACCAGTCATAGATGTTCCATGCTTATGTATTCACCAAAGAGTGGAAACCAAGATATATAATATAGGGCAGTATGCTTAAATTAAAATTGCTTCAAACCACATAAAATATATGGCACTCACAAATATGGTCCCCCCCCCCCCCCCGGCAGCCAGACGTTTTGCAGTCTGTGTAAGTCATTAGAGCAGCGGCACTCCTATGCAACTGAGATGGCAAGTCATCAGTGTTTTTTGCACACTTTTGCGTGGGTAACCTCACTAGTATTTTTAATAATCACCCAATGTTACTAGGTGGAAAATGTATCTGTAAAGAAGAAAGTTATATTTGCACTTACCTTACCCCAATCTTCTGCCCACGGCACCTTGGCAAGGGTGATGGCACTTCACTTCCATTAGACAATAGAGAGCAGCCCAAATCTCACAAAAAAGGTGCTTTTGCAATGGACTGGAATGCCCTTTCATGAGATTTGACCTGCTCTGCATTCCCCAAGAATGTTCCCTTAAAGCGGAACTATACTCACCTCTGCTGCAGTGATGCAACATCCAGTTGCTCCCCATTGCTTCCCGCCACTGACATCTTTGGGCGGCCAGCTTCAGGGTCTTGATTGACAGATGCTGTCATTGGCCTGGCGGAGATGACGTCACTCCCGCGCATGCATGGGTGTTCAAGCAGATTCAGCATTGCCGAATCTGTACATCCAAACAATACCTTCTACTAGAGACATACAGTATATATAGGATGCCATTGCTAAACTTCTCCAATACTTCCTGAATTACTGACCCAGAACAAATGATCTTCTGTATGCTTCTAAGTCATTGACTCAAAATATATCAAAACAAGAAGAACTAGCATAACATCCAGTCAATTAACAGGAGGAGGCCAATAATAGCAGACCGTATATTTTTATAATAACAGAAGGGGACCCTGTCTGTTTGCCCATACAGGATCTTTTCCTCTTACCTTGATACTAACCTGATATTTGCCACTTCTTCCTCCATTGTTGCTAGTGCAAATTACCCAGGTTTGTCTGATATTCTAACCCTCTGCTGGAATACATGTATTCTTGTTCATGTATTTTGTGCAAAAATGTACATCAGTATTTAGTAGAGATATATTCTCCAACCAGTAGATGGCAGTGTTTATAATTTTGTAGCTGCAAATATGACAAACTCTATGTCTTTTCTCTACAGTAAAGTTTCCTGTTTCCTGCTTGCAGTGAAACAAGCAGAAAAGCACATGTGGGCTGTGTACTGTCTGTTCTGTAAGGCTATATACAGAATCTCTAACACTCAGTGCTCAGGCCCAGCCTCTGATGGGCAAAGTGACAGCATCTTTTTAAGCTAAATGTGCCTTTTATTATGTTATCCCTAAAATATGTATACCAATTAACGTTGTGGTCACACAGTTATTACATGATTCTATCATGCATGGATGTGACTCCACAACAGTAATAAAGAAGTAAAGGCATTAATAAATATATAATATATGGCTAATTTACATGATTTTTCCTAATGATTTCACATTACAAGCTCATTTTATTGCACAGAACTACTCCTACTCCTTAATTAAGCTTTGTATTATTGAAAGGGAATACAGAAAATGGATTATTGACACAGAAATGATTGTTAGCAGTCACAGAGGAAAATTGCAAATAGTTAAAGGATGTCAGTGTGCTGATAATTCACATCCTCTTATGACTGACAGGCAGTTAAAGGCCAGCTTGATGACAGATTAATATGACCATTACTTTAACTAAAAACATCATCTGTGCGATCATCACAGTTTCACCAGCAGGGAAGGGTTATTGGCTCTTTAGAATATAGTAGAATGGATATTGTGGAGGTTCAAAAATGTTTACCTGAATTTCAGTAGCAGCATTCTAAAAATATCTGGTTCCCTAAGCTATTGACTTGGTATGCTGAATATAAGTTCTGACTTCTTTTGTTTAGAAAATATGATTGCACAGAAAAAAGCCTTAGATGACCAAAAAAGAAATCTAATTGCAATATAATTAAAGACACTCTGTCCCTGACTTAAAAATCCTCAGGTAAAAGCACAGAAAAATCATGTATTTAAATGCCTATGCGGAGTATTTTTGCTTTTTATAACATTTTTGTATTCACTTGCAATGTAAATTTGAACTTCAACCACTCCAGGAACAGTTCCCCATCACAGATACAGTCCTTCTCCCTACCTGTCATGTCATAGCTCTCTCCTCTTCTGGGTGATGTCTAATTACTGCTGGTTCTGGCCAAGCTCTTCTGTCCCTCCTCTTACCTCTCTACATAACCTTTTATGCAGATGCAAGGGTAAAAGTAAAGGTGAATACAGTACATTAGAGTGTCAATTGACAGTTCCGAGTCTGCTGTGGCTGCTGACATTACATCCTAATTCTAGAGCCTAGCAGCATTTTCACGCCTTTTGGATGTCCACACAAGGGACATTTTTACAGGATAATAGAAAGCTTAAAATATTTTAACCCCTTCACGCCGAACGATAAAAAAAATTAACGCCTAAGCACAATTTTGCAACTTTGAATATGTGTTAGTAAAACCATAGGTCATCACAACTACTTTGTACATCCAGGTGAATTATACTGCATTTTTCAGGAAAAATTGAGCTGTCATTTGGTGGTAAATGGTAATGGATATCTCCTGATTTCTTTTTATTATCAAAGGAAAACTGACCAAAAATAGTAAAAAAAAAATATATTTTTTAAAATTTGGCTGTGTTTCTTGTTACTACCATAACCTACCACCAAAGAACAACCAAAAATACATTTTCCAGCTCTTGACGATCGCAGCAATACCATATATGTGTATGTTATTAGTAAGCATAAAATATGTTAACCCCTTCATGCCTAAGGGTAATGCAATTAACGCCTAAGCACAATTTTGCAACTTTGACATGTGTTAGTAAAACCGTACATATCATCACTTTGTACATGGATATCTCCTGAATTTTTTTATTATCAAAGGAAAACTGGCCCAAAAAAGTTTTTTTAAATTTAGCTGTGTGTTTCTTGTTACTACCATAACCTACCAACAAAGAACAACCCAAAATACATTTTCCAGCTCTTGACAATAGCAACGATACCATATATGTGTATGTTATTTGTTGTTTGTACCTGTACTACAGCCCAGAAACAATAGAGAGCATTTTGTTTTTTGTTATGTTTTTTTTTTACCTAAAAAAACACTGACACTAAGTGACACTGATACCAATTAAAAAAAAAAAAACTTGACCTTTGACCTTGATCTTTTTTTATTTTTTATTTTATTTTTTAGTATTTATTTAATCTTTTTGTACAAACAGTTGTTTTTTTTCTCTATGAAAGAAAAGAGAGAGATACAATGTATCTCTCTCCTCCATTCAGAGAGAAAAGAAAACAAGGGGTCAGGCTTTACAGTGACTGATCACTGTGATAGCCAATCAGAGGTCATGTGACCCGGAATTGGGATTCCCTGGTCCTAATAGTTAGAACGTGACCTGATGCTCTCAGTGACACCCGATCTTTGTGCTGGGAGCACGCTGTGTGGCGTGCTCCCAGTACAAAGACAGGTACGCAAATGTGCATCCCCATGGAAAAAAATCCCAGTTCTGTGAGGCCGAAAATGTGTGTGACGTCGGCATCAAGGGGTTAAATTCATATATAATCTTATGGGAAAAAAGTTGTTCAAAATAATGGTATCAATAAAACTTCCCTTTTAGAACACACTTTAGCTCAATTAATTTTATGAACACAATTACTCTTTCAAGTACTGTTTGCATCTACTTTGGCCAACACACATAGCCACATTAAAGAGTAGCTCCAGGCTCCCCAAGAAAATTAAATGTCAACAGCTACAAATACTGTCGGAAGGAGGGCAGCCGAACTTCCGGCTCACTTCGCCGCGGTGAACTAAGCCAGAAGTGGAAGCGAGTACCTGTTAAAACAAGGTACATGCTTCCCCCTCCCCCAAAAAGTGCCAAACGTATTCTTCTATGATACAATAATCCCCTCCTTCAATTTTAAGCCATGCACTCAGTTAACCTGCATGATGTAGCTGAGGGGGATGAGCATGGTCGCTTAATTTTTCAGGATGCAGCTCTTTATTTAAAAAAAAATACCATAATTTATCTCTTTTTTCTTCTTTAAATCAGTATTAAACCCCCCCCAAAAAAAATTTTTTATATATTGCATCTTATCAATCCTTAAGTGTGATGGCTGGATTACTTTTCTTTTTTAAGATTTAGTTCCTTTTGTTTCACCAGGTGATCAGTAACACACTACATGTCTTGGGGTGTCTCCACTCTTGGTGGAGGAGCAAGGAAACACCTTACAGCATTGTCAGTTGGGGGAGAGGATGGTGTTAAATTAACCAGCAGAATTAGATGGACTTGACCAACAAATTAAAGCCAAACTTCAGCTAATATTTTTTAAGCAATTAGATAAACATTTTTTTTTCATTTTAAAGCGGTTGTAAAGGCTCAAAGTTTTTTACCATCATGCATTCTATGCATGAAGGTAAAACACCTTCTGTGTGCAGCATCCTCCCAAGTCCCCCTAATACTCACCGAAGCCCCCTCTCACTTCAGCGATGTGCACTGGAGTCTCGGCTTCCCGGGACTCCCTATTCTCATTGGCTGAGACAGAGATGGGAGCCATTGGCTTCCGCTGCTGTCAATCACAGCCAGTGAGCCAATGAGAAGAGAGAGGGGGCAGGGCCAAGCTGCGGCTCCATGTGTGAATATGTCAAGCTGATTGCTGTGGGGGCACCTGACAGGAGTGAGGGAACAGGAGCGCCTGCGGGGGACTCGAGAAGAGGAGGATCCAGGCTGCTCTGTGCAAAACCACTGTACACAGCAGGTAAGTATAGATACATTTGTTATTTTTTCTTAAAAAAAAATAAACCTTTAGAATCACTTTAAGATATAGATTTTAATTTAAAAAAAGGAATAAAAGCTGACCACTATAAGCACTCTCTAACTGCCACTTTTTCTGGACAACTTGGTCTTGTAAAGGACGTTGAAAACGAATGACTTACTGGCAAGATCAGGGGAAAAAGAGAAAACTAATGTAGCCACCACATCAAAGAAAGAAAGAAAGAAAGCAAAGTACAGTACATATACTATATGTCTTGATATCGCTTTTACTGTTGATGTTGTCTACATTGTGCAATACACAATATGTGTGTGGTCACCTATACTGTATACTATATTTGTTTAATTGGACAAGCGCATATCAAGCTGTCTTTTTCAGTTTATCTTTGTGTAGTTATGCATTCCTTTCCTCTGTTTTTGTAACATGAATGGATGCAAATAAATTTGATCCTAATTGCAAGCAGCCTGGCTCCAGATGTTACTTATTGGTTTATATGGGATTGATGACAGTCATTTCTCCCCCATGTACATAAATGATTATAAAATGATTATGAAGTCTCTAGAATTCTGGTTGGTTAATGCTTGTGGAATGATTTCATAATTTTACATAACAAGGAAGTAAATGCATCCTCATAGAAAACCGATTGCCTAAAGCTAAGGCTTATGATTATTGCCATTAAAGACAAGATTTACTAATTCACCCTACTGCACAAATACAGTATGATAGCATGCTTGAATAGTTCTGTAACTGCTATAAAACTGGTGAATAGGAGTCAACTGTCACATTTTACTTCCAGCAGGCTTACAGGGACCACACACACACACTGGTAATTATAGGTAGAAAAGGCTTCCAGGCTCACAGCTCTGCAACATGCAATGTGTGTTCACATGTAAAGTACAGTAGAAGAGAAATGTATTTATTTCAGGCACTTATACTGTATAGTGCTGTCAATTTACGCAGTGCTTTACATATACATTGTGCATTCACATAAGTCCCTAACCCTCAAGGGGTGTACAATCTAAGGTCCCTAACTTACATTCATACATACACGGGCCAATTTAGACAGGATACAATTAACCTACCAGCATGTCCTAGGAGTGTTAGAGGAAACCAGAGTTCCCAGAGGAAACCCGAGTACCCAGAGGAAACCCATGCAGGCACAGGGAGAACATGCAAACTCCAGGCAGGAGGTGCCATGGCTGGAATTTGAACCAGTGATCCTAGTACTGCCAGGTTAGAAGCAGGGGCGGACTGACCATTTGGAAACTCGGGTACTGCCCGAGGGCCCGGGGTCAGTAGGGGGCCCCATGAGATGCCCCTGGTACCCTTTTCATAGGCTTTTTTGAGTTTGGGCGAGGACACAGGGGCCCCATGTTCCCCTATTACCTGGGGGCCTAATGAGTTGTCAGTTTGCCCCTGGTTAGATATGCTAACCATTTATCCACTGTGCTGCTTGAATAGCATTTCAGGTTTCTGTATATTTCAGTGGCTTTGCTAGGTCCAGGACATGTGCCCACATATCTTCCCAGGTGTCCTAGACTTGAACCTGTCACTGTGCCACCACCCTTTTAAAGAAACAATCTGAAACTTTGCAATTGCTTGGTAAAACGTACCTCTTCTTTGAAATACTGTCCAAATCAACAGCGCCTGATTTAAATTCCCTTTCTCTTAAACCAGCACAATATCCCCCCAACCAAGTTGAGTAGTTAGCCTTAGTATAAAATGCTAACAAACGCTTCATAGACACACAAGACAAGACAAGATTTGGCATAGAAAAGGTGAAGGAGACATTTCACCCACTCTGTCTTCACATGCCTAGAACCAACGAATGGAAAACTATTTTGGTTCTAGCTGTATGGCTAAATGGGAAAACTCTATATACAAAGTACACTATTCTATCAAAAAAGACACAACCTGTACAGGAAAGCAACAGTGAGCACCTAGGCCATTTACTCTGACAGGCAGGGTTTCGGTCTTAACCCTTTAAGACCTATACTTTAAATAACTGTGCCCAAAAATCAAGTGGAGGATCCAGGACTACTTGACTAAACTATAGACTCACTTGCAGCTATTCTTTTCCGTAAGAGTGAAATATCACACCTCATTGTGTATCTGTGTGGTGATGGGCATCTTAGTAGAGGAGAAGTTTAGTCCCTGTTGAATTAGCTTCTGTTAATGGCTGTTGCATGGAGTACAGTGGTAGATTTAAAACAGAATTCACAATTTAAGCACCCATTTGCATACCACCATTCATCAAGTGGTTTTCCCCCTGCCAAGTGCCTACTGATGTTCCAGATCTTTCAAGACCTGGCAATACTTTACGTCTTTTACGTATTTTATGTCTCTGGTTTTTAAATTCATTGTAAAAACTCAGAACAGTTCATAATGTAATACAATGGTTGGTTTTAAATCCATAGATGACAGTTATATTAATATAAAATTAAATATCTTATTGTATATGCATTGAGGGTCCTTTCCAATACCCCAGAGGGGATGTCATGCATTGGGTATTATGTATAGAAAGAGGTTATGGAATATTATATGTGCAGGAGGCAAAGGGACTAGGAATGTCATCCAGTACAATAGGAAATTGTTGCAGGATGTTGATATAGTCCTGTCTAGTGACCTGCGAACATTGTAATAACAAGTACGTATCTTTAAAAGAGATCTATAGTCACAGCATACATTCTCCTTTTATAACATCAGTATTGTAATGGCAATACAAACACCAGTTACTGTATTTTGACAATCCAATAGATAGCTTCCAACTGTCCCTTATTTCAAAGGACTCTAACAAAATTCCTCCGTCCCACTTTCCTCTTAATTTGTCCCTCTTTTTAGTCTAGCTGTAAAGACCTTGTTAAAAGTGTTTTTATTTAACTGGTGAATGTTGACTGTTCCTCGTGACTCCAAGCCCACCAGGAGGTTCTTTTGGGCTACACTAGGTAGTGTGGATGGGATCACTTGCCCTGCACATGGAGTACTTTTGCTGTGTTGGGAAAGTGTTCAGGGAAAGTCAACCTTAAGGCAGTGCTCCAACTTAGAGATGGACTATAGACTGGGTACATTGAGAATGTAACTGGATTCCTTGTTACTTCAAACCTTGACTGTAGCTACTGACAATTAAGAGGGACATGCTAAGCCCTTGCCCACTCCACCTGTCCAGCATACCTCTGTCACCTCACTCCCAGTGACAGAATGGGGCCCCCGTTTGCACTTTGTTCTTCTTACTCTCCCATACCTAGTGGCTAGACTGAGGGCCTCTATAATGCTAATCTGCTCCTGTTTCTATGGGAGGCAGACTGCTTGGTAGGGAGCTCGTTACCAGAGGACACCTCACCTCTAACAGGTACCACACTTCTTGACAGGCTGTTTGTACTAGTTACTAGACTCTGGCTTCCCCTTAAAACCATGTTAACACTTGCAGAGGCTGACTTCGTAGCCCAATGTGCTTTAAATGACCTAAGCTTCAGATGACTATGTGTAGTCTGCCAGTTACTTTCATACACTCCTTAAGAATAACTTCAGACCAGGCAGGACAATGTTTCAGAGGCTTTTCTGATAACACTTCAGTAAATAACTTAAGTAGAGGTTCCCTATACAAAGTTAAGCGGGAAAGCAGCTTTAAGCTTCGATCCCCTTTCTTATGTATAATCACTCAGGAAGGCCGGACCCAGAAAAGCATGCTAACATGCCCAGGGGAGGACGTAAAAACAATAACCTTTTCCCCCTTGCTCTAGCAGCCATAACTAACTACCGTTAGTAGGCAACCTGGCTACAAACATTTCATTAATTCTTTGAATTCTTACTTTTTTTGTTTTGACCAGCTGATATGAAGAAGAATTAGTGATAATTCTTGTGGGTTCACCCGAACATTTTCTGCGTATTCAATCTTTAGGATCTGCATAACTGGGGCATGTCAAGGGTGTGTCCTTTGCCTACATACCAAACACTAAAAGGTATCTGTTTTTCCCATCTCAGAAAGTTGGAAGGTATGCAATATACGCTTAGTTGAAAGTTCATCTTGTATTGAGTGCTGCCTATCTGCTGACCATCTAGTTCATTAAGTTCCTGGACTCCCTGCATGCTTTGCAGCTTCTCCCATTTAGTTTGCTTTCCATTTCTACTACATATCCCATGGTATCTTGCTATCTACAGGCAGTGATTCCTGCCCTGTGTCAGCCTCTGGAAACTCATCTCTGTATTTCGGAAGGAAGGCTCTGTGAATTGGGTGACACAACACAATATCAAACAGAAAGAACGCTCCTTTCCAAGCAGCTGCCATCCAAAGCCCTAGGTGCTAGAGGCAAGCTGAGTCATCCATGCTCATCATCCAGAAACAAGAGAAAAGCCACTGCACACTGGATGTATCATATAAGTCTTCACCCAGTCAGGGCCTAATCACAGAGCCACATCATTGGGCTTCTGTACCTTCGGAAAACAGGGGGGAAAAGTCCCTGACCCCTTTTAAAAATGTGGCTACATTTAACTGCATGGTGCTCTCACATCTTACAGTTTAGCACACCTGAAAGCACACCTTGTTTTCCGATGTGTGGAGTTGCCATTAAGAATTATTGGCACCCCTTCGTAGAAAATGTAACATGGTTTCCCATGGGACATGTTCACATCTGTGCTTATCTGAGCTGCTGCGTTATTGGAAAGAGTCAGAGACTTTTTTTAAACACAAAAAGCAGCATTTTTGCTTCAATAGAGTTCAGTAGAGAAGCTTCCGAAATGGATATAGTGCAATTGTGGCACTTTTTTTACCATGTTTTGCGTTTTTTTTTCTGCCCAGCAACAAAAAAATTTCCACTGTAACAAAAAAAAGCTGAAACAAAATGCAGTAAAAACACATAAAAAATGCAGGTGTAAAAATACAAAGCACAATGCAAAAAGCAAACGAATCAAAAGCAACAGGCATACGTATGAACCAAGCCTTAGTCTTTCCTCCCCCAATGATCAAACTAAAACTGCTTTAACTTATTTAAATGTTTTACATTTGCAGTATGTTACACAACCATAACAGGGAGCCGATCAATGTCAGATGATCCAGCATCTCAATCCAAGAAACAGATGTTGACCCTGGACAATGCATGAACAAAGTGACATCCTTCTAGAGAGAAAACAAGTGAACGCATTGCTTGGGGAGTGCTGTAATTTCTGTGAGAGGTACTAATACCTTGCAAGTGTTACACAGAGACACAAGCACTTAACATGAAAACATATATCCTGATGCCTACAGAAGCACAGCCTACTTGAGTAGTACTTTATTATTGTTTTATTCAAGTACTGTTGTAATTCATTAGTACACCTACATCCAATAAATCTTTAATTTTAAGACCTGAAAATACTTCTGCTTCTACCATTGTAATACCCCTGTAGTCTATTGGACACCTTCAACGTACTGGAAAAAAAGAAGCCTGTTCATTCCAACCTACCTTGGTAGCTTGAATGCTATTGTTGATGCTGAAAGAAATTACACAGCAAAAGTCTTCAAAAAAGTCTAAGTGTTCTGCTGCTCATACTCATCCTATTACAGTAGATGGCCACTGGATTACAGTTTAGAATAACCTAAACTAAATCATCTTTCTAGTTATAGCACAGTACACTGGTCACTAGGTAGCATTTATGTCAGGGGCATAACTACAGATCACGAGGCCTCATAGAAAAAGTTTTTATGACGTATGCCAGGTGAATTCTCTCTGTGGCACCTGGCAGTGCCAGCAGGCTTAGACAATCTAAAACCGCGCTGTCATGTGCGTAGCAATGCCACGCTCAGCTGCACCCTGCACAAAGATTTTCCAGCTCACTGGACCACAAACTATGTGCCGTAGCCTGAGAGCGATTGTTACTGGGTCAGGTTAATTACGCAATTAACCCTTCACACTGCCCCTACCACCTTTTTGAACAGAGAAGGAGGAAACTCAACAATATTAGCAGTAACACTATGATGCTTGAATAAGCATCTGTATATACACTGTCACCGCAGGTAGATGTATGCAGAAGTTTAAAACACACAGTAGCGCTCTTCAGAGACAGGGATTCTTAGTTTGCATTAAAGTGCTTTAGAAACAGTTCAACACTTTTCAGAAAATAGGATTTATTACTAAAAAGGTCAAAATGGTGCAATAAAAATATTTACAGAAAAAGATGTAGCCAATACATATATATAAATACAGAGAGCAATAACACAGCAGAGAGATAACAGAAAAAAGTTTAGGGAGGTAGGATACTTGCCAAAGTCCTTGGTTTAAGCAGATTCAAGTGTCCTGAACAAAAGGGTACCTTTTCGCTGTTAAAAGGGAGATCTCTTCATCTTACCTCTCTCAGGCCTGACAGCCTCTTTTCTAGTCCACCAGCAGGGGGTGTCTACTGAAGCCAAGGGCCAATCGCCTCATTTGGGGAGGGGGGTTTAGGCAGAGACCCAGGCTAGGACCAAATCCCTCCTAAGTTGTACCCTGGTAAATAACCTTCCATAGGTACATGTAGCATCCTATCCACTGGTAGGATAATATGCAGAATGATATTCTGAATTTCCAGACACCAAATGACATATTTGCTTGGGACGGTTAAGGAGATATCGCTTTCTGCTCTCGGGTAGACGTAATCTAGGGATGTAAGGTATCAGGTGACTCGCATTAAACTGACCTGTCTGAATATATGCTGTTTTATTGTACGTATTTCCTGCTGAAAGATATGAAATTGTATGAAAAAGTGGTTTCACATGGGATGCATGGGATGGGATGTTTTACTGCTATTCCGGAATGCTTTCAAGTCCAGTGACTGACGGGTTTATAGCTTTACGATCAGCTCAGAGCAAGAGTCTGCCAGACACACTGGAATCAGCTAATTGGGTGTACAACCATGAAGTGTATCCAGATGTGCCCGATGCACTCCTGAACTCAGCCACACCAGACCACATGCCATTCAACAGGAAGGGAGGGGAGGGACTGATTTGGAGTGAGAATGATACAAGATGGAGGATCTTTTGCAAGATGGATGTCCGCGTCCATATCTGTAAGTACAATTGCTACAATTGTCACTGTTAACATAAAGTATACTGATTGATTGGGGTAGGGAATTCCAGAATATGGGAGAGTCTCTGGAGAAGTCCTGGACTCAAGTATGAGAAGAGGTGATGAGGCAGCTAGAGAGCAGAGATCTTTGGAAGAGCAGAGTAAACAGTTGTTTGATGTTTTGTGATAGTTTGAAATGGCTGAATGTTTTTTTCTGGGCACACTAAAATTCTGGGGGGGCGCACTGAAGCTGGATGGCACTGTGTACAAGGGGCCAAAAGCTAGTTATAAATTGGGACAGTTGTCATTTTAGTTTGACATAAAATGAGCCCCAACTGGAGAGTTGCTAATGTGCTCCGTACACTACTGGGAAGCTGTACTGATGATATACATTGCCATGGAAGATTGAGGCAGCATTGCAGGGAATTAACACTACACATTCATTTTCCAGTTTACTACTATTCTCTTAATTTAGTTAGTTTATTGTTAGTGCTCCTGTACACAATTATTCTAAACCTCAGTACAAACATGTACAATGCACGCAACATTAAAAGAGATGTACAGCCAAAGCTTGTTTGGCTGTACTTCTCCTGTGGATCACAGAAGTGCAGTCTGTACTCCTGTGACTCGTTTTCAACGGACAGTGGATTGACATCACAGAGCTAGTGAAAGATCCACCCAGGAGCCTGGAGCAGCACCTGGCTCAGCCTCTCAGCAATCCACTAAGATCCAGAGCCAGCTACTCCCGCCTCTTCCACAGCCCAGTGCTCCAGTGAGGGGGGGATTTGGCATTTTGTTTCTTCACTTTTTTGTGTCATACCAATACAAACAAAAGAAATAAACATGAGAATGCCTAAACATTGGTAATTGCAACAATTTTATGGGCTAACTAGTGCATTATCTGCAGGGCTGCTGCTTTCACTAGTCAAACTAGGCAGCTGCCTAGGGCTCACTGCCACCTAGGGGAGCCTGGGCGCAGCCCAGGCCGGCACCCTCTCTGTATGGGACACTGCCATGTCATGAATGATCCTTCAGCTGAGAGGAGGGGTGGCAGAGGGGCAGAAGAAAGGGCAGAGGAAGATGTCTGGGGCCAATGTAGCAGCTGAACTTTGGCTCCTTCCAGTGTTCCTCTCAGACTCAGTGCCTTAATGCAAGCTGGATGACGGCTGCTGTATGGAGTTCCAGCCCTTCTCTTCCCATTCATCAGCAAGGGTGGACTGCGCCTGCGGAGGAAGGTAATGTGGGACTCGTGTCTGTGTGAGTGTGACCCGGCCGGCCATCCACCACTTGTGCAATGTGTCAGTGAGTGATGACATCATCACGATCCTTCAGCCTGCTCTGCTAGTGCCTGTTGGGCTCGCTGATCTGTGCCAGTGTTGGTGGTGGTGTGTTGTGTCAGATCTGTCACTGTGTGGGATCACTCAGTTCATGTGTTCTCTGTGTGTGTGTGGGCTGAGTTGCTTGCTGTCACAGCAGTATATCACCCCCCCCCCCCCCCCGGATCTGTCAGAGCTATCTTATGGCACTTATTTTTGCAAATTAAAAAAAAATGTAGCAGATTCATGTTTTGTTGATTTAATTTTTTCTACTGTTTTTACATTTGTTTTTTGTTTTTGTTTTTTGGAAGGGGAGTGCAAGTAGCTGGTCTCGCCTAGGGCGCAAAATAGTCTTGCACCGGCCCTGATTATCTGATAGAAATGCAAGGGTGCCAATATTTTTGGCCATGACTGTATGTGTGTATATATATATTATTATTATACAGGATTTATATAGCGCCAACAGTTTGCTCAGCGTTTTACATTGTAGTGGGAGACAATACAGCAACAATACAGTTCAATACAAGAGGGAATTGAGGGCCCTGCTCCTTGGAGCTTTCAATCTAGGAGATATATATATATATATATATATACAGTATATGTATACACAAATGTTTTGTGCTTCATTTCTATTTTAAACTGATTGGGCCATTCCTGCATAAGTGTGTGGCACTTTTAACACAGCCCTTTGACTAAGGCAAAACCAAGAAAATAACGAACAACAATTCCCATTCCACAGACTGCAAGTATACCTACAGGTGTATTTATCTATCTAGCTTTCTTTCTCACATTACATTGAGGCATTTTTCCTCATGTATCTCTTGCTCATCTTACCTCCCACACCCTCATGCTTCTAACTTCTGGGGATATCTCTCCTTACTCCGGTCCTCCACCTTTTAACGTTTACCCCTACAACCAACACTTTCCTTCCCCTGGCAGTAGCCACAACCCTCCCACTCTAATTTTGATTTCCCTACTACTTTTGCTCTAGAACAGCAGAAATTTCAAAAGATATAGCCATGCTCTTGAGCAACTGTGGCGTAAAACTAAATCCATGCAAGTCTTCATGCCATTTAAATCTGTCTACCTAAAATATAATTCATGCCTATGTACTGCCAAACAAACAGATTTTGTCATTCTCATTGACACTCTCTCATCCAGTTTTGGATCACTTATTTATACCTTTAATGTTTTATTTTGTCCCCCACTGCCTCCATCTACTAACTCATTCACTCTCCATGAGATTGCAAGTCATTTCAAATAAATGACGCAATTCATGATGAGATCTCCAGGGTTCAGATATATCCCCCATCTAACACAACCTGTTTATCACCACATTCAATAGTTACCTCTTCTGACCATTTCACCACAGAGAATGTTGCTAAACTTTCTTCTGAGGCCCACTTCACCACCTGCCCCCTGGACCCCATTCCCTCGCAACTGATATGGTCACCTTCTTGCTCTATTCTATGATCCCTAGCTCATATCTTCATTTTTCCCTCTCTAATGGCATCTTCCCCACCACCCTAAAACATGCACTGCTTAGCCCCATATTTTCAAAGCTCTCACTGAACCCCACCAATTTGAACAACATCACCTTGCTCCCATATACCTCGAAACTTCTTGTCTACAACCATCTGAGTTGCTACCTCACTGATAATAATCTTCTCAACTCTTTAATGTCTGGTTTCCACCTGTAACACTTCACAGAAACTGCCCTCCTAATGGCTTACTAACTCCTAAAACCAAAAGCTACTGCCTCACATGCATACTCTTAGACATTTCTGATGCCTTCATGCTGAACCCCCCCCCCACCATGTCACCTCTTGTTTGGGCCCCACATCCAATCACTGATACATTTTGCCACTATAATCTCCATAACATTTCCAAAAATCACCCCTTCAAGCAACACTACAAAGCTACTATTTCACTCCCTTGTTATTTCTTGCCTCAACTGTTCTAACTCTCCTATTTTCATTGGCCTACCTTTACACAGGTTATCCCCCCCCCAGTCTGCCATGAAACGTCCACCTGGTCAACCATTCACCCATTTCAAAATATCACAAAACATCAAACATCTGTTCACTCTACTCGTCCAAAGATCTCTGGTCTCTAGCTGCCTCATCACCTCTTCCCATGCTTGAGTCCAGGACTTCTCCAGAGACTCTCCCATATTCTGGAATTCCCTACCCCAATCAGTCTATCTCTTTCTCTTTCCGCCTTAGGTGATCCTTGCAAATGCATTTCTTCAGGGAAGCCTATCCAACCTCCACCTGAAAACTATACTTCTATTTTCTTCATCAGCTCATCCCCTATAGTTATTATATTTTGCATCATTTGTCCATCCTTTTTAAATTGTAAGTTCTCATGAGCAGGGCCCTTATAACTCCTCTTGTATTGAGTTGTATTTTAACTGTACTGTCTCCCTTTATTTTCTAAAGTACAGCTCAAACCCTTGGAGCTGTAAAAATCTTGAAAAATAATAATAATAATATATTAATGGAAGCTGTGCAGCTGTGTTTTGTGTAATCTTTGTAATGTCATAAAATCATCTTTTATGTCTGTAGTTGGTTCATATTCACAACTGTTGGTCTGGGACAGATTTTCTGTATATATTTCTTGCTCAATGAGAACTAGATTTAGAAAAACAAGAAAATTAATATTCTGAAATGTAATATATTTTAATGGCTAACTGAGTACAGTACTGGCATTTCCAGCCTGTCTTACCTCCAGTTAATAGATTCTTGGGTTCCTATCCAATTGTATAAACAGCATTTTCAGTGAGGGAACAAGGGCAGAGAGCTAGCACCAGAAACAGCTCTGGCACCAAATAACTGGCACTAGAATTAGTTATGCATATTTTATGTTGTACAGCTTTACATTTTAGAATAGACTCAACATCATTCCTTCAGAACAGACATTAGGTAAGTATAAACAGCTTACATAGTTTTAACCACACACTTTAATAAAAAAAATAATATTTCTGGAAATATTAATAAGATCCTTTAAAGAATAATTCTAGACAACAAGTGGTGTCTACACAAATGCTGAACAGGTGGATATAAAAGACACAAAACCAATCCACCTCTATAATCATCCAATCATTCAATCAATCTGAATTTGAATTGGTATCAACCCTTTACAGTCCCTGTAAAGCAGAGCTCAGAGTATGGAAGGGAGAAGCTGTACAAGGAGCCAATCAGTTGAGCTGCAGTGCAAGAAGCAGGAGTGCATAGTGTGCTACTTCTCCTTTTGATGTACAATCCGGGGGTGGGGGTGCAGAGAAGACCTTGAAATGTTACTTAACTGCTATAGAGAAAAATCAGGTCCCATTTACTGTCAGATAGATCTGTGTTTTGAAGCAAATATGTGTAAATTTAGTTCACTTTTAAACTCTGAGACAAAATTTTTTGTAATATCTAAATATATTAAACATTACGGATTTTATCAATACACACACACCATCCCCATTAACAAAATCCTGTATGTACCCCTAATTTTACTTTTGCAGTCCCCATAGGCTAGAAGGTTAATTTCATGTTCATTCACAATGTCTTACCAAGTTTGTTCTTCACATACAGTCCTCCTTTTAAAGTTGGTTTATTTTAATATTATATTTTTATCCAACACATTTTGGGGTTTTAGTACATTCTTACTGTATGGGAGAAGGAAGAGTAAAAAAACGATGGTCTTTTTATCAATTTCCCAATCTTTTAATGACAGCAGAACCTTGGTTCTTCCAAAAAATGGCGACGTTCATTTTACTTTTCTTTTTTCCTTTTTTTTGCTCTTTTATTAGAACTAGATTGTAGACTTTATATGCTACAAAAAATCATTAGGATGGCTAGGCCCAGTGTACAATATTTCACTTTGCAAAAAAATCTGAGCTATAACCTTTTAGTGAAAATGAGCTATTTACAAAGCTGGAAATTCATTATTAAGTTAATTTCAAATGGGGCAAAATAAACGTTTGTGGATGGAGGAATGGAAGACTGCATTGCATAGTCTTCTTTGAGATCTTTTTATGTGGTGTCAGAGATTTTGTTACTTGATCTGTGTAAAACATCTCCAGGAGCTTGACATAACATTCAGCTCTGTGTGTGCTGACATAAGTTGGGCTTTTTTAGGAAAACTGCTGGATGTGTATGGCACTGTGGATTAGTTGGTTAACATGCCTGTCTTCTAATCTAAAGATTCTGAGTTTGGCTCCTATTAGTACCTTTGCTTGGCTCAAGTTTAAGGCAGAAATTTCTGCTGCCATGGGATGTATTCGTACAGCAAACCTTCTGGAATTGGGCTTCTTGTAGCCCAGTATCTTCATTCTAGGCCATTTTGCCTTGGTTATGAAAATCAGGCCCTTGCTGGCCATAGGGCACACCATGGCCTGCTGATGACAGGGCCACACAGTGGGAGGTAAGTGGGCTAGCACAGACCTCGGTCGCCACTCACCTCCCGCTATGTGGCATTGCCTGTGTCTCCTATCCTGGCTATCTAGCCCACCAACTATGTCATTTGGGGCCCAGCAGGCGGGGTGGCTATGGCCATACCACCTGGAGCTTCAGATTGATGAGCCTCTCTGCCAATGGCCATTGATCTTTTCTGTGTAATTGGCATGAGCAGGTTGATGACAGGCTGCCTGTGTGCTGGATAGAGAAGAAGAGGCCAGTGGCTGTCTCGTGTATCCTACACCAGTAATAGAGGTGGGATGGGGGCTGGGTGGAGGAGGACAACTGTCATTGGTAGTCAGTGAGCAGACAATGGGCTGTGTGGTGGATACAGATCTTCTCCTCCAGGCGTGAGCACAGCAGTCCTCCAGTTTCTGTGTGTGGTATCTATGGATCTCTACGAGTCTGCCTGATGTGGGCTGATCTTTCTGAGGATCCAGTGTAAGTCAGGACTTCTGAAGCTAGCTGTTATAGACGGGGGGCACTGTGATTAGAGAGAAAAGGGGCTCATGACTTCAAGGGGCACTGTGATGGAGCGCTGATTGCTAGGGGCACTGTAATGTAAAGGGGCACTGTGATATAAAGGAGACTGTACTATAAAGGGGCACTGTAATCAATACAGTGCCCCTTTACAGTGCAGTCCCCTTTATATCACAGTGCCCCTTTACATTATAGTGCGGAGGACTGACAGACCGAAAAATTGGCTGCTCAGTCTAAAATGTCGGGGCCAATTTTTTTGTCCCAGTCCAGGCTTGGTGAAGACCCTGTGTCCAAGGCAAGCACACAAAGCAGAATCTTTAGGCAGACAGAGCACACTGAATTAGCAGTCCATTGCCTTAATTACACATCACCTCATCATCTCATCTATCAAAATGTTATTTAGCAGCTCCCTAAGCCCAATGCAACATTTCATAGGCTATCAAGTTTTATAGTATGCACTTTTTTTTCTGAATTAAGTCACATTTTCAGATCAATACAAATGCTTGGAATGCACTTCTCTTCAAAAGACGTTATCAATGATTAAACATACATTCTCTCTTTGACTATGTTTTTTTGAAGAATAGATCACTTGGTGCAAAGACATGACCAGGATGCCTTTTTGTCACCTCTGAAAATAAGACTCTGCATCCTTGCTATTAATTGATTACAAAAAAAGCCTCATTCTTCCTGGTGTGCTATGGGTATAATCACATTTTTTAAAATGCAATAAAAGGTGAACAGGAAGCTACACGTTATAATATTTGTCATTTGTGCATTTTAACTTGGAAGGAGGAAGTGAGATAAACATATTTTTTTTCCTTTCTTTTCAATGGTAGACCTTTATTAGCTCTTTTTATGAATATTGTGGGGGTTATTTACTAAAACTGCAGAGTGTAACATCTGATGCAACTCTGCATAGAAACCAATCAGCTTCCAGGTTTTATTGCCAAAGCTTAATTGAACAAGCTGAAGTTAGAAGCTGATTGGCTATCACGCACAGCTGCATCACATTCTGAGTGCACCAGTCTTAATAAATCTCCCCCTGTTTGTTTATTAAAAGTTATGATGGATAAGTAGTCGGTTTAACTATCATTTTAAAATACATAACTGAACTATAACATTCAAGTTTGCACTTTTATCCAATTTGGGTTACTTTCTTACATCAACACATAGGCTTGGACATAATTGCAGTTCTGATGGACTTGCTAATGACTGAGCATATATTCTCTTTTACTTTATCTTGGACTATGATTTCTTTGGTGAAAGAACACATCTTGGCTGTCTTTCCACATAAAGAATGATTTTCAAAATCCTTTTTGCAAGTATGACTAACATCACAGGAGGCAATATAGTAAAAAAAACTGCAGTGTTTGTATGTTTTTCACATTTTTAATATTTTTTTTTCTTTCTCATTTTCAGCTTGTTTACTAGTGCTAGATTATTGACTCTGATCTTCAAAAAAAGTTTTTTTTATTTTGAGACCATTTTTTATTTGCAGATCATAGGGCAGTATTTGGATGGATAGCCTTACATGTTTCCTTTACTTCAGGGCTTATTCACATCATGTTTGTTGATCTGTTTTTTAGTTTAGCACTGCACATGAACAAGGCACAAAGAAAACTGTTCACTACACATTCCACAAATGTGTAGCTCAAAAGACATGGTGTGAACAATAGCTTATAAAGGTTCCAGATTGAAAAGAAATGTTTGTTTTCACTGAAATGTTTAACAGCCAAGATTATGTGTATTTAAAAAGTGTATTTAAAATCTTTCTATGTGTTTTTGTGTGTTTTTTTGCACATTGACATGCGATTTTTCATGTGTTCTTCAGCTTCAGGCCTCTTTTTTTTTGACCAATAGGAATTTGAAATAATCTGTGACAGCAGATTTGTTGTCATCCTTGTATCCTTTAGTTTTTCTGTGTGGGGTTTTAATGTCATGGTGTCTTTTAGTGCTATCCAAGCTCACAAGCATGTTCTCATGCACACCCCAAAAAATATCCATGCAGAAACATGTATCAATGTTAAATATTATCTATATATAAACCAATGGTTGCCACTGCACACATGGCAGAGTCTGTAATACATACTGTATATTCCAAAACAGACACTGACATTCACATTGGGTGTGCCATTCCTGTGAGATGCCCCTGGAAGCTAGTAATCATTGTAGTAGGCACTGCTACAACAGTAAGCTCTACTAGCCTCCATGTCTGATTGCAAGCAGCTGCACTGCTGCTTACTGAACCCAGGGGGTTGCCCACTCAGCACAAGCTCTGTTCAAAGAACACTTTGTATTTTCTTAGTAATTGGACGAGGTCAATACTGTGACATCACCAACCCGCCTCCTCTTCCTAAATGGCACCCTTGCAGAGTAAGTAATCGTCTGTGTCCACAATGCAGCAGGGCAGTCACTTGTCACAGGACCTGAAAGCTAGTGGTGATCACTGTAGAAATGGTACCTACTTCAGTTATTTTCAGATTCCATACCTGCATATGAACATTGCCGTACCTGAAATTCATCATAGGTATAAACAATGGTCTGGCAGGACCAAGAGCCATTTATTGGCATAGAATAGTTTTCAACTAAGCCTAAGAGCACCTAAGGATAAGCAAAACATTGGACTATTCTGTGTCTGGAGAAGGTACCCTTCAAACCTGAGGCAGCATAAGCACTTTGCTCAACAATAGTGAGCCAAACTACCTGTTGGTAGGTGAACTACAAATTGACAGCTGGTGGTAGGTGTATGGTGATTGGGAGGGGTCATGCTGTAGCATTTGCTCATTCAGGAAGAAGGATAGGTTACATTGATAGATTGGTGAATGCAACTGGTATGTAAAGCCTGCGGGAGGAATGCATATTGGGTGTAGTAGGAAAGTGTGACTGGCCTGTAGGGAGGGCCTGATGTTGTTGGTTGGGGGGCAGTAATTAGTGAAGGAAGCGATGGTCAGGATAGAGGGTAGTGTGGATTCTGGGTGCAATGATATGGACAGGTGAATAATGAAGTAGATGGATGGAGTGGTGGCATTGAGGTTGGATGTTGGAAGTATGGCCCTGGAAGTGTTCGTGGTGTAGGAGTAATTGAATTGGGAAGAGAGGAAGATGGTGGGGACCATGGAGGAGGGATGAACGAGGCAAGTACGGCAGGACCCTGCTCCTCATCTGCAGCTTACAAGGCACTTGAGGCTGTTACAAAAGAACTGTTCATCTTGAGAAAGTATTCTTTCTCACACAAAAGCTGGTTGAGTTGTATACTGTGATGTCATCCACCTGCCACTCTGCCTCAGCCAATCAGAGGAAGCTTTGTATTCATTCTCAGATTACAAAGCCTCTTGTGAATGGCTGAGCAGCTCTCAGCCTGACTCGATTTTGTTCCAGGAGAGGTGAACTTTAGAAAACTGGAATTTGTATTGGTGTTTTTTGGGGTCTCCAGGGAAGGTTTGGAAAGCTAGACGCAGTCACCTTTTGTTGCCTGCCTAAAATGTTTGTTAAAACTTCCATTGGAAACAACAATAATAAAACTCAAGGCCACCTATGAGTGCTGTGCCAGCAATAAGGTTTGTCTGTTATTGCTCCCATAATCCAAACATAGCAAGCTGTACAAACTGCAAATTAACTTTCATTTAAATTTAAATAGTAAAAGCCAATGGCACCCCCCACTGGTACTCGTTCCTAATCAACCAGGTATTGGCTTATTAATAGAGGCTAGTTCCACGAGTTGGTCCTCTGTAAAGAATAAATGGAGAATACAGCTTTGCTCAGTGTAGAATGATATGTTATAATGTATTTACTAATACTTTGTAAAAATGAACTGAGTTCATATTTACTAGACTAATGTATCCACAATTTTGTTAATAGTGTCTCCAAATGTACAGGAACAATTAGTGGAGAAAGTCTATAACATAACAATGGAACCTCTACCCCACCTATAATTATATTAAGATAGAAAATAACAGTTATTAAAATTCTTTTACCTATGAATTCATAGTTTCATTCAATTTGTTAGAGCAGATTTCACAGACAAATAAAAAAAAACACAACTTGAACAAACCAGAATGCTGCCAAAATTACAGTTAAACTGTACATCAAAAAAAAACTTCAAAAGAAAGTAAACCATTGTACAAGGCACCCAAGCAGACCAAGGAGCATATACATTTATGATTACAGCATTAAAGCAAATGCTTTAACAAAGTGAACCAGTGAATGCAACTTTCACAGCAAAGAAAGTCATTGTACAATATACTTCAATAAGTGTCATGTAAAACAAAGCTTTTATGATGTCATTTTTGACCCAGAGGCAGAAGAGATTAAGGGTATTTTATAATCAGTCTGGAGTAAAACTGGAGACTAATGAAATAAGATGAGTGACACTTGTACATGGTCATAATTACATATGCTTTTCTCTGGAGCCAATGTTACAATGTCTATTATGTGAAAATATGTGAACAATGAAATTCTTGTTGCCTGCTCCCATTAAAAAAACAAAACAAAATATAATAAAGATACCTATAATCTCAAATTGCTCATGCCAATTATGAGATCAAAGGTAGGAGCAAGAGACAGAAGGCTAAAAAGTTACAGTGGGTTAACATTACCACATTTTAGACACATGACAAGCAGTAGATCTATCTACCAAAACAGTCCAGAAGGGTACTTCTTGTAGATGTCCATGTTCAGTCTATGAATTTTGTTCTGTGAACCTACCGTTTACCTAAGTTGGGTTCATACACTAAGAAATGAACTGCTGGCAAAGTAGGTTGACAGTTAGGCCAATCTTCTGGTCATTTTGCATTGTCTGTACTGGCAAAGCACCTCCCCATCAGACACCAACTGCCTACAATTTCATCCTCACTTATGAAGTGACAGGCCAGTGCACAGATTTGTCCAGCTCTGCTATCTCCATGGTTAACTGCTGGAAAAGTAGAAATGATCTGTTGTAAAAAAAAAGAGATGCTCATCATTGTGTACACAGGAGAATCCACACACAGTATGGCTGTAAGAAAAGGTTCTCATTTATTGAATAGCTTGACAAAAGTTTTTGCACTGTTTAGAGATAAGGTTAGATCAGGTTTCAACTTGCTGAGACACAAGGTCAGAGCTGGCTGTGTGCCTACAGCACTGAATATTAATTCTATGTACCCATAATTTTGTACCCAGACACTATTGTTTCTGTAGCCTTACATGTGGAGATCATCTAAGGCATATCCCACCCACTCCTGCCTCTGATGACAAAAGATTTGCAGTGAGATTTGGTAATATCATTACCATGATGCTCATTGTTCTTCTAAGGACCTGCTGGAGAGGAATTTATAACAAAAATTAAAATTGAAGAGTCACACCACTGTTAAGAGGTCCTGATACAACAGTATTCCAACAAACGTCATGGGCTGAATTTACTGCTTCACAGCCGGCTGACCACTGCACATGCAGGAGCCATGTTAATCTTTCAGGAATGGTCCCTCAGCTTCCTGGGACCTGTGACATGTCCCTGAAGGTTGTGGGTGGGGGGAGAACTGCCAGTGGATCATTGCAACGATTGACTGGAAGTAGGAGCAAAATCAGGTACCTCCCCCCCTCCCCAAAAAAAAACTGCAAAAAACAAAAGAGGAGGGGGGAGGAGGGCATAAAGCGGAACTTCCCCTTTAGGGTGACATTCCATTTTAAGGTAGCAATACCAGTGAGATAACCTGACGGATTCAGTGCTATTTTTCCGCTTTCCTCAACATAGAGGAGTTTCTGTCTGAGGACTTGCAGTGCTTGAGATTCTGCTCCTACTTCATTCATTCTGCTTTCTCCTACTACATTAATTAATCAGATCACCAGTCTCCTGACAAGAAAAAGTATATTCCGGCTCCATTACCCAGAATATTTTCTATACACATAGACACAGTTCAAAACAAAGCATAGCAAATTAGTTTTCTAATTTTCTTGGGGGAAAAAAATCAGCTGTAATGAGCCTTCAGGCAATACTGGTGACTGTTCTTGTGCCCTCTGCTTGAGTTTGATGGGCACAGCTTCTATAAAATATGGCCCTCCCTAAAGTTTTTTTTTTGTCTTTTCCAATTCCTCTTTATTCACAAGTGGAAGTTTAGCAAAGTACACTTAACTCTACAGCCCAGCTCTCCCATTCCATTCGTTATGTCCAGCACAGTCCATTGAGAATGGTGCATATTCTATCAGTTCAGCAGAGCAGCCCTCCCTCACTTTACAATGCACAGTAGAACATGTCCACACTTAAAGTGTTACTAAACCCACAACAGTAAAATCAGTCTGCATATGCAGTAACGCATGCTTGTTATACTCAAGGTGGAACCTAAGGAGTTAATCATCTGCATTGTGTTAAAAGCCTGTTTGATCCTTTCTTCTCTGCCCCTCCTCTTGTTGAAATGACCACCTGATACAGACTGAATCCGTAGTCAGTTTGGTGTGTATTGCTAGAGAGGTTTTTTTTTTCTTGGGAGGGTGCATGTGATCAGCACAGGGCCAATCAGCACTGTCCAGACAGAGGGTCAGAGGTTTCACATCCTCCTAGAGCAGAAATAAAACTCCTCCTACAAGCTTTAACCAGTGCTCTGCTGAAGTCACAAGACTGTTCTAACTGCTGATGAGAAAAGGTATTTAGCAGTTTATATTTACTAAAATAATTGCATTTCCATATTGTGTACTGTGGGAAACCAGATATAGTGGATGCAGGGTCCTGGGTTTGGTATCACTTTAACAGTAACCTCTTCAGCACTAGGACATCTCTATCCTCTTCTGTTTACAAGTCACCCAGGTTCTCCTTCCCCCATGCTGCCTTTTATTGCTGGAAGAAGAAAGAGAGAACGCAACCCATCTACCTCCAACTGCACCAAATCTTTTCTTACTGCTTCACTCACACAGATTAGTGTCTCAGACATTACTACATCTGTCAGCTAATGGGTGGGCAGAGTTTTTAATGCTTGATTTATTGATCCAGCAGGCTTGAAAAGCCAGAATATCAGGAAAAAGCTGAAAGACTTGACTCGAAAAAACTATGACTATAAAACATGTCTAATGAACATATCATGACACTGGCAGTGCTCAAAGGATACTTGGTTGCAAATAACTGTGCTGTACTTCCACTACTACTACTGTGCCAAACAGTGGGGAATTATAGTGCAGGAAAATCTGCCTTGCAGCAAGCTTTACTCATTTATGTTAATCAAATAAGTTTATATTATTATTATATTATTATACAGGATTTATATAGAGCCAACAGTTTGCGCAGCACTTTACAAAATGAATTAGAATAGAATAGAAAAATTGTAGTGGAAATAGTAACTGAATGGAAGATACTTTTCCTGCTGCTGCATACACTATGATGAAAGATTTTATTAACGAGTAATTCATTAATTATAGATCATTTATTAGTAAAATGCCCAAAGTTTGTTTGTTATTGGTGAACACATTTGAGTATATTTGTCTAGCGAAAGTACTAGCGCATATTAAGTATACTGTATGTATTTACAAAGGGTGGCTTCTTATCTGTGCTTCAAGGTAAGGCATGGTTATTTTGAATGGCACTCCAACACTTCTTGCAAATACATCCCCAATGCACAGGCATTGCAGTGCAGCACAGTGCACAGATGGGATCCACCTGTGCATTGCTGTGCAGCGCATTACAAAAAATGGTGCTTGTCCAGTTTTAGGTGCAATATGATTCATTGGCAGCCATTTCAAAACAAATTGGCTGCCTTAGTCAATACATGAAATACACAGAATAATGTACTTCGACATGTGTTTTGCATTACACAAGTGTGAGGGGGCTTAATTCTTACAGTTAGTGGTGGTTATTTACTAAAACTGAAAATCTGGTACTCTGCATAGAAACCAATCAGCTTCTAGGTTTTATTGCCAAAGCTTAATTGAACAAGCTGAAGTTAAAAGCTAATTGGCTGTCATGTGCAGGTGCACCAGTTTTAGTAAATCTACCCCACTATGTCTTAATTCAGGCTAATATTAATATTAATAAATATTGGTTATCACATTATGTCACATTTCTGCATACAGTAAATTGCTGCTTAGAAATACACATTTGTGTTGTTTTGTTTTTTTTTTAATAGTGTACAGATGGTATATGGTTATTTCAAACAAATTTCCATAAGGCCAAGTTTCAAAAAATATGGTAAAGCCACTTGGCAAAAATTCTTAAAACTAACTACTAAAGGTCAGTTTTCAAGACTCAAAATGCTATTATGTATATTTTAGCTATTTTCATGTTTTAGACAAAAACAGAAAGATCACATAAAAGAGAATGTATAAAATAGATGTTCTGTATATGACCTATAATGGCATACCACTAGAAGAGATGCAGATCTCACAAAACACATTAAAATCATCTTTAAAAAAAACTCAATATAAGTTAATTGAAAATACTTGAACATTTTCATTTTCTTATTTATAGCTTTATCTGTTTCCTGTTCTGTATTCTGCACATTTGCATCCTACTTACACTGGTGTGTTATTAATGCATTTTTTATGAGGGCATGTGGAATGCTCCCTGTAAATGAGAAATCAGTAGACTGTGTAATACTTGCTCTCTCTCCATGTATTTAGTAATAGTCTGTACCATCCTAGCTACTGTACCCCAGTTAGGATTTACACATTTTTGGCAGTATAGTCAAACTTTAGTCATTATGTATAGTCAGACTCAGGAATACAGATAAGAGAGCTGCAGCCGAACCACGATTAACCGACAAAAGTGACTAATATTTTTCAAATAGGTGCGACATCTTCAAAGTACATAAAAATAAATGTTAAACCCCAAAATTAAGACCAATACAAATTGGATAAGTTTATTAGCCAGCTGGACTTTAATATACTAGCAATTCTTTTGGCAAAAATATACCAATTACATATTTTGCCTGAAACAAAAACCTAAATAAGAGCACCAAGCAAATGTATAGATTTAATTCACTCTATTTATATTTTCATATTTTCATCTTAAATAAAACATCTATGTTTAAACTAGGGAATGTGTATTTATCTGTAATTTCCATACTCCCATGCACGCCTGCTAAAATGTTTGAAACGCTCTGTTGAGTGTTGAAATAAGTGATGAGGAAAAACAGTTTATTTGGTCCATTTTTTTTATAATTGTATATTTTATTTTTATTTTTTTTATAACAAACAGATTGAACGTGTAGAATGAAAGGGCATTGTACTATCTTTCAAATACGTAGTAGCTTTTATTTTTTTACATCTGTTCATTATTAATAGCGTGCCACAACAGCAAAATGTGAGATGAGATACATCCACAACATCCAATGGATGTTACAAAGCATAGCCATTGTAAAGAATTTTAAGAGTACAACGATAATAGTTGGCAAGATATTGACCAGAATAAAGTATCAAGCTTTACAGAGGATCAACACAAGCTAACTCTATTAGTAACATAGGAAAATAAAACATTGATCAGACAACCAAGAGCAGATGTTAGTCCAGGTTCCCTCAAATCATCAAAATACACAGTAGTTGTTAACATAACAATGCTCTGTGTAGGAGTTACAAGGAAAGGGCACAGTGCTTGTAACTTGACCATTGGAAGAATGGGAGCATGTAAGTCCCTAAAATGTACAATGGCATTGGATCTTGGGATCATGGAATAGACCAAAAGCACATAAAGTGTATCCAAGTCTAGCTAGTTTTAGAGGCTTGATTATATTCAAACTGGTGGTGCAGATTCCAGAACTTTTATATTAGTCTGTGATATATAGTGGCTGTAGAGTTGATTGTGTTAGTTTTACATGTCCCTCTGTAGCAAGGTCTGATTGAAAGTGAGAAAGGGAGGCAGGAGGAGTAAGGGGTATTATAATGGCGAGGGTATGGGGGAGTTATGAGAGAGAGGTAAAGAAACCTTTGGTATTTAACCTTTGGTATTTAAAGAAACTCTACTTTGATTTGTTAAACCCAGTCAGAATGGGAAGAAGGAAATCATGCCTGATAAAATAACCATCAGAACATCACTTTTTGACCCGGCTATTAAAACAGGTTAGGGTTTGTGATTATCTTAAGCAGGTATATTCAATAAATGTGTTTTGCTTCTTTCTATAGGTAGTTTGCTATCCTGTTTATTTCAGTAATAATATTATACTATACTTGCTACTTGTTTTGAACTACAATATGCACTACAGTCTATAATGGGTTCTTCCGCGCACAAGCTTGCTTAGTAGGAGGAATGAAAATCTAGGTTCGTCATTACCAAAAGTTTCAGGCGAGTTCTGTGAGTTCAAGATCCTTGTGAATTTATGTGCCAATTCGCCGGGATAATTTTATTAAAACAGAGTGCACTGTAAGGCCTTTTAACTATGAACAGCACGCTTAAAATGGCCAATAATGGGGGCTTTTAGAGAAGTCACCCCTCCTTGAAGCTTTCGTTTGTTTTTGTTTTGTGTTTTTTTTCTTGCAACTGCAAACCACTGCAGCATTCCACTGCATCGTTTAAATGAATTAAAAAACAAGTTAAAAAACGGTGTGCACCTAAACCACGTCAAATGATATTAGTCACATTCACCGTATTACTTATACCTATATTAAAAATTAAAGTTAGGTATACATTGGTTAGGCCTATTATCCCTAAATAAACCTGCCCTGCACCCATCTTATGTGGGGAAGTTGGAGCTCATAGTAGAGAAGTAGCCCATCTGCACTTCCATAACAAGAATTGCAAAGTACTAATAGTACATGAGGATGTATAAATTGCAATTAAATGAATCTAGGATCATCAGTATAGCATTATTTCTGGCCCTCCAGCAGGATGAATGCAGCCCTAAGTGACAAGACAAAGTACAGTAATGCTCACTGACTCTGCAGAAAGTATGTTAGAAAGTTACAAAGTTACAGTGTCAGCCTGTGTTGGTTGCTGCCCTTACCATCATTGCAGGTGATTCTCCAGGGTGTAGACTTAGGCCACACAAGGGACTTGTTGGCCATGGTGATTAATGGATTAATGGAAATGATTTTACACTGTAAATGAATAATGTAAATTTCACATTTGTTTGTTGCCTTTGTAGGTGCATTCACTGTTTACATCCTTTTACTCCTCACTGTATCCATAAGTGTTATAGATTCTGTAGATAGCCCTACAAAGCAGACAGTGCCCAGTCCAATATATTATGTACTGCTTCTCTGCTAACAGGAAATATGAGCTTTACTACAGAGAAAAGACATAAAGTTGTATCATGTTATTAATTTTACAGTATGTAAGCACAATTACATTTTGTTCAACCAGATCATGAATGTAGTGATGTCTGATATTAATATGCTTTGTTCTTGCACTGATCTTCTCATTGGTGGCAAATTTGATACAGTACATCCTTGACTGTCCTCATATAAGAATATAGGCTAGGACATTGGCTCTTCAAGGTAATCAAGCAATTGATGTAACTACACAGCTTTTGGCTGGCATAGGCAGCAGCAATGTGTTCTGCCTCTGTAGAAGACAAAATTACTGAGGTCTGCTTCTTGCTGAACCAAGAAATAGGCCTGTTTCCTAATTTGAACAAGTAATCACTTGGATTTGTGATTGCTTAGGTCACCTGCACAATCCATATATCCTACTAGGTTCAAATCACCAACTGCAGACAGCTTCAGACTCAAGTTTTTCGTTTGTTTGAGATATCTTATGACTTTCTTAAATGATGTCCAGTTTCTTTGATGTAGTTCACTCACGCATCTACAAACAAGCGACATGGCAGCTGTGATGTCTGGATGTGTAACAGTTGCAATATATAGCAATGTCCCCACTTCTTGTTTGTACTGATCATTAGCAGTTTTTAGGTATGCTGTGTTCATGGGAGTACTTGCTTTTTTGTCTTCAGTCATGACAAACTGCTGAAGCACTGCCTCAATTTTAGATTTATGATCTAACAGGAAGTTGCCATCTTCTGTACACTGTACATTAATTTTTATGTCGCATCCCCAAGATCTTTAGTCTCAAAATGCTAGTTAAGCACTGCAGGAAGCTTTGCCACTTCCTCGTCCTTTTTGTGGGCAACAATCAAGTCATCCACATAGAGTAAAATATTTTATACATATATTCAGAATCTACAAAGTTTGAGTATAGATATGGGTTGGCTCTGCTTAGTAGAAATCTTTTGTTTAGCAAGACTTTGTCTATTCTTAAATTCCATGCTCGGGTTGATTGCTTGAGTCCGTAAAGAGATTTCTGCAACTTACACAGAAGATGCTCTTCTCCATTCTTCACATATCCTTCTGGCTTTGTCATAGACATTTCCTCTTCTATATCAAGAAATTAAGAAAATTAAGAAAAGCTGTTGTGATGGTGTTGTATGTTAGTGTTAGTTGTGATGTCATGGTGCTTCACAACTATTTTCCGAGAAGCCATCACTGTTAACAATGTTTTGAAAGCACTTTGTTTTTCAATTGTAGCATTTTAATCCTCACCACATTTTTGTGAGTACCCTTTTGCCACTAACCATGCTTTGTATCTACAGACTTTGCCTTCAGAATTGCATTTGGCCTTAAAAACCTATTTGCATCAGATTGCACGGTTACCATGAGATAGCTATGAAAGTGTTCATATCAGCAGATCACCAAGAGATGCCATCTCTTCATCAGCAGCTCTGATCCACTTTTGTTTCTCATGGGTTGGAAGTCTTTGCACCTTATCCCATGAATCTGGCTGTGGTTTTAATGCTATGCAAGCAACACAGGACACACTTTTGGCTGATATGACTTTATTGCTTCAGGTGGATTTCCCTGTGGTCTGGTTTCTTCTTTTACAGTATTTTGATTGTCTGCATTAATTTCTATTTCTGTGTCACTTTGTTGCTTATCTTCATGTGACACTGATGTGGAATTTCCTTAAGTTTGTGTCTGTGTTAGATCATGAAATTTTGAACACATTGAAGTGGCATCTGTAATTTTAGCCTTTGCAAGTAAGATAACCCCTTTTTGTGATGGCACAACTGTCACCTTGGAAAGTCACTAGGTGAGCTTCTTCACTGACAAAAGATTTGTTTTAAGAGCAGAGACATACAGGACATTTTCATGGGTATCTTTCTGGTGACACTCTGAGAAATAGGACAGTTAAGAAAATTGTTTCCTATTCCCTCTGACTCCATTATTTTCCCATCAGCTGTGGTGATATTTTCTGTTTTACTCTGGTCAAGGTGAATAAAGAAATTTCTGTCATTTGTCATGCAACTTGTAGCTCCTGAATCAACACACCATTCCTGCAAAGATGGGGTGCAGCTTTTGGATTGAAAAACATGTTAATTTTCTGAAGAAAAATAATTTTCTTCCTTCACACTTTCAGCCTTTTGTAGTTTATTTCGTTTTTGCATGCTACCTTTCGAGATTCTGCAATCTGATTTTAAAAAGCCTTGTTTCTTGCACACAAAGCATTCACATGTTTCTTGTTGCATGTTACTGTTTCACTTCCTCTTTTTCATCTTTAACCTCCCTAGTGGTCTGATTATGTCAATCTTTCTGTGCTCAAAGCGGTAAATTTTTTTGCATGGAAATATGTTGTTATTTTATTGTAGGCCTGTAATTTTTAGGAATAACTCACTGAAATCTGTCCGAACAAGAGTCTAGAAAACATTCCGGGTATGATAACATTTGAAACAAGAAATCATAAATTATAATATAATAAAGAATAATAGAAAAAAATAATATAATAATACATTTAATTCAAGAATGTAATCAAAACAAAAACACTGAAATTTGAAATAGAGCGCCATGTTCGCACATCACTGAGCTTAGTCGCAAAATCATTTTCAGTATCTGATGGCGAATTTCCCTACAAATCGTTATCATTCAATTCTGCAAGTGGTTCTAATTTACTATCGCTGTTCTCTAGTTGGTCGAAAACCATTTTTGACCTAAAGGGACGCTTTTTGGACGCCATGGACTTTTCTCAGTTTCCAGGCAGAAAGAATGGTAAAACTGCAGGCAGGGCACAGGACAAAGCACTAGGGACAAAATGTATGTGAAATGGTTTGATACAGTAATGTTATACTGAGATTTTAGTGTATTGAGTGAATGTCACTTTTAACATTTTTGAATTTCCCGCCAGTTCCATCCCCAGTACGTCCCGACATTCGCAGGGAATGGAATCCGGAAGACGGATGCCAGCATCTGGCAGAGGAGATGGCCGGGGATGCTGCAGGGGGGACATCGTGACAGCAAAGGACAAGGTAAGTGCAAGAGGGAATCCCTGAGCAACGCCGCAGGGTAATCCCGAGTGTGGCTCGGGGTTACCGCTTTTGGTACTGAAAACTAACCCCCGAGCTACACTTGGGAATACCGCCAGGGGGGTTAAAGCAGACTCTGAGACAGAAGCACCATCACTATTAATGCTTTCTGTTTTGTGCTTATATGCATCCACAAGCTTACAATTAACATATTCCAATATCAGTCCATCATCTGGGCGTGCATCAAGTGCTGTAACAAGCATTTCATAACTTTCTGGTAAACCACTAAGTATTAGTGCTGTGCCATGAAAATCTGTTAGAAATTATTTTATTTATTTTCCTATACCTTTCAGGTGTTCAACCATTTCCAAGGTGTGCCTTACGTAATCATGCATATCCTTGCCTTTCATGAGTTTGGTTTGGTATAGCTTTCAAATCAAATACAGTTTATTGCTGAGATTAGCTCTTTCATAACTAATTAATAAGTCATTTGACTTAATATTAAATACACCATCAATATCTTTCTCTCTGAAGAGCAACACATAGTATAGTGATGCCTCTGCTAGCATATGTGGCTCAGCTGACATTATGAAAGGCAGTTTTTAGCCTGTATGTTATCTCCCTCATATACCACATTTTTTAACACTTTTTGTTTAGTCTGTGTTTTTTCTTCAAGCATCTGTGTCTGTCTGGGAGTTTTGGGTGCTTTATCACCTCATGTATTTTGTCTAATTCAGCCACCTGTTTTAATTCTGTCTACATATTTGCATGTGTACTTATCATAGGCTCTGCTTAGGCTAAGTTCAGCACCTTGATCTAAAAATGTGCAGTATTTCATATTTCAGGGACTCTTGTTCCAAAAACCTTTATGTCATAAACAAGGACCAAATTTACAATAAGGCACATTAGGTGTATGCCATTAGGTGAAACCTTAGCAGGGAAACTTAAAATGTCTGCAACTCAAATGTCAAAATAACATATTAGTCCCAGTCTTCTGCAAACATGTAAAAAGCACTTCTTTTTTTAAAGTCCTTTTTGTGTTATTTTTTGTATATGCTAGTTAGATATATTATTTATGTGAAATTAGGTTTGTGTTTCTGTTATTTTATGTATCACTATATGTGTAGAAAAACGGAATAAAGATTTTTTTAAAAAAGCACTTCTATATAAATAAGCCTACTTATGCAAACGCATTGACTACAGCTCCTATAAAATCAACCTGCATTACACAGGCTTGGTTTACACAGGAGCTCCTATGTACTCCTGAATAAGTGTAATAACCTCAGGCTTGTTTATATAGAAGTGATGTCAGCACTCCTGCAACACCCCAGATTTCATTTGCAGCTGGATCTCAGTCTGTGTTAAAGGAGCGCCAAAAGTGGCTCCTGCATAAAGGAGCTGTGCAAACATTTGCAAGGATTGCTTATAAATACATTGCAGCAATATTATCATTTCAGTGTCTTTTAATTTGTTTCTGTATGCAAATCAAAGGAGTGTAACACATCATTTACCTTGTTAACATTATCTTTCTTCCCTTTTTTATTTTAGTTTTTTTTTACAATGTGTTAAATATATCATTTTTTACTTTTGCTCATTTTATTTGCTCATTTTAGCAAGGACCAGTGCCTGGACAAGGTCATCTAGAACCCAAGTCAAACATACCAAACTGTGCCCCCTCCCCCCAAGAAGTATGTATCAGCTGAAATATTTCTCCCCCCACCATGAAAAAGTGAGCACTAATATGCATGCTTACCCCCTAAGCATAAATCCCCCTCCCCAGGACCAGTCTGCTCCCCTGCTGAAATCCCCCCTCCTGGCACAAATCTTTTTCCCCATCCCCCTTCCCAGCTCAAATCCTCTCTCTCCTCAAATCCCCCCCCTAAAAAAAATTGCTCCCCCTAGCACAAATCCCCTACTCCACAAATTTCTCCTCCGTGTACACATCCTGTCCCCCAAACTCCAAATCCCCCCTCCTAGCATAAATCCCTATATATATATATATATATTTTTTTTTTTTTTTTTTTTTTAATCTATTGAATATGGCCAAAATTGTAGCATTTCATATATATGTCAATATATTTGGAAAGACTATTTTTAATATTTCAAATATATTTTTCTTCCATATGGGAAGTATGACAATCAGGAATGTATAGAACACTCATTCATTTACCTCATTAAAATAAACTTGTGCTTTTGCCCATGCAGGCCAGCCTGGAAGGACCAAGTATTTTTCATCTGGACAGTGCTGTAGTGGAACAATGGGAAGTTCAGTGTTCCAGCTCTATGTTGCAGCAGCCAACACCCACTACTGCTCTGTATGCAGTAGCTCCCAGGTGCAATGAGAAGGCCTTGCACATGGGTCAGTGTTTGATGACCATTGCTTAGGAACCCCTAGAGTAATGTGAACATGTTATTTTGTCCAGTAAGCCAAATGTAAATGACATGTTCCTATAGAACAAAAACCACATTCACTTTTCCAGTGAAAGTAGTTTTCTGATGCTTTTAGCTACTGCTGTAGTTTGCATTACCTTACTAAATAATCATTTCTGTCAATAAATTTGCAGTCAGTTTATCTAAAATGGAATGTCAGGCAGATATAATAGTCACATGAATGCTTTGTAATCATGGATACAACCTTACATTTATTTTAATACAATTAGCATGCAAATCTTCATTGGACATTGCATCAGCCTCTTGTATTTCCTGAACAGCAGAGATCAGAGAAGGGTGAAAAACAGCACAAAAAAACAATCAGATGTGTAGCAGTGCAAGAGGATGGGAGGAGAGATCAGACTGACAGAGAGATGAGCTCATCAGTGTGCTGCTTCTTCATTCACAGACCAGTCACAGGGTAGAGAGAAGACCTGTTAGTGAAGTGAAACTGCAGCAGAGAAAGATCGAGTTCTATCCCCTTTCAGACAGGACTGAGCTTTGTGGTAGAACTGTGTAAATGTTGAACTGAAGGAGATAAACATACAGTATCTTTTTGGCAGGTAAAACAGATTTCTCATATATACCAAACAGTCATAACATTATGACCACCCACCTAGAATTGAGTAGGCCCCCTTTTGCTGCCAAAACAGCCCTGACCCATCGATGCATGGATGCCACTAGACCTCTGAAGGTATGCTGTGGTATCTGGCTCCTAGCCGACAGTAGCAGATCCTTAATGTCCTGTAAGTTGCAAGGTGGGGCCTCCATGGATTGGACTTCCCACAGATGCTCAATTGGACTGAGATTTTGATAGAGTCTGGTATGGATTTTAAGGGGGAACCAAATCCATACAAGAACATTACCTGAGAATGCAGTCAGGCAATCCAGGAAAGGGGAGGTGAGTGTATACCCATCTTCTGAACTATACCAGACCACATTTCTTCAACATGGGCAGGGTAGCTTGCGCTGATAAGGACAAGGGCCTCTTCTCCACAACCCTGATGAAGTAGGGATCTGCAGGAAGGAGTTTATCAGAATCTGGAAGACCCATGTGACTTGTATTCTTCCTGATGCTTTCAGTTTCCTCACTGGCAGCTTAAATGACAACAAAGGGGCAGGGAAGGTTGCTGATCTCATTGACCAAATATGGCCATTTTTGGGTAATCCTAGTCAAAATGATCAGATATTTCCATATTTGCCCTGTGATATCAGCCATCCTCCCCTCCTTTGTTGACATTTTGGCTTTCAGCAGGAAATGCCTAGCTGACTGCTGAATAGGTGAGGAGAACAAGTCATGGTTGTTAGGAAGCCAATTGCTGTTTGCAGCTTTTGCAGTTCCCAAAAAACCAGGTGCACTACGTAAGATGTCATATTTCCTACCAGTAGTAATACCGCTACTAAATCTTATTTTCCCACGCATCTAGAGGTTCAGGGCTTGGTGAATGGCTAAACACTTCATTAGCTCAGCTGTTATGACGCACTTCGAATAGCAAAAATTAGAAGAAAACATACTATAGGTTCATGCGGTCTATCTATAGTGTTAAAGACAACCTGCTCTATGCATTAAGCACTAAGTTTTGCATTATGGCATTTGCCAGCCCTATGGGCATTTTGTCAGATAGCTTCAGAGTGTTCTCACTCATTTATGGTGAATCTTAGTGCACATAGCTGTAAATGTTTTTCACTGTTCCTGTGCCCCTCAATGGACTGTAAGGAAAAGATTTTATGGTAAGTACAAAAATCTTATTATACTGTATTCTGTCATAACTATAATATATATATTACATTGCCCCCATTTTCTACACAATGATGTCCTGTAAGCTCGATTTACATTGAAAAGAAATGCTAACAAAAATTTTGCCTATTGCATTCTTAATACTGTAATTGCTAATTTCCTAGCCTAAAATGCCTTGATTGAATACAATAATGTCAGTTTAATTGAGTTACTTCTAATGATTTCCCTTTTGCAGGCTAACAATGATAATGAAGAAGCTGTGTGAGAGCAGCTTACCAAGGATACTCAGAAAACGAATCAGAGAAAGAAGCACAGCCTGAAAATATCTCAAGGGCAATGTTGTCATCTAATTAAGACTTATTACCCTCAAAGTATTTGTTTCAATATTTCCGCTAAATGTATTAATTTCTCTTTTCAGAAAATACTGTATGTTCGGTTTTCAGAGTAGAGAGAGGTGTCAGCAGATTTGTGAGCAGAAAAACCCCAACCCATAACTACATGCCTACCGAGCCAATTCTGATTCTCAAATACAGTGCATCCAGAAAGTATTCACAGCGCTAAACTTTTGCCACATTTTGTTATGTTACAGCCTTATTTCAAAATGGATTAAATTCATTTTTTCTCTCAACATTCTATAAACAATACCCCATAATGACAACGTGAAAGAAGTTCGTTTTGAAATCTTTGCAATGTATTAAAAATAAAAAACGGAAAAAAACACATGTACATAAGTATTCACAGCCTTTGCCATGACACTCAAAATTGAGCTCTGGTGCATCCTGTTCCTACTGTTCATCCTTGAGATGTTTCCACAACTTGATTGGAATCCATCTGTGGGAAATTCAGTTGATTGGACATGATTAGGAAAGGCATAAACCTGTCTATATAAGAACCCACAGTTAACATTGCATGTCAGAGCACAAACCAAGCCATGAAGTCCAAGGAATTGTCCGTAGACCTCTGAGACAGGATTGTATGAAAGCACAGATCTGGGGAAGGGTACAGAAAACATTCTTCAGCATTGAAGGTCCCAATGAGCACAGTGGCCTCCATCATCTATAAATGGAAGAAGTTTGGAACCACCAGGAATCTTCTTAGAGTGGGCCGTCTAGCCAAAATGAGCGATTGAGGGAGAAGGGCCTTAGCCAGGGAGGTAACAAAGCACCCGATGGTCACTCTGAAAGAGCACCAGCATTTCTCTGTGGAGAAAGGAGAACCTTCCAGAAGAACAACCATCTCTGCAGCACTCCACCCATGAGGCCTGTATGGTAGTACGGTAAAGTGGCCAGATGGAAGCCACTCCTCAATAAAAGGCAAATGGCAGCCCACCTAGAGTTTGCCAAAAGGCACCTGAGGGACTCTCAGACTATGAGAAACAAAACTTTCTGGCCTGATGAAACAAAGATTGAACACTTTGGTCTGAATGCCAAGCATCGTGTCTGGAGGAAACCAGGCACCGCTCACCACCTGGCCAATACCATCCCTACAGTGAAGCATGGTGATGGCAGCATCATGCTGTGGGGATGTTTTTCAGTGGCAGGAACTGGGAGACTAGTCAGGATCAAAGGAAATATGAATGCAGCAATGAAGACATCCTTGATGAAAACCTGTTCCAGATTGCTCTGGACCTTAGACTGGCGCGACGGTTAATCTTTCAACATGACAACGACCATAAGCACACAGCCCACATAACAAAGGAGTGGCTACGGGCCAGCTCTGTGAATGTCCTGGAGTGACCCAGTCAGAGCACAGACTTGAACCCGATTGAACATCTCTGGAGAGATCTGAAAATGGCTGTGCACCGACGCTTCCCATCCAACCTGATGGAGTTTGAGAGGTACTGCAGAGAATGGGAGCAATTGTCCAAAAATAGGTGTGCCAAGCTTGTAGCATCATACTCAAAACAACTTGAGGCAAAGGTTGTGAATACTTATGTACATGTGGTTTTTTTTCATATTTATTTTTCATAAATTGCAAAGATTTCAAAATGAACTTCTTTCACATTGTCATAATGGGGTATTGTTTGTAGAATGTTGAGGAAAAAAATTAATTTAATCCATTTTAGAATAAGGCTATAACATAACAAAATGTGGCAAAAGTTAAGCGCTGTGAATACTTTCTGGATGCACTGTACACATAAAAATCTAAATTGTTTTGGTAGAAAATTATTTAGAACCCCAAACATTATATTTTTTTTTTGCAGGGACCCTAGAGAATAAAATGATGGGTGTTGCAATTTTTTATGTCTCACAGTAGATGTTCAGAGGTTTTTCAAACACAGTTTTTTTTTTAAATATACTTTAATTAATTTATTGCACACAATCACAATATAATACCCAATTATTGGTAATGTAAAAAAGATGATGTTACGCCGAGCAAATAGATACCTAACATGTCATGCTTCAAAAATGTGTAAACCCGTTTTACGGTTCCAAACTTCAGTACCAGGGATACTCAGAGGATGAATCAGAGAAGGAAGCACAGCCTAAAAGTATCTCAAGGGCAATCTTGTCATCTTATTAAGACTTAATACCCCAAAGTATTTGTTTAAATATGTCCTCTAAATTTATTAATTCATCTTTTCTGCAAATACTGTATGTTGGGATTTCAGAGAGAAGTGGCAGCAGATTTGTGAGCAGAAAAACCCCATCCTATAAGGATCTCTCACCTACATCTATGGACACATGCACACTCCATGGTCATAAATCAGTGGTCAATAACGTTTTTTCATCAAATGGCATTAACACCCCACCAAACTCTTCAAGTACTAACGTGTTTCGTCCTGTTAACGGGTTTAATCATGGTTAGACCTTGAAGAGTCTGGCAAGGTAGAAACGCTATCTTGATGAATAACATTTATTAAATTGTATCTATCAAAATTGATTTTTTAGTTTTGGATTGACTGGAGAAAGGTTTGGACCCCTGTAGGGGGTTCAGGGTGCACACCAGTGGTGTACCTCGCTGTCCAGATTTAATTGACCACTTGTTACAAAATGGTCAAACAGCCCAGGATAATATTGCTCAAAAGCCCAGGAGTCCCTTTGTTCCTAAGAACTTCATAATACTCATGAAAAGAAGGTCCCATTCACAAACGTATATACAAAGGATAAAAAGCTCATAGCCTAAAACAACTACGTTATTAAAAGGTCATATAAAAATGCTTTATGGAAGATGTTTGTTTATACACTGTATGGCTAAATTGACTTAATATTATTTTACTATATACTTGATTTGCACATCATTTTGTATTATGAATTATTTGGGGTTTTTTGATGCATTGATGTATTGATTTAATGCATTCCCTTTGGTTGTATGCATTAAGGTCTGAAATATTAGTTTTGTATATATTTAATTTCAAGTAGCTCTTTACGGTGTATATAACATTTTTATTATCATTCAGATATTTATAGAGCATTTTGGGTTTAAGGGGTTTAGGGAGAGCACAAAAATTATTATTATTATTATTATTATTATTATTATACAGGACTTATATAGAGCCGACAGTTTGCTCAGCGCTTTACATTATGGAGGGAGATAGTACAGTAACAATACAGTTCAATACAAGAGGGATTAGAGGGCCCTGCTCCTTGGAGCTTACAATCTAGGAGGGAGGGGATAGTGGTAAAAGAGGTAATTAGCTGTGGGGGATGGAGTGGTAGGAAGAGTAGAAAAATGTTTGCATTTGCTTTTTGAATATATACACTGTCTAAATTCTAGATTAATGAGGAGTGCTGCTGTACCTGCATTGCTATTGAAGAAGAAGGAGGATCCTTAAGTTGGTTGGTATCCATGGCTGGTGAAGGCAGCTGTAAGGAGCTTTTAACAGTATTGGTTTTTCAGTAGAAAAAATAGTGAGAAAGTTGCTTTCACTATCCCTGAGAGTAGTACCAGGGCTGAATACAAACAATTGATTTGGATGTTGACCATGTCTCACATGCAGTGGTGATACCACCTCCACCAAATCAATCTTTCATTCATGACTTCTTCAGCCCTTTGGCTTTGAATGTGTTGGACAGATGAGGTGGCAACAATGTTGGATTTACCATTAGGTTAGGCCTGCCCTGAAGAGTGGTTGGTTTGGAATGGATACTCTAACTACACCATTTTGTGAGCAGGGCCTAACAAATCCATGCACTAGGGGATGTTTGCCAGAGGCGCACATTTCAATGCTCGGGACAGCTATTACAGTCCCAGGTTCTATAAAAAGCCAACCTCATTATGCACCCCTTTGGGAACAATTTCAGACCAGGCCCACTGACAAAGTTTTAACAGACTTTACTGATCATTTAGTGCAAACATGATACAAAGTGCAAATGGTCCTTTTTCTCATAACCCTAATTATTGATTGACCCAAGCATTCCTTTGTTAGGCATTAGTCTGTTAGTGGTGACAAAGTCCCGAGTAGGTGGCATGTTCCATGGCTGGTGGGTTCCAGATATACTCAGCAGAAGCAGTCCTTAGGAACAGATCAGCAGCAGAAGCACACAGCAGCATACAGGTAACTGGAATGGCAGACCATTCAACCTTGACTCTTGGCTCCAGCCTTCCCCCTCATTTACATCACAGGTGGGCCGAATAACCTACCCAACCCAGCCTGGGCTGGAACCTGCTTACAGGCCTTTACTCATAAACATCAGAGATTGCTTTTTCCTGTACAGAAAGAAGTAAAAACCTGCACAGGGACCTTTATGTCAGCATTGCCAATGAAAAATTGTTAAAATACTGAAAATGACTTTTGAAAATTTTTTACTGTGTTTAAATTTATGGGAGATTTTAGTGTTTGGATTTACAAATCCTTTCCAACGGTAACGTAGGTAGAGGAAGGTTAAGTGTTAGGTAGGTGTTTTAGAGTGGGGGATGGTTAGGAACACAGGAACACTTTGGGCAGCGCTGATACTTTTTGCTTCTTTTCAGCACCAGAACTAAACAGCACCAGAATATAACATCCATTCTGCAAATTCACTTCTTTTAACCAGTTTTTGGGCTTTAGATTATGCACCGCAGGAAGAGTTCTTGCAATCACTTTGGATTTTCAGTTGGGACTTCAGCTTGCTCCGCTCTGTCCTTCTTCCCTTCCAATGATATGATCCACCACACAAACCTGTATAATATAGAAATAAAACAAAAATTTTAAGGTCAGAGATGAATTCCATGCACAAGACTGCTTTATTTGATGTCAGCCTCAGCAGCAATGGTTAAAGTGAGAGTGAGCAAAGTTTGCTTTTTATTTTTTGTGCCGAGGCTGAGGGGTTGCTCTACAAAAAGTTTGCACATGGTGCAAGGTAAGCCTGGGCATGGATTGGTCTGGGTTACAGTCTAATAAGGATGATGATGATGGAGTATGGTGTATTTCATCTTGCTGTGTTAGAGCTAACATGCCCAACTAGTAGCATGATTTGTGTTTTGCTACACAAAAATAACTTGAATGCTGCTGACACTTAGCAGCCCTTGGTAATAAAGTAGTTTTGTTATTTGCCTGTACCAATTTTTTTGGCATATAAGAGTACAAAAGCTTCTATTTAAATATATAAATTATATGTGCTCCATATTGAGCTGCTATGAAAAGTATATTTAAGAGTATCTAAACCCATGAACAAAAATATAAAATATTGCAGTTAACCAATCCTTAGATGTGCTGGCTGCATTAATTTTCTTTTTTCACTTGTGATCCTTCCAATAACACATCTCCTGTCCTAAAGTAAAAATAAAGTAAAATATTCTTTATAATGTAGAACAGGTATCCCTTTCTGCATCTCAGAGACTTACCCAATTGTTCATTATACATCAGACGTTTTAAGTGGCATTAGAGGGATACTCCTCTATGTCCACAATGTGAGAGGGATATTGGGACAGTGGTACATACAGTGTGATGTGGAGATGTCCTAAGTTGGTTATATACTGGGCTGTCTGTATCACAAGGGGTAGCTACACTATGCCGATTGTTGATTTTGAGTCTAATATACTATGGGGCAGCACTGGATTTCTGCAAGAATCAAAAAGTACTTTTATGTCTTTTTAATAGGTATAATAAATCACTTTTAATTGAATATTTAACAGACCAAAATGGACCAAATAGAAGAAGTTCATTGCTAGAGTTTAGTCCACAAAATATTTTGTGCTATATTAATCCATTTTACATAACAAATGAAAAATTGCCATTAAAAATAAATGGACCATGTGTAATATAAAAAAAAATGGTACCTTTCCTTCCCTATATAATGACTCCCTAAGAGTAAAAGCTTAGTATGTGATATGACTAAGAGACACTCAGCAGTCTAGCTTTGCTCTGCTAAATTCTTTGTCTAGTCACATTCCTTCAGCACCATTCCATATGAATACAGTTTACTCAAATAGTCTTCTATAAACAAGGCCACTTCCTTTATTTAGCATGCATCAAATGAAGTGCACAAAATGGAGACTTCAGAGCAAATCTTGGTAAACATGGGAACTCTAGCATGGCAGACCAGCGATATACCTATTGTACACATAAGGCATTTTCAAATGGATGGGATTTCCGCATGTTATATAAAGGACTGTTGAATTATTTTCTGGATGTTTAATTTAAAGGATCATAAAGCCTCAAAAAGAAAAAAAAGTGTTTTTATATAAAAAGTCATAGCTTTTGCTTCCTGAACTAATGGAGTTCTTGTTTAAACTGGAAGCCCCTGCAGGTGTCATTGTTGTGAATTCAGAGCACTCATATACAGTTTCCAGTGCTCAAAAGAATGAAGCAAGCAGTAGGAGATCAGCATGGTAGAACTACTACAGTGTATATTCTGCTCCAGACCCCATCATAGTCAGGGAACACTTGTACTGAGCTATGGTACTATGGTACAAATACTGTACTTTACCGATTTAAAAATAATATTGTAGAGTCAACCACATTTATTATATCAGCATTATAAATTGTATACATTTTATTCCACAAAAACTAGGTTTTTGTTATGGTCTGCCAAACTTTATTCTATTACCAAAATCAACAGGACCACAAGAGCCAGCATGGTTACTTAAAGGTGATGTCAACAGCTACTATTTTTGTTGATTTTAGCAACAGTTAGTGGACCTTCACTTACTTTTGCATCTTCATTATATTTTCTATAGTGGGGTTACCTTTTTCTGAGGCGTGCAGCCTGTGGTTCCTCCTTTCTCGCCTAGATGGGACTGATGTCCCTCATGCCTGAAGCCTCCTGTGATATCAATCTCATGCATCCCAGGAGGTTGCAGAACTATGTTGAATACACTGTGCATATACAAAGGAGCATCATCAGGGGGCTGGCTGCTAGGTCCTGGAAGAAACAGCTAGCCTATTGATGAAGTCAACCAAGAAGATGATGGTGCAATAGCCAGAATGTGGTTGTGAGTTTGTTAATTTAGCTCAACCCAGCAAAGTAAGAAGGGGTAAGAAAATGAAACCTGGGAAGGAAGGGGGGGGGGGGCTGAAGTTCCTATTTGAATTAGGCTGACCATGACAAAAGCTTTAAAGCATGAAAAATGATATATAATTTGTATTGATGATTTAGTAAATTTGACGGACTCATTGTTAGCTTGATTATTAAAATAAAGGTGCCCTTAGCCTTTAAATTGAGAAACATAACCCAATTTAAAGGTGACCAGTTCATATGGAACATTTTCATCTTAGAACTGATCTTTCAAAAATTGAACCTTAGGATGGAAATGACTCATGCCTTTGGGTATCAAAGATGCATAGTGTAAAGTCCAAATGTACAATAACTGTTAGATTCATTAGCCATACCAGCAGAAGACTGTTTCCAAGAGATGGGGTATTGCACTTGGCGTCCTGCACTGTTTTATTGAATATGTACTGTATGTGCATGTTATCTCTGTTATAGATGTATTTGCTGTTTCCGGAATTATATACAGTAAGCATTTAACCTATAAAGCTATTTATAACTCTGCCCCAAATTACATCACCAATTTTGTCTCCAAATATCACCCAAACCGTCCTCTCCGCTCCTCGCACAACCTCCTGCTCTCTAGCTCCCTTGTCTCCTCCTCCCATGCTCGCCTCCAGGACTTCTCCAGAGCTTCCCCCATCCTCTGGAACTCTCTACCCCAATTTATCAGACTATCGCCTACTATGCTCACTTTTAGGCGATCTCTGAAAACCTATCTCTTCAGGGAAGCCTATCCTGCCCTCAACTAATAATGGAATCTTCTATTCCTCCTACCAGTCCATCCCCCACAGTTATTACCTTTTGTACCACTAGCCCCTCCCTCTTAGATTGTAACCTCCTAACCCTCTTGTATTGAACTGTATTGTTGCTATATTGTCTCCTGTTTTATATTGTAAAGTGTTGAGCAAACTGTTGGCGCTATATAAATCCTGTATTATAATAATAATATAGGTTGGGCAGCAGGGGCGGACTGACAACTCATGGGGCCCCCGGGCAATAGGGGATCATGGGGCCCCTGTGACCTTGCCCAAACTCAAAAAAGCCTATGAAAAAGATACGAGGGGCATCTCATGGGGCCCCCTACTGACCCAAGGCCTTCGGGCAGTGCCCGAGTTTCCAAATGGTCAGTCCACCCCTGTTGGGCAGCAAATAGTTGGATCTTTTAAATAAGAATGAAATACAAAATTTCTTAAAGATCTCTTCTGATCCTGAGGTTAAGAGGACATCTCTGAGTAAATCAACACGAAATTACCAAGAAATTTAATGCTAATGCTGTTCTGATGTAAGTGAATGAATCACAGAAATTTTGTACAAAGTAAATGCGTTGCACAACGATTATAACTAAGGTGATTCAACAATGCAAATTATAAAACCTTAGATTACCATCTGTTATTTCAAAAGATAGCAATCAACTGTGCACAGTGGCATGAATGGAAATTGCACAAGTTGATTAATACTTTTGAGTATGATGGGCATACTACACACTTTTTCTGGCAGAGATTTCTTCTCTTTTTTTCATTCAGTCCACAGGTTGCATACAAAAAAAAAGAAAATAGCATATACACCCAAAAAGGACCAGCGATGTACTGCTATATCATTGGACTTTGAATGGTTATACCAAGATGATGCCTACATCATCCTGGTATCGTTTTTTTCAGCCAGCGATCGGCTTTCATGTAAAAGCAATCCTAGTGGCTAATTAGCTGCAGGATTGCTTTTACAAGCAGTGGGAAATGATGCCCCTCCCCCACTGACTTCCACGGCCTTCTTGGGCAGTCCCGTGCTATCGGGGGAACCTGAGAATGCAGCCGGTTTTTCTGCCAGCTGACCATAGAGCTGATTGGAGACCAGAGTGGTGCCAATCATCTCTATAGTCTAAGAATTCGGAAGCTACAAGCATTTCATCACTTCAGTTTCGCAGGATATATACAGCGCCATTTGTAAATTGGGAAAGCATCTGATCACACCGATTTTGGTTTGATTAGATAATGTAAGGGTAGAGGAGATATCCAGAGTCTGATAGACCCCAGATTTCTCAAAAAAGAATATATGACAATGCCCATTGAAGTTATAGGGGATATTTGCATTCTCCGTGATAGCATTAAAAGTGATAAAAAAAAAAAATGAAAGGTACAGTGTAAAAATTATTTAAAAAATCAAAATAACGTAAAAAAAATCGCCCCTCCGATGCGCGCACACTTGTGTACACAAGCCTTGACCCTGTGCCAGTATGTAAACAGTGGATACACCATACATGTGAAGTATCGCCGTGAACGTCAGATCAAGGGCAGTAATTCTAACACTAGACCTTTTCTGTATATCTAAAATGGTAGCTTTTAAAGGCTTTTAAAGTGTTGCCTATGGATATTAAAAATGTATGCAGTTTGTCGCCATTGCACGGGGCATGCACAGTTTTAAAGCATGTCATGTTTGGTATCTATTTACTCGGCATACCATCATCTTTTATATTTTACCAAATAATTGGCCAATATATTGTGTTCTTGTGCATTAAAAGTAAAAAAAGTGTATTTTTTTTTTAAAAATTGCTTTTGAAAAATCGCTGCGCGAGTACTATGTACCATAAAAAATTGTAGTAACCACCCTTTTATTCACTAGGGTGTCTGCTTTAAAAAATATATAATGTTTGGGGGTTTAAATTAATTTCCTAGCAAAAAATACTGATTTTTTTCATGTGAACAAAAAATGTCAGAAAAGGCATTATCTTCAGCTGGTTAGAAGAGTGAGTGAGGGGCGTGGTCTGCCAAAATGGCCACGTGACTCGGGAGCTCCCGCCGGCCGGAGACCCTGCAGAGCATAAGCACTGGGAGTGGGTGAAATTCGACCATACAGAGATGGGGAGAGCGGACCGGAATGCTTCCGGCTCCCGCTCCCTGCTGGCGCACAGTCCACAGCAATCACGCCATATTCAGGCACTGTTCCGCTCACAGCAAAGGGACAGGCTGAACGCAGCATCCCCATCACCCCCCCTCCCTTCTTCCTCAGCCACAGTGTGCACTCAGAGCACGAGGAACACAGACACCGGGGCTGACACAGAGTCCATTCCACAGCATGACATCTCATCAGCAACCTGCTCACTTTCTCTGAGAGATCTACAGGCTGTGGCTGCAGATATTAAAGCCACCTTTACTACAGCCTTCCATGATTTAAGAGAAGATCTTCATATGCTTCATACCAGATTGGAAGAGGTGGAATTCATAAGCAGATCCAACTCAGACTCCATAATGGAGCTCCAGCAGTTGTCAGCTTCCCACATAACACATATTAGGGATTTCTATAGGCAGATTGAAGACCTGGAGAATAGGGTCCCAGGCACAACATCATAATGCGTGGCCTGCCTGAATCTGTGGACCAGCGTGACATCCCTAAAACCGTTGTGGCAATCTTTAATGATTTGCTGGGCCGCCCTCCTGCTGCACCCATAGAATTGGAACATGCACACAGATCACTACGCCCCAGGAACAGAGATTCCGACCCACCTAGAGATGTGGTTTGTTGTTTGGTCAGCTTTCCACTTAAGGAAGACATCCTCAAAAGGGCCAGAGAGAGGAGACGCCTTTTATTTCAGTGCAATGAGATTCACCTGTTCCAAGATCTTTCTTTCATCACCCTGCAACAAAGGCGAGACCTTCGCCCCCTGCTGGACACTCTACGCTCCCATAATATATCATATAGGTGGCGATTTCCATTTGGTCTCTCTACTCAGACTCAGGGGTGCATGGCCTATCTGCGATTTCCAGGAGACCTCCCCAGCTTCTGTTCCACCTTGGACATTCCTCTAGTGGAGCTCCCTGACTGGCACAGATCGATGCGTTTTCCACCTGCTCCAGCATCTAACAGTGTGCCTAGTGAAATGGAAGGACAAGATCTCCTTCCTCGACGACGCCGTTCGGCCCCCTCCACACCTCCGAGATTTCCTGCCAGAGGCCCTACAGCCCCTAACAGCCCTACTGCCTCCCCAGCGCACCACAGACCCCGCCGTGAGGCCTGAGGGCCCTCCTGAGGTCTTCTTTCAGACTGTCTCTCACCAGCAATACTTGCCTGAATAAGACTTTGTTGGGTCCCTCCCATCTGGCGTCCGCGTCAAGTTGGTGGCCCTCATTGCCTCCTGAGACTTATGCATGGCACGCTCTCCTTCTCCTTGCCTCTAGAGCCTTCTCCATCAACCCTACACCTCCTCCACCTTTGTGAAGGTCCTCCGGCGGATTCCAGGGATGGTCTCCTGTCTCATTCTTCCAAGCCCTAAGACCCCGACGCATGCCACCCCAACTGCAAGGAAGGACTGACACTCTTGCCGCACTTCTATGGTGACCTCTGTCCTCTATATATATGTGGGTATATGTGGAATTACTCCCCAAAATACATTCTGCTACTTCTCCTGAGTATGGGGGTACCACATGTGAGAGACGTTTTGGCAGTCTAGCCAAGCACAGGACCCCAAAATCCAATAAGCACCTTCAGGCTTTTAAAGGACTTTATTTCCTCATTACACTTCCAGACTACCTATCACAGTTTCGGAGGTCCTGAAATGCCAGGATAACACCTAACCCCCCCCCCCCAAATGACCCCTTTTTGGAAAGTAGACACCCCAAGGTATTTGATAAGAAGCATGGTAAGTATTTTGCAGATCTCATTTGTTGCCAAAAGTTTTTGGAAAATGAAGAAAAAAAACAAAAACATTTTTTTTTATATATTTCAAAACCTTGTGAGAAAAAATGAGATCTGCAAAATACTCACCATGCCTCTTTTTAAATTCCTTGGGGTGTCTACTTTCCAAAAAGGGGTCATTTGGGGGGTTTGGTGCTATCCTGGCATGTCAGGGCCTTCAAAACTGTGATAGGTATTGAAGTGAAATGAGGAAGTTACGCACCTTCAGGCTTTCAAAGTGGTCATTGGATTTCAGGCTCCTGTATGTGGGTAGGCTCCCAAAAAGTCTCATGTGGTATCCTCATACTCGGTAGAAGTAACAGAATGTATTTTGGGGTGTAATTCCACATATACCCGTGGCTTGTGCGAGAAATAAATCATTTAAATGACAACTTTGTGTAAAAAAAAAATGTTTATGTCATTTTCCAGAAACTTGTGAAAAAAAATAAATCTTACATGGATGCCTCTCAGCAGATATCTTAGGGTGTCTACTTTCCAAAAAGGGGTAATTTGAGGTTGTTTGTACTATCCTGGTATCTTAGCACCTCAAGAAATGTGATGAGCAGTCAGAAAGTAAAAGCTGTGTAAATTCCATTATCTATACCATAGTTTGTAGACGCTATAACATTCACACAAAGCAATAAATATACACTTACTGGGATTTTTTTAACCAAAAACATGTAGCAGAATACATTTTGGCCTAAATTTATGATGAAATTTTGTTTTTTTTGGATATTTTTTATGACCGAAATGAGAAAATATTGTTTTGTTTTTTTTTTAAATTTTCTTAAAAATTTTTTTTGTTTATAGCGCCAAAAATAAAAAGTGCACAGGTGATCAAATACCACCAAAAGAAAGCTCTATTTGTGTGAAAAAAGGACATAAATTTCATGTATGTACCATATTGCATGACCGCGCAATTGTCTATTAAATTAGCTCAGCTCTGTATAGCAGAAAAATGGCGAAATTGCAGTATCTATACCATAGTTTGTAGACTCTATAACTTTCACACAAAGCAATCAATATACACTTACTGGGATTTTTTTTACCAAAAACATAGCAGAATACATTTTGGCCTAAATTTATAACTAACTTTGAATTTACTATATATTTTTTATAGCTGAAAGTAAAAAATATAGTTTCTCTTCAAAATTTTCAGTCTTTTTTTGTTTATAGCGTGAAAAATAAAAAGCGCACAGGTGATCAAATACCACCAAAAGAAAGCTCTATTTGTGTGCAAAAAAGGACGTAAATTTAGTTTGGGTGCAGCATTGCATGACCGCGCAATTATCAGTTGAATCAGTGCAGCACCGAGTAGCAAAAAGAGGCCTGGTCATTAAGGGGGGGTAATTCCTCAGGAGTACAAGTGGTTAATTTGTCAGTCAAGTCCATCTAAATGTGTGAGTGCATGTAACATTAACCTGTCCACGAGTTAACAATGCTGTTGCAATAGGAAGTAAGGTCAGCTGCACACCAGAGGATAGAAGAATATAGTGTGTATTTATTGATCCATAGGACACACAAAACACCAGGACATGAATACAGGACCTGTTAACGCGTTTCACACGATCTCGTGCTTAATCATAACCAATGCTGTTGTCCAGAGGTGCCCACATTGCTCATTCATCCAGAAAGGAGCCACCCTAACACAGGAATTGCGTTACTGGCCGGCAAAAAATAGGTGTAAAGATTTGTAAGCTGCAATATATTACATTTTTTGTTTTGGGTTTAGTCCCATTTTCAAGCCATACAGAATGGAGGGGTAGTATGAGTCACTTTGACTTTTGTGAAAATAATATCAGGTGCAGCTACTGAGCTTTGGGCGAAGTGGTTAACATTAGCCTGGTAAACATGTGAAAAGACTAGAACTATATATGCTAGCTGGAACATGTAAATATGAGATAATAATACATTTTTAATTTTATATAGACAGGTATTTACCTGGCTAAAAAAATTAAAACAGTTCTTAAAAATATTATTTTCTAGCTTCAACCTAATAAAGTAAATACTGAATATACAAGCCAAGCAAAATTTGAGTATGTGGGATCAATATGAATATATGAAACAAAACAGAATATGTCCCTAGGGGGCATCATCACAATACGTACTAATACGGAGCCATGTAATATATTGTAAGTCTTTAAATGTGCTCCCCTGGATGTATCCAATAGCAGTACGTACATCAGTTAACTTTTTCTCTCTTTATTAAATAAAAAAAACTGTGAAAGTCCATCCCCAAACAAGTAAAAGCAATATAAACAAAGTTTTCCTGTTCACATTGGTAATTCATACAGGTCCATCTATAAAGAATAACAACAGCATCAATATAGTTACATAAACAAATACTGTATATACCCTTTTGGTCTTTTTTTTGTGTATTTTTGTTTATGTAATTATATTGATGTTGTTATTCTTTACAGATGAACCTGTAAGTATCACCAATGTGTACAGAAAAGCTTATATGCCAGTCCTGAAGAAGAGGATACACTGCAAAACACATAGACTGACTCTAAGGCCTTATGTACACTGCTGCTTTGAAATGTGAGTTTAGGAGCTTTTGGCAATTTTTTCCAAAGTCCACAAACTCTACTCAATAAACGCCTATGTGTCCATGCTCACATAAGCTTTTATCAGAGTTTAGCAGCAGCAGCAGCGATTAGGGGCAGTTAAGCGCCCCTCTCCAGAATGCAGAAGAATCACATTTAGGAGAGGAACATTTTGGCCAAAAAAAACACAAAACTCAGCAAAAACTTGTGTAAATGCTAAGTTTTTTGTGGCTTTTTACCATATTTGTTGTCAGGAAGATTTTGTTTATATTGTTTTACTTTGATGATGTACTTTAAGTTTTTTTTTGTATAATAAAGTAAAAACAAATAACTGATCTACCTTTGTGGGTATTGATATAGGATACTCCCAGGGGAGCATATTTAAAGTCCTACAAAATATTATTGTATATATAAGCACACAATACCTTTCATGTAAGGGTACTATCATAATGATTAGGTTACAATGTGGTTTATCCAGAACTAAGTAAATCCAGTATATTGGTAAAACAAGTCGCCATTTGCTGCTGGGAATAAATACCATTAACCTTTTTCCTTGGAAATTTGTAGCAAAGGAAAAAATATATATATTTAGGGTGCTTAAGGGTTAATAACTGAGCAAGAACAGTAAACAGATTTGGAGAAAATGGCGTGACAAAGAAATCTGCACAATATCAGGCAGAACCGCTAGGAAAATGTTCAAGATATAAACAAGATGACATTGTCAGACGCTTCTTTCCAGCTAGATGTGCAAAGCATTGAATATCTGAGATAATATAATATCCTGGTTTTTAGTGAACAGCAGGTGCTGTCTGAATGTTTTGCGCAAATGATTGTGTAGGTGGATTAAAGGATCAATTGGAACAGTGAATTAATCAATGAACAGGTCATCAAATAATGCACACAACAAGGGCACTGACCTTTAAAACTGAAGTTCAATCTGGCAATATTTTACCTTCCTGGATCCAGATGGCCTCTGCAATTTTATTAAGCCTCGTGTCCCCTATGCATTACCACCCATACAGTATATTGTGTACAATAGTAAATGCTAAAGGGAAAAATTATACTTGTAAAGAGATTATTGTATATTCCAAACATAAAATGTAAGAATCAATGGTTCCTGTAACACTTGGTCCTACATTTCCTAATGCACAGACTTTAGACAATAAGCTGCAATTGCAACATGGTGGAAGATAGATTCTATCTTTTTGCAGATCCGCTTAAAGCTATATTTGTTTGCATTACTAAGATATTTAATTCTTTGATAACGACTTTGTTGGCTTGAATTTGCAAAACTATGCTGAAAATGACATCTCATGACTAAGTAAAAGACTGGTTGGGAATATTGGCATCGATGAACACAACACAGAAATGGGAGTTCTTCGAAAAGACTGTATGTGAACACACCACAAAATATATTCCAATGGGCAACAAATTTAAAAGGCTAAAAATCAAACCTATGTGGCTTACGGCCAAAGTTAAAAAAGCTATAGATAATAAGAAAAGAGCTTTTATTAAATATAAAAATGAAGGAATACTATCATCGTTTAAGCAGTACAAAGAATATAACAGAATATGCAAAAAAGGAAATAAAGCCCACAAAAATTTAAACGAATGACAGATTGCAAAGGATAGCAGGACAAACCCTAAAACATTCTTCAAATATATTAATAGTAAAAAGGTCAACTCGAAGCACGTAAGCCCTTTACAAAATAATCTGGAGTGGGTGACTAGAACAAAGAGAAGGCACATTTATTAAATACCTTCTTCAGCTCTGTGTATACGATGGAGCATGGGGGAGCTCTTGTCCATAATGGGCATGGAATTGACACAGCTCCAGATGATCCACATTGGCTCACAACTGATATGATCCAGAAATATTTAGACAGAATAAAGGTGAATAAAGCATCTGGACCAGGTGGCATACACCCACGGTCCTTAAAGAATTGATCTGTCATTTCAAAGCCATTGTTTCTAATATTTAGGGACTCTTTAATGACTGGCATAGTACCACTGGATTGGTGTAAGGCCAATGTGGTGCCTATATTTAAAAAGGTGTCAAAATCTTTACCATGTAATTATCGCCATTTTAGTTTAACTTCTATAGTTGGGAAGATACTGGAGAGTTTAATAAAAGACCACATAGTTGAGTTCTTGCGGAAAAAATATTTTAAGCAACAGACAGCATAGATTCATGAAAGACAGAAGTTTCAAACAAATCTGATTTCTTTTTATGAGAAGGTGAGCAAAACCTTGGTCAGAGGGGTGGCGGTGGATGTGGTATACTTGGATTTTGCAAAAGTTCCCCACACACGGCTAATGTGTAAGGTAAAGTCTACGGGCTTGGGAAAATTGGTATGTAAATGGATAGAATACCGGCTAAAAGATCGTATTCAGAGAGTAGTGGTAAAGATTCATACTCCGAATGGTGTAGGGTTTTTAGTGGTGTACCCCAAGGTTCAATGTTGGAACCCTTGCTTTTTAATATATTTATAAATGATATAGGGTCTGGGATTAAAAATACTGTTTCAGTCTTTGCAGATGACACCAAGCTGTGCAGTGCAATAACGTCCTTACAGGATGTCTCCAATTTACAAGCCGACCTCAATGCACTGTTTAATTGGGCAACTATGTGGAAAATGAGGTTTAATGTTGATAAATGTAAGGTTATGCACTTGGGGGCTAAGAATATGCATGTATCATACATACTAGGGGGGTACAACTGGGGGAATCAATGGTGGAGAAGGATCTGGGGGTTCTGGTAGATCACAAGCTTAATAATGGCATGCAATGCCAAGCTGTGGTTTCTAAAGCAAGCAAAATCCTCTCTTGTATTAAAAGATGTATAGACTCCAGAGAGAGAGAGATCATATTACCCCTGTACAAATCATTAGTAACACCTCATCTGGAATATGCAGTTCAGTTTTGGGCACCAATTTACAAAAAGAACATTGGAGAACTGGAGAAAGTACAGAGAAGGGCAACCAAACTGATAAGAGGCATGGAGGAGCTCAGCTATGAGGAAAGATAAGAGGAACTAAATTTATTCTCTCTTGAGAAGAGGAGATTAAAGGGGGATATGATCAACATGTATACATGCATCAGTGGTTCATATAGTGAACTCGGTGCAGAGTTATTCACCCTGAGGTCACCACAGAGGATATCTGGAGGAAAAGAGATTTAATCTCCAAATACAGAAAGGTTTCTTCACAGTAAGAGCTGTGAAAATGTGGAATAGACTCTCTCAAGAGTTGATTCTGGCCAGTTCAGTGGATTGCTTTAAAAAAGTCTGGATTCTTTCTTGGATACACATAATATAACTGGTTACTAACATTTATAGGTAAAGTTGATCCAGGGAATATCCAATTGCCTCTCGGGAGAATAGGTAGAACTTTTTGCCCCGTAGGAGCAAACTGGACCATGCATGGCTGGGTTTTTTACCTTCCTCTGGATCAACTGCGGCTGTAGGATTATAACTTTTTTTTCTTTAACCACCTCCCACCCGCCATATAGTAATATGACAGACGCAAGGCGGTTCTCTCGTTCTGGGAGGACGTCACATGACGTCCTCCCATTCTCACCATGCATGCGCGGCTCCAGGAGTGCGCAGCGCGGCGATTGGCGGTGTGCTGTGTCCCTCGGACACAGCAGATCTCTGATCTATGGAAAGAGCCGAAGATGTCGGCTCGGTCATGTGATCAGCTGTGTCCAATCACAGCTGATCACATGTAAACAGGGAAATGCCGGTTATCGGCATTTCTCTCCCCACGAGTTGTCACGCTGACAGCTCGTGAGGAGAGGAGAGCCGGTAATCGGCATTCCTCAGAGGGGACATCTACACAGAGCACTGATGATCTGTGTAGCCCCAGCAGCGCCACCTGTCAGTGTCCATCAGTGCCAGCTCTGTGCTCATCCATGCCACCTGCCAGTGCCCATCAGTGCCACATTTCAGTGCAACATCAATGCCACATATCAGTGCCTATCTGAGCTGCCTTTCAGTGTCACACATCAGTGCCAGTCAGTGCCACCTATCAATGCCAGTCAGTGCCACCTATCAGTGCTGCCAATCAGTGCCACCTATCAGTTGCAGCCAGTGCCGCCTATCAGTGTGCATCAGTGCCGCCTATCAGTGCCAGTCAGTGCCGCCTATCAGTTCCCGTCAGTGCTGCCTATCAGTGCCTCCTAACAGTGTCAGTCAGTGCCACCTAACAGTGCCAGTCAGTGCCGCCTATTAGTGCCAGTCAGTGCCGCCTATCAGTGCCACCTATCAGTGCCGCCTATCAGTGCCATATATGAGTGCTGCCTTTCAGTGCCCATCAGTGATGCCTGTCAATGCCCATCAGTGCCACCTATCAGTGCCTCCTCATCAATGCCCATCAGTGCCACCTATCAGTGTCCATCAGTGCCCATCACTGCAGCCTCATTAGCGCACATCAGTGAAGGAGAAAAATCACTTATTTACAAAATTTTATAACAAAAACTAAGAAAAAATGTTTTGCTTTTTTCAAAATTTTCAGTGGTTTTTGGTTTGTTTAAGAAAAAATAAAAACCCCAGAGGTGATTAAATATCACCAAAATAAAGCTCTATCTGTCACAAAAAAATGATAAAAATTTCATATGGGTACAGTGTTGCATGACCGCGCAATTGTCATTCATAGTGCAACAGCGCTGAAAGCTGGAAATTGGCCTGGGCAGGAAGGGGGTATAAGTGCCCTGTAGGCTAGTGGTTAATGGTTGAACTGGATGGACATTTGTCTTTTTTCAGCCAGACTAACTATGTAAAGTGTATGTCAAGCCAATAACATTTTCAAGTTGTGGATAGAGTAGAGCAGGATTTATGCTCCTGCCAGGTTTCTACTGCTATCTGTGGCTCCATTAGAAAGCTTTACCCTCACTTATTGCCCTGCTGACAACATTTTCACCAGGCAGGAAGAGAGGAAAACAGCAACAGGGGAACTAAATAAAGATCTAATAGGGGTTCTAGTCTCCCCTACTCTACTAAAGAAAGCATTTTTTGCCAGTGTTGCTGTTGGAGAGTTCCTCTTACTTCCTGTCTGGTATTACTTTTTTAACAGGACACAAAGTAATGACAATTTTCTGTAATGGGGCCTTGGTTAGCATGGGTTCTAATTCTAATTCTCTATCCAAAATGAAGAAAAAAGTTGTGGCTGGACAAATACTTTAATTTTATAAATCTCTTCTATTCAGTTGAAACACTTGCTTTCTTGTTGATGGTTTGTAAAAGCAGAAGTAATGGGATATGTCTACAGACTGATGATTAAAGCAAAACTCCATCCAAAAATAACAAGATGGAAAAGAAAAACAGTTTTTGTTACAATAATAAGCTTTGGTACAGAATGATCCCCCGCAATACTTTTATTTTCTGCTGCTAGATATCCTCAGACTGATGGCCAGCATCATTCAGCCAACTTCCTGTAAGCCCCCTGGACCTGCCCCAGCCTGACACTGGAGAGCGAATAGAAAATCGGCACAGTGGTTAGCTCATTTCTCTGTCACTCTGCTATTCCTTTCTTCTTCATATCACCATGCTCCGTTTAGGACATGAACTGATTGGCTCCTTGTACTGCTTCTTCCTCTCACAATTCAGTTCTGTTTTACAAGAACTGCAAGAAGCTAATTCCAGGTCAAATTCAACGAACCTCTTGTATTTTCTAGCCAGTTAGTCCATAACTGTAGATCATAAAAGAGACCAATGAATTGGGTGTTTTTTTAGTCTCATTTCACATATGAACTAGACAACTGAGATGGCATTCCTTCCTTGTCTATGGAGCTTCCCATTTATCAAGGGCAGGGGCGGACTGACCATTTGGAAACTCGGGCACTGCCCGAGGGCCCGAGGTCAGTAGGGGGCCCCATGAGATGCCCCTAGTACCCTTTTCACAGGCTTTTTTGAGCTTGGGCAAGGACACAGGGACCCCATGATCCCCTATTGCCCGGGGTCCCCATGAGTTGTCAGTCCGCCCCTGATCAAGGGCATGATATATCTAGCAGTACAGTTAGTTGCATTCAGCTGGACTTCTTCTGTAACCTGGAAGACATCTCTTAGCTAATCCAAGCCTCTTCTTGGATTATGTGACTAGAACAAGGTGGTGCCACAAATGTCACACCTCCCACTCTTTACTAGGACAATAACATCTGCCTTTCCATGGTGATTGGATTAAAGTGTCAATGCTACCTGTGTTGATTAAAATGCTGGGGTATCTTCCTGACACTCATTACTGAACTGAAGAAGTGGATTGGATAAACTACAAATTGCTTTCAACATTGCAGAGAACAAGTCCAGTGGAATGTGACTAATCACTACTCGATATCCTTACATTGCCTTACTATTGGAAGTACCCATCCAACTTAATTATCCTTTATCCTCAAGCTAGCTTTCTAATTTCCAGTCTTTTATAAAAGTGTGGCTAATTTGAGCTGTGCAATCAGATATGGCAGCTTCGCGATTTAAATTGTCATTCACACCTGAGGGAAACACTTACTGAAGTAATGCAATACCATAGTAAAAACTAATAACTAACTAAGGAAAATGGATTCATTTCTGGATGGCTTTAAGCAAACTTCCATGAATAACTGATATGAGTATAAAATACTATACAACATTATGATAGTGTCTTGCAAACCTAAGATAGGTTACTAAATACCTGGGGCTCCTCATTCTTTGTCAGTACAGAAAAATCCAGCTAAAAAAAAACAGTTGCCTTCTGACCTACATAAAAAAATGCCAGCAGAGATTAACATGAGTTTTTTTTTTATGGCTAGTAAGGAAGTTGTGACTTCCTGGTCATAATCTCCAAATCTCAGGTATAATATCCTATTTCCCTTGACAATTTTCACCTATAGGCAAGCCACCATCCAGGGAAACTTAAAACACTTCACACACCAATTTGAGGGCTCCCAGGATTTAAGTGCAAAAAATATTATATCTGGGTGGATGGAGACCAGAAGACTTTACCAAGATGACACAGATAGATGCGTTAGCATCAGAGCCACATAAGAGAACAAAGGTTGTCAAGGAGCAGGCCAGGGACAAACCAGAAAGGCTTTAAAAAATGCAACTCATCCAAAGAGATGAGCATTATTATGGGCAGAGAGTAGATCCAGGTAGCAAAAGTTCAACAGCTAGAGGAAGTTAAGGCTGATATACAGAAAACTATCGGGCAGCAAACCCAAAATCAGAAATTGAACTATTATATTGGGCAATTATTGAGAGTGGACAAGTAAATTTAAACAGGGGTGGGGGGAGGGGAGGGGGCAATCAGACGTAAACTGGGATTTTGTGTTTGTGCAGGTACTGAGGAAGGTGAAAGGCCAAAGTCAAGCAAATACAAGGAATGATGTAGCTACTGGAGAAGTGAGTGAGAGGCATGCATAAAAAATGCAATTCCTAATAAGAACTTATAGTTCTTCCCTATTAGATTTATTCCGGACTTTTTTTCAGCTGAAACTTGGTGGTTCAGGCCCTCTGCTCCCTGCTCACCATTGTCACTTGTAAACATGGCTTCTGTGTTTACAAGTGATAGCATGTCTTCCAACGTCTCCCACAGATCTTCTAAGCAGTTACCGCTGAGTGCAGGATGGGGACAAGGGAGATGCAGATGTCTGGGGTGCAGTGCCGACACCCCCACTGGATGATCTCCCAGCAAGTAAGAGAGGCAGAGCCACCTACAATTTGTGGGGAGGAACTAGAGCTGGCTGGATGCTTCACCCAAATACAGCAACAAAAGTAAAACCCCCGAACACTGTACTATGTACATAGCACACCCCCAAACTCTGAACGTAGTACCCCCCTAAACTCTGTACTCTGTAAGTAAAGCATTCCTGGTATTTAATGCCCCTTTAAGACCCTCTTACTGTTAGTGAAATTTGACACTATTTGATGTGGTTTGGAGGTTGAGGGGGTTTTTAGCGGGTCCTGATTGAGTTCTTGTATGTATTTTCTGAGAGAACAAAAACCTGGATTTATTACATCAGAAAGGACAGAGGATTCCAACTCACATTTCCTTGCACCTTCTACAATTCTGGTAAAGCTGGAGCAGATTAACTGAGATTCACGTGTCTCCTGTTCCCTCTCTGTCTTCTCTACAGTATGCTCTGCTGTGCAATTTACCAATATAGAAATATTCAATTGATTAGATAAGAGATACCTGCATTTTAACTGAAAAAAAATAACCAGTTTTAACTTAACCAACATACTTTGATAGAGTTTGTACCGAGGTTGAAAACATTCATCTAGAATGTTAGTAGACAGAATAGCTTTAGCATTAGATCACACGGCTTTTAAATAACATTTCACATATGAAAGCAAAAACAAATAGAAGAGACACAGAAAGTATGTGGAGGGAAAATCTTTTTGTAATGTGCTTAACTTTATCCATAGTGCTTGTTTAGGAGGATTTACCTCCTGTGGTCAGCAGACAAGTGACATGGGCAGCGTAGATATTTTCAGGGTCAAATTCTTCTAACTTTAAAATGAAACATTTGTCCATATTATTGTCAGAGCCATAACAGTCCTGCAATTTCCTACAGAAAATGTTCACTGTTTGAAATCCATTTGGCAGTCATCAGTGATATTGCATGCCATTTCCTCTTGTATGTAACAGAAACCACTTATGTGTTAGTAACAAGGGACCGTTATTTATTTATTTATTATTTTAGTCTTACTACCTATATATTTTTTCTGATTCCAAGACATCCAGTACCATTTCAGAAATGTAAATAGTAAATGCGCATAAACTGAGTTTACTTTTATGTAGTACAAAGTTCTATTACTTTTGTAAGTCATGTGCCAAGTCCTTTTAAATTACCATCTGTATTAATAACATTTAAGGAGGATTCCACATTCAAGAGAAAAATCCTTCAACCTGAGCTGAATGTGAGCTGTGAAGGGTCTTATTAAATGAAAACAACACCTAAAGCAGAATTCTGGGTAATTTTGTTTTTTTTTTTAACCCATGCAGTGGGGCTGTGCCTGCACTGCATGGGTTAACTGCTTGTTTTATGTGAAAGGCCTCCAAAAGGCTATGCTTACCCAGTCCTTCAAACCTCCCAAAAACAACGCTCTCCTACGTCCAGCCGTGGACTGTTTCTGCCGTCCTCATGTCTGGAGCCAGTCTATAGGCATGATAGTGTCAGGAACAATCCATTCACAAGACTGCTAGTGTGCAGAAGGGGCAGAAGCGACAGGAACCTTTCTTGTGCTTGGAGGATTGTCAGATTAGGTGAGTATATCTCCGCTCTTATCACTCCTAGACAAAAAGGAGCAGTTAACCCATGCAGTACAGGCACAGCCCCACTGCATGGTACCAAAAAATGTTGCCTGGAATTCTACTTATAGCCTTGTATACACAATGAGAATTTTTTTTCTTATACTAGTCTCATATCAAAAAAGGAATAGGTTAATAAAATTCTGAAAATTCTCGTAAGATAGAATACAACATCTGGCAATTATTGTATATAATTATATTATTGTAATATATTGTATTTTATTGTAATGTATTCTTTCATTTCTGAGCATGTGCAGTCTTGGTCACTTGTTTTTTTATGGACGAATACTGTACTGATTAAAAGAAAATCATTAATTCTGTTGTCATCCGAGAAACATTTTTGTGCTTGTCGCTTTGGATAATTTCACATGGACTGCCATGACTGGCTCTTGAAAGCTGTGTACTAATGATCAAATTATCGGACTATCACTCCGAAAGCAATATTTTTTTGTCCAATTTTCTCATCGTGTATACTAGGCTTTAGCAGATGGTTGTGTTAAGGCTTCGGGGTCAAAGAAGCAGAGAGCTGCTCAGCCAATTTTGACACAAAATAATTTTGGATGTAATGTAACAGAGATAGTTAAAAAAAATTGCAATTGGAATTTTAAGCAGACTCTGAAAAGTCTGCTTAAAATTCCAATTGCAATTTAATCTGTATTTAAAGTGAGCACTGGTTCACCTTTTTTGTAACATTCACTTTGCAAACTGAGTAGTATGTTCCTTTAGCTAACTATCTCTGTCTTTATCTATCTTTAAATGTCTGAAGAATACATTTCTGACATGCCATAATATACAGTATCATTACAAAATATGTACCCTTTTCATTAAAAAAGGCAATACTTGATCTGCAGGCAAACGTGGCCTGTACTTACATATCAGCAGTCTGCTACAGACGGGAAGCGTTTCACCAGTTCCCTCACCTCCACTGACTCAGATTGTACATTTAACTCTGTAGCAAGTCACAAGGTAAGAGACTGTTGCAGGGGTCAGATCAAACCAGAAGAGCTTACAAAATTGCAACTTATCCAAACACACAGATGAGAATTGTGGTCAAGTTACAAGCAGAGAGTCAACATGATTGCATTGTCTCTTAGCCAAAAATCTCAGTCCAGAGAGTAGATGCTGACCTTGGATTGTGCCAGATCAAAGATGCTGCCCTTTATCTGGTGACTAAAGCAGATAAAGGCACTGTTAGGGTGAGTGCTGTGATCTCTGTGAGAAGTAATAAATACACGTGTTACACTTACAAATTACTTATACATGCATGAAAAAATACATGATGCTAGGTCCACATTAAAAAACAAATGTATTTCTTGCACATGAGTGCATAATTAAATTGAGCACTCATTCATTTTATCTACTAAGCTGGATGAACATTCATTTTGTTAGGAATTTGATATGCCGATTTATTTTCTACCTAATGTGAGTGCGCTTTTTTAACGTAATAAATACTAATTTTAAGGATATACCAATATACAAAATGAAAATACCCAATTGATGTAAAGACCCAAGGTTGGGTCCACTTGGGTCTTTACATCAATTGTGCCATGAATGTTGGTTTCACATGCCATATATCACTTATGTTTGAGTATGTTTTTTAGCTCTTCATATTACCAATAAACCCATGGGGATACTGCACTAGTCTGGTGTGCCTTTCTTTCTTTTCTTTGATTCTTTGCACTTATGCTAGTGGAACTGGAGATAGTAGTGGGAGTACATCATCTATTACATCACCAATCTTGTCTCTAAATATCACCCAAACTGTACTCTCCGCTCCTCGCAAGACCTCCTACTCTCTAGCTCCCTTGTCTCCTCCTCCCATGCTCATCTCCAGGACTTCTCCAGAGCTTCCCCCATCCTCTGGAACTCTCTACCCCAATTTATTAGACTATCGCCTACTCTGCTCACTTTTAGGCGATCTCTGAAAACCTATCTCTTCAGGGAAGCCTATCCTGCCCTCAACTAATAATGGAATCTTCTACTCTTCCAACCAGTCCATCCCCCACAGTTACTACCTTTTGTACCACTAACCCCTCCCTCCTAGATTGTAAGCTCCAAGGAGCAGGGCCCTCCTATCCCTCTTGTATTGAACTGTATTGTTGCTGTATTGTCTCCCGTTATATTGTAAAGCGCTGAGCAAACTATTGGCGCTATATAAATCCTTTATAATAATAATAATCTACCACGGGTACGGTCTGGGGTTTATTCCTCAAGCGCTCATGGCTACTCAGTAGTATGAGAGCCATTTGGTTCTGGTAAGCATCTAGTTCTATCCCAACCTTCTATTGGATATTTGGGAGCTGTCCTGGAGACCGGAGCTACTTCTTGCACTTCTTTTGGACTTTCTTTTGATCTCAAGAGCACGTATATTCATTGTACTTACTGTTTTTCAACTAAATTTCATCACATGAAACATATTTATTTGGAGCCCGTTATGTCTGATACACTTTGATAGCGTTGCATAGTATATATTGTTGTTTACCTTGTTAGAAAAGCAAACACTGTACACAGTAAGACTAGGTTCATATATGTGGGTGTGCACACACATTGCAGGTAAGCAGCCCATTCCTTTCAATGAGCTGCTGTACCCTCAAGAAACATAGGGAAAGAAGTTTTTGACCCTTTTTTTAAAAGTTGCTGCACGGAATGTCATGAAGCAGCTCCCATGTCTGCTAAAGGGCAGCTTGTTTCTGTGCAGGTCATGATTATGCAATTATCCAAGGTCCACCTGTGAGAATAATGGAATATCCACACATACAGCCTTTTCACTAGGTTTTACTGTAACAGCAACATGTCAGCAGATCTGAACATTGCATTCTTCACCTCCATCACTTTGTATTCAGCCATATAATTCACCACAATGAACAAACACCTGAACAGCGAATGTCCAGCCAATTCTCCCACACAACTCAATGCAGGTCCTCCATAACTTCAGTGTTTCTCCCCAGGGGCGGACTGACCATTTGGAAACTCGGGCACCGCCCGAGGGCCCGGGGTCAGTAGGGGGCCCCATGAGATGCCCCTGGTACCTTTTTCATAGGCTTTTTTGAGTTTGGGCAAGGACACAGGGGCCCCATGATCCCCTATTGCCCGGGGGCCCCATGAGTTGTCAGTCCACCCCTGCTTCTCCCTTTAGAGTCTCCATAACCTTCCCCAAAGTGTATACTCTTACACAGGCTTACAACATACATACAATAGTGTATATCAGGGTAGACTGTTCCCTTTACTCTTCAACAAGACTCCTCCCACACCAGCTTATATAGGGGTACAGTACTCCATCCACCAACTTCACCCAGGGGAGGGTAATTACTAAAAGGTTAACTGCTTACAAGTGCATCTAACACTACCCTCTTCCTAGATTGACAATGCTGCCTTCCAAAGTTGTCTCTGTTGCTCCTTGATTCAGAGTAGAGACATCTTAACCACTTGCCCTCGACAGAATTTACCCCCCCGTTCTGACAAGGCCATTTTTTGCGACACGGCGCTGCATTATTTTAACTGGCAATTGCACGGTCATGCAATGCTGTACATATATGAAATGTATGCCCCTTTTTTTTCCCCACAAATAGAGCTATCTTTTGGTGGTATTTGATCACCTGTGCATTTTTATTTTTTGCACTATAAACAATAAAAAAAGACCAACAATTTTGAAAAATACATATCCAGTAAAAAAATTTAACTAATCTAATTTCTTCATAAATTAAGGCCAAAATGTATTCTGCTACATGTCTTTGCTAAAACAAAAATCCTAATAACTGTGAATTAGTTGGTCTACATGAAATTTATAGTGTCTACAAATGGCAGTACATATAGTGGATTTTTTGTTTACTAGTAATGGCTGCGATCAGCGACCTATAGCAGGACTGCGTCGGGCATTCTGACACTGGGTGGGAACCAGGGGTGGACTGACAACTCATGGGGCCCTCAGGCAACAGGTGATCATGGGGCCCCTGTGTCCTTGCCCAAACCAAAAAAAGCCTATGAAAAAGGTACCAGGGGCATCTCATGGGGCCCCCTACTGACCCCAGGCCCTCGGGCAGTGCCCGAGTTTCCAAATGGTCAGTCCACCCCTGGTGGGAACTGACTAACTGCCACTGACATCCCAATGTCAGTGATCAGTGATCAGTGCTAATAAAAAGCACTGACACTGTACTAATGACACTGGACAGGAAGGGGTTAACATCTGGGGCGATCAAGGGGTGTGCTGTTTTACATAATGTGCTATGTGTGTTTAACTAGGGAAATATGCTGCTGTGTATTTCTCTGCTGTATAGAGAAACACACAGCAGCATGTTCTTGCTGGCAGGAGAGAGATCTGTGTTGTTTACAGACAGGTCTCTTACCTGTCAGCTTTACTCAGCAATTGCCAGTTGCTGGTGGGGAATCTCAGGCCAGGACCCGGTGATTGACATCTGCAGCCGCCAATGACGTCACGGGTAGGGAGGCGCGCGCAGGCCCCTTACCCAGAAATGCAAATCATGTATATATACACGTGATTTTGTGCAGCCATGCCGCCCTGTAGCAGTAGTTCTACTATAAGGCGACGGGCAAGTGGTTAATACTGGAAGGTGAAGAATTACTAAACCTGGTACATGCAGAATCTGTTGCAGCCGTGCATAGTAATCAATCAGCATCCAGATTTTATTGTCAAAGCTTAATTGAACAAGCTGAAGTAAGAAGCTAATTGGTTACTATGCACAGATGCACCAGATTCTGAGTGATCCAGTTTAAGTAAATCTCCCCCAAAGAGTGTTACTGGCTGAATTACCAGGTACAATTAAAGGGAAAAAAAAGCCTAAAAAATTAAAAACTGATGCAGCCACCACATGCAGGGATTGGTAAACTGCAATGTTCCGTATATAGTTTTTGTTTGTTTGTTTTTGGGTTTATTACCACTTTAAGTTGATGTATGTTGCTTTCCAGACTTATAGGCACATTTTAAATAGAGAAGAAAGATTAGGTCATACATTCAATGTCATATGATGATCCCAAGCAGGTTTACCTTTGCCTAGTTACCGTAGAACTATACCATACCTGAGAATATAGATTGTTTATTAATATAATATTGGGCAGTGGCTACATTACACGTGGAGAAAGTAGGAAATTAGTATTTATAGAAAAAAACACAATACTGCAAATGTATGCTATAGATATATGAAGTCTCTCATATTTTAAGCAATGTGTGGTCTCCCCTCATTTAACATTCCAAAGTAAACTCAAATTGACATCAAGCACAAACTTTGCAAATATTTTGGTTTAATACATTAAAAAAAAAAAGATGAACAAACAAGGAAGCTTTAAAAGCCAGACATGTTAATTTCAGCAGCTAATTAATTTTTGTACATGCTCTGTTGCCCTTGAGTTACTTAATTTAGACCATCTGCAGCGCCTTTCTACAATACAGAATATAAGAACTTAAAGATTTCGATTCTTAATTATCAAACTACGTGGTTCATTATAATTTGTTTACTATGCAGTACATTAACTTGTCAGCTTCATCACTGCTTGAGCCGTCACTGGGGACCGAAGGCAAATGTCTAATGCTTAAATCAAAGACAGAAGTGTTTTGAAACAACCTGCATAACTTTTATTCAAGTGTTTCCCTTGATCGTACCTCTGGTGTATACATTTAGCCTTTTAAAAACACCTGTTATATTACTTGACAAACTGGAGTTATACTTCGAAACTTGAATTCCAATACATATGCTGTACATACTTCATATGTAAATCAGTCAAAGATAATTCATAAATAATTATTTTTGTAATAATTCACTGTGCATCCAGAACCTCCAATTTATAGCACAACATAAAATATAAAGACATTTATCCACCGCATACAATTGTGTTGGAGAATATCTATGCTGTTTCTCTTAGATGAGTACCTTCTGCCCTGTAGGTCCCATGTGCAAAATTAATTGAATGGATAGCAGTGAAAACTCACAATTTTGCTCCTTAAGCTGTTTAGGTTAAAGTCAATTGAAAAAGAGTCTACCGCTTTTTTTTTTTTTTAGGGGGTGTATTTTTTTCTTTTTCTGTTAAAGAGCTTTGTTTCTTTTTCAGTTGGAGCCTACGTATATATTAGATACTCTTTCTTCTACCCTTTGTGTACCTAAAATAAATCTGAATTTCTAATGAGAAAACCATTCAAATGTCCTCATTTTGTCAGCAAAGGAAATATTCTTTTAGCTAGCAAGGGAGAAATGATCTAGTAATTTGTTTTCCATTTTTGTTTATGGAGGATGCTCATGATATTATAATTTAGGTACAATGAGATTTCAAAAGCCTTTCTGTTTTTCAAGTATAAATCTCTTAAAAGCTATTATTTTACAGCCGCATCCCAGGAAGCTTTAGCCACTGAGTTAACCACATGTTTATGTCATTATTGAACCATCCAAACAAGAGGTAATTTTTCAGAAGCTTGTCTCCAAGATCTATTAGTTTAGCCACAATCTGCTAACATTTTAACCACATAGAGGTGTCCATAGGCTCCATTTCACTAGGTCTCAGCCATTGTTACTGATAACTGCAACCAACAAGAAATCTACATAAAAATCTTCATTTTAAGTAAGCTGCATTTAGTCATTAGCGGCTAAAAAGGTCAATAGGTGTATAATACAAAGAGTACTTGTTACAGATCCCACTGTTTGAACCATGAAAGTCAATAATATGAACTTGATATTTATTATTTGAATGTTTGGGTTAATCCCTTTGTGCCAGCATCTACTAGTCCTTTAAGGGCTTTCAGATGCTGGGAAGTGGGGCAGGGTTTATGATCATGTGACCTCCGTGATTGGCTGTCACAGAGGTCATATAGCTACATAGTTTGTAAGGTTGAATAAATACAACAGTCCATCCAGTTCAACCTATGTGGGTGTGTTCATGTCAAAAATCATAACCCATATCCCTGTATATTGTGTTTGCTAAGATGCACATCTAAGAGTTTTTGGAAACTGTCAATACTACCTGCTGACACCACCGATTGTGGAAGCAAATTTCATATCCTTACCCTCTGACAGTAAACAAAAACCCTATGCAATTTAAGGTTAAAGCTCTTCTCCTCCAATTTCTTTAAGTGGCCCCGTGTCTTCTTATACTCCCTGAGACTGAATATTATTTATTTATTTCAGGTACTTATATAGTGCCGTCAATTTACGCAGCACTTTACATATATATATACAGTGAGTAACAGAAGTATTTGAAAACCCTGTGATTTTGCAAGTTCTCCCACTTAGAAATCATGGAGGGGTCTGAAATTCACATTGTAGGTGCATTCCCACTCTGAGAGACAGAATTAAAAAAAAAATTTCAGGAAATCACATTGTATGGTTTTTAAAGAATTTATTTGTCTTGCACTGCTGAACATAAGTATTTGAACACCTGAGAAAATCAGTGTTAATATTTGGTACAGAAGCCTTTGTTTGCAATTACAGAGGTCAAACATTTCCTGTAGTTCTTGACCAGGTTTGCACACACTGCAACAGGGATTTTGGCCCACTCCTCCACACAGATCTCCTCTAGATCTGTCAGATTTCGGGGCTGTCACTGAGCAACAAGGAGTTTCAACTCCCTCCAAAGATGTTCTATTGGATTTAGGCCTGGAGACTGGCTAGGCCACTCCAGAACCTTGATATGCTTCTTACGGAGCCACTCCTTAGTAATCCTGGCTGTGTGGTTTGGGTCGTTGTCATGTTGGAAGACCCAGCCATGACCCATCTTCAATGTTCTGACTGAGGGAAGGAGGTTGTTGCTCAAAATCTCACAATAAATGGCCCCATTCATCCTCTCCTTAATACAGTGCAGTCGTCCTGTCCCTTTTGCATAAAAGCACCCCCAAAGCATGATGTTACCACCCCCATGCTTCACAGTAGGGATGGTGTTCTTGGGATGCAACTAATCCTTCTTTTTCCTCCAAACACGACGAGTGAAGTTTAGACCAAAAAGTTCTACTTTGGTCTCATCTGACCACGACTTTCTCCCATACCTCCTTTGGATCATACAGATGGTCATTGGCAAACTTCAGATGGGCCTGGATATGTGTTGACTTGGGCAGGGGAACCTTCCGTGCAATGCATGATTTGAAACCATGACGGCGTAGTGTTCTACCAACAGTGACCTTTGAAACTGTGGTCTCAGCTCTCTTCATGTCATTGACCAGCTCCTCCCTTGTAGTTCTGGGCTGATTCCTCACCTTTCTTATCATCAGTGATACCCCACGAGGTGAGATCTTGCATGGAGCCCCAGTCTGAGGGAGGCTGACAGTCGTCTTTAGCCTCTTCCATTTTCTAACAATTGCTCCAACAGTTGATCTATTTTCACCAAGCTGCTTGGCATTTGCCCCGTAGCCCTTTCCAGCCTTGTGGAGGTCCACAATTTTGTCTCTGGTGTCTATTGACAGCTCTTTGGTCTTGCCCATGGTAGTAGTTGGCGTCTGACTGACTGTGGGGTGGACAGGTGTCTTTAAAGAGCTCAGACAGGTGCTACTAAGTTAGATTAATGAGTGGAGTAGAGGTGGACTTTTTAAAGGCACAGTAACAGGTCTTTGAGAGCCAGAATTCTTGCTGTTTCTCAGGTGTTCAAATACTTATGTTCAGCAGTGCAAGACAAATAAATTCTATAAAAATCATACAATGTGATTTCCTGAATTTTTTTAAAATTCTGTCTCTCAGAGTGGGAATGCACCTACAATGTGAATTTCAGACCCCTCCATGATTTCTAAGTGGGAGAACTTGCAAAATCGCGGGGTGTTCAAATAGTTCTGTTTCTCACTGTATATTGTACATTCACATCAGTCCCTAACCCTCAAGGGGTGTACAATCTAAGGTCCCTAACTTGCATTCTACCAACATGTCTTCGGAGAGTAGGAGGAAACCAGAGTACCTGGAGGAAACCCACGCAGGCACAGGGAGAACATGCAAACTCCAGGCAGGAGGTGCCGTGGTTGGGATTCGACGACCGTAGTACTGCCAGGCGGATGTGCTAACCATTTAGCCACTGTGCTGCCTATAGTTTATTCCCTATGTTAGAATCATCACTGGGGTATTTGTATATCACTATCATATCTCCGCTCAGGCGTCTCTTCTCCAGGGAGAATAAGAGAATAAGTTTAATGTTTGTAGTCCTTCCTTGTAACTGAGGTCCTCCAGTTTCCTTATCAACTTTGTTGCACTTCTCTGGACTCTCTCCAGTTCCAGCACATCTTTCCTGAGGACTGAACAGACCAGAACTGGATGGTGTACTCCAGGTGGCCGGACCAGCAGGATTATTGTTTTATCTCTTCAGTAAATATCCTTTTTTATGCATGCTAATATTCTGCTAGCTTTGCTTGCTGCAGCTTGGCATTGCATGCCATTGCTGAGCCTGTCATCTACAGGGACCACCAGACCTTTTTCCATCCTGAATTCCCCCCAGTGGTTATCTCGCTAGCATGTAGCTTGCATTCATATTTTTAGCCCCCATATCCATTACTTTACATTTTTCAACATTAACCACGTGCCCTCCAGAGGATTTACCCCCCCTTCCTGACCAGGCCATTTATTGTGATACAGCGCTGCATTACTTTAACTGACAATTGCGCAGTCAAGCAACGCTGCACCCCAATGAAATTCATGTACTCCCACAAATGGAGCTTTCTTTTGATGGTATTTTATCGCCTCTGCAGCTTTTATTTTTAGTGCTATGAACAAAAAAAGACCAACAATTTTGAAAAAATTGACTTTTTGCTATAAAACAAATCCAGTAAAAAAATGTAAAAAAATCAGATTTTGTCACAAATTTAGGCCAAAATGTATTCTGCTACATGTCTTTACTAAAAAAAATCCCAATACGTGTAAATACATTGGTGTATGTGAACGTTTTAGCATCTACAAATGGCGGTATACATACTGGAATATTTTTTTTATACTAGTAATAGCAGCGATCAGTGATTTATAGCGGGACTGCGGGACTGCAGGACTGTGGCAGGCATTCTGACACTGCGTGAGAACTGACTAACTGCCACTGACATCCCCAGTGACACTAAAACAGTGATCAGTGCTAATAAAAGACACTGACACTGTACTAATAACACTGGACAGGATGGGATTAACATCCGGGACGATCAAAGGTTAACTGTGTGCTGTGCACTGTTTTACTATTTTGTCTGTGTGTGTTTCACTGTGTAAGCACACTGTTTTGTATTGCTCTGCTCTGCAGAGCAATACAAAGCAGCGTGCTGGTGCTGTCAGGGGAGAGATCTGTATTGTTTACATATAGACCTCTCCTCTGTCAGTGTTCCTTGGTGATCGCTGGGTGCCAGTGGGGAAACTCCGGCCAGGACCCAGTGATCGACAGCTGTAGCCGCCAATGGTGGCGTGGGTAGGGCGCATGTGCCCCTCACCCGAAATACATAATCACGTATACACTATATTGCCAAAAGTATTGGTCAGCCTGCCTTTATACGCACATGCATTTTAATGGAGTCCCAGTCTTAGTCTATAGCAGCGGTTCTCAACCTGGGGGTCGCGACCCCTTTGGGGGTCGAACGACCATTTCCCAGGGGTCGCCTAAGACCATCGGAAAACACATATTTCCGATGGTCTTAGGAACCGAGACACCGCTGCAGTCTCCGGCGATGTGTGGGCGGGATGATACGCTGCTCCTGTCATCTGGCCACACCTCCGGGATCGCTCAGCAGCTCCGCCTCCTCGCCGCTGATTGGCCACCGGAACTGTAGCTCAGGAGAGGCACACAGGCGGCCAATCACCGGCGAGGAGGTGGAGCTTGGAGAGGAGGAGCCGAGCGGCAGCGCGCGTACATCAAAGAAGACCGAGGGAGCTGCCGGAGCGAGTGAAGAGGAGAGCGGCCAGAGAAGGAAGACAGCTGACAGGTAAGTGAGAGAGCGAGCCCAGGCTGGAACAGGGGTCAGCAAGGTAAGTATCATTGGTGTCAGTGGGAGGAATAGTGCCCCATCATTTGTGTCACTAATACCAACGATGGGGCACTATTCCTCCCCCCACTGACACCAACGATGGGGCACTATTCCTCCCCCCACTGACACCAACGATGGGGCACTATTCCTCCCCCCACTGACACCAACGATGGGGCACTATTCCTCCCCCAACTGACACCAACGATGTGGCACTATTCCTCCCCCCACTGACACCAACGATGGGGCACTATTCCTCCCCCCACTGACACCAACGATGGGGCACTATTCCTCCCCCCACTGACACCAACGATGGGGCAGTATTCCTCCCCCCACTGACACCAACGATGGGGCACTATTCCTCCCCCCACTGACACCAATGATGGGGCACTATTTCCCCCCCCCCCCGACCCCAATGATGGGGCACTATTCTCCCCTCCACCACACTGACATCAATGATGGGGCACTATTCCTCCCACTGACACCAATGATGGGGCACTATTCCTCCCCCCACTGACACCAACGATGGGACACTATTTCCCCCCCCCCCTGACCCCAATGATGGGGCACTATTCTCCCCTCCACCACACTGACATCAATGATGGGGCACTATTCCTCCCACTGACACCAATGATGGGGCACTATTCCTCCCACTGACACCAATGATGTGGCACTATTCCTCCCACTGACACCAGTGATGGGGCACTACTCCCACTGACACCAGTGATGGGGCACTACTCCCCCCACTGACACCAGTGATGGGGCACTATTCCTCCCACTGACACCAATGATGGGGCACTACTCCCCCCACTGACACCAATGATGGGGCACTACTCCCCCCACTGACACCAATGATGGGGCACTATTCCTCCCACTGACACCAATGATGTGGCACTATTCCTCCCACTGACACCAGTGATGGAGCACTACTCCTCCCACTGACACCAGTGATGGGGCACTACTCCCCCCACTGACACCAGTGATGGAGCACTACTCCCCCCACTGACACCAATGATGGGGCACTACTCTTCCCACTGACACCAATGATGGGGCACTACTCCTCCCACTGACACCAATGATGGGGCACTATTCCTCCCACTGACACCAATGATGGGGCACTACTCCTCCCACTGACACCAATGATGGGGCACTATTCCTCCCACTGACACCAATGATGTGGCACTATTCCTCCCACTGACACCAGTGATGGAGCACTACTCCTCCCACTGACACCAGTGATGGGGCACTACTCCCCCCACTGACACCAGTGATGGGGCACTACTCCCCCCACTGACACCAGTGATGGGGCACTACTCCCCCCACTGACACCAATGATGGGGCACTACTCCTCCCACTGACACCAATGATGGGGCACTATTCCTCCCACTGACACCAATGATGGGGCACTATTCCTCCCACTGACACCAACGATGGGGCACTATTCCTCCCACTGACACCAACGATGGGGCACTATTCCTCCCACTGACACCAACGATGGGGCACTATTCCTCCCACTGATACCAACGATGGGGCACTATTCATCCCACTGACATCAGTGATGGGGCACTACTCCTCCCACTGCAAAATTACAGTTATGAAGTAGCAATGAAAATAATTTTATGGTTGGGGGTCACCACAACATGAGGAACTGTATTAAGGGGTCGCGGCATTAGAAAGGTTGAGAACCACTGGTCTATAGGGTTCAATATTGAGTTGGCCCACCCTTTGCAGCTATAACAGCTTCATCTCTTTTGGGAAGACTGTCAAGGTTTAGGAGTGTGTCTATGGGAATGTTTGACCATTCTTCCAGAAGCGCATTTGTGAGGTCAGGCACTGATGTCAGACGAGAAGGCCTGGCTCACAGTCTCCGCTCTAATTCATCCCAAAAGTGTTCTATTGGGTTGAGGTCAGTCAATTGTGCAGGCCAGTCAAGTTCCTCCACCCCAAACTCACTCATCCATGTCTTTATGGACCTTGCTTTGTGCACTAGTTTTGTAACGCACTTTTTGTGAACATTTAGCCCAGTTGAACATTTACTTGACTCATCACATATTTATCCCACTGGGGGGGGGGCTGATTGCTTAGCCAGGAATTTGTTTTATAGTCATTTAATACTGTTTTTGTTGATTTTTACGCTTTATGCTTCAGGTCAGCCAGGTGTTTATTACAGCTCGGCCAGATGTTTACTGCTATTGTTTTCATATTTATTTCTGATAAACATTTCACATAATTTACTGGTTTTGTTGTTTTTTACACTTTATTCTTCAGCTCAACCGGATGTTTATTATAGGTTGGACAGGTATTTATTGCTACTTGATTTTGGTTTATTTTTTATATATGTTTCACAGTGGATTTAGTGGCTCAGACAGTTTTTTGTTTTTATTTACTATTGACTTTATTTGTTTCATAGATTTATTATACACATTGGGTTTGATGCTCAGGAGGGTTTTTATTTATTATTAGTGTATTTTTTGGGTCACTAGAGGGCAGCACATCACTATTCTTGGGGAATTTTATTGAAGTGGGAACACATTTAGGTGCTTGCAGCAGTTTATCATTTATTTGTGGCAGCGCTTTAGTATTGTATCCTTATTTTTACATTGCACTTAGTGATATAAGGCTTGGATGCAGCTACTCAGCCATGGAAGTCCATTCTATGAAGCTCTCTTTGCACTGTTGTTGTGCTAATCTCAAGGCCACATGAAGATTGGAGGTCTTTAGCTATTGACTCTGCAGACAGTTGGTGACTACTGTGCGTTTCAGCATGCGCTGACCCCGCTCTGTCATTTTACATGGCCTACCACTTTGTGGCTGAGTTGCTGTTGTTCCCAGTTGCTTCCGCATTGTTATAGTGCCAAGTTCCTTCAAAAACTGTGAGCAAGTGTCTCTAGAAGAATTGAAGTTGTTTGGATGCCAAAGGGTGGTCACACCAAATATTGATTTGGATTTCTCTTCTGCTCACTTAGACTAGCCATACGTTGTACAATTTTCTTGTACAATGTTCCTTTAGATTTGCCAAAGACCATATAATATGAGGTCAAATCTAAACATTTTCAATTGTATCCAATTAGGTAGGCCCTTGCACTACATATTTGAAGGTAAATCTAAAGGAAATTGTATAATGTATGGCCAGCCTTACTTTCCATTTTGGTAATTGATAAAAATAAACTATTAATACATCTATTTCTGGAAGCATTCTTAATTTACAGCATTTTTTTACACCTGCTTAAACCATTTGCACAGCACTGTATATATATAGTCTGTATGCATACTGTAAGTATATATATTAATCAGAAAACAAATATTGTGCGCTGATAAATGTATGGGTTTATTACATATATCAATCATTTTATTTCACATACCTTCACATCCCTGACAGGGATTGCGGCAAACTACAACACTGCCGGAAGAGCTTGAGCAGTTACATCAATATTTCTGAGAATTGAGGGAATTTGAACTATGTGCATATAACTGTTGTAAGCACCCCTGGCAATGTTCTATCTTCTTCCAACTCCATGGCTGTTGTTTTTCCTGTTTAGCTTGGTCTGCATGAATAAGTGAAGAAGTATATAACTAAAGGCTTGTGTAATAAATAAAAGAATGAATATAATAAATGCTATCATTACGTGGAATTGCACCCCAGTGGTTCCTTCAACACTTTTAAATACCCCAGTATCAGAGATGTGCACAGCCTATTGCATTAGGTTGTGCACACCAAAGGCCAAAGCAGTGGTAAATGCTGGGTGTGGCCAAATTACACTTATAGTGAGAAGGGCTTAAAGGGACATGGTTAAATAAAACAAAAGCATTCCTGTACCCATAAAATAAGCTTTTGGTCCTCCCTCCCCCCAGCAGGGCACTTTCACATTGATGCGGTGCTGTTTTCCAGCACCATAGGTGCAGTGCAGTGTCCCTACAGTTTTCGTGTGGGTTAGCTGTGGTTTGTCATAGACTTCTATTATGTCCCATGGTTTTGGCGCGCTTTCTGAAACAATAAAGTGAAAGCATGGTTTTGGTGTGCTTTCAGAAAGTGCATTAAAACCATGGGACATAATAGATGTCTATAGCAAAGCACAGCTAACCTATATGAAAACCGCACGGCATTAGTCTGAGAGCCAAGCTGACTGTTAGGGCTCATTCACACTTGACTTATTTCTAACTCTTGCCAAACTCCCCTATAGCATTTGACAGGCGGTATACAGGCATTTGGAAAGTGTTTTTAACGCTCCTCAAATTCTCCTCAAATGCTCCCCAAGTGCCCTATGTGTGGTTTTGAGGTATTTGATAGGCGTTTGCCAAGCGTTAAAACCACACCACAAACTCCTATAATGAAGTTAAATGGTATTAACGCTCCGCAAACGCCCCGCAAATGCCTGCTAGGCGTTTGAGGAGCGGCACCATAGACTTGAATGGGAGGCTTCAACTCCTCCTGACTTGACATGAGGCGTCAGTTTTGCCACGACACATTGCGATGTGAATGCTTCAGTGTGAACAGCACTGTGTGCTGCCATGTGCACAATTTTCATAGACCTTTGAGAAGCGTTAAAAACGCTTCCCAAATGCCTGTCTGACGCCTGCTGACAAAGCTAGTGTGAACGTAGCCTTACTGTAACCCAGTCACTTCTGAGCTCTGCACAACTTACTACAGAGTTCAAAGGTCAGTACTATGTGATGCAGAGTTCAGAGGTCAGTACTATGTGATGCAGAGTTCAAAGGTCAGTGCTAGGTGATGTAGAGTTCAGAGGTCAATACTAAGTGATGCAGAGTTCAAAGGTCAGTGCTAGGTGATGCAGAGTTCAGAGGTCAGTACTATGTGATGCAGAGTTCAAAGGTCAGTGCTAGGTGATGCAGAGTTCAGAGGTCAGTACTATGTGATGCAGAGTTCAAAGGTCAGTGCTAGGTGATGCAGAATTCAGAGGTCAGTACTATGTGATGCAGAGTTCAAAGGTCAGTGCTAGGTGATGCAGAGTTCAGTACTATGTGAGGCAGAACTCTGCACTCTGTGTGTAGCTCACCCCTGAACTCTGCACTCTGTGTGTAGCTCACCCCTGAACCATGCACTCTTTGTGTAGCGCACCTCTGAACTCTACACTCTGTGTGTAGCTCACCCCTGAACTCTGCACTCTGTGTGTAGCTCACCCCTGAACTCTGCACTCTGTGTGTAGCGCACCCCTGAACTCTGCACTCTGTGTGTAGCGCACCCCTGAACTCTGCACTCTGTGTGTAGCTCACCCCTGAACTCTGCACTCTGTGTGTAGCTCACCCCTGAACTCTGCACTCTTTGTGTAGCGCACCTCTGAACTCTGCACTCTGTGTGTAGCTCACCCCTGAACTCTGCACTCTGTGTGTAGCTCACCCCTGAACTCTGCACTCTTTGTGTAGCGCACCTCTGAACTCTGCACTCTGTGTGTAGCGCACCCCTGAACTCTGCACTCTGTGTGTAGCGCACCCCTGAACTCTGCACTCTGTGTGTAGCTCACCCCTGAACTCTGCACTCTGTGTGTAGCTCACCCCTGAACCATGCACTGTTTGTGTAGCGCACCTCTGAACTCTGCACTCTGTGTGTAGCGCACCCCTGAACTCTGCACTCTGTATGTAACCCCCCCAAAAAAAAAATTTGCACTCTGTACACAATGCACTGCTAGTATTTAATGTCCCTATAAGACCCTCCCACTGTTAGTGAAATTTGACCACACCTATTTGATGCATTTTGGAGGTTGTGTTGGGGGTAAGGGGATTTTGGGGGGTCTTGGAGTTCCTGCACCTATTTTCTGGGGGAAAAAAGCCTTGGTAAATGTGGGTGATATAATGTGGGGTGGCTTTAGTGAACACTGCATTTGCATGCATTTTTTTTGCTTTTCTTTCAAACAATGTAGCTGCCTGCTGCGAACATTAGGCAGCTCCTCAATAAGCAAATGCTACGCTGCTGCGCACACCACACTTAAAAAAGGAAGATAATAAAGTGGAGCTGACTAGGGGAGGTAATATTTAATAATATGATTTTGAATATATCATGTACTCCTTATACCTAAACAGCACCAAATACGATTTATCCCTGTGTCTGGTTTTCTATTAAAGCAGACAGGACATTGGTATGTTGCCATGGACGAGTATAGAACCATCGTATTTCAGTGACTCACTCAGAGTGCAACGTTTGTTATGCCAAAATCTATAAGAATGTCCTACTATACACCAGCTCAAATGATCTCATGAAATGAGCTACATGAAAAGATTCAGGAAGAAGACAGTGTCATTTTCCACATTGCAATACGGTAATTTCAATTTAGCAGCTTAAAATAACAAAACTATTATTCCTTAGATACATATGTGTTATCAGATGCGATCAGTGAAAGATGGGAAAAGTTAGCATAGAACTGTGCATTTCACATTGCTATCCACAATACAGATTCTTCCTGTGTTCCTTTGTCCACATGTACTTCATATGTAATCCTATCAAATGTCTAATTATAGAAAGCATTTGAAACTGTTTAGTGTTTGATTTATTTACTGCAGGAGTAAGCTATACATAAAACAAATCCCTTCATTTGAGGCAAATTGGGATTGTTTATTAGATTTCCGTATTATAAAAGCAATACACATTTCTGGCATTCTTGCAGTTTTTTTATTGATACTTTGACTGTGGAATTTAGAATGCATGCTAAATATAAACATTTAAAATATAGGAGCTGATGTACTAAAGAGGTTATGCTCATGCTTTCCCCGATCACTTTAATCCAGTGTTTCTCAACTCCAGTCCTCATGGACCCCTAACAGGTCATGTTTTCAGGATTTCCATTATTTTGCACAGGTGATTTGATCAGTTTCACTGCCTTAGTAATTACCACAGCTGTTTCATCTGAGGGAAATCCTGAAAACATGACCTGTTGGGGGTCCATGAGGACTGGAGTTGAGAAACACTGCTTTAATCCAATAAGGTTAGGGGGGGATTGTTTAGTTTTAGATAATTATGGGTGAATCTGGCCCTCACAGGGGCGGCTCCAGACACATTTTTTTGGGGGTGCTATGTGCGGCGCACAGTGCACCACGCTTTTGTGGGTGGGGCCAAAAGTGAGTGTGGGCATAGGTGGGCGTGACTGAAAAGTGAGTGTTTCTTTACAAAGACAGAACAGGTATACAGAAGGGAAGTCCTGGTCTCTCCTCTGGCCTTTTGATAGGCCTTTTTTAGATATGCTTTACTATAGCCCCTCCTCAATAGCCTTTCTATTAGTTGTACAGCCTGAACAATAAAATCCTCATCTCTAGAGTAATTCTTACGTAAATATATGTATATTGTCTATATGGAATACTGCACACCAAAGCCCTTGGATGTGAGCTGTGGGCATGGAGGATTGTGTTGCCTGCTGGGGGCTTACAATAAAGAGTTGTAGCCAATGATCCATCTTCCTGGATGTAGATCTCCACATCCAGAAAAGAGATCCAATGAGGGTCTGATTGCATTGTAAACTTAAGATTGTAATGATTTTCACCTATCCTTTCCATGAATTCTTGCAGGAAATCAACTGTTCCATTCCAGGTGATTAGTATATCATCAATATACCAAAAGCATCCCAAAATAGATGTCATATATGGGGAAAAATTATCCTGCTTAAATACTTCTCTCTCCCACCCCCAGAAAGAGGTTGGCATAAGAGGGGGTGCAACACGTCTTCATAGCCACCCCTTGAACCTGGAGGTAGTTGGTTCCTATAATACAAAATAGTTTTGGATCAAAATGAATCTGAGAAGATCCAAAATAAACTTATTTAGTGGCCTGGTTTTGTTCACACAAAAAGGTTTCCACCACCCTGATGCCCTGCTCATGAAGGATGCTTGAGTACAAAGCCTCCACATCAACAGTCACGAGCAGGGCATCGAGGAGACATGAACCCTCCAATCTTTTCAAAAGGTCAATCGTATCCTTAATATTAGAAGGCAGTCGACTAACATGTGGTAAAAGATAGAAATCCACAAAACGACCGGCCTTTTCGGAGTTCCCGGTTCTGTGGGACATCCCATTGGGGACCTAAGGCTCTTGTGAGTTTTTGGGAGTGAATAAAAGGTGGGGCCTTTTCCTCCTTGCCCAACCTCACGTGAGCACTTTTGGAGCCATTTCCATTCTCTTACAGTTTCACTGTAAGTATTAGATTCTATCACATATTGTAATTTAAGTCGTTTTCATACTATATGAGTTTTGTATATATTGATATTTGTTTGTTTTTCTTCAGATCGGTTATGTTAACAGCAGCATTCATTATCCTCCTGAGGAAGCAAGTATAGTTTCCTGTGAAACATGTTGAGGAATCACAGCAAGCTTTGAACTGAATTTCACATTTTGTTAAGATGCTCCAACTACACTATAATATTGCATCAACCTTTGATATGATGGCACTTGCTGCAAAGTAATTTTATTCTTGATGAGCTTTTGTATTATCATTTTCAATATTTTGTATAAATAAAGTGTAAAAGTGGGAGGCATTCTCCCTTGTTTTAACTATAAATGCTTGTAGTCTTACTCTTTTGGGGCACCTTAAAAGTTCATGTACCAAGTCCTTTTTTTTTCAAATCTGAATTCTGGCATATGTACTGTAAAAATAAATCCACACTAAGGGTTCATGTACACTGCAGCTGATAAACTCACGTTCAGGAGCTTTTCTGTGTTTTTTTCAGCAGCCCCTGAACTCTCCCTAACATTTTCCTATGTGTCCATGTACACTATGTCATCTACAGTCGATTACAGGCAGTTGAGTTTACAGTTGTTTTTTTTAACGCACCAAATTTGCGTTCAGAAGTAGATTTTACCAGCATTTCAAATGCCAAACGCTTGTAAACATGTGTAAATGCAGCTAACCGCGTTTATAAGCGTTTGCGTTTAGAAGCGTTTTTTAACTGTTCCATATCCAAATGCTTTCCAGAGCCTTTTTTCATCATCAGAAATGCATGCAAAGCATTTTCCATGTATCCAAATGGACCTAGCACACCAGTGCAGTCAGTTCCAGGTTTTGCGTGAAGGAAAAAATGGTAGAACGTGCTGCATTATGCTAATGATGGGATCCATATTGAATACAACCAGAAAAGATAGGTATTCTCAACACATACTGCTCTCTCTGCTTCTGCTCTCTCTATTTCTCTCAAAATGTCTAAAATAGTTAATTTTTTACTGTTTTTCAGTGCATTCTGGGCATTTTGGAAGGTCTCCTGATGTTATTTTTAAAAACAATTCTAAACACAAACACACAAACGCGCATAAACGTGATATGCAAACGAGGATAAACAGATGGTTTTTCACCTCTGTTTTCCAGCAGTCAGTTTCCATCGTTCAGAAGAGTTTTCCAAATGTCCCGTGGAGCCTAATAGTGTCCCATGTGTTATGTACAACTCTAACTTTCATTCTCCCACTTACAGTGTAGTCAGAACTGCACATCCAGCACGGAGAGTGGTTGTAAACCCTTACATATACCCAGTGAAGTGACTGGCCTCAGGTGATACACAGAGATGAAACAAATACACAAGCTGTACTTATCTATCTGCAGCCATCTCTTCTCTTCATCTGTTCAAAGTCCAGAATTTATAAAGCTTTTCTGAGAGTTCAGGAAAAAAAAGGGATGGAGAGCTGAAATTACACACTGCAGAGCTCAGTGAGGGGAACTCTGAGAGCTGATTGGAGGAATTAGATACACCCCCCTCAACACAGTTCACAGGAACAAAGCTGATGCTGTCAATCTGCTGTAGGTCCCTCCCCGTCACCATGTTTCTCTTGGTGTCAGGAAAACTTGTCATAAATAATTTATGTTGATTGCAGAGGAACGAAGCAGCAGACAGAAATGACACTTAGTGCTCTTAATTGAGACAAGTACACACTATAGAGGGATATGCTTGGTTCATATATCATGTGTGAGGTTCACAACCACTTTAAGTTATGGCTTACACTGATCACAGTGGGTCACTCACATTCCAGTTCCTCCAATCAGTTAACATCTTGCATTCTTTTCAATGAATACAAGGTGCTCTGTGATTAGAGGAGGGGAGACTGAGACTTTTTTCCACCCTTCCTCTAGTAAGAGAGCACTTTACATTCATTGAAAATAATTCAAGTCATTTACTGAATGGAGGAACTGGAGTGCAACCGAGTCACTTAGATCTAAGCACTACAGCCCAAACTGTTAACCTGGCGGAACACTAGTAGATTTTCGAACAATCATTTGTATGGAAATTCTCAGTATATTCAATGACTTGACAAATGTTGCTCAAAAGTACTTCAAAATTTTTGTTTGCGTTTAACATTCGATTTTCGAATTAATGTTATTTCCCAAATGAAAACTATATTCGCTTTTAGAAAACTGTTCATTCAAGAAAAGTTTTCCATCCTGTTCCTTCAAATGTTCTCCTCACTGTGGTCAAAAACAAACACTGATTTGGCCTCACTAACCATCAGAAAATCAAACATTCTTAAAATGAAACAATTTGAACTAAATTCTATGGGTGTATTGTCAAATGTTTGGGCCGACTGCACTGTACAGGGCTGAGTGAAAGTCAATAGGCCAGTGTGACTTATAACTGCCTATGCTGGAACATGTTTTTTCTTCAGAACACACATTAATAGATTAATGCAAGTAATGGAGATGTGTCTCATGCTTGCTGCGGGACTACAGTAATGATCAGAGAAAAAGGGTGACCTTGTCGTACCTGTCCATGTCACTGGTCCCTCTATAGATTCAAGGCTTGTCTCTCATGGTCAGCATACAGCCGAAAGGGTCTTCAGGGTCTAGTTTCCATTGGGATGGACCACAGACCTTGACCTATATATCACACAGTTGATGTGAGCACCCATACAGGGTTTGGAGAGGGGTCAACACTGACAAGAATACCATTCCCACTGTGAAGCATGGAGGTGGCTCATGCTTTTGGGGGGTGTCATGGCTAATGTTTTGGGGGTGTGTGAGCTCTAAAGGCACAGGGAATCTTGTGAAAACTGATGGCAAGATGAAAGCAGCATGTTATCAGAAAATGAAGGCACACAATTTGCATTCTTCTGCATGAAACTGTTTATGGGATGCTTTTGGACTTTCCAGCTCGACAATGACCCTAGGCACAAGACCAAGCTGACCCTCCAGTGTTTACAGCAGAAAAAGGTGAAGGTTCTGGTGTGGTGATCACAGTCTACTGAACATAATATCAATGAGCCATTCTGGAGAGATCTCAAATGTGCAGTTCATGCAAGATGACCAAAGACTTTGCATGACCTGGAGGAATTTTGCAAAGATGAATGAGTTATACCACTTGCAAAAATTCTGGGCCTCATAAACAATTATTTCAAAAGATTGTATGTTGTCATTGATGCTAAAAGGGGCAATACACAGGATTAAGAATTTAAGGGTATGCAGACTTTTGAATGGGTTCATTTTGTATTTAATGGTTGCCATGTTTTGTTTTCTGATTGTAGAGAGAGAATAAATATTATCATAAATAATTACTATAATATAAATCAGTGGTTCTCAACCTTTCTAATGCCGCGACCCCTTAATACAGTTCCTCATGTTGTGGTGACCCCCAACCATAAAATTATTTTCATTGCTACTTCATAACTGTAATTTTGCAGTGGGAGGAGTAGTGCCCCATCACTGATGTCAGTGGGATGAATAGTGCCCCATCGTTGGTATCAGTGGGAGGAATAGTGCCCCATCGTTGGTGTCAGTGGGAGGAATAGTGCCCCATCGTTGGTGTCAGTGGGAGGAATAGTGCCCCATCGTTGGTGTCAGTGGGAGGAATAGTGCCCCATCATTGGTGTCAGTGGGAGGAATAGTGCCCCATCATTGGTGTCAGTGGGAGGAGTAGTGCCCCATCATTGGTGTCAGTGGGGGGAGTAGTGCCCCATCACTGGTGTCAGTGGGGGGAGTAGTGCCCCATCACTGGTGTCAGTGGGGGGAGTAGTGCCCCATCACTGGTGTCAGTGGGAGGAGTAGTGCTCCATCACTGGTGTCAGTGGGAGGAATAGTGCCACATCATTGGTGTCAGTGGGAGGAATAGTGCCCCATCATTGGTGTCAGTGGGAGGAGTAGTGCCCCATCATTGGTGTCAGTGGGAGGAATAGTGCCCCATCATTGGTGTCAGTGGGAGGAGTAGTGCCCCATCATTGGTGTCAGTGGGAAGAGTAGTGCCCCATCATTGGTGTCAGTGGGGGGAGTAGTGCTCCATCACTGGTGTCAGTGGGGGGAGTAGTGCCCCATCACTGGTGTCAGTGGGAGGAGTAGTGCTCCATCACTGGTGTCAGTGGGAGGAATAGTGCCACATCATTGGTGTCAGTGGGAGGAATAGTGCCCCATCATTGGTGTCAGTGGGGGGAGTAGTGCCCCATCATTGGTGTCAGTGGGGGGAGTAGTGCCCCATCATTGGTGTCAGTGGGAGGAATAGTGCCCCATCACTGGTGTCAGTGGGGGGAGTAGTGCCCCATCACTGGTGTCAGTGGGAGTAGTGCCCCATCACTGGTGTCAGTGGGAGGAATAGTGCCACATCATTGGTGTCAGTGGGAGGAATAGTGCCCCATCATTGGTGTCAGTGGGAGGAATAGTGCCCCATCATTGATGTCAGTGTGGTGGAGGGGAGAATAGTGCCCCATCATTGGGGTCGGGGGGGGGGGAAATAGTGTCCCATCGTTGGTGTCAGTGGGGGGAGGAATAGTGCCCCATCATTGGTGTCAGTGGGAGGAATAGTGCCCCATCATTGATGTCAGTGTGGTGGAGGGGAGAATAGTGCCCCATCATTGGGGTCGGGGGGGGGGGGAAATAGTGCCCCATCATTGGTGTCAGTGGGGGGAGGAATAGTGCCCCATCGTTGGTGTCAGTGGGGGGAGGAATACTGCCCCATCGTTGGTGTCAGTGGGGGGAGGAATACTGCCCCATCGTTGGTGTCAGTGGGGGGAGGAATAGTGCCCCATCGTTGGTGTCAGTGGGGGGAGGAATAGTGCCACATCGTTGGTGTCAGTTGGGGGAGGAATAGTGCCCCATCGTTGGTGTCAGTGGGGGGAGGAATAGTGCCCCATCGTTGGTGTCAGTGGGGGGAGGAATAGTGCCCCATCGTTGGTGTCAGTGGGGGGAGGAATAGTGCCCCATCGTTGGTATTAGTGACACAAATGATGGGGCACTATTCCTCCCACTGACACCAATGATACTTACCTTGCTGACCCCTGTTCCAGCCTGGGCTCGCTCTCTCACTTACCTGTCAGCTGTCTTCCTTCTCTGGCCGCTCTCCTCTTCACTCGCTCCGGCAGCTCCCTCGGTCTTCTTTGATGTACGCGCGCTGCCGCTCGGCTCCTCCTCTCCAAGCTCCACCTCCTCGCCGGTGATTGGCCGCCTGTGTGCCTCTCCTGAGCTACAGTTCCGGTGGCCAATCAGCGGCGAGGAGGCGGAGCTGCTGAGCGATCCCGGAGGTGTGGCCAGATGACAGGAGCAGCGTATCATCCCGCCCACACATCGCCGGAGACTGCAGCGGTGTCTCGGTTCCTAAGACCATCGGAAATATGTGTTTTCCGATGGTCTTAGGCGACCCCTGGGAAATGGTCGTTCGACCCCCAAAGGGGTCGCGACCCCCAGGTTGAGAACCGCTGATATAAATAATAATGACAACAATAAGTATAATAATAATTGTTATTATTATTATTTACATTATAACAGTTAATTATATATTGTATTATTGTGTGTGTGTCTTATTGTTAATAATACTTAATTGTATATTTTAGAGAGAGAGAATATATATTATCATAAATAATTATTATAATATAAGTAATAATGACAACAACAATAATTATAATAATTGTTATTACTATTGTTATTATTTACATTATAATAGTTAATTATATATTGTATTCTATTTTATATATGTGTGTATATATACTGTATATATATAAAAATATATTCTTATTGTTAATATTAATAATAATAAATATGTATATATAAATATATATATATATATATATATATATATATAAAAGCATACTAGTATCATTATTATTGATGATAAATTATATATTCTACTATATATAATGTTTTATTATTATTATTAATAATAATAATAATAATAGTATTATAGCAGTCATTATTATTATATTGTATTATAATACAGGATTTATATAGTGCAAACAGTTTGCTCAATACAGCAACAATACAGTTCAATACAAGAGGGAAAAGAGGGCCCTGATCCTTGGAGCTTACAATCTTACTAGGATTGCTATCATTAATATAAGTATTGTTTCTGCTGATCCTGGTGAACTATTTATCTATCTCAGCACTAATCTTCCTGGCTAGTACTTGCTGTGTTTGTATTCTCCAAGTTAATTTCCTTTGGCAGTATTCCGTTTCTTTTCCTGCGTTCCGATCTTCTCTGCAGTTCCTGGAACAGTGGGGGCCGTTGAGATCGCACTGACCTGTCAGCAAGGTGGTGAGCTGTCAGCGGTCTCCTGCCGTTCCTCCGTTGACCGTGAGGTGGCAGCGCTGACCCCGTTGAGCGGAGGCTCGGTAGTGTCGGTAGTACACATGTGTGCGGCCGGGAGAAGGAGGAGGAATTGGGAAGGGAGAGTGGAATGGGGCACACCTCTCCGTGACATCACACGGCAGGCATGCCGATTCTCCGAGGATTGTCATTACACTGGGACACTCGCACCCGGCTGGAACTGTCAAAAGTTTGCTAACTCGTGGACTGTGACTTGGAGGTATCAGATCCCACTTGGCACCCCAGAGATCGGATCGCTGGACACTACCGGGGGATTCTCTATTCCGAGTCTGACCATGGATATCATACAGTGAAGGATTGCTTCTACCGATAGACACCGAGCGATCTATACATCTCTACATCACACAGGGGACATACAGGGATCCTGTCCATAGGTGATCAGCATGGACCGAGCAGCACTATGGGGACTATGGGGCTCCGCGACACTACTATTCTTCATCATCAGCCAGGGGAGCACCACCCGGGAGGAGAAGACAGGTAAGGAGGAGCCGGGCTGCTATGGAGGGCAGGTGTGCCTGGAGGTGCAGGAGACTCAGCTCTCATCTGTTCTTTATAACAAATGGGGATCACTACATATAGACCCACATACAGATAATCACTACATATAGACCTACACACAGGTCATCACTACATATAGACCTACACACAGATAATCACTACATATAGACCTACATACAGATAATCACTACATATGGACCTACACACAGGTCATCACTACATATAGACCTACATACAGATGTCATCAATACATATAGACCTACACACATGTCATCACTACATATAGACCTACACAGAGGTCATCACTACATATAGACCTACACACAGGTCATCACTACATATAGACCTACACACAGGTCATCACTACATATAGACTTACACACAGGTCATCACTACATATAGACCTACATACAGATGTCATCAATACATACTGTATAGACCTACACACATGTCATCACTACATATAGACCTACACAGAGGTCATCACTACATATAGACCTACACACAGGTCATCACTACATATAGACCTACATACAGATGTCATCAATACATATAGACCTACACACATGTCATCACTACATATAGACCTACACAGAGGTCATCACTACATATAGACCTACACACGTCATCACTACATATAGACCTACACAGATGTCATCACTACATATAGACCTACACACATGTCATCACTACATATAGACCTACATACAGATCATTAATACATATAGACCTATACACAGGTCATCACTACATATGGACCTATACACAGGTCATCACTACATATAGACCTACATACAGATCATTAATACATATACACACAGGTCACCACTACATATAGACCTACACACAGGTCATCACTACATATAGACCTACATACAGATCATTAATACATATAGACCTATACACAGGTCATCACTACATATAGACCTACACACAGGTCATCACTGCATATGGACCTACACACATGTCATCACTACATATAAACATACACACAGGTCATCACTACATATAGACCTACATACAGATCATTAATACATATAGATCTACACACGTCATCACTACATATGGACCTACACACATGTCATCACTACATATAGACCTACATACAGATCATTAATACATATAGACCTATACACAGGTCATCACTACATATGGACCTACACACATGTTATCACTACCTATAGACCTACATACAGATCATTAATACATATAGACCTACACACAGGTCACCACTATATATAGACCTACACACAGGTCACCACTACATATAGACCTACACACAGGTCACCACTATATATAGACCTACACACAGGTCATCACTACATATAGACCTACACACAGGTCACCACTATATATAGACCTACACACAGGTCATCACTACATATAGACCTACACACAGGTCATCACTACATATAGACCTACACACAGGTCATCACTACATATAGACCTACATACAGATCATTAATACATATAGACCTATACACAGGTCATCACTACATATAGACCTACATACAGATCATTAATACATATAGACCTACACACAGGTCATCACTACATATAGACCTACACACAGGTCACCACTACATATAGACATGCACACAGGTCATCACTACATATAGACCTACACACAGGTCACCACTACATATAGACCTACACACAGGTCACCACTACATATAGACGTGCACACAGGTCACCACTACATATAGACCTACACACAGGTCATCACTACATATAGACCTACACAGAGGTCATCACTACATATAGACCTACACACAGGTCACCACTACATACAGACCTACACACAGGTCACCACTACATACAGACTTACACACAGGTCATCACTACATATATACTGTACCTGCACATAGAACATCACTACATATATACTGTACCTGCACACAGGTCATCACTACATATATACTGTACCTGCACATAGGTCATCACTACATATATACTGTACCTGCACACAGGTCATCACTACATATATACTGTACCTGCACATAGGACATCACTACATATATACTGTACCTGCACACAGGTCATCACTACATATATACTGTACCTGCACACAGGTCATCACTACATATATACTGTACCTGCACATAGGTCATCACTACATATATACTGTACCTGCACACAGGTCATCACTACATATATACTCTACCTGCACACAGGTCATCACTACATATATACTGTACCTGCACATAGGTCATCACTACATATATACTGTACCTGCACACAGGTCATCACTACATATATACTCTACCTGCACATAGGTCATCACTACATATATACTGTACCTGCACACAGGTCATCACTACATATATACTGTACCTGCACATAGGTCATAACTACATATATACTATACAGGTGTCCAAAGCCAGATAGGTGGTCAGTAAATATACCTGTATTAACTATAAGAAATGTCTAAAGCCACATAGGTGTTTAGTAAATATACCCGCACTACCTATAGGAAATGTATAAAGCCACATAGGCGATCAGAAAATATACCTGCACTACCTATAGGAAATGTATAAAGCCACATAGGCGATCAGAAAATATACCTGCACTACCTATAGGAAATGTATAAAGCCACATAGGCGAACAGTAAATATACCTGTACTACCTATAGGAAATATATAAAGCCACATAAATATATCTGCACTAACTATGAGAAATGTGTAAAGCCACATAGGTGCTCCTGTCCCTTTGCCTGCACTTATATGACTGTCAGCTCCAGGCTTGGGACAAGAGGTGACACTGGCTCTTAGCTGTGTGATAAACTTTCCTAAGTCAGTACAAACAGGCAATGACCATTCCTGATCAATGTCAGGGATCACACCATTTCCAAGCCAGGTGCAGAAAGGCTTTAAAACACATGCATGATATATAGATGTAATAATCTGTTTATGGTTGCCCAGCACAGTGCAGGTATGCATTGGGTAGAGGGATGAGCAGAAAGAGAACCTGTCGCTGCAGCTGTCATCCTAGAATCTAGTATTTCTTTTCCATACAGGTTTTCCTAAGGTGTAGTAGGTATATACTGTATGTGTTCTGAGTACATGTGTCACATTGCAGTCCAGGGAATGTGAATGAAGGAGACACGTGTTTGGCTATGCCGTGTATTTCTAATAATGATGTGTGGCCAGCTGTTGCAGTAACTGGCTCCATGTGTGCTGACCTGTACCTGTAATCCACTGTGCTCTGAAACCTCCAGGGACGTATGTCATCATATGTATAGGAGCTGATGTCACTGTAGCTTTATCTGTACAATATGTATAGAGCTCTTTTTAAAGTTGGGTGCATTGTAAAAAGATTTTTTTGTCTTGTGATTGAGCTATTAAACTCAGCCCAGTTGCAGCACTATGATTAGCAATCACTTGTTAGACATAGGGAACAATGGAGCGTGGCATGTGGGAGTAAATGATCACTAATAATTGCACAATGTTCCAAATCTGTGTCATCAATCGCCGCTACATGCAACTATAGGTGTGTGATTAATCGCAAATCATTTTAGTAGCACATTTGCACTGTCAGTAAATTCCGTGCATGCACAGCCTAAGGCTCTGTTCACACTGCCGCAGCTTGGGATCTGACTTGTGAGACCCCAAGTCGCATGACATGTAAAATCCCATGTTAGTCAATGAGAGCTGTCTTAATTAGCACTACTGAAGTCACTCTGACTTTAGAAAAGGTTCCTGTACTACTTCAAGGTGACTTCTCTCTGACTTGTGCCCATAGACTTTAATAGAAGTCACCTTCATGTCGGATCCTCATCTATATTGATGTGATTTGGATCCGACATACAGGAGGATTACCCAGGCATTCCTTGAAAGTTGCTTCAGAGTTGCTTCAAAGTAGTACTCAAGTCACCTGGCAAGGTTGCACTGTAAGTCGCGTGACTTTCAGGTAGCAGTAGAGTGAACCAAGACTTAAGCATGCCATACATGCATGCAATGTGATTGTACAATCTGTTTTATGGTGGCCACACGCTGTAAGGGAGGAAAGAAAGAAGATCAGAAAGATTGTGCAATGTACAGTACACGTTGTGATCATATTGATCTATCTACTTTCCTACAATTGGATCAGAATAATTTGCTGAGAATTAATGACACAGTATATGTGTTTTTGATAATTCATAGATTTGATCATATTGTCCAATTTTATCATGAATCATTTGTTTGAATGGCATAATTTATTTATTTCAGGTACTTGTATAGCACTGTCAATTTACGCAGTGCTTTACATATATATTGTACATTCACATCAGTCCCTAACCCTCAAGGGGTGTACAATCTAAGGTCCCTAACTTACATCCATACACATACCAGGACCAATTTAGACAGGATACAATTAACCTACCAGCATGTCTTTGGAGGAAACTGGAGTACCTGGAGGAAACCCATGAAGGCACAGGGAGAACATGTGGTGCTGTGGTTGGGATTTGAACCAATGACCCTAGTGCTGCCAGGCAAGAATGCTAAACATTTAGCCACTCTGTTGTCCGTACGGCCAGCATTAGATTTTCCAACAACCACTCTTTAGTAAACGAGACAACCTGACAGGATCCAAATAAAATGGATTAAGTACAGCCAGGGCTTTTTTTCAGCGAAAATGTGGGGGAATGCAGTTCCGGCACCTCCAGCACTGAATGTATATAATGGCAACGGGTGCTGGGGGGATCTATTGACGCTGGCTGCTGGGTGATCTATTGTTGCTGGGGGGTCTCTTGATGGGGGGACTACTGTTGAGGGTGGGGTCTGTTGCTGCTGGGAGACCTATTGTTGCTGTGGGGGATATTGTGCCTGGGGGTGCTTTTGTTGTTGGCAGCAGGGAATCTATTTTACTACTTTTTATATTATCTTTAACAAATTCTATAAAAGTTACTTAACACCACAAAATGATACTTGCTTCGGTATTAATTAAGAGGGGTGGTACTGGTAGGTGGTAGAACCAAAGGATGGTGCTCGTAGGTGGGTAGGGGGTGGAGACAAGGGTTGACTCAGAAGGGGAGAGTTCCTGCACCAATTTCTGAGAAAAAAAGCCCTGAGTGTATCTTATACTACTAAATGTTGGTAGATCAAGAGGCGATTATATAGAGATAGTACAGTTAGATTGTAATGTGTGTGGCTAGTTTACAATCTACCAACAACTATGGCCTGCCTGATTGGATACACATTGATTGGCTAGATTGGGTAGGTCCTTATGTTAGATAGATCTGGTAAATCTAAAGTTGATTGTACAAAGATGTTGTGGTCAGGATGTAAAGTGTTGGGTGATCCTTAGACTCAGAAATACTTGATTTAAAGTGTTACTAAACCCACAACACTAAAATCAGTCTGTATATGCAGTAAAGCATGCTTGTTATACTCACTGTGGGACCTAAGGGGTTAATCCTCTGCATTGTGTAAAAAGGCTGTTTGATCCTGTCTTCTCTGCCCCTCCTCTTGTTGAAATGACCACCTGATACAGACTGAATCCGTAGTCACATGCACATGCTCAGTTTAGTGTGTATTGCTAGAGAGGTTTTTTTTTTTTTTTTTTTTTTTTGGGAGAGTGCATGTGAGCAGCACAGGGCCCATCAGCACTGTTCAGGGGTTTCACATCCTCCTAGAGCAGAAAGAAAACTCCTCCTACAAGCTTTAACCAGTGGTCTGCTGAAGTCACAAGACTGCTCTAACTGCTGATGAGAAAAGGTATTTACCAGTTTATATTTATGAAAATAATTACATTTCTGTGTTCTGTGGGAGACCAGATATAGTGAATGCAGGATCCTGGGTTTAATAACACCTTAAAGCAGTATTAGGCCCCTTTCACACTGATGGTTCGATCAGGTCTACCTGTCGGTCTTTCAGGCCATTCATAGCTCTCTATGGTGCGGCGGGTATCAGTAGACATGTGTCCGTTGATACCCGCCGGCATCTGATCCAATCCTGTCCGCTAAAAACAGACAAAGGGGATCCATTCCCCATCCGTCCGGCGCATCGGATGACAGGCGGTCAATTTCCATCCGACAGCCCCAAAGAAAACAGTAGTCTGTGTCAGCTCAGCTCAGTATAGCGGAGCAGACACGGACCTGTCATCCGCCTGCTCAGCAGGGATCAGCAGAGAGTTCCCTCGCTGAGGAGGTGGATCCGCTTGACGAAATCCGCTCCATCTGAAACAGCCTTGAACCCAAAAGCAAACATTTCTTATATTACATCTTACCAATTCTTACATGTGATAGCTGTATTTGTTTCCTTTTTTTAGGCTTCCTTTCTTCTATTTTCATCTGGTGGTCCAGCCAGCAAGTCTGTTGTTTTTCAAAAGCACAAGCTCTCTAGCAGAATGTATCAGTTTACATGGATGAGACAAACCATTTACCACTGGCAGGGGTGCTCACAATGATAATTTTTTCTTTATTTATGTAAAACCTTTAACCGAAAAGGAAGAAAAAAACAACTGTTTGCTGTAACTGATTATAAAATGTGAGTTTGACTTTGGCTTCAGTTTGTTAGTGTATTTAAACCGGATAGTACATCTAACACTACCCTCCCCCCAACTGACAATGCTGCTGTGTGCTGTGCCTCCTGTGCTCATTCATCCATGTATCATGCAATATAATACATTTTTTTGTTTCTGGGTTTATAATGCTGTAATGCCTTTCATCCCTTTCTCGTCTGCATTGTAGAAAGCTCCTCTATCTGGGACTGGAAAGGGTTATATTGTAGAGCAGTGCGCTGCTATAGGATATGCTGTCGTCTTCTTCTGGCTAAATTATAGAGCAGCAGCTCCATCCCACTCCTACAGACAGGACGAGTGCAGATTTTCTGACTTTATAGCAGGAACACTATACTACTATGTATCAGAATGTATTTCCCTAATAAATACATTGTAGCTCTATGTCAGTTTGATTGTTCTGGATACATTGTCCTCGTACCCCTGCTCCTGTTTGTTTTCTGATGGCATTGTAATTTAGGGGTAGAAGAGTTAAATGGAGCAGCAGTTAGCAATTACATTGATGCAAGGCATTCATCTTTGAACCCCCAGACTGTCCATTGATGATATGTGTTGTACTCAGCCGCCAGGGTAGTTATTTGCATGGGTAGTGTTTGTGATCTGTCACATAGTGTGCCCGCCATTCCGGCCATCATAGGAGAAAATGTGCTGAGTTGGCGTTCTTCATCTTAAAGAAAACCTGGAGAGTATAAAACAAGCAGGCCACCAGTGAAACCTGAACTGCAGGGAAAGGAAAAATGCTCACACGCACTTGGGCTGCCCATGCACTGCAAGGGTTAAATGCTTGTTAGGGCTAAGGGGCCACAAACAGGACTTTTACCTACCAGAGACTGTAATGGTGACCATAGATTTATTATCTGATCCAGATTAGCTCAACACAGTCAAACCAGAAACCGATCGAATAGCCATAACTTCCCTTCTGATCAGTTTAGTCCTGGTCAGGGGCGGACTGACTATTCAAGCACTCGGGCACTGCCCAAGGGCCCGGGGTCAGTGGGGGGGCCCCATGAGATGCTCCTGGTACATTTCATAGGCTTTTTTGGGTGTGGTTTAAGTGTGGGTGAGGACACGGGGCCCCATGATCCCCTATTGCCCGGGGGCCCCATGAGTTTTCAGTCCGCCCCTGGTCCTGGTTCACACCTGTGCATCTTTGAAGTCACCTGCCATGACGATTTCATGTGCAGCTTGCTGACATCTGTGCAAGTTCATTTAACAGATGTCAATGCAAGTCGCAATTAATATTGCAGGGACCTTTTTGAGGGCTTGTTCACACTAGAATGCAGTGCGGGAGAGCCGCGGCCCCGTGCAGCTCCCCTCGCCACATTCTGATAGCAATGCCCTTGTGATCTGCTGCGGGGGGTCAGTTAAAAGTTAACAACACCCTAAGTGCAGTTGGCAGATGCATTGGGTTTGCCTGCGCCAAATCGCATGGTAGAAAGTACCAGGCAATGCTGTTGCCATGCGTTTCAAACGTAGTGCATGCACTACTTTTGGTGCGGTGCAATGCAGTTTCAGCCCATTCACATGAATGGGCTTGAAATTGCACTGCACAGAGCTGCAGATGAATCGCACAGAAATGCGCAGCATGTTCCTGTTTGATTTACCTCGGAGCATAGTGTGAACTGGCCCTTTAAGTTGCAGCAATTTGGGGTGCAGCAATTTGAATGGTTCCATTGCCGTAAATGGGATGCGACTTTTCATGCTACTTTGAACTGTCAAGTTGCATGACAAGTCACGCTGGTGTGAACTGGGGATTAGACTTGGTTTCATTTGCATTCAATTAAACTAAGTCCATGGGCCAGTGAGGAAAATATTCAACTGTTTAACATCAATTGCCTGACACTTTGTGAACACGATCATATTGTGAGCAGGGGCGGACTGACCATTTGGAAACTCGGGCACTGCCCGAGGGCCCGGGGTCAGTAGGGGGCCCCATGAGATGCCCCTGGTACCTTTTTCATAGGCTTTTTTGAGTTTGGGCAAGGACACAGGGGCCCCATGATCCCCTATTGCCCGGTGGCCCCATGAGTTGTCAGTCCGCCCCTGATTGTGACATTGCATAATGGAAACAGAGATGCAATCGATAATTATGTAAAAGTTATGATTATATCTTAAAGTGTTGCTGAACCCAGGACTCTGCATTCACTATATCTGGTATCCCACAGTACACAGAACATGGAAATGCAATTCTTTTAGTAAATATAAACTACTATATACCTTTTCTCATCAGCAGTTAGAGTAGTCTTGTGACTTCTATCAGTGTTCAGCCAAGCACTGGTTAAAGCTTGTAGGAGTAGTTTTCTCTTTGCTCTAGGAGGATGCAGAACCCCTGACCTCTGTCTGGACAGCGCTGATTGGCCCTGTGCTGATATCATGTGCTCCCAAGAAAAAAAAAAACCTCTCTAGCAATACACACCAAACGGAGCATGTTCAGAGTGACTCCACACAATATGTTTTATCAGGGGATACTGGAAGAACAGGAGGATCAGAGAAGACATGATCAAATAGCCTTTTTACACAATGCAGAGGATTAACCCCTCATGTTCCACAGTGAGTATATATTTACTGCACATACAGTCCAATTTTTCTGTTGTGGGTTTAGTAACGCTTTAAGTCCTTATGCACACTGGATGTTTTTACAGTTGCTGTTTTTGGCTTTTGGCGTTTTTTTCTACAGCCAGTAAACTCCCCAGCATGTTATCCTATTATTATTTTATTGCAGGTACTTATATAGCACTGTCAGTGCTTTACATATATATTGTACATTCACATCAGTCCCTAACCCTCAAGGGGCGTACAATCTAAGGTCCCTAACTCACATTCATACATACACATATTAGGGCCACTTTAGACAGTTAACCTACCAGCATGTCTTTGGAGTGTGGGAGGAAACCAGAGTACCTGGAGGAAACCCATGCAGGCACAGGGAGAACATGCAAACTCCAGGCAGGTGGTGGCGTGGCTGGGATTTGAACCAATGATCCTAGTACTGCCAGGCAGAAGTACTAACCATTTAGCCACTGTGCTTCCCATGTGTCCATGCACACATAGACTGTAATCAACGTTTTTTGGCAGGGGCATTTTTTGGCTGGAAAAAACCCCCAGAACAAGTGGGTTTGTAGAGGAGTTTTTTTAGCTGTAATAATGTTCTAACACTAAAAACCGTGGCAAAAATGCTGTGAAATGTGGCAAACCAGCATTTTTGGACTTTTTTGGACCAAAAGAAAATTAGGTTTTTTTTGTAAAAAAAATACTAAAAAGCGTTAAAACCGCAAATGCGAAAAAACAAACGCCACTAAACGCTAATGCAATAACGCTAAAAAAAAGCAGAAAAACTCATGACTTTACACAGCAAACATTACCAGCGTTACTAAAATGCCCAGTGTGCATGAAGTCTAACTATTAATCGAGATACACTTTCCTGTGTTTGGCATATCGGTCAAATGAGTTGTCACTATAGATCAGAAGGGACCAATCAGAAAAGCCTCGTCTCTTCTATGCTTCAGTGGGCTTGGGTCCTCTGATGTCATCAAGTCCACTGCAGAGCCCATAGCTCTGCATTGGACATGAGGAGACCAAGGGGCAGTCCACTGCTGGAGCATAGGAAGCAGAGGAGAGTATTGGCTTCCATAGGGGCTGGGGATCAGGTAGGTAAACTACCTTTTGTCACTGACAGTTCCAGTGCTAATGGTGGGGGGGGGAGCCAAAACCACTGAGACCGGGTGTTGTTTTAAAACATGCAACACTTCGCATTCCTCAACAACCATCAGACTTAGTTTATCTGAAGTCTTTCACACCTCAAAAACGTCCTCCAGATCCGTTTTTTAAGCATTTTTATATGTTCCGGTGCATTTCTGATGCATTGCCAGATGTGTTCCAGATGCTTTTTTTCCCCTTTTTTTTTCCTGTTTTTTTTTTCACTGTACTGTACATTTTTTATGTGACTGATGCATGTAGGTGTGTTCTGGTGCATTTTTTATGCATTTTACCTTATTCCAGTACAGTTCTATACAGAAAAAATGCTGCATGTTTTACTTTTTTTTCTGGAAAGTACTGCAACTGACTGCTCCAGTGTGAACTATGCCATTGGAACCCATATAACCTACTATCCATGCATTTCTGGTGCAGAAAAAAAACACACTATACTGCATCTAGTGTGAAGCGGCCCTGACCACGTACATTTGGTCATAATTCTCTGCCTGGGGGACAAAGGTGCAGCATACAGCTCACTGCCAGCAGCCTTTCATAATCAATGACAGGCTGAAACATGCAGCAGCTGTACACAGATATATGGAAATGTTGGCGGAATGTGCATACAAGTGCATATGAACTGCCCTGTAGCAGCTCATATGTCCTGATGGGTGTATAGCTGCGTACAGCTGCTGCATGTTTCAGCCTCTCATTGATATTGACAGGCAGCTGGCAGCAGATTGCACACAGCACTGTGCTCCCCGGACCAGGGGCGGACTGACAACTCATGGGGCCCCCGGGCAATAGGGGATCATGGGGCCCCTGTGTCCTTGCCCAAACTCAAAAAAGCCTATAAAAAAGGTACCAGGGGCATCTCATGGTGCCCCTACTGACCCCGGGCCCTCGGGCAGTGCCCGAGTTTCCAAATGGTCAGTCTGCCCCTGCCCCGGACAGAGAATTACAACCAAATATATAGTTCTCTTGCAGCCGTGTGCATGTATCCTTACGCTGTACACATGAGTGCATTCACCTGGAAAAGGCATGTGCAAAAATGCAATGCAAAAAGCACTGCAAAAACAGATAAAATGCAAACTGCATAAATGGGAACCTAGCTGATTGGTTAGGGAGTTTCAGAGGGAAAAACAGCATCCAATTGGGACTTTCACATACCTATAAGATGTCGGTCTCCTGAAGTGATTTTCAGCAGTTAGAGGTTCAGTCAAGACCAGCTGTCCCTCCTACCCTGCCCTTCAACGCCAGCCTTTTTGGGTGTATTGTTGCCCACTATTGTGGGTGGACAGTGTGATTCAGGAATTTAATGGATTGTTACATTCTTTCAAGTCTTGGTGACTGAGCTTTGGTTTTCGCTATTTGTTTCAAATTTTATTGGATTTGTTATGGTTATTTAATAAAAAAATTTACTTATGAGCTTTTAACGCTTTTAACCCTAGATAAGGGCCGCAGCCTATTATTTGCCAAAGATATTTGTGTTTGTTTCATTGAATTAATGCCATTTATTTCAGGAGATTTATTATTACCTGTTGAAAAGGGGTGCTTATGGGGTCTTCAATCCCATGTCCCAAACGCAGATAGTGTGCATTTTGGAAATTATGTTGGTGTGCATACAGTGGAGAAAATAATTATTTGATCCCCTGCAGATTTTGTAAGTTGGCCCACTTACAAAGACATTTTTATCATAGGTGTATTTTAAATGATAGAGACAGAATACCAACCAAAAATCCAGAAAAAACATATGATACAAATGTTATAAATTGAGTTGCAGTTCAGTGAGTAAAATAAGTATTTTGTTCCCCAAGCAAACCATGTCTTAGTACTTGGTGGAGAAACACTTGCTGGCAAGCATAGAGGAAAGACGTTTCTTGTAGTTGGTTAACAGGTTTGCACATATCTCAGGATGGATTTTGGTCCACTCTTCTTTACAGATCTCTAAATCCTTAGGGTTTCTTGGCAAGTTGAAGTTACAGCTCCCTCCATAAATTTTCTATAGGATTAAGGTCTGGAGACTGGCTAGGCCACTCCATACCCTTAATGTGCTTCTTCTTGAGCCACTCCTTTGTTGCTTTGGCAGCATGTTTTGGGTCATTGTCACGCTGGAAGACCCATCCACGACCAATCTTCAGTGGCCTTGCTGAGGGAAGAAGGTTCTTATCCAAGATGTGACAATACCTGTCCACTGGCCCCTCAATACGGCAAAGTCAGCCTGTACTTTTAGCAGAGAAACAGCCCCCAAAGCATATTGTTTCCACCTCCGTGCTTGACTGTAGGGATGGTGTTCTTAGGGTCATAGTCGACATTGGAAGACACAGTGAGTCAAGTGAGTCAAGTTATTGCCAAAGAGCTCAATTTTGGTCTCATCTGACCACAGCCCTGTCTTCCAATCCTTCTCTGAATCATTTAGATGTTCATTGGCAAACTTCAGTTGGGCCTGTACACATGCCTTCTTGAGGAGGGGGACCTTGCGAGCGCTGCAGGATTTCAATCCATGGCAGCGTATTGTGTCACCAATGGTTTGTTTGGTGACTGTGGCCCCAACTGCCCTGAGATCATTCACAAGCTCCTCCCGTGTAGTTCTGGGCTGATCCCTCACTTTTCTCATGATGATCCTTATCCCATGAGGCAAAATCTTGCATGGAGCTCCAGACCGAGAGTGATTAATGGTTATTTTGTATTGTTTCCATTTATGAATAATCGCTCCTACAGTTGTCTCCTTCGTGCTGATGGTCTTGTAGCCCATTCCAGTCTTGTGCAGATCTACAATCTTCTCCCTAACATCGTTTGGCCCTTTGAGATAGCTCTTTGGTCTTGCCCATGGTGGTGCCCAAGAAACATTCTGTGGACAGGTGTCTTTTATACACATAACGAGTTTTCGTTAGGAGCAACTTCTTAAATTGACAGGACTAATCTGTGCACCACATGAGCACATAGCCAGTCTGTGGGAGCCAGAATTATTGTTGGTTGGTTGGGGATCAAATACTTATTTTACTCACTGAACTGCAACTCAATTTATGTATCATGTGTTTTTTCTGGATTTTTGGTTGATATTCTGTCTCTATCATTTAAAATACACCTATGATAAAAAGTATAGACCCCTCATTTCTTTGTAAGTGGGCAAACTTAAAAAATCTGCAGAGGATCAAATAATTATTTTCCCCACTGTATAGTGTATAGCAGTTAACAGCAGCCATCTCCCAGCACCAGGACATCCTAGGTGCACCAATACACAGCATGTTTGCTCTATATGTATGAATGTGCCTATGTGCCCAAAGACTTAAAGCCAGAGACAGTCATACCGGCCTACATGCTGCCCTCGGTATGGTTTCCTTTTAACAGAAGCCTCCAACTTCTGGTTCTCAGCTCCAAGTCACTCTTTCCTTGTACACATGTGTCACCCTCTGTCTCTTTTATTGTCCGACACTCCCGTGAGTGAACTTTGGTAGGCAAAACTTGGCGCTAGGCCAGGGCCACTCTGAATTCACTTCCCCGTGAGCAGTGCTAGGCTTCTAGTGCTACCTCTGACATGACATGATGGCAGGAACACACCTCCATCTAATTGCTAAACCTGTGTTCCAGCTTTGGCATGTTCCTGCCTGTTTTTCTATGTCACATTTTTCGGGAGTTGGCTCAGGCGCCGAGATAAATCAGTTTGTGTAGAGACAAAGGAAGAGGCACCTGGAGGATGTGTGGAGCTGGGTGTCTGCGGTGGAAGGGGGCATGTTTTTCCCAATGTAATGAGAACGCACTTTTTGTTTACTGTATGTTAATAAGCCTTTCATGGCAAGTAAACATGATTGAATGAGGTAATGTGAAGTCAGTATCTTCTTATCAGTGACCACAATTTATATTGGTTGTTGTTCTGGTGTTTGTACACTGTTAGGGCCATACAATGAGCAAGGATATATACAGATGACCCTCCAATTGTGTCTGCAAAAGTACACAATTCAAAATGGAATAGGAAAGAAATGGGGGATTTAATATAGGACCCCCCTTTTCTTATGGGACTGTGGCAGGGGAAATGTTTTAAGTCTCCCCGCTGTATATATACAGTGGAGAAATGTCCAGAAGGTCAGCAGGTTTTTAGTCCACCCTTTTGGTATGAGATTGAAGAAAAAACATTAAACGTTTCAAGCCCCCCGATAGCTATTAATATAATGGGGACGTTTCTAGAAATGGGAGTTTTAAGCCCCCCTCTGCATCTGGGGTACACCTGGAAGGCAAATTGGTCAATCAAAAGAGGACTAGGAGAGAGGAGAGGGCTATAAAAGGGGGGCTTTCAATAATAGAGGAGGAGATACCTGAGAGGCATCTCTGTGGTGTTCCCCTCCCACCTGCCCCTTTTTTGTTGATTCTGATTTTTGGACAAAAAATCGGTCGAATTTTGACCCATGTATGGCCGGCCTTAGACCCCATTTAAACAAGCAGCTCCTAAACTCAAGTTTAGGAGCTTTTGGCTGCCACATTTAGGTGAGGTTAAACCTCCCTCTCCTGAATGCGGAAGAATTGTGTTCAGGATAGGAACGTTTTAACCGCCAACCACGGGAAAGTGCATATCGCAGCAAAACCACAGCAACCACTGCGTTTTCCTGCGGCTGGCGGTCAGTGTACATGGAGCCTTAGACTGTGAGCACTCTTGAAAACGGAACTTGACGTAGTCTAAAGGCCTGTCGTTATCATCAGTTCTGGACAGCCCCAGATTAGTCTAACTTCCACTGAAGGGCATAACCCTTTAACCACTTGCCCTCCAGAGGATTTACTCCTCTTCCTGACCAAGCCATTTTTTGCGTTACGCTGCTGAGTTACTTTAACTGACAATTGCACGGTCATGCAACGCTGCACCCAAATGAAATTTACGTCCTTATTTTCCCACAAATTGAGCTTTCTTTCGGTGATATTTGATCGCCTGTGCGTTTTCTATTTTTGGCGCTATAAAAAAAAAAAGACAATTTTGAGAAAAAAAACAATATTTTTGACATTTTGCTATTAAGCATATCCAGTAAAAAAATTAAAAAAATCGAATTTTGTCATAAATTTAGGCCAAAATGTATTCTGCGACATGTCTTTGTTAAAAAATAAAATAAAATCCGTAAATTAATTGGTTTACGTGAAAGTTATAGCATTTACAAATGGCGTTATATATACTGAGATTTTTATTTTTACTAGTAATGGCAGCGATCAGCGACTTATAGTGGGACTGAGGGGCTTAGGCAGACATTCTGACACTGGGGGAACCGACTTCGTTTCACTGACATCCAATACAGTGATCAGTGCTAAAAAAAAGCGATGGCACTGTACTAATGGCACCGGAAGGAAGGGGTTAACATGAGGGTGATCAAAGGGTTAACTGTGTGCTGGGAGTGTTTTACTTGGGGGTGGGGTCACCGTGCTTTACTATAATTACACTGCTTTGGATTGCTGTGCTGAGCACAGCCATCCAAAGCAGTGTTCCCAGACTGACAGGGAGGAGAACTGTTAGTAAACAAAACAGTTCTCCTCCCTGTCGGAGATCCTTGGAAATCACCGGGCGCCAGCGAGTAATTACCAGCCGGGACCTGGTGATTGAATGGTGGCGCGGGTAGGGCGTGCGCACCCCATACCCGGAAATGCAAAATCATGTATATATATGTGATTTTGCGCACCCATGCGGTTAAAGGAAAGCTTGTTGCTGGCAATCTAGAACTGTGACAACTGACCTTACTGAAAGAAAACTCTTCCTCCTGTTGCTTCCACAGTGAGTGAGATTTTACCTAACAACATAACTTTTGACAGAGTTCAGTCTCTGCCACTGAGTGACCAACCACCTTAAGCCATTTGGGGCTCATCCACTAGCACCGCCTTTGTCACTAGGCCATACTCTCCGCACTCAGGGCTCCCTTTCCCAATGGGATCAAGGGGCTGTCATTGCGGCTGTGGTATGTGTACAGCCAGGAGTGCCTGCATGCTCCTGTTTAGGTGGGCAGTCGAGGAGGAAAGTAAAACTGTAGCTAAACAGTCTGTTTTTACGGCCCCCTGTCTGTCCAAGGGAATGAACCTTTACAATCTTGGGATTGTTTCATAAGTGGCTGGCCATGCGTTATATAATTTTCCTTTAGATTTACCAAAACCATGTAATATGAGGTCAGCCCTAAACACTTTCAATTTGTATGCAATCAGGCGGGCCCTTTACACTACATAGTTGACGGTAAATCTAAAGGAAATTGAACAAGAAAATTGTATAATGTATAGCCCGCTCAAGACTGTCAGGTTATGTTACAGGTTAATGTGCTGTCATTGTCCAAAAATTAGTGAGGGAGTAAATGAACTGCAAAAGTGAGTTCAGGTAATGCTGAGGTAAACAGCTTATGTCATGTATCTTAGACATATGACCTAGTCATCGGCGTCTACGCACAGCATTCATTGTCTGGATCATTCAACCTATATCTGTCATTCTGTTTTCATTAAGAAGGCCAGGAGGACGATAACAATGTTAGGTTGCCTTCAGTGGCCCACTTCTACTTCTAAGTTGCATCCATTGTAAACTGAATGTATAGCAGGCAGGGGCGGACTGACCATTTGGAAACTCGGGCACTGCCCGAGGGCCCGGGGTCAGTAGGGCGCCCCATGAGATACCCCTGGTACCTTTTTCATAGGCTTTTTTGAGTTTGGGCAAGGACACAGGGGCCCCATGATCCCCTATTGCCCGGGGGCCCCATGAGTTGTCAGTCCGCCCCTGATAGCAGGAGTTAATATCGAGTGAAAACGCCATGTTTGAGGTGGGCATTCACTAGGATGAGTTTCTGGAGAAATGTCCCTCCTGATAACAAGATACACTTGAGCTCAAAAACGCCTATTTTACAGGCGCTTGACGTTCTTTTTTTCTCTGTCTCTAAATGCCCCTCTATATTAGCCTATGTGTTCATGCACACATAGGCATTTACAGGAATTTAAAGGCAGAGCAAAAAAAAAAAAATCACTTGTGTTCAAGAGGAGCGTTTTGGCAGAAAAAAGTGCCTGGGTCACCTAAACACGGGTAAATGCACGTAAATGCTTCTAAGCACTAGGCACGTTTAGCACTTGAGCATTTTTCATTTCAGTGGCCAGAATAAATGAATATTTTGGCTAATGAAATGAATGAATACCCAAGCGATTGACATGCCGAAAGGCATTTGCAAAAACGTGGCTTTACAGCCCATACACGGGTCAAATTCCGAAATAATTTTCTTTTGAGAATCGTAACTAAGAATTTCACACCATTACTGGGCCGCAGCATCGGACGATTTTCGTGCAGCCCTAGAATTTGAGTGATCGGGGATGTTGGAAATTTTTTTTTTTAATTTCCAATCAATAATGGGAGAATCGTGCAAGAAATATAATCGAAAATGAAATGAGCATGGGCAGTGACCTGGAAAGAAAAGAAAATTCTTAACCACGAAAATTCTGTCCTTTAGCAACATGAGGTGAAATTGAAGGCTTGGTTGGTCAAATTTCTAAAGCAATGGTGGCACCATCAGATTAGAAAACGCACAACATTCTTTATTCATTCAGAATTAAATGTATGGCTTGCATTAGAGAAATACAATTTAAAAGAAGTTCAAAAGTTGCTTAACCACTTGCCTACCGGGCACTTATACCCCCTTCTTTACCAGGCCGATGTTCAGCTTTCAGCACTGTCGCACTTTGATTGACAATTGTGCGGTCATGCAAGATTGTACCCATATTAAATTTTTATAATTTTTTTCTCACAAATAGAGCTTTATTTTGGTGGTATTTAATCGCTGCTGGGTGCTTTACTTTTTACGCTATAAACAAAAAGTGTGCAAAAAATTTGAAAAAAAAAGTTTCTTTGTTTCTATTATAAAATTTTTCAAACAGGTAATTTTTCTCCTTCACTGATGTGCGTTGGTGAGGCAGCACTGATAGGCAGCACTGATAGGCGGCACTGATAGTCAGCACTGAAGGGTACTGATAGGCGGCACTAATGAGGTGGCACAGATAGGCGGCACTGATAGGCAGCACTAATGAGGTGTCACTGACTGGCATCACTGCTGGGCACTGACTGGCGGCACTGCTAGGCATTGACTGGCGCAACTGCTGGGCACTGACTGGCACAACTGCTGGGCACTGACTGGTGACAGCACTGCTGGGCTGCATTGATGGGCACTGGTGGGTGGCACTGGTGGGCACAGGTGGGTGGCACTAGTGGGCACAGGTGGGTAGGCACAGGTGGGTGGCACTGCTGGGCACAGGTAGGTGGCACTGCTGGGTGGCACTGGTGGGCACTGCTGGGCACAGGTGGGTGCACTGCTGGGCACTGGTGGGCGGAGCTAGTGGGCGGCACTGCTGGGCGGAACTGGTGGGTGGCGCTGCTGGGCACCGATCATCAGGGCACTAATCATCAGTGCCCTGATGATCGGTGCCGATCCCTGCTGTGACAACTGCCGGTTCTCAGCAGTACTGACAGCGTGAGGAAAGTGCAGCCGAGAACCGGCTATTGCATTTCCCGGTGATCAGCGTGTCATTGGACACGGCTGATCACGTGGTAAAAGGCCGCTGTGATTGACCTTTTACCATATCACGTGATCAGCTGTGTCCGTAGGACACAGCGGTCACAGAGATCGCCGGGTGCTCTCCCCGGGGGCGCACAGGAGAGTGTGTTCTGGGAGGGCGTCATATGATGCCCTCCCAGAACTAGCCGGCCGCAGTGTAGCCGTCATTCAGCTATCTGCGGTTGGCAAGTAATTGAAGAATCTCAAGTTTGAAGCTGGCCATACACGTGTAGATTTTCGGACGAGAATATTCGTAAGAAAAGTCATACAAAAATTCTATGAACATTGAATGAATGGACAAATGTCATTTGAAAATTGTCTTTTGCTTCTGACATTTTATTTTAAATGTCATTTCTGAATGATTACCGCATACACTGGCTGAAAATTTGTTTGATCGAGAAAAGTTTTCTTTCCTGCCCGTTCGAATTTTCCCGTCACTGCTGTTAAAAACAAACATCGATTTGACCCCACTAACGGTTAAAAAATCAAACAAATATTATTAAAATTAAAATCTATACATGTATGGCCAGCTTTAGTCTAACAGCAACACAGACAGAGGTAACAGCAGGTTGTACAGCAGTCCGTTTATTTATTACAGGTACTTATATAGTGCCATCACTTTACATATATATTGTACATTTGCATCAGTCCCTGCCCTCAAGGAGTTTACAGTCTAAGGCAGTGTTCTCCAAACTGTGGCCCAGGGGCCAGATGTGGCCCTTAGCTTGCTTTTATCTGGCCCTTGGGACAGTATTGCTCCAGCTGACACCAATGATGGGCCACTATTCCTCCCATTGACACCAATGATGCTGCACTATTCCTCCCACTGACACCCATGACAGGGCACTATTCCTCCCACTGACACCAATGATGGGGCACTATTCCTCCCACTGACACCAATGACAGGGCACTATTCTTCCCACTGATACCAATGATGGGACACTGTTCTTCACACTGACACCAATGATGGGGCACTATTCCTCCCACTGACACCAATGACAGGGCACTATTCTTCCCACTGATACCAATGATGGGACACTGTTCTTCACACTGACACCAATGATGGGGCGCTATTCCTCCCACTGATGACAATGACAGGGCACTATTCCTCACACTAATACCAATGGTGGGACACCATTCCTCCCACTGAAACCAATGATGGGGCACTATCCCTCCCACTGACACCAATGATGGGGCATTTTCTACTCCCACTGGCCACAGGTTGGCCCACCTAAAGCCTGAAGGATAGTAAAATGGCCCCTTATTTATAATATTTAGAGACCATTGGTCTAAGGTCTCCAACTCACATCCATACTAGGGCCAATTTACCTAGGAGCATGTCCTTGGAGTGTGGGAGAAAATTGGAGTACCTGGAATTAACACGCACAGGAACAGGGAGAACATGCAAACTCCAGGCAGGTTCTGCTGTGCTTGGGATTCAAACAATCAACCCTAGTACTGCCAAGGAGAAGTGCTAACCACTTGGCCCCTGTGCTGGCTGTTATGCATTGACTTGCCTACAACCATCCTGCCTATACATGGATTGAAATGCTGAATCAGTCAAATTTCCATCCATGTATGGCCAGATTAAATGTTGCTTGTCCCAGGTAATTGCAGGTATTACCTCACAAAGATTTACGAGGCATAGAAAATGTCAGATTTTTCTTCTTTTGTCTTAACAAAAAAACAGTCTGTAGTGCTGTAACATCATGTTGAAACTGGAGAGCGTGTTTGGGCTAGTGGGCTGCTGGAATCAACTGGAAGGCAAGCGTCCCTCATCAATAACATTGAGATGTAGAGGAGCTGCTGTTTACTGCATCTTTTTAAGCAAAAAAATATCTTCATGTGCCCAAATAAGTGTTATTGCAGACGAATGGTATTTTCTTGTATTTGACAATATATACACAACACCTTTAGCACATTTAATACCACATATATACACAGTGATGCCACCACTCTTGATAATAAAAACAGTAGAAAACAGTCTAAATGTGATAGCAGAAAGATTTGTGTTTGTGACTGCTGCTGCGGCTCATACGTAACTGACCATTTGGAAACTCGGGCACTGCCCGAGGGCCCAGGGTCAGTAGGGGACCCCATGAGATGCCCCTGGTACCTTTTTCATAGGCTTTTTTGAGTTCGGGCAAGGACACAGGGGCCCCATGATCCCCTATTGCCCGGGGGCCCCATGAGTTGTCAGTCCGCCCCTGTACGTACCCACTCTGGGTAACCTAAATGCATGTATATACAGGGCTGTCACCACCTCTATTAAACAGTCTAAATACAATAATTACAACAAAACATACAAAATAATTATTCCCCAGCAAAAAAGAAAGTCCCAATCGTCAAGTGTATTGTGCGTCACATATGAAAGTTCACCAGAGCAATAAGTCCTTGCGTTTATTCATCTGTGTGCTTTGTGGAAAATACGCGTGCTCTCCGTGCACTCCTGCAGTCACCAGAGTGTACTGACCCTATTCTCTACAGCAAATGAGTCAGTTACTTGTGGATATCACCCTCCCGGGTATTAACAATGGTCCGTGGTCCTTCTGTGCCCCTGTCCTCCAATCCTCAAAGTGACACCTATCAACTCTTAGCTGTTACACTCACTCAAATGAACTTATAAAGTGTTAGCTGGAGTTTGTCTTCAATTTGTTCATGTAGTTAAATCTGCTAGTCCATCTAACACTCCCCTCCCCCCAGATTAACAGTGCTGCAGTCCAAAGCTGCCCCCTCTGCTCCTTCATCCAGAACAGGGGCGGACTGACAACTCATGGGACCCCCGGGCAATAGTGGATCATGGGGCCGCTGTGTCCTTGCCCAAAAGCCTATGAAAAGGGTACCAGGGGCATCTCATGGGGCCCCCTACTGACCCCGGGCCCTCAGGCAGTGCCCAAGTTTCCAAATGGTCAGTCCGCCCCTGATCCAGAGTGTGGGCACTCAGGAGGTGTGTTACTGGCCAGATCACCAAGTGCAAACAGAGAGAAAAAAGAGTAAAAATAAGAAAACAATTGCAGTATGTTCCAAGCTGGACCAATGTAACTATGTATACAATATCCATACCTGGAATTCATTTGTTAAAGCAGTCATAAACTAAAAAAAACAAAAGTTTCCTGCTGTAAGAGAATATCATAATGTGCTAGTATGCATTCCATACTAGCACATTATGAAGGACTTACCATAGAATGAAGCCCTCCAGCAGTCTGCTGTCACCTCTGATAGGGCTTCCAACTTCACCCAGTCTTCCTTCCAGGTTCACGAGCTGCGGCTGCTTAACCACTTCATGTCCAGACCAGGGGCGGACTGACAACTCATGGGGCCCCCGGGCAATAGGGGATCATGGGGCCCCTGTGTCCGTGCCCAAACTCAAAAAAGCCTATGAAAAAGGTACCAGGGGCATCTCATAGGGCCCCCTACTGACCCTGGGCCCTCGGGCACTGCCCGAGTTTCCAAATGGTCAGTCTGCCCCTGGTCCAGACACTTTTATTCCCTTCCAGTCCAGACCAATTTTCATCTTTCAGTGCTATCAGACTTTGAATGACAATTGCGTGGTCATGCAACACTGTATCCATATGAATTTTTTAGCATTTTCTTGAGGCAGATAAAACTTTATTTTGGTGGTATTTACTCACCACTGGGATTTTATTTTTGCTATATAAATGAAAAAGTTCAAACATTTTGAAAAAAGTGTTTTTCTTAAACAATTTTGCAAATAGTCTTTCTTCATAAATCTTGGCTAAAATGTATTCGGTTATCTTTTTAGTAAAAAAAAATAAAATAACCCAAATTAGTTTATAACCAAAAATTATAATTTAAAAATAATTTTTTTCCATTTTTATTTAATTTTTTTATTTTATTATTTATGTTTTTGCTTTGTTTTTTAACATACTGTCACCCTAGCAGTACAGTGTCACCATAGTGACACTGTACTACTTGTGGGGGGTGATGACGATTTTTTTTTATACACCAATTGCTTTTACACCCATAAAGGCTGTAAAATCAATAGTTTCTCCTTCTCTCTGGCTACATTATTTCAGAATTACTGTGAGAGCTGTGATTGGTCACAGCTTGTCACATGGTAGAAGGCTGTTGTGAATAGCCTTGTACCATGTGACCTCTGTGATCATTCACAGATTTCACAAGTAGTAAGCAATGATATCAGAAGTGACATCTTGCTTACTACTATTGATGTGAGTACTGATTGGCCAATCAGTGATTACATGATCGGGACCTCACACAGAGGTCCCGTACAGTTATCGATGTTCCCAGGGAGCACGCACAACCTGAAATTGGGGGCACCGTTTATGAACGGCAACCCGCTCCTGCACTGCTGCCATCCTGCCATTTATGTACATGGGCCAGACGGGAAGTGGTTAAATGGCCGTGCCATCAATGAAGTCACTCAAGTGCATGTGAGTTTAACGCAGGTATGCCGTTCTTTCAGAACGCATTGTCCGGTGATGTAACTGGCTGCTGCTCTGTAGAATATCTCCTAAACGGTGAACATTTAGCAGATATTCATTTTACCTATAGGCAGGGGCGGACTGACTATTTGGAAACTTGGGCACTGCCCGAGGGCCCTGGGTCAGTAGGGGGCCCCATGAGATGCCCCTAGTAACTTTTTCATAGGCTTTTTTGAGTTTGGGCAAGGACACAGGGGCCCCATGATCCCCTATTGCCATGAGTTGTCAGTCCGCTTTATTATAAGCTTACATGTAGGTAAAAATAAAAAACAAGAGTTTACTACCACTTTAAAGTGTTACTAAATCCACAAAGAGTAAAATCGGTCTGTATATGCAGTAAAGCATGCTTGTTATATCACTGAACCTAAGAGGTTATTCTTCTGCATTGTGTAAAAAGGATGTTTGATCCTGACTTCTCTGATCCTCCCCTTCTTCCACAGTCCCCAATCCATCTGCTGATAGAACAGAGCCTTGGGGGCAAGCTGCATATGCTCTGTTTGGTGTGTATTGCTAGACAGTTTTTTTTTTCTTGAGAGAGTGCATGTGATCGGCACAGGGCCAATCAGCGCTGTCTAGACAGAGAGTCAGTGATCCTGCAGACTCATAGGACAATCAGGGGAGAATGAAAACTCCTACAAGCTTTAAGCAGTACTCTGCTGGACACTGATAGAAGTCACAAGACTGCTGTAACTGCTGATGTGAAAAGGTATTTAGCAGTTTCTGTTTACTAAAATAATTGCATTTCCATGTTCTGTGTACTGTGGGAGCCCGGATATAGTGAATGCAGGGTCCTGTGTTTAGTAACACTTTAAGTAGCCACAGCCTGAGTAGAAAAGCCTGTCCTCTGATAGTCTGCTGTAAAATGGGGAACTTGCTCTCTGTGAGGAAGTAGTGATCTCTTTGCAAAGGTCTGACACTCCCCCTACTGAGTCAAACCCATAGCTCTGCAGTCAGTAAAGCTCATGCTCTCTGCTGATTGGAAAGCTCTGGTTTCGCTCATCAGAGGGTGTGTCAGATCTCTACATAGAGATCACTGCTTCCTCAAAGAGAGCAAGAGTCCCACTGTGCAGCATGCTGGCAGGGCACAGGCTTTTCTTCTTAGGCATTGGCTGTTTTTTTAAAGAAGACAAACTGAAAGGGTATCTTTACTCTCTGAAGAGCGAGTTAAAAAAAAACAAAAAAAAACAGTGGTTATTAAATTGGTATCACCAAAAGAAAGCAATATCTACAAATATGATATAAAGTAACTGAGATACAGTGCATGACTTAGTAATTGTCAAAGTACCACAGCACTAAAAAAGTGAAAACTGGCCTTCTAATGAAGGGTATTACAAGCTGGTACTAACGTGGTTAAGTGGCTTCATAGGCTGCCTTTTTTCTTTTTGGATTGCTAAATGCATTCCTTAAAGTTAGGCACAAAATCTTGTTGTTTTTAAGTCTTCTCTTAAATTTAAGGCGGTTCAGCTATCCTCACGTGATTACTATTGAGGAAAATACCAGAGATAGAGATAACTGACTTGTATGTGCCCTGCAGCATATCACATTCCTTACTGCAACATACCATGTCAAGTGTGCTGAGGACCCCTCTACAAAGATACTAAATAAAGGTACAATAACACAGCACTCAGATCTTTGTCTTGGCGTCTATTCCTAGGCTGAATGTGCTGTAGGAATGTCATGTTTAAAAAATATAATTGATTAAAAATATATCCTTTATAAACAGAAAAAAATAGTTCCTAGTCTACAGCTATGAAGTATCTAAGGTTGCAAAGTAGTGTGCCATGTGCCACTACATGCCCAATCTATAAAAGTCACACAAGCCATTTGTAAGATTCAAGCATTTTTGTAAAGCATACTTTTTTTTCCTCCTTCTGTGTTACCTTTAACCCCTTCAATCCCAGACACTTTCACCCCCTTCCAGTCCGTGCCAATTTTCAGCTTTCAGCACTCACACTTTGAGTGACACTGTACCCATATGAAATTTGTATCCATTTTTTGAGACAGATGGAGCTTTCTTTTGGTGGTATTTGATCACCATTGGGTTTTTATTGTTTTGCTATATAAATGAAAAAATACAAAAATTTTTGAGAAAAATAATTTTTTGCTTAGTTTTTGTTATCAACTTTTAGAAATAAATAATTTTCCTTCATAAATTTAAGCCAAAATGTATTCTGCTACATTTTTTGGGGTAAAAATATCCCCAAAACTGTGTATATTATTTAGTCTGCATGAAAGCTATAGAGTCTACAAACTACGGGATATATTTGAAAATTGGATCATTTGAGACCCTAAAATGCTGGACGTGGTATGACATATGGCAGCGATCAGGACATTAGCATGAGGTATGGTGGTGATTAGGATGTTGGTATGGCGGTAGTCAGGACACTGGTATGGAGTGTGGGGGTAATCAGGATGCTGGTATGTGGTATGGTAGTGATCAGGACATTAGCATGAGGTATGGTGGTGATTAGGACGTTGGTATGGCAATAGTCAGGACACTGGTATGGGGTGTGGGGGTAATCAGGTTGCTGGTATGGGGTATGGCGGTGATCAGGGTGCTGGTATGGCGGTTATCGGTGATCAGGGTGTTGGCATGGGGTATGGTATTGTCTTGGACTAGGTCACTTACAGACCATTTACCGTGATCTACCAGTGAGCCAAATTAATATGAGAATACGTGCACGTGGAAGTAAGACACTGACACTTCGCAGTTTGCCAACTTCCTAAAATTCTGTTTTATTGAGGAACTAACAGTATCATTTATAGGGCATATGATGCAGGCAAAGCATATACATTGATTGGGTAAAAAGTCCACTGGGTTTCTGCGTGTCCTTCCATCCATGTTGATATCTTCCAATCATTGTCCCCAAAGAGACTCATTCCCTTTTATGGGGGTTGTTTACATTAAAAGATACTTTTTCTCCTAATGAGTCACCAAGGGTGAGACTCCGGATGAAGGCGCCATCTTAATTATCATCATTGTTCTGTCAACCTATATCTGATTGTTTACTTAAGAGAGTAAGGAATTTTTAAAGAGCAAGAAACACAAAGTAGCAAGACTATAAAATTGTCATTTTACTGATCATCTAATAAAACGTGGACTGTCTATAACAATCCACTACAGTATGACGGTGATTAGGTCATTGGTATGAGGTATGGCAGTAATCAAGGCATTGGTTTGGTTATGGGGGTGTGCGACAGACTTCATGAGAAGTAAGTAGTGTTATTAAACCTACAGTATATCCCAGAAAAAAGTTTTTAACTACGTTTAAGCCATATTTGTACCCTTCTCCCTCTCACACACACTTTTGGGTATCAGTGGGTCATTTCAATTAAATAATCATACATCTACCCTCATGTCTTGTTACACCTCACACACACTCTTTGTGAAGAGTTGTTGGGTCACTCCACTTTAAAATAATATTTTATATTTCAAAAGATAGCAGGGAGATGACTCAGCTTCTTATCTCTTCTGGAGATTCCAGCAACTAGCCTTCACTTCTGAGATCCTCCCACGTAGTCCCAGAGCAAATTCTCACTACCCCTGTCAGAGTTTTTATTTTCACAATTTCAATCAATTCCTGAAGTGTCTTATTTCGCCAGCATTAGTTGCATACAAATATAATTTCATTATTTATTCTAATATATTTTTATTATAAAAATTGTCTATTATAATAAAAAAAAATAATCTGTAACGTATAATACAGAGTTATTTCATACTTCATTATTTCCTAATTTAGAGCGTGTGCTGATGAAACCTCGTGCACACTGGACGTTTTTTCAGCAGCTTTTAGGGGCATCTGGCATTTTTTTCCCTGCCTGTTAGCCTATGTGTCCATGCATACAGAAGCTTTTAGAGGCAGGGGTGTTTAAACTGCCATTATGTCCTGGAACAGCAGCGTTTTGACAGAAAAAAAGCTTGACACCTCTAAATGAGTGCTAATGCTAGGCGTGTTTAGCGCTTGAGTGTTAATTTATTTCAATGGCCAGTGTCATGTTTCACATGACTGTCATATTGACTGTCATATGCCTTTAAGTGTTTCTATATTTTGTTTCTGCTCCTCCCTTTCCTTTGGTTTAGTTAATGCTGTATAGATAGCCCTCCCCCTTTCCCAGAAATGCATTGCAGCTCTAGCCTCATGTCATGAAGCAGGAAACATTATGATCTTTTGACATATCGAATATGCATTGTTGTAAGATTCTCTCCATTTATGGAATAAACTTCACAAGATCTACAAGATATCTTATCGATTGTGGTATCCAACTGAGGTTGAAGTTATCACTATCTCATCACAACTGTAAGTTACAGAGATCACACTATCAGTGCTTAGATTGGAGAGACAGAACAGCCAGAATAAACTGGTATTCTAGCCAATTAAATGATTTGACTCTCAAATGCCTGATGCATCTAAATGTGGCTAAATGCGCTATGTCTAGGAGAGATAGAAAAACGTACCGTGTGCATGAGGCCTAAGCATTGGAATACCGTTGACCATTAAGTTTTGCCATGTACTGACTAGCTAATAACTGCATATTATAATTTATATGGCTTTAATATAGCTTGATATTGCTACTGGCATTGTATGGACAACCGTTAGAAGACCTTGTGATGTCTCTGGCATATTCATGAGATTTGCATATGAGCTTTTATGAAGCATCTCCTTGCAAAGGACTACAGTTGCTATAATATTACTGGACATGACTGCTAGCATACTATTGGGTGCCTTATTTTTGCATGTTACTGACCAACTATGGCTGTTATTACTCATGCTTATAGGGTGTCATCCACATGAACATTTATACACTCTAGAGTCTTCTAGTATAGAATTTACTGTGCTTTTCCACTTCAGGTGCCCTGTACAGCCACCTATGCTAAGAAATGACTATAGGTGCCCACACACTTCTAAAAAACAATGGCTTATGCATGCATGGGTGAACACCATTAGAGAAGCCATTGGTGTTTACAAAGGGATGCCCATGGGGGCTGGAAAGCCCTGAAAAATTTTACACTGCACTTTGGCCGCAGTGCAGTGTTATCTACGATTTTGGTAGGGGTTAGCAGCGCTTTGTCATAGACTTCTATTATGTCCCATGGTTTTGGTGCTCCTTCTGAATGCACAGGATAAACCATGGGGCATAACAGAAGTCTATGGCAAACCTGCAACAAAACTGCGGGTACATTGCGCTGCACCCACGCTGTGGCCAGAGCACGAGGTCTGTGCATGAGGTCTATATTGTTTGAAATTACTGGAAAGCTAATAAGAAACAACCAAGGCTGCTGGTATCTCAAAAGGAGATTGATACAGATTTCTCCCTTGAAATAGAAGGTAAACATTTAGCAGGCTTTTTAAATATGTTCTGGTAGAGCCATACATTTGTTTGTATGCATCTCTTGTTACACTGTGCACGATATCAGCTGAGATATATTACAGGGGGGCATTGCAGTACAATCAATATACACTTTATTAGGTACACCAGTTCAATTGCTTGGTAACACAATGTGGTTAAGACAAGCATCAGAATGGGGAAGAAAGTGGGTTGGCATGGTTGGTGGTGCCCGACAGGCTGGTGTGAGTATTTCAAAAACTGCTGATCTACTGGGATTTTCACGCACAGCCATCACTAGGGTAAACAGAGAATGGTCTGAAAAAGAGAATATATCCAGTGTGTGGCAGTTGTGTGGACGAAAATGCCTTGTTGATATCAGAGGTCAGAGGAGAATGGGCAGACTGGTTGCTGCGACATTCAGATGGTAGGGTCAGAATTTGGAGTAAACAAAATGAAGGCATGGATCCATCCTGCCTTGTATTAATGGTGCAGGCTGATGGTGGTGGTTGTTTAATGGTGTGGGGAATATTTTCTTGGCACTAGCAAGGTGTACCTAATAAAGTGGCCGATGAGAGTATTTATTAATGTATTTATTAATGATATACTCATAATGATTAAAGTAATACAGGATGTAGTCTTGGTAGTTATGCTTTAGTTGAGCCTATCTCAGTGGTTTGTCTATGAAGAGTGTTGATTGCGTGATATAATAGATAACTATGATAAAATATAGTCAAGAAAATATTCCAAAGCCAGCAAATCAAAGCCATGTTGAAATTATTTGGTAATCCTTTTATAAGGACAGGCTAATGTGATTTATGCTCAAAAATATTTTTTCTTTCAAATGTTTCCAATTTCTGTTCTTAGAAAAGTAGAAATACGAAATAGTTTTGATGTGCTGAGATCCAGAACTGGAACACTCCCTTGTAGTAGACCTGGGTTCGGCAGATGTTTCTCTGTATTGTCAGTCTCACAGTGTTTTGGAGCTTCCAAGTATATTGTCTCCTTACTCCAAGGACTGCCGGCTGCCAGCAAGATAGAAAGGGAGACAAATTAACTATTAATTAAAGCTGCCCGTGTCTCTTTAGTATGTGCACAGCTCTAATTATGAAGCCAATGAATTATTAATGAGGCCCACCACTGTGATACTGCCTACTTAACGGTGTGGACAGCAAGAGTGGAAATAACGTTATGTATTCTACAAGGACTGCTGAAGGTTTTCCATAACAAGTGAAAGAGTAACTTTGCAATGACTCGAGTAACGTGTTTGGAGGCAGATATGTACTTTGCCGTGGTTCGTTGCCATTGTTTTTTTAGGGAATCCCTTATTTCAATATGTGCATCTAGTAGTTCTAACTTGTACGACTCAACAGACCATTCAAGGTACAGTATTCAATTCAGTGAACACAATGCTGAAAAATGTGTTATCTTAATATGTTTCATATGGCCACCCACAAAGTTGAAATATTAAGCTTGTCTTGTTCTGTTTGCATAAAAGTAGCCTATTAGGAGTTCTGTCATCAAGATGTTTTATATAGCTCTATTCCCCACATTATAAATCTAATGGAAAGGCGTTTTTTTATTTATCTATTCCCTAAACAGTACATGTTTGCCTGTGAAGTTTAGTCTGAAATGGAAATAATTTATTAGATGGCACAACATTTAATTATAGACTCATATTCACAGCATGCGTTAAAAGAGATAGTGTACTGTTAGAAGGTGTTTGGAATCAGTTAATTGTACAGTCTTATGGTGGAGAATAGAAGTTATAATGGTTAACTGGGTTTAATTAAAGTGATATTAAACCAGGGGTGTCAAACTCAATTTCATCAGGGCCACATCACAATTACGGTTGCCTCCAAAGGGCCGTTTGTATCTGTAAGACAAAGTGTCCGGAGCACCCCACCCTCCATTACATCAGATGTCAAGAGTTCCCCACGCTCCCTTACATCATAGTGCAGCCCCTTTACTTTGTCCTGCTGCCAGGAAGAAGCCGGGGGAGGAGCTGGGAGGGAGAAAGTCCAGGGTCTGGAGGAGGATCAGAGGAGGTCTGGAGTCAGCTGCTAGAGTCTGCTGAATGCAAGTGGGGTGGTGAGGCTGAACAGAGAAGCACAGGATCTGATATGGGAAGTTCTGTCCTCCTCTGTCCTGCCGAATGCTGAGACAAGGTGAAGCAGAGACGAGGGGGGTGCCACAGCTGCAGGAGAGGTGCAAGGGCCAAATTTAATGGCCTGGCGGGCCTGATTTAGCCCACAGGCCTTGTGTTTGACACCTGTCAACCTTGTTTTAATTTCAGAAGAGGATGTCCAGGCTCACCTATTATGTATAGTTCTTAAAAATGTCCCTCTCTTCTTTGTCCTGAAGGGGGGGGGGGAGGTCCCAAAGCCACTGTCCCCTTCTCTGTGTTTACAGGTGTCTCTTTTAGCTAGCCAGGTGCTAAGGAGACACCTATGCATGCACACTCCCTTCTGGGAACTCAGCTGAGCTGTGTTCATCAATAGACACACAGCACCTAGCAAATCATGCCCCTGCGCCTTCCTCCTCCGCACTCCGAGCAATTTGACTGATGACAGCAGGAACCTATCTCTCTGCTGCCTTCAGCATCTCCTGTAAGAGCATGGAAGTTCAGGGAACAACACAGGTTGATCCCGGAGCTGGTGACAGTGACAAGGACAGCATCTAAATGTTTGAGGGGGGGATGGGGTAGCACATGTATTGTAAAGGCAGGAGACTCTAGGGCAGTCTGGACTTTGCCCATTGGGAGTAGAAATGTAGAAATGCCCCAGCATCAGTGTGAGTAAACAATGTCTTGGGGGAGGTCAAATAAAAAATTACAAAGCACCTGTGGTCAGTAGGAGGAAGAATGGTGCTCCATCATTGGTGACAGTGGAAAGAATAGTGCCTCATCGTTGGTGTCAGTGGAAAGAATAGTGCCTCATCGTTTGTGTCAGTGGGAAGAATAGTGCCACATCGTTGGTGTCAGTGGGAAGAATAGTGCCACATTATTGGTGTCAGTGGAAAGAATAGTACCTCATCATTGGTGTAAGTGGAAGGAATAATTCCCCATTGTTGGTGTTAGTGGGAAGAGTAGTGCCCATTGTTGGTTTCAGTGGGATGAATATTGCCCCATTATTGGTGTCAATATGAATAACGGTGTCTCGTCGTTGGTGTCAGTGGAAAGAATAGTACCCCGTCATTGGTGTAAGAGGAAGGAATAATTCCCCATTGTTGGTGTTAGTGGGAAGAGTAGTGCCCCATTGTTGGTTTTAGTGGGATGAATATTGCCCCATTATTGGTGTCAGTATGAAGAACGGTGTCTCGTCGTTTGTGTCAGTGGGAGGAATAGTGTCCCAAGGGCTGGATAAATTCAAACAAAGGACCACATCTAACCTGCGAGCCACAGTTTGCATACCACTGCATTAGGATAAAAACGTTAAGCCTTTGATACTACGTTTTTAAAAAAAATGGCAGTATGGTGAAGTAACCACTGCATTCTTTGTGAACTAAATTCTTGTTGGTTGCTATTGGTCACCAAGTATCCGAGTATCTTTTTTTGAGTTAGGTCAATACATGAGCCCTATACATCTTGATTAGACAGTGTCCTACAGTGCACTTTAGGAATCAAACTAAATGAAATGAGTTCTATAATATGGTTTTGTGGAATCTCAGTGTTTACTAAGTTTCATTTGTGGTATTTCATAAATCTGAAATATGTGTTTATTACTGAAAGCCATCTTAGCCACTTAAAAATAAAATTTGCAGTACAAACATCTTAATGGAAGTAGTGGTACAAATTCATTGGTATTCTTGATTTTAGTTTGTGTAGAGGAACAGAAGACACCAGTTTTTTTTTGGTGTTTTGGTAAATTCCAAAGAGAAAATAAATAGTTGTATGCATTGTTTTAGTTGTAATCAGTCATTAATAGGCAGTCATTAAAAACAGCTTCAGCCAAGCTTGTTTTTTAAGAATAATCATAATGAGGCAATCAATGTGCATACATATGACTCTTGTCCCCAAGGGAGTGGCCATACTTTAGTCCAGGGCTTAAAATTTCAAGTCCTGAGCTACTAGCCAGGCCTTAGATTTACTCGCCACCAACAAACACACACAAACAGAGACACCTGTACACACACACAGACATGTACATACATACACACACAGAAACATGTACACACACGCACAGAGACACATCTACACACACACACATACAGGCACATGTATACACACACAGGCACGTACAGACACACCTACACACAGATACATGTACATACACAGAAATACACACGCACAGACACATGTATATACACACAGACACATGTACATACATACAGAGACACATGTACACACAGACACGTACGGACATACACACAAACACATGTACATACACACACAGACACATGTACACACACACAGACACATTTACACACACACATACATGTACATACACGCAGACAAATGTACAGATATACACATGTACATACACACAGACACATGTACATTTTGTACATGCATACACAGATGAAGTTGCAGTACTTTGTTGTTCACTCACAGATCCGGGTACTGCACTCTAGGGGAGGCGTAGAGCACAGCACACACTCCTTGCTTTGCTTTCACTGCGCTCAGCTATTGAGCAGTCTGACGGCTCCCAGTGCCAATGACAGATCCAGCCTGAGCTCCGAGCCTGCTCAGCAAGACGGCCCTGGGGGACACACTCACCCCCACCATAATTTCCACTCACCACTGGCGAGCAGGCGAGTGGAAATTTCAAGCCCTGCTTTAGTCTATAATAGTGGGTCCCAACCTCAGTCCACATGTACCACCAACATGTTTTGGGGAATTTCCCCTAAATAGAATAGCTGTCATAAATACCAAGCCGTTAACAGTGATTTAAGGTGATTCTAAAGTCTTGTTTTTTTCTTTAAAATAATAAACACATCATATTTACCTGCTCTGGGCAATGGTTTTGCACAAAGCAGCCCCGATCCTCCTCTTCTTGGGTCCCCCACTGACATTTCCTGCCCCTCCCCTCTGCCAAGTGTTCCCAGAGCAAGCTGCTTGCTCTGGAGTCACATGTGCATGCTCGCCCCCAAGCTATCTCTGTGGCTCTATTGGGAACACAGAGCATGGTTCAGTCCTGCCCCCTGTTCCCTCCTCACTGGCTGTGATTGACAGGAATGGGAGCCCATGGCTCCTGCTGCGGTATCTCAGCCAAGGAGGAGAAAGAGTCCTGGGAGAGCCTTGGCTCTCGTGCACATTGCTGGACCAGAATCGGGATCATTTAAGTATTAGAGCTGCACCCTGAAGGTATTTTTTACCTTCATGCATGAAGGAAAATACACCTTCAGCCTTTAGAACCAATTTAAAGCACCTGTGAAGGTGAATGAAATTCTGAAGCCATGACCTATTGGGGGTATTGATGACTGAGGTTGGGAACCACTGGTCTAGGAGGTTGTCTACCTTATTGCTATTGACTTCATATGAGTTGGGCTGGTCTAGTCTGCGAGACCCTCATGACCAGCCTAGATGACCTGTGAAACTGCATGTACAGCTAGACTGCCCTTCAACATCATTAAAGAGGACAGGTTGTATTAGCTGGTCATAAAGCAGCAAAGCCCTTGACAAACAATTCTACTTTTACAGTCTTCATAACAAAGACTGAGTGAGTGAACTCCAAGAACTAAGGTTAGGACAGCTATAAACAACCTGGATAGAGAAATTAGTGCTCCCAATTTGAGCTTGTCAAGTAAAATATTTGGCGCACTCTGAGACGGAGTAAAGAGGTAGATGCGGCATACAATAGTATGTATAAGCATATAATCAATGGTGATGGAATTAGGGAAAATAAATAATGAACAATATACTGTAATAAATATACAAATAAAATGTCCTTAGAAAGAGTCCTATAGGTAATTCTGATGCACCATGGAGTGGAGGCAGCCGGCCAATACCGAGCTAGAGAGGCCCTGTGGAAGATCAGAAAGAAAGAGGTGGCGCCCTCTAAGTGCAGTATAAAAGCTTTTTAATGAATAAAAGTGTAGTAATGCAAGCCACTCACAAAGCATAAGTAGGTTTGCAGTTATAAACTAATGAGCATCCACTGTAGTGAAGGAGTGTAAAGCCTCTGGATGGATGGTGGTCACATGCACCAACCCCTGTTATCACGTGACCGGATGTGCCGTCTCAACCGAGGGAATCCCGAAACTAGGAGGATGTGTTGGAAGCCACCAGCACCACCGCCAGATGCCGGTGACCGCCATCCATCCAGAGACTTCACACTCCTTCACTACAGCAAATGCTCATTAATTTACAAGCACAAACCTACTTATGCTTTGTGAGTGGCCTATATTACTACATTTTTTATTCATTAAAAAGCTTTTATACTGCACTTAGAGGGCGCTGCCTCTTTCTTCCCAATTTGAGCTTGTGTCTAGGGCTGTTTCTTTGATTCTTACATACAATAACAAGTGCCTCTGGACGTTGATGGCTATCTCCAGGAAAATGAAAAGTCCTCCCTTGCAATGGGGCTGCCCCTGCACTTTAACCGGGGTTAAACGCTTTTGTTAAGTCTAGATTACTTAAACAGTTTTACTTACCTGATTCATCGCTGGCCTGGCAATCGAAGGTCTACTCTGCCCCACTACCCTCCAACAGTGAACAGTCCTTCAACGTCCTCACGTTCAAAGCAGGGCTGTGATGGCGACCACTGGAGCATCAGGAAGAAGGAGCTGCAGGGTCCACTCTTGATGCCTGGAGGGAGCCTGTGGGAATGGGGACCAAAAAGTAAAACTGATTTTTTTGGTATCCTGGACGTAGTGCAGAGGCAGCACCACTGCAAGGGAGGATTTCTGTTTTCTCTGGAATTTACCTTCAGTTGTTCAATAAACATATTTCACTTGTGTATTTAACTGCTTAAGTTGAGCTCAGCGTCATATTTGTTTTGGAGGTCACACTTTCCTTTTGATCGTCTTTCAGACCAGACAAAGGTAAAAAAAAAGAGGGAAAAAAACATGCAATGTGCCTGTTATGGCACCCACTGTATTTAAAGTTAATAATGTTTATTGTGTTAGATTTCAGCATGCTGCCATTCTGTTTTTAGAACAAAAGCGTGTTACCATGGTTACCAAGTATCTTAGGCTTAGATACAAGTTTAGGCCTCTGAAGAAGAACAAAGATGGCTTAATATTCCTAATTAAGTGCCGTTTTGTACTTCCACTTAGAGTTCTATTGTCTTTTTTAACCATCCCTTAGCCAAATGGATCACACAGGTTCACATCCTTATGTGGTACAGCCACATAAAAAATGATTTATTGTTTTATTGTATTGGTAATTCACATAGGGTTGCTTGTTTTTGGGCAACTAATACGTTTGCTTTGCGCTGGTTAGGAATTACGAGTCCAGACTCTTTCAATCCCTATATTGTTTTTAGATATATACTGCTTGGATGTATTTTAAAGCCTTATGTAATGTAGGTGTGTCAGTTTAATCTCTTGATTACTACCTCTGCAGAGCCTTAGAAAATAACAATCTCATGTGCATTGTTCCACTCAAAACTGTGTAGCGTGATGAGTATGTGCATATGTGATGTATTTCCACTATGTACTAATCTACCGACCACCTTTAAATGGCCAGTAAACACAAAATTCAACTTGGTTTCTAGGAAAGTAGGACCCCCCACACACACACACTTCCCCACCCCACATCAAAAGATCAAATGATCATTTATACCTAGGGTACCAGGAAGAAAGATAATCTCTTATGCAGGCCATACATGGTTCGAATTCCAAACAATTTTCGGACGAATAATTTTCTCTCTGTTAGTGGGGCAATGGCATCGGGCAATTTTCGTGGTTCCTCCCCATTTTGTTTATCGGGCATGCTGGAAAATTTGTGAAAAAAACAACCGATTTTCAAAATCATTGGTGGCACTATCGGATTACAGAACGAATGACGTTTCGATTTTTGGACGAAAAATTGTTTGGAATTCAATCCATGTTTGGACTGCATTACCTAAACCCTCTCCCAGGAGCCAGCTTTCAACTATTCTCATTGACGCTCCAGGCTGTAGGCAGTCCCTCAGCATCCTCATGTACAATGCAGGGCTATTGGCGGTCAGTCTTTTAGCATGGAGGGAGTCTACAGGTATCTAAAAGCCCTTTTTACAGTTACCCCAGGCATAAACAAATATTGAACCCTTGCAGTGCAAGGGAGCCCCACTGCAAGGGTACATAGGGGTTGATGTACTATAGGCAAATAGACTGTTCACTTTGCAAAGTGCAGTTGCACGCTGCAGGAGCAGTTGCTCCAGAGCTTAGTAAATGAACTGAAGCTCTGCTAACTTCCACCATCCAATCATGTGCAAGCAAAAATGCAGTTTTTTTTATTTTCCTTGCACTTGATTAGGTATTCTTTGCAACATAGTTAGGTTGAAAAAGGGTGCAAGGCTGCTAGATCCTATAACTACCACTGATGCTGAGGAAGGTAAAAAAAACCCAATTTGGAGCATGGTCCAAATTGATCCAGTTTAGAAAATAAATTATTTCCTGATCCCCCAGAAGGCAATGAGATATATTCCAAATCAACAATCTTTAGTGTTATTACCTATTAATGTTAGTATCCAATTATAGTTTGTGTAGTTAGGAATGCATCTAGTTATTTTGTTAAAAAATCTACTGATCTGGCCGAAGCTAGTTCTTGTTGTAATCTATTTCACATTTTCACAGCTTTTACTGTGAAGAAGCCTTCCCGGATGTGGAGATTAAATATATATATATATATTTTTTTTTTTTTTTCAAAGTGCTTTCCCAACAAAACAAAGTATGGTGACTCTGCAGTTTTAGTAAATCTTCCTGTCTTAGGGTGTCTCTACTTTGGATGGACAGCAACAAAGTCACCCCTGAACAGCAGCATGGTCAATCTTGGAGATGGTTGTATTAAAGTGTTATTAAACCTATGACCTTACATTCACTATATCTCATCAGCAGTATATAGCAGTCTTGTACGTTGTGACTTCTATCAGTGTCCAGCTGAGCACTGGTTAAAGCTTGTAGGAGGAGTTTTCATTCTCTTCTGACTGTCTTGTGAAGCTGCATGACCCCTGACCCTCTGTCTGTACAGCGCTGATTGGCTCTGTGTCAATCACATGCACCCTTCCACACACACAGAAAAAACCTTCTAGTAATACACACCAAACTGAGCATTTGTAGAGTGCCTCATAGAGCTCTATACTATCAGCATATAGATTGGGGACAGCATAAGAAGGGGAGGATCATAGAAGACAGGATTAAACAGCCTTTTTACACAGTGTGGAGGATTAACTCTTTAGGTTCCACAATGAGTATAACAAACATGCTTTACTGCCTATATTGACTGATTTTACTGTTGTGGAATTAGTAACACTTTAACATTGATTAGCAGAATTAGATAAACACGACTAGAAAATGAAAGCTAACTCCATCTACTACTTTTTAGGCCTTTACAGCAAACTGTTTTCTGTTTCCTTTTGGGATAAAGGTTTTACATACAGTAAATAAAAAATAAGCTGACCATTGTAAGCTCACGTGTCAGTGGGAAATGATTTGTCTCAACTCTCTAACTGCTAATTTTGCTGGACAACTTCATCTGTTAAAGTACGTTGAAAGATAACAGACTTACTAGTCGGATCACCAGCTCAAAGTAAAGAAAAAAGCCTAAAAAAAGAAAACCAGTGCACCACATCTAAAGATTGGTAAGTGGCAATATATTACATTTTTGTTTCTGGGTTTAATACAACTTCAGTTTTGTTCCGCTAACCAAGTGATTGCTTTTTATATAGAAAAGGAGCTTATTTATAAAGAGATCTTTTTTTGTGTTTAGTTTGACTTGTATACTACAGCTGTGGAATATCTATTGGTAAAGGACAAAAATTCTGCAGTAAAGCACAACCATTAGTCAATAGAGTAAATCAAGAGTGGCGAAAATACACTGCAATCTGCAGTGTTATCTGTAAGCACCTTTAAAATAGAAGCATCACAAGATGAGTCTTATCATCAGGCATTGGTGCTGTAATACATTTTTCCTGTGTAATTATGTCCTTTATATTATACATAGCTATTATAGGGACTATGAAGTCCTGTAGGAGTCTCCTGTACATGTACACTCTTGCTCTGTACTACATCTGTATGGTGCACAGGTGCTTGGACTGCTGCATATAGAGCTGTAGTACAGAACAGGAAGGCACACGTAGAGGGGACTCCTAAGGGACTTTATAGGTCTTGGTGGCACAGAGGGTGTGTCAGTGTGGCTGGGGACATTTTCAAAAGTAAATGCACAGGAGGAATTGTTCAGAAAAAAAGCAACAAAATACATATAATTAGTGATGGGCTGAACACCCCCCATTCGGTTCACGGTCAAACATTCAACCTAACGAAAGTCCAACATCAAACTTCGAACAGAGACAATTTACTGAGCGGTATCTTACCGCATCTGAGTATGAGGTAAGACACCGCTTAGCTACTAAAATACCGCATGAGCCATGGGCGGACTGACAACTCATGGGGCCCCCGGGCAATAGGGGATCATGGGGCCCCTGTGTCCTTGCCCAAACTCAAAAAAGCCTATGAAAAAGGTACCAGGGGCATCTCATGGGGCGCCCTACTGACCCCGGGCCCTCGGGCAGTGCCCGAGTTTCCAAATGGTCGGTCCGCCCCTGGCATGAGCTATATTGTTAAGTCACGCTGTATTTTAGTAGTGAAACATTCATTAAACCCGACAATTACATTTTAAAAAAAAATTCAGCATAGGGTCTCCCCTCCCATACATACAAAGCCCTTCGGGTCTGTTATGGATTTTGAGGGGAACCACCACACCAACATTTTTTTTTAAATGGCATAGGGGTCCCCCCAAAATCCACAGCAGACCCTTATCCGAGCATGCAGTCTAGCAGTTCAGGAAAGGGGTGGGGACAAGCGAGCGCCCCCCGAACCATACCAGGCCACATGCCCTCCACATGGGGGTAGGTGCTTTGGGGAAGGGAGCCTCCCACTCCCAAAGCACCTTGTCCCCATGTTGATGGGGACAAGGGCCTCTTCCCCACTAACCTGGCCGGTGGATGTGGGGTTCTGCAGGTGGTGGGCTTATCGGAATCTGGAAGCTCCTTTTATCAAGGGGGCCCCCAGATCCCAGACCCCCCTATGTGAATGAGTATGTGGTACATGATACCACTACCCATTCACAGAAAAAAAAATGTAGTGTAAAAAAAGACAGGAGACAGTTTTTGACAAGCCCTTTATTAAAAATGAAAAAAATGAACTAGATCCAACATCAATCACAATGCCCCCCACCACCGCCAACCCGATGCCGCCTTGTGACATTATCATGCCCTTTGATTGACCAAAGCATTGGCTCTGACCTGTGGTCAGGTGCAATGCTTTAACCAATCACAATGCACTGTCAGGGCACAGTGCATTGTGGGGCACAGCAGGCAAATAGCCCACTGAACGCCCATACCGTTTGTGTGTTCAATGATTACACGAACGGCCCATGTTCAAGTCGAACTTATGTTCGACTCGAACATGCAGCCCATCACTACGTATAATAAGTTTTATTATTATTGTCTGTTTTATTTTTAAAAAAATTTTTTTTTTTGTCACTTTACCTATTCAAACAATCAATCTTCATCCAATCAGGTAGATCCTTGTACTACATACTTGGTGGATTGTTCAATATATTGCAGTGTGTGGTGATCTTGCAACTGGTCAGCACTTCCACCTAGCAACACTGGGGTTGTTGGTTCAAATCCCAATCTCAGCACCTGCCTGGAGTTTGCATGTTCTGCCTGTGTGGGTTTCCTCTTGGTACTCCGATTTCCTCCCAAACTCTAAAGACATGCTGGTAGGATAATTGTCTGCTGTCTAAATTGGCCCTAGTATATGAGTTAGGGACCTTATATTGTAAGCTCCTTGAGGGTTAGGGGCTGATGTGAATGTGCAATATATGTAAAGCTCTGCGTAAATTGGCAGCGCTGTAGAAGTACCTGCAATAAATAACAAATTCACACCTAAGCATGCAAAAATCATGCTTGAGGCGCTGTTATTTTTTAACGGTACCCCAGATGCAGGTTGTAGTCCCATGGCAAAACACACAAATCAAAACACGCTTGGCTCACTGGCAAAAAAGGTGCAGGAGCTGCTGTGGCTCGTTTGCTGCGCGTAGGGTAGCCTATTCAAGTGAATGGGCTGCCCTATATTGTTGCGCAACACACATGCCAAAAAGCGCGTCACATTGATAAGGTGTCAATGCAGACTTAGACACTTTGCCTGTTGCATGCACATCTTGTGAAAAGAAGCCTAGAGCTCCACCTGCTCACCAGAGAAAAAAATAAAAAATATTCATATACTATTTCATATTACCGAACTGAAAAATAATAAACATCTTATATGTCAGGTCTAACCATAAAAAAAATAAAGAAAACATGCTAAACACTATACTATTCTACACTATATTCTTTTTAACCACGGAAGTCTCAGACCACAGAAGTATAGTGGAGTTAGTGTCCTGAATAAATAAATATAGCAAGAGTCGTATTTTTATTTTACGTCAGTACGCTCAGACATCAGCTGGTTTTGTTAGAATCATTTACAAGGCCTGTATTACATTTCCTGCATTTATTTATTTCACTTACACACATCTGGATTTACGTAAAGACAGTTCTAGACTGCAATCACCTGCCCTCTTCTCATAGATCAGGGAAGATTTAGCTACTTTGCTGATGAGCTTAAAATAACCATCTCTCTGTAGCAATGCACGATAGAACAGAGCTATAAGTCTATCTTGCATAATCCCATTTTTTGTATACCATATACTATGTATAATTTAGCAATCTGCAGTACATACAGTACTAGGGCACAGGGGAACAAAGCTTTGAGTATCATTAAGGCAGATAGGTACACCAATTTGCCCTTGAGGCAGTCAGTAATAGGCCAATGGGAATATATGGTTGTCTACTCGGACGTAGACATAGACCAAACATTATGGAGTAGCCATCTTGATTGAGGTTTTTTCACTGATTGACATTTTTTCTGAGGATTCATGTTCCCTTTTATGGAGGATAATGCGTTTTAATATTGTCTTGATTGTAAGCATAATTTTAATAAGCTAGACTCTTTTCTAAGACTTACTACTCTCTAAGGACCTTGTTTTTGACCCATGTCATGATGCCATATGGAGATTGAACATGGCAGGGATTATTGGATGAGGAGAGCCATTTATGCTTGTGGAAGTGTTTAGTCCAGTAAGGTGCTTGGGGTATAAGGTGACGAGGGTGGATTCACATTACACTAATGCTGTAAAAAAAACGGGAGCACTTTTGGATATCCTAAAGGATATTGCACTATTATATGTTTTTTGTCGGAGGTAATACTGATGAGAGAAAAGGACGTCTTGGAGCACCAGTTTTTGTGGACTACTATGAGATTGAAAGTCATTTACAAGTTTTGATAGGGTAAGGGTATTTAATACAGTCGCTTAGAAGTGGATACTGGCTTAGATACCTGTCAAGTTCTCTGTGATTTGGGACCGTCCATTTGCCTGGGCAGTGTGGGGGGCACGCCTCTACTTTCTACTTTCACTCCCCCCCCCCTTTTTTTTTCTTTCTTTCTCTCTCTCTTTTCTTTCTCTCTCTTGTCTTATTCCCACTTTTCTGTTTTCTTTTTCTTTCTCTCATTCTATATTTTCTTTAATTATGGTTGTTGTTGAGTTCATTGTCGACATATCATTCTGTTAAGGGCCTTTCTGTACTTTCAGAATGTTATTGCTGTGCCCTTTCTTATTTTGGCCACAATGGAATGTGCCTATATGTCCTCATTGACGGAAATATCGCTATTTTTTGTTGTTGTTTTTCTCTTTTCCTCCCGTGTATCCTGGGAGGTGTTTGTATTGTATTTTATTAATATGAAAATAAAAATATATTGAAAGAGAAGTGGACACTGAGTGGTTTGACACTGGGTGGATATTGTATTCCCTATGTAGAATGTTTTCTTTTTGAGGTACACATGGATATAAAGAATGCCCTTATCTCCTAGATTGTAAGCTCCAAGGAGCAGGGCCCTCATATCCCTCTTGTATTAAACTGTATTGTCTCCCGTTATATTGTAAAGCGCTGAGCAAACTGTTGGCGCTATATAAATCCTGTATAATAATAATAATAATAATGAAGGTGGATTAATTTTATGAGGACGAATTTCAATGTTTTGAGGATATCACAGATGCCGAGAGACTGTTATCTTGACTTTGGACTTTCGGGGAAGAAAGTGGAACTTTTTGTGTTTTTATATGTATTAAGCTCTATGGTACATATATACTATATGTTACAACCTTTTTTAGCTATGGTTTTAGTTCTTCTAGTAAGGCTTTTGTACACCACCATTATAAATTTACTGCAAATGTTCATTTTCATAGGCAAAGTATGTCTTTTCTCTGCTGATACATTTAAACTTTCTTGTTTCTTTTTTTATATTAGCTACCTTCAGCCCTGATCATTTGACTGCAGGGACAACTGCAACTAAAACAGTGTATGTGCATCACTTTTTTTATCTGGCACATTCCCCGGCCTCCATCCACTCCTAGGAGAGAATATGACATATGCCCCGAAGCCTGGAAAATTCCACGTTGTCCTGCTGAAGTTTCTTGCTGCGTTGCTGTCAGGGTCCCATGGTGCCATCTTCCTTTTTTTTACGTCATGGGGGTTGGCTCTCTCGTCAGGGTTCATGCAGCCAACCCTGAATACATATGATGTACAATGGTAAGCCACATATGGAACTCCATCTAGCTTTAAAACTGTCCCCTCCCCCTCCCAACACCTATACTGGCTAACATGTGTAAGAAAGATGTATATATTTACCTATTTTCAGCCTGCAGCAGTTTGGTCATATGATCTTACTCCACTGTGTCAGCCAGCGAGGCATCAAGGGAGAGTATGGAGCTCTGACAATGGATCTGCCATTAAAGTCTATGGATGACATCACCACTCCAGACTTCACTAGCCATTGTTGGAGTGATCTCTCTTTTCCCCTGCAGCCACCGATGGCTGATATACGGGAGACCACGTACAGTATATACATCTTTCTTACACAAGTTAGTTAGCCAGGACAAGGGGTGGGTGAGAGGGGCGGCTGCCCTGGGCACAATAGTTTACTGTAGGGATGGCTACAGTTACAAGGCTAACAGGAGTAGTGACAGCAGCAATAGTTTTGACAAGCGAGTGATTTCTGGGCATAGGATCCCCTAACCTTGCACATCACGAATGGGGGGACGATGGATGACCTTGTCCCACCACTGGGTGTTGGGAAGGGGGAGGGGACAGTTTTAAGGCTAATCAGGTGTAAGCTGGAATTCCATTTTAAGTTCCAAATTTAGCTTACCATTGTACATCATATGAAATCAGGGGCAGCTGCAAGAACCCAGAAGAGACAGCTGGCCCCATGATATAATAAACGAAGATGGCACAAGGGACCCAGTGTGCGACTTCAGCTGAATTGTCCAGGAATTTGATGATACACCACCAGGTCTTTTCTCCAGTCACTGTGACCCTTCTTCTGCAGTCTCAGGGCAAATGTCATGTTCTAGGAGGCTACACGTGCAGGCTACACAATATTCTTTCCTAGGAGTGGATGTAGGTCAGAAAATGTGCCAGACCAAAAAATGCATGCATATTAATTGTTTTAGCTGGGTGTAAGCTGGAATTCCACTTCAAACATTGGACTATTGTGAACCCCTGTGCTTTTTTTCTTAAATGCACTCTTACATTTTTTGCAAGGTCAAAAGACATACTCAGGTCCAGCAAATCCAGCCTGGTCCCATGCTTTCATCAGAGAGCATTTGTAAGAATCCAGAAGATACAGCTGGACCCTGATGATGTAACAAAGGAAGATGATGATGCGGGACCCAGCATGCGGCAGTAAAGTGGTGCGTCACAGCAGAACAGCAAGTTACATAGTTTCAGTTAGTCTGGCTGAAAAAAGACAAAGGTCCATCCAGTTCAACCATTAAAAAAAAAATTATAATCCTATACCCACAGTTGATCCAGAGGAAGGCAAAAAAAAAACAGCAAAGCATGATTTAATTTGCTCCTGCATGGGAAAAAAAATTCCTTCCTGATCCCCGAGAGGCAATCAGATATTCCCTGGATCAACTTTAGCAAGGATCAGCAAGTGAGTATGTTTGTTGGGGATAACACTTAGGCTCCATGCACATTCAGCTCAAAAAAAGCTGGATAAAAACAATGGTAATAGCGGTTTTTAGTAGCATTTTAAAAGTGTTTAGGAGCATTAGCATTTTATTAGTGTTTTTGCAGTACATGTAGTAGAAAAAAGCTGTTAGAAGCATTTTGTTAGCTATCAGGAGCGTTCGGGGGGGTTGCTGGAAACACGCTCAAAAAAGCTCTACTAAAACAATTTTTTTGTAATCCTAGATGCTGTACTCAAAAAATGCTAATAGCCTAAAGTATTGTGCATGGACACATAGGAGAACACTATTTAGCTTCTAGAAGCAGAAAAAATGCTAATAACAGCTTCTAGTAGCTTAAAAAGACACCAGTGTGCATGGAGCCTTAAAGAATGTAGGAGGGGATTTAAAAAAAAACATGGAGCATCCTAATAAAGCTCTAGGTGTAGCTTACCACTGTTTATAAGCACCAAACATGGAACCAATATAGCAGGAGAATAGCCCCATATAACTATTTACAGGTCGTATAGGTGTTCCGTGATATTGTCTCTGCTCTTATAGGTCTGACTATTAAAGTCAATAAAACAATATTGTGAACTATACAAAGGATTTCTGGTAGGAAGTGAACTTTGTGATGACTTCAGTTTGCTTTTGTAAGTGGGCCCAGTAATTGGATTAATTAGAAAGTGACAAATCCATCCCCGCTCGGCTGTTGACTTGGTAAACACAAACCTTTACGTGTATGTTTGCTCAGTATCCGCAAGCAGTGTTTGCAAAGCTTGTAAAACAGAATGTCTTCTTCATAAATTGATGTCATTTGTGGAATGTAAATGGAATGGGTTAAGCTTTTTTCCTGTGGAGAGATAGTGTATGGGTCATTTATCACCGGGCTTAGTTCACAGATCTAAATATATGTTCGGTAATGCTGCAGTGGTCAGCAGCCTACTGATTTCTATATATATAGCTTCTTTGAATATGGGTAGGCAAAAGTCAAGAAAATCATTGAGATAAAAATGATGTATTATGTAGCTACAGGTATGTGTTACATTACAGGGCTGTGTTTTCAGTGCACGGAAGAACAGAATAGTTTAAAACTTTGGTTACAAAAGTTAAAGTGTTACTAAACTCTGTGTTCACTATATCCGGTGTCCCCCAGTACACAGAACATGGAAATGCAATTATTTTAGTAAGTATAAACTGCTTAATACCTTTTCTCTTCAGCAGTATATATTATTATTATTATACAGGATTTATATAGCGCCAACAGTTTGCTCAGCGCTTTACAATAAAACGGGAGACAATACAGCAACAATACAGTTCAATACAAGAGGGATGCTCCTTAGCCTTATGACTTCTATTGGTGTCCGGTCGATCACTGGTTAATGTTGTAGGAGGAGTTTTCATTCTCCTCTGACTGTCCTTTGAGGCTGCATGACCCCTGATCTTCTGTCCAGACAGCGTTGATTGGCCCAGTGCTGATCACATGCACCCTCCCCTCAAAAAATAAAAAAATGTAAAACTCTATCAACACACACCAAACAGAGCTTTTGCATACTTGCCACTGCTGCTCTGTACTATGGCAGATATATTGGGGACAGTAAAGGGGAGGATCAAAGAAGACAGGATCAAACAGCCTTTTTACACATTGTGAAGGATTAACCCTTTAGGTTCCACAGTGAGTATAACAAGCGTGCTTTACTGCATATACAGACTGATTTTACTGTTGTGGGTTTAGTAATACTTTAAAGTAAATCTGTAATAAGAAAAACATAAAAACTGCCATTGTTGACCTTTCCTGTTGGGTTTTAAACTTTGAGTCACTGCCCTAGAACTTTAACTGTAAATCCTTTAAGGGGTTTTGAAAGTCAGGAAAAGGAGTTCCCGATTATGAGCCTGCTGTGATTGGCTGCTCCAGCAGTCACATGACTGGGAGCCTCATCCACATGCTCTCAATCGTATAGGGTGACTGGGAGCTGGTGGGTGACAGTTCCAAACAGTGACAGACCAAACACCAATGGAGCTGACTGCCACATTTATGCATACAACTGGTGTTAAAGGGTTAATTCACCTCCACCAAAAAGCTGCCTATGCAGATAAGGGGCACTTGTAAAGAAACAAACTGCACATATTTGACTAAAGTTGGATAATGCCCTTGCTGTAGGCATAGACCATTTTCTGAGGTTCCAGTCCATCCCTTTTCTATCCAAAACATGCATGCTGCATGCTAACAGACAACCGTATCCAAATCCAAATAGTAAATGCTGTTGGAAAGTGGCTGCCGATGTGGATGCGGTGGCACATGAACTACACGACAGACACAGCTGGGCCACAGGTACTCTTGGTTTACAAAAGTGTTGTTTTCATTTCATGCTGTATTACCTGATTTTATTTCCTCTCCATTTCCAAATGAAATATGGCGTGCAGTGCTTTGGCGCAGTGGAAAAGGGATACAATTTGTAGTAAACAAAAGCCGTGCTGCATGTCATAGGAAACTGATACCGTTGTTTTAGAACAATGCATTGGGAACCAGAGAATGTATACTGTATGCAGGGAGGCCAGCACTGATACTCATTACATACAGGGACTCTAGTAAGTGCCTGGGGCAGTAGGTTTGTTGATAGGACAAGGCGTACTCCTTACAGTGACATTAAACGTTATCTTTATTCTCCAAAAATAATCCATACACAACCCCTGCTTCTATTTTTCACGAAATCCTTTCTTACTGCGTCTTTCTGCCTCCTTGTAATGCCCTCCATGAGTTTCGAAACCTCTTCTATTCCCCCTCATTTCGCTTTGTTTGGAACAAGCAATACAAGCTAGTCGTGTTCATGTACACTGCACTATGCACAGTACAAATTCCATACTCAACAGTCCCTAGTCCATCTCAGGTTCCATGTACATGGGACACTTCTGAACGATGGAAACTGACTGCTGGAAAACGTAGGTTAAAAAACGTCTGTTTATCCACGTTTGCATACCGCGTTTATGAGCGTTTGCCATTTAGAAGCGTTTTTTAAAGATAACCTCAGAAGACCTTCCAAAATGCCCAGAATGCACTGAAAAATAGAAAAAATTAACTGTTTCAGACATTTGGAGAGAAATAGAGAAAGCAGAAGCAGAGAGAGCAGTATTTGTTGAGATTAGTTGTCTTTTTTTTTTTTTTGTGGTGTTTGGATGTGTTCCAGCTAATTTCTGTGCAGAAATTATTGCAGCAGTGTCTAACATATTTTCTTGCATGCAAAACCTCAAAGGTTGGTTACCAGGTCCATTTGAGTACCGGGAAAATGCTTTGCATGCATTTTTCATGATGAAAAAAGGCTCTGGACAGCATCTGGAAATGGAAGAGTTGAAAAAATTGTAAAATCTACTCCTGAACGCAAGTTTGGTGCATTAAAAAAAATGACTGTAAACTCAACTGCCTGTAAACTACTGAAAACCACATAGTGTACATGGACACATAGGAAAACATTAGGGAGAGTTCAGGGGCTGCTGAAAAAAATGCAGGAAAGCTCCTAAACGTGAGTTTATCAGCTGCAGTGTACATGGAGCCTCAGGAGCAAGCAAGAGAGGGCATCTATTCTCCTACATACAGGGGGGAATGGAGGATGAATGTAGTCACCCTCTAACAGGAATTCAGATCACAGCAGCAAAAAAAAAATGGAATCTGGACATTTGGCAGCAGATGAGAGCAATAGAAGGTACTTTTTGAGTTCTGAATACATACCTAAATAGAACAGAGTGTATTGTCTCTTTAATAATATGGTTGTGAACAAAGGATTAAAATCAACTAAAAACCGTTTCACTAACACAGGATTAAAGTTGGCTGACACAATTATTTGACAGATTTTACCATACTTACATGCTACTAACTCTATGCAGTCCAAATAACTGGCACTTATGTGAATGGCAAATAGCATGAGGGTCAATAGAAATGGATACATGATGACTGCATTCATGCTCAGTTACAGTCAGTGTATGAGTTGTTTTTTATTGCTTTTCTTGCTTAAAGCAGACCTTCACCCTTTCCATCCACTTTCTGTCATTCCACTCCTCTGTCACAATTGGACATAAAAAAAAAAAACTTTTTGGGAAACACATCAAGACAATTTCTGAATTTTCACCTAGTGCGACATATTCAGTTGTGCCCAGGGCCCTGGGATACTCGCTTCATACATTCTAAGAAGTCCCGGGTCACTCTACAGAACATGCACCTTGGCACGTCATTAGGACAGTGGCTCAAAAAGCCCAGAAAAGACAACAGCTCCTGGTGACATCAGAAGAGAAGATGGCAGTGTGGGACTGAGTGAGCAGAGGCGGAGCGGCAGATCACTACAGAACTCTGCTGGATTTGCTGGCCATGTGAATATGTATTTTGTAAGATAGACAAGAAAATGGTAAGGAGGAAAAAATCAGTGGCAGAAAAGTTCCTCTTTAATTTTTCTGCTTAAAGCAGAGTTTCACCCAAAAGGGGAAGTTCTGCTTTAATGCTTTGCCCCCCCGCTCCCCATTAAGGATTTGCACCTTTGGAAAGCGGGGGGAAGCAGGTACCCAAATTTGACAGGTACCCGCTCCCACTTCCAATGCGATCGCCTAGGTGATCGGAAGCAGAAGTTGTCCTCCCCCTCCCTCCCCTTAGTCTTCTGGCAGGTCCCAGAAGACTACAAGGCTATTCACAAGGGCAGCGTTTCTCACGCATGCGAAGTGGTCACCCAGCTGTGAAGACTTAAGCTGTCACAGCCGGGTTCCCACACTAAAGATGCCGGCACCAGGGAGAGAAGACAGCCAGTGAAACCAGCGGTGGTGAGGACACCGAGGGACAGGTGGCTGTATTTTAAAAGTCAGCAGTTACAGGTTTTGTAGCTGCTGACTTTTATTTTTTTTTTCAGCTGGAACTCCACTTTAAATGTTGCTCAAGGCTACCTCCAGTGTTGCTCACATTAACATTACACCAAATGCTTTGGTCATGTAACAAGCAGTCAAAGCAGCCTGGAGCAGACCTTACTGTTAACTTGGATTTAGGTATAGGTTCTGTTAAAGATGAATTCCAAGTATGGGGTTTTTACATTTAAAGGAGAAGTATAGCAAAGCTATACCCATTTTCAGCCAACAGTGGGCTGAAGCCCGCTCTTTGCTGACATCACCGGTCTTGGCTCCAAAAATATCTCGACTATATGGTGAGGATCCATCCAGAAGCCTGGACCAGCACCTGACTTATCCTGAGCCAGTTGCTCCCAGCCTGTCCACAGCCCAGAGCTCCAGTGAGCTCTGGAGTGGCAGAGCAGAGAGCTGGAGACTGACAGCCATGGCTCTCTGCTCAGACTGGAAGGGAAGAATCAGGAAATCGCGCTGTTTGATCACTCAGTTCTCTGTGCAGAGCTAGGTGTGTATAAGTTTTTTTTAAATAAATTCCATACTTTTCTTTTAAATTGATCCAGCTTGAACCAATGGGAATATGTTTGTGCCATACCTGTGGGATCCCCATGGAAGCCTGGAAATCGTAGTATACACCTCTACCACACTGATTGCCACTAGTGTTCAGGTTCTGTTAAGATCTTATTTTTCTTCCTTTCTGTAAAAAATGGCAGGGGTTGAGTAGAACCAAGAACAGGACAATGCTAATGTGTTGTGATCATTGTTTAGACTCTGAAAGACTGGAAGGACCTGTATACAGAGAGATAACATGTCACATAGATTACCTTGTCAAACGCTGCTTTTCCTTGCTTATACATATACACTATATGTTACAACCTTTTTTAGTTATGGTTTTAGTTCTTCTAGTAAGACTTTTGTACATCACCATTATAAATTTACTGCAAATTTTCATTTTCATAGGCAAATTATGTCCTCTTTCTGCTGATACATTTAAACTTCCTTGTTTCTTTTTTTATATTAGCTACTTTCAGCCCTGCTCAGGTTAAAAGCATATTTTTGGAGATGAGAATTTGTAATATTTCATTACTAGTTTGACAAGTGACATTTGTAAGAGGTTTTGCAGGACCCTGCTTTTGTGTCTGGAACTTCCTTGGGGGCCCTGTGCTCCTAGAAATGGAAAGAAGATTTTGTGCAGAATGTGAAATGACAAAAATAGTTTCTTTTATCAGGTAAACAAGGGTTTAGCCTGCCAGCTTTCATAAAAGGCTAGATTTTCCAAAAGCTAATATTTCAGTCTGTCTCTCAAGGACATCTCATTTTAGTTCCCTACACCTGAGCTCACTGTGGCTCCCACCAAATCCAAGGCTGGGAGATTGAACTACCTATTGCCTTCTCTAGAGACAAGATCCTGGACCTTATGCTAGATACACACTATCAGTTTTTTGTTTTCGTTCAAACCAGCAACAACTGCGATCTACCGATGTTCTGACAGCTCCTTGCCTCCCCGTCAGAACAAACTGGTCAATGCTCGCAGCCATTGGCTGAGAGCACTGATCGGATGCGGAATGGCAGATGTTTTTTGGTCATGCCCCTTCAGCAAAAGCTGGATGTTCGGCCAGCTTCTGTTGGACAGGCTGTTATACACACGGGCAGAATGTCGGCCAGTTTCAGTTGAACCACTGAATATTTGGCCTGGGGCTTAAGTTGTTACATGTATCCACTCTCCCTGCATGACTCCCTGAACTGATTCATTTGAAAATAAGGAATGAAGAGTGAGAACCCTTCACTTTGTTTTAAAAATGGCCTGGGCCAGTGGAAAGAGCTATTGAAGTGGACCTTTCCCACAAAACAATGAAACACAGTTGCATGCAGTTCTGCATGATTAACAATAAAACTTAATTCACACCTGAGTGCTCATATATCAGCAGCCACCATTGAAATGTATTATTTATTACAGGCACTTATATAGCACCATCAATTTGCACAGCACTTTACATATATATATTGTACATTCACATCAGTCCCTAACCCTCAAGGGGTGTACAATCTAAGGTCCCTAACTCACATTCATACATACACATACTAGGGTCAATTTAGACAGGAGCCAATTAACCTACCAGCATGTCTTTGGAGTGTGGGAGGAAACTGGAGTACCCGGTGAAAAACCCTACACAGGCACAGGGAGAGCATGCAAACTCCAGGCAGGTGGTGCTGTGGCTGGGATTTGAACCAATGACCCTAGTACTGCCAGGTGGAAGTGCTAACCATTTAGCCACTGTGCTGCCCCAAACACATTGGATTTTGGATGTTTGGGATTGGGATCATTGAGGAGATGCTAAGTGTACTCTGAATACAGGACCCCGAAGCTAGCAACAATCACTGTAGTTGTTGTGACTTCTTCAGTGATTTCCAGCTTTCAGGATAATCGGCCAGATATGGTATATACTGTACATAATTTGGTCGGCCATAGACAAATCGAAATTCAGCCAGTTAAGCAGGAACCGGATGAATTTTGATCCATCTCTGGGCAGGCTGTTTGTACTGAAGTTACGTTATTAATCAACTTCAATACAACCAGCTTGTTGGGTTTCTTCCACATGTTCACTACTGGCGGTTATAGCCGCTGGCAGCGATCATTGTATTTTGCTGGCAGGGATGACTCCCTGTGCTCCCCGCTAGTAGAACACAATAGCACTGCGAGAGGGATTTCCCCACCTACCCTTACTGTGTTGATGAGGGAATCAAGTAATTTTCTTTTCTTCAGCCCATGGTTGAAGGAAAGAAGATTGCATAATGTATGGCTTGCATTACATTGATCCAAGCTGGACTAATGTTACTATGCAAAATAGCCATACCTGTACTTCAGCTTTAACTGTGAAAAAGTGAGGCCACCAACCTGGCTGTGTTGTTTGTAAATCTCAAATCTGGACAAAAAGTAAAACTCCTTTGGCAGACATGCCAGTTCCTAGGAACTTCAAGTGTTTATTTAGCTACTTGCATGGAGTTCAGCTTTACCTTTGGCAGGGAAGTCACAGCACTGGAGAAAGATCTAAGAATCTGCAGCTGATTTAAAGTGGTTATAACCCTTACATATACCGGCCTCAAGTGATACACAGAGATGAAACAAATCCTTTTCAACATATGCTGTACCTGTCTATCTGCAGTCTTCTTTTCTCTACATCTGTTCAAAGTGCTGAATTTATAAAGCTTGTCTGAAAGTTTAGAAAAAAGGGGGTGGAGAACTGAAATTACACACTGCAGAGCTCAGTGAGTAGAGGTCAGAGAGCTGAAGAAAGGGATGCATCCCCCCTCCGACACACAGCTCACAGGAAGGAGCTTAGGCTGTCAATCTGCTGGAGCTCCCTCCCCATCAACATTTTTCTCTTGGTGTCAGGAAAGCCTGTCAGAAGTGATTTATGCTGATAGTAAAGGAATGAAGCAGCAGACAGAAATGACACTTAGTGCTCTTAATTGAGACAAGTATACACTATCAAGGGATATGCTTTGTACAAATTTCATGTCTGAAGTTTACAACCACTTTAAGTTCCACATGTCTATGCTTTTAAAGCCAGAGTTCAAACAGTTAACTGACTTGGTATCAAGCCTAATAAAGTGATAAAGACTTTTTAGTGTCTCCATTTAACAAAGCCTTCCACAAGAAGCCAGGATTAGGGAGGTGATTCACAGAACATCATAACATTTCCTATTCTTATTTGGTCGGTGCTGATTTTCTGCTCGAAAAAAATGTTTTCTCAGCTTCAAACCAAAAATGGAAAAGCGCGGAGGCCAGTGATTATAATTTATCTCAAAGAGGTTGCAAACAGCACACATGATTTAAACACAGAGGAGATTTATTCAGCACAGTGTTTACAAACAGGTTAAAGAACAACGCTGACGTATGTGTCTGAATCAGCTGGTCCGTGCGTTTGTTGTGTTGTTATAAACTTGCAGTAATCTGCTAAAACACCGCAATTTACCTGAATTGTATAACAGGAAAGAGTGCTGGAAGATCCCTAAGTCTGTAATGTAAATGAAGCCACCAAGAGCTGGTCTACTGTATTGTATAGACAGAATGCACAGAACATTCTGTGTCTCCAAAGAACACCCGTGTATTGTGATGGAATATCCTGTTCATCAGGAGTCTGCTATCCCAAACAAAATAACAAATTTCCCCCCCATTAGTACATTACATAGGTTTACCAGGCTTCCCAATTTAGTGTTCTTAATGTTCAAGTCCAGCAGTATTTACATTCAGGCAAAGCTGTTCAGCAAAAGTCCATACAATCTATAGCACTTCCAGAGTTGCTTTCAAAACCAACTTTTATTCAAAATGTTTCATTCTGAAAAATAAGCAAAAAGCTGCAATTGCTCAAGAACCCTTTGCAGTATTATCTTTCAACCCAACCTATTTTTATGCCAGTTTTTTTCTGCGCAGCTTGGTTTGTAGGTTCACATTGAGACAATTATACAGTAAATGCAGCACAGTGGCTAAATGGTTAGCGCTTCCGCCTGGCAGTACTAGAGTTGTAGGTTTGAATCCCAACCACGGCACCAACTGCCTGGAGTTTGCATGTTCTCCCTGTGTGGGTTTCCTCTGGGTACTCTGGTTTCCTACCACACTCCAAAGACATGCTGGTAGGTTAATTGGGTCCTGTCTAAATTGGCCCTAGTATGTGTATGCATGAATGTGAGTTAGGGACCCTAGATTGTACACTCCTTGAGGGTTAGGGACTGATATGAATGTATAATATATATGTAAAGCACTGTGTAAATAGATGGTGCTATATAAGTACCTGAAATAAATAAATAATAAAAAAACCTTAAAAGCTAGGTGCCAAGCTGGAAATTTGGCTATCTGGCACCTGGGATTTATCTAGCTCTGTCCTACCCTATCCCCAAAAAATGCCCAATCAAATCATTTCCTCCAATATGTAAAACTAAGCAAAGTGTCCTGTATACATATGCAGTTCATACAATTATACACTCACCGACCACTTTATTAGGTACACCTGTTCAATTGCTTGGTAACACAAATTGGTAATCAGCCGATCACTTGACAGCAACTCAATGCATTTAGGCATCCTGACATGCTGAAGACGACTTTCTGAAATTCAAACTGAGCATCAGAGTGAGGACAAAGGGGGATTTAGGTGACTTTGAACGTGGCATGGTTGCTTTTTTTCCTATTAAATTTTTATTGCGTACATCATCAAGACGAGATCTTACACAAAGAATGCAGCGTTACAAATCTCGGATATGTATCCAATATCACTGATCAGTCAAAACAGTATCCCAGCATAATAACACGTACTGAACAGCAAATAAGGATAATACTTATACAGCATGTAATAAAATGATGGTAACTGGACCAGAGCTAGGTATGTGGCACGGTTGTTGATGCCAGACGGGCTGGTCTGAGTATTTCAAAAACTGCTGATCTACTGGGATTTTCATGCACAACCATCTCTAGGGTTTACAGAGAATGGTCCAAAAAAGAGAAAATATCCAGTGAGAAGCAGTTGCGTGGGCTGCATGATCATTAATGTAATTTCCTATATTTAGTTTTATACCAGGTCCAAATATGGGTAAATACATTACTGATGGCACAGAGCAGCCAAAGGCTAGGCTCAATACCATTGTATGAAATACAGGGTGCCCATCAATGAGCTGGTCACTAGGTAAAGGGTGGTCCTAAAACATGAGCTCTTCAGTTGCGGATCTGAACTAGTAAGGGTTCCAGTAGACCCCTTTATGATTTACATTGGTACCAGTAATATGTATGAACAATCTGCTTTGCAAAGTGAATTACAGGGCCAGATTAGGTAAATTACTGGTGGACCGCATCCTACAAGATTTACTCATCTCTACGATGCCGAAGAAACAGAGGAGTTCTTGTTCAAAGCAATTACCAGCTTTCAGCTGTAATATTTCTTGCTCAGGTTAGGAAGAACATGATTGGCTGTCAGCAACATCTTACTTTTTCTTTTTCATTAGTCTTTTAATAGTAATGTCCTGAACTATGTTAGTCATGAATTGTTGCTGGAAAGTCAACATATAAGAAATACCTATCTAAATTTAATTCAGATATCATCGCCACATTTTTCATAATTCAACTTAAAAGAGACAGATAATAATATCTTGATTACCATTTTTATTTGTACCTCTTCAGGGTTTGCCACAAAGATTAGTGGTTGTTATTTGATAAGCCTTTCCTTACTTTTGTCTTGGTATTATAGTCTACCCTACCAACTATATTGCAGTAAGACAGTTGGATTTCTAGGAAAACATAACTATTGGGCTTCTATTGGTAAATACCAGGAAACAAGGACTGGATTCTGCTGCTTCAAAATACAGATATTTTTAATATCTCATCCTTAACAGCAAAATATTGTAGCCTTTAAAAAAATTTTTGGGGCTTGCATGAAGAAAAAGGCTGCTCTATATTACATTTCAGAATAAGAAATCCAAGCAAACATTGTATGTTTTTGAGGGGAACAATAGCTGTAGTGAGTGATATCCAGGTGATAGTCTTTCTTTCCTTCCAAGAGCAGCTCAGCACTTCTTAATAACAGTCTTTCATTTGATCCCCCAGTTTCTATTGATTAAATAGTACAGTATTTAGTGACCCATTACAAGTGACCTTCCCAATTCTTTGTGCTACAAAGTCATTTAAATTCACAAATAATACGCACTAGGGATCACTGAATTTTCAAAGAAAAAAAAAGTACATTTTAACCATAATAAAGAAATATATAATGGGGTGTTTAAGACATCAGCTTGAACAACAATGGCAGGTCTGTGCAGTGAGTTATAATTACAAACCAATTTGCTGCTGTAAGAGAACAAATTACTCTTGTTCACCAATAATGAAACAACTCAACAGAAACTATTTTGTAGAGTAAAGCACCAAGAAAACCTGTTATCATAGTTATTCATTGGTTAAATCACAAATATACTAATACAATATTTACATTTTTTAAATGAAAAAAGATCAAAACCCATTATGAACACATTACATTTTTAATTGTTGGATATCTGTCATTATAGGGTGTGTCTAAAGCCCAGTACACGCTATAAGAAAATTGAACTAACAATCGTCCGGTTTTCCTCAATATTTAATTGCAGATCAAATCCGAGGATGGTACTAATCGTACGAACATTCTTGTACGACAAAGGCTTTTGTTTGTTGTTGTTTATTGTTTCTGATCATGCACAGTCTTTCATATCTGATTTTTCTCATCCGAAAACAGTACACATTAAACGAAAATCGTTATTTCTGTTCACATACGAGAATATTTCGGAATTTGTCCCATCAGATGTCGAAAGTTGTGCACACAGTATATGAAAATCGAACGATCCTGCCTTGTACTGAATTTTTCTTCCAATTTTCTCATAGTGTGTACCCCACTTTAGAAGAGCACTTTAATATTTTGTTTCTGTGGCTGGGTGTTTTAGATATTTGAAGATAAGACACTGCTCAAAACCCCATGAGTCCTCCTCAGTCACTGCTGTAAGCACATTAGGAGGCAGCCAAAAGGAGCCCATTAGAAGCCTGTATCCCATATATAGTCAATTGGATTATTATTATTTATTATTATACAGGATTTATATAGTGCCAAAAAGGTTTGCTCAGTGCTGTACATTATAGTGGGGGACAGAACATGAGACAATACAGCAACAGACAATACACGAGGGGTTCAAGGGCCCTGCTCTTTCAAGCTTGCAATCTAGGAGAGAGGGGAATTGGATATTTGCACATCAATGATGTCACTCATGGTGAATCTTTATTGAGCCAGCACGAACACACAGCAAATCCCCACCTACAGGCCACCACTGTCTAATGCTTTTCACCGTTATAGGTTTGTTTGCAACACGTTAGAGATAGGCTGCCTGTAGGTGGGGACTCTCAGGGTACTAGTGCTAGTATTTTTAGATGACCCATTCAGGTATCAGTAAAATTCAGGTGGTCCTTTTTGCCCCATATGTATATTAATTACTACTTGCAGAAGAGGGTTTTTAGTGATCTGTCTTGCTGATAAGTTCATGATGGGTTAAGGTACCCAAAGATATGGGACAGCTGTCTTAACTCTGACTGCAGAATAGGTTTTCAGCAACCCGTCTTGAAGATAAGTTAACAGTTGTCACACATTCTGATTAGTTTCAATCAAATTAGTGGTAGCCTCAGATCTACAGGCAGTAGACACCAATCAGACACCAATATCAATCAGTGGTTCTGGATATTTTGCCCAATTGCTATTGTCTACCTGCAGCTAGGCCTGCTTCAAAAGTCTCTGGGACAGTAGCAAGATGTTTCTCTACAGTCTAACATCTTGTGTATGGCCAGGCATAGTGTAAGGTTCTTGTTCTTAAAGTGGAACTACACTGTATCTTAGCACCACAAACCAAAAATGCTTTTTATTTCCTTTTTATTATTCAAAGCAAACTCATCCATCCTTCCATGAATCAATTCTTTAGTTTGCTTAGAAATCACTAAGAAAAACACCCCCTAGCATTTCTGGTCGTGACCATCTTGAGTAAGGGCAAATGATTCATGTAGCATTTACTTCCTGGAATCTATCTGCCCTTAGCTCAGGCATGCAGGCAGGAGGGTGTGCTTAGCTGAGAAAACCCCTCCTACCCTCCTAAAGACTCCTGAGATGTATGACATCATTTGCCTAGGCATGGAAACCAGGAAATAACTAAAGAAATGTAAAATACAGTTTAAAACAAGTAAATATAATATACTTTCCTATCTATTTAACTAATGCTAGCAGCATAAGGATTCAAATTAGTTAATGTTGATTGAGAGAGTGAAGTTACACTTTAATCACCAATCTAAATGAGGAAAATAACTACATTAAATACATACTGAAAATAATGGTTAGCTGATACTAAAGACAGCTGCAGATGGACAGGTATCCCATTGAGAGTGACAGGTGGTGAGATATGTATCCGCTCTTGGCCTTACCAGAATTTGCCAAACTGTATCTCAACAACTCAATTATTAAATGATAGGAAAACTTGCCTGTTAAAGTACTTCCTGCTTTCTTAATGAGAACAGGGAAGAATAGTGGGGGGACTGGTTGTGTTGTATTGGGATTTGTCCCACAAGTTGGAACAATTGTCTGTATACAATAACACACTTGTTAACTCATCTTAAGACAGCCCTTAGCTGGATGACCAAATGTCACATTGGACAGCAAGAGAGTTGCATTTAGCCATTAAATCAGGGTCAGGACTGGACCATTTATGACAACCCTATGTAGTGTAAATAAAGCCCACTTAGAAGGTAGACCAAAAATGGGACTCTGGGGGCTAAAATATATTAAATACACTGCTGAAGTAGATTGGCATTAATGTGATAAAAGATGAATCAGAATATTATGATTAAAAGGTAAATGAAATAATTTTGCTGTGTTAAGCTGGCCATACATATCTGAAATTTTGGACAATTCCTGCTGAATTGGAAGAAGTTCAAGTTGTGAGCGGCCCTGTCGGCACCACCCAGTTCAACAAAAGTGGATTTTTCAATCAACTTTTGTTGAAGAAGGCAGATGGAAAATTTGACAGATGAACAATAACTGCATCTAATCAGATGCAGTCAATGTTTGTTTAATGAGCAACCAGCTTCTAAATATAATAGCTGGCAAGGCAGATTTCTTCATCCACGCTGCTTATCATGGATTGAGGATTCTATTAGATTTCTCATGGGCTGAATGAGATACATATATATATGCCGTAGGCTATATGAAGAAGCATTGAAAAAGTATACAGAACACGCATAACTGTTACTCATGTTTGTTAATAGAACTGGCCTGGTATAGCATTTGGCAAATGTTTCAGCTATGTCTATTCTCTCAAAAATATTTACTAACAGTGCCAAGTGCTACTGAGATATGTTACTTGGCAAACTGCGAGAATTTCACTTTATATTTGCAACTACAAAGTGACACACTTCTACTCTTTAATGTTTTACCACCCTTTTATTGAAATTGTATTGTTTAAAAAGCTTTGTAGCTAGGAAAGTTAAAAGTGCTTGTAAAGACTCACATAACTTAGAAGGTTAATCCATACAAGCAACGCACTATAGCATATAAAATCTCTTAGATATCATATGTGTATGCTTTAAATTGCAGTTTTGACTTTGACCCTGTTTGGTTGAGTGCAGCATAGGTTTGCATGTCTGCAGTGTTGCCTACGGGCTATTTAATGAGCTAGTCCTTTGCTATATTTCTCTGCTCTCTAGTCTCCTAAACAGGTCATCCATATGATATTTCCAATTTGACACCTTCAGTAGATTTTATGAAGAATATTTCCAGTGTTAACATCGACGTTGCTCCTCAGTAAGCATTGATATGGCCAAGGTCAGTTTTGCATCTGCATGAAAACCATACACACCACCTAGATGTCAAGATAGATGCACATTTTACTATAAGTGTACCAGTATAAGAAAAGTTTCCCACAAAAATTTTTAAGAAGCCATTGCTGACGTTTTCTAAAAATGCTAATTGCCCGGCTATCTCTGATTTTAGTATTTTCTGAGTCACTGAGCAGGTACATACTTTTAAACAGTAAAGTCAAAACTCCTGATCTGAATACATGGTCAGTCAGATCATTGGACCATCTTGATAGCAAGGTGACTAACATTTCCATAATGTAAAGTCAATAACGGTGATGGAATCTTCGTAATTTCATATTTTTACATTCCTGAAGGCATTTAGGTGTCCGTTTATGACACACAGAATAGCTGCGATTCAGAGGATCGCAGCTATTCTCTGGTCATTCACAGTTTATGCCACTCAGGAGATCAGCGGAGAACATGTTCTGCCCTTCACTGGAGACCTGTGTTCTCCCTCCAGATTCTCCAGCCCAGAGCTGGAGAATCGGAGGGACTGCAAACTAAGCAGCGATAATTTACCTCTGCTTAGTAAACTGATCTTTTACTGTAATCTCACGAGATTATAGTAAAATCAGCTGTTTTCCAGCGTTTGTAGACCGTTCTCTCTTCGTTTGGAGAACTGATCTACATATGCTTCATAAACGGCATTCACAGGAGAACTGTGTTCTCCGAGAATTCTGGAGAACTGAGCAGCGATCTGTTACTGCTGGTTCATAAACGGACACCTATGTTCTTTCTGATCTGCAGAGAATCACAGAATTTATGAATTCAGGAAACCCTAATTTGTAAATTAAACGAATCATTGAAGACTACACAAACCATTCATATACTGGGAAGAATCCAAATATCCACAGTTAACAGATTAACCTGATTTTGAAAGTGACTCGCTTATAAGTTCTAATCAGTTGCTATAAACAAGTGCACTTTGCACTTAGCACAAGCTGTATATAGAAAAGACATATGAAAAGTTCTGTGTGATTGCATAGTAAGTCCAGGTGATAGGCAATGAACAAAGTGATGGTTTGAATACTGTGTTGTGCAATGCTCCTTTGAAGAAACAGCAGTTTTGAAAACAATTTTTATTGCACTTAGCACAGTACACTTTCTCTATTGATTTGCCAAGACTTGCCATGAAAAGCCTTCACACCACCTGGGTCTACACAATACACCATTAACAGCTTTGTTCTTTCAATCATGTGTCAAAAGTTTACCTGGTGACCAGAGCTACAACCATTTTAGTAAATTTCCTTGCCAAGTTTTTAAACTTTTAAAGAGAATTGGGGGTGGATATACTGCATGGAAATAGGCTGTTCACTTTGCAAGAGTGTTTTCTTTTTAGCTTAATGCTTTGTTAACCTTTTTTATCTGTAGCTTGTATTTAAAGTGTACCTGCTGATCTTGCTTCGAAAGTCCTTATTCAGGGCATTTCTTGACTTTGGGCAACAATGCTCTCCTAATTGCACTTCTGCATTGTCAGTCTCTGACATGTGCTACCCAGGGTGAACTACAGGCGACCATGCTAAAAATAAATCAGCAGACATGGTCTACTGTTGTCAGGATGAGGAGGCCAGTGCAGAACTAAAGCCGCACATAGACAGTTTGAATCTGTTCAACAAGGACCGGATGAGATTTGAACCATATATGGTTAGGCTGAATGTACCCAAGTTGATCGATCCATCAACTTGGGTACAACCAACCTGTTGGATTTTTCATGCGATTATTGCTAACAGCTATTATAGCCATTAGCAGTAATCACTGTGTTCTCCTGTCAGGGACGGCTCCCCGACCCTCCCCACTGGGAGAGCACAATGGCACCATGGGAAGGATTCCCCTCATCAACGCTGACTGTGTTGATGGGGAAATTGAGGGATTTTCTTTCCTGCAGTCTGTTGTTGCTGAAAAGACATTCACTCTATGGCCGATTTAAGATGTGCAGCAGTTGCCTTTAGTGCATGCATATAGACAGGAAGAGACAGGAGGAGATCAAAAGTAAAAACAGTATTTTGTGGAAACATGGTGATTAAGGATCCAACGGGGCTGATTTACTAAAGGCAATTAGACTCTGCGCTCTGCAAGTGCAGTTGCTCCAGAGCTTAGTAAATGAGGTAAAGCTTCCCTTTGCCAAGAATACCCAATCACATGCAAGGAAAATTTGAAAAAACTGCATTTTTGCTTGCACATGATTGTATGATGGAAGTCAGCAGAGCTTCTGCTGATTTGCTAAACTCTGTAGCAACTGCACTTACAGAGTGCAATTGCACTTTGCAAAGTGCACAGTCTAATTGCCTTTAGTAGATCAACCCCAAAGTGTGCTAGCAAACTAAAAGTCATCTGATTAGAGGTTGGATCTACTTTAAAGTAAATCTTTTTGTGAAAGCATTTAGCCTATTCTAAATCTGACTATATGTGGTTCAATAAATATAAAAAATTCAAGCCTTGCTTGCAGTTATTGGATTATTTCCCTTCTCATTATAGGCACCTCAGGTAGTCACAGCTGTTGGAAAATTTCCTAGCGAGCAGCTCTTGATCCATCTATTGTCTAAATAGTACGGGAAAGTAGAATCCGAATCACAATGTATTGTACCAGTCCTAGCACTGGAACAAGTCACGCAAGGTCCTCAAAATCCGTTCTTATCTTATCACTATCTTCCGATCTAATCCTAGCCTTACTGAGCTTTAAAAGGACAGCCATTGTTGGCGTCGCTTGGAAGAACCAAGTGATTTTGCTAGCTTGTTTCAAAAAACCCCAGCAGATCATAAACTGAAATGATTATTATGCAGCATAATAAAATATATAGCATAAAAAGAAAGTCGACCTTTGTATCTACTGTTTTAGCATTCATACTCCTTTTACCTTCACCGCTGTGTTTTTTTAAATAAAATAATTAGTGGAGTTGCAGCAGAAAATATCTTTAGAACTATACATTTACCTTTTTTTACGAGGCTGTAATCTCTAGCACATGCTACTGTTTTCACTGTGGAAGCTCCTTTCTGTATTATAGGCACACCCAGGTCATTAAACATGAAGGCTTTCGTGCAAGAGCAAGTGACATTTTTCCAATCACAATTAAACCCTCCCATGTAAATTGTATTTACAAAGGAATTGTAATGCACTGAGACACAGATATTTGGCTCCACAGTATTGAGAAGGCCTTTTCAAATCCATCACATTGTTTTTGCCTTGTGGCACTGTGAAATTATTGTTCTTTCACCTAATTTGAAATCATTTATTGTATAAATTGTTGTTTTATAGGTATGATTGTGAGTGGGAAGAGAGGGAAAGACTAGGTGAATCCCAAATTTTCAGTTGTCATCTGAATAGTAATAGACAGAAATCTTCCAAAAGTTCAGGTGATTTTGGTAACAATCAAGGACTTTACTTGCTTTTAAAGAATTTCCTCTCAGTTCCTGTAGTGGCATACAGTGATGGGAAATCTCCCTAACCCCATCCAAAAAAAATGTTTTGACTTTAGCTCTACTTTAAGGAATAACTGCAATGTATTGTGGTTATGAATGTCATGTTAAATGAGGATGAGGTGAAACAAATAATGACTAAAACTATGTCAGATATATACCTGTTTGGCTGCATTTGGAGCTAGGTTCATGTATGGATGCCCCTGGGGGAGAAGCTCTGCCCAGAGAAGTGCTCAGTCCTGACATTTTGCTTGTGCATCAAATACTAAAGGAGCTCCAAAAATGCAAGTGATCTCAACATTCAGCTCCATGCACTTATAAAAAATCACCCCAGATCTTTAAATCGAGCATTGTGTTAATCAGTACTCCTCTGCTTCAGCCTTTTAAAATACGTTTAGACTGTCGCATTACTGAGTCATTCATATGTGACAAATTGGCTCCTTGTTGGGTACCTTTACAGGTCAACAAGATTTTCCAGTCTGAGTATTTACTGCTAATAATTATCTTAACTTCATTCTATAGTTTTTTTATTCTCTTTGGAACTAATTCTGCTGTAGCATTTTAGCACTATTAAAAAGGGAAATCCCACTCAATAGGGATAATAACCCAAAGGAGTAGAGAATTTTAAGAGCTTTCTGGTGTCATCCTGAACAATTCAGAAGCAACAGCCCTGCATTGTACAGGAAAATGCCTAGGGCCCATATACATTCCAGAACATCGGACAATGGAGCAGAGCACCAGCTGATGGGACAGCGAGAAAGTATATCACCTTCTTCATTTTCCCCTAGGCAAAATGAACAGTGAGGAGGGGACCTACTGAAAAGGTAAAGGTTTTTTTATCCTCGGAGTGTTGCATTAAAATTCCTACAATCATCTACCTCATGGGGGGACCCAGATGGCAAGGGGAAATTTTTTTTGCTTCTCCAACCTGATAGGTGCTATAGGTAGCACAAGGGTAAAGGAGGGGCACAAGTGCTGCAGGAATCATATAGATAGTTAGAAACCACAGAACTTGAATTTGTTGAGAGATAAGGCCACACAACAGTAAGCAGCTGGTTATCAAGTCGTCCAATAGAACACATTAGCAGGAATATTATGTCAAGAGTTGATCTGAAGCTAATAACAGGTAATCAGTGAAAAGCTAAAGACAGAGACAAGCTAAGAAGATCTATAATTTGCAGACAAAGTTCACATTCAGAAGCTGTTTCAAGTTGTCAGGTTTGGGTCAAAAGAACAGAATTTCAGTAGTCAAAGGGTAGTCCAAAAACAAGTCGGGAACAATAGTTGGGTCAGTGAAAACAAACATATGCAGGTTACAGATCAGGTCAGAGCAAGGCGCACACAGTCGCCAACACTGATGCCAGACGTGGGCAAAGGGACTACCTGAGGTGTGACTACCTGAGGTGCCTATAATGAGAAGGGAAATAATCCACACACGCTTTATAGCACACCAAGGAACCAGCCATAGATGGATGGAATCTCGGCCAGTTCAGCAGGGACTGGTGGAAATTCAATCCATCTATGGCCAGGCTGACTGTACCCAAGTCGATCCATTGATCGACTTGGGTACAACCAGCATGTCAAATGTTTTGCATGTGACTACTGCCGGCAGTTATAGCCTCTAGCAGTAATCATTGTGCTCTGATGGCCCAGAATGCTCTCTGCCAGCAGAACACAATAGCACTGTGGAAGGGAATCAGTCTTGATGGGGAATCAAGAGATTTTCTTTCCTTCCACCCATGGAAGGAAAGAAAGTTGCATAATCTGGCCGCTGGCAATAATCACTGTGTTCTCTCTGCTAAAAAACTCAAACAGAAAGGGAGCCATTTCTCTGAGGAAGGGGACCAGTTTCCCAAAACACGTCATCTGGCTCAGTCATCCATTCACAAGTTGGAGTTGGATAGCAGACATCTGTATTTCGTGCCTGTGTGTGTTTTACATGCTTTCAGCCTATCTGGCTTGTAAGTATATTTTCTTTTGCTTCACCCAATAAAGTGCTAAAGATAATGCACTAGGTGTTTGCGCCCTTTCTGTTTGTGTATTATAGTAGGTTTGTAAAATATATATCATGTATTTTAATACAAAGGGACCTTCACCAGACAGCAGCTTGCTGGACAAGACAGCTCACAGTTAGATAAACTGATTTCATTAAAGCACACTGGAAGGATTAAGCCAATTCTTGGAAACTGCCGTACGAGAGACTACAAGGTCTGCACGCAGTATCTGGTGTATTCATTGGAGTGTGCTTAGAAAGAACAGTGACAGTGGAGTGTAGCATGTTTCTTTTCATCTTTACAGGGCCCCATAGAAAGGATAAATTACAGGAAGAAATTACAGGAAGAAATATTTCCACCACTAATGTAAAAAACAGAATTTCTTTTATCCACTTGCTGATTTATTAATTGTGTTTTGTAGCACAAAAAAATAACAAAAGAAGTAAATGGACCGAGCTGACACATACAAATTGTTGCTGGAAGTTCCTTGTATCTAAAACAGCTGTTCTTGGCCATTTTTTGATGAACGGTGGAGCTTCCTGTCTTGTTCTTCTCAGCAATCACATCTATAAGTATTTGAATTGTGCTTTTCTATATAACTTGGTTCATGTGCAATAGCAAAGACTCTGGTATTGTCTTTAGGTCAATTAGGTGTCATACATCCAACAACTGCTGGTAAAAACGATCTGGCAAAAATAAAATGCACACTCTTCTGCCGTTCGAACATGCAAGCTCAGGATCTATTTTGGTCCTGACTTCTCTAATCTTACTCAGGATTGATTTACTAAAGGCAAATAGGATGTTCACTTTGCAAGGGAAGTTGCACTTTGCAAGGAAATTTACCCCAAAGCTTAGGTTAAGGTTTGCTGACTTCCATCCAGTCGATCGTAATCAGAAATTTTGTTTTATTGTTTACAAGATGAAATTTTGCCACATTTACTAAGATCTGGGGGTAATCCCCTTCCAAATTGCAATATCCCTTGCAAAGGGAACATTTTGTTTGCCTTTAGTAAATTTACCCCAGTGAGACAATACCCAAATCTATCTTTTCAAAATTCATTTAAGTTTCACTAATGGATTTTTTTTAAGTTTTGGATAGAGTGGAGAGGGATTAGAACCCCTGTTAGGTTTTTATTGCTGCCTGTGTCCCCTTTAAGGAGATTTAGCCTCTCCATTTGTCCTGTTTGCCGTTATTATTGTAAGTGAAAGAAAATCTCAAATGTTGGGTTGAGATCAGAACAGGAAATCTTCCAATCTTCCAATAGGGACACCAATTCTGGTGACACTCAAGGACTCCGTCACTTTGGAGGGATTTACTATCACTTCCTGTTTTGACTATTGGACAGAAAGTGAAAGGAAATTTCCGCCAATGGGCACAGATGGCAAATAAAAGAAAAACAAAATTGACAGGTGTTAGACCCCTTCCATACTCTACCCAGAATGAAAAAAAAAGGTTTTGCCTTTAGTGTCACTTTAAAAATGATAAAATATGAAGGAAAATCAAAGTTTCTTGTGAACAAGTACTGTATTTCCTATGCTGTAATTTTCAAGACAGATTTCAATACACAAAGCAGATAGTAAAGTAGTATTAAACCCCAAACCAAAAATATAATATATTGCACCTTACCAATCATTAGATGTGGTTTTCTTTTTTTAGGCATTTCCCCTCTGTTTTCACCTGGTGATCTGACAATAACACATCTTCTGTATTTGAGTGACTCCACTCTGGATGAAGGAGTACAGGGACACCTTGGGACAGCAGCATTGTCATTCTAGGGGGAGGGTAGTGTTAGATGTACTAGCATATTTAGATTCACTAACAAATTTAAGCAAGACTTCAGCTCACACTTTATAGGCTGTTACAGCAACAGTTTTTTTTTCCATTTGGGATAAAGGTTTTACACAAATAGATAAGCTATAATAGATAACTGATCATTGTATGCACCCCTGGCAGTGGTAAAAGATTAATCACATCCCTCTAACTGCTACATCTCCTAGACAGCTTGTTGATTTGACAAACAACAGACTTACTGGTCTGATCACCTAGTGAAAGTAAGGGAAAGAAAGCATTAAAAAGAAAACTAATGCTGCCACCACATCCTAAAATTGGTAAGTTGCTATATAATAAATGTCCGCTGTTTGGTTTAATACCACTTTAATATACTAGGTAGAATATAATGATATAATAAATAGTTTTTTTTATATAATAACCTACTTTAAACAAATGCTTCCTAAAGTGCTTTGTTCACATGCTAAAATATTTTAGACTCTTTTAGAACATTATGATACAATTTACAAAAAATTACTTTAAAAACATTTTTTTTTACATTCCTGCTGCATCTACTGCATAATTAGCAGTTTAAAATAATCAGGTTTAGTGCCCTGTATTCTGACTCTACAACCGAACATTGTCAGGAGCCCTCTGCAGAGTGTTATCCATAACTGTGGTGCTTACACTGAAGTTAGAATTAGGGCCCTTTCACACTGGCGGACTCCACCAAGTGGATTCACCTGCTCAGCGGCAATCAGCGGACACGGACATAGCCTGCTGTTCTCTATGTGGTGGTCGGATGTAAACGGACCACCTGTTCGTTTACAGCCGTCTGTCATCCGATCCGGTCTACTAGACAGATGGGGAACGAATACCCATCTGTCTTTTTTTAGATGATAGGATCGGACCAGATGTTGGCGAGTGCAAACAGACACATGTTCGTTTACATCCGCCTCCCCATAGAGAACAATGGGTGTTCTGAGCGGGTCCGCCTGAAAAATGGACCCAAATAATCCGCCCTTAGATTTTAAAATGATCCTGATGTTAATGTGTTTAATAAAGTTTTTGGGATCCTAGTTGTCTGTTTTTGAGGGCAGGTTTTCTTTGAACCCTGTTGAATCTGAACATGCAGCTGTTAAATATTGGTCATACATGCAGAGATCTGATTATTCAGAAATGAACAATCAGACTTCCAACCCATAATCACTTTTCATCACATAGTTTATTATGTAATTCTGCTCCAGTCCTGAAATACATAATGTCCCTCTGTCTCAGTTGCAAGCAGGGGCGGACTGACCATTTGGAAACTCGGGCACTGCCCGAGGGCCCGGGGTCAGTAGGGGGCCCCATGAAATGCCCCTGGTACCTTTTTCATAGGCTTTTTTGAGTTTGGGCAAGGACACAGGGGCCCCATGATCCCCTATTGCCCGGGGCCTCATGAGTTGTCAGTCCGCCCCTGGTTACAAGCCTACCCTTGGCTCATTCCAGCCACACATACTGCAATAAACAAACTAGGTAATGGAGGCATTATGCTGAAAAGCAGTCCCTTAGGAAAAAAAAACTTGATTGTGGTAAGAACCCATGCACAACCTACCTGGGCTCCTCCCTCTGATGATCTTCACTCAAAAGATCTTACTAGCAGAGTAGAGAATGAATGGAGTGGACTTGTTCCCCTGAAGACAGGAACAGATGTCTTATAAATACTTTTGAAACATCTTTCAATTACCAAAGGTTATGTTTCCTAATTGGCAAAAGGTTTGTGGATCAGAATCGCATTTGATCAAAACTGAGTGGTGAGAAGTTGAACTTAATAGACCAGTCTTTTTTTTACTATTTTTCTAAAATCTCTATATAGTATCCCTACATATGCTAGTGAATTTTTTTTTATGTCAGCATAGCACTTAGACCTATGTGTATAAACAAATATTGTATGTGTGTGTCAGTGACTCAAATCAATCAAATATGACCAAGAATAACTTATTGTATATCTTACACATAAATGTTGTTACAATTCAGACAATGTCTGTATGGTAGTGTTTCCCTACTTCTGGTCTCGGCCTCGACTGGAAATAATGTCGCTCAGCTCCTCCCAGTGCTTTACGTCCCAGTTATTTTTTCTGTACGTTTTTGTGTATTTTAAAATATTAGTCATCCTTCATGAAAAATTAGAATTTATACATATACAGTATACTGTATATACCAATGGCACAAAAGTCCAATTGAATGATCCTTCACCATGAAATTGTAATTTTTATATTTTACAAAGGGGTCTGAAAAGTTTTTGGCCCGACCAAGAAGGAAATGAGCTAGAACAATGAAAATTGCCTGCTATTATACATATTCTCCCCTAAGTTCAACGCACTTAGCACATTGTCTCTTCATTTTCTTTAACCCTTCCAAAAAAATTTATTTTGTCTGCTCTGCAAAAAACTGCTCAGTTGCTGCTATGACCTCTGAACTTGTCAAAAAAGTTTGTCCTTTCAGTGCCTTTTTATGATTAGGAAATAAGTGATAGTCGGACGTAGCAAGATCTGGAAAATGGGGTGCATGGCATATGCACTGAGACCCTAAACAATCAGTGTCTTGCCTGTGTTGCATGAGGGAGCATTGTCCTGCCAAAGCAGCACACCCTTCTTCCCCGCCATGGTTCATTCAATTAACTGCAACACTTGAGAAAATAGATCTCCAGTCCTACAAATTTGCATAATATTGTATGAAAAATCACTCTACATATCACACTACTACTACTGTAACAAAATTGGTTTTACATGATGGGAAAGGGGTCAGGCCGAAAACTTTTCAGCTTCCCCTTCTGATTTTTGGTTCAACAGGTGACCCTACTGAATAAGAAGGGGTTTTTTTTTTAAATATCATCATAACAGTATAAACTAGGAGCAGCCTGAGCAGAAGCAATTGTCTAACCTCAGAAAAAGAAATAGGATTCTACAGAGCTTGCTAAAGAGCTCCGCTAGGCGTGGGATTTTCAGGATTATTATTTTCACACCACAAATAAGGTGAGTTTTCACATGTAATGGATTAGTCCCAGTTGGCCATCATGACAAGTATGTAAATGTTTCATAGTCAGGCTCAGTGAATATATAAAAAATGTATGTTATGAGCCCCTCCTGCTCCAGACATGTACATGTCTTGTCTTGCTTATTACTACCTCTTTATTCACATGAAACACAATCACTTTATACATCAACCCCTTCGCCTCAGGTATAATTCCATGTTGATCTGGTCTGCCAACATAAACATATATAATATGCTGAAATGTTCTACTGTTGTTAAATGTTTAAAACCAGTGAAAAGACCAATATTTTCATAGTCAGTAATGTTATTTTCTCAGTAAAAGGAACAGTCACTGTCTAGGCTAATCCAAACATCTGTGATACAAAGGTGCATAACCCTTGGGTCAAAAACCCAAACAGAGTTCCACAGTTTTGGAGATTCCCAGAATATTGGGTTGTCACCTGACGAGAGCAAGTGTCTGAACAATCATAGCAGGATCTTTCCCTTTTAACAAAAGATGTACTGTATATGTCGGAAGATTGAAAACAGTTTTTGAAATTCCATTACTCAGTGAAGCTTATATGAGATTTGGTAATTGGGTTCAAATCTACTTTAGCAAAAAGAAACCTGCCACAGCAAGTAAAGGGCAGTAAAGTACTGTATAAAGACAGCATGGAGTTTGCATGTTGTCCCTGTGTTTGCATGGGTTTCCTTTGGGTACTTTGGTTTCTCCCCACACTCCAAAGACATGCTGGTAGGGTAATTGGCTACTGTGTGGGTGTATTTGAGATAGGCACCTTAGAGATTAAGCTCCTTGGGGGCAAGGACTGATGCTAGTTGGCCTGGTGTAAGGTTAGGGAATTCTGACCTTTTTCTGAATTCCACTTGCAGCATGCATCATCAAGTCTGTGATGCAGAAGTTAGGATAAATTTGAAGCCATATTCGCCTGAACCCTGTTAGTGCCTGCCCAATTGGCCAAGTGAGATGACAGGAATGTTTGTGATGTCATTGGACCATTGAGCGTGGGGGCATATTGAGTCAGTGATGTCATGAGCATCCCGGCTCCTTTGAGTACGTGCACCTTCATGGCTGGAAATGCCCTGGCTGAGGCTGATTAGGCCAGCTTTGACAGCTTCCTTCTGAATTAGTCAAACACGGGACCAAACCTAAGCTCATCCCTACTTGGAAGTAATGAACCAAGAGCGAGATAACCAACATTTCAAGCCAGCAATGGCAGCCCCAGGGGCGGACTGACAACTAAAGGGGCCCCAGGGCAATAGGAAATTATGAGGCCCCTGTGTCCTCACCCACACTCAAACCACATCCAAAAAAGCCTATGAAAGGTAGCAGGGGCATCTCATGGGGCCCCGTACCGACCCCGGGCCCTCGGGCACTGCCCGAGTGGCGAAATGGTCAGTCTGCCCCTGGGTAGCCCCCATATTTCCCTTGTGTCCATTCACACACAGAGCGTGGTTCAGCCCCGCTCCCTCTCTTGTCACTGGCTGTGACTGACAGCAGCAAGAGCCAATGGCTCCTGCTGCTGTCTCTGAGCCAGTGAGGAGGGTTAGAGCCACTACTCTAATGCACATTGCGGGATCGAGTTTGGGCTCAGGTAAGGATAAAGGGGGGTTGGGAGGGCTGGTTTTTTTAACCTTAATGTATAAAATGCATTAAGGTAAAAATCCTTCTAGCCTTATAAATTATAATAGAAATGATGCTGCAAAAAATTGTGTTCTAACCTAGGTTCTGAACCTTTTTATGTCTTGATAAAGATGTAATCCAGTGCATAGGAAGGATCACCTGGAGATCTTCAGTTAAAATCTTTATTTTGTGTTTGAATAAAACACCAACTACTGGATTCAGGTATATGTGTCAGTAAACACATTTCATTTAATGTACATTATGTTAGTTTGCATGTTGGAGGAGTTAAATGAAACTGTCCATAGATGAAAACCATTCTTATTGTTTTGTACAAGGTAATGAGCGCTCTTTCTTGAACTAATAACATCTGGCACAGGAATACAGAAATACAGGTATCACATATTCATAGGCAGGGGCGTTTTCTTGCAGATCTTGTATGGCAGGATCCTTATGTAAGAAGCCAACTAAGGGAATTTGTTTTCATTCTATGCAGTTGCACACGAATTACCTCCTATGACTTTCTTCTAAGCAGAAAACACACACCTTAGGTTAATTTGTTTTTGCAATCCTAAAACAAAACAAAAAAAAAATCCATATTCAGTGAAGAGTTGTTACTACTGAAGTGTGCGTTCAACCAAACTTTTTTTGCTTGTTTTAGATAAAATGGGGGAAGGATTAGCCCCTCTGTTGTATTTTTACTGTAATAATGGGGTTCCAGTGGGGAGATTTGTTTCTCAAGTAGGCCTCATGCACACTGCAGCTGTCAAATGCTTGTTTTACAGGCATTTAACTTAATTTTGTTTTTTTTTGCCCTTAGATACCCTTCTGTGTTAGCCTAAGTGTCCATGCGCACATAGGCTATTTTAGAGGAAGAGGCTTCTAGGGGCAGAAATCTGAATGTACCAAAATCCTGGACAGCTCAGGAGAGGAGCTTCTGGGCAGAAAAAAACACAAAACGTGTCAGGGTAAAGGGCTACAGCACCTTAACGTCCCTACCACCGTTGGCGGTCATCTTTCTACACATGGTCAGTTCTTTACCTTGTATGTATTTTAACTTTGTTGGAATAAAATTACCCCATTGAATGCAGTATCACGCTATGTGGCATTATTCTCTGATTGCCTGCGAGTTTCATTACTCGCAGAGACCAGTTTAGAGATGTCTTGAAACCGTGATACCAGTGGAGGGGTCCTCAAAGATGCAAGCGTGGGAACCTGACTACACCTGGAAGCAATTATCCTGACTGACCTGATGAGACGAGTATGTTCTCAAATGCGTTTTGATAACGCACTTCTGGTGAGTGTGCAATTTATTCATTCATCGCTATACCATTATATGGTAAGAATTACAGTCCTCGAAATTTGAACTTATAAAATTCGGAGTTTATAACCTGCAATTCAAAGACTTTAACCACCCACAGGTGGCAACATACCAGTCTGAAATTTATTCTTAATATCTTGTATTCATAGGATCATTTCTTTATATACAGCGCTGCACTATTTCTTTTACATTATTGATTTCAAGGGTTCTGTGGTACCTATAAGTGTCAAAGCTGCTGTCGTTTTATATTAGCGCTCGCATATACCTATTGCTAGAAAAAAACGCCTGATATGTGTAAACACATCTAAACGCACTTAAGCGCTAGCCGTGTTTATTAGCTGAACGTTTTTTATTTCAGTGACTAGAACAAATTAACATTCTGGCCAATTATATCAACAAATTAAATAATTTGGCCGGTATACCAGCTCCCATATTTTTAGCCTGTGTATCTATGTTTTTGCCTGGTTCTGCCATTTTGCTATCATATTGCCATGAGTTGTTATGTTTGATTTTAGCCAGTGATTACCAAATCAGATTTTTAAACAGCTACCCATTGGGGTCTACTTGTTGCTGTCTACCCTGCATTAGAAATATAACAAATTAAATCTGATTGGTTGGGCTGGCAATATCTCCTCTTTCCTTTCCTATAGTATTTACACATAATACCCAATATAAAAATAGGGTATGAGAACTGGAATGCATGCAGAAAAAAAAGTAAGGAGATTACTCCCTTTAATCTCTCTTAAAAGCTGTTTTATATAGTGGAAGATATGGTATAGATTTAGTAAAACTATTCATGTGTGGCAAGAATTAATTGGTTTTCCATAACGTCTATGCATTGCAGGACGAAATAATGCATGAGACTGTTGGTGTATATTTGTTTTTCCATTGCTATATTTCTCTCGGTTTATCCGCACAATAATTTAAAGCTCTTCATGATTGCCTTTATGGCAAAACCCTGCAAAGTTTTGCAACAGATGAAATTATATTAATCATAAAAACAAGGTTATCGATGACGTGACTGGGATAGTTAAAACATTTGTTTTCCTGGATTTATAATATAACTGGAGTAGAGCCTTTGTAGAACAATCCATATCCAATCAGGTAGGCCAAAACACTAGAAAGCCATTAGTAAAATGGAGAATGCACAGTCAGACTGTAACGTGTAGCCAGATTTATAGAGTATTGAAACTGTTATATTCTTGTCTACTCTCAAGGCTCCATGCACACTGGGCATTTAATAATGCTGGTAATGTTAGCTGTGTAAAGTCACATTCAAAACGTGAGTTTTTCAGCATTTTTGCATTAGCATTTAGCCACGTTTTTTCGTGTTTGCGTTTTTTATGGGATTTTTTTGACAACAAAAAAATTTTTTTTGCTCAAAAAAAGTCCAAAAACGCCAGTTTGACGTGATTTACCATGTTTTGCAGAGCTAGAGCAATTTTACAGCTAAAAAACACATCTATAAACCCACTAGTTCTGGGGTTTATTTCCAGTCAAAAAATGCCCCTGCCAAAAAACACTGATTAAAGTCTATGTGTGCATGGACACAGGATAAAATGCTGGGGAGTTTACTGGCTGTAGAAAAAACTGTCCAAAAAAGCCAAAAACAGCCGCTGTAAAAATGTCAAGTGTGCATGAGGACTTAAAGTTACCCACCTGCCAACCCCTACATTGCTACAGGACACAGTAGTGATGAAGAGGTCAGCAGACCACAACACATTTTTATTATTAATATTATACAGGATTTATATAGCGCTAACCATTTATCTGACACTCCCAGAAGTGTCGGATTGTAGCTGTTCCCAACATTCTCCAAGGCATCAAAGTCATGGTTCATGTGTAGCTAGCGTTTAGATACATTTTGCTATTCTAGCATAGGAACCAGAGAACACTTCTTGCATTTTCAGGCTCAGATTTAGGACCAATAAGAACATAAGGATGCTGTAAGCTATGGGGTTTTGGTAAACTACGTAAAAAAAAAAAAAAACTTAAAGTGGAAGTCCAGGCTTTTCTTAACCAAGCTTAAATCTGCACCCATCCCTAATGCCTAACTTCTAACTCCTATTCTACCTAACTACCCTGTGAAAGGAATATGTGTATACTTACCTAGTCTGTGGGCGCTCTGGTCCAGTCAAATGATTGGCTCCCAGTGGTGTCTACAGGGGAGAGGAGGGACAGCAACAGATGCCCCATAGCAAGCCTGTGGGTGACATCTCCGAACAGGCATTTCAGCTGTTTTCGGCGATCTTTCCTCCCCCATGAAGCCGGCTGCAGTGAAGAACATGTGACCAGACCTCAGAATAGATAAGTATAAGCATTTTCCTTTCATAGGGTAGTAAAGCAGCCCATAAATTATGTGACTTTTTTCCTTCCATGGGCAGAAGGAAAGAAAATCACTTGATTCCCCATCAGCACACTCAGTGTTGATGGGGGAATCCCTCCGCAGTGCTACTGTGTTCTGGTGGCAGGGAGCTTTCCTGGCCAGCAGAACACAGTTATTACTGCTAGTGGCTATAGCCGCCGGAAGTAAGCACATGTAAAAATCCCACAGGCTAATTGTACCCAAGTCGAACCATGGATCAACTTAGGTACAACTAGCCCAGGGCGGACTGACCATTTGGGAACTCGGGCACTGCCCGAGGGCCTGGGGTCAGTAGGGGGCCCCATGAGATGCCCCTGGTACCTTTTCATAGGCTTTTTTGGGTGTGGTTTGAGTGTGGGCTAGGACACAGGGGCCTTATGATCCCCTGTTGCCCGGGGGCCCCATGAGTTGTCAGTCCACCCCTGAACCAGCCTGCCCATAGATAGATTGTATCGCAGCCGGTCCCTGCTGAACCGGACAAGATTTGATCCATCTATGGCTGGCTTTAAAATAGGAGCTAAAACTGGGGTAGGAGCTGGTTTAAGCATAGTAAGGAAAAGCCTGGACTTCTATTTAAACCTTCTCATGGTGTTACGTATGGATTTTGTTATACTGAAAATGTCGATAGTTGTGCAAAATCTGGTCGTGGCTGTGGTGGTCCTGCCCGGTAGTTTAGAGATTATGGTCACAGGTTTACTTTTGTGCATTGTTCTCTGAAGACCACTCCCTCAGAATCCAGATGAGACACTCCTTAACTAAAGCCTGAGGGCATCTCAAATCATCAATTTATGCCTATGACTAACATCCTAATGGCCACGTAAAAAACAACTGTTGAGGCATCGTTGTCTGTGGCCTTTCATGTGTTTGAAGTTAAAACCAGTTTGCATTGGACTCTGCCTAATGAAATATTGATGGTAAAGTGTTAATCAAGCCACCATGTTTTACAGTTTTTGCCTGCAATCTTTGACTGATGCCTTCTTGAAGTCAAACATTAAAGTTTTAGCAAATTCTTATCCATTCTTTTCTGTCCCTCAACTACCCCCTGGCTGCTCTCACTTTTTTTTCTGTCCGATTGCAAATACAACATACAGTACACAAGTTCCTCAGCTACTGACACTGTAAACCAAACCCTGACAACCTCTGCAACTTCAAAAATGTCTTTAATAAAGATGATAGAATTGCAAACATATGGTTCTGGCTAAAGGCTGAATTAGTGTTACAGACCTTTTACAATTTTAATTACTGATTTGTGGTGTGTGTTTTAAAAAGGTAAGGTCCAAAGACTACAATCTATATGCATAATAACAACACCCACAAGTAACTAGTCTAGCGTGTACTTTGCTGTAATAACACAAGTTAATCCTTGCACACTGACAAAGCTTGCTCTGAAATGAGGGCAAGTTAATGGCAACTTCAGTTTCAAATAGTTAAGTAGTGACATTTGATGTTAGTATAAACAATCACTTTTTCACCTCTTCCAACTAACAGGCAAACGTGCACAGGTTCTACTATAGTTCCTGGTACGTCAGAAGAACTCCTATGCATAGTGGTTGCATTTCATACTAAAGCCACATGCACACGGGCAGAAAAAATAAACGCCACTTTTAGATGCATTTTTCTATGCCTCTTAGCAAAGCTCTATTTCAGCTAATGTGTCCATGCACGTTGTGGCTTTTAGATTCATATAATGAAGCAACATTAAGGGACATGAAAGAATCCTCAAACCTGCATTCAGAGAAGAGAGTACTTACATAATTTACGCATATATGTGTGTAAACGTGCATAAATGCAATCGTATATGAATACATTCATTCTAGTGGCTATATGCGTATATATATATATATATATATATATTTACTATAGCCATTAAAATGAGTTTACACTCATATGCTTCTAAAAGCCATATGCCTGTAAAACCATGTAATTATGCTCCAAAACCAGTATTCTTTTGTGCTGGATTTTTCAGCCAGCCCCTGGCAGAAAGATCCAAGGTAGATAGGAATATTTTAATATGTCTTTGTGCATGAAGTCTAATATTAAACTCAATAGTAAGAAAAATATAATATCCAATACAATGATGCAACAAACCAAAGAGTTTCATTGATCTTAATGTTTTCTGCACTTACATATGGTCATCCTTCCTATCATAAGCTTATAAAACATTGTTAAGGAATGAAAACACAGATTTGCAGACTGAGAACATTAGAATGCTCATCATGTAAATTTGGTGTACCTATTTTATATTAGGGGATATAAGTTCAACGATATGGAAGTATCTTAAAATAGATCACTGCTCCTTCAAACTGAGAGGAGTCAAATATATTTTGGGTGTGGGCTGCCATATGGGCTATCATATTCATTCTCTGCAGTAGGGTATGGGCTGCCTTAGTCTTCTTCGGCAGTAGGGTTTAGGCTGCTATAGTCTTCTTCTGCAGTAGGGTATGGGCTGCCATAGTCTTCTTCTGCAGTAGAGTATGGGCTGCTATAGTCTTCTTGTGCTGTAGGGTTTAGTCTGCCATAGTCTTCTTCTGCAGTATGGTATGGGCTGCCATAGTCTTCTTCTGCAGTAGGGTATGGGCTGCCATAGTCTTCTGCAGTAGGGTTTGGGCTGCCATAGTCTTCTTTTGCAGTAGGGCATGGGCTGTCATACTCATCCTCTACAGTAGGGTATAGGCTGCCATGCTCTTCCTCTACAGTAGAGTATAAGCTGCCATACTCTTCCCCTGCAGTAGGGTATGGCCTGCCATACTCTTCCTCTAACATAGTGCAACATAGGTATCAGTGTCAACCAGCCACAATATATTGCCATTACTCATAGGTCGAGCGTTTTAAAGCATACAAATAATGTTAGTTTCCTCCAGATATTCATATTTTTTAAATCTATGGCTTTTGTGAAGCTGGATAGACATTTCAGAATCTGGTGGTGATGATGTAATTATTTTGATCTAAAATTGCTTTATTTTTGTACTTTTCTAAGTGCTAATTGATCTGTGTCCTTACATGTACACATTAGTCATCACAAATGGACATGAACCAAAATGATTGTTTAATGGGGATGTCACATAGACCAAATACATCAGAGAAAACCAGCTTTTAGTAAAAAAAATATTCTCAAGAGTCATTTTAGTTAAAACAGTAACTAGTAATATTTCAATCAATCTAAATATGGTCTCCAGCTATGGCAGGTTTCTAAACATAAAACTCCAATCATGTTTACTATTTTACATGTGTTTTATCCACACCTAATATGAATAAGTCATATAATTTTGGGTTGTTTCATTTATTGACAGTGAATTTTCCAGGCATTGGGGTTAATTTACTAATGGCAAATAGGTTTTCCCTTAGCTTAGTGAATGAGGAAAATCTATGCTGACTTCCATCGTCCAATCATGTGCAAGTAAAAATACTGTTTTTCCTTGCACATGATTGGATATTTATTACAAAGTGGATTTTCACCATATTCACTAAGCTAAGTGACAATTCCCTTGCAAATAGACTAGCCCATTTGCCTTTAGCAAATCAACCCCACTGAATCAGAATGGATCTAGCCATCTAATCTTGATGTGTTGAAGTTCAGTTGCATGATTTCACTGTGTTCTCCTGGACTTCTTTAAAGTAAAGGCATGCCACATTGGCCCTATTATTTGTATGTGGTTTTGGAGAAGACAGTTGGATTATACACTCTTAACACTTCCTTTATTGACCTCTGTTAAAGTAGGATAATATTAAAGAAATCATCTTTTGTTTCTCCAGCAGTTAATTAGTTTTGTGCACCTAATTATAGGCATAGTTTTTTTATTGTAAATGTATGAATTAAATCAATTAAATCTCATAAGCTTTACATAATAATGTAATTTCAAAAGTCAATCCGGATTTTTAACTCTGCAGCTTTCACTAAAATAATACCTGGTGTTCCTACCATTAATGTCCAAGTTTAAGCACCTCATGTTAAAGGGTGACAGTGTTCTGTTCATGAGACCCAGTAGTATTTCTGCATTGTCACCCTGTCACATGGGCTTCCAATGAAGACTACAGTGGAATATCCAACACACAGTACATTGGCATTGTCCACTGTTGTGACCATCAGGAAACCGGCCATGACAAATGTAATGGAGTCATCACTGATATGCATACATGAAGACAGCAAGTGCATGGAAAGGGTCTGCAAGACATCAACATTACTAAAGCTGGTTGTACACTATACAAATTTCATCTGGCTCCTGATAAAATCGCCTGAAATTCTCTCCGTGGTTGGCTCTGTCGCCACCCTGCTGCCCGATTCTTTTGATTAAAAAAATAGAAGGAGCCAGATGGAAAAATTTCATCTAAACTCTGACTGCATCTAGCAGATATACTGGCACCACCTGGCTGTCAGAATACAATAGCCTCAGCATACTAGCGTAGATGGAGGAAACTGTTATATGAGGGCAGCTTTAAATGCAAAAAAAAGAGATAAAAATAAGATTTTTTTTTAAAAGGTAATTGATTATGTATTGCTTTAAAAAACCAAATGTGATTCAGTATGGGTTTATGTTCACTTTAATGCAAAGGAAAATATGTTACAAATGTAGTCTCACTGATCTATCCCAAGATTACCCCTGCCTTGTCCTAGTAGCTAAACAAGTCAGACTTCACATATACTGGAAGCCAAAGAGATGTGAAAGGGAATTTGTTTTCACAAGATACTGGAACTAAGCACCTTCTTATTCAATATTGTTTGTCTTCATGCAATCAGCCTTTATAGAGTTTCCATAGCTGCAACATGACATCCGTCTTCCCATAGAGTTTTCCCAGGCACTGCCAATCTAGTCTGGCCACAAAACTCATCTTGGGGTCTCATTTGCTTTAGCTTTTGCAGATTTATATCGGCGTCTGGTCAAAGTTTAATTTCTAAGTCTGTAGATGTAGATAAAAGCACACCTACTATAAAAACAAAGGCTGCTTGTGCAATGTTATTGTAAACAGTCTTAAAAGAACAGAATACAAATGACATCACCCAATAAGACTGCTTTTTATTTAGCTTTTTACATACTTCTCACACTTTACAAAGTTGCGGGGAGATAGAGCATGTCAAAGTGAAAACAATAGGAATATATTATAATTAAAGTACATGTCTCAGAAAGCAAGCTTTCTTTGTATTGCCGCTGAAGCTCCTTAAAGGGGAACATCAACTGGGTCTAAAAGAAAAAGTAAAAATTAGCAGCTACAAGTACTATAGAGGCTGACTTTTATAAAACACAAACTTACCAGCCCAGGAAGTCCAAAGCTGTCTTCTTGTAACCCAAAGTCTTCAGTGCTGTCTTTGGTCCTGCACTGCCATTTTGAATTCAGGGGCCAACTGTGACTTTATGATCCATCACATTCGACCCTCTACTGCACATGAGCAAGATGCACTGACTTGTTGAGACTGTTCCGAAACCTTCTAGGATGGTTTCCCGATAGGCTGCCAGGTGAGGGGGACACCCAACAAAAGTCATCCCCAGCTAGACAAAGAAATAACCTAATGGCAAAGGTACTTGCGACCCAAAAAAATGTAGTTTACTAATGTGTAAAATGGAGATCTAAAATTATGCAATCTCTAAAAGAAGAGCAAAGGTTCACTTTAAAGTGCAAGTGTGCTTTGCCCATGAAGGGCAAATTTATAGGTTTACTTATTTGTCCGTGTAACGGAACCGGACCCCAGACCACACTTGGGTATCTCCGTTATACTGCAGCTTCCCTGTCCGAACACCATCCACGGACACCACCCGCTGATCATGCAGGAAATAAGACGGCACCATACTCTTCTTAAGACAGGAAGTCAACTCCTTTATTCTTACACAAAACACAATATATATACAGAGGGCGGGGAAACACAACCAGGAACAGGAAACACATCATCAGCCCGCCCCATCAGTGGGAAGGGCTACAGGAAACACATCATCAGCCCGCCCCAACCGTGGAAAGGGCTACAGGAAACACCCCACCCAACCAACACACTAAAGGACAACACACCAATACACAATAGACATTCACATCCACACCCTGTACCCCTAACAGGCACAGGGTGCCTTAAACATAATGAGGAGAACATGAGCTGACACAGGGGTCCCCCCACCCCCAAAAGTCACTTCCGTCACAGTCCGTCCCGCCATGCTACTTATATTCATCTTTTGTTCACTCCAGTGACACGCCATTCACCCATCTGTAAAAAGAAGCAAACTATAAGTTAGTCTGCTCAAAGCATATGCAGAACTAAGGACTCAACACTGACTTCAAATGGCAGCGCTTAGCCACTTGGCCACTTAAGCATCCAGCACATTTTGTTGATGGCAACTCAAAGTCCCATAGCTTAACTCATGGTATTTTTTTTTTTAATAGATGGGTGCAGAGATGAGAAATTATCCAGTTCTCAAAAAATATTAGCTCTTTTACGGAAGTAAACCATCTTTTGTGGGCACAAAACAGTAACACTAGGAAGATGACAGATGTACCTTCAGAGACTTGATCTCTAGGTATTCATGTGTTATTATTATTGCTCATTCTTTTCGGCAACATTGAGTGTATTCACTTACTTGTGTTTTGGGCACACATATTAAAGTCATTCTTTTCAGTTAAAGTGTTTAAGACTTACTTGGCATTGCTCCCTTCCTGTAAAAACATTGCCATTCCCGGTTGCAGGATGGCTTCTCTATCTTGCAGTATCCTAAGGTGCCACCCTTGGGTGCATGCTTCTAGCCAGCTGCTACTATCCTGTATGCATTCATGCAAAAACACAGCACCATAGGCAAGCCACTCCCTGCAAGTGGTTGCTATCACTGGAGCCTGTAAGTAATGAACTTGGTCAATAAGTGTTTGGGTACACATATAAATGTAAAAAATATACTGTGCCATATTTTACTACTTTCTTAGAATGTAGTTTACAGTCATTCTGAAAAAGCTGAACATTTAAAACTACTTTAAACTTTATATGTATATACGGTATACACGCACCAGCCACTTTATTAGGTACACCTATTCAACTTCTTGGTAACACAAATTGCTAATCAGCCAATCACATGGCAGCAACTCAGTGCATTTAGGCATCTAGACGTGGTGAAGACGACTTACTGAAGTATCAGAATGGGGAAGAAAGGGGATTTAAGTGACTTTGAGCATGATTGTTGGTGCCAGACGGGCTGGTCTAAGCATTTAAAAAACTGCTGATCTACTGGGATTTACACACACAATCATCTCTAGAGAAGTCGAGATCCATCAGACCAGGCAACGTTTTTCCATGTTTTCTTCTATTGTCCAATGTTGGTCAGCCTGTGCGAATTGAAGCTTCTGTTTCCTGTTCTCAGCTGACAGGAGCGGTACCCGGTGTGGTCTTCTGCTGCTGTAGTCCATCTGCTTCAAGGTTTGATGTGTTATGCGTTCAGAGATGGTATTCTGTATACCTTGGTTGTAACAAGTGGTTATTTGAGCTACTGTTGCCTTTCTATCATTTTGAACCAGTCTGCCCAGACTCCTCTGACATCAACAACACATTTTGATCCACACAAATGCTGCTCACTGGATATTTTCTCTTTTTCCGATCGTTCTCTGTAAACCTTAGAGATGGCTGTGTATGAAAATCCCAGTAGATCATCAGTTTTTGAAATACTCAGACCAGCTAGTCTGGCACCAATAATCATGCCATGTTCAAAGTCACTTAAATTCCCTTTCTTCCCCATTCTGATTTGAACTTCAGCAAGTCGTCTTCACCACATCTACATGCCTGAATGCATTGAGTTTCTGCCATGTGATTGGCTGATTAGTAATTTGTGTTACCAAGCAATTGAACAGGTGTACCTAATAAAGTGGCCGGTGAGTGTATATGAGTATTTATAAGAAGGACAGAAATAAATACCTTTCTGAACAATGTCTGATGTACCCTTCCAAATACTGGCATTTATTTAGTAAAACAAGTGCCAAATGTGCAATTTATGCTCATTTGATTCCATTGGAAGGGGGACTGGAAAAAGCTAGACTGTGGAATGGTAATGCTTTATGACCTAGTCACATGTGTTTGCTTTCTCACACATTGCATACAGCCCACTTTCAGTACAGTGAATAGGACTCACAGAAGGATTCAGTTTACTGCAAAGGGAACACTGTTAAGAAAATACAAACCATCTTTAGTTGTTTTCTTTTAGGCCTCGTTCACACAGACATGATCGGCCATACACCACCAAGAATCAGCATACAGCTTCAGTGGGAATCACAGGAAACCTGGAAAAATCAATGACAGGCTGACAGGTGTTGTGGCTATTTGCATGCAAATGGACATGTGAGGTGCTGTATGTGATTAGGGACAGATGATTGGCTCTGGATGCAGATAGTTTTGCACCCAATGCCACTCATCTGTCTGTAATCACATATAAAGCCTCAGGTGTCCACATACATGCAAAAAACTGCAATATATGTCAGCCTATCATTGATTTGTATTGGCTTCCTGTACGTTGATTCTTGGCGGTGTTCAGTCCTACATGGCCATGTGAATTAGGACTTGCTTTTCCACTTTTGCAGTCAAATAGGGATAATGTCTACTTTATATTACATAATTTCATTCACATCGTACAATTTGAAGAAAAAATAAATAATAAATGCTTCTTATATTTATGGCTACATGCACATTTGACTCATGGACATTTAGCCCCTGTGTGTCAAATCCTGGTGTTTTCCTGTGCCTAGGAGGTGCAGCCTACAGCCCTGCTGCCAGCAGTGTGAATGCCTGTATTCTGGATATACTTCCCTGAAGGCATAGGCCCTAAGCTCAAGTACAGCATTCAGCTGACACATCTTTCAGCCTGTCATTATCAGCTGTAAACTAGGTTTGAGCACTATCCTAAGAAACCGTTGAAGGTCTAAGAATCTCAGTGTTCTCCTTTGTCAGTGGAGACAGATTGAGGTTCCTCTAATTTTAAATTGTTTACAGTAGCTTTCAGTCTGCCCAAGGCCTGCTCCAAACAAACATCTAGAAAAATGTTTTTAATTATTTTTTGTATGCTGTGTCAATGGGAAAATATAGCAAACATATAGTGTTTTTTTTTTTTTTCAAATGTGGCTGCAAAAGTGGAAATATGCTTTAAAGAACAATTCCAGGCAACATAAGCAGCAAAACAAAAATGGCAACTGGCCCAGGAAGATGGCAAGTTTTGCTAATCCTATCCAGGAAACATAACACGGTGCTAAAATCGGGAAGTTCACTTAGTTTACCTTAAAGTGGTGGTAAACTCTTCATTAATAATTTTACCTGCAGGTAAGCGTATAATAAAGCTTACCTGTAGGTTAAATTAATATCTCCTAAACGTGAACCATTTAGGAGATATTAGCCCTTTCTGATAGCCGGCGCATGTGCTCTGAAGGAATGGCATACCCGTGTCGTTCCTTCAGAGCACTGTGCGATGGCCCGGGACTCCCACATGCATGCCTGGAAGTGACGTCATCACGTGTCAGCCAGTGAGCTGGCCAGAGCTTGCAAAACTCGAAGGAAGACTGGGTGAAGATGGAAGTCCCGAGGAGCCATGACAGCGCTCTGTTGGAGGGCTTAGTTTCAAGGTAAGTCCTTCATAATGTGCTAGTATACAATGCATACTAGCACATTATGCCTTTACCTTGCAGGGGGTGTTTTTTTCTTGGTTTTTTTTTATGCGGCTTACTACTATTTTAATTTGAGTTGTTGGTAATCTTCCAAAACCAGTTCAAAGGAGGTCACTGGGAATCGACATCCTGAACCTTTGATCTGGTACTTTCTCCAGGTTTTAGTCTGTGTGGTGGCAGGAAGAAACTTCTTGGTCTTGGCGTATTGTCTACACCAGATGTTCCAAGAAACAGAAAGGGGGTTGCAGTGTTTGAGAATACTGCATCACAAACAGTGGTTCTCAGATTGCCAGTAAAGAGCATGGCCACTGATACACTGTAGCAATACCTAGATGACAACTAGAAGACTATGCTCCTTATATGTATTGCAAGGCTTAATCTCATGCTGTCTATGTAACACAATTGCTGCAAATACTGTATGTGTCCATGGACAGCTGAGGTTTCTGCACTCCCAGCACAGTGGCAAAGTTGTCATAGACGGCTTTAGGTCTCTAGTCATGATCAGAGGTTGGCAGGATGGGCTCCAAATCATGTGACCATTGTGTAACACATATGTGTCCATGGACGGCTGAGATTTCTCTGCTCCTAGCACAATGGTCGATGGGAACTAGACCTCATGCTGTCCATATAACACAATTGGCCACATATGGACGGCTGAGATTTCTCTGCTCCTAGCACAGTGGTCGATGGGAACTAGACCTCATGCTGTCCATATAACACAATTGGCGCACATAAGGACGACTGAGGTTTCTGTGCTACCAGCACAGTGGCCAAGTTATCATAGACAAGTGTAGGTTTCCAGCAATACTAAATAATATATTCTTCTAGGGAAAGATCTTATCGCAAGCAAGATATAAGTTGCTAAAGAAAAAGTAAACAAATAGAGCACATGCAAAGCAAAACTATTCCTGTGCCATGAAATACTGTACATATAGACCAAGTTACCACATAGCGCAAGGTGCCATGTCGGTATCTAGTTAGACTGATTAAAAAGCATTAAATTATTAGAATGGCATTTTTCACAACTTATGAGATAGATTTATAGAGGCTTCAGTGAATCAATATGGAGTTTTTAAATGTTTATTTCTATAGCAATTTTCTTCCTGGGGCTCAAAGTGCTTAGGAGGTGAGGCAGCCATCTTGGTTCCTCTATTAAGCAATTTAACGTACCGGCATGTCATAGGTAACAATCACCACAATGGCATATGTGGTGTTGGCAAATTTTACACAGAGAAAATGTCAGCAAATATCATGTACATTAGAGTTATATTTAGGGGCATCTAAAACAAATCTTTCTGAAAACCACAAGATATTGAAGCTTTGGTTTAGGATATACAATAACTGGCTGCATTATATATTTTTACCTAATTTATTCTTTATTCATTTTTTATGACATCAATTGGTATATAAATTCATATATTCATATAATAATTACGGGTTTTTATTTCCTCCAAATTTCTGAGAAAATACTGAGGTTTCAGAGCAATTTCTCAACTGAGGTTTACAGAAGTTATATTCTATTCTAAACTTGTTTGTTCTTGTATTGTAAAAAATGTAAAAAAAAAAAAATGTAAACAATGTCCCTTTATTTCATGTTTATATTAACCCAAAAAGAAAAAAAAGTGAAACAAAATTATACAAATGTAAGTAATAGTACAAAAAACAAATAATGAAATAATCCTAACAACTCCCCCAAAACACCTCTATATACAGAAAAGAGTCTTTTTTAAAGCAAATTCCACCTGAGCAGCTTGATGAGTGAAATAAAGAGTTCCCGGGTAGAAATCAGTTTCACTAAAATCTCTCTGAGATTCAACATTCTAGAAATTTTCATTACTTTTTCATTAATATTATGGTGAGTTTTAATACATCTTTTTGTTTGTTTTGTATATATGCACTGTACCAGAAGTTGATGTGGGTACACCATGAAACATATCATCCAAGTGTTTAATAAAGCTGTCTTGCTTATGATATTTGTACTTTTATCAAGTTTTTGCATGCTGGTGACCTTAGGACCTCTCTCTGTTTGTACAACCCTTGACATGTAGCTTTTTGAATCTTGTGACCTATGCTCTATAATTTGGGGAACTGGGTATGTATAGTAGGCAATGGCACCCCACCCCTGTGAGGTGCAAGTGCAATGTGAATATATTTATGGTATGTTAGAAAGCCCACTTGGTGGGCATTGGTTTGTATCCACTTGTGTCATTCCACCAGAATTGTGGGAAGATGTATGAGGGTATGCTTGTATATGAAAGCTGCTTCGAGCACCTTTTCAGAATTCTGGATAATCTTGACTGACTCATGCTAATAAAAAAATGCTGGAATGTGACATTACCAACAATGTACAAAATCACATGCAACTTGCATAAGACCTGCAAACTTTCTTTCTCCTTTTATAGGGCTCCAAAACCTGATGAGATCAGATTTACAAAGTTTAGACATCTCTCTAAGCCACGTTTGAAAACACATCAAAAATAGACGGAGACAGGGATAACTATGAATTTAAAGAAGGGCGTCAAACCAAAAAGAGCTATAATGTGATTGTGATGTACAGTATTAAGGCAGATGCCCCTATAAGTGTAAGTGATACTTTATGTGAGAAAAGAATAAAGATAGGCGCTAACAGGGCCGGTTCTAGATTTTGTGCCTTAGGCAAGACCAGCTACTTGCGCCCCCCAAAATAAAATAAATAAATACAAAATTTTAAAAACAGTAGAAAATATTGAATCAACAAAACATGAAACTGTTAAATGTCTTTTAATTTGCAAAAATAAATGCCATAAGATGCCACCAGTACCAATATTAAAGACAAAACATATATTAACCAAAGTTAATAACCAAAGTTATAAACCAAGTTACAAACTCCACAGTGATCAACAGCCACCAGCCGGCTTGCAGTAAGGGACTGAGTCTGAGAGGAACACTGAAAGGAGCTGCAGCTCAGCTGCTACACTGGCCCCAGACACCCGGCATCTTCCTCTGTCCTATCTTCCTCCCCCTCTGCCGTCCCTCCCCTCAGCTGAAGGATCATTTATGACAAGGTGTTGTCCCACACAATCAATCATCATCCGCTCCCCTCACCCCAACCATCGTCTGCTCCCCTCCTCCACCTGTCCCCTGCATGACCCGCCATCCTCCTAAGCTTGGCTCACCTCTGCCAGGGTGCGGAGTCCAGGCTGAAGTTCTCAGTAAGGACAGGTGGCCTCTCAGCACTACAACGCTTCCCTCTCATACACATCGAACACCCATCATCCTACTCACATAAGGTTAACCTTGTAACCAGAGCACACCCCTGCCTATCAGTTGGCTTCAGCTGTGTAGAAGAAGGCGGAGCCAGCACTGGGCAAACCCATTCTGTCACTAGCCAGCTCCCTGTTATGGCTGGAAGATCATGTGTGCCAGTGTGTGTACCAGAAATGTGAAGACTGATCCTCTGATCGGAGACTGCTGACCGCCCGGGGTCCTGGGCTAATGTCATCCCTTCCCATCCTAGGAGGAGCCGACACTTCACTGCTACATGGAATACTGTTTTATATATGTATATATATTATATATATGTATATATATATATATATATATATATATATATATATCTCATACAAGAGGTCCCTAGGCCACACAGAGAGTGTGCCGGCCTGTGCTGCACCCAGGCTCCCCTAGCTGGCAGTGCGCCCTAGGCAGCTGTCTGGTTTGCCTAGTGGAAGCTTCGGCCCTGGGCGCTAGCCTTAGAAGGGATTGCATAAACAAAACAAAAATCCTAACCAATGAAGTTAAATATTATCCATGCTTCAATTCAATATAACATATGCATACTGTATATATAAAGGCCCAAATATATGTGTTTATCTCCAAACACTGTAATCGTGAAAATTAACAGGGTGTATCTATCTTCTGAAACACAATGTGCTCCACCACGTGGTTTAAATAAATTCTTCACTCACCAGACCTATGTGGCTAGCAAAGCAGACTGCAAGTTCTATATATCACATCCAGCATATGGGATGACTGGAGCCAATCTGCTGTAGAATCCGCTGCCAATTCTCATTCATCCGGAACAAGCAATCAAAAAGCCCAGAAAATGTGCTTGAAGTGTAGTAAGTATTTATTATACACAGAGGTATTAATTGTGTCTAGAAATTGCACTCACTTGAAAAGGAGCCAGAAGAGGCAACAACATAGACAGCTCACTTGTAAAGGGCCGTCACTCACCACCTCCACTTGCCAGAGTGCAGTTCGCGAAACTGGATATGATATCGGAGTTGGACATCCTTAGGAAGGAGGCAAGAATGAGTCAAGGTCTTTGATGGAGAGGACCATCTCTTTTTTCTCCTTCTTTTCTTTTACCTCCCTCGTTCTTATATTTTCCTTTTCAATACCCCTCTTTTGCCTCTCTGGGAACCATTTGCTCCACATTACTGTCTCACTTCATTCAGGATCACAGCCCTGATAGAACTGGAAAGTTGTCTGTTGACCGAAATTGGATTGTGGTCTTGAGGCTAGGCTGTTGGAAAACGCACATTGTTATGTTACCTTTGCTTTCTATACTATAGAGCAGGGGTCTCCAAACTTTCTAAACAAAGGGCCAGTTTACTGTCATCCAGGCTTTAAGAGGGCCAGACTATGTGCCACTGGGAGTAGAACAGACAGACTCGATGGACCACTCGGTCTTTTTCTGCCGTCACTTTTCTATGTAGAAAATCCTCTGTCATCAGTGGAAGTAAAATCTTTGGTTTTAATGAGAGGAATACTGTAGTGACCGATTCCATCAGTTGGAGGAACAGTGCCCCATCATTAGTGCCAGTGGGAGGAATGGTGCCCCATAATTGGTGCCAGTGGGAGGAATGGTGCCCCATAATTGGTGCCAGTGGGAGGAATAGTGCACCATAATTGGTGCCAGTGGGAGGAATAGTGCACCATCATTGGTGTCAGTGGATGGAATGGTGAACTATCATTGGTATCAGTGGATGGAATTGTGCTCCATCATTGATGTCAGTGGATAGATAGGTGCCCCATCACTGATGTCAATGGATGAAGTGGTGCCCCAAGGGCCATATATAGGCTAGTAGAGGGCCACATCCGGCCCACGGGCCACAGTTTGGGGACCACTGCTATAGATGACCTCTCCTGGACCTAAAACCTGTCCTGTACACTAGGGGTTTAACCTACTATACCCATATTGTGCCTTGCTAACAATGTAGATTATTTTATCTTGTAGCTGTTGTGTTATGACTAAATAACCAGCTGGACAAAGGTCTGTGAAACTTCTTTATTGCACTTAAAATTGATTGAAACAGAAACTACAGATACAACATAACAGCCTGGTATATGTGCAAAGTTGTTGTACCAGAGCAAAAATGTGACTTTTATTAGACTGTAAATGGATCAGTCAGTGTTCCATTCCGGGTGATCAGTGTTAAGCACCTTTTCCCAGTCAGGAAAAATTATGGAAATTGCCAGTGAGTGTTACTTGACCTGGTGCAGTTGCAACAAATGTGTGGTAAATCTCTTTCAAAAACCCCTATTTATCTGCCCAAGTAGAACTTCCATTGTAGTTTGACTTAAATAAAGAATCTAACAAACTAAGAATGTTAAAGCTGAACCCAAGCTAATGCCTGGAATACACTATACGTTTTTTTTTTATCAGTGAGCTGAATGGTAAAAAACATACAGATCGCCGTTCTGACAGGGGGTCCGCCCCCTGCAGGACAAACTGATCAGCGCTCGCAGCCACTGGCTTCCAGCACTGATTGGATGCCGATTGGATGCTGGTTTTTCCAGCATGCCCGTTGAACAGAAGCTGGTCATGAGATTGGCTTCTTCCGGTTGAGGAGCTGTACACAAAGGCCAAAAGTTATCCGGTTCCTGCTGAACTGACTGCTTTTAGCTGATTTTCGGCCCATGTGTACCCAGCTATTACACACTGATGAAATACATACAGTATATGGGGGGTTTGGGAGGAATTGAATGTACCTCTATCCAGACCTAAGATTTGCAGAGCTCTGCCACATAACCACAGCCCTGTAATGCGAAGAGAGAACCTGAGACATGATGTTTTTCTGCTGTAGTTCAGTAAGACTTAAGCTGGCCATACACAAACAGCTCAATTTCCCCATCCATGCTAAACAGAGTGGATAAGGGAATCTCTCCTGTCAGCTATTGTATTGAAAAAGGTGCATTCCCTCACCTCCATAAATACCTGAACAGTGACTGCAGCTGATTGGCTGCAGCCACTGGTTGGGTGAATTTTTTATGCCCAGTTCTTTTACGTTTCCAGCCAGGTGGTGCCAACAGGGCAACCCATTGCTTGAATTTCGGCTTATTCACAGGGATCAGATGAAATGTGTGAAGTATAAGGCCATCTTTATAACTCCCTGTGTCCCATTGGGGAGATTTCCCTTTAGGCTAGGTTCACACCTATGCTGTTTGCGTTTGAATTGTTTCTGCAGTGCGTTTTTCATTTTTGCGCATGCGTTTTTTCATGTGTTTTGCAGGGGGGGGGGGGGTCAGCTTGTTGCTGGGCAGGTTAAAATGTGAAACTCTTCAAAAATGCACTACATGCTTTTTTTTCAGCGTCTCCATTGAAGTCTATTGAACCAAAAATACAATGTTTTGCGTTTAAAAAAGTCCATGACCCTTTCCAAGCACTGGGTGAAAATGCGGAGGTGTGAACCTGTCCCATAAGAAATCATGTTAAATGTACTGCTGTGCGTTTCTGCAAAATGCAATGGTATGAACCTAGACTTACTTCCTGTCTCATAGCCAAAACAGGAAGTGACAGGAAATCCCTGCAAAGTAAGGGATTTCCTTGAGGATCCCCAGGTCACCAGAACTAGAGCCCCCATTGGGCGATTTCCTCTTTTTTACTTTTGTGGGAGCAACCCAAAATTTTAGATTTTCTTTCACTTTCAATGATAATGCTAAATAGGAGAAATAGAGAGGGTGACTCTCCCTAATGGGGCACTGACAACAATAGAAACCTGACAGGAGTTCCAATCCATCTCCACTCTGTCCAAAACTAAAAAAAAGTTATACTTTAAACAAAAATTTGGCCTTTCTTTACACTTTAACCGACAACTGTTGTCGACCTTTTAAATGGGTTTTACTGCAAGGAGGCAAAGCGGCTTCCTGGTCACCTGACCACCGTGATTGGTGCTCATCGTCCTCAGTAGCTGTGACCGAGAGCTGTCAGACACAGCATGGTCAGCGTGCTGGGAAAACGCAATCAGCGCACTTTCTGCACACCACCCCAGAATACAGTGGATGCATATATGAGGTGGCTGGGCATTAATGCCCAATGTTCCTGCCACTGCATGGATGTTGTATGCAGTCATGAAGAACTTAATAAAGTTTAATTGATATCATTTTGATGTGTGCATGACTTGGTGACCCCCTTATTGACCGTAGTCACGAAAGGCCATGGTCATGTGGTGTGTTTACCAACCAATCCTTTGCACCTGAATAACAATCAATTTATTGGTGGTTTTAAAAGAAATAATATCTGTGCCTGGCTGTAATATTTTGGTATTGTTGCTCGCAGACACGTCATTTTACCAGTAACAATCACTTCCTTGAAAACATGAAGTGTGGAATTCCCAGTTTTATGTAGGAACGATTTATGTGCTCAAACTGATAGGACACGATAAGCATTACAGATAAAGTTATCGGTTATTTATTGACAGACTAAACCTAACAGAATACTCATTAGAACCCTAAAGATCTCTTAGAGACAGAGAGATAAACTAAAAGCCATCTTCAAAGCCCAAATCTAGGAAAGTCTTTCTTTAGAATTATCTGTGGGTCGTTAGAACCATTATCATGTTTGTTATCTGTCTGTGTCCCTGTTGGGAATCTTTGTCCTCATTTATTGCCTCTTGTCACAAAACAGGAAGTGAGGGAAAATCTCCCCAATAGAATCAACTCATACAATCAACTTTATTGGTACCGGGAAGAGAAGTTAGAATTTCTGTCAGGTTTTTGTTGCTCATTGTATCCCAGTGGGGAGACTTCCCCTCATGTTTGGTTTCAAGAAGGAACACAGCATGCTAATGTATTGAGGACACTTTAATGCACAGGGATGTTTGCGGCAATAAAGATAACTAAACCTTTAACTTCTCACCGGTAATATTCTTATATTGCATATTTTCAGATCTCAATGGGAATGTCAACTGTTGCTGAAAACAAGCCGCTGGCATAATTACATGCTGAAGCTGGCTACCACCTTCTATATAGTACAAGTTCACTTAGTCCTGGTTCACACTGATGCGGTGCGGAATTTGCAGGCTTTTCAGTGCAAATTCCGCACCGCATCAGAATCGCACCCCGTTAATGCGAACTGATGCGGGTGTGTATGTTAACAACATCCGAAAGCGGTCTGCAAAACGTGGTGCGATGTGCAGAATCGGATCGCATATGTGTGAATACCTATGTGATTTGATTCTAGTGCGGACCCATTAAAGGGTGCGGTGCGAATAGAACCATACAAAATGTATGGCTCCAATCTGACTGCACACAAATCGCATGTGATTTGCACAGGAATGCAGTGTGGTTCCTGTGCGAATCACATGCGATATACCGCACCGCACATATGTGAACCCAGGCTTATAGTGATCTTGTACTGAACTTAATTGCCCGCAGCACTCCGAGTACCATGCTCCAGCAAAGTCTTTCCCGCACATGCGCCACAGGCAACTCTGTGTATCCCAATGGGTGAACCGTATTCTGCTGAACGTCTGAAATATGGCTCATCCATAATTATGAATGAGACCTCTGGAGCAGGGAGTAAGATGAAAATTTATCATAGCAGACAGCACTCAGGAGGAGTGGGCAGTTTTATGTAGGACAAGTTCACAAAGTGCATTCAGCACTGATCACCGCTGGTAATCTCAGGGATGTTATTCATAATTATGGGTGAGCTATATTCCAGGCGGAATACGGCTCACCCATAGGAATGCATGGAGCTGCCTGCGGCATCATTGCCAGTAATCGCTGTCTGTGCGGACAGCAGCAAATACCTGAGACCACCAGTGACTTGTCATTATAGTGAATGGGGCCAGCGGCTGCACCTAGGCACTAAGAGCCCAGCAGGAATCAGAAGATTCCTGCCACTACAATTCGCACCAACCTTAATTGCCGATGTCAATATAGCCTTAGTGAACTTATCCTAAACATAATTACCTACTGCCCCTGCTGCGACCTGGCATTATAGTGTATGAGGCCAGCAGCCGCACCTAGCCACTCAGAGCCGCAGCAGGCATCAAACAATCCGCACTGACCTTAATCAAATCCTAAAAGAGACTGTCAGCAGGCCAGTTCAGATGAGGGTTTAATATCTCCAAACTGCAGCTGAAAGGTGTAGTAAAAAGGCTTAATGCCCACCTCTGGGCTGAAAGAAATTTCAACTTTTGCCCCACACTGCAAGGGTAAAATGCCTATTATCTCTTGGGGAAGATGGAAAGGCTGCCATACTTACCTTGTCCCAGCTCCAGTTAGCTCTGGTGTTCTCCTATTCCTCCGGGGCTTCAGGCTGTGGGCGATCCTTGAACGTCATCACATACAATGCACAGCTGTCAACCCTGAATTATATTTGGAAGTGGCAGGAATGTGACCATGCTGGAACAAGGAATATGGTAAGTATTATGCTTTATTCCTCTACCCCTAGACAAAAATGAGCAATTAACCTATTGTAGTGTGGGGGGAGTAGTTTTTTACTTGTGCCGGGATTTGGGCTTTATGGAAACCTGCTCTCAAAGTTAGTCAAAACTTTACAACTGCATTGTAAATACTTGCCTTACTTTCCGCTTTTGCACGCACTTTTTTTACATGAGGCTTTCTGTGTGAGAGGCAGCAAGGAGAGTCTTCCAGCATCTCCAGTAGGCGTGTTCCAGGATCACCAGAATACAGATAAACAGTGGTAGGGTGGACTCGTTCGGTACAGCAATGTCTGTATGAAAAAGTGAACTTCTCAGTTGGTATATTATGCAGCTTTGACTGGAATGCACCTTTAAAATGGGAGCACTCACTAGTTCACATGGTATAAGCGTGGTTTACAGAGAAAAGGGCTCATTATTAGCCTGTAAATCAAGTTGTCATTTTTATATGCAGTTGTTCTGTGTGGCGGACATCTGCTCTATTGGTATACATGTTACGTTATAGCTTACATTTGTGAGAAGGAACTTGTTGTGGAGCAAGTTTGTCTCTGCTTACATATCAATTATTAATGTCAGCAACAAGGCCTGAGCAGTATACACAACACACAAGCACTAAGTGAAGCTTCAGCCTCATGCACTGATGGTTTCATGACAAGATAAACACCAGTAACTCTGGTTTTAAATGATATTGAACAAACAGTAACCTAAAGGTCAATCAGTAAGGCTTTCTTTCCTTTATAACAGCTCGCCAGTGCAACTGCTGTTAACCCCATTGATTACAATAATACCAAGCTAGAATGGTTTGACACCTTGTCCCTTGCTCCAGGGAAGTTGAAACGAATGGATATATTAGTTTTTGCATCAGTGCTCAACACCATTTTCATGGGTGATCTATAGATCATGTTTGCTGGCACAGATGTTTCTTTGCAAGACAGCACAGTAAAGTGCTCGAAGACCTCAAGCTATTGCCAATAATGTATACTAACGCCATTTGCGCGTTTTAAAAAATATTTGATTTTCTATTGATTCTTTGTCATCAAATGAGAAATATAAAAATGATTGCAGTACACTATGTTTATAAAAGAATAGAAGATAAAAAAAAATTATCATAACAACAATTAATTTTCGTCATTTCTTAATGTCTGAACGAATATTCATCCCTGTAATCTAATTGCAATTTGTTTTAATGGATTGCTTTTGGAAACTCTAGAATGTATCCTGTTTTAGCTTTTAGAAAAGCACACTACTGTACATGTATACTTTAAATGAATACAAGGTGGTATTGTAGATGATTCTGATTATTTTAAAATCAAGAAGTTCTCCCTCTTTGGGACCTAGATTCCTTTTTCTCCCAAAACAGTTCTCTTGGATCCTCCCCCTCATACATTTTCTAAAACATCAAAAAAGCTCTTAACACATGTTTTATCAGCAGCCAGATGCATAGTGGGCCTTAAATGGAGACATATGGAGCCTCCTTCCCTGGTGGAACTCCACACAAGAATTTGGGAGAAGAATTTTGGTAAAAAGAATGGAGTATTTAACCACTGTTCTTAACAATTCCTTGGACAAACACAATCAGGTCTGGTAACTTTGAGACTATCTAGAACCATCAATCCCACCGCCCCTCCTTACACCCCTGCTGTTTAACCCTCCATAATCCCAGGATCTTGTTTAGAGGATGTCGGACCCGGTTCTCACTGGCAGTCAGGAGGTCCAGGCACTTTATTCCTCATCCTCTCTCTTCCCCCTTATTTCCTTCCTACTTTCCTCTTTTCTGCTGTCCCATGCCTGATGATGTACATTAAGTCACTCTCCTCTTCCACATTTACCAAGGGTTTTCACCGTTAGCTTACACTGTGACTTGCTTAGTTTCCTCTTACTGGTTTGCTCTACTGGTCCTGTCTACACTCCAGGTATGATGGTAATGCCACCACCATTCTCACTGCAATGTATTTGTACACATTGAGACTTTTAGATTGAGAATATTGATATACGCAATGTCTTCTGTGCTAAACCAAATTTGTATACATATTCTATGGCTGACTTGTACTCTTTTATATATATATATATATTTATTTATTTTTTTCATAATAATTGTCGGCTTAAAACCAAAATCAAGAAAGTTTTCAAAAGAAACAAACAAAAAAAAAAAGAATGCATAAAACTATTACCATCCAATGGACATGGCAATAAAGGCAAAGGAAAATATCCAACCATGCCCATGCTCTTCAACTCTAACCCAAGTTAGATAGACACATTGTAAAAGAGCTAGTCATATGCCGATGATATTGATTTGATATGTGTAGATATTTTTGATATGTCTAGATCAGCCATTTTCAACCAGGGCTCCTCCAGAGGTTGCTAGGGATTCCTTGAGCTGTGGCTTATTGACCTCCCATCTGATGATGCGTGTATAATCCTAGGGTCAATGCTACTTGGAAAAAACAGCAGCATGACACAGGTATGTTTTATTGTTGCCTGTAAGGATGTGAGTCTGAACACCACTAAAGGGGGGCATTCTTCCAACTGACCACTAATGCAAGGGGTGTATTCCCCATTGACCCTGATGAATTGGGTTTAGTTGGAGTTTTCTGAAACCTGGAAATTATTTTTGGGGTTTCGCTGAGGTAAAAAGGTCGAGAAAGGCTGGTCTAGATGTTCAGTACTTGAGACCATCTTCAAGGTGGTGCCAGGGAAATACAACTGGTCACAGACTGACCACTAATCATACACTGGGGTTGATTTACTAAAACTAGAGAGTGCAAAATCTGGTGTAATTCTGCATAGAAACCAATCAGCTTCCAGGTTTTATAGTCAAAGCTTAACTGAACAAGCTGAAGTTAGAAGTTGACTGGCTAACATGCACAGCTGCACCAGATTTTGCACTCTTCGGTTTTAGTAAATCAACCCCAATGTGTGATAGCATCAACTATCTCAGCCATGTTATATCCTTGTGATACCTACAAGCCTTAAAAAGAAACTGCTTCTCATACAGAGCCCAGGTATTTACAGTTTAAAATTACCTAATTTGCCAAATATCAAGGCTTTGTGTTGGCATCTTTCCAGTACTGCTAAACAGGTTAAAAATATTGCTAACTAAGGTGTCCTTTTATGAAACTGAGATCAGAGGTGATCCTGAGGATCGTTGCTGATCTCCGATCATTAGTGGTTTAGAAAACAGAGATGATCAGTGGAGAACATGTTCTCCACTGATCATCTCAGCACACAGACGGCCTGATGCTTTGAGAATGCCAGAGAACTGAGCAGCGGTCATTTACCGCTGCATGATAAAAGGACACCCAAACCATTAGCTGTATTCAACACACAATTCTTATTTGGAGGTGCATTGACCTGTAGCAACAATTAGAAGTCACTGTGCTGAAATCAGTACCATATGAATTCCGATTGCTTGGTATAGTTTGCTACATTTAAAAATAAGTACTCTTTAATGCATTTCGGGCTACAGAAATATAGGAAGTAATATCTTGGAGTTAGGATTGTATACAACTGTACAGAACTAAGGACACCTCTTAGGAGTAAAAAGTCAATTTTCTTTGGCTAAATAAACTCTTGCTGGCATAGGATAGGAATGGTGCTGCATGTCTCATCTTTGCCTGGACGTGCTTTCTTATAGGATATAAGCTTGTATTTTGTTTTGTGTGATGGGGAAGTAGAGCTCATTCAGTGGTTGTTTTATTTTCAATTGCCTGGTTTTTGTAATAAACCTAGAGGTACCTTACTATAAATATATTTGCTGTGGAGGTGTACATGTACACGTGACAGATATGTATTTAAGTACATAACATAGCATATTCCTTGGAAAAAGACAAGATGCCCATTTTGGCCATATCAGTTAGTTGTTGTAAACGGCTTCTGTTAATGCTTTCAGATAACCAATAAGAAAGTTCTGCATTGCACTGGAGATAAAGAACAGTGGAAAGAAACCTAAAACCCTATTCAGTTAGCGCAACACACCCTAAAATAATATGATAGTGCTCTGAATAGTTGCTGCTAAAACACTGTTAGTGACTTCACAACACCTGTACCAAAATGAATAACAATAAAGTGTAGCACAACAAACTAATATCTCATATAAAAATCTACAGTTGTGACCAAAATTATTCAACCCCCAATGCTGTAAAGGGGTTTAGGGACTATAGTGTACATTTGGAATTGTATTCAGAATCAAATCCTACAAGGACGTTGTAACTACCCAAATGCAACTAAAATGACATCAATTGTTTATGTAATACAGTAGTAAATGGTTCTTATGTGGTTTCTTCATTGCCACAATTATTCAACCCCTTAAAGACTACCACTCTGAAGAACAGAGGTTCATACAGGTGCTTTCCATCAGGTATTGAAAACACCTGTGGATGTCACCGAGCAGCAATCAAGCATAATAAGCACCAATTAGGCAGCTTTAAAATGACTGTGATACTCAGCTCCTTCTAGACATTTACTGGTGTGGTTACAAACATGGTGAAGGCAAGAGAATGGTCCAGGAAGACAAGAGAAGAGGTGATTTCTCTTCACAGGAAGGGCAATGGCTATAAGAAGATTGCAAAGATGTTAAACATACCAAGAGACACCTTAGGAAGCATCATTCGCAAATTCAAGGCAAAGGGCACTGTTGAAACGCTACCTGGTCGTGGCAGAAAGAAGATGCTGACTTCGACTGCTGTGCGCTACCTGAAGCGTAGAGTGGAGAGAAGTCCCCGTGTGACTGCTGAGGAACTGAGAAAAGATTTGTCAGATGTGGGTACAGAAGTTTCAGCCCAGACAATAAGACGCACACTGCGTAATGAAGGCCTCCGTGCCAGAACTCCCAGGCGTACCCCCTTGCTGTCTCCAAAGAATAAGAAGAGTCGACTGCAGTATGCCAAAAGCCATGTGGACAAACCACAAAAGTTGTGGGATAGTGTTCTGTGGACTGATGAAACAAAATTAGAACTGTTTGGGCCCATGGATCAACGCTATGTTTGGAGGAGGAAGAACAAGGCCTATGATGAAAAGAACACCTTGCCTACTGTGAAGCATGGTGGAGGGTCAATCATGCTTTGGGGCTGTTTTGCTTCTGCAGGTACAGGGAAGCTTCAGCGTGTGCAAGGTACCATGAATTCTCTTCAGTACCAGGAGATATTGGATGGAAACGTGATGCAGTCCGTCACACACCTGAGGCTTGGGAGACGTTGGACCTTTCAACAGGACAATGATCCCAAGCATACCTCCAAGTCCACTAGAGCATGGTTGCAGAGGAAAGGCTGGAACATTTTGGAGTGGCCATCGCAGTCACCAGACTTAAATCCGATTGAGAACCTCTGGTGGGACTTAAAGAAAGCAGTTGCAGTGCGCAAGCCTAAGAATGTGACTGAACTGGAGGCCTTTGCCCATGAAGAATGGGCGAAGATACCCGTAGATCGCTGCAAGACACTTGTGTCAAGCTATGCTTCACGTTTAAAAGCTGTTATAACTGTAAAAGGATGCTGTACTAAGTACTAAGATTGAATGTCACTTGGGGGTTGAATAAAACTGATAATGCTGTGAGCACAGAAAAGACATTTGTGGTTATTTCATTATAACTGTTATGTTATATTTGTCTGACCTACAAGTGCCTCTTTAATGTAAATGTAAGCAAGATGACTGAATGATCAAAAGCAATGTCAAACTGGCCAAAACACTCAATTTCAGTGGGGGTTGAATAATTTTGGTCACAACTGTATAAAAACAATACTTAAAGTCCCAGTCTTTTATAAAACCAGTGTGCAATGTGTATAAAATAAATCTTCTCTCTTCTTCAGTGCCAACCGTGCCACTACCATTAGGTGAAAATCCTGCTCACCTCACTTTATGACCTCATCAATAGGTCAATATGTGCTCAATATATGGACACATTTGTGTACTTGCCTAAAATGCTTCGACACACTGGGTTCTTTTTTACCCTTTTTTATATTATTAAGGTGCTCTCTAATCCTAACATAAAGAGGCCTAGAAGTCCTTTCAACATACTGTATACCACAGGAGCATTCCATCATGTACACAACCCCCTTCATTGTACACATCATGAAATCTCTAATTTTATAGGCTGTGCCCAGGGGCGGACTGACCATTTCTGCTCCAGTCCCGAAATACATAATGTCCCCCTGTCTCAGTTACAAGCAGGGGCGGACTGACCATTTGGAAACTCGGGCACTGCCCAAGGGCCCGAGGTTAGTAGGGGGCCCCATGAGATGCCCCTGGTACCTTTTTCATAGGCTTTTTTGAGTTTGGGCAAGAACACAGGGGCCCCATGATCCCCTATTGCCCGAGGGCCCCATGAGTTGTCAGTCCGCCCCTGGCTGTGCCTGTAGCTGTGGTTAAAAATTATTTTCTTCTTTTGATGTTATGCACACTAGTCTTACATGCTTTACATACGTAACATGTATAGGTGGAAGGAGCTAAGCCCTAGACGGGCAGGGTGAGAGCAGTATGGTTGAACTTTTCTGTTTTCCACTTTTCTGTTTTCCATAATACATATTATATGGGAGCGTCAGCTGCAGGAGTGTATACTGTGGCTGTGCCCAGAGAGGAGCTGGAGGAAGACCACAGAGGGTGTCCACAAGTGTGTCCACATGTTGAGCGCATAATGGCCTATTGATGAGGTCATAAAGTCACGTGAGCAGGCTTTTCACCTAATGGTTGTGGCACGGTTGGCACTAAAGAAGAGAGAAGATTTATTTTATACACATTGCACACTGGTGTTATAAGAGACTTTTTCATGGGACTTTAGTTATTATTTTTTATGAATTTTTTAAATGAGATATTAGTTTGCTGCGCTACACTTTATTGTTATTCATTCTGGAATGAAACCTGTCAATATTCACACTGAGAGATGAGCGAGTGGTAAGCAGCAACATGAAATTTGGCAATGCTGAGACTTTTGGGTTTAGCAGTTCTAGAAATATTTGGCTTATTCCCTGCCAATCATCAACGGATTCCACAGGATTATCTTCCATTGCTGTGCATTGAAAACAGTTCTCTTTTCAGTTCTGTCTTGCATCAATATCTGAAAAACACCAGGAACATATTTTGCCGTGCACAACCTTAAGAGTAAAGAAGAAAAGTACTGTTTAAAAACACAAAGGCAGTTTATAATACGCGCTATTGACCCTTCCAAAAAGAAAACTGACTCCATTCATGCTGTTCTTTGCATACATGTGTGTTGTCCTACTTCTGAAGTATTTCTAGACAGGATCTCATCATATTTGGAAGCTTCGTTTTGAAAGTGTTTCAAGTTTTAGTTGTCAGTGTTCTCTGCAAGCAGCCAAATCCTCCCTTTCATGTACTACAAACAATCTTATTGAGTAATCTGAGCAATGGTAACAGTTCTTCTTTCAGACACTTTTAATCATGGAAATTAATGTTTTCATGGAGCTGATTTCTTTTTGCCATTGCTTGCACGCAGAATCTGTATTCTGTCTTTTTTTGGCCTAGCCACACAGACGTTTGGAACTGTTAGTGACTCCTCACAGCTTTTAGATGCTCTGTACACCTTAGACTGCTGTTAGAAGGTTATGGTGAACCTGACTAATAGACTGTTAATCTAAGATTTCTCAGCCAAAATAATATGCTCATGTTAAAGTATTCGTAGACATATTGAAACTCTCAGAAGTTTCAGTGTCTTGGGGTATTTTAACGTTAATCCGATTGTCGTTTTTAAAATATAAGCCCTGCTTAAAGTGCAAATGATGGCTCATATACACGATAAAACAATTGTATGGCAATTTCTGTATGAGGAACGATTGGCCAATTATCTGATCATTAGTATAGTGCTTTCGACAGCCGATTCTGACTTTTCGGACGATAAAAAGAGAGGGTGCAAGCTTTTATCGTCCGTGAACACCATGCCCAATTTTTGTTTAATGTGTACAGTAATCGTACAGAAATATTCAAATAGAAAAAATGCCCATGATCAGAAGCATAAAATTACCATACACTTCCTCTTCTACTACGCTAGTACATAGCTACGTTTGCCTTTGTTGGCCGAGAATTTTTGTACCATTCTGACTACATCATCTTTCGTGGAAAATTGGATGATCGGTTGTCCGATTTTCTCATAGTGGGTACTAGGGTTAAACCCATCAGTTTAAGTGTTCCCCTAAACCAGGGGTCTCCAAACTTTCTAAACAAAGGGCCAGTATACTGTCCTTCAGACTTTAGGAGGGCTGGACTGTGACAAGCGTGAGTAGAAAATGTCCTGACTTCAGTGGTAAAAAATAATTGTTTGGTGTCAGTGGGAGGAACTGTACCCCATCATTGATGTCATTGGACCCCTTCATTGGTGTCATTGGGAGGAATTGTGCCCCATTGTTGGTGTCATTGGAAGGAGTTGTACCCCCTTCATTGGTGTAAGTTGGGGGAATTATGCCTAGTAGTTGGTATCAGTGGATGAAATAGTGCCCCAAGGGCCCGATGAAAGCAAGCAAGGGCCACATCTTGCCCCCGGACCACAGTTTGGAGACCACTGCCCTAAACCATTACAATAAAGGCTTGGCTTGAATGATAACTGACACATCCACTTGTGCTTTCAACCAAACGGTCAAGCCATCAAATGGTGGTGTCATAACTGGTCACATGTGCAGTATCATGGCAACTGCACATCAAACAGATATGGCAGCTTTGTTGGCTGTATAGGATATGAGAATTAAGTTTCACTTTAAGCGCAGGCACCATAAGGTTCTTTCTATTTGTCAGCCAGAAAAGCTTTGTTGTGTCCCTTTCTACTAGCTAGCCTGCAAAAATAAACCACATTAACCCTGTCTATCATTTTACATTACAAACAGAGGGTCTAGTTGCACACATTTGCAAATATATGTGAAAACCGCAATACCTACGCCAAGGCTTCTCTGTATATTGCAGCCCTAACTCTATTTTTTTGAGAGTCTCTGAGTTGATGTATATATAACAGTAGGTAAATGAAGGGCAGGTTTGCCTGGGGGGAGCCCACTCTTCCTTAAAGGTGCAAGGATATATTGGATGTCCAGCAAGAGCACAGTGGCAGCTGAAGGCATCCAATGGATCCCCACACTGAATCCAGCAAGCAAGCTATACAAAAAATATGCCATCCATCCCAATTTATAACTGGCTTTTGCAGCAAGGTGCTCATGGAAGGCCATTGCACATCACAAACAGACAAAAGTTTCTCAGCACAATTACTGGCTAGCTTGATCCTAGTTTCACTATGGGTTGACTTTTTAGACTGTGGGTTTATTATGTATCTAATGTAATCTAATTTGTATTCTGAAGAAAAAAAATATTTCAGCTTACCAGTGTTTAGATGCAGAGGCTGCATTATTTTTTCCTTTTATTTTTATTTGATGATTCTGCTTGTAACACACTGCCTGTCCTAGGGTGACAGCACCTACCTACCATACTGTATCTATGGAGGAACAGCATTGTCACTCTAGGACAGGAAGTGTGTTAGAACTGTAAACACCTCCCTACTCTCTGCATCTCTATTACAAAGTGGGGAGTTGTTTTGTAGTTCACAGAAGATAGCCAGGCCAGCTGATAACATGGTTTGAGATATCAGTTTACAGGAAGTTACAAGGATGCTGGATTCCAGGCAAGATTAGCAGGTATTTTGTCTGTACTTGCAAAAAATATTTTTGGGCTGGTAAAACAAGAGAAGACTAATACAGCCACCACATCTAAGGACTGATAGACTGAAATATGTTCTATTTTTGTTCTTGGGTTTAGAAATACTTTATGCAATGCCCACCCTCCATTCCCTTGTCCAAGAAGAGTGGTCGTGTTGGCAGTTAAGGTTCTCTTATAGGACTGGGGATGTTAGGTAGGGCTTATCTAGTATTGTATAGAATTTTTAGGTTTACATGTAATCATGCTTTTTGCCCAAGGACATCAGTTTGAGTGAATAAAACCTTTCACCAGGCATGAAAATGTGATGAAATAAGTTGTTTCTCTCTGCAGCTGTCTATCTAAAGAGTGTATAAGACAGGAGCTTTAAGTCAGTGGGTCCTAGACTGGTATGTGATATTTCCTGTCTGTTATAGAGCAGCTGACATGGCCAGTGTTATTCTACTTATTAATTATAATCTTCACACATCTAAATGCTATTCAACAGAGATAGAAACATCCATCGGGCAAGACATTTGTCTTAGATATATCACTCATCCTGGAAAGGTGATATACAGTATGAAACTGTTTTGTCTGGGAATGTACTTTAAGTACAGTATGTCATGATAAATGCCAGGTAACGACAGACAATTCGTAGATAAGGTATGTTTCTCTTTCACACTACATATAATATATTGCTGGGAATGAGGGTGGAATGATGAACAAATGTATAAAATACCTATGTTATTTAATGGGCTTTTAAAGCGGAGTTCCACTCAAAAGTGGATGCTCCGCTTGTTTGCCTCCTCCCCCCCTCCACTGCCATATTTGGCACCTTTTGGGGGGGAGCGGATACCTGTTTTTGAAGCCCCCCTCCTTCCTCCTGCAGTCTTCTGGGAACCTTCACAGGTCCCAGAAGACTGTTGGACCAATCAGAATGTGCAGCGCGACTCGTGCATGCGCAGTGGGCAAGCTGCAAGTTGTCACAGCCTGGTGCCTACAGCTGTGATGCCAGCACTGGGGAGAGAAGAGACAGAGAAGGGACGGCGTGGGTGAGCACATTGCTGGAACCTGAGACAGGTGAGTGTGTGTTTATTAAAAGTCAGCAGCTACAGTTTTTGTAAATGCTGACTTTTAATAAACACAAAACTGACTGGAACTCTTCTTTAAAGTGTTACTAAACCCAGGACCCTGCATTCACTATATCCAGTACACAGAACATGGAAATGCAGTTATTTTAGTAAAATACCTTTTCTCTTCAGCAGTCTTGTGACTTCTATCAGTGTCCGGCTGAGCACTGGTTAATCTTGTAGGAGGAGTTTTCATAATTGACTGACTGTCCTATGAGGCTGCATGATCCCTGACCCTCTGTTTAAACAGTGCTGATTGGCCCTGTATTGATCAAATGCACACTCCCCCCAAAAATAATTTCTAGCAATACACACCAAACTGAACTTGTGCACAGTGTCTCCTAGGGCTCTGTACTATCAGCAGATGGATTGGGGACAGTAGAAGAAGGGGAGGATCAGAGAAGACAGGATTAAACAGACTTTTTACACAATGCAGAGGATTAACCCCTTAGGTTTCACAATGAGTATATCAAGCATGTGTTACTGCATATACAGACTGATTTTACTGTTGTGGGTTTAGTAACACTTTAAGGTATAATCAGCTGTACTACTGTTTCTGAGATTCCCTACTCCATTCCAAGCAATAGTGGAAACCTTGTCCAGATGTGAAGACATTTACATTGCTGTTATAGTTCACCAAGATATTTGAAGAATCAATCTGCTACACTCAAGTCTCCACCAGCAAAACCTGTAGTGGTGGTCCAAGTAATACGAGGGGGGGGGGGGTACATGAGGAACTTATATAAAGCTCACCACACATGTTACAATCTGAGTGCAATGAAACAAAAACATATAATAAAAAAAACCCACGTACTATTCACAAATATATACAGTGGGGCAAAAAAGTATTTAGTCAGCCACCAATTGTGCAAGTTCTCCCACTTAATAAAATGAGAGAGGCCTGTAATTGGCATCATAGGTAGACCTCAACTATGAGAGACAAAATGAGAAAAAAAATCCAGACAATCACATTGGCTGATTTGGAAAGAATTTATTTGCAAATTATGGTGGTAAATAAGTATTTGGTCATCTACAAACAAGCAAGATTTCTGGCTCTCACAGACCTGTACCTTCTTCTTTAAGAGGCTCCTCTGTCCTGCACTCATTACCTGTATCAATGGCACCTGTTTGAAATTGTTATCAGTATAAAAGACACCTGTCCACAACCTCAAACAGTCACACTCCAAACTCCACTATGGTGAAGACCAAAGAGTTGTTGAAGGACACCAGAAACAAAATTGTAGACCTGCACCAGGCTGGGAAGACTGAATCTGCAATAGGCAAGCAGCTTGGTGTGAACAAATCAACTGTGGAAGCAATAATTAGAAAATGGAAGACATACAAGATCACTGATAATCTCCCTCGATCTGGGGCTCCATGCAAGATCTCACCCCATGGGGTCAAAATGATCACAAGAACGGTGAGCAAAAATCCCAGGACCACACGGGGGGACCTAGTGAATGACCTGCAGAGAGCTGGGACCAACGTAACAAAGGCTACCATCAGTAACACACTACACCGCCAGGGACTCAGATCCTGCAGTGCCAAACGTGTCCCCCTGCTTAAGCTAGTACATGTTCGGGCTAATCTGAAGTTTGCTAGAGAGCATTTGGATGATCCAGAAGAGGATTGGGAGATTGTCATATGGTCAGATGAAACCAAAATAGAACTGTTTGGTAGAAACACAACTCATCGTGTTTGGAGGAGAGAGAATGCTGAGTTGCATCCAAAGAACACCATATCTACTGTGAAGCATGGGGATGGCAACATCATGCTTTGGGGCTGTTTCTCCGCAAAGGGACCAGGACGACTGATCCATGTACAGGACAGAATGAATGGGGCCATGTATCATGAGATTTTGAGTGCAAACCTCCTTCCATCAGCAAGGGCATTGAAGATGAAACGTGGCTGGGTCTTCCAACATGACAATGATCCCAAACATACCACCCGGGCAATGAAGGAGTGGCTTCGTAACAAGCATTTCAAGGTCCTGGAGTGGACTAGCCAGTCTCCAGATCACAACCCCATAGAAAAGCTTTGGAGGGAGTTAAAAGTCCGTGTTGCCCAGCGACAGCCCCAAAACATCACTGCTCTAGAGGATATCTGCATGGAGGAATGGGCCAACATACCAGCAACAGTGTGTACCAACCTTGTGAAGACTTACAGAAAACGTGTGACCTTTGTCATTGCCAACAAAGGATATATAACAAAGTATTGAGATGAACTTTTGATATTGACCAAATACTTATTTTCCACTATAATTTGCAAATAAATTCTTTCCAAATCAGCCAATGTGATTGTCGGGATTTTTTTTTCTCATTTTGTCTCTCATAGTTGAGGTCTACCTATGATGCCAATTACAGGCCTCTCTCATCTTTTTAAGTGGGAGAACTTGCACAATTGGTGGCTGACTAAATACTTTTTTTCCCCACTGTATATATATATATATATATATATATATATATATATATATGAAGATGAATAATTAGAAAGCAGCTATCACTACAAAATGTGCACTCATCCTCAATCTGAGTGTACAATCTTCTTTAGATTGGCCAACTATGTAGTACGAGGACCTGCCTGATCAGCTACGGACCGACTGGATAGTTTAGGTGGGTCCTCATATTCTCTTGGTCACAGATATATGGCTAATTCACAGTGTCCCTGCATGCACACATGTAACACATGTTCCCTGCATACATACTGTACTGTACACACACACATAACTGAAGCATAGTGTCCCCTGTGCTCACACATATATATTTGATGCACAGTGCCCAGTACATATAAGCTAATACACGCACATTGATGCATAGGGGTTGATATACTCAAGACAAATAGACTGTGCACTTTGCAAAGTGCAGTTGCACTCTGCAAGTGCAGTTGCTCCAGAGCTTAGTAAATGAGGTAAAGTTTAATTTAAAAAAAAAACAGCATTTTTACTTGCACATGATTGGATGATGGAAGTCAGCAGAGCGTCTGCTCATTTACTGAGCTCTGGAGCAACTGCACTTGCAAAGTGCACTATCTATTTGCCTTTAGTAAATCAACCCCATAGTGTTCCTTGCATGCACACACATGTAATGGTTGCATAGAGTCCCCTGTGTGCACACACATGTAACTGATGCAGTGTTCCTTGCATACTGCAAAGGGGAGATAAACCCTAGAAACTGTGCCAAAGAAGAAAGGCAGAGGGCAATATCCTAGTCACTAGAATTGCCCTTGGTCTTCCTACAGCTCACCTTTTCCTAATACTGACCTAACATGCCTTGCACTGCACTGTGTCTTTGTATGGTGGTGATCACTTTGGTAAAGGCAGGTACATTTTTTAGGGTGTTTCTTAGGCACCAATGACACGTCTGTTCTCTTCAACATAGCTTTACTTTTGCTTTAAGTTCCCCCTTCCGCATCACCTAAATTTAAAGTGGTTGTTAAGGCAGAAGGTTTTCTTGCCTTAATGCATTCTATGCATTAAGGTAAAAAACCTTCTGTGTGCAGCCCCCCTTATACTTACCTGAGCCCCATCTAACTCCAGCGATGTGCATGAGAGCCGCATCTCTCCCAGGTCTCTCCTCACTGGTTCACACAGCAGTGGGTGCCCTTGATTCCTGCTGCTGTCAATCACAGCCAGTGAGCTAATGAGGAGAGAGCAGGGGTGGGGCCAATCACGCTCTGTGTGTGAATGGACAAAGTCCATTCAAAGGGGTGCGGGTCAGGAGCAAGCCCACCTGAGTGCCCCCATAGCAAGCGGTTTACTATTAGGGCACTTGACTGGGGAGAGGAGCCAGGACCTCCGGCAGGGGACCCAAAAAGAGGAGGATAGGGGCTGCTCTGTGCAAAACCATTGCACAGAGCAGGTAAGCAGAACCTGTTTGTGTGTTTTTTTTTTAATGACAACCTTTTGAATTACTTTAAACCCATTTTCTAATACTTAACCCCTAACTCTTTGCCCAACCCTAATGCTTTACCCTAACCCTTTGATTAAACCTAACCTCAAAGTGAACTGTTGGTCATTTACAAAGAGGCATGAGTCTAAGATCTTGCTATTTGGCAGGCTAGTAAACCCAAACCCTGACTAATTGCCACTATCAGGATAAGATTACTACAACACAACATGTTGGGATTGCCATGATGTGATGGCCAAAGTTATCTTTGACCTGCTTTATTGGCGTATGAACAAACAAAGTCTTAAATTGTACATCTCTCTATAAGTGCACTAAATATCTATGTATAAAGATCATGATGTCCATACAGAAAGCCAGGATAGAGGCACACAGTGCCAAGTACTACACTATTGGAGTATCTCTTTCCAGACTATGTATCCCAAGTGAAACCTGAGTATTTCTTCCTCATATCTGTACAACAAGTATATCCATTGTCTTCATCTACATGAGATAAAGTTAAGAGGAAAGAGAAGACATGTTTAACTTGTGGGTTACCAGTAAGTATTACAAAACATTTGTTGCAGGAATAGAGCAGTTTTTTTAGCGTCTGGATGTAATCCAATTATGGATCTGTAACCTAATTATTACAATTTATCGGATCAGACTGTCCGGTACAAATATTGTTTTCTTTTAGTTTCTGATCTTCTTACAAAATTGCCAACCATTTTCACAATTTAAATGAACTCATGCATTGAGGTCATGACTTACTACTAATGCACACGCTGAGGCTTTGAACCCTTGCATACAAGGGAAGTTTGTTTTTTTACTTTTGCTATATGTATGTTGGAGGCCAGTGTTGATCCACTGGCTGGCACATGTATTTTCCACTCATTTAAATACAGGTTATTAGGCATATATTAACATTAAAAATTAAGAGCACCTGCTTGCGGGCAAGGGCGCCTATTCTGCGTGGCAAGTGAGATCTCTATAGATTGATGTAACATATACAGAGCTGGCTTATTATCTATACTTAATGAGCAGGTATGAAAAATATATCTAATGGAAATTAACCAAGTTGTCAAATTAATTTTCCAGTGGCTGCTCCTCTGCAATAGTGTTCTCTGTATAGAATCAAGTTGTCACATGTTTGTATTGTGCAATAATTTAGCAATTGCATGGTTGCCTTCCAAAGACAGTGACTTGGGACCAGGGGCAGACTGACAACACATGGGGCCCCCGGGCAATAGGGGATCATGGGGCCCCTGTGTCCTTGCCCAAACTCAAAAAAGCCTATGAAAAAGGTACCAGGGGCATCTCATGGGGCCCCTACTGACCCCGGGCCCTTGGGCAGTGCCCGAGTTTCCAAATGGTCAGTCCGCCCCTGCTTGGAACCATTGCACATTTTTAGTAAAACTGTGCAGGGATCAAGTTCAAATGCAGCCCCCATATCAACCATTCAGAACCCATATTGACTGGTCTGCTTTCAATAAAGGGATTTTGTTATTGGAGGCAGGGTTTGGGTTACTGCACTCTGCTTCTTGCAGTGTTTATTGAATACGATCATGTATCAGAGAATGCAAAATTCAAGTCCCTAATATATCAGCTAAACAACCACTTCCAGTGGCTATGAATAGCAGACAGTGACAGGGCAAGGTCCTCTAGCACCCAAAGCAAGTATGCCAAAATGCACCTTCTCTGAAATATAGTTGAAAACACCTGTTGTAATTCCCCAGAGGTGGTGAGTGGTCAGTGCACTGACTAGTAGTGCCTCCTAGCACCCGAACAAACATGTAGATAAAAGGAAGCTGGCAGTACGATCTTCGGCAATAAATGAGTTTATTAATCTAGGTGTGGTACAAAATAATCCAGTATTTACACTTTTTGACGCATGTAATGAAACGCGTAAACCCTGGATTATTTTGTACCACATGTCCAGGTATAGTTCAAAATAATCCAAGGTTTACACTTTTCAGCACATAGTATGACTAAGGCTATGCACCGAAACGCGTAAACCCTGGATTATTTCGTACCACACCTGGATTAATAAACTCATTTATTGCGGAAGATTCCAGCTTCCTTTTATCTACAAAGCTTCCTTTTATCTACAAAGTGCATTTCCTCTGCCTTTCCTGAGGTTTCTTGGTGGAAAAGGGAATGAACAGATTGTAAAACCTGGACAATTATGTTCCTCATAAGCAAGAATGCCTTTTCCATTAACCATCAATTTACTGACAGTAATTATAAAGATAAGAGATAAAGAGATTTTAAACTAAGCAAGTTGTAAAAAAAAAAATGAATAATGATTACTGTAAATAATAAAATATAACAATAGGTAAAACTTTTTTTTTCATTTTGGGTAGAGTAAGGGAGGGTTTTAACCCGTCAAATTTTTTTTTTTTGCCATCTGTCTCCCATTTAGGAGTTTTCCCTTCACTTTTTGTCCCGTAGCCAAACAGGGAGTGAGAGGAAATCCTTGCAAATCAAGGCAATCGCATGGGGACCCCCAGGTCATCAGAACTAGTGTCCCAATAGAATTTGGGAATTTCTTTACATTTGCTTTCAATGATAAAAGTAAACAGACAAATAAAGAGTGTGAATCTCTTTAACGGGGGGGACAGACAGCAATAAAAACGGGAAGATGTCTCTGTCCACTCTATCCAAAAAAGAAATACTAAAAGAAAAATAACTAAAAACTCTATCATAACTAAAAAAAAGTTTTGCTTTTAGTTATACTTTCGGTTATTGTAGGGATTGAGCAAACAATGGGATCAGCGCTGCCTAGTGTCACAGGAGAGAGCACCACCCTCTCCTTTCCCGTTGCACATGCACAGGGTATACTCTCTCCTGTCGCATACACTGAGCTCATCATATGCGACAGGAGAAAGTACACACTGCGCATGTGTGGGCTGCAAGAAATGGATGGTGCTTCCTCCCGTGGCACTACAGGGCGCTGGTCCCAAAAACAGCTCCAATCCTACAATAACTCAGGACGGTGCCATTACAGGCTGTAGATCTTAAAAAGGCTTCTTTTAAATGGCATTTTGACTACTTTCTGTAAATTGAGACTGAACCCCGGCTGGAAGGCAAGGTTAGCACACTATGCTTCTATACCTATAGGGGACAGCGTAGTGTGCTTTCTGTTAAAGGTGAACTTAAACTTTGAAGTATATCTTAAGGCAAAACTATTTTTTGTTTTAGTTTTTATAGAGGGGAATGGTATTAGAACTCCTGTCCATTTTTTTCTCTGTCTATGTCCCCGTTAGGGAGATTCACCCTCTCTATTTGTCCTGTTTATCATTATCATTATCAAATTTTGGGTTGTCTCCAGAAAAGTAATAGAGGGAAAATCTTCCAATGGGAACACTAGTTCTGGTGACCTGGGAGTCCCCAAGGACTTCCTTTAATTTACTGGGATTTCCTCTCACTTCTTGTTTGGCCATGGGACAGAACGTGAAAGGAAATCTCAGCAACAGGACACACAGCAAAAAAAATCTGACAGGGGTTATGACCCTCCCTTACTCTATCCAAAATGAAAAAAAAAGTTTGCCTATAGTTCTACTTTAAATGAGACACATGGCAAATCTTCATCTGTGATTTGTACTAAATCTAAATGCTTTGTTCCTAAGAAATGTGCCTATACTTGTTTTGGACTATTTTGATGAGGCTTTCAAAATGAAATACAAGAGAAACCATTTTATTAGTTTCAGAAGAAGTCTTCGTTTTATTATAAGTATATAAACGGAATGAACTCCAGTATAGTGAAACATTTCAGAACAGAATTACAGACACGTGTTACGTTTGCATGTACATTGAACTGGAACAAGGAGCGGTCGAGTTCTACTAATTACCGCATGTCAACACTTGCCTGTTACTTCTGAACTCTCTTGAGAAATCCCAGTGTTTCCTGCTCCCTTAGCCCCTTTACTACTGCTCCAGTATTTGCCTCGGGTATGACGGATTCTTCTTTCCTGTTTGTTTATAAATCATAATGCAATTGACAGCACTATGATTCTAGAAGAGATTAAGTAAATCTATACCAACCAAGAACTGAAACCAAGCAGATGATGAAAAAATATAAACGTAATGATTATCTTCAGTGAAAACCAGATGACAAAACTGTGAGAAGATCCAGAGATAGAGGCTCAAAATTTTACGGGCAAATCATGGCCTTTTCCCCAAAGGGCCCTTCACACTATATGCATTGGGCACTGTTGTCTAATATGGTCCCCACACATAGATTAGAGAATTTGCCATATGCCCTGTTTCCATCCACACTGATGCACTTTTTTACTTGAAGTGGTTCTGAAGGCTAAAGTTTTTTTTGTGCAGCTTCCCCCTCAGCCTCCCAAATACTTACCTGAGCCTGATCTTGATCCAGCAATGTGCACGAGAACAGCGGCTCTCCCAGACCTCTCCCACCTCATTGGCTCAAACCCAAGAGCAGGAGACATTGGCTCCCACTGCTGTAATTCACAGGCAATGCGAAGGGAGTGGGGGGCTGGACTGAGCCGCGCTCTTATATCCGGCTCGGGATTGAGCATGCATAAGTGCAGTGCCCCCATAGCAAGCAGCCTACTATGGGGGCACTCAGTCAGGGGAGGGGCCAAAAACACTAGCGACTTGAGAAGAGGAGAATCGGGGCTGCTGTGTGAAAAACTATTGAACAATGCAGGTAAGTATGATGTGTTTTTTTATTTTAAAGAAAAAAAATGGCCTTTAGAACCATTTTAACACAATGGGGTTGATTTGCTAAAACTGGAGGGTGCAAAATCTGGTGCAGCTCTTCATAGAAACCAATCAGCTTCCAGGTTTTTTTGTCAGAGCTTAATTGAACAAGCTGAAGTTGAAGCTGATTGGCTACCATGCATCGCTGCACCAGATTTTGCACTCTCCAGTTTTAGTAAATTAACCCCAAAGTTTTGCCCCACACTATAACATATTGCAACATGCTGCAGTGTTTAAAGGTTAATAACAATTCACTTTGTGACATTTTAATAAAGTTAAAAATAAAGAAAGAAAGGTAAACTGTGTGATGTTTTGTATCAATGCACCACACCGCCCCTACACAACATACACCTGCAGGCACATGTTATAAAGATCATACCATGTACGTCTTGGAGTGGGCATTGATCATGGCACCAGCCCTCTTGCCTTCTGATCTTCTCTACCCATCCTTTAAGTTGATGGACAGCCTCAATGAGCAATAGGGAGGCTTGGGAGGCAGATGAGATGTGGTTAAGGGCAGGGCCAAGCAACACTTCTATTGAAAAAGTCTAACTTTGCATTTACCTTGTATATTTGTATTTACCAATGATCTACTGTTTTATGTGACTTGCTGTACTGAAAATAAACTTGCCTATGCTTTTAATTATCAACTGCTTGAAATACAACGATTTGTGACTGGTTTACTTTGATAAAGAAATGTTCCACATTAAGACATAGACAAATAAAAGATAGAAATATTTTATGTGCATTTTAATGGGATGTTAAAACAATTGTTTTTGTCCAGTTGTGTCATGGGTTTTGCACACTTATAAATAGCTGTAAACCCGATTTACTAAGTTGAACAAAAATGTATTCATGAAATAATTAACTTGACAGAAAGAGGTCCTATTGAGAGAAATGTATTCCTTGAGAACCAGTCTGACCGCTATGCTAAATACTTTAGGTGCATTAAGTGAAAGCATATTGTGTATATAGTTACAGTTGACTATGATTTACTAGAATGAGTTGAGATTGTATGACCTACCGTGTAAACCTGACCTTGTAACCACACTTAAAGAACAAAACTTTAACTTTCTTGTAATATATTTTTTTTAAATTAGGGTCATATCCTTAGGTTACAAATAGATTATCTTATCTGTATTTACTAAAATATAGTCCCAAAAGTGGGACATACAATAACATTAGCAGGGGGGCCTTCAATACAGTGCATTTATTCATATTCAGACCCCCTTCACTTTCTTCAGATTTGTTATGTTGCAGCCTGATACTACAGTTGTTTAAATTAATTTTTTTCTCATTAATCTACACTCAGTACCCCATAATGACAAAATGAAAATATCTTAGAAATTTAGCAAATTTATAAAAAAGGAAAATCTGAAATATCACATTGGCATAAGTATTCAGTACCTTTTCAACAACACTTATTTAGCTCTGGTGCCTCCTGTTTCTCTTGATCATTGCTGAAATGTTTCTACACCTTGATTGGAGTCCACCTGTAGTAAATTAAATTGATTGCATATGATTTGGAAAGGCACACACCTCTCTATGAAAGGTCTCACAGCTGACAATGCATACTGTATCAGAACAAAAGCTATGAGGTTAAACAAACTGCCTGCAAAGCGCAGACAGGATTATTGTAAGGTACAGATCTGAGGAAAGCTACAAAACTTTCTGCTGCAGCGAAGGTTCCCAAAAGCACAGTGACCTCCATAATTCTCAAATGGAAGATGTTTGGCACAACCAGGACACTTCCAAAAGTTGGTCACCTGGCCAAACTGAGCAATCAGGGGAGAAGGCCCATAGCAAGAGAGGTGGCCAAGAACCTGATGGTCACTCTGACTGAACTCCAGAGATCCTGTGTGGTGAAGGGACAAAGTTCCAGAAGGGCAACCATCACTGCACTCCTCCACTGATCTGGGGAAGCCCCCTCAGTGCAAAACACATGAAAGCCTGGTTGGAGCTTCCAAACATTTTTTACAGTTCCTTTTACCTTAAGTCTTATGTTCTGATACAGGATGCATTGCCAGAAGTCTTTTATAGAGAGGTGTGCACCCTTCCAAATCATGTCCAATCAATTTAATTTACCATTAATGGATATAAAAGGAGCCTTTAGAACCAAGTTAACATGGGCTCTCTTGGCTGTTATGTGAAGATCATGCTATAGAACAATATCTTTGGTATTACTTGTGTCATTTTTATTAGAGGCCTTGTGTGCTGTTAAAGGAAACCCATTATGAATGTTCTTCCATTTCCTGATCTTCTCGAGAAAATTTGGGTTGCCTGGTTGTCATCTTTTAATCTACTTTCTAAGTCACCGACTCATAATACTATACAGATCAGTCTTCAACTGCATAATCATTCCAGGTCCATGACTCAGAATATTGAAGTAAGGGGTCAGCATGGCTACCATGCTGCTCATATTTGCAGACAGAAAGATCAGAAATGGCTTCCTCCACTGTTCTTTCTTATTAGGTTTCCTTTAAAGTAGAACTTCGAGATACCCTAACTAATCTTTTAAAAATACCCCATCCTAACACTTTTGCTTGCTAACTTGTGTAAGAAAGATGTATATACATATCTATTTTCATGCTGCTCTGGTCCGGGCATTTGTTTTCCCCTATGTCAGTCAGAGGCCAGCTAAAGGGGGGAGGAGAGAGCACTCAGCCATAGCTAATAAAGCCTGGAGCAGTGACGTCACCCATAGCAATCATTGGCCTATCCATTGTCAGTGCTCTCTCCTCTCCCCTGGCTGACACAGACTAGCCAGATCACGTGACCTGACTGGGGCAGGCTGGAAATTGATAAGTATATGCATCTTTCTTACACAGTTTAGTAAACCTAGGTGTTAGGAGGTGGGAGGGATTAGGATTAGTTAGGGTTATCGTGGAATTCTACCTTATGTTCCGCTTTAAGCCTTCGTCCCCCGTCCCCCGTCCCCCAGTAAGGATTGGCACCTTTGGGGAGCGGGGGGGGGACGAGTATCCCAATTTGACAGGTACCCCCTCCCACTTCCAGTGCGATCGCCTAGGCGATCGGAAACGGAAGTTGTCCTCCTACCCTCCCTCCCCGAAGTCTCGTGAGACATGTGACAGGTCCCAGAAGACGACGGGGCCATTCAGGAAGCGCAGTGCTACTCGCGCATGCGCAGTGGGCACCCGGCTGTGAAGCCACAAGCTGTTACAGCCAGGTGCCCACATTGAAGATGTCGGCACCAGAGAGAGAAGACGGCTGGTGAAACCAGCGATGGTGAAGATACCGATGGACCGAGGGACATGTAAGTGGCTGTATTTTAAAAGTCAGCAGCTACAGTTTTTGTAGCTGCTGACTTTTATTTTTTTTTTTAGGTGGAACTCTGCTTTTTTACGTTCATGAACACTATGGATATTAGAGCAATGTGACCTGAACCTGAGATAAGAAACAATCATAATGCTTTGTGCTGCAGGTGATGCACATCATTAAAGACAACATTAGCTATTGCAGAGAATCTGAATTAAGGGGCTGGTTCACACCTGTATCGCACAGGAATGCAGTCTGGTCACACTCACGATTCCTGTGCGATTCAGTGTGGTGTGATTTTCAGCCTGTTCATTTAAATAGGCTGAAATTGCACTGAATCACACAAAAAGTAGTTCAAAAATGCAAAATACAAAATCGCATGGAACTGCGGTACCATGCGATCTGGTGCAGGCAAACACAGTGTTGGAGGCGTCATTAATAATATATTGAAACCCGCAGCAGATCACAGACCCAGTGCATTTTGAACATGCTGTGGGAAACGCACACGGAACTCACTTTTCCCGCCCTCCGTTCTGGTGTGCGCAGGCCCTTTAAGTGGACATAGAGTTTTTGATTTTATATGAATACCAGTACTATGAACAGAATAAAAAGTTATACGCATTTCTAATATTAGTTCTTTTTTCAGAACTAAAATAACAATCTGCGCCATTATATTTCATACCTTTACTGGCTATATCTGTATTTTTAGGAGTTTCTCCTTAAGCTGTGAATAACCTGTATGGAAGGTTAAATAAACTTGAAACTGAAGGTTAAATGGACCAGTAAGTGCTATTGATAATTCCTGCAGTAATTTCCAGGAAAACCGCAACAGATGCCTGCATTTATTCATTTTACATTTCATTACTTCTTTGTGTAAAAGTTGACCGGGTTTAGCGTGTGGGTGTTTTGTATTCTTGTGTGAAAGTATTTTGTATTTGTACTTTTTGTACTTGTTTATGAAACTATGATGGTCTCATATTAACAACTCAAACGTATGCTGAGATTCAGAATAGAAGAAAAAAGTACAGCAGTAATTTAATTCTGCAAAGGTTATATGGAAGAAAATAGACAAAATTGGGACATTGTAATCTTTGACTAAATGATATATTTCTCTTGGTTACTTTGAGACTTTAGTATACTCTTAAAAATCCTTGAACTATAACCAGTTAGTATATATAAGTACAGTGTATTCAGTCTCAAGTATGATTACAAATGAAGCCCTGGTTACACTGTTCAACAAATTTTTATTTTTTGCCAGTTTTGGAAACAAAAGGATCCATTTCTTAATGAATTTCACATTCTGAGTTCAAATATAACAATGAAATTTGTCAATTGGCTCTAGTTTTTCTGTAAACGGAAAGTTTTCTACTATAGGCGTAATGACTACATAATGCACAATAATTATATAGATAGATGTCTTTCCACAAATATAAATCAAGTGATATTGACTACATAACAAAGCCTAAATGGCATAATATATTGCATAGGATTACCAAGAAAAATTATAGCCATAAGCTAAGTTGAATCATTTTAATACTTAGGATTCTCACTAGTTTTGTCTTCAGTTTGTGTCGGTTTTGCTTCTCTTGGCTTTTCTCTTGTATTCGAGGAAAGGGCTATCTCTTACAACTGCACGTGACTACACACTTCAGGTTCTTCCTCACTTGACTCAACCACGAAGGATTCTGGTGCTTTAGGAATTGGTAGCCCCTCTCCATGAGGAACTGGACGTATTGCCGATGGAATATTTGGATAGTGCACAGATAACTTTTTCTTCTTATTTAGCCCTTTTACAATTGGAGGCACCATACAAAAGTAACAATTACTAACATGATCTGTTGGCTCTCTCCAAATCATTGGCACAGCGAAAGGCATAGATGCCTTTTTTCCATTCAACCATTGCTCCAGTGCCGTCCCACAAGAATTGCAGCATATATGTGGTGCCCAGCTCTTGTCCTGGTCTCCTATCTTGCAGCCAAAATACAAGTTGTAGGCTTTCTTAATCATTCCTGTTATCCTCCTTTTTTGTGAGATAAAAGTTATTTCACCGCAGATATAGCAGAAATTATCTGCTTTATTCACACAAGTTCGAGGCATTACTGAGTAACCTATATAAGCATAAAACGAAATGTAAAGACGCTTTCGAACTACAATCAGCTACAGATACTGCAGCTTTTATGCAGTGAAGTGATGCAATTAAAGGCTAATATTGCATCATCTCAGTATACATACAATTTTCTATTGGTCACCAGTATCAATTGCGCAATATGCAGCTGAAGTTGCATCATAATTTTGAATGGCTTACGTCATTAGATGGGTGAATATATCATGGAAACTAGAGCCAATCAACATTTTTTAGGGTCATTTTCGTTTTCAGCACCCCAAAATTATGTAAGATTAGCTAATTTTATGCCCAAAACTTTTTACCTGTTGAACAGTGTTATATGCCATTTCCCTGCAGCTGCGTTGCTCGTGCACAGCAGCTACTGTATCCACTGAAAACGTAGGAAAAGGCCCCTGCACCTTTGCAGAAAATGTGGTCGCAGGGAAACCTAATAGTGCAGTGTGGGGGAGCCATGTCAGTTTCCAGTGCATGGGGGTGCGATTAGGATCATATACTGTATATCCCCACCAGGGGCGGACTGACAACTCATGGGGACCCCGGGCAATAGAGGATCATGGGGCCCCTGTGTCCTTGCCCAAACTCAAAAAAGCCTATGAATAAGGTACCAGGGGCATCTCATGGGGCCCCCTACTGACCCTGGGCCCTTGGGCAGTGCCCGAGTTTCCAAATGGTAAGTCCGCCCCTGATCCCCACTCATCTCTTGAGCAGCAGCACATTTTTCTGTGCAGGTGGTTGCGGCTGCAGGAACAGGTACGGTCCCGCAGCAGCAAATACCCACACAAGCGTGAACTTGTAATGTAGTTTTCTGCTGCCCACAGCAACAAATCAGCTTCAAGCTCTTTTTTATACTGATTGATAAACAAGTACAGCATAAATGTATTTATTTATTGGTTTCTGCTAATATCATAAAGACATTCATGCAGCAGTTTAGACAGAGCAGCACGGAATATATCAAATTTTTTTTGTCTTGTCTTTTTTCATATTATAAAAAAAGTACTTTCCGTATGGAAGTTCAGCCAATCAAAATATATGTCTTTCCTTATTTGACTAAAAGTTCAATCAATTGCAATAGCTTGCAGCACTTTACAAATAATTGTTGCACTAGAAAACATAATAGATGCTCCAAAGAGCTGGTCAATATACACCATTTTTATTTAATCGATATAAAACATTAATAAAAAAAGTCATAAAAACACTATTCATGAAACAATTTTGGAATTGAAGTATCCATCATACAGTTGTTTACTGTATGTTAACATGGTGTAGGGATCTCAACATGTTTCGCCTATTGTAGGCTTCTTTAGGAGATGTAAAGTACCACACCTAAACAAACAAATCAAAAAAATACATAAAAAAATATTCAAAATGATATAGACATAACATATAGAAAGAAAATATATCCAGAAAAAATACATCAACACACTTTGTTACAATACTTTATCAATATAGAGTTTGGTGGATGGCATCTTACCAATCATAACAACTAGCTGAAGACCAAATCAAAGAGATGTTCTGAAAGAAGCAACGTTCACCACAACACGGGGATCTAACCCCCCAAAAAAGACAGAACAGTATATGGTTCTCTAAATGATATCTATTGCAATAACTTGCTGCACTTTACAAATAATTGTTGCACTACTTTTTTTTATTAATTAGTCTAATACAGTGGTGGGCAACCTTTTTTTTCAACTGAGCCAAATCTCGCCAAAACCACGATTGAAATTTATTTTGAGAGCCACATTTTTAAAACTGAAAATACATCCCCCATATAGTAATTCATCCCCCATAGTAATTCATCCCCCATAGTAATTCATCCCCCATATAGTAATTCATCCCCCATATAGTAATTCATCCCCCCTATAGTAATTCATCCCCCATATAGTAATTCATCCCCCATAGTAATTCATCCCCCATAGTAATTCATCCCCCATATAGTAATTCATCCCCCATATAGTACTTCATCCCCCATAGTAATTCATCCCCCATATAGTAATTCATCCCACATAGTAATTCATCCCCCATATAGTAATTCATCCCCCATAGTAATTAATCCCCCATATAGTAATTCATCCCCCATATAGTAATTCATCCCCCATAGTAATTCATCCCCCATAGTAATTCATCCCCCATAGTAATTCATCCCCCATATAGTAATTCATCCCCCATAGTAATTCATCCCCCATAGTAATTTATCCCCCATATAGTAATTCATCCCCCCTATAGTAATTCATCCCCCCTATAGTAATTCATCCCCCATATAGTAATTCATCCCCCATAGTAATTCATCCCCCATAGTAATTCATCCCCCATATAGTAATTCATCCCCCCTATAGTAATTCATTCCCCATATTGTGTCAATTCACTTACCTTTGCTCCGCGCGTTCTTCTCGCCGTGTTCCCGCGCCGTTCTGGTCTTCAGGGCTGACTGTGAGAGGAGTTCGTCACGCTGCCCCGCCTACATCCTGGCTGCCCCGCCTACATCCTGACAGCTGCAGAGTCCTGACTTTTGGGGCGGGAGGAGGAGGGGAGCGGGCGCCCGGCACACAGAAGAGCCGCATTTAAGTTTAAGCCGCGGCTTGCCGACCACTGGTCTAATAGATTCCCTTCATTAAAAAAAATGCAATACATTCTATAGTCAATAAAAGATGACTCCAGCTAGACTAGTAGAATTTACAAAAGCTAATATTTAAAGAGCCACAGGCAATTAAATGATGTCCAATCTTTGCAATTAAAATAAAGCTCCCTTTAAATTACACAGTATTTCGTAATCCAGCAGATTTGAACAAACACTATCAGCAGAACAGCTGTTGCAATAACATGCAGCTTCCTACATGTTAAATATGACATGGCATTTTTCGGTTGTTGCCTCTGCCTGTATTATTCATAATTCAAGCTCTGCCACAAGCTTTGGCTTTCTACACAGTACAGGAAATGGAGAAGAAGCAAGCATTAGCAGATTTGTCATGCTTACTTATATCTGAATCTGCAAGCAATGGAAGACCTTGCCCAATACACTCATGGTGTGTCATTGGCACACTGGCTGCTGCATATTAAAGCCCAACTCCAGCTGAAACCTTTTTTAGTTTTGAATAGAATGGGGAAGAGTTAAAATCTCTGTTAGATTGTTATTTCTCTCTGTAACTGCTTTAGAAACATCCTCCTCCTGTTTTACCCTAGGTTCATATTTGTGCGGGTGGTGCAGCTGCGGATCCGTGCAGTCGCACCACCCACACAGAGAAATGTGGACCCGTAAGCGGGTGCAATTAGTTCTAACCCTTGGTTCACATCTAAGTGGCTGAGTGGGCCGCGTCTTGCACGAGTGCGAGAGCCCGTTCATTTGAATAGACTCCCGTGCCCGTGACATGCAGGGAAGAAGTCCCTGCACTTCTTCCAAAAATGCAGCCCACACGGGAACCTCGGTTCCCAGTACGGTTGCTTTTTCCAGTGTGGGCGGCGTGCCATTAGAACTAATGGCATCCGTCCACGGGTCAGCATTTCTCTGTGTGGGTGGTGCGGCTGCAAGGATTTTCATGTGGATCTGCAGCGGCACCACCCACACAGATGTGAACCTAGGGTTATGGCACACCGCCCGCACTGGAAAACGCAACTGTACTGGAAACCGAGGTTCCCATGCGGGCTGCGTTTTCCAAAGAAGTGCATGGACTTGTTCCCTGCATGTCACGGGCACAGGAGTCCATTCAAATGAATGCGCTCTCGTGCCCGTGCAAAACGCGGCCCCATATATGTGAACCGGGAGTGATGCCAGGAAATCAAAGCAATAAATTAGGGGAATATGGGTCCTTGCAACAGAAAGCCATGGGCAGTAATTAAAACCCAAAAAAGCTACCCTTGCTCCAACTTTAAATCAAAAATATGTATCTGCTGCTGTCCATGGAAACATTTGCCATGACTTCCTCTCCCTCCAAACCCAGCCCGTCACCAGAAAAGAAATTGATCCTTTCCTCTCTCCGTCCAAAACAACAAAACATTTTGGCTGGGCAATAGGCATCAGTAGAGACTGTTAGCTGCTAAATATTACACTGTTGGGCCTGGTTCTCACCAATTCAGTTTGCGTTTGATCCGTTTCTGCAGTGCATTTTGAATTTTTGATGCATTTTTTTTTATGTGTTTTGCATTTTTGATGCTTTTTTTGCCAAATTTGTTGTTGGGCAGATTAATAAAATGTATCAAAAACGTGTAAAAAACACACTACATGCTTTTTCTGCAGCCTCTCCACTGACCCAAAAAACGCACCATTTTGTGTTAAAAAAAAGTCCCTGACCCTCTCCAAAAATGCAGCAGCTGAAAACCACAGATGTGAATGTGTCCCATTGAGAACCATGTTAAATGGACTGTAGTGCGTTTCTGCAAAAAGCGCTAAAAAAGGCAATGATGTGAACCAGACCTGAGAAAGCCAATTCAATGTTGTAGATAGGCTTTGGGGTTGATTAATGAAAACTGGAGAGTGCAAAAAACTGATGCACCTGTGCACAGAGAACAATCAGTTTCTAGGTTTTATTGCCAAAGCTTATTTAGACAAGCTGATGTTAGAAGCTGATTGGTTTCTGTGCAGAGCTGCACCAGTTTTTGCACTCTCTAGTTTTATTAAATCACCCCCTTTATTTAATAGTTACATTCAACAATATTTCAACATATTACTTTTTTCAGATCTATTGAACACGTTGACAAAGTGGGCAACATTTTTAGAACTCCCCAGTCAGGGGAGATGTCATGAAAATAACTGCCATTCCTGCTTGTGTATACAGATAGATAGATCGATCGATCGATCGATAGATGGATAGATAGATAGATAGATAGATGATAAGCCTGATAACATTCAGTGTACCCCATATAACATAGAATTATTTGTTCAATCGGCTCGACTGATTTAGGCTGATTTAAGAAGCTTAGACTCTTCACTCAAACCATGACTAGTTATTTTAGTTATACATGCATATAACAATCAAATTCCTGTTTGCAAATTTGATCTGCACAGTATTGGGTGTTTAAAGAGAACGGGAATTTGCTTCCTACATGATTGGACACACACAATTTATTGCATGGATATTTTCATCTCCTTTAGAAAGTCATCCTCCACTTTTAAAGCAAATGAGTCCAGAGAAGCTGTAACAGATTTCCAAGGGTTTTATGTTGGGCGCAAATTACTGATTATTGGTTACTTATAAATGTGTGCTTGTAGAATCCTTCCTTATTGCCTTGGTTTTTTCCACTTTACCTATGTACAGTATACTGGGTATGCAAGTTAGAAGAGAATTAAGCACAGCAGTAGTACATGGTAGAGAAAAATATAATGTAGAGAACAGCCGATAATATGGAATTGGGTTGACTGTTTCTTCTGCACTGTTTTTAAACTCTGTGAAGAAGAAGTAGAGAACTTTCACTTAGGAATATGAATGTTCATCTATATTAAATGCATTCACTTCAAACATCCACTTCAAACAAACCAAGTGAAATCCTGTTTTTTTTTTGGTTTTGTTTTTGGTTTTTTTACTATTACCATGAATTGGTATTCTTAGTAACACAGCTTTACCTTATTCACTAAGCAGATGGAACATTCCCAAGTATTCTATACTTTTTTTTTAGTAAATCAACCCTAATGCAAAAGGTACATTGTAACACTACACAGAACAATATGAAATGTAATGGTTGACAAAAAAAAAGTAAAATGTATTTTTTGGTTTCTAAACAATCTTTTAAATACCAACTATACACTTCAGCTATCATGATGAGCTAGTAGTTGATAGTCCATGGGGTTGATTTACTAAAACTGGAGGGTGCAAAATCTGGTGCAGCTCTGCTTAGAAACCAATCGGCTTCCAGATTTTATTGTCATAACTTGCAAGCTGAAGCTTAGAAGCTGATTGGCTACCATGCATGGCTGTGCCAGATTTTGCACTCTCCAGTTTTAGTAAATCAACCCCATTGCTCGGTAGCAATGCTTTGTGATTACACTTTCACTTTATAACAATAATCAAGGCATTCAGGATACATAGAAGGTTATCTGTAGAGGAAATGCCAGTAATTCAGCAATGTATAGTAACATTTTATCGAGTACAATAATTTTCAAGTACAAATAGCAAAATAGAGTAAGTTATGTGCATAAGGATAATAAAGAATAAAGGGGTAAAAGGCCATGGAGAACGTGAGGGAACTGTAGCTTGTTGGCATGGCATTTGTGATTGCACCAAGTTTTCTTTTATTCCATGGTAACCTGGGTACATATGTCTCAATGCCTTTCGAAATAATTAAGAGCAGGTATGTCCTGTGCCAGAAAATGAGCGAAAAAGAAAAAAAAAAGGAGACAAAGGCAGAACAGGGAGAGACAGTGAGCAACTGGCACATTTTTGTGGATTTTGCAAGTGAAGGAACTTGAACTTGGCAAATTTCTCAAATGCACGAAGCTTAAACTGAAATGAAGCCGAATAAAAAAATATACTGTTCCCAATTCTCTAGGCGAACTAGCATATGTATGTTGTTACATTTTCCACTATGTGCTCTGAAAAGAATGGCCCCTGTAAAGTAAAAGTGGAGAGTGTAAGGACCATATACTGACAGATTTTAGAAATGCGTTTTATTATTCATAATCACGTACTACATTATATTATTTAGTAAGAGATGTAGAGGATTAAGGGAGAACACAAAGATTTTTGTTGGAAGAAAAGTAGGTAACCAATGTATGTGATTATATGTTCACTCCTGTGTGAAGCCTGTGCTGTGTTCATTGACATTTTCACATGGTTTATGAGGAATTTTTTTTCAAACGCTCTTGACACAGGTAAGGCGATGAAAAATGGGGGTGTGGAAAAAACTCAATATCAACCTTTGCTGACTTATCCTAGATTCACTACCCAATAAGTCACTGACCTGGGGCAAGTATGCTGGATGGTAGCACAGATTTTCAGACGTCATTAGCTGTGTTCTTCCTCCAGGCCAGTGATTCACTAAGCAGTGAAGCCAGGACAGGATGACACCCTCAAAGCCTGCACTTTTGGAATCAATCTTACAATGACAGTTCCAATATATTTATAACGTAAAGCAAAGATTTTGTCTGCAGAGATTATAGTACAAAAGTAGTGAAATCCAAAATAAAGTCTTCACACAGAAGTGCAAACCAGCTATAATGACCTTAAAGTGTTACTAAACCCAGGACCCTGCATTTACTATATCCGGTCTTCCACAGTACACAGAACATGGAAATGCAATTATTTCAGTAAATATAAACTGCTAAATACCTTTTCTCATCAGCAGTATATAGCAGTATTGTGACTTCTATCAGTGTCCAGCTGAGCACTGGTTAATCTTGTAAGAAAAGTTTTAATTCTCCTCTGGCTGTCTTATTAGGCTGCATAACCCCTGATACTTTGTCCGGTCAGCGCTGGTTGGCCCTGTGCCGATCACTTGAATCCTCCCAAAAAAAAACCCAAAAAACCTTTAGCTATACACACCAAACAGAGCACGTGCAGACTTTCCACTGCTGCTCTAACTATGGCAGATGGATTGGGGACAGCAAAATAAGGGGAGGATCAGAGAAGCCAGGATCAAACAGTCGCTTAACACAATGAAAACGATTAACCCCCTAGAATGCACAGTTAGTATAACAAGCTTGCTTTACTGCAAATACAGGCTGATTTTACTGTTGAGGGTTTAGTAACACTTAAGTCCAGCTTTGGTCTCCAGGCTGCCCCTACCCCTTAGAGGTCCCCTGGAATGTTTTTTTTTTAATATTTACCTTTTTTAGATGTTTCTGGCTGGTCACATGATATAGGGTCTTTTTACTGTTTGGCTCGTATCCATCTCTGAGTGGTCTTCAATGATGCGAGAGTGGCATTGAGCCCAGCACTGCTTCTACAAGGTTCAGGAGAGCATACTGTGCGTGTATTAGTTTGGAATGAGGGAGAGTGCTTGTTCTGGTGATGCTGTGGGTGAATGCTCAAAGTACAGTGTGTTTTCACTTCTAGGCAGGATGGAGAATCAGTCACAATGGCAATTTTTCAGCCAGGTTGTGGGAGTACTTGCACATGGTCTACAGGTATGACATTTAAACTAAGCAACAATTTTATAAGCTGAACAGTGTTTCTTAACCTACTGGGGCACCTTGACTGTACAGTGAATATTATTCAAAAGATGAACTTAACACTTACCATTTTGGAGAGGCCTAAAGTGTAGTTTTTGTGGTGCATCTAGGTGCTAATAATTACTGGCTAATAGTGAATGTCCCATGGGCTGATGGGCCCTATCTTCCGGGACACTGTAGGCTAAGCCACACTTCCCAACGTACTGGTGCATATATAAGCTGTATTTGTTGGCTTGAATATCATTTAATTACACAAAAATCCACATATACAGCTGTAGGTGTATGTACAGTGTACAGAATTTATAGTTTTCCTTTAAGGGAATATGACACCAGTGCTGAGATCTTTTAAATATCTGAACAATTAGAAAAATACACGTAAATATATAATATGTATGCTACTTTCATATAAATCAGCCTGTGCGCTATGTAGCGTCCATGTTAGATATCCCAAATAAATTCAACAAGTGAAATATAAAACAGCTACAAGATTACGTGACATATAAAGCTTCGTGAATTTATGTCTTATCCTTTCCTGTCATTTTGTTGTATCCCGTCCTAAGATTTGTTTCATTAGCTTCTAAAGGATTATTGGAATAAACTCCAAACTCATAACTGAGTCTCCATTCATCTATAAACTGCTAAGGCAAGTTTTCCACGAGTATAGACAGGTTGATTTTAAGCTTTAGCTCAACATGTTCTCAGAATCACTGTAAAAATAAATTATACTTAGACAGCCCATCAACAGTTTATACCGCATGGAAATAAAGTCAAGGTAACAATTAGCCTAAACTAGAAATTCACAGGACATGAGTCTTAGATGTGTAGAGAATACTTTACACATATCTATAATCTGCCCTCTACGAGAGGCAAGGGGGTGATTTACTTATAGAGCTCTGTCATTTAGCTTAGCTGCGTTCACTTTCAGTGCCCAATTATAACAATATAACAATATAACAAAATAAACCCAGAAATGTATCTTTCACGCAATTGGATGATTGAAGTGACCACATCTTCAATTTATTGACTGAGCTAAGCAATCATTGGTAAATTTACCCCAATCAGTTGTAATGAATGAATAAAACTGACCAAAGTTATTGTAAAAATGCAGCCATGGGCAACTTTACCTTTGTGTAAATGTGTCCCAATATCTCCTTCTACTGGCAATACGTCAGCTTCATCTATCATCTGTGGCCTATGCCATCTACATGTAAGCGTGCTGGTGGGACAGCTTGCCAAAGGAGTTCCCATGGACTAGAGCAGCCTTTCTCAAACGTTTTACCCCAAAGAAATCCATTAAATGATTTCCAGGTCTCAGGAAACTCCAGCTAAAACCAATTCATCGGTGGTCAGTGGAAAAAAAAACTTACATTGGTGGTCAATGAGAAGATTTCCCACTTTACATTGGTGGTCAATGGGAAGAATGCCCCTTTATATTGGTGCTCAAAGTGTCACTCTTACAGACAGCTAAAAAGATCATTAGGATAATGCAGCTGGCTCTGCAAGGGGCACCAACTTTGAAATTAATTGTAATTATGCAGGTATCATCAAATGAGAGGTAATTAGGAACCTCTAGCATCCTCTGGAGGAAACCTTAGGTTTTCATGGAACCCTGGGTGAGAATGGCTGGACTAGAGAAACCACAAGCACAGTAAGCTGAAACTCAAGGAAAGGTCACTGACTGAAACTAAAGGACTGCTTTTTAAAGCCAAGCTGCAGGAAAAGTAAAAACCCTCCCATGCAGAGGGGCTGTCCCCATGCTACAAGGCTTAAATACTAATTTAGGTCTATGGGACAGGTAAGGCAGTTTCACTTACCTGATTTCCTGCTACCCCACAGACAGTGCTCTCCTACACTCTAACGATGGTCTGTTTCTTGGCTTCCTCACATTCATTAGAGGTATATGGGCCCTGAATCTGCCTTGATGATGTCAGAGCATCTGATTACCAGAGCATAGGGGAAAAGAGGCTGTGGAGACCGGTCTTGCAATGTGGAGGGAGCCTGCAAGAGCATAGGATCAGGTAAATAAAACTTCTTTTCCTGGTCCACTAGATGTACCTATAGTGTGGAGGGTAGCCCCAATGCAAGAGAAGATGTTTACTTTCCCCGGAGTTTAGCTTTAATTAAAAAATATATTTTTTTAAACAAAAATTATACTATTGCTGTATATCATCATGTGTCAGAAATCTATTAATACAGCCCTACTGAAAGTTATTGAAAAGTCCAATTTAATTGACCAAGGGGCATTTGTTATGAAAACCTTTACACATGCATTTACTGTATAGTAGTTGTTTTCCTCAGGCAAATATTTGAGAAATATTTATATTTTTTCCATCAGGCATAGACTGGTTTTGCCTAGTAAATTTTGCCTTTGAGGAAAAAAAAATGCAAAATGGGATTACATCACTCATCCACAAATAGCTCAGTTTACATTTTGGTGAGCAGTGCAGATATGGATCCCGCAAGTGTCCTAATTATTTTCAAAACTGTACTTAGAATAATGCATGACTTGCATTTTCCCTAGTTATGCTGCATATTCTATAGGAGATGGTGACAATTGTATGATCTTCAATGAAATATTACACCAGAACTTGAGTTTTCTGTAAAAAAAGAAAAAGCCAGTTATTCTCTGGGGGAGACAGCAAGTTGTGTGCAGGATGTACCATATCATATCAAATGTGTCTTATTTGTTTTAACATTTGACTGTTGGGTTGGTTTTTAACAGTGAATTACTCATAGGGGTTGATTTTTTTAGACTTTGCATAGTATCTATTCACTGTGAAAAGTAAGTATTCACATAGGTGAGTGAACAGGTTAAAACGCTATTCAATCATTCATCCAGTCATGTCCAAGCAACAGTCCTGTTTTTTATTTCCATTGAACATGACTGGGTACTCAAACCAAACATAAATTCACCTTATTTAGTAAGCTAAATGAATATTTACCCAGACAAGTGAATTACTTCTAGTTATTTAGTAAATCAACCTTTCATAGTCTGGGACAAGGATTCAAGTATGACCCCCTCCAAGTTCTTTGACTGCAAAGCATGCTGGTTGGGGAACAGGAATACAATGACTAGCCAGGTTCCTGCAATGACTGACAGCATCACTTTATTATACAGTATGTAATAATAGTAAGAGAACAGGTCTGTTAACTCCTTTTCCGAAAGATGTCTGTTTTCTTTCACGATGGTGCTAAAGCAGAAGAAAGAAGCACAAGACATATGTCACCTTGCTAGAGATGAGTGAACATCCGCTGATAATTATTCTGATTCATCCTGCAATTAGGTTGAAACATTAATATTTACGGCATTCAAACATGTTCCCACTTTATACTGATATAAGGTTACAATGGTTTTCCTCCTACGCCTTTCACTTCTGCTTGACCTAAACATACACCATATGGTCAAATGTTTCTTTGTGGACACCTGACCAACAGTATATGAGCTTGTTGGACATCCCTTTCAAAACCATGGGAATACTTATTAGAGCCGCCCCCCCTTTCACTTTTGCAGCTTTAACATCCTCCAGTCTTCTGGAAGGCTTTTTACAAGATTTTAAGTGTGTGTTATGGAATTTGTGCCCATTCAGCCAAAAGAATTATTGTGTTGTTTGACAAGGAGACCTGGCTCACAATTGGCATTCCAACTTGTCCAAAGGGTTTTCAGTAGGATTGAGGTCAGGGCTCTCTGCAGGCCCGTCAAGTTCATCTTCACTGAACTCATCAAATCATGTCTTTATGAACCTACTTTTTTACCAAAGAGAAACAGTTGTGCTTGTATATAAAAGCTTTCCCCAAACTGTTGCCACAAGATTGGAAGCACACAATTGTCTAAAATGTCTTTGAATGTTCTAGTATTAACAGTAGTCTTCACTGAAAACACCTGAACTCATTTTTGGAGTGTTAATGTACTTTTGACCATATATTTGTAGTGATGGTCATTTGTCCACAAACTCTTGCCTGTATACTGTACATGTTCAAATGTGTGCTTGTAGACTGTAAATAATATGGGGTAGAAGTGTTTTACTAGGGGTAGTGGAGTAAATTACAATTTTTTAATTGTCATTTGGCGTGTTGGCATCTTAGATTGGGCAGGGATGTCAATGATGGTGATGAAAAAAAAGAACTGTATTTTTTTTCCAGACAAGGAATAGGATCCTACTACTAGGTGTCAGCATCGGTGATGGTGGCTTATTGGTGGTATATTGTATGTAACGTATGTATTCTAGTTTTGTGGTAGTTTGTCATAAACGGTCAGGCAATGCTCACTGGAATGTGCACTCGGGTTAATACAACTGTTTGCACTACTTGTAGATGAACTAATCCGTTTGGCTTGCCGAATGCAAATACTGCACTATTATGTTATGTAGCTGTCTATGTAAACAGCTTGTAGTAGAGTTCACACCATGAACAAGGAATATAGATGTAAGATGCTGCACAGACTGAAAATATAATGAGCCTATTGTTTGCGAACATCATCCACTTTTTTTTTTGTTTGGCTCACCAAGACTTATTGTCTTTGGACCTGGTATAAAGAGTAAATTGTGGATCCCACTGCTGGGTGGCCAAGTACTTAAGAACATACATATACATACATTATATGTGGCTTATGTATGTGAGTAAAAATTGGATCTCCAAATCAAAATGATGCTTTATCATAACTAATTGAGCTTCTTGAACATCTCACAACTTTGTTAGTTTAAATGAGCTGGCCATACTTTCCTCCTGATCGGCTGAAATTTGCAAAGTCGGTCGCCCTGCTGGCACCATCTAGCTCAACATATTTCGATCCATAGACTGAGCGAGCCAAGTGAAAAATTGTTGGCCAAACAGAAACTGCAGACAATAAACTGCAGTTACTGCTCCAGTATTTTGACAGCCGCTGACATTGGCTGTCGGAATACATTAGACGGCAGCAGGAGATTCATCCATCCGCACTGCTTAGAATGGATGGATAAATCTGATTTCTTTTGTTTAGCCTGCAGGCTGAACAGAAGAAAACTATGCATTTATGGTGTCAACATCTCCAGTAACACTTAAAAAGTAAGTGTAGGAAACACAGGTAAAAATACAGTAAAGCCGGTAAAAATACAGTAAAGTTCAAATCTCGGTTGGGTCAGCAGGAACTGGCCAAAATTCAAACCATGTATGGGCAGGCTGAATGCACCCCAGTTGATTGATCGATCAACTTGAGTACAACCAACCCGCCTATCGGCTGTGTGTTCTCCTGGCGGGGACAGCTTCCCCCGCCCCCCACTTCCCGCCGTGAGAACACAGTGGCTCCACAGGAGGGATTCCCCCATCAACGCTGTCTGTGTTGATGGGGGAATCGAGCCAATTTCTTTCCTGCAACTACAGAAATTTGCTCCGTCTATGGCCAACCTTACATACAAACAATTGGATCAGGTGCACATGGCTAAAGAGTGGAAGATGTACAGTAAAAATGAGATGCAATGCTGATCATTTACCAAGGCTAGGTTAATGCTATTGTAGTTCTGTGTGGGTACATTTGTACGGGCACAGCAGTCCATTTAAATGGTGAAAGCGTCACCACACCTTCTTTCAGAACTTACCCGCAGGGCAGTCCCATGCAGATTTCACTACTTGAAAACACGCTGCGTGGGGGTGCCATTAAGAATTAAAGCCACCTCCTCGAGTCTGCTCAAGAGCAACACGTTTTAGCTGCGGGTGCACAAATGAGTACAATTTACATGCTCTCCTGCACCTGCAATAGCGTGTTCCTAGGCTAAGGAGTGTAAACTGGTCACTTACCAAAGTGAAAGTACACTGACCTTAGTAAATAGGACAGTGTTCACTCCAATCATGTGAATACATTCTCCTTGCATGTGATTGGGTCTTCAAAGTAAACACAGCTTCACCTTGTTTATTAAGCACAGTAAACATTCACTTTGCAAAGAGTACAATCTACTTCTTTAGTTAGTCAACTCCAATAACTGTGTGCCTACACCAGCTTACAGTCAGGAAAGCTAAGACATCAAAGTAGGCTATAACTAAGGCGAGAGTGCGTACCTTGTCACATAGTGGAGGTTCATAGGTCTAACTATGCACTTGTCAGAACAGGTAAGTGTCAAGGGTGCTTTTGAAGGTTTGAAGGGTTAGAGAGTGCTGAACATTATGATAAGCAGAGTTTCAGAGAAGGGTAGAGTAAAGGTGTGTGAGATGCCTAAAGGTTAGCAAGTAGAGAGGTAAACAAATTAGAGAGGCGAATCAGGTCATGTGCACAGACAAGATTGTAAATTGGGGTAGTAATTAAATAGAATTAATGGAATATATGAAGGGACAGGTTGGAGAAAGCTTTGTAGATGAAGCTGGATGGATCAAAATTCAGCAGGGATCTAGTGGTTGACTTCTGTTGAACGGGACTAATGGAAAACATTTGTCAAAGAGCTGGCCGCAAGTCGCTGATCAGTGTATTCTGACAGTGGAGGAGTCTCCACTGTCAGAATACAATGGCACAGCGGAGAGGGTTGCTCCCTCTTTCATGTAGTCCTGTTTTAGGGTGACAACACTCTGTAGATACATTACTGTGAGTAAGTGCTGTCACCCTAGTACAGAAAGAGTGTTACTGGCAGAATCAGCAGGTGTTAATAAAGGATCAAAACCCAGAAATGCCGAACTAATGCAGCCACTTCATCGAAGGACTGGTAAGCTGCAATATATGACATTTGTTCTTGGGTTTAGATACATTTAAAACATTCACATTCAAGATTTCATTTTCAAGCTCAGTTTTGAATATAATTGTATCTATGGATAAATAAGACAATTCTTAGTGCCTGAAGTATGGTATGCGAGTTCCAGTTTTAAAGTGATTTACGTCCCCCCCCCCTCCCGAAAATTAAAAGTCAGCAGCTACAAATACTGCAGCTGCTGGCTTTTAATATTACGGCACTTACCTGTAGAGGGATCCAGAGGTGTCCTTACCCGGAGCCGATTCTTCAATTGGCTGTCGGGTGCTGGTGCCGCCATCTTGACTAAGGCAAACAGGCAGTGAAGTGCTGCTGCTTCACAGCTGGTTTCCAACTGCTCATGCTTGAAGCACGCTGCCCTTTATAAATGGGCCACAGTCTTCTGGGACCTGTTAAGTGTCCTAGAGGGCTGTGGGGGTAAGGAGGGGGCCAAACTTTTGGCTCAGTTCACGGAGGCGAACCAAGCTAGAAGTGGGAGTGGGTACCTTTCAAAACCAGGTACCCACTCCCCTAAAAGGTGCCAAATGTGGCAGCAGAGGGGGGGGGCTTCCACTTTTGGGTGGAACTCCGCTTTAAGTCAAACCTGGAAGCCCAACAGTGAAGGGCAACCGTGTTAACCATCAAGCTTCCATGTGGCACACCTTCATACTTTTTGGGTAGAAATTAAGCATGTGTGAGAATGAGTTTCTAAGTTTAGACACTTTCCTTTGACCTAGTATTTGGGAGACAGAAGAGTCAGGAATCTACAGTATATGCAGGATATGTGCAGTATATAAAACATGATGCTTTTCAAAGGCTGAGCCAATTGGTTGGGTAGAAATAGAGGATCTTGCTTTTTTGTTCAGTATTTCAGTTTATTTTCCACTGTTGAACATATGGTTGTACAGTTATTACAGATTACATTTCCATAAATGTGGTTTAAGCATTGCATATAAAGGCCAATGTTCCCACTGAGTGAAAACCAGCCTGTCTGGAAGCACAGCTAAACGTTGGTGGGCTCCACTGTCTTTTATACTGTCACTTTAATTTTGATTGAAAAGACATCTATTGATGCAAGTGCTGGCTTCATATTATCCACAGGCAAGAACCATTTCTTCCTGATTATCCTTTGTGGTTGTTTTTTGCTCCTTGAAATTTCTGGCTGACATTCCTATGTGCGCTCTTTGCTAAACGGCTTGTCTCAGTGGCTGCTTCCTGCTGCTGTACATATTATGTTGCTATTTTTTTTGTCCTAGTCTGTTTAGCATGTGCTAACTTGACTATGTGAAAACCCCATGGAAACCAACTGAGTTTGTTGATTAAAGAAGATGATTCAATTAGAAATGGCTGCTTTTATAGGCACACCAGCTTTGTTTCAATTTCCCTGTTATATAGACTTGAAACACATGTCCTATAAAAGGACATAACAATAAACCAGTAAAACTTATATATTAAAGTGGTTGTAAACCCTTACATATACTGGCCTCAGGTGAAACGCAGAGATGAAACATAAGATGTACCTGTGTATCTGCAGTCTTCTTCACTCTACATCTGTTCAAAGTGTGGAATTTATAAAGCTTGTTTGAGAGTTGAAAAAAGGGGCAGAGAGCAGATATTACACTGCAGAGTTCAAAGAGGGGAGATTTGAGAGCTGATTGGAGGAAAAAGACACACCCTCCTCCAAACAGCTCACAGGAAAAAAGCTGAGGCTGTCACCCTGCTGGAGGTCCCTCCCCTGCCACCATTTTTCTCTTGGTGTCAGGAAAACTTGTCGGAAGTGAGAAGAAGTGAGCAGAGGAACAAAGCAGCAGTCAGAATTGACATTTAGTGCTTTTAACTGTAAAACTGGAAAAGTACATACCATAGAGGGATATGCTTTGTTCATATTTCATGTCTGAGGTTTATAACCACTTTAAAGGAAATATATATTTATCTCGCACATATTCATTTTTATGTTTCTTTGTTATATCATGACAAACTTGCCTTGTGTGAATGAAGAGCGGTAAGGAGTCACTTAAGTGATGTTTGGATGTGATGCACACTCTCTATGGAGAATAAAGAGTAATCACTGAGTGACTGCAGCAGGATCCAGGAGGATCTACATTATGCTGGAAAACACATGCAAGAAATAACAATTTTGCTGACAATTAGTTGTTTGTCAAGGTGACCCAGTGGCTAACACTTATGTCTTGCAGCATTGGGGTGCTTGGATTGAATCTTGATCAGGACACTATTTGCATAGAGTTTGCATGTTAGCATAGGTTTCCTCTGGGTGCGCTGGTTTCCTCCCACACTCCAAAGACATACTGGTAGGTTAATTGACCCTAAATTGTCCCTTGTATGCATGTACAAACTGGCTATGCATGTCAGTCCCAGGCCAAAGAAATGAGGAGGATTAAGGAAAGATCTGGCAACCCACTTTGTAAATATATAAATACATAACCACTATTAATCTATTGTAAAAGAGAATTAAATAGCCCTAGACAGAAACCTTATCTGTGAATTGAAAAGTTCCCAAGAAGAAAAAAAAAGCAGAAAAAAAGAAGGGAAAAAAAAGGAAGGAACACATTGAGGTTGATTTACTAAAGGCAACTAGACTGAAATTAAGTGAAGCCTTTACAAAGAGTACCCAATCACATGCAAGGAAAATAAAAAAACAGCATTTTTGCTTGCACCTGATTGGATGATGGAAGTCAACAGCGTTTCCACTCATTTACTAAGCTCTGGAGCAAATGCCCTTGCAGTGTACAACTATGCTTGCAAAGTGCACAGTCTATTTGCCTTTAGTAAATCAACCCCATTGACTCCAAAATAATAATGAATACTACATGAAGAACTATACCATATGAAGAGCTTCAGGTGTCCTCACAAAGCAATAAAAAATTAAAGTGTTACTAAACCCACAACAATAAAATCAGTCTGTATATGCAGTAAAGCATGTTTGTTATATGCGCTGTGAAACCTAAGGGGTTACTCCTTCGCATTGTCTAAAAAGGCTGTTTGATCCTGTCTTCTCTGATCCACCCCTTCTTCTACTATCCCAATCCATGTGCTGATAGTACAGAGTCTTGGTGGCAAGCTGCACATGCTCAGTTTGGTGTGTATTGCTAAAGAGGTTTTTTTTTTTTCTTGGGAGCGTGCATGTGATCAGCACAAGGCCAATCAGCATATCCAGACAGAGGGTTAGAGGTTATGCAGCCTCATAGGACAGTAAGCAGAGAAATAAAATTCCTCCTACAAGCTTTAACCACTTATCTGCTGGACACTGATAGAAGTCACATGGCTGCTCTAACTGCTAATGAAAAAAGGTATTTATCAGTTAATACTTACTAAAATAATTGCACTTCCATGTTCTTTGTACTGTGGGAGACCAGATATAGTGAATGAGGGGTCTTGGGTTTAGTAACACTTTAAACAAGTATGATGATTATATATGCATCAAAAATATATAAAATATATTCAATATTCAATCAATACCCAGATTTTAAAGCAAAAGCAGTCAAAAGACACTTCACATACAGCCTTTATCATTGGCACTCAGCACAGTGAACCATACTAAGCTACATGTGTATAAAGTCTATGAGAAGGACACTAATTGGTCCCTAGTATGCATGTACAAATTGGCAATTTACATGTGTTATCATATTCTGCATGTCAGTTGCATGCGAAGGAACTGGGGAGGGTTAAAAAAAAGACTTGGTGACCTACCTCATAAAATATTGCTCAAAAATTCTGTTTAAAAGGATTTCAAGCATACCAGACATGGTGCCAGAGAGGTGGCCCATAGAATCGTTGAGAGCTGGGTATGACTGAATGGATATGTACATACATATAAGCATTTATCACTGGAATGCAAGGAATGCAAGTGTAAATTGGTTCCCTTGATAATGCATATCAAGCCCTATAAGAGTGACCATATACCTAAAGAACTTTAGTCTGATTAAGACGCAGGATGTTTTTAAAAATGAGGATCACTTGAAAGCGCACTATAAAGTCAGTGAACATTTTGATTTGCTTTCCTTACACTGGTAGGATAGCTATTATGTAGTTCAGTACTTTCTATCCTAAAAACATGAAAGGAAGTGAGAGGAAATTTCTTCACGGTAAGAAGAAACCCCCTTTTAGACAGCTGTTGCTGGAAAATGTATTCTCGGAACTTGTTCTGGGTACACTTCTACAATTCTGGATTCCCCATTATGTTCTGTCCTGTGACAAAGGTCAAGAGGACAATTAAAGAAGTTGTTTTTCCCCACTGCTGACCCAGACCATAACAGTGGTTTCCTACCCTTTCCAAAATTAAAAGCGTGTGGGAATAAAAAAAAACAATCAGACTCACCTAGGTGGATGCAGCATCCATCCAATGCAGCATCTGTCCCCCATGCCTCTAAGACCAAGAACTGAGTGATCAAAGACCATTGACCGCTCAGTTTTCTGTCTTCAGTGAGCAGAGTGCTGACTGAGTAACCGGCTCTCTGTTCTGCCCTTCCAATGCTCACTGAAGCTCCGGACTGTTCTGGGGGTGTCAGGGACGGACTGACAACTCATGGGGCCCCTGGGCAATAGGGGATCATGGGGCCTCCATGTCCTCAGCCACACCCAAAAAAGACTATGAAAAAGGTACCAGGGGCATCACATGGGGCCCCCTACTGACCCCGGGCCCTCGGGCAGTGCCCGAGTTTCCAAATGGTCAGTCCGCCCCTGGGGGGTGGGAGTGGCTGGCTCAGGTTGTCAGCGGCACACTGAAAGGCTGAGCCAGCACCCAGTCAGGTATCTGGGTGGATCCTAACATTAAAGCCAGGAATACTCCAGAGTCTGGACCAGCTAAGTGACGTAAGCCAACAGCGGTCTTCTCTACAGGAGAAGCAGGTCCAAGAGAGCTTTTGCCATACTTCTTTTTTAAGGAACAGGTTCTTGCTAGAGCCACACTTTAAAGAATATGTGAATGCAAATTATGAACAAATGAGTACATCTACCAAAAACCTCAAGGTCCCTAAAAATAATAATAGTATTCCGGGAGTCCCTAATCATAATGACAATGCAACTCCAACGGAAAAAGGATTAGTTATGGACTCAACCAAGAATGTGATTTTTTTTATATATAATATCCATCAACCAAATAATTAATAGGTGCTCAGTGCTGTATAAATACATAATGCTTTAATGATACATACAAAAATATTAAACATACATATACACTAAAATAAAACCCACTCAATGAACGTTAACTATATCTCCCATGGGGATACTGCCTACATTTGTATACAGTGTATGAGGGAGGGTCAGCATGGAAGTACATATTGTACACAATATCCATATTCCTCCTCTGGACTACACATTGCTATCCCATATGGAGACCCATATCTTTTGTTATGCACCATGTTGTATTTTCCAAGGGGCATTGCACTTTCCTAACGAATCTACTTCTAGACAAGTTTTACTGGCCTATTGATACACCCAAAACATACCATTTGGTTAGGCTCACTGGTGGTTAATGTTCGCACAATTTTTGATTCATTTATGGAATATATGGCATCTTTTTATAAATTCTTCCTATGTGAATTGCTGGTGCTGGTTCATTGAGTTGGTTTTGTATTAGTATATATGTATGCCTAGTATTTTTGTATATATAATTGAAACATTTATATAAATTTATAAAGCTCTGACCACCTATTAATTATATGGTTGAGGGATATTATATATATAAAAAAAACATATTCTTGGTTGAGTCCATAACTAATCCTTTTTTTCCTTTGGAGTTCCAAAGTATGAACAAAACACACAATGACATTGCAAGATCCCATATTAATAAAAAAAATAGATTCGATAGGTTTTTTTAGGTTTTGCTATGGTGACATGTCTAGTCTTTCCCCTTCTCTCCCACAGCTCAGAGGACTGGGGGCATAGCTTGCAGAAGACAGTGTGGCTCTTGCAGCTGTCAGACTGTGTAGGGCTGAAATGTGGGTGTGGCAGCTCAATCTGACCAGGGACAGACTGACCATTGGAGCACTCAGGCACTGCCCGAGGGACCTGGGTCAGTAGGGGGCCCCATGAAATGCCCCTGGTACCTTTTATAGGCTGTTTTGGGTGTGATTTGAGTGTGGTCAAGGACACAGGGGCCCCATGATCTCCTGTTGCCCGGGGGCCCCATGATTTGTCAGTCCTCCCCTGAATCTGACTATAGGCCTGCTGTACATAGGCACAGTTTCCTGTAGCTCCCAAGTAGAGAGAAGAGACTCAAGCTGACCATGATATAAAAATATCTGATTCCTATAGCATGGTCAGTTTGAAACCAAAACCATGGGGAACTGACAGGATCCCCAGAAAATAAAAAAAACTTTACAAACTACTTTACACATTAATATATTTTTCATAAAACTAGCATACGTAAGTAGCTAAAAGTATTCTGACATCTGCCTCCTCTTATTCCCTGCACAGTAGCACTTAGACTGAAAGATGGAGAGGCAGCACATTGAGCCAATCAGGCTCTACTCCTTGCACATGTGATGACAGTAGGAGAAAAAAGCTTAGTGAGTAGTGGGGTGACTTTATCAATGTCTTGCTGCTCCTTCATTATCCATTTAACAGGGTGGGGTGGGGCTGTGGCATAACAGAGAAAGAGGTGTCACTCTCCTGGCTTTACTGTCTAGAAAAGGTCTATGAATTACAAAAGTGTCTGGACAGATAACAAATCCAAAAAACACTGAATTTCAACAGTGTATTAGGTTGGTTAGCCAGAGGCCAGCTTTAAAGAGAGTCGTGTTTTTGGTCTGCTAACACCAGTGTACATGTCGATTCTGGACTCCACTATAGGGCACTGTAGAAAGACCAGCTCTGTATCAAGCTTCGTGAACAGCCCCCATCTTCTGTCAACATAGTGTACCCAAGTAAACATTTTTAAAGCAAACATATAAACAAGTGAAATAGGTATTTTAATAATGAATAAGAAAATATACCAATCTGCTGTAACTATGTTTCTCATCATCATTAACATAACATAAGTAAGCATTTAGTCTCCGAGCTGTTTTTGGGATCACTCTATGTGCCAGATATAAAGCCATGTCAGTGTTTCTGTGTTCCAGAATTTTACAACCTTGGCCTTAGATGTGTATTCAGTGGGCTAAAAATTGGCAGGGCCTATCCAAGCCCTTGAGCATATTTAACTTTAGATGTTACATTTCAGCACAGTCCATTCAGTAAATTCTGAACACAAAGTAAACAAAAATAGATCTATTTGAGAGTTAGTTTTTACTTGAAGTATCTTGAGATATTTATGTGAGCTGTTTGGCAACTTAGAAATGTTCTTTGGAGCAAAGTAAGCAGGAATATTTGAAATAGGATACACTTTGTGAAAATAATCAAAAATTAATTCTGCATATTTGAGAAATTGTGCAAAATTAATTTTAGAATTTACTAACCTCAACATTTTAATTGTACAAGTCCTTAAAGTGGATGTAAACTCTAAAGGAATTACATATTGTTTGCTTAATACTAAACTCCAGATATGATTTTAACTGCATACTTACATTTCTCCAATTTGGTATATTTCATACCTGAAGAACCACTGGAGAAGCTGGCAATTACTGTAGTAGTTGGCGCTACTACAGTGATAGCTGCAAAGCTCTGGGTCCTGTGTTAGGTGGATGCCAAAATGCACACTGACAACAGGTGGCACTGCCGCCATTCACAGAATGCCTTTTTCCAAAGAGAACAAACTATTCTCTGATTGGAAGAGGTGGAGAGTAGGGGAAGTGATGTCACGATCTCTGCCTAATCCAACCAGAATATGCCTTGTATTTATTGAAAAATATCCAAGTTATGTTATGAATGATGAAGTGCTGAGCAAGTGACCCCCTGTTGTCAGTGTGTAGTGTAGCAGGCACAGGATCCAGAAGATTGTGGCTATCACTGTAGTCCCGCTGACTACTAAAGTGATTGTCAGCTTCCACAGCCCCTCAGGTATCAGATATGTACAATATACCTACACTGAGCTAACATGGACCAATGCAAGCATGCAATTAAGATCATACCTGGATTTCAGCTTTAAAGCATTGTGTATAATAAATAATTACCAGTTTTTAAAATTAAATAATGTTTTCATCTTTTTTCATCTATTGTTGCATCTCAGTGCTGCTGATCTCCTGCAGCCACTTTCTGTCTACATGAATGCTTCCCAATGCATGGCATTCTCAGGCGGGCATCCAAATGTGCATGCTGAAATGGCCAGTTGTAGTCTTTATTGGAAGCCTGTGTTTTAAGGTGACAACCCTGCAGCTCAACTGGGAAGCAGGGCAGAGCGTTGTCACCCTATAGATTTGAAAAACAGTGTTTTAGGCACAAGTTCAGTTATTGAGCTTTTTTTGTTGTGATAATGGTGTAATATTTTTCTGAACATACCAAACTACTGAAATTAGTGCAGCCTGCCAGGTAACCTTAGGTCACTGCTTGTCATTGCACTTTGTACTGCCCTATGATTATTTAGGTTTGCAGGGTAAACAGTAAGCATACATAGACGTTCCAGCCTTCATTGCGTCTTTCAATGTTAAACTGCTGTGAAAGTTCATTTCATATTGAGCCTATTCTTGTACAGTGCTCATCTTTTTAGCATTCCCCTGCGAACTTCTCATTCTATGCTCTCCAAAATCATAGGGCCCAGTTGTTTGACCATTTAAATTAGCAGGCACCCCAACATCAAAGATAAAGATATATAAAAAGGTCAGCGCTACAGGAAGACTGGCCCTCCAAATGCAAAGTTCACAGAGAGTTAGCGCAGGTTCCGCCTAAATCGTGTCAAGCAATCATTTGTAGAAATAGACTCCAAACTTAACTGTGATGTTCAACACTTGACTAGGCCTTGCCGCTTTCTTCAATTCGGGGAAAACCAATGCTAAAAACAAATGCAAGGAGAAAGCACACTAGCCTAGGGCATTACCATAAGACTTTAATGGATAAAAAGAAAATAGCCAAACTACTCACAAAGATAAAGGATCTGGATATACTGTATATATATATATACATATATATATATATACAGTATACACTATGGTGTCCGTTTATGACACAGAGAATAGCTGCGATTCAGAGGATCGCAGCTTTTCTCTGGTCATTCACAGTTTATGACACTCAGGAGATCAGCAGAGAACATGTTCAGCCCTTCACTGGAGATCTGTGTTCTCCCTCCAGATTCTCCAGCCCAGAGCTGGAGAATCGGAGGGACAGCAAACTAAGCAGAGATAATTTACCTCTGATTAGTAAACTGATCTTTTATTGTAATCTCGCGAGGTTATAGTAAAATCAGCCGTTTTCCAGTGTTTGTAGACCGTTCTCCCTTCGTTCGGAGAACTGCTTCATAAAAGGCATTCACAGGAGAACTGTGTTCTCCGAGAATGCCGGAGAACTGAGCAGCGATCTATTACCGCTGGTTCATAAACGGACACCTATATTGCCAAAAAGTATTAGGACACCCCTCCAAATCATTGGATTCAGGTGTTCCAATCACCTCCATGGCAACAGGTGTATAAAATGAAACACCTAAGCATGCAGAGTGCTTCTACAAACACTGGGGAAAGAATGGGTCGCTCTAAGGAGCTCAGTGAATTCAAACGTGGTACCGTGATAGGTTGCCACCTGTGCAACCTGTTTTCCTTGCTAGTAAATATTTCACGGTCAACTGTTGGTGGTATTATAACAAAGTGGAAGCAACTGGGAGCAACAGCAACTCAGCCACAAAGTGGTAGGCCACGTAAAATGACAGAATGTGGTCAGCACATACTGAAGCACACAGTGCGCAGAAGTTGCCAACTGTCTGCAGAGTCAATAGCTAAAGACCTCCAAACTTTGTGTGGCCTTCAGATTAGCACAACAACAGTGGGTTTCCATGGTCAACCAGCTGCATCCTAGCCTTACATCCTCAAGTGCAATGCAAAGCGTTGGGTGCAGTGATGTAAAGCACGCCACCAATGGGCTCTAGAGCAGTGGAGACATGTTCACTGGAGTAACGAACTACATTTCTCTGTCTGGCAGTCCAATGGACGTGTTTGGGTTTGGCGGTTACCAGCAGAATGGTACTTCCCTGACTGCATTGTGCGAAGTGCAAAAGTTTAGTGGAGGGGGGATTATGGTGTGGGGTTGTTTTTTGGGGGTGGGGCTTGGCCCCTTAGTTCCAGTGAAGGGAACTCTTAAAACGTCAGCATACCAAGACATTTTGGATAATTTTATGCTCACAACTTTGTGGGAAAAGTTTGGGGATGAACCCTTCCTGTTCCAACATGACTGCACACCAGTGCACAAAGCAAGGTCCATAAAGACATGGACGAGCGAGTTTGGGGTGGAGGAATTTGACTGGCCTGCACAGAGTCCTGACCTCAACCCAATAGAACACCTTTGTGGACAGCCTTCCCAGAAGAGTTGAAGCTGTTATAGCTGCAGAGAATGGGCCAACTTAATATTGAACCCTACAGGCTAAGACTGGGATACCATTAAAGTTCATGTGTGTGTAAAGGCAGGCGTCCCAATACTTTTGGTAATATAGTATATATATATATTCCACACCTGACTGATGTCCCTGGAGGCTGGATATCACTGTAGTAAGATGGGCATCATTCAGAGAATGCATTTTCTCAGTGTGTTCTCTGAATGGATGAGGGGGAGAGGCGGTAACATCACAACCTTTGCCTTGTCAAATCAGATAACACTTTGCATTCATTGTGGCTGGTGACCTCCTATGTTCAGTATGCAGCAAGGCAGCTACTCGGCATGGGACTCGGAGGTTTGTAGAGATCACTGTAGCAGCTTATTAATGTGATTTCCAGCTTTTAGATGAATTCCTTAGGTATGATATTTACATAGTTACATTGGTCCAAGCTGGACCATACCTGAAATTCATGTTTTAAAAGACCCTGCCAGAATTCTAAATAAATTAAACCATCTCTACCTTGCAAAAGAAGACTCACCTCTCTGGCAGTTCATGCCTCCTACCTTCCCTCCATCTAGGTGCTGCAGACTCCATCGGTTTCTTCAGCACTTTGAAGGGTTGGATGCCTGTGTTACCATGCGCTATGATTCAGCAATGGCATGGGAGCTGGAGGAAGGATCCACAGCACTGCAGTGCAGAGAAAGTAGAAGACATGGGTCACTAGAGAAGTGCAAGGGATCATCATAACCACCTGGCATTTAGCATTGTCAAGAGGATGTCAGCAGATGCATCTGCTATATGTTTTCAGTACAGGTTTTTAAATTAAAGAGCCTAGCCTAACCATATACGCTTTATAGTATTGACTGTATGTATGAATATTTTGCAAAATAACATGGAACACTCCCTATCAGAGTCCATAAGTGTATCCAAACCCAATTTAAAAAGTTAAAGTTTATGAGTCCTAAGGTGTGGTGGCTGCATTAGTCTCCCTTTTTTCCTTTATTTTCACCTGATAATTCTGAGAATGACACACTTCTTCTCCTAGGGTGACTTCTCGTATTCACTCCACTGTATCTATGGAGAAGCAGCATTGCCATCCAAGGCTGCTCTCTTGATATGGGCTACAAACTTGTTTTCTTCTCATCCTCTCCATTGCATGGGAGATGGGGTACTTTGTGGTTTGTAGGAGATAGCTTGGAAGGAAAATAACATTGTCTATGATTTCAGTTTGGCACATGGGTATTGTCAAGGACACTGAATTTCAGGCAAGATCAATAGATAAAAATATTCTTAGCCTGAAAAATAGAAACAAATGCAGGCAGCACATCTGAGGGCTGCTAAACTGCAGTATATTTTTTATTCATGGATTTAAATACCCTTTAAGGCTTTGAAGCTGATTGTTAAAAAATAACAACTAAAATAGCTCCGCTTTTCCTTCTGATTTACAAGTTGAGGTGTAAATGGAGAGGCATGTATGTAAACCATCACAAAGTGCAAAGAGTAATTATCTACTGCTAAAGGTCATTTTCTCAGAAAATGGTTAATGAGCAACCCCAACTATATTGTAAACATTCACATATTTTCAGTTTGCCACTACTAATTTAAGTCTTTGCTCAACTTTAGTATTATAAGCATAACAAACCAACGGACCATGCACAGCATGAGGTCCAAAGCATATTTTTCCTGCATGCTGTTTTTGGCAAAAAGGCAATATTTGCTGTGCTTTGTAAGGGGTTTCGGCTTCCTGATATATTAAAATCTCATTCCAAAAACCACGTCTCATTTAAATTATTTTCTTCCCCGTTTCTTAGTAGAGTGCATTTCTTTTCACTACGTCTAAAAATATTTCTACTTTGGGGATTCAGTTTTACCCTTATGGATTTAGTTGAGCAAAACACATTCAAATAATAGATGTGAAATATGGACACATTTACAGCCAAATAATGCAGAGAATGAATAAATTAGTGCGTTCTCTATTAAATTGAAAGCCTTTCTTCCTCTGGGATTAAACAATGCAACCCAAGTGAAAAGTAAATGTAGGTAGTGAAAATGGATATCCAGTGTTAGGTCATGAAATTACGACTCCATCTGTGGGAAGCCAGATCTCTAAATATTTCTTGGTCTTGGCAGGTTCCTCTATATTAATTATTTGCCTCATGGAATAGAAGCAAAAAGTACTTTCATACTGTCTTGTCCAAAAAAGGTGAGGGATAACAACAAATGCAGTACTAAACCAGAACCCTAGATGGATGGTGAAAACAATCGCTTATTGTTTCCCTTAACATACTTTGCTGGTAAATTTCGGCTGTTTGCTCTCCTGGTTGTAAAAGTTTGATATAAAGAGTTACAAAAATAAAGCTGAACTTTAGGAATGAGGAATAAGCATAGACAAATTGTAGGCTCAATGAACATTACGAATCTGAATTTGATGTAATTTTTTGTCCGACTGAAGAGTAATCAGTATGGCCTTGAAATGATTAATTGTGCTCCAGCTTCCAGGCTTTGTTATCTGTGTTGATGCACATTGTTGACCGAGTGGTCTTGAAAGGACCCATTCTCTCAGCCTATCAATTTTTCGCTGAACAGGTTCAGTCAGGGAGCATGACCGAGGTCATAGAGGTGCCTACAAACATAAAAAGACAGAGACTGCTTTGATCTGTTGACGAGAATGGGTTTCTCCAAAGCTTGTCCTGAAAAAAATCCTGAACATCTTAAAAGGATCTCTGAGAATGAATAACTTCACAGCACAAGTAGCTAGAGAAGTCAGTGATGACTTTTTAAAAAGTTGACTGTAAACATTTCAATGCCCATAGCCTGGGCACAAGAGCATGTTAACAATAACTAAATGTATACAATCTTTTTTGGTCCAGAGTAGCGAAAGCCAGATTTTGGTAGGACTGCCCAACTTAATATCAAATATATATTATGCAAATTACACACTTTAATATGTAATAGTCTACATCGGGAATATATTAGATTTATCATTTTGATATAATAAAATGGAATAAAATCAGCTTCTTCATATTTTCCTTCTGTAGGGGTCAATCTCATTGCCAGAATGGGCAAGATGCTGTGTTTTGGTTTACTTTTACTTGTTTCCATTGGTTGACAATCCAATCATTTAAAGGATTCATTCATGTTAAATTGGCATTTCTGTTTTGTCTAAATAATGCACCCTTGTTTTTATATTTATTAGAAACAGTAAGTAGGTGGGAAGTGCTGCTTTTGGCCTGTCAGTCATTTAAAAGGGAACTCAATGTCACTCTTGAAAGATATGGAAGCCAGGATGGAACAGAGCTAAGAACTTTGGCAACCAGATTTTATCCTACAGTCCCTAAAAAAAGTAGTCAGAATTTGATTCAGCCCAACATTATCCATTCATAATTATTTATGTTTGCTTTTGAAGCTCTGTACACACGGGCCAAATATTGGACAAAATCAGCCAGCACAATAGATGCCGGCCTACATTTTGCCCGTCCCTATGGGTCTTTGTTGACAAAAACCAATCTCTTGGCAGAACAAGCTTGCTGGAAAACCAGCATCTTATCAGCGCTCTCAGCCAATGCTTATTGTGTTCTGACAGGGTCTCCCTGTCAGAACACAATAGCTTAGCAGAGAGATTGCTCTAGTAAATTCGCATTCCTTAGTACAGTGATGTCCACTGTTTTTTTTTCATTCAGTCCAGTACCAGGCTTATGCTCAATAACTGCAATTGCCTAAAAAAGCAGCATTTGATTCAGCCCTCCATTGTTCACCCATAACTAAAGGAAAAAAAATAGTTCAGTATGTTGGTTTTTCATTTTTTCTGCAGCCAAACTTTAAAGCCTACAATAAATTGCAATTAATAAATCATTTTATTCTCAAATATTTAAACCATTTACGTTCATAACATTGCTCACAATTTATAGTGACCATAAAAAGCATCAGTGTAAAAAAGTTAAACAAAGTCAGTTACAATTTTATTTTTTTCATTCTCTATTTTATTTATGTTTGCTTCTAAGTCACCCATAAATACTAAAACACCATTTACACTTTTTTAAGTAAGCCCAATAACGACTGTGTCTTTTTACATGTATTTTATTAACATTCTACATTATTTACATCAAAAACATTGCATTTACGAACTTTCCTTTTTGATTATTTATTACTACGCGTTTCCACTCTATTTATTCTTGTCATCAAAATGTTTACAGATCTATCGTTTGAGAAGTTTTAAGTGACTTTTATCTTCACATTAAACACTAGAGAATCCTCACATATTTGTAAGAATGCGTTATAAATAAAATACATTTATTTATTATTCTAATTCAAGTTTAAAGTAGAACTATTTTTTAACTATAAAATCACGTAAGCGATGTAGGCTGCACATACCAGTAAAACTGAGCTCTCTGATTTTCTAAGTACCCCGAAAACTTCTGTAAATGGCTATTGATCTGCCAATGAAACTGGTACTGATAGGGTGACAGCGTGCTTCCTACTGCAATGAAATATATATTGATAGCCCTATCTGTGCAGCTTTTTAGATTGACAGTACATTACTCTATATACCCTCTGGTGCCCAAACTGTAGCCTGAGGGCCACATGTGGCCCTTTGGTAGATGATGTGCAGCACTCAGACCTCAGCAGTCTGTAGTGGGAACATTCATTAGGGTAATAGCTTCAACTCTTCTGGGAAGGCTGTCCACAAGGTTTAGGATTGTGTCTGTGGGAACGTTTAATCAATGTTTCAGAAGCGCATTTGTTAAGGCCAGGCACTGATGTCGGATGAGAAGGCCTGGCTCACAGTCTCTGCTCTATGTCATCCCAAAGGTGTTCTATCGGGTTGAGGTCAGGACTCTGTGCAATCAAGTTCCTCCACCCATACCTCTTTTTTCCATGTCTTTATGGACCTTGCTTTGTTCACTGGTGCGCAGTCATGTTGGAACAGGAAGGTGCCATCCCCAAACCGTTCCCACAAAATTGGGAGCATGAAATTGTCCAAAATGTCCTGGTGTGCTGACACCTTAGGAGTTCCCTTCACTGGAACTAAGGGGCTAAGCCCAACTCCTAAAAAACAACCTTACACCATAATCCCCCCTCCATCAAACTTTACATTTGGCACAATGCAGCCAGGCAAGTACCGTTCTCCTGGCAACCGCCAAACCCAAACACATCCATCGGATTGCCAGACAGAGAAGCGTGATTTGTCACTCCAGAGAACATGTCTCCACTGCTCTAGAGTCCAGTGGAGGTGTGCTTTACACCACTGTATCCGATGCTTTGCATTGCACTTGGTGATGTAAGGCTTGCTCAGCCATGGAAACCCATTCCATGAAGCTCTCTACGCACTGTCGTTATGCTAATCTGAAGGCCACATTGTAGGTCTTTAGCTATTGACTCTGCAGACAGTTGGCGACATCTGTGCACCATGCACTTCAGCATGCTCTGACCTTGCTCTGTCATTTTATGTGGCCTACCACTTTGTGGCTGACTTACTGCTGTTCCCCAGTCGCTTCAACTTTGTTATACTACCACTAACAGTTGACCATGGAATATTTAGTAGCAAGGAAATTTCACGGATGGACTTATTGCACAAGTGGCAACCTATCATGGTACCACTCTTGAATTCACTGAGCTCCTGAGAGTGACCCACTCTTTCAAAAATGTTCATAGACGCAGTCTGCATGCCTAGGTGCTTGATTGTATACACCTGTGGCCATGGAGGTGATTGGAACACCTGAATCCAATGATTTTGAGGGGTGACCCAATACTTTTGGCAACATATTGTATATTCTCAGCTTCATATTGTCTTTTGCATCAAATCCTTAGCCAAACATGTAGCGTGTCCACAATCTCTGACAGTCATTTCCTGTATTAGGCCTGGAGCTGCTGACAGTCCTCTCAAGCAGTTCAGATATTGAACATTATGTGCGGCCCTTTGGTGATGTCAGGGGCCACATTTGAGGCCCCCTTTAGCTGATGAGTTAACAACCACTTCCCTACCCAGTCCATTCCAACTCCTCCAGCCTACTAGGGTTTTAGGAGAGTTTCGGCCTCTTAGCTACAAGTATCATTACAAAGGAGGAATATCACATAATATGTCTGATTGAAAATGCCTGTTTATCATTTGGAAAGGAAAAAACAGATGCCTTAAATGGACGTTAATGCTTTTCAGTGAGTATCATTGGAAGAGATTTGGCAGTAGGCTATCTGAGGGAAGAAATAATAGTTTGCAATAATAAGTAGAAGCGTAATGTTTTTTCCATTGATTTTCCATTATTCATCTAAAAGGTTTTTCATATTTTTTTAGTGTCTTGACTAGGATTAGGATGTACTTTTGTATTAATTATTTGCACAGACATGTAGAAAATGAAGTGTATTTGTCTGGAAAATCAAATTATGATTGCTAATTGAGTTGTAGGTTTACATGTGTGGTGTTTTATCATACAAACTTCTTTAAAAATGTGGTCGCCACATTGGGAAGTATTACAAGAGATGTATTTATGCTACATTATTGGGCAGGAATTCGCTTAAAAATTTTATATTGGTTTTATTTTTCTAGGCATATTTTGATTTTCTATGCAATGTGTCAGTATTGATTAATTTCAATAAACGTATGGCTCTTTAGGCTCCATTCACACTAGTGTGATTTCAGATGTGACTTGAGTCGCATAGAATCACATGACAATGGAAATCACATTGTTTTCAATGGTGCCTGTTCACCTGTACTACTTTGCTAGAGATTCCAGCACAATTGTGGCCCAATAGAATATGCAAACCACATCCAAGTTGCGCTTCATGATCACGCTGAAAATGAGATCACAGCAGTGTAAACCTAGTCTTAAACAAAAGCAATACATTTCAATAAATCAAGATTCAAGACAGTTCACGACAACAAGTGAAAACCATCAATCAACCATTACTATCCCGCAAGCAATAGAAATTCATTTAGTTTTCTTAATTTGTGTTCTTAGTAATCTCTTGTGATCAGAGTGCACATACCACCTAACATCATCTGTGTCAGATGTCTTTCAAATCGCAAGGAAATCAGCATCTCACCCGATTTTGAAAACGTGTGACTTCACTGTCTCACGATTTCAAAATCGGATTTGATATGAACTAAGCCTTAAGCAGGCCATAAATGGGTCGAATTCCGAATGATTTTTCATTCGAAAATTGAAAACATCGTTTGTTCTGTAATCTGATGGTGCCACCAATGATTTAAAAAATTGGTAGTTTTTCATGAATTTTCCAGCATGCCCGATAAACGAAATGGGGAGGAACCAAGAAAATCGGCCATTGCCCCAGTAACAAAGCGAAAATCGGCTGATTATTCTTAGGTCCAATTTTCGAACTAAAAATTGTTCGAAAATCGACCCATGTATGGCCAGCCTTAAACTTTGACAAAATGAAACCTGGAAGCTGATTGGTTTCTATGCACAATTGCACCAGATTCTCCACTTTCCAGTTTTAGTAAATCAACCATAATGTAGCTACAGTCAAGTTTCCAGTATGTTTACTAGCATGCCAAATTTTGAATTACTTTGGAAAGGATAAGCACAAGGAAGAAGGAAGATAACATCATTGCATTACATTTCATACCATCATATGAGATGCTGTAAATGATTAGTTCGGATTTCACTGTTTATTTAATAAATGCAGATTTTGGTAGTCAGGAGCCAACTTACAGACATATTAATCAATCAATCAAATCAGTCAATCAGCTGGCCTCTTGAGTACACTGAAAAACACTTGTGAGATTAGTATTCTGTCTGCTGTAACTCTGATACTTCTCTTGGATAAGATTGCATTCCTGACATGCAGGCAATATGTCAGGCTGGAAGTTTGATTGTGCTACAGGTAGTGTTTGCCGACAGTGTTGCAAGTGTTGATGGACTGTGGGATAACAGATGGGTTAAGCTTTGCACAAAGCGCACAAAACATGTAGCAGTAGGGAAAAGAAGCTATTTGAATTGCACAATGTACTTTTACTGTGGGTTCGGTTCCTTGACTACCACTCTTGCACAAAAGTTAGCAAAAGGCATTTTATTGTGCAAACTGGATATTTAAAAAAAATAAATACTTACTTAAACCCAGAAAACTCTTTTGCAGGTCAGTATAGGCAGTGTCAGGATTGTAGCAATCATCGTTACAGACTCTCACCTGCTTCTGCTCTCTAGATACTGAAACAGACCATTAGAGTAACTACATTTGAGCTTGTTTGTTGCTTTAAAGGAGAAAAATGCATATTCATTTTACAGAAGGATCCATCTGTTGCCATAGTTTGAAAGAAATGGCTATATAGGAACACTTTGAAAACACATCAGATCTCAATGGGGAAAAATATCATGCTGGATATCTATACTGATATGGACTGGGTAATGTCTTAGGAACGTAAGGATGCTCCATCCTTTGATTGAAATGAAATATATCAACCTAGAGGACTGAATTCAAAGACACCCTAAAAAAAAGTGAAAAATTATGCAGCAGGATAGTCCATTTTGCTGAAATTTCATTGCAGCAACGCAAAATGGTCCTCAGTAGTTTGCATGGCCCCCACGTGCTTGTATGCATGCCTGACAATGTTGAATTTCATCCCAATACCTAATGACAGTCAGGGTGCAATTGTCTAGCCTGTAGAGATCTGTGTGTCCCTCAATGGATATGCCTCCCCAGACCATCACTGACCAAAATGGTCATGCTAAACGATGTTACAGGCAGCTTAATGTTCTCTGCAGCTTCTCCAGACCCTTTCACATCTGTCACATGTGCTCAGGGTGAACCTGCTCTCATCTGTGAAAAACACAGGGTGCCAGTGGTGGACCTGCTAATTCTGGTGTTCAATGGCAAATGCCAATCAAGCTCTATGGTGCTGGACAGTGAACAGAGGGCCCTCTTCAGTATAACATATGGTAGCCACAAATTGTTTGCTGGACAACAATGGTAATTTACGTGTACAGGTTATTCAAATTTGTAGAAAATAGGACAGAATTCTATTATTCAAGTGAAATTCTCCAACAAATCCTTACATGTTACACCTACATGGTTCTGTGTGATATCTTGGATTTACCAGCTTTACCAATATGTTACGCCCCTAACCCCCATACCTAGTGGAACTGGTACACGTTAGGAATTAACTGTGTCCAACGTGTTCCTGCTGTGTGATTTTACAAGTCACTTACCGTTCATCTGGCATTGGGATGGCTTCTTGGTGAGCCGGTGCCTTGTAGGGGTTATATGTATAAATTTGTTGGAGGACTGCACTTGAATCACATAATCCTGTACTATTTTGTAGAAATTTAAATGACCTGTGCATGTGAACTACCATTGTTGTCCAGCAAACAATTTGTGGCTACCATATGTCATACTGGACACAAGAAAGTCTATCCTGAAGAAGCTCTTTTCCAAGCAAAACGCGTTGATCCACCTTTCTTCTTCTACATATTCAGTTATACTCGTACCCCTTTGATCGGATGGTAGTTGCTATTACGTGGTTTTTATATTGTGCTGATTTTAACGTACCAATAACATTTTATATTTTTTATTACATTTTTCTTTTGCTTTTGGTATTGTTTTGGTACATATAAATCCCTATGTCCCACTGTTCCATTTAGGGACCAGTGGAATTTTTCCATTTAACATTTTGATTGAACCCAAGGGGAAGGTACCTATTTAATTTTCATACCAAGGTCCTCCATCTATGTCACATGAATATCAGCATGTACCTATAGTGGTTGGGCACTCACGGTAATCTCAAGCCGCATACAGCATAGCAAAAAGCTTTTTCTTTTATATATATATATATATATATACCGTATTTGCCGGCGTATAAGACGACTTTTTGACCCTTGAAAATCTTCTCAAAAGTCGGGGGTCGTCTTATACGCCGGTACACATGTTAGGGGGGCTGCGGCATTAAGTACAGGGGTTTGCAGGGGCTGATGTCTCTTACCTGGATCCAGTCCCACGACGATCCGGTCCAGGAAGCGCGGCGTCTCCTTCAGTTCGGCCACTGGATGTTCGTGCGGCTGCTCGGCTCCGCCTCCTCACCGGTGATTGGCCGCCAGAACTGTAGCTCAGGAAAGGCACACAGGCGGCCAATCACCGGCGAGGGGGCAGAGCCGAGCGGCCCCGCGAAAATTGAGTGCCGGAGCAGCAGGTAAGTGTTCTGTGTAGAGGTGCTGCTGCAACCACATATGCTGGCTGCAGCAGCACCATACGAGAACAGGGTCAGCAAGTCTCAGTGGGAGGAATAGTGCCCCATCATTGGTGTCACTGATACCAATGATGGGGCACTATTCCTCCCACTGATACCAACGATGGGGCACTATTCCTCCCACTGACACCAACGATGGGGCACTATTCCTCCCCCCCACTGACACCAACGATGGGGCACTATCCCCCCCCCCACTGACACCAATGATGGGGCACTATTCCACCCCCCACTGACACCAATGATGGGGCACTATTCCACCCCTCACTGACACCAATGATGGGGCACCATTCCTCCCACTGACACCAATGATGGGGCACTATTCCTCCCACTGACACCAATGATGGGGCACTATTCCTCCCACTGACACCAATGATGGGGCACTATTCCTGCCACTGATACCAATGATGGGGCACTATTCCTGCCACTGACACCAATGATGGGGCACTATTCCTCCCACTGATACCAATGATGGGGCACTATTCCTCCCACTGACACCAATGATGGGGCACTATTCCTTCCACTGATACCAATGATGGGGCACTATTCCTCCCACTGACACCAATGATGGGGCACTATTCCTCCCACTGACACCAATGATGGGGCACTATTCCCCCCACTGACATCAATGATGGGGCACTACTCCTCCCACTGATACCAATGATGGGGCACTATTCCTCCCACTGATACCAATGATGGGGCACTATTCCTCCCACTGATACCAATGATGGGGCACTATTCCTCCCACTGACACCAATGATGGGGCACTATTCCTCCCACTGGTGTGCATTGGAAGAGGGGTAGTCTTATACGGCGAGTATAGCCCAAACACTACATTTTAGCAGGAAAAGTAGGGGGGTCGTCTTATACGCCCAGTCGTCTTATACGCCGCCAAATACGGTATATATATATATATATATATATATTTAGCATATGCATGATGATCTTACTTATTTTCTACAAAAGCTTACATCCTCTTTATTAGAAATGCTACTGTAGATGTGTGATTCCCTATATATCCCTTTACAGCTTTATTTGCATAGCAACATATTATTAATAAAGCAGTGATTTTAGGACTTTGAAATCACTTGGTACAATCTGGAATTCCCCTTTATTAAACCATAATTTAGTTGTGTAGTGTTCTTAACCCCTCCCAACATTCCATGTGTACCAGATCTATTGCAGACTGAATTGGGATAAAGACTGTGCTGTATAGTGCACACATTGTCTGAGGACAGTAGATATCTCACCCCATCAGTCAAGGTGATGCATATCTACTGTTGCCCCAATAATAATTTTCTAGTTTGAGTGAAACCCTCATTGCCTGTCTGTCTGCTTTCCAAACATCTGTTGTCTTTCATGAAATCACCCTTTTGAAAATGAAGATAGACAATGACTTGTGTGTTATTTAAGTTGTTGAAACAACAGTAAAATTTGAACAGCTCAATGAGGTAAGAAAACCACAAATCAATGAGTCAGCGGGGAAGAAAACCATATTTTCAGTATCAGGAGATGGTTTAATGTTCCTTCTAAAACATATGAGGAAAGCTTTTAATGTGTATTGACCACAGCAATAAACTCATCAATCAATGTCATAAAGTCATATTGCTTAGTCATAAAATGGACAGTCATAGAGTTCTTACCTGGGGTGGTCAGGTGAAATTGCACAGACCACCATTATGTGACTTGTTAGGAACTATTTTCCCCTTTTATGTTATAAAACATGTTTTTGCACATCACAATACATTATATAGGGTACTATAGCTGAAATACAAAAGGACATTCCTATCAAAATCAGCCTATGACTACATTTTAGTTGTGTGCATTTGTCAGTGGATCAAGCAATTTCAAAAGTCACTAGTTTGGCAAAATATGAGAGATTTACTTAAATTTTTAAGATATATGAATCAATGTTGGTAAAACTGTGCCTCGCAGGCTCTTCCTTTTTAAAAAAAAAAAATTTTTTTAATAAGTTTTGTATTGGAGGTATAAAATACAAAACAGAGCCTTTTAGGCATTCCCTGGCTCTTGGTGTGTTTAGCAACCAGTCACAGTACAGTACAATAAAAAAACAAGTTATCAATCACGTCCAAGGCATAACCTCGCTTTCGCAGGCTCTTCTTTAACTAGAATTTCAAACATCCTGTGCCAGCCAATGAATGGCGATCGGACAATTACATAATGGTAGTGAGGTTTCTGGTCTACTTAAATCAGTAGACATTGACATCAGGAATGGAAAGTGTTTATTTACAAACCAAGAACCATAATCAATTTTATTGTACTCGATTCTAATAAATCATTACAGTTAATGGTATATCCTAATTGTGCAATGTAAATTAATTGTCTTATTATTAAGGTACATTGATGTTGAAAAGACTGGGAAATTAAATAAATAAAGCCAAATGACCACAATGGTCTACAGCAGCCTTTCTCAACCAGGGTTCTGCGGAACCCCAGGGTTCTTACAGAAGTTACTATAGGTTCCTTGACCAATTTCTACATTTCAGATAAGTAACCACTGACAACAATTATCTTTTTAGCTATGAGTTGTAGATATAGTAACTATTGTCAGGGGTTCTCTGAGACCTGAAAGTAATTTTAAGAAGGTAGAAAGGTTGGTCAAAAGACATGGTAAGGTGGGCATTATACTGGAACACCCCACCACCTTTGTTCCCACAAGTTTAGTTGCAGGTGTTTACAAAGGGGGAGCAGAAGATAGTTTTCAGATCAATAAAGTTATAATATACCAGGTGGTAACATTTGACTTTTGTTAGGCACGGCATTTAGTGTGAAATATTTGGAAACACGGTAATCCTAAAATATTTTTCTGGCCATGCCAAGAACCTAATTGTGGCTCTTAACACAGGATTTTTTCTTTTATTGCAGGAGAGTAGGGTTTGACCCTCTGTCAGGTTCTCATTGCTGCTTGTGTCCTTATTAGGGAAATCCTGTTTAGAGAAAAAGTAACGTTAAGTCCCTCCAATATACAAAATCACAATTTTAGTAGAGTGGGGAAGGTTTAGAGACTCTAACAGTGTTTTTATTGTAGTCCATGCCATTTCATCCTGATGGCAACCGTCCATTTCTTGTCCTGGCATCACAAGGCAGATTTGAAGGGAAATATTGCCTCATTGGGTGCGCAGACAGAAATGACAAAAGTAATCTCTTCTCCACTTTATCCAAAAGATTTTTTTTCTTCTTAATGTTGGGATGGGCACCTGACGAGAGCTGATACCCCAGCCAAGCACTCTTAACTTACTTACAGAATGTGTTGACATGCCTGCTAAAGAGACTGCAGCCTTGGCTGACCATAGCGGCAGCAGTAGACAAGATTAGAAGAAGCTGGGAGTTCCACTATGATCTGGGCAAGTTTTAATTATGTAATTACACCAGAATGGTTAAATAGGTTTATCTGCTATTTCTAAGTGTTCCCAGACTTCAAAACGTACTGACATAGTCCTGCTGTGAAGATTAGCTGGAGTGAAAGCTTCTCACTGCTAATGAATCTAAGAAAAGATACTGTTAAAGCTGAACTCCAGTCTTATATAAAGACAAACATGAATGCAGCTTTGCAATCAAGCTGAAGTTTAGGTATTGATATTTCGCATAGTTATATTGGCTCAGCTTGGACCATACCATGGCCAATTTCTGGGGAAGCTGACAGTCACTGTAGTAGACCCTGCTACTACAGTGACCAAGGCTAGCTTTGCAGTTTCTCTAATAATTTAAAGCGTTCTCTGATTGGATGAGGTTGAGAGGTGGGCAGGTGATGTCATGATCTACAACTTGTCCAATCAGAGGATGCTTTGCATTTAGTGAGAGAATGCAAAGTGGTTTCTTAATGGCGCCATGTGGACAATCTCCTGTGTTCACTAAGCAGCAGGGCAACCATTCTGCTGACCTGAAAGCTAGCAGTGATCACTGTAGTAGTGGTGACTACTACAATGATTTCCAGCTTTCCTTGAGATTGATCAGGTGTGACACATACATACTTGAAATGATCCATGCTGGACCAATGTAAGTATGCAAAAATATCCATACTTAAACTTTATCTTTACATTTATTTCTTTAAATGCAAGCAGAATACGTAACTGAATTTGACTTGCACAGCAGAGCTGAATGTAAGAAGAAAAAAACAGTACATGGAGCCAGTCAGTTCCTTTTGCTGACAAGAAATATGTTGATAGGAGCAGAAAAGAGAGTAATGGAGAGATGAGCTTATCACTGTGCTGCTTCTCCTTTCACTGTTCAGTCGCTGTATGTGGATGTAGTGTGTTCAGAACTACTTGGGTTCAGAGGAAGTGGGTAGAATGATGATAGCCATCAAACTAGGGACATGACAGCAGAAGTAGTGTAGTAGAAATTTTTGGATCGAAGGTAAATATTGCATCAAAAGCTGGTTTTGCTATATTATCACTTGAAACTAATTTGTGCTGGGTAGAATTTTTACTTAACCTCTTCACGCCGGTGCCTCCCAGTTCTTTAAGAGTTTCAGAAGCCGGGAGGCGGGCGGGGTTTTAGGGTCATGTGACCGCTGTGATTCTCCATGATCGGAAAAGGTCCCGATTGAAAGGGGAGATCGGGACCTTTCTGTGAGTCACAGACTTATGTGCGGGGAACATGCAGGACGTGCGCTCTCAGTACATATGTACTTTCTAATTGCACGCAAATATGCGTCCGCTCGGCGTCAAGGCCCTGACGCTGAGAGGCCACAAATTTGCGTGCGCTCAGCGTAAAGGGGTTAAGATATAGGTAGATATCCAGTATAAAGGAAGCTTTCAAAACCTTTTTTTCTTTTCTTTTTTAAAAAGGGAATGTACTGTCAGTAAATCTAGTGCTTGCAAGGTCCTTCAACTTCATGGAGAAGGTTTTATTGTGCAAAAGAGAGCACTGTGACCCTATGTACTGTGCCTTGGCTGCTTTCCTCTCTGTTAGTAGTGCTGGCAGGGAGAGCTGGAATGCATCTCGGTGCAGCTGGGGAATGCTGGAGCAGCTGGTGAGCCGTGCAGGAATGATGTGTGAAATGTGTGGGTTTCGTGCCCCCACAATGGAAAGCTCACTTTTATTTTCCTGGCGCAGCTACACAAGACTCTTGTACTGGAAGACAAGGGGGAGCTTCCCACCTAAGTCAGCACTAGCCGCAGGCAGGAACAAGTCCCATTCTCTGTTTTTGTTTCAGCCATTCAGGAAGTCCTCGTGTGTCATAATGTCCCCCTATCTGATGTCCAAAGTTTATTTAGACTTTCACAGCTTCCGCTCAGCACCGGCTGAATATTCCATGTGGCTTTGTACTGACAGACACAACTCATGGATGGGGCAGAGCTTAGCGGTATGCTGGAACCAGATCTCTCACACAGCTGTATGCTAATATGTTATTCTATATTATACTATGTTACCTATTGCATGCTAGTATGATCATATTTATTATTAGTAGCAGAGTTACAATCGACTTCTTTGTCGATATTATTTGTAATAAAAACTTTTTTGTAAATAAAAACTTTTTTTGATGATCTAAAGCTATTTTTTATTGGCTAAATCTAAAAAAACACATCTTGTGTGCTGGGGAGAGCAAACTATGTAATTGGAACCTAAATAGAATTTTATCACCAGGCATGGGCAACCACAGCCCACGGCACTTGTCATTCTTCCATGAAATGACAGGGAAGCGTCTCCTGGGTCATCTGAACCACTTGAACTCCTGAAAGATTAAACCCCCTTCATGACCAGGCCATTTTTTGCTATACTGCACTGCGCTTACTTTAACTGGTAATTGTGCAGTCATGCTATATCCAAGCAAAATTTATATCATTTTTTCACACAAATACAGATTTCTTTTGATGGTATTTGATTACCACTGGGTTTTTGTAATTTTTGGGGATATAAATGATGTTGGAACACACATGTACGCAAGTGTATAGCAGCAAGCCTGCATTGACTATTAGAATTTCACATATAGAAGCGTGGTGAAACAAACACAGATTATACTGTATAAACGAAAAGGACTGAAATTTTGGAGAAAAAAAACTATATTTTTTACTTTCTGGTATAAAACATCCAATACAAAAATGAAAAAAAAAAATCTTCAGAAATTTTGGCCAAAATGTATTCTGATACATGTCTTTGATAAAAAAAAAAAATCCCAATAAGTGTATATTGATTGGTTTGCTTGAAAGTTATAGCGCCTACAAACTATAGTGGAAATGGGACTGGTATAGTGCGACGGGGAATCTGACGCTAACTGACGCTGAGGGGAACTGACTAACTGTTACTGACATCACCAATGACATTAAAACAGTGATCAGTGATAATATTATACACTGTCACTGTACTAATGATACTGGCTGGGAATCATCTAGGGCAGGGGTGTCAAACTGGCAGCCCTCCAGCTGTTGCCAAACTACAAGTCCCATAAGGCATTGCAAAGCTGACAGTTAAAAGCATGACTGCCATAGACAGAGGCAGTTTCACAATAGCTGGAGGGTCACCAGTTTGACACCCCTGATCTAGGGCGATCAAAAAGGTAAATGTGTGTCTAACTATGTGTAAAGTGTGCTGCTTTTTACTATGAGATCTCTAAGTTTCTCATCCCTGTTTTGCAGGGATGAGAAATACAGAGATCATTTGCTCTGTACAGAGCTCCGTGAATCATTGACTGGGACTTGCTGACAGGCTCCCGCTGTTATGTCGCTTTGCCTACAGCATCTGCCTGTTCGCAGTACATTGTGTGCTGGTGGGTGCTAAGTGGTTAAAAATCTGTCCAGTCCCATTGTGACCCCCTTCCCCCCCCCCCCCCAGACATTTCTTTGGAGACTAGAGCTCCATACTTGAAGGGCTATGAGTGAAGTCATCAACAGTGCAAACCTGCTTTTCTGCATGGCCTTCATAGACTAGGTTTTCTGGCTAAAACAAATGCCAAGTTGCAGTATGGCTTTTTTGGGATTATCTCTACATAATATTACTCAGCTGATCAAGCATTGCACTCCGGCAGCTGTGTGTGGGTGCCCTGGGAAATTAGGTATGGCTGCTGGTGACACAAATTCAAAATATCTTAATTTTGGGGTTCATGGAAAAATTTGGGCCCGAATCAATGACTGACATTTGTTATGCCAACATAAAAACAATACTCAATGGTTCAACCAATGCACACAGGCAAGTGTGTGAAGGTGGCTTAGGGAGATTAGATATAGCTGCTGTGGGCAGTGGTCTTAAAGTAGTTCTAAAGTCAAACAGTTTTTTACTTTAATGCATTCTCTACCGTAAGGTAGAAATAAAAATACCCCACTAACTGTTCCTTTTCCTCTTCCCTAAACACTTACTTGACTCCTCTCACCGATCCAGCGCTGTCCCAGCTCCAGCACTGATCTCCTCTCCTCCTGGTCTCACAAAAGTGCAACAAAAGTTCCTGCTGCTATCAGTAAAACTCCTGTGAGGAAGGGAAGGAGCAGAGACATGGCTTGCAACTGCTGTGTGTGTATATGAACGTACACAGCCTGGCTAGAGAGTGCACCAGCTCAAGGGCCCCCTTAGGACCCGGCTTGCTATTGGTGGCACTTGCAGAAAAAAGGAGCGGACAGCTCCAGCAGGGGCCTGCCGAAGAGGAGATAAGTGACTGCTCTGTGCAATATCGTTGCAGGTAAGTATAACCATTTTTTTTATTTTATTAAAATAAAAATTAGCCTTTATTAAAATGGTAGATGTTTCTCTTTTTTTATCTTCAAACCTCCCCTTTCCCCTCAACCTCCCTCCTCACACTGATCTATTAGACATTTGTATGTATGCTCACGTGTAATCTAATTCACATATCACGTATAGTACATCACATACGGATTTCAAATTCCCAACATCCTTTTTATGTTATATTAACTTGTGGGCTTGTGATGTATGTTCAGTTGCCTTTTAATTAAGTTATTGTCCTGAGCTATAGTGAGCTATTTGTAGCAAGAATGTGCCGTGAAGGATTATGGTCTGATATATATATATATATATATATATATATATATATATATATATATATATATATGCTGCGTGACAGCTGCCAATATATGATATCTAAACATACGATGTCTAACTAGAATCACCAGTTCAGTAAATGTGGAACTTTTCACACTGTCTTTGTTATCAACAGTGTTGTTCTCATTGCCTGAGATGCATTTCTGTTTAATGGTAATCAACACAAAACCAAAAAATATAATATATTGCAGCTTACCAGTCATTAGATGTAGTGGCTGCATTAGTTTTCAATTTTTAGGCTTTTTTCCCTCTGTTTTCACGTGGTGTTCTGGCCAGTAGCACACTTCCTGTGTTTGGGTGCCCCCACTCTGAATGAAGGAGCAACAGAGACACCTTTGAACAGCAGCATTGCCAGTCTGTGGGGAGGTGGGGAAGTCTTAGATTTGCTAACAAATTTAGATGCACTATCAAATTAAAGCCAGACATTATCTAACACTTTATAAGCAGTTACACCAACAGTTTTTTTTCCATTTGGGATAAAGGTTTTATATGAATAAATAGAAGCTGATCATAGTAAGCACCCCTGTGACCCCTGGTAAATGGTTTGTCTCATCCCTGTAACTGGTGCATGTGCAAGACAGCTTGGTCTGTTAAGAAACAACATAATTACTGGCCAGATCACCAGGTGAAAACAAAGGAAATAATACCTAAAAAAGAAACCGAAGCCATCACATCTAGCAATGCTGCAATTTAATAAATGTTTGCTTTTGGGTTTAATACCGCTTTAATAACTTGTATAAGTTAGGGTAAGAATTAAAGAACATTTGGTCTCCAGATCTTACACTGTGGGGTTGGTTTACTAAAACTAGAGAGTGCAAAAGGGAACACTGATCTCCTGGTTATGTAACTATACACCCTATAGCACAATTCGTTATCACTCAGTTTGGCAAAAATCTCTGATTTGTGTGCTTATTTCTTTATCTCTGTTCTTCATCTTTGTATATTACATAATACAAAATAAAGAATTATAAGGAACAGTACAACTCTTGAATTATTTCCAGTATTTATCCTATTGCATTTCTGTAATAAAAGGCAGTTATTACAAGGATTCTGCCAGCTGGCCAATTTATGCAGTGCTAGATGAAGTAGAGAATGGTTAGATACAGGGGCGGACTGACCATTTGGAAACTCTGGCACTGCCTAAGGGCCCGGGTCAGTAGCGGGCCCCATGAGATGCCCCTGGTACCTTTTTCATAGGCTTTTTTGAGTTTGGGCAAGGACACAGGGGCCCCATGATCCCCTATTGCCCGGGGGCCCCATGAGTTGTCAGTCCGGCCCTGGTTAGATACTTTATTAGATTAGTTTTTTTTCTGTCTGATTAGAGAGATTTATCTTTACTTTCTGTTTCAGAGACTTAATAGGAAGTAAGAGGAAATCTATTCAAAGTGTTCGGACAGAAAGTTGTCCCTGGAACACTGGAGGATTTCTCCTCGCCTTCTGTTCCTGTGATAATTGTAAAATTTTGGATTTTTCATCTAATTCTGCCCAATGACAGTGGTCACCAGGAGTTGGCTATTGTACACGTGTTTTCCAGTATGTACCTTATTCCATATTAGCTGTATATCTCAGCAGTATATTTGGATTTCTTTGAAGGAAATAACAAGTTAAAACAGGATTTTAATGTGGCTTTCCTGTCTTGGATATTGTATAAATTGGTGTGCTTGCCAAATACTCCACTCCCTCATCCTTCAAAATTGCCTGTAATCAAACTAAAAATCGTCCTAAATGAATTTAGGAAGTACTTAGTATAGTTAAGGTTTTGAGGGATGCGTTAGTATTTGGATATGTTAAAAGACCTTGTGGTGGACCTTGGAGGTATTCCACACCTTCAGCAGTCGGCAAGCTGCCCAACTAGTGTATTAAATATGGAAAAGATTAACTGCCTCCAATCCTTATCAGTAAAATTTCTGTTATAATCATGTGGCATAAGCCCAGTGACTAAATGGGTGGAAACTGTATATATAGCTACATTAATATGTGCCACACTCACAACCACTTTATCAGGTACATTTGTTCAATTGCTTGGTAACACAAATTACTAACCAGCCAATCACATGGCACCAAATCCATTTATTTATTTAATTTATTACAGTTACTTATATAATGCCATCAATTTCCACAGTGCTCTACATATTGTATATATTGTACATTCATATCAGTCCCTAACCCTCAAGGGGTGTATAGTCTAATGTCCCTAACTCACATTCATACATACACATACTAGGACCAATTTACCTCTCAACATGTCTTTGGAGTGTGGGAGGAAACCCACACAGGCACAGGGAGAATATGCAAACTCCAGGCAGGTGGTGCTGTGGTTGGGATTCGGTCCAACAACCCTAGTACTGCCAGGCGGAAGTGCTAACCATTTGGCCACTTTGCTAGACATGGTGCAGATGACTTTCTGAAGTTCAGGATGAGAACAAAGGAAGTCCGATCGGCTGCACTCCAAACAATCCACTTTATTGAACCAAGATAAAACCAATACAGACAGTGGAAATACAGTGGGGGACTGGAAGGTAAATGCGTTTCACGCTAAAAACAGCGCTTATTCATTTACCTGCCAGTCCCCCACTGTATTTCCACTTTCTGTATTGGTTTTATCTTGGTTCAATAAAGTGGATTGTTTGGAGTGCAGCTGATTGGACTTCCTTTGTTCACATCTATGCAGCACACAAGCTGGGCTAGCACCTACAGGAGGAGCTGTGCTTGGAGATTGGGAGTCTCTCTGCCTTGAGCAGTGGTAAACATATATATTGCTGAAGTTCAAACCGAGCATCAGAATGGGGAAGAAAGGGGATTTAAGTGAATTTGCACGTGGCTTGGTTGTTGGTGCAAGATGGGCTGGTCTAAGTATTTCAAAAACTGCTAATCTACTGGGATTTTCACACACAACCATCTCTAGGGTTTACAGAGAATGGTCCGAAAAAGAGAAAATATCCAGTGAGCAGCAATTGTGTGGATACAAATGCCTTCTAGAGGTCAGAAGAGAATGGGCAGACTGGTTTGATATGATAGAAAGGCAACAATATCTCTTGCCAATATGGACCAAAATCTCTGAGGAATTTTTCCAACACCTTGTTGAATCTATGCTATGAAGAATTAAGGCAGTTCTGTATGGCAAAAAGGGGTCCAACCCGCTACTAGCAAGGTGTACCTAATAAAGTGGCTGGTGAGTTTAAATGCAAGGGCATCACTAGTCGTATGTATCTTATGAGATAAAATTAAGCACCCAAGGTACTATATACTACCTTGTTTTTGCTAGCTATGCAAGTAATTCAAATGTTCAAAATGAAAAAAGTCACCTGTAGGAAACAGTTGAAGTAATCTTCCTCATTTCCCACAGCAGAAAAAATTTATATACTGCTTTATTAATAAGAAAGCAGACGATTGTTACAGTTCATACTGTCAATTTCTTATCATTTATTGAAATATTGCCTTACAAAAAAAAAAGGAAAGGACTTGTGAGTAATGCTATGTTTTACGTGAATGCCCTACCTTTTGAGTGTTTAGGACAGTCACATGACCTTTGCTGAATTTATGTATAGACAGACTCTTTCAGGCTTCTAAGCTCAATACACACTTCCCTGTAGTGTTAAGACCACCATAGTCAGCCCCACAGGCAAGACTTTTTCTTTAGTACTTAGGAAGAATTTAGGTTGATGCTCAAGTTGGAGAAAACCACTTGTCCCGTGCTAATGAAGGCTATTAAGCCACAGCCAGATCATCCACAAGGCAACCTAGGGAAGAACCTAGGGCATAATGGATGTCCAAGGGGCCCAATTACAACCTTCTTACTCCTGCAGTAATGTAGGGGGTAGCTCAGTTGGTCAGACTGTGCATCTGCCTATTACTTCACAAAGACTGATGCACTTTCAGGCTATTGGTGTGCCATGCTGTAGGCCATGCAGGCAAAGCCAATGAAAATTGGTTAGCCTATTGTAATCTGAAGGGAAGGGGGAAATGCTACTTTGCCCATGACTGACTCTACTGTCTTAAGGAGGCCACGGACAAGTGGAAAACTGTCCAAAAATTTTGAATCGTTCATTTTTCCCATAATTAGTTTGCCAGCTGTGACACACACTTTTCGTGCCGCAATCGAAAGTACTTGATCCAACATGATGGATTTTTATTGAAAAACTGATGGTATATCCGTATGATATAAAAATTTTCATTTTTCACTCAACAGAACCATCAGATTTTGACTCGTCTATGGCCTGTCTTAATCTTTCTTTTTACTGAGCAAATATGGCACTTTCTTTTGGTAGGTATTGGGTTCAACAAAGGCCATATAATTACTGTAAACATCCAGTGAGTAAAGGATTCACATACCATTTTCTATAATTTTTTTCTTCTTTTGTTGAAGGATATTTGTATATGTATCCAAGGGAACATTGTTTAAAATGCTCCATATTATCCTTTATTGAAATTCATTGAGATCCTACTTTTGTATGGACAGTCACAGTTGTCTTTCAGTGTACTAAGATAGTAATAAGGACTGTTGACAGTACATAGGCAGATAACAAGAACTGGGATGAACTTGTTAAACATTTTAGAATGATAAAGGTTTGCAATAAACACAGACCATAATGATGAGTATAGAATACATTGTACAATACTGCGCTCCATCAATTCACACAAAGACAGGATACTTTTCTCACTGACAGGCAGGACAATTATTCCAGCTGACACACTCTGCTAAGGACATTCAATTGCAATCATTACATTATAATTATAGTCAATATAAAGAAAAAAAGAGATTTTGAAGATTCAGATACACAGTAGCTGATTCTAACGCCTCAAACATTTAACAATTGTTTCTTCTTGTTTGCGTCCTATTATCTGCATATTTGCATTGTTTTTAACACTTTGTATGTTGCTATTAGACATCTTTCAAGCAATATTGTTAACAGCTAAAGGTTGTGACAGACCAAATGTACAAATTTCATATATGAGTTGAATCAGAGTATTGTTTTTAGGGATGTCTACAAACCATTATATTGCATGTTGCTGCAATGTTCTAAGACATATATTGCAAATGTCCAAAGAAGATGCAAATGATAAAAGTGCCACATGTCTATGGTAAGTTCAGTATAAATGTATTAGTCTTGATAAAAAAAAAATCAGAGGGTAGAGTCAACTAGTTTCAAGCCCCCCCTCCTTAGTCAGTTCTAAAGGACAAGCATAAATCAGTTTCCATAGGTAGATTTAGAAGTAGCAAACACATAGCAAATTCATACTTTCAGAATTGGCTATGTGTTTGCTTTTCTAGATCTGCCTGTTGATTGTGTCCCATGCTATCTTGTCCATTAGCCCTGATGAAGGGGAAGTTGTGAGCCCTTGAAATGTGTGGGATGTACCTTTTGATTTTCTATCAAGACTAATATATTTATATTGGACTTACTATGAACTTGTGGTGCTCTTATCCTTTGCGTCTTCTTTTAACCTTCAGTGGAAGACCTCATATGTTAAAAAGCTACCTCTTAGAACTATGGACCACAAACTTGATTACTTTTGGGTCTGGTGCTCCACCAACACTCCATTTGCATAATTGGAATGTACAGGCTGTATGTTATTGTACCCAGTAGTCAGAGCACTTAATGTAGGAAGGTTTCTTCTCCATAGAAGGTCATGTTTTCTGCAGCCTCTTGTGTCTTTTCCCCACAGTATTATTGCCTAGGGCAACATAAACATGGTAGAATTATAGTTGTGGAAAGTTGTATAAAAGTAAAATAGGCATATCTCAGTTACAATTTTTTTAAACCTCTGAATTTAAAAATGAAAAGCGCACACCCTTCAGTGAAGTGTACCAGCCTAAATCCAAAGTACCAAGTGTGATTTCTGTCTCTTCTCTATGCTGTCTGCATAAGTCACTTCTGACAGGTCATTCCGATGCCACAGAATCTCAGGAGATGCCCCCCACCCCCCGTCCAGGACACAGACACCCTCAGCTGTGCATGTTTCCCTATAAGACTGTGTAAGCGGGGTATCCTTTCCTTCCACTCAGCTTATAGGTTACACTCAACTTTCTGCTCTATGCTGTGCAGTATGTGACATCAGATCACCACCTGATCCGTGTTTTTTTTAAAAGGCTCTAGATAAGAGAGGTTGCAGATAAACAGGTACAACTTATTTGCTTAATCTCCATATCACATGAGGCTAGTCTCTTCACTGGGTATATGCAAGAAGTTTACATCTGATTTAACCCTTGACAATCTACTAAATGCAGACTCTACAAATATTTATAAAATTGTAAAGCAAAAGCCAAGTTTTCTAACTCTTTCTTTTCCTATGAGTAAATCAGGCCTAATGAGCAGGGTGTGCTAAAGTTTGCATGATGTCATGTACTCACCAAGACTCAGCTACTCCTTAGCTAAATATTAGCAGTTACATTTCTATTTCATAAACAGAAGTACTTGAGGTGGTTATTTATTTCCCTTTGTCCTAAAGAGAACCACTGAAACATTTATTTTGTTTTACTTCTGCTTAAAGTCTATACGTTTTGTAATACTGACACTGTTTACTCACTGTTATCAAATGGTACACATTGTTTGGGTGAGGCTATGAGGTTAAAGCAATGAGTAAGCTTGTAGAATATCAACCTTGAGAAATACTGTATTGGATTTGCCCGATGTACTTAAGGTTCTGGTGGTATTTTTTTATTTATTAGGGAAAGGAACTGGCATATAATCCCAAACATATGTCTATTACTGCTGCTTTTCATGTCAGATGAGTGACATAAGGATTGCGTGACAGAGACACAGATATACATGACACAAGTGCAGGTGCAGTTGGCAGGTCTACAGCTTTGCTTAGGTTTGGTATGAACGTTCTAATGGGACCTCTCTACGGCTTCTACAAACAGCTTTATTTTTAATGCACAATACATTATCCTGTTAGTGAACATCTTCCTGTTCAGAATTTTATTGTCGTACGGGCTGTTTGTGAACAGAGAGGCATATAGCATTTGAAATGTTTTATTGGTTGATATCTTTACATAGATAACATTTTATAATGGAAGGCAGTATGGTTACAGTTATACAGTTTAGAAATACGTTTTTAACTCAGGCTGTCAGTATAGATTTACTAAAAGTTTAACACTGAAGTCCATCTTTTGGTACACTTTCCAAGCTGGCCGAAAGGAACTATGCCCCTCACTAACATGTGAGTCCACTGGATGTGCTGTATAAACTGTATGTAGCTGAGGTTGTGACATCATCAGCCCACCTCTCTGACTCAGAGGAAGACTTGTTTTTGTTAATAGGATACATCAATTTCTATGAGTGGCTGAGCACTGCTCATGAAGACTCTGTTAGTGTTCCGGGTCTGAGATGGGAAGGTCTCAGAACACAGTGCTGTTTGCTGTATGTAGCCTCAGCTACATACAGTTTATACAGCACATCCAGCATCCTCACATGTTAGTGAGGGGCATAGTTCATTTGGGCCAGCTTGGACTTGGGTTCAGCTTTAACTCCAGCCAAAACATGCGTGAGGAAATTGAGATAGAAGCGCCCCACCAAAATTTAGTTGTCCAGACACAGATTTATTCCAGTGTATGATGACATAAATGTTGTCATGCTTCTGGGCCTTAGCAGTCCCGCTTTGTCAAAGTTTGACCAAACTATTAAAAACCAAAGTCTGCTAGCAACTGGTTTGAAATAAACCAGGGTCTGGATGATTACATTTTGATTCAACACTTCTGTCTCAAACTCCCATAGTTACAAATCATGGAGATGGTGGAGATCCTTTGAAGTGGAGAAGCTGCCAGCCTTAAGAATTCAGACATCCAAGTCAAATACACCTATACCCTCTATAACAGGAGTCTCCAAACTTCCTAAAAAAAGGGCCAGTCTATTGTCCTTCAGATTTTAGTGGGGGGTTGCACTGTAGCCAGTGGAAGTGGAAATTTTCCTGACATCAGTGAGAGAAAACATGACCACATTTGGTATTATAAGGAAGAATAGTGCCCCATCATTGGTTTCATTGGGGGGGAAGTGCCTTATTATTGGTGTCAGTGGCAGAATGCTGCCCCATTGTTGATGTCAGCTGACAGAATAGCGTCTCGAAACAGTGGGAGGAATAGTGCCCCAAAGGCCAGGTAAAGGTAAGAAAAGGGCCACATCCAGCTAGGCTGCAGTTTGGAGACCAATGCTCTATAACATTAGAATAATTATAAAGTGCCACTGCTATCCATCCGAATTTCTTTTCAGAGGTTTTTTGTTGCTGTCTGTGTTACTGTTGGAAATCTACCATCATTATTTGTCCCGGGGACCATTGTCACTGGGAGAGAAAGTGAGAGGGAATCTAAAATATGACAGTTGTCATTAGAACAAGAGCAGAGGGGGATATCTTCCAATGGGAATATGTCTTCCTATGACAACTATCAAAGATGAGATTACCCTTATTTAGGGGAGATTTCCACTTCCGGTTATATCTATGGGAACCAGATGTGGGATATTTCCACTTCCTGTTATGTCTCTGAAGACCAGATGCAAGAGGAAATCGCTTGAAGAACAACACCTTACAGAGTTTCTAGACTGTCCCTACTATATCCAAAACTAAAAAAAATGCCTTGGCTTTAGTTAAATTTTAAGATTCATGGATCATAAATATTTTAAACTAATGTGTAGGTTATACTTCATGAAAGCTGCAAGCGAGGAACATGAGTTGAAAGTTTACACATCAAGTTTTTGGATTTATGGACTGACCCTTGAAGGCAAAGCCACTCATCCTTGTAATTTATGGGGGTATAGGGACAATTATTAAAAAATTCCCTCATCTCCAAAACACAGAGATATGAATTGAAGAGATCTGAGATTAATCTCTTTCTGATCTGGTACACTCAATTCCAGGGGTAATGTAAAGAAGAGAATTGAGCAGTAGACTATAGCTGCCAGCCAATTTATCCTTTGGAAGTTTAGATCGGGCAGAATTCATTTCAAAGTCTGGATGGTTTTCCTAGTTTACAGCAGCGTATTGGCCATAATATAAAATAAATCCAATGGCATTGCAGTTAGGTTGTTACAAATGTAAGCACTGTTTCTAATTTAGAATGGCTACAGCAACATAGTAATTTATAGAAAATAGCAGCCTTCAGTTATACTGTATTGAAGATAAACACACTGTTTGGAAAGATAAACACATAATCAAACCGATTATTGCACAGTTTGATGCTCGTTTTGGATCTAATAAAATAGTGTCATATTTATAGAACAAGCTGCTATGTATGACAAGAATGTATGACTTTATCTTAGGTTACATGTCTTGGCAGTGCCTCAGCTGCACAATGCATATAGTTAATCTAGTTGAGATTTACTGGGATATGGCTTAAAAAAATTGACATTCACATTTATAACCATGTAGACATTTTAAATATATTCATACTTGGCTTTCTAGTGAGGAGAGCAAGCAGCAAATGGCTGTATTGAATTCCGAGCAGCTAAATTCGGTAGATCTGCTGTCTCCTAAAGAAGTGGGCTTAGCAGACCTCTAAGACTTTGCAATAGGCACAAATGCAAGCTCACAGCAGGCTTTTCCTCCATGCATGCCCACAGCATCTATTAATCATCACGTGTCAAGCATCTACCAATCATCGTCATGTAAATGCAATACTCACTAAATACTACAATGAGAGAGAGAAAGAGAGAGGTGCAAGCTACGTGCAGCAGTTAAGAATTCATTTATTCCATAAAATTAAAATCACTCATAAAAAACAGGAGTATACAAAGCTCATCTGTGGGTATGTAAAGGACCGCTCCTTTCCGTACTGCAGGTACCACCAGTGGTAGTCTCATAGCACCATGGAGATGGTGTAGGTGAGTCCAATGGTTTGTAAGCCAGGAAGAAGCCATGCTGGCCAGCGTGGAAGGCAGCGGCGGAAGTGACATCACCAGGAGGACCGGAAGTCGACCACAAAGAGATACAGCTTATATCAGCCGGTATCTCTCTGTGGAATGGAGCGGCCCTACACATACCCACAGATGAGCTTTGTATACTCCTGTTTTTTGTTAGTGTTTTTAATCCTATGAAATAAATGAATTTTTAACTGCTGCACTTAGCTGGTGCCATTATAATCGATTGGCTAATGTTTAACCTGTTGTTTATATTTATATGACATGACCGATAAGCCTGCTCTGTGCGCCAGAATCTCTCCTTTTTACTAACTACTACAATGCCTTTAGTGATAGTTTAAACTTTCGCTTAGTACATAGGTTCCCACGGGAAATGTACTTGCTAAGCCAAGTTAGGATTCAGTAAAGAGTCATGTTTTAGGTTTTTTTGGAGCAATACTACTAGCAAGCTTGAAGTCTATAGTTTCCCAATTCCTTAGTTTTATTACATGCCACCTTATATTTTTTTGTATACTGTTTTGCAATAGGGGATCATGGGGCCCCTGTGTCCTTGCCCAAACTCAAAAAAGCTTATGAAAAAGGTACCAGGGGCATCTCATGGGGCCCAATACTGACCCCGGGCCCTCGGGCAGTGCCCGAGTTTCCAAATGGTTAGTCCACCCCTGCTGTTTTGGCAGTTTATGACAAACACATAAGGTTATTTGAAATTCTGTGAATTAGGAAGTTGAAGCAGTTGTAAACCCTTACATATACTCACCGAAGTGACAAGACTCAGGTGATGCACAGAGATGAAGCTGTTTGTCTGTGGCCCTTTCTTCTCCACAGCTGTGCAAAATATAGAATTTAGACAGCATTTCTTAGCTTCAGGAGGCAGGGGGCAGGGATTTGACATCATACACTGCAAAGCATACAGCAAGGAGCTGTGTGTAATCAGAGACCTGAGTGGAGGGATTGGACACACTTACTTTACACAGTCTTATAGGGAAACATGCACAGTCCAGTCTGTCAGTCACCTGTTGTGTACTGGAGGACGCAGAACCATCTCTGGGGATTGCCTGGTATTCAGATTAACTGTCAGACATGACTCCAGCAGATAGCAGAGGAGTGAGAGAGTGGACAGAAATCACACTAGATGTGTTGGATTAAAGCAAATACACACTATAGAAGCATATGCTTTGTACATTTTTTATTTCAGAGCTTTGTAACCACTGGATATAAAAACATATGATCAAAAGGTCCTTGCACTGTTTGCTGAACCTTCCTCCAACCTGACATGATAACCATATCATCAAATCCTTGAGCAGTTTTTTTAACATATCTGTGACACATACAGTATATAACAGATCTTTTGACTTTATTGAAAGAAGCTATGTTTAAAGTGTTACTAAACCCACAACAGCAAAATCAGTCTATATATGCAGTAAAGCATGCTTGTTATACTGACTGTGGAACCTAAGGGGTTAATCTTCTGCATTGTGTAAAAACTCTGTTTCATCCTAACTCTGGTCCTCCCTTTCTTCTAGTGTCCCCCTCTTATCTCCTGATAAGATATATCATGTGGAGTCACTCTGCACATTCTCAGTTTGGTGTGTATTGCTATAGAGGCTTTTTTTTGGGGGGGGGAGAGTGCATGTGATCAGCACAGGGCCAATCAGCACTGTCCAGACAGAAGTCAGGGGTTCTGCATCCTCTTAGAGTAAAATGAAAACTTCTCCTACAAGTGTTAACCAGTGCTAGGCTGGACAGTGATAGAAGTCACAAGACTACTCTAACTGCTGATGAGAAAAGCAGTTTATATTTACTAAAATAATTGCACTTCCATGTTCTGTGTTCTGTATAGACCAGATATACTGAATGCAGGTCCAGGGTTTAGTAACACTTTAAGCATTGCTTGGCCTATTTGTATGTAGTGTAGTGATTTCCAAACCCAGCTCAGAGGACAAGGAACTTTTTGCGTTTACTGAAATGCATTAGAGGTACATCATAAACTCTATGGGGGAATTTCCCTTAGGTTCAATGTAACTCTACAATGTCAACAAGACTGCACTGAACTGATGCAGTAGAAATGTGTGACTCTACATTGTACCGAAGGCCTATGCTCAACGCATAGTTTATTTCTTACAATTTCCCCAGCCTCATGTTATTATTTTTAGGAAGAAGGTTCCATAAAGCTGTTTTAAAAGGTCACTGCCTAGCTGTATATTTATCCTATAGCTTCATGTTTAGTTGCCTCTTGACAAAGGTGCAAGTTTTCCCTCGTCAGCTTTTTCCAAGGTGTCTGTCAGAACTCCTTTTTAATTCAACATTACAAGAGTGCTGTTTCATCCCTCCATCAGAACAGATGATCTCAGAACAGTACTTAATTTTGAGATTGCTTTAAGTTTATCTAAGTGTAGTTTATATATATGAAATGTTTTTGGTCTGTGTAATTGATCTGCAAACAACATGTACAGATTTGCATACCCGACAGCAATGTGTCTCTAGAAAATCTCTTCTAGTTATGCCAAGTAAGCGCCGTCTACTTAAGAAACTAGCAGAGAAAGTATGACTCTTCATTTTTTTATTCCAAGATAATGAGCTTGTTATTTTATTTATTAATTGTGTATTTGTTTAAATCGCCAAGAACTGATGTTATCATGATGTCATTTTGACTTTTTTACGGCCCTCCTAAGAGGAAGTGAATCATAACTCTGGATTTGTTAACTATCTCACAGAGGCCATAAGTGTTTCCTGTACAAACAATCGATTTGACAATGTGTTTCTAATATTTGCAGAGAAGTAAAGAACTCAATGCAATGCAGTCTACCTGGTTACTGACAATTCTTGACAAGATTCTGGGATTTTTGTACTGAGGCCCAGAACCACCTAGTAAAGGAATGTAAAATACAGCCCATCCCAGATAATACCTGTCAAATCTTTCATGATACCTTTTAAGGAGGACATTTTTTTAAATCTTTTCTTTTTTGTTCAGTTTGCAGACTAATATTGTTGTCTTTCTTTTTGTAAGAACTCTGTGCTATACCATTAGTCATCATAACCTTATAAAAAGGGTGCTACAAATCACCCGTTCCCACGAACATGGAGAAGTTTCCAAGATACCTTAGAACCCAACAGAAACCCTTCTGGAAAATATTCTTGAAAAAAGTTTTTACTAATAATAAAACGTCTGCATTTTATATTGAGTGGTCACAGCTGTATTTCGTATCACGATGCTGCTTCAGTGGTCATAGACATTAAAACAAAGTCCTCTGTGTTTTCAAAGGTAAAATGCTAGGCAAAAATCATTATACTAAAATGCATGTAGAAGTGGTTGGTTCTGATGGATCCACAATGGAGTGTGTCTTCCTTTAAAGGACTGGTCCATAATGAAAGTGTAGTGTAGGTGAACCTTTTTCTGGTTCTAAACTTCTACTTCTCTAACAGCAAAAAAAAAAGAGCCCTCAGCAGATGATAAACTCTAGAGTGGGTATCAGAAGCACGTAGTACAAAAGTTCATATCACTGAGAAGGTGTTCTAAAAAAAATTTCAAAAAGACCTCTGAGCAATATGAACGTTTGAACTGGGTGCTCGTCAATACCCGCCCCAGAGTTTATCTACACCAGTCAGGAAAGTCTGCAAGAAAGTCTGCAGTTTTCCTTGTTCATAGTTGGGTCTCTTTGCAAAGTGAATTTAAACTACATTCGCTAAGTTAAGGGAAAATTCTCTACGTTGGTCAGGAAAGACTGGGGCATCCTTGGATTAAAAGCAAGGTCATAAACATTTAAGCAACTCTACAGGTTGAAAAACTGCAGTTGATTTACTAAAGGCTAATAAGCTGCTCACTTTGTAAGGAAATTTCCCCCTAGTTTAGGTGAAGCTCTGCTGACTTCAATCTTCCAATCATGTGCAAGCAAAAAAATATATTTGTATTATTTTTCCTTGTGTCTAATTGGGTTGTCTTTGAAAAGTGAATTTAAACCGCATTCACTAAGTTAAGGGAAAATTCTCTTGCAAAGTGAACAGCTCATTTGCCTTAGTAGTAAATTAAATTCCACTGTCTACATCAGGGTTTCTCAACGAGGGTTCCTTCAGAGGTTGCTAGGGGTACCTTGAGCAATGAGCAATTTCAGCAACTCAGATAAGTTCCCGTGTGACACCATGGATCTTTTTTAGCTATCTTCAAGGAGGTAATTCATCCCAAAGACCACACGTGTAAGGAGCATTTTCCTACTGACCTTCACACTAATGTATTATGAGTTGTAGATGCAGTCATTTTTATCATGGTTTCCCTGAGCCCGGAAAGTTAATTCAAGGGTTCCTCTGCACTGAAAAGGTTGAGAAAGACTGATCTACATAATACATAGTTTGTTTTTCTGTGTCTTTTTAGGCATATACAGTAGTTAAAAGAAACCTCTACTAGACTGACATTGCCAAACTGCCTGAAAATGCTACCTTTGTACTGATCCAGACTTCAACGTTTTTTGAGTCACTGACCCAGAGCAAGTATGCAGATCAGAAGTACAGACTTTTCTCTGACTTCATTGATGCTTTTTTGTTCAGGGTCAGTAACTTAGAAACTATGGAGGCCAAAAACAGCCAACTAGCCTTTTCAGAGGTGGGTTAGCAATGGCAGTTTCCATACATTTCCATACATTTCACAAGTTCAAATAAAGGCAATTTTTTTTCTGTTTTGGATAGAGTGGAGATGGATTAGAAGACCTGTTAGTTTTTATTACTGTCTGTGACCCCATTTAGGCGATTCACCCTCTTGATTTGTCCTGTTTACCATTATCATTGAAAGTGAAAGTAAAATAAAATACCAAATTTTGGGTTGTCCCCAGAAAAGTAATAGAGGGTAAATCTTCCAATGGGGACACTAATTCTGGTGACCAAGGGGTTCCCTAGGGATTCCCTTAATCTGCAGGAATTTCCTGTTTTGGCTACGGAACAAGAAATGAAGGGAATTCTCCCCAATGGGATACAAATGGCAAAACTTAATCTTGCTAACCCTCCCTAACTCTATCTAAAAATGTATTTTTTAATTTTGCCTGTAGTTCTACTTTAATGCATGTCTTGCATATGTGGTTGGTTGTCCTTAAATATTACTCATGTTGAACTTCTTGCTACTGGATAGAGCCAATGCTGATCCTGAGTAAACTTGAGTGAATAGTTAATAGTACTAGCTTACTTTAATTACATGGTCATTTTGTTTAAAAAACATCACAAAACATTTTGTTTTAAAATATCACAGATTTTGACATGTATGAAGAGTTAGCCTTTACTTATTTCAAGTCTGGAGGCATCATTTCTATTGATCTCAGTTGAGTCATTTTTAAAAGAGTTGTATGATGAGCAGTGCTAAAGGCACTGTTTATCTATGATTGACCTTACTTGCATCATGTTGAAATATGGCTTGTCCTTGCAGGGGGCTGGAGAGCCCATTAAGTAACAGAATGTGCACATGCTATGCACAAAGCCTTGAACTTTAAAATATGCAAAAGAAAGACAGTAATGGCCTACATCTGAGCTGCCCCACTGTTTTTCTTAATAGTAATAGTTATAAATGCATTTGAATGTTGTAACTGCTAATAGAAATATTAAAGTGGTTCTAAAGGCAGAAGGTTTTTTAACAATGCATTCCATTGGCCCCTGCTGCTGTCAATTACAGCTAGGGAGGAGGGATCAGGGCAGGGCCGGGCGGGGCTGAGCTGCGTTCTGTGTCTTATGACAGAAACAAGATATATTTTGCTCAAATCCCAATAGCTTGTTCATGTATTTATCTGTCAGGTGCTAAAGGGGTGTAGTCACATGTTAACACTAGAAATCCCGGTGGAACCCTCTGCACACTGCTAATTACCCTATCCAGCAAAAATTGCAATAAACAATAGTGACTAAAATTCCCTATTTTCTATTGAAACATTTGCTGGATAGGGTAGTTGGCAGTGTTCAGAGGGTTCCTCCGGGATTTCTCTTTGTGTATGGATGCACACAGCCAGCTCGGGAACGAGTACTCACTAGTGCCCCCATAGCAAGCAGCTTGCTATGGGGGCACTCGGTAGCAGGGAGGAGCCAGGAGTGCTGGCGGGGGACCTGAGCAGAGAAGGATTGGGGCTGCTCTGTGCAAAACCATTGCACAGAACTGGTAAGTATAACATGTTTGTTATTTTTTAAAAATAAAAGTAAGCCTTTAGAATCACTGTAATATTAACCCCTTGACGTCAAGCGCACACAAATATGCAGCCTCTCGGTGTCTGTGCCTTGACCCCGAGTGGCTGCATATTTGCATGCCATTAGAAAATATATATGTGCCGAGAGCACTCCCAGCACATATGTCCGTGACTCACAGAGCGGTCCCAATCTCCCTTGCGATCGGGACCTTTTCCGATCATGTGACCGCCATGATAGCGAATCACGGTGGTCACATGACCCTAAAACTCTTAAAGGGCCGGGAGTGGTTAATAATGATGTTAGATAACATATACAAATTTATTGCATGGCAGGAACAATTTTAGGGGCCACATCTATATTTACCTTTAACTTCTCAAAATTCTACAATACCTAGTTAAAAAAAATAAGCACCTCTACCTCTGTTCTGATTTACAGTATCAGGTCGTAACTACTTACTGCAGATGTCTTAAGAATCTAGATGCCTTGTGGAGTTTGGACAGAGCTGTAACATACCAAGTTAATCCAGTGTAGCTGAGAAATTCCCCTTCCAAGCAGACTTTTACCCAATGAACTAATAGGTTGCTTTCTTACAAACATTCACCAAAGCCCAGTTAAAGTCACATTACTAGATATGCAGTCAGATAGACTTTGTACTATACATTATATTTCTGGGTTCTTGATCTTATCTACACTTTCCCGTAAATATGCAGGGTTGCTAAATATGACTGTGCAGTTAAGTAGGCACCAAAGATAGGCCCTGTACAAACTGACACATACACACTGCCTTTCCTTCTCTGAAATACAAGTTTGTGCAAAGCAGGGGTGGACTGACCATTTGGAAACTCGGGCACTGCCTGAGGGCTTGGGGACAGTAGGGGGACCCATAAGATGCCCCTGGTACTTTTTTCATAGGCTTTTTTGAGTTTGGGCAAGGACACAGGGGCCCCATGATCCCCTATTGCCCAGGGGCCCCATGAGTTGTCAGTCTGCCCCTGGTGCAAAGACACTTCTGCTGAGAGGTGTGGCAGTTACTCAGCTCTGCCAGAACAGAGCACTGATATGTGAGTACAAGAGCAGCATATTTACTGAGAAATACGTATTTTAAAACATTTCCTAGGGGCTATGAAAACACAAAAGCTGCAGTTGGGCTTTAAAGCAGGAAAATGATTAGCTCTACACTGTGAAGATAATTATTTTTAACAACATTTACTATTTTTCAAGACATTGGGCCCCATGCATTAAAATACAAATATAATGAGTACAGCAGTGGAGTTGTTGGCAAGATCAACCAATTAGTTTTCACTTCTTATTTCATGGAGAGCTTCAATATGAACTCTTATTGGTCAGCATGGGTACTAACTCCCATTTTGCAATCATTTGTGAATTTTCGGTATCATTTGTTTTGCTCGTGTTGATCTTTTGTTTGTCCCCTTTTACTTGTGTGGATGGTTTGTCTATTTCTGCTTATAGAAAATGACAGGGTGTGGCATGAACTTGTTTAAACATTTGCCTCTAGAAGAGGGCCCTCTTTTCCATTGGAAATTATGAATTACTAATAAATGATTCAATATTTTTAGAATCCTAAAATATTTAAATTTTATATTTGTACATTGTTTTAATTCCAGTGACAACAAATTGATAAAGATATGTTGCTGTACATGTCAGCTGCCACCGTGGTTTGCAGTACCTGAAGATAATTGGTTATTGTGCGTAATGTTCTGCCGGATGGCCCATAAATCTTTCTGCAAACAACCAGCTGTGGAGTTCAGTCTTCAGTCTTGTAACTTTCTCCACTTTGATTTCAAGTTACACAATGGACAGTATAGAGAACAGTTAATATTTGTTCTTTGCTGACTGATAAGAGGATAACTGAGGGCATCCTTGATATTTCTGCCTAGGCCTTGGGTTGCATCAGATGAGCACATGAAAACTTTGTGTGGAAAGAGCAGTGTTTTATTAAGGGTGTGTTTCGATGGCAATAAACTTTGACATTATACTGCCCAGGCCTCTTGTTGATTAATTTTTCCATTCTTTTAAATATAGAAACACAAAATACATTTCCATAATGACATCTACATGCTTAGCTGATAAAAAATAGAGATATTGTGGAACTGAATTCCTTGCTGAATGTAGAAATTTCAAGGTTACAAATATACTTTATAAACCTACCCACATGGAAGAAAAATATATTTGAAAAATATTTGAAAAATATTCTTCCCAAATATATTGACATATATTTGAAATACTACAATTTTGGCCATATTCAATATATTTCAAAATATATTTCAATAAATATATATATACTGCATGTTGAAATATGAAATATATGAAAAAATATTTTTTAAATACATTTCAAATAAAATCTGAAGAATATATTTATAAATATATACATATTTTTACAAATATATATTTTTTTAAATATACTCTTCAGATTTTTTTTAACATATTAAAAAAGTAATTTTACCATATATTTTACATATATTTGTAAATGCATTTCAACATGCAGTATATATATATATATATATATATATATATATATATATATTTTTTTTTTTTTTTTTTTTTAATATATTGAATGATTGAATGTAGTATTTCAAATATTTGTCAATATATTTGGGAAGAATATTTTTAAAATATATTTTTCTTCCTTATGGGTACATAAGACTAGCCAACCAATAATCCTTTCAACTGCGTGTGAAAAGTAATATATTTATATATCTCCCCTGTCCAAGGCAACCAAGCAATCAGATTATCCATTCTATTTTCCCAAACAATACTAGAAACATAAAAAGAAGTGATGTTTTTTGTGTGTACTGTATGTTTAAACTGTTCACTCCAAATCCACTGGTCATGGTTCTATTGCCCATAAAGGGGAGTTTGAGGGTCCTAACTCATCTGTCATCTCTTATCAAGTGCTGTGTCCTAAATGGCTATCTAGTCAATGTTCTGGGCATAGAAGGAAAAAAATTGGGGTGCAGAATTAAGACATTTTTATATATCCTCTTGCGTCATGTGACCATACCTGCCAACTTCCTCAGAGGGTTACAATGATTTAGAAACATTTGGGGCCAAACAGCATGCTGTTACTACACCCAGGTACATCTTAGGCAAAATGTACATTTTCATTTGTTTTTGGACACTATATTTCAGCATATTTCTGGATTAAAACAATGACACGAAACATTTGACTATTTAAAGTGGTTGTAAATCCATCCGTCCACCCACTTAAGTGACTAGCCTCAAATGATAAACATAGATGAAATACGTCACCCTGTATAAGTTGTACCTGTGTATCTGCAGCCCTCTCTCCTCTTAAGCCTTCCAGAGCACACCATTTAGATGGAATTTCTCATCTTCCAGGAGGCAGGGGACAGGAACTTGATGTCACACACTGCAGAGCACAGAGCAGAGAACTTTGTGTAATCTGAAACCTGATCGGAGGGAATGTCCCCCCCCCCCCCCGGGTGCAGTGCTGTCCCCCAGGATTTCTTGATTTCTTGGTGTTGGCAATGGTCTTGCAGATGGAAGAGGAAGGAGACAGTAGACAGGAAATACATTCAATGCTATGGACTGAGGCACTATACACTATAGAAGGATATGCTTTGTTCATATTTACTTTCTGAGGTTTACAACCACTTTATTATGAAAGCATCACTTTTTTTTTTATAGTAGCAATACAGAACATAAACACTTATTTTCCTGTTCCGTGTGGTTAGCACATAAGCTCCTAAAGATTTGCATATACAGGTTGTGCCCTTGTAGTTTAACACAAACAGGAAAAAAGTAGTACAACTTTATAAAAGGAATCTGGTGCATATACACGGACAGAAGTGTGTAATTTAGCTTCTCTTTTCACAACAAATTGAAATAGAAAATAAAGCTAAGTACAAAATGTAGGCACAGAAGTCATTAGGTTTGATAGCATGAGTCACCAAATGTAATGTTCAAAGTACCAAAGTAGTGTACATTATTGTAAAATTCCATAAAATCAGCCAAAAAGCATAATTACTATTAAAAGCAAATCAGTCTAGTTGAATTGATTTATTTCAATAGAATCAATGTATCTGTTTTTATTGTATTCTTCTAGGATTGTACAGACTTGAGTTTGTAACGGTAATTTGTAAATCTCTCTCTGACCATATGAAGTGTTAGAAAGCCTGAATTTCCAATAAATATTTGCTTATTCATATGGATGGCTCTCCTGCCCAAACATGCTTTTATTTTTCACCTCATATGCACTTTAAAGGTGTTCTCAGTTTCCACAGTAAGATGCATTGTCTACACTGCCTTCGCACAGACACAGGAGGATAGATACCCCTTTATTTAAGACTATCGTATTTTAGTGATACATTTCATACCTTGGTGCAAGATTTACTTTGCCTAAACAAACTCATAAAATCTCCTTTCTTCCTAATTGATCTTCCAGATCACCAACTTTCTGGTAAGGGACAAACCCAATTAAGCACGATGAGTTGAAATGAATATCCCAAAAGTGCACATTTGCTGTCTAACTACTCATCATAAATGTCATGCAATAGGATCTAGAACTCAACTCCATTACTGCAACTCCCTCCTTACTGGCCTGCCTCACCGCTGGCTATCCCCGCTTCAGTCGATCCTGAATACGGCAGCCAGACTCATTCACCTTTCCAACCGCTCCATCTCTGCCACCCCCCTCTGCCAATCCCTCCCCTGGCTTCCGATTACGCAACGGATCAAATTCAAAATCCTAACACTGACGTACAAAGCCGTCCACCATACTGCCCCGAACTACATCACTGACCTAATATCCAAGTACCGCCCAGCACACACACTCCGCTCCTCACAAGACCTCCTTCTCTCTAGTTCCCTGGTCTCCTCCTCCCATGCCCGCCTCCAGGACTTCTCCAGGGTGTCACCCATCTTCTGGAACTCCCTGCCCCAACCAATCAGATTATCACCTACTCTCCTCTCCTTTAGGCGCACCCTGAAAACCCATCTCTTCAGGGAAGCCTACCCCACCCCCTGCTAACTTGCCGACCTCCTCCACTCTTCCTACCACCCCATCCCCCACAGCTATCTCCTCCTGTGCCACCATCCCCTCCCTCCTAGATTGTAAGCTCGAAAGAGCAGGGCCCTCAATCCCCTCATGTTTTGCATTGTATTGTTATTGTTCTGTCACATGTTCTGTCCCCCTTTGTAATGTACAGCGCTGAGTGAACTATCGGCGCTTTATAAATACTGTATAATAATAATAATATACTTTACTCCACCGATGATAAACTTTTAGATTGCATAGGGGAGAGTCAGTGCAAGGATGAGCTTTGACCTCCTTCACTGACCCTCGTGATTTCCATACATATACTATGAGGTATATTTACAAATCAGTGAATGTGACATTCACTATACATTCAACAATACAAATGTTACATCCACTACTTTATAAATATACCCCTTAGGTTTTTCATCTCACCCATTCTGTATCTGGATTAATTTGAATGGCCATAAAAGAAAACCTCACTCCATCTATGAAAGAAATGTCACCTTTTGCCTGATTTGTTGAATCATCGGAATAATGATGTGCATTTGTCTGGAATCCAAATTTTTATTAAAATTATAGAAAGATTTCTATTGAATTGTAAAACTTCAATAAATAGATATTGTTAAATGTAGCAGGGGTCAGCAAATTCCATTTACATTTCTTGAGCAAAGCAGATAATGACATCAAGCCTATTATAGGCCAGTGCCAAACTGGACCTTGGAGAAATTCTAATAAAAAAGCTTTACTGTATCCATAAAAAATTAACACGGAAAATTTCCTTTCATTTTTGCCATTTCATTTCCTCTTGTTGAATTTTTTTTTAAATTGGCATTATTTATTAAAAAATGCTGATTGAGAAATTACTGACTACTAGCATGATGTTGATCTAGATTTGTGTGGAAGCTTATCTAAAAAAAACATACTGCACTAACAAATTAGTACCATGTTGTTCAATTAAATCATCCTATTATCCTTTCTGGAATTGCTCAGCATTTGTTTTACCCCTGAATAATACACAGCTGCATCATTCCATTCCACTGACATAGTAAAAGAATCTAGGGGCAGCCCCAGGGATGGAAGACTTCATATTGTCTTTGGAAATGAGAACAAAATTACAAAAACAACAACAAAAACAAGAACAATTAAGCACTGTTGCTGCAAATGAACAGTTTAAAACAAGAGAAAAGAAATTAAAAATAACACATTTAATTGGCAAGATCTTAAATTTATTAGCAATGATGAAATAAATGTTAAAATGTTAATTGTTGCATATTGTACAGTATATCAGGTTATTGCCTCCCTCTTTCATTTTTCTAGTTCTTGGTAGTATTGTGCTACACACGTATTAAATTTAAAGTCCAACTCCTGGCAAATAAAAAAATACCCATTGCAGTGGGGCTGCTTCCACAATGCAATGGTTAATTGTTCTTTTATGCCCAAGAGGAACAATAAAAAGAATAAAAGGAGATTTGCTTACCTAATCCTCTGCTCCTTCCCTCAGGACCCTAGATTGGTGCAACATCTGCACCCCCATGCTCCACCAGTCTAGGTTCTTGTGGTCACCAACATGATGATTCCAAGGGGACAGTCCACCGCTGGACCGTGGAGGAGCACCTCCTGTCGGGGGAGCAGTGGACCAGGTAAATACAACTGTTTCTCCTCTCCCGGAGACAAAACGAGCAAATAACACTTGCAGTGTGGGTGCAGCTGCAAGGGATTATGTTTTGATTGTCTAAAGTCAGGCTTTAAAGACCAACTCCAGGATAACAACTAGATGATCAGGTCCCTCCTACTTCCGAATCCCTGTTTTATTTTTTATTTAAAGCCCTTGTACTCTCATCTTTAATAGCACAGTCAGGTGACCGCAGTTGTCCTCTTACTCCCAGATCTTTCCTACTCTACTCAGCTCCACATCATAGGATGAATTATTTTGTAGTCCAAGATAAGAACTGGGAGGGTGGATTAGATTCCTTGCGATAACACAAGAAATGTGCCTAGGACACAGGGCAGCTCTGAATTTCTGACAGGGTCAACATAAATTATTTTGACTTATCAAACAGAGATAACAAAATGCTTTACGTAATTTATTTACCAGTCCAAAAGGGTGTACATAGGACAGACAGAGGACAAGAAAAAGGTTAATACGGCAGCTATCTTTGTATATCTCAAAAAAAAACATTAATTGCATTGACAGAACCAGTTTAAAATGTACCCCTTGCTTGTTTTCAATCAATTAAATATATTTCTATGGTAAGGTCCCATTGATGAATGGTTATCATAATTCAACATGAACCAGATATCAAAAACATATAGTGAAGAAATATGAATACCTTTTAAATTGTAGGGTATATCTCGTATTATTTAATAATTGCTTCTTTCAGAGGAAAAAAAGCATTCTTTCAGTTTTATCTCCCATAAGAATTATCTTATAATGGTTAATGAAAATAGGTATGTTTTACATGTACTCTGGATTAAAATTGCACCTTTAAATCAATTAAACCTTAAAAATACCAAAGAGTACAGGCTTCAGGAAATGTCTGTTTTGGCCATTATATTGGTATTCTGATAGAGTCCAGATATATGTGAGCTTTGTGACTTATCCCACACAACACTCCCTTTATGTTTTCAGGAATCAGAGCACCTCCGTAAATGTACAAGCTAAGAAAAACACATCACATATTAGATTGCAAGCACAGCACTAGTTCAGTCTGTCTGGTATCTTCATTTCCTCTTGCGGAGGATGCAACCAGGTACTTGCATTACAAGCAAACAGAATTTTGCTGACCTGGAATCTTCATTAGGGCACAATATTAGAAACTGACCTGTTGTTCATTATCCCTGGGAGGAGGCTTCTGTGGGCGTTATAATTGAGAAGACAATTTTTTCATCAAGGTGCAAACTCTGGGGCTGTTGTCATGATCCTGGCATGTTGAACCAATATGCAAGGTGGTAGTTAAGATTTTTTGTTCCAAGTCAGAATTTTGTTAGAAATTTGTAATTTTACGAATGTTCATTCAGTTTAGAAATGTTAGTGGGGTAAAATCAGTGTTCGTTTTTTACTAGAAAATTTGAAGGGGCAAAATGGAAACATTTTCAAACTTTTAACAGTGAATGTGGTTTTCATTTGGGAAAATACATTCATTCCAAAATGGAATGTTAGTTTAAAAAAATGTTTTAGATACTTTTTAAAGACTTTTTGGGTTGTTTCTCTATGCCTGCTATACCTGCTACATTGCTACCTTGCCTAGGGTACCATTCTGCTTTAGAGTGGTAGTAAAGGCTAATGACAAATATTCTCTAAAATATCGCTCCGGGGCAGTCATGTGATCCTGCAGCTCCACCTTTCTTATGTAAGGGAGCGTTCAACAAATGCTCTGAATTCTGAATATTCAAACAAAGACTGAATCTGATAGGATAAGGTCAATCTCTGGCCAACAATTTCTCACCTGGCTCAACCAATACAGCAATAATTGGCAGAAATTTGGGCCATTATGACAAGCTTTAATCCACCATTGACAGCACCATGGTCTCTGCTTGTTGGCCTGCACCTTTACTAATGTTAAATCACCTGTACAGTTTAATTGCAATATAATTGACTGTCCCGGAGCTAATGTGTGGTCCAGGGGTTAGAGAGCGATGTTGCAACCGAAGGCTTCCTAGTCAATCTTTAAGTAAGGACTGATTCTATTTAACAAAATAATTTTGTAGCAAGGTGTGGCTTTTTTGAGTAGGAAGATGTTGTGTTTTACATACTTGTGACGGGAGTCACTTTGGGTGGAGGGGCCATAGAACCCACTCACTTTGGAGAGGTGGCGAGTCTCCTGTCTCAGCTCCCCATATCCCTCTTATGTGTAAATCACCCTGTGACTGTTAGGGGTACAGGGTGATCTGTCCTAATATTGTGTGGGCTTTGTCTCAGACTGTGTAGACATGTTTAGGAGATAGGTGGGGGTTGTTGATTGTTTAATGTCATGTGGCTGCATCCCATTGTTCTATTGTTTGACTCGGGAGCAAACTATTATGGGATGTATGTGTTTGTGTATTAGTTTAGTAAGGGGGTGTCTCCAGCAGCCCTCCCTCCTGATGGCACTGTCTGCTGGTGTGAAGTTTGAATACCTGTGTGTCTCTTGTTACTAAATGTAGATTGCCCTGCCCTGTATCATTATGCAGGGAGGGGGGATTATATATATCTTGTATCTGTGTTCAAATAAACTAGTCTACCTCTTGGTTTACTTCAAGACTGGTGTCGTCTAGTCTTGTATGGTCGGCTGTGGTGTCTGTTGTCGGTGTTCGGACGGGGAAGCGGCATTCTAACGGAAGTACTCAAGCGCAGTCTGGGTCGGTTCCGTTACAATACTGTTTCTTGGTATAAAATTACCTTATGTGAAACATGCACAAGGTAACCACCTAGTAGCCCTTTTGTATCTCTACTGGTTTAATCTCCAACAGCATGCCCAACTATAAGAACAATATAGAGTCCAACGTTTTGTCGCAACGGGCTGAAAGCGATAGGTAACCCTCTGTATAACTACATTGAAAGATCCTGAAACAATAAAAGAGGCTGTAATAATGGAAATAATTTGTAATGCAGCCAACCTATTTTTCTCAGCATGTATATTGATCGTTACGGATATTGGTTTATCTCCAGGCAGTGTTTTGAAACTCAATGTTTTACTCACCTGCTTAGTAACCATAAAGTTATCAAGATATCATATGTGTATACATGTCTGGTTTGAAAGCCAAAAGAAATCAGCAAGAGTAAATGAGAAAACAAGACATATATAAAGTGGCAATTTTACTACAGTAATATGAGTTATGTGAGATTGGCTTCTAGACTGCAATAAAACAGATGGATTGCTTACACCGAGGTAGAAGGTAAGAACTTATTTCTGAAGGTAGAAGTAGAAGGAGAAAGGACAGGAACTACACAGGAAATACTCCCCCTCTGCACACAGCATAGAAAGCCCTTGGGTTGCATCTTATTATTGTAGAGCCAGAAAACTAAGCAATATAAATGTTGTTTTCTCATTCCTTATTCTCATTACAGTTTTAGCATGAAGTTGAGTTACACTAGAGGGAATAGAATTTCAGTGCAGCATTTCCAGTGTTTAAAAAGCAGCCCGTATATATTTTGGTATGCAGATAAGCAAAAATATGCCAGACACAGAGTATTATTTAGTACCATGATGGAAAAGGCATGTAGTAAATCTTAGGCAACCTATCAGCCATGAGCTTTCATAATTTAGACCAATTTTTAACTGCTAAAGGTAACTAAGTTTGTGGTGTTGATTACCTTGAGTACATCTTATGTTCTTTGTATATTAGAGTACTTAAAGGTCTATTTATATTATATATATATATATATATATATATATATATATATTCTGTCTCCTATGGGACAAAGTACATGTAGTTCCTAAGTGCTTTCTAACCATAATTATGTGGTTTGACCTGTCCCCCTCCCCTATTGTCGCATCCAATCCAACAACAGCTATGAAGGAGACACTTTCCCAGTACAAGCAACGACAAGAGGAATGCAGAGATGGACATGTTCCTCCTCCTTCTACATTCCCTTTGCCATTGCTTGTCTGTTGAAAGTGCTTATAGCAAAGACAGACTGCAGCTATGAATTTGCCATCTTCTTCATAGCTGTTGTCATATCTGCAATGGTAGGAAGGGAGGTAAATTATGCCATTGAAAGGGTTCTAAGACATCAGTTTGCAAGTTCAAAAATGTACCTGTTGCTCTTGCCAGAATCCTTGTGAGCTGATTGTGACCGGAGTGACTTTTGGGGGTGGGGGGTCCTCTGTACCATCTCCCCAAATCATTATGTTTAACCCACCCTGTGCCTGTTAGGGTACAGGGGGTGTAAATGTGAATGTCTTGATATTATGTATAGTGTGTGTTCCTTTGTCCCTGCCACATGGTTGTCTATTGTGCTATGCCATGTGGTCATCCCTTTGTCTCGGCCACATGGTTGTCCTTTGTCCTTGCCATGTGCTATCCCATTGTTCTGTGTCTTGGTTGGATGGGGAGGGGTGATAAGGTATTTCCTGCCTATACTGTAGCGCTTCCCACTGATGGGGAGGGCTGACGATGTGTTTCCTGTCCCTGGTTGTCTTTCCCCGCCCACTGTATAAAACATGTTGTTTGTGTAAAATAAAGTGTGTTGGCTTCCTGTTTTAAGAAGAGCTGGGTGCTGTCTATTTCCTGAGGGATTTCTAGGCTGTGGTCTGTGGATGGTGTTCGGACAGGGGAAGCTGCGGTATAACGGAAGATACCCAAGAGTGGTCGGGTTTCCGGTTCCGTTACACTGATAACTTCACGTGCTGACTTTTAGCAATTACATTTTTCCCAGTTATTATTCTTATACAGTATTTATATAGTGTCAATGGTTTGAGTAGTACTTTACAATAAAAAGGGGACAGTACAGTTGCAATACAATTGAAGACAAGAAGGTTAGGAGGGCACGATTCATGAGAGCTTACAATCTAAATAGGAGACAAATGATACAAAAAGTAATAGCTAAAGGTGGGATTGACCTGTCCCCCTCCCCTATTGTCGCATCCAATCCAACAACAGCTATGAAGGAGACACTTTCCCAGTACAAGCAACGACAGGAGGAATGCAGAGATGGACATGTTCCTCCTCCTTCTACATTCCCTTTGCCATTGCTTGTCTATTGAAAGTGCTTATAGCAAAGACAGACTGCAGCTATGAATTTGCCATCTTCTTCATAGCTGTTGTCATATCTGCAATGGTAGGAAGGGAGGTAAATTATGCCATTGAAAGGGTTCTAAGACATCAGTTTGCAAGTTCAAAAATGTACCTGTTGCTCTTGCCAGAATCCTTGTGAGCTGATTGTGACCGGAGTGACTTTTGGGGGTGGGGGGTCCTCTGTACCATCTCCCCAAATCATTATGTTTAACCCACCCTGTGCCTGTTAGGGTACAGGGGGTGTAAATTTGAATGTCTTGAAATTATGTATAGTGTGTGTTCCTTTGTCCGTGCCACATGGTTGTCTATTGTGCTATGCCATGTGGTCATCCCTTTGTCTTGGCCACATGGTTGTCCTTTGTCCTTGCCATGTGCTATCCCATTGTTCTGTGTCTTGGTTGGATGGGGAGGGGTGATAAGGTATTTCCTGCCTATACTGTAGCGCTTCCCACTGATGGGGAGGGCTGATGATGTGTTTCCTGTCCCTGGTTGTCTTTCCCCGCCCACTGTATAAAACATGTTGTTTGTGTAAAATAAAGTGTGTTGGCTTCCTGTTTTAAGAAGAGCTGGGTGCTGTCTATTTCCTGAGGGATTTCTAGGCTGTGGTCTGTGGATGGTGTTCGGACAGGGGAAGCTGCGGTATAACGGAAGATACCCAAGAGTGGTCGGGTTTCCGGTTCCGTTACACTGATAACTTCACGTGCTGACTTTTAGCAATTACATTTTTCCCAGTCATTATTCTTATACAGTATTTATATAGTGTCAATGGTTTGAGTAGTACTTTACAATAAAAAGGGGACAGTACAGTTGCAATACAATTGAAGACAAGAAGGTTAGGAGGGCACGATTCATGAGAGCTTACAATCTAAATAGGAGACAAATGATACAAAAAGTAATAGCTAAAGGTGGGATAGGCTTCTCTGAAGCGATAAGTTTTCAGGGATCATCTAAAGGTGAACAGAGTAGGTGACAGTCGAAAAGATTGAGATAGAGTGTTCCAGAAGATGGTAGAGGCTCCAGAGAGGTTCTTTAGGCAAGCATGGGAGGAGGTGAAGAGGGAGCTAGACAGCAGGAGGTCTTGGGAGGAGTGAAGAGGACATGTTGGGAGATACTTTGAGATGAAGGTGGTAATGTAGCTTAGGGCAGTTGTGGATGGCTTTGTATGTTTTTGTTAAGATTTTTATAGTTTCTATAGATGACTATAGAACCAGACCGATCGATGTTATATAAAATAGGATAGGGACAAGGTGCTTTGGTTCTAATTTGTTTTTGTTGTCCTGACACTGCACAATGAGTAAGTGTTGTCATGCTAGGATAGGAAGTGTGTTACTGGTAGAATCAACAGGTGAAAATAACAAAGAAAATTTTGAAAGAAGAAAACTTAAACAGCCACCACATCTAAGTACTGGTAGGCTGCAATATATAGAGCATATTTTGGGGGGTTTAGATATATGCTAAGGAAATGCACAAAGTACACTAACTCACACCAACAACTTGTCAGTAATTGGCTTTGTTCCTAACTTTTGCAAAGTGAAATGTCATAGGTGGTAGGCTTAGTTTACACGTGCAGTTGGGAGGTACTAAAAATAGGCAGCTGACCTGTGTTTTTAGCACCCCCTTCTCTCAAGCAGTAAAGGCAGCTGGACAGGGCTGTACACATGTTGCGGTGCAGCAAAAATTATCCCCCCATCAAGTTCATCAGGCAGTACTGCAGGCAAACACAACATATTCAAATGATTGTAGCTGTGCTGCAGCCACAAGCCACATAGGTGGTAGGCTTAGTTTACACGTGCAGTTGGGAGGTACTAAAAATAGTCAGCTGATCCGTGTTTTTAGCACCCCTTTCTCTCAAGCTGTAAAGGCAGCTGGACAGGGCTGTACAATAGTTGCGGTGCAGCAAAAATTATCCCCCCGTCACATTCTTCAGGCAGCACTGCAGGCAAACACAACATATTCAAATGAATGGAGCTGTGCTGCAGCCACAAGCCAAAGGCTAGGCTTGCTGTTAAGGAACAGTATTCCAATTGAATAACCCATTGGGCTGTCAAACTGAAGAGAAAAACAGGCAGAGGAAGAAGTATCACCTCCAGAAAAACAGGCAGAGGAAGAAGTATTACCTCCTGAAGGCCTGTCAACTGTGCCTGTACCACTCTGAAAAGTGAACTACCATGGACTGATCTTCAAAGAGAGACACAGGTGTAAATGAGACCCTGTTTAACTTGCTTTATTAAACAAATACAATTGTTGGCAAATTTCAAGGATCAATTGTGTACACTCACATAGCAAAATCAATAAAATCTTAATGTACTAACACTGCTGAAATCTGGCTGCCAAATGTCTATCAGCTACTCCTGCTACTTTTTTCACTGTGGTTTAAAATAAGCCCCGAAGGGGTAATTATTACAGCTTGAAATAGGCTTGGTACGCTTTTCTATACAACATCATTTTTCAGTGTACACCTTATACAAAGTCAAACTTGCACAATTCTTAATTGTATCTATCCAGTGCAAAACCTAAGCATCTACTTGTGTTTTTATGTCATACAAAAAAGCGCAGTTTCCTAAGCAATACAAAGTCTTTCTAAATTCTAGTTCAAAAATCATCTTATACTGACCCCCCCCCCCTTTCCCATTGAATATTGTAGCCTCCCTGGCGGTATTCCCGAGTGTAGCGCTCAGGGTAAAGTTTCAGTACCACAAGCGGTAACCCCGAGTTACACTCGGGAATACCATGCGGCGCTGCTCCGGGATCCCTCGATCACTTACCTTGTCCTGCACTCCCGCAATGTCCCTCCTGCAGTGTCCCCGGCGGATGCCAGCATCTGTCATCTGGGTTCCGTCCCCTGCAAACGTCGGGACGTACGGGGACAGAACGGCGGGAAATTTGAAAATGACAAAAAGTGACATTCACTAAAATCACATAGTAAAACATTCCTGTATCAAACCATTTCACATACATTTTGTCCCTAGTGCTTTGTCCTGTGCCCTGCCTGCATTTTTACTGTACTTTCTGCCTGGAAACTGAGAAACGTGCATGGCGTCCAAAAAGCGTCCCTTTAGGTCAAAAGCGGTTTTAGACCAGCTAGAGAACAGCGATAGTAAATTAGAACCACTTGCAGAATTGAGTGATAATGATTCGTGGGGAAATTCGTCATCAGACACTGAAAACGATTTTACGACTTTGCTCAGTGATGTCCGAACTTGACGCTATATTTAAAATGTCAGTGTTTTTGGTTTGATTATATTATTGAATTAAATTTATTATTATTATATTATTATTTTTTATGATTATTAATTAAGTTTTATCCTACCCGGGATGTTTACTAGACTCTTGTTCGGACAGATTTCAGTGAGTTATTCCTAAAAATTACAGGCCTACAATAAAAAAAATACATATTTCCATGCAAAAAAATGTACCACTTTGAGCACAGAAATATGGACATAATCAGACCGCTAGGGAGGTTAAAGTTTACTGCTTTCCTCCTAACCTGCCTAGTTTAAGCCTAGTTTAAACTTGTGTCTTCATGAGAGTGTGGGAATGCTGGGACCGTGTTCATAACAGCTTTGACTGTTGTAAAGTTGAACATTTTCATTGCACTAGTTAAAGAGCAACTAGAAATGAATATTTATTGGTGCATGTGAAAGCTGCAAAACCAATTGCATTGAAAGTACAGACTGGGGTTAGTAAGGATGTCTTAAAATCAAGGTTAACAAAAGATGATGAATAAAGAAGTGCTAAAAAACAATGTGGTTCACTCCAAAGTCTCTTCATGCTCTGGCAACTACCAGAATCACCAAATTTCCAAACAATGCGTGAGTGTGACCCTAACCAATATCATCACATCCACCAATACTCTAGTCTCTTTGTGTGTAAAGGAAGGGCAGGAAAATCTCATATAAGCTTTAGCATGTCAATATAATTCCAAAAGTCACTTTCAGTCTTTGGAAATCTGCAGCATACCTGGTTATTCCTCCATAAACGTCTTTGTTTCGTCACTTCCTGTTATAGGGTGACAACTGTCTTCAAAATGTGTTCCTGCATTGTCACCCTGTCACTAGCAGCCCTGGTGGAAACTAGAAATGGCCATGTCAACAAACATTTCAAAAATACATTCCACTGTTGTTACAATCAGAATAATACTCCAGAGCAATGAAATGCAGATGATGCTGGAGCGAGTGCTTATAGTCAGAAAGTGGCTGGAAGAGGGTGGAGGAGAGCAGCAGCACTGAGATGATAATTGGGATGCAAACAAAGGTAAAACTATCTTTTTAAAAAGAAAAAAAAAGTATGATAGTTGTCCTTGGGTGTTGTTTGTCTGGCTTTCACATGCGTTTTGAATACCTGTCAAAAGCCGGTCAGCTAAATTCCATTGACATTTGCTGAGCAGTACATATGGCAGCCCAGAGGGTGTGTTTTACCTACTTTGTATTGGGCTGAGTTTCTTTGGATTCAGCATGTCCCATTAAGGTGCATTTCAACTGCAAGCAAAGCAGGACAAATGCTGCCTTTTTTTTTAATCTAACACTGAACTTGTCATTCAGGTGTATGCATTTGCGTTTGCATAGCAAACACAGCATTTGAAATGAACCCATCCACATGAGCCCCGATAGTTGTCAAGTTAGAGTTTAGAACTACTTTAATGGACAACTTGGCTTTTATAGAAGTAGTTTTTTACAGCCACCATACCCCTGAGAGCTGACAGCCTGGTTTTATTCTTACCTCTAGCCCCCAAGCAGCAATCTTACCACCAACATGGACTTGTCAGGATTCTCTTTAGTCTGCCTATGAATGTGGTGGCCCCATTCATTCCTATGGTGGAGTTGTATTATGAGCACAGGCTGCCTTAGGGGGGTTGTATTATAGGACAACTTTACTATAGGTGATGTTGTCTTATGGGCTGTTTTCACACTTGAGCTGAGCATCTTTGGTCACTTTTAGAGGCCATTTTTATCGTTTTTGGAGGTGTTTTGAGCATTAATGCAGGCGTTTATGCTTGGGCTTTTTTTTTTATTATTATTTTTAGCCAATGAAGAGCTAGTTACTAGGGGGTTTGGGCACATTTTGAGGCATTCCGATTGAAGTATGTTGGGTCCAAAATCAATTGATGCTTGTAGCGAAAAAGAAGCGTATGTACTGTTTCCGTCTACAAGCTTCAAGCCTCAAATGACACTATTCCCAGGAGTGCTGTCACAACTGAGTTCCATGAGATTTTGGATGATCAGCATTTTGGAGCTTCGAGCTACAAAACCCCAAGGTCTGAATGGTGGCCCAGGGGCAGACCGACCATTTGGAAACTCGGGCACTGCCCGAGGGCCCGGGGTCAGTAGGGGGCGCCATGAGATGCCCCTGGTACCTTTTTCATAGGCTTTTTTGAGTTTGGGCAAGGAGACAGGGGCCCCATGATCCCCTATTGCCCGGGGGCCCCATGATTTGTCAGTCTACCCCTGTGGTGGCCTAAAGTACATATTGAAGAAATGGGCAAATGATGACAGCATACTAAGAAGAATAATAAGCAATTGTGCCATATTTTGTATTCTCTAAAGCAGAATAAAAGCCAAACTTTAGTTAGTCTGTCCTATCCTACCTACCTTGTATAAAAAAGATTTTTGTTTTTACCTATTTTTGTTCCACTCTGGCTTGCTCACGTGATCCTACAGCTTCGACTCCTCTGTGTCAGGGAGCTGCTGCTGCAGGGGAGAGAGTGCCTACAATGGCTAGTCCATGGGAGTCTATGTGTGACAAAAAGTGTTGGCTTCTGGAATTCACAGCCGTTGTCGAGCATTCCCTTACACAGGGGAGCCAGAGTTGCAAGAACATATAACCAGACTGGGGCAGATTAAAAAAAGATAAGCGCACAGATTTTTTAAACAGGGTGTGCAGGATAGGTAGAAATAAGGAAGGTTGGGATAATTTTTAAGAATAGTTTTGGTTATGCTTCTCTTTCACTATAACCTCACTCTTCATCCTTGTTTCAGTATATGTTACTATATTACTATACTGTATGTGGGATACTGTTATAGATAAAAAACAACAGCTGAATGTACACCATGGGAGACCTAGTTCAGTAGTAACTCAGTTACTCCTCAGTGTAGCCCAAGTTCATCTTGCAGCCTCTGGGTCTGTCTGAAACCTCTTTATTTGGCATAATATATTTTATTATCTTTGTGTCTGAATCTGCAAGTCACATTTCTCCTATAGAGAATAGAGAGGGAATGTGTGTTTTTTCAGGTGCTCAGACTCCTATGTGTTTCACTTAAGCCTGCCATAACTAATAAACAAGGAAAAGAAAATCAAACTCTTCCGCCATTAAGCAGAATTCTGCTTTTCAATTCTTCACACACTTTCTTTTGTAAAATCAGTAATATATGTAATTTAATACAAGCAGCCAGAGGTGCAGTGTATGGGTAGAAAACCAGAGTCAATGTGCAGTGTGAGACAAGTGAAAACAGTTGGAGAAAGAAAAGTTTTACATTTTTGGCTACATTTCAACTACTGATCCCATTACTGCTAACTTTGTGTGACTAGCCAAGGCCAGGACGCAGACGTAAAACATTTGTCCAAGCATATGCTAAAATATTTAAGCAGTGAGTCCACCTAAAACTGATATTTCTGGTAGTTGTCAATAAGCTAAAAAGTCTGGTGATGTGTTTCTTGGGCTGAGCTTTTTTAATTTTTATTATTATACAGAATTTATATTGTGCCAACAGTTTGCACAGCACTTTAAAACATGAGGGAGACAGTACAGTTACAATACAATACGAGGAGGAATCAGAGGGTACTGCTCCTTGGAGCTTACAATCTAAAAGGGAGGGTCATGTAATAATAACCATAGAGGATGAGCGGATGGAGAACATGAAAGTACAGTTGTTAGGTGGAGGCTGGAAAATCTTCTCTGAAGAGAAGGGTTTCCAGGGATCACCTAAAAGTGGACAAAGTAGGAGATAGTTGGGCAGATTAGGGTAGGGAGCTCCATAGGGTGGGAAAAGCTATGGAGAAGTCTTGGAGGCAAGCATGGGAGGACGTGATAAAGGAACTAGAGAGCAGGAGATCTTGGGAGGAACCAAGAGAACCATTTGGTTGGGTTTTTTTTCAGACTAGGTTAGAAGTAGAAGCCAGTGGAGGGATTGGCAGAGAGGGGTAGCAGACACTGAATGGTTGGTAAAGTGGATGAGTCTGGCAGCAGCATTCATGATGGACTGAAGGGGGATAGCCTATGTGAAGGTAAGGCAATGAGGATGGAGTTGCAGTAGTCGAGTCAAGAGATGTCCAGGGAGTGAATTAGAAGCTTTGTGGTGCCATTGGTTAGGAAGGGGCGTATTTTGGAGATGCTGCGAAGGTTGAGGTAGCAAGCTTTGGACAGTAATTAGATGTGGGGCCAAAAAGAGAGTTCAGAGTCTGGGATTATAACTAGCACCTTGGCATGAGGGGACGGGTTAATAGTTGTGCCATTGATCTTGACAGAGAAGTCAAGGGAAGGGGCACATAGGGGAGGAAATATTTTGAGCTCAGTTTTGGATAGATTGAGTTTGAGGAAGTGGTGGGACATCCAGACTGAGATGTCTGTTAGTAAATTAGTAACACATGGGGTTACTGATGGATTGAGCTGAGAGATAGAAAGATAGATTTGGGTTTCATCAGCATAGAAATAGTATTGAAAGCCATAGGAGGCTATCAGCTGCCTTTGTTTTGCTATCTATTCGACAATGATGGTTTTCACAAGAGGATCTCTTTCTTTTATTAGGAGCTGTATCCTTCCACTGAACATGTATTTATTTATATATGGTTCTGATACCACAAAGAAGCTGCTGAAATACAAAACAGCCAAATAGTGAATGGATGCGAACAGCATCAGATTAGCAGTTCAAAAATCCATACCACCTTTATTCTTGGCCATGGGGTCATAACCAAAAAAAAGGTCACGGGCTGAAAACTTCAGGGTTGAGATTTGGTTGCTGAGGTTCCTGTTATAAAAACATATCAAAATCTCCCAAAATAATATCCTTAACTGGGAGTATATAGGGCTAAATAGCTGTGCGAAGGTTTTGATGGTCTTTTGGAAAGAATATCCTAAACAGGAAGAATACAGGGCTCAATGATTGTGTGATGGTGAGATTTTAATACAGTTCATATCAGGAACCTCAGCAACCCAATCTCACCCCTGATGAAGGAGGTTTCTTTAGCCCTCTAAATGCGTTGGATATTGTTTTTCTATTGCTTGAAACCCCCGGTCATGGTCAGATTCCTCAAGCTGGGCGTTTCTCACCTCTGTGAGAAAATTCCTTCACTTTGTGTTTTCAAAGAGGCCTAGGTCCAATTGATAAGAACCACTATCAACCTGAATCTGAAGAAAGCTGAGCATCAAGTTTTGATTTAGATAGTAAATGGAAGCATGACGATTACAGACCAGTCTCAGTGACCAGTCCATACAAAATTGTGCAGATGTTGGCATTAGAACCAGGCAATAGATCCAAATTTAGAAACAATGTGTTAAACATTAAAATATTTATGAATTTACCACTGTAGCCACCCTGACATAAGCAGTCATGACTTTAAATGTATTTCTGCTAGGCTGTGGACAGCCTCAGTTGAATTGATAGTTGTGCTTTTTCCATACACCATGGCTATTGTTTGCTTCTGTCTGCTGCTGGTGAGTGTCTCTGGCAAACGTATGAGACAATCCAATAATCAGGGTTTTGAATATTTATTTATCCCTTGTCAGTCAATAGGAGGTTTATTGCCATTGGTGAATGCTGTTGTTTCTGTCCTCCCATACCTGCTGCCTGGGGTGGGCACAAGTGCAATGCTGTAAGGAGCAAGGCCTGGGTCTGAGGCCTAAGCACACACTGCTTTGCTGGAGGTTGTTTTCCCAGAAGAAGTGGATCTAATTCTGAGAAGGACTACCAGAGAGGAACGCTGGAGGTTCTTGAAAAGTTGCACATACAAGGAAGTAATGTCATCCTGCGCTGGCCAATCAAAACAGAAGAACTCAGGGAGACGATGCCAGTGCTGGTGAGGGACCTCACAATTGTTGAACCGTTGAAGCTTAGGTAAGTATTTTTTCCTTTAGATCCGCTTTAGCTATCAATCTAAATCCTCCTCCCATGTGTGGCATAATGATCAAATAGGTTTTCATCTATTATAATTATAATCAATTATTCCTATTGCAAGAGATTGATTTAAAAAGAAATCGATCATTTATCAAAGCATGTATGCCCAAGAGTGGTGGCTGTGAGGATTGAAAGTTATTGCACATGATATCTTATTTCGGTGTATTGCATGTCAAATAAATAATTATGTTGCGGCACATATCATTTCTGTAGCGCACAGTAGACTATGTAACTACCTTTCCTAATCATTCTTTTAGTGCACTACTAAACACCTCTAGTGCGCCAAGTATTGACAAGCTCATTTTCTGTACTAGCGATGACCGCAAGCCAGTTTATTGAAGATCCAACTTTATTGTAGAAAATCAATCATATAAACATATTCACAGCTCCATAAAGACAGGTAGAGGCATTAAGGTGTTTCACGCTAGAGAGCGCTTAATCATAAGCACTTAAACGCTCTCTAGCGAGAAACGTGTTTCTGCCTCTACCTGTCTTTATGGAGCTGTGAAAATGTTTTTATGATTGATTTTCTACAATAAAGTTTGGATCTTCAGTAAGTTGGAGTGCGGTCATCCCTCCTCTTTCACTAGTACTTCGCCTGCAAACCGGACCAGCACCTAAAGCTGGAAATCAGTTTGAGGCTAATGTGAACGGACCAGCCTGGAGCAGTGACATACTTTGATGTTTTTCATTTTCTGTACCATTGTTTATTTGGCGCAGATTGTTAGACTTTGAGGTTGATTTGCTAAAACTGGAGAGTTCAAAATGTGGTGCAGTTCTGCATAGAAACCAATCAGCTTCCAGGTTATATTGTCAAAGCTTAATTGAACAAGCTGAAGTTAGAAGCTGATTGTCTACCATGCACAACGGCACCATATTTTACACTCTCCAGTTTTAGTAAATCAACCCTTTAAAGCGGAGTTCCACTCACACTGTTAAAAAATAAAAGTCAGCAACTACAAAAACTGTAGCTGCTGACTTTTAAAAAACAGCCACTCACCTGACCTACGATCCCGCGATGTCCTCCCCTCAGCCCGTTTCACCGGCCGTCTTGTGTTCCAGGCGCCGGCATCTTCAGTGTGGGCACCCAGCCATGACAGCTTGCGGCTTCACAGCCGGGTGCCCACTGCGCATGGGCGTGTAGCGCTGCGCTTCGTGAATGGTCCCATAGTCTTCTGGGACCTGTCATGTGTCCCAGAAGACTACAGGAAGAGAGGGGGGAGGACAACTTCCGCTTCTGATCGCCTAGGCGATCGCAGAGGAAGTGGGAGCAGGTACCTGTCAATTTCGGTTACCCGCTCCCCAAAGGTGCCAATCCTTAATGGGGAGCGGGGGAACAGTCTTTAAAGCGGAACTTCCCCTTTTGCGTGGAGCACCACTTTAAGTCCTCATGCACACTGGCCGCTTTTACAGCTGCTGTTTTTGGCTTTTGATGTTTTTTTCTACAGCCAGTAAACACCCCAGCATGTTATCCTATGTGTCTATGCACACATAGACCGTAATCAGTGTTTTTTTGGGCTTCTAGAGTTTTTTAGCTGTAAAAACACTCTAATGCTGAAAAACGCTGTCAAATGAAGAAAACCGGTGTTTTTTAAACTTTTTTTGACCAAACAAATTTTTTTATTGGTAAAAAAAATGCAAAAACACGGGAAGACGCAGCTAAACGTGGCAAAATGCTGCTAAATGCTAATTCAAAAATGCTAAAAAAAGCTGAAAACTCACTTTTTAAATGTGACTTTACACAGCTAACTTTACCAGCGTTATTAAAACACCCCGTGTGCATGGAGACTTACGTATGAAAAGTAACTCTTGGGAACTTTTTTGTACAATAGCCACACTAGTCACATCCAGGGGTGGACTGACAACTCATGGGGCCCCCGGGCAATAGGGGATCATGGGGCCCCTGTGTCCTTGCCCAAACTCAGAAAAGCCTATGAAAAAGGTACCAGGGGCATCTCATGGGGCCTTTTACTGACCCCAGGCCCTCGGGCAGTGCCCGAGTTTCCAAATGGTCAGTCCGCCCCTGGTCACATCTTTAATTTCAAACCCTTCAAACTGAATTATTATTTGGCTCATGCATCAAATTATCGGTGTGTTTATGATTTTTTTATCTGCCCCATTATTTTTACAATAATACAGGCACCATCTTATTTTATCTAGCAATATGTAAGTGGTTTGGTCTTCCTGATTCACTTAGTAAATAAGAGAGCAATGTTCTAGTGACTTTGAAATATTAACTTGACATACATGCTGTTGCTTGACAGGTAGAATTGCATGCTTTCAACCAATAATAGTATACCTGGGTATATAAGAAATATGTCAGAAATACATTGCATATCTCTAGTAAAAACCTCCACATTAAAATAAGGAAGTCATCAGACAATGATCAGTAAATGTTCACACTGAAACTACACCTACACATCGTCCCCTATGCTTTGCTTTATTTGTTTCAAAGCTGTGGGAACTGAATTTTTTTACAGCTTCCCCAAGAAAAAAAATGACTTGAAGAACATGTAGGTAGAGCGACAGTCAGGGCTTTATTACTGCTTGCTCTACATAGTAATTTTAATGTCAAGCCAAAAAAAAAAAAAGTGGGTGGTTTGAAGATAATTTCAGTAAAACTACGTTATACCAAGCTGGGAAAACAAGTTTGTGAGCCTGTCAATGGTAGTTTTACACAACCAGATTCGAGGAAGTTAAAATTCACAAATTAAGCAACTCCAAGAAGGCTTCTATACCTTTAGTGGTGATTTTTGTGGACAAGTTTATCCAAAAACAGATACTGAAGTAAGCCAGAGGCCGTGTAGAGTTGTATAGAGACTGGTTTTCTTTGATGTTGCAATTAAAATGTAGAAGACAGTCACACTCCTACTGCAGAATATTAATAAAGCAGGAAAATGCAAGGCTAGGAAATGTTTTTGGTAGATTGTCCCTATCAAAAAAATCCATTAATGCAACCACTTGTGTCAGCTGGATATATTGTTTTTGGGGTCAAGAGCCTGTCCATTTTTAAAGTCGATGTAAACCCATAAATATTCTAAGTGAAGTGTGTGGCCCTGGGTGATACCACAGAGATGAAACAAATCCTCCTACATAAGTTGTACCTGTTTATCTATAGCCTACTTACTTCTACATCCATTCAAAGTGCAGAATTTACACAGGATCTCTCAGCTCTGAAAAGCAGGGGGGCGGAGAGCTGAAATTACACACTGCACAGCCCAGTGAGGAGAGCTCTGAGAGCTGATTGGAGGGAAGAGACACCCCCCCCTTCACACAACACACAGAAACAGAGCTGAGGCTGTCAAAATACCAGAGCTCCCTCCCCTGTCATTATTTTTCTCTTGGTGTCAGAAAACCTCAGCAGAAGTGATTCATGCTGATAGCAGAGGAACGGGGCAGCTGATGGAAATGACACTTAAAGTGATTCTAAATGCATATTTTTTTTCTAAATAACAAACATGTCTATACTTACCTGCTTTGTGAATAGCCCAGGTCCTCCTCTTCTTGGGTCCCCTGCAGGCACTCCTGGCCCCTCCCTCCTGAAAGGTGCCTTCACAGCAAGCAGCTTGCTATTGGGGCACCCGCTGCTCCGTGTATCCATTCCCACATGGAGCCGTGTCTCAGCCCCACCCTCTCTCTCTCTTCTCATTGGCTCACTTGCTGTGATTGACAGCAGCAGGAATCAGTGGCTCCTGCTGATGTCTCAGCCAATGAGTAGAGGGAGTCCCGGGATAGCCAAGACTCTAGTGCACATCACTGGACCGAGAGGGAGCTTAGGTGAGTATTAAGGGGATACTGCACACTGAAGGTTTTTTACCTTCATGCGAGAATGCATGAAGGTAAAAAATCTTCAGCCTTTACCACCCCTTTAATGCTCTGCATTGAGACAAGTACACACGCTAGAGAGATATGCTTTGTTCATATTTCTTGTCTGAGGTTTACAACCACTTTAAATATCCCCAAATTTCTTCTGCTTTCACTCACAGTGATAAAAGTAATCGAGACAAATAGAAAGGGTGAATCTCCCTAATGGGGACAAAGAACGCAATTAACATTAACAGGAGTTCTAATCCCTCTAAACGCTATCCAAAACTAAAAAAAAAAAGTTTTGCCTTTAGGGTGGGTTCACACTGATGCGATGCGGAATGTGCAGCATTTTCTGTGCAAATTCCGCACTTCAGAATCGCACCCTGTTTATGCAAACTGCTGCGGGTGTGTATGTTAAGTTAACAACACCCCGAAATCAGTCCGCAAAACGATGTGCAGAAACGGATCACATAAGTGTGACTACCCATGCGATCCGATTCTATTGCGGACCCAAAAAAGGGTCCTGCACCTTTTTGGTGCAGATGTGGTGCGATTTGAGCCATACATAATGTATGGCTCAAATCGCACCGCACACAATTCGCATGTGATTTGCACAGGAATGCCGTGCGGTTCCTGTGCGAATCACATGCGATGTACCGCACCCATGAGTGTGAACCCAGCCTTAGGTACAGTATGCTTTAACTGACCTCGATGACTGCCCATCTATTCTTATACCCTACTCCATTTATTCTTGAAAATCAGTATTGCAGCTCACCACACGAGAGTGCACGCCATCTCTAATACATAAAAACATAACTAAATTGCCTTTGGGTTCATGTTTAGGAGATTGATTATGTTCAACAAAGTATAAAATGATGACATTCTAATTTCTATTATTATGAAATCATTATAATGGATCATTTCTATGACTTAGTTCTAGTCATGTTACAAACTTTCTCATTTGTTTTAGCGTCACCAATTTGTTTTATTTGTAGACGCTATCATTCATTTAATACTTGAGCCACACATAACAGGACACAACAACAAACTGACATTTGCAATATTTACCTTTAATCCAAAAATTTGCCCTGCTGTACTTTTTTCTGAAGCTAGATGTCCTCGGTCTAATTTCCAGGATCATTAAGGTTACTTCTTCTGAGCCCATGTCACCCTGGTACCATCCCAGCTCAAGAATGAACAGTGGAAGCAGCACAATGATGAGCTCCTCTCTCTGTCACTCATCTTTCTCCTACTATCAGCATTTTTCTTGTCAACACATAACCCGATTGGCTGGTTGTTCTGCTTCATTCTCTCACACTTCTATACTGCTGTACAGAGAATGCAAGAGGCTGATAGCAGGTCACATTCTGATACTTACACTGCTTGTCTTAGTTTAATGGCGTATTATCGATCACGGAGCTACATTCATTTGTGTTTTTTAATACTTGAGCCACACATAACAAGATAAAACAACAAACTGGCATTTGCAATATTTACCTTTAATCCAAAAATTTGCCCTGCTGTACTTTTTTCTGAAGCTAGATGTCCTCAGTCTAATTTCCAGGATCATTAAGGTTACTTCCTCTGAGCCCAGGTCACCCTGGAACCATCCCAGCCCAAGAATGAACAGTTCAAGCAGCACAATGATGAGCTCCTCTCTCTGTCACTCATCTTTCTCCTACTATCAGCATTCTTCTTGTCAGCACATAACCCGATTGGCTGGTTGTTCTGCTTCTTTCTCTCACACTTCTATACTGCTGTACAGAGAATGCAAGAGGCTGATAGCAGGTCACATTCTGATACTTACACTGCTTGTCCTAGTTTAATGGCGTATTATCGATCACGGAGCTACATTCATTTGTGTTTTTTAATACTTGAGCCACGCATAACAGGATACAACAACAAACTGGCATTTGCAATATTTACCTTTAATCCAAAAATTTGCCCTGCTGTACTTTTTTCTGAAGCTAGATGTCCTCAGTCTAATTTCCAGGATCATTAAGGTTACTTCCTCTGAGCCCTGGTCGCCCTGGAACCATCCCAGCCCAAGAATGAACAGTGGAAGCAGCACAATGATGAGCTCCTCTCTCTGTCACTCATCTTTCTCCTACTATCAGCATTCTTCTTGTCAGCACATAACCCGATTGGCTGGTTGTTCTGCTTCTTTCTCTCACACTTCTATACTGCTGTACAGAGAATGTAAGAGGCTGATAGCAGGTCACATTCTGATACTTACACTGCTTGTCCTAGTTTAATGGCGTATTATCGATCACGGAGCTACATTCATTTGTGTTATTTCCATCTGCCTAGAGTTCAGCTTTCACTTTTTATGTCTTCCTTTAGAAATATTGTGGTTCTGCCTTAATGATGCCATTGGCTACATTTCATGGTAGTCATCATTTTTCAGGCAGTGAAGACCACATCTTATTCAGCACAATTCTTGTGCTTGTTGCCAATGTTGTGGTGACTGAAACTTGAAAATGGTGAACTATGGAGCAGATTTATCATAGAATTGTGATGCTAGAAAGTATATGACTCAGTAATTATGAAAGGATGTATAAATCAAATATGTATGTTAGGGTACATGTACAGTGATTTTTTTTGTAGGTGATAGTTTTGCATATGTTATTAATTGACTGGTGAGATCACAGTAAGAATCAGAATCCGTGGCATATGGCCAGATTTATTGGTGATTTTACATTTAAACTGAACTCCAGGCAAACAGCTAAATACACAGATGAAATCCAAACATTTCACCTGGCAGGGGATTTGTATTTGTGCCCATTTATACATATTTAACCAACACTGCCACATACAACAGCCAGCCTGAAGATATAACATTTCTCTCCTGCAGTTAAAGTGTAAAAAACACCAAAACAAAAATCTCTTACCAAACTTTGGAGGTGGTGGCTGCATTAGTTTTCTGTTTTTTTCTAGCTTTGATTCCTTTATTTTCATCTGGAGATCGGCCAGTAATACACCTGTCTTAGGTGGCTACACTCAATCTTCCACAGTACCTGTGAAGGGGTAGTGTAGCCACCCTTGGACATCAGCATTGTCAGTCAATGGGCTGGGTAGTGTTAGGTGGAGAACTAATTGATTTAGATGAACTTTACATAAGTAATTAACAAAGCCAAACTCCAGCTAACACTTTGCATTCAGTTACAAAAATAGCTGTTTTTTTTTCTTTTGGGATAAAGGTTTTACATATGTAGGACTACCCCCTCAGGGGCCACTTGATAATGCTTGTCCCCAGTGGTTGCCCTGACCTTGCAAGCCTCCCAACACCTCTGACACTCTGGGTTCAGACATATTTCAACAGTATGAAATAATAATGCAAGAGACACGATTCTTTAGTAACACCTATATATTAGGCTCATTCAAAAGAGTAGATCACAGAATGAAGGTTTAGGAGGCACATCCCCAGTTAACGCATTAAAGCTAAACACTGATAAAATGGAAATAACCATATAGAAATGGTTATCAGATTATATGGTCACAAATGGTAAGTTGTAACTATGTAACTGCAATACTAGCAGCAGGAGGGGGAAGAAAAGGATTGTTGACTTATCAGATCCCTCTGGGCCACTGGCGTTCCTGATGTAATAGTAGACATTGTCTTCTGCTAGCAATGGTGGGGCCCATATACAGCAGTGAGTAATGGTAATTCAAGGAAGATAACAGGTAACACCTGTGGTAAATGCTCAGTGCAAAGATCACTTGGTACTGAGGTGTAAAGATGTCTGCATGCAGTGTCTCTAGAGTGTTGTCAGAAAGAGGCTGGGTATCCACCAGCTCACCAATCCCAAGGATAGCACTGCCTCCTAGAAACAGGGTCATGGCTGTTCACAGAGAAGTTCAAAGTTACTGCCTGACAGCCTGTCAGTGCGGCAAGCAGAGATGGCTGGCTGAAAACTGGATAGTGACAGTCTTGATGCAGAGAAGCTGATGCGATCCTGGTATGGCGATCGGCATCACTGCTGTGCTGAACTGGTATGCAGAATCCTGCAGTAGTAGCCACCAATCTGTCTGTGGAGGAGAACAGCAGTCCCCCTGTGTATAGCTCTAAATTCTGCACAAAGAGAGTGAGCTAGTTTCTTGCTGTAAAATATATCTGCTCTCCCAGCCACCTTCTGGTTCACCAGCTCTCTGGCAGTTGTAGTTCAATCAGCACTCAGAAATGCAGTATGAAGTGGCTATAGGACTACAGGTCCCAAGATCCTCTGCTGTTAGAATAAATGGATCCACTATGCTAACAGGAAGTGATGTAGCAGTCCCAGTACTGGACACTAAGGGGAAAAGGATTAATCATAGTCTCCTCTGTATATTATTATTATATTATTATACAGTGTTTATATAGCGCCAATAGTTCGCTCAGCGCTGATATATGTCCCTTAATTGCATAATGATGTAGCCAGCGCCTGGCTACACATTAATAAATAACAGCTGATCATTGTAAGCACCCCTGTCAGTGTTAAAGGGTTTGTCACAACCCTTTATGTAATACAACTGAACCCTGTCATTGCCCCCTGCCTGTAACTGGACAGTGAAGAAGAATCAGAAGACTGGTGTGATGATCTCTCTGTCACTCTGCTATCTCCTACTGTCAGCATCTTTCTTTTTAGCAAATAAACATTACAGTCCAACTGATTGGATCTTTTTTCCCCTTTTCCCTCACTCAGAGCTCTGCCTTACCATGGATTGCAAGAGACTGATACCAAGTCAAATACCTACAATAGTTGCTTTTTAAAATACCCTTAGGGATGTTTTAAAGTTTTGCTTTTCTGCCAATAGATGTAATAAGGCTTTGTTTACGCTGGAGGGCAAGAGGTGTTAAAAATAGTTGGTCGAACCATGGCTTTACGACCCCATGATTGCCAAGCCGCCAGTTAACATAGCCAGTGGCCTTGTTAAAGGCGAATTAAACCCAAAATTAAAAATGTAATATATTGCAGCTTGCTAGTCATTAGATGTGGTGGCTGCATTAGTTTTCTTTTTTTAGGCTTTTTTCCCCCTCTGTTTTCACCTGGTGATCTGACCAGTAACATACCCCATGTATTAAAGTGCCCCCACTCTGGATGAAGGAGCACAGGAGGCATATTTGGACAGTAGCATTGTCAGTCTGAGGGGAGTGTTAAATGTACTATCAGATTTGGATACACTAACAAACTGAAGCCATACTCTAGCTAACTCTTACAGCTAACAGTTACAGCAAACAGACTTTTTTCTTTTTGAGATAAAGGTTTTTACATAAATAAATAAGAGCTGATCATTGTAAGCACCCCTGTCAGTGGTAAATGGCCTCATCCCTGTAACTGATACATCCACAAGAGAGTTTGTTCTTTTGAATAACAACAGACATATTGGCCAGATCACCAGATAAAAATAAAAGAAAGCAAAAAAAAGCCTAGAAAAGAAAATGATTGCAGCCATCACATCTAAGATTTGGCAAGCTGCAATATGATAACCGTTTGCTTTTGGGTTTATTACCACTTTAATACTCATCAGCATGGTTGGGCATGACGAAAATGATGCCACCTTTAGTGGCAGTGTCGCCTAATGAATGTCTAGCAGCTGCTGCTCTAAGACCCTCTAAAAAGCAATCAGTTTTCAGCAGTGTTGGGACAAGGTCATCCAGGGCCCAGGACAAAGATGCCAAACTGCGCCCCAACCCCCCCCTTCCCCCTCCCCCAGTTCATGATGTGCAAACTTAGGGGATCCTATGCACAGAAGTCACTCGCTTGTCAAAATCACTCCCGCTGTCACTACTCCTGTCCCTTGTAGCAGAAGAAAGGCGCCCTATCCCTATTATTATTATTATATTATTATTATTATTCAGGATTTATATAGCGGCAACCGTTTGTGCAGCACTTTACACAATAAAGGTAGACATAACAGTTCCAATACAATTTGGTACAAGAGGAAACAGAGGACCCTGCTCATTAGAGCTTACAATCTAGGAGGAAGGGTTGAGTGATACAAAAAGGTAATAGTTGTGGGGGGGATGAGCTGATGGAGGAAATAAATGGCGGTTTACTAGGTAGAAGCAGGATAGGTTTCTTTAAAGAGAAAGGTTTTCAGGGATTGTCTAAAGGTGGATAGATTAGGAGACAGCCAGACAGATTGGGGTAGGGAGTTCCATAGGATGGGAGAAGTTCGGGAGAAGTCCTGGAGGCGAGCATGGGAGGAGGTGACATGGGAACTAGGGAGCACAAGTTCTTGGGAGGATCGAAGAGAGCAGTTTGGTTGATATTTTGAGACCAGGTTGGTGATGTAGCTGGGGGCAGAGTTGTGGATGGCTTTGTAAGTTGTTGTTAGTATTTTGAATTTTATTCTTTGGGCGAGTGGCAGCCAGTGGAGGGATTGGCAGAGAGGGGTAGCAGACATTGAACGGTTGGTAAGGTGGATGAGCCTGGCAGCAGCATTCATGATGGACTGGAGGGGGGATAGCCTATGTAAAGGTAAGCCAATGAGGAGGGAGTTTCAGTAGTCAAGGTAAGAGATAACCAGGGAGTGAGTTAGGAGCTTTGTATCATTGGTTAAAAAGGGGCGTATTCTGGAGATGTTGCGGAGGTTGAGGCAGTATGATTTGGACAGGGATTAGATGTGGGCCTGAAAGCATAGTTCAGAATCCCTACAGCAAACTATTGTGCCCAGGGCAGCCGGCCCTTCCGCCCACCCCTTGTCCTGGCACTGGTTTTCAGAGGGGTGGTAGAGACTAGCATCTATCTAAATAAAAACTGGAAGTGCTTTGGTTGATACCCGCTAGTCAGTCATTGCGATGCTCACACCTTGATTAAAAAGTGATTTATCAGCAAAACAAAGCATGGAGTCATGGATGGATGAATGAATTTGCACTGAATATTTAAAATGAATTAAATAATATTTTTGGCTTGTGGTACTCAGATGCAGTGTAGTTCCCCTTTAAATGTAGGCAACTCAAAATACTTTCATAAAATACAATGCAGCTCCCCAGTTCTGCCATGTGCCATTTACTATCTCCACAGTTATGTTTTCTGGTAAATATTTGCTGTTCTGAGAATGTTAATGAAGGTTAATGGTTAACATGAGCCTGACAGGTACCACAGCTGTATGAGGACAATGGGGAACGTGCATGTCAAGCCACTGAAGCAGAAACAGAGGTAGTGTCATACTGATAGGATGTCTGGTACATCTCGTAATGGATTTATAATGTTTGCTTGTGGGAATTAACTGTGCAAATGTAGCACACCTACCATAAATGTGCAACGTAATATCAACCTTTCACCATTAAACGGGCTCGTCCAGGTATGATTAGGTGGTGATGCAACGGGAAACATAAAGCCAGGGATGTATGAGAATGCTGTGTGTATGAGGAAATGAATCACGGCTTCCATTTATTACACTGTTCTGTCTCTAGACACTGCACTCTACGTGAAAATAGCACGTGAACACTTGTGTGACAATTGCCATATGCCTGTTTGGTCCAAAGAAACCTGTCGTTGCTATCCTCGCCTTCTCAAAAATGCCAGTTGCCTGGCTATCGTATTGGCCCTCTTGCTTAAACAGTTTGCATCGAAGGAGTTCAAATTCACTATTTCTGATGAAGTATTAAAATGGTGTTAAATGCAAAAACAAAAGATTTCATACCATATCTGGGATCAGACTACCGTAAGAGTCCATGTTTTTCCTAGATCCCGTTACTGTGATGAACGATCAATGTAAACTCTTTTATTTTATGTCTTCAGCTTACGCTTCAGTATTCTTTTGTTGTTTGGAATTAGATTATCTCAGTGTTGCTTAGATTATTGATGACATTTTCATGACATGGCTTTTTCCTAATGTGCAACACTCTGTTATGGGTTTTTGAACCCATATATGTAAATTGTTAAAACTCTATTAAAATACAAGAATTATAAAAAAAAAATCCAAAAACAAAAGTGTATTAAATTGCAGCTCACCAATTTTAGAAGTGGTGGCTGCATTTGTTTTGGTTTTTTCCTTTATTTTTATCCAGCCAATAAATCTGTTATTTTTCAGCTTCCTTTAACAGGCCAAGCTGTCCAGACAAAGTAGTTACTAGAGCAGGGGTGTCAAACTCCATTTCATCGCGGGCCATATCAGCATTATGGTTGCCCTCAAAGGGCTGGTTGTATCTGTAAGAAAAGGTGTCCACAGCACACCATTACCCATTACATCAGATGTCAAGAATCCCACACCCTCCCTAACATCACCGTGCTCCCCCTTTGGGGGCAGAGCTGCTAAGCAGAAAGTTAAGAAAGGTTCTGGAGGAGGACCAGAGGAAGAGTGGAGTCAGGTACCAGAGTCTGCTGAATGCTGAGACCAGGGGAGGCAGAGATGAGTGGGTACCTGCAGGAGAGGTGCAAGGGCCACATGAAATGGCCTGGAGGGCCGGATTCAACCCGTGGGCCTTGTGTTTGACACCTGTGCACTAGAGGGTTGAGACAAAGCCTCAACCCTCTTTTCTTCTTTTATTCCTTTATTTTTACCTGGTGATCCAGCCAATAAATCTTTTATTTTTCAACTTTCTTTAACGGACCAAGCTGTCCAGGAAAGTAGCCCTTAGAGGGTTGAGACAAAGCCTCAACCTTCTTTTCTTCTTATTTTACTCCTTTGTTTTCATCTGATGATCCAACCAGTGAATATGCTATTTTTCAACTTTCTTTACTAGACCTAGCTGTCCAGAAAAACTAGCCTTTAGAGGGCTGAGACAAACCCTCAACACTCTTTTCTTCTTCTGTTATTCCTTTATTTTCACCTGGTGATCAAGCCAGTAAGTCCTTTGTTTTTCAACTTCCTTTAACAGAACAAGCTGTCCAGAAAAAGTAGCCAGGGTTGAAACAACCTCTCAACACTCTTTTATTCCTTTATATTCACCTGGTGATTGAGCTAGTAATTCTATTATTTTTCAATGGACTTGCAAAAGCTTTAGGGGAGAAATGATGTCACTAGGCCAGGGGTGTCCAAGCTATGGTTTTGAGGAACGTTCCATGAGGCCTTGCAAGACTCTGACATCCACAGGCAAGACACCCAGAGGCAGAGGCATGATGGGACTAGTAGTACTTCAACAGCTTGAGGGCCATAGTTTGGACACCCCTGCAGTAGGCGATCCGTTTGGAAATTGGAGAAGGTACCTATCAAAACCAGGTATTTGCCCCCCCCTCCCCCAGTAAAAAAGTTGAAGAGGAGGCACAAAAGCGGAGCTTCCCTTTAAGGAAGGAATATTTCCTTGACCTTAGCCTTTTATTATCCTAACATGAATAAAAAAAAAAATCACCATGTGTCTGAAGCAAAGAAATCCGATTCCAATACAGAGTATTTCTGAATTCAATGTGTTTCTGGCAATTCATAGTTGGAAAAGAAAGGTCATTCCCAGCTGTGATTGTGCTTCTCCACCGATGCCAGGTCAAGTAGTGAGGCTCTATGTATACACATATCCATGTGTAAACTTCCTGTGTAGTCCTAGCAGCTGTGCAATACACGCATTACTGCTGAGGAAAACAAGAACATGAGCTTCAAAGAAATCTCAAAAACTCGCTACTCTTATGCAGTAAAATATCTGCTTGCACCTAATATTCTGTGTGGCCAGCCGCCTTGGCGTGCCGCTCCTTTTAATTGCAGAGACCAGTCACATGATGGGGTTTTTGTAGTAGAAGAGTAAAGAATGATCACTAAGAAAGGAGAATTTCACTTAGGTGCAGCTGTGTACACTCCCAAACAGTTTTGTACAATGGAAATTAACTAAGCAACAATGGAATTGAGCTTTATACTCCAGTTGCAGCCAAGATTTATGTTGTGGTTCAAAAGCCTTAGAATCCCTATCTACTTTCTATTGCTGTAAGTTCCCCTTTTGGGAGATTCTATTACTTCCTGTCTGTTTGATGGCTGTCAGATAAAACAGGAAGTGGCCTACACCTTTCCTTGTTCCTATCTTTTTGATGGGTGTCCAAAGAGAAGTTGAGGGCTAATTCCTAAAACAGGGACATATGTCTTGAAGAGTGAGCATGAAGTAGAGTGTCCCTTTGATGGGTTGGTTAGACTTGCAGTTGGGAAGCAGTACCCCCCCCCCTCAGGCTGCAGATGGGGGGGTTTACCTGCAGCGGCAAGTAGCTCCCCCCATACACAAAGCATTCAAGCAAATAGGGCTGCGCCACAACCACCTGGTGGTACAGCATTTACAGGTTCAAAACAGGTGGTGAGAAGATGACATATCACCTTCTCACTGCCTGTCAAATGCCTCAAGTGCCTTTCAGAGGTGCGGCAATTTTGCAGCACATCTAAATCTAACCTGATAAGTGAACCCAACCCCTTTCACCAGTCATAGGCCAGGCTGTATCCTCCTCGATTCCCTACAATCAGTTAGATGCCAAAGCCTTGGAGTCTGCTCTTTCTCCACTGCAATCCACCATCTCGAAGACTCCTAGTGCCCAACCTGCAGTCCTATGTCACTTTTTGTGCTGCCCTCTGAGCCACTGCAGACACTAATCTCTATTTTCCTATTGCCCTGTTATAGTAGTGTTTTTTAGCAGTCTCTTGTAATATGTCTCCAGTCTATGACTTTCTCCTGAAGCATTTTCCCCTTCTCCAACAACTCCTACAGCATGTCCACAATCTCTGACCATCTCTTTTATCGTGTGTTCAATCTTCGACCATCTTTTGTATCATGGCTGCAGTCTTTGACTATCTCCTGTATCAGGTCTGCAGTCTTTGACCATCTCTTGTATCATGTCTGCAGTCTCTGACCATCTCTTGTGTCATGTCTGTAGTCTCTGACCATGTCCTGTATCAGGTCTGCAGTCTCTGACCATCTCTTGTATCATGTCTGCAGTCTCTGACCATCTCTTGTTTCATGTCTGTAGTCTCTCACCATCTCCTGTATCAGGTCTGCAGTCTCTGATCATCTCTTGTATCATGTCTGTAGTTTCTGACCATCTCTTGTATCATGTTTGCAGTCTCTGACCATCTCTTGTATCATGTCCGCAGTCTCTGACCATCTCTTGTACCATGTCTGCATTCTCTGACCATCTCTTATATCATGTCTGCATTCTCTGACCATCTCTTGTATCATGTCTGCAGTCTCTGACCATCTCCTGTATCAGGTCTGCAGTCTCTGACCATCTCTTGTATCATGTCTGTAGTCTCTGACCATCTCCTGTATCAGGTCTGCAGTCTTTGACCATCTCTTGTATCATGGCTGCAGTCTCTGACCATCCCTTGTATCATGTCTGCAGTCTCTGACCATCTCCTGTATCAGGTCTGCAGTCTCTGACCATCTATTGTATCATATCTGCAGTCTCTGACCATCTAATGCATCATGTCTGCAGTCTCTGACCATCTCTTGTATCTTTCCCATAGTCTTTGACTGTATCCTTTCGTGTGACTACTGTCTCTTATAATGAATATTCAGTATATTTTATGTGTGACTCTTTGGTGGGCCGTACTTGAGGCCCCCCATATCAAGACAGTTGATTACCACAGCAAAGATCGTCAACTCCAGCCAAGGTTTATCGCAATGACAGTACACTGCTCACTCCCACACAAAGCCATGCCCCGAACATGTTTCCCCTACAGCAGGGCTTAATCATGGCGATACAATTACAGGTTTTAACCCCATGCTGTTCAGAAAGGAAAACATGATTTCCCTGAAGATCTAGTCGGAGCTTATACTGGGCTGAGGAATCATCAAGCACCAGCACTATTATGAATGAAGGAAAGATGAGTATGCATCTGGGAAAAATGTTTCCCTTCCTTCAGTTCAGTAAATGAAGCTATATGCCAATATATTTGTGTTGTACTATGGATGGAATGAAGAATAGGATTAAGTCATCATCCTGTGAATCAACTGTAGTTGTAATTAGCTGGGAGCTAACCAACATTTGGGTGACAGAGTATAAACATCACACTTTTGGAGTATTGCTTCACGGTACAGCGATCTGCAGCCAAGAATCAACCACGAGTATTATTGTCTCCTACTTAATATTTTACTGTACTCGTCCATAGCCGACAACTTACATTATATCCAAAAAAGGCAAGAAATGATGGAGTGTGATCTCCATATAAAATACTGGTTTACATACTCAGCAACACAAGTTCCAACTCTTGATAGTCAAGCTTTTCCTGTCTTTTAAAGTCTCATCTCTCAGTTGATCAAATAGTTGATGATGATGATGAAAACAGAAAGGTCTTCAGCAGAAATGACATGTGTAACATGTTTTACATATATGTCATGAGAAATCTAAGCTTTAACATTCTTTCTTTCCCTGTGTTGTGTATCAGATGTCTAATGCCTATTACACGACACTGCAAATGTGGTTAATCAATTAGAAGTCTGTGTATTGAACTGGGAAATTTGTGCAGGATAATTTCAAAGGAAAATTAGAACACAAAGTACTTACGGTAATTGTACTGCTCCACAGTATGGGTAACTCATTATTCTTATTATTATACAGTATTTATAAAGCGCCAATAGTTCGCTCAGCGCTGTACATTACAAAGGGGGACAGAACATGTGACAGAACAATACCAATCGAGGGATCAAGGGCCCTGCTCTTTCGAGCTTACAATCTAGGAGGGAGGGGATAGTGGTACAGGAGGAGATAGCTGTGGGGGATGGAGTGGTAGAAAGAGTGGAGGAGGTCGGCAGGTTAGCATGGGGTGGGGTAGGCTTCCCTGAAGAGATGGGTTTTCAGGGTGCGCCTAAAGGAGAGGAGAGTAGGTGATAATCTGATGGGTTGGGGCAGGGAGTTCGAGAGGATGGGTGACACCCTGGAGAAGTCCTGGAGGCGGGCATGGGAGGAGGAGACCAGGGAACTAGAGAGAAGGAGGTCTTGTGAGAAGCGGAGTGTGCGTGCTGGGTGGTACTTGGATATTAGGTCAGTGATGTAGTACGGGGCAGTATGGTGGACAGCTTTGTACGTCAGTGTTAGGATTTTGAATTTGATCCACTGCGCAATCAGAAGCCAGTGGAGGGATTGGTAGAGGGGGGTGGCGGAGATGGAGCGGTTGGAAAGGTGAATGAGTCTGGCAGCCGTATTCAGGATCAACTGAAGCGGGGATTGCCAGCGGCGAGGCAGGCCAGTAAGGAGGGAGTTGCAGTAGTCGAGTCGTGATATGATGAGGGAGTGGATGAGCTGTTTAGTGGTTTCTGGGGTTAGGAACGTGCGTATTTTGGCGATGTTGCGGAGGTGGAGTCTGCACGAGTTTGTTAAAGATTGGACTCATGCCCTCATGCACATTAATATTTATAATAATACTTGTCTTGGTTTTGCCAGCTTCAGTAAATGTACCGCCAATTTGACTATATGTGATATTTACTCAGAATTTTAAAGTTAAACTAGAAGTGTTCATTTCAGGTATAGGGGGAGTCTGGTCAAGGAGTGCCCTACTGACAGCCTTCCAAAAGCTAGATCTCCTTGCTTCCATGGTTCTATTCCAACCAGCCCTGGAGTACAGGGTGGTTAACCTTGGGGTAACTGCATCAAAATTTAATTCAATATGAATAGCGGAACCCCTATTATATAAGTCATCAGGAGTGCTGAAAGATGTGAGAAAATATCAGATGGTTTATCTTTCCAACCAAAAACTGAAATAATAGTTTTGTTGGAGTTACCTTAACTTGTAAGGAATACTAATTATTTACATAGACTGATCTGACCTTAATTTGCATGTGTGTGTCATTGGTGTCTATGGTTATCATTAAACCATGTAATGATCCTTATTAAAGTGAATCTGTACTTTTTGCACAAGGCAACACAACATGTTCAGAACTCTTCAGATGCATATCCTTACATTCTTTTCACTCCTCCGCTAGTGCAATATGTTAGAGCTAAAAAATATATATATATTGTCAGGGGCGGACTGACAACTCATGGGGCTCCCCTGGGCAATAGGGGATCATGGGGCCCCGGTGTCCTTGCCCAAACTCAAAAAAGCCTATGAAAAAGGTACCAGGGGCATCTCATGGGGCCCCCTACTGACCCCGGGCCCTCGGGCAGTGCCCGAGTTTCCAAATGGTCAGTCCGCCCCTGTATATTGTATATACAGTATATGCCTGATCAGCCATAACTTTAATACTGACAGGTAAAGTGAGTAGCATGTGAAAGTCTGTGTGCTATATTAGGCAGCAAAGGTGTTATGAGTAGAAAAAATGGGCATCACAGTTTGTTGTGTGTTCACGGTAACCTGTGTATACAGCCAAAAGCAACATCAATGGGCATGTGAGCATCACAACTGGACCATGGAGCAATGGAAAAAGATGGCCTGGCCTGATAAATCACGTTGTCCATTACATCATGAAGATAGCCAGGTGTGTGTGTGTGCATCACTTACCTGGGGAAGAGATGGCACCAGGATACTGTATGGTATAAAGGCAAGCGAGCAGATGCAATGTGATGCTTTGGGCAATGTTCTGCTGGATAACCTCTAAGTCCTTGAGTGGAGGACTCTTTCAGCAGAATAATGTACTTTGCCTCAATGAAAAAATAGTTGAAGAATGGTTTGAGGAACACAGCAATGCTGAGTTGGCCTCATAATTCTCCAGATCTCCATCCATCGAGCATCTGTGGGATGTGCTGGAAAAACAAGTCCAATCTATGGAGGCCCCACCTCGCAATTCACAGTACGTAAAGGATTTGCTACTGATGGCTTAGTGCCAGATACCACAGAGGTACCTTCAGAGGTCTAGTGACATCCATGAGTCAATGGGTCAGGGATGTTTTGGCAGCAAAAAGGGGGACCTACTCAAAATTAGGTGGGTGCTCATAAAGTTATGGCTGATTGGTGTATAATATATATATATATGTATATATAAAATGTTGATATACTGTATATAGTTTGTTTATATATATATATATATATATATATATATATATATATATATATATGGATTTTGAATATTGATGCATATCCAATTGTCAACAAGTGCTCAGTAGCTTATACAATGATCTACAACTGCAAACATGCACCAGCATAGAGCGGACAGAGGCCCTTTGGATTAATAATGCATTGACTTTTGTCATGCTTCTCATCCAGTTACTATTTCATTCTGTTTAACACTCAAGGGATCAAAGATCGCTCTCTGTCAAGTCTGAATGATTAGTAGAGGGAAGAACTAGCTACCTGAATAATTCAAAGCACTGCACCCTGTTCCCTCTAGCCAGTTGGAGCTTTTTGCAGGTATTGATTTGATCAGTAAACTCTGTTTACATACCATTCACAGTGCTTGAGTTTAACAGATTGACTTAGTTTATTTACTAAAAAATCATGTTTTCACTAAGATTACAACTTATAATAAAGTGTATTAAAATCAGTTGTTTGACTTGTTGCTGTGCATGATTATCTGTTAGGTAACATTCTCTCCACTTGCATGTGAGTTTTATGGCAGTTACAAAACGTTTGTTGGGGATTGATTTATTAAAGAGTTGAGGCTGTTTGCCTAACAAAGTGAATGTTAGAGAATGAGGTGAAGCCGTGTTCACTTGAAATACCCAATACCCCGTGAGTGAGAAAAAATAGCACTGCTTTTTTTTCCTTCTGCATATTTGTATCTCTGGATATTATCATCTATTGTGTATTGTCTATTATTTCATCTAATGTTTTGATTGCAAATAAATTACTTAAAAGTTGTACTTTTAATTATTTTTCCATTTGAATGAAAATTAAAAAAGAAATTTTAAAGTCAACTTTTATTAGAAATAATAAAGTCACAGCTGGATGATGACCCTATAGAGGCATCTCCTCCAGCAATGGGTTTTGGCAGACCCTCCCCACTTTCTTTAAGCCCCACCCCTTTGTGTTTTGAGAATCTGTATTAACTGCTAACATTGAAGATGTTGTTTGTCTGAGGATCATTGATATTGTAAATTACATTTATAAGGTGTTCTGTGTGCTTTTACTTTGTAGTTGTAAAATTATGGTGAAAACAGATTTCCTAAGAAACATTTTTGGAAAAAACAGTTAATTTTGAATGGTTAGAGAGTTGGTCATGCGCTCTTGTGACACTGATCCTATCTCAGGGCAGCAACATTCTATTGATAAAATATTTCTAGCTCAGCCGATAGCTTTTTCCTCTAATAGACATCCACTTGGGTGTCTGCCATAGATAGATAATATTTATATTATTATTGCAAAATTTCTAAGATTAGAAAACCAGAATAGATGGCTCTGTAATGTCTGCAGGACTCCAAAAACAGTGATTCTAGCTGGAGGTGGTCCCCAAGCTTAGTAAATCTGTGGATCCTATGTTACACAAGTACTTGTTAAAGCCAATCTCAGACAACATTTCTGTATCATTTTAGATAGAGCGAAGAAGGGTTTGACCTTCTTCCAGACCTTTTTTGCTGTCTATGTTACTATGTCTATGTTACTATGTTACTAATTAGCTTTCTTTTCCTGTTAGTGCAGGAAGCAATGGAAAATCTTTCCAAACAGAACACAGACAAAAAAAACAAAACTCTTTTTAGTAGAAAGTAGATAGATAAAAAATACAATGTTTCTTTGCTGTTGGTGTCTTCTTGTCCCTGTGACAACCACTACCAAATTTCTTGTATGGGTTTTACAGGAACAGAAAATGAGGGAAAGTCAGCCTAATGGTGGTCATAACCGAAATAAAAACCCAATAGAAATTTTAACTCCTTCATTCTGTTTAACACAAAAAATTGCCCAAAATTAGATTTGAGTACCTTGAAAAAATAACATACCATTTGACCCTTTGGGAAAGTAGAAGAACCCTTAACAGGTGTTCCACCTCTTTGTTTATTAACATTTATTACTTCAAACCATATGCCATTTCTGTATACTTTAGCCATGGGTTTTTGCAAGCTATAGCTCCTAATATTGATAAAACATTACTTTCCTTTTTAATGTACGCAGTTGTACTTTGTATTCACTATTACCTTCTCTTTACATTCCAAGTGTAAAGCACGTGTTAGGAATCCCAAGTGCCAAAGACTTAGGCCCCTTTGACACAGCCATTCCGATCAAGTCTGCCTGTCAGTTTTTCAGAAGGATCTAATCGAAAGGTCCTTTCATCTCTTTGGACAGATGGATGTAAACAGACTTGTATCTGTTTTTCCGAACCTACCTCCAGGTTCGATTGGGTCCACAAAAAAAATTTAAGGGAATCCATCCTCTTGCTTTTAGGCAGAGGCTATCAGAGTAGTCAGGTGTAAACTGACAGTGGAGTCCATTTACTCCGGGCACCCATAGAGCAGAGGGAGCTCAGTCCTTGTCCACCCTGCAGAAACTGAGCAGACACGGATGTGTCTTCCACCCGTTGTGCTCCAATCAGCAGGGGATCCGTGAGCTGAATCTGCCCTGTGTGAAAGGGGCCTTAGATTTAAAGAAAACAACTGTGTAGCTTGAATGCTACAATAAAACATTGTTTCATGTTTTGCTGTTCAGTTTGAAGTGTCACTAAACCCACATCATAAAAAAACTATCAATAAATGCTGTATTGCCAGCTGTTCTTACTCACTCAGCCACCATGCGATTAGTTTTCTGTATTCTGCAAAAAAACGTGGTTGATCCTGCTGTTAACGATCTCCCCATCCTGTCCATGTCCCAATGCAGCTGGGGATTTTGCATTGGCAGCTAGTGCACATGCTCAGTTTTCAGTAAGTTTCTATGCTGGGTATTTCCTCCCTATCACATCTGAGTAGCTCATGTAACTATAGAGTCACAAATGAACGTATACACATACTGCCTCCCTCCTCCCCCATGCCCAGTAACCAGCTAAACACAATGGGGGGGGGAGGAATATTACATCTTGAATGATGGAGGCTTCACCTCACTGTTTATCCAAGACTCAGGTTGTAGGGTCGTGACACATCCTGTAAATGTATCCCAAAGGCTCTTTTTTATTTTGAACATGTGACCAGCAGCAGAGGACTAGAAGCTTCTGCTGCTTATGTTCTTGCATACAGGCTGGGATAGACCTAGGTCGAGTGACAGCTGTATATTAGTTAGGAAAAAGGTACTTAGGTGTTTTTTTTTATTTAAAATAGTTACAGTGCCATCATCAATATACAGAGAGAGAAAGGATAATGTAAATTAAACAGTGGTTGTTTAGAGTCACTTTAATCACTTTAAATCAAATGCCTGTTGAATTGCTTGTTATGGAATACAGGAAAAATGCTCATTAGCAATAAATTATATGCCGTCAGCCTGCGTTGTAATTAATTTGTTTAAAGATTTGCACGTCCGGTTTACATTTTCTTTGAGTATTTATCATGGAACCTATCTGTCCTGGGATGAGAACATAAAACAGAAATGATGCTTGGAGCTGGAGCAGTAACAATCCAGCATATTTTTTCAGCAAATTAATATGAGGGTGAAAAGTCAGAAATTATGATAAATATACAAAGCTCTGGCTGTAGAAATGTACCTCCAACCATTTAACAAAATATTGGAAACCAGCTAAGACTGCCAATTGTTGATGGACTTGCAGAGTTCCAATCCTGCCTGGTGTTTCCTTAAAACGTGATATATTACAGAAGTAATAACAGATAGTAAGGTTCATGTACTAACCACATAATATGCGGGGGGACACACATTTCATTTTGCATTAATGTGTCTATTACTGTTCTTTGGATATAACAAGGTTCAAGCCTCATTTTGGGTTTGGCAAGTACCCTTTTGTAAATGGTTCTACGTAATAATTTCATATATGTGAAAATATGCTACAAAAAGTAAAATTATCACTGCAAACTCTTGCTTGCTATCGCTTTCAAGTGTATTAAAGGATTAGCTAGAATAAAAAGTTAACTAACATAATATCCAGAACACCAAGAAGCAATGTTTCTATATACACTGCTGCTCTAAAAAAAAAAAAAAAATCCCTTCAGAAGTATATATTCCTGCCTGTGTGAAAAGACTATTTTGGGGTTCTATATGGCTCTGACATTCCCTGGGCTACAGAAGAGTTCAAACATACAGTATTTTTTCTTCCTCTCCTACTCTGCTCATCACTGCATGTAGCTCTGAGTCATACAATAATGAATAAGACCTGGAATTTATTGCTTCCTTAGAAATGCAAATCTCTGCTTCATTCTCTAGATGAGCCATTCTCAACAAGGATTCACTGGAATGCTAGGGTTTCTACAACAGTGTCCAGGGGTTCCTTGACCTGTGGCTGATTGAATTCCCATCTGGAGGTGCCTGCATAGTTCTAGGGCCAACGCCACTTGGGAGAGCAAGCGTATCCCACAGTTTAAACTTTCAACAAAAAACTTCAGCGCAATCATCAAACACTTTTCTCCCTTTAAATACTGCTGACACTCACATGTGTTCCCACATACATATACAGTATGGTGGGCCGATGAGGTCAAGCCGCAATACCAGAAGTTTACGAGCCGCCATCTTGGGATCTCTCTGAGTATACCGATATTAATATATCACAGGCGTTTTTCACTGCAGTGTCCCAGCAAGACCCTTTTTAATGTGAGTGCACTCTTTTTATTAAACATTTAAGTATTTATATGCTATTCCTATACAATATTCCTAGATTGTAAGCTCGAAAGAGCAGGGCCCTCAATCCCCTCATGTTTTGCATTGTATTGGTATTGTTCTGTCACATGTTCTGTCTCCCTTTGTAATGTACAGCGCTGAGCGAACTATTGGCGCTTTATAAATACTGTATAATAATAATAATAATAATAATATGCTACACTATGTTGAGCGTTTTGTTTGCATGTGAGGAGGATATGGTGGATAAGGAGCAGGTGAAGCCATTGGCACCAAAGTGAGGATGAGAGTGGATTCTGAAAAGCCTAATACCTACCTGGGTTAAAAGGGAAAAGCGCTGTCTGACCTGTGCATGGGTGGTGGTGAGAGTACATATGTATGACATTGGTGGAGGAGCACAAATAAGTGTGGTTTTGAACACACGGAAGAAAGGAGCACCTGTTTGCACAACAATTAAGTTATATGCACTGAATTTATCACATATAAAGGACTATTAATGAGGAAATTTATTTATTTATCTCAGGTACTTATATAGCGCCATCCATTTACACAGTGCTTTACACATATATATGTTGTGCATTCACATCAGTCCCTATCCCTCAAGGGGTATACAATCTAAGGTCCCTAACTCATATTCATACATACACATACTAGGGCCAATTTAGACAGGAGCCAATTAACCTACCAGCATGTCTTTGGAATGTGGGAGGAAACCCACGCAGGCACAGGGAGAACATGCAAACACCAGGCAGGTGGTGGCATGGCTGGGATTTGAACTGACGACCCTAGTACTGCCAGGCGGAAGTGTTAACCATTTATCCATTGTGCCGCCCACCAAATAATCATTGATGCACTTTGTGGATATTGTATATTGCACATAGTAGATTGCTTCGGTGCGCAACACTGATATATGATATTACTGTATCCCACGGTATATTCAGTTTCTTGTGACTAAGTTGATATCACTTAGTGTGCCTGAAGTTGTTTTTTACAGTTATCTTTGTTTGGTCTATTTGACCACTTGCACTGTCTACTATTTCTAGTTTTTTTAAGTGTATCCCACTAATAATCTTTTTTTCTACCTATAAGACTGGTATTCTGATGACCATTGTAAGGTGAATTCTTCCCACTAACCCCCAATATAAGGGGCATGTTTACCCTTGATCCCCAATGAATTGGTTTTAGCAGGGGTTCCACGAGACCAGAAAACTATTTTAAGAGTCCCTTTGGGACAAAAAGGTCGCACATGTGTAATCTGCAGCAAGTATGGAATAAAATATATCTTAGAGATGCTGAATTTCACAGATTTCTCATCCTTTATCTACTCAGAAAGTAGTCATGATTCATATGCATACAACATAGTTGCTGAGTTTGCTGGGAAAGTTCATTTGTATATTTAGAATTTAAGAAAATAGGTACATAACAAATTACTACAATGTTATTGCACATATTTACCATATATAGAAAGTGAACAGAAATGTTAAAAAGCAACAAATCTATCTACCAGCCAAAATAAAAGGACACAGGATAACTACTGAACTTATGTGGGACATTTGACACTTTTGAGTTCCAATTTCAGCACAATGAAAATTGGAACTAATCATATTCAAAATCCTCTTAAACCTGGATTGCCACATGGAAGTAAAGCAGACCTATGCAAATAATTACTTTTATACTTTGACACTGTGCTGCGCATGTTTTAGTTTAACTTTGCCAAAGGTTCACTATAACTGTTTGAACAAGTGATACAGGAACCTTAAGGGCAGTTACTATACTTCCATGGCCAATAATTATGCTGCCTGCTGGGCTTCATGAAAATTAAGTACAATGCTTGTCAGAATAACTATTCCATCAAATACATGAATTCTGTTAATGGTAAATGGTTGACTTTTTGAGTTGCTTGAGGGCATTTTGTTTATTTCAGGAATCCAGAGTCACTAGAAATTATATCAATACACGGTTAAATAATTGTGTGGTCAGTTTTATCTAAAGTCAATAAGACGTTCTTTTTTCATTTATCAATACCGTGAATAACACTCTCAAGTAGGACAAAATGACTGAAGCCCCATCTGCATCCATTCAGTCATGGCAGTAAAAACCTACCTCCAGCAGAAACAAATTTCAAAATTTGGATATAGAGAAGAGGGGTTCAAACTTGTGTAAATTTTCTGTCTATTTTACAGAATAGAAAGTGAGAGGAGATCTCTCCAATAGGGGCACAGACAGCAATAAAACATTTTTATTGAGTGAGGAAAAATTAAAACCAGTCATCCTTCTATTGCTGCCTACAGAATAGAGATGAGTTGTATTATTAGTTTCTGTACAATTAAACCAGAACTCCTACTAACCTAGTGAAACACAATGGGTAAAAATCTCCTACGCCAACTCTATATAGTGCCTCAATGTGTCAATAAATGTGTGCTGCTGCTAACATCTACATGTGTTCCCACATAGTGAATGCAAAATATATAATTCATATATATTCATATATATAACTAATTCCCTGATGAAGTCATGTGACGGCGACACAACGCACCGGGCGTAGTTGGCGGCAAACTGCAACAGGAAGTGATACATGTGGAGGCTGGATATGGGAATACAAATTTGTTTTTATGCTGTTTTTATGTAAATGCAATAGCTGCAATAAATACTGGTTTTACTTTTTAGTGCACCATCTGAAATATTATTTCTTGTATGTGTGAATGAGTTGATACGGCTCATCAGAGGTAGAAGGGGTGTTTCTGATGTGGGCAGGCATTTAAGAGGAGAAGAGGTATATGGAGCGTTCATGAGGAGTGGAGGAGAATAACGGACATACAGTTGTGGCCAAAATTATTCAACCCCCACTGAAATTGAGTGTTTTGGCCAGTTTGACATTGCTTTTGATCATTCAGTCATCTTGCTTACATTTACATTAAAGAGGCACTTGTAGGTCAGACAAATATAACATAACAGTTATAATGAAATAACCACAAATGTCTTTTCTGTGCTCACAGCATTATCAGTTTTATTCAACCCCCAAGTGACATTCAATCTTAGTACTTAGTACAGCATCCTTTTACAGTTATAACAGCTTTTAAACGTGAAGCATAGCTTGACACAAGTGTCTTGCAGCGATCTACGGGTATCTTCGCCCATTCTTCATGGGCAAAGGCCTCCAGTTCAGTCACATTCTTAGGCTTGCGCACTGCAACTGCTTTCTTTAAGTCCCACCAGAGGTTCTCAATCGGATTTAAGTCTGGTGACTGCGATGGCCACTCCAAAATGTTCCAGCCTTTCCTCTGCAACCATGCTCTAGTGGACTTGGAGGTATGCTTGGGATCATTGTCCTGTTGAAAGGTCCAACGTCTCCCAAGCCTCAGGTGTGTGACGGACTGCATCACGTTTCCATCCAATATCTCCTGGTACTGAAGAGAATTCATGGTACCTTGCACACGCTGAAGCTTCCCTGTACCTGCAGAAGCAAAACAGCCCCAAAGCATGATTGACCCTCCACCATGCTTCACAGTAGGCAAGGTGTTCTTTTCATCATAGGCCTTGTTCTTCCTCCTCCAAACATAGCGTTGATCCATGGGCCCAAACAGTTCTAATTTTGTTTCATCAGTCCACAGAACACTATCCCACAACTTTTGTGGTTTGTCCACATGGCTTTTGGCATACTGCAGTCGACTCTTCTTATTCTTTGGAGACAGCAAGGGGGTACGCCTGGGAGTTCTGGCACGGAGGCCTTCATTACGCAGTGTGCGTCTTATTGTCTGGGCTGAAACTTCTGTACCCACATCTGACAAATCTTTTCTCAGTTCCTCAGCAGTCACACGGGGACTTCTCTCCACTCTACGCTTCAGGTAGCGCACAGCAGTCGAAGTCAGCATCTTCTTTCTGCCACGACCAGGTAGCGTTTCAACAGTGCCCTTTGCCTTGAATTTGCGAATGATGCTTCCTAAGGTGTCTCTTGGTATGTTTAACATCTTTGCAATCTTCTTATAGCCATTGCCCTTCCTGTGAAGAGAAATCACCTCTTCTCTTGTCTTCCTGGACCATTCTCTTGCCTTCACCATGTTTGTAACCACACCAGTAAATGTCTAGAAGGAGCTGAGTATCACAGTCATTTTAAAGCTGCCTAATTGGTGCTTATTATGCTTGATTGCTGCTCGGTGACATCCACAGGTGTTTTCAATACCTGATGGAAAGCACCTGTATGAACCTCTGTTCTTCAGAGTGGTAGTCTTTAAGGGGTTGAATAATTGTGGCAATGAAGAAACCACATAAGAACCATTTACTACTGTATTACATAAACAATTGATGTCATTTTAGTTGCATTTGGGTAGTTACAACGTCCTTGTAGGATTTGATTCTGAATACAATTCCAAATGTACACTATAGTCCCTAAACCCCTTTACAGCATTGGGGGTTGAATAATTTTGGCCACAACTGTATATTCATATATAAGAGTATTGGAGGTGAGAGTTCTGGGAGCACTTTGGTGGCACAAGATTGCACTTTGAATATCATTGGTGTTGGACATTTATATGATATGATGGACTGATTTAATGAAGGCAAACTTATTATTCACATCTTGTTTGTTAAAGTCATATTTATTTTTGCACAAAAGTGATATATATTTATCTTTATATGCTTGAGCAAGCGGCGCTATATCATTTGTGTATATATTCTACTAACCTGTTAACAGCTATTGTTTATTTCCTGTCTCTGTGGTCCACACAGTCAGATGCTGAAGTAGATGTTTTGTCTATGGCCACTGGCAAACTTCCAAAGTGAATGATGTCCAGTGTCATTCACCCTGTTCCTCAGCATCCTGTGGGAGTTTCATTGCACTGTGTATGTTATAAGCAGACACTGATAGACTGACACTGTCAATGCCCCCTATGCAGCCCACCTGCCATGCAGCCCATCTGCCCATCTCCAGGAACCCCTAAGAGACTTGCCACTGACTGGCTGATGGCTGAGGGCTCTTGGGGGTTGTGGTCAGGGAAGGCAAGCTGTATGTTCCATCATTCCCAAGTATGCAAGCCCTGTCAGAATACTCCCCAGTGCCCTCCAATAAAAGACAGTCATTGGTTGTGTTCCTGCTATTCCCTTCCTCTGTTGACTGCAACGTAAGGATTTTTACATAACCATGAGGTTGCAGGGTCTTAAAAGTCTAGCATAGAAAAAGCAACATTTTTTGGCTTAGTTTCTCCAGCATAAAGAGGGAACTTTAAAAATGTTTAATTCAGTTGCCTAGTTTTCTTTCAAGTTGAACTTCACTCTCCTAATTAAAATTGACTATTTGTAATTTCAATTTTGTCATTTAAAATGGAGGAATGCATCTGAAATAAAAGACTTAGCCATTTTTGAAACTGGAACTTAAAGCAGCACATCATTCTCCCAATCAACACAAACATTTTTAATCCTTATACTGCTAGCATTGGTAAATAGATAGGACGATATATTATATTTACTTGTTTGAAACTTTTTTTTTTTTACATTTCTTCAGTTACGTCCTGGTTTCCATACCTAGGTAAATGATGTCATACATCCCAGGAATGTTCAGGAGGGGAGGAGGGGTTTTCTCAGCTAAGCATACAATTCTGTCTGTATGCATGAGCTAAGGGCAGATGGATTACAGGAAGTAAATGCTACGTGAATCATCAGCCCTTACTCAAGATGGCCACAGCCAGAAATGTTAAGGGGTGTTTTTCAAAGTGATTTTTCAGCAAAATAAAGCATATAGACATGGATGGATGGCGGAGTTTACTTTGAATATTAAAAAGGAAGTAAATAGGGCTTTTGGTTTGTGGTGCTCAGATGCAGTGTAGTTCCACTATAGGCTCTTCTGTCTTTACATATATGATACACCACCTACATGGAGGTGTTGTTTAAAAATGTGATGTCCTACAGTGGCTTATTCAAAGAGCAAAGCGTAAAGAGCAGGCAGCAATGCTAACTTCCTTTCACATATCACATGTCAGTAACTGAATTCTAGTTGGTTTCTAGGGGTCACTGTACTTTATAACTTATTTTTACTCTTTGCACTACTTTTTTAAGTTTAGTGTTTTGAGATTGTGAGCAAGTCAAACAGGATACACCCACAGTCTTATCTGCCGGCACTGCCAAAATAACAGACAAATAGATTTGTATAACATAGAACTGGAATGTACCTCCTTTTCAGCATTAAAGTGTGTAAAGCCAAAATTTCTTTTGTATAGATTAAGGAAGGGTTAGATCCTCTGTCAAGGTTGTTTTTTTTTTGGCTGTCTATTTCTCCATTGGGGAGAATTATCTTTGTGTTATCTCCTAGGCAGACATTAAAGGGAAATAAAAAATGTAGAGTTGTCCCTAGAGCAAGAGGTGAGAGTAAGTGTCCCAGTGGGGACAAATGTTAAAGTGACTAAGATGAGAATTCCCCTTATACTTAGATTTTCTTCCAATTCTTTACAAGAAGCGATAGGAAAGGTTTCCCAGCAGGACACAGAAAGGAAAAAATAAACTGATAGAAATGTAAACCTTTCCCTACTGTCCACAATGGAAAAGGTTTGCTTGTACCTACAGAACACTTTATTTAATACATTTTTGGTGCTCTTAATTCTGCTGTGTCCATAAAAAATATAAAATCTACCACAAATTTTGTGCCTCACAAGAGTTTACTAGTCCATCTATTACATAGCCCACTATAAAATACAAAGTAATAATATTTAGTGGTATGTCCTACATCCCTACAGACTGGCCAGCTCAGAGATTGTGTATTCAAGGGGTTGGGGCATTCTTATTAACTGTAGTACAGAGTCCAACAGGATTGATTTTACTCTGGATAAGATATGTATAGTGACAGCTATAATAAATGCTTTGAACAGTGATATTAAAGGTTAAAACCTTTAATATTAAAAACTAAATATATATATATAACAAATATGTTATACTTACCTGCTCTGTGCAATGGTTTTGCACAGAGCAGCCTTCATCCTCTTATTTTTGGGTCACCCACTGTAGCTCCTGGCTCCTCGCCTTCAACCAGTGCCCCCAATAGCAAGCTGCTTGCTATGGGAGCACTGGTGAGTGGTCGCTCCCGAGCTCTGCTCTTTGCGTCCATAGAGCCTTAGCTCAGCCCTGCCCCCCGTTCTCTCCCCATTGGCTTACTGGCTGTGATTGACAGCAGTGGGAGCCAATAGTCACGCTGTTGTGTGTCAGCCAGTGAGGAGAGAGAGACCTGGGACAGCTGAGGCTCTCATGAATATCCGTAGATCGAGAGGATGCTTGGGTAAGTATTAAGGGGGCTGAGAGGGAAGTTGAACACAAAAGGTTTTTTTTTACCTTCATGCATAGAATGCTTGAAGATAAAAAACCTTCAGCCTTTACATCCACTTTAAATTCACAAAGCTTTAACACAAGAATACGGATCTTTATTTTCAGCTATGTGACTAATTTTCAAATCTCATTTGGAATCAGCTAAAAATAACAGTCACATTTTTAGTGAAAACTGAGATCCCTATCTGGGTGCAATTTCTTGGAGAACTGAACCTCATGACAATAAAAGCATGAATACGTTTAAACTAACTAGTTGTGTGCTTCTATATAGGCATCTTATGATTTAAACAGAAACTGCCAACATACTGTTCGATAAGCATTCTGGAAAATTCAGTCTTATAGGAGACACATTATTTAGTGGTTTAACATGGCATTTCTTGTGTTGGAGAATACAGCTTTTGAATATGATCCTTTTTTATCCCATACATACCGTACATCTTTTTCAGAAGCTCAGATGACAGCTAGTCAAAAATGACACAAAAGCCATAAATTAATGTTTTCCTAAAATTTTCCACATCATAGATGTAATTGTGGCAATACAACTTAATACTCATCACACTTGAAAGCTGGAATAAAAGTATGTGCATGGCTTGCCCAAGTTAAAAAGTTAACACAGCTTAAAGGAAACCTGTACTTAAAGTAATATTGGAGATGGCTGTTGCTGACCTCCTAAAAATGCATTTGACTTGGTATAATGGTGACTTGATGGTTTGAATACTTCATGAGTCTCTGCCACAGGAACAAGTTTGCAAATCAGGAGTTTTTACTTTATTTTAGAAGCATGGCTGTTCCCGGTCACTGACTCTTAAACCACTGAAGCCGAGGTGACCAGGGAACTAGCATTTTCAGAAGTATATTATCAAAGCATGTTCTGCATTTCTCGAGTTTCCTTTAACTATGTTAGACTGCTGTAGACTATGGTTTAATTTGCATAGCAAAGAATACAAATGTAATGAGTAACTGTTTTATGAATGCTGAAATGTAGGTTGCATGCGTTGTGATTATTAAATATGCGGTTATACATTGGATGAGTTCATCGCTCATGTGTTGTTTATTTTCTTCCAGTTTGTCTAGGAAATGAGAACAGGTTCTCGCAGCTGGGGACAGTGGAAGAGCATTTCAGCAGTTTGAAGAAAATGTACAACGGCTGTGAAATTGTGCTTGGAAATCTGGAAATCACCCACCTAAGTCGCAACCACGACCCATCTTTCCTCAAGGTACAGATGTAGATTTAAATCAATATGACTGTAAGGAGAAATGTCACACCTACTTATATCCCATAACTCATATGACTATCATTAAATACACCCACTTTATTCTGCATACTCATGTTTTCTCTACAATGCCTATCCCAGGATGTAATACCCGTAGGGAGCACACATGGCCGTATGAAATACTAATCATCAAGACTCTTGCATAACATGCATGCTTAAAACACACACTGCACTGAAGAACACTCTTGAAACACTATTAAAGTTAAAGCGGAACTTCACTGAAAAACTGAAGTTCCGCTCTTCCTCCTCCTCCCCCTTTCCTCTTCTACTTTTAGATTAACATTTTTTGGGTGGGAGGGATCAGGTACCTAGTTTTGATGGGTACCTGCTCCCCGCTTCCGCTGGAATTGCCTAGGCAAATCCACTGGAAGTTCATCCCCCTCCCTCCCTGCCCGCAACCTTCTGGGACATGTCACAGGTCCCAGAAGGCTGCAAGGCCATTCACACAGTGCATCGTAGCTCGTGCATGTGCTGTGGGGAGCCGGCTGTGAGGTCTTTCAGCTTCCCATGCTTGGCATGACGGTGCCAGGACCCAAAGACCGTGATGAAACGAGACAAATCAGTAAAGTGCTGAATCTCTGGACAGGTAAGTGACTAATTAATAAAAGTCAGCAGCTACAATAGTGTAGCTGCTGAATTTAAATTTTTTTTAAAAAGTGACTGAAGAACTGCTCTTAGTTTAATCTGTTTATATTATGCCTTCTCCCACCCATCAACATGCTAATGACATTTTTATAGAAAACTTCCCATTATATACCTTATTTAGACCCAATGATGTTATCACTAGGTCTCTGTGCTTCTTTATGCAATGCAGGCAGATCATGGCTGGTGGGAGGGGCTGGCAGGCTCTTGAAAACATCATAGCACCCTGCCTCTCAAGAGTCCTCAGCCCTTATACAAACAGTGGCCTTTGAAAGAAGTATGCCAGTGTCAAAATGACTTAAAGGAAAATTGCAGGAATGGTAAAAAAACAAACATACCTACTTACCTGCAGCGTGGTGGCGCCGCTCTAACCTGGAGCTCAATTGTCACCTCACCGCTATGAAGGGGGAGCGATGTCTACATTAGTATCCAGTCTTCCAAGTGTAGTGTAGAAAAGGATACCGCTCTAACCGCACGTGGAATCTATTATGAAGATGGCCTCAGCCATCACTCCGGCCATATCCACTGACACGTTTCACCTCGCCCACCAGGGGCTTGGTCACTCCTCTGTGACCAAGCCCCCAGTGGGTGGGGCAAAACACATCAGAGGTCTTAACTAGAGTATTGGCTGAGGACATCTTCATATTAGATTCCACATGCGGTTAGAGCGGCATCCTTTTCTACACTATACATACTTACCTATCTGTTGCAGCATCGGTCCGATCCTGCAGCTGTTCCCCACCGATTCTAAGCCCAAGAACTGAGCGATCATGTGACCGCTGATCGCTCAGTTCTCCGGTCTGCCCTGTGCAGAGAGTCGTAACTTTCAGTCCCCGCTTTCTGCTCTGCCCTTCTAGCACTCACTGTAGTGCAGAGCAGGAGAGGTGGTGGAAGCAGCTGGCTCAGGCTGTCAGCGGTACGCTTGCCTTCAATATCCTATTGCACACTGTTACCCACAGTCAGTGTTAAAAGGTACTTGGCCAACAGTGATGCCATGTGAATTCTAAGCCAAAATGTTTGAGGAGGACTGGCTATTTCTTTGATTTAGCATTTGCATGCAGACTGCCTTAGGTAATTCCCACCTTTTAGGGTCTCTTTGCTGATTTTCAGCCCGCAGGGTAGATTTACTCTTTGTTTGTCCTGGTGGCCATCATCACTGTTAATGGATTTTAGCTTTATCATGTGGGGTGAGGGTCTACCTGATAGGACTCAATGCTACATAAAGTATTTGTTGGTGACAAGTCAGAAGTAAAAGTCTTACAATTTGAGGTCACGAAATGCAACTAAATTTGCAAGTAACAAAGAATCTTTGTTAAACAGTTATCGAACCAGAAGCATTTACAGAAACAAAGTTTGTCAGAAAAAAGTCATCAGGAAGTGTTCCTAGAAAACCGGGGCTGGGTCCAGAAATACAACAAAATGTTTATTGGAGTTCCTGACTACTGATTGTATTTAGGAGACATGCCTATATATGTAGGCTGTTATTGTGGACCTTTCTGAATCACTGACCAAAGATAAGAATGGTACAGGTGTGTGACTCAAGTCAGTGAGCCAGAAAAATCTGGTGCAACTCTGCATAGAAACCAATCAGCTTCCAGGACTTATTGTCAAAACGTAATTAAACAAGCTGATTAGCTACAATGCACAGCTGCACCAAATTCTGAGTGCTCCGGTTTTATCAAATCAACCCCATAGTGGAAGACAAAGGGTTTTTTTTAGTTTGGACACTGAAGGGAAGGGTTAAAACCTATTTTTTTTTTTTTTTGCTGTCTGTGTCTCATTGGGTAGATTTTCCCTTACTTCTTGTCATAAAGATGGGACAGAAAATGAAGGGAAACATCTACAATGTAAAGGAAATTCCCTTCCTAGACAGTTGGAACTGGAATAGGTTTCCCCTGTTCTAGTTTAAGCACCACTTTATGCATTGACATACCTCCCATAGGAGGTCCATTGGTCCATCCAGCCAGTATAGGTACCTGCTGAATAAGCACGTTGCACAGACAGCTTAACTCTCTAATAAAACATGGCAGTTTAATCCAATGTAGTTTTATGTGTTAAAATGCAGTACTTGGGATGTTCATCACTCATTTGAAGTGTAAAGAGGCAATAATATTCTAAGCCTTATGTCCTTTATGAAGGACGGTAACTTACCGAGGAAACATATAGAAGAAGGGAGGGGTCTATCTAAGGAATAAACCAACTAGCCCCAACATGCAGGTAATCTGGAATATACCATTTACAGACTTGAAAAATAACAGGTTGTAGTAACACTGAATTACCACTGCATATCAGCAACAAGACTTGTATATAGATAATAAAATCCAATGCAAAGTTTTTAGATACCTAAGTGTTCCAGAACATCCCCATTGAAAGGTTTCCACTCAGCTCTTGTTCTGGTGACCACTGTAATATTTGGGATTTCTCATTACTTTCTGTCTTGGTGATAATGGGCACTAGAACAAATAAAAAGCGTGAATCTAACTAGCAGAGACACAGGCAGCAAAATAGGCTTGACGGGTGTTCTAATCCATTCTTCCATCAAAGTAAAAAAAAAGAACATATTGGCTATAAATGAACTTTAAAGTAAAACATATCAGTAGTTAACTTTTTTGCTGGCTTTCTTGTTATTTGCAGACACAGATTTAACTAATCTGCCTCTACCCTTAGGGCCCATGTACTTCTTGTGTCTTAATTAACTACCATGCTTTTCCGTGTTACCTCGACGCGAAAGTGTGAATTCCAGCCTCAAACTAAAGTCATAAAAAACATAAAGTTTTTCTTAGTTTCCTATGTCACACACTTGGTTTATTCACACTACTTCTTTGTTATGGAAGGATATGATGATCATTTTTCATGGTTTTTAATTCCAGGACATAAAAGAGGTTGGTGGTTATGTTCTCATTGCCATGAACGCTGTCAAGTCCATTCCCTTAATCAACCTTCAGGTGATCCGAGGAAATGCTTTGTACAAGAATGCCTCTCTCTCCATTTTATCGAATGACGGCCTGGAGGAGCTCCCTATGAGAAACCTAAAAGGTATAAACTGAAATTTCCATGGAATAGCCAAAAGGTTCTCTACACTGTACAGTATATGTTAAAGTATCTATTGACAAGACATTTCTAGTTGGGATGGAGTAGGGAATGGTTAACATCCCTGTCAAGCATTTATGATGTCTTTGTCCTATTGGGAAGATTTTTCTTCACTTCTTGTCTTTAAGAAACAACAGGAAGTGAAAGGAAATCTCTCCGAAGTAAGGGAAGCCCTTTCTTGGACAGTGATTTCCAATAAAAGATTTCCACTAAACTCTTGTTCTAGCAAGAACTGAAACATTTAGCATAAAACCCCGCAAGGGGTTCTACCCTTCCTCTACTCCATCCAAATTTTTTTAAAAAAGAGGTTTTGGCTAAAGAAGGACTCCTCTCAAACAAAACCAAAGAAAAATAAAAACCTTTACACTATTATTTGAAATATTCATTTCCTATATAAAGCAGATCTAAACCCAAGCATGAATATGTTATATATTTCAGTTTACCTCTGCTTAGAGGAAGTAGCTGCATACGTTTTCTTTTTTTTGGCTTCATTTCCTTTATTTTTACCTGATAAACATGTGAACAACCTACTTGCTATACCTTGACCATATTCACTCCTCCACTGTATCTATGGAGGGAGATGTTATTGTTACCCAGGCTGGACAGGTGTGTCCATGGATGTCCCTGGACTTTTAGGACTCTAGCAATGGCCTTGATAAGAACAGAAGCAAGGTCTTTGTAATTTTGATAATGCCAACTGTTATACAAATTCATGATCATTGTAGACTTCTGAGAGAGTGGACCTTGGTAAATAAGTTCCCTGTAATTAAAGCAGAGTCCCAAGCAAAAGTGGAAGCTCCGCTTTTCTGCCTTCTCCACCCCTCCGTTGCCACATTTGGCTCCTTTTGGGGAGGGAGCAGGTACTTGGTTTTGACAGGTACCCGCTCCCACTTCTGGCTCAGTAGCCCCCCCAGCCCTTTGGGGCAGTTCCAAGGTCCCAGAGAACTGCAACACATTCACATAGCACAGCGCGCTTAGCGCATGTGCGGTAGGGGAGTGGCGCCAATTGAAGAATCAGCTTGGGGTGAGGACACCCTGGACAGATAAGTGCCCTAATATTAAAAGTCAACAGCTACAGTATTTGTAGCTGCTAACTTTGAATTTTTTTTTTTTTTTTGGGGGGGGGGGGGGTTCAGGGACAGAACTCTGCTTTAACCTAGTTTTTACCTTCCCACCAAGCCAAGAAGTCAGTCTGTGCTTCTGTGATACAGACAGATATCTGCATAATGGTCTATTGTGATTGCATTTTCTACTAAGAATGAAACAAGTTCTATTTTTTGTTCTAAATTTTTTTTTTCTTTTCACAGAAATTCTACTTGGTGGAGTTAATGTTGGAAGGAATTCTAAACTTTGCAACCTGAACACAGTCCAGTGGGAGGACATTGTTCACCAGGAACATGCAAATATTTCTGTAGAAAAGTCGTCGGCACGCTGTATGTACCATGTGTCAGGAAAACTGCTTGCCAAATGTATATTCTTCTGGAGTGCAAACTTTTCCAATATTGCTGATATTACCTGAAAAGGCAGCAGAAGCCCTGGGAGGACCAGATTTAAAGCAAACCCCTGTCATGTATTTATGGTGACCTGTGACCCCATTGGAAACATTTCTTATAACTTCCTTTTAAGAGGAGATATTATTAAAATCTCCCCAATTGGGGCATAGGCTGCAGCTATACAAATATTTTACATTAAATTGGGGGAGAGATGGAAACTCTGTGAGATTATTATTATGATTGTCTGTATCTCTTTGTGACAACCGCTTTTATTTCTTGTCCAGTTGTAAAAGGCTATCACGAGGATAAGTAATGTGGTGCAATCTTCTCAACAGGGATACGCAATAAAAACGTGACAGTTTTTTTTCCCAAGATAATCCAAAATTTAAAAAATATGTTTTTGCTCTGGTTGGGCTTTAAAGGGTAACTGCACTTTTGTTGAGAAAAAAACATTGCCCTCTGGGTGATCTATGTACATTGCAAGGATTTTAACAAACTTGGTTGCAGATTCCTACCTTTTGTTATTCTGAGGAAACATCTGCTTGTTTGTCTGTGTCCATGTGCAAAGTGAAAGTGAATGGGGGTGGTTTCATAACTACAGTCAGCTGCTGCACTTGCAGGGCTCTAAAGAGGAAACTGGCAGGATCTGCAGCCAACAATCTGACTTGTATCTTAGTGCAGACTTCTGGGAAAATCAGTAAGCCAATCACACAAGCAGGAAATTACATTTGGGGGTGTTGCATTTTACAGAACATTAGATAATTTTAATAAAAATTAGATAATTAAATCATTTTTATTAACATTAATTTACAATATGACTTGACGTCGCAATTGTATACACTGTATTATTTTTTTTTTTATTTGCTATTTTTTTCTCACAAAAGTGGAGTTACCGTTTAACTTTTTGGGATTTGTTTGTAGTCTGCATCTGCAGACGTGGTAAATTACTTTATTTTTTTTCTTTACCTATGCTTAAAAACATGATTGTATTGCTCTACATACTTCCAACTTATTCAACGTTATTGCTGCAGAAGCATTTAATTAGATATGTCATTCCTTGCTGTCATATATACAACATCACGTAAATTTGATTTCTCTTCAGATTTTTAATAAATTGGCTGCTATAGAAAGAGAACTGAAATCCATTCAAGGAGGGTGAAAAAAAATCAAAGCATACTATACGCTTAACTTTTGTTTTTTTAAAACTGCAGGTCCTAAATGTGATGTGGAAACGTGCAATGGATCATGTTGGGGAATTGGTCCTGAGAATTGCCAGACATGTACGTATACTTTGGGATACTTTCAATTTTCTATAATAATGACCACATAGGAACTGTTGTTAAATGTGGTCAGAATATAGATAGTGTATGTAGCTTTTTAACTGGACGCCACTAGCCAGATAGCTGGAAATAAAATAAACAATAAATCAAAAATGAGTGTTAGGCCTGCTTAATCAAGATATCTCATATTGCTTTCCAAATGTAGCCATGTCACAGTTACGATTCTGTTGCTGGTGACACCTCATGCAGTTATCACACAAATGCGGTTAACCTAACAATAACTCCAAATATTAGTATATCTTCCTAGACGCAAAAAGTTCCACTTTCTCCCCCGAAAGTTCAAAAAGTCAATGTAACAATCTCTCGGCGTCTGTGGTATCCTCAAAAATATTACATGTGCTCCCAAAATTTAATCCAGCTTCATGGAGATATTTCTTTTAATCCGTGAAAACCTCAAAAAAAGGAAAACTCAATATAGTGCATTATCCCACATAAATATACAAAATATCATCACCCGGTGGTTACTAACGTGTCACCCCACTTAGTGTCCACATCTAAATGACTGTATTAAACACCCTTACCCTTTCAAAACTTGTCTCTAGCTTTCAATTTCATATACTCCAAAAACCATCCTCCAATCAGTCCTTTTCTTTCTTTAATTTTTTTCCTCCAAAAAAAAAAAACAATAATAGTGCAATATCCTTTTGGATACAAAAAGGTGCTTCCCTTATATTCGCAGTATACGTGTAAATGTGAAATGCACTCCCTGTCACCTTACACACCATGCACCTTACTAGACTAAACACTTTCTTAAGTGTAAAAGGCTCTACTCATCCGACCATCACTGCTCTGTTCACTAATACTAGGTTACGAACGCAAAAACAGGTTTGTGTATTCAAATCCAAGATTTTCAGATGCAGTTACGCTTGGCTAATTCCAATTTCATTCCTCAGCATTACTAGAAATGTTAACTCTTTTGTGTATGGTTTATTACTTCTTTCACAGCTGTACTGTAAAAGATCTGTGTAGGACCAGATGGATCGCGCAGTACCCCTTACCGCATTTCCCCCAGCCAGGTTCAGCCTCTCCTGGGTGGAAGTCCCCTGTGCAGCTTCTAAAAAAGCTACATGGAGGGATCCCCAGTCTCATGGTCTCGGGGGTAAGATAGGTAGCACCAATCAAGCTTCAAGTAAGCTTCAAATGCGTTGCCGCAGTTCTCCTGCACCTTTTCAGGAGAAGGTGCAGGAGAACGGCAGCAACGCATTTGGAGCTTACTTGAAGCTTGATTAATACTTACCTGCTCTGTACAATGATTTTGCACAGAGTTGCCCTAATCCTCCTCATCTTGGGTCCCCCACTGGCACTCCTGGCTACTCCCCCCTGCCGAGTGCCCCCCCATAACAAGCCACTTGCTATGGGTGGGTGTTGTGTCCATAAGAAACAGAGAGCAAAGCTCAGCCCCACCCCCTGCTCCCTCCTCACTGGGTGTGATTGACAGCAGCGGGATCCAATGGCTCCCACTGCTGTGTCTGAGTCAATGAGGATGGAGAGAGCTTAGAGAGCCAACAGGTGAATTGCTGTCAAGCATGTCCATTGTTTCCACCATTCAACGTTCTTTTATTGTCTCATATCTCATATAATATCTCTTTTGCCTGGTAGAGAGATGTATAATGCACCCATTTTGTGCATATGACAGTCACTTGATTACCTGATTAGATATTGATTAGTACTGCAAACAATTATATTTATGTATTATTTTGGTGTTTTTTTGTGTATGAGCACTTTTTGCTAGCTGCTAATCTTTATTACTTGATTACCTGTGTATTTCTATTTATCACCGTACATTGCAAGCCATCATAAAAAAATTAAATCTTATAATCCTAAATTAATTTTTTCTCTCTTTCAGTTACAAAGCTCAACTGTGCTCAGCAGTGTCCTGGACGGTGCAGAGGGCCGATGCCCAACGATTGTTGCCACAGTCAGTGTGCAGCTGGCTGTACAGGACCCAAAGAAAAAGATTGCCTGGTAACATGAATGAGAATTTGCATTAACATTTTCCCATTTCGTTTTTTTTTCTCAGTGTATAAGTATTATTATTATTATTATTAGTCTCAAAGCATTTTTGTTCTTTAAGGCTTGTCGCAAATTTCGTGATGGTGACACATGCAAGGAAAGCTGTCCTGCACTTCAGGTTTATAACCCTAATACATACCAAATGGAACCCAATCCTGAGGGAAAATACAGTTTTGGGGCCTCCTGTGTGACTAAATGTCCACGTAAGTAAAGCTAGTTCAGTTATTCTGCCATGCCTAAATCACTATGCACCGTAAAGCAATTTAGACATATGGCTTCCTTCATGAAATCGTTAAAGTGAAACTCCAGCCAATTTTTGTTAGTTTTAGTCTAGTTTTACCACCCCTGCATGTGTTCATAAATTCTGAATATGCGGCGCTCACACATTGTTACACAGGAACTGTACTTTGTTAATGATTTGTGATTTTTTTCAATGCCTGTTATGGTTTTCCCTGTTTCTGCATACTAAATTACCTAAATGTTTTAGGCATATTACATATCTGTGCATTCATTTATTTGCTTGTGTTGTTCATAGATAATTACATAGTAACAGATCTTGGATCCTGTGTACGGACATGCCATTTTGATTCATATGAGGTGGAGGAAAATGGTGTCCGCAGCTGCAAAAAGTGTGATGGACCGTGTACTAAAGGTAATAATAAAATGTTACATTTATTTAAATGCTACCAACCCCAAACACCAGTCTCTGGGGGTTCACCCTCCTCCAGGGCCGGATCTAGACTGTGTGATATAGGGGTGCAGTAAAAAATCTTGTGGGGGGGCAGAGGATGTGAGGTCAGTAGGGCAGTGTACAGGGGGCCAGCAGGGCAGAGTATAGGGTCAACAGGGTGGAGAAAATAGGTTGTCAGGTCAGCAGTGCAGAGTACAGGAGTCAGTAGGGCATAAGACATTGGTCAGCAGAGAAGAGGACAGGGTCACTGCTGGCAGAGCACTCAGCAGGTCTCCTCCTCCCTTCTCCACACTGCACACAGCCTGGGTACTCAGATCTCCTCCACCCCACACAGCACATAGCTGATGTAGCTGGCCTTGCACATCTCCCCCCTAATCCATCCTTCTTGCACATATCCCCCCGAATTCTTCCTCCTTGCACATATTTCCCCAAATCCCTCCTCCTTGCACAAATTCCCCCCCAACCCCCTTCCTTGCACATTTGCCCCCTAATACCTCCTCCTTGAATATATCCCCCCTCCATGCACATATCCTTCCTAATTCCTCCTCCTTGCACGTATCCCCCTAATCCTTCCTCCTTGCACATATCTCCCCTAATCCCTTCCCCTTTGCACGTATCTGCTCTAATTCCTATTCTTTGCACGTATCCCCCCAGTCCTTCCTCCTTGAGCTTGTCCCCCCCAATTCCTCCTCCTTGCACATATCCCCCCAATCCCTCCTCTTTGCACATATTCCCTCTAATCCCCCCTCCTTGCATGTATCCCCCTTAATTCCTCCTCTTTGCACGTATCCCCCCAACCTTTCCTCCTTGAAAATGCCCCCCAATCCTTCCTCCTTGCACATGTGCCCCCTAATCCTTTTATTACAGTATTCTTTTCCCACATACAAGTTATGGTTGGTAACAGAAAGCTGCAAAATGAAACAATGCTCCCCCCCATATACTTTGAAAATTTAGATAGATAGATAGATAGATAGATAGATAGATGGACCTGGATCCATATCACCCTTGCTGTTTGGCTGGAGAATGTTGTATAGAACTGGAATGCATCTAAGGAATTATGTTGAGCCTGCCAACCACCTAAAATGTGCTGCATATATTAAAAAAAAGGTTTTCTTTTTGACATGATGTTTTACATATATTAATTTAATATTTACATTTTTTTTTTTTAGATTTAGTATGTGATGGAATTGGACATGGGAAACTAAAGAATGTATTGTCCATAAATGCCACAAATATTGCCTTTTTTGAGAATTGTACCAAAATACAAGGAAGCATAAGTGTTCTCAAGGTGGCCGGAAAAGGGTACGTTAAGTTATTTTAAATCCGATCAATTACATACTAACTGATAAAAAATAATTTTTCATTATGTTTGGCACTATGGTAGGTCTCAATGTATATAGTTTAGCCCTCATGCACACTGGACGTTTTTACAGCGGCTGTTTTTGGCTTTTGATGTTTTTTTCTACAGCCAATAAACTCCCCAGCATGTTATCCTATGTGTCCATGCACACATAGACTACAATCAACGTTTTTTGGCAGGGACGTTTTTTGGCTGGAAAAAAAACCCAGGACTAGTGAGTTATTTAGCTGTAAAAACGCTCTAAAGCTGAAAAATGTGACAAAACATGGTAAAACAGCGTTTTTGGACTGTTTTGACTGAAGAAAAATATAATTTTTTGGTAAAAAAAAACTCTAAGAAAAAAAAACGCTAATACAAAACCGCTGGAAAATTCACTCACTATGCACAGCTAGCGTCACCAGCGTTATTAAAACGCCCAGTGTGCATGGAGCCTTATAGTTATATTTATCTGTGAATCTGTTGAAAAGTTTATCTGGAGGGCCTGTCAGTCACAGCACTTCTTGTTGCAGCCTGGCAATGCTAAGCCACTGTCTCACAGATAACAGCAGTGTTATCAGCCTTCCATGCAAGCTCCTTTAGTTGGCCATTGAGCTATCTGTCTAACAGACCTGATAGACAATCCAATGGCCAAATGAAGGAGCTAGCATGGTTGGTTATTGCAAGGCAGTGACTTAGCACTGTCAGTCTACAACAGAAAGTGATGTTACTGATCGGATTTCCAACGGGTTCCAATAAAAAACTATTGGCTTAAGAAAACTGTATTGCATAATGCATGATGCCAAACACAATGAGATATAGAGGTTAGGTTTACATACATTTTAAAACTCAAAATTTGTGGACTGGAAAAAGGTGACTAATGAAGGCTAAACAAAAACTGACTCAATTATGAGTGGGTATTTGTGGGTTCAAACAACTTCTGGCTACTTATAATATGTAAGAACACTGTCAAGAAAAGAAATTCCCTCTAGATCTTCACTCTGAATGTTTTCCTTTGCATTAATTGCACTTGATGTAATCAATGGGGATATGCCCTCTTCATTGGATTCTTCACTGGTTTAAAGAACCTAGAAGCAGCTTAAAAACTCTGTTATTCTACATAAAGATCAGTTGCAGGCAGGGGCGGACTGAAAACTCATGGGGCCCCCGGGCAATAGGGGATCATGGGGCCCGTGTCCTCACCCATACTTAAACCACACCCAAAAAAGCCTATGAAAGGTACCAGGGGCATCTCATGGGGCCACCCCACTGACCCCGGGCCCTCGGGCAGTGCCCGAGTGCTTGAATAGTCAGTCCGCCCCTGGTTGCAGGGTATCTGGGGCCACATTTACTTCTCGTGTAGAGATTTTTTTTTTATAAAAAGCTAAGAGATGACTAAACACAGTGGCATATATACAAGTCAAATATGTTGAAAGCACTTACATTTTCATAGACCACTTGCTGCTTGTATCTAAATTTAAATATATTTGATTTTTTTTTTTAGTGATTCTTTCACCAAGACACCACCATTAGATCCAGAAAGGCTGAACATCTTTAAAACTATCAAAGAAATAACAGGTATGTTCATTAATAGATAATGCATCAGACGATGTAGGGGTTGACAGTCATAGAGCAAATTGTCTGTTCCCTTTTAAAGAGAATTGTCACTTTGCAAGGGAATTTCCCCTTAGCTAAGCAGATGTGATGAAAATTCACTTTGCAAAGAATACCCAGTCACGTGCAAGGAAAAATAAAAACAAAAACCAGTATGATTGGATGATGGAAACAGCAGAGCTTCACCTCCTTTACTAAACACAAAGGGAAAATTCACTTGCAAAGTGAACAGTCTATTTATCATTAGTAAATCGAACACATAAGGTCATCATGTTGTCTTAGGTGTGTCATTATCTTTAATCAGTTTATTTTGTTTGAGTCATGATTTGTACCTGATGACAATACTAGTAGCATATTTAAAAATGTAGCCCAGTAATAAGAGTCTTTCCTACTAACAGGCAGCCTGATGTATGAAAAGTGTAAGGACATATCTTGGCTATTGCAAACTGTCAGCTTCATCTTTTTTTTTTACAGACATTGAATATAAAAATGACAGCTTGGTTGCTTTGGGCAAGAAACATACCCTTTAACACGCTCTTTAGCCTGGATTCACAAGCACAGTTTTTTTTTTGGGGGGGGGGGGTTCTTGTGTTTTTCAGGCTTGAGCTTTTTTATTTTAGCCTAAAGAAAGCTAGTTACTAGAAGGAAGAGACCATTGTTAGACTCAAAATTGCATTAAAAAGGGCTCGTTATGTGCATTTTAAAGTGCTTCTATGGATGTTGGGGCCAAAAACACATAATCAAGCCCCAAAGATGCTCCTGTACTTTTTCTGAAAATCAGCACATCAGTTAAATGTTAAAGAGGATTTTCACTGGCCCACCTCCCACATTCTTTTTTTGCTTCTCTTACTGGGTAGGTACATTCGAGATATTCACCCATACAGAGGATCCAGTGTTGTTCTGCTGAGATCCTCCTGGGTTCTATCACCGCTCGGTCCTGCGCTGTCATGTTTTTTATGAGGTCATCAACTGACTTGTCCTGGCTCAGCCGTCACACCTCACGATGACAAGGCACTGGGCATGCCTCCCTCCACTCTTGTGAATGAAGGGCTGTGCCATCTGGTAATGTGACGTGCTATCCCAGGAGGCATTGGGAGCATTGTGTACTTCTTTTGCCTAGGCGAATTATGTGCATAGGGGGCCCAGGGTTCACCTTTGTATAAAAAATAAAGGCAAATAAACAAGAAAAAAAAATATTGCTAATCACGTGGAGAAGGGGTGGCGAGGAGGAAAGTACCTACAGCTGGTGCAGATCTGCTTTAATAGGCACAATAAAGAGGAAACATGAAAAGCAGGTGCTGAGCGTTGAAGCGCTTCTAGAAATGAACTTGAAATCATTCAGTTTGAATGAGGCCTTACAAATCATATCCTTTGTGATTTTTCTAAGTTATTATCTTCTAAGCATAAATTAAAGCAAACCTGTCAGCCATTTTTTATGTTCTTAGTAAAAGTCTTTCCTAAAAAAACAGACAGTTTGTTAGATTCCCAGGCTTTATGTCAGTATCTGCACCCTTGAAATGCCTTCATTAAGCTAGGGTAAGTCAGGGGGGCAAGTCTTACTCCTAGAGTTGGGAGAGTCATTCTTTATTAACAATGTAAAACCTGGATCAGATGTTTATCTGGATAACCACTTCAATAACAGTTGGTATCTCTTTTTTAAGCATGTTTTTCTTTTTAAAGTTTAAAATAACTGACTGTTTCACTTAAAATATTCTACACATCTCCTGGACCCAACTGTCTTTGACGTTTGAGGACACAGAAGGAGCAGTACAGTAACACTGGAACTACACCATTGACTCCTCTCCTGTTGTCCTCAAGAAAGTCATGACTATGATACTACGAGGGTCGGGTTTTGTACCAGGGGTGGAGCTTATGTTTAGGGACAACCATTGAAGTAATGTCTGGGTTGAAGTGAATGTTCGTGGTTGAGAAGTAGTATGCATGCAAACATTCCTGTCCTCATAACTTTTGTTGATATCTGTCAGACAAAATAACTCTGAAAGTTCCATTTCTTTTACAGGATTCCTATTAATTCAGTACTGGCCAGCCAATTACACTGACCTAAGTGTTTTTGAAAATCTTGAAATAATCAGAGGCAGACAAAAGCAACTGTAAGTAAATCCCATGAATAAGGGAGTTGAGAAATGAAATAAATCAACCAATGGTGGTTCTGGTGTAGCTGCTTTTAACTTGAAGCTCCAGCAGTAATATTTATGGGCAATAGAGAGTGCTCTGTCCAAAACCTCATGATGGTTATAACTTTCTTTAGGTGTTTATGACATTTTGTCAAGGTGTATGTTGGAAATACTAGGGTCGGGGCAAATTTGCAGCACTCACTGAGACAGTGGGAAAGGGAAACTGTCTACCTAGGGTCTTAGATGAGCACCATCAAGAAACAACAGTTTTAGATACTTCTAGCCTGAAAACTATTTAGCTTAATTAGTAATATGGGCATATTTTTTTATAGGTCTGTTTAGAAGGGCTTGCCAAAGGGGACATATTTAGATTAAGGAACTGCTAAGACTATATATTTGAGTCCACAATTTCTCAACCTCTGGGCATGTCCACCAGGGTTGATATGCAGTCCCTTCCTTTTCACAATCTCCAAATCAATTAGAAGAATCGTTTGAAGTGTAAGAAGCTAATTTGGTCGGTACCATATATCATCTCAATAACACTTTGTAATTAGCTTCTATAATGGAAGTGCTTATAAAAGATTTAGAAGCTAATAAAGCAAGCTTATGCCAATCAGAAAGGTCAAGGTAATGAGGATTTTGAAACTTGAAAATATTATTTTCTCCAAAACCATAAAAGACAAAAAGCAGTGCAGCTCTGTTTCATGTGTATCATGAAAGGGTATTTCTAGGCAAAACCTTAGAGTGAGGCATGGTTAGACCTTCTGTCAAGTTGTTATTGCTCCCCCCCCCCACTTTATTTGTACCCCTCTCCATTGTCAATGAGAAAGAAAATAAGGGGAAATCCAAATTCTTAGGGTTGTGCCCAGAGCAAGAGGAAAGGGGTCTCCTGTCCCAGGAACAACAGTCTTAGTGGGGATTCCTCTCCACATTAAGAGATTTCCTCTGTCTGTTGCTTCATAGGGGCAGGGAGTAGATATACATTTTTCCATTGATACACAGAAAGCAAAATAAATAAATATAATAAATCTGGCACGAGGCTTAATATTTCCCCTTGAGCAGTGCAATTACCTGAATCTAACCTGGTAGACGTTTTCCAATCCAAAGTATAGCAGTGCTCAGACTGGAACAGAGAGGAGCAGCAAAAGTAGTAAATCTGCTGTACTGCAGTGCTTATATGCTAACATGGGATATGTTAATAGGAGTAAAGAAATAGTGTCAGAGAGATGAGTTTATTAGCTTTCTTCTCCTTCATTTTCCTGTCACAGGCTGGTGACAGCACCTGTAATTGTTACTTAAAGTGTTCCTAAACCCACAACAGTAAAATCAGTCTGTATATGCACTAAAGCATGCTTGTTATACTCACTGTGGAACCTAAGGGTTTAATCCTCTGCATTGTGTAAAAAGACTGTTTGATCCTTTCTTCTTTGTTCCTCCCCTTTTTCAAGTGACCACCTCTTATCTCCAGACTGAACCGTAGGCATGCACATGCTCAGTTTGGTGTGTATTGCAAGAGAGGGTTTTTTTTTCTTGGGAGAGTGCATGTGATCAGCACAGGGCCAATCAGCACTGTCCAGACAGAGGTTAGGGGTTCTGCATTCTTCTAGAGCAGAAAGAAAACTTCTCCTACAAGCTTTAGCTAGTGGTGGGCTGAACACTGATAGAAGTCACAAGACTGCTCTAATTGCTGATGAGAAAAGGTATTTAGCAGTTTATATTTACTAAAACAATTGCACTTCCATGTTCTATGTACTGTGGGAGACCAGATATAGTGAATGCAGAGTCCTGGGTTTATTAACACTTTCAATGTAGCAGAGATAAATCGGATCTAGCTGCGGTGTGTTTCAAATCTACGTAAATCTCACAAATGGTTTAACTCATATTTCCCCAACATCAGCACCATTGCCAGACCTTAGCACTATCAGGTTGGAGCTTGGAGGTGAATGTGTTTAAGACTGTGCAAGTGTCAACATGAAAATGATGTACATAATAAAAGTTTTCTTTCATTCTAGTGGCAGATACTCTGTGGGCATAGTGGGCCAAGAAATAAAGTCTCTGGGATTGCGCTCTCTCAAGGAAATAAGCGATGGTGATGTGATAATTAAATCAAATAAAAATCTCTGCTATGTTAATTCAGTCAACTGGACGTCTATCTTTAGAACAAACCAGAACACAAAAATTGAGGACAACAGTCCTGAAGAAGAATGTGGTAAGTTTACCACCATAGGACATGTAACAATATGAAATTCTTCTATTTTTGTGAATAAATAATAATAAATGTACCATGTGTAGGGAAGCATTGCCTTATCACAAGGCATTTGGATTCTTCCCTTGCCACTAGCTGTGTTTCTGTAAACATAAGTGTCCAGAATACCAACAGCAATGGTCTGAACTTAAAAAGAACTTAAATACAAAGATAGCGAGTGCTTGGGTATCCAGGTCATGGGGACGTTTGAAAATGTCATGAAGAAATAAAAGCAAATGTCTATAAAAAATCCCTTTCAAATTCTAAAATAAAAACGGAATGTCAATCCCCTGCTATAGAAAAGGTGTTATAATCGCCTCCTTGGCAGTCCATGTCTCTTACCTCCCCTCCATTCCAGCACTGCAGCCCCTGTAAGACCCTTCAACTTTTTTCACTTCTGGTATTATTGGATGTCTGTTTTCCCGTCCATGTGCTATAGATCCTTCTCCAAGCCTTATGTCATTGCTGAGTCTTGGGGTTTGGAGAAAGGGTCCACAGAGGCAGGGGGACTCAGGCTTTTGATGCTACCAGAAGTGTTAAATTCTGAAGCGTGGGAGGCTGAAGCTTTGGAATGGGTCACCAGAGAGGTAAGTATAATAGTGTAGTTCTCTTTTTTTTGCAGGGAACTTAATACTTTTTACAGACTTACAGGATCTATCTCTACAAAATTCAGCCACGTATTTTATCTAATCTAAACAAAGGAAAACAGTGGGAGCTAAGCAAATCCAAACTTGCTATGAAAAAAAAATATTTCCTTGCTCTTTCCTGCTTCCTTTATCCCTTCTTCCTCAGGGTCATTGACATATGGAAACAAATGTAGCAGTGCCAACGTGCTTTAGTTAACTTAAAGTGGTTGTAAAGGGTACAAGGTTTTTTACTTTCATGCATTCTATGCATGAAGATAAAAAATCTTCTGTGTGCAGCAGCTCCTCTAGCCCCCCTAATACTTACCTGAGCCCCATTTTGATCCAGCGATGTGCACGAGAGCCTTGGCTGTCCTGGGTCTCTGCCTCCTCATTGTCTGAGACAGCAGTGGGAGGCATTGGCTCCTGCTACTGTCAATCATAGCCAGGAAGCCAGTGAGGAAAGAACAAATGGAGGGGCAGAGTCGTGGCTATGAGTGAATGAACACACAAAGCAGTGGCTCACAAAACCTGCTTGGCTGCCTCCATAGCAAGCTACTTGCTGTGGGGGCACTTGGAAGGAGAGAGGGGCCCGGAGCACCGGCGGTTGAACCTGAGAAGAGAATGATTGTGGCTGCAGGTAAGTATGACCAGTTTGTTATTTAAAGAAAAAAATCTGCCTTTACCATCATTTTAAAGTGGTTCTAAAGGCTTAAATGCATTCTATGCATAAAGAAAAAAACCTTCAGTGTGCAGCTCCCCCATAAGCCCCCCAATACGTACATGAGCCCGATTCAGCAATGTGCAGGAGAGTAGAGGCTCTCTTCGGTCTCTCCCTCCTCAGTGGCTGAGACACAGCAGCAGGAGCCATTGGTTCCTGCTGATGTCAGTCACAGCCAGTGAGGAGGTGGCGGGGCCAAGCCACACTCTGTGTGTCTCATAGAGACATAGAGGTGGCTCGGGAGTGAGCACTCACGAGTACCCCCAGATTAAGCAGCTTACTTTGGTGGCACTCAGCAGGAGGGAGGAGAGAGGAGCACCGGCAGAGGGGAAGAGCAGGATCGGGCCAGCGAAGTAAGTATACCATGTTTGTTATTTTAAGAAAATAAATGAACCTTTAATATCACTTTAACAATTACTTAACAATCATTTTATGACCTAAATCATTTTTAAATGATTTGATACATTGTTTTAAGAAGGTCATGCATAAAATGTATCATAACACATGTAACGCATTTATTTTTTCTCACAAAACCTCTGCTTTAAAGTGATCCTGTTGCTAGGTAAAACACTCCAGAAAGTGTCAGACACCAACAACACCTGTAGTTTAGCCATAGAACTATTATTGTAGTCACCGTATGATGGACAGATAAGTACTAGTAATCTTTTGCAGATTGGTTCTTTTTCAATATGTTTGGCTGTTTTGTCCCATAGGACTAGGCAAAAAAAATTATTTGGCAGATGAGAAAGTTTGCATATTCTTATGTCAATTTTGTATTAGCTGTTGACCTGAATGGCAGTCAGGTTGTTCTTTAAAATAAACATCTCCATTATAGATGCACAATAAATGATCCACCACTCAGCAGGTATATATTGGCATGTTGGTAGGTACTAGATGACTTTATCACACTGGTATTATATCATTCCCTAAGGAAAAATTTGCTCAGAGCCTAAATCTGTCAATCGGTGATACAAACAAGCATGTTTATACACTTTTTCTCAGGGAAAGACAAGTACCTGTTCAGAATATGCTTGTATCTATCAATCGCTGGCTTTATAATTTTGTTATTATTATGTTTAGGCAAAAGTAGATGATTTCTTATTGTATTTGATTTTTTTTTTTCTTTTTTTGCAGTTCAAATTGCAGGTGTTTGCCATCCTTTATGCTCTGCCCAGGGCTGTTGGGGACCTGGACCTGCACAGTGTCTGTCGTGTCAAACATATAAACGCGGAAAAGAATGTGTACCATCCTGCAACATCAATATGGGGTAATTTTACCTTAGCTAAAAATGAAATTAAACCCAATAACTAAACTCTCATATAAACTTCAAAGTGTTATTTTTATTTTAAAAGTTCTTTTCAGTCTTTTTAAATATGCAGATGTTAAGATAATATCTGGAGATCTTGTACTGAAGATCCTTGTTGAGGCACTTACTGCTACAAACCGTCACCTTGCATTGTCAATCTGTTTGAGACTATATGCAACTTTGCTGTCAGACATTGTGCAGGCGTAGTCCACAGTTGTCAGTATCAGAAAGGCGAGCCAGAGCTGTAGAGAGTGCATGTAGATAGAGGGTGAGGGAAAATAACTGCTGGAGATCAGTAGTTGGATAAAAGGGGCTTAGAAGGACTAGTTGACCAATTAGAGAGCTACATAGGGAGCCACTGGACAAGAAAGACAATGGTTCTTTCTTCACAACTGACCATTGACCCCCATAAAGATGCCGGAATGTTTAATGGTTGAGGCAGATGATTAGTTCCATTGGTAGCATCACAGGAAATGATGCATGGGTTGCTAGCAGGGGCGGACTGACAACTCATGGGGCCTCCGGGCAATAGGGGATCATGGGGCCCCTGTGTCCTTGCCCAAACTCAAAAAAGCCCATGAAAAAGGTACCAGGGGCATCTCATGGGGCCCCCTACTGACCCCGGGCCCTCGGGCAGTGCCCGAGTTTCCAAATGGTCAGTCCGCCCCTGGTTGCTAGTAAAACTAGTAAGGGCACAATTGGAAGAGGATACAGTATTGAGATGTGAAAGATAGCAGAGCAGCTGTCCTTTTAAGCACCACCTGCTATAGGTGTTCTGGTGATCGTTGACCTTGGGGATACATTGGGGGAAATTTATGAAAATTGGAGCAGACAGAATCTGGAGTGGCTGTGTATTGCAACCAGTCAGCTTCTTGTTTAGTTAAACTTTAAAAATGAAACATAAAAGCTGATTGGTTTATAAATTCCCCACAATGTACTGTGCATGGCAAGGGCATGCACATAATTTTGATGTTTGGGAATCTTTTATTCAAACCTAACCTACTGATTTTCAACAACCCATAGTATAATGTTTCTAACACTCTCAAATCAGACTAATAATTGACCATCCTCCAATTGACCTCTACCTTCCACTTAAATTTGACTTTATATCCTATTGGCTGGGTTCTTTCACCTTCCTCCAAAGCTAATTAATAGACCGACCACCCTCTATCCGATCAATGCTCATGCTTAAAACCATTTCCAATTTTAAAGTAGAGCTCCAGTCAAAAAAAAAAGTCAGCAATTACAAAAACTGTTGCTGCTGGCTTTTAAAAAACAGCCACTCACCTGTCCCAGGTTCCAGCGGTGTACTCACCGCAGCCCCTTTCATTGTCCATCCTCGCTTCCTGGCGCCGGCATCCTAAGTGTGGGTAACCCGGCTGTGACAGTTTGTGGCTTCACAGCCGGGTGCCCACTGCGCAGCGCCTTGTGAATGTTACTGCAGTCTTCTGAGCCCTGTCACGTGTCCCAGAAGACTACGGGGGACAATTTCCACTTCCGATCACCTAGGCGATCGCAGCATAAGTGGGAGCAGGTACCTGTCAAAATTGGGTACCCGCTCCCCAAAGGTGCCAATTCCTCACGGGGAGCGGGGGACCAGTACTTAAACCTGGAGCTCCACTTTAAACTATATCATTAATGAACACTGTTATTTTTGTATAGTTCTATTGGCCAAATGTTGTTGTCAATGCCATTCTCACATCAAAAATAAAATTAAAAAACAAAAATGACAGTAATTAATTCACCCACAGTGAATGTTTGGTGAAACTCATATTACCTTTGCTTTATAAATATGTTTCTTAGTGATATCTTATTTAGCAGCACAGTGGGTAAGTGGTTAGCATTTCCGCCTGGTAGTACTTGGGTCGTCGGTTCAAATCCCAACCATGGCGTCACCTGCCTGGATTTTGTATGTTCTCCCTATGCCTGCGTAGGTTTCCTCCCAAACTCCAAAGACATGCTGGTAGGTTAATTGCCTCCTGTCTAAATTGGCCCTAGTATGTGTATATATGAATGTGAGTTAGGGACCTTAGATTGTACGCCCCTTGAGGGTTAGGGACTGATATGAATGTACAATATATGTATGTAAAGCGCTGCGTAAATTGATGGTGCTATATAAGTACCTGAATTAAATATAAACTGAATATTATTAATATAATACAGGATTTATATAGTGCCAACAAATTGTGCAGCGCTTTATGGAATAAAGGAGGAGGGCTATGGAGGACTAGGTGGAATATGATAAAGAATGCAGCAACTACCATCACCTAGCACATCAACGCTCTTTGCAGGTGCTTGGTTAGTAACAAACAAATGGAAGATCTTTTTCCACCCAGGATTTAGTTTTGCCTCTAGAATATTGTGCCTCAAAGACCACCTAAAGCCTTGTTTGTAGACTTTTGTAATTAGTACACTAATTTTAGCATACAGTGTCATGGTGATTTGCGTAAGACCTGGCTGATGTTTCAGGAGAAATGTTTTGTGTTTAGCTCCAAAATACGCAGAATGCCGTAGATGAACTGAACACGTAGCTCCCGATTGCCTTTACACTGCCTTTAATCTTAGTCTTATCCAGACCTTTAACTTTCCTGGAAATCGAGCTTTCTGTGTCATCAGCAAGATTTAGTAAATGCATAGAAGTATAATTAGAGAAAAGCTTTTCTATTTTCTATGGGCTTACATGTCTTATTCTGGGGGGATTTTTTTGGCTGCTTTCATTCCTGTAACAGGAATATATCCTATGATTACTTTACCAGCTTTGTAAAGCTGTATGTTAATTAACAAACGATTTAAGACAGAGAGAATTAACATGAAAATATTGTTTAAAGAGACCCTGTCATCAGCTAAAAAAAATTGCAGATAAAAGCACAGAAAAAAATCAAGTATTTTTTAAAATGCTTGCTTGCGGTGTTTTTACTTTCACAAATTATTTTCATTCAGTTGAAATTTGTCTTTAAACTTGCTAGAAAATTACCAAGGTGCCATTTCCATGGCGTCAGCGGCCTGGACATCCAGCTCCTCCAGTTGCCATTGCATGACCAGCCAAGGTAGGCACGCACTTCCAGTACAGTGCATTGAGATTGGTGAGCAGTGCGGTCACCTGGCAGTGGTGGCACTGGACCCTGATGATCACACCTCCTCTATCGGACACATCTGACAAATGTATCCGATCGGATGATTAGCTCCATTACACAAATTTTAGGCATGAGTGTGGACTCATGTAGCAAGGACTAACCACCCTCTTCTTTATTGATTTCTGGATTTTGAAATTCTTGGTGGCTAGAGAGCAGAGGGTAAAAGCTGGTAATTGTTATTGATCGATGCTGTCCATTAATCCGGTAGTGCCACAGGGATGTGTGCTAAGCCTTTTTTTTGTTTACTTTATACACATATGATTCCAGTTAAAGTTTAACTACACCAGGGGCGGACTGACCATTTGGAAACTCAGGCACTGCCCAAAGGCCCAGGGTCAGTAGGGGGCCCCATGAGATGCCCCCGGTACCTTTTTCATAGGCTTTTTTGAGTTTGGGACACAGGGGCCCTATGATCCCCCATTGCCAGGGGGCCCCATGAGTTGTCAGTCCGCCCCTGAACTACACTGTATCTGAGAATCACAAACCAAAAACACTACTTAATTCATTTTTAATATTCAAAGCAAATTCCCCCATCCATCCATGTCTCCATCCTTTATTTTGCTGAGAAATCACTTTGAAAAACATTTTCCTAGCATTTCTCACTGTGGTCATCTTGAATAAGGGCAGTAACATTTACTTCCTGGAATCCATCTTCCCTTACCTTAGGCATGCCGACAGAAGGGTGTGCTTAGCTTAGAAAACCTCCTCTCGTCCTGAAGACTCCTGGGATGTATGACACCATTTGCCAAGGCATGTAAACCAGGAAGCAGTTGAAGAAATATAAAAAAAAAAGTTTAAAGCAAGTAAATATATTATACCTTCCTATCTATTTATTAATGCTAGCTGTATAAGGATTACAAAAATTCAGTGTTGATTGGGAGAGTGAAGTTCCGCTTTAAGTTCCAGTTTCAAAAATGTCTAAAGATGGGAATACACGATTAGAAAATCGACTGATCGGTCATCCGACGAATGAGAGGCGTTTGTTCGTTGGTTGAAATCATGGCCCACATTAACCAATCTAAAAAATCGTTTAATGGGCAATACATAGTGTTGACATCTTCCGTACAAGTGGAAGTGATGTAGTGTGCATGTGTCCTTGTAGCCACGCCCTTCTGGCCAGAACGAGCAATATACACAACAATTAACAGCAATGAGTATAATATAGTTTATTACATTACCTATATACATAAATAGTGATACATACAAATATAATATGCAGAAGTCTGGTTTCATTATCCCATTAGGCCAATCTTCTTTCAGCATTTGGATTTTTCACTCATGTTTGCGAAGACTCCTTGGACATAAACATCTTCTGTTTCTGCTCATGCGTGATAGATCTTGATAGATTTTTTTAATTAATTTTTTTACGACCGTCATACCACCGCATAGAAAATTGGTCGTTCGCATGCGAAACAGCAAAATGTTTCACTGTTGTTCAACCGGATTTTTTTGTTCACAATATCGTTATCATTTAAAACATTCTGCTCATCAAACAAGAGAAAAACGTTCGATCAGTGGTTCCATGAAAATTTTCAGATGATTTTCTTATTGTGTGTATGGGACATGAGTTTTTTTTTCTGATGTATTCCTGCATTTTAAATGACTTGCCAAAATTGAAATTACGAACAGTCAATGTTAATTAGGCGAGTAAAGTTCAACTTTAAGTTACAGTGTCAAAAATGTCTGAGTCTTTTATTTCAGATGAATTCCTGCATTTTAAATGACTTGCTGAAATAAAACCTATTTGTCTTTTAACAATCAGGTATTGTGTACCCTATGGAGCGTTCAATATTCATTAATGTTAGAAAGTCATAGTACAGAAATATCACCTTCCATTTTTTCCTTTTGTTTCTTTGAGTCAAGCCTCTTCCAGGTGACCATAGCCTTCTTCTTTTTTAGTAACATCTCCACTTTTAGCTTCTGGGATTCTATTACTAATTAAAAGAAATGGAACAGCTGTGTTGCCTTTCGGCATAAGTAACTTGAGCAGAAACAAACATCTCCAAATGATCCACAATATTTCCAGTGACGCTGGTTTTAAAGCTGCTCAGTTCATCCCTGAATTTGTGGGTCGCCAACCTGGCACCAGCAGTGTTAAGGTGCAGGAAAAACTGGCGTAGGGTGGTAAGATATAAAAGAAGCCAGAAACAGTGGCATAGGGGGATTCAAACTGGTCATGAGCAGTCAATTCTTAGGGTGGATTTATGGGTTCCATGACAGGGGTGGACTGACAACTCATGGGGCAACAGGGCAATAGGGGATCATGGGGCCCCTGTGTCCTTGCCCAAACTCAAAAAAGCCAATGAAAAAGGTACCAGGGGCATCTCATGGGGCCCCCTACTGGCCCTCGGGCAGTGCCCCGAGTTTCCAAATGGTCAGTCCGCCCCTGGTCAGGGATAATATTTTATTTTATTTTAAAATACCATATATAAAATACATTCTGCGCTAAACAAATTAGATGGAGCCAAAAACTATACTAATGCTTAACCTGTTCCCCCTTTATAACGTCCACACGCCGCACATATGTGTAGTCGGGCAGCCAATGTTTCTGCGCTTAGCACACGCTCACTGCACGCTCCCAGCATCGAGACCAAGCTGTCAAAGACAGCTCTCAGGCCACACTATCATTAGCCTGGCAGGACCAACTCCCAGTCATTTGACCACTGTGACACTGTGACAGTATTTTTGCAGTTCTGTATGTGGTGATATTAAAGAGTAACTCCACTTTTGTTGTGAAAAAAGCAATCCCCCCTTGGTGATCAGTGTACATTGCACGGATTTTAACAAACCCTGTTTCAGATTTCTGCCTCTTTCATTTCTGAAGGAATTATGCTTTGTCTTGTCTTGTACTTGAATGATTTGAAATGAGAGTGACTAAATGTTTATAAGCAGCTGATGCACTTTCAATGTTCTGATGAGAAAAGTTGCAATGTCTGCATCCCTTTGTAAGTGATTAACCTCTTTACGCCAAGCATGCGCAAATATGCGGCCTCTCGACGCCTATTTACGTACCATTTGTAAATTGCTCCCAGCACGTGTCGGCATCCCATGGAAAGGTCCCAAGCTGTCCTTGCGAATGATACCTTTCCAATCATGTGACCACCGTGGCAGCCATTCACAGCGTCCACATGACCCTAAACCCCAACCTGCGTCCCAGCGTCAGAAACCCCTTAACCTCCCTGGCAGTAGCTTGGGGTAAAGTTTCAGCACCACAAGCGGTAACCCCGAGCTACACTCAGGAATACCCGGCAGCGTTGCTCTGGGATCTCTTCTTACCTTGTCCTGAGCTCCCACGATGTCCCTCCTGCAGTGTCTCCGGCAATGTCCTCCAGCCAATGCCGGCATCTGTCTTCTGGGTTCCGTTCCCTACGACGTCAGGACATACGGGGACGGAACGGCGGGAAATTTAAAAATGTGAAAAAGTGACATTCACTAAATACACTAAAATCACATAGTAAAACATTACTGTATCAAAGCATTTCACATACATTTTGTCCCTAGTGCTTTGTCCTGTGCCCTGCCAGCATTTTTACTGTTCTTATTGCCTGGAAACTGAGAAATGTCCATGGTGTCCAAAAAGTGTCCCTTTAGGTCAAAAGTGGTTTTAGGCCAGCTAGAGAACAGCGATAGTAAATTAGAACTACTTGCAGAATTGAGTGATAATGATTCCTGGGGAAATTCATCATCAGACACTGAAAACGATTTTGCGACTTTGCTCAGTGATGTGCGAACCTGGCGCTCAAATTTCAGTGTTTTTGGTTTGATTATATTATTGAATTAAATGTATTATTATTATATTATTTTTTATGATTAGTTATTAAATGATAATTTATGATTTCGTGTTTCAAATTTTAACATACCCAGGATGTTTACTAGACTCTTGTCCGGACAGATTTCAGTGAGTTATTCCTAAAAATTACAGGCCTACAATAAAAAAAATACATATTTCCATTCAAAAACAATTACCGCTTTGAGCACAGAAATACTGACATAATCAGACCGCTAGGGAGGCTACAGAGCCTGGAGGCGCCAGCACGAAGGGATTAAGAATGTCCGCAAAAATTATCTTTTTTGCTGCAGTGGATGCCTAAATGTACTTTATCTTAGTGCCAAGTTCTTCAGTTCTCACCAACAGTGTACAGAACGCCTCCAGGTTGCCATATTGCATTGAATTTTACAGAAAATCACAGTTCTGTAGTGTGAAAAGGAAAGGTAATTTTAGTAACATTAAAAATACAATATGGCAGTGTAATACAAAAATACAAAAATACAGTGTAGCAATTGTTTATGCTATATTATTTTGTTTTTATTTGCTTTATTTTTTTCCATGAAATTGGAGTTGCTCCTTAAAACGGAGTTCCAGTCTCCTAGCCAATATTATAATAATAACATCATCAAGATGGTTTTAATTCACCAATATGGATATTGCTGGCCTTGTCTACATTCAAATTACTTACAAACTGAGTTGTTTTCTTTTCTCTCCCTGGATTACGGCTGCATACATAGAGGATGTGAGCAGCTGAAACCGGCCTGCCTTCATTTCCGGGTTTTTGTGCAGCTGGTTACCCAGCATGCACCTCCCAATCTTGCGTCTGTGCAGTAATGACATTGCGAGACATGCTTTTTTGTTACACGGTTTCTAGAGCAATGGTGGCATCAGCGGAAGTTTCCGCCTAGTTGTTATAGCAACCTTATAGTTAGTTCTATCCAGGAAATCTTGAGATAATATTCGCCTTAGATGCCTGAAGGCTCCTGGGATAGATGACATAGATATCCCAGGAGTCAAAAGACCAGGCTGATGACGTAGTCGCTGCGACCTGAAGTCAAGGGGAAGCCGATTCAAAAAAAGGTACTTTATTTACATATAATTATACTGTATGCACAGTATAACTATCCAAACTATGGGTGGACATTTCATTGAGGCTAATTATTAAAAATGAGTGGAACTCTGCTATAAATACGAGTTTAAACAGAAAGCTAACTAAATTTAAAGAAAAAAAATATATATATATATTGAATATATCCTATTTTTTATTGTTGTTTCAGAGAGCCCCGGGAGTATATCGAAAATGACAATTGTTTTTCATGCCACCCTGAGTGCTTACACCAGAACAATACACTTGCCTGCATTGGACCTGTAAGTATGATGAATGTGTCACAATAATATATTTTAAACCAAGTTAAATAGAGAGTGATGCACAATATTGCACATTATACGTTAAGGCTGCTTTCACATTGACCATGTGTTCCTGTGGAACTCTTCACACTGATTCACTGCGGGTCCGAAAAACACACCTCCTTGTTGAAATCAAGGGAAAATGCATAAAAAATGTACCCGTGTTGCTTTTTTGTGTGGTTTTTGAGTCTTATGTCCTGTAAAAAATGCACCGTTTTTGCCACGTTTTTACTACAAATCAATGTGAAAAAAGCCTTACTGCTGGGCTTCCTGACTAGTCAACTGACTGACTGCTTCTTTAGAAAGATGAAGAGGGGAAAAAAAGAAAGCCTGACTTAGAAAATAAACTTCCTGTCTTGAGGGGTGGGATAGACAGAGACGAAAGAGTAACAGGATGGATAACTGTTTTTCATTACTTTTTTTTATTTTCTTTGCAAATATTGTTGCACATCTGGGCTCAATAGGCCCAAACGAAGGGAAAAAGAGGTTGTGGTGGGTTCAGTCATTAATTCAACTGTTTATTTATAATGACACTCTGGCTTTATCCAAGCACATATCACAGAATTTTAGGCTTTAGGGCTTTAGATCATGATTTCCAAGAAGGTTTTAATTTGATTTGTATTTGCTGTATGTTGATGAGAAAATCAAAACTGATTAACTCAGTGCGTTTTATATGTGTGAAAGATCTGTTTCTCATAAAGATTGTGGGAAAATAGATGAAATGAACTGTATTTGGATTGAAGGGGAAAGGTTTTCCTTTCTTTCAGTTATCATGGAATCACGAAGAGATGAAAACAGTAACATTTGATATGGATTGCTCTAACTCAAACCATATTTAGTATTCATTTCCCAGAATGTCTACCACCACTTGCCTAGGCCACATAAGTTCAAGTGAATATTGAAAATACAATGGGGGATATGAGGGTGGCCTTACTTGGGCAGGTCTTGGGCAGTTAGCAATGGACTGTGGTAAATCTGCTTCTGTTAGGCCTCTTACACACTTGTGGACCTTTCATTTCAAAGGAAAAAAACAAACACGTTTTCATCAGTATTTCATCAGTTTCTGTGAGTTTTTCTTCAGTTTTTCGTCAGTTTACATGAGTTTTTCATCAGATTTTCATCAGTTTTTATATCAGTTTGGCCCCTATCACAGGGCCAGATCTACGGGGGTGCTGGGGTGGGCTGTGCCCACCCATATTTTAGCTGTGCCCCCCAAGGTCTCCACTAATCCATGAGCCAGTGTGATGCAGACAGTTGATGTAAGTAGGCACACAGATGGGTACAATCCATGTAAGGGGAGCACTCTGATGGGGACACCTGATGTAAGGGGGCACTCTGATGGGGACTCTGATAGGACACTTGATGTAAGGAGGCACTCTGATGGGGACCCCTGATGTAAGAAGCCACTCTGTTGGGGACAGTTGATGTAAGGGGAGCTCTGATGGTGGCACTCTCATGGGGATACCTGATGGGAACTCAGTGTAAAGGAGGCCTCTGATGAGGACTCCTGATTTAAAGAGGGACTCTGATAGGGACATTTGATATAAGAAAGACAGGTTCTGTGTCCACCTGATACATGCTAGTGTTTCCCAGGTCATGACACTGTGTGACAGACTCAGGAATTCACACACAGTGTTGGCATTATGACCCCTGACTTTTTTCACTGCACCCCCAGACCAGATAGGCTAGATCCAGCCCTGCCCTATCAGCAGATCCACTTGCTTAATGGGGGGTCTCTCCGCTGATCCCCGCTGAGCAAGTGGATGACAGGTCCGTGTCCAGTACGCTGCTGCAGAGCAGACACAGACCGCTGTCCACTATGGGCAGTCGGATGGAAATGGACCTCCTGTTCATTTCCATCCGACTGCCATCCGATCCAATCCGATGGACAGAAGGGGAACAGATCCCCATCTGTTTCTTTTTGACAGATCGGGTCAGATTGAATGTTGGTGGGTATAAACAGACACATGTCTGTTTACACCCACCACTCCATTGAGGAGAATAGAGGTTCTGATTGGGTCCACGTAATGTCTGTGTGAAAGGGGCCTTTTTTACATCCACTTGAGTCCCAGAGCCATTTTTATATTCCTGAAGATTACTTGAAACCCCCCAAAATTATATATTTTCTGAAAGCAGACACCCTAGAGAATACATTTGTGATAGTTCCAATTTTTTTTTTGTTCCATGATCTTAGCACTACATTTGCAAAATGCAAAATTTCATTAAAAAAAAAAGTTTAAATTTAGGGCACACAAACACAATAATGTACCCAATTTTTTGGTAAAATATAAAAGATGAAGTTGCACCAGGTAAATAGATACCCAACATGTCAAGCATTAAAATTGTGTGCACCAGTGAAACAGTTGAAAATGTCAATACCCTATATTTTCCATAGGTGATGCTTTAAAAGCCCCTACAGGCCATCAGTTTAGTGATACCCATGAGCTCTAATGCTGCCATTATTAGTCTGACTCTGGCCTGTGCGGTGATATATACCATGTGTAGCACAATTGCCAATTTTTGCGTAGGCGCCCCAATGATTGCATTTTGTAATACATTTTATTTTAAATGCGTAAGTAGGTGTGGGGAGGCTTTTTAAATTTTTCATGTGTCTTTTAATTTTTTTTTTTTTTTGCTAATGATTTTATTGCTATCACATACGGGACCAATAGTCCTCTATGTGACAGCATATAAGTGATAGGTCCTCTTTGTGGGGGTGGGGGGCAGTATATGCAAAAAGACAGGCAGGAGAGGAGAGGAACAGTGTATACAGTGGGGGAGCAGTGAATACAGACAGGCTGCCGCACTTGCACTGTCATTGCTGGTTTTAAATGTAACTGTCGGCTCTTTTTACCCCCATTGTTTATTTCAATGGCGACCGAATGACAGCTCCTTCAGGGTTATAGAGTAAATGAAAAAAAAGCCGGAAGTTACATTTAAAACCAGCAATGACAGTGCAAGTGCAGCAGCCTGTCTGTATACATTGCTCTCCTCTTTCCCCTGACTTCACTAGCTACATGCTTGCTCTTATGCAGTGCCAAGCATTTGCAGTAGAAGGACAGCAATGGCAGCACATTTGTACATAGCACTTTGCTAAGGTAAACCGTTCTACACAGCTAAAGCGGTCTACTAAAGAATGCTTGGAAAGTGAGTTTATTTTTTTGTTATAAAAAAATATTCTTTATTACAAACGTCATATTTTCTGGCAGCTAGATATAGTCTTCCATCTACTTCCATTTAAAATCCTTTTATCTTATCCTGCAACCCACAATTCAAATTGCATTTCATATTTTTTCTGGGAAGTTGATAAGACTGCACTGCTGATCAATGGGAAGTATTAAATCAGACCAGGAAGTAGATAGTATTACGCATGGCTTTCTGTGGAGCGCAGCACAGAGCTGTAATGCTGAAGACAAACATCTGGACAAATTTGAAACACCAGATGTCTAAAGTATTATCTGCATCACGCTGTGTCAGACCATGGTGAGAAGAATTAACCAGTTCATGGATTACTCACCATCCTTTTATGAAAGGTATTCATAATTCCCCATTTGTTATATTTATTAGTCTGTGGTTATACTCAAATAGAAAAGTGATGACTGATTTTTATGGTAAAATAACAGAACTGTACGTCCTACAAACTGCATAAGGCGTAATTATAGAGGTGGCATGGATTCCTTTGGGCCACAGACAAAAATCATAAACAATGGTCACATATGCACACATGAAGAAGACGCTAAATTAACTTCTTGGTACATATTTGCTCAAAGATGTCAGTTTGAATCACAGTTTATTTCAATGTGTGGACCAGCCATGTTCAGTGCCAGGGTTATCGTGGAGAAATAACCATCTAGCCTTGAAGTTAAACCATACCAACTGTTATTCTCCCAAGATCCTTGCTGGATTTTGTTCTGTAATTGAATTAAGCAAGCAATGGTACACCAGCACTTGGAGCAGTTTTGGGTCCAGCGGGAGCAGAGCCGTGGATAAGGAGGTACCACCAGTCCTCCTGTATGGGGCCCAGGCCAGCAGGGGGGTCCAGGCAGCTGGGTGAATCGGATGTGGGCAAGAAGGGTGAATGGGGAAATTACTGGAACCAATCACCTGTATGGCTCTCCCTGCAGCAGCTGAAAGCTGGGTTCTTCTCCTCTCCTCCCCTCCCCTTGGCTGGCTTTCAGCTGCTGCTGAGAGAAACATGCAGGGGATCGGTTCCAGTAATTTACCAGCCCCTTCTACTCCTGAATGAACACAGTGAGTGATTGTCAATCACTATGCTCATTCATAACTGAAGCACAATAAACTGTGTTTTTTGTGGGGATGGGTGGGGGGCCTGTTAGGTTGGCTGTATGTTGCCCTGTAGTTTGGGGGGGCCTGTCAGGTTGGCTGCAAGGGGCCCTGTGGTTTCTAACAGCAGCCCTGAGCGGGAGTGTATATCATGTAGATCTGTTTAGAGATTTGTGTCATGTGAACTATTAGGTATGTGCCAGTTAGCATGTAGGTGGTGTTGCAGAACCACGCAGGAAAGTCAAGTATACTAGGTAGGTTAACAATACAAATTCATCCCTGACCCTGCACAAGGTATACATGAGAAAGGTCATCGTTCCCAGTTCCTGTGATTGGCAAGCTCTGCCAGACTAAGTAGTCTGATTGGTTCTGCCCTCAACTTTCCTGGCTGGCTTTATAACATACACACTGTCCAACACAGATTAAAGCTGATTTCCAGGTATGGCAAGTTCTACATTGGTCCAGCTTGGGTCATACCTGTGGGATCCCCGTGGAAGCTGGAAATCACTGTAGTAGGCACCATTGCTCCAGTGATCTCCACTAGCTTCCGGGTCACATGTCAAGTGGCTGTCCTATGGCATTGTGAACACAGGAGGTCTCTTGCTCAGCATGGGCACCATTCAAGGAGCACGTTCAATGAATGCAGGGCATTCTTTGATTGGACGAGGAGAAGAGTAATATAGTTACATAGTTAGTCTGGCTGAAAAAAGACAAAAGTCCATCCAGTTCAACCATTAAAAAAAAAGAAGTTATAATCTTATACCTGCAGTTGATCCAGAGGAACCCAGCAAAGCATGATCCAATTTGCTCCTGCAGGGAAAAAAATTCCTTCCTGATCCTCCAAGAGGCATTTGGATATTCCCTGGATCAACAGTAATGACATAACAATCTGCAGTTTGTCCAATCACAGAAAACTTTACATTCATTGAGAGAATGCAAAGTCCTCCTTGAATAGTGCCCATTACAAGAGGGCGACCTCCTGTTTTCAGTAAGCAGCAGGGCAGCTGCTTGGGACAAGACCCAGAAGCTAGCGGTAATCACTGTAGTAGAAGTGAGTACAACAGTGATTTCCTGCTTCTCTGGGATCCCACTGGTATGGCACATGTGTAGTTTTTCATGGACACTTCTCTTAATTCTACATGGATAGTCTTTGGTAGCTTCACTAATTGTATTATTCTCTGCAGTGCTGCCATTGTCTTTAACATGGTGGTACTAAAATTGGGATTTGGGTGGGGTTTTTTGCATAGCTCCAACTGTCCTGTACTGCAACTGTACATTTGGCAGATTGTTTATAGGGATACTTTAATGCAGAGCTTTTTTTTCTCAGAGAATAGGTGCAGATACTGCTTCCAAGTCACCCCTTGTCTCCACCCTCTACCCACCTCTGAGCACTATCCTCTTCAGCAACAATCAATAGGCCCCCTCTAGCAACAGTACATCCATTCAGAAACAATAGGTCCACCCAGTAACAATAGACCACCAGCATCAAAATACCCCCCCCCAAGAACAATAGCACCTCCAATGGAACAATACAATAGGTCTAACAGAAGCCAGCATCAATAGACCCTCCAGCAGCGAGCAATAATAGAAAGCTCCCTCAACAGTAGATTCCCCCAGCAACATAAGATCCCTTTAACAAAAATAGATACCCCACTAGCATCAATAGACCTCCCCAGCAACAAAGAATCCCCCCAGTGTCAATAGATCCCCCAGCAACCAGCAACAGTAGACCCTCCAGCAGGGGCGGACTGACACCTCATGGGGCCCCCGGGCAATAGGGGATCATGGGGCCCCTGTGTCCTCACCCACACTTAAACCACACCCAAAAAAGCCTATGAAAAGTACCAGTGGCATCTCATGGGGCCCCCTACTGACCCCGGGCCCTCGGGCAGTGCTCGAGTTTCCAAATGGTCAGTCCGCCCCTGCCCTCCAGCAAACCCCAGCACCCTAATCAGTGCTGGAGGTGCCAGAACTGCGTTCCCCCACATTCCCACAAAAAAAAGCTCTACTTTAATGACATTATCAGGCAGATTATCATATGTTAGGGGAGATTAGTGGTACACTTATGTTATTCATTTTTGTGGATATTATATATCAGAATATTGTGTGCGCTGCTTTTCTCTTGTATCTTTGCCCAAAGCGCGGTTGCGCCAGTGTTTTATCAGGCAGACTGCACATAGCAATGATGTGCAGATAACAGGATGTGGCTGAAGGAGATAAGCATCAATGAGATGTAAAAAAGCATTTATGAAATGATGTTAGATTAACAGAAAACTGAAAGGTTAGAGTTTAAATCAAATTTAATGAAAAATAACATTCTTGGGCAATTTAAATTGCAGTTGTTTTCGCACTGTCAAATGTATATCTTGTGAACGATTGTATTCATGTACATTTATTTTTATATATTATTATTTATTTAACAATTTCATGCACAGATGAGCCATGTTTTTTGTATGTTGTATGTATATTGCCACTTAAGGAAATCAATGAATGAAAGGTATAGACATGGTATATAATGCACTGAATCTTTTTTTATGGACTTCTCTTCAGGGAGCAGATCAGTGTATCAAATGTGCCCGTTACATTGATGATGACACTTGCGTCAGCACCTGTCCTCCTGCTTTCTACGATGGAAATACTGCCATATTTTCAAAATATCCCGATCAGAATGGACTATGTCAGCTCTGCAGCCCAGAATGCAAGACGGGGTGAGTTTAAACTGTAGATTGTCATGAAAAATGCAGCTTCTGGATCTTCACAGGTCCTCATTGGTGACATGTTATTCATGCATAATGAATGTCTATACTATCACTATGCTATATTGCACAAATAAGGTCTTCATAGCAGATTATTTGGAGTTATATACATTATATTACAAAGCTGTTCATAATACTGCCCCAAACTACATCACCGTCCTGATATCCATCTACCACTCAAAACGTACTTTCTGCTCCTCACAAGACCCCCTACTCTCTAGTTCCCTGGTCTCCTCCCCCCATGCCAGTCTCCAGGACTTCTCCAGGGCTTCCCCCATCCTCTGGAACTCACTACCCCAATCCATCAGACTGTCACCTACCCTCCTCACCTTTAGGCGCACCCTGAAAACCCATCTCTTCAGGGAAGCCTACCCTGCCCTCACCTAATTGCCGATCTCCTCCGCTCTTCCCACCACTCCATCCCCCACAGCTATTTTTTCCTGTACCACTCTCCCCTCCCTCCTAGATTGTAAGCTCCAAGGAGCAGGGCCCTCGAACCCCTCGTGTATTGTATTGTATTGTTACTGTGCTCTCTTGTGTACTGTCTTCCATTAAAATGTACAGTGCTGAGCGAACTATTGGCCCTATATAAATCCTGTATAATAATAATACTATTATTTGAATTTTAATTCAAAAGATATAATTTACGTTTGAATCTGTGGATTTTGGAATGTAATTTTAATCTCGTCCCTAATTGATAATACATACATGGTTGTCAGAAATCTCAGTTTGTAAGTGTATTAAGAAATATTTTATCTTTTTTTTAAATGAGATATCAAAGTCCAAATCACAACTCTTGGCAGCAGTACATTTGCGTGTCCTGGGCACTGCTGCCCTCTGCTGACTGTTTTACAAAAAAAAAATTACAAGAATAAACCGTTTTTGCACAAATGAAGATCTTTTTGAATTAATTATTTTTTCACATGGATGATGTATTAGAATTTTTTGTTTTCTGCTCTTCAGTATATACTGTGGCTTTAAATGAAAACCAGATATTGAATATATGTGAGCTTTCAAACATTTAATGCAAATTTGAATAAGGAACCCTACACAGGGCTGCAACTTTGTGTGATGGGACCCCATAGCAGAATCATTAAGAAGACCCCTGTTTCTCTAACGTCCATCTCAAAGGAAATTTCTCTAGTGATAATAGAGATAATATAATAATAATATTTATAAACCATATAAATGCTGCGCTACATTCAAACTTATTAAGTGAATGTGGAATCCAATGACACAAATCCAATATAGTGACAATAATAATGAAATAAATAATACGTGCTTACTGATAACAAAATTATCAAATAAAACACCCAAAAAGATGAAAAAACACAAACTTAAATCTATACGCATGTGCATGAAAATACACATACATATAATTACATCACACGTGCAAATGTGAAGTGAAATAATGGTTACTTATTAAACGCAAACAAAAAGTCCAATATAAAAATGTTGAAGGTGAACAAAACTGTAAACGGTGTTTCCAATAATACTGTAAAGTGACCACAAGTGAAAACAAATCGTGCAGGTATCTGGGTGTAGATAGAGCTTGTGAATCCAACCACCTTCTGGATTAGCCTCTCACCTCATCACTTCGACCCTTGCGGATCAAAGAGCAATAATGGATCCCTCTCACAGATCCTCCAGGCACCACAGCACTCCAAAAACGCTTTTCAGGATTTAATATTCCCACTCAAGCTCTTCTCCAGGTATAGGTGAAATATCAATCTCTCAGAACAAAACAGAGGAATCCTCCCATAGTGTAGTATATTTATTATACCATAGGAACATAGGAACATAAAACTTTTTGGTAAAAATTCCACTTACATAGCAGCCAGTCCACATGAGACCCTCATGCTCTCAGATGAGGATATATCTGTGTTTGTTGGGTGTACAGCTGAATAACAGTGCCCTGATGAAGTCACGTGTTATTGTGACGTAACGCGTCGGCGTAAGCGCGGTGACGTATTTCCGGCGTGGCGGCCATCTTGGTACACCTGTTATTCAGCTGTACACCCAACAAACACAGATATATCCTCATCTGAGAGCATGAGGGTCTCATGTGGACTGGCTGCTATGTAAGTGGAATTTTTACCAAAAAGTTTTATGTTCCTATGTTCCTATGGTATAATAAATATACTACACTATGGGAGGATTCCTCTGTTTTGTTCTGAGAGATTGATATTTCACCTATACCTGGAGAAGAGCTTGAGTGGGAATATTAAATCCTGAAAAGCGTTTTTGGAGTGCTGTGGTGCCTGGAGGATCTGTGAGAGGGATCCATTATTGCTCTTTGATCCGCAAGGGTCGAAGTGATGAGGTGAGAGGCTAATCCAGAAGGTGGTTGGATTCACAAGCTCTATCTACACCCAGATACCTGCACGATTTGTTTTCACTTGTGGTCACTTTACAGTATTATTGGAAACACCGTTTACAGTTTTGTTCACCTTCAACATTTTTATATTGGACTTTTTGTTTGCGTTTAATAAGTAACCATTATTTCACTTCACATTTGCACGTGTGATGTAATTATATGTATGTGTATTTTCATGCACATGCGTATAGATTTAAGTTTGTGTTTTTTCATCTTTTTGGGTGTTTTATTTGATAATTTTGTTATCAGTAAGCACGTATTATTTATTTCATTATTATTGTCACTATATTGGATTTGTGTCATTGGATTCCACATTCACTTAATAAGTTTGAATGTAGCGCAGCATTTATATGGTTTATATTCACTTGATCACTGGTATATGATTTAATGCTAGCAGCTGTTTGGGGTTCATATATTTAATTTGTTTTAATTGTTTAAACACATTATTTGGAGCGCAGGAGGGTCTCACCACTATTAATAATAATATTTGCTTTCAAAGCAATTGTAAAGAAGTTCCCAAACTATATTCATTCATTTTATGCAAATGTATTCACCAAATGTTATTGCTACCTGTATACCTGCCCTGGCCTTATGACATCTCTCTTGTGAAAGCTCTTCTAAGCAATTGAAATAACCTTTTCACTTTTTGCCCCTATGGACCATCAGTAATTCATTATTTTCAGGCATTTAATTTTTTCTACTTTCTATTTAACACTTTCGTAAAATTAGCTGATAAGAGCTGAAAATATGACAAATGATATCTTTTCTACTTTATAAATTATCATCAAATCAAGGTCAGCCACTTTCAGACCACGAGCATAGAAACTGCTGCTACTTCTGTTGTTTTTCCGTTGCTTTAAAATATTGTTGCAATAGAAATTATTAGCAAATCTAAAGTAATTTTAATTTGTTTCAACAGGTGCACAGGCCCAGGTGTCGAAGGTTGTAAACCTCCAGGGTAAGACTCTCAAATTATTTGTTTAAATACTGTAGTTCTGTTAGGTTTTTCTTACAAGCAGAGATGTTGTTAGTAGGGTTGCCACCTCATCCCTTTAAACCTGAACAGATATTAATTACACAGGCTTTGTGGCTGATTAAGTTATATGCAATGCCAAGCTGCGGTTTCTAAAGCGAGCAAAATCCTCTCTTGTATTAAAAGAGGTATAGACTCCAGAGAGAGATATCATATTACCCCTGTACAAATCATTAGTAACACCTCATCTGGAATATGCAGTTCAATTTTGGGCACCAATTCACAAAAAGAACATTGGGGAACTGGAGAAAGTACAGAGAGGGGCAACCAAACTGATACAAGGCATGGAGGAGCTCAGCTATGAGGAAAGATTAGAGGAACTGAATTTATTCTCTCTTGAGAAGAGGAGATTAAGGGGGGATATGATCAACATGTATAAATACATCAGTGGTTCATATAGTGAACTCGGTGTGGAGCTATTCACCCTGAGGTCACCACAGAGGACAAGGGGCACTCTTTATGTCTGGAGAAAAGAGATTTAATCTCCAAACATGGAAAGGTTTCACATCAGTGCTTGCAGTTCCAGTGCGTTCCGGATGCAAAAAAAAAGTAGAACAGGCTGCATTTTTCCTGCACAGAGCTGTACTGCGTTGTGGTAAAACGCCCAAAAATGCACCGGAACACACCAAAACGCACTGGAGTGCAAATGTCCCTTTTTAAATTGAGGAAAAAGAGGGGAAAGATTAACTGAAACGCATCAAAAATGCACCGAAACACATCAAAAACGTGCATGCAGAAACAAATCTGGAACTTATTTTCAAAAAATAAATTTTATTAACTCTGCAAAAACTTTCATTGTTTGTAAAATAACTTTTTTTTTTTAGATCCAAAGTGGCATACATTGCTGCTGGGGTAATTGGTGGCATCCTTGCGGCTGTTATGCTAGGCCTTGTCGCATTCTTCTTCATCCGTAGAAATCGAATTAACAGAAAACGCACTCTACGCAGATTACTGCAAGAAAGAGAGGTAAATAGAAAGCAAAACTGCCTATATGACATTATTATACACGTGCACATTATTATTATTATTATACAGGATTTATATAGCGCCAATAGTTTGTTCAGTGCTTTACAATATAACAGGAGACAATACAGCAACAATACAGTTCAATACAAGAGGGAAAGGATTGTAAGCTCCTTGGAGCTTACAATCTAGGAGATTTTAATATAAGATAAAGAAATCAAATTGTTTACAGATTATATAAACATAGATATATGATTTATTTATTGCAGGTATTTATATAGCACCATCAATTTATGCAGCGCTTTACATATATATTCTACATTCATATCTGTCCCTAACCCTCAAGGGGCGTACAATCCCTACCTTACATACACATATTAGGGCCAATTTAGACAGAAGCCAATTAACCTACTAGCATGTCTTTGGAATGAGTTAGGAAACCCACACAGGCACAGGGAGAACATGCAAACTCCAGGCAGGTGGTGCTATGGTTGGGATGTGAACCAGCGACCCTAGCATTGCTAGGCAGAAGTGCCAAGCATTTAGCCACTGTGCTGCCTGTCTAATTCAAACTGAAATTGACCACATACCTGCATTATGGTGCAACATAGGGACTCATGCATCTTTCTGCATTCTTCATTTAAAAATGTAATGAGAAATATATCAGGACAAATTATACCCCCTTAAAGTATTCACAGTAGATGAATTAACCCTGAAATTCAGGATCAGATATATCTGCATGTGCCTTTATAAATCTTCAGTGTGCCCCAGAAGCTCCAAAACCTGGGATGTGCAATCATGCAAATCTTGACTGTCATCTGTAGCATACGTTCACCCCAGGGGCGGGCTGACCATTTGGAAACGCGGACACTGCCCGAGGGCCCGGGGTCAGTAGTGGGCCCCATGAGATGCCCCTGGTACCTTTTTCATAGGCTTTTTTGAGTTTGGGCAAGGACACAGGGGCCCCATGATCCCCTACTGCCCGCGGGCCCCATGAGTTGTCAGTCTGCCCCTGGTCCACCCGCACCTGACTATTGGGTTTTTATTGTAAAGGGTCCCCCCACTGACTAATAGTCAGACTTTCCTGTGTGCACATTTGATTTCCACTACACCCAGGCAGATATCTAAATGTAGGCTTGTTAGTCAATATGTTACAATATCCCATACACCATGCTAATACTTTATATGATAAACTGGCTTGTGTCGTACTGAAATCAAAAAATAAGCAGATGATTTTAACAATAGTGTTTCTAATTCTAGCTTGTGGAACCTATCACACCAAGTGGTGAAGCACCTAACCAAGCACTCCTTCGAATTCTAAAAGAGACAGAGTTCAAGAAGATCAAGGTACTTGGATCCGGAGCATTTGGCACAGTATATCAGGTAACATCCTGTTTTTATATATATTTATTTCAGGTACTTATATAGCTCCATCAATTTATGCAGTGCTTTACATATATATTATGCATTCACATCAGTCCCTAACCCTCAAGGGGTGTACAATCTAAGGTCCCTAAGTCACATTCATACATACACAGGCCAATTTAGACAGGATTCAATGAACCTACCAGCATGTCTTTGGCGTATGGGAGGAAACCGGAGTACCCGGAGGAAACCCATGCAGGCACAGGGAGAACCTGCAAACTCCAGGCAGGTGGTGCCGTGGCTGGGATTTGAACCAACGACCCTAGTACTGCCAGGTGGAAGTGCTAACCATTTAGCCACTGTGCTGCCCATATATAAATAATAATCCATAAAAAGTTCAAATGTGATAGTTCAATCAAAATATGAAATATACATTAAAAAATATATAAAGTGCTTGAATGGTAAGATTTTTCACCATTCAAGCACTTTGTTGATTTTTCACCATTCAAGCACTTTATTGATTTTTCACCATTCACCATTCACTTTATATATAGTAATTTCTAATTTATATTTTTTTTGCCGTTCAAGCACTTTATTGATTTTTCACCATTTAAGCACTTTATTGATTTTTCACCATTCAAGCACTTTATATATTTTCTAATTTAGATTTTTTTTTTGCCATTCAAGCACTTTATTGATTTTTCACCATTCAAGCACTTTATTGATTTTTCACCATTCAAGCACTTTATTGATTTTTCAACATTCAAGCACTTTATATATTTTCTAATTTATATTTTTTTTGCCATTCAAGCACTTTATTGATTTTTCACCATTCAAGCACTTTATTGATTTTTCACCATTCAAGCACTTTATATATTTTCTAATTTATATATATTTTTGCCATTCAAGCACTTTATTGATTTTTCACCATTCAAGCACTTTATATCTTTTATCATTTATATTTCATATTTTGATTGAACTATCACATTTGAACTTTTTATGAGCTATTATTTATATGTGTTTTATGTTTTAAGTGTGGGATCACCTTTTAAGTGTTACTGCAGCAGCTGTATTTTATTAGCTCATTCACAAGTTTGATAGCGCACATTGTTTTATTTTATTTATGTTTTTATACATATATTTATAATATTTGATGATGAACTACTGTTAAATATACAGTAGGTTGGTACTCATCTAGCCAATGTACAGGTATGACAAGCATATTAAAAGAGACTATTTTTTTTATAAAGACATTTTTTTTTCAAAACACGTTACAGGCTAAAGAACTAGTCTGTCTAGTCCAGGGGTGGGCAAACTTTTTGACTTGAGGCCCGCAATGGGTTCATATATTGGACCCGGGGGCCGGACCAAGAGTAGATGAATGATGTATATGTGTCATCCATAGTAAGTATAGTAATATTCCCCCATAGTAAGCATAGTAATTAATCCCCCATATAGTAATTAATCCCCCATAGTAATTCATCCCCCATAGTAATTAATCCCCCATATAGTAATTCATCTCCCATATAGTAATTAATCCCCCATAGTAATTCATCCCCATAGTAATTCGTCCCCCATATAGTAATTCGTCCCCCATAGTAATTCATCCCCCATATAGCAATTCATCCCCCATATAGTAATTCATCCCCCATAGTAATTCATCCCCCATAGTAATTCATCCCCCATAGTAATTCATCCCCCCATATAGTAATTCATCCCCCATATAGTAATTCATCCCCCATAGTAATTCATCCCCCATATAGTAATTCATCCCCCATTGTAATTCATCCCCCATAGTAATTCATCCCCCCATAGTAATTAATCCCCCATATAGTAATTCATCCCCCATAGTAATTCATCCCCCATATAGTAATTCATCCCCCATATAGTAATTCATCCCCAATATTAATTCATCCCCCATATAGTAATTCATCCCCCATAGTAATTCATCCCCCATAGTAATTCATCCCCCATATAGTAATTCATCCCCCATATTAATTCATCCCCCATATAGTAATTCATCCCCCATAGTAATTCATCCCCCATAGTAATTCATCCCCCATATAGTAATTCATCCCCCATAGTAATTAATCCCCCATATAGTAATTCATCCCCCATAGTAATTAATCCCCCATATAGTAATTCATCCCCCATATAGTAATTCATCCCCCATAGTAATTCATCCCCCATATAGTAATTCATCCCCCATATAGTAATTCATCCCCCCTATAGTAATTCATTCCCCATGTCCCCCCTGTGTCAATTCACTTACCTTTGCTCCGCGCGTTCCTCTTGTTCCTGCGCCGTTCGGTGTAGCATGAAAATCTGTCTCCTATGAGGATCTGTCCCCCTCGACGTATCTGCGCATGTGCCAGTTTCAGGCATTAGCAGCCGATCGGCGATCTCCGGCACATGCGCAGATACGTCGAGGGGGGACAGATCCTCATAGGAAACAGGGCGGACTGTGAGAGGAGCCTAGCGGGACCCTAGCTCCGCGGGCCGGATTAAAAGGTCCGCCGGGCCGTATACGGCCCGCGGGCCGTAGTTTGCCCATTGCTGGTCTAGTCCATACTTATTAAAGGTACTTATATATCACCATCAATTTACTCAACGCTTTACATATATTGTACATTCATATTGTACATTATGCTGTCAAGAAGCTTACAAGGTCCCTAACTCACATTCATACACACATTAGGGCAATTTACACAGGAACAATTTACCTACCAGCATTTCTTTGGGGGATTGTTTCTGACTTAATCACTGCATAGCAGCCCAATTAAAAATATACTGTATTGCTTAAGGTAGCTATAGACATACAGTGGTGACTTTGCATGCAAAATCCAGCCACTGAAGATCAATAAATGAAAGACTGCCCTATAAGTATATGTGTTTACAGTAGGGCAAATGTATATGACATTCCTATGGAGATAAAGTACTCTAGAGACACCAGATAGCAGCATCTTTTATGTAGACGTGTCAAGAAATACAATCCCCAACCTGCCCACATTATTTATTAGGCACCCTCCATTCCAATACTTATATTTACCACCACATAGATCCATGTCACAGTGGGGTTTATTTACTAAATGCAAATAGTGCACTGGGCAAAGTACAGTTGCAATCTGCAAGAGCAGTCGCTCCAGAGCTTAATAAATGAGCAGAAGCTCTGCTGACTTCCATCATCCAATCATGTGTAAGCAAAAATGCTGTTGTTAATTTCCCTTGCACATGATTGGATATTCTTTGCAAAGCAAAGCTTTACCTCATTTACTAAGCTCTGGAGCAACTGCACTTGCAAAGTGCACAGTCTATTTGCCTTTAGTAAATCAACCCCTGTGCCTCCAAAATAATCAATAGTTGTTAACAATACCCATTATTATCAACAATTTCACACTGAAGAGCAATTTTCCTGGCCATATGTGATAGTGTTGGATTCTGGTGTATGCCCTATAAGGCCATAATTGTTACATATTGGAAAAATAGGTGTGTCATATGATCCTCTGGACCCCGAAGTACCAGACTTTTTCAAGAATGGTAAAATTGATCAAAGCAGGTGGGGGGCAAAGGTAAGCGTAGGTGCCAGAGAGTGCTTAGCACAAGTTGGGTGGGGAAGGGAGGTGGTAAACTGAAGATTTACTTTCTCAACAGGTTTTAGCGCTGGTTCACACCGATGCGGAATTCGCAGTGTTTTCTGTGCGAATTCTGCACCGCATCAGAATCGCACCCCGTTAATGCGAACTGCCTCAGGTGTGTATGTTAAGTTAACAACACATCGAAAGCGGTCCACAAAACGTGGTGCGATGTGCAGAATTGGACTTCATAGGTGTGAATACCCATGCAATCCGATTCTAGTGCGGACCAAAAAAGGGTCCTGCACGTTTTTGGTGCGGGTGCAGTGCGATTTGAGTCATATAAAATGTATGACTCCAATCACACCGCACACAAATCGCATGTGATTTGCACAGAATGCTGCGAATCACATGCGATATACCGCATTGCATATATGTGAGCCCAGGCTCAATGCTAGGAAAATGAAAAATGGTTTTTGACAACATTTTTGCTTCAGTTCTCCTAAATCAAATATTTACACAAGATTTATTTTTTTTCAAGATAAAATGTATAGTTCCATTATTAGCAAATGTATAATTTGTTACCATTACTAATAAATTGTATGTGTGTAATCAGGGACTCTGGATTCCTGAAGGAGAAAGCATAAAAATCCCTGTAGCTATCAAAGAATTACGGGAGGCCACATCACCAAAAGCCAACAAGGAAATCTTGGATGTAAGTACCTTAGTAGTCATGGTGGCCATTTTGACCAAACATTTTCTGTGCTCCAAATATTAAGCTTTGTAATAAAATCAAGTTCAGTTCTTCTTATTATTCAAATCATATAGCTATTCCCTTTATTAATTGATTTAAACTTAGTTAAACAATGTTATTCTTTCATAAGCCTTCTGGTTTGATGACAAATTAAACAAGTTGCAGTTCCCACATGTAGCTTTTGGTAACCACAATTCCCAGATTCCCATAGGCCTTTTTGGGAAGGGCATTTTTCAGTGAATTGCGACCAAATTCCAGGCATACTTTCATTAGATCACAATGTACCTTCGCCATTTCCAAGGTAAACAGTTGCAGACAAGAGTTTTGTTCATATTTCTGAAGATCGGAGTGGCAAGGGTGCAAAAGCAATGTTTTCAGTGGAAGGTTAGATGGCTTTATTCCATACAATACGTCAAGCCTGCTATACAATACTGTGGAAAATGAATACTTCTTTGTTTGCAGTGTAATAACATGCAGATTCAGAAACACATGTATTCTACAGGGGTTTTTTTATTTGCTTTATAGCAATTGTTAGCTACAATATACAACACATTATTTTTAATAAATTGGTAGACTGAATGTTGTCATTCACCATGTTGTAATTCATTTAAAAGTAAAGCATAATCTTTTCTATTTTTTATTTTAGATATATATGTGAATGTTAAAGAAACTAACCTTAGGGTCCTTTCACACGAGCGTTCGTTTTTTTTTCTTCAGTTCAGTCACGTTGAGTTTACATCCATTTTTTCATCTGTTTACATCCATTTTATCATCCATTTTTAGTCATCAGCTGTCAGCGGAGTTCCCCACTGACAGCTGAATGTAAAAAAAAAATTGCTGCCAGTTAAAAAATAATGTAAAAAATGGCGTGGGGTCCCCCCTCTATCCATACCAAGCCCATCGGATCTGGGTTGGATTTTTAGGGGAACCCCCATGCCAAAATTAAAAACAAATGGTGTGGGGTCCCCCCCAAAATCCGTACCAGATCCTTATCCGAGCATGCAGCCTGGCAGGTCAGGAAAGGGGGGATGAGCAAGTGCCCCCCCCCCTCCTGAACCATACCAGGCCACGCTCCCCCCTTTCCTAACCTGCCGGGCTGCATACAATCCATTGACATCCGTTTTTTGTCCGTTCCGGGGTTTTTTGGGAAGAAAATAGGGTTTTCTTCCGTTCAAAGAAATAGATGTTAACGGATGCGGACATTGACAGATGTAAAAAGATGTTCATCCGTTTACACGCGCAAGTCCATAGAAATACATGGGGGTCCGTTTTTCATCCAGCTATTGAGCAGTCTGACGGCTCCCAGTGCCACTGACAGATCCGGCCTGAGCTCTGAGCCTGCTCAGCAAGACAGCCTTGGTGGACAAACTCGCCCCCACCATAATTTTCACTTGCCATTGGCGAGCAAGCGAGTGAAAATTTCAAGCCCTGCCATAGTGTGTACCAGGTACTACACTCATAGGAAAAATGTAGATAGGCAAAAGATGAAGAGTTCACTTTATTCTGCTAAATTAGGTAATGGCAGTAAACACAAAAAAAAAAACAATTAAAATATAAATACATGTATTTAACTCTCTGGGACATTAGGACATCAGCCCAGGATTAAACAATATGTGTTCTAGTTTTTTGGGACAATGTAACCCTGTGATAGGATGTTTGTTTTGGGCCCTCCTAATGTAGCCATAAATGGATCCACACTAAATTTGATTTTGCAATTGTTTAGCTATATGTCATAATGCTTATTATAGGGTATTGTGCAAAGAATCATTAGCATTGTACCGCATGTGTTGGAAAGAGCTATAGAACAGGAAGACTGTTGTACACATTCAAACAAGTGTTGGAAGATGTTTCTTAGGAATGCAGCCTGGTGCCAGCCCTGCCTTGAGTTTTGCAGATGTCTGAGTGTTATGCAAACAATTCATGGTTGCAGGACCATTGCCAAGAGATCAGTGGCACCACATCTAGTAAAAGCTGTAGAGAGCCCCTGTCAAATAGTATCAAAATATAGTGATTGTATAAATGTTACTTGTCATATTTAGCATATCCCACTTGTTGAGAAAATACAGAATAGATGTTGCGAGTAAACCGAATTACGATAGATGAAACTTAAGCAACAATGTCTTCACGTGCCAAATTTTAACGTTTCTGTGAAATTATGCAACGCCTGTAAATGTGTTTTTGGTAAATTATTGTTCTTGGTAAATGTCAGGTTTCCTCTAGGCTTTTTGAGCTACCAGCAAAAACATTTGGTGAAATTAGGGAGCAGATCTTTTTCACCATGTGCCTACTTAACAGTAAATTGTCTGATTTTGACTTTGACAATTTTACTCTAATTTGTGAAAGAGAATGTTTAAATCTATGTGTTTGGGCTTTTTCATGCTTTATAGTTGTCAAATAAAAAGCTTTTTGTGCCTGAAGTTAAAACAGCTTTTTTGCTCTTAGCAATTAGTTTCCTATTTTCATTTCTCTTGTGCATGAAAAAGTGGGGTTAATGGCTAAGACATGATTTCCTTCAGACTCAAAAAGTGATACATTGGACCATTTTAACAAAAAAGCAAAAAGGAAAGCTGAAGGGGTACAGGCGTACCTCGGTTTACGAATTTAATGAGTTCTGAGGGACTTTTCGTATTGCGAAAAATTTGTAAACCGAAACGCGGTTTCTCATAGGAATGCATTGAAAACCAATTAATCCATTCCAGAGGTCAGAAAAAAGTTTAAAAAAGTCTTTTATCTGTTCAAAACTCTTTATATAGTGTACTTAAAGGCATAAATACTGTACAGGGACAAGATTAAAAACTAATTCGTAAATTAGTCTGTCTGTATTGCAAAATAAAATCGTAAATGCATTGAAAACCAATTAATCCATTCCGGAGGTCAGAAAAAAGTAAACAAAAGTTTAAAAAACATCTTTTATCTGTTCAAAACTCTTTATAAAGTGCACTTTAAAGGCATAGTACTGTACAGAGACATGATTTAAAAAAAAAAATTGTAAATGCATTGAAAACCAAATAATGCATTCGTATTGCAAAAATAAATCATAAACTGAGGCATTATTTTCAATGGATTTTCATTCGTAAACCAAACATTATGTTAACCGAGGCTTGCCTAAACCGAGGTACGCCTGTAGTTCTAATAAATATACATGTTTAAAGTTATTGATTAAAAAAAATTTAATTTTGTAACTATCTAGCGGAAGGATTAGAACCCCTATCAGATTTTTTTTGCTATCCACGTTCCCACCCTGGAGATTTACTATCTCTGTTTGTCCTGGTGAACCACCCATTGAGGAAGACTTTTCATTTCCTGTTTGTCTCCAGGACATAAAGAGAAGGCAAATATCCCAAGGGCACTGACAAAAAAAATTAAAGGTACAAAATGTGTTATCTGAGACAAAAAAAAAGGAAGAAAAAAAAATACATTACATATATTTTCACATACCGCTGGAAAAATTATTTAAATCTTAATAGACTCCTGAAATCACCTGCAGATCTTCACTCAAATTTAAGAAGGGGGGTAAAATACTATCCATCAAACACCTACTTCATAGTCCAATCAAAGACTAGGTAGGTTCCTACACGTGGCTAAATTGCACAGCTGCAGGATAGATGGCAGGGAGGACACAGAATACTGGACCAGGTGCCTAGATCTTTGTTGAGTTCGTGATTCATATAGAACACCGACAACTTTATTTAACCACTTGCCCTTCAGATGATTTACCCTCTTTCCTGACCAGGCCATTTTTTGCAATACGACGCTGGTTTACTTTAACTGACAATTTCGCAGTTATGTAACACTGCACCCAAATAAAATGTACTTCCTTTTTTCCCACGAATTGAGCTTTTTTCAGTGGTATTTGATCGCCTGCGCATTTTTTATTTCTTACACTATAAAAAAAGACTGACAATTTTGAAAAAACAAACAATATTTTTGACTTTTTGCTATTATACATGTCCAGTAAAAAAAATTTAAAACAATCTAATTTTGTCCTAAATGTTGGCCAAAATGTATTCTGCTACATGACATTGCTAAAAAAAAAATCCCAATGCATGTAAATGAATTGGTTTACGTGAAAGTTATAGCGTTATATATACTGGAAACATTTTTATTTGTTTTTTTACTAGTAATGGTGGCAATCAGCAACTTATATCTGGACTGCGGCGGGCAATCTGACACTGGGGGGAACTGACTTGGTGTCACTGACATCCCCAGTGACACTAATACAGTGATCAATGTTAAAAAATGCACTGACACTGTACTAATGGCACTGGGCAGGAAGGGCTTAACATGAGGGGTGATCAAAGGGTTAACTGTGTGCTGTTTTACTTGTGTCTGTGTGTGTGTTTCACTGTAATCACACTGCTTTGGATGGCTGCGCTATGCAAGCCATCCAAAGCAGTGTGCATGAGCTGACAGGGAGGAGAACTGTATTGTTTACAAACAGTTCTCCTCCCTGTTGGTGATGCTCAGCAATCACCGGGCAGCGGCGAGTAATCACCGACCGGGACCAAGTGATTGACAGACGCGGATCGGGTAGGATGCGTGCACGCCTCATGCGTGCCTTGTGCACCCCCCTACCCGGAAATGCAAAATCTCTGCTATAGGGCGGTCGGGAAGTGGTTAATAATGAAACAAGAAAGGTAGCTAGAGAACATGATCAAAGAATATGTAAATTCAACATTTCATATTCCTGATATGTGCCTGCTGTACCATGTACTTGTATGAGAATGTATCCTGTTCTCTTTGCATTGCTTCCTTTGTGTGAAATCCCGGGTGCTCTTGTCAGTCCCTCTTGCTATCCTTTTAAAAACCAACAACATTAGGCATGACAGCACAGAGTAGTCAGTTTTCTGGCTGTGCTAAGAACTCAGCTTGCTCTTCTCCAATAGTCAAACTTCTGCTCACACTCCCCCACTGCATAGCCATTCACTGGGAAGTTCAGTGTCCTGCAGTTTATCCTCCTCCAGCTCTCTGAGCTCCTTATGCAGCTGACAATAGAGGATTTGTGATCATTTATAAAAAAAAGGGGGGGAGGGAATGGTATTTTAATATTTTTTATATCTATACACAAATGTTTTGCTTCACCAAGATAAGGGTTTACATATATTGTAACACTACTAATTGATTTCTGCGAGTAACAGCACTTTATACATTGCATTTTGTTTTATTAGATAAGATTCATATAGCAAGACCATGTAAAAAGTGTCAATTTTGGTAACAATATTAGTTCAAATGTTATTAGCATTTTTCATTTTGCCCTGCTTCTTCACTTTAGGAAGCATACGTCATGGCCAGCGTGGAGAACCCACACGTCTGCCGTTTGCTTGGTATCTGTCTGACCTCCACTGTCCAGCTAATCACACAGTTAATGCCGTATGGCTGTCTTCTCGACTATATTCGGGAGCATAAAGACAACATTGGTTCAAGACATCTCCTTAACTGGTGTGTGCAGATTGCTAAGGTAAGAGCAATTCAGTCACTTTAAATTAACAGAATGTTCTTTCATCACTATCAGCAGTATGATACTTATAAATGATCCATTTCCATATACCTTTATACAAAGGAAGTCTTTTAAAATGTATGTAAATGCTTACATTGAGAACTACCTGGGAGGATTTAGGTGAGCAGCAATCAGCTGAGTAACTGTGACATCTAATAATGACTTGAAGCAACTCTGTTACTGATCCTGATAAATGCAAAGAAGAGCCCCAAGCAATGGAAGAATATGAATAACTATCTCTTCAAAGGGGCAGAGTTCCAAGCACCTTTGTTTCCCAACACTGAAGCCTCTGGCAAAGTCTTCCGCTTTTGACATTTTTAGCGGTGCAACCAGCTGTGCTTTGTGGCTCCTTCCTCCACCCCCAGAGTCACTACAGGACATAGGAGCAGGCAGGAGGAAACAGAGCATGCAGGGGGAGCATATGTATTCAACACTCCTATAAATATCAAATGTTGAAGACTTGTCAAAGTGTACTTTAATACTTTCCTTACATGACCTGTCCAATCTGGAAATCTACATCAGAACTGATCTACAATATTTCTTCTTAATTCAGTTCTACTCTACATGTTACCAATTGTACTTGCAATTCCAAAGTGCAACCCTTATTTCCATCATGTTGACAAGCAAAGAATTAGCATGTGCTTTGGAAAAAAAAAACCCTGAAAAATAATAAACCTGACGCTAATGACTGCATTAAGTCTTAACAAAGGCTAGCTGATTCGAGTTTGCAATAACTTGGCAGGGTAAATAATTTATGGTGTTCCCATGTATATTTTTTAAAGGGGATGAATTACCTTGAAGAAAGGAGATTGGTCCACAGAGATTTGGCTGCCAGGAATGTCCTTGTTAAAAATCCACAACATGTTAAGATCACAGATTTTGGGTTGGCCAAACTTTTGGGAGCAGACGAGAAAGAATACCATGCAGAAGGAGGAAAGGTACGTTTAAACAAAGGTTACTTTTTTAACAAATTTGAGAAATTGCAGTTATCTGAAACAGTAAATGTATTTATATTTTTTATGCTATTAGCTTTGTTCTTTTAAAAAGTTTCAAAGCAATTCATATATTAGGTCATACATACTGTAGGCATTATACAAATGAATCATGGTAGCTGAGCTGTACATAGTGTTGAGTCCAGTATTAACAACCTAGTCATCTACAGTCATGGCCGAAATTGTTGGCACCCTTGATATTTTTCCTGAAAATCAAGTATTTCACACAAAAAAGGTATTGCATTAACACATGTTTTGCTATACACATGTTTATTCCCTTTGTATGTATTGGAACAAATATAAAACAGAGGCAGAAAAGCAAATATGACATAATGTCACACAAAACCCCAAAAATGGGCTGGACAAAAGTATTGGCACCCTTAACTTAATATTTGGTTGCACACCCTTTGGAAAACATAACTGAAATCAGTCGCTTCCTATAACCATCAATAAGCTTCTGACACCTCTCACCCGGAATTTTGGACCACTCTTCCTTTGCAAACAGCTCCAGGTCTCTCTTATTGGAAGGACACCTTTTCCCAACAGCAATTTTAAGATCTCTCCACAGGTGTTCAATGGGATTTAGATCTGGGCTCATTGCTGGCCACTTCAGAACTCTCCAGCGCTTCTTTTCCATCCATTTCTGAGTGCTTTTTGACGTATGTTTGGGGTCATTGTCCTGCTGGAAGACCCAGGATCTTGGACGCAAACCCAGCTTTCTGACACTGGGCCCTACAGTGCGACCCAAAATCCTTTGGTAATCCTCAGATTTCATGATGCCTTGCACACAGTCAAGGCACCCAGTGCCAGAGGCAGCAAAACAACCCCAAAACATCATTGAACCTCCACCATATTTTACCGTAGGTACTGTGTTTTGTTCTTTGTAGGCCTCATTCCGTTTTCGGTAAACAGTAGAATGATGTGCTTTACCGAAAAGCTCTATCTTGGTCTCATCTGTCCACAAGACGTTTTCCCAGAAGGCTTTTGGCTTACTCAAGTACATTTTGGCAAACTGTAGTCTTGCTTTTTTATGTCTCTGTGTCAGCAGTGGGGTCCTCCTGGGTCTCCTGCCATAGCGTTTCATTTCATTTAAATGTCGACGGATAGTTCGCGCTGACACTGATGCTCCCTGAGCCTGCAGGACAGCTTGAATGTCTTTGGAACATGTTTGGGGCTGCTTATCCACCATCCGGACTATTCTGCGTTGCAATCTTTCATCAATTTTCCTCATCCGTCCACGACCAGGGAGATTAGCTACAGTGCCATGGGTTGCAAACTTCTTGATAATGTTGCGCACTGTGGACAAAGGCAAATCTAGTTCTCTGGAGATGGACTTGTAACCTTGAGATTGTTGATATTTTGCCACAATTTTGGTTCTCAGGTCCTCAGACAGTTCTCGTCTCCTCTTTCTGTTGTCCATGCTTAGTGTGGCACAGACAGACACACAATGCAAAGGTTAAGTGAACGTCTCTCCTTTTTATCTGCTTTCAGGTGTGATTTCTATATTGCCCACACCTGTTACTTGCCCCAGGTGAGTTTACAGGAGCATCACATGCTTGTAACATTCTTATTTATCCGCAGTTGTGAAAGGGTGCCAATACTTTTGTCCAGCCCATTTTTGGAGGTTTGTGTGACATTATGTCGAATTTGCTTTCTTTCCTCCCTTTTTTTGTTTTGTCCCAATACACACAAAGGGAATAAACATGTGTATAGCAAAACATGTGTTAATGCAATACGTTTCGTGAGAAATACATGATTTCCTGGAGAAATATCAAGGGTGCCAACAATTTCGGCCATGACTGTATATCGAGTTTTCCTGTAGAAAGAAATATAGTCTACTAATTCTAAAACAACCCCTTAAATTGTTGAATAAAAAGGAAGTACTACGAGGTTTCTTACCACCATAAATAAGATGTAAAGCTGCCTTAGAGATTAGAATATGACTGGTGATGCAGCAAGCAGAAAGAGACTAAACTACACAGCATAGTGAATGAAAAAATTATGCTGCGTTACCTGATCAAAAAGACCCCTAAATAATGATGAATCAAAGTAAAATAGGTGCAAATGAAATAAATAAAAGCACAAAAAAACTCATGATAAAATGAGTGAGCAAGAAAATGAATGAATTAAGTGAACACAGAATGATAAATAAATCACATGACACATGAAAACTGATCGTGATCCAAAATTTAAAAAATATATATATAATGATAAACAAGTAGTAAAAATAATTTTGTAAAGCGCTGCGCAAACTGTTGGCGCTATATAAATCCTGTATAATATAATAATAATAATGGATCACTCAAAAACACCCCAAAAGACAGTAATGATACGTGAACAACAATGAGTAAATGGGTAACATAAAGATCATAAATACATGAAGAATATAAGAGTTAATGTGAAAAATGCCATTATAAAGTGCATAGTCCCAATGAATCTGTGTATCTTCAAAAGAAGCCGTGGAACATCCAGTGACCACAAAAAACACAGCAAATCCTCCACCAGCTAGCGTGCGTGCTCACCTCCAGGTTGCGACCCGTAAACTACAGAGCATAACATTGGGGTTCAGGAAGTACACTGCTACTGACCATGTTAGATTCTCTGTGAAATCTCCAAAGACATGCTGGTAGGTTAATTGGATCCTGTCTAAATTGGCCCTAGTATGTGTATACATGAATGTGAGTTAGGGACTTTAGATTGTGCGCCCCTTGAGGGTTAGGGACTGATGTGAATGTACAATATATATGTAAAGTGCTGTGAAAATTGACGGCGCTATATAAGTACCTGAAAGAAATACATAAAATATGTCTGGTTGTAAGAGATTACAAAAAATGTAGGCTAATGCAAATTGTATGCACTTCCTGATATTTCTATAACTACCAACATGGCTAGTATGTATCCGTTGCTTAGTGATCACTTTTATTTAGTAAGGCCCCATGTACACGGGACACTTCTGAACGATGGAAACTGCTGAAAAATGAAGGTTAATAAAAGTCTGTTTAGCTGAGTTTGCATACCGCGTTTATGCGCGTTTGCATTGTTTTTTAAAGATAACATCAGGAGACCTTCCAAAATGCCCAGAATGCACTGAAAAACAGTAAAAATTTAACTTTCAGACATTTTGAGAGAAATAGAGAGAGCAGAAGCAGAGAGAGCCATATTTGTTGAGAATAGCTGTCTTTTCTTTTTCTTTTGTGGTGTTTGGATGTATTCCAGCTCATTTCTCTGCAGAAATTATTGCAGCAGTGTCTAACATATTTTCTTTCATGCAAAACCTCAAAGTATGGTGTGATGGGTCCCTTTGAGTACCGAGAAAATACTTTGAATGCATTTTTCATGATGAAAAAAGGCTCTGGACAGCATCTGGAAATGGAAGAGTTTAAAAAAGTTTCAAACGCAAACGCCTATAAATGCGGTTAGCCGCATTTAGCCGTGTTTACAAGCATTTTGCGTTTGAAACGCTGATAAACTCTACTGCTGAACGCAAGTTTTCTGCTTTAAAAAAAACGACTGTAAACTCAACTGCCTGTAAACAACTGTAAACAATGATGTGTACATGGACACATAAGAAAACATTAGGGTGAGTTCAGGGGCTGCTGAAAAAAACACTGAACAGCTCCTAAACGTGAGTTTATCAGCTGCAGTGTACATGAGCCCTAAGGACTGCTCTTATATATTTTAGGTTTATTACTTCGGTCAGCAGCATAAACTTGAATATGGCTGTAAACAGGTGGTCCTTTTTTTCTCATTAGGTTCCTATTAAATGGATGGCGTTGGAGTCCATTTTGCACAGAATATATACCCATCAAAGTGATGTTTGGAGTTACGGTAAGGGCAATTTTAAGACATTATATACTTTAATTTTGTTCCATAATTCAGTTCTTTAGATACATTTATTGCTTGTTGGAATTTCTTTACAGGTGTCACTGTATGGGAACTAATGACTTTTGGATCTAAACCATATGATGGAATTCCAGCTAGCGAAATTTCAACCATTTTAGAAAAAGGGGAACGTCTTCCTCAGCCTCCCATATGTACAATCGATGTGTATATGATTATGGTGAAATGTAAGTTTATAATATAAGGATTCAGAGGCTTTGAGACATGTTCATTTTTGTGGATGAACTAATGGTATAACAATTTTTCTAGTACATTTTAATTGATACTTTGTACAGAATGACTTACAAAGTACTGTATAATGTATTTTACTGTATATGTCATTTAATATAAGCAGTAGATTAGTCTTCTGTAATATACGGCAGACATATAAAACAAGATTATAGACAGGCATCCTCTGTGTAAACATTCCCTAACAAAGAAATGGTTCAGTACAGACATGCATTCTTTAACCTTTTTGCTTCTTTTGGATTAAATTTGAATATAAATGAGTAGTCTATATGCAGCTGTTGTGGTTATATGTGCAATCATATAGTAATCAGGGAGGCTTAAAGGCAAACTTCGAGATTATTATTATTATTATACAGTATTTATAAAGCGCCAATAGTTCGCTCAGCGCTGTTCATTACAGAGGGGGACAGAACATGTGACAGAACAATACCAATACAATGCAAAACATGAGGGGATTGAGGGCCCTGCTCTTTCGAGCTTACAATCTAGGAGGGAGGGGATGGTGGCACAGGAGGAGAAAGCTGTGGGGGATGGGGTGGTAGGAAGAGTGGAGGAGGTCAGCAAGTTAGCAGGGGGTGGGGTAGGCTTCCCTGAAGAGATGGGTTTTCAGGGTGCGCCTAAAGGAGAGGAGAGTAGGTGATAATCTGATGGGTTGGGGCAGGGAGTTCCAGAGGATGGGTGACACCCTGGAGAAGTCCTGGAGGCGGGCATGGGAGGAGGAGATCAGGGAACTAGAGAGAAGGAGGTCTTGTGAGGAGCGGAGTGTGCGTGTTGGGCGGTACTTGGATATTAGGTCAGTGATGTAGTTCGGGGCAGTGTGGTGGACGGCTTTGTACGTCAGCGTTAGGATTTTGAATTTGATCCGTTGCGCAATCGGAAGCCAGTGGAGGGATTGGCAGAGGGGGGTGGCGGAGACGGAGCGGTTGGAAAGGCGAATGAGTCTGGAAGCCGTATTCAGGATCGACTGAAGTGGGGATAGCCAGCGGCGAGGCAGGCCAGTGAGGAGGGAGTTGCAGTAGTCGAGTCGTGATATGATGAGGGAGTGGATGAGCTGTTTAGTGGTTTCTGGAGTTAGGAACGTGCGGATTTTGGCGATGTTGCGGAGGTGGAGTCTGCATGAGTTTGTTAAAGATTGGACTTGGGGCTGGAAGGATAGGTTGGAGTCCAGAATGACACCAAGTACTCTGGCCTGCGGGGCGGGTTTGATGGTAACGTTGTTGGATGTGATAGAGAAGTCAATGGGGGGTGGTGTCCGGGCTGGGGGGAAGACAAGAAACTCGGCTTTGGAGAGGTTCAGTTTAAGGAAGTGGAGCGACATCCAGTCTGAGAGATAAGCAAATATTGTTTAAATACAAGAATCCTGTGTATCCTTCCATGAACCTCAGTGTACTTTGTGTATTTCTTCTAGATCTGTGCAGTAATCCAGCATGGCACTTTGCTTCTGTGTAGGACCTTCCTGTAATAAGGACCAGTCACATCTGTTCTCTCTCCTTATGCAAAGTGACTGGTCTTGTGTCCACCCCCTGTATTTTTTTTCTACAAACAGCCTGTAGTGAGAGGACTTGCTGGGTCTCTCCCAGTAGTGTTAATTTTGTTGACTAAAATATTTCTGTCAATGAAATTAACTATAATTCGATAAATTATAGTTAAATAACTAAAATTCGACTAAAACTAAAACAATTCAGATGACTAAAATGCTACTAAAACTAAAATGGCGATTTCTTTAAAAGACTATGACTAAAACTAAATCGAAATGTGACGTCAAAATTAGAACTGTTTCCTAGAGCTCTGTTCTCTGCACAGGTCATGGATTTGGAAAGGCATTTGGTGCACACAAAGTGGATTTAATGGCTATTGAACAGTATATTTAACCACTTGCCTGCCGCCCCATAACAGATGAACTGCTACAGGGCGGCTTCGCTGGGCAAAATCACGTAGATATACATGATTTCGCATTTCCAGGTAGCCCTACCCATGCTGCTATTGGCTCCTGAGGATGTCAATAACTGGGACCTGGCCAGCAATTTTTGGTAATCGTTGGCAAAGCTGAGAGGGGAGAGATTTAGGTGCGGACTGACAACTCATGGGGTCCCCGGGCAATAGGGGATCATGGGGCCCCTGTGTCCTTGCCCAAACTCAAAAAAGCCTATGAAAAAGGTACCAGGGCATCTCATGGGGCCCCCTACTGACCCCGGGTCCTCGGGCAGTGCCCGAGTTTCCAAATGGTCAGTCCGCCCCTGGAGAGATCTGTGTGTAAACAACACAGATCTCTCTCCTGTCAGCATGGACATGCTGCTTTCTATCTCTCTGCACAGCAGAGAGATAGAAAGCAGCAGGTCTGCTTAGTAAAACACAACACAGTACACAATAAAAACACTCCCTAACACACAGTTAACCCTTTGATCGTCTCAGATGTGAATTCCTTCCGACCCAGTGTCATTAGTACAGCGTCAGTGCTTTTTATTAGCACTGATCACTGTATTCGTATCAGATGACAATTGCAGTTAGTCAGTTCCCACCCAGTGTCAGATTGCCCGCTGCAGTCCCACAGTTCTGCTATAAGTGGCTGTTCGCCACCATTACTACTATAAATAAATGAATAAATAAATAAAAATTCCAGTATATATATCGCCATTTGTAGGCGCTATGTATTTCACGGAAACCAACTGATATACACTTTTTGGGATTTTTTGTAGCTAAGACATGTAGCAGAATACATTTTGACCTAAATTTATGATGAAATTTTATTTAAAACATTTTTTCATTGGATATGTTATATAACAAAAAGTCAAAAATATTGTTTTTTTTCAAAATTGTTGGCCTTTTTTTGTTCACAGCGCATAAAAAAAAAGATGCAGAGGTGATCAATTACCACCAAAAGAAAGCTCTATTTGTGGGGAAAAAAGGACATAAATTTTTATTTATGTACAGCGTTGCATGACTGCACAATTGTCAGTTAAATTAATGCAGCACCGGATCGCTAAAAATGGCCTGGTCAGATAGGGGGGTAAATCTTCTGGAGGGCAAGTGGTTAAATTTAAATAATTGTGTTAGCAGTTCAGCCTTAACTATTTTTGTCCTACAGACATATAGTTGCAAATGCAAACACTAAAACCTCATGTAATCTTTAACATATTAATGTAATTTTAAAAGTAATTTTCAGTATTTTTATAGCCACGTGGTGATCCTTCCATTCCATCACTTACTTGCTTTTGGATGAGAAAGTGAAGGGATCTGTCCCCAATAGAACACAGACAGCAAAAAAATAACATGTTTTAGCCATTTCCTATTCCATTCAAAACCAAAAATGTTTTGGCTTTAGATATACAGTCATTTTATTGCATGTGACTTATATATTGTATGTTGAATATATAGGCATCATATTTATAACATCTTCTTTTTGACATTATAGGTTGGATGATAGATGCAGAGAGTCGCCCCAAGTTCCGTGAGTTAAGTGCAGAGTTTACCAAGATGGCTCGTGATCCATCTCGTTACCTTGTTATACAGGTAAGTTGTTTAATATAAATCTCAATGAGCCTTTTTATCAACATATCTGAAGGAAACATTTTTCTATTGCCCCATACCACGTAAGGAGATTTAATGTGCCAAGACATTTTTGCATGGAGTTCTGCTTAAAACGTTCAGATCTCAACTGTCATTTTCAAAGTCTGTTTCCAAAACTGTGATTATATAATAACATGACCAGCCTGAAGTCCGCTGACCATACATGTACAGTAAATGGGGGAACAATTGTAGTAACAAACAATAAAGGGGACCAGTAGAAATGAAGGTACTGTAAGAGGAGAGAGTCCCAATACGAACTTGGCACTTAGGTCTCTACATCTCTTCATACACCCCTTCAACTTTGGGTGCATTGTCTCACCAAGAGATATGGAATCATTCAATCTAAAATGCTTTTCAAATACAAAGTATTTAACTTGATGGATATTTTGCGATACATAAATTGCATAATATGCTTTTTTGCAGGGAGATGATAGAATGCACTTACCCAGCCCTGTGGAATCCAAGTTTCATCGAGCATTAGAGGATGACATGGGAGATATTGTTGATGCTGAAGAATATCTGATCCCACATCAAGGATTCTTTAGTAGTCCTTCAACATCGCGGACTCCACTGCTGAGTACTATGGTACATATGCAGATTTTTTTTTTTTCAATTTAGCTTTTGCAAACAGTATTCAAAAGAGGTTATACTGACTGTAAGGCATATACAGTATGAGCTCTGTTATTTACATAATAACTGTACCAAAACTGTGGATTCACACATGTGTGGTGCAATTAAAGCTTTGTTTTCACAGCTATTTGTTCAGCAGTTCAGGTCAGGTTTAGATCAGGATCAAACCTGAAATCGTGTTCATAAACTCATGACGTGTGATTCAGAAGCAGTTTCCATAGAGGTCAATGAGCCTGTAATACGCACCTGAATCGGATAGCACTGCTCATAAATTGTACAGGCTCTTAATCCGCACTGAATCCGTACTGCCAGTGTACCAGATGTATGTGAACAGGCACCATAGGAAGCAATGTTATTTCACATGTCGATTGGATGCGTTTCAAACCACATCCACTTCGTATATATGTGAACTGGCTTTCAATGTTCCAGTGCAGAAACTCATAGCAGTCAGCCAAAATCCATCTTTCACTGATCTGCTTTTTGCAAGGAGACTACTACTATACTTAAACAAAATAGTACATAACATGGACTCTGTATTGAAAAGGAATGTATGGGTTGCCTGCTTTGACTTTAGTGGAAAGCCTTCTGTATTCATTTTGAGCACCATTCACTTGCAAGAAATGTAAAAACATAGGAATCTCCCTTCTATTCCCATCTATTGGATGACTACAGTGAATGCAGTTTATTTAAGATAAGATTGCCAGTTTTCAGAGGACTTCTTTATGAAGACGTATCATTTAAATTAATTTGCTGATATAATTTTTGCTTCAATGTAATCATATTCATTTTGTATTACCTTTTAGAGTTCTACAACCAGCAACAATTCACCTAATGTATGCCTCACTCGAAATGGGGTACGTTTGTACAAATAATTAAACCCTTATTTACATGTTGTATATATTTGCAATGTATTGAAAGTATAAACATCATTTAGATTGACCCCAACACTAGTACATTAGAAATTACTTCATAAGGGTGGCCAGCTTGAATTAATATTTGGTTCAAATGCCATAAAGTGTTTAGATAAAATAGGGAAGGTTTAAAACCCCTACCAGGTTAATCTTTCCTGCCTGTGTCCCTTTATGGAGATCTTACTTCACTTTCTGTCTTAAAGACACAACAGGAAAGATATTTCTTCAAACAATGGTAATTTTCCTCTTAGGCTGTTGTAACCAAAACAGGTGTTCACAATGGAAGATTTACCTTCACATTTTGTTCTGGTAACAACGCTAACATTAAAGACTTCCCCTAATTATTTTCTTGATAACAGTGGTCAAAAGGCAAAAGACAGGTGAATCTCCTTAGCAGGGACACAGACTGCAACAGAAACTTGACAGAGACTTGACAGCCTAACATTTCCCTACTCTGTCCAAAATTTAAAAATAGAAAGATGTTTTCCTTTTACAAACTTTTTAATACCTCTTCCATTATGGTCATTAACTTTTTATTTAGTAAAGACTGAGGATATTTGTGTTAAAACATATTTATCCGTATGCTGAAGAGAGTGGAGTGAAAGCATAAAATAAAGGTGTGCCTACATATACTTTTATATACCTTCCAGAGCAGGGGCGGACTGACCATTCGAGCATTCGGGCACTGCCCGAGGGCCAGGGGTCAGTAGGGGGCCCCATGAAATGCCCCTGATACCTTTTTTATAGGCTTTTTTGAGTGTGGGCAAGGACACAGGGGCCCTATGAACCCCTATTGCCTGGGGGCCCCATGAGTTGTCAGTCCACCCCGTTCCAGAGTCTTCAAGGAGACCTGTAACCACCATGAAATAAATATAGACGCTACATCTCCAAAATAGAAAGTACGGTGTGCCCCAGTCCCTGTATGTCTCCTGGGTTCTGGGATATATGGACATCTCCCTAAGGTTAATAAAAGGCATGTACAGACATCTCTAACTACTGGCCAGTATATGTTTCCTGCTATCAGTTAATGTGTTTATTTGAATACACGTGTTCTTTAACTGATTACAGTATTGAATACTTATCCCTAAATTACTATTTTCCTCGGCACTTGCATAAGATCCTACATGGGCAGCCTCACTTACTTGTCTATGCCCTTCGTAGATCTTCCCTGCCTGATGGGAGTTGCACAGCCTCTTCAAAAAAAAGCAAGACCCCATATGAGCAGTAGAATCCCTAATAAGTTGTATAGAAAGGCCTTCCACCTTTATTTCAAGTGTTTGACATGGCATTAAACAAAAGTGGGGGCAATCATCTAAATTTGCTATTTAAATACTTACCAAAGGTTTTGTAATACTGATCACCCAGTCTTATAAATCACATTATCTCTTCTACACTGCATAGACAAGAGTTCATTAATATTTAACCATACTTCTTGTGACATCTACTGATTATTAGAAAATAAATCAGCAGTGTGATGATGCTGATGCATTGTCCAATAAACAATTTGAGATGATACTGGAAGCTGGAAAGCTAAAATAGGAAATAGTGTCACAAGACTGTCTGAACAAAATTTCAAATATTTTGACTAATTTGACAGCTTTGGTAAAAGATAACCTATTATAAATGTTCTTCTTGTCCAACTCTAAACAGGGTCCACCTGCCAGAGAAAACAGCTTCATTCAAAGATACAGCACAGACCCAACTGTGGTTTTGGACGACAGCATTGAGGAAGAGTTCCATCCTGCACCAGGTTGGTAATTATATTAAACTGTATCTTTACCCAAATTGTTTTTTATTCCGTTTTGGTTAGAATGGGGAATGTCTTGAAGCCAAGTCAGGTTTTAACTTTTTGATCTGGGGACAACCATTTATCAGACAGGAAGTGAGGGAAATCTGAACCAGAGAACTAAACAATAAAAAGATGACAGAGGTTCTAGCATTCTGCTACTTAATTTAAGAAAAACAAAACAAAAAGCATTTTTACTTTTTTCTGTGTTGCCATTAGAGAGTTCTGCCCTCATTTCCTGTCCTTCAGCGTGGTGTGCCTTTGTGAATACGGCCTTATAGGGTGCTTGATAATATCAGTTTTCACATTAAATATTGTTCCCATAAACACATGAAACTTTTAGGTATTCACTCAGAAATGTTATTACAATCAATTACATGAAACAGTTTGGGGCACAGTTATAAAATCTGTAGAAAAGAAAATAGGAACAAAATTGATTTGTTGCCAGTCAAGTTTCATTTATAAAATTAAACAAGAAATGTGGTTGGTCAGTGTAATCACAAACTACAGTTTCGCTTTTAATTTTCCTTTACAGTTGCATTAAAATAGATTGAAACAAACCTGGTATTTTTCCATGCAGAGCAATTCAACAGGTTTGCTTTACTGCCCTCCCCAGTAGCAAATACTCACCTCTTTCTCTCCTCCACTGCTCCATTCAGCCACCAGGAACAAAAAATATCCCCAGTGCTTTGACATTGGGAGGAGCATGTGATTGACAACATGTTACGTTTTTGTCGATTGGTCCATCATTGTCACATGAGGTTGCAGTGAAAATTGTCAGCCCTGCATAGGCTCTGACTGAAGCAATATCACTTACTTTATTTCAGCAAGTGAACAGAGTGAGGGGTAGCGAGGTAAAGGTAATACTGTGTATCTGGGGACGGGGCATAAAAGCAAACCCTTTTCTTTGCTTATCGTTGAGATTTGAAGTTAATCTTTTTTCTTCATATACATTCAGAAATTGTTACAATTCTCATACACTTCATAGATTTTTGGTAATTTATGTATTTATATTCTGTTTGCGTGGTATTACAGTATACACATCTGTATTTCAGAATACGTCAATCAGATGAATCCAAAGTCAGAAACCTCTACAGTAGCAAATCCGGTGTATCTCAATTTGGTTTCAACTGGGAATATTAAACCTCCCATGAATGGAAATTATCAGAATTCTAATGGAAAGAGTGTGGTTAATCCAGAATACCTGAACTCAGGCCAGATGCTCATAACCCAACCAGAAAATGACTATCCTTCCATCTGGGATCAGAAAGTAAACCAACAAATAAGCCTGGACAATCCTGACTACCAACAAGACTTTTTCCCAAAGGAAACCAAAATGAATGGAATTTTTAAGATTCCTGCTGCAGAAAATCCAGAATATTTTCCACTGGCTCCAAAGAGTGACTATATTGAAGCTTCAGCGTGACCACAAGTTGGTGGTAGCATTCCTAACATTCTGCCTTGTAGGACACAGTTGGGTTTTCAATGAACACTTGGGAACAATGGACCCTCATTAAATAAGGATGGTTGCTACACTACAAGTGAACTTTAACCTGAACCTTAAAAAATATTTTGTTGCACAGTTTAGCCTGCATTGACTAAAACTGGTATTTGTCTCTTTTGGTGGGTTTTAAAGATAAACCTTTAATACTTTTATATATAGATATGTATTGCAAGATTTTTTTTTTAATTTGTGTCAAATAGTTTTTAATTCCTGTGGGTTTTTTTATATTGTATAGATATTCTTGCACATTTTTGTCTTTTTTGTGTGTTTGTCCAAGTTAAATGGTATTGTGGAGAGAGATGTTTAAGTAAGTAGATATATAACATGCTGTAATTATAGCAGAGGATCTGCGTTAAACATTGGTTTTAAGTAAAGCTAAGGATTATCTTGTATCAGGAAGGGAGTTAGCACTACATAAAGTCTTAAAATGTTAATCCGTGAGCATGGGTATTTTCCAGTGACATTTCAGAGATCTGTTTTAGAATGGCTCATTGGATGGCATGTATATATTTAAGTGTTCAAAATGTGAATAAACTTAACTCCCAGTACAGCATTCCCATACTCATATTTATGAGCATGCATACACACATGTATCAACAGCAAATATTAATCATTGCCAGCAAGCCATATTGTTGAAAGGCAAAAGAGGAGGTGATCCGCTGTCTAAAGCAACCAAATGCTTTACTTTGCTGGTAAACTCACCCAATTTATTTTTTTCAGTTTCATGAATGGTCCTCCACATTCTATGTGAGCAAAATGGAAATACTGCAGAATCTAAGCTTTAATAGTCAACAGAGTGGATAGCATTTATTGAGAGTAGGCTTGGTACTGTAAAATTGCCACATTAAATATCTTTCAGTAACTCTGTGGGCTTATTTCCTTAAGGCAAATAGGCTGTTCACCATGCAAGGGAAGTTGCAAATTCATTTTCCCTAGAGTTTAGTGAATGATGGGAAGCTCTACTGGCTTCCATCATCCAATCATGTGCAAGTAAAAATGCTGTTTTTTATTTTTCTTGTACATGATTGGATATTCTTTGTAAAGTTAAATTGTACCACATTTACTAAGATCTGGGGTAAATTTTCTTGCAAAGTAAACTGCCTAATTAATTAAAAATGTGGACGATTGTATACTGCACTTAAATAGTACATCTGTATATTAACATCTGTGGACAGCTCATCCTTTTCAGCAAATACAAATAAAAAGGGGGGAAATAAATTGTATATACTGTATAATAGAGTATTACACAGACACCCTATATTGTTTTATTGGTTGTTCCCTTCTAAACCACATGTATAGTTAAACAGAAGCAAAACATTCATAAAGACACCAGCAGGGTATCAATGATCAATTCTCATCATTTTATAAATTTTTTGTTAACTTAAAAAATGGTGTATGTCAATGATCAATTCTTACTTACCTTTCCCCCCCAAAACAATTCCTTCTCCTTCGCTGAAAATACTTTTGCTTATGAAACCAACCAACTACAATTCACCCCCTTCCTAATAACTATTGAAATTGTTTATCTGTCAAAGTAACAGTTAGATTCTACGGTCAACTGATTCTTATATCACTTTTTTACAAAGATCATACAATATTGTTGTAATACAGTTGTGGCCAAAATTATTCAACCCCCACTGAAATTGAGTGTTTTGGCCAGTTTGACATTGCTTTTGATCATTCAGTCATCTTGCTTACATTTACATTAAAGAGGCACTTGTAGGTCAGACAAATATAACATAACAGTTATAATGAAATAACCACAAATGTCTTTTCTGTGCTCACAGCATTATCAGTTTTATTCAACCCCCAAGTGACATTCAATCTTAGTACTTAGTACAGCATCCTTTTACAGTTATAACAGCTTTTAAACGTGAAGCATAGCTTGACACAAGTGTCTTGCAGCGATCTACGGGTATCTTCGCCCATTCTTCATGGGCAAAGGCCTCCAGTTCAGTCACATTCTTAGGCTTGCGCACTGCAACTGCTTTCTTTAAGTCCCACCAGAGGTTCTCAATCGGATTTAAGTCTGGTGACTGCGATGGCCACTCCAAAATGTTCCAGCCTTTCCTCTGCAACCATGCTCTAGTGGACTTGGAGGTATGCTTGGGATCATTGTCCTGTTGAAAGGTCCAACGTCTCCCAAGCCTCAGGTGTGTGACGGACTGCATCACGTTTCCATCCAATATCTCCTGGTACTGAAGAGAATTCATGGTACCTTGCACACGCTGAAGCTTCCCTGTACCTGCAGAAGCAAAACAGCCCCAAAGCATGATTGACCCTCCACCATGCTTCACAGTAGGCAAGGTGTTCTTTTCATCATAGGCCTTGTTCTTCCTCCTCCAAACATAGCGTTGATCCATGGGCCCAAACAGTTCTAATTTTGTTTCATCAGTCCACAGAACACTATCCCACAACTTTTGTGGTTTGTCCACATGGCTTTTGGCATACTGCAGTCGACTCTTCTTATTCTTTGGAGACAGCAAGGGGGTACGCCTGGGAGTTCTGGCACGGAGGCCTTCATTACGCAGTGTGCGTCTTATTGTCTGGGCTGAAACTTCTGTACCCACATCTGACAAATCTTTTCTCAGTTCCTCAGCAGTCACACGGGGACTTCTCTCCACTCTACGCTTCAGGTAGCGCACAGCAGTCGAAGTCAGCATCTTCTTTCTGCCACGACCAGGTAGCGTTTCAACAGTGCCCTTTGCCTTGAATTTGCGAATGATGCTTCCTAAGGTGTCTCTTGGTATGTTTAACATCTTTGCAATCTTCTTATAGCCATTGCCCTTCCTGTGAAGAGAAATCACCTCTTCTCTTGTCTTCCTGGACCATTCTCTTGCCTTCACCATGTTTGTAACCACACCAGTAAATGTCTAGAAGGAGCTGAGTATCACAGTCATTTTAAAGCTGCCTAATTGGTGCTTATTATGCTTGATTGCTGCTCGGTGACATCCACAGGTGTTTTCAATACCTGATGGAAAGCACCTGTATGAACCTCTGTTCTTCAGAGTGGTAGTCTTTAAGGGGTTGAATAATTGTGGCAATGAAGAAACCACATAAGAACCATTTACTACTGTATTACATAAACAATTGATGTCATTTTAGTTGCATTTGGGTAGTTACAACGTCCTTGTAGGATTTGATTCTGAATACAATTCCAAATGTACACTATAGTCCCTAAACCCCTTTACAGCATTGGGGGTTGAATAATTTTGGCCACAACTGTAGATACTTCACCTGTTCGTTATATATATGGTGCCTAAAATTTTAATGCAGATGAAGATGATTACATGAGTTTATTTAAAAACGTATATTTACTCCACAAGCATGATTTTCCATGAGTCCATGTACTGTACATGGATATCAAACTCAATTGTAGTAGACTTGGAACTGCTCCTGAGATACGATGATTTCCTAAGGGGTTGCTTCAAGCTGCATCTGAGTTGCTTAGAGCTGCATCACATTTCTTTAAATTGGTTTTGAATTAAAATAAACGAGGAAGAAAAGCAGCCCAGACTCATGTTTATGAGCCCCTCGGCAGAAGGCCATCTGTAACATTCTTTCAATCAAATGTGGTCACTGTATACTGTATGTTCTCTGTCTGGTAAGATCTCTCTTTATTGATCATAGACATCATCCTTAGTGAATTTAGCACCATTCAGGCAGTATTGCAAGGTATTATACTGTTGGAAAAGGGACTCCTGTTTTGCTATATATATATATATATATATATATATAATTATTTTTTCCCTTTACATTCCTATTTTTGCATATAACTTCTGACATTACCAAAACTGTACATAATATCCAATGAGCCACTTGTTATGTTGGTTTTCTCCCTGTGTTTTGCATTACCACTATGGGACATATTTTTTACATTGGAGCAGTGCATGAATGGTGTTAAATAGGGCCCTACAGAAGCTTGTCTTATTCTAAACATATGTCAGTCTTATAAACGAGTGCAAGGAGCAAAGCATTTGGTGCAAGGCATAGTACCCTGGAAAGCAAATAAGAATGCATCATGTAATTATACAGTACTTGCCTAATGTTTGGCACAGGTTAGTCTACTGTGCAGTTACCATGCTGCTCATTGCATTTTCTATTGAATAACCTGATTGGTGTTCATTAAAAATGTTTTAATTGATTATCAAGTAAATTTTGGTTACAAAGGGTGTTATTTTAAAGCATTATTTTAATGTTACATAAGTGTTTTTTTTTTGTTTTTTTTTTAATCACATTGTATTTTTACGAATGGACTTGTGAATGTATATTTGATGTTAAAAAAACTTTTATTTTTAAATGTCTCTTTGTCTGTGATAGGTCTACCTAAATTTTCCAATTAAAATATTTAATGTGTATGCTGTATCTCCCTAGTTTGAAGTTTGAAGAAAACAAAAACAACACACAGCAATTAACACCATTTTGCCTGTCTCCATATTATTTAAAATATCCACTACTCTTAAAATCTAGGCAAGGCAGGAAACCTACTTTGCTCTTTTTAAGCTGTCATTTGTATTCTGCATGTATTTACTTGCTTATACATCAAAGTGTATGTGTAATGTGGTTTAAATGCTTGTGCTCATCGCAATCCCTATACATTTTTCTTTGTTTTCTCAGGAGGACTGACAGGCATTGAAAGGGGAAAAAGGATAGAATTTGAGAACAGCTAGCTTTTTAATTTATTTTTAAGCTGTAGTTGTGCTCTTGGAATGGGAATTTAATTTAAAATTCTAGTTACACGTCAGAGTGTTAGATCATCTTTGTAGAAAAAATAAAAAGGCGAACTAACTTCAGGCACTCCCCTGGTACCCCTGTACTTACATCTGGGGTTGCTGACCTGTCAGCACCCCCACAGCTCATCCAGCGGTTTGGGGATTTTAAATATCCGCTCCTCTCTCTCCTTTCAGTACAGCGCTACTGGGACAGATGAGATTGATTCTGATTGGCTAGCACCATCACAGTGAATCAATCTCATCCATCCCCAAAGTACTGCATGGGGAAGAGGGAGAAGAGTGGGGCTTTCAAATCCACAGACCACTCGATTGTCAGCAAGGGGGGGGTGGCGCAGAGGTGAAGGTTCTGACGGCTCAGCAATCCCCAGAGGTAAATATAGCAAGGACCAGGGGTCATTAGGAACGATGTTCGGTGTTAGTTCACCTTTACATTTTTTTTCTGTAAATGTGAATTGGCCCTTTAAGGCAGAATTCCTGTATTTTACTTGAATTGGTTCAATTTTCATTTGTCTTGGGAAGCCTATTACATATATACATGCTACTTATTATGACCAATTAACAAACTACCATTAAAGCGTATGTTGTTTGCTTCTAGTCTTTGATTGGTGTTATCCAGAGCTGCATTAGAGAAATGTACGCTCTCTTCCTGTCCTGCTGACAATGGTTTCACCAGACAGAAAGCAAGAAAAACTGTACAACAGGAACACAGGCATAAATAAAAACATGAGAGGGGCTCTAGCCATGACTAAAGCCCTTTTGGGCTGAATCATGGCAGCTTTTCCAGCAGGGCTGTGTTTTTAGTCTTATGTATCAATAAAATGTATGACTTTTTTATGCTGGAACCTTCCGTGATATGGACTATCTATTACTAATATCCTATTGAAAGTGAGCAGGCAGAAGCTGGAGTCAGGTTCCGGAACCCCAAAGTCTGATTGGGATATAGGGATTGAGCACTTCACTTCAATTGTATGCTAAGAATTCTAGTCTTCCCCTAATCTATTAAGATGAATCCTTGTTGTCTATGTTGCGGGTGGAGAGTTCCCTTCAGTGTCTGTCTGGTAAAATGATGTAAGCAGCACAGGAAGTTAGAATTAAGCTGGCCATAAATAAATAGAAATTCAAATGAAAATTTTTAGGAAAGTTCTTAGGAAAATGTTTATGAAAATTAATATTTTCAAAAGATTTGAATGTTCTAAAGATTCCATTTGCTTTTAACATTTGATTTTGGAATGAATGGACTTAACTGAACAAAAAATACATACACTGATTGGAATTTGTTCGTTTGAGAACATTTTTCACCCTGCTCCTTCTAATTTTCTTGTCACTGCGGTTGAAAACTAACATTGATTTGACCCACTAATGATTAGAAAAATTAGCTAACATTCTTTTTCTAAGAATTTCCATTCGAAATTCTACCCATCTATGGCCAGCTTAAGTCTCTCTAATGGAGCTATGGAGCAGCAGTAAAATCTTGACCTGGGTTCAAACCCTTTCCCATTCAGGGCCATCTTAATAGCAACATTGGCCCATGGGCAAAATAATGCACTGGAGCCCCTACCAGCCTGCCCCAATTTATGCACCTACTCTCAAGAATTAAGGTATTCATAGTTGGTAGAATTAAATATATATTTATTAGTACTTTATTTAATAAAATCAATTTTAAATAATAAGAAAACATGCCATAAATCAAAGAGTAATCAACACAAAGGACACAGTACAGAGGGGGAGGCAGAAGGGCACAGTGCAAGAGGGGATCAAGATGGCACAATACTGGGATCAGGAGGGCACAGTACAGGTTCTGGGACATGTCCATCCCAGGATAGCTAAGTAAAAAGGGTGACTGTCCTGGCAAATCCAGGACAATTGGCAAGTATGATATAATGCAAGATTATCATGAGGCCCCCATGTACCTGGGGCTCTTGGGCAGTGCCCAGGGGTGCATATGAAATAAGATGGCCCTGTTCCCATTCTATCTGTTATCAGGATAAACAGTTTTGGACAATGGTATATTTTAAGACTCATTCAGAAATGCTTGTTTCCACTAGTAAAAAGGCTTTATGCAACTGACACCCTTGTAAATACCAGGCAACTCCAAAGAAATTTTTGAATTATAGAATTATCAATTATGTGTTTCATGCATAAACACTGTTTCTACACTTTAATGATGCTCTGTGTTATAATGATGCATTTAATAGACTACACATGGCTAATTGTTCAAGAATGTTGTTCCTTCTATATTGTGTTCTATAAGAAAACATTGTTATGTAGTTAAAAAAGTCACAGATTTGTATAGATCATTAACCCCAAAAATGCGACTATGGAAATGCATGAGAGATATAGTAGCTACAAATCAATCTGGTCATTCATTTTTCATTAGCTTATCTTTGCTAAAAAAGAGCTGAAAAGGAATAAAAAAAAAATAAAATATACGTATACTTGATGATGATGCATTTAAGTATCACTTTCACAATGCTGATATTACTGACAAAATGAAATAATGAAACATTATTGGTATTCTGAGCTGATCAACATTTAGTCACTTGGGATGATGTGCTGTATATACCAGGGTTGTTGTTTTGCCCAGTCCAGCTCTGGAGTGCTCCATGTCATTTAATACATAAGTGAGTCTGCCGTGTCAAGGGGCTAATCCAACTTACCTCTGTTGCTCTAAATCTGCCCATAGATAAGAGATGGTGGTGACCCAATGCAGCTGTTATTAAATAGTTTATGTAATTATATTCTTGATAGCATTCAATATTTACCAAATAATCCTTGACATGTACTAAGGACCTTTTATTGTGAACATTCATTGCTAATACCTCCTAAATAGTTTTCCAAAATGTCCTTTTCCAATTAAATATTTACAGAATTTATTTGATGTAACATCATCTTGCAATACTATAACATCTAAAAAGTTGATTCTGTTGCCTTCATTAGCTAAAGTACTCTTTGAATTTCCCTGAAGTACCCCTAAAGCTGTCTATGCTTTAACTGTTCTCTTCTTTTTTTTTTGCTTAGCCAGTGGGCAGAACAACAAAACAAATGAATTCCCCCATCCACACAAATAAGGCGGATGGAGGGATCCTTCCCACTGTACCACTGTATTCTGACAGCAGGACTCCTTTGCTGTCAGAATGCAATGATTCGCCCTGCAGCCGCTGATTGAATTAAAATTTTCCAAGGTTCCCAATCAGGAACAGCCATAGATGCATCAAAATTTTGATCCACCTATGGCCACGTGCACATACCACTGATTTAGAAACTCTGACCTAGGAGGCATGAGGGTATGTTCAGCTGTAAGTCTTTTAGCAGGACAAAGGTTGGCTATTTATTATGCAATTTTCTTTCCTTCAACCATGGATTGAAGGAAAGAAAATTGCTTGATTCCCCATCAACACAGTCAGTGTTGATAGGGGAATCCTTCCCGCTGCACCATTGTGTTTTATCGGTGGGGAGCACAAGGATCCTTTCCCATCGGCAGAACACGATTACTTCTGGTGGCTGCAGCCGCTGGCACTGATCAACGCAAAGAAACCCCCAACTGGCTGGTTGTACTGTAGTTTTTTAAGAAATTGATTTCAGTACAACCAGCCTGCCATAGATGGATCGAAATTCAGCTGGAACCTGCTGAATTTCGATCCGTCAATGGCCAACTTTAATCAGCTTTTGTGTCAGTAAGATTTTCTTGTAGAAATTATTAGAAATGTTTCTAAAATACAAACTGAGATTCAATGATAGAGACTTTAGCTGGCCCCTTCACTGAACCTATAGAAATATCTTTGCTCGTCCTTTTTTTGTGAAAAGAAGGGAAGACATACAAGGGTTGATTTACTGGAGAATGCAAAATCTTGTGCAGCTCTGCATAGAAACCAATTGGCTTTCAGGATTTATTGTCAAAGCTTAATTGAACAAGCTGAAGATAACAGCTGATTGGCTACCATGCAAAGCTGTACCAGATTTTGCACTCTCTAGTTTTAGTAAATCACCCCCACGGCTTCTAATTAAAAATATATATTCCAACAATTATTACATCATTTTTTTTTATTAAGTGTGAGTTTCAAAGTCATCATAAAAATACGGTGTTCTTTTTCCAGCTGTTGTATGAAAACATCTGTGGTTTTTCTTTGTGGAGCTCCAAGGATGACAGCAACAACAGCTGCATGAAGAAAACACAGGCCACCTTTAATATGTATTCTTTCACATTTTCAAATCATTGACAGCTAAGAACCATATTCGTTTATATTTGGACTAAGACCTATGCCAGACGGAACTTTTAAAGCAAACAATTTATCCCTATATAGCCGTTAGGCAATAGTGGCCATGTGGATGGGATTAATTCCTTGACGAATAATGTAGAAGTCAAGTGAAATTTGCTGTCAAACAGTTGCAGTAAATACATGTGGGGATCTTTATTGTGTAAAATAATTTGTTTCATAAAGATTGAATTGCTACAGTGGAGTTTTCTTTTTTGCTTGAGGTTGTCTGAAGCTGAGAATGTCAGTGTTGGAAAAAAATGTCAGCTGTTTAAACACTGGACTAATACAAAAATGTGCATGCTATATAAGCTTTTATAATATGATTTGTTTGCTCTCTGCATTGACAAATGATGTCTTTCTGCATCATTCTGTAGATGGCAAATGCATACATTACAGGTACATATTGTACTACATACAGCTTAAATGTATTTCCACTTTTGCAGTAGAATTAGAGAAAAAACCCCTCTAAATGGTGTGTTTGTTATGTGTTCCTACTCATACAGCATCCCTAAAAATGTTTGATATTTAATATTCGGTATCTTTTAGATGCTTCTGATGGCTGACTGATGGCATTACTAAGTTATACAACAAACGTGGGAGGTGTCCTATATATTTGCCAACATCCCTCTTATAGGAATATACACAACAAAATCCCCCCCCCCCCCCCATTGTATGGGACTTTTTAGGCAAATTTGAAACAGTATTAAAAAATTACAAAATGTTATTTGTTTTGATTATATCTTAAAAATTGTAAGACGTTATAAATTAGAATGTTATCCATACAGTAATGTTACATAGTAATCTTATTTCAAACCATACAGAAGAGTTTGATATGTTATCAGAGACTCTTAATGAGTACCCGACATATTTCAGAGACAGTAGCTCCTTCTTCAGGGATGCGCCTCTGATGGTATAAAAGGTGATGTGGAGACCCCTTTCTTCCATCCGAGAGGGTTGCTTTGATGTGGTGGCATTTTGGTTATGATTTTATCAAGAGTTTAATCTTTGTGTATTTAATTGATTTTTGAGTATTTGTATTTGGATTGTCAACATATAGATTATACAGTGTATGTTCTAAAAAACATATTTTCAATCCTGCTACAGATCATACCGTATTGTATGATACGAGGCATGGAGGAGATCAGCTATGAGGAAAGATTAGAAGATTTGAATTTATTCTCTCTTGAGAAGAGGAGATTAAGGGGGGATATGATCAACATGTATAAATACATCAGTGGTCCATATAGTGAACTCGGTGTAGAGCTATTAACCCTGAGGTCATCACAGAGGACAAGGGGCACTCTTTATATCTGGAGGAAAAAAAATGTAATCTCCAAACACGGAAAGTTTTCTTCACAATAAGAGCTGTGAAAATGTTGAATAGACTCCCGCAAGAGTTGGTTCTGGGCAGCTCAGTGGATTGCTTTAAAAAGGACCTGGGTTCTTTCTTAGATACACAGAATATAACTGGATACTAACATTTATAGGTAAAGTTGATCCAGGCAATATCCGATTGCCTCTCAGGGGATCAGGAAGAAATTTTTTCCCTGCAGGAGCAAATTGCATCATGCTTTGCTGGGGGGGGTTTTAGCCTTCCTCTGGATCAACTGTGGGTATAGGATTATAACTTTTTTTTTTTAATTTAATGGTTGAACTGGATGGACTTTTGTCTTTTTTCAGCCAGACTAACTATGTTACTGTGTATTCTGAGTCACCCCTGAAAAAGGGGCTACTGTCTCTGAAACACGTTGGATGATCATTTAGAGTCACTGCTAACATATCAAACACTTCTGTACTCTTTAAAATAACCTTATTATGTAACAATACTGTATGGATAACATTGTAATTTATAATGTCTTACAATTATTAAGATATAATCATAATAAAGAACATTTCGTAATTTTTAATACTGTTTCAAATTTGCCTAAAAAGTCCCATACAATAGTAGGAATTTTGTTGTGTATATGTAATTGCTGAGTTAGCTCCACATAATCTGTCCCCATAGCTGGGATGTGGACTGGCTATTCTTATTAGCATACAATAGAGAAGCCCAGCTCCTAAACCTTTACATTTTTGACTGTTCAAATCTAGTACAATTGATGGGATATCAGCCTCCACAGTGCAGATCGGTTAAATATGGTAAATACAGCTTCCCAGCCCCTGTATAACAAAGAGAGCTAAGTAGAATTTTCCTTGCTGGATGTTTCAGATCATTTCTAAAAAAAAGTTAAACAGCAATTTTTTTTTTCAAGTTGTTCAATGTGAATGGGGACATGTAACAAATATAAAGTAGGTATTATGCCAATTTGTGTGCAAAAGTGGAAATGCCCTTTAAAACTTAAAGAGACAAAACAGGTACCAGTGAGTATTGGTACAAGCCACTTGCCTACTTGTGTGTTGTTTGTAAATGCCTAGGACAGCTCTAAGCTAAGTTATCAAGTGGAGATTGAAGCAATCAAGGGGAATCTATTAAATAACAAACATAAAAGACTAACTGAAGTAACAAAAATAAAAGTTCAGTCAGATAAGCTTTGTTCTAACGAACTCCGTTTCCTAGTCTTACCTACATTTCCTTGCTTGAAATATAATGGCGTAGTTCAATAGGCATGCTGCACTGCGTAATGCACACAGGTAATTTGAACCACTGCCAATAATCAATGTATTTCTGCGGCAGGGATCATAGATATTTGCAATCAGCTGCAGCCAAGAATTTGACCCTTCCTCTGGATCAACTGTGGGTATAGCATTATAACTTTTTTTTTTTGTAATGGTTGAATTGGATGGACTTTTGTCTTTTTTCAGCCAGACTAACTATTTAACTATGCACCTGCTCTGAGGACAGTGGCAGGTGGGGAGCTTGATGGAGGAGGTACATCTGTCAAACCGTAACGCAGGTGTCATAAGGCAAGCTCAGGGAGGGATTTTTTTTATGGTTGAACTGGATGGACTTTTTTCTTTTTTCAGCCAGACTAACTATGTAACTATATAGACAGAAACCTCCCATGAAGCAGAAGGGAAAAAGCTACTGTTCACATGTAAGAGCACATTGAGTGAACACACGTGATTAGGACACGTGTGTGGCCCTGGACACAGTTTACAAACACCTGTGATCCCCGCCACAGAAATACACTCATTATTGTTGTGTATAGACATCTAAAAGACCTGATCAGACATCCTCCCCATCATTGCAATACAGATCTGTGTGAAGAAGCTTGTGCAGAAGGGGTGTGGCTGTTACTCAGCCACGCCAGCACAGAACACTGCAATGTGAGGACTGAAAGAGAGAAAGGGTATTTTCGGGCATTTTATAGCAAAAAGCAGTTACAAATCATAATGGGGTAAAAGGATTATACAGGTAAAAAGTATGAGACTTTAATTGGTCTTTAAGAAGAAAACAAACATTCCCATCTTCCCAGCACACCACTAAAAATGCTGTTTAAATTCACTCATTCTCCATTTTCAATTACAGTTGGACTTACAGAAGTCTATGGGGAAATCTCTGACACTAGAGGAAATGTATGTACAAGCTGAGGATCTTTGAAAAATATTATCATTGTTTAATTTTACAACTACAAATGAGAGGATAGGGGGATATGTATGCAGACGATCCCAATGAAATTGCTGAACTTCTCAAATGCCTGTTTGGTATTTTAGCTTGATGATTCCATTTCAATTTTTATGAAATTAGCCTGGAGCAAATATTTCATAAAAAAAAGTTTTTTTGTGACATGATCTAGCATATATATACCTGAAATAGTTTCTTTGGCAACTTGGTCAAAATTGAGTATGTCCTCATGAAAAAGCCTTCTTCACTCACCGTGCACCTCAAGTGGACATCTTTGCGGCATAAAAGCCACTATGAAAGCTTGTTGGTGGGGAGGCAGTCTTCAATGTTTGTGAGATTGTTTTCACAAAATAGAGAAAACGGGGAAAGAGACTTATTAAAATGACATGCAGCCCATTGTATGTTATTTTGAGGTGCTCCCCATAAACTGGTTATCTGTACAGTTATACAGATTGCATTAAACTACACCCAGGCAGGAACTTCATCGAAAGTATAATCAATGTATTTTTTTATTTTTCTAAACAATATATCATAAATGCTTATGTCATCATTATGGTGGGAGAACATCAGAACACATTGTATCTGAGGTAGCCTTTATTATTAAGTCTAAAAAAGGGCCAGACCTGGCATTTATTTTACGCCAGCCTACTTTTGTATATGTGGCTAAAAATTGCAAATATTTTTGATGTTCTAATGTTCATTTGCTCACTACAGTAATTCTGTAACAAGCCTAAGGCTGACCATACACTATACAATTTCCTTTAGATTTACTTTCAACTATGTAGTGCAAGGGCCTGCCTAATTGGATACAATTGAAAGTGTTCTTTAGGTTTGACCTCATATTATATGGTGTTCAGTAAATCTAAAACAAAATTCTCAAGAAAATCGTATAATGTATGGCCATCCCCTGCTGAGCCACTTGTCAGGATTGGTTGGCAGTGGGGCGCAGGGGTAAATTTAGCTCCTTGAATCTCAAGATCAACAGATGCCTTTCATGACCTGCATGAATGTATATCACCCACAAATCAGAGCAAGCCCTTTTCAAATGCCAGCATTGCCAGACTGCCAGTCTGAGCCTTGATCAAGAGAGACAGGTCAAGCTATTCAATTCTCAGACACACACACACACACATATATATATATGTATATATATATATATATATATATATATATATAATTTTTGTGTTTTTTTAAATAAAAGAATTAACTATGTTAACTTTATTAATAAAGTTTTATAGTTTGCTTCCATAACACACATGGGGGGGGGGGGGTTGTAACCAAGATAACAGAAATTGCATTAAAGGTTATAATGGAGCTCTAATTTTTGGCTACCCTCACAAAATTGAATAAATAAATAAAAATGTTTTTATATATATATATATATATATATATAAATATATATACAGTATTTTTTTTTAACAAATGTGATTTTCCTGTGCACATGTCCTAAAGGGGATCTTATACACAGTTACTGCTAAGGACCATGCAGAGGTAGCCTTACAGAATTTTATTTTACATTGCACCAATGAAGGGTTATTTCTCTTTAATTTCCATGTGTTTTATGCATTTTGTCCATTGTTCTTTTCCTTCTCACTTTAAAATTTCTGCTGACCTAGCCACATAGTCATCCTTTTTAAAGAACTGGGTACGTTCGAAAGTAGGCATGTCTTACACAATAACACTGCATACCACTGCTTGCATGTGCTTCAGATAGCAATTATACACCAGTATCTGCATGACATTGTTTATTATGTAAAAAAAAACATAATTGTGTATGAATATTTGTGGTACACATTAAAATATACACTCTTTGTATTAGAAAATATATAAATGACTTTTGTATTAATACTATATTGCTAAGCAGTAACTATGCTAATTATTTGTATATTAAGAATAATCTGTATTAAGAAAAAGATGTAAATATTTATTTGTTTTTTTTCTTAAAAAAACAAACTTTTATTGTAAACAAACTGTAATGTGTAAAAAAATAAACCAGTTTTGCTTTGTGTGTTTTAAAAGTCTTCAGTTTTATGACTGGCCACGAGATCACCATGTTCACTGAAGATTCACAACTTTGCTCAGTTTTTTTTTAACTTTATGTTCCTATACTGATGCTGGTTCTTGACAAGGACAACCAGGCTTACATTGATTGATTTACTAAAGGCAAATAGGCTGTTCACTTTGCAGGGGAATTATCCCGAGCTAAGTGAATGTGGTGAAATATCACTTTGCAAAGAATACCCAAACGTGCTGCAAGGAAAATAAAACAAAAGCAGCAGTTTTGTTTGCACATGCTCAGTTGATGGAAGTCTGGTGCATGCCAGGGGAAGATAAAAATACACATTGGTGCATGCTGGGTAAGGATATAAATATTGGGACAGACCATGTGCTTGTTCTCATCCCCATGGCTAAGGCTTGTGGAGGTGCTGCTGGATTGGGCTCTGCTATTGGACCCCATAGCCTGTGTGGGGTCTAACATGTGATGACTGAAAATAGGTCTGAAGTGGTCCTGGGTCGGTCCAGCCTGTTGATTAGGGAAGCTGTTGTCACAAGGGTCTGGTGTCTTGCTTGGAAGAGAGTGAAATTGAGTCTGGGAAACAAAGAGAGATGTCTGTGAACCACCTAGGATACTGCCTACAGCAGAGGTATTGGATTAAAGGTCCAACCAGCAAAATTTTCTTCCAGCAGAGGTCTGAACCACTTTTTATTCAGTCCTCTCCTCCTATATCACAATTTGATACATCAGTGTCCTCAGTCCCCCCACAAATCACATTCCCCCACTTCACATCACAGTTTCCCCTTCATAGTAGTGTTCTCAGGCCCCCTTCCAATCACCCCTACCCACTCCCAACCCCCTTTACAATAGTGTATCTTCACATCACACATCCCTTTATTCACAGCAGTACTCAACCCCCCTTCAAATCATCACCTCCGCCCCACAGTACTGTACTCTGCCCCCTTCACATCACCCCAGCAGAACTGTGCCTCCTTCACATCCCCCCACAACACTGCCCCAGTTTACATCTCCTCCCACAGCACTACCCCCCTCTCACATCACAACCCCCCCCCCCAGCAGTAGTGTGCTATACCCTCTTCACATCAAACATGCACCCCACAGCACTGCCCTCCTTTACATCCACCCTATATTACTGCCCCCCCATTACATCCACTCTATATCACTGCCCCCCATCACATCCCTCCTATATCACTGCCCCGATCACATTCCCCCCCCCCCCCATATCACTGTCCCCATCACATTCCCCCTATATCACTGCCCCTATCACATCCCCCTATATCACTGCCCCCATCACATCCCCCCTATATCACTGCCCCATCACATCCCCCTTATATCACTGCCCCCCATCACATCCCCCCTATATCACTGCCCCATCACATCCTCCCTATATTGCTGCCCCCCATCACATCAGCCCTATATCACTGCCCCTTCACATCCCCCTTATATCACTGCCCCATCACATCCCCCCTATATCACTGCCCCCCATCATATCACCCCATATCACTGCCCCCATCACATCCCCCCTATATCACTGCCCCCATCACATCCCCCTTATATCACTGCCCCCCATCACATCCCCCTAGATCACTGCCCCATCACATCCCCCCTATATCACTGCTCCCATCACATCCCCCCTATATCACTGCCCCCGTCATATCCCCCCTATATTACTGCCCCCATCACATCCCCCCTATATCACTGCCCCATCACATCCCCCAATATCACTGCCCCCATCACATCCCCCCTATATTACTGCCTCCCATCACATCCCCCATATCGCTGCCCCCATCACATCCCTCCTATATCACTGCCCCATCACATCCCCCCTATATCGCTGCCCCCCATTACATCCCCCCAATATCAGTGCCCCCATCACATCCCCCCTATATCACTGCCCCATCACATGCCCCCTATATCGCTGCCCCCCATCACATCCCCCCTATATTACTGCCTCCCATCACATCCCCCCATATCGCTGCCCCCATCACATCCCTCCTATATCACTGCCCCATCACATCCCCCCTATATCGCTGCCCCCCATCACATCCCCCCAATATCACTGCCCCCATCACATCCCCCCAATATCACTGCCCCCATCACATCACACAGCACTGCCCCCTCCGCCATTTAGTGATGCCTGGCCTACAGTGTTGCTGGGTAGACGTAAAGTTTTTGACACTGTGAAGCTGGGCATGGATCTGGAGAGTCTGTAAGTGATCTGCTTGGTATCTGGGAACCCTAAGCCCTCACCTCTTTGACTGCTCTACAATACATTTATAAAGATGCAAAAGTGACTGGCGCCCAATGTTCTTTTTGGTCCCCAATCTTAACCATGGAATCAACCCTCAGGTGAAATGTTGGCTCACCCCTGCCTCTGGAGGTGCCACCATGCTTCTAGGGTGTCAGAGGGGGCTATAGTAAAAAATGTACAGCACTTAAACGTTCAACTATACATTGTTTCATTATTGGTTCACTTAGGCTAGGTTCATACTAGCTGGTTTCCCTGCCGCTGCTTTTGCGCAAGCTTAGTGACCCATTAATGTGAATTGGCTGGTTCAGGAAAAACTCCCTGAACCTTTTCCAAAACCAGAGTTGCAGGAAAATTACATAGTGCTATGCCTTTCCCAGTATGGGAAAACATGCCACTTTGACATTTAGCACATGGTATCAGGCACGCACAGTGGAGTGGATAGGATTCTATACTTTTTTGTCTCAGTGGTGTTGGTACTTTCCTATTTCACCTCCTAAACCACACCAAGGACTGCCCCAGCTCCCAAGCATCGCTCCTCTACTCCCTTTTTTATGAAATCAGAGATGCACACACACTGTTAGAGGATAGGCCGGAGAAGGAAGACACAGAGACCTGGCACATTTGCCAATGTTTAGCATGGCTGTGCTCACTTGTGCAGGAATGCCCAAAAATGTAATGACATGCACTCTGGCGCTGTGCGCAATAGTTCCTAGCGCCTTCTGGCCTTTATAAGGATGGCAGGTGCTTTAAGACTTTGCTTATTGGTCTTCAGCTCCCTGTAGCCCATGTTCCTGTGTGTTCAGTACTTCTAGATTTCCCGGTTCCATCCCAGCTTGCTTCTGGACTTACCTCCTGCTTTTCTCCTGGCTCTGACCTCGGCTTGCTTCATGGACCTGCTCCTGCCTCTTTCCAGCTTATGACTTTGTCCTGCCCCTGACTACATTCCTGTTCATTCTTCTGCTTGACTACTGTGATTTTACCTCAGCTCCTGCTCCTGACCAAGTCTCCTGTCTTGCCCGACCTGTGTGATCTGCACGCTGTGATCTGCCTGCCAGTTCCAGTATGCCACCCTGGACCAGCTGCCTGCACCACCTGGATCTCATCTGAAGAGACTTTACCACTGCAGATCCTCTTCTCCACAGTACCGCAGACAACCTGTGCTTCTTCAGGCTCAGCATCCCCTGTCACCATCCTCAGGGGGGTTGTGCACTCCCATCACCTCTGTCTCAAGACCAGGTACATGAAACACACATACTTCCCAGCTGTTGAACTTCATAAAGAGGGACAATTCCCAAATGAAGTGAACATACTGGACTTCAGTGAGGAGTGGGTGTGGCCAACTAAAGATGGGTAGTATGGGTGCATGGTGTGGGTAGTGTGGATGCACTGTTTGGATCATGTGAGTGCACAGTACGGACGCTGCGGGTGCATGGTGTGGACAGTACGAGTGCACAGTACGGACGCTGCGGGTGCATGGTGTGGACAGTAAGAGTGCACAGTACGGACGCTGCGGGTGCATGGTGTGGACAGTAAGAGTGCACAGTACGGACGCTGCTGGTGCATGGTGTGGACAGTAAGAGTGCACAGTACGGACGCTGCGGGTGCATGGTGTGGACAGTAAGAGTGCACAGTACGGACGCTGCGGGTGCATGGTGTGGACAGTAAGAGTGCACAGTATGGACGCTGTGGGTGCATGGTGTGCACCCACAGTGTCTCTTACTGTCCACACTATGCACCCACAGCATCCGTACTGTGCACTCTTACTGTCCACACCATGCACCCGCAGCGTCCGTACTGTGCACTCTTACTGTCCACACTATGCACTACAGCATCCGTACTGTGCACTCTTAGTGTCCACACCATGCACCCGCAGCGTCCGTACTGTGCACTCTTACTGTCCACACTATGCACTACAGCATCCGTACTGTGCACTCTTACTGTCCACACTATGCACTACAGCATCCGTACTGTGCACTCTTACTGTCCACACTATGCACTACAGCATCCGTACTGTGCACTCTTACTGTCCACACCATACATTACAATCTAGGACTGTTGAGAGACACACACACTAGCGCCGTGCTTACAATTATCCCCTCCCAGTTCTCTCTGTACAGCTGCTGCTCCCTTGACATTGGCATCCCATTGTCCAGCCCAGATTCTAACCCTGCCCTTGGCTTGCCCAACTCTTCGCCTCAAATTGACTAGCCTAGCTACCTACTGTTCTCTAACTTAGCCCTGCTCAGGCAGAGGGAAGGTGTCAGAAGATGCCAGTACTGAGTACTTGTCCTAAATAAAAAATCCAACAGGAATAGTGGGACATTCTAATCACTACCCAGAGCTTCCCTTCTGCATCTTCACTCATTGGCCTTGCCAAGGTGATAATAGGTAAAATCTATGCCATCATGGTTCCAATTGGTCTGAATATAGGAAGGAAGGCTTACTTGTCTTTATCCAGAAAAGTTCATCTTATCCGATATTTTACAATAGAAATGTAAAGTAATGTCCACATTGTCATTAAACATACTTGAAGCCACATTCACTTTCTGTGGTTGGGGCATTATTTCCAAGCACGGCATTGCCTCCACATTTTCCTGGGTTATATCATGAGTTGCGTTCATAAATGCAAGTAGTTAAGCATTCGGCATACCAATTTTAAATGAATTAAGATCTGCATGGTATTAATACAACATTTTTTGGGGGGGGAATCCATTATTGTCCCATTATCTATTTTCATCTTTATATCTCACTGTACTGTACAGTATGTAATCAAATCATGGGTAGAAAGCATGCACACACTGTTGAAACAGTCTGCCATCTAGTGGACGGTACTGGACAGTGCTTTTTATAAAGGATCCCAACCTGGAATATAAAACTTGCACATTGGACTAATTTGTTTTCTCCATACCATCCACTATGCCAGGGGTCTCCAAACTGAGGCCCGGGGGCCATATGTGGCCCTTTACTAGCCTTTATCCAGCCCTCGGGCCACTGACACCAACAATTGGGCACTATTTCTTCCACTGATAACACATATGGGGTACTATTCCTCCCATTAAAGGCTCCATGTACACTGCAGCTGATAAACTGACTTTCAGGAGCTTTTTTGCGTTTTTTTTCAGTAGCCCCTGCACTCTCCTTTATGTTTTCCTATGTATCCATGTACACATAGTCGTTTATAGTCGTTTACAGGCAGTTGAGTTTACAGTCGTTTGCAGGCAGTTGAGTTTAGTCATTTTTTTTAACGCACCAAAATTGCGTTCAGGAGTAGATTTTACCGGTGTTTCAAATGCCAAAGGCTTGTCAACACGTGTAAATGCGATTAACAATTATAAGCGTTTGCGTTTAGAAGCATTTTTTAACTGTTCCATGTCCAGATGCTGTCCAGAGCCTTTTTTCATAATCAGAAATGCATGCAAAGCGTTTTCCATGTATTCAAATGGACCCGGTACACCAGCGCAGTCAGGCCCAGGTTTCACGTGAAAGAAAAAATGGTAGAACGTGCTGCAATATGATGGGATCCATAGTGAATACAACCAGAAAAGACAGGTAATCTCAACACACACTGCTCGCTCTGCTTCTGCTCTCTCTATTCTCTCAAAATGTCTGAAATAGTTAATTTTTTTCTGTTTTTCAGTGCATTCTGGGCATTTGGAAGGTCTCCTGAGGTTATCTTTTAAAAAACGCTTCTAAACGCAAACGCGCATAAATGAGGTATGCAAACGTGAGTAAACTGATGTTTTTTTAACCTACATTTTCCAGCAGTCAGTTTCCATCGTTCAGAAGAGTTTTCCAAACGCCCCGTGTACATGAGCCCTTATACCAATGATGGGGCACTACTCTTCCTCCTAATGACCACTATCCCTGAAGCCATGTTTACGTCACTGGTGCTGGGCCCGAAACATTTTCTACCCCCACTGGCTGCACTCCAGCCCTCTTAAAGTCTGGAGGACCATAAACGAGCCCTTTGTTTGAAAGGTTTGGAGACCCCTGCACTATACCATCTTTCAAGCTTTCTTCAAAGTAATTAAGAGTGGGTTTTTTGAGTCTTCTTACATCCATGGCTCCTTTATATTTTATAATAAAGCCTTCCTAAGAGGAACATGAAGCTGCCATTTTTTACTTCCTTTTTAAATGTCTGGTTGTTATGCTGGAGATCTGGCTTCAATACTTTCTAAGTCACGGACAGCAAAGATCAAGAGAGGCAGAGTAAAGCCCTTACCTACATACTTGTTTGGTAGTGAATCAAAGTATTGAATCCAGAGGGTCAGCATGACAGCCAGTCGACTGGTATTTGTAGGCTGGAAATCACTGGGGGTACCTGCCTGGAGTTTGCATGTTCTAACTGTGCCTGTGTGGGTTTCCTTCAGGTACTCCAGTCTCCTCCAACACTCCAAAGACATGCTGGTATGTTAATTGGCTCCTGTCCAGGGGCGGACTGACAACTCATGGGGCCCCCGGGCAATAGGGGATCATGGGGCCCCTGTGTCCTTGCCAAAACTCAAAAAAGCCTATGAGAAAGGTACCAGGGGCATCTCATGGGGCCCCCTACTGACCCTGGGCCCTTGGGCAGTGCCCGAGTTTCCAAATGGTCAGTCTGCCCCTGCTCCTGTCTAAATTGAGTAGGAAGAAAAAAAGCAACCAAATGTCTGAGCTCCTACGCTGGACAATGGACTCCACAATGTCAATATCCCTACATGTATATGAAAAGAATGCAAGCCTTGCTGCATTCAACAGACCAGGGAAATCCAAAGAGAACTGTATATAAAGAGACAAAAAACAGGGCACATGGGCCTAGTGCATTACCTTTAAAAATGAGATTTATTGATAAAAAGTAAAATGCAAGAGAAGTAAAATCAAATGGAAAGCATGTCACAAGGGATGCAATGTGGTTCAAAACCCCTGAAGGTAGTCTGGTGGGGGACTGTAGACCTCTGGATAGCTGGTGGCTGACACATTTCGAGGTTGTACCTATTCCTCAGAGCCAGTACAACCTTGAAACATGTCGAAAAAAGACATGCTGGTAGGTTAATTGGCTCTAGTATGAGTATGTATGAATGTGAGTTCAGGACTTTAGATTGTACACTCCTTGAAGGTTAGGGACTGATGTGAATGTACAATAATGTACTATATATATATATATATATATGTGTGTGTGTAAAGAAATGTGTAAATTGACAGCGCTATGTAGGTACCTGTAATTAGAATATTTATTGGCATTGCTTTAAAAAAAAAAAGACACAAAATATTTAATTATCACACAAGCCTTTTTTGTAATGTAGTGACCATAAACATGGATTGCATGGTAAATCTACAGCCAGCTATGATTATCTAAGTATGATTTTAAAATAATAAAAAGCCCTTATATTTGGCTTTATTGTTATTCTTTTATTACAGCACTGGGACAGATAGATGTGACAAGAGCAGAAAGACCCTCTAACACAGCACTCAGAAAGCAGGATGTGGTTGTTCAAAGTAGGAAGTGAGTGACTAGTACAGTGACAGGTTGTATCCATGGAGGCGATCCTCACAATTGCAGACAAAAAAGAAGGTTTCTGGTTTTTTTTGTTTTTTTTAAACAAATGCAATTTTCAAATCATCCACTAGATGTCACCTAGGACACAGGAAGGTTGCTGTTGCTGGCTTTGAGTCTGTAATAATAGTAAAAATTATTACCACTGATATACTTAGCTAAGTACAGGCGTACCTCGGTTTACGAATCTAATGCGTTCTCCGAGACGTTTCATATTGCAAAAAATTCGTAAACTGAAACACGGCTTCCCATGCAGTGAAAACCAATTAACCCATTGCGGAGGTCAGAAAAAAAGTATTTTACCTGTTCAAAACTTTATAAAGTGCATTTTAAAGGCATAAATACTGTACAGGGACATAATTAAAAAATTTCTAGAGTGGCTCCAAAACTCGATGCAAAAACCGCTCCAACACCTCTACACTCAACGCCACATGTTACCCACAGACTCCAGCATGCACGGGGCTGGCGCTATAAACCTCCCAGGCATAATTCATCCTGGGGAAACTTGCTTCGTATTGCGAAAAAAAATTGTAAATGCATTGAAAACCAATTAATCTGTTCTGGAGGTCATAAAAAAATAGAAAAAAAGGCTTATCTGTTCAAAACTCTTTATAAAGTGCACTTTAAAGGCATGGGGCTGGCGCTACAAACCTCCCAGGTGCAATTCATCCTGGGGAAACTTGCTGCGCATTGCAAAAAAAATTTGTAAACCAAGGCATTATTTTCAATGGATTTTAATTTGACCATCGGATGGGAGTTTCAAACCAAGGCCCCTGACGATGTCTTTTTGACGACGAAACACGTTGGGTGGAGCCTCGCTGTGTGACGTCACTGTGCTCTGGAGGGACGGTGGCCATTTTGTTGGTTTGAAACTTCTTGTTTTACCTTGCTGGTTATCTTATATTTTGATGTACGTGGAACCTAAATAAATTTGCCAAAGTATATTTTAAATACTGCACTATGAGTTGCCTTTTCTCTTTACTCATTCCCTGACCATCGGATGGGAGTTTCTTCTATTTGGAGATCTTTGCAGGTGGAGAAGTTACTTTTCATCCTGAAGGAGATTTCTATTGAGGATCGATTGCTGTATTGATGTTATATCACACTGCGCTTGTTGACCGACTTTGTATGGTCAAATTGTCTGGTAAGAGGCCAATCTGTTTCAGGTGTATGGTGAAGGTTTTGGATCGAACTTTTTTTATGCATCTGCTTCCATTCATTTGAGGACTTATATGAACTTTACTTTGACATAATATTATTGTATAATTAGCACTGCATTTTCTTCACTTTATATCATTTAACCTAGGTTCACACTGCAGCAGTGCGGTAAATCCCGTGTGATTCGCACAGGAACCGCACCGCACCGCATTCCTGTACAGATCACATGCAATTTGTATGCGGTGCAATTAGAGCCATACATTTTGTATGGCTCTAGTCACACCGCACCTGCACCAAAAACGTACAGGACCCTTTTTTGGTCCGCACTAGAATCGGATTGCATAGGTGTTCACACCTATGCGATCCGATTCTGCACATCGCAAAGCGTTTTGCTGACCGATGTGGGGGTGTCGTTAACTTAACCTCTTGCCGACCGCGCATAGCCGAATGACGGCTTCACCGCGGCCGGCCAGTTCTGAGTGGACGTCATATGACGTCCTCCCAGAACGCACTCTCCTGCGCGCCCCAGGGGGCGCGCACCCGGCGATCTCCGTGATTGCTGTGTCCTACGGACACAGCTGATCACGTGATGTGGTGAAAGGCCGATCCCACCGGCCTTTTACCACGTGATCAGCGGTGTCCAATGACACGCTAATCACAGGGAAATGCAAGTGCCGGTTCTCGGCTGCACTTTCCTCACGCTGTCAGATCGTGAGGAAAGTACTGCCGAGAACCGGCAGTTGTCAGAGCGGGGATCGGCACCGATCATCAGGGCACTGATGATCAGTGCCCTGATGATCGGTGCCCAGCAGTGACACCCGCAAGTTCCGCCCAGCAGTGCGCCCACTAGCCCCGCCCACCTGTTCCCAGCAGTGCCCCCACCTGTGCCCAGCAGTGCCCCCACCTGTGCCCAGCAGTGCACCCACCTGTGCCACTCTGCAGTGCCACCTACCTGTGCCCAGAAGTGCCACCTACATGTGCCCAGCAGTGCCACCCACCTGTGCCCACCCACCTGTGCCCACCAGTGCCACCCACCTGTGCCCACCAGTGCCACCCACCTGTGCCCACCCACCAGTGCAGCCCAGCAGTGCTGCCAGTCAGCGCCACCAGTCAGTGCCCAGGGGTTGTGCCAGTCAGTGCCGCCAGTCAGTGCCCAGAAGTGATGCCAGTCAGTGCCGTCTATCAGTACCCATCATCAGTGTCACCTATCAGTGCCGCCTATCAGTGCTGCATATCAGTGCCGCCTATCCGTGACCCCTAATTAGTGCTATCTATCAGTGCCGCCTATCCGTGCCACCTCATTAGTACTGCCTATCAGTGCCCTTTAGTGCTGCCTATCAGTGCCCATCAGTGCCGCCTATCAGTGCCCATCAGTGCCGCCTCATCAACGCAAATCAGTGAAGGAGAAAAAATACCTGTTTGAAAAATTTTATAAAAGAAACAAATAAACTTTTTTTTTTTTTTCAAATTTTTTGCACTTTTTTTAATTTATAGCGCAAAAAGTAAAGCGCCCAGTGGCGATTAAATACCACCAAAAGAAAGCTCTATTTGTGAGAAAAAAATGATCAAAATTTCATATGGGTACAATGTTGCATGACCGCGCAATTGTCAATCAAAGTGCGGCAGCGCTGAAAGCTGAAAATTGGCCTGGTAAGGAAGGGGGTATAAGTGCCTGGTAGGCAAGTGGTTAACATACACACCTGCATCTGTTCGTGTGAACGGTGTGTGATTGTGCAGAATTCGCACTGAAAACGCTGCAAATGTCACACCGCAGCAGTGTGAACCAGGGCTTAATGTGCTGCCTATTGATTTTGGGTACCTTCATTTTTCATCATTTTGCAGGTGCATGCAGTTTTGAGGTTTGACACATCTATTTACTCTACACTACTTCATCTTTTATTTTCTAGAAGAAAAAAAAAGGAATTAAATTGTGTTTGTGCGCAATAACATTCTTTTATTGTATTTTTTTTCCTGAAAATATTATAGATTTGATAAAGAGTTGCAAAAAATCGTGCAACATAAAAATTGCAATCACCATCTTTTTATTTGACAGGTCTTCTGTTTTCAGAAAATATATAATGTTCTGGGGAGTTTTAAGTATTTTTTTTGTCAAAAATGCAGATTTTTACATTTGTGCAAAAAATTTTAAAAAATATTCTTGTGGACTGATTGTTGTTAGCCCTGCCCATTGTCTTTTGCTAAACTGCTCAGCCACTTCCAATGTCTTCATGCACGGATGTCTATGCAAGCCACACTCCAAATTGGCAAAAAGTAGTGCAGGAACTACTTCTCTAATTAATGCAACTCCAACAAAGTCGATTAGAACAGTTCCATTGCCGATCATTGCAAGCCATTTCTCTTGCGACTTGAAAGTTCAAATCGCATGACAATTTGCATCAGTGTGAACCAGGGCTAAATAAGAGAAGTTCAGTTTTAGGCCTTTGAATATAGCTGGTGATATTTCTTTGGCACAGCAGGCAGGCTGGCAGTCTGACTGGGTGATCCATTCCTTCACTGGATAGTGTTGAGTATCCCTTTCTTGACCTCACAGTTTGTTATCCCTGGAGTCAAGGTATTGGCTTCCAAATTCCTACATCTGATATTCCCCACCTTGAAGAGTGATGGTCCTGGATGTGAATGTACCTCTTTTCTTCCTCCCCAAGGAGGATCAATTGAAAATACGTCATGCATTTCCATGAATGTGTTGCAGCAGCAGCATAACCATGGGACCAACACGGATTTTGCAGGAAAATAGACTGTTTTCTGAAATTGTGAATAGTACCGGCTAATGTTGTGTGGTAGTATGCAAATTTCATCATTGGAAAAATTGGACTTAAAGGCTCCCTGGACCCCAATGACCCAAGCAAACTCAGACCCATCTCCCTGCTCCCATTTACATCCAAACTCCTCGAGCGCCTAGTCTACACCCGCCTAAGCTCTCACCTCAATGACAACAACCTCCTTGATCCCCTACACTCCACCGAAACTGCCTTACTCAAACTCTCCAACGACCTGCTAACCGCCAAAGCTAATGGTCACTATTCAGTGCTCCTACTCCTTGACCTCTCTGCGGCCTTCGACACAGTCGACCACCCCCTCCTCCTCAAAAACTACACTCCCTTGGCTTCAGAGATTCTGCTCTCTCCTGGCTCTCATCCTACCTGTCACAACGCTCTTTCAGCATTACCTATAATGCTACCATCTCCCCCTCACGCCCCCTCTCTGTTGGGGTCCCTCAAGGCTCCGTCCTCGGGCCCCTTCTCTTCTCCATCTACACCTCCTCCCTTGGCCAACTCATACACTCTCACGGCTTCAACTACCACCTATATGCCGACGACACACAAATCTATCTCTCAACCCCCCACCTCACCACCTCAGTCTCCTACACACCTACTGAGCGACATATCAGACTGGATGTTGCTCCACTTCCTTAAACTGAACCTCTCCAAAACCGAGTTTCTTGTCTTCCCCCCAGCCCGGACACCACCCCCCATTGACTTCTCCATCACATCCAACAACGCCACCATCAACGCCAGGCCAGAGTACTTGGTGTCATTCTGGACTCCAACCTATCCTTCCAGCCCCAAGTCCAATCTTTAACAAGCTTGTGCAGACTCCACCTCCGCAACATCGCCAAAATACGCACTTTCCTAACCCCAGAAACCACTAAACAGCTCATCCACTCCCTCATCATATCACGACTCGACTACTGCAACTCCCTCCTTACTGGCCTGCCTCGCCGCTGGCTATCCCCGCTTCAGTCGATCCTGAATACAGCTGCCAGACTCATTCACTTTTTTCAACCGCTCCATTTCCACCACCCCTAATACTGACGTACTGCCCCAAATTACATCACCGACCTAATATCCAAGTACCACCCAGCACGCACACTCCGCTCCTCACAAGACCTCCTTCTCTCTAGTAGACCAGGGAGGTCTCCTCCTCCCATGCCCGCCTCCAGGACTTCTCCAGGGTGTCACCCATCCTCTGGAACTCCCTGCCCCAACCCATCAGATTATCACCTACTCTCCTCTCCTTTAGGCGCACCCTGAAAACCCACCTCTTCAGGGAAGCCTACCCCACCCCCTGCTAACTTGCCAACCTCCTCCACTGTTCCTACCACCCCATCCCCCACAGCTATCTCCTCCTGTGCCACCATCCCCTCCCTCCTAGACTGTAAGCTCGAAAGAGCAGGGCCCCCGATCCCCTCATGTTTTGCATTGCATTGTTGTTGTTCTGTCACATGTTCTGTCCCCCTTTGTAATGTACAGCGCTGAGTGAACTATTGGCGCTTTATAAATACTGTATAATAATAATAATAGATACTGCAGCAGAGGCAAATGATAAAAATAGCAAAGATTAACTCAGTATCTACTTTTTAGATTATGGCATTACCATAATGCTAATATAATATAGTGCTAAATTGTTCATAACACATTTATAGATTGCAAGTGACAGTTAGAGGCTAGTACACTAACCTATTGCTATTTCCAAATGCTGAATACTTTTGCAAATAATAAATATCCACCTTTTCATGAAGGAAAAGCATGTGCACAGCCAATGCTCATACAGAGGATCAAATTGGAGAGAACTCATGTGTCTAAGAAACATCAAAATGTCATTCATCTACTTTACTGTAGCTATTATGCAGGTTTGTGATTCAGCTTCCAGTTTTTATCAAAGTTTAATTGAACAAGCCTGTGGGGAGGTGCAGTGTTCTGCGGCGGTAGTAAACACACAGAGTCCAGTTGCAGTAAACAGATCTTGTATTAAGTCACAATTCAACTTTACAAACAGGCCGGTGGGCAAGCACCCATCTGGGAATACTCACAGGTTGTAAAGGGGATGTGGAACTTAGCAGGTTTTGGACATGCCAACAGTGTCTGTTTCAGAGGCCTGACCAGTCTGTACCCAAATGGGAGGATTCCAGGAGGGATGGCATGTCCCTATTATGTCCCTACCCATCTGGAACCTCTCCCTACCACTATTCCCTGACAAACATGTGACATGTCCCCACACTACCCACTGGCAAATACATGCCAAACCTAGAAGCCAGGGCCTTAAACAGACCCTGTGTAAACCAAGATGGCCACCAGAGCCACATGCGGTGGTTGCATCCAACCAGATAACTTCCCATATGTCAGGGATCGCGGCTCCGGACTCCTGTGTCACAACGCCGTCCCCCGCGCATGCGCACTGGCGGCGGATCGCGCCGGGACACGGGCACTAGGTCCCGGCGAGCCGCGGCTGACAGGGAGCCGCGCATGCGCAGTAGAGAGCCGCGGGCGCGCCTCAGGCGTCCAATGACAGCCGGGGGCGCGTCCTAGCCAGCCAATGACAGTGCAGGGCGCACTATTTAAAGATGCCCTGCACTGTTACCAATTGCCGCAAGGTCTTCCTGTGATCCTGAGTTCCTGCACCCGTTTGTGACCCTGTTTTTGACCCTGACTACGCTGCCTGCCCCTGTGATTGACCCGGCTTGCCCTGACTATTCTACCGCTCCTGTGATTGACCCGGCTTGTCCTGACTATTCTGCCCGTTCCTGTGTTTTGACCCGGATTATCCTGACTATTCTACGGACTGATTTACCTGGCTGACCCTGCATGTGACCCGACTACTCCTTGCCCGCCGATTCGGTACCCCGCTTAACCACACGGGACCACTATCCGTACCACCCTGCTGGGGCCGCCATCCTCTTCATATCTGGCTCTCCCGGTACCTACACACATCCCCGGAGGCCTCCTCAGCCGCTGGTGGGCCCCCTCAGAGGTCGTGACCTGGCCCGGGACTGTTTCAAGTCCATCCCCACCATCAGGGGCCCTGGTGAAGGCACAGCCCGGGCTTAGACCCCACGCTCTGAGTTGGTCTGTCAGTTGGCAGCTGGAAGGCTCCGCCTGGCGGATCATAACACCATAGTGACCCAGAAAACCATAGAGTAGCATTGTTTTTCTCTCCCTCTGCAATGCCATCGCAGTTGAGCGCTATCTGCAGTGGAGAAGGTAGACTGCACCTGTCTACAAGCTGAAGCTAGAAGCTGTTTGGCTACCATGCCGCATCAGATTTTGGTCTGGTTTTAGTAAATCAACCGCACAGGCTTGCACATTGTGATGCACAGCTACTACATACAATCTCTCACACCATCATCACACTGCCTTTGCAAGTGAAGTTGTCTGCCATTTTAATACCATCAATTGCCTGATCTCTAGATTATGTCTCTTGCCAATCCTCACTCAATATCTGGTTCTCCCTTCCATATTGCCAAACTTCTAATAAAGATGTAAGGTTTCATGAAATGTTGTAATTCGATTATTAGTTGTTTAATTTCCCCAAAGACCATGTCAGCTGGCAAGTAATTCAGCTACATGTGCCAGTGCAGGGGCGGACTGATAACTCATGGGGCCCCCGGGCAATAGGGGATCATGGGGCTCCTGTGTCCTTGCCCAAACTCTAAAAAGCCTATGAAAAAGGTACCAGGGGCATCTCATGGGGCCCCCTACTAACCCCGGGCCCTCGGTCAGTGCCCGAGTTTCCAAATGGTCAGTCCGCCCCTGGGCCAGTGTTACTAAATCTAGTAATACAGAGGTTGAAGACTGATGCAGTAGATGTGGATAAGAGATTAACATAGTTCTACGAGCCGGAAAACTGTAGCCAGTAAAAGCAGGCTTTTCCATATGGTAAATACAGGCGTACCTCAGTTTATGAATTTAAATAGTTCTGCTGGACTTTTCATATTGCGAAAAATTTGTAAACCAAAACACGGTTTCCCATAGGAGAGCATTGAAAACCAATTAATCCATTCTGGAGGTCAGAAAAAAGTTTAAAAACAGTATTTTATCTGTTCAAAACTCTTTATAAAGTGCACTTTAAAGGCATAAATACTGTACAGGGACATGATTAAAAGTTAATTCGTAAATGCATTAAAAACCAATTAATCCGTTCCGGAGGTCAGAAAAAAGTTGAAAAAAAATCTTATCTGTTCTAAACTCTTTATGAAGTGCACTTTAAAGGTATAAAGGGATATTATTAAAAAAAAATTGTAAATGCCTTGAAAACCAATTAATCCATTCCAGAGGTCAGAAAAAAAGTAAAAAAAAAAAGTCTTATCTGTTCAAAACTCTTTATAAAGTGCACTTTAAAGGCATAGTATTGAAAGCCAATTAATCCGTTCGTATTGTGAAAAAAAGTTCATAAACTGAGCCATTATTTTCAATGGATTTTCATTCGTAAACCGAAAATTACGTTAACCGAGACGTTCGTAAACCGAGGTATGCCTGTAGTTATAAGTGCAGCGCTAACAAGATGCTATAAGCATACAAAGTTGTAAACAAACAACTACCCCAATAGTGAATAAGGCAGGGTGCAAATCCATACAAAATTATCACATTTTCAGTTCATGCAAAGTCCTCATAGGTTTGCAAGTGCTGGTGCTTGGAAAGAAAGGCATAGACAGAAGAATCCTCCACCATCCACCCAATCACACGGCCTCTTACCAAAGGACTTGACCACCCTAAGGATTGGTCAAATAGTGCAGTTTTCAGGCCCAAACAATGGCAAGCAGACTACCAAATGTGAACCATCAATCGGTCCTCTTTGTGTGCAGCACTTCTTCCGATTCCAATCTCATGTAAACCAAATCTCTCTCATGGCAACAAACACCACAGAAGAGAACAAAGCCAGCTCAAAGTAAAACCACTTCACCCAAATTTATTCACAGTAAAGCACTTACTTTCTTCAGTATAAATGCCAGCATATCAATACAATGTTTCCAACTAACAAGATAGCTGCGGTTTATGCCAGTGTGATGACGTCACAAGCCATGACTCCACCCTACGTGTTTCATCATCAAAAGACGTCATCAGGGACACCCGTCCTAATAATGACTATATCTGCAGCTCATGGCACATTAGTGTGATGGTCAGTGGGAAGAATATCCCTCCTTACAGATAGCTGCAAAGATCATCGCTGTCAGTGGTTACTTACCTGAGAAGCAGACATTTCTCCTAGCAACTTCTAAAGAAACCCCAGTTGGGAAAGACTGCTCTGTGCATACATCATTTCTTATTCATTTTTAATTTAAAACTTTCTACAATTTATTGATCAAGACTTGAAAATGATTTTGTTACTCCAAAGTAAGAAAGGCTGTGTTATACAGTCTGCATTGCCCTTTGAAAGTTATGACTGGCCCTTTATATATTATATATTATATATTAAAGTGGTTGTAAACCCTTACATATACCCAGTGAAGTGACTGGCCTCAAGCGATACATGATACAGATGAAACAAATCCTCCCACATAAGTTGTACCTGTTTATCTGCAGCTGTCGTCCCCCTACATTCATTCAAGGTGCAGAATTTACACAGGACCTCTCAGCTCTTAAAATCAGAAGTAGAGAGTTAAAGTTACATCAGTGAGGAGAGCTCTGAGCTCTGGTTCACATATATGCACCCGTGCGGGCCGCGTTTTGCATGGGCACGAGGGTCCATTCATTTGAATGGCCTCCCGTGACACGCAGGGAAGAAGTCCCTGCACTTCTTCTGAAAACTGAGCCCGCACGCGAACCTCGGTTCCCAGTACGGTTGTGTTTTCCAATGTGGGCGGCGTGCCATTAGAACCAATGGCACCCGCCCGCGGGTCCGCATTCCTCTGTGCGGGTGGTGCGCCTGCACGGATTTTTGTGCAGATCCACACCACAGATGTGAACCTAGCCTGAGACCTGAATGGAGGGAAGAGACACCCCCCTTTCACACAACACACAGGAACAGAGCTGAGGCTGTCAATCACAGGCTGAGCCCTCCACTGTGACCGTTTTTCTCTTGGTGTCAGGAAAACTTGTCAGAAATGACTCATGCTTATAGCAGAGGAACCAGGCAGCAGACACAAATGACACTAAGGGAAAGATTTACTAAAACTGGTGCACTCAGAATCTGGTGCACCTATGCATGGTAGTCAATCAGCTTCTAACCTCAGCTTGTACAATGAGGCTTCGGCAATAAAACCTGGAAGCTGATTTCTATGCAGAAGCGCACCAGATTTTGCTCTCTCCAGCTTCAGTAAATAAACCCCTTAGTGCTCTTGAGTGAGACGAGCACACACTAAAGAGGGATATGCTTTGTGCATATTTCATGTCTGAGGTTTACAACCACTTTAAATGTCTGTGATGGAACATATTCTAATGCAGAGGCAAAACCTATTACAACATTCCTTTCATGTTCTATACTTGTCTTTGCTCAAATTTGAAAAAAAAAAGCACGATGGTCTAGTTGAGGATTCAGATCTGGTGCATGGATACTCTCATATAATATTTCAGTTCTTCTCCTTTCATCAAAAAGAAATAATATTTATTATTATTAAACAGGATTTATGTAGCTCCAACAGTTTGTACAGCGCTTTACAAAATTAAGGTAGACATAACAGTTACAATACAATTTGGTACAAGAGGAAACAGAGGGCCCTGCTCGTTAGAGCTTACAATCTAGGAGAAATCAACTGAATTGCCTTTATAGCCCAAGTGTAAGCTGTTTCACCCTTATTATATATTTAATGTCCATGATGGAAAGTGTTACAATATACAGTACTTTAGATGCTCTCCAGTCATATTTGGTCAAAATTTGATAAATATTGGCACTTTGAACTAGTTGAGGTTTCAGATCTGGTGTATGGATACTGTTTTCTAATATTTCCGTTCTTTTATTAAGAAAAAAATCAGCTACCTGGAATTTCCAGCCTGGTATAAAAAAGAAATCTGTTTTACCTAATTGGTCATTGTGGGCCAACTTTAATCTGTTTGGCCCTTATGACATATTAATTGTCAACAATGGAAAATGTTTTAGTGCAATGACCAAAAACTATTACAATCTGCTTTTGATACTCTTGATACTGTGGATTTAAACCTGGTGCATGGGAACCCTCATATAATATTTCAGTTCTTCTCCTTTCATCAAAAATCAGCTATTAATATATATATATATATATATATATATATATATATATATATATATACTGTATATATATATATATGTATATATTAATTATCAGTGATGGATGTCTTCTAATATAATGGACAAACCTACTACAATATGCCTTTGGTGTCCTCTAGTCGTATTTGATCAAATTTGATAAAAATTTGCACTTTGAACGAGTTAAGCACTCAGATTTGGTGCATGGATACCATTGTAAAATTATTTCAGTTCTTCCAAAACAAATTGTTAAAGCTTATTGGCAATTGTAGGCCAACTATAATCTAATTGGCTCCTATTATACAATTAAATGTTCATGATGGAAAATGTTTTAATGCAATAGCCAAACCTACTATAAGATACTACTGATGCCCTCTAGTCATATTTGGTCAAATTTGATTTAAAAAATGGCCCTTTGGACAACTTGAATATTAAGATCTGGTATACAGATACCTTTATTTATTATTTCAGTTCTTTGTCTTTCATCAAAAAGAAACCTATTATAATTGATTGCCCATTGTAGGCCAAGTATAATTGGATTGACTCTATTTATATATTAAATGTTCATGATTGGAAATTGTTCTAATGCAATGGCCAGGCTTATTATATTCTACTTTTGATGCCTTCTAGTTATATTTGGTCAAATTTGATAACAATTGTCATCTCGGACTAGTTGAGGATTCAGATCTGGTGTATAAATGTTGTTCTGTAATACTTAAATTCTTCTTTAAAAAAAAAAAAATACATCTGTAATAGCTGATTGCCACTGTAGGCTAGTTATAGACCTCCCCTTAAGGAGTGTACAATCTAAGGTCCCTAACCTACACTCCTACATACACATAGTAGGGTCAATTTAGATTTCCCTGGTCCGTTGAATACAGCAAGGCTTGCATTCCTTTCATATACATGTAGGGATATTGACATTGTGGAGTCTATTGTCCAGCGTAGGGGCTCAGGCATTTGGTTGCTTTTTTTCTTCCTACTCAATTTAGACAGGAGCCAATTAACCTACCAGCATGTCTTTGGAGTGTGGAAGGAAACTGGAGTACCTGGAGGAAACCCACACAGGCATAGGGAGATCATTCAAACTCCAGGCAGGTAGTTCCGTGGCGGTGATTTGAACCAACGACCCTAGTGCTGCCAGGTGGAAGTGCTAAACACTTAGCCACTGTGCTTTCCCATATATTATAATTATAAATGAAGGAAAATGTTCTAATGCACTGGTCAAACCTATTATAACATGCTTTAAGTGCTCTCTAGACATATTTGGTCAAATTTGATAAAAAAAATTGTCACCTTTGAGAAGTTGAGATTTCAGATCTGGTCTATAAATATTGTCGTATATTTCAGTTCTTCTGTAAAAAAAAAAAATCTGTAATAGCTGATTGGCTATTGTAGGCTAGCTATAATTGGACTGGCCCTTATTATATATTAAATGTCCATGATGGAAAATGTTGTAATGCAATAGCCAAACCTAAAATAATATTTATTTGATGCCCTCTAGTCATATTTGAACAAATTTGAAAAAAAAATTATACATTGAATGTCCATGATGGAAAACGTTCTAATGTAATGGTACAGGGGGCGGAACTGGCGGGAATTAAAAAAATGTGACATTCACTCAATACACTAAAGCCTATTATTATATAGTTGTGATGCCCTCTAGTCAAAATTGGTCAACAGTGATAAAAATTGGTACCTTGGACTAGTTGAGGTTTCAGATCTGGTGTATAAATATTGTTGTATAATATTTCAGTTCTTCTTTAAAAAAAGAAATATTTTATAGCTGATTGGCCATCGTAAGCCAACTATAATCTGATTGGCCCTTATTTATAAAATTTCCTTGAGGAAAATGTTCTACTGCAATGGCCAAACCTATTAAAATATACTTTTGACGCCCTCTAGTCGTATTTGATCACATTTGAAAAAAAATGGACTAGTTGAGGTTTCAGATCTGGTGTATAAATATTGTTGTATAATTTTTTAGTTTGTTCTAAAAAGAAAAAAAAATAATAATCTGCCATAGGTGATTGGCCATTGTAGGCCAACTACAATCTGACTGGCCCTTATTATATATTAAATATCTGTGATGGAAAATGTTCTAATGCAAACCTATGACAACATGCTTTAGGTGCCCTCTAGTCATATTTGGTCAAATCTGATAAAAATTATCTCCTTGGACTAGTTGAGATTTCAGATCTGGCGTAGAAATATTGTTGTATAAAAAATCTTTAATAGCTGATTGGACATTGTAAGCCAACTATAATTTGACTGGCCCTTATTATACATTAAATATCCAGGATGGAAAATGTTATAAGACGACTTTTTAACCCATGAAAATCTTCTCAAAAGTCGGGGGTCGTCTTATACGCCGGGTGTCGTCTTATAAGCCGGTATCGGAGGAGGAAGACGAGGACGCTGAACTGGAAGAGACGGACGATGCCGAGCTGGAAGATGAGATGACCAATGTCTGATCAGCTGCACCGTCAGAACCTTCCATCTGCCCTTCTACAGCATGAGGATCTGGAGATGCCGACCATTCCCCCACAACCAAACCTGAGCGCCCCAGTAACAGAGCACTTTGATTGGCAAAACTTACTGGAACTTACGAGCCGGTGTAGCTGCAAGACCTGTCTCCCGTGAAGATCTGTCCCCCTTGAAGCAACTGCGCATGTCACAGTTTTAGGCATAAGAAGCCGATCGACGATCAACAACAGCATCGAGCTGACACAGGTAACCCCTTTTCTGCTGCACCGCTGATCACACTTTAACACACCGCTGATCCCGCGGATCACTAGCCGCCGCCGATGCTCTAGCAAGATGGATCAAAGATGCGTATTGGGGAGCATCATCGATCGGAGAGAGAACAGTGACATGTGGTGGGGTCAGTGACAAGGGGGGCTGTGACATGAGAGGACAGTGACATGTGGGGGGAGGACAGTGGGGGGGGGGCTGCCATGGGGAGGACAGTGACATGTGGGGGGGTCAGTGACATGGTGGGGCCTGACATTGGGAGGACAGTGACATTGGGGGGGGCAGTGACATGGGGAGGACAGTGACATGGGGGAGGACAGTGACATGAGGGGGGGCAGTGACATGGGGGGGCCTGACATGGGGAGGACAGTTACCTTTGGGGGGGCAGTGACATGGGATAGTCTTATACGGCGAGTATAGCCCAAACCCTATTTTAACAGGAAAAGTAGGGGGTCGTCTTATACGCCCAGTCGTCTTATATGCCGGAAAATACAGTATATATATATATATATATATATATATATATATTATTTCAGTTCTTCTAAAAAATAAATATTTTATAGCTGATTGGTCATCATAAGCCAACTATAATCTGATTGGCCCTTAATATTTATTAAATATCCTTGAAGGAAAATATTCTAGTGCAATGACCAAATCTGATATAATATACTTTTGATGCCCTCTAGTTATATTTGATCACATTTGACAAAAATTGTCATCTTGGACTAGTTGAGGTTTCAGATCTGGTGTATAAAAATTGTTGTATAATTCTTCAGTTTTTTCTAAAAAAAAAAAAATCTGAAATAGCCGATTGGCCATTGGCCAACTATAATCTGACTGGCCCTTATTATACAATAAATAACTGTGATTGAAAATGTTCTAATGCAAACCTATTACAAATTGCTTTAGGTGCCCTCTAGTCATATTTGATCAAATGTGATAAAAATTGACACCATGGACTAGCTGAGATTTCAGATCTGGTGTATAAATATTGTTCCTGATGACGTCATGATGACGTCATCGTTGATTAAACTAGCAAGGCAGAGACAGTACACACGTCACTATGTATATGTGATCCCACTGCAGCCATCTTGGATTCTGGAATGCAAGTTGTTTATATGATATGAAGTGCCTAATTGTCATTTTTCATTGTAAGTGTATTTACCACATTAAATTGGTGTTTTATTCTTGATGAAATTATGGAGAGCGCATCTTTTTCTTTTTTATGATAATATGTCCAACTGAGTATATGTGCACAGTGATCTGATATGCTGCAGCAGTACCATCGTTTGACGTGGTTTTGAGGAAAGCTGGATTGATACACAAGTGCCACTTGACCACTCTTAGTTGGGGGTCATATGATTCTGGTAAGCCTCCCCCTGTTGTACACCGAGGTGCTGTGTGGTTTATCATTAAGATGTTTGGTGGCGTTTGGTATCCACATCTGTCATTTCTCTCGTAATTGATGAACCGCTGAATTCACATCTTTTAGGATTCACATTTGGATTCCTTTATTGTTTTAATTTTTGGTTACACATTAGAGTTTGATATATTTGCATTGCACTATTGTATTTCACATTTTAATTTACCTTAGCACTGCACTATTGTTTTGTGATGTGTATTATGCTTCACATGTATTATGTATTATGGTATTGTGCTAGGTACCATGTTTTTTGACATCCAACAGAGTCCTTTTTGTTCTCATTTATAAATATTGTTGTATAATTTTTTACATGTTTATCGTTGGATAATTCTTTAACGGCTTTCCCGTCGCCCCTATAGCAAAAATACTGCTACAGGGCGTCAGGGCTGGGCAAAATCACACACATATATATATATATATATATATATATATATATGTATACAGTATATACATGATTTTGCATTTCCGGGTAGGGGCGTGCACGCGCCGGCTTTGGCGGCCTTAGCTGTCAATCACCAGGTCCCCGTTGGTGATTCCCCACTGGCACCTGATGATCGCTGAGTATCATTGATGGGGAAAGACCTGTATGCAAACAGTACAGATCTCTCCCGTCAGCTCCTGCACATTGCTTTGTATTGCTCTGCATAGCAGAGCAATACAAAGCAATGTGCTTACTCAGTGAAACACACACACAGCACACAGTAAAACAGCCCACAGTTAACCCTTTTATCTCCCCACGTGTTAACCCCTTCCTGCCCAGTGTCATTAGTACAGTGTCAGTGCTTTTTATTAGCACTGATCACTGTATTAGTGTCACTGGGGATATCAGTGACAGTTAGTTCCCCCCCAGTGTCAGAATGCCCGTCGCAGTCCCACAGTCCCGCTATAAGTCGCTGATTGCCGCCATTACTAGTATGAAAAAAAAATCCAGTATCTATACCGCCATTTGTAAACGCTATAACTTTCATGTAATCTAATTAATTTACACGTATTGGGATTTTTTTTTTAGCAAAGACATGTGGCAGAATACAATGTGGCCTAAATTTATGACGAAATTTGATTTTTAAAATTTTTTTACTGGACTTGTTTAATAGCAAAAAGTCACAAATATTGTTTTTTTCTCTAAATTGTTGGCATTTATTGTTTATAGTGCAAAAAATAAAAACCGCACAGGTGATCAAATGCCACTGAAAGAAAGCTCTATTTGTGGGGAAAAAAAGGACATAAATTTATGATGAAATTTGATTTTTAAAATTGTTTTTACTGAACATGTTTAATAGCAAAAAATCAAAAATATAGTTTTTTTTTCTCAAAATTGTCAGCTTTTATTGTTTATAGCGCAAAAAATAAAAACTGCACAGGTGATCAAATGCCACTGAAAGAAAGCTCTATTTGTGGGTAAAAAAAGACATAAATTTATGGCGAAATTTGATTTTTTAAACTTTTTTTACTGGACATGTTTAATAGCAAAAAATCAAAAATATAGGTTTTTTTTTCTCAAAATTGTCAGTTTTTATTGTTTATAGTGCAAAAAATAAAAACCACACAGGTGATCAAATGCCACTGAAAGAAAGCTGTGTTGAAAAAAAGGACATAAATTTAATTTGGGTGCAGCGTTGCATGACTGCGCAATTGTCAGTTAAAATAACACAGCGGCGTATCGCAAAAAATGGCCTGGTCAGGAAGGGGGGTAAATCCTCTGGAGGGCAAGTAGGTAATCGTATTGTACATAAAATAAATGTGTAAGTAACATCTGCAGCAGATTATTATTAGTAATATTATACAGGATTTATATAGCGCCAACAGTTTACGCAGCAAAAGAACTTTGGTGGTGTTTGGTATCCACATCTGTCATAACCAAAGAACCACTGAATTCAGTTTTTGGCTTCACATTTGGATTCCTTTATTTTTTTAAATTTGTGGTGACACATAAGAGTTTGATACATTTTCATTCCACTATTGTATTGTACGCACATTCTAATTTCTCCTATTGTTTTGTGATGTTTATTATACTATGTATTATGGTATTGTGCTAGCCGCCATGTTTTTTTGACATCCAATGGAGTCCTAGCACGGTTTTTTTTGTTCTCATTTATATTGTTAATTTTTTTATACGTTTATTAAAAAAATCTTTAATAGCTGATTGGCCATTGTAAGCCATCTATAATTTGACTGGCTTTTATTCTACATTAAATGTTAGTGATGGAAAATGTGCCAAACCTATTGTTACATACTTGTGGTGCCCTTTAGTTAGATTTGGTCAAATTTGATAAAAAAAAAATGACACCTTGGACAAGCTGAGGATTCAGATCTGGTATATGGATATTTCAATTCTTCTTTAATAAAAAAGAAATGCTTTCAATTTGTGGTGACACATGAGTATGACATATTTTCATTCCACTATTGTATTGTACGCACATTCTAATTTCTTCTATTGTTTTGTGATGTTTATTATACAGTACTATGTATTATGGTATTGTGCTAGCTGCCATGTTTTTTTGACATCCAACAGAGTCCTAGCACCATTTTTTTTATTCTCATTTATAAATATTTTGTAATTTTTTATACGTTTATTATTATTATTATACAGGATTTATATATCGCCAATAGTTTGCTCAGCACTTTACAATTTACAGGGAGGCAGTACAGCAACAATACAGTTCAATACAAGAGGGTTAGGAGGGCCCTGCTCCTTGGAGCTTACAATCTAAGAGGATTGTTTATTAAAAAAAATCTTTAATAGCTGATTGGCCATTGCAAGCCATCTATAATTTGACTGGCTTTTATTCTATATTAAATGTCCGTGATGAAAAATGTGCCAAACCTATTTTTATATACTTCTGATGCCCTATACTTAGATTTGGTCAAATTTGATAAAAACAAATGACACCTTGGACAAGCTGAGGATTCAGATCTGCTATATGGATATTTCAATTCTTCTTTAATAAAAAAGAAATGCTGTCAATTTGTGGTGACACATGAGTTTGATATATTTTCATTCCACTATTGTATTGTACGCACATTCTAATTTCTCCTATTGTTTTGTGATGTTTATTATACTATGTATTATGGTATTGTGCTAGGTGACATGTTTTTTTGACATCCAACGGAGTCCTAGCACCATTTTTTTCATTCTCATTTATAAATATTGTTGTGTAATTTTTTTATACGTTTATTATTATTACATTATTATACAGGATTTATATATCGCCAATAGTTTGCTCAGCACTTTACAATATACAGGGAGCAGGGGCGGAAACTCGGGCACTGCCCAAGGGCCCGGGGTCAGTAGGGGGCCCCATGAGATGCCCCTGGTACCTTTTTCATAGGCTTTTTTGAGTTTGGGCAAGGACACAAGGGCCCCATGATCTCCTATTGCCCGGGGGCCCCATGAGTTGTCAGTCCGCCCCTGACAGGGAGGCAATACAGCAACAATACAGTTCAATACAAGAGGGTTAGGAGGGTCCTGCTCCTTGGAGTTTACAATCTAGGAGGATTGTTTATTAAAAAAAATCTTTAATAGCTGATTGGCCATTGCAAGCCATCTATAATTTGACTGGCTTTCAGGGGTGGACTGACCATTTGGGAACTCGGGCACTGCCTAAGGGCGCGGGATCAGTAGGGGGCCCCATGAGATGCCCCTGGTACCTTTTTCATAGGCTTTTTTGGGTGTGGTTTGAGTTTGGGCGAGGACACAGGGGCCCCATGATCCCCTATTGCCCGGGGGGCCCCATGAGTTGTCAGTCCGCCCCTGCTGGCTTTTATTCTATATTAAATGTCCATGATGAAAAATGTGCCAAACCTATTGTTATATACTTGTGATGCCCTTTAGTTAGATTTGGTCAAATTTGATAAAAACAAATGACACCTTGGACAAGCTGAGGATTCAGATCTGGTATATGGATATTTCAGTTCTTTTTTCAAAAAGAAATGCTGTCCGGAGACTGTGACACCCAATGGATTTCTGAATGCTGTAGCCATCTGCACCTTTTGCTGCACTGACTCGTGTGCTCCAAAAGCACTGGAGCTAATTCCCTCAATGTAATCCTGACAACACAAGCCGCCTATTATTGGGAGAGGGAAAAGGAAGAAAGCAGTTGAGTAAATTAGGATTGTTACAAAGGCACCATCTGCTTGTAGCCTGGCTGCGGGTGATGGTGTGACAGTCTGGTGACAGGCGCTGTGGATGACAATGGGAAGCAGTGTGTGTGGCTGCTGCCCTCCTCCCATGAGTCTGTCCTACCCATTTATTCATCTGTGGATCTCACGGAGGGAAGACAAATCCCACTCAGGCACTAAAAACAAAAGCGTTGTCTGGATGATTCTTTGATTTCTCCGGCTATGGAAAGTTGATGCCTCCTATTTTACAGATCTGCAGGGCTTGCTTTTTTTTTTTCCTTTCGTTCACTGACAAGGTGAATGAATGAACGAGGAGGACGGAGCGGCTGCTGATTTGACGGTATAAAGCGCGCTGAATGGAGGCTGGACGCGGCTGAAGTGGGCATTTTCTCTTCGGCTGGATCCTTTAGGGATAGCAATCGGAAGAGAAGCCAAGGATGCAACAGTGAGAAGTGTTCAGCGATCTCCGGACGGGGACTGCTACACCAGAGATCCGTTGTACGCTACTCACACCTCCGCTGTTGGGATGACCAGATGGATTCTACCAAAAGGCTTTCGGAATCAGTTTTCCACAATGGCAACGTGAACTAGGCGGACGGATTGGACTGATCGAACCTCCCGGGGACATTCCGTCTCTCTCAATTACCCCAAAAGGGGCGTACAGCCTGCTTACGGCGATGGAGAATTCGGTGTGTGATGTCTGCTGAATGTGATTCTGCTTTGTCACCACAATTCCAGCCTGCCTGCATGTGCTCAGCGCCTGGAGGAACGAAGACAGTCAGTGATTGGCACATCATCCACACCACTGAATGGCCCTTTATTGTCGGATGACAACTACAAGTGAAAGAGTGGAAGATTCCATTCAGGCTGTGTGACTGGTGCCTGGTTGCTGTTTATTTCTCAACTCCACAATCATTCCTACTCGTCTGTTGTGCTGCGAGATGTGACCGATCTGATTGGATCGCTGTCCCCGGCCGGCACTCAGCAATGTCACCCTGACTGCTGCCACCGACCATTCCTGCGCCCCACACTAGGCTGGATGGCTGCCGCTGTGAGCAGTGCTGGATCCCGGTGACGGACAGCAGGGGGAGCCGCTGAGTGAGCCGACAGCTGACATCGGCGTAGCGGGACTCAGGTGTTTTGTCCTCTCCGGCGCTCCGTAGGCAATGGGGGAAGGGATGTCCAAGAGACTTCGGCTGCAGCTCGGCGGGGAGGCGGAGATGGAGGAGCGAGTGTTCAGCAACCCCTTCCCGGACTACAGAGCCACGGGGGCCGACATGGGGGAGGGCGACGGGGACATAGACATGCCCTTCGACAAAGATGCCAAGGTACGATCCCTGAGAAACCGAGCATACACCATGCGATCTGATTGTACGATCCCTGAGAAACCGAGCATACACCATGCGATCTGATTGTACGATCCCTGAGAAACCGAGCATACACCATGCAATCTGATTGTACGATCCCTGAGAAACCGAGCATACACCATGCAATCTGATTGTACGATCCCTGAGAAACCGAGCATACACCATGCAATCTGATTGTACGATCCCTGAGAAACCAAGCATACACCATACAATCTGATTGTACGATCCATGAGAAACTGACCATACATCATGCGATCTGCTTGCACGATCTATGAGAACGATTGAAAGAACAATCTCTTAGACTTACAAACTTACCATATACTTTACAACCTAATTGTACAATCCCTAAGAAACTGAGCATACAATATACAATGCGATTGATTGTACAATCTCCTTTAGAGCCACCATAGTTTTGGTACATGTAATGTTGATTGTACAATCAGATTGTAATGTGTATGGTGATCCTAAGATTAACCAGCCTCTTGGATTTGCGTTCCTATTGTATATTTTTGGGAAATCTACAGGAGATTGTACCATGTGACAGATGTGATGAGCGTGAGGCTGACCATACACCTAACATCTGATTGTACAATCGCTTTTATATGGTCCATCCAGTATGTGGTCTGCCTGATTGGTTGGAGTAAGTAGGTCCTTCTATGACTTAGGTCGAGGGTTGATTGTACAGTTTGTAGTGACGAGTCGGGACTTGTCCAGAGTAGGATGTGAGATCTCATGTGACAGCTGTCAGCTGTACAGACCAATCATCTGTGGCCAGGACAATCCCCGCCCACATGTACACACCCCTTGTATAGAACAGCTGTCAGCTTTACTGACCAATCATCTGTGGCCAGGACAATCCCCGCCCACATGTACACACCCCTTGTATAGAACAGCTGTCAGCTTTACAGACCAATCATCTGTGGCCAGGACAATCCCCGCCCACATGTACACACCCCTTCTATAGAACAGCTGTCAGCTGTACTGACCAATCATTTGTGGCCAGGACAACCCCGCCCCCATGTACACACCCCTTGTATAGAACAGCTGTCAGCTTTACAGACCAATCATTTGTGGCCAGGACAATCCCCGCCCCCATGTACACACCCCTTGTATAGAACAGCTGTCAGCTGTATAGACCAATCATCTGTGGCCAGGACAATCCCCGCCCACATGTACACACCCCTTGTATAGAACAGCTGTCAGCTGTACTGACTAATCATTTGTGGCCAGGACAATCCCCACCCCCATGTACACACCCCTTGTATAGAACAGCTGTCAGCTGTATAGACCAATCATCTGTGGCCAGGACAATCCCCGCCCACATGTACACACCCCTTGTATAGAACAGCTGTCAGCTTTACAGACCAATCATTTGTGGCCAGGACAATCCCCGCCCCCATGTACACACCCCTTGTATAGAACAGCTGTCAGCTGTACTGACTAATCATTTGTGGCCAGGACAATCCCCACCCCCATGTACACACCCCTTGTATAGAACAGCTGTCAGCTTTACTGACCAATCATCTGTGGCCAGGACAATCCCCGCCCACAGCTGTTCTATATAAGGGGTGTGTACATGGGGGCGGGGATTGTCCTGGCCACAGATGATTGGTCAGTACAGCTGACAGCTGTCACATGAGAGCTCACATCCTACTCTGGACAAGTCCCAGCTCATCATCACGACATAGATTGTACAGTCAGATTGTACCGTGTATGGGGAGCCCTATAGTGGCCATGCACACTTTTCCAATCAATCTCTCCGGGTAGGAATAATCGATCTGTAGCCGACAACCCGTGTGATCGAGATAACACACCCAGGGAAGTGGATCTCACTGTATAGTTGGAAGGTGCAGTCGTTGGTTATTGATCACATCTGATGATCCAAATACAATCGAATCCATGAACAAAGCCGATCCATGCAACACAATCGATCGTTTTCCATTCCCAGTCAATCAACTCCATACAATTGAATTCCAATCTGAAACAGTCAGACGGGAAGTCACACCTATTCAACTGTCAGCTGATCATTTTGATCGAATCGCACATCGTTTAGATAATAAAATCAAAGTGTGTCTGACCACCATCAGGGCACCATACGGTTACAATCTGATTGTACAAGCAACTTTCAATTTTCCGAGACTATGTTAAGGTGACCACACACTGTACAATCTGATTGTACAGACTCCTTTATGGGGGTCATACACATAAGGATCTGATTGAAGATTCTTCACAGAATGGGATCATATCATCAGTTCTATCAATTTTCGAAAGGACACGTTATCGAGTCCTCAATCAATTTTTAGCTGAAGTCATTTAATTGGAATTGTTGTGATCAGTCCGGGCGTGGAATCCAATTGTAGAAAAGTAGAAAATTTGATCTGATCATTACGTTTATGGCATGATCTTCCGTTTGTATTTCCATTCAGGCACTAAATCTATTAAAAATTGTATCAAAATTGTTCTGTGTATGGCCACCATTAGATCTGCCATTGACAGGGCCTGCCTGACATGCTACAAATGCAACAAACCGTTTCTGTCTGTCCTCAGATTGCATTGGTTTGGTGAGTCTAAGGGCCATCATACACAGTACAATCTGATTGTACAATTTCTCTACATTCAACTTATGACAACTATGTAATATGAGGGCCTGAACTGTCCAATCAGAGAGGGATCCTGTACGACAAGGTGGTTGGTAGGCCTGAAACGTTATGTACAATCCGATTGCAATGTGTGTGGTGAGCTTAAGGGAGAATGTACAGATATATTGTGTATGGTCAGCTTTATATGACAACCTACCCAATCTGATAACTTTGGATTTTAGTACTACATAGTGGTTGGTAAGTAAGATTGTACCGTGTGTTGGGGGGTTACGGGGTCTACAGTCGTTATACAAATGACAGAAATATTCCTGGAGGCTGAGCGAGTTGTCACCCACATTTATATAGGAGAAGGGTTCCTGTATCTTCAGCTCCATCTAGTGGACACAATGCAGTATAATGGCCTGCAATCCCTCCTGGAGAAATGATCCTGCGTTTTGGCCACTAGATGGAGATGATGATACAGGAATTCATCTCTTATATAAATGATGGTGTGAGTACATTCAGCCTGCATGGATGCTTCTGACAAACGTTTATAAATCCATGGCTTACATCAGGGGTCTCCAAACGGTGGACCAGGGGCCACATGCAGCCATTTGATTGCCTCTACCCAGCCCATGGGGCACTATTCCTCCCACTGATACCAATGATGGGGCACTATTCCTCCCACTGACACCAATGATGGGGCACTATTCCTCCCACTGATACCAATGATGGGGCACTATTCCTCCCACTGATACCAATGATGGGGCACTATTCCTCCCACTGACACCAATGATGGGGCACTATTCCTCCCGCTGACACCAATGATGGGGCACTATTCCTCCCGCTGACACCAATGATGGGGCACTATTCCTCCCGCTGACACCAATGATGGGGCACTATTCCTCCCGCTGACACCAATGATGGGGCACTATTCCTCCCCCTGACACCAATGATGGGGCACTATTCCTCCCACTGACACCAATGATGGGGCACTATTCCTCCCACTGATACCAATGATGGGACACTATTCCTCCCACTGATACCAATGATGGGACACTATTCCTCCCACTGATACCTATGATGGGACACTATTCCTCCCACTGATACCAATGATGGGACACTATTCCTCCCACTGATACCTATGATGGGGCACTATTCCTCCCACTGATACCTATGATGGGACACTATTCCTCCCACTGACACTAATGATGGGGCACTATTCCTCCCACTGATAGCAATGATGGGACACTATTCCTCCCACTGATAGCAATGATGCGGCACTATTCCTCCCACTGATAGCAATGATGGGGCACTATTCCTCCCACTGATACCAATGATGAGGCACTATTCCTCCCACTGATACCAATGATGGGGCACTATTCCTCCCCCTGACACCAATGATGGAGCACTATTCCTCCCACTGATAGCAATGATGGGACACTATTCCTCCCACTGATAGCAATGATGGGGCACTATTCCTCCCACTGATAGCAATGATGGGGCACTATTCCTCCCACTGATACCAATGATGAGGCACTATTCCTCCCACTGATACCAATGATGGGGCACTATTCCTCCCCCTGACACCAATGATGGAGCACTATTCCTCCCACTGATACCAGTGATAGGGCACTATTCCTCCCACTGACACTAATGATGGGGCACTATTTCTCCCACTGACACTAATGATGGGACACTATTCCTCCCACTGATAGCAATGATGGGGCACTACTCCCCCCACTGACGCCACTAACGGGCCACTACTCCTCCCACTGAGGCCACTACTCCCACTGAGGCCACTACTCCTCCCACTACTGCTCCCACTGAGGCCACTAGCGGGGCACCACTGCTCCCACTGAGGCCACTAGCGGGGCACCACTGCTCCCACTGAGGCCACTAGCAGGGCACCACTGCTCCCACTGAGGCCACTAGCGGGGCACCACTGCTCCCACTGAGGCCACTAGCGGGGCACCACTGCTCCCACTGAGGCCACTAGCGGGGCACTACTCCTCAAATTAATTCCAGCCGCTGGGCACGATTCCTCCTGGTAAAATGATGGGGCATTGTTTACAAGGTTCGGACGTTCCTGGTTTCAATGATTTATAAATAGAGCTAAAAGTTCAACTTGATGTAAATAGGGGGTTCCTGTATCATAGCGCCATCTAGTGGCCAAAATGCGATATAATGGTCTGAAATCCCTCCAGGAGAAATGATCCTGCATTTTGGCCACTAGATGGAGCCGATGATAAGGAATTCATCTCTTACAAACATTATACTGTTATTTCCTTCAGTGGAATATTTCTGACATTTGCACAACAAATGTTTTATAAATAGATGTAAAAGTTCAGCTTGATGGAAATGGAAGTTGATTTACTGAAGGCAAATAGACTGTACACTTTGCAAGTGAAGTTGTACTAATTTCCCCCAGAGCTTTGTGAATGTGGTAAAGCTTTACTTTGCATAGAACACCCAATTGGGTGCAAGGAAAATAAAAAAAACAGCATTTTCGCTTATGTATGATTGGCTGATGGAAGTCAGTATAGATTCTGTTCATTTACTGAGCTCTGGAGCAGATGCACTTGCTCAATTCCCCCCCACACACACACACGCACAATGTTCTATGCATGTGCTCTTTTTTTTTTTTATTAAAAAAACTTTTGTTTTCCTGCGTAGTTGCAGTTATATATATAGATATACACTGCTCAAGAAACACTTTTTTATTTTGCAGACTAAAGCATCAAGTCAATTAAACTCCTGTGATATTGATCTGGTCAGTTAGGTAGCAGAGGGGGTTGTTAATCAGTTTCAGCTGCTTTGGTGTTAATGAAATTAATAACAGGTGCACTAGATGGGCAACAATGAGACGACCCCCAAAACAGGAATGGTTTTACAGGTGGAGGACACTGACATTTTATTCCCTACTCATCTTTTCTGACTGTTTTCCAGTAGTTTTGCATTTGGCTAGGGTCAGTGTCACTACTGGTAGCATGAGACGATACCTGGACCCTACGGAGGTTGCACAGGCAGTCCAACTCCTCCAGGATGGCACATCAATACATGCCATTGCCAGAAGGTTTGCTGTGTCTCCCAGCACAGTCTCAGGAGCATGAATGAGATTCCAAGAGACAGACAGTTACTCTAGGAGAGCTGGACAGGGCTGTAGAAGGTCCCTAACCCCTCAGCAGGACTGGTATCTGCTCCTTTGTGCAAGGAGGGACAGGATGAGCACTGCCAGAGCCCTACGAACTGACCTCCAGCAGGCCACTGGTGTGAATGTCTCTGACCAATCAGAAGCAGACTTCATGAGTGTGGCCTGAGGGCCTGACGTCCTCTAGTGGGCCCTGTGCTCACTGCCCGGCACTATAGAGTTTGATTGGCATTTGTCATTGAACACCAGGATTGGCGGGTCTGCCACTCGCATCCTGTGCTTTTCATAGGTGAAAGCAGGTTCACCTGAGTACATGTGACAGATGTGAAAGGTCTGGAGAAGTCATGGAGAACGTTATGTTGCCTGTAACATCGTTCAGCATGACTGTTTTGGTGGTGGGTCAGTGATGGTCTGGGGAGGCATATCCATGGAGGGACGCACAGACCTCTACAGGCTAGACAATGGCATCCTGACTGTCATTAGGTATTGGCATGCAATCCTTGGACCCATGGTCAGACCCTACACTGGCGCAGTGGGCCCTGGGTTCCTCCTGGTGCACGACAATGCCCAGCCTCATGTGGTAAGAGTATGCAGGCAGTTCCAGGAGGATGAAGGAGTTGATACCATTGAATGGCCCCCATACTCGCCTGACCTAAAGCCAATAGAACACCTCTGGGATATCATGTTCCGGTCCATCCGACGCTGCAAGGTCGCACCTCAAACTGTCCAGGAGCTCAGTGATGCTCTGGTCCAGATCTGGGAGGAAATACCCCAGGACACCCTCTATCGTCTCATTAGAAGCATGTCCCGACGTTGTCAGGCATGCATACAAGCACATGGGAGCCATACAAACTACTGAGGACCATTTTGAGTTGCTGCAATGAAATTTCAGCAAAGTGGACTAGCCTGCTGCATCATTTTTTCACTTTGATTTTCGGGGTGTCTTTGAATCCAGTCCTCTGTAGGTTGATAATTTTCATTTCCATCAAACGATGGGGCATCCTTACGTTCCTAACACATTACCCAGTCCATATCAGTATAGATATCCAGCATGATATTTTTCCCCATTGAGATCTGATGTGTTTTCAAAGTGTTCCTTTAATTTTTTGGAGCAGTGTCTGTGTGTGTGTGTGTGTGTGTGTGTGTGTGTGTGTGTGTGTGTGTGTATATGTATATATATATATATAATGCATGGGGGAGAGCTCGGCTGTAGTTGCCTGTAAACTTTTTGTGGCTGCTCAGGTATGAACCCAGCCTGCGTGGCCCTTCGGGGCCCCTGCAGACAGCAGGGTGTTTTGGTGCTTACACAAACCAGAAAAGGAAGATATTGTTTAGGGTTCAATCACACTGCCTTCTTGTCCACACCCCACCCAGATCAGTGTATTTCTACAGGAATCCTGTACAGATCAATGACAGGCTGTCACTCTCTGCAGCTTTTGTATGTGGTGTCTCATGATTACATGTGACTAGGGATGGAGGAGCATCCCTGGATAACAACTGTCTGTGTCTAGCTCCTGCATGGGGAGCCTGTCATTGATCTGTAAGGGCCGGTTCACACTAGGATCGTATGGGAACGCCTGCGTTCTTGGGTGATTCCTGTGCATTTCTGGGTGCTGTGTTTTCACAGCCCAGCTGAAAAAGAATGGCCAAAAAAAAAATCCTCCTCCAATCTCCTGGGATGAGGTATGACTCTTCTATCCGATGAAACTCTCTGAATCAGAATAATTGTCCTCGGCTCCTGAGTATTTGAACAGTGATCTCCAGCAATTGAGAACAGATCATCACAGTACACAGAGATTAAAAGTCACTTGAGTAGAATTGCTCATCAAATACCATTTATAAAAAGGATCTTTGACTTGTTTCCTACAGAGTATTGCCTGTGCTGTCTTCTTATGTGTTTTGTGAATTTCTCCCCATACTGCTGTCACAGGGATGATGTGGTGGGGGGGCTCTAAGTGAGAAAAAAACAAAACTAACCACGAATGGCCAGTCTAGCAAAGTCAGAAGCTCTTTGCAAATCAATAAAAAATCCTTTATGAAAAGGAAACCTGCTGCAAGAAATCCTTTAAAGTAGATTGATTTTCTGAGCTTTTATTTGCAGTGTTTTAATCTGGGGACCAATATGCATTTATTGACACTTTACATTTTTCCTTCTTTTGCTCTTTTTTTTAAATTTTCCTTCCCGCATGGTAGGTCATGGTCATGTGACTCAAAGTGCACCCGAAAGGGGAAGCTCCGCTTTAAGGCCTCACCCCCCACTTCCTGCTAAGGATTGACACCTTTGGGAAGTGGGTACCCGATTTTGACAGGTACTCTCAGCCACTTCCTAGGCCAGGGGTGTCGAACTCAATTTCATGGCGGGCCACATCAGCATTATGGTTGCCCTCAAAGGGCCGGATATATCTGTAAAGCTAGATGTCCTGAGCACCTCACCCTCCCTTACATCACAGCACACCTCCCCTTACCTGCTGGAGGCAGAGCTGGGAAGCAGAATGTGCAGAGTCTGGAGGAGGACCAGAGGAAGGCTGGAGTCAACTGAATGCTGAGGCCAGGGGAGTTGGCTACAAGGGGGTGCTGTGGCTGCATAGAGAGGTGCTGGATCTGTAGGAGGAGTTCTGTTCTCCTCTCTGCTGCCAACTGCTGAGACCTGGGGTGGGGGGTTGCAGAGATGAGCCTCTCCACAGCTGCATGGAGAAGTGCAGCATCTGGCGGAGGAGTTCTGTATTCCTCTCTTCTACTGATTTCTGAGATGAGCGGGGTGCCACAGCTGAGGGCCAAATGAAATGGCCTGGAGGGCTGGATTTGGCCCTTGACCCTTGTGTTTGACATCTGTGGCCTCGATGATCAGAAGCGGAAGTTCTCCCAATCCCACACCTCAGCTACAGACTGGAGCTCCGCTTTAATCCACATACTGCCTTTTTAGTGCATTTTCAGCGCCCCCCCCCCCCCCTCTGAGCTCTGTGGCTGTATCCTTCGGTCCCTATTGCAGGCCATAGACCGGTCATTTATTGGCCGAATTTTCACCCGCTGGAAAAATCAGCCGATATTCATGCCGTTAGTGGGGCCAGCCCGTTGGCCGTTTTTCACGGATCTTCTCATTTATTTTTATTGGTCATGCTGGAAAATCCACAAAAAAATGCCGTTTTTCGTGGACATTGGTGGCAGCATCGGCAACGGGGCCGACCGATTTTTTGTTTTTCGTCCAAAAATTTAGCCGATAAACGGCCCGTCTATGGCCTGCCTATGTTACTACAAGACATAGTAGTGAAGTAGGACCAGAGGAAGGAACCACCTTGCTTAGTAAATGACCAAGCTTCCGCACAGCCAAAGGCATATAGGATGTGAAAAATCCTTCAGCAAGCTTAGCTTTTCCAGACAGCGAAGATTGGCTGCATGGGAGCAAAACAGGTAATAATCCTTTATTTTTATTTTTCTTTAAAACTGTGTATATACAAAAAATACTTTTGCTTTTAACGTATAATAGGATGCAGCACCCTAAGCGTCTAAATACAAACCTGAGCAAATTCTTTAGATAAATAGATGCGCTTCCTTAATAAAATTCATAAATATTCTCCTCCAGTATCATAAAGTGCAAGTACATGTGTGAACATGACATGAAATCACAACAAATGAATGAAAACCAACATATATCAATAAATACATAAAAAGGTGATCAGTCAATTTATCACACAAATTAATAAATGATGAAGTTTTGCAAGTTCATAAGACCATGCAGATTTTATCCAATAAGTGCAAAGGATAATCAGCAGGTAAGTGTATCTCCATGTGAATCCTTCACTATGAAACACTCAGCCTCTTACCAAATGGTATTGATTTCCTGTACCAATAGAGATCAACATGCACTCAATGTAAGTAAGCCTCTGTACACAGCCTGCTTCCTCCCACGCAATCCACCGGACCTCCAGCCAACAAGACTCAAACGGTTAACAGCGAGTCAAATACAGTGAAGTCTTCCTCCAAAAAATTAAAGGGGGTCAGCATGGTGTTATTCCTCAGTAAGGGAGGTACTTACACAGCAAATGAACAGAGAACACAAGCAGAGAAAGCCGCACTTTGAGACATGGCGGGTGTGATGATGTCACCAGCTAGGCCCCACTCAACACGTTTCGCTTCCAATAAGCATCGTCAGGGGAATGGAGCAACTCTGAACTGCGCCTTTTCTGCTTGTGTTCTTTGTTCATTTGCTGTGGAAGTACCTGCCGTATTGAGTATTGATGTTCCTTTATTCACGCTCCACCCTGTAGCATTAAAACTGCTATAGGACAGAGCTTAAGTGGTTAACTCAACCTACAGTAACCTTAAGCTGGCCATACATTGTACACTTTTCTTGTTCAATTTCCTTTAGATGTACCTTCAGCTATCGAGTGTAAGGACCTGCCTGATTACATACAAATTGAAAGCATTTAGGTTTGACCTCACATTATATGATTTTGGTAAATCTAAGCAAAAATTGTATATTGCATGGCCAGCCTTAGGTTTAACCTACTCCATAAACCTAATCTAATAATTATCATCCAAATCGGTACTGTTATGCTGACAATTGGGCCTCAACTACGTAGTGTGTTACCAATTGTTTTCTTGGTGACTGTGGTCCCAGCTGCCTGGAGATCATTGACAAGATCCTCATGTGTAGTTCTGGGATGATTCCTCACTGTTCTCATGATCATTGACACTCCGCGAGGTGAGATCTTGCATGGTGCACCAGACCTAGGGAGACGGACAGTTGTTTTGTGTTTCTTCCATTTGCGAATGATTGCACCAACTGTTGTCACCTTCACACCAAGCTGCTTGGTGATAGTTTGGTAGCCCAGTCCAGCCTTGTGTAGGTCTACAATCTTGTTCCTGACATCCTTGGACAGTTCTTTGGTCTTTGCCATGGTGGAGAATTTGGAGTCTGTTTGATTGCTTCTGTGGACAGGTGTCTTTTATACAGGTAACAAAATGAGATTAGCAGCACTCCTTTTAAGAGACTGCTTCTAATCTCAGCTTGTTACCTGTATGAAAGACACCTGGTAGCCAGAAATCCTGCTGAAAGATAGGGGATCAAATACTTATTTCCCTCATGAACATGCAAATCAGTGCATAATTTGTAAGACATGCATTTCTTTGAATTTTGTGTTACTGCTCTGTCTCTCAGTGGTACAATACACCTACCATTCGATTTTTAGGCTGATCATTTCTTTGTGAGTGGGCAAACATTCAAAATCAGCTGTGGATCAAATACTTATTTCCTTCACTGTATATTGAAAATTCTGGCACCCAACATTTTGTGGAAAAAGAAATAATGATGCGCTATATTATGAATCCCTGATCCTTACCTCAATATGGACATTGGTGTTCCAGGTTTATGACTGTAAAAGTACTGAAGTATTGTGCATTATATATAGTCTACTGTAGCTGGTGTAATAAAATCTGGTTCACAAGTGACATGCATACATTGTAAAGTCTACTGTGAAGACTTAAGACGGTGTACAGTGGTATGCACAGCCTGGCCATGTTATTTCTCTCTTCTTATGCCTGGCACTTTCTTCAGGTATAGCATATCCAGGGAGCAGAGGGTGACCCTTCATCTTCTAATAACTATCAAGTGAAATGTGTCTCTTTAAAGCTGAACTCTAGTCTGATAATAAAGGCCCATATTAATCATTCTTACATAAATGTATTTTTAACCACTTCAAGTCCGGACACTTTACCCCCTTCCTATCCAGGCCAATTTTCTGCTTTCAGCACTATCACACTTTGAATGACAATTGCGCGGTCATGCAACACTGTACCCATATGAATTTTTTTGTATTTTTTTGAGACAGATAAAGCTTTATTTTGGTGGTATTTATTCACCACTGGGATTTTTATTTTTTTTGCTATGTAAATGAAAAAGTCCAAAAAGTTTGAAAAAAGGTGTCTTTCTTATAAAATTTTGCAAATAAATAATATTTCATCATAAATCTTGGCCAAAATTTATTCCGTTATCTTTTTAGTAAAAAAAAAAAATAACCCAAATTAGTTTATAACCAAAAATTATAATTTTTAAACTTTTTTTTTTACATTTTTATTTTTTTTTTATATTATTTATGGGGTTTTTTTTTTTTTTGTTTTTACATACTGTCACCCTAGCAGTACAGTGTCACCATGGTGATACTGTACTACTTGTTGGGGGTGATGATTTTTTTTTTTTTTTTTCACAAATTGCTTTTACACCCATAAAGGCTGTAAAAGCAATCATTTCTCTTTCTCTCTGGCTGCATTCTTGCAGCCATTGAGAACTACTATGTGAGCTGTGATTGGTCACAGCTTGTCACATGGTACAAGGCTGTTGTGAATAGCCTTGTACCATGTGACCTCTGTGATCATTCACAGATTTCACACACAGTAAGCAATGATGGCAGAAGTGACAATCAGTCGGACCAATCAGTGATCATAAGATCGGGACCTCGTCCAGAGGTCACGTACAACGCTCAGTGTTTCACTGTGCCCGGAGGACACAACAGGCACCGGATCGCGGCTTTTGGAGATACTTTTGTAACCCTTTCCAGCTTCATGCAAGTCAACAATTCTTGATCGGAGGTCTTCTGAGAGCTCTTTTCTGCGAGGCATGGTTCACATCAGACAGTGCTTCTTGAAACCAGTAAACCCAAAACAGGTGTGTGTTTTTTAAGGGCAGGACAGCTGTCAGCAACACATCCAATATCATCACACTGATTGGAGTCAAGGTTGGCTCACTCCTGGCTCCAATTAGCTCTGGGAGAAGTCATTAAGCTAGGACCTCACATACTTTTTCCTCCCTGCACTGTGAATGTTTACATGTTATGTGCAATTAAACCATGGCAACATCTAATGTTTGTGTAGTATTATGTTCAGCAGACTGTGTTCTTCTATTGTTGTGACTTAGATGACGTTCAGAGCACATTTTATGCCCAATTCATGCAAAACTCCACGTAATCCCAAGGGGTTCACATACTTTTTCTTGCAACTGTAAAAAGCGGCACACAAAGCTAGTCATTTTATGTGCTGACATTAGGTGTGCAAATAAAAGGAAAAAGCAAAGTGACAGCTGATCTCATTACTGTGCTGCTTCTCCTTTCACTGTCCATTCACAGGCTGGGGTGGGTCCAGGACAGCCTGGGCTCAGAGGAGCTGGGTAGAATGATATTCGCTATCAGAATTAGGAAATCTTTTGGCGGAAAAGAAGTCCTGCAGGTTACGGCTCTGGGCTGAAGATGAATATTACAGCATAGCTGCTTTTTTATTTTATCTTTTAATGGACTATTCATTTTATCTTGGTATTGTTGGCACAAGTTTTGCTTTCACATCTATTTAGTAGGGTGAGTTTATTGCAGGATTTTTATGTACTTCATAATAATTGGGTTTCTATTCTATTGTTCTTTATATGGTGAACATCAGTCATATACTGTATCTATTCTCAAATGTGGGGCTTGTCTTACTTATGATTTAGCCACATTCTGGAATTATCTGCATGGATTTTTATAAAGATTTTGTACTCTATTCTCAAACAGATTACAGGAAGATTTGCAAGACGCATCCAGTCAAAAATCAGTGACTTGCTTCAGCAAATGGAAGAAGGACTAAAGACAGCAGACCCACATGATGTTTCTGCTTACACAGGATACACGGGTGGGTTCTTTAGGTTTTTACTGTCTTGGATATACTCTGGACAATTACTCTATAGTAGTGTCATCTTGTATATGCTCCAGGTGCGTTCTCTAGATTAGCTCTGTCCTGAATGTACCCTAGGTGGGTTTTCTAGGTTAAACCTTTCTTGGATATACTCTAGGGGGGTTCTCTATGTTATTACTTTCTTGGATATCCTCCAAGTGGTCTCTGAACTTTCTAAGCAATGGGCCAGTTAACTGTCCTGGCTTTATGGGGGTCACACTGTGGCAAGTGGGATTAGAAAATGCCCTGGCATCAGTGGGGGTAAACAATTTTCATCATTGGTGTCAGTGGGAGGAAAGGTGCCCTGTCAGTGGGAGGAATGGTGATCCATCATTGGTGTCAGTGGATGGAATGCTACATCAAGGAATGGAAAAAGGGCCACTTCTGGCCTGCAGGCCGCAGTTTGGAGATTAGCCCTAAAGTATTACCCACCTGTTAGTACTTCACATGAGGTTAGTAATGTACTGGATATAGTCCAGATCAGTTCTCTAGATTAGTACTGTTCTGGATATGCTGCAGATGAGTTTTTAGGTTGTCAATCTCTTGGATATACACCCGGTGGGTTTTCTAGGTTAGCAGTGTCTTGGATAAACTCTAGATCGGGGTTGATTTACCAGTAGATTACGAGCAGGTGACTGGTAGATGATAGTCTGGACTTGCTGACCCGCCATCCTAGAGCATTAGAGTTGAAGCTATAGTAGGGAACAAGAGCTGCATAAGCCGATGCCTCCTCTGTAGTGCTGGCTCCTGTCCCATGCAGAGTCATACCAACTGCACTCCACCTCTTATCCCGGCTAGCAGTGAACAGAGTGGTGCCAGCAGCAGGAAAGAAGAGATCTTGAGGTCAGTGTGAAGCAATACACTGGGCATAATAGAATAGGGCTGCTTTCACATTGATACTCTGCGGTTTACCCACACCACGGGGGCACTGCAGTGCAGTTTTCCTGTGGGTTAGCTGTGCTTAGCCATAGACTTCTATTATATCCTGTGGGTTTGGTGTACTTTCTGAAAGCGCAATAAAACTCCTGAATGCAGGAAAATGCACCATACCTGCAGGATATGATAGAAGTCTATGGCAAAGCGCAGCTAACCCAGGAAAGTCCCAGATACACTGCGCTGCACCCGTGGTGCAGGTAAACCACAGCACATCAGTGTGAAAGCAGCATTATAGGGAGCCCAGAACAGTAAGTGTTCATTTACAGTTGCTGTTTGGGGGGTGGTAAAACCCCATAGTTGTGTTTTTACAACCCCCGTCTCAATGGCACCCCCTTTAGCTGCAGTGGCCAGAGGTGCACACACATCACAGCTGCAGCAGAAGTTATACGCCCTGTCATGTTTGGTGGGTGTAGCATCTGCCAAGCATGACCCATTAAAGTGAATGAGGCCGCTCTACAAGTGCCCTTCAACATTGTGCAGTACAGCAACCGAGGTGTTAAAGCAGGCAGCATTGTATTGCTTTCTAACCACCTGCTTTAACCCCTTGGACCCCACAGAAGCATGCAGTTGCAGGGTGCTTGCAGAGTGGCCCTATTTACTTAAAAGGGTCGCAGCCAGCAAGGGGTAACACGCACCAAATGCAACAGGGGGGTTTAATTCCCTCTGTGGTATGTGTTCACCTTTGGCTGTTGCCTCAGTAGCTAAAGGGGGGTAGGGATTGGGGCAGTAAAACTGCGACTCAACCACAGGGTTTTACTACCTTCAGCGTGTGAACAAGCCCTAAGGGTGTCGCTGCCAAATGCAACTAAGAGCTAATTCACAAGTGCAGCACGCACTGCTGCTCCTATGAAAAGTGATCCGAGTGTGTGTTGACAGTTGGTAAGGAGGCGATATGTAGCCTCCTCACCACCTGATTTAAACCCAGGATTGCTCTGTAATGGCACAGTAGTATGGCAATTAGAGATTTAAATCAGGAGTGAGGAGGTGACACTGTGCCCGGTAATCTTTGACTTCTCCCATGTTGTTTAGGTTGTTCTCCTCCTCTGTAAAGTTACCTACCTCTGATCTAGATGAAGCTTCCAGGTTAGCACTGTTTTGGATATACTTTAGATTTCTTCTGATTATGTTGTCTAGTATATACTCCAGACGGGTGCTCTATATTAGTATTTTCTAGAATATACTCCAAGTGGGTTTTCTAGATTAGCATTATTTTAGGTCTACTTCAGGTATCTTCGTAAGGTTTGCACTGTCTTGGAAATATTCCAAATGGGTTCTGTAGATTGAGGACTGGTTCACACTAGGATTCACTTGTGGTTCAGTGTGGTGTGATTTGAGCCCATTAATCTGGAGCAACCAAACACATTGCATTTGCAACTTGCGTTTGGGGTGTCATTACCTTAAAATTAACACCCACTGCAAATCACAGCTGCAGTACATTTTGATCAGACTTTAATGCGCAGAATTTAATGTTTTCTCTTTGTTTTAACTTTCTGTCCATGATGAAATAGCAGATGTGGTAACGCACATGGTCAGAATAGAACCAGTTGCACAGCTCCCAATGTACACAGGATGCTGTCTTTTGGCACACTGACTTATGAAGATTGGTGCTCCCTGTGACTATGCGTGCAGCCTTGTGCTGCCATCTGTTGGCGCGTTACACAACTAGTCTTGAAACGTTTTGATACTACTGTGTGTGTTTATATATGTATGCATATAAATACACAGTGTGTCAGCATAGATGAGTACACCCCTTTTGAAAAGTAAGATTTTAAATAAATATCTCAATAAACACAAGAACAATTTCCAAAATTTTCCCAAAAAAACACTGAGTTTTATAGAACATTTGTTTAGCTCATTATATGAAAATAAGGTTAATAATATAACTTAGATTACAAAATCTTCAGTTTTACTCAAATTAGTTGATGCAAAAATGAATACACCCCACAACAAAAACTACTACATCTAGTATTTTGTATGACCTCCATGATTTGTAAGGACAGCACCAAGTCTTCTAGGCATGGAATGAACAAGTTGGCGACATATTGCAACATCTATCTTTTTACATTCTTCAGGAATGACCACTTTTAGAGCCTGGATGCTGGATGGAGAGTGATACTCAATTTGTCTCTTTAGAATTCCCCATAGGTGTTTGATTGGGTTCAGATCAGGAGGCATACATGGCCACTGAATCACTTTCACTCTGTTCTTCTTCAGAAATGCAACAGTGGTCTTAGGTGTATGTTTTGGATCATTGTCATGTTGGAAAAGTACATGACGACCAAGGGCACGGAGTGATGGTAGCATCTTCTCTTTCAATATAGAGCAGTACATCTGTGAATTCATCATACCATCAATGAAATGCAGCTCCCTGACACCAGCAGCACTCATGCAGCCCCACAGAAGGACACTGCCACCACCATGTTTCACTGTAGGCACCATACATTTTTCTTTGTACTCCTCACCTTTGTGACACCATACAGTTTTGAAGCCATAAGCTCCAAAAACATTTATCTTGGTCTCCTCACTCCAGAGTACAGAGTTCCAGTAGTCTTCTTTTTCAGCATGGGTCCTGGCAAATTCTAGGCGTCATTTTTTGTGTTTGGGCTTTAGGAGAGGCTTCCTTCATGGATGACACCCGTGCATGCCATTCCTCTGTAGTGTATGCTGTATTGTGCCAGTAGTCTTCTTCTTTTTTCAGCATGGGCCCTGGCAAGTTCTAGGCGGGCTTTTTTGTGCATGGCTAACCAAAAACATAAGCCACAGATAAAGGTACAAAAACCTACAATTATATTTCTTTGACTCACCAACAATATAGGTGTGGATTATGAACCGAACATTAATTATACCAGAAAAAAAGCAGTTGTCAAGAACAAACTACAGAAAGTCGGTATTATAAAATCCTAGGCAGGGTAATTAGTGCATCAATGGGAATGCAAAAAATAATTTTGTGTGATCCCAAGGATTGTATGAAGAATCAGCTCTTCACAAAGTGAACATACAAAACAGCCAAACAACAATAACCACCTCCCGCCCGCCATATAGTCCAATGATGGGCGCAAGGTGGTTCTCTAGCTCTGATAGGCCATCTTTTGATGGCTCCACGAAAAGAGCTGAAGATGTCGGCTCGGTCATATGATCAGCTGCGTCCAATCACAGCTGATCACATGTAAACAGGGAAATGCCGCTTATCGGCATTTCTCTCCTCTCGAGCTGTCACGCTGACAGCTCAAGAGGAGAGCCGGTAATCGGCATCCCTCAGAGGGGACATGTACACAGATCATCAGGGCACTAATGATCAGTGTGCCCTGATGATCAGTGTGGCCCCAGAAGTGACACCTGTTAGTGTCCATCAGTGCCAGCTGTCAGTGCTGAACAGTGCCACGTGCCAGTGCCCATCAGTGCCACATCAATGCCACATATCAGTGCCTACCAGTGCACATCAATGCCACATATCAGTGCCCATCTGAGCTGCTCTTCAGTGTCACCCATCAGTGCCACCTATCAGTGCCGCCTAACAGTGCCAGTCAATGTCGCCTAACAGTGCCAGTCAGTGCCGCCTATCAGTGCTGCCCATCAGTGATGCCTGTCAATGCCCATCAGTGCCACCTACCAGTGCCTCCTCATCAGTGCATCTTATCAGTGCCCATCACTACAGCCTCATTAGCACACATCAGTGAAGGAGAAAAATCACTTATTTACAACATTTTATAACAACAAGAAAAAACATTTTTTTTTTCTAAATTTTCAGTGGTTTTTGGTTTGTTTAAGAAAAAATAAAAAACCCAGAGGTGATTAAATACCACCAAAAGAAAGCTGTATCTGTCACAAAAAATGATACAAATTTCATATGGGTACAGTGTTGCATGACCGCTCAATTGTCATTCAAAGTGTGACAGAGCTGAGAGCTGGAAATTGGCCGGGGCAGGAAGGGGGTATAAGTGCCCTGTAGGTAAGCAGTTAAAAGACAACGTAGTTAGAAACATTCGTCTATGCTATGCACGTAGGCTATATATTGTAATAGCATCAAATTGGCTAGGGAAACCAGATTGCAAAAAGCCCTGTGAGGGTATTCAATAATTATAAACTGTGAAAATGCTGGGACATAGATTGCTGCATAAGCTAGATCAGTAAGTTCCCATAAGATCAGATCAAGATGATGTATCTTCATGCATGTAATTCCATATAAATATCCGGTGATGACTAGAAAAGTGTTATTGAAGTTGTCTCACCACTGAAGGCATCCATTGATCTCCAATAATCGATGGTGAAACAGCAAGGTTGGCAATCCAATCAGTCCTGCAAAATCAACAGTGGTAAATGAAATGATTGAATCAATGTAGATGAAAGTTCAGTGCATCCACTTAATTCCAAATAATTTATGGTTTCACACAGAGGAAAACATGAACATCAGGCATGTAAATGATATCCACAATAATGTGTAAATCAAGGAAGCTTGAACATGAATTGCTCACAGATATCTCACCATGTAGGTTTTCACCGATCTTGATCTCTTCAAAGAATGGAGCAGCTGTACATATGAATCAATACTTCAGAGTCATCTGTGGTAAATAAAGGTTGATGCTAGTAAAGCAATGGTGAAAAATGTACAGCATCCGCTCAGTATTAGGGAGTGATCTCCCAAAGAGTATCTTGGAGATGTAAAAAGTCAAAAGTAATAAGTATAGCAAATAGTTGTTTAACCCCTTCACACCGGCACCTCCTGGCCCTTTAAGAGTTTCAGAAGCCAGGAGGCGGGGTGGGGTTCAGGGTCATGTTACCGCGGTGACGCGCTGTCACGGTGGTCACATGATCGGGAAAGGTCCCGATCGAAAGAGGAGATCGGGACCTCTTTGTGAGTATCGGACATGTGTGCTGGGAGCGCGCAGGGTGCGCGCTCTTGGCACATATGTCCTTTTTTAGTAGAACGCAAATGTGCAGCTGCTCGGTGTCTAGGCCCAGACGCCGGGAGGCCGCACATTTGCGTTCGGCCAGCATGAAGAGGTTAAATAGCAATCAAGTCGAGAGTATGGCAGTGGATATAGAGTGATCACTTACTGCAGCCTTCTGCCAATGCACTGCCCGGGATCCATACCGCGGTGTTCATGCTTCATTTTCCTGTGCAAAGCTATTCCTGATAGCCAACTTTAGCTTGTGCGCTGCTACTGTAAATCATCAAATATAGGATGAAGATACTCAAAAGGCATGGTGCCCCATATTCTGATTTCCAGTTACCCATATGGTTTCCAGCATGGAGGCATATACATGTGTCATCCCCAGCATAGAGGCTTCGGCATACATTATGCGTGAATGTGATGATGTCACTCCATTGACGCGTTTCGTCCACCAATCATCACGGACTTTGTCAGAACTGGGAGGGGACAGTTCTCCGTTCCTTATATACCATGTCTCTTACATAATAGAGCCGTCATAGCCCCCTCTTGTGTTACGAAATCATCATAGCAATGATCACACCAGGAGCACTCATGCAGCCCCACAGAAGGACACTGCCACCACCATGTTTCACTGTAGGCACCATGCATTTTTCTGTGTACTCCTCACCTTTGTGACGCCATACAGTTTTGAAGCTATCAGTTCCAAAAACATTTATCTTGGTCTCATCGCTCCAGAGTACAGAGTGCCAGTAGTCTTCTTTTTCAACATGGACCCTGGCAAATTCTAGGCTGGCTTTTTTGTGCATGGGCTTTAGGAGAGACTTCCTTCGTGGATGACACCCATGTCATTTCTCTGCAGTGTATGCTGTATTGTGTCACAGGAAACAATCACCCCAGTTTGGCTTTCTAATTCTTTAGCTGACTGCAGTGAACTTGCATGGAGATTTTCTTCAACCCTTCTCATCAGAAGATGCTCCTTTCGAGTGTTACCTTCCATGGATGGCCTGGAGGTGTCTGTGAGATGGTTGCAGTTCCATCTTTGTTAAATTATTGTGTCACTTCTGCTACAGTATTCTGACTGATAAGCAAACTTTGCTTATCTTGTAGCCTTCATCTTTCTTGTGTAAAGAAATTATTTTCTTTCTCAGGCCTTGTGACATTTCTCTTCCATGTGGTGCCATTGCTGACCGCATGAAACGGGAAGAGGTTTTATAATAAACTGCGTGCTGAATACCTGTTTAATGAATAATCAGACTCGCCTGTACAGTAGTTGAATTTTTGTTAATTAGGATTTTGTTGTCTAAAGTTTAGCTTTGCTCCTAAGACTTTCATTGTGGTGTAATCATTTTTGCAACATGGTCTTGATTAAATTTGTTAGGAAATATACTTTTGTGTGTGAAGATTAACAAATCTTGTTTACAATCAATGGCCGGCATTTGCGGGAGTATTTTGTAGTATAGCGTTTCATAGAAAATGTTGATTCTGAAAGGACGGTAAAGGTTTTCTGACAAATCTGTTGGGGTGTACTCATTCATGCCGAGCACTGGAGCACTGTGTGTGTCTATCTATCTATCTATCTATCTATCTATCTATCTCTATGTGTGTGTATATGTATGTGTGTGTATATATGTGTATATATATATATATACACATATTTATATATTTTTTTTTGCAAAACATTTTTGTTTTATTTTTCGCAGGCATAGCCCTGTTGTACCTACAGTTGTACCGTGTCACTCCAGAAGATCCAACCTATTTGCAACGTTCTCTTGATTATGTGAAAAGAGTCTTGAGGAACTTGAATGGAAGAAGAGTCACTTTTCTTTGTGGGGATGCCGGGCCTCTTGCTGTTGGAGCTGTAGTCCACCACAAGCTGGAGAACCATGCAGAATCCAAGGACTGCATTGCAAGGTCTCATAAAATAATATTTCTGAACATATTTAAAAATCCTATTCTTTTGTAGTACAATAGGTCTCCCCCCTGCATGTTTTAGTGCTCTACTAAAATGGCTGAAGGGAACATCAGAGGACCTTTCTATTTTCATGTGTTGGTGGGAGTGCAGGCAGAAGCAATAGGAGGCGCTTTTGAGTTACCTGAAAAAATGAGGGTGATAATTATCAGATGCAAACCAAGACATAGTTTAAAGTTCTAAAAATCCCTTTTAGAATCCTATGAGTATGATAGAAATAAATTCACCGAAAGTGTGACGAGTCAAAGATGGCTCTCCGAGCTGTTTTGATGGCTCACGTTAATAAGCTACTGGTTGTGTAATCTAAATTTTGTACTTTTTCTCCATCATTACTAGATTCTATGTCTGGAGTGTACACACTCATTGACTATGACTCCAATAGTGTTCAGAATATAATTTACTGTAGGATGTGAGCAAATAAGAACCGTTTTTAATTCAGAGAATGAAGCTACACACGTCATACTGTACCTCTGCATCCATAATAATGTTGTTTTGTAATAATTATCGCTTAATTTGGATTGATTGAATGTGTTCTTTGTTGACTGTGCTAATTATGTGACTAAATGCATTCATTTCCCTAGTGCTGCATATTAATGAGAGTGTGGTTAAATTGACGCAGGTCCTATTTGTAGCCTATTGCAAGGTTCGTTACATTAGGACAAGTCCTCTGGCAGGACGCAACATGAATATATTATGTTACCTCTAACCAGTTCTGCTTCTGCTAATGGAAATGTGAGGTGAAGAACGATTTTACTTAAAAAGCAGACTATGTCCCATTGGGAGGGGGGATTTCAGAAGCTGGCATAGCAAGTGTGTGTTGGCTGGAACTGGCACTTTGTGCTGAACAATGCAGTTTAAGTAATTAAGTCATCAAAGAAGCAGATGGGGGATTTATCCACATTACAACGGCTTTGCTCGAAGTAAATCTGTAGACGTGCAATGTTTTTCTTGCTCGATCTGTTACTTATACAAATGCTAAATTTTCTTTTGTGTAATAAAATATATACAGTGCATTCCTAAAGTATTCAGACCCCCTTCACTTTTTTCAATTTTGTTATGTTGCAGCCGATACTACAGTTGTTTGAATTCATTTTTTTTTCTGATTAATCTATACTCAGTACCCCATAATGACAGTGAAAAGTGAAATTTAGAAATGTTTGCAAATGTATGAAAAAGGAAAAACTCAAATATCACAATGGCATAAGTATTCAAACCCTTTGCAATGACACTTGAAATTTAGCTCAGGTGCCTCCCATTTATCTTGATTGTTGCTGAGATGTTTCTACACCTTGATTGGAGTCCACCTGTGTTTAATTAAATTGATTGGACATGATTTGTAAAGGCACACACATCTCTCTATAAAAGGCCTCACAGCTGACAATGAATACTGTATCAGAGCAAAATCCATGAGGTCAAAAGAAACTGCCTGCAGAGCTTATAGCAAGGATTATTGCTAGGCACAGATCGGGGGGAAGGCTACAAAAAAAATTTGCTGCGCCGAAGGTTCCCAAGAGCACAGTGGCCTACATCATTTTCAAATGGAAGTAGTTTGGCAGACTGAGCAATTGGGGGTGAAGGGCCTTAGTAAGGTGACCAAGAACCCGATGGTCACTCTGACTGAGCTCCAGAGATCCTGTGTGGAGAAGGGACAAAGTTCCAGAAGGACAACCATCACTGCACTCCTCCACTGATCTGAGCTTTATAGCAGAGTGGCTAGACAGAAGCCTCTCCTCAGTGCAAAAACATATGAAAGCTCTCTTGGAGTTTGCAAAAAAAGCACATGAAGGACTTTGACTGTGAGGAGCAAGATTCTCTGACCTGATGAAGCCAAGTTTGGACTGTTTGGCCTCAATTCCAAACGTTATTTCTGGAGGAAACCATTTATCGCTCATCAGCTGCCCAATACAATCCCAATAGTGAAGCACTGTGGTGGCAACATCATGCTGTGGGGGTGTTTTTCATCAGTAGGGACTGGGAGACTGGTTTGGTTTGAGGGAAAGCTGAGTGGAGCAAAGTACAGCGATATCCTCACTGAAAATCTGTTCCATATCACTGAAGACCTCAGACGGGGCTGAAGGTTCACTTTCCAACATGACAGCGATCCTAAGCACACAGTCAAGATAACACAGGAATGGCTTAGGGACAACTCTGAATGCCCTAGAGTGGCCCAGCCAGAGCCCTGACTTGAACCCTACTGAACATCTCTTGAGACAAGATGGCTGTCCACCTACAGTCCTCATCCAGTCTGACTGAGCTTGGGAGGATTTGCAAACAAGGATGGCATTTCTAAAAGTCCGTTTTCACTTTGTCATTAGGGGTACTGAGTGTAGATTGAAGCCAAGTTCTGGCCCCCACCCCCATTAAAAAAAAAATTCCAAATGCTGTAGCTGCAGACTTTTAATATTAGGGCACTTACCTGTCCAGGGATCCAGCGGTGTCCTCACCCCGAGCCCATTCTTCAGTCAGGTGCTGGTGCCGCAATCTTGGCTAAGGTAAACCGGCAGTGAAGCCTTGCAGCTTCACAGCCGGTTTCCTACTGCACATGCGTGAAACGCAGTGCGCTTTGTGAATGGACCGCAGTGCGAATGCGGTGAACTGAGCCGGAAGTGGGAGCAGGTACCTGTCAAAACCAGGTACCCACTCCTCCCTGCTCCCCCAAAAGGTGGCAAATGTGCCAGCGAAGGGGGGGGGGGAGGAGGAGGCAAACAAGCAGAGCTTAAACTTTTGGGTGGCATTTCCCTTTAATGAGAAAACAAAATAATTTAAACCACAGTGGTATAAGGCTGCAACATAACAAGATTTAAAAAAGTGAAAGGGGTCTGAATACTTTATGAGATAGATAGATGTATGGATGCAGCATACTGTGCATATGTAGTCCGCATCAATTAATTACAACATTTTTGTCCCTTCTAAAGGTGACGTGCATCTATGTTCAACATGTAAAATTGTATATTCTCTACAAAATTCATATATTTTGTACATTGTATTTCCATTATTTTTAGCCTATTATTATAAATCTGAACACTGTTAAAGTTTGGAAACTAACTTTGTGAAAATCCCCACACGTTTACTTATTCAATTCTGTGAGACGTATTCATTATGCCCTGTGGTTAGACACTGCTGTGTCACACATCTCACAGAGCCTACCTTCTGAACGACAGAGGAGTTGCAAGGAGGAGTTTCAGGAGGCGGAGTCAGTACAGGAATCACAGCTTGCAGACAGCAAGGTACCATGGGATATGTAGTCCTTAGACATTGAAGGAGAATAAGCTGCAAAGGGAATCCAGGAATATGTGGAAAGAGATGGTCAGCAGGCAGACAGGCAGAAGCACTCATAACATGAAATAAATTTTTCCAAGTAAGCTCATACTGGATTGTCTAAAATGACTATTGTTTCATTTTATAACATCAGCAATGTAATAACAATACAAAGAGTATCCTGTAACCATAGAACTTCTTTAGTCTTTTATTTTGGACATTGAATAAAATCTATATCAGTTTTTATTTTTTCTCTTAGCCACAGTACTGCTTTGTTCTGTTAATGTCTTTTACTCTTTAAAAAAACCATACCTGTGTCTTTGTCCTTTTTTGTGTATTTGTTTCCTGCTCAGATTGCTGCAATTACACCGAGGAGTGGTGAGCACAGACTCTGAACTTCCAGATGAGTTGTTGTATGGTAGAGCCGGCTACCTGTATGCATTGATTTACGTGAACTCCGAGATTGGACCAGATACTGTACCTCAGGCTACTATTAAAGAGGTTAGTTGTTTTTTTCTCTGTTAACAATGTATCCATTGCAGTTTGTGAACTATTAGCTAGCAATTAAAGCATGATTTTTTTTGCACCCAGAAAAATTCAGCATGTGCGATCGCCTACATAGCGAGCTGCAGTGTGTAGTCCTCTTTTACCATAGGACATGCTGCTGTCGCTTTAGATCTGTGTTACCCAGTGCATGTGGCCCAACGGTGCTCATTGATCTGTCCGTTGTTCTCCAGACCTCCTCCTTTAAGGGCTCAGGGACGTTCAGGAGCTGTTGAGCGTTTTTTTTCAGCAGCCCCTGAGCTCTCCCTAAAGTTTCCTATGTGTCCATGTACACACAGTTGTTTACAGGCAGCTGAGTTTACAGTCGTTTTTTTTTTTAGCGCACCAAACTTGCCTTCAGAAGTAGATTTTACCGGCGTTTCAAAGGCCAAACGCGTGTAAACGCAGTTAACCACGTTTAGAAGAGTTTTGTAACTGTTCCATGTCCAGATGCGGTCCAGAGCCTTTTTTTCATCATCAAAAATGCATGCAAAGGGTTTTCCATGTATTCAAATGGTCCCAGTACACCAGCGCAGTCAGTTCCAGGTTTCGTGTAAAGGAAAAAATAGTAGAATTATGATGGGATCCATAGTGAGTACAACCAGAAAAGACAGGTAATCTCAACACATACTGCTCTCTCTGCTTCTGCTCTCTCTATTTCTCTCAAAATGTCTGAAATAGTTAATTTTTTACTGTTTTGCAGTGCATTCTGGGCATTTGGGAGGGTCTCCTGAGGATATCTTTTAAAAACGCTTCTAAACGCAAACGCGCATAAACGCGGTATGCAAACGCGGCTAAACTGACGTTTTTTAACCTACGTTTTCCAGCAGTCAGTTTCCAGCGGTCAGAAGAGTTTTCCAAATGCCCCGTATACATGAGCCCTTTGGGTGCTGGGTCTTGGCAGCCTCTTGATGACTGCTGTAGTCCAGCAGTAAGCTAAGGAGCTGAATTGATTAATTTTGTTCCTTAACCTCCCTGGAGGTATTCCTGAGTGTAGCTTGGGGTAAAGTTTCAGCACCACTCGGGAATACCATGCGGCGCTGCTCCAGGATTTCTTCTTCACTTATCTTGTCCTGCGCTCCTGCGATGTCCCTGCTGCAGCGTCTCCGGCAATGTCCTCCGGCCGATGCCGGCATCTGTCTTCCTGGTTCCGTTCCTTGCGACGTCAGGACTTACGGGGACGGAACTGGTGGGAAATTTGAAAATTTTAAAAGTGACATTCACTAAATTCACTAAAATCACATAGTATTACATTACTGTATGAAACCTTTTCACATACACTTTGTCCCTACTGCTTTGTCCTGTGCCCTGCCTGCATTTTTACTGTTCTTATTGCCTGGAAACTGAGAAAAGTCCATGGCGTCCAAAAAGCGTCCCTTTAGGTCAAAAGCGGTTTTAGACCGGCTAGAGAACAGCTATAGTAAATTAGAACCACTTGCAGAATTGATTGATAATGATTCGTGGGGAAATTTGTCATCAGACACTGAAAATGATTTTGCGACTTTGCTCTGTGATGTGCGAACTTGGCGCTATATTTCAAATTTCAGTGTTTTTGGTTTGCTTATATTATTGAAATAAATTTATTATTATTATTATTTTTTTATGATTATTTATTAAATTATAATTTATGATTTTGTGTTTCAAATTTTAACATAACCGGAATGTTTACTAGACTCTTGTTCGGACAGATTTCAGTGAGTTATTCCTAAAAATTACAGGCCTACAATAAAAAAAACTACATATTTCCATGCAAAAAAATGTACCGCTTTGAGCACAGAAATATGGACATAATCAGACAGCTAGGGAGGCTACGAGTGCTCAGTAGTATCATACACAACAATGCTTTGGTATAGAATAAAAAGGGTAAGTGATGTAATGTACTTTGTGACCTCATCAGCACTGCGTGGTATTACATCATCCATGTTTAGACAGGTCAGCGCTGATCCAGGCACATCCTAGATACAGATGGTATTAATAAGAAATGGCTCAATACCATAAAAGACCTGTAGTTGCAGGGGTTCATGGTGGAGAGCTAAATTAGATCTCCCCTACCACATCCAGACATCCCCAATAAAGAATAAAATGTGCTAAACAAAATGTAAACAAATCAAATATGTTGGATGTTCTTTATGTAATTTATGGCTTGAGTGTCATGTGAGTGCAATGTCATTTTTAATGATTGTAGACTTGTGACCTGGGGCCCATCACAATTTCACTATGAGGCTGCTTGATCTGTAGTCATGCCCCTGTATACATCCATTTCTTCGCTATATAATGGGACAGAGTTGTTTGAACTAATAGCTACATGTGATTTTAAGGTTTTGGGGTTTTTCTTTTATAAAAAAAAACATATTTGTAGTTCAATTATTTATTCAGCTATTTGGCTGTCATTTCAGTTCAATTATTAGAGGGTAACTCAAAGATAAATGAAACAAGCAATGGGGTATGTCAATAACATTGACCTTTTATGAGCCCAATCATTGAGTTTGCTGCTTGAATGTCTGGATCAGCAGTCTCTTGGGCTTGCAGCCTTTACAAGCAGATGTTGATAGACATACTTTGTCAAATTTTCTGATATCCAAGTGCACAGGTTTGAGTTCATGGAAGTAAATTAGGGAATTTAAGACCGTAGATCAACATTAACAGAGATTGGCTCAGTTACAGTCAGGTCCATAAATATTGGGACATCGACACAATTCTAACATTTTTGGCTCTATATACCACCACAATGGATTTAAAATGAAACAAACAAGATGTGCTTTAACTGCAAACTGTTAGCTTTAATTTGAGGGTATTTACATCCAAATCAGGTGAACGGTGTAGGAATTACAACAGTTTGCATATGAGCCTCCCACTTGTTAAGGGACCAAAACTAATGGGACAGAATAATAATCATAAATCAAACTTTCACTTTTTAATACTTGGTTGCAAATCCTTTGCAGTCAATTACAGCCTGAAGTCTGGAACGCATAGACATCACCAGACGCTGGGTTTCATCCCTGGTGATGCTCTGCCTGGCCTCTACTGCAACTGTCTTCAGTTCCTGCTTGTTCTTGGGGCATTTTCCCTTCAGATTTGTCTTCAGCAAGTGAAATGCATGCTCAGTCGGATTCAGGTCAGATGATTGACTTGGCCATTGCATAACATTCCACTTCTTTCCCTTAAAAAACTCTTTGGTTGCTTTTGCAGTATGCTTTGGGTCATTGTCCATCTGCACTGTGAAGCGGCGTCCAATGAGTTCTGAAGCATTTGGCTGAATATGAGCAGATAATATTGCCTGAAACACTTCAGAATTCATCCTGCTGCTTTTGTCAGCAGTCACATCATCAATAAATACAAGAGAACCAGTTCCATTGGCAGCCATATATGCCCACGCCATGAGGCTACCACCACCATGCTTCACTGATGAGGTGGTATGCTTAGGATCATGAGCAGTTCCTTTCCTTCTCCATACTCTTCTCTTCCCATCACTCTGGTACAAGTTGATCTTGGTCTCATCTGTCCATAGGATGTTGTTCCAGAACTGTGAAGGCTTTTTTAGATGTCGTTTGGCAAACTCTAATCTGGCCTTCCTGTTTTTGAGGCTCACCAATGGTTTACATCTTGTGGTGAACCCTCTGTATTCACTCTGGTGAAGTCTTCTCTTGATAGTTGACTTTGACACACATACACCTACCTCCTGGAGAGTGTTCTTGATCTGGCCAACTGTTGTGAAGGGTGTTTTCTTCACCAGGGAAAGAATTCTTCGGTCATCCACCACAGTTGTTTTCCGTGGTCTTCCGGGTCTTTTGGTGTTGCTGAGCTCACCGGTGCGTTCCTTCTTTTTAAGAATGTTCCAAACAGTTGTTTTGGCCACGCCTAATGTTTTTGCTATCTCTCTGATGGGTTTGTTTTGTTTTTTCAGCCTAATGATGGCTTGCTTTACTGATAGTGACAGCTCTTTGGATCTCATCTTGAGAGTTGATAGCAACAGATTCCAAATGCAAATAGCACACTTGAAATGAACTCTGGACCTTTTATCTTCTCATTGTAATTGGGATAATAAGGGAATAACACACACCTGGCCATGGAACAGCTGAGAAGCCAATTGTCCCATTACTTTTGGTCCCTTAACAAGTGGGAGGCACATATGCAAACTGTTGTAATTCCTACACCGTTCACCTGATTTGGATGTAAATACCCTCAAATTAAAGCTGACAGTCTGCAGTAAAGGAAAATCTTGTTCATTTCACTTCAAATCCATTGTGGTGTTGTATAGAGCCAAAAATGTTAGAATTGTGTCCATGTCCCAATATTTATGGACCTGACTGTATATGCGCCACATCCCTTTTATAAAACTTGTCAGTAAGGGTTGGAAAAAATGGTTGGACTTTTTTGGTGAAACTCTTATCATTCTTTATTTGAACAAATATAGATGTTCCAGTCCTTATTGACAGTAATTTTGGACCAACGAAGGTGAATGCAGAGCTCACCTCCTTGATATGTTTGATTAAATGTGCTTTCTAGTTTCCCACGTGTGCCAGAGTATCTAAGCGTTTATTTGTTACATCAGTCATACTCTTCCTATGGTCTGTTTGCTGCCATTATTTTATCTGTTGATGGCAAACCTTTTCAGGCCAAGCGTGATGTATATACGTCATAACCGACTGAAAAGCAATTATAATTCTGTTGCAGTGATATAATCATCTGATTACTAGAGATATCTGATTTATAAGCCGGTGCTACACTTCATATCAATATCATATAAAAATTGTCTGTTGAGAGCTTTGCGAACATGTACATCAACATGCAGTTTCCTCTGATGACATTTTGTCAGAATGGTACTGTAATAACCAATGTGAGAGTCACTGTGAGATGCAGAATGTCCTTGGGGTTTTTTTGCCAGAGTGAAAAAAGTCAACAAGTGTTGGCTCTGCTGACAATAAAATACAGGCTGGCGTTCTCCTCTGCACTACTGGCTGTTTGACCTTGTCCTAAAAAGACTAAAGACATTGATGCTGAATTGCAGATGGTGGGAAAGCCGTTTACTGGGTAAGAAGGGATAATGAGGTGGCCTGCCACTATTGCAGTAAAAAGACATGGTAATACATCACAGATCAAAAAACAAGAATATACCTCTGTTTGGCCCAGTCAGCTAAGAACTCTGGTTTAAGCAGATTGATTCAACAATCCTTAATTTTCACTATTCACTGCTGACATCAATATAACCTTCCTTGACATGTGCCTGTAGTTTTGCCAGGTTAAAAACATAGAAAAATTTTTTTTCCTACTAACTAACTTCAAACTTCAGCTTGTAGATGCCATCTTAGAGTCTGGGAAAACCTTATCGAAAGAAGAGCATAAGACTGAGCGCTGTCCACTGTTGTATCAATGGCACAAGAAGCAGTATGTAGGGGCAGCGCATGGATTGGCTGGTATCTACTATATGCTTATGCAGGTGAGTCATATAATTTTTTTTTTATAAAGACTTGCAAAGTTAAAAAGGAACCGTTTCGTTCGTAATCACTAAGGTGCTTTTTTCCGCTAGCCAGCAACAACCTAATTTCTTAATTGTTTTTTTTTTTCAGTACCGTTTTATACAGCATAAGGGGATATCGTATGTATCACAATGGAATTTCTTAATTATATGTCACAGAACCAGGAAGAGTTAAAGTGATAAGCTTGGGAACGTGTTACACGTTCCACCCTAAAAATAGGTGAAACATGTAACATGTTCCCAAAGTTGAACTTATCCTTTAATATTCTTGACTACTTGGGTTATGCTGCCACCAGGTGACTGGATACTGGACAAAAAAAGGCAGGACTCCTTTCCGGGCATAACTCCTCTCAGCTCAGCTAAGCCTTAGTTTTGTGCTATTGTCTGAAGGCGATGGTTGCTTCCCTCACAGGGCAGAGGTTGGCTCCATCTGGATTGGTCACTATGGCCAGCAGGCCAAAAGGGACAGTACCTGGACCTGTAATATCTACCATTTTGCACTGGACCCTGTGGGCAGCAACCTCTGGTGTACAGCATACCTGCTGGCCACACTGGCAGAGTGCACTGCAGTTCCAGGGCAATGATTCCCTGGAGGGTTGTAAAGTCCCTGAAGGCCCTGCAGGGCATGTTCACAGTAGTGGGTGAAGTTTGGGCCTGATATGGCAATGCAGTGTGGACTGATGAGTTCCTCTATGTACTGTGGAGCTGTGGAAGTCCTGGATTTGAGAATCCAGGCTTTGAGAATTCATGTAGCAAACTATATTTGCCAATGGGGTGCTATACAGACAGTGGCAGTGTGTAAAAGATGCGACCTGGTACTTTGTGGCCATTTTGACTCTAGTTCCAATACATATGTTTCTCTGGCCCAACACTGACTCCACAGAATCCAATCAGAATATGCACCATCTTGCCTTCAACCATTGCTGACTGCAGCAAGTAAAGGAGAACTTGACTTTTTTGGGGGGTACTGTTCTAGACCTAGGCTGACACCCTTAGGCTGAGTTGCTGATTCCCTCAGGAGAACACTAGCCTCCAAAAAATGGGGCTCTCCTGCTGTTGACCTGGCTATTTACTGTTTAGGAAATATAAGACCCTAACTTTCCTGGTGGATAATTTTTGGTTGGCAGAACATCTCTACAATTAGCAAATTGGGAGGCTGCCGCTTGAGGGTGAATGCTTATTTGGACCATCCTTAGAAGCCTATATCCAGAAGGTGACTGTGGGGAAGAGAACACTGTTACCCCTTAAATGGAAGGCAAAAGTTACAGGTCAGAATCTGTTGATGCCTTTATAGTCCAAGAAGAGATCCTTTCATAAGCTATCGGGCTCCAAGCGAAAACCTCCATCTCAGTTCTTTAAGAAGAAATGGCCTCCCTAAGTCCTCTGTTTTAGAAGGCAAATCCTCCTCTCATTGAAGGGGCATCTCTGCACAGATGGGAGGATTTCTACTGGACTTCATAGCCACCTGGATTTAGGAGGCCACAGAAAACTAGGTCTGCAGCATTGTTTCCAAAGGTTACAAGCTGGAATTTAACTAATTTTCCCCTACATGCTCAAGGGTATCTTTGGATCCATGAAAGAGAGCAATTTTCTTGGAAAGAACTAAGGGGTGCTGTCCCAAAGTGTCTTTGCGTCTGTACCAGCAGAGATCTCACAGCTTCTATTCCAACCTGTTTACAATTCAATAGCCAAGACCTCTAGCCCGTCCTGGACCACAAAGGTCTTAATACATTCCTGAAGGTACAGAAATTCAAGATGGAGTCCATCTGGCTGGTGATTTCTTCACTTCATTAAAGGGACTTCCTGGCATCAATGGATATCAAGGATGCCTACATTACTTCAGTGTCTGATCCAACTGCTCCCTTAGAAGCAAATCATACAGTTACTCTACAATGGAAATCCCCTGGGTCCTCAACAATCCCAGAACCAACATCTTGATAAACACCCTGGGGGCCATAGACAGGCTCAAGAGTAACACCACAAATCGATAGTGGTCATCTTCCACTGGAAAACGCAGGAAGCACTGGTGAGGGATTCTAGATGTGAATCTCTTGGCATCCAGATGCAACAACAAACTGGACTGTGCCCTGGTGACTCCTTGGGATTGGTTTTCACTGACCTATGCCTTCCATTCACTCCAACTCCTTCCTCATAGGTTACGCAGGATGAAGATGTAGGGCATTCTGGTGATTCTGATCGCAGGGGCTTGATTAGGAAGAATGTGGTATGAAGACATTGTAAATCTCTTGGCAGATGAGCCATAGGCTCTTCTAGATGAGCCAGACTTGCTACTGCAGGGTCTGATCTTCCATCCAGCAAGTCATGAAGGACGGTGTCTCACACTCTGTAATTCCTACCCTCCTACAGGAAGGTGTACATGGAAGGCTTATTTCACATGGTGTGAAGCTCAGATATTTCTTCCCCGACAGCCTAGAGTGGAGATGTCTTTGACTTTGAGTACGATCAAAGGAGGAATCTTAACCTTGGCCGTGCATTTTCAGAGACCTGTTGCATCACGGTCCTTGATTAAAGCCTTTGTGCAGCGTGTCATACAGATTGTTAATTCTGTGTGGCACGATCTGTCCCTTTTGGGATCTTAAAAAATATGTAAACCCAACATTTCTCATTCCTGATATGTGTCTGCTGTACCTGTACTTGTATGAAAAGGTATCCTTTTCTCTTTATATTGCTTCCTTTGTGTGAAATCCCTGGTGTTCCTGCCAGTCCCTCTGCTTTCTTATCAAAAACTGACCACACTAGACATGAGAGCACAGCGTAGTCAGTTCTCTAGCTGTGCTGGGAACTCTTTGTGCTTTCCTCCAATGATTTGACTTGTCCTGACGTGACCCCCTCCTCCTCCCCATATGCATAGCCTTTCACTGGGAAAATCAGTGTCCTGCTGTTTTTCCACCCTCACCTCTCTATGCAGCTGAGAAAAGAGGGTATGTGAACACTTTTAAAAAAGGAGAAAAAGGTATTTAGAATGTTTTTATATCAATACACAAATGTTTTTCCTTTAATTTCTGTTTTAAACTGTATGAGTTGTTCTGCAAGGTGAGGGTTTAAATAAACTTTTACATTTGCCAGTGTCCATTCACCTGAAGGTGGCAGCATAACCCAAGTAGTCATGAATATCAACTCCCCTGTGTAGTCCAAGAAAAGGATTTCACAAGTAAACCAATATTCTAATTTTTCTTTTGTCTAGTTTTTACACTGTAAAGGAAGCCACACATACTGTATGTGAATACACAGAACTGCCAGTATTAAACATAATGTGGCAGTTGGTGCTTGTCAGGTTCCTGCACATTTGACAATGTACTAGATCTGGCTCAGATTCTAAGAAAGAATGGTCATTTGCTTGTATGATGAATTCAGTGCCAATTGTGTTTCTGGTCCTTACTATTATGAATGTGTAATACATATATACTGCATATGTTGTTTTCTACAGCCCCTGGCAAAAGTAGAACAAGAAACATTAACAGAACTTGTGAAGCCATGCATCGATTATGTCCGTCACAAGAAGTTTAGGTCGGGTAATTATCCTTCATCTTTAAGCAATGAGACAGATCGGCTGGTGCACTGGTGTCATGGAGCTCCCGGAGTTATTCACATGCTCATTCAGGCCCATAAGGTGAGTTCACATTCTAGATTGTAAGCTCTGTTTCCTCTTGTACCAAATTGTATTGTAACCGTAATGTCTGCCTTCATTTTGTAAAGCGATGTGCAAACTGTTGGCGCTATGTAAATCCTGTATAATAATAATTTAATGGATAAGAAAAGATATCAGCTGTGTCTAATCAGCACACCCAGTTCTAAGGCCTCATGCACACAGAATGTTTTAAAAGCACTCCTCTTGGCAGCAGCATTTTGGCAGAAAGAATGCCCGGTGCTTGTCAAAGTGTCTTAACGCATTTACAAGTGTTGAAGTACGTTTACAAGCGCCAAACGTTTGGGAGTTCATTCATTTCATTGACCAGAATAATCATGTATTCTGGCAATTGAAATGAATTAACTCTCAAGTCCTAAATGCGCCTAGCATTAACATGAGTTTAGCCGCATTTACAGGCACCAAGCATTTTTTTCTGCCAAACCGCTGCACTGGCCCTGAGTTTTTTTTCTGCTGATAAATGCTACTGCTACTAAAAGCTTCTAAAAGCCTGAAAAGGGGCAGCAAAAATGCCCTGTGTGCATGAGACCTAACTGGCTACAGAAAATAATCAAATGAGTAGATTATGTAAACAGAATACTTTTTAACAATCTGTATTAAGATCACAAAATGATCCTTTAGACCAGCCTTTCTCAACCTTCTCAGCACAGAGGAACCCTTGAAATATCTTTCTGGTCTCAGGGAAACCCTGCTAAAAATGACTAAATCTTCAACTCATGATACATTAGTGTGATGGTCAGTGGGAAGAATGTTCCTTACACTTGTGGTCCTTGGGAAGATTTATAGATAGCCAAAAAGATCAATGGTGCCAGTGGGAAATCATCTGAGAGGCAGAAATTGCTCAAGGAACTCTTAGCAACGTCTGGAGGAACCCTAGGCTTCCATGGAACTCTGGTTAAGAAACCGTGCTTTAGACAATGCTATACCACCCTTGTAGCTCTGTGTGGAGAGGAAGGGTGTACTATATACTACACAAAAGGACATTGGAATAATGTAGAGCTTTGTTTTAATAGTAAAACCTAAGGAAACCTTTGGGTGAGGGGGTGTCTGGTTTTCCAATGGCCATGAAAGCATGCTATCTGGTACTCCTGACCCATGTTACTGCACATGAAAGTTCTAAAGTCTCTTGTTTTCAGCACTATGAGCAAGTGGCACCACCAACACCACAAAAAAAGCATAGGTGCTTTTTTCCGCAGGTGTGGAGAGAGTACAGCCTCCTGTCATTTCCTTTGTTATGACGCCTGAGCGTGAGGACTCCAAAGCTTATTAAGCCCACCATCCTGGAGAATCCTCAGATTCCAGAAATGAGGGGGGAAGGCGTGAAACTAACAAGTTCCATAAAAAGTATTTTTCCCTTTTCCCTACCAAGCAGGACCTAGAGTACATGGAACATGAAGGAAAGCCAGAGAAATGATCTGCAAGAACTTTGTAGTGGTCTCCAGGGATTTCATGACAGCACTCCTGTCAGTCCCCACCCTGCACACAGAACATCAAACAAGGGCTAAAGAACATCACAATCAGCTAGAAGCTATTTGGCCTCACAGAAACTACCTAGAGCCGTTTCTCAACCTTTCTTTTTTTCAGTATGCAAAATCTTAGTGATTTTAATTGTTGAGTGTAGCTGACCCCTATCATGGATCACAGCAGTGTGTGGAATGAAGTAATATTTTTACAGATGGCTCACCAAAGGCCAGAAGATTTCCTTTGGGGGTTCTTCTCCCTGCCCCCGCTGTCATAATTTAAAAACGGTGCAGATGTGCAGATGTCTGAGAAAAATAAATAAATGCACATTTTATTTTTTTTTACCTGCAAAAAAAAAAATATTTTTTTTAAAGGGTGAACTTAGCCTTTGAAAAGATCCACTCAGGATATAATTATGGGAGGTCACTGCCACCTTGTTTTGAAGGTTCAGTTCACACTAGTGCGACTTGTAATGTGACTTGCGACATAAAGGGATAATGCAAGTGTACAATCCAAGCGCGCACTTTCCAGCGTTATAAATGGCTCTGTGTATAAGTGGGTGCTGCAGCGACCGTCGGCTGGAAGCGAACAGAATCAGCAAGGGAGAATGTCACCAGCACACCGAGGATCACCAATATGGGGCCAAATGTTTTAATGATTGATCACATGGTTACAGCAAGGCAACGTTTTGGAGTCTCGCAGGACCCCTTCATCAGGCATGTGATGGAACATCCTGTGTGATGAAAAAGGTCACATGCCTGATGAAGGGGTCTTGCGAGACCTCGAAACATTGCCTTGTGGTAACTATGTGATCGTTCATTAAAACTTTTGGACCCATATTGGTAATCCTCGGTGTGCTGGTGACATTCTCCCTTGCTGATTCTGTTTGGTTCCAGCCGACGTTCGCTGCAGCACCCACTTATACACACAGCCATGTTTAACGCAGGAATGTGTGCGTTTGGATTGTACACTTGCGACACATAAAGTCACATGACAAGTAGAAATCTATTTATTTTAATGGCACCCATTCCAATCTATGCGACTAAAGTTGCAGCGTCTTTAACCACTTGCCAACTGCAGATAGCCGAATGGTGGCTTCACTGCAGCCGGCCAGTTCTGGGACGTCATATGACATCCTCCCAGAACGCTCCCTCCCGTGCGCCCCCGGCGATCTCCGTGATCACTGTGTCCTACAGACACAGCTGATCATGTGATGTGGTAACAGGCCAATCACAGCGGCCTTTTACCACATGACACAGCAGAGCATCGGTAAATGCAGTTGCCGGTTATCACCTGCACTTTCCTTACGCGGTGACAGTGTGAGGAAAGTACTGCCGATAACCGGCAATTGTCAGAGCAGGGATCGGCACCAATCATCGGGGCACTGATGAGCAGTGCCCTGATGATCAGTGTCCAGCAGTGCCGCCCACCTGTGCCCATCAGTGCCACTCACCTGTGCCCAGCAGTACCACCCAGCAGTGCCGCCAGTCAGTGCCCAGCAGTGCCACCCAGCAGTGCCGCCAGTCAGTGCCCAGTGGTGCCGCCAGTCAGGGCCATCCATCAGTGCTGCCTATCAGTGCCCATCATTGTTGCATATCAGTGCCAGCTCATCAGTGCCGCCTATCAGTGCAGCCTCATCAACCCACATCAGTGAAGGAGAAAAATTACCTGTTTGCAAAATGTTATAATAGAAACAATTTTTGCTGTTTTTTGTTTATAGCGCAAAAAATAAAACACTCAGTGGCGAGTACCTACCAACAAAAGAAAGCCCTATTTGTGTGAAAAAATGATAAAAATTTCATATGGATGCAGTGTTGCATGACCGCACAATTGTCACTCAAAATGCGACAGCTGAAAATTGGCCTTGTCAGGGATGGGGTATAAGTGCCTGGTAGTCAAGTGGTTAAAAAAGGTTCCTGCACTACTTAGATACTATTATTATTATTATTATTATTACTACGAGTTTATATAGCGCCAAAGGGTTTGCTCAGCGCTGTACAATAGGGGGGACAATACATGGCACAGTACAACAACAACAAACAACGTACGAGGGGTAAGAGGGCCCTACTCTTTCGAGCTTACAATCTAGGAGGGAGGGGGTAAAGGTACAGTAGGAAGTGGCTGAGGGGGATGAAGTGGTGGGAGGAATGAGGGAGGATGGCCGTTAGGTGAGGGTGGGGTAGGCTTCCCTGAAGAGATGGGTTTTGAGGGAGCGCCTGAATGTGAAGAGGGAAGGCGACAGTCTGATGGATCGGGGCAGTGAGTTCCAGAGGATGGGGGAGGACCTGGAGAAGTCCTGCAGTCGTGCATGGGAGGAGGAGACCAGGGAGCAGGATAGAAGGAGGTCCTGTGAGGAGCGAAGGGTACGGGTAGGGCGGTACTTGGGGATCAGGTTGGTGAGGTAGTCAGGGGCAGTGTTGTGAACGGCTTTGTAGGTCAGGGTTAGGAGTTTAAATTTGATGCGTTGGGCAATCGGGAGCCAGTGGAGGGAGAGGCAGAGGGGGGTGGCAGAGGTGGAGCGGGTGGTGAGGTGGATGAGTCTAGCCGCTGAGTTCAGGATGGTCTGGAGCGGGGAGAGCCTGCACTGGGGTAGGCCGTTGAGAAGAGAATTACAGTAGTCAAGGCGTGAGATGATGAGGGAGTGTACTAGAAGTTTGGTGGTGTCTGGGGTGAGGAAGGTACGTATCTTGGCAATGTTGCGAAGATGGAGCCTGCATGTGTTTGTGAGTGATTTGACATGAGGCAGGAAGGAGAGGTTTGAGTCAAGAATGACGCCAAGGACTTTGGCTTGCGGGGCGGGAGTGATAGTGGAGTTGTTGGTGATGATGGATAGGATGGGGGGGGGGGTGTTGGCAGGGGGAAAGATGAGGAGCTCGGTTTTGGAGAGGTTGAGCTTGAGGAAATGTAGCGACATCCAGTCTGAGATGTCATTTAGGAGGTGAGTGATGCGGGCGGAGATAGTGTGGGTGAGGTGAGGGGTGGAGAGGTAGATTTGGGTGTCGTCAGCGTAGAGGTGATAGTTGAAGCCGTGAGAGTGTATGAGTTTGCCCAGGGAGGAGGTGTAGATGGAGAAGAGAAGGGGTCCAAGGACAGAGCCTTGGGGGACCCCAACAGAGAGGGGGAGGGAGGGGGAGGTGGCGCCATTGTAGGTGACACTGAAGGAGCGTCGGGATAGGTAGGATACGACTTTCTTGTGACTTTAGTACCACAGAGTGTCAAAGTCGCATGGAAATTGTGCGACGTTTGAGTCGCACTAGTGTGAATCAAGCTTTAAAGGTACTTCGTTGTCCATTATTTTCTGCTTGAGAATCACTGACCTAGAACAAGCAAGTCGGTGAAATAATGGAACGCCTGTCTGGACTATTCATTCCAGTTAACCCTTTTGCACATCAGTACATGAGGCTTTGGCTGTTTGTCCTGTTCAGATGCCTTGCCCTGCACTTGACACAGTATATGCGCATAGCCTAGTCATCAGGAGTGTGGAGAGCCCCTTAAGAACCCGTCTACAGAAGGCCTATAGTGATGGAGCAGGAGATTTATACCAGCAGTCGCAGGGCCCATGTTTCTATTCTGAACTTTTCTCTTTTTTTCCATGTAGTGAGAGAAATTGCATTGTGTTGAATAAGAAACCTTCTGTAATGAAACCGTGAAGCACTTAATTGTCCTCTTACGGATTTTTCTCCGATCTAGTACCATAGCGCAGATCATGTTAATTGGCTGCTATGTAGTAACACAAACCCTTGTGTATCTTTTAGCTGACTATGTTAATGCAGATATTTCTGTACCGTGCCTAACAAATCCTTTTTGAGAATTTAACACCGTTGCCAACAGGTTTCCCACAGCTTGGCACATCTCTTGTCGGAATGACAGCCGTGCAGAGCTCTGCGACCCAGATTTAGTTCATTAGCTGCCGCCATGAAGACTGTAATTATCTTCACATCCTCTGCCGCTTGTTTCTGTGCAGAAAGCAATTAAATCACATTATACAAATGCATGTTTGTGCATACAATTGATCAGCGCACTGTCTGGTCTCTTTAAAGTGTTACTAAACCCACAACAGTAAAATCAGTCTGTATATGCAGTGAAGCATGTTTGTTATACTCACTGTGGAACCTAAGAGGTTAATCCTATGCATTGTATGAAAAGGCTGTTTGATCCTGTCTTCTCTGCCCCTCTTGTTGAAATGACCAACTGATACAGACTGAATCTGTAGTCACATGCACATGCTCAGTTTGGTGTGTTTTGTTAGAGCAGTTTTTCTTTTCTTGGGAGAGTGCATGTGATCAGCACAGGGCCAATCAGCACTGGTCAGAGGGTCAAGGGTTTCACATCCTCCTAGAACAGAAAGAAAACACCTACAAGCTTTAGCCAGTGCTCTGCTGAAGTCACAAGACTGCTCTAACTGCTGATGAGAAAAGGTATTTAGTAGGGATGCAGCAAAATTTCGTCCTTTGAAACATATTGGCCGAAAATAGCCCTATCGCCGGTAGGAAAAATTTAGCTGATACAGGGGACTGTGTGTACTGCAGATGTGAGGGGGGGCAGCTGAGAAAGGCAGGAGAGGAGCGGTGTATACAGTGACTGGCGGTCACTATGGGGTTTATTTACTAAAGCTGGAGAGTCCAAAATCAGACTCCCTTCTGCATAGAAACCAATCAGCTTCTAACCTCAGCTTGTTCAATGAAGCTTTGGCAATGAAACCTGGAAGCTGATTGGTTTCTATGCAGAAGGGAGTCTGATTTTGGACTCTCCAGCTTTAGTAAATAAACCCCTATATGTCAGTGCTGGTTTTTAAATGTAATTACCGGCTATTTTTTTCTTCACTATAGGGCACAGAATCAGCTATCACTTTCCCCCCAGCTAAAAGAAACAAAGTTTCCTTTTAGTTTATTTCCTGAGTTAAGAGAAACAATGTTTGCTTTTAGTTTTTTCCCCAGATAAAAGAAACAAAGTTTCTTTTAGCTCTGGAGAAAGTGACAGCTAATTCTGTGAGCTATAAAAAAAAAAAAGTTGGTAATTATATTTAAAAACCGTCACCAACATATAGTGACCGCCAGCGAGGGATACTCTCTGTATACACTGCTACTTCACTGTATACACTGCTCCTCTCCCCACCCCCTCCACCCTACAAAGAGAACCTATCACCTATCACTATATATAGGAGCCTCCCCACCCCCACATACGCAGACATTTCGGTTTCAGTTCGTTTTTCGGCCACATGCATTCTGAATTTTCGATATCGGTTTCGGCACCAGAATTTTCATTTCAGTGGATTGGGACCGGTTGATTATATGCACTTTATACCACTATTTCTACCACCATTTTAGACCCTTGGAGGATCTACCACTTATATATATATTTATTATTTATATTCTTGATTTGTTTATTTAGTTATATAGCGCTACACCAATTTTACGATTATTTAGTGCACCACTAGTATTTAGCAGTTTATATTTACTAAAATAATTGCATTTCCATGTTGTGTGTACTGTGGGAGACCAGATACAGTGAATGCAAGGTCATGGGTTTAGTATCACTTTAAGATCACCTATCAGGCACCTCTGGCGTTTGGAAAGTGAGGTGTGCCCTACTGTATAAATTATTGACATAATCGTTTATTTTTAGCTGCCAGACAAATAGAGAGTAGGTTATAACACGTGTGTGAATGTGTGTGAAATCATACTTTCTCTTTCCCTTTTTTAATTTTTTTTAAGTAGGACTGCAGATGTTTACTTTTTTAATTTGCTTATTATTTTACAGTGTTCTGTCTTTTGAGAACCAAACACATTCTCTGTAAATGCCACATTTAGAATTTCTCATAAATGCATCATGGCAACAGACAAAAATGTGTGATCAAGATACCAGCGTAGTCAGACATCCTAATAACCTAACAATCATTGGTCCCATCATACATGTGCTTTAGTCGGCTACATTCTTTAACCACCTCCGTCCGGCCGTTGTATATAAACAGCCAGATGGTGGCAGTGCAGGGTCGGGTGGCCGATAATAAATGGCCTCCCTGCCCCTTGCTTGTGCGTGCTCCCTGGGAGCGCGCAGCACCGCGATCTGAACACAGTGGAACACCGATTGTCGTACGGGACCTCTGTGCGAAGTACCGATCATGTGATCACTGATTGGCCAGTCAGTGATCACATGCAGAGTAGTAAGCAAGATGTCACTTCTGACATCATTGCTTACTATGTGTGAAATCTGTGAATGATTACAGAGGTCACATTGTACAAGGCTATTCACAACAGCCTTCTATCATGTGACAAGCTGTGACCAATCACAGCTCACACAGTATTTCTCAATGGCTGCAAGAATGCTGCCAGAGAGAAGGAAAAATTATTGCTTTTACAGCCTTTATGGGTGTAAAAGCAATCGGTGTAAAAAAAAAAAAAAAACTTTTTGGACTTTTTCATTTACATAGCAGAAAAATAAAAATTCCAGTGGTGAATAAATACCACCAAAATAAAGCTTTATCTGTCTCAAAGAAATGCTAAAAAATTCATTTGGGTACAGTGTTGCATGACTGCGCAATTGTCATTCAAAGTGTGATAGCACTGAAAGCTGAAAATTGGCCTGGATAGGAAGGGGGTAAAAGTGTCCGGACTGGAAGTGGTTGAATTCTAAGTTTAGCTGGGAAAAAAAATCAGTACAAGGGATGTTGTTTACAGTCAATGTGAGGTCCCTTGTGCTGCTGATTGCAGATTTATTTGTTATCTTCCATCCATCGATTCCCCCATCCCCTGCTAATGCAGTCTTCTGGTTACACGGGTTAATAGAACTGAGCGACCTGTCATATGCACTCATCAAGAGTGCTGACTATATCTGCCCTTTCTGTCCATCTCCTCCATTCATAGAGGTTGTACTATAGCTTCTATGATTGAAAAATGATCTATGAATGGAGGAGTCAGACCATTCATTCATCCACCTGTCTTCCATTTAGAGATCATCCTGTTTCATTCATGTAAGCTTCTATTAAATGGGGATATTAACCCCTTCCCACCCTGCTCTTGCACATATGCGGCCTCAGTGAAGTACGTTTTCTACCTTGGAGCTGCAAATTTGTGTGCATGTGTTTGTGCTGAGAACTCTGTGCACATTGTGCTCCCAGCACAGACACAGAGCTGACACTGACAGCTCCAACTCTTGCACTAATGATTGGGAGCTGGAGGGACCAGCTCTCTTATCATATGCTCACTGTGATTTGCTGTCGCAGTGGTCAGTCATTGTACAGCTCACCCCTGTATTCTCTCTTTTCTTGTGTAAAGAAAAAGATACATTGTATCTTTTTCTCCTTGCTAGACAAGAAAAGTGTAAATTAAGAAATTATGTGTAACGACAAAAAAATTTAGATAAACTATCTAGACCCGGGTTTGTTCTAGATCAGGGGTCTCCCAACTTTATAAATAAAGGAGCAGTTTACTGTCCTTCAAACTTTAGGAGGGTCGGACGGTGGCCAGTGGGAGAAGAAAATGTCCTGGCATCAGTGGGAGGAATAGTGCCCCATCGTTGGTGTCAGTGGGAGGAATAGTGCCCCATCATTGGTGTCAGTGGGAGGAATAGTGCCCCATCATTAGTGTCAGTGGGAGGAATAGTGCCCCATCATTAGTGTCAGTAGGAGGAATAGTGCCCCATCATTAGTGTCAGTGGGAGGAATAGTGTCCCACCATTGGTATCAGTGAGAGGAATAGTGCCCCATCATTGGTGTCAGTGGGAGGAATAGTGTCCCACCATTGGTATCAGTGAGAGGAATAGTGCCCCATCATTAGTGTCAGTGGGAGGAATAGTGCCCCATCATTGGTGTCAGTGGGAGGAATAGTGCCCCATCATTGGTATCAGTGGGAGGAATAGTGCCCTATCATTGGTATCAGTGGGAGGAATAGTGCCCCATCATTGGTATCAGTGGGAGGAATAGTGCCCCCATCATTGGTATCAGTGGGAGGAATAGTGCCCCGTCATTGGTGTCAGTGGGAGGAATAGTGCCCCATCATTGGTATCAGTGGGAGGAATAGTATTACATCATTGCTATTAGTGGGAGGAATAGTGCCCCATCATTAGTGTCAGTGGGAGGAATAGTACCCCATCATTGGTATCAGTGGGAGGAATAGTACCCCATCATTAGTGTCAGTGGGAGGAATAGTGCCCCATCATTCGTGTCAGTGGGAGGAATAGTACCCCATCATTAGTGTCAGTGGGAGGAATAGTGCCCCATCATTGGTATCAGTGGGAGGAATAGTGTCCCATCATTAGTGTCAGTGGGAGGAATAGTGCCCCATCATTAGTGTCAGTGGGAGGAATAGTGTCCCATCATTAGTGTCAGTGGGAGGAATAGTGCCCCATCATTAGTGTCAGTGGGAGGAATAGTGCCCCATCATTGGTGTCAGTGGGAGGAATAGTGCCCTATTACTGGTGTCAGTGTGAGGAATAGTGTTACACCATTGATGTCAGTGAGAGGAATAGTGTCCCATTACTGGTGTCAGTGGGAGGAATAGGGCCCCTTCATTGGTGTCAGTGGGAGGAATAGGGCCCTGTTGTTGCTGACATGGGCCATGTAAAAGCATGTAGAGGGCCGTAGTTTGGAGATCACTGTTCTAGATCAATGTTGTGGCCAAGATTAGGGTCGGTGTTTATAGGTAGGATTACAAAAAAAATGCATACTGTTTTCCTGGGTCCTACAACAAATATATACACCTGTGTGGTATTGCTGCAATCGTCAGGATTAGGAGAATGTTTGTGGGGTTGTTCTGTGGTGGTGGGTCATGTTAATAGCAACAAATAAACCGCTACATTTCAAAAATTATATTTTTTAATATTTGTGACAGTTTTCCTTTAATGATAGAAAAAAAAAACAGATATCCATTACAATTTACCAAATGTCCAATTTGTCCTGAAAAAACAAGGAATAATTCACCTGATAATACAAAGTAGTTGCAATTATATTTACAGTTTTACTAACATGTCCGAGTTGCAAAAACCTGGTTTTACATGTTAGGATTTGTTTTGCCTTCCGTCATGCAGGGGTTAATATGGCGTTGCCCACCCTAATATGTAACTGTTCTACACATTTGTGGAGTTGCAAGTCCTGCAGATACCAGCTTGCTAGTGGCTTCAGATGCTCTGCCAAGCAGAGGGTACGTTTCATACAGCTTTGCATGTGGCTGTCATACACTTGTCTGTAATCCAGTTAGCAGGCCTAGTGGAGTCATTTGTTCTCCAGACACCGGCTCTCTAGTGGCTTATTTAGCTCTGATGGCTTCCCGTCACTAGGAGAGTAAGATAAATCACCTAAAGCTTTCTAGATACAAAATGTGGGGATCACTGGGTACATTACAGAGCTTTCCTATACTCTGGGAGGCTGTGCAATGCGCTATTTCTAACTATATGTGTGGCAGAAAATAAGTGCAGGTACTTCTCATCCCCTTCTGGTCACCCTTGTTTCTGTCCCTTACCTACCTCCCAGCACTGCCCCTTGTCTCCACCACCACCACCCACCTCCCAGCATTGCCCCTTGTCTCCACCACTCACCTCCCAGCATTGCCCCTTGTCTCCACCACCACCACCCTCCTCCCAGCATTGCCTCTTGTCTCCACCACCACCACCCTTCTCACAGCATAGCTTCTTGTCTCCACCACCACCCTCCTCCCAGCATTGCCTCTTGTCTCCACCACCACCCTCCTCCCAGCATTGCCCCTTGTCTCCACCGCCACCACCCACCTCCCAGCATTGCCCCTTGTATCCACCACCACCCTTCTCCCAGCATTGCCTCTTGTCTCCACCACCACCACCCTTCTCACAGCATAGCTTCTTGTCTCCACCACCACCCTCCTCCCAGCATTGCCTCTTGTCTCCACCACCACCACCCTCCTCCCAGCATTGCCCCTTGTCTCCACCGCCACCACCCACCTCCCAGCATTGCCTCTTGTCTCCACCACCCACCTCCCAGCATTGCCCCTTGTCTCCACCACCACCCTCCTCCCAGCATTGCCTCTTGTCTCCACCACCCTCCTCCCAGCATTGCCTCTTGTCTCCACCGCCACCACCCACCTCCCAGCATTGCCCCTTGTCTCCACCGCCCACCTCCCAGCATCGCCCCTTGTCTCCACCACCACCCTTCTCCCAGCATTGCCTCTTGTCTCCACCACCACCACCCTTCTCACAGCATAGCTTCTTGTCTCCACCACCACCCTCCTCCCAGCATTGCCTCTTGTCTCCACCACCACCACCCTCCTCCCAGCATTGCCTCTTGTCTCCACCACCACCACCCTCCTCCCAGCATTGCCCCTTGTCTCCACCGCCACCACCCACCTCCCAGCATCGCCCCTTGTCTCCACCACCCACCTCCCAGCATCGCCCCTGTCTCCATCACCACCCTTCTCCCAGCATTGCCTCTTGTCTCCACCACCACCACCCTTCTCAAAGCATAGCTTCTTGTCTCCACCACCACCCTCCTCCCAGCATTGCCTCTTGTCTCCACCACCACCACCCTCCTCCCAGCATTGCCCCTTGTCTCCACCGCCACCACCCACCTCCCAGCATTGCCCCTTGTCTCCACCACCCACCTCCCAGCATTGCCCCTTGTCTCCACCACCCACCTCCCAGCATTGCCCCTTGTCTCCACCACCACCCTCCTCCCAGCATTGCCTCTTGTCTCCACCACCACCACCCACCTTCCACCATTGCCCCTTGTCTCCACCACTCACCTCCCAGCACTGCCCCTTGTCTCCTCAACCACCACCCACCTCCCAGCACTGCCCCTTGTCTCCACCACCACCACCCACGTCCCAGCATTGCCCCTTGTCTCCACCACCCACCTCCCAGAATCGCCCCTCGTCTCCACCACCACCCACCTCCCAGCATCGCCCCTTGTCTCCACCACCATCCTCCTCCCAGCATTGCAGTTTGTCTCCACCACCACCACCCTCCTCCCAGCATTGCCCCTTGTCTCCACCACCCACCTCCCAGTATTGCCCCTTGTCTCCACCACCCACCTCCCAGCATTGTCCCTTGTGTCCACCACCACCACCACCACCCTCCTCCCAGCATTGCCTCTTGTCTCCACCACCACCACCCACCTCCAAGCATTGCCCCTTGTCTCCACCACCACCCTCCTCCCAGCATTGCCACTTGTCTCCACCACTACCACCCATCTTCCAGCGTTGCCCCTTGCCTCCACCACTCACCTCCCAGCATTGCCCCTTGTCTCCACCACCATCACCCTCCAGCATATACTAAAGGTAAAAGTGACATAAAAGGAACAACTCAAATGTGAAGTAAAAAAATCCACGTAATAAGAAATATAAAGAGAAATCACAAACTGTGGTAACATAGAATAAATGTGACAAACAACAACAATAGTGCAGTGAATTAATCACTACCAGAAATTGTGTTAAAATTGTGACACCAACCAATGTGACCTATTGGTCATTGGTATATAGGAAGAATATATATAAACATAAATGTCCCAAAAATATAAATATAAATTTGAAAAAATAGGGACAAAAAACCCCAATGATGTAGGTAAAAAAATGTTAAAAAATAAAAACAATCCCAAACGCATGAAAGTCCCAAGTGCTGGGCAACATATTTTTGAATAAAACGATATTCCAATCAAGATAATATGTGTAACTTCAAACACGTGAACCAACAGTGATCACAAAACAAGCGAATGATCCTTCACCGCCTAGCATGCGCGCTCACCTTCAAACTGCGACCCACAAGGGAGCATAAAGGTAGCTGGATGGTCCTCAGCCGGATGAATTCCACTCACAGGGCAAACGAAAGATTCCTCTCCATAATATGCAGCAATCAATGATCCCGGTCTCCTTAAAGGTATATGACTTTAAATCGCCTCCTCCACCTCCACAATGCTCATAAATTGGGGATCAAAGAAAGACCAAAATAAAGACAAATGGGAAACCTTCCACAATCCTCCAAATGACCAGCAGCCAATATGGACACCAGCAAATATTAACCACCATGCAGCAAACAACCACCCTCCTTCCAGCACCGTCTCCACCACCCACCTCCCAGAATTACCCCTTGTCTCCAACATCACCACCCTCCTCCTCCCAGCACTGTTCCTTGTCTCCACCACCCACCTCCCAGAATTACCTCTTGTCTCCACCACCACCACCCTCTTCCTCCCAGCACTGTCCCTTGTCTCCACCACCCACCTCCCTGCGCTGCCCCTTGTCTTCGCCACCACCCTCCTCCCAGCACTGCCCCTGTCTCTGCCACCACCACCCATCTCCCAACATTGCCCCTTGTCTCCACCACTACCACCCACTTTCCAGCACTGCCCCTTGTCTCCACCACCACCCACCTCCCAGCATTGCCCCTTGTCTCCACCACCTTCCTCCCAGCATTGCCCCTTGTCTCCACCACCATCACCCACCTCCATGCACTACGCCTTGTCTCCGCCACCACCCTCCTCCCAGCACTGCCCCCTGTCTCCGCCACCACCACCCACTTCCCAACATTGCCCCTTGTCTCCACCTCCCAGCATTGCCCCTTGTCTCTACCACCACCACCCACCTCCCAGCATTGCCCCTTGTCTCCACCACTACCACTCACCTTCCAGCACTGCCCCTTGTCTCCACCACCACCCACCTTCCAGCGCTGCCCCTTGTCTCCACCACCACCCACCTTCCAGCACTGCCCCTTGTCTCCACCACCACCACCCACCTCCCAGCATTGCCCCTTGTCTCCACCACCCACCTCCCAGCATTGCCCCTTGTCTCCACCTCCCAGCATTGCCCCTTGTCTCTACCACCACCACCCACCTCCCAGCATTGCCCCTTGTCTCCACCACCACCCACCTCCCAGCATTGCCCCTTGTCTCCACCACCACCCACCTCCCAGCATTGCCCCTTGTCTCCACCTCCCAGCATTGCCTCTTGTCTCCACCACCACCAACCTCCCAGCGCTGCCCCTTTTATGGACTCCCCTGCAGCAACAATAGACCACCAAGCAACAATAAATCCCTCCAGCAGCAATACTGGATGAGTCAATTGGAACTTGCTGCATCGGTTGTAGACTCACTGTAATAAAGAACATAGGCAGTCGGGACATGGGTAGCACAAACCTCATTGCACTTGCTTACCTGCTTGGTGCAAAGTCTGAGAGATGGAGGGTATGCATCACTCTGCTGGGGACTGACTGAGCTGGTCAGGAGGCCAGATCTATTCAATCTCTACCACAAAATGCCACCGCAGTATTACTCTGTGACCCAACGGCAGAGAAATAAACGCACACTACTTCACTGCAGAGGGAAATGTTAGAAAAGTTTGTTTGGCAGCTACTTTTGAGGGACAGTAGATTTTGTGGGGATACTTTATCACACCCGTCCCACCTGCCAGTCCACATACGCAGCCAAGACTGTGACTTGTAATATTTAGCAGAAACTTTAACTTAGTGGTAAAGTAGTATTTAAAAGCAAGAGCAAACATTTATTATATTGCAGCTTACCAATTCTTAGCTGTGGTGACTGCACTTGTTTTCCTTTTAGGCTTTCTTTTTCATCTGCTGTTCTGGCCAGTAAGTCTGTTTTTTTTTTTCAAAAGAACAAAACCTTTTATAGATATATCAAGTGCTTACAACTTTTATTTATTCATGTAAAACCTTTCTCCCAAAAGAAAAAAAAACTGCTGTAACTGTTTATAAAGTGTGAGCTGGAGTTCAGCTTCAGTTTGTTAGTGTATTTAAATCTGCTAGTATATCTAACAATCCCCCCTCCCCCCCAGAATGACATTGCTCCTGTCCAAGGTGCCCCTGTGCTCCCTGATTCCAGAGTGTAGACACTCTAAAACAGAAGGTGTGTTACTGGCCAGATCATCAGGTGAAAACAGAGGCGAAAAAGCCTAAAAAAAGAAAACAAATGCAGCCACCACATCTAATGATTGGTAAGCTGTGATATATTACATTTTGATTTTGTTTTTTTACGGCTTTAACTTCAAAGTATATTGTTTTAACTTTACTTGAAAGTGTAACCCCAATTACATTTTTGTTTTAGCTTTTTAAAGACGAGAAGTACTTGAAAGATGCCATGGAAAGCAGTGATGTCATCTGGCAGAGAGGATTATTACGGAAAGGATATGGCATCTGTCATGGAACCTCAGGGAATGGCTATGCATTCCTGTCTCTGTATCACCACACTCAGGACAGGAAATATCTCTACAGAGCCTGCAAGGTAATGTTCTTCTGATGCGAATGCTGTACCTTTCAATATATACCACCTGTATGAATTATAATAGGAGTGTTTGCTGTCCTCCTTCTTTTGTTTTTGTATAGAGCAGGGGTCTCCAAACCTTCTAAACAAAGGGCCAGTTTACTGGCCTTCAGACTTTAGGGGGGCCAAACTGTGGCCATTGGGAGTAGAAAATGTCCCGACTTCAGTGGGAATAGACAATGCCCCGTCTTTAGTGACAGTGGGAGGAATAGTGCCCCACTTTTGGTGTCAGTGGGAAGAATTGCAACCTATTGGTTGCGTCAGTGGGAGGAACTGTGCCCCGTTGTTGGTGTTATTGAGAGGAATTGTGACCCATCGTTGTCATTGGGAGGAATTGTACCCCATCGTTGTTGTCATTGGGAGGAATTGTACCTCATCATTGTTGTCATTGGGAGGAATTGTGCCCCATCGTTGTTGTCAGTGGGAGGAATTGTACCCCGTCGTTGTTGTCATTGGGAGGAATTGTACCCCATCGTTGTCATTGGGAGAAATTGTACCCCATCGTTGTGGTCATTGGGAGGAATTGTGCCCCATCGATGTGGTCATTGGGAGGAATTGTACCCCATCGTTGTTGTCATTGGGAGGAATTGTGCCCCATCGTTGTTGTCATTGGGAGGAATTGTGCCCCATCGTTGTTGTCATTGGGAGGAATTGTGCCCCATCATTGTTGTCATTGGGAGGAATTGTGCCCCATCGTTGTTGTCATTGGGAGGAATTGTGCCCCATCGTTGTTTTCATAGGGAGGAGTTGTGCCCCATCATTGTTGTCATTGGGAGGAATTGTGCCCCATCATTGTTGTCATTGGGAGGAATTGTGCCCCATCGTTGTTGTCATTGGGAGGAATTGTGCCCCATCGTTGTTGTCATTGGGAGGAATTGTGCCCCATCGTTGTTGTCATTGGGAGGAATTGTGCCCCATCGTTGTTGTCATTGGGAGGAATTGTGCCCCATCGTTGTTGTCATTGGGAGGAATTGTGCCCCATCGTTGTCATTGGGAGGAATTGTGCCCCATCGTTGTTGTCATTGGGAGGAATTGTGCCCCATCGTTGTTGTCATTGGGAGGAATTGTGCCCCATCGTTGTTGTCATTGGGAGGAATTGTGCCCCATCGTTGTGGTCATTGGGAGGAATTGTACCCCGTCGTTGTGGTCATTGGGAGGAATTGTACCCCGTCGTTGTTGCCATTGGGAGGAATTGTACCCCATCGTTGTCATTGGGAGGAAGTGTACCCCGTTGTTGTCATTGGGAGGAATTGTACCCCATCGTTGTTGTCTTTGGAAGGAATTGTGCCCCATTGTTGTTGTCAATGGGAGGAATTGTACCCCATCGTTGTGGTCATTGAGAGGAATTGTGCCCCTTAGTTTGGTGTCAGTGGGGGGAATTATGCCTCATTGTTGGTATCAGTGGATGAAATAGTGTCCCAAGGGTCCGATAAAAGCAAGCAAAGGGCCGCAGTTTGGAGACCAATGGTATAGAGCAGGGGTGGGCAACTGTGGCCCTCCAGCTGTTGGTGAACTACAAGTCCCATCATGACTCTACTTTTGGGAGTCATGCTTGTAACTGTCAGTTTTGCAATGCCTCATGGGACTTGTAGGTCTACAACAGCTGGAGGGCCACAGTTGCCCACCCCTGATATAGAGGGTTAGAACCCTTGTCAGGGTATTATTGCTGTCTGTGGCCCTGCTAGGGAGATTAACTCTTTGTGACCATGACAGAAACTGAGCGGATGTCCAAAATTTTACAGTTGTCACCACAATAGGAGGTGAGGGGAAATCTTCCAATAGGGACACCCTGTTAAAGGGTTGCACCACTTTGCCACACTCAACATGCTGATGACAATGTGGGTCTAAAGTGGCATTGTGATACAAAAACAAAATCTATTTTTATCCAGATCCAATTGTTGAAGATTGATGTATTTGGTATATAAAAAAAAAAAGCTTATTCTTTTAGTACCACTTTAATTCTGCATGATAGGTCTGAATTTCCATACATTTGTTACCTTACTCTAGTGTCACACTTGCCCTTCTAAAAGCCACATAGGTGTGAAAACGCCTGTTTGTATCTATGCTCTAGTTCTAAAAGCTCCATGCACTTGACCTATGGTTCGTATCCTCTAGGGTGCCCAAACACCGCAATTTGCAATGACTATCTAAATGTTTTGCTGCTCCGAGGCATTTCAGGGCTGCCTGGCAGATGTAAATGGCCTCTCAGAGCTCATACAATATATTTTATGATCAAGGCAATAACTCTTCAGGGAAATCCAGATCTTTCATGGTACATTTGGGTCTGAAAAATTCCAGCTTTTGTAGTCGTTGTTTGAAATGGAGCTACATTAACCTATTCACAGCTAGCACCAGAATATTAAAAATGCAGCACATTTCCCTTCAGCTACCAGAGCATCAAAGTGCAGGCCAGATACGACAAGGCATGCATAATAAAGTAAGGTAGGGGTCTGTTTATGACTTTCACGTTATATTCTTCATTTGCTCAGATGTAGCACACAACATATCACTGATCAATAGCGGATGAGATCACTCTCTGTGTTGATTGTGCAGTATATTTTCTATACTAGACTACTTTTATCTTATAATTATATTCATATATATATTATATTTCTGTAATTTGATGTGCAGGTACCATTTCCCATAGCAAGCTGCTTTTTAGGCGTTCCTTTCCCACGTTCCGTTGCTCCCAGTTTCATTTCACAACCTATATATTATAAAATGTTTCACCATTTTTATTAATTTGGAAGGATTGCTTTTCTCATGTCCAAACACATTAAAAAATAAAGTTTGTTTGAAAACAAACAAACACACACGCACGCACGCACGCACGCACGCACGCACGCACGCACGCACACACACACACACACACACACACACACACACTTTTCATTTACAGAAACATATTCAAGCTGCAGTTATATAATGGATATGGGCAGAAAGTGCACACTCTCAGGTTTAATTTGAGGGTATGTACATCCAAATTGGAGGAAGGGTTTAGGAATTACCGCTCTTAAGAGTAGCCATCCCCCCTTTTTCAGGGGACCAAAAGTAATTGAAAATTTGCATCAAAAGCTGCTTCATGGCCAGGTGTGGGCTACTCCATTATTTATTCATCAAGTAAGCAGGTAAAAGGTCTGGAGTTGATTCTATGTGTGGTATTTGCATTTGGAATCTATTGCTGTAAACCTACATCATGCATTCAAAGGAGCTGTCCATGCAAGTGATACAGGCCATTGTAAGGCTTCAAAAACGAAACAAATCCATCAGAGAGATAGCAGGAACATTAGGAGTGGCCAAATCAACAGTTTGGTACATTCTGAGGAAAGAAGGACGCACTAGTAAGCTCAGCAACATAAAAATGCATGGACGTTCATGGAATACAACAGTGGTGGATGATCGCAGGATCCTCTCTATGATAAAGAAAAACCTATTTACAACATCCAGACAAGTGAAGGACATTCTCCCGGAGGTGGGTGTATCATTGTCAAACTCTACAATCAAGAGAAGACTTCACGAGAGCAAATACAGAGGGTTCACCACAAGGTGCTAACCATTCATAAGCCTGAAGAATAGAAAAGCCAGATTAGACTTTGCCAAAAAAAATCTAAAAAAGCCAGACCAGTTCTGGAAAAGCATTCTTTGGACAGATGAAACTAAGACTAATCTGTACCAGAATGATGGGAAGAAAAAAGTGTGGAGAAGGCTTGGAACAGCTCATGATCCAAAGCACACAGTGTTTTCTGTAAAACATGTTGGAGGCAGTTTGATGGCATGGGCATGCATGGTTTCCAGTGGCACTGGGTCATCGGTGTTTATTCATGATGTGACAGAAGCAGGCGGATTAATTCTGCAGTGTTTAGAGATATACTGTCAGCCCAGATTCAGCCAAATGCAGCAAAGTTGATTGGACAGCGCTTCACAGTACAGAGGGACATTGATCCAAAACACACTGCAAAAGCAACCCAGGAGCTTTTGAAGGAAAAGAAGTAGAATATTCTGCAATGCCATCTGAATCACCTGATCTCAACCCAATTGAGCACGCATTTCACTTGCTGAAGGCAGAAAGACCCACAAACAAAGAACTGAAGACAGGTGCAGGTACAGCCTGGCAAAGCATCAGAAAGGAAGAAACCCAGTCTTTGGTAATGTCCATGGGTTCTAGACAGTCATTGCCAGTAAAGGATTCTCAACAAAATATTACAAATGAACATCTTATTTATGACTAAATTCATTTGTCCAATTACATTTTGAGCCCCTGAAAATGGAGGGACTGTGTATAAAAATGGTTGCAGTCCCTAAAATTTGTACTTGATTTTTATGTTCAACCCCTTGAATTAAAGCTGAAAGTCTGCACTTCGAATTCATTTGGATTGTTTTGTTTTCTTTATTCTAGTGGCGTACAGAACCAAAAAAATAAAAATTGTGCCTGTGTCCAAATATATATATGGACCTAACTATGTGTGTATGAATCTATGTACAGTTGTGTTCAAAATAATAGCAGTGTGTTGAAAAAAGCGAATAAAGCTCAAAATCCTTCTAATAGCTTTTATTTCCATACACACAAATGCATTGGGAACACTACACATTCTATTCCAAATCAAAACATGAAGGAAAATATATCAAATTTGTGTTGTTCCTCTAAAAAAAATTGAAGAAAAGTGAATATTAGACTGTTCAAAAAAATAGCAGTGTTTGTATTCTTCTTTACAAACTCAAACATTCACTATATAAACTGAAAAATGTTTGAAGATTTTGCTTTCCTTTGAATCACTTCATTAATATTTAGTTGTATAAGCACTGTTTCTGAGAACTGCTGTACATCTGTGTTGCATGGAGTCAACCAACTTCTGGCACCTGTGAACAGGTATTCCAGCCCAGGATGATTGGACTACATTCCACAGTTCTTCTCTATTTCTTGGTTTTGCCTCAGAAACTGCATTTTTGATGTCACCCCACAAGTTTTCTATTGGATTAAGATCCGGGGATTGGGCTGGCCACTCCATAACGTCAATCTTGTTGGTCTGGAACCAAGATGTTGCACGTTTACTGGTGTGTTTGGGGTCGTTGTCTTGTTGGAACACCCATTTCAAGGGCATTTCCTCTTCAGCATAAGGCAGCATAACCTCTTCAAGTATTCTGATGTATTCAAACTGATCCATGATCCCTGGTATGCGATAAATAGGCCCAACACCATAGTATGAGAAACATCCCCATATCATGATGCTTGCACAACCATGCTTCACTGTCTTCACAGTGTACTGTGGCTTGAATTCAGTGTTTGGGGGTCGTCTGACAAACTGTCTCCGGCCACTAGACCCAAAAAGAACAATCTTACTTTCATCAGTCCACAAAATGTTGCACCATTTCTCTTTAGGCCAGTCAATGTGCTCTTTGGCAAATTGTAACCTCTTCAGCACGTCTTTTTTCAACAGTGGGACTTTGCTTGGCTTCACATAGGCATCTTCTAATCGTAACAGTACTCACAGGTAACTTTAGACCTTCTTTGATCTTCCTGGAGCTGATTGTTGGCTGAGTCCTTGCCATTTGGGCTATTCTTCTATCCATTCGAATGGTAGTTTTTCGCTTTCTTCCACGTCTTTCAGGTTTTGGTTGCCATTTTAAAGCATTTGCGATCATTTTAGCTGAGCAGCCTATCATTTTCTGCACTTCTTTGTATGTTTTCCCCTCTCCAATCAACTTTTTAATCAAGGTACGCTGTTCTTCTGAACAATGTCTGGAACGACCCATTTTCCTCAGAATTTCAGAGAGAAATGCACTGTAACCAGCATGTTCAACATTTGCTGCCTTCCTTCCTTAAATAAGGGCAATAATTGCCACCTGTTTTTCAAAGAATGAATGAACTCACTAATAGAACTCCACACTGCTATTATTTTGAACATGCCCCTTTCAATTAGTGATTCAATTACACAGAATCAGCAGCATGCATGTCATGACTGTTGGGTCTGTTGGATTTCTATTACTCTACTACATCTGCTAGTAAATTATTTGCCATGTAGAAATATCATTTCTAACACAAACAGTGATTGATCAGGTTAGTGATGTCTGACTGCTATTATTTTGAACACAACTGTGTGTGTGTGTGTATATATATATATATATATATATATATATATATATATATATATATATATATATATATATATGTATATATATATGTATATATTACCCCAGCTGCTGACTGCTTCAGGGGGGTGAAAGTGACGTCATTGTGCCTTACAGGAAAATGGGTTCTAGCACATTGCAAAAAAACTGGAAATAATTGAAAATTGGCAGAACCTCCAAATGTGATTTTTGTGATTTATTACTGATCTCCAGTCCTATGTGTGATAATTTTTTCTCTATTTCAGTTTGCAGAGTGGTGTTTAGATTATGGTAAACATGGATGCCGAATCCCGGACAGACCATACTCTCTCTTTGAAGGTAAACTATAAGCTTGAGTTGAATGTTTTCAGTTGGCAAGCTCTCAGAATCTTTTTATATGGAGGGTTCATGATGGGCTCCAAACGATGACCTCATTTGAGAAAGTTGCCTGGTATTGTAAGTTGTTTGTGACTACATTTTTCATACATCTGCCTAAACACAGAGAAGTGGAGGTGTAGTCCACAGCAACAGAACAAATGTCAGCTGTTACTATGCTAATCTATTACCCCTTTCAAGACTCAGGTCACTGATACCTAGTAGCCCAGACAACAATTTAATGTTGTTTGTGTATATATATGTATATATATACATATATATATATATATATATATGTGTGTGTGTGTATGTATATATATATATATATATATATATATATACATACACAGTATCTCATTTTTGTAAATATTGTATTCTATCTTTTCATGTGACAACACTGAAGAAATGACACTTTGCTACAATATAAAGTAGTGAGTGTACAGCTTGTATAACAGTGTAAATTTGCTGTCCCCTCAAAATAACTCAACACACAGCCATTAATGTCTAAACCGCTGGCAACAAAAGTGAGTACACCCCTAAGTGAAAATGTCATTGGGCCCAATTAGCCATTTTCCCTCCCCGGTGTCATGTGACTCGTTAGTGTTACAAGGTCTCAGGTGTGAATGGGGAGCAGGTGTGTTAAATTTGGTGTTATTGCTCTCATTCTATCATACTGGTCACTGGAAGTTCAACATGGCACCTCATGCCAAAGAACTCTCTGAAATCCAAAAGAGAGAGCGGCATTCACGGATCTTGAGTGGTGAACATAGAGTGAAGATTTTAAGTCAATGAGTCATTTGCTCGTCCTCCTGAGAATGACAAATTTGTGCCTCCTCAAAATAAAACCTTCACTGTGTGTTGACCACTGAAGACCTGTGAGTGCCACTCTCTCTTTTGGATTATATTACACACTTTGCTGCACACCCGGCCTCATTTTTTATCTCTGATAATGTGTGCAATGGCAACCTTTGGATTATATAAAAAATCCCGCTCTGTTTTTATTTTATCATACATTGAAAAATGCAAAAAATGTTTGTTTCTATCTTTAAGGGTATCTTTCCTTTTTTATTGTAAGTAATAATACAGTATATAACTGTTGTATAATTACTGTTACAAGTATTGGATATATTGAACTGCAGATGCCACTGAAGCCTGAAGGTGGCAGTGTTTATCTACAGGCTGGAGGCTTTCAATTTCTCTATGAAGCCTCCAACCTGTATGAGATCACTATGACATAGCTTTCAAAGTGATCAGATGATTGGGAACCACTCTGATTGGTTCCTAATTGTCAGTGGGGACCCAAGCAGTCAACAACAGCCAGGAGCCGAAAAGTGTAGTCTGGTGACTCCCAAGGGAGATGTTTATAAACATATACCCAGCATGGGTTATCATGCAGGGGAACGTTCTATAGATTTTGAGAGGGAGGAATAAGTGCAATTTCATCACTTTTTCTTCTAAATTTTCTGCATTAAATTTCTAAGGGCTACCTGTTTTGCCAATAATATTTGCAGGCGTTCTAGGCACAGTCCCTACAGGCTGGAAACAGTATGTTTACATCTTCTCCTCCTGCAGCAACTGCTCCTGGCCAACACTAGAGGGAGCTGAAGGAAATAAAAGCCAAATTGCTCATTTATCCCAATAGGGAGTGTCCTATTCCCTTAGCTCCCTCGGAACAGCGCATAGGAAGAGATTGTTTTAAACAGGCAATTTACAAACTGGAGACCCGTATTGGAAATTCTAATATCAGCAAAACAGCTAAGTGAATTATTTGTGCAGGCTACGAGGACAAACTGGAGTAAAGAATTGAATGTGCACTTTTCCTTTAAGGAATAACAATATTTTTTTGTATTGCAGTTTTTATGCCTCGGACTCTGTGACTAATGCAGATTTTTAATAATTATAATTTTCTAAAAAACATTAAACCTTCCTGGATCATAAAACTCGAATATGCTGTCATAAAGTGCTTGTAGGTAGCCCAGTAGTTTCTTCACGCATCCCTTCCCCTTTCTAAAGGTAAATTAGAGTTTCTTTTTGCTTCTTTTCAGGAATGGCTGGAGCTATTCATTTCCTTTCAGACGTGTTGACACCAGAGACTTCACGCTTCCCTGCATTTGAACTTTGATTGGCTGGCAGGAGAATTTGGGATACAGTCTGTGTGTGCAGTGAGGAGATGTAGAATTTCCACCCGTCATGTTCAGTGCCTCCACCACATGCTGCCAGCTTTACCTTGTCACCACTTTTTACAGAGTGTTGTGGCAATGTTTATTAAAGCCGTTGCTGCAGAAAATGGACTAAATGGAATCTTACATTATCAACTCTGTGATCTTGATGTTCTGCAGACTGAAGATGCTAATTCATTTGTTTTCTGTTTGCCATTGTATTGTGATGGCACTTCATTTTCACATGCATTATTGCAATGTTGTGGGGTTTTTTTTAAGGTATGGTGTAGTACATGCTATACAGACTCCCCATTCACTTATAAAGCAAGAGACGGTGACACCTGAGACGGTGTTGTAAAAAAAAAGGGGGGGGGGACGTGTCTTAGTCGAAGAGCAACAAAATGCATGCTGATTGGATTGTCTTTTTTTAACTGCTCCCCCTTAGGACATACAATGCTAAGGGGAGAATGCATCCTCTCTGGGTCTGGATCTCAGGCACAAGCCTTTTATTTGTAGGTTGCCAGATATACCAGCAAACTACCAGGCAGTTAGAAGATACACAGCAGTGGCAGACTGGCTGTTAACAGTCCCAGAACTGTGGAAGATAGATCTATGGCACACATGCTTCTTCTCACCAGTGATCTGGTCATAGAGGTTAAAATCGAATTGTACAATCCACTAACTTTGGATTGCGCAGAGAATAAAATGTGGGCTCGTCTACGATCCAGTCTGTGCATAAACTTTGTATGAGACTGCAGTTAGTAAGTTCAAAAAGTTTCTTTAAATCTAAACTTGGTATAAATCACTATACAAACATTACATTTGTTTTATGTTGATCACATTTACTAAGGTTTTGTTGACTAGGATACTTTCATATAATTCTATTAGGCTAGGTTCACATATGTGCGGGTGGTGCCGCTGCAGATCCGCACAAAAATCCGTGCAGCCTCACCACCCACACAGAAAAATGCGGACCCGCGGGCAGGTGCCATTACTTTTAATGGCACGCCGCTCGCACTGGAAATTGCAAACCACGCTGGGAACCGAGGTTCCCGTGCGGGCTGCAGTTTCCAAAGAAGTGCAGGGACTTCTTCCCTGCGTGTCCCGGGGGACACGGGAGTCCATTCAAATGAATGGGCTCTCGTGCCGTACGGCCGCATATATGTGAACCAGGGCTTACAGTAGATTGTTCAGTCAGATCTTAAATTGTGTGGCCAGTTTACATTCACATGGGTAAATGTGAGTGGAGAGCGGATTCCAGTGGCATAAATCAAAGGTGTAGGCAAACAGCTGCAGTGGAGAAGCCTTTACAAATGACTGACGGGTTGTACGCATATAATCATGCATGGATCAGTTATCTGTGATTTGGGACAGATGATCAGTCCTGTACACAATCTTTATGTATCCAGGGATGATTATCTGCCCCTAGCCGCAGACTGCTCCATGTGTGCTTACCTGCAGACAGATGGAGCCGCTGTCAGCCTGTCATTCATTTGTACAGGTTTCCTGGCTGCATTTGTTATCATATACCTGTGATTCCTGCCGCAGGAATGTTCTGTCTGTTCATATTCACCTGTGTGAATGTAGACTAAAGCAGGCCATAGATCTATGAGCAGGCTAGTTGGACTGAAGTCGATCCATTAACCCCTTCACGCCGGCCGCACGCAAATGTGTGGCCTCCCTACGTCTGGGCCTAGACGCCGAGCGGCCGCACATTTGCGTTCATGTAACAAAAAACATATGTGCTGAGAGCACGCGCCCTGCGCGCTCCCAGCACACACGTGCGGTACTCACGGAAAGGTCCTGGTCTGCTCTTTTGATCGGGACCTTTCCCGATCATGTGACCGGTCGTGACGTCATAGCGGCCACATGACACTAAGACCCGCCCCGTCCCACCCACCTCCCAGCACAGGAACTCCTCTTCACGCCGGCACGATCCAGCGTGAAGGGAGTAATTGACTTCATTACAACCACCCTGTCTGAGTTCTATCACGTGATTACTGCTGGTGGCTATAGCTTCCGGCAGTAATCATTGTTTCATAGTGCAGCAGTAAGGATTCCCTTATCAACACTGACTGACTGTGTTAATGGGGGAATCAAGCGATTTTCTTTCCTTCCACCAAAAGAAAATTGCATAATCTGTTTTTTTTTGCCTTCCTCTGGATCAACTATGGGCATAGGATTATAACTTTTTATTTTTCTATGGTTGAACTGGATGGCCGTTTGTCTCTTTTCAGCCAGACTAACTATGAGCTGCTAGACCTTTAAAAATAACTTGTATCCGAGATTAAACAGATGACTGTAAAGGTGATCAAGTGCAGTTGTAGAGTTTGAAAGAAGACCTGACATATGGAATAATCAGCAATTTGTTGTTTCAGGCGGTTTGATAAATAAGGGTCATGTCATATGTAAATAATGATGCCAGCAATGAGGTTACTGGTTCAGCTCATAAATAGGATGCCTTCAGTATGTTTTGTGTCTAAGATTGCGTACATTTTAAATCCTGGGTGCGAATATTTTCCTAAATGATGCTATCACGTTTGCATGTTCAATATCATTCACATTTTTTCAGGATTTGAGACCACTTGTAATGTAAAGTCAAACGTGTTGTCTGATCACAATTTATTTTTTGTACATCTGTTACAGGAAGGAAGTGGCATGCACCATTTGTACTGAGCCTATGTAAAAAAAAAAAAAAAAAAAAAAAGGGCTTTACCTTTGTGTTTTAAATGTCCGATGTACACCTCACGCTTGTTGAGTGTAGAGGAAGACCGGTGCTTGTGTTTGTGAGAAGAGTTGTGTGAGTGGTCTTCATGTTTTCAGATGTGTGCTTGGTAGGTGCTTGAATTATTCTGTTGTTCTGCCATAGAATCTTTCACATGTAAAATGACTGTGATTAGGTCTTATATTTCACCTTCAATGCTGTGGTCAAATATATGAGGACCAAAAGAGCTGATGGTATCTGTTGTGGTTTTTTTTTTGTTGTTTTTTTGTTTTGTTTTTAAATCTTCGCTTTGTTATTAAGAAAGCAGACATTTTCACAGAGTAGACTCATTTTAATACACAATAGCTCTCAATGGTAAGCATACTATAAAAGGGGAAAGGTAGTAGGGGGGTTGAAACTGTCCTTTATTTAAAAAGAAGTTTTCATATTTTTTTAAAGTGTTCTGTTTAAAGTGAAGAAAATAGAAAACATACAAGTAAGTGGCACTTCACAATTTTTGGAATGCCAACATCCCTTTATAAAAGAACAATTTTTTGAACTTTGCTGATACCACATGTATTAACAGATTTTTTTTTTTCATTGTGGACCATCGTTAAAAAACTGTAAGTAATTAAAAAAATATGGAGCACTGATATACACTCACTAGCCACTTTATTAGGTACACTTTGTTAGTCCCGGGTTAGGCCCCCTTTTGCCTTCAGAACTACCTTAATTTTTGGTGGCATAGAATCAACAAGGTGTTGGAAACATTCCTCAGAGATTTTGGTCCATATTGATATGATACCATCACACAGTTGCTGCAGATTTTTTGGCTGCACTTCCATGATATGAATTTCCCGTTCCACAACATCTCAAAGGAGCTCTATTGCAATTGAGATCTGGTGACTATGAGGCCATTGGAGTACAGTGAATGCATTGTCATGTTCAAGAAACCAGTTTGAGATGATTTGAGCCTTGGGACATGGTGCCTTATCCTGCTGGAAGTAGCCATCAGAAGGTGGGTACACTGTAGTCATAAAGGGATGGACATGGTCAGCAACAATACTCAGGTAGGTCATGGTGTTCAAACAATGCTCAGTTGGTACTAAGGGGCACAAAGTGTGACAAGAAAATATCCCCCACACCATTACACCACCACCAGCCTGAACTGTTAATACAAGGCAGGATGGATCAATGCTTTCATGTTGTTTACGCCAATTTCTGACCCCACCATCTGAATGTTGCAGCTGAAATCGAGACTCATCAGACCAGGGAACTTTTTTCCAATCTTCTGTTCAATTTTGGTGAGCCTGTGCAAATTGTAGCCTCTGCTTCCTGTTCTTAGCTGACAGGAGCGGCATCCAGTGTGATCTTCTGCTGCTGTAGCCCATCTGCTTCAAGGTTTGATGTGTTGTGCATTCAGAGATGGTATTCTGCATACCTTGGTTGTAATGAGTAGTTATTTGAGTTACAGTTGTCTTTCTATCATCTCGAACCAGTCTGTCCATTCTCCTCTGACCTCAAACATCAACAAGGCATTTTCGTCCACACAACTGCCACTCCTGGATATTTTCTATTTTTTAGGCCATTCTCTAAACCCTAGAGATGGTTGTGTGTGAAAATCCCAGTCAGCAGTTTTTCAAATACTCAGACCAGCCCGTCTGGCACCAACACCCATGCCACATTCAAAGTCACTTAAATCCCCTTTCTGATGCTTGGTTTGAACTTCAGAAAGTCGTCTTCACCACATCTAGATGCCTAAATGCATTCAGTTGCTTCCATGTGATTGACACATGTGGATATACACATGGTGAGTGTATATCTACCATGCTATTTCTACACTTCCTTCATCTCGTGCCCCAACATTAACCTCTTCACGCCGGCTGTGCGCAAATGTGCGGCCTCGCAGACACCGAGCGGCTGCACATTTGCGTTCTATTAAAAAAAGAACATATGTGCTGAGAGCACACACCCTGCACGCTCCCAGCACACATGTCCGGTACTCACGGAAAAGTCCTGATCTCTTTCGATCGGGACCTTTCCCGATCTTGTGGCGGCATGTCACGGCGGTCACATGACCCTAAATCCTGCCCTGGCTTCTGAAACCCTTAAAGGGCCGGGAGGGGCCAGCGCAAAGGGGTCCAGTACTCATGGAAAAGTCCTGATCTCTTTCGATCGGAACCTTTCCCGATCATGTGATGGCGGTCACATGACCCTAAACCCTGCCCTGGCTTCTGAAACCCTTAAAGGGCCGGGAGGGTCCGGCGCAAAGGGGTTAAAGTAGTACCAAACCCCCTTTTTTAAGCTATAAATTGCTACCAAGCAGTGAAACACTTAAGTCAATTTTAATACCCTCCTCTGTGCCCAACACTTACATTATCACCATGTCCTCCATCGTTTTCTTCAGGGTGAAGAGCGCAAATTCAGGGTAGGGTGGATGGTGTGAACTGAGGGCACAGGAGCGGCTTGCCATTCAAGCAATTTCAAAGAATGGATGCACACTGCAAGGGTGACTCTGTATGACATTGTAAAAAGATGGAGTCACCCAACAGCTGGACAACAGCGCCAGTCCTGTGAGGAGAACCTGGATTGAATAGAAGAAAAGATATACACCTCAAGAAGCATCACTAAATGTAAGTCTATACACCAGCATTGGGGGAAAAAAACATTTAGGCGCCATTTATCTCTGTGTGGTGCGCTTTTTCTATGTTGCATTTTATACATGTTTTAAGTACGCTGCCAATAAACACTTCATACGGAAAAAAAAACCAGAGTGCATGAACGCCCTAGTGTGTCAAATACATGAATGAATTGCACTCACATTAATGAACTTGGTAAGGGCTTATCACAACAGCACTTCTTCTCCCATGTCCATATCGGTGACAACCACCAGGTAAAGTAGCTCTCCTACAGTGATGTTCAACCGAGAGCCCCCAGCAAACAGTGTACAGCAAGGGATGACAGATGTAGCATGCAGGCCGCTGTGTATGTGGCGGGCCATGCACTGGAGCCATTCACATTGTTTTCTGCCACCTGGTAGCAGTTTGGAGAGCTGTAAGACCACTTGTGTTGATGGACTTTGTCTATATGTTGGACTTGAGCTCAGAGTTTTGGAGGGAGGTAGAGGAGCAGCGCAATTATTAGCAGTTTCTTCTTGGTTTCATTAAACAGTATTAGAATGTGCGTTTATGAAAGTGCATCAAAGATGCAGCATGCAGGACTTTGATGCGCTTTCATGAAAACATGCATTCTAATAGAATTTAATGGCAGTGCCCTGTACAGATGTGGACAGGCCTAAGTGTCACTTTAAAGGTAGATCCACAGTTCCAACAACAAATACACCTTTCTTGCTGTCAGTAGTGGGGCTTGTCAACGCGCTTCATGACTGTTAATCTTTTCTGGAAGATGAAAGTCTGGAACATATAAATGTAAAGTATACATCTGATGGACAACAATAAAACGATGATGCATTTTTAACAGCCTCTGTTGATCAATGCAGTACTGGTAAAGTACCATAAAAATGTGGGTGTGGATAGTGTGTTTAACCCATTCCTGCCCAGGCCAATTTTCAGCTTTCACTGCTGTCGCACTTTAAATGACAATTGTGCGGTCATGCAACACTGTACTGTCGTTTTTAGCATTTTTTTTCACACAAATCAAGATTTTTTTTTTGGTGGTATTTAATCACCACTGAGTGTTTTTTATTTTTTGTTAGGAAAAGAAAAAACCCAAAAAATTTAAAAAAAAAACCAAACATTTTTCTTAGATTCTATTATAAAATTTTGCAAACAGGTAATTTTTCTCCTCCACTGATGTGCGCTGATAAGGCTGCACTGGTGGGCATTGATCAGGCACGCCTAATGGCCACTGATAGGCCACACTGATGAGGCTAAACGGATAGGTGGCACTGATTGGCAGCACTGATGGACACTGGCATTGATAGGCAGCACTGATGGGCACTGTTGGGGTTGCACTGATAATCAGGGCCCTGATTATCAGTGTAGATGTCTCCTTTCACACCGGTTATCGGCAGTACTTTCCTCATGCTGTGACAGGGTGAGGAAAGTACTGCCAATAATTGGCAAGTGTGTTTACATCGTGATCAGCTGTGATTGGACACAGCTCATCCCTTGGTAAATAGCCACTGTAATTGGTCCTTTTCTGTAATTTGTGATCAGCTGTGTCTGAAGGACACAGGGAGTGCCAGGAGGATGTCCATAGACGCTCTCCCAGAACTGGCCGTCTGTGCTGTAGCCGTCATTTGCCAAGTGGTTCAAGTGAATATTTGCACATGCAGGGTAAAGCAACAGGTTCATTTAACTGCCGCCCTTACCAGCTGCACATACATTGTCTTAGTTGCCCAGTCGCTCCGGTTGGTGCTGTAAATAAATAAGAAAACCTGGTACGTCTGCTCACAGGGAACAACACAACTTATTCTCGTTCCTCACATGTAATAGCACTGATGCTTGGTGATCAACTTCTCAGGCATCCAATGCTGTTACATGGGAGTAAGCAGAGCATCTTCACCCCTGTTGCAACTTGCAGATTACATATGGCATCCTCACTTTACTCCCATCAGCCAATTAGAACAGCAGGGGAAGTGAAGGGAAGGTACGTATATGATCTTAGGGAGGGCAGCAGTTTTGTGAACTTGCTACTTTGGACTGCATGGGCAAGCACTAGTTCACTTTCTAGTAAATGGATGTGCAGGAGGGCATGTCTGGTCAGTGGAGGACAGGCAGGCTGTTCTCCCAGCACAGCCAGAAAACTGTCTACACTGAGATAGATGTACTCTCATGCCTTGCTTATTTCACACAAAAGAGGCAATGTAAGAGATAACAGGATATTTTTAACATACGTATATGGTACAAAAGACACATATCAGGATTATAAAATGTTGGGGTAACTTATTTTTTAATTATGGTAAACACAGCCCCTCAGCTCCCTCATAAACGAGGAGAACAAAGTAGGATTATCAGTCCTGGAATTTCCAGACTAGTGTATCCTAAAAAGGTAAGCTACAATTAAATTTTTTTTAATATACTATGTAAAATATAATAAATATAAAGTATGTATCCATCCCATCCAACCATGTAGAGTATGTGTTATGGTCTCAGCCAGTGCTTGTCCATTGACCATGTCTACTGATGCATTTCGCCCCACCTGCTGGGGCTTAGTCATAGACGTTATGACTAAACCCTGGTGTGAGGGGAGGAAACATGTCAGTGGAGAAACAGTGGCTGAGGTTGTATAAACATACTCTGCATGGGTCGGGCGGAAAAGCTACAATTTAATTTTTTTAATATACTATGTAAAATATAATAAATATAAAGTATGCATCCATCCCATCCAACCATGTAGAGTATGTGTTATGGTCTCAGCCAGTGCTTGTCCATTGACCATGCCCACTGACGCATTTCGCCCCACCTACTGGGGCTTAGTCATAGATGTTATGACTAAACCCTGGTGTGAGGGGTGAAACATGTCAGTGGAGGCGTGGTCAGTGGAGAAACAATGGCTGAGGCTGTATAAACACACTGCATGGGTTGGGCGGCAAAAGCGGCATTCTGGATGTTCATGATTGCTATTTCTGGATGAGACTACTTGATTGCCAGCGCCCCTACACCTGAGGACAATGAAGAAAGAGGACATACTCTTGCTTGGAGTGGCTCTACAACGTTCTTTCCAGTTACTAATATAAAGTAGGTGTTATCCCAGTTTGGTTGCAAAAGTGGAAATACACTTAAAGTCCCTGTTTACATATAGGCAATTTGGAATTGTGGGCAGAATCACTGTGCCCAAATCGTGGCAAGATGCGCATTTGGGTGCCATTCCCCCAAAGACGGTTCAATTGTGGCCTGTGACAAAACGCCTATAAAATCGTGCCTGCCTCAAGGCCAAAATTTTGGTCCCTGATCTTCTTTGGTGCAACAAAGGTGCAGAGGGCAGCCCATTCAATTGAGATTTTAAATTGCTAGTGAGAACCTTCCTTCCTGCTAAGCAATGTGTGACATGGGCCCAGGGTCTACTGTAGACTTGTTCGCCTCTATGATGTCTGTTACCATAGTAGAATTAAAAGGTTAGGTGCCAAGGAGTCTGCTGTCTCTATAGTTGCCATTCTAACATGCTAGAAACAAAGTTTAAAGGAGATCTCCACTTTCCCTAAGAATGAATATAGCCTATAAGCTCTACCCAAGCTATTTTAAATCGTTTTTCACCAATCTGCACCTGGTAACGGTTTCTAAAACTGGCAAAAAATCCAAATCTTTCTTCCTTGCAACCATGGAAACAGTGGGCTCATATATATACTGTGCTCGGAATGCTCCCAGATATCTCAATTTCTGCCTGTGTGATTAACTCACGGCTTTTCCCAGAGGCCTGTATAGAGCTCAAGGTAAAATGTCAGACATCTAGGTTTCTGCTGTGAGCCTTTCATCTGGGCGGAGATACTTTGCATGGACTTGGCTGCAACATGGAATTCTCTCTTATATTGTGGATAATGGGTGAATGGATGTCTGAACCTGGATCTACATATATTGTTGGGAAAATCTTTTTCTATATTTAGGAGATTTAGTTTGACATTCTATGTCCTATATAGAATATACAAACTCTGCTGCTAAGATCTTTACAGAACAATAACACCTTGCTTATGCACATCAGCAAAATGTCAGGATTAACTGGATTATTAAAATGAATAATTATTTGGGCAGATCATGTTCTCCAACGAACATGAACATTTATATGCGCAATGAAAAACTCCAGCTTGGCATACAGCACTGTGCTGAGGCCACTTATAACTAGCATTAAACATTTAAGCTGCCAAATCTTTCTGTTTTGGCATGCAGCTTTCCCTAAAGGTGAATTCTACGTATGTATTTTAGCATATACTCCATTTGAATTGCTTAGACCGTTTTTCAATTCCAATTGAACCTTTTAAATCCACAAAATATGTTCCAGGCGCATCAAACTCAAAGCACTTATTATTTATTATTATTATTATTCAGTATTTATAAAGCGCCAATAGTTCGCTCAGCGCTGTACATTACAAAGGGGGACAGAACATGTGACAGAACAATACCAATACAATGCAAAACATGAGGGGATCGAGGGCCCTGCTCTTTCAAGCTTACAATCTAGGAGGGAGGGGATGGTGGCACAGGAGGAGATAGCTGTGGGGGATGGAGTGGTAGGAAGAGTGGAGGAGGTCGGCAAGTTAGCAGGGGGCGGGGTAGGCTTCCCTGAAGAGATGGGTTTTCAGGGTGCGCCTAAAGGAGAGGAGAGTAGGTGATAATCTGATGGGTTGGGGCAGGGAGTTCCAGAGGATGGGTGACACCCTGGAGAAGTCCTGGAGGCGGGCATGGGAGGAGGAGACCAGGGAACTAGAGAGAAGGAGGTCTTGTGAGGAGCGGAGTGTGCGTGCTGGGCGGTACTTGGATATTAGGTCAGTGATGTAGTTCGGGGCAGTATGGTGGACAGCTTTGTACGTCAGTGTTAGGATTTTGAATTTGATCCGTTGCGCAATCGGAAGCCAGTGGAGGGATTGGCAGAGGGGGGTGGCGGAAACGGAGCGGTTGGAAAGGTGAATGAGTCTGGCAGCCGTATTCAGGATGGACTGAAGCGGGGATAGCCAGCGGCGAGGCAGGCCAGTGAGGAGGGAGTTGCAGTAGTCGAGTCGCGATATGATGAGGGAGTGGATGAGCTGTTTAGTGGTTTCTGGAGTTAGGAACGTGCGGATTTTGGCGATGTTGCGGAGGTGGAGTCTGCATGAGTTTGTTAAAGAGTGGACTTGGGGCTGGAAGGATAGGTTGGAGTCCAAAATGACACCAAGTACTCTGGCCTGCGGGGCGGGTTTGATGGTGGCGTTGTTGGACATGATGGAGAAGTCAATGGGGGGTGGTGTCCGGGCTGGAGGGAAGACAAGAAACTCGGTTTTGGAGAGGTTCAGTTTAAGGAAGTGGAGCGACATCCAGTCTGATATGTCGCTCAACAGGTGTGTGATTCGGGCGGAGACCGAGGGGGTGAGGTGGGGGGTTGAGAGATAGATTTGTGTGTCGTCGGCATAGAGGTGGTAGTTGAAGCCGTGAGAGTGTATGAGTTGGCCAAGGGAGGAGGTGTAGATGGAGAAGAGAAGGGGCCCGAGGACAGAGCCTTGGGGGACCCCAACAGAGAGGGGGAGTGAGAGGGAGGTGGTGGCATTATAGGTAACGCTGAAAGAGCGTTGTGACAGGTAGGATGAGAGCCAGGAGAGAGCAGAATCTCTGAGGCCGAGGGAGTGTAGTTTTTTGAGGAGGAGGGGGTGGTCGACTGTGTCAAAGGCCGCAGAGAGGTCAAGGAGTAGGAGCACTGAATAGTGGCCATTAGCTTTGGCGGTTAGCAGGTCGTTGGAGAGTTTGAGTAAGGCAGTTTCGGTGGAGTGTAGGGGACGGAAGCCGGACTGTAGGGGATCGAGGAGGTTGTTGTCGTTGAGGTGAGAGCATAGGCGGGCGTAGACTAGGCGCTCGAGGAGTTTAGATGTAAATGGGAGCAGGGAGATGGGTCTGAGGTTGTTCGGGTCATTGGGGTCCAGGGAGGGCTTTTTAAGTATGGGGGTGATGTGTGCATGTTTCAGAGGGGAAGGGAAAGTGCCGGAGGAGAGGGAGAGATTGAAGATGTGGGTGAGGGAGCGTAGGATGGAGGGGGAGGGAGGTTGTAGGAGTTGTGTGGGGATAGGGTCAAGGGGGCAGGTGGTGAGGCGGGCATCAGAGAGGATCTTGGAGACTTCTTCGATGGTAGTAAGGTCAAAGGTGCGGAGTGTTGGGGGAGCTTCAGTATGAGGAATGTAGGGTGGGGTGGGAGAGGAGGTCAGAGCAGTGGTGGGGCCGTGGGAGAGGGGTGTAGAGGGGGTAGCTGAGTGAGGGGGAAGGGGGTTGGAGGGAGTTTGAGCAGCGACGAAGTCCCTGTGGGTTATGTCGAGGGGGAGGGGGGATGAGGGGGTAGCTGTGTGAGAGGGGACGGGTTGAGAAGGCGTGTGAGTTGCGGCAATGTCCTTGCGAATTGTGTCAATCTTGTTTTTGAAGTGATTGGCAATCTCAAGGGCAGTGAGTGAGGTGCTGGGTGGAGGTGGGGGTGGCGAGAGTAGAGAGTTGAAGGTGGAGAAGAGTCGGCGAGGATTGGAGGAGAGGGCCTTGATGAGGGTCAGGAAGTAGGCTTGTTTGGCAGTATGGAGGAAGGAGGTGTAGGTGTGGAAGGCAGATTTGTATCGGGTGAAGGCTTGTTGGGATTTGGTTTTGCGCCATAGTCGCTCCAGGGCACGACTGTGTCGTTTGAGGGTTTTGGTGTGATCAGTCTGCCAGGGCTGGAGCGGTCGGGGTCTGATGTTGCGTGTGGTTAAAGGCGCTAGTGAGTCAAGGGCTGTTGACAGCGCATTGTTGTAGGCGGTCATAGCCAAGTCGGGGCAGGACAGGGGGAGGATGCTGTCATGGAGTTGATCAACTGCGGAGTGGAGGGAGGCAGGGTTAAGGTTGCGGAGGTTACGGCTGGTAGTAGTGTGACATTTGGAGGGGTAGGCGTTGGAGGATGAGGAGATAGAGAAGGTGATCAGGTTGTGGTCAGAGAGAGGGAAGGGGGTGTTAGTGAGGTTGTGGGGAGCGCAGCGGTTGGAGAAGACAAGATCAAGGATATTACCGTCGGAGTGGGTGGTGGATTGTATGCACTGTGCAAGTGCAAAGGAGGAGGTTAAGTGGAGGAGACGGGCTGTGTCCGGGTTGTCGAGGTTGACAGGGATGTTGAAATCCCCAAGGATGATAGTGGGTAGCTCAGAGGAGAGGAAGAAGGGTAGCCAGGAGGAGAAGTCTTCCAGGAAGCGGGGTATGGATCCAGGAGGCCGGTATATCACAGCAATCTTCAGGGGGGTTGGGGAGAATAGTCGGACGCAGTGGGCCTCGAAGGAGGAGAAGGATAGGGAGGGGGGGTTTGGGAGGACTCGGAAGGTGCTCAGCGGTGATAGGAGCAGGCCAACCCCACCACCTTTACGACCGTTGGGCCTGGGTGAGTGGGTCCAGGTGAGACCGCCGTAGGAGAGTGCAGCAGGGGAGGTAGAGTCAGTGGGCTGGATCCAGGTTTCCGTAATCGCCAGGAGGTTGAGGGAGCGGGAAACAAAGAGGTCGTGGATGGCGGTAAGCTTGTTGCACACCGATCGGGCGTTCAGGAGTGCACATGAAAACGGGGGGGAGATTTTAGGGAGCAGGGGGACAGATACTAAGTTGCGGGGGTTGTGGCAGGACGTGGAGGCGGGAGGGTTTTGTGCGGGTGAGGGAGGTGGTGGAGGGCCAGGATTCGGGGAGATGTCCCCCGCGGTTATGAGGAGGAGAAGGGTGAGAAAGGTGGCATGGGAGCGGGATGTGCAGGAGCGTGAGAAACTACTAGTGGAGGTGTTGGGGTCAGTGGGAGAGTGGAGTAATAGGAGGAGGTGATGGGTGCCATAAATGGGTGAGGGAAGCAGTGAGGGCACAATATACAAATGTTTGGGAGGAGCAGAGGGATATAGTGAATGGATTTTGGGAACAGAGGAGAGGAAAATGAGAAGGAGGAGTGGAAGAGGCATTTTGGGGAGGTGATGAAAGCAATAGTAGGGAGATGATAGCAATGAGGGGTAGATGTACAAGTTTTGGGGTGGAGCAGAGGGGTAAAGAAATGAGATTTGTGAACAGAGGATAGTAATATGAAGAGCAGAAGAGGGGTGTATTATATAAAGGTACACGGAGTGGGACTCAGGTGTGTAAGAGATGTTTCCCAGGGTGTTTCCTTGCAGTCTGTCCAGCATGCAGTAGAGTTTCTTGCTGTTGTTGTGTCTTCCTGCTGCTTTAGTTCAACTGCTGTGTTTAACTGCTCTGCACTCATTCAAAGCCGCACTCCATCATAAGCAGCACCCCCATCAGAGACTGTGCCCCCCATCAGAGATCTCCCCCATGAGCTGAACTAAATTTATAGGGAGATGCTCAAATGAGCATTCAACTCCGCCCCAATTAGAAGCTGATAAGGCTCACATGAATAGGGGGGGATGATTCTTAGGAACCAGGCCACAGTCATAAACCTGAGTGCGCCTAGAGGTGAGGACAAGTCAACAGATACACAGATATAATTACAACATTTGGTGAGAATTTAACAGGAGTCAATGCGTTTGTCTGGTTAAGAGTGGAGGTAGCAGATAAATGCAGTTACCCAAAGAAGAACAGCAGGAGTCAATGCGTTTGTCTGGTTAAGAGTGGAGGTAGCAGATAAATGCAGTTACCCAAAGAAGAACAGCAGGAGTCAATGCGTTTGTCTGGTTAAGAGTGGAGGTAGCAGATAAATGCACTTAAAGTCTTACAGGTTATTTTCTTTAGAAAACATCCACAACCTGATTAGAAAAGCCTGTCTTCTGCCTGTATGATTCAAAGATCCCCCTTGCTCTCTGTGTTAAGCAGTGGCCCCTCTACACAGGTCCTACACCATCACCCTACCCCTGCTGAGCCAGATCTATTGCTCGGTCTAAACAGGAAGTGTCAGGCCTCTGCATAGATACCACTGCTTCCAGACAAGTAGGGTTTTTTTTCTGTAGGATGCTGGCAGGAGACAGGCCTAGTCTACTCGCACCATGGCTGCTTTAACTTAATCTTTGCACAGCTTTTGTTTTGATGCTTCTGAAAGGTGTTTAGCTGTAAAAAAGTAACATTTGTAGGACATACAGTATATAAACCAAACATTTTCAATGTAAAAGGAAACACATTTGTGTATCCATATAGGTTTATTTTAATCTAGTAGGATTTGTGTACAAGTGACTCTGATCTGATCATATGATTGAACATGCAGCACCAATTACATCAGGGTGCACATCAACATACCATTCAACGTTTGAATTTGACAAAGAGGGACAATTTTTTTTAAAAGTGCAGAATATGGCTTGTGTAGCAGACCTAGGTGACAAGTGGCTGTGGTTTACAGATATACCTGTATCAGCTTTGATAAGAGTCTCACCTGGGACTAAAAGATCATAATAAGGAGAGATCACATCCAAGAAGGCATAGTTCATTCATAAAGATTGTTTATGTATTTGTTTAGCTAGTTAGTACTGTCTGGTTTTTAATATGACAGCCCAACAGCTCTTGCAGAGAATACAGTGAGAAACACTGTATTTTCTTCTGACCTTTCTGACCTTAGTACTGCAATGCCTACTTATTGTATACACAGCACACATCTGCCACAGAATTTTTTCAGACAAAATATGCTTTAATGACTGTGCCACAAGCAAGAGTCTGAGCCCACGTTCCCAGAAACAGTCCCTGCGGCCCTACTTTCATGGAAAGAGTAGCTGGTATAATTCACGGCCAGCCAGGTACCCAGGGAAGTGATATAACCCTCTTGGGGAAAAGGTTTCCTGGATCTCTTTAGTCCTGGGTCCATAGTCAAAGGGAAACAGGCTGTCCCCTAGGCCCTTCCAAAGGCCCAGGTCACAGTGGTTTCCGGACATTCGCCCCCCCAAAGGTAGACTACCCAGGCCGCAGACCCCCAACTGGTCTGGACCAGCGTTAGTCGGGCAGTATAAATCCACATTTTCTGTCCACGTGATTTCCTGCCTTGGTTGCTGGGGAGAAGCAAAGATGACTGCTTCTCCCTGAGGTCCCCGTGTCTCTGTAGGTATGGGGCAGAGGTTGTGGACGCTCAGTCCGGTTTCAGCACTTCAGTGGGGAATAGGAGCTTCACTACGTCAGCCTGTCACTGGAGAGTGGGCCACTTACCCCAGCTCACCAGAGTTCCGGAGTTGTTTCCAGTGCTAATAAGAGCTTGGTGGCACTGCTCTGATGCCAGCGTTTTTTTTTTTTAAATGGTTGAACTGGATGGACTTATGTCTTTCTTCAGCCAGACTGTGTACCTATATACTGGGGACCCCACATCCTCCACTCTGGCTGGCGGTTGGGGTAGGAGGACAACTTCATCTTCTCTTGGGACTCCTAACTACTGCTGGAGAGGGAGAACAACTTCCTCCTTTCCCTTGTTCTTGGCCTGTCGCTGGGAAGCAGGAAAGGGTTCCTCCCCTCCCTGCACCTCTGACTACTGCTGGGAAGTGAGGACAGATTCCTCCCATCGCTGCATAGCGGACTGCCACTGGGGAGTGAGGATGACCTCCTCCTCTCCTTGCTGTTCCGGAATTGCCGAAAATCCAGGGCAAGGGCTGGTGGAACTCAGGCCCAGTGCCAGTGTTTCGGTGGGTGTCTCATAATCCATAACATCCATGGGTGCTGGGGCATACTGTTGAGCTTCATTGAACAGTCTTCTATATGCCTGTTCCAGCTCCCATTCTTCTGTAACTATAAAGTCAAAGTCACTGCTCAATCCGAGCTCACTGGGAAGTTCCAACTCTCTAAAATCTTGGATATCCTCCCATCTCCACTTCACTACACTACCGAACTGGATCCTTCTGAAGCACCTCAAATATCAATCCCGGGCCATAAAAGTCATAGCCTTCTATGGGATTGTTGTTCTCCAGCCATGAACACACTTTGGTGGCATGCCATTGCAGCGCTTAATACCCATTGTCCATCATCAGTTCCGTCTGGACCATCCTATCCAGCTCTGTCAGCCATTCTTTCCGAGGATGCTGTCCTAGGGACAGTATACGCAAGTTCAGCTACAGCCAGTACTCATCCATGGGCATAGGGAGGACCTTTCCATAATAGTCTTGCTCCACTTGGAGAGCCTCCCTTCAGAGCTCCCGGCAGACCACATCCAGCACACCCTGGCAGAACCAGACTTTCCGTACAGAGTGATCATCTCTTACTATCGCCACTGGAACTCTGCTTCCATGGCAACCGGCTCCTGGAACACTTCTCTGATATCAGCTGACACTTGGTCCTGGTGGTGGTTTGCACTGCCCTTACAGAGGAAGCAGATACCACTGCTGCCACCAAATGTGACAGACTGCCTGACAGCCCAACTGGGTATCTCTGCCAAACTACAGCTTCTTCCACTCTGGAACTAGAATATAGCAAATGTACCCCAAGCATCAGACAGCATCAATGTTGGAGCAAAACAGGAATTACTTTATTAACAAATAGCACAGCATTTATAAAAAAAAAACTTCCTCCTAGACAGGTATGGCACACATTACAAGTCCGAGGAGAAAATTATATTACATAAACAATCAACCACAAGAAAACAATGGATTCCTTCCTGGTACCTGGCAGTCTGGACTCTGGAGCTGATTATACAAAGTGAGAGATTATCACCACATATGCTGAAATTCACTCCTCCAGAAACAGTCCCTCCAGCCCTAATTACATGGAAAAGGGTAGCTGGTATAATCAATGGCTAGCCAGGTACCCAGGGAAGTGGTATAATCCTCTTGGGGAAAAGGTTCCTTGTAACCCCAAGAGGGGGGTCTTCTTAGCCTTGGATCCATAGTTAGTGGGAAGGAAGCTGGCCTCTAGGCCCCTCCAAGGGCCCAGATCACGGTGGTTTCCATGACAATGTTATTCATCTCTTGTGATAGCAATAAAGTTGATATTAAAAAAATTTAAGGGACAGTGTAAAAAAATAAATGTAAATGCACACATGCAAACATGCACATCTGTTCCACACGCATATGTATATGTCCGGCGATCGCCCCACACGTGAGGTATCGCCATGAATGTTAGAGGGAGAGCAATAATTCTAGAGCCAGATCTCCTGTAATGCCAAGCCTTTTAAAGCGTCACATGGGATAATTTAATGTACTGTGATTTGTCACTGTTCCACGGGCATGCGCAATTATAAAGCGAGACATGTTTGGTAACTATTTACTTTGAGTTACATAATCTTTTATATTTTACCAAAAAAACAGGGTATTATATTGTGTTTGTTTGTGTTCACAATTCAGTGTATTAAGTGTATCTTCCCCAAAAATTTGTGTTTGAAAAACCACTGTGCAAATACTGTGTGGCAAAAAAAATAAAAAATTGCAATACCCACCATTTTATTCTCTAGGGCCTCTGCTTAAAAAATATACGTTTTTTTTTTTTAAGTAATTTTCTAGCAAAAAAAAGGCAATTTTTACTTTTATGATAGAAATGTCAGAATTGGCCTGGGTGGCAGGTGGTTAAAGAAGAACTTCAGGAGTAATGTACAGTACTTTGCGTAAAGTGGTCAGAAGTATGTCATATAAAGCCCAGTGTACAGAGTGCAGTGTACAGAGTATGAAATGTACAACATAGTGTCTTTCATGCAGGGATCATAAGTGCATAATGCACACAGCGCAGGGGTCATGATTGTGTATCATAGAGCATACATGCAAGGATCAGCAATGAGTGATACAGTGTAGGGGTCAGAAGTCAGTAATGCACAATATTGATCTCCCCTCGTAGGTTTATTCACCTGATTCCACATAGAGATGCAGCAGCAACAAGAGGCCCTTCCCTCTGCTGTACATTGCGACTGAAGCTGAGGAGGAACTTTCCTTATGAATGAATAGCATGGATTATTTACATATGAATGAGCTGTGGCCACAGTGTGCAGAAGTATACAGGACAGCCTGAGTAGGGTGAAATTGTGGGACAGTCCTGCACAATCTAAGGCTGTTGGGATGTATGCATCAGTAATGCAGTGTGAACACTATGTTGTATGATGGCCTGGTTGGATCCCATAGAGTTAATGATGGCTTCCTTCATGATTGAAAGAATTTTGACTTCTATCATCAATGCATCAAGACTGGGTGAGCTCATCTACTCAAGGTCAAGAAAATGTTACTAAGGAATGCAATGTCAGACATAATTGTAAATTTGCTTAGCTTACCCTCATCAGAGTCCTCAGCAGTTTCAGTTACTATATCAGATAATGCTACTACCTTAGACTTCCCAGTTTAGTAAGAAGTACTGTAAAGCTAATGAGAAAATGTGTGCTCATCAGGAAAAACACTTTATTCAGTTTAACCTTTTAGAAGAATTCATAGCTAAAGCTTAGACAGCTTTCTTGTAAACAGAAATTATAGTTCATTCACCTACCGGCAAATAGTGTATGCCAGGTCAACCTCAGGAGCAGGAACTGTTTGGCTAAGGCCAAAGAGGCCAATTGGATATTCTGTATATAGTGGTTGCAATGGCCATGGATCAGGCTGAACCTGGACTGAATGAGTATGTCAACTGCAGGACTGCTCTCTGCTTTGCATTGTCAGTTATTTAGTCAGATACATATAAACAAGCTGTTTCCTCTGGGAAGGTTGCAAACTTTACGCACCAAAGAAGGGGGCATGTTATAACCTTCAAATCAGATTGGTGTTTTTGACAGACTGTTCAGCAATACATGGACCAAGCTTTAAACATCTTGTCTTTAGATTTTTTATATTTAGCAGTCCACAATTTGAGTCAAACTATTTTCTGACCTTGAAATATAATTTTTTTCTTGACTATATATTGCCTGCCATCTCAGGATTCTCCAGGTTTTTTTCCAAGATTGCAATGATACTGGATTTACCACCAGATGATAGTTTGTAATTTGAAGTATTTCCAAATTGGAAATACCGGATTTTCCTCTTGAACAAGACCTTTTATTCAGCCAGTTTCACCTTGACTTTTCCATACCCTGTGTGACACATGAGTAGTTTGTACCATTGTATTTCAAAATGGAATTCCCTTTAGAAATATATTATCATTTGGAATTAAATTATGGAAAGGGTAAAGAAAAAAATCTTGCGGTCCTTGCGGTCATTGTGAGTAATCTATTGTTTCTACAAAAAGCACCTCTTCCCGTGTAACAACAATTGCCTTTTTTAACTGTGTGTTGCATGTCAAGGAAGGGGAATAACTTAGACAATGAAGACTACAGTAAACAAGGAACACAGACCAGTTTCTGTGTTTTGACTACCCCCATCAACTGGAACACAGACTGGGGGATACTAGAAATCTGCAGCTTCTGTCTGAAATGGTAACAGCAAACACAGAGCCTAAAGACAAGTACATAGACATCTCAGGAGTGCATTGAAAGTTTGTGACTGCTCAGACTGGGATTTTGGTGAAACAAGAACAGAGGACCACTGAACAGGGAGCAGGAGCAGAACACCAAATTAGTATAGTCAGCCCGTATGTAGCTGGAGTGTCAGAAAAATGCAGGAGCTTTAACAAACATTGCATCCTTAAGTCTTTCAAGCCCAGCGATAAAATTCAAAAGACCCAACACCCAGCCACAAGAAAAGTAACTTGGTATATGCAATGCAGTATAGAGAGGAATGCAAAGACCTGTACATTGGGCACAGAAGGACCTCTCAACAAATGAGTGGCCCAACATACGAGGGCAAATTCTCAAGGCCAAGACTCAGCAGATGTCCTACACCATAAGAAAAAGGGATATTCTTTTGTGGATATTAAGGTGTACATTTTTATTCACAATGGGCATGCAACAGGCCATCCTCATCAAGTTGGAACAACCATCATTGAACAAGGTTGGGAGCCTTCAACACCATTTGTCTGTCACATATAATGCTGAACATCTCTACCAAAGCTTTAACTAGTAACTAGAACATTGTGGTTGCACAATTTTCATTTTGTCAAATAGCAACTGCCTTTCACGGTAATTGGATCAAGGTGTCAGCTGTGTGAATATAAATGTTCGAGTGTTTTCCAGACACTCATTAGAATTGATGGCTTGGACAAGCTACAAAATGTCTTAACCACGTCCAGCTGAATGTGACTACTATTAGATATATCATGGCCTGGGTAATAAGAACCTTCATAGGCAGGGAGAATGTGTGAATGTGACATAACAGATAAACTGGATCATATTTCTCAAATACATTGGAGTCTACCAGGGACAGATCTTAAGTGACACTTATCATCACATATTTTACATGTTAGGTGTATTCAAGCTCAATAATATATAAATGTAACACAGGATTTTGCCATCTCCCAAGGGTCACCGTATATAAGCATGGGTCAGGGTATGTAATGTATCGAGTGTGGGGGTCAGGAGTACAAAACAGAGTTCAGGAATCAGGGGCGTATGACCCCATGGGTGTGCATGGGTCAAAAAAGTGTAAATCCCTTCCCTCACAGGCAATACTCTCCCCACTTTCCCTTTTCATCAAAAATCCTCCCTCCCGAAAACAAAAAAAATAGGCACTAATCTGCAAGCTCAACCTCCAAGCACACATTTCCTCTGCAAGCCAAATTCTCCCCCAAAATGCAAGAATGACTCTCTCCTACTAGTACAAATTACCTCCTGCTAAAATCCACCCTCCCAGCACAAATTCTTGTTCTCAAAATTCCTCCTCCCAACAAACATCTCCTCTCCCAAATTTCTCCTCCTAGCATAAATCCCCCCTTCCAGCACAAAGAGTTGCTGGTGGCTGCAGTCATGGACAACTGCGGTGTTGGGAACCCAGTCAGGGGAGATTGAGAAAATGCTTCCTCCTGCCTGCAGCTGACTGGTCACATCATTTCAGCTTAGGTCTAGGCACTTGACTGGAGCATAAAGACTACACTTAATGATGAAAGGTTCAGCTTTTTTGAAGAATGGTACTGCTGAGATTGAGACATGTCAGAAATGTATTCACGCAAACTGGTAAAGCTTGTCAGTATGCAACCTTTTTATGTATAAAATGGTGAAAGTGAGTCGGAGAAAGGGTACAGAATTTCACATATTGCAGTTCAGCTTTCATTCCTCTATAGTGGCTGCCACTGGGACTGAAACTGAAAAAATGATTCTGCTCACAGGCTGTCAAGAATATAATCCAAGCAGTGATGTTGTTTCTCTTTTAGCAGAGTCATTTTCTAGACCAGACAAAGAAGCTTGGCTCAGCATATTCCTATATCAGGCTACACACAAATCTCACTTCAGATAAGAGCAAGCACATATTAATACTGCATGTTATACAGCTGGGAATGAATTTCTACATTCAAGATTTAACTCCAGTATATCCATGTAAAATTCAAACTGCTGTAGAAGTTTATAAATCTATGAGGTTCCCTAGTTTGTTGCAATGTAGGATGCACATCAAACTCTTTCATTTGTTAATTTTGTATCCAGGGGAAATAAAAACCTTCAGAACCCGTTTTTTAAAGTTTTGATATGCACCTGTTTACTCAGTAACATTTCATTCTCTTTGTATTAATCTCTTTGCCTTCTTGGTATAGGAAGGCAATGCAATGCCTTCTCAACGCCTGTGAAAAAGTCTGAAAAAGCAAACTGCCACAGGTCACTCTTTGGAGAGCGAGGCTCATGTAAACTAGCCCTAAGAGTGTCAGCAGAAGAGCAGAAAGCATGCATTTTATAGTGTCCCACTGAGGATGAGAGTCATTCATTTCTCTATGTTACAGGAAGACAAAACAAGAAATGTAGATACAGATTCTGTATATACTACCAATCTGCTGTGAAAAAAGCGATATTTGATTTTTGCCTTGGAAAAAATAGTTTTAAATTGGTTGTAAACCCTTACATATAACCAGTGAAATACTGGCCTCATGTGATACACAGGGTGAAACAAATCCTCCTACACAAGTTGCACCTGTTTATCTGCAGTATTCTCTTTTCTACATCCAAAGTCCAGAATTTATAAAGTGTGCCAACGTTCAGAAAAAAAAAGGGGCAGAGATCCAAAGTTATACTCTGCAGAGCTCAGTGAAGAGAGGTCTGAGAGCTGATTGGAGGGGACACCCCCCTTCACACAGCAATCAGGAACAGAACTGAGACTGTCAATCTGCTGGAGGTCCCTCCCCTGTCACCATTTTTCTTTTGATGTCAGGAAAACTTGTCAGAAATTATTCATGCTGATAGCAGAGAAAAGAAGCAGCAGACAGAAATGACACTTTGTGCTCTTAATTGAGACAAGTACACACTATAGAAGGACATGCTATGTTCATATTTCATATCTGAGGTTTACAACCACTTTAAGTAGGAAAGATACATTTTATTGAGGTTTTCCCTGAAGAGTGTATACCCCGAAATCTTTTCCTGAAAATCTTAATGTTAGTGCAAATGAAAAAAGTATCACAGACAGTACTCCATCATTTTTGTTGCAAGTGCATTAATATGGCTACAATCACTGCAAGCATGCTTCTTTCAGAATAGATTCCCTTTAAAAGTACTGAATAGTATGCATGTGATTGACATCACATTGAATGCTGTACACCACTTAAGGACATTTCTGTACATGCCTTTCTGCCCCTTTGTATGTTCCTTGAGCTTTAGCTAGTGTCCAGGGTACCTAGATTTTTCCAGCAGTTCAAAACTGCAGGGCCAGGATATATCAGGCCCGGTTTACACTAGTGCGGGCCGTGCAGCCCGTGTTTGCTTGGCCCCGGCAGCCCATTCATTTGAATGGGCTGCTATGCCATGTATCCCACACAAAAAAGGTTCATGCACCTTTTCAAAAACACATCTGCAGGGAAATCACATGGTCTTTTTGACCATGCGATTTCCCTGCAGTTCCTGCACCTGCGATCACACTGTGGACTGAGATGCGTGGGGGTGCCATTCAGAACCCCACGCATCCCGTAAGAGCAGCATGATTCGGCTGCAGGTGGCTGTGGGTACAGGAAAAGATGCAATTCCTGCACCCACAACTGACCCGCACAGTGTGAATCAGGTCTAATAACATACTGGTATATTGTGATAGAGGCATTGCCTACCCTAGCTCTATATTTTTGCTATATTCCTCTTCCTTTGCAGCAAACCCCTGCTAACAAACTATATTTTTTAGCATATGAGTTACAAAATATCACACCCAAAAAACAAATATGATCTGAAAAATGAACTGATCAAACTCAAATACATAATTTATCACAAAAGTGAATGTAAACCTAAGTAGGGGTGTAACTGCAGATCATGGGGCTCCATGGCAAATTTTTGATGGGCTCCCTTAGAGACCGATCTTTCTCTGTGGTACCTGGGAGTGTGAATTGTGAAAATACTGTCACCAATCTTAACATAATGTATTCCTAAATCAACAGCTTTCAACATAGTGCACTACAAGAGACTGGTGCTATGTACAGAATTTGCAGCAGTGTGGGGAATGACCTTTTAGCCTTATACCTTTTTGGTGAAGTCATCCTTTCCTCCCCTCACAGTTACATACCTTCAGCCATGTACCAGCAATGTGAGCTGTGTGAACATGCTGGCAAAGAAACATGCCTTTGCAAAGAATTCCCCTCTTAACATTGACCATGCGCACCATGGCCCATTTATTTGTATGGGATGGACATACTCATGGTAGCCTCTAGTGGTTCAATGGAGTACAACCATATTTTCCAGGTAACTACCCTGTCCTTAATAGCTACCTATCTCATTCTTCATACCAGATTTCAGAGTCTTAGTCTAAGACATGGTTTCTGAACTAGGGTTCCTCTAGTGGTTTCTAAGGGTTCCTTGAGCAATAAGCAATTTCTGCCTTTCAGATATGTTCCCACTGACACCATTGATCTTTTTAGCTACCTATATAGGGTAATTCTTCCTAATGACCCCAAGTTTAAGGAGCATTCTTTCCAATGGCCATCAAACTAATGTATCAGGAGTAGTAGATATAGTCACTTTTATCAGGGGATTCCCAATCCTGGAAAGTGCATTTCAAGGATTCCTCTGTGTAGAAATGGTTGAGGAAGGCTGATCTAAGCCATCCCAACACGGCAACAAGCAAATATTGAAAGACATGGCCTAGCAGTCAGTAAAAATAATAAGCAATAATAATAATAACCATTGCTATATTTTATATGATTACTTAATCATTTGGGCTTGCACATAATTACTTTATAACCTTTACACACACTTCTTTAAACTTTTTATTTACAGAACTACAAATTTCAGCTATCTTATCAGGTTTTAGCTGGTATCTTTTTATTAGCCCCAGCAAGACCTTGCCTAGATCTACCGAACAGCGTTTTAATAAGATCAAAATCTGCTACAAAATTACTGGCTCCAGTGAACTGAATTACATTACATATAGTAACTTGCTGAGAAGACTGTCTAGAATTCTTGCTGTCAATGAGAGGTTTCAGAATTGCTGCTGGCCAAACACAGGCAAAAAGCAGAACATTGAGCACTAGGAGCATCAAAACTAGCCAGATGTTAATGACCAATCAAATGGAATATTTAGCATTTGTGTTGTGTTCTGCTAGAGGGCTTCTTCAGAATAAAACCAACATTAGGATAGCATCAATTAATGTGAGTCAATTTTGATGTGCCAGAAGTTTTTATTTGTGCAAAAAGCCCGACACCCGTCTCAAACATAGTAGTTTCCTTTTCAAATGGAATTGTAGAGTTACAGGTGTCTCCTCATACAACATTTTACTTGCAGCTTCTACTTTTTATGTAATCGGGATGAGAACGACAAGTTATCCAAAAATGGTTTCCATGAAAAACATGACTTTAAATGTACATACTGCTTAAATCTGCTTGCACTCTCAGGTATAATAGGCAAAGATATGTACTGCACACCACCAACATTGTTACAATGAAAGAACCACATACCATGAATGTGTAAAAAAAAAAAAAAGAAGAAGAAGCCTTTTCAGCAATGGAGGAGTGCATTTATTCTTCAAACCCCATGCTTGTGCTGAGAAGGTTAACAAACAGTTGAGAATTGTTCATACTGCAACCATTTTCTAGAAAGATTTGTTCCATTTCCTGGGCCCGGCCAAGGCACACAATGCTTTGATGCCAGCAGAGCAAGTATCATGCCAAGGGATAGTCCTCCTCATGGTGAAGTGGAAACAATTGTAAAAAGTCAATTTTATGAAAAATTATCGCCAAGTGCAAAATTGCTTCATTTGCAAGACTTCACCACTTGCTCGTAGGGTGGTGGAGGTGTGTTGTAGTAAGAAGGGGGAGGTGGAAATGCTGGGTTCCCTTGTGGTGAGTTCGGCTGCATGTGAAAAGAGGGAGCAGGAGTTGGGATTCCTCCTGGATCTGAGTAGTAGGGCATCCCTGGCTGCTGAGGTCCTGAAATAAAAAAAAATTAGAACAGCTCATAGTTAAAAGATAGTGATCTGTTGTTTGATTGTTGCACCAGGTTTCTTTTACCGAGGAACCCTTTTGCTATCTAAGATACTGATTTAGGAGCTGGGGTAAGACATGTATTACTTTATAGCATCTTGTGTTTGAAAGTAGGTGTAAATCCCAACTAAATGAGATTTAGGGGTGAGAATATAACAATCGATCACTCCAATGTTTACACCGCATTGTGCCTTTTGTGTCTTGTTACGTTCAGTTATAGTGCAGAGGTGTATCTGACCGAATCAGAGAGCACTGAACAGCACGATCAGACTCTGGTGCCTACTGGAAATGGAGATAAGACAATGACAATGGGGGTTGTTAATGCAAAGTATATCTTACTAAATGTATCTTTCTATGACTTAAAGGAGTTCTAAACCTAATTTTTGTTTCTAGAAATGGAAAACGTGATATTTACCTGCTCTGTGCAATGTTTTTACATAAAGCAGCCCCAAACCTCCTTTTCTGGGGTCCCTCACCAGCGATCTTGTCCCCTCCTCTTCTCATTCTCCATCTGCCCCCATAGCAAACTGCTTGCTATGGGGCAGACATGCAGACTCAATCCTGAGCTGGGTTGTATGCATCTATAAACACAATGCAGCTCAGCTCGTCCTCCCACAGTATATGATTGACAGCAGTAGGAGCCAATATCTGCCACTGCTATCAGCAAATCCTGTGAGACCAGGAGCAGGAGCAAAGTGATGCTGCAGACAGGACAGCACTGAGTCAAAGGGGGGGGGGGTGCTGCAGTAGCTGCTGTTAAAGGGTTTTTTACTTTAATGCAGAGAGTGCATCGAGGTAAAAGAAATTTGTCTTTAAAACCACTTTAAGTTGGGCTTTGAGTCATTGACCTGGAACAAGCAAGCAGCTGCCATAGTTTAAGCGTCAGAACATCAAATATGCATAACTGTGCCTGGTCCGTGACACTGAATGTTTTGAAGCCTTTATATCAGCATGACAGCCAGGTAAATAACAAGAAAAGTTACATGTACATGTATCTCTGCTCCATAACACAATAAGAATTTCCCCATTGAATTCAATGTAAGCTGTGCTTTCCGTTGGCATGATGTAGTGGAAAAGTTGGACATATACAACTTTCTTCAATGTGTCGAGTACAATATTGCTTTTTACCAACTGCAAGGAAAAGATTTCAAGTACGTCTGTCATGAAAGAATTAAGAAGAAAATGTGTAGGCAATGGCTAGCTTCCTTGCTATCCTGCTGCTAGTGTCCTGGACTCAGTTATGAAATTAGGTGTGGTCAATGAGCTGGAACAAGTATTCAGGTCAGAAGTTTTGACTTTATCATATTACTGTCTGCATCCTTTTTATGGAGCAGTATATCCGTAAGTATCATAGCCAGAGGATTACCGTGACAACAAACTTTTTCAGATGTTAGTCAACAATGGCAGTCCTGTTATCTCTTTTACGCCAGTTTCCCTTTGAATTGATAATTGGTTATTTAAAGTATTACTAAACCCACAACGGTAAAATCAGTCTGTATATGCAGTAAAGCATGCTTGTTATACTCACTGTGGAACCTAAGGGTTTAATCCTCTGCACTGTGTAAAAAGGCCATACTTCACCGTAGGTTTTTTGTTTGCCCACATGTATTTTGTTATCATTCTCTTTAAGATTCTAAAATACATTTGCGATAAGTAGATTGGGAGCATTTGGATTTTAGATAAAAGTTTAGGAACTATCACCATCTTTATTATATTTATTCGTCCTAACCAGGAAAAGGATCTGATTGAGGTTTTTCTCAACTCCTTCTTAATCTCATTTAATAATGGTATATCATTTATCTGGTATATATTCCTAAGTGATGGAGTCAGCTTTACCCCTAAATAGTTAAGTTCTTTGTCCCTCCAAGTAAATGGAAACTTCTCTTGCAAGGACTGCTTTTCTACCTTTGGGATATTGATATCCATTATCTCTGATTTTGAAAGATTGATTTTAAAATTTGATAGTTCTTCATGGTGTTTTAACAATCTCATAAGGTTTGGTAATGTTAATCTAGGATTTGCTACATAAAACAGCATATCATCCACGTACGCTGCTACTTTATGTTCTATTTCTGCAATTTGAAGCCCCTTTATATCTACACTCTGCCTTATTGTTGCTAGCAAAGGCTCTAAAGATAAAACAAATAATAGTGGTGAAAGTGGGCACCCTTGTTTCATTCCATTATATAAATCAAACGGCTCTGATAATGAGCCATTAACTTTTACTGCTGCAGAGGGGTAACTATATAGAGATTTAACCCATTTAATCATTTTTGGTCCTAGACCTATTATTTCTAAAGTACCGTATTTTTTGCTCCATAAGAAGCACCTGACCATAAGACACTCCTAAGTTTTAGAGGAGAAAAACAAGAAAAAAAAATTCTGAACTAATGGACTGCAGACACAGTACAGGAGATGACCAGAGACTGTGGACATAGTACAGGAGATAACCAGAGACTGCGGACATAGTACATGGGATAACCAGAGACTGCGGACACAGTACAGATGACCAGAGACTGCGGAAATAGTACAGGAGATGACCAGAGACTGCAGACAGTACAAGGGATGACCAAGAGACTGCAGACAGTACAAGAGATGACGAGAGACTGAAGACAGTACAGGAGATGACCAAGAGACTGCAGACAGTACAGGGGATGACCAAGAGACTGCAGACAGTACAGGAGATTACTAAGAGACTGCAGACAGTACAGGGGATGACCAAGAGACTGTGGACCTTTGGGTAGGGAGGGTGAGCGGGTACCTGAATTTGACAGGTACCCTCTCCCACTTCCGCAGAGTTGTCCTCCCTTTAGTGTGGGCACCTGGCTATGATAGCCGGGTGCACACTGCACATGCGCAAGAAGCGGTGCGCTTTGTGAATGGTCCGGCGTCTTCTGGGACACATGACAGGTCCCAGAAGACGCCGGGCCATTCACAAAGCACAGTGGGCACCAAGCTGTCACAGCCGGGTGCCCAAACTAAAGATGCGGGAAGACTGTACAGTGCTGGACCGAGGAACAGGTAAGGTCCTGCTGCAGAGAAGAGCTGATCAGCCAGCCCGGTATTCTGACACGGTGTCGGCTGTAGAAATACCGGACCGGCCGCTCCATAAGATGCACTGACATTTTCCCCCCTTTTTTGTGGGAAAAAAAGTGTGTCTTATGGAACGAAAAATATGGTACTCATCATGAATCCCCAGTCTACTCTGTCAAATGCTTTTTCAGCATCTATTGACAGGAATAAGATTGGGGACCCCTCCTTCCTACTCTTCTGTAGCAATAGCAGTGACTTCAAACCATTATCTTTTCCTTCTCTCCCTGGTATAAACCCTACTTGATCTGTGTGGATCCACTCCGACGTTAGATCTTTCATCCTATTAGCAATGATTTTTACATATAATTTTGTATCTGTGTTCAATACCACTATTGGCCTATAACTGGCACATTGTAATAAGCCTTCTTTAGGGATAATTGTTATATGTGCTAATAGTGATTCTTTTCTTATTTGTGTTTCCTCCACTACTCCACTGTTGCATTCATATATGCGCATATTTTCAGGATCAATTGTTCTTTAAACTTCTTGTAATTTCTTACAGTGTACCCGCCTGGCTCTGGGCTTTTCCGTTTGTGTACTCTTAAGAGCTTCAAGCACCTCTTCTTGTGTTATTGGACTATCTAACATTCTCAATCTTTCATCCTCTAATTTAGGTAGTGCGGCTGTCTCTAAATAAGTCTGGATTTTTTTATTTCTATCCTCCTCCAGTTCTCTTGGCATCTTTGAGGTCAATGCATAAAGGGAGCTATAGTATTTCTGGAATGTACTCACAATTAGTTTAGTTGAATATACTATTTTCCCTGATTTACCTCTGATATTTTCTATATAATTCATTGATTTCTTCTTCCTTATCCTCCTGGCCAGATATTTCCCGGATTTATTTCCCCACTGATATCTTTTTTTTAGCACCACATTAAAAGCCTTATTTGTCTCCTGTTCCATTAGATTACTTAGTTCTACTCTTTTTAATATTATCTTCTGATGTATTACGGTTTCCATCCCTTCTTTATGTTTTTGCTCTAGTTCGTATAATTCCTATATTACTATATTTATCTTTTCCCATTGTTTTTTCTTCTTTTCTGTCCCTATGGAAATCAGGATCCCCCTTTATGTATGCCTTATGGGCTTCCCAAACCGTAGCGATTCAGACCTCCTTCCATTTCATTTAATTGGAAGTACTGCTCTATTTCATTTTGTATACTTACTTCCGTCTCCTGATCTTGTATAAGTGTTTCATTTAATTTCCATGCAGCTCTTTTACTTTGTTCGTTCCCCACTTTCAACTTTATTGTAACTGGTGCATGATCTGACAATGATGTAACTTCTATATTGGATTTGATCAATGACTCCCACAATCTATGTTCTATCATTATATAATCCAATCTAGAATATATTGCATGTACTGAGGAATAGAACGTATAGTCCTTTACACCTAGATATTTTATTGTCCATGCGTCTACCAATTGGTGTTGATGTAATTTCTTTTTTATTTGTCTGAAACCCTTACCTCCATCCCTCCGTACATGTGATAATGAATCCAATTTGTGATCCATACAAAAGTTGAAATCCCCTGCCATAATCAGTTTCCCTTTCTTAAAATCCATTCAACTTCCTCAATATATCTTCTAGGTACCTAGTTGGATTCTTATTTGGGCTATAAGTCTTTGCAAATGTACATTCCATTTCATATAATTTCCCCCTTCTGGACCCACCATTCTATATTCAATAGTGAATCTTATATTTGTCGCCATCCCTATAGCTACCCCTTTAGCTTGTTTTATTGGAGAATCAGCGTAATAGCAAACTGGATAATTTTTTGATTGTAATCGAATTCTTGTATTGTGAGATAAGTGTGTCTCTTGTAAAAACACTATGTCCATTGAACGTTAGCCCATTTCCCTTAAAACCTTATGTCTTTTCACCGGGGTATTTAATCTTTTTACGTTGTATGTTATAATGTTAATTATCTTTTCTTCTTCCATCCCTTTTCCCTTTCCTTCTACTTTTTAGATATGATACGACTGACCTGGCTGAAAACTCCTAGACTGTTATCCTTCTTTCTTCCCTCCCTTTCTGCCCCTCCACCCCCCCTCACCCCTGCCCCCTTCCCTAAAAAACCTATGGCTCATCTATAGCCTTTGGATCCATTGTGGGATACCTCCCGTCCTCGATCACTCGAATTGGGGTAAGGCTCTGTCTATGCACGCATCCCTTCTCCCCAACCCCTTTTGGAGTGTGGGTCCAAAAGTGTATTGGCCTCCATTTATCCCGCCTATATTATATCTTTCAATCAACCTCCGTCTCTCCCCCCTCCCCCCCTCCCTCTCTCAGGCAGAAACCTGAGCGCCTGAGAGAGAAAGGGGGGGGGGGTCCTGGATATTGTAACAGAGAGAAGGGGGACAGAGAGAAGAAGAAAAAAAAGGGAGACGAAAGAGAAGACCCCAACTCTCACTTTCCATTATACTCCTGTTCTAATCCCTCTAGTGGGTAATATATTTTTCCCTAGATATTATCTTCTCCCATTCAGTGAGTCTCTGTTACTGTCTCTTCCCTTAGAAATTGATAGCCATCTTTCCTCCTCCTGCTCCCTCCCCCTCTCTGTCCCCTCAGTCCATCCCAGAATTTCTGGTATCTGCAGCTCTGTCTAGCTGATCATCCGTCTTTCCATCCCATTAAACATGCTGGGAAACCCCAGCTGTATTGGATATTTTTTTTACACATCTGTTCTAATAATGGTCTCAGAGCTCTCCTTTTCCCTGTTTCAGGGGCTATATCTGCATAGATCTGTAAGGTTGCTCCTTTGTATTTCATTGAGGGTATTCCCTTCATTTTCTTCCAGATCTTTGCTTTATCTTCGTAATAGTGGAATCTTACTATTACATCTCTTGTTGTTTCTATAGCCACTCCTTGGGGCCTTCTTATCCTATGTACTATGTGTATTCTCAGCTGCTCAACAGCTGCTCTGTTATCGGTCTTTCCAGTATTGAATTTAGTAACTTATTCATTAAGCTTCTTAAATCTTCTCCTTGGGGTGCCCCCTGATCTTCAAGTTTTTTATTCTATTTTCCTAGTCTTCTACCTTATATAATAATTTACTCTGTTCACTTCGCATTTCCTCCATTTGCCCCTTTAATTCAGATATTGCTTGTGCATGTTTATCCAATTTTTTCTTCCACTCGAGCTAACACCTGTCCTAGATCCTTGTGCAGCATTGCCATATCATTCTTAATTGAGAGTTCTAGCTTCGCAAACATATCTGCCATATCAGTCTTTGTTGGCATTTGTGGGATTTCTATCTGTTCTTCTTTTTTTCTTTTCCTCTACACGTACTTTATTTGATTTTTCTTTACCTAAATTCAAATCTGTGGTCTCTATTGACAGTCTAGATTGATCTCCACTGCTATTTTCCACATCTTGTCTACTGTTAGGTTCCCATTGTCTCTCCAGAGAACCCCCCCCCTCCCCCCCGGGCATTTCTCCTGTAGGGACGTATAGTTTTTAATTGTTCCCGTAGTAGTTTTGGGTGTCTTAACCCATCTTCCTTTTGCCATTCTGTTCTTCATAGTTGTTCCCCTCTTTGCGTTTAATCTTCCTTCTACTTTTGACAAGGGGTTAGGTAAGTGTTTTAAGGGGGTTTTGGGTATACAGGTACAAAGATGTGGGTATACAGGGATGTAATTACTCCTGTGGACTTGATATCCTCTTTTTCTTCCTTTTTACTATTCTCTCTTAGATCCACTAGTCTCTTCCTGTGTCGCTTTCACCCATAGACTCCCAGGTGCTGCCTCTTTCAGCCACTTTTTACCTTCTTTTTAAATACAGAACAGTTTTCACAGAACTCATATTGTCACTTAAAACATTATTTATCCTGTTGTTTAGATGTGGGCACTCACCATTCTCCAGCATTTGGAAGTCCTGCTTTTCGTTTTCATAATCTTCAGCCCACTTAACCTCTTAGTGAACATCTGCAATGTATTATATTACTTTGTGAGTGACAGAAAGGGACCATGGATACTCAGGGATATTGGCTTTCAACTCCTCAGATCCTCTCTCCACTTCACTGCTCCTCTCTCAGGAACCTGCTCTGCCGAGTTGCTCACAGAAAAGTAAAAAGGCCGTTTGATCCTGTTTTCTGTGCCCCTCCTCTTGTTCAAATAGCCACGTTTTATCTCCTGATAAGACAGACTGAACTGTAGCCACATGCACATGCTCAGTTTAAGTGTGCATTGCTAGAGAGGTTTTTTTTTTAGGCAGAGAGTGCATTTTATCAGCACAGGGCCAACCAGCACTGTCCAGACAGAGGTCAGGGGTTTTGCGTCCTCCAAGAGCAGAAAGAAGACTCCTCCTACAAGCTTTAACCAGTGCTCTGCTGAACACTGATAGAAGACACAAGACTGCTGATGAGAAAAGGTATTTAGAAGTTTATATTTACTAAAATAATTGCACTTTCATGTTCTGTGTACTGTGGGAGACCTGATATAGTGAATGCAGGGTCCTGGGTTTAGTAACACTTTAATAATTTTACAGTTTCTAGTTTCTGCTTTCCAGTAAGACCGAAGGTTTTCATAACATGTACACACAGTTTTGATTAATGAAAAATTGTTATACAATGCCATTGTTCAGGTTTTAACCAATTTTTTTTTCTTTCTTGCTAAATTGCAATTTGAAGATCAAACACCGTATGTTAAAAACAAAAAGGGGAATGTAAATAGCTGACCTGGTGGAGGCCCAGGAGTTTGCCTTGTGTACGATACATTAAATGTTGGCTCTTCAACAAGCAGGGGAGGGTACATTCTCCTTCTTATGAAGAACCCGGCTCCACAACAAAACAGAACTCCCATCATCAACAGGAACCTAGAGGAACATAAAAAAAAAAGTTATCTCATCTTTGTGAAATAAATGCGTTTATTTTTATATTCATACATAATACACTACTTGTAGGTTTAGAAATGTTTATTATATCAGTAGTACTGTATTAGCCATTGATTAATGCTGAAAGTTTAGAGTTTAGATGATACCCTTTTTAGCTAACTTAAAGTTTAAGTTTAGCATTTTTTGTTGTATTTAAATCAACACAAGGGACATTACTTATATTTTATGCAAACTGTTCTTTGTGATGGTGTCAGCTGGTATAGTGAAAATCTTTAGTCCTCTCCCCCCTTTCAACAACAGTAATCTTTCAGTGCTGCAAAGGTTAATACCAGTGCTTGACCTGTGACTGGCACTCATCAAGAGTTCTGACTACGCCCACCCTTTCCACCCACCTACTTCATTCATAAAGCTGTACTATAGCTTCCATGAATGAAAAGTAATCTACAAAGGGAGGACGGGTGGATGAATTAATGGTTTGCCTACTCCAGTGTTTTTCATTCATGGAAGCTATAGTACAGCTTCTACGAATGGAGTAGGGGGGTGGAAAGGGTAGGCATAGTTGGCATTCTTGGTAAGTGCCTGTCGTGGGTTCAAATCTGGTATTAGCCACTGCAGCACCAGAAGATTACCACTTTAGGTGTGCGTGGGTGGGGGGCATAGCACTGAAGATTTCCACTATGACAGATGGCACCAGAACAAGGGACACTGTGCATTAAATGTAAGTAATGTCCCTTATGCTGATTATTTTAGAAAGTTTTTGTTTACTAAGCTTAGGCTTTATAAACCCATGAGAGATACTGCAAATGTAAAGCTTTAAGGAAAGTGCATAAAGGATGCTACCTTTCAAAGAGACATTGTCCTGGTAAGAGAGTGCCAATCTCAGACAGCAACTACATTGTTGGTGCCATGTGAGAGACCACCATATTGGAGAGACTGTTATGAGAAGGAATGCCCTCATACATGAAAAACTGTCCTACTGAGATAGACTACACTGTTTGAGAAAGTCTTCCAATGAGAGAGACTGTCCTTGACAGAAGACAAAATACGATTCCTCCTGCGCTCCAGGACCCAGGCCGGTGGCGGGTAGGTGAAATCAAACCCAAACGAAACAACCACCAGAGCATGAAAGGTCGTGCAGCTCCAAAACAAGGCTGGGGAAGCCCGAACAATACTGCAAAGTGAAAAAAAAAGCGCACCAACCTTGCGCATTACCTCAGTAACCAAAATTTAATTTGAATTTCAATCTATGGGTATAAATGGGAACATACACTCTCAGTCCAGTCAACTCTGAGGAAGAAGGTACGACCTTCGAAAAGCGTCAGCTGTACTGAGTGTCTACCCCCATGATAGGATTCGCGCTGGCCTCTTGTCTCTGAAGTCCCTTGGAGGACTTACATGCCTGTTTTTATTCGCTGTTTGTGCGTACCATTCCTTTACTAATAAATTTTGTTTACTGAGGTAATGCACAAGGTTGGTGCGCTTCTTGTTTTTTCACTTTGCAGAGACTGTCCTTGTGCAGACAGAAAACCCTTTAAAGACTAATATAGTGGTATCACCATCTTACACAGCTGAGCTGAAAAGCTTCCCAGCTCTCTTGAAAGTTACTTAACAAACAAAGATGATTTCATGGAGAACATTTAAGAGACATCAGAGGATAAGAGCGTCCCTGCTCAGATCTGCATGCGAGTTTGTGGATGCCATGTATGGTGAATGGATGTATGTGCTATTTAAAGGGGGTATTTTGATCTGGAGAAGCATGACTGGAGTGAACAGAGATATAGAACAGGATAGGTTGTGCAGTAGGCATTTGGACACGTGTAGGCTTCTAGGTGGTGCAACACTGGTGGAGCCAAGATAGTTTTGCTTGTCAGCTCGAACCCCAACAACTCAAAAATATGGACAAAAAGAAAAAAAAAGGATCAATGAAGCATCTGTCTATCGATGGATGGGATAATACCTACCAGAAATACCATAGTCTCTGAATGGAAAGGGCTCGTACACAGCACCTGGATCCACAGCAGTCTTCATATGCTCGACATCTAAAAAGAGAAACAAAGTTAAAATACCAACCAATTTGACTAGAAAGCCCATTGATATTCCTTGTGTTATGTTTAGCTGCTGCTAACTCATCCCTAGTCTCTCCCCAAACAAAGGAATCAGCATTTTATACTCTAGACATCAGCCTAGTGGCATGGTGGCATAGAGACATGCATATATGAAGGGCAACAATAATATGTTTAAATTGGCAAGCCAAAAATTAGTTTATACTGTTGGATCCTTTTTTGTTTATGTTTTGCTTTAATGCCATAATCCTTCATATTATCCATTGAGCTCCTTTTATTGAAGCAACCAATCTACTGTAATACAAACAAACATATCTGTAGGCAATGGCCCAGAGCACAAATCTCAATGACACCAGTAAGTTAGGGGGTGGTTTTATTAGAACGGCTGACTCTTTTATTATTACTTTACATGAAAATGTTGAGTAGGATCATAGGTTTTTAGCACTAATGCTTCCACTCACTCAAAACCAAGAGAAGTAATGTGAAATAAGTTCAAGAAGTCAAAGAAAAAAACATAATGCAGCTATTGAAATAATGTCCGTGTTTCAAAGCACCATGCGACTGTCAAAAACAGGTTATTTTTAGCTTTATAAAGCATGCTCATTTTATCCTGCTGCTTCACAGAAGGAAGGCAGATGGAAGGAGCAGAGGTGGACTGATCAAGTACTAACGTTCAGTGCCTTCTACATAAATCTTATATATACCATGAAAAATATATATTGAACAATACCAAATGGCCACCTCACATTTTTTTAATTCGCAAAAAAGATTTGAAAACAAGTTTATGTTAATTACCAAGTAATACAATCAGTCAGCTTTGGCAGAATATAGACAGACATGGCCTTGCCATCATGGGAGGGCAAGAGGAAGCAGTGCCTCCCCAGAATGAATTGTGTGCTCCTACTTCTCACATATCCTTGATACAGGGATTACACAACTCTTATTTACCAGTATAATATATCATATATGTGACAGTTATTTGTATTGCTTTTTATTGAACTGTGTGGTTAGCATTTCCGCTTGGTAGCACTAGGGTCGTCAGTCCCAATATCAATCCCAGTCATGGCACTACCTACATTTGCATGTTCTCCATGTGCGTGTGTGGATTGTCTTCGAGTACTCCGGTTTTTTCCCACACTTCAAAGACATGCTGGTAGGTTAACTGGCTCCTGTCTAAATTAGTCCTATTACTGTATGTGTGAATATGAGTTAGGGACCTTAGATTGTAAGCTCCTTGAGGGCAAGGGTTGATGTGAATGTATAATCTATATGTAAAGCGCTGCATAAATTTGTTTGTGCTATACAAATACTTGTAATCAATAAGTAATAAATCAATAAAGCACTATAAAGTACACTAGGCCCCAGTTCGGCGGTTGGAGAACAGAAGCCAAGGCTCTACCCCCCAGCACTGGATAGGAGCCAAGGGTGAGTTAGGTGAGTGTGGTTGCCTATATCCTGAAATAAATGTATATTCCTTCGCTTCATTCTGACAACTTCCCAAAGGCGACTGTAGCTTGGATACATCACTAACTAGCCAGGCTGTGGAAACACATTAGCCACCCCCCCACCCCCTCCTTAGCAACCTTATGATGTATCTAGTTTAGGTAACATTTTTCAAGCAAGAAAAAATTGTCATGACTTTAACATCACCTTGACAAAATAATCATGTATACAAATAGAAAAATAGTTATTAGATATATCGAATAGGTGATAACAGCTCTCCAGGAGGTGATGATATAATCTAAACAGTCATTTGATGCATTTTTGTCACCGCTACTAAGTATATTTTCCATGCAAGATAGCAATTTGCTGTGTAAATCAGCAGCTAGCTGCAGTGATGAGGCACAATGTAATATATTTCATGCATTCTTGCTCTATGATTGACAAAAATTGTTTGTACTGGGAATTGGCAGACCCTCAGCTTACCAGACCATCTGGGAAAACTGAAATCCTTTTGGCTGTTAAAAAAAACCCCTGAAATCTGGAAGCTGTACCCCCAAAAAAGGCAAGCAGTTACCAGTATTGCCTGCGGTCTTCCTGAAGCGGAACTTTTCCCCTTGAATTGACTTTAGTAAATGCAGGCATGGACCAGTTCATGGGGGCAATGCATCAAATCCCAAATAAGAAGATATAAAGTATAACAAGCAATGCTCTCTGATCCCTCCTGTATTAATTTGTATTGTAATTGTACTGTCTGCTTTTATGTTGTAAAGTGATGCGTAAACTGTTGGTACTATATAAATCCTAAACCAATCTTATAGCACAATACCACCTATACCAATAACTACCACACCCTAAAGAAAAGTCAACAACTTTCACCCTTCAAAGTAAACGTAAATACAAAGGAACTTTTCTCATAAAAATTACACTGCATCCAAACCAATCCTAAGTGTCCAAAACCATACATCAAATATAAATATAATTAAAGTCTCTATATAGTAAAGTCTTTTTCTCAAAATAAGTGTATTTCTTTCCTTTATTCCACGTGGTGTTTCTAGATTTTCTTTTTTTACCTCAAAAAAATATAAACTCAAGATAGTGTATTACCTCAAACAAATAATTAATGTGCCATAAATCGTGAATCATGCAAAAACCGTATAACGTGCCAATACACACATGAAAACAAAATATATATATATATTAAATAAAAAAAAAAATATATAAATAATATACAAAATAATAAAAATAAATAGCTATAGTACACGTGAATATACTCCAATTGTGAACACTACTATTGCAAACAATACACAGTGATTCACTCCAATTTAGTGTAAAACGACACTTAACCACTTGCTGCCCAGCCACTGTAGATATACGGCGGCAGGGCGGCACTGGCAGGCAAAACCACATTTTAAAACATGTGTTTTGTAAACAAATAGGGGGCGCGCGCGAGGTGCGCCGCCGCCCTATCTGTCCCGCCGATCACCGCCACAGATGTGAGTCGCCGGGTCACAGCCGGTCCTTACCGGCTATCTCTCGGCGATCGGCGGCAAACAGTGACAGACAGCACAGCTGCAGTAGCTGTGCTGTCTGTCACTTCCCTGTCAGCTCGAGGATGAGCTGATCGAGAAAGAACAGTTTCTCTTTCTCGATCAGCCTTGTCCCGTCTAGTACACACCCCCGCCCCCTAGTAAAACACTCCACTCACTCCTATAACCCTTCCCTGCAAAATAAAGTTAACCCCTTCCTCCCCATTGCCATTAGTACAGTGTCAGTGGTTTTTTTTTTGCACTGATCACTGTATTAGTGTTTTTGGGGATGTCAGTGACCCCAAGTTAGTACCCTCCAATGTCAGAATGTCCTCCGCAGTCCCGCCATAAGTCGCTGGTCGCTGCCATAAGTCCCTGATCGCCACCATAATTCGCTGATCGCCGCCATTATTAGTATAAAAAAAAAAACTAAAAATCCCAGTATCTTTCCCGCCATTTGTAAACGCTATAACTTTCACGTAAACCAATTAATTTACACGTATTGGGTTTTTTTTTTTAGAAAAGACATGTCGCAGAATGCATTTTGGCAGAAATTTATGACTAAATTTGATTTTTGCATTTTTTTATTACTGGACATGTTTTGTAGCAAAAAGTCCAAAATATTGGTTTTTTTTCCTCAAAATTGTCAGCCTTTTTTTTTAGCGCAAAAAATAAAAACCGCATAGGCAATCAAATACCACCAAAAGAAAGCTCAATTTGTGGGGAAAAAAAGAATGTAAATTTAATTTATGTATCGTATTGCATGACCGCGCAATTGTCCGTTAAACTAGCGCAGCGCTGTATAGCAGAAAAATGGCGTAAATTGCAGTATCTATACCATAGTTTGTAGGCGCTATAACTTCCACACAAAGCAATCAATATACACTTATTGGGATTTTTTTTACCAAAAACATGTAGCAGAATACATTTTGGCCTAAATTTGTAACCAACTTTGAGTTTACTATATATTATTTATAGCTGAAAGTAAAAAATATTGTTTTTCTTCAAACTTTTTGGCCTTTTTTTGTTTATAGCGCGAAAAATAAAAAGCGCACAGGTGATCAAATTACACTGAAAGAAAGCTCTATTTGTTTGAAAATAAGGACGTACATTTCGTTTGGGTGCAGCATCGCATGACCGCGCAATTATCAGTTGAATTAGTGCAGCGCCGAGTAGAAAAAAGAGGCCTGGTCATTAAGGGGGGTAAATCCTCTGGAGGTCAAGTGGTTAATACAAAAAGTGATCAAATTTCCAAGACCAGCTTTATCCTAAAATTCCTTCTCCATTTGTGCAAAAAAGGTATATAATTGGTGTTTCAATAAAGTAATCCACTCCAGCTGGTGTAACAGTGAATAATTACCCTATGTTAATACCAAAAGGGCATTCCTCACATATTGGATGAAAACACTCTCCAGGATCCCAATTACTCCTGTTGTTTCTCCTCCATTCTCCTCATGGAATAAATCAGGGATTAGAAATGATGGTGGATTTCTTAAAATAACATTTAATAGGTAACTTACATTGAAAACAGAAGAATACAGCTCCCAGTAGCAGAGAAGCTTCCAATGTATGATCGAAAACAGAAGAATACAGCTCCCAGTAACAGAGAAGCTTCCAATGTATGCTTTAGTAGGGGAACCAGCATACGTTCCCACTTCCAAAATGGCCGCTATCGCACTTATGGTTCCGCGTCAGACGTCACGTGTTTATATTTTTTTGAAGTACAAGAAAATCTGGAAACACCACGTGGGATAAAGGAAAGAAATACACTTATTTTGAGAAAAAGATTTTATTATATAGAGACTTTAATTATATTTATATTTGATATGTGGTTTTGGACACTTAGGATTGGTTTGGATGCAGGGTAATTTTTGTATGAGAAAAGTTCCTTTGTATTTACTATCTAAATCCTGTTTAATATTATTATTATTATTATTATTATTATTATTAATAATCATAATAATAAAACAATTCTTTGGGGGATATTTCAGGTGATACAGTGATAAGCCACGCATGTACACAGGATTTCATACAAAATATTAGTTTTTTTTTATTTTTACATTCATTATAGTCAAATTTATATAAATAAAGCCCCTTTACAGCTCAGGGCTGTAATATTTAGGATAAAGAAGCAATCTTAACTACTTGCCATCAACAGGCAGTATATAAATGGCTTGAGCTTCAAATGGTTTAAACCAGCTCATGGCACATCACAGACTCCTGGCTTTTCAGTGAAGTTGCATGATACTGCACTATGAACTTGACACTGGCCCCCCACCCTTTAATGGGGCCCAGGATCACTGTAAACTGTGTTAGGATAGAGAGCAGGAGGAGCTCAGGAAACATCTGTTCCCTGATCTCCTATGTGACTAATAAACTCAGAAGCAGCAAGCATTTAGTTACTTCTGGGTTCAGATCTGTCATTCCCTGGCTGCTCTAGTCAATGAAGCAGCTAATCAAGCATGGTCTGTGTGAAATTAGCTGCAGTGGAGGGCAGGAAAGACATCAGAGGACTAATAGACCTCCGATGTCCTAATATAGCATACCTGTCACCTGCCTATGCTATCACAAAATTAAATTAAAATAATAGAAATTAAAAAAAATTCAGTCAGCTCTAAAGCACGTGTCAAACACAAAGCCCGCGGGCCGAATCCGGCCCTTCAGCCACTTCATGTGGCCCTCGCACCTCTCCCACAGCTCCGTCCCCATCTTGTTCCCAGCACTTCTGATGGTGGGAGGCCCTTGACATCTGATGTATAGGAGGGAGGGGTGCTCTAGACATCTGCTTATAATTATTATGTGAATAATACAATTCCATGCAAGATGAAAAAGAGGGCCGCACAGAACCATATTCTGTCTGAGCAGTCTCCAATAATGTTTTTTTGGCTGTGCCACCCTCCTCTTCAGACTCGCATCATCTGCTACAAAAGTGTGAGCGAGCTCAGTGCCGTCTGCACCTGCCCTTCACGGATTAAGTTTTAACTTATTACTGAAACCAGTAATAAGTGAATGCAGATAAAGAGTAGATCATTTTACAGTGCCTTGAAAAAGTATTCATACCCCTTGAAATTTTCCACATTTTGTCATGTTACAACAAAAAAATTAAATGTATTTTATTGGGATTTTATGTGATAGACCAACACAAAGTGACACATAATTGTGAAGTGGAAAGAAAATGAAAAATGGTTTTCAAATTTTTTTACAAATAAATTTCTGAAAAGTGTGGTGTACATTTGTATTCAGCCCCCTTTACAGTCGGATTGTATAGGTGTAAATACTCATGCGATCTGATTCTAGTGCCTTGGGTCTAGGGTCTTGCACATTTCTGGTGTGAGTGCGGTGCGATTAGAGCCATACATGTATGATCCAATCACACCACACACAAATCGCATGTGATTTGCACAGGAAGGCAGTGTGATTCCTGTGCGAATCACATGCGATATACCACACCGCATATATGTGAACCCAGGCTTAAAGTTTAAAGACTTACCACCTTAGTGAATTACTTTTGGTATAGGCAATACTAGCAACTAGTCTTTTGTCCTCTGCCTTTTTTTAGGCACAGCTTCTCATTAAAGTAAACCAGCCCGGTCCTAAGATGCACCTGTGGTAACAACAGTGCTAAAACTGCAGCTGCTACTTCAAGTGCCTGCGTTAAAGCGGTATTAAATCCAAAACCAAAAATGTAATATATTGCTGGTTACCAATCCTTAGATGTGGTGGCTGCATTAGTCTTCTTTTTTTTACTGGCTTTTTCCCTCCTTGATTTCTCTTCAAGCTACAATCAAGCCATACCCCTCCCATTACTAAGTTAATTTAGCTGATCAGTAGAGGCTATGGCATTTGTAAACGTTGGCAATTGTAGGCTAGTTCAAAGCATATGTTACCCAAAAATGTAACATTTCAGATATGCGAGTATTAGTCCTTGTTCACACAGAGCAATAATATGCGTGCCCCATGCAGAGCCAAGTTTTACCAGCAAGGAGATGCACAGGAATTGCAAGCATCCCCATGCCGGCAATCCCATTGTCATCTACTGGGATACAGCAGCTGTGTCCCAATATGAAATCTGTGTGGGTGCGGGAGAAGATCCCTGAACGTACACTGGGTGAATTCATGGACCCGTACCCACATACAGTCAGGTCCATAAATAATGGGACATCAACACAATTCTAACATTTTTGGCTCTATACACCACCACAATGGATTTGAAATGAAACAAACAAGATGTGCTTTAACTACAGACTGTCAGCTTTAATTTTAGGGTATTTACATCCAAATCAGGTGAAAGGTGTAGGAATTACAACAGTTTGCATATGTGCCTCCCACTTGTTAAAGGACCAAAAGTAATGGGACAATTGGCTTTTCAGCTGTTCCATGGCCAGGTGTGTGTTATTTCCTCATTATCCCAATTACAATGAGCAGATAGAAGGTCCAGAGTTCATTTCAAGTGTGCTATTTGCATTTGGAATCTGTTGCTGTCAACTCTCAAGATGAGATCCAAAGAGCTGTCACTATCAGTGAAGCAAGCCATCATTAGGCTGAAAAAACAAAACAAACCCATCAGAGAGATAGCAAAAACATTAGGCGTGGCCAAAACAACTGTTTGGAACATTTTTAAAAAGAAGGAACGCACCGGAGAGCTCAGCAATACCAAAAGACCCGGAAGACCACGGAAAACAACTGTGGCGGATGACCGAAGAATTCTTTCCCTGGTAAAGAAAACACCCTTCACAACAGTTGGCCAGATCAAGAACACTCTTCAGGAGGTAGGTGTACGTGTGTCAAAGTCAACAATCAAGAGAAGACTTCACCAGAGTGAATACAGAGGGTTCACCACAAGATGTAAACCATTGGTGAGCCTCAAAAACAGGAAGGACAGATTAGAGTTTGCCAAACGACATCTAAAAAAGCCTTCACAGTTCTGGAACAACATTCTATGGACAGATGAGACCAAGATCAACTTGTACCAGAGTGATGGGAAGAGAAGAGTATGGAGAAGGAAAGGAACTGCTCATGATCCTAAGCATACCACCTCATCAGTGAAGCATGGTGGTGGTAGTGTCATGGCGTGGGCATGTATGACTGCCAATGGAACTGGTTCTCTTGTATTTATTGATGATGTGACTGCTGACAAAAGCAGCAGGATGAATTCTGAAGAGTTTCGGGCAATATTATCTGCTCATATTCAGCCAAATGCTTCACAACTCATTGGACGCCGCTTCACAGTGCAGATGGACAATGACCCAAAGCATACTGCAAAAGCAACCAAAGAGTTTTTTAAGGGAAAGAAGTGGAATGTTATGTAATGGCCAAGTCAATCACCTGACCTGAATCCGATTGAGCATGCATTTCACTTGCTGAAGACAAAACGGAAGGGAAAATGCCCCAAGAACAAGCAGGAACTGAAGACAGTTGCAGTAGGGAACAATGAACTAGCAAACACAAATGCTCCTGCGCTTGGGGATGGACTCGATGCAGGCTACAACCACATTAAGAATGTCCTGGAACATGCACACCTTGCTGCCCAGGGCTCTCAGGAAGAGGCAAGTCCTCAAAACGCGTCAACCTATTGGATGTCTACACTCCCCATTACGGACTGTTACTCAGCGCAGTGTTGACCCAGCTGTTCTTTTATGATGTGCCTTGACTTTATTGTCGTTTGTGAGTACAACACCTATTTTATTTCTTATTAAACATTTTTTATGGTAATGCACTAGGCCTGTGCGCTCTCTCTTTGTTCTTTCCTCATTCAGTTGCAGTAGAGGCCTGGCAGAGCATCATCAGGGATGAAATTCAGCGTCTGGTGATGTCTATGCGTTCCAGACTTCAGGCTGTAATTGACTGCAAAGGATTTCCAACCAAGTATTAAAAAGTGAAAGTTTGATTTATGATTATTATTCTGTCCCATTACTTTTGGTCCCTTAACAAATAGGAGGCACATATGCAAACTGTTGTAATTCCTACACCGTTCACCTGATTTGGATGTAAATACCCTTAAATTAAAGCTGACAGTCTGCAGTTAAAGCACATCTTGTTTGTTTCATTTCAAATCCATTGTGGTGGTGTATAGAGCCAAAAATGTTAGAATTGTGTCGATGTCCCAATATTTATGAACCTGACTGTGGATGTCATATTGTGCCTGTGCAGCAGCTGTGTCCCAAAATACAACAATGGTACAACACCTGTGCATCCCAGTGCCAGTAAAACATGGCTATGCATGTAGCACCCCATAAAAATACATTTTTAAAAATATATTTTTTTTAAATATATTCTTCAGATTTTTTTTAACATATAAAAAAGTACATTTTAACATATATTTTTACATATATTTGTAAATGCATTCCAAAAATGTAGATTTGTATTTTTAAAGACATATAGTATATTTGAAATGTATTTTTGAAACTTTTTCATATATTTTGTAATAAAAAATGCATTTCAACATGCAATATATATATATATATATTTATAGAAATATATTTTGAAATATATTGAATATGGCCAAAATTGTAGCATTTCAAATATATGTCAATATATTTGTGAAGAATATTTTTAAAATATATTTCAAATATATTTTTCTTCCATGTGGGACACATGTAATTGCTCCGTGTGAATGAGGACTTATTGTGTAATTCTATTAAAAAATAGGCTGTTCTCTTTATATTGCTTACATGGCTCCCCCTGCCACCCCCCTTCCTAATTTAAACTGACCATGGCAGGCACAGAAGCAAATCTATCTTAGCATGGTCATTTTACATTTGTCTTCTACTTGGGAGCTTCAGGTTGCTGTGCATATGATGGCATGCCTACACTCCCATGGTGCTGCTGCACAAATGAGGACCAGGATGCAGAATCCTGTGAAGTATCTTCCTTTCACACAGGCACGACAGGCCTGTACTCTGATTGGACTGTTGCTGCCATGCCCACCCAGCCTTGTACTATTGAGTGACTGAGGCTTGGATATTTGATGTTAGCAGATCAGCTGATTATCATAAGGAGGCTCCGCCCCCACCCTGTCAATCCCAGAGCACAGCAGAGAATAGCTGTCACATGACTGCTTTTAAACAAAGAAAAAAATATATTTGCAATGTTTTTTAGATTTATAAAAACATTTTGCCTTCTATTACATCCACTTTAAAGCCCTTCTTCATCCTTAAAAAAAAAAAATAAAAGTCAACAGCTACAAATACTGTAGCTGCTGACTTTTAATAAAATGACACTCACCTGTCCAGGTGTCCAACCGCACTCACCTGAACCACTTGCTGGTCGTCGGGTCCCCAGCATTTACTGTGGGCAGCCAGCTGTGACTCCTTGTGGCTTCAGAGCTGGCTGCTCACTGTGCATGCATGAGCCACACTGCACCTTGTGAATAGTCCCTCAATCTTCCAGTACCTGTGACTTGTCCCAGAAGGTTGCAGGCGGGGGGGGGAGAACATTTGATGGATCACCGTGGTGATCTGATCAGAAGAGGGAGCAGATACCTGTCAAAATCAGGTGCCCACTCCCCCCCCCCCCCCCCCAAAAAAAGTGCCAAAAAAAGAAGAGGAAAGAAGAGGAAGGCATTAAGCGGAACTTCCTCTTTAGGGTGACAGTAAGTTCACTTTATTAGCAATAAGGCAGATCAGCATTCAATCTTTAGCAACCTCCTTTCATTAAAAAAGTCAGTGGCTGGTTGCGATCTGTGAAATCACTCTAATTTATTAAAGTGATGTATACTGAAACTGGCAGAAAGAGAATAATATTTCTGTTGTCTTTGAGAACCTAACATGCTGCCTTCACACATGTCTAATTTTCAATATTTTCAAAAACATGGCAGCCAGGGGTCACTAAAAAATAGTGCACATGTTCTCACTTTGAATCTACTCTTGGGTACATTAGAACATATTGGGGGTTGATTTATTAAAACTGGAGTGTGCAAAATCTGGTGCAGCTCTGCATAGAAACCAATCAGCTTCCCGGTTTTATTGTCAAAGCTTAGTTGAATGAGCTGAAGTGAGAAACTGATTGGCTACCATGCACAGCTGCACCAGACTCTGAGTGCACCAATTTTAGTAAATTCCCTCCATTGTGTGTCCTCCCCACAGGAATATATAACATGCTCATGTTGTTAACAGTAGATTAGCTGAAATACCAACCTGACACTATCGTAGCCATGAAAAACTTACATGCATGTGAGAATATAGCATCACAGAGATCCCAAGAAAGTAAATGCATGATGTGAAATCAATTCCTTCTCTATTCTTCCCAAAGCAGAGAAAACTAGGCTTAAAGTGTTACTAAACCCAGGACCCTGCATTTGCTATATCTGGTCTCCCACAATACAAAGAACATGGAAATGCACTTATTTTAGTAAATATAAACTGCTAAATACCTTTTCTCATCTGCAGTATATATCAGTCTTATGACTTCTCTCAGTGTCCAGCTGAGCACTGGTTAAAGCTTGTAGGAGTTTTTATTCTTCTTTGACTGTCCTATGAGGCTGCAAAACCCCTGACTCTCTGTCTGGCAGTGTTGATTGGCCCTATGCTGATCACATGCACCCTCCCAAAGAAAAAAAAAACCTCTCTAGCAATGCACACTAAACTGAGCATGTGCAGAGTGTTCCCTAGAGCTCTGTAATATCAGCAGATTGATTGGGGACAGAAAAAGGGGAGGATCAGAGAAGACAGCATCACATTTTTTACACAATGTGGAGAATTAAACCCCTTCGGTTCCACAGTGAACATAACAAGCATGCTTTACTACATATACAGACTGATTTTTACTGTTGTGGCTTTAGTAACAGTTTAATTTAGGTTTCCCTTAGCATATGCATACTGCCTCCAAAATTTCCTCCCAGAATTTCTGTCAGAGGGTTGTCTGCTTTGTTTATCCACACTTTTTAAATGAATGGAATCCAACAAATTGAATCACCCATTGGCTTTTTATATGATATCTCTAAGTAGCGAGTTATCCCTGAGAGGGTTTTCAGCTCTGCCACCATCCAATGTGGCTTCACACTCTCTCAGCTACACTCACTCATGTGCAGTAAATGAAGGTTTCAATAGGGTAACCCAAGGACCTCTATATCCCCACCAGCATTCTAGCATGGTTTAAGAAGCCTGTTGGTAATACAAGCCAGCAGCATCTATCCAAACCAGTAAGATCATTTCTGAGTGACCCAATTGTTCAACAATAATAAAAGACGATAGTAGTAATCAGTCATGCAGTGTTCCAGTCCTGGAAACTAACATTTTATCTTAATCATTGTGCTGACATTTTTGTGTCAGAGGCACAATGAATACAATTTATAATTGAATTACACATTACCAGCGGGCTTTTGTTCATAACTTGTGGACCAGTTTAATATTTGCTAACACTGTCTTCCAGAGACAACAGTAACTGTAGAAATCAGTCAATTACAAAGTGTGAATATCACCATTATCCTTTTTCGTTAATGCATGAAGATGTCATGAGTCAAAAAGTTCCATAAACAGGACTTGTAACCACAGTTCCAAAAAGGTTGGGACAGTTTGTGCAAAATCTACATAAAAAAAGAATGCGATGGTTTGCAAACTCTCAGAAACCCATATGCCTGAATATATTTTTTTAGCATTGATGTTGCCTTTCGAGATGTGAAAGCTGCTTGTTCTATACACACAGGGCAGCACTGCGAGACAATCAGGTTCTATTTCAGTGCACATCTAAAACAATTAGCATCCTGAAAGAAGGCAGTAGCATTGTAATTATGCTTTTCTTTTTTGCCCAGTCCTAGGCTGGGACTGGTCCTAAACCAGGCTCTATTTCTCATTTAGTGTGTAATCTGCAGAGAGGCCTCAGGAACTGCAGGTCTTGGCTGTGCTGTCTCACTTTTTAAGAGTAAAGCATCAAGTCAATTAAACTCCTGGTATATTTATCTGGTCAGTTAAGTAGCAGAGGGGTTTGTTAATCAGTTTCAGCTGCTTTGGTGTTAATGAAATTAACAACAGGTGCACTAGATGGGCAACAATGAGACGACCCCCAAAACAGGAATGGTTTTACAGGCCATTTTACACTGCCATTTTTTTCCCTACTCATCTTTTCTTACTGTTTTTCACTAGTTTTGCATTTGGCTAGGGTCAGTGTCAGTACTGGTAGCATGATGCGATACCTGGACCCTACAGAGTTTGCACAGGCAGTCCAACTCCTCCTTTTCGTTGTGTGTCTTGTATACTGTGTACTAGTATTAATCACCCACATCAAGGTTATTCATTTGGTATTAAACAACATCTAACATGTCAGAGGTCCTATGTGATAAACTGTATTCACAGGCATAGCTAGGGGGGGCAGGGGGGTACATATGTATGTACCCGGGCACCAAGGTACAGGGGTGCCAAAATGAGGCTTACAGTCCCACGACGATCCAGTCCAGGAGGCGCTGCTGGAGGAGGGGTAGAGAGGTCCGCAGGTCCGGTGTCTTCTTTTCTCTGGATGCGATGTGTGGGTGGGATGACATGCCACCCGTCATCTGGCCACACCCTCAGGATCACTGGATAGCCTATGGCAGCTTGTACCTCCCACTGCAAGCTCCGCCTCCTGACCGGTGATTGGGCGCCAGAACTGTAGCTCAGGAAAGGCACACAGGCAGTCAATCACCTGCTAGGAGGCGGAGCTTGGAGAGGAGGAGCCGAGCGGCAGCGTGAAGATTGAGTGAGGGAGCGGCCAGAGCAAGTGAAGAAGACAGCTGACCGGTAAGTGTGCCGTGCAGATGGTGCTGCTGCAACCAGGTATGCTGGCTATGGATGGGAGAGGGAAGGAGCCTAGGCTGGAGCAGGGGTCAGCAAGATAAGTGTCATTGGTGTCAGTGGGAGGAATAGTGCCCCATCATTGGTGTCACTAATGTGATTAAACGGGGAGGGGGGCTGGGGCGCCAATTTTATAGTTCGTCCCTGGGCGCAAAATATCCTAGCTATGCCTCTGACTGTATTTGCATACATGTCCTTGCGGCCTTCATTATACTGGAGAGACTATTTAGAAGCTTAGAGATGGGACTGCTAGTCATAAGCATTCCATTAGGGACAAACACAATGAGTTGCCACTTGCTCACCATTTTATGTTTGCAGGACATTCTGTAGCTCAGTTTAGATTGATGGCCACTTACTCTATCCTATCTTTGCATTGGTGAGGTGACCATAATAAAGCTTGACTTGTAGTTACAATGAAAATCTCCTAAATATGCACCATTTAGGAGATATTCTCTCTATTTTAGAGCCAGCGCATGAGCTCTGAAGGAACGGAATACCCGTGCCGTTCCTTCAGAGTTCTGTGCTGTGGCACGGGACTCTTGCGTGCATGTGCGGGACTGACGTCATTGTGGCCTCGGCCTGTCAGACGGCCGGAGCTCACGAACCCGGAAAGAAGACTGGGTGAAGATAGAAGCCTCTTCAGTGGTGACAACATGCCACTGGAGGGCTTTGTTTTAAGGTAAGTCCTACATAATGTGCTAGTATGCGATGCACATTATGACACTATCTTGCAGGGGACTTTTTTTTTTTCCTGCGGTTTACTACCGCTTTAAACGTGATGCATTCAACAGAACTGCATAGTGCTTTTGATTTGCATTTATTTTTGTGATGATTAATGTATAAGGTTTATTTAATTATTTATTATGTCATATTATTTATTTATTTTTTACAATATCTATTTGTTGTTTATATGTTTTCTTAGGATCTTTATGGTATCTTTGATATTATAAATGATATAATAATTATATATTTTTATTTTTCCTATTTTATATTTCTTATTAATTTTGTTGCTGTGATTTTTCATGGGTAATCACTCATTAATTCTGGATGAAAGAGATTTCATCTACAGTCCTCATTACTTTTGTTGTATATTACATGTCTAGGGGTATATGGATAGATGTTGTGTGCTGTTGTTTGGCACCAATGTAGTTAATGAATTTGAAATTATTTCATTTCCAGGAAGCTGGGGTATATCAGAAACCATTGATACTATGTATTTGTATTTGTTTTTATCTGGCCTGACAATTAGCAGTTTTTTGCCTCAAAACTGTTGCCAATTTGCAACTCCCTCCTCACTGGCCTGCCTCGCCGCTGGCTATCCCCACTTCAGTCGATCCTGAATACGGCTGCCAGACTCATTCACCTTTCCAACCGCTCCATCTCCACCACCCCCCTCTGCCAATCCCTCCACTGGCTTCCGATCGCGCAACGGATCAAATTCAAAATCCTAACACTGACGTACAAAGCTGTCCACCATACTGCCCTGAACTACATCACTGACCTAATATCCAAGTACCGCCCAGCACGCACACTCCGCTCCTCACAAGACCTCCTTCTCTCTAGTTCCCTGGTCTCCTCCTCCCACGCCCGCCTCCAGGACTTCTCCAGGGTGTCACCCATCCTCTGGAACTCCCTGCCCCAACCCATCAGATTATCACCTACTCTCCTCTCCTTCAGGCGCACCCTGAAAACCCATCTCTTCAGGGAAGCCTACCCCACCCCCTACTAACTTGCCAACCTCCTCCACTCTTCCTACCACTCCATCCCCCACAGCCATCTCCTCCTGTGCCACCATCCCCTCCCTCCTAGATTGTAAGCTCAAAAGAGCAGGGCCCTCAATCCCCTCATGTTTTGCATTGTATTGGTATTGTTCTGTCACATGTTCTGTCCCCGTTTGTAATGTACAGCGCTGAGCGAACCATTGGCGCTTTATAAATACTGTATAATAATAATAAATTGATGTTATCATGTAAGAAGTTTGTTTTCCACATTGATGTTTGTGCTGCAGCTTGTCTTCATTTTGCTTATACACAATTGGTTTTCACCAGGTTGAACAAAAAATAAAAAAACTAATTAAAGTACAAGGATGGAATTTTTTTGTTGAATCTAATCTAAACAAATTTCTAATTGCTGAAATTGCTCCATGACAAGAAAAATCGTAGCTCTTGTGTGAGTGCAACATTGCATCACTTCCAAAATCTTTCTACAAATTTTGAGACATTGATATTGTGCTCAAATAGAAAGTCATTTGAAATTATTTGAGTCCATGAAGAGCAATTTTTATACTTCTCCTCCAAATGAAATTCTACAAATATAAAGCCAACATTAAAGTACTGTCAATTCACAATGCCACATGAGTTATTTTCCTCCAAGATGACCAGTTCACAATAATAAAAATCACATTGATGCCGAGTCATTACTTTTTTCCCCATAAAATGAAAATATAACTGTCGAAAGCCTCATTAAGTATAGTTTTACTCACAAAAGTTTTATTTTATTATCACCTCAAAGCGTTCCATTTCCTGCTCTCCTCAGATGAAACTTTGCTATCACCATCCTGTAGCTAGCACTATTTTAATGAGGGGAAATATGTGTAATATTCTTTTAACTTGGCTTTCAGAGTCAAATACTTTTAAAAAATTGATAAAATATTGTATGTGCAGTAAATGATAATATATGTGTATAAAAGCAAAATGATGTTCTCGGTAATGCCTTAAGTGAATTGCACAAAAAAAAAGATTAATCAACTAAAGTACAGGAATGAAAATACCTAATGCATTATGCTTTTATGAAGTTAGGCTATAGCAGTGATGGCGGACGTTTTAGAGACCAAGTGCCCGAACTGCAACCCAAAACCCACTTATTTATCACAAAGTGCTAACACTGCAATTAAACCTGAATACTGAGGTTTTAGTTTAGAAAAAACAACTCATACATTAGCGTCTTTTGTCTAAAAAGAAAAACACAATAACAGAGCTTTCAATGATACAAACAGCTTTTTAACAGTTCCACTGACCACCAGCACAAAGGGGTAAAGTTCCACTCACCACTAGCACAAGAGGGCAAAGTTCCACTGATCACCAGCACAAGGGGGCAAAGTTTCACTGGCCATCAGCACAGAGTGGGAATGTTCCACTGACCACCAGCACAGAGTGGCAAAGTTCCACTGATCACCAGCACAAAGGGGCAAAGTTCCACTCCCCCCCAGCACAAGGGGGCAATGGTCCACTGACCACCAGCACAAAAGGGCAATGTTCCACTGGGCACCAGCACAAAGGGACAAAGTTCCACTGACCACCAGCACAAGGGGGCAAAGTTCCACTGACCACCAGCACAAGGGGGCAAAATTCCACTGACCACCAGCACAAGGGGGCAAAGTTCTACTGACCAGCAGCACAAAGGGGCAAAATTCCACTGACCACCAGCACGAAGGGGGCAATGTTCCACTGACCACCAGCACAGAGGGACAATGTTTCACTGACCACCAGCACACAGGGTCAATGTTCCACTGATCACCAGCACAAAGGGGTAAAGTTCCACTCACCACCAGCACAAGGGGACAAAATTCCACTGACCACCAGCACAAGGGGGTAAAGTTCCACTGACCAGCAGCACAAAGGGGCAAAGTTCCACTGACCACCAGCATGAAGGGGGCAATGTTCCACTGGCCACCAGCACAGAGAGGCAATGTTCCACTGACCACCAGCACATAGGGGCAATGTTCCACTGACCACCAGCACAAGGGGCAATGTTCCACTGACCACCAGCACAGAGAGGCAATGTTCCACTGACCACCAGCACAGAGGGGCAATGTTCCACTGACCATTAGCACAAGGGGCAATGTTCCACTGACCACCAGCACAAGGGGGCAAAATTCCACTGACCACCAGCACAAGGAGGCAAAGTTCCACTGACCAGCAGCACAAAGGGGCAAAGTTCCACTGACCACCAGCACGAAGGGGGCAATGTTCCACTGACCACCAGCACAGAGGGGCAATGTTCCACTGGCCACCAGCACAAGGGAGCAATGTTCCACTGACCACCAGCACAAGGGGGCAAAGTTCCACTCACCACCAGCACAAGAGGGCATAATTCCACTGACCACCAGCACAAAAGGGACAAAGTTCCACTGGCCACCAGCACAAAGGGGCAAAGTTTCACTAACCACCAGCACAAAGGGGCAATGTTCCACTGACCACCAGCTTCTGGCCTGCTCTGAAAAAGGCATCTCCTACCTTGTGGGGGACTTCTGCTAAAATCACAACCAGTCCAAGCAAATATATATATAATTTCCTTGGCAGTGTACTGACCGGCCATGCAAAAGCTCGGGTGAGTTGTGGCTTGTGACGTCATCGCCTGGCACAGCTACTCCTTTCTGAGCATGCACATTGGCCCTTATACGTGCCACTATCCGATGCTCGGCTGCTGGGGCGATGCTGGGATGACTTGGCTAGCGTGCCAACAGAGAGGGATCCGAGTGCCTGCTGCGGCACGCATGCCATAGGTTCGTCACCACTGGGCTATACTGTTATCAGCATGAAGTCACGTAGCTGGCACAGTAGCAACTATAACATAAGAGGAAAAACAAATCTTTTATAACTAAACCTGAACACTAATGATGATTTAAGACCAAATACTGATTCTTGTATAAACTCAGTCATGACTGATTTACTTTATCATCTAAGAACAGCTCTATAGATCACTTGTGCATGTCTACAACATGGGATAAGTTAGAGAAGGTAGTGCAGTTAGCAGCTAGGATACATAAAGTGCATTTACCCACAGCAGTCAATCACGTCAGGGTACGTAAGTAGGGTATGTATCGTCATTTTCTGTTTTTGTCTCAAATACAGCAGGGTAAAGCATTTTGCCAGTTTATTTTTTGTTGTCTGTGTCCCATTGGGGATATTTTCCTCCACTTCCTGTCCTCGACATACAACATGAAGGGAGGGGAATTCCTCCATTAGACAGCTCTCACTTTGAAAAGAAATACATTCATGGCCAAAAATATTTGCACCCCTGCATTTCTGTCAGATAATGCACCACTTCACCAGAAAATTGTTCAATTACAAATGTTTAGGCATTCTCATGTTTATTTCTTTTGTTTGTATTGGTATGACACAAAAAAGTGAAGAAACAAAAGTCCAAACCTGGCACATTCCACACAAAACCCTGATAATGACTTTTGGCAAGTACTCTATCTCTCTAAACTTCTTTCTGTTATCTCTTTGCTGTGTTATTGCTCTCTGTATATTTATATATATATATATATATATTGGCTACATCTTTTTCTGTAAATATTTTTATTGCACCCTTTTGACCTTTTAGTAATAAATCTTACTTTCTGAAAGTGTTGAACTGTTTCTAAAGCTCTTTAATGCAAACTAAAAATCCCTGTCTCTGAAGAGCGCTACTGTGTGTTTTAAAATGTCTGCATACATCTGTCTGCGGTGACATTATGTATACAAACGATTATTCACACATCATAGTGTTATTGCTAATATTGCCAAGTTTCTGCTTTCTCTGTACAAAAAGGAGGTGGTGGCAGTGTGAAGGGTTAATTGCGTAATTAACGTGACCCAGTAACAATCACTCCCAGGCTGCAGGTACACAGATTGTGGTCCATTAGCTGGAAAATCTTTGTGCAGGGTGCAGCTGGGCGTGGCATTGTTACGCACGTGACAACGCGGTTTTAGATTGGCTAGTCCTTTGGTCGCAAGTTTGGTAAGAAGTGCTGGGGTCTGACGCCGCGATCGTCACAAGAGGAAAAAACTTTCAGAGAGCTTGCTGTCTCAGGTTAGGATGCTCACAACAGACAGGAATACCCTCCAGTGGGTACCCAGCAAGTTAACATGCACCAATGGAAGAAGTTCTAGACCAAATGATAAAAGAGTCTAAATTTACTTATTGGTTTGCACTAAAAAAAACTGGCTAACATGTTTTGGGGGTCATCAGGGCTTCAAAAAAACACAATATAATATAAATGTAGCCCTGATGAAAGGGGAAGGATTTTCTGGTCCACAAAACATGTTGGTTGGGATCCTGCAGGGTACCCACTATAGGGTATTGCTGTCTATTGTGAGCAGCCCAAACTGAGCCAGTGAGTGCTCCAAATGTTTTTTTTCCTCTACTACTACTTTTTATAAACTCACATCAAAGTCTCAGTGCCTTTAGGATGCTATTTTCTTCACAACTCAAAATTTAGTTCAGTGGTCCTTTATTATTCACAGCTAAAGGTCATGAAGTTTATCCAAAGCATTTTGAAGGCCCCATATTAGTACTAGGAGACAAGACATACTATGAATGAAAAAAATCTAAGACCATAAATACAATGGCCTAAAGAAATATAGTATATTCCCTAAATATAGTATATTGATAAACAGGCTACGAACATATACAGCGCTGTGAAAAAGTATTTTCCCCCCTTCCTGATTTTTTTTACATATTTGGCACACTTAAATGATTCCGATCATCAAACAGTTTTATTATTACACAAAGATAACTTGAGTAAATACAAAATGCAATATTTAAATTATGATTTCATTTATTAAGGGAAAAAAGTTGTCCACACTTGCCTGGCCCTATGTGAAAAAGTAATTGCCCCCCTTGCTAAATCATGAATTTCACTTGCTACACCCAGACCTGATTACTGCCAGACCTGTTGAATCAGGAAACCACTTAAACAGAAGCTGTCTGACAAAGTGAAGCATGCTAAAATATCTAAAAAATCAAAACATCATGCCTCGATCTAAAGAAATAAAAAAACAGATGAGAAACAAAGTAATTGACATGTATCAGTCTGGAAAGGGTTACAAATCCCTTTCTAAGGCTTTGGGACTCCAGTGAACCACAGTGAGAGCCATTATCCACAAATGGAGAAAACTTGGAACAGTGGTGAACCTTCCCAGGAGTGGCTGGCCTACCAAAATTACTCCAAGAGAACAACAACTACTCATCATGGAGGTTATAAAAGAACCCAGAACAACATCTAAAGAACTGCAGGCCTCACTTGCCCTAATTAAGGTCAGTGTTCATAATTCAACAATAACAAAGAGACTGGGCAAAAATGGTATCCATTGGACAGTTCCAAAGCGAAAGCCACTGCTGACAAAAAAAAACACATTTGGCAAAAAACATCCCGAATATCCTTAAGACTTTTGGGCAAAAATTTTGTGCAACGATGAGACAAAAGTTGAACTTTTTGGATTTCATAAAAAGAACATCATGCCAACAATCAAGCATGATGGTGGCGTGTGATGTTCTGGGGCTTTTTGCAGCTTCAGGACATAGACAACTTTCCATAAATGATGGAAATCAGAATTTCTACCAGAAAATCCTGAAGGAGAATGTCTGACCATCAGTTCGTGACCTCAAGTTCAAGCGCACTTAGGTTATGCAGCAGGACAATGATCCAAAACATACTGGAAAATTCCTGGGGGGGAATGGATCAAAATAAACAGTAATAAGATTTTGGAGTGGCCTGGTCAAAGTCTGGACCTTTTGAGATGCTGTGGCATGACCTTAACCTCCCTGGCGGTATGATTATTTCCGATTTTTTGTGCTGAAAGCAGTACCATTTTTTTGCATGGAAATATGTAGTTTTTTATTGTAGGCTGTAATTTTTAGGAATAATTCACTGAAATCTGTCCGAACAAGAGTCTAGTAAACATCCCGGGTAGGATAAAATTTGAAACACGAAATCATAAATTATAATTTAATAAATAATCATAAAAAATAATAATATAATAATAATACATTTAATTCAATAATATAATCAAACCAAAAACACTGAAATTTGAAATACAGAGGCAAATTCGCACATCGCTGAGCAAAGTCGCAAAATCGTTTTCAGTGTCTGATGACGAATTTCTCCACAAATCATTATCACTCAATTCTGCAAGTGGTTCTGATTTACTATTGCTGTTCTCTAGCTGGGCTACAACCGCTTTTGACATAAAGGGACGCTTTTTGGACGCCATGGACTTTTCTAAGTTTCCAGGCAGAAAGAACAGTCAAAATGCAGGCAGGGCACAGGACAAAGCAGTAGGGACAAAATGTATGTGAAATGCATTGAAACAGCAATGTTTTACTATGTAATAAACATTTTTCAAAAAATTACATTTTTAAAAAATTTCAAATTTGCCGGCGTCACAGGGACCGAAACACGGACGCCGGATGCCGGCATCGGCCGGAGGAGATGGCCGGGGATGCTGCAGGGGACACATCATGGGAGCGAAGGACAAGGTAAATGCTGCAGGGACTCCCTGAGTAACGCCGCATGGTAAGCCCGAGTGTAGCTCGGGGTTACTGCTCTTGGTACTCAAATTTTACCCCGAGCTACACTTGGGAATACCGCTAAGGAGGTTAAACAGGCCGTTCATACTCTAAAACCCTCCAATGTGGCTGAATTAAAACAATTCTGCAAAGAACAGTGGGCCGAAATTCCTACAGAGTGATGTGAAAGACTCATTGCCAGCTGTTGCAAACACTTGATTGCAGTTGTTGCCGCCAAGGGTGGCACAACCAGTTATTAGTTTTAGGGGGCTATTACTTTTTCACATAGGGACAGGCAGGTTTGGATAGCTTTCTCCCATAATAAATTAAATCATCATTCAAAAACTGCATTTTGTATATACTCGGATTATCTTTGTATAATATTAATAATAAGAAATGATAATGTAATAGTAAGAAAATTGTAATACTAATAAACTAAAACCTTGCATATAAATATAATACTAATAGACTAAGAAATTACATATAAATAGGTTACAAATATGTTTAAAAAAATAGGTAAGAAAAGTTTTTACAACTTTTAACCTATTTATATGTAACTTCTACTAGTAACATACTGTATTTATTTGCAGGATCTTAGTTAATTAGTAGCACAACTTATTATTATTATATACAGAATTCATTTATATTATTATCACATAGACTAAATCATGGAAACCCATTTGTGATTTATTGGATATGTTTTTATATTAATTATACACATTTTATCATAATACCATATTTCTTTAGGGAGGGTTCACCCCACATGCAGTCCAGTGCATTATTTTCTGCATCAAAAATGCATGTACAGTAGGTTATAAGGTTTCCAATGGCATAGTTCACATAAAAAACTTAAACTCCAGTAAAAAAGTACATGATGCATTTTTTTCTGCACTGAACTGTACTGGAACGCAGTAAAACAGATACAAAACACACCAGAATGCACATGTCGCTACAGGAATGCATCAAAAAACACATCAAAAACTTGCATGCAGAAACACATGCGGACTGCATTTATATGGTGTGAACCGGTCCTTAGGCCCCTCTTTCATTTAATGAAATGAGAAATGGGGTGGCTGGTTTTAAAATGTGTGTTCACTCCTTAGCCAGTCTTCTCTTTGCTACACAGTTTAGCACTGATGGATGTGGTCTGAGAAAATGTGAAAACCATGCACAGTGCTGTAACAAAGCAATCCATTTTTTAAATCCCCATTTGCATTATGCATGCTGCATTCTATATTACACAGAAAAGGCATATAGTGAATCTGATTAAATATTCATTTTAAATCTCATCAATGTTCAGCATAGCTCTTTAAAGCTCTGGCTGGTATCCACATAATGATTGGAAAATCCAGTCCTACGTCAAATTCTTCCAGCATGGATGAATCAGGCATACTGCGGCTACACTGTATATCCTGTATCAGCACAAAATTCTTTTCTATTTTTGCTGCTTCATGGTTACTTCCTAACCACTTGCTGACCGCCAAACGTAGAAAAATGTCCTGTCAGCAAGTGTTCATAACAAGCTGCAGCCTTACGTTTGGTATCATTATTTCAATTGAAAAAATAATAAAAATAATAAACAAATGTAAAAGCACTTTGCATTCCACCCCTACACAAATAAAAACATGATTGTAGGATACATTACAGCAACTGGTATTAGATTGTGTATGTGTGTCCTAAAATTCTTTTTAATGTATTTTTTCCTAAAAATTTGTGTTTAGTAACTGGCTATGCAAATATTGTCTTACATAAAAAATCTCCAGCAGTCACCATTTTTTTCTCCAGGGTCTCTGCTTTAATACTGCCCATAGATGAGTCAGATTTTTCCTTTCAATGAAAAAAACGGTCTTGGTTCCTCCATTTACATAATATGGTTAGGAGAATCCTCCCTGCTGAGCAGCTATTGTATTTTAACAGTGGGGAAAGTTCCCTGCCATCAGAATACACAGGTCAGCTTTGCAGGATATAGCCTGCAGAGCTGATCAAGCAGGACAATTCAATCAGTAGATTGACTTCCATATAAAGACACTGGTCTTTATATGGATCGAAATTTAGCCAGACCCTGCTGAACCGGACACATTTTGATCCATGTATGGCCGGCGTAAGACCCTGGCCACACCAGCTGTTACTTGCCATGCGATTTGCCATGCCATGTGACTTGAAAATCGCATGGCAAGTCGCACCCTATTGTCCGCAATTACAGCGGTCATATCGATGCGCGTACTTTAGGTGCAATTTTCATAAACATTTGTGTCTTGCAAGCTGCAGATGTCTTGCAAGTCGCACCTAAAGTCGGAATACCATCCGACCTTGAATAGTGCGACTTTACTGGAAGTCGAAAAATTTAAAAGTCGAATCAGTGTGACCGGGGTGTAACCCCCATTTCTACACTCCATTGTGTGTAGAAATTAATTGATAGTAACTACTTGCAGGTGGTGTTACCAGAGAGATTGCATTAAACAGCTGAAGCAATTATAGCTAAGGTGTACACCTTATTATGACTTTTGCAGTTTGCACATGTATCACTAAGGGCCAGTTCACACCACATGCAGTCCAGTGTGTTTTTTTCTGCATCAAAAACACATTGATAGGAGGTGACATGGTCTCCAATGACATAGTTCACACCAGGGGCGGACTGACAACTCATGGGGCCCCCGGCCAATAGGGGATCATGGGGCCCCTGTGTCCTCGCCCACACTCAAAAAAGCCTATGAAAGGTACCAGGGACATCTCATGGGGCCCCCTACTGACCCCAGGCCCTCGGGCAATGCTCGAGTTCCCCAATGGTCAGTCCACCCCTGGTTCACACCAGTGCAGTCAGTTCCAGTGTGTTCCAGTTCCAGAAAAAAAGTAGAACATGCTGCATTTTTTCTGCTCTGAACTGTACTGGAACACAGTAAAATGCATAAAAAACGCACCAAAATGCACCGGAACGCACCAAAAACACACTGAAACGCACGTGTCTTTAAGTTGAAGAAAAAGAGAGGGGGAAAATGAACTGGAACGCATCAAAAACGTGTCAAATACAGAAATACATTCGGGACGCATCCGGACTGAATTTCTATGGTATGAACCAGCCTTAAATCTAAACTTTAAATAGCTAGTTCTCTGAGTATTCACAATTTATGGACAGTGAGGGTTATTCAAGGGAATTTATTGTGGCTTGGTATATATTATAGAGAAACGTCAGTAAGGGTGTGCTATACCCACGCACCAAACCCACTATAACCTAAAACTTAAATTTTTATTCATAACTGTGGAAAATCGATAATGTAGAAAATGAAAGGCAGTCATAACAATGCCAGGTATGTAACCTTAAAGGGCAATGCGGAATTAGTGCAAAAATACAAAATGACGGAACACATTTACAACTGCCCTCATTATAGGGAGATAATAACCAGACAGCAATTATGTCTTTAGCTGCTGTTGGTCAATCTTTCTGAGTGGAGATGTGTATAAGGGTAGGGTCTGTATCCTGGCCACTTAACACATCCCAAAGCTATGGATTAATATTAAAGGGTTACTGTGGTGATTAAAGGCTCAAATGCCCCTCGAAATCGAATATTCCACAGTATCCTTCAAGCCTGGAAAAAGAATACACTCCTATCAATCCACTATCCCCACCGGTCCGCAGAAATCTCCCTTTTCCTCCTACAACTAAATCCGCATTTCCCCAATAAATCTAAGTGACCATATTGCACAATAGAGAAAAAGAATTAAAACCACAAAAAATCCCTTAACCCAGCATGTTTCACCTAAAAGCAAAGCTTCATCAGGGTTGTACAGTACAGTCAAACAACAAAAAAGAAAAATTCAGAGCCAGCCAGCCTGCAAACAAACCGAATTAACCTGTCTAACAGTATGCGTTAAAACAGGAGTTTAGTGTACAGTACAGTGCATAGAGAACATGGAAAATGGAGGCTGCTTGTAGTGCAGATCTATTTATAATATGGGGTGGGGGCATGGCTATATCATCTCCTGTCTACATGTGATGTAATACGTGCGCCATGATGTAAACCTGCGCCATGACGTAAATAACTCTCATCTCCCATCCACGTGTGATGTCATACATGCGTCATGACGTCATTTTGCTCCATGATGTAAACCTGCATCATGACGTAAATAACTGTCCAAACATCAGAACGGCTCCAATGTCCTGATGCATGGTCTGCAATTCAATACAATCCACATATGAGTTTGATGCCTTCAAGTGGCCAGAAAGTGTATTACACCCTCCTACCTCCCTATAATAGGGGAGACAAATCACACTGCAAGCCATATTTTACCATTAACAAGACTTCCTATATATTATAGCACTAAAAAAGAAAATGTCTCTTTTTTAGTCAATAAATATATAATAATGCTTATATTCTTTATTCTCATATCCACCCAGTAGGTGGAACTTAAAAGCCCATTTAGATTTATGAAGTCCACTTCACTGTGTTAATCTGCACTGCATTAAGGCAGCTGATTCATTATGAATTGACTGCCAACGCACCACAGATGACCAGAAAACACACATAACTTTTTTATTCACAGACAAACACAATTCATAGGTAGTGGTATGCTGCTGCGTGCGATGCATTGGCCACTAATGTATAGTGCACTGGGGTTCCATTTATATAGGCAATGTCATTGCAACACACAACATCTAACCTAGTCCACACTCAGCTTTAGAAATCTTCTCCTGCACAGTAAAGCCTTGATCACACAACCATTCTGTTAGTTTTTCAGGTGGACTTGATAGGACTCCCCATTTATCTCTATAGACTGGTGGATGTAAACAGACTTGTGTCCATTTATACCCGCCTACCTCTGATCCGATTCAGTTTGCTAACAACAAACAGAAGGGGATCTGTCTTCCTCTGCATAGGTGGATCGAACCCTAGAGCAGAGTGGGCTCTGTCTGTGTCCGCTCAGTTTATGCAGAGCAGACACGGACAGAGCCCACTCTGTTCTAATGTACCTATCGTCTCCACCCTCTGCTCTGATCAGCAGAGGATCTCTGAGCGGATCCCCTGCTGATCGGAGCAGAGGATCTCTGAGCGGATCCCCTGCTGATCGGAGCAGAGTTTGCTACATGTGGGAAGGGCCTAACTCCCCTATACTTGAATAGGGCCATACTCCTAGTGTGCTGTAGTTTTTTTGCTGTAGCCAGCAAAAAAAAAAACACAGTGCCCAGCGGAAACACACTGTTGTACAAATCCAGAAGCATTGGACAGCAGTGGTGCTCATATCTCAGCAAAGAATGGTCTCTTTACATGGGAGGGGGGGTGTGTGCTGCTTGCAGTTTGTGATCCTAGCAACAGGGTCACTTTAACTGATAATTATACTGATACGATTTTCTACATTAAACCAATACGATCATCTAAAATATATTAACTATTTGAGCTCAGGAAGGTTTTATCCCATCATGACCAAGCCATTTTTTTTGCCTTTTTAGCACTGTGCTACTTTAACTAGTAATTGCTCAGTCATGCAACACTGCAACCAAATGAAGTTTATATAATTGTTTTCACACAGATAGAGATTTCTTTTGGTGGTATTTGATCACTACTGGGTTTTTTATTATATAAACAAAAAAAGATCAAACATTTCTAAAAAAAATATATTTTTTACTTTCTCCTATAAAACATAACAAAAAAAAAATTCTTTATAGTTTTAGGCCAAAATGTATGCTGCTACATGTCTTTGGTAAAAAAAAAAAATCCAATAAGTGTATATTGATTGGTTTGCATGATGGCATATATATTGGAATTTTTTTTTCATACTAGTAATTGCAGTGATACGCTATCTATAGTGGGACTGTGATAGTGACAGTCTGACACAAACTGACGCTGGAGGGAAACTGACTAAATGTCACTGACATCTCCAGTGACACTAATCCAGTGATCAGTGATAATACTATACACTGTAACAAAACTAATGACACTGGGGTAATCAAGGGGTTAAGTGGGTGCCTAAGTGTTAATGTGTGTAATGCCTGCTGTTTTTCTTACTACATATCTCTTTGTTTTTTCTCCCTGCTTTGCAGGGAGAAGAAACAGAGATTGTTCCCTTTGTAAAGAGCCCTGTGTTGATTGTCAACACAGGGCTCTGGGCTGTGATTGGACACAGATGATCAGCAGGTCCCAGCCATGAATCATTGGTCAGGACCTGCTGATGCACCTGTACCTGGACATAGGCGGCAACATACAGGTACATTGCTGTGTCTGTACAGGCTGCCTTCTGCAGTACATTGCAGATGGGTGATCTGCAAGTGGTTCAAAATAAATTATTTCACTGAGTGTCTTCTGGCAAATTAGTACCTGGCTGTTTGTACAATTGTATGTACTACATGTTCAGCAGTTTGGTTGCATTTCAAGTAATAAACACAATGTATATATGAGCTGTGTTTAAGGAACATGTCTAAATTATTATTATTATTCAAAAAGTTTCAGTGTAAGTAAAGCGATTCTATCTTCAACATACAGACATATTCACCCTTTATCAGATTATACTGTATGTCCAATTTCACAACCATTTAAAATGTGGTTGCTTTACTTTAAAAGTGAAAATTCAATTAGTTTAGTAAATAGTTTTCTTGTGCAAGAATGTTTTTTTTCTTGCACATGCATGGGTATTCAAAGTGAGCACAGCTTAAAATATGTAATTCTTTTAGTTTAGTAAACATTCAATTTTCAAAGGCAACATTCTCCTTTGGTAAATTAACCCCAATGTCTCCTTCATATAACAACTACAATATGCTTCATGAAACACATAATAACATTCATAATGTCCGCTTTTTCACATTTCTGATGCTCAGGAATGCAGCCAACCAAAAACAGAAGCTCGATAACCTGCCAAACAGTCAGGGAAACAGTCTACAGAGAAAGAGAGGATAAAAGTAGAATAATAGTGCCAGCTCAGCAACCATACTTCTACAAAGTCACACGGTCTGAATATACAGTTGTGACCAAAATTATTCAACCCCCACTGAAATTGAGTGTTTTGGCCAGTTTGACATTGCTTTTGATCATTCAGTCATCTTGCTTACATTTACATTAAAGAGGCACTTGTAGGTCAGACAAATATAACATAACAGTTATAATGAAATAACCACAAATGTCTTTTCTGTGCTCACAGCATTATCAGTTTTATTCAACCCCCAAGTGACATTCAATCTTAGTACTTAGTACAGCATCCTTTTACAGTTATAACAGCTTTTAAACGTGAAGCATAGCTTGACACAAGTGTCTTGCAGCGATCTACGGGTATCTTCGCCCATTCTTCATGGGCAAAGGCCTCCAGTTCAGTCACATTCTTAGGCTTGCGCACTGCAACTGCTTTCTTTAAGTCCCACCAGAGGTTCTCAATCGGATTTAAGTCTGGTGACTGCGATGGCCACTCCAAAATGTTCCAGCCTTTCCTCTGCAACCATGCTCTAGTGGACTTGGAGGTATGCTTGGGATCATTGTCCTGTTGAAAGGTCCAACGTCTCCCAAGCCTCAGGTGTGTGACGGACTGCATCACGTTTCCATCCAATATCTCCTGGTACTGAAGAGAATTCATGGTACCTTGCACACGCTGAAGCTTCCCTGTACCTGCAGAAGCAAAACAGCCCCAAAGCATGATTGACCCTCCACCATGCTTCACAGTAGGCAAGGTGTTCTTTTCATCATAGGCCTTGTTCTTCCTCCTCCAAACATAGCGTTGATCCATGGGCCCAAACAGTTCTAATTTTGTTTCATCAGTCCACAGAACACTATCCCACAACTTTTGTGGTTTGTCCACATGGCTTTTGGCATACTGCAGTCGACTCTTCTTATTCTTTGGAGACAGCAAGGGGGTACGCCTGGGAGTTCTGGCACGGAGGCCTTCATTACGCAGTGTGCGTCTTATTGTCTGGGCTGAAACTTCTGTACCCACATCTGACAAATCTTTTCTCAGTTCCTCAGCAGTCACACGGGGACTTCTCTCCACTCTACGCTTCAGGTAGCGCACAGCAGTCGAAGTCAGCATCTTCTTTCTGCCACGACCAGGTAGCGTTTCAACAGTGCCCTTTGCCTTGAATTTGCGAATGATGCTTCCTAAGGTGTCTCTTGGTATGTTTAACATCTTTGCAATCTTCTTATAGCCATTGCCCTTCCTGTGAAGAGAAATCACCTCTTCTCTTGTCTTCCTGGACCATTCTCTTGCCTTCACCATGTTTGTAACCACACCAGTAAATGTCTAGAAGGAGCTGAGTATCACAGTCATTTTAAAGCTGCCTAATTGGTGCTTATTATGCTTGATTGCTGCTCGGTGACATCCACAGGTGTTTTCAATACCTGATGGAAAGCACCTGTATGAACCTCTGTTCTTCAGAGTGGTAGTCTTTAAGGGGTTGAATAATTGTGGCAATGAAGAAACCACATAAGAACCATTTACTACTGTATTACATAAACAATTGATGTCATTTTAGTTGCATTTGGGTAGTTACAACGTCCTTGTAGGATTTGATTCTGAATACAATTCCAAATGTACACTATAGTCCCTAAACCCCTTTACAGCATTGGGGGTTGAATAATTTTGGTCACAACTGTAATTGATGAGCAAAGACTTAGAAAATTATACCAGATACTTTCAGTTTAACAAGTAAAAGTGAATGTAAGATTGTATGATTACCATTTTCTGTTATGATAAAGTGGACTTCATATTGTTCTAAAGAGCCTGGAAATACAAAAGATCGGACTGAACACGCGTTTAGAAAACCTGATGTAAAGCTACGTTCACACTAGCTCTGTCAGCAGGCATCAGACAGGCGTTTGGGAAGCGGTTTTAACGCTTCTTAAACACCTCTGAAAATTCTGCACATGGCAGCACACAGTGCTGTTCACACGGAAGCGTTAGCGTCATGGCAAAACAGACGCCTCTGGTCAAGTCAGGAGGAGTTGAAGTCTCCCATTCAAGTCTATGGTGCTGCTCCGCAAACGCCTGGCCGGCGTTTTCAGTACAGTTGCGACACGGTTGCGATGGCATTTGCGGAGCGTTTATACCATATAAACTTCATTATAGGCGTTTGTGGTGCAGTTTTATCGCTTGGCAAACACCTACCAACCGCCGCAAAACTGCGCATATGGCGTTTTTGGAGCGCTTGCGGAGCGTTAAAAACGCTTCACAAACGCCTGTCTAACGCTTGTCAAATGCTCTAGGGGCGTTTGGCAAGAGTTAGAAATAAAGTCAAGTGTGAACGAGCCCTAACATTTATTTGCCAACCTCTACTGCTGTATGTGTGACCTTGTTTCTTATAAAAAGTTTGAAACAAAAGTGCATATAGCCAAGATCGCATTTACAAAAAGGATCTGTTTTTGCCGTACGTGCTGGAAAAAACACTAAAATACATGATCCACCTATGTGACAGCCCCCTTTTTACAAAACGCTGGATTATTACAGCAAGAAAAAAAACACTTTGAGATGAAATCATAAAAATAATTCAATAAATAGTGCCGTGCAATAGACAATCCAATAAATAGAGTGCAATTTGCAGTGTTATGTGACAATATGTAAAGAGCATAAAGCCATTCCAATATGTGCATCAGCTATAAATAACTCATAAATTAGAAGTAATCCTTGTATACGATATCTTCAATATACAGTGACTTTACATTTTTTGCAAATCCATATTCATTTCTTCCATGTGCAAAAACACCCTTTTTGTGCTCCTCCACCACTGTCATACATATATACTCTCACCTCCTTATATGACCTACAAGTATTAGGTCAAATAACACTTTCACTTTAATCTGGGTAGGTACAGGCTCTTTGTAACTTCCCTCTCCTCCACGTTCAGCTCCATTGGGTTCCTCCTAGTTCTTATCCATCATATCCTCCGCCATGTAGAAAAAGAACGTCAAGCCGCAATACTGGAAGTTTACGTGCTGCCATTTTGTGAACCATCAGTATCCAGTGTTAGACAAAAGGTTTTTTTACTGTAGTGTCCCAGCAGGACACATTTTAATGTGAGTGCACTTCTTTTCTTTGTAATAAATATTGGCAAACCTAAATGCTACACTAGGTTGAGCTCGTAAACTTCCAGTATTGCGGCTTGACGTTCTTTTTCTACATGGCGGAGGATATGATGGATAAGAACTAGGAGGAACCCTCTGGAGCTGAATGTGGCGGAGAGGGAAGTTACAAAGAGCCTGTACCTACCCAGGTTAAAGAGAAAGCGTTATTTGACCTAATACTTGTAGGTCATATAAGGAGGTGAGAGTATATATGTATGACAGTGGTGGAGGAGCACAAAAAGTGTGTTTTTGCACATGGAAAAAATGAATATGGATTTGCACAAGATTTAAAGTCACTGTGTATTGAAGATATCGTATACAAGGATTACTTCTAATTTATGAGTTATTTATAGCTCATGCTCATATTGGAATGGCTTTATGCACTTTACATATTGTCACGTAACACTGCAAATTGCACTTTATTTATTGGATTGTCTATTGCGCGCCACTGTTTATTGAATTATTGTATACATGTGAAGTGTCAGCATCATTGATACACATAGGAAGCTGGAATCGGCTAATGGAGCTGAAGCTTTTGATTGGTAAATCATAAAATACTTACCGTGGCCCTTTAGCTGTTGTTAAACTACATGTCCCATGAGGCATTGCAAAACTGACACAGGCAGAGGCATGATGGGACTAGTAGTTCTGCAACAGCTGGCAGGACGCAGTTGCTCACCCTGTATAGTAATTCAAAGTTGAAAGATGCATAAGGACAAAAAAAACTTAGTAGTAGCAGTGACATTTTAAACTTGTTAACATCCTTTTTATAAACACTAGGAAACAACAAAAACATATTATTACTTACATGTAATATGATGGATATAAACCTTCAAAGTACCAGCAATGTTTTTTGGCTTCTGTGCACTGAAAAAAAACAAAATATGACAACATTATTAAATGATCACATTGCCTAAACCACATTTATACCTTTCAGAATATAACAAAAATGTTTTTTCTTTTAATTTTTAAAAATATATTTCAGGACAGAAGCATAAAGGAAAACATTAACATTACTTGCAGCCTCTATTCATAGATGTTCATACTATGTATGAGTTTTCATGGCTGCCATTATACAGTACTAGTCGCTGAACTGCATAATGGGTTTTATGGAAAATAATTAGTCATTTGGATAATTTTCTATCTGTTGCACTTTCAACCAGTATGGATCTATAATATTTCTGTATTTTGTGGTTTTCTTTTAGAAATAAATTATCTTGCACCAAGCCTTTTGTGATTCTTTATCTCTCTAGAGAAGCTCTTAGATAAATATACATGCCATATCTAGTTTATTTGACAGTCAAAATGTCTAGAATGATGTGCAATTTTGTCTTTCTAAAGAGGATGAATCCCTTGCTTGCTGGGATTGTGTAATATCATTTTAGGAAACTAAAGTGCAAAGTCATAAATACAGTTTTTAAGGAATAAAGTTCAAACAGTGAAAAAGCTGCTGAAAACAATATGATGGACGCTACATCATATTTTCTTGCACTGCTCATTACTATGTCCTTTTTGGTCTGATGTCCATAGATCATCTTCTCAGCCAACATCAGCAGATTTAGGGATGAAACCCATTAGCTATCTACTTCACGTCAACAAGGTTCCAATGACACACAATAAGCTTGGGCACAGGTGTCAAACTGGCAGCCCTCCAGCTGTTGCAAACTACAAATCCCATGAGGCATTGCAAGGCTGACAGTTACAAGCATGAATCCCACAAGCACAGTACTTGCAGTTCCACAATAGCTCAAGGGCCGTCAGTTTGACACCCCTGTAGGAAACGAGGGCACACAGGGGGCCAGGACATGGATTGAATCAGTTCAGCAGGATGGAGGTTAATTACAGTAAAAATGCTCTGTGCGGCTGTCTGCAGCAGCTGAAAACCAGTTTCTATTCCTCTCCCTCCCTCCAGCTTTCAGCTGCTCGAGGGAGAGACACATAGGGCATCGTTACTGTAATTAATCCCTGCCCCATCAAACCAATCCCCTTCCCTGCCCTGTCTATATTAGACTCCCTCCTGTGTGTGCCCCATGTGACTGGCAGGGGAGATGAGACTGGAAGAGGAGGAAATGGGATGGTAGGAAGGGACTGGAAGAGGAGGAGGACATGGGATGGAGGAGGAGAATGTGGGAAGGTGGAGATGGGATTGGAGGAGGAGGATATAGGACTGGAGGAGGAGAAAATAATAGAGGAGGAGGACATGGAATAGAGGAGGAGGAGGATGTAGAATGGAGGAGATGAGACTGGAAGAGGAGGAACTTGGATAGGAGAGATAAGACTAGAAGAGATGGACATGGGATGGGGGGAAGGAACTGGAGGAGAAGGACATAGGATGGAGAAGGACATGGTATGGAGGACATAGGATGGAGGAGGAGGAGGACATGGGATGAAGGAGATGGGACTGGAGGAGGAGGAGCACATGGGATGGAGGATATATTAAGTTGTAAGAGTGGGTGCACTGAAGGACTCAGGATGGCCAGTGGGAGAATTCAGTGGGACATCCAATGGGACCTGGGGAATATCGGTGGTCAGGCCTGGTGGGGCCCAGGCCTAAAGCTGTGTAAGGGGCCCAGAAATTTCTGCTGGCTGTCCTGCTGGCAATGAAGAAGAATTTTACTTATCTATACTCATTTATATGCTTACAGACCTTTACTTGCCTATACTCAACATTACTCAGGTCTTTGCACAAACTTTTTGGCCCCTTGCACAGGGGAGTCACAAGTTCCTGAGTAAACATCAGTAAATGTAGTGACTCAGTGAGATGCTCTCAGGATACTGGCCCTTGAGAATTACAGAAAACCTAGATAAAGGTGAACATGGTGAATGTTCTGTTTTTAGCACAGCTGCAGTGTTTGCTGAATAGCATTAGAAGGCCATGGTAGCACCACGGGCCTGGACAGCACTAACAACCTAATAATGGGTCAAACCGCCACAATTCACCTGAAATAAGGAAATACAGTGGATATAAAAAGTCTGCACACTCTTGTTAAAATGTCAGGTTTCTGTGATGTAAAAAAATGAGACAAAGATAAATCATTTCATAACTTTTACCACCTTTAATTAATGACTTATAAACTGTACAACTCAATTGAAAAACTGAAAATAATGTGGTTGCATAAGTGTGGACACCCTTATAACTGGGGATGTAGCTGTGTTCAGAATTAAGCAATCACATTCAAAATCATGTTAAATAGGAGTCAGTACACACCTGCCATCATTTAAAGTACAGCCCTAAATAAAGTTCAGCTGTTCTAGTTGGTCTTTTCTGACATTATCTTAGTCGCATCCTACAGAAAAAGCCATGGTCCGCAGAGAGCTTCCAAAGTATCAGAGGGATCTCATTGTTAAAAGGTATTGTCAGGAGAAGGGTACAAAAGAATTTCCAAGACATTAGATATACCATGGAACACAGTGAAGACAGTCATCATCAAGTGGAGAAAATATGGCGCAATAGTGACATTATCAAGAACTGGACGTCCCTCCAAAATTGTTGAATAGACGAGAAGAAAACCAGTCTGGAAGGCTGCCAAGAGTCCTACAGCAACATTAAAGGAGCTGCAGGAATATCTTGCAAGTACTGGCTGTGTGGTACATGTGACAACAATCTCCCGTATTCTTCATATGTCTGGGCTATGGGGTAGATTGGCAAAATGGAAGCCTTTTCTTACGAAGATAAACATCCAAGCCTGGCTAAATTTTGCAAAAACACATCTGAAGTCTCCCAAAAGCATGTGGGAAAATGTGTTATGGTCTGATGAAACCAAGGTTGAAATTTTTTGGCCATAATTCCAAAAGATATGTTTGGCACAAAAATAACACTGCACATCACCAAAAGAACACCATACCCACAGTGAAGCATGGTGGTGGCAGCATCATGCTTTGGGACTGTTTTTCTTCACCTGGAACTGGGGCCTTAGTCAAGGTAGAGGGAATTATGAACAGTTCAAAATACCAGTCAATATTGGCACAAAAACCTTCAGGCTTCTGCTAGAAAGCTGAACACGAAGAGGAACTTAATATTTAAACATGACAACGACCCAAAGCATACATCCAAATCAACAAAGGAATGACTTCACCAGAAGAAGATTATAGTTTTGCAATGGCCCAGCCAGAGCCCAGACCTGAATCCGATGGAAAATCTGTGGGGTGATCTGAAGAGGGCTGCGCACAGGAGATGCCTTTGCAATCTGACAGATGTGGAGTGTTTTTGCAAGGAAGAGTGGGCAATTGTCAATCAAGATGTGCCATGCTGATAGACTCATACCCAAAAGGAGTGCTGTAATAAAATCAAAAGGTGCTTCAACAAAGTATTAGTTCAATGGTGTGCACACTTATGCAACCATATTATTTCAGTTTTTTTTATTTTACTTCCCTCCACCTAAAAGATTTCAGTCTGTTGTTCAACTACGGTAAGTTGTACAGTTTATAGGTTACATTAAAGGTGGAAAAAGTTCTGAAATGATTTATCTTTGTCTAATTTTTTTACAACACAGAAATCTGACATTTTAACAGGGGTGTGTAGACTTTTTATATCCACTGTACATACTGGGTAGAATTTGAGAGGGTTAACCTTTCATTTTTTTACTTTATTGTTAACAATACTGAAAATATAATCAATACATAATAAAACTGTAATCATCAATACCTTCTCAGACAATACCGAATACATTTTTCATTCATGTCTGCTTCTTGCATTTAATATCTACAGCAGGCAGATTGTTCTGTTCTACTGTAGAGGCTCAGTTAGAGCCATGCCCTGGGCATGGAATGTATGAGGTCTTTTTTTTACAAGCAACTCCCACGCCGCTGGATGCTAATTAGGGACTATGCAAAGGGAAGTATAATGATCTGCCTCCATGTCAAACAGAAAATAAAGTTCAGCTTTGGTAGATGCTATTATGTCTGCAGACAGACAATCAGCTTGCTACATGTGAGAAGCGTACTCTCCTGTTGTGACTCAGATTGATCTTTACTGCCAGGATGTTACTATGGAGCTTGCCACAGCTGGTTCCCTCACTCCGCTCTGTGCTTTTCTCAGATACTCGGGCATCACTGATATCCAATTTATAACTGGAAATGAAAATGTACTGGGGAGGGGTTGGGGAAATAAGGAAAAAATGGTATAAATGAAGGCAAACAGCTACATTTACAGCTAAAATGTGTGTGAAGTGTTGTATTTCCAAAATAATTGTAGTTTTTATAGTCGTCAGTACTGCCAGGATCTGACCACAAGTGCCAACTCACATATGGCAGTAAAATAGGAGTGCATATTACAAATAGGTTATCCCTGGTTGGTAACTCATTTCACAGGGATGGCAAGTATGGTCCAGGAGTTGTAGGGGCACCACTGCTGGTTGAGGGACAACAGCAACCAAGAAGCCGACTGGCATAGAGCAGAGCCGACTGGAAGGGACATCGGCACTGGGAACCAGAAGAGACATGGCTATGCATTTTGGAGCTGCACAGCTCCAAGGCTTGACAAAGGAGCTGGATAGCTACGAAAAGTATAGTCACGTCCTTTCCGGTTCCCAGTGCTGACGGCACTTTTGATCGATATTTATATATCTACAGAAATTACTTCAGTATTCGAGGAGCTGCAATGAGTGTGATAACCCTCTAAGGCAGCCTTTTTTAACCAGGGTGCCTAGACACCCTGGTGTGCCTTCAGGTTTCTTCAGGAGTACTTTGGTAAAATGCCTAAAAATTGCACAAAAATTGTATACAAGCCAGAGGGTAAATCAGGCCTGCCTTTTAGTTACAAAAAGCCACAGGTTTCATTTTGCACCATTACAACCTTCTAGCCACCAGTGTCCTAACAAATGGTGATGTCATCAGTTGATTAGGAGGACACCGGGCGCAGTGTTTGCCCTCCCCGGCCCGTATCCTTCAGCCCTGGGGTTACATTAGCTGAGTGAGAAACACTACAATACTAGTTAGTACCAGTGTGCACAGGTGTATTTGCTTTAGAAGAATAAATCATGCTGGGTTTCCTATGTGTGTGAATGTTGCTCTGATATGTAAAACAGTTTAGTTTTTTACATTTTAGAATGGGGTGCAAGATTGTACCAAATTTTAAAGGGTGCCTTGACTGAAAAAAAGACACTGCTCTAAGGACATTATATGTGAAAGTTATTTCAAGGGTTTTGACATCGTAAAAAGTCTGAGAAAGGATGTCCTAGAACAGGGGTCTCCAAACCTTCCAAGCAAAGTACCAGTTTACTGTCCTTCAGTCTTTGGGGGGAAGCCAGACTGTTACCAGTGGGAGCAGAAAATGTCCAGGCATCAGTACCCCATCATTTCTTTTAATGGGAGGATAGAACCCCATTTTTATATCAATGAGAGGAATGGTGTCCCATCATTGGTGTCAGTTGGTGGAATAGTGCCCCAAAGTCCAGATAGGGGCAAGCAAAAAGCCACATCTGATCCCTGGGCCACAGTTTGGAGGCCACTGCCCTAGAATATGTCATTTCTCTTGGTGATGTACATGTGATTCTATAAAGAAGGTAGATAAAAACAAATACGTAATGTGTCAAGGAAAGCTGCATAAAAAAATAACACCCTGAATTGGAAATCAAAAAAAACACTACAGCATGATTTTCACAACCCATAGACCTCAAAGCAATAGAACAAAGTGATCTGGTCTAACAAGTCATCTCTTATATCTGGAAGGGTCTCCTTTTGGAGGAAGCCAAAGGACACCTTTAGGCTCCATGCACACTTTTTCAAGCTAAAAAAAACACTGGATAAAAAAAGCTGGTAATAGCGATTTTAGTAGCGTTCAGAAGCGTTTAGCAGCGTCAGTGTTTTATTAATGTTTTCATAGTACATGTGGAGGAAAAAAAGCCATTAAAATGCTGTTAGGCGCGTTTTAGTCACGTTTAGCAGTGTTTAGGAGTGTTTTCTGCTGGAAAAACTCTCCAAAAACTCTCCACAAACAATTTATGTTCCTAGACACTGAATTTCTGTTCCTAGACACTGAAGCTCAAAAAATGCTAATAGCCTAAAGTAGTGTGCATGGACACATAAGATAACACTATTTAGCTTCTAGGAGCAGAAGAAAATGCTGATAATAGCTTTTAGGAGCTTAAAAAAATGCTAGTGTGCATGGAGCCTTAAAGCAGACCTAGACTCAAGAAACCTTATATTTTAAACTGTGAGAAATGTTAACTGTATATCATATCACACTTACAGAAGGCATTCTGCAAATGCTGTTTTGTCCACTTTATTATTCACTACATAATGCTATCTAGCAGCTACCATATTAAGTTAAGCTATCACCAGGCAACTCTTCCTCTTAGACCCCACACCCTGATTTCATCATTAAATGTATATAATGCATATATGTAAATATATACAGTATGTGAACCCTACAACAACCCAGTTTAAAATAGAAATGCAAGGCAAAACATTTGTGTGTGTATATATAATTAATAAATAAATACCTTTTAAATACCTTTTTTTCTTTTTTTTGTCCATAAGTGATCACATGACCTCTGTTCTTAGCTACACAAGGGGCTTAGAGAGCTGGGGGTAGAGACAGCAAAGGGGAGTGTCAGGAAGAGAAACAGCAATATATTGATCTTTCTAGTGATTAGCTGTGCAGGGGGTGTGTCAGCATAAGTTTGATGACTGGAGTACAGGCGGGCTGTGCTCCCAAGTACCCAAGTAGAATGCAAAGGAAAAAGCTAACCACTCTTGGATGAATGTGCTTCCTTGTTCTGGAGTGGTCAGTTTGAAACAGAAAAGCAGAGGGACTGGTAGGAACACCAGGTATTTCATGCGAAGGAAACAATGAAAAGAGAACAGGATACTTTTTAATACAAGTACACGGTCTCACAGACACATATCAGGAATATTAAATGTTGGGGTAACAAGCTTTAATATAATCCAATAATTAGCAGCCAGAGTGGGAAAATTCCAGGAAACAGCATACGGTATAAGATCCCCATCAGATGGTATCATGTGTCTTTAAAACTGTATAAAATGTTTCCCCAGTGCTCCAACCTCTGCTGGAGATGTGGTCATCATAAAGGGACAATGTTCCAAGTCTCTGTATCTGTCCATGGCTTTGAGGTTTCTGGGACACAGTCCAAATAATTATTTTTAAACTTGCTACTATACTCTTGGGAGATAACCCAGCAGTGTCTTACTCAGATTAAAAAAAAACCCAGATGAAATCTTTTACATCTCCTATACTCAGCCCAAGTATGTATTTTAGTAAACTGAGCTGACCCACCTCCAGTTAAGATATCATCAAACTAGGGAAGACCTCACTTCTTCGCTTATACAGCAGGAGGAGAGCTTCTGGAAAACTGGTTCTACTAGGTAATTTTACATTCTGTCAAGCACAATTAGATCGTTCAGAAAACAAGGAACATTACTTGAAGACTAATGAACTTCTGAGGGTTTAACTTTCCATTTGATGACGCCATTCATGACCCCATTGGTTTATTTTTCACCACCCATCCCACCTCACTTTTTTCTTTCTCTTGGCTCTCTGCTTACTCCAGTACTGTCTTTTTTTATTAGCCTTTTCTAATATACGTAACCGGTTCAAAACCAAGTTTTGGAAGTGTTTACTTGTCCTAGGGTGTGCCACTCCATGCTAGGCACGCCTTTCTCTTGTACCCCTTTCCAACAGTCAATGGGAAGCTAGAATTATTTAGACCCGGACTTAGAAAATTAATTTAGCAACTTTCCACCACCACGCTTACTATATATTATATGCTTAATTATTGGTTGCTGGATGTACTTAAGTCTTTGTTTGTATATGTGTACTGATACCCTTCTCACTGATTTTCTGTAAAACCTAAAAAGAAGAATCTGAAAAAAAAAGAGTGGAAGAAAATGCCTCTGATGAAACCAGAACAACGCTCCTGTGGAGCTAAAGGAACGTGGGTTGCCTACGCACTGTCACAGTAGAGTTCTGTTATTTACAGTGTACTTAAAGGAAATATATAGTCACAGCATATAGTTTTCATTTTTAACATCAGCACTATAATAACAATATAAACAATAGTTCTTTTAAATATTCATTATAAGCTTACTTGAGAAGTCTCCTTTCATGTTGTGAGTGCTGCCTATCTGCAGGCCATCTCTTTCCACAACTTCCTGGATTCCCTGCATGCTTTGCAGCTTCTCCTCTGCTGTTTACTTTTTATTTCTAAGGACAACCTATCCCTTGCTACCTTGCTGCCTGCAAGCAGTGATTCCTGTACTGACTTCATCTCCTGAAACTCCTCCTCTAATCACCTTTGTAATTCAGAATACAGGCTCTGTGAAATGTGTGACACAGCAGTCCCTACTCACAAGGTGTCACAGAATTCAAGTAAATGTGTGGGTATCTTCACAAAGTAAGTTTACAAACTTTAAGATCATTTAGCTTAACAGGAGTAGGCTAAAAATAATTAAAATACAATTAAGAAATTAATATATGATTTAAAATTTTGGCCATTAATACCCTTTAAGGTACATTTTTTGACTAATTATTTTGCCACATTAAAGCGTTACTAAAGGTACAGTTTTTTTAAATTAAAATAATAAGCATTATACTTACAGTACCTGCTCTGTGCAATGAAATTGCCCCCTGTACGCAATCTTGGCTCCTCCTTTTCTTCATGTGCCCCCATAGCAAGCCACTTTTCTATGGAGGCACACAGTGTGTGCTCGCTCCTGAGCTGTGTGTGTCTAAGGAGCTGTTCTCCATAGCCACACACCGCAGGGATTAGCCCTGCCCACCCCCCTGCTTCCTCCTCATTGCATTTAAATTTAGCAGTACTTTGTAAGAGTGATGCATTTGAACAACTCTGTGTCATGCATATCCAAAAGGGAAGCTTATGAATGGCCTCAAGATTTAACCTTCCTAAAAATCATCTTTTATTTCTTTACATTTCACTGTACAACAACCGCACAAGTAGCAATGTGTGATGTTCACTGTGCAGAAAAGAGGTGATATATGGAAAATCTGAATAAATTTGCAATTGTTTCACACCCAGCTGATGCTTTAGGAAGACAATGGGAATTCTCTGCACCTCCCACACACCCCTTTGTTTCTAAACTGTTTGTAGTTTTATTAGAAGATCCTTCTTTATGGTAGATTCTTTATATTAATATATTATTGTGATCTTTATATTTTGATTACCCCATTTTCTTGCTTTCTCTTAATTCTTCCATGGCCATTATAGAATATACTGTATAAGCCAAACACTTCATATTCCTGATATGTGCCTGCTGTACCATGTACTTGTATGAAAGTATCCTGTTCTCTTTGTACTGCTTCCTTTGTGTGAAATCCCGGGTGCTCCTGTCCGTCCCTCTGCTTTCCTATTAAAAACTGACCACACAAGGCAGGAGAGAACAGTGTGGTCAGTTTTCTGGCTTTGCTGGGAACTAATACAATGATTAGGCTTGTGCTGACACACCCCTCTGCACAGCCATTCATTGGGAAGATCAGTGTGTTGCTGGTTCTTCTCCCTGAGCTCCTTATGTAGCTGAGAACAGAGGGTATGTAATCACTTATAAAAAAGGGAAAAAGGTATTTATAATGTTTTTGTATCTATACATAAATGTTTTGCCTTTCATTCTCTTTTAAACTGAATATGTTGTTTTACAAGGTGAGGGTTTAAATATTCTTTAATATTACATGCCATGGTCTCATAATAACTATCACTTATCTGTGTTTAACCCTTTCGCTGCCAGAGCCTTTTTTGCATTTTTTGCACATATGTTTAAAAATTTATTTTAGGCCTGAAGATTACACAAAACCCACAGATATTATATATTTTCTGAAAGCAGACACACTAGAAAATAAAATAGTGGTATTTCCAATTGTTCCAATTGTTCCAACGCAAAATTGCAGTAAAAAACACACTAAAGTGAATTTTAGAGCAGGCAAACAAATTACCCAAATGTTGATAAAATATAAAAGATGAGGTTGCACTGAGTAAATACATACCTGACATGCCAAACCTTAAATTTGTGTGCGCCCGTGGCGACAAACTTCAGTACTCTATATTTTCTAATGGAGACTCTCCTAAAGCCCCTACAGGTCATTAGTTTAGTGTTATGAAGGAGGTCCTATGCTAGAATTATTGCTCATTTAGGCGTGTGTGGTAATATTTAATATGTGTATTGCAATCGGCGTTTCACGCATTGGAGCCCCGACGCGTGCGGTTATGTTTGTATGTGCGTATATGAGGGGATGGGGGGCTCAAATGTTTTTTAAGGGGGGGATGCAGGGGTGGACTGACCATTCGAGTACTCGGGCACTGCCCGAGGGCCCGGGGTCAGTAGGGGACCCCCCATGAGATGCCCCTGGTACCTTTCATTGGCTTTTTCATAGGTGTGGGCAAGGACACAGGGACCCCATGATCTCTTATTGCCCGGGGGCCCCATGAGTTGTCAGTCCACCCCTGGGGGATGTTATGTGCTTGGGTGTAAGTTTATTTTTTTGCTTAACTTTTTTTTTACATCACATCGGGGACAAAACGTCCCTAATGTGATGATTTTTAGGTAACAGGTTCCCTTTCATTAGACATGCAGGGTCTAAAAGACCCTGCATGTCTCCTCTGGGCTCCACTGAATGTATTGCAATGGAGATCACATTGCAATACATTCCTCCCTGGCTATTCTAGCCGGAGAAAGCGATAAGGTGACCTGGAAGTGACGTCATACACGCCACTTTCAGGGTCACAGCAAGAATATGTGTCTGCTCTTCTCTCTCCCCTCCACCCATGGCAACTGTACACACCTGTAAGCTGTTCTGAGCAGTACTCACGTATAGGGCTGATTTTGTTCTGGGATATAGGCCTTAAAGACAGAATTTCTGAATTCAGGGCATACGATCTATGTGAGTGCCACAGAGAACAAAGTACAGTTGCTGGGTATTTTAGTCTGTCATTGATTTTGACAGGCATCTGGCAGCAGGTTGTACAGGCCACCTATACCTCCCGAGCTCCAGAATACTCTTGGTTTTACACTATATGGACAAAGGCTCCTTTGTGCTTGAGCATTAAGCAAGTTGAGAAGCATTCCTAGAATGGAATTTGGCTTTAAAAAGACTATGACTTTGCCCATTCAGGCTACTGGCTGTTCAGGCCCACAAAATGCATACTGAAAGAAGGTCATATGTTCTTCAATATTAGAGGTATCTACCAAGGGCTTCAAAGGATTAAAAAGAATTCCAGGCAGGGGCGAACTGACAACTCATGGGGCCCCCGGGCAATAGGGGATCATGGGGCCCCTGTGTCCTTGCCCAAACTCAAAAAAGTCTATGAAAAAGGTACCAGGGGCATCTCATGGGGCCCCCTTCTGACTCCGGGCCCTCGGGCAGTGCCCAAGTTTCCAAATGGTCAGTCCACCCCTGATTCCGGGGAAACACATTGAAGGTAAGTATCAGTTGGCAAAGGGTTTATTCTTATAAGAAAACTTGTCACTTTGCCCTTATTGGGCAAAGTGATATATCTTCTGCAGAATGCTTATTACATTCATTTAATTTACTATTTTACATTACAACCAGCAATCTTTAAAGATCATAATCAGTAACACCACTAAACATATTTATTTGTCCACAAAGTTCTTTATTTTTAGCAAAGTTGATCATTATAAACGTATGGGTGCGCTGACTTTGGCAGGTTTAAAATTGCTTTTACGGTACACTTCAGCTACAGAATATAATTCCTGATGTTGGTAGTAACTGGTAATAATTCCTCTGCAGTGAAAGTCACAGAATCCCATTCTTGTTTCATTTACGCATGCCGTTGTATATTTTGCTCTGTAAAGAACACATGCTTTATGGCTTTTGTCTCTTTTATATAGATCACCGTAGTACGCAGCGACAGGCTGTTGGGCAGTTCTATCATTTTTCTTATTTTAGCATGTCACTAGTTTATTGTATTTGCTACTGCTCTTGCAAAAATATACTTGGTTTACCCATTTCATTTCCAGATAAATCTGTCACTTGGTCCCAATATAACAATTTTACCGCCTGCTGTTTGATTTATAAATGCAAAAATCGATCCAATACATAAAAATAATCTGTCCCTTGCTTCTTCAAGAAGGTTATGTACATCAGCAGGGTCCTAAACGTAAAACTAACCCTGTAATGATTGCTTACTAAGTAACACTGAAGTCTTGCAGCAGGAATTCAAATGAGCCTGTTTCTACCTGCAGAAAGCAAATTGCCTTCCCAGTATGCTGCTGGAACCCTCCAGAACCAGTACGCAAATACCAACATCCCAAAAGTCCATATGTGCCTAACGCTAGACAGTTCACCTCTCACTTCCCATGCCAAAGTGGTTGGACTTGGCAACATGGTATTCAGGCATTTGTGCCTGCAATAAGGGGATAATAGGATACCTGAAAGTTCTGATTTTTCAGGGGCTCAATCAGCATAGTGGGAAGACACTGTACAGGTAGAATTACGTAGGCACTTTAGGGTGCCTGCTGTAAAATGATAGTATTACATTGCTTAGTTGATGTGAACATACAGTCAGCCTCACAATGCACATACATTTTCCAACTTGCTGGACAACAATCTAAGCACCAGCAGAATGAGAGTAATTGTCACTGGGTTCATTAAACTCTGTAGTTAACCTCCACACATAGAAACTGTAGTCTCTTTCATGTGTTTTAACAGAAACAAAGTGTTCACAGCATCTTTTTTAGCATTTGTGACCTTTATGAAATGCCTCCATACAAATAATGGGCAGCACATGGAAGACATTCAGCTGCAGGCAAGGTTTATTGCAATAACAGAACACTGCTCACTCCTACTCAAAGCTATGCTCCCAACATGTTTCACCCACAACAAGGCGTAATCATGGGGATCCCCATGATTAAGCCCTGCTGTGGGTGAAACATGATGAGGGCATGGCTTTAGGTGGAGCTGAGCAGTGTTCTGTCATTGCAGTAAACCTTGGCTAGAAATTATTTGGATGGTGGATTGCAGTGGAGAAAGACTGGACTCCGGGACTTTGGCATCTGCCTGGTTGCAGGGAACCAATGAGAATACAGGCTGGCTTGTAAGCAGTGAAAAGGGTTGGGTTCCTGTGACACTTGCCACCATGTCCAGACAGGAATGTAACAGAGATTTAAAATATGATAGCCTTCAGAAGGCAAAGGTTATTTAAATTCTGCTTTATAATATTCATATATAGAGCTTACCAATTTTTAATTATTGTTTAAAAAAATAAAAATTTAAAATAAAAGAAAAATGGTGCAAGAAAATATTTACAGAAAAAAGTATTAGGAAACAAACAAGTCACAAAATAAATAGTAATAGAAGTGAAAAGTACTTAGCAAAGTTTGCCTGGTCCTGCGTCCAGTGCAGATTATTTCATTTGCAGAGTGGTTCGATCTGGTGTATCAAGGTTACTGGCTCTCATGGATAACTGTCATCATTCCTGCATAGTTTGAATGGAAGTGAATGTTCTGTGCTGCAGATACATCCATTACTTGTGATCCCTGAGGACAGCGTTTACAGAACTAACACAGCCAATCCAAGGTTCTGAGGGGAGTGCTGAATGGGTGTTGAGGTTTTTTATGATGCTTCAGCAGACTCCCTCAGTGTAAAAGTTATAGCGTCTACAAACTATGGTATAGATACTGCAATTTACGCCATTTTTTTGCTATACAGCACTGCTTTTGCGCGGTCATGCAATACGGTACATAAATGAAATTTTTTCACACAAATAGAGCTTTCTTTCGGTGGTATTTGATCGCACTATAAAAAAAAAAAGCTGACAATTTTGAGAAAAAAAAACATTTTGGACTTTTTGCTATAAAACATGTCCAGTAAAAAAAATTTAACAATCAAATTTCGTCATAAATTTCAGCCAAAATGCATTCTGTGACATGTCTTTGCTAAAAAAAAACCCAATACGTGTAAATTAATTGGTTTACGTGAAAGTTATAGCGTTTACAAATGGTGGGAAAGATACTGGGATTTTTAATTTTTTTTATTCTAATAATGGCGGCGATCAGTGACTTATGGCGTCGATCAGCGACTTCTGACACTGGGGGGGGAACTGACTTGGGGTCACTGACATCCCCAGTGACACCAATACAGTGATCAGTGCAAAAAAAAAAACACTGACACTGTACTAATGGCACTGGGGAGGAAGGGGTTAACGTTTTTATTTACTGAAAGGGTTAACTGTGTGAGGGGAGTGTTTTACTAGGGGGCGGGGGTGTGTACTGCACGGGACACGCTGATCGGGAGAGATAAACTCTTTTCTCCGGCTCAGCATGTCAGGAGCTGACAGGGAACTGACAGAAAGCAGAGCTACTGCAGCCCTGCTCTCTGTCAGTAATTGCCGCTAATCGGCGAGACACAGCCGGTAACGACTGGCCGACTGACATCCACGGCCGTGAGCGGCGGGACAGGTAGGGGGGTGGCGCGCCTCATGCGCGCCCCCTACCTGTTTTGCAAAAGCACGTTTTAAAACGTGGTTTTGCGCAGCCGTGTATTTCTACAGTGGCTGGTCGGCTAGTGGTTAAAAACATTATTAAAATTAGTTACAAATCATTTGTCCACATAATGATATGCTGAGATGATGAATCCATAATTTGTTGAAATGGAATCACTTGTTCTCTACATGTTTCACCACTACTGTGGCTTCCTCAGGAGATAGTTAGGCCTGGTTCACACCAATGCAGTTTGCTTTTGATCCGTTTTTACAATCCTTTTTGCATTTCGAATTTAGTTTTTAACCAACATAAAAAATGGCAACCATCCCAACCTACAACCAGCCTTAGCAGTAAGGTGCACATGGAAGGGCAATGCACATCACAAGACAAACAAATGATTTCCCAGCAACACTTACCAGACAGCCTGCGGGAAAAAAAAGAATTTGGCCCTGTCTAACAGTATACATTAAAAACAGAGGGTTTTGTTTGCACACATTTGCCGTAAGCCACAGTCCCATGTCTAGGGTCCTCTGTATACTGTGGACCTAACTAACATTTTTCAAAGCCTCCATAGTAAGAGCACATGTATAAATGGATAGGTTAAGGGCAGGTGTGTCTGGGGGAACCAAATAAAGGGGAAATCTTTTTGTTGCTGGGCAGAATAAAAATGAAAATCGCAAAACACAGCAAAAATACAGAAAAAACACACTACATGCGTTTCAGCAGCGTTCAATTGAACTCTATTGTAGCAAAAATGCTGCCTTTGTGTTTAAACAAGTCCCTGACCCTTTCCAAAAACCCAGCTGCTCAAAAAAGCATAGATGTGGACGTGTCCCATAGGAAAACATGTTAAATGGACTGTAGTGCGTTTCTGCAAAAAGCACTGAAAAACACACTGGTGTGAACCAGGCCTTAGGCTCCATGCACACTGGGCATTTTAATAACGCTGGTAACATTAGCTGTGTAAAGTCATGTAAAAAACGTGAGTTTTTCAGTATTTTTGCATTAGCATTTAACCGTGTTTTTTTGCGTTTGCAGTTTTTAGATTACATTTTACCGTGTTTTTCCACGTTTTTCAACATTAGAGAGTTTTTGCAGCTGAAAAACTCCTCTAGAAACCCACTAGTTCTGCGTTTTTTTTCCAGCCAAAAAACGCCCCTGCCAAAACGCGCTGATTACAGTCTGTGTGCATAAATACATAGGATAACATACTGGGGAGTTTTCTGGCTATAGAAAAAAATGCCAAATGACAAAAACAGCAGCTGTAAAAACATCCAGTGCCCAATAATATTGCAAGCAATGTTTACATTTACTTCAGCTACATTGCAGATTTATGTATATAGTGGAGGGCTCCAAATAAAATAAATGTTCAATAAAGTTTTTACCAATGTAGAAAATCACACTAGGTCCAGTGAGCTTCCATTCCCACTCAACGGGAGTTTTAGTGAGCCATATGAGATAAAAGGGTCCAGGGAGACTCCCCAAAAGATTACTAGATGTAAAATTAATATAAAGTCTATAGCTAATAAAATCCACCAGAAGATAGATAACAATACACAATAAAGCCATTAAAGGCCATGTAGACCTACCCTCTATGTAGGCAGGTAAATATCTTCCATCAGGTGTTAGTAAAATCACAACTAGGCCACCAATATTTAGTCTCTAGTGAATAAATGTAAGCCCATCTGGGCAATAAATGAGTAAAGACATATTCTAAAAATATATAATCTTTCATACCACATAGGAGGGATCGCCTTGGGTGTCCACCAACATACGTGCATCAACAAAATGGCTGCCATGGACTTCGCATTACATGTTCCTGCCGCCCCATAGTGGCTTCATTTGTAGCACTTTAACTATCTCCTGAGGAAGCCAAAATAGTGGTGAAACATGAAGAGATAAAGGGCCTACATTTCAACAATTATGGATTCATCATCTCGGCATACCATTATGTGGACAAATGATTTGTAACTTTAAATGTAATTTTAATAATATTTTTAATTTTAAATTTAGAAATAAACATGTCATTTTATGCAAATTATTTTGTTTTTTGTTGGCACCTTAAAAATACCATAACTATTTTCTATCCATGTTATCTGCATAAAGGATGTGGTGCCGTTGACCTACAGACACATGGGGGTTTATTTACTAAAGCTGGAGAGTCCAAAATCAGACTCCCTTCTGCATAGAAACCAATCAGCTTCTAACCTCAGCTTGTTCAATGAAGCTTTGGCAATGAAACCTGGAAGCTGATTGGTTTCTATGCAGAAGTGAGTCTGATTTTGCACTCTCCAGCTTTAGTAAATAAACCCCCGGTGACATTTGTATACAGGAATCGTTTGAAGGTTATAGAGATAAACTAATTTGTCAGACAAATTTATACTCTGTCAATTAGGGCCTGGGAAGACAGAAACTATCCTCTACTGTATCCCAACAATCATCCAACTGTAGGAGGTGCAAGATGGAGCCCACAAGCAAACTAAACTGGAGCCTTTCCCCCGAAGTGCCTCCTTATGCCAGAAATGCATATTTCTCTTGTTTGGAACTACATTGAGATGTACAGTGTTACTTGAATTGCATTCCAGGATTGGCTTTTCTTCAGCTGGGAGAACTTGCAATAATTAAGGACTTTACTATGTCATAGATATATTATTTATTATTGTGAAAGAACATATTCCATGCTCCTCTTTTTTTTTTTCAAAATTTAAAAAAAAAACTAAAAAAGGCTTTGAGAAAAAAACTGGAAAAACAGTTTTTTCCCCAGTTTTTCCATTTTTATCAAGACCTTCCCATCTCCAATTATGAGCTCATGTTGATGATTTTATTGATGCAATGAGAGGGAAATAAACATTCTTGAACCAAGTTCCAAGTTGGCCCACCAGGGGCCATGGACTTAGCAGCAGTTGCTACAACTGCCACCCATGTTCCTGTGTTGTTACAGGTTTATATCATCTGTCTCAGCAATGTAGGATAATAATAGTTTCTGTATTACAGTTACCAACCGAACCATACACACTGTAGGTAAGAAGCATTTTGTACTAATGTCATAATGTTTAGGTTCATAGTTTGAAATGCTTTATAGACTGACTGACTACCAAAAGATATTAGGAAGACTAAGACAGCTGAATTACATCTTGTTACAGAGTGCTGCTGATAATACTGCACATTATATATATATATATATTACACTGCTCAAAAAAAATAAAGGAACACTTTTTAATCAAAGTATACCATCAAGTCAATTAAACCTCCTGGGATATTGATCTGGTCAGTAAAGTAGCAGAGGGGGTTGTTAATCAGTTTCAGCTGCTTTGGTGTTAATGAAGTTGTACTAGATGGGCAACAATGAGACGACCCCCAAAACAGGAATGGTTTTACAGATGGAGGCCACTTACATTTTTTTCCATACTCATCTTTTCTGGCTGTTTTTCACTAGTTTTGTATTTAGATAGGGTCAGTATCACTGTTGGTAGCATGAGATGATATCTGAACCCTACAGGGGTTGCACAGGCAGTCCAACTCCTCCAGGATGGCACATCAATACGTGCCATTGCCAGAAGGTTTGCTGTGTCTCCCAGCACAGTCTCAAGAGCATGGAGGAGATTCCAGGAGACAGGCAGTTATTCTAGGAAAGCTGTACAGGGCCGTAGAAGGTCCTTATCCCATCAGCAGGACCAGTACCTGCTCCATTGTGCAAGGAGGAACAGGATGAGCACTTCCAGAGCCCTACAAAATGACATCCAGCAGGCCACTGGTGAGAATGTCTCTGACGAAACAATCATAAACAGACTTCATGAGGGTGGCCTGAGGGCCCGACGCCCTCTTGTGGGCCCAGTGCTCACTGTATGGCACTATGAAGCACGATTTTCACAGATGAGAGCAAGTTCACGCTGAGCACATGAGGCAGACGTGAAAGTCTGGAGAGGCCATGGAGAACATTATGCTGCCTGTAACATTGTTCAGCATGACCATTTTGGTGGTGGGTCAGTGATGCTCTGGGGAGGCATATCCATGGAGGGATGCACAGACCTCTACAGGCTAGACCAGGGGTCTCAAAACTTTCTAAACATAGGTCCAGATTTGGAGGGCTGGACTGTGGCCATTGGGAGTATAAATTGTCCCAGCATCAGTGGGAGTAAATAATGCATCTTTGGTATTATGGGGAGGAATAGTGCTCCTTCATTGGTGTAAGTGGGAGGAATAGTGCCCAATTGTTGGTGTCAGTGGGAGGAATAGTGTCCAATTGAGTCAGTGGGAGGAATAGTGCCCTATCATTGGTGTCAGTTTGAGGAATGGTGTCCTATTGTGTCAGTGGAGGGAAACAGTGCTCCATCAATGGTATCAGTGGGGAGAATAGTGCCCCATCATTTGTATCAGTGGGAGGAGGAATAGTGCCCCTTTGTTGATGTCAATGGGAGAAATAGTGCCTCATTGCTGATGTCAGTAGCAGTAATTATGCCCCATTGTTGGTGGGAGGAAAGGAATAGTGTCCTGTATCAGTGGGAGGAAAAGTGCTCCAAGAGCCGGATGAAGGTAAGCAAAGGGCCACATCCCCGGGCTGGAGTTTGGAGACCAATGGGGTAAACAATGGCACCCTGACTGCCATTAGGTATCGGGATGAAATCCTTGGACCCATTGTCAGACCCTATGCTGGTGCAGTGGGTCCTGAGTTCCTCCTGGTGCACGACAATGCCCGGCCTCATGTAGTGAGAGTATGCAGGTAGTTCCTGGAGGATGAAGGAATTAATACCAATGAAAGGTCTTCACGCTCGTTTGACCTAATTCCAGTATAACACCTCTGGGATATCATGTTTCTGCTCATCCGATGCCGCCAAGTTGCACCTCAGACTGTCCAGGAACTCACTGATGCCCTGGTCCAGATCTGGAAGGAAATACCTCAGGACACCATCCGTCATTTTATAAGAGCATGCCCTGATGTTGTCAGGCATGCATACAAGCACGTGGGGGACATACAAAATACTGAGTACCATTTTGAGTTGCTGCAATGGAATTTCAGCAAAATGGACTAGCCTGCTGCATCATTTTTTCAATTTGATTTCTGGGGTGTCTTTGAATTTAGTCCTCTGTGGGTTGATAATTTTCATTTCCATCAAACGATGGGGTATCCTTACGTTCCTAACACATTACCCAGTCCATAGCAGTATAGATATCCAGCATGATATTTTTCCCGATTAAGATTTGATGTGTTTTCAAAGTGTTCCTATATTTTTTTTGAGCGTGTGTGTGTAACTAACTATATACAGTATATATACACAAAAAAGGCACCATATACATGAACATGTGAGGTAGTGCTCACAGTAAATCTTTGATGCTCCAAGTGCTCTTCAGATCTTGTGCAGAGTCCCACGGGAGCCCTGAAACCTAGGGCACACTATTATACAATTACTGACTTCAACTAGGAACTTGGCATTTTGACCTGTGGCCTCCTACACCAGCATATTAGTCTGTGAGGACATCTATCACACTGCTGGACCAACAGGGGAAGCATAGAAGGGTTCAGACACGGCACCACTTCATACCCAACATTGTTTTATGTACAACAACAAGTCTTGGGTTTTAGGTTCCCGGAGTGCTCTGAAACAGATCTTCATGTATGGTGCCATGACTTCATTTAAAATGCCAGTTAGTCGCTATAAAGTAGTGACAGGTTTCTTTTAATCCAAACAGCTCAGTTTACTCAAGTACTAATAGACGTGCCAGTTTTCATTTTCCTCAATGTATATCAAAATGAAATGCATGCACAAAGAAATGTCACTGAACTGAAGCATTTCCTTGGCATCATCAAGGAACTTTCAGTTTAGGGAAGCATTAACCCATTAATATACCAGCATACAACAAGCATGTAAGGACCCTAAAACATAGCTTATAAACTTACCTAAATTCTGTAAGTAGTCACTGCAATTTTATGTTTATTTCACAAAGCCACATTTCTACAGAACTGTGCAAAAGTTAATGGATATATTTTATTTAACAACGTCATACATTTTTGATTGCAAGGAAGTAATGTACATTGGAAAACAGGAACTGCACCCATTCTAATAGAAACAGCTTATGGTAAGCAGTCCTCCTTAATATGTATGTATATCTATTCTTTGTATAAAATGTAAATCTTTATTTGAGATTTTCTTCCATTGGATTAAATGTACCAAACATCTGCCATAGTTTTAGACTCACAACAAATATTATCAGTCATGGATCAATCCCTCATTCCCTTTTGACTAGAGATGAGAGAACTGTTAATTATCAGTGTTACCATGCCCACTGTGCCTTTTTCTTCTGACTATGACAACTTTTTGACACACAAAGCAAAATCATCTCTTTAAAGAAGTGTGGCCATAAACAATTGTACATTTGCATGGTAAAAGTAAGTTACATCCAATGAAGTGTGCCACATATCTTGTTGCTGCAGCATTTGCTAAACTTTTACTTTTATTCAGCCCGCACTCCCTTGTTGTCACGAACGTCGGGTGCTGAGACTTATTGTTTCTGTTACGGATATCACAGTAGGTAGCTCTCGCAGACCTCCTCCATTCATACAGCACCTTGTTTCAGTGAAAAGAATACAAGGCTTTTTATGAATAAAAGAGCTTTGGAGTAATTGACTTATTTATTTCAGGTACTTATATAGCGCTGTCAATTTACACAGCACTTTACATATATATTGTACATTCACATCAGTCCCTAACCCTCAAGGGGCGTACAATCTAAGGTCCCTAACTTACATTCATACATACACATACTAGGGACAATTTAGACAGGATCCAATTAACCTACCAGCATGTCTTTGGAGTGTGGTAGGAAACCAGAGTACCCAGAGGAAACCCATGCAGGCACAGGGAGAACATGCAAACTCCAGGCAGGAGGTGCCGTGGCTGGGATTTGAACCAACGACCCTAGTACTGCCAGGTGGAAGTGCTAACCATTTAGCCACTGTGCTGCCCATACTTCCTGTGATATCTGAACTACCGATCTTGGCACTGGACAGTGTTAAAGTGTTATCAAATGCTGCAGCAGTCACAGATGGGAGGTAACCTATTTTTATTGTGAAACTGTACAAAAATTATTTTGCCCCATACATCAGCCTTAAAGCAGAACTTCATCAAAGGTCAAAGTTCTGCTTTTCTTCCTCCTCCCCCCCCCCCTGCAATATTTGGAATAGTATTCTTGGGGGGGGTGTAAGCGGGTACTTAGTTTTGAAAGGTACCCATTCCCGCTTCTGCTCCAGCCACCTTTACAATCAAAGCAGAAATTCGACCCTCTTGTCTTTGCCTGGAGCCTTCTGAAGCATATCATAGGTTCCACAAGGCTGCGGGATGATTCACAAAGGGCAGCATGGTTGATGCAGTTAACCTGCCGATGCCAGGGACCCGAAGACCGGTGAAGAACCTGTCCAGGTGAGGACAGCGCTAGATCCCTGGATAGGCGACTGTGTGTTTTTTAAACAACGGCAGCTACATTATTTGTTGCTGACTTTTACATTTTTATTTCAAGTGTGGTGGTTAAGGTGGAGTAAAGTAATGACCACCTAAATGGTTGTAGCAGTTTCTAGGATGCTGGTAAATCTCTATGTCATTTGCGCGCATTCTCACTGGATCATTAAGGCAGATCTAAAGTCTACACGTTAACTGCAAATGCAAAGCTCGATGGGTGACCCACAATCCGTAGCCAACATGCACTACACACAAAAAAAAGATAAACCATAAATATAAATTTAAAGAAGGCTTTAAGCCCTTAACCTTCAACCCCATTCTATCAAGCCCTGCTCCTTTGTTTCCCAGGAATTTATATTTTATAAAATGTTGTATCCCTACTAGATTTTTTTTTCTCCAAGGTGTTTGCACTGTCTACAGCAGTGTATGTAAAATCCAGCAGAGCAATCTTAGAATGTTGTCAGCAGTAATTATGAATAACAAAGGATAAGGTATATTATTTGGCATCATGACTGTACTACAATGGTGTACAGTAGCTTTTTCTGTTCTTTGTACCATTTCCATATAATTAAAACTGATGACAAAAGATCTTTTTTCTTAGGCTGCCTAAAAGAATACTTTGTTCAGCATTTTGAATATAATGTATTTGTACAGGAAGTAGTAAAAGACATGTCCTAATGGAATGATGCTTCTCTTTAGATCAGGGGTGTCAAACTGGCGGCCCTCCAGCTGTTGTGAAACTACAAGTCCCATCATGCCTCTGCCTTGGGAGTCATGCTTGCAACTGTCAATCTTGCAATGCTTCATGGGACTTGAAGATTGGCAACAGCTGGAGGGCTGCCAGTTTGACACCTGTGCTTTAGATGATAAGCTCCTGTGCTTTACACAGTGGAGTTGAAAGTGTGTGTGTGCATATTAATAATATTATTATAAAGGGTTTATATTGTGCATCGCTTTACAATGTGAGGGCAAACATTACAGTTACAATACAATACAGAAGGAATCAGAGGGCCCTGCTTCCAATCAAAAAGGGAAAGGTCAAGGGTACAAAAGGTAATAACTGTGGGGGATGAGCTGCTGGAGAAAATACATGTACAGTTGTTAGTTGGAGGCAGGATAGGTTTCTCTGAACAGAAGTTTTCAGGGGTCTCCTAAAAATGAACAGAGCAGGAGATAGTCAGAGAGAATGGAGTAGGGAGTTCCATAGGATGGCAGAGGCTTGGGAGAAGTCCTGAGGAGAGAAGGAAGAAGAGAAGAAAAGGAAGCGAAAGAACTGCATAATACATTAAATAAGGAATGTAAGTAAGAGAAAGAAAGAATGGAAGAAGCCAAGGATGGCAGACAGCAATTATACCCTTGGATGTTATATACAAGCACCATTACAAAAAGCACTGTGCTGTACATTTGTTTGTATGTACAGTTGTGTTCAAAATAATAGCAGTCAGACATCACTAACCTGATCAATCACTGTTTTTGGTAGAAATTATATTTCTACATGGCAAATAATTTACTAGCAGGTGGAGTAGAGTAATAGAAATCCAACAGACCCAACAGTCATGACATGCATGCTGCTGATTCTGTGTAATTGAATCACTAATTGAAAGGGGCATGTTCAAAATAATAGCAGTGTGGAGTTCTATTAGTGAGGTTGTTCATTCTTTGAAAAACAGGTGGCAATTATTGCCCTTATTTAAGGAAGGAAGGCAGCAAATGTTGTACATGCTGGTTACAGTGCATTTCTCTCTGAAATTCTGAGGAAAATGGGTCATTCCAGACATTGTTCAGAAGAACAGCGTACCTTGATTAAAAAGTTGATTGGAGAGGGGGAAACCATATAAAGAAGTGCAGAAAATGATAGGCTGCTCAGCTAAAATGATTGCAAATGCTTTAAAACGGCAGCCAAAACCTGAAAGACACGGAAGAAAGCGAAAAACTACCATTCGAATGAATAGAAGAATAGCCAAAATGGCAAGGACTCAGCCAACAATCAGCTCCAGGAAGATCAAAGAAGGTCTAAAGTTACCTGTGAGTACTGTTACAATTAGAAGACGCCTATGTGAAGCCAAGCTATCTGCAAGAAGCCCCCGCAAAGTCCCACTGTTGAAAAAAAGACATGTGCTGAAGAGGTTACAATTTGCCAAAGAGCACATTGACTGGCCTAAAGAGAAATGGAGCAACATTTTGTGAACTGATGAAAGTGAGATTGTTCTTTTTGGGTCTAGTGGCCGGAGACAGTTTGTCAGACGACCCCCAAACACTGAATTCAAGCCACAGTACACTGTGAAGACAGTGAAGCATGGTTGCGCAAGCATCATGATATGGGGATGTTTCTCATACTAGGGTGTTGGGCCTATTTATCGCATACCAGGGATCATGGATCAGTTTGAATACATCAGAATACTTGAAGAGGCCATGCTGCCTTATGCTGAAGAGGAAATGCCCTTGAAATGGGTGTTCCAACAAGACAACGACCCCAAACACACCAGTAAACGTTCAACATCTTGGTTCCAGACCAACAAGATTGACATTATGGAGTAGCCAGCCCAATCCCCGGATCTTAATCCAATAGAAAACTTGTGGGGTGACATCAAAAATGCAGTTTCTGAGGCAAAACCAAGAAATAGAGAAGAACTGTGGAATGTAGTCCAATCATCCTGGGCTGGAATACCTGTTCACAGGTGCCAGAAGTTGGTTGACTCCATGCAACACAGATATACAGCAGTTCTCAATTTTCTTCAATTTTTTTAGAGGAACAACACAAATTTGATATATTTTTCTTCATGTTTTGATTTGGAATAGAATGTGTAGTGTTCCTAATGCATTTGTGTGTATAGAAATAAAAGCTATTAGAAGGATTTTGAGCTTTATTCACTTTTTTCAACACACTGCTATTATTTTGAACACAACTGTATGTGTGTCGTTATATACAGGTGAAACTCGAAAAATTAGAATATCGTGCAAAAGTTCATTTATTTCAGTAATGCAACTTAAAAGGTGAAACTAATATATGAGATAGACTCATTACATGCAAAGCAAGATAGTTCAAGCCGTGATTTGTCATAATTGTGCTGGTTATGGCTTACAGCTCATGAAAACCCCAAATCCACAATCTCAGAAAATTTGAATATTGTGAAAAGGTGCAATAATCTAGGCTCAAAGTGTCCCACTCTAATCAGCTAATAAGCCATAACACCTGCAAAGGGTTCCTGAGCCTTTAAATGGTCTCTCAGTCTGGTTCAGTAGGAATCACAATCATGGGAAAGACTGCTGACCTGACAGTTGTGCAGAAAACCATCATTGACACCCTCCATAAGGAGGGAAAGCCTCAAAAGGTAATTGCAAAAGAAGTTGGATGTTCCCAAAGTGCTGTATCAAAGCACATTAATAGAAAGTTATGTGGAAAGGAAAAGTGTGGAAGAAAAAGGTGCTCAAGCAGCAGGGATGACCGCAGCCTGGAGTGGATTGTCAGGAAAAGGCCATTCAAAAGTGTTGGGGACTTTCAAATCAAGAGCCACCACACACAGACGGATCCTGGACATGGGCTTCAAATGTCATGTTCCTCTTGTAAAGCCGCTCCTGAACAACAAACAACGTCAGAAGCATCTTACCTGGGCTAAAGAAAAACAGACCTGGTCTGTTGCTCAGTGGTTCAAAGTCCTCTTTTCTGATGAGAGCAACTTTTGCATCTCATTTGGAAACAAGGACCCAGAGTATGGAGGAAGAATGGAGAGGCACACACTGCAAGATGCTTGAAGTCCAGTGTGAAGTTTCCACAGTCTGTGTTGATTTGGGGAGCCATGTCATCTGCTGGTGTTGGTCCACTGTGCTTCATTAAGTCCAGGGTCAACGCAGCCGTCTACCAGGAGATTTTGGAGCACTTCATGCTTCCTTCCGCAGACGAGCTTTATGGGGATGCTGACTTCATTTTCCAGCAAGACTTGGCACCTGCCCACACTGCAAAAAGCACCAAAACCTGGTTCAATGACCGTGGGATTACTGTGCTTGATTGGCCAGCAAACTCGCCTGACCTGAACCCTATAGAGAATCTATGGGGCATTGCCAAGAAAAAGATGAGAGACATGAGACCGAACAATGCAGAAGAGCTGAAGGCCGCTATTGAAGCATCCTGGTCTTCCATAACACCTCAGCAGTGCCACAGGCTGATAGCTTCCATGCCACGCCGCATTGAGGCAGTAATTGCTGCTAAAGGGGCCCAAACCAAGTACTGAGTACATATGCATGCTTATACTTTTCAGAGGTCTGATATTGTTCTATGTACAAACCTTTTTTTATTGATTGCATGTAATATTCTAATTTTCTGAGATTGTGGATTTGTCATAATATCACAATTATGACAAATCACAGCTTGAACTATCATGCTTTGCATGTAATGAGTCTATCTCATATAATAGTTTCACCTTTTAAGTTACATTACTGAAATAAATGAACTTTTGCACGATATTCTAATTTTTCGAGTTTCACCTGTATATATAACTGAATTGCGGCACCCAACAAGGAAGAGGGTCATGTGAATAAGGCAGAAACAGGAAAAGAGAAGGATGGAGGAAAGAAAGAGAAAAGTGTGTTCTGCTGTGCATATCTATATCTGGCTGCAGAACTTGCAGGTATTTAGGAAACAGGAGGCACCAATTAAATACCCTTGTCAAGGCTAGACTGCAGGCACTTATGTATTTTGTGAATCCTAAATGACAAGGACTGTAGCATTGGATCATAAGCTCCTCTGAGCAACTCTGCCCCCAACCCCCTTCAATATATTAAAATGTTAAAACAAAACTTTATGCATATTTAACAAAACAGCATTTAATGCAGCTGTATAATCCTTTAAAAACTATCAAATGTATTTTATTAAATGTACTTAATAAAAGTACTTGAATCTGTCTTCATAATAATTCCTTACACAGCCGCACTATAAGGGGGAGGGGCAGCACTAGGAGCCTATCAGACACAGGAAACACTAGTTCTGGTAACCTGGAGGTCCCAAGGATTTCCCTTAATTTGTATTGTGTGCATGGATGAGGGTCTTAAAAAAAGATGCAGCTGGGTTTTAAAGCTGAACTCCAACTATACAGTATCTTCAGTCTTACACATTAGTACATGCTCCTCTCCTGTATTGAAAGTGAATACTCAGCTTTAACTGCACACTGTGAGTTGGGTAAGGTATTACATATGGCTGACTGCATACAAATGCAGTTTGCCTAGGAAAGACTACTCCTCTAGACTCACATCCACCAATTGGCACATTTAAGTAAATGCAGAACTCCTCTCAAAAGCCAACCCACTACTTGGATCAGGGCTAAGGGCTCTTGAGAGGAATACAGAAGCAGGGTTCTGTGTTTTTATGGCCATGATCTTCCTGCATTGCATAAAGAAGCAAAGAGACCCAGCTTTAAAATTAGGAATGAAAACAGATTTTTTTCTCTATAAAATTCATTAGGGTGCTGATAAAGGTGGGAGAGGGGAAATGAAAATGTGAAAATGCAAGCAGATTAACCTTCACAAACACAATATGTTCTTCCTAAAGACAAATCCACTATATAGTTGCTGGTAGATCTAGTGCACTACACAATGGAAGATGTAGGAAATTGTACAATCAGCCTGTAATGTCCATGAATAGTCTTACAGCTTTTTATCATTTTCATAGGTAGCACTCAATAGATACAGTGATTTTCTGTGCTTTGCCAGCTCATGATGAAGACTTGATTGATTAACTTCATCCTAGATACCTTTTTAAACGAGTGCTTCAATAATATTTATAATTAATGTGTTATAGCTCAATACTGATGCTGCATGTACTGTCAGAAACTTCAGTTGTAGGTGAATCATTGGTGTTGCAATGGGATCAATCATTCATGTTACTACAAGGAAAGGTTGGAAGCTATTGTGAAAGTTTGAGGGAGCTTAGGATGTTATTAGAGTACGTGTTTGTCTTTCCATAAAAAAAAATAATGACATACTGTTCCCAATGCAGGGAACCCTTCAAAAGGAATACACTATAAATGGCTTCACTGATTACTTTTGTTTAAAACAATATTATTCCTTTGTTGCAATAAATACTTCTTTCTTCCATCCTACCCTTAGGTCCCCTAGTAAAAAATTAATTATTTTATTATTTACTTTAAATGTTATTATATTGCACGTGTCAAGCCGAACTCCAGCCAAAACTTTATTTATTTTAGTTTTGGACACCGTGAGAAAGGGATTGAATCTCAGTTAGGTTTTTTTCTATGGTCTGTGACCCCAGTGGAAGAGAAATTCAAACCTACCCAACAGGGTCATGAACAGCTGTTTCAAGTTTCTCCGAATATAAAAAAAAAAAGTTTTTGGAAAAAGTTGGGCTTTAAACCCTACCTAAAGGGAAAAGTTAACTTTAGGTAAAAAATAAAAATGAAAATTGTCAAAGGACTGCAACCTTGCTATTTGAACACATGAAATTACAAATGACAAATTGTACCACTTACAGTGCCTTGAAAAAGTATTCATACCCCTTGAAATTTTCCACATTTTATCATATTACAACCAAAAACGTAAATGTATTTTATTGGGAGTTTATGTGATAGACCAACCCGAAGTGGTACATAATTGTGAACTGGAAGGAAAATGATAAATGGTTTTCAGATATTTATTTGTAAAAAATTTTGAAAACCATTTCACAATTATCTGCCACTTTGTGTTGGTCCATCACATAAAATCCCAATAAAATACATTTACGTTTTTGGTTGTAACATGACAAAATGTGGAAAATTTCAAGAGGTATGAATACTTTTTCAAGGCATTGTATGTATATGAGATACAAACCTTAGATTGTAAGCTCCTTGACTGCAGGGGCTGATGTAAATGTAGTGTATGCAAATTGTCAGTGCAATATAAATACATTTAATAAATAATAATAGCAATAAATAAGCTGGAGAGAAAAAATTGTGGCAAGACTAGCAAGAGGATATGATGAAGAATCACATAAAAGAGGGCAAAGCACAACTGGGATTAGAGAGACCAAAAGATTGCTGGGGCACATGGCATACCGAATGCCGGTGGCGACTAATGAGAAAATAGAGGCTACAGGGGGAAACCAGACAGTGGCCAGAAAAGGAAGCTGAGCAACCACCTACAGGTGATCCAGAAGAACTAGCGCCATTGAGAAATAAATCAAACAACATAGAAAAGCAAATTTTATACTGCAAAAAAAGAATAACAAGCCCTTAAACAGTATATTAAATGCATAAAGCAAGCAGGAAACAGCTGTAATAGCATGCTTCGGAAAATCAGCCCCCAAGAGCCATTGAGGTAATACAGTTAGCTTTTAGTTTGTTTTCCTACCTTGGTTGACTGGGAGCATATCAAAGCAATCAGACTTTTACAAGAGATGTCCCTGTGGGTAGACACCAATTCCTGCTTGTGAAATCCAGCAAGAATAAATAAATAAATATATGCAGCTTGAAGCAGATTTTATTAATGTTCACAGGAGACCTATGCATAGGCCTTCCAAGGTCCATCAGGACTTTGGAAGCGCTCGACTGTCACTCACAATACTTTATTTTGGAAAATGTCATATGCTGCTTACTACTTCAGTAGAAGAGAGATCTCTATAAAATCTTTGCAAAAATATACACACTAAGATTTATGCAAAATGAAAATGCTGTGGTTCATCAAGCCATCTTGATTGAAATATCTGTGCATGACTTGCTTTATAATGAAAGTGCTGACAGCTTCTACTGTTGCCATATGGCATGTCAGCACCCCATAGGACAGCGATGTGTATGCTACTGCATATCATTTCCCAATACACATTCCAAGAGGTGAAATGTGGAATCTGCTTTCGTATTACACAAACATCCTGAAAATTACAGCCACGACAAGCTGTTTTTGCAAAGTGGGATATTTATTTTATGTACAATAAAAGATAATTTATCTGCTTAGTAAATGTATGCCTGCTAAAATAGTTCATCCTTCCAAAACATTTCTAGTATCTTTATTCTCAGAGCAATTAACATTAGATATGCAAGCAGAGATGACACAATGGATTAGTTCAAACATGTAAAAAGCAGCAAGATCTACATTTAATCATGGTTCCAAGTATAATTTTTATGTAACAGATCTTTTTTTTTTTTTATTAAAGTGGAGCTATGGTCAAAAATCAAGTAGTTGAAGTGAGAACTGAACAACACTGACCGGTTTCTAATAACACAAGGCGTCAGGCAGGGGTGCCTCTTGTCACTTTACCTGCTCAACCCATACAGTGAGGGCATCTTCAAAAATGCTTAATTGGAAGAAGAGTCTTTTGGTATCAAAGTCAGCGTCCGAAACATAACCTGTGTTATGCAGATGACACAACACTCGTCAGCAGCAAAGAAGATATGCTGTGTTTACTGAGAAAAGTCAATGCTGAAAGTCGTAACATGGGATTAGAACTGGATATAAAGAAGACAAAGATCATGAACACAGAAAATGATGACGATTGTGAGCGGGATGGCGATAGAAGAATTAATCTCCTTGGCTCTTTCATAAACAAGGAAGCAACTAGTAGTGACAAAATACTCCGTAGATTAGCACTTGGTAGCTACACAATGAAGACTTTTGACAAAATTTTCAAAGGTAAAGAAATTACACTCAAAACAGAGATCAGACTCACCTATAAACTCATTCTCAGTTGTCTACTATGTCTGCAAAAGCTGGACACAGCAAAAATGGGGCAAAAAGAAGATCGCTTCATTTGAGCTTTGGTGCTCGAGAAGGATTTTATGCAAGATGTGGACAGCCCATAGAACTAATAGATCGATTTTGGAAGAGATCACACCAGCTATGTCACTAGAAGCCCAAATGATGAAGTTACGACTGTCCTATTTTAGTCACACTGTTATAAGTGAGAGATCAGTGGAGAAGGAATACCAAAGAAACCAAAAAAAAGCGCCATGACCCTTCAAGTCGCTTAATAATTGATTTCATATAACAGATAAATCAAGGAAAGCAAGACGTAGCCATAAAAGAATCACAGTTTAATAGACTTAAAAGTTCATACATTCATCACTGTGGTCCAAGAGCTGAAGTACTGGTGGATTTCCATCTACAGTTACCTGGCGCGATCCCCCTGTCCATCCCCTCCACACCGGGAATTGATGATGGGACATCTGTGCCAGCATTTCTGTGGGTCTACTGCTTTGGTTTGTGGTCAACAGTGATGAATGTATGAACTTTTAAGTCTATTAAACTGTGACTCTTTTATTATTACTTGTGGCTTTCCTTGGATTTTCTGGCTTATGAAATAAATTAGTAAGTGACTTGCAGTGTCATGGCACTCCTTTTTTGGTGGATTATCTCATACTTGTTCATATGAGTAATTGAGTAGCCTAGCCCCAGACAATCTACTCTCACTCAACTTATTGTGGTATTGTTCAAGCGCCTCTTTTTTGTGTTTTTTTCAGAAGAAGGAATAGCGGAGACTGGGTACTAGATGGTTGGACACATTGACTACAGCTGTGGGGATGACACTAGAAGATCTTGGCAGGCTAGCACAAAAACAACTTTGCTTTAGATCTCTCAGTCCCGAGTTGATAGTACTTAACAACATAATCAAAACTGAAAATATAATATGTGATAATACAGTGTCTAAACATCACATGTCTGACGAGGGAGTCCTGTGTGGCACCAAAACTTTGCATGCTTCTGCTGTGATGTGATCACTTTGAATAAACTTTTGGAAGTTATTTAAAGATTGATCCATATATCTCTCACAGACATGTAAACAAATCTGTCTGTGGCCGGACTCCAACCTACTCCAAATTTACTCCATCCCCAGCCACTGTGCTTTTCCGACTGCATATGGTTGGGGATTTGTGTACTGGAGTGGGCAGATCCCGATGGGGAGTTAAGAGACTAGTTCCCAATCAGATCTGCTTTCATTTTGATTGACAGCGTACAGCAGTGGGTGGATCCAATAGCGGCTTTCAAATCCGCCCACTGTTGTGCTCTGTCAATCAAAAGTAAAGCTAACCTGATGGGGTACTAGACTCTTAGCTCCCCATCAGGATCTGCCCACCCAATGACAAGTCATTTCCCAAACATGGGCATTGCCATTATTGGGTCATGACATCACCTGTATCCCCGTTACTTTTAGCTTTTGGCTGGGGAATCTTCCTGCACATACATGACAGCTTTCCAGCAAAGGCACAGCCTGGACTGAGTACTGACATACCTCTGTACAGAAGCTCAGTACTGGTCTTAATTACTGCCAGTTTTTTAAACTGAGAACTGGTGGTAAAAATTTAAAAATTTGTTGCTGCCATGAGAGATTATAAAATTGGTGGTAGTAAGAATTTGCCACACGTTTCGGTAATGTTAACAAAACTGGCACAAATGCTTGCCTGCATTAGGTGCAAGCAGTTCTTAGGGAGTCACCACCAGAAAAAAGCCATAACAGCTTCTTTGAACTTCGCTGAGTAGTTCTATAAAAGTAGAAAGCAGCATCCTAAAGCTTACTAAATGGAAAATTAAAAACTACTATTGCATTGTGGCTCCTCACACACTGCAAGGGTTAAACGCTTGCTTTTGTCTGAGGCAGCCTTTTTTAACCAGTGTGCCCAGGCACCTTGGGGTGCCTTCAGGTTTCTTCAGGATTGCCTTGGCAAACTGCTTAAAAATTGCCAACAAACTGTATACAAGCCAGCAGGTGGATCAAGCCAGCCTTTTAGCTACAAAAGCCAGCCTTTTAGCTTGCATTGTGCACCCTTACGACTTTCTAGCTGCCAGAGTCCTAACAACCAATGATGTCATCAGATAATGAAGAGGACATCGGACGCCTGTACAGCATCCTTGTTTGCCCTCCCCTGCCTCTCTCCATCAGCAGTGAGGTCATGTTAGCTGAGTGGTGGAGAGAAAGTGAGTGAGAAGAGAAACACTGGAATACTAGTCATTACTAGTGTTTAAATGTGTATTTGTTTGGAAGAGTAAATCACCTCTAACGCTGGGTATCCTATGTGTGTTGATGTTGCTGCATTATGTAAAACTATTAGAACAATCATTTACATTTTAAAACAGGGTGCCTGGAGATTATTCATAATTTTATAGGGTACCTCAAAATTGTCCAAATTTTTAAAGGGTACCTTGACTGTAAAAAGGTTGAAAAACAAGGGCATAAGCTACTGATAAAAAGACATAGTTCCTCCCCTGGCAGGCGGTGCTTTGCTCTTTCCCCTGATGCTCTGGGTTGTGGGTTGGTTATTGGCGGCCTGAATTTACAATGCAGGACTCTAAATGCAAGTAACAGATAGAGCACCAAACAGAAGAGAGATAACATAATAAAAACTGCATCTAGGTGCATTCTAGAAAAAAAAAAACACGCATTTAACCATTACAGTTCCTGGGTAGCCCCACTACAATGGTAGTTTTGACTTTTGTGTTCAGCTTTGAATGTACACTGGATTCTAGCAACCAGAGGGCTTATATCTCTATTTCCCCTAAAAGGGTGATTATGTAGCTTCACCTGTATAAAAATCCACTGTCTACTGTCACCCTTTATACTGAGCCATTCCAGATGGGACTGGACATTTATGTCACAGCGGGCATGGATAGAACTGATCATAATGTTGTTTAACAAGCTCTAGCTTGTATCTGATAGCGACTGCAGCAGAGATAAGTTGAATTAAGAACACACCCCTTTATTATTATTATTTTTTATTATTATTATACAGGATTTATATAGCGCCAACAGTTTGCGCAGCGCTTTACAAAATAAAGGTAGACATTACAGTTACAATACAATTTGGTACAAGAGGAAACAGAGGTCCCTGCTCGTTAGAGCTTATAATCTAGGAGGAAGTGATACAAAAGGTAATAGTTGTGGGGGGGATGAGCTGATGGAGGAAATAAATGGCAGTTTACTAGGTAGAAGCAGGATAGACGTCTTTAAAGAGAAAGGTTTTCAGGGATCGTCTAAAGGTGGATAGATTAGGAGACAGCCGGAGAGGTTGGGGTAGAGAGTTCCATAGGATGGGAGAATCTCAGGAGAAGTCCTGGAGGTGAGCATGGGAGGAGGTGACACTGGAACTAGAGAGAAGAAGGTCTTGGGAGGATCAAAGAGAGCGGTTTGCTTGATATTTTGAGACCAGGTTGGTGATGTAGCTGGGGGCAGAGTTGTGGATGGCTTTGTAAGTTGTTGTTAGTATTTTGAATTTTATTCATTGGGCGAGTGGAAGCCAGTGGAGAGATTGGCAGAGAGGGGTAGCAGACACTGAATGGTTGGTAAGGTGGATGAGCCTGGCAGCAGTATTCATGATGGACTAGAGGGGGGATAGCCTATGTAAAGGTAAGCCAATGAGGAGGGAGTTGTAGAAATCGAGTCGAGAGATTACCAGGGAGTGAATTAGGAGCTTTGTGGTATCATTGGTTAAGAAGGGGCGTATTTTGGAGATGTCGAGGAGGTTGAGGCGGCATGATTTGGACAGGGATTGGATGTGGGTCTGAAAGGATAGTTCAGAATCCAGGGTTACACCCGGAACCTTGGCATGCAGGGATGGGTTGATAGTGGTGCTATTGATCCTGACTGAGAAATCAGGGGAAGAGGCGTGTGAGGGAGGAAATATTATGAGCTCAGTTTTGGATAGATTGAGTTTTATAAAGTGGAGTGACATCCAGTCTGATATGTATGTTAGTAAATCGGTGATATGTGTGGAAACTGATGGGGTGAGCTGAGGAGTAGAGAGATAGATTTGTGTGTTATCAGCATAGAAATGGTATTGGAAACCACGGGAAGCTATCATCTAACCCAAGGAATAAGTGTAGATCAAGAATAGGAGAGGTCCAAGGACAGAACCTTGGGGAACCCCGACAGCAAAAGGAGTAGGAGAGGAGGAAGTAGAGTTGTAAGTGACACTGAAGGTGAGATAGGCAAGATTCAAACCAACGGAGAGTATAGTCACGGAGACCAAGTAAATAGAGTTTTGTGAGGAGAAGGGGGTGGTCAACTGTGTCAAAGGCAGCGGAGAGGTCTAAGAGCAAGAGTACGGAATAATGACCATTGGTTTTAGCGGTTAGTAAGCCATTTGTGAGTTTTAGGAGAGCAGTTTCTGTGGAGTGTTGTGGGCGAAATCCAGACTGAAGGGGAATGAGAAGGTTATTTTCAATAAGGTGGCAGCTCAGCCGGTTGTAGATTAGACGTTCAAGGAGTTTGGAGGCAAAAGGGAGTAAGGAGATGGGTCTTAGGTTGCCAAGATTGGCGGGTCCAGTTAGGCTTTTTAAGTATGGGGGTGACTAGCACTTGTTTTAGAGAGTTGGGGGAGATGCCAGTAGAAAGGGAGAGATTTGCGAGGGAACAGGGTCCACGGGGCAGGTGGTTAGGTGGGCTTTAGAAAACAGTTTACCAACCTCCTCTATAGTAGCTGGGTTAAACAAGGGAAGTATAGATTGTGCAGGTGGACAAGGAGTGTAGGGTGGGGGAGATATCTGTACAGTGGAGATCTCATCACGAATTGTATCAATCTTATTTTTTAAGTGATTAGCGATCTCCTGAGTGAGTGAGTTAGTGGGTGGAGGTAGAGAAGGACGAAGTAGAGAGTTAAAGGTAGAAAAGAGTTGATGGGGATTGCATGAGAGGGTGTCAATGAGAGTGATAAAATAGGTCTGTTTGGCAGTGTGGAGTCGCTGATCGCTGCCATTACTAGTATAAAAATAGTAAAAAGTTTTAAATAAAAATTCCAGTATATATACCGCCATTTGTAGATGCTATAACTTTCTCTTAAACCAATTAATATACACTTATTGGGATTTCCTTTAAGCAAAGACATGTAGCAGAATACATTTTGGCCTACATTTATGAAGAAATTTGATTTTTAGCATTTTTTATTGAATATGTTTTATAGTAAAAAGTCAAAAATATTGTTTTTTAATCAAAATTGATGGTCACCATTTATTAGATATTGTCCAGAAGTTTGGTGGCTCAACCACCATGCACAGCATTGTGAGTAGGCGGGGGGTGTCACTTTTACATGTGCTTCCATACCCAGAAGTACTGGTTATTTTTGTAAAATAGTTGTGGGAGCACGGGAAAGACAACTATTGGCATCCTATGGTAACTACTATAGAGTGTATTACTTTATTGAAGACAAATCCCTTCTCGAATATCATGACCTGGCTCTGTGTTCATGTCCTGTTTTGCTGTGAACAAGCAGTTGTTGGCCTCCATTAGAGGATGGGAAACCAGCTCTGCACTGTGCTGAAAAGCAGCCCCACCTTTGCAAGCAATATTCTGCAGAGCAGAGCACGATGTATTCATAGAAGCAGGTGACTGCATGTAGCACTTTTCTTTAGTAAAAGAAACCCATTACATGTGTTCTCAGACATAACGGGCATGTACAAATCTGTAATTCATAGAAAGCTGCAAACCAAATCCAGATTACCAGAACAGAAAGGTGATATGCCATTTACTCATCATACTAGATTATTCCAGATTACATGACCTAATCAGAACAAAGTACAAAATATACAACAGACATGCTATAAGGGGCCATATTTAGAAGTGCCCGGGGTACTTCACATTCTGTGGAACCCTCATGCAGAGGAGATAAATTGCACAGCAAATCAGCAAAAAGAACTAATGTAAAAAATGATTAAACAATCACATATTAAAATTTTCAAAATAGCAGAATGTATTAGATGATATAATAAACATGACAAGTCCAAAACTACAACCTATGGCACATAATAATGGAAAACAGAACAGAGAGGTTGTTCTAGCCCAGTGGTCTCCAAACGAGAGCCCATGGGCCACATCTGGCCTACTAAAAGATTTTATCAGGCCTGTAGCTAGGGTCAGTACCGTATACTCAATGTGCATTGATTGGGGATTAAGGTCAGCAAAGGTTGTTTATGGTCTCCTCTTCTGATATAGGGGGAGACTCTAATGGAGACCCTGATGTAAGGGGTAATGTAGGAGGAAATCTGATGGGGACCCTGATGTAAGCGGGGACTATGTTGGGGACCATGAAGTAAGGGGGAACTCTGATGGAGAATATTTTCAGCCCAGGAATATTTGTAAAATATGCAATGAGGCCCTCTTACTGAAATTTTGGAGACCCCTGTTAAAGCTTGATAGTGCAGGCTAGACCTAACTCCACATTAAATTTCCTCGGAAAGTGACTTTGCTAACTAACTAAGCAACTATGGATTTGGTAAATTTTTTACACTTTAATAATGTGTGACACAATGTCCTTATAAGGTACCGCGTGCACACATGCAACCATCGGCTATCATCATTAAGGGAGTAAATTCTTCCTTAATACATATTTCACTTTAGCCACCAAAAAATAGTTTAAACAGATACAACATACCAGATTAAATGTTCATAGGTGATTTCAGGTAAAACATTGCTTCCCAAAATAATTCTTAATAAGAGAAACATGTTTAAATTATAATATTTATGTAAGTAGGGGGGCTCCTTATTTATCCAACACGTCATGCAATGACAGTCAAACAGAATGGAGGTGCAATGATCACACAACATATTGGTGGAAGTAACTGCATAACCAGGGAGTTAAAAGTAATGGCAGGAGATCCATATCTGGGACTAAAGAGTAAAGCGGATGCTATAAATGTACAAAGTTGCCCTCAGATGATGCAACATACTCCTTAGCGGTTATTATTCTTCTAGTATTTTCTAAGCCACAAGATTGAGTCTGCAGTATGCACAAGTCAATACTTATGTACAGGACTGAATAAGCAGTAATGATTAAAGTGCTTTTTGAAATTCTCTTTACCATTCTAATTGTCTTGCTCACACCTTTAAAATATTTACACCATTCACCCCCCTCTTAAAATCTGCTGATCCATCTTCCTCTCAACCCTAATCAATTTTACAGTGTAAACATCTCGCATTACCTTTATCTGCTACCAAGTAATTTCCTAATGAAACTACAGTATATATTGTTTAGACAGTACATAGTATATATGTTTCTTCAGAGGCATGTTATGACATACAAACTGCATTTTTAAATGGAAAAGACTAGTGCCCTAATTATAAACCCTTTCCTCCAGTTATGAAATAAACTTACAGTATATGAGAAATACACCGTTTTTAAAAAGCTAAAATTGCAACAAAGTATAAGATAATTGCGTATCACCTCATATTACATCTAAAATATTAAAACCACAGCATATCAATTAAAGGTGACGTATGACCAAATCTCTTTAGCCACACTTCTGTAGGTCACAGGAGTGCACTTATTTTGTACTGGACCCAGGTTCAGATGACAGCAGGCTAAAAGGTCCCCTGCTGGTTGACATCACAGAGCCAGTCCAGTCTCTGCAAGGATCCTGACAATAATGTCGGGATCCACCCACATGCCTGACTGTCAGTTAGCTCAGCCTCTTTGCGCTCTGCATAGAGTGTGAGCCAGCTGCTCTCACCCCCTCCACAGCCCGGCACTCCAGTGAGTGCTGGAGGAGCAGAGCACAGAGCGGTGACTGACAGTTACCGCTATGTGCTCAGAACGGACATGAGAATTGAACAATCAACTGTCTTTGATCGCTCAAATGGAATGGAAAAAGGTTGTCACTTGCTATGTGCTTTCGCTGCCACTTGAAGCTGGACTGGGAATTCAAAAGATGTTCTGTAACAAACAAGAGTAATCAAGGGCAGAAAAAAGCTACATAGTAGCAGTGATACCTATATTAAAAAGTACACATAAAAACAGACAGTAAATATTGCACTCACAAGTGTGAATACAGAGGGTGGACACGTAGGAAAGCTTAGTGTCAGAGTCCTGTGATGTGTGCAGACCAGGGGCGGACTGACCATTTGGGAACTCGGGCACTGCCCGAGGTCCCGGGATCAGTAGGGGGCCCCTTAGATGCCCCTGGTACCTTTTCTTGGGCTTTTTTGGGTGTGGTTTGAGTGTGGGCGAGGACACAGGGGTCCCATGATCCCCTGTTGCCCGGGGGGCCCCATGAGTTGTCAGTCCACCCCTGGTGCAGACACTCCAGAAACAATGGAGTAAATAAAACACCACTGCTGAGGGAAGATAGCAGGCCACTCTCACACCTGTCAACAATCAAGGCAACCTGAGAACACAGTGTTTGGAGAAACTTCCCTTTTGTCAGCCTGACTGTTCACAGCCCCTCTGGGATGTTTAGAAAAGCCTGAAACACTAACTCTTTCCTGACCTTTCAGTCTCAATATAATAGCATACTGGCACAGATCTAATATGTACTGAACCTTGTATAAGAAAAATCTTTTTAAAAAAGTGATTTTTTTTTAACCAATTATTGGTACCAATCCCTAATAAAAACATATGGGCAGGCAGTTACACTCTGACAGGAAGCTCAATGAACTACCTAGACAGCTCAACACCATCCTGGTAAGTTAATTGAGAACTACAAGCAGACAGCAGTTTTAACATTCATAGAACACTGTGAATGAATGACGCGGGTGGGTGGACAGAGCCCATTTTTTTTTTTATTGTGACAGCGAGCATGGGGAGAAGATCCCCCGCTCACTGTCAAAATGGGGAATGAAGGGGGGGTGCAGAGGCTCGTGCATCTGTAACATATAACATGTTGCACACTGAATGTGGTATAGAAAAGGTATACTTATCTTTTAGGGCTTCGTACACACTCCTGCCAAAATACTGAGTATTTTCAGGCATATAGATGCTTTTTTTTTTTTTACTCATCTAAATGCAGTTGAAAGGCGTGTAAACATGGGCTGCGTATAGATAAGTAAAAATATACAGAAATCTGAGCTGATGGTGCTTATGTGTGTAAAATATTAATTTATAGAGGTCATAATTTATTTTACTTGTGTATGAGTACGTGCACAAATATGTGTGAATACATACAAAATAAACACCTGAACTTTCAGGCAGTAAACATCAGTACCATGTGCAAGTACCCGATGGGAGTATCTTTATTATAACTAGATGACTCACAAGGTGTATGAAAAAATATTTCAAAATTAAGGGTAAATACCTCAAGACAATTAATTAATGCTAATTAAACAATAAATCAATCAGACACATTCAATACAGAAAATGTATGTAAATATATCAAAAACTAAACAGCAGTGTGTGTTTGCATGCGATATACACGCAGTCAAACATCTGCATAGATATGAACCTTGCCTTAGTGCCTGTTCACACCAGAATGCATTTCAGGAAACCTGTGTTCCATGTGTGTTTCCAGTACTGTGTTCCAAACACATGGGCTATGCAATCTGCTGCGGGTGTCAATAGATTCCTAATGACACCTCCAAACACATTTGGCTGCACTGGATTGCATGGTACCGCAGTACCATGTCATGTAATCTGGTTGCAGTTCTTTTTATTTTTTTAATTTTTATTTAAAGGTATGTGACAGTAACAATGAAATGACATGAAAAGGTGACTTCACCAACCAGATAGGATAAGCATGGTAACACTGGTACAATAAAAAAAAAAAAATTATATATCGATACATGGAGAGAACACTGCATTAACTCAGGGCATTCAAATTTCTAGGACTGAGACCCAGTTATAGCATGGCCTGAGTACAATAGTCGGGAAGAACCTACTGGGCAAGAAAAATATATGCCCCCTCCATACACACACACTCATACACAGCGCCTTCAGAGTCAAAAGAGGTCCAAGGGGAGGCTTGTCCATCAGGGATCAGGGAACCACGTTACCTATCAACCCAAAAAGACCCTTGGTTCATATGCACAAAGCAAGTATTAGGTATATTGGAGGTCCCAATAAAACCACCTGGTCTTGTGTTCCTCTGATAGCAGAAGTCAGGTCCTCCATCTGTTCAATGTCATTCAACCTGCTGAAGCATTGAGCCTCTGTAGGGGCTGCCTGTTGTTTCCATTGGCTCGGGATGCATGCATGTGACACATTTAGAAGGTGCTTGAGAAGAGATTTATGATAGAATTTCTTAGACATGGGATTGAGGTCAAGGAGGACTGCCGCTGGGGCATTATGCAGAGATATGTCTGTAAATCTGTGTATAAGTAGGAGAAATGGCTGCCAGAAATTCTGGAGTTTAGGGCATTCTCAGAAGATATAGAGGATAGTGCTAGGATGTTGTTCGCATCTCCAACATTGGTCAGATTGATTGGGGAATAGTTTGGCCAAGATCGACAGAGTCCTGTACCAGCGAACAATAATTTTATAAGAGGATTCTTGATAGTTGCTGCAGATGGAAGATTTCTGTGCAAAGAAGAGGATGCATTCTTTCTGGGGTTCGGTAAAACTCATCTGCAGATCTGCCTCCAATTTCACTAAGAAAAAGGGATCGACAATTGCATGGAAGTTCAACAGAGTTTTGTAGCAAGACGAAAGTGTACCACAGTTCGGGTCCTCGTTCAAGCAGAGCTCCTCAAAGTAGTGAAGCTGCCGAAGGAAGAGCGCAGGTCTAGGCATAGAGGACAAAACGTATGAGAGCTGGAGGGCTCTCCAGTGATTCAGAGTTATAGGTGGTCGTCTATCTAATAATGTCTGAATGGGGATCCAGTTAGGTGGTCGATGAAAATGAGAGGCACAGAGTAGTCCTTTTGGGGTCTGCATTATACAGTTTGGGTCCGTAAGGCCCAGGGAAAAGCCTGGGTGTCCAATGATTGGCGTCAGCGGCGAAGGAAAGCCAGAGAAGGAAGAGAGGCGGAAGAACCTGTCCATCTCTGCCAATGTAGGGTCAATTATTTTAATTTTGTATTCCAATCTATTTCTGTTATTGCTGTTAATTATTCTTTTCATTAATCTAATTTTGTTATTAGGTATTCGCTGGTTAATATTAGTCTGTTTTTTATTATTGTAGCCAGTTATGTTTTATATTTTACATTGCATATTGCATTGCTGAGTTTGGTATTCTGCTGCCTGTAGTAGTATGGCATCCATATACTCCATAGATATATTAAGCCCAAAACCAATATGGCCGCATCACGGCCTGAAGAAGGAGCACGCATGTTCCAAACTCGCGCCGCCCACTAGCCACTCTTCCGCTTTCGGATCTGGTGACATTACCGCTACCAGCGAAGGAAGCCCAGCACCCTCGGACCTCCTCTCCATCTAGCGTGACCATACAGTCTGGGAACATACATCGCCACCAGTGGTCTGGACCATATAGCGGGAGTCGGCTGTAATAGTGATGTGCCTTATACAAGTCTCACTTTGTGAGTTTCTACAATTATTTTGTAATAAATTATATTTTATACTATTACTATGCTCAGAAAGCGCTGCTGTTTCTCCTTCTTCTATATCCTATGACAGATCAGCTTCATCTGACAAGCCGGCTGCTTTCTCATTGGAAAGATTTTTACCCTTATATAAGGACTGTGGACTGATTATTCTTATTCTCATTGGATGTTAAGTGTCCCTCTGTACAGTACTTTTTTGGTCTCTCTGAGCGCCACAATTGTTTGTTGTTTTTGGTCGCAACAGTATTGCCCTGCCTATACATGAATGCTTTCCTCGCCATCTGAACCATATGAACGCTGAACGTACAGCATGGAAAAACCTCTGGAGTATCTTAATCAGTAAAATCTGCAACAGGTACAAGAATCTAGGCATTGCATTCATCGTAAGTACATTACAACGTCAGAACCAGGAAAGAGCAAGGTTGTCCCATTTCTGCCGCCAACGTAGTCAAGAAGGGTTGGAAATACAAAGAAAAAACATCATTTTTATTAGAAGGAATTTTTGTCCCTAGATATTGTATTGAATGTTTATGTGGCTAAGGAGAGGCTCAAGAGTGAGCACAAATAATAAGGGTGAGAGGGGACACCCTGTGTAGTGCCATTTGAAAAAGGGTCATTCACTCGAACATTGGCAGTGGGGTTAGTATATAAGGCCGAGATCCATTGCAGAATGGGTGTTGGCATCCCGACAGAGCAGAATGTCTCCTGAAAAAACCTTCAGCCCATTCTTCCGGGGTGAGAGTAGGAAGATTAGCATCCCGTAGGTATTCCCAAATGGACCCCAGGGAAGAGCAAATTGGGGTAGAGGGGGAAGCTGAATCTATGTTGTAGAATTTCAGGTAAAAGTCACAAAAAGCCTTCACCAGGTCTGGAGAGGTGTGGACTTTGACATCAGCTGAATCAAGCAGGGCAGGAATATAAGACTGAGTGCGTTTGTCTCGCAACGCATTGGCCAGTACTTTTTTTGCCGTACTCATAGAAAGAGCGACATGTATTGAACAAGACCTGTTTCACATTATGTAAGGAGTGTTCCCTAAACGCTTCCCTTATCCGGACTAATTTGGCCTCGGTGGAATGGCCTGATTTGTGTCACCTTTCCAGGGCGTGAAGCTTTGCTAGGAGGTCAGATAGAGTCTTGGCATGCCACTGTTTGTGGGCATGACCAAGTTTTCTGAAAATACCTCTGATGTAGCATTTGTGGGCAACCCACACAGAAAGAGGGATGGCTGCCGAGTCTGTATTAGTAACAAAGTAAGTAGTGAGTCCCCTGTGAGCCTCCTTAGCAATTTCAGGGTCCTTAAGAAGAGCTTTGTTAAGTCGTCATATGGGCATCCAAGGAGCGTCCATGGCGGACGGGACTAGTTCTAGGAAGACCGGGGCGTGATCAGAGAGTGTAATCTGACCAATAGTTGTCTTGGAAATCATGGGAATCACCCGGTGTTGCATCAGGAAAGAGTCAGTCGTGGAATATGAGCCATGTACAGAAGAAAAGAAGGTGTAGTCACGCTCCTGTGGGTGCATAATCCTCCAAATATCAACCAGTTGGTAAGTATGTAGAAGGTCCCGAAGGCGAAGTAGTTCTCTCCAGGGCATCAAGGACGAGCCCGCTGAGGAATCCCTATGAGGGTCTAAGGTGAGATTAAAATCCCCCCATAAAACAAGGTTACCTTTGTGAAAAGAGTCCAGGGTGCATAAAAAGGATTCCTGTACCGATAATTGGCTTGTATTGGGAAGGTAGATGTTTGAGAGTTAAGCGTCCCTTTCAGGAGCAGAAACCTGTTGTCAGGGATCGAGGCGACGCATGGGTCTGCGCATGCGCAGAACGCCGATGCACATTAGCTGGCGAGCACTAGGGCATAGTCAACCGCGGCAACAGCGGCGGCCGCACATGCGCACTCGCGATTGCAGACACGCGCCTGGCACCAATGGTAGCACATGGCGCACTATTTAAACCAGCCCTGTGCATACCTAAATTGCCGTATGGTCTTGTTCCTGTGTTCCTGCTCGTTTCTGTCCAGTGATTGCCTTGTTGCCGACCCAGCCTGACCCTGATCCTGTTGACCGTCTCCTGCTCTGACCTTTGGCTCGTTCTGACTATTCTCTGCCTGATCCTGATTATCTGACCTCCTGTTGCTTAACCTGGCCTGTGACCCATTTATCCTTTTGTCTGCCGCTCTGTACCGTCTGCCTCCGTTGTTACCGACCTGGCCTGTCTGATTACGCTACGCACCACCTCTTCACATCTGGCTCTCACCTGCTACTTGCCACTGGCAACTACCTCTACCACAACTGGTTGTACTCGGGGGTCGCGACCTGGTCTCAGGCTGCTTAAAGTCCATCCCCACCATCAGGGGCTCTGGTGAAACAGCAGACTGAGGCTTAGACTCTGCGCCCTGAGGAATTACGGCCTGTGGGTCGCTAGAGGCTACCACCAGTTGGCTCCTGACACCTGTCCTCTGATTCTCATTGCTCATCTAGGAACTACCAGGAAAGGGTTTTTGCTATAAGAATGCTTGTTCCTTTGGATTTAGAGGATGAGGATGGGCATTGATAAGCCAATGAGAAATGTTTATTGGTAAGGTTTGGGACCTTGTCAGCTCGGAAGTGGGTCTCTTGGAGAAAGGCTATATGAACCCTATGTCTCCAGAGTTCAGCTACAGAACTGGTACGCTTCTCAGAGGAATTCAACCCCTTAACATTCCAGGAAAGGAATTATGGCAAAGGGGGAGTAACTGAGGTCACCTGCTCCCTACACTAGTGGAAGAGAGGGTAAGGAAAGTTGATGGGGACAGAAGGGTGTAGGGAAGAAATATAAAAAAAAAGAGAAAACAAGAAAAACCTTAAGAGGTGGAAAGAGGGAGAAGAGAAACAGAGGGAAGAAAAAAGAAAGAGATCTATCTACAAAGAGAAGTTCCGCAAAGGAAAGCTACTGCCACCAGGGCAGAGTGACCCTAGTGTGGGAGGTGGAAAGGCACAAACAGGTACAGAGTCCCAGTTGTTGGGACTCCCCATAACAGCAATAACTAAAATCCGGTGATCCAGTATAATAGGTAGAAAACATTGCATGAAAGTCAAAGTAAACCTTTGGAAACCGTGTTAAAACAATGTAACTGAGTACATGTATACCTGCAGGTACGCACACAGTCAAGCTCACTTGCAGATGCGTGCGCAAAAAAAAGTGGTCAATCACTCACACGACCGTCCATCCAGGTGGACATACACAGACCCACGTTATAATACACATGTCTAACCAATTATGGAAGCCAGCATTAATGCTTATTAAGTACAGTAATTACTGGGCAGAAAGGAAAAGCCTCTCCATCCCCAGGTGGACCCAGTGTCCACACGCTCATCCCGTGGAGCAGAGGGCGGCCAGATGGTGGTGAAGGAAAGAACTCTCTCCCCTTCTGGCTGGCAGGATAACGTAGTTGCAGTCCAGGTAAGTCCAACCCTCCCACCAGAGGATGTACACCCAAGCATGGCACCGTTCCTCCGAAGGGGTCAATATACTGCAAAATGTGAAAGTACATCAGTCGGCCACCGAACAGGCACGTGGACAAAGGCACATAAGAGGTAACCCCCCCATCAGATATGATCGAGTCCCTGGACCGTTTTCAAGGTCCCCCCACAGAACCTGGGTAGGTGTGTGAAGGGGGCCTGATGGCCCACAATAGGCAACAAATGGCAACAAGTTATAAAACAGTAGAACAGTTTCACATATGGAGAGGAGAGTTCAATCAGCAGTCTCTGCAACCGTGGGGCCAATACCATGCAGGTATGCGAGGTGTTCCTGCTAGGCTGGTGGTTTTTCTGGGTACACTAAGGTCTGCCAGGGGGGACTCGGCATTCCAAATTCTGGGGTACAGACACCATCAGTCAAGTGAATACGTGGATTTGGTTAATTTCTGCAAAGGTAAACAAATCTGGAAGTTCTGATGGACGGCTTAGGGGAAAAGTGTTTATGCCTTTCCGGACCACGAGGTGGAATGGATGGCCCCATTTGTAGGTGAGTCTGTTGTCCCCAAGGCCATCGAGGAGTGGCTTAAGTGTCAAATGGCTTCAGGACAAATTGGGCTTTCATTTGGTGGTAAATGGTAATGGATATCTCCTGATTTTTTTTATTATCAAAGAAAAACTTGCCCAAAATAGTAAAAAAAAATTTTGTTTTACTTAGCTGTGTGTTTCTTGTTACTACTGTAACCTACCACCAAAGAACAACCCAAACGAAATTCTCCAGCTCTTGACGATCGCAGGAATACCATAAATGTGTATGTTATTTGTTGTTTGTACCTGTAGTACAGCCCAGAAACAATAGTGCACATTTTGTTTTTGTCTTTTTTTACCTAAAGCACACTGACTTTGACACTAACTGACACTGATACAAATTTTTTTTAAATCCTGACCTTTGACCCTGACCTTTAGAACTTTGACCCTGACTTTGACCTAAACACTAACCCTGGCACTGAACTAGATCAAACCTTGATCTAGGTATTTTTTCTTTATTTTTTAATATTTCTTTATTTATCTTTTTTTTTACAAACATTTTTTTTCCCTCTATGCCAATGTATCTCCCTCCTCTATTCATAGAAAGAGAAAAAAAACAAGGGGGCCGGGCTGTACAGTGACTGATCACTGTGACAGCCAATCAGAGGCTATCACAGCGATCATGTGACCCGGAATCAGGAACGGAACCCAGTGCTCTCAGTGACACCGTGGTCTTTGTGCTGGGAGCGCGCTGCACAGCGCGCTCCTGCCACAAAGACAGGTACGCAAATATGCGGCCCCATGGAAAAAAGCCCAGTTCTGTGAGGCCACATATTTGTGTTACGTCAGCGTCAAGGGGTTGAGGGTGAAGGAATGGAGATAGCATAAAACATCCCTGGGTCTATCAGGGGAGAAAGACTTCGGGCCCAGGGTGCGGTGGACCCAGCCAATGACAACGTCTCTGTCAGGCGGGCGATCCAGGTAATGGTTGAAGATGGTGGTTACTGTTGAGCATAGATCTGATGGTGGGATGGATTTGGGGACCCCTCAGCCTAATATTGTGTCTGTGGCTGCAATTTTTCAGGTTGTATAATAATAGTTGAAGCTGTATGACTTGGTCCGTGAGCTCACTGTTGGTGGATTGCAGGGTTTGTATGGTGTGGGACACGGAGCACTGTCTCTGCTCCAGCCCTGCAACCATAGTGTCCAAGGAGGCCACCTCCTGTCTAAGGCACTGAATCTCTCCTCACATGGCAGCTTCCATTCTAGCAGCTAGGGACTCAAAATCAGACCTTGTGGGCAACTGTTGCAGGAATGCCCAGAGTTTGTGCTCCGTGCCCCCTCAGGGAAGACCCTACAGATTGAGAAGTAAAGGCTAGGTTACTCACTGAGTCCTGGAAAGGGGGGTCCGGTCTCTGCACATCCACTGCCGGAGCTGTGCCACTGAGGTCACCTCCATGGTCCCCCAGGGTAGGGGGAGAGGCCAAGCGTCCCAAGCTAAGTGAGACGGCAATAGCGTGGTGACGCACTTCCGGCGTGACGCCATCTTGGTGCACCTTTTTGATCCTGCTGTACACCCAGCATTGTATTGCTATCTCCATACAAGCCGTTTGCCATGTAAGTGGATTACCTTCTTTCCTTGTTTGGATATCTGCTGCCTATGTACAATTAAAGTGGTAATACACTATGAGGATTGTGTTTATCTCCTCATTTATGAGCATATGAGCGGTTGTGACATCGGAGGAGAGTGTCTTCCATTTACCTACTGGCCTGGAGGAATTCTGTCCCTGTTCATGTGATGCCAATCTATCAAAAGAGTCCCTGAATTGGAGGATTCCGTGGTGATCTACATTACGCTTTGTGGCCCTGTAGGGTCATAGAGTGGAGGTGAGAGGCCATTGCAGCAAGACTGCCCGGGGTCACGTTTTTTAAAGTGTGCTGTGATTCACCTGCACCCCTCTAGATATATGAACTATGGACACTTTATCCTGCACTTAACCACTGGTATCAGCCTATTAAGGGCCACTGTTTTCTGCTCATCCCTAGGTGGATTTGGGTTATGTCAATACCTATATTTACTATCTGGTATCTACTGTATTTAGGTTTTAGTTCTTTGTTCTTTTAGCGCTGCATCAATTTTATATTCTAAGCTAAGTTAGTTGTCCTCCGTGTCGGTGGAGACTACCAGGGATCAGGGAAGGCAGAGAGAGAGATCACTGAGAGGAGAAAATGGCAGCAGGGTGTAGTCATCAGGGGGCTGTTGGGATGGTCTGTGTGCGGCTGTGGTCTCCTCTGTATGTAGAGCCATGTGGCAAGCCAGTACCATCGTGGAGAGTGTTGGCGTAAAGGCCACCTAGTGTTGTGGCTTCAGGTAGCGGTCCATGGCACGACAGGCAGTGGCAGAGCGATGGCTTCCTGGCCATCTGAGGACCCGGCTGGTAATGGTAATGTAAGGTAGTTTGGTGGGGTAAAGATGCAAGGGAGCCACTGACTGGACGCTCTGCAGGAACACGTCCTCACTCCACCATCCTAAACCACACCCCGACGCAGTTCTTTTTTAGAAGTAATGCAAGCACTACTTTTGGTGCAATTTAGTGCAATTTTAGCCCATTCAAATAAATGGGCTGAGAATCGCATAGCACTGAATCACACAAGAATTGCACAGGAGCGCGGAGCACCTTCCTATGTGATTCCAGTGTGAACCTAGCATTACTGTTACTTCAGTGTAAACAGTGTTTTTCATAAGCCTGCGTAAACATGAGGGTGACAGTATAGCATTAGGCCATCACCGTAGTCATAAAGCTATGTGCTATGAGAGTGAATGAACTTCATAGACTTGGAATATGACTGCTCATGCTCAAATAATACTTTAACGTGACCATCTGAACAGCAACATAGACAGTAAGTCCCAAAAAAACAGGGTAATGATAGTACACCAAAGAAAGTTGTATGGTCACAGCAGGCCATGTTATATTGCCTCTCTCTCCATTTTTAAAGCAAACATCAACACACAGTATATATTGTTCTGCGTCACGACTCTATCTTCCTATATCCCCCTGTGTATTGTTAATGCACTGTGTGACCTGTACTAACAGCCATGTTTACAAGACTTCAGATCACCATGTAGTTAAAGACTTTTCTGATGGCCCATATATGCAAGGGATTAAAGCTTCAGGGTTCTCAGGGGATTCCCATCAAAGACACACACTATGTGCACATGAATTTACTGAAGGATACTAAGATAGCAAACATCGGATAATAATGTGCGCGCATGTATGCATACAGCAATCATGTGACCAATGAATTCGCTTCCATTTGTTTGCCTGCCAAACCAAACGTGACAAGAATTATTTGTGCTTGTTTAGCCATCTGCCATCCTTGCAAAGACATGTTTTCCTCATCTCCTGTATGTTGCTGTGCACATTTTTCTAGTGCCGACCAAGCAACCATATTTTTCTAGATCTCAGTTATCACATGGCAGAAACGCAACATCAAATCTCCCATGTGCAGCAGAACACACTGTATTTGAGCACCACAAACCTAAAGCGCTATTTAATTCATTTTTAAATCAAACTCAGCCTTCCATCCATTTCTCCATGCTTTATTTTGTCGAGAAATCACTTAGAAAACACCCCCCCTAGCATTTCTGGCTGTGGCCATCTTGAGTAAGGGCCGATGATTCATGTAGCAATTACTTCCTGCAATCCATCTGCCCTTTGCTCGGGCATATAGGCAGGAATGTGTGCTTAGCTGAGAAACCCCTCCTCCACTCCTGTATACTCTGAGGATGTATGACATCATTTGCCTAGGCATGGAAACTAGGAAGTAACTAAAGAAATGTAAAAAAAGTAAAAAAATAAGTAAATATAATATACACTTCTATCTATTTACTAATGCTAGTAGCATAAGGATTCAGAATAAGCAATGTTGATAGAGAGAGTGAAGTTCTGCATTATAATGGTTGTAAAAATAAACTATTGTATTTACCTTATTGCATTCTCTGCATTAAGGCAGAAAAAACCCTTTCCATGTCAGCTCCCCCCAGTGCCCTCTGAAATACTTACCTGAGCCCGAACTTGATCCAGTGATGTGCCCATCTGCAGTATGCTGCTCTTCTCTCCCCCCTTCTCACAGGAGGCTCAGCCGCAGTAGGAGCCATTGGCTCCTGCTGCTGTCAATCAAATCCTGTGAGAACGGGGTTGAGGCTTAGCCACACTGTTTGTGTCAATAGATGCACACAGTGCAGCTTGGGATCAAGTCTGCATGAGTGCCTCCATAGCAAGTGACTTGTTATGGGGGAACTTAGAGAAGAGGAGGAGCCAGGAGCAATGGCGGGGGACCTCAGAAGAGGAGTTAAGTATGCACGAAGCAGGTAAGTATGACATGTTTATTATTTTAGATGAATTAAAGAAGAACTCCAGGATACTACAAAAAAACTGCAATAAGTACACTGACCTATGTAAACTAATAATTTTTTGTAGTTCATTTATAAGCCTCACCGTTTAGAAGACGTTTAGAATTCAATATTTGTAATGTCACCTTAGCAATTAAAACATAGCAGATTCTCTCAGCAGAAGACAGAGAAGCAAATCCAGGCACATGTCACATCCTGCCTTCTTACTCTACAGTTAGGAGAAACTACAGTTCCCATCATGCACAGCTGTAGAGTGAGAAGGAAGTGCAAGAATGGGTGTGAATGTGGGAAGGTGCATTTGGCATGTATATCCTGCACTAAATGAGCTTGTGTACTCGCCCATGAGTGCTAATCTACACTTTAGCTTGGACCAATGTAACTATGTCTATACCATACCTGGTCGGTGCCTCTGGAAGCTGCAAATTACTGAAATAGACACCACTACTCCAGTGATCTCCATATGCCACATGCCAGGCAAAAGCTTACGAGCAGGTAAAAATACATATATGTTATAGCTGCCAAAATTGTGTTATTTAATGTAATTATGTCTAGCTTTTAATTGCATGATTCTGCCCACAATTTCAAATCACGGCAACACGAGTGACGTGTATCTTAGTGCCATTCATCTTAAATGGCGCCCCAAATGCAGTGCGATTTTGCCGTGATTGTCTTGTGATAAATTCACGGCAAAGCACGCCTGGCTGAGGGCAAAAATTTGGTCTGTGAACTTCTTTGTCATGATAAATGTGCACCAAGCAGCCCATTCAAGTGAATGGGCTGCTCCATTTGTGAAACCTGCCATTGCATGATAATTGCTCACACAAGATCCCAAATGGGAACGTGAGTTCCCACTACAGGCAGGGGTGTATTTACTACAAGGCAAACAAGGCATTTGCCTAGGGTGACATTTTTCAGGGGGGCAGCACTGCCCTTTGGAAGAAGTGACGGAAGAAGGGACACACGCGGCATGGGGACCTGGTGAGTTCCGAGAGATGCTGTGGGTTTCGTGACGGTGTATGCACAGCCTGACTCTGGATCCTGGGTATGTCCCGAGCTGTGCAGGTGAGTGTCTTTCTCTCTCTCGCCATGGGGGATGGTGGCTGGTGTACAGGGGGCAGTGGTAGTGCAAGGCTCGGGTAGAGGGCAGGGGTATTCTTGGTCAATTTCAGGCTCTTTCTGCGGAGGGGGGCGGGAACGCCAATTTTTGTGTTGCCTAGAGCAGCACAAAACCTAAATACACCACTGACTACAGGAAGTGTGAACGTGGCGTAATGTTTGTAATTAACATATCTCTGAAACACTGCAAAGCTAGGCAAGTGACACCACTTTTAAATTTCATCTTAACAATTTATTGTGTCACCTGTATGCTTAATGGACAAATAATCATAATAATTACATTGCTGATTCACCATCCAATGAACAACCAAAAGTATGTTTAGTGGGGAAAAGTGTCACCATCCCAGTAATACAGTGTGGAAGGGGTGCATGAATCCAGTGGCTGAACAGCATTACAAATAGTTTGACAGTTAAAACATTTCTTATATACACCGTGTTCCAAATTATTATGCAAATTCTATTTAAGTGTCACAAAGATTAAGTATTTTATTTTTCAGTGTAACTCATGGATGGCATTGTGTCTCAGGGCTCTTTTGATCACTGAAAACAATCTCGGACACCTGTGATAATTAGATTGGCCGGTGAACCCAATTTAAGGAAAAACTACTAAAGGACGGTGTTCCACATTATTAGGCAGAGCACCATTTTCAAGCAATATGGGGAAGAAAAAGGATCTCTCTGCTACCGAAAAGAGTGAAATAGTTCAATGCCTTGGACGAGGTATGAAAACATTAGATATTTCACAAAAACATAAGCGTGATCATCGCACTATTAAGAGATTTGTGGCTGATTCAGAGCACAGACAGGTTTGTGCAGATAAAGGCACATTGAGGAAGATTTCTGCCAGATCCATGCATCGGATCAAGAGAGCATCTGCTAAAATACCACTACATAGCAGCAAACAGATATTTGAACCTGCTGGTGCCTCTGGAGTCCCACGGACATCAAGGTGTAGAGTCCTCCAGAGTCTTGCAACTGTGCATAAACCTTCTATTCGGCCACCAATAACCAATGCTCACAAGCATAAACGGCTGCATTGGGCAGAAAAATACATGAAGACTAATTTTCAAACAGTCCTGTTCACTGATGAGTGCCGTGCAACCCTGGATGGTCCAGATGGATGGAGTAGTGGATGGTTGGTGGACGGCCACCCTATACCAACAAGGCTGTGACGTCAGCAAGGCAGTGGTGGAGTCATGTTTTGGGCCGGAATCATGGGAACAGAGTTGGTCATCCCCTTTAGGGGCCTCAAAGGTGTAAAGATGACCTCTGCAAAGTATGTGGAGTTTATGACTGACCACTTTCTTCCCTGGTACAGAAGGAAGAACTATGCTTTCCGTAATAAAATCATCTTCATGCATGAAAATGCACCATCGCATGCTGCAAAGAATACCTCTGCATCAATGGCTGTTATGGGGATAAAAGGAGAGAAAGTCATGGTGTGGCCTCCATCCTTCCCTGACCTCAATCCTATTGAGAACCTTTGGAGCATCCTCAAGCAAAAGATCTATGAGGGTGGGAGGCAGTTTACATCCAAACAGCAGCTCTGGGAGGCTATTCTGATATCTTGCAAACAAATTCAAGCAGAAACTGTCCAAAAACTCACAAGTTCAATGGATGCAAGACTTGTGAAGCTGCTATCAAATAAGGGGTCCTATGTTACAATGTAACGTGACCTGTTAAAATGTTTAAAAAGTTAAAATGTTGTTAAGAGTGTGATTGAAATAGCTTTTGATTTTAGTAAATATGCTGCAAACACAACAAATGACAATTTTCAGTTCTTTACAACCTATAAAAGTGTTTGGAAACTTACTGTGCGTAATAATTTGGAACAGTGCATTGTAAGTGTTTTATGTTTAAAAAAAATCCTGTTATCATTAGGAAGTTGGTTCAATAAAAATTGAATTGTACTCTTAATATTTGATAACATGAGAATTATGCTGACCGTTATTTACATCAATTATTTAGGTAAATGAGAAAAATATAATTTGCATAATCATTTGGAACACGGTGTACAGTACTTATAAATCTGGTTTGCAGAGTACCAAGTTAATGGGTCATTAGTAATTGTGTGTAATGTTTTGCCTGGAGCAAACCTCCAACAGATCATAGGTGACTCCCTTACCTCCTTTGCTTCGCATATCCTTCCTAGCCTGTTCAAGAACGATGTGCTTAGATGTAAGCTTCTGTAATTTACTGGCAGATAATCAGTTTCATGGCAGTCATGGCCCACACCTGACCTCAGTCATGCACAAGATTTACACCTAGCTCAGGGCACTAATTCAGTGACTGACAAAGGACTCTGTACTCTGGGTATGGAAAGTACAGTGATCTGTAATTTGGTTGGAACCTTGTTTGTTTGTTCTAGAACCCCTGCTCTGGCTTTGACCACTGCTTTCATTCCGTTTCCCTTAGTTATGACTTGGTTTGAATTCCACTTTCTGCTCTCTTGCATTTGTCCTGACCTGATTATGATTCTATCGCTAGTGGTCTGTCTGGCTCAATCTGAACTTTAGGCTGTTGTCAGCGGGAAAGTGTAGAGGGCTGTATTCTGGCTCCTGAGAAATCTTAGCACTTCCAGTTGCTGAGCCTGAGCAAGAGTCTTTATTAGCACGTGAAGCAGAGACTGCTATGACATTGTGACCACATGCAAGCTGGAGCCTTTATTGACAAAATAAGACCACAGATGCCTCTGCAGTCAGAAGGTGGCAGTGTTAATCTGCTTAATGCTGTAATTTATCAGGTACAGTTACAATATAAAAAAAATATATATTTTTTTTCATTATTGTACATTTGTTGTTTTATAATAAAAAACAAACAGTAGGCTTTTTATTAAAAGAGTGTACCAAATATAAGTCTCATATGAAAATGATTATGGTATGCAAATTGCCATAGAATCTTTGTCAAGTTAACATATGTGTAAGAAAACAAAAATACATTTGTCCCAGGCATCTGAACATCAATGACTTCTGATCATGAAAAGGTTAGCCAACTGTCCTCCTGAGGATTACCCCCCTTCCTGACCAGGTCATTTTTTACGTTACAGCACTGCGGTACTTTAACTGACAACTGCGTGGTCATGCAACGCTGAACCCAAATGAAATTTACGTCATTTTTTTCCCCACAACTTGAGCTGTCTTTCTGTGGTATTTGATTGCCTGTCCATTTTTAATTTCTTGGGCTATAAAAAAAAAGACCAACAACTTTGAGAAAAAAAACAATATTTTTGACTTCTTGCTATTAAACACGTCCAGTAAAAAAATTAAAAAAATTTAAATTTGCCATAAATTTAGGCCAAAATGTATTCAGCTATATGTCTTTGCTAAAAAAAAATCCCAATATGTGTAAATTAATTGGTTTACGTGAAAGTTATAGAGTTTACAAATGGCGATATATATACTGGGATTTTTTATTTTTACTACTAATGGCGGTGATCAGTGACTTATAGCGGGACTGAGGGACTGTGGCAGGCATTCTGACACTGGGGGAAACTGACTTGGTATCACTGACCAATACAGTGATCAGTGCTCGAAAAAAAAAGCACTGACACTGTACTAATGGCACTGGGCAGGAAGGGGGTTAACATGAGGGGCGATTAAAGGGGTAACTGCTGTGTGTGTTTTACTTTAAGCTGTGTCTGTGTGCTTCACTGTAAGCACACTGCTTTGCATGGCTGTGCTGTGCACAGCCATCCAAAGCAGTGTGCACGAGCTGACAGGGAGGAGAACTGTTTTGTTTACAAACAGTTCTCCTCCCTGTCGGAGTTGCTCAGCAATCACCGGATGCCAGTGAGTAATCACCAGCCGGGACTGCGGCTGTGAATGGCGGCGTGGGTAGGGCGCGCGCACACCTCGCACATGCCCCCTACCCAGAAATGCAAAATCACATATATATACGTGATTTTGCGTACCCATGCCGCCTTGTAGCAGTATTTCTGCTATAGGGTGGCGGGGAAGCGGTTAGTATAAACAATCTTTCTTTGTGGCTTACAAATCTATGTACAATTAATAAATATACATGTATGCAGGTATTCACACTTAGTCTCGGTTCACAATTTGAATTGCACAGGACCACAATGCAGTAAACTGCACCTCAACAAAAGTAGTACATGCTACTGATGGAATTGTACTCCAATTATTATTATTTTTATACAGTATTTATATAGTGCTAAAAGGTTTGCTCAGCGCTTTACATTATAGTGGGGGACAGAACATGAGACAATACAGTAACAAAACAATACACGAGGGGTTCGAGGGCCCTGCTCTTTCGAGCTTACAATCTAGGATCAAATCACATTGTACTTTTGTACCATGGGATCCAGTGCATGCAAAAGGCACTGCGCTTGTGACCTTCATTTGGGGTGTCGCTAACATAACATTAACACTCCCTCCGTTTTGTGGTGTGGGATTTCCTGCAATCCCCTTCTAGTGTAAACTTACCCTTAGTCAATACATATGCAAACAGAACTTGTCTTGGGAAAAGGAGAAGCTATTTTACTTTCCTGATCCTCTGCTTACCAGGCAGATGGCACTACCCACGCTCTGGAAGTGGACTGTCCCTCTGTGTCATCATGTCCAGTGCAGGGTAAGTGAAGTCTTGATGACTTCACGGTTTTAAAGCACTGGAGCGTAGGGTAGAAGATGCTGTGTGGACTGATCTAGCTGCTCAGAGACGTGGAGAATCCAATAAATAAATCTTCCTTTCTGTTTCCCCTAAACCAAAATGAGCAATTAACCCCTTGCAGTGTAGGCACAGTCCCACTGCAAGGCAAAACTTTCCCCTAGTTTTAGGTAGTCTGTCGACAGACTCAGTAGCACACGCAGCAGGATATTTACATTGAGACAGGTGGGGTAAGCATAACTTTACAATCAAGTACAACTAACAACCTTCTGCTTAAAAGTGGACGATCAGTTTTTGATAAAGTAGATACGTCTTTGAAACTGTTCTCTTCCCTAGTGTAACATCACACCTTCTCTGTGACTTATCTATAACCTGGGAGCCTACCTCTAACCACACTTGGTTACAACTCTGCACATAGAAAGGCTATGTGAGTCATTTCTGCTTCATTGTGTTCATTATTTTGTTACATTTGTTTCCATTATTTTCATTTTTGCATTAGTTCACCTTGGTAGCATCTAATGCACCCTATGCAGGGTATGGTTTACAATACAATAATTACAAATAAGATAATTATGGTTTAATAAAAGAGCGTGCAGAACACCTGCTGCCGTAGGCCATCTCAGTAAGTGAGATGATACAGAAGCTAGTATAATTATCTCTCTCTTGCGGGAATTCTGCCCTAATTGCACTGTTACAGAGAAGCTGATGCAGCATTAGAAGTGATTGCATGATGACTGCATTAATAGGAAGGGAGAGCGTACTGTGCTAACTTCTCAACACAAAACAAGGCAATAATAAAATATGTTTTTGTTTTCAGAGAGTTGACTTGCAAGTTTGTGGCGTGAAGCCTGCAAAAAAATCTTAACGTGATATCCAGCCCCTCATTACTGACCTTCTGCCCACTCTACCCACTTAAAGAAATAAAGACAATGTTTTTTACATTTTGCATAGAATAAGGGAGGGTTATAAATCCTGTCAATTTTAGCCTGGGTTCACATACATGCGGTGCGGTACATCGCATGTGATTTGCACATGAACTGCATTCCTGTGTGAATCACATGCAATTTGTGTGCGGTGCGATCAGAGCCATACATTTTGTATGGCTCTATTCGCACCGCACCCGCACCAAAAACGTGCAGGACCCTTTTTTTGGGTCCGCACTAGAATAGGATCACATGGGTATTCACACCTATGTGATCTGATTGTGCGCATCGCACCGCGTTTTGTGGACTGCTTTCAGATGTTGTTAATTTTACATACACACCCGCAGCAGTTCGCATGAACGGGGTGCGATTCTGATGGAGTGCGGAATTTGCACTGAATACGCTGCGAATTCCGCGCTGCATCAGTGTGAATCAGGGCGTAATGTCATCTGTGCCCTGCTGGAGGACTTTCCCTTCACTTCCTGTCCCACGGCCATAAACATGAAGCAAGAGGAAATCCCCCCGAACTGAAGGAACCCCCAGATGTCACCAGAACTAGTGTCCCTAGTGTAAAATTTCTCAACTATTCCTGTTCTGGTGGGATTTTCTTTCACTTTCACTCTCAGCAATGATGGTAAACAGGACAAATAGAGAAGGTGAATCTCCCTAATGGGGGCACAAGCAACAATAAAAACATAACAGGGGTTCTAATCCCTCTCCACTCTATCCAAAATGTAAAACAAATGCCTTCAGTTTATTTTAAAGCTAAACTCCAGGTAAACTGGTAAATAAATATTGAGTAGCTGATTTACTTGCCAAAGGCTTTGTAGTTCATTCCAAATACAGTCTTGGATAGAAGTGAGAGGGGATAGAACCCCTGCCAGTTCTTCAATGCTATGTTGTAATCTGTCCCACGCGCAAATTCCTCAGATCACCAAAAGTAAACAGGGTGCTCGCTCAGGGTGCTCAGGTTACCCGGCCCTTAATACGATTTAATGCAGTTTGCTTACTTTATTGTTATTCTTTGTATGTTCAGTATAATGTTAGTTCTGTAATAGCTAAGTCAATATTTCAACCAGAGATGTGGAGACCACTGAAAACACTGTGTACATAGTTTCCTGGTGTTATCATCCCAAAAATCTAAGAAGCTGAAAAGCACACAAAAATTATATGGGATTTTTTTTTTATAAATACGAATCAAAGATTTATCTCAAGTATATATAAAATAATTAAAATGCTTTATTACAAACATTTTCAATGTATCTTTGTACAATAAAATCATTCAAAGTACATGTTGTGACCAAACACATCCTAACTCAACGCTAGTCTATGCGTTTTACAGACAGTCCACTTCTTCAGGACTGCTTCTGTAATATCTAAGATTTTCTTGTTAAGAGATAATTTATTGTATATGTCAAATTAATTATTGACACATCGCTGGACTGAGATCGGGCTCAGGTGAGTATTAAGGGGGGGCGCTGCACGCTAAAGGTTTTTTACCTTCATGCATACAGTGCATGAAGGTAAGAAACCTTAAACCTTTAAGCACTCCATACTTTCTAAGAAACAACAATTTTTTGTAATAGCGTGGAGAAGGGTTAGACGTACTGCCAGGTTTTTATGTAATGTTCCCATTGAACCCAAGAATAACATACTCAAAGAGGTGTTGGGAACTTTTAGACTTATATATGTATGTATATGTCATATGAAGAAATACTTCAAACAAGCTCAGTAGCTCCCACATAGCAAGGTTTCCCTTGATGGGCACCAACAGTAACTCAAATCATAGAAATAGAAAGGAGCTCCACACTAAAACCAGATAAAAGAGTACAAGATAATTATAAATGTTGCTAAAAAAATGTCCTATAAAAACAGCCAACACTTTTCTGGAGCAACATCACTCTTCCTTCACCAAGGCTCCACACAGGTTAAAATTTGGATGGACTCGTTGAAAGCAGTGACTTCACAAATCTATATTGCATTGTATAACCAGTATTGAACTATCTACATGAATAACAACTTGACAGCTGTTATGGAGCATGCCGCTGTGCATAGAATTAAATGAGAATATGAAAGTTAAATAAAGGCAAAAAATAAAGAAAAAAGCAAGCACTGCAATGCATTGTCCCAACACACTGCAGCAGGTGGCACATCCTATACCCGCAAATGCATTATGCTGACCATTTTGCACCCCCACTAGTGTGAATGGGCCCTTAATCACCAACAAAATCAAGGTAAACAAAACTCAATCTTTTATACCCCTAAATATTTTAAAATGTATTTCCACCTTTGGAAGAAATTGAAAAACCCCTACTATATATTTGTTATGTGTTCCCATTCACATAGCATATCTAAAAAAATTTAAAAAGTATTCCTATGGTTGATTTTTTTAGCAGGTTTATACATAGGACTCCAAGGGCAGCTTCTATTGCTTTGAATAGATGACAATGTGCAAATAGAAGACAGACTAGAAGACAGTTTTGTAAACATGCATTAACATAGAAGCACCATCCAAGCCTCAGATCTTTAACACTTTGTTTGAACAGACACCTCTTGAAATCTAGTTTACAAGTGATAATGAAATCTGCCAGCACATTATAGGCAGGGTTAATTATGGCAAACATAACTCAGCAGCCCAAACATAGGCATTGCATAGAAAAGGGAACTAAGCAGGATTTTTACAGTTCTAGAGTTCTCACAAAAAAAAACATGTAAAAAGGTATGCAAAAATTGTTAAAAGTCCTGGTATGTTAATGTTAAGTAGGCATTATCCCAATTGTACTGCAAAAGTGGAAATGCACTTTAATGAGATGTTTAGTTGCATCCACTATATGAATAGTCATGTCATAAATACGAGCAATTCAAACCAGGCGTATAATGAGAAAAAAATTTGAGGTTACCTTCAGTGAAAAGTAAGTGAAAAAAATCCAGAGATATAGGCACCTAAATTTATTTGCAAATCTAGACTTTGACCAGATAAATTGTTACAAAAGTAGATAAAGTTTTTTTTCAGTTTTGGAAGAATGAAGAGGGATTAAAACTCCTTTCAGATTTTTATTGCTGTCTGTGGCCCCATTAGGGAGATGCAGCCTCTCTATTTTCATGTTTACCATTATCACAAAAAGTGAATATGTTGGGAACAGTAATAGAAGGGAAATCTTTCACTAGGGACAATACGTCTAGTGACCCTGGTAAGGGCCAGGGATTTTCTCACTTCCTGTTGTGGCTATAGGACAGGAAGTGAAGGGAAATCTCCCTAATGTGACATAAAGGGCAAAAAAACAAATCTGATGGGTTATAACCCTCCTTTAGAAAATGCTCTCAGACAAGCACCTTAGTGGAGGTGCATCTTTATTGGGTGAGATAAAGTAGCAAGTATAATAAAATTAACCAGCCAAGGACTTGACAAAGTGCAACTGCGCGAAATATGTCGTCTTGGTAAACCCACATATGCTCCCAGCTGAAGCCAACGCCGGACACTGCCTTCGTTTGCCATGGTGACACCACCCAGGACGCTGGTACGCTGACACCACGTGATTTGAAGCCGACAGGAGCATTCTTTGATCTCAGCTCCCCTCAGAGCGGACGGGCCGTCCATTGGAATCACACTGTCCACTTCAGGCTGGTTAATTTTATTATACTTGCTACTTTATCTCACCCAATAAAGATGCACCTCCACTAAGGTGCTTGTCTGAGAGCATTTTCCACAGCGCCTTTTTTTCCAGTTCTCTTCATCATGCATATGATTAACAAGGCAGCAGTGGTGAGCTCATGATTAACTGTTCACATGTTTCCACCTGGAGTGGCCTCTCTGCGCTCATTTGTATGAGTTTTCCTATAACCCTCCTTTACTCTATCCAAAATGAAAAAGGTGCCTTTAGTTCTGCTTTAAACTTGGCCACTCTCTAGTGTTCCTTTATTCTCCCTACTAAGGCCATCTCTCTCTTAAAGAACCAGTAGAGATTCAGAAGAAAGGGGTAGGGCTATGCTTGACCTTTCCAGGAAAAGTCAACATTTGCATTTACATTTAGGTGCCTATATTTCTTGATCTACTGATTGTGTTGCTGTTTTAACTGAAGGTGGTTGTAAAGGTTCAGGGTTTTTTACCTTCATGCATTCTATGCATGAAGGTAAAAAACCTTCTGTGTGCTGCAGTGCCCCCAGAACCCTTAATATTTACCTGAGCTCCATCGAGATCCAGCGATGTAAACAACAGTCTCCACTGTCCTGGGTCTCTGTCTCCTCATTGGCTGAGACAGCAAGCGGCTGTAATTGACTGACTGTGATTGACAGCTTGTCCCACACTTTCCTGTCTGATTGTTCTGTAAAGCCGCCAAATCAGGGACTAGTATGTATTCTGTGATGAAAATCGGTATCTGGTGAAGCAATTGCGCATGCTCTGGTTTAAGGCCGCTATACTAGCAGTCTCCGCCCACTGCAGTGTCGCCCAAATCCGGCAGGCAGAGAACAGACACCTATAGAAGGACCTCTCTTCTTCCTTTTGGGATGAAATTGCGATGTGTGTGCCCGCTGGGTGGATTCACATTCCTGGTCACCATGAGAGTAAAGACATGGGGGGAGTCCAACATTTGTCAATGAAACGGGAATAAAGTACCCAGTTCTCATGTATAAGGGAAGGATAATTTGGTTGTCTCTGAATATCTCATCCTGTCTCCCTAATAACCCCAAGAAAAGGTCTTTACGGAGGATCCTTTATTGGGTTCCGTAAGCCCTATTTCTGGAGACGTCCGGTCCCTCCTTATGGCTTTCTGAGATCCCCCACAAGGATCAGCACAAACGCTACTATATCAGTGGCGTTCTGCTGAGTGCACATCCATAAGAGGTGGCAGATTTCCACTCTGGATCATGAGCACTTTTGAATATCCCACTTGGTATTGCTACACCTTGTAGTACCACGGATTTCTTCACTAGATGAAGAGCACTTATATCACCTTGGCATTTCTGTGATTTGTAGTACCACGGACAATTCATATTTATCACACACTGATTGCTGAGATTTGTAGTGACACAGACATTTTTTATTATTTGATTTATAAGATTTGATGTGTTTTTATCAGGTTCATATCACATTGATATTGTATGCTCACTATATTCACTTAAGCACTTTATGACTGAAATTGGAGATTTAATATTTAGCGCTGCACTTCTATTTGTATTTAGTATTGTGGGTCTTGTTACCTTTGCCCAATTTGTGCTATCAGCTTTTTACTTTCTGAGCTCGCCTTACATCTTGTATTATAGGCAAGTATGTTTGTTTTTTTTTTAAATAATAAATGAACGTTTAGTATCTTTTGAAGGGAACCAATGCTTATACATTTTTTTTACCATATACTCAGTCTGCATTGCCTGGTTTTGTGGTGTTGCTTTAGCTTCTTGCCAAAAAATATATCCAATTTTGGTGCAATAAATTATCAGGATACAAAAAGAAAAGATGATACATTATTGAATACAGCGGTTCATTTGTCTGACTCATTAGGCCAATTCAGAATAGCCTGAAGCTTTCAGAATCAATTCAAGAAAAGAAAAATAAAGCAGAAACTGAGACCTATGTCAGTGACATTCAACGCGTTTATGTGAGCATCTGCCCAGCTGCTAAAGCATTCTCTTGGGTAGAGGGATGCCACCTCCCTTTATTGAAATGACGACTTCTTGTCATAACATCGTAATGCTAGGAAGGGTCCTTGGAGACAGCCTGCAAGGCCATCCTGAAATGAAATGTCATGGTAGGTGCTCTGAGAATATATCATTCTCCTAAAGTGAGGGAATGCACAACAAATACTGCAGTTTACTGTATGGACCATACAATGGGACACACATCAAAAGGCCATCTCTACAAAGAAAAATTGTGACCTTTGCTTGATTCTTCAGAAAAGGGACAACATGATAGCCTCTGCTAGGAGGGTAAATCCTTTTTATATATGCCTTAATAATAGGAAAGATGACCATACTGTACTTTGACAAGTACAAGTGTTGGGCATATCTGACCATCCATAAAGGAAGCCCTGACATTGGTAGGTACAGAATTTACCAGTTGATTCTACAAGTTGATTACAATATTTCCAGAGGAAGGCTGAGTATGCTTTCTGCCACTTGTGATATGAATGAAGCACTGTCACCCCTCAACACAATATCTGTTCATCAGGAATACTCAGTGAATTGGCTCTCCAGTACTTCCTCCACTGTTCAGGCATTATTACCTTGGAGGAACTGCTGACAGTCTAGTGCAGCCTGGCACCTATAGCTTTGTGGCAGGTAACTGTAGTTCATGATGTCAATATGTCATTATAAAACTACTAAAAACTAACAATATTATCTAAGTTTGATCTTGTGAGCTGGAGTGTAAAACTTTGTAATTTACCTTAATGTGAACCTGAAACCAGATCATGCACGCTAAAGTATGTATATACTGTATTCTGAACAAATAGTAAAAGTACTTTAAAAGTCCTCATTTATCCCTGAAAAAAAAGAGAGAAGAACAGGAGGCGCCAGTCTAAGTGCAGTAATTAGATGCTGTATTTAATAATGTAGGATTAAAAACACTCACAAGAGGCAAGAAATTAACAAGTTCATCTGTGTAGGGGCATGTGGCCGGTCCTCTCCATCCTGCAGGTAAAGTCGGTCATACATCTAGGGTGCCATGGATGTAAGCTGGGACAGTGTGGAGCCATGTATGCTGATTAGGAGACACCCAGATGTCATGGGGTGCAGCAGAGCCAGACCCAACGCTGTCTGGACCTTGTAAATTGACACTTATGTGGAAATGGTTGCAGACCAGGAAGAGCCCACGCTGACCAGCGTGGAACGCACCGGCAGAACTGAAGTCACCAGAAGAAGCAGAGGGCCGTATTTAGAACACAGAAGATACCAGGAACACAGGCAAAGGACACAGGCTATGCACTCTGAGCCTCTAGCTCCTTCTACAGGCCTGTAGAAGGCCCTCTGCCTCTTCCGGTGACATCACTTCCGCCAGTGTGTTCCACGCTGGTCAGCGCAGACTCTTCCTGGTCTGCAACCATTTCCACATAAGTGTCAATTTACAAGCATTAGATAACCAACATGCCAGTGAACAACTGCACATAGTGCCTTAGATTAGCTCCAATTCTTACAAATTCATATCAGACCCAATTCCTACAAATGCAGAGCTCAGATGAGCCCCAATCCTGCAACATTAAAAACACAGGGGTGTAACATTCATATCTGCTGCAGCTGGTGGATTTACTAGGAGAGGGAAGAAGGTAGGATGGGCAGGCTTCTTCATGTAATGACATCCACAGCAGCAAATGGGCCTATGTCGGTACTGGGAAAAGGGCCAACACCTGAAGATGTCAGGTGGGCCTCTTTGAAATATCATGGAGATGGGTGGTCAGTGGGCACAGAGGGACAGGCCAGGCTTTGTAATTGACCGCCTGTGAGCTCCCAGTTACCGCCTACAGCAGAGGACTGAAGGTATTATAGGGAGCAGGGGCCCACTGGTGGATTCTCCAGTCCTCTAGCGGGGCAGGCTGAGCCTGCGTGCATGTCATGTGACGATCTTCTGGGTACTACTGGATTTGCACTTAAAAGGCGAACTCCCTATTGAGATAAGGCCACATTCTTGGTTTTTAGGCAGTTTAAATATCATGTTTTAGTAAAAGTTTTTATTTTTAAGCACAGCTGCTGTTTTAAGTAATTTTTACTATGTGTATAATATAGCTTATACATAAACATTTAATACAGGTTCACCTGTTCACAGAGCACTATGGATTTCGCAAAACAAGAGCACAGCAAAAGCTTTGTACTTTCAGACTTCTCTCTCTAACTAGACTCCACATTACCCCCCCCCAGACAGAGAAGGCAAGGGGAAGGGAAGCAGCCTTTCCACTGTTGTGTTTAAACATTTGGGTTGAGCTATTAAGCTCTGTAAACAGCAGTCTTTTCTCAACAGAGAAACTAGGAGTAAACAGATAAACATATTAAGATGTAAAAAGCCTACTATTTCAACTGCTAGCTGAAAATCAGAAATATGAAATACCAGCGTGCAATAATTCATGTTTTGTGGTTAAAAAAATATAAAAGAACATATTCTTATTAAGTCTTCAAATATTTGGAAAATAAGTTAATAAAATAAAATAAAATTATACATTCCCTTTAAGATTGTATCATCTTTTTATAATAAAATAAACAAAATATCTTATGGAGAACTTTAGCTTGATGTGTCTGTGTTTGAGCACCATACCGAACACGGAATCATAGTCAAAGGTTTATCAAATATACATGAAAGAAGAAGCAGGACACACAACTTCCTCCTGTTCACCCAGTGGAGAACTACATGAGAAAACACAGAAATATTGATGGATAGACATAAATTATTTACGCAATAAGTTTTGCAGAATGGGACCCTCTGCCAACAAGGGGATCAAAATAGGGCCTGCTGCCAGGGTCTTTCTGCCAATAAAGTGGTATTTGGAAAGCAGTAAAGTGCTGCTGAATGATACACCTGTCATTTCTCCAGTTGTACTTTCAGGTGTTATAGCTGTGCAGTCTTTTCATTTATTCTATGAGCATATCTGTCCATAGTAAATAAGATGGACCTCAAATAATAATCTAAAAAAGAACTTGTGTTTTTCCCATGCAGGACAAATCAACTGTCTTGTTTTAACCCTTTCACTGCCAAAGCCGTTTTTTTCAATTTTTTTGCACACATTTAAAAAATCATTTTCGGCTTGAGGATTACACAAAACCCCCAAACATTACATATTTTCTGAAAGCAGACACCCTAGAAAATAATATAGTTGTAGTTCCAATTCTTTACGTCACACGATATTACTGCAACGGTCAAAGAAACGCAACATTTCAGTAAAAAACACAGTAAAGTGAATTTTAGGTCAAGTAATCGCAATCAATTACCCAAATGTTTTCATAAAATATAAAAGACAAGGTAGCACCGAGTAAATAGATACCCAACATGTCAAACCTTAAATTTGTGTGCGCCTGTGAAATGGCAACAAACCTGGATACCCTATATTTTCTAGGCTACGCTTCAAAAGCCCTACAGGCCATCAGTTTAGTGTTGTGGAGGAAGTCTTATGCCAGAATTACTGATCTCATGCAACCTGTATATCACAATCAACGTTTTCACTCGTAGACTCCACCAGCACATGCGTTTACGTTCGTACGTGGGTATATGTGGGGGGCCTCAAAAGTGTTATGGGGGGATGTTACCGGCTTGGGTGTAACTTTATTTTTTCATTTTATACACAGCCACTGCAGCCGATGGATTGTGTGTAACCCCCCCCCCCCCCCCAAGGTCAGGTCCGTTCAAACCTGGCAGTGAAAGGGTTAAAGGGTAAGTTTATATTTTTATGAAAAAGGTGAACTGACTCCAAATTTCCTGGCCACCCTTTTGGACTTTGCTGCATATTGCGCACGTGATGCCCCATGCTGCTGTTGTTTCGGTGCATACACTGTACACTGACACACACAGCCCTGGATTGAATATCCATCATAATGCTGCACAGAGGCTTAGTGGTTGCACTTTGGCCTAGCTGCACTAGGGTCGTTGGTTTGAATCCCAACCACAACCCTACCTGCCTGGAGTTGAGTTTGCATGTTCTGCCTGTGCCTGTTTGGGTTTCCTCCTACACTCCAAAGACATGCTAGTAGGTTAATTGGCTCCTTTCTGAATTGGCCCTAGTATGTGTATGTATGTGTAGCATCCTCTAGTGTGCTACTAGAATAGTGTAGTGAATATAGGTAAAATCCTTGTGTATGACTCATGGTAATTGTGTGAGTCTGTGATTGAAGATGGGTTATTGCAGGGTTATTGCATGTCAGCTTGATGACTCAACAGGTTGTGGCTCTATCGCCTCCTCCTGACTCTGAAGGACCATGGAACCTTCCAGAAGTTGGTAAGCAAGAAGGGGTGGAGACCAAATCTGCATGTTCATGGGAGTTTGTACAATCCCAAGTTTGGAGGTCCTGGTAGAATGGTGGACTGGCCCATAAATATTAGAGAGTCGGCTGACAAAGGAGTCAGGTGGAAGATGGAGTACTGAGGAGACCATCGGAGCCTGGGAGGGGTCCTCTATGTCTGAGGGGGACCAGCCTCCAGGCTGGGCTCGAGCTGGCTTGGGAGGATACATTCAGCAGTAAGGTGTGAAAGGGATTGAGACCTGGAGAAGGAGGGAGCAAAGAGTGTGAGTACAGCAGCACTTTTGGGAACTACAAGTGGAAAGACTGCCACAGTCACCGAGCTTTCTAAGGACAGCTGGGCTCAATCCTTTATCCTTATCCCAGAAGATCTTCTGGTAAGCCAGAAGGGCTGGTAGTGCTTGCAGGCTGTGGAGCTTGGAGCAGCTCTACAGGGGGAGAGAAGACATCTCTACATGTAGCTATGAGAAGTAAAGTTGATTTTTAAGGGACTGCTAGTTCCTCGCTAGAGATGAGCGAATCGAACATGGCGAAGTGGAATTCGTTTCGAAGATTAGGAAAAATTTGATTCGCGCCAAATCCGAAAATTAGCAAACTTCGGATGCACGAATCGAATTTTCCCAAAAATGGCGGCGACATGTGTGGCGACGGAGCGGGGATCTCTGGGAAGGCGCGCAGACAAGGCGCGCTGACCCATAATGCATTCATTCATGACATGTGATCGCATTAGCCAATCAGCAGCCAGCCAGCCAGCACTGTGTAATGGTGGAGCTATAAATCGCGGCCATCTTAGAATTCTCCATTAGCCTCCGGTCATTCAAGAGAGACAGACCTGTCTGTATTAGGGACAGAGTTAGGGCCACAGAGACTTTAGGGCCACAGAATCGTTACTCAGGGACACAGAATCGTTACTCAGGGACACAGAATCGTTACTCAGGGACACAGAATTGTTACTCAGGGACACAGAATTGTTACTCAGGGACACAGAATCGTTACTCAGGGACAGACACAGAATCGTTACTCAGGGACACAGAATTGTTACTCAGGGACACAGGGACACAGAATTGTTACTCAGGGACACAGAATCGTTACTGAGGGACACAGAATTGTTACTCAGGGACACAGAATCGTTACTCAGGGACACAGAATCGTTACTCAGGGACACAGAATCGTTACTCAGGGACAGACACAGAATCGTTACTCAGGGACACAGAATCGTTACTCAGGGACACAGAATCGTTACTCAGGGACACAGAATTGTTACTCAGGGACACAGAATCGTTACTCAGGGACACAGAATCGTTACTCAGGGACACAGAATCGTTACTGAGGGACACAGAATCGTTACTCAGGGACACAGAATCGTTACTCAGGGACACAGAATCGTTACTCAGGGACACAGAATCGTTACTGAGGGACACAGAATCGTTACTCAGGGACACAGAATCGTTACTGAGGGACACAGAATCGTTACTGAGGGACACAGAATCGTTACTCAGGGACACAGAATCGTTACTGAGGGACACAGAATCGTTACTGAGGGACACAGAATCGTTACTCAGGGACACAGAATCGTTACTGAGGGACACAGAATCGTTACTCAGGGACACAGAATCGTTACTCAGGGACACAGAATCGTTACTGAGGGACACAGAATCGTTACTGAGGGACACAGAATCGTTACTCAGGGACACAGAATCGTTACTGAGGGACAGACACAGAATCGTTACTCAGGGACACAGAATCGTTACTCAGGGACACAGAATCAATACTCAGGGACAGACACAGAATTGTTACTCAGGGACACAGAATCGTTACTCAGGGACACAGAATCGTTACCCAGGGACACAGAATCGTTACTGAGGGACACAGAATCGTTACTCAGGGACACAGAATCGTTACTCAGGGACACAGAATCGTTACTGAGGGACACAGAATCGTTACTGAGGGACACAGAATCGTTACTGAGGGACACAGAATCGTTACTCAGGGACACAGAATAGTTACTCGGGGACACAGAATCGTTACTCGGGGACACAGAATCGTTACTGGGGGACACAGAATCGTTACTGGGGGACACAGAATCGTTACTCGGGGACACAGAATCGTTACTCAGGGACACAGAATCGTTACTCGGGGACACAGAATCGTTACTCAGGGACACAGAATCGTTACTCAGGGACACAGAATTGATACTCGGGGACACAGAATCGTTACTCAGGGACACAGAATCGTTACTCAGGGACACAGAATTGTTACTGAGGGACACAGAATCGTTACTCAGGGACACAGAATCGTTACTCAGGGACACAGAATTGTTACTCGGGGACACAGAATTGTTACTCAGGGACACAGAATCGTTACTCAGGGACACAGAATCGTTACTCGGGGACACAGAATCGTTACTCGGGGACACAGAATCGTTACTCGGGGACACAGAATCGTTACTCAGGGACACAGAATCGTTACTTTCTGCTTCACAACCACTATTGAATTAAAGAGTATGTCAGACAACACGCAGAGGAGTGGCAGAGCAGACGTGGCAGCAGAGGAAGGGGTCGAGGCAGCACTAGTCGCAGCCAGAGGCCAGTGCTCCCGGTGTCATCCAGCGGTCATGTCTCCACCGACAACCCTGCCGTCATCGATTGGTTGACTCGGTCGTCTTCCTCTTCCCAGGTCACCTCTGACACCTACAGCCAACGGTCGGTGGGTACGTCAGACACAACCGTTAGTTGGCATGGCCCGGGAGCAAGCCCACTGAAATCACGTGTCCTCTACCTGCCCCTGTCCTTTGGTGTTCCCTCACCAAGCGAAGTATCGCATGCTGTGGGCTCAGCCCCACTGTACAGTGAGGAAGAGCTAACAGAGGGCGGTCAGGAACGGGGGGAGACATCCGCCTCTTCAGCAGCCAGGCGAAGAAGTACTGGCGAGGAGAGTGGCTCGGTAGCCGGTCTAGAGACAGGTCTGTCTCCTGACCCACACGCAGCCGAGGGGGCTAGTAGTGACGCGGAGACCCTAATTGATGATGATGAGGCTGATCGCACTTGGCAGCCTCGTCGTCATCAGGCTATTGCTTCCGCATCATCAGGAGAAGAGGGTGCCAGCTTGCCAGCGAGCAAAACAGTCGGTGGGTTGCCCAGGAGGCAGCAGGGTCGCAGCAGTGTCAGTGGAGGCAAACGGCCACGGAGTAGAGCACCAGCTCCACTGCAGCCTACCACCACGGCCAGTAGTGGTGCCAGTGTGCACGGAGGAAGTAGCAGTCAGCCAGTGAGGAGTAGCGGGGGCAAAGTTTCCTACTCGGCGGTGTGGCAATTTTTCGTCAAGCCGCCCGAGGAAGTAAACGTAGCCGTATGTCGACTATGTGGCCAGAAAGTCAAGCGTGGCCAGGGGGCCTATGTTGGGACTACAGCGTTGCGTCAGCATATGCAGCGTCGCCATTCGGTGGCCTGGGAAAATCGTGATAAAGATACGGCGGTTCTGCCTGCCCCAGCCCCCGCTCCATCACCCGCTCCGTTACTTGCTCCGTCACCCGACGTCAATTGCCCTCTATCAGCCAGTCAAGGCTCCAACACCTCTTCACGGATTCCGTCAGCAGTCTTTCTTGGAATCCGTTTCCAAGAGACAACAGTTTGCGAGCACGCACCCGACGGTGCAGAAGCTGAACGTCCTCCTGTCCAAGTTGCTGGTGCTGCAGTCCCTCCCTTTCCAAGTGGTGGACTCAGCACCTTTCCGAGAAATGATGGCTTGTGCTGAGCCGCGGTGGAGAGTGCCAAGCCGGCATTTCTTCGCCAAAAAGGCAGTGCCAGCCCTGCATTCACATGTAGAAGAGATGGTGGGCCAGTCGTTGAGCATGTCGGTCTCTGCCAAAGTGCACGGCAGCGCCGACGTGTGGAGCTGTAACTACGGTCAGGGACAGTACATGTCATTTACGGCCCACTGGGTGAACGTGGTGCCGGCACAGCCGCACCAGCAACTTGGACAGGTCACGCCGCTTTTGCCTCCACGTTTGCACGTCCTTGGTCCAGCAAAGATGTCCGCCTCTACCACCTCTTCTTCCGCCGTGTCCTCAGCCGCCACCCCCGTGCCAAGTCCCATTACCCGACCGGCATATCACATGTGCAGGGCGCAGCGGTGTCACGCTGTGCTGCACCTGGTATGCCTTGGCGAACGTAGTCACACAGGGGAGGAACTTCTGAGTGTAATGAACAGAGAAATCGACAGATGGCTGTCTCCGCGCAAACTGAAAATCGGAACCATGTTGACCGACAACGGAAAGAACATGGTGTCTGCTCTGCGTCAAGGAAGGTTGTGCCATGCGCCATGCATGGCTCACGTGTTCAATCTGGTTGTCAAGCGGTTCCTAAAATCCACCATCCCACTGCAAGACATCCTTAAAATGTCACGTAAACTTTGCATGCATTGCAGCCATTCCTACACCGCAAAGCACACCCTCCTTGAGCTGCAGCGGCAGAACGGAATTCCACAGCATTGCCTGATCTGCGACGTTGCAACAAGGTGGAATTCAACCCTACATATGTTAGACCGCCTTTACGAACAGCGAAAGGCCATCACCGATTTCCTGATGTTACAAGCGGATAAAGGTACTCCCCTGTGTAACTTAGATGTCAGCCATTGGCAGCTCATGCGTGACACCTGCCGCTTGCTCAGGCCCTTTGAGGAGGCCACGCTATTCGTGAGTCGGCAGGACTATGGGATGAACGACGTCATTCCTCTGTTGCACGTCCTGGAACAAATGCTGTTAACAATGGCTGGTCAGGGTGCGGTAGACGTGGCGCACAGATCTCAACGCCACATGACCCCTGTGGGGGCAGGACAGGAAGAAGAGGAGGAGGTAGAGGAGGACATTGGTGCTCAGGAATTATTGAGTGAAATGGGTGGTTTTTCCACTCAGCGGACAGGAGTGGAGGAGCAGGAGCATCTGGTAGAGGAGGAGGAGGAGGAGACAGAGGACCCAGACGCACCGTGTCAGTATGCTGTGGAGATGGAGGCAGGGAGTCCCTCGCATTCCTTGGCACAAATGGCCCATAGCATGCTCGGTTGCTTGCGTAGCGACAGCCGAATAATAACCATCAGACAGAGGGATGACTTTTGGCTGTCCACCTTGTTGGACCCTCGCTACCGTTCAAAAATGGTGGCCTTTTTCACACCTGCTGAGAGGGAGGCCAAAATAAAGTACTATAAAAACCACCTATGTAGTCAGTTGGTCTCTGCCTTTCTGCGCCAACGTCCATCCTCAGACACTGTGGGCCCTGTGCGCTCACGTTCCGCTGCCACGGCGGCAGGGGAGGGGTGGGGTGGTAGGAGCAGTGGCAGCTCCACCAGCAGCGGCTGCCTCAGTCTGCAGTCGATGATGAGTAGCTTTCTTCACCAGCGCAGTGAGGAAACTACTAACCAGCCGCAGCAGCAGCAGCATCAGGTGGACCTGGAGCAGGACCTCAAACAACAGGCTCGGGCCTACTTGGACAGCACCCTGCCAACCGAGGTAGACAATCCCCTTGACTACTGGGCAACGAAACTTGACCTTTGGCCCCAACTAGCTGAATTTGCCCTTGAAAGGCTGTCATGCCCGGCCAGTAGCGTGGCATCGGAGCGCGTGTTTAGTGCGGCAGGAGGTATTGTAACTCCGCGGAGGACACGACTGTCCACCCAAAGTGTGGAGAGACTCACGTTTGTGAAAATGAATCAGGCGTGGATTAGTCTGGATTTCAAACCACCAGTTCCTGACACAACTGACTAAATCCGCCATGAATCATGCCCCAAACATGTTATTATTTTTAACATAGGACTCTGTATGGCCTTCAATTTAAGCTGCTTACACTTCGCCACTCTGCCATGGGCCCCTGTACCGCCTCCTCTTGCTGCTGCCAGGTCCAGAGTGTGTCATGGGTCCCTGTACGGCCTCCCATTGCTGCTGACTTCATCGCCAGACTCTGCCATGTGCCACTTTCAGGTCTCCTTACACTGTTGGTGGGTTCCATTTTGTGATAGGGTGCTGTATGGCCTTCCATTGCTGCTGCCTCCACCGCCACCCTGCGCCATGTGTCTCTGTCGTCTGCTCACGCTGCTGACGGCTTCCGCTTTTTAACCTAGGCCTGTGTATGGCTTCAGAATAATGCTGCCTACACTGCCACCCTGCGCCATGTGCCTCTGTCGTCTGCTCACGCTGCTGCCAGATCCATACTGATTCATGGCCCCCTGTACCGGCTCCTCATGAACGTGGTTCAGCGGGTTTGCATCACTTAACGGCAAATCGTTGACAAACGCTGGGACGTTCAGTGTTGTGCGCATTAAGCCAGACACCAAAGGGCAGCACAGACCTGTTATTACTCGCTCAAGCATGGCTGAACAAAACCAGTCTCTACCACAAATTGGACCCAGACCTGCCCAGGGTCTCGTAAGTAGATTGCACGGAGGAGTAGAGTTCGTTATTGGAATTAACTGTGAGGGACTTTTAAACCTAGGCCTGTGTATGGCCTTCAATTGAAGCTGCTTCTGCTCCGCCACTCTGCCATTGGACTCTTGATAGTCGACGACTATCAAGAGTCCAATGGCAGAGTGGCGGAGCAGAAGCAGCTTAAATTGAAGGCCATACAGAGGCCTATGTTAAAAAGTCCCCCCAGCAGCAGCGTGGGGAGACGACTATTAGTCGTCTCCCCACGCTGCTGCTGGGGGGACTTTTTAACATAGGCCTCTGTATGGCCTTCAATTTTAGCTGCTTACGCTCCGCCACTCTGCCATGGGCCCCTGTACCGCCTCCTCATGCTGCTGCCAGGCCCGTAATCTGCCATGGGCCCCCGTACCGACTCCTCATGCTGCTACCAGGCCCGTAATCTGTCATGGGCCCCTGTACCGCCTCCTCATGCTGCTGCCAGGTCCAGAGTGTGTCATGGGTCCCTGTACGGCCTCCCATTGCTGCTGTCTCCATCGCCACACTCTGCCATGTGCCACTTTCAGGTCTCCTCACACTGCTGGTGGGTTCCATTTTGTCATAGGGTGCTGTATGGCCTCCCATTGCTGCTGCCTCCACCGCCACCCTGCGCCATGTGCCTGTCATCTGCTCACGCTGCTGACGGCTTCCGCTTTTTAACCGAGGCCTGTGTTTGGCTTCCGAATACTGCTGCATCCACCGCCACCCTGCGCCATATGCCTCTGTCGTCTGCTCACGCTGCTGACGGCTTCCGCTTTTTAACCTAGTCCTGTGTATGTCTTCCGAATACTGCTGCCTCCACCGCCACCCTGCACCATGTGCCACTTTCAGGTCTCCTTACACTGTTGGTGGGTTCCATTTTGTGATAGGGTGCTGTATGGCCTTCCATTGCTGCTGCCTCCACCGCCACCCTGCGCCATGTGTCTCTGTCGTCTGCTCACGCTGCTGACGGCTTCCGCTTTTTAACCTAGGCCTGTGTATGGCTTCCGAATACTGCTGCATCCACCGCCACCCTGCGCCATGTGCCTCTGTCGTCTGCTCACGCTGCTGACGGCTTCCGCTTTTTAACCTAGTTCTGTGTATGTCTTCCGAATACTGCTGCCTCCACCGCCACCCTGCGCTATGTGCCACTTTCAGGTCTCCTTACACTGTTGGTGGGTTCCATTTTGTGATAGGGTGCTGTATGGCCTTCCATTGCTGCTGCCTCCACCGCCACCCTGCGCCATGTGCCTCTGTCGTCTGCTCATGCTGCTGACGGCTTCCGCTTTTTAACCGAGGCCTGTGTTTGGCTTCCGAATACTGCTGCATCCACCGCCACCCTGCGCCATGTGTCTCTGTCGTCTGCTCACGCTGCTGACGGCTTCCGCTTTTTAACCTAGGCCTGTGTATGGCTTCCGAATACTGCTGCCTCCACCGCCACCCTGCGCCATGTGTCTCTGTCGTCTGCTCACGCTGCTGACGGCTTCCGCTTTTTAACCTAGGCCTGTGTATGGCTTCCGAATACTGCTGCCTCCACCGCCACCCTGCGCCATGTGCCTCTGTCGTCTGCTCACGCTGCTGACGGCTTCCGCTTTTTAACCGAGGCCTGTGTTTGGCTTCCGAATACTGCTGCATCCACCGCCCGCCCACTGCTGCTGCCAGGCCCGTAATCTGTCATGGGCCCCTGTACCGCCTCCTCATGCTGCTGCCAGGTCCAGAGTGTGTCATGGGTCCCTGTACGGCCTCCCATTGCTGCTGTCTCCATCGCCACACTCTGCCATGTGCCACTTTCAGGTCTCCTCACACTGCTGGTGGGTTCCATTTTGTCATAGGGTGCTGTATGGCCTCCCATTGCTGCTGCCTCCACCGCCACACTGTGGCTCCACACTCTGGTTTTGGCCCCGTGACTGCCCAAATGAGTGAAGTGTGCAGTGATTCTAAGATCGACGGCACTCATCTGCATGTCATACTGACTGACAGTATTAGTTCTCTTCCCCAGCAGACTCCAAGGGCATTTAAATTAAAGGTACAGTGTTCTGCACTAATATAAAGGCTCTCTGAAGCCTAGAAACACCCTTTTTATAAGTTAAATTCGCAGCGAATATATTCGCCTCGAATCGAATTTATTCCGCGAATTTGGCGAATCAGCCGAATCGAATTTTTGAATAATTCGCTCATCTCTATTCCTCGCCAATAAAGGGCAGCTGCTACTGATCTACAATGACTGATAGCTTTCAGGAAAAGAACAGTCCAGGATCTGCCTTTGTAGATAGGAAGGAATTGCCCCCCTTCCATCGTTTCAGGCCAAACTGGGCATCCCATAATCCCTATTTTCCTATCCAAGTTGATTTCCCCTAATAAAACAACAAAACTAAACCCATGGACTGATCATTGTCTTTGGATGCAAGTCTGTGTGAGAAATACATGTTGCCTGGCTGTGCGGAGAGAGGCTAAGGGATACCTATTAGTCAGTAGCTCTCACGAGGGTAGTGCTACATACTGTATGAATGTGAATTAGAGACCTTAGATTGTAAGCTCCTTGAGGGCAGGGACTGATGTGAATGTATAATACATACTGTATGTAAAGTGCTGTATAAATTGACAGCACTATATACAGTAAGTACCTGAAATAAAAAAATAATGCTTTCAATGGCAAGCGCTTTGTATTAAGTTACTTAAAAAGCCTCGTATGCATACAGTATCTCATTGGCCAGAATGGTCACTTGGCATTGACCAATGAGCACTATTCATTGCGAGCATTATGAGGAATACTCGCTCTGGAGCTGTGTATTGCAGGGTCCATTCTGCTACACTGGCAGAAATGGGCATCACGGCCTCTGTGTGCAGTGGGGTCTAGCGGGATGGCCACAATATTTGGTGTTAGCACACATTTTTGTTTTTATTAAAAGGTCTATTTGTGGCTCCTCACTGCTCCTTCCCCTGCCAGAGATGAGGTAAGCAAGCCCTGGGTAAGCTTTAATTGGTCTGTCTCCCTATACCCATGTGACAGGGCTGAGCCAATTACCAATCACCAGCTGTCACATAAAAGGGAGTGAGTCATATGCTCCAATATAACTAGAAGTAACAGCTATTATAATTATTCCTGGATGCTGAATGGAGAAATGGAGGGAGAGAAAGAAATGTGAGTATAGGCTGCAAGGTTACAAATGCTAAGTTCACTTTTAAAAAAAAAAATAAATGCACATCTTTTTGCAGGTAAAAAATGTGCATCTATTATTTTTTTACACTGTAAAACTTTGCACTCTCAGTCAGCTGTCTGCTTATGCCTCCTGTACAGGCAGGCAGTTACTGAATTGTAGGAATAATCAATGAACTACGAGAGCGCTCACCAGCGCCTCCTCAGTTCATTGAGAACTACAAGCAGTCTGCAGTGGTGTCCAACGGTACTTGTAGTTTATTCATTCACAGAGCTCTGTGAATGAATGACGCAGCCCAGCTGTTTTTAAACTGTGAAAGTGGGTGCACGGAGAATATCCCCCATTCGCTGCCATGGGCGGGGTAGAATCGAGGGGGGAGGAGACAGGTGCGGTAACACGTTACAAATACCATCTCAAATACGGGTGGAACATGTAACATGTTCCAAAGGTGAACTTAGCCTTTAAAGCAAACCTGTTGCTTTGCTCAGGTTTGTTTTAAAAGTGGATTCAGACTGTTGTGGTGTAATATGTGGCATGTGAATATGTGTTTTTATTTTAGGCAACCCATTCAGTTTGAATGGTCTACCAGTGCACGGCAACACAGACCTGCACAATTTGGCCCATCACAAGGCTCAAATGACTCATAGCTGTTGACTGTGGTGCATTAAAATGCATGTGTGCTGTGGAGCACCAGCTAGGTGTTTTGGGGTTTCATTTAAATGAATGACATTGGAACATGCAACACCTAGTTTCATGTGTTAATACGCGCAGCTCACAGATGTAAAATGAGCATTGTGAAGAATGAAAGGTTTTATTTTATTCAAGTGGTGTACAGGGCAATAAGGCACAAAACGTTGTTATATTGTAGGAACAGAACAAATGTGCATAGTAAATGTAGCGCTACCCCCTTAGGGATTGCTGATGAATTCGGGTCCCCCTATAGTCCTGCACAGCCAGTCAGTTAGTATTTCCCACACAAGCTTTCACCCATAGACAGAAATCAAGCCTTGAGCATTGGTTTTGTAATTTTATTGAGTGGATTTAACCTAGATAGGGTAAGGGGTGTACAGGATGCCCAAGGGAACAGAAATCTGAGGACAACTTCCTGAACTATTCACAGCTTCTCTTCTCTGACACAGTCTCTGTTGGAGTGCTAGCCAGCAGCTCCAGTTGTGTCACCCCAGACCCGAGATGAACTCCTCTTCACCCAGCAATCTGGAGACTTTCTTCTTCAACAGGGGATCTGGCTCCTGTTCCTTTAACCACTTCAAGTCCGGACACTTTTACCCCCTTCCTATCCAGGCCAATTTTCAGCTTTCAGCACTGTCACACTTTGAATGACAATTGCGCGGTCATGCAACACTGTACCCATATGAATTTTTAGCATGTTTTTGAGACAGATAAAACTTTATTTATTCACCACTGGGATTTTTATTTTTTTGCTAAATAAATGAAGAAATCCAAAAATTTTGAAAAAAAGTGTTTTTCTTATAACATTTTGCAAATAAATAATCTTTTTTCATAAATCTTGGACAAAATGTATTCAGTTATCTTTTTAGTAAAAAAAATAACCCAAATTAGTTGATAACCAAAACTTATCATTTAAAAAAAAAATGTTTTACCTTTTTATTTTATTTATATATTAATATTTATTTATTTTAACATACTGTCACCCTAGCAGTACAGTGTCACCATAGTGACACTGTACTACTTGTGGGGGGGGTGAAGATTTTTTTTTTTTTACACTGATTGCTTTTACACGCATAAAGGCTGTAAAAGCAGTAGTTTCTCTTTCTTTCTGGCTGCATTCTTGCAGCCATTGAGAAATACTGTGAGATCTGTGATTGGTCACGACTTGTTACATGGTACAAGGCTGTTGCGAATAGCCTTGTACCATGTGATCTCTGTGATCATTCACAGATTTCACACATAGTAAGCAATGATGTCAGAAGTGACATCTTGCTTTCTAGTATTCATGTGATCACTGATTGGCCAATCAGTAATCACATGATTGGGACCTCACACAGTGGTCCCGCACAGCGATCGGTGTTCCGCTGTGTCCGCTGTGTCCAGAGGACACAGTGAGCACCGGATTGCGGTGCCGCGTGCTTCCAGGGAGTGTGCACAGGCTAAAATGGCGGGCACTGTTTATGAACGGCACTGCTCCCGTCCTGCAGTTTATATACATGGGCCGGACGGGAAGTGGTTAAATAAGGTGTACAATCACTATCAGAGGGCTAATCTGGTCTCACACCAGAGTGCTCCTTCCCCCATCCGCCCAGTGGGCGCAGGTCCACTTTTTTTCAATGCAGTGAAATGCAAGGCAATCCACTGTCTTGCACCACGCAGCCAGCAACTAAACTTTATGAGATATCTGTGCGACATCCCAATCATTTTTTTTTTAATAAAATAAAAAGAAAACATTGCAATGCGCCAAACTCAGCGCATCATCACTGTGCAGCCGCTGCATTCCTGGTGCTCTTGCACATGGATTGCCTGAACCCATTCACAGTAAAGAGTGTAAATAGAAAGTTCTTTTTTTGAAACGCTCATACACTGGGCTCGTGCTGTTAAGACGCCCTACAGTACACACAAGTATAGTGGTGCAAAGCCATTCGTCTAAATGATAGGCCGTATACTGCACCTAGGCTGCCTGATCGGAGGAAATAGGGCTTCATTTACACTAAATGGGCTCAGGTGGCCCATGTACAAGAGCCCTTACTATACAGTCCAGGGGCGGACTGACAACTCATGGGGCCCCCGGGCAATAGGGGATCATGGGGCCCCTGTGTCCTTGCCCAAACTCAAAAGGTACCAGGGACATCTCATGGGGCCCCCTACTGACCCCGGGCCCTCGGGCAGTGCCCGAGTTTCCAAATGGTCAGTCCGCCCCTGATACAGTCTATTCCTTGAAGGCTCACAAGGCAGTCATTTAACCCCTTCATGCCTAAGGGTAAAACAAATCTAAATGACTAAGCACAATTCTGCAATGTTGACATGTGATAGTAAAATCGTACATATCACCACAACTACTTTGTACATCCAGGTGGATTATACCTTGATTTTTTCAGGACAAATTGGGCTTTCATTTGGTGGTAAATGGTAATGGATATCTCATGATTTTTTTTGTTATCAAAGGAAAACTGGCCCAAAATAGTAAAAAAAAATCATTTTTTTTATTTAGCTGTGTGTTTCTTGTTACAACCATAACCTACAACCAAACAACTCCCCAAAATAAATTCTCCAGCTCTTGACGATCGCAGCGATACCATATATGTGTAAGTTATTTGTACCCGTAGTACAGCCCAGATACAATAGTGCGCATTTTGTTTTTGTCTTTTTTTTTTTACCTAAAACACACTGATACTGACATTAACACTAACTGACACCAATTTATTTTTTTAAATCCTGACCTTTGACCCAAACACTGACCCTGGCACTGAACTAGATCAAACCTTGATCTAGGTATTTTTCTTTATTTTTAATTTTATTTTTTAATATTTATTTATTTATCTTTTTTTTTTTTAACAAACATTTTTTTTTCTCTCTATGCCAGGAGTTAGAGAGATACAATGTATCTCTCTTCTCCATTCATGAAGAGAGAAAAAAACAAGGGGGATGGGCTGCACAGTGACTGATCACTGTGATAGCCAACCAGAGGCTATCACAGCGATCATGTGACCCGGGACTGGGAGTCCCGGGTCCCGATCGTTAGAACGGGACCTGGTGCTCTCAGTGACACTGCGGTCTCAGTTCTGGGAGCGCGCTGAGCGGCACACTCCTAGCACAAAGACAGGTACGCAAATATGCAGCCCCACAGAAAATAGCCCAGTTCCGTGAGGCCGCATATTTGTGTGACGTTGGCGGGAAGGGGTGAATCTCAGGCAAGAGATTTCTTTTCACTTGTATCAATGTCCAGTAACACCGAATACAATGATGGCTCAGATAACAGTCATCAATGTGCACATTGAGCATCCGTGTGTGCTTTCTCATGTGCCACCACATCAGAAAGACATGTCAACTGCACCGTTGTTCTTGAACATATGGCAGTAGCAAGATGATTAAAATACTGTATGTTCTAGCTGCCTGCCTACAGCTTTGTTATAAAAGGAATTTCCCGAAAAAAAAGTCGTGGGTTAAAAAGGTTTGATCTTTTCTCTGATAATTGTTAAAAATTAGTGCAATATGCAAACAGGCGCTGCATAAGCACGTTCACATATGTGATGGCCCTTGCCACCATCCTGAAAAGCAATCCACGCCCACAGACTGAACAAAATAAAATGATCAGTGTATGGCCAGCTTTACATTTATTTTATGGCTAATGCGACAAGTAGAAAAGGGGTGTGTGCATGTATACAATGTAAATGTCAGAATGTGAATATTATAGAATTTATTGTTCATGTCATATGGATTTTTGTTTGACAACTCAGCTGTATGCCAATTGGCTGCACAGGATATTTGATGCTAGCATTAGTAAACAGATAAGAAAGTATATCCTATTTACTTGTTTTAAACTTTTTTTACATTTCTTCAGTTACTTTCTGGTTTCCATGCCTAGATAAATAATGTCATACATCCCAGGTGTCTTCAGGGGGGGAAGGGGGTGTTTCTCAACTAAGCACACCCACCTGTCTACATGCCTGAGCTAAGGGCAGATGGATTACAGGACGTAAATGCTACATTAATCACTTGCCCTTACTCAGGATGGCCATGGCCAGAAATGCTAGGAGGTGTTTTCAAAGTGATTTCTCAGCAAAATAAAGCATGGAGACATGGATAGATGGGGGCGTTTGCTTGGGATTTTAAAAATTAATAAACAGTGCTTTTGGTTTGTGATGCTCTAATGCAGTGTAGTTTCGTTTTAATTGTTAACACCAACTAAATAAAGAACATATGTGTCCAAAGTATTAGTCTGAGCATAAAAAGAAATTAGGTTTATAATAAAATACCTACTGTATACACCTTCTGCTCAGTATATATGTAAAAAAAAAAAGCTGGACTTGTTTTTTAAATGGAAGACCTATTAGGGCCTATCAGAGTATAAAAATTGGGAGAGTAGCTTATAATGCAAAAGTAGATAACCTCAAAAAAATGTGATTCTGTTCCCACCTTTCCAATATATAATTATGTTGGTCAACACAGATTACATACATATAGAAGCAGATTTTATTGCATCCTGAAAGCCTCTTCTGATTCAAAACTAATCAACAATGACAAAGAGGAATGGCCACACAAAAATTCAAGTTTCTGCAACATGTGGGTGGCATTTAAATTTTTAGTGCTGTCCTTGGTGGGTTCATTCTAATTGTCCTGGTGATTAGTTCATACCACTACGGTGCCACTTGCAGGAGAGGATTCTGAGCTGCATGCATTTCCCTCCTGCTGCTGCTTCTTCTTCATCCATTCTACCTCTACCAAGACAGCTACCCCTACACAGTGCAGAGCAAGGTATGGTATGTCAGTAATGGTAAAACTATCTGCTTGCAGAGAGACCATAGGCCATACTGGTGACTAGTCTTTTGTCTTCTGCTTGCCATTTTTAGTCACAACTTCCAGAGTTCAGTTGCTTCAGGCTAGGACCACATTATTGCTTGCCGGAAACGTGCACACAATTGCGTGCTTTCCTGACATGTGAGGGAAATTAAATGCTCTTTAGCAGATATCTTAACGGCACCCCCACTCATTGGCTAAATGCCTGCATTTTTGCATTTGTAAAACCTTATGGTGCTGCAGGGTCTTGTTCCCCGTGTTTCTGCAGGTAGGACAGCTCACTGAAATGAATGGGCTGCCCAACTGGGTTGCACAGATGTGAACGGAGCCTTAATGAACTACAACACAATTGAGGAGGTAAGTTAAAAAAGAGAGTAAAAACTCCTTATATTGGTCACAACATTCTAGTTAAACTGGTAAATCATGTGTAGAGATCTTACCACCTGAGCCCATCTAACAAATATGAAGCTGGTGGGTGATCCAACTCAAATATGGTATGTTGGTGGACCATTTAATTCCCTTACATCCAAAGAGCATTATTTGTGTGGGCAGCACAGCTTCTTAGTGGTTAGTACTTGGAGCACTGGGATCCTAGTTCTAATCCTGCTCAGAACCCTATCTCCATGGAGTTTGCATGTTCTTCTGGGCTTGCTTGGTTTTCCTCCCACATTCCAAAGACTGGCCGGTAGGTTAATTGGCTCTGGTCTAGCCTGGCCTTATTATGTATAGTATTTAAAGCTCTGTATAAATTGATGGCAATATATAACATCTGTAATTAATAAATATAAATACAAATGTTATAGCTCAATGCAACTATTCTAATTAAAGTTTGTTGATTATAGAAAAAAAAAAACAACTACATATGGTAAAAATTTTCTGTATTCATATATTGTACACATTTTTTCTCCAATGCGTTTTCTGTATCCATATAAAAAAGAAATGTGAATCTCACAAGGAGGAAAACATACCAAAATATTATTTTACCTCCTTTTAGATCTTCTGTAAAGTAATATGTCTTGAAATTATTTTAATGCAAAGCAGGCTGAGAAGTTCAAAGCTAAAGCTCTTTTTCTCTTTTTCAATTCCAGAGCAGACATTTTTATATATATATATATATACATATATATATATATATATGCCTCATTCTTCTGGGACTAAGAATTTTAAGTCTCTTCGAATTTCAATAACATAAAAATGCAAATATGAAGAAAAAAAGTCCTATTCCCAACTTTAAACCTGAATAATATTTGCACTTAGACAATCATTATCTACAAAAAAAACCCTGTCATTGGCGTAAGAAAGCTACTTTTCTATTATCATCCAAATCGTAACTTCCCTTCACTCCAGAAATTGCTCTCCATCCTCTTCTCTTTTTTTTTTCCAAGCTCTTAACATCTCTAAAGATCACATAGTCATTGTGGCAGTGCAAGGCCTGCAACAGTATAAAAAAGAAGTCTGGGCCAGGTTTTGTAGACAACCGGCACATGATGGTGCATGTGTGTGCTGGGTTCTTAGGGCAATCAGAACAAGAGTTCTGGGCTCCACCCTCCCGAGGAGTCCATGTGTGGTCGCAAGCCAGAGAGGGCTGCCAAGGAGAACCAGGAGAATAAATGTTGCTAATTTTGTATTGGTGGAAATTCCCTGCAAGGGGAGATGATGGCTGTGAATATTTTCTTGTTGTTTTAAATAAAAGTGGGCCTACAAGCCCTGAAAAGGCATATCTGATGTGGACTGAATCCCTGGAGAGCGCTTTATGTGAGCTAAACAACCCCCAAGTTGTCACATCACCTATTGTCTTCTAGGAATGTCTGGACCAAACGACTGTCTCAACAACATCTTCACCCCATCCCACCCTTTTTTTTTAATCCCTGCTTACCTTGTTGCATGTTCTCCACAGTTCAGATACTTGTCCAAACAGCAGATCCAGTATTGTCCTGCCGAGATCCTCTTCTCTAAGGTCACCGCTCTGGTTCTGCAACACCACATTGCTGTGTGACATCATCAGGAAGTTGCCAGCATTTCTGGGTTCATCTGTCGGGCCTCCTGATGATGTGCTGCAAGACCTCCTCCATTGTGAATGAAAGATGAGGCATCCTGGAATATGTGACTTGCATATCCCAGAAGGCACAGGGAGAACAGTGCTTGTAATTTGCCTAGGCGAGTAACATGTATAGGAAGTGTGACCGAGTCCTTTTCAGTAAAATAAAAATTGATATTATCACCCACAGTCCTTACCAAGCCTTAACACAGGTTCCTTTGTACATTTTGTTGTGATTTTAAAATCACAGATTGCTCAAGGTCAGTTCTGCCTCTCAATTTTAATTATACTTTATTATATATTGGATTACATTTTAAAAGATTAATCATCTTGATTGTCAGAATTTTTGGATTGACTAGAATTCAACTAACATGGATGTTTAAAGGACATTTTAATGCTATATAGATTTTAAGGTACATATGTGATAATTAAATAGTTTTATTTAGAAGTTTTTTATACATTAGTCCTAAAGAAGAGGAGGATGGCTTTTTCCCCCAAAACGCATTGGCTGTATCTGCTGCTCCTAACCATTAAAAGCTTCAAAAAGTCCTCAAAGTGAGATGAAGTTTTTTTACCAGGCACTCCTCTGTACACATTCACGAATGTCTGTGAAAAGATGCTAGAGAAACATGTTCTCATTGGATTTAGTATCCTAAACATTCTCAGAATCCCATAAGAAGACCCACCAACCACTCGCCTAGGCTGTGGGGGACAGCCACATAAACAAATCTTGTGCCTCTCAATAGGTCGCTCTGGCACCTACACTGCTTTGGGGATGCAGAAGAGGTGTGTCTAAGACCCAATTTCTAGAGAAGTATTATCTGTATATGGAGCTTGGAGGTGTTTGCAAAAATATACAGCTTTACAAATTGATGGCATGTGCCGATACCTATACCCCTTGCTAATGACAACAAACCTAATAAAAAATTAACCAAAAACCCAAGCTGATCCAAAAATGCTGGCAAGCCAAGAACTGCAAAATAGACTATGGGTATTTATGTTTAGATGGACTCCTGCCAAGAGACAATGTAAAGCCAATGAAAAGCCTAAATGGAAACTTGAAGATGTTTATTTGTAGTAAAAAAAAACATTTTATATTTCAAAAGAGCTGACATTTCTGAATTATCCATCATGGGTACAGTATACTTATCGAGCTACATAGAAAAAAATAAAAAATATATAAGCCCCGCTACATTGTTGCATATGTACAGTTGTGTTCAAAATAATAGCAGTGTGTTGAAAAAAAGTGAATAAAGGTCAAAATCCTTCTAAAAGCTTTTATTTCCATACACACAAATGCATTGGGAACACTACACATTCTATTCCAAATCAAAACATGAAGAAAAATATATCAAATTTGTGTTGTTCCTCTAAAAAAATTGAAGAAAAGTGATTATTAGACTGTTCAAAAAAATAGCAGTTTGTATTCTTCTTTACAAACTCAAACATTCACTATATAAACTGAAAAATGTTTGAAGATTTTGCTTTCCTTTGAATCACTTAATTAATATTTTGTTGTATAAGCACTGTTTCTGAAAACTGCTGTACATCTGTGTTGCATGGAGTCAACCAACTTCTGGCACCTGTGAACAGGTATTCCAGCCCAGGATGATTGGACTACATTCCACAGTTCTTCTCTATTTCTTGGTTTTGCCTCAGAAACTGCATTTTTGATGTCACCCCACAAGTTTTCTATTGGATTAAGATCCGGGGATTGGGCTGGCCACTCCATAACGTCAATCTTGTTGGTCTGGAACCAAGATGTTGCACGTTTACTGGTGTTTTTGGGGTCGTTGTCTTGTTGGAACACCCATTTCAAGGGCATTTCCTCTTCAGCATAAGGCAGCATGACCTCTTCAAGTATTCTGATGTATTCAAACTGATCCATGATCCCTGGTATGCGATAAATAGGCCCAATACCATAGTATGAGAAACATCCCCATATCATGATGCTTGCACAACCATGCTTCACTGTCTTCACAGTGTACTGTGGCTTGAATTCAGTGTTTGGGGGTCGTCTGACAAACTGTCTCCGGCCACTAGACCCAAAAAGAACAATCTTACTTTCATCAGTCCACAAATGTTGCGCCATTTCTCTTTAGGCCAGTCAATGTGCTCTTTGGCAAATTGTATCCTCTTCAGCACATGTCTTTTTTTCAACAGTGGGACTCTGCGGGGGCTTCTTGCAGATAGCTTGGCTTCACATAGGCGTCTTCTAATTGTAAATCCAACACAACAAACACTTTACTCCTGCGCTAGGAAAGGACTCAGTAGACCCAATAGGAATGTTCTGGAATTTTCTGGATAATGCACTGCTTGCTGCCCTCAACAGACCGGGGTGGTCCAAATACACTGGATACAAATGGAGAAACAGAAAAAGGGCGCACCGACCTAGTGCATTATCGTTTAAAATAATTGAAGAAACAAAATAGGTATCATAGCCCTCTGGGCTCTGAGGAAGGGGTTGTGTCCTCAAAACGCGTTAGCCAGTTGGTCATCCAGGGTTCCATCGTATGGACTCAGATGTTTGGATCATACATCTTGTTCAGTTTGACATGCCTGTGTTAATATGTCCATTGTGAGTACAATACCTATTTTGTTTCTTCAATAAATTATTTTAAACGATAATGCACTAGGTCGGTGCGCCCTTTTTCTGTTTCTCCATTTGTCTTCTAATTGTAACAGTACTCACAGGTAACTTTAGACCTTCTTTGATCTTCCTGGAGCTGATTGTTGGCTGAGTCCTTGCCATTTTGGCTATTCTTCTATCCATTCGAATGGTAGTTTTTCGCTTTCTTCCACATCTTTCAGGTTTTGGTTGCCATTTTAAAGCATTTGCGATCATTTTAGCTGAGCAGCCTATCATTTTCTGCACTTCTTTATATGTTTTCCCCTCTCCAATCAACTTTTTAATCAAGGTACGCTGTTCTTCTGAACAAAGTCTGGAACGACCCATTTTCCTCAAAATTTTAGAGAGAAATGCACTGTAACCAGCATGTACAACATTTGCTGCCTTCCTTCCTTAAATAAGGACAATAATTGCCACCTGTTTTTCAAAGAATGAATGACCTCACTAATAGAACTCCACACTGCTTTTATTTTGAACATGCCCTTTCAATTAGTGATTCAATTACACAGAATCAGCAGCATGCATGTCATGACTGTTGGGTCTGTTGGATTTCTATTACTCTATTGCACCTGCTAGTAAATTATTTGCCATGTAGAAATATCATTTCTACCAAAAACAGTGATTGATCAGGTTAGTGATGTCTGATTGCTATTATTTTGAACACAACTGTACATTGATTCATACTCCATCAGACGGCCAACATCTTTGTAGATTTATTCACGTCTTTAAGCTAACTCTGATCATCTCCACAATAACACCCAAGTTTACAAAATATGAAAGGCATTAAAAACTAAAAAATATGGGCTGCCTGTACAGAAAAGACTTAATACTTACCTGTCCTGCCATCCATGGCACTAATCTTCTTCCACTTTAAAAGCTCTTTAGTTAAAGAATGTTCAGCATCTCACACAATTCTAGAGATGGCAGATGCCTGATTCCCTGCTGAGTGCTATGGTTGAATTCACAACACCCTATATCACTACTACGGTGTCATGAAAAAGTATTCATATCCCTTGACATTTGCCACATTTTGTCACGTTACAACCAAAAATTTAAATGTATTTTATTGAGATTTTATGTGATAGACCAACACAAAGTGGCACATAATTGTAAAGTGGAAGGAAAATGATAAATGTTTTTCAAAATTTTTTACAAATAAATATCTGAACAATGTGGTGTGCATTTGTAATCAGCCCTCTTTATTCTGATACCTCTAACTAAAATCTAGTGAAAATAATTGCTTTCAGAAGTCACCTAATTAGTAAATATAGTCCACCCTTATGTAATTCAATCTCAGCATAGATACAGCTGTTCTGTGAAGCCCTCAGAGGTTTGTTAGAGAAACATACAGCATCATGAAGGCCAAGGAACACGCCAGACAGGTCAGGGATAAAGCTGTGGAGAAGTTTAAAGCAGGGTTAGGTTATAAAAAAAATCCCAAGCTTTGAACATCTCACGGAGTACTGTTCAATCCATCATCCCAAAATAGAAAGAGTACGGCACAACTGCAAACCTACCAAGACATGGCCATCAACCTAAACTGACAGGCCGTGCAAGGAGAGCAATAATCAGAGAAGCAGTCAAGAGGCCCATGGTAACTCTGGAGGAACTGCAGAGATCGACAGCTCAGGTGGGACAATCTGTCCACAGGACAACTATTAGTTGTGCATTCCACAAATCTGGCCTTTATGGAAGAGTGGCAAGAAGAAAGCCATTGTTGAAAGAAAGTCATAAGAAGTCCTGTTTGCAGTCTGCGAGAGGCCAAGTGGAGGACACAGCAAACATGTGGAAGAAGGTGCTCTGTTTAGATGAGACTAAAATTAAACTTTTTGGCCTAAAAGCAAAACACTATGTTTGGCAGAAAACTAACACTGCACATCACCCTGAACACACCATCCCCACCGTGAGACATGGTGGTGACAGCATCATGTTGTGGGGATGCTTTTCTTCAGCATTTTACTGAACCCTAGCCTGCCCCCACACTCTCAAGGTCGTCAGCATGGGAATAGTGATGGCCGAGTTGGACTTCGGACCTCTATAACCTAAGTTGCCAAGTTCTGCATAGGAACCCAATATCGCCGCCTCCAGGATCACCGCTGCATTATCCCTAGGCCGAGAGAACCACCAGCGCCCCGTGACAAAAACAGCCGCCCAATAGTATAAAAGCAGCTTAAGAAGTGTCAGGCCGTCACAAATAAATGGGTAAGTGCAAGGTACATCGGGCAAGTCTAGGGGTCCTCCCAGCCCAGAGAAACGCAGAAACAATACCATCCACCTGACGGAAAAAGGACTGAGGGACCTGTACCAGCGTATGCCAAAAAAAGTAGATAAACTTAGGTAGAAATATCATTTTAAATAGATTTACTCGGCCTATGGTGCTAATAGGAAGGGAAGACCAGGCATTACATTTAGTCTGTAAATGTTGTAGGAGAGAATAAAAATTGTCCGAAAGGTATCTCATCAAGGGCCGCTGCACCGTCACACCCAAGTATTTAAATTTGGAGACCGATTTAATAGGGGCAAAAGAGATGTTAGGTAACGGGCCCGACGCACGAGGAAATGATAATGATTTCTCCCAATGTATGAATATCCCAGAGTGGCTGAAGAAGCGATCAATAAGGTCCAGTACCATTCTAAGGGATGAGCTGCAGTCCTTGAGATATAAAATAGTGTCGTCCGCATACAGGGAAACTCTATCCTCCCACTTACCCACCGGTAACCCCTGTAAGGTCTTGGAGGAGTGAATCAGGCAAGCCAAAGGCTCGATCGCCAGGGCGAACAGACCTGGAGAAAACGGGCAACCCCGTCGAGTGCCCCTATGGAGAGCAAAAGGGCGGGAGAGAATATTATTAGTACGCACTCAGCCTTTCTCTTCCTTGGTTGCCGACCTCTCCCCTTGGTGATGTCACATCCACCCAGCTCTTGTGGTCCACGCTGGTTACAGACACTTCTGGTTCTGGCGGCGGCCTCTCTCTCTTCTTTCTTATATTGCTATATGCTGCTGATGAGAAAAGTTTTTAGCGGTTTATATTTACAAAAATAATTGCATTTCCATGTTCCATGTACTGTGGGAGACCAGATATAGTGAATGCAAGGTCATGGGATTAGTAACAATTTAAGTCACTAATTACATCCACTAATTGGATTTCTGAATGCACTGGTGAAACAGAAAGCAGAGACAGAGGAAATTATGCAGAACAAGATACAGGAACTAGACTTCCAGTAAACATCTGAATTCTTCTATGAAATTCAGAATATGGTCAATTGATCAGACAGCCTAAGCTTAGCACTATAAGTCAGAAAAAATGCAGCGCTAAACTGACTTATATTTACTACTGAGGTGATGAGGTATACCTTTTATGCTAGCAGCTTTGTAACATCAACATTATATTTGGGTTGCAATACCGTATAAGGTGGGACCTATATCTTTTTGCGCTCATTCATTTATATTTATCTTAAGCTTAGCACTGTTTTTGCTGTATAGCATTAATAGTTCACTTTTTGACTTGGATTGCTCTCTAACCACTTGCTTACTGGGCACTTATACCACCTTCCTTACCAGGCCAATTTTCAGCTTTTAGCGCTGTCGCACTTTGAATGACAATTACGTGGCCATGCAACATTCTACCCATAGGAAATTTTTATAATTTGTTTCTCACAAATAAAGCTTTCTTTTGGTGGTATTTACTTGCCATTGGGTGTTTTACTTTTTGCACTATAAACTATATACAAAATAGAGCAAACAATTTGAAAAAAAAAAGTTTCTTTGTTTCTATTATAAAGTTTTGCAAACAGGTAATTTTTCTCCTTCATTAATGTGTGTTGATGAGGCTGCACTGATAGGCAGCACTGATGGGCACTGATAGGCACTGATAGGCAGCACTAATGAAGTGGCACGGATAGGTGGCACTAATAGGTGGCAGTGATAGGCGGCACTGATGATGGGTACACTGCTGGGCACTGACTGGCGGCACTGCTGGGCACTGATTGGCGCAACTGATGGGCACTGACTAGCGGCACTGCTGGGCACTGATTGGCAGCACTGCTGGGTGGCACTGACTGGCGGCACTGCTGGGCTGCACTGATGGGCATAGGTGGGTGGCCCTTCTGGGCACAGGTGGGTGGCCCTGCTGGGCACAAGTGGGCGGCACTGCTGGGCACAGGTGGGTGGCACTGGTGGGCAAAGGTGGGCTGAACTGGTGGGTGGCACTGCTGGGCACTGATCATCAGTGCCCTGATGATTGGTGCCAATCCCTGCTCTGACAACTGCCAGTTCACGTTCATGTGGTAAAAGGCCGCTGTGATTGGCCTTTTACCACATCACGTGATCAGCTGTGTCCATAGGACATCGCGAGAGATCACCAGGTGCGCGCCTCGGGGGCGCGCAGGAGAGCGTGTTCCGGGAGGACGTCATATGACGGCCTACCAGAACTGGCCGGCCACAGTGCAGCCATCATTCGGTTACCTGCGGTCGGCAACTAGTTAAGGGCCGGTTCACACCATAGAAACGCAGTCCGGATTCATGTTTTTGACATATTTTTGATGTGTTCCGGTGCGTTTTTGACAATTTCTTATGTGTTCCAGTTAATTTTTTCCCCTCTCTTTTTCTTCAACTTAAATAAGGACATATTTGTTCCAGTGCAGTTTTGGTGTGTTTTACTGCATTCCAGTACAGTTCAGTGCACAAAAAATTCAGCATGTTCTACTTTTTTTCTAGAAATGGTAAGCACTGGAACTGACTGCACTAGTGTGAACTATGCCATTGGAAACCATGTAAACTCCTATCAATGCATTTTTGATGCAGAAAAAAACACACTGGACTGCATGCGGTGCAAACTGGCCCTTAATGTATTTCCATCAATCTATTTATAAGCAAACTTTAATTTAATTTTCAAAGAGCTGCACAGTTAGAAGCTGATTGGCTACTATGCAGAGCTGCACCAGATTTTGCACTCTCCAGTTTCAGTAAATCAACCACATTGCGTCAAATCAAGAAAAATAGTCCCACCAATGTCAAAGCAAACAAAACAGAGCAAGACATCTTGTTCTTGTTTAACCCTTTTGCTGAAAGCAGACAACCTATAGAGTGTTTATGTCATACAATGTTTGCACAACTGTTTTTACAACCTATATGTTCAGTAAAAAATACACTAAAATGAATTTTAGTGCAAATACAATATTATTCACGTTTTTTTTTTAATTTAAAACAGCAGACTGCGTCAAGTAAATAGATGCCAAATATGTTAAGCCTTAAAATTGCCTGTGCCAGTGAAATAGCATAAAATATTAATACTGTTCAAAGCTGACACTTTAAACAAATCTTTATAGCTCCTCAGTTCAGAGTTACCAGAAGTAATGTCCAAATATTTTTTTCTCTCATTCTGGCATGTGTGGCGATACCCAATATGTGTTACCTGATCACAGTTTAAGTATGAATGTGCATTCTAGGTATGCATAAGGAGATGGGGTAGAGGTCCTTTAGCTTTTGTTTTTTTTTTTTGTTTTTTTATTTTATTAGTGTTCATTATTTTAAGATAAATTGATCCTAGAAAAGTACCCTTTTCAAAATGTTTTGCACCTGAAATACACCCCCTCCCCCACATAATCCCATTAACCAATAGTATAACTAGGAAAAAAAAAAGGTTTCCATCATATTATCAAAAATACAAACATTTTTATTAGGTAATAAAAAATGTACTATATCACATACAGGGCTGCTGTTAGAAATCAAGGAGCCCCCATACAGCCTACCTGAAAGGCCCCCCCCCCTTCCTAAAAATACCAAAGCAATAGTTTCACTAAAAATACACTAAAATCATTATTAGTGGACACACACACAATTAAACTTACAAAATTCCTGCTAAATCTAAAAGATATAACAGCACTGAGTTAATCAATAAAGCTATGTCTGTGAATGAGGTCTTGGGGCTCATTCACATAGGTGCTGTGGCCTGCACAGTGAGAATCTGTGTTTTTTTTTTTTTTTTACTGTGTGCAGGTAGCCTACGTTACACTATGGAGATGCAGAAGCTGTACGAACACAGCCACAGGTCATAATTTGACAGGCATATGGATGCAGGTGTATGGCCCCCAAACACAGACAAGTGTGTATTTGGGGCCACTCCCCCACACCTGTCAAATTAGGACTTGTAGCTGTGTTCATACAGCCACTGCATCTCCATTCAGTAACAGGCAGCTCCAGCCACACAAACAAGCTGCCCATTAAGGGCTCGTTCACACTTGACTGTTTTACCAACGCCCCTATAGCGTTTGGCAAGCGTTGGTCCGGCGTTTGCAGAGCGTTTTTTAATGCTCGGCAAACGCTCTGCAAACACCGCATGCGTGGTTTAGCGGCATTTGCTAGGCGTTTGCAGAGCGTTAAAAACGCCCCACAAACGCATATAATGAAGTTTAAATGGTGTTACCGCTCCACAAACGCTCCGCAACTGCAACCGCGCCACAAACGCCGGCCAGGCGTTTGCGGAGCAGCACCATAGATGAGAATAGGAGGCTTCAACGCCTCCTGACTTGACCAGAGGCATCCATTTTGACACACCGCGACGCGCCGTGACGCTACCGCTCCTGTTAGAACAGCACCATGTTACAGCTCCCAGGTAGGATATATATGTATTTCTCTCTTTTTATAGTTCCTTCTATCTATGAATATGTATGGACCATTCATAGTTTTTAAGCAAATTTGTAATAAAGTCTGTTTTATGATAATGTTTTTCATATATGATCTGTGGTTACCAGTACTATAACCTAAAGTCCCATATCAGGTGTATTTAGTAGTTGCTATACATTTATGTGACAATACTCTGGTTTTAACATGAGTGATTCTTAGTAATACACTACACCCCATCTTATTTATTGCCTACTATACCACCATAGCTTTTTTTTTTTTTAACTGGACAACATTGCTCATTTTTTTCATTTGAGTTGTTTTCTGTTGCATTATTTTTTCTATTATTGTGTGTGATATCATAGTACATTTTTTATTATTACAAAATTTTGTCTTTTTGATAATATGGTGGGAACCATTTTTTTACATTTTCTCTCGAGTTATATAATCTATAAATTATTTAAAATCTAATTTAGATATTGTAAACCGATGTCTTTACTTTTTTTTTTTTTTAACTTAAAAGTGTTACTAAACCCAGGACCCTGCATTCACTATATCTGGTCTCCCACAGTACACACAACATAGAAATGCAATTATTTTTGTAAATTTAAACTGCTAACTACCTTTTCTCATCAGCAGTTAGAGCAGTCTTGTGACTTCTATCAGTGTACAGCCGAGCACATGTTAAAGCTTGAAGGAGGAGTTTTCACTCTGTTGTAGAAGGATGCAGGACCCTGGACCTCTGTCTGAACAGTGTTGATTGGCCCTGTGCTGATCAAATGCACTCTCCCAAGAAAAAAAAAACTCTCTAGCAATACACACCAAACTGAGCATGTGCAGAGTGAATCCACATGATATGTCTTATCAGGTGATAAGGGGGAGTATCAGAGAAGTCAGGATCAAACTACGTTTTTACACAATGCAGAGGATTAACCCCCTGGGTTCCACAGTGAGTATAACAAGCATGCTTTACTTCTATATAAAGATTGATTTTACTGTTAAGGGTTTAGTAACACTTTAATACAGCATCCACTTTATCTATGATATTGCAAATGTCTGAGCCTTGGCTACCTTGTGGCTTCTTCAAGAAATGTGCTTTTGCTGTTCTTAAATGCACCTAAATTTCATTTCCTAGATTTATAGCACCTTTCTTATATGATATCCTTTCCTGCCAAAGTCACTTACTGTGAAAGTCACTTACTTCAAAGTTTGTTTTTTTTTCTAGAGCCTCCTTAACAATTACATATTCATCCAAAATATGACAAGATTTTCATGATGTAAAATACAAGGTACATCCTTTGTACTTTCAACAGAAAACCAGCCAGTGAAAAGTAAAATTAATACAATAATAAATAAATAATTCTGCCTGCTAACATTGACTAATCCACATAATCACATTGGGCATATAGACACTATCGTTGTCAGTGTAGAAATGACAGAATATTAGGGATGCACCGTTACCTTTGTTGATCGTCAAGTACGAGTACAAATACATTTGTTCAAGTACTTGAGGACAAGTACCAATACTTTGCAGTGCAATTTGTGTGAATTCAAAATGTATGGATGTAAATTGCACCTCACAGAATAGCATGCGATTTCCGCACAGGAACTGTGGGGAAACCGCATGCAATCTGGACAAGAATCGTATTTTTGCTTAAAATGCATGCTATTCTTTGCGGTGCAATTTGCGTCCATACATTTTGTATAAATGTTAATTGTGCCAAAGTGCTATTTTGAAAAATTTACCCTTTGCCTTGAAAAACAACTGAAAAATATCATATGTGAGGAAGTGCGCTGCTCCTGAGGAAGTCCAGAAGTGATGCCTATGTGGCTTACGGCCAAAGTTAAAAAAAGCTATAAATAATAAGAAAAGCGCTTTTATTAAATATAAAAATGAAGGAACACTATCATCATTTAAACATTACAAAGAATATAACAGAATATGTAAAAAGGAAATCAAGGCTGCAAAAATTGAAAAGGAACGACAGACTGCAAAAGATAGCAGGACAAACCCCCAAAAATTCTTCAAATATATTAATAATAAAAAGCTTAGGTCCGAGCATGTAGGCCCTTTACAAAATAATCTAGAGTGGGTGACTGGGGACAAAAAAGTAGGCAAATTTATTTAATACCTTCTTCAGCTCTGTATATACATAGGAGCATGGGGGAGCTCTTGTCCATAAGAGACATGGTATTGACACAGCCCCTGATAATCCACATTGGCTCACAACTGATATGATCCAGAAATATTTAGACAGAATAAAGAACCTGGACTGGATGGCATACACCCACGGGTCCTTAAAGAATTGAGCTCTGTCATTTCAAAGCCATTGGTTCTAATTTTTAGGGACTCTTTAATGACTGGCATAGTACCACTGGATTGGCGTAAGGCCAATGTGGTGCCTATAGTTAAAAAGGGATCAAAATCTTTACCATGTAATTATAGACCTGTTAGTTTAACTTCTATAGTTGGGAAGATACTGGAGAGCTTAATAAAAGACCACATAGTTGAGTTCTTGCTGGAAAAAAATATTTTAAGCAACAGACAGCATAGATTCATGAAAGACAGAAGTTGTCAAACAAATCTGATTTCTTTTTATGAGTAGGTGAGCAAAACCTTGGACAGAGGGGTGGCTGTGGACGTGGTATTCTTGGATTTTGCAAAAGTGTTTGACACAGTTCCCCACACATGGCTAATGTGTAAGGTAAAGGCTACAGGCTTGGAAAAATCTGTATGGATAGAAAACTGGCTAAAAGATCGTATTCAGAGAGTAGTGGTTAATGATTCATACTCTGAATGGTCTAGGGTTGTCAGTGGTGTACTCCAGGGTTCAATGTTGGGACCCTTACTTTTAAATATATTTAAAAAACAATATAGGGTCTGGGATTAAAAATCCCATTTCAGTCTTTGCAGATGACACCAAGCTGTGCAGTGGAATAACGTCCTTACAGGATGCCTTCAATTTACAAGCCGACCTCAATGCACTGTTTAATTGGTCAACTATGTGGCAAATGAGAATGAGATTTAATGTTGATAAATGTAAGGTTATGCACTTGGGGGCTAAGAATATGCATGCATCATACATACTAGGGGGAGTACAACTGGGGGAATCAATGGTGGAGAAGGATCTGGAGGTTCTGGTAGATAACAAGCTTAATAATGGCATGCAATGCCAACCTGCGGTTTCTAAAGCGAGCAAAATCCTCTCTTGTATTAAAAGAGGTACTGTATAGACTCCAGAGAGAGATGTATCATATTACCCCTGTACAAATCATTAGTAAGACCTCATCTGGAATACGCATTTCAGTTTTGGGCACCAATTCACAAAAAGAACATTTGGGAACTGGAGAAAGTGCAGAGAAGGGCAACCAAACTGATAAGAGGCATGGAGGAGATCAGTTATGAGGAAAGATTAGAGGAACTGAATTTATTCTCTCTTGAGAAGATGAGATTAAGAGGGGATATGATCAACATGTATAAATACATCAGTGGTTCATATAGTGAACTCAGTGTAGAGTTATTCACCCTGAGGTCACCACAGAGGACAAGGGGGCACTCTACGTCTGTAGGAAAAGAGATTTAATCTCCAAATATTGAGGGGTTTCTTCATAGTAAGAGCTGTGAAAATGTGGAATAGACTCCCTCAAGAGTTGGTTCTGGCCAGCTCAGTGGATTGTTTTAAAAAAGGCCTGGATTCTTTCCTAGATACACACAATATAACTGGATACTAACATTCACAGGTAAAGTTGATCCAGGGAATATCCGATTGTCTCTCGGGGGATCAGGAAGGAATTTTTTCCCCTGCAGGAGCAAAAAGGTTGTACACTTTTGTGGGGTTTTTTTGTCTTTCATTTGAACCTTGTTGATGCTTGTTTGATGAAACGTCAAAGGAGATGGAGAAATGATGATCCATGAGCATTCCAGTTACTGAATGTTGCTATGTTATTATAAGGTTATAAGGTTGTATCCTCTCTAGTAAGTCACCTCAAGGAAGAGGGAAATGTGCAGACAGTGCATTCATTATTCACTATATTTGCTCTTTGCATCAGCACAAAGAAGTCGTTAGTAATTTGTTTTGTTTCAGTTTCATTAAGAAAACAATTTTGTCTCATATTCTTAATGTTAGAATGATTCGTTTTAGAACAATTATTTATTTCAGGAGAGTATATATTCATTGATCATAATCGATTCGCATTTTCGGATGTTCTGTTATTCTTTTCTTTTTACGGACGATTGGCTATATTTGTGTTAATTTAATTCATTAATACACCTTTTTTCGTTATGTTATTAAGTTGAATCTATTTCCCCATTCCAGACTGACTGTCTTTGTTGTGCCATGCACATACAAATTAAACAAATGGTCTCTTAAGTTCAACCCCAATATAAAAAGAATCTTATTGGAATATTCACATTACGCAAAAACGAATTTTCCGAATCAATTTTGCTTATTCGTTATGTCGTTATGTTATTTCGGATGCTTCAAAAATTAACAAAAGGCCCAAACAATTGCATCATGTCATCCACATGAAACTAATGAATATGAATGAATCTGTTGTTTTTGTTAAAAATGTATTTCAGACTAGTTGAAATTCATTACTATCTCCGAATAACGCAAATATCGTATGAATTTCGTTTCGTAAAGAAACGAACCAACCATGTGTAGATAGTAGCGTTTGCTAAAGGTTACAGCAGAAAGTGGATTTACTTGTGTCATTCCCTGTGGAATGAGTTGCATAAATATTATTATATTCAATGTAGACTCATTTCAATAATATATTCGGACACTTTGCAGTTTTTGGAATCTTTAATTACACAATAGTGATATTGTATAGTTGCTGCTAGGAGATAGTAGATGGTTTTCACAGTTTTAACTTTATTTTTATTGACATATTTATTCAGCATGGAGTTTTATAGTGAGATCTCTGCTACAGTTTCAAGCTCCGCAGAGGATGGGTGATGCAACAGGACAATGACCCAAAGCATACAAGTAATTCAACAAAACAATGGCTGCAACAGCACAGAATACGCCTTCTGGAGTGGCCCAGTCAGAGTCCTGACCTCAACCCGATTGAAATGCTGTGGCATGACCTTAAGAGAGCGATTCACAACAGACATCCCAAGAATATTGCTACACTGAAACAGTTTTGTGAAGAGGAGTAGTCCAAAATTACTCCAGATCATTGTGCAGGTCTGATCTGCAACTACAGGAAATGTTTGGTTGAGGTTATTGCTGCCAAAGGAGGGTCAACCAGTTATTAAGTCCAAAGGTTCACATACTTTTTCCTCCCTGCACTGTTAATGTTTACATGTTATGTGCAATTAAACCATGGCAACATCTAATGTTTGTGTAGTATTATGTTCAGCAGACTGTGTTCTTCTATTGTTGTGACTTAGATGACGTTCAGAGCACATTTTATGCCCAATTCATGCAAAACTCCACATAATCCCAGGGGGTTCACATACTTTTTCTTGCAACTGTATATGTGGATAAGATTGGTACGTGAGGCTGCCTAAGCACTTCTGTGCCTGCAGTCCTATACCTGTATATACAGTATGCAGGATGAGATCTAAGGTTCTGTTGCCTCTGACTGCTAGTCTTTGGAGATCTGGAATGAGATTTGGTGATGTCACTATTGTGCTGTTCATTGTTCACCTTGCTGGAGGCTCTGACATAAGAAAGAAAAGTCCTACCTTCACCAAGATAGCTTCCTCAACACATTGAAACAATGCAGAAAGCATGGTAAGTCCATAATGGGGAAAATTTAGCTGCCAAGGCTATACTGATGACTAGTGCTTTAGGGCAAGGCAAGCATATCTTTTTTTGGACACAATTTCCAAAGTTCAAATCTTCTTTAACAAGATGTTTTTTCTGTAAAGGATCCATTCAGTTGAACTGAGACAGAAAAAGATTAGAACCCCTACCAAGTTTATTTTGCTGTTGGTCTTCAAGCTAGGTAGATTCACCCTTTCCATTGGTATTGGTGTCCAATAAGGATCAGTTAACTAAGTTCAGTCCAAACCAGTAGTAAACTATGACCGGGCTGCTGGATCAATCAGCTGCGGGCGTGAAATTCTATACATAACAAAGGGGTAGAAGGCTGATGACATCGTTGAAAATAAAAAAATAAATAATATTGTCATCTGGCCACATTTGACCAAAGTAATTGACAACATATAGCCTCTTTGTTACATGTGGCTGCAGGACAAGGAATTCCACAGCCGCAGATGATTGGGCTGAGAGCCTGCTATCATGTGACAAATTCCCGCGGGTTCAGCCCTAACCTTAGCTCATCCTTAGTGACCAGTATCACCGAGACAGAAATTTAAAAGATAACAGACTTAAGACCAATACAGTATCCTTGAAATAGTTTAGAATAAAAGCCAGTGAGACCAGTTTACTAAAGCATATCACATGTAGTATTTTCATTATTGTGCAATTTTTGCTGATTCCCACACTCCAACATGATTTTTACAATTCAGTAAGTTTTATCTCACAGATCTGCTGAATTTACTGCAGACATATTATTTTATAGATTGCTGCACGAGTTAGTCTGTAAAGTAAATTCACAAAAATGACTGCAGAGGTTTTTTTACATTAAGATTTTGATAGCTCCTAACTGATAATAGCTCTGAGGTTCTACGATGAGTGTATTGAGCAGAACAGAAAATGCAGCAATTATGAGGTGGAGTCAAAATAAATGTGACAAAAATAAAGATTTTTTTCTTAGAAAGGTTTGAAGCTTTTGATAAAATTATGAATACAATGAAATGAATGAATACAAATACAATAATTCACACAACATAATGAATTAACCCCATTGAAGGGTACCTTGACTATTCTAAAACACATGAGTGGTTGAGTGCTTCTATATGGGTCATGAATGTTTGAGTTGACTTTTTCTATCTTTGTAAACCACTGCAGATGGTGCATTATCCTGTATAATACATAAGATGGTACACATTTGACTTGCTGCACTGCCTTAGTTTTTCTCAGCTGGGCAGCACTGATGGGTGGCACTGCAGGGCACTGGTGGGAGGCACTACTGGGCACTGATGCCCTCCCAGAACTGAACAACCGCGCTGAAGCCATCATTCGACTGTAGCGCGGTTGGCATGTGTTTAAAGTGTATCTATGGTCAGAATGTAAAATTATATATTCATTTCCACATGGGTGGTGCTGACAGCACTGACTGGCGGAACTGACTGGCGGCATTGCTTGGCACTGCTGGGCGGCACTGCTGGGCAGCACTGATGAGCAGCACTGCTGGGAACTAGTGGGAGGCACTACTGGGCACTGATGGGAGGCACTGCCGAGTGGTACTGCTGGGCACTGATCAACAGTGCCCTGATGATCAGTGCCGATCTGCTCAGTGACAGTTGCTAGTTATCGGCAGTACTTTCCTCACGCTGTGACAGTATGACCGTGGTAAAAGGCCGCTGTGATTGGCCTTTTACCTCATTACGTGATCAGCTGTGTCCGTAGCTGGGGGCGCATTCAGGGAGGACGTCGTATGACGCCCTCCCAGAATTGGACAATCGCGCTGTAGCCATCATTTAGCTATAGCGCGGTTGGCAAGTGGTTAAAGTGTATCTATGGTCAGAATGTAAATTTTATATTAATTTCCACATTGTATTTCAATTATTTACAGCCTACTCCTATTAATATGGATGATCATGAGGTTTGTAAACTTACTTGGTGAAGATTCGCACACATTTACTTCCGAAACTCTGTGACATGTATTCACTATGCCCTGTGAATATGCACATCTCACAGAGCCTATCTTCTTGACTACATAGGGGCTGAATGGAGGAATTTCAGAAGCCAGAGTCAGTACAGGAATCACTGCTTGAAGACAGCAAGGTATCATGGGATATGTGGTCCTTAGAAACTGAAAGTAAATATCAGAGGAGAAGCTGGAAAGCATGCAAAGAATCAAGAAAGTTGTGGAAAGAGATGGCCAGCAGATAGGTAGCACTGACAACATGAAAGAAATGTTTTCAAGTAAGCTTATATTGGAAACCTATTTTTTGTATTATTACAATTCTGATGTTACAGAATGAAAGAGTATGCTGTGACCATAGATCTCCTTTAACTTCTTGAAACTGCTGTCACACAATGTTTGCGCAGCTGTTTATCAAACACAATTTTTTTTTTAAAAGTACACGTTCATGAAGTTTAGTGCACACAAACACAATATAATACCATTTTTTTTTGTAAAATATAAGTAAATAGATACCTAATATGTCACACATTGCGCATGCCAGTGGAATGGCGTCAAACTAACATACCAAAAAACTTCATAGGCAACACTTTAATAGCTTTTACAGGTTACCAGTTCAAAAATCAACAGGAGGTCTGGTACTAGAAATATTGCTCTTGCTCTGACGTTCACAGTGATACCTTGCATGTTTACATACATGTACAAGACCTAAATGTGTGTTCACATTTGTGTGTGAGCACAAGGGGATGGGGATGCTTTTTAAAAATGTTATTAATGTATTTAATTTTTGACACTATCTCTTTAAAAAAATTTTTTTAGCAACTTCATTGCTATCACAAGGGATGAACAACATCCTTGTTGATAGCATGGGCAGTGACAGATACTCTTTACTGAGAGATCTGGGGATCTCTCTTCTGTCCTCAAAAGCACCTGATCGAACCAGGTCACTTGGAAAAACAGCACTTACTTTGATTGATAATGGGAAGAATGCCTTTTCAGTGGTGGTCAGAATACTACCCTTATAGACAACTAAAAAGCATACTAATGTCCTGCCGCTGGTTCTGCCAAGTAGACTTGGCCCTCAAACTATGCATGCACCATCTGATAGGAGGTCGTACTGCCACAGTTGAAGGGACCTCTGGAGGAATCCTATGGATTCACAGAATCCTGGCTGAGAATGGCTGCCCTAGAGTAACAATATTGCGTTTCATGCAACCCTTCAAAAAAGATACTCAATACCTACCTTTCCAGCAGGCAGAGTCAAATCTTCTCCCTAATGAGGTCCTCCATAGCATGCTTTGATTCCATCTATCTGCTGCTACCTCACCACTATGTCTGACAATGATGTAGTGGTCAGGAGGAGGAACCACAGAACCCAGTGGGGAAACAGGTGTTAAATGCCTCAAGAAATGATGTCTGCCAGAAACATATGTATTTATATCTACTTTTACAGGCTGTATACAATTTAGTTTTGTTAGTCTAGCAACAGGCTTACTGTAAAGTGGACCGCAGTTATAATGCTTTACAGTAGGGCCCTTCCTTCACCCTTTGACATTCTGAAATTATAAATGAAAAACAGTGCATACATTCATAGTAGTAAATATGTGTCTCTTGTGGCTTTCTTCGAAGGTTTCCAAGTTGTGTAGGCATAGGACCCAGGATTCACTATGACCTCTTGGTTTACAACTCTTCTGGCTGAATAGATTAGAAGTCATAGGCTTTCCTTATCTCCTTTATGCTAGCCATGCACAGCTGATTCCAACTGAATGAGCAAAATTCAAGCCGTGAGTGGTCCTTTCAGCACCAAACAACAAACATTGATCTGAAAACTGAAAGAACCAGAATTTTCAATTCTCATTTTATTGACAGCTGCATTTCGTAAAACAAGAAACAACTGGCTGGTAAAAATGTAGAAGCAAGATAAGCAAAGAATGAAGGTGGTTCATACAGAGAAGTAATTCCATAACTTCCTTTAGACCACAAGCGCCAAACACTAGGCCTGTGGGCCGAATGTGGTCCTCCAAGCCATTTCATGTGGCTCTCGCACATCTCCTGCAGCTCCTCCTCCAGCTTCTTCATAGCAGCAGCACAAGGTATGGGGGGGTGCACTGTGATGTAAGGCAGGGTGGGGGACTCTTGGCTTCTGATGGTGGGGGGCTCTAAATATCTGTTTACAATTATTAGGAGAATAATACAATTCTATGCCAATTGAAAAGCTGTGTCGCATGCCGATGGTATCATCCACATTAAATTTTGATGGAGACTGCTTAGAACGTGCTCACCATGGCAGAAGCATGTTCTGTCTGAGCAGCCTCCAATAAAGTTTCTTGTGGATAATACCAGTGGTGTGCGACTCTCCTTTTTAGACTTCATCTGCTACAGGTATGTGAGGGGACTCAGTGTCGGTCTGCACCTGCCCTTCACAGCTTTAGTCTTCAGTTATTACTAAAATCAGTAATAATCAAATTCAGAGGCAATTATTTAGTATGATAAAGAGTAGATACATTTATATAGTCTTACAGATACAACTGGCCCATTGAGGGCAACCATAAAGCTGATACAGCCCGCAATAAAATTGAGTTTGACATCCCTGCTTTAGACAGTAGTACCGCCTGATGTAAATAATGGCATCACTTCTTTTAGTACGTAGTAGCACCTGATGTAAATATTGACATCACTTCCTTTAGTCAGAAGTACTGCCTGATGTAAATAATGGCATCACTTCTTTCAGTACGTAGTAGCTCCTGATGTAAATATTGACATCACTTACTTTAGTCAGTAGTACCGCCTGATGTAAATAATGGCATCACTTCTTTCAGTACGTAGTAGCACCTGATATAAATAATGGCATCACTTCTTTCAGTACGTAGTAGCTCCTGATGTAAATATTGACATCACTTCCTTTAGTCAGTAGTACCACCTGATGTAAATAACGGCATCACTTCTTTCAGTACGTAGTATCACCTGATGTAAATAATGGCATCACTTCTTTCAGTACGTAGTAGCACCTGATGTAAATATTGACATCACTTCCTTTAGTCAGTAGTACTGCCTGATGTAAATAATGGCATCACTTCTTTCAGTATGTAGTAGCTCCTGATGTAAATATTGACATCACTTCCTTTAGTCAGTAGTACCACCTGATGTAAATAATGGCATCACTTCTTTCAGTATGTAGTAGCTCCTGATGTAAATATTGACATCACTTCCTTTAGTCAGTAGTACCACCTGATGTAAATAATGACATCACTTTGTTCAGATAACAGTACTACCCGATGTAAATAATTACATCATTCCCTTCAGATAGTAGTACCACCTGAAGAAAATAATGACATCACTTCCTACAGACAGTAGTACCAACTACTGCCATTAAAGTATTTTATGGATAAGATAAAATATAGATAAAGCAAAACACTGAAATGCACATGCACATTTTTAACACCAACGTATTCTTGATCACATACTGGTTAGAGCTGTTTGGGATTTAAAGTGCAACTCTAACCAAAAAAAGTTGGGGAACAGACAGAGGTTTCATACTATGGAAGAGATTTACTAAAACTGGAGCACTTAGAATCTAGTGCAGCTGTGCATGGTAGCCAATCAGCTTCTAACTTCAGCTTGATCAATTAAGCTTAACCTGGAAGCTGATTGGTTTCTATGCAGAGCTGCATCAGATTTTGCACTCTCCAGCTTTGGTAAAACTCCCCCATGTCTCTTCTGCATTAACATTTCTCACCTGTCTGCCCACCCTGTACATTGACCTTTGCACATGCCCAGCTCAGTGTACAATTTCAGCATTGCCCATGCATGGGAGTGACATCATCTCAGCCTGGCCAATTAAAAAGTGAGATCAGTACCCAGAAGCCGCCCAGATGAAGATTTCAGCGGCCGGCATGGAGCTCTGGAACACCAAAGCACTGGAGTGAAGGTAAGTATTTCCATTTTAAGCACTGATGGGCTGCTCAGCTAGAGGAATTGTTGAAGTGGAACTTCAGCCTAGCCTGTTTCTGTCCATTCTGCTGCTTGCTGGAATACTGTATTGCTCTTTAATTTTCTCATTTTTTTCACTTTTCTTACGTTCACATTCAGGCTACCTTGCTCAATTCCACAACACAGGAAAATTATGTATAGTACATTTAAACCCTAACTGAATGATATTTAGTTTGTTAACAAAAATATAAATTGAAGCACCACACCATTTCTAGAAGTCGCAGATATGACATAATTCCATTAAAGGTCGAGGGAATAGTCAATTGTCCCACTGACCTTTATATGAATAAACTCCATATCTGTACCTTTTAGCAGTAGTTCAATTTAATTTCAATTTACATTTTTGTTTCTTTACACTACAAGCTAAGGAAACTGTGGAAATCCTCTGGGGTACAGGAGCTGGCTCTCCAAGAACGAGGGTGTCCTTTTATCAAGCAGTGGTAAATGACCGCTGCTCAGTTCTCCGGCATTTTCGAAGAACACAGTTCTCCGGCATTCTCGAAGAACACAGTTCTCCTGTGAATGCATTTTATAAAGCGGTGTAGATCAGTTCTCCGAATGAAGGGAGAACGATCTACAAACGCTGGAAAAAGGCTGCTTATACTATAAACTCGCGAGATTACAGTAAGAGATCAGTCAAACATTGTTTACTAAGCAGAGGTAAATTATCGCTGCTTAGTTTGCAGTTCCTCCGATTCTCCAGCTTGGGCTGGAGAATCTGGAGGGAGAACACAGATCACCAGTGAAGGGCTGAGATCGCTCCTTCATATACTGGCCGTCTGTGTGCTGAGATGATCATCGGAGAACATGTTCTCCAGTGATCATCTCTGTTTCCTAAACCACAAATGATCGGAGATCAGCAACGATCCTCAGGATCACCGCTGATCTCTGTTTCATAAAAGGACACCGAGATCACCTACAACAACATCATCACTGCCTTAAGATAAGGTACCAATATCAATACAATAACCTTACAGGGCCAGTGCTATTTTTCTACTTTCCTTAACTATTTTTATTTGTTAAAGCACTCTGTATCAATCATTTACAATGTTGTTTTCCAAAAAACACAGCTTTCATTCTTCTTTCATTTTTTTTTTTTTGTGCATCTGGGTGTGGTTGATATCCTCCAGCCTGTTTCTGCCATTCACTGAGCTGCTCATCATTACTTTTGAATGGCTTCCTTATATCAACAACAGTGGACCATGCCTGTACAATGTGTGTCAGCACAGCTGCTTGTATGTGATAAGGTGATAATGCAGAACACAGCTGGGAGACCACATACAGAGATGTACCTGAAAAGGACATTCAAGGCAGGATCACCAAGTATAATTAGGACAGAAACTAGAATCAAACTGGGTAATTACCAGTGTTGGTAAAGAAAATGCTTAATTCCACTTTAAGAGCTTTAATCAGTAAATATTTTAGATGTAATAATGAGGAACAAAGTACTCTAGATAGTTTTTTAGAGTAAGGTAAATGAGGACCCCAATGGAGTGTTTCTATACATATGGCATTATTCTTGGTTTGATGTCTAAACTAACCACATGACATTATCCCAATACAATTTAAGTGGTTGTAAACCTGTGACATGAAATATGAACAATGCATATCCCTCTATAGTGTGTACTTGTCTCAATTAAGAGCAACAAAGTGTCATGTCTTTCTGCTGCTTGGTTTCTCTACCATCAGCATGAGTCACTTACGACAAGTTTTCCTGACACCAAGAGAAAAATGGTAGCAGGGGAGGGACCTCCAGCAGATTGACAGCCTCAACTCGGTTACTGTGAGCTGTGTGAAGGTGGGAGGGGGTGTACTTTCCCTCAAATCAGCTCCCAGAGCTCTCCTAACTAAGCAGAGTGTAATTTCAGCTCTCTGCCCCCTGTTTTCTGAACTCTCAGACAAGCTGCATAAATTCAGCAACCTGAACATATGTAGAGAAGAGAACACTGCAGACAGGCAGTTACAACTTATGTAGGAGGATTTGTTTCATCTTTGTGTGAAACCTGAGGCCAGTCACTTCACTGGGTATACGTAAGGGTTTACAACCACTTTAAGAAAAACAACCCTTTCTATTACAACCACTAAGGTCAAGTCTACAAGCATTTTAAAAATATATACTGTACTTCGATAAGCACTTCACAAATGCTAATAGTGTTGTCAAGCATTTGCCAAGTGCTTACAATGAATTAATATAGAATTTGCAAAGATTTCCGCAGAGTTTAGAAAATTAATCTCAGTAGCTTTGGAAAAGTTACCCCTGCCATACAGGAAGGATTAAAGAGGAAGTGATGAATAATAGAGTAGTAATAGATATCTCCTGATTTTTGGTGCTTCTTGCTGTTTGGTTGGGTTTTTTGGGTCTATACTCAATTAGACACAACTGTTATTTTCAACAGCTGGATTCCCTTCCAGTCTTCTTGTTGAGGATCACTTTAGTGCATGTGAAGGTGCTTATGAACTGGATAAGTTGATGGTTGTGCTGGAAAATGGCCACCACTTCTCTATTTTCTGTCAAAAGTACTACATCATACAAAACTATCTCCAAGGGGATAAACAGTCCTCCACATAACGCAAACGCACGTCAAACAATACATTACTTTTCAAAAGGTAGGAAGGCATTCCAACAGAATGAAAACTTTGAAAAGCTTTGTTACCCAAGAAAAAACACCATATACTGTTGAGTGCGCTACCACAACCGTTAGATAGGATCAGACATTTGGTAAGCATTCTTAAAGCTCGTGAAATGCTTCCTCCTCCTGATACCCATGTAAACTAGGCTTATTGTTTGTAGGGTCCTCATTCCGCAAACAATTATAGACAATGTGGTAAAATTTAAAAAAATCACAAATTGTGTGTGTGTGTCCATTCTCACCTCAGCATGCCAAAGCCGTTGGGAGTGGGAGCAGACACAAACACAGCATGGCTCCTACTCATACATAATGATCTTATAGACAGGCAGACACAGACAACAAATTATTCTACTGATCTACTTGAAGAGATCAGCCAATTTGCATATTAGCAGCACTTCCAGCTTCAAAAAATTACAGGTTTACTGCAGCCTTTCTCAACCTTTTTAGCATGAAAGAAGCATGGAAATAACTGTCCTGTCTCAGGGAACTCCTGCTAATAATTACTATATCTAAAGCTTAGAATACATTATTGTGATGGTCAATGGGAAGAAAGATATTTACATTTATGATCAGTGGGAAACATTCCCCTCTCACAGACAGCTACAAAGATGATTGGTGTCAGTGGGAACCTATCCAAGAAATTGCTCCTTTCTCAAGGAACCCTGAACAACCTCTGGAGGAACTCTAGGGTTCCACGGAACCCAGGTTGAGAGAGGCTGTCTAGAGATCTAAATAGCTTTCCTTCAGAAATTCAGAAATGTCTAGACTAGAGGTCTTTCAATATTGTAAAAATGTATCACGTATTAAAAAAATTAAGGGATGGGGAAATTTGCCTCTTTCTTTAGTCGAACATATTTCACAAGTCATTCCAATATACATGCATGTTGAATATTAATAATTAAGCACTTTACTTTTGACATGTCTGAGCTAGCACAGTCACTCTGGAGACACACAAAGATGAGCACAATCCTACACCAATATATTCTGATGTTCTGGCTGGGATTCACAGCTCCAATCTCATTTCCTAATATACAAACGATTACACTGGTGACATATTAGGGTTGATTTATTAAGGATGGGAGCACGGAAAAGAATTAAGCTCTCGCCTCCTTGACAACCAATCACCTTCATCATTTTGGTGTAAGTTAGAGCATGACAGCTCACAAGTAGGTTGCTTTGAGAAACAAGGTTGTGTTCCAGTTTCATTATATATGATCCTTTGTGTTTTTCCAATATCTGATGGGTTTAATGCCATCTAGGACAGAAACATTTCTACAAAGCTCATCAACTGTTGGCCACTCATTCCCAATTTTCATATGTATGACCCCCAACAACAATTATCCCCATTTTATGTAGGAAGATGAGATTTTTCTTTGCATGGCTGTTAATTTGCTTTCCAGCATGAGAAATTCCCAGCTGCTATGTGTTTGCTTCACTTTTTGACCTCATTGATGTCCACTACAGCAGTCTATTGATTATGACGGCAAAAATATTTATAAACAGGACGCTTTTCAAGCAGAAAGCAAATAAGGAAACAGTGTCACACACAATACAATCTAATGAAGGCTACAGCCTTGAAAAGTAAAAGAAGTAGCATCGTCTGAATGCAGTAGAGTTGTGGGGAAACCCGTCTGCTGGAAAAATATATGACTTGAAAAGCCACAAACTGAAATCTGACACAGTCTCTGCTAGAGAACAATGGACCTCTATCCGCCTGCTATAGTCAGAGGAACACGCATGCTGCAAATACAGTATTTAAAGGCCCATCATTTCATATTCTGTAAAATCCAGCTGTGATCTACTTTCTCCCATTTTCTGTAAACACTACAGATCATGGAGGAGAGATCAAAGCGCTTGGTGACAGCTGTCAGAAGTACACAGCAAGCAACTTCCTTCAGGTTACATCTGTCACTCAGCAACACCTTCTGTTAAGAAATTATTCGCTCTTCAGAATTTTTAAAACGCTTCTTACATTCGATCACAAATCTGCGGAAGGCTGATCTCTTTTACTGTAGGGATAATCACAGCCACCATTTACAGTAATTCTGCTGCTTCATATTCAAGAGTTTGAGCTTCTACTGTAAAAGCATTTATGATAATATAAAAGCAGAGGGGAAGTACAGAACATCACAAATATAATCAGAATAGAAAGACAAGTTCACAAAATCTGATCGCCTCTTTGGATCCCATCAGGACACAAAGACAAGAAATCCCCATCTATGTAACAGTATTATGGGACATAGAACAGATCACCATATATAGTGGGGAAATAGCATTTTCTCTAACAAAGGATGGCAGACATATTTCTAGCAATCTACACAATTGGAAAGGAATATGACACATTAGGGAAACCCCAACATCTCATGCTGGAATGTGAGTGGCAGCTGTTGTGACCTGGGACATCCACTTACCTCCAACAGCAGTGACAGCAGGAAGAATCCAGCACACTGCAAACTCTTCATTTCTCAGGGTGACAAGCACTTCCCTTTAACCTTTGATCAGAATTTCTTCATGTAACATCAATATCCCCAGATCGCCCAAAATATCCTAAAAATAGGTGCACGACTGCCAAGGATCACTGGTCAGTCGTGGACTTCTTCTTGTGTTCCATCTGTGAAGTCACATGCTGGGTGTCAGATAATTAGGACAATCAGTAAATCAGATCGATGGTGGAACTCCTTGGCTTGATTATAAGCTGATCGTCAGCAGATGACAGGACCTGTGGGTGTATCAGCTCTTCCTATGTCACTGTTTAGGCAGATCATGTGCACAGGCTGACACAGGGCTCAGGGAGAGAAGAGGAGGAGGAGGAGGAGGAGGGGAAACAAGGAAGGGACTAGCTGGAGAAGATGAAGGCAGGAACCTTGTGTCCTTATAGAAATGAGATTTCAGACATGGAAACCCAGGGACTGGATGGAGGATCACAAAGTGAGGAGGGGATTATGATGAGATGGAGGAGGAGGATAGGAGTGTCAAGCCTCTGCTCTTATGTAGCAGCTAGTAAACACATCATCTAATATACAGATCTTTTATTTCAGCTTCACTGACAGCCATATGCTGATCATGCAGAGATAAGTGCTGCACAACATTCTATCTCTTTGTGTTCCCTGTTAAAAGTCATCCAATAAAGGAACACAAATAATAGGGGGCAGTCATTGTTGATTAGCTTTTAGGGCTGTCTTCCTGATCCTGGGGTGGCACAGTGGCTTAGTGGTTAGCACATCTGTCTTGCAGTAAATGGGTCATGGGTTTGATTCCTAACCATGGCACCTCCTGCATGGAGTTTGCATGTTCTCCCTGTGCTTGTGTTGGTTTCCTCCAGGTACTCTGGTTTCCGCCCACACTCCACAGACATACTGGTAGGTTAACTGGCTCCTGTCTAAATTGTCCTAGCTTCATCCCTGGCCATGCAGGATCTCCTGCATGGTAGGGGTTGGGGAAAGACCTGGCAACCTACCCTGTAAAAATAATTGCTAAGAGAATTCATGGAAGAAGTCACTTACAAGTGACAGTCCATGCAATTGCCAAGGGTTGGATATGACTGAATAGATAGATAGTTCCTGATCCTGACTTCACTACTGAGTCATTGAAAAGAAACAGGAATACAGGCCAGTTCAACTTACAGACCTTACTGGCTGAGTGCTTGTTCATGGCAGGAAACACAAGATCAGGATAACAGCCCCAAAGCCTGCACCTTTCCACCCTTCTGAAAAGCAATTTGTGGTGGATCAATTTTTAGAAAGCAATATGTTGCCTCCTCCCAAAGCTATTTTGACCCAAAAAAAGCGCATACCGTCACCGCATTGCATGTGGCTGAAGAGCAGTCGCAGCATATCGCTGTTCACTTGAATGGGTCGCATAGAGTGGCAGTACTGAACATGACATGGGGTAGAATTTTTGCCAAGGCATGTGTATGGATACAGTGCTTCTAAAGCCTCGAGGTTTTTTTACCTTAATGATTTCATTTCAGTAAGATAAAAAAACCTTCTATTTCACAGACTCGCCTCCTCACCCCCCTTATACTTACCTGAGCCCCATTGTGATCCAGCACTATCCGTGAGAGCCGCGGCACTCCTGACTTTGTGCCTCCTCACTGGGCAGATCAATAGCAGCAAAAGCCATTGGCCCCCGCTCCTGTCAATCAACTCCAGTGATGGAGTGTGGGGTGGGGCTAAGTCCAGCTGTTTGTGTCAACGGATGCAGCAGAGGGGGAGTGAGCCTGCACAAGTGCCCCCATGAGAATCGGCTTCCTATTGGGGCACCAGCAAGAGGGGAGGAGCCAGGAGCGCTGGCAGGGGACCCGAGAAGAGGAGGATTTGGGCCGCTCTTTGCAAATCTATTGCACAGAGCAGGTAAGTATAGACATGTTTGTTATTTTAAAAAAAATCCTTTACAACCACTTTAAGGAAGGTGATCAGTGGTGGCTCAGCTGCCTTTTTTTTACTCCCTCCTGGTCGCATGTGTGAACGAGCCCTAAGGGTCTCTTTTTAACATACAAATCTTTTATGTCAGCTTTACTGAGTGGTGTGACAGCCATATGCTAATGATGAATAATAGATAAATACTGAAAAATACTGTTCCTTGTTTAAAATGTTCCTACACAGGAAACAAATGGGCAGTTGCCAGTGTGGCTAAATGGTTAGCACTTCCACCTGGCAGTACCAGGGTCATTGGCTCAAATCCCAGCCACGGCACCACCTGCCTGGAGTTTGCATGTTCTCCCTGTGCCTGCATGGGCTTCCTCTGGGTACTCCAGCTTCCTCCCACACTCCAAAGACATGCTGGTAGGTTAATTGGATGCTGTCTAAATTGGCCCTAGTATGTGTATGTATGAATGTAAGTTAGGGACCTTAGATTGTACACCCCTTGAGGGATAGGGACTGATGTGAATGTACAATATATATGTGTAAAGCACTGCATAAAATTGACAGCACTAGATAAGTACCTGAAATAAATAAATTGTTGATTTGCTTTTAGGGCTGTCATCCTGATAGAGGCTTCATTACCAACTGGCTTCATTGACCAGAAACAGGAATACAGTACACTTCAATTTTTAGACTTCACTGGCTGTATTGTTCATGGTCACTTGACAGGAAAAACATCAGGATAACAATATCGAAGTCTGCAATGTTATGGCTCATTTACACTGGTAGCAGCTCTTGCTGCCCCTCTGAAAAGCGATCTTAGGTGGATAGCTTTTCAGAGGGTGGTTGACAGGCGGCTGGCAGCTGAAATGTTGCCTCGGCACCATCCTTTCTAAACCCTGAAAGACCTCACTACCTCATTGCAACCACAAGCACTGCATGCAGTTGAAGGGCAGGTTCTGCACACCCTATAGTCACTTGAATGGGTCATATTTTTCAGTGGTACTGCCTACCAAACATGACAGGTGGTAACATTTTTGCCACGGCATGTGTAAAACCCTCAAAGACTATGGCTACATGGGTTATTTAATCTCAGAGTGTGAAAAATCTCCTAATGCACAAATCGTTCATTTGTGCTACTGCAGGAGATTGTTGGATGATTGTTAGAAGATTAGTTCCATGAAATGAATCCCTTAGAGTATACTTGATTGGGAGCAATCTCCTGAGAAGCTCATAAATGAGTGATTGTTAAGTGATTAATCTCCTAATCCCATTCAAATCTATGGAGGAAATGAGTGGAGGACTGCATATTGATTGTAGATCAGTTGTGCAATGGTAAAGCACTTGTAGGACCTCATCTAAAAATGTCACAAAAAAAGTGTTCCATGACTGAAAATCACCAGTGTAGCCCCAATTTTACACTGGGGCTTACAAATGAACTTGTACTACTTTTGACATTAATTTTATATCACAATCTGTTTATTCAGCATTTTTCAAGGAAAAAAGTAAAAGAGAAAGTATGTAATGATTTTACAACCTTGTAAATCTATAAAGAATAGGTAATCACAAGGCTTTTTTTCTAAAAAAAATAGGTGCAGGAACTCCACCCTTCTGAATTACTTCTTGTCTCCACCCCCTACCCACCTCTGAGCACCATAATTTGGTTCCACCCCCTACCCACCTTCTAGTACCTCTCCTTTTAGAGAATACAGAGCCAAGTATAATTTTGTGGTGCTAAATATTTTGTATGGAATTTGTTAGTTATAAAAAGAAAAGCAGAAAAATAGATCCCCTGCAGCCAGCAGCAATTGACCCCCCCAGCAACAATTAACCCCCAAAACAAAATGACACCCCAGCAACAGACCCCCAGCAGCTACAACAGATCTCCCAGCAGCCAGCATTAATAGACTCTCCAGCAGCCAGCAACAATAGACAACAGACCCCTCCCTCAACAGTAAATCCCTTCCAGCAACAATTGACCATCATCAACAATATATCCCCCCACCAGCAACACTAGACCTCTCTAGAAACAATAGACCACCTCACAAAAATAAATACCCCAGCAGCCAGCAACAATAGATCCTCCAGCACACCCCAGCACCCCTTGCCATTACATACATTCAGTACTGGAGGTGCCAGAACTGTGTTCCTGCTGAAAAAAAGCCCTGTGTAAACCCAACATTTCGAATTCCTGATGTGTACCTGCTGTACCATGTACTTGTATGAAAAAGTATCCTGTTCTCTTTGGATTGCTTCCTTTGTGTGAAATCCCTGGTGTTCCTGCCAATCCTTCTGCTTTCCTATAAAAACTGACCACACTAGCCATAAGTGCACAGTGTAGTCAGTTCTCTAGCAGTGTTGGGAACTCAGTCTGCTCTCCTCCAATGATCAAATTTGTTCTGACACCCCACTCCCTTGCACAGCTACTCACTGGGAAAACCAGTGTACTCCTGTTTTTCCACCCTCACCTCTCTATGCAGCTGAGAACAAAGCTTATGTGATCACTTATTAAAAAAAAGGGGAGGGAAGCTATTTATAATGTAATTTATACACATATATATATATATATATATATATATATATATATATGCACTATATTGCCAAAAGTATTGGGACAGCTGTTCCAATCACCTCCATGGCCTCGGGTGTATAAACATAAGCCCCTAGGCATGCAGACTGCTTCTACAAACATTTGTTAAAGAATGGGTCACTCTCAGGAACTCATTGAATTCAAGCATGTACCATGATAGGTTGCCACCTGGCAATAGGTCCATCCGTGAAATTTCCTTGCTACCAAATATTCCACGGTCAACTGTTAGTGGTATTATTACTCCCCCCTAATACTTACCTGAGCCCCATCATGATCCAGTGATGTGGATGAGAGCCTCAGCTCTCCGTGGACTCTCCCTTCTCATTGGCTGAGACAGCAGTTGGAAGCCATTGGCTCCCGCTGCTGTCAGTCACAGCCAGTGAACCAATAAAGAGAGATGGGGAGGAGTCGAGTCGCTGCTCTGTGTGTGAATGGACACGGACGGAAAGCAGTGGCTTGGGAGCGAGCCTGCCTGGGTGCCCCCATGGCAAGCTGCTTGCTCTGGAGGCACATGGCAGGAGAGAGGGGCCAGGAGTGCTAGAGGGGGATTCGAGAAGAGCAGGTACTGTTGCCAACCTCCCACAGCATGTTTTACTGACAAAACCGATGGAGCACATTTTTTACTGACAACCTAAAAATTACATTACAAACTAAGACAATCAATACTTAAACAGTATAAACAGAATGTGGAAACACTGACAATACTCATAACAAGTAATTTGACTGGTTTACACCTACAAAAGTCAACACAGCATGACAAATTATCAGCCCCTGATATTTGCAAACAGTTGTAAAAATCACCTTGAATGTGTGGATGGGGAATCAGGTACATTTTTCGTTCAATCTGCTGGTTCAACCAGAAAAATAGATTAAAAAAACGGATTCAACTATGGCTAGCCTTACACTCTGCTTCTTGGGTGAGCTCCCACCACCAGCCAGAGGTGTCACTTATACCAGCGCATGAGTGAGCCAAATTCATCCCTATACTCGGAAGTACCAGTTACTTCACTGCATTTACATGAGCAGAGTAGCTGGAAATGAAGGGAAGGTGACTATGTGCTGCTACCATTAAAGTGAACCTGTTGCTTCTCTCTGCACAGGCAAAGCACATATTTGTTTTGAAGTACTATTGTACCTTTCTACAACTTTCCTTTAATAAATCCCCCACTCACCAGTGTCTCCTACTAGGACAAGTTCTCCAGCAGTCGCTCGCTCAGATTACGAATTCCTACAAGAATGAATGATGGCGCAACGCACATGTGCAGTGTGAAGCAGACACTTTTGTAAAAGAATGAGCAAATATCTGTGTGTGTATTTGTCCTAGAGCACTCAGGCGTTGGGGAAAGTGGGGGGATATATTAAAAGAACAACTGTACAGCTGTCATTTAGGCCATGTTGGTTCTGCTAGATGTTGATCAAAATTTGCATGAACAAGCATATCCTGTCTTCAGATGCCAAACATAAAATACCACAGCCGTTTATCAGATTACATTTATTTTTACAATATAATATTATAGTAAATAGTATGATATATAACTATAATAATAGCTAGTAGTAAAACTCAATTAAAAAGACAGATTAACATTATTTACAAGAGTTGGATAGGGAGATCAGGGTCAGCAGGAGATCGGAGAGTTTGATACGCACACAGCTCACAGCTTCTTGGAGATCTCTTAACTAGGATTTCTTTTTGATTCTGACTACCCTGCACTCTGTGAAGACTTCAAAGAGAATACTTATTAAAAATTCATATTAACATGGGCCCTTGGGAGGGCTGGAATCATATATATCCAAAGGAAAGTTTTCTTTTGATATTACAACCTTATAAAACTTCATGCAGTGTAAACATTTAAATGAAATGATTTTTAATATACTGTATAATGACAATCCACCACGTGTCTGAAGTGAAAGTTACTGTTGCCCATGGCGACAATGAAGATTGTTAACTAAATTTTTCTAATGGTAATTAGAAAAATTAATCTTCCTGGATGCAGCGTCACTCATTATCATTTTTGTAATTAATAATAACCATTTATAATATTGTCACATTTTTATTTAAAAATAGATAAGATCATTAGGCAAACAAGACAAGGGAATATTTTTTTTCAAATTTCATATTTACAGCTTGGAGTCAGCAGGTGGTGGTATGTTCCAAACTAGAGCTGCCATTTTTTGCAAGCTTTTTCTACAGCTGTATGGAAAAACAGACCTTTATGGCTGAAGATATCAAGTTACACAAACTTCTGAGTGAATCATAAAGATCATTAAATTTGATCTTTCAATCTCATTCATTAGTTGTGATTCTCTACAGTAAACAAATACATTAAAATGGAATTTTCAATATGGAATCCTTGAGACATTAATTTAAATTGCTGGTATCCCCTGTAATAGAAGTCTTTTGTTTAAGAGATATTAAGTCTTTTTCCATTACTAAGGTGATGCTGATGCTGCAGCTTTTCTTATTAGAACACTGAGGTTGTTTAAGTTGTTATAATGGTTCTTCTCATTCAACAGAATACTTAGGTAAGGACTTTGTATAGCAACATCAAAGGTATAAAGTTACAAGGAAAGATTGCATTGTATATAGTTTACTCAGATGGGATTTTTGCAACAAAAGTGGAACACTTTAAATCTAGAAAAAGTGAAGCAAAGCTAGATGCACTGTAAATGTTCATGTGTATTTGGTGCCTGCCCATGTAGTGGCCTTATTTCTCACGGAGCAATGCAAAAAGGATTAGCTTCTATCTATCTACCAGCCTAAAATCCTATGGGGCTGAACTGTACTGGCACAACATTGGATCAAGAAGCTGATGGAGAGATGTAAACAATGCCATAGGCCATGGAGCGAGATCTAGGTACAGTATATGATTGGGATTGGACTGATGATTTTATGTATATCAAACGACGTGGTTATAACACTGTGAAGTGCGGCACTTTATGGTTATTATTAGTTTCTTTTTTTACCTTAATGCATTCTATGAGTTAACAGAGAAGTATGGACTGTCTTTTTTCCCCACCTATACTTACCTAGGTGGTTACAGCATCGGTCCGATGCTGCATATGATCCCCACCGGTTCTAAGTGTGAGAACTCAGTGACCCCATGACTGGTGATCGCTGAGTTCTCAAAGCCAGTCTGAGCAGAGAGCGGTGACTATCAGTCACCGCTGTCTGCTCTGCCCCCCCCCCCAGTGCTCAATGGAGTGGACAGCCAGCTTCAGTCCGCTGTAAGCTGAAAATGGGTCACAGGAGTGCAGAACGAACTGCTTCTCCTTTACAGTAAAAACCTTCTATGTGAGGTTCCTCGCTCAGCCCCCGCTGATGTATTGGCTCCTGCTGCTGTCAATCACAGCCAGTGATCCAATGAGGAGAGAGCAGGGACTGTAATGGACAATGTCCATTCACAGGAGCGCGACTCAGGTGGGAACATGCTTGAGTGCCCCCATAGCAAGAGGCTATGGAGGATCCAGGACTGCAGGGAAGAGGATTGGGGCTTCAGGTAAATATAACATGTTTGTTATTTACTTATTTTTTGAATTACAACTTTTAGAATCACTTTAAGGACTGATCCACACCAAAACCCAATGTGGGAAAGGCGTGCTTCGTGCAAGTTTCCCGCATCAAGATCAAAATGCACTACCTTTGCAATCTGCTGCAGGTGCAATGTAATGTTAATGGAACCCAAATGCAGGTCACAAACGCAGTGCATTTGTAGGCACAAAATCATATGGTACCACAGTACCATGTGGTTAGGTGCAGTGCTACTTTGCCCTTGGTTCAGTGAGTTTTGCAGCCCCATTAAATGGATAGGCTGTGAAAACATACTGGATGGGATCACACACGTTCCCATGTGATTCTGGTATGAACTGTCCCTAAGTCTAAACACGTTTTTGTTTTGGATAGACTGGGAAATATTTAAAAATATCTGTCAGGTTTTTATTTCTATCTGTGAGCCCATTGTAGATTTTCTCTCACTCCCTATCCCTGTGAGGCCCATACGAGTAATGGGTTGTTCAGTCTTCGGACCATTTCACATTAGAGCAGACAGCTGTCAGAGCATTTTACCTGTCCGGCTGCTGTCTGCTCCCAGCTGTACTAGGGTGCAGTGTGGTGCGCAATTCAATGCATCACAAGGCTCCCTTTTTTTTTGCTTTGGACAAATTTTATGTGAAGTGTAAAAAAGGTACACTTCATTTATGGTGCTTTAAAGACAGCATGATGCGCTGCTGTACAGTGCTATGTGATTCTGTACAGTGTGCTGCGATAAATTGCAGCATGTCTTTTATCACAGCACTCTGCAGAGTTTCTCCAGGCTGCACTGTAGTGTGAATGGGACACAAAGGAAACAATTGTTGCAGTGACAAGCGTTTTACAATGCAGTAAAATGTCTGCCACCGTACAATGTGTGAATAGAGCCTTCACCAGGATAGGAAGGTTTTGTTAGATGTCCTAAATCTCTAATTGTTATGCTGCTTCATATTTAAGTCACGTGTGCGATTGAAAAACATATTGGCATGAACATTCCATAATCATTAGCACTGTCAGCTCTGACTCTTTATATACAGTAACAATATCTGAATTATTTAAAAACATGTCACAAGAAGGTCAAGTCATGCCTATGGCTACAATTAGACCGAAGGCTTCTCAGGATGGCTTATTAGAAGACAAGATACCCAGGTCAATTACAGATGGTGTTGTGAGCGTTAGACTTTATTGATAACAAAGAAATGATGAAATTTCAGTTTTGTAGGGCACATGTGAAAGCAGATTTGCACACTGATAAATGGATGGCAGAGGAGGCTGAAAGCAGCAAGAATACAATACAACATTTCAGACAATAGATAGATAATGCAGAAGGAGGTCTAGTACACACTATGCAGACGCACAAACACTACCTCCAATTTCATACTTTGAGTACAAGACTTTAACCTTGTTTTTGCTTTATAAATCCTTTACGAAATCCTAGACAAGTGCATTTCGTTTAGTTACAATTAAAATACATTTTTGGAGATTCGGATATATACAAATCTCCAAATGGACATAGTAACGAATGTCAACGAATCCAAAAAAAAAAGTTATAATGAAATAAACTAATGCACTCATTTCATTTGGATGAAGTCACATGATGTGATAGTAGTTCGGGCCTATGGGGAAATTAATTAAATTATCGAAGTCGTTTGATAATTCAGATTCAAATAACTAATGAATCCAAATTTTGTTCCATTCGTTCATTTGGATAGAACACAATTTGGATCCTTTTGTTATGACGCAAGTCGATATTGTCCAATCAGCTTGTGGCTTTTCTCTTGGTGGGTTGGACTAGCATTTGAAAATATTGAATACTTCTAATTCAAACCCATCTGATTTGATAATATATCAAATATATAGCAATCTCCCAGAAAAACTGCTAAATTTTTAGAATCCATCCAGACCAACAAATATACAAATCGAATGCTGAAGAAATTAAATACATTCTGAAAACAACTGGTTCAACATAACAAATATGACAAAACAAAATTCTTCAATAAATGAATGCATCCTCAACTAAATGAAAATTTCCGGCATGTATATGTCTACTAAATCATTATAAATATATGCAATACAATACAAACATATAAACCCAATCCTAATTAAATTACAGGCTAAGCATAATATTAACACTCAATATAAACTAAATGTACTATGATAAAAGAATAATAAAACAGTACAAGCCTTTTATTAGCTAAAGGCTAATCATATATTCAATATACATCACTCAAGGCTTGAATCACAAGCATACATAAAAGGTGCAGATTTTCTTAGTCTCCTTTTGTAGACAATCAGGGCCAGTTGGCACCTAACACTTCCTGAAGAGAGGAACCTGATCTCTGTCCAGGTACGGTGTCTTTGTCTTTCCACAATAAGTAGTGTGAGTCTACCTTTTTTATACTCAACTTAAGGTGCAGTTCCACACTCTTCTCTGGTATCAAAACTCATCCTTCATGATGTATCAGTCAAATAAAGTATTTGTGAATTAGTACTTAGCGACAATGAGCCTGTTACCACTATTGGCTATGTTATATCATTGCTGTCTGTGTGCTGGAATTGCATTGGAAAAGAATGTTAGAAATCCCTTGTGGGGGGTGGTGCTACTGCTGTCACCAAAAATGTCCATGTGTGGCAACTTGATTCTTCCTACATAAGATTCCATGCCTTTGCATGTCCTCGGCCACTCTATGGCTTCTACCTTGACCCAGGCTAAAATAGGATAGGTTAGAAAAATTTGCCATGAACATTCCAGTTGTTTGACTTCAGCAATACTCACCATTCATGGAAAATGTCACTTTTATCCCAACTAACAACAAGTCAGGAGCCAACATGCAGCAACTTTTAAAATTGTTAGACATTATTTTAGAAGGCAATCCACTGTTGTTTTAAACACCTGCAATGCCTATTTAATCTGATTAAATGTTAAACATCTTGTAGGCAGGCGTAGTGGTAAAATTCCCCTTTAGGTGGGATCCTTCCATTGGAGGAAGGAGTGAGAGGAAGTCCCATTAGGTGAGTGGTTCTGGTATTGGGAGTTCAGTTGGTCCTGGAAGCAAGAAGGAGAGAGGACAGCAGAACCTGTCCTTCTTAGGAAGAGGGGAGGGGGGTAGAGGAAGAAGATGCTAGGCCAGAAGAGGCCTCCTAGGCCTGGACTACTCCTGGGACAGGAAAGGACTTTGCTGGGTCCCCCAGAGGACAAAACTAGAGAAAGGTAAAGTGGTCTATGGACCTGGGCCAAGTGCAGCTATCTCATCAGCCATGATGTGATGAGCTGTGCCTTAACTCAACTGTAATTGTTGCACTATGTTCAATAAAGATGTTCCAATTATACTTTGGCCTTAGAGTACATTCGCTGGTGTCCCCTGGCTATCAGTCAGTAGACGATGTCCAGTGTCTGGAACCCCTGGGAGTGAGGAAGGGAAGCACACAGCCAGGTGGGTGGATAAGGGGTCTGCCCACCACCTACACATTGTGGAGAGTCATCAAGCAAAGTCCTGTATTTCCCAGAAGGCCATAGGGGGGTTGGCCCGGCTGCTCGCTATGGCCACACACGAGGCAGCCCACCACCACCCAACACTCTATCATGCGCCTTGTCCAAATTTACATGAGTAATGTTCTCAGGTATGTTGCCTAACCAAGGGTAACTGTTAACACTCTTTCTTTCATGTGCGAATTGAACTGTCCACCTGTGAACAGTATCTTATGAAACAGCATCCTCCTTGGTGTTGCAATCAGTTTTTCTTTTGTAATAATGGTATAAATCACCAAATTGCTTGTGTGCAGTGTGTCCTAATCTTATATATCGGTAATGCACAATATTTGTAATACCATAGTCTTGTTGCATTTGTAGGGAGGATTTAACTTTTTTCACACACATGCTAAAATCTCAAAATTTTCTCTATCTGTGTAAAAAAAAATAACATAAATTTAATTTATGTACAAAATTGCATGACCACACAATTGTCAGTTAAACTAGCGCAGCGGCATATAGCAAAAAATGGCGTAAATTCCAATATCTATACCATAGTTTGTAGATCCTATAACTTTCACACAAACCAATTATATAGTTACAAGGATTTTTTTTACCAAAGACGTACCAAAATACATTTTGGCCTAAATTTATAACGAAATTTGAGTTTATTGGATATTTTTTATGACAGAAATTAAAAAATATTGTTTTCAAAATTTGTTTATAGCGCAAAAAATGAAAACCCCAAACATGATCAAATACCACCAAAAGAAATCTCTATTTGTGTGAAAGAAAGGACATAAATGTCGCTTGAGTACAGCATTGCATGACCGTGCAATTACCAGTTGAAATGGCGCAGCGCCGTAATGCAAAAAATGGCCTGATCAGGAAGGGGTAAATCCTCTGGAAGGCAAGTGGTTAATAGGCTTTATTTGATGTGCATTGACATCTGCTTTTTTAACGCACTGCATATGCACTTTTTTTTATTCACAGCAGGAGCCAAAATACTTTTCTTTCTATAACATGCAAACAGAGTGCTGTGAAGCATTGTAATACGTGCAGTACGTTGTGATTATGTGTTTAAATGCAGCATGTTCCATTTTCACAAAACACATACCAATACAAAACACTGACGTAAACTGGGCCTATTGGAAACATTGAATTTTAGCTTGTCATTGCACTAGGCCTTTACTGAGCAATAAACAGTGATCACCAGCACAGAGAGCATAAAGGTTCCCAGCAGGGCCACAGACTTCTGTCACCGTATGATAGGAGGCCATAGTGTCTCCAAAACATTAATGGTTTTGATGTTTTTTAATGTGATAAATATGCTGTCATTGCAAGTAAGACCTCGGTATACAGTATCTCCCAGACGTTAGTGCACCCCTCACATTTTTGTAAATATTTTATTATATCTTTTCATATGACAACACTGAAGAAATGACACTTTGCTACAACGTAAAGTAGTGTACAGCTTGTATAACAGTGTAAATTTGCTGTCCCCTCAAAATAACTCAACACACAGCCATTAATGTCTACACCGCTGGCAACAAAAGTGAGTACAGCCCGAAGTAAAATGTCCAAAATGGGCCCAGTTAGCCATTTTCCCTCCCCGATGTCATGTGACTCATTAGTGTTACAAGGTCTCAGGTGTGATTGAGGAGCAGGTGTGTTAAATTTGGTGTTATCGCTCTCACTCTCTCATACTGGTCACTGGAAGTTCAACATGGCATCTCATGGCAAAGAACTCTCTGAGGATCTGAAAAGAAAGAATTGTTGTTCTACATAAAGATGGCCTAGGCTATAAGAAGATTGCCAAGACCCTGAAACTGAGCTGCAGCACGGTGGCCAAGACCATACAGCGGTTTACCAGGACAGGTTCCACTCAGAAGAGGCCTCGCCATGGTTGACCACAGTAGTTGAGTGCACGTGCTCAGCGTCATATCCAGAGGTTGTCTTTGGGAAATAGACGTATGAGTGCTGCCAGCATTGCTGCAGAGGTTGAAGTGGTGGGAGGATCAGCCTGTCAGTGCTCAGACCATACGCCACACACTGCATCAAAGTGATCTGCATGGCTGTCATCCCAGAAGGAAGCCTCTTCTAAAGATGATGAACAAGGAACAAGAAAGCAAGCAAATATTTTGCTGAAGACAAGCAGACTAAGGAAATTGGATTACTGGAACCATGCCCTGTGGTCTGATGAGACCAAGATAAACGTATTTGGTTTAGATAGTGTCAAGCGTGTGTAGCAGCAACCAGGTGAGGAGTACAAAGACAAGTGTGTTTTGCCTACAGTCAAGCATGGTGGTGGGAGTGTCATGGTCTGGGGCTGCATGAGTGCTGCCGGCACTGCGGAGCTACAGTTCATTGAGGGAACCATGAATTCCAACATGCACTGTGACATACTGAAGCAGAGCATGATCCCCTCCCTTCGGAGATTGGGCCGCAGGGCAGTATACCAACATAATAATGACCCCAAACACACCTCCAAGACAACCACTGCCTTGCTAAAGAAGCTGAGGGTAAAGGTGATGGACTGGCCAAGCATGTCTCCAGACCTAAACCTTATTGAGCATCTGTGGGGCATCCTCAAATGAAAGGTGGAGGAACGCAAGGTCTCTAACATCCACCAGCTCCGTGATGTCATCATGGAGGAGTGGAAGAGGACTCTAGTGGCAACCTGTGAAGCTCTGGTGAACTCCATGCCCAAGAGGGTTAAGGCAGTACCGGAAAATAATGGTGGCCACACAAAATATTGACACTTTGGGCCCAATTTGGACATTTTCACTTAGGGGTGTACTCACTTTTTTTGCCAGCGGTTTAGACATTAATGGCTGTGTGTTGAGTTATTTTGAGGGTACAGCAAATTTACACTGTTATGCAAGCTGTACACTCGCTACTTTACATTGTAGAAAAGTGTCATTTCTTCTGTGTTGTCACATGAAAATATCTAATAAAATATTTACAAAAATGTGAGGGGTGTACTCACCTCTGTGAGATACTGTAAATATGAGGTCTTTGCCGATTGGTGTGCTGACCATTTCCGTGCTGACCATTTTCTGACAGGTTCTAAGCTTTGACATCTTTATATAATATTTAGTTACACTTTAAGCCAATTCTCAAAAATTGCTTCCGCAGGTGATGCCCCATCCCCAATAACCATTCATTATTCCCTCTAGATCTTTATCCAAGATCATCTAGTTTCAATTTCTGGGCTGCTAACTGTTTAAGCAATTAATTCATTTTTCTCCCCATAGGCTGAACCATTTTCTCTAAATTACTCATTCTATGTTAAGCATCAAATGTTCTTTCTCTAAGGTTTTGCAGACCCTTGATCAAAGAAATATCTATGCGGACTGCTTCATTGATGGAAGTTAATGGTGCTTTACAATCTCTAATTGCTTCCATAATCTGCAGAACTGTAGGCTCCCCTCTTGAGTATCTCTACATTAGAGGTTAAACACTCTGCTGTATAGTTTGGTCAACATGATCTTTAGAAAAATCAGGGGAAATCTGTGGGAGTGTAATCTGTGAGAGATATTAGCTCAGAGGTTGGATTTGCATACTATTTCCACTGAGAAGCCAAATTTTTGAGCTGTTTGCGATGTGGGGGCTGCATTGACAAATTGCACCAGCTTTTCTTTCAACGCTGACTGGTAGGCCTGCTCATTATTGCTCATGGCTGGCTAGGGGGATGTACTGGTTTGGTTCTGAACACTTTCCTTTACTCTTCCTGCAGGGAGTGCACTGCACAAACTCAAGGTAGGGCCAGTATGTGCTTATGGAGTAACCTTTTTGACGTTCGTTTGGTTGCCATTATTCCTAATAGCACCCCAAACATAGTGTGATTAGAATTGTGTGGCAATCGTGCAACACGCAGACATGCACGTAAATTGTGCCTTCAGAAGCGCATGTTCCCGCACTACAATATCTGAATAAGGCCTAATGGCCAATAAGGATATTTACACAGATAGTACAATTTGATTTCATTGTGTATAGTCAGCTTTAGGGTAAAGTTCCTACGTACAAAGGAGAGTTCCAACATCCTACAGATCATGGTCTATAGCTGATTCTGTCCAGGCAAGAGGCTGACGCACTTCTAAACCTGTATAAACCAGATGTCTCAGTGGTTAAAGGGATACAAACTACACAACCCTATATGTAGTTTGCTTGACAAGCCACATAAATATTCATTCAGACATTGCAGTATTATCCTCCATTGTCATAGTGTTCCATCTATATTGCTGTTATTGCAGTTGCACTGTGTGTCTAAAAATTATTGGGCAGTCCAATAGGTGCCAGAGTTTGATCATGCTGTCCAATGTATTTTTGTACAGCGTTTATAAAGCACGATAAGTGAACACCAAAAGTAAGCACCATATCCTCCTGATACCTGTAATGATAGGGGTGGCTGTTATTCAACTATGCCATTACAGATCACTAGACATGGAGTGCAGTAAACACATATTTGGTAAGAGAAAAAAGTACTGAAAACTAGTTCCAAGTTAAAAAACTTAACATATAAATGCACAGGGCTATAAAAGGTAAAAAAGCTATGAGACTACAACTGAGCTTTGACACAGTTTGCTGTCTTTATGTGCTGACCAACACTCTGCCTCCAGGAATAGCTGTGTCATAGCAATCCCAGGAGACAGCAGGGCATGACCTATGCCAAAAGCCTGGAAGTGAAGCAAAAGCCAACAACTAAAAAATACAATAAACATACAGTGGGGAAAATAATTATTTGATCCCCTGCAGATTTTCTAAGGTTGCCCACTTACAAAAAAATTGAATGGTCTACATTTTTATCATAGGTGTATTTTAAATGATAGAGACAGAATATCAACCAAAAATCCAGAAAAAACACGATACAAATGTTATAAATTGAGTTGCAGTTCAGTGAGTAAAATAAGTATTTGATCCCCAAGTAAAACATGACTTAGTACTTGGTGGAGAAACCCTTGTTGGCAAGCACAGAGATAAGATGTTTCTTGTAGTTGGCTACCAGGTTTGCACACATCTCAAGAGGAATTTTGGTCCACTCTTCTTTATAGTTCTTCTCTAAATCTTTACGGTTTCTTGGCTGTTGCTTGGCAACTCGTAGTTTCAGCTCCCTTCAAAAATTTTCTATAGGATTAAGGTCTGGAGAGTGGCTAGGCCACTCCATGACCTTAATGTGCTTCTTCTTGAGCCAGTCCTTTGTTGCCTTGGCGGTATGTTTTGGGTCACTGTCATGCTGGAAGATCCATCCACGACCCATCTTCAGTGTTCTGGCTGAGGGGAGAAGGTTCTCATCCAAGATTTTACAATACATGGCCCTGTCCACTGGCCCCTCAATGCCACAAAGTCGGCCTGTACCTTTAGCAGAAAAACAGCCCTAAAGCATAATATTTTCACCTCTGTGCTTGATTGTAGGGATGGTGTTCTTAGGGTCATAGTCAGCATTTTTCTTCCTCCAAACATGGCAAGTCGATTTAAAGGACAAGTTCACCTTTTAGACAAAAATAATAAATTCACTTTTTTTCAGGTAAAAAAATGTGCATTTACTATTTTTGTCTACAGGAGCCTGGAAAGCATTGCACCAGCGATCAGTAGATCGTTGATGCCATGCAGGTCTCCTGCAAACCAGTCAGAATAACTGCTTGCCATACGGGATGTATGAGCAACCAGATATTCTGACAGGAAGCTTCAATGAAGTACCACGGAGCTCCACAGCGCTGTGGTAGTTCATTGAAAACTACAAGCCGATAGCCGTTAAGATGAATGAATGATGCGGCTGTGTGGGTGGAGTCCCGCATGGGTACGCTGTTTTCAAACTTGATAGATAGTACGGGGTGACCCTAAAAGTGAGTGGAACATGTAACGTTCCCAAAGGTGAACTTATCCTTCAATGCCAAAGAGCTCAATTTTGGTCTCATCTGACCACAGCACTTTCTCCCAACCCTTTTCTGAATCGATTAGATGTTCATTGGCAAATTTCAGACGAGTCTGAACATGTGCCTTCTTGAGTAGGGGGACCTTGCGGGCGCTGCAGGATTTCAATCCATGGAGGCGTATTGTGTTACCAATGGTTTGTTTGGTGACTGTGATCCGAACTGCCTTGAGATCATTCACAAGCTCCTCCCATGTAGTGCTGGGCTGATCCCTGACTTTTTTCATGATCATCTTTACCCCATGAGGCGAAACCTTGCATGGAGCTCTAGACTGAGGGTGATTGATGGTTATTTTATATTTCTTCCATTTGCAAGTAATCGCTCCAACAGCTGTCTCCTTCTCACCAAGCTTCTTGCTGATGGTCTTATAGCCCATTCCAGCCTTTTGCAGGTCTACAATCTTGTCCCTGACATCCTTTGATTGCTCTTTGGTCTTGCCCATGGTGGTGAGGTTTGAATAGAAGAAAGATTCCATGGACAGGTGTCTTTTATACACATAACGAGTTATCCTTAGGAGCACCTTCATGAATTGACAGGACTAATCTGTGTACCCCATAAGTACTTATCCAGTCTGTGGGAGCCAAAATTATTGTTGTTTCGTAGGGGATCAAATGCTGATTTTACTCACTGGACTACAACTCAATTTATAACATTTGTATCATTTAAAATACACCTATTATAACAATTATGAACCCTTCATTTCTTTGTAAGTGGGCAAACATACAAATTTCCCTCACGGGAAAGAGCCTGGTGGATATTGACAGAAAACAACTGATCCTGTGACTGAGTGAGTAAAAGACCCCAGTGCTGCAAGAGTGACTGTGCTGTGCTTAGTCTTTGGGAAGAGGAGAGGTGACAGGCAGTAAAGAGATTCTGTGTGACCTTTGCTGGGAGAGTGCAGCCAGAAGTTGTGCAAGTACAGCCAAGCATGGGTGAAATACTGTTAGGTGTTGTATAAGTGCAGCTGGAGCTGTATAGGTTTTTCAAGAGAAGCCAGAAAATTAGCAGTCCTCAAGTTCTGTTCAAGTTTTACAGTTCTGAAGTATCCCATGCTTCCTATCCTCATCCAAGTTCATTGTTCCCCAAACCCTAGACTGATTCTGGAGTCAGCAAAAAACTACCAAAATTGTTGCGTGTCTGGCTGTGTGTGCGCCCAAACTACCAGCAGTTCTTTAGGAAGTGTGCTACATGACACTTCTGGGTGTGTTGAAAACTTGCGCAGTTATCTCACACTGTGGTTCCTCCAGACGGCTTGTAAGTCACTAGTAGAGACCTAGCAGCCTGCAAGAGGAACCACAATGTGTTGAAGGATACCTGGAATGGAAATGTTAGATACCTGCAGTCAAGGATTAGCAATAGGTGTATAAAAAAAAAATAAAAGTTGAAATAGATATGTGCTGGATGCTGTAATTGTAAAAATCAAATAACATTGCAACTGAAACTGCTTTTTTGTGCACTCACAAAAACATCTGGTTATCTTTATAGAAAAATATGACATCATGATATTAAAACCAAACATATTTTGCCTGTTAAGAGTTGCTTAGTAAGAGCACCTTCTGGGCTTCTAGCCAAAGCAACGAGAAAGTTTATTGCTCTGGCTGCTGATGTGAGAGAAAGCAGATACTATTGAAATTATAGCTACTCCTTTCTCCATGTCAGATGAAGTGGGACGAGGAAGAGTTTTCTTGGGTCCTTGCCAAAGTTTATACAATATATCCATGGTAAGGGCAAACATAGAGTACTTCTTCATTTAAGATCTGTTCTCTAATGTAAAGACAATCTTTAGTTACATTTGTAGAAATGTTATTAATTGCGATTTGTGACGGGAACTTCTGGCTTCCCTTATACAAAATATGAATTAGTTGAATTATGTGGATTGTGACTGCAATTATACCCTGTATTACATTGAAAGTAAATACAATGGTATATGTGACTACAGGACTCTACATAATATAATATTTTTACAGGATTTCATGCACCATATTTAAAGTGACCCTGCCAAGAAACTATTAGTCAAAACATTCTCCCTTTAAATTAAGAAAGTAAACACTCACCTTTCCCTTTGCCTGTGCCACTTAACCCCACTTCACTATAGATAAATCTACTCTGAAGTGGACTGAGAAACAGACATTTCCAGGAATGCTGATCTCCTGGTCTGCTGCTGCTCTCAGTGGTTATTCCTGTGAACCTACATGTCACTACCAGACACAGTAGTGATGCTGAGTGCAGCAGGAGGCCAGGAGCATTAGCTTCTCTGCACATGTCAAAAAGATTTCAGTGCAGCATTGGGAGGTGGGGGCAGTGGAAGAATTATTAACTTTTTTTGCAGGAACAGCTTTTTGGCTTATTTTAGTTTCTTGGCAGGGTTAATTTAATGTAGAAAGATAATATAAAATGAAAACCAAACACAGACTATAGTATTTTTTTTAACCTACAGTCAGGTCCATAAATATTGGGGCATTCTTACACCGTTCACCTGATTTGGATGTAAATACCCTCAAATTAAAGCTGACAGTCTGCAGTTAAAGCACATCTTGTTCGTTTCATTTCAAATCCATTGTGGTGTATAAAGCCAAAAATGTTAGAATTGTGTCGATGTCCCAATATTTATGGACCTGACTGTAGAAAGCCTAACTTGCAGTTGTAATGTTTTGGTCTACTAGTCTTCATAAGAACAGATTGCCACCTAATGGTTCACACTGGTCAGTGTATTTAGCTATTCATGCTACTACTACTACTCACAGTCACCTTGTGCGTTTATTTTATCCATGTATGCTCCTATTTGATACATTACTAATTTATACTTAGTAAATCCTTTGGAATACTACACTATGAGCATCTATATCTTTATTGCTTTGCACTGAGCTCCCACACCTCAGCCCAGTTGTCAAGGTCCTACCTTTCCCAGAAGTTATGTTACTCCATGTGCTGGCATCCATCTTGGATTTTTGCAGAGCATGGTGGGAATCCTTTATGCCTTCAGGTCTCTGAGGTCCATCCCCCAGAGGGGTGTGACTGATGACATATAAGCCTGTGGTCCGCACATGCTCTTTGCACTTGTGTCTTGGTGTTGCTATAACTCTGTTCTGACTCTCGTGACTCTCCTGGAATCTGACTCAACCATTCTTTGTATTCTCCTTTGATCTGACTCTCCGTTGCTGAACCCGGCCCGTGACCTGTGATTCTCGTCTGCTGTCCTGTACCGTTTTGTCCCGTTGTTGTCGACCCGGCCCGCCCGACTACTCTATTGTCCTTTCCACCAGCTACACGCCATTGGCGGCGGCCATTACCGCAACTGGGGTGTCTCGGGGCCACGACCTGGTTCCTGGCTGCGTCAAGTCCATCCCCACCATCAGGGGCCCTGGTGAAGGGCAGCCTGGGACTTAGACTCCGCGCCCTGAGGGACTTCGGTCTGTGGGTGGTGGTTGTCATCAGTCAGTGCGTTACATTGTTAATAGGCCTGCCTGTCCATTCCAGCGTTCCTGTCCTGACACCAGTATTCCAGGTGACCTGTCCAGGCCTAGGAAGTAAGCCCTAAGACCAGACCAGTATTCCCGTTACCTACCACCCAGACGGAGGGACCACCTGAGGATCATTCTGTCACCAGGCAGTACCTAATTAGGACCTCCGGCTAGTTGGGATCTCTATATGCGCATTAAGATTGCGCTTCCGGGGAGTGGGCAATCTTTCCATACCTTTACATTGGGATGCTGGAGCAGTGCTCATATTGATTAAAGTCATGATTTATCATTTTGGACCGTTCACCTATTTAGTATACCACATTGGACTTTACATCTTTTAGTAATTTTTGTACAAGACTTTATCATATTTTTACCAATAGCGCTGCACTTTCATTTTCCAGATTGCCACTTTTGGTCAGCATATAAGGCAGTGACTTTAAGGTGACTTACTGAAGTTGAAGTAGGGAGACTTAAGGTGAGCCTGTGTGGTCTGTACCTGATCGCTTTTCAGCAGAACGCTCTCTTCCCTTTTCTTCCCTTCCTCAGCTTCATTGAAAAAGAATAAACGTTGCATACGTTCCAGGTCACAAATTTACACAAAGCTAAGAACACTTTTTCCATTCCACGTAATAGCATTGGCCAATCACAAAGCACCAGCAATGTCACATTGGAGGAAAGAGGTAAGTCACATGCTCCCTATATCTAGAAGTACCATATATATCTTTTGCAACCAGTAGCAGAAAAAAAATGGCAAGGGAAAAAGGTAAAATATCCCACTACATCTCCTAAGCTAAAAACTGATATTGTATTGTATTGATATAAGATAAAAATTATATTTTAAAGTAATTCTGTGCAGGAGCACAAAGATTTACTAAATAATATTTTTTTCCTGTTATTGACTACTAAATCACAAGCACATGCTTGTTGTGTTGGTTGACGGAGTGGGGTTGATACAAATGTATACCAAATCCTTTACAGTGCCTTGAAAAAGTATTCATAACCCTTGAAATTTTCCACATTTTATCATGTTACAACCAAAAACATAAATATGTATTTTATTGGGATTTTATGTGATAGACCAACGCAACGTGGTACATAATTGTGAATTTTTTTTTACAAATAAACAGCTGAAAAGTGTGGCGTGCATTTGTATTCAGCCCCGAGTTAATAGTTTTTAGTACCACCTTTCGCTGCAATTACAGCTGCAAGTCTGTTTGCCCAGTCTTCTTTGCAAAATAGCTCTGACTGTATGTTTAAGGTCATTGTCCTGCTGGAAGGTGAACCTGCACCCTAGTCTCAAGTTTTTTGCAGACTCTATCAGGTTTTATTTTAAGATTGCCCTGTATTTGGCTCCATCCATCTTCCCATCAACTCTGACCAGTTTCCCTGTCCCTGCTGAAGAAAAGCATCCCCACAACATGCTACCACCACCATGTTTCACGCTGGGATGGTGTGTTTAGGGTGATGTTTAGTGTTAGTTTTCCACCACACATAGCGTTTTGCTTTTAGGCCAAAAAGTTCATGTTTGGTCTCATCTAACCAGAGCACCTTACATGCTTGCTGTGTCCCCCACATGGCTTCTCACAAACTTATGGCTTTCTTTCAACAATGGCTTTCTTCTTGCCACTCTTCCATAAAGGCCAGATTTGTGGAGTACATGGCTAATTGTTGTCCTGTGGACGGATTCTCCCAACTGCTTCTCTGATTAATGCACTCCTTCCCCAGCCTGTCAATTTAGATGGACGTCATGTCTCGGTAGGTTTGAAGTTGTGCCATACTCTTTCCATTTTTGGAAGATGGATTGAACAGTACTATGTGAGATGTTAAAAGCTTGAGATATTTTTTCTATAACCTAACCCTGCTTTAAATCTCTCCACAACTTTATCCCTGGCCTGACTGGTGTGTTTCCTGCCTTCATGGTGCTGTTTGTTCGCTAATGTTCTCTAACAAACCTCTGAGGACTTCACATAAGAGCTGTATTTATACTGAGACTAAATTACACACTCTATTTACTAATTAGGTGACTTCTGAAGGCAATTGGTTCCACTGGATTTTAGTTAGGGGTATCAGAGTAAAGGGGGTTGAATACAAATGCACACCACACTTTTCAGATATTTATTTGTAAAACATTTTGAAAACCATTTATCATTTTCCTTCCACCTCACAATTATGTGTCACTTTGTGTTGGTCTATCACATAAAATCCCAATAAAACACATTCACATTTTTGGTTGTAACACAACAAAATGTTGAAAATTTCAAGGGGTATGAATACTTTTTCAAGGCACTGTAAGTCAAATACCCTCAAAAATCCAGTTGATGTTGAAATTCAGATGATGAAAAAACTCCAGAGAGATGGAAAATTAACCACTTCCTGACCGCGCTATAGCTGAATGACGGCTACAGCACGGTCATCCAGTTCTGGGAGGGCATCCTATGACGTCCTCCCAGAACATACCCCCAGCAGCGCACACCGGCACTCTCTATGATTGCTGCATCCTTTGGATACAGCTGGCTGATCACGTGATACAGTAAAGGGCCAATCACAGCTGATCACCATGTAAACACATTTGGCAGTTATCGGCAGTACTTTTCTCACTCTGTCACAACATGAGAAAGGTACTGCTGATAACTGATAACTGTGAAAGGAGACATCTACACTGATAATCATGACACTGATTATTAGTGCCCTAAATATCAGTGTAGCCCCAAAAGCGCCCATCAGTGCCCAACAATGCTGCAAATCTGTGCTCAGCAGTGCTGCCAATCTGTTCCCATCAGTGCTGCCTATCAGTGCCCATCATTGTCCCCTATCAGTACCCATAAGTGCCGCATAGCAGTGCAGCCTTGTCAATGTCTCCTCATCTATCCTCTAGTGCCACCTCTTCAGTGCTGCTTATCAGCGCCTCTTCATTAGTGCCCATCCATGCTGCCTATCAGTGCAGCCTCATCAGCGCACATCAGTGAAGGAGAAAAATCACCTGTTTGCAAAATGTATAATAGAAAGTAAGACTTTTTTTTTGTTTAGCAAAAAATAAAACACCCAGTGCTGATTAAATACCACCAAAAGAAAGCTCTATTTGTGTGAAAAAAATTATAAAAATGTAATATAGGTACAGTGTTGCATGACCATGCAATCGTCATTGAAAGTGCGACAGCACTGAAAACTGGCCTGGGCAAGAAAGTTCCCAGTGGCAAGTGCTTAAAATATAACTAAAGGCAAACTTTTTTTTAGTTTTGAATAGAATGCAGAAGGATTAGAACGTTTGTCCATTGTTTTTGCTGTATGTGCCCCCATTAACCATTTGCTTACCGGGTACTTTTTCAGGTTTCAGCACTGTCACATTTTGAATTACAATTGCGCAGTCATGTGACACTGTACCCATATGAAATTTTTATAATTTTTTTCACACAAATAATAGCTTTCTCTTGGTGGTATTTAATCGCCACTGGGTGTTTTATTTCTTGCACTATAAACAAAAAAAGCAAAAAAAAAATTTTTCTTTGTTTCTATTATAAAATTTTGCAAACAGGTAATTTTTCTCCTTCACTGATGTGCATTGATGAGGCTGCACTGATAAGCAGCACTTATGAGCACTGGTAGGCAGCACTGATGAGGTGGAACAGATAGGCTGTACTGATGAGGCGCCACTGGTGGGCATTGATAAGGAGTCACTGATGATGCTGCACTGATATGCAGCAATGATGATCACTGATAGGCAGCACTGATGGGCACTAATAGACGGCACTGCTGGGCAACACTGCTGGGTGGCACTGATGGGCACTGGTGGGAGGCACTGATGGGCACTGGTGGGTGGCACTGCTGGGCACCGATCAGTGCCCTGATGATCAGTGCTGATCTGCTCTGTGACAGCTGCCAATTATCGGCAGTACTTTCCTCATGTTGTGACAGCGTGAGGAAAGTGCTGACGATAATTGGCAACTGTATTTACTCCGTGATCTGCTGTGTCATTGGACACAGCTGATCACATGGTAAAAGGCCGCTGTGATTGGCTTTTTACCTCATCACATGATCAGCTGTGTCCATAGGACACAGCGATCATGGAGATCGCCGGGTGCGCGCCACTGAGGGCATGTGGGAGGGCGTGTTCTGGGAGGACATCATATAATGCCCTCCCAGGACTGTACAACCATGCTGTAGCCATCATTCACCTATAGCATGGTTAGCAAGTGGTTAAGGAGATTTACCCTATTAGTCCTGTTTTTCATTACCGTTGAAAGTGAAAGTAAAAGAAAATCTAAAATTTTAGGTTGTTCCCAGAAAATTAATAGGGGGAAATCTTCCAATGGGGATGCTAGTTCTGGTTACCTGGGGATCCCCATGGAATTCCCTTAATTTTCAGGGATTTCCCCTCCGGTTTCCTGTTTGGCTATGGGACAGGAAGTAAAGAGTAATCTCCTCAAAACTGCTAAAGGTATAACCCTCCCTTGCTCTTTCCAAAATGGAAAAAAAGTATTGCCTATAGGAGGAGGAAAAGTGGAACTTCCCTTTTTAGGTGAAGTTCTGCTTTAACTCTTGCAGTGGAGAGATCCCACTACAAGGGTATATTGTGGAATTCACCTTCTCCCCAGTGCTGCAATGTTCCAGAACTCCCCGCTAGCTGCTGACATCTTCATCTGGCCATATCCCAGAGTCCAGATTTAAAGTTTCCTGAACTGTTTTCACCTCTTTCCTACAAACTTCTCTCAACAACTTCAATTCCTAGTAGTGTCCTGGATCTGCTGACAGCTTCGGCTACATGTCCCTGATTTAGGCATACATTACATTATGTTCAGATAAGTGACATGTATTGACCATGTTGACACTGCCTGGGTGCCGGCTATGGGGCCCTAGGGTCTGTAGTTACACCCCTGCCATTACCAATTTTCATTCCCAGTCGATAGTAAATAATGGTATTGGCACATCTCAAAATTGAAGATATTCTGCATTATTGCTTTAAAAAATATAAATGAACCATTGCAGAGGAAAGGCTTCTGAGCACTTATTTATTCTGTGGCCACTCGAAAAAAGCAGCTTAGATTGTGCATGGAAAGATTAATCGCCTCCATTGTAGAAGGACTCAGCAAAGCTCTAAATGTATTCAAACATGACTGGATGGAATCAATTTTGAGTAAAAAAACACACTGCAACACACAGTCTTTATTTATCAAGACTAAGGAGCACTTAAGGAGGACCAAATAACAGTTTTGTGCTGCTGTGCTTTGCGGTAACAAGTACATGACCACGATTCATGTTAACACGTTATATGCATACAGTGGGGAAAATAGTTATTTGATCCCCTGCAGATTTTGAAGGTTTTCCCATTTACAAAGAAATGAAGGGTCTATAATTTTTATCATATGTGTATTATAAATGATAGAGACAGAATATCAACCACAAATATAATGTATATAATATAAATGTTAGAAATTGAGTTGCAATTTAGTTAGTAAAATAAATATGTGATCTCCTACCAACCAAAAATAATTATGGCTCCCACAGACTGCTCATATGGTATACAGACGAGTCCTTTAGAAGGTGCTTCTGACGACAACTCGTTAGATGTATGAAAGACACCTGCCCACAGAATCTCTTTCTTCCATTCAAACCTCACCAAGACCAAAGAGCTATCAAAGGACGTCAGGGACAAGATTGTAGACCTGCACAAGGCTGGAATGAGCTATAAGACCATCAGTAAGAAGCATGGTGAGAAGGAGACAGCTGTTGGAGCGATTATAATCGCAATTATTTGCAAATGGAAGAAATACAAAATAACCATCAATCACCCTCGGTCTGGAATGCCATGCAAGATTTCGCTTCATGGGGTAAGGACGATCATGAGAAAAGTGAAGGATCATCCCAGAACTACATGAGAGGAGCTTGTGAATGATCTCAAGGCAGTTGGTACCACAGTCACCAAACAAACCATTGGTAACACAATACCCCTCCATGGATTGAAATCATGCAGTGCCCACAAGGTCCCCCTGCTCAAGAAGGCACATGTACAGGGCCATCTGAAGCTTGCCAATGAACATCTAAATGATTCAGAGAAGGATTGGGAGAAAGTGCTGTGGTCAGATGAGACCAAAATTGAGTTCTTTGGCATTAACTCGACTTGCTGTGTTTGAAGGTAGAAAGATGCTGACTACGACCCCAAGAACACCATCCCTATAGTCAGGAATGGAGATGGAAACATTATGCTTTGGGCTGTTTCTCTGCTAAAGGTACAAGCCGAATTTGTGGCATTAAGGGGCCAATGAATGGGGCCATGTATTGTAAAAATCTTGGATTAGAACCTTCTTTCCTCTTCCAGAACACTGAAGATGGGTTGTGGATGGGTCTTCCAGCATGACAATGACCCAAAACATACCGCCAAGGCAACAAAGGAGTGGCTCAAGAAGAAGCACATTAAGGTCATGGAGTGGCCTAGCCACTCTCCAGACCTTAATCCCATAGAAAAGTATGGAGGGAGCTGAAACTTTGAGTTGCCAAGCGACAGCCAAGAAACCTTAAGGATTTAGAGAACTGTAAAGAAGAGTGGGCCAAAATCCCTCCTAGATGTGTGCAAACCTGGCAACCAACTACAAGAAACGACTAACCTTTGTGCTTGCCAACAATGGTTTCTCCACCAAGTACTAAGTCATGTTTTGCTTGGGGATCAAATACTTATGTTGCTCACTGAACTGCAACTCAATTTATAACATTTGTATCATGTGTCTGGTTTTTTGGTTGATATTCTCTCTCTATCATTTAAAATATACCTATGATAAAAATTATAGACCCTTCAATTCTTTGTAAGTTGGCAACCTTACAAAATCTGCAGGGGATCAAATAATTATTTTCCCTACTGTAAGCGTGTTGCAGTGCCATTAATTTTGAATAGCAACCCAATATGCTAATGTATTGCAGCTTTGCTGCACATGCATTGCAGTGTATCAGAAAAAAATTAATTGAAACTTTCATGAATGTTTTTTCATCTGTCCCCCTCGCATTGGGCTCCCATAACTCAATGAATACTAAGGTGTGACACAACTTGCATTAATGCATAGGCATTAACATATTGCACTAGTATGGCAAAGTGTTAATGGGCCCTAGAGGTCTCTGATTTACATCTTGGTATTGTGCAGAACAGCTAGATGATGGAGATCCACCACCTACAAAAAAAGAGCTTTCAGTCTAAATTTGATAACATAGTTTTCTATGTGGTACTAGGAGGGGAGGGGAAGAGGGTATATCTTTTCAAAATGTTCCATGTACAATATTTATTAATTGTAATAAATATATAGGGGAGGCGTACCTAATAAAGTGGACACCAAGGTTACTAAACATCTGCTTGTTAAAGCGGAATTCTACTCACCTTCTCTCCACTGCTGTGGTGTCACAGCCAATCAGGGATGAGCAAATAGCTGCCCACTTTAGTGGCCTCACCCCTAATTTCCATATGTCATCTTTACAAAGGATTCTGGGAAAGGAACTATGTCATCTCAGTTTTGAAAGAACATTAATTATTTGTTTTGTTGATTGGTCAAATATAAATCATCATTAGTTACTATTAATCTCCAAATATTACTCCAGTTGGAGACTTTTGTGCATTGATTTTATTTATTTCAGGTACTTACATAGCACCATCAACTTATGCAGTGCTTTACACACATATATATTGTACACTCACATCAGTCCCTAACCCTCAAGGGGTATACAATCTAAGGTCCCTAACTTACATTAATACATACACATATTAGGGCCAATTTAGACAGGAACCAATTAACCTACCAGCATGTCTTTGGAGTGTGGGAGGAAACTGGAAGAAACCCACACAGGCACAGGGAGAACATGCAAAATCCAGGCAGGTGGTGCTGTGGCTGGGATTTGAACCAACGCCCCTAGTACTGCCAGGCGGAAGTGCTAACCATTTAGCCACTGTGTTGCCCAATTGATTGATCTATATACAGTCTGGGGTTACTTAGTAAGTGAGGTGGAAGGGAAGCTCAGAGGTACTAAGGCTAGTCTGTCAGTGTCACCTGATACGTGCAATGTGGGAGGAGAAGATAAGGTGGTGGCATGGAAGTTTGGTAAGTTGGAGGATCTGAGATCAATGCTAAAGTGGTTGTAAAAGATGAAGTTTTTTTACAAAACAAGAAACGCTAAAGAGGGACCTGAGAAGAGGAGGATCAGGCTGCTCTGTTCAAAACCACTGCACAGAGCAGGTAAGTACAATGTGTTTATCATTTTAAAGAATAAAAATAAAATTTGTGCCTTTTAAGTGAATAAATTTGTGGGCTAGGCAGGTAAAAAAGGTCAGATGTTGCAGTGATAATACCTGCACTGCATCTGTATGAACTTAAATAGAGATTGGAATAGCTTGGAAGGGAAAATGGGGCTAAAGGATCTGTGATTCACACCCCATCATCAATTTCTTACCTCTCCTTACAGAAATCCTGTGATACTGGCTTTCCAACCAATCAAAGAGCTTGGCATATGGTTACGTGAGCTCCTGCAATGCATCCTGATTGGTTATAAAGCCAGTACCACTCTCCTTTGCAGCACTCTGCTGATCAGAGAGGACATCTTTCTGATCTCCACGTTGGCACATTTTCCTCCTGCCTGCAGATTCGGAGTGATGCTCCATGCACAATAGCTTAAACAAGCCTAGCCTTTAGAAGCAAATACATGTATCCTATACAAACTTTGTAGTCTAGAGGCATTTTTTATGCTCAGCATTTAGAAGTAGAAAAAAAAACACAAAAAAAATGCTGAACGCGCATAAACATTCCTAACCGCTGCTAAGAGCAGCCGCCCACATCCTTAACAACCGATTAACTAACCCACTAATAGCTGAATGTAAACAAAAGAATGCTGGCATTAAAATAAATAACTGCGTGGGGGTCCCCCTAATCCTTACCAGTCCCTTTGAGGGGAACCCCATGCCAAGAAATAAAGATAAAATTACGTGGGGTCCTCCCTCAAAATCCATACTAGACCTCTAGGTCCCCCCCCCCCCACTACCACCCACCGCTTCCACCCAGGGTGAGTGGACTTCTAGATTCACATACAAGCCCACTGCTTTCACTGGCTCAGAATGTGGCCTGCCTGCCCCCAACTTGTGTGCATGTTCATGGTTGAACAGGGCTGAGTAGGGAGGGGAGGAGCTGTCCTGGGCTGGGCAGTGGGGGAGAGAGCTGAGCAGAGAGTGTGCCTCTAGAGGAAAGGGCTTGCCCCATCACCCTGTGTAGGTGAAACTGAAAACTCTGAGGGTCAAGGATGGGCATGGGCGGACCCCTCCCCACCTGGACTGGGCCCCCTCATTTTACTGAATTACCTACACAGGGTGATGCATATCCACAAAGCCACATGTTTGTAACATGAGGGGTAATCTGCAACTTGTACACATGTTGATGAAGACAAGGACCTCTTCCCCACAACTCTGACCCTGTGGTTGTGGCGGTGATTGAATCTGAAAGGCCCCTTAAACATTAAAAAGGTGCCCCCGGATAACACCCCCCTCACATGAATGAATAAGGAGGTACACAGTACCCCTTTTTACAAATTCACCAAAAATCCCCCTGAAAATTTCCAAATGATACATTCACAAAAAATACACTAAAATCATTATTAGGGGACACAAACACAACAAAATGTATGAAATTCCTCTAAATCTGAAAGATAAAACTGCATTAGTTTTTTTTTACACAAAGCTGTTAATTTAATAAGACATTTCTCACACACCACATGGGCATACTTATAATTACAACCCAAAACAAATTATGTTACTTATTCCGATTGTTGATACATGTGTGAGATTTTTTTCACAGCCTAACCACATAGAGAGGCCCAAAATCCAAGGAGCACCTTTAGGCTTTCTAGGGGCATAGATTAAGTGTGAGACTGTTTTAAATAAATATGTACCGCACATCTTGTATGTATCCTGCATATCACACAAGACAACCAATTGTGTTAAAATAATTGTACTGTAATAGTCGCCTCTAGATGACTGGTCAGGGAATATAGCTTAGTGTATTGTCAGCTATAGCAGTCTCAGTTCCTATAAGGCAAGCAAGCCTAGCCTACTGGTATGTGACTGCTTCCAGGAATGCCTTGTTTACTGGCCATGAAATTCATGAGGTTAAAACAAAGTAAAAATGAAAGAGTTCCCCTGGGTCCTAGAGCAGTTATCTGCCGGGGATGGATGAGACTGGTGTCTCGCAGGAATATAGTTATTTGGACATGCAGATACAGTGGGGCAAAAAAGTATTTAGTCAGCCACCAATTGTGCAAGTTCTCCCACATAAAAAGATGAGAGAGGCCTGTAATTGGCATCATAGGTAGACCTCAACTATGAGAGACAAAATGAGAAAAAAAATCCAGACAATCACATTGGCTGATTTGCAAAGAATTTATTTGCAAATTATGGTGGAAAATAAGTATTTGATCACCTACAAACAAGCAATATTTCTGGCTCTCACAGACCTGTACCTTCTTTAAGAGGCTCCTCTGTCCTGCACTCATTACCTGTATCAATGGCACCTGTTTGAACTTGTTATCAGTATAACAGACACCTGTCCACAACCTCAAACAGTCACACTCCAAACTCCACTATGGTGAAAACCAAAGAGCTGTCGAAGGACACCAGAAACAAAATTGTAGACCTGCACCAGGTTGGGAAGACTAAATCTGCAATAGGCAAGCAGCTTAGTGTGAACAAATCAACTGTGGGAGCAATAATTAGAAAATGGAAGACATACAAGATCACTGATAATCTCCCTCAATCTGGGGCTCCACGCAAGATCTCACCCCGTGGGGTCAAAATGACCACAAGAACGGTGAGCAAAAATCCCAGGACCACACGGGGGGACCTAGTGAATGACCTGCAGAGAGCTGGGACCAACGTAACAAAGGCTACCATCAGTAACACACTACGCTGCCAGGGACTCAGATCCTGCAGTGCCAGACGTGTCCCTCTGCTTAAGCCAGTACATGTCCGGGCCCATCTGAAGTTTGCTAGAGAGCATTTGGATGATCCAGAAGAGGATTGGGAGAATGTCATATGGTCAGATGAAACCAAAATAGAACTGTTTGGTAGAAACACAACTCGTCGTGTTTGGAGGGGAGAGAATGCTGAGTTGCATCCAAAGAACACCATACCTAGTGTGAAGCATGGGGGTGGCAACATCATGCTTTGGGGCTGTTTCTCCGCAAAGGGACCAGGACGATTGATCCATGTACAGGACAGAATGAATGGAGCCATGTATCGTGAGATTTTGAGTGCAAACCTCCTTCCATCAGCAAGGGCATTGAAGATGAACCGTGGCTGGGTCTTCCAACATGACAATGATCCCAAACATACCGCCCGGGCAACCAAGGAGTGGCTTCGTAACAAGCATTTCAAGGTCCTGGAGTGACCTAGCCAGTCTCCAGATCTCAACCCCATAGAAAACCTTTGAAGGGAGTTGAAAGTCCGTGTTGCCCAGCGACAGCCCCAAAACATCACTGCTCTAGAGGAGATCTGCATGGAGGAATGGGCCAACATACCAGCAACAGTGTGTGCCAACCTTGTGAAGACTTACAGGAAACGTTTGACCTCTGTCATTGCCAACAAAGGATATATAACAAAGTATTGAAATTAACTTTTGATATTGACCAAATATTTATTTTCCACCATAATTACAAATAAATTCTTTCCAAATCAGCCAATGTGATTGTCTGGATTTTTTTTCTCATTTTGTCTCTCATAGTTGAGGTCTACCTATGATGCCAATTACAGGCCTCTCTCATCTTTTTAAGTGGGAGAACTTGCACAATTGGTGGCTGACTAAATACTTTTTTGCCCCACTGTAGGTCAGTTCAAGTGGCAGGCAGAGACACGGTCAGCAAACTGGTAAAGGATCATTCCAGGCAGAAGGCAGAAATGTGGTCAACAAACAGTACAGGCGACAGGCAGAGGTAACACTGCACTGGTGGCAGTGATCAGGAACACTGTTACTGGCTGCACTGATCTGGTGACAGTGGGACTTGTGTAGTGGCAAACAGGGACACTGTTGCTGGCTTACACTGGTCTGGTGACACTGGGATTGGTGTGGCAACAATCAGGGACACCATTGCTGGTTTACACTGTTGTGGTGACACTGCAACTGTTGTTGCGGTGATAAGGAACCCTGTTGTTGGCATACACTGTTCTGATAACAATGGGATTTGTGTGGCGGTGATCAGGAAAACTTGCTTCCTGCACTGGTCTGGTGTGGTGGCAATCAGGAACACGTATTCCAGCTACACTGGTCTAGCAATACTGTGTCTGTTGTGGTGGTGAGTGGAGAACTGTTACTGGTTGCACTATTAGGTCTTGTTGACACATGAGGTTGGGGGTGGTAAGATCTCACGGTTGAGCCGACCCTCAACTGCTACTCTCTTTAGCTGCAGAGACAGCCACACTTTGTTTACTTTGCAGCAGTGACAGGAATTATATCCCTGCAAATGGGTATGAATCTGCCTGCTATGTACATCCTTTATAGCTACGGATACTATATAAAGTGAGGGCCTAGGGATATATTGAAATTTATATCAAGTCAGGCAGGCCCTTTTGCTATATTTAGCTTTTTGCGCATCTTAAGGAAATTGTATAATCAGATTTTATTGTATGGTCAGCTTTAGGGATTTTCCAGGAACAGGCAAAAATCCTTTAAAGCCAGGGCTGTTTCTGGACATTAGTAGGATTATGTGACATGGACAGATCATAATATCTGAAGATAATGCAGCAGCCAGGACATTGTGGAAAATCTTGAGTCATGGTAAAAGCCTTATCTTGGTTTTATATAATGTATATTCATCTACAGCAGTGGTTCTCAACCTTCCTAATGCCGCGATCCTTTAATACAGTTCTTCATGTTGTCAGTTTGGGGGGAGGGAAATAGTGCCCCATCGTTGGTGTCAGTGAGGGGGAGGAATAGTGCCCCATCGTTGGTGTCAGTGGAGGGAGGAATAGTGCCCCTTCGTTGGTGTCAGTGGGGGGGAAATAGTGCCCCATCATTGGTGTCAGTGGGAGGAATAGTGCCCCATCATTGGTATTAGTGACACCAATGATGGGGCACTATTCCTCCCACATGCCTGATGAAGGGGTCCTGCGAGACTCCAAAACATTGCCTTGCTGTAACTATGTGATCGTTTATTAAATCCTTTGGACCCATATTGGTGATCCTTGGTGTGCTGGTGACATTTTTCCTTGCTATTCCTCCCACTGACACCAATGATAATTACCTTGCTGATCCCTGCTCCAGCCTGGGCTCACTCTCTCACTCTCCCATCTACAGCCAGCATACCTGGCTGCAGCAGCACCATCTGCCCGGTACAGACACTTACCGGTCAGCTGTCTTCCTTCTCCAGCCGCTCTCTTCACTCGCTCCAGTAGCTCCCACACTCGATCTTTTTTGATCTTCGTGCTGCCGCTCGGCTCCTCCTCTCCAAGCTCCACCTTATCGCCAGTGATTGGCCGCCTGTGTGCCTCTCCTGAGCTACAGTTTCGGCGGCCAATCACCCAATAGGAGGCGGAGCTGTTGAGTGATCCTGGGGGTGTGACCAGATGGCAGGGGCGGCATGTCATCCCACCCACACATCACAGTCCAGGGAAATGTGGCGTATCTGTATGTGGGTGGACCCACCTGGTAGAAGAGCGGTGTCTCGGTTCCTAAGACCATCGGAAATATGTGTTTTCTGATGGTCTTAGGCGACCCTTGTGAAAGGGTCGTTCGACCCCCATGCCTGATGAAGGGGTCCTGCGAGACTCCGAAACGTTGCCTTTCTGTAACTATTTGATCGTTCATTAAAACCTTTGGACCCATATTGGTGATCCTTGGTGTGCTGGTGACATTTTTCCTTGCTGATTTTGTTCGGTTCCAGCCGACGGCCGCTGCAGCACCCACTTATACACACAGCCATTTATAACGCAGGAACGTGTGCGTTTGGACAATACACTTGCGACCCCCAAAAGGGGTCGCAACCCACAGATTGAGAACCGCTGATCTACAGGAAATCCCTGGCTTGGGACAGTTTATTACAGCAGACAGTTCCACCTTAATCTATTTCCTATTGCTGACTTGTTTCACCCTATAAGGAGCTTAGTCATAGCATAGGAGGGCACAGCAGGACATCCTATATTCTGAACATGCTGGTGTTACACAGTTGTCCAATTACATAAAAAATATGCATTAGACTAATATTTTTATATTGTTCTCCTATGCCAGATTTAATACCTGTATTACTGTTTTAATGTCCTAACATCCAAAATAATTGCACATGTAAAAAAACAGTTGCACAATATTGTTGCTATGAGGGACATCAAAGAAATGTAATTTCCAGACAATAGTGATGTATTGATCACTATATCAGGTAAGAAACAGGGCAACTGTTCTCAACTGAGCGTTTTTGTTTACTTTTTATGGATAGAGCAGGGAAAGGGTAAAACCCCTTTTCATGTCTTTTTTTGTTTTTTGGTAAAAAAATCCCAATAAGTGTATATTGATTGCTTTGTGTGAACGTTATAGCATCTACAAACTATGGTATAGATACTGCAATTTACGCCATTTGTTTGCTATACAGCGCTGCACTAGTTTAACTTACAATTACGCGGTCATGCAATACGGTACATAAATTAAATTTACAGACTTTTTTCACACAAACAGAGCTTTCTTTTGGTGGTATTTAATCACCTGTACGCTTCTATTTTTGGCGCTATAAACAAAAAAATTTTGAAAAAAACAATTCAGGGTCACACCGAGGACGACAGAGTGTATTGTCGTTGAAATGCATAAAACACATTATACTCTCATATCTATGCCTGGCCATGGCAGCAGAGAACACGGGCATATGATGAATCGGGTCTGCAGACCAATACAACCACAATTAATTTTTTTTAGTAATGCCCATGTTGAGGGTTAGACCCCCAAAAAAAAATTTCATTCGGAAACCGTAATGGTCTGGCAAGGTTTGAATTTGGGTTGGCGGCGATAAAGTGTTGTGCATATAAATTGCTTTGATTCACAATCAATGCATACAGATCTTCCATGAAAATCAAGGGGAGTAGTTAAATTTACTGTTTCCACCAGAATTCTGGGTTGGGCAGTGAATGAGGGAAGTAAGGGTGCCGATTATGCAAACACTGCGGTTTTGTGTGCAATGTATCAAGTGACAGTGACCTACTGCCACTGCACTTGCTGGGGGAGAAGGAGGGGGTAAGCGTAGGGGCTAAATGCAGGTGTTGGTAGGTGCCAGGGCTGATCCCGCTAACGCTGCATTTTGGGAGACACTATACTAATATGACAGCTGGTATAGTGCTGATCTGATCAAAGATATTGATCCGTTCAGACACTATACTAACAATGGAGGTTTATTGTGTATGAGCATGTTCCTGGCAATCAAGGGGTTAAATGTGATTACTTGTGTACTAAGGGGCAATCTGACGCTATCTGGGAGGGGCATGAAAACCACGGGGGAGCAAATCACGTATATATATATATATATATATATATATATATGTGATCTTGTGCATCTGTGCTGCCCTGTAGCAGTATTTCTGATATAGGGTGGTCACAAAGCAGTTACAGAGGCAGTTTGTGTTACAGCGCTGCGTTACTTTAACTGACAATTGCGCGGTCATGCAACACTGCACTCAAATTAAATTTACGTCCTTTTTTCACATGAATTGAGCTTTTTTTCGGTGGTATTTGATCGCCTGTGCATTTTTTATTTTTTGCGCTGAGAAAAAAAACAATATTTTTGACTTTTTGCTATTAAACATGTCCAGTAAAAAAATTTTAAAAATCAAATTTCGTTATAAATTTAGGCCAAAATGTATTCTGCTACATGTCTTTGCTAAAAAAAATCCCAATATGTGTAAATTAATTGGTTTACGTGAAAGTCATAGCGTTTACAAATGGCGGTATATATACTAGGATTTTTTACTTTTACTAGTAATGGCGGCGATCAGCGACTTATAGCAGGAATGCGGCGGACATTCTGACACTGGGGGGAACTGACTTGGTGTCAGCGACACCAATACAGTGATCAGTGCTAAAAAAAAAAGCACTGACACTATACTAATTGCACTGGGCAGCAAGGGGTTAACATGATTGGCAATCAAAGGGTTAACTGTGTGCAGGGAGTGTTTTACTGGGGGGCGGTGTGTGTGTGTGTATTTCACTGTAATTACACTGCTCTGGATGGCTGTGCTGTTCCATCCAGAGCAGTGTGCCCGAGCTGACAGGGAGGAGAACTGTCTGTAAACAAAACAGTACTTCTCCCTGTAGGTGATTGTCGGAAATCACTGGGCGTCGGCGAGTAATTACTGGCTGGGACCCGGCAATTGACAGCCGTGGCCACGAACGGCGGCGCGGGTAGGGTGCACACGGCTCACACGCGCCCCCTACCAGGAAATGCAAAATCACGTATATATACGTGATTTTGCGCACCCGTGCCGCCCTGTAGAAGTATTTCTGCTATAGGGCGGTGGGGATGCGGTTACAAGAATTCAACTACAGGTGAGTCTAATTAATCATTAAACAGGTGTTCAGCAGACAGTTGATTATAAAAGGGCGTTACTTAACAAAGAAAATCCCTCCCATTTTATGCTGTTAGCAATGGCACCACATGGAAGAGAAATGTCACAAGGTCTGAGAAAGAAAATTATTTCTTTACACAAGAAAAGTGAATGCTACAAGAAGACCAGCAAAGCTTTACTTATCAGTCAGAATACTGTAGCAAAAGTGATACAAAAATTTAACAGAGATGAAACTGCAACAATCTCACAGAAATGTTAGGCTGTCCACTGAAGTTAACACTTTGACTGAAGCATCTTCTGATGGGAAGGGTTGAAGGAAATTGCCATGCAAGTTCACAGCAGTTAGCTAAAGAAGTATTAAGCCAAACTGGGGTGATTGTTTCCCGTGACTAAAATACGGCGTACACTGCAGGAGGAATAGTATGCATAGGTGTCATCCATTAAGGAAGCCTCTCCTAAAGCCCATGCACAAAAAAGCCCGCCAACAATTTGCCAGGACCCATGTTGAAAAAGAAGACTACTGGGACTCTGTACTCTGGAGTGATGAGACCAAGATAAATGTTTTTGGAACTGATGGCTTCAAAACTGTATGGTGTCGCAAAGGTGAGGAGTACAAAGAAGAATGCATGGTGCCTACAGTGAAACATGGTGGTGACAATGTCCTTCTGTGGGGGCTGCATGAGTGCTGCTGGTGTCAGGGAGCTGCATTTCATTGATGGTATGATGAATTCACATATGTACTGCTCTATATTGAAAGAGAAGATGCTACCATCACTCCGTGCCCTCGTCGTTAACCTTTCCAACATAACAATGATCAAAACACATATCTAAGACCACTGTTTTCTGATTTCTGAAGAACAGGATGAAAGTGATTCAGTAGCTACAGTATCTCACAGAAGTGAGTACACCCCTCACATTTTTGTAAATATTTTATTATATTTTTTCATGTGAAAACACTGAAGAAATGACACTTTGCCACAATATAAAGTAGTGAGTGTACAGCTTGCATAACAGTGTAAATTTGCTGTCCCCTCAGAATAACTCAACACACAGCCATTAATGTCTAAACCGCTGGCAACAAAAGTGAGTACACCCCTAAGTGAAAATGTCCAAATTGGGCCCAATTAGCCATTTTCCCTCCCTGGTGTCATGTGGCTTGTTAGTGATACCTGGTCTCAGGTGTGAATGGGGAGCAGGTGTGGTAAAGTTGGTGTTATCGCTCTCACTCTCTCATACTGGTCACTGGAAGTTCAACATGGCACCTCATGGCAAAGAACTCTCTGAGGATCTGAAAAAAAGCTCATGTAATGAGCTAAATAAATGTTCTATAAAACTCAGTTTTGTCAAAATTTTGGAAATTTTCAAAAGGGGTGTGCTCATTTATGCTGAGCACTGTAAATGTATGTCAAATCTTAAAGTGACACTCCAGATATAGTGAGACCAGATATAGCGAATGCAGGGTCCTGGGTTTAGTAACACTTTAAGCACAAAGAAAAAAAAATCCCACCTACTATCCATTGGTAGCAGTTATATCTGTGCAGAGTGCGGCGGGGTCTCTGTGTAGGAATGTTGTCTACTAAAGGGTATTAGTAAACATGGTCCAGTATAACCATGTCCGCCAAAATTTCTCATGACTACCCCTGCTGGTAGAGACGAGATATTACATTTGTCTGATTTGATTGATTCTGTCAATTCTCGAGTGACAGAGAGCAATGGTGTATTTAGGTTTTGTGCTGCCCTAGGCAACACAAAAATTGGACACCCCCCGTCCTTGACGAAGAGAGCCTGACACCTACCAACCTGGTCCAACCCCCCCCCCCCCCGCAGAGAGAACCTGACAGTGACCAACAACACCCCTGCCCCATCCCCCCCCCCACTAAAGAGAGCCTTCCACTAACACCAACACCCCAGCGACAGAGAGAAAGACACTCACCTTCACAGATGTGGCCATCTCCAGGGACTCCAGTTGGGCTCTGTATACACCATCAAGCAGCCCACAGCCTTTCTCAGATCCCACCTGGTTCTCATGCCACATATGCCCCTTCTTCTTGGGGCAGTGCTGCCTCCCTAAAAAAAAAGCCGCCCTAGGCAAATGCCTTGTTTGCCTTGTTGTAAATACACCCCTGACAGAGAGGGCTTGTAAGTAATCTCTGAATAAGCTTCTTGCCTCACTAGTCTCTTCCAGGTTGTATGGACCATTGTTATGTACTGAACAGTAGACGTGAAAGTGCTGTGATGGGTGCACTGGTGAACAAAATACCTTTCACACACCCCAGTCATGTTATACCTGTCATGTAAATTTTATGATATCAAACAGCGTATATTACTTTGCTCAACAGCTGTTTATCTCATACAATAAAGTAAGTATGGTCTGCTTCTTATTACAACCTGCATCCCGGAAGACTCAGAATACACCTATCATGAAAGAAATTATAAAGGCTGTCATTGCTGAGGTTCTTGTGAAAATGCTAGTTTCTGGTCCGTGTCTGGCTTCAGTGCTCCCAAGTCTTAAACCTAAAATAAGCAAATGAGTGTTCAATAGAAGACCTAAACCATTATATCTTGTATATGATTGTTCCCAGTCGGGGACTAATGGCCCTTTCATATGCACAGAAAAAACAGGCCATGGTTTTACCGCTGTTGTGGTGGTTTATGTAAGGATATATATTATTTATAAAGGGCGTGTCCCTTTCCCTTAGATGAAATATTACAGTGCCTCCAGCCGTTAAAATACGGCAAATATTTAGTAAACCAATAATTTGGACACCTTGATAATTTGATCACCACTTATTATTATACCTTGAATTCTTTTAGCCAATATGATTTCGTACCATACACACAAAATTTGCCTTATAATAGATAAATATAAAAATTTATTTATGTACAAAAATTATATATATATTAACACAAAACGCAAAAGACTGGTGATAAATGAATATTGGTACACACAATCAAAGATATAACCTACCAATGTAAGACACACTAATCAAGTTTCTAACTAATTACATCAATTACAATTTTTAAATGATATGATTATTTATTAAATTTATTAATAATTAATAATTTCGAATATCTCAAAGGTTATATTCTCGCACGCCGTGGCCATAGGATTGCAAGAAGTAAGCCCTTGATATGTGATACTCTGGTTATTAATATTCAATAAATTATGAAATATGAAAAATTTATAATATGGCAATAAACAATTTTTTAACAGTAACACAGTATCTGACTACAGATATCTAACTACCCAATATTGTTGTAATACACTAAGGTAATTTTATGATTCTACACAACAGAGAAAGTAATTAATACAAAATCAAATAAACATCTCACCACACCCGGACGTCAGACTAGGCAACTCTCCCGTGGATTTAGCTGGCAGTGGAACGCCTTTAGACTGATATATAGGCAAGTGATAGATTCAATAGGGGAGAATGTAGGAAGTTATAAGTTTAGAGGTTTAAAGTTTTAAGAAGTTTGAAAAGATGGAAGAGTAATTATTTCAGCAGAGATCTTCTTCAGATGTCAGGTCTTTCCATGAGGTCTTTATGAGCGTTCCTCCTTTTTCTTAAAGCACATGGGCTTTTATATCCACTAGTCCATTGTTCTAAGATACCTTCCCACCAGGCTTCCTGATTGGCTAGTTGAGAAATGTGTGTACATAAGCTATTTCTCACCTGCCCGCCAGGTGGCGGTCATGTATCACAAAACAATGTGAGTATTTGAGATGACTCATACCTTGGGTGGAATCTTCAGGTAATTTCAGGAATAAAATATACGGCTCTTTCCAGATATAGCAGTGATCATACCTATGATATTCTAAATAGGGACCATGGAATATAGGTGTATATTCAGTTATTCCTACTTGAAATATCATCCTGTTTGTTTCCTGATAAGACATGTAACTAATGCTAGTTTATAATACATCTTACTTCCCATCATCTCAATACTCAAGTTAGTGATATGTAGTTCCCATTGCTGAGTATTTAGTGGTGTTTAAAGTCTATGACATCTTATTTATAATCTGTTTTTGTAATACATTTTTGTAATGATATACAGTGAACTTTTAGACTTAAATGTCCTGAATTTCACCCCTTTGTTTCAGAATCAACATTTTTCTCTGTGTAGGGAAAAAACTCTCTATTTGCATGACCCTTGTATTGGGCTCATGGTAAACAATTGTTAATGCTTTCACCCTTGGTGAACAATAGTATATGGTAATAGTTTCAGAGGTCTGTTGGTTCATCACACTCTACAAGGTTTGGGTAAGCTCTCAGACAATCAGTTTGGTTCCTCTATTGTCATGTCCAGACCTTGTATATGTTTACCTGCTTATTGAAGTCTGAATAATGGTGTTTGATCACCTGTAGAACTTCAAAATAGTATTGTCTCTAGGAGGAAAGAAAAACAATCCCTTCACCCATTCTCTCCAGTTCTTTAACTAGAATTCTTGGTGGTTCAACCAAGACAAAATTAACTCTTAACATCCGGTTATGCTGATCTGTTTGCCATATAATATTATGTCTTGATAAAAGTCATATTTTTGAGACATGATACAAAAGCCCACAACAAATCCCCCTTTGTTTGGGGTACAGGCACGTGTATAGGGGTGTCTGTGTCGCAAAACATGAGTGGGGCTTTTGGCTAGAGTGATTGTTCGTCTTCTCCGGTGAAGTGAATGAAAGAAAAAAAAAAAATTTTTTTTTTTTTTTTTATAATAAAATGGCAGCGGTGATGCTGGTTGGTCCTCAACTTGACTCGGCGTCTTTAGATGGACACTTCCGATGACGATCCTGGTCTTGTGATGAGGCCGGCCTGGCCTGGCACATCCACCTTGGGGTCCATGGGTCCTCCGCACGACAGGTCTCTTAGACGGTCTCCTAGGCGGGTCTTTTCCTCTGGACTGGCCCTTGGTGGCCTGGGACATCAGGTTATCGTCTCCGGATCGATCTCTGGCATCTGGTCTTTCCCACAGGACATTATAGCTTCCTTCTAGGGTCCGGTCATTGACACCTCCGATCGCCGGTCTGGTCATAGTCTGGGCCTTCCTTTCTAAATTATTAAAATGAACAGTTTAAGTATGGGATATACATAAAATTATGTTACTGGATCCTGTAAGACAAAAGATGAATTATATGTTTAAAGGAAATTTAATAATGATCTCAATATCTCCAGATAGGAATTGGTGGGTTCAGTCTTCCAACAACTGCAATTGAGACTTCGGATGGCAAGCACGTAATTGGTTGATGTGCACCCATCTATCACTGATTTCACCATACCGGGTAACCTGCAATTTATATGCGACCGGAGAGATTTTATCAATGATAGAGAACGGACCTTTCCAAGATGGAAGGAATTTCCGTTCCTTGATCTGGTCTCTTGCAAAGTTGTATAGATAGACCTTGTCACCAATCTCATATTCCTTCTTGGAGGTTTTGAGATCATAGTATGTCTTAGCACTAGTTGCAGCTCTTTCCAAATTTCGCTGGGCAAAGGCAAAAGCATATTGCAGATGTTTACGTAAATCCTCTATGTACTGGTGTGTGGTGGTAGCATTGATCAAATTTTGATCTGTAGTGCGATACAATAAGTGCTGGGGCAGTACCATCCGTCTACCTGTCATCAGTTCAAAAGATGACATTTTTGTAACTGTATTCGGAGTAGCCCTCAACGCCATCAGGACTAGCGGGAGTTTGACATCCCAATCTTTGCCTGTTTCCTTAACAAATTTCTTAAGGACGTTAACGATGGTCTGATTGTATCGTTCTACACCACCACTAGAGGCTGGCCGATAGGCGATATGCAATTTCCTTTTAACCCCCAAAATTTTCCACAATTTGGCCATCACTTCGCTAGTGAAGTGCGATCCTCTATCAGACTCTATCCTCTGAGGTAAACCAAAACGTGAAAATACATGATTTATTAGCAATGCAGCACATGTCTCGGAGCTATTATTTGGTGCTGGTATACATTCGACATACTTGGTGAATAAACATGTAACTGTTAACATATACCGATTTCCTCGTGAAGATTTTGTTACTGGCCCAATAAAATCCATCTGAAGGTCTGACCAAGGCATACATATCCCCCTCTTCTGGAGAGGTGCTCTGTGAGTTGGCTTGGTAGGTTGAAATTGGGGACATATTAGGCAACCTTGGCAGTACTCCTTCACATCACGCAACATATGAGGCCAGTAGGCATAATCCCGCAGGATCTCATACGTGATCTTCTCTCCACGATGACCGGAAGTGGGAGCATCATGGGCATGCTGTAGCATCAAACCTCTAAATTTAAGTGGGACGACCCATTGTTGTACGCCACCCTTTGAGGTTCGTATCAACAATCCCTGGTATAAAGAGAATTGGGATTTGGATTTCATTAAGATACGTAAATCCTCCTTCCCACTATATACTTCCTTATTTATGGGATTTTGGTTGGGATCTTCTATATGACTATAAAACAAGCCAATTATTGGGTCTTCTTTTTGGGCAGTAATTAAATCCTCACTAGGAGAATCGTGACTCCACTGTAATGCATTCGGATCACCAGCTGTTCTGGCCTGTTGCCTGGTGACAGCTTCAATCTGTACGGTACCTAAAAATTGGTCAATGTCTATCAGTTCACCGGTGATTGCCCCTTCCTTGGCTAGAGAATCGGCCAGATCGTTCCCTTCTTTCTCGGCACCTAGAACCTTGGAGTGGCCTTTGGTCTTCTTGAAGTGCAGGGTGAGATCATTGGACCTTACCAGTTCATCGATGTGACAAAAGAGCTTACCATGTTTCACGGGTTTGTGATTACTCTTGTTCATGTTGTTTCGCTTCCACCTAGGGAAATACTCCACAAAACTATTCCTGACATAATTGGAATCGGTTATGATGGCACACTCTCTGATGTTGAACTCTATAGCCATCTCAACTGCTCTAAGAATTGCAGTAAGTTCAGCAACCTGACTGCTTTTTGGTCCAAGTTTGTATCCCACAGAAATTGGGGTGACACCTTGGGTCCAAACGATTCCAATACCTGCCACTAGTTGGAGCTGTTCCCCATCCTTGTGATGAAAAGCACAACCATCCACATATACACACGGCAGCTGTTTACAGTATTCTTCATCGTAAACCTTGTAAGGAGAGAACAGTTGTTCTTCCAGAAAGTCAGTGTCCGGGCTCTCCATAGCAGGCGTAGTTGCGGAACAATCATGGAGCTCGGCTAGGCCCTGGGCTACTGGACTTTCCTTGTTCTGTTTGTACCGAATTTCAAGAGGCCACCCTTGCAAAGACAAAGTCCAAGCAGTGATGCGGCTATTAGACACATTTCCTCCCTTGATACGTTCACTCTTTAAATACTGTAAAGGCTGGTGTGCCGTTTCAACAATGATTCTCTCTCCCTGAATGTAACTGCGGAAATTCTGTAATGCCCACACGGTGGACAATAGAGCTTTTTCACAGTCACTGAACTTTACTTCAACCGGGGACAAAGTTTTACTGGCATAGGCAATCACCTTACTGACATCATCACGTTTCTGGTAAAGAACAGAACTCATACTTACCTGCGTAAACCCTGTCTCTAGATAGAAATTTTTACCCCCTTCGGGATATCCGAGACACGGGGCTTGTGTGAGACGTTCCTTTAATTCCTTCATGGCGTCCTCCTGTTTCTTACCCCACGACCATTCGACATCCTTCTTCAGTAGGTGAAGCAGTGGCTTGCTTATCTCGGCGTAATTATCAATAAACTTACGCGAGTAGTTTACCATACCTAGGAATGATCTCAATTCTTTAAGGTTAGTAGGGACTTTACAGTTCAGAACCGCCTCAACTTTCTTCTTTTGTGGGTTCAAACCTTCAGCAGTAACTTCATGGCCTAGGAAGTTTACCTTCGTGCGACACCACTGGGCTTTTTGTAAGGACAGTTTTACTCCTGCTGCTTTTAATTGGCCCAGGACATGCCGAAGTTCTGTAATGTGTTTGGCCATATCAGTACTTTTGATCAGGATATCGTCCACATATGCCAACGTCCCCCTTTCGAAGGCGTCTGGCATGGCCTTGTGCATGAACACAGCAAATTCATGTCCAGAATTTATGAATCCGAAAGGCATTCTCACCCAACAATATTGTCGATTTCCAAAACTGAAGGCCAGTTTGTATTGGTCTTCCTCACTCACCTTTATGGTCCAGTATCCCTGTGCACAATCCAAGGCTGTAAAAACCTGGGATCCTTGGAGTTGGGCGAGACATTGGTCTATGTATGGGACCGGCCATCCTGACATGTACACACGTTTGTTTAGCTGACGGAGGTCAGCGCACAAACGCCATTGTCCATTGGGTTTTAAAATACCCAGGATCGGGTGGTTGTAGGAGCTGTGGATGGGCCGAATTATACCCCTTTCATGTAACTTCCTGATAATCTCAGCTAGAGATTCATAGGAAGCTAATGGTAACCTATACTGTCTTACGAATACTGGTGGGGCATCTGGATCTGTTTGGGTCCTAGCGATGTGTAGGTCAGTAGTCCCACAATCGTAAGAATCCTTGGCAAAGATCTCTTGGAATTCAAGGAGAAGCTCTCGGAGCAATTGTCGGTCGAGATCACTGGCACATGCATCGGCGAGGGCCACCATCTCTTCCACTAACTCCTTGAATCCAGGAAAGCTTTCCGGCTGACCTATCTCATATGCCTCTTCAAGTTTCGTGGTGAGGTCATTGGGTATGTGATGTGTGTGTGTGTTCTCCTGCCATCCAGGTTCTTTGGGGTACTCTTGTTCTTTGATTGGGTGATCAAAGACAATTGATGTCTCTTCGATTCGACAGGTGCCATCTTTAGAATCGAATGGATAAATGGACTCTATGGTGAAAATACCCTCTGGTAATGAATGGAATGTTTGTTCAATTAATTGTTCCTCCGACAAATATTCATCGGGGATGAGTCCAATCACCTGGTTAGTAACCCCAAAGGTATAATATTCAGTCTCTACCGCTAGACCAATAAGGGTCTCTTTGGGTAAGACGATGTCCTGATTGGACAGATTATGTATGTAAATGTACATCGGGGATTGATGTGTGTTGACTAGGGGCGTGTGTGTAATGTTCAGTCCCTCCCCCTGCATTTTATGGGAGAGGCATACTAATGCATCTGACCCCTTCAGTCTATGTCCCTTTTTAACTTGGATGGGGAGTATGAAATTATTTATGCCCTTAGGAATTGTAATCTTTTGGGCTACCTGGACTTCAACAGCATAAGGCATCTGTTGCTGGGATTTTAAAGCTAAGTCCAGATTTTGGTATTTTTCGGGGTCCCCCTTTAGTCGACTCCATAAACAGTCATTAATTAGGTCGACTTGCATTGCAAAGCGATGTAATACATCGTTGCCAAAATAAATTTTAGTTTGGGGATTATCCAAGACTAGGAACACATGGGTGGCTGTTTTGTTTCCTACAGTGACGTTTAAGAGACACCTAGCCATTGAATTGTGATCATCAGAGTCATCAAGGGAGTCTGAAATCCAATGACGCTGAGGTGTGGAGAAACGGATCATTTCCATTTCGGTCAGGTGTTTTATCAACCCATGGCTTACAAAGCTGTGTTCCTGTCTCAAATCTAGTTTGGCATATTTTGACCTATTAAGACCATTTATCCGGATGGGGATAAACAAGTCGCTGTTAACCCTTTCGATACCTGTCAAGAATTGGGTGTGATCTCCCCCTTTTCTTGGTTTATCCTCCTGATGAAAAGATATCGTAAGGATGTCATCTTGGAGGGAAATATCTTTGATTTTATCTTGGGGAATTCTAAAAATGTGTTCCTCATCTCTTCTGATAGGGTTACAGTCATCAGGTTTGATAACCGTTACATCAGGAAGTTGGCTGTTCCTGAAATGGATTTCTAATGATCCAGGCCTTTCTTCCACCAGGTGGCAGTGTTGTCGGGAATGGGGAGTTTTAAGTTTCCCATATTTAATTGGGGTATTTACCTGTGACCACAGGACTTGGTTCACACAGTCAACTATGGTGTTCAGCCTTTTTAGGAAGTCCATCCCAATTATCATGTGGTGCTGGGAGATACTGGCAATGATGATGGGGTGTCTCAGTTCCTTATTACCCAGTTTCAATTTAAGCCAGGCGGTACCCATGACTTGTAATGGGTCTCCACCTACACCAATCAATGAGCTGTCAAAACTTTTAAGTCTCGGCTTGGTGGGCATGACATTAGCCACTTTGTCAAAATGTTCCTGTGACATGATGGTTGCTTGGGATCCAGTGTCTATTAAGCCGACAATCGAAAGATCACTGGCATCCTGCACCTGCACCGTGGCATAATATCTCCCATCAGATTCAGTCAGCTCACACATGAAATTAGTGTGGTTGAAGATCTGTGGGCCCTTCAATAACATATGACTGGCTCTTATATCACCGCATGTGGTGGACACATTACCCTTATCCTCCCTGGTGGGATTCTTGGACTGTCTCAAGACAGAAGCACAACTAGAAGTTGGTGCTCCGTCTGGCTTGTCAATCCCGACGACTTCTGATGCCGCGACTATATTAGGGGCAATAGATGGACACTGAAAAACAGGAGAATCATTAATAACCAACAACTGGTCCCCCTTTGCCTGAGAACTAGATTCTCTATTAGTAGGCGTGTCAGGGACGGGGCACACATCTCCTGTCATTTGACTCAGTGTCCTCCCCTGTTGGTTTAAGGCTTGGTTGCCTGTTAATTCTGTGACCCTTGGTTGGTCACAGGAGCTGCTCCTAAAAAAGGATTGGATGGAAATTGAGTGACAAGCCTGTCCATTTGTTCAGCCATTTTGCTGACCTGTGCCTCGATTTGTCCAATACGCTCAGAGGAGTCATTCTGTTGATTCTCCCTCTTCCTATACTTGCGCTTGTATTTTGGACGAGACTGGTAATGAGACTCAGAGTCAGAACTACTGCTCTGGTCCCGACGCCATTGTTCTCTCTGAGGTTTTGGGGTCTCCCTGTTATTAAAGGGAGCCTGGGGTACTGTATCCCCCCTTTGAGCTTGAGGGTGTTCTTGGCGTGGAGGAAATCTTTGGAAGTCGGAGTTTTTATTAAAATTGGGATTCTTATTGTAATTATGGGGCCTGTTGAAATTGGGGTTCCCATAAAAATTCCCATGTTGGTTTTGGCGAGGATAATAGAACCTCTGAGGATACCATTGACTCCTTTGGTTCTCATCACTGTACTGACCCTTACCATACTTTTTATTCTTCTCACTTCCACTACCGTAGTTCCCTGGCTTTTGTCTATCCTTTCTCACCCACTGGTTTTGGGGTGCAAAGTTTTGGACCTCCTTCACTTGCTGGGCTTGAGGTACAAATCTAGGGGAACCATTGGTTTTACCCCCACGGACTACTTCCGCATATGATTTCTTCTCTGCCTGCAAATTTGGATTTGGAGGGGAGACGGTAGTGGCTGCTACTATCTTGGGGCTATTTTTAGGTTCTCTTTTTATCCCGCCCTCACTGGACTGTTGGATCGAGAATAAATAGTCACTCTCTCTCACCAACCAATCAAGAGAGCATCCCTTTCTGTAATCCTTTGCAAGTCCCAATTTTATGTAAGCAGGTAATGCTTCATAGAATAGTGTCTTGAATTCTGGCTGGTTAGGATTGGGATCCTTTTCAGCCAGGAAATAGGCATTTCTGAGGACAGCCAGAAATTCTGCAGGGCTTTGGTGAGGACCACACTTTAAATTGTAGGCCGCAGCCTTGGCAGAGGTTACAGTTTTATAAGGCCCAAATTCCATGTGGCACTTATGTTTAACCTCTCTCCAGGACTGATTGGAATAGGCCCTCAAGGTCTCAAAGAATTGCCGGTATTTCTCTTCAAACACCCATGGCAGCAATTCTATTTTGGTGTGGTCATCTCTAATGCCCAGAATCTCTAACGTCTGTTCATATGTTCTCATGTGTTCGGTGATCTCAAGGGACCCTTTCTTAGAAAACATAGGAACAGTGTCCTTCAGGAACTTAATAACCTTTGGGGTGTCATATCTCCTGAATGACCCCTGGGATTTCCCTTCCTGCCTATATGAAACCTCATATTTTTCTTCAGAGCGCTCTGGAGTGTATCTTGAAAGCTTAGGAGGTGACCTATATTCTGACCCTGACTCACTATCAGATACTTCGCTGTGATGCAGGTATCTCCGCTCATCAGCCTCTGGCTTGACTGGGTTGGTCCGTCTTTGGACCCCAGAATTTATTTGAGCCGTCAACCTTATAATCTGCTCCTCCAGAGTTTTCTGCTCAGATTTTATCAAGGTAAGTTCTGACTGGTCATGCTTATCCCCTGGGTGAACTTTAATTTTGATAGGAGATAACCTCTCTGATCTGAAGTACTCCACCTCATCTTTTAAGTCCTGATATTTCTTTTGAAGTTGTTTTAATTCCTGAAAGTTTCTTTCATATAGGTCCTGAGCACTTCGAAAGTCTCCGACCAATCTATCATAATGTTTCTCGGATTCGTCTAAACGAACACCGGCATGACCAAGCTTCCCTTTCAAAGACTCAATGTCCTGATTTTTGCTTTCTAACAAGAGGCGGGCCTCTGACAACTCTTCCCTTAGAGTCATGGTCCGCTGGGCAGCTCCAGCGGTCATGAACCATAACATGGGCCAAGCTTCTAGGAGAAGTCTGTCACGGCTTCTATCACTTTCTGCTCCAGCAAATGCTATTAAAAACCCAACAACCTGGCCCTTTTGGTTGAACAGGTCCTCAAAAGTGCTAATAGCCTGCTTTTTCTCTTCATCCACAAATTCCTTATTGCTATCCCCCAAACTTAATCTCTTGCGGAGATAATCTATTACTTCATTTTCAACATACTTCTGCCAAGCACCGGCAGCTTTCCGAGCTGGCTTCATAGCTTCTTGCTCAATGCCTTGAGCCGCCATATTTTCCTCGTTATGCTTGGAAGAGGTGGATCCGTGATTACTGGATGCCATTTTGATATAAAATATATGTTTGACCAAGTGTACAAATATACAATCACCAGTGCGTTTTGTGTTATGGTACGATTTCTATGGATCTCAGCAGTGCCTCCAAATTTATGTTGTGGTGGTTTATGTAAGGATATATATTATTTATAAAGGGCGTGTCCCTTTCCCTTAGATGAAATATTACAGTGCCTCCAGCCGTTAAAATACGGCAAATATTTAGTAAACCAATAATTTGGACACCTTGATAATTTGATCACCACTTATTATTATACCTTGAATTCTTTTAGCCAATATGATTTCGTACCATACACACAAAATTTGCCTTATAATAGATAAATATAAAAATTTATTTATGTACAAAAATTATATATATATTAACACAAAACGCAAAAGACTGGTGATAAATGAATATTGGTACACACAATCAAAGATATAACCTACCAATGTAAGACACACTAATCAAGTTTCTAACTAATTACATCAATTACAATTTTTAAATGATATGATTATTTATTAAATTTATTAATAATTAATAATTTCGAATATCTCAAAGGTTATATTCTCGCACGCCGTGGCCATAGGATTGCAAGAAGTAAGCCCTTGATATGTGATACTCTGGTTATTAATATTCAATAAATTATGAAATATGAAAAATTTATAATATGGCAATAAACAATTTTTTTAACAGTAACACAGTATCTGACTACAGATATCTAACTACCCAATATTGTTGTAATACACTAAGGTAATTTTATGATTCTACACAACAGAGAAAGTAATTAATACAAAATCAAATAAACATCTCACCACACCCGGACGTCAGACTAGGCAACTCTCCCGTGGATTTAGCTGGCAGTGGAACGCCTTTAGACTGATATATAGGCAAGTGATAGATTCAATAGGGGAGAATGTAGGAAGTTATAAGTTTAGAGGTTTAAAGTTTTAAGAAGTTTGAAAAGATGGAAGAGTAATTATTTCAGCAGAGATCTTCTTCAGATGTCAGGTCTTTCCATGAGGTCTTTATGAGCGTTCCTCCTTTTTCTTAAAGCACATGGGCTTTTATATCCACTAGTCCATTGTTCTAAGATACCTTCCCACCAGGCTTCCTGATTGGCTAGTTGAGAAATGTGTGTACATAAGCTATTTCTCACCTGCCCGCCAGGTGGCGGTCATGTATCACAGAACAATGTGAGTATTTGAGATGACTCATACCTTGGGTGGAATCTTCAGGTAATTTCAGGAATAAAATATACGGCTCTTTCCAGATATAGCAGTGATCATACCTATGATATTCTAAATAGGGACCATGGAATATAGGTGTATATTCAGTTATTCCTACTTGAAATATCATCCTGTTTGTTTCCTGATAAGACATGTAACTAATGCTAGTTTATAATACATCTTACTTCCCATCATCTCAATACTCAAGTTAGTGATATGTAGTTCCCATTGCTGAGTATTTAGTGGTGTTTAAAGTCTATGACATCTTATTTATAATCTGTTTTTGTAATACATTTTTGTAATGATATACAGTGAACTTTTAGACTTAAATGTCCTGAATTTCACCCCTTTGTTTCAGAATCAACATTTTTCTCTGTGTAGGGAAAAAACTCTCTATTTGCATGACCCTTGTATTGGGCTCATGGTAAACAATTGTTAATGCTTTCACCCTTGGTGAACAATAGTATATGGTAATAGTTTCAGAGGTCTGTTGGTTCATCACACTCTACAAGGTTTGGGTAAGCTCTCAGACAATCAGTTTGGTTCCTCTATTGTCATGTCCAGACCTTGTATATGTTTACCTGCTTATTGAAGTCTGAATAATGGTGTTTGATCACCTGTAGAACTTCAAAATAGTATTGTCTCTAGGAGGAAAGAAAAACAATCCCTTCACCCATTCTCTCCAGTTCTTTAACTAGAATTCTTGGTGGTTCAACCAAGACAAAATTAACTCTTAACATCCGGTTATGCTGATCTGTTTGCCATATAATATTATGTCTTGATAAAAGTCATATTTTTGAGACATGATACAAAAGCCCACAACACCGCCATCCTTGTTGCCTTCCTGAGTACTAACATTGCAGCCCCACAGGACTGTACACATGCTGCCACATGCAGCCATGGCAATTTTACCTCAGTCTGCAGAGATTGACTGCCTGTCAAATTCACCTATTGAGATCAGTGGGACCACACCACAACTACAAGCCAATCTAATGGCTTGAAGCTGCATTGCAGCAGCACCTCCTGAATGGCTGCTAGCCGCTGCTTTATCACCCTCTGAAAAGCAGTCCACTGTGGATTACTTTTCAGAGGGCTGTAAGCATTGTCACCAGTGTGAAGAAGCCTGAAAAGTATTGAAGCCAAAGTATCTGCATAACAAAGGCATCGAGAAAGGCCTAAAGGACACAAATGTTTCCTAATCTGACTGTAAATGTTTAGGAAAATATTTTCTATTATGAGAGGAATATGTAAGCCTGCTTTGCTCACCATCTCATGCAAATGCTATTAGCCTGGCTGTCTTTGGTTTCAAAACCAAGTCACTGACCCAGAACAGGTTTGCAGAAAGTCTGTGATGTGAAATGGAGACTAGAGCTCCACCTGCTGGCTCTAAAGGAGATTAAAATATTACTCTGCACTAGTTAATTTTTTTTACCATATGGCACTGAAAATCAATACATGTTAAACACTAGAAGAAACTCAAGTAAGGGAAATCTTGTTTGCTTTCTGTTTATCCCTTTGACTGCCAATATTGTAACATGCCCCACACGTCATCCAATCAAAGGGTTCACACAACCTTACAGTTGCAAAACCGGCCATCAGCTTGTTTTTTTTTCTGCAGAATCTGGGCTTTCTGGTAGAAGTGATTTAGGCAACTGTAAAACTATCTGACCACTGGGCACAATACTGCAAAATTATTCTTTAATCCAAAGATTTCTTCTGCAGTATTTTTTTTCTGCTCTTAAGATGTCCTCAGTCTTATGGCCAGCATTGTTTAACCCACTTCTGCTGAGCCCACCTTTGTCCTGGACCCTTCCCAGCTTGTTACTGGACAGTAGAAGGAGAAGCAATACAGTCAAAAGCTCATCTTTTTGTCACTCTGCTTTCTTCTACTTCTATCAGCATGCTTTTTGTCAGCACCTGAACTGATTGACACCTACTGCTGCTTCTTCCTCTCACACTACTGCCCTGCTGTTCGGAGACTGGAAAAGGCTGATACCAGGTTCTATTCAGGTATTACACTACTTGAATTTACAGATACATGTATTGATGTGTTAATGGTTACAGAACTGCGTTAATTTTTTATATTAACATTTTATATTTGCCTCGAGTTCAGTTTTAGGAAAGGTTTCTTATATGGAGAACCTGCCAGTATTCACACATCTGTTGCAGGCTGGACATGCTAATCTGTTACCTCAAAGCCACATTGTCAGCTTGCTTTGTGAGCTCATTCAGTTGGGTTGGGCTGCCTATCAGGTCTGCAGGAAATATGCATAGACCTGATGGGCATCCTAATGATAACTGAAATAGTGCCAATGCTGCTTCTAATTGTGAGGCAGCAGATTCGTTTTTTTAATAGGTTCACAAATAATTTGTGTAAAGCAGTATTAAACTCCAAAATTTTATATATTTCAGTTTACCAATCATTGGTTGTGGTGTCTGCATTAGTTTCCTTTGAAGAGGTTCTAAAGCCTAAACATTTTTTCCTTACAGCGGTGTTCCACCCAAAAGGGGAAGTTCCGCTTTAAAGATTGGTCCCCATTAACGATTGGCACCTTTGGGGAGCGGGGGGGGGGAACGGGTACTCGAATTTGACAGGTACCCGCTCCCACTTCCGCTGTGATCGCCTAGGCGATCAGAAATGGAAGTTGTCCTCCTACCCTCCCCCCCAAAGTCTTGTGGGACAACCGGCTGTGACCTGTCACGTGTCCCAGAAGATGGGGTGGGAGGACAACTCCGTGGATGTGAGAACAGGTACCTGTCAAATTCAGGTACCCGCTCCCCCTCTCTGCTCCCCAAAGGTCCGCAGTCTCTGGTCATCTCCTGTAGTATGTCTGCAGTCTCTGGTCATCTCCTATACTGTGTCCGCAGTCTCTGGGCATCTCCTGTACCTTGTCCACAGTCTCTGGGCATCTCCTGTACCTTGTCCACAGTCTCTGGGCATCTCCTGTACTATGTCCACAGTCTCTGGGCATCTCCTGTACTATGTCCACAGTCTCTGGGCATCTCCTGTACTATGTCCACAGTCTCTGGGCATCTCCTGTACTATGTCCACAGTCTCTGGGCATCTCCTGTACTATGTCCACAGTCTCTGGGCATCTCCTGTACTGTGTCCGCAGTCTCTGGTCATCTCCTGTAGTATGTCCGCAGTCTCTGGTCATCTCCTGTACTGTGTCCGCAGTCTCTGGGCATCTCCTGTACTATGTCCGCAGTCTCTGGGCATCTCCTGTACTATGTCCGCAGTCTCTGGTCATCTCTTGTACTGTGTCCGCAGTCTCTGGTCATCTCTTGTACTCTGTTTGCAGTCTCTGGTCATCTCCTGTACTATGTCTGCAGTCCATTGGTTCAGAATATTTTTTTTTCTTGTTTTCATCCTCTAAAACCTAGGTGCTTCTTATGGTCAGGTGCGTCTTATGGAGCGAAAAATATGGGGGTTTATTATATCATACAAGTGTGTTCAAATTTGATTGCAGGAAGCATAAGTAAGCTTTAGTTAATGGAAAAGGCAAGGCCCAAAATAAATAGATACATTTTGGAAGGATTGTCATCTTGACCGCGTCCCAGAAAAGAGATCCAAAAGGAAGACCATGCACGTAGAGTTTGTTTGATTTTAGAAACCACCAGGATGTAGTTATGTTGGACCAGTGTCTGAAAGTCTGCTGTAAGATTAATGCCCAAATAAGGGATCAAAGAAAACCAAACAAAGATAAATTTCTCCTTAAAGGTTACGTGCCTGGGAGGCGTGATATTAATAGGCATTGATACTGATTTGGAGAAGTTAATAGGAAGGCCTGTCAGGGAAGCAAAAGTTTCCAAACTTGTCAACAAATTCGGTAAAGAGATCAGTGGCTGTGTTAAAAAAAAGTAACACATTGTCTGCATAAAAACAAAACTTGAAATTGTCAGGGCCTTCTAAGTAACCAGAGAAGTATGGGTGAGGAATGATTGCAGTGGACAAAGGTTTGATAGCTAGGGCAAAAAGCAGGGGTGACAAAGGGCACCCCTGTCTCGTGTCCCTTTTCAGTGGAAAAATCCAGTCATACAGCCAGGGAGGCGAATTCGTGTGTTTGGTGAGGTGTATAAGGCCTGGAATCCATGCCGAAATGAGCCCTGAAAACCATATCTACGGAGGAGTATAGAGAGATACTCCCAAGCAGGGGCGGACTGACAACACATGGGGCCCCCGGGCAATAGGGGATCATGGGGCCCCTGTGTCCTTGCCCAAACTCAAAAAAGCCTATGAAAAAGGTACCAGGGGCATCTCATGGGGCCCCCTACTGACCCCGGGCCCTCGGGCAATGCCCGAGTTTCCAAATGGTCAGTCCGCCCCTGCTCCCAAGACACTATCAAAGGCCTTATTAATGTCTAGACTTAAAAGTAGAACTTCTTCAGAAAATTTTTTGGCATCTTGGATAATATTAATTGCCAACCTGAGGTTGTCAGTAATCTGTCTATGAGGGATGAAGCCACCTTGATATGGGGAAATTAAAGATGGGATAACAGAGGCTAAGCGGTCTGCTAGGATGCGACTGAAAACGTTTTAAATCAGTATTTATTACCAAAATAGGGCATATGTTTTGGGGAAAAGAGTGATCCTTATTAAGTTTAGGGAGAAGGGACATATTGGCCTGTAACATTTCCACTGGGAAGTCATGTCCTTGCACTATACAGTTATACATAGAAACTATATAATTATATTAAGAAACTAAATATGGGGTTAATGTTTTAGAAAATGTTTTATAATAGCCATTAGAAAACCCGTCTGTGTCAGGTACCGAGGATTGTTTCAAAGATTTAATAGTATCTATGACCTCTTTATCTGTAATGGGGGCATTCAATTTGGTAATTGGAGTAGGGGGTCAAATTTGGGTATATTAGCAAACCATGAAGTAGTGTTTGGAGGAGAGGGGGATGCTGGGAAAGAGAGTAAAGTAGAATAGAAATTTTACATAATCTACAGAACTTCCTTAGGATGAGTGGTGTGTTGCCCTGTGGGGGTTTGTAATTTATAAATATGAGGGGAACATAATGACTGAGTACATTTTCTGGCAAACATGAAAGAGGCCAAATTACTGTGCAACAGAAACTTAGCTCTTGACCAGCACAAGGCTTTCTCAGCTGTCTAATTCAGCAATGAGTCCAACCATAATCGAAGAAAACAGCTGTACGATATCTGCAGGGTGCGTATCCGGGTGTGATCTATACAAATCACCTAATTTTTTAGTGAGAGAGTGAATGTAGGCAAGCCTCTCTTTGTTTGCTGCTTTTATTCCGATAGGTTTACCTCGTAGCATAGCTTTGTTTGCAGTCCATAAAGTACTGTAGTGATAGAAATATCAGGGGTATTGTTTAATGAAAAATATTCAATTATGACTAGAGATATCTTGAGAAACTTTTGGATAGGTAAGTAAGGATTCGTTTAAGCACCAGGAATATGGTGTAGGAATCAAACTGATATATGAAGTAGTAAACGATCAAAACAGTTACTAACTACGTCAATTGATGACAAAATGCATTGGATGGAGCTTCACGTGTGAGTGTATTAGTTTACATTTAAGAAAGTTTTAAGTAGTGGGCATACTTCACTATTTTTCCAAGGACACAACTATCTCTGCACCATAAACCAGAGAGTCGTGCGGGGTTAACCCCTAAGTGCTGTTGGCTTTTTTAATATAAAAGCCCAATAGCTCTGGTAAGAGCTCTTGCATGCCTGTTATTTTTCACCAAGATTATATAAGTGTCATCTTCCTCCTTTCTTGATGCATTGAATGTTTTTTTTCCATTCTTGTTGGACTTTAACACTAATTAGCATGAACTTTTGGATGAATTGATTGTTTTTCACACTATCCAGCGTTGCACTTTTTTTTGTTATTTAATAAAATAGGATATAGCAGGCTTCTCAAATTCAAACAGAATAAAATAGAAAGAATATAGCAGTCAAAAAAAATAGAAATAATTTTGCCTGTAGTTCTACTTTAAAGTAAAAAAACCTTCCATGTTCAGTGCCTCGCCACACCTTAACACTTATTTGCCACCACTCTTGATCCAGCGCTGTCCTGACCCTGATCTCTCTTCCCGGATTCATGGGCTTGGTTGAGAGCATTGGCTCCTGCTGCTGTCAGTCAAATCCAGTGAGGAGGGAGCAGGGCCGTGCTGCTCTGTGTGTGTCTATAGACACACACAGCTTGGTTTGGGATCAAGTTTGAACAAGTGGGCCCATAGCAAGCGACTTGCAATGGGGGCACTCAGTGAAGAGAAACCTAGAACGCAGGTGGGGGACCCCATAAGAGCAGTTTCGGGGCTGCTCTGTGCAATAGTATTTATCTAAGGTTTATCGCTTTTAAATTTAGGTGAAATCCATTCTGACGTTTAAAGTGATCATTTGGGCAACGAAGAACTAGAAAAAACGATCCACACATGGCAAAAATGTTCCAATGAGGAACTGTTCCCTGAAACCAATGGTGTCATTAATTCTGTTTATTCAGTCTAGCTCATGCCCTGCTCAGCTTTACTGAAGATGTCTATTATAAAATTACAGAAGTCAGTTCAAATAGCCAAATTCTAGCCTTGCTGAAAAGTTCTGCTTAAGTCTTACAGAGGATCAGAATTCTATTACTGTACAGGAGCTCAGCCCTATCATGGCAGAAGGCCCCAGTCCTAATACAGCTGAGGATGCAAGCTCCAGTATCACAGGAGAGCTAAGCTCAATAATCGCAGAAGAGCTAAGCATGAATGTATCAGGTTTTGCTATGCATATACATTGGAGCCACCGCAAATTGGTGTTGGCGGGGGTGGTTCTGGGGGAGGATATTTGTGCCGGGGTCGATAAGAGAAGCATAGGAAGGGGACAGTAGTAAGGGGGGGGGGGTGCATTTTAGCAGCTAAGGTAGGGATGTGGAGGGGCAGCAGGAAGCAGGGGGAGAGAGACAGAGAAGCAGCAGTGGGCTGGGGATTCACCTTTTAAGTGAATTTTTAAGTGAATAACTGATCAGCGGCTTGTTAGCTGCTAATCAGATATTGGCTTGTTCAGCAAAGTGACCATAAGCTTATAGCAGAAGGAGACTTTTCACTGTAGGTCTGTACGCCGTATGGACTTGGCAGTGAAAGGGTTAAACCTGAGTGCTCCATATGTAATCACTTGATTGCTGTCATAGCCTCTGATAGGCTAGCAGTTATCAGTCAATGTGCAGCCGACCCCTGGGTTTTTTTTTCTCACCTCTGAATGGAGCGAAAGATATATTGTATCTTTGCCTTCTTGCCAGGGGAGAAACATGCAAACAAACAAAAATCCTGTGAAAAAAAACAAGAAAAAATTAAAAAAATAATTAAAAAATTTATAAAAAAATAGCTAGATCAAGAGTTGATCTAGGTTAGTGTCAGGAACAGTGTTAAGGTCAAGATCAGGGTCAAAGATTGGTGTAAAAAAAATAGCATCTTTTAAATTGGTAAAAGTGTCAGTGTGTTTTAAATAGGATTTAAAAAAAAAGCAAAATTTGCAGAATTTATTTTGGGCTGTTCTTTGGCAGTAAGTTATGGTATTAGTAAGAAATATACAGCTAATTTAAATATGGTTTTTTTTACTATTTTGGGACAGTTTTCCTTTGATAAAAAAATATATGAAGTTATTCGTTATATTTAGCACCAAATAAAAACCCAATTTATGCTGAAAAAACCCCACAAAAAAGGTATAATTCACCTCGATACACAGAGTAGTTGTGATCATATGTACATTTTTGCTACTACATGCCAAATTTGCAAAATTGGGTCTGGGTGTTTGTTTAGACCCCGATCATGAAGGGGTTAAGCATTGTGAAGGGTCAAGACTCGACACTGGCCATTCTCTTTTAAAAACCACTGGCCATTCCCAATACCTGAACCTGTGTTCAAGGCGTCGCAAAAGGTTGTTTTGAGGCCCTGAGCATCCCTCCTCCCTAGGGTAGTTTCCTACTTCCACCTTAAACAGGATATCATCCTAACCTCTCTGGACTCTTCTCCTATGTAAACCCAAATCTCTACATTTTTCGGAAGGAGTATGCACAGTGTGAGTTTACCTTTCTCCCACTGTCTACATTTGACCTTCAGATTTTCTGTTTGTCCTGCCTGTGGGCTCTTGAAAGGGTTGTCCTTTACCTCATTCCACCATCTCTAGGTGGAATTAAGCAGCTTATCATCAAGATGTGCCTTAAAGGAAAAGACTCCTTCTTTCCCTGTTATGGCTCACACGTTTCATTCAGTTAGTGCCTTTTGGACTTTTCAGCACCAGGCATGTTTCAAGGCTACATTTGTAGAGTTTCATCAGGTGACTGATCACACCTCTGCTGATGCCGGCTTCAGCCATAAGGTGGTTCAAGCTGTCCTTTTAGTTGGGAACCTCATTCCTTTGTTTGAGCCTTTTAACACTTTTTCTCTGTTGCCCACTCTTCGGTTGTTTTGCCTAGGAACTTCCCATGACCAAGAATTAACGGCGCCTGTGTCCTGTACTGTAAAATTAGAGTGGTTCTAAAGGCTCAAGGTTCCATAGCATGTATGAAGGTAAAAAAACCTTCTGTGTGCAGCGCCCACCCCCCCCCCCCAATACTCACCTAAGTCCCCTCTCGATCCAGCGATGTGCACTGGAATCTCGCTTATCCTGAGACTCCCTCTTCTCATTAGCTGAGACAGAAGCGGGAGCCACTGGCTCCCACTGCTGTCAATCACAGCCAGGAAGCCAATGAGAAGAGAGAAGAGGTGGGGCCGAGCCGTGGCTCCGTGTGTGAATGGACACAGGGAGCAGCCGTTTACCTCATAGAAAGCTGCTTGCTGTGGGGGCACTCGACAGGAGGGAGGAGACAGGGGAGCCTGCGGGAGACCCAAAAGGAGGAGGATCTGGGCTGCTCTGTGCAAAACCACTACACTGAGCAGGTAACTATAGACATGTTTGTTATTTTTTCTTAAGAAAAAAATAAACCTTTAGAATCACTTTTAAGACATAAGGATTTTTTGACTTGCCTGTAAATTTTTTTTCCTGGAGTAGAGTATCCTCCCCTCTGCCATTTCCTTTTTTTCTGACTGCTTGCTAAAAACTGAGGATTGGTGGATGTGGGAGAGGTTATATTGGCTGTCCTAACAACGTTTTTGCTAGTGTCCTTACCTGAAGGTGACAACATAAAACCCACAATCAATACTTAAAGGAGCCCGTTACTTTCACTGTGACCAAAGGTAAGTCAAAAATCGTTCTCTTAAGTTTCTCTACAGCAAAGTATGAAATTCTTAAAAAAAAATTACGATTCAATTGTGCTTTTAGGAAAATACACAAATTGCCATTAAAGTTCATTCACACTGGAACTTGTTAAACTGAACCTCACCCGAGTTTGATACTTCCTTCTCCCCTGCTGGTCTGCACTTACATTGGACAATAAGGAGGTGTTCCTGGGTACATCAGACTAGTGATCTGTGCTTCAGTACATTGTTATCTATGAAGCGATACCAATCCTGGGCACAGTTTGGAGCTCTCGCACTACACAAACGAATCAACCCAAGGGGGTCACCCATGCCCGGGATCAGTTAAAAGTGCCAGTATGAGTGCTCCATAAAATGCAGTCTAAACACAGAGTTAAGTCTAAATATTTTCCCCCGGATATCATTTTTTTTTCTCACCACAACTCAGATTTACCAAGTAAAGTGGCTTTTTATTGGCTTTAAAATGTATAGTTTCTATGCAATCACTTAGTGATTAAGGCAAATAGGGGTGGATTTAGGAACAACTAATCATGTGTGAGAGGAGTTTGTTAAAGAAAAAGGGGTTATATTAGGTATTCAAGATGAACACAGATTTAATTCATTTACTAACATTACCTTTGCTAAGGGAACAGCTTCTCATTTAACTAACTTTATTGATTATTACACAGCGACAGTGCTTGACCTGCACCTCAGCCCTTTCTGTAAAGTTTGTTGACAAACCAGAAGCAGAGGTTTAGGCTGGATGCACATCATTTTTCCTCATGTGCACAACCTTTTTCCAGCTGCTGTTTTTGGCTTTTGGCATTTTTTTTCTACAGCCAGTAACCTCCCCAGCATGTTATCCTATGTGTCCATGTACACATACGCTTTAATCAGCGTTTTTTAGCAGGGGCGTTTTTTGGCTGGAAAAAAAGCCAGAACTAGTGGGTTTCTAGAGGAGTTTTTAGCTGTAAAAGTATTCTAAAGCTGGTAAACACAGAAAAACTATGCAAACTGGTGTTTTTTTGAGCAATAATTTAATTTTTATTTTGGTGTAAAAAAAAAACAAAAAGCGCAGCTAGATGCTAATGCAAAAACACAAAAAAAAATTTTACACAGCTAACACTTCCGACGTTATTAAAACGTCCAATGTGTACTGTTGAATGTAGCACAAGTTGATGCATGCTTAAAGAACTTGACATAATGTGTTTCAATATCGGTTTTAACGTGTTATGTTGATGTGCATGCTTTTAATGTGTTACATGTCTGTGCTTATTCTGCTTTAACCTCCTTGGCGGTATGATTCTTTCCGGTTTTTTGTGCTGAAAGCGGTACCATGTTTTTGCATGGAAATATGTAGTTTTTTATTGTAGGCTGTAATTTTTAGGAATAACTCACTGAAATCTATCCGAAAAAGAGTCTACTAAACATCCCGGGTATGATAAAACTTGAAACACAAAATCATAAATTATAATTTAATAAATAATCATAAAAAATAATAATATAATAATAAATTTAATTCAATAATATAATCAAACCAAAAACACTGAAATTTGAAATACAAATTCGCACATCGCTGAGCAAAGTCGCAAAATCGTTTTCAGTGTCTGATGACGAATTTCCCCACAAATCATTATCACTCAATTCTGCAAGTGGTTCTGATTTACTATCGCTGTTCTAAAACCGCTTTTGACGTAAAGGGACGCTTTTTGGCCGCCATGGACTTTTCTAAGTTTCCAGGCAGAAAGAACATTCAAAATGCAGGCAGGACACAGGACAAAGCAGTGGGGACAAAATGTATGTGAAATGCAGTGAAAAAGCAATGACAGCAAAAATGTAATTTTTTAAAAATTTCAAATTTCCCGCCGGTTCCGCCGCCCGAACGTTCCGACGTCATAGGGACCGGAACACGGAAGCCAGATGCCGGCATCCACCGGAGGAGATGGACGGGGACGCTGCAGGGGACCCATCGTGGGATCGAAGGACAAGGTAAGTGCTGCAGGGACCCCCAGAGAACACTGCATGGTAAGCCCGAGTGTAGCTCAGGGTTACCGCTTTTGGTATAGAAATTCTACCCGAGCTACACTCGGGAACACCGCTAAGGAGGTTAATAACCACTTGCCTACTGGGCACTTATACCCCCTTCCTGCCCAGGCCAATTTTTAGCTTTCAGTGTCGCACTTTGAATGACAATTGCACGGTCATGCAACACTGTACCCATATGAAATGTTTATCATTTTTTTTGAGACAGATAGAGCTTTATTTTGGTGGTATTTAATCCCCTTTGGGTTTTTTATTTTTTGCTAAACAAACCAAAAACAACTGAAAATTTTGAAAAAAAAAGTTTTTTTCTTAGTTTTTGTTATAAAATTTTGTAAATAAGTGATTTTATCCTTCACTGAAATGCGCTAATGAGGCTGCAGTGATGGGCACTGATAGGTGGCACTGATGGGCATTGACAGGCATCACTGATGGGCACTAAAAGGCAGCACTCATATATGGCACTGATAGGCGGCACTGACTGGCACTGATAGGCGGCACTGATATGCAGCACTGACTGGCACTGATAGGCGGCACTTATTGGCAGCACTAATAGGTGGCACTGACTGGCACTGATAGGTGGCACTGAAAGGCAGCTCAGATGAGCACTGATATGTGGCATTGATGTGCACTGGTAGGCACTGATATGTGGCATCGATGTGATACTGGCAGGTGGCACTGACAGCTGGCATTGATGGACACTGACAGGTGGCACTGCTGAGGCTACACTGATCATCAGCGCTGTGCACTCCTGGAGCGGCGCGTGCGCTGTTAGAATGGGAGGATGTCATATGACGTCCTCCCAGAACGAGAGAACCACCTTGCGCCCGTCATTGCCTTATATGGCGGGCAGGAGGTGGTTAAAGTGCCACTGTCACTATAAACCAAAAAAAAATATGTTGACAGGTATGAAGTGTAGGCACACACCAGCAGCAGCTTTCAATGTTCTCACTTCACCCAAATGCTAGGCTTATCTGCTAAAGTTTCAGCACTTCCTGGCAGTGTCAAACCAAAGTATGGGGACAGGAGAGTGTGTCCAAACTCCAACAGTACCACAAAGTGTCAGTGTCAGTGCATTTAGGAAGAGTAGGGGTGCTGGAAGAGAAGACCCAGCTATAATCCTAAATAAATAAATACACCTAACTAAACTTAAGCTTTATGTACAAGTGCCCTTTAATGACTGGGTCACCAAGTATGGCCAAATAACTTCCATGCAGAGATACCAAGTCCAGTGAACCCTATTTATATACCTATTCCAGTAAACTAATTTCAGGGTCACAATTTAAGCCTGGTACACACTTGTGCAATTTCAGTTTCGACTTGAGTCACACAGAATTGCACGACAAGGGAAATGTTCAATAGTGGCTGTTCACATCAATACAGCTCGATTTATGGTACAAGTTTGGAAAAGGTTCCTGTACTATTTTGGTGTTATTCAAGCACAATGTTATCCCCATAGAATATGCAAACCACTATCAAAGTAGCATTCAAGTTGCACTACATAATTACACTGAAAGCCAAATCAAAATCTGATTGGAGCATTGTGAACCTAAACTTACTCTGTGGATCCACTTTTTTTATGCTGATCGATCAATGAATTCCAGGTGACAAACTGACACATTTGCATCCAGTCACAAGAACTTTTGATCCCTAAGGGATATCATGATGGGATAAGGATTGGGGGAAGGGCATTTGCTATTCGTCAAGATGTATATATTGTATAATACGGCACTTCCGGAATGTAAATAAAGTTTCTAATCAATACTAATCATCAGTAGTGGTTTCAATAAATTGACAAATTATAACTGTCCTAGAACAGTTGGTAAGAAGCATACAAGAAAATCCAACCCATTGAACCACCTGATGTAACTGATAAATTAGCTTACTCTGACCGTGTTGGATTTCTCTAATAAAATCTGTGTAGTCTTCAAATCAATGAATACTTCATTTCAAGAGTTTGCAAATAAAGCAGATCTGAAGACACATTGAGATGTCGAGCAATAGAGTGAATGTCTTTTAAAATATGACAAAGTTAATTTTTCATGACATTATTCGGCTCCTGTGTAGTCCTACAGTTTTGAAAGGAATACACTCCTGCTTGTGCTAACAGTGTTGGCCTGCAGCACACAAATCATTACTGGGCTCACATATATGGGTGCTGAGCCGAGGGCGGACTGACAATTTGGAAAATCAGGCACTGCCTAAGGGCCCGGCATCAGTAGGGAACTCCATGAGATGCCCCTGGTACCTTTTTCATAGGCTTTTTTGAGTTTGGGCAAGGACACAGGGGCCCCATGATCCCCTATAGCCCGGGAGCCCCATGAGTTGTTAGTCTGCCCCTGCACCTAACACGTCCAACAAGGCTCTGTTCACGCCCAGGGGCGGACTGACAGCTCATGGGGCTCCTGGGCAATAGGGGATCATGGGGTTCCTGTGTCCTTGCCCAAACTCAAAAAAGCCTATGAAAAAGGTACCAGGGGCATCTCATGGGGCCCCCTACTGACCCCAGGCCCTCGGGCAGTGCCCGAGTTTCCAATGGTCAGTCCGCCCCTGGCTGAGCCCCATGTCATCCATACAGCTTGATCACTCAGAGGGATAAACAACCTGGAGAACAGAAGACAGGCCCTCGACAATTTAGTCCTCACAGCAACCACACAAATACTCTTTGCCAGCATGACAAAGAAAGGCTGTTATAGGTCAAAAATAACTGTCGCCCTCAGACACTTATTATTGAGGTCTAGTTTATTTTGCAGCATTAACCACTTGGCCTCCTGAGGATTTACCCCCTTCCTGAACGTCGCTGCGTTACTCTAACTGACAATTGCAAGGTCATGCAACGCTGCACCCAAATGGAATTTATGTCCTTTTTTCCCACAAATTGAATTCTTTTGGTGGTATTTCATCACCTGTGTGGTTTTTAATTTTTGCACTATAGAAAAAAAAAAAAGACCGACAATTTTGAGAAAAAAAAAACAAAAAATATTTTGCACTTTTGCTATTAAACATGTCCAGTAAAAAAATGTAAAACTTCAAGTTTCGTTATACATTTAGACCAAAATGTATTCTGCTACATGTCATTGCTTAAAAAAATCCTACTACGTGTAAATTATTTGGTTTACGTGAAAGTTATAGCGTTTACAAATGGCGGTATATATACTGGGATTTTTTAAAATTTTATTTTTACTAGTAATGGTGGCAATCAGCGACTTAAAGTGGGACTGCGGTGGACATTCTGACACTGGGGGGAACTGGCTTGGTGTCACTGACATCCCCAGTGACACCAATACAGTGATCAGTGGTAAAAAAAACCCACTGACACTGAACTAATGACACTGGGCAGGAAGGGGTTAACATGAGGGGCAATCAAAGGGTTAACTGTGTGTAGGGTGTGTTTTACTAGGGGGTGGGATGTGTGTGATTCATTGTAATCACACTGCTGTGGATGCTGTGGTGGCCGAGCTGACAGGGAGGAGGACTGCTAGTAAACAAAATAGTCCTCCTCCCTGTTGGTGATCCTTGGAAATCACCAGGCACCAGCGAGTAACTATCGACCAGGGCCCAGTGATTGACAGCCACGGCCGCGAATGGCGGTGCGGGTAGGGCGCGTGCACCCTAACCGGAAATGCAAAATCACATATATAATATATATATATATATATATATTTATATATACGTGATTTTGCGCACCCGTGCCGCCCTGTAGCAGTATTTCTGCTATAGGGCGGTTGGGAATCGGTTAAAATAATAAAAAAAGTTGCTGAATATCCCTATGCATTTCAAGTTAAAATATTTGTAATGGCTGAAGGTGTTTTACCTTCATGCATTCTACCTTTATAACCACTTTAGGTTTTAATATCCAATTACTTTCCGAAGTACCGGTATTTCTTGCATAAATGTACAAGTCTATGTGAAGCAGCCAGTGACAGTATAATCTGAATTACGTTTGTACAGTTAAAGAAATTTGCAATTCGTTAGTGTGGAATTTCCTTTCCTCTGCTTACTTTATAAATAAAAATATTACTGTTATTTGACAATTTAAAGCCCAACTCAACTTTTCATTTATTTTGCTAAATACATTCCAGCTGCATCAAAACACAATGTTTTCAAAGTGTTACAGTTGGTTTTTATTTAGAAAGCCATCCTCTGCCAGCTTGCTGCAGGGAAGGACTCTGTGGAAGCATTGGTCTCTCTGCAAAGGTCCAACACACTCCTGTTGAGTCAAAGTCCCCAATCAGCAGAGAGCATGAGATTTGCTGATTGCAGAGCTATAGTATCAACTCAGCAGAATCATGATAGACCTTGGAAGACAGACCCCTGCTTTCACATAGAGAGCATGCAGGCAGGGGGCAGACTTTTTTACCCAGGATGTGACTACTCTCTAAGGAAAATGGACTGCACTCCATACACCTTTTCTTTAAATGCATTGTGAATGTATTTTTAGTTAGTTTAAACTAAAGGTAAAATTGGACTTCAAAGACCATTCAACATGTATAGGCAGTTTTATATTCCAATACTTTGCCAGCAATGTTCCTACAAAAAAAGTGCTTCTAGCAGGGGCGGACTGACAACTCATGGGGCCCCAAGGCAATAGGGGATCATGGGGCCCCTGTGTCCTTGCCCAGACTCAAAAAAGCCTATGAAAAAGGTACCAGGGGCATCTCATGGGGCCCCCTACTGACCCCGGGCCCTCGGGCAGTGCCTGAGTTTCCAAATGGTCAGTCCGCCCCTGGCTTCTAGCAATGCAAAGAGGGCAGTACGGTTTTAATAGTTTGATCTTGGAGGTGTTTGAATACCAGCACATCACCAATGCCTCGGATGAACTATACTGGATGAGTGGAGGTATTCAATTTGTGATGTGGCCAGACATTTTATAAGAGTGCCTTCATTCTCCATTCACATACTGTATTTATTAGATTCCAAAAGAAAAGATAAACAAGATCTAAAATAATCCCTTTAGAAATGTGCTCAAGCACACCAGAAACCTTTAAAAAATATAAAAATACCTAATAGTCCCCTGAAGTTATCCACAGGGCATTAGCATGTTTACTCCCATCTTATATCCCAGGCTGAATCCAGTCTGCAATGATTTTTCCTTTCCAGCATCAATCCCATCTAGATACCCTTCCTGAAATAAAAGAAATATAGAAAATGATATCGTAATTGGAATCATACAATAAAAATTAGTCCTATGGTCCTGTGCACCCTATTAAAAAAATAGAGACGTCAAATTTAAGCTTTATTTCTTATTTTATCTGTTATATGTGATTTGCTGGGCTTGTTTTTCCTATCAGTTATACATTAGTTTATTGCAAAAGTGAAGCAGAACTGGATTTACAGTAAAGTATAACTAACTATAGACAAAACTTTTTTTTACTTTTGGATAGAGCGGAGAGGGATTGCAACCTGTTAGTTTTAATTATTGTCTGTGTCCCCTTTAAGGAAATTCATCCTCTCTATTTGTCCTGTTTACCATTATCATTAAAAGTGAAAGTAAAAAAAAATCCTATATTTTGGGTTGTCCCCAGAAAAGTAATAGAGGGGAAATCTTCCAATGGGGAACACTAAGTCTGATGACCTGGGGGTCCTCAAGGAATTTCCTTAATTTGCAGGAAATTCTTCTCACTTCCTGTTTGGCTATGGCATAGGAAGTGAAGGTAAATCTCTGCAATGGTACCCAGATGGTGAAAAAAATAACCATCCCTTACTCTATCCAAAAAAAAAAAAAAAAGGTTGCCTATAGTTCTACTTTAAGCTGAAAATGCAATGGAAAACATTGCTATCAGTGATTTACTGTAGAATAATATCACTGTGTCAACAAAATACCTTTTAAGGTATTTATTTTGTGGCCAGACATCACTATTCATCAGGAGTGCTAGTGAAAGATGCATGTTATATTACAAATTAATGTGTTGGGTCAGACATCACCAACGCCAGTCATTGTGAGTGGGTGACACTGGACGGAACACATTTTTCTTTTAAAGGAATGTTAACAATCTTGAAGGGCTGTCATATTCAAGTGTATGGTCACCTTCTCAGACAGGGGCAGACTGACAACTCATGGGGCCCCCAGGCAATAGGGGATCATGGGGCCCCTGTGTCCTTGCCCAAACTCAAAAAAGCCTATGAAAAAGGTACCAGGGGCATCTCATGGGGCCCCCTACTGACCCCGGGCCCTTGGGCAGTGCCCGAGTTTCCAAACGGTCAGTCTGCCCCTGCCTCTGGAACATTCTGAAGGGCCACACAGGAGAGATGTGCCTTGTATTGTTACTGATCAGGGATGAGTCCTTCTACAGTCTACTCTACACTGTGTTGGGATCACGTATGACACTTGAGTGTCACCTAGTGGTTATTTAGAAGAATGGCAGAGAAGATCAGCCACACACCTGAGCGCCTTACTGACTTTTCCATTTGAAGTGGAAATTTAGTCAGAAAATGAAGTTCTGCTGGATCAATTCAGGCTGGCCCTCTTGCAATCAAAGCTATTTTAACCTGAAAAAATAAGTGCTAGTTTAAAATTCAGTAAAATGCTGTCTCACCCTGCTCTGCATATGCTCAGTTGCTATTTGTAGGCACTGTGCCATATGTAATGTAATGGCTCATCTGCTGCCATCCTAAAGATTTACTGTTGCTCTGCACTTCAGCAAAATGGCAGCCTCCAGCAAGAAGAAAGAGAAACAATGTTGGAGGCAATTTACAGCACCCACTAATTTTGGCAGCATAATTATTAATGTGGAATGTATGTTCCTTGCTAAACAACATATTTTTTAATCAAGTTGTTATGGGTAAAGTTCCACTTTAAAGTAGCGCTAAAAACAAAACTTTTTATTTCATTTTGGATGGTTATAACCTGTCAGGTTTTTTTTCTGTGCATCAGTGTCTCATTGGGAAGATTCCTCTTCACTTCTTGGCCCATAGTCATAAAAGGAAGTAAAAAGGAAATCCCAGGTTGTCATGACTAGGGATGAGCTAAGGTGTTTTTGGATCCTAGTCAGAACCCACTTGAGCTATTCCACCAGGAAGCTGTCACTGTACAGAGCCAAACATAAGTGCCCAACGCATTTCCCACCCCACAGCTATACATATACTGTACATTATTATTATACAGGATTTACTGTATATAGCGCCAACAGTTTACTCAGCGCTTTACATGCCCCTTGTCTACATGTGGCTGCAGGACGGTGAATGGTTGGCTCTGTACAGTGACAGCTTCCTGGAGGATAGTTCCTGGAGGGAAAATGGGTCCCAACCAGGGGCGGACTGACCATTTGGAAACTCGGGTACTGACCGAGGGCCCGGGGTCAGTAGGGGGCCCCATGAGATGCCCCTGGTACCTTTTTCATAAGCTTTTTTGAGTTTGGGCAAGGACACAGGAGCCCCATGATCCCCTATTGCCCGGGGGCCCCATAAGTTGTCAGTCCGCCCTTGGTCCCAACTATGATCTGAACACACCTGAGCTCATCCCAAGCCAGGAGGGGCACCAGAACTAGATTCCCAATTGGAAGTTGTTCCCTTTATTCCTGTTCTGGTGGCCATTCATACTTTGGGATATTCTTTCACTTTTGGTGATAATGGCCACCAAGACAAATAGAGAGGGTCACAGACGGAAAAAAAAAAAACCACTGACAAGTGTTCCGATTTCTTTCCACTCTAATAGTGTCCATACATGCTTCAAATGTATTATCCGACTGATGTGAAATAATATCAAAACAATTGAATCAGAAAACAATCAAAGAGGCATCACACGGGCAGTTGTTCTGCCGCTTGTAAATGCAGGTTTTTTTTATTTTGATATTCCAACATTCCTGGCACAGAGATGTACAGATCGATGTACCGCAGCTCTCTAGGACGCTGTCAACTTTGTTTTTTCTAACCGCATAAAATCGTGTTATGAAAATGATGCTAAGTGCAGTGTGTGAATGGAGCCATAGGGATGCATTGTCTTCATTTAGCTGCGGTAAATAAGTTCTTCTAACAGCAGCTAAAAGCTGAAATCTAACCACCCCGTGAAAGGGGCCTAACACTTTAAAATTTTCTGGAGCTTACATTTTTTGCTGACAATTACAGAACATTTGTATGCACAAGATACTCCACTGAATGGATTACATTTAAATACTGCTCTGGAAGCCAAGGCACAATATTCATCCACACTTTAAAGTGATATTAAACCCTCAGCTTTTTAAAGCACTTTCAGCAGCTGATACTATATTTTTAATCTTTGCCTATGTTCCTGTGTAAGCTGGTACCGTGACTGATGCCTCAGGTTTCCTGTTCCAGGCTGGCTCTTTTCTCCGGCACAGTCCTACTGAGTCACCCATGCATGTAGGGACTAGAGTTGTGTCTCCCTACACTGTGCGCATCAATAGAAACACACAGCTCCATGGCCTAGGATGGCAAGACACTCCCTTGCTTCTTCCTCCTTCAAGCTAACAGACTGACTTGAGACTGCACTGTCCACTTTTATCTCTTTCATGTGAGGACAAGAAGTTCAGGGAAGCAGAACTGAGAGAGCAGAAGCCATTAGCATGGAAAATTGTAAACTGCAAGTGCTGGGGCAAGAATTTTAACACACAGTTTAATAGGAAATGTTTATTTTATTGTGCTCAATGTATTAAGTAATTCATACATTGATTACTGTGATCAGCTTGGGATGCAGAAAATTTGCATCCTGGGCAAATCACATGCAGGTAAATCGCCACATAGCAATTACATGCAACTGGCTGCAGTTGCAGGTGGAATCGGTAGCCTCCCATTGTTTCCAATGTGGCTGCCTCCCTGCAGCTAATTGCGGGGACCGAACACTAATTTTCTCGCAACCACACACTGTCAGGCCAAAGCAGAGGTGTGAATGTGGCCTTAGTCAGATCTTGCACAACAGTTAAAATATAACAAAGTCAATACATAGGTTGTATGGAAAGTAATCGGTAATAAAAAGAGGAGCTCCAGTTGGTTTTCCGAAAATTACAATTCAGAAGCTACAAATACTGTAGCTGATGACTTTTAATAAACAGACACTTACCTGAACAGGATCCAGCACTGTCTTCACCCCAGGGGGTACTGGGGACTATCTGCGGTTCTTAGTGCCAGCATCTTAACTGTGGGCACCTGAATCTGACAGCTTGCAGCTTCACAGATGGGTGCCCACTGCACATTGTGAATGGTCCCACAGTGTTCTTGGACCTGTGATGTGTCAAACTATGGTACCTGCTCCCAAAAAAAGTTATATGTCAGAGGCGTGTGGGGGGGGGGGGGGAGGCTTTTGTATGGGCAGCACAGTGGCTAAATGGTTAGCACTTCCGCCTGGCAGTACTAGGGTCATTGGTTTGAATCCTAGCCACAGCACCTCCTGCCTGGAGTTTGCATGTTCTCCCTGTGCCTGTGTGGGTTTCCTCCGGGTGCTCCGGTTTCCTCCCACACTCCAAAGACATGCTGCTAGGTTAATTGTCCCGTGTATGTATGAATGTAAGTTAGGGACCTTAGATTGTATGCCCCTTGAGGGTTAGGGACTGAAGGGAATGTACAATATATATGTAAAGCGCTGTGTAAATTCACAGCGCTATATAAGTACCTGAAATAAATTAAATATAACAAAACTTCCCCTTTTGGGTGAAGTTGTGCTTTAAGGCCCCTTTCACACCTTAGCATGTTGTAACTAGAAGCTCAAAGCGCTCAACAATCCAAATCCCATGGTTTTCAACAGCCCATATTCACATCTGAGCACCCTGTTGTTTGAAGATGGACGCCTGTCTCTTAGAAAAGTTTATGAGCTACTTTTCAGGCAGAATTTAGCATTTTTGCCCCAAAAGACTCCAATGAGAACACCTGAAAACTCGAGCATTCTTTCAAGCGTATTTCAGAAAATTGTTTAGCCTATGTAAATGATCTTCCTCCAGTGTTTTCCATTGGCTAAAACAAAAACCCCTGAAGCTTGAATACTAAAACTGAAGAAAACACTTGAAATACACTTCTAAAATGCTTGTATATCTTGCAAAAACGCTAAAAAAAATGCCTTAAAATTGCTCTGCTCAGGTATTTTTTTTGTGTTTGTATAAAGAGTATAAAGATTAGAACTTCTGTCACTTTTATACTCCTATCCAGGAGTCTGGACTCCCTGTCACGTAGGACAGATATAGTCTAGGTTCACACCTATGCGTTTTCCAGAAACATACAGCAGCCCATTTAACATGATTTCCTATGGGTCAGGTTCACATCTCCATGTTTCCACCCGGTGTGCTTTTTGGAAAGGGTCGGGGACTTTTTTTAAACACAAAACGTTGCATTTTTGGTTGTACAGACTTCAATGGAGATGCTGCAGAAAAGCATGTAGTGCGTTTTTTATGTGTTTTGCATTTTATTCTGGCCAACATCAAGTTGAAAAAAAACTTCAAAAAAAAGCACAAAACGAATCAAAATACGTAAAAAAACGCACGTGCAAAACGCACCACAAAAAGCACCACAGAAACGAATCAAACGCAAACTGCATACGTGTGAACCTAACCTCACATTGTTGACTGTGTAAATGCATGCGCAGTATTCTGTACATTCCAATAAGCCAACCCATTCCTTTAAATAGGCTGCCCAATGTGCCAATAAAAAGGTAGATGGAAAATTCTTTGTAACGCAGCACACTACAATGCAATGTATTACATCACTGCGCATTGTGGTATGGTTTGGAATGAATGGCATTGCAGCACACAAATGTATCACCACAATGCAACAATGTGAACACCAGCCCTAAAGTGATTGTAAAGGAAAAATGTTTTTTAAAAATAAACATCTCTACACTTACCTGCTCTATGCAATTAAATTGCACAGAGCGGCGCTGAGCCTCCTCTTCTCGGGTCCCCCTGACAATGCTCCAGGGTCCTCCTCTCTGTCCAGTGCCCTGTCAGGAAGGCACTAAAGTAAACAAAGTGGCAGGGTCACTGGGGCTAATGACAGATCCTTCTCGGAGCTATAAAGCGAAGGAAAAGAAAAAAAGCAAGCAATTGCATTTAAAACTGGCAATGACATTTAGCAGCGGCAAGTGAGGGAGCCTGTCTGTATACACTGCTCCCTCCCTGTATACACTGCTCCTCTCCTACCCCTCCTTGCACACACTGCCCACCCCCTCCAAAGAGGACCTATCACTTGTATGATATCACATCGGAGAACTATTGGTCTCATTTGTGATAGCAATAAAAACATAATTTAAAAAAAGTAGATAAAAACACACAAAGAAACAAAACAAATTTGAGCCTCCCCGCCCCCACATATGCTTTTCGGCCAAGTGCATCCTGAATTTTCGGTTTCAGCACCAGAATTTTCATTTCGGTGCACCACTATTATTAGCAGAGAATTGAGTATGAAACCTTACCAATAAACTAGGGAATACCATCAAAATGGAATTTTGCCCAGAGCGTCATAAGAGTTTTCAGTAGCTATCCGCACTCCTGCTGGAATCTGATTGGCTGATGTGGAAAACACTTCCACTCTTTTATTAGGCTGACTACATTTTTTTTAACCACCTCCCGCCCGCCGTATAGTAAATTATAATACTAGTAATATGACGGATGCAAGGTGGTTCTCTCGTTCTGGGAGGATGTCATATGACGTCTTCCCATTCTCACCACGCATGCACGGCTCAGGGAGTGCGCAGCGTGGCGATCGGCGGTGCGCTGTGTCCCTCAGACACAGCGGATCACCGATCCACGGACAGAGCCGAAGATGTCAGCTCAGTCATGTGATCAGCTGTGTCCAATCACAGCTGATCACATGTAAACAGGGAAATGCCGGTTATCGGCATTTCTCTCCTCTTGTGGAGAGGAGAGCCCTTTAATCGGCATTCTGCGGAGGGGACATCTGCACTGATCATCAGGGCACTGATAATCAGTGTGCCCTGATGATCAGTGTAGCCCCAGCTGTGCCAGCTGTCAGTGCTCATCCATGCCACCTGCCAGTGCCTATCAGTGCCACATCAATGCCACATATCAGTGCCTACCAGTGCACATCAATGCTACATATCAGTGCCCATCTGAGCTGCCTTTCAGTGTCACCCATCAGTACCAGTCAGTGCCACCTATCAATGTCAATCAGTGCCACCTATCAGTGCTGCCAATCAGTGCAACCTATCAGTGCAAGTCAGTTTCGCCGATCACTGCGCATCAGTGCCGCCTATTAGTGCCAGTCAGTGGTGCCTAACAGTGCCAGTCAGTGCCGCCTATCAGTGCCAGATATCAGTGATGCCTGTCAATGCCCATCAGTGCCACCTACCAGTGCCACCTATCAGTGTCCATCAGTGCAGCCTAGCAGTGCGCATCACTGCAGCCTCATTAGCACACATCAGTGATGAGAAAAATCACTTTACAAAATGTTATAACAAAAACTAAAACTTTTTTTTTTCAACATTTTCAGTGGTTTTTGGTTTGTTTAAGAAAAAATAAAAAACCCAGAGTTGATTAAATACCACCAAAATAAAGCTCTGTCACAAAAAAATGATAAGAAAATCTCATATGGGTACAGTGTTGCATGAGCGCGCAATTGTCATTCAAAGTGCAACAGCGCTGAAAGCTGGAAATTGGCCTGGGCAGGAAGGGGGTATAAGTGCCCTGGTAGGTGAGTGGTTAATGCAAAAGACAATCACCACTTCCAAAACTCAATCTGTTCTGACTGGGCGAAGCTCCAACACTTCCTGGGAGCATCAAAGTTGCCCTCCCCTCCTGCCTCTTATACATGGTACTGCTCCATCACCCACGAGATGCTTCACAGTAAAGCAGGACATGGAAGACAAAAGGGAGAGACCACAAGACCACAGCAGCAAAAGGCCTGACAACAAAGCTACTCTGTTGAATGGCAATAAAAAGCATTGCAACTCAACAAGCAGTAACACAAATGGCAAAATAGTGTCAACACTAAATAAAAAGATTGTGCATAAGAACAAAACCAAAAATGTAATATATTGCAGCCTACCAATCATTAGATGTGGTGTCTGCAATAGTGTTCTTTTTTTAAGGCTTTTTTCCCTCTGTTTTCACCAGGTGATCTGGCCAGTAACACATCTCCTGTATTAGAGTGCCTCCACTCTGGAAAAAGGAGCACAGGGGTACCACTGGACAGCAGCACTGTTAGTCTAGCGCAGCCTTTCTGAACGAGGTGCCACCAGAGGTCTTCAGGGGTGCTGTGGGGAGATTGTCTTCTGTGCTCTCTGCCTCCCCCTAGAGTGCAGTACCTGGATGTGACGGACGCTAAGTTACTGTCAGTTTTTATAGGGCTCTATACATGTGCCTGTGTGTGTGTATGTGTACGTGTGTGTATGTGTACACATGTATGTGTACGTGTGTGTATGTGTACACGTGTGTGTGTATGTGTACACGTGTGTGTGTGTGTGTGTATATATATGTACGTGTGTGTACATGTGTATATGTGTACACGTGTGTGCGCGTGTGTCTGTATGTTACTTTTAATCTTGGCCCCCTATTCCTGTCTTTTCAAAAATGCTTTTTTATGACTTGTTCGTAATAGCAGCAAGGACTGCTGCTCCTCTGAAAAGCAATCCATGTTCAGATCGCTTTTCAGAGGCATTTGACAGGTGGTAAAGAGACAATAGGTTGCCTCCTCACCACCTGGTTTAACCCCGTAAAAAGTAGCATCAATCACCACACCACAACTGCGGCAATGCGCAAACAGTTGCGGGGTGGTTGTAGTTCAACCCCATTCACCTGGAGGTATACTTCCAGCTACGGCCACAGCATGTGTATACAGTTGTGACCAAAATTATTCAACCCCCAATGCTGTAAAGGGGTTTAGGGACTATAGTGTACATTTGGAATTGTATTCAGAATCAAATCCTACAAGGACGTTGTAACTACCCAAATGCAACTAAAATGACATCAATTGTTTATGTAATACAGTAGTAAATGGTTCTTATGTGGTTTCTTCATTGCCACAATTATTCAACCCCTTAAAGACTACCACTCTGAAGAACAGAGGTTCATACAGGTGCTTTCCATCAGGTATTGAAAACACCTGTGGATGTCACCGAGCAGCAATCAAGCATAATAAGCACCAATTAGGCAGCTTTAAAATGACTGTGATACTCAGCTCCTTCTAGACATTTACTGGTGTGGTTACAAACATGGTGAAGGCAAGAGAATGGTCCAGGAAGACAAGAGAAGAGGTGATTTCTCTTCACAGGAAGGGCAATGGCTATAAGAAGATTGCAAAGATGTTAAACATACCAAGAGACACCTTAGGAAGCATCATTCGCAAATTCAAGGCAAAGGGCACTGTTGAAACGCTACCTGGTCGTGGCAGAAAGAAGATGCTGACTTCGACTGCTGTGCGCTACCTGAAGCGTAGAGTGGAGAGAAGTCCCCGTGTGACTGCTGAGGAACTGAGAAAAGATTTGTCAGATGTGGGTACAGAAGTTTCAGCCCAGACAATAAGACGCACACTGCGTAATGAAGGCCTCCGTGCCAGAACTCCCAGGCGTACCCCCTTGCTGTCTCCAAAGAATAAGAAGAGTCGACTGCAGTATGCCAAAAGCCATGTGGACAAACCACAAAAGTTGTGGGATAGTGTTCTGTGGACTGATGAAACAAAATTAGAACTGTTTGGGCCCATGGATCAACGCTATGTTTGGAGGAGGAAGAACAAGGCCTATGATGAAAAGAACACCTTGCCTACTGTGAAGCATGGTGGAGGGTCAATCATGCTTTGGGGCTGTTTTGCTTCTGCAGGTACAGGGAAGCTTCAGCGTGTGCAAGGTACCATGAATTCTCTTCAGTACCAGGAGATATTGGATGGAAACGTGATGCAGTCCGTCACACACCTGAGGCTTGGGAGACGTTGGACCTTTCAACAGGACAATGATCCCAAGCATACCTCCAAGTCCACTAGAGCATGGTTGCAGAGGAAAGGCTGGAACATTTTGGAGTGGCCATCGCAGTCACCAGACTTAAATCCGATTGAGAACCTCTGGTGGGACTTAAAGAAAGCAGTTGCAGTGCGCAAGCCTAAGAATGTGACTGAACTGGAGGCCTTTGCCCATGAAGAATGGGCGAAGATACCCGTAGATCGCTGCAAGACACTTGTGTCAAGCTATGCTTCACGTTTAAAAGCTGTTATAACTGTAAAAGGATGCTGTACTAAGTACTAAGATTGAATGTCACTTGGGGGTTGAATAAAACTGATAATGCTGTGAGCACAGAAAAGACATTTGTGGTTATTTCATTATAACTGTTATGTTATATTTGTCTGACCTACAAGTGCCTCTTTAATGTAAATGTAAGCAAGATGACTGAATGATCAAAAGCAATGTCAAACTGGCCAAAACACTCAATTTCAGTGGGGGTTGAATAATTTTGGTCACAACTGTACCCCCAGCTGCTGTTTCTACAGGTAAAGGGGGAGCAGTTGGGGGTGGTAAAAGCAGCTCAATTGTGTGGTTTTACAGCCCTCCAACAGGCAACAGGTGAACAGGCACTCGGTTCACATCTGTGTGGCTGTGTGTAGGGCAGTCCATTCATTTCAATAGGCTGCTTACCCACAGAAATGCAGGGAAAGTCGTCCCTAAACTTAGTTTTAAAATTGCACCACACCAAAAACACCCCACATTTGCCAATGTATAGGGTACCCCTAAAGAGCAGAGCATTTGTCTGCGTGTCAGGAATGAGCGTAATTTCGCATGCATTCAGCGACACACAGCAACGTGAACCAAGCCTTGGAGAGGGGTGCCTCGTGACTGAAAATACTTTTCAAGGGCGCCCCAACAGGAAAAATTTTGAGAAACACTGGTCTAGTGGGATGGGAGTGTTAAATGTACTAGCAGATTTAGATACACTAACAATCTGAAGTGATTCTCCAGCTCACACTGCAGTCCTACAAGCAGGTACAGCAGTTTTTTTTCTTTTGGAATAAAGATTTAACACGAATACATAAAAACTGATCATTGTAAGCACCCCGGTCAATGGCAAATGGTTTGTCTCAAACTAGGGATGCACCAAAATTTCGGTTGCCAAATTGTTTTGACTGAAATGAGCCCTATCGGCATAAAAATAAACCAACATAGGTGTCGAAAATGTACTTTTTTCGGGTCGCCAGCGGCTTGCATCATGATTGACATTGGATCTACTTCGGGGGACATTCTTTTAGATTTTTCTTTTATTAAAGGACTTGTCAAAGACCGTGTCTCGTCTTTTTGTACACTACACTTTGTTTTTTTTTGTGAATGAGTAGCGGTACCATGTATCCCATACTCATTCACATGGGGGGAGGCCGGGATCTGGGGGCCCCCTTGTTAAAGGGGGCTTCCAGATTCTGATAAGCCCCCTGCCCGCAGACTCCCACAACCACCGGCCAGGGTTGTGGGGAAGAGGCCCTTGTCCCCATCAACATGGGGACAGGATGCTTTGGTGGGGGAAGCCCCCCTGCTCCAAAGCACCCCCCCATGTTGAGGGCATGTGGCCTGGTATGGTTCAGGAGGGGGGGCGCTCACTCATCCCCTCCCTGACCTGCCAGGCTGCATGCTCGGATAAGGGTCTGGTATGGATGTGGGGGGGACCCCACACCATTTATTTTTTTATTTTGGCGTGGGGTTTTCCCTTAAGATCCATACCAGACCCGTAGGGCTTCGTATGGATAGGAGGGGGACCCCACGCCGTTTTTTTACATTTTTTTAATTGCCGACCTTTATTTTTAGATTAATTTGTCAAAATATATATTATCTAGACCTTCAAAATATGTAAAACCATTACAGAAATAATTATAAAGGATAAAAAATAAAAACAGAATCAATAGAACTAAGGAAACCAAATTAGAATACATAAAGATATGCCTATCTACAAATCATGCTGTTTGTTACAGGGGCGGACTGACAACTCATGGGGCCCCGTGCAATAGGGGATCATGGGGCCCCTGTGTCCTTGCCCAAACTCAAAAAAGCCTATGAAAAGGGTACCAGGGGCATCTCATGGGGCCCCCTACTGACCCCGAGCCCTTGGGCAGTGCCTGAGTGCCATCTGTCAGAGGACTCCACACAGAGATTTACTATCAAACAGCATCTAAAAAGAAAGAGCTCACGGCAGAATGTAAGATATTGTTTAAAGTGATGTTCAGATATTTGGGAAAGCAAATTTCAATGTGAACATGTTTCTGCAGTGATTTTTCATTGTGTTAGACATGCTTCTTGCACGTCTGCTTTCTTAGACTGATTCCTGGATTGTGCCTAGTTAGTAAATTTGAGTCTACTTGTTAGACTCTTTCTTTAGTAAATGTCATTGCCGTCTAAAAGTAGACGGACTCTATTGAAAAGTAGACTTTATCCTACAGAAATGTGTCTAGGCACATTAGTAAATCAGGGTCTAAGTAACTCTGAATAGATCAAATGTATTTATTTTTACATTTTGGATGGAGTGGGCAAGGGTTCAAAGCTTTCAGGTTTTTGTTTTGGTCTTCTTCCTTGCTGGGCAGATTTTCTCTAATTAATAGTAGGTTAGGTCCTCTCTTAGGTTTGTTACAGGTGGTTTTCTCATTCGGCACATTTTCTTACTTCCTAATGTGAGACTAGGACAGGAAGCAATTGGAAATGTCCTCAATAGGGGCGCAGACAGCAATTACTGTAAATGCTGACTGAGGTTCTACCTTCTCACTCTGTCCAAAAAAAGCTCTAGCTGGATTTCTACACATATGAGTTCTACTTCAAATAATTTCTATTTTGTATTTGAGATCTGCCAAGAACTCTTGCTGCTCAGGTAGCATTGTGTAATAAGATGTGTGTATGTATTCTTTTGCCTTATCATGTGCAATAAGTCTTAAACACATATTACTACAAATATTTCCCTACAGTCCTAATTATTTTGGATTTCACCTGTTTAAAGATGACTGGGCCATGTGGATTGTTAGAGTTCAGGATGCCAGATTTCTATTTACTTCAGCATAAGTATCCTAATTGTTCTGTGATTTATATGACTTCTTTGCATATATTGAAAAAAATGTATTTACTTTTTTTTTTTAGAACAAAGGATTTTGAAAGCTTATAAAGAAGGGATAGGCAAGCCTTTTCTTTTACAAGTAGCACTTTAAAGTGAAGTTCCACCCAAAAGGATAAGCTCCACTTGTCTGCCTCCTCCCCCCTCCGCTGCCACATTTGTCACCTTTTTGGGTGGGAAGGGGGAGCAAGTACTGTACCTGGTTTTGACAGGTACCTGATCCCACTTCCTACTCAGTTCGCCACAGCGAACTGACCCAGAGGTTCAGCCCCCCTCCTTCCCCAACAGCCTTCTGGGACACTTTACAGGTTCCAGAAGACTCTGGCCCTTTCACATGCATGCGCAGTAGGAAACCAGCTGTGAAACCACAAGGCTTCACTGCCAGTTTCACTTAGTCAAGATGTTGACGCCAGCACCCAATAGCCCATTGAAGAATCGGCTTGGGTGAGGACACCACTGGATGCCTTGACAGATAAGTGCCCTAATATGAAAAATCAGCAGCTACAGTATTTGCAGCTGCTGCCTTTTAATTTTTTAAAATGAAAAGGTGAACCAACGCCAAATGTCCTGGCCACCCCTCTGGTGACACGATGCCCTGTGCTGCTGGCATAGTAGTCCATACACAGCCCCGGAGCAAGTATCCATCATAATGCTTGCAATGGCAAACGCCTATTGGTCAGTGTGAGCACATGACAGCGCTGAATGATAAGGGCCTTTTTCTTCTGGGACATCTTCCCTGAAGAAGCCTCAGATGTGCTTCTCATTGGTTAGGACAGTCCCATGGCTGCACTGACCAATGAGTGACTGCCATTGCAACCATTATAATGGATGCCCACTGTGGAGCTGTCTATTATGGTATACGAATGGCTACACTGGCAGCTCTGGGAATCATAACCACTATGTGCAGCAGGGTCTGGGGGGTTGATCAATATGTTTGGTGTTCACTTTTAATTTTTCATGAAAAGGGGAACTTATCCTTTGTAAGTTATTAAACGATAACTTCACCTTTTAGACAAAAATAGTAAATGCTATTTTTTTTGCAGTTAAATGTGCATGTGCATTTATTATTTTTGTCTACAGGAGCCTGGAAAGCATTGCACCAGCAATCAGTAGATCGCTGATGCCATGCACGTCTCCTACCTGCAGACCTGTCAGAATATCTGCTTGCCTTACTGGATATATGAGCAAGCTGATATTCTGACAGCGCTCTACAGCGCTGCGGTAGTTCACTGAAAACTACAAGCCGACAGTCGCTAAGGCTGTGGGGACTTGCAGTTCATTCATTCATGGAAGTCTTTTGAGATCAGTCATTTCATGATGACAAGTGCACCTCTCACACCCATGTACACTTATCTAATTTTTTTGTTGAAAATACACTACAGTTTCCCTGCGTGTTTATATTGGACCCTGTCTATTACTAAAAATTTTGGAAATAAGGACTGCATGTAACCAGCACCTCACTTAAATTTTCCAATCTCTGTGACATGCAATGACATTTTCTAAAGGGAATCTTATACAAGATCCATTTTTAAAGCTGAACTCCATGCAAACAGCTAAATACAGAACAAATATACAGGCGTTGTTTTACCTGCCAACATATTTGTATTTTTCTCCATCTGAGAATTACTCATCAGAAACAGTAACTGTTATAGACTGTGTAAGGGCCTGTGTCAACGGTATAACATCAGTCTGAGACACTTCTGAGATCATTCAGAATTCATTGACAGGTGCATTTGACCTGCTTTTGCATTCCCATAGACCTGTAGGAGCTTGAAAAATCCTGCTTTCATAAAGGCCCGTTGACATAGGCCCTAAGGAATACAGTGGTGTCCTCTCCCCACTCCCAGCCTGCTGACTGGACAGTGAAGGAGCAGCAAGAGACTGATGAGGTAATAGGTGTGTACACTGTGCTTTCTTCTGCTATCAGTATTCCTTGTCAGCACATCTGCATGCAGCACACCTGATTGGCTCCCAATCCTGCCCCAACCTCTTCCAGTCTGAGCCAGAGTTCTGCTGTATTCTGTATTGCTTGAGGTTGATGCCAAGTCTAATTACATACACTGCGTTAAAAAACAATTAATATTATTACTGACCACCTGTTTGCACTAATGTGCACTTTTTTTTTTGGAGTTCACCTCATACAGCAAAAAGGAATAATTTCTGTCTGGAAATAGTATACATTTCACATCCAGTTGTTAATTCTGCAATAAATACATATATACACAAATTTCTTATGCTTTTTTTTCCTTTCTGAAGTGAAATCAAAGCTAAAGTCTGTCTTGCTTTATGGAGTTTAGAAGCAGATCTGAACACTGCATATAATCTGAGCAGGTATTACAGTGATTCATTGTTGGGTTTACTTATTTTGTACTTTAGAATTCTCCTTTCAGTATAATGTTACTATTGACCTGCAGTGTTAAGAAGCCGATTGTGGATATTTACCAATGTTCTCACTAACAGGTCTATTAAATAAGAATTTATTTGAAGCTGGGTACTAGAAGAAGGCACTTTTCTGTGTACATTGTGTTGTGCACTGCAACGGTTGTTAGCTGGACACTTGATAGCTAATTGACATTAATGGGTATATTCTAAATTGCTTGTAAAGCTGCTTTTGTGCCTCCTTATATTTTCATCGCTAATGGTAGGATTTTTCAAAATGTACATGCAAGCAAAGTAGAGTCGATCATAAAACAACATATGCATTCTCTGCTGTTTTTTTTTTTTTTTGGCAGCATGCCGATGGTGGTCTGCTCCTTCCAGGATTTAAATCAGTAAATTGCTTTAATACAGCATTCTCATTATATTTTATTTTTTTGAACACCACCTAGCATTTTTGGCAGCAGTCATCTTGAGTAAAGACAGATGATTCATGTAGCAGTTACTTCTTGGAATCCATCTGCCCTTAGCTCAGGCATGCAGGCAGGAGAGTGTGCTTAGCTGAGAAAACCCCTCCTCAAGACTCCTGGGATGTATGATATTTGCCTAGCCCTGGGAACTAGGAAGTAACTGAAAAAAAACAAAAAAGGATAAAACAAAAATAGTCAATGTTGATTGAGAGAGTGAAGTTCTGCCTTAAATTGAAACAGTAACATGCCTAATTACTGTAAATAACAAGCTTAAGTAATGCCTAAAACCTGTCCCTTTTATTGGTAGACAGTGCTTAGTGAACCCCTTTCACTGGTAGTCAGTGCTTAGTATCCCCCTTATTAATGGTAATCAATTTTATTGTCCCAGTTCTTAGTGTTCTCCTTGATTTGGTAGTCAGTTCTTAGTGTTCTCCTTGCATTGGTAGTCAGTTCTTAGTGTTCTCCTTGCATTGGTAGTCAGTTCTTATTGTCGTATTCAGTTCTTAGTGTTCTGCTTACATTAGTATTCAGATCTTAGTGTCCTCCTTGACACCAAGTTGGTTCCCCCCAGTGTCAGAATGCCCGCTGTAAGTTGCTGATCGCCGCCATTACTAGTAAAAATAAAAATTAAAAAAAAAAATCCAAGCATATATACCGCCATTAGTAAATGTTATTACTTTCACGTAAACCAATTCATTTCCACGTATTGGGATTTTTTTTTTTAGCAAAGACATGTAGCAGAATACATTTTGGCCTAAATTTATGATAAAATTAGATTTTTAAAAAAAAATTTATTGGACATGTTTAAAAGCAAAAAGTAAAAAATATTGTTTTTTTCTCAAAATTGTCGGTCTTTTTAATTTTTTTATTAGCACAGGCGATCAAATACCACTAAAAGAAAGCTCTATTCATGGGAAAAAGGACATAAATTTAATTTGGGTGCATCGTTGCATGACCGCACAATTGTCAGTTAAAGTAACGCAGCGCCATAACGCAAAAAATGGCCTGGTTAGGAAGGGGGGTAAATTCTCTGGAGGGCAAGTGGTTAAACTGAATGGGTTGTTTTACAAGGTGAGGGCTCACATATACCTTAAATTTTGTTACAGTAGGTCAGTAGGGGGCCCCATGGGATGCCCCTGGTACCTTTTTCATAGGTTTTTTTTGAGTTTGGGCAAGGATACAGGGGCCCCATGATCCCTTATTGCCCGGGGGCCCCATGAGTTGTCAGTCCGCCCCTGGGTACAAGTCAGTTGCCAGTATGGGTTGGGTACAAATCTACATAGGGACCCAGGCAGGGCTCTAATGTTAGTTGTAAAATAAAAGAAGAGAAGGGCGCCAGACTAAGTGCAGTATTAGAAGGTAGTTTAATTGAGCAAGATAACTCGGGTAACTCACTAGATAACAGTAGAAAAAAGGTATGTGTTTCAGGATGGACGTCATCCTAGTTGGGGTCCTGGAGGCTGATAAAGAGGGTGGATAAGCATCTAGGGGCCAAGGCTGCTGGGGGAGCCAGGTCACCCGATTCCACACTGTTTTATAATGTAGCTTCAACCACCTACATTTATTTAATAAAACCTGTTACGTAATTTATATGTTTTTTTTACTTGTTTTTTACTTGTCATTTGTACATTATGCCATTGGATTATTAGTGTCATTGTTGCACATCGTATTTTATAACATATTGTTGTTGTTGTCTCCATGCCTAGGGCAATGCTTTGTTCTTATTTTATTGTTTTTATTTAATTTTCATATTGTTTTTAATGTCCCTCATTAAATTTACCTCCCCCTGTATAAGCCCCGACTTGGGGCTGTAAGACTCGTCCCCTGCAGCCGTCCCCACCCCTCCTGCTTCCTATATAGATTGCCACTTCTAGAGGCCAATCAGGTCTGATGAAGAAGCTGATGCTTCAAAACGTGTTACCACCCCCTTTTTGCGGCACTACGCTCACGTGGTGATGTCATGTCCACCCGGCAGCCATCTGTGTTCCAGCTTGGTTTCCATCACAGCCGCTGGACGCTGAATGCGAACAGCGTGGAATCAGGTGACCTGGCTCCCCCAGCAGCCTCGGCCCCTAGATGCTTATCCACCCTCTCCAACAGCCTCCGGGACCCCAACTAGGATGACGTCCATCCTGAGACACATGCCTTTTTTCCACTGTTATCTAGTGAGTTACCCAAGGTATCTTGCTCAATTAAACTACCTTCTAATATTGCACTTAGTCTGGCGCCTCTCTCTTGTTTTCTTCTCCATGTACAGAGTCCAGCTTTACTCTAAGGGTGCTGCCTTCTGATGTTGCTGATTACACCATACTACTAAACTGTACAATACGGACTACTCCCTTATAATAACTTGGACTTAAAAGTCTTCCTCTTCTCTCCAGTGCCAATACCTCTAATTTTTTGTCTAATGTTGGTTGTGCCCATCAGAAAATGCATCAATCATACTGTTTTACTTTTCAACAACCGAGGAAACATCTGCAAAAAAAAAAAATATTTATTACCCTTATGTTGTATGATAGATGTGCTAAAAACAAAAACATACCTTTGCGTTGTTTTCAAAATGTTTCTTAAGTAAGTGCTGTCATCTGTAGCTTATCCTCATTTTTTTTTACAAACAAAATCCTAAAAACTCTCTAAGTTCTCATTATGTTTCGTACCATGTGGTAAATCACTAGACAGCGATAATAATTTGTTTTATAGGGAAAAGCATTTGTGAAGCAATTTAGGAAGAGACTTTGCAGCTTTCGAAACAATCTGACTCCTACATAGCGAATTTTTAGTGCTTTTGTATACCATTTGAATAATTAATTTTTATTATACTTTACTTTAAACTGACATGAGCTGCACCTAAACGGACCTTTGCTGTAATTGCCTATTAAAATGTGTTACATCTGATGTGCTGCAGATAAGAAGTTCTTTGAAATTTTGTATTTTACGAAAACATAAAAAGCATATTAGAGGTCACAGAAAGGTCTATAAGCTATATAAATCATTGGAGCTGAGGCATCTTATCTCTACATGGTTATTGAAGTCATCTTTGACCTCAAAATATACATGATAGCTCAGTTTAAATCAGATAAATACATATACGGAACACAAATATTATAGTGTATTATCTTTTGAAAGCAGCCACAACTTGAGTAGAAAAACTGACCCCTTGCCATTGTGTTGTAGAGGCTGATTTCTGTTCTCTCTGTTGAAGCAGTGGTCTCCCTGCAGAGATCTGACTCCCCCCAACTGAGACAGATGTATTGCTCGGTATTCAGCAAACTTCATGCTCACTGTTGATTGGAGCAGTGTTTCTCAACCTGTGGTGCCATTTGAGTACCACTTGGGTGCTGTGAATAGAGATGAGCGAATCGAACATGACGAAGTGGAATTCGTTCCGAAGATTTGGAAAAATTCTATTCGCGACGAATCCGAAGATTAGCAAACTTCGGATGCACGAATCGAATTTTCCCAAAAATGGCGGCGACATGTGTGGCGACGGAGAAAATGGACAGAGAAGATGGGGCGGGGATCGCTGGGAAGGCGCGCAGACAAGGCGCGCTGACCCATAATGCATTCATGACATGTGATCGCATTAGCCAATCAGCAGCCAGCCAGCACTGTGTAATGGTGGAGCTATAAATTGCGGCCATCTTAGAATTCTCCATTAGCCTCCGGTCATTCAAGAGAGACAGACCTGTGTGTATTAAGGGACAGAGTTAGGGCCACAGAGACTTTAGGGCCACAGAATCGTTACTCAGGGACACAGAATCGTTACTCAGGGACACAGAATCGTTACTCAGGGACACAGTGTTCAGTGTTGTGCGCATTAAGCCAGACACCAAAGGGCAGCACAGACCTGTTATTACTCGCTCAAGCATGGCTGAACAAAACCAGTCTCTACCACAAATTGGACCCAAACCTGCCCAGGGTCTCGTAACTAGATTGCACGGAGGAGTAGAGTCCGTTATCGGAATTAAATAGACAAAACGCCACACCAAAAAGAGTGGCCATTTCCAACACTTATTCCAGAAAGAGGAACAACCCGTTTCATATACGGCCCGTAGACGTTTCACGTCTGCCACATTCAGTCGATTTAAGACGCAAGCTCCACTTCCTGTGGTCTCTGACCGTCGATATACCTTTAAGTGTCAGCTTTGAAGCTATATTCCCTCCGGAGCACTGACACTGGTGCCCTTCCGTCAACATGCCTTTAAGTTTCAGTTTTCAACTATATTCCCCACAGAAGCCAAACTCTTGGGTATCCCAGAAGCTGCTCAGCGGGTCAGGGCAATAAAGCTCCCGGTTCGCAGGTTGTTCCGTCTTATAGATGGAAGTACGACGGTATATGATCTTCTTCGCACCCACGGCATTACCTCATAAAATTTCTGCATTGCATCTGCAATCACAACGCTGACTTCCCGGATCGCCACTCAGCCATTGGACTCTTGATAGTCGTCTCCCCACACTGCTGCTGGGGGGACTTTTTAACCTAGGCCTGTGTATGGCCTTCAATTGAAGCTGCTTCCGCTCCGCCACTCTGCCATTGGACTCTTGATAGTCGTCTCCCCACGCTGCTGCTGGGGGGACTTTTTAACATAGGCCTCTGTATGGCCTTTAATTGAAGCTGCTTACGCTCCGCCACTCTGCCATGGGCCTCTAGGGTATCCCAGAAGCTGCTCAGCGGGTCAGGGCAATAAAGCTCCCGGTTCGCAGGTTGTTCCGTCTTATGGATGGAAGTACGACAGTATATGATCTTCTTCGCACCCACGGCATCACCTCATAGAATCTCTGCATTGCATCTGCAATCACAACGCTGACTTCCCGGATCGCCACTCAGCCATTGGACTCTTGATAGTCGTCTCCCCACACTGCTGCTGGGGGGACTTTTTAACCTAGGCCTGTGTATGGCCTTCAATTGAAGCTGCTTCCGCTCCGCCACTCTGCCATTGGACTCTTGATAGTCGTCTCCCCACGCTGCTGCTGGGGGGACTTTTTAACCTAGGCCTGTGTATGGCCTTCAATTGAAGCTGCTTCCGCTCCGCCACTCTGCCATTGGACTCTTGATAGTCGTCTCCCCATGCTGCTGCTGGGGGGACTTTTTAACCTAGGCCTGTGTATGGCCTTCAATTGAAGCTGCTTCTGCTCCGCCACTCTGCCATTGGACTCTTGATAGTCGTCTCCCCACACTGCTGCTGGGGGGACTTTTTAACATAGGCCTCTGTATGGCCTTCAATTTAAGCTGCTTACGCTTCGCCACTCTGCCATGAGCCCCTGTACCACCTCCTCTTGCTGCTGCCAGGTCCAGAGTGTGTCATGGGTCCCTGTACGGCCTCCCATTGCTGCTGACTTCATCGCCAGACTCTGCCATGTGCCACTTTCAGGTCTCCTTACACTGTTGGTGGGTTCCATTTTGTGATAGGGTGCTGTATGGCCTTCCATTGCTGCTGCCTCCACCGCCACCCTGCGCCATGTGCCTCTGTTGTCTGCTCACGCTGCTGACGGCTTCCGCTTTTTAACCGAGGCCTGTGTTTGGCTTCCGAATACTGCTGCATCCACCGCCACCCTGCGCCATGTGTCTCTGTCGTCTGCTCACGCTGCTGACGGCTTCCGCTTTTTAACCTAGGCCTGTGTATGGCTTCAGAATAATGCTGCCTACACCGCCACCCTGCGCCATGTGCCTCTGTCGTCTGCTCACGCTGCTGCCAGGTCCATACTGATTCATGGCCCCCTGTACCGGCTCCTCATGAACGTGGTTCAGCGGGTTTGCATCACTTAACGGCAAATCGTTGACAAACGCTGGGACGTTCAGTGTTGTGCGCATTAAGCCAGACACCAAAGGGCAGCACAGACCTGTTATTACTCGCTCAAGCATGGCTGAACAAAACCAGTCTCTACCACAAATTGGACCCAGACCTGCCCAGGGTCTCGTAAGTAGATTGCACGGAGGAGTAGAGTTCGTTATTGGAATTAACTGTGAGGGACTTTTAAACCTAGGCCTGTGTATGGCCTTCAATTGAAGCTGCTTCTGCTCCGCCACTCTGCCATTGGACTCTTGATAGTCGTCTCCTCACGCTGCTGCTGGGGGGACTTTTTAACATAGGCCTCTGTATGGCCTTCAATTTTAGCTGCTTACGCTCCGCCACTCTGCCATGGGCCCCTGTACCGCCTCCTCATGCTGCTGCCAGGCCCGTAATCTGCCATGGGCCCCCGTACCGACTCCTCATGCTGCTGCCAGGCCCGTAATCTGTCATGGGCCCCTGTACCACCTCTTCATGCTGCTGCCAGGTCCAGAGTGTGTCATGGGTCCCTGTACGGCCTCCCATTGCTGCTGTCTCCATCGCCACACTCTGCCATGTGCCACTTTCAGGTCTCCTCACACTGCTGGTGGGTTCCATTTTGTCATAGGGTGCTGTATGGCCTCTCATTGCTGCTGCCTCCACCGCCACTCTGTGGCTCCACACTCTGGTTTTGGCCCCGTGACTGCCCAAATGAGTGAAGTGTGCGGTGATTCTAAGATCGACGGCACTCATCTGCATGTCATACTGACTGACAGTATTATTTCTCTTCCCCAGCAGACTCCAAGGGCATTTAAATTAAAGGTACAGTGTTCTGCACTAATATAAAGGCTCTCTGAAGCCTAGAAACACCCTTTTTATAAGTTAAATTCGCAGCGAATATATTCGGCTCGAAGCAAATTTATTCGGCGAATTCGGCGAATCAGCCGAACCGAATTTTTGAATAATTCGCTCATCTCTAGCTGTGAACATGGGACCTAGTTTGCCCTGGATCAGTGTCATAAGTTGTCATGGTGTATGTAGGCCGGCCACCAGTCTTATAGCAACCAAAGACACTCTAGAGCAGGGGTGGGCAAACTTTTTGACTTGAGGGCCGCAATGGGTTCATATATTGGACCCGGGGGCCGGACCAAGAGTAGATGAATGATGTGTATGTGTCATCCATAGTAAGTATAGTAATATTCCCCCATAGTAAGCATAGTAATTAATCCCCCATATAGTAATTCATCCCCCATAGTAATTCATCCCCCATATAGTAATTAATCCCCCATATAGTAATTCATCCCCCATAGTAATTCATCCCCCATAGTAATTCATCCCCCATATAGTAATTCATCCCCCATAGTAATTCATCCCCCATAGTAATTCATCCCCCATATAGTAATTAATCCCCCATATAGTAATTCATCCCCCATAGTAATTCATCCCCCATATAGTAATTCATCCCCCATATAGTAATTCTCCCCCATAGTAATTCATCCCCCATAGTAATTCATCCCCCATATAGTAATTCATCCCCCATATAGTAATTCATCCCCCATAGTAATTCATCCCCCATATAGTAATTCATCCCCCATAGTAATTCATCCCCCCTATAGTAATTCAGCCCCCATAGTAATTCATCCCCCATATAGTAATTCATCCCCCCCAGTAATTCATCCCCCATAGTAATTCATCCCCCATATAGTAATTCATCCCCCATAGTAATTCATCCCCCATAGTAATTCATCCCCCCTATAGTAATTCATCCCCCCTATAGTAATTCATTCCCCATATTAAGTCCCCAAGTCCCCCCTGTGTCAATTCACTTACCTTTGCTCCGCGCGTTCCTCTCGCCGTGTTCCCGCGCCGTTCTGGTGTAGCATGAAAATCTGTCTCCTATGAGGATCTGTCCCCCTCGACGTATCTGCGCATGTGCCAGTTTCAGGCATTAGCAGCTGATCGGCGATCTCCGGCACATGCGCAGATACGTCGAGGGGGACAGATCCTCATAGGAGACAGATTTTCATGCTACACCGGTCTTCAGGGCGGACTGTGAGAGGAAATTAGCTCCCCTCACGTTCGTCACGCTGCCCCGCCTACACACATCCTGACAGCCATCCTGACAGTATCACGCTCCGCGGGCCGGATTAAAAGGTCCACCGGGCCGTATACGGCCCGCGGGCCGTAGTTTGCCCATTTCTGCTCTAGAGCCAGGACACCTGCTGTTATTAGTTGCCATGATGTTGGTGGCAATGTATGACACTGACTCAGGCCATGAAGCATGTAGGGTCACACCCAGCATTCAAGAGAGGGCATGCCTCCTCCAGACCTGCCCTCTGCTGCCCTACTGTAGTCAAAAGTTTGGGCTCTGATGTGAAGAGGGTACTAAGTGATTGGGGAGCCATGATGGAGGGAGAGGATGGACTCTGTATTGATGTAAAGGACTCTGATGTGATGGGGTGATGCTGTTGTGATAGAGGGACTCTAGGGTGGACTCTGTCATTGGGGTACTCTAATGTGATGGGGGGCTCTCATGTATTGAGGAGCCTCTAATGTATAGGAGGGCTCTGATGTGATGGAGAGCATCTGGCATGAAGGGGGACCCTGGTGTGATGGAGGGACTTTGATGTGATTGGGTTACCTCTGATATGAAGGTAGCATTTGACCTGAAGGGGAGATCTAATGTGCTGGGGACCTCTGATGTGAAGGGTGCTTCTGATCTGAAGTTCATTTCATCAAGATAGTTGTATGCATCATTCAAGGCTTCCAAATGACACTTAAGTTTTTTACATTTTAGACTGTGATGTCTCAGGATTTTGCATATTTTTAAAGGGTGTCATGGGTGAAAACAAATGCTGGGTTGGAGAGCTCTAGTTTTTGCCTCAGAAACTCCCATGACCTTATTTTCTAGTGAATTTCACCAAACTGAGGGTTTATGAGGTTTTAACCGATTTTTTTGGGGAGAGGCAAATTAAAGCAGTCCCAACCCCTGCATCACTTTTGGACCATTAGATCTTTAAAAAAGATGGAAAAAAAAAGATTGTCAATGAAAGTATATAGGAGAAAGTATTCCTCACCATTGAAAATCTTTCTTTCCTTGCTGTTTCTGTGCCATTTTTACATTTCTGTTGTGCAGGTGGTAGGGCAGGGGGAAAAAATGGAAGTACGTTTTTGAGGCAGTGGGAGCAGTAGCAGAATCTAGCAGTGTTATAAAATACATATTCCCATAGACAGATGGATAGATACATTAATACTGTAAATAGTTGGCTACACATTAAAAAAAACCTTACTCCCGAGACAGGTGATGTTGTTCATTCTGTATTTTTCCATAATATTGATGGCCTGTTCAATGGGGCTAAATACACTCACCAGCCACTTTATTAGGTATACCTGTTCAATTGCTTGGTAACACAAATTACTAATCAGCCAGTCACATGGCAGCAACTCAATGCATTTAGGCATCTAGACATGGTGAAGATGACTTGCTGAAGTTCGAATCGAGCATCAGAATGGGGAAGAAAGGGGATTTAAAGTGTTACTAAACCCAGGATCCTGCATCCACTATATCTGGTCTCCCACAGTACACTGAACATGGAAATGCAATTATTTTAGTAAATATAAACTGCTAAATACCTTTTCTCATCAGAAATTAGAGTAGTCTTGTGGCTTCTATCAGTGTCCAGCCCAGCACTAACTAAAGCTTGTAGGAGGAGTTTTCTTTCTGCTCTAGGAGGATGCAAAACCCCTGACCTCTGTATGACCAGTGCTGATCACATGCACTCTCCCAAAAAAAAAAAAACCTCTCTAGCAATACACACCAAACTGAGCATGTGCAAAATGCCTATGGTTCAGTCTGTCTTATCCCCTTGAAAAAAGGGGAGGAACAGAGAAGAAAGGATCAAACGGCCTTTTTACACATTGTGGAGGATTATCCCCTTAGGTTCCACTGTGAATATAACAAGCAGGCTTTACTGCATATGCAGGATGATTTTACTGTTGTGGGATTAGTAACACTTTAAGTGACTTTGAACGTGGCATGGATGTTGGTGCCAGATGGGCTGGTCTGAGTATTTCAAAAACTGCTGATCTACTGGGATTTTCACGCACAACCATCTCTAGGGTTTACAGAGAATGGTCTGAAAAAGTAAATATCCAGTGAGCGGCAGCTGTGTGGATGAAAATGCCTTGTTGATGTCAGAGGTCAGAGGAGAATGGGCAGACTGGTTGCTGTGACATTCAGATGGTAGGGTCAGAATTTGGCATAAACAACACGAAAGCATGGATCCATCCTGCCTTGTATCAATGGCTCAGGCTGGTGGTGGTGGTTTAATGTTGTGGGGGATATTTTCTTGGCACTAGCAAGGTGTACCTAATAAAGTGGTCAGTGAGTGTATATAATATGCCAACCACGTCCTAGAATAAAAAACCCATGCTGCTTATATGGCTTGGGTACTCCAAGAGTGAGATGTCCTGGCTTAACTCCAGTCCTGTACACCTGGGAGTTGTTTGTCTACTTTTATGTATACATAATATAACATCTCCTGTTGTATTCTCCATAATATAAAATAAACAAACCAACATGTCCCCATTCAATAAAGGAAAGGTAGTTTAAACCTCACATATCTATTAAAAAATCCAGTACTGGCTTGGGTGGACTAGCTCTTTGAGCTTTTGGTTTTTTTTTTACTGCGTTTGTGACACTTAAAGTGTTTGCAAATCTCATATATGAAAAATTAAAAAGCACACCCTTATATAGTGTGTACTAGCCTGAATCCAAAGCACCAAGTCTGGTTCTGCTCTGAGCCCTCTGCTATCTGCATGTGTCACTGATAGAACTCTAAGCCAACACCAAAGCCTCCCAGGAGACCCCTTCTAGCAGGTAGACTCAGCTGTGTTTCTCTCTAGGAGCCTGTTACAGGGGGGTGTGCTCTAGCTTTGTAGTGTGTTTGACATCAAATCCCCGTCCCCTGCATTCTGCTGCTGAGAGATGCTGTGTAAAATGTGTATTTTAGAAGACTGTAGAGCAGGGGTGTCAAACTGGCGGCCCTCCAGCTGTCGCAAAACTACAAGTGCGGTCATGCTTGTAACTGTCAATCTTGTAATGCCTCATGGGATTGTAGAGGATAGAGGGCAGCAGATAAACAGGTACAACGTATACAGGAGAATTTGGTTCATCTCTTTGTATCACCTGAGGCTCGTCACTTCATTGGGTACATGTAAGGGTTTACAATCACTTTAACAAAAATGTAAAATACTTTGAATACTAAAACTAAAAAAACAAATGTGAGCACAGAAGTGGAAGCAGACAGGACCAATTTGGGTTAACTTTTAGGATGGTGTTAAATAGCAACAAGTTCATTTTAAAATTTTCTTTGAGGAGTTTGCAGGTGTTGGTATGGATACTGTAGAACTAAGTGCATCCTTTAATTTACACATCAAATCTACAGCAAATTACAATGTCAGAATACATTTACTTTTGCTTTACAGACAGAAAATTAACTATCTAAGCGCTGGATCCTAAGGCTACAGCCCCCAAAGTAGACATGCAGATAAGTGAAACATTGGGAGCCCAATGTAGAACCTGATGTTTTACAGGTGTACCTTGTGCACCCAAAGTATTATCTCCCATGAAACTACTTTATATTCCTTGCCACTACAGGTGAAATCAGAGATGTAATGTAAGGTTAACCCTTACATTTTATTTGAAATATAGACGCTTTTTCTATAAGATTTAAAGCAATTTTAAATCTTATAGAAATTATTATAGAAATTTTAACAGGGTAAGTTTGCCTCATACCAATTGTAGTGAAGAAATGATCTAATAATAAATTGCTAATGTTAAACTTTGCTGAGGGATTTTCATTAGGAACTGAAAGTGTGTCTATAAAGAAGAGTAGGGAGCTAAAATAAATTTTTGTCCCAGGTGATTCTGTCAAAAACTATTTCAGGATCATTCAACAGAAATCATACATTCTTTTATGTTAAAATTGGCAAATTACATCAAATTAATAACTGTAATAAGTGTAATTCATGGCATGCCTAATTTTACAAATCCAACATGACTGGAACACATTAACCCTAGGTTCACACCTAAATGTTTTTTGCAGCATTTAGCATTTTGCAGAAATGCAGTACAGTCCATTTAACATGATTTCCTATGGGACGTGTTCACATCTCAGCGTTTTCACCCGGTGCGTTTTTTGGAAAGGGTAAGGGACTAAGTTGTGTTTTTTGGTTCTATAGACTTTAATGGAAACACTGCAGAAAAGCATGTACTGCATCTTTGCTGAATTCTTGATGCATTTTTGCTGCATTTTGCATTTTAAATCAACAAGAACATTTAAAAAAAATGGAAAAAAAAAACGCAGAACGGGGCAAAAACATGGCAAAAATGCAGGTGCAGAAACACAAAATGCAATGCAGAAATGGCTCAAACGCAACCTGCATAGGTGTGAACCTAGCCTAAGGAAGGAAAAAGCATAGCCAATGCATTTGCTGTATGTTTAGCACTTATCTCAATGTTACAGCTTAAAACCAAATGGAACAATAATTAGAAGTAGTAGCTAAGAGATTTCCATCTTTTAAAATTAATTTAAAACACAAATTCCAGTTTGTGGGAAAACAAGACTAAGTTGGATCCCCCTGCTGCTTTTAAATATGAACTCTGAGCCTGCCTTTTAATAGGAAACATGATTACACATATGTAATAATTTAGGACTAATTTATTTTAGAAATGTCTTGTAATTAGCTACTCAACCACAATCTTTGTCTGACGCTTCTCCATTAGGGGCTGTAGCTTTCCCAAATGTTTACTTGTATTCTATAAGGCCTCATATACATTGGCACTCTAAAACCACAAATGTGTTCTCTTTGTAGAATATTGATTCTTTTTCTCATAACTTTTCTATTTATTGGTATAAAGTTAATTTTGTAAAAGTGTTTATTTAAAAAAAATTGCATTTACATTTTTGGCTAACACTGCTTTTGTTTTTCCTACTTTGTACTTACAGTTGCAAGAAAAAGTATGTGAACCCCTTGGGATTACGTGGAGTTTTGCATGAATTGGGCATAAAATGTGCTCTGAACGTCATCTAAGTCACAACAATAGAAGAACACAGTCTGCTGAACATAATACTACACAAACATTAGATGTTGCCATGATTTAATTGCACATAACATGTAAACATTCGCAGTGCAGGGAGGAAAAAGTATGTGAGGCCCTAGCTTAATGACTTCTCCCAGAGCTAATTGGAGCCAGGAGTGAGCCAACCTTGACTCCAATCAGTGTGATGATATTGGATGTGTTGCTGACAGCTGTCCTGCCCTTAAAAAACACACACCTGTTTTGGGTTTACTGGTTTCAAGAAGCACTGTCTGATGTGAACCATGCCTCGCAGAAAAGAGCTCTCAGAAGACCTACGATCAAGAATTGTTGACTTGTATGAAGCTGGAAAGGGTTACAAAAGTATCTCCAAAAGCCTTGATGTTCATGTTTCCACGGTAAGACAGACTGTCTACAAATGGAGAAAGTTTAGCACTGTTGCTACTCTCCCTAGGCATGGTCGTCCTGTAAAAATGACTGCAAGAGCACAGCGCAGAATGCTGCATGAGGTAAAGAAGAATCCCAGAGTGTCAGCTAAAGACCTACAGAAATCTCTGGCACATGCTAACATTTTTGTTGACACATCTACAATAAGGAAAACATTAAACAAGAATGGAGTACATGGGAGGACACCATGGAGGAAGCCATTGCTGTCCAAAAAGAATATTGCAGCACGTTTGAAGTTTGCAAAAGAGCACCTGGATGTTCCACAGCACTACTGGCAAAATATACTGTGGACAGATGAAACCAAGATTGAGTTGTTTAGGAAAAACACACAACACTATGTGTGGAGAAAAAAAGGCACAGCACACCAACATCAAAACCTCATCCCCACTGTAGAACATGACGGAGGGAGCATCATGGTTTGGGGCTGCTTTGCTGCCTCAGGGCCTGGACGGATTGTTGTCATTGATGGGAAAATGAATTCCAGAGTTTATCAAGACATATTGCAGGAAAACGTACGACCATCTGTCCGCCAACTGAAGCTCCGCAGAGGATGGGTGATGCAACAGGACAATGACCCAAAGCATACAAGTAATTCAACAAAACAATGGCTGCAACAGCACAAAATACACCTTCTGGAGTGGCCCAGTCAGAATCCTGACCTCAACCCGATTGAAATGCTGTGGCATGACCTTAAGAGAGCGATTCACACCAGACATCCCAAGAATATTGCTACACTGAAACAATTTTGTGAAGAGGAGTGGTCCAAAATTACTCCAGATCGTTGTGCAGGTCTGATCTGCAACTACAGGAAACGTTTGGTTGAGGTTATTGCTGCCAAAGGAGGGTCAACCAGTTATTAAGTCCAAAGGTTCACATATGTTTTCCTCCCTGCACTGGGCATGTTTACATGTTATGTGCAATTAAACCATGGCAACATCTAATGTTTGTGTAGTATTATGTTCAGCAGACTGTGTTCTTCTATTGTTGTGACTTAGATGATGTTCAGAGCACATTTTATGCCCAATTCATGCAAAACTCCACGTAATCCCAAGGGGTTCACATACTTTTTCTTGCAACTGTATTCATTTAAAGGGCATTAAATCATGTAAATGTAAAATAAATATGTAAAGCTGTGCATAAACTGAAGGTGCTATAGAAATACTTGTAATAAAATAAGATAAATAATCCCTTTTCTTGGATCCCTTTAGTCTGTTAATAGCGTTATATCTGTTTAAGTTTGAAAAAAATACCCATTGATCTAACCAGAAATCTTGTGAACTGATAACTTTCTGAGCTGTCTACTTGCACTGACTAATATCAGTCACATTGCTCAGAGCCATCTCAGAGAGCTACAGGACCATACCCTTCTATGTTTTAGAGAATAGCAGAGAGGCAGAGTTCAATAGTGCTATCTTGTTTCTGTTGTCCTGATATTGAAAGCTGAGTGACTGTTGTCATCCTGGGAATGTGGAATCACTAAATAAAAGAAAAATTGTTTGGGGAAAAAAAAACTAGTCACCACATTTAAGGACTCTAAGGTATTCCAAGATATTTTACTCTATGACATTTTTCTAAATTAGCAATTTTCATCCTATATAGACTGATTTTTTTAATGAACAAGTAAACCCTATGTGGATGGCATTTAGCATGGATATTGCTAGCATTGGGTAATCAGGGCTCATCTCTTGTTGGGTTCTCCAGTTTCCAGTACCATAAGTGCTCAGCTATTTTTTTTGTATTGCCACTTGCATTGCAGCCACCGGCTTACTCATCCCATCTGACCTCAAGATACCAGCAGTTCAGAGCCAAGGAAGGCTCCCTTATGGGAGATCTTTCCTTTACTGTGCACTGCTGCTGTATCTGAGATCTGATGAGGAAAAGCTCTGTACTGGGGGAAATCTGTAATAGAGGGGAATGTTGTGTACACTGGCCTGTAGACTATGCACTCCTAACTCTTGTTTTCATTGCATTACACATTCCTGACCCCTGCATTCTGTGCATTACACACTCCTGACCCCTGCACACTGTGCATTATACCCTCCTGACCCCTATGCTCTGTGCATTACCCACTCTAGATCTCCTATGCCCTGTGCATTACGCACTCCTGAGCTCTGTTAAGACCATTTTGTCAGGCAGAGATCACTCTGTTCAACAGTTCAAATAAAGTTCCAGCCCCATTGGGAAGAGATAGAGAGTGGCACATGAACATGCGATCAGGTAAGTAACCACTGATCACCAATGCTGGGCCTTAAAATTCACTGTCACTAACCACCAATGTGGGAGGGTGATCAAAATATCAAAATTGCTGCCACTGACCAGCAAAGGGGGAGGTTTGATAAATAGCATTGACCACCAGTGTGGGGGGGTGGGTTGAAATAGCACTGCACCCGAGCACCAGTGCAGGACAGGGTAAAAGCACTGCCACCAATGTGGAGCTGGTAATGGGGTATATAAATATGCCTTAAAGGGAAAGTACTAGCATCCCTCCTATAAATTGCCGCACAAATATTGCATTACCATTGGATTTTTAGGTACCAATGAAGCAAAGCTAGTTCTAAAAAAATATAGATAGAAGCTGGCACAACAACATACAATACGGTTGTTAGTATATTCCCATTTTACCCTTTTGACCCTCTTACATATCATCATTGCACTTGAAATGCATAAAGAAATCCAAAAAGCTACTTAATATCAGAGAAGTGGGAAATAGATTGATTGATCGTGATGCATTTTGTGAGCCAAGTCAGTCATTTCCTCATGAGATTAATGGGGTATATATAATTTATCATGTAATAACCAGGTAGAGACAGATCTAATTAAAACAAATCCTGAAGATGTGTGTCCCAAATACCCAAGGAGGATCGAAGAAGACTCAAAGAATATGAAGGACGGCTTATGAAGTATCTTGCCAACCAGTCAACTGTTAACCTGTATTCTTTAGCTGAGCATCATCAACACCAATGCTGGGGATTATTATTGCATCCATTGACACGAATTCTGGTAATTACTATTACTGCCACTGACAACAAAGAGGGTTTCTTTTTACCTCTCACTTACTGGTGGGTTGAGATATGCTGCACTAGATGACTAGGTGTGCCCAGGTGCTGATTGAAAACCTACAAGCTCATAGAGCAGCGGTCACTAAATGGTGGACCACAGTCCGGAACCGGACCAAGGGACACTCCCGTCCGGACCGCAGCCATGCCACCGCCGGGTGCCCTTTCCCGGGCCCCTCCCACTTATCCAACGATGCCATCCCCACAGCGGGCGGGGTGTGAGGAGCTGCAGATCGGGACCAAGGGGTGGGAGCTGCCCAAGTCATGTAAATAAGCGGGCAACCACCCAGCCCACCAACATGAACAGACTGCCACCCCCCGCCTCGAGCCACAGAAAGCGTAAGTCCCCACACACCAACAAGCTGGGCAATCACCAGCTCCACCCCACACCCCCAGCAGCCGGGTGGGAGGCCAAGAAGAGGACACCCAGCCAGTCAACGTGCAAAGACCTCCATTCTCTGCAGCTCGGGACAGAAAGCAGGTGCCCCCCACACCAGCAAGCCAGGCAATTGCCCATCTGCCAACACAACAATCTAGGCAGCTCCTGCCCCCCACACCCTGCTCACCATGAGGACAACACAGGTGGTGGGCCAGAGGCCCAGGGGAGGACACCCCAGATGGATTAGTGTCTCTGCCCTGGCAAAGGTACCATAGGACTGTACAGGGGAAGGCTTGCATTAAAAGGGGCTCTGTGTTTTGTTAAAAGGCACTGTGTTTTTAGGGGCACTGTGTTGTGTTAGGGGCACTGTCTTATGTTAGGGGCACTGTCTTATGTTAGGAGTGCTGTGGTGTTAGGGGCGCTTTGTTGTGTTAGGTGTGCTGTGTGTTTTATGGGTGCTGTGTTATGTTAGAGGCGCTGTGTTGTGTTAAAGGGCGCTGTGTTAGGGGTGCTGTGTGTTTTAGGGGTGCTGTGTTGTGTTAGGGGCACTGTGTTGTGTTAGGAGGTGCTGTGTTGTGTTGTGTTAGAGGAACTGTGTTGTCTTGTGTTAGGGTTGCTGTGTTGTGTTAGGAGACGCTGTGTTTTGTTAAGGGGCACTATGATATAAAGGGGGGCAGTGATTTGAAGGGGAAAAGAGGACACTGTGGGACTTCTTTAAAGAGGGGACTGTGATGTAGAGGGGACTAGAGTGTGAAAGGTACGCTAAAGATCATAATGTACCAGGAGACTGTGATGTGTTATATCGCTATTGAGATTCAGACCTCTGCTGGAAGGAAATTTTGCTGACTGGACTTCCGTAAATTTTAATTCAAGACCCCTGTCATAGAGGAACTTTTGCAATAAACATCAAAATCAGCCCTGACCATGTTCTTTCTCAAACTAGTCTGAAGATCTTCATTGTCATCCCTGTATTTCAAGTGTTGTAAAAAAAAGGCGCAGTGTTTATATCCCTTTAGAGGTAGAAAGTCCTAGAAAGTATCTCTGCAAAAATTAAATTCCTGTTCACGAAATAACTCAAATCTGACTTCCGACTCTTTAAAGACTTCTGATAAAAGTAGTCAGCCAATCATACAATCATAACAAAGGACATATGGGGATGTTCTGTACATGGACAGTGTTCATAACACCCCAGTCTTCCATATTGCTAGGAAGCAACTTATGATATTTTTGGCAGAAATTCACAGTAGCTGCAAATTGCAACACAAGGCACTTTTTAATTTGATGTTACTAAAAAAATAAGTTTCCATTGTAATTACATGTTGTGCCAGTTTTTAAGCAAAAGTGTTGTTTTCCTTTGATGTCCTTAACTGTTTAGAAAATCCAAAAGTGTTGACTACGTAATCATGGAATTTTGGAACTTTAGTACTGATACAAAGATCCACTGACATTCTGCTTTACATAATACTTAACATCTGCATATTATATCTTTACTATTTCCAATCTATAAAAAGATCACATAATATAGTAAATGATTTTAGCAGCATCCTCACTATCATTCGAAAGGACATGTACCCAAAATAGGTCTCTAAACAACATTCAGTTAATGGCCAAAGATATATTTAGATATCCCTTGTTTTCCATTTATAAAGGTCAGGTTAAATCCCAATGTCTCTGCTTACCTAGATGTAATTAAGCAATGATGATGACATTTTTTTTTCAACCTTTTGTGTGCTGCCATTTAACTCAGGAATACATACAGTGAGCTGCTCGTCTCCAGTGACTGGGAGCAAAGAACATTGTGCCTTTATTACAGTTGGTAATTGTTGAATCAAATCTAAGGCTTCATTCAGATGGGCGCTGGCACCTGTCCTGCACACAGGCTGCATAGACACAGCCATGTCAATATTTGACAGCCATGCAGCAGTGGCTACACAGCTCCAAACACAGATAGTGTTGTCAATGTTTGACATGTAGCTGTGTCCATGCAGCTACCAAATTCACTTCTATTGGCTGCCTGCATGCAGGACAGGCAACTGCGCCCTTCTGAATGAAACCAAAGATAGTGTATTTGTTGCTTGGCTGCTATATTGACCCAGTGGCTTCAGTAATTTCTAAATCACTGACCTGAAACATGGATGATTATCAGAAAAGTCAAAGAAAAGTTAAAAATCCCTAGCTGCAGACATGTTCTATGTATTCAGCCAGCCAGCATTTTTCAAATGAGAAGTTAGCATTGACAGCCTTTATGTATCTGTGTACTGAGAAACATATGTACAATATGCTGCTATTGCTGATATTTCCTCCTACAAATGCAGGTTACCTGGCTATCCTGCTACTCCAGAGGCTTCATTACTTTAAATAATACTGACCCAGAATATAAATAGAGATCAAGATTTCACTTTCAGAGTTGATGATTTAGAAAACATTAAATCTATAGATAATTAGGAAAGTAGCCTGTTCAGCAAGAGATCAGCAATGGCAAAATCCATATTTTTTCCTCAGCAAATGTTTCCTTTAGCCCAAAATTAAAAACAAACCCACAAGGACCCAGCAAGTATGACATTGCAATTAATCTACTGCCAAAAGGGGACGAAAGGGACAGGAAAACAAGTAAAATTTGCTTATCCATGTATATGATCTAAGATTGATCAGCCATGTATAGGCCATTCCACACACGCTTCTTGAATATAAATTTCCAAAATGTAGAAGTTTTGGATTTACAGTGAACTTCTAAAATGGAAATACATTCATACATGGGCAATAGATGTGCTTATTGTAGTATGCCTGACTTGGGAAAATACTGCAGGTGTTAAAGTGAAGTCTGGGCTAGAACTAACAAAGCTTAAATCTGCTTCCACCCACCTTCTAACTACTATACCAACTACTCCATAGAAGGAAGATGGTTTTACCTACCTATTCTCAGACCGCTCTGGTCTGGCCATGTGATCGATTCTCAGAAGCTGGTTTCAAGGGAGAGGAGGGACAGCTGACAAAAGATGTAGGTGACTTCACTGCTCAGGCATTGTCAGCGCTCTCACCTCTCTCCTGAACCCAGAAAACATAAGAAAACAATGTTCTTAGGCAATATTTCATATCTACCTGCCTAAATATTATATAGAGTAGTAAGTAGCAGAGGGGATTGTTAACCACTTGCCTACCAGGCACTTATACCCCCTTCCTTACCAGGCCAATTTTCAGCTTTCAGCGCTGCTGCACTTTGATTGACAATTGCGCGGTCATGCAACATTGTACCCATATGAAATTTTGATCATTTTTTTCTCACAAATAGAGCTTTCTTTTGGTGGTATTTAATCGCCACTGGGCACTTTACTTTTTGCGCTATAAATTAAAAAAGTGCAAAAAATTTGAAAAAAAAAAAAAAGTTTCTTTGTTTCTATTATAAAATTTTTCAAACAGGTATTTTTTCTCCTTCACTGATGTGCGTTGATGAGGCAGCACTGATGGGCACTGATAGGCAGCACTAAAGGGCACTGATAGGCAGTACTAATGAGGTGGCACGGATAGGCGGCACTGATAGGCAGCACTAATGAGGTGTCACGGATAGGCGGCACTAATATGCAGCACTGATAGGCGGCACTGATAGGTGACACTGATGATGGGTACTGATAGATGGCACTGACTGGCATCACTGCTGGGCACTGACTGGCGGCACTGACTGGCACAACCGCTGGGCACTGACTGGTGGCACTGACTGGCAGCACTGCTGGGCTGCACTGGTGGGTGGCACTGCTGGGCAGCACTGGTGGGTGGGCACAGGTGGGTGGCACTGGTGGGCACAGGTGGGTGGCACTGGTGGGCACAGGTGGGTGGGCACAGGTGGGTGGCACTTCTGGGCACAGGTGTGTGACATTGCAGAGTGGCACAGGTGGGTGCACTGCTGGGCACAGGTGGGTGCACTGCTGGGCACAGGTGGGCGGAGCTAGTGGGCGCACTGCTGGGCACAGGTGGGCGGAACTTGTGGGTGGCACTGCTGGGCACCGATCATCAGGGCACTAATCATCAGTGGCCCTGATGATCGGTGCCGATCCCCGCTCTGACAACTGCCGGTTCTCGGCAGTACTTTCCTCACGATCTGACAGCGTGAGGAAAGTGCAGCCGAGAACCGGCACTTGCATTTCCCTGTGATCAGCGTGTCATTGGACACCGCTGATCACGTGGTAAAAGGCCGGTATGATCGGCCTTTTACCACATCTCGTGATCAGCTGTGTCCGTAGGACACAACGATCATGGAGATCGCCGGGTGCGCGCCCCCTGGGGCGCGCAGGAGAGCGCGTTCTGGGGGGACGTCATATGACGTCCACCCAGAACTGGCCGGCCGCAGTGAAGCCGTCATTCGGCTATCTGCGGTCGGCAACTAGTTAATTAGTTTCAGCAACTTTGGTGTTAATGAAATTAACAACAGGTGCACTAGATGGGCAACAATGAGACGCCCCCAAAACAGGAATGGTTTTACAGGTGGAGGCCACTGACATTTTGTTTCCCTGTTCATCTTTTCTGACTGTTTTTCACTAGTTTTCCATTTGGCTAGGGTCAGTGCCACTACTGGTAGCATGAGGCAATACCTGGGTCCTACAGAGGTTGCACAGGCAGTCCTACTCCTGCAGGATGGCACATCAATATGTACCATTGCCAGATCAGACTAAAACTGATGCCCTCAGAATCTGGGGCAGCTGTGCATGGTAGACAATCAGCTTCTAACCCCAGCTTGTTCAATTAAACTTTGACAAAAAACCTGGAAGCGTATTGGTTTCTATGCTGAGCTGCACCAGATTTTGCACGCTCCAGTTTTAGTAAATAACCCCCTATGTTTAATGTTACACCCTAAACATTGTCGCTTTAATTGAATGAGACAGAACTGTGTCTTACTCCCCTCACTCCCCACTAGCGCTCTTCTGGCTATTTGTCCATTATGCTGTAAAAGTGTGAATTTAACTGCATTCAAAGTATTTTAAATGTAAATTACATTTATTCATACAGTATGTGCCTAGTAACAGCACTGCTCTCTGCATTTTTAAAATATTGTGCATACTACATTTATGTCCATTAAGCATGCCTATTGAAATAAATGGTAATTTAGCACATTCTACATGAGTGTTGGTTATTTTTAAAACATCTGCATCATTAAAGTTCCTTTTTCTGAATGTTTTTCCATCACTTTGCATACTAATAGAAGAAAAACGTGCATATAAAACATGAGCTGTAAGGACACAGTCATGAAGGTGGCAGGTGGAACAATAGTGTGTTATGGGGGATACAGACATCACCTGAAAGCATTGGATGCTGAAAGTTATATAGTTAGTCTGGCTGAAAAAAGAAAAAAGTCCATCTAATTCAACCATAAAAAAAGGGTATAATCAGGGGTGGACTGACCATTTGGAAACTTGGGCACTGCCCGAGGGCCCGAGGTCAGTAGGGGGCCCCATCAGATGCTCCTGGTACCTTTTTCGTAGGCTTTTTTGAGTTTGGGCAAGGACACAGGGGCCCCATGATCCCCTATTGCCCGGGGGCCCCATGAGTTGTCAGTCCGCCCCTGGGTATAATCCTATACCCACAGTTGATCCAGAGGAAGGCAAAAAAAACCCAGCAAAGCATGATCCAATTTGCTCCTGCAAGGGAAAAAAATTCCTTCCTGATCCACCGAGAGGCAATCAGATATTCCCTGTATCAACTTTACCTATAAATATTAGTATCCAGTTATATCTGTGTATCTAGGAAAGAATCCAGGCCTTTTTTTAAAGCAATCTACTGAGCTGGCCAGAACCAACACTTGAGGGAGTCTATTCCACATTTTCACAGCTCTCACTGTGAAGAAACCTTTCTGTATTTGGAGATTAAATTTATTTTCCTTCAGACATAGAGTGCCCCCTTGTCCTCTATGATGACCTCAGGGTGAATAGCTCTACACTGAGTTCACTATATGAACCACTGATGTATTTATACATGTTGATCATAATCCCCCCTTAATCTCCTCTTCTCAAGAGAGAATTATTATTATTATACAGGATTTACTGTATATAGTGCCAACAGTTTACACAGACAAATGAAGGTTAACATTACAGTTACAATAGAATTTGGTACAAGAGGAAACAGAGGGTCATGCTCATTAGAGTTTACAATCTAGTAGAATAATATAAATTCCTCCAATCTTTCCTCATAGCTGATCTCCTCCATGCCTCTTATCAGTTTAGTTGCCCTTCTCTGTACTTTCTCCAGTTCCCCAATGTTCTTTTTGTGAATAGGTGCCCAAAACTGAACTGCATATTCCAGATGAGGTGTTACTAATGATTTGTACAGGGGTAATATGATATCTCTCTCTCTGGAGTCTATACCACTTTTAATACAAGAGAGGATTTTGCTCACTTTAGAAACCGCAGCTTGGCATTGCATGCCGTTATTAAAGTATTACTAAACCCAGGAACCTGCATTCACTGTATCTGGTCTTCCACAGTACACAGAACATGGACGTGCAATTATTTTACTAAATATCAACTGCTAAATACCTTTCTCATCAGCAGTATATAACATTCTTGTGACTTCAGCTGGGCACTGGTTAAAGCTTGTAGGAGGAGTTTTCTTTCTACTCTAGGAGGATGCAGAACCCCTGACCTCTGTCTGGGCAGTGCTAATTGGCCCTGTGCTGATCACATGCACTCTCCCAAGAAAAAAAAAACCTCTCTAACAATACACACTAAACTGAGCATATGCAGAAGGACTACGGGTTCAGTCTGTCTTATCAGTGTGGACATTTAAACAAGAGGGGCAGAGAAGTCAGGATCAAACAGCCATTTAACACAATGCAGAGGATTAACCCCTTAGGTTCCAGTGAGTATAACAATCATGCTTCACTGCATACACAGACTGATTTTACTGTTGTGGGTTTAGTAACACTTGAAGCTTATGATATACCAGAACTCCCAGATCCTTCTCCACCATTGATTACCCCAGTTGTACCCCCCTTAGTATGTAGGATGCATGCATATTCTTAGCCCCCAAGTGCATAACCTTACATTTATCAACATAAGGCTCTACGAAAGAGGATCACAGCTAATGGGACTTTTATCACTATCTTTACAGGCTTTTTTTTTATTTTTTTAGCAACAAAGTCAGTTTAAGGTAAATATTACAATACCAGCTCAACATATATGCTCACTGAATATCCACTAACAGCTTCCCTTCAGAGAGACTCTATCAGCCTCTTGCGGTTGACAGTCTCTCCTGCAGCAGGCAGTTTAACCCCCTGGTTGGCATTCCCGAGTGTAGCTCGGGGTTAAGTTTCAGTACCAGAAGCGGTAACCCTGAGTTACACTGCTGAGTTGCTCTGGGATCCCTGGATCACTTACCTTGTCCCACGGTCCCACGCTGTCCTCCCGCTGCGTCCTCAGCCATGTCCTCTGGCCGATGCCGGCATCCGTCTTTTTTGTTCCATTCCCTGCGAGCGTTGGGACGTACAGGGGGTGGAACCGGTGAGAGATTAAAAAATGTCAAAATTTTACATACACGTAATACACTAAAATCTGATAGTATTACATTACTGTATGAAACCATTTCACATATATTTTGTCCCGAGTGCTTTGTCCTGTGCCCTGCCTGCATTTGTACCGTTCTTTCTGCCTGGAAATTTAAGAACGTCCATGGCATCCAAAAAGCGTCCCTTTAGGTCAATAGCAGTTTTAGACCAGCTAGAGAACAGCAATAGTAAATTAGAACCACTTGCAGAATTGAATGCTAATGATTCATGGGGAAATTTGTCATCAGACACTGAAAACGATTCTGCGACTGAGCTCAGTGATGTGCAAACTTGGCGCTCTATTTCAAATTTCAGTGTTTTTGGTTTGATTGTTGGGGATGCAACAGCATGTACTATATACAGTATTGTGTGTTAATATCACTTGACCAGTAGATGGCACTGTACACTAAGGTTACCAGTTGTGCATATCTGTAAAACTTGTTGGTTCATTTTCTCTTCTCTCTCTCTTTATAACCAAGATGTCTGCCGTTACAGTTTGCTGAAATGTTTTGTATGTTTGCAACTTAAGCCACACAAGTAAACCAAGTTCTGCCTCATCACAAGCTACTAGTGTCTTCTCTAACACATAACCAACAGGTTATGGGCCCAGCTTGAGACACTGGAAAAAGGAAAACTACAATCAAGTAAGTGCTGCATTTACAATCCTACCAAATCCTGTGTGAGGAAACAAGAGCTGTATCCAATTCACTGAAAGATGGCAAGTGCTTCAGATATGAAGTTTACAATAGCAAAGCTCAACAATACCAACTACCAGCTATGAAAGTTTAAGCTTGAAATGCTGTTATCCAAAGATGACTTGTGGCAGGTACTAGATACACAGACCCAATGACAACCCGGAAGAATGGGACAGAAAAAACAGGCAAGCAAAAGCAGTCATAAGCCTGTTAGTGGAGGACGATCAACTCATTCATATAAGGAAAGAAAACACAGCTAAAGGTATGTGGACTGCATTACAAAAACTGCATGAACGTGCAAACCTAAACAGTGAACTATATCTGCTGCACAAACTGTATAAGATGAGGCTGGAAAAAGGGCAGGAAATGGGTGAACATGTAAATGCTATGCTAGAAATTGTGGACCAGCTGGGTGCAATAGGTGAAGAAATGAAAGACAATCATGTAGTAGCACTACTGCTATGCAGCCTTCCAGAATCATACAGTGCCCTTATAAATGCTCTAGAAACTAGACCAGAAACTGAACTGACGCTAGAATATGTTAAGGGAAAATTAGTTGATGAATACAGCAGAAGAAAGGAAAATTTGCATAGTGAAGAGAACGAAAGACCAGGGGCAGCTCTGAAGGTGCATGAAGGCATAAGACAAAGCAATGAAACCAGGGTATATTTTCGCTGCAAAAAGGCCGGTCACCTGAAAAAGAACTGTTCAATCTGCAAAGCTGAGCAGCGAAAGCGCGAGCTACGCACAAGAGAGAGCTAAAGCGGTCATGAAAGAAAATGAAAGTGCATCATGGAGTGGTATTTTTAAAGTGACTCAGAATAGTACCTCACACGGATGGTACATTGATTCAGGGGTAACAATTCACATGACAAGCGACGAGACATTCTTCACAGAAATTGATTTTAGTGTAAAAGATAAAGTCTTCCTAGCAAATGGGAAAAGTATTACAGCGGAAGGTAATGTCAGGGATTTCTGAACTGCAAAACGCCATCAGGGGGCAAGCAGAGCATCCTTGTAAAGAATGTTCTATATGTTCCAAGCCTAGAAGTAAGCCTCCTATCAGTTAAAACCCTTGCAAGCAATGGACTCACTGTCCAGTTCAGAGGTAATGAATGCACAATTCAAAATGGAAAGCAAATTCTAGCAAGAGGAAGGTTAAATGAACATCTGTACAAAATCGTCACTGAAAGTGAGAAGGCTAATGTGGCAACTCATAACCCACATGACAAGTGCATCTACCTGTGGCATAGAAGATTGGGGCATCGAAACCCAGACGCTATAAAGGACTTTGCAAAGAGAGGTCTATCAGAAGACATGAAAATATTGCCTTGCCACACACTCAGCAAGTGCACGTGTTGCATCAAAGCAAAGGCAATCTGAACCTCTCTTCCACAGACCAGTCAGAGTAAAACCATTAAACCCATGGAACTGATACACAGTGATGTGTGCGGACCAATGAAAACCATCACACCTGGCGGGAACAGATATTTACTGACTTTCATCGACGATTATTCCAGGTACACAATAACGTATCTAATGAAGCACAAAAGTGAGACATTAGAAAAACGTCAAGAGTTTGTAGCTATGACAAGCAACAAGTTTCAAAGGAAACCTGGAATAATACGCACTGACAATGGAGGGGAATATATGAATAAAAAGATGGAATCATACCTAAAGAAACAAGGTATTATACACCAAACAACTGTACCATACACTCCTGAGCAAAACGGCGTAGCGGAAAGAAAGAATCACACTCTTGTAGAAATTACCAGATGTATGATTTTGGACGCTGCCTTACCTAACAAATACTGGGGAGAAGAAATAATGACTGCAACATACCTACAAAACAGGCTCCCATCAAAAGCTATTGAGAGTACACCATATGAAATGTGGAATGGATCAAAACCTAACGTAGGACACATCAGAGTGTTTGGCTGTAAAGCATATGCCCACATTCCAAGTCAGAAACGCTCCAAGTTGAAGAACAAAGCCATATAAGGCATTCTGGTGGGCTACAGTGAGCAGAGTAAGGGATATAGAATCCTTTGTCCAAAGACCAACAAGGTCACAGTAAGCTGCAGTGTTTATTTTGATGAAAGTGAAGCACCAGATAATACATTTCTTGAAAAATGTGGAGAGGATTTACGCGCTGAATCAGCAAGAGACACTGACCCATGCGAAGCAGGACAAGAGCCAGAACAAGAAGTGGAACTTACAATCAACGAGCCAATAGAACCCACTGAACAACAAGAAATCATAAGATCCTCTCGAATGACAAAAGGGATACCACCCCGCAGGTTATCATACGCTGCTAAAACACATCAAACACAGGAGCCAACATCCTGGGAAGACATAGAAACTTTGCCGAGAAGGGAAGCCGATCAGTGGAGAAAAGCAGCTGAAGAAGAAATAAAATCACTTCAACAAAATAAAACTTGGTCACTAACAGAACTCCCTCCTGGTTGCAAAACCATCGGAAGCAGATGGACTTTTAAAGTGAAATATGATACAGAAGGAAACATCTATAGATACAAAGCAAGATTAGTTGCCAAGGGATACTCCCAGAAATTTGGAGAAGATTACGATGAGACATTTGCTCCAGTTGTGAAACATTCCACCATAAGGACACTCCTTAGTATTGCTGCCGGAAAGGGAATGCAAGTAAAGCACCTAGACGTCAAAACTGCCTTTTTTTATGGAGACATCACGGAGGATCTGTACATGGAACAGCCACCAGGATTTGAGAAAGAAAAGAACCTTGTATGCAAACTGCAAAAGAGCATCTATGGGCTCAAGCAAGCGGCGAGAGCATAGAATGAAAAAGTGAACGAAATACTCAGAAAAGAAGGGTTCTCAAAAAGTAATGTCTGTATTCAAAGAATCAAGAGAACCGTGACTGGAATGCAGTAAAGAGGGTAATGCAGTACCTAAAGGGAACAAATCGGATAAAGCTGCAACTTCCAGCATCGTCAAACCCAAAACTGATTAGATATGTGGATGCCGATTGGGCTGGAGACACCACTGACCGCAAATCTACAAGTGGTTACATCTTCCAGTATGGACAAGGAATCATAAACTAGTCTAGTCGGAAACAAGTTACTGTTGCACTCTCCAACTAAAGTGGAATACATAGCAGCAGCACATGCATGTCAAGAAGCCATTTGGATTTGTCAACTTCTACTAGACATGGGACTGAATATGTCACAACCCACACCCATCTTTGAAGCTTACACACTCTGATTAACCCAAGAACCAAGCACATTTATGTAAGATATCATCTGCTCAGAGAAATGCAAGAACAAGGGGTTACCGACATCCGGTACTGCCCATCAGAGGAGATGACTGCAGATGCACTCACCAAATCTTTGCCAAGGGAACGTCATTGTTTTCTACAAAAGAGACTAAATGTCATATAATTATGCACATGCCGTTGAGAAGGGGTGTTGGGGATGCAACAGCATGTACTATATACAGTATTGTGTGTTAATATCACTTGACCAGTAGATGGCACCGTACACTAAGGTTACCAGTTGTGCATATCTGTAAAACTTGTTGGTTGTTTTTCTCTTTTCTCTTTCTTTATAACCAAGATGTCTGCCGTTACAGTTTGCTGAAATGTTTTGTATGTTTGCAACTTAAGCCACACAAGTAAACCAAGTTCTGCCTCATCACAAGCTACTAACACATAATCAATATTGATTGCATTATTGAATTACATTTATTATTATTATATTTTTATTTTTAGAATTATTTATTATATTATAATTTATGATTTTGTATTTCAAATTGTATCATACCCGGGATGTTTACTAGACTCTTGTTTAGACAGATTTCAGTGAGTTATTCCTAAGAATTACAGGCCTACAATAAAAAAGCAACATATTTCCATTGAAAACAATGTACCGTTTTGAGCAAAGAAATACTGACATAATCAGACTGATAGGTAGGTTAAAAGTGCTGGGTTTTTGGGTGCCACTTTTTCTTTGAGTCTGACATATCTTCTAGTAAGAATTTAGGTTCACCGCTACCATGGGTTCAGGGCAAATCTTGCATGTTCAAGGTTCACAGACCTTTTAGATAAGTCAGTAGCCTCACTATAAGGGGGGGGGGGGGGCAAGAGCAGCCATATTATCAGTGTTTTGGAAGCTGCTGCAGGGAATGCAATAGGGGAAGCTGAAACCCTGCAGGGAGGGAGAGATTAAGGCAAGTTAAGTTTTACTTTAGTTCTGAATGCAGGTCAAAATTTACTGACAGAATAGATTTCAGTGGGATCAACTGCTGAGTTAGGTTTGCGGTTTCAAACCGGATTCGACAAACTCCTTGTGAATTGAACCTGGGCAGATTCACTCATTTTTATCTACCAGGCACCAGTTTAGGGTGTGAGCTGTGATCTATTTATCTATTGTGTAAGTAACATTCCTAATTAAAAATTAGCTATCCAAAGCCTACTGATCTTTTAATCTGTTTTGCCAATTATAGAATCATTCCTTCAGGTCATGCGTTATAAAATGCATGCTTTATTGCTGCCATATTATGCCATATATACTTTCTCCTTGCCAACTTGATATTATTATTATTATTATTATTATACAGTATTTATAAAGCGCCAATAGTTCGCTCAGCGCTGTACATTACAAAGGGGGACAGAACATGTGACAGAACAATACCAATACAATGCAAAACATGAGGGGATCAAGGGCCCTGCTCTTTCGAGCTTACAATCTAGGAGGGAGGGGGTGGTGGCACAGGAGGAGATAGCTGTGGGGGATGGAGTGGTAGGAAGAGTGGAGGAGGTCGGTAAGTTAGCAGGGGGTGGGGTAGGCTTCCCTGAAGAGATGGGTTTTCAGGGTGCGCCTAAAGGAGAGGAGAGTAGGTGATAATCTGATGGGTTGGGGCAGGGAGTTCCAGAGGATGGGTGACACCCTGGAGAAGTCCTGGAGGCGGGCATGGGAGGAGGAGACCAGGGAACTAGAGAGAAGGAGGTCTTGTGAGGAGCGGAGTGTGCGTGCTGGGCGGTACTTGGATATTAGGTCAGAGATGTAGTACGGGGCAGTATGGTGGACAGCTTTGTACGTCAGCGTTAGGATTTTGAATTTGATCCGTTGCGCAATCGGAAGCCAGTGGAGGGATTGGCAGAGGGGGGTGGCGGAGACAGAGCGGTTGGAAAGGTGAATGAGTCTGGCAGCCGTATTCAGGATCGACTGAAGCGGGGATAGCCAGCGGCGAGGCAGGCCAGTGAGGAGGGAGTTGCAGTAGTCGAGTCGTGATATGATGAGGGAGTGGATGAGCTGTTTAGTGGTTTCTGGGGTTAGGAACGTGCGGATTTTGGCGATGTTGCGGAGGTGGAGTCTGCACGAGTTTGTTAAAGATTGGACTTGGGGCTGGAAGGATAGGTTGGAGTCCAGAATGACACCCAGTACTCTGGCCTGCAGGGCGGGTTTGATGGTAGCGTTGTTGGATGTGACGGAGAAATCAATGGGGGGTGGTGTCCGGGCTGGGGGGAAGACAAGAAACTCGGTTTTGGAGAGGTTCAATTTAAGGAAGTGGAGTGACATCCAGTCTGATATGTCGCTCAGTAGGTGTGTGATTCGGGCTGAGACCAAGGGGGTGAGGTGGGGGGTTGGGAGATAGATTTGTGTGTCGTCGGCATAGAGGTGGTAGTTGAAGCCGTGAGAGTGTATGAGTTGGCCAAGGGAGGAGGTATAGATGGAGAAGAGAAGGGGCCCAAGGACAGAGCCTTGAGGGACCCCAACAGAGAGGGGGAGTGAGGGGGAGGTGGTAGCATTATAGCTAATGCTGAAGGAGCGTTGTGACAGGTAGGATGAGAGCCAGGAGAGAGCAGAATCTCTGAGGCCGAGGGAGTGTAGTTTTTTGAGGAGGAGGGGGTGGTCGACTGTGTCGAAGGCCGCAGAGAGGTCAAGGAGTAGGAGCACTGAATAGTGGCCATTAACTTTGGCGGTTAGCAGGTCGTTGGAGAGTTTGAGTAAGGCAGTTTCGGTGGAGTGTAGGGGACGGAAGCCGGACTGTAGGGGATCGAGGAGGTTGTTGTCGTTGAGGTGAGAGCATAGGCGGGTGTAGACTAGGCGCTCGAGGAGTTTAGATGTAAATGGGAGCAGGGAGATGGGTCTGAGGTTGTTCGGGTCATTGGGGTCCAGGGAGGGCTTTTTAAGTATGGGGGTGATGTGTGCATGTTTCAGAGGGGAGGGGAAAGTGCATGAGGAGAGGGAGAGATTGAAGATGGGTGAGGGAGCGTAGGATGGAGGAGGAGGAAGGTCGTAGAAGTTGTGAGGGGATAGGGTCGAGGGGGCAGGTGGTGAGGTGGGCATCAGAGAGGATCTTGGAGACTTCTTCGATGGTAGTAAGGTCAAAGGTGCGGAGTGTGGGGGGAGCTTCATGAGGAATGTAGGGTGGGGTGGAAGAGGAGGTCAGAGCAGTGGTGGGGCTGTGGGAGAGGGGTGATGAGGGGGTAGCTGAGTGAGGGTGAAGGGGGTTGGAGAGAGTTTGAGCAGCGACGAAGTCCCTGCGGGTTGTGTCGAGGGGGAGGGGGGATGAGGGGGTAGCTGTGTGAGAGGGGACGGGTTGAGAGGGCGTGTGAGTTGCGGCAATGTCCTTGCGAATTGTGTCAATTTTGTTTTTGAAGTGATTGGCAATCTCAAGGGCAGTGAGTGAGGTGCTGGGTGGAGGTGGGGGTGGAGAGAGTAGAGAGTTGAAGGCAGAGAAGAGTCGGCGAGGATTGGAGGAGAGGGCCTTGATGAGGGTCAAGAAGTAGGCCTGTTTGGCAGCATGGAGGGAGGAGGTGTAGGTGCGGAAGGCAGATTTGTAGCGGGTGAAGGCTTGTTGGGATTTGGTTTTGCGCCATAGTCGCTCCAGGGCACGACTTTGTTGTTTGAGGGTGTTGGTGTGATCAGTCTGCCAGGGCTGGAGCGGTCGGGGTCTGATGTTGCGTGTGGTTAAAGGCGCTAGTGAGTCAAGGGCTGTTGAGAGCGCATTGTTGTAGGCGGTCAAAGCCAAGTCGGGGCAGGACAGGGGGAGGATGCGGTCGTGGAGTTGATCAGCTGCAGCGTGGAGGGAGGCAGGGTTAATGTTGCGGAGGTTACGGCTGGTAGTAGTGTGACATTTGGAGGGGTAGGCGTTGGAGGACGAGGAGATAGAGAAGCTGATCAGGTTGTGGTCAGAGAGAGGGAAGGGGGTGTTAGTGAGGTTGTGGGGAGCGCAGCGGTTGGAGAAGACAAGGTCCAGGATATTTCCGTCGGAGTGGGTGGTGGATTGTATGCACTGTGTAAGTGCAAAGGAGAAGGTTAGGTGGAGGAGACGGGCTGTGTCCGGGTTGTCAAGGTTGACAGGGATGTTGAAATCCCCAAGAATTATGGTGGGTAGCTCAGAGGAGAGGAAGAAGGGTAGCCAGGAGGAGAAGTCATCCAGGAAGCGGGGTATGGATCCAGGAGGCCGGTATATCACAGCAATCTTCAGGGGGGTTGGGGAGAATAGTCGGAGGCAGTGGGCCTCGAAGGAGGAGAAGGATAGGGAGGGGGGGTTTGGGAGGACTCGGAAGGTGCTCTGCGGTGACAGGAGCAGACCAACCCCACCATCTTTACGACCGTTAGGCCTGGGTGAGTGGGTCCAGGTGAGACCTCCGTAGGAGAGTACAGCAGGGGAGGTAGAGTCAGTGGGCTGGATCCAGGTTTCCGTGATCGCTAGGAGGTTGAGGGAGCAGGAAACAAAGAGGTCATATACCTCATATAGAAAGAAAAGCAAAACAATTACATTACCTGTGTTGAAACAAAATATATTTTTCAATACAAATGTACATATTTACATAGATCAAGGCCAAATACAAAAGCATACTATATAACAGTCAAGTAACACTGTAGATGTAAATATCCACTAGGTGACATCCGCATACAGGAGTATATGTAATTTATTTTTTTATATAATACAGGTACTTTTATAGCTCTGTCAATTTACTCAGTTCTTTACATATATATTGGGCATTCACATCAGTCCCTGCCCCCAAGGAGCTTAAAATCTAAGACCCCTAATTCACGTTCTTACATACACATACTAGGGCCAATTTAGATAGGAGCCAATTAGCCTACCAGCAATTTAGTGAGCTGTTTTCAAATTCAGACAAAGCAAGAAAATATGTAGCATATGCGAGTGTGATAAACTACCATCTCAATGTTAATCTCAATGTAAAAAATGCACTCGATAAGAATGATCATACAAATATGTGACATCAAGTAAAAAAAGTAAAATTGTTGAGGTAGTAAGCTAAAACAAACCACTAGATGGCATCAACATATAGGACTATACCAAGTACTGTTATTTATTTACTTATTAAAGGTTCTTATATAGAACTGTCAATTTACGCAGTACTTTACATATATATTGTACATTCACATCAGTCCCTAACCCTCAAGGGGCGTACAATCTAAGGTCCCTAACTCACATCCATACATACACATACCAGGGCCAATTTAGACAGGAGCCAATTAACCTACCAGCATGTCTGTGGACTGTTCATAATATATGAAAAAAAAAGTGAATAATGTCCCACAGCTGGAAACATTTATTTATTTATTACAGGCACTTATATAGCGCTGTCAATTTATAAAGTGCTTTACATATATATTGTACAGACACATCAGTCCCTGACCCTCAAGGGGCGCACAATCTAAAGTCCCTACCTTACATTCATACATACACATATTAGGGTCAATTTAGACAGGAGATAATTAACCTACCAGCATGTCTTTGGAGTGTGGGAGGAAACTGAAGTACCTGGAGGAAACCCACACAGTCACAGGGAGAACATGCAAACTCCAGGCAGGTGGTGCCATGGTTGGGATTTGAATCAAAACGGTATTCTGACCCTGCCAGGTGGAAGTGCTAACCATTTAGCCACTGTACTGCCCAGGAAACATAGTTTTTAGAGTACAAAGAATTACCTGAATGAGGGAAATGATTAAACTATATTTACTTGCAAAATATCTATGAAAGAAAAAAATGGACCCCCCTCCAAAACAATACGTGAGGTGAGCATCATATGGTATGTGACTGGTACATGAAACTTGAAAAGTCTGCCTTTCAAATAAATGATATTGCACTTCTGAATTTACACTTGATCTGATCCTGATTGCAGAACGGACGCCTAAGCAGAATTTACACTTGATCTGATCCTGATTGCAGAACGGACACCTATGCAGTCGAGATTGTTTTACCTGTAAAGAAATGTTAGGCTGTATTCACACTTGAGCGTTTTATAGCTTGAAGCTCCAAAAAAATCTCAAACTTAAAAAAATCAATTGTTCTCTATGGTGCCTGTTTACACCTCCTTTCATGAACAGGCACCATGGAGAACAATTCATTTTTTAAGTTTGAGCGTTTTTGGAGCTTCAAGCTTCAAACTACAAAAGGCTTAATGCAGCCTACAGGTTATGGATCTGTATTCTGAAAAAAAATAGATCATTTTTGGTTTGACATATACTGTATTTGAACATATGGTGGCATACACTGCTCCTTAAGATTTACAATGTATTTTGTAAAGTGCTGCAAAAACTGTTGGCGCTATATAAATCCTCTATAATAATAATAATAATGTAGCCTTTAATTTTATATATTTTAGTACTGCTAGAATCAGAGATGGATTTAGTTGGTAATCACTATCATTTTTTTTATATCCTAATCTGACCACTGTGCCTTTTGCTGGATTTGGCTTTAACAAAGGTGGTCTTTTAAAACCTCCCTGGCGGTATTCCCGAGTGTAGCTCGGAGTTAACTTTCAATACTAAAAGCGGTAACCTCGAGCTACACTCGGGATTACCCTGCAGCGGTGCTCAGGGATTCCCTCTTGCACTTACCTTGTCTTTCGCTCCCACGATGTCCCCCCTGCAGCGCCCCCGGCCATCTCCTCCGGCCGGTGCCGGCATCCATCTTCCCGGTTCAGTTCCCTGCGAGCGTCGGGACGTACAAGACGAACGGGGGACGGAACCCGCGGGAAATTTTAAAATTTTAAAAGTGACATTCACTAAATACACTAAAATCACATAGTAATACATTACTGTATCAAAGCATTTCACATACATTTTGTCCCTTACGCTTTGCCCTGTGCCTGCATTTTTACCGTTCTTTCTTCCTGGAAACTGAGAAACGTCCATGGCGTCTAAAAAGCGTCCCTTTAGGTCAAAAGTGGTTTTAGACCAGCTAGAGAACAGAGATAGTAAATTAGAACTACTTGCAGAATTGAGTGATAATGATTTGTGGGGAAATTCGTCATCAGACACTGAAAACGATTTTGTGACTAAACTCAGTAATGTGCAAACTTGGCGCTTTATTTAAATTTCAGTGTTTTTGGTTTGATTACATTATTGAATTAAATTTATTATTATATTATTCGTTTTTATGATTATTTATTATATTACAAATTTATGATTTCGTGTTTCAAATTTTATCATACCCGGGATGTTTACTAGACTATTGTTTGGACAGATTTCAGTGAGTTATTCCTAAGAATTACAGGCCTACAATAAAAAAACAACATATTTCCATGCAAAAAAATGTACCGCTTTGAGCACAGAAATATGGACATAATCAGACCGCTAGGGAGGTTAAGCTGGGAACTTGCCTTACAGTGAGGCTAGTGGTATAGCTCAGTATGTGGAATTTGCTAATGCTTTTTCAATATGAAATAAAATGTAGGACATATTTTTGAAAAACCCTGTCTCGCCAAACTTTTCAAAGCTTCATTTTTTAGTTTAAAGTAGAACTATAGGCAAAACTTTTTTTTTTCCATTTTGGATAGAGCATGGGAGGGTCATAACCCATTAGATACTTTGTTTTCACCATCTGTGTCCCATTTCGGGACACAAACTTGTGCTTAGTCATGACAGTAATGACTAAGCACAAGTTTGTGTGAAACGTGTTTACTGTTCTCTGTCCAGTGTGGAAGCTGTGATGTCTGTAGTGTATTTTTCTTGAGGACTCTAATAAATGATGTTTTCTCTGCTACACCGTTGAAGTGCAGCCAACCCATTTCTTTGTCTACAAGTGTACAGCTGTCTGAATATAACATTGTTTAACATGGATAGGGGAAATGAGTAATTTCTTTAGTTCAGTGCACAGTGCTGAATGAGAGAAATCAGTGTATGGCTACTGTTAGCATCACAGGCAACACATGACTTACGTAATATTAGAGTTACTACAAGACGTTCAGTAGATCACACTGCCTTTCGGTAGCTGTGTGCTAAAATTGAAGGTTGGCCATCAGCAGTTCCAGAAAATTGTCAAAACTATTTAAAATAAAAGGAAAAAATGGTCAACATTCAACAAACAGTAATACCACTGCAAGTCACATGCTATATGCATATAAAGTATGTCGTAGCATGGTGGAGAACTTTATTCCATACTGGTATATATACAAAAAATTCCAAAAACAACCTCCTGCGCTTAAATGGAATCCTATCCTTCAAAAGCTGCCGACACCAAACTTATACCCAAGTAAGTGAATGATCAATTAAAATAAATATTATAGTGCTAATAATACTAACAATTGCGTGTTAAAAAGCACAAACTCTATATACATCCCCTACATATATATATCCAAAGTGATAAATCAATACATAAATAATAAAATAGTTGTGTCATACGTGAATTCCCTCACGGGGAATATTTAGTGAAAAAAGTGACAAACATACTCCTATTTGCACATTGTGAAACAATATGTATACTGGTGCACAAAATTAGTGAACAAATAATCAATTCAAAAAGTCCAAAATGATATAATAATAGTAATACGATAATTTGTGGTGATCCTCACACTTCACTCTTCATGCAAGAATATATAATGTGCCGTATACGTGGTACACACATGCCAATCCTTTACCAGCCAAAATACCCCCTCACCTCCTTCATTAGACCCCACAGGGTCAACACGCTTTGAGGATCAAGTGATCCTATCAGAATGGGTCCCTCTCTGGCTTTCCCCTCACGTCTCCAGCCTCCAACAGGCTAACAGCCAGCTCCTCACAGGATCATGATAAGACACAAGCAGAGACCCTCCATAGTGCAACCGGTTTTTATTGCATCAAATATAAAACGACAATAAGTATTACACTCACATTTGCCCACGAGTTTTCCAGCTTTTTACCACATGCTATGGGTGTACTGCATGGGTGTACTCAACAGGGTGATCCAATATGGCCCCCACGCCGGAAATGATGTCACCGGAAGCTCCTCCCCACGTACCGACGTGTTGCGCCACGCCCACCTCGTGACATATATACAACCCCAATTCCAAAAAAGTTGGGGCGCTGTGTATAATCTACATACAGTAAAAACAGAATGCAATGATTTGCAAATCTTATAAACTCATATTTTATTCACAATAGAAAATAGAAAACATATCAAATGTTCCATTTTAAGAAAAAAATAAGGTAATTTTGAAATTGATGGCATCATCACATCTCAAAAAAGTTGAGAGAGGGCAACAAAAAGCTGGTACAACCCCAATTCCAAAAAAGTTGGGACAGGGCCATGTTCACCATGGTGTAGCTGTCAGGGCAGGGCTGTGGAACGGACAGGTAGGCCTAGTGGCAGGGTAACGCACTGGCTGACGACAACCACCACCAACAGACTGAAGTCCCTCAGGGCGCGGAGTCTAAGTCCCAGGCTGCCCTTCACCAGGGCCCCTGATGGTGGGGATGGACTTGAGACTTGACGCAGCCAGGAACCAGGTCACGGCCCCCGAGACACCCCGGCTGCGGTAATGGCCGCCGCCAATGGCGTGTAGCTGGTGAGAATGACAGTAGCGTAGTCAGGCAAGCTGGGTCAACAACAACGGGACAAAACAGTACAGAACAGTAGACAGAGAATCACAGGTCACGGGCCGGGTTCAGCAACGGAAGGTCAGATCGAAGGAAAACACAGAGAATGGTCTAGTCACAAGCCGAGTCAAATACCAGAAGAGTCACGAGCGTATACACAGAGCTGTAGCAAGACAAAGACACAAGACACAAGTGCAAAGAGCATGTGCGGATCACAGGCTTGTATGTACTCAGCCACACCCCTCTGGGGGATGGACCTCAGAGACCTGAAGGCATAAAAGCTTCCCACCATGCTCAGCATAAATCCAAGATGGATGCCAGCACATGGAGTAGCATAACCTCTGGGAAAAGGTAGGACCTTGACAGTAGCATCCCCTCTTCTTTTAACAACGCTCTGTAAACAGCTGGGAACTGAGGAGACCAATTGCTGGAGTTGTGGGAAAGGAATGTTGTCCCATTCTTGCCTGAACATATGCTGCTTTAAAACCTGGATATATCTTTCAGTATTGATGGTGCCTTTCCAGATGGGCAAGTTGCCCATTCCATGTGCACTAATGCACCCCCATACCATTAGAAATGCAGTCTTTTGAACTGAGCGTTGATAACAAGATGGAAGAACCTTCTGCCCTTTAGTCCAGAGTCCACGGCGTTTTCCACTTTGCCACAGACCATTTTATATGAGCTTTGACCTACAGAAAACAGTGTTTTTTCTGGATCATGTTCAGATATGGCTTTTTCTTGCATGATAGAGCTTTAACCACTTGCCCTCCAGAGGATTTACCCCCCTTCTTGACCAGGCCATTTTTTGTGATACGGCGCTGCATTACTTTAACTGACAACTGCACAGTCATGCAATGCTGCACCCAAATGAAAGTTACATCCTTTTTTTTCCCACAAATGGAGCTTTCTTTTGATGGTATTTGCCTGTATGGTTTTTATTTTTTGCGCTATTAACAAGAGCCATACAAAGCAGTGTGCAGGAACTGACAGCGGAGAGATCTGTGTTGTTTATACACAGGTCTCTCCCCTGTCGGAGATGCCCGATGATCTACGGCCGGCGAGTAATCAAGCTGTGGAGTGCTATGGTAGTTCATTGAATCTTTCTGTCAATATATCTGCTTGCCCTTACATTCTGTACAGGCAAGCAGATATACTGACAGGTCTGCAGGAGACCTGCATGGCACCAGTGATTTTCTGATTGCTGGTGCAATGCTTTATAGGCTCCTGCAATCAAAAATATTAAATGCACATTTTTTTTACCTGTTAAAAATGTGCATTTATTATTTTTGGTCAACAAAAGGTGAAGTATCCTTTAAGACTTTCTAGACACAGGGCCAGGCCCAGTGCTCGACACATGCATCCTGTCTGTGCAAAGTACACTTGCACGTATTCTCTTCATGCCAGACCGCTGCTACATTCATCTCCATCTCTGTTCAGGAACCTAACCAGCCCAACCAAGTAACAAGGATGGATTCCTAAAGTGAAAATTAATCTATCCCAGTCTGCCAATGTGTTAGTGTACAATGCATTGCGGTGTCCAGTGAGTTACAGAGTACAGTGCATCAGTGTATAGTGCATTAGTGTACAGTGCATTGCGGTGTCCAGTGCATTAGTGACCATTGCATTTTGGTGGACAGTGTGTTACAGTGTATTGCAGTGTCCATTGTGTTGTAAAGGGACACTTCAACCATAACACGCTATACAGATTTACACAATAGATCCTTAAGAAAATAAAGGCTATAGTGGCTTAGTAAATAAGCAAAATAACCCATAAAAATCAATCAACAATCTTCTTTAACCACTTGCCTACCAGGCATTTATACCCCCTTTGTGCCCAGGCTAATTTTCAGCTTTCAGTGCTGTCGCATTTTGAGTGACAATTGCATGCAACACTGCACCCATATGAAATTTTTATCATTTACTTCGCACAAATAGAGCTTTCTTTTGGTGGTATTTAATCACCACTGGGTGTTTTATGTTTTGCACTATAAACCAAAAAAAAGCAAAAAAATTTAAAAAAAAATTTTTTCTTAGTTTCTATTATAAAATTTTGCAGACAGGTAATTTTTCTCCTTCACTGATGTGCGTTGATGAGGCTGCACTGATAGGCAGCACTGATGGGCACTAATAGGCAGCTCTGACGGGAACTGATGAGCACTGATAGGCGACAGTTATGAAGTGGCACTCATAGGCGGCACTGATGAGCTGGCACTGATATGCAACAATGATGGGCACTGATAGGCGGCACTGATGGGTGGCACTGACTGGCGGCACTGCTGGGCACTGGCTGGTGGCACTGCTGGGCGGCATTGATGGGTGGCACTGCTGGGCATTGATGGGTGGCACTGCTGGGCATTGATGGGTGGCACTGCTGGGCACAGGTGGGTGGCACTACTGGGCACTGATGGGCACAGGTGGGTGGCACTGATGGGCACTTGTGGGCGGCACTACTGGGCACAGAGGGGCGGCACTGCTGGGCACTGATCATCAGTGCCCTGATGATCGGTGCCGATCCCTCCTCTGACAATTGCCGGTTATTGGCAGTACTTTCCTCACGCTGTGACAGTGTGAGGAAAATGCAGCTAATAACTGGCAACTGCATTTACCGGTGATCTGCTGTGTCATTGGACAAGGCTGATCATGTGGTAAAAGGCCACTGTGATTGGCCTTTTACCACATCACGTGATCAGCTGTGTCCGTAGCACACAGCGATCATGGAGATCGCTGGGTGCGGACCCCCAGGGGCGTGCGGGAGGGCGCATTCTGGGAGGACATCATATGACACCCTTCCGGCTATCTGCGGTCGGCAAGTGGTTAACACACAGTAGGGAAAACTGAAATGCCATTGGTTACTCTGATTTCTCCATCCACACAAATGAGGTGAATGGAGGGATTCCCCTTGCCAAGACATTGTATACATTGAATACACTGACAGCTGCAGCTGATTTCCAGCATCTGCTGATTAATGGAAAGTCTTCCAGCATATCCTAGAAAGTCAAATAAACAACCACTTTCTGTTGTCCACACACTGACTTCAGCAGGAACCAGACAAGTTTTGAACAGTGTATGGCCAGGTTCTGTGTACTGTACACAGGGTTTTTAGGTCTTATTGTTATGTCACATTCAAGAGGCAAAAAAAATAACAAGCATCTATATAATTTAGACTTCATAGTATAATTTATTCTACTCCACCACTTTCTACACTATACAAGCCAGCATCTTGTTTTATCTCTTGTACACCACAGATAAAAATGTAAACCATCCTCCTCTATTCACATGCTATAATTTGTTTAATCAAGCATGTGCTTGTCTGTGCATTTGATGAGCTATATTATTATGTAGCAATTATCATACACAGCTTACATTGCAGCCAAGAAATGAAACTGATTCAAGACGCATAAAATACATATTCCCAATAACATATGCCACACATCCATAAAACAAAGAAGCATTTTTCCAGAGTTTGTATTTAGATTGGAGTAAGCTATCTAGGTTTTAAGTGCACTCTATCCAGACTCTAAACAGATAACAAAGGGTATCTGAAAACACAGTCCTAGTCTGTAGAGGACCAACCATGCCAAGAGAATGGGTATAATCTTATAAAGTGCTTAAAAAAGGAATTGAAGAATTTCTATGGGTCCATGAGGTGAATAGGTTTTATCCAGTGTTGAAAAATGGCAGTTACTGCACATAGTATGAATGAGCCCTCAATGTTTCTTACAGCTTAACATATACTTACTTTCTAAATTCAAATCCACTTTAAGCATGTGTAAATTATGTGATGGCGTGTTACGCGATCTTATACAAAATATGTAATATAGAATAATCTAATGACAGACATTAAACATGAGATCAAGGCAGCCATGTTGGCTCACCCAAAAATCTATGAAGACACTCTGTTCTATACTCCTCCCATCCCATCTTTTTGCTGTGTGTTCATGACATTATTTATTTTAACAAACAGGCAATTTCATTGTTAAGTTAAAAATGCTTCTAATACGCTCTGTTTAGATTTGCATGTTTAAATAAACATTGTTGGTAAAATGTGGCATACCCACCCCCAGCAGTTAACAGCCCATTGCCAAATCCTTACAGCAGTCAGTGGTGGCTCTGGCACTGGGCACTAGACCCTGTACACAGCTTAGGCCAGAAATCCAGGGTTTTCTCCAAGCACATGTTGATAAATGTAAGAATATGCACCTAGGCCATGGTAAAAGCATTACACATACTGTATACATTTTATGGAATACAGTTGAAAAAACAGCACTGGAAATTATCTTAGGAACAATAATTACTAATATACTGTATGTGATTAGTAGCAAGCATATAGACGCATTGTTCAATGCATGTGTCTGCATACCAACATCCCCAAACATCAATATCATCAAAATGGATGCATTACCCAAATTGCTTCATATATTTCAGACGGTCCCAGTTCCCACTCCATGGGGCTTTCTCCATAGTGTCACCAAGACTCTTTGTAACTTTATTTGGTGGTGTAGGAAGCCCAGGATTAAATCCACTATCCTTTCAATTCCTAAACATAGGGAGGAGTGGCATTCCCTCACCTGACTTTGTACTTACACACTTTGTCTTTGATCTGTTTTTATAAATTGATTCCACGACAAATCAACTAAAAGCTGTACTACACTTGAAGATGACCTCATGGTCTTCAATCTTGTATTGCTTCTGTAGATCCCCCACTTGCAGACCCCCAATGGAAAACCCCTTCTTGTGGTGTCTATCCTACATGTGTACATGGATACTTACTTACAAAAGGGTCTATTATCTACTAGGCCTTACCTCCTGACACTGTTATTATTGGATACCACCTTCCCCCCAGCCCTTCGTTTCTCTCACTTCTTATCCTAGACTAAGCACACAGGCACCTTCCTTCCAGTATCTTCAGTATGTATGTCTGCGAGAGGTACTACTTTGATCCATTTCTGACTTTGAATTATTACTCCTACAATCTAATAGACCTATGCATGTTTTATCTCAGGTGTACCAGCTTTTCATGAAGGAAACGTACCAGACCAACTCACATTTTTTCTATAATGACAAGAGGAACATTTCGGGGGACGAGTTAGACTGGGACAAGGTACTTTCGTATACCCACAAAGCCTTTATATCCATCATGATGCAGGAGCACAACTATAAAAACCTTTCCAGATGGTATGGTTGCAAAATGGACTCTTCATTCCCTGATACCTGCTGGCAATGTCTGTCAGCCCCAGATACTATGACCTATATCTGTGGAACATGCCCCTTGATTACACCCTTTTGGCATAAAATTCTCCAATTGTACTACAAATTCTTAGGTGACTGTATTCCCAACGCTCCTACTATTACCTTGTTATCTATGCTGCTTCTGGTTCCTACAAGCAAAATAAGAGGGGCTTACTCTGCCACTTCTTAACTGCAGCATATACAGTTATTTTCCATAACTGGTGAAAATTGGCAACCCGCTCTCTACTTGATAGGGCTTGTCAGATGGACTCCTTGGGGTTTATCTACTAAAGCTGGAGAGTCCAAAATCAGACTCCCTTCTGCATAGAAACCAATCAGCTTCTAACCTCAGCTTGTTCAATGAAGCTTTGGCAATGAAACCTGGAAGCTGATTGGTTTCTATGCAGAAGGGAGTCTGATTTTGGACTCTCAAGCTTCAGTAAATAAACCCCCTTATGTCACTTAGAGCAGATGGTCTCCTGGGAAAACAGTAAGTCTGAGGCTTGTAATTTAACATGAACTGTGTGGACTTATTTCAGGTACTTCTCTGACACTGCCTTCTATTATAACTGCACTCAAAAACTAAAAGGATAAGAGAAGAATATAGAGAACACTGATTGCCTAGTCACTTGATAAGTGTTGCTGTCTAAACCCAAAAAATAGACAAAAGAGCAAAATAGTCACATGCGTGGGTATAGCCCACCCTATGAGACAAGTGGTTAATTCGACAGCAAACAAGGCTTGTATCAGTCTTTACAATTTTAAAAGACGTTTATAATTTATTTGCAAAAACAATTTTGCAATGCAGCAAAATAGAAGTAACACACTGTGCTCAGTGAACACAACATATATATGGACATATAAACAAAATTTAAAACAATGTCATAATACAGAAGTCCAGAGGTCAATTATCCTATATGCATGTATACCCCATAGGATGCTGTCCCAAAGATTGGTGTATATTGACTATTAATTAATTATTACAGCATCACAAGGTCTACATGCATATACAGTATGCCCATGGGCCCATACACGTTAGATGGATACATAATAGATGATAGTGGATAATTTCTACGTATATCCCTGTAGATAGCAGTAAGGCCAAGTGTCAATTCCACAGGTTGCCGTTAATTATCCTATTAGTGGAAGTCAAAGTAATAATGAATATCATCTGTAAATAGATGGAACACACAGTAGGATACAGTTGTGGCCAAAATTATTCAACCCCCAATGCTGTAAAGGGGTTTAGGGACTATAGTGTACATTTGGAATTGTATTCAGAATCAAATCCTACAAGGACGTTGTAACTACCCAAATGCAACTAAAATGACATCAATTGTTTATGTAATACAGTAGTAAATGGTTCTTATGTGGTTTCTTCATTGCCACAATTATTCAACCCCTTAAAGACTACCACTCTGAAGAACAGAGGTTCATACAGGTGCTTTCCATCAGGTATTGAAAACACCTGTGGATGTCACCGAGCAGCAATCAAGCATAATAAGCACCAATTAGGCAGCTTTAAAATGACTGTGATACTCAGCTCCTTCTAGACATTTACTGGTGTGGTTACAAACATGGTGAAGGCAAGAGAATGGTCCAGGAAGACAAGAGAAGAGGTGATTTCTCTTCACAGGAAGGGCAATGGCTATAAGAAGATTGCAAAGATGTTAAACATACCAAGAGACACCTTAGGAAGCATCATTCGCAAATTCAAGGCAAAGGGCACTGTTGAAACGCTACCTGGTCGTGGCAGAAAGAAGATGCTGACTTCGACTGCTGTGCGCTACCTGAAGCGTAGAGTGGAGAGAAGTCCCCGTGTGACTGCTGAGGAACTGAGAAAAGATTTGTCAGATGTGGGTACAGAAGTTTCAGCCCAGACAATAAGACGCACACTGCGTAATGAAGGCCTCCGTGCCAGAACTCCCAGGCGTACCCCCTTGCTGTCTCCAAAGAATAAGAAGAGTCGACTGCAGTATGCCAAAAGCCATGTGGACAAACCACAAAAGTTGTGGGATAGTGTTCTGTGGACTGATGAAACAAAATTAGAACTGTTTGGGCCCATGGATCAACGCTATGTTTGGAGGAGGAAGAACAAGGCCTATGATGAAAAGAACACCTTGCCTACTGTGAAGCATGGTGGAGGGTCAATCATGCTTTGGGGCTGTTTTGCTTCTGCAGGTACAGGGAAGCTTCAGCGTGTGCAAGGTACCATGAATTCTCTTCAGTACCAGGAGATATTGGATGGAAACGTGATGCAGTCCGTCACACACCTGAGGCTTGGGAGACGTTGGACCTTTCAACAGGACAATGATCCCAAGCATACCTCCAAGTCCACTAGAGCATGGTTGCAGAGGAAAGGCTGGAACATTTTGGAGTGGCCATCGCAGTCACCAGACTTAAATCCGATTGAGAACCTCTGGTGGGACTTAAAGAAAGCAGTTGCAGTGCGCAAGCCTAAGAATGTGACTGAACTGGAGGCCTTTGCCCATGAAGAATGGGCGAAGATACCCGTAGATCGCTGCAAGACACTTGTGTCAAGCTATGCTTCACGTTTAAAAGCTGTTATAACTGTAAAAGGATGCTGTACTAAGTACTAAGATTGAATGTCACTTGGGGGTTGAATAAAACTGATAATGCTGTGAGCACAGAAAAGACATTTGTGGTTATTTCATTATAACTGTTATGTTATATTTGTCTGACCTACAAGTGCCTCTTTAATGTAAATGTAAGCAAGATGACTGAATGATCAAAAGCAATGTCAAACTGGCCAAAACACTCAATTTCAGTGGGGGTTGAATAATTTTGGCCACAACTGTATATAGTCCTAAATCTGTGTAATTCAGCTAGATATGATGACACATAGACCTGGGCAATATGACTGCACAATTGGTATCAGCTGATGGTAATTAGGCAGTTCAAAGAGCGCTAGAGCAGCGTATTGCCAGTAGAAACAGCAGTGTTAGTCCACAATGTAGCGGTATATATGTTGCCAATATATGCATGTAGGAGACAAGGACTCTACCTCTATGTCCATCCAGTAAGGGAGTCGGGTCTACAGAGGATGTAGGGTGTTTGTAGGCTCTCTAGCCGTATATAGATATCTTTAGATATAAATATAGATATTTTTGAGATAGATATCCCAAGACCTGGTGTACTATAGTTCAGGGGCTCTTGAGCTGGCACCGAGTTTTCTATGCCCTTTTTATCCCCTCTCCCCTAACCACCCCCCCTTCTTTTTTTTTTATCCTACCTCTTCCCTTCCCACTTCCACCCACCACCCCCCTATTTTTTTTTCTCTTTCTATCCTTCTTTCTTATTGTCAATTTCATCTACTCATATCCACAACACATTTCTTATTGGTTTTGCAATCTCTACAGAAGGGATTGTCTTCCTCACCCTTGTGAAGGGTTGTGGATTTACCATGACTAGATCATATCTATATCACTACCTTCCTGGAGGCCACTTCTGTGTCCATGTACAAAGGCTCTTTTCTTGAACCCAATATGACTGTACATATTGTATTTGGTTACACTGGTTGTGGCTGTCATTATGACAATTCTTTAGATTTTCATGCTTGGTGGCCTAATGCTGTGTTGACTCTTCATTTTGCCAGTAGGGCGCTGTTTATTTTCTTTTTTCACGTGCTTTCTCTGCATATCCTATATTGCAATGGAATTTTCAGTATGTACATCACTATTCTACTTTGCAAAAACTAATAAAAATGGATTAAAGGATAAGTCCGGGTTTAAAATAAATAAATAAATACACTTTTTTTTTATTTTTTTTATTGCAGGTAAAAAAAATGCGCATTTACAATTTTTTTGTAGGAGCCAGGAATGCAGTCCTGCAGACTGTCAGTGTAAGCTGTCTGCCCGTTCACTATACAGTCAGGGAGTTGCACACCAACAACAGGAAAAACCAATGAACTTCCAGAGCACTCAACAGCTCTGTGGTAGTTCATTGAGAACTACAAGCCTACACCTTCAAAGGTTGTCGGCACTTAAAGTTTTCATATTCACAGAATTCTGTGAATGAATGACATTGCCTGGCAGGTGGAGCCATGCCATGTTTTTTTGTTTAAATTGTGACAGCAGGGGGATATCCCCCACTTTCTACCACAACCAGGGATTGGGAGGGGGGGCTACAGTAGCACCAAAATATGGGTATACCAGGTTAAGGTGAAGTTGTCCTTTAAACATAAATAAATAAATCTGAATTCCACTGGTAGTGTAAAGAAGCATATTTACACACCTCTATGCATCAGAATATTACAACAGCAGTGCATCAGACTTATCTGCAGTACATGGATTATTCTAGAACCTTTTATTATGTCATATACAATCCAAAACAATAATGAGTTGGTCAAAGCGTACAAACCTATTCTGCCATCCACATCTTAAAGTTTCTCCTTACACTGCATACATTTTTCATTGATCAGACTAAAGTGTTAAAAAAATGTCAGATGATTGGTATAAAATGTCTGTAGATACCCTAGTATTCAAACAGACCTCGCTCTGCAACCCAGATTCTATCATATACAGATAATTTGCTAAAAGGAATTATAAATCGACTACATTCAAGCAGTTTTAAGAGCTTTTTATGAGCATATAGACTTGAAAGCCAAAAAGAATGGAGAAAAATGACCCAGATTTCACTGCTACAAAGCCTATCCGATATTAATATCTAGAATCATACAGACATTTTTAAGAGGTTGTTTCTGGTTAATTCTAAATTTAGAAACTGCTACAATTTTATATTTAGAGATACATTTGTAGATAGGCCTAATTATCTGATGCCTGCAGTGTGTGTAGCCAATTTAGTGTTCATATATTGTATACAGTTGCGCTCAAAAGTTTGCATACCCTGGCAGAACTTATGAAATGTTGGCATTTATATTGAAAATATGACTGATCATGCCAAAATTTGTCTTTTTATTTAAAGTGATTCTAAAGGCTCAAGGTGTTTTACCTTCATGCATTCTAAACATGAAGGCAAAAAACCTTCTGTGTGCAGAATCCCCCCCAGTCCCCTAATACTCACCTAGGCCCCCTCACAATCCAGCGATGTGCACTGGAGTCTCGGCAATCCTGGGACTCTGTCTTCTCATTGGCTGAGACAGAAGCGGGAGCCATTGGCTCCCACTGCTGTCAATCACAGCCTTTGAGCCAATGAGAAAAGAAAGGGGGTGGGGCCAGGCCACGGCGCCATGTGTGAATGGACACACAAAAGAGCGGGTGCCCCATAGCAAGCTGCTTGCTGTGGGGGCACCCAACAGGAGGGAGGGGCCAGTTGAGTCTGCTAAAGGACCCAAGAAGAGGAGGATCCAGGCTGCTCTGTGCTCTGTGTCACACAGCAGGTGATTATAGACATGTTTGTTATTATTTCTTAACAAAAACTTTAGAATCACTTTTAAGGATAGTGATCATTTATTATCACATAGCTTGGCTCCTTTTTAAATCATAATAATAACAGAAATCACCCAAATTTCCCTGATCAAAAGTTTACATACCCTGGAATACTGAGCCTTGGTACAGACACACAAGGTTACACAATGGTGATTTCCCACATCTATGACTTTTTAAATTGCAAATTAGAGTCTGAGTATAAATAGTCATTGAGTTTGTTAGCTATCATGTGGCTGCTCTGAGCAGGTTAGATACTGAGCCGTGGGGAGCAGAAAAGAACTGTCAAACTTTGACCTACGTAACAAGGTAATAGAACTTTATAAAGATGGAAAAGGATATAAAAAGATATCCAAAGCCCTAAATATGCCAGTCAGTAGTGTTTAATCACTTATTAAAAAGTGGAAAGTTCAGGGATCTCTTGACATCAAGCCAAAGTCAGGTAGACCAAGAAAGATTGCAGCCACAACTGCCAGAAGAATTGTTCAGGATACAAAGAAACCCCACAGGTAATACAGGCTGCTCTGGGGAAAGATGGTGTGATTTTTTTTTCTTCTTAAGGAGCACAATAAGATAATACTTGAACAAAAATTGCCTGCATGGTTGAGTTGCCAGACAGAAGCCTTTACTGTGCCAATGCCACAAAAAAGCCTGATTACAATATACCCAACAACTTCTTGACACACCTCACTGGGCTTTTTTGTGGTGGCATTGGTACAGTAAAGGCTTCTTTCTGGCAACTCGACCTTGCAGCTCATTTTTGTTCAAGTATTGTCATATTGTGCTTCTTGAAACAACCCCATCGTCTTTTTCCAGAGCAGCCTCGATTTCTCCTAAGGTTACTTTTGGGTTTTTCTTTGTATGCCAAACAATAATTCTGGCAGTTGTGGCTGCTATCTTTCTTGGTCTACCTGACCTTGGCTTGGTATTAAGAGATCCCTGGACATTCCACTTCTTAATAAGTGATTGAACACTACTGACTGACATATTCAAGGCTTTGGATATTTTTTTATATCCTTTTCCAAATTTATAAAGTTCCACCTTGTTACGCAGTTCTTTTCTGATCCCCATGGCTTAGTATATAGCCTGATCAAGGCATCCACATGGGAGCTAACACTTATTGACTATTTATACACACACACTAATTGCAATTTAAAAAGTCACAGATGTGAGAAATTAACCTTTCATTGCAATTTTAACCTGTGTGTGTGTGTCTCCTTGTATGACTGTACCAAAGTCAAACATTCCAGGATATGTAAACTTTTGCTCAGGGCAATTTCGGTAATTTCTGTTATCATTATGATTTAAAATCTTTCTTGCTTCACCTGACCTTGGCTTGGTATCAAGAGATCTCACATCTTTTCACTTCTTAAGAAGTGACTGAACACTGACTGGCATATTCAATGCTTTGGATATCTGTTTACATCCTTTTCCATCTTTAAAAGTTCCATTACCTTGTTACGCAGGTCTTTTGACAGTTCTTTTCTGATCCCCATGTCTCAGTATCTAGCCTGCTCAGGGCTTCCACATGAGAGCTAACAAACTCATTGATTATTTATGCACAGACACTAGTTGCAATTTAAAAAGTCACAGATGTGGGAAATTAACCATTAATTGGCACTTTAACCTGTGTGTGTCTGTACCAAGGCTAAATATTCCAGGATATGTATACTTTTGATCAGGGCAATTTAGGGGATTTATGTTATCTTTATGATTAAAAACGGAGCCAAACAACTATGTGATAATAAATGGCTTCATATGATCACTATGTTTAAATAATGTACAGTTTTTTTGGCATGATCAGTCATATTTTCAATATAAATGACAAACTTTCACGATTTCTGCCAGGGTATGAAAATGAGCACAACTGTATGTGCACGTTTGTAGATCTAATTGTGACCTAACTATGATTTCCTATATTGAACAAGTATACAATATATAAAAACACTCTATATTGTTGCAGCATACATTAATTCATTGAAGGCAAAGTGATCAGTCTACATTCAATCCATATGCCACCATTGAAACCATATGGTTTCCAGAGGAAAAATCATTTTACAAATGCTTGCAAGGTTATCCGGCAACCTTGTGTAAAAATAATCGACTAAGGAATTATTTCAGCATTTAAATTCTAGTTTGAGCCAGACAAAAAGATATTTTATAGACCTCATGTTTCAAAGGGGAAATGATCAAGGAATAATCTGTGTTTTGTAATAGTAGGTTAGTGTATGTTATAGGATGCATGGAGCATGACTATTTATGCAAAGAACCGTTGACAGCATTAAGCAGAGTATACGGATTGCAGAACATGCTGCTGGTTAAGCCAGGTCAAACGGGAAATTAAATTACACTGTTCAACAAATTTTTATTTTTTTGCCAGTTTTGGAAACAAAAGGATCCATTTCTTAATGAATTTCACATTCTGAGTTCAAATATAACAATGAAATTTGTCAATTGGCTCTAGTTTTTCTGTAAACGGAAAGTTTTCTACTATAGGCGTAATGACTACATAATGCACAATAATTATATAGATAGATGTCTTTCCACAAATATAAAGCAAGTGATATTGACTACATAACAAAGCCTAAATGGCATAATATATTGCATAGGATTACCAAGAAAAATTATAGCCATAAGCTAAGTTGAATCATTTTAATACTTAGGATTCTCACTAGTTTAGTCTTCAGTTTGTGTCGGTTTTGCTTCTCTTGGCTTTTCTCTTGTATTCGAGGAAAGGGCTATCTCTTACAACTGCACGTGACTACACGCTTCAGGTTCTTCCTCACTTGACTCAACCACGAAGGATTCTGGTGCTTTAGGAATTGGTAGCCCCTCTCCATGAGGAACTGGACGTATTGCCGATGGAATATTTGGATAGTGCACAGATAACTTTTTCTTCTTATTTAGCCCTTTTACAATTGGAGGCACCATACAAAAGTAACAATTACTAACATGATCTGTTGGCTCTCTCCAAATCATTGGCACAGCGAAAGGCATAGATGCCTTTTTTCCATTCAACCATTGCTCCAGTGCCGTCCCACAAGAATTGCAGCATATATGTGGTGCCCAGCTCTTGTCCTGGTCTCCTATCTTGCAGCCAAAATACAAGTTGTAGGCTTTCTTAATCATTCCTGTTATCCTCCTTTTTTGTGAGATAAAAGTTATTTCACCGCAGATATAGCAGAAATTCTCTGCTTTATTCACACAAGTTCGAGGCATTACTGAGTAGCCTATATAAGCATAAAACGAAATGTAAAGACGCTGTCGAACTACAATCAGCTACAGATACTGCAGCTTTTATGCAGTGAAGTGATGCAATTAAAGGCTAATATTGCATCATCTCAGCATACATGCAATTTTCTATTGGTCACCAGTATCAATTGCGCAATATGCAGCTGAAGTTGCATCATAATTTTGAATGGCTTACGTCATTAGATGGGTGAATATATCATGGAAACTAGAGCCAATCAACATTTTTTAGGGTCATTTTCGTTTTCAGCACCCCAAAATTATGTAAGATTAGCTAATTTTATGCCCAAAACTTTTTACCTGTTGAACAGTGTTATTCGACAGATGTACAAAGTCTCTGTCTGTTGTACACTTAGAAACATACTTATTTACATGAAAATTCTACGGTGTCAGTATCCCAATAGTAAAAATATAAAGCTGTTATGAAGGGGATATAGAAAGAATGTTTTTCTTAGCCTTGGATAGAGTGGGGAAAGATTAGAACCTTGGTCTATATTGTTATGTGGGGCATTGAGAGACTTTCCCCACTCTATCTGAAGCTTACAAAAAACATTTTGGTTGGACATATACTTTAAAGCAGAGCTCCACCCAAAAGGCGAAGTTCCGCTTTAAAGACTGGTCCCCCGCTACCCATTAAGGATTGGCACCTTTTGGGGGCGGGGGGGAGTGGGTACCTGAATTTGACAGGTACCCGCTCCCACTTCTGCTCTGATCACCTAGGTGTTTGGAGTGGAAGGTGCCCTCCCTTCCTCCAACCCCCTTACTCTTTTGGGACATGTGACAGGTCCCAGAAGACTACAGGACCATTCAGGAAGTGCAGCGCTACTCGTGCATGTGCAGTGGGTACCTGGCTGTGAAGCCGCAAGCTGTCACAGCCGGATGCCTACACTGAAGATTCCGGCACCCAGGGAGAGAGAAGACGGCTGGTAAAATGGGCTGCAGGGGACACACTGAGGGACAGGGGAGTGTGTGTTTTTAAAAGTTTTTAAAGTTTTTGTAGCTGCTGACTTTTATTTTTTGACAGTGTGAGTGGAACTCCACTTTAACCACTTGGGGTTCTTGGGTGTAGGAGAGAAAACCCTAAAAAAAAGTTTCTAGGGCAGTGTTTCTCAATCTTTTTTTAATCAAGGTACCCTTTAAATTTATGGACAGTCCCGAGGCACCCTTTAAAATTATGGACAGTCTTGAGGCACCCCATTCCAAAATGAGGTGCCTCAAGACTGTCCACAATTTTAAAGGGTGCCTCATGACTATCCATAATTTTAAAAGAGCACCCCATTGTAAAACGTGAAAAACTATTCAAATAGTTTTTTTATAACGCAGCAACATCCAAACATGTAGGACACCCAATATTAGAGGTGATTTATTCTTCCAAAGCAAATACTCTTTTGCACACTGGTACTGAGTAGTATTCCAGTGTTTCTCTTCTCCATCACTGAGCTAATGTGACCCCAGGACTGATGGAGAGGGGCAGGGGAGAGTCAAACTCCACCCGCTGGCTTTTATACATATTTTGGGCAATTTTTAGACATTTTGCCAAGGCACACCTGAAGAAACCTCAAGGCACCCCGGGGTGCCTGGGCACCCTGGTTGAGAAAGGCTGTTCTAGGACATATCTCTTACATCATGTTTCTCTCTTCCTGCTGCCTATCCTTGGCCACTATCATCAGCAATTACTGGCTGTCAGAATGCAACTATGTATTAGACAGCAGCCTCTCCTGTGTAAAAAGACATTTGCAGATAGTCTGTAAGTGACACTGAGTAATACGATGTAACAACGGGGTAGATTTACTAAAGGCAAATAGACTGTGCATATTGCAAGTGCTGTTGCACTCATTTCCCCCCAGAGCTTAAAGTGGTGAAGCTTCACTTTGTAAAGAATACCCACTCAGGTGCAAGGAAAATAAAAAAAAAAAAACAGCATTTCTGCTTGTACATGATTGGATAATGTAAATCAGCAGAGCTTTACCACATTTACTCAGCTCTTGGGAAAATTAATGTAATTGCATTTGCAAATTGCAGGTCTATTTGCCTAGTAAAGCAACCCCAAATGTATTGCAACTTTGTGTTTACTATTGAGGCTAGGTTCACATCTATGCAGGTTGCGGTTGATGCATTTTCCCAGCACATGTTGAGGTGCGTTTTGTATTTTTAATTATTTTTTGTAATTTCTTTTCCCTTTCTAGTAATCTCATTGCATCTCTACGTTATCCTCTATCTTCAAAAGTAACCTCTACTCTTATCTACACTTATTGATCTTGCTTCTTCATTTTATATTTTACCTTTTCCCTTTTTATTCCAGCAGTTTTACAAAACTATGTGAAGTTTTAATTTCCCCCCACGTTTCCCAGATCTTTCTAAATATGTCCAGTTTGTCTTCTGCTCTAAAGTATAGTTCTTCATTTCTGTAAATAAAATCTACCCTTTTTATCCAATCTTTTATTCTTGGGTTCTCTTGGGCCTTCCAAAATTTGGGTATCAACCCTTTAGCTGCATTTATTAAATGGGGTGTCATTGTGTTTCTATACTGTTTAGTTGTTAACACACCCACAGATCTCTCTGTATACTTTCCCCCGTAATTTCGCTTATTTGTTGTACCTCCTGCCAGAATTCTTGAATTTTGGAGCATCCCCACCATATATGAGTTATTGTGCCCACCATCTCACAGTTCCTCCAACAGTACATCGAGTTCTCTGGGTATTTTTTTATGTGCTCTTCTAGGGGTTATATACAATCTTGCTAACAATTTGTAATTCATCTTTACAGTGTTCATATCTACTGCCCCATGTACCATTCTAAGTATTTTCCTTCTCTGTTTCTTGCTCAGCTGCATCCTCAACTCCTTTTCCCATTTCCCTAAAAACACTGGTATGGCCGGCTCCGTTATCCTAGTCAGTATCTTATAAATATGTGAAGTACCGTGTTTTTGTATTCCACCTGCACTTAAGAGTTGCTCAAATGGATACAAATTTCTATCTCCCCTCAGTGGATGTGAAAGAGATGTAACAAAGTACTTTAGTTGACAATATTGTCATTCATCCAATACATAAAACTTGTCTTTTTTTTGTTTCAACTCATAAAACGTGCATATTTTCCTGTTATTCATATTATCCTTTACTTACGTTCCTATCTTTAATCCAAGTTATTGTTTACCCGGTAAAAAAAAATATGTTCCTTCCAGTGGTATTAGTGGTGAATTAAACCTCCATCCATTTTGTTTGTGAATTAAGTCCCATGCCTTAAAAACATTTTTTGTTAATGTACTAGTATTTTCTGATAACATTCGATATTGTTGTGGGACCCATATATTCTTATTTAATTGTGCTTCGCTTAACGTTTGTTCAATCCCCATCCAACTTTTCCCTTGTGCATTATATACCCAATCCATTACTTGTGATAGTAATACTGCAATATAATATCTTTTAATATCCGGCATATTTAAACCCCCACTTAATTTATCTTTACATAATACCTCATATTTCACTCTTGGTTTTTTGTTTGTCCATATATATCTCGTTATCATTCTTTTTAAGACCCTAAAATATGTTTGCGACAGATATATTGGGAACATTTGAAATTTTTGCAGGATTTATACAGGATTTTAGGCACTATCACCATCTTTACCATATTTATTCGTCCTAACCAAGGTAGTAGTCTTTTAGAAATTTTCCTCAGCTCAACCTTTACCTCATTTAATAATGGGATATAGTTAGCATGGTATATATTCTTAAGTGGCGGAGTCAACTTAACTCCTAAACAACTAAGTTCTTTATCCCTCCAGGTGAATGGAAACTTTTCTTGTAAAGGCTGTCTTTCTGCTTTCGGTAGATTAATATCCAGTATCTCTGATTTGGAAATATTAATTTTAAAGTTTGATAATTCTCCATAATGTTTTAATATGCTCATGAGATTTGTCAATGTTACTCTGGGGTTCCCTACATAAAATAACATATCATCTGCGTATGCTGCCACTTTATGTTCTATTTCTCCAATTTGTTGTCCTTTTATATCTACACTCTGCCGAATCATTGCTAACAAGGGTTCTAAGGACAATATAAATAACAGCAGTGAAAGTGGACATCCCTGTTTTGTTCCATTATACATGTCAAAGGGATCTGACACTGAGCCATTCACTTTCACCGCTGCCGAAGGAACACTATACAAGGCTTTTATCCACTTGATCATTTTTGGTCCCAATCCTATAACTTCTAGAGTATTCGTCAAAAAATTCCAGATTACCCTGTCAAATGCTTTTTCAGCGTCTATTGATAGAAGTAATGCTGCAATTTCTTCCTCTTACTTTTCTGTAACACAAGTAATGACCTCAGACCATTATCTCTTCCTTCTCTTCCCGGTATAAATACCACTTGATCTATATGAATCCATTCATGCATTAAATCTTTCATCCTGTTGGCAATCACTTTTGCATACAGCTTTATATCTATTTATTATCTATTTAATAATGCTATTGGTCTATAGCTGGCGCACTGAGATGGATCTTTACCTTCTTTAGGAATGACTGTTATGTGTGCCAGCAAAGATTCTTTCCTTATTTGCATTCCTTTTCCTAATGCATTCATGTACCCACACATTTTCGGGACTTATTGTTCTTTGGACCTCCTATAATATCTAACGGTGTACCCATCTGGCCCTGAACTTTTCCCCGCTTGTGTTCTCCTAAGAACTTCATATATCTCTTATTGTGTTATTGGTCTATGTAACATTGCCAGTCTTTCTCCATCTATTCTGGGCAATGCCACTTTCTCTAAATATGTCTGGATTTTTGTTTCTAGTCTCCTCCCATTCTCTTGATTTCTTTGAGATTACCGTGTAAAGGGAGCTATGACATTTTTGGAATACACTCGCTATTAATTTAGTTGAATATACAAATTTTCTTGTTTTATCTGTAATATTTTCTATATAGTTTACTGATTTCTTTTTCTTCACCAGCCTTGCCAGATATTTCCCAGGTTTATTTCCCCATTGATATCTTTCTCTCTGTATCATATTAAAGGCTCTGTTTGTCTCCTACTCCAATAAGTTACTCAATTGTTCTCTTTTTAATATTATTTTTTGTTGTATTACAGCCTCCAATCTTTTTATGTATTTTTTCTTTTTTTCCACCCCTAAAGAAATCAGAATACCTCTTATATACGCCTTGTGGGTCTTCCAGATCGTAGCACTAGATACCTCTTCCATTTCATTTATTTGAAAATATTGCTCCTATTTCGTTTTGTATTCTTATTTCCATTTCCTGATCTTGTATAATTGTTTAATTTAATTTCCATGCTTTCCTCTTATCATAATCCTTCACCACTATCAATCTCATTGTACCAGGTGCATGATCTGATAGCGATGTTACCTCAATATTAGATTTGACCAATGATTCCAATGATCTATGTTCATCATTGTATAATCCAGTCTGGAATATGTTGTGTATACAGAGGAATAGAACATATAATCCCTCATCCCTGCATGTTTTATTCTCCAAACATCTACTAATTGGTATTGATGTAATATCTTTTTTATTTGTTTCAAACGTCTCCCTCCATCCCTCTGTACATTCAATGTTGTATCCAGCTTGGGATCTATGCAGAAGTTAAAATCCCCTGCTATGATTATTTTTATCTTTCTTAAACTTTACCAATTTTCTTATTGTCTCTACTAGAAACGTGACTGGGTTCTTATTTGGGCTGTAAATATTAGCGAGTGTGTATTCCATTTCATATAATTTCTCCCTCAGAAACAAAAATCGGACATCTGGATCCACCAATCTATCTTCTATGTTAAATCTCACGTTTTTTGCCATTCCAACAGCTACCACTTTTGCTCTTCTTATTGGTGAATCAGCATAATAACAAACCAGGTAGTTTTTAGATTGTAATCTAATTCTTGTATCGTGAGATAGATGTGTCTCTTGTAGAAATACTATATCCATCCAGCGTTGGTGCAATTCCCTTAACATCTCATGTCTTTTTACCAGAGAGTTTAATCCCTTTACACTGTAAGTTATAAACTAACTACCTTCCCATCCTCCATCCTTTTTTTGTTTCTACTTCTTTTCTTCCACTCCATCTAAGTGCAAATCTTAGTATGGCACTTTTAACCTGGCAAGACACTATCAGACAGATTATTCTACTTTAACCCCTTTCCCCCCCTTCCCTCCCCCCACTACTTCATCCCCACTCCCGCCCACTTGCCCCGTCTCCCACCCTCTCCCCTCCCCCCCCCCCAAAAAAAAACCCTATGGCTTCTTAGTAGCCTACAGAGCTGGTATGGGATTATACCCATCATAGATCCCACAAATTGGAGTAAGGCTCTGTCTATGTACGCCCCCCCTCCTGCCCTTTAGAATGTTTAACTAGGGGTGTGTTAGCTTCCATTTTACCCGCCTGAGCTATACCTTTCACATTTCTACCTCTAATCCTCAGTCCTCCCCCCCCCTCCATGCTGCCCCTCCCCCCCACTACCTATGGGGAGAGAGATCCAGGGGAGAACATAACCAGATGGGGGAGCAAGAGGAGGCAAAAAACCAGCCCGATTTGGAGAACCTGAGTCTCGCTGAATGGCCATCTTTCCATCCTATTAAACATGCTGGGAACCCCCCCAGCTGTATCAGATTTTTTTTTCCTCATTTCTTCTCAGAGTTCTCCTTCTCGTTAGCGTTTCCGGTGCAATAGCTACGAATATCTGCACAGTCGCTCCTTCGTATTTCATTGAGGGCATTCCTTTCATCTTCTTCCAGACCTTAAAGCTATCTTCATAATGGTGAAATCTTACTATCACATCTCTTGGTGTTTCTATGGATATTCCTTGAGATCTTCTTATCCTATGAACTCTTTCCATTTTTACTTGTTCTGTGGTGGATCTATCTAATATTAAATTAATAGATTGTTCATTACGGTTTTTAGGTCTTCTCCTTGAGATAGTTCAGGTAGTCCTCGGATCCTTAAATTATTTCTTCTACTTCTGTTTTCTTGATCTTCTATCTTATACAGCAGTTTTCTCTGTTCACTCTGCAATTCCTCCATTTGCTCCTTAATCTCAGATATTACTTGTACATGTTTATCTAGTCTTTCCTCCACACGGTCAGAACCTGTCCTAAATCCTTTTGCAGTATAGCCATTTCTTTCTTTATTGATATTTCTAACTTTGCAAACATATCTGTCATTTCCGTTTTTGTGGGTATTTGTGGGCTTCCTGCTTTTCTTCGCAATTTCTTTTATCCTCCACACCTTCTATTCTTAATCCTTCTGTACTGGATTCATCTCCATTGATTCTAATGAAAGTCTAGATTGTTCTACAATATTACTTTCCGAGTCTTGGCCATCATTAAATTCCCATTGCCTCTCTGCGGATAACTCTCCAGGGCTCCTCTCCTGTGGGAGCATATATTTTTCAATTGAACTTATACTTATTTTAGGTGTCTTTGCCCCGCCTCCTTTCACCAATCTACTCTTCATGTTTATTTTCTCCTTTACCTTCCCCCTCTTCACCTTTTGGCCACTATTGTATAAGTTCTTAACTTCTTTAAGTTAATTGGCCAAATAGGTATGTTTTCAACGATTAATCACAATTCTTGCATCGGTATACAGGGCTTCTATCTACCTTGTCAGGCAATCCCTGTTAATTAAACTTCGTTTTCTCCCTTAAGGACTTGATGTACATTGCTTGTAAGATTTCCACATTCCTTATAAAGATTTTTCCAGTTCTCCAACTCCTTTCCTTTTGGGAATTTCTGCTTTTAATCCTCCAAACACCCCCCCTGTCTCTTCTCACAGTAAACTTCTGGACACTGCTTCCACAAGTCACCTCTTAATAGCTAACAAGATTCTCAACACTTGGCACAAATTATCATTTTATTATACAGTTATTATCTAATTGTGGGCACTCACCAAACTCCAGAATGCAATTATCCAATCTTTCTTCAACCCATACAACTTCCTAGTTACTGTGAGAAGTGCCACTTTGATTTTAAATTGACCCAGGTGTTAGTCAGCTCTCCTCTTTTCTCTCTCCACTCTGGACTCTCCTCCTCCAGGATCTGCCCGCCACCTATTGCCAGGCCTCCCGCAGAATCTTGAAGAGATGTCCAGCCCCTTCACACCACCCCTTCACCGCTCTGTCCTCCCACTCGCAGAGTACTCAGCGGTCTCTGGTCCCAGCTCCGCCTCAGCTGTGTCTCTCTCACCCAGCTGCGGCCGCCCCACACACTACTGCCTTCTCTGCTATGCGGCTAGGCGGCCAGGCAATGCCTGTAAACCACTCTCCTTTACAGTAGCCACTGCCATCACTTACGTGCACCACCTCCACCCCACCTCACCGAGTGGTATTCTCACTCCGCTCTCTCCTCTTCACCCACACACGGAGCCTCCTTCAGTAGCGGGGTTCGACCACCTAACTCCCCGGCTCGAGTGGCTTCAGCAGCTCAGGAAGCACTGCTGCTGAGGATTTTCACTACTACGGTCTCTCTAGCATCCTCGGTGGTGTCAGGAGCTCCTAACACGCACCACTGGCGGGCGCCATATTCAGGCCCATCCCACGCGTTTTTGATGCTTTTTTTGGAAAGTATGACAGTTCTGTTCACGTAGTGTGACGTTGATGCAATGTTACTCTCTCTGGAACTCAAGTAGCATCAAAGTCACATCAAAGTAGTGCAGAATCCTTTATGTGTCCAATACACATGTTAGGGTTAGAGATAAGGGCTAGGGTTAGGATTAAGGGCTATGGTTAGGGTTAAATGTTAGGGTTAGGATTAAGGGCTAGGGTTAGATGTTAGGGTTAAAGGGCTAATGTTAAATGTTAGAGTTAAGAGCTAGGATTAGGGTTAAATGTAAGGCTTAGGGTTAAGGGGAAGGGTTAGGGCTAAGGGCTGGAGTTACAATTAAAATGTTAGGGTTAAGGACTAGGGTTAGGGTTCAATGTTAGGGTTAAAGAGAGGAGTTAGGGTTAAATGTTAGGGTTAAGGGCTAGGGTTAAATGTTAGGGTTGAAGGCTAGGGTTAGGGTCAAGGGCTATTGTTTGGTTTAAGGGCTAGAGTTAAATGTTAGGATTAAGGGCTAGGGTTAATTGTTAGGGTTAAAGGCTAAGGTGAGGGTTATATGTTAGGGTTAAGGGCTAGGGTTAAATGTTAGGATTAAGGGCTAGGGTTAATTGTTAGGGTTAAAGGCTAAGGTGAGGGTTATATGTTAGGGTTAAGGGCTAGGGTTAAATGTTAGGATTAAGGGCTAGGGTTAATTGTTAGGGTTAAAGGCTAAGGTGGGGGTTAAATGTTAGGGTTAAAAGCTAGGGTTAGGGTTAAATGTTAGGGTTAAGGGCTATGGTTAAATGTTAGCATTAGGGATAGAATTAGAGTTAGGGTTCTAACCCTAACAATTACCGCTAACCCTAAATCTAATCCTAAAATTTAGCCCTAACAATAGCCCTTAACCCTAATGTGACTTTGGACACATAAAGGTTCCTGCACTACTTTGATGCTACTTTGACGTTGTATCAAAGTCACACTACATGAACAAAACTGTAATACTTTCCTATTAGCCATTAAAAAAACAAAGCAAAACACATCACACATCAAAAACTAATCATTTGCGTTTTTGGTCTGGGTCCATTGAAGTCTATTACACGCAAAATTCAATCTGCTGTGGGAAAACAGTCCCTGACCCTTTCCAAAAAACAGACTCAAAATGCACAGATGTGAACTAGATCCATAGGAAACAATGATAAATGGACTGTAGTGTGTTTCTACAAAGGCACTGAAAAATGCATAGGTGTGAATCAAGGGTTAATAGATATGAATATCAAAGGTGGCACCATTGTTCTGTACCTCCCACCCCCCCCCCCCCCTAAAAGATTTCAGTTGGTTTTTCAATTGAGTTGTGCAGTTTATAGGTCATTAAAGGTGGTAGTTCTGAAATGATTTATCTTTGTCTCACTTTTTTACATCACAGAAACCTGACATTTTAACAAGAGTGTGTAGACTTTTTATATCCACTGTATATCCTTATTTCAGGCAAATTGTGGCAGGTTTGACCCATTATTAGGTTGTTAGTGCTGTCCAGGCCCGTGGTGCTACCATGGCCTTCTAATGCTATTTAGCAAACACTGCAGGTGTGCTAAAAACAGAACATTCACCGTGTTCACCTTTATCTAGGTTTTCTGTAATTCTCAAGGGCCAGGATCCAGAGAGCACCTCACTGAGTCACTGCATTTACTGATGTTTACCCAGAAACTTGTGACTCCCCTGTGCAAGGGGCCAAAAGTTTGCGGAAAGACCTGAGTAATGTTGAGTATAGGCAAGTAAAGGTCTGTAAGCATATAGATGAGTATAGATAAGTAAAATTCTTCTTCATTGCCAGCAGGACAGCCATCAGAAACTTTGGGGCCCCTTACACAGCTTTAGGCCTGGGCCCCACCAGGCCTGACTACCAACATTCCCCAGGTCCCATTGGCTGTCCCACTGAATCCGCCCATTGGCTATCCTGAGTCCTTCAGTGCACCAACTTTTATTTTAACACTCTTACAACTTAATATATCCCTCATCCTATGTGCTCTTCCTCCTCCAGTCCCATCTCCTTCATTCCATGTCCTCCTCCTCCATCCTATGTCCTCCATACCATGTCCTCCTTCTCCTCCATCCTATGTCCTCCTCCTCCAGTCCCATCCCCCCCATCCCATGTCCTCCTCTTCTAGTCTTATCTCCAATATCCAAGTTCCTCCTCTTCCAGTCTCATCTCCTCCATTCCACATCCTCCTCCTCCTCCATTCCATGTCCTCTTCCTCTAATATTTTCTCCTCCTCCAGTCCCATATCCTCCTCCTCAAATCCAATCTCCTTCCCACATTCTCCTCATTTTATATCCACTGTACTTACCTATTCTGAAGCTGCTCTGGTCTCCAGCGTCTGCTTCTGTATAAAAGACCGCCTGACAACAGCTTCAGAGCCTGGACAATGACATCACCAAAGGCTTACTGTGTGGCAACTGTTGTCAGCTTCCCCTCCTCTACACAGAAGCCACCGCTAACAGCTGATCCTGGGACCAGAGCAGAGGGGCTTCAGATTAGGAAAGTATACAGATCTTTTCTTTACAGGTTTAGATATAATAGTCTTAGAATGTGGGTGGGAGTGGGTTTAGCCTTAGTTAGATTTTGCCTAAACTTTAAAGCAGAGCTGTACCCAAAAGGGGAAGCTCTACTTCTTTGCACTCTTCCCCCCTTCACTGCCAAATATGGCACTTTTCTGGGGGGAGGGGGAGAGCAAGTACCTGGTTTTGATGGCCCCCTCCCTCCCTATGCAGTCTTTTGGGATACTTCACAGGTCCCAGAAGACTACAGGACCAATCACAAGGCACAGCATGACTCATGCATGCACAGTAGGAAACCAGCTGTGAAGCTGTAAGGTTTCACTTTTAGTGTCCCTTACTGAAGATGCTGGTACCGGAAACCCAGAGGCTAGTGAAGAACTAGCCTTGGTGACGACGGCGCTGGACCCCTGGACAGGTAAGTGCTCTTTAACCGCCTCCCGTTCGCCATATAAGGTAATGACGGGAGGGCGGCGGTTCATTCGTTCTGGGAGGACATCATATGACGTCCTCTGACTTTAACTGCGCATGTGTGCCCTCGAGGGCACGCTGTGTGGCAATCGGTGGTGCCTGTGTCCCTGGGACACAGCGGATCACCGTAAAGAGCCAATGACATCAGCTCTGTCATGTAATCAGTTGTGTCCAATCACAGCTGATCACATGTAAATAGGAAATGCCGGTTATCGGTAGTCCTCTCCTCTTGCTGACAGCTCATGAGGAGAGGAGAGCTGGTAATCGGCATTCCTCAGAGGGGACATCTACAGTGATCATCAGGGCACTGATGATCAGTGCCCTGATGATCAGTGTAGCCCCATCAGTGTTACCTGTCAGTGCCCATCAGTGCCACCTGTAAGTACTATCAATGCCACATATCAGTGCCCATCAGTGCACATCAATGCCACATATCAGTGCTTACTAGTGTACATTAATGCCACATATCAGTGCCCATCAGTGTTGCCTATCAGTGTCGCCAATCAGTGTCACCTATCATTTCCAGTCAGTGCCACCTATCAGTTCTCGTCAGTGCCACCTATCAGTGCCCATCAGTGCCGCCTATCAGTGCCACCTATCAGTGCTCAGTAGTGCCACCTAACAGTTCCAATTAGTGCCAACTGTTCCAATCAGTGCCACCTGTGTCAGTCAGTGCCACCTATCAGTGCCTCCTCTCAGTGCCCATCAGTGCCACCTATCAGTGTTATATATGAGTGCTGCCTTTCAGTGCCCATCAGTGATGCCTGTCAATGTCCACAACTGAAGCCTGTCCATGCCCATCAGTGCTACCTATCAGTGCCTCCTCATCTGTGCCACCTATGAGTGCCCTTCAATGCTGCCTATCAGTGCCATCACTGCAGCCTCATTAGCACACATCAGTCAAGGAGAAAAATTACTTATTTACAAAATTTTACAACAGAAACTAAGAAAAAACTTTTTTTTTCAAAATTTTCAGTCTTTTTTAGTTTGTTTAGCAAAAAATAAAAATCCCAGTGCTGATTAAATACCACCAAAAGAAAGCTCTACCTGTTTAAAAAAAAGATAATAATTTTGTTTCGGTGCAGTGTTGCATGACCGCGCAATTGTTATTCAAAGTGCGACAGCGCTGAAAGCTGAAAATTGGCCTATAGGAAGGGGGTAAAAGTGCCCGGTAGGCAAGTTTTGACAATAATACCTGGAAGCTGACTGTTTTCTGTACACAACTGCACCAGATTTTGCACATTCCAGTTTTAGTAAATCTTCCCCACAGTAAATAATGCAATGCACCTTTTGCAATACATAGATGTGAATGCACTTGGGGAGATTTACAAAAATTGGTGCACACAGAATGTGTTGTGTTACCTGTTGCATTTTTGGATACTTTTTTTGTCCGGTATAGCTTGTTAAAGCAGTATTAAACTCAAAAGCAAACATTTATTATATTGCAGCTTACCAATTCTTAGATTTGATTATTGCAGGCGTTTTTTGTTTTTTTGAAAGAGAAGCATGGGGTTTATAAAAAAAAATAATAATACTCACGTGGGTGGATGCAGCAACGATCACATGGCTCAGTCTCCCAGCAGTGCAGCTAAGAGGCTGAGCCAGCTGCTGGTCCAGTCTTCAGGGTGGATCCCGACTGGTTGGGATCTTTTTACAGCCTGGACCAACTCTGTGATATCAGCAGACAGCAGGTTTTAACTCACTGTCCGCTCAAAACAGGTCACAGGAGTGCAGAATGGACTGCACTCCTGTAATCCAAAGAAGTAGAAGTATAGCCAAAAAGCTTTGGCTATACTTCTTGTTTAAGCATGATTTTCTTCTTTTCAACTGGTGATCCAGCAAGTACGTCTGTTGTTTTTCAACAGAACAAGCTCTCTTCAAGATGTATTAATCTACAGGGATGGGACAAACCCTTTAACACAGACAGGAGGGCTTACAATGATCTGCTTTTATTTATTCATGTAAAACCTTTATCCTAAAAGGAAAAACTGTTTGCTATAACTGATTATAAAGTGTTAGCTGGAATTTGGCTTCAGTTTGTTATTGTATTTAAATCTGCAAGTACATTTAACACTACCCTCCCCAAGACTGACAATCCTGCTGTCTGTTGTGCCCCTGTGCTCCTTCATCCAGAGTGTGTGTTACTGGCCATATCACCAGATGAAAACAAAGGGGAAAAAAACTGAATGTAGTCACCATATCTAATGACTGGTAAACTGCAATATAGGACAGTTTTGGTTTTATTTTTACAAAAATAGAGCTTTTTTTTGGTGGTACTTGCTCATCACTGGATTTTTAAAACTGCAAATTTTTAAATAAGAACAATAGTTTCTACCTTCTGTTATAAAAAATATCCAAAAAACTCAAATTTAGTCATATATTTAGGCCAAAATGTATTCTGCAACATGTCTTTGGTAAACAAAATATCCCAATACGTATATATTAATTGGTTTGTGTGAAAGTTATAGTGTCTACAAACTATGGTATATATTTTGGATTTTACACAGGTTATACTTTCTGACTGCCTAGCACACTTCTTGAGGTGCTAAAATGCCAGGGCAGTACAAACCCTCCTCAAATGACCCAATTTTGGAAAGCAGACACCCCAATTAATTTGCTGAGAGGCATGTTGAGTCCATGGAAGATTTTATTTTTTGCCACAAATTTTTGGAAAATGACAATTTGTTTTCTTTACACACAGTCGTCACTTAAATTATATATTGCATGGTGAGTATTTTGCAGATATAATTTTTCAGCACAAGGTTTTGAAAAAGAAAAAATACATTTTTGTTTTCTTTCTTCATTTTCCAAAAACTTGTGGCAACAAATGAGATCTGCAAAATACTCACCATGCCCCTTAGAAAGTACCTTGGAGTGTCTACTTTCCAAAAAGGGGTAATTTGGAGGGGTAGCTTCTACTATCCTGGCATTTCAGGGCCAACATTAGTAGCTTATGTCACACATCACCCACTCTTCTAACCACTTGAAGACCAAGGCTTTTCTGACACTTACATGAAAAAAATGTTTTTTTGCTAGAAAATTACTTTGAACCCCCAAACATTATATTTTTTTTAAAGCAGAGGCCCTAGAAAATAAAACAGGGGGTGTTGAAATATTTTATGTCACATAGTATTTGTGCAGCGATGTTTTTCAATTGCAAATTTTCTGAAAAAAATACACCTTTTTGAATTTGAATACACAAAAACACAATCTATTGCCCAATTGATTGATAAAATATAAAAAATGATGTTACGCCAAGTAAACAGCAACCAAACATGACATGCTTTAAAATCGCCAAGTAAACAGATACCAAACATGACATGCTTTAAAAGTGCACACAGCCGTGCAATGGCGAGAAACTACGGAAATTTTAATATCCATATGCAACGCTTTAAAAACTTTTATATATTACCAATTTAGATTTACACAGGAGGTCTAGATTTACTACCCTCGATCTGACATTCGTGGTGATACCTCACATGCATGGTGCAATCTCTGTTTATATACCGACACAGGACAGATGCTTGCGTTTGCCTTTGTGTGTGAGCACGGAGGGAGGGGCGGGTGGTTTTTATTACATTTATTTATTTTTTTACTTTTACACTGTCCATTTCATTTAATTTTTTGGATTACTTTTATTGTTATCACGGGGAATGTAAATATCCCCTGTGATAGCAAGAAGCCGTAACAGGTTCTTTTTTCTATGAAATCTGGGGTCTATTAGACTCTAGATCTCTCATCTTGCCTTAAAGCATCTGATCACACCAAGATCGGTGTGATCAGATGCTTTCCCAATTTTAAAATGGCGCTGTTTATATCCGATGAAACCGAAATGATGAAATGCTCATAGCCATTCCGGTCTTCGATCAGTTCTTTGGTTAGCCGGCGGAACTGCTGGCTGCATTCTTGGGTTCCCTGGTGGGACAGGAGAGCCTGTGGAAGGTGGCGGGAGGGGGGGGCATCCCTTCTTGCTGATTGTAAAAGTGATCCAGTGGCTAAGTAGCAGCTAGGATCACTTTTACATGAAAGCTGACTGCAAGCTGAAAAAAATATCAGAATGATGCTTGTAGCTGCAGGCATCATCCTGGTATAACCACTCAAAGTCCAGAACATGAGTATATGATGAATCGGGTCTGTGGACCAATATGATCGCAATTAATTCTTTTCTGTAATGACCATGTTGAAGGTTAGGCCCAAAAAAGTTTTAAATTCAGAAATCCTGATAGGTTTCCTTGCAACTTATCTGGCAAGAGTTGAATCTGGGTGGACGGAGATGTGTTGTTGTGTGTATAAATTGCCCTGACCCACAACCAATTGATACAAATCTTCCATGAAATACGGTGAATGGGGTAAACGCTAGTGCTGGCAGTGAACAGGGATGATCCTGCTAACACTGCATTTTTGGGGACACTATGCTAAGAAGGCACGAGTATAGTTCTGTTTGTGATCAATATATTGATCCATACAAACACTATACTAGTAATAGCAGTGATCAACGACCTTGTGTGATGGTGTGCGGGCAATCTAACTGATACTGACGCTATCTGATGTTGCTAGTGGCAGTAATACATAGAAAAATTCTATATACTGGCACTATATTAATGGCACAGGGTAATCAAAGGATTAATAGGGGCGATCAAAGCGGTAAATGTGCTAATTTAATGTATAAATTGTAGTGCTTTTACTTACAGTTTGATGTTCTCTCTTCTCTCACTGGACTGACAGGGGGGGCAGTGGGGGGCTCATACATGTGCATTCACACCCGGAAATAGAAAACATTGTAAGGGTACATCTCCTTGCCCAGAGTCGCTGCTGCTCGCCCATTGTGGGCGGGCAGCAAGTAGTTTAAAGAAACGAAAACTTTTTTTTTTTGGTTATTCTCTCAATATTTTATTTATTTGTTTTTTGCCATTTTTTTTATTATTTAAAAAAAATCTTTCATCGGAGTAGTGCAATGGTACCATAGTAACATGGTACTACTCTGGGGGGGAGGGTGATGAGGATTTTTTTTTTTACACTTTGCTTTTCAGGAGCAATAAATATTATTTCTCATGCAATGCTTGCTTTAAACTGTCATGAATGGGTTAAGTTCATGACAGTTCCAAATACTTGTGATCTGTTATTGGCTACAGCTAATCACATGGTACAGTGTGCTGTGATTGGCCCATATGAGAGCTGTGGGTCAATTACAGCTCACTAGGAAGGGAGGCTAAGCTGTTATGAATCAGATTGATTCATAACAGCTTTATTAGCATTGTGACCATGTGATTGCGCCCTGCTGTGTTAGTACAGCCAGAGCAATGTACCGGTACGTCGCTCTGCCTGTAGCTACCACCCATCTGCAGTATACTGCGGGTAGGTGGATGGTCAGAAAGTGGCTACTATGGCTTTAAGGTCCCAACAGGGGCATCCCTAGGGTTGGTGTCACCTGGTCCGATAAAACTTGGTGACACCCCCTCTGGCAATCCACGCAGAATGGATCAGATCTATGGATTTAGCATAATGGATCAGACTCCGATCCATTATAATCCCAAATTCACAGATCTGATCCATCCTGCAGGGATCATCAGCTTTCTTTACAACTTACCTTTTCATAGAGTCACCCCGTGCAGTAGGTGTCAACCAGTGCGGGCCGCACCCCCCGCACCTGCCTCGGGACGCCACTGGGTCCCAATTCAATTTAAATGAGTTTTCTGAATGCAGTATGCATCAATACGCATAGCTGGGAATGGATTTTTAAAGTGAATGTATAGCTATTTTTTTATTGTTTTGGATATAGTGGGTACAGTTACAAACCCCTGTTGGGTTATTTACTGTCCTCTGTGCCATGCTGAGGAATTTTCACTTCACTTTCTGTCCTGATGCAACAAGAAATGAGAGGAAATCCTACCAAAGTAAGGGGAATTCTCACCTTCTTATTTGCCACTGGAGCAAATGGGATATGGGATAATGGGATAATTTCTTTTTACCTCTTGTTGGTGATAAATGATCAAAAGCTCTTGATCACAAACATTGATTTTTGGCTTTGAATAACAGCTAAGCCACTGAGATTTTATCAACACAGAAAAGCCATTCCCCATGGATGCAAATGTGTGGCTGTTTGACTTTAACACCTTGATGCAGACCTAACACAAATATGCGGCCTCACAGAACTGGGATTTTTTCTGTGGGGCCGCATATTTGCATACCTGTTTTTGTGCTGGGAGCGCGCTGTGCCACTGAGAGCACAGAGTCCCGTTCTAACGGTCGGGACCCAGGACTCCTGATTCCGGGTCACATGATCGCTGTGATAGCCTCTGATTGGCTATCACAGTGATCGGTCACTGTACAGCCCGACCCCTTGTTTTTTTTCTCTCTATGAATGGAGGAGAGAGATACATCGTACCTCTCTAACTCCTGACATAGAGGGAAAAAAATGTTTGTTAAAAAAATAAATAAATACATATAAAAAAATAAAGAAAAAAATACCTAGATCAAGGTTTGGTCTAGTTCAGTGCCAGGGTAAGTGTTTGGGTCAAGGTCAGGGTCAAAGGTCAAGGTCAAAGTCAAAGGTCAGGATTTAAAAAAATTTGGTGTCAGTGTGTTTTAGTTAAAAAAAAACAAAAACAAAATGTGCACTATTGTTTCTGGGCTGTACTATGGGTACAAACAACAAATAACATACACATATATGGAATTTCTGTCAAGAGCTGGAGAATTTATTTTGGGTTGTTTTATGGTGGTAGGTTATGGTAGTAACAAGAAACACACAGCTAAATTAAAAAAAAAAGATTTTTTTTTTATTATTATTTTCATGCCAGTTATCCTTTGATAATAAAAACAAATCAGGAGATATCCATTACCATTTAACACCAAATAAAAGCCCAATTTGTCCTGAAAAAAACAAGGTATAATTCACCTGGATGTACAAAGTAGTTGTGATGATATGTATGGTTTTACTAACACATGTCAACATTGCAAAATTGTGCTTAGGCATTTAGATTTGTTTTACCCTTAGGCATGAAGAGGTTAAAGCCTAACCTTCCAACTACCACTTATATATGTCCTGCTGGTGGGAACATGTTAAAGCGGAGCTCCACCCAAAAGGGGAAGTTCCACTTTAAGCCTTTGTCCCCTGCTCACCGAATTGGCTCCTTTGGGGAGCGGTGGGGGGAGCAGGTACCTAAATTTGACAGGTACCCGCTCCCACTTCCGGGGAGTGGAAGCGGAAGTTGTCCTCCCCCCTCCCTCCTCGTAGTCTTCTGGGACACGTGACAGGTCCCAGAAGACTACGGGACCATTCACAAAGCGCTACTTGCACATGCGTAGTGGGCACCCGGCTGTGAAGCCACAAGCTGTGACAGCTGGGTACCCACACTAAAAATGCTGGCGCCAGGGAGAGAAGACAGCCCGTGAAACCAGTTGTGGTGGGAACACCACTGGACCGAGGGACAGGTAAGTGTCTGTCAGCAGCTACAGTTTTTGTAGCTGCTGACTTTTATTTGTTTTTATTCAACTGGAACTCCACTTTAACGTTTCAAACCCAATCCAGTCTCATGGAAGGAGAAGATAAAATTGACCATATTTTCTTTTCACATCAAGAGAAAACAATGTATAGTTAGCTCCAAAAAATACATGCTGTGCAAAGGAAAATTTGATGGATGCAGTTCTCCACACAGTGCAAGATAAATGAAGAAATCCAGTCTCATGGACAGCAGGAAACTATTTTAAATATGAAAAGTATAAAATTGTAACTAAACAGTGGAGTCATTTCCTTATCAATGGAAGTGCAGATAATCTGAAGCTGAGGACCTTCCCTGGTAATTTATGTGGCTGTGCACATCCCTTGTATTATGGCATTCTTTTTACATTGCTTTTCTTTATGTTTGTATGACTTCATGTCAAATCCATTCTGTAATGGATACCAATCTAAAAATTACATTTCATCTATTTTCTGGCAATATCTGTGATCCATTATTTTCAATAGAACACTAATAAAGAACTGTCTCTGGGTATTAATATACTCTTCTTCCATTTTAGCATTTTTTTATTACTTTTGCAAAAAAAGAACAAAAAAAATCGTTGCTCCAAAGAACCTGAAGGAGCTTTGTCTTCATTGTCAAAGAGATGCCATGCTGGGAGCAAACATTAACGCAACATGGCTTACACTGCCAATGCCCCTGAAGGAAATCTTGCATAAGGAAAACATGAAAGCTGTCAAACCTGGTTTCTTTTTCTCAAAATTTTACTTGCTTGGTTGTTTTGCTGACCTACTTCATTTCTGAGTCTGGAAACATGTACAGATAAGGACTTCTGACTTTTCTCTGGCTTTCCTGATCTGTCTACATGTTCCAAGTGTGAGACCTAAATTATTAAACCCCTGGACAGAACAGCAGACAAGCAACTAGCATTTTCTGAATGAGGTCAGTAATGGCAGTCTTTCTATTTGTCTAACAGTAGGTCAAAATCAAGTGCCAATGTTTTTAAATGTTGTATAGTGTAGGGCATACCCAGTCAATCAATACCCAATCAATTCCCTGCCCCTCCCAACACTGCACGTGTTATATGCTTTTGTCTAGAGGATGATTAATAAGGTGCTATACTTTTTATCAATTTGTTTATTTCTTGGTCCCACAGGCTTACTCTGTGCTTTATGACTGGTCCCCAAAGGCTCTTTTCTTTGCCACTTGATTGGTCGAAGGCTCTTCGGCATTATCATGTACAATGCATGACCAGCAGTCTTGCATTTCAAGTGAGGACTAGGGATAAACTCGGGTTAGACTCCAGATTTGGTCCATACTCCTTTTTGGCCAAACCCAGAAGGCAGCTGTTGGTGCCAAGACAACCATCTTTGGGCCGGGATTCCCCGCCCTGCAGCTGCATGTACACAGAGGGGTTGGGATGTTCATGATATCATTAACCTAATATGACCGCATAGCCATTTCCCCTGCTCACAGCTGATTTGACAGGCAATGACAGTTTACCAAACCCAACCTCATCCCTAGTGTCAGGATATCTGAATGATTAATTACGTCAGCAATATTGATCATTTTATTTGATCGATGTATGGCAGTTCCTCCAATATGAAAATAAATTATTAAGTATAAATATGCTGACCAAATAATTTTTCCTGAAATTCAGTGCTCTATGCAGATATTCTTTTTAACCCCTTCACGCCTAAGGGTAAAACAAATCTAAATGCCTAAGCACAATTTTTCAACGTTGACATGTGTTAGTAAAACCGTACATAGCATCACAACTACTTTGTACATCCAGGTGAATTATGCTGCGTTTTTTTCAGGACAAATTGGGTTTTGATTTGGTGGTAAATGGTAATGGATATCTCCTGATTTTTTTTATAATCAAAGGAAAACTGGCCCAAAATAGTAAAAAAACTTTTTTTTATTTAGCTGTGTGTTTCTTGTTACTACCATAACCTACCACCAAACAATAACCCAAAATAAATTCTCCAGCTCTTGACGATCGCAGCGATACCATATATGTGTATGTTATTTGTTGTTTGTACCCGTAGTAGAGCCCAGAAACAAAAGTGCACATTTTTGTTTTTGTCTTTTCTTACCTAAAACACACTGACACTAACTGACACCAATTTTTTTTTTAATTCTGACCTTTGACCCTGGCCTTTTGACCTTGACCTTTGACCCTGACCTTGACCCAAACACTAACCCTGGCACCGAACTAGATCAAACCTTGATCTAGATATGTTTTCTTTATTTTTTCTTTTCTTTTTTAATATTTATTTATCTTTTCTTTTTTTTTTTTACAAAATTTTTTTCCCGTCTATGCCAGGAGTTAGAGAGATACAATGTATCTCTCTCCTCCATTCATAGAGAAAAAACAAGGGGGCCAGGCTGTACAGTGACTGATCACTGTGATAGCCAATCAGAGGCTATCACGGCGTTCATGTGACCCAGAATCGGGAGTCCTGGGTCCCGATCATTAGAACTATCAGTGACACCGCGGTCTTTGTGCTGGGAGCACGCCATGCTCCCTGCACAAAGACAGGTACGCAAATATGTGGTCCCACGTAAAAAAAGCCGCATATTTGTGTTAAGTCGGCTTCCCTTTTTGTCCTCCTTAATTAGGGATCGCCCCTGAGGGTGTAGTTTGTATTATTTACCCAACTCCGATTGGAGGGCAGCATTACCCATTACCTACTTGTTTGCACAGATAATAGCTTCATTTTACCATCAGATGGCACTCTGATACGACAAATCCCTATAATACATTTTCTAGGATAAGAGAATAGATTTATTGGATTCAGTCTTTATAGGATAAATCAATTTTATCCTTAGATTAATCTTGATGTGTTAATTTATTTAGAAGGTGTATAAGCATATCCCTCCAAGGTGTTTGGGGCATTTATGATTTTTCGATACAATGGCATTTTAAACATGAAATCTTAGTTAAGGAGATGTAGGTTTATAAATCGATCCATGTCAAAATATTAATTATACTCCTAAAATATTTTGTACGCACTTGTACTGTTACCATCTTCTGAGAATGTATAGATTATGGAATATATATTTCTTATTACAATGATTACAGGGAATAAACATAGACTAAGTAATTTTATCTTAAAGTGGAACTTCACTTTCTCAGTCAACATTGACTATTTTAACCATTTCAATACCGTGCAATTTTACACCTTCCTGCCCAGGCCATTTTTCAGGTTTCAGCGCTCTCACACTTTGAATGAAAATTGCGCGGTCATACAACACTGTACCCAAACTAAAATTTTATCATTTTCTTCACACAACTAGAGCTTTCTTTTGGTGGTATTTAATCACCGCTGGGGTTTTATTTTTTGCTAAATTAACAAAAAAAGACCAAAAATTTTGAAAAAAACCCACATTTTTCTTTGTTTCAGTTATAAAAGTTTACAAATAAATAATTGTTTTCATAAATTTAGGCCGAGATGTATTCTGCTACATGTCTTTGGTGAAAATAACCCAAATTAGGATGTATTATTTAGTTTGTAGGAAAGTTATAGAGTTCACAAACTATGGTATATATCTGAAAATTGATCAATCCTGAAGTACTGACGGCCAATCTAATTTCTTGATGTCCAAGAATGTCAGAATAGTACAGATATCCCCAAATGACCCCTTTTTGCAGAGTAGACAGTCCGACGTACTTCATAAGAGGCATGGCGAGTTTTTTGAAGTTGTATTTTTTTGTCATAATATTTCGGGAAATTAAAAAATTAAAAAAATATTTTCACAATTTTTTTTTTTACATACTGTCACCAGTGCAGTACAGCGTCATCATATAACTGGCATGGCGGTGAACAGGGACACTGACTGGTGACAGTATGAAAAAAAATATATATATATTTTTTTTTTTTTAATTTTTTTATTATTTTTAATTTTTTGTTACTTTTTTTTTATTTTTTTAAGATTTTATTTTCATATTTTACTATGACCAAAGTAGTACAATGTTACCATAGTAACATTGTACTACTCTGGGGAAGTGATCAGTATTTTTTTTTTTTTTACACAATTTGCTTATAGCAAAGAATTACTTTGCTATAAGCAAGCATTTACCTGAATGAAATCGATTCATTCAGCTTTTTTTTTTTTTTTGTGCTTAGCTGTGATTTGGTCACAGCTAATCACATGACATGTGCATGTGATTAGCTGTGACCATTCACAGCTAGGCACTGGTATACAATGGATGGCATGAATGAAGCCATCCATTGTATACAACTGTCATGTGACCTGCTGTGATTGGTCAAAGCAGGTCACATGGTACCAGCAACGGGAGCCGGTACTTGGATCTGTCATCGGCCGTGTCCGAGGTGCACGGCCGGTGACAGATCGCGCTGCTGCGCCGCTCTGCATTAGCGCAAACTGCGCATGTGCGGGAGCACGCCAAATGGTGTGCACCCGGAATGCAGGAACACTTTTGAAGCCGCCAAACGGCCATTGGCCGGGCGGCTAATGGTTAAATTCTTATGTTGTTAACATTAGTAAATAGATAGGAATGTATATTATATTCACTTGTTCCAACCTTTTTAGGGTTGCTGGTTTAGGATTGCTTAAGAAGGAACAATAGAAGCCTCTGTCATTACAATGAGCATACAAGCATGTTCAGGGTTATTTACTTATTAAACTCAACTCATTGATTTTGACAAACAATTCCTCAAGGTCCCATTAGCACTAAGACTGGGAAACATTCATGTGACACTGGATTTTTATTTATATGAAATCTAAACCATTTTTCCTCAAAACCCATGTTTTTATAGTTTAGAAGCATGTGTCATATTTTTAATTCATAGTGGCTCTGACACTAGTTAGAATCTAAAAGGCCCATCCCCAGTCTGGGAGCATCAAAGAACAGAGAAGAGTGAGGAATAAGGTAAGGAATTTACTTTATTCATCATCCCATAGAGAAAACAAGAATTGAACCTATGCTGTGCTGCAGAGGGGGCACTGCATGGATTTATTTTACACCAGAGTTCAGCTTTAAAAGCCATTTCAGTTTTTTCCCATCTGTGTCCCATTGGGGGGATTTTCTTTCATTTTCTTCCTGCCCTGTAGACACAACAGGAAGTGATATTCTCTCAAAAGTCAGATCAACCATCTCTTAGACAAGGTTTACCCCAAAAAATGGTCTGCATTGGAATATTTTGCTTTGACAACTCAATAATGTTGGCTTTTCACCTCACCTTCTGTCTTGGTGATGGTGATCATCAGGACATATAGAGGAGCTAATCTCTTTACAGAGACAGCAGTAAAAGCCTGACAGTATTTCAGACCCCCACCATCATCCAAAACTGAGGCACAGATATCACATTATTTTGGGTGCCTAGTCTGAGATCTGAGCTTATTGGAATAGGCAACCTGACCAGGTTTAGAAGCAAGGATAAAATGGTTAACCACTTGCCTACCGGACACTTATACCCCCTTCTTTACCAGGCCAATTTTCGGCTTTCAGCGCTGTCGCACTTTGATTGACAATTGCGCGGTCATGCAAGATTGTACCCATATGAAATTTTTATCATTTTGTTCTCACAAATAGATATTTCTTTTGGTGGTATTTAATCGCCGCTGGGCGCTTTACTTTTTGCACTATTAACAATAATTACAAAAAATTTGAAAAACATTTTTTTCTTTGTTTCTATTATAAAATTTTTCAAACAGGTAATTTTTCTCCTTCACTGATGTGCGTTGATGAGGCAGCACTGATAGGTGGCACTGATGGGCACTGATACGCAGCACTGATGGACACTGATAGGCAGAACTGAAGGGCACTGATAGGCGGAACTGATAGGCAGCACTAATGAGGTGGCACAGATAGGCGGCACTGATGATGGGTACTGATAGACAGCACTGATAGGTGGCACTGACTGGCATCACTGCTGGGCACTGACTCGCAGCACTGCTTGGCATTGACTGGTGCAACTGCTGGGCACTGACTGGCACAACCACTGGGCACTGACTGGCACCACTGCATTGATGGGCACTGCTGGGTGGCACTGGTGGGCACAGGTGGGTGGGCACAGGTGGGTGGCACTGCTGGGCACAGGTAGTTGGCACTTCTGGGCACAGGTAGGTGGCACTGCTGGGTGGCACTGCTGGGCACAGGTGGGCGGAACTGGTGGGTGGTACTGCTGGGCACCAATCATCAGGGCACTGATCATCAGTGCCCTGATGATCGGTGCCGATCCCTGCTCTGACAACTGCTGGTTCTCGGCAGTACTTTCCTCGCGCTCTGACAGCGTGAGGAAAGTGCAGCCGAGAACCGGCAATTGCGTTTCCCGGTGATCAGCATGTCATTGGACACGGCTGATCACATGGTAAAAGGCCGCTGTGATTGGCCTTTTACCACATCACGTGATCAGCTGTGTCCGTAGGACACAGCAATCACGGAGATCGCTGGGTGCGCAGGAGAGCGCGTTCTGGAAGGACGTCATATGACGCCCTCCCAGAACTGGTCGGCCGCAGTGTAGCCGTCATTCTACTATCTGCGGTTGGCAAGTAGTTAATAGTTTTTGTTTTACAGAGATTATTGTTTATTACAGGTATTTATATTAGGAATGCAGCGAAATTTCGGCCACCAAAACATATCGGCCGAAAATAGCCCTATCAGCATTTTGCTTATAGGAAAGATTTAGCCTATACAGGTGCCGATACAGTAGACTGTGTGTACTGCAGATGTGAGGGGGGGGGTGGCAGCTGAGAAAAGCATAAGCGGAGTAGTTTATACAGTGACTGGCTATAACTATATGTCAGTGCTGGTTTTATATGCAATTATTTTTTTTTCTTCACTATAGCTCACAGAATTAGCTGTCACTTTCCCCCCAGCTAAAAGAAACAAAGTCCTTTTAGTTTCTTTCCCAGAGTTAAAAGAAACAAAGTTTTCTTTTAATTTTTTTCCCCAGATAAAAGAAACAAAGTTTACTTTAACTCCAGGGAAAGTGACAGCTAATTCTGTGAGCTACAGTGAAGAAAAAAAAATCCGGCAATTGCATTTAAAAACTGGCACTGACATAAGATGACAGCCAGTGAGGGAGCCTCTCTGTATACCCTGCTCCCTCACTGTATAGACTGCTCCTCTCTTGCCCCCTCCTTGCACACACATCCCCCTACAAAGAGGGCCTGTCACTCATATGTTATCACATAGGGGACTATTGGTCCCCTATGTGATAGCAATAAAATCATAAGTTAAAAAAATATTAAATATATATATATATATATATATATATATATATATATATATATATATATATATATAAAAAGAATACAAAAAAAATTGGAGCTCAATCCCAAACCCCCCCCCATATACGCAGACATTTCAGTTTTGGTTCAGTTTTCAGTCACATACATTCTGAATTATCGGCACTAGAATTTCCATTTCTGTGCGCCACTATTTTATATAGTGCTGATAATTTATGCAGCGCTTTACACATATATTGTACGTTCACATTAGTCCCTGCCCTTAAGGAGCTTACAATCTAATGTCCCTAACTTGCATTCATACATACTCACACTAGGGCCAATATTGACAGGAGCCAAGTAACTTACCAGCATGTCTTTGAAGTGTGGCAGGAAACCAGAGTACCCGGAAGAAACCCACACAGGCAGAGGGAGAACATGCAAACTACGTGTAGGTAGTGCCATGGTTGGGATTTAAACAAATGACCATAGTGCTGGCAGGGAAAGTGCTAACCACTTAGCCACTGTGCTGACCATCTACCCTTGGAAACTATAGAAATATTATTGTTTACACTGTAGTGCTGTAAAAAATGAAAGCAATACAGCTACAAAGATATGATCACTATTTTTTAATGCTCCAAGGGTTTAAATCCATTTCCTGGTGTAGATAATAAACATGTTAGATATTCATGTTTTACACATTAAACTTTATTCCAGATGTCTCTGTGTACACTGATGGGGAAAAAAAGCATTTTAACATGCCAAGATAACATAAACCTTCTGCAGCTGATCATCATGAATGTGTCCTAAGCAAAGGAGAAACTGGATCAACAATCTCAGAATTATTCCTGTCTGGCTGCTTCACGTATGAGACAATGTTGCCTTATGTTTAAAAGATATAATCAATATTTTGTTTGGTGGTCATTGTTCCAGACGCTAGAGTTCTACGTGAACTCTTTTACTTGTCAATGTGTCCTGAGGTGAAATAATGGCCATCATCAAGCTGATTAGTAAGACAATCTGACACGTGTTTACAAAGCAGGAAAATAAGCTCAGAGCCGCCCATCCATTTTTATTAAATTATTATTATGAGAGCACAGTACGGTACAAGGGGGGGCCAGGAGCACACAGTACGGGAGGGGGGGCAGGAGGGAAAACTATAGGGGAGGGGGGGCAGGGGAGTACAGCACAGTACAGGGGGGCCAAGAGAGCACAGTACGGGAGGGGGGGCGCGAGGTAACAGTATAGGGGAGAGGGGGTCAGGGGAGTACAGCACAGTACAGGGGGGCCAAGAGAGCACAGCAAAATACATATGGCCAGGGAAGAATAGTTTAGGAGGGCCAGGAGGGAACAGTACAGGAGAGCCAGGAGGGAACAGTACAGGGGAGCCGGGAGGGAACAGTACAGGGGAGCCGGGAGGGAACAGTACAGGGGAGCCGGGAGGGAACAGTACAGGGCAGCAAGGAGGGAACAGTACAGGGGGGCAGGAGGGAACAGTACAGGGAAGCCAGGAGGGAACAGTACAGGCAGCAAGGAGGGAACAGTACAGGGGGGCAGGAGGGAACAGTACAGGGGAGCCAAGAGGGAATAGTACAGAGGAGCCAAGAGGGAACAGTACAGGGGAGCCAGGAGGGAATAGTACAGAGGAGCCAAGAGGGAACAATACAGGGGAGCCAGGAGGGAACAGTATAGGGGGGCCAGGAGAGAACAGTACAGGGTACGATGAGGGAAAAGTATAAGGGGGCCAGGAGGGAACAGTACAGGGGGACTAGGAGGGAACAGTATAAGGAGGCATGAGGGAACAGTACAGGGAAGCTAGTAGAGGACAGTATAGGGGGAGTAATATTCATATATCCAGTGTACAAAAGCCACCATCAGATTAATGAGCTGCTTACAAGATGTTTATAACCCACATCATAAGAGGTCTAAATCAGCATTTTGATGACAAGATATCCCACATGGATGAATGGATGACACCAGCTCACATTTCCTCACAGCCAACTATGACTCAAGCCACTCTCACATAAATATGGCATGCCTCAGAATTGTATTGGATTGCTTCTCGTATGCCGATCTTACCACCGCAAAAACACACCAAGGAGAGAACAGGGAAATCCCATAGTGAAGTACTGTATAAAATGTATTAGCAAAACCAAATAAAATACTCACAAACAGAAGAAATAGAAGTATAACACACAGCACTGCCAGGACACCAGGCAGGCGTAAAGACGTCACCACTAAACTCCACCCAACACACGTTTCGTCTGATGGGATGTCCTCCAGTGGCGTTATTTTTTTATTTGTAAACAAATGGCTATATGCTCTCAACCAAATGGGATATAAATATTTTTATATATGCTTTTTGCTATAGCAAGGGGTTTTTTGGGCATTATTTTATTTATTCTAATATTTGGAGTACATTTATAATTTGCTGTTTCTCCAGAGTGGCAGCTGCTACACTCGTTTAATCTTTTTTATTCTATGTGAGTAATAATTGGTGGAGAAAAGCGCTCTCTGGTGGTAAGCGATCTGTAGCCTATAAAGTATTACTGTGTACATTCACCGTTACTCTGATGCCCCTGAAAGACTTCCCATCAAACAACCGTGCAATACGTGGAGGTTAGGGGAGATGTGTGCTCTTATTTCTTTTCTGTTTGTGAATGTTTTATCTGGGTTTACTAATATATTTTATACAGTACTTCACTATGGGATATCCTTGTTCTCTCTTTGGTGTGTGTTTGCGTTGGTGAGATCAGTACATGGGAAGCAATCTAGTGACCATTCTGGGGCTGGCTATATTTATGTGAGAGAGGCATGTGGCATAGTTGGCTGTGAGGAAAAAGTGAGCTGGAGCCATCCATGTGGGCTAGTTTGTCATCTAAAAGCTGATTTAGACCTCTTATTATGTGGGGTCTAAACATCTGGTCTTTAATCACATGGTGGCCGGTGTACACTGGATATACGAAGATTACTTTTCACTCACGGCAGACTTTATAAATTGATTTAATAATGGATTTTATTATTGATTTATTGCACTTTGAGATTATTTACTTCACTTATTGATTTTGGTTGACAGCGCAACACTATTTTGAATTGATGTTTTTGTTATTTGTCTAGATATCAGTGAGGGCGGCAGTCAATGATTTCACATTGATTGTTGATAAGACCAGATTATTATTTTTTTAGTACGGGATATATGTATTATATATTAACAGTATAGGGGGGGTCAGGAAGGAACAGTATAGTACAGGGGGGCCAGGAGGAACCTGGAGGGCGCAATACTGGAAACTGTAGCTGTTTTCCTCATTCAGAGTAGCTCAGGGAAACTGCTGGATCGGGATCATGTCTTGCGCGCTGCTTCCCGCCAACCCTCCTCCCTTCTGAGTGGTGTCACACACAGGCCCTTGAGATGGATAGAAGGGGAGGGCCGGCTGGAAACAGCACAGAACCGTGATGTTAGTTGTTTTCCTCTGCCGCTTGTCAGCTCTTTGAGGATGCAATCTACTGTTTACCTGCTTATGATGAACAGTAGATCATGGCACTGGGGACATCTTGCAGAACCTGGGGTTCCGTGGAGCCTGGGTTGAGAAACCCTGAAGGAGCAGCAGAAGACAGATGAGGCCATATCTCTACTGCTATTAGCATATTCCTTGTGCTGCTGTACGGGGGATACAGTAAAAGACATAAACCCGTACACGCACTGGCCAATAATACCTAACAGAATTATTTTTTTAAAATATTTTCTGGGCTTCAGCTTTATGGTCAGAGGTTATTATTTATTATCTGTAATATCAATCATGAGATAAAATTGTATATAAAAGAGGAGGTAACAAAAACTAAGATAGTTACCAATATCTAGCATTTTTTTTTGTTTTAATTTGTAATCCTGGCACAAAATAATTGGTTGTTATTATTATTATACAGTATTTATAAAGCGCCAATAGTTCGCTCAGCGCTGTACATTACAAATGGGGACAGAACATGTGACAGAACAATACCAATACAATGCAAAACATGAGGGGATTGAGGGCCCTGCTCTTTCGAGCTTACAATCTGGGAGGGAGGGGATGGTGGCACAGGAGGAGATAGCTGTGGGGGATGGAGTGGTAGGAAGAGTGGAGGAGGTCGGCAAGTTAGCAGGGGGTGGGGTAGGCTTCCCTGAAGAGATGGGTTTTCAGGGTGCGCCTAAAGGAGAGGAGAGTAGGTGATAATCTGATGGGTTCGGGCAGGGAGTTCCAGAGGATGGGTGACACCCTGGAGAAGTCCTGGAGGCGGGCATGGGAGGAGGAGACCAGGGAACTAGAGAGGAGGTCTTGTGAGGAGCGGAGTGTGCGTGCTGGGTGGTACTTGGATATTAGGTCAGTGATGTAGTTCGAGGCAGTATGGTGGACAGCTTTGTGCGTCAGTGTTAGAATTTTGAATTTGATCCGTTGCACAATTGGAAGCCAGTGGAGGGATTGGCAGAGGGGGGGCTATAGACAACATTACTACTTTCTTCCAGTCTTTAGGGCTCATTCACACCAGAATGTGGTTCGGGAAACCCACATTCCCTGCCTGTTTCCTGCACCTTGTTCAAAGTGCACCGTGTGTGTGATATTCTGCGGGTGTTAATGTAGTCCTAATAACACCCCAAAGGCAGATAGCACACACAGTGTGCTTGCCTGGTGTAGTGAGCTTTTGAAAAATAATGCATTCACTGCATTTTGTGTGATTTCAGCCCATTCAAATGAATGGGCTGAAAGTCACATGCTTATACCCTGAAGGTGAAGGTGTTGAAATAAATGAAAAGGTGAACTAATATCCTACACCCTGCCCAGTCCCTGCGGTACTAACCTCTGTGGGTGACAAGCTGTCAGTACCCACACAGCTGGTGTAGCAGTGCAGGGATTTGAATTCACTGCTTTTCTTCCCCTTCTTTCTGTAGGGCTTCCGTGATGGATCAGATTAATTCTGATTGGTCAGTGCAGACACGTGACCAATCAAAAAAAATTAATTTCGGTAAACATTCCAAGACATGCTCAGTAAGGTCATAGCATGCTAGAAGTTAATTGAAGAACATAAGAGATAGTTACAAGGTAACTAGTTGATCTAGAGATCTACTACATGGAATCTACAACAGTGGAAGTCATTTTTATCTCAGTCTACAGAATGTCTACTCATGTGTGTGAAGTTCTGCAGCAAAGAATTCTGCTAGTATGTAAAATGTGATGTTAGGTGTCATGGAAAGCTTTGTGAAATTACAGTAAAGTACGCAAAATGTATTAAGGCCTACAGCCAGGGATGTTGAAAGCAGACCTATGGGGTCAGAAATATATGACACAATATCATGGAAGGTTCCATCAACAACAGGTGGGTAGCTGTTCTATCCAAGAAGAAGCGAGGCGGGGACTTGCTTAATTTGACGCCAACATAGTCCCCCTTTCATGCTGATTTGTTAAAAATTGTATTTGCCGATCTTCTAATTTACCAGTCAGTGTCTTTTCTGCATGATATACTGAGTGTTATGAACTGCAAATTGATCATGTAAAAGAATACTAGACTTTGGGAGTGAGAAAAAATTGCCCACCAGTTAATTGCTTTCAAAATATAAAATGGATTATGAATTATAACTGCAGTTAGCATCTAAATACCAGAGTTTTCATTTTCTAGACTTCCTAGGGCCCCGAGCCAAAAAGACTTTGCTAGGAATGGAACCCAGTGCCGCAAAGTCATAAAGAAACCAGAGGAGACGTTTTAACTCTCAAACCCACCTCTGCCTGGCTCCTATCCTCAAATAACCCTTTGCATGATGTTAGAATGCAGCCTCTGGTAATGCAATCACAGCTAATCAAACAATTTTATCAGGAGCTCTCTAGTCATGCTCTTGGATGTCTAATTTTCCTCCACTGTTATTGGCTTCAGGCAGAACATTTGCAAAATATATAGATTGTATTTTCCCTTGGATCTTGTCCAGACATTCATTTTGTGAATGGTTTCCTCCGGTGAAATACTTAGTAGCAGCATTAACTAAGAACAATGAAGAGGGTCTGATAACAAACCTACTGTAATGTAACATATACTGCATTTCTCATTGAAAAATCTGTTTTTTTACACAATCACACTTAACAATATATTCACATACATAGTTACAAATGTCTAACAATATGTTTACAAGTGAAAATTAATTAGATTTTTATTTTGGATAGAGATTCAGGATTCTTTTGCTATCTGTCCCCCCCATTAGGTTAGGTTAGTGGGGGAGGGGGGTGGCAGGGGTAGAGTTTCTTTCAACTTTAGCCCTATAGACATCAGAGGAAATTAAAAGAAATCTTTTCAAAGTGAGTTAAATATCCTCCTAGCTGTGATCAGAAGCTGTGCCAAATGGAAGATTTCCCCTTTATTCCTGTCTTGGTGACAACTCAAAATTTGGATTTTCCTTCATTTTTAGTCACAGTGACAACTATCTCTTAAGGGGGAGTCAGAGAGAAATAAAAAACTGACAGGGCTTCTAGCCCTGCAATGTTATATCCAAAATTTTTAAATAATGTTGGCTTTAGATACATTTTTTAGGGCCCATTTATACTACTGCACTGTGATTATGTACTCTGTGTTACTGCATGATGCACTGTGATACCATTTGTTGTGAATGAACCCCAATACACCTTCCAACCCACCTGCGTTGCAGCGTACTGCAAAACGCAGTAAAGCGCTACCAAATGCTGTACTAGCAAAAATGCTGAATGAGTAATTTTTGGTGTGTTGTGGTGCACAGCAAAGGAATATTCTTCTCTACTGAGCAGCAGGTATAAACTGACATGTGTCCGTTTACACCTGCATACTGTACATCCAATCTGATCTGATAAAAACAGACTGATGGGGATCCGTTCCCTTTCCATCCAGGGGATTGGATGGCAATCAGGTGTCAACAGACAGGCAATCTGTATACATCTGCCCACCTGTAGAAGAGAGTGGGCTGTGTCCGTGTCCGCTCTGTATAAGCGGAGCGGACACAGACCTGTCATCTGCCTGCTCAGTGGGGATCAGCGGGCAGATCTCCAGCTGAGCAAGTGGATTGCAGGCAGAGTCTGTCCCATGTGAAAGCTCCCTTAATGGGCTGTTAAAGAGGTAATAAACTCTTTTAAAAAAAAAAAAAGTTTCTTCCTGCACACCAATATCATAATGTGCTAGTATGCACCCACAGCTTAATATAAAGTACAACATAGCATATCTGGTGCAGGGGTCAGAAATATAATGTACAACACAGATTATCTGGTGCAGGGGTCAGAAGTATAATGAACAACATAGCATATCTGGTGCAGGGGTCAGAAATATAATGTACAACATAGCGTATCTGGCGCAGGGGGTCAGAAATATAATGTACAACATATCGTATCTGGTACAGGGGTCAGAAATATAATGTACAACATAAGAGTATCTGGTGCAGGGGTCAGAAGTATAATGTACAACATAGCATATCTGGTGCAGGGGTCAGAAGTATAATGAACAACATAGCATATCTGGTGCAGGGGTCAGAAGTATAATGTACAACATAGCGTATCTGGCACAAGGGGTCAGAAATATAATGTACAACATAGCGTATCTGGCACAGGGGGTCAGAAATATAATGTACAACATAGCGTATCTGATGCAGGGGTCAGAAGTATAATGTACAACATAGCGTATCTGGTGCAGGGGTCAGAAATATAATGTACAACATAGCGTATCTGGTGCAGGGGTCAGAAGTATAATGTACAACATAGCGTATCTGGTGCAGGGGTCAGAAATATAATGTACAACATAGCGTATCTGGTGCAGGGGTCAGAAATATAATGTACAACATAGCGTATCTGGTGCAGGGGTCAGAAGTATAATGTACAACATAGCGTATCTGGTGCAGGGGTCAGAAATATAATGTACAACATAGCGTATCTGGTGCAGGGGTCAGAAGTATAATGTACAACATAGAGTATACAGTGTACAGCATAGTGAATGCAGTGTATAACATACAACAAAGCATATACAATGCAGGGGTCAGGAGTATAACCTACAGCAGGGGTAGGCAACTTCAGAGAGGTGGATATCTACCTGACCAACATGGGCAAAGTCAAAGATCTCCGGGCACCTCTTCACCACCTGATTTAATTTCTGTACTACCGCAGTCACATGCATTGAATAGCAATTATAGGTTTGAACAGGCGTGAGGAGGCAAAAATGTTGTTTCCTCACCACCTGCCAAACAGTCTCAGATAGCTTTGCCTGCTACGCCTGTGAATAAGGTCATTTGGTGGTGGCGCCCTTAGGGCTTGTTCACACATGAGGTTAGGGGGTGGTACAACTCTGTTTTCCCACTCCCAGTCCCTACCCCCTTTAGCTGCACAGGCAACAGCCAAAAGGTGTACACATGCTGCAGCAGGAATGATACTTCTTGTCACTTTTGGTGAGCGCTACTGCCTGCCATTCGCAACCCATTCAAATAAGTGGGGTCACTCTGCAAGCACCCCGCAACTGCATGCTTCTGTGGGGTCCAAGGGGTTAAAGAAGGCAGTGAGGAGGCAATACAATGCCTCCTCACTGCTTTAACCCCTAGGCTGTATTCAAGGTTGCAGGACTCTTGCAGAGCGGCCTCATTCATTTGACAGGGTCATGCTGGGCAGGTGCTACACCCAAAAAGCATGACAGGGTGCATAACTCCTGCTGTGGCCATGACAACTGCAACTGTGCCCATGTAGCTGCTACAGTGCATCTATATAGGCACAATAGCATCTTTATGAAAGATGAAAAACTATTCATACCCCTTAAAATTTTCCATATTTTGTCATGTTACAACCAAAAACGTAATTGTATTTTATTGGGATTTTATGTGATAGACCAACACAAAGTGGCACATAATTGTGAAGTGGAAGGAAAATGATAAATGGTTTTATAAAATATTTTACAAATAAATATCTGAAAAGTGTGGGGTGCCCCCCTGAGTCAATACTTTGTAGAACCACCTTTCGCTGCAATTCCAGCTGTAAGTCTTTTTGGGGATGTCTCTACCAGCTTTGTACACCTAGACAGTGACATTTTTGCCCATTCTTCTTTGCAAAATCGCTCAAGCTCTGCCAGATTGGATGGAGAATGTCTGTGAACAGCAATTTTCAAGTCTTGCCACAGATTCTCAACTGAATTTAGGCCTGGACTTTGACTGGGCCATTCTAACACATGAATATGCTTTGATCTAAAGCATTCCATTGTACCTCTGGCTGTATGTTTAGGGTCGTTGTCCTGCTGGAAGGTGAACCTCTGCCCCAGTCTCAAGTCTTTTGCAGACTGTTTTCTTCTAAAATTGCCCTGTATTTGGCTCCATCCATCTTCCCATCAACTCTGACCAGCTTCCTTGTCCCTGCTGAAGAAAAGCATCCCCACAACATGATGCTGTCACCATCATGTTTCACAGTGGGGATGGTATGTTCAGAGCAAGGGCGGACTGACAATTCATGGGGCCCCCGGGCAATAGTGGATCATGATGCCCCTGTGTCCAAACTCAAAAAATCCTATGAAAAAGGTATCAGGGGCATCTCATGGGGCCCCCTACTGACCCACAGCCCTCGGGCAGTGCCCGAGTTTACAAATGGTCAGTCCGCCCCTGGTTCAGAGTAATGTGCAGTGTTAGTATTCCGCCACATACAGCGTTTTGCTTTTAGGTCAAAAAGTTCAATTTTGGTCTCATCTGACCAGAGCACCTTCTTCCACATGTTTGCTGTATCCCCCACATGGCTTATCGGAAACTGCAAACGGGACTACTCATGGCTTTCTTTCAACAATGGCTTTCTTCTTGCCACACTTCCATAAAGGCCAGATTTGTGGAGTGCATGACTAGCAGTTGTCCTGTGGACAGATTCTCCCAGCTGAGCTGTAGATCTCTACAGCTCCTCCAGAGTTACCATGGGCCTTTTGGCTGCTTCTCTGATTAATGCTCTCCTTGCCCGGCCTGTCAGTTTAGGTGGATGGCCATGTCTTGGAAGGTTTGCAGTTGTGCCATACTCTTTCCATTTTCAGATGATGGATTGAACAGTGCTCCGTGAGATGTTCAAAGTTTGGGATATTTTTTTAATAACCTAACCCTACTTTAAACTTCTCCACAACTTTATTCCTTACCTGTCTGGTGTGTTCCTTTGTCTTCATGATGCAGTTTGTTCACTAATGTTCTCTAACAAACCTCTGAGGGCTTCACAGAATTGCTGTATTTATGCTGAGATTACATTACACACAGGTGGACTCTATTTACTAATTAGGTGCCTTCTGAAGGCAATTGGTTCCACTAGATTTTAGTTAGGGGTATCAGAGTAAAGGGGGCTAAATACAAATGGACACCACACATTTCACATATTTATTTTTAAAAAATGTTGAAAACCATTTATAGTTTTCCTTCCACTTTACAATTATGTGCCACTTTGGGTGGGTCTATCATATAAAATCCCAATAAATCACATCTTCAATCTCTCCCTCTCTAACGGTGCATTCCCCTCCCCTCTAAAGCATGCACACATCACTCCCATACTTAAAAAGCCCTCCCTGGACCCCACCAACCTGAACAATTTCAGACCCATCTCCCTGCTCCCATTTACCTCTAAACTCTTAGAACGCTTAGTCTACAATTGCCTGAGCTCCTACCTCACTGACAACAACCTTCTTGACTCTTTACAGTCCTGCTTTCGCTCACTACACTCCACTGAAACTGCCCTACTAAAACTCACTAATGATCTACTAACTGCTAAAACCAATGGCCACTACTCCATACTCTTACTACTTGACCTCTCTGTGGCTTTTGATATGGTTGACCATCCCCTCCTCCTCAAAAAACACCACTCTCTTGGCCTCTGAGACTCTGCTCTCTCCTGGTTCTCCTTCTACCTATCGCAGCGCTCCTTCAGCATTACCTATAACTCTGCCTCCTCCTCTTCACTCCCTCTTTCTGTAGGGGTCCCTTAAGGTTCTGTCCTTGGACCCCTACTCTTCTCCATCTACACCTCCTGCCTTGGTCACTTGATAAACTCCCACACACAAATCTATCTTTCTACCCCTCACCTCACCCCTTCAGTCTCCTCTCGCATTACTAACCTAAGTGACATATCGGCATGGATGACACTCCACTTTCTCAAACTCAGTCTTTCTAAAACTGAGCTCTTAGTATTCCCCCCAACCCGTGCCCCCTCCCCTGACTTCTCCATCAAGATCAATAACACAATAATCATTCCCTCCCCTCATGTCAGGGTGCTAGGTGTAATCCTAGACTCCCATCTGTCCTTTCAGTCCCAAATCCAATCACTGTCCAAATCTTGTAGACTTCATCTCCGCAACATCTCCAAGATACGGCCGTTCCTACCCTCGGAAACCACTAAGCAACTTATTCACTCCCTTGTTATCTCTCGCTTTGACTATTGTAACTCCCTCCTCATTGGCCTACCTAATCGCAGGCTATCCCCTCTTCAGTCTGTCATGAATGCTGCTGCCAGACTCATCCACCTTACTAACCATTCTGTATCAGCCACCCCTCTCTGTCACACCCTCCACTGGCTTCCCATTGCCCAAAGGATAAAATTCAAAACATTAACAATAACATGTAAAGCCATTTATAACTCTGTCCCAAATTACATCACCAATCTTGTCTCCAAATACCACCCAAACCGTACTCTCCGCTCCTCACAAGACCTCCTACTCTCTAGCTCTCCCTTCTCCAGAGCTTCTCCCATCCTCTGGAACGCTCTACCCCAATTTATCAGACTATCGCCTACTCTGCTCACTTTTAGGCGATCTCTGAAAACCTATCTCTTCAGGGAAGCCTATCCTGCCCTCAGCTAATACTGGAATCTTCTACTCTTCCAACCAGTCCATCCCCCACAGTTACTACCTTTTGCACCACTAGCCCCTCCCTCCTAGATTGTAAGCTCCAATGAGCAGGGCCCTCTTATATTGAACTGTATTGTTGCTGTATTGTCTCCCGTTATATTGTAAAGCGCTGAGCAAACTGTTGGCGCTATATAAATCCTGTATAATAATTTAAGTTTTTGGTTGTAACATGACAAAATGTGGCAAATTTCAAGGGGTATGAATACTTTTTCAAGGCACTGTAGTTGCTGTTGTGCCCATAGAGCTGATATTGTGCATCTATATGGGCACAATAACATCTTTCAGTTTTAGAAATGCATAACTGCCTGTTGATTTGAATGGAAAAGTAATTATTTAAAAAAAAAAAAAAACCCTGTAGCTGCAGGTATTAAAGCCTAACTTTTCAGCTTTGCTGTTTAACCACTTGCCTACCCCTCGTGCCCAGGCCAATTTTTAGCTTTCAGCGCTGTTGCGCTTTGAATGACAATTGCGTGGTCATGCAACACTGTACCCATATGACATTTTTTTTTTTTTTTGTACAAATAGAGCTTTCCTTTGGTGGTATTTAATTGCCACTGGGTGTTTTATTTTTTGCACTATAAACATAAAAAAGAGCAACAAAATTTTAAAAAAAAAGGTTTTTCTTAGTTTCTATTATAAAATTTTGCAAACAGGTAATATGTCTCCTTCATTGATGTGCGTTTATGAGGCTACACTAATGGGCACGGAAAAGCTGCACTGATGAGGCGCCACTGGTGGGCATTGATGAGGAGCCACTGATCATGCTGCACTGATATGCAGCAATGATGGGAACTGATGGGCGACACTGACTGGCAGCACTGTTGGGCACAACTGCTGGGCAGCACTGATGGGAGGCACTGCTGGGTGGCACTGCTGGGCAGCACTGCAGGGCACTGATCATCAGTGCCGATCTGCTCTGTGACAGCTGCCAGTTATCAGCAGTACTGTGACAGTGAGAGGAATCTGCTGCTGATAACCAGCAACTGTATTTACTCGGTGATCTGTGTCATTGAACATAGCTGATTACGTGCCAAAAGGCCACTGTGACTGGCCTTTTACCTCATCATGTGATCAGCTGTGTTCGGAGGACACAGCGATCACAGAGATCCCTTGGGGCATGCAGGAGGGCGAGTTCTGGGAGGACATCATACGACTCCCTCCCAGAACTGGACAACCGTGCTGTAGCCATCGTTCCGCTATAGCGTGGTAAGGATGTAGTCAAGCTGGCCCCAACAAACTATTTCCTTTACTAATTGCTCAGACTGGAGTCAACGCTGTATTAACTGTATGTAGCATTAGTTACACACAGTATATAGTGCTTTGGTCTGGCAGCTGTATAGGGACTTCCCATCTCATTCCCAGAAAAAGATTGAGTCAGGCTAGGAGCAGCTCAGCAAGTATTTTTAGGCAGATAGATGATATCACGATCTCCACCTCAGCCAGAGGAGAAGCCTTGTATTGATAAAAAATATAAAGCTTCCTGTGAACAGATGAGCATTTTTCAGCCGACTCAGTTTTGTTCTGGCAGCAGATGGGAATGTTGTGGTAGTGCTGCTAGAAGACAGCGCTATCAACTGCATGCAACTGACACTACATACGGTTTATACAGTGCTGACAGTAGCCACTTGTATTAGTAAGGGAAATAGTTTGGGTCAGCTTGGCCCAATCAAATTATTTAAAAATGATAGCAAAGCTGGAGTCAGGATTTAAAGTATAGTTATGGAAAAGATAAAATTATATGTATTTTTCAGTCTATCAATAACATTGACACAGTGGGGGAAACTTATCAAAATTGGAGCAAACTGAACCTAGAGCAGCTTTGCATGGCAACCAGATTCTGTCTTCTGCTTGTTCAGTTAAGGTTTGAAAAGATAGAATGATAGGCACTGATTGATTGCAACGCACATCTGCTCCAGATTCTATCTGCTCAAGTTCCGATAAATTCCCCAGTGGTGCTAAAAGGGATACACAGCCAAGATCTTGGTAAATTAAGAAAAATGAAGTATACGACTTGGAGGGGACCTGTACTCCACCCAGTGCAGTTACACTTTGAGGGGGGGGTGAAAAAAAAAAAATATATATCTCAACACACAACACATACGCTTAGGTCCATATACATTGGAACACAGGCACAATTTTAGTTTTTTTCAGGCATTTACTAAAACATATTCAAGCTACAATTATATAATGGATATAGGATGAAAGTGCACACTCTCAGACTTAATTTGAGGGTATGTAAATCCAAATTGGAGGAAGGGTTTAGGAATTACAGCTCTTAAGAGTAGCCATCCCCCCTACTTTCAAGGGACCAAAAGTAATTGGACAAATGAATATAATCATAAATAAAATATTTTAAATATTTTGATGATAGTCCTTTACTGGCAATGACTGCCTGAAGTCTGGAACCCATGGACATTACCAAAGACTGGGTTTCTTCTTTTCTGATGCTTTGCCAGGCTCTAACTGCAGCTGTCTTCAGTTGTTCTTTGTTGTGGGTCTTTCTGCCTTTAGTTTTGCCTTCAGCAAGTAAAATGCATGTTCAGTTGGGTTGAGATCAGGTGATTGACTCGGCCATTGAAGAATATTCCACTTCATTTCCTTCAAAAGCTCCTGGGTTGCTTTTGCAGTGTGTTTTGGATCATTGTCCATCTGTACTGTGAAGCTCCGTCCAATCAACATTGCTGCACACTAAATATGGGCTGATAGTATCTCTCTTTGGATCATAAGCTTTTCCAAGCCTTCTCCACTCTTTTTTCTTCCCGTCATTCTGGTACAGATTAATCTTCGTTTCATCCATCCAAAGAATGCTTTTCCAGAACTGGTCTGGCTTTTTTAGATTTTTTTTGGCAAAGTCTAATCTGGTTTTTCTATTCTTCAGGCTTATGAATGGTTTGCACCTTGTGGTGAATCCTCTGTATTTGCTCTCGTGAAGTCTTCTCTTGATTGTAGACATTGACAATGATATGCCCACCTCCTGGAGACTGTCCTCCACTTGTTTGGATGTTGTGAATGGGTTTTTCTTTACCATAGAGAGGATCCTTCAATCATCCGCCACTCTTGTCTTCCGTGGACGTGCATGCCTTTTTATTTTGCTGAGCTCACCAGTGCATTCTTCTTTCCTCAGAATGTACCAAACTGTTGCTTCGGCCAGTCTTAATGTACCTGCTATCTCTATGATGGATTTGTTTTGTTTTTGAAGCCTTACAATGGCCTATTTCACTTGCATGGACAGCTTCCTTGAACGCATGATGTAGGTTTACAGCAATAGATTCCAAATGCAAATATCACACTTAGAAACAACTCCAGACCTTTTACCTGCTTAATTGATGAAGAAATAAGAAGGGGCAGCCCACACCTGGCCACGAAACAGCTTTTGTTTCAATTGTCCAAATACTTTTGGTCCCTTGAAAAATGGGGAATGGCTACTCTTAAGAGCTGTGATTCGTAAACCCTTCCTCCAATTTGGATGTACATACCCTCAAATTAAACCTGAGAGTGTGCACTTTCAGGCCATATCCATTAAATAACTATACCTTGAATATGTTTTGGTAAATACCTGAAAAATCTAAATTTGTTTCTGTGTTCAAATATCCATCCCCCCTAGTATCAAGGGACTAAAAGTAATTGGACAATTGAATCAAAAGAGGTTTGATGGTCAGGTGTGGCCTACTCCATTATTTCTTCATCAATTAAGCAGATAAAACATCTGGAGTTGATTCTAAGTTTGGCGTTTGCATTTGGAATCTAAAGCTGGGAACCTACATCATGCGTTCAAAGGAGCTGTCCATGCAAGTGAAACAGGCCATTTTAAGGCTTCAAAAACAAAACAAGTACATCAGAGAGAGAGCAGCAACATTAGTAGTGGCCAAAGCAACAGTTTGGTACATTTTGAGGAAAGACGAATGCACTGGTGAGCTCAGCAACATAAAAAGGCATGGACGACCACAGAAGACAACAGTGGTGGATGATTGCAGGATCCTCTCTACGGTAAAGAAAACCCATTCACAACATCCAAACAAGTGAAAGACACTCTTCCAGGAGATGGGTGCATCATTGTCAATAGAATAGAAAAACCAGATTAGACTTTGCCAAAAAAAATCTAAAAAAGCCAGACCAGTTCTGGAAAAGCATTCTTTGGATGGATAAAATGTAAGATTAATCTGTACCGCAATGACGGGAAGAAAAAAGTGTGGAGAAGGCTTGGAACAGCTCATGATCCAAAGCACAATGTCATCTGTAAAACATGGTGGAGACAGTGTGATGGCATGGGCATGCATGGCTTCCAGTGGCACTGGGTCATTGGTGTTTATTGATGATGTGACAGAAGCAGCCGGATGAATTCTGCAGTATTTAGAGATATAGTGTCAGCCCAGATTCAGCCAAATGCAGCAAAGTTGATTGGACGGCGCTTCACAGTA